>NC_092458.1:8736938-13536938 GCF_047495875.1 Pithys albifrons albifrons
GTCTGTAGGATATAAACAGACATTCATGGGAGCATCCCTTACTCCTCCTCTCACCTTCATCTCTGCACTCCAGCATGAAGCTGATACTTGAGTTCCATTCCCTTGGGTATAGTGTTACAATTCCACTCTCTGACACCTTCCCTATGTGCCATAGTGGTTGTATGGAGATTATCTGGTCAGGCATGCCCCAGCAAGTCTCAAAGGACATGCATGAGATCTGCTAGAATGATGTGTGGCTTCCATCCAGCCTTCATGCTTCTGGTACTTGGCACAGCAGGGAATGGGAAGGAATGGTGCATGCTCTGGTTGTGCCCCAGCGTGGAGTTTGGACGTGGCTGTGGCACACACCCAGGCATAGATGCTGGGAAACTCTCCTGGGTTCATGAGCATGGGCATTGCATTGGACAAAGGCTGTCATTACATTTCACAGCTACTCTGCTTGAAAATGCAAGAGTGTGAGGATTATTAAATTCCTCTGAAATACATGCCACAAAATGTGACATTCGTTACTGGCTGTCAAGACAAACAAAACCAAGTCATTATATTAACATCTATACCCTCAAAAGTGTTAGACATGGCAAAGGGTGATGCTGGGAAAGGGAGGACGAGAGGAGCTGGAGCTGCAGACAAGAGGGATGGAAGAAGTCTTTCCTTGCACACAGAAAAAGAAGTAGAGTCCTGACCAGAGCTCGTGATGTTGTTCTTTCTGTAATCTTCTGCAGCCTGCATTTTCCAGGAGCATTGCAGAAATCACTCCAATCACTATGCACTAGAGCAGAAGGTTCTCACTGGCACACAAGCACATGTGTGACAGAGATGTCAGAACCACAGCTTTCCAGACTAATGTAGTTCTCAAATGTGCATCACCACACATAAGGGGATGAGCAGTGGGGAAGAAAAACAGGCTCTTGCAATTCAGCTGTTCAGTTTTTCATCCTGAAATAATGCAGTCTGTCCATGGAGTACTCTCCAGTAGCTCAGATGTCTGCTCTTCCTGCCCCTAGTTTCCATTCCCCACTCTTGCTGTGACTTGAAATGCTCTTGCTTGCTGTGCTTTTGAATGACTCTCTTCTCCCTTCACAAGCAGGGGACCACAACTCCCCAGTACGTTGTTGTTCTACAGCGCCCACCAGCCTTTGGTTGTATTACTGGATGAACAGCTGTCACCTACACTCACCCTCTGGCCAAGCAATGTCTTTTGCTTTTCCTTTTGTTGAGTATTTGCAAGTTGGAGGACCCCCTGCAAGCTGCCTAAGTGTTGAATGCTGTGGACCCTGGGGATACATGATCCCGCAGAGCAGCAGACATCCTGCTCTGTACTTGCTTTGGCTACCATTCTTCTAGGACTCTCTAAAAGGTTGAGAACAAACCTGGGAAGAGATAAGGGATCAAGTTAAGCCCTTAGGTGGATTGGGTTACAACACAGGAGAAAAGAAAGCCAAAGGCAAACAAACAAAATCTTAACTCTGCTCTTCCCTGACATTCCAGAATGGACAAAGAGATCTGCAAAAGTCTGCTCAGTGGGATTTAATACTTTTATTTCTATAACAATAATTGTTATTGATGCTGGAGAATTTCTTCATATGACGACTCTATCCTCAAGCAGAAACATGTTTGAAAGGAAAACTCCTCATCTATGAAGGTAGGATGAGATTCAGTAAAAAGTTAGCAGATGAAGATAAACCTCCCAGAAAGTATCACTGGCTATTACTTTATTATTTAGAAGAAACCAGTGTTAAAGAACTAAAAAATTATTATGTTTTTCTATAGGTGTCTGTGGACAAGTAACATCTTGCAAGCCTCAAAAAATTATTTCTCTGCCCGTATAAATACATTTCTAAAAGATCAGCTGCATACACTTATTCACTGGAAACTTGGAAATGAAGGACAGAATTAAACCATTCAATTTTAACAACCTATCGGAGATACTTCACAGAGACCTGAGTCTCTGCCACAGTGGTGGTATGAGGGGAAATCCAGTGATGGAGTCCAGGGTGACCTCTTTCTTCATCTGAGCTCTGCAGGGAAGTGTTACAAGTCAGGTCAGATCAACACCAGGTTCAAGTCTGCCAAGACCAATTTAAATAATCAAGTCTTGGCAAAGGTAGGAAATGCAACAGCTCCACTGAAAGCAACCAGCTGTCCTCCAGGTAAATATTCCACACAACCTGAGCAAGTGCGGTGGGATTTAGCCAAACCTGAGCATCGTTATTAAATCTTATTTACGTAAATATGAGAAAACTGCAGCAACAGGCCTCTGGTTATTATAACTTCTACCCCCTGCAATAACTTGGAAAAGATTCATTTTAATACAGTACAATGAACAGCCTAGTCCTCCCTTCAGGAGGAACTTCACATGTCAGAGCACTTCATATACTTGTTACCAACAAGCACAGGCCCTTTTAGTACAAGAAAAATACTTTGGCAATAAAAAAGCAACAGCCAGCAGCTACAGACACTATTATTTAAATAACAGTGACTTTAGAGTCACCTTTTGAAAGGTAAAATAAATAAATCCTTACTGCAAAGCCAACATAGAAAAGCATTCTGGGCTTTGCTATGTGCAACACCACAGCAAGTCTGAGTAATTTTGGGCTCTGGAAAACAAAGGCACTGATAGAAACAAGGGAAACCAGGCAAAAAATCAAAGTAGTTAGTGCATGAACTAGCAACAAAGGGAAAATGAGAGGATTTATTTGACAATCCTTTCTACAATACTCCAGCAATCTGATAAGTGGTTGGGACTTTTCTCTGGAAGAAAGAAAGAGTTGAGTATGACTTATTTTTTAAGGATAACATGGAACTAAATCTCTTTTTCTTGATACTGCCCAAAGCCCCGTTATTGAAAAAAACCAGAAAAGCAGTAGTTATCAGTGAAGTGCTGCAAAGATTCACTTACTCACTCACTCACTCACTCACTCAGTAATTTAAAAACTCCAAACTTGTTTTCGTAAGGATCTTGCA
Source organism: Pithys albifrons albifrons (assembly GCF_047495875.1). NCBI lineage: Eukaryota > Metazoa > Chordata > Aves > Passeriformes > Thamnophilidae > Pithys > Pithys albifrons. The sequence continues at coordinate 8,739,903 of NC_092458.1, forward strand.
GCAATTGGTTCAAATGTGGTAGAAAAGGTGGTCACGCTTTTCCTTAGAAACCAACTGGTCAGCCACCCTTTTATGGCTACAGCTGCAGCAAGAGGAACACACCATGGCCAAATATGGAGCCTGTCTGAAGTTGCTAAAGCTATTTCTTTTGTTGGATTCAAGCCACTAATTCTGCTTTTTTATTGCAAGTTGCTTTCAGCTAGCCCAGATATTACAGAGACATCAAGAAGCAGGCACATTGTGCCTTCCCTTCAGAGTACTTCCTCTGAAAATACTGCACAGCCTAATTAAATAATGACATTTACAACAAGAAAGATAATGCAAAAATTAGAGCAGCATTTCAGCCTGCACTGCACCCCTCCTTGACAAGCAGCCCAGAGTAGTTGACAGTATGCAGAACATCATGCTGTGCTAGAGGACCTGATGTGCTCAGAAAAATAAACCCCATCCTTGTTTCGTGCTGCAGTGGAGCAAACAGGCAAGGAGCTCTCCCAGGAGCACCCATATGAAGTGTTCCATCATCCAGACCTGCACAATGGTGTGCTGAGCACCTTCCAAAGGCAAGAACATATGGCACATGTATTTAAAGGCAATAGCACTGATGAGAAATAACTCCAAAGAATGGATGCTCAGAGACTACTTACAGATCACCCCCAAGATATTGTTCAGCTCCTGTGCAACTCAGCACCAGGCCCTGGGTGTAGGCTGAGCACTGGGGTTCAGCTGGGGCACTGAGTGGGCATGTGGCATTGACAGGACTACTGGAAACACGCTCAGCCAAACCTGCCAGGCACACTGGGGAAACCATTCAACAGTGAATTATATGAACACCTGGAAGCAAAATGCTGCAACTAAAAGTGGTCAGGCTGATCTAGAGATAAGTTGGCCTTTAGGTATAATACCTATCACCATTCCTCCCTTTCTACAATCAGGTCGAGAAGGTAAATTAAAAGCAAACAAGGAGACACAACAGCAGTATCTATTCATCAAACAGGGAGAAGCAAGTGAGAGGAAGAGGCCAAAAACTCGCACTTGTTTTTCCCCAGCCCTGCTTCTCAAAGACATCCTTTTGTACCCCTTCATCTCCATCTTTGCTCTCCCTTGTGCTGCCACAATCATTTGCTCAGCTCTGCAGTGAGACAGACCAGGGGAACTAATCCAGGCTGAAACTAATCTAGCAAAAACGAATTACAGCACACAGGCAGGAATGCACAGCCAGGGCAGTGGAAAGGGTAAAATCAGGCTCCCTCAGCAACAGTACCTCCAGAGGTCCTCTTGAACAGAACAATGGTGTTAAGAGTCGCTACCTGTGAGTGCAGATGCTATCATAGCAAGGAAAAGGGTTCATGTGGCCACAGGCACCCAGGGACTTTTAAGTTCAGTGCCTCAGATGCTTGCTAGCAGTGGAAACAAGAAAGCACAGAGCTCAGCACATGAAGCAGAGCCTGTTTGACAAGGTGGCTAAATATTCAAGCAGTTAGCTCTGTGCTGATGCAGCTACACAGTTAGCCATGATTTAATGTCAGCTCCAGTGCATTTACATCCATTATAGTCACCACAGATAATTAAGTACTGCAAGTATAGGTCAAGAACTAGAGCTGGTTCCATTTCTTCAAATTCAAATTGAAGTTCCAAATGCAAAAAGTAGCAGGAATTTAAATACATTTTTTTTCCATTTCTGCCATTTGTAACCAGCTTTTAAGAATACTGAGAGCAGCGGTGCCTCCCCAGAATCAGTCATAAGAAATTATTTCCTTGTATTAGCCTTTGATCTCCCTCTCCAGACGACTCCAATTTAAAACAGTATTTATTTATGGTATAACCATGTTGGCTACCAAAAAATTACACCACAAATAAGCTAAACCAACCCCTAATTAACATTGCAATGCCTCCTTCATTCCAAAGCCTCTCTGCTTGTGACCAGCTCAGCTCTAAGCCACTGTGTTGCTTTCAAACTGAGGACTGTTAATGACTGCTGACTTGCAATGGTTTCTCAGGAGCCATTATGTTGTGAAGGCAGATCCAAGTGTCGCACTCTACAGCCACTGGAATGCAGTATCCCTCACCTTGACATGCTTCCTGCTACAGGGAAAACCAAGGGGAACTAGCATCAAACTGGGCTGGCTCCATAGCAGCCAAAAATGCCCTGGAGCTAATATTCAGTTGACCTGCTAAGTTGACTGCTGCATACTCCTCCAGCAGTTCATGGTTACCTGTGCAAGGAAGGTCACTGCAGTAAACTTCACCTCTAACAAAGGATGAGGGAAGGAGAGGAGAAAGAGAAAAAAAAGAAAGAAGGAAAAAAGAAAGAAGACTAGAAAAATGAATTTTCTGGTAATTACTTTGCAACATAGTGTAAGTAAATGATAGGTAACCATAAATTAAATGGCACAGAATAAAAAAGAATAGAGTGAGGAAAGACAGACGGACACATAGACACACAAAGGTTTGCTGTTAACTGACAAGTTAACTCTCAGGTTCTCTCTGCAGAGTCACTGTAGCACTAACGAGCAAGTCTGTGATGCTAGAGTGGATGTTCCTGAACCCTCAGAAAAGGGATCAATTCTGCTCTCAGTTGCACCACCAGAAACTCTGAATAACTCCCTCTATATCTGTGAAATAACATCAAAACCAGATCCAAGGTCCCTGCTCCACAAAGCTTGCTGTGTACAGTTGACAGTTAAAATGATGAGTAAAGACATCAAACCTCAGCGAAAGAGGGAAAAATAAAGGTGACCAAAGAACAAGAAAAGGAGGTGGGGCAGAAGAATCACTCTGAAGGAAGCAATTATAGCTTCTGTTTCATGTTTCTTTCTTTATGATTAGTAGAGACCAAGGTGTCTTGCTTTCAAAAGCCAGGTGTCGCAGTAGGAATGGAGAGAAGCTGAGCAGAGATTAATGGGAATTCCAAAGACAAAAGTAACTCACTGATTTTACTTTAAAAGCTCTCAAAAATATTCAGATGAGGCCAGTTGCCTGACTTACCAGGGTTGATACCAAACTTTAGCTGGCAGGAAAGTCTGTGAGTGCTGTCCTATCCTGTCATACAGATAAGGCATGAGGCTCTATTTTACTAAAAGAGCACACAAAAGATACTATGCAAAGGGAACTGGTGTCACCATAGCTTGTTCCTCAAGAAATCTAAGCCTAAAAACATAAACCTAGGGATAATCCTAAATTCCATTTTAAATTGGGCAGTCTTCTTCAGCAGGTATGAACTTCCTAACTCCAAGCAGCAGAACTCTGCTCTTCCTATCAATAAAAATCAGAGCTCATATGAACCAATGACTCAGATACATGATGGAAGATTGGTGCATATGCACATGTACACATATTTGCATGCATGTGCAAGTGTTAATTTTGGGCAACAGCTTAACACTTCAGGCTGAACAATAAAATAGCCAAAATAATAAATTGCCAATCACTGGCACTAACTTAGAAATGCAAAAGATGAGTAACACCGTAACTCCTGGCTTACCTTCACTGGCTGTCAGCAGTCATGCTCGAATGGGCCAGAAAACCTGTGAAATGCATAGGGAATGGAGCCAGTGGGGAAGGCAGTAATTTTCTTTTGCCAGTAGTAGGAATACTCTCCTCCCAGCCCATTTTTGGGCAACCAGGAACTCACCTGTGAGGGCTTTTTGTAACATGGCACTGAATAAACAGACACACTTCACCTTTCTGCATTATACAGATCAGCAGGAAGAGTAAAAGCCCAGCTCCTCCCCTGCTTCCACTGCCCGCCTGGGGCTCCTCGTCTGAGGTCCAGGGCAGGCAGCACTGAGCCAGCCTAGGGGGCTCCTGGCCTGGAAGGTGTCCCTCTGCACTGCCACCCAGATTTAGAGCTCCCCATTCACAGCAGGGCTCCTTGAGAGGGCTGGGGCCTGGCAAAACATTTCTACCATGCGTTGCCTTTGGAGGTGCAATTGAAGTAAAATGAAGGCTCTTGGTGAATTTTTAATCAACTGAGACTGCCGCAATAAGGAGGGCTGCAGAATTCAGCATTGCTTTACCAATATGCTGACTAATAGCCTTGATTAAAATCCTAGGGCACTTTTTGTAGCACACAGGAGCATTAATTCCAGTTCAGTTAATTACCTGTGCCTAAAGAAATGCCACTTGCAGCTTCAGCCAGGCCTGAAATTCTTTACCTCCCCTCTTAAAAAATAATGCTGCATTCAAACACACAGCTGACCCATCTTCCTGGGATCCAAGGTGCTTTCTACCCCTCCCCAACTCACTTGGGATGTAGGATGATGCCTGCATGGTGACTCTAGATCCATAGATGAAAGATGCAATACAAAGGCAAAAGACACGCGCTGCCTCCGTGACCTGATTTTGTCCTTTTCCATTTATCAGATGTTGGGTTTTGTAGCTTATGGCTGTTTCGGCTTCTTTTGTAAGCACTGCATTTTTAAATGGGAACTCTCAACTGTGCTGCAGTGGCAGCTGCCATTTTACATTCATGTGCAGGGAATGAGGCAGCGAAGGAGCTCTGAAGAAGAACTCACATTACCTCTTTTTTTCTCCTTGTTTTGCTGTTGCATTTAAATATAAAATAAAGGTCATCCTGACTGAAAAGATAGAATTGCTCTATGGAAACATATAATGAATGTGCTGCATGTAAAAAGGGCAAATGTCCTTTAAGCAAAAACAAATCAAATTACATTTTTTTAAAAAAAACTTTTTCACCCTCAAACAGTTTCTTTTTGTGACTAGTTCAGGTTAAGGCTCAAGGAATTACAAACTCACATAAGCTGTCATAATTGCAGCTGCAGAAATAATTCAACTGCTCAGGAGCTCTTTTCCTCTCCAAACTTTTCTAGTCACAAAGTGAAGAATTTTAGGAAATGATAGACTGTAAAATTTGGAGAGAAAAATTACTTTTGCATGTTTGACCTCTTCCATTACTGCTCAAACCTAAAATAATTAAGCATCTCCAGTATCACTATAAAGCTTATTGCTGTGAGATTTATCCCTGTTTAAAGGCTATGGCACTTATGTAAAGGAAATTAAACACAGCAGAAGGGAAGCCAGTGGCAGAAAGAGTTTCCAAATGCTCCGGAATCCCTGCCCAGAACCTGTTGCCCCACTGGTACAGACAATATATAAACTGACCTAAAGAAATCATTTGGCCATTTCGTGTTTTCTGCCAGGTGAATTGTGCACAAGGAGGGTGTGGAAGGGGACTCAATGCTGCTCCAACGAGCAAATAACACCCTGCAGCACTCTTTCAGCAGCTCTTCTTTGCATTGCCCTGTGCAGAGAAAAAGACTTTATCTGGTGAGACACAGACCAAACCTATACCATAAACCCAGCAATGCTCCATTTGCAAAAACACTGGGCGTGTAACACCTAAGATGTTTGCAATATGTTTTCCTTTCTGGCCTTCCCCATCTCATTCGCTCCAAAGACATTTCTAACTTGAGCAGCAACTGCTTGTTATGAATCAGGAAAAAATGGTAGGATGCAAATTGTGGAAATTGAATCTCTGCTGGATGCAAACATGGTGACATGTTGTTGCAGGCCATGGGCCACTTACGAGTTGCAAAATATATTTCAAAACCTGGTGTATATGTACACTGAGCAGAAAAGCAAACATGAAACCTGATCAGCCCAGCCAAGAATTACCCTGGAGTTTGAAGAAACCCATTACAAAACTTCTGAGAACAACAATATCTAAACATTACTATCCAAAACTGACTTTTCACTCCATGCATTAGTCCCTTCAAAAGGAGGTGCATAAAGACAGGAAAAGGAAGGAAATCTAAAAAAATGGCAGTTTCAAATCATAGTAAGAAGTTTGGAGGATAAAGATTAGTCCCATCTAGAAAGAGGTTTTGAAGAACAATAATAGAAACAGTGCAAGCCACAGCTGTACTACCATTTAAACCTGTCTTATCAGTTGCTTATAATGGACCACTTTTTCCTCTACTGGCATATTGTGAGGATTGCTGTTTGGTAGACTTACTTTTCGTAATTATAGTGCAGTATTTATATATTCAGACTATAATCCAATTAATACAATCATGTATACAAATGACTGGAACTTTCAAAACACATAGACTAGGCAGTGTTCTCTGCCCCAGGCAATGCAAAAACTATGACTTATACTTCAAGCCAAAAGGGGAGTAATTTTAAAATCTCAAAAAAAATTTGTAAAATTGTCTTGAGGAGATCTTAATTCATATTATTCCTTTTGAAACTTTAGGATTCCTATTTGCCAGATTTTCACACAGCCAGGAGGATTAACAGATGCAGCCAGAATCTGAAACTGAGAACTATGTCAGGAATTTGAAATAAATCATTAATCTCCGACAACTCTGGAAAAGGCTGAACTCAAGTGACATCCTCATTTATTTAATTTTAAATACATGTCACTCCCAGACCCCAACTGGGTTTTTGCAGACTTAATAACCCCACATAGGTGATTTTCCTAGTGAAAATGCAACCCACAGCAAACACTAGGCACAAGTTGCGATGTCCAAAATGTTGTAAGTGGCAGACAATACTCATTTGAGCAAAGAGAGTAAAGAAAAAACAACCATGTGAATCTCCTAAAACTGATTTTCAGAGGGGAAGTGCAGAAACATCCCTACAGATGCTGCCACAAACTGGGATGCTCTCCTGCTGGGGCTCTGCCCCTCTATGGGCTTTATAATCCAAATGGGGTTTTTGAGTGCCCAGCAGCTTCAGGTTCACAGGTGTTGGCTGTGGAGTGGACGTTCAGCAGGTTGTTCCATTGCTGTAACTCCTCTCCTCCTGTGCCAGCACTGGCCATTTTGGAAAGGCATCTCACTGCACACAAGGGAAACATGAATTTTGGAGCAGCCTGGAGAAAAGGTCACTTGTGGAAGCTTTCATCTTTTGAAGGTTTCATCTTTTTTCCCCAAGAGGCAGGAACATGCTGCCAGCCAGGCTGCATGCAGACAAGGGTGAGCCTGTCAGATGGAGCCCTGCCCTCCTGCTGAGGTGCCTGGAAAGCTCATGCCAGCACCCCAGCTGGTGCCAATGATCAGAGGGGCTATGAAAACACAGCAGCAGAAAATCCTTCCCATCTGTGTTTCTTATAACCTCCTTGCAGACCATTATATTTATCATCTTCTGCTTTGAATTCTTAGAAGTTCTGCTCCCATCTTTCACTGAGTCAAAGTTGATGTGTACAATAAACAACCAAACAAAATTAGGTAGGACCACATCTCAACTGCACATGCCACTAGCTGGGGAAGCAGTCTTCCAACAAGGCGATCTGCAAGCAGCACTGAGTAGGCAGGTAATTCTGGAGTGTGGGAAATCCACAGCCTGCACTCAGAGTTGCTCACGCCAACACAAAATATGGTGTTACTACTTCAAGAACAGCTTGGGAGACAGTGCTCCTTTACCTCCATTTCTGCACATACTACTACCAGAAACTTGTTAGTCAGTGCTTCCTTCAGATGCAGTCAGCATAAGCAGTGCCAAACACACGCTGGTAAGAAATCTTCAGCATCCTCACAAGCCCTTACCGGCATCTGTCTGAATGCAGGAAGATTGACTTCTTTTTTTTTTTTAAACTACACTTTTTTTTCTCCTGCCCAGAAATTCCGACAATGTATCTATTTATCAAAGCTGATGAGAGCTTTAGGAAACTATTACTGCTGCTACGGAACATGCAGGTTGCATCACTGCTCCTCCTGCAGCCCCGTGTTTCTTTTCCTGGGAAGAAAAACATCCTAATGGTTGGAATCAGTGATCTTAGAGGTCTTTTCCAACCTTAATGATTCTGTGATCTCCAGAACTGCATTCTAGTGTACATCAACCCTCACCATTTTTTAACTATGATATACTGTTGCTCTGCCAAAAGCCTCAGGTCTTGGAATCATCTGCTTGCAAGAAACCCTGTTTTGACTTAAAACTAAGAATTTTTCTTAGCTAATCTCATTGTAGATTAGTAAAAAACACTAGAAAAACTTCAAAATATTTCAAGACCCACAATAATAATAATAATAATAATAATAATAATAATAATAATAATAATAATAAACAAGAGGAAGAGGAAGAAGAGGAAGAAGTAGTTGTTGTCATTACAAATTTCAGTTGACTTCTGCACATCTGGGGCTGCCAGCAGAGTAGAAGACCTGTCTGCACATGGTCCCTTTATCATGACAAGAATTCCTGCAGGCCCAAGAGGCCAGAGAGCTCAGCATTATGACAATTACAATGATTAAATTTTCTTGTGAAATTGAGAACTGAACAGAGGTACAAAGAGATGTAAATAGCATCCGATGAATCATGTGAGAAAGAGAAAGCCAAGCTGCAAAACATCTTTTCTCTTCTTGGCTCCCAGCCTAGGAGCTCAATCTTACCCTAACAGTCCTTCACAGATTATCTAGCGGCAGAGCACATAAATCTCCTTTTATTTCAAAGCAGTAGGTAATCAATACCCTAAATAAGACAAAAACACAACTCTCTTTAGAAAATTGTTTTCTTCATAGAAGACAGAGAACAAATATTCCTAATAGGTACCTACTTGCTTTTAAATAATAATGGCATCAGCTCAGAAATATGGGATGCCTCAATTAGAGCCCCATTGTGCTATGAGATGTACAAACAGGTCAAACTGGTTCAAGCTATTCTTGTGATAATTTCAGAAAATAAAGAACAGAACATGGGAAACATCAAAATGCTGAATGTGAAACCTCCTGTTGTTCTGTCAGACATCTCGAGTTGAGAAATCCCCAGGAAAGAAATGAAGTGAACTACTGGAACAGGCAGTCTCTAATTAGAAAAAAAATAATGACACTGAGAACTGATTTTGCATCCATTCTTGTTTCATGGATTGCAGGGATGAAAGGCAGTAAAGGAGTGTGACTGGTGAAGTAACTCCCTCTTTTGATAATGCACACACACACAAGCACTTGCACACGCACTTGCCCTCTTCCTGCATAAAGTAAAGAAAATCACTCAGCTTTGATTTTCATGAGTAATCAAGTGAGTCACATCTAGATATAAATTAACATGATTAATACCGAAGAGCAATCCACTACTTTAAATTTGCCCACTGGCAGTTGCACACACACAGATATTTTCAGTGGTTTTTTAATATAATTTTGCAAAAATTAAACCATCTCTCATCCCTCAGTGTCTGAGATATGAATGACAGGTGGTTTGTGCCAGTAGCCTCTAACATTGAGAGGAAGTATTGCCCAGGTCACTTTAAAAATATGGTGGGGGAATGAATTTCCAAACCTCCTTTGATTTTGTTGCTAATTACACAGATAGTCTGACCACCTTTATTTTCTCCAAAGGTAGCTTTGCATCCCCACTATGTACAGTAGGAGATGTAGAGTCTTCAGTACTGTGGAGCTCTGTACAGCCTTCAGCAACGGCTCCCAAGATCCTGGAGATTTAAAATATAGCATCTTATCAGTGTTCAGCTATTGTTATTATGAAAACTGATAGAAATTTTTCCTCTGGAAGACAACTATGCAGAAAACTGGGTTTCTGCTTAAGGAATACTTTCTACTAAACTTCTGTTTTCCATTGAAAAATACCAGTACATTTAATCCTGTAGAGCAGATGTGTTAAATGCTGCTGCACTGAACCTGGGGAACTGTTTCCATGTGTTGCTCATGCTCTCACTTTGGGGTCATATCCTGCACCCCTCACAACCCCACATTAGGTGCCTGTTGAGGATGGGCTGTGTCCCTTTACCCCCTGGGAGCCATTGGTTTGACCAGGCTAAAGAGAAGAGTGGAAGCCTGAAGTATCTATAACTATAAAAGTTATAAAGTGTCCTGGCAGTGTTTTAGAAGCAATATATTTATTAGATTTTAGGGAATGTACTTCACAAGCTTTACGTGGGGAAAAAAAATCCCTCCATTTTCAGGTCCAATTACCATCGTGAGAAGCTGATGTGATAATAGTGCCAGGGCCAGGTAAAAAGCAGATAGGAGGACCTGCTCTCTGCCTGGGGGAGTTTGTGATCTAAGTATTTCAACACTGTCTGCCAAAGTAATATGCAAAGGTATGGTAAGAAAGATGTGAGCAAATGCTTCAATTTGTATATCTGGAATATTACACAGTGCTGACTCCTCTCATCCAGTGCCTCTCAGCTGCATAATTCTATGTAGAAAACAGGGTTAAGGAGTGTCTTTAGGGCCAGGAAATTACTTTACTTACAGATAAACCACAGATTTCCCACCTAAAGCATGGATAGTAAAAGAAAAATAAAAATCTTCAGGCAAGGTTAGCAGCACTGGTGGGGCCAATGAGTCAGAGGACAGTGTGGAAGAGAAGCAGCCAGAGGAGTAAACCTCTACAAAGATAAGGGGCTTGGGCACAAAGGGATAAAACAGAGGCAGCCATTCAAAGCAGATGGCAACATGGCTATAAAGAGGGAGATGAAAGAAGCACTGCTGTGGAAGAGTAGGCATGGGGTTTAGGGAGATGGGCAAGTTCTGGGTGGAAGATGGGAGTCTGACCAAAGCTTCTACTGCAGATGGTTTGAGACATGAGAACAAGAGAAACCAAAGGCGATCAAGGGCTTTTGGCATGAAGGCCAGGGCAATGGAGAAGCAGGATGAAGAAGTACAGCCTCATGTTTAGAAAACCGGTACCTTTGTGCAGTCCTCACTGCAAAACTACCTCCAGCTTTCCATAATGAGTCAGAAGATACCCTGGGGTACAGGGATCAGACCTACAAATCCTACTTCTCCTGTCCTCCTAGCAGCAACCTGCTAGGAAAAGCCATGTCCTGACAGGTCTCCCACCCAAAGATTTATCCATCACAGGCACCCATGACAGCCAAGAACTACATGGCTGGGCAGCAGAGAGCAGTACTGCTGGGGCTTCTGGAGAGCAATCACCACAGGTTGGTGGGCAGTATGTTCAGGAAGAAATCTCTGCATTCCACTGTGGAGATGTGCCGGGAGTAAATCCAGCAGCCCTGACATCAAGTCAAGGAAAGAAACAGAGAAACTTGCAGCAGTTTTGTTCAACAAGAGACTTTTAAATCCAGAATTTATGAGAGACTCAGGTCTGTCCTAGAAATTGAAATGCCCAAGCTTGCCATCAGATCTAAAGAGATCATGGCAAAGTAGAAGCTGGGATTTTACAGAAGTCTCCTAACTCCTATGTCAATCCATGTGTGCAGTTACATAGTACAAAGGAGGAGAATAAACACAGACATCTTTGGAGAGGAACAAAATGATATCAGGACCATGAAAAAACTTTCCTGTAAGTGATTTGGTTCTTTACTGATCCCAGTCCTGCTCCCCAGCCAAAGAAGTGCTGAGCAGCTCTGTTGGAGCAACCAGATTATAGCGCAAGTTTTCTCTTCCATGGCTGAATTCAGGTCACGCCTCCATAATCATTAATCCTGGCTCTTTGCTCTCAATACACATTTGATCTGGATCAGCCCAGGGCACATAATCACATTTAAGATGAATTAGCTAGAACACATGATACAGAGTTTATGATGGCCTCACGCCAGCTGTGGGAGGACAAACGACACCCAATCCCACACAAAGCCTGCCAGCACAAAGTTACCTCGGTGCTGTTTTTGGAACAGACGTGAACCAGTAGAGCCACATCAGTCCCCTGGAACCAGCCCTGCACACAGACTGGTTGTTGCATTTTTGATAGTTACACTTAGTCAGAGGCAAACTGATGAAGTCTCACTTAATTATGAAGTTAGGGCAATCAGACTTAGTCAAATCACATTTCAGTCCTTGGAGCAGAGTTGTTCCACAAGTTAGAAGGATCCAAATTCACCTAGACTGGGTGTAAACAAACACATGGTTAGCTTTGTCTCCTTTGCTGGGTCTGCTCAGGGCAAATCCCATGGTTCTTCAGTCTAGAGCAAGCAGAACGATGCTCTCACTCCTCCCTCTGCATTTTGGAAATGAATTCTTTAACCCTTTTGTGCACATAAAAGAAAATCAGAAGACTCTCTTGATACCCAGCTGATTTAATTTATGACTTCACTGTTGAGTTTTTGCATGATCAAACCAAATATTGGATCTCCCGTCCAGTGCTTATTATTCTATTGCACCAAAATAGTCACCATCAACAGCTATCTCTGCCTGAAAACACGTTACCAAAATATGTGCTGTGTATGCCAGTGCTAACCAGCTTAAAATACCATATTTTATATGACTTTAATTGAGTTCAACATAGTACTTAGCTCAAGTATAGAAAACTGGCAAGTGTTCAAAGTGAAGCGTGTCTGTAGACAGACAACACAATGCACTGTTTTCCTGCTGATGTCTGGGTGACAATATCTACACATGCCATTCCAACATGAGCTTGTAGCCAAATGTTTTGCTATTCAGATTAAAAATAGAATAGGTTTTCTGAAACAACCATCGTACCAGTTATCTTTTACTACATGCAATTAAATAGTACTCAAACTTCTTGGATTGGATCCCTAACAGATAATGAGGAGGAAACCCATAAAGTTCTAGAGAATAAAAGCCATAGGTGCCTCACAGGGGAATGCTCATAGAAGGGAGATGGTTTGAGCAGGGCCCTGAACAGCAATTCTGCCATTTTACTTGTGACAATGAAGGGAACAAATGCAAGAGAAAGGCAGAGAAATATCCTGGCTAATCTCCTGGCCTCCTGCTTTGCCTTGTCCTTTGCCTTAGTCTGCTTTTCCCTAGTAGGACAAATAATTTCTATCCTACACCTTGAACCACATGATTCTTTTATTTCTAAGGTGTGATAACATTTCCTTATTCCTGTCAGTTGTAAAAGAAAGCTTTCAAGAACCTTGGTGAAACATCTTCTGTTATAGCCTAGCTGATTCATGAGATAATCTGTTCTTAATATATACCGTCCTAAACCTGTAGCACTTAAGTTTTAGATCAGCACAATATTTGCTCCTTGCTGTGACTCAGTGGAGGCTGCAAGAGATGGCGGAGAGGAAAAAAGAAAAGTATTTTTATAGCAGGTTATTTTTATTAGAAAATAGTGTGTTGTATAAAAACAGCCTTATTGAATTGAGGTGTTCAAAGCAATTCCTGCAGAGTAAGATTATAGTGAGCAGAGTGCAGGTGAGAAGGTCAGAACTGCAAACTAAATGCAATTTATTCCACTGGTGCAGAAACCTAGGAATGTACTCCAAGGTAATCATAAACATGTGTGACACAAGTATCTCACATGCATAGATGTACATCCCTCCACATAAATCTTGAACTGTACTCAAAAGCAGTAACAACAACAAATGCAGTAAAAAGTACAAACTTTTAATTTCCTCACAAAATCATATGTAATGGATTAAGTTCAGCAAAGTGAAGAGAACAATTACATGGCTAAAAAGGACTACTCTCATCATGTTTAAATAAAGCATTTATGGAGAAAAGGTAAGTGTGCAGAAAAAAAAGGTGCATTTGGGTGTGTCCATTTGAATCCATAGTAAAGTCCAAGACACAATAGGGATCACATTGAAAATAAAACCCAGGTGGTACATTAAGCGTACATAGCTGACAAAAAAATACAATGCAATGGAAATACACAGGTATGGGGATTAAAGCCAATCCAAAGGGGGAGACAAATCATGTGTAAACTGCCCAGGGGAAACAACGTATGAGATCATACTGAAATCGTAGCTGTTTGGATGCCTGGAAAACAGGTGAGCCATTTCTGCAGAAATCATGATCTCACATTCATTAAAGACTGAGCTCTTACTGTCCAGTTGCTACCTGCTCCAAGCTCATCTCAGATTAATTGTATCCACTACAGATGTAGACAAGGGAATGTGCAGGGAGAGAGTCTCATAAAAGCAGAGTTCATTTGCAGGGCTTTGACAACAGAGGGGATAAGGATGAGGAGAGCAAGAGCAGTGAAGTTACCAAACCACCTAGTGCAGTCTTGTATTTAGTGTGAAGATTACACTACTCTGAATGCAAAACCAAACCATTCACCAGCAACTATTTTGACCAGTGGCTTTAATTAAACGTAGCCAGCCAGAAAAAACACATTTATATATATTGACTCCTCAACAGTTATCCAAGATAAAAGCAAATGAGGATGGAAAAGAGTGGGGGCATGGAGAAGGGTCACTGGGAAAGGAGGTTTTTCTCCTCTATTCTTGGAAAAGAGATTTTCCTCCATTATAATACAGCTCCTTTTATATGTTTTCTGAGTGGCATGTTCTTGTCCCTACCAAGCTCATGGCTTGTCATCTCTAATCATGCTTAAGCCTTCCAATTTGCCAGTGGAAGTTTGAGGTGCAAGTCTTGCCAGTATAGATGCCATGCCCATCAGTAAAAGACCACACAGACCATGTTTGCTCCACTGGCATTTTATCCTGTTGAAATAACTGTGAGCCAAAGAAAGCTGAGAGTTATGTTCATGCAAATTTCTACTCTCCTATATTTTAGGCTGCTTCAAAAAGGATGACAAATTGAAAGACTACAGACTCAAAGATCCATACTGTAGAAAAAGGCCCAAAGAAACCCACCACATGGTAGGTTTCTTGAAGGAACAATCCCTTTCTATGAAGAGCATCTATAATATAGTATGTCAGTCAGAAACTGGAATTTCCTGCAATTAATCAATTTAATAAAAAAAAAAAGATTTGACAGCCTTCCTTCAAATTCTGCACATGGTTTGGTTGCATTTCTGTTTCTGGATCTTTTGATCAATTACGGAAGAAAACTGACTGGCTAGACTTCCTCTACTGAAAATGAAAGATGAACTGGGAAGCTCATTTATTTTTCTTGGAGAAAGAAACAAAGACAGAAAAACTGACCAACCAGCCAAAGCAGGCCACTGGCCAAACCAATTATTTGTGCCTTGTCAGTCCTTTCAGTCCAAATTTGTTCCTCTAACAAAACTAAGCAGCCTGTTAGTACAGTTATTTGCCTAACAATGATGAGGCAATCCAAATTTTTCTGGAGTATTGCCAAACAAATATTGAATATAATTTTATATTCTGGTAATTTTTAAAAAGAATGAGTTGGAGGCTGTCAGGTCTCCACACTTATTAATACCTATTAAACAACCAGAATGAAGCTTACTCACAAGAAAAAATGTCTTCTCAGCTGAGGGAGACATAAAATTTTGTATTTCTGGCTAATGTCTGGAGAGGAAAATTATTTCCTCTACAAATCATGCTTCAGACGTTCCACTATCCAAACCAGAGCTACACAGTAAGCACAGGTAGGGGAAGATTGAAGAACAGGACAAGATCCTAGTGGACAGAACTAGGTTTGCAGTTGATTTATCATCTCACAGCTTGAGCACACCTCACTGGTGCTGCTGCTATAGTAACAAAACAGACAGGTATGCAGGTTTGTGGTAATAATACTTGTTGAAAGAGTTATTCTCTGTTGCATATTCATGCTTCTGTCTCTATTTTTTTGGCATATCTCGAAAGGAGATTCATGTGTGAAAGCAAGAAATACAAAACTGGAGGGCAATAAAGGTCTGTAAAGGCTTTATAAGAGAAAGACATAAAACTATGCAGTTATTTCCCAGGGATTAGGGACCAAAATGTTAATGATTGTTTGGGAACCTCCAAGGCATTTCGGCTACCCTTTGGTCTTTGAAGAGCCTGACCTGGAGGCACAGTCCCCCCAAACTCCTAGAAATATTGGCAGCTTTCTAAGTCAAGCAGCAGTGAATGGGAACTTAGGGGAAGAGAGCAAGTCTTGGTTTATTCAAGGCCAAGTTCATTCTTTGGCAAGTGAATCAAAGCCTTACATACCCACTTTTCTTTAAATGCTACAAACAGTCTCTGCTCATGCAGTGAAAGTCAACAGCAAAACTCCCATGACCTGTATGCATAAAATTATCTGTGTGCTTTTGCTCTTGTGTGGACAAAGACTAAAACCCACTTACCACACTGACCCACAGACCAAAAAGAAAGAGTCTGGTGTTTGGTCTTGATTCAACTAATCCCCTTATCCAGAAAAGATCTCCTGTACTTGTTTGCAGTACATGTGCTGCTGATCTGAGATCTTAAATACACCCCTTAATTATCATAACATTAAGGGTATGAAGGTTAATTATAAAGCAAATCAGGGCACTCCACAAAGGCAATTCCAGTTACTCTGACCTGTAAAAATGTACAAAGCTTTTGCTCTGGGTACTTAACAGACAGAGAATGTGGTTTAGTTAAATATTATCAGGGCATCTTGAAGAATATAGCATTTAGTAGGGAAACACAAGAATATGCTTTCAATTCTCATGGAGATAAAATGGGAATAGTCGAGTATTTCAAAAAGAGCCATGAATTTGAAAATCAGTGAAGAATGGCATTTGTCTTTACTCACGTTTCATAATAGATATTTTCAATATTTTCTATTTCGATGTGAGATAATCAATATGTCTTTATTCTTTCATTTCTACTCTCTGTTTCTGTAGAGCCACAGGGGAAAACAAGGACCCACCACACCTACTCACACTAATTATCTTTCTTGGCATTGATGTCTCACCCACAGCGATAAGATGAGAAATGTGAATCTTTGACTCACTGAAAAAGATAAATGGAGACCCATGCAGCTGGTCTGTGGTTCAGCTTCTCCATTTGGGCCTCCAGCTTGAAAGTAAACCAGTGTGAAAAAAAAATGTTTTCATGGGCTATAGTTCATTAGCATGTAAGAAGAGAGAAGTTAGGAAATGATTTGGCTTTCTGGAGTAGGAAAAAAATCTCCAGTCTGGCATACAGAAGGAGGAATACTTATCACTTACAGGACAACACACTTTATTAATAAAGAAGAGTTTCTGCACTGCAGGTTATTTACCAAAGGCCAAAATAAGGAACCAACACCATATCTACCATCCTAACTACTGCAATGCAAAGAAATAAGCCATCCACCAACACATCTCTCTAAAAAACACCATGCCACTGCATCTTGGTGCAGGGAGTCTGAGCCATTTTTTCACCCTTACTAAATCTAAGGGCAGCTACAACATAGTGCCTTGTGACAGTACAACAGTTTTGGCCAAGGTATCCTCTCAGTTATAAAAACCTGTGACATCTCTGAGACACTAACTGATTGGCAAGGGGGAATATGGTTTAAGTGCCCATAAGTATCAGCCCCCATTAATGACACTGAGCAAGAACAGTGACACAAAGAGGCTAAGGAAGATACTATATTGAAGTACTCTGAGCCTGGCAAAATATTTTAAATCTTAAAGTGGCACTCTGGCTTCTTTCCCCCACCCCCAAAAGAGGTCAAGAACCAAAACAGGTAATTACAGAGAGGTAGGATTAACTGGCACAGGAAAACTTTCAGGGATGTGACATGAAAACACCCAGAAAGACAGTTTGATTAAGGACATCCAGCATACATTTAGACACAGGAGGTCATGCTTAACTAACCTGCTGAATATCTTTGAAGATAATGCTGCCATGGCAGATAAGAAAAACATGACAGATGCTATATAGGACATCGAGGTTAGATTTTTCAAACCAAGTTTTGACAAGGCCCAACATCAGAGATGACTAATGGAGAAAAACAGAAAGTTATGGATTGCAAAGCAAAAGGATGGAACAGTGGCTGTGGAGAAAGAGTTCAAATAAGATATATAAAAATGTATTGGGAAAAGGGTACTGAATGCAGGGGTCAGATCCACAAGGGTCACCCATCCCATTTGTCCCAAACATTGTTTCCGTGTCAGCCTCTGCCAGACCAAAATGTCCATGAGACCTACACTAACTGCGATTAGGGCTCTCACATTATGGCAACGATAAACAATGGCCTTTAGAGTTGCTTCTGGTTCACAGTACTGAGTTTGTACTTGTACACTGATGTCAATACAGAAACACTCAAAAGAATAACTTCACATAGCGTTCAAGCTCGTATCTAAGCATCAAATCAAGGCTGGGCAATGCTGAAGAATTTGGTTCAGTCAGCAAATCATAGAATCATATAATCTTTTAGGTTGAAAAAGACCTTTAAGATCATCAAGTTCAGCCATCAACGTAGCACCATCACTATGTTCACCACTAAGCCATATTCTTGCATGCCATATCCACACTTTTTTGAACACTTCTAGGGGTGGTGACTCAACCACTTGCCTGGGCAGTCGGTTCCAATGTTTGACAAATCCTGTCATAAAAAAGTATTTCCTAATATCTAAATTAAACCTCCTCTAATGCAACTTGAAGCCATTTCCTCTTGTCCTGTCACTTGTCACCTGGAAGAAGAGACTGACACTCACTTCACTGCAACCTCCTTTCAGGTAGATGTAGAGAATGATAAGGTCTTCTCTGAGCCTCCTTTTCTCCAGGCTAACCACCCCCAGCTTACTCAGCTGCTCCTCATAAGACTTGTGCTCCAGACCCTTCACCAGCTCCATTGCCCTTCTCTGGACATGCTGCAGGCACCATAAAGCCTTATAGTGAGGGGCTCAAAACTGAAAACAATATTCAAGGTGTGGCCTCACCCGTACCGAGTTCAGGGAAACAATCACTGCTCTGGTCACTCTGGTCCCTCTATTTCTGATACAGGCCAGGATGCCATTGGCTTTCTTGCCCACCTGCATACATGCTGGCTTAAGTTTAGCCAGCTGTTGACCAGCACCCCCAGGTCCTTTTCTGCCAAGCAGCTTTCCAGCCACATTTCCCTAAGCCTGGAGCACTGTGTGGGGCTGCTCTGACCCAAGTGCAGGACTCGGCGCTTGGTGTTATTGAACGTCTTACAACTGACCTCAGCCCATCAATCCAGCCTATCCAGATCCCTCTGCAGAGCTTTCCTACCCTCCAGGAGATCAACACTGCCCCCCAGTTTGGTCTGCAAACTTGCTTAGGATGTACTCGATCCCTTCATCCAGGTCATTGCTGCAGATATTAAACAGGGTTGGCCCTAATCCTGAGCCCTTGTGACTGGTTGTCAGCTGGATGTAACTCTATTCACCATCACAAACTGTAGCTCAACAGAAAAAGTACAAAATAAATTAATCCCTGAGAAAGGAATCAGGCAAAGCTGTCTATGTTAAGTACCATAACAACATGACACTTTGTCGAGGCAAAGGATTTTAAGGGTTGTAGTGGAAAAAACATAATTAAAGCCATCAATATATGGCAGAACATCAGAGAAAATAAAATTTAAAAAAAAAGAAAGAAATGGGATATAACTTGTGTTAGTAGAAATGGGGCAATAACAACTAGAAATCAATGGCTTGTTCTGGAGATGGAGGCTTACCAGATGCTCTCTATTAGTCACTGTATCACAGAGAGAATATTGTTGTCTAAGAGAGTACAAGAGCAGGGCAACAAAAAGTGAAATCAGATCTTGGCTCTTACTGGACTTTAAATTATTAGGTGGGTAAAGTGAGGGCGTGTTATGCTTATTCTTCTTGGAAAAGAGAATACTTTGATGTGACCTAGTAGATGATTTTCATCATGTTGATCAAGGTAACCTCTACCAAGCTAGGGCGAAGCAGCAGGGGGAGGGAAGGCAAGGTATGTCAAAACAGGCTGCAAACATTTCAAATAACACAACTGGGGGAAACAGGGAAGTTATCAGGCAGAACTTCTCCAGCTGAAAGGTAACAAACATATGGAAGAAGTTACCAGAAGAGGCAGCTGAAACAAAGGCTGTATATGAGCTCAAAAGACACTTGGACTTATTTTGAGATGAGAGAAGGACTCAGGGATTTTTGTCAAAACCAGAATCTTGAGATTAAAATGCACTGTAAAACAGTAGGTATTCCAAGCCAAGGCAGGGTGCCTAAAATTGTTCATATTGTCACACATATAAGAAAGAATTCCCTGTGTTGCTGCCATACCATTAACCCTGAAGTTGCAGTTAAGAGAAATATCTCCACTTAGAAATCTTCCTTCCTTGCAACTTCTTTTGGTCAAACCATTTAAGTCGAGAAGAGCTCTTCTCCCAAATACCTCAAGGCTACAAACAGCTGTAACAAAGGCAGTTATGAGTTGTGGAAGAGTCACCAAGTCCCACTGGCAATGACCTCCTCAAGCACAGACTGTGCCTACTGCTGCTGCAGCATTTGCTGTATGGCTCCCCCAAAACACTGGCTGAGGTCCAGGAGGAAAGGAGGAACCAGAAACAATCCTGTGCTCACATTTCAGGGGAATCTTCCCAGGTCCTCACCCTTGCAAGCCCTGAAATGGTCATAAGGTTTAAGAGTCAGGCTCCCCACAACCCCAAAACTGCCACAACTCCAGGCTGCCACAGACACAGCCAAAGCCTCTGTGTGTGGGGTGTAGGACTTTCTGCTGCCAAGGTCCATTGCCAAGGTCCAAGAGACCCTAAGAGTTGCTTGTTTATTTGTTTTCTTTATTCCATTTTGGTCTAAAACATGAAAGAATAAAAATGCAGGACATGTGCCCTTTAGAAGGATATGCCCTCATCACTCCCATTCCGAGGTCAGGATCTGATGCACTCCATGTTGGGTATCAACCCAGGGTAACATCCCTGCAATACCAACAGCAATGTGATGCAGTTTTGACCAGAATAATGCCCAGGTAAGCAGGATAATTAAAAGGAGGTATGTAAGGGTATTAACTCTTTCTGCTTAAACTCCATCCTTATTTTAGAATAACCACTCCAGAATTAGCTTCAATTTTGTTAAGAGAAAAAAAATGGCGTTCCCTGATTTAGAAATGTACACCCACCACTTTAGCTTCAAGCTATTTCTTGTGGATGAGCTGCAGCATGCAGAAATTAGCTGACTGTTTTGGAAATGTTCACATGTTTTGTTCTAATAGAGAATTCACCACCATAGAAATGTTTATATTTGCTGCTAGTTATAGAGATATTTAACTCTGAGATTGAAACAAGTTTTCTCTTCTGATATTCCTTCTGCTATTACCTGACACCCTGATATCTTACTCAAGCAATATCATTGGTTCTTAGCATTTATTTCATTTTAATATGTCTTTAAAAAGCAAGTATCAGAACTGTGCATAAAAGCATAAATAGCAACATAAGTATCACAACTGTATACTAGAGAAAGAATAAAGTAGAAGGAACTATCCTCTCAAACACGAGCATCCTGTCCTAGCTACAATGATAATAAGAGAGATGGGATTTAGAACAAGGCACAAGGTAAATTATACTTTTTCCTTTTTTTTTTTTTAATTGTGTTACTACTGCTTTGGACACAGCTTAACCAATGATGCTACTTTCAAATATTTCTTGGATGGGTGTGTTTATCTTGCTCAACTAGCACTGAACCCAAACAACCACTAGTTCAAAAGCCCAGTCAGTATTCTGCTGTCCCTTGCAAACCAGGGCTGTAACTCCCAGCTTGCTTTACTCAAGGTGTCCACAGTATTTTTCTCCAGGGGACCTGCTGTATAATCTATGTCAAATGTGAAAGTCCATCGAGTTGTTCTAGCTAGTAAATCTCAGGCAAGGGATTCCTTATCCCTTCTGATCACACCCAGCTCCCCAGCAAATGCCTTTAACTGGCCCCAGTCATCACACCACCACTGACAGGGGTAACAAACGGAGACCTCTGGGGAAAGTTAATATTATTAGGCAGGGTGTGAAAACAGTTAACAGTAGTTGGGGTAATGACAGACCACACTCCCCACAGGTGTAAAGGGACCTTTGACCATTTATGGGAAGGCGGAATTTGGTTTTTGAAGAGCCTGTAAACTTTCAGCCTTCTCCATGTATGCTCTAGTATTCACTATGGAAACCTCAGTGAAGACCATCTTTATTTAGAACTGTAAGCAAATTCCTTCCAGACCCATCCATTCTTTCATTAGAAAGTTCTCATGTGAGTGGTATTATTGGGATGACCAGATTAAATATCCATGACTCCAGATGCCTGCAGGACAACCAGCATTACTCAGGCCAAGAGACAATTACTAAGAATACCAAATGATAGGTAATGTCACACACTCTTTTGCTGAAATGTGTTGCTCTAGAGTAAACAATTTCTAGTAAAACTGTGTATTTTGCATTTGTTCCTTGTATGAGACAAATTTTCTTCATGTCCAATATTTTTTTAGGATATGTTTTCTGAGTGCAAGGACTGAGAGATTCATTTCAGTCTTCCTGTTTCAATTATGTGCTGATAAATTATATCAATAATCACGATGACCATGCTGTGCTTTGCACAGCTAGGTAGGTGTAGCTTGAGAAAAGCTCCTTCTGCCTTTCCAGAAGTCATTCTGGAAGAGAAACATGAAGCACATATCCAGTTTAAGCCAATGAGCAAAACGAAGGACACATCAGCGGCAGAAACATTGTAAAACAAGATGAGAAAGATTAATTATACCCCAGGCTGCTCTTAACAATCTCCAGATAACCTGAAAATCAGAAACAGTTTGATAAATATCGCTGTGATACATGCATCCAGGCTGGAACCTAAAATAATCAGATAATGTCCTCACCACAATTTCTATCAGTAACAACTGCTCATTTCCAATTATCTATATGTATAAATGCTTTTTTTTTTTTTTCAAAACTATGAGTCTACTTTGAAAAATAAGAAGAACAAAGTTTATTGTTCCATCTTGGCACAGCAACCGACAGAGAAACACATCATCTACTTCACATGGTGAAGAGTGCATGGAGCCAACTGCTTGTGATAGAAATAGGAACAGGCAAGGAGCCCGCTGAACAGCAGCGTGGGGCTGGGAGCCTCCACTTTCCCACCAGTCTCCATATCATTTAGTCTCAGCACAGTGAAGTGAGTTACATGAGGAATTTTCTCCCCTTCAAAGCAGCTTCTAAAGCTTTACCATAAAGGAAATATAGCTTAGGTAAATTAGCATCACCTCAGCAAACAGCAGTGTTCTGAGAAGACTGGGAAGAGTTATGATTATAACGAATGGTCTGCATCAAATTTTTTGCTTCCCTACAGTAATTGTCTATAAAAAGCTCTGATTTCCTTTTAAAGAAAATGAAGAGCCTGTTCTTGCTTAGATGCATGTGCAGGCTGATGGCCAAAAATAGCAGTGAGAGCAAAAGCCTTATCGAAGTTTAAAAAAAAAACAACAAGTAAAAAATTCCCAACAAACAAACATATCCCAAGACAGACACTTAACTGAACCCGCTGTGACACAATATCTGCGTTCCTGTCCTTTCCCACTTCCTCCACTGCTTATTTGGGGTTTGACTATGCTACAGTCTTGCCAGTCCACCCAATGGAGTCTCAAGGGATGCACTTTCCCATTCCTCTGTGTAGAACTGGGAGAAAAAGTATGGGAAAACAAAAACTGAAACCACTGAGCCACCCCATTCCCTTACAAGTCAGCAGGCAGCAAGGGCAGGAGCAGGCAAGGCAGAGCCATTCCCTCTTGCCCTCTCCAGTCTGCCACCCCAAGAATTCTCTGGCCACAACACAGAGAGCAGACACTGTGCTTGGTGGCATCACATCTTTCCTGTCCATCCTACCCACCATGGCACATGGGGAGGAGGAACAGAAGACCTGGGGATGCCTCCAGCTGCCAGTGCCCAGCTGGGGCTGTGTCTCCCCTGGAATAGGAAACAGCCCTGTGTCCCCAGGGAACTGTCAGGGTTTCCAAGGCAGAAACTTTGTACAGCAACTATGGCACAAGTAGTATAAATAATCAATGTTGACAGAGGAACAGCAAGGGAAATGTTCCATTACAGCAAATCAGCACCTATGTCCCTCATGAGAAAGTATCTCCCCTCTTTCTTAATGGGAATAACAAAAAAGTACATTTAATTGTTCTAGAGCAGTAAAACAAGCAGAATAATTCTTTCCCCATCTTCATAGTTAACATTTTATAGAATGATCCATGCCAGCACAACCCCTTCTCCTGCATGTCCCTAGAGATGGTTAAGAACCTTCTAAAATGAGCATTTCTTCATTCATACACAGAATGCACATTCCAGTGCTGCTGTACAAATGCTGTGATGCCAAGAAATGGCCACGCGGTTCTCCTATTCAGACTGCTTTTTTAAATGGAAAACAGAGTTTTATCCTGAATTGTCTGCTTTTGGCTGACATTTTCCAATGTTCATAGAAATCCATCACAGAAATTCTGGCATCCAGAAAATGAAACAGTTTGGTTGGTTCTGAGCTATAAAATGAAGTTTTCCATTTGGAAAGACTGACAGATACTGTTTTGCTGTTTTGCTAACAAATAAACTTTTATATTTCCTGTAACAAGACATTGTTTGGTCTTGACTCTTGTTTTAAACCAATTTCCTCCCTTCTTTCTCACAAGAGCAGCCCAAGATTGTCTGTCTGTATCTTCAGCCTCATCCTTTAACCCATGGGCTTGGCCTAGCAGATGCAGCTCTGATCATGTAGCAACATCATGCCATTCCCCTCATGCACATGCAGGCCCAACTGGAGAGCCTGGTCAGCAGGCTGGAAGGTTTAGGAGAGCAGAAAAGCCATTACCAGAAAAGATTTAATAAATGCAAGTAAATGTTTTGTTTTTCCTGATGAAAATTGCTTTTATTCCTTTAGATAAAAAAAAAATAAAAAGGAAACTTTTTTTGTCCAATTGCCTCTCTCCAAATTACATCACTTCAGCCCAGAAAAAAAAATATACCTGGACACCTGATTTGTACAAGTTGGACATGAAGGTATTTTCATGCAGCTGAGTCTATTCTCTTAAGCTCAGTTGCAGCATCTTTATACACATGCTACGTGTTTCACAGTAATGGTTTAGGGAAGGGATTTCCAGATTCCCTGAGAAACCAATTTAGTCCTGAAGGCAAAGAAGCTGAATGAATTCACGTTACCTCAGACTACACTAATTGCATTAAAACCAAGGACATGATTAAGAAACAGCAAGATACTATTCAGGTCTTCATGACAAAGCTGCCTCTAGATTTCTCTGCTGTTTGTACTCCTCTGTTGTGCAATTGCACCTCTCCCTGCTCCAGTGGAGACCAGAAGTTGCTGAACAACCAAGGACTTTAGTCCAGCAAACAAGGGCCAAATTCAGTCGCACAGAGTGTCTCCAAGGAAGCTACTGCTCATACAGCTCTTGCAATAGTTCAGCTCCCATTAGATTCATTCACAGGGAAACTTGACAAGCAGAAACAACGTCTAGAGAACAAGGAGGGTTCAGTGTCCCTCTTCTCCTCATCCCCTACTTGTGTCAGTCCTGCATCTTATGTCTAGTAGTGGCAATTAGTTTCACCAGCTGTGACACAGGCACTACACACCATGGGAGCAGCTCTCCCAGCCCCATAGGGTGCTATGCCTTTGGACTGCATAAACAAGTAAAACAGAACCTGCTGGGGAAAAGTTTACACAGGTGAACCAGCTTGCCCAAAATCACAGTGTAAACCCATGGCTTGACCAGACCTAGATACCAGTCTCCACCTCCTACTGCCCTGACCACAATGCGACTGTACTCCCAGCAGCAAGAAAGCGTGAGGACGGCAAGTGTTTCATGGGACAGTGCACTCCCTTCTCTCCCAAAGCACATCCTGTCTTTGTTAGGCTATCTCTTGTCCCAGCTGCTGCACCACAAACTCCACACTGGCACAATGGAATCTGGCCTCCCCCTGGCAGTGGCAGTGCGAGCACAGCAGTGCCCTCAGGGAGCTGTGTCAGGTCCAATCAATCACAGGTAGGGCCTCTGGCAGCCACTCCAGAGTTAATACAGAGCCACATTCACATTCCATTACCTTGGTCAGGTCTTGTGATGCTTTCCTGAAAGTTGGGCTCATTTGGAAGACATTAGGATTTTGGGTGGAGGTACAGCTTATGTCCTGGACCAGCACTCAGAGCTTTAGCTTTTCATTTCAAACTTCTCAAAGCAAGACAGATGGGATTTTCCCACCCCTTTGCTTTCCTTGTAAAAATGCTTTCTAATGACTTTTGCAAAGCCAGCTCTGTCTGCAAGATGCAGTTCTCCTCCTGCAACTGTTTCAACACACAGAGAAGTTACATCCCTTCAACTGCTCTCCACGCTGCTGCCTGTAACATGGAGCAGCCACAAGTGCTCCTGATGCCACATATCTCTGGGGAGAAATGAGCTAGTTGGGAGCAGGGCAGCTGGAGATGAAGCAATGAAGCGGCCGTGCTGTCTGCACTGGGGTCTGTGAGAAGCAGGTCAAAACCTGGCCGTCATGCACCACCCATCTGTGCAACGCCAAGGAGACAGATTCATGAGGCTTTCAAGGCCAGTGGGTGTTGCCTTCTTAGCAGACCATGACATCTGTGCTCTGTACAGGCTTTATTTCAGAACACCATATAAAAGAAGCAAAAGGTGGGGTTAGAAAGGAGGGTAGAAAAACAGGATGCAATCTTTTACTTACACTGAGAAAAAACAGGAGGAGACCAGAGGGGAGGGTGCAGCCTTCCTAACATGTTTGCCTTAACTCTAGGGGGGACACAGATGAGTGTTCTTCGATACACCCACTTCTTTCCAATGACTGCAGAGAGCCCAGAGGACTGCTGCCCTGTCTCCCTAAAATAGAGCTGGGTGGGTCGATGACACTGTCACACACTCCTTCCAAGTATAAAAGGCCTGTAGTCATATTAATCCTCCTGCACTCAAGAGTGCAACATGTCATCATGTGAATGAAGACTGCAGCGTAATGCAAATATCTCTGTTGGCTGAAGTAAGGCTGCATGAACATCAGTTCCGGTATTTTCCACACACTTTTTTTGCAATTGCATTCTTTCAATAAAGATGTTCATGAGTTTTAGGACTTTGGGGGTTGGGGTTTTTTCATGCATAAGATATTTAATAACAGATGCCAGACAGAAGTCTCTATGTAGTAAATCAGTGGATTTTTTTCATCCCATTCACAGAAAACTGCACCTCCAGAGCTAATCAAACCAGGAGAGGAAGAGAAAACTGAAGAGATGTTTGGGTTTCAGCAAATCCCACCACAATACAAGACAGAAACTTCCCAACAGGCTTTACTTGGAATGGCTGCAAAAAGTAATCTTGTGAAAGTTGAAAGCTTAGTTGGAGAGGAGCTGACTTTGCTTTTAGGGAGTGGTGACACAGGGCTGAAGTGGTGACACACAGTGAAACAACCAGGTAGAAGAGTGAGACTTGCCCTCAGGCCAGCACTGAATATTAGCAAGCTGGTGTAACAGGGGTTGTTGTGCTGTTCAAATAGCTGAAGAGGCACTCAGTGTGTGAGAGGAATATCCTGTACTGTATCTCAACACATATTTTTCTTTAAAAAAACAATTGCTGGTACAGTTCTCAAGGTTTTTTCTCATTCTGTAGGTTTTCTGGGGTGACAGAAAGAGGCTGGTTTACTTGTTTTTAAAAATTATGCTTCCTGTCTCTGGGTAAAGCTGGTGATGTTTATGACACTCAGTGTTCTACAGGTATTTAGTGGCTTTATACAGTGCAATAGGCCAGAGAATAATTCTCACATTGCTATGATTAAGCCACTTGAAAATCCATCACTGGTTGAACTTCTGGTGAGACTTTTGCCTCTAAAGAAATATAGTTTGAAAGCAAATAATCACTTGTGCTGGAGATAAAAAAAGGTAGAAAAGAAACCTCACATCCATCTTAACTGTTTGTTTGATATTGGTAACTTTTTCACTTCATTGCCATTACATTTTCAAAAAGTAAAAGAAAAGGAGAGTGGAATGAGGTTTAAAAGAGATCAATATAAAGATCTGTCTAGAATAGGCTGTGTATTAAGACTATACACAAATGTTTCTCTGACCACCCTTTTGAACCCTGTGTCTTTATAGCCATCTAACTTAACCTGTTTACTATGAAAGTAAGCAGTGAATCAGTCTTCAGCCTCCACAAACATATGCCAATAGAAGAAAACATCAACAGTCAGTCCTACTATAGGAAGACAACATAGCAATGGCATGAACAAAACATATTAGAGGGACAAGTCCCTCTAATACCTGAGTGCCCTGAATATTTGTTCACACACTGGTCCATCTCCATCTTGCGTGATACAAGCACTACTGCAATAGTTCCTCAAAAGTGTTTCTAGACCATTGCTTCAAATAGTGTAGGGTCTAACTTAAGGAATTAGATTTCAGCTTCCATGTGTCTTTGCTTTCCATTCCCTGACAGAGAAGCAACATTTGATCATTGCTGCAGCACACACCAGATCAGTGAGTGGTTTCAGACACAGCCCACGCAAAATTGGGTACAGTTATTGGGGTTCCAAAGGTTCAACAGTGATGTTTCTTAGATTAAGGTTTACCTTCCCCCCAAATCATGCACATAAATCAGAACTGAAGAAGAAAACAGAGTAACATTTGTACTGACTAGCATTTTAACCAAAAGCGACAGCAAAGTAGAGAACATAATTATCCTAAAAGACAAAAGTTACCTAGTACAAGACAGGAAAAGGACAGTAAGACAGTGAAAAGCTTAGAAGAGATTCAGGCAGAGGACAAAGAAGAGATAAATTCTTTTTTCACTCCTTAAAAAGGCATCACCATGCAGGAAATTCTATGATGCAGACCAAAGGCTCTCCTTTGCTTCACAGAGTTTGAAAGAAGGAAAAAAAGAGCCAAAGAAGAAATGTAGTTTCTCTAGCAATGCGGGTGTTGTGCCAGGGCGCCTTTCAAATGCTGCAGCACTGGTATCCAAGCATTAATTTCTCTTCACCACATTACAGAGAGCCAGTGGCATCTCAGCAGATTCCAACTTTACCTTAGCAATGCCCAGCAGAGCAGCTGCACTCCAGAGAGCATCTCGCTTGCATGTCCCCAAGCTGTCAGTTTGCAGCACATCACTCCAGCCATCCAAATGGGAGGCCAGCAGAAAGGGGAAGGCTCACAGTGACCTGCCCAATAACATTTTCTGCAGACTGGAAATCCCAGTCAAAGCTTATCCAGTCCCATCATAATCTCTGCAATCAAACCTGACAAGGAAAGCCAACTACAGAATGCATTTCAAGCCTCACCTGATCCCCCAAGAGTTGCTCTACATGCTTGAAGCATTTTGATGGGGTTCCTGAAATGCCTGTCTGGCTAAAGTGACCTACAAATGCCAACGTACAGAACATCCTTTATCCCTTCCTCAGTTTGGAACCCAAGAGCTGCATTTCATGTTGGAAGGAACCCCAAAACAAGCCAAGTCAGAATGAGGAGGTGGACAATGAAAGACCAGAAAAGCAGAGACTAGCTACCAAACTCTGGAAGAGGTAATTATTATAATTTGAAAGGTATGTTGAGAAACATGTTATGATGGGGACTATTAATCTTTATAATGAGCTATAAAAGTGCCTTCAGAGTAGAATTGTCTTTACTCACTACCTCTATAGCTACGAACCTAAAAGAAGGAAGAGGAAACAGCCAATTTGCAAAACTGTGATGAGCACAGCAGCCTATCCCTGCTCCACCAGTGTCAAGTCCCACATGTGTGTGCCAGTAGAGAGTAGAATGTCATGTACATTATCTTCTGCTAATAATAAAGTAAAAATCATTTGAGGACATTAAAATATGCCAAACAAACAAAAACCCTGGACTCAGGTTCTCAGACACGAAATCAGTGCAGCTTCAGTGATACTGCAATTTATTACACCAATTTATTCCTACTAAAGGTCTGGTCCATTAAAGACTAAAACCATCCTTGGGTTTTATTTTCTCTCCTTGACTTTAGGGAAATAGGCTTATTCTTTTAAATAGAAACCTCCCACGGTAAAGCATCTGTATTTGAAGTCAGTGAAAAGGGAGTAGCAGAAGTCACTCATTTTTTAAAAACACTTTTATCATTGCATATGCAAAAATAAAACAAGTAAGGCTGAGTGTATATATATGTATGGATAGATAAAAAAATCCCATATATGTGGCATATGTCATACATGGCATACACCATACACACACCATATATATTTGCATGCATACCATACACAAACACACACACATATAGTATATAGATGGGTCTGCCTGTTTGTATGTAGAAACCTGTGGCAGAGATGTCTGGAGAGAGAACAAAGAGAAGTCTTCATGCAGTCCAGATTTTCAGGCCTGGCCTTCCCAGTCTCCAGGATAAACATCACTGCATGCATGACCCTCCAGATCAGGTCTGAGTAAGAAATAGTGAGAGCAGACAACTGACAGGGGGGTTAGCCACAAACACAGTGCCTTACACTGAGAAGGATAGAAAGTCCTCCAAAGAAGGATCTACTCTCAGTGAATGTTTTGTTTGAGGCTTCTAACTCTCTGTGCTAACATGGCAAATCACAGTTATTTGTGCATTGTCAGCTATTTTGAAAGGGAAGCAGCAGTTACATCCTGAGGACTTTTGTTTTGTTTGTTAAATATGTTCTAGGAGAAGCAATGTGGTCTGTGTATAATGGAAGCTACTCATGATGTGTGCTTTACACATCCATATAATGGCAGCTTTTAGCGTGTGTAGCAAAGCCATTCCTTGGTGAAAGAGAAATCCAGATCCTGCATGCTTCCCTCCCCCTGAGTTACACACAATTTTAGGCATCCTTGTGCTGCAGCATCCCAGTGCAACAGTGTTTAGGATGCAAAAAAGGAAGAAGCACAAGCCAGTTGTATACAAGGTGCCTAAACTTATGCCCACACTGAAGAAGCCTTAACCTTCATGCCTAAGATTAAATGCTTTGCTCAATCAACATTTCAGAGAATTTTTTTTTCCAACAGGCAAAGAGATCTGTTGCAGATCTCCCTGCAGCCTCCTGCAAGCAACAGCAAAAGTATTTTGACTCAGGCAGATGTACGTTCCCAGAGATGCCCCTCTTATCTCCCAGACAGCAAAGAGGCAGGGGACAGTGCCAAAAGGAGTGCCAAAGATTGCCTTTCTCTTTTTGGAATGTAAATGGTCATTGATCACTAAATCACTTCAACAGCTTATTAAGTAGATGTCACAGAGAGTTACTGCCACTCTTCTATTAATTTAAAAATACTAATGGGGTTTTTTTGAGCATAATTTCTTGCTGAATGAAAAATGCTCCCTGTGTTAAAATATGAACATTTTAGACCTCACTAGCTTGCATGCAAGGCTGTTGATAACACAGAACACACATTTAGCAGAAATTTTAACACTGCGATATGTTTTTAAGGTTGCTCCATAGCTTTGTTGTTGTATATCTTTATCAGTTCAAAGGATCCCCTCCATTTGGTTTTTCCATTTGCAGACAAACTGACATTCTCCTAATATATATTATTTACAGGTTCATGTCAATACTAGCACAAGCAGAAGCTATCAATCACTTCTCTGATGATAACGGTAAATAAATAATGCACACTTTAAACCTTCAAAGAACTGCATAAATACCAGTTTGTTTTCACAACATCCTTTTAAGCATTGGTGAAAGTAGTTTAACCACTTCACTGGTTTATTTAATGTTCACTGGTAGTTTAACCATTTAGACTCAAGCATGGTTCAAGACCCATATGAATCATTCCATATATTACTCACAGAATAACATACATTCTGATATATAACCTATATTTATAAGACTGTGAAAAGCATATTTCCCCTCACCCCCCAAAAAAAGAAAGCTGAAGCCAATTATTTCCTATTTTGGAAGAAAGTCAGAAAGTGTTTCCATAACAGAACTGGCATGAGGCATTACTGGGTTGTGCTGCCTTTCCCTTTGCATATTGAAAGCTTCTGCTTTCCCACAAACACATAGAAAATAGGAGACATCACTGTCTGATATCTCTTAGTGCCCTCTTTTCTGCAGGACATCAGGCTGGAGCAGCAGCTATACATGTTTGTGGCCACCTGTGCTTTGCCACTCCCACACAGGGACAGCACATGTCTGCCATAGGTCAGTATGAGCCCTGGGCACAAAATTAAATACAGGGGAAAAAAGCTTTCTTGTGGTGAGGGAAGTCAAACACTGGCACTGGTTGCCTGGTGAGCTTGTGGAGTGTCAATCCTTTGAGATACTGAAAGCCCAGCTGGACATAGCTCTGAGCAACCTACTTAAACTGCCTCTGCCTTAAGAAGGGGTTGGGCTGGATATCTTCAAAGATGCCTTCTTGCCTCAATTGTCTGTGTCTTTTGCATAAACGAGTTGGTAATTCCGCATTTGAACGGCTACATGCTTATGCAAAATAAATAGCAAAGTCCGAGGATACCGAATCTGTGAGTACAACTAGAAGTGTCATGCCCGTGGCTAGAGATGTCATCAGCTGCCCACTCCTGCAACAAACGATATAGGGAGCCAGACACATGAAATGAAAAAGCATACACAGAGGACCAAAACTAGACATCTGATTCCAATATTCAATGCAAGGAGTGGACGGGTGTTCTTTGTGTTTGGAAGCCTTTCAGCTCTAAAATAAAACTACTGTTCATTCTCCAACAAAAGACTGGGATCAAGTATCAAACTTTTTTCTTTTTTTTTCTTCTTCTTTTTGTTCAACAGCTACCAGACAGACATGGTAGCATCCTTCTCCCACAGTTTTCCTTCACAGATAAAAAATCCTTCCTGCACATTACATCTTTGGTTATTTCAAATCCATTGATCATTATGCCTGTCCACTTGGCAGAACAGGAACAAATAAGCAAGAAAACTAAGATAAGGCTAGATTCTTGTCCTGGAAAGCTGCAGCCCTGTGCTGCCTTCCCCATGTTCTCTCCTTTTCCCCCTCCTTCCGGTATCTGCTTTCATCCCTAGAGACATTTCCAATAGCAGATAAATCAGCACTTTGAATTCTCCTTCTGATGTTGTAACAAGCTGGCAACTGGCATGACATGTTGTAGAGAGACACATGCGAATACCTAAGTCAGAAATAATGAGATTTCTCTCTCATATTCAGCGTGAAATGAGAGGCAAATGACAACACTGCTGAAAACAGAGGAGTGCAAGAAGAGGTGTGGGAAAAGGAGGTGGAAAGAGAGAATGTCTAATCCACTTCACTTACTACAGTGGATTTCAGAAGAAAGTCTGTCTCACAGGCAGCACCCTGGGAAACACAGACTAGGAAGGATGGGACAGTTGCAGAGCACAGTGTCTCAAATCCAGGCAGCTCCACCCTGTATCCCAAGGAACTGCTGTGAGATGTGGCCAAATGAACCAGCCCTTCAAATAAAAACATAAGAGACAAAAGAAGGCAACAAAAGAAAAAGGGAATAAAAGGTCCCAGTAAATCAATTAATGCAACAGTCTGCTTCAGTTTATAGACAGCACTGGTAATTGCTGTGTGCGTTGCCTGTGATGAATAGGGGCTGGTTACCGTTGCACAACTCATCCTTCTCTGCACGGCTGGGAACCAGCAGAATGCTGATCTCCACTGAAAGTCTGTAATTATTGCTAAATTAATCAGGGCAGGGTGTCAGGTCTGGGTTCATGCTTAATTGTCCTGTTTTCTTGCAGTCTCAGACTCCCACCTTCTTCCCTTATGATCCCACCCCCTCCCCTGCCCCTGCACATGCACCATTTTTGGATTGGTGGTGTTTACTCAACAATGAGGGGTTTTGAGACCCTGCACGTCCACTACTTCAGGACTTAGTGTCCTTGAAAGCCACAATGTAACACAAAACTCTGGAAAGCAGAGCTCCACACATACTTAAAACCACAAGACAGAGAGTATTTTAACATCAGTGCAGAATTCAGAGGTGGTGTTGTTGTTACTACTTAACACTGGGAATGCAAACACTTCCCAGTCATGATTCATGATGGTAGAGAACACAGGCTATCATCATCTTAAACTTTCTCAGTCCTATCAAGAATCACTCCACTGAACAGATTTTGCCTAAAAGCAAGATGAAAACCTGGTCCAAACTGTTTCATTTTTTAGTGTTCCAAGCAGAGGTCAAGAGCAGTGGTTAGAGATGACTTCCACATATTTTGAAGTCTTCTTCACAAAGTCTTAAGACCCTAGTTTTTCTCTTCTCTATCTCCCCAAAACACCAAATGATTAGTGGGATTTGCCTAGGATATTCCATGCAACTTTCATGTTAAGCCACAAGTACATAAAAGATTACAGCAAGGAGAAAGAGACTGCTCCCCAAATAGAGAGGATAGGACAAGAAATAATGGGAGCAATTAAGGAATAATTAAGTTGTAGCAGAAGACATCTCGGTTAGGTGTAAGGGGAAAAGAGTAAGTAAGAGCAGGAAATTACTTGAATAAATTTCCAAGGGAGACTGAGGAATCTGTCAGCAGGGGGTTTTAGGAAGTATATAGAAAATCAGCTGTCAGGAATGATGCAGACAGACATGGCCTGAAGACACTGAGGTGGTCTGAATGACTTCTTCCATATTTACATCAGAGAATCAGACTGGTCTAAGGGGAGGGAAGTTACACATGAGCACAGCAGCAGGGATTCTGAGGATCTGCTCAAAATAAAATTGCAGTGGCAAATGCAGTGCTCAAGGTTTGGCTCTGTAGAATTCAAAAAATCACCCACACTTTAGTGTGGGTCCAGTCTTTACACACTACATAAACATGATGGAATTTTCCATGATTCTTATAATGCGAACATATCATTTACAGCGAAGTTTGGAGTGAAAAGTAAAAAAGTGCATTAAATTGGACAGTTTATTTATTAATTAAAAAGCATAACCATCACAGCAGTCTGAGTTCACCATCTTCCATCCCCGCGCAGGAGAAGTTAGTTACTTCAATAGTGCAACCTGAATGACATGATCATACTGCTCCCCTTTCTCACCCAACTGAAATGATCCACCCCCAAGGGAAGGGCACAGTCAGTAGAAGCAATATTTTACTATTCTTGTTTAGCATAGTTTAGCATAGGAGATCATTCAGAAATCACTATTTCTAGGTCATTGACAGAAGCAAGTTTACTGTTTTGAAGAATAAATAATCAAGATATGCCAAATCTAAGTCATCTAATGCATCTAACACTGCTGCTCACAAAGAACTTGCCCACAAATTTGAGAGCAGGGGAAAGACTTCTTGAACTCTGAAATCTCAGGTAGGATCCCTAGTCACTCATTCCTTCATGTTACCATGTGACTCCTTTACTTTTGGCTTCTCAATGACAAATGAAAAGCCTTCAACCGCTGAAGTTAAGCTGTATAAGAATATATCTTTGTATAATTATATTTGATAGAGAAGCACTGTAGATAAAATGTGCTTGTATCACTACAATGATTCTTTCTTACTTTCTAAAAATGGAGACAAATTAGCAAGTCTTTATTATCCTAGAAAAAGGCATCTAGCTTTTTATTTGTGCTCCCATATTTGCTTGACTCAGTTTTACATTCATCAGGGGTGACATCATTTACATATTTTTATTTGCATTAGAATGGCAATTTAGGATCATTGTGCAATTTCAGCAATATGTATTACACTGCATAACTATGATCTCCCCACTGTTATGGGAATAAGGAACCTAACACCAACATAAGTGATGCAATAGTTTATCTTTACCTAATTGACTACTTTCAGCTCCTGATACCTTATTTTGGGAGGTCTGGGAGAAGGGAAATTATGGGAAAGAGAATGAAAAGAAGGAAGAAGGGGGATCACAATAAAAAAAAAAGTCTTGTTTCTTATTCTGACATGTGAAGCAGCAGAGTTTATTAGTTAAAACTGGTCTTTAAAAGATATGTTTCAGTCAGTCCATTTTTTTTCTGCTAAAGGGCAGATATGGAATGACCTGTTTCAGAGATGAATGTGTTGGGGTCATACTGTGGCAGACAGAGAGACTATAGCAGGCACTCCTACAGCTCTGTCCCATCTTTTTCTTCTCAAACCCAGAGTCATGAATTCCTTTGTTTTCTCTTCAGTCCCCAAATGGCTCTAGACTAAGCAGACCAGACAACAGAGCTTCAACTGGGTCATTATCTTGGATTACTTCTGTTTCAAATGTACTTCTTCTAAAGAAGATGGGTCCCCATTCAAACAGTATTACCTATATAATAACAGATGCTTTCTCATATGTATATATTGCATATATCACCTAATTTTCTGAGGGTGTCACATGTCTTACCAAGAATGACATTTGTGGGAGGGCTCTTACATTTTTTTTCTATGTAGTAAAAGATCCATCTATTTCACAGATAGCTGTAGCTGAGATGTTACTGATTCCTTTTTATCCACATGACACTTCCATAATAAAATCACTGAGTTTCATACTATCAGGAAAGCGTAAAAGGACAGAGAGGGTAAAACCAATTCTAGGCACAGTGCAAACCAAATCAGGCCATCATGAGTTTGACAGCACTTATTATTCTTCTTTTCTTGTCCATTGTAAGCATCATAGCATTATTTCTGAAAAATGTTCTTAAAGACTTTTTCTGAGATTGTTTACCCCTGGGGCTAGTATTTTGTACTGGAATTTTAGCTCTGCCAATAGAAGAGTCAGTTAGACACAGTGTTAACCAAGGCTTGGGCCCCCATGCTTTATTCCCAGATGCCTCTTTACACTGTAGCAATTCCTATGTTATTGTTAAATAATTGGAGGTGGGGAAGATGTGAGCAGAAAGTTACTTGCATTGGCTTCCATAGATGAAAACGTAAAAGATAGTTAAACTTCTCTCAGATTGATAATTTCTTAATTATCTATATAGATTTTCTGTCTGTCTTGCTATTGCTACCACTGCATCTCATTAGGGGTTGTTTAGCTTCAGATGGTCTCACAATTGTTGTTTCAGGATGCTTTTGAAAATTACTGTAATTTGTTATTGTGTTAAAGAAGGCTTGAATTATGAGCTTTTTCAACAAATGTTTACCAAGTATTACAGAAACCAGAATGAAATTTCACTCTGTAACACTTGGTGGTTTTCTTTTTTTTTTATTATTACGTTCTTTTTTTAATCATCTGAAGCATAACAACTCTACCAAACAGTTAAGCCTTAAGTAGAATTCTTAAGAATTAAGTTTTGGTTAGCCTAGAGTACTAGAAGTAGGACTTCATTAATTTGAGCATATGTTATTACTGCTTACACATAAAAAATCATAGCCATTAGTAGCTGAAAATTATGACTTGAAGGCTAAGCAGAAACAGGATGACAACCTTGCTTGACCTTCTAGGACGATGTGTCACATTTCCATACCACAAACAGGTTACACCGGATATACCCAGAAGAGAGGTCAAATCCAAAAATAAAAAAAAAAGGTTTTTCCCTCTTGTAAGGGAGGGAAATGAGACAAAATGTGCTTCAGCAGTTTTGTGTTTAAAGAACAGAAAACAAGAGACATGAAAATGCCCTCTCTGGCACCACTTTTCTAAAGTGGAGACTTAAATGGTGACTGGAGGGTTTCCACTGAGCTCTTTATACCTGGCAGCACTTGTTAGCAGAGAACAAGGTAACAACAGGGAACACTTAAAATGGCCCCAGCCTCCTCCTTGAACCCTAGATGTGGAATATGAACAGCCCTACCAGGAGGTGCCTGAAGGGCTATTACCCCAGACCTTTCAGCAGGGAGAACAGTTACTTGTCACATTAGAATATAACCTTTTCTTCTCAGACCTCTGCTCATTTTAGTTTACATATATAAAAAAAGAAATCCTTAATATGCCTGAAGGATTTAGCAAAGGTATTGCTCTTCTCCATTTTCAGCCTGTTTTGCTTGTGGACTTAACAACAAGAATCTGTGACTGGCCTTTTTCACTGCATGAAGGAAGGTGCGTGCTCTCCACAGGCTCCACAATAGGACGCTTTCCTGAAACAGCAGCAGAAAATCTGAAAGCAAAAGGCCCTCAGGAAGATGTGTAATGCAGAAAGGAAAAGGAGAGATTTCTGTGGCACAGGGCCCAAACTGCAACTCTTTTGAAGATCAATAGGGTTTGGATGTCACTGAGCCTGAACGGAGAATGCCACTGTGTATGAAAAAAGTCTGTGCCCATCACTCATCACTGTCCCGCAGGAATCAACTCAGCCATTGGGCTGTCCAGTGTCTCTGCTGTAGAATTTGGTGTCAAACCACATCAGCCTGAAAATTGTATTTCTCCAGGCTAGCTCTGACATTCATAGTTTAGAAGAAAGACTGCAGGCCTGATTCATCCTCATTTTATGCCACAGCAGTTCCACAGAAGTCAATGGAGCTGCACCAGCATATACCTGGAACGTGTCCAGCTCAGCAGTGCTCAACTCTCCTAGGTAGCTTCTTGGGAAGAGAAGCTCCTGCAGGGACTTTCCACCATGTGAGCAACAGCAGTGCTTCTGAAAGTCTGTGCACAGGATTTTTGAAAGGGAAAGATTCAGCTCTACAGAAGTATAAGTCCAGTATGAGCACTTCACATGGATATTCTGTACCGAAGAAAATACGACTGGCAGGGCGCTGATTTACTTTAGATCCTAACATTGCTTCAATGCAATTGCCACTGCATTTTGGTGATGTTGTAGTCTCTTCAAATGCCATGTTCTGGGAATCATTCTCTGTGCTGCTTTTCATGTTAATATTTTGAATTACTAAGCTAAGTACTTCAAAATTAGCCTTGCCATGAGACTCTGTGAGGCTTGACAAGGTGACCTCAAGAGGTCCTTTCCAACTTAGAGTTTTCCCTGATTTTAAGATTCAGAGATTATTTGTTTCTGGTGACAAGGCCTATTTCAAACCAGACTGTAGTGAAGCTCTCCCTTTTGCAACCCTTTTATCACAAAGCACTGACTTTCTAGTTATAACAGACTACTAATTAGTCTGCAAGATTACTGCAAGATCATTTCCAGTCCCACTCATCTACACCAAATGTGCTTCCAAATATGCTTTTAACACTTACATTTCTTTGTGTATGGGAGTTCCTTGTAATTTCTCTTTACTCAGATATTCCATACACCTGAGAAGAAACGTATTCCAGACTGTCATCCATTTCCCCAGAGATTCCATATGGCTTTGAACATCTTGGCATTTCTGTTATCCCATGGTAAATGAAGAGACCCTGATGGCAGCCAGAACAATTAAGTAAATCTCCTTCTGTTTTGTATTTTAATTAAAAATAAATGCACTTACACACTGATCAGATATGTGGTGATGTCTCTCTGTGCTCCATTCTGTGCATATGTCTATACACCATGTATATGTAAAGGCTGTATAAGCAGCATTCTTTCCCAGGAAAAGTCTGTCTAAGCCCCAACCTGACACACCCTGTTCCTCTCTGGATACACCACTCAAACACAGACAAATTACAAATGTGAACATGCTACATCACTCATGTTTCTCTTGGCGCTTCCTAAGATTTTTTTACACGGTGTGCCAAAAGTGCTTCTCTCAGTCAGTATCCAGCTCCTCACCACAACAGCAAATGCTAAAGTGATAGAGTGGGCCCAGATTTACTGAGGGAGGATGGCAGGATTAAGGAGCTAGGACAGGTTTCAACCTCTCTACTAGTACTAGTGCCTGGCCCACATTTCTCCAGTTACTCTGCTGTCCTCTCACCTCTACCACCCATAATCTTTTCAGCACTGCAAACACCCTGGTGCTTTGAAAGATTGCTGCTCTGCCTGGTGGCACTGCTGGAGCAAATCAGTTCATTCAAGCTGGTAAGCCTGTCAGTCATTATTTAAAAGATGTTCCAGTTTTGCAGTGTATAAATTAAGCCTGACACTACTGCAGCAGGACCTTTACTTTTCCTGCACATCCAGTTAGACTTGATGGTAGTTAATAACTGCAGGCAACAAGAGCAAGATAGTGCTTTCAGGAAAAATAGTGAGGAATAGCTTTCAGGGGATATGAAGATGTTCCTTGCAGTGCAGAATTTTAAAATTAGCTGACAGTCAAATACCCCAAAACACTTGCTTGTGTATCACTTTGATCTTTGGTGCTCAGCCCTGTGGCTTGCTTGTTGGACGTGGCATCTTTACCTCTCCTGCTTGCCTTGTGCAGGAGTTGTATTTCAAGGCATCAGAATGCTGAGGGATATTAGTAGAAGGTATCATTTGTGTGGCCTGTTAACCTGATTAGCTGTGTTTCCACATGTCCTTTAATTCACCCAACTAATCCTAGTGAAAGCATGACCTTTATCTTTCACCTTCTTTATCACTCTCAGTCTAATGAACTAGTTCCCATAACCTAGGTCAACCATTACAAATAATCAGCCAGGACTGAACTCTATAACTTTTGTCTGATAACCAAAATACCTTTGCTTTGCCAAATTCAAAGCACAGCTACAAGCTAGGAATCTAGATCATAATGTATTTTTAACAAATATTTTATGCAAATTCTGGCACTGGTTTTGTTAATTAATTATTCCATCAGATATTTGTCTGTTATTCCAGACTTTGACTAACTTGACTATAAAATAATATGCTACAGACATTTGCCACAAGTCACTGCATTAAGTTTGAATGCACTCTAATATAAAAACAAACCAAAAGAAAGCAGCCCTGTCACATTTGGAGACATCACTTGCATTTGGAATCTGCAACCAAATCTAACCTATGAGAAAAATATATAGTATCATGTCAGGAGACTCTCCCCTATTCTACTTTAATGAACACACAGCTTATCAGCAAACAAACAGGGCAGTATTAAGTATGAGAAATGAGACTTATGTGCTTAAGCCCTGAGCATACTTCCTGTGTGGAAAGAAAGCTAAGAAGGCAGAAAATTTAGCAATCTGCAAAACTGGGCATTGTGTGGTTCACCAGACCTCTCCTTGGTGTAAGGAGGTAGTCAAAAGCCATCACAACCACAATCCAAGATGCCTAATATACAACCAGACAGTAGGCATCCCCTCGCTACATATGGGATACAGAGTCACCAGGAGCTGCCACACATCTGAGCAGACTTCCAGGGCTCACCATCAGAAGGCTTTGGAGAGCAACCACAGATGCAGGCTGCATTTCCCCACTAGAACTAATCCAGTCTGGAGATTGGTCCCTTAGAGGGGAGGAGACCTGGGCCGGGTTCACCTCCATGGATGCTTGTAGCCCCATCAGCTACATAAATACTAGATTTTTCCCCATGACATCAGAAGTTTGTTTTATTGGCCTAAGCAAACTAAAAGAGCAAAACGGAAAAATACACCAATGAAAACCTCAAAAGCATCCTACTTCTCTGTATTTGCACAACAAACTCGGCAACTCACAGTGTCACTAAACGAGATGGTGTCAATTGGACCAAGGCACACAGAGACCAGTGACCCACATCAGCAGTTACCAGCCTGCCTGGCATGGTCTCCAAAAGAGGCATCCCCCCTCTCCTGCACAGCCCGGCTGCAAACAAGGTGCATTGTGTCTTTCTAGTGATCCATTCTGTTTGCTGAAAGCTGAAACAGGGCCAGTGACTCTTCTGTTGGCATCCCAGCCCACTTTTTGGTTGTATGCCTTGTTTTCTCCTTCTACCCCCAGCCGACCAGCTCGCTTAAACAGCCAACAGCATTCATTTGGATTTATTGTGCAGTTATGGCTCGAGTCCAGGCCCGAGCTGGCAGATCCATGGAGGACCAGCATCGTCCTATTCAGCTACACACAACCTACTTGTCATCCTTTTGGGAACCAGTGACTCAGACATAACTTTATTGCATCCTGGCAGCTGGTGGGACTGGGTGAGACGTACAAAGACAATAACTCTGGCACCCATCAAGCCCTGGAGCGCGGAGCAGAAAGCCTACTTGCAATCCTCATTCAAGTCCTGGCAAAATTAAAACAACATTACCATTCTTGGTGGCAGATTTTCACCTTCTGTAAACTCAGTCTTTCTGTGAGTGTTTTTGTTTTACCAATTTACTATGTCTCAAAGTCAATGGATTATAAAACAGAAGAGCAGGTTCTCTTTCTTTCTTTTGTGCTACTGCTATTAATTAGCAGAACAACTACAGGCTACCTTTTGGGCTGTACATATGGTGGGTGCTTGACTGCACCCTTGGCAACTACCTGGGAGACAGCAAATGAAAGTAAGGGTTTACTCTTTTGCAAAGCTCCAGACAAGATATTTTTTCACATGCTATATCTAAAGGGGGCAAGTGAGAGGTATTTTACATTTATAATAGGCAATCTTTCCCTCTTAGGTCATGGTTTCAGAGGAGAGCTGGACAGACCCATAGGCTCCCTGTGTTGCCACATTCTTTCCTCTTTGCCCACTGCCTGCTCCCACCCACTGCAGTGCCCTTCCAGTCCTGCTGATAGAGCTGGTTCTGCAGGCTTGCTTAGCCCAGACCAAGGAACTCACCTGGATGGATGAAGGGGAGCAAACAAAGTATTAAGTCACCCTGAACTAAAAACAATTGCAGGCTGTTTGTCTCCATGCAGTGTATTATTCAGGGTACCTGCTGCTTCCCAGAGGGCCACCCCCACACTATAAGCACTACAGCATCCCTGTAATGCTCCACAGAGAGCATGTCCTGCAGGTAGCTTTGCATATGCTTTGCATATGCTTTAGCTAGAAATCCAATTCCTCTCTATCTTCTCAGTTACCACAGATCCAGTACTAAACCACATCTAAGTTTTTCCATAAATACAGATTTTAGCCCTGCCTCAACACTGTAGATACCAACAGAAGAGGGTTAGGGAAGAGGAAACATTTTCAGGGCAGCTGCAGGGGAGAAACTAAACACATCTCCCTCCTTTTCCCTTCCCAGAATGCAAGACATCCCCAGACCTGTTTACATGAGTGTGCAACCAACACATGCCCCATTCACCTGAGGCAATGCCCACTCCCAGTCTAGGAAACTCCAGCAGCTGATCTCCCTTCTCCTCACATCGCTGCTTGCTGTCCTAACCCATCCCCCAGCTTCAATTTTTGTCTGCTCTTCTAGAGGGAATAACTCCTGCGGTTATCTCAGCAGCTGCTCTTCGCTTTCCCAAGCAGCAGCAAGAGCTAAATTGACCTAATTCCTGCTTGTTTCCCTGCCACCCACAGAATCTGAAATAGCAGCAGTGAAAACTGCCAAGGCGCTTGTCAGCGGCCGCTCTGCCGCAGCGCGGGACCAGCTCACGTTCACTCCATTTTCTGCAGCTCCCACGAGGGTTAGAAACTTTTCAGACTGCAAGTTTTGAAATCTGCAAAAGTGGAGGACAATTATTGCAGACAGCTCCTTAGGCAGCCTCAAGGACAAGTGGATTTTTTGTACCCTACGGCACATTCTCACCAGTGTTCTTTATACTGCAAACATCAGACATATCTATTTGTAAAAATCCATGGATAAGTCTCTCAGCAGCTGTCTCACCTCCTTTTCCACTGTAGTTTGGATTTGCAGTCAGGTTTGGACTATCAGGCTGATTTGTTTTTTTCTTTTAATGAAAGCTGGGTCAGTCATGATCAAATATTCAGCAAGAACAGGAATTAACTTTGTATATGAATTCTGTAGTGAAATTAGCTGTCACCTGCCAGGTAATCTAAGGGACCAGTTACAGCTTCATCAGGAGCAACCTTCCTTTGCTGAAGTCTACAGCTTCAGATTTTTAAAAAACCATATAAAAAATGATTCTTTCCCTCTCATGGGAACACACTGTCACAGTTCAAGCTGCCCAACTGTCCCCAGAACTTAACAGGCTACAAAGCAAGAAGGAGTGGGAGCATTTATGTTAATTACTGTGTGGAAAGGGAGCCAAAGATACGTTAAGATTTTATATGGCATATGGGATCTGATAACATGTCAT
Source organism: Pithys albifrons albifrons (assembly GCF_047495875.1). Classification (NCBI taxonomy): domain Eukaryota; kingdom Metazoa; phylum Chordata; class Aves; order Passeriformes; family Thamnophilidae; genus Pithys; species Pithys albifrons. The sequence continues at coordinate 8,783,200 of NC_092458.1, forward strand.
TAGAGGTAAAAAGCAACCCTTCCCAGTGTAGCTTTTCAGCTGCTTATTAAGGCTTTCTGCTCAAACTTCTAAGTGCATGGATTGAAATTTTCCATGCCATAATTGCTACAATTTTGACAATTAAAGCTTGTTATAGTGCAGAAACACAAGGGCATTTCCTAACTTCTGAGTGTGTGCCTCTGCAACCTTACTCAGTTTTGTTTCTAGTAACAGCTGAAGGAGGAAGAAGGCTTAAGTCTCTCAGCCTGACCATGAGCAATGCTGGCATTCAAGTTCTCACAGACTTGATGGGCATCAGCCAATATCACATAGGGACGTAAAATTTACCAGAACATAGTTTTAGTTCTTGAATATGCACTAGGTTTTTATTTCTCTTGAGACTCAAGGCAATCTCAAATTTACATGGAACTCCTGTATCCGTCAGACAAGAGACATAACAAAAAAGAATGTGGCCAAGCACTCTCTAAATAATCCTCCTTCCCATACCTATGGCAAAGGGAACTGTTACCAGTAGAAAAAAGCTCATAACTTACCATAACATGAAACATCATGTTGGATTCAAAGGGAATCAAGTGACACACTGTGCACCATTAACTAAACCTGGAAACATTTGCAGGAATGTGAGAGGGCTTCATTTTAACTAAGCCTTGAATTGCTCAGTTTTCAATATTTAATAGAAGTTTCTGTAGGTATCTTGCCCACTACCCTATCCCAGCCCTCATCAGTATAGTGACCAATGAATATCATTCACTTGAAGTTTGCCAAAGCTTCCACTAAGAATTTCTGGCACTGATTAGACTCTTAGGAAACCTCAGAGCCAAACAGCCTGTGTAATAACTATGAAATTTGTATTACTAGCTTCTAAACAGAAGCAGCATGACACTCTCCAAAGGAAATACGCAGGCTGTCAGAGGCACTGAGAGAAGGTGTCAGCTACAAATTAATGGCTATTTAAACATACTATTTGTTCCAAAGTGTTAAAAATGAGATTTTGAGCTCTGACGGCAGAAAAGGTGGTGGTGTCAGGTCCCACATGGGCATGCCATCTCTCCCAACTGCTGCTGCCAGCATTTCAAAGCTGTTGATTGATACCATTTAGATACATGGGGAAAGGAAGCCTCAGAAGCAAAAAGAAGCTTTATTCCTTCCCCTTGGTTTAGCTAAGGTAGAGACATTCCACTTTTGGCTCTGCGGACAAACACACCTGATTAAAAAAACAAAGGCAAAGGAACAGAGATCAGCTTAAGTTAACACAGATAGATGACTTGGACACAAATCTAACTCTTCAGTGAGAAACTGAAAGTATTAGTTAACTAAGTGTTGGCTCAACTAAGCAGTACAAAGTGGCTTCTACATCTCAAACTCAGGGTACTGCAGGTTTCCAAAGAGCACTGTGAAAGCAGAAAGGCCCTCACAATCTCAAATTTTTAGTGCTCTTCCCATTTTGCCCATTTAAAATTTACCATCTCAAAGCAGCAGAGGCTGTCATATGACAGAGACTAAAAAATTAAATGGGAAAGGTAAAAGCCAAGCCAGTGTCAGGCAGAAATCTCTATATTTTCTGTAACAGGCACTATCTTAGCTACCACACCAGCTCTTTTTTGTGGGGTGGGTATGTAGGGGGAGGAGTGTCTTAATCATTGCTATCGTAAATGGAATTAATTCCATACGTGCTGCCACTGAAGATACTTGGGACTAGAGGCTGGTACTGCAAAGTGGAAATACTAATGAAATATTTTCACAGTACTTGCAAGGAGAGAGAACAAGTGTGGCAAATACTGGTACTGCACAGCCCACAGGTGGAGAAAGGACCATTGATTTTAATCTACTTAAAAATGTATTTGTTGAAGCTATTGCAAACATATTGATGGAGACTTGTAAGGTAAATAACTTGCCACACTCAGCGGGAGAGTGGGTTGGCATAGTCAATGCTTGGCTTAGCATGCAGTACCCATATTTCATGTCAGCAGTTCTTGAAAAACCTTCCCACAACTCCCTGAGCTTGGAAGGCAGGTGCAGGAATGCTCAACGATATGGCACGTGCAGAGCTTCAGAGGAATTAGGCTGATTTCAGGGCACCCTACTACCTGGATTTCATTTCTGCCACAGCACAGGTGCTGCAAGACCAGACTACCAAGGACACAGACCTGAGACTTCCCTTCTCTGGGCTCCCATGTGACTGCTGGCTTGGTGGGGATCTGGCAGAGAACAAGGCAGGTTTCAGATCTCTCATTGCAGAGAAAGTTTCCTTAAGAAGCTGGCCGGAGCCTGTCAGAATTGCATCATCACCAACTCAGAGTTACAGACTTGTCTGATTTCAAGTTGGCATTGTCTGATGGAAAAAGTTCTATACCAGAATACACCCAACCAACACATCTGGATATAAAATGATGGACTTCCACTGAGGCCACTATGTCTCAAGGCAGGCTATCTGAAAAGTCTGGGGTACTCCACATATTTCTCAGTGACCTTTTGAGTTTAAAATCCAATGACAACTCCAAAACACCAGCCTTTTAAAGCCATTTCTGTCTAGAGAACTAGCACCAAGCTTTTGTACTTTATGGCACACCTTCTTTACCTGATAAAAATTGTTAAAACATCACAGTATTGATGCATCCATAATTACATTCACACTATCAGCTTTTGAAAACTAAACAATAGAAATCTAAGAACACATGAACTCAATACACTAATGCCAAACTGCAGCAATCCTAGCCTAGTTCCTAACTCATTTCTCTTTTCAGTGAATTACATCTTTCTACAAAGTTCCACAAACTGTTCACATCAGTCTCATACTCTCAGTTAATGTCAGTCCATGCAGAACTTGGGTGCTCAGAATAACTGAGCTGATAAAAGGATGCAATAGTATGAAGTATAAAAACAGGGGGTCCAGGGATGGTAGGGAAGACAAATGCAGGCAGCCTGCACTGGTAAACACTCCAGCAAGAAATCACACCGTGGAACCTAGAAAGGGAGTTTAAATTAGAGGAGGTACTGTTATTCTTAAGGTTTGTAATAAAAAGCCTGTGGTTCCAATTAGGAAAGCAAAGATGCCTGGCCAACATGCTATTACCAGCTTTTTGGCAGGCAAAGCCATTTACAACAACCAGGCTGCCTCTCCTGCACTCAAGTATTTGTTTTTACATTCAAGCCTTCTCAGGCTCGATAGCTCTTGGAACAGACTCCAGCCACACTTGTACAGGGCAAAGTCTGTATCAGACAGATCATCAAGCAGAACAAAGTGTTATTACTTTCTCAAAGCTGCTATTCAGTCACACCCCTCACATTATTTCTGTGAAAATGAAGGAGTGATTTCAATTACGGAAGTATGGAAATTTCAATTATTCGAGTATAGGTAGAAAGAAACAAAATAGATGAGCTACTGGCTTTTTATAACCTTCAAAGCTGAAGTTCACCGTAAAGATCCACAGAATAACACTAAGTACCTTCCTTTCAGTTGTGCTCTTCTATCTATCAGTCTTTGGAATGTGTCTGGAAGCACTGCAGTGCTGTGCAAATTGTTGAGTGTTGGAGGTGTTTGGTTATACAGGACAAGAAACAAGTAAAGGAAAGGATATTTATGAAGACTAGCCTTTGCCTAGGGAGAACTGGGGCTCCTAAAGTCAGATTCCTGCTCTGCAGGAAGACTTCTTCTCTCTCTGTTTCTCTTTCTGTCTTGCTATGTCTTGATCTTCAGTGACTTGAGTCTCTTGGGTAAGCTCCCTTTCAAGTTTCAGTCTTCCACACAGTTTCAGCCCAATGCAGAACTGCATGTGTTCAGCAGAAAATGTTCTCCACTTTTTCTTCCGTGCTTATTTAAAGCTCCACTTCATTATATTTACTGATATTCTGACTTTAATAAATAATAATTGCATGTTTCTTGGAGGCTCTAGGCATCTAAACGCATAATTAATCATAGTACCAAACCCCATGAGCCTTCAAATCATCATTAGAAAGAAAATCTTCCAGCCAAACACCTTGGTAAAAAAAGTGAGATCCTTTCCCTTAATTGGTCTGGGAAGCAGAGAAATAGCTCTTAAACGGATGTCTTCTGTACAGTACTCGGAGATCTGGAGTCAAACCAAACCAGGGAAATAAATTGCAGAGATGCACAGTCCCCACCAAGGCACATCCTGCCAGCACCCATCTCTCTGTGCAGCACAGTGTGTCAGGTTGAAATTACCACGAGGAAAAGGAAGAGGGAAAGGAAAAAGGGAGCATCCCCTCTCCTCAAGTAAAGTAAGAATAAATACGTAAAGTGATATTTTAGAGACAAAACACTACACAGGGACATGGGTAACTTCACAAAACTGCTGTTAACTGACACGCGCTACTCTTCTCCAAAAGGTGGAAGTGTAAGAGTAAGGCTTCCGAAGTGCTTTAACTCTTTTTTCATGCAACACCTCCTTAAATCTGGAAAGTTAAAATCAATCCTTTACAGTAAACATCAGCCTTGCTTACAGCTGGTGGGTCAGCATGTATCCCTAACAATAGCAGAAGGTTGCTTCTGGTCTACACAGTAACAGTAACACATTCTAACCTAAATGAGCACCATTTCTGCAGGCTCGGGGTTTTCTCTTGCCTGTGTTCTGTCTCTGTGTCCTATGGTAGCTCAGGACTCAGGGAGAGCTTGGGGAACTTGAACCTCCCTGCCAGCCTCAGTAAGCAATGAAAAAGTACAGCCAGCTGGGAGCAGTGGCACAGTGTCTCCAAAGGCCTTGGAGCATGTGGTCAGGCCGCCCTCGCTGCACCTCTTGTATGCCCCACTGGGCCCAGTCACAGCCACTGGTGGGTGCCCATAACACAGATGAGGTGCCAAACTCCAGTTTTCCCAGGTTGTAACTCCCAGGTTGTAACTCCCAACTCACTTCATTCACCTGTGGTGCTTACCTTTGGCATGACTCAGGCTAACCCCTGAGCAATCCTAACAAGTAAGAGTAGAGACGTCAAAAGACAGGTTATTTCCTTTATATTATCTAAATTTCCCTTCAATTTTCACTTCTGCTACACAATGAAGTAAGGCCTAATATGTAATGGATTACCAGCAGGGCAGAGTGAGCAAATAGCTAACTTATTTGTTTTAGATGGAGTAACACAATAAAAAGCGTGTAACCTACTGTATTGTGCCCATGAACTTTATCCTTCTGAATAACACATGGAGTCCAAGAAAAATTTCCTGCTCTGAGAGTCTGTGAGCTGGGACTGGAGCCCAAAGACTCCCAAGAAGCTCCACCAGATGGTAAACAGCTGCATGTCCTGAGGGAATGGCTAACCTGGCAGTGGTTTCCCATATACTAAATCCTTATTGCTTTAACAAGGTTGCCTGGAAGTGGCTTGAACAGAAGTAAAGGGAATGCTGCTCTGATCAAGTGACTCATAGAAAGAGGGAGGGAGGTCTTAAGATACTCTCTGGAAAGGATTTCAAAGCTGAGCATATTGTTCCAGGAAATGTTTACAGACTGGAAAAGAGGAAGTTTTGACTTTCATTGGCTTGCTCTGTTGCAACATGGCATGTTTACCAAAAATACATAAAGAGAGGGAAAAGAAAAGCTCCCTTCTGAAGGAATGCTGGGCAGGATGCAAAAGGAGTACAGTTCTGCCCGCTTTAAAGTACCATCCAAAAGGAGAAAATTAACTCTGTCCTGGCTTCACATGGCACACTCATACCTCAGCCCCAAAAACTTATCAAAAAGGAATGAACTCCAGAGTAAATCAGAAGAGTATACCCTCACTTCAGTTTTTGGAGCCATAGTTGCCATATACTATTCACTCTGCACACACCAAAGAAGACAGTGTTCCTCCCTGGAGATGTTAGCAATGTCTGGGAGATGAAGCAGTTAGAGGGAGACTACATTTGGGTTTGTGGTGGGGGAGGTGGGTTTTTTTTTTACAGACTGAATAAATTCATAACAATCAACAGAAAAATCAAGGACTTTATGGACGCTCCCGAGGAAGGGTTCAAGAAAACCATGTTACATTTTAGGTCATTGCTCCTGATTTTTTTACAGCTGAGGCTCCTGTGAGAAAATGTGTCCTTCTGCTTAGTCCTATGATTGCTGCATTATGTCCTGAGTCAGTGCAATTCCATTCCTCTATCCACTTCGGAAGTCTCCTCCCATCCATTACCAAGAGGCTGCAAGATTCTCCTTTTGCTGCCACTGGGTTTTTGGCAGCAGCATAACCCCAGAGGCAGAGCTAATGCTCCTCTCTGACATTGCAGAGGTGCCAGGTCCCAGGGCTATAAGACAGACACACTTCAGCTGCTCCTTAGCCCTGGCTGAGCTCCTGACTCTCCAAAGAAGTGTTGTCTTCCCACCAAAAAGAGCTGCAAGAACAAAGGCCTCTAGAGGAACACATTTTAGCCTATCAGAAAGTAAGGGCTAAAATAAGTGTGGATGTCCCTGAGACTGCACTGGCCCCCATAGTCTGAAGCCTCAGAGCATCTCCTCTTTGTTCTCTCCACCTTATAAACCTGACTCCAAAAAGGACGTGAGCACTTTCAAATAGGCCCCAGAGCTTGCTGGGAGGAAGAACAATGAAACTGAAGGGTCATCACAGGCCATGACAGCAAAGATAATCCAATACCCATCAAAAGTGAAATAATGTTCATTTAGACTGACAAAAAGACAAGGAGCCTGATCTAGAAGGAGTGAAAGAAAGTTTGGTAAGAAGGCAAGCATTTCACTCCTGGGGATGTATTCTGGAAGATGACAGGAGGTGCAGAAGTCATCTTCTTTACCCTTAGCTCTTTTTGCAAACAATATATATGCATTTAGTCCCACTGCAGGAGGCCTATGAGGGATTAAAAAAAAAAAGGTTACTTTGTTTTCCAAGCCATTTTTTTAAGAAACAGAAGTCCTTCATATGCCAATACCTAACCTGAAGACTCCTATGTGGACTAACTTTAGCTTGGGAAATGAAGGATCCCTGCAGTTCAGTGACTTAGACATTTTGAAATCCTAGCCTATTTGAAGAGATATTACTCAAACAGCAGTGCCAGAATGTGTGAATTAATAGGACCCATATGTAACTGCTTAATAGTAACCACTTGCTTAATACTGTGTAGCTAAATGATATAACAAAAGAATTAGCCAGCGACATCCACTTAGGAAATATGATCCAATCGATACTATGATTTCTTTTTAAGTGCTGAACTGGTTTTGACACATATAAAAATGTGGTTTCAATCAGACCAAACTGCGCCACAAAAAAAAAGCCTTGTAAAGAAGCCCAGACCTGTGGGCTTTAAACAATGCACTGAAGTGAAGAATATTCACAATGGGATTGAGACTGGGAGCACTGGGGGAAGAAATAAGTGGTCCCTCAGTCATTATTACCAAACATGAGATCACAAAGACTTTTCATCTTATATTATCAATCTCCCTCGGTGCCGGATGTACAATAAAATATGTAGTGTCGGGCAGAGCTGTAACAGGAGGAACAGTCAAATTCCCTTCGCTTTTCTCCTCCTGACTGCCCTCATTTACATTAACTCCTCAGCAAACAGTAATAGCTAATGGAGCAAGGCTGTTACAGTCCTGGTTCAGTGACACTGGCTAACTGGGAACACTAAAAGGATATTCAGAAACATAGACCACAATGACAGCAACTGACACTCAGGGGAGAAGAAAGCAAAGCAAAACAAAACAAACAAACAAAAACCCAACTAAAAAAACAAATAAGAAAATAATCCCTCCAGACTAAAATAGCCCCCACACCAGGGCCACTGCAGCATAATATTCTTATGAAGAAACCCCACTGACCAACGCTGATCTAATTTTCTTTATGTCCAAATAGGAGTTGAATGAAGTTTCCTCCTGGTGATGGTCTCAATCCAAGGCCTCAACCCACCAAGTGCTATAATTATCTTGGCTCAGGCAAGACACAGGGCCTGAACAATGTCCCACCTGCAGTTTTAAGATGGTGTTTCATTAAACTGAATTATCTTTGTGCAAAATGTACAGATTAGCTTCCAGGCTAGCTCACAGTCTTAAGTACACACAAAGCACCAACAAAGCTACTCAGGTTTGATCCCTTGCAGGGATCAGTGGCAAAGCAAGCTGAGCCTTCATAGACCAACTGAGAGTAGTACATCTGTGGATAGAAAGTCAAAGAGGAAGGGCCAGAAAGAGCACACACAAAGTAGTGTGTAGGGAGTGTGTGTGTGTGTGTGTGTGTCCATTCCCATATTTGTATGCTCACATGCCTACCCTCTGACTCCGCTGGCAGGCGACAGAGAACAAATATGGCTATGAGCTCTGCACGCATACAAAGTGTTTGAAAATCATAAGGGCTACACCAGTGCATGGGAAACAGGGATACTTCAGTTTTAGGAGCTGAATGTGTCATAAGGACCTCAAGAAATAGGCTGCTGCACTTCCTCAAACAGGTTAGCACTGTTTTACAGCTGACACTGCTGCTGTTCCTCCCTGAGCTGCCCCAAAGGGTGCTGAGCACAACACCTGCAGCCTTTGAGGGAAGTCAGCCCTATGCTGTCCTCAGGGTGTAGCTGCAATGCAGTCTCTGCCTTGTCACACGTACACCTCCACAAGATTTATGTTAACTGGGCTTGCATCCTCATGGTACTCTGGTTGTAGCATCCGGGTGCTCAAGTGAAGCTGCCTGCTGTGATATTTGACCAGCCTTTTCAGACTCTTTTGGAGGCTGCTAATATGGCATTATGGCAGGCAGATAGCTATCAATACCAGGATGACTAAAGACTTGCCTGTATTTCAGTCAGACTAGGCTCTGCAGAGCACAGGTGGCGTGGTCCTCCTCCTTCATTCAAGTTGGAAGCTAAAGCAGTCAGCACTCAGTTACTCAGACTACCAAACATTAACTTTCCCAAACCCTGTCAGAATCAGAAAGAGATTTGTTTAAAAAAACCCTTCAAATTTCTTGGCTATTTCTTTTCAAAAGTTACACAGAGTACTTTTTAGATTCAAAGAACTGTTTTCCTTTTAGGATACTGCCTATTAGCTTCACAGCTGAGGGAGGGTGGATAGACATGAGTGGGCTTCTTTGATTTGTTTTCTGAAACAAATATTCATTCCCACATATCTAAGTCAAACATTAATAGTAATGCCTTAGTCTATGAGCCTGTAACAACATGAAAGGTGAATGTGCAGATTTAGAACAGCCAGCTTTTAGAAAAAGACAAATAAGGGTGATGTCAGCAGCATCTCAGAGAGGTGTTCATCCCGTTGTACAAAGAAGTCCCAGGTCACCCAGCTATGTACTATGTAGACCTAAAGAACAATTTCTCTGTGGCTTTCATTGGTTTCTTTAGTTTTATTGTTCTTTATTCGTATGATTTCACTGCCCATGGCAAGATGGCAAGATGTCCTGAGAAGCATGACACCTTGCCAGTTAGGACAATTATCCTTTCACCAGAGAAAGAATGATGGGAAGATCAGCACAGTCCAAATCAAGTCCCCCACTTCTCTTCAGAAAAAAAAAAGTGCCAGGAAACTCAATGTTTCAACAAGCAATTTTTGCCCTAGCAACTTAATGTTTCCTTCATGTTCATGAACTCCCTAGCACAAAGCTGAGGAATCCCCACACCTCTCATGGGAGGAAAGGGTGGGACTTGGGCACATATTCTCCTCTGCAGATACAACCTCATAGCAGGGGGAGAGAGGAAGGAGGTTCCACAGCTGGGGGTGCCGCATGGACTGCTGAGATTGAGCCCACTGCACCATGTCAGCTTCACAGGGCAAAGCCAACACACTAATACCTATAGAGAAAAAATGCCTGTCATATGTCTGGCAAAGCTCTTGTAAGAAGTCAAGACCCATTCCAACAAAGGTTATTCCACAACTAGTCCAGCCTAGGAGCAGACTGGTAATCTGGTGGACTGCATGGACTGTCCTTCTGTTTCTGAGCATGGAGTTACTAAATCTTCTGAAATCACAGAATGAGACAAAATCACAGAATCAACTAGGTTGGAAAAGACCTCTTAGATCCAGTCCAACCTATGACCTAACACCACCTTGTCAACTAGACCATGACACTAAATGCCATATCCAATTTTTCCTTAAACACCTCCAGGAATGGTGACTCCACCACCTCCCTGGGCAGCCCATTCCAATGCCCAATCACTCTTCCTGTAAAGAACTGCTTAATGTCTAGAACTACTTCCTAATGTCTTCCTAATGGGCCACTGGTGAACTGACACTGATGTTAGCTCTGTAAGAGCACCACAGCAACAAAAATAGAGCAGGATATTGGCCAATATGCACAAATGAGTACAAAAAGGGGTGAAGAACTGATGGATGTATTCATATTTATTTTGAGGTGAGCTAAAAGTAAATGTAAATTTCATATAGTTCCCCTCAGCTGCATCTCATCACTTTTAACCTTACTCATTAACAAAAATCCAAGTACAGTGTCATGAGCTTAGGACCTGCATTTGCAATTCACTTGTCACTGTATTAAGATCCTAAGTGATGGCAGGTCTCAAATATGTTTTTATTGGCCATAGCCTAATGTTTGGAAGAGAAATTTTCTTTTTTGTATACAAATAATGCAGGGGGACATCTTGCCCTCTGCTCAAGAGAGTGCAAGATACCACCACCAAATCCTGCAACAGTTTCCTTGAAAAAAGGCAAGCTATACATGCTTGATACACATTTAAATGTATGTTGACATGGCTCAGTCCTTGAACAGTAGTCTTCCTGGGGATACACCTGCTTATGGGAGAGGCCCTCTTCCATTGTCTTCAGCCACATGTCAGTCTACTACAGTTACCAGATACTCTTCTTCGTCTTCCCTACTCCACCCTGAAAGGCAAGGATTGACCTCAATTGCTTCAGGCAAAGATCAGTTGGGTTAGTTTGAATAATTTGGTGGTTCAAGCTAAGCCAGTCCCTCTCGGTTTTAGTTCCTCTAAGACTTGTTCTACCTAAAGTCTCCATAATAGTTTGACTACTTCAGCTGGGAGTGTGAAGTGGTAGCACAGATGTTGTTACAGTGATACAAAATATTTCACAACATAGTAAGTTATTTCTCCTTTGTGCTGTGAATACCTGTAGCAGTGGAAACACCTTTGCATTGTCACTAGAATATCCACGAACATCCCATGTTAACTTCATGAGGTTCAACAAGCCCAAGTTCAAGGTTCTGCACCTGGGTCAGGGCAGCCCCCACTATCAATACCAGCTGAGGGATGAACAGATCAAGAGCAGCCCTGCTAAGAAGGACTTAGGAGCGCTGGTAGATCAAAAGCTGAACATGATCCAGCAATGTGTTCTTGCAACCTGGAAAGCCAGCTGTGTCCTGGGCAGCATCAAAAGAAGTGTGGCCAGCAGGTCGAGGGAAGTGATTTTGTCCTCTCTGCTCTGCTCTGGTGAGACCTCACGTGGAGTATTACATCCAGCTTTGGGGTCCTCAGAACAGGGAAGACATGGACCTGTTGGAGCTGGTCCAGAGGAGAGCCACGAAGATGATCCAAGGACTGGAGCACCTCATCCAGAAGACAGGCTGAGAGTAGGTGTTGCTCAGTCTGGAGAAGAGAAGGCTCTAGGCAGACCTTAAAGCAGCTTTTTGGTGCTTAAAGTGGGCCTGCAGGAAAGATGGGAAGGGGCTCTTTATGAGTATAGTGATAGGACAAGAGCTAATGCTTTTAAACTAAAAGGAAGAAATTTTTTACAATGATGGTGGTAAAACTCTGGAACAGGTTGCCCAGAATGGTTGTAGATGCCCCATCCCTGGAAACATTTGAGGTCGGGTTGGATGGGGTTCTGAGCAAATTGGTCTAGGGGAAGATGTCCCTGTTAATTGAAAGAATGTTGTACTAGGTGAGTTTTAAAGGTCCCTTCCAACTCAAACTATTCTATGAGTCTATACCAAAGAGAAGGTGCCATTCTATGACTTCTGCTTTCAAACAAATATAATGAAAGTACTTTCTAAAAAACCAAACAAACCAGACAAACAAAAATCCAACCAAACAAAACCCCCACACCCTTCAAGATGTCTTGTTTGTGTCCTGCCTCAGACATTAGTCCTGGCCTCTGCTTTGTATTGCAGCCCCTGTGTAACTCAGCAGCTTCTTAAAATGCTCTCCCACATGCAGCTGCAGGTGTCACAATGCTGGAAAGGCAAAGATAGGGATGAGCGCAGGCAACAGGAGCCCTCAATTTGATGGCCTCCACAGCTCCAAAGCAGTGGGACCACATCCCTGGTGGGTTTTATCCAATGCAGCCTGCCTTTCCCCCTCTCCTCTGAGCTGAGTAGGTGCATCTTCCATCATTCAGCACAAACATGGGCAGTGTAACTATGAAGGGGCAGAGAGAAAGGAAACTTTTCTCCTAGGCTCTCAGTATCAGTTTACTAAGTGATTTATCTGGGGAGACATGCGAGCACATGCTGTTTGGACCAAAGAGAAGCTGCTTGCTGTAAGCAGGGTGTGTGCACATTCAATAATACGAAAGCAAACCCCTTTGTCAAGAGCAGTGCCAGATACATTTACCTACCAGCAGGCAGGACACAGGCTCTGAAGGATGCATTTTAACAGGGTGAGAAGATACTAATGCACCATTTCAATCCTGGCATCCCCATCATAGATGCCAGATGGGACTGTGAGAAACGTGTACAAATTTTTCTGACAAATATCCAGACAAGACCACCCGTCCTTTCCATTGGAGGCTTTGCATTCATTGCTAGTGACTTGGAAAGTGAGATTATATATCCTAAGTCATCCAGCCTGGCTTTTAGATTTTATAGTTTTTAATTTAGATTCTCTTGATTAATCCTTCCATCTTTCTTTCCTGTTATGCCGGAAATTGTAATATATCATGGGCAGAAAACAGAAGTGAGGGGGAGGGAAGGAAGGGAAAAAGAACAACAAAACTACAAGAGTGATTAAGTCAGCCAAAGCAGGCAACATGAAGAAGAATATAAAATGTCAGCAGTAAAAGTAGAGGCTGAGGGGACTGGCAGGGCAGAAAAGCCTGCAGTGGGATGTCAGGGTTTCAGCAGAAGATAATCTTTGAAACAACAGATCAGTTCAGGGCATTGTTATAAAATACTCCCTGTACAGAGAGTAACACAACCTTCCAAACATGGGGTGGGGGGAAGGGGAAATAACCTTTTCTCTCAAGCTATAGCTACAGTCACCCCCTCATCTTTTTCACAAAGGACAGAAAGGGAGACTGAAGTGAACTGGCCAAATATTAGCAATGAGTCGTAACTCCACCCTGTCTTTTAGCTATTGGGAAGGAAATGTACATCCAGTCTGAACACAGTGGATTTTTATCAGAACTATTTTTTAAATACATCTGTAACATTTAGGAAAAAATAATCTATTTAAATTTTATACTGATAGAGACCACATGACTAATCAAGCTGACACCTCTCAAGAAAACCCAGCAACCACAGCCAGCAAATTTATTAATTGCATATGGTGGTTTTCTTACCACCCAAGCTCCTGAAGTCAGGTGGAAAGATTGTCATGTTAGTGAGAGGAAAGGAAAAAAAAAAGGAATTAAAATTTAAAACTTATGATTGTGGTGAAGCATTTAAAGATCAGAAAACGTTTCAAAATAGAGACAAATTTGAAATAAAACAATGCATTTTTTTTTCAAAACTTAGTTGCAATTTTTTTAAATAAATATCACTGGTTTAAGACTAGATTTTGACTATCTGGATGTTGCAACTCACTTCAAATGGACTAATAGGCAATGAATCTGTTTGTCTGCCATTCTTGACTATTTGACAATTCAGAGCAACCTTCACCAATCTTCAGTTTCAGAATTTGGAGTCTTTGAATCAAAATGAAACAGCAAGATCCTACACTTTGTTCACCACTCCTCCTTACAGACTCGGGTAAGGGACCACTCTGAAACACGTACTTTCTGTAAACAGTCCAAAGAAGAGAAATGAGAAAGATAGGATGTCTAAAAAACCTGTCTGAGAGTACAAAGTGAAAGAACTGGCATTGCCTAGTCTGAGGAAAAAGAGGGCATGCAGGGCAACAGTTTTCAAATACATAAAGTCTATTGTGGAGAAAAGTCAATTTTCTATATTCATGATGAACAGGGGAGTAAGTAACAGGCTTATGTCATGGAGAATACAATTCCAGTTGGATAGCTGGACACACTTTCTAATGATAAAAATAGCAAAGCCCTGGAACATGCTGACATGAAGACTTCAGTATCAGAGGCTTTTCAACATAGGTTAAACAAACACCTTTTGAGAATGACATTGGCACAGTTGATCTGCCTCAGGGTAGGGAGATGGACTGCATAATTCTCTGAGGTGCCCTCCAGCCTGGGCTGTTTATGACTGCATGAATTTTAACAGTTGGACTCAATGGTCCTAAAGGGTTTTTTCAACATAAATGATTTGATGATTCTATGAATTGTTTATTAAACTAAAACTACTTGCATTTTAAAAATGCTGTGTTTCACATATAAAATGAAATGACCTCTGAAAACAAGTTAGTTCATTAGTTGAAATATCCTTTGCAAATAACTCCTCTTCACAAAGAAGAAAAAAAAAAAGAGAAGGAATTTTCTAGTTACTTTCCTTATCGTAACAACAATATTTACTCACTGGTCTCTTTTTTTCTGTAGCAAGGTGAAAGGCCTACAGACCATTCCTTTTAATGAAAATGAAAGTTTAAAATTACTACTCCCTCCTTCCTTATTTTATTAGTTTTTCAGATCACTTGTGGGCATCTTACCTGCTCTCTCCTCAGATGATCTTTGTCCTCATAACAGTTATACTACAAAGAAACTCTTTCCCTTAGTTTCATTTCCACCTCTCTGCTACACTGTGATAGAAAAAAAGTTGTCCTAATTGCATACGTAGCTGTCCTTCCCCCCATCTGAGGATTGATGGCACCTCTCCCTAAAATGCTTTCTCTTGATTTTGCTTGCATGGACATTAAGAGAGTTAAATATAAGCAGATCATCCAGGCAGTGGTAAATGAGATTTCTGAATGGGAACATAACAGAAACTCTTCCTACTTTTGAGGAGACAGTCATGAAATGCCTCAGTACTCAAGCCCAGACTGTGACCTGCAATCATGATTCAGTAAAGTATGTGGGAGCATTAGTCAACACTACTGTGAACGGATGCCACGATGTAGCCAAACCCTTCAAAGGTGGCCAAGTCTACCTTTATAGGATTACCCCTCTCCTTCCCACCCTGACAAATGAATCTGAAAACTTCTCTCATTCATAAATTAAGCCCAGCTCTGAAACATCAGAGGGACTGTACCACACTCTTTCTCTCTCTTCCACTGAGAAAAAAATGGAAGGCCCAGTAAATTCTCTCCATCACACCACACTGGTATAGACAAGTTTTCTTCCAAGAAGAGCCACCTTTCTTTTAAACACATCTGTCATGAGCACTAAAGTAGAAGATGCTACTTAACCAAGTGTCAGACCCAATTCTACCCACCTAGGCAAAGTTCCCATGGGAGACAGTAGTCAACAAGATTGCCATCAAAATGCGAGTCACCCAAGGGCCAAGGAATCAAAGAGAAAAGGTCATTTGGAGAAAAATAGTTTAAGATAAGTAAGAAGATAAGATGACCAAAAAGGTGAAGCTCTTGTGCTCCCAGCAGAGATGTGAAATGGTAAATGCCAGCACCTTCACTTCTTCATAATTAATCTCAGTCTGAGAGCAAATTGTTTGAAAGAGAGTACTTAGATGTTACAAAATTATGGCATAATGTGTGAGGGTTTATAAAAGCAGGAGACCTCCCAGGCACCCATACTACCTCCCAACCAGTCAGGATTATTTCCCACCATTCATCAGTAATGTGTTGCACTTAGAATAAAAAAACCCAACTGTTTTGAATACCATTATCTTTATTGGAGACTCCTGAATAACTAGGTTCACAAGCAAAAGAGTGAAGAGATTTAAACAAATTAAGTTAGCAGAAACTATTATAGTGGTTTTTAATTGTTCTTATAGACTTCTGCATCCTACTGTAATGAGTACATTTGACACTTAGGAGGCAGCTGCTGCTCTTTGGAAGACAGTACATTTTGGACAATTGGCCTCTTGAGGAAATACTGAAACAACCAGAGCTGAAACAGCTCCATTGTGTCAAAGGCATCACACTGACCAGATAAACCTTAATGTTTACAAAGAAATTGTTGTGTTCTTAGGTTGCTGAAGCATGCATTGAAAGTTTTCTGAAAAGGACATGCCCTACTTGGTTCTAACAGCTCTAGAGAGCCCAGAGGAAGGTCTCGTGCCTTTCATGTATATTGTTGTAGCTTTTTGATTAAAATACACAGAATCATAGATCTATTTATTTTGGAAAATATCTTTAAAATAAATGAGCCCAACTGTTAACAAATGTCATGGTTTAGGAATGGTACTCCCCAATTTAGAGTTCCCACAGACTCCCCAAACCATGTGCTCCTTGCTCATTCTTCCTCTCCCTCTTCCCTCATGCTGCGGGTGGCTGGAGAGGAGAATTGGAGGCACAGAAGAGGTAAGAACAATCTTCTGTAAACAACAATAACATAAAAAAACAAACAGTAAGAGCCCCAGTATTAATAACATTCATTCAGGTGTACAAAAGAGAAAGTGATTCACATACAAAATTGCTCTCTGCTGAGCTCGACCCAACCACAGCTGCACCACCCTGACCACTCCCTCTGGCTCAGGACTGGAACCACCCAAATGCTCCCTCCAGTACCAGTGCCAGGCTTACTTGACAATAAGGAAGCCACTCTCCTTGGAAGAGACTCCCTTCCCCTTCCCCTAGCAATGACATGAGGTGGTATAGAATAACCCCCAGGTCCTAGCCATGACCCCTCCCAGCTGCTGCAAAAATTAGCCCTGTCCTAGCCAGAACTAGGACAACTCAGCACTTCCAAGTCCACTACTCTCTAAGACCCCCAACTACATGTCTTTCAAATACCTCCAGGGATGGTCACTCAACCACTTCCCTCAGCAACCTGTTTCAATGCCTGACAACTCTTTTGGTGAAGAAATTTTTCCTAATGTCCAATCTAAATGTCCCTTAGTGCAACTTGAGGCCATTTCCTCTTGTCCTGTCACTTGTCTTCTGGGAGAAGAGACCAACTCCCACCAGGTTACAAGATCCTTTCAGGTAGTTGTAGAGAGCAATAAGGTCTCCATTGAGCCTTCTTTTCTCCAGGCTAAACAACCCCAGCTTCCTCAGCTGCTCCACATGAGCACTGGCTCACATTCAGCTGCTGACAGTCCATACCCTTAGGTCCTTTTCTGCCAGGCAGCTTTCCAGTCACTTTTCCTCAAGACTGTAGCATTGCATGGGGCTGTTGAGACTCAAGTGCAGGACCCAGCACCTGGCTTTATTGAACCTCCTACAACTGACCTCGTCCCATCAATCCAGCCTAAGATCAGCCAGATCTCTCTGCAGAGCATTCCTACCCTCCAGTAGAACAACACTAACAACCAGCTTGATGTTATCTGTAAACTGATGCCCTTATCCATCCCATTGATAAAGAAACAGGACTGGCCCCAACACTGAGCTCTGGGAAACACCTTATGTGACTGGCTGCCAACCTAAACTTTCCCAGGTAATGTAACCTGCTAGATCATCAGCCAGTACATAGTATGAAGTATTAAAACAAGCATTTTAGAAATGCTAAATTGGACTTACTAACCCTAGAGAATGGAGGTATGTGTGGGTGAAAATATTACTTCAATGAAATATCAAAACCTTGGCTATATCTTCAAGTGATTTTCCATGAAGCATTTCACCTTAGCATCTTTCCTCCAATGGCCAGGTAACACACTAGCAAAGGTCACTGCTCTACCTCCTGAACTGTTTCAGCCTTTTCTTCGGAAGCACTCTCTCTTGGAATGAGCCTGATTAGAGACAGTGAATGCAGATGGGTGCTGCTGAGATAATAACTAACTTCAGAGACATAGGAAGGAGAAATGCAGATTCATGGTCTGATTTGCTGGTTCTTCCATGCCCCTAAGATGTATCTTATTAACAATCCCTTTCTTTATGAAAAAATCAAGAAATTTTTCATGTCACCCTCATGCACAAAACAAAATGCCGCGAGTTGCACAATATGGCAAAACTGAAACGAGCCTATTCTCTTCCTTACCCTTTTCAGCAGAGTTTTTTTCTGCAGGATTGGGGGAGGAGGAAGATGGAGGGTTGCTTCCCCTCCTTGCTCTTGTTTTGTCCTCAACCTACCGTAACCTACTGACAAATATCAGATTGCTGGCTCAGCTGGAGCATTCACTAAACAAAACGAAAGGATTACTTATATAGCAACTGTAAACCCATCATCAAAACACCTGTAATTGCAGGAGAAACCAGCTGTCCAAAATGTGGAGGTCTCACATGAGTTTTGCCACAGCCTGGGGCTCTTGCTTTGCCCTTCTCCTTGTACTTGTTCAAAGAGAGAGAAAAAATCCAGCTTTAGTTCAATTAGTGGGGGCTGTTTCCTCTGGTAATCTATGTCTCGAAGTAAGAGGGTAAGTATCCGCCAATGAGCTACATAAAGACAAGTACAAAATCCCAGATTTTGAAAGGCTTTCAAAGGTGATGCCTCTGCTACAGGACTTGCCTCTCTACCTACTTCTGCAGATAGTGCAAAGCATTTCATCTCTCTTCCTTTGCTCTGTAGCTTGGCTAATCTAAGGTCTACCAGACACACACACTCACAAGAAACTCCATTAGGAGCAGGGCTTTTGCCAGGGTACACAAATACAAGAGCAGACATAAACTATCTTTACCCCAGTATTGCCTCTCTCCATAATCTGCCTTGCTTTCTTTGCACCCAACAGTGACCTAAACTGTTCAGCTCTAAGATCTGGACTAGTATTTCCAGCAACTCATAAAAGCTAAAGTCATAGCCCCTCTGCTTTGGTATGTCAGAAGTGCTTGATCTCTGCAGCACGCCAGCCCACTTATGAGTAACAAGGAGTCATTTTTCATATACTTTCACAGAAAGGAGGATAAATGGAGGTTCACACCTGATAAAGCAGCCATCTCAGCCTGTGATTGAGTCATGATGACTTCTTCAACCATGATAGCATGGTATAAAGGAATTCTATTTCTATGCTCCTCTCTTTCCTCTGCATTTTCATCTTATGCTTTAAGCTCAGAGTTTTATGGGGGTTTATTTCTTCAACCATTACAAAAACTATGGATCATTTGTACCTCTGAAATTCCCAATGACAGACACAGTTTGTCCTGATCAATGTTGACTTTGTTTTGCAGAAACTAAGCAAATGACAGACTATGAACAGAAAGGGCTAATTAAAGAAGACAGAGAACCTGAAGGCTGCAAAAGTGGCCACTAGTCAGATGAAAACTAAATCTTCAGGTTTAAAAACACAGATGGAAGCTTGTCATGAACAGCTGGTTTATGCATGAGTTAGATAAGGGGTTAACAGACCACCAGTGTTATTAGTGAATTAATTATTAAGTAATTGTTTCATTAATTTTTATTAATTAGTGAAACTTATTTCACCCCCACTAATCAGAGGAAAAGAAGATGTCATTTCTGGCCAACGTTTCTCTCCTTGTGCCATTCAAACCAGTGACAGATTGACAGAGCTGCGGTGAAGGAAAGCAAAGAGCAGAAAGCCACCCAGAAACAGCCGATGTCCTCATACTGTATTGTTTGCATCCATCATATGGCAAGACAAGAAATGAAAAGCAACTTCCCATTCCTCTGAAGAAAAACAGACATTTGAGTTCGGCTGTTACAGCTGTAGTGTTCTCCCACTCTCAGCTCTGTGCCTTTTTTTCCATACCACCCACAACACTCAGAACAGCTTCCAATTTCCTTTTTACCTAATGACCTAAATCTCCACAGAACTTCTTTGCCCCTTGAAACCTTCCTACATCTGCCAGATTTGGCCTAGTGTCTTTGCACTATTCCGTGGCCCAAGACTTCATCCTGGTGCTGGAAAGCTACCTAGAAGGGGCTGTATTTCCTCACATAAAGCCCTACATGCATTTACGCAGTGCTGTATGCAATAGGAATCCTAAGGATGACTTCCTGCATTACGTGCCATCTTATAGCACGCGCTCTCTAGAATTCATTACAAAGAGCCCTAATCCTTGCACAGTCATGCCTAAATCTGTCTGCTGCTACAGCTATGACACCAGCATGGTGATGAAGCAGCTGTGTGTGGGGAGTCCAAAATAGTGCAGCAAGCTTCTTTTTCTTTCAACATGCATTTTTTCTCCCTTACGCTTACGTTACTTGCAGCAAAGCAAATAATTCATGGTCTCAAATCTATATATGTTAATTTTGCTGTTAATGTTATTATTAATGTTTAATTAGTCTTTGCTCTGAAGATGAAAAACAGTGAAGCACATAAGTTAGGCTCCTGCAATTACTATGATTGCACTCACAAAACCAGCTAATTGCACTTGCAAATTACAACTTAGCTATTTGCACATGTACTTCTGCAGTCTGCCGGCACCACCATGATACATGATAAACTGTGGAGACAGCCTGGAAAAAAAATAGGGTGAATTATAGTAATTCTGTGGACAATTACTGGGTCTTTATTTCACTTCATACACACTAGAATTTTCTGATCCTGTTCACATGGCACAAGGGTTTTCAGGTGATCGCATCCTATGATGCATGTAAGACCTGGTGCTGTTCCAGGGGCTGCAGGCCCTGAGAGGTGCCATTGCAGTGTCCTTCACTAGAATGAGCAAAGAGGTCTCCAGGTGAGGTAGTGGGCATGTGCCTTTTAAACCCTCTGTGACAGCCCTAAGGGGCATTGCTTCACTCCCTCCAGGTGTGAAGTCCATCAGGCTCATCCCCTCCATGATGCATGAAAGGCTGCTGGCTCTCAACCTCTGCTTTCAGCATGCATTTCCTGGCACCATGGTGTCTCAAAAACTGGACGTGGGCTGAGTGAGCTTGGTGAAGCTCAAAACAAAACTCTTAGGAATGTCTTCTGCAGAACTGCATATCTTGGGCTAAATGACTGTTATAAAATGGTCTTTTCAGGATACTCATACATGCATTTCAACCCAGTATGGCATGCTCAGAAACCCCACCACATCCTTTAGGGAGGTGGGGACACTGAGGTAGCTTTGGCTCTTTACCCCTTTCATCATACCACGCCCTCAAGAGGAACTGAGCATTTGTACAGTGCATGGGTAGCACATCTAATTGCTCAGAGCTCCCTGATGTCTCTATCTGGCAACACTCTAACACTTCACAGTGTTGCAGCAATGCAGAAAGGACTAGACCCATCAGTGGTCTCCCTAAAGAAGAACTGGAGAGAGTCTGCAGTGTCTCTGTGACACAATTCATTCATATTTGACGATTTGACAGGACATTAATATGAGTCAATGGTTGTCAATTTTTTCCTGATGATTCCTTATGAAAAGCACAAGACCTGGATGTCTGAAGGCAGTGGGAACAAAAGGGTTGATCAGAACTCTTTTTCCTGATGAGCTGATTTCAACGTATCTGTTTTGCAGCAGTCATGTTCTCCAACAGCATCAGGGCTTTTGAATCCTTTCCCTTCCCCCTCTAAAAATTAAACATTTGCTTGTTTTTATAATCTTGCTATAGACAGCCTCCACAGGTCACACACAGAAATGAGGACATGATATTAAAATCAATCTGCCCCACATACTCATTTAAACAGAGGGGAAAAAACAAAGCTACAGAGCAGAACTCCAGGACTGGAATAAAAACCAATAAAGTGCCCCTTCTCTAATTTCTCTGAAGGTCTTTCTAGAGTTTTATTCCCAACAGTGCTCCTTAGATGCCTTGGTTTGCCTGCAGAAACACTTGATATTTCTGTAGTGTAAATCAAAGTGAATTAAACATTAAAGCACTGTGATAGCATAGCAGGTCTGCTATAGGAGCGAAACTGGTTACTGTGGCACTGAACCTTATGAAGCAGTGGACTGGACTTTCTCTCCCCTCCTTCTCCTTCTTCAGACATATTTACTTATTTATTAGTTCATTCATGCATCCTTCAGTGCAAAGCAGTGAAATCTTCTTCCAGTATAACTCACTCCTTATATTGGTCTGGCACTTTGAATTTTCTGCATATTGCATGACACAGTTACATACACACAAGCTGTGGGACATGCTGCATTCGGATGTGTCCTCACGGACAGTGCTTTCCAACACTCCCTCATTAAAAGGCAGTACATTAACTGAATCCCAAACCTTGCTCAGAAAAGGAATCCCTCTTCCTTTAATGGAAGGCTAAGGGGTGCATAAACATCCACTGCTTGAACATCATTGCTACCAATCTTCTTCCATCCCAAGGTATAAAAAGCATCAAAGAGATGTGTTATTCACAGGTGAGCCCCTGGAGCTCCTTTTACTGACTCCCATTCTCCTATCTGACTCGCAGTGGGGCTGGCAAGCTGACCAGAGATGACCAGGTGTCTTCTGCTTGGCTCTTCCTCCCTCTTTCTTGACCATAGACACTCCCTGATTGTTTTCTCTTGGCCAACCCTGCAAGACTACAAAATGGGAGAAAGGCAAGGTCTTGTAAAACTTCAAGGGGAGCTGGCACTCACACTGGTACAAAAGGGTCTAAAGAAACCAATTCCACAATCAGATGTAATGAAGAAGAGTTTGGCATCTGAGCACAACCACAGTCTGCACACAACCACAGCAGAAGCTGGAGGTTTCAGAAATGAAAGAAGTAATTCAGGAGAGCACACTAGAGACCCAGCAAAGAGAAATAACTCTTAAGGCAACTACAGGGAGAGACTCTAGCCAGGGCCTTGCCTTCCATATAGTAGAAATCTGCACTTCAATTAAGCCCAGAGGAAGTTTATCCACTGGAGCTGAATAATGAAACCATCATTCAAAATGATTTCATGTAACTTTTGCAGTTGGTCATGTTTGGGGTTTTTTTTTCTTTTCAAGGGAGAAGCTGCAAGGCAGTTTAAAGCTCAAATGTGTTAAGGTTCATGGTGGCTAGGTCATCTGGAGAAGCTCTGATTCCCTCTGGGCATTTTGATGATTCTCTCCTCTCCCACACATTTCCCTCTCTCTCTCAGCATGTCACATCCATGGCTATCAAGTCCTGACCAGCAAGGGCTGAGCAGGTGAACATGATTCAGATTCCAATCTCATTCTCTTTAGAAATATTTATCAGGTTATCTAAAGCTGGTTTTGATTAATTATTATGCTGGACAGAAGTTTCAAAGCCTCCTTCACCACTGGGAAACCCATTCCTTGCCCAGTTTTCAAATTGCAGACCTTAATTTCACAACTAACTGTACTTCAGAAGGATGATTTTGCATAATCAAAGAGATTGCTCTAAATCTCCATTATGGTCCCCTCACCAATGCAAAGAGGAGATGCAATATGTATATGTATATAACTCTATGTGTATATATATACCTGGGTCATCACCAGTTGAACACCTCAGCCAAATAACATTCAGCCATGTTCCTGAAGAAAGGGCAGAGCATGCATACATAGATCCCTACTGTTACTAGGATCAGATCTAACATGTACTATTTTTGAAAATAATATTTCCACATTGAAAAGGAGAGGTGTGAAGGACATAGAAATATCCCAAGTGAGTGTTTCTTTTTATTTCAACAGATAAGCACATAGAACTGCAGTGGAAGCAAGCCAAAAAGCTCATACATAACCTTGATCAGAAACTGGCAGATCAGATTCTTTTTTTCCCATTGTTAATATTTTGAGGACAAAGTCTTGTGGAGCACCAGCATTGAGGAATACGAGCATCAAATGTGTTGTTGTAGTGATACTAATGTGAAGACAGGATGACATTTTATATCTTAAGTTCATCTATTATCTTTCAAATATTCTGTATGTATTCTTCCTCCATCTTCACTTTCCTTTGAGAGCACAGCGACAATAAGTACACACTATCCATTATTTATGAAAATCCTTAGCTTCTTCTGCTCTAATATTTACCTATAAACATGAATGTGCCTAATCAAGAGGAATGGGTACATCACTGATTAAAAAAAGTGCTTCTTTAAATGATAAGCATCTTAAGTGGCCTTCACTACTTGCTTATTTTGATTTGCATTAAGCACACAAACTCCTCACTAACATCACAGCCTTTGACCCAGGTATTAGCCAATACCTATGAAAAGACTGCCTCTTCCCTAAGATTCTCATAATCTAAACACTCATGAAAAGTTGAGATACAAAGGGGGGAACCAGACTGCTTGCCACCCAGAGCAGGCTACTAGCCAGGCACAGAATATCATCTGTATCTCCTGCCTCTCAACAGGGGTTGTGGCATCTTGCCATATTGCTGCAAGTTCTGCAATAGCTTTCACCAACAGTGCCGGTGATTCAGGTCAACCCAGCAAAGCTGGCTCTTCTCCACTGCATATGAGAAGCTGCAGGTCTATTAAATTGCTGTTTCTTTCTCCCTTTCAGTGGTTGGCATTATCCCTCAAGAGAGGTTCTTCAGCTAACAAAAAATTACATGGTTGAACAGGGCATACACAAATATGGAAAAGGGTATGTATAGAGATTTTAAGGGAGTTTGTTTAAGACTACCAATCTAGGTATTTACCTGTGATTTTGAAGTCTTCTCTCTGAATGAAGGTTTCCATTGACAGGAAATGTTTGACTTTTTTCCCCTGAAAATCAATTCTGAGAAAAGCCTATACTCCTCAGGCAAACTGCTGATTTAGAAAGCAACAAAAGGCTAATAATAATTTGACACCACACTCTCTCAAGAAAAAAAAAAAAACAACAATAAAAAAGCAAGTATCTCTATTCCCCAAGACACCAATGTGTGTAGTGTGGCTAATTCCCTTTTTTCACCACTGTAATCATTGCACTTCTCTGCAGAGTTATGAATTTTTCCTAAGAAATTTCAAAAGCTCT
This sequence comes from Pithys albifrons albifrons, assembly GCF_047495875.1. Classification (NCBI taxonomy): domain Eukaryota; kingdom Metazoa; phylum Chordata; class Aves; order Passeriformes; family Thamnophilidae; genus Pithys; species Pithys albifrons. The sequence continues at coordinate 8,808,006 of NC_092458.1, forward strand.
CCTAATGTCCTACACTCCTGAAGGGCAGCAGCCCCCAGCACACATGGAATTTCTGCTGAAGCTCAATTCCAGCTATAGGTTTATGTGACATTTGTATTCCTGGATTTACCTCTTTTTTTCCCCTCAGGAAGCACCCCAGGTTGCATCCTCTTTGCTTACTGTATTCTTCTTCCCTTTCATCCCTACCATCCTGACCTGTCACACTAAGCCCAAAGAACACCCAACTACTTTCATTTACAGCATTAATGCCTTGAGCACATGCAGTTGAATGGAACTAGATGGAACTACACTTTTGTTAAAATATCACGTAGGTGACTTCCATAGACTAAAGCTCTCCACATGTAAATAGTGGAAAAGCACCAAGAACAACTCAGGCCCACCTTTATCTCAGACAGGATCTGTTTTGCAGGGTAGTTGTAGCATAAGTTGGAGTGTAAGATTTCTTAACCTGTTTATTTTCAGGAATTATCCAGCTATAAGGAATTTTATACCGGGAAAATCTAACTTAATAATGGACCACATGAAACCATCTGGTTAATACCGCAAAGGCCACAATTTGATGTCAGAAGATCAGAACTCAGAGCAGAAGGACAGAAACATCAGAAGCCTCATTTAAACTCCACTCTAGATAAAATCCCCCAAATTCATTTAGCACGAGCATTAACTGTGACAGATAGAAAAAGCATGCTCCATACTACAATATTACATGAGCTAAAGCAAATTACTTATAGAATCACAGCATCACAGAATGCTTTGGAGTGGAAGGGAGTTTAAAGATCATCTACTTCCAACCTCCCTACCACAGGAAGGAACACCTTCCACTAGACCAGACTGCCGAAAGTGCCATCCACCCTGGCCTTCAACACTTCCAGAGATGGGGCATTCACAGCTTCTCTGGGTAACCTGTTCCAGTGCCTCACCATCTCTTAAATAAACAATTTCTTCCTAATATCGAAACTAAATCTACTGTCTTTCAGACCAAAGACATTCTCTCTTGTTCCATCACTACAACCACTTGTAAAAAGTTCCAATCCAGCTCTCTTGTAGACCTCTTTTAGGTACTGGAAGGATGCTACAAGATCTCCCCAAAGCCTTCTCTTCTCCAGGTTAAACAACTCCAGCCCATCTTCATAGGAGAGGTGCTGCAACCCTGTGATCATTTTTGTGGTCCTCCTCTGGACTCATTTCAACAGGTCCATGTACTTTGCAGGAGTGATAGTGAAACTGTTTGTTCCATTGACAGAGTCTCTGTCACCATGGGCTTCAAATGTTGCAACTCATACCTAAAAATACAAATAAAACCATAAAAGGCACAAGAAACAAGGACCACTATGCCAGGGATTTATGCTAACAATTGGAAACAGGAAATACTTCCGTAGGCACAAATTTAGGAGATAGCAGAGGGAGAACTTAAAACTATATGCACACAATTTTCAGGGATGCAGACCTTTCTAAAGCACATTTCTAGCATTCCATTATCAAAAACCTTTTAAAATATTCAGACATGATTAGATCACACATTTCCCTACAAAGTTCAACGAATGAGGTATGGCATTTCAGCTTTCTGAAAGACATGACTGCAGAGTGAAGCCTAGGGGAGGAGAAGAGACTTTAAGCCTCACTGACATATACTCCATATAAAAGGCAGGCTAGGCAGACTTTTTGGGTCAGTGGTAATCAGCAAGAACATTAAAGACTAGTTGTACTGTAACCATGGAAAAAAAGTCTCTTTTTATTTTCTAATAGCAGAAGCAGTCACAATGGCTGTGCTGAGCAGCCAAGTGAAGGGCCACTTACCCTCCAACCCAGTCCTTCTGAAGCCAATGGCTCTACAACTATGCCAGTGAGTGATGTCAGTTTGAAGAACCCCAAGACACATTATGCTCCTAAGCTGCATGGGCACTCTCTGTTTTTGCACCACTTGGTTCAGAGACAGCTTAAGCAGAGATGGACTAACAAAAATGTTCCTCCTCACCAAAAGCACAGCATGAACATAAAAGGGCACTGATGATTGGTATTGAACTCATGTATCACCAGCTCCCTGACTTGCACACGAAAGAAAACTGTTGCATTTATGAGGTGCATGGTGTTGCTGAAATGAGATGGCAAGAGGCTCACATCCTTTCCTCATCCTTTGTATTCTTTTCTCCTTGCTCTGTTTGAAATTCTTCAGCTCTTAGAAACAAGAGTGTCTCGCTGTCAAGTCATTCAAATCCCAAATTTCACATTCCATTAAAAGAGCACATTATGACAAGGAGCAGATTCTTTTACTCCAGCAGAGTTTTTCCCTCAAATTAATCACTCACACTATGAGCACTTAAAGAAATGGACATCTATACACAGCACTTGGACAGATACATGGCCAGTGTTACATGGTCAGCTCTTTGAATGGGATTTCAACTACCTTATGATCAGTTGGAAATCTTACTTGGATGACATAGGGGCTTTTCTCAAATATAAAACCTACAACTTCAAAATGAGTTCCATTCCTTCAAAACAGACCCCAAATAACCAGACACAGCCTCTTCAAAGATTGTTCTTAGGTGTGGCTTGCTTAAAGAAGGTTTACATCTCTGCTAAACTTCCATTAAGAAACAAAATCAGAACTTCAACATAAGGTAGGACAGAGGCTATCAAAAATCTTTCAGCAAAACACACACATCCTTGAAGAGTTTGGATACTCCCTCCTCATGCTTAGCCCCCTCTACTCTAATGCCTGTCTGCCTCATCACTCAGTGTTATCTTAGTCAAGAGGCATGATGGGCCCAAAGCAAGTTTGATTTTAAATATTATCGACTGCAAGTCTCAGGAGAATCAGGAGAAAACCTCACAAAGAGTTCCGTTGAGGAAAATCCACGAAACCTTCCATCACCTCGTGAAGATTTGCTACCCAAAGAGTACCCAAAGGGTCTGGCTCCAAACCCTGAGAAGATCTTGCAAGATCACCTCATACACCGGATCACAACTTGTATCTCCCCCAAAGACATCTGACAGGATGATGCTAAAAGTATGGATATCTGCCTGCTTCTCCCACAGTCTTAATGATGTGCACAACTACTTTGAGGAGGAAAACAAGGAAGCAGTCACCTGGCACTCAGTGTGTGTGGAAATACCCAGGCAGACACATAGAGCTAAGGAATGAAGCAAATAATTCAATACAAAAAACAGAAGCCTGGGTTTTAGGAGGTACCTGGAGATCCAACATTTCAAATTCTGATAGGACAGCCTCAAAATATAGAAAAATGCTTTGTCTCAATGAAAGCATCTAACATGTAAGGAACAACGAAATTACCTACATGCATTGCAATTGCTGACCACCTTTCCTTTCCTCTGTTCCTGGAGCCAGAACACCCGTACACCATCACATTACAGGTCTCATTTTGTGTGTGTTGTGAGCATTATTATGTAAGACTGAGCTCACCCTTTCATCCTGAGAGCGCTCTGTCTTTTGGGAAACTACTAACTGGTTTTTGTTACCTATCAAGACCAAGGAGTCAAGCATATGATGCTGCTTTTTGAGCAAGTAAAGAGGCTCTTGCTGGCATAGAAGCAAATGAGCAGAATTCCCAGAAGTGTTTCTACAGCAGACCAGCTCAATATTTAGAAAAAAAAAAAAGTAAAAATAAGTCAAGGATTATGTATGATGAACAGCTGGACAATGTTAAACATATTTTACTTTAGGTTTGGCAGGGTTTAGTAAATCATGATTTAATCATGTTCCCAGGCCATCACTGCAAGTGAACTCTGGAAATGCTCAGTAAGACATAAAGAAAGGATAAAGAGAAGAATGGAAAAGACACTTTACCAGGAAGGACACAGTCATTTGTTATTCAGCTTTGGCATGAAACAAATGTGAAGAAGTCTCAGAAAGGAGAGATGAGAACAGCTATGAAAAAAACCCATGTCACTTTCCACCCACAATCATGGGCATGCTTCAGCTGCAAACCTGGCCTGGACCTTTGGGTGGGTGTGCCCACCCTGCACACACACAGACACACACAGACCTGTAGCTCCAGAATGCTTTCATGTGAACTGCCTGTTCCTTACTTCAATAAGACTTCAGTATCAGGAAACGCTGCCATCTTTTTCAATCATCTAGGCAGTGCATAAGCCCAGATAAATTAAAATTAGTTCCATGCAAGTTTTGAGGAATACTGTCATATGCTTTACTGAAGATTAAGGGAGAAGTCAGTGAAAGCTGTGAAACTGAGTTCAGTGGCACAATGTTGAGCTGTCTGAGCACTGCATTTACCTTATTCAAGCAATTTTAATAGCTGTAATAACTAAGCCAATGCTCTGATTTATTCTTTATTAACACCATTTGTTCATTTTTTGTGGTTTCCCTACCTTCTAGAAGCCAGAGGTTTATAGATTCTGGCCAAATTCAGAAGCAAGGCTTGTAAAACTCATATAAACTATACTTGGGTAAATTATATTCTGCAAGATCGTCTTAACTCCAAAAGAAATGGGAAAACAAAATGTTAAACCAGAGGTCAGAGTGATTATGTGTGATTCATTGCACAAGCCAGATCATCTTCTGCCCTCCTACTAACTGCTTGAGCTCAGCACCCTCTCCTCAGTCCTTTAACTGGGCTTCTAAATTACAGGACATGATATTACATGGGCTTGTGAGACAGCCTGACACACCCATTCTACACAAATCTGGTGTGGCAGCACCTCCCAAAACATAAACAATGCCACCAGAAGTTTACCAGGCCAATGTAAAAGAACGTGCCACGACTTTTCTTCAGAGCACCCTGTTTCCAGGAATGTGCCTCTCTGGAATTTCCTGGAACAGACCAGATGATGCTGGATTAATCAGCACTCAGGAGATCTCCCTTTCATTAGTGGTCCACAAGCTGAGGTGAGGAGCTCCATAGCTGGTCAAGGACCTACCTGACAGTTTTGTACTTGTCACTTGCTAATTAGCTTTTATATTTCCAATATCCCTCTACTGTTCCCAACTCTTCTGATTTCATTGGTGACAAACTACAGTAATCCAGGGTTCCGGTCAGTGGCCTAATAGTGTAAATTTTATGTGGCTTTAAATTCAACAATTCCTTTTTTTGTTTTTGGTTTGGTTTGGTTTTTTTTGTTTTGTTTTGGTTTGGTTTGGTTTGGTTTGTTTGTTTGGGTTTGGGGGTTTTTTTGGTGGGTTGCATTTTTTTATTTTGCATTGTTTTGCAAAAAAATAGCCTAAAAATTGAAATTCATTTTCCAAATCCATTTTTCCCATATTTGTGACTTTTCACATTAGAAAAAATGTTTACATTGTAAAGCCTTCCTGGTTTTTATTTTTCATGTTTCAGGTTTTTATAAGAACTTTACAAAAATTTTGGAGTTTTCAGTAACAAAACTTCCATTCTAATGGAAATTTTTGTGAAATCACTGCATCTTTGTGAAATCACTGCTTCCAAACTGTGCTAATGCAAAAGAAAGAGGAAAACCCTACCTAGTGTTTTTCATTCTTTCCTCTCCCCTGAAACAAACTCCTCTCCCTTGCTTAATAATGTGAAGTTATGAAGAATAATAAATTTATATAACATTTTACAACACAAAGAAGTTTGCCAAGTATTCTGTTTTAAATGATAGCATGAGACAAAGTAGCAAACATCAGTTCTTACCAATACAGCTAAGGCTCCAAGCAAATAGCTAGATTGTCTTCAATTAGCTTTTTAAGTATTGATTTTCTTAAAGCTGCTTGATTACTTCTAATGGTTTGGCCAGAAAGATAGTTCTAAAAAATCACAGAAGTGAAGGCTTGAGTGCTTTCTTACCTCGGTGAGAATGCTGTTTTTTCAAGCTCACTCTTACTGAATTTCTACACTCCATAACTTTTGAAGCAAGATGGAACAGTTCACAGAAGACAATGACATCAGTCAAGGAGGTCTGGGTGAGCACAGTTTTACCACTAACATTTTACCACTAACAAGGACTGCAGTAAGGCCATGCTTTGAAAGTCAGATACTTGAAACTTAAATACAAGGAGCTCACAAGTCAGTTGTGATGGACTTGTACAGTAGGAGTGAAACAAAAATGGCACGTTCGCAAAACTGTCCATTTTGACCTTTGGAAGCACAGGTTTCTAAAAATTAACAACCAAATGAACTTCAACATGTGCTCAATTTGTCCTGTCTTGGGACTACTTGTGCTAAGTCAGATTCCTGCTAGGAACTGGCTGGATTTCTTAAGGCAAGATATTAAAGACTGTGGTGGAAGAAAATTCTTTTGATTTAGGCACATTTCAAAGGCTGCTGCCAGTCACTAAGATATAGGACAACACATTTCTTTTCAACAAGGGAAACTAGGAAAAAATCATAATAAGGAAAAGCCACAAATTGCAGCCCTCATTTTAATCATTCTTTGGACAGCAGAGGCAACTAGGCTGAAACACAAACAATCTCCATTCAGAATTAAGTCAGTTTTTCCCTTCAGAACCTACTCTTCAAAAATCAGCATGTTTACACATTGTCAGGACCAAAATATGATACTTCCTGCCATTGTAAGCACTAAACAAATGGCTTCAGTTCAGATACATAAGCAAAGACAGTGTGAACCAGAGGCCTTCCTCCCAGCCCTGTGGCTTGTGGTGGCTGCAGGAGCCCCAGGACAGAAAACATGACCTCAATGGGCAGCTCTACCCCCACCACACCCAAAGCCAGGTACCAGAGGCCCATGCCAGCCAACAGTAACAAAAGCCCTTGTGGGACCACTGATAAGTTCTTTCTGTGTGGACAATGCCAAGAAAGTATTCTCACTGAAATCAATGGCAAAACCCACATGGCCAGGACATCACTCAGGATGCCCAGTGGAAGATGAGACAACAATGTCATCACTTCAGCCACCTCAGAGAGAGAGGAGACATCAAATTAAAAATTAAACTAAATGGAGGATTTTGCTGTGAAGTCTTAAAGAAAACTCCTTCAGAGAATGACAAAAATAATTCACAACTTTTATCTAAGCATCAGCTCAAAGTATTTCCTTCTTTTCTAATTAAAATAGGGATTTGAGTACCAGAACAATGATCTCTAGTCAAAGACTCTCACAGACAGAGGGATCACACCAACTCATTTCCTACTGGAACAATGAAATCAAACCAAGGTTTGGGAGACCAGCGTTTGTTGCTATTATTTGAGCTGGCACCAGGCGCACTCTGCAGTACTTTGATGTGGCTGCCTTAGGCAGCTCATAACAGGAGTAATAATATTGTAAAATGTAAACAATCCCAGTTAGCAGTTTAGGAAAGGATAAAAAATAAAACAAAACAAAACCCAACCAGAGTCCCTGCTTTTGGAGCAAGAACAAGCATGCTGCTTTCCCCACTTGCAGGGCCTGGTAAAACTAACCCCAAATTTTAGCAGTGCCAAGACTGTGCTCCTGAATGTGATGAAAGGGGATATGGGTGCCAGCACTGAGACTTCCCTGAGCCAAGAAGAACAATGCAGTCCTACCCCAAAGTTACCCCAAGTGTCACAGAAATGGTTCTCCTGATGACATGAGGGCTTTAAAAACTTTTAATTGCCAATGAAAGTCGTGGTCTTAAAAATAAAATTAAGTGTTGAAAAAATAATTCTCACATTCCAATGCACCCCTGACACATAGGAGTAAATAATTTTTAAACTTATTTCCTGCTTTTCAAGTGCACATTGCAATGAAAGCAAAAAAAGTGGGCACTGGAAAGAGCCACAGAGCACACCTAATGGCAGATAAACCCACACAGCCCATGCCATGTGACCAGCCAGGCATCCGTCCTCTCGAATGAATGGAAAGCAGAACAGACACACACAACAGTGGTACTTAGCAGCACCACTCCTTTCCTGGTCCTGCACCAGCTCTCTTTTACTTCTCTGCATCTTCTCATCTCTCCTCTTCCCACTGCCATCCTGACCCAGTGCCTCTTGAAATTAGTAGGCTTCCTGCTACTGCTTTTAACAGCCTTCAGTCAGACTTTACAAAACTTAAGACCCTGCCATTATAAGCAAACCCCATGAACTGAGGAATTTCCATCATGAGATGTGCTATGCCTGGTAAGGTATGACCAGCAATGCTCAGAGACAAGGTCTGCCATAGTGGAGTTGAACCAGGAGATAGAACAGAATAACTAAAATCACAAAAATCCCAGTTTAGCAAGGGAAGACACAACCTAGCCTTGAGATGGGAGGGCAAAACTGACTTTGTTTTAATAACTGCAGTTCTGCCAGAGATGAAAAAAAAAAGCAGCATATGTCACAAAAAGTAGAATAAATTTAATGGCATTAATGCTAAGAAGCAGAGGGCTTCAAGTGAATCCAAAGCGGTTATTGTTCTTCTATTATCAATTGCTGTGCTAGAAGTTTTTTGTATTTTAAAGCCTGAAGCCAAGCTCACAAGACTTAAGATTCATTAGATCAAAGGAAATGGTTTATAGAAAAACAGACAGATTTAAGGACATAACCAAACATATCTATTTACAGTCTAATCCTTAAGGCATTGGCTGTATTACTTAGTCTGTACATGGACAAGGGTATCGATGGTGGTGCTGCTCCAACTCCCTTATTACAATACATTCAGATGGAAACATAAACATTGTGTTTTCTAGAAATAAATTAATAGCTATCAAAACCAGATAGTATTCCACACTTTCTTTATCACATTATTTCCAGATAGATGGAATGCATGATATGAAATGCTGGTCTAAAATATGCAACCTCTGAATCAAAAAATGAAGATAGGTTTTAAGTAAGTGTATTCAGTAGCTTCAGAGATTAAAAGCAATAAAGAAGAGTGTTTTGGGGGTAAAAAAATAAAAATATGGCGGTTCCTTAGTATTTATCCAGTTTCCTGTAATTTAGAAATGAGTTAGTAAGCAGAAAGTCAAGAGAAAAATACTAAGCACTGTCATATGCATTGGCCAATTTTGAAAGAATAATAATTCAAGCAGTTTTAACTGTTATTCTTCTATAATTTTTTCACTTTGTTTGCAAAAATAGAAGGTACTATCACTGCCAGGTATCACTACCACTTCCAGATTCAACAGCAAAATCTACCAAGACCTCCCCCATAAAAATAGGGGGGGGGGGGGGAACTATGCAAGTACATGGTGAATGCAGCAAAAAAACCCCTTTGAGTAGGACAGAAAACTGCCTCTTATTGCACTTACAGAAAACACAGCAATAGGCCTACAGGAAGTCCTCTAGACAGACAAGCTACCATTTATTTATGTTTTGGATTTATTTTAAGGTCCTGAGATCAATTCCAAGTAAATTCACCTTAAAAGGGAGACCATATGCTAATCTCTGTCCATTATTGCCAAGTCCAAGTATTCAGAGATCAGTAGTCAAATGTAATTGGCTTCTAAAACAGAGTCTGCATACATATCATCTAGACAGACGTACCAGGGCTCTGTGGGTTGTTTACTAAATGATAGTTTAGTGCTTTTCATTGACCTTTGGGGCTGGGAACCTCTGGAGTTCAAAATACTAATGTTTACTACCAGACTAGCTAGTAACTTGTTTATTTTTAAATATGGAGAGCTAATGCTCAAATGAACGTATGACTCTAGTTTTTAACAGTCCAAGAGAGCCAATAAAATCACAGAAGCTGGCAACACCACCCAGAGTGACAGCAAGCCTTGAACCAAGGGCAATAATTCATCTACCATTACACAAGGTCCCCTTCCATCAGTGTTTTCCCAAGGAGCTACCTAGAGCATCTCTCAATCAGTACAGCCTATGCTAGCACAAAATGAATAAGAGTAATAAAATAGCTGTTAATGACATTCAGGGACAACGTTGTAACAAGACAAAACCAAAATGCTTTGGCTTTATTTGCATGCTTAATAAAGTGTGCCTGACACTGCATTTTGCTCATGCACAGCTTTCACTTAAACGTAGTGAAGACCTCAGAGGGTGCCCTCAGCTTCTCAGTTTCACTCATTCTCATCTTTTGGAGGCCACAGCCTATTCCTAGGCTATCCACTTTTTCCTCATGTCATAAAGTGATAAACAATCCATAAACAAACTAATTTCCACAAAAATGAGGCAAGCAGCAGAATTACATACCATTTTAATGCAAAGTGATCTCTTAGTGCTTCTGTGTTTTGAGCACAAAACCGTGTCTCTGCTAGCAAAAAACTCCCAAACATAAGAAAAACAAAACAAGGGAAGGGTTAAACCATAGGCACAGAAATATTTGGGACTGTGCCACAGGTTGTGGAGTGGCCACACTGGTCCTCTGTGCCTGTCCTACAACAGCAGACCTCTCAAGAATCTTCCTTCCCAACTAGCAGAAAAGCCCTAGGTCACATCACAGAAAAGAGGATGCATTCCAGTGACTACTCCACTTGTTGGGAGATGTGTCACAGCCCTTGCCTCTGGTCTGCCACTGAGCAGACCTGCCTCTCATTAAGTTTCCTGTTGGGTGGCATAACCCCAGCTGCATCACAGCAAGCCCCTTCCACCAGACACAGCTGCTTCCAATGCATATGGTCAGTCACAGGGTGCTACTGAAGGATGTATGAAATTCAGGCCTGGCTGCAAGGAAGTAGCAGACAGAAGTCAAGTGTGGGGTCTCAATGTAAGATAAGCTCCAGCCTGCTCCAAGATAGGCAGAAATCACACAGTCTTCTTGAGCCACAGCTTCTGAAGCCAGAGTACTGAGGGTTTCTCCAAAGCAAATACATTTATTTGTAGCTAGGAATTTCACACTTAGCAACCCTGACTCTGGGATAAAAGTAAGATAAACATGGAGGAAGTAACAAGGCATGGGTACTGGGATGTAGTGAAGAACGCATTAGTTTGATTTTCTCACTCCTAAGCTCGACGACCTTAGCCATGTACACAGTACATACAGGAGAAAAGTTAGCACCAATTTTCTCAGCAGTCCACCACCGTAACTATGCTAATCTTCAATAAAGAATGTCATGCAAAGGGGCCAACATCCAGAAAACAATGGCAACCCACATGAAACACATTTTGCCCTGTGCTGAAGGGCTGCTGCAGTACTTCCCAACCCCACAGAAGCTCAGGTCCTGTCCTAGCCTGAACTTAGGCCCACACAAGGATGCAGCCCCACCCTCATAACCATGTTCCAAAAACAGCCATCAGCCTTCCTCCTCTATGAAAATATGCCGACATTATCCTCACTCCCCCATCACTGCTGCATGCAGCCTAAGTCTCCCAAGCAAAGGTACCCTTTGAGAGCAAACACTTTCTTCTGAAGGGCCTTCCCCCATGTCTCCTGTCATTGCAATGAGGAATCCACATGCCCTCATGACTGATAGCCAGTTGGTGGCTATTCTGCTATGGGACATGGGGTCTCATAAAGTTGAGTTCAGGCCATTAAGGATCTAGAGAAATCACTAACATCACTTCTACCTTTATGCCAAGAAAAGACAGGCACTTTCCCCCTGTTGTATCTCCCAAAATATTTCAAAGGCAGGTCACACTTAAGGAAATCCTCAGCAGGGCTAGAACACCACCTTATCCAGTTCTGCATCAACATGGGGACAAGAACACAACTGTGAAAGAGCTAATACTCTCAAAGTGGGTCTTTCTCCTTATTTTTACCTTAAGTGGAGTAAAAGAAGGTAATTCTGCAGTACAGGTATATGCTAACCCAGGTCTACAAGGACTGAAGCCTTTTTACTCCAAATCATTTGTTTTTACACACACAGTTAAGGTGAGTTGTTTGAGCTCAGCTTTTTGATTTGTTCCTGACATGAAAATTGCAAAATTGTAAAACAATGTTTAGGAAGACATTTGTATGAAACCAAGTATCCCGCACTGTTTTAATTTTCTTGCTGATATTCACATGGGTTCCTCACAGCATGTTTGTCAAACATTGCCCTTTACATTGCTCTATAAAGCTATATTCACAGCACAAATTTACCTTTATTGCACTTAATATAATTACAGAGGACAGCGACAGTAGGGTGCATATATTTGATGTTTTCTTAAGTTGCTGAATTGTAGTAAAAGGATGTTCTTTTCAACATCTGAAGACAAAAGATGTAAACATTAGCCTCTTTGATACAGATAGAAGAAGGCTTGCATTTACTAAATGAGCTTCTAACATTGAATAAGAAAACATGTACAATGAAGCAAGTAGCCCGTTTTCTCAAGAAAAGAAAGATAACAGTGTTCCCAAGCTCAGTACCACCAATCAGCATAATATACCCTGATTTACTGCTACTGTATACCCTAGACATACATAAGCCCTAAGTTCCACAATTAGTGTCCTCTGTTACAAGGATAGGGTATACATTCATGTCAGAATGGAGGGGGGAAGGAGAAAGGTGAAAAGGAGAAAGGGGAAAGATACTGCTTCCATATAAAACAAGCTACTGTATTTCACTGGCTCTTTGCAGACAGTTTCTGTAGGTGGCCATTTAAACAAAAAAGGAAGTTCAAGGGTTCAAAACAGATTTCTACTTCTTAATACACAGAAATCTGCATTTTTAAACTCAGTCTCCCTGCTGTCCAATTATCTATGAATTTAAGACTAGTCATTTTCTTACAAGAGGCTGTGTTGTGCAAGTGGGAGACAAAATCAGGTCATTGAATCACAAGAAGTAAATTTCCCTCCACCAACCACGGCATTCTTGAGAGAGGCAAAGAGGAAAAGGCAGATTTTATTCCCTGCTCAGACTAGTACAATTTCTAATCACATCCTTTGGAATTTTGAATACCTCTTCCATTTCCCTTCAGACCCAGGGACTAATGTGGGAACCCAATTAAACCATAAGTAGTGCTGTGTAAAGACCAACCCTGTGTTAAAGATTTGACTGAAACAAGAGATCAACCAAGGCTGCCATTGTAAAATATACACCCTCTGTTGAAAACAAGGCACCTGTCCTCTCTGAGACTTCTTTGTGTATTCCAACATCATTCTCTTTCTCTTATTTGCCTTTAAACATTTCACTTAAAGTTGTTTATTTCCTCAGAGACATTTTATATATCCAGTCCACGTGTTCATAATGGTCCATATTCATTGGAGGTCATGCCCTTCCAGAACAAAAAGCCTAGAGGAGAACAGCCTAGTCCTAGTTGCCGTACTTTGCCCCATTCCTCACCTTAGAATCCCTCAAATGGTCAGCAGAAATCCCTCCAATTTCACAGCAGCTGTGCACAGGCAAGAGAAGCCACAGCAGCAAAGCCTGACCCACGAAGAAGTCTCCCCCATCTACCACCCTGTGATGAATGTCCACACACAAAGAATATTATATTTTACAAAACTCTGGAGGAAAGAAAAAAGAAAACAATAACACAACTTATCTCCTGGGGCTGGACACGAATTAAGCATTACTGAACACCTCTGAGACAAAATTTCTACTGCTAAAACCAGCTGATTTCTTGTATGCTTTCACAGAGAAACCAGTAATTAGTAATGGCTAAGGCTTTTTCCAGAAAGACATGGCAAATGCAGTACATTAAGCCTAAACTATATGATTATATATGTCTATCTCATTTGCTCCCAACACAAAGAGGTGTTTGGAAGAGACCAGCTGGAAAAAAATTACCTCCTTATACACCTTGGAGGAGATTACTTTGAAGCCAGCTGGCAACAATTTCTTCTATATGAAAGATATGACCCAGGTCAGTCAGCTTCATTTATACATGGCAGTTCTACTCTGTAAACAGTTCTGTTGCACAGCACAAATTCAGGGTGTGCTGCACTGTCTCAGACAGGTTGGCTGTTTCAGGACCCCCAAATAGTGTCTTCTTTCCCTCATGAGCAGTCATTCCTTAGTTTCTCTATTAAAAAGTGAGTACCATCAGACATTTCTATTTATTAAGCATTTAAAAAATATTTTGCTATTGACCAAATGTCAACAGTAACTACGTCTTGTTATTCAAAGCTTGTTTGCACAAGAAATTGATGCTGTACACTAGAGATTAAAAAGTTAATTCTGTTTAGTTTCAACACGTGCAATATATACATGAGATCAAAACCAAAAAGCAAATCAGAAAATGTGTTTTCCTGCTCTGATCCTCCTCTCACTTTTCTATCTAAAAGAGGCACCAGTGCACAGTCTGCTGAAAACAACCTTTTTCTTCTCTAATTTTCTTCCTAATTTATGGTGCAACTCTTTTTCTGCCAGCACAGGACAGGTATCATAATCTATGTTCAAAAGGAAGAGAGATCTCAGGTAGTTCCAGAAGAGCTACTAAACATCTGTGCATGACTTCTACCGAAGCGTTCTCCTGCTGTAAGAGTAAACTCCAACATTACAAGCCTAGCTGCTGCTTTTTAGGCAAATGTCCCTCCCATGCTAATTGAGGGACAACTTCTCTCTGAAACCATCATCCTCCAAGCACTTAGCAAGCTTCATTTTTCTTTGAATGCATTTCAAAGTCTCCTCCCCTCCTCAAAGAGCACTGGGCAGCTTTTCCATCTGCCTATCTTTGTAAGAAAATGAAGGTTACTCTCCAACTACATAACCATCTTTTCCCACGTGACATGTCCTGCTCATGTTGAACCCGGTGACTCCCCCAGCACTAACAGGGCCTCATGCAGGCATTGCACAAAGTACCTTCTGCCAAACCTGTAATAGCCTTGGGACTGCAGCACAACCTCATCTCCAGACACAGAACTGGCAACATCTAGCTGCTTGTATTAATGCTGTGGTGGAGCCAGCACTGCCAAAGCCAGAGGTGGGGGCAGCCTCAAGGATGAGGAAATCAACAGTTGCTAGAGGAAACTCAAGGAAAGAAATGGTAAAGTGAGGTGAGAAGCTGGACCCAGCCAAGTCCAGGACCCACTGAAAGCTGTTTCATGTGAGACATATGACTGCAAAAAGATTAGGGAAAAATTAAAGGCAAGCCCAGCATTAAGACTTCAGATGATAAATCCTTCCAAATGAGGCCCATGCAGAACTTCTCTTTCTGTCCGATCTCTTGTTACAAAGGACTGAAGCCACAAAACTGCACTGAGATCCCACACATCTCTAGTGAACTGGATCATCTTTGAATTAAATTTCAGCAGGTATTGAAAGGAAGGAACTTTTCTTTCAGCTCTTGTTAGCATTTTCATCCCATTCTGGAATTTGTCTATCATTTTTATCTTTTGATTTAGAAATGTTAATAAAGATTGATGGTCTCCCTGAGGAAAAACAGGTGAGGAGATAGCACAAGTTGGATGATATCATCCCAATAAATCTTCCTTGCAAAACAAACGCAGCTTTCTCTTCTTCCAAAATACTACTCTTTAAAGATTGTACTTTGTTTTTCAATAAAGAAAAAAGTATCTCAGCTGTATTAATGATTGGCAAATTAATATGGCAGCTTACCCAGATGTTTAGGCCTGTAGCTTCAGTCACTTATCAGATTAATACATATACTTGAAGGATTCTGTGGTTTTCACTTACAAGAGCTGAAGTCATTGGGATTAGATGGCATAGTGAGAAAAGGCTACAGCACTGAGCCTGGAGAAATCAGGAGGATAGAGAGAAACTAAGGAGAAAGAAGTTCCCAGAATACACACATAAGGATACTGCTGTTTGCAGGCTCCTTTGAGCGGTGAACAATACCAAGAAATAAAAGAGTTCCAGGAGCAGCTTACAAAAACAATTAGTGGCATGAAAAGATCTGCAGATGGAAAGACACTGAAGAGGTCTGATGTGTTTAATTTAGATATAAGGGCACATGAAACAGGTACACAAAGTAATGAATAGCACAGAGAAAGAACTCCAGGATTCTTTAATCATCCAGCTTTGTAATGTAAGAACAAGTGGGTATTCAGAGAAATGAAACAAATTCCAGAGAGTTCCCAGGCAATGCACAGGTAACCTGCAACGCTGCTGGCCACATTTCATCACTGAGGCCAAGAATTTAAGAAAAAAAGAAAAAAAAAACACACACACAACTCACTCAATTAATAGTAGCCTGTGCAATGACAACATACAGAGGAAACAAGCAACACATAAAAAGCTCATGCTTCAAAGGACCTGTCAAAGCCAAACCTTCCTTCTCTAGGATAAAGCCTCATGTGTGGGCAGTTGTTACTACTTTTTACTACAGTACTTCTTACATTTTGCTTGCACCATCTGGTACCAGCCATGATTTTTCTAATCAAAACCATTTTCCTGAGTATTTGAGGATTGCCATTAGGCTTATGGTAGAAAGTATATTATTCTTCTCCTCCCCTGAGCCCTCTCCCCATACTACCTCAGCCTGAAGCAGCCCTGGCCTACAATGGGGGAACACCCTGTGCTGTTCCCTCCACTGTTACAGTAGAAACACTAACATTGCCATGCGTTTGTTTCCATGGTCCTGGAACACCTCCACAGAGGCACTTCATTCCCTCTCCAGCAGCAACAAGGCTGACTATAACATCCCAACCCGGCTGTCATCCTTAGGCATTTTCCCAACAGCTGAAAGGGGTGTGTATGGACACAGCTCCACAGCTTTTCTTAAGAGCTGATAAAATGGGGAAGCTAATCCAGGTCTCCTGCCTTTGGCAATAGCTATGGAGTCCTCCTCAAGCCGTAGAAGCAATTAAAAATGTCTTGGTAGACACAGGGCCAGTGGTCTGGGCTCCTTTCCACAATTGAAAAGAAAACCAGGTTCTTCCCAGGGAAACAGGCAGAGGAGTCAATCCTGCACCACATCAGCACCTGGGGAGCACAGGCCAGAAAGGGCATCCTCAGTACAACCCAGGCCATAAGCATGGGACAGCTTTTGCCTCCAGAGGGCAGAGAAATGTAAATGGAAAGGATCCAGCTTGCTTCGACTGCTCTGTATGCCTGGTCCTTTTAGTGAGCTCCCTCAGAGAGGAAAGAAAAGAAAGAAAGAAAGTAAAAAACTCCCGAAGTGATTCATGAGTGCGTGAAGCTTTGTCCGCCTGAATAATGAACTCACGGCTGGCCCCGCCGACAGCCCCGCGGCCGCTCACAATCGCATCAGGCTGCACTTTGTTCTCAGCCCGCTCAGCCATCAGCTGAGGAAGTTCATCTGTCTCAGCAGTGTGCAGTAATGATGGCAAGGGTTAAATACCACTTACATGGAGGTACAAAAGGCCAGTATAATTTTATATGAGGCCAGACAGCTGGTTTGTATAATTCCAGTTTTCACAGAGCGTTTTCTTTCCAGTGAGTCCCCTTAAAAAAGCTCTTCCCCACAAGTTAATTCTCTCACTTGAGAATGCCAGTGCAGCTCCAATTATCTGTGAAACAATCCAAAGCTAAGTTCACTGTCAAACTCAGACCCAGACTAAGGCTTCAACAGAAAAACCCTTATAAAAGTCCTCACCATGAAATCATTTAAGGACAAGGTATAAAGTTTGTATCTATACTGTCAGGGTTTTTTTTCCTAAAAAAACTCAGCACTCAAGGTTTCTAAGAGTTTCCAGATAAGAACATCTGTTTTTAAATAATCTTGGTGCTGCTTTGGAGTTTCCACAGCATACAATGACACAATCAGCTGCTTTTTATTAAGTTATTTGTTTGTGCAACAGTATTGGTGAATGTTCATCTATTCATCACTGCACATCAAGCAACTGGGGCAGATCCAGTAGCAGGAGTGTTCAGTGCTTGCCAATTCTGGTACATCCGCACTAACTAGTAGCTGAATCATGCTTGCCTTGCCTGAGCAGGCACTCATGGAAGACAAACACACACACACACACACAGAATTGCTTACTGAATCCACTTTCCTTCATGTTTTAACAGCTAAAAAGTGAACTGAAAACATAAGTCAACAGAAAGGCATTTAAGGTGCAGCTGAATTTTCCTTCCCCTTACTCCTTCATCTCCAAGAGTCTTCCAAATGATGAAAAAATGTCCTTTCCAGGAACACCCCTGCATCTTGGGATGTGGCACAATGTGAGCTAACAGTCTCTGACTGCCAAAGAACTGAGGAGGAAGGGGCAGAGCAAAACAGGCTCACACTTTGATAACATGCTGTATGCCCTTTGCCTCAGCCCACTACTTGAATTCTCTAGCATATGACTCTCCTGTTGAGGATGGGTGTAGGATACTGGGCATCACTCTTCAATTCACATGACAACAGGGCAGGAGCAACAGTGAAACCTGCAGGTGCAGGGTGTGCCACAGCAGCTCTCAGGGACCCAAAAAGAAGAGTTCCATCACTTGAACATGCATGTTATCACAAAAGGGAGAAAGCCCCTTTATTGCAGTCAGTCTGACTCACAAGGTACTAAGGCAGGTGCATTCTGTCTTCCCTGTAAGTCTTCTTAATGGGTCAGGGCAGTGGAATTGGCACCTGTCCTTTTAGAAAATAAATGAAAAGCATAGTCCTACGAGCTTTTAATCATGGCACCTCAAGTTCTTAAATGCTTCAAAGACTGGATTGCAGAGGGGCACACAAAAGAACAAGAATATCCCATAAAGTCCAGTCTGATTTCTACAACTGTATATTCTGTAACTACCTCTTTGACAGCACTATCCTATCTGATCTGATTTTCACTTTTTGCAATGAGTTAAAGTGGACAATCTGCTTGGCTGCTGTGAAGATGCTGTGTGTGATGGGGAGAGGAGGTGTTTCAGTGAAAGGCAGGTCTCAATTTGTCCTACAGTGCCTAATGATCTTACAAGAACAGATTGCAAGCAGTTTTGAAATATCTTGACCAAAGCACTATTGCTGTCCCTGCTGGAAACAAAAACACCTTATAATCATGACATAAAGCAAGAAGTTTTATAACAAGCCCTCTCCTCTACCTATCTGCCACTGTAAATCCAAGAATGGGGATCTCCACCTCCACTAAAATGAACAAAGCTATAGATCTGGGTTTAAAAGGTAAGGGGGATCTGATTACACTTTACAAGCCACCTGCAGATCTTGAGTAAACTACTATTTAATTGAACCATTCTTCTGAAATTTCCTTTAAAAAAAAAGAAAGATACTGACTCATTATAATTTCTTTGATCCTTTGCAACACAAGCAGCTATGTAAAGAAAGTAATTTTTCTTCCCTGGGTCCTCCTCTATTTGTTTCCTTAAGTGTCATCTTGCTTCAGGAGGCAGTCCCCACTCATGCAGTAACACTGCTTATCCTGCCTGCCATCTCTCTGTAAAGATACAACAGCTCTGATTAAACACCCTCAGCACTAACAAGATACATCTACTGTCATGGGTGGATAAGCCAAAATGATTTCTGATGTCTGCCTAGGTACAGCAAAGAACTACCACATCAGTACTCTGCTTGTGACTTTCCCAGCCTCTACAAGCATTGTCGCAAAGGGCGAACTCCTAATACATCCTGCTCTGGCCACATGACCTCAGGAATACCCATCAAACTTAATGTTGTTCTGTATCTTTTTATGTTGGAGCATCTCTCTCTTCTGAAACTTCATATTTAGATGATCATTTAAACATTCTTCTGCATGTGAATGGTATCTACATTCCCTCTATGCTTGTGAACTATGGAGGAAAAGGAAATACTTGTTTAATAATGCACTAAGGTGTTGGTAACAAAACCAAAGCTATAGCTTTCCATAACGTTAGATTTACTATACTAAGCTTTTAATACTTCAAGAGATTAACAGTGACAGATTCTGTTGTAGACTAGCAAAAGCTATTGCAATTCTTGCAACTTTCACATTAATCACATTTAAACATGCTGCTAACAGATGGGCATCATGGAGTGCTAGGTCTCTCACAAGCCAATACTAACAAAAAGCATGTCTAGGAGATCTTGTAGCTTCTACAGTTCAGAGAGATTGTATATGCAGGGACCTTGTTATTGTTTTTGTTGCATATGACCTATGATTATTAGAAAATCCAATAATCTATTATTATTAGATTACAGACTTCAGCATACATGAGTGGGAAGGGAAAGGAGTGGGGCAGAAAGAGTCAAAACAAGACCACCCACACAAAGTTCCTCTGTGTCCACATTTTGCGTGCATGATCCTGATTTTTTCACTACACAGGGAAAGCATTATGTTCTGTACTGGAAGTTTCCCTTTGACCCACACAAACCTTTCTGGCAAAGCCCAGACACAACTCCAAGTTGTGCAAAGTGAGCTGTCAGGCTTTAACCTGGCTGGAAAGAGAACAACAGTCTCTCCTCCCTCCCCTTTCATTAGTGCAGGTGTCAAGCTAAGACAGCCCTTTTTGACTGAAGCTGAGAGAGCATTTGAAGAAAACATCAGCATTAGCACCTGGCACCCAGATAGAACACATCAGATGTTTAATAAATTTCCCAGCACTGTTTTTTAATTAAACCAAGTCCCAGGGTAAAACTTCATCCTTACATAACTGTAATTAACCAGGACACATTGTCTGTAATGTTTAAGAAATCTCAATCTCCTCTATGTGCCAGGTCTCAAAAGAAAGACTGGCAATTGCAAACTCAGTTCAACCTAACGTTAGTCCTTACAGGGTAAGAGCTGCAAATCTCTATAACAAGGACTTCTGCCTGCTAAAGGAGGACTGGAGAATCCCATCTGCATGTACTGCCTTCACACAGCACCTAGAAGTGTTTGCCCATGAAGGACAGAAGGACACTTGATGCAGAAGGGTCTCAGCCTTGCAAATTGCTTGCCATTTACAAAGCACATCTTTGTACATGGTGTGTCTATCACCACACAACCTAACTTACCCTCACTGCTTGAGTGATAACACCTCTGAGAGTAAGGGATGGGTTGCCACTCTGCCACAGAGTTGAGGAAGAGAGGACTAGAGAGACTGTGGTGGTACCCACTTCACACTCTGACATTCACAGAAGTTAAGGGAGTCATGCAATCTAGAAATTTTCTCTGCTCAAGAGTTAAAAGACAAGTTCACCTTTGAATGGGATGGATGGCCCAAAGTTTACAGAGCTAAAACCTGGTGATCTGAATCCCACTAGATACCTTCATCTAAGTTCCCACGAAAAATCAGTGGATGAATCCAGGTCTCTTAAGCAGCAACATTTTTGCTCCTCCTAACTCAAGTCCAACCAGTACAACTGAACATTCTCAGCTCACTCCAGAATTCAGCACCTGGGTAGGTCTGAGTCTGCTCTACACATCTACCAGCCATTTACAGGTAGCAGCTGAGACCACATAAAAGCTTCCTGCTATGTTTTCTCATCAATTAAATGGTGCACACATGGCCCATCAGCAGAATAATAAACAGCAAAAATTACTGCCACATACTGGTTTTTAACCAGCATGAGGCCAGCCACCCCAAGGGGCCAGACTGGGCAGAGCTGCCTCTGAAAGGGGATGAGGTCCCACAGCCATGGCCTGTCAGGAGTTTCTTCCAAACCATATCACACTCATGATACACAGTGGTTGTTCAGGGCAGTTAGATGGCAATTCAATCTTTTAGCTAAGACCTGTATTGTAGGCTTATGCCACGGGCTGCAATGGTAGTGGTATTGAAAATGTAAGTGGTCTTTCACAATGACAGAGCCTGCTTTCTCACCTACTCTCTTCCTGTTGCCAACTCCTCTCCCATGCTTGGAGGCTGCACAGCACCCAACATTACCACTTGGGAACATGCAGCCTTGTAAAGCAGCAAGGTTACAAAGAGGAAGCAGAGGAGAAACTTCAGCTGTTCCTCTTCCCTGAAGCTGCTAAACAGCATGTCAGGGAAGGGGAGAAGAAGGAAAGGTGGGAGACACAATTCACTTGCTATAAATTGTGTATATGAGCAGGAAGAAAAAATGCTGCAGGATGCCAGACCCCTGATGTGGTTTCATGGTCCATATAAGAGCAGGCTACTCAGACCCCAAATTCACAATGAGAATTGCAGGGACACATTCCAGTGTCCACGCAGGCATAGGGCAGGAGTTCACATGACACTCACAACTGACCACCATGACTTGAAAACAGAGAAGAAAAAAGACTGTACAGATATGAAAGAAAAATTCAGGTAAGCTTCAACAAGCCCTACAAGGTTGTAAAATGTTCCTGTAGTGCTATGAGGACACAAAGTAGTAGAGAGAGCTTTATAATAGGTTGATGAAAATATTATTTAACATCCTCATACCCAAGGAACATGATCTGAAAGAAAAAAATAAGAATTACTTTAACACTGGAGATGTAACTTGAACACAGAAATACTTGAAGTGTCGGCCAAAGTTTATCTCAGTCAGCTCCAGTCCTCAATACTAGAGCTCTTAATTATGCTACCCAGCATTTGGCTCTAGGGCTCTGTCCATCTGGCTCATGCCACTAGAATGAAGAAGCTACAGAAGAGCAGACTGCAGCAAACAAGGTCAGTATGTGCTGACTTCTGTAGAGACATATTTAACAAGCCCAAGGTTGGACTGTCTCAAAAGGGAACAAAAGCAGGGGAGACATATCTTTGCAATAATAAATGCAACACATTCTTTCATCTGTGAACAACACTGTAGACTTGCATCATTTCACCTTTCACTTACCCATCTGTTTTCTTGGAAGATTGAATTTCATTAACTTGTTTTTTCTACATTTTTATTTTATTTTTCAGCCCTTGCTGTAATATAACAGGGGCAATTCACTGAAAAGCAAAGGCTTTACTCTTGCAAGTATGCAAGTGCAATCAAACAGCAGAATTTCCACACCCCCAAGCAAGATGTACTTCACTTCTGATCACCCATTCATCCAGTAGAAGAGGTTCCATCAATACCATCACAACCCTGCGAGTCTTAACTAATCTTTCACTGTGAGAGGGAGGGGACGGGAAGGAAGCAAACTCAACCAGGAGGTGCTTTTGGATGAAGACACAAAGTCAAAACAAAGACAGAACAAGATATTTCAATTTTACCTTTTCAATGAGACCTGTAGTACTGAGTAGTTTCTCCCTTGTTTGACCCGGTTGCTGCTAATCTGGCTGTGAATTTCTTCTCCCATTTATTAAGCTTTTCTAACCTCAGTGACCAATATTATCTTGTCCAATTGTTCCAATGGTCTTCCTCCTTGACCTATATATGTGTTTCTCTCTATATATATGGGCGGTTTTAAACTGTCATTTATAAAGGTCTGCACAAAAATGAGCACACTTAATTATTTTATGGTAACAGAACCTTTTAGTGTCACAGTCCAAGATGCTGCTTATCAAGACAGATATAGAACCAAACAGGATCCAGGAAGGAAATAAATAATTAACCTGAGCCACAATATTTTGCAGTTCCCTTTCCCTCTTATTTCCTTTAACTAATTGCCATTCTGCTGAGTTCTTAGGAACAAGTAGATAAATGAAAAATACTTTTAATCTACACTAATAATTTGTGTTAAGTTCCACTCAGACAATTTCACAAATGAATAGCCACATTATAGCTGCTGAATGTAGCTGTAACCCATTCACTCATTTACAGACACAGTACTTCTAAAACAGGGGTGCTCATTTCCACAGTGTACATGTAGGCAGATGGTTTTACCTCAGGATCTGATATAGAATTTCCCTGTAAATTTTGCATGTATTGACAGAGGTCCTCAAAAATGTTTACAGCACAAACTGGGTAAATACCCTGAGTCATGCTTCAAACAGTCAGCCAAGGAAAGCTATGAGAACAGGTCCTGCAGCTCTGCCTTGGCCTCTCTCCTTGTCCTCCTCCTCCTCTGTTAGCCAGGGGTCAGCCTCATCTGTGCTCAGCCTGTGGTCAAGGCTCTCATCTGAGCTTTGTCACTGTGGTTTGCAAAGGGGCAGCTCGCAGGCTCTGGGCACTGATTCACACCAGATAGCAGCAACAGGGAATAAATGACAAATCCTCAGGTGAGCCTCCTAGTCTCCATTAGGAGGGTTTTGCCCAGAAAATACCTTATGCAACCTCTGTCTGGGCACCAAGGCTATATCAAGCCTGTAGCAGCTGTAATAGAGGCCAAAAAATATTGCTGAAGTCATGAAGTAATGATACTTACTTTAGACTATTAGCAGAGTAATGACAAGATGATTACCACAAAATACACTTCATCTAGAGTGCAATTTGAAAGTGAGGGAACTTAAACCAGTGATTTTAATGTGCCAGGCACAATAAGTGCATTTACAACATCTATTAAAAGCAGTTTATGTTTGGGGGAGGGGTATAATTACATCTTAGAAGGTTAACGGTAGTTTATTAACTGAACAAGACAGCATTGCATTAAAGATAATCAATGGAGAATAAACCTCAGTTGTAAAAATTAATACTATTCGTTCACACAATGAGGGGAGTGGAGGAGGGTTGCCTTTGCCATTAAGACTAGTGAAACCGCCATGAAAGAAGGAGTAAAGGATAGGATGGCCCAAAGAGAAAGTCATCCAAAGCATAAGTTAAAAAAATAAAAAAAGAAAAAAAAAATTAAAATTGAAAAAATAATCAGTAATTCTAGAGGGAAAAGAGGAATACGCACAACCAGTTTTGCAAGCAGTGGAACTAATGAAGCCTGGTTTTCTTCAGCTTTTATGTCATGCAAAGACTGACTTTCACATTGAAGTAAATGTGAGCTCCAACTGGAGCACTTTTTTTTTTATCAGTTTGGAACATATATATGGGATTCTTTCCCCAGCAGATTTTCTAGTTTCTAATAAAGAACAAGCAATTCCTTCAAATGCAGGAGGAATAATCTATTCTCTTCTTTACCTGCCAGCATCTTTTATGATTTCTACATTGTGGCAATGTAGTAGAAACTATAGCTGAGTAACAGACAAAAAATTTCTGAATGGCTAGTGTGAGATACACAGGCATGCTCACCCCCTTCGCTGCTATACATACACAGAGTGTGCTACTCCTTAATATTTGTTTTGACAAAAAAACAGGCTAAAAACAGTGTTGCCAGGATAGTCCAGCTTATGGGGAAAATTTGTCTTTGGCATGCTACCTGTGTGCAAACTTGAGGCAATTTTCTGCAGAGACCAAGACTTTAGGTTCCTGCAGCAATACTTGTTGCAGAAAACAGTCCACACAGAAGGAAAGCTAAGATCTCCTCAGCATGCTGAGATAGGAGCCCCTATAATGATATTAACTGCTGAACTACATGAAGGCCAGAAGGTGCTTTGGACAAGTATGAGAAAATCGTACCCTCAAAAAAAAAAAAAAAAAAAAAAAAAAAAAAGAAAAAAGAAAAAAGAAAAAAAATGCTTGCATTTAAAACTTGGACTGCACAGAGCTATGTAGCTTCGAGGGTTAAAGCTGAACATGTGAAAGTCTGTGGTCAATCTGTGACATATGATTTTCTTTTTCAGAAATAAATTAAAATACATCTCTTGACTCTCCTCCTGTACACAACACTTCATCAAAAAACACTTCACCAAAGAAAAGACCATATCCATGACAAGAACTGGTCCTCTTTTTCCTGCAAGCAAGTAAACAAACCTTAGAGGGAGAAAAATGGCGCTGGGAAGTAGCCATTCTTTGCACCCATTCTACTTTGCATGGTAAGCATTAAATCATAATTAATCTCTCATTTCACTTAAAATTAAATCAACCCTTATCATACTTCACTAAGTACTTGATGCAGTGAAACGCATACAATCTTAAAAAAAGGTTTGCCTCTGAGCATCACAGTAAGTTACTGCTCCCTATCTTGAGTTTCATCATCCAGAAGATCTAATTTCTGCAATCATGGACACTCATAGGCCATCTGAAGTGAAGAATGCTTGGTAATGCCTTTTTTGGAAAAAAAAAAATCAAGCAAAATTAAGCATGCACAGAGAGCCCAGTTTTGCCTTTAAAGTAATCCAAAGCCTCTGGGCACACAGGAATTTTTCAATGCACCCTGAATATTCTGCTCCTTAAAATGGCCCAATTCAGAAGACACTGATAGACATATCTTCAAGGAGAAGGATTAGCACCTTTTTTCCCCACAACTCACCCTCTGTCCAGGCTAAAGGTCTGTCCTAACAACATCAAGATAACAAAAAGCTTTGAAAAGACAGGGGGGAAAGCTGTGGAGGCCTGAAGATGTTATGCATATTTATAGCACAAACATACCACCCTATGCTCATTCGCCTTAATCACATGCACACACTGGCGAGATGTCTCCTCCAAACTTTCTCAGAGACTCGGTCTGAGTGGCTGCAGTTCAAAGTCCAACTGACTTGGCAGCTGAAAAGAATGAGAAAACCATGGCAGCTTTGTAAGAATTACAGTGATCCTATTAAAAAAAAAATATGCCATTCTCTGTCAGGACTTAACATAGCAGTGCCATGCAGCACTCATTGAATTGAGCAGCATTTCAAGCACACAGCTCCTGCTGTAATTAGACTACAGGCTTAATTAGGTTCCTATCACTATTACTTTCTTCCTGCCTTCAGCCAAGAAGGTATAAGAAAAGATTGTCCAATACAGATACTGCAATTTAAAGTCTCGAGTTAAGAACACAGTGGGTGTATATCTACTATAAAATCTACCCTAAAAACATGCCAGTTGTTAAACTAAGCAGTGCATTAGAAGCAGTTAGATATAATGAGAATGTAAATGGAAAGTATTCTAGGGAGATATTTCAGCTAAAAACAGCATACACTGTATGCTATCTTTTATTTTAATCATGCTCTAAGCCCTGCCTTTTTGAACTTTTTATAAATTCTGCTATCTCCCTTTGCAGTTACTTACATATTGGCGTATAAATTCAAAGATGAGAAGCAATTAGGAATGAAGCAAAGACTCCCTCTCTTGATGCTAATACATCAAAGGATGCGAAAAAAACCTTCCCCCCTCATACATACTGGGTAACACAGAGAGTTCCTGCTCTTCACAGCCTCACAGCTCAAGTAGTTCCAATCGAGAGTCTGATGTCAGCCTTGGATTACATTGAGATGCCAAGCAATTGGAAAGAGCAGCTTCTGAAAAATCCCAGCTCTCTGACTCAGACCATACAACCTGCAACAATGCTTTTAAAACGTATATGTTTATTACCACATCAGCTGGTTCTACTTTTCCCCAACTTTGGACATTGTAACATTGCTAGTAAAGTTTCCTGAGGGTCTCTGCTTGATTTGGGTACGTGTCCTGGCATGTGTGAAGGAAATGTGTCAGATCAGGGGCTTTTTTGAACAGGCATCTCTCCCCTATACCCATTTTTCTGCTCTCCAGTTGGGAGAGAGGAAGAGCCAGGTGCTGCCTTTAAACACCCACACTTGAGAAGTCTGCCTTTGTCAGAACAGAGAAGGAGAGGTTGGGACCAGCAGTAAGATCCTTGAAACAGAAGCCACAGAACAGGTACACCCTAAGTAAGAAATGTCAGCAAAACCTGATTCTGATAATCCAAAACAGCAGCTCAGTGGCACCCACAGACTGGGTATTTACATTTGCTTCCTACAAGTCCTTCCCTCAGTCCAAGGACATTTGAGAACTGTGCAAGAGTTTTTTGGAAACACTCCAAGCCCTTCATCTTTCATAGAGGAAAATTACCATCTTTTATGCATCTGAATCAACAGGTGAATGACCTCCCTATGCCCTCAGGAAGTTATCGCAGTCCACTTAATTCTTAATCTCCAGATTTCTCCTGTATCAGCAGGGTAACTAACTGAAAGTAGGAATGACTCCATTGATTGCACTGAAACATTCATTTTCTGTTTCTGTATGGACACACACATTACATTATAAAGGCTTTCAAACAGAAGTATGGAATTTTAAAGGGGCTGTAGAATTATTTCTGTTAAGCCATCAGATCCACAGCAAGTCTATGTTTCTTATGGGTCTGATTCTATCTTCTCTGCAGTTTTGTTCCTGTATGAAGGACCTCAATGGTCTTAAAGGAGCTAAAACATTTGGATTTCTAATAAATCCACCAGAGCCCCCTGCTTGGCTCTTGAGCATGAGCCAGAAAGAAGTTCCACTAACTATTACGATATTACACAGCCATGTAGTAGCAGTGAAGTGGGAATCAAACACTGAATATTTTTTAGTATTGTGCCTTTTAACTGGCAGGCTCTCCATCTAGCAAAAAAAAAAACCAAACATTCAAACCTGGTACACTAGTTTAGGTACTATTTGTGGAATGAAAAGCAAGGAGCTACAAAACAGGCAAAGGCCTTCTGAGCTACACCAATGGAAGACAAGTAAACAACATTCAGCAAAACTCCAGAAGTTTATATCTGTATAACAGGGAATGGGTTTGGAGTAAAACCACTGCTGTCTGCTCTTTATCTGTTACCAGACTGTGCCAAGTAAAGGCTAGTGAATCTACCTGGGCACTGAGCTCTCAGAGCTCAGAGAGTCTCACTGACCTTGGCAGGACAAAGGATTTTACACTATGCTTTTTTCTGCAAAGAGGACAGGAGCTCCGTTCCACAAGCTAACAGGTGACAACCAAAGAATTACATCCCTGCCAAAGCCACCTGACAAATTCCATCCATTACCTTCTAGCACAACCTAAATGCATGATAAAAAATACCTCAGATCCACCCTCTGAATGGTGGTGTTCCTGTGTAAAAGGTCTTCTATCACTTTCTGTAAACAAAGATAAGGCATCTTTCTCTTAAATGACAGTACTCTAGCTAATGGTGCTCCAGTTAATGTTAGGTAAGGTGGGGTTGGGATCCTTAAGTGAGCAGGTTTTTCCTCCTCTGTCCCTTTGTTGTTCTGACAGCAGTAAAGGTAAGCAAGAAAGCCAATGCTTTGGCCTCACACTCCTTTTAACTCAGCTAACTTGCCACCAGTCCTCTGCATTTAGAAGAAGTTATGCACTGTGGAAATTCTTCAACTTTCCCACACCCACAACTTGGGTTATTTGCATTCATGGACAAACTACAGGCAAGTGCACCAGAGAGGTGAGTTCTCTGACTCAAATGAATACACACTGACCAGCACATCATGCAAGTAAAGCCAAAAGCCTTCCTTCTTTTCCAAAAGAACAAGAGATGAGGATGTGCCATTCCATTCGGGCAGGTACAGGACAAAAAGCTGAAGGCGATGGACTATTTATTACATCCACTGTACAACTGTTTTTCTTTGGAGGTTTTATTCTATAACCAAGAAGGATTTGCAAATTAATATCATTTCAGTGTACAAAGGGAGCTCTGAATATATCCTTGTGCCTCATGTCCCTCAGGCTGCATTAGTTTGTACCTCTAAAAGTATAACTACTTAGACGGGCTCATTCACTATAAAGGACTATAACACAGAGTTAAGGGAAGCTGGAAATCTGTTCTAAATAGTCTCCAGCATTATCTGAGATATTTTTGCATAAATGTATCCAACCCATGGACGTCTACAGTTATGCCTCAGCAAAACAGAAAACCCATACAATGAAAACTGCACTTTAAATTCTCAAGGATTTTCAGAAGCTGAGATAAAATATAATGCTTATCTACTCATCTTGCACCTTTTTTTTTCTTTCAAGATGGCACCTACTCTTTAGGTCTTATCTACCTACCTGAAGATCTCTGCAAGGACATTCACCAACACTTAGCCTGGAATGGCCTTATGATGCAACCGTATTCTGAGATGTAAGCATTAAAGTTTCTTGACTCCATTTCAACACCAATTGAGACTTCAGCTCATTAAGTCGAGAAGGAGAAGACGATGCATTATCTGATGAGCTTTGGGCCCAACAAATGTAGGACCATGGCAGAAAACACATGAAAACCTTATAATGTATTGAACATTTCCCTGCAGTGCTCAAAAAGCCAAATGGAAGAGCATTATATCAGCGTAATTAACTGAAAAAAAATCCCAAACACACTAACAAAAACCCCAAACCAAACAAAATAAAAACAAAATCACCTAAAAAGCACAATGAAAGATACTAAAAGCAGGATTGAAAACTAGCCCGGCTGTTCTCAGTAGCTGACTTCAATCAAACAGAATAAATAAAAGCAAAGCCTAAAATGATAAACGATAGTACAGAGCTGTCATTTTTATCTCAATACTGATACTTCAGGAAAGAAAAACCTATAGGAGAGCTCACTGTAGAGATCATGGGGCCTCTGAAGAGCAGAGTAACCCAGGAGATCCCCACACTTCTAAGCAGCTGCATCACTAACTGTTAGCACAGAGGAAAATCAGGAATGGAAAAGTGGAGCAATGAAGATACAGCAGGCAACTGCTCAAAACGATACAGCTTTTACAAAGATTGGCTACCGGTAACACATTGATGCTTTCAGAAAAAAAGCCTGGAATGTGTGGAATTCTCCGGGATGCCAGGGTGTAAAAAGGATCTCATTAGCTAGGGCTTTCAAAATCTGCTGCTCAGTCATTGCCTATTATTCAGAAAGCAAGATGGCTTACATCATTAGTTTCTGAAAAGTACAATATTCCACTTAAACTACCAGATCTGTAGTCCCTTAGACAGACAAATCATCTTTCCAAATAATGGAGGCACCAAGTCCCATGTCCAGCACTTCTCCTACATTTCTGTGTTACCAAGATAATCAAGCATCTAATAATAAAACTACACAAGTACCACACTGCTCAGTTCTCTGGCTGGCAAAAAGAAAACTCTAAGCAACAGCCAGACTGACAACAATCATGTTATTCCCACATGGTTCTGCTTTCGAAGCAGACCCTGGAGCTGCTCATGATGAAAAGCAGTAAAGTAGTTGGAGTGGCAGAAGGGCCAAATAGTTAGTTCAGGAGCTGAGTAGGAAAACATTTCTCACCCTTGTTTCTTCTCCAGTCAGAGGGTGGGAAAGGATTCATATTTGCAAGATGCTAGTTGGCTAGAGGCTTAAAAGAAAGATGAAAGGAAAAGCAGCATTGGGGAGGCAGAGGCGAGGGACCTTGAGTTTTTGAAGATGACCTGCTTGTGACTGCCCAGAATCAGTCCTTTATTGTGCCTAAGAAGATTTTCCAATCCCACTCTCTGAACAGCGACGAAAACAAAAGGGCAACACGTGGGTAAATACCCTTACCAGTAGCTCAAGAGAGGAGTTTAAGTACTTTTCTTAAACCAAAGTATACATGTTCTTGCAAATGTTTACCACTTCAATAGCAACAGAGCTGAGAATGTTAAGGCCTCATGAAAAAGACAGCAGTAGTGATAAGCATTACTGGAAAAACACCAATTTTAATTAACTTTAATATATTGTTAATTTTCCTCAAATCCAACATAGATGTTTTACTTTAATACAATGATACAGCATTTTCAATATAAAATACAACATTTTTATGCCAAATTGAATTATATGCTATTTTCAAGAGATCTTTCCTGTTCCCCTTCCCTGCAGTATCACCTCTGTGATTCCTTGCATTCTGAACAAGGAATGTCCCTCTAACCACTGGTTCTAGTAGCTCTGGAGATGGCATTAGCCTATTATTTCATTTTCCTTATCCAGCCTGTGCCTTCTCACAGGAATCTCAGAATCCAGCTGGCTTATGAGGCATGTAGAAAAAGGTCTTCCACTGTCACAGCTCAGTATCTAGGACATATCCAGTAGCATTATTCTCAAATCACTGTGCTACACCTGAAGTTGGAACATCAAGAATGTCTCCCTGTGGCAAGATAGCCTAGCAGTTTTAAATTGAATACTTAAAAATATGTGGTTAGGCTGCACTGTCATTGTGTTAACATCTGGGTACAGGGTGTCTTGGTCAATGCATCAAGCAGCCCAGCCCCTCCAGACTCCTGGTATGCAGTAAGTTCAATGCAACCATTACAGTCATGCCATGGGTGTAGTGGCTGCGTTCCTGTCACCAGCTTGTTCCCTGTGGTTGCAAGTTCATACCTCCATCCTGTACTCAATTATTATTAAATGTGTGATTTGGGCTGGACAGCCAAAAGACACCCCTGAAGCCATCGCATCATTCCCATGTTTGCCACAGGAGGCAGAAGTCAGTATGCCTTGAAGTGATGCTGGTTAAGTCCTGCACAGATCCTGTGACCGCCCAGAATTGCTCTCTTGGTTTAAAAAAACCAACTGGGTGCAGTAACTTGAGAGTAATACTCTCAGGAGTGAATTGTGTAGGTACTTCATGCATAAAACAAACACTAGCAAAGCCTTGCTGAAAGTACTAATGAAGAAGGAGGCATCTGTACAGAAAGGAGAAAGCAGGCTATCATTATACACTACAGCAAGGACGGGCAGTTTCCTGCCAAGCGGTTTTATCGGTACCTTGGGAACAGTAACTGGTCTGGAGGCCAAAGGGAGGTGTTGTAGGTATGTAGGGATTTGGGGGATATGAGGACATGATGAGCAGAATGGTGCTGTTCAGCTCTGGGCCTGTAGCACTATGCAAATGTCACTCTGCTGATCCAGCACTGGATGGGGAATAAAAGCAGCCAGAGCATGCAAAGAAGTCGACTGCTCATGCACATTGTGTTGGTATTGAGACTTTCACCTTTAAAGAAATGTAGTACAGTGCTGCACAGAGAGAAATTATGAGGACTGGGAGATGTGCCTTCGAGCAGCTGTATAGCTGGAGGCAAGATACACGACAACTTGAGGATGGCTGGTGGCAAAGGCTGGCACTGGAGGATCCCTTGGCTGACCAGACCTAGGGACATCTGCAGCTGTATCAGTGACAGTGTGTTGTATACAAGGGAGAGAGGAACAGCTGGCAGACACAGGGAAGATCACGACTAAAAGTCTCTCCCCTCCTAAAGAGAGAAGGATTTAAAAGAAAACAGAACACCAAAGAAACGGATTCTGCATTTATCATCACAGGGATAAAAGCTAGTCTCTCTAATTAAGCAGATGACATAACTGTGCTGTAATATCAAGATCTTGCTCTGTGATTTGCAAACAAGCTGCACTTGCACAATCCAGAAAGAAAAAAGCCATGCGGATTAGAACGGCTAAGCTCTGCTCTCACTTACATTAGCATATACACACAGTTA
This sequence comes from Pithys albifrons albifrons, assembly GCF_047495875.1. NCBI lineage: Eukaryota > Metazoa > Chordata > Aves > Passeriformes > Thamnophilidae > Pithys > Pithys albifrons. The sequence goes on from NC_092458.1 coordinate 8,840,613, forward strand.
CTCAGCTCAAAAGACCTACAGATGAGAATGAGATACGAGGAGTTTCATTTCCTCAGACAGTTCCTTCACTAGCTCAGTCAAGCCTCCTTCTCACCACATTTTCCAATCACAGCCCAGCACTCTGCTCTGACTACACACTTGTCCTGAAACCACAAAAAGCCTCCCTCGGTCTCATCTACAGTTGATGTATATTAATACATTGCCAGCAAAGTCACTCTGCAGCTGCCAAGTATGTAGCTTAAATACCACTGAATACTTAAGGCTTGATTCTTTTAATGAGTACAGCTTCATTGATCCTAGAAGAGTTACTTATATTCCACATCACTACAAAGGGGAAGCAACCCAGAGCACATTTTTTAAAATGGTACATTCATTAAAAACATCTAGAGGGGAGCATGGCCTCATTTACCCCAGTGTAAATTCACTTCACTGTACTCAGTGGAGGTACTGAGGATTTCGAGGGGCACAACAGAAGGTAAAAACTAAGCCCAATTCCCTTTTCAAGCCATTGCTTTCCCTAAACCAGATAATAAGAGGTCAGAACCGACACCAATCTCTGCTATTCCAGTCTTCCAATCCATAGCCCTACCTATCAAAAAAATACATATCCACAAGTGCCTGGGAAGCGTATGCACCAGTGAGAGTACAAATTCATTACGCTGCTGTGAACACGAGCCATATTCAGCAGAAATCAGCAGCTGTTAGTACTACAGAGCCTGCCACTGCTTTTATAGTTTGGGTGGAGAAGAAACAGGATTCAATCACCGCTCATAGCACAAGTCGCATATTGCCTTGATCTTTCTCCTCCACCTCTTTTCCCCCTACTCCTTCCCCGTCCCGCTTCAAGCCACCCTTGAAACAGAAATATGTCGTTAGCCAAACTTCCTTATTTTATGGCACCGAAAGTTGGGCAATGACGAACAGCTTTATTATTACTACTTAAGATCTTAACACTTCGATCGGGAAAGTCAGACACTTTTAAGGGGAAGACATTTCTCGGAGACAGGCGACAGGCCGGCAAAATGAGAAAATCCAAAGATGCCCGCGTGCTGCGGATCATCTGCATCCCCATTACCCCCGGAAACCCGCAGACAGATCTCGTCCCCTTCCCGGCCAAACCCTTGGCTGCAAAAGATGCGCCCCGAGAGCCTCGCCAGCCAGCTCCTTACGTAAGGCACAAACCACTGACATCATCCCTCCTGCCGGCATCGCCGCGGCGCCCAGCGGCGCCCACAGACCCGACCCGACCCGCGCCCGCCCGGCTCGGCCCCTTCCCACTCCGCTATCCCGCCGGTGTTCCCTTCCCACCGACTTCAGCCCCAAACTTTGAGTGGCGGTTTGCCATGGGATGGCTTTCCCCGCCGGGCGCCCCGGGCTGCGGTGCGCCCCATCCATCCCTCGGTGCTCCGCATCCACCTCGCGGTGCTCCCCATCCATCCCGCATTCCGTGGTACTTACGCACTGCCTCCTGCTTGGGGTCGAGGCCGCGCACAGCTCCCTGGAGGCCGGCGATGCGGCCGTGCAGCGCCCGTACGCGGCGGTGGGTGCCCTGGATGTCAGCCTCGACCTCCTGGAAAAGGGTGCAGGCGTGCCGGGCCACGTCGGATAGCTGTCGGAGGATCCGCGACAGAGCTACGTTGCTGACCGAGCAGAGGTCCAACACCATCAGCACCGCCGCCGCTTCCCTCTCCCCTCCGCCGGCCGCCTCGGTGCCCTCGCCCGCCGTCCCCGGCTCCTCCGGCGGCGGGTCCCGCGGCGGCGGCTCCGCGCCCCAGCTCTCCTCCAGCACGGAGGCGGCGGGCTGCCGCCGGCACAGCCACTGCGGCTCTACGGTCCGCTTGGCGAAGGGCATGGCCGAGCCCTCTGCCGGGGCTCTCCCGGGCTCCCGTGGGCACTAGCGGGGATCGCTGCCCTCCTGCTCCTCCTCCTCCTCCCTCTGGCCGCCGCCGCTCCTTGCCCTGCCGCCGTCACTCTCGGGCGGCCGCCGGCGGGCGGTTCATCGCCTCGCTACCCCGCTGCGTGGGGCTCCTGGGCTGCGGGGCGGCCGCCGCGCCGCCGAGCATCCGCCGCTGCCGCTGCCGCCGCCGCCGCCGCGGGGAGCCGGGGCGCATCCGCGCCGCTTCGCTCGCTCGCTCGCTCGCACGCCGTCCCGCTCCGGCGGCGGGTGTGAAGGGGCGGCCCGAAAACCCGGAGAGAGGAATCCTGCGGCCGCGAGGAGGAGCGAGCCGCCGAGCCTCCCGCCCGGGAGAGCGGCGGGGCGGGCGCCGGGGACCGGGGCGGTGCCGAGCGGCCGCCGCCGCGGGGAGGCGCTGCGGGGCCCGGCGCTGGAGCCCGGTGCGCGGAGGCATCGTCTCCGCTCCGGCGGGAGCACTGCTCAGGTGTGGCGAAAAAGAAGATGAAGAAAAAACCGTCGCCAGGGGCAAAAGGGAACCCAGGTCACCCAGGTCCGACCGCTGCGGGAAGCTGGTGGCTGCCCGCTGGTGTCACCTCTTTGGGCACCGCGGAGGATGTTGCACTCGTTGAAGTCAGGTGCATGCACTTGGACACCTGGCTTCTTAGGAGGCATCAGGGAAGGCTGGGCACCAGTCAGACAAGGTGCATTACTTCTGACGCAAGACAGCTCAGCTTGCATACATGCACTTCTGAAAGGTGAATGTGCCTAACAAGCAGGTGTAAAATATGAACATAAAACTCTAAATTATTGGTTGTAAATACCACTGAAAGAGCTACTGCAAAAGGAGAGCCAGACAGATGCAAATACAGGCATTCCACAGTTTGGAAACGTTAGCTTAAGTTTGCACACTTGACCTTAGCTTACTATCCTTGCATATGTGTGTTGTGGTACGGTCTGTCATTACATGACCACATACAGGCAGCTTTTAATTACTTCAGGTCAATTAGTCTGAGTTGCAGAGGGCATTAGTGCCAGCCTAGAAGTACGCACACCCTACATTCTGCAATGACCTGCTCCTGGGACAGTCTTATGTCAAGAGGGCGGATACAGCTGCTTTCACAGAGGTCAAAGTCTGAGCCGATAAACTTTGTTGGCCCCACTGCTGGCTTTTGGCCTGGACCGATTGTGTGCCTTCCCGCTTTGCCTCCGGGAAGGGGAACAACCATGACACAAGGGCAGCTCATGTCTTTAGTTTAGGTTTCTAACTTGGCTTGAAATGTGCCCCAGCCCTGTGCTCAGTGGGTGGGGAAGGCACAGAGCCTGTCCCAGTCTCAGCATCAACTCCCCACACCTCCTGGAGGGCTTGGAGTGCAAGTGCAACTCAGTGAGAGCTAGCAGAGATGTGAGAGCTGTTGCAGGCAATGCTCAAACAGTACAAAAAGTATTTGTTGTATCCAAGATGATCCACTGCTAAAATCACTGTGGCAAATGTATCCCATACTCCCATTCTTCTGCATCAGAGAGACTTTTAGCTCTGGTAATGGAGCATGGACTATGCTGCTCTTCCTACCTGTTGTAGTCATGACACATTATTTATAAGCCACTGAAAGATATTTTAATATTTCACTTGAGATTCATAAAGCAGGGGGGAATGATTAAGTTTTAATTCTTCAGAAAGAGTAACAGCTTTCCAAATTGGTGTGGGATCACAAAAAAAGGACCAAGAAACAGCAGTGTACCATAGCCTCCCAATTGCACGCACTATCTTACCAGCTCAGGCAGGACGAGAGCTGTGCAACTCTCTTCCTTCCCTGGAAAATAATGCTTTGGTTCCAGCAGTATGTCCCTACTCAGCCTCAGTAAAACTACAGAAGCCAGCACTTGCTCTTCATTTACTTTTCCCAGTCTGTTATTACTACTTCACATTTCCATGGACTCCATGGTCCCTCTTTTTACACCATGCTTGGAAAGGTACAGCTTACCTAAGGGACACTACTAGTCCCATGAGAATTGTGTGACTTCAGCACATGACACACGGTGCCAACCATGCATGAGTGAACTTGTTCAAAGGAGGCAGGTCCTGCCAAGTTTGTGAATCTCCACCATAGGGAGCATATCTCCATTTTGGAAGTCTTGTTGCATTACTCTCCTTCCCTCCATGAGTTTAGGTGTTGCATTTTTCTTAGTTTTTCAATGCAAACCGAACAGACTCCACACATAGTTCATGTGAGGGGTACTGGCACTTTCCACCAGGTAGGTGGAGATGACATGTCATTTTCCTTTGATCAGAATACGGCTACAATCATTGCAGGCACTGGGGAGTCAGTTGGCTCCAGTCATGCACATACTGTGTTTTTTTCATTGGTAGCATTGTGTGGTGCAAATCAAAATTCAGTAGCTTTTTGGCTGCCCCCAGGATTGCTCTTGGTAGGTCTGTTCAATAGTAGATGTAGTAAGAGGAGAACAGTCTCAAAGATTAACCTCAGTCTCACAAGATGAGTCTCTGTAATCTCTCTCTTGTAGCCAAAGGAGAGGAAGAAAACATTCCATGGGGGATTTTGAATGTTTCACATTGGGCCTCAGCACTGAAGTGTCCCTCAGAGGGGCCAGTCACCCTGTGCTGACTGCAGGGAGGATAGTTTCCCTCAGCTGAAGTTAAATCTCAAGACTCAGAGTATTAATTTGTGAACACATCAGCCTGGACCGACCTTCTACATCACTAGATTTCAACAAGCACTTGCTGACCTCAGAGATTGAGACATGTCAGGAAGAATATCAGTCATGAGCAGAGATAAATATGTGAAATGATTCCTTGTGCTTTTATTTATGACAGGAAAAATCTTGTGTTGAACTGTATTGCTTTCTTGCATGTCTTCCCTGTGTTAGTTGCTGTAAGTTTAGTCTGGGATGGTGCTGTGGGTGGCATTGGCTTTTACCCGTGACAGTGAAAGGCTGCACAGTTTTTTGCTTTAGAGACACATACAATATGGGAGTAGAAGAGTGGGCTAAGAGTAAAAGAAAGGTTCTGCTTGATCTCTCACTTGTGCTGTGGGTGCTAGCAGGCACTTGGTCATAGCCCACAGTGATTGCTTCACAGCTTCCCACCCCCATACCACTGCTGTACTCATTGGCATTGATAGCCTGGATGAGGTGTGACTCTACAGCAACAATAGCTAGGGGATATTCCTGGCAATGGAGACAAGAGGGCAGAGCCACTGGCAGACGAGAAGGAATCTGGTTTCCTCCTGCAGCAAACTGCAGGAAGCAGGGAGGTGGGATTAAGCAATCTCACCCTGTTTGGCAGGGCTGCTCTGGACTGCTGCAATGTGTCTTGTTCAGCAGTGCCAGAAAGGGAGGAGAGGCTGATGAGTGCTGTAGGCTATTGTCATTTCCTCCTCTTTCCACAGCTGTCAGGAGAGTGCCTTTAGGCATCATATTAATGAAGTTGTGGCCTTTTGACCATATGTGGAATCTGTCATTGCTGATGTTAGCCTGTCCTAAGTATATCACTTATTTATTCTCAGCAAAGATGTCACAGACAGAGCATTCCCAAACCTGTACCCACTTAGACGAGCAAAATTATCCTTTTTCAAAAATTCCCTTCAATATTCTGCGCTTGGACCTAACAGTGGCTTTCACTGATCTCACCAAGGCCACATTTAAAGGTATAAGCCCATAAGGCAGAAAAGTAGCAGTCAGGGCAGTTCCCTGTGAGTCTGGACTTGCTAATTTAGGACTTTCAGTCTTGCCAGTTTGTTTCAGCAGGTAAATGTTAAAATTATGTACAAAACATGGGGCATTAAGATTTTAATGGCAAATACTTTCACTGAAGAGGGTCCCAAAGTTTGAGCAACTTAGTGAGGCAAAAGGCTGGTAATTAAGATTTTGACAGTTTGTCCAGGACACAGTGATGACCTCCTTCTTCAGTGAAGGCCACACTGCTGATGTACTGAGACACACATCTTATTTCTGGTTCCTACTTCCCTACAACTTTATTGGCACAAACAGCTATACAAATGTACACAGTATTCAAGAGACCACAAATCTCTTCTGGGAGTTGCTACATAAATATGGTTAGATATAGGTGTGGTATAGATAGGAGTATTCTCTGTTCATCCTTGTTTCTGTGATCTCTCACAAATTCACTGTTGCTGCCAGTTTGCCATCACCACTAATGCTTTGGAGTCTGAATTCTCTCTTGTCCTCTGAAGCTGGGCACCCTGTTTACTCACTTTTTCCTTCGTTGAGAAGAAGAATTTTACTATTCTCCATAGAACTGTTTCCTAACCTTCTTCACACCTCTGGGTACAGGCATTAGAATAGTGAGTGTTTCTCTCCATTAATCTCTCTCCTGTCCAACTGCATTTCCCCAAGCACTTGTGTGCTGTCACCAGCTTACACTGATCCAGCCCCCTAATGCTCTTTCCAGTAGTTGTTAATATTTTTATTGCCATAAATCTTTTCACTCTTGAACTATGACCCCACTGATTTAATCACTGGTTTAAGTGGGAAAAATGCAGGGCCTGCAGGAGTGCATATACCTGTAGCAAAAGGAATAACTGGACTCCACATGGTGCTGCAAAACAGAATTAAATGCATGCAAACTAACTTCCTTTCTCCAAACTCTCCTAATTATAGTTGTTATAGAGTTTACTTGTAATCAGAGTAGGGATGACATTTCAAACTGAAGAGTGATTATTAAATTGACACTTCCTCAAAATGTGCCTGAAGTCAAGGCTGACATGCTAATTGAATTTTATTAGCAAGAAATGTCTGCTTTAATAGGGAAACTTCCTAATCTCTCTAGCAAGTTCACAGTAAGTGCACACATATTGAATGTTTTCCATCACTACTACATGACATTGCTAATCAGAAAAAAGTCTCATTGGAGCATCCACCTGAGCAGTAAATGCTGTAATCTCCTTTTATATCAATATTCATTTCACATTCATACACCCCATTGACTGCTAGCACTAGGAGATGTCAAGGAACTAAAAAAAAAAAAAACCTGTTTAAGCCTTTAAAAATAATAGTTGTTAAGAAGTGCCAGTAAATCCAAGACCAGATAAAAATGAAGTTGAGAACTGATGGTAAATTTCAGGTTTCCATAAAAAACATTAAACATTTCCAACAGCCCTAATATGACAGGTGTAAATATCCACACTGTTATCCTAGAGATTACTGGTGCTCACTTTGTCATCTCAGAAGAAGGGATTTATGTAGAGGAAGTTGGGATGCCTTTCCTAGACTCCATTCCAGAACACAACACAGCAGAGTAACTGCACCAGTGGAGCATCTTCCAGCTCCCATATGGACTTTAGGGAAACTAGGTTCTACCATATGTGCTATGCCATTCTGTTTTGGGAAAGAGTGAGTGGGTCCATTTTAGGGAAACAGAATGGAGAAAGAGATGTTTTACTTCAAGTGTGAGATTCATTCACCCTCTTTGTTGATCTGACTTCTTAATTGCACTTGATTTGATAGTAATGGGGGTTTAACCCATGTTGTGGATATTTTCACTGTTCTCTTTAATTTTGCTTGCTGACATCAGGCAGCTTGTGTACATTAAACCAACTCTGCAGTCTTGATTCAGTACACATCTGACCTCAGCTGACATCTTGCTTGTATCAGGATAGTAGAAGCAATGCTAGTCTAGAGAAAGGAAGATTTATTGAAGACAGAAGGTGAAAACACCGTCATCAACAGGTGAGTGTTTATTCAGTATTAACAACACACATTTTTACACGTTCCAAAATAATTTGGCACATGCAGATTGCACTCTGAAAATGTCTTAAATCTATCATGCAGCCTAAATGTAGAAGTAATTTCAAGTTTCTGTTTTCTGCTGCCAATCCAGCCTGTGGTTCATGTCACCAAGTCAAGGGCAGTGAAATGTCACTTCCACCCTTTATACTTATGGTGAGGAACTGGTGAAGGAGATACTCTGGGAAAGGTCAGCTCAAGTCAATGCCTCTGTGTCTTGGGTTGAGCTGGCAAAATGCCAACCACCCAATACAGAGTCAAAGTTTCTCTCCCTCTCCCGGAAACAGGCTTAAACTTAAACTAACTATATATATTTATACAGAAAAGGGAAAATTAAAAGAAAACTATAATCTAACACACACTTAGACAAGTTATGTATAACAAAAATTTTCTACTTCCCACTAGAAAACAGATTCCATCACTTTAGATCTAATAAAGCTTCCCAAAAGACACTCGGCAAGGCAAAAGAAAGTGAATAACAATAAAATGTTTCTACTTCCCTGAACTAAAATAAAATACAAGTAGCGGTGGCAGCAGTCAAGACCCAGGACAGCAAGACAGCAGCTGTGTGTCTTGCCTCTACTTCAGCCATGATGGAACTGACCAAGCCACTCCCACACCAGCTCTTACACTTGGAGATGATGTCGGAATATGGTATGGAATACCTTTGGCTAGAAGAAGTCAGCTGTCACCTAGCTCAGCCCAGCTCAAGTCAACCGACAGTCCCAGCCTACCCTGAAATCCCAAGCCTAAATTGAGGCCCACACCTAGCCAAACCCATAACACTCTGCATTTTCTATTGCTTCTCCCAGAGGCAAGAAACTCTAATTTGGGTGGGTGGGTGTTCACCTGCCTGTACCTTTCTATGCTGTGGCATGGACTTATCTCACTCAGTTACGGATGCGGCTTGGAGGGCCAAACACACTGAGCAAGCTACCTTTGCAGTTCTGAGAGAAGAGTTGGTCCATATCACAAGTTTCCTAAAAGAATTTCATGCCAGCCATTCCCCCAGTGGTTTAGCCAGGCTCCTGCCACTGGGCTCTTTGACATGGATTCCAGCAGAGGAAGAGCAAGAGTGAATCCGGTTGCTTTCCCCTTTCCAAATTCATGAGGGAGAGCATTAGGGGATTCCAAGCTCTGGCCTACTGTGTGCAGGACATATTCCAGCTCAGTGTGGCAGAAGTTTAATTTATTGGAAAGCCTGTGATCCAGGGGTCCTAAATACCAAACATGGAGCAAATCAGAATGGAATAGCGTTGGGGTAAATACATGCAAAAGCTCATGCTACCCTGCACGTAGTCTTTCCAGCTGTATGATTTCCATTATGAATAAATTTTCTCTGCCAGGAGTAACTCTTTGATTTGAAAGAAATCAAAATAACAAAAGATACATAATTACTCTGTAGGTGGGCTAATTCCTTCTTCCATGTCTTTGTCCACAACGGAGGCAATAAGCATAGTTTTATGCTCAGTGGCTTGGCAGTGCTTCCAACCCTCCACCAACAAGGGAAAGGCACCCTAAACATTAATATTTTAACTCTTACCATAAAACAGCAAAGGCTGTTTCATACCCTTGAGCAGGCTGAATAGTTCCTCCATCTGGCAGTTCTAATGCTAGAAGCAGGGCCAGTGACCCAGGTTTTAAGAAGAATCTTCATCTGATATAAATCATTTTTAGTTGGAGACCATTTGTGGTCTCATCATGGCCAGTCAAATTGGCTTCCTGTTTGGTTTAACAACAAGTAACACTCTAAGAGCTTGAAAATGCACCATAATAGGAGAAGTCTGGTGAAGTGATTACTGTTTCAAAGGAAAAGAAAGTTTATAGAAGTGTAATTAGTTGTCTGCTCTTAAACCAGAAAAATATGGTAGAGAAGCTGAAAAGGTATCTTTGGCATTTTAGAAAGAGGTACAGAAACACCTTGTTAAATAATGGAACACACGTTAAATAATGGAATGTCTTTAGAGTCTGCGTTTATTTTATTAATAAACAGAGCTAGTGTACAGCTGCCCACCTTTATATCTACTCTTTCTGTGTTCTGCCTGATGGGCTGTCTTCCTTGTGTACAGAAGAAATCCAGCCCTATCCTATTTACAGTTGAATTGCAATATGCTGAAAATTATTATTTCAGATTTTGTACATTGAGTCTGTCTGCTGGCAAGAGGAAAACCCTCTCATATTATCTAATTATGACTTCAAGCAGCACTAATGAAGAAGTTGCACAGGCTGGGGCCTGTTCTCTCCTCTGGAGGCGTCGACAGAGAGTCTGTGGTTATGGTGGCACAGAAGTGGGGAGCGAGTCTGGGGCTGCCAGGCACAACAGCCTTCGGAGGGGAGTTTAGCACTCAAGAACACAAACGTGGAGTCAAGTCCACAGCCTCAATGTACAAAGGTATCCTTGATTCATGAGGTGAGACCCCTCATCAATGCCTCCTTTCCCCCCATTCTGGTAACCTCAGCTGGGATGCATTTCAGAGGCAGCCGAGCTGTATGGGATTGGAGCCCTCCAAGCTTTGGAAAGGAGAGGTGTACCATTGTGCCAGCAAAACCACAGCACGTGTCTGCAAGTATATTCCTGGCAGTGGGCTGCAAGTCAGAGCGAGGAGCAGCTGTCCAGCTTTGGGGAAGTTGTGGCTGGTTGATGGTTAGATTTAGGTATATACCCCCTGGAATCAAATGAGCTCCCAATGTAAATATGGCAAGCTCAGTGGAGACTCGTACTAGACAAGCCAGGATACGTACTTATAGCAAGGACTGAGACATGGCAATGGACATCAGTGAACTTGCTAGTTTAGTACCAGCCACAATTTAGCTGTAAAACCCTCTGCAAAAGCCTAACATAAAAAGTCACATCTGAGTTCCCTGCTGCCGTTTCTTACCTGTTACAGATTCCAACGCTAACTGGTTTAGCATTAGCTGTGCTTATTTTTTAAACACATTTGAAACCATGGCATGGGCATACATGTAGTCATTTAGAGTAGTGTGGAGAATAGTATAGATAACAAAGAGAATGAGAAAAAACTCAACTGATAGCTGGCCTAGATGAAGAAAAAAGAGACTCAAATTTTGATATTAATTAATTGGGATTTTATTCTACATCTCATTAATCTCTGGGATGGAGAATCTAGAAAAGCTGTGATTTATTTACCATAGATGCACTGAAAGGATACTGCATAACTTAGTGTTCTGGCACAGTGAAAGTTATTTGCAATAATGAATTTTTTTAATTCTTTGGAGAAAAGTGAATGCATATTCCCTTCCCCCACTAAATTAAAAAAAATTTGCAGAATAACATTCAAAGGCTCATTAAAAGCAACCCGCAAAAATAGATTACAGAGACTTCAAAGACTCACAATACGGGTTAAAAATCAGCTCCCTTTTTCAAAGAAAATATTATTAGCTAATCTTTGAAATTTGGGTTTTGGCAGATGACACAGTATTTCCTGCAGGTGTGGAAACTAGACAGCATTAAAAGAGTTTTGGTAATGCCCAAAAATCTTCTCACTTAGACTTACAGTTCCATCTGTTCAAGTCAGCCTGATATAGTCCCTGATCCTTTATACATGTACTGAAACGCAGCAGAGTTTTAGGAGGCTCTAACTACATTAAGTTTTGTGTCTTCTTTACTGAGAAAGCAAGTCTGTTAAGATAATGGGGTTTGGGGTGTTTTAGTATGAAAAATAATGCTTTAATTATTGCTATTATCAGTAATATCAAGGCAACTAACAGAAAAGCCACTGCAATGAACAGTAGAAACATTTCCATATGAGTTAACAACTACACAAATAAAACACCATGCACATGCAAACAAACATCACTCCACACCACCTTCCTGCCTACATTAGTGTGGATATGCTTTGACATATTGTCTCTTTTAAGATCTTGTTTACAAGGTCCCTTGTGTGTGTTTTTGTCTGCTGTATCCATGGCTAATCCTAACTCTTCCATGAGTTAGAAGTCCCTGGTTATCAAAAGAGACAAGGCCAGCCACATCTGTCTCAAGTCCTTTGTTGAGCAGAGATTCTTTGGCTTTGATTTAAAACTGGAATGTCTCACAATGACAATTTCCCCACTGAGACTTTCACCTAAAATTTGGCCCAAAAGATGCCCAAAGCTATGTCTTACTGTTTCCATGGCAACTAACTTCTTGAAGTTGAATAACCGAGCTTAAGATGTCCTTAGTAGGTAGCAACCTGAAAAGGAGCACCTGAATGAATAAGGGATGATGGACTAGCGACAAAATTTGCAAGGAAACTTAGTTCACTTTCTAGAAATCCAGAGAGTTATTCTGTAGATTTTAATTTTCAGATATAAGCTGAACAACATTGCTTATAAATTCAATGAAGACATTCAGGGGTATGAAATTCAGACTACAACCCAACTGAAGTTCACAACTTGTAGAAAAGAGATGATGTTAATGGCAGAGACCTGTGTCTGTGTGCATTAGGAGATATAAATGTCAGAGGGACAAAATAAAGCTTACCACTTTACTGAGTGCTTTGCACATGTCTTGTAGAAAGTATTTTGAAGAGTTTTTTGTGATCTGGAATATGTTATATGGGCACTTGCATTTGCTTGTAGGAGACAGTTTCTCCTGTTACTCACATGTTCATTCTCTGGCATGTATTTTGTCCCCATACACAGCATCAGGTATACAGTGCTGATACCTAGTATCAGAAAACACAACACACTTACAATTGTTAGGATCATGTATGTATGTGCCACAAAAGAGACACAAGATATCACACTGAAAAGTTAACCTGGTTCAAAAATGAATACTTAACTTGTCTGGTTTGCTTTGGCAGCTGGAGTAACTGTGCATTTTCCAATATGTATTTTTAATTAGAAGACTCGGAGCTGGTTGAGAGCACTGGGACAGCCCCTACCACGCCCCCCCAAAAAAACCCAAATGCAGGCACAAAACCCACCTAGATCTGCATTTAAGCCATTGTACAAGTGTTTTGATTTTCAAAAGCATCTCTTTTTGGCCCTTATTGCTCTAGTTTTATTGATATTTGTGCAGATGTGTCTAAATGCCTGTTGAAATGTTTAATCTGATAGAATATTGTTCAGAGAACAAGAGTGCTCAGGAGATTTAATTTTTTTGATAGAAAAAAAGTTTAAAACAATTCAGGTGCTATGGAGTATTTATTGCTCAAAGAAAAATTACCTAGAAATAGTAGGTGAAATAAATGTTTCTGAAAATAAAAAGACTATGTGTTGGGTGCAGGGCATCTGAGCAGAGCTGTAAAATTTATTCAAGTTCTCACTTCTTCTGCACAGATTTATTTTCCTGCAGTTGCAATAAATGTGGGGTGTTCTGCACGATCTGCCCCTGACACAGACTCTTCCTAATGGGTAGAGGCCACTGAGGGTAGGTAGGGTAAGGAGTGGGGCAAGAGGTTGCAGAAAAGGCACTGTGTGAAGGGTACTTTGACCCTAATATGAGTCTCCTAACTGTAATTATAAACCCAAAAAAAGTATCTAGAACCCCTGTATTCACTCTTTACTTAATGTTGTAGTACAGTGAGTTGTTCATCTTGCTAAGACAAGAATCATGCTCCAAAACTGCCTTATCTGTCCCTGGTTTATAGAGGCACTGTGTTCCTGACTTGGACTTCTCAGTTATAAACTCAGGATCAGAAGTCAGGTGGAATGAATCTGGACCCCTGTCTCTCCCTTTTGGTGTAGGATATGCTCACAATATACCTCAATACTTTCTGTATTAGATTAGTGATGGCAGGGTTTCCAATAAACTTAACAAATTGTCTTGCTCATCTCATCTATAAGCCAGAGAAACAATGACTCCTGAAAGATTTTGAGCAAGGATGACCTATATGAGGGGATATGTTAGAAAAGGAGAGTAGCCACAGGGAATTATAAAAGCCACAGTGGTTATAGAGTACCTTAATATTTTTATCCATTGTAAGTAAGTAGAAAAAGTAAGTAGGATAACCAGTTTAAAGGAGGTGGCACTGAATCATGATGTATGATTTTTTGCTGCATGAAAGCTATTTTGAAGACAGTATAACATCTTCTCATCACCCATTATGTTCAACAAGAGAACACTTCCCTGTTCATTCCCTAGAATGACAATACCTATAAGAACTATGTTGAGATCCTTATCTTGCCCACTGTACTTGAAGTATTGGCTATGAATTTCATGTGGATTTCTCCATGGCTGCTATCAATGTTAGTTTCCAAATGATGTGTGCTTATTGCTACTTTAATAAAAACATTAGCTTAGTTAGGAATATTTACTCTTTTGCACTATCTTGACAGTGGTCAAGGCTGTACAGGCAAATAAAAATGTTCTGAGTATCTGAATAAGAACTGAGATCACTCCCTCTGGTTCCTTACAGTATAGCATATACTACCCACACTAGTCTCTCTTTGTGCAGGGGCAATGATGTTTCAGTGAGGCTGTTGATTGGAGGATGTGTCAGGATGCTCTTCAAAAGAATGATGCAGTACCCAAAATATTTAGGACTTTGCTACTTTTGGAATAATCTTCTATTCAAAAAGGGCTTTGATAATCAAGAGGAAAGAGAAGCATGTGGAAAGAAGTACATTTTTTTCAACCTTGCTCTTACAACTTTACCTACATTTGTTACTATTTTAACATTTGTCACGATACTTAAAATCTTACTACAGGCAAAATGTCTCAACAATACTGTTTTCACTTTAAAACTAGAAACAGAATTCCAGTTCTGTGAGTCTGCCTTGACAAGCATACAACACCAAGCATTGTAAAGTAAAATGAAATTGAAATGGCAATTCAGAAAAATCCATGTGCAGAACACATTAAAAATTCACTGCAACATCACTGATCAAGTATAAGGTCTTAGGTTACATGAAATGAGTTACTAAAGCACAAATTGTTCTTGAGAGCTACTTATCTTGCTCTCCATAATTAATTTAATACCTTAGATGTGAAGAACAAAGGTTAAGGCTTACTCTTCAGTGGGGGTCACTGTTAAAGAATAGCCTCTAATTTTTCTTCTACAGAAGTTCAAACACATCCTAAAAACACCAGGCATAATCCATACAGCTCATGCAAATGCATTGGAATTTGATTGGAGTAGTTCACATCAACTGTCAAAGTGAAGCCTATGTAAAGGCAAGAAGTGTGGACTATAGGAAGCAAATTATCAGATAATTAACACTATATGCATAACAAAGAAGTGAAACAAAACATGGGAGAGTGGGAACCTGTATTTGACCTCAGGCAAGACTTGGCCAGAAAGCTGTGGTCATGGAATAAGGAGTTACAAAGGTCAGTTAGCAGCCCTGCATCCTGCCAGGATGGCATTTAGAAACCTTCACATCCGGGTTATCACATTTTACACTTGCAAAGCAGTTTCACCCAAACTTGCCTTTAAGTAGAAATGAAAAAGCAGTGGACTTCCAGGGTGCAGTTTGGAAAGGACTTCACACACAACCACAGTGGAGTCCACCAAAGGAATAATGTTCCAGGAAAAGCAGGGAAAGTTTTATGAAATGGGCTGGCATTTAACCACACACCCCTGCCCTTTTATTCTCCATCATTCCGGCACTAAGGTTTTCCCAGTAAGAGCAAGAGCTTAATCCAGCTGTGAAGTGAGTCCTCATGCTTGAGTTGGTGTGAACTGAAAGGTGCATGGGGGCTACGTTGACACCACTTTGTGTCAATGTCATGTGGCACAGCTCAAATTACTTCAGTGGCATCAGATCCTTCATTTCACAGAACTGTTTCTGACTTTGCAGAATATTCTGAGTTGGAAGGGACCCACAGGAATCATCCAATCCAACCCTTAAGTGAATGGCCCTTATAGGTATCAAATCCATGATCTTGGTGTTACTACTGCCATGCTTTAACCAACTGAGCTGATTTCAGGGTCATCCCAGATGACTGTCCAAGGTCCCCTTTTTGCATCTGTGGTATTAGGAGCTTGGTAACTGATAGCCAGCCAAAGCACTGGAGAGCAAGCGCTATGCCCCTGGTGGCTTAAAGAAACAGTTTTTTAGTAATGATAAGCAACAAATGAAAATGGCACTATTGCCTTTTTATGTAGTCAGTCTGCTTTTGTACCAGCTGACTGCCCAACCCCTTGACTCTGCTTTGTGGTAACTTTAGTGTGGGTCTGTATCTTCATAAGTATCACCTGAGCCCTGAATTTTGCCCTTTAAAAGATACTTAGTAGTATTCACAGGTGTAAAGGAGAGCACTCTGGACTAGGAATCCCAAGGACCTGAGTTCAAGTCTCAGGTCCCCTGGCAGTTCAATGCCTCCCTGCCATCCCATCCTGCCAGATCTTGGATGCCAAGCAGGGTTACCCCCAGTTTAGTACCGGGTGCTGTAGACAGTCCTGAGGACTTTACTGTCACTGTCCAAGCTCACTCAGCCATGGCAAGTGGACTTAAACAGTGGGGCCAGTTCTGTGCACACTGTGCCTCTCCTAAAAAATCCACTGTGCAGGCTGGAAGGGCACACCCACGTGGGGAGAGCCCTTCCTAAATCTTCATTCCTGAAGTCTAGCCATACATACAATTAGTTTTCTTACTAAACTTGCTCTAATGCTTCCATTCTGGACCAAGAACTCCCATAAAACTGAAAATATTTCTTTAAAGCAGCACCAGTGTTAAGTGTTTTGTTGTGTCTTGACAGCATGATCTTTATACCTAGTTGTATTCAGATTCAAAAGGTGTTATTACTCTTTATTTCCAGAGGACAGCAGCAACAGGCCTCAGACCACAGGGGAAAGCCAGACTTGCAGGCAGTCCTTATCTGTGCACTTAGAGGCATGGTTTTAATAGAACAGAATAACCATGCTTCTAGGTCAGATCTTTTGCTCATGTAAATCAGGGTGATGCCACCAGAGTTCTGCCACTTTTAGTGTCTAACATACAGCTCAGAAGCTTTCAGTCTGTAAAATGGGGAGCAGATGCTCATACCTCCACCTGACATTGGGAAGAAAGAAGGGAGGAGATATTCTAGTAGTAGTTCCAAACATGAAGATGTTAATTCCTGCCTGAAGGGATTATAAACTTCAGCTTTTTACAGTTCAAGGAGCACTACCACTGTTAATTGTCCTGAATAACACTTCACTGGGAACAGACTAAAAGGTCTGTTTCAGGGAGTACATTCTCAGTGCTTCAAATTGTCCTAGTAAAGCTGACATCTGAAATGCAGACATGACATTTCCTACCTACTGCAAATGTTTTGTGTATTTTTTAACCATTAGTATTTGTCAACGTCAGCAACTCCATGGCACAGAGGAGAAACCTGGAGAGCATGAAAAATACACTTCATTTGTTCCCGAGCTAGGACTGAGCTCTGCTTTCTTCACCATGCTGGTTCAGACATGTCCACACATGGGGCATGTCTCCATCTGGTACCTGAAGAGGACACTCTTAGCTGCAAGCACAAAAGAGATCCAGACTTCAGGAATACATTGAGAGATTTTAAGAAATATCATTAGTCTGAGAAATTAACACTGTGAAGAATCAGAATTAAACTCTTGTTTTTAGAAACAGAATCTCTGTTTATGAGGAAAATTGCTAGCAAAAATCAATCCAAAATTGTGCTAATTTAGCTGTAAGCCTCATTCTTTGTTTAATGCTTGCAATCTCAGCATCTTTGCAACTGCAAAATACCAGTTCTTTTGCTTCTGTGCATATCCATATCCTTTTATGTCCATTAACCTCCTTTCTTTACTGTGTCTGACACACAGAAGTGTGTCAGCCAGTGTGGTTAAACTGTGGTTAACTCTTGGTACAAAAGGGAACATTATTTGTAATACAAAGTGTTTAATCTGGGGAACTTGGATGTGATGTAAGGAGAAGATGTATAGGACAAAGACAAAAGAAAATGCTCCTTCTCAGCTGAACAGATGTAAACCTGTGACTTCATGATGTGCTTCTGTTGCACTCTATTATAAAATGAAAGTTGAACATTTCGTTCTGCTCCAGTTTTAGCATCATCTCCACAGATAACACAGAGCACTTCGCAGACTTTTCGAGAATATTTTTTTCCCGTGATGTTTATGGAAAAAGAAATTTGTCACGCTACCTTGCAAAAGGCAGTTGCTTTGTTGACCAGATGCCAAAATGAAATTCAGACATGGATGGCCAGAAATAAGATTTACTTTAATCCTACTAATCCTGTGCTGTTGATTGGTACAAGGCACCATTATAGCTGGGTAAGCTTCCCAGGCTTATCGTCTGATTCGCTTTGGAGTCATGAGATCACTTTGGATTCACAATTTTTCCCTTGTGAAGGGCAATGTTCCTGCCTCATGTTCCATTTTCTGCTATAAACAATAAGGACCAAAAGAAATCAGGTACCTTTTCCAACAAATGCAGAAAACTCAGAGCAGGTGTTATGTTGAGTCTGGTGATATGCTTTACCTGGGAGAGTGGAACAAGGACACTTGTGCCTGTCTGCAAGGGGGTTAGCAGTCTGCCCAAGTAATTACAGGGCCTTCTTGAACTGACTTCAGCAAAGCCCCAAGCCATCTTCAGAAGCTAAAATTGTACTTAGAGAATCATAGAATTATTTAAGTTGGAAAACACATGTAAGATCATCAGTTATCCCAGCACTGCCAAGTCCATGGCTAAACCATGTTCCCAAGGGACACGTCTACACGTCTTAAATACCTTCAGGGATGGTGACTCCACTGCTTCCCTGGGCAGTCAGTTCCAATGCTTGACAGCCTTTTTAGTCAGGAACTTTTCCTAATAGCCAATATAAACGTCCCCTGGTACAACTTGAGGCCATTTCCTCTCAACCAAAACTCACACGTCCTATTCCACTGAGCAGATTTCCAGACACTCTTCCTCAAGCCTGTGGAATCCCATGGGGTTTTTGTGGCCCAAGTGCACGACCCAACATTTCACTTAGTTGAGCCTCATCCCATCGATCCAGTCTACCCAGACCCCTCTGCAGAGCCTTCCAACCTTCCAGCAGATTAACACACACATGACTAACTTGTTTTCATCTGCAAACTGACTGAGTGTGTACTTGATCACCTTGTCCAGATTGTCACTAAAGATGTTAAACAGGACTGACCCCAGTACTGAGTCCCGGAGAACACCACTTCTAACCAGCCACCAGCAGCACGTGACTCTATTCACCACCACTTGCTGGACCCAGCTGTCCAGCCAGTTTTTTACCTTTCATCTAAGTCATGAACAGCCAGTTTGTCCAAGAGAATGCTGTGGGAAATGGTGTCAATGTTGTCAGGTAGACAACATCCACGGCATTTCCCTCATCCACTAAGTAGATCACCCTCTCCTAGAGGGAGGTCAGGCTGGTCAAGCAGGACCTGCCTTTCATAAACCCACACTGAATGGGCCTGATCCCCTGGTAGTTCTGTACCTGCCATATGATGGCACTCAGGATGATCTGCTCTATGACCTTCCCTGGTACTGATGTCAGGCTGGCAGGCCTGTAATTCCCTAGCTTTTCCTTCTGACCCTTCTTGTAGATGGGCCTACTTCTGGCAGGAAGGCTTAGCTTTGTCTTGCCAATGGGAAGAAGAGGAGAACAGAACTACCAAACCACTTTCAGTTGCATCTGAGGACCACCAAAGAGCTGGTGGGGGTCTATTGATATTTCTTTTCCATCTGGAAGCAACCAATAGACTTTCATGGGTCTGTGGATTACAAGGTGGAAAACCACTCTGTACAGGAAACACTGACTCAGTCCTATTAGCATCAGCAATAGAAGAGGACTGTACTCAAAGCCTGAAAGCTCACACAATCTAGCTGAAGAATGAATAAGGCCTTTAGAGTAAGGTTGTCTCTTGACAACAATCTGCTTTGTTTACTTTTTTACTGATTACGTTATGTGTTCCAGCTTGACAGAGCTGCCTCACAGTCCAGAACACCACATTTGGTATGCTTTATACCACACTGGAATATTATCTGTAAATCTGCTATCTGCATTCAAGCTTCTCTGGAAAAATTCCTGCCCTTGAAGCTTATCTAGTTGTAGGATAGTTAGAGGGACACAGATTCCAATACATCTGAGGGATTGTATGTTATAATGTTATCAAGGTAACACCATCATGTCAACAACATAATTTGAGTTGAAATAAAAAGATCCTTATTCAGTTTTAGGGTTAACTTTATTTAGGGGCTTGTAGATAAAACTTGAAAGGACAATAGATAAGTAACAAAATGCTTCTGAGTCATAGTATCACCTAGAAAGAAAAAGTGAAAGTTTTAAAGATATGAGAACAGCTGAGTTATGTTGATTTTCAAGAATTTACAACTCAGAATTTTTTAAACTGTGACTGCATTTTTAGCGTGCTCATGGAATCCCTGCAATGGAGCCTGCTTTGTTTCTCAGGCTTAGAGGTGCTATGATAATACAGGCAATAGGTGGTAGTAAAGAACACACCCTCCCATGCATAATGTCTGTATAAGGCAGATGATTGAGAACACTTCTTATGATCCCTTTTAGCAGTGAATGCAACTAATTTGTTAACATTTCCCCATAGTCTCACAAAGAAGCTGAACAACATGGAAATATAAACCAGATAATAAATGTACATTGTTGATTCAACTCAGCCCTGAGAAGTTATCCATCACTTATACTAAGCATCTTCGAACACACTAAAGGGGACTCTCTTCTTATGCCAGTGCACAATCTGTTCTTGAGACCACAAAGTCCTTTCAAACATAACAAAACACTTCATGCCACTGTTACTAGAACTGCATAACTGAGGTCAGTTGGTGTAGTGGCGAGATATGTAACACTGAGCAACATCTCTAGTCTCCATCCTACCCAACTCTTGTCTCTTTCCAGAGGAATTTTTAAGGGCACTGATTTACAGAAGTATTATTTGATAGCCATATTCTGAATGTATGATTGCAAAACTAGTAGCTCAGAGATTGAAAGATGCCTGGCTGTCCTCTCCCAAGACCTGTCTTCCAGAGGTAGGGTATGACAAAACTCACCTTTGGAAAGTGCTGTCTGGCAGAGATGTCAAATGGAAAGAAAAATGTGAGAAGCAGCAGCTCCTGGCTACCCAGCATTTGGCATGCAGCAGAAGATAGAAATTCCTGAATCTGGGAGAAAATGCTTGGGGAGAGCAAAAGAAAGTGGTGTCCTGGTGAGTACATCTTGTCTCCCTAAATGCAGTGAGTGTCTCCAGTGCAGGGAGTAGGTTCCTCAGAGACTGGCAGCCTTCACCTACTTATAGGTCTGACTGTGCTGCTAAAGTCAGTGGAAATCTCTGCATTGGTAAGTGAAAAGTTGATTCCAGTGGTAGGTACAGGACGGTGTGGAAAAGACAAAGAGTTTTTTAGCTGCTATCATTAACAGAGCACCAACAATTTTCACTGTTAGGAGACTGTCACACACTGGAAGAGAATTTCCTGAACACCATTTTTGCAAGAGTATTGTGCTTGTAGGGAATTATTACCGTGGGGTCAGGGAATTACTCCAGCAAGTTGACTGAACTACTTTTAAAACCTGTGTCCTAGCAATTTTAGTGATGGGCTCATTCTCCACTTGGACGGGAGGCATTTCTACATCTGTTCCCATCAAAACATGGGTGGCTTAAAGATTCCTGTGACTGTCCTAGCTTCTTGACTTCTGATTATATACAGATTATGGTTCTGACAGTCACATAAATAGTCTTATTTAAAGCAGACTTGATGATCTCTTAATGCTTTTCTAGGCTAAGGTTTCAAAAGAGTTTTCACTTTAATTTAGTTTATGGCAGCACTGTATTTCACAGCTGGTTTTAATGTATTTTTGGAGACTATATGGAATCAGTACTTGAGTTACAAGGTATGTATATCAGATTGAGACATAGCCACCATTCCTTGGCAAACTGTTAGATCAAATGAGCTGAATCTCCTCTACTTTATTGCCTGATTAATTTTTGAACCATCGCTGAATTGCAGAAGTGGGAAACTATCCAACTTTGGTCACACTCTGTGTTGGGTTATGTCAGAAAGGGTTGGAAAGTGAGGGTTTTCTTTAATCTGGGTTCCAGAGAAAAGCTTCTAGGTAGGTGGGCTGGGGTTTCTTTTGCCTGCTTTTACAAATGAATAGCAAGAGGAAGCAGTTCTTCAGCCAAGGGTCAAAATCTCCAGGGAGAGCAGATCCTATTGGGGAGCAGGACCATGAAAGTTCTTGCATTTCTGAGTTGCCAGCCAGCTGATAAACAGGATAGGCTTGATTATCTGCAGGCAAGTCTTTCTTGGATTACTAGATCTTTAACGGGTTTTGCAAGCACTACCAGGACAGCAGATTAGTTGGAGGGGTAAGTTATGGGCTGCTGGAGTCACAGCACAGAAAATATTTGTCTGAGAAATGACCCTGAGGAATTCAAGAAACAATGTCATAGGAAAGAACACTGTTTCTGGCAGGGGAATTAGACACAGGACTGTGAATGAAAAGTGCCTTGTATATTACTGCAACAATAGTTTCCTGTTTCTGAGGCTTTACACTGGTTTTGAGCATAGGAAGACTCTTTTAGGTACCTGGCCACATGACAGGTATGTTCCCTTACACTCCCTCCAGAAAAATACAAACTATTTATTTTACAGCCAGGGGATTCAGGAGCACCTGACACACTTCCTGGTGAGCACAGCTGGAGGCCTCACTTCTGCACTGCCTTTCTGGGCCATGCTGATCTACAGATGGTGGCCCAGAGGTCTGGGCAGCCCTGGCAGCAGGTGTTCTGTCTCGATGAAGCTGCAGCTAAGATGCTGCAGTGCTAAGTGAGGCTAAGTAGAAGGACTGCTTTCATCTTTGCTTTTTGTGCTGGGCAGCCTGGGTATTAGAAGTTGTCTGATCCAAGTAGAAGGGCACATTCTACCTTGGGTACAGGAGTGACAAGTCTATAGCGACCTCAGGTATCTCTGCACAGAGCTGCATCAAGCTGCACAAGCTGCTCCTTGAACATCCCAGCAGGAAAGAAACATGAGCCTATGCAAAAAACTGTGGTGTCAGACCTACCACTCACCTATCCCAGTGTTGTCTCCAGCAGTAACAGGGGTTAGAAATGCCAGTCAGGAAGAGCATACAAACCTGCTCACTTTCCTTTCATACTCCCAGTATTCACTGCTCATGTATTGAGGATGCCAGACGGTACTTCCCAGCCTTCTGCCTTTAGCATTTGTAAACGTAACTGCTGTCTGTGAATTTGCCCAGTTTGTTTAAGGCAATAGGGTGGAAACATTGTTGGCAAGGATACTGGTTTATAAGATACTATGAATGTTGTGGCTGTGCTTATTCCTGGAATGAAGGATGCAGTTGGAATCTTACAAATGAATGCCACCACTTCCACTTATTGTGTGAGCTCAGGTCAGACCTCACTGTGGGTGTAACTGAGGTCAGTGACACATTGCATTTATTTTAATGAATGGAATAAAATGGCCAAAGGCTAATAGGAAATTCAAGATACAAAACTTAGTGGCTGTTTCACATTTTGATGGCAGGCAATTTGCTTTGAACTGCTATCTTGGCTGAGCATTAGGGAGCACTTCTTTTCCAGCAGACTGAAGCTCCTGGATAGGAGTCAGTTGGAGGTGTGGAAGTTCAGCACTGCAGTAAAGACCAGAAGTGGTCCCAAGGGCAAAGACCCTGTAAGAGTGATCAGGCAGACTTCATTTTTCTGTTTGTTGAAATGCTCATTGGTTCCAAAATGATCTCTCTGCAAGTATCACCATCCTTTTCCCTGGCACTTGACTTCAGTTCTCAGAGTCACAGAATCACAGAATATCCTAAAATAGAAGAAGGGGCCCACAAGGATTATTCAGTTCAATTCCTGGCCCAGCAACATTCCTATGCAATGCAACTCTCTGAGGATTTGATGATGATCTTCTTAGAAGTAATGTGAAATTTCTCTGCATTCATAGGAACATTCCACCTGGAAGACTGGTGCTCAGAAGGTCTGCAAGCAATGCCTTCCTTCCAGTGTCTTGGCTCATATATGCAGCAGTTCCCTAGGAGTCAATTTCCCCCAAAAGCTGCCTCTGATGGGCCACCAAAGCAAGACAGCTTTTGCAACTACTAAAGCTTCTTCAACAAACCCCACTGTCTTTTTTGGAGTAAAAGCCTTCATTAAAAAATCTGGAATGTAACAACACAGCATGCCTGAACACATGCTAGCTGAGTTAGACCCCAAACAAATAAACAAAAATGATAGCAGAACAGCACCACCTTGCCCTATCTACCGCTACTGCAACAACCAAGACCTCCAGTAGCTATTCCCTGGTCTCACTCCTACATGACTTCTATGATCCAGGCAAATCCATTGAGAAAAACAAGCCTATTTCAAAATAATTATTTGTTGGCCACATGAGGTCTTATATCTCCACTGGTCACATTATCCAGGGATCACAAATCAAAAAGATGTTAAAAACCATAGTCCTATTTAAACTGTATTGAACTTGTACAAAACCAGAGCTGTTCCAAAAGCCACTCTGGTGTTCAGGGGTGGTTATGGAGAGGGAAGACTGTCTCAATGATGTTCCTTTATTTTGGCCACTCCAAGGGCTGGTAGGAGAAGGAGACTAAGATCCAAATGGGAGAGGAAGCCTACAGGAAGATAGGTGCTCTGTAAAATATTTTTGCCTGTAAGACTGTTGTCTGTGGGAACTCATGGTGAAAGCATGAGCAGAAATGTGCTTGTTTTTTCACTGTATCGTAAGAGAAGCTTATTGTACTGTGGCTCTAGGCCACACTACAGACAACCATTTCCTTTCAGTGTTTAATATGTAAATTGAAGGGTGTTGACTTGTTGAAATATTGACTCATCAAAATTTGCTAAACACTAACTCTTTGAATTTTTGAATGCAATTGTGAAGTTTTTGCTCAGGACTAATCTAGACAAGGACAAAATTAAATTTACAAAATCACCTGTTTCTTTTCTTACCACATATGAAGGAAAGTCTTAGGGAAATAGCTATGCTTCTTTGAACAGAAATGAAAAGAAAATAAGAATAATCATATGAATAATGTAAGTCATATTATTTTACATGGCTGCTTTTCCTACTGATTTAATTTATTCATATTTCCAGAATATTCAATATCTTCTTAGTTCTTATTACATTGCAAACACTTAGTTGTGGATAATTTATCCTTTGAGTGAGGGTTAAGGAACCCCAGTCAGAAGCAGTATCCAGAAGGTGTGGGAGAAATGACCAAAGAGGGTGGCCGAGAGCTGCAAAGTGTGGCAACGCTAATGTGCCCACTCTGAGTGCAAGGGGCCCTGCTCTGCTGTGGTTCCCCCATGCTGTCTTCAGAAAAGCAGGATGGAGGGAGGCAGGCATGTTGTGTTAACAATGCAGGGGCTCTGACCATGCAGAAGACCCTTGCCTGTGGCTCCTGCAAGGAACTCAAGACGCCCCTCCTGCTGCACAATTATGGGCACTGGTGCAGTTGATCTCATGCCAGCATCACTGCTGGAAGTGCCCAGGATTTCTTACCTGTCCTGTAAGCTCTGTGGTTTATGTTGTGATAAGCCTCCTTGAACAGAACCACATGAGAGTGCTGCAAGTGAGCTGGCACACAAGGAAAGCTTTCATTCTGGGAGCATTTATTTGTTTTGGCTGCAAAGCTCTCTCATATGCCTGTGATACTATAGCATTCATCAATAGATACAGATCAGTGTTTGTATGCTCAGCACCTTTCTTGCATCTGAATTTTTTCCAAACCAACAAAATTACACAGATCTGGCTGATATGTCTGAAGCCTACAAACTTCCTTTTTTTCTGCACTGGCCTGTAATAGCTGACTGCTGGTGATTAGTCTACTAATTAGCAAGGGTGGACCGAAAAGAAAAGAAAAAACCCCAAACTTTTAATTCAAAGGCATATCCCCCAGGCACATAAGTGAGGGATCATGATCTCAGAGAAGTTGCTTGCCCTGCAGTACATGTATTTATATTTCACATTGCGTGCCATATCCTGCACATTCTTTCCAAAGAGTTAAATATAGCAGAAAATTATACTTAATATTTTAATAACCTCTAACTGTGAACCCCTAGCCTCACTACCCTGTAAGGGAAGAAACACAGGTAAAAAACCCTCTTATTGAGGAAATTTAAATTAGCTGTACAACTTGCTCAAAATTATTGCAGATTTTCATCACTTTATGAAGATAGGTTTGGTTCTTTGGACTTGTTCAGACAGAATGACATGGAGTTATAAAGCTCCAGCAGCATCTTTCCTACTATACACAAGCCTGCAGAGCCACAACAGTCTTCCTTGCATAGTCATTGTAGTGCTCAAATATGAGAGCTTTGTTTAGTTTGCAACTACATTTTCCCACATCAG
The DNA here is from genome assembly GCF_047495875.1 of Pithys albifrons albifrons. Classification (NCBI taxonomy): domain Eukaryota; kingdom Metazoa; phylum Chordata; class Aves; order Passeriformes; family Thamnophilidae; genus Pithys; species Pithys albifrons. The sequence goes on from NC_092458.1 coordinate 8,866,552, forward strand.
TGAACAGCCTCAAAACTTAAAATTCAGGTGACAGGACCATCATACTGTGAAAAAGCTTCACATCCCTTAATTCCATGTGATAAGTACCCCAGATAAGACCCCAGGTCCTTCCCTTCCCTGCATGTTCTATCTAACAGAAAATCCAGCAAGAGCTTCACAGCCCTGAGGAGACTACGTGAACACAGAGGCAGAAGACACACAGGCAGCAGCTACCAGCCCTGGTGGACAGCTCTGGACCCCCAGTGGGAAGGAGTTTCTTTCTCCAGGGTCCTGCAGACTCTCAGAAGGGCCACCCTGTGTCACCTCTTGGGCAAGGAAGTGCAACAGCACTCCATGCCAAATTCTCTTTAAAAGCTATATAGGAGGCATAGGATAAATTTGCTTTCCATAAAGCAAATACTCCCTTCTCACTCTGGATAAGAGATAAAATATGATGTGAGATGAACAGGAAGCAGAAGCTGTGTGGAGCAAGAGCAGTGAGCCCCTCCCTGGTGTCATAAGCAAGGTCTCACAGGTCTGCCAGGTGTTTCAGGACCTTACACATCCATATTTGTCCCTTCAGGCTCTGCAGATGGCCACACTGAGATCTCTGAGACTAGAGCACCACATCCACAGGGCTGCAGATAACCAGCCACCCACAGTGCATAACATTGGTTGTCAGCTTAGTCCCTCCCATTCGCATTACTGTTTTGTGTCATTACAAGGCCTGAGGACCCTGACAGGGAGATTGTTAGGCATAAGAAGAAAAAAGATATATCTAAAGTATTCACAGCAGCATAACATGCAGCAGCTACTAAAGCTCCATATATCTGAGAGCTGATGGTACTCAGAAGGCACATACCAAGCACACATCTTTATCTCCAGGTGCTCTCCCTGCTTCAGACAAAAAAGATGCAACTACGGTTCCCAGCAGTGGGGTTCTCCTGGAGGACCACACAAGCACATTCCTCTCCATCCCCTCGAGTAAAAAGTGGCCTCCAGCACAAAGTGTAATTCACATGCATATGAATGCATTTGGCTAATCATAGTGTAGGGATAATTCTCTGTATATAATTGCAAGCAGTACTAGGCAGTTAACACTACAGGGATGTTAAGGTTGCTTACATGTAGGAAGGGGGATGGAAGGTTATTATGCAATGTTCACAGGGCAAACAGGCAGTTTCAGGCCTGGTGGTATATTTTGCATAGACATTGAGTCAAAATCTATATGTCACTCAGGGCAGTCCTGATTAAACCCAAAAATAGCTGTTGCTGTTATGGTTCAATTTAAAGTCTATCCCCCTCATATTTGTCAAAAAATAATGTCTTTGCATGGGCATCTCCATCACACGGATAGCTGAAGCTGCTTGGCTTCCTGTATTAAGTCTGCCCTATACACCATGCTCACTGTCTCACTTTCAGAAGCTCGGAGTGGCTGTACATCTCATAGACAGCAAGGGATTAGCAAGTACTTAGTATTCCTGAATATCATGACAGCTTTTTCTGGGCTGAAGCTTTTCTGAAATCCGTGACTGAAAGAGAAATATGAAGCCTTTTGACTACGAAAAAAATAGTGTAAGCCTGACAACAGAACACCCTTTCCCCTATTTTTAACTACATCAAGAAAGTACAATTCAAAATTGAAGAATAATTGTAAAAGAAAAGTTGAACAATATCCTTGAGTTAGGTGTCAAGAAGAAAGAGGAGAAAGTAATTCACAACACTGCAGATACAAGAGACAGGAAAACTCAGAAGTATGAGCAACTCAACAGCAAGAGAGACCAAGCAGTCAGAAGATATGAGACTATTTTCCCAAGCTCAGGAGTCAGAGTAGAAAATTATGAGATTTTAAAAGAATGGAATCTTCTATTCCAGTATCCAAGCATGGAGAAGATACACCAATCTTCTTTTGTCCAAATCTATTTTTCACTCTGCTGTCACTACAACTAGAAGCTTAATTCATACAAGCCAACTGTGAAACTGTTGAGTAATTAGCCAGCTTTTTAAGAAACAGCAAATATTGATAGACTCATGAGAAAGTCTTATGAGCTGGCAAGGCTGAATCAGGAACCCCTAGTGTCAGAGCAAACCCAAACAGAGATGACATGAATTGCTGACTGAAGCCAGGACAAATCTCCCTATAAATCCTGCATGAGCCAGTGATTCTCTGTGTGAACTTTGGCAAATTCTTTGTTCTTGGTTTGTTCCTCTGTCTACTCAGCTGGAAAACTGGGTTAAAAAAAAAAAGCAGGAGCTGACTGAAAACCAGCTGCTGAGCATGAGCTCTCTTTCCAGGTAAATAGTTTATTTTAGAATAATTATAACAGAAAATATTAAGTATATCTCATGTTTTACTTGATATATTTACTGCTGGACCCAAGCCCATTTACCTCAAGAAGATCTACATGGCAACATTTGAGAGGAGACAGCTGGTGCCAAATCAACAGGGAGAGCAATCAATCCTTGCAGGGTACATTGGACTGCCAAAGACAACACTGTGATAATGGCAAATCCCACCCAGATTTCCATCCCAGTTCATGGCTGAGGCTGAGGCCAAGGCCAAATAGTTTTCTCTTACGTGGAAAGGGACAAAGAAGCTCCTGGGAGACCCAGGCAAGCCCTTGAGATGGTCTCTGTGGGGCTGGGGAAACCCCACAGGAGCGTAATGGCAGCATCTCCCATCAGGTTCACTTGGGTCCTGAGAACTGCTCCTGTGGTTTCTGCCAGATGACAGGCGACTTTCCTAAAATCCCCTGTCACTTCAGAATAACTCAGACTCGATAACCTTTTGGAGATACACTGCAGAAGCCATTTGTTAGAGCTAATTTTGAGGAGAGGCTGGGGATGCATTCCAGAAGCAAGGGGGAAAAGGCTGTAGGTTTCGGGTTTTGAGTTAGGCTTGTGGTTTGTTTTGGTTTGGTGGTTCGTTTGGTTGTTTGTTTTTTGTTGGTTTTTTTTTTTTTTTTTGGCAGGGGAGAGGGTTTGTAGCTTTGATTTATAGCCAAAGTTCACTTACTAGCATTTATTTACTGCTGTTGGCAGGCTGAGTGTGCATGCTGCCTAACAGATTTATCTGTAAGACTGCTGGGTGGTCACCATTCTTGTGTTGTAAGATTAATTGTAAAGACTCCTAGGGCAATTGGTACTGGGATGTTTAGGCTACTAAAGTAAAATAATAATGCATTTTTCTCCATGGCCCCATCCATCTGCAGTAGGGAAGTCATGAACTGTAACAAGCTGGGGGGCAACTCCTCAAGCCATGGGGAAGAGCAGTGGCTATTGCAATGCAGACAAGGCTTGTATACCTTATCAGCTTATTCTCCAGATGCAGCAAGGCAATGCAGTGCCGAAAACACTAAAACTTGACTTGCTGCTCCCTTTGTTCCTATGGGAATGCCATAGCTATGGGCTGTAAATATTTCACTCTCATGGATTTCCAGACCTACCAGCTCTATTTAGCCACTGGTGAACATGGAATAAGTCACTGGCTTGGAAACTTAGGTCTGAGTCCTCAAGAGGATCTAATTCTTCTTCTGACACATAAATGCTATTGATTTCTCTTAATTTGATTTAGAGGTCAGCACAAAAATCCCTTCTGGGACCACTACTTAAAAGCCAGTGATCAATGAGAAAAATATTATTAAGGCTAATTGTTCTGATCTGAACCAAACTTTTCTTATTGCCCTGCCACTGTGGTGACTTCGGAAAATGTTCTCGAAAAGCACTGAGTTGGCACCAATTTGTCACATGTCTCCATTTGGGAATAAGAGGTCAGTGATTTGGGCAGGGAGGGAAATTGCTGGCTTTCATGCCTAGGTCCAGAGAGCAATCCCTGACAGTTATGATGTGGCAGCACAAACTTGCAGTGCCAATGACTTCTCTTATTTTGGCTGTGAACAGCACCTGCAAAGATAACAGTGACTATTTTCATAGAGGAAGATCCACTGGTTTCACAACCTCATGGCATGATCGTTATGACCATAGTTGCACCTACCCAGTGGCAGACAGGGGCTATGAGGGATGCCACATGTGCTCACACGCATGGTAGCAGAGGTGAGTTTCACCAGTAAGATGGGGAAAAGGGGAGTCCCATTCGCTGGCAGGGTATGGTGAAGCAGATACATACCACAGAGTTAGAGTACCAGCAATAATTGTGCTTACAGTTCTTAGAGTGAGGAAACAACTCCACTATAGAGAATATTTTTAGACTGATACATTTGATAGGTTTGTGCTGAGTGAGAGTGAACTAACTTGCCAATTCAATTATCAGTTTTAATAAACCTTGCAGGACTTTGCCAGTTTAGGAACATAGGGTGCCATCTTTCTGGGGTGTATAGATTTCTGGCTGGGATTTTTTTCCTTTTTATACATCAGTGACCATTTTTTGGCATTTGCGTCAGCTTCTCAGCTCCTTTCAACTGGGTGGGCAATAACAAGAGCTTAGACATGCAGGAGCTGCTGCTAAACTCACAGGCACACACTCAGCAAGCAGAACTTTCATAGCAGATTGACTGGACTTCAGGCAGCAAATAATCCCCTTCTGGGTTTCTAATGTTCCAGCTACAGTATGGAAAGGTCAGTTTCCAGCTGAATCCTGCAGAAATGCCCCTTTTTGTTCCTGATCCAACCCTGTATTCCACAGTGCTTGCTCAGCAGCTTGTCAAGAAGGGTGAGCAACTGGTTTGCATCCATTGGCTCCTGAACCAGTCAGTGCTGGGACAACCTAGGCTCTCCAGGAGCTGTGAGCTCTGATATGCTACTGCCTTGATCAAGATGGTGGAGGGCTGTCAGCAAACACATTGACCTGCTCGCTCCTGTACCGAACAAGTGTTTCAACACTGGTCTTTCTTATTCTTTTCCCATAACTCCCCTTTCCTGTGACTTCTCCAGAATTCTTTGCTACTGTTTCTTGTGCTAGCTATACCTCTGCAAATTTGCCTCTCTTCTGCAGTGGTTTCTTTGCTCAGCCTTCCCGAAGGAGAAGAGACCTTGCCCACTGGCCCCACCAGTTTCTTTCTGCATCATCAAGGCACACTTGCCACCTTTGAACAGGTAGGTTAACCCTTCTCCTCCACAGCTGCCAGGCCAAGACCAGCGTGGTAACACGAAGGTTATCACACCTGCACACAGCCTTCTTTTATTTTTTCAAATACCTAAAACCTTTGCTATGTTTCAACATCTAGGAACCCATCCATCAAAGGCATGATTCTATGAAAACCCCGAGAGTCCACTTACAATTAGGATGTGTTAATTAATGGTCGTAGGCTAGCTTGCCCCAGACTGTCAGAGAAGAACTGCGGCAGCTCTTTTTTATCACATAACCATGATCACCCCCTTATATTCTTCCTGTGGGCAGTCAAGAAAATGGGCTGGCATGGAGCACTTGACTCTCTCTAAGTGGTGGCCAACCCTGTGCAGTCAGATCCGTAAGTATCCCTCTCCTTTACCAGCTTTGGACATAAAGGTCCAGTTGACTGTACCATGTCAGCAACAGAGTGAAAAATCAATGACAGAAATGGAAAAAAGCTTACAGAAAACACTCTACTTTCTTTTTTTTTTCTCTCTTAATGACAAAATTACATTATTTGATAGATTCTTTCATGATTGTATCTTGCATCAATTTTAGTGGAAGTTTTGAACAAGTGGTGGTTGCAGTAGTTAATTCATGATAACCATTGACTAAGTAACAACAGTAGTGCCAGCAAAGCTGACACTTTAATGGCAAAGTTACCAGTTCTGAACAGAAAATGAAGTCATTTTTCTGTACTGCATTTGTAAATTCAATGCATTGTTAAATTTCACTCTCTGCCTTTGAGCACAGTGAGTTATAAAAGCAGATCAGAAGGTGGGGAATACAGAACACAGCTCTGCAACAGCTCAACTCCATTTTTTTTCCTTTTTTTTTTGTTTTAAGTAAAAGGGATAGGTATTTTTCACACGCTGAAAGTTGCTGTTGTCATTTTTTTTAACAGAAAGGCCTTTTTGCCTCTCTCAGCAAAACTGGAGCATTCTTGTCTGTAAAAATGTCACATCTTCACCTAGGGCAAATTCATGGAAATTTACAAAGATTTACAACAAGAAGAAAAGTTTTAATTTTCATTAATATGCCCCAGGTGAAAATGTGACATTTTTACAGAGAGAAATGTACCCTTCTCCTTGGCAAATGAATATTTTCCTAAAGAAATAGCAGTTCAATTTTAAAAGCTGCCTTCCATTACATCATTTAGAGATGCAAAAGGAAAGTTTAATGCATCTGTAATCTCCACTCCTTTCCCATTTTGGCCAAACTGGAGCTTCCCAATTACATAGATAGTATTATTTTTATTGTAATTATATTTAGGATCCCTAATCATGGATCAAGATGCTGTCATGCTAGGCACTGTATAAAGAGTGAACATAAGGCTGGTTCTTGCTTCAAAGAGCCAAGCCCCTGTGGCAAGAGGCAACAGCACGGGGGAGCGTATGGAAATGAGACAACGGATTATCGGCAGAAGAAGTTTAGAAGTTGATACACTGCAACCACTTTGCCTCATGCTGGGAGAACAGAGTCACCACCTATCATATCACAAAACCTTTGAATTCGAACTGAGGGTTAGGAACAGACTTTGAAGGATCTTGCTCAGCTGCAGCAGCCAGAAAAAGATGAGGCATGAGGCCATCAATGTGAAATTCTCCATTTGTCCTGCTGTCAGTCAGATAAGTTGCTTATGTATGAAGACAGGACTGATATAAAACACCAGAACAGAGCACCAGAAAGCAGAAGAGGATTTGGGGGTGACTGTGGCATGAGAAACGAACAATGTTCTGCTTCTGCAGAAACTGGAAGCATTGTGCTGGGATACAGCACCAGGACCACCACTTATAAAACTGTTTGATGTATCTTTTGTCAACGTAGTGCTTCCAAGTGGAGTATTTAATTTAGTTCTAAGCACATTTTAATTTTTTTAAGAGGACAAAAACTATGTCCCAAATACAGTTCTTCAGAGTAGCAAAATCCATTAAGAGATCTAGAAAACACTATTTGTGAAGTAAAACTGAGGGAAATTATGTTGTTTAGTCTAGAAAAGACAAGACTGAAGGGAGAAAATAACAGTTTTTAAATACATCTAAGTCATCTCTAAATATGGAGGAATAATTTTGATGATAGGATGGAAAATAATGGACTTTATAGCTGCAAAAGAGATTTAGGATAAACAGGAAAAAATTTTAATAATAAGGATGATTAAGCACCAGATAGATTGGCTGCAGGAACTGTTACATCTCTATCATTTTTTGTTTGTTTTTTAATAAGAGCTTAGGCAAGCATCTGTTGTGAACAGCTTAGGTACAAGCTGGTCCTGCTATTGGGCAGAGAAGGAATCCAATCCATGGTAAGCCATTGAGGTGCTCTGAACCACACCAACCACCCAGCTGGAATTGTGCTCCCCCGAGGGGTATGAAAAACCCAACCAGACTGAGCGGAGACACGGGTGAGAAACCCTGAGATGTGCTGGACAAGAGCAGCTCTCACAAACCTCTCAAAAATAGTTTGAAAAATTTCTGGGACAGAGTGTAATATATTCTGTGGCATGTATTGTAGCTGGGGCCTTCAGCACATATGTATGCTGGAGTTCAAGGAAGTCACTAGAGATTCTGAGTACTTCGAAGTTTTGTGCAATCTGCAGCTTTTTGAGAACGTGATGAACACCAGCCCTCTGGAAGCCAAAGGAAAAGCTTCCAGACATTTTAAAAGCTTGCTCCTCTTGGGCACCCAGAGTCGCTCATGGCTTCTGCTAATTCAGAGGCACCTCTGCTCTGCAGTCTTTTTCTGACCAGTTTGGGGCAAGACTTAATCAGCATTCATAAAAAAGAGATGTTTGCTCTTAGAGAGAGTATGGAAGCAGGAATCGGGGTTGCATTGATGAAAAGTACAACCAGTGAGGCTTGAGTAACGCATTGAATCAAACCACAAAAGTGCACAAAAATGGGATTCTGGAGACATGCAGAAGAGCCAGGAACTTGTGCTCTCCCAAAATTTGTACTGTGGTTTGGAGATTTGGGTCAGACCACACAGATCAGAGGGAGCTGGAATCACAAGGGTGGGAAGCAGAAAGACCTGCACCACAGCAAATGAAACCCTAGAAGCAATTTATAGGAAGTGCCTCAGTCTTACCCATCTAAAATCCCTTTCAAGTGGAGCAGGAGGGAGAGACTATGGCTGCCACAGCATCCTGCTGCTTCCACAGTGGTAGATGCTGCTGCACAGCTTTGAAGCAGGCATTTGGGATCTGAAGGCATGAGCATATGAAAAAGATTACACAGACACTTTGCAGCTCTCTTCTATGATATGTAGCTTATCCTAAAATTGGGGATGAAGCTGTTTCAGTGTTATTGGGGTAGGAAAAAATGTGGGCAAGTATCAGGGTGAAAGATATGACATAAGATGTAGGCATTAAACTTTCTCACACATCTTCTGCTCCTTACAGTATGATGCAATATTTAGCTTTACAGTGTTTCTCTTTGAGTCTTACAGCTTGGCACATGCAGACTTTGCTTCTTGGAAAGACAAGCACTCACCTGATGGTTCAGAACAGAGAAGGGATGGTCAAGAGACAGCTTGTGGCACAGAAATCACTTTAGTTCTTGCCCTTCCATCCTACTGCAGCTGCAGGTTGCTGTGAAGTCAGTTAAAAGTGATAACTAATTGGCATTACATTTCAGCAGAAACACTTACTCAACTATTCTGGCAGCACAGATGCATGTGTGCCTTCATACCTATCCTACTAACACCACGAGATTTGTCCAAGACTAGTCACAGAAAATGAGAACAATGATCTCCCATTGCCTCCACGAGGAAACAAAACATCTGCAGAACATGCACTCAGGACATCAGCCCCTCATCTCTATTGCTGCTCCTTACCATGGGTTCCTGACCAGAGAAACAAACCATAAGAATGAGTGATACAGCCAAACAACACCTCCCCCCCAAAAAAAAATTCCTACCCATCTCAGAATTGTCCCATGTTGGGAAGATGCTGCATGTGGGTGCTTTCCCTGAATGTGCTGCCTTTCTGTCTAGCACTGATGGAGATCTGGTGACAGACAGGACAACCAGAGAAACATGTCAATGACAGTGGGAAAGTTTCAGAAAGTGCACCCACACAGGGACCAGGTTTCCAGCAACCAAGGCAAGGGGGTGTGTGCTGCATGTGAAGCTGCACTATGGATGCTGTCAAGTAGATTAGAAAAGGGTCAAAGATTTATCTCTGCATGCATTGACTGTCTGAGTTTTATTCCAAAATTTGCAGGGGAAATGTAGTTCCTGACCACTGAGGAAAATTAATAATTGCTACAAGATGTGTGCCTTGTGGTTGAGTTCCCTTCTTTCACATAAAAGACAATTGTTTTTTTCCTTTTCCAGTAAATAATATCTTCCTTTTTTTCCTCTCTTGTGTTTTTTTTCCCAGGGGAGGTGGTGGAGCAGTGCAGACCAGAAGTGACCAGGAGAGTCCTTGTCCAGTGGAGAGGAGAGGCCCCTGTAGGAAATATTTTTCCTGCCAGGTGGTCTTCTGCTTCTCAACTTTGTGAAATGCCTGAAAGACCTGGCTGGATGTACTAAAGGTACATATATGCACATGGGAGAGGAAGGTGAGTGGAAAGAAGGGAAAAGAAGGTAACAAATTACTTTTGAGACAAATTTTGACAGGAAAAAGCTCTGAAAGTCAGGTTGCCTGCAGAGACGGATTCATTTCAGCTTGAAACACAAATGTGGTTGCTAGTCTAATCTCCACAAAGCCACAGAGAACTTCCACTGAAGAGTTCATTAGGCTTTGACAAACTATATGCACCAGGCTGAGTGTGCTTGTTGGGCTCTCCTGAGACAGTGGAAAGTATTAATACACAGGCAAACATCTTAGAAGGGAAGGTATATTTTCATCATATGTTTCCATGTAAAATGTTTTTTGAAATATTTATTTAATGTAACTTCAAAGCTGCCATGTAGCTCCCAGGAACAGCTCTGACCTTGGTAATGGATGGGAAATCAAGGAACTCAGCTCTGAAAACAACCTTTCCAAGCTGTTTTCATTTGGTGTTGCAGTTTTAAGCAGGAACTTCCCAGTTCAGTGCCCATATGGAGGGAAAAAAAAAAAGGATGTTTCTATTCACCATCTCAGCCCTCACAAAGTATTACTGTGTTTCCTTCCCAAGAAAGTGCCTGGGGAATTAAGAGCTTATTTTCTTAAGGACTACCTGCTTCAGTTTTTTCCATGATGTATTTTCATCTCCCTTCTAGGTAGTCTAATTCACTTTATGCAGTCAAGGGTAAAAAACAGCAATCCAATTAGATCATAATATCAGCATAAGATAAAATAAGTAGTGGTTTTATTTTTTGGAGCATTTTTATCTCAATGGCACAATTTGGACCAATTCCAAACATTCAGAAATTCTGTAGATTTGCTTTTAAGAGCCCAGCAGGGCGGTTTTGTGGAAAATGCTCCAGTATATGAAAGAATTTTTGAACAGCCAAGCCCATTTACTACAAGATTTAATGTGGGCTTTTCACAGTGTGGTTTGGGGAAGTCTGCATTTCTGGTTGCTACTTCCAACCATTATGTTTTCATTTTAAAATGCAGGAAAGTTTTCCTTTTTAAAAAAAGTTATTACACTAAATAGCAAAACAAGCAAGCCCTTAATAGGATAATTATTGTAGGTGTAACATTTTGAAGTTCATGGGAAGAGAAATATCTTTTATTCAAGCTACTGACAGGCCTTGGAAACACAGACAAGAAATTTCCTCAGGCCTGAAGCAGCTATAGTCAAAGCCCAATTCTGTTTGGCCTCAGACAGAATGATAAACTTTTATTTTGATGAAAGATGTGTTATACCAGGCACAGCCATGAACTGTACACTTCTATTCGTGAGCTGTGCTCTTAAAAGCTAATGAATCCTCCATTTTTAGGCTCTGATACAACCCATCAGGCTTGTTTAACTTCATTAAGAATCCCCTGCTCCTGAGATGTCATAATAAGGCTGAAGGAGCACCACAGCAATGAGAGGGAAGAGCTTTTGCAATGACTGAGCACCATGCAAAAGTCATGTTGGCCCACATGATGCAAGGCTGTGCTCCTCCCTTAGCTTCCCACAGCTTTGCAGCCCATCATGCAACTTGGATCCAACCCAGAGACATGGACATCTCAGAAATCCTGTCTAACTCATGCCATGAAACCAGACAGATGATGGAAATGTCCTGACAATGCCCTGGTGAAGAAACGCTTTGGAGTCTGCTCAGCACAACCACAAATGCTCCATTCCTCTCCATGAGTGGTTCAGTCTGCCCTAGACACCAAAGTATTCATCTAATAAAGGGTCCTTCATGAGCCCTGCTGCTCTCAGGATTGCAGTGCCTTCTTATGCTTACACCATGGAACTCTAATTAGGAATTAGTTTGTTAGAGACTGCTATCTGCAATGTAAAATGGTACTTAGTTTTGAAATCTGGTGTTTGCACCACCATCCAACCAAAAAGACCCATTTTTTGGCTCTGTTGCTGCACCCTTGTACAGGATGTGGCTCCAGCAGTTTTCAAGTGCTTTTTGGCTGCAAACCAGTGGTTCATCATGCTGCTGTTTAGATATGCAGGTATGGTGTAGTCTCCTTGAAGACAATCAGAAAGAATGCCTTTTGATAATCTTCAGGCAGTGCAGAAAGATGGCAGAAACCATCACAGGTTTGCCTCAGTCTCTAGCATCAGCTCTCTCTTGCTGTCACCAGCCCTGGAAGGCAGGAGGAAAGATATAACCTGTCATTCAAAACCTGTCTTTTATTCTGAAAAACATTGATAAGTGTTAGTGTCTTCAGCTACCAAAACAAAATCCATCTAATCAATAGCTTATCTTAAACTCATTAGTCATAAATATTGAAAAAAAATACAAATAGCTTGTTTTGCCTTCAGGAGGCTCTAGCTGTATATTTTCTCCTATCATTGCACACAGCTGAGGAAAAGCTGGGCTACCAACTCACTGTCATGGCTGAGAAAAATGCCAAAGCAGTAATTTACCTATGGAAGTTTGTAAGAAAATGTAGATTGCCCCCAACTGCTCTGCAGCCCCTTAAACATATGTGCTGCCAATGCATGGTTTTCCCCAGCTATGCAGTGGTGCTTTTCTGGGTCAAGAGGGAGAGGTTTCACCCAGCTCTCCTAGCCAGGGAGCTGTTGAGTCCCTTCTACCTCTTGCTGTCATCAGCTGGTTCTGCAGCTTGTGAGGGTTCAGGATGCAGCTGGGGAGTTTTCAGAAAGATTTCCCAGGGCACTGATGGCCCAAGACTGGCATAGCTGTGAGGGACAAAGCCTGCTGTGCCACACCAAGAGCCAGCTTGGCCATTCGTGAGGATCAAAAGGAAAGCAGTTAATTTACATCTAAATTACTTAGGATTTTAATCAGAGATTAATAAAGAAAGGGTTTTGTAATTAACTCTACAGATCATAGCAACACAACGCCCAGCATCATTTGCTCTTGGGGCTGCAGAAAAGTATGGCTAGAAAAGAAAAACGCACTGCTCCACTGGATCAACCTCTTCGCACATGGCTCTTGCTTCAGCAGTGACTGGATCCCCACTAGAGCAGAAGTTCCTCCTTTCTCTGCGAGACAGGGAGCTCTGCCTGCTCCTCGGCACCTGAGCATCTCTGCCAGGTCCCTGGCAGGCAGGAATTCACCACAGACTGCAAGCAGGGCTTAGGCCTCAATCCTTTCCTCCTCCTTTTCCTTCTCATTCTTCGTACCAGAAGAGATCCTTCTTCAGCACAGCCCCAGCGGTCTTGGGCTGCCATCCAGACTCACTAAGTTGCCACATTTGGACCCCCCCAGCACCCAGTGACCTTGTTAAACAGCCACCCATCATAGCAACAACCTTTGCTGCTTCTTACATATCACATCAAGAAAAAAACCCAATGCATCAGTCTTCACTGATAGAGGATCATCTGCCTACACGGTGCCTGTGACAGCTGGAAAGGCACTGGCACAGGGTGTGCACAGAGCAGTGCTCACCAGGGAGGGTGAAAGAGAAGAAAGCAGTTCTTCCCCACAAACAGTTTACACTGAAGTAACACAACAGCTTAGGGAGTTTTATACTTCTCCATGTTAGCCTTAAATCACGGATTTGTCCATTGGCTGGTCCTATTGTTTCCCCCCATATGCACTCCAGGGTTTGTGTCCACATGCATGCGCTGCTGTTCAGTTTAAAAAAATGGAGATTGGGCTTCAAGTTCTTACAATAATCTCAACCATTTTGCTTTATGCTGCTCTAGTAAGACATACAAAAACAGAGGATTTTAAGTCAATGCTGCCTAGAAACCACTTTTGCATACAAAAGAAAGGAAAAGGGATCTCTGTCCTTACTTAAAGAAATGCAGGACCAAAAACATTCCCTGACCACAGAGTGGGTCTGTTCACCACAGCCACATTGATATGCCTAGGAGAGCAAGGTCAAGAGAGACTCTGTTATATAATAAAGCAGCAGGTCACTTGTTCCTATTTAAGGAGTCACATCCCCAGACACTGCTAAGAAAAAACCTTCTCTAGCAGGAAGGTACTAGAAGATCTTACCAACATGAAGGACATGGATGTTTTTCCAAGAAACTTGAACTGATCTGGACTTTAAGTCTAATTTTCCTCAGCAATGCTAGGCAAGAGCAGGCACAGCAAGACTATTTTAGCTTACTTTTTGTTAGTGGCTTGCAAACAGAAACTCAACAGCTTAACAGTTTAGCACAGCTGGGGACATTCAGCTTCAATGACTAAATACGCCTGAAAGATGTCGTGGCTGACTTGGAGGACTTTATTTTGCTTGAAGACTTGCTGTAACACTATTTGTCTCCACAGATAATTGGCTCTGCTCAGTCCCTGTGTTCAACAAAGGAAGACTCCAGATTTTCCTGTCCATGAGTGAAGGAGACTGTTTTTCAATCCATCTTGGTGGCGGCTTTCAAGATTTCTTTTCTAAGGACTTGGCCAGTAGGGACTGATTGCTGCACAGGGATGGGCTGTGCACTGGTCAGCAGGTGGTGGGCAGTTTTTTTGTGCATCACTTGCTACTCTGGGGTTTTATTTCTCTTTTTTCTTTATTTTTTTTCCCCATTAGTATTAGCAGTATTTTATTTTGCCTTTTTTTTTTTTCTGATTCTCTTTCCCATCATACCAGGAATGAAAAGAAAAAGAAAGCAAGTAAGTCTACAGCTGCCTCTGAGAAGGTCTTCCATGCAGATACAGATTCACAGGAATGAGCAGAGTTGTGGACAGAAAGAAAGAAAAAATTATGAGACTCTTTTTCACTCCCATTAGCAAATCCTGTGCATCTCTGGCCACATAATACACAATTTTTCTTCCCTCCCCACTTGTCCTGATCTCTTGAAATTGTACCTGTCCTCATCTTTAAAAAAGACCTGCCATCAGCGCTGCCTTTTACTTCTTGAGATGTCTTTGTCTGAGCAAGAACCTCCTGGCTTCCTCCCAACCTTCTCATCCTCCTGGGGCAGTGGAGGACTGATGGCCCTTCCTCATCAGCACTCGTGGCCCCAAACTGAGCACATGGTGAGCCCTGGATCCAGTGCAGGTGAGGATCATTCCTAGTTCAGGTTAATCTGCTGAGGGAAGATCTCATTTGTCTTTCTCACTTCACTGTGCTCAAGATACTGTACAAACACACTCTCAAAACCTTTTTCCAGCTAATATTTTGCAGTCTGCTGGTGTGGTTGGTGGGAAGGGTGGAAATAGATGGATAAGTGGAAAAGAGCAGCCAGGACCTCTGGAGGAGCTGACAGAGGTGCTACTGCCTGCTACAGTTGTGCATAAGGACACAAATTTGCGTCTCTTTCTCACTGCTGAAGACACAATTCAATAAAAACATCCATACTGTCGCTTTATGAAGAACTTTCCAGATTATAAAATCCTCCCCAAAATCAGGTTGGAGGGGGCTTTAGAAGGTCCCCTGCTCAGAGCAAGTCCAATTAGAAGAAGTTGTTCATGGTTCAGTTCAGTTCAGTTTTGAGTGTGTCCAAGAATGGAGAAACCACAATGCCTCTGGCCAGCTCGTTCCAGTGCTCAGTCATCTTCTCTGTGATACTTTTTCCTTGTATCTCATCAAAACTTCTCTTGCTGCAATCCATGTGAAATCTGTGTCCTTCATCTCTAGCCCTTTTATGCCTACATTTCTCTGAGAGGAGCCTGGCTCCACACCCTCCCATTTGGTAGCTGCAGACAGCAAATAGATCCCTTTCTTTGTGGTTTCTCTTCTAGGATAAACAAATCTTGCTCCCTCAACTCCTGCTTTATACAACAAGTGCTCTTGCCCTCACCATCTGCCTTCATGTCCCTCCACTAAGGTCTCTCCAGTGTGCTGATACATCGCGCAGATTGGAGTTCAACCCTGGAGACACAGTTCCTCCTGAATGGTCTCTTCATTGATGACCTCAGAAGTGTCAATGCCTTCATGGTAAGGGATCTCACCATGCTGTGTCTGAGTAGGATGCTGGAGCAGGCTCTGTAACCAGTGGAGATGTCCCCAGTAGACCTGCTCTGTTTACTCTCTCCTTTGCCAGACCATATCCAGAGTTTGTGCCTAGGGGCCCTTGGTTCAGGGAAGTCATTGATGACCAAAAGGAATTTAGCAGAGGGCCACCCAGGTGGAGCACCTTGTGCTGTGAGGATTTGCTGGGAGACATGGGTTTCTTCAGCTTGGAGATGGGACAGCTTCAAGGAGATCTTGAGAGACCTTTGAGGAGTTTACTGAGCACTTTACTGAGGTGCACAATAGGACAAGAAGAGACAGCAGTCTAGTCCAGCAGAAGCAGGTGTCACTATCTCCCAGAGGTTTCAATATGTGTCAGCCCTGGGCCTGAGAGAAAGAAATATTCCAACTCCCACTGGAATTCCTTTTACACACCCTGGCATCAAGTGTTGCTATTTTGCTCCAGGGTGAGCCATGCAAGCTCCTCTTTGGCTATCAGGAGGAACCCTACTCTCATGAGAGTGGCTCTGATAAGGGGGCAGTAGGAACATCCTCCAGCAAGCTCCTGAGATGTCCTAGGAACACAGCATGTCCCCCACTAGCATCTTGTGTGGCTCATGATTCTCTTGTCCATGTCCATCCTGGGGAGCAGTGACACATGAGAAAATTTCCTGCATCCTGACTGTAAAAATAGAGTCAAAGTAGGACATTTCCTCTGCTACTTCAGGGCTCATTCTTTGTTACTGAAGCACATCATGTAACAGTTTGCAATTAAAACCATCAACAGCATGGAAGGCCATACCACAATGGCTTTGTAGTCAATTATTTGATTTATAATTAAACATGCAGAATTTCAGCTTACTGACTAGAAAGTAGGACAAGTACTTTCTGTTTGCCTGGTTCTTAAAAAAAGGAAAAAAAAAGCCAGGGATTCAGGCTGCAGTTTTGATAGCATGGATAATTTCTCTCCTCCGCTGTGGGCTGTCTAGACAATGAGCAGGTTAGAACAAGCTAAGGATTTTGGAATGCAAATTTTAAGTATTACAATAACAACAATTAGAACCCCCAAAATAAACAAACAGCTGGTGGCTACAAAAGCCCCTTAGCCATGTGGGAAGGCAAGCTGGGTAGGAGAGAGCACACTGCCACACGTGGGTCAGATTGACATGCTCCCTCCCTGTGATGCATTCTCCTGGATTCATCAGTGCTGCTGTCAGGTGACACAGCATGGTAATTTTGAGTTAGCACTTTGAATCAACCCCAAGGACAGCAATTTCCAGCTACTTTTCCACTCATACACCAATGCTGTGTTATCCATCCCTTCATTCCCTCCCTACCTCCTCCTCAGATGACAAGGAAGATTTGAAGGTAGTTCTTGTGTCAGAGTCCTTAAAAGGACACAAAGGGGTCCTTTGTGTTTGCTAGCTCTAAAAAAAAAGATAGAATAAAGAAAAGGCTGGTTATGTGACCAGTCTCAATCTGACTGACGCATCAAACTTTACTTTGTCAAAACCTCCAAATCCATGTTGATCTGGAGCCAACCAAACACGTGTGGGGCTGGACTATCTCTGCTAAGCATATCAGAACCTGACATCTGTGTTCAGGTCTTGCAGTTCTTCAGCTGGCTTCCAATTGTTATGCACATAAAGTGATACACAGCCTATTCCACTGGCATTCTGTGCACAACATGAGGTGTCCTAGGACTAAAACTAGTTTTTACACAGCTGAAGAACAGAGCACTGTACCGGATTTAGCCAATTCATGCTGTGCTCCCTGAGAAGCAGTGAGCCTATCTTAAAGGCTGTTACACTTTTCTAACCACTTCACACAATTAGTCTTGAGGGCCTTTTTAAAAAATTTCTGTAAAACGTACTCTCTCCACTGCTCTCTTGTGCACATTATATTATGTTTTTCTCTTCCACAGCATTGTAAGAGGCCACTAGAAACTTACAGACTCTCTGCCTCTGCTGGACATGCCACAAAGCTCATGAGGATTGCCAGCTCCCAGTTCCTCGGGGATTTCCATGCTCATGTAATGACAATGAGTGCTGAGCCACAGCTCATTGTTCAAGATTCCAAACATCTGTTTGTGGGATAGAGAGTCTGTCTATCCATACTACTTATTCTAAAAGTTACTTCCCTGTGAACATAGTGTGACTTATGCTTAAGACTTGGATGCTTTTTCTACCCACAAGCACTGTGTGAGTACATCACTGGAGCAGCAGAAAGACTTCATGTTGTGGGTTGCCAAACATGCATCTATCTGATGTGTTTTCATACCTGCAGAGCAGACTTAACTCCCTGTGTAGACAAAATTATCATTACCTTTCCCATATTCTGGGTTTTGAATCTCCATTATTTGTCCTTGAAAAACAATCACTGTTAGGGTCATGACAAGACAGTGAAATAAGGTCTGATTAAAGAATATCTGCCTATTCCACTCCTTGACAGTAGAAAAGGGGCTTTACTTGCTGATCTGTACATTGGGGCATTTGTATGCCTGCATTTCTACTGTGATGAACTATTCTTCGTAGACAAGACTACCCATTGGTTCATCAGAAGAACCTACTACTTGCATGTGCTATTTCAGGGAAGTGAAGCAGTAATGCTTATCAGGGGATTGTTTCAGGAGTCAGGTTTTATCTTGATCAGTAATAAGTATGCCTGAGCTCAGAAGTGGCTCCTGTCTTCTCACAAGCCTAGCCCAAGCATAGTTTCCAAAGGCTTGGATTATTTGGTATCACAGGGGTTGCACATACAGAAGAGGCAGATTCCTGTCTTGAGAAGGTTTGCAATAATAGGCCTAACACCTTGCAAGGGTTCAGAGGAGCTCAAAGGTGTTCAGCTGATGGGTCAGCTTGCAAGATCAGTGACATTTAATAAATGCCAAACAAGAAATACTCTTTTTGTGTGTCAGTTGCAATTAGCACAATACTAAAAATACTCATGGTTAAAATTTTCATACAGAAAACCAATTTTGCACAGAGTAGAAATGACTGGATGTAAGTGCAAGAAAACAACAAAAAAGAAGAAAATGACACCTATAAAAACATACATTTCATTTGATGCATTCTTCCTGCTCAAGCTCCATTCCTAGGCAGTCAGTTAGCAGTGGGTTATTTTCCCTATTTTAATCTTTGGTATACGGAAACACATGTTCTAAAACCATGAAGGTCAAATGGTAGAGTTCTAAATAAGGGCTGTGTCCAGTATTTCACAAGCAACATCAATTGTTAAGAATAAAATTAAGACCATTTTACCATATTTTTCTTACTTTGTCATGCAGCCATTTTTCCCAAATTAACTTTTCAGCTGCACAGAGCAGCAGTTTAACTATGAAACAACCAACTGGGATTTTTGTATGACTAAACGTTATTCCCTGAGGTCTGGGAAATGTTTGCATCAGCTGTTGCCAAATCCTGCCTGCCTCTCAGCAGCAGAAGGCCATGGCCTCTTGCTGTGGAGCAGAAGATGTTCCTCTGAGCCCACTGTCAGGCATGAGGTGACTCAGAGTGGCATGGAAAAGTCTTCCCCAAATCATGGTGCAGGCTTAACTCTGCACCACGTATAGTTATTTACCTCTCTGCATTGTAAACCACTGTTTTTCCATGCAGACTCCACTCAGAACAGAATGAGGGGAGTTGCAAAATGTAAGGCTGCTTTTTAAAGCAGCTTACGGGAGATGCAGCTTGCATTGCAATCCAGATCTTCTCCCCAGGCCCCTCCCTTGTGCTTCCTTGTGAGACATGAGCATCCCTTTATTTTTCAGCCAAATACCCATAACATCAGTAGACAACAGGAGCCCCTTGGCTGGGTTTCAGTCTCTGGAAGGAGACCTCTGGCACATTTGAGCTCCTGGGAAGGCTGGCATGCCCAGGCAGGTATTTCAGCCAGGCAGTAAAGCTTCTCAGCACTGCAGTGTCACATCAGTGCAGTGGGAGGACCATCCATCCAGCCGCAGCCATGTGGGTTTTACTGATACACATTCAGTATGCCAAAGAAGTCAAAATGAGTTTGGGGTTCACTTCCCAGCAACATGAGTCTTCCCCACAGTGCCTCCTCCAATGCTTCATCCAGCCAAGATTAAACTGTGCAGTCAGTGGTGTGGGACCTTGTTGGCAGGACAGAGCAGGGGTGCCCACAGGTGCTGACTGTGGCCAGTGATTCTGAATGCTACTAGCCACTACCATAGTACTGCTATTCACCTTCCCCATATACCACCACACTTCTCCCTCGCTGGCTTCAGGGTATTTTGTTTGATAGATAGACAGAAGTATTTTCTGCTCCTCTTCCTCATTAGTGCCCCAGCCCTCCAGTGAAACACACTTCCATTCATCACACTTGCCATTTCACTAGCTGTAACTTGAATCTCTGACTGCTGGCAAGCACCGAATGTTTCAGGTTTGCCCATGTTTCCCGTGGTCTGTAACCTCTCATACCTGAACTCCAGTTGCCAGATTTATGGCTCTCATGTATATCTCTAATAGAAGAACTGATGGCAGACAACCTCTACCTGGGACGCTTCAGGGAGACAAAAGTGGTTGTTGACTGCTACACAAAGCTAGCTATGCATTTTCTTTTCTGTGGCCCAGCCTAATGAATCCTTTCCCATAGCCAAGTGTCTGAGCCTTACCCAGCATGACCCAGCTCTCCCCCAACAAGCCAGTGTTCTCATTTCAAATATGAGGAGTGATTTGTCTCCGAAAAGACAGAAAGACCGAGTAGTTCTCACTGGTAATTGGCACTGAAAAATGTCTTTTTTTCTGTAAGTTTGCTAGATCTCATTACTGGAACTTCATTTCTTACAGCCACACTGCCTAACATTGATTGGCACATTAAGAAGTACTCAAACAAAGCAGCAAGTGTCAAAATCCAGTCCCTATAGCCAAGCCTCACACCTTGATTTTCATTATGTTCATTCACTTGCAAAATTTGCTTGCTTATTTGTGGGAAGTGAGAGAGCCATTAGGGAGAATTAAAGAGGGTCTGCTGGAACTGAGGAAGAAAAGCTTAAGCATCTGCAAAAAAGGGAGGGAAGGGCACTTCTGAAGGTTGGTTTAAGGTTTCTTAACTAGAACTGCACATACTCCTGGGAGAACAGAAATCGTCTGGAATACAAACCTGTGGTCCAGAACTAACCTCATCCTGGAAATGCTGGTCTCTGCCATGCAGCTCTTCAGCCATGGCTGGTGTAATTGTACCCTCAGACTCATGAGCATGGCAAAAGCAGGGAAGAAATTGCAGAAAAGAGAAAGCCGCTTATATTTTGTTATCACTCAGTGGAGGTAGTGAGGGATTTAGCCTGATTACACACACTGCACCTAATCTTTCATTCCCTGGCACCTGCCTCTTGCAGGGGTTCTCATCAGATAATGAGGAGTGACACACGGTGTGAAGTGGCAGCCCTATCTAATCGATGCTGTCATCGCCACTGTCACAAGGAAGCACTACGGGAGATAAATTTAAGCCTGACTGGTGTTTAGATTTTGGAAGCTGTTCATTGCTATTTTAATGCAACAACTCTTCAATTCTGTTCTCTAACAGAGACGGGAGAATTGCTGAGTTACTGATCATGAGAAACAATTCCAGCTAATTATTGTTTCTGACCCATACTAGAACTGCATGCTTTTTCTTTCATGGGTGATTCTAAAATTACAGGCTTGAGTCTGATGTAAAGAACTTCTTGTAACTGCCAAACTTAGCATCTCACTACCTGGTTTTGGGATCCACTTTGTGCAACCATTTTAACTGTTTCCATGCAGATTTCCCAGTTCAGTTGTGATTTTTCAAAGGTCAGATATAAACTCCCTTTTGTGGCACCATTTGAGCCCACATGAACAACTCTATGTAACAAAACAAATGCATGAGGCAGCAAATTTTTGTTGCAAGGACTGAAGTTTTATTTTGATTCTTCCCAGAGATTATTATTAATGACCATGGGAAAATGATGAAAAAATGCATGTAGAGTTCTTTCATAATTCTTGCACTGAGAAGTATCATAAAAGAAAAATAATTCCTCTTTTGTCTCTATTTTCTTGCATAATCCTTAGTGTTAAATCTGTGATTGTATCTCTAAGCCCTTTTCTTAACAATTGCTAATTATAACGTACCAGCCACATTTCACAGATAGTAACCTCAGACCTGGTCATGCAGAAGTTTACACACATGTTTAAACTCCTGAACTGTGAACAGCCTTCTTGGCTTAGAAGAACTGTTCCCTGTACAGAAACTCTGAGCCTGTGCTTGAAGCCCTACAGCAGGACTGGAAGTTGTGACCTCTTAAGTGGTCTCACCCAGCCCAGCCTTTTATCTTCTGTGCAGAAATCTCCTTGCTGCCTGACATTTGCAGACACCTACCCACACAAAAACAAATGGCAAAATTTGGCCTCAGTCTGTGGCAATTTAAGATAAAAATTTAAAAAATAGTTTCCTTTTTTTTTTTCCCCAAGCCAATGAGAGGAACATTTGACCCTCTACAGTGCTAACATCCATTAGCGTTTTGGAGCATGCACAGCGTTTGCTTTGTTAGCAATGAGTGCAATTATTGTTTAAAGGACTAAGCCATGAAATCCATGCAAGCTATGTTCTGTAGGTTCTCTCCAGACCACAGTGTCCCCCCATGTGTGTGTCTGTAGGACATGGTGTCACAGTGACTGTCCAGAGGCCCCTTGTGTGGATTTCAGTGGAATTAGCCTGTAAAGAGCCAGGATAACAGTGAGATGCTCACAACTGTCGGTGTATTATAAACATCTCTACCCTATTCGGAATATCATGACTTGCAAGCAAGGCACTTACCCTGTGATCAATGTTGCTACCAAAGAGATGCAAAAAACCCTGACATACTTTCCTATGTGATCCTAACAAGGCTCCTTGTAAACCTTAAGTCTGAACAGCAATGTTTCCTGTAAGCAAATGAAGCACATACTGATGACATGGGCAGTAGACCAAATGAGGCTGGGTCTGCTATGAGACCAACAACCATGTGGCTTCTGCAGCTACAAGTCTGAAAATCCAAAGGCATTTATTTGGACTGTCAGAAAATCAAACCAGAGTGTTGGAGTAAGGAACTCTGTTGGGTGTCTCTGGGGAGTTGAAGACCTTTTTGTTATCCCCACTCTCCCCAGCAGAAAACTGAACTATGAATCTGGATGATCTAACCCTGCTGCTGAGGTAAGGTTCAGGTTTCTCTTTAACCAAGCAAATGTTTCAAGAGATATTATCATATTTTGTTTCAAAAGAAGAAAATATAGAACAATTTGTGTTTCCAAGTTGTGTGTTTTCTGTTCCTGAAACATTCATACATATTAAGCTTGGGTAAATCTATTACTACAGAAATTTTGCATAAAAATATCATACAAGATGGGCTCCCACTCATCCCAGTCAGTGACTTCACTGACTGCAGACTAAACACTGATCACCAGGTCAAGAACAGAATGTGGATTCTGGTGTATTTCTTCAGAGAAATAAATTAAAATCAGATTAAAATGCACAGAATTGCCAAGGCCCATAAACAGCTTCCTGGTCTCTCCCTTGAGAGAAAAGAAACCCAGAGTTTTCGACAGATTTAAATTCCCCATGCAGGAGTCCCTACTCCCCCCAGGAAAATCCTAAAGGTTCCAGAAGCCAAAATACTTCTAAAAATCCAGCTTTATAAGGTTGGCTTGCTCTTCTCCCTTGTGTCCCCTTTGTGTCTGGGGTATGATATTAATTACTCAGAAATAATTATGTCATAATGGATCCTTCTGCATGCATCAGAGAGGAGGATGTCACCACATACACTGCTACTGCTCTTCTGCCATCATCTGAGAGTCAAAACACGAGCAACATCCCATGGGGCTTACAGCACTGCAGAAGGCATGGCACCATGGGCTGCTCACTGGCAGCAAAGGGCTACTTAAGACACAGAGAAGCTATTCTTATGCAAAATGATCCCAGTGAAAAATGAGGAATGGGAAAAAATAATAGATCCAGATTAATATTAAATTAAATAAACTCATTTTCAAAGTTCAACATGATTTGTATGTTGGTGTCTCAGCCAACTTTACTCAAGGCCTTCTTAAAGTTCAAGCACCTCCTTTGCTACTTGTTTCACATCTTTCTACTGGAAGAGAACCTGAAATAAGGCCATAGGTAGGATTGCTGAATTATGACAAGATAAGACTGAAGTTTATTCTAACATGCTCCTGAGGTTTCAGAAATCCAGGTTTCTTTGCATTCCCTGTGGCTTCAGCCTGAACACCACTGTTTTTGTCCTTTCTCACTATTTTTTCAGCATGACTTGACATAATCATGAATGTCTGGTTATTTTTTTTCATTTCAACCAAGACATCCCAGTTGATCTCCACTTGTTAGTTAGCAGCTACTTAGTTTAGCAAAGGTGACCATATACAAATGTTCATGAAAAATTGCTCTGCACTTTTCTGAGTTTATCCTCCAAATCAGATGGGACAATTAGGTTAGCATATAGAAATGCATTTGTGATGTTGTGTGACTCGTGAGCTATGTCTTGATCCATGTCTCTACAGACGGAATTGCCTTTGAGAAAAGTAGCACATCATTTACTCCTCACAGAGGAAGAAAAGTCATTTAAGATGGAATCCATGTTTATTTGTAAATGCAGAGCTCACCCAATGGGGAAGACAAACCATGGCTAGGACTAGGACTTTCCAAGCACTCTCCTCAGATATTCACACAGCAAAGAAATCCTCCCAGCAAACAACCAGTTAAGCAACTGCAAGCTGAAATCTGTGTGTAAGAGCCCTTCAGGTAACTTTTAGAAGGAGCAGCGGCACTGGTTACAGATGGTCCTTGGCCCTGCCCTCCATCCCCCCTTGCCTTTTTTTATTTTGGAGTTTTTCTAGGCAAGAGACTTGACCAGGCAAAAAATATGAGCAGTTGCCTTGGACAGGAGGTCTGTGTATTGTTGCCTTCCAGCTATGGGGTGGAAGGGCTAACTTCTCGAAGACCATCCCAAAAACACTGGAGACCTGCATTCAGTTTGTCCTCAGACAGCCTGAATCAAATTCCTTCCTGTCTTGATGTGGACCATGCAGAGAATAGTAACTTCTTATCTCAGAGAACTTGATGTTTATTTGGTGAGAAGAGAGGGCGTCCACGCACCCCTTAAAAACTATCTGTAAATTTCATACAAAATCTCCATGGTGAGGGGGTTATTTTTACCTCTCTTCCTTGTCTAATTAATATTTACTGATTACATGTGAAGTGGGAAAGCTTCAAGCTTGAGAGAACTTTTCTCTGAAGTTCTTTCTCACTGAGTGATTGACTGAAGCCAACATCTCTGGGAGAGGCAAGTAAAAGACCTGCCCTTTCCATCAGTTTTCCCACTGGCAAAAGGTATGTACCATTTTGCTCATAAAAATCTGAGGCTGGAAACTCAGAGGATGGGTGTCAATCTGCTGCCTCAGTTCCCTGGGGAATATCTCTATGTGCTAAGACTGTGATGACTTTCTGTGCCTCTGCAGGTACTGTGGGCCAAGGAGTTCCTGCTGGTGCACATCACTGCTTAAGTCACAGTTTTGGGCAATGCTGTTGCCTTCTCAAGCAGCCTGGCAGTGGAGTTTGGACTTTCAAAGATGAAGGTCTTCTCAATGCTCAGAGGTTCTTCCTGAGCACAGGTGAGAGATGAGACACACACATCTTTAAGCAGATTAGTTACATCTGTGCTATGCAAGTTAGATGTCCAGACACTAAATGCACATACACCAACAGAACCACCAAGAACTGTCACATTAACTCCAGCTGGAGTAACCACATATGCTAAACTAGACACGTGAAGAAATTGTTGCAGGGTTAAGACTTGGGAAGCTAAAGCAATGTGGCCTCATTTCCCCAGGAGTCTTTTGAGCATTAAGATCTCCTGTTGAATTCAAAGGAGCTGTAAGTTCTCAGCACTTCAGAAAATCAGTTTGTACCAGATTTTTATAACAGAATGATGCCATGCTGCACTTAAAAATAAACATTTTCCCCTCCTGCCTCCTCTCTGCGTCCCATTTTAACTTACTTTTTTCACTTGACTTTCTCCATAGCTTTCTTGGTATGAGCAAAGGAAAGAAAATGCCTAAGTTTTAATTAGAAAGTAATCTTTCAACCTACAATGTAAGCAAGGCTTTAAAACCCCGTAAAAAAATGTTGTGAAGCCGGTTATCCTGAGTTACAAAATAAATATGCAAACTATGTCACCATACTCTTCATAAACATCTTTCAGCTGTTCATTTTAATAAAGAAAAATATGAACACTTCTGTACTACTCTGAGTTTAAAGTAGCTCAAATGTTTAGTCTACCAACTTTGACAATGTCCCTTTAAGTTTTCTGATTTTTGTGGAAGATCTAGCCCTGGGGTTTTTTGGCTTAGACACAGTATTTGTCAAAACCCTTCAGACTCTCTTACTGAAGTGGTTGATGCTGAGTGTTTTGGATTTTTTCCTTCTTATTATTATTCTTAGTCATTTTTTTTCTTTCCCCCCCCAGAATGACCTTATTTCGAGCTCCAATTTCATAAGAAAATGTGATCATGTCAGAATTTTCCTTTGGAGAGAATATTCATTTTATGGATCTGACAGATTTTCAATTTCATGTTTTGATTTGAAGTTTCTGTGATTCCTTTCCTCTTTCATTTTAATCTGACAGTCTGTGAGGCTCAGGGGGATCTAATCTTGAATGGTTTTGCGAAAGGTTTTGCATCAAGAGATCTGGATTCTATTCCTAGTCTAATCTCCAGACTTGCTGTGTATTTTCAGTATTATGAATATATGAGTTTGTATGTTTTTGTGTGTATTTTGCTGTGTCTTTTTCTAAAAACATATAAATAGGCATTTAAATAGACAACTATACCCATGAAAGGCAGTAATGCTTACCTACCATATTTCAATTAATGCTTCTGAGTGTTTTAAGCTTTTTGGCTGTAAAAGGAAAAAGACATTAATGCATGTGAGCAGTATGGTATCCGTTAAAGTGTTCTCTTTGGTAGTTGAATTCTTATGTTTTTAAAACTAATGTTGATTTGCCAGAGTTTTGCATGTCTGTGCCTTCATTCAATATCCTGAACACAATTTTAGTTCAGCAAACAGGTAGGGAGAGCTGCAGGCTGCAGAACTGGGTACATGTGACTTTTCCCTGCAGCTTTGTCTTCTTCTGAAGTGGTTCCTGAAACAAGTTTAGGCTCCCTGGTCAGTGACTGAGAGGCATCTCCCGTGGAGGCTTCAGCCACTGCCAAATAGGTGCCTTCAGAGCAGACAAATATTGCCAAAGTTTCTTATTTATCTCACGCAGAGAAATGGAGGTGCTTCTGTTCCACAGAATGTATCTCCTTGGGAGATCTTCAAAGACATGTACTTCTTCATAGGGAAATGAGGTGGTTACTTAAAAAAGACTATTTCATTAGGAGCCAAAAAATGTAGATGCAAATTACATGCTTATGTTGGCTAGATCACTGTCACAGAGATATGAATATTTGGCTGCATGTCTTTGGAAGTCCTTCATTTGCTTCTCATCTTGTTGTCACTATTTCTCACTAAGAAGGCTCTCTGAAAATTAAAAAAAAAAAAGAGGCCATTCTAAAATGGACAACAGATCCGATCAGACTGTTGAACACTGAAAACACTCCTCCATGGAAGTCAACTATTAGCATGCCTTTCCAGACTCAGAAACTCTGTGCTGAGCTTGCAGGCTGTGTCCTGTATTTGTAATTGAGCCCAATGGTTTCCTCTTCTAGCTGTCAAACAGAACTGGGAAGGGAATATGCCAAAATTTTGTTTTTGCAATCCAACTATTTTCTCATTCATGAGTAAGAGGGGAACTGTGGGACTTTTACAATTTGGTTATTACCTGA
Organism: Pithys albifrons albifrons; assembly: GCF_047495875.1. Classification (NCBI taxonomy): domain Eukaryota; kingdom Metazoa; phylum Chordata; class Aves; order Passeriformes; family Thamnophilidae; genus Pithys; species Pithys albifrons. The sequence continues at coordinate 8,893,862 of NC_092458.1, forward strand.
AAAGTGATCTGTGTAATTGGTCAAATTATTCATATCTCTTCTTTCTGAGACCAAACAATTCCAAGACCATAAAAGGGGTTTCAGTCTTGTTTCAACAGACTCGCCAGTGACAGCCCTCAGCTGATCACTCTCAGATGAGTTTTCACATGATTTTCATTTTACAGGCTTATTTTCTCGGGGAAACAAAAAAAAAAAGAGAAGGAAAATTAATCTATTTGAAAGCTGGTGGAAAGCACATAAAAGGAGATCTGATACTGTGAAAGAGAATTTGCTATTATCTTCAAATACTGATATTTTATCAGCTACTCTTCATTCAGAGGCCATCTGTATCCTGCTCACACAGAGTTTATCAGATCTGATGAATGATCTGATTAATTTTCATTCATATTCATTTGGAGGGGAATAAAAAGCATGTAAGAAGAAACATGGCTCTTCCATCTCTGGCTACATACTCAAAAGAACAACAGTTTGGGCCATGGTAGAGACTGGTTCAAAAGCTGTCAGGACCTGAAATCCTGAAAGAATTTAGTTCTTGGTCTTGTGAAGGAACTGTAAGTTCTTTTTGGCATGTTTGCACGGTGTCTGCTACAAGGGGCTAGGGCATAAGGGGGAATGGTGCACTCTGAGGGTAATACTCCTTAGTGAAAGACATCACATCTACAAAGGTACATAAGCAGAGAGGGAAATAAACTTCAGAGAAGACTGTGCAAAATATCAATTCACAGAAAAGTGCTGTATTTTAACTAAGATCACATACACTATTTCAATAATGCTCTTTAAAAAAAGAGATATTCAAAGCAGCTGCAGCACTGATAACCTGTTGTTAATATCAGTCTGTTCTCCTGGAAAGGAGCAGATGCAGCAGCATTCTCAGCACTTGGCAGGAACACAGAACTATGGCAGAAGCAGTATAATGGCAGAAGCATGGCCCTTGAGGGGAACTTCTTCATCCTCCTTTAGGGTGAGGAAGTTTACCTTCAGCTGGGGAGGGGAATGCTATCTTGCACTTTCCAAATTTGGCACAGGACAAGGCTGCAAACACAGGTAGTCACTGAGAGCACATTTATCTCGTGTTCTTACACTAACTTATTGCACTGTAACTTCCTGAGTAGTATACTGCCTATGGTAACAAACCTAATTATGCTACTTTATTTTTCTTGAAATACAGTCTTTTTATGATTTTGATTGGTTTAGCAGAAGTGTGGGGAGGTAGTGAACAAGGATGGGCTTGCAGTGGGAGATGGTTACATTTGTCCAGTATTTATAGGAATTTATGAAATATTTCAACCTTTTTCTCTGCCAGCTACTCTTACTTCTCACTGAACTGTGTCCAAAAGGCCAGGTGAGTTGCATGTGAAGGATTCCCCCCAGAAACACTGCGGCTCCCCAGGCCTTGAAATGCCCTACATGTTTAAAGGCCTGGAGGTTCAGTGTTTGAACAGCATTGCTCCCTGCAAGTGACAATCTTTCCCACCCATAGACATGACCTATTTACTCTCATATAGTACAGGAAACGCTTTGAGAGCCTTCTTTCCTTCTGGCAATACAATTGCAATTTATTGGTCTATAATAAGACCTCAACATCACACAGAAAAATCCAGCAGCCTTTCAATTAGAGGAATGGCAGATCAACCAGCCCACTTTTCAGATCCCCTCCAGCTCATTCCCTCTCCTTTCTCTTTACCATTTAAGCCTTGATGCCTTTGCATGTGGAAGGAGTTTGTTGTGTTGGCTTCATAAAAAGTGTATCTCTTCCAGGAGGGTCTGAAATCCAGCAGGAGCTTCTGCAGATGAAGCACTGGGTTTGTGGCCATACCAAGGACAGGCATCTTATAGATGCTATTAGTTTCAGGGGCAGTTATTTTAAGCATCACAGAAAGGCTACTCTATTAAAGAGCATTGTAATGCTGCTGGTATGGCTGCCCATGGAAAACTCCTTATTCTTTTGAGTTGAAGCAGTATCACTTAATATTCACCATCAGCAAGCAGGCTTGTTTGCTCCAAGGTCTCTATGGAAAAATGGTCATGTGAAAGGACAAGGTCCCCTTTTTTTCTCCACAGAGGGATAAGTGTCAGGGTCACAGAGGGATAAGTGTCAGCAGTGTTTTATGATGGGATGGTAAGGCTGGGTACTGTGAGCCTGGGAGGTGTACAAGAATATGAGAGACTGTTAGGCTTGCCACAGCAGGGCTGGGGGGCAGTCTCTGAAGATGTGGGGCAAACTGTGGTGAGCAGTGGCCAACACTCCTCTGGAAACTCATTATACAGGTTGTGTGGGGATCTCAGTAAGAGTAACTGTGTTGGCTTGAATCATCCTGTGAAGGAATTTGTGGCTCCAGACAAAACAGAGAGAGCTGGACAGCCAGGCAGAGCTGTATGCCCTGCTTTCCGACTGCTAGGGCTAGAAGAGAGGAGCCCCACTGGTGTCTCAACACTTTCCAGCCTCCACGGTTTTGATTTCTCCCCTCTTACTGTGTCTGCTGGGATATAAGCCAAAGCCACACAGAGCTGGATCTGCTCCTGATATTTCTCATGTTCCCACTGTTCATCTCTGGGGCTTTGGGTTGGCCCTTCAGAGGCGCTGAGGCCAGCAGGTAAATTAGGAGCTTGATCAGCCTCCTAAAGGGTGGAGTTTTGATTCAGTGGGTTTGCTCAATCTTATCTCACCAATGTTTGATGAAATAATAAAATCTCATTTCTTTCCATTAGCTTGACTGGGATTTGTTATGTTCGTGGTTTTTTTCTCTCCTTTCTTTAAGTCTTCCCATATAAACTTAACCAAAAAAGTTTCCTTGATTCGCTGAGTGATTCCATGGCATTTCCTGGCCACTCTCTTTCACATTTGCTTTGCCTGTTCCTCCCTGTCCTGCAAGGATCTTTAACACAACTCTCTGAATCCACCCAGCCCCAGACCTTTGGTTTTCCCTTCATAAGGCATGGAAACGGGCTGAAGTAGGCTTGATTATTTGACAGAGCAAGCCTAGAGGGTGTCTCTCTGCTGTTCCAAGGGCAAAATCCCTTTCTCTGACACTCAGCTCTGATTTACAGCTTATGTTCTACATGATCAGCAGCTCCCCATCACCTCTCCCTTCTCTCTTTAGGTAGCTGGTTTCCAGACAGCAGCTCATCATGTCTGCCTTGAGGTTCCTTACAAACCAGGAAACTCATTGTGTCATACTGATGGATGGTGCTGGAGGTGGGAAACAACAGCTTCCCCATGCCCCATGCCCATGTGGGGGTATGCCTGTCATTCAGAGTTCAGGGTGCAGATCCCCCTGGGACCCAGGGCTTGCTCCCCAGAAAGGTTCATGCCTCCTCTTCTCCCACCATAGATAACCCTGACCCGCCTTTCTGCATCCTTTTACTTCTCTCTGGCTGAACACCCTTTCTTAACCTTGCAGGAATGTGAGTGTGTACTAACCAGAGGGGATTTATAAAACCTGTCAGCCTCTACATAATACCATGTGAAGGCACTTACCTGGAGACACTGGGGCATGAAGATTACAGTATGCTGCTGGGGAGCAGGAATATTCATTGGTGGCTTTAGACCTGACAATCTTTGCTGGGTCTGAGAGGAAGGGAATAGAGGCAGAGACAGATCTGTGCTTCACCCCTGCCTTAACTACCACAAATTTATTGTTCAGTTAGTAACATTTTATGTAGAAGCTCCTTCCTCCAAAAGCTGCAGTTATTATGGGGGTGAGAAAAGCCCTTTCCGCCCTTTCCTTGTTTCCTCAAAAAAAAAAAAATCCCAAGTTATACGTCCTGTTGAGTATTTGGGTTTCTTTGTTTGTTTGTTTGTTTTAAAAGACTCCAACAGGAGGGTAAAAAGTGTCAGAGAAAAACCAGCGGTTGCTTTGTGGTTTTCCTTGATTCATTGTGTTCCAGCTGACCAGCTGCAAACATTTTTTCATGCCTTCACTGTTGTTTTTACTGTCAGTGGTTTTATTGCTTGATTTCTAATCGGACACGTGTTGCAGGTGTTCCTCCAGTGGTAAATCAAGACTGCCCTCAGCTCTTTGATCTGGGCCTTCAAAAAATGAAACTGAGCACTTATCTCTCCCTTTTATCCAGGTGGCTGTGTACTTTGCCAGCGCTAATGAGTCCAGTCTCACGGCACCGAGGAGACAAGCTGTAGGTAACTATTGTTCCCGTCTAAACAAAGGTTCAGGCACGGCTGCCAGAGCAGCACACCCAGCACGGGCTGCCAGCACAGGCTCTCTAAACTGACTCCCCCTACTTTGATAGCGACACAGGGAGAGCAATAGCAAGCCCTGGAAGGTGCCATTCCTGCTTTGTAGACAGAAAGACTGGTCATTATAAAGAGAGCACATCATGAAGAAAGAAGCACACTTCATCTTTAAAGCGCTTTTAAAAAGTAATTTTGTAACTTCCCAGGTACATACTTTGGCCTATGATCCCTGCTCAGCCTTACTGCAACTGCTTATATGCTGTGCTCTTACTAATTACTCCCAGAGCTCAGGACATTTTTCTCCTGAGAATTAAGGGTGTGCATAAGAGAAAATGGGAGCAAGTCAAAAAAGAGAAAGAACTACATCTCCCTCTTAAGAATTTGCCACCTGCATTGTGCTCAGCCCGCTGTAGAGCATCCTGGTGCACAGCAGATGACAGCTTCACAGTTGGAGACACACAGCACCTGAAAGGGATGACCCATCGGAACCTGTAGGGAAAACCAGCAGGGGAAGTAGCTGTGCTGCTGACAAGGAGTGAGTCATTTCGGTGTAGCTGCCCAAGCTTGCTGGCCCACTGACATGCTGGCTCATGAGAAATGACATAGAAATTGGTTCTTAGTGATCATATAATCTAGTAGCTGTTTCAGATCCACTGCTGACATGTTTTTTCATACCCTCCAGAATCTGTAATCCCAATTTTAAGAAATGAAAGGTTGTCTACTCCTTGTTACAGTGCAAAACTGTGTCCAGATACAGCCCAATGCACAATGTGGTTTCACAAGACACCTTGAGTTGAATCAATAACCATGGGTCTGCGGTTTTACGGGGCCAAATTGGCTTATCTTGCCATTAGACAAGTGCCAGAGCTGATGTAAAGAGAGTCAGGGAAGTGAAGAGTGTGTGGTGCATATTGGAATCTTGAGGGGGCCATAGGGGGGATCCAGGGGTGGAGGAGAATGGGCTCTCCACTCCTGCAGCAGCAGGTACTGATTCAGCTCACCCATAACCAAGCCCTTACTGACCAGAGAGAGATCAGATTACAACAGTGTCTGGAGAGCTGAATCACTTCTACAGCTACAGGGGGAAAGCTTCTGAAGGCTCTCATGGCAAGCTTGGTGCTTCAGGCCACCATGGTGAGGACTCAAAGAGCAACCACAAGAGAGGTGTCAGCCTCATTACTCGGGAGACAGCAAAAGCAGCTGTGCTATCAGGCACCCACAACAATATGAGTATTCTAGACTGGTATAGTACTCCCACAATAAGGGATGCAAGTTTTACTGAATACACAGCAGAAAGTGGGGAACAAAAAGGGAAAGAAAATACGCATTTATGAGCCAATAAAGCAATAAATACTTAATGGATGATGATTTAAAAACAAAACCAAACAGGATAGCAGAAAGGTGGGAGAAAATGCAAGTGCAACAGAAAGAAACTGGAAGACTGTGAAATTCTTGAGTGGGGTCTGAAGAGGGGGAGGTAAAGGAAGGAGCTGGTCAGAGATTTCTACTTACTTCTTTCTCTAGAGTGTCTTATAAAACTCCACATAGCTCAAATTATTTCATTCCAAAACACACATTTATAAAGACAAACCTGTTATTAATGGGAAACTTCCCTGATATGAAAGGCAATATGAATTTGATCTCCAAGTGCTAGTCAGCGGTTACTGACTAAGGAGCTTTTTTATTGAGAAAATTATTATATTCCTTCCCATGATTATATAAAATTCTTCATGACACTCATTAAAAATACTGAGACTTCCCAGGTAGCTGGTGTGCCCTGCCAGGAATGTGGTGCTCTCCTGGAGTTCAGGCAAGCCCAAGTAATGTGTAGAGATGGCTGGGCATGTTCAACATCTTTGCAATCCCCCTTTAAGAACTTGTGATTTGAATAAGCCCAGGAGTGTCTTGATGCTTCTGAGCTGATTCTTGTGCTGCTAATCTTTGCTCTACTATTTTTAGATAATTTTTCAATCTGCTTGCTTTTCAGTCACATACTTGCTCCAAGCGACAGCTTATTTATGTGGTCCAGGAGTATTTGCTGTTTGCCTCAGTGTGTTGGTCTGAGCTCTGTAAACACTTCTTGACACAAGCAACCTCCACTTCCCCTTATCATTTGCTCCCTACTGTAGGAGAGGTCCCCGTGGGGCACCTGACCATGGGGTGCTGCCAGAGGAAGGTAGAGTCCAGACCCCTCTCTCACACCCACTCTGTGCCTGTTGCCCACCAATAGAATAATAATCACCATCAATATATAGTAGTCTTCACGGTTTCAAATGTTCAGAAAGACTACGTGCTCCTCCAGCACAAGTGTGAGTGCATTATCAGCATACAGTAGTGCCCCCAGCCATGACTAAAGGAGGTTTCTGTGGCACCTGACAGAGGCCAGGGAAGGTGCTCTAAAGAGCTACAAGCTGGGTTTGGCCATGTCACCCAAAGACAGGCACACAGATTAGTCCAGAGGGTCCTGTGGGACTAGACCCTACTCAAACTCATTTGTGCAGATGTGCAGTGAGCTGCAGCAAGGAGCAGGGCAAAAAATTACAATTTGTTTTCAAATCTGTTTTACTCCTATGCACATTAAAATAGCTGCAAACCAAAGACTGATGTCTGGAGCCTGGTGGGTGCAGGAGCAAAGCTGCTATGTCCTGGCCACTTGGTCCCATGGGACCCTTTTCTGTTCCCAGGTGGAATAAAAATCTCCTTAACGTTAGTGAGCTACCCCACTGCTACAGCCCTAAGGGAGGGAGCTGGGGCATCAGCCAGGGCTGGGGGAATGTCTGTTGTCCTTTTCACCACCTCAAGTGCTCTCAGACCAAGAAACAAAGATTTAGCACATTCAGAGATTTATTGCCTTAAATAGTTGGAGATATTCAGAGCTGCCTTCTGCGATTGAAGCATGAGCTCCTCAGGCTGCAGCCGCTCAGTGTGTGAGCTGCCAGTGGTGGATGACATCTGTTCTGGCACACCAAAGCAAGACTTCCATTTTGCTGGGGAAAAAAAGCAACATTTCTTTATACAGGCAGGCAAGTTTCACCTTGACTTAAACTAGGACAACTCATGCAATATTTACTGGAGGAAATACAGTGAAAACAAACCTGTGATGGCAGAGAGATAGGCTGGATGGGTTTTGCCTCTGTCTCTGAGTCTGTAAAAGTGAGGAAATCTCACTCAGGGTCATATCTGAACATCTCTGTGGATATTCAGAAATCTGCCATGTTTTGCTCAACAAACAGCCCTGAGCTGTTCAGACAACACAGTTCAAACCCACCCTCCTTCTCTGCTGAAGGAGTCAAGAAACAGTAGAGGGTCAGGGGAGTGTGTTTCAGCTACAGTGCAGTGATTTGTTTCACACTCCCATGCAAACTCTGTGGGTTTGCACTTTTAGGAAATGGGGCTGCCCTTGAGGAAAAAAGAGAGGTTTATCTAAGCTGATGCTGTGAACAGCACTTGGCTGCTATAGCTGCCACTTTCATTTAAGGCCAACGTGAGCTCACGTGCTTTACAGAACTGCAGATGCTGTGGGTGCTGCAAAAAAATCAACAATTGCTGACAATATATCTATGCATGAGCCCAAGTCCAAGCTATTCCTTGAACTTTTAACACAGAACTCCACTGTAGTGCCAAATGCTATTTATACAGGATACAGGCAGAATTTTTATTCTGAATATTCTTACAGCTGAAGTTTTGCTTAAAAATGGTTCCAAAGTAGCCAGTTCAAACCCCTCAGTAATTTGTTTATTTTGGGTTTCTTTCTTTCACATTTGTGACTCAACAACCTGGCAGCAAAAGGCCTCTGTTATTCTCATTATACAGGGCAGTGCATTTAAAGAAATTGGACCCAATTATGTTGGTTATGTTGATCTCATTGAACTACCCCTTCCAGCAAGAAATTACGTAGCCAAGATAATTTCTGGGTGATAAATCTCTCTCATTTCCTTCCAAACCACAAGTGCCTTTTGCCCAGAGAGGACTGACCAGAGCAGCAGGTTGGTAAGGCCATCTCCATCCTCTGACCCAGCAGCCATCCATGTCCTCTGGCAGAGTGCCTTGGGCACCAGTCTCCATAGAGGGTACCCAGGCCACCTCTTGCCAGGGGTCCACGGTGATGAGAGGGGTATGCAGCAAGGGTTCACAACCCACTGAGACTTGACCTGCACCTGGCTGGGTGCAGTCTCTGGGAACCCAGTTTCACAGCAGATGAAGGGGACAGAGCGTGGTTCACCTTCAGTACTGCTGGATATTCAGGCACTACAGTGACAGAAGTCCCAGGAGCAGATTTTATGTTGGGAGGTGGCAGTGGCCTGTTTAATTGTGCAAGCTGAGGGAAATGGAAAATAATGACTGCAAACAGCATTAAGAATGATAGGAAAACAAAACTTTAGCATCTTTTCAACAGGCATTACTGGGAAAAGAAGAGCTTTTTAAAATCCCTAGTGACCTTTGGAGACAGCCAAATCAAGAGTAACAAGGGGCTGGGGGCAGGTGGGGCAAGATAGGGATGTGATGACAGGCTGAGGAGAAAGGAATAGCCAAGAGCCTCTTGAAGATCATAAAATCCTAATCACCCTCCATCTGTTCATGCAGACAAACAAAAAGCCTTCAATTTTCAAAGCCTCTCTCATTCAAGTCCCTTTAAGGCACCTCATAGTGAACAGACAAAATGTAAACAGATAAAGTCCAGGGCACTCTGGGAATGACCAAATATATCTATTTTTAGAAAATCTTGTTTTGAAATTATAACTAGTTTTATCTACTGAGGAATTTTCTAATGTTTTAAATTGGGCATGATTTGCATATTTTAGAAGAAACGGCATCAATTATCTTTTATTTAAATTTCTAAACAAAATGGAGCTTTCTTGGTCCTCCAGTCAGCAGTAAATCAAGGAGGATTCACCAGTGTGCAGTGCATTTCTCATTCATGCTCATTTGGCCTTTTTTTTTCCCCCCTAGAAGGTTATGGCCTCTCATCTTGAGCTGACATTACACACCAATCATCACCATCAGTGCTGAAAGCTAGGATAATATTTGTGGCAGCAGCTACTTCTTAACTAAATCCCCGTGTTTACCTTGAGAAATGCCAATCATTCTCCAGTCCCAGTACCCAGACCCTGTAAGTATGGCCAAACTTTGCGAACGCAGATTTGGGCAGGGCTCTCCCCACATGGGTGTGCCCTTCGAGTCTGCGCAGTGGATTTTTTAGGTGAGGCACAGTGTGCACAGAACGGGCCCCACCGTTTAAGTCCTGAGGTCCATTTGCCATGGCCAAGCAAGCTTGGACAGTGACAGTGAAGTCCTCGGGACTGTCACAGTACCCGGTACTAACCGGGGCTGACCCTGCTGAGCATCCGAGATCTGACGGGATGGGATGGCAGGGAGGCATTGAACTGCCCGGTACGGTCTCCACTGAGACTCGAACTCACGACCTTGTGATCCAGAGTCCGGAGTGATCACCATTACACCACGGGACCGCCCTACCCTACAGTGTTGATTAATGGCAATGTTTACCAGCTGCAGCAAAAGCATCATCTGAGCAATCTTTACCTGGTTAGGCAACAAGGACAGCAATGGAAACCCGTGGACCACCTTTCCTTACAGGAGCCAGGACACCCAGAAGCTAAGCTCTGGGAGGAGGAACTATTCTAGGTCTGGAGACACCTGTCATCTTGGAGCCTCAGTGAGAAGGGGAAGTTAGTGGAGGTGATAACAGTCTGACTGAGGTTCTTGCTGAAGTCTCTTGACAGCTAGAGTTCATCATTGAAAGGGGAATTTAGGCACCTGTCTCCAGGGGGTTGTAAGCTCAAACTAAATTTTCCAACAAATCCCCTAAATTCTGTGGAGGTCAAGCATGAGGGCTGGGGAATTTGTCAGACAGCACACTGAAATGAAGTTAAAAAAAGGAAAAAAAAAAGGAAAAAAGAAGAAGGGCTTTTAATAAATACAATGCAAACCACAGTAATAAAATAAACGTGGCAGATTCAGTGTTATTTGTTTTTATACTAATTTTATGCTGACCCCACAAACTCTGTAAACCACAACTTTGTATATTAAGAAAACGTGCAGCATGATGTAGAGGTTGCTTTAGAGAAGGGTCGCTACTTTCAACTGTCTGAGGAGCTGTCTGGAGTTGAGGAATGTGTGTGTCAGCTGATTAAGACCACAGAAGTGATTAGTTAGGGAATGAGGCAACTATTAACAACACTGCAAGTCAATGCACATCTTGAGGTTAAGGAGTTAATTGCCTCTCTCAAAACTGTGGTCTCAAGACTTCTGTAGACTTGGGAAGAAAATCCAATGGTAGTCTGAACTTGATCCACATTTTTTGAAATTCATTTCACAAATACGAAGGCTAGATATGTCTCTTTTTACTTCCTAAAGAGCTTTTAATGCTGAGATAAATGGCTAATTCTGTGAAGAATGAGGCAGCCATGAACTACACAAGTGTTTACCCATGACCTCCCCCGTTTGCTCCAAGTTTCTATTTTCAGGGAAGCTTTTCCTTGATTTATGGAGTGCACTTCTCCAAGAGTTCAAGTGTGTGTACGACACAGCACCTTCAACAAAAGCGCTGATATGTAGCATCCCCTTCAAAATGCCCTTCCTGCCTCTGGGAGCAAGTACTTGCCATTCATCCCATCAAACCATCCTCTTCCCACCCCTTACCCGAAAGCCTGAAAGAATAAATATTGTCCAAAAATGAACAGAACAAGATTTTATAGACTGAAGGAAGAGAAAGAACTCTTGTTGAAAATGCTTTGGTGTCTTCATTTCATCTGCATGAGAAGCTGGAGCACTTCCACTTGGCAGTGCTGCCCGGACCCACCCTGGAGAGCACTGGACACCCTCCAGCTTGGCAGATATGGCATAGAGGGCTGTCCTGGGGGGCCTGGGTACCTGATCTCTTCCCTGCCCCTCAGACTGTCCACAGTGCTCACACCCAAGTCACTGCTCTTCAGCTGAAACACCAAAATATCATCCCATGAGAAAACTAGGTGGTATTCCATGAGAGGGGGTCCCAGGCCATTTCCAGCTTTTAGGGATCCTTCAGAGCTGTCTCCAGACAGAATACAGAAATCAGGGGTGAGACAGATATTTTCCAGATGAGACGTACTCACACAAGGCAGCTGCTGCCTACAGTCCCTCACTGCCACCGCTGGGAGGACTGCACTGTGCTAACCCAGTCTCGGGGTGTGCAGGTATTACTCACTGCGTCACAGGCCATAAGCAAATTAAAACCAACAAAAGCCCCAGCTGAGCAGAGGAAAAACAAACATTTGTTCAGGTCAGCTGCTCTGATCTGCTCACATTTTGCTCAGCTCCCCATGCAAGCCAGAGGGATACACGGTAGACATAACCTATAATCAAGTGGGTCTTGCCCTATCACTAACACGCAGGCACAGTCAATCCTACCTTGGCCAAGGACAGATGGCACTGAGTGAAGCCCTACCCTCAGCCAGCCTTGAGTAAATAACCTTTCCCTCTAGCTCTGGGTCTGCAAAACCTGATCCATGCCCCTGCTCCGGCTTGCAGGCTGGGAAGGAACAGGGCAAGCTAACAAGCTCAGTCAGTGCCTGGAGAGCATCCATCTTCTCAAAGAGATGCTGGGAGCGATGGCCGTGGCTGCAGACACTTTGTGTCCCTGCCAATAGCTGCTTAACACAACTGCGTGTTCTTGCAAGTTATGCACCAGCAACTATAAACAATAGGCAAGGTCTGTTGTGACCTCAGCTAAATCTTTAACTTGGGGAGGGCAGCTTTAGTCTGCACAAGCACCTGCAGATTCAGCTGTTTATTTCAGTTGCAATTGTTGGGGGTATTTAACATCTGGGCTTGTCTTCTCTAGATATGAGTTTTTCTTGAGCTTTTCTGCATTTAATTATCAGCTGGGATAGGAGGCTTGCAAGCACAGCTGTTATTGCAACATTTCAGTGCTTTGACTTTCAGGCCCAGATGGAGTGAGCTGTGCAAAAATGACGAATCAGAAGTAAAGCAAACTTTCTCAAACTTTCAAAGCAACTCGATGTGAGAAACAGACTGGGATGGATTAAGAGTGTACACAGACCAGCTGAGCCGATGAGTCATGGTGCTACACTGACGTGATACCATGCTGTGGTACCCTGTCATTGCAGAAATGCCAAGAGAAAGGGTTCCTTCACAACATGCTGCTGGAAATACCTCTGCTGTGCTCAGTAATGGTTGTGCTCTGCCTTTATTTGGTCAAACAAACTTAATTCTTTTCCGAGAGCCCATCACAGATGATGGCCTTGTTTGCAGAAAAAGGTATTTAGCTATTGAGCGTAGATATGAGGGGCAGTATGGGTTCCTCAGCTTGGCTGACAATCCTATCATCAGTCCCAGCTGCTGAGTCACTGCCCCAAGTCAGGCATCAAGCTGTGCCAGAGGTGATCACAGAATCATGGAATATGCTGAGTTGGAAGGGACCAACTAGGATCATCACATCCAACTTCTGGCCCTGCACGGGACATCCCAAGAATGACATCATGTCTGAAAGCATTGTCCAAACACTTCTTGAACTCAGGCTTGATGCTGTGACCACTTCCCTGGGCAGCCTGTTCTAGTACTCAATTATCCTCTTGGTGAAAAACCTCTTCCTGGTATCTAACCTAAACCATCCATGACTCAGCTTCCTGCCATTTTCTCAAGTCATGTCACTGGTGATGAGGGTAAAGAGATCAGCACTTGCCCTTTCACTTCCCCTTGTGAGGATGTTCCCCCTCAAGTCTCCTCCAGGTTGGACAAACCAAGTGACACCTCATAAGCCTTCCCCTCCAGACCCTTCATCATCCTTATGGGTTTCCTTCGGACACTCTCTAATCGTTTAATGTCTTTCTTATATTGTGGTGCCCAAACCTGCACACAATATTCAAGGTGAGGCTGCTTCAGTGCAGAGCAGAGCATGACAATCCCCTCTCTCAAGCAGCTGGCAATGCTTTGCCCGATGTCCCCAGGACACAGTTGGCCCTGGCAGTCAAGAGGGCCAACTGCTGAGTCATATTCATCTTGCCATCGATCAGGACCCCAGGTCCCTTTCCAAGGTGCTGCTCTCCAGTCTCTCATTCCGCAGTCTATTCACATATCCAGGGTTGCCCCACCCAGCAGCAGAATCAGGCGCTTGCTGGGTGATGATGTCAAGACTAGATTTCCAAGACAGCAGGGAAGATTATGCTACTGATGGGTTTTGTGCCATCCTTCACCTGCAGTGAGCTTGTTCCAGGCTTTCCTGGTCTGTGTTGGTATTTCAGGATCTGAGGGGCCTCTCTTTCCCACCCTATCCTTAGGGCACCTGCCCAGCTGGGGCCTGCCTCCTTCACTCCAGGGCAAGACCTATTTTGCTGGTTTAAAGGTAAACAAGTAGGAGAAATGAACCCAACTCAAAAAGAGACTACAAGTCAAAGTTATAATCTAATAAAAAGATTACAATAAATGCAATGATACAGGGAAAAAAATTGATTTTAGCTCACAACAACCTGAGGCACAAACAGAATTGTGTTCATCAGCCCCTGTGCTGAGCCCTATGTGGTCCCCCTCAGTATAAGGTAAAAGGAAAGGAAAACCTCTTGATGAGGACGATGGTTGCAATCTGTTTGAGAGTGCTGGTCACAGTCCTGTTGAGGTTCTGGTCCCCCTCTGGATCCGATAAGTGGTACCAGAATTCCCCAAACCCCAAGATTATATACCCTCTGGTTCAAGTGGGAATGCCCAGTATCTCACTCAGGGTGAGAAGTTTCACAATGGGTGACTTACTCCAGAGTCATGGGATATTTTTGAAATCCTTGATGACCCATTAGCAGACATGACCCCTCAGGCTGGGTGTGAAGGCGCTAATGACTCCCCAGAGGGGAGTTATCATGGCTGAGTCAGGAAAGCTTCACTATCTCACAGGGTCCTTCAACACCCAGCTTGCAGCCTGAGGGGTCAGGTGTTCCCTGGGCAGCTGCTGTCAACAATCCATTATTAACAGTCCCTGAGAAATGAGTTAGAGGGTGTAGCACACACAGTTTGGCTTTCACCCACAGAGTGATAAACTGGTCCTGGCCGCTGGAACTAGGACACCTATCTCTTGGGCAGAACATGCATCCTCCCTTCAGCAGAAGGAAGTGCTGTGGACCAGTGCAGAAAAGCTGATGATGGGACTCATTTCCCCTCATGCCAGTCAGTTCAAAAACAGGCATCTATTTAACATCTCCATTTCTGGCAGTTCTGCTTCCCACATGTCTACCACCCCCATCTTGTTTCCCACCTCTGCTGTCCTGGTGACAGAATCAGTGGCCTCACAGCAAGCCTAAGGAAGGAATTAGTTTGGGTTAAGACATGATTTTTGCCAGATTGGTGTTAACTCATTTTTGTCTCTTGGTTGGGGTGGCAACAGGGCTCACAGGGCACTGCCACAGCAGGAAGGAACAGCTGCAGCGCTGGGAGGGCAGAAGAGCAGTGCTGCTGCAAGGTTGTTTAATACACCAGTGTGAGGGGCCACAGCAAGGAGCTGGTAGCCCACCTGTGCTTACCAGCACCATGGCACAGCAGGAGCTGCCTTCCAAAAGTGCTCTTCTCTCCCTGTAAATGCAGATAGAGCCTAGGCAACTAGATGACACCAGAGCTTCTAACTCCTACCCAGGAGGAATTAAGCAATGTTAACTCCACCTCTGATGGCTTCCCCAGGCCACAGAAAAGGATCTGAATACAGATTTCTGTGGCTCATGCTCTAATGCCTGGGCAATCTTCCCTGTCTGGATGCAGGCATCTGAGAGCCAGACTCTTGTCTGCAGTGTCAGTGGTAATTAATCAAACACCATGACAGCAAAGACAGCCTCGAGCACTTTTCTCTCTCAGAATTAATCAGATTATTTCCTCAGGATAATACTTTATTAATATAACTGCAACCCATCCCATTACTACCTATATTTATGAGTGGCTGCCTGTCAGGGGCTCCTGCTGCCACGCACTGTGCAGGATGTTGGCTGGTGATGTTGAGCACCTGTCCCCAGTCAGTAGGATCAGTTAAAGTTTTCTGGTTGTCTTCATGCTAATGCTAAATAAAGTCCAGGTCTCTATTTTCTTGTCAGCTAGTTACAGATAAGGGGAAAGGAATCTTGTCTTTCTTTGGGAGGCCAAAGGATCCAGTCCACAAGCTTAAAGGAGTGGATTTCCAGGAAGGCAGGATTTCAGACAGCTTTGTGGAGCTCTCTTATTGCCTATACAAGAAAATAATCTCTTTGGCTGGCTCATCCTATATTAGCTTCACGATTCATCCCCCATACTCTTGAGCCAGGGCCATCCATACTTCATTAGTTCACTGAGCCCTTTGCACCTGCCACATATATGTTATTAGGTCACTGCTGATTAAATAATTCTGTTTCTCTGAAAAATTACAGTCCTCAAAAAGTGGGTTATGAGCTGAGGCCAATCCTGTTTGCCTCAAGGAACACTGGAGGTACTGGCCAATGCTGCTGTGTTCAAGAGAGATTTTCGATGGAGGAGGAACTGCAGTAAGAGACTGGTGTTGTCAGGAATACAGGCTGTGATTTCTCTGCCCCTAGAGTGTTTTTAGAAGAAAGATCACTGCTCTCCTGCCTCTCCAGGGCACAGAAACAAAAAATGAGTTTTATTAATCTTCCCTGGAGAAACAATCTGCTAAACAATTATGATCAGCTGCTGCTAAACATGAGATACATGCAGAATAAATTTATAAGTGAAATACAGCAAGAAATGTCTTCTAATGTCTTTTATAAAGCTGGATATGGTGGTCAATTCACATGGGATGTTCCCATTTCTAATGGGACAATAGTGACCTTGTTTTATCAGAGAATTACAGACTAGTTGAGGTTGGAAAGGATCTCTCTGGAAATCACGTGGTCCAAATTGCTACCTAGAACTGGTTGCCCAGAACCACGTCCAAATAGCTTTTGGGTATCTCCAAGAAGGGAGCCTCTACAACCTCCCTGGGCAACCTGTGACAGGGCTTGGTCACCCTCATAGTGAAAAAGTGTTTCCTGATGTTCAGAGAGAACTTCCTGTGCTTCAGTTTGTGCCCAGGCTCTGGACCCTCCACTGGGCTCCTAATAGTCCCAAACTCTCTGTCAGCCTCCTCTGAGAAGTCAAGCCTTAGTCCTAGAGGAAATTATAAGTCAAATAGGTTTACTCCTTTGCAGTGGGCCCTTGGAAGCCACTTACTGAACCCTCCACCAGCAGAAGGACCTTTTGAAGAGAAACCAGAAACACTCTTTGAGTTTGTGGTGACAGAAACTCCCCATCCAGAAATGTGGCATCTGGCAGCTTTCATACTCTGTGCTTGATGCCAGAGACAGGACAGGCCTGAGTAAAGTATTAGCCATTTTGGCACTTCAGGTATTTTGATTCAGAACAAATAAAACTGCAAAATAATTATGCACTCCCTGAAACTTTTTCTATTTGTTTTGGAGAATGAAAAGGATAACACTGTAGCTGTTTGAGGGTTTTTTGCATGGCTATTACTTACACATTGGATATGATGTTTTAGGATGGGAGCAATGCTGTTACACGAGTAGCAACAGATGAACAGCACTGCTGCCTATTTGCTCTCTCCCAGTATTGACTGTATTTCTTCAAGCTCCAAATGTTGGAAGCAATGGATTAAAAATGAATAAGCTTAGCTCTAATTCTGAAAAATCTGTGGTCAAGAATTAAAGAGGGGCCCTGAAATCAGGAGCCAGAAGTCACATTCAGCAAACTCCTGATTTAATTTTTAGTTCTCACTCTTTTTAAGCTCACCCCGTGATTTGGAAACCTGGATTGATAAATTTGAGTCACTAGTGCTTGTAACACCTTGGCCAACATGACATGAGGAAAGTGAAAATTAAATCTTTCTTGATGAAGTTGTTTTTCCTACTCATTTCTTAAGTTCTTGAAGAACTTCTAATATTTAATCTGGTTTTGTCACTTTGTGATGTGTATTGACTTTTGCAATTTACTCAACTCACAAAATGAAAAAACCCCAGTCTTTCCAAGTACCGTGGCTACCTTTGACCTGCGTAATTACTCATTTAAACTCAAAGCACTTGCCCACAGCAAACTTACGCATGCAGCAAATAAGGTCACATTCCCCTATGTGTCTTCCACTTCCCATTGCAGTAAAAGATGCATAATGAAAATACTGTCAGAAAATAACAGCTACACATACATCTAGGTTGAGGATTAACATAAATAACTTGTGTCCTTCTAACAGATGAGGGGATTATATGGTTTCCTATTGTGTAGGCAGTTCATAATCAACCTCATTTCTTTTAGACAAAAGCTAAATTTGAGGCCTGAATTATTACTTCTTCCCTAATGATAAAAGACAGCTGCATATGGCAAAATGTGCAGTGATGTCTGAGCACAAAAATGAGTGCAACTCTCAAAAGGCTTTGCAAAATTCAAAGAGAAGCAATACTCCTGTTTAAGGGAAATAAAAATTGAGACATCTATTACTTTTATTAGAACTGATTTTGTTATCTCCCTCCTCTCCTGCCTTTGATCATGCTTCTTCTTCCTGAGACGCAATAGATTTGTCTGCTAATGAGACACCTCAGGATGTAAAATTACCTGCAAAATGGTCCTTCTCCCTGGGAGCTTCCCAAGCCTATGCTCAGTCACCATTACCATAAGCTCCAGAGCAACTCTTGAGCTTGGGATTTGCATTCTCAGGAGATGCACACAGTGATGCTGTTATCTGAGAGAGTGGAAAAAAAGTGCACAAGGTCAGAGGACAATTTTTATCCATCTGAAGAGACACTTTTTTTGGCACTGTTTTTCAGTAAGATACAGGCTTTCAGTCAGCTAAGGCCTGAGGTTTCCCCTACAGCTCGTGCAGAAACTTTCTCATGCAGTTCTCTGAAAAATGCAGTTACAGAGCTTACATACTATGGGGCAGGGTGGCTTACCTACATCTCACGGTTTACAAAAAATATTATTACTTCAAAATGGTGCCTCAGGTTTGATGCAAACATTGAGAAAAGAGAGTGAGGGACACCTCTTTTACAGAATTGTACAGTGTTGTTTACGAATTATCAGTTGAGTAGTATGATCCCACCCTTCCAGGATGCCAGCTGATGTTTGCAGGGCTGCCAGATAGAGGGGGAAAAAAGAAAATAAGAAGTATAAACCCCTGAGTGTCATGATGCTGTATTTTACCGTCACTGCTTCAGAAATGAGATGACAACAAACTGGCTTCAGTTCTGGCTACTGAATTACCAAAAAAAAAAAGAAAAAAAGAAAGAAAAGAAAGGTCTCAGAGAGAAGAAAACAAGTAGAGACAAAGAAATGAAGACAAGCTGCACATATGGGAATTCCCCCATCCATCTATAATGGAGAAAAATAACACAGGAAATTATAAAAACCCCCTCATATCAAATAACGAATCACAAAAGAGACGCAGAAACTTCTGTAAATGGGTCTGTACAGACGTTATACTGCTGAGTGGGCATTACAGGTATTCCTTGGTCTCGATTTAAGGAAGAGAAAAGCAGCTGTGGTCAGAAGCGAAGCAGATGCTGGCCTTGAGAAACCAATAGCAGTCCATGCTTCAGGCTCCAGGGATGCCAGAACAAACACCAGCATATCAGCCAAGGCAGTGGTTACCCAAACTGTATTTACTGAATCGTTTTTGACAACTTTGGGGCTCTTTCTTTTTCCTCTAACATTTTATAGCACTGCCCAATGTCAGAGTGACATCTTAAATGAGATGGGCCATCCTGGAGCTACAGTGTTCTGTGCTGGTGCTGCTCTTACTTTCAAATATTATGTCTGTAACTTTTCCCAAACTCTGTCAAGCAAGTTTCCATTGACTGTTTCAGTATCCAGCTTGCAGAGCTCCAAGTCCATGATAAGACCATGGCCATCCAGATAGTATGTCATGACGAGGTCCCTGTGCTTCATTACCTGCAGCCAAAGCCACTTGAAGATTGAACTAAAGCAGAGCAAAGTCATAAACCCAATGATACCTCTGTATGCAGAGCAAAGGCATGTCAAGTCCCCCAGGGTATGGGCTGAAAGCAGGACCAGCCAGTAAGCACCTGTGCTCCGTGCAATTTTCAGTTTTGCAAAACCAAGTGCCGGGTGACAAATCTGGAAAACAAAGTAACAAATCAACCAGAAGGAAGAGCAAAAAACTATAGCTGAGGATCCAACTCATTAAAATATGAATTAAGCTAAGTTAGATTTTTAACTAAGGTGGTGGAAATCAAACTGCGTTTTTCTTCCTCAAATTAAGAGTTTACTTATGGTGGCAAAATTCAGAGCAAGAGGAGGATGCTGCTGCCCTGCCTCAGCAATCCAGCACTGCCTGCCACACTCTGCTCAAACACCTGATACTTGTTTGCTCTTGCTGTGACATTGCTCCAGGTGCACTTAATGGCCAGCTCTAATTGCGGCACGACATACCTGCAGCAGCAGTTTGAAAGGCTGAAAGAATAAATGGATGGGCTTAAAAAAAGGTGTTACTATTTTACTACTTGCTCTAATGTGATTGGGTGAGTGATTGAGTTAAATAGGTTGGGGTGAAACATGAAGACTAGTTCCAAATCAGAGTCCCTGAAGTCCTGGGATGGTAAAAGTCCTGGGATGCCAGGATTGAAGTACCTGACAGATTTTTGCAGTAATAAATTCAGACAGTGAAGCTCTGAAGAGGCACCTTCTGAGTAACACAACCACCCAGATATTGTCAAAGCTACACTTTTTTGTTGTTGCTGTTTTTTGGTTTTTGTGGGTTGGTTGGGGTTTTTTTGGTTTGTATTGGTCTGGTCTTTTGGGTTTTTGTTTTGTTTTGTTTTGTCTTGTGGTACTAAGCATTGGAAACAAACTTTTTCCCAAGGAAAGCTTTTGAATCCTAGGAGACATTTTGTCTGATAGTTTCAGATGACTGATGACTCTGGCAGCACCAGTCTCTAGCATAAAAGTCCAGACACCCAAAAGGGAGTTGTTTTTCTGTTGGCAGAGTATGACCCACTAGGAGGGTAATCACTTTTGGAAGTGCACACCTCCTTCCCCCAAGGTGATTACTCCAGAGGGAAATTGCTCTAAGAACTCATTAATGAAACAGGAAGCCATTATTTCTGACTGAGTATGCAGTGTCCTTTAGGAACAGCACGGGGCCGGGAAACCAGACCCAGGTGAGATCATGTGTTGGCCTTTTCCTTTCAGATAAGAGTGTGAAAACTGTAGTAAACAATGCATGCTCTGTATTGGTTGCTGACACCACTATGGCTGGATTACCGCAACCTAAACCTGTGATAGACAGCATGAACTACTGAATTCCTTAAGTTACCTTGGAAGGGACGGTACCAATCGACAGCTCTACGTCCAAGCTTCCAGATAGCGAGGTATCCAGCAGAGCTTTTTGAGCATGTTATTCTTTCATATGGGGATTGAGAAAGGAGATGGAAAGTACAGACTCCTCTGCCACCTCAGAAGCATTACTTGAGTCAGATTTTCCCTCCATTGTGGTCCTACCAGAGCTGGCATAATGCCTCCTCCTCCTCTTTCGTCCTTGCTAGGCTCTGCATTCCATTGGTGGTCACAGAGCTGGACACACTACTGCTGCTCCACTCCTGCTCATCTCTGAAGGTCACGGAGGTCCTGGTGGAAGTCCTGAAGCAGTGAGGCATTACCTGCACATTTGTCAGCTGTTGTAACCGTGTTTCATTGAAAACCACAGCACATTGATGAGTTCCCTACATGAACCAAGGATGGCACATAAAAAGATGACATGTCTTGTGGGATCAGCTTAGCTAAGGAAAGAAACCCCCTCTCCCTCCCTCTCTCTCTCTCTCCCTCCCTCCCTCCCTCCCAAAAAACAGACTAGATGCAATATATAGCCTTAGTCTTGTCTAGCCCATCACATTTCTGATGCATAAAGCATCCTCAAAATGTCCTCAGATAAGACATTCTTCCTCCCTTGTGCTATTTAAGTTAACAACCAATAAATGTAAAGCAATTCAAGATTTAACTGAGAATACTGAATTGGCATTTGGCAGGGGAACTACTGGGTAACACATCTGGACACAGCTAATGCCATTGCTTCCAGATGTGTAACTGGAACCGTGGGCACTGAGGCAATATTGAGGACCTGGGAGCCTGCTGCAGGCTGACCTCTCCTACCCAAGGCCTACCACTCCAAGGTGCATTTGAGGGCACAGTAAAACAGGAGAAGCAGTAAGACCACCAGATGAAAGAGCTCTGATTTGGCAATGGGCTACAGATACCCAAGGATTCAATTTCTTTAACTTTCCTTTATTCTCCTTTGCTGCAGAAACCATGCAAGCATCCCACTGAAGCAGGCACACATGCGAAGCAGCACTACCTTAAAAACAGATTAAAAAGGCCTTTTGAAGCTTCTCTTTGTTCTTTTCTTCCCTACTTCAACTGAGAACTTTTTTTCTAGAGCAGGAAGATGCATTTTAAAGCAAGATCATTTGGAATGTGAATTTAAATACAGAGAGCCAATCTAGATTTTCATGAAGGCACCCCAGAGTCTCATCTAACTGTAAAAACTAAGAATGGAGGAACCATCTAAATCCATCCCATTGCCAATGGAGAATAGCTTCCCACAGGATATTTACCAGTTTTTAATACCTTGGCCTTGCGCCTCATGTGCATCAGAGACGTACTTTTAGGCCAATAAAACATCCCTTGTCATGCCTTAATGCTGGAAGAATTAATTTATCACTCATTATTTGCTCTTTTAAAACTCTGTTCTTTGGATAGCTGTGACATAATTCTTAAAAATTACTCTAGTTAATGAGCAGAAGTAACACTGTCCCCTCCAGATTCCTACCACAAAGGTTTCCTTTTCTCAGTTTAATTTCAGCCCTTGCATTTGATGAAGGGCCAAAAACACTGATCAAAGGGGTGCTGGGGAGCACAGCTTGAGTCCTCTCACAACTCCTGGCTGGGCACACTGATCAAGGGTCTGCCAGAGGCTGGGAATGGCTTCTTCTTCACAGTGGCGAAAGGGTGTGCCTCTTTGGGCTAAATCAGGGAAGTCAGTCTGAATTCAGACAAAGCAAGGCCTGACAAAGTAAAGATGAAGTTTCTATTTAACTGAAGCCTAAGAAAATATGATTTCACTTTAAAAAAGTATCTCTCTGTCTCTATCGTGTACACACAATCCCAATGTAAGTGATTTCATCTTTCATATTTGAAGGTCAGCCATCTGAACACGGTAATTTTTCCACAGCAAGTCACAGTTTCTGCTCTCCTAGCAGGTCTGCACCATGAACATCCTAAATAAACCACACAAGCAAGGCAATTCGAAGTTATTGGACGCTTTCATTTTAATGTAGCACCCAGCTTCATATCGTATACATTTTCCAAAATTAGATGGGCATAGTATAGAACACTATACATTTTGCAGCTTACCACAGGGACAGTCTGCAGCTGTGAAAACAAATTACTTAAGTCTGGCTAATTTATAAGTTAAAATTCAAATATTTAATAGCCTCAGGGTATTTTTTAGATTAAAACAATGATAATGCTTGCAATACAATTTTTATATCAAAAAATCAGTAAGAGAGTAAAACATAATGCATATTTTCATAGCACATTACCATGAAGATAGCTGAAAAAAGCTGCAAAATACATCATCTCTTCTCAAAGATACTACATCACTTAGATTTTTTTTCCTGAAAAAATACTTTACTCTTTAGTCAATAAAATATGTGGCTTCATAAGCCCATGTATTTTCTTGTTAAGGACTGTGTATGCTAAAGGCTGAAAGGCTGATGGTACTGGAAAATGGACATCCCTCATTCCCCAGCTAGCAACTTTTCTAGGCTCTCTTCCTCCTGATCTGGAAGCTCAGCTGGGAGTAGGGCAATAAATATACCACCAACAGGCAATTTTCACATCATGCCCATCCTAAACGCTTCCTATAAAGGGCTCCAAATGCAAACCATGCCTTTAGGCAAAACCTCACCAATGCTGGTTAGCCTTGGTGGTGCTGTAGAATCGTAGAACTGTTTGGATCAGAACAAACCTTAAAGATCATCTCATTCCAATGCCCCTGCCATGGACAGGGACACCTTTCATTAGACCAGCTTGCTCAGAGCATCATCCAACCTTGCCTTGAACACTTCCAGGAATGGGGCAACCACAACTTCTCTGGGCAACCTGTTCCAGTGTCTGACCACCCTCACAGTAAAAAATTTCTCCCTAGTATCTAAGCCAAACCTACTGTCTTTCAGTTTCAAGCCATTCCCTCTTGTCCTGTCACTACATGCCTGCATAAAAAGTCCCTCTCCAGGTCTCCTGTAGCCCACTTTAGATACTGGAAGGTGCTATAAGGTCTCCCCAGAGCCTTGTCCCCAGAGCCTTGTCTTCTCTGTGCAGAACAACGGTCAACTCTCAGCCTATCTTCATAGGAGAGGTGCTCCAGCCCCCTGATCATGTCAAGCTGTGACTGAATGATAGCCAAACAAGCTCCTCTCCCTGATGTGGATAAAGAATTTCCAGCAGCAAAACTACTGCCATGCAATCTGAAGATAATATTTTGATTTTAAAAGGATATTCAACAACTTACCACCAACAGGGCTGCATCAACCAATCACTGACACTTTTTCTACCTCACCAAAACCCTCTGGAAAAGTGAACTGAAGACTATCTGGAAAGTAATGTTTCTGCTGCATCCTGGTATAAAATCAATAACTAGGAGAAGGACATCAATCCTTCAGGATTAATATGTGTTCACAGGTAATTTAATGCCTCTGAAATGGAAACTGTTTGCCTTGCTTAATTACCAGGTCATTATTTATTTTTAATAGCTCAAGTAAAAATGGCTTGTCTACAAAGGCAACCAGTCATTACACTTAGATGAGAATTTTCTTTTTATCACCACAGAATTACTATATGTTGAAAGAAGTATTTCATAGAAAGGTATCAGGTGATACAAGCATTAACAGCTCCATAAAGATGTACAATCAAAAGGAAGACACATGAGCACACACACTCACACTGAGGATGATCCTTGTCTACTCCACCTAGTCCTGTTCTGCAGGCTTGGAAAGGGGCACCAGGCTCATAGTCAGCACATCCTCTCAGAGGCAAGGATGCCATGCTCCACCTCCTGTTCCCATTTATCCTCTACTGCTGGGCATGTTCTCCTCTGCTCAGGTATGTACAGAAACCATGAACTGAGGACAGTGAGAGCTTATGTATGGGAATCTGCTCTCACTCCTTGGTCAGGCGGGAAGCTGGGACAGGCAGACCCTAGTTGCTGTTCTGGGTCAGGCATGTCAGGGGCTTAAAGCTCATCATTGACCTGTAGCTCGAGAAAGTGCCCTGAACATGAAGCAAACTGCCTGCCATAAGGTCTCCCTTTTGGACCAAATGGTTTTGGGTTTAGGAGAATCTCCCATCTAAAG
The DNA here is from genome assembly GCF_047495875.1 of Pithys albifrons albifrons. Classification (NCBI taxonomy): domain Eukaryota; kingdom Metazoa; phylum Chordata; class Aves; order Passeriformes; family Thamnophilidae; genus Pithys; species Pithys albifrons. Next base: position 8,918,444 of record NC_092458.1, read on the forward strand.
TTTGAGAAAGTAAAGTTTTCTGCAAAAAAAATTATGATTTTGCTACACCCCTATTTTTCTAAAGGGGAAATAATGTTAGAGAAAATCTGTGACACTGGGTTTAGATGTGAACTTGGACCAGCCAGGGCCTGTTAACAGTAGCCATGAGTATGGCTGCATGGAACAACTGCCAGAAGCACTGTCTATAGATTCTTGATGCCTTCTCCTCTCCTCCAAATGCTAAAAGCTTCCCATGCCCAGATACATCTTTTCATTTTGCATGGGATTCTAGTCACTGAAGCTGAGTTGGTCATTTGATTGCAACCCAAAAAATGCAGGGATGGTTAGAGTCTGGCAGTAAAGTAACAACCAAGGATGTATTTCATTGTTGGCTAAACATGTATAACAATTTCCAGTGAATGAAAAAACCTTCTGTATTTTAGAAGGGAGACTTTTGAAAAAGACAGTCTAAAGTAGACTCACCCACTCTGCCTTTGAACAGTCTACTCCGCAAACAACTCAAGTGAAATAAATGTGGGATTATTCCAAAGAAAGCTCCTATTAAACATGAGAAAGTCCTCTGCTGCCTTAAAAATGCAGTGTGCACATTTCTTTGTAATAATTGAAAAGCTTTCCTTAAAGTATCACCTATAAAATAAAAAATAAGTGTGCCATACAATTATTTTCTATGAAATAATAAGGGCTTATGAACCAAATGATAATGTAAGAACTAAAAAACAGAGCGAGCCTTTAGCCTCCTTAAATCTCCAGACTGACTCAGTGCTATTATGAACAAATTAAATAAATGATGATAAATTTGGAAAAATACCACTACTAGCAAGAGGGCAGTGGCTCTTTTGCAGCTTCCCAGAAAAGTTTGCATTCCTCACATTTTGTCACTGACCAGGAATGACTGCCTGACCTCAGCTATGCAATAGTCACACAAGAGAAGTCCCAAATCCAGAGAAAACAGTTGTTGCTTGTTGACATAGTGATGTTTAGTTGAATCAAAACTAATGTATCACAAATACAGACTTTCAGTAACAATTCTGCAAATGACTACTTTCACCTTCAGACTTCTAGATTCAAGTCCCACATCCACACTCCTTATAGATAAAACAGACTATTTCCCATTGATGTCTTTCTTGTCTCTCAACAAAACTTTTGGCTGCTCTGTTGCCCTCTGATAATGCCAAGGCAGCCTTTCCATGATACACCCTGAAAAGAGGCTACCCAACTGCTTCAAACCTACTTCTCCTTCCTCTCAGCCCCAGGGCCCTCCAGTAGCTGCAGGGAGAAAGCATTACACCAACAACAGTGACAAAATTTTTGCACTGTTTCTGCATGACAAACACATACACTTAAGTCACTGAGCAACAGGACATGAAACATGTGCAGCATCATGTTTAAGGTGGCTAGCAGGTAGGTGACATTCCCTTGCAGTGAAGCACACCATACCCATGGTGAAAGCAGGGCTGACATTATGTCTGAGGTTATCCAATCTAAGACTATTGCCTGAAAAAATAAAGCAACATTAGTCAGCCAGGTTCCACTGCAAGAACTGAAATCAAAGCCACCGATCACTGCATTCATGGAAAAATGCCCACAGAATTCAGTTGGCCTTGGATCAAACGCAGGTTAAAAATTAATCTTTGCTTCTTCATTTAGAAAATAGATGGGCATTAGCAGCTCTATCCTATCAGTAGCATCTCCACTGATGTGTGAAGGAACCTTAGTGAAAGCCTGTTGTAAAAGGCAATTATTTCCACCACACATTTTATAGCCTCATGCATAGCACTTATGCTATCTTTGTTCTTTTGGAAATACAGTTCTTGTATACATCCTTAAAAAAATACCAGCATCTACTAAGACAACAAAGCAGAGTAACACAAAACGTACATAGAATAACTTTTATAAAAATGCCCTGAATGCATTTTAACCTGTAGTTAGAAATACAGTTGGTTACAAAAAAAAGCAGAAAAACCTATAAACCAATGATCTCAAACACGCCAAAAGAATGCAGAGACACTGGCAGTTGCAAGCAAAGGATCAAACACTGGTGATACAAAACAACTGTAGCTAAAAAAAAGATATTTTTTCCTAATTTCCAAAATAATTAAATTTTAGTATTTTTTACTTCCTCTCATATGATTTGAACTTCTAAAATACAAGTTTTCTCTAGCATTAAAATACATTCGTGATTGCATAATAAACAGTACTAAGAAAATAATTATTTGACATGTGATTGAGGATAAAGATTCTGTACATCTTGAGAGTTTTATTCCTATAGTATGTTAAACCCATGGGTACTCTAGCATGATACAATTCTACAGGAATCAGTAACATCCAGAAGCACATCACAGCAGATGAGTTTTCAATTTAAGCAAGAATTCAGGAATGATGTACCTTTTAATGATCAGGGCAGGAGGTGCTGCCAAAATGCATATAAATCAGAAATTCTTTACATAAATAAAATACTCTAGGTTATTCATTTCAGTGATAAACTGCATTTATACATTAGGCTAGGAATAGGGAGGAAAGAAGGCAAAGCATCTCCCACTCAGAGATATCTGGCAGTCAGATACTCGTTTTCTGTGCCTTCCGCACCTGCAAAGGCAAATGTATGTAGTGGGGTGAAGAGACCAGATAAGGCTGGACCTCCCCACTGCCTTGGCACAAACCCTGCTCAGCCACACCAAGCTCCTCTCCTTGCAAGGCTGCTGGGACACGGTGCTCTGCTCTTGCTGCTGCATGGCGGTGCGGGAACTCACAGGACAGTGACAGGACGTAGTTGCTCCAGCTGTGTTTCCAAGGCAATTCGTTCCTTGTGAACCTCCTGCAGAAGGGAGAGAGTCGTAACTTTTGGGATGCTCGCATGAATCACCTTGCTCTGGTGAAGAGCAGACAGGCAAATCACTGCCATTGACTCGAGGCTCAGGGCTCAGCTGTCTTGAGTAATTCTCCTTGTGGTCTCTCAAAACACACCAATGCCGTACAACCCACCCTGCACAGTTGTCTGCTGCCTCCTCCTCACAGTAGGGCAGCACAGAGGTTTAAACACATGCTTGGGCAATCACAGAGAGGAGCAGTCATCCACTGGGCAGTGGAACAGCTGGGGCTGCAGCAAAGATAGCCAAAATTGGCCATTTTTACTGAAGAAAATCAGCCTATTTTGAAATTAGGTTTCCTGAAAAAATGCTTTTTGATAATTTTTGTTCTACAAGCAACCTCCTTCTTTTGGGAAATGAACAAGACTTAAACTTTGCAACCTACCTCTGTGGCTGCTGCAGCAGAAAGATCATCAATCTCGGTCAGAAACTAAGTGTGAAGGCTTTGGGTACCAGTGATATTGGGAAAGCTCTTCTTGTCTCAAGGCTGCCCCTGTATTGAGGGGCACCCAGCTCCCTGCCAGTGTGGGAGCTGGCCTGAACTAGGACTCCTCCAGGCCTTGGTTCCCCATTTGGAGAGGCTCAGAGCCCCAGCATGACAGTGCACATGAACCCTCCACATCTCAGCACAAGATGTGCCTGAGCAGTACCCATAAAGTCTTCTGGTCTCCATAAAAACAGCAGAGCCCTGCTCCATCAGAAAGCTTCCAGGCAGCAATACAACTTAAATGACAAGTTCAGTTTTCTGTTCTTGTGTGAACTTAGGCAAAGCTATGTCTTTTCCTGCTGTAAAACACAGGTAACAGCCCTGGCCTGCTGAAGATGGAAGCAGGTAAGACCTGAGGAAAGGAATGATGGCAATGTGCTGTTATTACAAGCTTTCATCTATATGCTTATTTCAATTACAGTCCTATATTTTCCTCTGATCCAGTAGACAGCACCGCCCTGAATCTCTCTTGGGAGATCCCTGAAAAGCAGTTAAGAAATTACATTAAGCAAAGTTGAACATGCAATCAAATTCCACCTTGACTGAAAAAAGTGCATCTGCAGGTTCACTGCTCTTTCCAGACAAGTGTGTTCACAAAATGCGAAGAAGAAAAAGATGTAGCAGATAAAAACCTGAAGTCTGTACTACTTTTGGACTAAGACAACAGAAAAGTAAGAACTGGTATGTGTAAGAAAACAGCCCCTTGAGAACACATTAAAGGACAAGTCAGCAGATATTAAAAATCAGTGTTAGATGTTAATGTAAAGCATGGTTCAGTCAGTCCATGTGTCTCAAACACCTGACTGAAAGAGACAGTTATGTAGCAGAACTGATCAGAAAACAAGAAAGCTTGGCTTGAGTTGCTCTTCTGCACCGACTGACACCATCACATTATTAAACTTTTAAGAAAGGCAAAGTTCATCCTTTAGACTTTGCCAGGAACTGTAGGGTCATAGGTTGCTATTTTTCACAGAAAGCATCATCCCACACCCATACACAGCACAGCTATTCCCTTCTTGAAAGCAGGGTCTCATCTGAGAAGATGAACAAGATTCTCTGCTTGAGGTGACACATAACTGATTGCAGGGAGCTTTGTCACTGATTTGCAATGCATTCCTTACCTTCAGCTGCTGCTGGAGCTCACTGTTCAACCTGGCGAGCACAGCATTGGCTTCTTTGTTTTTCCGTATAGCAGTCTGAATAGCCCTTTTCTGCTTGGAAGACTGTCTGCCAGACACAGAGACACAAAACATTTCAATTAAGAGCCTCAACAGTGGCTGATGCCAGAAGACCAGCCATCCATTTTGCGTGACTGTAGCCTACACACTCTGGACTATGCTTCAAAGACAAGGTACAAACTACAGATTTGAGAAAAGAAAAACGTAACACTGAAATTAGATGGCTGAATCAGGCAGAGTTTTTGAAAATAAAATGGTCACACTTGTTAACCCGAATGACAGAAACATTTTAGGCTGTCTCGATTATTTCAAAGCCACTGCACGCTCACTGAGCTTAAGAATAATCCCTGCATAGCTGTAGTTATTGCTGCATCTTTGCATTAGCTGTTTTCAGACACTTGTAGAGTTTAAAGAGTCAGGAGTGGCTAATGTAAAATACAAAAATCATTCTATAAGGAAAGAAAGGACATTGATATGAAAATGCTGTCTCACATTTTTGGGAGCATTGCTGATTCTGATGTTTCTTTCCTTCAAAAATTAATGTCTTTCACTCAAAGCAGTAATTTCCACCAGAACCATCTGATATCACAACAGGAACAGAGAGAGGGCTTATGGACTTTCTTTATCTCTTCTGCTGCTTAAATAAAGGATTTCTCTCTTATTATTACTTCATAGCCTGTGGTAACTGATCTGCAGGAAACGACAGCTAGGCAGAGAGGTACAGAAAGAGACAGCTCTGTGCATAAGGACCATCCAAGAAACAGAGATAACAATAGGAAAAAGGAAAGAAAATACAGAAAATTCTGGCTGAATATCCAAACCTATTTCCAAACAGATTACTTTAAAGTTTTACATGAGGCAAGAAGAGCTCTTTAATGCCAAATTTGATCTAAAACAGATGCCCTATTTAAATACAGTCCACAGTGGCACACAGTCCCCATTAGCTCTTCTCTCTTAACAGAGCTGATGGCACTGATCTTTGCAACAGAATCTTTATCGCAGCACAGCAACAGGACTTTATGCTGTTATCTTCCAGTGAACTGTCAGCTTTCTGCTTCACTATTTTGCTTCAAACTACTCTCCACAGGCTATAAAGTAATAGATGATAGGAAAAAAATAAAACCAGGGCAATATATGTCCGTGGCCATTTAAACATTTTAGGAAACATACAGACAAAACGGGATTGAGATGTTAACAAATGCTTCTATCTTTGAACCACTATGGAATATGCACTCCCAAAGCACAAAATAGCACTTTAAGAGCATCCTAGAAGTCTTATTACTTATTCTAATCTCCAATTATGCAGCACAGATTCAGTCTACTTATAAACAGTTTGCCAAGAAATGCTCAATTGCTTTGGGCAGCTTCGTTTTTTTTCAAGCTGAATCAGATGTTTTTGCAAGGCTCTGGGTGACAGCAGGGTATAATGTTTGCACACTCAGTTGAGGGAGATGCAGAGATCCAATAGTGCTTCGAGTACCTTTGCTTACCATTTGTACAGTCCCTTCTCCACCACTACTAAATACTCATACAAGTCTTTGGTGCTGACAGCTTTGACAGCTGTATTTATGAGAGCAAACAACACATGTTGGTTTGGCCATTACTGGATTATCACAAGTGGTGTATGGCTTAGCTCACACTGGTGGCAAGATTGTTTCCAACCTGCCTTACAATGAACAAATATCACACAGATATGATCAACATCAAGCATTTCATGGCTCAGTTTCCTGGACATTTATGAATGAGCAAAATTCCAGAAGACATGTGCAAGGCAAAAACACACACCCTCACATTAAAAAGGAGTTGTGTAAGATATGCTGGCTGAAGTGCTAGGCTTGTTCTTCAGTGATGTCCACCAGGTACAGAAGTAGCACACCTCTGAAAAGGTTATCTATCAATCAAATACCACCAACAGTGACTACAAACTTAGTCTACATTTGACAAGACCAATGTAGATTTCAGAGACCTGTATCTTGTGAAACATTCTCAAAACCAGAACTATCAAGCACAAAATTATGCAAAGCGCAAACCCTGCCACATCAGATCTCATGGTACGGTTTGGCATGCTTAGTACAGGTTTTTACTTTTGAACTGGGAGATGAGCCTTGGCTGCTGGCAGGGAAGAAGTCACATTTATAGTGGGAGAAACCTCAGGGGTGTCCAGCCCTTGTGCCTCTGTTCGGAGCTTCCTGCGGGCAGGTTTGGAGGGCGGCTGCGTAAGAACCACCTCCTGAAAGGAAAAAGCACAGCAACGTTAAGTTAGGCCATATGTGTCCCATCAGTAGGCTGGGGAATACTTGTGACACATAAATTGCTGACAGCTGGACTAAGATTTCATAATTTAAAGAGGTACAGAGCTTAATTCAAATTTGGTAATAGCTTCTCAAGTTTCTGACTTTGAAAAAGGGACAATAACTCCTGCAATCACTTAATTAATTAAATGATTATACTGGTGTTTTGCCTTCATCTGGATGACAGGCTCTTCAGAACTGGATTGTATAGCTCGGTGTGCAATGGGCAGAGGTGAAAGAAGGCATATAAATACACATACCAGCCCCCACTTGACCCAAAAGCATTAAAATCAAAGCAAGATTTAATTTTGATTAAGCTCAGTTGGTAAGAATGAATAATCAATCACTTGCATCCCAACTTACTGCCTCACACATCTGGCATGGAGTCTCTCTCCCCTCCTCCCTTACATGAAACAACACTGAAGATAGCTTAGAAATACAAATATATAAAATTTTCCATGCAAAATTAACATGTTGGAAGCATCTAAGGCTGGTTATTTCTCTTGATAAGTTACATCAAATAAACAGTCTGGCTTTTCTGGGTAAAACAGAGTCTTGGATTTTTATGACTTCAATGGGAAGAAATATCCTTTTCAGTGTATTTTATACTAGATCTGTTTTACAAGGGATATAACTATTACTGCCTCATTTCATGAATGAGAAAGTTGAGACTCAAAAAGCTGAAGGGACTTGAGAAAGGTTTTTTTGGCATCAGAGACAAAACCAGAGATAAAATTTTATTATCGCACATTTTCCTGGGCTAGACTATGTGCATTACTACATTTTGACCTAATGTTAATAAAATAAGAAAAAAATAAATGAGGAAATATTTAATGACATGGCAATCATAAAGAAGAAACTCAACATTCTAATAAGCAGCCTGACTCACAAGAAGAGACTACTATGACTGATACTAAAGGAAACCAACATAAGACCATCAATCATTACTATTAGAGGGACTGCAATTATTAAAAGAATTTGCATTAGAAGGAAAAAAGGGGTTTCAACATTAAAAAATAGTTCTGTCATTATTGAAAAAACGAATCTAAAAATATTATTACATATTCTGATCCAAACATTAGCACATCATGACTGCACAGGTCTCTGTGGTAATAACACACTCTGAAATCCTAAGCACATGCAGAGGTCCCTGCAAAGTGAGGAACTTGTGTCTGCCTTCTACAACTATAAACTGCTAGGATGCCAAACACACTATCCCAGTCTACCTTAAAACGGCTCAAATCCACTGGATAAATCCCTCAGCTATTGCAAACACAATGCTGTAAGCAATGATCCAAACCTAAAAGCAGATCCCTCTGCAGGGGATCTTTGGCTGGCTGCTGCTGCACAAGGCTTTGGAAAGTGGGTCAGCACTGCAACAACAACCTGCCTTCCACACCCCACAGCCTGAGGCTTTGCTGCATTCTAGGGATCCAGGTGGGATGTGGGTGAGCATGAAGCAGGTGGACCACAAGAACTTCATTTCCCCAGCAGGGCTACAAAGCAGAGCAAGGAAAAAGCAGGACAAGGCTAGAAGCAGCTTGTGATGAGCACAGGAAGAGCAAGGACACTGCCCAGAAAGCCCTATACATACAGAAAATAATGATACTGGACATTTGTCTGTGTCCCCCTGTTAGAGCAAGAAGGGTGATGGTGCTCTGTGGGCAAGGTACACACTACACATAGCCATGGAAAACAGTTCTTGGCTGGGCTAAGCAAAGATCTTGCAGGTGTTCCCTGGCTGCAGGAGGGGCCAGAGGCAAGAGGGTCTGCATCTGCCCCCTATCAAAACCTCTTCTGGCTGGGGCTGGTGAACAGAGGTGGTGAAAGCATCATCAGGAGAGGGGAAATGCTCACAGCCACTGCTAAGGGCAGTCCATCCATAAGCAAGGCCCTTTGAAGAGTGCCATTGCAATTTCAGTGCTTACTTTATTACAATGATATGTTCATTCAAAAACATATTAGAAACTGCACATCTTGAGCAAATCTTTCCCAGTCTATGTATATTCAGTGGAGATCTTGACCTCTAGCAAACAGGTGTGTTTACATCAAAATTAAATCCTCAACAACTGAAACCAAGAAGTGCATCAAAATTTGGAAGAACTACAGGGAGACAGAGGTCAAGTCCAATCAAACCCTTTTTTGTCTTCCCTAAGGCTGCACAAGCCCCTATCGATTTGAAATAAATGGCAAGCTGCCTCCTCAAAGCACGTGCAGCAATGTGTATGTACTAAGAGCTTTCTTAATGATTTATCTGAGTTGATGTCACACACAATCCCAGTTCTCTCCAGCGTCTTGATCTCCACAGAAAGTAAACATGTGAAAACATAACCCTAACCCTCTGTTTAATTGCTTTAAAACTTAAAACAACCACATTTGTTGATGAAGGCAAATCACTCCATAATGGTACAATGTGTGCAAGTCTCACCTTTTTTGCTGAACTGTTTTCTTCTGCCTGCGATGAGGGTCTATTCATCTGAGGATGTAAATCAACCTCAGATGGTTGCTCTGTCTGCAACAACAAATCAGTCATTGCTACACCCAGAAAATGACTAGCAGTCACATACAATAAAGTCAATGAAAGGAAATGTTACACACAAAAGAGAAGTTACTTTAACAATTCCACAGTAGGGAAAATGGAGATCTAGGGTGACAGCTGAATGGATGACATATGTCTTTTGCAGATATTTAATGAAACCATTTTCTTGCATTTTATTGTGCTGGGAGAACAGAATAAAGTCTTTTGAAGCATTAGGAACTGATGAATGTAAACAATCTAGTACACCGAATTTCTTCTAGTTACCCATATGGCCTAGATACTCAGAGAAAAACTAAGGAGGGTAGATAAAAGTTAGAAAGATCATGAATGCGCCCTATCACCTTATTATCACCTGAAACTGATGAAAATTCATTGGAATAAGACTCTGTCTTTGAAGTTTGCAAGGCTGAAGTGAGAAATCATGAATCATACCCAAAATTCCAGCAAAGTTACTGAAAACACAAGTCATAAAAGCAGAGAAATAAATCTTCCCTCCTCTCTTCTCACGTTTCAAACAGAAACCAAGATGAACACTCACCACCCAGGTCTACACATCTGCAAAACAAAACAGCCTCCTCCAACACATCTGACTGAGCAGCAAATTAAAACAGAGGGTAAATCCCTTGCTTTGCCACTTGTGAAACCTTTCTGCATCTTTCGAAAGGGCAGAGCAGAGGGAAGGATGGCAGGATTTGGAGCTGCCTCAAGGACACAACAACAAACGTGGTATAAACACAGTGCTGCTGTTTTCTGTCCAGAGGGTGTGGGTTGGCTGTCCAAGACAGGGCAGGCAGGCAGGAGAAGGAGGCTGAGGGCACTTGGCACTGACAGACAGCATCTTCTCCTCCTTCCCAGCTTCTGCCAAGTTGGAGCCACGCTGGCAACGGCCCCCAGGCAGAAGGGGCAACCTGCCACCCTGCTCCCTCCTCAAAAAAGGCTCATTTCAACACAAGTGAAAAGCCAAGTTCCAGGCAAACCTCAAACTTCCAAGGGACCAGGGTTTTAGCCATAATAACTTGTTGCACTCTGGAGAACCAAACTTGTGGTTGACAAGAGGTTTCTGCATAAGCCCATCAAGCTCTGTAGCAGTCACAAGTTTGCCAGTGCTTAACTGTGAGCTAAACAGAAATGACAGAAAGAACAGAATTTGGTATATTTAGTAAGGGGAACTTTTTCATTCCACTTTCCATTTCTTCCGTAACAGGCACAGTAAGAGCTGTACAGAAAGTGCAGGGGAAACGTGGTTCTGTCAGGTTACTACTGTTCTCCAACCATATGGTGTCAAACGTGTACAGAGGAGGGAAATTTTGAGTTTATTTTTTTTAAATGCATGTGAAGAAAAGGTATTTTGCCTGACTAAATTTCTCTCCCAGCCTCTTTTAACTATGCTACATCTGTAGTGTTACCTGATAGTTAAAAAAAAAAAAAAAAAACAACAAAAAACCCCAAAAAGCTCACACTGGAATTTTCCAGTATCTGATTATTAATATCTTAACTTTTTTCAATTTTGATTAACTACTGAATGCTAACATCTGAATTCTGAAAAGCTTTTTATGTATTGAAGGGTTTCCTTTGTAACTGTAGATTTCTGGTCAAATGAATGTGAAATAAAAATTTAAAAAGCAATATTTTTTCTGTCTGTAAAAATAAGTCCATCGAATGCAACAAACCATTTCTTTATCAGCAAGGTGGATAGTCCATAACCTCCCTGATTTCTACAACCACTTTTTCTACATTTGAGAGAAATGAAGGCTCTAAGCAGTGGTAACAGTAGCCTGGCAAAGACCATAAGGCTTTCGTGAATGATTTGGGGATAGCAAAGCTAAAATAACAAACACAACCACAAGGTAAATTTGGGCCGCTTCACTTTGACAAATCATTCATTCATTCATTTAAGGACAGCAAGAGTAAACCCAGCCCTTTAGAGAGCCACATAGTATACATACTATAAATTCATCATGGTATAACTGCTGCACAGTCCAGAACAGTGACAGGGTACATGAGAGACAGCTCTTGATCACCCTTCTTGGACAGGGAGCTTGACATACCCTCACTAACTTGGCTAGGCAGCCAGTTTCTGCTGCTCACACTCTTGTTGGAGCCTACACTAACCTCTCATCAGAAGCAAAAATATATTGACTTATTTCACAGAATGGAAAAAAATAAGAAAACAAAAGGAGACCAACTCCATATTATTTAGGTATGGATAAAAATGCAGCTTTTGAAGAACCAATATGTTCAAACATTGTAGATATAACTGAATAGATCAGTACTCTACAACGTCAGTTGCAAATAGAGAGGAAAATTGAAATAATGATAAGTTAAAGGGCCTGGACGGGAAAGAAAAATAGAAAAACCCCCAAAACTCAAACTTTAGCAGAAACACCCTTTCTTCTTTTCCCCCTCTTCTTCTTTTTTTTTTTTTTAATGCTTTTATTGCAGGAGAATACTGTTTTACACTGAAGGGAACTGAAGAAAAAAAGAGGGCAAACTTTGCAGCCTGGTAAAAAGCAAATATAAATTGCAGTGATGATGCCAAAATTTCCAACAGTTTGATATCACCGTTCCTAGATGCAAGACACATTTTTTGCGAGCTGAGTGCTGTGATGTGGCTGTGGCAGCTGTGCTGCAGGGCTGCGGTACCCACTGCCTGAGCCTGTGTCACTGGGCTGGCCACTGCTCCCTGCTGCCAGGACGTGAGGATGGCAAAGCTCAGCAGCCAGTGGAGCAGGGGCTGGTAAAAATATAGTTACATCTGACCAAAAAAAAAAAAAATTAAGGGAAAACAAAAGAACTAATTCTGGTGATGCAGCTTATGCATAATGAACGATCCAACTGACTGCCACGTCCCTAAAGTGCCACCTAGTGGCACGTGGGACAGGCCATTTTTGAGAGCTCTGCTCGGAGGAGAGTGACAAAAAATAGGTGCCTGCATCACTAGGAGCCTGCAGATTTGAGCCTGCCCCACGGGCACGCTGCCACTGGAGTGCTGAGCCTCGACCCTCCCCAAAGTTCCCTTTCCCTGTCACGCAGAAACCAGCTCGATGCATGAATTATCTCACGTCTGAGTTACAAGCTCTCCTCTACAAAGACCTCTCCACTCCTCAGAGTGATGACTCTGACACAAGTGCCCAAGTGTAACAAATGATCAGTGTGCTGCTGCAGGGATTTTGTTCAGAGACACAGCATTTAACCCAGACAAAAAGCTTTCGTTAACTATATCATGCATCAATGCAAAGATGGTTTGCTGATGCAGCTGACCCAAACAGTCCTCTCCGAGAACCTTTACAAATACAGCTGTGAACAGTTGTTGCCCCTATGCAGACTTTAAAGGAAAAATAACTCCCACTTTTTTTGTTTTTTTTTTTTTCCAGAGGAATTCTTCACAGATTTCCTCCCCTTCAGTGATTTGGACATGGGGTGAAAGCCAGTATTTGCAGCCTTTTAGTACTGGGCAGAGTGATGTGGCTGAGCACTACTCTGGTCCAAGAAGTGTGGAGTACTAGGAAAAGGTGATCCAACAGGAGCAGCTGAGGTGGGTTCCCTTTAGCTCTTCACCCTTTTAATACCATGCTTAGTATAGTCTCTGGGCAACTCATTTCTCATTCAGAAACACATCAATAAACCACCTCCCTCCATCACAGAATGTCTTGGAATTTTCCCACATATTGGAAACTTGGCACAATTATATTTAAATACTTCACCATTGGTTTATAAAACTGAAAGATTATACATTGTCTTCCAAAGGAAACTTCAGTTATGGTAGTGTAGAAGCGCTTCAATGGAGGTGTCTCACTCATGCTCACAGAACAGAGTAAGCTACTGACACTGGGAGTGCTGCTGTGCTGACTGGCAACACACCCCGGCTTACAGCAGGTGAGCAAAGAATATCCTGCTCATTTGTACTACCAGCAGTGCAAATAGAGTCTGCAGACCAGGCCTAAGAGTATTTTGATTTGGGAAGCAGAGTAAGTGATCACAGAAAAGAGTAAGACTGTGTCATATTCCAAATCTCCTGAAGAGACTGTCTTTGCAGAGACCAGAGAGTTACTAACAGACAGTATTTACTTTTTCCTCAGCACAGCCTAGAATTTTCTAGGGACAGCCATAGCCTTCTCATTCTTCCAGGCAAAAGGTAAAACTGACCAACAAAGTTTCTGTGCCGCGGCCACAGCCAGAGCCCAACCTGTGGCCTACAGCCAACACTGAGCATTAGGACAGATAATTCCTCATCATTAAGGAGAGCATTAGGGATTGCAAACGCTCATTATGTCATGGAATGAGCCTTGACCAGGCATTCATAATCTCATTGCTCCAAGTGATGATACTTAATAGCACCTTTCTAAAAGAAACTGTAACACTCACTTAAGCACTAAGTGCTTCGAAAGCCTCAAATGAAAGATTTTTGTAAGAGAACAACTGGTTCTTCGCTTACATTTCCAGTTCTTTTGGTTTGCAAAACTGGATTAGATGTAGATTTTACACCCATGTTTCAAGACAATCCATAACTGATCTTCCAGAACAGCAGGTCTACACAGAGCTTTCATATTCCTGTTACTTGAGAGATTTTTTGCAAGAGGTGAAGTATATATTCAGTCTATTCCCAATTCAATTTTGCCCACACTTATGCTCCAGGCTAACTTTACACATGGAAATAGTCCCATTGCAGTCAATGGCACTGCTCACAGAAGTGAAATGATCTCTGTGCATTCACTAGACTAGCCTATAATCATTACATATATAGTGCCACTGCTTAGCTTTGCAAAAAATTATTGAGAACAGCTTATCTTTAAGAAAAAGTAGGATCCTAAATATGCTTAAAGCTCTGTATGTGCCCATTGCAATCTTCTATCATCTCTACATAAGTTCGTTTAATAGGTCTTTTGCTCCTTTCTAAACATTCATATTTTTGTGCTTAAAGTCAAATTCTGAGAAGTCGAGACATCTCAGTTCCAGTTTCTGTGAGACTTCTGCATCTCACACTGAATCCTCAATTCTTTTTATTGCTTGTTACAAAAACTGAAAATGGTGAGACAGGAAAAAACCCCACAGGAATGTAAGTGCAACAAGCTGCCAGGGCCTCAGCATGCTGCCTGCTTTCTCAGCACTGTGCAGCCCGAAAGTTTTGATAAGCTTTTCCTTTCCCTGAGCTATCTGAGGGCTGGTGATAAGGTTGTGGAGAAAGGCAGTAAATACAAACAAATTGCTGCAATGTTCAGCTAATTCACAATGAAAGAATAGGACCCAGATGGAAGCATTAACAATCTGTTTTAATACTTTGACTTTCACAAAACCAGATTAGCATAAGCTAGAAAGGCGTATGTGAATTCCACTACAGATACAGGCACTGGGTTCTTGGCTTCTTTTTATTGTTGTTTTTATGATAAATGTGAAGCCAAATTAAAAGTTATTACAACACATTTTAATTAAGATACTCTCCCAAAACCCTCTTTACAAAGAATTTTGTAGCATACATCAACTACTCCTCAAATTCAATTTTCACAGTGCTACTTTTCCACCACTTCTTAAATCGCAATACATTTTGTCTGGTCTTTTTAGATTTAATATATAATTTTCATGAGAGGAAGATAACCCAATTCTATTATATTAAGTGGCAGATGGCAAAATCTTTCATGTTACAGAACACTTTTAGTTTCATTACTGTTACAGGCTTCCTTAGTACCTACTGCACTGCTTATGCAATGTATGTTATTCTGCAGGCAAAACCATGGAGATGATCAAAACCCCCACCCTCTTCTTAGACAGTAATTGCAAATACAAGCTAAAAAGTATACTTTGCTTTAATAGAAAATGGTTGTTCGGGAGAATACCATCAGATACAAACAGCATGATGCCAAAAGCAAAATCTTCACTTTTTTGGGGGTAATTTTTATTTATATAACAAAAACATTCCTTCCTGTAAAACTCAAGGTGTCCCGTCAGCACTTCAAATTCCTCACATAATCTTACAGAGTAATGGAATGCCTTAGGGAGCTGAATATTTTCTCCAAATTCTGTAACAGAGATAAGCAAACCTGACCTCATCCTCCAGGTAATTCTGCTTTACCTAAAGATGCTGGTAGTGGAGGGATGCCTGGACCCCCTCCCTGCATGTGGCCATCCTGCTCAGGAGGCTGAGAGGCCTCAGCAGGACACACAGAAGTCTTTCCTCACCTCTTGGCCTCAGCACCACAGACCAGTGTGGGCATGATGGTTACGAACCCCGCCTGAGCATATCCCACACTTGTGGCTCTCCATGGACTCAGCAGAACGTGAAGGCATGTTGATAGAGACAACTTCTTGAACTGGGTCCCAGTATTCACTTGCACTTCTGGATGATAAATGGCCAAAAAGCTTCATGGAATTATGAAGTATCAAGTAACATTTGGAGAGCAGAACATTCAATATGTTGAAAAGAATAATATCTTCGCTTTCCAACACCACTAGGTGCCTGTGACTGGGCAGGGTGACCCACCCATCACCCCTCTTAGTGCTTCATTTCCAGAATTTCACCAAATCAGTAACATCTAATGGGAATGATGGCCACTAAACTGACAGTTGAATTCTGAGCTCCTGTAACAGAGTGAGATTTTAATCTTCAGAGTTGCACTGTACTCAGGATATTTCAATTTGATAATGGTAACAGCTGCCTGCTTACCCCACTTAACTGCTTTGCCTTCAACCATAATTTCTTCAGTGCCTGCCAAAACTGCCAGCATGGAACCAGTGGGAATAAAAACATCCCAAAGTCTCCAGAAACAAAAGTCCAGCACAAACGAGAGTGAATTTACAAAACCAACAGGCTTAAAATTTTGACTCTGGGAAAAGAGACCAGGAACATCATTTTTTTCAGCCAAGATACACAGAGTTTTCTTCCAGTCCCTCTGTTTTCAAATCCCCTTTTACTGCACAGGCAGAATTGAAGATACGCCTTCATTACTGGACAGGAAGGTACTGAAATACAGTAATTTAAATAAAGGAATGTTGATCTAATTGGCTAACATTGCAGATAGTTAGCTGATGTTGGATAAAATCCTAAAGTTATATTTGCTCTACAGTGTTCATCCATAATTCCTATTAACATAAATATGTTGCTAAATCTCCCACAGAAGGGAGCTGTGGTAAATGACTTCTGTAGTCTTAAAAGCCAACAGTAATAAAGTATTATTTTGTTTTCCATTAAAAAAACAATAACAGAGGCTTATATGAGATGTGCATAAACGTTTCATTCCAGTGGAACACTATTCATGAACACACGAAGTTATTTCCTATCTGAAATCTGTGTCACTGCAAATCAGCTACACATAACTATTGCCTTCCCACTGTGATTCTTGCACCTCCAAGTTACTCAAATTTTCTCCCTACAGCCCTGAATTTGCACAAAAGTTTTGGGGCCACTTTTATGCCATTCCTCCTTGATGCCTTCAAGTTTAGTATCAAGTTAGGAACACAGAATCAGGAAAACTTACCGAATCCACTGAATCCTGTTCTCTACATGCTCAGAAATAAACTACAGTAGGCAATACAACAAGTTATGACTTATTTGTCCTATACACTAGCACTTGAGGTGAGGGGATGGTGATGAGAAAGACCGAAAAAACACATCTAAATTTTTTTTATAAAAAAATAAAGAGTGAAAGTAATTAACAAAAAAGGCAGAAAAGCCATAACTATAGCATGCCATGGGAAGTTAGCAGAGAGGTAAGGCATTGGCAGTGTCTTTACAGCAGGCTGCAGCATATTAAATATTTACAGTCCAAAGAAAGTGGAAAACTGATAAAATCATCCTTAAATCCAAGCATCCACCTCGAACTTGCTGAAATGTGATGTGCTACTAGGAATCACAGAGGATGTCAGCGAAGTTACACACAGGCTTACACACAAAAGGAAAACACTTTAAAATAACACATTATCAAAAAAACCCTAACCTTCTAGTCTTTGTATAAGCCTGTTTCCATACATAATCTTTCCAAGCACTATTTACAGAAACAAGACAAAATTTGAATTACTTTCCTTTTTTTTTTTTTTCACAGGAAAGCAATATGAATTCATACTGCAATTCACAATGTCTTACTGGAAACATCAATTCAAAATGGCTTGCAGTGCAGAGAAGTATGGAATTAGAGTTAAAAGATCATTAATTGGAGATAATGGTGTACTCACATTATTTAAACTTGTCTTTTGTTCATCTTTATTTATTAAGTTTATTTACAGTCCCTATAGGGACCTCAGATAAGAGTATCACTGCATCAGAGGAGCATCCAGTGAAAGCTCTGAGGAAAACTTTTATACAGTTTACAGACTGATACAAAGTTGGTAAAATGCTGACTCTGGCAACGGAGAAATATTCCGAGGAGAAGGAGCTACCATAGTCTTTTAGGGGCTGTCAAGAACAAAGAAACACAAGTTGAATCCACCGACTCTAAAAGCTGTCATAGAAGTAAAAAATATGCAGCCACCACCTGCAAAGGTGTCTGTCCACCAGAGGTGTGGAACAGCATGGGCTGGCAGCAGCAACCCAAAGCAGAGGCAGCCCCACTGCTATTTCCCCACAAAGTGGCCAAGTCCTCACAGGATCCCAAGACTAGAGCCTTCCACAGTATGCCTGTGAATCCCCTGAGCTGTGGGGTCAAGGCCACAGCAGCATTAGCTCTAAGTAATTATCCTGTGCTTTGTTCACCCAGAGATACAGTCCTTCCCTCTCGTTACTCAGCTGACTACCCTACGGAGGCAGAGTTGGATGTGGACATAATTTAATAAGTTTGTGATATAACTAGAGATGTTTGGCACACTCTGAATAAGCAGTGATTCAGTAACTCACCAAGGAGGATTACCTTGGAGGTTCTGACAGGAAAAATAATGTTTTTCTAAAGGCTGAAGTAAATTCTACTAAAAAATCTGCAACACAGGACCAAAGTCAAGGTGCCATTTCTATATTGTTATTGATTAAGCTCACAGGAGGACTTCTGCTCGACTGAAATCTAATATCTACCCCTTGGTACCTCATTTTTATGCACTGTAGTCTTTACATCCTCTGAGCCCTTTACTCTCCCTCTAAGGAACCAGCTGGTTCAGGCTTCTCAACCATCCACGGAAAACTGTAATCCTCAGAAAGAAATAATTTCCCCTCCATCAACTGATTTCCAAAGCTGAGCCAAAATAATCAGACCATGAGCATGCTTATAAGGCTCACAGTCACCTGAAATATGCAGGGTTCACCTCACTTCCATGCTACATTTGTCATTCACAGAGCTTAACTTCAGGCATATAGCAAAATGTTACAATAATAAAACTGGATTTTCAATAGCATTGTTGAAAAATAAGTTTAAACAGAAATTTAAGAAGAGTTTGGTAAATCTTGAAACTGGAAAAAGCTGAATGTGCAATTTCAGCATCATGACTTTTTTCAGTTCTTGATCCTGCCTCAGCTTTGAAAGCAGATCCCTTCTTCCAACTTCTTCATGCTCTTTAAATCAAGGGCCCCCCTGGACTAATGTAATCCATATGCTTACTATGGCTTACATGCTATTTGCAAGGGTCAGCTCAGCTAAATTATGACCCCATCACACATACTCCCCTAGTGTCTGTTACCTGTATCACAGAAAGGCACACTTGGAGATAAAATTAAAAATGTGGTGAGTGTGAAGTTTATTACATTTTCAAGAACTGGTTTTATGTATATTTTTGATAGACACCACAATAATAGTATTTGGATGAGATACTTGATTTAATATCTTTAAATATAATCAGAAATTAAATGAGTAAATATAAGCGATATGTATTAGCAAAGCATCAGTTGCATATTCATTACTGAGCAACACAGAAGCAACTTTATTCCCCTTGTAGAAACCAGACTTTTGTATTGGAGGGAACAGGATCAAGAATTTCACATGAGAACCTTCTTGTGGGTATCATTTTAGAAAAGTCCTATATTCTGCATAGCCCAGTGCAGGATGAGCAGCTTGTTCACTATTTGCTAAGGAAGCTGCTGGACCTCACTCTCCTGCTAAGGAAATGTAAACTGATCAGAGGACAAAAAGAAATGAACAATTAACAGAACCTTGCTTGAAACCAGTGTTTTTTTCTCTAAGAACAGGATTTGTTGTATTTACTGCTTTTCCCAACAGCAGTAACAGGTCTTGCACTGCACGGAGCCAGGGCTGTGGGAAGCTGGAGCAGTGGCAGGAGGACTGGCAAAGGTTGCAGCAGCAGTTGCTGCAAGCACATAACTGGGAAGTTGGGAGCTGTGCTGCCCAGCAGTGGAAGCCAGAGGGCAACACACACTCCAGGGTGTGTTTGACAAAGCAGGAATGTGATGGGTGCCTTAAGGCATGTGTGCCATACTGACTAGGGGAAAACATGCAAGCTCAACCAGAATGCTGTACAGTCCCCAAGGCAGAAACTAACTGCGCTCAGGTGTCAAAAAGGGCTGGGAAGAGGAAGAGAGCAAAAAGCCGCTGGTGGAGCTGGGAGTGGCAACAACCCTTTGATCAATTCTATCATAAGCACTGTGCAGTAGGAGGTATTCAACAGCACACTCTTAAGAGTAGATCCAAAATTCAAGTGATGACCATTTTGGACCCAAGGAAGGAGTGTCACCAGTTTTTATATGTAACGGGCTGTCAACTCCCCTGTGGACTTGTTTTCTATTACACACTTCACTTAAAGGACTAATATATGAAGCATGCTGCTGCCTGAGACTTAACAAAGCCAATAACATAAAAAAGATGCTGATCATCCATCATTTCCTAAAACATGAAGAAGTATCTGGATGCAGACATGGATGATTTTGTCAATTTGTGTTGCACCGTGATTGTATGATTCTCTATAAAAAAAAAACCAAAACCCAAAAACTTGCTCTAAAAGCAAAATAAAGGCACATCACTAATGGTTTGAAACTTAACAACATATGTGACACTGCATTCGCTTCCTTTCAGCATTCATTTTTTAAACCCATAGGTGAAATACAGAATCATAGAATCATAGAAGCGATTGGGTTGGAAAAGACCTCCCAGATCATCAAGTCCAGCCCTTGGTCCAACTCTAGTCCATTTACCAGATCATGGCACTCAGCGCCACGTTCAATCTGCATTTAAAAATCTCTAGAGATGGTGAATCCACCACCTCTCTGGGCAGCCCATTCCAATGCCTGATTACTCTCTCGGTAAAGAATTTTTTTCTGATCTCCAACTTAAATTTCCCCTAGCAGAGCTTGAGACCGTGCCCCCTTGTCCTATTGCTGAGTGCCTGGGAGAAGAGACCAGCCCTTCTTACAGGCCAGGTTTTCCTTAGCGGATGTCCTCTGAGCATTTGAAGCTTAACAGGTAAATAGCATGTATCAAACCCATGCCTTCAGGCATGAAACTCTTTTTAGCAGACTAGCCTTGTTAGCCTTTAATTTACAGTTAGGTCTAGTGGGTGCATGTCAGCTCCACTACAAAGAGATTTACTTAGTCTATAATTTGATGCTGCAACATACCGACCAGCCAGACCAATGAAGGAGGAGATGGAACCACAGACCAAACGGAAGATTTGCATGAACTTGGAAGCAAGAACAACTGCTGTGTCCAAGCCAACTACTGCCAACCACTGCAATGTTAACATAAACAAGTGAAAAATACAGAGCAAAGTGCTAAAGCTTTGTCCATACCTGAGATACAGAAGGTCGAGGGGGCAGTGCAGGTGGTGGAGGGGGCAGCCAGCCAGACCTCACCCCTGAACAGTGGGGAAAAAAAAGATAATTAAAAAACCCACAATCAAACAGTAATTTAATTCCAAATAAAACCAGAATTAATTTCCATGAGAAATTGTAATTCCTTCCAGTGAAGAGGCAATATTCAACACTTAATAAGAGAAACCAAACTTGATCTTTATTGAGCATAACCTTGTTTGAAATAACTTTGTGAGTAGTGAATGAGTAGTGATTTAATTGCTGTAAAACCCCTAATGTTATGATAAAAAGCTGTGATAGAAGCCAGTCAGCCATAAAAGCTGTAGCAATCCAATTCCAGTTAAAGAAACCCAGAAACAGAGTCCACTTGATCTCAGGACTTTGCTTTTTGTCATTAATAATATTGCCCTTTTTAAAAATGATACTTTAACATCTAATGTAGACACTGGCATTCACTTCAGATAAAACACACTATGTGATGGAGTATAGCCCTAAAAAGAAAACATCTGCCATGGAGTTAACAGGAAAAGAGCCTAAATTAACCAGAAAGAAATCCATTTCTTTGGCTTTATGCTTTGTATTTGCATGTTAGTACTGACTTGAAATACATAAAAGGAAAGAGGAAGACAAAACCCAGTGGTTAGTTCAGGCCCCTTTAACACAACACAATGTCAGCTTCGAGTTGAGCCAGCACAAAGGGAGGGTAATAATCATGTGTATCCAACCACTGTATTTCTCTGTTTTCTTAAAACACCTAAAACTCATCATAAGACAAAAGTACAGGGTAGATGATGGCTTCCAAAGGCAGCTGCAGAGAGGAGGACTAGGCTAGCACAGACACACCAACCAGGACTAGTGAGAGTCCTTAGGTGGGTTACCCTCCCCACGCTCCTGTTGCCCTGAGTTCTCAGCACTTGCACTGGCAAAGACACCCGGACAGTCCATCTTGCACTGGTGTGTTTTTGTATAACAAAAGACCGCCAACAATAATAAACTTAGAAGTGCCTTTTATCACAATAATGCTAAGCAAGCAACTATATTTACACACTTTTTATTTCCATGCAAATTTTAAAAGCCACAAAAACCATTACGAGCCTTGTTACAGGTTTGTCATTTATATATTTTATACACCAAATCTAAAAATGTCTACATGGTTGAAAATATGAAGAAAAAAGATATCAAACATTAAGGATAATTCTGACATGAGAATAAAAATAAGCTTCAAAGAGGCTTATAACATACTGATGTTTCTTTCAATCTTCTGTATCATCTCTTGAACCAAAATGAAGCCGAGTATCACTGCACACAAATCCAAAGAGAGAGTTGGAACAACTGAACAGAACTGGAGTTATGCAAGGGAGCCACTAACACAGGTATAAAAGGGATTTGAAAAAACACAGTCATTAGGAAGCTTTTTCTTGCATTTCATTAGTTCTGTTTATAAGACCACTGCAATAACAGCATGATGTCGTCACTACATTCTCCATCTCTTCCGTGCAACTGATCTGTAGAAAGGAACAGCAGAATAAGCACCTTCCTTTCCTTTAGTCTGAACTTCAGGTTATTATAGTGTCTGTGCAGAAATGCACTGGACTTGTTGGAAAAGCAACTCCTGAAGTGGCTGGACACACTGTGAAACTCCATGTGTCTCCTGGGATATTTGGTCCACAAAATTCCACAGGGAAAAATAATTTTTCCATAAAATAGTCAAATCAAAAAAAATCACACCACCACACTAAAAAAACCCACAAAAAACTGCTCCTTCAGCTTTCAAATACAACATATATGAATCTAGCATTAAAGTTAGATGCTTACACCATATGCATTTGACCCAGTTTCCTCTTTTTAATCCTGCAAATTCTAACTTAAGCTACTCATGAAATATTAATAAAAAACCTGCTGCTGCAGAAGATCTTTGGCCTGTTGTTAGAAGGAAATCATGCTTATGTGAGCACAATTACCAGTGAAAGTGAGTCGACTTTCAAGGACTCATAACAATTTATTAAAAAAACCCCATGCTTCAGCCTTCTGTAGTGCCACTATCGTAAAAGAGCACAGTATTAACAGATATTCATCAGTTTTCATGGGTATTGGCAGGTGAAATGTTTGTACTATTAGGCTATTATATAATAACTTTCTTCCTGCACAGGATCAGCTCTTGCTGTTGGTGATGGCATCACTGGTTAGCTCTCAAAGCAAACTAATATAGGGGAAGGTCCATTTCCAAAATAAAAGCAAGTACCCTGGGACCGAGTAGCAAACAGACAGATGTTGCACTTCCAGATCCACGCTGTAGAGCTTGGATAAGCTGCTTGCCCCTGCTCTGTGAAAACAAGTGTTCACACTCAGTGCAAAAGCAGAGAAAACTGGAGACTTGCACAGGTTCTCTTGCTATAGAGCAATTTGATGATGTTCAAACCAGGCTGAACTACGGAATCATAGAATAGTTGGACTGGAAGGGACCTTAAATATCAGCTCAATCCAACCCGTCAGCCATAAGCAGGGACATCTTCCCTTAGACCAGGTTGCTCAAAGCCCCTTTAATTAAAGCAAATTCCACAGACGGCACTGTGGAAAGCCCATACAGGTACCAGGAAAACAAATTTAAGTATCCATATTATATGTCTTCCTGTAAATGACAGCATTTTCATGCACTAGTTACTCCCACAAAAACAGAGATAAGGCTCTTTACTTAGCATGACTTATGACTCTTTACTTAGCATGTTGACACTTAAAGATAGATTACCTGCATGGAAACCTCCCAGGACCATTTTTCTGCCCCATTTTGGCAATCACAAAGGTCTGATAGTACTAACATGACACTACACTAGATAAAACCCCAGGTTTTCCAACCTGAAGGTAGATTAATATTTTAAAACAAACACCAGGCTGTAATTGTAGACTCTGAGAACTGGTCATGCCAGCTTATCTGGCCGCACTTCTACTCTGCCTTCAGCCTCCCTAGCAGACACAAAACCCTCAGCACTTTCATTATTTGTGGTAGTGAAAAATATTGATCACAGTAACCATTCAAATAGCTCCTTTATTTCTTTGATCTAGGAAGAGGAGACTAAGGAAAAATACAAGTTATGACAGCACAGTCAAACCTATGGAAAGTAGGTCTTTAGCCCATTAGGCATAGCAGCAGTGGAGGACACTAAAACTAGGATAGGAGAGCAACCTAGCAGAGCAACCTAAGAGCAAGCTGCTCACCCAATGACAGTCACTTGTCCTCTTTGTTTATCAGTATTGAAGAAAACTGCTATAATACACTGAGTTTCTGGATGTCTGTTTTTAAATAAATCAATACTGAAACAGCAGCATATAACACTGCACTTCCTGAAACATTTCCATGTCAGGTATTTATCTAATATTCACTCTTTACATGTGGCCGATGTCTTGGTTTTAGGTCTATCACCTTAGTTAGGGTATCATATCAGGCAAGTTGGGTGGAAAAAATGTACTCCTTCCTCTGCCTCTGAATGAATACATGCATAGGCAGTGTCCTGAAAGAAGGGTGGCTTCTCTGGGTCAAGGGCTATTTTGTACCTTTATAGCCAAAGTGAAACTAGATACTGCCTGCCTACCAAAGGAGACTGACCTCGTCTCAGGTCAAAAGCTTACACACCGCTCAACCCATAATCAAAAGAGTTTGGTTGCTCCTCTTCTTTTGGTCATTAATTCCAAAACAGAGAAAGAAGCCTGTGTTTCCCAACTCACAAAAAGGATGCAGGCTTAACCAAATTCAGCCTAAATCCAGGGCTGACCTGGTTCCAGATGGCCTAAATCCAGGTTCTTGCTTCCATTCTGTTTCCCCACCATTACCCCTCCTGCAACTGTGTGGGGATCATCCAGGGACTTAAACTGGGAAAAAAATGGGTCCTCAGCAGAGTCTGGCTGATGTATCTGCTATTTTCCCAGTGGATGCTCCAGCATATTTGGATCAAGAGAGAGGCTGGTTGCATGTTAGATTTACATCAGTTTACGCTGCTTAAGAGTCCTCAGCTCAGAGAACAAGTTAAACAAAAGACCAACCAATTCATTTTATCAGGGAGCAAAGGGTCTGCAAAACTGAAATCAATTCAAAAAAAGATAAGCTGATAGAATGAATTATTCTTTAGTTCCCCCGACTACCTAAGGCTTTGGTTCCTCAGCAAAGCCAGCATTTTCCATTTTCACCCTTCCATTCTGACACTATTTTGGAGAGCTTTTTGAGATACTTTTCCTGCTTCTGTTGCCAAAGGCAGACCACAGAAAAGTTTTGTGTCTAAGCTGGTTTCTGTTTACCTCATTCCTACAAAACTTCCATTCTTGTTCACTGAAATTAGTACTTGGTTATCCCATAACACTGATACAGTTCTTTACACTTCATTTATTTACATTCCTGATAACAGCATTAGTAAGGTGATTGTGAAATAACTGTTTCCCAAGAGATTTGATTTATTAATTCATACAACTATGTCTACAAAAAACCCATCAAACTGTAAAGCTGTAGCCAAGAATATAAATTTAATGAAGGACTCTAGAACTGTAGTTTCAAAATACCTATTGATCCAGGGATTTGTTCCAACAATTCTTCCTAATGTCTCCTCAGAAGGTAACAGCAAGGCAAAAAAGATATTTTAGACTCCTGATAATAATTTTGTTACCAGGTTTGTAGACCTGCCGTGGAAAGTATTGCCAGTGGCAGAATAACCCTTTTTCTCACAGTTTTGGAAACCTCCGCAACAGGCAAAGCTTCGTGGGTCACAGCAAGTGATACACAGACACACACTTGTCACACACTCTTGTCACAGGTCTGTTTCATGTGCCAATCACACAGAACATCAAAATTATTCATGTACTTTCCAAGTAATTAAGAGATGGAGTAAGTAATTAATGCTTCTGCACTATAAACTCACAGGTGTGACCATATAAGACACTGGTGTGCTAACATATTTGATGGGTCACTTGCAAATCAAACCAGTAAAACATCATTAGAGGTGGGTTTTTTATGGTATCTGTCCTATCCATGAATTTTAGCACGTTTTAAGGAAAACTTGTGAACTGCACTAAAAAAAAAAACAACCCCAAAACATTTATTTTCTGTTTTGTGTCATATGTCCACAACAGCTATATTTTTACCGTCCTGTCCCCCATTTTCCCTAAACCATTTAATTTTCTAGTTAATGTTTTCTCTATCCTTTTCTTTCCTGCACATTTCTCTTTGGGGACTGTTCCTCTCTCCTCCCTTCCCCTTTAAACAAAACTATTTATTCAAGATTTTGCTCCATCTCACTTCACATTTAGCTTCATTCTGCACCCACACAGAGGCACAGTCCCTCCACCTACCTCCCACAGATCCATGTTGCCAGAGCTTCTCACCTCTGGAGATTAAGGGAATTAAATGCTAGAGGATCGGGCACTTATCGCCTGTGACCATTCCCAACACGGATACAACAGGAACAGGCACATGGGAACCAGGAAGAGCAATCGGCTACCAGCCATCACCCCTCTGGTCCCACCTGTGGCTCACACACTTCTTGGGAACATCTGCATCTCCAGGGTCTTCCCCACAAAGGAGGCAGCTTGACCACTGTTCCACACAAGAAATAGTAGATCCTCTCATTTAACCTACAAAGCTGTTCTACAGTGAACCAATACTTTTTTTTTTATGGAACAGAGTAATCACATGGGATCACAAAAAAGTTCTGTGGGGCTGGTAGGGTCAGTCAAGTACATTTTAAACTCTACAATTTTCTGTAAAAGAGTATTTGGATTAAAATTAAGTTTTTAACAACCTGCAACAGAATGAAAACAGACTGTAAATCATTCCTCAATCCCTGAAAGAGCTAGGATTAGATAAATAAGAAAATATAATTTTTTAAAAGTTCCATTTATTGACATAAATTGTAAAGCAACAGCTACACTTGAAAGTATGATTTACCCCAGTAAAGTGCCCTCTGGGCTCAGACCTTAGAGACAGACATAAAAATTTAAAAATCTAAAAATGCAAAAATAAGTTACCCCATCAGAATCCTATCATGTAATAACCATTCATCCATTTATGTCCTCATTATTTTCTCCATCTTGTTCAACATTAACTTTGTTCTTGTCCAGCTGAGCAAAGAAATAAGTTACGCAGTTTTAAACACAGAAATCCTTCACAAAAACTTCTCAAAAACTGAGGGGAGTAAAACTCTTCTATTCAAATCAGAGGGAAGACATTAATATTTTATTCAGAATAAGCTCAAGTTCAGCCAGACAAAATCATGATCAGCAGGCCAATTTTGTGTTCTCTGTGGTTTGTGCATAAGACATTTTTAACTTAAATTTGTTACAATCCTTAAAGTCACTTACTTTACCCTACACTCCTCACTTGATGAAGCTTCCTATATTACAGCTCTTGTATACTATGCAAACAATATTCATGAAATGGCATATTTTGCTGATGGTATCTGTAATTATCTCTATTCTAAAATAAAGGTCCTTCAGAATTGTCAACTTCCTAATTTAATGTTCAATGGTCTGATTAATAAACACAACACAGTAACAAGCAAGACAGTACAGTACTACAGCATGGGCAAAAACTCAAGAAAGTAGTTGGACTTTTCTAAATCAAGACTAATATAAAAGCAATGAAAATTAATTACTTCATTAAATTCACTGTGATATAAATTCAGCCTTAAAAAAAGAACATTACTATTCCAAGTTCCCTCTTGTCACTTTGGCTTTCAAATAAAATTTTAGTTAAGAAATCTGTATTTATGATAATACAAAAACACAACTCCCTGCATCACCCCTTAAAGCTTGTCTTTAGTAACTGTCTTGCACACAACTAGCCTCACTGGACACAGACATTTCCTAGCAAATACAATTAAACATAAGAGAATATGGAAGATAACAGCAATCATGCTTATCTGGGCTAAATTTCTCAGGTTTTCTTGTACTGAGTTCCACATGCACAAAAGGGAAAGTCACCTGTATTTGGCTCACTAAGCTAAAAAGACAATATAGCTGAAGAGATATTGCTGAAAACAACTGGAAAAACAGTATTATGGTAACTATTGGCACTTCTTTGTATCAAAATATATATGACAACAATCGTTTTAATTCTCAAAATCCTGTTTACTACAGAATTATGGAACAGTTTTATTTGACATGTAGATTTAAACAGAAGTACAAAGAATTTGATTGTAGTTAGTCAAGTATGAAAAAAACAAGACATCTCAACATATATTTAACTATTCACAATATCCACAATCAGCAAGTAAAACCCACGAAGCCTGTATGCTCAAGGAAAGGAAGTGCTAATTGAATGAAGTAATAAAAGTCAAATGAAGTAAAAGAAGTAATGAAGAGTCTTCCTCAAAGGTATGAAAAAGGATAAAATGTGATGCTGAACATAAGTCTTCCTCTAGCACTAAGGAAAATGAAAGGATGCAGAAAGAAGATTGTACTAACTGAGTCTTAACAATAAAACTACAACTTTAAACTGTTTGGGAAATACACATATGAAGGAACACAGAAGTGATGTGGAGACACATTTATGTCACTCATGGGAACAATGATGCACACCAATAAATCTCCTCCTTTGTTGCTTTACTATGAACACTATCTTTGGAGTAAAAAGGACATTCTCTTCTTTGGCAGCCGTCACTAGCCCAGCAATGCAAAGTGGAAGTTACAGATCTGACAGTAGTCAGGAAAACATCATCTGTAACAGAAAGTACTGCACTTGCAATAAAATGCTTGTTGTGTTTCCCCCTAAGTGTGGAACTTAACACCTCATATTTTCAAAGGGAGAAAACCCCCAAAATACTTGCCCCATATTGCTGGCTGAAACCAGCACCCCAATGGAACAAATCCAGGTTACAGTGAGTGTTTGCTTACAAGCCCATGTAAAAAATGGTGCCTGCATTCCACACGTTCCTCACTGCAGGGACAGCCACAGCAGGAGCTGAGTTTCAAAAGCAAATGAGTGCTGAAAACACTTCAGTCAAAAATTCATTTGTAAATAGTTATATGGCTCTTTTGTTAAATTACACAGCAATATTCAATCTGCTTCCAGAACAACATGAAACTACACTGAGTATGACAATTTTGTTGTTTCATCAAAGAAAATTCTCTTTACCAACAAGTATACTACGTTCAACAGAACTGTTAAAGTAGTTACATGATTCAGAAATCAAACTAAATGGGAAATAAAATGTATTTCAGAAGCATCTGTATGAATCTAACAAGACCCAGACTGCTGTCACTGCCTATTAACTGCCCCAAAGTAAATTCTTTAAGTAGCTGTCATGAGCAGAAAACATAACTCAACAAAACACCAGAAGACAATGGATGTATTTCTGGGTTTTAACACAGAAGCTGAGAGTTGTCCCAACCCCAAAATTACCCCAAGACAGGCTCTAGTTGACTGCTGATGTTGAAGGTAAAAGGGGGCTGGGGGCCCTGCTGCAGGAGTGCTGGGCTCCGAGCTGCCCCAGTTTTGGCCCCTTCAATATCCAGGTCTTATTCTGGAAGCTCTTGGCTCATAAATGACTAGAAAGTGGGCCAGAGAAGAAATGAAGATGTAAACCAGGTCATGTATGAATTTAAACTGACATTTTTGTTTCCACTTAAAGCTTGCTGTTGTCCTTCCAGGAACGCATACATTCTAGCCAAGTATTTTCTTAATACAGACACAGCCCAAATGCCAGAAATTATATATTCAACAAAAAGAAACACACTGAGAAACTAGCAATACAGAATTTTTCTCAGTTGCTAGCAAAGACTACACAAATAAAAACAAAAATAGAAGGGAATTTTTTGCAGAAATTCACATATGGATATCTGAGAAAGTGAGGCATTTCAGTAAGTTTTCTTGCCTTTTTGTTTTTCCTGGGTAACACTAGTTACAGCGTCCCAGAGGAGTGCAGCTATGAAGTATGAATGAAGGTGCCTCCTTCCAGACCAGTTATGTCCCAGTTCAGCAATTTTAAAGCACAGTTTATGTGGCTAATGCATTGCTGGACATCCCACCCCTCATGGATAAACGTTCTGTGTGTACACTTGCCAGGAGAAGGGCGTAATAAGATGGTGGCAAACTTGATACAGCAGCAGCAAATAACTAACCAAAAAAACAACAAACAAAAAACAACTAATAAAAAGCCCCATTGCCAACAAGGATTCACCACAGTCTTTGAATTACTTGAAGAGATTTCTCTTTTCTGCCCTTTAAAAAGGAAATAAACAAAACTGCTTCAAACCACAGATGGCTTTGTAATAAAAGAAGTGATACCTATAGATCAACATGACCTATGTAGAACTGAAAACAGAACTCAGAATTACTGAGCACACCTTTGCAGGTCTGGAAGCAGATTATCCACCAAACTCCCCAAACAAGAACTATTTCTGAACCAGAATTAATAAGAAAAAAACTAACACACCAAAATAGGATTATTCTAATCATGCTGAACACACACAGACTCACAGAATATCCTGAGGTGGATCACTGGAGTCCAACTTCTGGCCCTGCACAGGACACCCCAAGAATCACATCATGCTCCTGAGAGCGTTTTCCAAATGCTTCTCAAATTCTGTCAGTCTTTGTGCTGTGACCAGTTCCCTGTGGAGCCTGTTCCAGTGCCCAACCACCCTCTGGGTGAAAAACCTTTCCTAATATCCAGCTTAAGCCTTTCATGGGACAGTTTCATGTCATTCCCTTGGGTCCTGTCTCTGGTCACCAGAGAGATCTGTACCTGCTTCTCCACTTCCCCTCATGAGTAAGTTGTAGACAGCAATAAGGTCTCCCGTCAGTCTCCTCCAGGCTGAACAACCCAAGTGCACTCAGCTGCTCCTTGTGCAGTTTCCCCTCCAGACCCTCACCATCCTCGTGGCCCTCCTTTGGACACTCTCTAATAGCTTTATATCCTTCTTATATTGTGGTACCTAAAACTGCACACAGTTTGTTAATTTGCCCAAAAGGAACCATTATGTTACTTCAAAAGTAATAATGACTTTCAAAATAAACCATTGCAAAAGCAAGATGTTAATTTTCATTCACAGAATGGCTTCTTTGAGAAACTACATTCTTCTTTCATTTGTGTTCCAAATGAAACTTAAACCCAAGTTTATTTCCTTCCAATTATACTTGTTATCTGGATTATGAGAAGATTTGCTGCCTTAGAAAATGTGTACTTGGCTCTGTTTGGGGTTTTATTTTGATGTATAATAAAATCAAAATTGGAGGCAACACATCTTTCAACAGGAACTTAGTCAAAGATAAGGAATTACTTCTCTGTGTAAGGCAAAAAAAAAAGTTTATTCCTATAGACTTTCAGGGTTCAGCACACACAGCAGGACTCTCGAATTCTCTCTAGTGTTTGCACAAGAGATGTCCCACAGCATTAGGTGAAACTCTTTTACTTAAAAGCCACATTAGAGGGCCCAGTTAAACATTCCTTGACACAGTCAAACCTTGGCTTTTTCTGAAGCATAAGGATGACCATGTTTAACCCAGTCCTTGAGTCTGATGATTGTGTACCCGACATAAACCTTGATCTGATTCAAGGACACTGCTGAAGCAGTGATGCTGCGTGACTGCTGTCCTGAACAAACAGCTCCTCTTTCCACTGCTCACTGTGCAAAGCAAGAGGCATATTTGAACAGTAACATGTTGAAAAGCCATTTTCTTTCAGTTCACCCCAGCTACTATTCTACATTTTCTTTCCCTCTCCTCAACAGGAACCGATGTCAAAAGAAATTACCCTTTCTTTTTACGCAAAGAATGTTTTCTGAATGTCCCTATGCATATGGTAGACTCTAACATCAAAAATGTTTGTCTTCTTTCTCTAAGTTTAAATTATTAAGAATTTTCTTACTGCTTCTGAACTACAAAAAATAAATAGTAATAAAAATCAATTATATTGTAGTTACTGATAAGAGTAGTCTAAACAGCCAGGCTAGTTATAAACAGTGATGACAGACTACCATATGTTAAGCTTCCCATTATTGTGCCAGAAAACATTATCATCACCTTAATTATAGCAACAGTGATTTTTCCTCTCAGTGGCAATGTAATGCAAGCAAATGCAACTACTCCTTCTCTACTGTCTACTCTTCTCATTACTGTCTACAGCAAGGGCCAGCACGTGCACATGTCATCAAGCATTTCTGCAAACAGATCAAGCTGCCAAGCATGCAGCTAACCCAAAAGGTCTCCTCCAAAGGAGGAAAGAAAGCAAACTTTACCTTGTGTGTTTTGCTGAAATATTTTGTTCAGATCCAAAGAGGAAGCTCTGGAATGTGATTTCTGTGGCCTTGGAGGTGGAGTAGGGGGCTCTTCTCCCTTTTTCATGGCATCTTCTATGGATGTGCTAGAATAAGACCTAAGGAAAAACAGGCAGGGGAAAAGCAGAACATATGTCATTTCAAAAATGAATTTTAAACAACTACAGGGATTAGTACATAAAAATGCATGAACTCAGGTTCATGCTGGAAATTCCTTGCCCTAAGGACTAAAAGTTTCCCCTTATAACAAGACAAATTTATTTGGCAACAGAGGGACTCAAGTGCTTACAGGGCTAGGATTTTTTAAGGCCTGTTGTAACACAGTTTCAGGCCTTCTTATGTAACTTTGTCAACAGGATAATTGTATCCACTATTTTCGATAAATCCAAGTAAAATGCCCCCACACACCCCTTAAGCGTTTCTGTTGCCTTTCAAAACTGAAAGGAGAGTGTTTACACTGGTATAGCTTCAACATACACCTCTTGCAAGTACATATTTTGTAATTTATAAAATTACACTAGAAAAAATTTTAACTATTACAACAAATTTTTTATAGCAGTCACCAAATTTTCCAAAATCCAGAAAAACTGAATGGCTCCAAAGTGACCAAAAATGATCAAATACATGGCTCAGTAAATCTTTCCAATCCCAATTAAGGGTGGTGCATTTGCTAAGAATTTTGTTTTTGCTGAATACTGTCCAATGTTTTTCAGCTGTCACAATTATAGTTTTTCTGCAAGGAGAAAAATTTGTTCAAAATGAACACGGACAATGTGAGATGTTACACTTACTGTAACAAATCACGCAAGTCAGGGCAAGACCAAAAGCACACTTGAGTAGAACAGAAATACCTCCCACAAATGGAAAATGGATATTTATTTTTTTTTTTCCAAACAGGCTCCTTATATCTGATGCTAGCTGACCAATAGAAAGTATATACTGAAAAACATCCTATTACCTCACTCTCCAGGTCCAAGCCTGTCCATTTCCGAGCCACTTCACACAACCACTCATAAAAATCTGATGGAGAGTCTCTGTCTCCCTCCTTTACTTCATACAATTTCACAAGACTCTTAGGTTTCTTCACTCTATTCTGAATTCCATATAAAATCAATGTTTGATATATTTTTACACTACTTAATCCAACATCTTCATTCAGATCCCATTCAGGATCTTCGTTAGGTAGAAGTTCATCAAGATTTGGTATTCCCAATTTTCTTATCTAGCCTTCAATTTTTCCCCCGCTCAGTCCTTCCTTTTCTTTTTCTAAAACTGTTCTTTTTTTAATTTATGAATAAACAAACACTGTAACAAAGCTTGTGTATCACTCTAGTTGAGGTTATGTGCCATCATCACTGACTTAATAATACTATACATCCCATCAGGACTGTTACAATAAGATCCAACATTCTGCTTCCAAGTCAATAAATCAAAGTCAGTAAATGGTACATGCCCATAGATGGCTTTCCCAGCAAGTCCCACAGCTTGTCTTAAAGGAGCCTGAATCACTGAATTACTCCACCCTCTTCCCCTAGTTCTGCTAGACACAAGACTTGCTGATTTACTTCTTTCCCTAGCATTGCCTGACGTGAGGACTCTCAGATTTTTCCTCACTTGTTGAATCAGATTTTAGGATCTCCTGGAGAAGCCACCAACAATACTGCTTGTTTATCATCATCACCAAGTTTATCAGATTTATTATTCACACCACAAATTCTTTCAATATTTTTACCTCTTTTTTGCAGTTACTGAATATATTCCAATCTGGTGTTTAAAGTCATTTAACATTTTTTTAAAATTTCCAATTATTCTTTATAGAGAAAAATAAATCCACCTGCAGTACTTTATCCCATTATCCAACAAACGTAGGAGGTCTGAGTTCAAGAAGTGCTCAGACATCTTTAGTCTCAACTTCTGCATTGGAGCAGCAACATACAGTCAGATGGGTGACAGTCATATGTGATAGAGTAGTCACATTTAAGTGACTGTTTTTGAACTTAAGCATTTGCTATTTTATGCCTTTCTGCACACTTTTTGAGTATTTGCAATTCAGCAACACAGCAAGAAAATTTTAAACTGTGTGAAAACTAAAAAACTTTGGCTAGCTGCAGAAAAACACGGCACACAAGGCAGTTTAGCCTTCCCAAATGCAGGTGCTGAGAACAGAGGATTTCCATCTTCAATCATTGTGCTTACAGCTCATCTTCTCTTACTAGCAGGCTTTGACAAGCTTCAAAGCAGGGAGCTGCTGTTTATACTCTCATTACCCACACAAACAAAAAAATAAAAATGGAGTCCTCTACCTGGCACTAAAGAAGCGAAGTTTGAAGGTGAATTAACAATATGGCTATATACCAGTAGGTGAACAGCCAAACCCAAGATGTGATGTATTTATACACAATATTTTCTGGCACAGTTTTCCTTTTACTTTCAAACATCCAAGTTCAACATATGTCACTTCTAGCACACAACAGTGTCAGTCCCTAAGACCTTCCATCACACAACAACCCAATTGAAGCCAAGCACACACATACTAACAAAGAGATTCACTCACCCATACCAGAGAGCTGAGCTACTGTTGCTGTTTTTGTGGGAATATGCAGTGTCTCCCTGCATATGAAACCACCACGTATATTTCAAAAGCAAAAAATTGCTGAGGACATTCCCCTCAATGGGGTGGTCCCAGCTGTCCTGCCAGGACACCCCTGGGGCTGGGCTGGAGGCAGTCACCACCCTGTCAAGGCAGCAGGGCTGGGCAGACAGGCAAGACTTCCAGCACCTTATGACCAGAGATCACGGGGCTCCAGGGCAGTGCTTATGTAGGGTCTATAGCTCACAGAATTCCTCCTCGTAAATTGGTCTGATCTGCATGAGCTGTACTTCCAGCACCACACCAATTAAAAAGAAAAAAATCCCACACCAGTACTTATGCTTTGTGTCTAACACCACAGGTGTCTACTTCTCCTGAAATAGAAGTGAAAGCAGTACCTGGATCGTGGTCTGGCTCTAAGTGCATTAGATTCCTGAGCAGCTGAAACAGAAGAGAAAAAAGAACTGCTGAAACATCATATTTTAAATAAACGCCTTTAGCTTCAGAATCAGTGTTCATTAAAAATGTGAGGGTTGCAAATGTGGATGTGAGAGTGTGCTCATCTCACATGAGTAATGGGGATTGATTTTCACTTCTGCTTCCCCTTTGCTTTTGTAGTGTGTGAATCTCCTAAGAACTCAAAACCCCACATGTAGGCAGATCTTCACCTTTTTAATAGCTTGCCACAATACAGGAAAAGCAATAGGTCTGGCAGCTCTGACCTGCACTCATGGATGTAGTTGTGACAAAGCAATATAAAGGAACAGCATAAACTTTTTACAGAAAATATCTTATTCTTAGTTCAGATATCTATTAGTTGTCCTGCTTCGGATGCACAAAGGTTTACGTCCTTCCTAATACTTTAACTAGTTAGTATAAAAGTACATCATCTTATCAGCCATTAAAAAAAATGAAAATGTCAGATTGAGACCATTTTGACATTGGGAAGGAAAGATATTTGAAGGTAGAAAGCTTTCAAGTCTGAACATTGATCAAACACATTTCTATTAATGTAAAAATTGGTTTCTTTTATTTGGATGGATTCCAAATATCCTGCCACATGCAGGTTTTATGTAATAGGAACATAACAGTTCTGGTTTATCTTCTCTGGGTAGTTCCTTGAGGCTGTTGCTTGGTTTACATTTTCTCTTCTGTAGCTCTTCTTACTAACATCAGATAATTTTGAGAAAACATATCTGCGTGATTGCTTTCAAATTCATCCCACTGAGATATCCTCAAGGTATTACAGCAGCATCAATGATCACAATGCACACACAAAGTAAATCCTTTTACTTTTCCCAGTCTATTAATCAAGGTACAACACTTAAGAGAAACAAGTAGGT
The DNA here is from genome assembly GCF_047495875.1 of Pithys albifrons albifrons. NCBI lineage: Eukaryota > Metazoa > Chordata > Aves > Passeriformes > Thamnophilidae > Pithys > Pithys albifrons. The sequence goes on from NC_092458.1 coordinate 8,954,666, forward strand.
TAGGGGGAAAAATAATTATCAGTTTCTGGCTTCCTCAGTATATGATTTATCACCAGCTACTATACAGCATTATCTGAGAATACAACAGATCCTCCAAAACAGAGAGCAGGAACTATCTGTGGTAGCAGTTGGCAAATACTGAGTTTTTAATGGCTTGCACTGTAGAACTGCATTGACCTTCCACAGGAGGCCTTAGTATCACAGAACACAAGTAGCAGCATATGGCACATGTACAGCCACACACCAGCTCTTCATAAAAGGAACTGCTTTTAAGGAAACACAGTGCGAGTTGGTGCTTTGGATGGAACAAACCCAAATGCAGCTGGCAGTGATACAAATGACCACTTATAAACCAAGTTTTAGTAGATTACTGTCATGACCAAACTGGCTCACTGTCATTCCAGATTTCTGTGCAACAAACTCTTCCTAGCAACTACAGGAAGGAGAGGGAATTAATATTAAAATATGCAGTGGTGATAATCCTCCTCCCTCTCTCTGTGTCAAACTCCCAGAGAATACAACTTCAGACACTGGTTCCCTAAAGCCATATGACCCAATTTTCCAATGCTGAAATTGCTGATTATTAAATTACATGCACAATTATTAAATATGCCACTTAGACACAGGAAGTATAAATCCTTTCCAAGCTAAACCATATTTAAGAACCTTCAAATTTTTCTTTTCTTATGGATTCTAAATTCTGTTCATACTCCTTTCAGAAAAGAAAGCGTTTCGTATAAAAACCCATAGGTAAAACTAACATTCAAACCCACCAAGGACAAGCTGCTGAGGTAGACAGGAAAGAATACAAGGAAGAGAGAACCCCAAAATGACTACTAATAAGAAAGGAAAGCAATAGAATGTCAACTGCCAAGGATTTTCTTTTAAGCCTTTGAAAAACTAGGAAATTCAAGGCTACAATTACAGAAAACCAAGACTTAGCTTTACCTTTCAGAATAAGAAGTATAATACAAAAATACTATGAAGCAGGTTATTAGGACATACAAATAATTGTGGCAGGATTTATAAAACATGCAGTTCTTTTGGTATGCTCAGTCTATGCATACCTTGTGTTTGAGGTGCAGGTTCATACACATACATGACATAGCCATTCAAGACAGTTCAAAACCATTTATCCAGTTCATGAGTTTTCCATATATCCACTGTTATGGACACAAAAGCCTAACTTTCATGAAACAGATAAGTTAAAGCTGTTGAGTAAATAATTTACATTTATTATTCAAAAGTTTGCATGATTCCAGCAGCAGTAGGGGCTGTTGGAGTGGACAGCTTGGTCTGCACTAATTAAAAGTTATAAAGAATCATGAACTGTATTTGTTCATTCACAGGAGAGTGTGAAGGTTTCTGTTTTGAGTATTGAAGTTCTCCTACACCCCTCTTGCAATACAATTAAATTTTAACATTGCAAAGTATGCCAATTCAGGAGCTTTTGGCTGCAACCAAATATGTTATACTCAACAGGTGCCTCCTTGGTTTGCAGGAAAATTGTACTATGAAAGGTGCAAATATGCCACATGGCTAAAAAAAGAAAAAATCAAAGTATTCCCTACTAGTCTAAATCAACCTCATTGACTCATCCCTTTATGGGTGGCCTAGGGAAAAATGTTCAAACACAATTTAAACACTCACAACTTTGGCCCTCAAAACTTCAGAAGTGTAATGTCAACAATGACCTTGCACTTAGGAGCTTAAATAAACGGGCCAGATATTCAGAGATGCTGAATATGTAAAGTTCTTACTGATTTCAAATTTCTAGACCTTCTGATGGCAAAGAAAACTTTTACATAATGAAGCACAGCACTATTATCTTTCCTGAGTTTACATAAACAGCCCAAATGAATAACCAAAGAGGCATGTGAAACTTTTCCCACTTCATCCCAAATGAGTTTTCATGCTGAAGGTTAATGATGACAATGACCTTTCAGAATGATGACTGATTCCAAAATAACCCCTCATACTGTGCTGCCTCTAGTCCACTGGTTAAACACTTTACTTCTCACATCAGTTGTAGCATGCAACCTGAGAATGTGCTTTTTCAAATCCTCAGTGTGCAGGACAGCAAGAGCAGAAGCCCTACAGTGGCCATGATGATGGAGTGAAACTCTGCCCCTGTCTCCCTTGTTATACAAACACAGCAGTACTGTTGGAGTAGCACAGAGGCATCAGGGAGACCTCACTGAACAGCAGATGAAGGACACTAGGGAAAAGAGGTCAGTGGCAAAGGAGATGTGCAGTAGGTTTTTTTCCTAAATGTACTGAAGATGGACATGCTGAACTGAAAATAAACCCTCCCCGGTGAGGTCCTGGGCAAAACCAGGGGGAAGGAGAACAGAACAGAAAGTCTGGCAACCACCCTCCCCCTTCCCTGAGAGGGAAGTGCAAAAGAGAGAGAGAGTGTGTGTGTGTGTGTGTCTGTGTGTGTGTGTGTCTGTGTGTGTGTGTGTGTCTGTGTGTGTAGGAGAAGAAGCAATCATTTGAGAATCGATAGGAAATCTGGCAGCTGTCAAGTGTTTGGGAAGAAGCCAGAAAAAAAAAGAGCTGGGAAATGAGGCATGCAGCTGTTGACCAGCCCTGAATAAACTGAGCTATAAGACAAAACTGCTGTGACAGAAATGTGGGGTCCATTTTCTTAATCAAGGATATCTTCTTGAGTCAAAACATCTATGCAAAGGGAAAAGAAAGTCCAAATTTTTGCTTGGCTAGGACCAGGAAGGGCTTAAAACTATTCTTACCACGCTAGGAAAGAAATTGAAGAGCAAGGGAAGGGAGGTCTGTTGAACTGAACTGAACACAGGGGAAGTTTCTGGAGCAACTAAGTCATTTTGACACATGCTGTTTCAAAAATAACATTTTCCAGAATGATAGGAACAAGAAGTGCATGTTGAAGCTGGAGAGAAAAATCAAGGGTGGTTTCAACAAAGAAACACTCTCTCAATCAAAAGCAGTTTCGTCAGTGTCTTAAGTGCCTCCAGGTCTGTGTTTTCAAAAGGCTCTGTCCTTTAACTCCTTAACACAAAGTTTGAAAACTCAGCTTTCACAAAGAAACAGGACATTTCAGAATATTTACTGAAAGATTACATAGTTATTCTATACTTTAGATTTTACCAAAAGACATAATATTCATGCTGTTGCATGTTGTTTGTAGCACAGTTCCGACTCCTTCAAACCAATATGTTAAAACATTTCCCAGAGATGAAAAGCCCATACACTGAGGGAAAGAAACCAAGAAAACCTTTTGACAACCTGAAGAAGTAATTGATATTTATCTTGCAAGTGGTAGTCATTATGAGGTAAAAGCCAATTTTAGTAGTAAAACAGGATGAGAGCTTTTCCCAAAAATTAATTTAGGCTGTGATATATATAAAAAAATTTAGTCAAAATTCTAATTTAAGTAACACATTGAATTTTTTTCTTCTTACCTGTTTTCACAGTCAAGTGCTGAAATTCCTTTGGTATAGTTTTGAGAGTAGTGCTTACTTTAAGAGCTTAAGGGGAAAAAAAAAGGCAAAAAAAGTATATAAGTATGTGTGGGTAAAATCTACAGGTATCAACTCTGAGAAAGGAGCACCTAAACTAGTATTAGAACATCTAATAATGCCAAATACACTTGAAAAGTAGCCAAATACCCTCAAAAGACCCAAGCACTCAAACAAATAACAATTTGTAAGAGCACAAAAGTCAAGAACAGAAAGACCTATGCTGTAGTTGCCAAATAATCTCAAATTTTGAGAATTTGGGGGGCTAAGTTCTTAGTCCCCTTCAACTGAACTTTACATATTCTTTCTAGTGACTTTTTAAAGGAATTTTTAATGCACTATGGTGTAATTTAACGTACTGTAATATACAGTGTTAAATGACCACTTGGAAGGAAATCTTTCATGTTCTGGGATGACCCTCCTTGGGCAGGGAGGCTGGATCAGATGACCCACTGTGGTCCCTTCCAACCTTACCCACGGTGATCCTGTGAATTGCCTTAATCAAACAAAACGTGGGAAAAGTCTGGTTCTCCTGATTCTGTTCAGTTTACATGATCTTCCACATTTAACTATGTTATCACCTGAGAAAGTGAACCTCATTTATTTGTATACTTTTGAAAATGCAGGAAAATTTCCTGCCACAATCCTGAACTACAGAATCTTGACTTCTGGGGAGATCCTCTCAGTCAGGAGAGTGATCTGCTCTTATATTTTCAGAATAGCAACTAATCGTAGAACAAAAGCACTTGTTCTTTGGCTGAAAAGGTAGGAATCTGTGTCATAAATACAGCAAATCTTCACCTCTGAAGGACTGTATGTCTCAAAACAGGTTCCCATGTGACTTAACACATCAGCTGCAAAAAGAAAAGTACATGTTTTTCACCTAAACAGGAGGACAAAAAAATCCCTTGGTAAAAAGTAAATCTTCCCTAAACATTTCAGAGCTATAACCTTCAAGGTTCAAGTCCTCCTCTGGTTAATTATGCATTTTATAACAAAACAAATCTTGACAACAAAACACTAATTTTTGGGAACACGCTGACTTGTCAAATGTTTTACAAACACACTTCAACTCTTAACAATCTTTCTTTGAAACAGGGACACTGGGAACCTGCCAAACTTGGTGATTCAGGAATGTGGACTACCTGGTCTCACAGCTCTGATGCAACCTTAACATGAGGACAGCTGGGAGGTCAAGGTATTTTTTATTTATAATCATACATAATCTGCAGCTCTGAGAATTCAGCAACAAAACACCCACAATTGTTTTGTTTCCACAACTGAAAGAGAGCAAGTAAGAACCCGAAAGGTTGGGAAAGGGAATATAAAAGGGAATGAATGAATGACTGTGTGATGTTCCTGTGCCAATTCTGGAAGCCATAGAAGCTACTGCATGGAAAAAGAGAAAGTTCACTTCCATTTCTCATGGCTTTCTGCTGATGGATTTCTAGTGAAATGAATAAAGTTTTTTCACTCCAGTTTGATAAAAAAATTTGTTTTTCAAGAAAATATGGGGTTTGGGGTTTTTCAAATAGGAATAAAAACTACTTTTGAAGTGTTGCTGTTTCCTGAAAAAGGGGAAATCCAAAATTGGACCCAATGTAATCTTTACTCTTACAAAATTCCTGATAACAACTACAATTTTTTTAAATAAGAAGTGCAACACTAATTGCCTAAGAACTAGATGTATTTTAGAAGGTGTATTTGTATCATTCACATATTATATAACTAATTTTGAAGCAGCTCCCTCCATTTGTCTTTAACTCAGCTGCTGTCAGTGAGTTGTCTCTTTAAATCTACAAGAACACATAACCAGAGCTTAGAAATTAAACGTTAACATTGCTTGTGTCAGCAAACATAGGGGCTTACTAAAAACACACAGAATTTAACCTCAATGGGAAAATAAAATAGTTATTGAGTTGAATACCTTGTTTGTCATCTTTCTTTCCATCTTGTAACAGGGCAGAGTTATCAGGTACCTCTTCAGTTGATGACTTCTTAAAAAAAGAAGATCTGTTTATTATAATGATTGAAGTAGCTCCCACCTTTACACAATCAAATATTTAAGAATACAGATCAACACAAATCATGATGACATTTGCTCTTGAACCGTGATTTGCTTTGTCAGGTAAAGAAATGTAGAGGACATAGAGAAAGACAATCTAAATCTGCTTTTCCAGGTACAGCAGTTCCACACCTGAAATTAGTTAGAGAAGCACTTCAACAGTGAAACAGAAGGAGGTAAGGACAAAATGCAAGGAGACACTTGTCCTAACAGAGACATGTTTAACACCTGTGTTTAGGGTTAATTAAACCTTCTCCAGCTCCTTCACAAGAGTCAGTCTCTATGAGAAAAGAGTCTCTAGCCAAGATTCCAGCCATGCTACAGAGCCTGGTACTTTTGCTTTAAAGGCTTCTGGCTGATCCCTGTACTACACTTTTTCTTTCAATTGCAGTCACAGAGATGGGAAAAATAAATTTCATTAGCATGTCAGTTGAAGGCCCATTCCAGCCTCTGATAAGAAAATTGAACTTCTCCCCAGTCTTATTCCTTTACTTTCTGTTACTTCAGCAGTGACTTAAAGGTATTTGCTGTTCTTGTAACTTCTGCTGTGTAGCCCACAAGGTGGAATGTGGGGTGATGGCCCCTGATAAGCCTGATGGGTTGAGGGAGATGCCTCAGCCCCCTGGAGGGGTGCTGCAGCACAGAACAAAAGCTTTCCAAATGATGAGATTAACAAAGGGTGGAGTGTTAAAAAATAACACGGCCTCCCTTTGCGATATCTTCTATGACCAGTAAAGGAGCTACCCTCCTCAGGCATCTCTATCACCCCACCAGAAGATTGACTTGTAGTCACACAAAACCACATGAAGGGAAAAAAAGATATAAAAAGTGTGGAGTTTAAATTCCGGCAGAGAGGTGGAAATGGCATGTCTGTTGAGGTAGCTGCTGCAGCTTGTCCTGCCTTCTACCTCCTGGAACAAGGTAGGGGAAAGAAGACCATGTGCTTTCTATTTTTCTATACTTTACTTTCTTACAAAGCTTATTCCTTTACACATTTTATCTTACATCTTATGCTAACAGCTACTTTGATTCTTACTTTATTATCACATCTCCTTTACTGTGTTTTGCTACCTTAATACTAGTAACAGTAGCTTGCTTCACACTTTGCTACTTTCAATTGGTTATTGCTTTTTGCTATTTTTACTTTATAAGACCAACTCTGTTTTGCAACTACAGTAACTTGCTTTAATTTCAATGTGCAGTTTCTTTTTTTTCAACATGTATGCTGATAAGAAGCAGTTCTGTTCTTTCCTTTTGTTTTGTGTTACAGAGAGAGTGGTGTGCAAGATATTTTATTGTCCTATGTTATTGAGAGAGTGTCTAGATAAGTGTTTTAGGTGGCTGTGGTTTTAGTTAGTAGTTCTTTGTTGCTAGTTTCTGTCTGTCATGAAAATGGGATACATTGCTGTATTGTAACTTGAGTTTAGTGTGCTTGTCTCTGTAAAAAGTGTTTTGTGCTGGTTTCTTTTGGAGTACTTTATTATCAATTAAATACAATCTTGCAGCTAAACGTTATCATCGGCAAAGCAGAACCCATAATAACTGTCACATATTTGTATTAATAAATGTTATTTCGGGAGCTGTTGTGGGGAAAGTTCTTTTCCAGCTATTAAGTGTGGCTTAATATTAGAGGTCAGAAACCCTTCCAACCTGTGTGCTGTCCGTTAGTTGACAGACAGGGTTGGGGACATAAGGATCTGATTGTCTGGAAGCGCTTATAGCTACTAATTTCTAATTAATATAGTTAAGATTAGAAATCTTTGCATTTCTGTCTCCCTCCTCCCTTTCAGGTGACAGTGGAACCAGGAACAAATTCCACCTCTGTTATCTGCAGGAACAAGGATAGACTCCACAACCAAAAAACCAATACAGCAAATGTCAGAAAACCTAAGCTTCTCTAAATATTAAGAGATGCCTTTTTTTTCCCCAGGTAACATGGACCAGGTTTGACTTTAAAATGTCCTGAAATAAACTGGTCCTAAACAAATGAATTGAGAAACCTCAAGTCAGTAGTTCAAAAAGGAAAGCTGCAGAGTAAAGGGCTGTGAGATCTGTTTTCTAGTTTCTGAGGAATGGGATACCCTAATCCTTCTGAAAAAGCAACACAGGAAAAATACAGCTTGAGGACTCTGAAAATGTATGAGCATAATATTTCACATCCATCACTATCAAGTGAAGATATCACTGCGTGCTTTAATCAATGGAATGCCTTTCACAAACTTGAATGAACTGTGAGCACGACATTTCTGAGGAAGTTCAGAGCAACCCCAGCCAATCATTTTATGCATATAGTGTGAAACCTCATGTTTTGTCTTTAAACTTTTGGCAGTGAGAAAGCTTGTAGGAAGAACCAAAGCAGAGTGGGAGACAAAATCTCAGAAAAAAAAATTGGGAAGACAAAGCTTCCTTGGTAAACAAAAATCAGTCACCCTTCTCCTTCTCAAGCATACCATCAGCAATCCTGGTGTGCTTTGTAGGTTTAACAAAGCCTAGTATCCAGGTGACATGTCTCCTGCCGTTATTTTCTTTATGGATACATTCAAGAACTGTTTTCATTTTATTGCAGTACTGTAGTTCAGCAGTGAAATGAAAATAAACATGCTGAATTGTGGAAAGAGACAAAATCATGGAGATAATGCACAACAGATTGCATTGATAATACAATATTTTTAATGTAGTGATCAAGTTTCTAAACTGTAATTCCTTAATTAGCCAAGATACAAATTAAATTGCAACAGTGAATTACTGCACTTCCCATAGGGAGAAATGAATGGGGGATGAATTACTGACCTTCCAAATGATGCACATTCAGTGTATTAATTCTGAATGTACAAACACAAGTTGAACAAAAACTAAATCAAGTCAAAATGATTCTCAAACCAGTTTTGAGATGAGATTTTAAAATCCATTAATCTCTGACAATGTAAATGGAAGACTTTCAATTATGTGTATAAAATATACATAATTATATATTTGTTTATATTTTAAATATAATTTAATTCTGCATTATGCATATATCTTCTTTTATACATTGGGTTACAAGCCACCCATATAAGGTCCCAAGCAAGAGACTAGGCTGTTCTGGTAAAGGACCTGACTCCACTGCCAACATACCAGGAGCCTGCACATCCAGAACACCAGCACTGCTTTCCAAACCCAGTGTGATGTACTTTGGCCAAGCCACTGCAAGATGAGTAACACCTCCCAGGGATGCTGCATACATTTGAACAGTGCCACTGGATCCTCAAAGCATTAGCAGCAGCAGTGCCTAACATGAACATTGTACTAATTAGAAGCTTAGAAGATTCTGTTTGGTGGTACCACTACTAAGACGGATTTGGTGAGGGAGCAGCTGTGTTCTGATCCAGGAACTCCCCAGAGCAAGGCATTGGGAGGATATAAATGGAGAACAGCCTTGATGAGCTGTCATGCCACACCATTACTTTTAAACTTGGAAGCAGTGCCAGAAGGGCTGGTTCTGCAGTCAGTCTGCAGGACTGATTAACTATCTCAAATCCTAAACCCTTAAATCCCACAGCATATATACTCCGTTGCAATATTCAGGTGTAATTCAGTGGCCATGATTAGTTCAGCTTCATAAGGTCTTCAAAGTTTTGTGTTTTAACCTCTGTGTTAAACTCTTCTGTTTTATTTAGTTTTTCTTCCATCAGTCTTCATGGAATCATAGAATGGCTGGGGTTGCAAGGGACCTCTGGAGATCTAGTCCAAACCCCCTGCTACATCCAACTGAAACTAGTGTTCAGTTCTGAGCCCCTCCCTAGAAGAAAGGCCATTGGAGCACATCCAAAGAAGGGCAGTGGAGCTGGTGGAGGGTCTGGAGCACAAGTCTTACAAGGAGCAGCTGAGGAAGTTGTGGTTATTTATCCTGGAAAAAAGGAGGGTCAAGAGAGGCCTTACTCCTCTGTACAACTACCTGAAAGGAGGAGTGCTGGGTTAACAGATGGAGTCAATGATCTTAGAAGTCTTTTCCAAACTAAATGATTTTATGATTCTAGCTCTGTGCCAGAAGCCTTATACTGTTAAACAGTTCAGACTCAGGAGAATTGCTCAGGACACCTGAGTGCTGTCTGTGTGCCACGCTGTACATCCTGCAGCACAGACTCTGCCCCTCACCACTGGCTCTCAGCACTGGAGGGCCAAACACAGCCCTGCAGGACATGAACAGGTCTACTCTGCAGCCTCCAACATCACCCAAGTCCCTCGATGACTAATGGGAACTTTGTTACGTGGGCATATCTTTTAAAAAGCCTGTTGGCCCTTCCCACACACAGAAAAAATGGCTGAGAGAGGGATTTGAAATTACTTAATTAGAAGCTTGGAGACTCCTAAACTTCGCTCAGAGACCTGCAGTTCTGCAGTTATACAGAGCACAACCACTGTGAATCTAGTCTGTCCCCCTCCACTCCGCATGGCAAGCACCCTGCTTAGACCTTCTCACCTCTGTCCGACTGAAGTCCCGAGTCTGCTGACTGCCTGGCAATGGCTCAGAGTAAGAATCAAACAGTGCACAGTCACGCATGGGCTTCAAAGAAGCTGCAGGGGAAAGAAAAAGAGAGGGGGAAAAAAGCAAACAAAACCCAAAAATCAAATGCAGAGACATGCCAAGTCTTTGGTTAACATACACTTCTTAAAAACCTGTTCTAGCACGATTTTGCCCTTCATTTCTACCTATCAGACCTGACCTGTAAGATGTGGACGACCAACATCATGAAGAAAATCTTTCTATCTTGCATTTTAAATTAGTCAGTGTCCTAAAAGGGATGTGCAATTTCTGTTGTAGAAATAGTTGTGAAATTTGGAATAAATGATTTCTAGTAAACATTAAGTGCCAAACAACTGTTTATTTGTGCTTTTTCTCCTTCCAGTTCAATATCAACTTAGTTGATCTTAGAGTTTATATCTTACTCTCCTAGGAATGTTAAAGGTATTTATGAAATGTTCAGCTGAAATTTTGATTTTTGAATACTGAAAAGTATAGTAGAATCTGTGTTATACAATAAAATTGAAGGCCAACAAAACCCAAAGACACTAAACACAGTGGATGCTGTAGTACATACTGTCTTTAAATTACATTAACAGCAGGGGGGGAAAATAAAAGGAAGAAATCAACTCCAACTTCTCAAAGGAATATTCACAACAGGCTAATTTCTATCCCACATTCTCAGGTTGATCTGCTGGTATCAATCTGGAATTATTTCCTCTAAGATAAATCCATCTTAATAGCTAGAAAATACCTTTTTTTAAAGATCAATATATCAAAAGGCAGAATAACCACATTTCTAGTTTTTTGCTTGCACCTCTTTTGTCGCAATAAATTAAGCTCCTTCATCTTAATTTACAATACATTGGGTTACATACAGGGCAAATACCTTTCCAGATTCTGCAAATTAGTTTTAATAAAGACTTTCTGAAAACAAGGTGGTGGGTCAAATTGTCAGTGGAGCTGTGCCAGGATAGCATTTGGACTTGTGCTTGTAGTTTATGGTACAAGTCATAAAACTAGCAAGATTAATGCATTCTTAAATGCTCTTTCACTCCAAATCATTTTATTTGAAGCTTTAACAATAGTCTTATCAGATGCTCTGAAACTAATACAATAGCCTAATGAAGAACAGTTTTCAGTAATATTCATCAGGTTCTTAACAAGCAAAAAAAGAATTTAAAGTATTATAAACTTCACATAAATCAAATTATGAAAACATGAAAACATAAGGTTTCTCTTGAAAATTTCTTTTGACATTTTAGGTAACTGTTTGAGGCACTTGCTTACTTATCAGTGCTTTTCTTTCAGAAGTGCTACAACCAGGGCTCTATACTTCCCTGTTATTCACAGTGTTACAGTGTGTTGCAATGTTTTACTTCTCACTAATGCAAGTCTTTCAAAAGACAGATTTTTGAATCCTGACTAGGTAGCAGAACGAGCACAAGATATTTTCAGACCCTCAAGTTAATCAGAATTAGTATATTAACTGAGGTTTTTGAAGTACCCACAAGAAACAATTAGTCCTTTCACCTCTTCCATGTAGATCAGCTTGAAATACTTGCTTTTATGCAACACCATGAAAAAAATACTCAACTAAGGAAATGTGCTGAAAGGGACAAATAGGGGAAAGGAGGATTCCCAGGGAACAACCGTGGCTTACCACATATTCTTCCTATTGACATAATGATTCCCTACTACTAGAGACAGTTATTTCCTTTGCAGTTTTACCCAAAAGGGCTTAATGTGAAGACACATCAAGAAAAACCTGCAAGGATGAGCTTACAGCTCAACTTATCATGAGAGTAGCAAACAAAGTGCTGGTCCTAGGGAAAAGGATAGTTGTAATTATGCCAAGGGAATGTAATTAGAGAGACTAAAAGTGATGAAGACTTGGAAGTTCAGGTTTTCCAGGAGCTTACCACTTTGGGTATGAAGATAGTGGATTAGAGACATGACTCCATCAGAAATTATTCACAAATCTGATACAGGGTCAACATTTCATTTTCCTAAATGTAGCCTGATTTGTTCTTTTCCTGCCTTTTAATATATTCAGTGTCATCATATTTAATGGAGATTTTATTAGGTCTTAAATATTATCCCTTAGCACTGTAATTATCATCTGTGATTAATCCTTCTTGCCCTAGAGAGGCTGCACATATTTTAGATGGAACAGTATATATTTCAATGTTCATTTATAATTAAAAGAGACATAACTGAAGAGAACAAATGAAAGGGCAGGTCTCTCACTGCACATTCATACTGAGGTATGTTATAGATTAAGTCATCCTTGTGCTACATAAACTGTTGTAATTCCCATCATTAATGCAAAGTACTTGTAGGGGAATCTGTGGATTACATAAAATGAATTACAAAAAAATTCAAGCTTTGATACCACTGATAACTGCATCTAACAAAATACATTAGCATATTAAGTTCAAAAGCAGTCCAGTATTGTTTTCAACAAATCTTTAAGAGCCAAATACTTATATGAAAAATGATCGAAAGAATTAAAAGCTGTATGATAGATTCATAAAATAGTTTGCATTGGAAGGGTCCCTAGAGATCATCTAGATACAATCCCCCTGCCATGGGCAAAGACACCTCCCACTAGATGAGGTTGCTCAAAGTCCCATCCAACCTGGCCTTGAACACTTGCAGGATGGCAGGGATCCATAGCTTTTCTGGGCAACATGTTCCAGTGACTCACCATCCTCACAGTAAAGAATTTCTTCCTAAAGTCTAAGGTAAACCTTCCTTCTTTCAGTTTAAATCCATTGTTGAATTACCTTTGCTACAGGCAATCATCTGCCACTTGAGCTGTAATGACACTTGAAGCACACTGGAGCAAAGAGGCAGACATTAACAGGCTGGTAACTGCTATACTTTGCATCCCTACTTTTGTGCTTTGAGGTATTACTTCTTCAGCAAGCACCTCATAAGCACAATCAGAAACACATGCCTTAAAAAGCAGTCAGAGAATCATTATATGGCATAGCACCCCATTCCAGAAGGAAAGTGAACCTGCATTTTACAGAGATGATGGATTTCTGAGATGGCTACAGGGACACAAACTGCCACAGGAACATTACCAGCCTGGAGGTACTCGGGCAGCAGCGTTTCTGGCAGTGTCTCAGGCAGCTGGTAACCATTCTTCCTCGCAACCACAAGGTGGAAAGCAGCACAAAACTCCGGGAGTGTCAGTGCTCCATCACAATCCACATCGCTTAGCTCCCTATGGATGCAACAGGCACAAGTTTTCCAAGTTATTACCTCAGGAAAACACACATGTGCCATCACAAGGGAGACAGAAATGCAACTCTGAGAAGGGATATTTTAACACAAGATGATCATCTCTGTCATTTGCACTTGATTTTGACTTGCCCATTTGTCTTGGAGAAGATGAAGCCAGTTAATTTTCTAATACGGACTTGCCCCTTTTTCCTTTTTCAATGAAGTATATCCTTTTTATACATGATACCATTCAATACTATGGTATGTATATATTAGAACATGAAATACATGAAATACCCAAACCTATACTTAGAGAATCACAGAGTGGTTAGGGTTGGAAGAGACCTTACAGATCATCTAGCTCCATCTCCCTGCTTTTGCAGGGAACCTTCCACCAGACCAGGTTACTTCGAGCCTCCTGTCCTATCACTACCTACCCCTGTGAAATGCCCCTCTCCTGCCTTCTTGTGGACCATGTTTAGATACTATAAGGCTGTAGGAAGATCTCCCCGAAGCCTTCTCTTCTTCAGGCTGAACAGCCTCAACTCTCTCAATACTCTCTTCATAGGAGAGGTGCTCCAGCCCTGTGATCAACTTAGTGCTCCTTCTCTGGGCTCAGTCCAACAGATCCACACCTTTTTTGTGCTGGGGACCACAGACCTGGATGCAGCACTCACCAGAGCAGAGCAGAGGTACAGAATCCCCTACCTCACCTGCTGGTCACACCTCTTTTGATGCAGCCTAGGATATGATAGATCTTCTAAACTGCAGGAACACCCTCTTCCAAGGGTAAAAGTAACTTTTTAACAGCTGGAAGCACTTTTGGCCAATCTACACAATCCTCAACCATTTCAAGCAGAATAAGTTAAACGCAGACTTCAGCAATGATTACCTAGCACCACGGACTAGCCTTAAGAAAAGAGCTAAATTAATGCTCTTCTGGTTTAAAAGTTAGTGTTAACTTCTTGCTAAAGCAGTTCTCTGCAGTTCTCTATAATTCTAGGATGCTCCACAAGCATGAAAACTGGGCTTCAGAAAGTCAAGAATTCAATTTTATAAATTAACTCTTTGCAAGAATTTAGTCATTTTATCTTGAGTACATAGTCTAAAATAAACACGTAACTTCTTACTCTTTGACAGTAACAAGCATTTTTCAAGCTATTGAGGTTATAGTGACAAAGACTGAAACATCCCATGTGTATAGCAAACAGAACATGATAAATCACATTATCACAAAAATATATTTATCTACTAGAAAGGAATACTTTTCTTGAAATACTGCACAGAGAACAAATTGTGCCAGCAGTAAGAATAAAATGTGCTTTGTTAACATATTGGGTTAATCCATTCTTTTTAAAAGTAATCAAGTTTAAATTCCAATATTCACTTCCCCCAACATTATGTTTCGTTGCTTCTTTTTTTAATTTTCACAACTGACAATCCGCTTTGAAAACATTCCAGACATATCCTTTGACCCTGACAGATGTTTAGGCTCTTGCAAGCTTTTCTTCTCATCTCTCTTCATAAAAGCATATATAAAAATAAAACCTCTATCAGCATTTCTGATCCATGTTTAAAACTGTTTGTTCTTCCTATCAGATATGCAAGGATGACACTGAATTACAAAGCACCATGTTGTTTATGAAAATATAATAGAATCCTTGTCAAGTTTTATCATGTACAGTTCCATCCACAATTGTTTCTTCATAAACTCATTAAAAGTAAGTGTACTGGTTCATTAGAAAAGCACTGATAAATTATGTAGTTGTTTAATTAGGCTTCCTCTGACAAAACAGAGAGAAAAACATCAAACCAACAGCATATCTAAAACATTCCAGAGGTGCTTCTCCTCTGTGTCACTTCAGGAAAAGTGTCAATTGTTTGAGCTAATAATGCTGCTTACAATAAACTTAAGAATAGCTCTCAGTTATGTAGCTGTTCACACTTTCCCAGTCCTGCTGAGTAGACGAACATTTCTCCAGAAAAAAAGTGTGTCAGAAAGATCAGTGAGCGCCCTGCTGCTTGGGCCTTGATTCTGGAGATAAGAGAAATAATTATAATTGATAGTACTTTTAAAATTTAATATGAACTCTTGAATTAAGTGTCTTCTAAAAAACCAGGATACAAATCCCCAACACTATCAGTACTTACCAGATATGAGAAAGTTCTGGGATGGGCAACTTTGATTTTGTGAAGAAATTCTTTGCTACGGAACCTGTTGGGAAAGAATGCCTTATCAGCCACTAGAAATTAATTCTCTGAATTTTTACCTTTTACCAGGTCTGCTGTGCCAGAAGCAGCCAGTTAATTTACGTCCGAGAGACACTCAGATTAACCGAACACTAATACAGCTGTTGGACCATTTGTCTCCTGAATAAATGACAGAGAAAGCCAGACAGAGCTGTTGACCTCATTTCTCCATTCCCTCCATATGGGAAAAAAATAATGGAAAACCTGCTTTAGTACTGGTAATTCTAACTAGCATAATTGGTATGACAAAATAGATAAAATAACAGACACCAACGGTGTCTGCTTCACCCAGAAGTCATGTGTGTGGCAGTACAGTGCTGTACCATTGCACTGCTCTCCCAAGATGCTGCTTCAATCATGACTCTTCCCTGCTGTGGCTCAAATTTTAGTGGTGGGGCAGCGGTGAGGAAGGGGAGAAAGAAAAAAGAAATCCCAGAAGATTCAGATAGCACATAGCTCCTGTCCCACTGCAGGCATCCTCACTCACCCTGCCAATAGCAGCTCTTCTCATCCTTCTTCGAGTCAACAAATCTACTTATTCATCATCCCATATACACAGGGTGTCAGGGGTACCCTGGAAGCCATTCCTGGGTACAGGCTTACAAAACGTAAGGAAACATAAAGCACAGATTTCCAGGACTATAGTTCTCTTCCCCTTGGCAACCACCAGGGGAAGAACCAACACTGAACAACCATTTACCATTTGTTCTTTGAAGCAAACTGCATGAAGGAGACATAACTGAGGCTGGATCCAAGCCTCCTGAATCCCAGTGATACAGCAGGACCTCCTGAACTGCAGCGATACAGCAGGGCTCATTAAAACTGCCTCAATTTAAAACCTGTGACACCTTCCTTGACACACACAAACCGTCTGTGCCCACCAGCAGCCTGATCCTTCTATTCAAGATAGAAATGCAGTCTCAATATGCTCTTAATACTTCTCCCATTGTTTCTTTATGACCTAAAGGTCAAAATCTCAGTCTCTTAGAACCATAAACCTCAGGCTTGACCACAGAGGACAGCTGACTGTATGCTTCACTGTCATCACATGAGCACTACCACAGTTCTGCTGGGAAAGCAAGCACAACCCTCAGGGGTGTTTCAACTCAATATAGACTGCAGGTGTGATCCACAAATACAGAGCATCAAATAGAGCTCATTTTAATTTCTACCAAATCATTAACACTTCTCCTTTGCATGTCATTATTTCTCTAAAATCAGGATATTTAGGAAAAAAATGCAATGGCCACAGTAGTAGTTTGCTCTTTGAGTTGTCTGCCTTCAAAAAGAAAACACCATCAACTCTTATAAACCCACTGAGAGAAAGGAAGAAGAATTTATTTACTTTACATTCTTTCCTCACTTCCCAGCCTGGTCCCCCTACTTGACATGCACTGTGTTTGGTAAAAATTACCTGAAATAAAGGCGTTCAGGTCGGGCTGCAGGGACCTGAACTGGTTAATGTAGTAATCTCGCTGCTCCTCCGTTATCCTCCAAGGGTCATCCGAGTAGTGGGTGCTGCTGTCCTGCTGCTCCCGCTCCACTGAAAGAGACTGAAAGGAGGGACACTGGCACCGGCCACAGGCAGGGGACTAGAAGGGCATTGGGAACCTCAAGAAACCAGATTGACACTCTTCTATTAATAGACACAAATTTTTAGAAGATAAGAAGTAGAAATGGCCATACTGATTACTGTCCCACTGCTTATTTGTTTAAACTGAGACCAATATTGGGTATCTTTACCCAGGCAACTAAAGGAAGTTCTACATGAAAAAAACTAAAAGAAAAAGGAAGTCTCACTACTGCTGATCACAAAAAGTCCACATCATATTTTATTACCTCTAGGTTTGTTTTGGGGGTTCATTTTGGCTGCCATGCATTACAACCCTGAACTGCACACTGTACACATCAGATGGAACCAGTAAAGGACCTAAAGCTGTAATTATGCAGGATGGTGCATGAAAATTTAGCTTCGCTATGCAACTACATATTTAATCTAGGAGTGGTGCTGTAACTATGGAGCTATACCACTTCTGGATGCTTTGCTCACCCCAGTAACTCGGCACTTGTTATGCCAAGCCAGGGAGACATGCAAAACACTGGAGACCACCTCAACCTTCTGTCACTTCCCATACTTTATGCAAAAATCCTACTTTGGGAAAAAAATATTCTGGAAGGAAGGACATTTAATCCATTTATGTCTTTGCTCTGTGCCTTTGCTGTCTGATTAACCTGTTTAAGGGAAGTCTGTACCTTTTGTAGGTTGATGGAGATATCTAGAAGAGGGTTGGTGGTACAACTGATGCCTTCGTTAAACTGGAATAACTTAATATTCAATATTTAAGCCTGGATGATAAAACTCTTTGAGGGGGAGGGCAAGAGTGAACAACAACCAGGCTGCAATAAGCTTTGAAACCCTTTCTCTTGACATACCTGTCTATTTCCTAGGAATCAAATGCAAAACACCAGTTCTGAAACACATCAAAAGATCCCTGAAACAGGCATCACCATAAAGCTGTAAATTAATTTTCATTTCAAAGCGCTACACAAATGCACCCAATTTCATGTCAAGTTAGCACAAATTATTTGACAATACCTGTAGATCTTTTCTGGAGGCTCGGGTGACATTTTATTGTGGGTGCAAGGTGCTAAGCACTTGGGAAAAGGTAGTGTCTCTGAGTCTTCCTTATTTAGGAAAATCTCTTGTTTGGTAGAGTTTTGCCATTCCTTAGGGCAAACTACCTATTTGCATAAAAAATGCACCACAGGCATACTGGAACACAGAAAGATTTGCTTTTGCAACCAGCAGGAAAACAGAAGACCCATCTCACAAAAGCAAACAAATGTCCAAAAATTAATTTATTCTGTTTGAGATGCAATTTAACCACCTGGGGTGAAAAACCAAAATACGCAGAATGTTAGGCCATAAATTCTGTGCAAGTGTTACAGATAGCATTCTAAATCAAGCAGGAATCTCTGTGAAACCTCATGTATTTTAAATGAAAATGTTTTACTTCGACCTACCTTTACCAATTTGATTGACTGGATTACTTATTTTAATTTCTCCATCCAATCAGCTTTTTTTTCCTCATATACTAAAAAAAGCACACTTGAGTCTCTAGTCTAAAAACACCATGGAGAACAATTTTCACTTTCAAAGTGAGAATTATTCTGCTTTTTTAAAATTTCTCTATTGTTTTATTAGTAGTATTACTAAAGATAAATAGCAATTCATTACCCGGTTAGGAGTTGAACAGGTGAGTGCAGATTTGGCTCCATAATTCCCTGATGATGGTCCATCTTGCTGGTGAGTGGAGTGTCTGACTTCATAAGGAGCTACAGACATTTCAAATAAGTATATAAAAGAAAGGATAATCAAAAAGTTCTACTAGGCTAAAGGAAATAATTAAATACCTCAAGGTCAAGAATGTAGCTTGTGAACATAGTGCTAGAGCATCAAAGTCCATTTTGTCAAGCATCTACCCAGTGAACCACCCAGTATGACAGTACCAAAGTCCATTTTGTCTTCTGCAACAGAATTCCAGCTACATACTAGTTTTTCAGATTGCATCATTCTTCTTCAGACATTTCTGAGACATTGTCAGTTATATATTACTAGATAATGGAAATTGCAGTTCATCATGTTGAAATACATATTTATATAGCCTGTTTATGCATGTATACATTTTATACAGTTAGAGCTATATACAGCACAAGAATGCACTAGAAATAGGAAGAAACAATTCAACTGAGCTGCAAAAAATATGCTTTGACAATGCTATCAAACAGAAAATCACTATTTTTTCATATAGTCTTCCTCCCCCTTCCGTAATTTCTGTTGAAAATCAAAATACATGATTCACCACTTCACCTATTTGGAGTAAAGTTAGTGAACAAAAGTAACAATTACTTCTTTTGCTAAAATAAGTCACTTAGGCTCCACTGTAGCAAATATAGTAAGTGGTGACACAACAGCACGTTTAGGAACAATGTTTTAAAAATAAGGCAATTATGCAAACAAAAAGAAAACTCCCTTGCAAACCCTTACAGAGCTGAGAACTTCTGCTGCTCGCCTATTTAAAATGTACCACTACAGTCTGCATTAGATAGTCAGAACCTTAAAGACTCATGACAAAAAGGACCAAGAGATCTTAAAAATTTTGAGTTCAGGAAGACCTGAAAAATTACACCCTAATCCTCTCATTTTCCTAAGTGGTCTTATCCTGTGCTGGTATCTATTTTTATTACTGTACAACTAACTACTAATTTCAGAACAAAAAACAAAAGAGAAGGAAGGTGGGAAACACACAGACGTCCTTGGAGAGATTTAAGCACAAGGCTGTACTGCCATGTGTTTGTTAGCATGAAAAACTTTAAAAGCTATCAAGAAAAACATATATTCATGACTGCAATGCAGTGGGCTGCCCTTGAAGACACGCTGTCCAGTTGTAGGGTCAGACTTGCAGCCCAGTCCAGCCCAGCTCTGTGGCAGCACAGCACTTCCTGCACATACAACACACAGAAACCTCCAGACCTGCCCTCTGCACTGCTCTTCAGGAAACTGGAAGGGTCTGAATCTTAAAGGCCAGGAAGAGCCAGTAGGGTCTTGCACTAGTCTAGCACTTGGAAGGACGATGTTAAATAGCTCTGTTTTTTCATCGACTTACACACAAGGACAAAAGCTGAAGGATTAGCATGCTCTGCTCTTCACTCAGTGGAAACACACTAACCTAAAAGCAGGAGGGATGAGGGAGGGTTGGTACACACCAGTGCCTGCTCTTGCCACCAACCAGGTCATCACAGATGCCTTACTATTAACAGGAGCTTGTAAAGACGTAGTTAAACTGGCTTCCGACACATTACCCTCTTATTAAAATTAGAATGTTTTGCCACCCACTCTCATGGCAGCAAAACGAAGGACTGAGCAACTATGTAGTGCCTTTTGTTTGTACTGCCTAAGTTACACTGTGGTTTTATATTCATGTCCTATTATTATTTCTGTTACAAAACCAGAGAGATTATTATCCTTTCCTGCAAAGGAAGGTTCACTTCCAATTTGAAAATTAGTATGTGGCTAATGAAACCAAAAGCATCATGCACTCTGTCTTGCAAGCACTTGCCTTGCAAGCTCTCTGCCACTTGGATATATTGCATGTAGTCTTGTCAGAGATTCAGTATTAGCATTTGTGAGATCACACGTAAATCTAATTTAATTTAACAGAAGACAGGATTGAACAGTCAAAATAAGTTATCAAATAATTTTCCAAAACACAAATCCAATTAAATTTTAAAATCATTAGGCTGATTGTCAGTTGCATTTGGAATTTGAATACTTCTGATAAAGAAAAAAAAACCAAAATAATTGAATACAGTGTGCATCACAATTTTTATCCTACCTCCATGCTGCTGCTCCAGCCCACTCCTTGCTTTACCATATCCATAAGTTACGGGTATTCTCTGGTAAGTAGATGGAGAAGCAGGAGGTGAGCAGATTGGAGACATTGGAGGAGAGTTGGGTTCCTATTTCAAAAACATACCAACACAAAATACAATTCTGAGACATAAGAAACAACTAAACAATGCTGCACAGTGATGCAAATGCATATAGTATAATGGACCAAGAAGAGGCAAAAGCTGCAGCATCCTCAGGCCCTTTATTTCCAAGAAAAGGCATCTTAAAATAGAAAAGACAGACTTTCGTACTGAGCCTTCTTTCTAGGGGCACAGCATGCCAGTCCCATAGCAAAGCTTTACAATGACCAGCTCAAGATATTTTACTTCCAAAGATGCCTAAAGAAGCACACATTTAAGGCTCAGGATGAGTAGGTATCTTTGAATTTACATATTTAGTGTGAGTTAGTGTGAGTGCATTCACTGTGGGAGCTCATTTTGCATATAAAAAAATGTACAAAATTTAAAAATATATCTGTGAATTGGTATTTTAAACATCCTGTGGATCTGTAGGTATCATTGGGTAACTACCCTAAAGCTTTCTCTTTCCTTTGACTTACTGAGATTGCTTGAGAAGCCAATGTAATCCTGAAAAAGTTAACTGAATACAAAAAAAATAAAGCATAACACAGATGGAGTCAGGGTTTTGAGGGCAGTGTTCTGCCTCAGTGTCAGTACACACAGACAGATAGGCATACATGCTCTTCTTCTTCCTCATTCTGTTATTCCACCTGTGTATCTTGTCATCAGCACACTCCTGCTGGTTGACCTCAGGCTGGGAATGCTGTTACTGACGCCAATGCACCGTGTGGTAAATGTGTGCGCATGTTTTAGGAAGATAAAGTGCTTCCACCAGGCACTCACCACATGACCTGATATGGTACCAGAGGAGGTGGTGTTGTGCCTGGGGAAAATTATGCAAATCATTATTTATGAAAACTATGAAGCACTGTGAAGTTTCTGGTATCTGAGCAAGTGCTCTCAACTCTCCTAGAGACAGCTAATACAAATCTCCCTTAGACAGCTTTATTAAACTGGCAACTTGGAACAACAGATGCTGAGACAATGTTTCACTGAAGACAAAAGAAAAGCTGATTTCTTCTGGACTGTTCCTTGGGGAGATTAGAATGAAAGAAAACCTGAAGGCCTTAGCCCACCTAGAAATAGTGGCTCATGATTCAACACCTCTTCTCCAGTTAAGTGTTTCTGTAGGGACTAAGGACTATATTGGCCATGGAAAAATCAATCACTTTCCTGTTCTGTTTCATAGACAAGATTTCTCTCTGCTGCTCCTTCCTGGTCCTCTCCAAGAAAAAGCAGTGGATTAAGTAAGACAATGCTGAAGGAACTTACATAGAATACTTATAGGGCTAACAGGCTTATACGAGCTCATACAGAGAATTTTCTTCAGGGAAGCAACTGGGATGCATCAAAACCCGAACACGGACATAATGGGGGTTATTTGCACATCAGGAGTTCATCTCCTATCTAGTATTCAAAAACTGTAAACCCATGTGAGTGTAACCATTTACAGAACTGGACGCAAAAGGAGGTTGCATAGAGACATACTGGCCTGAAGGAGACAAGCCATTACCTGTTTGTCCCCTTCATCTGTTCTTTTGTAGGAATTTTTTTCCAAAGTTGAATGTGGAATCTGAAATTTAACTCCATGGAGTTCTGCTGGAGTTCCATAACGAATGTCAGTGTCATTTTTCAGCGCCATAAATCGTGGCAGAGGTAATTCTTTATTAAAGGAAAGAAAAATTCAATTGAGACTACACAACACCAGAAGCACTTTGAGCAGAATTGTATTTCAAAACCTTTGAAAAGTTTATCTATAAAAGACCAGTATTAGTATTTTGGAACATTTCTAAGTTTCAAACTCGTTTGATTATGTCTTAAAAATGCGAATGTTACACAAATCTATATTCTTAACTTATAGCTTAATATATAATCTCTTCATGCAAAAAGAATAAGTCCGTGCACATTATTAAAGCAAGCGCCAAACTCATTTCCTGCCTTCAAAACCTTGCCTGTAATGAAAAGAATAGTTTCCCACAGAAACTGTGGGACCGATGAACTAATCACTCAAGATCACAGAATCCTCAACACTGCCATCATAAAAGGAACAAATTAAAAATGGTAGGGTTCAGAGATCACACCAAGACCTAGTGAGACGACTGTGTCAAAAGGTCCCATGTTGCGTCTGCTGTGCAGAGGAGGACAGTGACACTTTGTCACTCTTTAATACAATTCCCAATTATTTTGAAGAAACACCATTTATTTTTGTGCACAGTCACCCTGAAAAGATCAATACAATTAAAACTAACAGAATGCTCAAAACCAAGTAAAGCCATTCATCACCTCTGTAATCATTTACACCTACAGCAACTACCAGGAAGAGTAAACATAACTCACTCCACTCTAAAGGCACTCATATATTTTTAGAGAAAATGCAGTTAGCACTGGAAGCATTTTTACTGAAATTTTACCGAAACAGTAAATAAGCAGGATATCAATACAAGGACTGCAAGGACCCCTTTTCATATTTGTGGACTGTTTGCAGATACTGGACTTGTAAAACACACACAGTAAAGCTCTGTTCAGGTTTTTAATTTAGTCTCTTGGGGGTTTTTTGGTTTGTGGGATTTTTGCTTTTTTTTTTTAATTAATATCGTTTAAAAGGACAGCAGTGAAATAGAGTGCACAGGCTGTCTGTAAGGAAAACTGACAAATCCAGGCTGCCCCTCTTCACCCTTGGTTTAAACTGCTGTTCGAGCAAGGCACTGAATCAAACTGTGCTGGCTGCATCTGATCCCCTCCACGTGGTCAGGAACTCTGGACCATAGGAGCTCACAGAGCTCTGCATGTGCTTGTCATTCTGGCTTTTCCCTCCTTGGGATGGGGCAGGCCTGGGAACCCCCTCTCTGCCTTGTAACACAAGTGAATTTTACATTTCATTGTCCTTACCAGGGACAGCAGAGCAAAAACTGTGCTGGGAGCAGTGACCAGACTGCAAGGCTGTAGGCAGGTCCTGCCTTCGGACCTTCTCTGATCTTGCAGCTGGCTGCATTGCTCCTTCAGCAGGATGGTGCCAAACACTCTTTCCCAAAGCACAGCCTCAGGGCATGGGTGGAATGCCCACCCGGGATATGGGAGCTAAGGGTTCAAATCTGTTCCAGCTGAAGCAAATAGCCACATTTTGAAGTCTGAGCTCTGCTGAGGCAAGACCATGGAGTTCCTTCCATTTAGTTGCTATCAAGGTTTTGCAGCTAAAAGGGACCTGCTTTGCGTCTTCATCACTTGAGTTTCATAAGACACTTTCAAGAAGTGTTTTTCTCCATCAAAAATGGTGTATTTAATATTATTGTCAGTTCACCGGGAAGAAAAAACTAGTTAAAAATATATCTAACACACATTTTCATATGCAGTTGTAATATGATATGAAGTATTATGATTTTGTCACCATTACCCATTTATTTCCACAGGATTATTTGCTAAAACAGATGAGTGTTACAAGCTGCCCTGCACAGAGGGACTCCTTGACCTGGCCACATCCCCCACAACATGCCTCACCCGAAGCAGCTATCTGCTCTCACTCTGGTCAGCTGTCAAGATGAGAGGCTGAAGGTGAGAGAGAAATGCAACTCCAGTGCTGATCAATGGTCATTCCTGCCATTCTTTTGTAATGCCTTTTCCAGAGGGAAGATGCCATTTCAGCTCTGCCACACATGTAAACTCACTTCCATTTTCTACCAGTCACTTAAAGCATGTAACTTTACCTTCTACTCTTTCTCTGCTCCCTAAAATTGCTCACAGACGTGCAAGAAGAGGTTAACCACCACAGAGAGCTGACAAGCATTAAAGAAAGTGAGAAAAAACTGCACAGTGCTGCAAGCAAAATTTGCTACTTACCATTCTTAATGCTCTCAATCCGTACTGGGAACCCTGACTGTGCTGCTGCAATTAACTTCAAAGCAATATAAAATTGAGCAGGACCAAAATAACCCACACGCTTGGCTCCACAAACTTCTGTAATCTAAGAGAGAGGAGACACGTTGTTGGTTAAATGTATTTCACACTTCTAGGGAATGTCAACACTTCTACATAAACAAAGGAAAAACTCTTTAAAAAGACAAAATGTTTTTTGCATTTGAAATTTTCTACTAAGCATATTGTTTCAACTCAGGACATTAGTATACCAGAAACAGGCTGGTAGTTGTTATGCTATCCTGAAACAAGTTAGGGGAGTCTCATACTACGTAAGATTTTAAAAGCAGAGGAAACAATAACTTCTTTAGGAGTCTCTCACTAAAACATTTCCACTGCAGAAGCTATGGTATGTTCAGAAAATTGTACTTAACACTAGCCCTTACAGCAATAATTCAGACAATAACTGGAACATAAGCACAACATAAGAAATATCCCAGCACACCACCTGAGCAAACTTTTTTTGAGTGAAAAATTAACATGGTCTGAGAACTGAAGTTTAAATTCTATATATAATTCACTATTTGCTTCACTCAGCCACCTCTGTGAAGCGAACAGCTCCATCTTCACACGCTCAGACAACAGCTAAACAAACAGCTATCAGCAGGTTTACAGCACAGGCGCCAGCTCTCCCATGCCTGGAGCTCCCAGATGTTCACAAACAATCTCAAATGGGCACTGAGGTTAGAATAAAAGCCCATTTGCCCCAGACAGAAAGGAAAGCCTCGAATTGATTTCCTGAAAATACACCTAGAGTAGCAATGTCTCTTGGCTGGCAAGGTGCAGCCTCCGTGTGGGACAGCAGAACAGTCATGGCTATCCATGGGCAAGTGCTGCTCTCTGAAAAACACTCCCAAGCTACAACAGCATGACAGAAGGTATTCCCATATTGTATATAAGCAAATAGCACAAATTAATAGCCTATTTTTTCTAATATATATATATATACAAACACACACACACATACATACACACAGTGGCAAAACTCAGGTGAAACAATTACTGAAAAAAAAAAGTTTTGGAATGGTAATTCTTACTAATCAAAGAAAACTCTCTTCAGCCAAACTCTTCCCTGGATGTGGCCCCTGCTTTGACAGAATGAGCTATGGTTATCTTCTCTTCCTGCGAGTTTCAGACTTGATCACAAGACACATCAAGCAGTTTTTTCTCTTACTGCTTGATGAAAAGGGAGACTGAACCTCTGTATAAGGACAGCTCCAACTAACCAGCAGCATTTGCCATTCTCTTCCCTCTACTTATCTTCTTTCTTTAGTCACTCCGATCTTTTTTTATTCCACCCTTCCCTCTATCACTGGCCTTGCTTCTTTTATGTTCCAGTGGGAATGCAGGGCACTTGGGATGTGCCCTAGATGGATGGTGCCAAAACATAGTAAGAATGTGAGTGTGCCAGGCAGGAAGAGGAGGTGTGGAATTTCTTGGAGAAGAGCTGTGCCCCATCCAGGGCACAGGAAGGAGTCAAGCACATTTCATCACCTCAGTAGACAGCACTATAAAGACCCTGGTTTTGCAGAGCACTCTCCCCAGCATAGGGAGCAGCACTGTCCACTGTGGGGTTGATCCTGCTGTATCAGTGGGTCCCCCAACAGCAGCCTACCAGGGTCCCATGGCAGGAACTGACACCACAGGGGGATGCCCATAGTGCTGTGGGAAGAGCACTTGGCTGTCTGCTTAGAGTACAGGTGTGCTGTCACACCAGCTGATCACACCACCTGCCCTGGTCTGGGAGGGCAGGGCAGAACACCAGTATCCTTTCTGAGCTCCAAAGCAGATTTCTTCCTCCTGTCCCCAGATGCTCCTAATTCATTTAGTCCTGCTGCCCAAACCACATGCTCCTCCACAGTTCCTTCCCCATCAGCAGACCTGGATCTGTCTGATGCAGTGGTGTGGAGCACAGATGACTGGACTTGAGCCTGGACACGGAACATGCACAACAGCTGCAGTTCAGACTGCTCCCCATGGGCACAAGTGCCCAGGCACTCCAGGCCCTGACAGCTCTGGGGACAGCACTGCTGTGGCAGGTATGTGGGAAGCACTTGGGTTATTCAAGAACCTGGGGAAAAGAAGATGGACATGAGGCATAACTAAGCTGAAATTCAATTTGGATACACAGCTCTGGGCTGTTATGGGAGACATTTGTTAAACACAGTTCAGCACTCAATAAGGCAGTCGGCAAAAGCCAAGCAGGCACTGGCACTCCTGTCAAGGGTTGGGTGCTCCCCTCCTGCATGACAGTGCCTGGGATAGCACCTGGCGTGGTACAGAAATGGTACACAAAATCCCTGGGTGTTCTGGGGTGTATCCTATAGGGATTTTTCTTCTCTTGGGCTCTTTTCCTGCCATGGCTATGCTTCTTGCTGTGCCTACACTTGCTGACACAGAGCAACAGCATTACTGTGATGTGTGTTTCTGCTTGCTGGCTGCTGGAAAAAGGCAATACTGACCAATTGGAACTTTCAGATAGGGATCTGAGATGCTACTATCTTCCTGAAAAGACCTAATTTGCCATATTTATTTATATTTTCCATATATCAATTCCTGTGAGTTAAGTTTTCTTGTATTTTCTATACTTTGAAATATTAAGGTCGTTGAATGCTATAAATGCTCTGCTTGCTCCTCATATGGAAACACGAGCATTTTCTTCTGAATAAGAACAGTAAAAATTTTTATCAAGGGCATAACACCCCTCAAAAATACGATGTGGTTTCTCAAGCACACTTTTAGCCAACCAGCCTGAAAAGTGCCACTCTGCAATCCTGCTTTTTGATGATAACAACAGAAATTAAATGTGTAGACACAAGCATCTCTGTTATTTGTGCCACCAGATTCTGAGCTTTGTTAATGGTCTGAAGCAAAAGATGGAAGCTGACAGAGGAGTCAAATTTATTACGCAATTAATTGTAGGTATTTATATAGATTAATTTCAGGTACAGGCATTCACATTCGTCAGGTTCCTTGTACAGTTGAAAGAGACGGTCTGGAGTTCTTCCAGACAGCATTTCACATTATCTGGATCAGGACCCTGCTTAGGGCTGCAAACAGGAGCAGGCTGTCTCTCCAGCAACCACAGAGGCTGGTGGCAGATTAGCCTTATCCAAAAGTAATTCCTCAGAACATGCTGCCCGCTCAAATTTCCACAGCAGCTTAAACAGAACACTGCACTATTTTTTTGTTTCCTGGTTTTACCTTTCACAGGGTCAGTGCACACAGCTTTTTGATGGCCAGATTACATTAAACGATGTGCAATTCTGAAATCTGGCCAGTTTTTGTGATATACTATTAGGAGTCTCCAAGATCCATCTGAATTAAGGGTATTGCATACAAATGTGATATAGTAGTTTTTAATTTAAATACTTTCCTGTTGTCAGTTTGGGCTGCATACTTTTCAGCAAGCCAGCAAGGAAAGAACTGGTATTTTTTGCTCATGTACTGCTAAACAGACAACACATAAATCAAAAAACTTGCATACCTTGACACTTGAAGGGATTTTGATATGGAATTATTGATGGTCAATTTATATTACAATTTTTCTTTTAATTCTTCAGCAGAAAACTGTAGTCCTCTAGTGATGGCCAAATACTGAAGAAAATATTTGGAAATAATTGAAGCAAAGTATTGGAAACAATTTTTCATGGTGGCAGCTTGCAGGTATTGTTTGTTAAATCTAATCTCACGAAGGACAACATAGTCCAAAATCACAGGAATCACAGAATAGATGGGACTGGAAGAGATCTCTGGAGATCATCTAGTCCCATCTCCTTGCTACAGCTTCACCTAGAGCTGCTTGCACAGGATTATGCCCAGGTGGGTTTCAAGTACCTCCAGGGGAGATGTTCCAGTTCTCTGTCATCTTCACAGTGAAGAAGTTTTTCCTCATATTCAGATGGAACTCTGTTTCACTTTGTTCCTGTTGCCCCTTGTCCTGTTACTGGGCACCACTGAGAAGCCTGGCTCCACCCTCTTGACACCCAACCTTCTGATACTTACACACATTGATAAAACCCCCTCTCCATCTCCGCTTCTCCAGGCAAAACAGGCCCAGCTCCCTCAGCCTTTCCTTGTAAGAGATGCTCCAGTCTCCTAGTCATCTTTGGAGAAGTGATGCTTGAACATTAACCACTTGGCCCCACTCCCTACCTTCTAGAGCTCCAACCCATGGGATTCTTCCAAGCAGGTCCTTTAAGAAGCTAAAGCTCACTCTCCTGAAATCCAGGGCTGGGATCCTACTTATTGCCTGGCTTCTTCCCCACAGAATCCTGAATTCTACCATTTCATGGTCATTGCAGCCAACACTGTCCCCAGCCTGCAAGTCCCAAACCAGTCCTCCTTTGTTTATTAGCACAGGGTCCAGCAGCACACCTCTCCTTGCTGGCTCCTCCACCACTTGTATCAAAAAGTTGTCACCAGTGCAGGAATCTCCTGGACTGTGTGTGCCCAGTTGTGCTGTCTTTCCAGCACATGTCAGGGTGGTTGAAGAAGGTGGAGAATGAGAACCAAGGCTTGTGATTGTTGGGCTAATGTAGAAGGCCTCATCAACACCCACAACAGTGTCACCAATGTTAGCCTGTCCCTCAGTTCTGACCCATATGTTCTCACTTCTTCATCCATAGCTCTGGGCAGAGTTCAATACATTCTACTTGTTCTCTCAGATTAAGAGCAACTCCACTACCTCATCTTGCTGGCCTGTCTTTCTTATAAAATACACAGCCATCCATGACAGTGTTCCAGTCACAGCAAATTGATCTGTTCAATAGTTTGTGAGGCAAGAACACTATGCTAAGTGCACTGAGTTTACACTTACTGCAAGGTCTAACTACTTATGTGAAACAATTCTCAGGTCATTTGCCAATGTTGCCAATGAAGGTAAAAAGTTCATTTCACACAACATGTGAAAACAACATTTCTCAGAGAAGAATGAAAAACCACAGTGTCTAATCTTGTGCTTTTTCACTGTCAGTCCTGGAACAGCACCTCATTTCAATGGGATTTCAGCAGACAGCCTTAACACACGTTATGTAAATGAAATACACCACCTTCCCTAGAAAGCATTCATAAGACAAGGAGAAAGAACAAGATCTAGATGCCTGTACACCTTCTGATAGCAAAGAAGTTTTTCTATGGTTGTAGAAACATGTACTTTTTAATATGTACTAAAAAAACAGATCTCCAATTCATAAATATTAAAATTTACAATGTAGTTAGGAGGTGTTTGGAAGGGTGTCTGTTTTCAACTACTGTTCTCCATGCAAACTTCTAATAGAAAAGCTTTACATCTTCAGGTACTGGAACACAAAGCAATTTTTTGTAATTTTTTATCCAGTCACTTCTCTGACTGACAACAAGTGTTATTTTTATAATTCCTCCTTGAAGACATCCCACATGAAGCAGCTTTTCCCAGCACAATCTGACATTGTTCCAGCTTTCTCCAGTTCTCTCCAAACAAGTTTCCACTGCATTCTCCAAGAGCAATGACCTTGCAAACATGCTGGGCAGGTCTAACTTAGACTGCAAGAGCTAAACTTCAGCTCTAGGCTCATATTCCATTCCTGAAGTTTGTTTTCCATAAATAAAACAAGGAGTAAAATCAGAAATAACTATACCATAATCCTATGGACAGGCTGAGACATTCATACTGCAGCCTCAAAGGAAAGTTTTCAGCTGTAAGGCAAAGGTAAACCCGGGATTTTTGCTTTTTCATTGAGCCATTAGCACTGCTGTGGCATCCTCTGGATCAAGCTGGCACGCAGTTTTTGTCTGTTCTCTGCCACTCCGTTGCTACCTGCCACACAGATGGTCACTGCTTGTCATGTCTGGGCAAACCCAGCTCAAAGGTGCTCATATCTCCAATTGGGTTGTGAGACCCTGTGAGAGCACACGTAAACTGAATCATGCAAACTGAGCAAAAGTCAACTTACGTGGAAGGAAAAAAAAAATGGATGTCACTGGCTCCTATGTTAAAGTTTTCTCACTGCGCTTTCCATCTCAGCCTAGACTCAAAGTGCAGTTTTTTCACTCATCCTTGCTCAGTCTAGAAGGAGGTAGAAATATTTTCCAGTTCATCAACTGCCTCTGACTATTAAGGAATGTGTTGAAAACCCTTTGCTGTTCCCCCATGCACGCCTCACCCAGTGCTCTGCGAAGGACAGCCAGCTGTGACGCCACCACTCAGACCTCAACCACACAGCGACCTCAGGCTCCCTTCTGGGTCAACCACCCGCTTATAACTGTTTCAAAGACAAATATTTAGAGCAGTGGCTTATCAACAGCTTATCTCAAAATTGTGTTGTGCATCTGACCCACTTCAACCTTTTTTTTTAAACTTGTGTTTATAGATTCTTTGATCTGCTTGTTACAGACAAGTTTTGCTACATTCTTAAACAGGTATTTCTCTCTGAACAGATCATTGTTCAGATATTTGTAAAACTACCTGGAGCCCAGGGCTATGTATCTATTTCTTCATTATTCAAAGCAAAGTAAGAAACAACACATTCTGGATCCAGCACGATTACTGCCTGGGAAGGCAATAGGTAAAGGAACATATTGGAGCTGTTACATACCCAGCTGTACATAGGAAGAGACTCTGCTATGCTTTACATTCTTTAGCTCTCTTTCATATAAGTGGTATTTCTGTAACTATTTATTTTACTCTGTCATCTTGTCTGTTAAAAGACGTGGTTTAAGCTCTGCACAATCATCACTTGACATTTAAGAACACGTAATTATATGCTGCAAAGCAAGTTATTGCTAAATGGCCAAAGCTTATCAACCTCATTTAACAGAGTGGTAAAAGCACCAGAGATTATCAACCCCATGAGTTAGGCAAAAAACATCAGGGCTTCCCTACAATCCCTCCTCATGGCACGACCCAGAACCACTCACATCTGCCTGCACTGTGTGCTCCACGTGCCACGGCACCTTTGCACATCTCGGAGGAAAGCACTTCCCTTCAGGAACAAGGGAACACTTTTCCATCAGCTCCAAGCAGAACATTTTATGCCAACACCAAGAACTGCAAGGCTTACGACCCAGTGCCTGCTTGCACACGCACGCATGTGCAGCCACCAACTGAACTGCATGAAACAAGCACTAAAATTAGTTTCAAACAACTCTGAGTCTCACACTGAAGCTTAACAGCAGCAGTATTTTATGTACTAGAAAACGTTGATTCCTGAGCAGAGGTCAAAAAACCCTCCAACCTGAAACGCATCTGTTTGCAATCAGGAAAGAGCCTTGTGAGCAGGAGCAGGGCAGTCATACTCTGCCAGTGCAAGAGTCTGTCCAGTCCTCTGTCTCCTGTCACAGTGAGCTGCAGGTGCCTGTGGAAACTCGTGCATGTGAATCATGCAGTACTTCTCCTCATGGAGGAAGACTTGTAATGCCAGCACACCATGTCACAAAAATATTGATCTGAATTGTGCAGCTACCAGGACATGAGTCAGCACTGATAATCAAAAGACTTCAATTATTAAAGAGTGTTAGCAAGAAAAAGTCTGCCAGGGAATAAAGGCTGCTGATGCTAATATTTATAACTGCTGAAACATTCCTGAAAGAAATGCCATCTCCCATGTACAATCTTTTCTCTTTAATACACAAAGGCTACTCAATCATGTACATGGATGTCATGTGGAAAAGGTGGACACTTTCATCTCATGCCAGTCTTGTTGGGGGATTTAAGAACCCCTATTCTTGAGAATTACCTGCAAGGTACCATACCAAGTAAATAATTTTCATGATAGCAGTGCCCACAGCATTAGGTCAGAGGTTGTTTTATACACTTGCTGATACTTCAATCAGTCTCTCCTTTGAAAGAAAATCCTAGCACAACCTTCACTA
Organism: Pithys albifrons albifrons; assembly: GCF_047495875.1. NCBI lineage: Eukaryota > Metazoa > Chordata > Aves > Passeriformes > Thamnophilidae > Pithys > Pithys albifrons. The sequence goes on from NC_092458.1 coordinate 8,987,505, forward strand.
ACCACATGCCTTTAGGAGTATGTGAAAAGCCTGCGGGGGTGAAAGAGATGAAGTAAATTATTTTCAAAACCTCCTTGCCTTTTTCTTCTCACTATCTGGAAAGCAAATGCTCCAAGAACAGCATTCATCCACCTAAAATTGTTCTGCGTTTCATATTGACAAGTTTGTATCAAATTTGTATTAAAGAGGTCAATAAATATAGCACGTATCAATAAATGTGAATATGAGTATGAGTGAAATTTTAGTTAAGCTTGAAACACAGAAATAAAAAGCTTGAAAACAGGTTACTCCAGCTTTAAGAACTTGGCATATGGATACCAACAAGCAGTCCAGATTTTTTATAAAAGTATGAGTCCACTCATTCACTGAACTGTTTCACATTCTTTGTAGGTTATCAGTTCTGCAGCATCTGGATATGGCAAAGCAAATATTCAGCAGGTCACTCTCTGAAATGCTGCATGCACAGCCTTGCCAAAATCACTGTTAAAACCTGAAAAACCTAAGAAAACTCCAAAGTAGACAGAATTGTGATGGTTGCTTTATCTGCCTTTCAAATCTTACTGTGGAAGCAAGGGAGTAAACAAAATGTCTTAAGTCAAATGGCAAGTACAGAGCAGTCACACCATCCCACCCTAACAAGTAGACTGCAGGAAGTTTGCACAGCAGTTATCCAAATTTTTTCTGATGCAAGTCCCTTCCAAGAGCATTTCATTCTCTTGGACATGAACTCGTAAAGCCCATTCTATGGAAGGTTAACACTAAGTCTTATACACTGCAAATATGGTTCTTTAAAGACACTAGTCATCCAAGGATTTCTGTTTATTTTCCTGCTCACTTCTCTTCCACAACCATATCTAGGGACATAATACCTCTAGAGAAGTTCCAGAACATGAGAGAAGAGAATCCAGACCCTCTAACTCTTGCCCACTCAGCAGAGATATTATTCTGAACCCCCTTGCCCATAAGCAATGGACACCGCAAAAGAAGCTTGATGGAGGTAGGAAGGAACTCTCTACACTGGAATTCGGCCAGGACTGGCACTAGGCCAACTGAAACACCCATCTGTTCCTAAAACTTTCACTTTCTGGAGGCTGAACTGAAAATAGTATCTAAACCTTACTACTAGTGAGAGAGAATGGGGAGTTCCTTTTTAACTCAAGTGGAAATGCCATGCTTTGCACAGGAGCTGCATCAGCCTCCTTTGGGAACGAAAATACAGGATGATCACAGGAACATTAAAGGACAATACTATTTTTAATCAGAGAAAATGTATATATCCTTGTGTTTTTGGCATTTTAGACCACTTCAGCTACCAAGTTGTTAAGTATTTCAGGAATACTTGACACAAGCAGCATATCTATTAGCATATTTTGATCTTGACAGTACATTTTCACTGACTTCAAATACAGCACTCATTTATAAGCTTGAGTTCATTATTTAGAATGACATTTATCATGAACTTCAATGTATTTCAAAATGCTTACTTTCTAAAATTTATTCAAAATGCTCTGTGTGTGTACATATACATGCAAAATTGAAATTATATGTAACTTGAACTCAGCCTTAAAAATCAAACCTTTGTAGGAAAAGTTTCTGTGATCTGTCCAAGTCTTTTTTATAAACAGAAAAATGGTCTCTCCATTGCTGCAGTTCAGATATGGATTAAAACACACATCCTGAGGAGGTTTTCATTAAAAAAATGAAAACACTGACATTTTATAATGGAGCATGAAGTCAATTATAATGCAAGACTTTCCAAGTCTGCACAAAACCATGTAACTGTTACTCATACCAAGAACCCTTACCCTACCTTTGTCAAATTTAAGTCTCTTAACAGTGCACCACAGACTCAGAAATCATAGATTTCTCAAAAGGAAAAGAAAATTCCCATTGGTTGGGTTGACATCACTTTTCTTTTTATTGAAGTCAAAATTCAGTTTGGGTATTACTCATACAAAACAAATGTGTGGTACAGAAAATTCCACTTCATTTTGACACAGCATGCAGTGCTGTTAGACAGGATTTACCTTGCCCTTTGAAGAAGTGAGCATTAATTGTTGCAACTTAACTCTTCAGTAAACGAATTGGGAAGCTCTGCAATACAATTCTGCTTTGTTCTCACATTGAAATACCGTCATCAAAAGCTTTGTGAAATATCACCCCATCACCCATAAAGATGGGCAAACTCACCTAAGGTGCAAAGAGTAACTTGGAATCAGCTGAATAAGTGTCAAGCTTTTAGCAGTAAGGAGATAACATCTATGATGTTTTATGAACAGACATCAAAATATCTTCTCAAATTCAGAGACCCTTTTAGCACCTATGGAAAAACAATGGAAATTGCTAGATAAATGCTAAAGTCAAAGTAAAATGAGGAAAATGGACAGAGAGGCACAAACTTTGTGAATATACAAAAATAAACCTCTATCAGAAATTTCTTCTGATACTTCCACTGTTAAAACTCAAGCCAAGGCTACCCAAAATATGTACACTTATGTAAACTCAAACCTTTCTTCTTATTCTGTCCAAGCAACTGCATTGCTAGGGATGAATCCTGGAAAACCAAGCTGTGTGAACTCACCACTAAGAGGTCTACAGGACTGCCTACAGATGGTACCACAGTATGCTCCTGCTGCCTGTACAACAGCTGCCTTATTATTTCCACATTTCTTTGCAACTACAAGGAAATACTTCAGGAGTTTCACTCTCAGATGCTATGCGAGGATAACAGTATGATCTGTTCCATTTGTAGGTGTTTTCACAGCTGAAAGCACACCAAGAGTGACCAACAGCAAACCTCATGACCATTACTATTATCTTTACATTCCCAGGAAAAAAACATTACTTATTTTGGAAGACAAACAGCCTTTTCTCACTGAGTGGGCTCCTACTTGATGGGACACAAGCCCTCCAGCCACCACTGCAGTCCTGATGCACACAATCACACACCTCATCCAAATTAGATATAAATAAATTCTACATCTTGGATCATAATCAAACAAGGCACCTCACTCTCTTCCCCTCTGCACAGGGACAAGACACTTAGATGTCGAGCCACACAGGCAAGAGTTTAAAATGGGATACAATTGGTTGCAGATGACAAGAGATAAACCAAAGAGGAATCTAAGGCTGTTTAGAAAGATTATGGAAGAACATCCAACGTTTACCTTTTCACATTATAGCGACAGCTTGCATCACTGCAGCACAAGACCTGTGAGGAAATTCTGAATCTTTTGAAGATTCTGAGTAAATGTGAGTTTCTGAGGTTTGAGTTCTATACGCAGAAATTCTACCCAAATAATGAAGTAGTCTTGGAAATTAAAAGCCATAGGCAGAGATGGCTCAGAGTCACTCCGGTCACTGGCAGTCATCAAAACTCCCCTTTCAGCTATCATCAGTATTTTGCTCATTTGCCAAGCTTTCTGGCCACCAGCAGCAGTAGCACCACCAACTGCAAGGACATTGATCCGTTCTTCAGGTTTTCTCCCACAAACGCTTACAAAATCCTTGCCCCAAGCTCAAGAGACTTCCACTTCTTCCCAAGCTGCCAACACAAGCACTTGCACAACACCCCTAGCAGCTCAAGGGACAGGCAGCCAGGCTGTACCCAAGAATGCCTGAGTGCAGACCTTCCACCTCCGTGAGCTCACATCCCTGAGTGAGGGTTCTCAGAGCAGTCTGGAAAACTACTCACTTGGAGATTTGCAAACAAAGAGTTAGAAAAAGGGTTAAAGCCAATGTTGCTCAGCTTTGCTTTAAAAAATATGCAATTGATTCAGCTTTCCCATGACTTTGGGACAAACACCTTAAAATGCCACCCTTAACAATTATTGAAAGAAATAACATTTTTTTTTAAAAAAGGCAGAGGTAAGGACCTCAAACATGAAAATTGAATTTTGTGCAGCCGTGCTGAACTGTGGATCAGTTGCACGTATTCCTTGAGCTCCAGCTGTCCATGGGATCCACAGGCCAACCTGCCAAAACCCCAAGGCAGACCAGCAGCAAAGGGTCAGGGCAGGGGAACATGCAGGTGCCTGGAGCACCTCTCAGCATTTTCATGCAGGAGGCATTCCCAAGGCATGCACCTAGGAAACATTCCCAGACCCCAGCAAAATACTGCGACCCAAACCCAACCAGTGACTGATACATAGCAGAGTTGGCCAAAAAAATACAGTACCAAAGTTATCAACTGCAGGTTTATGGATTTCACTGCAGAAAGCCTGGCACATGGACCAAAGCAGGATGGCCTCTCCTACACAAAACTCAGTTCATAGCAAGATTTGTCTACAAGACAAATCTTAAGTTAATCCCTCTGGATCTATTTATTTTCAGTGGGTTCCAGAAAAAAAAAAGGCAAAAAGAGGAAAGAAAAAGAATAAAGCTTTTCTTATATATTTTTGTCTGACATTTGTATTATCAGATTTTTTCACTCAGATGAGTGCTTACACACTCAGTTTAGCAACACCTTTATGCTTGTTTCTGTTAGGCTTTCCCCCCTAATCTTTAATTGCTTAAAACAACTTTAAGACCCAAATGTCAAAATATGCAAAATTAATTAATACCTAAATTAAGAACTCCAACTCCCTTGTAAAATCTTTCATAGCACTACACAAAGAGATAACTGTCCAGAATTAAATTTTAGCAGCATGGGCTTAAAGATTCAGCAAACTACTCAGCAAAACCTACTTTTTTTAAAACTTACAGAAATTAAATTCTGTGCATTAAAAAAGGAGACCAAAAGTGTTTTAAATTGTGTCTTTTCCAAAGCCCCCAAGGGAGAAACTGATGCAGCTTGTTTTCCAAGTCTTGATAGCAGAGTGAAGATTGGTGCAGTTTAAAATTAATTGACATATTATTAGGAGCATTGCACTCAATTGAAATGGGCATAATTCACTGACAAAGAGGTAAGTCAGGAGTGAAATTCTGTAAAGGGATTTTCTAACCACCGGGTCAGTGGCAATTTGTGTGGAACAGCTGAGACTGGTTCACTCTGGAAAGAAAAGAGTGACTAATGGCACAGCCAATTTCTCAGCTATCAGAGATGCTGCATGATCCATCACACGTCATTGCCAAGTCATTTCTGCCCAACTTTTCTCTCCTGTCCTCCAATAAAGATAATGATGGCATAACTTGCACTTGCAAGAGACTGTCAAAATTGCTTTGGGCTTCTAAGACGTGAATCATTCTCCACACAGGGTATCTGCTGCACTGCACCAGGGAACTCACAGCCTTGTACAGCTGAGGGGAGCAACCCAATGGCTGAGATTTGCAATAGGTACGCAAATCTGTTTAATTTCCCAGTTCTTGGCACAGCTTTCAACAAACATTTATGGCTCAAAATAGAAAACTAATAAGAAATAAATTTAAACACTGGGCAGAGAAAAGACTGCTGATTTATTTGACTCTGAAGAGATGGGTAAAATGGAGAGTGATCTCTGACCAGTGTTTCATGTGCATTTTTGATCTTCAGAGGCACTAACGATCACTGTAGGAAATATGTACTGTATCTGCAAAGCAAGAAGGAAAGGTCCAATCCAATCTTAGTGATTTGATAAGGCTATGAACTATTTGTGATCCAGGTTTCACTTGACACAGAAATCACAGATTTTTGTGAATTCTGTGTCAACGGAAACCTGGATCACAAATAGCTATGCTCATATCTATTTGTGACTGACACAAAGTACATGAGTCAGGACTTATCTTTACGCCTGTAAAAAGTCCTTCAGCAATCAAATGGGGCAATTCACAAACTGAGCATCACTCATGTTTGGGTGATAACCTGAAAATGAAAATAAATCTGCATTTGCCTTAGGAAAATGTGCTTGTCTTCACAAAGCCTGTTGTGCTGCATACTCAGTATTTACAATCTGCTCTAATAATCACTATATTAAGTAATTATTTTGCATTGTTCCATCATTCAGGAAAAAGGAGCTCAGTGGAGATGCACTGGGAAAGAATGGATCACTGGGAAAGAGCAACCGCATACCAGTTCCACTCGTGGCTGTTGCCGAAATACCTTCTCCAGCTCTCAGCACAGTAGCACAGTGTCTTGTACAACAGAAGTTCACAAGGTACTTGAAATGCAAAGTTATTCAGAGTTTCTCATTTCTTTAGTCTTAATGCAACAATTAACATGCTTATTTTAATACACCTCCATTATTAGGACAAAACACAGCAGGCAAAGTATTTAAGAATATTGGCTGCAAGGCTTTTATGACTCTTTTACAGGACTTTCTGGAGTTAATCTAGAAAAACAAAAAGACATCTGTACATATTACTATATAAAATAAAAAATTACTTGTAAAGGCTTGTCACTTGCAGCTTTCCTAAATATCTGCTCATTTTTAGCACTCCTTCACTTCAGTATTGAAAATTAAGCCTATGCACCAGGACAGTGAATGAACTAGTTAGCTATGATTTTTCCTTTCAATTGCTTTATTTTCTTTCTTATTCTTCAACACTGGGAAGTTTTATATTTAGGCAGAAGTCTCTAGACAGATTATTGCTTAATGTAAATGAAAGCTAAATACCAAAACCCAAGCTTGTGTTGCATGCCAATTCACGTCTTAAAGGCAGCAGCCTCTCTTCCTTCTCCTAACCCCTCTGCCTCACAATTTGCACAATTTCTGCACTAAATGCAATAGGAGTCCTGTTGAGCAAATAGTTTATCATGCAATTAAATCCCACAATATGTTCACAAATGGGGCCAAAGTGCAGCAGCTTTAAAAACAACCACAGAAGACTTTTAATAAATATATAGTTCAGTAAGCACTTACTCTTTGAATGACTGAGCTAGAAATTTTCTTCACATTAAAACAGCCCCATGAAAATTCATTAGTAAAGCTCATGGGTTGAAACCCCCCAAGTTTCTTCACTGCTTTGTTAGTTTGAAGCCTAACTGAGAACAAGCAAAAGCATTAGTACTTAACAAATATATACTCTTTCCCCTATTTTCCTTGACTAAACTATTTAAACTCCTCAGAGTGCAGGAACCGCTTAAGCTTTTAATTCCCTCGGTGCTTTTGCACAGGAATCTGTTGGCTTAGTAGAGTTACAACAACCACTTTGTTAGGCATGAGAAGCCAGATAACAAGGAAAGTCCTATTCCCCACACTCCCCTTCACTCCAGTCCCACCTAACAAATATTGCTCTCCCTCCTCAGCTGCTGACCAACCAAACTGCTGCTACAGAAAATGCTGTCAGCTTGGGATGTCTCAAGTCTTATTTTACAGTAGGAAATTAAATTTCAGGTGTTCTTACATAAAACACGTTATTGCTACATTTCTTCACTTGTAATTTTTCAACTGTGGCTTAGTTTTATTTTGCTGTTGAAACTGTGTCATCAGTCAAAAAGTAGAAGTGGTTTTTCCATGCATGAATACTTAAAACAGATCTAGATCACATTTCACCACTGGGTTTGTGGGATAGGCTGATAGAAGAAAAGAAGAGCTGATACAAGACACTAAGGGGTTTGGGGGAGGGCGAGGGGGAGCCCTTACAAGTTGCTGGGACTTGCACAGGGGTGGAGGAAAATGCCTCTGCTCCCCTGTGACCCATCCACCAACCAGCTGAAAAGCACCTTCACTGGTGACCTGCTCCCCACCACAGTTGGGGGCTCCCTGCTCACAAATGTGAACTCCTCAGCCATACTAACATCTTAAGTTGTTCTAAAGCATATGCACAGAGAATTTTCAACCTATAGAAACAATTGTTTCAAGTGGAAAAAAGATCAATGCTTTCACCCACAAACACTTTTTCCTCTGAAAACTAATTAGTGTATAACGTATTTTGTAACACTATATAGACCCGTAGATTTTAAGAAAAATGATACATCAAGGTAAAATCATTTTTAAAATAACCTGTGCTATGGTATTAGTTCTGAACTAAAAACAACTTGCCAGCTCTAACTAATAACAAGAAATAAAAGGCACTATTATACAATTAAAAAAACGTAAACTTCCTAATTCTTAGAAATATTTCTGGTGAGTATAAATTCCAAACATATTTGAGAGAAAACCAAACACACAAAAAAAGCCTTTTCTCAATATGTATGGCAGATACACTATATTAACTCACTACAATTTCAAATCCCTGTTTGGGATTGATGTCACATATAATTCTGAATCTGAGCACTGCATGTACCTTACTAGCACAAAGGAGGTATTTAACACTGACAGATAAAATAAAGCTTTGAGTAACTTTATGCCTGTAGATTTGGGTGATTTTGAGGTATATACAAAGCCAGGATGATTTTAATTCTGACAAATAACGACAAACTGTGCTACCTTTTTCTCTCAAATAAACAGTGAGAAATACATAAAGCTACTGATAATTTGTACCTTCCTATGCAAACAATCATTAAAAAATTGTGACAATTGCAAATGTTCCATTAAGCAGCAAAAAGCATGCAAAATGCCACATAAATAATACAGTTTGGGAACCCAAAGTAAAAAAAATATTTTTCAGAAATATGACACTGATTTCTTAAAATAGCCATGCCCTTTCAGGAATCTTTTTGCTTACCTGTCTGTTTCATCCTTCCAGATTCACAAATACAGAAAACCTTTTGTTCACACTGAACAAGTCATGCAAAAATCATCCAATTAAATTACGGCTTATAATAGAATTTCTTTGTATTCCGTACCTTTTTTTTAGAAAATGACACAATATTTGGGCACCATACCCAGGCCTTTATTGTTTTAAATCCCTCAGCACTGCTTTCGTAATAATAACTTCCACAACATCGAAAATTTTTGGCACCCTACTTCAATGTCAAAGGGAATTAACTCAAACTGAAAGAATACAAAACCTTTTGTCCTTTTAAATAATAAATTTTAATGAGGTATACAATTGTACTTATTGCATATCAAGAGTACAAATTTAATTCAGACTGCATAAGAGGACCAGATTTTTTCCCAGCTTGCTAAAAGAGCTGGAGACACTTCCACAGAGTATTAACCTTAAAGAATCTTGACACTCCCCACAGGAAACTGATTTTCTACAAAAACTTTGGGAAATATTCAACTTCGATTCACGTGCAAGATATTTGCAGTCCATATAAGTCCAAACCTACAACACAGCTCACAAGTGAAAGTGCAGCATATAAAAAAAACAACACAAAGAACAAGCTCACATCGCATGCAACTTTGAGAATAGAAGCCCCAGAAGAGCAGAATGGAAAGAAACACAACAAACAATTCAAGAATCCAATATTTTTCCTAAGTCTCCTTATTAAGCATTCTGTACTGAAATTGCTGATCTTCTCTAAGTCTTGACAGATATATAATACGGCAACCATCCAACTTATTCTGCCCCCCTGAGCTTCATATATGGCTTGTTTTTAAAGGAAGTAGTAAGAAACATTCCCTACTCAACAAGGCATTTACTGTGAATACGTTTCTTTACAGAGGAACTACTTTGTGTGGATTTTAACTATTATTTTGGTGTTGTTTTTTTTTTTCAGTTTGATGCCTATATTGCCAGCCAAGAGCCCTTTGAACACTGGGCTCCAATATGAGGCTTTTCTTTTCTGGTCCCCATCCAAGGTTGATTTCAGGGGCAAAGAGCATAGGTGACCATACGAGGAAGCTACTAGTGGTAGGAACCATGTTTTAAAAACTAGAAGAAAACAGACACAGGCAAACACCAGGCAATATAATTCATCATTTCAGTGCATCTGTAGGAACTCTAACTTCAAGCCTGCTGCCTTGTTGTAAACTATGATGCTCTTATGAACCCCAAAATCTTCATGAATTCTTTAGGGATTAGCCTGCCAGGTCAAGGAGATGCTTTTGGGGCAGGCAATAACCCCAGACCCAATTCACTGATGGGCAATCAAGATCCTGCAGTTGGTTGATGCATTTTGACTGTCTTGAGGGTTGTGATCAGTGGCACTATCCAAGCACACGGCAGACCCATGAATGGATGGCACAGCCTTGTCCATAGGGAGGATCTGTCCTGGCACTGCAGCTCTCCAGGGGCCCTGGAAAACACGCCATCGTGCCTCAGGCACAAGGGAGTCCCCACTCAGAGCCCAAAGGAAGGCCACAGTGAAATCCCAACTTCTCTGAAGAATCATTCCCATATGGCCTTTGTTCTTCAGTCCAATGTGACCATTTGCACTGTTTTCCGTCTTACTAGCAAGTGCTACCTCAACAGTCTCAACACAAAACTTTCTCTACTGGCATTTTCCCAAGACTTGCTGCGGAAATGTTCAAACATGTAAATGTCAGTTTGCAGCACTAAACTAGAAGGAGGCAAAGTAACTGTTGGCTTGAAAAGGGAGAAGAATAATTTGTTCCTTATAGCCTCCGTACACAGCCTATAAACAACTTCAGGTTTAAAAACATCCTTCTTAAACCTAAAGATAAGGCAGCAGTAAAGTATATTACCTATGAAAGGTAGAGACTTTGCACCAGGTATTAACAAACTGCTCAATACACAGAAATGCCAATTTGCTGTGGACAGGAGGGGTATTAGGGATGGCCCGAGGTCCCTACTCAGCCTCCTTAAAAGATGTGGCTGATGCGATCACATCACACTGAGTATTTTCGCCAATACTTTTCATAGCCCATTAGCTTTGGTGTCTATTTGGTTTGAAAGAAGCGCAGATGGGTCGAAGAAAAGCATTTCCCAGACCATGATTTTCACTGGTCTTATCAGTACTGCTGACGCAGCTCAGCCCCTTCTCTGTGCTGACACAGCCATCAGGTGTCACGGGTTGTTTCTGAACCAGTTAATGTTTCTGCTACCAGTGGCCCAGGAAAAGTGCTACACTGTGCTCACACTGACACTTGCCTTTTTCCTATGAACAGGCAGTCTGCAAGGCCAGGAGCAAGGGATGGCAACTCAAGTCCTAAGTACTGCAAGACAAGACCATGCCCCCTGGTGTCCCTACCTCAACAGCCATTTTATGAAAAAACTACAGAAATATCTCATTTTCAGTGACACTATCTATAAAAACTTCAAACACGCTTTTATTGATTATCCTTTTACCCCTGTCACACCTTTAAAAGTAAAAATGACAATAAAAATCCCATCTTACTGGGCAGCCTCTCTTACTAATGATCAAACCTTCTTCCTTCTGTATGTTGAAGAGGTGCACGATCACTCCAGATTCACGGGTGCTCCTCCCTAGCAGTTTCTTGCCCTGAAAGCAACAGTCAGTAACAAAGCAAAGAGCAGAGAAACCTTCAGACCCAGCTAAGCAGAGCTACAGGGATGAAGATGTGCACTGCCCATTCCTCAAATCCTGCCTCTCAAAGGAAGCTCAGCCCTGGCATTTTCAGAACACGCACAAAGCTCTCTCCAGACTGGGTAAGCTGGTTAAACACAAGCATACAGGATCTCACATCCTCTGAAATTATCTTGCATTCCAAATATTCTTTCAAACAAACCACGTCACAAACATTTTGTGTAGCTTAAGACCTAAAACACATTTATAATGTCAAAAGGTACATGGTCAAGGAAAGTTTGGCTCATAATTAGATAACGTTACATAATTTTTTCCAAGGTTTAGTATCAGCAAAATCACTTCTGCCATGAAATGAATGATGGAGTTTGTTACTTTTAAATTCCACTGGACACAGCTGTGCAGGTTTTGTACAAGAAAGCATTTTCCTGCAACATTTATACTTAAACATTTCTATAATGAAAGTTTAAAAATAAGACAAATGTTCCTTCCAAGTTCAGAAAAACAGACAGTAGAGACATCATATGAAATTAAGGAAAGTACTAATTTTCATTCATAATAAAAACCACAGGATATTTTAAAGATGAATAAACAAAACCTGCAAACGCTTTCAGAAAGTTACACAATCCTCTTAATTAAGAATGAAAATGAGATATATCCATCACAAGAGAAATGTTTTGTATTAAGACATAACCTTGCTGCAAAGGAGACTCAAGCAGGCAGGAGAATCTCCTCCACTCCAGCACAACTAGGGCAGTTCCCTCACTACAGGCAGTGAAACTTCCTGCAGGGAAACCACTGCTAAATGATCTAGACTTGTCAGACAGGGCTGAAGAAATTAATGTCTTCTCACACAAACTAATGAGGAATGAGCAAATGGCAATGAAGTTGGGTGTTTAATTTAGAGGCAGCCATCAACTGCAACATGCTGAGCTGGCCCACTGAGTGAGAGGCTCACCTGCTTGCTGTGCCACGGATAATCTACCTGTTCATCTGAATCGCCAGTAAAAGGTGAGACATCACTTAGGGTCACAGGGAACCTGGGCCTAAGTACAATTTAAAAAAAAAGGAGGAAAAAAGGAATGGATATATTCTCTCCAGCTCCCAGGCAGATGGCAGTCACAAAGGTTGGAAATGCTGGGAGAAAGAACTGGCACAAAACAAAAGGAGCAAAAATAGTGCTGGGGCACATCACCTTCAGCTTCACAGGGAGTTGGAGTGAATACATAGGACAGAGAGGCAGACAGCTCCCACAGCCCTGCAGTGATCAACTGGGGGCTGCAGGCACAGGTCACCCTGAAAAGCACTGTGGGCACTCCCTGCCCATGAACAAAACTCCTGGCAAGCCTTTAGGTGACTACATTAAACCTCTCAATGGCAGTGGCCTATTTACTATCCAAATACATGAGAATTCATCTCCACTGCATCAATGTTGAAACACTTGCATTTTTCTTAATACTAGAGAACTAAGGAAATCAAGGAGGTGACAGAATTCAGCTCTAGTTTCAAGGAAATTTTCTCACAGTAATACACTTTTGCAACACATACAATTGAAAAAAAAAGCCCTAAGTGAAGTTGACAAAAAGAGCAAGAGCACATCCCTTCCGTTTCTCTTCCCACTATTTATTTATTTCCTGGCAGATGCAGAGAAGTGCTGAACCAGCAGCTCTCTTGGCTGGTGGAAGTCGCCAGCTGGAGACAAGGGGAACAAAGAGCAGTGCAGGTGGAGCTGTGTGGGAAGAGACAGAGGGAGCAAAGCGGGGCATGAAAATAGTGACACAAAGCAGATACAGAGGCACTCTCCCTTTTGCTCTTCTCCACTCACAGTTAATTTTTAAAATTATTTCCTACAGTCATGTCTTATCTCATGCCCCCACCACTATTTAGCAGCACAGAATCATTTAGGTTGGAAAAGACCCTTAAGATCATTGAGTCCAGCTGTTAACCAGCACTGCTCCAGGGATGGTAACTTGACCATTTCTCTGGGCAGCCTCCATCAGTACTAAGAAGTTGTCTATGAGCAGCAGAACAGTAAAACTGCAACTTTCCATAGATCCTTGTCTTGAGCTGACATGGGCTGAGTTTATTTTGGGACCTTTCTCTCAGCAGGCAAATTAATAGGGTTTTCTTTTATCAATTGACTTATTTCTTTCACATAACTCTAGGAACTCTTCAAAGAAGTCTCTCAACTTTCTTGAAATTTCGTTGAATAGTTAACAAATTCAGAAGCTATTACTGGGCTGAATTAAGAGCATCATTGCACAAGCCTCATCTTTTTGAAAAACCAGACCAAAGAAACACCAGTGCATGACATGAGAAATTGGCAAATTTTAGATTACATTAAGAAAGATCAAGTGGAATAAGTAGTAATAAAGGAGATGATCTCACTTTTTTGGGGTTTTTTGCTCATTTTTGAGCTGAAATGACACAGCTATGCAGGAAACAGTAAGACCTTTCAGGAATGTAAGTTTGTTGTTAGCCATATGATAACAAAAACACCACTAGCTGTTGTCAGTAAGCTGGCAGGGGGTAAAACCTTGAACTGAATAAAAAGCAGAGTAACATGTTAAGCAAGCCCCTAATACAGAATCAGATGACAGATGCCTTCACTGTAGTGTACATTACACATTCAGAAACTCAAAGGTGTCTTCAGCCATTTGACCATTTAATGGTTAATGGGACTTATGGGTGTTCGCATAAAGACACAAATAGCTTTCATACTCTAATTGCAACCTTGGTAATAAATGAGCTATTGCAGTTACAGTGGGCTAAACTTGATGTTCCTATTCCAAATGAGTACTTCTGCTTGCAGCAGTTCTAGATGGACCACAAGAAAAGGGCAACTCAACGGAGAGTGAAACTATCATAACAAGTTATTAAATCATTGACAGAGAAAATTCAAACAGAACAGAAACATTAGCAGCAAAGAAAAAGAAACGTTTTATATTACATGGGACCGAAAATCCATTTTAGTTTAAAATTTTAAGTGTTAAATTTGGGAAGAGGTTCACCATGACAATGTGTATTAGCTTGTGATTCAAACACACCTTTCCTTGGAACTCCAGTACACTCCTTCATTATGAAACTATAGCCCTGGTCATCTGACAGCAATTTTGAACTGGTTTCAAAATGGCTTAATATTCTTTTACAAATGAAAATTTCCATACAATGTTTTTTGCAAGACATGTTGTCTTGCAACAGTCACCAGGAAGCAAAGCAAAATTGCAAGTATTCAGAGCTGGCACAAATAATTTCACTGCTCTAAAGAAAATTCCTCTCTGTAGATTAATGTACCACCCACAGCACTGAACTAGACAGTGCTGTGGAAACTGTAGAGATGCTGTTCTGGGCCAATGTCAATTAGACCATAGGACTGTCCTGCAATTATCTACTTAGGGCTCTATATATTACCAGAATTCTCCATATGGAAGGGAATCAGGAACACAGAAAGCTACATAACACCACTCATCCACTTCTTTAAATGTGTTACACATCTACAGGCCTTGATGCATCACTCCTCTTTCTTTTCATTAAAATGTCAAACACTCATGGTTTGAAACTTACCTTGCCATGAGTGATAGAGTTGCTAGAAGGACAATACAGCTATTACCATGCTCAAGTATTAATTTGATTGTTACTAATATTTGCACTTACATATTGCCAAATAATTTAGTGTATAAATTTTAAACTATGTATTCGGGGAAAAAAAAACCAGAAAGAAATATTCACAAACCTATCCTCTACTTTTGCCCTTTTGGATGTTTCCCTTACTCAGAGGTATTCACTTCAAGGTCGGTCCTTCAGTACCTGAATAGACCTTCATTCCATTTCCAGAGTGACCTATTTTGTTGCAGGGATTAAATTCAGTAGTTACACTAAAACACAGTGCCTTGCCCAGCAATCTAAAGCTTTACCTCTTGCACACTTCCCCTGCAATCAAATATAAGCATAGTAAGTAATGCAGTCTAAAAACAGCTAATGAGTATTTCCTATGAAAAAATATTCCTTTGGAGAGAATATCCTCCTCAAGGACAGTCCTGATTTAGACTAGATCAAATAAAAGATGTAATTACTATAACACAGCTGTGGGAGAAGGAGGGAGCCAAAAGAGAGAGATGGAAAATAAGGGACTGATAACTTGATGTAAATAACACTAAATTATTTTCCTGCTGACATCAGCACTACCCAGTGCTGGTTTTTCGTGTCCTGAAACATTTGCTCTGGCCAGTGAACCTGGGACTTGCCATGCTGTGAGGTAGCAGGTGCTGTAACATCGTCACCCCCAGGTTCCCCATCCTAGTTCCTTCCTGTCACAACACTCAAAACATGTTTTGACAGGCATGACTTCACAGCTGTATTTTTTTAGAGGTATACTCTATCCCCAGAATAATAATCTAGTGCTGTTTGTAAAAAGAATTCCATGGTTAAGCAAGGGTAACAGCAGGATACAAGTGCAATAAAACCTCCAAGCATGCGATTTGTCACAGTGGTCCAGTTCCATCATGTAGCAGGTGTAGAAAAAAAGAGGAGGTTCTCTTCACTTCTTGCCATGGTAACTCTTCATGACAAACAACCTAAAAACTGGGTAAGATTTTGGCTCTGAAACTTGCTTTGTTTTCAGAAGGTTTTGGGGGTTGTTTATTTGTTTTGGGTTTGGTCTTCCCCTTGCTATTGACAGGCTTTCCATGGGACTACCCAAGGACTCTGTAGGAAGCTTCAGATCTCAGCGTAATTTTAAACCTTACATTACCACTTTTTAAAGGTTACCATGTTCAGCATCTTCCACCTTCCAACTGCAGTATTTATATTTATAACCTGCTCATCCCATGATATCTAAAGCAACTAATAAAAAACCAGAAGCAAGCACCTTCCTGGAGCCTGCCTTTTATTACTCAACAACAGAGAGCAGCTGTTAACAATGTAACTGGGATTTATTTATATTTGCCTTCTGACCTCCTCCCAAACCAGACATCCCCCAACACACACACTGGCCACCTGGATGACTCTTCCAAGCTTCTTCTCTAATCTCTTTCACATCCACTGATTCTAATGAGATTCACTGCTGCCCTGCTGTTACTTACCTCCCAACCTCCTCAGCCTTAGTTAAGGTTTCCACTTAAACATTCATCAAGGGGAAACTAGTTTTAGCCTATCTGTTCTTTATGCTTCCTACCAGAACCAGAAAGGATCTCATACCAGAAGCACAAAAAGGTGCTGTGAGGCACAGAGATCACAGATACCAAGCCCAGAAAGGAACCCGGGCAGTAACCCAGAAGTCAGCACACAATGACCTGCAGAACCATACTACTACTTTGGAATAAGCTTCTACTCAGTTTGTCTCACTTACTGTTTTTAAGAAGGGAATTACTGTGGGTTTGATCCAAAGGAAATTTTTTTACTGTTAATACTGAATTCAGACTTTACAGAATAGAAGACAGACAGCCTGGACATATGAGACATGTCCACATAGCTAAATAGGAGAACACTTCTAGCAGCTACAAATTATCTAGGTCTTCCACAACTTTCAATGACAGAAAAAAACACTCTTCAGACATTTAAGCATTTGCTTCCCACTTCTCAGAAAGAAAATCAATTATGGTCAATTCTGCATGGAAGATCTGACAGCTTGTGTCTCCTTCACTCTGAAAGCAGTAGCAGAAAGCAATTCAAGTTGCTAAAAAAACACAGGAGTTAGTATGAAGAAGTGACAAACACCACATGGAAAACCTGACAAATCCTCTCCAGCTAGATGGCAGCCACCAGATCTAGTCATCTTGAACCAGACTGACTGAAAATACTGCAACATTCTGAATCTCCTCCTGAAAAATAAAAATAAACATTACGATTCTAATGAGCCTTTCAAATTTCTGCCAGGAAATGAAATGTTTTTTCCAGGTCACCTTAACAGAAGGGTACTATAGAGTCACATGGTAGCTGTTGTTTTGATCCTTCACACCCTTGTGGTTCCACAGCAGATGACATTTCTGAGGCATCACTGTCTCCTTTCTGAAAAAAGTGCCTGGCCACCATCACTGCTGTCTGTGATGGCAGAATTAGTCTAAGGTAAGGAAAGAAACACCAGATGATGTACATGAACAATCTCTTTTCCAAAAGTTACGTGTTTAGGGTGTCGTGGTACTTCAACACCCATGCAGTTCAAAACAAAGTGTTTTGATTTAACAAATTGCAAGTTTTTAAACATTTCCAAAGCAACTTCTCTTGCAAAAATTTCTCATCATTAACTTTGCCCTAGAAGACCGGAAGAAATTCTGGTATTTCTCATAAAAATGCAGTTCTGGATTTTGTTCCACCTTCAGACAAAATGGGACTTAACTAATACAGAAGAAAACAGGAACTCTGGAGCATATGATGCATTTTTGCCATAAACAAATCACTTGCAGACTTGTCTCCCATTCTATTAAAGTAATATTTTCTAAAATTAGCTTATTTCTTTTGTAGTTACTGTAATGTGATTTTTTAGACTGCCTACCCCAAAAAACTTGATGTTTCCTGTACCCCTCCTTTTTCATCACTTTTGGCATGTTTCCTGCATTCATTTCCCTAGTGCTTACAACTACAGCAGATCTTTTTAAAGGCAATGCAGCAAACACATAAACCACTATCTTCTACAGTTGTGCTGTTATCCTAATCAATAACACACATGAAAATCCTTCTTCAGTTCAGAACTATGGACTATTTTTGCAAGACAAGGCATAGCCTTGTAGCTAATTCCATTGCACAGTCTGTGTAGAAGACACTTCCTGCCCTCACTTTATCTTATATCCCATTTACCTCTATTTGTAATCAACATATCCCTTGGAAAAGCAGGTTAAATTTTTTCTTTTCCATATCACTGAACAAAACACTAAGGTTATCACTGTTTCACCCAACGTGCTTGCACCTTATGTGCAGAAAGGCATCATTCAGTCAGTAAGAACCTACTTGTTTGGGTCCAAACAAAGCATCTGTCCTCAATTCAGCTGAAGAGCACAGGACTTCAGAGCAGCAACACTGGAGTCAAAGACAACACCATCTCCAGTGCCCATGTACGGAACACCAGCATTTTACAGCACATTTTATATAATGACTTGTATTTGCATTTCTATTTCTGCACAGTAAAGGAAAAGCAGTCTTTGGCTATTAAAACAAAGATGTTCTGAACAAAGGCTGCAATTATTCAGAGGAGGGAGAGCAAAAAATAATTTTTAAATAAATTCAGAATCACATTATCAGGTTTTGGACTCCTTCCCCTTTTATTTTTATCTTAGGAATTTGGAACCTCACAGTCCTTCACCTTTTACTGCTCCACTTCTGTTACCATTCATAACAAAACAATTCTGACTCTATTTGTTAGCCCACAGCAGTCATCCTGTGTTGCAAATGATTAGACACGTTGTTTTATTCTGAAATACCCTCATCTTCACTTTCATAGGACATCATTGTGTAAATTATGCCAGAAGTAAATAATGCATGAAATGTGAAATGTTGCCTCTTCCAAAACTGATCTAATGTTTCTTGGTGCAGAAAGAGACTTTAAGAAAAAGAAAGGATTAAAAAAAAGGTAAATGAGTTCGAAAGGCTCATGCCAAAAAAACCACCTGAAATTTATAATCATAAAATAATGCTACAGACATTTGCTATTGAAAGTAGAATTCAGCTTCATGACTCATACTGTAGTGAGCAAGCAGACACCATGGGCCATGTTCAGACACTTTGAATTCAAGCTTAGCCAAGTGTTTCCCATTAGGCCACTCTAAATTTTCAGTACCACTAAGCCAGTGGGAATTGTGGGTCCCAAAGCCAGCATTTCAATATGGCCCTGCTCAAGTGAGTAGCTCCCCATCTCCTCCTGTCAGAGAAGGGGACCTGCAAGTCCTGCATGTTGAGCTTGTAGGACTACATAGATGCAGGGGTAAGACACTAGAACCAACATTTGCAGCTTTTTTGGATGGAGAAAGACTGCTCAGGGCAGAAAAAATCCCACAGACATAAAAAACAAAGCAACAGAAGAAAACACTGAAGACGTGCTCTGTTGGTCAAGCTATCTAAAGTTTCTCAAGACCCCTCTCTGGGGTTTTTCTAAGGTATTTGCTAATCATGCTGCTGCATGTGGGGCACTCCTGTAGCTCTGCTCAGTGATCTGTGCTTATTATGAAGGGCTGAAGGGCTCAAACAGGTACAAGACATGATTTAACAGGCAGTCAGTGTGCAACCCTGTGAGGTTAAGCAGCCTTGTCTCTAACAGGGAGTCCCCATGGCACACCACAGGTGTGCTCTGCGCAGGTGACACCACCTGTCAGAGGCAGCATCTTCAAAACCCCTCTCCAAGTGTACCGCCCAGTCTAAAATAATTGGTAGCATGAAGCATCCTAACTTTAATGTGTGCAAGGCAGATTCTTGGGAAAAATAAGTTATTTAATTAAGTTAAAGAGATAAGACCTTAACTTCATATTTTTCTGGATAAAGACCTGTCTCGTTAGTTGGTCATCATTAAAACAACATTCTGACTCTTCTTAAATAAATATGGTAACATTTTTGTTTTTACCCCCAAGTAATAATTTAAAACACATTTAAGCTACCACATTACTTGATATACATTTTAATACTTATTTTATCAGAAATTTATTATACATCTTAGTTCCTATAAAATACTAAATTTGCTCCATTAATAAGTGGCACACCTACTTGTGTAGGCATATGTGATATATGCAAAGTTAAATTAAGCTGAAAACTGGAATCCATTTAAAAATAGACAACCAGCCTTCCACTGCTTTGATAAATAAACTAAGCATAATTTGCAGTTAGTGATGTAGCCAGTTATTTCTGGTCACCGTGTCCTACCAGATCACAGAACTAACAGATCTCATCCCGCCACATTTTTCCATCTCATCATCATATCTAAATGGCAGGAATAAAAACAAAATAAAAACCCAATAATTATAAACAAAGAAAAAGCTATTCCCAACAGAGTTCTCAATTTTATGCAGTGGTCACCAAATAATGCTGCTAAATACACCGGAAAAAGAAAATATTCCCTTAGGAAGAGGGGATTACTATTTGCCCACAGTTGATTTTCTACTCCAGCAACCTTTTCTAGTTAATTATCCACTAACTCAACTGTTCAACTGTTTCAGTCTCTTCGAAAGTTGGACTAGACTAGCACATACGGCTCATTAATGTTTCATTTTACCACACTGTTGGTATGTTTAGGTGTTAATATATCAAAGAATCTTGTATTACATCAGATGTATTCCTCAAATCATAGTATTTTAAATTTAAATAAGTTATTTATCCTGATTCTTTGTCACAGATACATGAAAGATGGAACAAGCATTTCTACCTGTCCTAGTTCAGCAGGAGGGACCAGCTAACCCTGTGTGGGGGTGATCAAAGCTGTGTATTCTACCCCCTCTATTCATTCCCCAAGGTCAATGGACCATTAGCAGCAGCTGCCCAGGGAGTCATTATCACCTTCACACCCAGCCTGAGGGGGGCGGAGCTGCTCATGGGCCATCAACAGCTCAACACCCCCTGGCTCCCAGAGTTAATCACCCATTGTGTGAGTCCCCGCCCAGGGGGAGGGACTGAGAGCTCCCTGAGGGTACATAAGTGGTGGGTAAGAAGACCTCGGGAACCTCTCGTCGGATCCAGAGCAGCAGCAGGACCTCGACAGCAGGAGATCCCCGCTCTCGCCCAGACCACAGCCCTCGCCTGCACCAACAGGTTTTTCTTTTCCTTTTGCTCTGGACTTGGGGGAACCACAGGGGTCTCAGCACAAGGGCAAACAAACCCCCTTGGGTTTGTGCCCCAGGACACTTGGTTATACTGCTGGGGTTTTGTGAGTTTAAAGCAATTTCCCTTGTGGGTCAGTGTTGTTATTGTAATATTATTATTAAATTTTGGGTCTGACTTATAATCTCTCTCGTGGTGAGTTCATTTCCCCTGCTGGTTCACCTTTAAACCAGCACACTACCTCGACTAAGTTTTTAGCTCAGCTAAATGCATGTGTTTAGAGTTTATAGCATCCCCTTTTTTGGGGGGGGGGAGGATGTTCATGCCAGATTCATCCACTGACGTGAATTTTGGATTCAGCATCTCCTTTGCAAAACGGACTGTGGCAACATCATCAATTTGTGTATAAACATCACTATACTGACAGCATCTTGTTGTAGACACAGGTATGAGCAGAACGGGTTATATCAACTGTTTGGTGAACCCCACTGCACTTACGTAAGTGCCATGATAAAACCACTTACTTAAAATTTAAAAACTATTTTTCATCATCCCTGCTTCACAATACAGCAACCTCTCACGAAGAAAACTACCCTTCTTTATCCCAATGCATCTTTTTTCTCCATCCCTCTTGCAGTTATTTTAAATCACTGGCACAGCAAAGCACTATTTACTTGGAAAATGAAATAATTAATTGACACTTGGCTGTTATGACGGTTAATTACTGAATGTTGCAGGCCCTGATCAGGCTAATTCTGACCATCCCACTGGATGACTGTGAGAAGCAGGTCTAAGATTCTCTGGGTTTACAGTGTGATTTGAAACACACTTGGGAAGGAACGGCTTCTACACATCACCTACTGTGTATCTCAATGCTGAGGCACTCAAAACTACTAACCTTGTAAACAATGACTATGAAGCAATAGTTTAAATGACAAAAATAGTTTAAAGATGTACTAAGACCTCAATTTTATTTTTTTATGGAACACATCACCAAGATTGCTCCAGGTGAACCTTTACCTTTTACCTTGATACAATTTAGAATTTTTTTAATAATAATACCACTGTGGTTTTTACATCTGGATTTTTCATCTTCCTAACTTGCATAAATACAAGTTTGCTTGTGACTCTAGAAAGGCACTGACAGTTTAGGAGATTGTGGCCAGAAGTATTGATTCTGAAATGTCAGTTTTCCTTTCCTCTTGCTGTATTACTTACTTAAAGTTGTACCCCACTTTTGTTTCTTCCTGACTCAAAGACGTCAGTAGGATGCAACTTCTGACACCACTTTTTGATGGACCTGCTGTTCAGTCAGCTAAATCACACAGCCAGCACTAGCATAATGCCACATTCTGTCAAGCTACAGCAGAGTGAATTTTATCTTCTGTATAGCACTGGTAAGTCCAGACTTTCCTCACTCAAACAGCTCATATTGTAACTACCACAGTTCCTGTTCCTTTCTGCCTGTTCGAGGCAGAAACTTAATTCCATCCCAGCTATCATGTAGGTAGTAATTTATCCTTATGGAATTTTAAAAAATAAATTAGAGACAGTAGATTCTAACTGGCATTTTTCCAAAGAAATATCAACTTTTTTGGGTTTTTTAATCTATTCACATTTCTGCTTTTTGAACATGAAAACATACAGTTAAATGTTAGAGTTGTAACTACAGAGACAAGGCATAATAAACACAAATTAACTCACGAAGCTTGTGGAAGAAGGCACGATCATTGCTCTGTGTTCCCTATTCACACAGTGCTGGAAGGAGAGTCCCAGCTAAAAAAATGCAGTGCCTGTACAGCTCCAGTATCACACAATTAGTACTTGTCATCCTTGGAGCTCAAAATAACACAGTGTGTTCATTTGCAGAGGAAAGAATGTGTTTTAATAAGAAAACTGGATCTCTGTGCTGATAGTGCTACATCTACAAATAAGATCAAGGTTTATAAATCTGAGAGTTAAAGATACTATGAGAAAATCAAGTGAGAATTAAGCAAATAAGTTAGAAATTAATGAAAAGGAATAAGTATTTCAGTGTAAATCTTGTGTCCAGTTCTGCTCCTTAATTTCTCAAGACAAAATATCCAGAGACCACAGGAATATCAACAAATGGTAAAATTAGCACAAGGTACCTGTTCCTTGCTGATCAGTGAGCATTGACTCTATAAAGCACTACTTTACCTGAAATCCCTGTGTATGTATCAGCCCATTGGTACTCGGAATCCATAACAACTGCACTTTGAGGTCCCAGACTCAGGAGCAAAGGCTGGCAGACAGCTCCAAAACAAGGTCACAAACTGCCCAAAATGAGACAAAGTAAACCAACCTTTGTCAGCACCTGCGGCACAGGGGATAGTGTGGAGTACTGACATTCCAATGCACTCAGGGAGCTTAACCGAAGAGATTCATCCAAGGAATAGACCAGAAAACCTCTTCTGATCTACTGATGGCCATCAGTCTCCTGTCCTCAGCTGCCCTCACTCATTCCTTCCTCCCAACTCCTCCCATACCCCTGCCTGCCTCTTCCCACTGTAAGAAGGGTTACCAATATTGAACTCTGCAACAAAGTATGCTGTTGGGTCACCTTCACTTCAGCAATATTTTCGTGTCCCCAGCAAGTTCAAAACACTTTTTTTTTTGAGATTTACTTTTGCACAAACTCAGTTCTTGAAACATAGGGAACACCATCTTCAAATTGACCAATGTGGATATGTGCACATATATATTTATCTCCAGCTGATGCTGTGGAGTTTCTTCTGACAGTCTACATAACTGCACAGTGAATGACTAGCCTGCTTCTTCCTGCTTTAACATGCATATTGTAAAAAAAAAATGAAAAAATCCCAGCAGAGATCATCTCAGCAAGAAATTACAGAGATTCAAAAAAAAAACAACATGCCATCCTGCAACTGTCATGCCCTTCTCTGCCCTGTGAAGAGTTGACATTTTCAATTTTAGTGTTAATTTCAACATTTTTTCCAGAATTAAGTCTTGCCGAGTTCACTGTTCAATCCCAGCTGTAAGAAAAGTGAAATAGGCACAACCTCTGCTGTACCCTATTGTCCAGCAGAATAGCTGGCTTCAGTGAGCCTGGGTGTAATGAATTTGCATTCAATCACTTCATTCTTAGCAAGACCCAGGACTCTTGGGTAGACACCATCTGCTCCTACTGACCCCGCTGTTCCTGGATCTTTTCCATTTATCCCAGCATTTCCTCTTCTGGCACATGCTCTCACATTCCCTACCTGCTCTCTGTTATCTAGCCTCTTTCATCTACATAACTTCTTGGATCAAGCCAACTAACCTGTAAACCAAACCAAACCCTTGCCTGTTTGCTGTCTGGGAGCACATGCCACTGCTTTTCCACAGGAACTGACATACCCAACAGCAGTACTGCAGCCAGGATGCACCCACATGATTTTTGTCTAGACAGCAAACCCTGCCATTACAGTTAAGGAATGTGGAAGGAGATATCCCATGATGCTTGTGAGCACTTCCTAATCAGTAGGAAATCTCCATCAAAGACTGTATAAGGAAAGGCTCCTTCCTTCTCAAAGAGTCATTACACTTACTACACAGGTACAACTGAAGACAACAGCACAGGTTTGAGAGTGCCATGGCACTAAATGTTACTTCTGGAAGCATCTTCATCAGTAAAACCACTCCTCAATGAAAGCCTTGAGAATAAAAAGCTGTAAAATGCAAATTGCTTACAAAACCGTCCATAGCTGCCTCCTGTTATAAGCCATGCAAGGGCCAGTGAAGGGTGTTAAGTACCTTCTTGACTGTGCAGGCTCTGCTTAGTAAAAATCCAGAACTGGTTGCCAACCCAAATCTCCTCATTTCTGACATGAATAAACCCAGCATGACCATTTTTCAGTCAGTCAGTAGGGATGCCTGTATATGAAGCACTAATAACGACAGATGGTGATTTTAGAAAGCATCAAAAAAATTCTTTAAAACTTTCACAGTTGACAATTTTTTCAAAGAAAACATCTTAACTCAAACGAGCTTCTTCTGCCTAAAAGAAGTGTCCCCTGTAGTAGCAGAAAATGTATACATGAAACTCTGTGCCTTGCTCCAGTAATTGTTACAATAGTAGGATTTTTTGAAGAGAAAATACTAAACTGCATCTTTAAAGGATAATAAGAAAAGGTATCAGAAAAGTATCTCAAACAATGTTGTGGGATTTTTCCTATCAAAATATCTATGTTTCTAATTTTTTTTTATCTCAGTACATTTTTTATTTAAGTCTCAGTAAACAAATACCTGGCTGGAGTGGGTTTTGAGGACAGGCACTCCAGACACAGAACGTCACTGTGATTAGTGCCGTATAAACAACAGGGGGAGGGATGGAAAGAGGAAGAGAAAGAGACCCAGATCCCACAGGCCTTATTATCTGAGTATTCCTGACGCCAATTACAGACTTCTTTCCTCATAGCATAAATACACTTGGAAATTATTTAAACCAGTGAAAAAAGCCCAGAATATTAAAAAGACAAGGACTAAACAAAAAACAAAACCAAACAAAAAACCAAACCAAACACAAAAAGCCCAAAAAACAAACAAACCAAAAATCCACCACCCCACTATTTCCAGGCTTAAGTCACACATTATAATCAAAATTACCCTGAAAATAATATGACCATAAATGTCACTTAAATGATAGGGTAAGAAACCTCACAGCGGAAATAAGAGGGTTTTTTCTCTGCTTCTTTGGAAAAAGAAGCAACACGGTCTTAACAAGTTTCCTAAATATGCCTTCTTATTTGAAATCTTCTTTGCAAAAGACCCACTCTTGGTGCTCGATCTCTGTGAAATCTCTACTTTCACCACTCAATTCACCAGCAAGACCAAGGTCACGGCATGGCTCAGTGTAAGGTAATATAAAGTACATTGCTTGGCACTATTTTTGTTTTACTGATCTGGTAAAGAGCAGAAGCAAGAAGAAAAATATCCCTGAAATACACATTTTTTTCAGAATTCCCTGTGTAATACGAATTTATGCAGGCCATTAAGAGATGGCCTGACAGCCTCAGGAGTTCAGTACCCTCGGCCGTGCCCAGGCACAACTACACATCAGCTCCGTGTCAATGTAACGTTTTTCTGCTTGGTAAGTAAAAGCTACTGAAGAACAGAATTCCCCTAATAAATTAAATAAATAAATAAACAGGACTATCCTACCTCTGTTCAGTATATTGTCAGAATTAATATGCAACTACAGTGCGCTGGTCAAATTACTAATCCGCAGGTGGAGAAGACCGCAAGTCCGGTTCTTCCCTGTCCCTGGAAAATGGCTGGCACAAGCCCTCTCTCACCCCGGACAAGCTTCTCCTCAAAACCAGACGGGTTCTGCCTCCAGCCGCTGTTGGGGACCACTTCTGGGACTCTGCTGCGAGATCCTCGCACTTCACGCCCTGATGTACTCGAGAAATGGCGCAGAAAACCTCAACGTCATTTTACCTACAGATTTTTATTTTCTCACCGAAACACGTAGAAAAAAACCCATCTCGGTGCTGATCCAGGAGTTTAACACATGGTGCGTCCTTACAGTTCTGCGCACACCGCTGCTCTTGCGACTTTCGGGGCCCTTTGGAGGCAGGCGGGTCATCACCGCGCTGGGCAGGAGAGCGCCCCGAGCTGTGTCCCGGGCGGCCCAGGGCACGCACCGGGGCAGGGGCTGCCCGAGGCACCCACACCCGCACGGGGGAACCCACGGCGGAGCTGCCCGAGGCACCCACACCCGCACGGGGGAACCCACGGCGGGGCTGCCCGAGGCACCCACACCCGCACGGGGGAACCCACGGCGGGGCTGCCCGAGGCACCCACACCCGCACGGGGGAATCCACGGCGGGGCTGCCCGAGGCACCCACACCCGCACGGGGGAACCCACGGCGGGGCTGCCCGAGGCACCCACACCCGCACGGGGGAACCCACGGTCGCCGCGCACCGGCACTGTCAGCAGCCTGTCTGCAGAGAGGGAGCAGCACGGCGCAGCCACAGCACAATCGCCGCGGGCAGGGACAGGGACCTGACCCTGCTCTGCCCCGGCCCCGCAGGCAGCGCAGGGGAACCGGCCCGCCCGCAGCCCCCAACTCCCCGTCGGAGGCAGCGCCAGCCTCGCAGCGTTGCGGGAGCGGGTCCCGTCCGGCACCCCCGCAAACCACCCGCACCCCGCAGCTCTGGGGGGAGTCGGACACCTCCGGACCCACCTGGTGCAGAGTGTCCGGGGGCAGCTGGGAGGCCCGGAACAGCTCGCCCACGCTGCTGCCCCCGGCGGCCGCCTCGGGGGGCGGGCAGCACCGCGAGAAGAGCTCGGAGTAGCGCTGCTGCTCGGTCTCGCTGAGGGGCAGGAGCAGCCCCCCGGTGCCGGCGGCAGCGGCAGCGCCGGACGCCCCCGCCGGCCCCTGCTCCATGGCGGGGCGGCGCAGGCAGAGCCGGGCAGCGGTGCCGGGGCGGGCAGCGGGGCACGGGAGGTGTGGCGGTGCCGGGGGCGGTGCCGCTGCGGCGGGGAAGGTGCAGCCCCCGCCCGGGAGCGCCGCGCCGGCTCCGCAGTGCCCCGGCCGTTCCGCCCGCCCCGCGGCCCCGCCCGCCCCGCAAATCCCGCCCCGCAAACCCCGCCCGCGCTTCCCGCTCCTGCCCCGCTGCGGGACCCGACTCACGGGCTCAGGGTCGCGGGGTTTCCTGTCTTCCCAGATCGTAGAATCATAGAATAGCTTCTGTTGGAAGAGACTTTAAAGAGCATCTGCTTCCAACCCCCTTGCCGTGGGCAAGGACACCTCCCTCCAGACCAGATTGTTCAGTGCCCCATCCAGTCCAGGGATGGAGGATCACTCACCGGTAGTGTTTGCAAAGTACCACTTTGGGCGCTGCGGTGAGGGAATGCCATGATGTGGTACCCTAAAGTGAACCCCAATAATGGATCGGCCGTGACAGTGTGGCAGAGAAGCAGCATCTCACCCTGTTCTCTTGCAGTCTCTGCTTCAACACGAAGGGCAAAGAGCCGCTTGTTCCTGAAGATGGGATTCCTCATCAGCAGTGACGCAGTAAATGTTTCCTTTACAGGCCAAGCAACACCTCAAAAGTCAGGCAGGTCACAATTGAGGTGGGAGGGATGGGTATATCTAAGCCAGGGAGTTGGTTGTGTGTCTCACCCTGTTTTTCAGAGCCTTTCTTTCCAGCACTTCTCTGGGGAATTTCAAGGAACAAGCTAATCAGCCTGGAGGTGATCCTTGCAAATATGTATGAGCCATAAGAAGAATCGACAAGTTTCTTTCACAGCAGATTTGGTGCTAAGATGTGGCCTGGCCTAGGGGAAATCAAATGACCTGCTGTCACTTCAGATCTGTACCATTAGCAATGGGTGGCTAGTGTTGTTACCCATGTTCTTGGACACAAAAACATTTTGGAGGTCAATGGGGTTTACTTTTTATATGCTTTTTACTATTAATTCTGGAAAAAGTTTAAATCCATGTGTAATAATTTTGCACAACATTTTTACTAGAAAATAGGAGGTTAGGGCTCCTTTCATTATAATTGCCATTAGTTTAATTTATGGTCTGTAAAGCCAAAATAGAATTACTAGCTTATCACCTCTGTCCTTGGTAACCAAACCTGTTACCTGTTTTTTAAATCTTTTTAAACTTCTTTATCTTCTCCACATCATGCATCTGTGTCTCCTTCTCACCTTCACAAAACCTGCAATCCTTTAATTCCTTTAGTTGGAAATTAGGTTCTGTGCCTGCCTTCTCAATGTGTGGAATGCTGAATGGATTGCTAGATGCAGTTATTAGCAGGTGAATAATTCATGCTCATGTTAAAGGACAGATTGTTATGGAGAAATCTTTGTTCCTTTAGGGACAGTAGATTGTCATGGTATTTTCTCATTTTAAAAATATTGTTTCAAAGGAGGGCAGGACTGTTTCAGCAACTGAATCCTGTAGCCCAACTTAAATACCCATAGCAGCTCAGAAAAATTACAGGAATCCTCTTGAGAAGGCTTTGCAGAGCAGAAAGTAAATGACCTCTCGACTGCAAGGTTTGTCACTTGGAGAGTCACAAGATGTCACTGGCCTTTTTCTGTATCTTCAGTCGGGTACAAGCTACTGCTCAGAGGAAATGGTACCAGCCATGTGGAGAGGATGTAGGGCTGTACGTAACTATTGCCATATTTAACTGTATGACTCTTATGACAGTAGATTAATATCTTCAAACTGGCTTATGGAAGAACAGCTCTCTTCCAGGTAAACTTGAACAGGAGAGACACCATTTGACATCTCCAGCAGACACCATTTGACCTTTGTTGATGTATCAGCCTTGGTTCTTCAAAGTTTTTCTAAGGTGGACCATAGCAGGAAGATTTTGGAAACACACACTGTTCCAGAACACAATAGTCTCTCTCACCAGCCACACCTCTTACTGCAAACACACACAGCTGCTTTTTTTTCCTTTGGACAATTTTCTCTTCTTCCTTGACCTTTAAAACTTGCATTCCTCTCTCTATACAGCCCACTCTCATCAGAAATGACACAGTGGCTGTGTTCACAATCTGTCTACCCCAGCGCTGTAATGTCCACCATATGTTGTCTACAAGATATGACAGAAGTGAACCCCTACAAGCTGATGGAGGAGGCCGGGAACTCCATGCCTCTTATTTCTACAAAATAAGTGTGAGCTTATAGGTTTAATGGGTGTGAGCTGACCACCCCATGGGCATGAGCACACCTTTGGACAATACAAGAGGTGCTCCCTCTGAATTGCAGGCATCCGTCAGCACTCAGCAGTGCCAACCACACCAATGTACTTTGCTACACCCAATGCTTAGGGGGAGCTTTAACCCACCCCCTGTGCCAGAGCCTCTTTCTGTACAGTCCAGTGTGCCTTATGCAATGGCACTGGCAGCCCTTGCGTGCTTCTTGTGAGGGTACATTAGTTCAGACTAAGAGGCACTTCATGATAACAAAAGTTATACAAGTATCATAGGAAGAAACATTCAACCTTCCTGTTTACATGGAAGTTGTGATGTCATTACAGGTTACAAAGTTGCCCTATAACTAAGAAATATTACCTATCAGTAAAAAAAGCAATTCAAGTATTTATTGTTTGCTGGAAAAAATAGTAATGTAAACTGAATTAAAATCTGACTTATCAAACTATGGTTTAGATCTGTGTGTGGTCCTTCTTCCCTCCCCACTCAACTAGTAATGCAATGACTTACTCAGAACTCAGCCAGCAGCAGTCCTGCAAACAATTGTGTGATCATGGGTGGGAGGGAGACCAAAGCTGTAGTAAAACCAAAACAAAACAGAAACAAAATAGTACTTCCAAAGATGTGCTAGTGGGAATAGTACTAGTAATATGTATGATAGGTATATTTTTATTCAGAATACAAATTGGTATAAATTATCATGTGTAATATAATACATAATCTCCAGTAAAAAGTTCCTCCCAATATTTTAGTATTTAGGAGATCTTGGGAATGTTTATTTGAGCAGGACAGCCAAAGACTAGCATGTGCTATTTCACTAGTCTTGGGGTTTAGATAATATCAGACTTGTCCTGGCCCAAAAGACATGAGATCTGGCTGGCAGCTGCTTCCCATTGACAGTGGAAATACTGCACATATCGCCAAGTAAAGCTTTGGAAACACATACAAATGGTTGGCTGTAAAATTGTGATTTAGCTTTTCCCAAGTCAGCTCAAGTGAATCTCACCCATTGTTCCTCATAACAATTCTTTTTATTTACTTTTCTTTGCATAATCAAAGAAGACTTTGATGACAAGCAACTGGTGGGGCAGGTTTCCTGGCATGCTTAGAATATAATTGACAAGCTTGTCATTTTGTGTATAGATTCAGTGTGCAAAGACTCTTATTATCCTTTGCATTGTTGCTTGCATGAAGATATTCCATATCCAAGAAAAACAGGAGAAATGCTTAATGAACTGTAAAATTTGATTCCCTGTTCTCCAGCTTGTTAGCACCCTTAATGCATGAAAAACACTAAGAAATAGTTCCTGTTTTCTAGCTTTGACCAATTAATTGTATTCAAAAATTAGATGGCATCTAATTTAAATTTAATGAAACTGTTTGCCCTGTGCACATTGTGGAAGATGCAGTTCCTGATAGGTTTTTTTCTGTAAGCAACTGAGTATGTAATAGAGAATTAGAGTTGGTGTCATAATATATTTGACAACTATGCATACATTAATTAGTTGTGAGGGGAGGGAAGGAGGACCACACACAGATCTCGACCATATTTTTGTAAGTCAAATTTATATCCAGTTCACATAACTGACATTATTTTTTCTAGCAAATAATAAATACTTGATTTGTTTTGATTTACTGGTATGTACAGCTTCTGAGTTCCAGGGAAGTTTTGTAACTTAAAATGACATCACAACTAGTTGTGTTTAGAAGGGTCTTTTTAAGAAGTCCTTTTATAATGATTTGTGCATGCAGCGTGAGCTTTAGCGGCATAAGGCAAAACCCATGCACACATTTTTGAAAGAGCAAGGACAAAAACAGTACACTGCTTTTTAGGTAACTTTCCAGGAAAATACAGCCTCATTTCCATTGATTTCCATCACAGTCTCTGGCAGTTTCTTTCTTTTAAAATAATGGCTTCACATGAAATTGTAAAAAAAATTAGGTGCATGTCTGTTATTTTTTTAGTTTTAGTTTTGAAATATTATCCACTTACTTTTGTATTCAGCAGATGCAAAAGGTCACAACAAATGAATCATTAGAAAATGTTGTTCCTCTATCATTTGTCCTTTCACTTAGGAATTTCACAAAGCCTTCAGTTACTATCCAAACACCCAGTTTCAACCAGAATGCACCAAACCTTACTGTATTGCAGGGTGATGATTCCTAAAGGTCATCTCATCCGACACTTGAACACCTGAACCAAGAAATGCTGCCAGGGAGAGATCTACATGTTCCTGGAAGTCACACACAGAAAAACTAAAAATTTATTTATTTATTTGTTTATTTATTGGATAAAAGAGAGACCTAATATTGTCTTCTCCCACAGACACAAGTTAAAACATAGAACTTGCAATATATCTTGAAAGTTAACTCTATTCTCATGGACAAGGAGGGAAATGCATGTTAGGCAGGAGGGGCTATTACAAGAGCACAGATTAAAATATAAGAAAATTTCGTAATGCTTTATGAGGCAGCTGATGCATCATCAGTTTTCTTTTAAAAAACTGTTGCTGGTAACCACACTCTTAAGTGAAAAACCTGCACAGAAAGGCACAGAGACATTAATCATTACAATGAAGCCATTAATGCAAAGCAGAATGTGTTTTCCTTTTGAAGAAATAACAATAAAGTAAAAAATTACTGTACATTCACTCATCTGTGTGTCCTGCAGCTCATTTGCCTCTCAAAAATTTTGCCTTCAGACTCGGAAACAAATTCTAGTAAGTGTTCAGTTATGATATAACCTATTGATCAAAAAGGGCTTTCAGTGCTGCTCCTCCAGTCTCAAGCTTCCTATGCAGTTTTGACCTAAATAGGTTCCCTTTCAGGCAAACAGTATGCCCTTATGCCATTTGTGTAGTTACATTTTAACATAGCAAATGGTCCACCTTGTTCTCTAGTTAATTCAAGAACTCAATATAAAGCACAAACAAATCAGCTGCAATTCACTCTGGCTTCTGCTATTAGTAGACAGTGGAGATACACCCATAATAAATTTTACCTACAACTTATTTTCCCAGACCAAAACCAGCAACAACAATGCCACTGCAGCTTTAGAAGGTATCATGGCAGGCACTTTCAGCAGGAGCATGCACAGGGCCATAAAGCTTGTAACCTGCATATGACAGAGCTTTTCATTCAGCATCAGCCCGAGAAGGGCTGTACTGTCATTGCGTGGCTCTGTATGCAAAAGGCCCTGTAACAGCATCCAGGCCTGCAATGTGATATCAACCCCCAGCTCTCCAAGACAGAGGAAGACACAGCTGGTTCATATTCCCCAGCAGCCAGAGCTGCATCTCCCTCTTCATGCCACAGCTTCACTATCTCTTCACAACGTCTTTCCCAAGGTAGAGTTTGTTGTAGCTGGGCAGCTGTGCCTGGATGAAGTGCTCAGGCAGTAGGGACAGGCTGGTGGAACAGCTCAGGGATGTACCAGCCACAGCTTGGCAGCTCAGCCACTGTAACTCCATCATGTGAGAACCTCCTTTCCCTTCTCCCACCCCTCCGAGCTCACAGCAGATACTTGGGATATCATTTTCAAAGATAAGAAACCTGAGACACCTGAGTGGTGTTAGTTTGGATCAGGCATTGTTGCTCAGCATCACAGGAGAAGGTCTTCTCGTTTTCTGGTAAAGGCCTCCTATAGGAGGGACAGCCTCAGACCATCAGAGCCCCTGAGGCCACAAACAGGAGATGCACAAGAAAAATAACACAGACCATAGCTAGCCCAAACATCACCAGCCTGTTCATGCACAGCAGTCAGGTACCACAGAGGTAATTCATTGCCTCTCTCTCATGTAGAATGCAGAGCTGCATAGTTGAACACAAGAGGTCCCACATAGATTACACAGTAAAGACAGACTATAAGATGCTTTACGACACAGTCCCAGGAACTGCTTTCCTCTTGGAGTCTCTTGCAGCAGCTGTTCTACCCACACTACTCTTCAAGCTTTGTTTCCTGCTTGCAGACTTCAGAAGGGAATAGGTCTGGCTGACCCCCTCCTCAGACAGTACTGCCAGCTTTCTTCCTCACTCCGTGGCCTTTGCTGGTGCCACAGCAGCTTCACTGAAATTATTCTTCATTTACAGCAGTGTGAAAAGAAATGGCTTCCATGCTTTGGAACTCAGTATGCTTAAAGGCTATTATAGATTTGCTATTGAGGTATCTAAAGCCAGAATTTAAAATAGGAATAGGATCAGGCCTACAATAAAGTCCGTGCATATACTCTTTTTATGTTATTGAGGCAACATCAAGTCAATTATTATAAAAAGTCTTACATTTTCAGTTACATGTGTTCTTATTGCCAGTATTGACTGGCAAAGACTAAACATTGTTAGAGTACTATTTGCTTTGTCATTTATATACATTCATCATTTTTTCTCCCAGTGTAAGAATGCCAGGCAGTTGACAGCTGACATATTATTATTCAGTACAGAGATTAAATATTCAGTCTCATCATGGTGGACAAGAAGGGTGCATGTAAGGAAGATAAATTAGTCCTGTGGCTGGGGGGTGTATTTTAGCAAGACTCAGAAAAATCTGGTACTGCTCTTACCTTTGCTACATTTTCTGTGTAACCCTGCAGACATTCTTTGGCAGTAGTGCAAAGAAAATGTTTTCTAACCACACAGCAGTCTTGTGAGATACAGGCCAGAGGTTGTTGGACATTCAGATGTTCTGAAAGGGTGAAGAGGAGCAAATAAACTCATGGTAGGACTAGCAATCTGGAGACTATTCCTGACTGATTTTGGAGCAATGTCAGGTGTGATGACAGTGACTGATAGGAAATAAGTTGGTGAAATGAGGGTTTGATTAAATGGCTCAGAAGTTATTTATCAGGACAGACAACCAGGCTCCACAATACAGTCAAGTTCAGAGATCCCATGAGAAGTCTGACCTACTGGCTAGCAAATCAGGATGGTAAAGCTGCCTCTGCCTCAGCTGGTGAGCTCAGGAGAAGACTAATGGCTAAGGTACCCTTCTGGAGATGAAACCATCTTCTGTGAACAGCACTGAGCTGTTGTGACATACCAGCTCTTTGGTGGTAGAGGATTTCCAGTATTGCTCAGCAGAGTGTCACATAGACATGCATCAGGAGTAGTTTCCCATGGAGAAGGATAGGTACACAACATCTACAAGAACTTTAGATGTAAGAACAGTCAGTGGCACAGTAAAAAATGAGGGATCAGGTTTTAGAAGCATCTTTCTACTAACCGAAGTAAAGAGCATCTCCCAAGATGCCCTGGCCTTTTTTCATGTCCCTCCTTTGAGTGATCCTACCCTGAATCCCTGCCCTGGCTGTAGATGAACTCTGACCCTTCTTGTCAGCCTTCTTTAAGCCTCCTTGTCAATGACTTGTCATTGTGTTCCTTATCTTCTCTTGCTGGACCTACCCCCACAGGGTACCTCTTCTCCCCTCTCTTTCCAAGTGCTGGAGGACCCTCCTCACTTCACAGGGGATACAGCCCTTTAGATTAGAAAATCCTACTTCTGTACTTGAGTACATAATTTGAAATTTTGGCTGGTATCACCTTTGAATATTAAGCTCTAAATTGCACCAAATTTGTAACATTGGAGATCAGCTGGGGCAGGAAAGAAAGGAGAAGAAAATAAAAGGAGAAAAGAAGAAAGAAAAAGAAAGAAAAAAGAAAAGAAAAGAAAAAAGAGGAAAGAAAATAAAAGAAAAATAAAAGAAGAAGGAAAAAAGGGAAGGTTTGGGAAGGGAAGGTTTGGGAAGGAAAGGGAACAAGACATCTATGCATCAAGTGCAGGCAGAGTTTAAGCTCTCTGCACTGCTGCTACCTGCCTCCTGTCTGAGAATAGCACTGAAGAGCTCGAGTCTGCATGCACGGATCTGCCTGAACCAATCTTCTGTCTCCCCATGTCATGCAGCACTGCAGGACAAAGCAATAGATGTAGCCTTTCCTGTTTACTACTCTGGGTGTGGTACATTGACTGCTCCTGGCCCTAGTATTAGAAAAGCAATTGGAACTGGGCCACAGGATGTGTAGCTACTCTCTGTGCTTGATCAGTTAGATGTTTACAAATATTTCCCACAATATCATTCCAATTCTGCTCCTCACCAATATTTCAGTCCCCCCTGTCTAGGTGCAGGAACACTGTAGTGAATATATACCCTCTTTTTTAGCAAGCAGACAAGAATTTTTGAACAGTTGTATTTTTGAACACTGTTGTACTTTGCACTTAGTTTAAATAATAAACATTTGGCAAGTCTTGCCTTCTCTAAAACTTTTTAAGGGAGGAACATTTCCAATGTGTTGGTTATAATTTAATGAGCATACTTAACTTGCAATATAATTGATTTGAAGGAGTAAGAATTGCACAGATGTCCAGGTTTGGGTTTTTTAAATTTTTTTTCTTGCTAATTTATTTTTATTTTGGTATTTCAAGGTAAACAAGACAAACTTTTAAGAAATGTATGTCACAGAATCACTGAATATGCTGAGTTGGAAGAGACCCACAAGGATCAGCAAGTTCAACCCTTATCCTAACATAGTTACAGAAGAGTTTACTCATTTATAGAAAAGCTTATGCTGTCAATGTTATATTTATTAACTTGCCATATTGGAACAAATCAATATGAAAAAGTTCATAAAGTATGAAGATCTACAGTGAAAACCAGAGTATGGGAATTGGGGAGGTGGGTTGGAATTTTACTATGATTTTTAGCATAATCAAGTCTTACTTGTGCTAACTCTTGGTGCTTAAACACAGTCATGTAATCCTGTACCCTGAGGGTACTTTGTACTGACTTACCTTTAGAATCCATGAAAGAATACTGAATTTTCACAGGGCTCCACACACATCTTCAAAGTTAAGCATTTGCAGGTTAATGGTCTAAAAATTTACTGTAAGATAGATAGCTCTGTAAAGATTTGTAATAAATGAGTGTGCCAGATGAATTCTGATCTCAAATGTTTAATATGATTTTCTATTTCAGTAAATTGTCATTGAGGCTTTCATGAAAGAGTACATCTTGAGCAGGCATCTAAATGAAAAGTCATTGTCTAAAATTCAAACAACTTTTCCAGTTATAAGAAATGCCATGGAAAGAAAATGAAATAAAAATAAAGAATAGCTAAGCAAGATGGCTAAGTATGAGTTTTGCAAGATCCTTCAGTATTTAAAAAATATGTAGGAATTAAAAAAATACAAAGGCAATAATCAGCTTTCAGACAAGTACATTTCATCTAAGATGTCCACATTAAAAACTTTTCAGCAAGGAGAGCAAAGATGCTGGTATTGCAGAGTAATATCAGAGATGCTTGAAATTTACAATACAAACCCAGTCTTTCTGGGACGTTCAGTGAACAGATGTTCAGGGAGTCTGCTGCTTGGAGTAGTCACAAATCAAAATTGTATGAGAAATGTTATAGCTGCTGATGTCTGCAAGAAGAACACATTCTCCTTTGTGGATTTTTTTCAATGTCAGGTCTAGTAATCCTTAATTCTATAGATTCAGGAAAATCCTAATATCTTATCCTGAGAAAACTCAGCAAAGATATGCAAATGAAAAGTAATTTAGTTATTAGCATTCCTAATGTTAAAAAAATAGAAAACAAAACCAAACTACCAACCAAACAAAACCTCTGAAAAAACTCAAGAATTTTGAGAAGCAGCATTTCTGAAGTGTGGCTTTCCCACATTTTCTCTTTTCTGGATACTTGGGTGATCACAGACTATCCCCAGTGGGAGCACTAATTTTGGTCTGTCTCTATCTTCACAAAACTGGTAGAAAGCCTTAGTCAAAAATGTTCTCTTCTTAAGGCTGGAAGGCAATGGCATTAGCTTTTACTTGGTGCAGTCACTCAAGCCAGTGCACAGCAACCTCATAACATCGAAACATTTTTTTCTTCCTTCTATCTGGGCTTTTTTTCTTGCTTTCTGCTGTCCAATGGTTACTGATGGAAAAGACCCAGCCTGTTTATCCCTCTTTCCTTTCCTGAAGTTCTGTCCTGGGCAGATGTGTATTGCCCAAACTCAAAAAGCACTTCCTTGTAGCTTCTCTGGATCATCTAAAATTCAGCATTGTATATTACAGGGAGAGAAAACATTAGACAGCTGCCATAGCAGTTATTAGTCAAACCCTGTGTTATCAGTATCCTAGTTCAGCAGCTGGGACCAGTTTATCACTGTGTGGGTGTGACCAAAGCTGTGTATTCTAAACCCTCTATGTCATTTCGCATGAACTGTTAACAATGAACCATTTGCAGCAGCTGCCCAGGGCACATCCGACCCCTCAGGCTGTGAGCTGGGTGTTGAAGAAGCCTGTGAGACAGGAGCTGTGATAACTCCCCTCCAGGAAGTCATTAGCACCTCCACACCCAGCCTAAGGGGTCATGTCTGCTAATGGGCCATCAATGATTCCAAAAAATCCCATGACTCACAGAGTCAGATCACCCATTGTGGAACTCCCTGCCCTGGGGGAGGTACTGAGTGTTCCCATCTGAACCTGAGGGTATATAATCTTGGGGTTTGGAGTCTTCTGGTACCACTTGTTGGACCCAGAGGAAAACCAGAACCTTGACAAGACTGCAACCACCATTCTTGACCAGACTGTGACCGTCATCTGCACTGACAGGGTTTTTTCCCCCTTCCTTTTACTTTGGACTGAGGGGAACCACGGAGGGAAGGGGAGGGGAGGGGGAAGACTCAGCACAGGGGCTAATGAACACTATTCTCTTTGTGCCCTGGGGTGCTGGGTTATACTTCTGGATTTTGTGAGTTAAAATCAATATCTCTTTGTATCATTGCATTTATAATTTTTATTAAATTATAACTCTGACTTACAATCTCTTTTGTGTTGGGTTCACTTTTCCTGCTGGTTTGCCTTTAAACCAGGACATAGTTAAATTAAAACTGAGAAAAATCTTAATGCTTAGGAGGAAGAAAGTAGCATCCAGCTGGCAAGGCAGCTATATTAAACCAGATACCAATCTCAGCAGAATCAGAATTAATTTGAAGTAATTGAAATCTACTTCTGCACTGAAGAGACTAATTTCTTTATGATTATATATTTTCTTATCTTTATGTTTGAGCCTTTAAGATTATGATCACATTTTTAAATGTTACTTCGGTTTGATAACTGAAAATTATAATTGAGGATAGATGCCGTTGTATCTTCTAGATAAAACATCTTACACAAAAATAAATACTGAGATTAAGAAATAGTGCCCCAAAATTAGGAAATGTCATGAGCAAGAAGCCTACACAGTGTTGTTCCTGTACTGTTATAGGCACAGAGACTGAAAAGTGAAAGGTAAAAATAAATTCTTTATCTTCAGCTATATTTGCTAAATAGTGATGGAATGTACCAGATTATCTGCTGGGTGGTAGATGTGGCCTAACTCTGTAAATATATGCATAGGCACAGAGCTGCACTTTCTTTATGCTTAAATGATTATGAGAAAACACTTAACACTAAGAAGAGGTGAAAGTATAAATCAAGGTAACTCATCTTTTAAACCAGAGCTCTCCCTACAAGGTCGCAGGATGCAGTTGGTGAAAAAAGCCCAAAAGCTTGCAGTGTACCTGCTCTCACAAACCTCTAGAGTGCTGTAGCAGGTTCAGCAACCAGCTTTATATACAGTGTGGGACAACCCCTACGGGTATGGTGGTTTTTTAACCATATTCCTAAACACAGCTGACTTCTACTTCCACAATAGTAAAATATCATCAAGAAAAAAGACAACTTTCCTTTTGCAACACTCTTGCACATCTGTGCAAATTTAAATAACTATCTAGCCAGTGGGGTAAGGAAGGACCGCAGTTGCTGCAGTGAATTCTACTCTGTAATTGATTCAGTGTCTGCAGATCTTGGCTCTGAAATTAGATGAAATGCAGACTGTTGTTTTTATGTATAGCTGTGCTGACTATATTGGTTTCCTTGTGAGTAAAGATACGTACCAACATACTGTACTAATGACAGGGCTGGTCTGTAACAAAATTCCTCATAGTAAAGAACAGTCCTATGTTAAAAAAAAAGGAGAATACAGAGGGGAAAAAAGCTCAGCTGCTTCATTTTTGAAAATACTGCTCAAGACAGTAATTGCAGAAAATGAGGCACCTAAAAATATCTGAATATTGATTTCCTCACATGCTGATATTATCAGTTATGCTTGTTTCTCTCCAGTGTATGTTTGCCCTGTTGGTCTTTTACTTCTGCTGCTTGACAGCAGAAGCTGAGGGTGTTACTGCCTCCCAGTTATTAGTTGGTAAACAGATGCTTTTCAAAGCAACAGCTGCACTTCCACAAAAAACTTTAATTTTCTTTTAAAATTTTACAACAAGATGAAGCAGCTGGAATGCTTTGAAGACAAAGGAGCTTATGAAAAATTCACTAGACACCTTTATACTGAAGTATGTGTGTCTTCATTAAATGAAATTGCCTTCTGTCAAGGGTAGTGAGAGGGTTCTGGAAGGCAAAGTCGTTCCCAGTTGAGACCCCAGAAAATGACGGTTGGTGTCAAGGCAGAAATTAATGTTTGTAACTTTTTGTTTATCATTACCCTTTACATAATTTCAATATAAAAATCACTTGAGTTCAGTATTCTGGAAAGTAATGCAAAGTAAGAAAAATTCAGCAGGTAGGTAGATCACAAATGGTTATGGCCAGTGAAAAACAACAGATTATGCCTGTATACACATATGGCTAAAATCACATAATGCAACATACAAGGTATTTTATCCATTTTTTAGTATGAGGTGGTGCTGGATGCTCTCCTGAGTGCTCCTGAGGAGTGTCTGGGGTTCCTCCCAGAGCTGGTCTAGTGCCCTGGGGTGGTCTAGCTCCTTATCTATGTGTTTCTGGCACTTGCTGGAGCGGGGTTTCATTAGATCCAGCCAGGTCCTTGGCATTCCTGTCCCCCACTCCAACGTACACACACAAGGAAAAGCATAAACTGCAGGCACTTAACGTCCTTGTGCTGTCTCACTGGCAACATCATGAGAGATGCCACTTCAGTTAATTGCTGCGGAGCAGGCGTGCCAATTTGGCTCTGGCTAGCACAGGATAAGGATGGAAGTGTAGAGTCTTTCTCTGGAGGTAGAGAGGGCTGTGGGGATCTGAAGTGAGATCAGAGCCTGCAGCTCTGCTGCAAAATACCTGCCTGCTCAAACCCAATAACATGTCTCAGCTTTCAAGCAAGCTCATATAGCACATAAAAATTACTGCTGGCAGGTGTAAGAGAACAGGCAAATATCTTAATCAGGTAGTAAATGTTGCATTAAATAAATTACACAGAAAGAAAAGCTGGGACAGGGACTACGGCAAAGAAGGTCCTGAATTACCAACAGAGGAGACACAGATCTTCAGTCAGGGTCTGCCAAGAGGGAGATAATGTGAAGGAAGTCACATCAAGGTGTTTTAAAAGAAATGGAAAAGTTTTGGGGAGCAGTTTGAGAAGTAACAGTGAACTACCTCCTTCCAATCAGGAAACCTGCTAACAAGTCCAGAGTAAAACAGGGTGAAAATCTGCAGGCTAGTCCTTCAGAGGAACTCGATGTTTGCACAACGATTACTACAGAAATAGGAATGCTGTGTTAATGTATTACTCACCAGCAAAGCTGAATACACTAATGCAGAAAAAGGCACTCTTCTTCCACACATTTGAGAATAATCCTGTTGGTAGGTCCCCTAGGGAGAGGATGTAAAATCCACATTGCCAAACAGTTTCTGATTTCCAATCACCCCCAATGAACATGTAGAGAGCTTGACCACTAAAAGTACTGTGCAAAATAGAGTATGTGTCTGTACTGCAATCAGTTTGTGACTGCAGTTTGCAGGGACAGTCCGGAGTGAATTTCTGGATAGATGATTTGGAGAAAGATCTTCCAGCATCTCAGTGTGGTCAGTTACAAATGTTTACCTGCAGACTTTGCAGCCTGCAGTGACCTACATGTATCACCTTCTGTAGTGTCTGTAAACAGTCTCAAGTGGCTTCAGTGTATCTACTTAGGTTATAGTTTTGTCTTTGCTTTTAGGGTGGAGATGCTGTGAGCTCTGTGACCTGACCACGCTCCCACAGATGGTGAGGGAAAGGTAAATACTGTGGCTATAGCACTGCTAAAAATCTCCCAGTAAGTATTTTTTTCACATTTCCACCCTCAATGGTTTGTACTTGTGAATATTACAAATAGCTGCAGCCTTCTAGACAAAGCTACTGTATTAAAAAGAGAAATCTACTCTGTCCCAGCTAGGTATAAGAAGCAGAGCTGTTAAAACCTGGGAAGCTTTAGGCCAGCTTTAATGAGAGCCCTTCTATTTGCAGACACTTTTTGATGACAGTGCATCACTGCTGTTTTGAGTCAGCCTGAGACTGGTGCACTGGGAATATTGTTCACAGTGATTCAGCTGCAGCGCTGTTAGCAGCTTTAGCATGGACAGTGCTGCCAGCAGAAACCTCAGGAGCAAGGATAACTGGCATGACACTGAGAGCAATACAAAGCTGTTGACAAATACAGCTCTTAGCACCACTGACTGCGCTAAGCATGGATGGAACACCTCCTGCAGCTTGCTTGGTACAAGCATGAGTGCAGAGTCATTCTTTGGGTTTTCAGATTGTCTGGCTGAAGAAAAGAACACTCTGGGAGGTTGCTGACTGGTGCTGTCTGGCTGTGTTCCCATGCTAAAAATACAGTGGAAGATAACTGCTAGTCTTTTCAGTTTTCCTCAGTTTTCCGTGGCTTTTATGCTGTGCATGTGTAGTGCTGAACTGGCAATAGAGCACCTCAGTTTTTCACTCAACATCAAAATTTCTTTGGTCTGGTGCATTTTTGTTGGTGAATGTTTTTGCTCCTAGCTACATTTCTGTGAAGGTGTTTCATGGCCCTAGCAAGCTACAATTTATTTAATCCTAGGGAAGACTTTACACATTTTTTTTCTCTCTCATTGAAAACAATCAACTTTATGGGACAAAAAACCCCAACAAAACAAACCTGTTAAATTTTGGAATTAATAAACTTCTAGCTTTGCATTCTCCATGCAGACTTTCTAACTCCACATTTTGAAAGCTGCATTTCAAGGCAAAAATCAAATATTTAATCCTTTTCAATATGGTAGAAAAGTCAAACTTTTCCCTAAACTATCTCCTGAGTGACTAATGGCCATACTTCTGGAACAGATGTAAGTGAGCAGCATATCTATTCTGAACACTCTTATCAGCACTTTCAAGGGGTTTTGTTAAGATGACAAAAACCTATGGTACAGTAATTACTGTGATGGCAGATTAGAATTCCAAGAGTTATGTGCTTTTTCATCTCAGAAACAGTCGCAGTGATTTAAGAGGCTGCCAATCGTTACTCTCCTCACTGCCCAGATGCAGTTATGTTTTTCAAACCTCTTACAAGTAATGTCTATGTGATTCTAAGCCAATACCATATGAAATCTGGAAGCTCAGCATCAACTGCCTCTCACAGTAATTTGGGTTCCATTACTTAACTACTGGATTTCAAAACAAACTGGCTGAAAGACCATTTTGCTTTACTAATTCCACAAGGAAGGACATGGAAAATGCAGTTATGTTCACCTCTGGCAGAAGGAAAACAACAAAGATTTGTTGTCAATAACAATTTGTGTTGTCACAACTATTTCTTTACTGAGTGTGTATCTCAGACCTACAAGTTTTACTACAATTTTGCAAAACAAGTAAATAAATGCAGAGTTAAACTCTGCAGCTGATCATCAAGTTAGTTAATGCACAAACATTTTTTTAAGTGCTGCATAATTTTAGTGACTACTAACTGCTTGCAAGCCACTTAAATAAACAATCAAATAAACCAAACCTTTGTAAGAGTCATAAAAGAAAAACTACTCCCTTTGGCTCCACAGTCCTTCATTACTTGGCTAGATATATTTGAGAACAGAGCTCCATGAGACTGATTCAAGCCAGCATAACAAATTCCATATTCCAGATGACAAAACATTTTCCATCAAGTTATCTTTCAGAGGTAGTCCTCTTTCATATTGGCAATTCCTGTCTTGTGACTAAAATTTGTTAAATTCAAACTGAGTACTCTATTTTCAGAGATAATGAGTGTCAGTTTGAAATGGTCGATAACCTGTAATAACCAAGACAGTGTGAAAACCCAGTGTGCTTAATGTTAGGGGAAAATAATGAAGTATAGATTTTAAAAGATCATTATCAAAACTTTTTCATGTGCACTAAAAATGGAGAACTTGGAGAAAGGTATGAAAGGTTTAATTTTATTTTTCAACTGACGTAAGATAGCACATCTGCACCACTGATCATATGCAGCAAGAAGAAATAGCTTGGAATATGTATTTGAAAGCTTCCATTAGTCATTATTAAAGTATTTTTGTACCCTGAGTGACCTGCTGAAAGAACTCAGTTTGAATTGTTGTTTTTTGGGGGACTTGGCTTTTTTTTCAGTTTTGCCAATAAAGAGTATTGCTTCTTCATATAAGCTTTGTATCTTTATATAAGCTGAGAGACATTCACCCACCTTGTCCTTTGGGGTATCATGAGGAACACTGGTTAGAAAGCAGGATTAGTAGCCTCCGGGTCAAAGGCAAGCATCCAGGCATGTGAATAGACCTTCTGTTGACTTCATTGCAGGGTGATAACTAGTTGCACTCCAATGATGGCCCTTGAGGTAATGCACTTGAGAGCAACTCTGGCACACAGCACAGTTTTCTGGGGCCAAAGTCCTGGATCCTCAGTCTGGTACAGTCAAAGGTACTGTGAGTTTCTTTACAGCCAATGTCAGGAAAACTTTTTCTGCTATTACAGTGTATAAAGCGATGTAACAGAAACACTGGAATTGGTCTGGATGGAAATGTGCACACAAAAGCACCAGTAGAAACAATAGAGCAAAGCAGCAAAGCAGTAGCACAGTGGAAGAGCCCCTCCTCTTCCTGTTATCTCAGCATTGAGTCAGACCATAGTCATAAAGATACGTGAAATGAAGAAACAGAAGAGGCAGCAGTCTTCTTGAAGTCTTATGGAGGATAAAATAAACAAGGATGTGAGGCAAAAATATGGACCCATAATAACTGTTGATGCCTAGACAGTATAAAAACCTGTCCAAATCAAATTTATCATCACCAGTGAAGAAGAACCCAGGAGATGTAATGAGAACCTGAAAGCTATTTGCT
The DNA here is from genome assembly GCF_047495875.1 of Pithys albifrons albifrons. Lineage (NCBI taxonomy): Eukaryota > Metazoa > Chordata > Aves > Passeriformes > Thamnophilidae > Pithys > Pithys albifrons. The sequence goes on from NC_092458.1 coordinate 9,032,272, forward strand.
GTTGCCATCCATGTGACATACAAGTGATCCTGGCAAAACTGTTCAGGCATGCACTTGTCTCAGTGCTTGCAAGTATTGTGGGCATGAGAGTGGAAATGAGTAGAGTCAACCTACTAAGGAGATTGTAAATTAAAATCATGTTCTACCTGTCTAAGGTACTGTACTATCTTTTGTTGTACTAACAAACTACAAGGACTGTGTATCTCCTGTGGCATAATATTTTGCCATAGGGCGGTCCTGTGGTGTAAAGGAGAGCACTCTGGACTCAGAATCCCAAGGTCCTGAGTTCCAGTCTCAGTGGGGACCGTCCCCTGGCAGTTCAGCCTCCCTGCCATCCCATCCCATCAGATCTCGGATGCTCAGCAGGGTCAGCCCCGGTTAGTACCGGGGGCTGTGACAGTCCCGAGGACTTCCCTGTCACTGTCCAAGCTCGCTCGGCCGTGGCAGATGGACCTCAGGACTTAAATGGTGGGGCCAGTTCTGTGCACGCTGTGCCTCACCTAAAAAATCCACTGCACAGGCTGGAAGGGCACGTGGGGAGAGCCCTGCCCAAATCTTGGCTCGCAAAGTCTGACCATACACATATATACAATATTTTGCCATGGACTTAACAGCTTTGCTGCTGTCTTGAGCTGAATGGTTCAGAAATTTGGATTCTGTTCTCACAACACTTCATCTATTTCATATTTCAGTAATTGTGGGCAAATAGAGGTTTTCCAATATAAATAGCAAGTCAAACTTAGTTAATGGTTCTAAAAGTGAAATCTGATGAGTTTGGGTGGAAATGTATGGCATGATTTCTTATGTATAATAAGAGTTGGCTCTGGTAACTCTGTTATCCCTTGCAAATCAATATCCTGAATTGGTGTGGTCAGTTCAGATGATACTACCATACAGCTGTGTATAGCAAAATGGCACAGAAATTATCTCACAGTACACCCTTCAGCAAACAAACTAAGCCAGGACATCACAAGAAACAGCATCATTTAGCTATGAGATATGGTTTTTTCACATTCTTTTGCTTGTTCTTTCCATATCTGCTTCTTTCTGGGGAGAAAAGGACAATTTTGGTGGAAAGCAATGCACATGCACACACAAACCCAGTTGTTTTCTATTTTTTAAAAATATCTGGACATATAGCCATTCTCCCATTTCCGCAGAACTCCATAGTATCAAACCAAATATTAATTGCTATGCAGTATATTCACTAACTTTTGTAAGGAGGCTTTTTTTCTCTTAGCTCAGCAGCAACAACTTTTAACATAATTTTTTTCTGTTAATAAGAATTTCTGAAGTGATCAAACATGATCCAGTCAGCAGACTGGTCAAAGACCCCTTGGAAGTTTGTGCCTTATGCAGAAAGATCACCTAGTAGGCATTATCAAGGTCCTGCTGCATTCTAAACACAAAAAAAAGAGAATCCTGAATAGCATTGCACCTTCCTGTACAGCACCAACTCCCAAACCAGCTCGCTGCCCAGCACTTGCAAGATTTCAATATCAGCAACTGATTGTTCACTCTCCTCTGAGACAGTGTGTACTGTGGCACTTCTTCAGGCTTCCTGCAAGCTGCTGTTATACCAGAAATAGGAGGGACAAGCTGATGTCTGAAAAAAAACAGGCATCATGGCATATTATGACACGCTGCCCTACTCCACTCGGAACAGGTCTTTACAAAGACTTAATTTTGTATTGTTATGTGAACAACACACAAATGCTATTATCAGTTACTTAGAAAAATATTACCTAAATATAATGTATTTTGAGGATTCTGTTATATTAAAATAGCTTTATTGTCTTCATAGCACATTTTAAGTCCTTCTAAGAATGAATTACAAGTGTTGTGTGACTCTTGTAACATGGGATTTAGTATTATCACTTCTTAAGAGGAGGGTTCTATGCTTTTATTTGTGGCATTACTTTTTTTTCCTACTAAATGTCCATGTTGCTACTATTTGTATTGTATTACAAAAGCTTTGTTGAATAAATGTGCCTGGGATTTGTGGTGAAAAGTGGTGAAATTTATTGCCCTTAATTCTTGTGGGAGTTCAGTCCCAATGAAACTGGGATTCTTCTGCGACCACACCCTCTGACCACTCCCTCCTACATTTATAAGCCTTAAGACACAGCACTAAAGAGAGGCTGTGGGTAGCTGTATCAGTCCAAGGAAAAGTCTGAGGGAAGAACTAGATTTCACCTCTCTGGAGCCCTCCTTTTCCTTGTGGTTTATTGTGAGAGTGTGCTACATTACCTTTTAACAACCTGTGGTAATTCTTCTCTTCCCTTTTCCTGAGTGTGTGGAGACAGGGGAATATTTCTACATTTCAGTCCACCAGTTCAACTCTTTGTGTTTCACATGTTACTGAATATTTCTCTTCTGAACTCTTCTGTGGGATCTGAGAGCGTGCTAGGCCTTAATAAAACACATACAAGATCAACAGTATACTACCCCTAGATACTTCCATTGTGGAGCCAAGTAAGTGCAGAGGAGAGATTGATGAATGACTCCATGGCCACACATAGGAAAGAAGGAAAAGTGTTTCCAAATGTTCTGTTAAAACCTGTAACATATATTTTTAACTCTCACATTTCAATTCAAAATCCCCCAAGACAGAATTTCTGACCTTCACTATCTTTAACTGTCTTTCCATATGTGCTACTGCCAAAATGCTGAGTAGACATTTGAGATATATATTTTCAGCTTACAAGATGCTTATTATGGGTCCAGAAATTTTGCCCTGGAATAGTTGCATTTCACTACAAATACTAAGCAAAGCATATAATTCTACCTGAGCAAATGCCACTGAGGCATTACAGATAATCAGATATCAACATGCTTAAGAAATAGAAGCAAAGAGCACTTGAAAATCTATCAAAAAGCTGTATTCCTGTCAAAAAATATATCAAAGAAACAAGGTAATTTATGTCTACCACTAGCAAGTAGTACCATGCAATAGCAGCATATCTCTACAGTAAAACAATTGTTTTTTAGGACCTTGACTCCATGCTAAATATGTTGGAGGCAGGGGAAGGGAGAGAGTGTTAATTATTTTAGATTATCTTTTGTATGGTTCTGTACATTTGCTCCCTTCACTGGCAGATGGGACATATTTCTGATTTAGTTTCACTCAAGAAGGATCCAATTCATCTGCTCTGTGACCAGTCTGCAGTGTAAACCAATGTGCTCTAAGTGGGGAGAATCAGAAGGTTTGCTTCAAAAGTTCACTTCTGGTACAAACGAAAATGTTAATGATAACCCCAAAAGACTTACACCCAGTGTTCTAAAACAACTCTTTTAGGAGGTAACCAATTTAAAAAAAAAAAGAAAGCCTTATCTGAAAAGTTATCATCCCTTTTTCCCCCCCCTACTTCCTTGCTTCACCTGGGCACAGGTATCCCATAAGCATTCAAAAAGCCACTTTGTGTCTCTTAAATTCAAATTTCAATTATCTTTCTATATTTTCTCTGAAGCCAGGGAGGTTGCAACCTGAGAATTGCTTATTTTGCTCACCAAGAATTGTCATCTTGCACAGTCCCATCTTCCTGTATCCAACTGTCTTATTCTCAAAATCTAAGAATAAGACAGACCTTCAGGTCAATAACTGGCATTTTCCTGAGGTGTCTGCAGGGCGCTGACAGACTGAGGTGCTGACCTGTGACTGTGGTATGCAGGTGTAACAGGAACAAATAACTACTAAGAGCCATTCTGACATCCAATGTCTGCATCTGCGTCACTCCTCCAAAAAAGAAATGGGGTTATTCACGCCCTCCTTAACCTCCCATGTGCAATGTGTTTTAAAGCCAGAGAGAGCCAAAAATTACTTCTCACATGGTATCATGTAGTGTGTACTTGTCTCTCTAAGCTTCAGCAAAAAAACACGTCCTTCTTTAGAAACAGGGCAAAGATGTTATGTTAAAAGTCAGTTCTGATTCCCTAAATTACTTTGGACAAGTTACTTAGGCCCTGTTTACATTAGATTTCCAGCTGTATGGAGAAATACTTCAAAATATGAAAGCTTAGATTTTTCTAAAGCCTCTAGTGTTAGGGATTTCCTCAGCTGATGGATGCTTAATCTCAGATACCTTTTAAAGAAGTTCTCTGCAGTATCTCAAATCACAAGGTGCTTTTAAAATTCAGGTTTTATTTCATTTGATCCAGTTGTACTGCCTCTCAGCAAAGGAGCAATTTTGTTAAAACCTTTTTCCTTTAAGAAAGTTCTTTGAAGAATATTTTAAATGCATGTTAAATAAGGTTTTAAGAGTGTCCCATGACACTGGGAGTTCCTTTACTCATATTTAGCTCACTTGTCTCCCCCTGAAGTCCTAATTATACATCCCACTTATAATAGGAACTAAGTAAAAATTTTCAAGCTTTCCTTCCATGCCAGTAAACAAAAGCATATGAATGGAGTTTTCACCTTCTTTTTTGGGGTTCTTCATCTGCAGGAGGCAGACAAGTGGCAGAGACTCAATAGTACTAGCTGGCTGTTCAGGGAACTGAACACTTCAGACACAGCAGTGAAACAGCAGTAGAGTGCAAACATGACATTGATTTGCATGGTCTGTGGTGCATTCTCACAACTGGTGCAAAGTAATCTGAAACCAGAACCTGAATGGAACCTGAATGGAGCTGGAAACACTGTTCTCACCCATGGCCATGTGTGCTCCTTGGTACACGTTTCAGACCAGGAAGACACACAATGAGTATGCTGAACGTGATCATCTATGGCTGAAAAACAAGTCTGCTAAAAAAAAATAAACCACCACTGGGGACCTGATTCATCTCCCCACTGACCTTGTGGATGTAGCACTGGGCAAGGCAGGGGCAGAAGAATGGTGAGCAAGAGGGGAGACCAGGTCTACTCCTTTTAACATTATTACAGCCTTTGGCTTAAACTGTTCATAAAAAACATACTCTGACACATACTGCAAAATGGCTTTGACAGCATTGAACTGGCCCCCAAGGGATATAAGACACTGTTAATTGCAAGATATGTTTAAGTACAGTACTGACTTGGCAGGGAAGTGCCACTATCTTTTTTTCTCTCACTTCTGAACACATGGCTATGCCACTTTATGTGCAGACACTGCCAGGAGTAACCAGCAGAAAGAGCAGCAAAGTTTATTTGCTGGATGCTGTAAGATGCTTGGATACCCACCAGTTTTAGAACCAACTGCAGAAATGTAAACAGGCACCTACCTGGTCTTGGCAGATCTTCTACCTGCCTGCTCCTTCTTTCCTTACATGTTATCCATAACAGGCTGGGAATCCACAGTTCATCTGGCCCTCGCCCCGCCTCCCAAAGTAAAAAGCTGCACAGACGTCTGATGCAATACTTGTCCAATAATACACACTCTGTGCAGGAATGTGGTTCTCAGTATTTAAAACCTTTGGAAAGAAGTCAACACATAAAAGTCAAGATCTCTAGAGCTTCCTAAGACTGCACATGAGGGTGTTCTGCCATAATGACTGAGTAAATCAAACAGCACAAACAAAAATCTTCATTACAACAGTAACAGATCAGTGAGCTGAAACAACTCGGCATATTCCTGTCTCAGTGGATTCACCTCTGAGATGTGCAGAACCTTGAAGATAATGCTGTTATTAATTGCTTCAATTCTCAAAAGAGTAGAAGTGAAAAACACAGAAGGAAGACATATGGTGACCTCAGAGAAGTCTCTGAAAGAGAAGGCTAAGGAGCTCAGGTTGGGAGAGACATTCCTGGAGATTAGAAGGCAAGAGCAGAGATCATTTTCCTTCATTGAATACTTGCAGAGGCTTTTAGGCCCTAGAGTGGAAGTTGAAGAGGAAATGGATTATAATAAACAACTCCCTTTCACCTTCTTTGGCACAGAAGGCTTAGGCTTTCCTGTGCTTCACGATGCTTCAGCACATCATTGAGAGCAGCAGTTTGCCTGTACTCCTTTCCATATAACTGAAAACAGCAGCTTCTTGATTACAGTCTCCTCTGATTACTGTGACCCAGACACGGGCTTGAACTACCCAATTCCTGCTCCCTAAGTTCCTGCAAGATCACAAGGAGGAAGGCTAGGGCAACAACTAATGAGGAAGTCCATTGAGCCAAATGCTGGAACCTTCAGAAGTCAGATGACTCCTTCCACTTTATTGACAATCTCCCTGCTGGCACTCACTTAAGTGTTTGTACTTCTAGGAAAATAGATTGTTTGTTGTACAAATTAGCACATCTGCTACTTCTATCTAAAAGCCAAAGTATTTTCTGCTGAGCAAATTATACTCTGCCATTTCTTTTAATATCCTTACAGGTCTACAAACTCCACATTGGGCAATAACCTGTCCAGGCCAGAGGCTGCAGAGCTACAGCAGACTATACAATGACAACACATTTTGGAAATACATAGTGCTCAAACCAGCACATATTGCAACACTGTTTCATAAGATGAGCTGTTGAAAACTACTCATGTATTTCCCTGCTCTTCTGTAATTCAACCAATTCCTCTACTCTGTGCAAAATTAGCAAAAGTGTCCCAAGACAGTTGCATAAATGTTGATATTTAATTCTCAAATAATTTATGGGCCATTCTTTGTGAAATTATTTTAAAAAAATCCAAAACAACATAGAAAATGCTAAGCAAATGCCATGCAGCACAGAAATACCCAGCAAGCCCTGTTGATGGAGCGTTGCCCTGTCCATGCAAACAACAAAAACAGTGTTCACCAGGGCTGGATTTATTAATCTTAGTTTAGTGTAGCTTTAACATTACTTTAGGATGGGAAGGAGGGGCTGGTTATGCAGAACAAGCTTAGTTTGTACCTTACAGCATAAACATTCAGCATCAAAGGTAAAACACTGTATATTCCTGAACACCAAAGGAAAGCACAAGACTGCCAGAGGATTTCTTCTCATTTGCAGAATGAATTTCGGTGCAATCTGCAGTGGTCAGCTGGAAGTGTGACAAATGGTGCTAGTCATCCAAACCTTGCAGCTCATGAGTTCCTGCTACAGCATTCTAATGGTGGGAACAGTCCCACCTACAAAGTGCAAGAGGAGTATTTGTCTACAATGCTGGATAAAATTCCAGGGAGTCATGCCTTTCCCTAAGTACTGATGTTCCTGCAAATGTACTTTATTCATTGCAAAGCAAAGCTGTCATTTGCACGTGGCCAAGCAGCATACAGATGTTGCACATCAGGATAAAATGCAGCCAGTGGCTATTTAGAAGTGAGCCACCAGAGATGTGCTGTCATTAGACAAATCCCAAACTGCACGTCACAGAGAACAAGTCCAAGATGCTGCTACAGCTCGAGATTTTTTGTGACAGCACAGTATTGGTTAGGTGTGATTGATACTGGGGACTTCAGGATTGCTGGGTAAATACAAAGAAATATTGGGAAATATTGGATGAGCAGTGGGGAAAGTAAACATGGTCACATTTCAAGAAGTTCTGAGTGGAGGTTTGCATCAATTAAACCAAGGTGTTCTTTTCTTATCTATGTTTGATGAAAATGATGCTTTATTTCAAACAGGGTACTGAGACTATGCAATGATAGCAGTTATATGAGAGAAAAATAAATGTTGAGGGTTCTACTTTTCCAATGGGCAATTTTGAGTTTTTGTGCAAACTTGATTTCCTTTATATACATTTCTGATTGAGACAGCCACTCTCAGTAATATCTACACCTACTTGCTGCGTTGTGCTATGAACATCTATCAGCTCTGCATAACGTGCAAGACACACACACAACAGTGAGCCAGCTGATCCTTTGCAGAGTAAGAAATCACCATACATATCTTCAAGCTGAAATTAACAAGTGCATATAATTCTTCATAAGTATATCTGGCAATTTGGAGCACTATGCAGCACATACAATTGAGGAAGCAGGAGATGGTGGTTTTTTACTGGCATGAAAATGCAATATTTCATGCTTAGGTTTGACAGAAGTATAGCTTAATAAAAATAAAGCTTATGATTCAAGTCACTCTTTCACTTCAAAACTAATTTGTGGTACATTTTACACATACTGCAAGTGATGAACAACAGGACTGGATAACTGCTTTCCTTACAAAGTGTGGGAATCAAAGGATGTGTTTTAAATGTGTGGTCACAGATGAGACCGTGCTGATGAATTGCAAATAACCAACATAAGAGTCAATGATGTGCTGTCTTTGATAGATGTAGTATTATAAATTACCTTTTCCATGACAATCTCAACAGAAGAGCGCTTAATATCAGGAGTTTTGGTGCACAGATTTAAATGAAAAGAAAATGTGGTTGTGTGCAAGTGTAATTGTTAACAAGGAGAAGAGAATTGTGCTGCTGGTCACTTACCAACTATTTTGACAGCTAGGCATGACAGGTTTTGTTCACCAAAGCTAGTACTAGTTCTGGAAGCCTACTACAATCCAACTCGATTTCCAGATCCTAAATAGTCTGCAAAAATTTGTGGAGGGTTGGGGAGTAGTTTTTCACTTACAGTTCAGCCAAGCCCTACATGACATCACTGAAGGAAAATTTTGTTGATCATTTTGCAAAACTAATTCACATTTTCCCCATCATAAGCCAGGTAAGCTGTGGCCACAAATGGTATTTACAGCAAAAGCACAAAGAGCATCCCATGCAAATGCTCATACAGGCTTCATCTTTCAAGGGGACCGTGTAATCACCCTTCAGTGAGAGCTAACAGAGGTCACTTGAAGCCAGGAAGGGTGACAGAGATTTTCTTTATGCAGTATCCGAGGTTTAAGTGATCAACACTCTTTAGCAACACACATGCTCTGAAAGGTTCAGTCCTCACTCTCAAATGTTTTAGGAAGGCCTCAGCACTTTGTAGGAGTAGACACATACTTGGCAGCAAATTCCAAAGCAACTAGTAAGCATTGCCAAAGGGAAGCTGGTGCCACATCTGGCTTGACCAAGGTCCTGTGTCTGCATTAACACACTCACTCATCTATTCCTATGGAGCTGATTATAGTACAGCTTCCAAGTAATTTAACAGGATTCTCATTTTAAGTAAGTTATGCATGGGTTTATTTCCAGTTTGTGCAGGTTAAGGATAAGATTAATATATCGTTATTTAACTTCACCGAGAGATTTCTGGTTTTAATATACTGGCCAGAAAAGCAAAGTTCATTGGGGAATGCTTCCTCTTGGAGGACCTGGCTGCCTTCCTCAGCCTTCTTCCACAATTCCCAAGCTACAGCCTTTGGCTGCTATTACCAGCCTTGGATTCTCCTACACACAAACATTTTCCGTAACTAGATTCCTTGTTTGAAAAACTGGAGACTAGACCATAGAAGGCTCATCCCATGAAGAGTGTTCTCACAGAGGGGAAATTAAAATTTATTGCCAGCTATTATTTGTTTGTTTCCCTCTCTCTCCTGCCACTATCTGTAGCTGAGCACAGTAAGCTCCACTACAGAGCTGAATTCCTCCCCCTCTGGGACTGCAAGCATATGAGCCTCAGTGATACAGGATTCATCTCCATCAAATTAATACTGAAGCAAGAATTCATCTGAAGACTCTAAGTCACAACATGGCAAGAAAACACATACAATTTGGAGACAAAAAGTTCCTTAGAATCTTTAGGGACATTTGGGAGAATCTAACCTGATTCCTAACTGCCTCTATTTCCATTGCTATGCTGGAAAGTGTAATTAGCTGCCAGAAAGATCTACCCTGGTTAAGGCAAACACTGTTCGCTTAAGCTGAATTGAAATCAGTTAAAGTAAATCATAGAACCAGAGAATGATAGAATAGTTTGGGTTGGAAGGTACCTTAGGGATCATCCAGTTCCAATCCCCTGCCATGGGCAGAGACACCTCCCACTAGACCAGTTTGCTCAGAGCCCCATCCAACCTGACCTTGAACACCAGGTCTTTTGTTTGTGATGGGTGAAAGGAGAGATCAGCAGGACTGGGCAAGGGATTTAAGCCTGTATGTTTGATTTGTACGGGGGTAAGGCTTTGTGTTTGATTTGTACAGGGTAAGGCTGGGTATTTGATTTGTACAGGGTAAGGCTGTATGTTTGATTTGTATGTGGCTGCTCAAACGAAGCCATTGTCACTTGCCAGAGGATGACACCACCACTGATGCTGTTAGAGAGCAATAGAGTCAAGTAACATTGACATTGCATAACTGGTGGTTCAGTATTTCAGTTCAGTGCCTCCCATGCTGCAACTGCAACTAAAACATAGTTCAAACCAACATTTCTTCCTGAAAATTAAGCAACACTCAGCATCACTGCTGAACAGCAGCACCTGCTGAGCTGTGGCCTCTGTAACCACTTCTACTGGCAGAGTTATTTACCCGCCCGTGACTGGGGGGCTGGAACGAGCTGATCTTTAGAGTCCCTTCCAACGCAAACCATTCTATGATAAAATGTTTCCATAATTTCTAGTTGCGAAGTGGGATTAATATCTAAGTTTTTCATATGATTTAGGGCGTGTTACCTCAGACAGTTAACACCAGTGGCCTAGGCCGCGCTGCTTTACCTACAGCCCCACCTCGCGGCCACAACGCGGCAAGGCCGGACCGCCCTCTCCGCCTTCTTCTTCCCCTTCTCCTCCTTCTCGACCGCTCCGCTCCGCCCCAACCCGGCTCCCGCCCGGCCCCGGCCCCGGCGCCGGCGCCGGCGCCTCCTTCCGTCCCGCCCGCGTTTCCAGCGGCTCGTCCCGCGCTCTTCCCTTCCCGCCTCCTGCGCTCTTGGCTTCCCGCCGCTTCCTCCGCTCCCCTGGCGGCGCCGGGTCTCGGTCGACATGGCGAGCAGGGACGGTAGGAGAGCCGCTTGCTGTCACCGGCCGGGCGGGGGGTGAGGGTGTGTATGCCCGGGGATGGCGGGGCTGGGGCGCTCCGGTTCCTCCCCGGGGAGCGGGGCTAGAGCGGCCGCGCTTTCCCTCCCTCCCTCTCTCTCTCTCTCCCTCCCTCTCTCTCTCTCTCCCTCCCTCCCTCTCTCTCTCCCTCCCTCTCTCTCTCCCTCTCTCACAGCCTCTCTTTCAACCTCTCTCCCTCCCTCTCTCCATCACCCCCTCCGGCCGCCCCCGGTGGCCCTGCGGGACCCCCGCCCCCCGCCTCCTACCCCGGCATGTCCTTGGCCGTGACGGTGCCCCCTTCTCCCCCCTCCATGCCGCGGTTCATCCCTTCCCTTCCCGCAGTGCTGGAGGACACGGTGGAGGAGCGCGTCATCAGCGAGGAGTACAAGATCTGGAAGAAAAACACCCCTTTCTTGTACGACCTGGTGATGACACACGCGCTGGAGTGGCCGAGCCTCACTGTGCAGTGGCTGCCTGATGTGACCAGGTGAGAGAGGGGACGGGGACGGAGGACGGGCATGGGCAGGGGCCGGGCAGGGGTCAGGCAAGGGACCGGGCAGGTGTCGGGCAGGGACCGGGCAGGTGTCGGGCAGGGACCGGGCAGGTGTCGGGCAGGGGCCGGGCAGGTGTCGGGCAGGGGCCGGGAAGGAGCCGGGCAGGGGCAGCGCTCGGCCAGGGTTGAGTCTGCAGCGCCCCGTTCCACTGCGCCTTTCCTGTTAACCATCTCTGCTCAGCAACCTGGGGGTGAACACCACGCCGGACGAGAATTACTCGGGTTAGCCTACTCTTCGTGAGCTTCTAGCACCTTATTTTGCTTACTGCTTTAAAAGCCCCTTGGGTATGCAGAGGCATTGAGGAAAAAAAGTCTCAAGCTGATGCTTGACAGAACCCTAGGTTAGCCTAGCAGAAGTTGTTGTGAGGTGTGAACAGAGAAATCTTTCTCAATTTATTGCTAAATAAGAGATCTAGCACTCATCAATAGTTAATTCTGATGAGATAAATCTACCTACTACATTAGCTTGTTCTTGGAAGACTGTTTTTCCTCATGTGCTCAACAGATTACTGTTCTGTCCAAGCAACACTGTCTCTGGTGTTTTTTGTTTTTTTTTTTAAAGTTTCAACGATAAGTCTATTATTCTAAAAGTGGTTTTTCATGTCCTGGTTCATTGTTGATTTCTCACATCTTAAGTTTCCCATTCTTTCACTTTCCCCTGAAAATTGTGGGCTCGGTGGTTAATTTCTTTAAAGAATCATGAACATGGGGATAGAATCTCTTATGTGCCAGCTACTACAGGACTTAATTTGTTGCAGTAACTACTTGGGGCTCCACTGAGGTAGTGGGCAAGGACTGAGTCCTGTATATTGTTATAGACTGGATTGGAGCTAGGTTTTAAGGTATCTTACATGTAAACTTCTTGTTCTTATCAGAGGATGTTCTCTTTCTTCTATAAAATTCCACCTTACATATGTGATGTGTGACTTGGTGGTGAGATGATCACTTAATTTGATATACCAGAATGTTTGGAGGCAGTGCTTTGATGTGAGCTAACTATTCATGGCATGGAGAAAATGAAGTGGGGAGTTGAGGCTGTGGAGCCCTTATGAGGAACACTTTTGCTTGCCTCATGTTTTGTAGATTGGCTTAATATTCAGTTTAAAACCTGACATTCCCAATTATCCAGTGTCAAAATATGTAAGCCATTTAAGGCAAGGACTGCCTCTTTGTACAGCACCTGACATGATGGGAGACCTGTTCCTAATGCAAGTGCATGTGCATTGTGTGTTTCTTGTTTTTTGTATTTTTTCCCCCTCTTAACATGGAAGTGGTGTAGTAATACTTATTGTGGTTTATGATTGCCCAAATGTTTCCTGATTGCTTGGATTCAGGCAATATAATTAGTTTGCTGCTTTCAAGATGGCAGAAGTTGCTTGGTTTTGACTGCTCAAATTTTTCCTTTCAGAGATAAATGGTACTGACCATGCAGCCTTTCACTTTTAACTAAATGTTGCATTTAAGCACTGGAAGAGAAATTTGATTCTGGTTAACTAGGATTTGTACAGTATTAAAAAATGAGTATCTGAAATAAAAACTGGTAAAAGCTTCTAAGAGAAGTAACTAAAATGGGTTGTCACTTGTCCCCTCAGTATTTGTGTTTTATGGAAAGTAGACCTGATTGTTTTCTAAATCAATACTGTGAGACTGCTAGGGAAGTTAGATAGAAGTAGGTATTGGCGTCACCTTCAACTGTTGTGCAAACTGTAACTGTCCCTTTCAAGGCACAGTGGCAATGTTTACTGGCTTGTTTTTTTCACTATAGCCTTGCTGTTTGTATCTCTGGCTTGCTCATGTCAGAGTCTAATTTGCTGTATTGCACGAGTCTTTGCAACAAAGGTAAGGATTTCTTACACAAGTGTCTCCTGAAGAGATTTGGATCTTCAGGGTTGTTGATGCTATGGTTATGAAGCTTCTGGAACTGAGCATGTGATTTTATTCCTTGCATTTATTATTCTAAACAGGCCAGAAGGAAAGGATTATGCTGTCCACTGGCTGGTTTTGGGAACGCACACGTCCGATGAACAGAACCACCTGGTTGTTGCCAGAGTCCAGATTCCCAATGATGATCGGTTTGATACTTTGCAGTGTGACAGTGAGAAAGGAGGTGGGAATGCAGCATTCTTAGATTCTGCTTTAGCAGTATGATTACTAGTTGTTCTCATAACGATGTTCTAATTTTCTGTTAAATACTAGAGTGGACATATCCTGACCAGTCCACACTAATCATTAATTGTGACTGAAGAGAGGAAACTTTTTGTTTCAGAAGAATTTAAGTGACATTGTGATACACAATCTCTACTAGCATTTCTTACCAGCTCTGTCAGTTGTGAAAATTGCTACATTTCTACCTTAAATAGAGACTAAAGCTCTGAAAGAGGATTTCAAATATCAGAAGTGTTTGTGCTGTTGTGTTGCATGCCAAGAGTCTTTCCTGGTCTTTCTTGCATTTGATAAGATGCTTACCTCTGTTTCTTGAAGTGGGGAAGATTCTCTGAAATGCTGCTTCAGCAGTCTAAAACAATTGATGTGGTAAACTGCCATTTTTCTGACAAATGTAGAGTTTGGTGGCTTTGGATCTGTGACTGGCAAAATTGAAATGGAGATTAAAATTAACCATGAAGGTGAAGTGAACCGTGCTCGTTACATGCCACAGAATTCCTGCATCATTGCAACAAAAACGCCGTCTGCTGATGTGTTGGTATTTGATTACACTAAACATCCTTCAAAACCAGGTGGGTTAGACTCCTCAAAGTAAATCAAAATGCCTCTTGTCATCAAGGGGTAAACTTTTGTGTAACTGTGACTGGGAGGAGGGTTGATGGTCTCTGGAACCCAAATGAGAAGGCTTGCATCTTCAATAACTTTAACTGCCTGGTTATGCTCAATATCATGAGAGCATCATGATAGAAAGCAGCACTCTCTGAAGAGCTTCAAGTATAAAATATAATTATTGCAACAGAAACAAAGTTCTTGGGTGGTAATGATGCTCTTTTGGATTGATGTGCAAGGTGATGCTAAATGGAAGGCATATTTTCCTCTTTCAGACTCAAATGGAGAGTGTAATCCTGACCTTAGATTAAGAGGACACCAGAAGGAAGGCTATGGCTTATCATGGAACTCAAATTTGAGTGGACATCTTCTCAGTGCATCAGATGATCATGTAAAAACCACATCTTTTTCCTTACTTAAAAAACCCCAAATCCTCTTAATTTATGCTATAATAGATAATTAGAGAAAGTCTGGTGCAGCTGTGTATTGTTATGTGGGAAAGCTCTCACCCATTCTGTAATTCTGTTTCTAAAGATTGTCAGTTGGCTTTAGGCTGTAATCAGCAGGTTCTTTGTAAGGTTCTTAATGAAGTAAGAACAGTGTTTTTGTAGTTGTCTGCTGGAAGAAGCCCTTTAAACTTGGTTGGGTGGAGACCATAAATTAGTAAGACTCAAAGATCAATTGAACTAATTGCTTATAAATTTCTTTGTGGACTTTTAAAGTGTAAATTGTTTTTGTGATTTTGTAAGTAATCATTGGACCTCATATTTACAGAAAACTGATTGATAACTTAGCTCTCTTCCCACTTACAGCATATTAAGTTTTCAAAAACACAGAAGTGCTTCAGTTTATCTATCTGCTTATGTGTAGAGTGTGATTGATTATTTGTTTGAAAGATGATCAGTCAGAGTTTGCATTTCATCAAATGTAACTTATTTACAGACAGTGTGTTTATGGGATATAAGTGCTGGACCAAAAGAAGGCAAGATTGTTGATGCAAAAGCCATCTTTACTGGGCACTCTGCAGTAGTAGAAGACGTGGCGTGGCATCTGCTCCATGAATCTCTCTTTGGATCCGTGGCGGATGATCAGAAGCTTATGATGTAAGTTGGGTTAGGTGGTTTCTGGATAGTGACTGCAGTTTGCTGCCAGTGGACGTAGTCCAGAGCACTGGGATAAAAAACCCCAGAATTTTGGAATGGTTTCATGTAGCTCTTTTAGGCAATTAACTGCAATAATGGTGCAGAATCACTTAAATCTTCTAGCCATTTACGTATTCACATCATTTGAAAAGAAGCTGTAACTGATACATATGTCAGCTTCCTGGTGGGACCTGCTCATGTACAACAGACACAAAGTACTCAAGATTTGGGAATGAAAACTGTAGCTGCAGAGTCAGGTTTAGTAATAGTGTAGTCTACTTAAGTAAACTAAGGTGTAGTGAAGGAGTACCTACTGTAAAAACTTACATTTCTTTGCTCTCCCTCTTTCCTCCTTGTCCCTAACCCTCCCCCAAACCCTTCATTGCAACAGTTGGGACACAAGATCTAATGCCACGTCCAAGCCAAGTCATTCAGTAGATGCTCATACAGCTGAGGTCAACTGTCTGTCCTTCAATCCTTACAGCGAGTTCATTCTGGCAACTGGTTCTGCTGACAAGGTTTTTATTTGTGTATACTTTAAATTCTTATGTATTCTAGATGAAAGCCATTGTAATAAAAACTATTTCTTGTTTTTTCTGTGTCCCAGACGGTGGCTCTGTGGGATCTTCGAAACTTAAAGTTGAAACTCCATTCTTTTGAGTCTCATAAAGATGAGATTTTTCAGGTGTGTAAACTTCTCACAACCTGTGGGAAAAAAAACAAACAAGAAGAGTACTGACTTGGAAAAGAACATGCAGTTTTGTGTTCTTGTAACACAAATAGATCTGTTGAACCAAAATTCCCTCTTTTATGTTAAACAATTACACACAGTACCACATAGTCTTTTTCTGCCTTTCCCCACCTGACTTTGAGGCAAGTAATCAACAACATACTGCTAAAAAAATATTGGGCATTCACAAGTACCTTTGATCCAGGTAGAAGGTTTCTCTAAAAGGATGTGCTATAGAGAGGACTTGGGTTCAGAACTAATTTTGTGAACTCTGCCTCTTTAATTAGGTGTATGTAACAGTGACTTTTTTTTAGACATTTCATAAAATATGGTAAATTTGTAACAGTGAAATAACATCTGTTCAGTTTGAGAAATCTTAATACTTGAAAGCAGTCTGTTTGAGCTATTGGATACCCTTTGTGCTGGAAAAAACTGATTTACAGAGTGTAGTTGAAAATTAGTGGCCAGGGTGCTGGTTTTTCAGGTTATGCTTTAGAAATCAGTAGCTGCTTCTCTTGTTTTCTTTCAATAGGTTCACTGGTCTCCTCATAATGAAACAATTCTTGCTTCAAGTGGTACTGATCGTCGGCTTCATGTGTGGGATCTAAGGTGAAGAACAGTTTCTTTCTTTTAGTATATATGTACAGATGGTTAATAGAAAGGGCTGCAGGCCTACATTATTGGGCAGATTTGATTTGTGCTGTTCTTTAGCCATGCTTGCTTGCTTATCTCAGGCTCAGTCTTTTGTGTAGAAATGGAAACAGCACAGTACATCTAATGTTACTTCTCCATCAGGATTTTTGCTCATAGTATTGTTTTCTGGTGTCTTTAGTAGGAAGTGATTTCTGCCTCCATGTGCTTCACAAGTTAAGATTCCATTTCAGTAATGACAGTGCCAAACAGTTGGTGTTTTACCTGAGGCTTAGAGTTATTTCACAGTGAGAAAAAACAAGAGCAAAATCAAGTACCGGAAACAAAGGCCAGAAACTGTCGTTATTAACAAAAAGTATGAACTACTTTCTTACAGTAAAATTGGAGAAGAGCAGTCTGCAGAGGATGCAGAAGATGGGCCTCCTGAGCTGCTGGTATGCTTTCCTTTGGGTTTTCAGTGTGCTGATATGCTGTGTGGCAGTGTGATGCCTTGCCACTGGGCTGCTACAACTGCAGCAGTTCATAAATCTTTTCACCTCCCTGGTTTCATTGCTCTAACTTTCTGTAGGTTTCCTCTGTTCCATTCTGAAGGTTTCCCCATTTCCTGTGTAACTCTGGAAGTGCTCTTAATCAGTGTGGATTTCACAGCCCAGCCTTGTGTGAAGGGGCACCATTTTGAGGATGTCAATTGTTGCTATAATAATACAAACTATTGTCTCAAATGCTTTCTCAGCAACTGCATCTGTGTCCATAAGCCATGAATGGGAAGTGGTTTCACACACACCTTCCTTGGTCTGTATTGTGAACCTCTAGTAGCAAGTTTTTCTGTGTTAGTCATTAGCATGATGAATTTAACTTCAGAATCTTGGATTTTAACAGTTTTCTCTGTAGTTGAAATGGCTTACTGAAGCTTGTGGGTTTTTTTAACAGTTTATTCATGGAGGACACACTGCCAAAATTTCAGACTTCAGTTGGAATTCTAATGAGCCTTGGGTAATCTGTTCTGTATCAGAGGACAACATAATGCAGATATGGCAAATGGTGAGTGTCACAACAGCTCTTGAGTTGCTCTGAAGCTTGTTGCATAAATGAAACTGAAAAGGCTTCTTCTTAGGCAGCTTTTGCCTTCAAGGACTGAAAGTAGTCTGTCCCCTGTACTTGTTACTCTCTAATCAAAGTGTATAAGACCTTGAAAAGAAAACCAAGACTAAACTAACTTGAGTAAATGCAACTGCTATTTAATTCTTGAATCCACATCTTAGGTACTAGTTAAGAATAAATGTGGCAGTTGTGAACTTATATCCAATATTAGTCAAGACTTAATCTTTTCCCCTTCCCTATGTGTTGGCTGTGAATAAAGATGCCTTTTTTAACTCATCCATTAGTTCATATTTACGTTACAGGAGATTGACCAGATATCTTACAAATGTGGAATAAACTAAGTTGGGGATAAATTAAGTTTAAAAACGGTGATGGACTTAAATGTATGTCACAAGTCAGGCTTCTGTTTTTTTAATATCTGTTCCTGTTCTGTGTGTTCAGACTGAGGCTGAAATAATTCCAAATAAAATGTTCATAGTCAAGGTAGAGGTTCAATGGCTAATGCTTATGCTGTTGAAATACAACAGCGCAGGAAGGCAACTGCCAAAATGTAGCCACTGTGTGGCCATTCCTGAATTTGGCTGCCCTTCAAGAAGAGACAGGCAGAAGGGCCCTCCAAGGAGGGGATGATGGCTGTGCCACCATGGTATCAAAATATTTTTCTGTATGAAGTATAGGAGATTGATAAAAAATTATTGTGTCTACCACTTGTAATGCAAAGTTTTGTGTCTTCAGGCCGAAAACATTTACAATGACGAAGAACCAGATATAGCAGCAGCTGAACTGGAGGGTCAAGGAACATAACTTTTCTTCCTCAAGGAACTGCTGGGACTGACATAGTAATGTAATTTGACTGCTGTATACATAAAACAAGGCCCTTAATATAAAACAAAATAAAACCAAATAAAACAAACAAGCACTGGGCAGAAGCATTACATCAAAGCAAGAATGTTCTCAATTGGAAACAAAAAGCTTCTATAGACAAGTTGGCATACCCTTGGTTATCTGGTTACTTTGAGCTGTTGGATACTGTACAGCCATTAGCTTTAGAGAAAATAAGAATGACTTAATACCAATGTCTGTATTTTTAAACAAACTTAGGAGGTCCCTGTAAATAAAACAGTCAAATCCTCACTCTTCATGTAGAGAAAGTGTACAAACCCCCACCTTTGTATTAATATGTAAAAAGAGCTTTTCACTTTTACACACCACTTTTGGATTGGCTTTGCATAAATAAAATGTATTGTAAAAAAGTTTGGTGTGTTTAATGTGCATTGGTGCAAGGTGAATACCTTCTTGCCTGAACATAATTTAATTGCTGTGTGGTGATAAAAGTATATATTTTTTAGTTTATAACTTACCCTAGAGTTAAAGGTCTGGAAGATGAGAGTTGTCTTGATGCAAAAAACGTTGGAGTGTGTAACTTCACTTCTTCACAAAGGGAATGGATATAGGAAGAGATTTGGGAAATCCATGGAGAGTGGCGAGTAGAGTATAAATCTTGAACAGAATCAAATAACTTCTTCGGGTTTGGGTAGTTAATGGTTTGGATTTTGTTGATTTTTGTTTGGTTTTGGTGTGTTATGTGTGTGTGTGTTGGGTTTAAGTGGTGGTGGAATCAGTGCCCTGCAACATTTTCCTGGGTGCCCCAGTGCCAGTGCCCTCTCAGTGAATTGGTGTCACCTCTGTTTGGTTAGAGCCTTCCTGGAGTGTTTTTTGGATGAAAATTGAGGCAATTGGGCAGGTGTCTAAAATACATAAATATCTGAACAAATACAAACCTACAGTTTGCTTCTAAACCTCAGGCTCACTGAAAAGCTGGAGAGTTTGGACTGTGTAGAAGTGAAAATTCTCCATATTTCTCATGGATCTACTGCGAAGTTACAGATTACCTTGGGAGCTGTCAGTCAAATGTAAGTCAGTGTCTAACTGGAGTTTAAATTAATGCTCTTAGTTACCTGCAAAAGGCCTTAATTAAATGAATTGGTGGCTGAAAAAATGACTTGGGTGACCCATACTGAAAATGCAATTTTGTTTTTCATTGAAAATGTTACTCCTTTATGCATTTTTGCTCTCCTCTCTAGTGCAATTGCAACAAGTTAGTAGGTGACTGGGCTCACCCTGCATATCTGAAGCTTCCTGTGCAGGGTCTGGCTGGGATGGAGTGCATGTCCATCCCAGAAGTGTATATGGTGCTGGGTGCTGCTTGGATTTATGGCTGGAATGGTGCTGATAATGCACCTGTGTCTTGGCTTTTGCTGGGCAGTGGTTGCACAGTGTAGGCTGGGGTTTGGCATGAGGTGGGGAGGAGACACACAGCAGGGACAGGTGACCCGAACTGGCCAAAGGGATATTCCTCACTTAAGATCACAGGCAGCAATAAAACTGGGGTAGAGGAGAACAAAGGGGGCTGTTTGTGGTGGCTGTTGCTTGGATGCTGGCAGGGCCTTGGTCTGTTTCTGGGAGGTGGCCAGTGGTTTCACTTCCCTCTCACCCACCTTTGAAACTCTTCCATCTGTACCCATGAGATTTAGATTCTATTCTCTTCCCCACCCTGCTGAGGAAATGCAAGTGACAGCAACTGATAAGCAATAAGACACTGAATTCAGAGGTGGTTTTTGGCTGGGCACTGCATGGTTTTGACAGTCATTCTGACATGTGCAGCTCTTGAAAAGTAGGAAATGGGGATGTCAAGGGCCTGACTTACTGAAAAAACAAAAGTGCTTCCCAGGGAGCACAGTGGTGGCTCCTCCTGGTACAGATAGTCTGTTACATGACCCTTCCTGCTGCTGGTGCTCTTCAGTGCTCACTTCAAGGAGACCTACTGGCTGCTTGGCACCAGCATGTATGGCACAGCACTTCCCTGGAATTGGTAGCTTTGTGTGTCAGTTATGGTTGGGGTTGTTCACTGAAGTGTCCTTACTGCCTCACTAACTGAAAGGGAGTAGGAAGGTGGAGTGTACTAATTGCACTGCTCTTCTCTGCTTTTCTTAGGCTACTTATTTTTAATTCCCTGCCTGCTCTTACCAGGGGCCCCGCTGCTTTGTAGGCACTGACTCAACCATGCATAGACTTGTTTCTCTCCACACCTTTTTCAAGAATGGTTCCTATTAAAAGTGATTCAGGTAGGTGGAAAAGAATATTCCCCCGGAAGGCTGATGTTGTTGGAGTTCTGCAGGTGGGTGGCAGCTGGACAGGATGTACTGAACAGCATGAAAGGTCCTACCTGCCAAAGAACAGCCTGGTCACTACTTGATTAACCAAGGTGTGGTCCAGCTGGTGTTCTTGGGTGTGAAAACACTAAAATGCCATGCACAGGAAGTGGAAATGAATGCATTCTCTAAATATGGGTTGGGTTTGGTTTGCCAACTGCCCCTGCCAGAGGTAGGGACACCTTCCACTAGAGCAGGTTGCCCCCAAACCCTGTCCAATCTTGAACATGTCCAGTAATGGGCATCCACAGTTCCTTTGGGCAACCTGTTCCAGTGCCTCCCCAACCTCACAGTAAAGAATTTCTTCCTAATATCTAATTTAAACCTGTATTTGTGGGGTTTAAAGTCATTACCCCTCATCCTATCACTCCCTGTGCTTGTGCACAGTCTCTGTGATACACTGTGAGAAGGTTGTGGATGTTCTTGGTTGTCTCCACTCAAACATCAAGAGGTCAGATGTGGAGCTGTATTAGTCACTCCCTGGTAGTACCTTGCATGTCCCACAAAGCCCTGTTGCTTCCCCATAGAGCACAGAGGAGACAGCCAGCTGGGGCCCAGGGATGATGCCAAAAGGCAGCAGGAACAAAATGAGAGCATAATTTCTTTAACTGTACTTACAGTTCAAAGTGCTGCAGTAAATACAACTTCTGCACTGCTTTATTCTCCCCGAGTCTGAATTGTCTCCATAACTGTTTGTACACAGAGCTTCCTTCAGTAGCAGCAACTTCATAGCAGCCTTTTTTAGGCAACTTGCGGACAGCTTGGTCTCACAGCCAGTATTTAATTAGGAGAGCCTACATCTTGTTGGCTTAAAGCTTGCTACTGAGTGAGAATGTGTGGCTGGGACCAATATGTTTTTTCATTTGCATTTTTTTAATGCTTTTTTAATTGTCTGAGTAGCATGTTTGTGAAACATGGGAAAGGCTATTTGGCTGAGTGCCTCAAGATTTTCATTTTAAAAACTGGTGCCCCCACAGGAAGCAGGTAACTGCTTATGCATTGCTGGTTTTTAATAGTAAATATAATGGAAGTTGAAGTGTAAAAAAAGTAATAAAACAGTCAACTTGAACAACAGCTCCAGCAATATATTTATTTATTGGATTAGACAACAGTTACTTCAGGTGTGCTTACACAGTACTCATGGAGCAGATGTAGTTCAACACGTTGGTACATGCTGGGGAGAGGAAACACCATCAGGCTTTCCATCCACTGCCTTTCTTTTCAAGAGGATTGGGTACAAGAGCTTTGAGACCTACCTGTTTTGTATTGGCTCTTTCGAGAAGAACAGTTATAACAAAAACCACAAGAGGTAATTTAAAGTGAAAAAAATGCTGATTGAGAGTGACTTCCTCACTTGAGTTCTCAACACCAACATCTGTATTTGATGCAGTGTTTCAGCATAAAGGGTACTTTTTCTCTTGAAGGCTTTCAGCCTGCACCAAGGCAATCTAAATTCTTTCATCTTTTTA
Source organism: Pithys albifrons albifrons (assembly GCF_047495875.1). NCBI lineage: Eukaryota > Metazoa > Chordata > Aves > Passeriformes > Thamnophilidae > Pithys > Pithys albifrons. The sequence goes on from NC_092458.1 coordinate 9,054,691, forward strand.
CTGAAATAAAACATGAATGACAGTGAAAGTATAATCTACATTTTAAACCTGCTATTTTATTTCAATAGATCTGTTTTTCCAGAAGTTGAATGATAAAAATCTTCAGCCATGGCCTCTCATCAGACCAAAGCAGCACTTCTGAAAAGCAGCACTCTTGCACTGTGGCAGAGTGGTCTTTTACTGCTAATTAGGCCAAGGGCCATTACTAGTGTATGTCACAAATTTTTGTTCCCACTCATCTCTAAGAACATTCCTGCATTTTGCTTCAGTGTGACAACACCCAGTTTGACCTGTTGCTTTCTGGCCACTGGTAAGTCCAGTGTGGTGAGTCTTCATAGTTCTCACAACCATCAGCTTCTGTCCCGTGGCTTTCAAACCCAGAGCTTCCCCCAGTTTAGGCATATGCAAACACACATAAGTATTCCAACTACACTGTTCAACTCTTCTTCCTCTTTTGGATCTTTCCTTTAAAACACCAATTGTGCACAAAATCCATATCCTGGAGAAAAAAGTTAGAAGAGTCAGTAACCACCTGCCAGGGAACAGCTGATGTGCAATCAAAGCCAGCAAAAGCTTTCATGAGCAGGATATATAAAGCAGATAACATGACCAAGATCAAATGGTTTTATATGAAAATAAGTTTGTGTGTGTGGGGAAACCAACCAAAGAACTCCAGCAAATTTGAAGAGTTAAACACCAGTATCGTATCTTGGACTTTGCAGAATTGAGGTAGTTATTTTGACTCTTAACATCTGGATATAGATTTGGTGGAAGTGGCAGTGAACTACATCAGTATGGAGTATCTGTCACATGGCTGTAGTTAGATTAGGTTTAAAAATGAATGACAAATTCATCTCCTCTGCTTGAACACGTAAGATGGAGTATTAAAAATTAGAAGGTATTTAAATAGAGGTTCTAAGAGGTTATATTCTTGAAGTAGAGTGTTCTTGGCATAGTCTGGAATTACACAAAGGCCTGCTTCAACTGTTGCAGTCCATCAGACAGGCACACCCCAGGTGCCTGTTTGAACAAGAAATCCAAAACAATGTGAGACCTCAAAGCTAAAGTATAACAAACAGTTTTAAAGGAAATTAAAATAAAGTCTTCACAGGCAGCACAATATTCTTCAATTACTTAGAAGTTCAGGCAAGATGGGTGCCAGAGTCATCGAGATCCATAAAAGCGAGTACAGTTAGATGGGACCGAGTTAGGCTGTTAGAAGGAAATACAACCTTCCTTCCAAGAAGGAATGTCTAAACAAGAGCAAAAAGGGGAATTATCAAAATTTAAATGTAAAATATAAAGTAAAAACCAACCAAAGCAAAACCAGAATGGAACAAGAAGTACCTGTGAGGAATAACTTGCTAAAGGTCTAGAAGCAAGTATCTTTGAGTACATCAAACACACACGCCTGGTGCCCTGGCAGCTGGGCTGGAGGGCTCAGAATGCAGCTGGTGAAAGAGGTTCTCCCCTCAGACCTACTCTACCCAGAAGTACAGCTCAAATGTGTGTGTGCATGTGCATTAACAAAAGAGCCTTAGCACCTGATTAAAAAAGGAAAAAGCCAGAATCCCCAGCTATTAACTGCAACCAAATCTCCCTCTAGCAAAAGCTTGCAAATCTGACCAGTTTTCATAAGGAACTGGGAAGTCTAGGGAAGATCCAAGGAAGTAGTAACAGATTTGACTCCTGTATCAGCATGCAGTGGAAGGAGAGAAATAGGAGCAGAGGCCGTGCCCTTTGACAAGACAAGTTTCAGATATGAGGAAATACTTTGAAGTACAAGGAGAGCATCTACAACCAGGCAGTGTACTTAGATTTCCAAAATACCTGGCACAGCTCTACAAAAGACCTTGCTCACCTTTTATGCAACAGGTATCTTTAAACAAGTTAGCAAATTCTTTTCAATTAAAAAATTAATGCTATCTTCAGTGTCACAGAGACACCAGAGTATGTTTTTGTAGGGCAATTCTAAATGCTACCTAGAAAAAACAGACACAAAGGAAAACTGAACTCGAAACCAGTTCCAAAACAAAACACGTTTAGGGAAGCTGCCAAGTGCTAGGGAATATGCCAGGAATGACAGACAGAACGCTTTCCAGTATTAGGAAACTGGGAGAAAGTGTACATTAGTAACAATTGATCCCACAGAATGGGGAGCACTTGATGAACTTACTGGAAAACCTCATTTGTAACATAAACCCCCATATTTTTCACACTGCACCCCATGGAACTATGATGCATAAATTCTGGGAGACACAGGACACAAGTAGAATTCAAAGCAGCCAGGCACAGGTTCAGCCAGAGCTCCTGCCCTCCCTGCTCTGACTGACCCTAAGGTGAGGTGATCACAGAGTGCAGGACTCACCCCTCAGCCTGTGCCATGCCAGGAACTACTGCCAGGAATGTGCAAGTCACCAACACAACCCTGGAACAGCCCCTTCACAGGGCAGCTCACTGGAACAATACGCTTGAACTCAAATTTCACATCTTTTAATTTTCACTCTTGATTTTTCAAATAAATACAGCTTCAGTAGATTCAGTTAGAAGACATGAATATGATGTTAAAGAAAAACTCAGAGTCCAATATATTAAGCATACTTATTTACTTAATCTATACAGAATCGAGTAGATAAAATTTCAGATTCACATTAGTGAAAAATCTCTACAAAATGTTTTTGAAAAGCAAAACAAAGACTGCCTGTTCATTTATCATTTTTCCTCATGAAAGCAGACATGGGTTGTAAAAATAAAGCAGTGTGTTTAGCACAAACTAGATTTCTGCATCACTTTTTCACAGTTATTTCCATCTACAGTCCAAAGAGGTAGATTTTCTGCAACACCTGAGAATTGAACTGTAACGTAACCAGGTGTAATGAAAGGAAGGATGAAACATTAGAGATACAGCCCTAACTTACTCGTGTATGTATACATGTATTTGGGTCTTGAATCGCATACAATTTAGCTTTTCACAGCTTAATTGTGGTGAAACTGTCAATCAGGCCTCCAAGTTTTAACAATTAAACACACTCATCTCAGGCTACATCAGTTACATCCCAAGTTAAACAGTTTGTAGTAGTGGGAGAAAGGCAGTAATACAAATTTACTTAAAAACCCTACTGGAGCCCATTTGGCTGCAGTCTGGCAGTGCAATAGCCTGCAGTGTGGCAGATCAGTGACAGTGCTGAGCTTAACCCTTGCATCAATTTGTTTTGGTATTTTTTTTAACAACAGTTTTTAAGCAATGCATGAAACTCTGTCGACTGGTTTCAGGAAGCAAAGTACAGCTTGCCTTGACCAGGTAAGTTGCTATGATATGGGTATGTTGAGGGTAGGAAAGAAAAGATATCCCCATTTTAAAACCCTTTCCCTTGGGGCACTCTGCTTCATTTACATGTTTAGTCAGTAATAGATATATATTTGTATTGCTGTTCTATACATCTGTCATTTCTCAAAAAAGCCTTTAAAATATTCTTGCAGCAGGGTCCAAAAATTCACTCTTGCCTCCATATAGAACGTGCACTGTAGAAAGAATTGTTCAGGATACAAATGTCCAAATAATAAACTGTAAAAACAGAAAACTGCATGTCCTACCTTGCCAAGGGTATGATGCATCAGATGCAAAGTTTTTCACCTTTCCTCAAGAAAATTACTTCATGCTTAGTGTTAGCTGAAAACCAGTTCTCGGAACAACTACTTTTCCAAGCTTGATTCTATAAAGCAAGTAATTTGAACAGCAAGTCTGAAATACTTCTTTCCAGTTATTTTTTTATGCCGTGGTTAAGCATAATCAACATTTCAAAGCTCTGAGTCTAACTTGACTGACTGCACATTGCTATCTTTTTTTCATTCCTGCATTGTGCTTGGATCACAAACACCAAACCCACACAAATCCAGGAGAAAGATGGCCAGCTTCCCATTTGCTCCATTTCAGAAATGTCAGTTTTGCACAGTTCCTCTTAGTGGTATAAGCTAAAACACATTTATTAGGCCTTACATAACCTTACTCTCTCTCAAAGACAGCTATGTTATTTCAACATCCATTACTACATGAAAAGGATTGGGAGCTCAGTGCAGCCTGAACATTCAAGTAATTTAGCCACTGAACTGTCAAGGGCAATGGGAGTGGGAAGCTTGTTGAGATGTGCTTGATTCAGAAATTCCCTCCCAAGTAAGTGCAAAGAACTTTAAGTACCAGAAAAGGCTACACATGTTCGTATTTCTTAAAATGACAGCAACCAAAACTAGAGAGTAAATGCATGGGAACTAAAGTTAAGGACAGCTTGGACTTATATCACATTGCCTTGCCAAAAGTAAGTGTTGGTCCGAGTTTCTTTCAAGAAAAGTCATAATGGGGTCTCAAATTTTCCAAGAAAATATGATATGGTTTAAGGTTAACAAGAAAGCTTTGCTTGTGGTATGTTAGTGTAAGAATGTGAAGTACCATCTTTACCAGAAAACCTGACTGGGAAGGCACTCTGACAACTGGGACAGCTTTGGGGTTGAATATGCAGGAAGTTCCACACCGTATTTCAGGAAAAGTATGTCAATCTTAATGTTCAACTATTCTCAGTATATGCTTACTCAAATACATCACAGTCCAGCTAACAGAGAAAGCCTATTAGCCAGACTTATGTCTTCTACACCTCCAGCAATGTCTGTTTTCCATCCCTTCAGATAATCCAGGTATTTGCTCAGACAGTACTCGATTTCCCAAGTCAGGATAACTATGTGCAGCTGAGAGGGAAGAATATAACCAACACCTGTGCAACAGGCTCCACAACTGCAAAACCCCACTTGGTAACATTGCTGTTCATTTTCTCACACATTTATACTCAACATGTTCACAGGCAGGGCAAACAGTCCAAACTAACCTTTATGACACAACCCTGAGACATCTGCAAAAAGCTGTACACCCTGTTTCACCAGCTGCAAATTATTGTATTTCAAAGCTGTTTTTTTCATACCACAAAGGACATAAAACCCTTTACATGTATCTTTTACTATATTCTGGACCTTTACTTTTTCTTTCATATATATGGAAACGTACTAGGGGGGGAAGCTGACATTTTTTACTGGCCATGAGACATCCTTATGTAGATAAAAGTTACTGAAAAATCGGTAATCTTTAGTAGACAGAGCATGAACAAAACCAGAGTGCTGTTCTTCAAAACAAAGATGTGACCTGCTGTCACCATTTTCCCCAAACGATGTTCTATCTGTACACAGTCTTCCATGACAGTGATTTGTGTTGTGGGGAGGAAACACACATGCATCCTTTTATGGAAAAATACTTTCTTTTAAAAAATGAGGCAGATGTGCAACACAGTTGTGGAAAATTTATAGTTTAAGCTATTTAAAGCTGCTATGCAGCTTCCTGTACCACATAAGTCCAGTAGTTCTAAGAAAATACAGATATGGTAGAAAAAGTAAGAAAATTTTCACCACAAAACCAAATAGTTACCACCAACAGAGAAAGTTATACACAAAATATATCTCTCAATACAGTGTTTACACTTCATTTTAGTCTACAGATTCAGTGCCAGGAACAGGACTTGTCGAGACAGTCTTTTCGGAGCTATTTGCCGCACATGATTCTGCATCGGGTTGGATTCCTTGTTCCGTGTCAATGGGACTCCCCAGCTCCTCGTGGGAATTGAGCGTGCAGGACTGCAACACCTGCACAGCTAGATCCACATCTGCTTCTCTAAGGGAAACCTGCTCCTTGAGCACTTCCACTTTCTCATTCAGCTCGTTCCTTTCCGTCTGAAGGGCCCTGCACAGCTTCTCCAAACGCTCCAGTTTTATTTGAAAGCCTTTGTATTCTTTATCTCTTACAGTTTTCTGAAGGACAAAAGAAATAAAAACTGGAGGTTTTTTTCCTAAATTAATGGAAAGAATCACCACTATTTAATCCTGAATATTAAGCCTTAATTAATCCAGTTGGTCAAATTCCATCTGAACTGGAGCTAATTTCCTCAGAATACTTCACCTAACTACACTTCAGATGGTTTGTCTGAGCTGCAGTGGAATGGACACTTAAAAACCAGCAATGAGGACTACATGGGTACTTAATGCTAACTGTAACTGAGGGCTGGGCATCAATCAGGACCCTGATATGAAATGCCATAAAGCAGCCAATTACAACCCAGATAATGGCAATTACAGGGAGGAGAAGGGCATAAAAGTATGAAATACACAATCCAGCAGCAGAATCCAGGTCAGAAGGTACCATACTCCTGGCTCTAACTAACTCCCTGTAAGAACAGAAGGTAAGTGGTGTTTTAGCAGAAGCTACATGACCCAGCACAGTTTGGCAAGGTGACACCTCACAAACCTGAACTAGGCCTTAGACAATGCGGGCACAACTGGACTGCACTGCTCTTGCCAGACTGCAAGTAAGTAATGGCACTTCATGACCTCAAAAGCAGCAGCAATACAAGAAAACAACTGATCCCTTACACATGGGTTAGTTCCTCATGTCAGTCTTGTATATTTAAAATACATTTCTATTGCAGCACTGGTTGAACTTTGCTGAGCATATTAAAATTCAGTCAATCCACTCAGCTCATATGATTTCATAAACATTATCCCACCAATTAAACAGTAAGCAAAGATGAGGCTCAATTTTTTTGTGCCATTGGTTTAGATTTACGTAACAGCCTTCCATTTCCCAAGCCTGAGGAGAACAATACCTTACACAATAGAAAACACAACACAGACAATCTAAAAAGAGGCTGTGTATTATTTCCAGTTCTCTAAAACTGAAAAATTATGGAGTTCTCTAGGACTCAGACTCAAGCCAAGCCATACTGCTGCTGAAAAGATAATTACCTCTTCAGCCATTTGCAGAAGAGCCTTGTTGTTGTTTTCCCATTTGGTACGCCACACAATGGTTTCCTTTTCCAGTTTCTTAATCTTCTTTGTCATCTACAAAAGATAAATTAAACATTTAATTTTGTGGCTTGTGTTGCAACGTAGGTGGTTTTACATGAGTAATTAGACTTCTTAGCCTTATTTTCCAAGTCCAGTTTGAACAAGTTATTTTGGAAAAGTGTTTCTGCACAAAATCAACCCCACAAATACAGATTCTGCATTCAAAGAAAACAAGATTGAGTCTTACATGAAACAGACTAGCAACTTTCAAGTACAAATAACAAAAAGCTCCAGGAAAAGAAGTTTTAAAACATTGAGCACAGAGAATGAGAAATTAGAATTTATGTATTATCCAAGTATGTAAAAAAACAGAAAAAATTACCTTTCTCTTCCATAATATGACAAATTCTTATGCCCTGTCTTATGATTCAAATTAAATGTCAAAATACTCCATATATTTTCAGAAGGTAAACACAAAATCTAAAATGCAACCCACTAACAGCATGCATCTCTACATGAATTTTCTATAATATTTCTGTATTACTTCCATATTTATGTATTACTTTTTATAGGTAATCCTATAAATACCTTCTCCATTTCTTGCCTGAAAGTTGTAAAGAGCTCATTACTTTTTGCCATGGTGGTCTGGAATTCTTCAAACTTATCCATATAAAGAGAAAGCTGTTGGAAAAGAGGCAGGAACATTAATCTGAGCAGTGGTATACAAAAATATTAAGGTACAAGGCAAAATTAAACTGGAAGTAGTAAAACATGAACTTATTTTTTTTAGCTATCCTACCATTTCCATTTGAGGAAGATGCAGAACTTTTAAAAAACCATGCTATTCAAATGATATGTGAAATAGAGTTCTGTGTTTACTGAACAGCAAGACACTGACATAAAAAAATATGTTTAATAAAGTGTCGAAAGACATCACAGTTCATCATTACCTCATTTTCACTTCCCCACTATAAAAAAACCTATCTGTGAACATCCACATCTACAGGAAATTGAGCACATGGTTAGTGAAATTAAATACCTACCTTTCCACCTTAGCCAGCCAAAGCTAATAACCAAGACTGGCACAAAATAAACATGATTGATTCCTGAAAGCAAAATATGCATTCATAACCAGTGTAATCTGCCCACTGAGCAAAAATCATGGGAAGTGAATATTGACAAGAAATTAATGTAACAGTGAAGAGCATTAACATTTGAAAACAGAAAAACATTCTGCCCCGCACCACAAGGTCAATCACCAAGAAAAAAACTGCAAAGTATGTTTAATTATATAGTTTTAAAAAATGTTTGATTCTTATTAAAACAACTTAATTGGTGTGTGATTTTATGTTTTAAGAAGACATGACCATTTAGTAGCAACTTCGTACTTCCACTGAAGAGTAATCAGTTCTCTCAATTCTTACATGAGGGGTTGCAGGAAATAGAACTCAGAGCACAGAAATACTGTATTTTACTCTATTAGCAAAGGAAATTTCATAAAAGGAATTAGCCCAGCTTGTCAGCAGTACATCAGGATTCTTTGCCATTATTGTCACTGAACATTGTAGCTCATCTAATTCTACAAAAAATATTTGTCAGCCACAGGAAACCACAAACTATACTCACTGTAACTATCAAAAAGCACAACAAAACAGGCAGTAAGATTTAAATAAACAGTAACCAACCATGAGAAAAAATCATAAAGCACTAAGCGTGGCAAAAACTCCTATTTGGAAGTATCTGGATATTCATGAGTTCAAGTCCAATGGAGATGTGTATGATTACATTTTACTACACACATACACATGCTTTAAACATATCTCTTGGAAATCTTAGAAAAGAATTAGGCACAGTAAGTGTGAAAAAAAGGACATGGAACAGCTTTCAAAGAGACTGTCATGGTTTAAGCCAGCTGGCAACCAAGCACCACACAGCTGCTCACTCGCCACCACTCCCCAGCTGGGTGGGATGGGGAGGAGAACCAAAAGTGAAAATTGTAAGCTGAGGTAAGAACAGTTTAATAACTGAAACAAAGTAAAATATATTAATAATAGATGGTAATAACGATGATAAAAAGCAAAAAAACAAGTGATGCACAATACAGTTGCTCACCCTGCTGCTGATACCAGATCCCATCCCTAAACCCCTATCAACGCCCTTTCAGTTTATTTACTGAGCATGATGTTCTGTGGTGTGGGATATCCCTTTGGCCTGTTGGAGTCACCTGTCCTGGCTATGCTCCCTCCCAGTTTTTTTATTTTTCTGTGTACCTCCTCACTAGCAAAGCAGAACACACACAAGAGTCCTTGGCTTAGAATAAACACAACTTACCAACAGCCATAACATCAGTGTGCTATCAGTGTTATTCCTGTAGTGAATCCCAAACAGAGCACTGTACCAGCTGCTGAGAAGAAATTAACTCTAGACCAGCTGAAACCAGGACAGAGACTTTGTACAAAACCTCAACTGAAGCAGTAACAGACATACAGTGAATGGAATATCTACTGCTTCTCAGGTGCCCCGATGCTGTCTGAAACCACCATTTCCATGTGCCCTACTTGATGAGCTCATGTGTGGTTAATGACTGCAGGTGATCCAGAACCAAACATCAAAAGCTGGACACCATCTCTCCTCTCTCAGAGAGGTTTCTGCTGTACCATTTACAATTACAGAAAGAAAGTAATTTGAAGACAGCAGGGGTTTTGTGTGGACAGAGATACTCAGGTTACTAAATCTGAGTAACACAGGGATAAACGTGATACTGCTTGCTCCCAATCCTCCATCCTTCCAGGATGAGACTGAAACAGTAAAAACATACCCTAAAACCTGCCTGGGTAGAAATCCCCACCCAACTTTTGATAATCTCAAGGGCCTCTATGGTATGAACAGCTACATAAAAAAAACAAAGATAAAAAGAGTGAACAAGAGCTTCCAGACAGGTCAAGCTTTCTTAAACTTTTCTTCTTAAATTTTCCTATATTCTTTATAATATTAATACTATTAATTTTAAAGGACACTAACTCCAGAAATTCCATGTTTAGCACCTTTCAGTAATAGTACTCTCCAGATATATTAAACAGCAAGTACAAAACATCAAGTCATTACAATTTATACTTCATGCCTCACTGCTGAAGAGTTACCTTCCAGAAATACAATTTATGATTTAATTAAAAAAAATACCAAGTATTTTTCACAAGCACTTGATGAATGTTAAGTTTCTTTCCAATGTTGTGTTATGTTCACTACAGTCACGAATCTCCTGATATCTTCTATTCAAAACTGTTACTGAATATCTCTCCATTAAAAAAAGATACCTGCTGCTTCAGCTGAGCTTCCTGTTGCTTCATCTGTTCACATTTGTGTCTGGACTCTGTAGCTTCTTTTAGCAGCTATAAAAACAATGCAAAAAGCCACATAATGAAAAAAGTATTCCTAAGAACAGCTTAACTTGATCTACGATGAAAAATGAACAAACCTTAACATCACCCAGGGGCTATTCAACTGTGTCTTCTCACATGGGTTTTTTTATTACTATACTGTACTTTCACATACAAAATTTAAAGCATGTTTTGGCACGCACAGATTTTTATTGAGACATTTTTCTAATTGGCAGCACGAGTCAATGTTTCTATTTCTGTAGCAAGTTTGAGCTGCTAAATTTATTAACAGTTCATTAACAAACTGTATGTAATTTATAACTGTTTCATAACCTAATTTATTTTCCACTTTTGTTTTTCCAGTCACTAACACTACCTTTACAGACTAGTTCAAATAGATTTTGTTTCAACTTGACACCATTTTGTAGGTTCATCTTGGAAGAGATTTTCATCAGCTTATGACTCAGAAATGATGTTCAAAAAACCCCAACAATCCAACAGTGAATGATAATTTTAATTATACAGAAAAAGCAAGGCTTTTGCCTAGAAGTTAAAGATGCATTGTAAGAAAACTCCTTAGAAGGCTGCAAGTAAAATGCTGATTATCAAAACACAAATAAAACATCACCATAGTTTTGGGCGGGGGGGAAACAGTGCAGAAGAGCACATGCTTTACTCTGCATTTGTTATTTCTTATAGCAGAAATCCAGAGGTTACAACTGTTGACTGTAAGAAAGCACCTTTGGGGTTTCAGCTCATTTCCCAGTCTAATTAAAATCTAAATGATGTTCAGCACATTTGCTGAGAAAGGCAAGTAATGTTACAGTTTGCATTCTTAGTATGGACATTAATATTCTAGGCATCATACACAAAACTTACATTTCAGTCTGATTGTTAAAATCTATCCTAACTTTCAAAAGACAGTCATTTCCATTGGCTGTATTTGCTTTAAATAGTGAAAAGTCTGGTTTGGTGGGTTTTATTTCTCCTAAAACACAAAGAATTCACTTACAAACTCCCGTTCTCGCTGATGTTTTTCTTCTGCTTCTTTAATAAGTTGGCTAGTTTGCTGAAGTTTGGCATCCACAAGTTGCTGCTGCAGTTCCTTATGTTTGAACACTTGATCAATATGCTAAAGGAAAAAAGAAAATCACAGCAGTCAAATATAGGCAGTGTGCTGGTCAGTGAAGGCAGGTGTAGTGTTTGGAGAGATACACATTGTTCCCAGTTTCATGCAAAGGAAAAAGTGGCAAGAGTGTTTTACGTGCCTTTCCTCCCCCCCTCTATCTCCACACATTGTAACTACCTTTTCTTGCCTTTCCCAGGAGCCAGGTGACTGCTTTTATCAAATTGAGCTAATACTGCCAATCACTTCAGACAAGGCATTTCAAAAACCCTGTAGCAAGCAGTCCACATCCTTATTTCTCAAGTTAGTTTATCTACCTCTAACCCTCACTGAACTTTGTTGCATCTAAAAGCTCTAGTTCTCATTATTAAAAAAAGCTGAAAATAAGCAAAGTTTGGAAAAAGAGTTTATTTAACTGATGAAATTCCACAAATCACTGAATTTTTGCAGTCTTCCTATCTTTTCTCTTCCCCACAGACTCTCATGGTAGATACAAACATTCCATGATCACAAAAGGTGGGGAACTAGCCTATAGAGAGCTTCCTAACTGAGATTTAAAACAAAACAAAAAACCCAAAACGAACACAAGCAAAAAACAACTCCCCAGAAACAGCTGAAAAATTATACTCCAAACCTCCTGTGCCAACTAAGAACCAGCCAACTAATCTCTTATCTGTAGAACTCCATGGAGCTCAGCTCTCTCTGGACAAGGAGAATTGGCTGTTTTCCACCACTGTAGCTTAAGCAGCTAGCTCACATCCTGGTGCCAGTTAAAGCCAGCTCAGTTAGCCCTATGGCAGATGCACTTCCATGACACCAGGCCAAATACATTCTTAAAGCACAATAGCTTATTTGGATGCTATGCCAACAAGAGCAACTATGTCCACAAAAAAGCTTCCCAAGAAGACCCCAACCTTAATGAATCAAAAGAAATAAGACTTTTATATCCCCTCCCATTATGACGAGAAATCAGTTTTTAATTACTTCAACTATTAATATATATGTTGGAAGTAACCTTTGGAAGCCACTTAGTCCACTCAAACCAGGGTCAACTTCAAAGCCTGATCAGGTTACTCACACCTGGCCCAGGTGAGTTCTGAATACCTCTACAGACAGAGATTCCACAATCTCTGGGCAACTTATTTCTATTTGATCCCTTTTACTGTGAAAGACTTTTTCCAATGCATCTTGAACTTAAGATATTCAAAACTAGACAGGAAAGGCAGATAGTGGGCCAAACAGTTATTAAATTTTTCCCAGTAGTGAAGTAAAAAGAATAATGTAAAAAATTATATATACAATGGCTGTAAATCATGATGGGTTTTGCTTCCCTTTTGATAATTATCTGATGCTTACAATCAAGGAACTAATAAAATCCCATTAGAATTATACTGTAAGCACCTCCTCTCGCAATGCATACTGTTCAATGAGCTTCTTCAGTTTTTCCCCCAGTTCAATGTTCTCCTGTCGGAGCTTGGCATTGTGTATATCATGCTGTTCCAGTTGAGCCTGAATTTCATTCAGTGTAATCTGGAAGTGTGCAGTTGCTTCTTTCCGTCTTTCTTCTTCTTCACGGGCTTGCTGCATGTTTTCTTCCTTTCATGAGAGAATATTAAGTGTTTAGGTCAAACCATAAGTATTTTTGAGTCAGAAACAAGGGTAATAATTCACTCCTGTACAGTTTCAGCTTCTAAAGTACTAGAACTAATACAAGCCACAATCATAATACACTATTCTAACTACCCATGTAAAGTGTGCAGAATCCAGAAATTCCAAAACTTTTAGATAATCTTGTCCTTACCACTACCAACATTACTGAGAGGCTGGTATTAAGATGCTACATAAATACCTTTGCAAGTGTCAGAATTACTTAGATACAAAAAAGAGCATTGATACCATAATGAAATTTCCTGCAGCGATCACAGATAAGAATCTCTTGGCTCTCTTCCATTTCACTCCCATCCATTAAATTGACAGAATTAAGCCTTTTTTGACACCCTGCCATTTCATGCTGCTATTATGTCACTTGTGCTATTTTTTTCAGCAGTCATCAGCACTGCTCCCAGAAAGAAATATGACTGGATCAAATATTGCAAGTATAAACTGGTTTGAGGGGGAAAAAAACCCAGTGAGTCAACTACCCCTGTATTCTTTACCTTAAAATGAGATGCACTTATACCACATGCCACTCACCTCCCACAGGTACAGGCAATGGGCAAAGTGGCAAGTAAAAAGCAGCAGTCCTGATTTTTAGCAGTGATCAGTAAGTACTTCCACCACCAGCAGCACTTTAATTTATGTAAACAAACTAACCTTCAAAGTTTTGTTATGACGCTGAAGCTCCCGACAAAGAGATTCCAGTTTGCTACGTGCCAAAATGGCCTTGCTATGCTCACTCTGCAAGTGGACTTTCTCCTTCACAACCTGTGCTTGCTTCTTCTGCAGTATCTTCATCTGCTTTTGAACATTCCGGCTCTCCTCCAACTAGCATTAGAGAACAAATTTGTTAAATAAACATAGCTGAAGTTATCTTTATGCATCTAGATGAGCACACTGAAGAAACTTTTAAACATTTTGGATGAAAATAAAGAAGTTAAATTTCATCAAGACCCCAAGCTGATCTTAAAGAGAAACTACCATCACACTACAGATAATTCTAAATGTATAAGGACAGAAGATGAAAATACACAAATTCCAAGTTAACAAACATTTGCCTTTGAGGAACAGGCACCTGTTGTTGACCGTGAGCTATCAGCCTGCATTCAACCACAGGGGTAGGAGTAGCCCTGTGAAAGAAGGACATTGCAGATACAATTGAAAACCCACTGAGATTGGCTCTTCAACAAGTCACAACTTTTCTCACTCTTATCTAGACGGTACATACAGCTGTTTATCCAACGGGTCTTGTTTTTACTATCAAAAAGAAAAACCACAGAACTGTGCAGAGTTCCTTCTTGTCAGCATGAACTCCTACCAAGGCAAGCAGTAATCGATACAAGGTTGTGAAACACTGTGGTATTTTAGAAAGGAACAGACAAAACTAGCAGCCCTGACAATTCAAGACAAATAATATTAAAGCTACACAGCCCACTCTTTGCCTTAAGAGATCTGCAGTCTCAAACAACGTAAGCAAAATTTTTGTTCTATTTCCTTGAGGTTGTTTAGATGGTAGATTATACACCTAAACACTGTATATATATTCCAAAATCTATTCTATTGCTATCCAAGAAACAGAATCAAGAGAGCAAGTTCCATTATATGTGATTTTTGGGCTCCCTGAGAAACCATATTATTTGGAGTCTGTTCTAGTGCAAAGAAAGTGTTATGCTGCTCCTCATTAGACAGTGCCTCAGCCACAGGAAAAGAGGACTGACAATGAGGAACATAACTATGACAGAAGAATAATACAATGCTGGCTTTCTGAAAGAGCTCAAAATAATGTTGAAGTACAGAAGAAAGAATAAATAAAGACCTCTATGACAACAGTAAATTAAATGTTTATTTAATCCAGTTAAGGGAATGTTTTCACATCCAAACGTAAAAAGCCTGTTCTTGTGGCCAGAAAACAGCACTTGAAGTGTGGGCTATTTGAATATCTCTGAAACTTCAGGCCTGTAAAAGTATGCCAGTGTGAGCCATATCACCAAGGATGCAAACCCTCCTGCATCCCAGACTGATCTCCTGATAGATTCCAAATTAGGAAAAAAAAATTGTGGAAGATCTTTTGCCAGGAGAGAGGCATTCCTACCTTTATTGTACAGTCCTTTTCATGAGACACCACTGAAAAACCTGACAGTGAGCTTTAAAGATGAATCTTTAAAAAAAGAAAAAAAGCATTGTAGGTGCACTGTCATGAACAGTTCAAACCTCTTCTGGCATTAAAGCTGACACCTATGCCAGTGGTTCACCACCACTTATCACGAAGAGAAGAATGCATCTTACAAGGAACACAATCAGATCCATCCTAAGCTTTCTAAGGGGAACAGGGGTATCTCTAAGGCTCAAGTAGCTGAAACAGAGCTATTCTTATATCCAGACAAGCTCCCACCCAGCTTCCCAGCCATTCTGAGCATCTTGGGGAAAGCAAGTGGTTTTCTACAATGGTTACTATGTATGGACTGTGAATGCCTATTCTGCCCAGTGACTATGGATCCCTTTCTGGGAGGGCAAAAAGCACGATCCCATCTCTTCCGATTGCAAAGCTTCTTGAAGGAAATTACAACAATTCATCTGATGTAGCTGCTCCCCAGCTGTTTTGAGATCTTTCCTTCAGCTATAAAACTCCAAGTCAGGATAGTGCAAACTGTTTTCTTTCTGCAGAATTGAGGGATTCATGCTGGCCTAGTTCCTCATGCAGGTAATCATCATCACCACTGCGAGCTGACATGAGAGCTCAAATACAAAAGGCATCACATGCACAAGCAACTGCCCAAAAGAACCAACTCATTTTATTGCATTTTGCTCTCAATATCAAAGCCCATTTTTAGATGGGCTCCCCATCCTTGAGTTGCACTATGGAACTCTTGCTGTTTCTCATTTAAATGAAAGTGACTTTTTAGAGAAGCTCCTGGTTTTGAAGGAAATGAACTCATGTGAACAAGAGTACGGGAGAGAGAGCAAGGAAAACAAAGCAAAAATGTAACAGACCTCCAAGGAGGACTTGGGATTTCCTTAACAGAACTAATTTAAATCAGTTTTTAAGTAATTAATATTGCCTCTGTGAGTAAAAAGACTACCCACTAGATCAGCTTTAAAGTTTTGGAGACATTATTAATCTCAAAGGAAAAGAAGTCATGCCACATTGTGCAGCCATTATGTCATTTTCAGAAACATTTGGATATGAGACATTTGACATCTACAGAAAGAAAATCTTATGCTTTTGTCAAGCTTTTCAATTATCTCTTTAGTTTGTATTCCTTTTATGATAACAAATATGGTGGGAACACACACACAGACACACACACACAGACACACACACACTCTGTTTCCATTCCTGTCTGTCCCTGTCTCAAGACAAACAAATCAAGTGTTGTCATCTCCAGGAACATTCTGGGAAGTGAAACTTAATGAGCCTTCCCTCTAAGCCCCCCAGTTTTGTGATCAATTAATTTAGAGAATAAATTATCATTTCACCCACTTGAGATAGGAATGCATTTTATGAACTGCTTCTTTTTCATTTGTTACTGAAGAAACGTAGACTTTTCTACCCATTCCTTTGCATCATCAGGTAGCACAAAGCCAGATTAAACCTAGATCTTTCCAATGTTCCCTAT
Organism: Pithys albifrons albifrons; assembly: GCF_047495875.1. Lineage (NCBI taxonomy): Eukaryota > Metazoa > Chordata > Aves > Passeriformes > Thamnophilidae > Pithys > Pithys albifrons. The sequence continues at coordinate 9,071,343 of NC_092458.1, forward strand.
TCCCCCAAAATCACTGAGTTAAATGTAACTGAATATTTTTTCCCCAAAATTTCTGTATGACCGTATGTTCTTCCTCTTTATCCTACAGGGTGTAAATTATAAAACATTAGCAGAAAAACATTATCAACAGAGAAAAAAAGGAAAATAATTACTAGCTTTTCTGTAATCCTAATATTATGCTTCAACATTGAGTTATCAAAACCTATTTTTTTTTTGGCTTTAGGCAGTCACATAGAACTACATACTCATAGTCAGCTTGAGTGTCCTTTTTTTTTACCAACACTATAAAATATTCAAAATCAATTACTGTCCTTTTTTAGTTGTAGCATTCCACAGTTCATATTAACACATGAATAACTCCTGCCATCTTTACAAATTACTTACCAGATCAGCATACTTCTTGCACAAAGCTGCCAGCTTTTCTTCTGGAGTAGAAAGTGTATTCAAGGCTTGCATTAGTAATAACACTTCTTTTCCTATTAAATGGATGAAAGACAATGATATTGAGGAAAAAAACATACCAGAAAGGCAGCTTGTCTTTAGAAGCAAAATCCATGAGAAATTAGTGAGTTAAGTTGTTCTCTGGTTTGATAGCTGCATAATCCCAACTGATAACAAATGGGAAGTCATCAGAACAAGAATAAAATTGTCTTGCCTTATGTGCCATTCAACAACTCATACAGCAAAAATTATTCTTAAAATCACAAAAATATTTCTCGTTTATAATAGGACAGATAAAAAGAAAACATTTTAGATTTAATTTTTTCAAATTTAAGTTTTGGTATTAAAAGATAATCACACAAATGTTTTTAAGAAGCATTTGGAATGTAATTATCAGCTGTGCTTTGGCAGCATTGAACACCAAAATTCCATATTCAAACCAAAAAATTTAAAAAGTTGATTAGTAATTACTATGTTGTTATTATTATTAAAGTTCCAATAAAAATAGCATTGCCAGCTGAAGGAATCTTACATATCCATTACGAACTGTCTTTTCCTAAGCAGAAGTGCAGTTTCTCAAAATATCCTGTTAAAGGTGACAAGTTTTTGGCTACAGAGTAAATTTGAGACAAAGAGCAAACGTGTAGCTATTTGACAAAAATATTAAAGCCATTTAAAAATCAAAATGCAAAAGAAGACACACCCAAAGTTTTCTCCTTGTGTTTTTCACTATCTGGATCTTGTTGGCCATCAGGTGGATCCGTACGCGCTTCTTCTCTTCCAGGAGTATCCTCACGAGACTCTTGGGAGCAGCACGTGGATCCCGGGAGCTTCCTGTTCTTCGTGATACACTCAGCTTCTTCCAACGTGCCTGTGTTTTCCAGACTGTAACAGTTGGACTGTGCACTCTGCAGCACTGCATCAGATAATTCATTGCACTTGCTCTTCCCCAGCTGGTCCTGGTTATTCATTCCCATCTCCTGTGATCCAACTTCTTCCATGGCACCACCAACCACCTTCAGAACAGAAAGGAGAAAGTGAAGTAAACAGTCAAGCAAATGTGTTTAAAATGAAAACTGCCAGCCTTCTTTTGCATGGACAAAAAAAGAGAAAAATTAAAAAAAAATCACCTGCTAGGAAATCTCCATAAATACATTGCTTCAGTGACACAGAGCAAGAGCTGAACTACTTCAATCACAGTGCCAAGTATGACTGTCAGGTTTTAACTGGAGAATATTGGCTGTTACTATAAAAATGACAAACAGGACCAGGAACACATCTGTTTTTGAAATGGCAAATTTCTCATCTATAAAATCACCTAGAAAAGTGAGTATTAACTGGCTTCAGATTTGGAGTCCTCCTACCTATGATTTTTAACAATACATTATTTCCACTCAATTAAACAGAACTTTCTCTAAAGACTTCCTAAAATGCAAAATATTTAATCATTTAACCAGGAAGTTAAACATCACCAGTTGTTTTAATTCTGCTGTGATATGATCATATTTTAGAGTAAAACACCTGATGTTCTTGATATAATGCTCTATAGCTTATCAAGCTGCTACCAGACTCCTCTCTCAATCACCTGAACAGTATTCTCAATGCCTCAATTACACTTAAGGCTGGTAAGAACCTTGAGGGTGTTTGGTTGAGTGTGTTTGTTTTGTTCATTTGGTTACACTGCAGAGGCTGGGACTGTGTGGAGGTGGCTGGGTATTTTTTTGCTGTCCATTTTCAATCCCCCCTATACAACATGCACTGATAGTTAAAAGCATGATAGACAGAGCTGAGCTCACTTCACTGCCAAAGTAAAGGGATCATTCTCATTGATTTATTTTTCTAACTGAAAGTAAGTTTCCTTAAAATCATAAGGAATTGTAGAGACAAGGCTTGTTTATATGCAGAGTTTTGCTGTTTAAGTACAAATTAATTTCAGATTATCTTACATTTTCATATTAAAAAAAAGTGCCAATTCTTAAAGCCAGGAGTTTGCACTGGGTTTTATACTCTGCACAGGACTGTTTTCCTCTTCAAAAGAAATTAACCAACATCAAAGGAATGCAGCCAACACTAATATATTGTGAGATATCTTTTGACACCCAATTTGTTCAGCATGCTTGAAAGAGTTATTTAAAAATCATTAAACAAATATATCATTTTTCCAATATTAATGCCTAACAGCTTTGTTGTTCTCTATTCTTAAAGCAAGTCCCTTGCTCTAGACCTTATCTCGAGGTAGATCCATCCTTGAGAAGATGGAATTCACACAGGATCTTTCACAAAGGGCAGTAAGCTTTTTAACTGCAAATAAGCTGGATAGATATTAAGGAGCAACTTCTGACTTACCAAGGAAGATTGACAAGGCATAGCTCTTTATAAGTGTAGAAATGACGCACGTGCTTTATGTATGTGTGTATGGCCAAACTTCGCAAAGGAAGATTTGGGAAGGGCTCTCCCCACGTGGGTGTGCCCTTCCAGCCTGCGCAGTGGATTTTTTAGGTGAGGCACAGCGTGCACAGAACTGGCCCCACCGTTTAAGTCCCAAGGTCCATCTGCCACGGCCAAGCGAGCTTGGACAGTGACAGTGAAGTCCTTGGGACTGTCACAGCACCCGGTACTGACTGGGGCTGACCCTGCTGAGCATCCGAGATCTGACGGGATCGGATGGCAGGGAGGCTGAACTGCCCGGTACGGTCTCCACTGTGCTTTATGGACAAATATCAATGCACTGCAGTTTTATTGTCCAGTCATATCAGACAACATACTTGATAAATGCCTACAAAGGTCATGCAGTAATTGAATTGGTGTAACAAACAACCAATTTCAACATTTTATATCTCTAAAAAGTCAACTGTAAAATGTGCAGTTTTTTCATTAGCTTGTCTTAAATTGTGGGTCTTTCATGGGCATGGGAAAGGTTTACCCCCCCTGCATGTTTGGGGTCAGCTAAACAAACAAGAAGCTTCACAAAAATAGACAAGAAATGTGAAAATAGCACAGCTAACTTAGGCTTTCTGTATGTACCAATGGTTGAAACCAATAAAAAGAATCACAGAATCAACTGGGTTGGAAAAGACCTCCAAGATCATCAAGTCCAACCCTTGATCCAACTCCAGTCTGTCACCGATCATGGCACCCAGTGTCACGTCCAGTCTCAGTTTAAAAATCTCCAGGGATGGTGAATCCACCACCTCTCTGGGCAGCCCATTACAATGCCTGATTCCTCCCTCTGTAAAGAATTTTTTTCTGATGTACAACTTAAATTTCCCCTGGCAGAGCTTAAGTCTGTGCCCCCTTGTCCTACTGCTGACTGCCTGGCATAGATATACCGTAAATCCCATGATTCATATAGTAGCCAATGTGTCACATTAAATCGACAGGAGAGGGAAGACCAGACTATTCTGAACACGACATGATACCAGAGCAACAGTGGTACCAACACAAGGGCTGAAACTGGCAGTTTTTCCATCACATAGAACATAAACTTCTGATGTGAATACTTGTGCTGAAGAAGTCTGGCAAAATATAGGGAAAGTCTGCTCTAAACTCACAAGTTTCTGGTTTGGCACAGCATTTCCAGACTTTGATATCCATAAACAGACTTGAGAGTTTCTTTTTAAAAGCAGAGCGCAAAATTGCCAGCAGCTCCAACAGAAGCTGAGAAGGCCTGACTGGCTGTGGTTACAGACTGAACAACAGCAGTGCCCAAGCAGCTTTGCTATCATTTTATTCCCCTTTTTCATACCCACCTCCTCTGTGCTAGCAACAACATTCATGGAACTTGTTTTAACACAATTTACAGCCAGATCAGTTCCTCACCCCAGTTCATTGCACAGCAATAGGCAATCCTGCCAACCAGGAGTGCGAGCAGGATGATTGGAAAGAAGCCAAAGCATGAGAGTCACTAAAAAATAAAAGTCAACCTAAGCCCAGTCAGAGCACAAAGAACCAAACATAAAATACCTTATCTCACCACAGGTACACAGTTAACACTGGCTACAGAAGTACCAGAACACTGTCAAGATGTTCACGAGAAGCACTGTTTCAAATTTAAACTGAAAAATTTTCACTGGTTATTATCTGAGAAAATCCTGTCATTTCTGGGGGAAAAAAACCCAACAAATCTGGGCAGGGGCATACACATATGACCAGAAAGTCATTACACATCCATCTCTCTTCCAGCAAACCATCATAGTAACCTGGACATCAATTCAGGGTTGGCAATTCACATGCATATTCTAAAGCATCTGGAAGTTTGACGAAGTGAACACCAATCTCATTAATTCAGCAGAGCTTTTTGTTGAAGTCAAATTAGGTGTCAGTTCAATTTTTTACTGACAATAAAAATTTCCAAACTCTTGAATATTCTCTATCCTTTGTCAAAAAAACACCAGGATTTTTAGAATTTCACACTCATTCTCTGAAGTCTAGCAGAGAAGTTAGAAATAACCTATCAGCACACTGAACTGAAGAACAACATTTGCCTACAAGTTTCCTGCATGTTTGCAATATATTTGAAAATCATAAAGATGGTGAAAATATAGAACTTTCTTGCAGCTTTCCAGAGAACATGGAACTAATCCAAGCTTACTGGCAAGCAAGGATGTTCCCTGCAAAATTGAAGCTCAGTGTAGCAGTAGACAGGTTTTATAAAAATATCCAGTTTTCTTATCTTAAATATAATTACAAATTGCTGGCCACAGGCTGGAATACTGTATCTAAAGAAGTGGTTCCACCAGCAGCTAGGTTTGGTAATATAATAAAAAAACCCCAACTCAACACACCCCAAAAAACCTTCTTAACCTCTATCCAGTTGTAGTCCATAAGTTCTAGCAAATGTGACAGCACTGGCATGACATATTAAAATTATAATTCATTTAACCTAGATTAGAAAGTGTGTGTTTTTCATTTTAAAAAACAGAAGTCTGCCATTGCCTGACACAGACCACAGGCACTAATAGCTTGATGACATCCTGATTAGGACCAACAAAGAATTTTCTACAACAGATGTCACTTCAGATATTAAAAACAATAACCAGAAGTTTAATAAGTAACAGCATTCTTACACTTAATGCTATTATTAAAATATTAACTGCCGGTAGTTGCAGATTTGGTCTGCATGAAGCTTCCAGGTGAAGTCCAGCAATAATAAACATCCCACTGAGAACATTAAGTACCAAATCATATTAATATCAGTGAAATTGCTCCCTCCTTATTGAGGCAATGGTCAGAACAACCCCAAATCTTACCTCTTATCTTTCCAAATGTGTGCTCATCAGACTAGTGAACTTCTCAGTTTAACATTCCAGCCAGAACAGAGCATTTCCCACAGCACATTGTATAATAGTGCTGATTCAGTACTGACTGAATAAAAACAAAACTACCCCAGCAAAGTCCTTCCACTGCAATCACTGCTACCTTTTCTAGCTGCTACCACGCTCTCTCAGCTTCCAGCCAGCTTCAACCACAGGTAGCTCATAATCCGACAGAACAGGATCAGATTATTATATGCCTAGAAAGATTTCCAGAGAGGCAAAAAGAGTATGTTGCACAGGTAAAGTGCAACTTTGTAAGATCATAAAATAATTTATCAAAATTCAAAACTCTACCATTAAAAAAAGATATTTCCTACCTACCTAGCTGTGAAACCAGCTATTACAAGACACTGACATTTCTGAAAAGCATATAATCTTCAAGCTATTTAAGGCAGAGCTTGAGGATGACTGTAGGAAAATTACTGGTAACACTGAAAACTTTGGCATGAACAGGAGCAATCAGTCTTCTGCTCTGCTCTCTCAACTTATACCCTGATCAAAAAAGGTGCACATCAGGAAAACTTTACTTACTTCATACCTAAAAGATCAGAGTACAAACCAGATATCCTGTTTATGATACTGGCTATGACCACAGGAGCCTAAGCCAGCTTTTGTTCAAGCAGGACTGCATCAGTAACATGCACTGCACATAAGGATAAAACAGACACCTGGGTAGAACTGGCCCTACCAGCACAGCACAATGTGTCAACCAGACTTTGTTGTTCTATTACCTACACAAGTCTGTAACACACAGTGCTACCTAAAAGGGACTGGCTAATTGCCACTATGTGCACCTGTGTTCCATACTTCCCCTAAACCACCTGAAAACACTTCTCTGTACCTTTTATTAAAAGAAACCGTAACTTCAGTAGCTACACCAATGTTCTTTTTCTCCTGTATGTTACCCAATTATCCTAAAAAATACAAGCACCAGAATTGATCTACCAAAACATCTGCACAGCCATAGCAGCAGTTGGCCTTTGCTGTGAAAAGATGCTTGAAACTGTAGCCTCTGGAATTGATAATACTTCCAAGAAATATCCTGGAAGCTTTGGAAGAAATGTATGTACATAAACCAGATTTTCACAACTGTAAGAGAAACTCATTAAACAAGTAAATACAAAATCATTTGCTCAGCGTCAGGCTCCAAAAAATACACTCTGAATGACGCTGTTCAGCTGACTACATTTTCAAACTTACTGCATGTGCAGCAGGACACAAGTCTTATACCCCTTTATCCTGACCAATTCCATTAAAACAACCTGTAGTAAAACAGTATGTCTTATTTATCATAAACGTTTATGGTTCCTAACAAATTTTAGGCATCCTGCATCCCAAAAATTTACTTTTCCTGTTAACAGAGAGAAGCTTACTTTGAAAACATATACGTAATATACTTTTCCTCAGTGAAGATACTCAAGAAGACTTTATGTAACATCACTGTATCAACTGTGGAAAGATCAGTCATTCTTGGTATCAATTTTACTTCTAACTTCTCCAGGAAAACTACCATTTTAGGCTGTCACAGAATTTGAATTTTATAGTAGGTACACCTTCATCCACTGGTACACACACAATTATTCAGATGCATGTGACCACAAGACTAGCTTAGTAAGTTATTACTCCATGCAATATCTGAATGATCATGCAGACTAATTATACCTTTCTGAAAACCTAATGGCCTCTGAGGTGGCTTCCTCACTGAACAAAGACCTTAGTTGTGAGATCTGAGTCATTTCAAGCAAACATCTCCCCCTGTTCTGTCATTACATTGAAAACTACGTTCTATGCACTCATTTATCTACTTTAAAAACACTGGACTGAGGCACCTGCAATATTGCTCATCACTAGTTTCAAAGCACTACAAGATTAGAAGTCCCAACACAGTTGAGGACAATTAAGAAATAACTTACTTCCAAAATTTTGTATTTTGCCTTTATAAAAGTTACTACAGATTTAATGTTAACAGTTCCACTATTAATACTCCTGGCTGCACAGTTCAAGATGTGGTCTTTGATATGGGTTCAGACATGCACATTCTCACATGACCCCTCTGCTTATAGTCCTTCCCTTTTTCTGTTACCTTTACCACACTTTTTTCTTGCTCTTTCAGTGGCCTCATGACACAGATGACAAGCCTGCTTTTAAGAAAAGCTTTTTCATTTACCTCAAACACAACCACAAAGGGGGAAAAAAACCCCTCTTCCCTCATTTAGCTTAAGACATGAAAACACTTCAGTGGTGCATCTCTCATGCACCCGGCCCCAGGCCCCAGTATGAGCTCAGAAATGCTTGTTAGGCCTTGGCCTTGACAAAAAGCACCTGGGCTGAGCTCCTCTGGAGCTTATCAGAAACACTGTCTGCTCCCAGGAACCAGTGCTGTCTAACAAGCTCATGGTTTTTAACAAACAGCCTGGGAAAGTTACTGTTCTTACCTCAATAACAACCCAAGTGAAACAATATTTTTGTTTCTGAACCTTCAAGGAAAGTTATCGACCGAAACTGCAGCCAGGATGAAAAATTATTATGACTAAAGCCCCCTCTCTTGCAACCTTATAAACAGACGTGCTAAGAGAGATCTCTTGAGTTCTGCTGGACCACAGTGGGCTGTGGCCACATCTCCCTCTGAGGGGGCACCTCTCAGAGCCAGCAAACTCCTTGGAGCACCACTGCCAAATGCTGAGGAAGGAGTCTGGGCTGATACCACTGCTCAAGGCTCCACTCTGCTCCTGGAGAACACAGAAAGGCATCTGACGTGAGTACTTCCCTGGATTTGAGGGGAATTTTTCACCTTGCACATACTCTTCAGATCTGTGTGCATGCAAGTGTGAATGTGCTATAGCAGCTGTACTGAGAATGTGTGAACCTTGGAGATTCTCAAGTACTTCAGATTTGTAAGCGAGGCCTGGGAGTTCCTCTTGTGCTATAGTAAATTGTACATTTTTGTTAAATTGTTTAACTTAAGCTATTGATTAAGTGCTGCTAAAACCTTTGGGCCTAATCTGTTGGTCAAGTCCATGGCTAAGTTTGGCAGGAGGATCCACTCTGAGCCTTGTGGCTCAACAGGGGGGTCTCCCTTACTCTTTTTTATCCCTACCCTTTCCAATCCTTATCATTTCTCCCCCCCTCCCTTCCCCAGCCTCCAAATAGATAATTTTGGGTTGATTTTAGTTTAGAGTGACTGATTTTAGTAATTTTTTTCTGTGCTAACCACATAGTAAGTAGTAGAGGGAACTTTGCCAGCAAATTCTGTCACCCTTTTACCTTTATATTAAACCTCTTTTGCCAGTGATTCCTTGAGTGACCTAAAAATATTCATGACAAGCACTTCCTGTAATTCTAGCAAAAAATTCACTGTGGGAACCCAAAGCTTATATGGAAACTTTCAGTGCATTTACACACAGGGCAAAGGGTTGCACATTTTGTCAGCCTTTTTTTAATATAAGCATCTGAGACAGGTGCTAATTAAGAAAACATTTAATATAGCATGAATCACTTCTGCCAATGAGGTTTCACTTCCTCTTTACTATAAACCAAATACTTCTCTAGTCATCCACAGTATGATTCTGGAACAAGCAGGGTAGACAAGTTCTGAATTCCCAATGCAAACAGGTCACAAGGAACCTAAAAATAAAGAAGCTCCTGTGTATCAAGGCAGGGGGAGGGAAATCTCCAAGAGTGCTGAACGATTTTTAATTCACAGAAAAAAGTTCAAAGTAAAATTTGCTTAACATTGCCTATCACATTTTATCTCTTCTAAAAATTGCATTTCCTTTGACTGTAAATACTTGAAATAATAGGGAATGCAGGTTTGTTCGGTGTTTTTTTCCCCTCTTCTTTTTTAAACATCATCATCATCTGATTTCACAACAGACATTAAAGTTACTTTCAAGTCACTTCTTAGGAAAGATCTTGAGAAAACTTATAGCAAAAGACGGTGCTTTTCATTGAGGAAAACTAGCTCCGTGGTCTCCCAGACGTCTAACAGCCAAAACAAACAACCAGCGGCACCGCAAAGTTACTATTTCTGGGATGTTGTTATCCTTTGCACCCACGGAAAAAAGTTACCGCAAAAAGCCACTTGAATTTATGTAAGGGCACCGGATGATACTTAAGCAGCACAAGAAATTAGCAAGGCGGTTCTGTCACATTAAACACCGAGTGGGTGATATTACATAGAGCTGTTGAATTACAGCATATTTTAAGTTTCTGCTGTTGCGCGACCAAGTACGTGTATTTCAGTCTTTTCCTACATGGGCGCGCAACCAGAAATTACTGTGAAATCACTGGGGACAGCGCTGTTTTCAGTTTGGTTTCGGCAGAGAACGGGACCAAAAAAAAAAAACACCACCCTTTTTTCCCCCTTTCGGAGGGTGGTAAAACGCTCCCGCCGCCCCCGCGCGGAGCCCCCTCCGCTGCCGCGGGGCTGGGCACGGGGGGCTGCGGCGGGACCGGGGGGCGGCCGAGCCCCCGAAGCCTCCACGTGGTGCCGCCCCCGCGGGCCGTGCCCGGCATGGACCGCCCCGAGCCCCCCGAGCGGTGGAGGGGCCGCCCCGGCCCCGCGGGGCGAGCGCCGCTCCCCGGGGACCACCGCCGGCACGTCCCCGGCCGGCACAGACTCGCGGCTGCCGCGGGGCGTCCGGGCTCGGCGGGAGCGCGGACTGCGGGTCCCGGGAGCGGCGGAGGCGCTGCCCGCTGCTGCCCCGTGCGCCCGGGCCGGGCGGCCGCGTGGGGACGGGGCAGGCGGGGAGCGCAGCGCCGCACGCCGGCGGGAAGGGGAGGCAGAGCGCCCGACCGCCGGGCCCGACCGCGTCGCCGTCTCACCTCGGGGCTGACGCTCGGGGCCGCCGCTGCCTGGTCCCCGCCGCTCGGACTCGGACTCGGGCTCGGGCTCCGCCGGGTCGGTCCCGCCGCGCCGCCGCCCCCGCGCGTCGCCATGATGTGACGGCAGCATCCAAACAAGTGCCGAGCGCGGGGCACCGGAAGTGCTCCCCGCGGCCCCGCCCCTCTCCCGGCCGCAGCCAATCGCCACTCAGTTCTGCCCTCACGTGGGAGAGACCACGCCCTCCCAGGCGCGGGGCGTGCCGGGAGCTGTAGTCCCGCCCTGGAGGGCCGGGGGCGCGGCGGGGCCGCGGGTGAGCGGTGTCAGTGGCGGCCGGTCCCGCCCTGGGTCCCGCCTACCCCGTCGCTATTCCTGCCTTGGGCACGGCTTTGAAGTCCGCGCCCGCCCAGCGGCGTGGCCGTGACGGGGCAGGGCGCGGGGCGGTGCCCTGGGGGGGTGGTGGGGTCAGCAGAGCCCTAAAAGGGGCAGCTGGTCCGACCTGCTCGGGCCGGGCACCCCAGAGGCGGGATGGAGTCCGGGCGGCCCTTGGGAATCTCCACTGTGGGAGGCTCCTGGAGGCACTCGGTGACACTCGGCGGAGCTGCTGCTCCTGCAGGAAAAGTAGGGCATGTGTGCGGGAGAGGGAGTTGCGCAAGGAAGTTGTGGCAGGAATTGCTGTGGCAGGAATTGCTGTGCAGGTGTAGCCGAGGCCGGGACTGACTGCAGGGAGCGCATCTCCCGGAGGTGCCGGTGCATCCGTCGGCACGGGGGGCCTGGGCTTAAGGATCGCTCCTGTGCCCCCCGCCCGTGCCAGGTGCACGGGGGAGCTGCGGGTGTCGCGACCACTGTGGAATAACATAAACAGGGGCAAGCAAACAGCCTGGAGATACATACATTTCGGCTTTCCAGGGAAATAACTTACCCACTTCATATATGGTGGGAATTTTAGAGTTGCATAATAAAAAGTACCACTCTAAACCTCCCTAAGCACTTAGTACTTTAGAGAATAGGTCAAGTGTCAGTGTTGAATAAAGTCGCTGCAGTGAGGCAGTACCTGCTTAAATTATTTTGTCCTTGTATCCTAAATCTATACTTGCCAGAACTATTCAACTGTTGGAAGATGAAAAATAATTTTACATTTTTGCATATCATCCTGATCTTCAGATGCAGGTTTTCTCCTACAAAATAAAACACTTGTTCTTTTACTTACATGCATAATAATGCTACAATTCTTGGATAAAGAAAGAAGGACCCTCCTCTTCCCCAGCAGAATTTCGTTGTTTTAGGAGTTTGCTCATGCATCCCTTCGTTAGAAAGCAGCAAGAGATATATTCAAATATGCTCCATTTGATCCCAGGTTGGCTCATGCAACCCTCAAATAGGGCTTGAACATTACTTGTAATTTCTCCCAAGCATTATTTGAAAGTATATATATGTAGCAAAACATAAATTACTTTTGCACTCTTCCCCTTTCAGGCACTTTTTGGAATAGAAAGAAGATTATTTACAAATATGAGCTACTTAGAGAATGGAATAAAGAACCACAGAGCTGTTGCTGGCAGCAAGCCATTACTGTAATAAAATTAATTGTGAGGCCTTTTTTAAGGAATTTGGGTGCCAAGGAGGTCAGCATACATTGTGCAGCAGAAGCCATAGTGTCAAGGGGGAGTCTCCTTCAAAAACTATCAGATGTGAAAGAATTTATTTCCAGCAGTAATTCTTTTCATACATGAACTGCCTGGTTCTGATGCAGTGACACAGACCAATTGCAATTGTTTTGTGAAGAAAGAACTCTCCCTAGTAAGTCAGTTTTCTAGAAGTTCTTTTCTGAGGATAGCTGATGAAGGCATAGTGAGAGGTACCATCAGGTTCACAATTCAGACAGAGATATCTGGTGCACTGTGTGCCTGCTGTGCTGTTGTCCTCTGAAGAACACAAATGTGAAATTGTAGGGAAAAAAATTATTTCCAATTACATTTATGATCCTATCCCTATGTCTCTTTGTGTTTCTGTGAATTGCTTGGCCTCAAAAATGCACTTACCAACAAAGTGCATGTCAACAGTACCGGAAATTCATATTCCACTCTTGCAAGTAAGTACACGTACTGAGAGGAGGTTGAAAATGTATTTTCAGTTGTGCCCTGTTAATGACCTTGCTAGAGATTGCTTGTGCAATCCTGCACACCAGAAGCTGCCAAGTAGGAGTTCCACCCAACTGGCCATTGCCAAGAAGGTGGAGTGGTCTCGTGTTTTGACATGCAAGAAGCTGAAATTTGAGGAAAATACGTTCTTTTAATTTATTATTTAGGATGTAACTAAGTATCCATTGTCAAAAATCTTTAGTCATCAGCTTTTTACAAATTTTGGGGGTAGTTGATGCTTATGAACGTGGTTACCACCATACTCGAGTAGTCTGACTTCATGAACTCTGCACATGTATCAGCCAGTCTGACATCTGTCTGGGGCACTTCACCACCCTCATTGTGGGGGACTCCCAGGCAACGGGGTGAAAAAACTAGATCTTCATTATGTTTTAATCAGATCAGTAAGGCAACAGCTAGAACTAAATCATAGAATCATAGAATCGATTGGGTTGGAAAAGACCTCCAAGATCATCGAGTCCAACCCTTGGTCCAACTCCAGTCCATTTACCAGATCATGGCACTCAGTGCCACGTCCAATCTGCATTTAAAAATCTCTAGGGATGGTGAATCCACCACCTCTCTGGGCAGCCCATTCCAATGCCTAATTACTCTCTCTGGAAAGAATTGTTTTCTGATATCCAACTTAAATTTCCCCTGGCAGAGCTTAAGCCTGTGCCCCCTTATCCTATTGCTGAGTGCCTGGGAGAAGAGACCAGCCCCCACCTGGCTAGAACTTCCCTTCAGGTAGTTCTAGACAGTGATGAGGTCACCTCTGAGCCTCCTCTTCTCCAGGCTAAACAACCCCAGCTCCCTCAGCCTCTCCCCATAGGACTTGTGCTCCAGTCCCTTCACCAGCCTTGTTGCTCTTCTCTGGACTCGCTCCAGCACCTCAATATCCTTTCTGAACTGAGGGGCCCAGAACTGAACACAGTACTCAAGGTGTGGCCTCACCAACGCAGAGTACAGGGGAAGGATCACTGCCCTGGTCCTGCTAAATGCTCAAAACTCTAAACAATGACAACTGAGAAACTGAAATAAAGATGCTATTGCTGTTCTTACATGCAATGCAGTCAAGGACTACTGAAATGCAGGAACAAATTTCATTTTGTATGTTTCTCATTATTATTATGATAATTGCTTTTATTGAAACTTTGAAGAAGCTTTGGACTACCAGAATTGTTCTTGGAACACTTCCCTCCTGGTGAAACCATGACACTAAGAACAGTAATTCTTTTATGTTACTTTTCACAGAATGACCAATCAAAAATTAAAATGAAGGCAGGAGAGAAATAGAAAAATAAAACAAAAAACCCAACACCAATCACCACTCTTCTATTTCACAGGATCTTAAAATTCAGTGATGGCTACTAGGGAAATTGCCTGGAGCCCAGTGGGGACAATACTGGAAATATGTGCTTGGTTGAACATATCATATGGCTATAAATAAAACCAAACAAGATGCTGGGGTACATGTGGAATAGGATGAGTAATACAGAAAATGAAACCAGGATGTGTCAGTTGGGTGGTGTTTTCTCTTACATGCTTGTGGCATGTCACATCTGCCTCCCAGAAAATGAACTCCAAAGGTGAATGAGCTCTAAGGAAATCCGACACAAAATTATTTGGTATATGGAAAAATGCTCCCATTAAAATATGAAAAGAGTGAAAGGTTTGAAACTTCTTGCTTGGCTCAAGAAAGTAACCCATGGGACATGATGAAAAGGAGGTAAAGTCAAGTTCTTCTGTGTTCCTACATCACACACTGTTCGGCTAAATTACAAACCAGCACATTTGAAAATTATAAAAAGATATTCCCCCTTCACACATCAATAAATTACTTACCCCACAATACCAGTAAATTAATGAACTAGTTCAAAAAAGGAACTGTACTTTTCTATGAATAAGGATGACAGCCAGTTATAGGTTCATGCAAATACAGTTTGAAATAGAATTTGGATGTCACCAACTGTGGTAGGAAGGTGAGCCTTGGCCCACTGTGATGAAACAGGTCTTTTGACAGCACATCCCATCAGGAGAGTTTGCTGTTTCCACATCCACATTATCTGCAGAGGCTCCTCTCTTGGAGCAGCATCTTCCATCCACCCAACACATGATGGTCCTGAAAGTCTTGTTACATATGATAAGGATGAAAGGCAGTGATGATGCAGCCCAACCAGAACTGTTTGATGTCTAAATTGCATGCATCAAAGCCATGAAAGGGCACAAGGCCATCATTAAAACATTTCTGAAGTAAGTAGGACAAGAAGCTGGGTATAATCAATCTGTTCTCTGACTTTTATTTCACTGTGAAGTAAATGGGGCTCATTTCTCCTTGGGAAGGGGAGGAAATGCAGAAAAGCACCAGTTTTATCTGGTTCTGAAACCTCCACACTTGTGCATGGAAACCACAGCCAAGAGAACAAACAAATAAAAGCAACAGCAGAATTAAGATTTTGTGTATGCATACAAGTAAAAAAACCCACACTAAGGATGATTTTCTCTAGAGCATCATGTATCAAAGCAGGCATCAAATCTTCATTCTTCTAATTTTATATATTATAACTCTTAACTAAATGCATTTTTCTTCTGTCTTTCCCTACTTTGCCAGAATCACATTGAGAAAAAATAACCTATCTGCCCATGTAGTTCCCAAGTTTATCTCAAGAGATTTGTCATAGATTCATGAACCTTTGAATTAGCAAAGGAAAATGTCCCCACCCTGTGCCATAATGAAAACCAGGCTTTTAGGAAACTAAGCAAGTGATTTCATTCTTAAAGATAATTACTACAGTGTGCTGTCTAATTAAAAATGATAGTGTGACAAACTAATTGTTTTGGTTGTTCCTTGTCTTGCCATGATATCCAGTTAAAAGTAACAGCTGAAAAGTACATTTTTTTAATATATTTAGACATTAATGAGTTTGCATATATATATTTACACACACATATAGTAAATACTGGACTATACTGAGAATAAAATGAAGGCATGCATGTCTTCTGATGTTTTTGTAGAAATTGTTGTTTTCTCCAATAGTTACCTTTAATATATACAAATAAAATATAGTAAGAAACTAAATGACTGTTATTTGCCATTTTGTTTAGCAAAAAATGGAATGATGATCTAACACCTCCTCTCCCAAACAGGCCAAATGCTTAAAACAAAGGAAAAAAAGCACTGAAAGTGAATAATTTGGAAGAAAAGTCTACTAATGGGTAACATTATTTAAGGCTAGGGGGCTGTACTGTTGTCACAGATATGTTGGTCAGCACTTATTGAGACAGAATATCAGGCCAGATTACACATCTTCCAAACTGCTGAACTGAAACCCAGATCATTATCAGGATGGTTCTTGATGCTCTAATAGCACAGTGACACTCCAGACACAGCCCATGGACCAAGGACCCGATGTGGCTGCTACTGCTTGGCAGTGCACTGAGAAGTAACCAGACACTTTGTTCCTTTCTGTGCAATAGCTATTGCAAAGTAAAAGTCAATAATGTGTGAGTGGCCACAGTTCAAGGATCCACCTCCCAGGCCAGCGACAGGCTCCTGCACATAGGGGTATTCTTTTCATCCATGAGGTAAAAATTGACACCCTGCACTTCTGTACTACATATATCACCCTACCAAACAAACACCAGAATCACCAAACAGCAAGGAGGAAAAAAAACACTGAAGCAAAAAAAAAAAAAAATCCAAAGTTTACTAAAACAATGCAGGTTAACTTTGAAAAGAGAACAGCTCTAAGTGATTGAATAAAAATATAAGAGAACTTTGAACTACACTTTTCTTATTCCAGGATTTTACAATCTTTCCTCTTCCTTATCCTCCAAACAAATCACTAAATTAAAAAAAATCCCAATAGGTATTAACGAATACAACTGGACTAGTAAACTAATCTGAAGAGGATTCTTTGGTGCACAGAATAACTGGAGAGGTTGGCATCTCAGAAGAAAGCTGTATCACTGTTCTAAGCTAACCTTACATGATTCCTGGGTAATCATTTCCTTGTTTTTCAAAGGTTAATCCCAAAATCTGCAAGTTCAGATTTTTCTAAGAAAACTTAAAATTTTTTTTGATTGTTTGCTTCTCCTCAGTGTTTTAAACAACCACACTTTCTGCCACATTGTATCCACAGGATGGTGTTATTTACATTAATTCTTGGTTTCTTTTCATTTTCTCATTGTTTTCATACTGTTGTTTTGCTGAATTTTAGCATCTGCACCATCCCAGCAATGATGTTGTTAAGAAAACACCAGCACACCTGCTTATGTAATACACTACTATGACACATTTGGGCTACAAAGACATACAAAATTGACCATGATTGTGAAAAGGTCTTCCTGTGTTCATCTCGTATGACAAGTGGAATGCAGCACTTTCCCCCTTCCCATGCAGAATAAGAACTGCTAGGAACTTGTAGCACCTACCTAAATGAAAAGCACAGGCCAGGCCTGAAAACTGCAGAATGACATAAAATTACTTCAGTTTTCCAGGTTAAAATCAGATACACATATTTGAAAATATTAATATTGGATAAGACTTTAACTGTCAGATTTCTAGTCAGGTTCAGTCTTGTTACATTACTACCTGTTTAAATGCAAATTCAAACAGTGAGTTGTTTTGTTTTTTCAAAGACCTGCTTTTCATGAGACTTGGAAAACAAAGGGTTTAGATGTAGGAACCATCTTTTATGAGAGGTGGAGTTTAGTATCCATAACCACTATGTAGGTTATGCTTACATGAAAAGAAGATGAGGCTTGATGTACAAACTTCCATGCAAGAGGTAATAAGTAAGGTAATAATACACCTGAATACTCTAGGAATGATCAGGCTTATTTTTAAGAAAGTGAACATTTGGAGCAGTGATTTTGAACTCTTGGTCATCCAGGGAAGACTTGCCACTCTCAGAATAGAACTACCCATCTTTTTAGGTGTCCTGTCAAACTGTACAGTAGACAGATCCTAATATGTCCACCATAAATCTATGAGCAGTTGAATTTGTCAAGAGTAACCAGTAAGCTGCAAATAGTCTGATTTTTATGAGCATAACAGATTTACCTTTTGTGGCCTTTAATTAATCCCAGATATAAAAAGCTCCTTAAGTATCTCTTATTTACCATGATTTATCTCACATCTGTTTACTAAGTGAAAAACACCACCAAAATACAAATTGTGCTTAAAATGGTTTGTAGTTGAGAAAGTGCATGGTAATAAACTAATTTGAGAAGCCAAATATATGCAGGTTTAAAACAATTTTTTTATATAATGAGAAATACAGGAGAGCTTTCTGTCCAAGTTGCTAATGGAGACAATTTTAAATAGACCTTTTTTGCCATAACAGCAGTTAAAACTACTTAAGTCTTTCAGTTCCCACGAGATGAATATTGACTGAGTAATTACAGCTATAATCTTTTTCAGTCTCTTTACAAAAGTTTTCTGCAGAATTATGTCACTAAGACAGAGCTTACTGTATGTAACATGCCTACAATTCAATTGTGCTTAATGGCTCCAACCTACTTAATTTTACCCATTTTCCTTTGTATTTGGAATTTCACGAATGTTTTGCCACAGAAGTTTATGAAATAGATGATAAACATAATATCAAGCTTTCATTTATATTTATAAAGGTACTGTCTTAATAGTAAAACTACAGGAAACATCCCAACGCCTCTAAAGAATCAAAAATCTTTTAGAGAAACCCCCTATTTTTTAATATAAATTCCATGTCTTAAACAGTGTGACTATGTGTATTTTTGAATTGTGTCTGAAGTATGTTTGCCCCTCACTCTGCCCTCCCTCCAAATAAAAAAGCCAATTTTATACATATCTACAGTATTTAATAAAGATGTTCAAACCACCAAAAGTTTTTACATAAATGTTTCAGCACTTAAAATAAACACTTAATTTGCTCTCATCTCAGACAGCAAAATTTAATGGAAACATAACAGCCTTCTGTAGAGAGAACACATTAAACCGTTTCTCTGTGGGGAAAGGCAGTATCTTAATACGATGATTTAACAAAAAAGAAGTTAATTCTTGCAGAATTTTAATGGTTAAATGTTTGCCACTTGACTGATAAATAATCAGCTTCTTTTGGAGTCTGCATTAGTATTTTTTAACAAATCACTGAAAGTCATTCAGTAAGGTTTTCTATAAATTCTTTGGCTACATACATTAAGGAAGTTAAATACACAAGAAATCTACCAGCTACAAGTACCTTAAAAATAGTACACATTTACAGATTATACAGGGATCAGAGTGCAAATGTCAAGAGAGAATTGTTTTCAAGGACTAAGTTACTTACAACACCCATTTTTACATCTCAAACAGAAGGCTGTAGACAAAAACCCCTGTGATTCTTAGATTTAGAAATATCTTTAAAGAGCTTCTTGACCACCTAAGTATGCCTGAAACAGAACCATTGTTCCACGTGTTAATGTCATCACTTTGAATTATGACATATAACCTGCAGTGTCTGCCTCCTCTTTTTTCTTTTGAAGAATATAGAAGTTCAGAAACTGCTCATATAAAGAACAGAAATACTGGTTGTATTCCCATATGGAATTATAATGATTTTAGATTCTTTTATGTCTTTTGAAGATATTTTTGTAAGGAAAATATGAAAGCAGAAATCCATGTCAGTCCTCAGAAAAAGCTTTGGGTTATAGTGATTTTGTGAAACTGCTTAATTTTCTTCTTGCAGCATTTCTTCTATTTCTTTATCCCAGTTTTCATCACGCTTTTCTGATTCTGTCACCACCTCATACTCTTGAAGCTCTTGTTGTAGTTCCTTTTCCCAATCAGCAGTTTCTTCTACAAAAGATAAATGATGTAAGAATTTAATTGATAGTATAAATGTTGCTTGTTTATATAAAACCAGATGAATTTGCATGAATCTCTCGTATTTCCTAAATTTTATTGACAATTCTCCTTAAAAACTAAAGAAGCTTCAAGAGCAGAAATTTCACCTTCTTATTGATCACAAGTAGGAATTAATTAATATACAAGTCTATATTCCAATGTGCATACTATAACAAAGATCTAAAAAGCAAATACACAGCTAAGTCATTATGAGCATCCCTTTGCAAGATCATTTCCTACAGTCTTTCAGACTGCTATCAACTGAATCAACTTTGCACTTTTTAATCCACAAAATTACAAGTTCATAAATGTGTTGATACACTCTTGAAATAAAAAAAATTCAAGATCAATTACTGTGGCTAATTTAAAAAAAAGAAGCAGATATTCTGCTCACTGGCAATTGTAGCTAGGCAAGTTCATTTAATCAGGGTTAAGGGTAATCATCTTTCATACTTCAGGGCAAAAAATGAGTAAGAAGGCATTAGAGTGTCGTTAATCTCTGTTTTAATTAGCTCTACCTATCACAGGCAAGAGTATGGGGGAGGAGACCAGATGTGTTACATGTTGGTTAGTACTTCAGCCTAGATCCAAAGGTAGGCAATTCCATAGTCCAGGTCAGTAAGGCCAGCTAAGATTTCTCAAATAACACATTCATGACTTATTGAAACACTTTCATCACAGAAATAGATGCTCATTACAATTCCTCAAGCTTGGCTATGTATTGGAAAGAAAATTCAGGAAACAATGATTCAGCAACATCCAAAGAAAACTGGGTGAAGTATCTGATAACCTATGTAAGTCTTCATAGTAAACTGTTCATTGTGTATGGCCAGAGTCACACCATCACAGACTGTTTCTATGCTCTTTACACTGGTATTAGTTCTTCTGAATTATTTTCAGTATAAGCTCCACTTAAATTCTTCTCATCATTCTGAGAACTATTTGTTAAATTTCAACTGTTCCAAATGCCTATAAACCTTTTAGAGCAGAGGCCTCTGCAAGTTCATAGTCTGGTGCAAATACTGCCCTTTTAGCTGGTGCCACAACAAGAAAACAGAGCCTGACTTCCCAATACTGGACTTCACCTACAAGGATGTCAATTAAAGGAAACAAAAAATCATATGCATAAGAACCAATGAAAGAGAAGGCAGGGAAAGGAGGAGATACAAAAAAACACCCCCCACTCACTTTCATAAAGGAGTGACCTAAAAAATTCTTAGGTGCTTTGGATTTAACCCCCTCACAGCTAATAAGCTGTGCAAGACATGGCTTGATCATGGTGAAGATGGTAGTTAATTTCTGAAATACCTCATTGCAGGTCATTTCACACACTTTGAAAAAACTGTCACAGATCTACTTTTCTAAATTGAATTGCACCTTTTTTTTTTAAATCAACCTATCTTAGAATGGCTATTTTAAGACACAGAGGTAATAATTACTTTACCTTCTACTACTGAAGTATCTTCTTTCTTTTTGTCTAGCACTAGTTGTTCCATTTCTTTTCTTAGGTCTTCCTGATTCAGATTACAGGCATCAAAAGCATCACTCACAAATTCTGATACACCTGGACTTGTGGAAATCTCTTCCTCATCCTGCATCAAGACAGTTTAGTATAAAGTTATCCAGACAGGGGAAAAAATGGCAGTAACACATATTTCCACTTATGTGATTGCTTCTAAATAGGGTCAGCAAAACACGAACTAAAGGTATTACTCTCATAACTATTTTTCTTTCTGGGCTACTTTTCTTTAAGAGTATTTTTGTACAGACCAAAATGTTAGTTGTACTGAAAGTGATCTGCTTTACATCCTAGGCTGCCTTTTTGTGCTCTCTTAACAACTTTAATTCTGTTTTTGTAATCTTCAGAAATAACAATAAACTCATAAGTAGTTTAAAACAGGACCTAAGAGTAATATTAAAAAATTGACCACAATTCAGTAACAGTTTTCTCCACAAGAATAAGATTATAAGAGAGGACTATTCTTTGGAAATCTTTGTAGCTTAATTTAGTCCACTGCATATTACTGGCAAGTGAATTCACAGCTCTGCTTCTGCCAAGAGTGTTCTCCAGCACCAGTTTTACAACCCAGAAATGAACAAGGGTCATTGTATGTCCAAGGTAAAGGTTTCCACAGTATCAAGCAAAAGTGCAATAAAACAATGTCACTATTGCAATGAATCATTTAGATTTCCTACACTCCAGCCTGACCACTCCTGAAGAGTTGCACAGAACATGACACAAGTGCATTTTTATGAAGTACTCCTCATGTCTGAACACAATACTAACCTTCCAAGCATTTTGGAAATGTCACTCTTGGAAGGAAAAACATATCTTCTTATAATGTGCAGGATACTAATGAAAGCATTCTTCACATAAACTATTGTTTCTTCTAATTAGAATGAGTTTTAAGATTATATGCTAAAAATTAATATCACAGCAAAACAGCAGCACAGTAGGACTGTCAGATACTATATTATTATGGTTTCACAGCAGAACTTACTTAAAATGATGCATAATTGCCTACTAAGGAACAGCTTTACATACTAAATACCAGATAAAATATAACAGCATTTTTACCTCTTGAGATTTTGTTTGAGCCTTTATTGTAACAGGTGGTGTTTTCGGCCGTACTGTTTCTATTAAGGTGGGGAAAAAAGGTAGATTACATTTAAATATACAAAAACATCATTTAATCTGTATGGCTATTAAATATACAAGGAAATATTGCATTTTAAGTTTTAAGGAATTCTGGTAGTTAAAAGCTGAATTCAGCCATAGGTGAAGCATTTCAAACAACAAAATGGAAGAGAAGCAGTTTCCTGTTTTTAATTAAGGAAAATTTAGCAAACCATTTCCTCATTAAAAGTCCAAAGTTAAAGGACAGGAACCCCTCTGATGCTCAAAACAATCAAAAAATCTATGTAAATAGGAGCAGTTGGGAATCTGAAAGCCCGTCTTCTACAAAACACTTAAGAGGTTGTACCACATGTCACAAGATCTTTAAAGTTACAAATGCATAGACTTGGTCATGAAATCCAGTTACTGTCTACCACAGAAGTTCCCAAACTCCCCAGGCTGGGTACTACTGCTGACATGGCAAAGAAAGTCACTGAAAAACATAAACCCTAGAAGCTGGTCCCAATTTCCTAAAAAAAGTTGCTGTGCATTCTGTATTTAGTAGCACAGTTCTAGGAAGACAATGATTGTTTACAGGCAAGGACAGACCATTTTCCTGGCAGGTAAAGGAACACCTCCAGCTTTTCTTCCTCGTGCAATTATCAGGATAGAGTTACAATACAGAGCCAGGTGGTTGCAGGAACAATTAACATACAGGGCAAGTTGTGGTAGTGAAGGAATGCTTGCTTAGCTTGTTTAAATATGCAAAGCAGCTCTGAGCTTGCAGCTTTGCTTCCTGCAGTGTGCCCAGGTGGACCCTTCCTGCTAAGTCAGCAATTTCATAATGGGGAATTTTTTCATGTTCAATTTTTAGAACTAAGATCAGTTTTAATTAAATACTTTCCTAATTGGTAGCTATCACTGCTTTTATAGCTCGTCTACTCAATGCCCACTGCACTGTCCCATCCTCTCTCTTACACCAGAACGTGGAACATCTTCCACTTGTATCTTCTTTTTACCTTTCACATCAACTGTGCTAATTTAACTTTCAGAAAAGAGCAGCTAAGGAGGAGCCAGAGAGACATAAAAATGGAAGGCTAACAATTCTGTTTTATAGCAGTTAGCTTTAAGAAAAACCACTGATCAAAATGAAGAATTACCAACAGGCAATTACTTCTAGTTTTAGCCTCCAATTAGGGAATCCAACCTTCAAAAGCAGTACTTAAGCCAAAAATAACATGGATGATTCAGAGCTTCCCAAATGTATGCAATTTCTGAATGAAACAAAACATGTATTTACTATAGTCTGGTACACATATCTTTTCCATTACAGAACACAGATTCATTAGGACAGTAAATCTATCTGCATATCCTGGACTGGTGATCTAAACTGTTATGAGAGCCACAACAGGCCAAAAAGATAGTGATTTGTTTGTTTTTTTTAAACTGAAGATACGTTTTGGTTTAGTCACAATAGAAATTTTACTAGAATCCCACAACTTTCACTTTGACTGGAAATTTCTATGGGTTTAGATGACTCAAAAATTAAATTTTTGTTGTTCAACAGGTCAAGTGCTATCTCTCCTGTAGAGCTGAGACACTTCAATTAAAACAGCCACAGTTTTGAACAGCAGGCAACTGTACTGAATAAAAGAAGTGGGAGTTGGTGCCTCTTGGTCTGCAGCAGATTCTAGAACAACCTGTCCTGTCAGTATTGTGTGGGTATTAACTTAGAGAAAACTACTTTTTTCACTCTAGATGTGGACCTTGCCTAGGCTGACACAGGCACACTTCAAGCAGAACTTGTGAGAAACAGAATGAGACAAACTGACAACAAAGGCACACACATGTACAAAAGCTTGAGGAAGCCACTACAATCCTTCCCAAAAAGGTATCTTCTATACAACATGCATGCCCAGATCTGAAATTCCACTTGTAACCTCCCCTTCACCCCAATGTGCAGCTGTCAGTGTCCAGGGAGCCAAGGGCCAGCTGAGTAACCTCAGCTCAGACTGTGCAGAAAATTAATAAGCTGTGCAAAAGACGTGTGAGAAAGTCTGTAAAAAAATAAGAAAGGTGATGCTAGAAACTGAGGAAGGATTAGAAAGACAGGCCCATTAGCAGGGAAAAAACTCAAGAGGAAAAAGTACTGGGAAAGCAGTTAGTTTTGAAGGGATGGAAAAAGAAGTGGGCTTGGCAGTGATCAGGTGGCTGTCCGTCAGGCCAGCAGTGTCAACATGACAGGACATGCGCATTAATGGATTTCATGGATGACAACAATTTATTGATATTGGGGATACAAGAATCTGTTCCAAGGTGCAGCAAAAGCTTTCTCCTTCTGTTCAATACCTGCCCAGCCTGCCAAGACTTCAGGTGTCTTACCCAAGGGGATGAGCCCATCTAGCTTAAGACAGGATTTAACAAGCTACTTCTTATCTTTTGCATCTTTGCGAGTAACTGCTTTATACTCTTTAAACTGCATAGTGGTTCATAAGAGGGTCAGTAAGAACCATCTGTATAAACTGATCAATGTAACTGAAGACACCTATGTGGGTACTGACAGGAAGGTCAACATGAGCCAACAGTGTGTCCACGTGGCCAAGAAGGCCAATGGGATCCTGGCCTGTATCAAAAATAGCGTGGCCAGCAGGACCAGGGCAGTGATCCTTCCCCTGTACTCTGCGTTGGTGAGGCCACACCTTGAGTACTGTGTTCAGTTCTGGGCCCCTCAGTTCAGAAAGGATATTGAGGTGCTGGAGCGGGTCCAGAGAAGAGCAACAAGGCTGGTGAAGGGACTGGAGCATAAGCCCTGTGGGGAGAGGCTGAGGGAGCTGGGGTTGTTCAGCCTGGAGAAGAGGAGGCTCAGAGGTGACCTCATCACTGTCTAGAACTACCTGAAGGGAAGTTCTAGCCAGGTGGGGGCTGGTCTCTTCTCCCAGGCAGTCAGCAATAGGACAAGGGGGCAAGGGCTTAAGCTCTGCCAGGGGAAATTTAAGTTGGAGATTAGAAGAAAATTCTTTACAGAGAGAGTGGTCAGGCATTGGAATGGGCTGCCCAGAGAGGTGGTGGATTCCCCATCCCTGGAGGTTTTTAAACTGAGATTGGATGTGGCACTGAGGGCCATGATCTAGTAAATGGACTGCAGTTGGATCAAGGGTTGGACTTGATGATCTCGGAGGTCTTTTCCAAGCCAATCGATTCTATGATTCTGTGTTGAAGTGGCATTTTCATCTCAAGACTGAATCCCAGGAAACCTTCTGGTCCTCATTTTTCTCCATTTCTATAAAACATTGTGGGCCTTGCCCCATTCTGCACATTCCTCTGCCTCCACCATCACAAAAATTCTGCCCCTCTATCACTCACTAATTTCTGTTTGGCCTGAGGGATGAGCAAAAGCTGAGAGCAAACCCTATGCCAGCTGGCTGGGTTGGCTAGTACCTGTTGTCTGACCAAGTAAACCCAATGTATTTCCTATTTCTGACAAGTCAAAAAGGCACACCTGAGACCACTAGTGGTCACAAGCTGTTATGAGGCAAGTACAGCATTTCTCCTCATGGGATTTCCATTCTTCTGACAAAGTTAGATGAAGCTAAAGCTGGAAAACAGCCTGAAGGCACCAGGACTCTTCTTTCCCAAACTACACAAACACGCCAAGTACTGTGAGAGAAGCCCTGGTTTAATACGAAATCCACAATAAAAATTTGAGGGCACCTGATGTATTCAGCATGACAGCAAATTAATGAGCTGTGCTAAAACAAATGTTTCCCATACCTTTCAGTTCACTGTCCTCTTCTCTGCCTTTGCTCTCTTCTTTTCCTACTGCTTGCTGTTGAGCTGCAAGTGCAGTGAGTTGTGCAGACTGTTTAATTAGGGATACCCTGTAGAAATAATTTCTCCAGAACACCTCCTCCTTTACACTAGAGAGAACAAACAGATTTTGATTAGTGCATTTAGAAATATCATTCCTTTTACCATCTAGCAGTGAAATAAAATTAAATATGCAGAGAGAAGAAGTAGATATAGCTGCTATTTAAGTCAAAACTTAAAAAAGAAATTTGTGATATCCATCATTGTTCAAGTTCTTGTTCTATTATGAGACAGTTGCAATGGACTTGAACATACAATAGTAATGTTATGACATTTGAAAAAGCTTAACAGCATGCAGCAATACATAGAATGGAAAAATTTTATGCTCTTCCATCTCTCTTGACAAATTATGTAAACTAACCCAACAAGCCAAACAATCTTGTTCTTTTTACTTCCTCTCTAACCACAACATTCTATTATTGTCTAACTATATTAATCTACATCTTCCCCAGACATCACATGGAACTGGAACATCTTTGATGGCAGAAGCCATTCCTAGATTGTGGCAGAACTATTTCACTTTCAGCATGTCCACAGTACTTTTAGTAACTAGAAACTGCCATCCTGGAAATGACCAGCTCTGCTAAGTGGGAGATTATCCCATATCTCAGGTAACATTTCCCTCTGAAATCCCTCCAGCAAGAAAGAAAAGACCCAACTTTAACCCAGAGGCAACAGAAGACAGAAATGACAAGACCTGTGGGGAAGAAAGTGTGTAGGTTGAGAAAGAAAGAAATAAGAGAGTGAAATTCCCTTCCCACCTGTTCAGGCCACAATGACCACTGAGACTAAGAACAGAGGAAAAAAACTACTAAGCAATGTGGTAGAAAAGGCAAGGATAGCATGACCAGAGGCTGGAGACAGAAGATCAGAGACAGATCTGATGAACACAGAACATGGGCAAATCTTCAGGACTGAAAGCAGAGAAAAGGGTAAATATAATGAGGAGCTGAGGTTTATAAAAAGGGACAATCTGAAACTGAAAAGGTCACAAAGAAAGATGTTTTCTTTCATTTTCATCCTTAGATAAGGAGACAAATGTTGGGAACTCCCACTTCCAAAGAATGTTGACTTGTGAAACAAGCTTTAGGAGCAGATCCTGGGACTGGACAAGGAAGAATAGCAAGGGAGTAAAGCTGTGATCAAGAAGGCATACTGGAACAGGCCATGCTGGAACAAATACCATTGGATCTTTCAGTTAGGTCCACTAGAAGGAGGGCAGTTGCAATACAGAGCTTTTCCCACTGCTTATTCAAACCCAGTTTTTCTTGCTTGAATTGCTGCTGTTTCGTGACACATTCTTTTACCCTTTCTCTAGGTGGGGGTCTCTGGCTCTCTGTAATCACCTTTATAGGTGTCAGTTACACCAACATATCTGAACATTTTTGTTGTTGCATTTACCTTTGTTTGGGGAAAAAAATCCATTTAATTTAGCACATTGGATGTGGAAATATTGAAGGCCTCTCCCACACTTAAGTCAACAGGTCCTGATAGGTTCTGAAGGTGTTACTGATGTACCTCTGTTTTTTTCCTCCAAATGCTAAACTTCCATGCACATGCAGTATTGCACACATTTGACATCAGCAGATAAAAATACATACATTGGAAGAACACAAAGAGTTGAAGGAAATGAAAAGAACAAGGAGAAATTTATGAGTATTTAAGGAAACATTAGAAGTATGAGGAGACATAATTACCAGCAGAAATTACTTACTGTTTGGGAACGAGATCAAACCTCATCCTATTGAGAAGTTCATCTTCTTGTAACATCACCAGTGCAACAGGGTACATTTGATCAAAATCAAAATTAAACTGCACACCTGCTGGAGGATCTCGCAGAAAATTCCGTTTGTCCTTTGAAGAACATGTTTATGGTCATTAACTGATATTGGAAAAAGGACACCCATATTTCACACTCAAGATCAGCAAAGCAATCTGTAAAACCTTTACAAAAATAAAAACTTTATCGAGGATCTGCTGTGGCTCAAGTTGAAACTGATAAAACTATTTGCTCTTGCACATGATCAGCACAGTGACAGACATGTTATAAGTATATTGAAAATACAGAATTTAATAATGCCACTCAGACTTACTTTAGAAAGAAAAAAAAAAGGGAAGCTTTAATCTCTCCAACAGACAAATTTCAAGTATTAAAGGAAATTAAATACTTACTGCTGATAAGGCCAGTATTTGCTGTTGAATTGTTTCTTCTTCATTGCTGTCTACCCAAGGAGGCACTGCGGCTTCTGTTATTGAAAGGAGGAAGATAATTGCATGTGCATTACTAGAAGAAAATCCCCACACCAAACAACAAAACAGACCTTACATAAAGCAATGTACAGTATCACAAAAATAAGCAGAGTTACACCAGTAGGCCTATTTGTTGTTCCTTTTTCCTAAACTAAGCTTATGGGATGAGAGAAACTGTAGGAATGGTTTTTTGCGTTATCAGAGATAAAAAAAATAATTAAATAGTTGCTGATTTCTGTTGTTAAAACTGTGGGGAGATTTCTTTGCTGTGTGCACCAGTCAGAACTTGGTGCCTCTTAGTTTAGTTACTGCTGTATAACTGGCTAAGTTGTCTGCAATAGCCTTTCTAGATTCACTTTAGATGTGTAAACCTTGTCTAAATTAAGTCTGCAAAATAATTTACACTCAGAAGATATCAATTCTTTAATGATGGAGAAAAAGGTTATAAATTACAACACGTTATATGCTGAAAAAGCCTATGTGAGTTCAGCAGAATTACATATTTATGCAGATACTTCCAAAATAGTTCTATAGGCTGTACAGAGAGGAAAAGAAACTACTGTAGATGTGTAGATATTTATTAATCTTTTCACTGCCAAAGCAAATTCTGCCTACAGAGACAATAGGATGCATCTGTAACAGTTAACATACAATCTCTGTGCCCTTTAACTAACAATGCTTATTTGCCTGTGCACCTGGTATCAGCAAGATCTTTCACCCACATGGATTCCCATCTGATGCTAATGCTTCTTTCAGTCAGGCCATCTGTTGCTCCTCATTTGGCCAATCTACCTACATATTTTCATGAAGCTTGTAGAAATACACCAAGAGATGCCAAAGTTTACTAAGAGAGACAAAAAGAACTACAGACAACATGATCACATAAGCAATCTTGGAAGAAGAAACCAGACTAACATGCTAACTATAGACACCATGAAAAAAATTGTCACAATCCATTTAAAACCAGCTCATTTTAAAGATTAATAATAGAATCACCAATTATTCAAACTGCCTTAAATTAGTGTGTTCAGGTAACACATTACCATAGATAAAAGTCAATGATGAAACTCAATGTGAAAAAACAACTGGGCTTACTTTAAAGTCTTGAATAGATCCACTGATTTAAATAACACATGGGTGGGTAACTCACAGGATTTAGATCACAGATAATTATAAGGCAAATGTTTTATGGGAAAGCAAAAAAGCAATTAGTCCTTCAATGCAAGCAAAGTGCCTCCTACAGCAAAACTTATTAAATATTATAGTGCAAACCCTAGCCCATGTTTTTTAATTTCATTATGAAAATGTGACATGATTGCTAAAGCTCAGAAGAAATCAGCATGCCAGTTTTCAATAAATACACAGGCTTAAGATTCAAAACACCAGCAACAGATCAGCTTTGTTAGCACAGTGATCTCCGAGTTAATTTCATAAAGCTGAATTTGGTTAAAAAAGCAAGAAAATGTAATATTGACCTCACATAAATATCATCTTTCTATTCCACAATATGCCTTAAGTTGTGCCATAACGTGTTTCATTAAACAGTGTTGATAGGTTAGTTTTAGATGTAGTCAACTATCCAGCTTCCACCAAGTTTCAATTATGCAATGTAAAGCATTATCAAAAAAAGCACATATTACCTGATTTTTTGGTTTGCTGCTCTTGGACAAATTTTTTCTGTTCCTTCTGAAAATCTCCAATAATTGTCTAAAATAAAAATTAGAGAACCACAATTAAAAAAAATAAATTTACTCCTCTTGTTTCATGTTCACTCAGAAAGTGCTTTCAAATACAGTGCAGAACCATATTTACATACCCACGGTGGCCCTTTCTGTAAGTTAAAGGTCAACTATACATTTCCCTCTACTGAAACATTTGATTTTGCATTTAAAAAGTTAAAACTATTTTGTATGCTTTCAAAATTATAGTTTTATCAAGTTTAGAGGACAAAGAAAAAAGCTGATAATTTGAACAACAGCATACTGTGCATATTCCCTTACTGCCTTACCATATCAAACACAGACTGTTTAGACTTATTGAAACCTGTTTTTAAAGCATTGAACACTTACAGGTACCCTTGGCCTAACAATAAGTTTCAAGAGTTGCTTAAGAAATATATCCATTGCCATAAACTGGACTTGCAAAAGTGTAAAGTAGGACTTTTAGAATGTCTGCTTAGCTGAAATAAAATAACTTCTCCACTGAGCTTGTTGATGAATTTTCTTAAAAAAATTACATTCAGAAATATCCTATATTGAATTTAGAATTAAAACTGGAGAATTGTCCCAGAACATGGCATGCTGTAATCTACAAGTAACAATGCAAATGTTCTGTAGCAGAAAGCAGAGGCAAAAACCAAAAAAGCTAGAAATTAATATTTAAACCACTCAGAAAATACACATTTTTTGCAGTGAGATCTGTGGCTTAACAAGTTGCCAAAAAGCACACAAGTCTTCAAGCTAAATCCTGCTAAATTCCTATGATTTTTTTTCCTTCAGCAACCCAGTATTTTAGTTTAGGATTACTACCAGAGAAAACTACAGTACAAATAGATTGTTGAGGTTCCTTCTGATTGTAAATTATGTGAATTTTTCCTATTTATGAAATAAAATAATTTATATAGTATAAGAAGAAAGCTTTATAAAGATACAGCCATAATCCTGTTTCTTCTATATGTAAAATTTATTAATCAAAACAAGGAATTCATATTACTCTGAGACATTCACAGAAAAAAGAAAATTATATTTTAGGCCTAAAATATGCTGTAGGTACTTAGCTACAGTTTCTTAGGAGCATTATTATTTGTGTATTAAATTAACAAATAATCTTCTTATTTGATTTTTCTATTTTTATGTGGATCAAAATTACTCTGTAGAAGGAACTAGAACTCTGCTATTACTATATAGGCCATTTTCAGTGAAATCTGAAGATAAAATGTGACCATAACAGAAATTCAGAAGTGTCATTTGATGATTTATTTGGAAAACAATGTGAACACTAATTATGTCAAGAAATTGAATTTCACTGTATTAAAAAATAAAAAAGGCAATGCTGTGGTTCCCCTGAAGGGCTGTCTGAGGGACTGGAGCAGAAAGAGGGGCCTGCTGCATCTCCCCTGCCAGACATTTCTGCAAGCACAGTCCTACTACAGATTCCTTTTGGCCAGTTCTCTTCCCTTCTCCTTCCCAGCTGTCCTCAGTAACAAACACAAAACCCTGCACAGCATTTACTGCCTTTTATTTTTGTTTTCTTTTCCTTTTCCTTCTAGCAAGTTTGTGACTTGAAGCACTGGAAGACACTTGGCAGAAATTAAGCAATTTGAGCTGGCAGCCAGGAGGAGCAAAGAGCCTGGTGGCAGGGTCAGCATGGGGAAAAGAACAGGACAACAGCAAGGTGTTTCATTAGCTCACTGGCTCTTCTGAAACTGTACCTGTATAGCCCGAGGGTCTTAGGATTTAATATCCACAACGCTGAGCTAATTCTGACTCTTGCTTCAGAGACACATTTAAGGTGCAAGCTACAGCATTCCTCCTTCCCACTAAATAAACTGGAAGGAAAAAACCCTCAGCTCATACATCTCCAGACAGACATCATACAACTGCTGGTCTCAAAATTTTTCAGCCCTTCCTCCCTTGTCAGTAATTTTCATATTTTCTTCTGGCCTTTCTCCAGTGTATGAACTCCTGAAGGAATGCAACAGGTGCAGTACTGAGTAAAGCAGGGTGACCATTTCTGGGCAAGTCTACCATGAATAAACATTTCAGTCATATCATTCATCATGACAGGAGATGCATAATATCTCCTGAAATAAATAATATCTAGAGACAGCTTATGGAAATGTTATCACATGCCTGATTTGCCACACATTGTAACAACAGTAAGCAAACAGATCTTTCAGATCAGGTATCTAGAAACAAAATACCTTATCAATGATACTGTCAATTTTTCCTTCTTCTACAGACTTCTTTATCGTCTGTGCTGTTTCGGCAACGGATTCAGATATCTTTTTTGTAGCAGCAGTGGCAAAATTGAAGAGGTAACCTTTCACAGACAAAAAAAAGAAAGACCTGAGAAAAGATCTCTTTACATCCAGTTCTCTCACTAGATTTATTTTTCCTTCTCTTTAGACATTTGGATACCTACTTAGTTTCTTTCCAAATAATTTAACCCAGCTTCTGGCCTACAAAGAAATCCTAAAATTCTATTTATCCTTTTCTAGTTCATACTCTTTAATGATGATGATCAAACTGTATGCTTGATCACAACATTCAGTAAATCAAACTTTAGTCCATGAACCTTGTTTACTAAATCAAACATTCCTAATGGTCCTTGAAAACTGCTTTCCAATGAGTTTTCTGAAGCAATAGGTCTTGTCTGATTCCATATAAGCATTTCAGAGACATGAAGCAATAAAGTAACTTTGGCACAGTATTAAAACATTATATAATAATTTATAATATATATTAATAATGATATATTTTAAAGAAAATCAACATGCACAATAAAATCTCATGAAGTGAAGCAGAAAATCCATGAAAAATTTCAGGCAAGTAATATTTGAGATTCCTTCAAAAGTCTTAACATAGAAGTTTGCTCTTGATGCTTGCCCTCATCTGTTCTGCACCATCTCCCTCTCTCTAGCTCCATTAAAAGTACTTTGATCCTGTTTGCTTATTTTTCCGAATATGTTCAGTGTCAGAACAGCCGTGTTAAATATTCCCAAAGGCTCCCATTTTTTTCATATTTGTTGAAGTGAAGAGAGGGTCTTCTGCACTGTATTATTTGTTTTTAATTCAGGAGAACAAAATTGCAAGCAGCAAGATGTTGAAAATGATAAGCTTCAGAAACAGAACGACCTTCCTTCTCAAGACCTCTCAAAATATCTAGTTTCCCTATGGGTTAGAAATGGAAGACATAATCTCACCATGCAGGAAAAGTGTGAGTTCCTTTAACACACAGTTGTTAACCACTGGTAGAGTGAGTTACTTTGGAACACTTATGTCATCTTTTGGAAAGCTGACTGTTCTTTGTGGTGTGCAAAATACTCCCTTTGTTATGATATCACCAAATCAATACTGAAATATGCAGAGGTCCACCCAGCCTTTAAGCAAGCCAGGTTTTGATATGTAACTTTTGTTTATAGGCCACAGAATGGTGGCAACCAAATATCCCTCAAGTATTTGCCAGCATCTTTCCTATCTGTTATCAGGCTTTAGAACTCACCAAGTGTTTCACATAAAAAAATGTTTAACACTTTAAACATATATACTATACCCCTTATAGGCATAGAGGAAGCAGCAGCCTACTGGATTGCTTACTCCCTGACAGCTTTTAATGGTTGTTTCATGTATCCCTGGGGCAGTCCCATGGTGTAAACGAGAGCACTCTGGACTCTGAATCCCAAGGTCCTGAGTTCGGGTCTCAGTGGTGACCATCCCCTGGCAGTTCAGTGCCTCCCTGCCATCCCATCCTGTCACATCTCGGATGCTCAGCAGGGTCAGCCCCAGTTAGTACCGGGTGCTGTGACAGTCCCAAGGACTTCCCTGTCACTGTCCAAGCTCGCTCGGCCGTGGCAGATGGACCTCAGGACTGAAACGGTGGGGCCAGTTCTGTGCAGGCTGAGCCTCACCTAAAAAATCCACTGTGCAGGCTGGAAGGGCACACCCACATGGGGAGAGCCCTTCCCAAATCTGCGTTTGCAAAGTTTGGCCATACACACATAGATGTATCCCTGGAAACCTGTTCATATCTAATTGTGTGAGGTGCAAAAGCTGCTGAGACATTTGCTGTCTGGTGACATTCTAGTGTTGTTGCACAATGTAGTTTTGGCCAGTCCTGGAACCAAGCTGGAGAACAAAATGATTTTAATTCCATTAAGGGCAAATATATTTTTGAACTAAGGTACTTAGAAAAGCTCACAATGAAGTGGTACTTAGCCTTTGAAAAATAGAATTAGTGGTGGAAAGGAACACTTTCACTTTCAAATGACCAAGAAACTTATTCTCCATATTCTCTTACAAATCCATATCTGTATTAAGAATGCATATCTAGCAATAATTCCATTATTAGTTCATATTGGCAAAACTTTCATAACCTTTATAATGGTGGGATAATGGGGAAAAAATACTGTAAGGCTTTGATTTCATGGGGAAAATTCTTTATATGCCAGGGGAATCTTTTCTACACAGCTACCCTGGTTCTCAGCCATGCAGATGTTTCAGGAGTTATCTGTTAAAACGGTGATGTTCAAATCTTCATAAAAAAGCTTTTCCACCACAGCCTACCCTGGTGTCACAGGCAATGAACCCATGGATTTTTGCTTCCAAAGCAAATTATGGGATAGACCTTTTTATCGTTAACAGTCTACACTTACTCTTCCTCTCAAATTCAAAGTCCTTTTTCCTTCCTAAACAATCAGAGTGATTAGCAGATTAGAATCAGTTTCCCATAATGAGAGAGGGCAGGTATTTGACCAAACTACACAGGCAAAACTGTTGCAGTTCAGATGTCCCAAGACAAAGCATAGTAAACAAACATCTCAGATTAACCGCTCAGGTTATATTAATCCAGCGTTTCAGAGCATCAATTAAAAAGCCCCTTTAGTAAGAAGTATAGATATGTATTTTGGATTAATTTCATCTATTAATCTATAGTAAATCAGGAATCTCACTCGAAGCAGATTACAGCTCTGCCCCATCCGTGGCAGTGCTCAAGGCCAGTCTGGATGTGGCTTGGAGCAGCCCGGTGTCCTGGAAGGTGTTCCCACCCATGGCAGGAGGGGTCGAACGACATCATCTTTAAGGTCCCTTCCAAGCCAAATCATTCTATAATTCTATTATTACAGAAGACTTCAACAAAATCATTAAATCCCATTAATTTCCTATGAAAAAAATCACACACACGCCCCCCACCCAATTCGTGAAGTACATTACTCCATACAGATAAACCTATTCTATCTATACAAAGCCCGTCTCCCACAGCGCCGACAGAACAGATATTTAGGGAAACGCTGCTCCTTTGGTAACAGCTCTGAAAGAGATGGCAACGACTGCAGCCGCTGCCTCAGCTGACACTGCGAAGCAGCCCCGGACACTCACTGCCGAGCCCCTTGGCCTGGCTGAGCAGCGCCTCCGAGTCCGCCTCCAGCTCGCCCTGCTCCTGCTCCTGCTCCTGCTCCTGCGCGGCCGGACCGGCCTCCTCCTCCTGCTGCTCCTGCTCGGGGCTGCTCCCCTTGCCGGCGGGCAGCAGCCGCTCCTCCCCGGCCCGCTCCAGCCCGAGCCAGCTGCCCAGGCCGCGCAACATCCCTGCGGCTGCGGCGGTGCCGG
Organism: Pithys albifrons albifrons; assembly: GCF_047495875.1. NCBI lineage: Eukaryota > Metazoa > Chordata > Aves > Passeriformes > Thamnophilidae > Pithys > Pithys albifrons. The sequence continues at coordinate 9,106,989 of NC_092458.1, forward strand.
CGCTTCCCTGCGGGACCCGGGCCGGCCGCTCCCGCCGCTTCCGCGTGCGCCACTTCCGCCGGGCGCGGGCGCGGGCGCGGGAAGGGGCGGGGGCGCGTGGAGCGGGAGCGCGCGGCACCTGTCGCGCCTATCGCGCCTATCGCGGCGGATCGCGAGGAGCCTCGTGCGGCCGGCGCTGAGCGCTGAGCGCTGCCGCGATCCGCCCCGCCCCGCCCCGGCGGGAGGCCGCGGGCTGCGCTCGAAGGCGCCTCCCCTGCGGCTGTCCCGGCACCGCCGCCGCCCTCGGGGCTCGCTGCGGCCCCGCTCGGAGCGCTCGGAGCTTGCGGTCCCTGCTCGGAGCGCCCGCCCGTGGCTCCTGCGTAAGTCGGAGGCCTTTCCCCGCTCGGGCGCGGCGCCCCGAGGCTCCCCGCGGGCCGGCATGGGCGGGAGCGGCAGCCCTGGGGATGAGGCTGGACGGAGAGATTCCTGTGCCAGTTCCCGGAGAAACGATTTGTTCAGTGGTCGCTTTCAGCTCTCCCTGCCTTATTTCCCACTCCTTTTACAAGCGACTTCCGAAACCACCCGGAGTTCTCTGGTTCTGGTTGCAAGTAAACATCGCGTTTCCTGAAGCTATTGGGAAATCGCTGTTTGTTTCCTAAAATCACAGCGAGCAAGCGGCATTTTGGTTTCTGTAAACAAGGTTTAAGAGTTCTGAGCTGGCACGTAGTCAAGATTTATACTTGTTGAAATTATGCGCCCTCTTTTCCCGAAGATAGCTTTGAAAGTGGCTTAGGTGTTTATGAAGTGTGACAAGTACATTAGCTGACTTATGAAGGGATAGTCTGAAACTGAGAGAGTAGGCTCTGAATCTTAAATTCTATGCTACTAGAAAAATGACATATTAAGTGGCAGGGAAAAATTAATTTTTTATGATCCTTTTCTCCCGATTTAAATACTTCGAATGGATGTGGTCTTCCTTTTGTCTATATTAACAAGCAAATAGTAGTTCATGAATTCCTAATATCAGGAAATTTAAGAGGATTGATAACAAGCATTGTTACATTTCTGAGCTCAGTCTCCTGAAATCCAGCCTTATTGATGCTATTTCAGTGTAATAAAAGGAAGAACTACAGTGTTTATTCACTAGCTGCTTCTTGCTACCAGCAGCTGAAGAACTGTAGTGCTTTCTTTGATTTATGCTGAATGCCATTAGATCATGAGCGGTTTGTATTGTTTCAGATGAAATGGGTCATTAAGGAGAGATTTTCTTGACCCCCGAGTTTCTGCTCTGTGGTGAGCCATGTTGTCATTGTTTAAAAATCATTCCAGAGATCAGCCTCTCCACAGCTGCCTGAATGCAGTGTGAATTCAGTCATGGATGAGGAACACACTCATCCTATTTCAGATGGGGTGGAGAAATGTAACTTGTAGCCAATGAACATTAGTGCCTTTGTTTGCCAAAATATATAAGTAATGAATTGGTAGAGGTCATGCTGGGTTTGTGGATTTGCCACCCAGCACCCCTTTCTGCACAGAACTGTAAATCAGTCAGATACCTCGACCCTGTGTGTGGATCAGCCTCTTGTGGAAGAACCTGTGTGGGACAAATAGGTGCTTAGCTTGTATGTTGGTGTATAAGCTGGGAGAGGTGAATCCTGCTTCCAGATTCCAAAATGGTCATAGGCATCCTGGCCTGTATCAAGAATAGTGTGGCCAGCAGGATGAGGGAAATGAACCTTCCCCTGTACTCAGTGCTGGTGAGGCCACACCTTGAGTATTGTGTTCAGTTCTGGGCTCTCAGTTCAGAAAAGATATTGAGGGGCTGGAGCGGGTCCAGAGAAGAGCAACGAGGCTGGTGAAGGGACTGGAGCACAAGTTCTACGGGGAGAGGCTGAGGGAGCTGGGGTTGTTTAGCCTGGAGAAGAGGAGGCTCAGGGGAGACCTTATCACTCTCTACAACTCCCTAAAAGGAAGTTGTAGCCAGGTGGGGATTGGTCTCTTCTCTCAGGCAACCAACAGTAGGACAGGAGGGTGTGGGCTTAAACTCTGCCAGGGGAAGTTTAAGTTGGGTATCAGAAATTCTTTAGAGACAGAGTGGTCAGGCATTGGAATGGCCTGCCAAGAGAGGTGGTAGATTCTCCATCCCTGGAGGTTTTTAAGATGTGACTGGATGTGGCGCTTAGTGCCATGATCAAAGTGGGATTGGATCAAGGGTTGGACTTGATCTCAGAGGTCTCTTCCAAACCTGGTGATTCTATGATTCATCATTTCTACTGAGATTCCTTGTAGCCTGAGTCTGTACTTCCCTGATGTGAATTTGCATTCATCAGTTGTACATCTTTGTTTAAGGTTTCCAGCTCAAGGTCTGTGTGCGTGTGCTGATTTTCCGATGAAGTACATCCTGGTAACTGGTGGTGTCATCTCAGGCATTGGCAAAGGGATCATCGCAAGCAGCATTGGCACCATCCTGAAATCATGTGGTCTACGTGTCACTGCAATCAAAATTGATCCCTACATAAACATAGATGCTGGAACCTTTTCACCATACGAACATGGTATGAAGACTGATGCTGTTCCCTTTTGCATAAATATTTGTATTCACAATAATGTGTTTAGTTTTATTTTTTAAAAACCAATAGTATGGTATTTATTGGTTATTTTGTAATTATTTTGCAAGTTTATTGCTTACATGTTCTCATGGGTATTATCTGTACTAATTAAAGAGACAGAAGCCTGTTTGTTGAAGGTACTATTATGACTAGATGCTTCCTTTCTGTAGAATACCATTTTATTGGGAAAATCCCAGCTGTAAGCCATGTTCAGTTAATGCTATCTTCAGTTCAACTTGATTAAAAAGAAAATTTAAATAGTGCTATAAAACTTATTTGAAACTTAAGTCCTCCACAGTTACTTACGAGTGCTGTTCTCTGAGTGTCAGAGCCTTCTAGTGTAAGTGTTTTCATGAGAGTTAGCTTAAGGTCTCATTTTAGTCAAAGAGGATCTCATCAAAAAACATCAGTGAATTTTAAAGAGCAAATTAATGGTATAATTTTAAAGTAGATGCTTAGTTTCATTGGTTAGTTCACTAGTCCACATTGATTATGTTGCTGATGATCTACAAGACTGTCTGACATGTACTTATGATGTTGATTTTTCCTTCAGCTATGTGGCTTGTTATTTGTGCATTTATTAAACACAGTGATTTTCAAAGTACTTTCAGCCAGTAGACATTTCTAACAATTTTTATTTTTTGAATTTTATTTGCTTACTCTTAGTCCAGACCAAAATTTTTAGAACTGAAGCTAAATGTGTGTATCTCCTGAAATCAAAAACAACCACTTTGCTTTTTAAGTGGAGGAAAAGCACAGCATTTCAGACCTCTCTCAAAAAGCAAAATTTAACTAATCCAGTAGTTCTGCACTTCCAGGAGCACATCTGGTGCTACTTAGGCAGTTGAGCAGGTGTTAGAACTCCTGCGATGACCTGTCACTGTGAGCATGTATGTATTCCTTCCCTGGATCAGGTGCAAGGGAGAGGGGAAACTCTGGCATCTAATTCCTTTCTTAAGAGTTTCTTACTGCATGTGTAGAAAAACTGGCTTGCTGTGTAGCCCTTGGAAGTTCACACATGCCAGAATGGTGAGCCCCTTTTGTTGGTCTTTTGACAGAAATACGATTGAGTCAAAGAATTTTAATTTAGTGATTTCCAGTTAACTGAAGTTTTTTTAACAATGTATTTTTTTTTATTCTTCCAAGGCCTGCTTAAGAGAAATGTTGGTTCCACTCTGCTTCTGTTGGCTCAAATGATGACTTATATAGAGGAGGTGCTTAGTGCCTCACAGAATCAGGCATAAATCTTCCACTGGTATACACATTGGGGTGATTTGTTCAGCTGTTCATTGAAGTGGAGTGTTGTACCATGGTGGGATATATTTTTCAGTAGTCCACATTATACCTCCAGGGGAACTGTTCAGAATTTTTTTGGTTGTTTTTTTATGGTTGTTTGGTTGGTTTTTTGTTTGATCTTGGTTTTTTATTAAATTTCTTTGACTTTTTTTTTCTGTTTTTTCAGTGTGTATGCATTAGTCCTGTAACTTGCTTAGCCATTGATTCATTGGGCAAAATATTTTACTGTATTTCTGAAGAGCTCTCCAGCCTTACCTCAAGATGTAGCACCTTTAGTTGCTTCAGAAGTTGACTAGAATCAGAATTTAGAGACTCTTTAGAAGACTAAGGAAAGTCTGAACCTGAAGGATATTTTAATTAGATTTTTCAGTGTCAGAAATAACCCTCGTTGTGGACACAGTGAGCCAAATACATGAGATGAAACAACTGAGTAAAAACAGTGATCATGTTCATCATAACTCCTGATCCAAGCTGTAATCAGTAAAATAGATACAAACAACAAGAATTTATATTGAAACACTTTGAACATGTATAATAATTCATGCTTCTAAGAACACAGTTTTTGTCTCCTACAAGTAAATTAATATTTTATTTGTTGCTGATTTATGATTCCTGGAGATTATTTTCTTCTGATGAAGAATTGTAGTGCTGTTGAAATGCTGGTTAAATATTTATAAGTGACTTAAATATTCTGGCAATATAACTTTTATTTATTTGCAAAACTGTGTATATCTGAGGGACAGACACTAGATGTAAAACAAATGACTTGGCTATTAAGTCCCACAGAATGACAATGCAGATTGAGTTGCAGTATGTGCTTCATTGATATGCTGTTGTGATCTGTCATCTGTGGTATTCCTGCTGTGTGTTTCATAATTTGTGATTATTTCATTGTTTTTCTGTCTGTTTTTACTTTCTTTTTTTCAGGTGAAGTTTTTGTATTGAATGATGGTGGAGAAGTTGACTTAGATTTGGGAAATTATGAGAGATTTTTGGACATCAATCTGTATAAAGATAACAATATCACCACTGGAAAGATATATCAGCATGTCATTAATAAAGAAAGACATGGTGATTACCTGGGAAAAACTGTTCAAGGTAATATTTTTAATGTTGTGAGATACAAGTCTGTTCAGTCTTCATGGAAGAAGTGCTCAGCTAGAACAGTCTGCTCCTTGCTGCACTGTCTTACTCCTTTTTCTCTTTCAAGAGGTTTGGGCATATTCCTGTGATATTTGGATTCTGGGCTCAAAGAAGGGAAGAATAGAGAGAAGATCGAGTAGTTTCCTCTTGACTTTCTGTTTAATTTTTCCCTTTTGCATACAAAAATTAAAGTAAGCTATGCTTGCCTTCTTTGGTTTTGTCTTATAGTTGTTCCACACATCACTGATGCAGTTCAGGAATGGGTAATGAATCAGGCAAAAGTTCCAGTGGATGATGACAGGAAAGAGCCACAAATTTGTGTAATTGAGGCAAGTATGGAACCTTTTAGGTTATATATCCACAGTGAACATAAAACATAAGTTTGCTTTCTCTTTGCTATGTACTGTAAAAACGTCATACTGAAGTTTTATGGAGAGCAGCACTATAAAGATACATTTTATATTCTTTGGTTTGTTCTGAAAGAGATAGGTATGGTCTTATCCCTGCAGCTTCCACTTGACTACATCCATTTGAATACTGCTGAAACTGAGCTGCTTAAGAGTTCATTAACTTAGAGAATTAAAGCAGTTACTGTGCTGTGAACTCTCTATTCCAAGATCCAAACATTTGACTGAAGCTTTTTACTGTTAATAGTATTGAGAAAATTTGTGTAATATTTGAAATCTCCTATGGTCTATAGGAGAGCCAGTAACATTTTAGCTTTCCATAGGACTTCAAATGTCCATCTTGTTGCTCATGGTCATATTTAAAGGTGTAGATTTAAATGTGTAAGTTGGTTTCCCATTTTCTGGTGTTGTGTTTAAGATCTTTGCTGACAACCTTGTTAATCACTTGACCTGCTGATGTTCTGCACAAGGGAACAATGAGTTTTCCCCACCTTTAGTAGGGCATTGAGACAACTGGAGGAAAGACAGTAATTACTAGTATTACTGTTAGAGCAGACAATACAGAAGAAGATTATACTTGAGAATTTGATGGGTTTGCTGCCCAAAGTGACCACTGTAATCAATAGCGTGGTAACCTTTGTGACCCAGGCAGCAGAATTGATCAGTATTTCCGATGCAGAAGAATCTGTCTTGATTCAAATATACTCACTGGTATAGCTATAAGTCTTTTTTATGATGTGCACAGTGTGTGTGTCATGTGTGAATGTAGTTACCAGGAGTTCTGAAAGCAGATGAACAGCAATGTGCCGTTCTGTCAAAAGCCACTTGGTGGCACAGGAAGATCATTCTGAAACACAAGTATATCAGACTTACGTGTTAAACTGCTTTATTCAGTGCTTAGACTACTACAGCTCTCCATGTCTTTGAAAGACATAATTTCTGTGTTTATAGGTAAGTTTTAGCATGGACTTAGTCTTGCATTTGGATTTGGGTAATAAATATTTGGTAATAAACATTTACTGATGTTGGAAAGCCATGATAATATTACAAAATGTCTGTATCTTGTTGATCACAACTGTTTCTAAACCTGACAGGAAAATCAGCACATCAGCATAACTGTTGGTTACTGGTTCACCTTTTTTGAAAGCAGTGTGAAAGTGCATGTTATTCAGTAGCTCCACACATCTCCCATGGGTGGTAGAAAGTCAATATAACAAAACTGGAAAATGGTTTAACAGAATGTGTGCAGTAGATGAGGGCTCTTTTCAGAGTATGCCTGCAAGTTTCAATTGTCAGGTTTTTTTAAGATAAAAATTTCAGAAAACATGCTAAAGTATAGAAGAGAGAGTTCTCTTTTCTTTTGTTTTCGCTTTCTGCCACTGACATATCTAAGCTTTACATTTCAGCTGGGTGGAACCATTGGAGACATTGAAGGAATGCCATTTGTTGAAGCATTTAGGCAGTTTCAGTTCAAAGCAAAAAGAGAGAACTTCTGTAATATCCATGTTAGCCTAGTGCCACAGGTAAGTTATTAGAATTAATAAAATAAGTTTTACTCTCTGTTGGGCTTGATATTTGTTTACTTGTCCTATTAACCGTTTCATGCTGAAGTCCAGTCAAGACCACTACAACTCTGTGCAGGGCTAAAAATATTTTTTATTTTAAACTCTAAATTTTACTTCACAAATGGGTTTTCTTACTAAGAAGGAGAAGGTTTGCAGAGGTTGGTAGTGATGACATTGTATAGATTAAAAGGTACTTATGACTGACTACAGCTATGGGTTAAAGGATTGATCAGCAATTGGTAGGATTAAGTCTGTGTATTTGAAAACAGAAATATTTACTACATCTGAATATTTCCACAGTTGGTCACTGGAGGCTTTTTGCTGTTTGGACATTCTTCATTTATTAGCAAAATCCAACTTTTGGAACATTCTTCTTCTACCTGAGACAATTATATTGAAACTTTTCTCTGAAAGAAAAAAAGGCAGAATAAACCTGACCTGAATTAGGGCCTTGTGGTTTCTTCACAGTATTTCTTAAAAATGACTCCACTGTTAATTACTTATGTTTCTGGCATATTGTTGCTCTGTTTGCAGATGTTTACTTACTGTAATTATTATTACCTGCAATGAGTTTTCTCTTTTAATCTGTAACTGCTCTCTTAGTAGAGGTTGGTTGCTTATTCAAGCTTTCAAAATGTGCCTTTCCAGCCTAATGCCACTGGTGAACAGAAGACAAAACCAACACAGAACAGTGTTCGAGCACTGAGAGGTCTAGGCTTGTCTCCAGATTTGGTAAGTACAGAAAATACAGATTTTTATTGATACTTCATTTAGAAATGTCCTTGCATAACCTGTGTTCAAAGAATAAGCCTTAGTCTCTGAGGAGAGACAAATTTAGAAGAAATGCAAAATATGTGCTGCACTGCTTTACTAAAGCCATAGGAAATCAAATTCACTCAAAGTTAACATAATTCAACTAAATCCTTGCATATCTTGGGAGTGTAGCTATGTTCTTCTAAAGGCATTTTTAATCAAAATAGTTCTTTGCTGCTAAAAATAATCTGAAATCTGTTTCTGACTTCTAACTTTCTCACACATTTCTCTTCATGTGTGATTAAGAAGAAGTAATGTGTATCTCCTCAAAAGGAAAAAATGATTCTTAAAAGGATAGTCACACAGCTCAATTTTGTGTTGTGCTTCTTTCTGAGTTTTTTGAGCATTGAGTGTGTTTATAACCACAAAACCAATGGATTTATAAATACGAAGTGTGAAGGATGTGCAGGATGTGCTTTAATATCAAATTGTTGTGACCTGGTAATTGTAATCATCTTGTGGAGGGAAAGACTTTTATTAATGCAATGTTGTACTCCAAGCTTCAGGGCCTAAACTGCAAAATCTTTCTTGAGGTGCTAATTGCATAGGGAAAGTTGCATGTCATTTTTGAAGGCCTTTAAGATAATTGCCAGTGCCTGACTTCTCCTTCCTGCCCCCACCAAAAATAAATTTTTTTAAAAAGCCTATTAAGTGAGTGCGTATAATAAAAGGAAGACAGACAAATATAGTCACTTTCTCACATCTTGAGTTCTTGCCTGGGGCAGTTCTGGGACTGCCAGAAGCACAAGATCTTAGTTTTTGTAACTGCTGCTGTTGACTACTAAAGCAGAAGGAAGTTGCACTCCAAACGCAGGCACCCTTTTAGAGTTCCTTGGATGCTGCTGCAAGACAGTCTTTAAATGGTGGTAGCTCTCTTGGGCAGGGGCCCGAGGCCAAGACAGCACATGGGGAAGCTCTTCCAGCCGCAGTCAGGAGGGCTTCCTCCATAAGCTGTGCTTCCAGGCTGCCTAATCTGAACTTGGCTAGTCCTGTTTGGAGTACCTGCTGCCTCACTGCCTGCTCCCAGGCTTCCCGAGGTGGCCTGCTGGGACAGCCTCAGCTGTGTGTGCAAGAACCTTTCTCTTCTCCGTGGGGTGTTCAAAGTGCCTGATTGAACATGCTGTAGGTACAGAAACATGTACTCTCTTACAGTGCTCTGTATACTGAGTATACGCTTGTCAGTGCTGCCCTGTTCAATTTGTTCCTCATCTTCTGTGTATTATGTTCCTTGAGATGCATCTCTGCCACTGTTATTGTACCGAATCTCATTATCTTCGTGCTGATTCTGGTGGTTTTGATTTCTGTGTCTGCATTGGCTTTAAATTTGAAAAATGGATAATAGTTTTATAAATGGATTGTCGTGCTCATACTATCAAGGTTTATGAATTATACCTTCAACCTTCAAACTGTACCCAATTTTTGAGCTGTGCTTAATTGAGTACAATGTACAAATTGTCTCCTAATTCTTTTTTTATTTGAATGTGCACTAAGTGGGGGAAGTTAATTAGACTTCATTAATATCAGTGTAGCTAAGCTGCATTAGCAGGCGATCACAGGTCTGCCACAAGTTTCTGTACAAAAAGGCTTAATGCATTAAGTAGTTACATTTTCTAGAAAGATGGGGAAAATAATGAACTAATCTTGTAACAGGATCATCCTACTTTCTGTTATAATTTCAGATTTCCAAATAACTTAAAGTAGTAGGCTGAGTAATCAATAAGCACATTGATAGCATTGATAGTTCTGCATTTCAAGCTAGTTGCCTAGAGTTACATATTACAAAAAAAGACCCCATCCAACAAACACCAAAACATATGGTAATTTTCTTCATTGCTTAAAAATTATCAATATTCTCTAAAGTTACTGACTTTTAAATTTATTGTTGCCTAAAATGGAGAAAAGAACTTTCCAGACAATATTAGTATGGCTGAAATAGAGAGCAGGTCCTTTAATCAAAGTGCTTTCAGGTGCAACAAAATACATAAGTGCACCATACAATGTGAGGTTTTTACAAATTGATAACACTACTTAATTATCATATCTAATGGATACTTCCAACCTGAAAATTGTCTGCCCCTGGGGCCATTCTTGGGTCTTGCCCCTTTGGAGCATTTGGAGGGTTTGGGGCGTTCTGTCTTGCTTTGACTACAACGTATCTTCCAGGTGCCTGTGTCCCATACAAGAGGTCCTTGGTAAAATCTTTTTCCTTGAAAAGAATGTTAAACAGAATTTCAAGAATGTGGCACAAACCATGAGAAGGTTTTAGTAACTGTAAACTTCTACTTCAAGTGTGAGAAACTATACAGCTATATTAAAATCTTAAGGATCTTAAGGCATCAGTATCAGCAAAATACTAGCAGAGTAATTGCACCAGAAAAAACCCCACACAATTATGAAATAGTTTTCTTATCTTTGGTGGCCTCCTTTTTGTCATGATATGGAAATTAAAAATTACGAGATGGTAAAGTACTGAAATAGTAAAACGTGCACATTATTGCTCTAAATTTAAATCTGATCTTACAAGATCACAGTATTCCTTCTGATTGGTCATATTATTCATACTTACAGAACTATTAGACTTTATAGATAAAGTATTACAGTAGTAGTTGCAAGAAAGGAGAATGTGAGGAAGCAATATTACAGAGTGTCAATGAAAGATAAATAAAAATCTGTCAGTATGGGCAGGTGACTGATTTAGTTCCGCCTTGCTAGTAGATAATTTTGAGCTATGATACATTGTAGAACTCCGGAAGAGGGGAAAGAGTATAAAAAGTATATTTGTTTGTGTTCTGCTTCCAAAGGAGATAAAGTATTAAGGATCTTCTATTGGTTTGCCAATATTTGAAATTTTTCCTTCTGTTATGACAGATAGTCTGCAGAAGTGCAAAACCTATAGAAATGGCAGTGAAGGAAAAGATTTCCATGTTTTGTCATGTGGAGCCTGAGCAGGTTAGTACTTTAATATTTTATTTGTCATTATTTAAACATGTGGGAAAGCATACAAATATTTCTATGCATTTCTGTTTTCAGCTTCTGACTGCTTCATTAATACGTAATTGTTTTTGTAATTTTTATCTTACTGTCATGTACATTGTAGCATTTTAAAAATACTGGGAGTTTGTATGTTCAGTTTTATGTCAAACAGTCATTAATAATTTAAATGCATGTTGTGTAAAAGCTAATTAGATGAATAGATTTTGTGTGCATAGTTAGTTGCTGTATACAGCTTGTAACTGCACAGTTTTCACAGCTTTGGGTGGTTATTGCCCAAAAATCATCTCAGGTGATTTTAGTAATGGATGAACCAAGTGTGGTTAAAGCTGAATGATTTGCTTATGTCCATAGATGGTCACAGCCACATCAACACTCTTATTGTGATAATATGTAATAGGCTATTTCTGCCCTTTAACATGTTTAGGACATCTACTGGTGTAGTTATATATCCTTTTATAATTCATGTGTGATTTTTGCTGTAATAGTTTGTGATTAATTGCTATTCAAATATTAATTTTGATCAATCAAATGCTCTTTCATATTTTTGATAGTGTTTTACTTTTCAGTGTAGTGGATAATACTAAAAGTATAATAGATGCAAGTAACTATGTGGTATTTAAAATATGTATCAGTGTTGACCTCTCTCTGTGCAGATGTGTAAGAAAATGCTCTTGACAGTGAGATTCCGGATGAGAATGTAGAGAACAGTGTAGCCATTGCTTCCCACCCCCTGCCCCTCTTTCCTTCCATCTTATTATCTATGCAAGACAGCACCCAATCAAGCTAGCTTCCAGAAAATCCTTCAGAAATGCCTTTGTGGTTCCTCTCCAGCTAGAGAGAGACATCTGAAAATTCAATCAAACAAAAATGGTGTGTTCTCTTCAGCCATTATGAGGCTGTGTGTAAGCACATGTATGCTCAGATCTCAGCTGTAGTTACTAGGACAGTCTAACTGGATCTTTGCCACATGCATGTCTGAATTTCCCTAAGAGCTCCCTGGCAGGGAGAGAGCTGGCTTCATGGTGCTCTTCCTTTTTTGGCAAATTTTAACCTTTTCAGGTAGAACCTCAATAGGTTTATTAGTGACAATTTTCATGAGGGTAGAGTGTTGCCCTCTTTGTTTGTGCTGTTCTGCCTAGTTCACATGTCTTTTCTTAGCACTGAATTGTGTAATATAAGTGTGTGCCTGGTGGTTAGACCAAGTGCTCTGAACTGGGATGCTGGAGGTGCCACACTGTGTTGCAGCCTTTTTCTGTACTTTTTTCCCCCATAACTATATTCATCACAGTTCTGCAAAGCTGTTCTTAAGTCCCCTGTGTGTCTCAAAATTAATGAATCACTCATCTGCATGTCTACTATTTTCCCTAGAATGATCCTGGATTTTTTGTGACATCAGTGTGTCCATGTCTCTGTTGTATTGGGAGGCTCAGAACTGTACTCAGTACTGCAGGTGTGGCCTCACCTGGGTAGAGGGGAAGGATCAGTTCCCTTGTCTGCTGGCAACAGTCTTCCTAATGCAGCCCAGGGTACCATTGGTTGGAAAATGTTCAACTTGGTCTCCACCAGAACACCCAGGTCCTTTCCTGCCAAGCTGCTTTCCAGCTGGGCAGCCCCTGGCATGTACTGGTGTCTGGAGTTGTTTCTCCCAGATGCAGGGCTTTGTATTTCCCCTGGTTGAACCTCATGAGGCTCCTGTCAGCCCATTTCTTCTGCCTGCTGGCAGAGTGACAGCACAGCCCTCTGCTCTGTCAACCACTTCTGCCACTTTGGTGTCATCTGAAAACTGGCTGAAGGTGTGCTCTGACCCATCATCTAGAATTAATAATTTAATTATTTAATATAATACATAAATATAAAAACATCAATTATTATATTTGATATAATAATATCAAATATAATAATTGATATTATATAATTGATATAATAATATCAAATATTATATAATTGACAGTATATAATAATATAATATATAATTATAATATAATAATTATAATTATAATAATATATAAAATATATAAAATGTATATAATATAATATAATATATAAAATGTATATAATATAATATAATATAATACAGGACTGGGTCAAGTACTGACCCTGCTAATTACTGGCTTTCAGCTAGATGTTGTACTGCTGATCATCACCGCCTGGGTCCAGCCACTCTCACAGTTTTCTCACTGTCTGTTCATCCTGCTGGTACATGAACAGGTATCTGTGAGGATCTTGGAGGAGATTGTGTTAAAAGCCTTCCTGAAGTGCAGGTAGATGGTATCCTCTGCTCTCTTCTTATCTGCCAGACCAGTCACTATCATAGAAGTTTATCAGGTTGATCAAGCATGACCTTCCTTGGTGAATCTGTGCTGACTACTCTTGATTATTTCCTTGTCTTTTGTGTGCCTGGAACTGGCTTTTGGGACAGTCATGACTAGTCCATGAAGACCATGTGCTGCTTTGTCTACAGTCATCCTCTAAGTGGATTTTTATTTTAATTTATTTATTTCAAGGTAATCCTCCTTCCTCTCTTGACTGTATGTACTGTCATGACAAAAGCAATGTCTTCAGCTTGTTTCAGGATAACAACAGTCTCTGTAGTCAGCATGGCTGAAACTTAGGGCAGCTAGGGATTCTTTCTTAATGTTTTATCCTTAGGGTGGTAGCTGCCGAGCTCTTCTGCTCATTTAAAAGAAATATATTTAGAAATTAGAATGTCTGTAGAATAAAAAAAGCCATGAAAAGTTTGGTTAAGTCTCTTTTATGCTTTTTCTTACTAGGTGATATTTATTCATGATGTTTCTTCTACTTACCGAGTCCCAATCCTGTTGGAGGAGCAAGGCATCATTAAGTATTTTAAACAGAGGTTAAACTTACCTATTGATGACCAGCCAAGTGATCTTCTGATGAAATGGAAGAAAATGGCTTGCAGGTATTCTGCATCCTGCTGCTTTTTCTACAAGTGTTTTAATTCAGTTTGGGTTTTACCTGTTGTGAAGTCACCAGACTGGACTGGGGTCAGTGCTGATCAACATCTGTGAATGGTCTGAGTTTAAAAGCATGGGTCAGTTTGGAAATCTTAGAAGATAATTTTGTGGGATTAAGGAAAAAGCAAAATGTTAAAATGTTTTCTTTGTGAAATTTGGTGTAGTAACCAAAAAAATTGTTTTTGTCAGGTATGAAAGGTTGCTGAAGGTGTGTTCCATAGCTCTCGTTGGCAAGTACACAAAGCTAAGTGACTGCTATGCATCTGTTTTCAAAGCTCTGGAACACTCTGCGCTGGCAATTAATTACAAGCTGGATTTAATGGTGAGGATATTTCTGACTTTTGCTTTCAGGAATACTTTGAATATACTATTGTGTAAGTCTGTGATACTTTACTGGTTTCCCATTAAGTGAGGCAGTTTTAATTCACATGAAAATCCAAAAATGAATCATGCAGATAAATACAGACAGGCCCAAGCATCTAGTTTTTAAATAAATGTTTACAGATTCAATTTTTTTTTAACTACAGTTATCTGAAGGGAACACTGAAGTTACCTGAAACTGGATCTCATGAAAAAGCAGACTTTACCTGCAAATTTGTATATACTATCAAAATTAAATTTCACTAGCTCTCATGAGAAGTGGTTTCCTGGTGGACTTGGCAGGGCTGGGTTAATGGTTGGATTCAATGATCTTAAAGATCCTTTCCAACCTTAATGATTCTATGACTAGAAAAGGGCAAATGTTGTACCAATCTTAAAAAAAAAAGCAAAAATGGCAGGTGGTCAGCCTCTCCTTGTTCCCTGGAAAGAGTATGAGCAAATACTACTAAAAGTTTTTTCTGTGTACTTGCAAAACAAGAAAGTGGAAGCAGCCATAACTGATCCCTGGAGATTTTTAGATCCTGGCTGGAAATGACCCTGAGCAACTTGTTCCAGTTTGACTTGGCTTGAGGAGAGGATTGGGCTAGAGACCTCCCATGGTCCTTTTGACCTGACCGATCCTGTCACTGTAGTGTTACTGGCAGCTGCATTGTGAGAAAATTTTTGATATGTAAAATATCTTTGCTTTTAGCAAAAAAGTGAAAGGTGCCCTGTCTGCAAACACAGTTAGCTTTGTGTGCAGCTGGTCATAAATTTTGTGGGACTTCTACATTAACAAGGATGAGAATTGATGATTGCTGAGCTCCAGTGCAGTGCTGAAATGTTAACAGACAAGGACTCTTACCATACTCTCCTGCATGTTCTAACCTCCTTTTAATTTTTTTGCTCAAAGACTCTTGTTACAATCTCGTGCTCTGAAGGAACTGCTTAATCTGAATAATGAAATGTTGATACAGCTTGAAGTGATAAATGTGCCTGATCAATATCTTTGACAAGGAAAACACAGTTAACTTAAACTGTAATTAGTTTCTCTTTCCAACCTCCAAGCATGATAAAGTGTCCTTTTATCAGATCCTATAGTAGTGTTCTAGTGTAGAATAACAATGTTTAGAAATAGTTCTAGAAGGCAACCATGTCTGGAAAACTGTCAGCAGTCTTGTCAGTGTCATTTCTCTGCACACAGGTGAGTTCTGACATTTCTGCTGATCCCATTTTTAGGGAGGATGGACTGTACAGCAGGATGTGATTAATTATGTTATTCTGAGAAAAAGACTGACAAACCCCCAAATCACGCTGTGATCTTTTGTGTCCCCAGTGCAGTCCACAGCCACCTCACGTCACTCTAGTGGTGACTCAGGAGCTGTGCTTCTTAATGGCACTAGAGATTCTAATGCAGTATTCCTAGTAGGGCATAGATAATGAGTCTGTCTCCCTTTCTACACAACGCTCCCCAGGAGTGCCTTTCTCACAGACAGTGCAGGTTTATGTTATAATAAGGTTAGATACACTGTGGCACCCAAAAGGCAGGAAAGTGAACATCCTGGCCACATCTCATTTGGCTGTCAGGATAAGGTCAGCACCACTCCTTGACTGGAGCTCTGATTGCCATAGGAAGGTAACCTGGGCATACGGTGATGTGAAGTGTTCTAGCAAGTCTGCTTACATGGAGGATGCCAAACAGGACTGTTGGCAACAGAACTTCTGAACTATGTGCAAAAAAAGGGGCATGGATTGCTACAACTAGAGCGAACACTGTATATTCAAAGCAAGTACTGGGTTTTCAGTGAAGTTGTTACAGGTTTATCAGGAAATTCACTTGAAGTACTTAATAATTTTTCTTAATGCTTGACTATGTACTGTATGCTGTTCTTTCTGTGGAAGAAAAGACCATTTCATTGCCTATTTCTCTTTATCAGTACATAGATTCAACAGAACTTGAACGTTCTACAGAAGCAGAGAACTCAGTAAAATATCACCAGGCATGGCACAAACTGTGCAAAGCAGAGTAAGTGGCGTTGGGTATTCTGTATCCCAAATGCAGACCATTATATTTATTTCATATGATGAGAAAGGCTTCAGTAAATCAAATAATTTCTCATTGCATCCAAACTTCTGTTACTTATGTAAAGGGATATATTATGTAGTTGGTGACAAGCTTCAGACGTAGCAAATGAAAGGATCAACCTATATTCTTAAACTCTGCTTTAATCTTTTTAGACAAGTTGCAGTTGTTGAGTTGTTGGGTTAGGGTTTCTGTTTTGGTTTTTTGGATAGCTGACTTTATTTACAGTGCAAGTCAGTTGTCAAAAGTTTTTCTTGGTTAACATGCAAGATAGGGAAAAAAGCTTGTAAATGGTATTGACACTTTCAGATCTCTCTGTTAAGAATCATTACCAGAATTTCAATTTGTATTTGTAAGGGCATATTTGTTTGTTGTCAAAACGCATTTAGTTTCTACATTATTACTTAGTAGATCTGAAGTTTGGGTGCTAGGATCCTAGAGCAGTGAATACCTAGGTAGTTTATTTGAGCAATATGTATTTAATTTCACTGTGAATCATGAGGTTGGTTGCAATAGTTGGGTGGTTCTCCAGGTCCCAGGGCTTAGTCCTTTACCTAGAGAAAATGTGCTCCCCTCCCTGCCCCCGACCACGTGGTCCCCAGAGAGCTCGCAAGGACCACACAGAGACCACAGAAGAGGGTGGAGAGAGTTTATTGCTACAGGTCAGGGTTTATATGGACCTTGGAGGGATCCAAAATCCACCAATAGGAAACAAAAGGGGTTTTGGGTGTGGGCCAATGGGAATCGGGTTTACATCCAGTAGCAAGGGGGTAGATAACACCATGTCGCACCTTCCCTCCAGACCCCTGGATAGCAGCTATCTCAAGGGACCCGGGGAAGGAGAAGCAGTGACTTGCAAAAAAAGACAACAGAAACCATTTTGTACATTTAAACAACATTAAAACCCTCAGTTGTTAAGGCATTAGAAGTGGCTTCTTCATTTTCTTCACAAACCCATTTCTGGCAGGACTTTTTCCATTTCAGATATTGTAAATCAATTCCTGCAGTTGGTCAGGATAGAATCAAGGTGGGTAGATGAAACAAATCTCCAGATTTAAAATTCTTTGTATTCTGAATGATCATAGAAAACAGGCCTTTCATGCATTTTGCTTGCTTAGTTGTAACCTCAAAAGCCTTCAGTTTGTATGGACATCCTCTGCAGGCTTGATTCTACATGTTGATTCTTTTATATATGGCTGTCATTACAGTGGCATTCTGGTCCCAGGAGGATTTGGAATTAGGGGAACAGAAGGCAAACTCCAAGCTATCTCCTGGGCAAGATCAAAGAAAAAACCTTTTCTTGGTAAGATAATTAGAGTCAGAAATTACTGTTTTGGAGATGTATAGCAAGTTAATTGATTTGATTAAAAAAAAATAAAATCAAACCCACACTAGGGAAGGTTCCTGTCTGAGGGAAGTGCATGTGATGTTGTGGATATTTACCATGTAAATAGTGCTCAGGGTGATTGTTATACATTAACTGTATAAGAAGTGAAAAAAAGACCATCCCTATTCCCAAGGTTTTATTTGCTATGTTCACATTTTAAATGGAGAGTTTTGCTTCTCTTTGTAATTAAATCAGTATAGTTATGCATATTAAGCAGTGTGCAGAAAACATAGGTGTCTTTGTTGGACACATTAGTTATATTAAATGATTTTTGTTGATTTACTGGTATATTTTATTGCAGTAAAGTCCTCTGGCCTATAAGCTAAGTGCCATTTGTGTAAGTGCCTCTGAAGCTTTCATTCCTGTTCCATATTTCTTACAATTTTTGAAGTGTTTGTATAGTTGCCAAAGCAAACTTTGAATCTGGGTATACCCGGGCTTTCAGCTTCTGTTTGTCTTTGTAGTAATTATTGGTAAAATAGATGGGAGGCAAAAATACAGCTTTGAAGAGGCTTAAAGCACGTAATTGTATCACATGTACTTACAGTGTGCCAAGTTTAAAGTGTGAATTTTAGGTTGAACAGCCACTTTTGATTTGGCTTTTTGTAAGTCTCTGTATATACACTGAGTACCAAGATTTCAAAGCAGTCAAGTTAAAGATAGAAGAGCACATACTTAGTCAGTCCTACTCTTTGTCCTGTTAAATTCTGGAGTTTTTGTTTTCTTTTCTAGGAGTTTGCTTGGGAATGCAGTTAGCAGTTGTGGAATTTGCAAGAAACTGTTTGAATTGGAAAGGTGAGCTCAGTATGACTATGGTTTGCTTAGAAGAAATGTATGTCTATTACTAGAGCTCTTTACAGATTGTGTTAAATACTTAGCTCTTGCAGCAAGGTTCTTTTCAGCTGTATTCCCTGTGCTACCTCTCTGTGCAAGGGAGTAGGAACTCTTTATTATGCAGTTTGCTTGAAACCTGAAAGTACAGGAGAGTGTGCTTACAGTTCTCCTCTAGGCTCTTTGTGGAGTGTGCAGCTGGTAAGGAGTAAAAAGTAAGCAGCCAAACCAGAACCATTGCAGTAGTACTGTCAAGAGTTTTAGCTCATCAATGAATGTCTTTTACTAAGAGCTGAGAGGAAAGAGTTTTGGAAAGTAGTAAAGGGAATGTGTGTGTCTGAGGTCGTATGCTTCCTGTGCTTGCCTCAGAAGTGGTGCAGGATGTGTTTAAACACATGATTGTAGCTTAAATGAGACAAGCCCTGAAATGCCACAGACCTGTTAGGAGTTTGTAGTGCATGTAGACAAATGTACTGTGTTTACTTTGAACTTGTGTTTCAGATGCAAATTCTACTGAATTCGACCCAAACACAACAAACCCTGTTGTAAGTACAGTTTTTGTCCTGAATATGTTTTGTGAACATACATCTTTTGTTAAAAAGTGAGTCATGTCTGTGTTAGTTAAGATCTATCTATCTTTGTACATGGTAGGACATGAGGTGTTTTCTGCTGTCCCTATTTAATATAGTTTAAAAAGGTATTTTCTTTTGATAGTGTCTTACCATTACCTGCTCACTTTTGTGAGTTTCCTTAGCTTTGTTTTTGTAATCTTTCCAATAGTTTCCTTGGCTGTAAACTGATGCTGGGAGTAGACAATAAAGATTAGCCTGGCTTTACTAGGGAATAAAATATAAAAGGGAGCTGAAAAGTCCAGCGCAAAGCTTTTATCAAAACATAAATTTATATAAAAAGATAAGGATTAAGTGGAAAGGGTTTGGAAAAGTCTTGTATTTCCTTTGTATAAATGACATAAGTAAGCACTACATCCCACCTCCCCACTTCCCTTTGACAGAAATTTCAATGCTGTAGATAGGGCAGGGCTCTCTGCATCATGTGCTGATGGTAGAAATGAGTGAAGTTCATCACTAAGTGAAGTTCATCATTAAGTAAAACTTAAAAATGATCAGTGAACATGAGTTTTTAGGAAAATTACAAAGAACAAAAATGTGAGAAATAAAGCAGTATCTTAGTGTAAGATGTAAACATCTGTTCTGGTGACAAATTAAGTGATTTGCTCACAGTGACCTATTTCTGTATGAACTTCCTTCAAAAGTGTTTTGTTGGGATTTGCAAGTGAAACATTTTGTTTCACATCTGCTTAGTCTGAAATATGCAAATAAGGACAGTTTTAAAGCACTTGACCTTTTTGTTAAGGTTTTTTGTTTGCAAAGGAGAGATAACCTAGTCTGAACTTTTGAAGGTAAATTAAAGACCTTCAGAGTTTCAGCGTGAGACTTGCTGCTAAAACTGGGTGATGTTTGGAGATGTCCTCAGGTGAGCAAAGGTAAACTTTGCTTTTGGCATCGAATTTGTGGCCTTGCCATTGTGTAAGAGGTTCTTCCTTCCTCTTTCTTGAATGTGTGCAAAGATATAATCTTTCACTGGAGCAGCCAATTTCATAATAGCAATGTGTTGTAAAATGTGGAAGATGTTGAAAGCCTTTTGTAAATTTTCTGAGTAGCAAGAAAGGAAAGTACAGAAGACTGGTTCTGAGCATCTTTGTTTCTAGAGCTTTTTGAGTGCCAGTGTTATATAATTGTAATTAACTGAGTGATTTGCAATTTGCATTCAAGCGTAAATAAGGTAGATATGTTAAAGAGAAAGTTATGTGGACATAAAGTTAAGAAAATAATGGAACAAATGTATGTGTCATAGAAGATTAATGTGTAGTTTACAACGGAAGCAGTATGCTTGCAGTATCTATAATGGATATTCTTTTGTTCTGAGCTTCATTAACGTTCTGGAATTGGTTATTACCACTCATATTTCAGCATCTTAATCTGATCTTTGACTTCTCAGGTTTGGAAGAGAAAGAGATATAAATCATTCCAAGGGGGAAATTTGCACTAGTAATAATTATAACTGCTAAATAATCTATTTTAGCAGAGTCTGTTTTGCGTGAAAAGCTGTTTAGATATTCTATTTAATCAATAAAAACAATTGGAAGGGAAGCACATTGGTGAAGCTTGTGAACTATCGAAATGCTGTAGATGTTTTGTTATGCCAGAAAGTTAATTTGAATGTATCAGCACTGAAAATATCTTGTGATGCCACTGTATGCTAAGGAGCAAAGCAGTGGACTTTTCTTTTGGTTCTTGCTTCTCTGGAAACTGACAAAAGTTGATATATGTAGCTTGTCAGGGGAACTTACATCCCTGCTTGATTTGCCCAGGTACTCAGAACTATATTCAGCAAAGCTGATAGTTTCTTCTAAAGTACTTAGAGAAAAACTTGTCCTCCTTTGCTTCCCTTCGTCTGCATCTATAGAAATTTGAACCTTTTTATTAGAAATAAAAACTGAGATTATCAAGTAGTCGTGTAACTCA
Organism: Pithys albifrons albifrons; assembly: GCF_047495875.1. NCBI lineage: Eukaryota > Metazoa > Chordata > Aves > Passeriformes > Thamnophilidae > Pithys > Pithys albifrons. Next base: position 9,127,980 of record NC_092458.1, read on the forward strand.
GAATTACAGAGAATCACAGAACCATTTCGGTTGGAAAAAACCTCCAAGATGATCAAGTCCAACCTTTGACCAATCACCACCTTGTCAACCAGACCATGGCAGAGTGTCATGTCCAGTCATTTCTTGAACACCTCCAGGAACGGTGACTTCACCACCTTCCTGCACCACCCATTCCAATACCTGAAAACCCTTCCAGTGAACAAATTCCTCCTGATGTCCAACCTGAACTTCTCCTGGCATAGCTTGGGGCTGTTTCCGCATATCCTATTGTTGTTTCCCTGGGGGAAATGTTGATCCCTACCTGGCTACAACCTCCTTTCAGTGTACAGTGATAAGGTCTCCCCTGAGCCTCCTTTTCTCCTGGCCAAACAACCCCAGCACCCTCAGCCACTCCTCACAGGACTTGTGCTCCAGACCCTTCACCAACTCCGTTGCCCTTCTCTAGACATGCTCCAGCATCTCAGTGTCTTTCTTGTACTGAGGGACTCAAAACTGGACACAGAACTTGAGGTGCAGCTTCACCAGTGCGGAGTACAGGGCAAGGGTCACTGCCCTGGTCCTGCTGGCCACACTATTGCTGATACAGGCCAGGATGCCACTGGCCTTCTTGGCCATCTGGACACTGCTGGCTTGTGTTCAGCCACTGTGGACCAGTATCCCCAGGTCACCTGAACAGCTTTCTAGCCACTCTTCCCCAAGGCTGGAGCATTGTCTGGGATTGTTCAGTAGGGAAGGTGAGGGAGTCACATGAGCTCTGAGCACAGCCCCTCAAATTCTTGATCTCATCTTGGTTAATTATTTGCAGGTGATGTTCCCATTAAGTTTTCTTAAGCTTTCTGCTTTACTTTCTAGCCTTTTTGGAAAATAATGATACTTAAATTGTTAGTGTTCTTTGCAGGAAGGCCATTCAGAAAAGTAATGCATTTGCTTGAATGTAGTGCTTGGTATGAATTTTCTCATACCAATGATAATTTGGTAATTTGGCAAATGATAATTTCAAATTAACTCCTTTCAAGGGAAACTCTATTGTCTGTGAACTGCTAATGAACTGGATTCATTGGACAAAGAGTTTTGTTCCCTGTCTGTTATCTTCATCTAATATTAAACTAAGATTTTTGAATGGGCCTTTTAATTATGTTTGTTGTCAATTTTATTGCAACTGCATCCAATACTGATCTAGAGGGGAAAAACAGACTCTTTCCAGAAATAATTGTAATGCTTTTTTCCTTCCTCCTCCACTTGATTTAAAAAAGCTGATTTTCATTGTGACTATTTTTCTTCAAGACCTATTGCACCTTGTATAGGATCATGAAACTGAATTTATTCCACTGGGTAAAACTGCATTTTTCTATATACTCAACAAATTGTGCAGAAATATATTTTGCCAGTAGGTGACACTCTTAAAACATGTTTGTTTGTTGGTGCCCACATTTCCTATTCAGAATCCCAGTAACCTGATTGAATTCCAAAATTTCTAAGGTTGTCTAAGAGATGAAAAGGAACATATATCTCAGTCATGCAAAAGCACCTCTTAAAATTCTGTGATTGTACTTAGGTGTGTCACGTAGCTCGTGTAGCTAAACAAGCAGATGTGTGTGTGTGGTGTATTTAGTTTTGAAATCAAAGCATGTTGTTAATTTAGAATACTTTTTCTATAAAACCAGAAAAAGTTAATAAATATAATTATTTTCTTTTGTATCAAGAAAGAATATATTTCAACAGCTACAGGGTTTTCATAAAAGAATGGCCTGGGAGCCTGTTAGAACATTCATATTATGCCTAAGCATAATATTTTTTGAGTCTTCTATTCATGCATCATTGATGTGGACTACTTTATTCCTCATTTCATGCAGGGGAAATTCAGGGATAGGAACCACAGTTGTATGGGGTCTTGAATGCACTCGACAGACTTTGCAATTCAGCTGAGTCATTCAGCCCTTAAGTAGCTCTGAGTTCTAATTGATTTATCAAGATAATGGAAGCTACTGGTGTTAAAATCCAGTCCAAAATTCCAAGTTATGTAGCAGGATTAGTGCCTAATCCACTGATTTAAAATTTAAAATTTCCATTGCCTTAAAATTTCCATTCCTCTAATTTCTCTCACAAATTTCTTCTTAAATAATAATGCCCATGAATTACCTGTGTGAAAACACATCTGTCACAGGAATCGTGCAACGAAAAAGTTAAAGCTGCACCAAAAAAAGGTAATGAATGTTTTAGTTCCAACAGCAATCACTCAGTTTACATATATACTTGCATATTACAAGAGTAATAACAAAAAAATACAATATACTTGCATAACTATAATTGAAAATGAGCATGTAATGTTGCTGTTATCATACTTGGCATTCTTACATTGTTACTGAAAATAAGTACTTCATATTGTAAAAATTTGAACTGTTTGCTCAAGTGTTGTCTTATGTGAATGATGAAGTGAACTGGGAGTATTGGATGGTATACACCAGGGAACACTCCTCAGGTGAAATGCTACATCTTTCTTTTTGTGTCTTTTAGAAACCATGTGATTTGAATTGATCTAGAGGTCTAAATAATAGCTCAGGTAAAGCAGGGTTTGTTAAATGACACCTCACATAAAATAGAAACAGGTAGTTCTGAACTATTTGCAAGGCATTTTAGCTGGAAAGTGTGGTTAGTGAGCGGGCAGGAAACACAATACAGACATACTTTGTTATCTGTTAAATCTTTATTCCAAATGTTTTACAATAATAAGAAATCTGTGGGTTTAGGTGTACTTATAACGTAAACAAATGCCAGGCTCTTCTTCAAAGCAGTGATAGTCATTCTTGCAGGTACCTTACTGTCCTCTATTAGTTATCCTTTTTATAAGCATCACAAACTCATCAAAGCTGACAGTTCCATCATTATTTTTGTCCAACGATTTAACTATGTTATCAAGTGAGAATTGATCCTGTTTTTATAGGACAAGAATTAAGGAAAAAAAAAAGAATGAAGTAAGTAGATTGCCATGACTAGTCTTCTATTAAGTATGCTGCCAAAAAGTGACACAGACAGTAACAGTCAGTGCTACTTGAAGTAACACTGGTAATGTTTTATTTACTGGTTTGACTGGTCAAACTAGAAGTATAGCTTGCTATTGTTTGCCAAAAATGTTAACAAAGATATGATAACCATTTGGGAAATATAAAGTGTTGCTCAGACAGGTTACTTTGGAATGTAAGAAGCAGAGCAGGCAGAATAGTATTGTGTACATAGTCACCAATAAAAATTAATATGCATACCACCTACTCCTTTATTAGATACTAATTTGGACCCTGCATTTACTATTGGAAAATATGTTGCTACTTTCTTTACATTTTGGACCACGGTCTGAGAGTCTCTTTCCCTCCCATTTTCCCCTTTTTGTTAGGAATACTGTATTCACTGTTGAAAAAATCTTGCTAGTGTTTTAAATCTACTTTAGATTATTATCTTCTGTTATTTGGTATATCTGGTCAGAGTGCATGTAACATACTGATCCAGTGAGTATTCTGATAAAAACCCTGATCAGGCTAATTAAATAATATAAACCAAATGTTAAGTTCTAATTTAAATTTTTTAAATGTTTTCTTTTTTCATACTTTATGTGTGTTTTGTAATGTTCTGTTATGTTTTTATGTTGATTTATTGTGGTGCTTTAAATTTTTGCAGGCGGAGTAGTTGCTTGAAAATGTCTGATGTCCAGACAGAAAACATCAGTATTGCTTGTTCTGAACACTTTCATGTCTGCATATCTGGGAAAATGGGCATGGTGCTAAATGGTCTACAGCTAATATAAAAAACCATTTTATTTCTGAATTTGCCATCACATTTCTATTAATTTTTGGCAATTAATTTCTAACATTTTTAAGGGGAAAAAGCCCTCCACCAACCTTTGTGTTTTGTTTATAAAGCTATTTCATGTTAATTGAAATTGCTAAATTGGATTACTGTAGTTCTCAGAATACTGCATTTTTCTATTGGGGTGCCACTTATTTCATACCTTTAGCAAAAAATGGTTTTGTCAGCTATCCAAAACACATTTTGTGTAAGGATTTGTTTAGCAAAAGAATCTAAATTGAGTTCCTATGCAGCTCAGGAAACATTTAGCAGAGTGTATATATGAATGCAGAATCTAGATTTTTTACAGCTACCAGAAATGGGTATTTCCCTCTCTAGTGTGGTGGAATCTCTTTTCTTTACTTGGCACCTTTCTGGAATGGCAAACCTTCTTTTCTTTTGTGATCATGGGAACTTAATGTAGATAGAAATTGACTGAGACATTTTGCTTTTAAATATGTCCTCTGTTCTATTTGGTTTATAGATTTTTTTCTCTAAATTTTCTAGATTCAAGATTAATTATTTAGACTGAAACAACAAATGTTTTGTAAGACTCAGAGGCAGTATTTTAGGAGAAATTTGGCTTACATTAAAGAAAAACGCAGACAAAAAAACCCAAAAAAAATCCCACAAAAAACCTCTGCAAAACAGCTTATTAGAGTTTTTGCTTTTTGTTTCATAGGACTTTGTTATAAACACCATACTCAGGTATCTGTTTGGAGCTACTGTTCATTAATGTAAATGGAGTTTTATAAGCCCAACCTTATTTAAGAATTATACATGGGGCCAGTGAAACTATTTGGGTACAATAATCTGCCTTGAACATCATTGCCTGTATTTCCTTCTTCCCATCCATTTCATAGGAAACACAGTGAATATAATAAGAATGAAAATTACCTTCAGGTACTGTGCAAATTGATTCTGAAGTAGATTTTTCAGCCCAGCAATGGACAGTGCACTGGTGCTGCCCTCCATTAAAGCATACTGGGTAAAATACTTCAGAAGGTTCTCATTGAGTAAATGTTCCATGTTTCTCAGATGTTGTCTTGAAGAATAACTGCAAACAAAACAAACAATAACAATCCCCAGAATTCAAAATACATCTGACACCCTCTTAATTGGTTTACTAACCATGTGAAATGATTTATACTTAACCTAGATGAAAAGAGTTGTTTTGTTTTTTCTGTAAAATTGGATCAGCTCTCCCAAAAAAAGAAATTAAGTTAGGTCCAAGGATTTGAAACACCCAAAGCATTTAGGTTATGCTTACCTCACTCTGAATCTGGAGCTTTCAAATGTATTCTGCAGAAGTGAGAGTCTCAGATTGGGACAACCTTTATAGTCACTTGTGTGCTCCACCCTAATTATGAAAGTGGCATTTGTCATTGAGTCAGTGCACTAGTTACTGTGTTTTCAATAGTCAAAGGAATAGGATACTTTAGCTGTAGAAATGAGTAATATTTTTCTATCTCTGAAATATGTCAGCATCCTCCACTGCACTTGATGTAGGCTTACTTGGTCTTTATAGGTGATCCTGAAGAGGTTTTCTCTTGAATTTTTGTATTTTGCACTTCAAGATGAACCACACTCAAAGAAGCCTGAAAGAGACTTATGTGAGGATATGTATAGCATTTGTCATTATAGTGGCTTTTTTTAAAATGCTAGATAGAAATTTGTTTTAAAAATATCTAAATAAATAAAATATTAAGATGCTGTTTACTCTCTGTGTGAGTAGGTTATCAGCAATTCCAAAGACACTTTTCCAAATTTTGTGCTAGTTCTTAGCACAGGGAAGTGATAAATTTCATCTGAGATAAATTTTCGGTTCTACTATTAAGAATCAAAACACTGCATGATGTGAATGAAAAAAGACCGAAACATTCTAAATGAGAAAGTTGAATTTAAGGTTCTGAAAAATGGTCCCTTCCCAACTGGGAACAGCTTCATAACTGAGTGTTGTGTTCTGCAGGTTCTGGGTGTTCCATTCCGAATGTTCCAACTGATCATGTTCCTTTGATGGTCTATGGGACATTTTGATATTCAGGCTGTGGTTGATGCTTCATGACCCAACACTGCTGATTCTGCAACTGCTGAATTGCTGGCTCTGTCTGTGGTTTCTATGTGTCGTTTCTAATCTGCCTGCTCTCTGCTGTTGTCATTTTTGTGGTGCTTAGCTACAGGCCCACTGACTAGATTTTTGACCCTGTCCATGACTTCTTGAGAGTCACTCATCAATGCATCCCTTATAACTGTGAGCCCTGAGCCTTGTGGGTCTGTAGGAGATGATGGATTGAAAGGGATGTTTTTGGAACTGCAGGTGTATGGGTGTAGGGTTCCATAACAGGTAGGCAGGAGGTTTCCTGGGAATACCAGGCAAACTTTGCTACATGAATCATGTAGATATACACCTTGCATTTAGCAGTCCATTTGAATGTGCTTGTACTCACTTCCCAGTGTCAAAGAGAAGAGGTCCTCCAGAGACCATATAATTCATTCTTCACTTTTTGCTGCAGTGGGGTTACCAGTGTTTATGTTGAATATCTGCTGATCATATTCTGTAGTTCCTTAAATAGTGGGAACTCCACAACCTCGTTGTCTTGTCCATTTTCTGTGGTTTCTTATCTTACTATTAGACTTTATTACTGTATGTCTACAAGCCTTGTTGCACTTAAGCCCTTGGCTTCTGTCTCCACAGATAGGGAGAACAGACCTATTGTCTTCCTTCTTAAAATGGCCTTTAACATCAGCCAAAATCCCTGTCCTTTTTTGATTCAAAAATCTTTGCTAGTTTAGTCTTCCTTTCTGAGTCCTACTTCATGGATTTGGTCATCTCTTCTTGACTTTCTTCAGTTCGTTCCCATCTTGACATGCAGTGTCCAGAGTTGTACCACTTGTTCATCAGTCTGGGTGCTCATGGATTTGTGGACTTAAATAGTTCCTGAGGCATTTGGTTGATGAGGAGAGAACCTGTATGTCATTTTACAGGGAGGTGTCCAGTTACAGGTCTTTAACAGTGAAGACTTTGTCAAGTTTCTGGACACTTCATTTCAAGCTTGCAGAGAGGACAAGTACACTGATTTTGAGTTCAGTGCAGAAGCTTGGCATTAGCTTGAGTGTCACACAACTGGGTGTAGATATTCCCCCAGAATCTGTCCCATCCAATTGAGGGGCAAAGCTGGAGATGCAATTTCTCCTGTGTTTGTCTTTTCCCTCAGCAGAAAGCCAGGAGCTGTTTCTGTCAATACTAGCACAACCTCTACTGCTGCTGTGGGAGATGGTCGTAGCAGTGCAGGCAAGTCTGAGAGTCATGGCCTAGAATGTGTTGTGTGGGTTCGGGTAGGTCACGTACACAAAACTGGGTCAGGAACTCCATGATCATTAATGACAATAAGGTAATCATAAGTCCTTTTCCTCTTCTTTCTACAGGCAAAAGGAAAAACAAATGTCTGTCTCTCTCTCTCCTTATATTCTGTTTTCCACCTTTGGTAGATGGTGATGTTGTAGTAGTGGTGGGCGATGTGATTATCTGCTGAGGTTTCGGCTCCCCATCTGCTAATTCTCCTTGCCTGCAGCTCCTGTCTGGTAGCCTCACCATGCCTACTGCATTATCCCTTTTGGAAGCAGTGCTGGGAAGCTGGTGTTCCTGATCTATATTGTTGATATTACAGTATTTGCAAAATTTAAGGATTCATTACTTGTCTTTGTACCTAAGGCACCTCTCTGAGTTGAAAATGTAGTAGTAAGATGCTTAGTAGTATGGAAAAACTGTGTTTTGAGGGACTACAGCTCAAGGAATTCAGCCTATTAATCATGTTAATTTGTTAAGGGTTCATTAAAGAATGCCATCTAATTGCAAAAAAGCTTAACCAGTTTTACTGAAACATCTTCCTGTGAAAGTGAGAGACCAATGTCTGGAAATTTGGGTGACCTGCTGGAGAGTCACTGTATGCCAGCTCTGGGGATGAGTCCACTCTCCTCAGATCAGCTTTATTAACAAACCACTGTAATCTATGAGGCTGTCTGAATGAGAGGCTGGTGGAGCTGGGGTTTGATCTCCCAACTCTTTGTCCTCTTCCCTCTTAATTAGACTGCAGTAGTTTGTGTGGCAACTCTGAACTCTGTATTGGAATCAGCCACAGAACTCAGTTTGACAGGTCCCAGTACACTGTATTTTCCAGAAGACCCCTTTGTAGGATGTAAGTTCTATTCTGAAATATCCAGGTGAATTCTGGTTGCTGAATAAGAATTTGAACAGAAGTAGAAGAACATAATAAGTTACTGTTGCTGCTGTTAGAAGATGTGTGACTTACAGACAGTAGCATTTATCTATGCTGAAGAGCAACACTTGAAGCCTTGAAGTCTGTGCAAGCCAAGCTGACTCCCAGTATAGAAGTTGGAATCCAGCTTTGGTGACAGTGGTTTGCTGCTCTTTCTTGAATATATGAAAATATATAGTTCTTGCAGGTTTTGACATAATTGAATTGGGTTTGCCCTGGGCTGGAGAAATCATGTTAGTAAGCACAGTAGCCTTTTGGAATTGACGTTTTTATTGTAGCTTAGATACAAAGCCATTAGAAGAGAACTAAGTAGGTGATGGCTTGTAAGTCTGTTTAGGGGTGCACATCACATATCCTTGTGATGGTTGTAGGTCATGTTCTTTCAGTGATGGTGTGTGCAGATTAAATATTCACTCAGAATCACCTATTAGTGAGTATTGCCCTAATGAACTGATTTGTTGGCATATTTGGAACAAGCAATTCCGATCACATTGGAGAATAAGATAATACAAGCTGCAGGGATGACTGAAGTTTGAACACCACCACTAGTGGTAGGAGGGGTGAAGTTTATGGCATCATGGTCATGTGAATTTAATGATGGATTAAGTGGGATGGTAAGTCAGCTGCTGTCACTTTTTCCAATGTCACATCCTTCCTGCCACCCTTGATGGCTGAATGGTATGTGAATCTGTGCTCCTTGTTTACATAACATCCTGGACTATAAATTGGGTTGGTCTACAAGTGGATTTCTGTGCCATCCACTGACACTGTTGGAAGGGACAGGGCACCTTCCACAGGGGTGGGGCTGTCACCTGAGGGCAGCAACTGTCTCAATTATCCTGTTTCATTCTCTGGTGATAGTTAACGCCCTAACCCTTCAGTACTTTTCCACCTTCTTTAGTGTATTTTACTGTAGCAGCACCACTGTTATTTCTGTGTGAGCCTGGCTGCTTTAAAGCTGGCTGAGGAATCTCTGTGAGGTTTATGTTATGGCCTGGCTGCGGTATTGAAATGTCTGCTGTCAAGGTGAAGTTCGCTGTAATCGAGAACATACATTTGTGGATGTTGTGCATTTGAAAAGGAAGCAAGAGGTGGCTTTGTGCTGAGTATTCACTTATTTCTATTTATATACTGCTTGTGCATAATCCCTAACTTCCAGACATCTGTTACTAGATCAAAGCCCTGTGTTAACTTTGGATACTTTTTGAAATGGAAGTGGAGAAAGATGATGGGACAATTGAAGTAAATTGGGCTGGATTAAGGGAGTCAGTAGAACAAACGATTCCTTATCTGTTTTGCAAAGAAATATTGCACATGTGTAAAATAACTGATTTCTTATTGAGTAAGGAAGTGGGGCAGATTTTGTATAGAATTAATACTGTAAAGAATGTGCATATGTCTATGCCTGCTTTAAATTACCAATCCCCATACTGCATCTGAAGTTAAAAAGGGGATACGTATCCTACAATAGTAGTAGGAATATTTCTTTTAAACTAGTTGTACAGTAGATAATATGCAAATCAAGCTGTGGAGATGCAGATGTCTGCTGCTGCCACGGTGTGTGTTCATTTCAGCTGTAGGAGCTTCGGTGAGTTCAGCGGAGAATCAGTCCTGCAGCTGTAGTCAGTCATGTTCAGACATTCTTGACTTGTTTGAAAAAAGGAAAAGGCTTTAAAGTTGAGATACTGATAGTCAGTGTAATACACAGGACTTTTTTCAAGGTGTGCATTGGCAGGTGTGTGAACTAGCTCTGTAGTGCAAATAGGGGAGTTGTGGTAAAACTTTTTAGTGTTGCCAGTTGGGTTCTTGCTGTCAGGGTAGGAGGAGACAAAGGACTGAGAGAAAAGTAACATCCAGTGAACAAACTTTCTGAAAAAAACCCAAATAATTATGGGTGAGGAGTTCAGCAAACTGCACTACAGCCATTATAGAGATTCTGGCGTTGCTTTGAGGGATGGAACTGTTAGAATGAAGTTGAGATGAGTTGTAAAATCCTTTATGTGTCACAGGTGATGCATTCTTTATATTAAAATTGCCATTGTTTGTAAAACCTCTAGTGGTGATGTGTAAAAGGGTTGTCTCATCTCACAAATTACACTTGAACTATATGGGTTATCCTGACAAGAGTCTCTTGCAGGCCCTCCCTTGTGACATATGCCTAATGCGATGTTGAAGGTGTCTCCCTAAACAGGACTGGGTGTGACTGCTGCAGGGATGAATGATTTAATAAGATGCATTGTTTGTAGTCAGCTTTACATTGGTGATGTGTTATTCATTGTAGCTATATGTGTCAGCTGTTGCTGCCATACTTGCACATCTGGCAGACAAACTATTATTTTGCTGAAACTCCCTGTGAGGTAGATATTCTGTATTGCACAAGAGAGTTTTGAGGGAGAATGTATTTCAGTAAGAGTTTTTATCCTTCCGCTTTGTGAACCTTGACTTGTGCTGCAGTGCAATACGGTCGTTACTGCTGCAGCAGAAATTTGCAGTTACTGTAACTGCTACGAGCCTGAAACTTTGTTCCATACTACACTTGCATTTGTTTCTTAAAATTCTTAAAAGCCATCAAAAATGCATAAATCTCCATTCCACCAAAGCATGTATGGATTTATGATGGAGGGACTTCTGTTGAGTTTTAGGGGAGGGCAAAGTAACTTATACAAGGGACAAGTTTGTTAGGTCTGTAGTGGGATTAAATCTTCTCTCAGCTGTCCTTTGACCCTGGAGGTGCCTGGACTCTCTAGACATCACAGTTGTATCTAAGAACCTTTCTTCATCCTGAAAACAAAATCGATGAGAAGAGATGGAATCAAGTGTGTAGTTCATTTTCAGAGCATATTTGCTGCTCTCAACCATGCAAACCTGATGAACTGTTCAAAAGAGGTCTACAGGTGCACCTAATAAACAACAGGGGCACATGATTCAGGAATTACAAGGCACTGAGATGCCTGAATTCCACAGTGTGCATTTACTAGGAAGAAACTCCTTTGCTCAGCTTTTTTCTTGCCTAGAAATAATACAGAACAGTCTGTTTTCATGCAATTCCAGGACTATTGTCTGTCAATGTAATAAGCCTTGTAGTGAGTCAGAAATGATGTATCTGGTTGTCTTGATCCTGAAAGGGTCTAATCCATTATGTATTCTTACAATTTCTTTAAGATGGTTTGATAGACAGGGACCTGATACAGTATGAGTTAGTGATGCTTTCTTTTAAAGCAAACCCACAGCTTGAGATGGTATGGTGACGTAGTAGGGTACTCCTGGTTTTCTTTTTGTGCATGTGGGAAAGATAGGGAATCCTGGGTTGTGTCTTTTCTGTCTAACACAATTTAACTTTTTGTATTAAACAGCAGGAGCCAAGAGAATGAATATTCTGATGTTTTGACCACGTGGACCAGCATTCACTCTTCTGTGGGTGTCTCTGTACACTGGGTAGGGATAGTGGGCCCTCAGCACAGTTAACAGTGTTCAAGCTCCTACAAATCAGGCACCAAAGTCTCTTACCAGAATTGTGCTGCAGTGTCTGTTTAGATCACTGTGACCCTACTGTAGCTGTGCACTTACTGCTGAAGTGGAAGTGAATTACTGAGACAATGCCACAGAACTGAGCTAAAGGTGCTTGTGCTAGGTAATGACAACCAGCATTGCTCCAGGAATGGGTAGGTTTGGGGAAAACAGCACCAACCATGGGAGGTGCTCATAGTAAGAAAGAAATGGAGGCGATTTTGAAAGGCTTCTTTGGCAGCAACCTCTGAATCTCTCTATTCAATTTCTTTACCTTCAGGACTGTGTGGGTAGGTCAGCCTTGCTGGCCTGATCAGACTCAGCAGAGAAATAAATAGCATAGTGTTAAGAACTCTGGAGTTCTCTATTTTGTTCAGAGAAAGAGATGCTTATATGCAGCAGCTGAGCACCAGAAGTTAATAATTCTATCAGAAGTCTGCAAGTGAGCCATGTCATGTAAAATCAGATTATTGGTGGTGTTCTGGGGTACGTTTCATTATCAATGTGAAACAACAAAAACAATGCTGCAAAGTAATGTCTTAACCTTTGGCACAGGAATCCCTCATCTGTTATTATCTGCATTTTGATGTATTGGTATCTCGATGTAATAAATGTTTGCTAAATTTTTTCCAAAGACTGTCAGAATGACCATGAATAACTTTCAGTTCTCTCTGATATGAGAGTTTGGGACAGTGGAAGCAAAGAGCTGCTAGATAAGTTGTCCCTCCTTGTCTTTTTTTACCAAATCAAGAGTTAATGTGGGGCATCAGGGGGAACTAATGAGGCTTATGAGAGGAGGAGATGTTGTCTAACTGTCAGTATAAAGCAATTGGTTGTCTAACTATTTTATAAGTGATTATGCCCTTTTGAAATAAATTAACCTACTACTACTTAACCAAATTTGTAGTCAAAAAAGGATATTGCTTGTATACATAGCTTAATTTTAGATTGTCTAATTACCTAATGTGATTACCAAATCAAAACCAAATTACAGTAAGTTCAATCAGTAATAGCAGTACTAGTTTGGAAGTTCACAATTTACACAAATGCATCAAAGGAGCAATTTGTAAACATCTGTAAATGAGAACTTTGAAGAAGTAAATTTGCATTTTGTTGTAAACTGGAGATAACAAATTAACCACGTCAGTCATAACTCACTTCTCAGTTGTGCTAGTGAGGAAACCAACTATCAAATAAATTGAATTTACCTTGGAGCCAGTTTCATCTGTTTTAGGTTAGGTACTAGTCTTCTCTTTAAAACAAAAGGACTTTGCTTGTTTTGGGTTTTTTCCTGTAATAAACAGGAGTTCACAGCTAAGTTGTAACAAATTGTACCTTTAAAAAATTTCTTGGGATTCAAAATCAAGACTAGGGAGAATGTTATAAGTAAGTTTTAAGTGTCTTTAGCTTGTAAGGATGCACACCAAATACTGTGTGAAGCTCAGCTTAAGGGTATTACCAGTTTGAAGCAGATCTGTGTAACCCCGAGATACCTGTGCATGCTTTGTGTCCTTTGTGTGTTAGAACTGTCAAAACATCAAAAAAGGAGAAACTGTGTTTTTTCTCTGAGACATGACTAAAGTCGATTATTCCCATCCCTGCTCCACGGTCACCTTCTATTGTTCATCAGATCCTAGTATTGAAAAGCCCTAATATCTAGCTATGTGGCATCTGGATTTACACATTTGAAAAAAATGAAAATATATCTATACATGTATATGTAAAAACACTTGGTGATTATTGCATTGCAGGTAAAAGATAATTTAGATTTAATTAGCTGTGGCTTCCATTGAGACTATCATTTGGCCTGGCTAATTATAGAGAGCCTGTGCAGGGATCAGAGATGTAACTTAACATGAAACTGTTAATATTGGTCTCCACTGATGAGAAGGAAGCTCAACAGTTGGCTGAGAGTCTGGGACAAGTACCAAAGCCTCAGTATTGCTTAATTTGTAAACTAAAAAATTAGTTTTGACAAATCACAGCAGACATACTGTGACTGCAGACAACAACACAGATTGACAACCAGTGCTTGTACAGCTTGAAGTTTGTGCAAAACTTTTTTTATATTGTGGCAAAAAATATTCTAATCTTTCTCAGAATAATCCACTTTAAGTAGAGATAATTAAATTTCTTTTGAGGTTTGTGTTGTCTTGCTATGAATGCGGAATTGTAAGTGATACTATAGAGAAACATAAATTCTCTAACACCAAATAAATTGTCATTTTTGAAATTCAGTATCATTAGCCCCATTATGAGGGGAATATATTTATATTACCACCTCACCCAACTTAACTCATTTTTACCTGCATTTTCTGAGCTGAAACATGTAAATGTCTCTGTCTTCTTGGAGGCATTAGAGAGCCAATAATGAAGCCAACAACTGAAAAAGTTTCTAATACTTCGTCAGTGAATTTATTTTCTTCATTTCACCACTTCCTTGCAAACTTAACAAAATCTGAAGTTCAAGTGACAAGTAGCACCAGAAGGAGCTTTATCTGAGATTAGGAATTAAAAGAAAAGAACTCTGCTTTCCTCTTAGAACTCAAATTGAGCTGATGAAATATATTTGTGAACGAAGGACACCTGTGGATATATCACAGGTAGTCAGTGTGTGTGGTGTTCTCCAATGCATATTATGATAGAATATTTACTTGAGAAGAGCACATTGGGTCAGACCGCAGCTCCATTTGGTTAATCACCTCTCTCTGCCTTTACAAAGTCTTTGCTGGCAGTGTCCCAACCTCTTAGAGCAGCCCAGGTGCCCCCTACTTCTGCATTTTTGTTAAAGGATCTGCTAGGTTGCCTGGCACGGGCATCAGGTGTTTCAAACTGCAGGTCTCTGGATCTCCACTGAAGCATTTGCCACTTTGGCATCTCTTGGTGACAAGGCTGATGAGAGGTTATTCACCACAGTTACTTGTCCAGCTATTTCTCCCTTCAGTTGCTTCAAAATTGAATGAGTACCACCTGTTTCCACTGATTTCTTACTGTCTGTTTGTTTTGTAACTACTTCTTTTAACTTTTCAACTTGAAATGGGTGTATCAGAGTTTCCCCAGAAGAAGGACTTTAGCTTGGGAATGTCTTTCAAACTCCTTGACAGTGCACACCAGAATGCTGCTCTTTTTTTTTATGCCATGGTCATAGTTCTTTGAATATGAGTTTTATTTTTTATTCCCGATAATTGATTAACTTTACAATGGCAGATTTTTTTCCTTAAATGAAAATGAATGAAAATAATTAACTCTCAAGTTATTGATGCCTTTTACAAGTTGCTTCTCAAATATTTGGGGACTGAGGATAATTATTTGGTATTTATTTATTTCACTTAAATATATTTGTATTTCTTTATCTTCATCCGGACATAGTTTTTGTGAAGCATACCTTTTACTGGTAATAGTCTCCTGTTTATTTTTCTTTTTTAAGGTTTTCTTAATAAAAAAGGATTTTTTGAAATAGAAATGCATGTTACATTTTCAAAATGGTTTTGACCTTTCCAGTACTTACATAAGGAATTACGTGTAACTTAATTGTACATCAAATAAGGATATTTATGCTACATACAAAACATTTTTCTGGATTAGGTTGTTGTAGGTGAGTATCTGTCAGGATCAGCAGAGAACATTTATTTAATGGAGAACTGTATGCCCAAGTCTGCCTTGGTATTGCGCAATATACTTGAATAGTGTGTTACCTCAGAGTGAACTAAGAATGGTCTGGGTTGGCATACATAGTGTTGACAAAGAATGGATGTGGAAGGGACATTCAGAAAGCTGTTTTTGTGCAAGCATGTTGTACATGTTAAGGCAGAACAGGACTGCTTACCTCATGGCTTAGATGAACATTTCAAGCTGCCACATGTTTTGGTGTGATTCTCCAGCTGGAAAGTAATTGCCTCTTATGTGCTCTGGTCCCTACAGAGAGGAGCACTCAGGTGCTTCCCTTAAAATACCCATCTGAAAGTTTTGCAGCTGAAGTTATCTGAGGCGATTCCCGCACACAGGGACTGTCTTGGAAGCACTGTGGTAAACTAGTTCCTGCCCATTGTCCTCTTGGGCAAGTTACAAATATAATGCTGGTTAATGAAAGAAAATTAATTTGTGAGGGGATTGTCCTGATCCCTTAATGCTGAGATTGTATCACTGAATATTAACATTTCCTCCCACCCACCAGCCTCAAAAAAAGCACCCATGCAAACAAACTTGCAGAAATTGTGTATCAAAAAACAAATTAAATTCAGGGCACATAAAATGGATTACCTGTTCACATGTTTCTACACAATTCTAATTAACATACTGAATATTCACATACTGAAAACTACATGGAATCATCTCCTGTTGTTGTAGCAGACAAAGAGCACAGGACCAAAGGTGTCGCACAGAAACTAATTTTATTAATCTACAGGTAACACACACAGAAATAAAAGTTACTTTCTCTATATTCTAAATCCCTCCCATGGTCACTTTTCATAGGTCCATGACAGTGTCCATATACTCTGCCACAACTTCTAGTGGGATATTACACACTCTTCTGATGTAAATTTAGTTTAATGAGAAATTGTCAGCACACGTTCCATTCTCACAGCTTGCTCCTTCTCAGCTTCCTTCTTATTTCATGTTGTTTTAGCTCTTCCACCAGTTTTCTCACAGTCTTTATTACCTCTTGCTGTTCTCAGTCATCCAGGGAAGCCACACTTCATCTAGGTTAAAACTGCCTGCAGTTTCAGTCTCCATATGTGATATGTGATTTCCATAGAAGTTTCTCCTACCTAGATAACTGACCAAGTTGCATTAAGGCACTGGCCTTGTTAGGAGCTCACCTGGGAATGCATGTTTTCTGTATCATTGACTGCCTTGATTCTAAAGTGTAGGAACAAGATTAGGTGTCACAGTAGTCCTGGTTCTGCTAGGTTAAACAAATTGTATAATCTACCTTTTTTTCTCATACCAAATAAAGGTAATGAGACAGATTTGCTTTGTAAAGTGACTTGATAACCTACAAGGAAAGGTCTGTGCAGCAGCTGAGGACTTCCACTCTTTTCATCACAACTTTGTAGACAAGCAGGAGTGAGAACTGGCATTGAACATGTTCCTAAAAGTGCATGGGCAAGAGCAAATTAGGAATTCAAATCAGTTGCATAGTTTTATTGGAGGGTATATTTAATGAGATGTGAATGCCCTGATCATTATGTTGTGAACTATTAATTTCTATTAAAAATAAAGGAAAAACTATCAGCTAAAGTTTTATTTTTCATAAATCCTCTGCCATACTTCATTTGTTACAGTTTGTTATGGGTACTAAGGAGTAGAGGTGAGGCGACTGGTGTGACATTTAAACAGATGTTAAACCAAGCCAGGAGCTTTCAAAGAGGAAGAGAGAAGGGCAATACAAAGATGCATGTGAAATATTTCAAGATATCTACATGGTGGATATGAATATCAAATTAGTGTGATGGAAGAAATATAATGTGAAGAATTATAATGCAGACTGTTCCCCAACTTCTTGTTAGTGAGCTTTTCTGTTTTCTTAAGTCTGTATTTATTTGACTCCCATCCTTGAATTTTATGTGATGATAAGATATTCCATATTGGGAAGTTAGGCACCGAACAAGAGAACTGCATTTACAGTGGATTTGACAGCGATTCACTGCAGATGTGCTTTTTAACTAAAAATTATTTCTTGTGCATTCTGACTTTTGCTTCTGCCATTGGAGACAAACTATTAGAGGTGCAGGTGAAGAATAAACATGATTTTTGTGTGGGCACCACCGATTCCTTTTCCTTTGCGAGGCTGTAGCTGGTCTGTGTTGCTCTGTATGAGAGGCAGGGTCTGCACCAGCTGCGTGTTGTGTGTGATGCCGTGAATGACCCTTCCCCCCAAAAACAGGACTTCGAGCCACGTTAGTGTAGGGTAAGATAAAAAGTAAAGGTCCTTTAATAACACAGGGCCTACAGCCCACAGGAATACATGATGACATGCATGTGCCTCAGTTCTTGTTTCCATGGCTTTTATAATAAGATCCTCCAATCATTGCTTTACACATTTCTCAGTCCAGCCCTAGTCCCACCCCTGGACCAACCCCTGGAATTGGGTCTGGGGTCGTCAGGACCCTCTGTCTTCATCAACTCTTCTTCCTCAGGCACACAAAGGTCTCTTGGAGTTCATCCAGTTCTGGCTTTTGGGTCACTCTGAACTATGTTTATGTTTCATTCTGTAGGCCTTCTGATATCCTTCAGCTCTTTACCTTGGAAAGGAGTCTAAACAAGATTAATTAACTAAAGGAATTTGAGCTCCCTGTTCTGGGACAGGGGTAGTGATAGAAAGGCATTAAACTTAAACTGTTAGAAATATTAACCCTCTAAAAATTTACAACTACTGTGTTCCTAAAATCTACAAAACGTGAAAATCAGAACAGAAACCCTTTCGGCATCATGTGCCACTGTGCTGGGTGGTGGCACAGCCTGGGACTTCTGCTGTGTGGCAATATCTTTTGGTTGCTTGGTAAACATTTGTAGCATTTGAGTGGATCACTGCATTATCTGTTGAATTAATCTGTACCTGGCCACCCACACTTTTCACAGAGGGTGTCTGGAATTCTTCTGGGTGTGTTTGCCTGATGTCATCCCAATTAAACGACTGCTTGATCTGCACTAGTATTAAGTTGACATGATTCTATAGATACTACTTTCTTAGAAACAATATTAGTAAGATATTTCCTGTAGGTTTTTGCCATTGTCCTGGGTTGAGCTGAAAAAACGCTAACTGTCCAGGACAGAGTGAAAAGGTTTCCTCCTCCCCCCAACCAGCTAAGGGAAAAAGAAGAGGGAGAGAGGGAAAAAAACCCCCCGCAAAACCAGGTTTATGCTGAAACTAACTATGTGTATTTATACAGAAAAGAGAAAATTAAGAGAAATTACACAAGTTATGTATAACAAGAAATAATTTCCCACTTCCCAGTAAACACGAATTCTACCATTTTAACTACAAATTATTCTAGAGAAGTCAATTCTTCAGAGACAGACTTAAGCAGAGAGAAAAGCTAAGAACAAACATTTTACTTCCCTAACATAACATGATGGTAAGCCGGTGCTCCAGGCTTGGGCCTCCCCATCCCTCCTGGGACGACAGAGTGTCTTGCTGGGACCACAGCTTGTGAAGCAACTGACCAAGCCACTCCCACACACTGGATTTTACACCCTTTGAGATGATGTAGTATGGTATGGAATACAATATGATTGGCTAGAAGAAGTCAGCTGTTAGCTAGCTCGGCCTAGCTTAAATCAGCTGA
Organism: Pithys albifrons albifrons; assembly: GCF_047495875.1. NCBI lineage: Eukaryota > Metazoa > Chordata > Aves > Passeriformes > Thamnophilidae > Pithys > Pithys albifrons. The sequence goes on from NC_092458.1 coordinate 9,146,890, forward strand.
CAATCCTAGGCCTAGCTGAACTTTAAAACCTAAATTTAGATCCATCTGGCCAAACCCATAACAGCCATCTTGTTGCTAAATAGGAATTGATCTCAAGATCCATTTCTCCTCCTCTCTGACCTTTTTGCTAATGGTTCTCCATATGCACACACACTTCCTCTCTGCTTCTTTTTCTTACTTTCTCATATGCAGCTTTTCCTATCAGTTTATACTTTAAAAGTGTGTACTGTGTTCATCGCAAAAAAATATATATAATTTTATGATCTGTTAGTAAACAACTGTACAGGTATGTCTGTACTTCCATGTTAACTCAGGACCTTGTACATGAATCCAGGCATCCTAGAGCTGCTCTCTGGGGCTGTGCTGGGGGAGGAAGTGATCAGAGTGTCAGCTCTGCTGATGTAGGTGGCATGGATGCAACTGGGCAAGCCACTTGTCTTTTTAAATGCTGTCTGAACTTGATCCCTGATACCTTTATAAGCACAATTAATGAAAGCAAATTCCAAATAATTCTTGTAATTTGATGTTGAATGGAATAGAGTCAATCGGCTGGGGGAGGATCACAAGAAGCGCATGATTAAATTATGATCTGGACAGTGATATTTATTATGTTTCTGGAGGAGGCAGAGATAAAGTGAAACAAGAAGAATCTTACTCAGAAGGAAAGACAACATGGTTTCTGTGTGAAATTAAAAAAATTGGATTGTAGGTCGTAAGTCTTTTATCAGAAGAAAGGTTCTTCCAGGCAAGATGATCTTTGGCCAGCTGAAGCTTCTCTGAGTGGAAGCAGGAAATTATTAAATGTAGAGCATGTGACTCAGAGCATCCCTGAAATGGCTGGCAGAGGTAATCAAGGTAATTAATCTCTTCTGTCATATTAATATAAATAATTTTGGTTTTCTCAAGCTGATGTGGACTGAATTGGATAGATAGTAATGAAAATGCCAACCTAATTTTTTGCAAGATAATCCAAGTGGTTAAAGTTGTATGTATCATTGTAATTATTGTCCTATGCTCTCTTTATGTTGTTGTTATTTGTTCTGATATAGTTTACAATAAGAAACTATAGGATTTAGGAAATCTTAGAACTAAAAATCAGTGCCTTGATTACCATTTTGTGATATCAGGCACTTGCTTTAGTTCTTCCAGTTCTCCAGCTGGAATGGAGATCATGATGTATGTGTGGAAGGGAGGATAACGACTCATGGAAGTTATCTCCACTGCTGCTATTGAATTCATAGGGGAAAAGAAATCCCACTGCTTGTTCCTGGAGAGCTTTCCAGAAGACCAGATGTCCCTTCTGTGTGCCTAATGAGATATCCAGTATTCAGATTGTTCTCTGTAATTTAGGAAAAGTTACAGGCATGAAAGATCAGATAGGCCATGGTACTTCTATTGTCTCGGGCATGTCATGGAAGACAAGAGTAGTAATTAACATTACAGTGATTGTGCCAGAGGCTTTCTGTCTAGAAATTCCCTGTTGTAGTATGTCTGTTCTGCTCTTAGTCCATAAGATTAATATTACTAGAACATCTCAATTAGTAAATTAAGGGAGGGGACCACTAAGGAAGGCGATGGTCAACTTCATTTCATTTGTTATGGTTTGTTATGGGTACTAAGGAGTAGAGGTGAGGCAACTGGCGTGGCATTTAAACAGAAGTTAAACCGAGTCAGAAGCTTTCAAAGAGGAAGAGAGAAGAAGGGCAATACAGAGATGTACGTGAAATATTTCAAGATATCTACATGGTGGATATGAATCTCTAAACAGTAAAAGTGGTCCTGCTTGCCTTCCAAAACCAGTTACTTTAGTTTGCACAGTGTTCTTCCTGGGTGGGATCCTTTGTGACATGGTTTCAAAACACACAAATGAAAGCAAAGAAAAGAACGAGGTGTAAGTAGGAAGAAGCATGACTATACTGTAAATTAGTATGAGAGCTACTCTAGTCTTCATTGTCTACATTTCTTCGTTATCTACTTCTGTTTTCATTCCTACAAAGTTACAGCTGAAATGTAAAAGAAGAGTTCAAAAGAAAATAGACTTGCACATCAGAACAGATTGCCTTCAATTAGAGGTTACAGTGGTTGCTGTGAGCTGGTTGCTTTTGTGTGGTTTTGCAGAATGGACTCAGCTGAGCTGCTTGTTTAGAGAATCAGATTTTGGCACACGAGTTAGGCTCTTGGTGTGGAGTAACATTTCCTTTCACTGTCTGCAGTTGTCTACAACTTTAGTAGGATTTCTTTTCGAAGATACACAATCTGCAAAATACCTTGTAGCAGTTTAACACGGTTGCTCAGTGGTGCCTTTAAAACATTTCAAGTTTTTTTTCTCACTGCTTTGTCTGTCCTTGGGATCTTGGATTGCATTATGTGGTTTTTGTTCTTAGAAGTTGAATTAAACACCAGGGAATTCTTTTTCTGAGTAACTGTATTCTTTTTCCTTCTATTCAGCTGATTTTCGTAAGATGTTCACCTATCAGAGATACCACTGTAGCCCAGCTAATAGAGAGTTCTCTCTTTAAAGAAGAAATGTCAGATTTTAAATTTTGGTGTACATTTCAAAAGGTGATTGATCAGCCATTAAAGCTTATGGTCTGCCACTGATGTTTGGGCATAATATGAAGCATGATACCCTAATTGGAATGAGTGGTACCAGGCTGCTTCCTACATATCTGTAGCTGAGAAGTCTTTACGGAGCTATAATCCTTTATTTCTGTTTCTTTCATTTACTCCAAAGTCTAAATAAGGCATTTTCTTGTGCCAGTATGAACCAATGTGATTGTGTATTTTTGTCCTTCAGTTAAAAAACCTCAATTTAATGATATATTAATCTGATGTACAGTAATTAAATCTGGTTGGTGAAACCATCTCAACTGCTAGAAGCTCTTAATCTCAGTCAAGTGTGTGTTGTCAGATAATGTAAAAATTATCAGGCTGAATCAAAAAGACAGTAATTTCTCTTAAAAGTTAAACCATGAAAAATAAAGATATATTTAGGTTTGTATTCTTAAAACTGACATGGATTTCAAGCTCTAGATGACATTTGCACTTCTTTCTTTTTTCTGTGAATAGAGCTCTTATTTGAAAACTTCCAGTCTTTTTCAACTTCAAAGTACCTTACCTTTTTTTCTATTCAAATAGCTATCCATTTGATAAGATGCTTTTCCATATCAAATAAATACAATAAGTAGTCCACGATGTATTTTATTTCCATTACAGCAACTGTTGTGTTTTAGCATGTGAACACACAATTTCAGTAAATTTGTGGCAGACGTGCCTCCACACCTGTCTTGGCAGGCCTGAAAAAGGAGAACTTGCAAAAAATAATTGTAAACAAATGGCTGTGGCTTGCTGTTCTGATTAGCATTTGAGAGAGGTTACTTAAAAGAAGTCTTTCAGCTGACCCAGGACCTGTCCAGGGGTTTCTTCTCAGCTCCACAATTAGCTGGAAAGTTTAACACTACAACAAAAGTACCTTCCAACTAGAATAAAAATTAAAATAGGGCAATCTGTAATTTTCTATTTGCTACCCACTTGTTCCCTTTCTAAAAGAAATGACTCAGTTTCTGCATCCCTGATTATCAAGTACCAAATCATCACTGGGCAGATCTGGAAGGTGAACAGAATATCAGGATGATCAGTGGCACCATTCTGTGAGAAGGATCAGTGATTGGAATCCAGGCAGTCTTTCTTACTCACAAGTCTGGTGTTGGTCTGATTACTTTTGGGAAATGGGATGAAAAACAGTTGCTAGTTCTCCTCATCTTCCCTGTGAGGATATTTTTTTTTGGCAGATGAACAAATTTTTTTCAAGAAATACTGGGGCAGTGCAGATCGAGGTACTGAGCATTGTCTGAAAGCCCATACCAGTAATTCTACTCAGTGAAGGTCTGGAGTAGTGACCACTTGAAATAAGCAGTTTTCCTACTTACTTTTTTTGAAGTAAGCTGTTTCCCTTCTGCCTTGTTCTTGCTGAAGGCACAGATAACTGATAATGAAGTGATTCTAACTACTGTTAATGAATGAGATACAACTGGAACAGATGTTTGGTCCTGCATGATAACTTGGGTAAAAACCACTGGACTGTTTTGAGGATAAACACCTGCTGTGCTTTGCCTCTGCTAAGGACAATCTCAGGCCTCCTTGGCTACTTTGCATTGCCTCACTAGTGGGGCTTGTTTGTGGCCAAGTCTTCCATGGCAGTTGCCTGTAGGATGTAATTATTCTCCGAGTCAGAGACCATCAAGCATGCTACTGTTTAAACAGTCTCAGGCCATCAGTGTTTGATTATCCCTGTCCCCCCTTCGTGGCTGGGGTGTTTGATGAAGGGACCACCAGGCTCTATCTCATTCTTCAGGTTCTTCCCTCTGCTTTAGGATGCTCTGAAGCACTGACTTTGCTTCATGCCTTCTTCCTTCTGTTATACTTGATTTAAGTGCACTTAGGGCAAAATTTCACCTACTAGCAGTTTCAGCTGGAGAATTCCCCTTCAAAGGCAGTGACAGAGTTCTCATTTTTTAAAAAGATCTATGTGGTAGAAAGGATTTCTCCTAGCTACAGATGTGCTGATCTTCCTGACATTGGTGAATATTTGGTCATTAATTATCGTATGAGCTGGCCCAGTCTGAAGCCTGAGAACACTCTTCCACTTTCTTTTCAGTTATTCAAGTCTGTGGCAAATCCTGCCCTTTGTGGCATGGTGTGACTGGTACTCCAGTGTATTTCTGTAGCCAGCCTTGTCTTATCCTGTTCCTTTTGCTAACAGTAACAGTCTGAAACTTTCTGCTTGATTAAGTCTTTAGGCTGATTGTGGGACATGTTTTTGGAATAAGTAGAATGAGTTCTTAAAATGCTGTTAAGGAATATATATATGGGCTTTGTGTCTCAACGTCTCCATTAACTTCCTCAGTTCACTGCACTGTACTTACTGGTGAGCAAGCAGTGTTTGAAAAGGATGTCACACCTTTTATGACTTTGGCTGAAGAAAATGCTACAAAACATTCTGTACCAGAAACTCTGCTTATTCAGGCAGAATCCTTCTTAGTGACCTTTGAGACTTGAATTAGATAAATGCTCTCAGGAAGTTACTTAATTCTAAAATAAGAAACAACAAATCTCTGGAAAAGAGGCTCACCCAAACTGGAAAATTATTGACAGTGGTATGCTATGGGATTTTAAGAGTTTAAGAAATTTGAACTGGTATTTGCTAGAAGGTTTGGATACTGTGCTGTAGTTTGGTAAAGAGAGTAGAGGACAGGATTTTTCAAGCCAGTTACTCATATCAGTATGTAACTGCATGAATCAGCTGTTGATCATTTCTTCTTTGATCATATAGTGATGGTGGTCATTGTTTTAAAAACAAACATTAGGTCAGTCAGAGTAATGGAGCACTGAGTAGTTTGAAATCTGCAAGTGGTTTTGTAGCAAGTGGTTCAGTCCTAGAGGGCTGAGGGCTTTAGACAGGTAGGCAGTGATGGGGTTTGCTTGGAACTAGGATGTCTTTGGGGGGAAAGAGAGCAAGGGGTTCAGACAGATTTAATTCTTGCACCTTTTTTTCAGTAACTGAAAATGTTAAACCCCTGATTTTTTAATGAATGAGGAAAGTGTGTCTTTTTGCTTTACTTGCCATGTTGGAAGTTGTCAGTACCACTGTTAGTGTTGCATCTGCCAACTTTTCCTTTAAAATGTTTGTACTACTGTTTCTAAAATGTTAGTATAAACATCCTATTTGTAGGTGTCTGGGTGTATTTACTGATAAACTTGTGATTGATTGATCAAATCGAATCTAACAAGTACTGATTAATCGTGCAGAGAAATGAGGGAAGAGCCCATAAAAGGATGAGTTCCTTAAGTTTTGGTTGAGTCCTTGTCAGTTTGTGCTCCTGGATCTTTTGTCGTTATGTTCAGCAGGGATTAGTATTCATCAGTACCTGCCACTGTATTCCCTGCTCCTGTCAACTTTCCCTTTGCACACCTCTTGTGTGCTGAGTGTCTTAGAGCCTCTTTTCAGTCTTCAGTAATTCTTTAGAGTTGTGGCATCTCCTGATGCTTTGATTAGAACTTACATGTGTAGCAATTTATTCCGGCAGTCACAAATCTTTTGCTCACTAGTCAAGGGCAGAGTAAAAAGACAATAAAAACCAGAAAACCTTCGTAAAAACATGCTTCTGAAGCTGTCTTACCAGCAAATTGCTCAAATCAAGTAATGCTCTTCCCCAACCCCCAAGAAAACAAGCTTGCAAACAAAACCCAACCAGACACCATCCACTCCCCACCTTCCTGCTGCCAAGGTAACCAGGGTAGATTATTTCTTAAAATGGTATTGCAGGACATGAGGCAAAACAAAGATAAAACGTAATGGTCCTGGGATGATTACTAAAATGATGGGTGTGGGGTTTTCAGGGTCATGGTTGCTCTATATTGAGTGTCAGGGCTTGAAAGGTTTTTTCATTAGCATTTATATGTTTTCTGACAACGATGAAACAATCCAAGCAGTAGATTTCTCAAGGAAGATTGCTGTTCATGGGTAGTTGAAGTCACTATTCATCAGTAACATGATTGATTACTGATCAGACTGTTTTATGTTTAGGATGTGCTGTGTGTTATGTTACAGCAATTCATTATTTATTTCATGTTGGCTGTCTGGTGTAGTACATGATCTCTGTAAAAGCCCTGTAGTGTTGACAGTTTTCAGAGGTTTGGGTTAGAAAGGTCAAATTGATGCCTTTTCTCTTCTTGCATCCTCCCTACTGATACTTTTTGTTGCTTCTGCTGTTTCTCTGTATTCTCTGCTCTTCAAAGAACAGTCAGAATAATGCATAGTAAGAGCTGATTTATTCTGTGTCAGGAAGCATAAGCTCTTTGAAGAATCTACTTAGTTGCACAGTTGTCCAAAATGACCACCACTTGAAAGTTCATCTTTTTCTAATCAAATATAATCTGTAAAATCTGACAAAAATTTTCATTATTATGAGTTGCCTTTCCAATTCTCATTACTGTTCTTGGGCTGTTGAGCCCAAGAGCCACTTTGATTTGAAAATCTTCTTGCACAGACTTTGTTGCAATGAAATTAATGTAATGTGTAAACATTGAGGGCTGTGCTGTGATAGTTGCTGAAGTTCATCCAAGCCACGGAGTGTGTAAAGAAGGAAGATACAGAGTCAGAGTAGCTCTGAGGTGTTGTTTCATAAGTAGCTCCCTTCCTCACCTGACTACAAAAATTATTTCAAGCCTTGTCTATTTCTTACTATGGTAAGTCTGACAGTTTTGGGAAAGATGGAGAGCTGAAAACACACACCGAAATTGGATGTTGAATCTCAGCCAGTCTTCCCTGAAAGTCCATTTCTCCAGTGGAAATTTTGTAGGGCTTGCAGTCCCATGTCAGATTCTGACCCAAAGGGTGACAAAAGCCCTCAGCAGAGCAGATGCAGCTGTGTGTGCATTCCAGGCCATTATCTAGAGCTTTAGCGGGACTCATGTGAATCCAGTCTTTGGTTTTTGTCTACTGAAAGAAGAAAGAGCGAGAGTATGGCCATAACCTGTTCAAACTGATATGCTCTATTTAATGAACAGGAAAACACATTGTTAACTGAGGTTTCTGAAGAATGCATTTCACCAGTAAACTGGGGAAATCTGATAAGGACTCCAAAGGCAGGTGCACTTCATTTGGAAACCAGTGGTTTAATTGAGGAGTTTAAACAGCTGAGCAATGTCATTCAGGAAATTACTGTCCCACTCACGGTATCACTGTGTTTCCTTCTGTTTGTGGCATTACACTTTGAAGTGTTTTGGTACAATATCTTAGTACAGCAAATATTGAAAGGTGAAAATAGTGACTTTTTTTTCTTTCCCTTTTTTTTTTCTCTGAGCAGAGGAAGGGCAAAGCCCAAACACCTGGGAATCACCATGATGTAGTTGGCAAAATTAGACCAAAACATCCTGACCCAAATTTTTAGGAATTCAAATCTAAAATTGATTGTAGAGGACAGTGTTTAGATGCTTGATAATTTTTTGAGAATGTAGGAATATGTAACCTTGACATTAACCTCCAAACTTAAGAAAACCTAGTCTAACAAACAAGGGCATCCACCTCATTGCTTTTCTAGTCAACTGCAAATACTCATTAAACAGCTCTTAAAATGAAAATTTTGTAGTTAGTAGAGAAACATATGCTTGAAATGCACAATAACTGCTTTTTACCACTTCATCTTCTTTTAACAAGAGCCAGTAGCACAGCTTTGAGGTTATCTGTACATGGGGGTAGGTAAGTAAATGCCTCCTCAAGGAAAACTTGTGTTTGGTTTCAGAGGTTAAGAGTGTTTGATATGCACATACAGTGTGATGTATACATTCTTACTGCTTCTGTTATCTTGTGGGGTTTTGTGGCCACTACTTCAGGAAAAAAGCAAAAAAAAACGGAAGTAAATAAAGGAGAATCACTCAATCCCATATTTTTGAAGTAGGATTCAAGGAATGATTTTTAACATTTTTTTTTAATTTGTGGGGGTTTTTGTAACTGAATGTGCTTCATAGTCCTCATCTTTGTGATCTGAAAGGTAATTAGAGGATTTGTAATATCCCACTGGTTTGATCACAACCTCTGCTCATGACATTTATAATGAGTATATAGCTTATAAATAACATTTTGAAGGTATAAGGTTATACAGAGATAATTGCACAGCTGAAATGCACTGGCACAAGGCCAAAGGCTAAGCACTTTCCACCATCCCTCCTAAATTGAATAACTTCACTTTATGAAGTGTATCATCAGAAATTGTTTTCATTACTCCCATAGGGCAAATTAAGGTTAATAAAAATCCAATTCCAGATTACCCATATATGTGAATATTTGTATTTTTAGAACCTTTCTTTTCACTTACATTCCTCACTGACTCTGTATATGTGAATATAAGTATGTAGGTCAGAGCTTCAGCTCACATTTGTACAATTTTGAACTGTTTCAGCTCTCTGAGACAACCCTCTCTAAACTCGACTGTGTGACCCTGCAGGATTTTTCAAACTGAGCAAAACTAAGTGCGCTCCTTCCTCTGAGCTGTGCTTTCTCACATGGGCTGGATCCCACCGTGCTGGGTTTCACTTGACCCAAATGGCAGCCATTCCACCCACCTGCTTCAGTCCCCAAACCCAGTATCTGTATATTTCCTTTAAATGTTGTGTTAAATAGCATATTCTTCATACTTCATACACAGCATTTTGTGCATTCTTCAGCAGTATGTGAAGCCCTTTAGTAGGAGTGAATTGGAGGGATGGTTTTTCCATTCTCCTGTGATGTTAGTTACATACATGATCTGAATTAGCACAGATATTGGAGTCACCTTTTTTCATACTCTGCTTTTACATTACAGTCTTGTTAAAAGTGTCTTCACTCTGCTGCATGCCCCTCTCCTCTTCCCATTTTCCAAAAAAGATACGACCTTCTGACTTGATAAGACAACTATTTCTGCCTCTTATCATAAGAAAGAACATTGTATAGGAAGAATAATATAAGAAATGGCCGAGAGTACAGGAATATTTACCCAGGATAATCTTTCAGCCCAACACTGTGTTTCAGGGACTTGTTTTTTCACAGATAGTGTCTTTACCACTTGGTGGATTTTTTTGGTCTTTGAATTTTTAAAAATCTACATACTCTCATAGCACAAAGAATAGCTTTAGGCAAAATTATCCTATTGGTAACATTTTCGTGTATTTTTTAAAAGAAAGGGGTTTTTCCCACCCCAAAAATTAAAGAGATTAATAAGTTGCTTTTGTTGATCTTAAAATTAATGAAATTTTCACCAATTAGTTAATATCCTCAATTTATTACAGTGCCAATATTGAAGAACAAAGCATAAGAAAAAACAAAGATAGTTCATAATTGGGAATGCATCGTGAAATAATATCTAAAGATACCTTTTACAAATCTATGCAACCTGTTAGGCAGTTGTTGCTTGGGGTTTTTTTATTTGTTGGATGAAATTGTGTCTAAGCAACTTTTCTCTACAGGTTATTGACATGCCAGAACACAATCCTGGAGATATGGGTGGAACAATGAGACTGGGGAAGAGGAGGACTGTTTTCAAAACTGAAAATTCAGTTTTAAGTAAGTAATTTTTCTGCTGTTAAGACTTGCCCTTTGGATTGGAGCTCCGTAACATGGAAAATTAAGAATGCCAAAGCAATTTTGCTAAAGTACTATAACCTCAAGCAAGCAGTTGGGTGACAGATTCTCTGAGTTCATTCACTCTGATCCTCTACCTATATACATTTACAACTGTTATTTGGGGTCCAGTGCTTTAAATAAACAATGAGAAGAATGTTGAGATAACTGGAACGCATTTAATGGTAATTTAATTAATTATATTCTTGGGAAGATCAAAGTGCTGTCTTTCTGTTTTCTTTATGAACTGTAAGATGTGTGGACCTAGGCTTCTCGTCCTACCCTGAAGCTTTTTGGTAGAATTAACTCAAACTCCTATTTGTTATGCTCTTCCCAGACCTTCCCAGAGACGTTGCTTCCCTGGAGTTGTCAGTGCATCTCAGCCTTAAACATTATGTGGCCTTGCTGCCTTAGTCATTACCTTGTCTTGACAATGTTTACTAATGGCCAGGCCCTCGTTATCTCCAGTCTCTGATCCAGCACTTCCTTAGGCCTATCCCAGCCCTGGAAACAGTCATGTTTTGGGAAATTGTAGTAACACTTTTCTCCTATTAATCAGCCCATTGTACAGTAGTAACATAAATGATGCTGTAAATGTGTAAAAAATAGCTTCTTGTCCATGGATGAAATGTGGACATAGGGGGCAGTCCCATGGTGTAAAGGAGAGCACTCTGGACTCTGAATCCCAATGTCCTGAGTTCGAGTCCCTTGGCAGTTCAAAGCCTCCCTGCCATCCCATCCCGTCAGATCTCGGATGCTCAGCAGGGTCAGCCCCAGTTAGTACCGGGTGCTGTGACAGTCCCGAGGACTTCACTGTCACTGTCCAAGCTCGCTCGGCCGTGGCAGATGGACCTCAGGACTGAAACGGTGGGGCCAGTTCTGTGCACGCTGTGCCTCACCTGAAAAATCCACTGTGCAGGCTGGAAGGGCACACCCATGTGGGGAGAGCCCTGCCCAAATCTTCATTCATGAAGTTTGGCCATGCATACAAGGCAAATATGGGCATATTTCTTATATTGCCCTGCCCCGACATTGATCTGAGCTATTACTATATTTAGCTATGTTGAACTTAATGCCTAAATTCCTGCAAAAGACTTTCAAAACGACATTAATGGAGATGAAGTAGCCCCTTTATTGAAAGTTTCGAAGGTGCACACCAAAAGTACGTGCACATGCGTCAACCAGATATTACAGTCTTTGTAACTTTCAGTAATTAACGTTATGTGGTATCTATAGCCAACCCATGGTACCATTTTCCCTTGGTGCCCACCCTCAGAACTCCTCAGAAAGACACCTTGGAGCACTTCCAAGGGCTCTGAGCTGACTCTCCTGTTTTGACTACAAGCTATCTTACTTGTCTCAGTTGGAGTTCTTGCAGGTGTCCTTCAAAACAGCGTGTCCTTGATAACGTGTATCTAACAAAAGTTTAGGAATGTGTGAGAAAGTGCTCAATATCACCTAAAATGTGAGAAGCTTAGAAAAACTTATTCAACTTGTATAACTCTATGAAAATCTACAAAATACACACTAAAATCCTTAGGCCTCAAACTTAGCAAATACATCCTTCTGAACTTTTGAGAATGACACCTCCTTCAGCAGGAGACCAAAGTGTAATACATATGCACATTTAATGAAAAATCTACCTTTCTAGAAAATCCTTGTGCTAGTGATCTGACTGACCTGGCTGATACTTTGCCTATGTGTGGTATAGGTATGCACAAGTTGTTCTGTGGCCTAAATGCCTAGAAAATTTCATAAAAATTAACAAATGTTGTAAAGTCTGGTGTTGCAGCCCTGATTCAGGTGGGTCTGAAGGATCACCTTACAAGTTTCATTTTCACCTTAAAAGGTCATGTATTAGTTTGTGTGAGTTTACAAAGGTTACTGTACCTCCTTCCAAAAGTTCTATTTTGAAAAGAGAGGGGGAGGTAGGGATGTGTAACCTCCAAATACCCTGTTAGGTCTTGAATTAGCAAAATTTAAGATTTTCAAAATGTTATTTCTCAATTTTCAAAATTTTCAGCCTTTCTGTTCAAGCAGCAATAGCCTAAGACTACTCATTAACTGTCCAATCAAACAAGAACAGTCCAGTTGAAGAGCATGTTGTTTAACCTGTATTTTGAAATTCTGTTAACTTTCAGTTAAAGTGCAGTTTTAAGCTTATTGCACTGAATTTGTAGATAAAGTAACAGAAGCTTTGGATGCTGCTCCAAATATTACCCCTGACATTAAACCAGCCTTATTGAAAGATCTGGTAATTAATAATGCCAATCCTCAATGCAAACAGCTCATAGCCTCTCTACCAGCTACAGCTACTTTGGTACAGTTAATTGAAGCCTGTGCCAGATTGCCCTGGGTAGAAGAGGAGGAAAAAGCAAAGCTACATGCCTCTGCTCTAGCCACAGCTCTTAACAAACAATCCACCCAAAAAAGGGGGAAAAGACCCTGGAATTTAACAACAAAATCTTGTCCAGCACAACTAAAATATAGCAGAACTCAAAGCTTCACTGGAGAATGTAACCGTTGTCACAGACTTGGTCACAAAGCCCAAGATTGTCATTCTAAATATAAAAAGGATGGTACTCCTCTAACAAACATGGGGTGGGGAGCTGGGCCTCCAAAAAACCAGAGGGGCTGCAGACCATGGGGTGCAGCCAGTCAAATATCTCATGGAAACTGGAGCCACGCTGCCTTCCCCATATGGCAACCACAACCACAAGTAGTAGTAGCCTAGGACTAGTCGTTAACTGTCATGTGTATTCTGTTGTTTGCATTTTTGCTTTGTTCTTTGAAACAAAAGGGGGAGATGTTGCAGCCCCTGACTCAGGTGGGTCTGGAGGACCACCTTACAAGTTTCATTTTCACCTTAAAAGGACATGTTTCCAGCCTCAACCAATTGGAGTCAGACCACCGCACCTGGGGCGGGGTCACTTGAGGTCATATATACCTGTGTTTTCAAATAAACTTGGGATTTGCTTGGACATCACATTGGTGTGTGCAGTCTCACTAGGCCCCGGTTTGCAACAGTCTGGACCAGTATTACGAATTGTTTAGGTAATGATATTTATCAAAGAATCATAAAAAACTTTAGTAGTTTACCCAGGAAATCTGATTTCACTTTCTAATGCTTTACAACTTAAATGGAAATAATGGTTTCCAAAAGGTGGTTCCTTAAAGTTGATGCATATACCACTTTTTGTAAAATTGCAGTACTATCATTCTACAGTCTTTGGGGATGTTCTTGGGAGTCTAGTTTTTGTACCATCCATCAGAAAGGTAGTAATTCTAATAACCTTAGGGTAAATTGAGAGTAAAGTTTGAGCCATGATTGTGAGAGATATGATACAAACTTGGTTTACTGCATACCTCTAACTTACTCCTTATTGCTGTGAAATCTGGAGTGTTCCAGATTACACAGAGGACTGCAAGAGCCATTTGGGTAATGAAATCAGGAAAACAGAGAAAAGCAATATTCTCTGTTTGTTCTTTGGAGGTATTATGCCAGCTGCCATGCATAATCTAATAAAATGGAACAGATGCTACTGAAAGCCTTCCTTCCCTGCACGTTTTGTGTACAACTGCTGTAACACCCTGAAGGGAATTTATATTGCTTGTTTGCTCAAACATTTTTTTAATTTTATTTTGAGCTTTACAATTTAAATTAGTTTAAGCATGTCCTTTAGTCTACCTGAGGTGTTTCTGGTCAAGGAATGTTGAATAGGAATCCTGAATAAACTCAGGCGACGCTAAATTAAAACAAACTAGTCATCACTCAGGAAAGACAGAAAGCTGGGGTGAGATGAATAGTTTTGTTATGTTATACATATGACTTTTTTAGATTTAAATTAGGAGAAATAGTTGTAACAATTACTAAAACAACACATTAGCATTAATTTTTTTGTTGTATGTTCAGGGAAGCTTTATGGTGATGAAATGTTTGTAGAGGAGCGACACAGGCATCGATATGAGGTAAGCACTGCTAATGTACTTTGTGCTCAAAAGTTAAAACTTGAGCAAGTTGTTCTCTTGGTAGGCAGAAAATAAACTAATTAGAGATGTCTTACATAAGCATAAATCAAAATATGGTAGTGGTTAGATGGTATAATTTAGGTTGAAAGGAGCCTCTCTAAGTCTTTTGGTCCAACTCCCTGTTTGGAGCTGAACCAACTTTATAATTAGATCATGCCACTCAGGATTTTGTCCCATCTAGTTTTGAATCTTTTTCAAGAGAGAATTTCCATAACATCTTTTGACAATTTGTTCCCAAGTTTAACCACTTTGTTGTGAACCCTAATTTCCCTTCTGTCTAATAGGAGATTTCCTTGACCAGTTTGTCGGGTTTTTTATGTCATGTGCTGTGGATCTCTGAGCAGAGTCTGTCTCAGTCATCTTTGTATTGTCTCATTAGATAGTTGAAGTCAGATGCACTCTTGGCTTTCTATTTCCCAGGCTGAACAAATACAGCTCATCCAGTCTCTCCTTTTATGCTGCATGTGATACAGCCCCTAACCATTCTGGTTGAACCTCAACAGTTTTCAATCTCTTTGTTATATTGAGCAGCCTGAGACCAGACAGAGTATTGCAGAGGTGTTCTTAGAAGCGTTCAGTAGGGGGGAATACTGCCATGTAGTGTTTCTGGGTTGGAGAAGATGCAGGGTCTAGCAGAATGGTCTTGGAGAGTGATGTCAGAGATTACCTGGCTTGGCTTATTGTGAAATATTTGAAAGGTAATGGCTTGTAATCCTTAAATGCACTGGCCAATTTGGTTTATTTAAAAGCTTAGATTATGTTCAGTTAGTGCTTATTCTTTCATGGTCTAAATGTAGGCAGACTTCAGACATCTACAACTCGGAGGCTAATTCAGATCATTTGCTTCATACCATGAAATTCTGTATGTCTCTTGTATGTGTCTACTCCTCTGTTTGCTAACATCTGAGAAAAGGTGTCCAAATACTTTCAAGGACACAAGGTGGACTCCTAGAGTTACCTCTGAGATAGTTCAGGAGGGACCTGACTCTATCAATGTCTCGAGAGGGGCCTGTAGTATGGGATGAGTGCATGCTATAACTGATTCAGGCAATGGTAAGTTGCCTTAAAAGGTGGGAAGAGAATGTGATGGTGGTAAATGTGTTTGAATTGGAATATTAACTGAGTGGTTAGGGCATCATCAAAGAAATGAGACAGCTCACTGCAGACTTCCTCAGTTTGAAGAAAAAGCTGAACCAGTGCTTGTGTCATAACGCTGAAATGCAGTGTTCTAAGAGGAGTCTCCACACCTGGTCTAGGGGGCCATTGAAAAAAGGAGGAATGCAAGATGCTCAGAATCAGGAGAACAGCAAGCAGAAGGGACCCTGGCTTTAATCTTTTGAATGTTGCATAATAACTTTTAAAATTACTGATTCATCTCTTTTTTTAATGACCATGTACACTTTTACAAATTTATACTGGAGAGTTGTTCAAACAAGAAGGCCAAAGCTCCCAACCCTTTCCCAATTATTTTCATTCTTATATGCATGCTAAAAAAATTTACAAGTAACTACTACTGTTTGTTAAATCCAAAAATAACAATTATTATTACTTTCAATATTTCAGGTGAACCCAGAATTGACTCACTGCTTTGAAGAGAAAGGTTTGAAATTTGTTGGCCATGATACAGAGGGGAACAGAATGGAAATTATTGAACTGGAGAGTGAGTGTCTTGTTTGTAGTACCTTTTCCATCTGTTAAAACTGTATAAACTATAGGTTGTTAAACTACATGTAGATACAATATTTAGCTGTCATAGCAGCCAAGATCATGTTGGGGATACTGTTGACTCCATATATATATTACAATGGGTGAAAATTGAATTTATCTTAGGAAAAGTCTTACACTTGGCTGTTGCTTGTACTTCAAACCACTCACTGCTACTCTTTGAACGCAGCAGTCTATCCATTTTGTGGTCTACCCATAGTCCATAGCTTTCAACTTGGATGCTGGGAAACCATATCAAAAGCCTTGCTAAAGTCAGAATTAAGGAAAGCTACTGCTTTCCCTGCATTCAGAGACAGATTGTTCTCAAGCTGGTTGTGCTAAACTATCTTCCTGTCCTTCATGTGTCTGGAAACACATTGGAGGAGGATTTGTTTCATAATCTTGCTCTAAGATGAGGTTGGACTGACTGTTCTGTGGTTCCTTGGATCCTTCATTTTGTCTTAGAGAAGGACATGATGACTGCCTCTATCTAGTTATCAGGGACCTCTCACGATTGCCTTGGCTTTTTAAAGATAAAAAAAACCAGCTTCACAGTGGCATTGCCTTGCTTTCTAAGGACCCTCAAATAATATTCAAATATTCCTAATAACTAAAAGGTGTTCAGTTTGCTTGACTGTATAAAATGTGTATGCATACAACATAGCCAAAGCAAAGTATTTGTTACCTAGAGAGACTGGGAAAGCTTCATCCTTGCAGTAGAGACCTTCAAAGCTTGACTAGACAAAGCTGTCCTGATTTAACTTTGAACTGTCCCTTCCTTGAGCAGAAGGTAGGAACAGAGGCCTCCTAAGGTACCTTCCAGTCATTTTGTGTATTTTTCAGTTACCCTCTGGTTAAAATCATGGAAACACAGTGTGAAAATTAAATGGAAAGGAAGCTCCCTTGCTACACAGAAGCAATTCAGAGAGATGAGTGTTTGATACTTTGGAAGTGTAGTAGATTTGGACTACTTTACTAAATAAGATGATGCCATAGAATCACAGAATCACAGCATCGATTGGGTTGGAAAAGACCTCCAAGATCATCAAGTCCAACCCTTGGTCCAACTACAGTCCATTTACTAGATCATGGCACTCAGTGCCACATCCAATCTCAGTTTAAAAAACTTTCTTTTCTAAAAGATTCTGAAATGAAAAGGAGCTACTCTGCATGTGTTTGTTCAATGGTACACAGAGTAGTTCTTCAAAACCATTGTTTTTGTTTTACTTGTATATTTGGTTAACTCCTTGTTCTTAAGTTACTGTTGACTAGTTGAGTCAGGCACCTGAAGGTGCAGGCTACTCTGTGAGATTTTTTTTTTCCTTTTCTGTTCTTATGTGACCCCTAATTGCCATTGATCAAGATAAACTCCAGACAGAGAAGCAAACATTCATCATAAGAATACATTATTAGTGTATGGAGTGCTATTTGTGGCATGGTGCTCCTGAGAATTCATTTCATATACTCATGGGATGTTGAATGCTGTAATTTTGAACCATGTTTGGAATATAGACACCTACTTAACAATGTCAAGCAACTTCACCATATGGAGTAATCAGAGAGCAAAGGATACATGAGAATTCATAAACCACTAATAGTGATGGGTATTTTCAGGTTAGTTTGTTCCTGGCAGGTGGCCTCTGTTACACATGCTGGTGTTCAGAGGCTACTTTGTCTGTCCTGCATGGAACAGCTTCTACCGAGAGCATCATGAAATAAATGAGATGGAATTTTTAAATTGGGTGTTACTGTGAAAAGAAGAAAAACAGCAGTAAACCCGGGGATTATTTCACAGAGGGCTGCAAGGAGACTCTGGTTTCTAAAGAAAAACAGTCATAGGGAGTAGGGTGGGTTGGAGCAGAAGCACAGAAATAAAGGTACACCAGATAGCTTAGGCAAAGCTTTGAAGCTTTGGAACTATTTAGTGCTCTGTCATTGAAGTTATGGGATCCAGCTTCTCTTAAACATATAGCAGCAGAGAAGAGCAGTATACTAGCCTATATAGTTTTATCTTCCTGGAAGAAAAACTCTAATTTCTTGTTGCCACCTACTCTGTGCTGCAGAGAAATTCCTTGAATGGTAGGGAATATTTAGGAAAATGTAGAACCAGAGAAGATCTGTTTTGTCCGATGTCCTGGCACAAGAAGTGGTTAATGTTGGCTTCTTTAAAACAATATTCAGAGAGGGAACAGGTGCTTTGCATAGAAGAGTACAAAACCATTCTTTTTTACCCTTTGAAGAAGACAGAGGGGAAGCAGGAGCAGTGGTAAAAAGGTGCTCTGAGGAACAAAGAGCTGAAGATGTAAGAGAAGATGAAGCACCATATTGTCCTGGATATATGTACATAGATACATATTGGAAACCAAAATACTATGAAATTAACATGATAATTGTAAACTTCGTAATTGTTCCTCTGCCCTCCCCCCTGGCTGCCCATGCCCATGTAGGTACAGGTTTATTCAGCTTTTGTGAATCACAGGAGGATTGTTCCTTAATTTGCCTTACTAACCTTTTGCCTCTGTTGTCAGTAGCTTTCTGTGGAAAAAAGTTAAGTTTCTGCTGCCAAACCCTTAAATTAACAATGCTGATCTGGCTTCTGGACACTTGTCTGGAATCTTCAATAAACTTTTTTTCCTTGAAGTTGTTCTACTATGTTCTTCCTACATTGTGTAATTTTCTTTGACATCTATCTTGTAGATCACCCATACTTTGTGGGAGTTCAGTTCCACCCAGAATTTTCCTCAAGACCTATGAAACCTTCACCTCCATACCTTGGACTGTTGTTAGCAGCAACTGGGACACTCAATGCATACCTGCAGCGTGGATGTAAATTGTCTCCAAGGTAATATTTCTTTGTTACTTGCCTGCAGTTTGCCAGTCACATTTTTGGAGTGACTATCCCATCCTTCAATTCAGAAGTCCAGAAGAGGAGTTCTTCATGTATTCATTTGTTTCTGTGTCTGCCTATCGTAAACCCTGGTGTAAAATAATCTGTCTTCCCCCTTTTCAGAGGCTATTAGGACTAAAGTTAGTACTCCACATCATAATGGGAAGGAACTAAAAAAAAACCTTTAGTAAATTCACCTGAAGTTTGTGGCCTCCTGTGTTGACTTCCACTGACAGTAGCTTCACAGGGAAGGAGATTTGCTAGAGGATCAAGCAATGAAGTGAAATTCTTACCTGGTTGTATTTGAATGATGTTAGAAACAACAAAGAAAATACTGATTTTTATTTTGCCATAGCTCAATAATAAATACTGTCTTTCAGAGACAGGCCTGAAACAAATCAGTTGGGATATCTTTAGACTTACAGAAGAGTTTGGATCTAGATCAAAATTGGATGGTTCAGCCAAACTAAAATTCTTTATCCTAGTTCTGTTGGACCCAGAGGTTTTGGTTTATTGAATATAGCAATGTTTTTTAACTAGTGTTAACTAATTCTTGTTATTTCAATGATACTAATAACAGTTACAATTTCATTATAGTACAAATAATAAGGAGGTCAGAAGGAAGCCTAGGGCACAATAACAAAAATGAAAAAAAAAAGACTGGATAATAATGCTGAGCTGATCCAACTCTGGCATATTGTCTTTCCTCTAAACAAGGCACCAAACTTATGGGGGTTTTGGGTTGGGCTTCCCTCCCACCCCCAAGTGTTACGCTCTATTAAAATGAGGTCCTTTTTTAAGCTGAGAAATAGAAATTTGTTTCAGGTTTGAGTAGTAATGGAAAACAGCCAAACCAGACCAGAGCAATCTGTTTTGGTAGCCTGCTGGGCTCCTTACGGGTATATCAGTTGGCTTTATAAATGCATTTCATCTTTGTTCACATTGCCCAGTTGTGCAATGATGTACATACAAAGAGAATGAATTTCTGATATGCAAACTACAGCTTGATTGAAATACTCCTGTTACTTTAGTCTGTCATTGTTATTAGTGGCCATAATGTCAGCTACCTTTTAAAGTCTGGGCTGATGCAAGATGCAGGTCAGATTTCTGTGGTGCTTGGCAAGGGAGAGTCTTTCAGGACAGTGGTCTTCAGTCTCTCCCTCTTTGTGGATACTCTGCCTCACACTTAGCTTGTTTCCCAGGTCCCAATATCCTTTCTTATACTACTTCATTCCATGAGTAAACCTATTTATCTCTCTGAGTGAAAGAAAAATTACCTTTTTTCTTAATGAGTGATCTGCCTGTGTCCTGCTAATGTACATCTCTTGGCACTATAGCAACTGTGCTATCTAATGTTGACTTTCATTTTCAGCAATTAGTGAATGTGCCACACTTAGACTTGTTTGAATTAATAATTAAAAAAGTATGCACAGCTCTTTTGCTTCATGTTCATACAATAAACTCCAAACAAACCTTTAAGCATTTAGCGAAGACAAAAATTCGTACCCCCAAACTTATAGATAAAATTATAGATTTTACCATTTACAGCAATCAAGCAAAACCCCTGTGTCTTGAGACAGAACACTGGAATATAAAAACATTTGGAGGCTAACAGAGGAGTATTTTGCAGAGAAGAATCTTCAGAAGGGAATTTCAGTGCTAATTACAGCACACCCACTTGTATTAACATATCCCACTGCTGAGTGGAAAGACTTTCCAATGTAAACCTTTAAACCTCAGAATGCTAGTGATTTCACTGGAAAGCTAAGGCATGTCATAGCAAGGCTGAAACAAATCTGAGGAAAGGATTTCCTGCACACCTCATCCAGCACCGCCTGTGTGAGCTGTAGTCACGCCGATGACGAGAGCAAAGGTGTAACCTGAAAGAAAATCTGCGGAGACCAGCAAGTTGAGCAGATTACCTAAACTAGGCTAGTATAAACACTAAAAGGAGAGTTAATGATGAAGTCCTGAGACAAAAGGAAATATGTACTTCAGCATGAGAGTCTTAACAGGAAGCCATTACCCCAAAACATTTAGCAGCCCCATAATTAGGGTGCAGTTTTAGAACATCCGACACCTGGACAGCAGCCCTAGCTTCTGAGCAAAGCTAATAGTAAATTTAAAGATGCATTACAACTCCCAGAAGAGTGTCCTAAATATATATAAGTGAATAAGCCTTCTCTAAAAATTTTATGAGGCCTGGTCTGGTAGAGACACAGACACAGACACACGTAGGCAGTTTGAGACTGGAATGCATTCTCTGGGCGAAACTTAGTTCCCAGAAGCTTTGGTGTGTACAGAGACAGTCAAGAACTGAGCAAAGGGTCAGAATAACCCAGTGATGAGGTATTACTTGGTCACATGAAGGTGGTTCGGCACCCAAGCTGCCTTTGTGGTTTCAGCCTCTCGTGCTTTATGGCATGAATGCCCAACCATCAAACAAAGCCATGCACTTCATTTCCTTTTGAATGGTTTTAGATGATGACCTTTTCCACATCTTTCCATGGAAATATTGAAGTCACCATTTCATATAGAAGTGAGGGAGGTGAGAGGCTTCCAGTTTATGTTTCATTTTCAAGGACAGAGAAAACCGGAACCACCTGAAACTCTCAAAGCACTCAAAGCATACAGTACCCACAAATACACTCCTTTGTAAAAGAAAACAAAAGGTTTTAATAGAAAACTTGTGGAAGAAGAGGGAACTTACATGTAATGTTGTTGGCTTTTACTGAGTCTTACATAGTTTCATTTGGAAAAAAAAAAAAAGCTGGCTTACCTTTGGGAACAGTGTAATATGGGTTGCAAATCACTGGTGTACAATAGAGCCGTGTTGCTGGTTTGCTTTGGTTTGCTGTTTTTGTTTGGGTTTCCTTCCTGTAGCAAGTTCAGCATCATCAGGCTTTATTTCTTCTTCCTCCTCAACCAGCACCTTTATTAATGACCTGCAAGAGTAAGGCAGAGTGCATTAATTATATTTGCAAATAATGTTGTTTAAATAAGAGCTAAAAGCACTATTCAGAACAAAGAAATAACATAAAAGTATTTAGGGAATTTGGAAATCTGTGCTGAATAAAATGACATATTGGGAAGAGAGGTTAAAAAGCTAAATAATTTAATTAATTTCAACAGGAATGTCCAGTAGATGGGAGAAAATGTAGGAAGGGAGAGTTGTTCCTAGGTGAGAAAGTGTGGGAAACTATGACTCCTGCCAAAAGAAATTTCTGCAGATCATTCGTGAATATTCTAATGTGAGGCACCAATCCAATGCCATCTAGTCACAGAATACTCTCTTGAGTAACAGGCAGTTAAACGCTGCCCTGACACCTGATCCTGTCAGATCTCAGAAGCAAAGCGGGGTCAACCCCATTTAGTACTTGGATGGGAGACCTGCTGGGAATAGCGGGGTCTGTAGATTCTAGTCCTGAGGACTTCGCTGTCACCGTCCAAGCTCGCTCGGCTGTGGCAGATGAACCTCAGGGGTTAAAGGGTGTGCCTCACCTAAAAAACTCACTGGGCAGGCTGGAAGGGCACACCCCCATTGGGAGAGCCCTTCCCAAATTTCGTTCGCGAAGCTGAGCCACACATATGCTCTCTTCTAGGCAGGTTATTAATAAAAGATGACTTATGAGTTGTGTTCAGAGACACGGAACAAAAGTGGCTAGAGGGACAGGAGTGATGTATTAAAAAAACTAACAGAAACCTTAGAATGTTTGTCCATATGGTGCTTACTGTACTAACATGGTCCAACTGTCTCCCAAATCAGCTGTGGAGGAAAATTTGGGTAAGCACCTGTGAACAGAACAGAAAACAACCTGTGTGACATATTCTGGTGTGTGAGAGACAGAGAAGGCATGTATCAAGAACACATCTGGCACAGCATCTGCCACTGGCCAAATCCAGACATATCAGATTAAAGTGAAGGAAATGTTGTGATTTGAAGACTATCAAGGGAGCAGCAAGAAAGGGACTGCTCCACAAAAGATGACAATCCAGGGGCCAGGGGTGGCAGCTGTCCTAGTAGGGAGAGTGTCCTCACCAGCAGGAGTCAGTACCACAGTCTCCAGACAAGGCAAGGGGGTCTGGCTCCAGGGACAGTCACCACTGGGGAAGACCCCAGGTGAGGATGGTTGGGGCAGCAAAGACCTGTTGTTATCCTCAGAGCTCTTAAAGAAAGCTATGGAAAAGTTTTAAAGGAAATTCTCTCTTAACCGTAGTGGCACTTAGTAATGGTTATTTATGTCAGTTACTTTGTCATTTAAGTGTTTACAGTGAAGACCCTTCTGAGCTAGTCACCTCAAGTCTTTTTCTGTAGTCGTTAAGTGAAAATGCACTTCAAGGAAACAAGCAGCTCATTATAATTGTTACATAGGTCACATATGCATTATACACTGCAAATGCTGTTTCTCCCCATTGACTGTAAGAAGCTGGTAGTAACTATCTCAGATGAAGATGTTACTCTAAGTCCAGTTATGTGAGTGCAGATGTCTGGCAGGTTGGGACTGGGGAGTCTTGGGTATATGCTGAGGGATTCCTTAATGAAAAAATGTTTTCTGGAAGCACAGAATTGTATAATGATGACTATCATAATACATGATATATATAATTTATTAGACCACATAATATTTATAAAAATAGGCACTGAATCTGTGTGACTGCAATTATAACCATTGCACAATCAAATATGCATTTATTCTGAGTAATGTTTTAGTGACTATAATAGCTTTAATAATTCAGCATTTTGGGGGAAAATAAATTATGATAATTGACAGATTTCCTTTTGCTGGGTTCTCAAAAGCTAAACAATTGCTTGTTTTAAGCAACCACAGCCTGTACTAAATCTAATTACATTTATCTTTAATTTGCACTGAGGAAGAAATGCACTTAGCTTGGCTCCTGCCTTTGCAGGGCATAACATTACTGTAACAATTGTTTAAATTGCTTACGTTTCTGGAAAAGGAGTTTTTTGCCAATTGTACATCAAAAATGAATGGAAAAAAAGCTCCTTTGAAACTGTCAAATACTTGGTTTCTAAAGAATGTTGATCTGAATTTTACAAGTGAAACAAACAGAATGTTCAGGGAGTACCCATTCTGCAGTTGCCTGGGTTTCTTAATAAGAACATTGAAAGCAGGCAGTACGGTGCTTTTGAGCAGCTGTTTGAAAAATGTAGGTTTAAATTTGACACTGAGTCTTAATTCTGGTGATTTTGCAGCTGAGGTGGGTGGTGCATTCCATCTTCATGTCATGTGGCCTCAGCAATTAGCTGCCTTCTATACCATACCTATAGGGAATCTTCTCATCTTACTTCCTTCCATGCTTTAGACTGATGCATAGCAGAGGGCTGATGATGCTTCTCTCAGTAGAAGAGTGAGATCTGCAACAGGCATTAATTTGATAATAATGGAGCATATGCAGAGTACAGCTCTTTTTATTGCTTACATCTTGAGAAGACAGGGATCTAAGGATGAGTGAACTTCTAAACAAAACCCTGTAATGTAGTTTCTCATCAGAGAATATTTTCGTTGCTCAAGTCAGGAAATAAGTTGCAGTTCATTGCAAAGTGAAATGCCAGCTGGGTACTAGTATGTGTTCCACGTTAACTTAAGGTGTTCCACATTAGTTAACTGCAAAGGGAGATACCAGCTAGATACTGGTTAATATTTACTGTGCAGTGAATGTATTTCCATTAACTGCAGCTAGATTGGGTGTAAGGATCAAAGTGACCAAAATTCTTCATCTTAAAAACTGAAGTGACTGATAAAAAAAAATACAACTGCCAGAGTTATATCTTGTTATCTGGTGGCCTGAGATCCGCTCAGTAGCTCTTTTTGCTGGAGTCCACTGTTGTAAGAACTGTCATAAACCAGATGAAATGGGTGTCCAGTCACTGCCCAGGAAAAGTATTAATTAATTTGTACACAAATGGAGAAAAAACTTGCTGAGGTAAATGTAAGCATATTTTTTTCAGTGGCTGCCTCAGTGTGAAAAAGAAATTAGTAAAGGAAAGCTGGGCTTGTTTGATTTCTCACCACCCCCACTTTCATAGCCAGCAGATTTAAGTAAGATTACATAATATTGTCAAGTGTGAGCACAAAGCATCCATTTGGGTTTTGTGTTTAGTATCTGTGTAGCAACTCAGTGTAATTTGAAAGGAGGTATACATTTATTCCAAACAGAGGTGATGACTCATTTGTGGCTAGTACTACCTGAAGTTTTTTTTTTCAGATTACGCATGAGTTGAATACAGTTCACATCAGAGTAAATCTCACAAACTGGACACCAGTGTGGGTTGGAAACTGTAACACACAGGTGTAAATATACCAAGATTCAGGAGTCCCTGGTGGATTTCAAGCCCACTGTCAGCTTAACTCTCGAAGTTGAGGTTTTCTTGGAGTTCAAGTTGTTAACATGATGCCACAGTTTCTAGGTGTGCTTAGAGACATGATTCAAGCAGCTGAAACCACGATACTCACAGTTACCTGAGTTGGAAGGCAAAGGGTTGATCCTTACCTGGATATTTCCCCTACCTTTCTTGCCTGTGTGGCCTGCTTGTGTGCAATAAAACTGACTAACACCCTACAGAACATCCTTAAAGTAGGGGAGGTTGTGAGGGGCTACTGCAGAAGTCAAGAAAGTTGTGACGAGAGCCCTTCTCTGGGATGTAGTGTCAAATCCTGTACTGAAATTGGGCAGTGTGGGAACAGGAACAAAACTGTCATCAGCTGAATAAGTGTTTTAGCCTCTGGGCTAGAGGGGAGCTAAATGACTCTTACCTTTTGCAAACTGGAAACAGGCTTGAGAAGTTGGTGTGGCAAGTCAGGGGAAATGACAGAAGCATCCAGTGCATTGTGACTGCTTCTATGGGCAAATGGCTCTAAAACCTGTGTCACTGAGTGGGGAAGGACCTAGGATGAGAGTGCTGGGTGAGGATCAGCACCTAAATGCCTTCAAGACATGAAGGTGGGCAGTTCTCCACTCACCTTGTTGGTCCCTGGGCATTTTTACTTAAGCATCTGACTCCCATGTTGTGTTGTATCCAGAGCTCTGGCATGTTTTTCAGCTGTGACTGTCATTGGGCAGCAGAGCTAATTTAAAAAAAAAAAGGTCTCTGAAGGCTTTGGGCTTAAATCAGGGCAGTCATAAGATTATACAGCTCTCTGCAATCACAGTTTTACTCTCTGTTCTATGGACGATATTTGCTATTTTGCTGTGATGTGAAAATACAAAAC
Source organism: Pithys albifrons albifrons (assembly GCF_047495875.1). Classification (NCBI taxonomy): domain Eukaryota; kingdom Metazoa; phylum Chordata; class Aves; order Passeriformes; family Thamnophilidae; genus Pithys; species Pithys albifrons. The sequence continues at coordinate 9,172,898 of NC_092458.1, forward strand.
TGTTTTAATAATACTGAATTTTTGTTCCATGTTTCCATGGGTACTTTCAGAAAAAAGTAAGTACCGTGTCGGTGGTGTTGTGTTTGTCTGTGTGCATCTGGCATGCTTGATCATACTGTTAACAACACTTTCCTCACTTGAACTGTGTAATTGATTGCAAGCTGGTGAAATAATCAAATTGAGCATTTCAAACTAGCCTGATACGACACGCTCTTTATAAGAACCACATCAGCAGCATGTGTGTCATGCAAAGAAAGGGTAGAATGCTGTAGGCAAAGTCTTGATGTTAGGATAGTCAGAATATATATGCAAAATTTGGTACAGTGACTTGCTGTAACTGTGGAAGGCTTTCTTAAGAGTCAGAGGTTGAAATTAAATGAGATGACTGCTGATGCTATTCCTCCTGTCCCATGCTATTAAAATGGCTGGTTTTTTACCTGTTCTTTCTTGGGTTTTCTTTTCACTCAAGGAAAAGGTGATGAAATTCAGGCTACAAAGCAGTGCCCGATAACAAGCACTAGTATTGCTGAGTGCAGTTTGTTCACTGCTCCACATAGGAGTCTTGATCAAAGATTTCCAGCTGTGAGGCTACATAGCTCCCCTTGAAGCACTACCCAGCAGGCAGTCAGTGGGGATCCACTGATGAGGCTGTGTCTAGGTGGGTCATGGACTGCTTATGTGCTTGATGTCTTAGGAGGAGATCATGCCCCAAGGTGGGGAGCATGGTGTGACTGAGGTCCTGTTGACTGGGGGATGAAGGTGTATATGTAAGAGTGAGATGTGACAAGACAGGTGTGCCAGTGGCTTGTTGTGGAGTTAGTACCCAAAGCTGTCACAGTGTGAGATCTGAGATCCCTGCCTGTACTATGTTAACCATAACTTATGCTCTGAAGTGTCATGGGACTGACCAGAATTACTGCTGCTCAAATGTGATTGTCAGTTCTCTGGGCTCCCTTTCCTGGCTTCTGATCTTGGGAAAACTGAATTTAGAAATGAAGTATAGTAGGGGGAGGTTGAGGCTGGAGGCACTTCTGAAGTGCATTTAGAGTTAAGACACGGCACCTACAGGACAGATGGGGATCAGACCCAGCCAGCATGGATTTAGGAGGGGCAGGTCCTGCCTGACCAACCTGATCTCCTTCTATGACCAGGTGATCTGCCTTGTGGATGAGGGGAAGGCTGTGAATGTGTCTACCTGGACTTCAGCAAAGCCTTTGACACTGTCTCCCATAGCATACTCCTGGAAAACCTGGTGGCCCACAGCTTGGACAGGGGCACTCTCTGCTGGGTTAGGAGCTGGCTGGGTGGCCAGGCCCAGAGAGTGCTGGTGAATGGGGCTGTGTCCAGCCGGCAGTTGGTCACCAGCGGTGTCCCCCAGGGATCTGTGTTGGGCCCAGTACAGTTTAATGTCTTTATTGATGATCTGGATGAAGGGATTGAGTCCCCCATTAGGAAATTTGCAGATTATACCAAGTTGGGTGGGAGTGCTGATCTGCTGAAGGGTAGGAGGACTCTGCAGAGGGGTCTGGACAGGGTGGATAGATGGGCTGAATCCAGTGGTATGATGTTTAACAAGGCCAAGTGCTGGGTCCTGCACTTTGGCCACAACACCCCCCTGCAGCACCACAGGCTGGGAACAGAGTGGCTGGAGGGCAGCCAGGCAGAAAGGGACCTGGGGGTTTTGATTGACAACAGGCTGACCGTAAGCCATCAGTGTGCCCAGGTGGCCAAGAAGGCCAATGGCATCCTGGCCTGTAATGGGAATAGTGTGGCCAGCAGGACCAGGGAGGTGACTCTTCCCCTGTACTTGGCACTAGTGAGGCAGCACCTTGAGTACTGTGTCGAGTTCTGGGCCTGTCAATTTAGGAAGGATATTGAGGTGCTGGATTGAGTCCAGGGAAGGCCAGTGAGGCTGGTGAAGGAACTGGAGCACAAGTCCTGTGAGGAGAGACTAAGGAAGCTGGAGTTGTTCAGCTTGGAGAAAAGGAGGCTCAGGGGAGACCTTATTGAAAAAGGAGGTTGTAGTGAGGTAGTGGTTGGTCACTTCTCCCAGGCAGCTAGCAGAAGACCAAGAAGCTGTGCCATGGCAGGTTTAAGTTAGATGTTAGGAAGAAATTTTTTACAGAGAATGATCAGACATTGGAATGGGCTGCCACGGAGGTGGTGGATTCACTGTCCCTAGAGGCATTTAAGAAGAAACTAGATGTGGCACTTAGTGCCATGATCTAGTAGGCAAAGTGGTGTTAGGCCTAAGGTTGGACTTGATGATCTCAGAGGTCTTTTTCAGCCTAGTTGATTCTATGATTCTATAAGATAAACCTGGAGACCTAATACACATCACAGCTGACTGAAAATGATGGTGGGCACTTATTTCTCTCAGTCACTGCGGTGATTCCTGTTCTTCACTATTTTCTTGTTCTGGCCACTTATAAAGCAATCACTTGCATGGCTGTTTGTTGTGTGAAAACCAGTCTGCTTCGCTCAGGAAACAGCAAAAGGGGGTAAAACCTTGGGAAAAACTGTCAGGATATTGCTTGGTGCAATGAAAAGGATTTATGTTCAGACTGGAAGGGCAAGAATTGTAACTTAAGTGTGAGTTGAAGAATTCTGACTAAATCAAGTTGTCTTAACTTTTTCTTTGGTCAAAACAATTATTATTGTAAAGGAGAAATACCTTTTATTCTTGGTCTGAATACCTGTTATTCTCCATGTTGTTAGTCATGATTGTAGACACACAGCACCAGCAAACTGTAGAATGTACTCAGGTAGAGTATTTTTTCTTGTTAGGTCTTAAACTCCAAACTTAAGGCCATTCCTTTAGACAAAGTTATTCTAAAATACCATGTGTTAAACCTGAGCTTAAAGAATTTTTCTGGAAATGGGTTGCATTTGAGGAAAGTGTTGATCATATGCATCATGGGTTGGAGGGTTTGAAATAAAATATTTGGTTTAGATCCTTCTGAATGCTTATTGCTTCTAACAGTGACAGCTACAGTGACCTGAGTGACGACAGCTCTCCCGAAAAAGAGTTTTCTAATCCTGACACAAGCTGAAATGATTGTATGAGATCACAGAAATGGATGATGCTGTTGAGGTAAACTGAATCATTTTGATACTGCTTTATGGTACTTACTTCTTCTAGATTTAAAACAGCAGACAAAGTTAACTTAATTCTCCCTGTTGTTTCAAATCCCATCTGAGAGCTTATGTCTTCTTTCTTGCCTGTAGCACTTAATTGTTTTCCTCTTCTGCTGCTTAACTCTGCAATTGTGGTATTAAAGTCTGCTAAGTGGTTTGGGTATGTCTTATGTGTAGCATGCTATACAAAGCCAATTTGTGTTACTGTTTGAAGACGTATTGAAGTTTTAAAAAATTATAGCTTTGTTTGCCATAGGCTTTGCCAAAGTGATCTTAGATTGTTCGTTGATTCACCTGTAGTCATAAATTTCCTTTCACTTTGGAGGTTGTATTTCCTATGACACACCTGATCTCTGCAAGATCCAGGCTTGAAACTCAGCCTTACTCTATTTTTCCTGTGCAGATTCATCAGAGTTTTGGCTGGTATGGCACTCTGATTCATGCTTGTTAGTATTTCTGCGCACTTCTATAAGCAGGACACAACTTTCCCCTCTGATTTTATTCCTCTCACGTGGTGTAGTCATTAAGCAGCTGTGCCAAACAGACAATTAAGGCTACACATGAATGATGCATTTCTGCCTGATGGTCTCCTGATTAAAGTGCTGGCATGAGAGGCTAGAAATTGGAGTTCAGTTCTTAGCTGCAGCTTGGATTTCTTCTGTGATTTTCAATTTATTTCTTTTTCCCTCTCATGTACTACATGTTAAAAATAATCCATCTTGAAATCATGAGAGTGGAGAACAGAATGTTAAATGATTTCATGACCTGGTACATGTAAATAAAGTACTGATGCATGACCTAAAATAACCTAAAAATAAGCAGGCAGAATGTTCCTTTTCTCTCTTGCCTGGATCCTTCCCACCTTCACACACCACAATGGTTCTGTTTCTTGAGACCAGCACGAAGTACAGGACAGCCCCTTTAGCTTTGTCCTTACTTTCCTGAATGGAATTTATCAATGGTATTTCTCTATATACTGTTGCAGCTCTGACTTGTTCAGGGCTTGTATGAATGTGTGTTTGTGATGCTTTTAATAGTTGTCAGCAGTCAACTTGATTTTGTTTGAACGTGTCACTAGTGGATACCAATTGTATTCAACAGAATTACTCTAGAAAGGATTTAATAATTAAATCCAAATATAAAAGGATAAAAGCATTGGCTCATTTATTTTTATGTCATGGTTAATTCTACCTATTAATCAGAGCTGGGTGCACATGTAGACTATACTTTGTGGTTTTGTTTTATGCTGTTTGAACCAGATGAAATGAATCTACTTGTAATATTTACTGTAGGACTACTTTGAAGTCAGTCAACAGATTTGAGTGAAAATTACTTAAGCATGAAATAAACTGAGTTACAGAAGAAATATTTTTAATCATTCATTTTTTTACATTTATTCTTCCTTCCTCTTCCTCTTTTTATGTTACAGAAACTTGGGAACAGGACAATATTGAATAGAAGAAAGTAGAAGAATAAGCTGCTTACAGTTCTCATACTGTTTTCTCCTCTACTTTTTTCAATAATTCTCGTTACAGATGACAGGTTTACTGTCCTGTAGCAACACCCGTTCTGTGTAAATGCTGTTTCTCTTTAAAAGTTACAAAACAGTTGTGCACCTCAGCTGTTAATCATTATTGTTCTTGTCCTATATTTCAGAGTGATCTCAGGTGAATATGTATTCACTAGTTCACAGCTGTTCTTGATTTGAAGAAAGACTTGACTGATTTCAGTTTGCCTTAGAACAGGAAGACAAAACGCATTAGTTCTTGGGAATGAGAGGGAAAGCACTAAAGCATTTAAGGGAAAATTGTCTTATTCTTGAGCAGTAGAAAACTCTTGCAGGTTTGTTTCCCTATTAAGCTTGTATATACATATTTTTGTTTTTTACTTTTGTTGCTGTTCAATATGTACAAATGAAAAATTATTGCTGTATTTCAGCTCTTTGTGATTATAATAATTAATATTAGATACACATTTTTTCACTTTGCTCTTCTAAGTGATTTGACTCCATATAAGTTCATTTGCTCTATTTCTCCTGGCAGTCTGATAATACTGAACGTAATTCCGACCTACAAAATTACAGAAATTATATTAGAAAGTGGTTTTGTATTTGGATTTTTAAGAGAGAAGGTAGATACACTCATATTAAACACTTGTGTGAAAGTTGTAGAAGATCCAGTCACAAACCTGGAGTGTTTTCTGGTATCCAGCTGTGCAACACAGTTAATTTCAGTGAGTGAGTATAAAGCCAATTAAGTACAGTTCATCCTTGTTTTCCTGCATCCAGTGACCACTCTATTGTCACAGCACTTATTCCCCAGTAGAATACAATGATGTGTTTCAATTTAGAAACCTTAAGTTTTTCCACTGCATGACAACTGCAGGCAGCCCTGCAAAGCCAGGACTGGAGCCTGAATCACTGAGATGGAAGAGGAAGGCAAGGGATGCTGTACTGGGTATAAGGCTGGATTCCATTAGCAGTGGGACATCATCAGATTTGTCATAGAAGCTGGGCCTGAGCTATGTAACTGACAGGCTACAGATGCCTGGAACACACTTTCCTTATAAAGAAAAATTCTGAATTTTGAGTGTTGTGTTTTGGTTTGGTTTGGGGCAAAATGACTTTCTTAATTCATCAAAAATTAAAAAGCTGCACAAAAATAAAAAGCACTGTGTCTCTTCTTACACCTTTGTAAAACAGCAAGTTTGAGAGCTTCGCATTGCTCTAGAAAATCTCAGGTTACACAGCCAATTTATTTCTTCACTAAAAGAAGCTCTAGTCATAACAAAATATATTATGTATTCCTATGGCAGTACTTTTCTAAAGTACTTTTCTAAATGCGTGCCTTAGAAATAGCTACTATTGACAGAATTGATGTCACTGTATGTCTTCCCCAATGAGAGACACTGGCTATGGGTTTGTGAAAAGTGAAGAATTTCCTAAGATTGTCTTTAAAGTGCAAAATGTATTTCCAAAACGTTTTCAATAAATGGTGTTATTCAGAAGTGTTTGGATACCTTGTAAAGAATCATGGTGCCAATTGTGAGCCGTGGGGTCAAGGAGGGAATTTTTCATTTAGTCATGTCCCAGTTGTATTGTTTGTGATAGACTGTTTTATTAAAAAAAAAAGAGGGAACAAAGACATACAACCTGGAGGGTAGCTGGAAAGAACACCTTAATCTCCCAGCACCCTTGCCAGTCATCTTCCATCTAACAGTGCCATACAAAGCCTTGTATTGCCACAAAGCATCCATCTCATATTTGAACTGAGAGAAGCAGCAGCATGCCACTATTAAAGTGGAAGAAGGCAAACAAGCCTTTTCCAGACAAATCCTGGGCTACCTTATGAGTGTTGCCTGCAGGCTGAGGGAGGTGATCCTTCCCCTCCGTTTGGTCTGGTGACGTCACACTGAGAGTGCTGTGTCCAGTTCTGGGCTGCCTAGTCAGGAGAGACACAGGCAAGCTGAAGGAAGTCCAGTGAAGGGCCACTAAGGTGGTTAAAGAAGTGGAGCATCCCTCCTGTGAGGGAAGGCTGAGAGTGTACTGATTTTGGCTGGGGTAGAGTTTTTTTCTTCACAGCAGGTATTATGGGGCTGTGTTTTGGATTGATGCTGGAAACGATTTTGATAACAGGGATGTTTTAGTTGCTGCTGAGTCTTGCTTAACACAGTGTCAAAACCTTTTCTTCTCACACTGCCCTGCCAACAAGCAGACTAGGGGTGCACAAGAAGTTGAGAGAGCATCCACCAGGATGGCTGACCCTAGTTGACCACGAGGATATCCCATACTGTAAGACATCATGGTCAGCATAAAAACTGGGAAGAAGGAGGAGGTGGGAGTGTGTTTGGAGATATCAGTGGTTTTTTTCCCAAGTCATAGTTCCTTGTGATGAATCCCTGCTTTCCTGGAGATGGCTGAAAATCTGCCAGCCAAAGCTGGGACCGTTCAGCCTGAAATACAGGAGGTTTTGAGGGGGGAGGAAACAAATCTCATCCCTATGTATAAACACCTGAAGGGAAGCTGCAAAGAGGACAGAGCTGGGCTTTTGTCAGAGGTGTCCAGTGACAGGACCAGAAGCAATGGACATATTAGAAGAGGCTGAGGTCACTTGGTCTGTTCAGCCTGGAGAAGAGGAAACTGAGGGGAGACCTCACTGCAGTTACAACTTCCTCATGAGAGGTAGAGGAGGGACCAACATTAGTCTTCTCTCTGTGGTGACCAGTGACTGAACCTGAGGGAATGGCCTGACATTGTGTCAGAGGAGGTTTAGGTTGGATATTAGAAAGAGGTTCTTTACCCAGAGAGTGGTTGGGCACTGGAACACGCTCTCCAGGGAAGTGGTCACAGCACCAAGCCTGAGAGTTCCAGAAACTTTTGGACAACATTCTCAGGCACCTGGTGTTGACTCTGGGGGATGGTCCTGTGCAGGGTCAGGAGTTGGACTCAATCCTTGTGGGTCACTTCCCACTTGGCATATTCTGTAATTCTGTGAAACTGAAACAAGCTCCATCTGGGCATTCAGGGAACACTTTTTCATTGTGAGGGTGATTGAGCCCTGGCACAGGTTGCCCAGAGAAGTTTTGGAGTCTCCATTGTTAGAGGTAGTCAAAAGCTGCCTGGATAGTGGTCCTGGGCAACTGTCTTGCCCTTCTTAAAGAGCAGGGCTGGGCCACATGACCTGCAGAGACCCCTTCCAACCTCAGCCATTCTAGGAAATGATGTCACAAGCAGTCTGTGGTGAGGCTTCTCTCACAGAGAGGAGGATTTGCAAAACACATAGTCCAAAGCCTGAGGAAACAGGGAACAATTTTCCTGTTGCCTCTTATCATTCTCAAGCAAAATGTTTGTGACTCATCCTTTTGCAATATTCAGACCTCTCATTCTGTTTGAGTAAGGACCTCCAGTGGAAATGTGTTCACTTCCATTTTTACATTTACACCTAATACATCAGAGAGCATTATTTGTTAGTGCTGTGGTGGAACAGGAAAGAGTTTGCTAATACAGAGATACCAGATTTTAACAATTGTGTTTTTCATCTGCATGTGAATAATGAAATTTGGATTCTTGTAAGGAATAACAATGAAGTTAACAAGTTTGATTTGGTGTTTTCATTCTAAAATGAGGTATGTAATAAAAGAGCTGTAGAAAGATAGATATATTTACTCCAGGAGCATTGATCTGCATCTGTATGTTGTGTGACCCTGTCTTGATAGACTTGTATCCATTCTTTGTCCTTGGAAAGCATGAACTTTCCAAGGTAGCCTGATGTACTGAAGTGTCTAGGTCAGCACCACTGGTTAAAACTCCTTTTTAGCATATACCTGGAAACACAGATCTTAAATCTGTATTTTGCATCCTGTGTTGGCTCACTTGACTTGCTTAGGCTCAAGGGCTGCATCTCTAATGGTAAATTAGGGCAGGGACAGTAGTCTCTTGAGCCCAGCTGCAGTGGCTGATACTGCTACATGAAAGTTGTGCTTCAACATTTTATCCCACATAGTGCTTAGTTTTTCCCTGCTAGCATAGTGAATTGGTAGCAGGTAGCTCTGTGATAATTTCCAGACAAACTCTTCTTACAACTTCACCCTGTCCCCACTGTTGACATGGTCAGCTCTTTGTTCAAGGTTTTCACACGTTTTCCCAATTAACAACCTTTATCTTTTTAATGTCATTGATCTTAGTATCTCAGATATTTCTCCCTTTATTGAGTTCTCAGTACTGTGTAGATTTTTCAGGTATTCGTCTGTATCTGAATTGGTAAGCACCATGTGCTAACAGGGTGAAATGAAGTAAGGACTCAAATAATTATGTGAAAAGAATTTACATATGTTCTACTGTATAGGAGGTTTGTATTTGTATAATTCCCCTAAAATATCTCAGAATATTTACATAAACATCTCTTGTATGTCCAAAGAAAACACATATGTTGCCTCAATTGGAAAGTCACCCTGAGTAGCAATTCAAGAAATGTTGATTTTTCAGTCTCTGGATGATCCTCTTGAATTTATCAGTAAGCTTGTCTAAACTTTTTTAATATGAATTAATTTTTCATGGAACACAGAAGTGGACTGGTTCTGTTGGTCTTTATGTGTGTACAAGTGAGTCATCTTCAGTTCTGTCTGGTTCCTTGGTCCTTAAAATACCTCATGGATTGTGGGATTTAACATCCTGCTCTGACCTGGCTGACCTACTGCTAGAATAATGTCTATTAAACTGTCTTTCATCATGTAAAAACTGTACTTTAATCTTTACACTTTGATGGTTTGTTTGCACATGGAATATTTTCTCTGCTTGTAACATCCTACTTCATTTGAGGAAATTGATTGCCTTACTGTACTCCTGGTAACATACTCTCAAATATTTGGATTAGAGCCTAGAAAACCAACTTTGACTGAAGTGTGGACATTCTGTGTTTCAGGAGTGTTCCTGGAAAGGTAAGTCTATCATTTCTACCTCTATGGGCTCTCTGTTAATAATTTAAGAAACTTAGTAGTTGGAAGCTGCTAGTGGATTTGACAGTAGCCTAGTTTGGATAGCCTAAGAATTGACCCAAGTCTTGGAATAATGCACAGTCAAAAACTCCATATATTTAAAGGAATATTTAGGAAAATCTTAGTTCACCCACTAACAGCTTCAATAAATCCATGATTTTGCAGAGTCAATCTGAGAAATAAAAATACGACCTCAGGTGTCTTTTAGCTTGAATATTACATTTGCTACCTCTAGGACATGCTCCTCATTGCATAAGCATAAATTAGCAGTTTGAGAAATAACGTAGTTTTGGAGCAAACCTTCTCCATTTACTACGTGTAATTGGTTTCCCACAGCAGCTGTTGTGCACCAGACCTCAGACCCTTTTGGAGGAATTAAAACTGAAGATCCATTCCAGAAGCTGGTGTGATTCAGTTCTGAAGCCACCTGGGGAAGCACACTGCTGTGGGACATCCAATGTGCACCTAGTGCATGTTTGCCCATAGAAAGCTGTCAAACCATCAGGTATTCCTGTAACACCCAAAAATGGTTCCTATCCTATATGGATATTGTACTCAGCTTTCTATCAGCAATTTTTTTTTTTTTACTGAATGCTTCCTCAAGCTTCAAGACAGATACTATGCTCTGAATTGCTGGGAACATATTCCCATGTAAGACCAGAAACCAGGTGGCACAGTCCTTGAGTCACCCTGGATGGCCTGATCTTGGTCCTCTTTGAGTTTTGTAGGCGTTCTTCTTGAGTGATGGGACATTATGCAAATGCAGAATCACAGACAGTCCTTCTTTTAAAACAGGTAAACCAAGCACCTGTGCAGTATCACCTTAGCTAAATCTGCTGTTGTGTGGTATTATGTAATGTGCCTCCCTCCCTCATTAAATAATAGTCCATTTCCCAAAGCACTCCTCCAGGATGTAGAAGACATGACCAATTTTCTGCTGAGTTTCAGAGGCAGCCAGGTCCCCTCTCCTTTGGGGGCTGCCCACTCCACAAGGTTAAAGCCAGTTCTCAACACCAGCATTCATTGCTGTCATAACATTAGGGCAATCTGCAAAAAGCCCACTGGTCCTGCTTTGGAGAAACAGAAAGGATATGATTCTGTAGGTGAGGCAACTTGAAGTTCCTTGGGAGAGAGGAAAGGAGGGAGAGCACCTGAGCCCATGTCTTTAGACTGTGTATGAATTTAAGGACAAAAGACAGAAACAGTTGGTGGCAAAGGAGCTAGAGCATAGCACTCCCATTTGTTAAACCAATGCCATAATAAATAGGCTTTCTGATTTTGGCCAAATGAGTCTTGAACCCTGTTCTTTGGGGTGGCACAGACTGGACAGGAAGGAGTGACAGCACTTCATCTCTTTTTTCTCTCCTATGGCTGGAGTTGGCTGCATCATCCAGCCTCAGGCACCAGCTTATTATCTTTTCCTCTGCTGGATGTACTACTCATTCATCTGTCCTACCCAGGATTTTAATTTGGTTTTTTCCAAAAAGGGATAGAAGGAAGCTTGTATACATAAAAGAAAACTGTTCTGAGCATAGTTCCAATGTCTGGAAGAGGTTGAACTCTTGTTAACCTACCTGCCTAATAATATGCCTTGATTGAGTCTCAATGTTTGAGAAATTGAAAAGGCATCCAAAATCTTGAACAATCAAAGCATTACCTTCTAAGGCTTGTGGCTGGTTAATGTACTTTCCCTGTGTTTAGTCTTGAGAGCATAATGTGACATCTTTTATAAAGCTTGGTCAGTGCTAGTTTATAGTTGAGTATAAAGCAGGATCCCAATTTAGAGTTGTATCTGTGTATGCTGTCTTACTGCTAACATCATTATTATTGCCAGATTTGTGTATACAGACTTCTAGGAATACCACTCTTGGGAGCATCTCCTTTCAGTTTTACACAGACTTTAAGAAAGAAAGGTTTTGACCAACAAGCATTTCTCTCCAGCTCACTGCAGATACAGAACTCTCCTGGCTCTGTGAAGTTAGATAGCAGCACAATACTGTCAGCAGGAGAGAATCAGACCCTCTGGGGGGCATGAATTAGGAGACTTGCTTCTCACATAACTAAGTGAATTAGGGATGAGATTATACATGTAATGATCTGCTTTTTACTTATGGTAATGCAGCTCTGAGTTCACTGGGGAACAAAGACATGATTGCTTGTTAATTTGAGAAGTGCATAGAAGAACTCCTGGGATTGCCTTAGTTGAGACTTTTGACAGAAAGCCTACTAGAGCAGGTCAGAGGACTCATACGAAGTTCATGCTTATGTGCTTTTCATATTTAATGTTGCAGTGATGCAAATGTAAAAGTTTAATTAAAAGCATAGATTAAAATATGACTATGAAAGTAAAAATCTAGATGAAAATAAAACATGCCATTGACCATTCTCTGTAGCTGCTTTTTCCAGGATAATGTTCAACTTTGGTTGGTCATCTCCTTGTGTAAGGCAAAGGAATATCTGAGTGTGAAAAGGGTAAAGACTGTTACCCAGCCTGCTTGCTTTGTTCTATAACAGTAAGGAGCCTTAATTTACGAGGTTGGTAATTTTTGTCACTTTTGTTTCTAATGTACAGATGTAAAAAATTCTGGTAATGTTTGTTGTAGTGTTCAGGAACATGAACCTGATAAAAGACTGAGTGCCTGCTGCTGTCTGAACTAATCCCCTCTGCTTTGCTGACTCTTTGACACAGGAATTAACACTTATTTAGAAGGATTTTGACAAGCTTTTGGCTTATCTGATGGAGAGCTTATTTACCTGAAATGTAGTTTGTTTTTCCCAACAATATCTCTTATCTAACAAAAACACTACTTCTCCCTCCCAATCCTGCCTCACTTTACCCTGGGTCCATCATTGTTCTGACAACATTCCAGTAACAGTGTAGCAGCATTTTTCTGCTGTATTTCTTTCTTCTCTGGGGTGTGATGCTCTTTTACCTGGTTTTTACCCCTTAAAGTATTATTCAGGTTTTTAAAGTTTTTTAACATAAATATATCTATTATCAGTTTCTCATTTGTGTGTATTCGGTGTGTGAGTAAAGGTTGGCTACAGGGGCTTCTGTGAGAAGCTGGCTTCTTCCCCCATGTCTGATAGAGCCACTGACAGCTTGTTCCAACTCTGCAGACACCAAGGTCAGTGAAGGAGTGGGAAGAGTGTCTCTACATGCTGGAGCAACTCCATTGTCCTTCTCTTAATTTGCTTCATCACTTTGGTGTCTGTCTTACAGCAAGGGACCCAAAACTGGACAAGAACCTGAGGTGCAGCCTCTCCAGTTCCAAGTACAGGGTGACAATCACTGTCCTGCTCCCACTGCCCACACTATTGCTGATTCAGGCCAGGAAGCCATTTGCTTTCTTGGCCACCTGGACACACTGCTAGCTCATGTTCATCCACTGTCAATCAACACCTGCAGGTTCTTTTCCAGCAGGCAGCTTTGCAGCCACTCTTTCCCAAGCGTGGAGCACTGCCTGGGGTTGTGACCCAAATGCAGGATCCAGCACTTTTGAACCTCATACTGTGGGCCTTGGCCTATTGATCCAGCCTGTCCAGATCTCTCTGTAGTGTCCTTCCGTCCAGCAGATCAACATTCCCTCCTGCCCAACTTGGTGTCATCTACAAACTGACTGAAGGTGCACTCGATCCCTGCGTCCAGATCATTGATAACTGACTGGGCCCAGTATTGAGCCTTGGGGGACTCCACTGGTGACAGGACTCCAACTGGATGGGGCACCTTTCACCTCCACTCTCTGGGCACTGCCTTCAGCCAGTTCTTAGCCCAGCAAAGATGTACCTGTTGAAGCCATTCTCTAGGAGAATGCCTTGGAAGACATATCAAAGGCATTACTGAAGTCCAGATAGACAACATCCACAGCCTTTCCCTTTCCCTTTCATCCCCTAGGTGAGTCACCTTGTCATAAGAGGAGATCAAGTTGGTCAAGCAGGACTTGCCTTTCATAAACCCACACTGGCTGGGCCTGATCCCTCTGGTTGTCCTGTACTTGCCACATGATGGCGCACAAGATGATCTGTGATGGCGACTATGTCGCAGCTTTCCTGATGCACAGTGTCTTCCAGCTTCACGTGCCCAAATGCAACTTCCAGCTCCATGTGTCCAAAGGCAACATTTGGCTTTCTTTTTTCAGCTAAGCTGAAAATGGTGGGGAAAATTTATCCTGCAATGCATTAAGAACTTTATTGCTTTAAAGCTAAATTACCACAAAGAATCTTCTACTGCCAACTTGCAAGTTAAGATTTGTGTATTATGGTGAATAACAGTCCAGCTTTGGAGGAAGAACTCCTATGTATTTATTCTATCTATTTAATAATACAGGACTCAGGTGCTACCACAGGATAATAATTTTAGTTGCCTGAATTAATAATTATTTGATAATACATTTGTTTATTGAGTCTAATTCCAGAACATAATCCAGAATTTCCCCTTCCCTCCTGAAATGAAATATCACTGTTTCCTTTCTATTTTTAATTTATTCTACTAAATAAAAAAACCTTAGTACAAGTGAGATTTTTTTAAAATTATGTGTGCTAGTCATATTCTGTGTCGGACAATTTCTTATTAGGGGGAACCTGGAACTTTCTTACTTTCACACAGTCTGGTTGTCCTTACTACCAGCAGGGGGTTTGTGCTATTTACTTGTAGGAGAATCCACTCTGAAAGTAAAATATATGCTTCTGCTCTTTTATATGCTGTTGTATTTAGTCATCTAGAGATGGGCAATAACATCATGATGACACATTCTTCTGAATTTGCCTTTGATTTCAGTTGCTGCCTCTAAGCAATATATTTTGGCTTCAGTTTACTTCCCACAGCCAATGAGACTAGAATCTCATTCTGGTTTAATTGAAATACAAATGCCATGGAAACTGTGGAAAGGCATTCCCTAGATGTCAAATCCTTGCCTTGTTGAGTCCAAATACTGGATAAAACTACTCCACAGTTGCCTTGGTCTACTATCTAATGGATAAAACTACTCCACAGTTGCCTTGGTCTACTTCTAGTGTAAACTTCATTAAACACAATGTCTATACTAAATGTCTTTCACATGCAACCATTGGGGAATCTGCTGTGGTAAAGATCCCCCTGTCCTCTCTGTTTTAAGCTTAGGAAGCTGTGAGCTATTTGTCTAAGAATAGACACATTTTGCATGTTAGAATCTGATGGTTGGCCACAGGTACTCCCCTAAAACAAGGCTAGAGTTTTCTTAGAGGGTGACCTGAAAAACAAGTCCTTGAAGTTGGTATAGCTTATTAGTGCAATGCAGTGTTATGTAATCAGATATTTATGTGGAAAAATAAAGCAAGAATATAATTTGTCTTGCAGTAAGTACCAGGGAAAGCAAGGAGAAGCAGGAAGGTACAACCTGGGAAAATATCTTCACAGTGTATTTTCTTGTGCTGCTTAAGCAGATCATGTCTAATCAACATTGCAGCAGCTGAGGTGCTGTTGTTATTTGTCCAGTTGCTCTAGACAGCTGTGGAAGATGTGTATTTTGGAGCACAGGGTGCCCTGTTTGAGCATTCTCATTGCCATCAGAGATGAGGAGTGAGCCCCAGAGCAGTTGCCTGTGACTTCAGGCCAGAAGTGCTCCTGCCAAGGCTTGCCTTGGTAGCAGTGCAGGTCAGCCCAGCCTGTACCTAGCTGATGCACTTGCCTGACTTATGCCTTTTGGCAGTAATAACTGCCCAGGTATTTGTAGCCTACTTCCACAAAATTTGAAGGAACTTAACATTTATGACAATGCTTCTTTGTTGCACTTGTTTGAAAATTTCCTGAGAGTGATGAGAACTGACAGATTGAGGAAGAGGTGGGGTAAAATGCTGCAGTCACAGAAGTCTTTTTTTTCTTGTGAAACAGGACAAAAATTATTATTGTCATTGTATTTTTAACATCCCAAATCTCTTATTATGATCACAGCCTTATGGCATGTCAATGTGACAGAGCTCTTATCGTAAAGACCCTATAATCCTTTTTAACAAGATAAACAATAGAGATGAGCAATTCTGAAGTATTTAATATATCACTTTAGAAACAATTATGTTTTAAGAATTGGAGTCCAGAAGCAGCCTATTGTCATGTATGCTCATAATCGTTTCCATTTAGTGCAGATTTGAAAATCCAAATATTGAATTTGGTTATCTTTAATGCATGTGGAGGAAAAGGATATTAAAAAAATCTACAAGTGCTAGTCTACCCTATGCAAAACTATATCCCAAAGGCCAAATTACACTATAATGTTACTTAACAATGCAATGAGCTGTAAAATAGATAATTTTTATGCAGCTGAGCCCTCAAGCTGATTTTTCCTTCTAGGGCACTGCTTTCTTACCGTGGAAACAAACAAGTGAATAACATATATTGCTTTTTATAATGTTCATTATGCTGCTATCATTTTTGACCAGGGAGGACAATGAGGTAATCTAAATGATATAGATCACTTGTTTTCTTCCCTAATAGGAAAGAAAATGAATGGCTTTGTTTTGATGGCTTTATTGCCTGCAAGATAATGAAATATCCCAGCATGGATTTCATTAGACTGTCTTTAGTCTCATTATGATATACACATTAAGAGGCCAGATCTCCTCTTTGATGTAAAGGGAACCAGATATTTCAAAGATTTTAGCACACTGTGAAAATCTGGACATGGGTGTCATGAAAACAATTGCTGTATCTTAAGAGCAAGGCTGGCTTTGGCCATGAGAGACACAGAAGCACTAATGCGGTTCATCAAAGTGAAATAGCTCATGATGCCATAGGTATGAGGCCATAAGAGCTTTGACATTTAGATTTATCATTATTCACAGGATTCAGGGTTAGAGAGCATGTGCTGATTAAATATCCAAATCCTTGCACTGGTTTTGTTCACTGGCTTCCAGGGGGTGGAGAAGAGCACAAGTCTGTCCTGTTGCCAGCAAACCCTGTGCACTGAGACAGCTGCAAGGGAGGACTTCTTAAGGCATTAACTGGGAAGCAGGTTAGCAACCTGGGGTTCAAAAAGTTAAGGTTATAGTGTCCTTCAAACAGCCATATTGTCTGCATTCTCCTCCCAAGGATGAAAGGAAGAGACTAAGATTAGTGGGAACAGAGACATATGAGCCCCATAAGGGGTTTTACTGCTAAAGCATCATGTTCTTATTATGAATAGCTGTACATTCTATTTCTACAAGGATGACAACAATGCATGTTGGAATAAGACCAGGAAGACACAAGAATATTCTCTGATCCTTACATGAATAGGACATGCTTGGAGCTGGAAATATAAGCCAGACGGTAACGTTGTGCACTGACTTTAAAAAACTGGCAATTTTTTTGTTTTGTTGTATTTCTCTTTTTTTTTTTTTTGGCAATTGTTCATTGGGAAAAAGCCTGAGAAAGTTCTGAGGTTTAATATATGCCTTTCAGATATAAGGTATCAGGAACCAGAGAAGGCCACAAAGAGATGAGTTGCAGTAAGTTAAGTAAAAAGAAATGAGGGTTGAGGAGAATTTGAGCACCAGAGTGCTGCAGAGGTATTAGGCTGCACCATAGTCAACGTTTTATCCTTTCTTCCTTTTCTTGTGATCTCTGCAATAGATAATTACTAGCTCCCATCAGTGATTATTTTCTTGTATCAAATTATTGCAACAATATCTCAAATTAAAAACCTGACAGCAAATCTCTAACAAGCTAGTGCAGGAAAAAAAGAATTATTAACACTTTCTCCTGAGGTCTCCTTTGGGTGGCCCATACACTGTCTAAATCCACATGTGTCTGTTGAGGGAATAGAATCCCAGGTGTGATGCCTGCCTGGGCTTGTATCTCCTGAGTTTTCTTCTTTGCCATGGAACAACTTACATGAGAGGCTTCCAGCCAGGCTTGACCACTGCTGACTGACACCATTAAATGTTGTGACTTGGGATGAAGAGTTACGCAATCTGTTCTCCTCTCTCCTTATACTTGCCTGAAAAGGGATTAGTCCTTTGCCATGTCTTGAACCACAGAGACAGTTTTCTAAATCTGGCTGGGGAACGATCCTTGCACCGTGACTTTGCCAAAGATGTGAATCAGTTCAAAAGCTGTCCTGAAAAAATCATATTATCTGATAGCTAGCATAGATTGAAGATATATTTCAGTTTTTGAACCTATTTTGTGAAGAAATAATTGGAATATTAAAAGTTAAGAGAGTTTGCAATTATTTCATAGCTCCTCTGCCACCAGTGCAGATAGCGAAGCTGAAGGGAGACCACGTAATACTTAAAATGCCTGTCTTCATGGCTGCTATAGAGAGGTAGCAGACACATTGGTGGTTCTATCTGATGAAGCAGAAGAGTGGGAATGCCATGTTGGACTGGTGGTTGATCTCACCAGTCACAGCTCTGCATGTCCGATTCAGTATTGTACTTGCTTTTTAAGAATACTAGAGCCAAATTATTTTGAGATGAAACTTGAAGAGAGAGTTTCTTGTCTGTGTGCCACATTCTAGTGTTTTCCCTGTGTCTGGCCTTTTCTGTCCATGCAAATTTATGTTACTTTTTTACAAAACATGACTCAGTTCATGTTTGAATTGCCTTTGTTGGTTCTTTCTTTCATGCATTGTCAGAATACAGATTCACAGGAGAGGAGACACAAAGAATAGGCTGGTGTTCTGCCCTAACAGACAGACAGTATAGGGAACCTCAGTATGAATAAAGAGTGGGGATTATTTTGTTCATCTATTGGTCTCCAGCCCAAATGTTTGACAACTACTGAAATACAGAAGTACCTGTGTTTTCCTCATTTTTCTTTTTGTGTTTTTAGTGTTACATGGACTAAACTTGTTCAGCAAACAGATGATGTGGTACATAAACTTTGTGCTCAGCACTTGCACTTCATAAATTTACATTGGAGACAGATGACTCCTGCTGGAATACCTGTGATCTTTTCAGAAGTGCTTGCTCCCCCAGCTGGACGAAATATGAGGTCTTTACATCCACCTCGTGGCAGAGTAAGCCAGGCAGGTTAAATTTCAGAATTGCAGAATATTCTGAGTTGGAAGGGACTCACAAGAATCATCGAGTCCAACTCTAAAGTGAATGGCCCATATAGGGATGAAGCCCATAACCTTTGGTGTTATTAGCACCATGCTTTAACCAGTTGAGCTAATCTCTGGGTCAAACTTGTCTTCTAGTGAATATTAAACCAACCTAGCAGCTAGCACAGGACTGATTAAGAAGAACTCCAATCAGTTCTCCTGATTTCAATGGAGAAATGTTCCTCTCCAGCAAGAAAGTGATAAAGAATTGTTTGACAGTCATTTCTGTAGAGTATGTATAACCATGGCTAGTTTTGTCTGAACCCCCCACCCAAGGAAGTCAATAGAAAGGTTTTGAAGACAGTCCTTGGAAAGCTGAATTTTTCAGATAAGAAATGAAAAAAACCAAGCTAACCGAAATGTTCAGTTTTATTTCTTCCCCACTGGCCTGAAAAGATTATTAGAACTGATCATCAAGGTCTGCTCTGACAGCTGCTCCTAAGCTTACTGGGACTTAAATGGGTTAGGAGAGAATTCCCTTAGGCATCTTGGCAACAGAGTTATTGATGGCTCTGTTGCATGCTTGGATAAAGCTTGGTTACCTCTTCTATTGTGGGCCAGGAATATCATACATCCTAGAGGAGAAGATTAATAACAATTAATGTACTTATTTTGCCTTACTGCCTTTTTAGTATGTATTGATCAGAACTTCGCTTTTATAAGAAATATTCATCTTTTTTTATGTCACTCACAACAGTATCCTCTCCTGCCTAGTGATGTGCCATATATCCTCTGCTTCCTTCCAGTCCTCCTTCCTCCCCTCCTCCCAGTTTTCCTTATTACACTGAGTTGGAACCTTTTGGACTACATTGAATTTTCTGTCTGATTTGCACCCAGGGAACTTTCTCCACATGGAAACTACCTTGGAGAGGACACTGCTATGTGTGAGCCTCCACAGAATATGGACTTGAGCCACTACCTGGCTGCTTGTCTCAACACAAAATCATAAAATAGTTTGAGTTAGAAGGGACCTTTAAAGGTCATCTAGACCAAACCCCTCTGCAGTGAGCAGGGACATCTTCAACTAGATCTGATTGCTCAGAGCCCCATTCAGCCTGCCCTTGAATGTTGCTGGGGATGGGGCATCCACCATCTCTCTGGACGACTTGTTCCAGTGCCTCACCACCTTCCCAGTCAAGAAGTTCTTCCTAACATCTAACCTAAACCTACCCTCATTCACAATAAAGCCATTAACCCTAGTCCTACCATTACATGTGCTTGAAAAAAGCCCTTCTCTAGTTCACTTTAGGTCCTGGGTGGTGCCATAAGGTCTCCCCGGAGTATTCCCTTCTCCAGGCTGAATAACCCCAACTTTCTCAGCTTATCTTCATTGGAGAGGTGCTCCAGCCTTGTGATCCTCTCCATGGTCCTTCTCTGGACTCAATCCAGCAAGTCCATGTCCTTCCTATGTCAGAGACCCAAGAGCTGGATGCACAGCACCCCATGTGGGGTCTTCTTAGAGTGGAGCAGAGGGGCAGAATCCCCTCCCTTGACCTGTTGGCCAGACTGGTTTTAATGCAGCTCAGGATGCAGTTGGCTTTCTGGCCTGCAAGCAAACTTTGCCAGCTCATGTCCAACGTTTTTTTTTGATACTAGGAGTTGCCCTGACCCAGGTGCAGCACCCTGCACTTGGCCTTGTTGAACCTCATGAAGTTCCCATGCACCCAGTTCTTGAGGTTCTCATCCTTTTGCTCCTCTGCCACAGCCACTTCTTCTTTCTGTCCCAGGCCTAGGTCTGAACCTGCTGTACCTGGCCTGTCTTATTCTTTCTTCTTATTTTGATTTGCATCCTTTATTCATAAAGAACTAGTGCCTCCCTCGGGTTACTCGAATGCCACCGAAGGTACAATTAAGTACAAATTGTTTATCCCAGGTAAGTCCAGAATGACTCAAAGCAGCTCTTCAGAGGAGTTTCTCGGTGCTCCTACATGTTGAGCTGTTTTCTGGGTTGTGCCAATGAGGGAGATGGGTGCACTGTCCTCAGGGAGGGCTGGATCTCTGGGCATCGCAGCTGCTGAAGTATCAGAGTATCTTGGAGTGTCTGAGGATGGTGAAGCTTAGCTGAGTTTGGCTAGACCCAATGGGGAGCACAGTTGCAGCTCCTGACACTAGCTTCCACCTGCTACTGCATTTCAAATTCTTCCTCCAAAGCCAAGGCTAAGAAGGTGGAAAGAAGGGTCCTGGAAAGTTATATGGCCAAGCAGTATCCAGTTCACTGCTGTTATTCTTGGAAATGATTAGACTCTTTTTGCTAAAATATTCTGGAAGAATCAGTTGAAATTAGATATCACATATGGACAATTTCAGTTCAGACAGATGAAGTTTTGCAAAGAATAATTAGAGCAAAAGCAGGTCTTCCAATAGGAAATGTCCAGCCACCTTCCTAACAGGCAGCACTCCTACATTGCTATGACTAATCCTTGGTATTGATTTTGTTGGCTGGTTGAAGAAAGACAGTTTGTCTGACTCCTGTAATTAAATTTAGTTAATTAGAATAAATGGCTGTGCTTTTTGCCAGGACCACTGCTACTTGTCTGTTTTCTTGTTTCGTGCACAGCTTCTCTTATGCTGCCCCAAGAACTATTAGACCATGAAATAAAGTTCCCACAAACTGATACTGTCTTTTTACATCTAAATGTTATCTCTGCAGTACCTAGGCCAAGTGTTTAAGTAACCATATTGCATGATTTTCAAGACTTCCAGTGGGAACTGCTGGCAAAGATACATTTATTGTCTTGTAGGCATACACTGCCCCTATCCAATTAGCTTATTTTTGCCATGGTGCTACTAATGATGAGGGTCACACAGTACTAGACCCTCATTTTAAGAAAGCAAAGTGTCTGCAGTGGGTGTTTGCAGCTACTTAGTGAGTCCAAGACTATAGAGATAACTTTTAGAACAAATGAGATTGAAAAGCCTGGATTTTGTAACCTTGTCACACTACATCGAAAGGCATTCACTGCCTGGCCATGCCTCTGTTTTGATCCTGGGTTTAACAGCTGACAGTTAAAGGGTATTTTAAAGCATCAACAGTATAGATTTTACACTATTCTTGATCGCTCTGTTTTTCACTTCTGAAGGTAGTATTAGTTTCTTAGTATTGCCAGGAATGCTGCACTAAAGAGCTCAGTGTAGGGGCAGAGGTGGAAAAAAGTCTTTCTCTCTCTGCTTTTCTACAGGGAGGAGATTCAATTAAGGCATTATTTTGATGTATCTAGAAAATGGGAAACTTCCTGTGTTGCTCACAAAGGGTGATGCTGATTAGGAGAGAATTGGTACATTGAGTGCTCAGCTGGAACAGGAACAAAGGAGAGGTGACGAGCCTGGGATGAGTCTCCGAGCCTGGGATGAATCTCCGAAGTGAACATTGCAATTCAAGGTCATACAATAAGTTCCCTTCTCTTGCCCCAGCTCTTCACTGCAGCATAACCTCTTACCTCATCTCCTCCTCTAGGGATTCAGGGACCCTCCTCTACATGCCACAGGAACTCAGCTCTGCAATAAGACAGGGCTGGGAGCCAAAAGAGCTGCTTTTAGGCAGGTTGCACAAAAGGCAGTTGGGTTATGATGCAAGGCAGGGTGTAATGCCTCTGTTCTGAATGCTCTGCATTTCATTTGTGTGTACATGTCTGAACAACGTTGGGACTGTTGGTATTATGTTTGTGTAACACCATAATACAGTCACAATGACAAAGTGCCTGCTAGCAGGTTGAACCTGTTCCTGCCCCCATTCTATGTGAATCCTTCAAAGCTTAAGATGTGCTGGGAAGTGCACTAAGTGTTCTCAAAAAATCCAGGTAAAATGTGCTCAAGTAATGTTAATCCTTTTCTGGGGTGTGTTCTATTAATGAAAATATAGCACATGAGTTTGCTCTGGTCTCAACTTTACTTATGGGCCTAACAGGTCTTTTGGTTTTATCCATATGGGTCTCTGACAAACCACATCTCCAGCTTTCTTCAATGAGAATCTTTTAAAAAAATTTGATGCCACAAGCAACCTGTCCTCGCAGTCTTTTGCATCAATCAATGGGATAATTAATGACTGGCCATGGAAAACAAAGCAAAGACTAGAACTAGCAGCATGATCTGAGGAAAAGGATGTTTTACAGGGCACTCCTGGCAACAGGTTAGTTTCTAACACCCTGTATTAGAATCTGTAGCAATCCGGATTCAGAGAGCTACTTAAGTATTTCTGAAGTGAAATCAAGTTTCACATACTGCTGGGTTCTCCTGGGCCCCAAGGAAGCTGGGAGGGAGCAATTGGTATCTGCTAAGTTATAGTAGTTGTAATCTGGCAAGAGAAGCACTTTCCCAAACAGAAAAAAACTCCACTGGCTTGCCAAACTACCTAGTGCATATGCTACTATGATCCTTCTTGCTCAAAGGATAGTCCAACAGAAGAGCTGTACCAGGCTGTGCCAGGCTGTTCTTGGTTGCACTGATCTTCAACCTGGAAAACCCGAGTTGTCTAGAAGGACCAGTCAGCAAGACTCAGTCTTATCACAGCTCCCACAGAACTTGTGCTTTCTTTGCACAGACATGCCAGCCCTGCTGCCTTTGGGGCTCGGGTTTGGTTTGCCCTCTCCAGTGAGGTGCTATCCCACAGGGTCTGAGCAGGGGTGGGTTGGTGGCAGTGGCAGGATCCACCAACAGTCCCAGAGGAAGCGAGGTAGTGCGTCAGGTCCAGAATCCATCTGGCAGCAGCAGAGAAACTGCTGTGATGTGAGTTTGAGATTTACACAGGAGGCAGGCCTAGGCAGGACTGGGGAATTGACAATGACCAAGATGCCCAGTGGTAAGGGATGCCACACGGGGCAGGAACCTGTGGCATTAGCCCAGATGGGGCCAGGGAATCTCCTGGTTTGTGTGTTTTGAAGTATAACATTTGTCTTTCTCTAAAGGAGTTTTACAGTGTGCAGTTTTGTAACAAATATTTTGTTTTGATTGGATGCTGGTAAGCAAAATATGAGTCAATACACACTTAAAAAGTAGGTTTGCCTTTCTGCAACTCTTCAGCAGTATCATGAGGTCCAGAATGAAATACCAAGACTTTGCTCAAATGATGCCCTTCTGGAAATAGTACTGAAACATCTTGACAATCCAAATAACTTCAGCAAAACAAGATCACCTCATTCTTCTTCTTTTTTTTTTTTTTTTGACATGGAATATTTGGTTTGATAAGGAAAAAGGAACAAAATGAGCCAAAAGCAGTGTCAAAACCAGCATCTTGTATTTCCCATCGCCTGTAAATGACATTCTCAAGGCCTGGGTGTGTGCATTTATTTCAGTGTGTGGGGCCAAGGAAACAGTCCTGGGATAGTTCAAGTGTGGTGGAGAGGATTGCAAGAGCAAATTCCTGTAACCTGACAACATCCTGCCTTGAAAATCTCCAGCTTCTTCCTTTTTATGTCTTGCTTCTCTTAAATCTAGGAACTAGGTCAAATTCTCTAGTTCTCTTACATGTGAAATGAAACACATCATGTAAATATAGAGATACTAGTAAGAATGGCAATGGGAAAGGGATTTTTCTGCTAGTTTTAACAAAACAAATGTACTATTATGCTGTGTGATTTACAATTATTTCACACATGTATTTCACTTTCCCTGCCCCCCTCCCAGTGTTTATTTCTATGCTTGCTTGTGTGGATGCATTTGAGTAGATTAATATTCAAGTATTTCTCCAAAGTGAAAACATTTTAAGAATTGCAATATGAATGAGGAAACTTCCTTCTCAGGTGCAGAATTAAGAACCATGGAAATAACAATGAGGCAAAATTTTCCTGGATTTTCACTGTATAGAGAAACAGACTTTCTTTAGACTGATAAGATAAAAATGAAACAGCAGATCAGCAAAAAAAAGACAACTTGAAAATCAAGAAGATTATGACTGTGGGAAAATAGCACTCGTTTAGACATTTTAATGTACTTTAAAGAAAATAAGAAAAGTTTCTTCAGAATAGATTCCCAAATAGATATATTGCGTAACAGAAAGACAACCTTACAAATAATTAAACATGACTGTGTTTTCAACTGAACCCAGTAATTCTTAACTTGATGATAAAATATGCCAATTCCCATAACCAAATTTGAATTCAATTGCTGAATGCAGTCAAACCAGAAACTTGGGCAAATATTCATCCCTGAATTCTGAAAGAGTAATTAAAGGCAAGGAACTAGATGGAGGAAGGTATGCATGGCCAGACTTCGTGAACAAAGATTTGGGCAGGGCTCTCCCCACGTGGGTGTGCCCCTCCAGCCTGCGCAGTGGATTTTTAGGTTGTGCAGAACTGGTCCCACCATTTAAGTCCTGAGGTCCATCTGCCATGGCCAAGTGAGCTTGGACAGTGCCAGTGAAGTCCTCGGGACTGTCACAGCACCTGGTACTAACCGGGGCTGACCCTGCTGAGCATCCGAGATCTGACGGGATAGGATGGCAGGGAGGCATTGAACTGCCAGGGGATGGTCCCACTGAGACTCACACTCAGGTTCTTGGGATTCAGAGTCCAAAGTGCTCTCCTTTACACCACGGGACCACCCTTAGATGGAGGAATAGTATAAAACACAACACAGGTTTGCCTGACAGTAGAATGTGTCAGTTTAACCTAATACTTATTTGTCATAATTCAATTATTTTTTGGTAAAAAGGAAATGAAATAGCTTCAGTCTGTCTGGGCTTAAGTAAAACATTCCCTCACTGGAGTTGGACTGGAGCTGGACTGGAGTTTCATGTGTTAGTATACAATAGTTAAGGAAATGTCTGATAAGGAGATTGCAAATGAAGGGAAACTAATCAATCTGAGGAAAAAGAACTGAATTCCTTGGGTACTAGATGTGAGACTCAGAAATACCTTAGAATTTATCAGAAAAGGTAGAAACCTGCTGATGAGCTCTTTGTGGTAACAGCTGAGAGGTAGGAACAGTACAGAAACAAAAGGATGACCTTAAAAACAAGGAAGGAACAAGACCTTGTTATATGAAGCAGCTGCAGGGTGAGCAGGTTGAGATGCAACTGTGGGAAGGCCAACAAGGGGCCTGTGGCTGGATCAGAGTATTTTCAGCAGAAACTGGAAGAAAATTATTTACTCTCTGTGAAGCACTGGTAAGTTCCCACCCAAAACACTGCACACAGTTGTGAGGAGTAAAGAACAAAGACAAAAAGGATAGGAGAATTAGAAGAAAGGAATACCCATTTTGTGGCAGTTAGCCAAAGGACCTCTGCATTTAACTAAATGCTGATACAAGAACAACAGTAAATAAACAAGGGCAGGAATAATTTCGAAGTGGAAATGAACCCAAAGTTCCTAACCAGTAGCTGACTACTGATATGAATAAAAAATAACCTTTTGTATGTGTCTTTCTGTAGAAAAATATCTATGACATGGCTAATAAAGATAACAGAAAACTAAATCTGATGATCTTAGAAGATCTTTTCTCTCATAGTCTTATCCTCAGGAAAAGGAGAAGAATTTGGGCAAAAATCCACCAAGTTCTCTTCTCTTTCCCATGGGCATGAAATTGGAAAAGGGGACATAGTTGTGTCTATCTGAATATTGATTTAATCAGATATCCAGTAGAGTGCTTTATTCTGAAAAACTTTCCTATTATTATAAACCAGATCAATTTGTTCACAATACACTTTTCCTAAGTAATGAAGAATGTTCTTGCTTACCTAATCACCATTATTAATATATTTACTAATACTCATCCAAAAATAGAATTTGCAAACTGTGGAAGGGGCTATACAGAGATGTGTTATAATCTACAGACATGCACAGAGGTGTTCAATGCAGCAACAGGTTGTATAAGAATGCAGCAATTATTTAGATAATTTTAACTACAAGTGCTAGATAAAGGGAGAGTCTATACATGTCTGTTTACTTGCTGACTCCCTTCTTAGCATCTTATATTCTGTATCAAGGACAGGTTATCCAATAAAGAGCATACAGGGTTGACAGAGCCAAATCATAAGACGGGCAATGATGCTAACAGAAATGTTTGCCTGCTGTAAAGAGTCTACTGGAAAAGGAGAGGTTCAGGAGGGCGCTATCAAGTTTGCATTTGGCAAAATTATCCCTGACATTCAGCTTGTTTATGAATCTGTTGCTTGTATTTTAAAAGTCCTCTCAAGAACAGCTGTATAGTTTGCAAAGTGAGATATTGGTATGAGGAAAAGAAAGGATGTTTCACTTACTGAGATTTACAAGTAGCACAAACTTCACTGCCTGCTGTTGTTACAGTTTTCAGAGACTCAG
The DNA here is from genome assembly GCF_047495875.1 of Pithys albifrons albifrons. Classification (NCBI taxonomy): domain Eukaryota; kingdom Metazoa; phylum Chordata; class Aves; order Passeriformes; family Thamnophilidae; genus Pithys; species Pithys albifrons. The sequence goes on from NC_092458.1 coordinate 9,199,842, forward strand.
CTGAATATTTTAGGTATTTTTGCCATGCTTTTGAAAACTAAAACAAAAGCTGCCTCATATAACTGTATGCAAGAACTTAAATAACTGTCCTTTTGTATTTGTTTCTTGCTCTTTCAATTAGAAAATATTGCTAGATCGCTGATGTGATTATTTCATTCCTTGTATCTATATAATGGCTTCCACTTGACTACCAGGGGGTCCTTATGGTAAAGGCTTTTCTTTTACAAGAAACAACAAAAGTATTGATGTTACTTCTGGGAATGATGATAAAATTATTCAGCTGGGGGGATCATATGTGCTGGTAATTACTTTTATATTTAGAATCGGAAGTGGCAATCTGAAATCATAATGTCTCATTAGTGGTAATGCATTTTAATTTCTGACAAAAGTATTCCCAAGGAAATGACAGATGTTGTTAGAAGTACAGTGAATTACATATGGCTCAGGATACTTCAAGAAGTGACAAAACATTATGTAATTCCTTAACTGCCCAGAGTAACAGTGCAAATCAGTTTTTCCTAATAGCCTAAAGTTTTGCAAAGTGAAAAAATTTGAAGGCTCTGAGAGAGTGCTAGAGAAACTCAGTTCTAGCACATTTTGATCACTTTTTGCCTAACAGCAGTTATGAACAGACATTTTGTTCCATTGTTTTTAAAATCAAGAAGAATAAAATACTTTTTACATTCAAGATATTCGCCATCATTTCAGTTCACATCAAGGCAGATACAGTGACACAGGACTGTATCCAATTCTTATTGGGAGTTCAAAACCAGCTTTAGAAATAGCTTACATGTAGCTTGGGTTGATCTGAAGTCTGTACTCAGGACAAAAGCAAAGCTTGGCTTAATCTGAACGGCAATTATTTTTGAAACGAAGCTGAGCTGGAAACAAATCTAAACTATTATAGTGACTACACCTTCTGGGCTGTTATCTGTGTATGAACATGAAGGAATAATGCATTACTTATTCTAGGTGACTGAAATGAAGTTGACGGGAGTGGCAAGAAGGAAGATGGATCTCCAGACAAAGGCTGGACAAGAACTTTGATGGCACCTACAGTCATGTTTTCTATGAAGGGCTTTGAATCTGTCAGGTTGTAACCTGAAACTTCTCTCGGATTCTCTACTTTCATTCCAGACATGAAGAAATGACGACACAATTTTTAGGACAAAATCTCCCAACCGAATTGACTGACAAAATATCTGATAAACAGAAAAATATTGTTTAATTGCCAAGGCAGTGGTGTAGCCCATGTTCTGGAGAGCCTTTTACTCATCACAATTCTTGGTGGCAGGATGACTGTCCCATCTGGTTCTCTCACTGCCTCATCCATGCTGCATTTTACCCCATTTCTCCTCCCTTTCAGGGAGTTTGGAGTGTTATAACCCTACACAAGGGATTTTTATTACTTTTCCTCAAGAATTAAAAGGCATATGCTACAGCCTGCTATGCTAGTTACCACCAGTGGTCTTCTGGGAAACAGACTGAGGATCCCTACTCCAGATTTGAGCAAGAAGTCTCTCTGAGGGCCTCAGCAGCGAGGACTGCTGAATTCTTCTTTCCATCAGCAAGACCATGGCACAAATGTTGTGTCAAACCATGATTGAACCATCACACATAAGGTTTTCTTGCTCTTGCCTCATTTCAGAAAGTTCCATGTACTGTTTCCCCAGCCCTGACAGCAATGGCTTATCCTGAAAGGGATGGAGTAAGGTGAAGGAGATCTATAGAGCTGAGGAGTAAACACTCTCCATTCTCTCATGAGGGAAAATTTATCTTTACTTACAGAAACACACCTAAGAGTAAGTAACAAAGATCTAATCAAACCAGTATGACATGCAATAAAAACTCTTCAAGAAAATCAAAGGAGAGATGTTAACTTCTGTGTCTGCAGTCAAAAAATACATTCAGGGAGGAATGCACTTAAAACTCTTGAGATTACTCAGAACCATTGGTCCTCTGAGTGTGTGCAAAAGATATCTGGGGAAGGTGGTTCACAGAGATCAAACTCCTCACAACAACAGAGAGGGAAGAGGAACTTTCGAGAGTGCTTGTGGCAGAGTTCTATTTCCATTTCAAGTACTATTTTGTCAATATGTTTTATGTTGCTGTTATGCTCAGGAGTGCTTGCACAGAGCAGGCTCCCTGCATGCTGGGTGCTGACCAAAGACCATCCTTGCCCCCCACTGGACAATGTGATAAGCTGACAAGCTTCCCTGGGTAGATGTGGATGGATGGACAGACAGGGTGGTAGACAGCAATTGCAGAAACAGCAGGTGCCTTTTCCATGTCAAGGGTTCAGCAGCCACACAGCAAAAGAGAACTTGCAGAGGAGAGTGAAGTAGGCAGAGAATGAAGAAGCTGAAGAGAATTTTTGTCAAAATAATTATGTGCCAAAACACCAAGAGGTGCTTGAAAAACTCTCAACAAAACAGTGTTACTTGACTTCTGTAGAGTGACTGACAATGAAACATTCATTGTTGTTAGCTCAGGCATGTCAAAAAACAGGGAGAAAGCAGACTGCATACCAGCCTGGCTCCTGGAATCTGGGGCTCTGAAGCCATCAAGCAGGTGCTGTGCAGAAACTCCTGGATTTCTCTGCCATGTAGCACTGTAGAAAAATTCTTCTTACTTGAAATGTAGTAAAAAAATTAAGGGTTACAATCACACCCCACCTTCCTTCTCAGTCTTTTTCATTCAGATGCCTGTTTTTTTAGGCAAACAGTCATTTAGGAAATATAGTTGTTTTTAAAATAGGATTTAGTTTCTAAGTGTGATACATGAGAGAAACACGGGATGAATACACCATTTCCTATCACTGTTCCCTGAATGTATTTGGGAAGCTACTGGTTGTAGTACAAAAGTGTTTTCTCCAGTAAGAGAAGACTATTTCAAATCACAAAAAAATTGCAAATACAGCAAGCTGACAGATTTGGGGTGCATGTGCATGTTTGAAGGCAAAAGGCAATCTGGACACAAGGGAAAAAGACAGTACCTTAACCTTGTGGCAACATTCTGAGGGCTGGAGAGAGCCTGCTATTTAATCATAATTTGCCTGTGCAAATGCTTTATCCCCATATAATCAAATAAACCATTTAATTTTTTCTTACCCACATCTAGCCACTCTACCAGCAGTGCAGTTTATCATCAAAATACTTTTTTGTAGATGGAGTAGAAACTGTTTTTGAAAAGCAGATCACAGTTAATTATGAGATCATTTTCTAGCCATATGCCGCACCCTCTTATCTTCCTGACCTGCAGATCACCTTTCTTCTCCTCCCTGCCTTTATTTGCTCTCTAAAAGCTAGAGCAACTGCCTATTTGGAAAGTAGTTTATTGTTTGTTTTAACTTGCAAGTTATCAAGGTTGGTGCCACGTGCTGACCACTCTGAGTGACAGATTGACAGCTGTCATTGGGTTAGTCTGTGATCAGCTGGTCTGCAGTAATACTCAATCTAATGCACAGTGTCCATCTCTGGAGCGATAAACCAAACATTTTCCCCTCTTGGGTATGGACAGGAGTTACCAGAAGTGCAGGTGGTCAAGGTTGTGGAAAGCCATCTAAGGAGCCAGCTCCTTGCTAGATCTTGTGCTGGCACTTGATCCATTCCCAACGGGCTGGTGCTGTGCCCTGCCTGCTGTCCCTCATGCATGTAGCTTTGGCATTCATTTTCTGTAAACCTACACTCTAGCAAGCCCCCTTCTCTCTCTGTTCACAACAAGCAAATACAAAGACTACTGGGGAAAAAAGAGTAAAATTTAAAAAAATCCACTCCCCTGCTGCTGCAGGCGACAACATCATGAAGTCCTTTTCAGAAACACACCAGGCTCCAGCGTAAGGATGACTTTTTTTGTTGTCCTCACGTCTCTAACAAGAAGGTTGTTTTGAAGCCTCATCACTTTGATGTCTTGAAGCCATTACCAGACACTGATTACAGAGTCACATGCCATCAAGAATGTGATGATCTATATATATCCTGTGGTCAATTCATTCTCAAGTATGTAGTGTGAAAATCTTATCATTCTGTGATTGCCCCCAGCTCAGGCTTCTTCTATTATCTATTATTTGAGCTGTAAGCTTGTTAGAGGGCAGAATATTGTTGCATTTGTTGAAAGTGCTATACCTTAAGAATTGAGTGAATAATGTGTTTCACTGGTAGTCTAAGTACTTGGAAAGGCCAAGCAAAATAAAATAAAATAATGAAGTAGCACAACTGGTGAATGAAAATGGAGCAAATTAGTAACTAAAGCTTAGTAAAAACATGACGGATCATGTATTTATGTAAGAAACACTCCAACAGAAGAGAAAGAAAGTAAGGCATATAGGGAGACTAACAGATTAAATAGTCACAGAACAACTTTTGAAAAATAGTAAACATCAAATTGATTGTGTTAGATTTACCTTGGCTGGCTACCAGGTGCCCACCAATTCCCTCCATCAACAGGACAGAGGGAGAAAATGTCAGGAAAACTCACAGGTCCAGTAAAGGGCAGGGCAATCATTCATCAATTGATGTAATCACCAAACCAGACTCTAATTGCAGAAATCAAGTTAATTTATGACAATTAATTGTAACAGACTAGGATAGTGAGAAATAAAACAAAACTAAAACCACTTTCCCTCCCCTATCTCCATTTCTTCCCAGGCTCAACTTCACTCCTCACTCTTCATCTCTCTTAGTGGCTCAGGATGACTGGGAATAGGAGTTGTGGGAGAGACAATGCGTGATAAACTGATATTCTTTCTTGGTTCCAGTGAGGGCTTTCTCCCATGAGATACAGGCCTTCATGAACTTCTCCAACATGGGTCATTTCCATGGGGTGCAATCATTTAGGAATAGACTGCTCCAGCATGGGTCACCTCTGAACACCATAGGCTCACAGATCCCATATCAGGAAACAGGCTCCTGCATGGACTCCTCTCCATGAGCTGGAGTTCCTACCAGAAACCTTCTCCAATGTGGGCTCTCCACAGGCTGCAGCTTTCCTCAGGGCACATTCACCTGCTCTGGCATAGGGTGCTCTGGGGGCTGCAGGGTGGAGATCTGCTCCAGCATGAACTTCTACTGGGCTTCAAGGGCACAGCCTGTTCACCATATCCTTTACCCTGGGCTGCAGGGGAATCTGCCCTGCCACCTGGAACACCTCCTCCCTCTCCTTCTTCAGTGACCTTTGTGTCTGCACAGATCTGACATTTTCGCACCCTTCTCTCCCTGGCAGTGTGCAGTGTTTTTTACCCATTCTTAACTGTGTTACCACAGAGGTGCTACTGCAAATGTCACTGATGGCCTCAGCTTTGGCCAGTGGCAGGTTCATCTTGGAGTCCTCCGGTGCTGTCTCTGTCCAACATCTATCCTCATCCTCTGTCTATAGGGACAGCTTCTGGTGTCTTCTCACAGGTGCCACCCCTGCAGTCCACAGGCTACCAAGACCTTGCCATGTAAACCCAGCACAATGAAATGAGAATAATTTGAAATGGCTAGTGAGAAAGGCATTGACTGATACTTTTTCCACTTAGGGATTTAAGTTAGAAAACACTACTTTTTACAGTCACTAGGAACTCCTACCTTTAGTCAACAGTCTGTATTTACTCAGTGTTTCTAAATGTTGGATTAATTAGGTTTGAAAGTGATAACCTGACTCTGCAAGTGTGTTGACTATATTAAGCCATACACTTCTCACAGTGCAATAAAAAGAAGAGCTGGCCCAGGGATTCCCTAGTGTTCAGCCTTCTCACTGGCCCACATACTCACAAATTTTGCTTTTTATTTTTTTCAAATTATATTTTAATAATTGTTTTTACACTTTAATTAACTATTTGCTGTATCAAGATTCTTTAGTACAATCGTATTTGTTGAAGTGTTTGGGAAAACATGTTGTAGGCACACAATTTAGGAAAGGAATAATTGAAAGGCCAGAATGAAATGGAACAGTGACATTTTCCAACTGTATCCTGCAGGCTATAAGAGATGAAAAGCATGGCACACATAAATACTAAAGCATTCATCAAGACTTTCAGTTATGAGAACCAGACAGTATTATAGCTGGGACATAGCTGGAAATGAGGGAAACTCATGAAATAACTGATTCTTGTGATTCCTCGTGAACTTGCCTCATCAGGAGTTACAAGATTAGGTAAAGTAAAATTAACAAAGGATTTAAAAAAAAATCAGAAACACACTGGTAACTAACTGAAGTTGCAAACTTGAGAAATGGCAGTTGAATCTCTGTGATTCTGTATATGCAGCAATGGTGAATTAACCCAATTACATTTTCCCCTTACTGCATCCAGTAGTATATAGAATAAAATTATATGCATTAGAAACACTTTATTTAACAATTAATGCCAGTTTGTATAAGAGGATCTGCAATAAAAATTCCCCTCCTTCCACATGCAAATCAAAGGAAATAATTTTTAAGACTTCACAAACAGCACTAAGGGACTTAATGTCACTCACCTCTGGGATCTATGAAGTAGTTAGTCATCTAGCCAATATTTGGTAAATGGAATTAAAATACCTTAGAATGTTTTCTCAGTCTTTGAAAAAGTATCTTCATAGTCTTTGGAGAATGGGAATAAAGACTGAAAAATTCTGTTTGGAAATAATTATGTTTTGAAAAGTGCTGAGGCTCTTTGATTTTAACATCACTGGAGCAGTAGTTTGCTCCATATCCATGCATGAGGAGAAAGGAGTCTCTGCAGCTTCCTGCCACCAGGCTACACTGTGAACACTGGCCATGTATACAGAGCTATGTTTAGATTGACTCTTTCAGCACACAAGCAAATAGATCTCTAACAATGTACCTGCCAACAGTGTCTTGTCCTGATGTCAGTTCCTTCTTTTACCCATTGTGTTGGAGCAGTTTTCCATAGGAAAAGTTATGTGCTACTTGATTTCAGAAGGTAGAAAGCTACTTCTCTTGTGTTTGTCCATTGAAAAGAAACACCTGTATTAAAGACATGGACCTCCAAAGAGGTTGAGAGGAATGTGTGTAGATTTTTACACAGAGGCTGAATCCATCTGGTGACACTGTTATCAGCCAGCCCTGGGAACCAGAAATGTGATGATAATGAAAGCATATTCTTTATTAGCCCAGTTTCCAAAGAAACTAAGCTCAATCTCTATTGCTGCAGAGATGTGTCCACCATCAGCTCCCTTCTCAATAACTTTCAAACTTGCTGTTCATTTTTGACTAGATTTGACAGACTCCTGGAGGCCTCAAAGACACTGCATTTCCACTCATTTTCTTTCTCCAACTTGAGCTCAAATTGTACCAGTTGCCAGAGGATCCATTAGACCCAAGCGATACTCTGTCTTCAAGGGCTCAAGTTGTGTTTCATGGCTGACTTTCAGTTCCATGATGTACAAGGTCAAGTGAAGAATCCTCTCCTCTGTCAAAGTTTGTCTCCTAAGAAGATTATCTGACATTTACTGCTACTAATAAAAAACTCCTAAGTGGCTAGTAGCAGTTTTTCTCAAAATTAATATTAATTCTTTCTTCTCAGTGTTCTCTCATGTCTATGGAGTTCATGCAGCAACCTTCATGTAATTCAGCTGACTACAAGACATAAATCCATTGGAAACAGGCCGCCACCGTGTCTGGAACTACTTCTTGATTTTTTTTTGTCAAACTAATACTTCCTCTACAGCTTTTAGTAAGGACAATTTTGTGTGTAATAGTCATCAGTGTGTATTAGGCATCACAGCTCTTGTTCTCACCACCACTGTTTTATTTGGTGAGCAATTTGTCCACTGTAACCAGCAGAATTTTTTTTTACTTTTCTATGGGTTAATTTGCTTTTGAAAGGGAAAAACAAAGAAAAAAAACCCCAACCCCAAACCTGACAGCAGAATTCATTGCTATAATTTAGGGAGGTTTCAGCAAAATTAATGAAGTGCCCTTACCAAGAGAACATGAGCTGTTTTCTGCATAATTACTACTATTTGTATAAGCATCAGATCCAATGTATTATTTTCACATGCTCGAAGCAGGAACGAGGCTCCTTTGCACTGGTGTGCATGCATAATACATTTTGGTGTCCAAGCACACCCGAGTAGGAAATGAATAGGGATCAGTTCAAAGTCATAGTGCAGCTGCCTGTTGGTTTTCTCAAGAGTGAGACATGAAAATAAACCAGGATGTGAAGTAATGGGCTGCTCATTTCATTATAATATCCCATTGTTATTCATTGACGACAGCTGGGTGACGAGTTGTGTGACACCCACTGCTGGAATGAAATAGTGCCAAGTGAATTGAATGTATAGAATCCTAAAAAGAAACAGATACCCTGTAGAAAGAAAAATCACATCCCTGTCTGCTTCTACAGGGTGATTTAGTTTCTTGCTCCACTGTTTGCGTGATCAATTCTTGTATGATGCCAGTACAGTTCCCTGTTCCTGGTGAAAGAGCTCTCCAAGATACTTTCAATCATGTATGATCAGTCCTGGCTAAGTGGGGAGGTGTTGGTTGACTGGAGGTGGCAAATGTAACACTCACCTACAAGAAGTGCCAGAAAAAGGATCCAGGGAACTACAGGCCTTTCAGCTGACCTTGGTGCCAGGGAAAGTCAGGGAGCAGATAATTTTGAGTGCCATCACATGGAAACCAGGGGATCAGACCCAGCCAGCATGGGTTTAGGAAAGGCAGGTCCTGCTAGTCCAACCTGATCTTTTTCCTTCTTCCAACCTGAGTGATTCTACAATTCTATGATTCCAATATAGTTTAACTTTTAGAATGAATCTTGCTATAGATGAAAATGAAAACATCTGCTGTCACTGATACAATCACCAGCCTCCCCAAATCAAAGCCAAGTCCTTGCTGGAGTTTCTTCCTATGCTTCTGAAAAAGTGTATTCACATTTTTCACACCGATAATAGTGCAAACAACTCCCAGATGTTTTATTCTGCCAGTGGGAATGAGAGAAATGTAGCATCATCTTAAAGATGGGCAATAACAGGAGTCTTTCTACTGACTTTGTCTGTTAGGGGTCAGGGTGAGAGCAAACACTGCCTGGAAAGGATCAAGTAAGTGGAGACCACTGACGCTTAATGAACATGGATCTGATCCAAGACATGGTGAAATCACCAGTTCCCTGTGACCCTAATGGATTTTCCCTTGGCTAAGATAGAGCAATTGCTTTAAACAATGCTAGTCAGGCCAAACTGAGCTGTCAGGGGTAAGGCAGAGCTTTCTCTTCCCCTTGATGTCCTTTCTGCCTAACCCAAGAAAAGTGACCAACTCTTAAGTGGTGTGGAGAGACTTATATGAGTTTTCCTCACCCCACTTGATTCAACTTGAATTTCTTTATAAAAGTATGGCACTTTTGCCTGTGTCATGCTCTGTGCTTGAAAAAAACTAAACATATTTTTGTTCCCTGTATGACTATTGACAATAGTGCCTAAGTATAAATAAAAATCCCAATTTGTGAGGGAGAGTCTCTGTGTTGCTCTGCATTAGCTAAATTTCAGTCTCCATATCACAGAAACTGGCAAAGGAACTGAAAAGGGGATTGCTGATGTTGGGAAAATGTTTCTAATGTACTATCTAAAGGTCTTTCCAGTGAAACTTGAATCTACAGTCATGGTCTTGTTTTCCACAAAAGATACTTTGCAGTTCACATAGAAATTTCACCATATTTTCCCTTCTAAGCCATCCTTTTGTGCCATGATCCATAATAACAAATATATGCAAGATTTGCCAGTAGAAAAATACTTCCTTCTATGGTTTTGACTAAGCAATGTTGGAAATGTCTCAGGGGGCTTAGTTCTCTCTTCCTACTCCCAGATATGAGAAGGATGGAGAATTTTTGACTGCCATGACCACTAGACAAGCCCCTGAACTTCTCTGCCCATGTGAAGCCAAACATGCCAGCAATTTGGAGCACCCCTGCCCTGTCCTGCTGCCTCAGGGCCAGTGTTGACAGGCAATAGCTCATTGCATGTTTTTGTGGCATTTCACTAAAAACCACTCCACTCAGGCTGGTCCAGCTGTTTGACTCAAAGGCATCCGTAATACTGAGCTCATCAATTATATATCAAGGTATTATCTAACTCCATTCTCCTTGATTGCTTATAGATTAATTTGTATGAGGTAGCAGATGATGGTAATGAATGATATTTTGAAGATGTAGAAAATAAATACACTTCTATTTTTACTTAGAAAAATGATGTGTATTAAGATGTTTACTTTTTATTTGCCAAAAGAAATGGGAAAAAACCCCCACATTTGGTAGAGAAAATAACTTCATTCCCTCCCATGGATTGTTCAACTTGGGAAACCTGTGTAATGTGAGTTATTACATATGGATACACACCCATAAAATATTGATATCTGGTGTTTGTGTAATTAAGTTTCTGTCAGTGTTCATTTTCTAGGTGGTCCCTCAATAATCTTCATAGAAAATTAGAATATTTGAAAAGGATTTTCAAAAAATTTTTGTCTTTGTAAGAAAGGCAAACTGCAACTATAGAATTCTGGGGGATAAGTTTTAAAACTACAGGGAAAATAAAATTCAACAACCATAAAGCATGCAGAATTTGACAGAGTGCAAAAAAGTCTTCTCTGGTTTCCTTCTAGCTTTCTTTCAGCAAAAGGCCTTCAGGCTTTTCCAGAGAATGTCTATCGAGATGCTGCCTGTTATCATTGTGATTTTTCATATCTGGAAGATATGATAGCAGACCCACTGGCTCTCAGATACTCTTCTTCCTTCACTTCTCCCCTTTCCTGGAGCACAGTACTGTGCCAACTCTCCCTCCACACCCCAGTGCTGTGGACAGTCCTTTCCCACAGACTGCTCCTCTTTCTCCCCACAAGTTTGGGTGTTTAAAACAATGCTCCCTTTCCTACAGTCAAGTCTCTATAAAACAGCCAGGTGGTTTTTCTGACCCAGAGTGCTCAGATGGGCATTCCTGGTCATCCTTGCTGATGCAGTACAATGAGCAGTGAGGCTCCTCCAAGCCCATCTCTCCACCACCAGCTCAGGAGCTGCTCCTCCACTGCCTGGAGGGCTTGGCTTGGCTTCTCAAGTAGCATTCAGAAATTGGTTTGGGATAGCTGTTTTTATTGGCTGAAATGATTTGAAATCAGAAAAAAGAAGGCACTGCCATGTGAGCAGTTGTCCATCTGTAAGCAGCCAGCAGATTGCTAGTGACAGATTGCCTGTGGACCTCAGCATGAGACCAAGGGTTGTGTTTGCCTGGTCCCCCAGCCACTGTCTGGGAAAATGGGTTGCTACAGGGGAACAGAGACTGAGGCATGATAAATGGGAAGTTTAGCCTGAAGTGGGAAATGTGGAAGACAGAGCCTGGAAACCCGCATGACTTTTAGCTCAAGGCTGCAAGAGGTGCAATTTCCCCTTGCTCTTCTGATGGATGATCTGTGCCAGTGGGGCTTGGGGGAGCAGGTCACCAACCACCCAGCAATGCTGTCTTGGTGGGGGTAGCTATGGAGATAGCTATAGCTTGATGAAGGCACTGTTACTTCTCACACTGAACTCATCTGGGAAAATGCTTTAGTCTCTCCATAGTAGTCTTGGCAGGGAAGCAACACCCAGCACATGCTATGCCTGTGGCCCAGGTAGCTAATGGTAGTTGCAAAATGGGAAAAACTGTTCCAGTTCAGAGGGCAGATAGCACTGGGGCAACCTGTACTGTTGGGGGGACAAGGACTCAGCTGTGCTGGTAACTTCACTGCCCAGTGTGTCTCAACCTCAGGGGCTGGTCCCATTTCACAACAGTTCTACTCAAAATACTCAGGTGCCCACAGCAGCCCTCCTTGGGATTAATCATCTTTGCAGTCCTGCATAGCATAAAGAATCATAGGTTGGAAAAGACCTCTAAGATGGTCAAGTCCATCCAGTAACCCAGCACTGCCATCTCCACCACTAAACTGTGTCCCTAAGCACCACATCCACACATCTTTTGAGTATCTCCAGGCATGATAACTCAATCACTTCCCTGAGCAGCCTGTTCCAATTTTGTAAGAAGTACAATCATTTTATATTGACTCATCTGTGGATTTCAAAACTAATATGGGAATGATTCCACATATTTTCTTCCTGGTTACATGCTGCTTTGCTTGTCAGCACTTCTTGCAATAGCTTCCCTAGAAGAAGTCCTGAAGGTTTGAGAGGAAGATAGATGAAATACAACAGAGCATTGGTGAACTTCACCCAGAAAGAAACCCCAGATGTCAAGCACAAGAGCAAACTCCCTTTGTTCAACATCTATTTTCTAGCTTTAAAAATGGTTTCACTGTACAGCTATGGTAGATGAACAGGCAAACATGCAACAAGGCCAGCCCTTCCTGGAGTATTGTTTAGTTATTGTTAGATTTTACAGAAGATGCCTAGAAAACCCCCTAGACTTCCTCTGCATGTTGCATGTGTTCAAATCTATCAATAAGCAGCAGTGCCTCGAGTTTAAAAAGCCGACAAGAACATCCCAGTAAGCAGAGCTAGCAAAGTAAGCAGTTTATTTTCGGCATCTATTTAGACTTTGGAAGAGTATATGATGCACAGTATTCTGCTGATAAAACTTGGAACACTGTGAACTAAAAATAAGGTTATTTATATCTGTTAGAAGGGGTTTAGAAAACTGTATCTATAGTGAACTGCTTGAGCACAGAATTCATAGACTTGGAAAAGAAAACTGAACATGTTTCAATCCATAGGCATTCAAGCCTTGTCTTCCATAGATATGCTATATGAATTTAAACCTATAAACAGCAAAACTCCTTTTCTGAACTGTACACTAAATACAAATTCATTCAGCAGTGTAAGGACTTAGCATATCTGCTTCTGAAGACCAAGTCACAGCATTGAAAACAATGAAATAGATCACAGAGAACTTCACTTTGTAAACATTATTGCTGTTATTGTGTTGCTGTACAGGGCAGAAAACAGTTCTAGCAAAAACACTACTCAGACCTTATTTCCATCTCAAGACAAAATTATAAGTTGCTTGAAGAACAAACTAATTTCCTGGTATTAAGGTTCTGTTTTGACAGCTCATGAGGAGTTTGTGGAGCTCTGAACAACAGCCAGCAGGGCACAGCCAGCAGGGCACAGCCAGCAGTGCTCTCCAGGGAGGGCTGTGCTGCCTCGGAGAACACAACTGGTTTTTAGCCACAGTTCTGCGACTCCCCAGAGGCAGGTAAACACCTGGGAGGTCCTGATAGCCTCTGACTCTGTTGAGCAGATGTGCGGGCTCAGTTTAGCTACAAAGGCAATGCAGATTTTTTTTCCTTTTTTTTTGAATTTCTTAAATTAAGGTTCATTCTTTCAATATAGTAGCTTCTAACTGACTGATTATTACTGTATGCAAACCCCATCAGGACTGAGCTCAACTGTGCTAAGCACCCTCAGGAGTACACAGACCTGTGCCAGAGACCTTGCTAGTTCTTATTATCTTTTGGATGTTCAAGAGGCAGGAACATCACCTATGGAGAAATAAGTGTGGTTTGACTCCTGAAGGTTTTCCCAGAAGACTGCTTAATGAACAGACAATATGATGGAGTTCGATAACCGTTCACAAGATGACCATTTTTATGGCTTCTAGTAACTAGTGCAACTAGTTGACTATGTTTATATAACTGCCATTAGCTGCAGTGAGCAGCACTCCGATATTAAAGAATCCTCAGCAGTAATTATTTTGCTTATTTTCTTGGTGATTTACTAGGAAAAAGAAACTTTGTCATTCTTAATTTGGTTGCATCATGCTCTGCATGTACATGAATTTATTGTGTATATCTGAGAAATGCAGAAAAATGGCTCTGCAGTCAATGGTGTTAGGGAAGTAATTACTGGGGTTTTGCCCTCACAAAATCCCATTTCCATGAATTTTGTGGTAGTCTCAACACAGAGCAAAAATAAGGGCTTGCCTGTAAAGAGGGATAAAAATAAATTTGATTCCTCTCTAGAAATGAGAAGAAGTAAGGAGAATAGAAATCACATCATGCCTTAAGTATATTGTTCTAGTATATTATCTAATATTACAGTCTCTTTCCTCTGAAAGACACTTGCCTTGCATTACTTTGATTTTTGAATCTAGATTTGTCTGCAAGCACAGATTAAGAGCTTTATTTAATTTTTCTTTGGCTTCTCAGTCCTGCTGTAGAAAGGACTTTTGCAGTGCTCACATTTTACTCCTGGTCTGTGGAGGGCATGAGGTGTTGGTCCTGGCAGATCAGTGCAGCCAGACACTACAGCTGCTTCAGGAAAGCACTATAGTTGTGAGAAGCAGAAGTCATTCTAGCACTGCTGCACTGCTCTGAATGGGCTTTAAAGACATTTTTACACTGAAGAGTAATTGTTCAACTTTGTTGTAGATAATAAATGCTGGTTACTTCAGCTAATGCATCTGCACTTCCAGATGCCAAGGTAATTAGACAGGAAACAACTTACCAGGATTCTGCTGATAAGTTTTTATCCATCCTACCCTATTTCTATGCTAAAAAAATCTGTACCTGTTCCATATCACTTACTAAATCAATTCTAGACTCACTGGCTTTTGTGTCATTTTGCACAATCCACTTGTGTAATGTGGACTTTCTTTTTGTTTGAGAGCCCCTACTCCGATTCCATTTGATTTGTTAATGTACATAGTGCCTGTTGCCATAGCACTTAAAACCAAAGATATTGGGAGGGTGCCCTAGTTAGAGAAACACACACTCCCTGCAGAAAGGGTTGGCTTTTGAGATGCTTTGTTTTGCTGGTTGGTAATGGATTTTGTTCTCACACTGTGAACTGCTGTGGAAGGGAAGGCATCATGTGTTCCCATATGGCCAGGCTGCACGAGCATCTCTGAAGGGTTGCTGAATCAGAATGACAGCATTTTTATCTTGGCCATGGAGGGGCAGTGCAACTTCTGACTGTCCCACTGAGTGCTCAAGGCCAAGACACAGGACACCAGGTATTGGGGGCATTAGCATCTCCCCATTTTCAGGTATGAGTTTTGCAGGGGACATGTGGAAGTCTGTAGGATGCAGGTATCCCTGGCATTGAACATGAATGCATGAAGCTGAGCCCTGTTTTTTCCTGGTCTTGTCTCCAATGTTCTGAGTCTCTTCAGCCTCAGCTCAAGCAAAGTGCTTACCCAGAGCAGATTGCACCCAGCCCAAGGCGACAGGCTCATACCTCTTGCCTTCATTCTGCTTCCTGCCCCTCTTACAGACCATGTTGGGGTGTTGTTATCTGAGTGAGGGGAAACCTGTTGAACTGGGTGTAAGTGAAGTGCTACTAATCTTAAGGAACAGTAAAGATATAATGTCTGAAGCTTTGCAATAAATCACAGGGCTGGCCAGATTGGCAGTGGAAACACACAGCAGAAATGTGAAGGGTCAGTAAAAGACCTACTTTGCTGCATTTGCTTCAGTGGTTAAACAATAGCTGGGACCTGGATAGGTGCTCTAGGCAGCAGGTACAGTGCCAGTGACACACAAAATTGACCTTGAGGGACCTGTCTGCACTGACTGACAGGAGGGAAAAAAGAAATGAAATTGAAACATGATGCAGACTCTGAAAATAATAGCTGAAAAGGGGAATAGTGAAGAGATGGATCAAATTCTGAAGATTCATAAATATTTAGAGATTTTTGCTTTTAAGAAATAGCACAAACAGGGGACTGTGAGCAGAGGAAGATACACTCTGATGGGTATTTGCTTGTGAGAATTTATTCATAGCAGCAACATCTGCAAACAACTCCTCACAGAGCACATGAGGACAGAGAAATATTTCAGCTTTTATAATTAGTTTTTATTGTCTTCTTTCCTTCTTTTCTTTTTTTTTTTTAAACTTTGTTCTATAAATAAAGTACATTACTCCTGTCTTCTGTGATAATAAATATGATTTTGCTTTTTCCTTTGGATAGGTCCGTCACTAAGTGGGGTTACAAGGTAAGCTGATGGTGGGGGATCCTGTGCCTATGAGGATGGTGAATCTGTTTAAAGGCTGGGCTGCAGTACTAGGGGAAGGTTGGATGGTCATGAATCACAGCAGTGTTGTGGGGGCAGTTCTTGATGCTTCAGACAGGAGACATGTGGTGTATCAATACTTCATCAATCTTTTGCCACACTGACTTGCCTGGGGTTTCATCCAAGGTAAACCAAGAAGCAAATGTCCCATAATATGCTCAGACCTGCAGGTAAGATGTAATTTTATATAGGCACATCGTCTTCAAGGACTGAGGCAAACTCTGGTCTCTGTTTAACTCATCAGGAATATTACAACTGACTTCACTGAGGTGACTTTTTTTGTGCTATGCTCCCATACACTGTGTGTATGCATGTACTTATGAAAGTGATGATATGAAGGCAGTGGACAGAGGTGCATTAGGCTTTTTGCAGTTAGCAGCTCTGCATGTGAATTCTCATCCCATTAGCAGGGTGGCTTGTGGCTCTTCTTAGCTCTCTGAGTCATGCTGAAGGGTTTTGTCCCTGCTGCTATTTTTATATTCTGCAGATAATGTAAAAAGACAAATCATATAAAGAGAGCTCATCTTTTTTTACATGTAATCTTTAGCAGTGAGCTTAAAGGGGAAAGTCTGTATGTCTAAGTGCAGATGAGAAGAGCCTGTACTCAGTACTATCTCAATTGCAGTAATTGTTAACTACATTTGTACCATACTTATTTATTGAAGTGGCTTGCTAATGAGTGTATGATTTATATGTATAAAAATATTAGTAAATAACAGCCCACTACAAGTTTCAACACTGCCAGAATCAAAAACCATATTTCCCTTCTCAGCAACATTTTTGTATCAGTGCCAGTTTTCAATTAAAAGCTGTAATTTTATACATTGCAAATTCTGCATGTTAATAAGTTCAGCTCCACGGCTCCCAACAAAAGAAGGACACGGATCTGCTGGAGTGAGTTCAGAGGAGGTTCCCAAAGATACTCAGAGAGCTGGAGCACTGAAGGCAGGCTGAGAGAGCAGGGGTATTCAGCCTGGAGAAGAGAAGGTTCCAGAAACACCATACAGCAGCCTTCCAGTACCTAAAGAGAGAGAGCAAGAGAGTGACTACTTACAAGGGTATGTAGTGACAGAACAAGGGGGAATGGCCTTAAGCTGAAAGAGGGTAGGTTCAGATTAGATGGTAGGGAGAAATTCCTGACTGTGAGGGTGGTGAGGCACTGGAACATGTTGCCCAGAGAAGCTGTGGATGACCCATCTCTGGAAGTCTTCAAGGCAGCCTGGTATAGTGGATGTGCAGGGACTGTTGAAAAGTTTCAAACCAACTATTAGGAGTGGGACAATCTCATCAATTTATGTTGACATCTGTGTCTGAAGAAAAATGCTTATCTTATATAAGCAGAGTTCAATAGTGAGACAGAGTTTCAAGAATGCTGATGTAATACTCTACCTGAACATAAATTAGGATCTGGTATTTATTAGATAATAAAGCCTGAAAATGGATTTCAAATGGGAAAAAACCCAAAATTGGCTAAAGGAAATTTTTGTATTTGAATGGGCAGCTTATTTTTCATGCAATACTAGCTTCCAAAGGCCAGATTTGTTGCTGTAGAGGTAAAAGAATTGCTGAATATAATATATCATTTTAACATATATATATATTAAAATTTTCTTTGGTAAATAGTTTTCATGCTCTTGGTGTGTTTGGGAGATCAGGTATAGCCTAGAACTACAGCAGAATGAAGATAATAACATTTTCCTACTGCCAGTAAAAATTAACCACCCAAAGAGAAGGGAATCAAACATTACCAATTGCTTAGTGAGAGAGAAGGCTTGAAGTGATATAAAATTAATTCCCATTCTCCATCACCATACTGTGAAGGATGGTGATGTAATGGAACGTGAGTTGAATGTGCCTGAGGCTATTTCTGTTGCAGTGAGGAGAGTATTTTCTGATACTTTCAGATAACTTCACTGGCATCTTCTGTTCAGCCTACACAAATCCTTTGCACTGCAGAGAAAAAATGTTTTCTGAATAATAAAAACCAAAAAGTGAAGGCACATAAGCTGATTTCTGAGTGCAGTTGTCAGTGCTTCCTAAAGAAAAGAAAAACAAGAGTAATTTAAAGAATGAGATGGTTATATTATTTGTGAAAATTATAACTGAGTAATGTTGTGGCCAGTGAAAATCCTGTTCAAAATTTATGGAAGGCAAAGTTTTATTAGTGAACCTCGAGATACATCATGAATACTGAGGGACTGAAGGACTCTGTAATAATTAAGGCAATAATAACTTTTTTTAACAAAACAACATGTTCTGTAGTCTTATTTGCTTATTGACTATGGCTTTTCTAACTATATTTATTTTTTTATAATTCTGTCATGAGACAAAATATGCCAGATGCTACTCCTAATTTTCTTTGGTGTTGTAGCTTTGGTCTGGTGCTGGAACTGCATCTTCTCAGAAGAAGTTGGATTACAGCAGAACTATAGAGCTCTGACTAGTCTGAATCTGATGCCAGCTTAATCACTCCGTGCTGTAAGCCATGGACAGCACCTTTCTGTGTTTCTGAAACTCATCCTTTCTGTGTCACCTGAGCTTGGTCAGCATCCTTAGAAAGCCTGGTCTATGCCCAGAGGATCCCCTGGTGCACATTTGAGAGGCTGCTGTATGTGTGTGGTAGCTGCCCTGGACTCCCAGGGGGTACACAAGACTGGCAAGTTTCTCATGTGGACAGTTCCCATTGTCCAAGATAAGGTGGCATTGCCCAGGATGGGGATCCTAATTTGGTCACCTCCATGATGTAACTGAAGATAATGAGATGGATTGATGTACTGATCTCAATATTATGTCAATAGCTTTAGATTTTGTCTCTTTTTTAAAAATCTGAGGTATTGTCATTGAAGCCTTTTGTTTCTCTCCAGTACTTCCTCCAGGAGTGCTGGAACTGGTTTACTGTTTCTGACTTTCAAACCCCAAACTACTTAAAAAGGAGTTGAGACTGGGGAACAAGTTACAAGAGGAACAAGTTTGGAAGAACAAGCAAGAAACAAACATTTCTAAAAGATCCAACAGAAATATTTTATTTAAATTGGCCCACTTTGAGAAGGTGCAAGGTATCCTTTTTAACAATCTGATGACTTTGCATCCTGATTTGCAGTGGCATATCTCCAAAGTCTGCATGGGACAACGGAAATGTTTCTAACTAAATTCTTAACTTGAGCTTCTTCAAGTAAATTCTGCCATCTTACCTGTCTGAATGCAGGTAGCATTATGGTTCACCTTGCCACAAACAGCTTGTTACTGTGGTACTTCTCTGGCCTGGAACATTACCTGGCTACCATTTTTCTGAGCAGCTGTGACTACAACTCACATACTTGAGACCAATATATTATCATGGAGTATGAACATGTTGAACAGCTTGAAACAACATTAAATCTTATTGAGGGTCATTAAATACTTAGTTATTAAAGGATGTCCATAGCACAGTTTAAGTTTTGGTTTGTGTTAGTATGGACATGCTTATGAAACAGGATGATGCACACAATGAGCTACACATTCCCCTTTCTCATTCCATCCCCTTACCTGGTCCTTCATCATGGATATCTTGGAGACACAAGGGGAGATTTTTCAAGGCACAGTGAATGGCAGAATGAGAGGATGTATAATTCTCACCGTGTGTTGGAAATTCTATTCAAACCTTCTGTTTTTCACTGGCAGTAAAGGCTGGTGGAGTGCTCTTGTTGGAATACAGAGGCAAAACCTCCAGCTTTTTAATTCAACAATTGTCTTCTGATCTATTAGATGCTGCTCAGATTTTGTTCTCCTGATGCAAAACACCACAAAAACCATCTGACCTAAAAAAAAATCTTCCTTTCCCAAAATCCCACATCTGAGAAAACTATAGATGAAGACACTTCAAAAAAAGGGCTTATTTTTTTCCAGTCTCTGCTAACTTTGTGGCTTAATAGGGAGAACATCCAAATAGACACTTGCCTAAGATATAATTATAAATTCATACTTTTTGTTTCAAAAGGTAAAAAAGGTTATTGTCTATATAATTTGTGTTTAATTTTATTTCGCAGATACCGGATTAAATTGCTCACTGTCACTCAAGTGTGTCTCAAGGAATTACCTGATGTAACAGACAGCAGGCTGAATTTTCAGGAAATGTTTATTTTATCATTTACATCTACTAGGAAAAAAACCTACATTCTTCACTTACAGACTTTCTCACAAATGTGTGAGAGAGAAAATCTTTCAATACACTCATATTCAGCAGAGATTAAAGAGCAGAGAATTGGTCTGAAGTGTCCGGGCCATTTTAATATTACAGGTGTTTGAAAGGAGGCTAGCAGATGAAAGAAGATTCTTTTTGGAAACCCAACTTGTCCTTCCTTCAGCCTTTGGAATGCAATTAATTCTTCTTTATTTGAATGCTTCTCTTGGCAGGCAGATGAGCACATCTTCAGCTAAGTGGAGATGGCTGCAGTAGAAAGAGGAGAAGACAATAAAGTTTGCTTCTGCTTTGCCATATGACACCCCAATGAAGAGATCCTGCAGACTACAGTTATCTCTGGAGTACAATAACATCATTTAACTTGTCTCTTCCACATTTGTATTCCCAGCAGAAGAAAGCCATAGAAAGAAGGCAGCATGAGGAATCCCAGGAGTGACTATCAAGGCTGGGCAGAAGATGAAAAACAACATCAGTTATCTCTTTGTACTGTGCTGGGTGACACAAGCTGACAAACTGGAATTGTCTGCAGCTGGTGAGGTGAAACTTTTCATGTTGCCAGAAAAAAGCTGTCATTATTCAAAGGATAAATACCTTGCCTGTAAAACCAGCAAGACATCATACTACAGACTTCAAGCTGTATTTCAAAAGTTAGTCATTTTACCTGGAAGACAGCACTGAAAGTATGATTGCTCTGTTCATCAGGGTGCATGCTCATGCGTGGCACCTCCCATGAGCCCTTCTTTATTCACAAAATCTAAATCCAAGAGGGCACCTTTCCTAGCTGGTTAAAAGAAATTATCTCCAAGAAACTTCAGGAATTTCCCAGCTTACTTGTCCACACAGCGATAATAGATTATTCCCAGCTGATGTGTGGGTCACATGTTGAAATCTCCTACAAGGATAAGGGCTATGAATAAAGAGGTTGCTCCTAAAGGCCTGTAGAATAACTTACTCATCCTGGCTGGGTGATTGACAGGGAACACCAATAACAATTTCTTCTGTTTTGCCTCCCTCTAATTTAAACAATGGGCTTTCAAACTCAACATTCCTAGTTGTAAGGGATCTAAAGTAAAACCTCTACCTTAAGTAGAGTCATATTGCTTTAACTGGCCTGCCCTGCTGATTCCTCCCAAAAAGTCTGTTCAGCCCTTATGAACAGTGATATTCTCTTATAATTCTACACTAGAGAGTGTTAAGCTTGCCTCCAAAACAATGCATGAGTTGGAATGACTTTTCAGTCACAGTGACCATGCACCCATTGGTTTTTGTCTCTGGGAACCTTAAACCTAACCCTAATAAGACTTTGAAGCTGAATCTTGGTCTCCAGAAATATAAGTGGAGAAGGTGAGAAAAGTGTGGAAGCATTAAAGTTGATGCCGGGCCATGACTGCTTGTCAAGACATTTCCAGCCCCCATGTCTCTGGAGCTGTAAGCAGTGTGGTTCTCTGTACCCTAACCTGGTGCTGCAACTGAAGTCCCCAGCACCATGGGTGGCCCAGCTCTGAACCCTAACTCTGACTACAGAGCAACCGTGGTGCTATGTCTGAAGTCCTGATCACCACGGGTGGCCCAGAATAGAAAGGTGCAGGCAGCAATATTGGGGCCTTGCTGTGATCCCCTTGGCATGACTGTTCCAGGACCAATGTCCCTATAGTTGCAGGACTTGTGACTCACTGAACTCTGATCCTAATTGTATTGGAGGATTGAATCTTAATGGAGGAATGAATCTTAATAGAGGAATGAAGACCAGTGAAGAAAGGGTAAAAAAGCAATCTGTTAGCTAATATGCAGCTATAATCCTCAGTACCAATGTCACATTCCTCCCAAAGAAGAAGATGGGATGCTAAGGACATGTCACTGTCTCCATTCCTCTTAGGGAAGGGTGTTACCACTGACCTTAGGAAACAAAAGGGCAGGGGAAAGGTCAGCAAGACACTATGGGAAGAATGGATATGAGGGATTTTATACAGCACAATTTAAACTGTATTATTAATTAGACTTGCCTGTAATTATTATATAATTTGGACAAAAAACATCATCAGAACTGGAGTAGTAATGACTCATTGATTAGAGTTTAATTTATGTGGTTGTATATAAAGTGCATTTCTTTAGCCCACTGAAGCTGTATGGAGTATATTGTCTTGAGGCTTAGTTTCAATTTGGATGGACTGCACTCATATCTTCTACTCGCTACAGCCAATATTTGATATCTAACTTAGGCACTCCTTGCTTGTTTAGGATATGCATTGCACATCTATATTCAGTATTCCTTTCATAGCAATTTCTATGACACAGCTGTTTCTAGCTAGCAGAAATTTTCTGTCATGTCTCAGACTTCACATTAACACATCAGTTGTGGTGCTGTGGAAAAAGGGGCACCTTTTCCTCTTGGGAGAGGGAACATGATGCTGATCCCTTACCCCCTGCAGGCTGCTAGTCAAATTGCAAATGAAAATATGTTCTCTGATGATTTGACTCTGTCGGGGTGAATTATTTTTCTCACAGTGTTGTATTTTTTCTGCTTCCCCACACTTGTGATAAATCAGTCTACCTTCCAGTGGAAGACCAATGTGAAAAATGCCCTTCTATATTTTGTTTGAAAGCCATACAGTCCCCTGTAAATGAAAGAGAAGGAAAAAAAAAGCATTTGGGCTTTGCAAACTTGCAGTCAAATGCAGAGGCTTCTGCAAAGAAAAGCAACAAAATTTAATCCAGAGGAGATGATTTTCTCTCAAAAGATTGTAAGGCTTATGCATATCAGGCAAATTCCTGCTCTGTCTGTTCAGAGGATATGAAAGACATAGACTGGAAGAAAAGACAGGAAAGAGCCTCTATAAATAGCAGTTCAAAATCTTAGCAGCAGAGTGCCAAGAGACAGGTGATACTACAATAGGAAGGATGCTGCCACTTCCACCTGTGGGAGGCAGAGCACTGGGTGAAATCCTTGCCTGGCCTGCAGAGAGCAGCTGAATGAATGGAAAGGAGCTTCAGGTCTGCATCTGGGGCTTCTGCTTGGACTTGAGTTCTGCAAAGGACAACACATGATGCTCTGACTTCTCTTGCCAGTTATTGTACATCTCGCAAGTTACTAACACAGTTTACAACCATTCCAGAGAGAGCCTGTAAAATCTGTCCCAAGAGAAATGCTGTCAGTTTGCACCATGCTTTTTTTTTTGTCTAGTTAAAGGCTGAAATTGTATATCTTCCTTTTGAAGAAAAGTAGTCTGAAGCATTTCAGCAGAGCTTTTTAATCTTTATATAATAAAAGTTATGTGCTATTATGACAAAATAAAACAGAAAATGGCAAAACAATATTTCTTTCAAGTCAATGTGTTTCCACTGGGTATCTTTTGCTCCTTCAGGTCTTCTTCAAGAAAAATCATTCTGTGAGAGAAATATCAACAATCTCATTCATGATAAAAGCATCAGAAAGTTGAACTGTGTTCTGTAAGTCATCTGAATTCACATCTTTCTAGTTTACCTCTAGCTTACTGTAGTAAAGAATTCTGACAAGGTTTTGTGTTCACATCATGTAAATTACAAGGCTGTGTTTTCTTTCCCTGTGCTGTTCACATGCATATGAAAGTGCCTGGAGTTTGGATCTCAATGACTATTTCATAGGAGAAAGATGAAATCAGAAAATTGAACATATTATGCATATTATGGAAGATGGGGGGGGGCGGGGGGGCAGAATTGTGAACAAGTTTCTTTATTATTGCTCTCCAATAATCAAGATAAGAGTCTGCACTCCATCTGCAATTGCTGATGCCAATTATTAAATTTCAATCCTTATGTCAGCAAACCAGTAAAGGCAGAAAAATGTCTTTGTAATGCGTGTCTAAAAACTAGAGCCTGGAGTAAATGTTAAAAGGGTTCCTTCCTGTCTATTGACTTGTGGTTCCTTTTTTGTGGCTCCACTCCTTGTTGATAAATTGAAGCACCAGGGTTGGGAAATCGTATCTTCCTCTTGTTGACTTGCTGTTACTCATTAGGATGGCACAAGCATGTGGCAATCCAATCTTCAGTTGAATTGTTGCTGTACAAGTATTCTGTTATTTGATCTCGGCAGATTAAAAGATTTCTCTTGCTGAGAAATGTATTCAATTTGCTGTTGCTTATGTTAAATCTCAGGCTTTATGGAGCTTGGATGAGAGGCAAAGTGGATAATGAAGGGCAAGTTTGCCAAATAATGAAAATGTCAGCACTGTCTGAAAGTTTAGATAGCATCAGCAGTAACTTAA
This sequence comes from Pithys albifrons albifrons, assembly GCF_047495875.1. Lineage (NCBI taxonomy): Eukaryota > Metazoa > Chordata > Aves > Passeriformes > Thamnophilidae > Pithys > Pithys albifrons. The sequence goes on from NC_092458.1 coordinate 9,224,235, forward strand.
TTGACAGCAGTCTACAGAAAAGAGGGCAAAAGCTTTTATCTTAAACAGTATAAGACAAAGATAAATTCAAGTGCTCAACATGTCATTGACTGTTGTCAGGTCCCCACAGAGCTTCTCACAGGCTGCTGGCACCATAGGTGACAGAGATGTGCAGAGATGCCCTCGCAGGGCTCAGCTCCTCATTTGCAAAGGCAATGGTGCTGCTCCATCACACGCAGTGTACTCCAGGCTTATAGCTTAATCCCCTGGAATTGTAATGATCAGTTAAAAGATCTGACAAACAGGATGAAAGCTGTTCAGATAAGTGCAGTTTCTAAATTCCTGCACTCAGAAGTATTTTTTGGAGTGTGATCAAAAAGTACATGAGCACTTACGGCATTTGTGCAGACAATGGATTTAATGAGCCATCTTTCTGCTGGTTGGTGGAAAATGGAGGGTCTGGACATGTGTGAGTTTGGTTTTGGTCAGAAAAGAGACTATAAATCCAAGCAGTCAGAGGTAGGCTGTACCAAATTACTTTCCTTAGTAAATGGGATTATTGCAATGACTGATTCAGTTTTGCAACATGTTATTCACAACATGTATGGGGACTCTGCAGCTTGAGGCTTGCTGGTACTTCAACAATTTCTTAAAATCTCTCAGCTACAACCAGGAGCTCTGTGCAAGTTTAGAAGATAAGGCTGGCTCAGACACATACAGGTGGGCCATGACTCTCTAAAGAGAGGAATAACTGCTCTTGGGCAATCAGCAATGCTCCTGGTAATTCAGCTTCCTGGTGCAGCCCATTTTAAACCATTTATACAAAAACAGAGTTGGGCATCACTAGAGGCTTTCTCTCATGCTTGCTACAAGGGTCCAGAAGGGAAGGCCTGAGGCCACAGGATCTGGGAGACTTGGATGCTGTTTCTTGTGGGCACAAGGACACAAGATTTACCCTTTTCCTCTTGATCAGAGGAAGCTGTAGGAGATGTCTGCTGGGAACCATATTCTCTCACATCTTGTAGAAACCCGGAGATACTCTGAGAGATGTGAGGTCTTTTCTTGCTAGTGTTAAGAACAAGGTTTTCAAACTTAAACATCATCTTGCAGTTAATTTCTCTCCTTACTCCCACAGCTGCTGTCACTGAAGTTTCCAGATTTCCACATAGAAACTATTGCTTCAGAATGTAAGTTATTCAAAACCATCATTTATGTCTTACTGTGTTTCACATGCTGTGGTAAGAGGTCTGTCCTCTCTGGATGGCAGCATCTGCCAGTGCTGTCTCAGTCCAAAGCACAGGATCTACAGTCTGAGGGCTCCTTCCCTGACAGAATTACAGGGGTGGTCACCAGCAAACTGGTAGTGCCTTGCTTTGAGGGAGATGCTTGGGTTCCCACATTCTCCAGGAATTCAGAAATACAGGATGAAATACAGGCTGCAGCGGTATATTCAGTAGAAACTGTGGCCACGCGGTGAGCTCGTCCATGGTCTTCCACTTCCAGTGGTGACCACATGTCCTCACTATGACCCCTGCCTTGAGAATTGTTAAAGCTGAGCTAAACACTTTATTGATTCACATTAGATGAAAATAAAAACCTACAACCTGCTTTAGATGTTAAAACTACTGGTTGAAAACAATGCCACATTTCAGGAATTTTGAATTTTCAAGGCAAGCACATCTATAAATCTGTCTTCTTTAATTCTTTGGATCCTATATTTAAAGACATTTTTGGTTTTTGGAGAAAATATTTTTATTACTTCTGTGTGCTCTGTAGCTCTTCTAATGGAAAACTTAAATGGCTAATTTGTCTTTGATATAGTACCTGTATTATTTCTCATTGATTTCCCCATATGTCCTGAAGTATAAATATTAGTTTCCACAATGCAGAATGATCATCACAAAAACAGATCTCTTCCCCTTTTCACTCCCACTAATCTCACCTGCAATGATATTTCTGCCATGCTTTTTTCAGAAACACAGGTATTTTTCTCAAGCTGTAAATGAAATATTTCTTATCTAGCAAAATATCTTTTCATATGTTTATTAAATCTCTCATACAATCAAACTGCTCTTGTGCCTCTGAGGAAAGAAAGGATACCCTGATTTTTAAATTGCTATCCTGGTTTTGCCGAACTTGCTGTTTTGCCGAACTTGCTGCTTCTTTGATGTCTGTAGTGCTGTTTGTTCCCACTTCTTTTTTTTCCTTTGGTTTCCTTGGTGTTCAGGGACATAACTCTACCTCTTTTGCTTTTTTACTTTGTCTATTTTTCTCAGGCTTTTCTTTTTTTCTTTCTCTGTAACTCTCATATTTTGTTTCTTATAGTCAAGTTAGTAAATGACAAGGCTCCTCTTAACTTTCTCTCCTGCCATTGTTTACCATCCCGTTGACCTTGGCACTGTCATTAAGTTTCTCAGCTCACAAGCATAATTCACTCTTTTGTTGCTGTTACAAAATATGCCTTTCTTTTTCCAGTTCCATTTTTTGGAGGGCTTTCCTCATTTAGCTATTTTATTCCATGATTGCCTAAATGTCCTCCCAGAACACTCTTATTCATGTCTTGTCTTTTCCTTTTCTTACAGGTTCGAAATGTTATTTTCACCTGTAACCTTCAGACATTGACTATTATTATTTTTAATGGAATTGCTGTGTCCATTTCTACTATCTGTGTAGCTCTTGGATCTGATCTGCTTGAGAGGTGGTTGCTAACACTCCAGTGAAACACAGTTGCCAAAGTTGTGGTTCAGATACAGACGTTTTTCATAAGAGCACACACGTGTAGGAACTACTGTGTAATGCTCTTGGATATTTGTTCTATACATATTTCTATTAATAAGTCATCTAACAAACCAAGATCCTGATCCATCCTGGGGTTGTTTGCAACAAAAATACACATGGAAAAAGAGATAATAGTGCTACATTCCTCCTTTTATTACTTATGCTTTAATAATTAGTTATGTTTTCTTTCACATCCCTATCCATCTAGTTGGTGAGATATATCCATATGTTTTGGGTAACAGAGACTACAAGCCATAAAAACAACAGCAGTGCCATTGCCCATGTGCTTTGGTGCAATAGATATCTTATTGGTGTGCTCTGACAAGTTTAGTGGTTAAAGTTAAGGCTTGGAGTGTATAAAAGTTGAAATGCTTCCTGTCACTGTCCTAGAAGTGATCTTTTTAACAACTACCAAAGCAATGCTCTCATGAAAAGAGTGTTTATCTTCATGCTGCTGTACTATAACCTTGGGCTCCATATAAAGCATTGAAGAGAAATAGTCTACATCAAGGAAAGAATTTATGATACTTAATATACATCATGGTAATTCACATTAATTATGCCCAAAATAAAGTGGCGTTTAGGCTCATGGACACTGCTGGAATGATATTTCTGGAAAACCAGTTATCCACCAAACAGAAAGAGCAGCCAAAGCTGATACATAAACACCCCTGTCATTATACATACAACATGAGAAGGGGGAGGAAAGCACCCAGGAGTGGCAGTGCCTGTTACAGTTGGACCAATTGTAGTACAGTGTCAGCAGTAAAATCAGCATTGACTCTGGGAATTGTCTGAACTCCTGCAAGTGCCTCCCTGTGTCCCAGAACTGACCTCACCTGGACTTTCAGCACTGCTGTACTCCAGGGTTAACCCAGCCTGTTTGGTAGGGCCGTGAAGATCCTGGGGGAAAGAGGGACACCAGGGCTGGGCCAGCAGCAGGGCAGGACAGGCATGGCTTGGGGAGAGTCAAGGAGCAGAACACCAGAGAGGAGATCTTGGGGAGAATATGGGGCATTTTGCCTCTTCTCCCACTTCTTGGTGAGTGATCCACATGCTTGATGTCCTTGGGTGTTTATGTTTTTGGCTCGGACCGGGATGGACCACAGAAACAAAAGCTTCAGTGACTCCTGAAAGCACTACCCACTGCCCCCATACTCCGTGCTCCCATCTGCTGCCCTTGCTGCTATCCCCAAAAGTACTGGGAAAAGGAGGATCAGGAATGGTCAGCCACCATGGCAGAGCACTGTGTTTGCTCATGAGGTGGTCTCAGGAGCAGAGGGAGTATACATGTCTGGGCAGAAATGGTTCTGGGAGTCAGCAGCTGAGCTCCAGTCCTGTGGTACAATCTACCATCCCTACATCTTGGCTGTTTATTGTATTATATGCCAAAACACAAGCAAAATGAGAAAAAAAAAGAACAAAAACAAACCACAATTTTTTCTGTCAAAAGATTTATGCCTTTATCCAAAAAGAAAAATTATTTTGAAGGGAATTAGGTAAGCTCACAGACAAAATAGCTATTACATACAGTGATGAATATGTGACCTCAGAAACTCCTTAAAATTCTGGTTTCTGGAGGCTGGGAGGATCTGTAAGGGTAGAGGACTGTTTTTTGCACTCTATTCTTAGCTTTCAGAAAGAGGCTGTTAGATTAAAGGACCCTTGCTCTGAATCTGGGCATGTTTATGTCCTTAAGAGCCTGCTTAGAAGTTGCCTGCACCCCAGTGGTGTATCTCAAATCCCAAGTTTATAGTTCCCTCAAGCCATAGATTTGGAGCCGAGGATGTCTAGGAACTGCCTCATGGGTGATTTGTGAAAACTTCACCCACATACAGGATTCTCTAGGGTTCGAAGTGTGCAGGGCGACAGCTCGGTGCTGAGGTTGTCTCTTGTCCTGGAGCAGACCCATGGGGAGGTAATGCAGAGCCTCATGAGAGATGATTCCTGAAGATGAGAAAGGCAATGAGCAACCAGGCAGGGGAGGTTTGGAAGCCTCCGCAGCAGATACATCTGACATGAAGCAGTCAGCTCTGGCTGACCTCTCCCAGGGGCAGGCAGCTATTTGTGGAGTAGGGGAGCCACAATTTGGGTCACAGCACACTGCAGTCACAAGATGAATGGCAGTATTGCCCTGTGGGGAAACACAGCTCCATGGACAGTCACAAAAGGCTTCCACAAGCCAACAGTACACCAGACAGCATAGGAAGAAATGGGCTGTGCAAGTGTAGATGTGCATATTTTTTTGCTGTTCAGAGCCTGCCTTCTCTAGGTAGCTGCAGCACTGTTTCAGAAATGAACATCTAGAGGATTTCTTAGCTTTGTAAAACACTCCAAACTGGGATAATTCCTGGGAGTGACAAAAGAAAAATGTTTCAGCAGAGGTTCTTCTGAAACCAGTCCTAAATTCCTTACCCAATAAACCTGCCTCATGACAGGAATGACAAGACATCCACAGCAGGTAGTTCCTAAAGTGGACATAATTTGTGCAGTATCAATTACATCAAACCTGTTCATGATGGACTCAAACTGATTCAGTTTCAAAGTGTACCTGCCAGTTGCCTGTTGCGAGGGTACGATACACTGTGTTTAAAATGGCTAATGAGAACAGCCAGATAATTTTCTTATCTGGCACATTTCACTAAAATATAAAGGAAAATTAAAAAGAAACACGCTCCCCTGCATCATTATGTAAGGTGTAATCAGGAAATACATTCTTAATTCATGCTGATTTAGAGGGAAATCACTTTAATTTTGGGAGAAGACAACATAATAGAAGCAGTTAATGATTAGCTCACCTGCCTGACAGTTGTTCAACAATACGCTGTTTTCCTGCTCTATAAACTACATTTTATTGCTGTCTAATGAAAGAACTTGAATTCTTCTTACCTCCTGCAACGAGGATGTGTTTTTACTCCATACATCTCAATTTCTTTTTTCCTTTCCCATGAACATTTTGCTGTATTTTGTTTTGAGCTATACCAAAGTGACCTGGAATACATTAAAAGTCATTAGCAAGGGATGTCATTGCATCAGTTGTGATATCTCATACATTGTACTCATTAGTTATACAGGGTTCAGCTGTGTTGTCAGCGCTCAGTCCTGAGTCAGAGGTGGAGAAATTCTTCCCCCAGCTCTGAGAAGTGTAAAGGTATCTTTTGCTAAAGTGCTGCCCGTGCCCTACCCATTGTGTTGACTCTAGATTGGATGCCCATTGCATCTCTCCTCCCTGAAAAAAGGCAGAGCAGATGTGGCTGGGCTTGCTGTTCTCATGCTGGTGCTGCTCCCCAGGAGCAGGTGCCAAAAGCAATGGTGATGGGACAGGACTCATATTCCTGCGTCTTTGCTAGATCCCACATTCCTCTCTCCGGATCTTGCTGTGTGGAGAACAGCTCTGACCCACAGCAGTCACTCTACTCCTGCTGTCTTTGGCCAGTCTAGAGCCATTCTGATGGCAGGTGTCACAGGGTTTACAGCTTCCATGTGGTCCTGAATCCTCTGTTCCTCCCTCCAGCCACCATCAGGTAAAATGAAAAGCACTCAGGCAGAGAGTGGGCTCATGGAGTGAGTTTAAAGTTGTGCTGCCCAAGGAGGAACTTTCATCCATAACCTGCTGTGAGTGGCTTCTTCTGACAGGAGGGGATTTATTTTATAAAGCCCCTTTCTTCTATGAATTCATCTAATTGTTCTTACATTGTAGTTCCATAATTTTGTGCAGTAATGATCTCAAGAATTTAATTTTATTGAACAATTCCATCTTGTGACTTTCAAATCTGCCTGCTATGTGATACTTTCATTGGAGGGCACTCAGTTCTCAGTTATTTCACTACCACCCATTTCTCCCATTCGTGTTTTAATTTCTCTATGCTAACATTTTTCTACTTGACGAATCTTTGTCTCTTTCCATGTGGTTCTGTTTTCTTTCCAGAGCAATTATGATCACTGCTGCTCCTCTCTGTGTCTTTCCTAGTTCTTCAGTAGCCTTTTGGGATGTTCTGGTTTTCATGAGCAGTGGTAAAGAAGAATATCATGCCAACTATGTATCATGCTGTGGTTCTCTAGAAGAACTGGTCACTGGCCACAGAAAACTGTTTGGCTATAAAATGCAACAAAGAGCAGAGAATAAAGACTTCATAGTACCCACTGAAACAATGGTCACACCTGTCAGTAAAGTTTTGTCAGACACATTCCCATGTCATTTGCTTTCTATTTGCTTCTGTTTCTTATCTTGCTACTCTTTAAAACCCACAGAGTCTCCAGATGGTAAAAGTCATGAGACAACCTCTGAAACAGTGCATGCACATAGTCTGCAGTGGAGGCCCTGGGATTTACAACAAAACAACCCATGACAATTTGATGCCCTGGCTGAATATTAATTCTTTCCTGAGGACAAAGGAACAGGAATTGGCTACTGAGCTCCTTGCTGAGGACCCCTGCTGCTGTGGGACTCGGCAAGCTCCCTAAGAGAAGGTCTGATCAGCACTGCACTGGGCAGCCTGGATAATGCTCCAGTCCTTCAGCAGCTCCTGAATGAGCTCTGAGTGGGACAGAAAACAACTCCAGTGGGAAAGCATCTTCTCCTGTTCTCACTGACCCTCACAAGAGCTGCTCATTTGCCATAGTTAACCTGGCATGCCCTTTCTAGAAGGCTGATCAGAGAGGTCAGAAAGTGGATAGATGTGGGTGGTGGGGATGACTGCCAGATGGGATCAGCCTCTGGTGGCATCTGAGCTGTTGTGGAAGACTTGGTCACTGCTGCAGACCAATGTGCCAGCAGGGCCAAGCAGGACCCATACCAGAGATTAAAGCAGGTCAAAGCATCAGATGCCATCACCCACGGCAGAACCTCTTGCTCAGTGATATCCAATTGTGGACAGCTCTGGAACAGGGCTTGCCAGCTCTCTACTGCAGGCAGGAGCCAAAGGACAGGCAGAGTGGGCCCCTTTCTGTCCCTCACAAGATAAGACAGGTTTAGAAGCAGAAAATTATCTCAATATTTTGGGGTCATAACTGCAGCTTCTGGGAAGTAAACAACTTCCCAAGGAGGCTTGAAATGCCTAAAAATTCCTAAATGCAGAAGCACAATGAGACCATCACCATGTGTTGTCTAAGGGAACCTACTCTCATCAGTGGACATCTGCTCTGCACCTGAGCCCTGCCGCTGGACAGGGTGGGTGCTCCCTGTGCAGGGAGTAGTGGACCAAGCAATGGTGGTTTACAGAATCCTCTCCAATATCTGAATGTTAAATTACACCAGGACCTCACTGCCATTAACAACTGAATTACCTCTCATTACTGAATTACATTCAGTACATTCAAATAATACTATTTGAGACATATGGTCATTGGTATTTATCTTCTATTGTTACTGTAAAGGCTAAAGGTATCTATTATCATCTTGTTCATTGTAATGATACTCTCAGCTCAGTGATGGTAATGAAAGAGATTTTAATTATGTCAGGTTTTAAGGCAATAACTGTCATAACTGTCTTAAAACTCTGTCTGTGCCCAGCCCTTTCTGGGCTGATAGAGATAGAAGGCACAGGTGGAGTAAAAAAGAACAGACATACAGAAAAGTACTTGACCATGAAGTACCACCCTCTCCCATCTGCTCTCCTGGCAGAAACAAGGACAACTCATTTTACTTCAAAAGAAGTGAATGGAGGGATAAATTAGTGTGAAAATAGAGTGATGCTGTAAGCTGTATGTTCAGTAGAGGCAGGAGCCTCCAGCAGACACTTGGCTTCTCTGCTGCTCTGTAAGGCCCAGTTCAGTCACATTTTCCAGCAGCTATAACCTCACTATGTAAGGTGGGTAAGTTAGAGAAAGGTTCTCTGGGACCGCAGAGGTGGCGGTGTTTGGCTGGAGGAGTAGAACACATGAGCTGAGCAGAGATTGATTTGTGAATTTAAAAAAAAAGGCAACAGACAGAATCAATAATAGATACGTCTGTGGCCTACTAATGTACGACCCCTCTCCCTCACTGGCTGTCTGGCAGCAGATCTAAGAAAAGAGATGTCTATATTCCTGTTAGCTGCATGGCTGCCTGTGGCATCTGGGACATCTCCCGTGTGCTTTCCCAGGCATCCGTATCTGCAGGTCTCACCACAGTGTTGTACTGGGACTTATTACTTTGTAAAAGTGACACATTACCTTTAGATGTCCCTAAACCTGCAGCACTTTAGAGACACTGTCCCACAGAAATACTTTAAGGAACTCCTCTCATTAAGCTGATAGGCTTTTTTAGCTCAAACACTTGAAAAAAATCAAGCCTTTGAGAAATCAACATAAATTTAACATTTCTAAACAGAAGTGACTTCTAAAAGGTCATTTCTGTAGCAACAGTGTCTTGGAAAGGCTGTAATTTGATAACATGTGGGGAAATCCAATTTCACGCATATATAGTTAAATTTCTTACGTGTTCTCTTTCATCAGCTGATCACTCCCATACTTATGAATGATTAATCTGTTGGGTTTTATTTTCTCTAAAGAAAAGCTTCTTGGTGTTGTTTTGAAGTTTGTGACCAAGAAATAAAAATGGCTGATATTGTTCTCTTCACTGAAATTTGCTCAAAATACCTTCTCAAATGTGTCTGCATGCTGCAAGGCCTCATTTCCACCTGTGCCTCTAGATCATCCTTCTTGTATCCATCTCTTTAAACAGTCTTTGCATTGCTGTTAGGTTTTTGTTCTTTCCTTTGAGAAAAAAAGTAACTATTCAAAAAAATATTCTGAGAAATGAAAAATGGAAGTGAAAAAACCCTGGCTTTGTGAAGAGAAAAAAAACTCACACTGAAAAATAAAATGAGGTTAATAAGTGAAGATATGAATACTTAGGAGTGGCTCCTGAAAATTTGCACATACAAGAGCAGCCTGTATTAGGCTTTAAGCAAAAATACATCAGTGTGATGCATATGAAATAGATCACACACATGACACTTCTGATGCAAGCAAAAACTATCTTGGTTATGTTTTGGATTTTTCTTTTTTTGCTGACTGTTCTTCCTTAGAGAGTGCCAGAGTAAAATAAGAAGCTGCAATAATTGGTTCTTATCCTATTGCTTTAACCAAGTTTGTTTTGCTCCTCTGTTCTATTGGCCTTATGTGAGGGATCTGCCCAGTATTTTCCTGGATTGCTCAGCCATGTGCATGATTGCACTAACAAATTAAATATGATTGCTATTTATTTTATTTTTTGGCTCTAAAATAGCTAATTTTAGATTTCACTTCTTCTATTTAGCCCAGTTTGTTCCTTCAAATGATCTCTTTTTTTTGCTTCGTAAACTAGGAGCCTATTTTGTAAGTTTGTGTCTATTGATGTAAGAATCAAATTCTGAAGAAAAGCCTGTGGCAGAAGTAAAATGATGAAGGTGTTTCAGTGGCCCTGTGAAATAATCTCCCTTCTTTCTTCTGAAGCCCTGTGGTCATGACTGGCACTTGCCCGACACACAATCCAAACAGTGAGAGCTGCAATGTGCTACCTTTGTGCTTAAATGCTTCTCCCAGGTCCACAAGGAAATACAACTGCTTGCATTAGTGTGTAGATGGAAATCCAAGCCTTTCCCTGCATTTTCCTTGCTCTATTCCTTAAGAGTGAGCATCCAAGCAGAGTTAAGCTGAAAGACATCCTGAAAGTTAATACAGGGCTGATGGAAAAACATGGGCCTGCTCCAGAAAAGGGCTAACCCTCTCTTTCTTCTATTTCTACTGAGCAAAGGTACAAGCAAAGAGAAGTCAACCCTCTGACAACCACACAAAATCCTTGACCAAAAAGCATGAGCACCACCTTGGAATGCCATAAAGGTGTTCTATGTGATGGTGATCTTGGACAAAGCCTTGCATCCCTGCCTATAGCAGCTGGGTTGGAACTAGATGATCTTTAAGGTCCTTTCCAACAGAAATCATTCTATGATTCTGTGATCATCACATACTGCCAAGGGAAAATACTTTAAAATACACTTCATCAAGTCACTGAGCAATTTGTGCTTTCCTAAGTCATCCCCCAAACAAATAAATTGTGACAAATTAATTAAGTATGAAAAATTAGCCTTAATACTGTGTAATTCTAACTCTGAAATGAATCAGTAAAAATAATTAAATTATTCTTGCACATAATTGCATGAATTCAATGCAATTACACTGTAAAGCTGACAGTTTTCACTTAATCTATTGTTCTTTAAAATGACCGTGTGTTTCTCTAATTCTTTGAAGGGTATAAAAAAGATAAATACTTGGAAATAGAGACTACTTGGCAACATGTTTTTGGAAGACTTGCAAAATCTTCTGAAAGTTCAGCAAATGTTTTGTCTATGGGACAGAAAGATCTATAGGATGTTGAAAGAAAAGAATTCTTCATTCCAGTTCTGTTAGACTTGTCTTCAAGTTTCAAGCCTTTGATTTGATTCCTTTCTTTTCTATCTTCCTGTTCGATCATGAGTCACAGACAGATGTGCCTGCACTCCTTGCAGAAGCCCAGTGACGGTCACCCAAATCAGGAATGAACCCAACTGTAGGTGTTGTTGCAAAGAGTTGAAATAACAGGCACTGCTGGCAAAGCTGCCCTGGCCAGCTGGTGTCACGTGGGCACACTTTAAGCACATTTTGCATGTTAAACCAACTGATTGCAATGGCAAATGGAAAAAAATTGGTTCTCTGAGTGCCAAAAATTTTCGTAGAACCTCTATGCAGTGTTTCAGTAACAGGTTCTTTACACAGGACATCACACCTTACTGCTGCTGTTCAGTTCCTGGAGAGGGTGCAACTCTTGGGACTGACTCTGGACTCGATTCTCATGCCTGCTGGGGAGCTGGCACCAAATAAACTGACATCATCCCTGAAAATAACTCACTTTAGCACCTTTCCACCTTTCCTATCTGCTTGGCCTTTACTTAAGCTGCAGTTTTGCACTCCAGCTTCAGTGCCAGTAAAATGGTTTGTGAAGCTACACTGCAATCCCAGTCGCTGGAGTGACAGTACAAATCTGCTGGACCCTTAATCCTGCAAATGCCTACACAAGAAGAACCTGGAGATTCAGCTTGTAACTTTTGTGGAATATGTCACTCAATATTTTCTAGACACCCAAAGAACCAATCCAAGCCTTAGGAAAAGAAACTGAAAATTGACATAACCAAAGTCAGTGCAATGAAATCCGAGGATATGTCTCACTGTCTAGATAAAATGCAACTAAGAAAGGAAATATTTAAACATTGGAACAAAATCTACATCTCTAAAATAAAAAAAAAAATGAAACGTATTATTTCAGGGCTGTGTCACAAAAATCTGCAACCATGTTGAATGAAGTGAGCTAAATGCTGTTTCCTGTTCTGTTCAAATGCAGGAAAAACTTTCACTGATCTCACTATTACAAAAACAAGTAGGTTTAGGAGCCCAGGGAATAGTTAAGGACAAGCTCATCCTTGAGAAAAAGCCTCAAAGCCAATGATATAATTTGATGGTAAGTAGGTTCTGCTCTGTCTTTAATGCCCGGACATAGTGAAAAGCCTGTTTATGACTTTAATATCAGGCTCAGAGTTTTAAAGATCTCAGCCAAATTTTCTTGTTCTCGAGCCATTAAAATAATTATTTTAACATTTTCTTTCTATTATTTCTCTTGCCCTTGGTGCTCCAGTGAGAATGGCAGGGAACTGAAGAATGGGAAAAGTGGGCAGGCACAATGTCTTGTGCAATATAACAGCAAAAGGAAGGCAGGTCTTGTTCCTGTGCTACCTGTATGCACAAAATGTTGAAAAGCCATAGCGTGACTGCTATTTCAGCATCCTTTAAAATGCAGATTTCATTATTTGGGTGACCTCTCTGTGTAAGAAATTTATGACCACCCTGGAAATCTTTCACTGAAAATCAGAGATAAGAAGGATTTAATGAATTTACTGGCAGTTCAGAAAGATAATTCTTGCTTATAATATGCCATATAGTACTTTGTCAGTTTTTAGTCTCTTACTTTACCCTAGATTTCTGTTAACTTTTCCTATGTATAACGTTTATTCTCATGAAGAATTTAAATGATATGTGAGATAATTCTATTGGATGTTTATTGAACATTACAGAATTAATCAATTTGCTCTTTTCTATGGTACTTTGGCTTGCAATTTGCTTTGACAGTTCTGATTGCCTGGGTACTCTTGATGGATGTTTCTGCATTATGACAGTGGTGAAATGGTGAGAAATGTTAGGTTTCAATAGGAAATATTGTTTTGCAGTCCCAGAATTGGAGAGAAACCTTTCCAAAGGTACTCTGTAAAGTTGTACAAAATAAGGACTAAGTGTGCTTCATTGTTAACTACATGGTATATTAAATAGATAATACATCTTTGTGAAATGGAAAGACAGGTATGTTTTAAATGTGCCTGTTTACTGGCAGCATTTGTTTAAAGCCATGTACATTACCACTAATATGCTCTTTTTTTGGTACTCTGTTCAGTTAATTATCACTTCAATATCTACTTCATCCAAAGGGAAAATGCACTCAAAATACTTTGCAAGATGATGGGATGGCTTGGAATTAATTTGATTTAGGAAGTAATTTATTCATTCCCTACAATGAATTAGAAGTACTTTTTTTGTCTTCATATGTAGAATTTTACTTTTAACATTAGATAACATTAGATATATTACTGACCATCTTTAATTACCTGACTATAAAATGCACAGTATACCTGCATGCTTAGGGGAAGTAAAAATGTCATATAGATGTGAGAATGCTGTTTAGTTGATTTGGACTGCTACCTGCCATCTAGAAAGAATAATCAAACAAAATCTTTCCAGCATGTAAAGAACTAATTTTAAAATTTTTTTCCATCATGTTTGATAGACACAGCTCTACCAGGCACTGCAAAAACAAAGAGAGTATCCTAAGCACATACCTACTAAATTCAGTGTACTTTTCCTACTGGTTAAAATGGGTCAAAATCCCAAAGTGTAATAGAAATTCCCAACCTCCAAAACATCTTTACTTGACATTGAAGTGGAGTTGAAGAGATGACAGAGATTTGGCAAATGGTTGAGGACAAGGAGTAGTTCTACATATTCTAGCCTAGATTTAAAAGAGCATCCCTCTTATACAATGTATGGCTTAAGAGACTGGGGGAAAGGTAAGTGTTGCTAGGTCTTCAGATGTCTAAAGACTTGGGACAGGCAGCCAATGCTTTAAATTCTATTTAGTCCCTGCAAAGCTGTAGGCAGCCAGTCACCTTTCAGAGGTCCATACCTACTTCCAGTTTGTGTCAATGGAACTCACTTTCTACACATCTTCAAAATTCATTTGGATGATTCTCTGCCTCTTTAAGCACTAATATTCTTAAGAAAATGCACACCTGAATGCTTACTTAGAGATGCTTAAAAGTGACCTATCCAGGAGTCACTCTTTTGCCAGTTGTTCCTATAATATGATAGATCTACTTCAGTGCATTTCTACTCTGGAAATTGCTATGGTTTGTGCAATTAGCTTGCTGCTGTTCCTCTCCATATCACTAAATGTCTTCTTCTCTCTGGTCTTCAAATAGAGTACTAAGTGGCAAGTCAAACTCAATGTATCAGCAAAGAAGCTCAGTCACCTGAAAGCTCCTGCTTCCTGCAGTGCTAATTATCTATCTCTGTCCCACTGAGACCAATGACCTTAGAGTTTGTTTCTTTTGCTTGCATCTGGCTCTGCTTCACTGGGATGGAAGGAGCTCTTTTACTCTCAAACTTTTGGATATATTAATATAATCATGTGAAACTCCAGCAATTCCTCTTCACCCAGACCAAACTTTAGATTTCATGTATTGCAAAAAAACCCAACCCCAAAACAAAATGAAAAAAACCCCAAAACCAAAAACCCCAACAAGATTTCTGGGCATATCAGCTGTTCAAGTGCAATAGTTAAACAATAAAAGGTATTCAGGCCCTGCTACACTTGCCTTTCTTATTTCTTTACACTATTGTGAAAGCAGCAAATACCAAGTCTTGTGTTACATGCTATGTATCTCTTGACCCAAACTCCCTGTTCTGACCTCAATTCCATTTAGAATTTTGATTTGTCCTAAATATTGACAATTTATTACTAGCTTTGTCAAGTGTATGTTCAGTTTTTAATAAGAGTATATCCTTACTTTTATCTTGTGCATACTTGCTACCTTGTAACACTTTCCAGTTCCTGTGACAGATTTTCACCATTCACAACCTTATGCTCTGTAAGGAAGGATTTTTACTCCTCCTTTTTGCCTGGTCTTTCTATCCTCCACATAAATTTCATCTTCCCATCTGTGCTGGTTTAAAGGTGAACCAGCAGGGGAAATGAACTCACCACGAGAGAGATTATAAGTCAGACCTAAAATTTAATAATAATATTATTATAACAACACTGACACACAAGGGAAATTGCTTTCAACTCACAAAACCCCAGCGGTATAACCCAGTGTCCTGGGGCACAAACCCAAGGGGGTTTGTTTGCCCTTGTGCTGAGACCCCTGTGGTTCCCCCAAGTCCAGAGCAAAAGGAAAAGAAAAACCTGTTGGTGCAGGCGAGGGCTGTGGTCTGGGCAAGAGCGGGGATCTCCTTCTGTCAAGGTCCTGCTGCTGCTCTGGATCCAACGAGAGGTTCCCGAGGTCTTCTTACCCACCCCTTATGTACCCTCAGGGAGCTCTCAGTCCCTCCCCCTGGGCGGGGACTCACACAATGGGTGATTAACTCTGGGAGCCAGGGGGTGTTGAGCTGTTGATGGCCCATTAGCAGCTCCGCCTCCCTCAGGCTGGGTGTGAAGTGATAATGGCTCCCTGGGCAGCTGCTGCTAATGGCCCATTGACCTTGGGGAATGAATAGAGGAGGTAGAATACACAGCTTTGATCACCCCCACACAGGGTTAGCTGGTCCCTCCTGCTGAACTAGGACACCATCTTTCAAAAACTCTTTTCCAGACTCTGGGCATGTCATATGTACTATGCCTACAGTCACTGCTTTTCATTTTCTGCTCTTTTACTGGTACTATTTAGCTATATCACAAGCGGGTCCATTGTTTCCTGCCCATTGTCTTGAACTGATGCAAGTCCTGGGACTGTCTCAGCACACATTCTATATCAGAAATTTGAGCGTCACACACAAATTAAAGAGATGGGTGAGACATGTAAAGAAAGAGTACAGAAGGAAGACTTGCACTTAGTGATTTGGCAGTGACTTTTCAGAGCCTTGCAAATGACTGTATCTGAACTGTGCCGCTGATTATAACAATCACTTTCTAAGATAGGTACATCAGTGATAAAAAAGGAAAAGGTTAAAATTGTATAAAATTTATCAGCAGAATAAGGCAAAGATTTGACCTCAATTTTGGGAACCTGAGTTCCTGGTAAGACCCTAAACCAGCACCCATCTTGTACTCTGCGCAGCACCCGTAGGAGTGAGGAGTAAAAGGATGCTCTCAGGAGTAGGTGACTAAGGGGTAAGATCAGGAGAAAGCCACGCACACTTTTCTTCTTGGGTGAATGCAGAGGGAAAATAGCAGACTAGGTGATTATGGCCCACAACTCGTTTGTGTTGCTTCTGACTCAGCTGTGTATCGGCCACCAGGGAAAAAAAAACACTGCAATTTTCTTTCAGATATAGGTTCTTCTTTCTCTCAGTGGCATCATACTAGGATAAAAACAATTTTTAGGGAATCAATATTTTTGTGGGTGTTTGAAATACAGGACCATAATAAAGATGAGATAATCAGTGACTGCTGCTGATGTGGTAGAGGGCTGGCCTCTGGTTATGCCTTAGATTGGGGAAAAACAAAGAACAAAATGGGAGCACAAGTCCTTGTGAGGAATTTGATTTTCCTGAAAGTTGGTGATTACTCTATCTATTCTTTGTAGCAAAAGGTGAGAAGATTTGCTAACAAACTTAAATCAAGAGAAATTTGTTTACTCACTCCAGCAAAGCAGCATAGGACCTCTGTATGCATCTACACCATGCAGTGTGAGCCGGGCTATACTCTACTCCTTCTCCTAAATTACATGATATCATAGACGATTTGGCCAGAGAAGTATTAAAGGAATTGCAGAAATTGCTTCCTATGGCTTCAGTCCAGTTACTTCACCCATGCAGCCTTCTTGCTCACACACAGACACTTTTAGACTGGATTTCATTGCTACAACAATCCCCAATGCTCTCAACAGCTCCATCTTTCTAAAACAAAAGTGTTCTCAATTCATTTGAAGTATGAAGTGCCCTGCAACAGACTCCACTTTCTTAATCTATAGCCTTTCACATTTACATGGCAGGAACTCATAGATTTCAAGGAAAATTAGCAATGCTCTAACTCAGTGGCAGCAACACAGACAGGTCATAAAGCACCTGAAAGATCTTTACAGTACCAGAGAGAAAATACTTTTGCACAATAATCTTTAAGCTGTGTTTCTGTAGACAGATGGAAAGGATGTATAAACACCCTGGCTACTTGAGAAACAAAAAATACAGCACCTTAATGACATTAAGGAGTCATTTAATATCAATCTCTTTTTTAAAAGGCACATGTGTTTGAAGAGTGACTGCTGCATACTTTGACAAAAGTAAACACAGGTCTCACTGTGCTCCTCTCCAATTGCGTAAATTGTGTAGTGCAGTTATGTCAAAGGTTTGAGGTACATCAGCATTAATGAATGCATGGTGGGATTTTACACTAATTAATTTATCTTGTCAGATTGTGACAAAATACTTTCCAAAAAAACTTGCCAAATCACAACCCCTGATCAGCAACCAGACAGCAATTAACAAGATGCTTCAATGATTTTACTCATCTGCAAATTTAATGTAAAAGCCTGGAGCATCAGAATACAGTAACCAAAGCAGAAGAGAAATGGATTTGAAACCAGTTACGGATATATAGACAATTCTTAAATTAAAAAAATAAATCTTGCATAAAAAGAGTGGAAAATTTTTTCAAATACCTGTCTTTTCAAGCTGTGACTCTCCTGGTTCAAGGAAGAAATACAACAATAGATCCAAAAGAATCTGCTTTCATTTTCATTTCCTTATCCCATTCTCCACTATTCACACTCCTTTTCTACCTACAGCTTTTCCTCTTTTGTTTAGAATGCCTTTTTTCCCCTAAAGAAAATCTGCAGTAAAGAAAGATTTGGAACTTCAAACACTGAGAACAGAAAAAAGGGATGTACCTTTCTTTACTACCTACTTCATCACCTGTTTCTTTTACTTGGTGATGCTAAGAAATCACAGGTGTTATTTGCCAGAGCTCTTTCATATTAATGTAAAATATTTTCTGCCTCATTATTTTCCTTCGAGAATTTTTGGTCTGGAAAACTGGTGGTATTCATCTTGTGCTTTTATCTGGAAGGATATTCTTGGAGGATGAAACGTGATTATTGTGAAGTTCAGATTCAGAATTATGCAAATCTGCCTTCATTTTCATTTCCTTTTCCTATTCTCCACTACGCACACTCTTTCCCTACATAGAGCTTTTTCTCCTTTGTGTAAACGCCTTTTTTTCCCTGAAGAAAATCTGCAACTTATTTTCTAGGGAAGCACAGAAGATTTGCCTCCTATCAGCTTCTGGCAGGGACCTCAAAGAACTGATCTGCACAAGCTGCTGATGACCTTGTACATCCAAGCAGCACACAGTTCAGTAACCATGGGGAGTTCGTCACAATGCTGGCGCATAAATCAGTATATTAAATTTAAAGACTGATGAGATGTCAAAACATATATTAAGATAAGAGCCCCAAGGCTGCCTTCACTTATGCAGTTCAGCATTGGCCTGGTATACTACAGTATCCTATGGGTAATAAAAAGACAAAGAATAAAGCAGGATATTATTACAAATTCTTTGAGCACAAACCACTAAGACTAATGAGACTAATTATCCTGCATCATCTACATTTTATTTGATGAGAGACAGAAGGAAGCTGAAGTTGAAAAGAAACTTATTTTTTTTACCCTTTTAATTAAAACATTCCCCCAGAGACAATTACATGTACTGTGTCAGAGGAATAATATTAACTCAAACTAGAGTCATCTTAGTCTTTACAGTCCTTTCACTGTGCTGTTTCTGATGTGATCTCATTTGTTTTCAGGATGCCATGACAGCCAAGCTTCTTGTCATCCAAAAAAATCAAAAAGAGCTTCCCAGAGATATTATTCAAGAAAGCCCTTGTGAATGTGCTCAACTTTCAGTCACCTTTGGGTTTAAAAATGAACTTAAAATACAGAAAATGCTCAAGGTAGGGAAGGGGATAACTGCACTTTCCCTAAATGAGAGCTAAAAAGATGGAGTGGGGAAAAATTACAGTTTGTGTGAGTAACGGATGGGATATGTCCTGGAAGATGACACATGCTTACGGGAAGGTGTCTGCAGCTCTGTGCCAAATCTCATTCTCTGACTGGGCCCTTGTTGTCACTGTGCTCTAGGCTGGATGTGGCTGTCCTGTAATTGCTTGTGAAATACACCAATAGGCTACACCTCTACAGCTTGGCACCTTTAAAATGTGCACAGAAAGTTTGTAGCTGTGTGGCTGGTAAGATGCTACTGTGGTTCATCTGCATCGTGCTGTGCTGCCTCTTGTGGGCTCAAAGCATTTCTAAAGGGGCATGCTTGGGACAGAACTCTCACACTTCTTGTTGTGAGAGAGCTAACAATATGGAAAGATATGTGAAAAAAAAACCAATTTAAAGGTGTGAACATTCAAATTATTATACTCTTTGAGTGACATCTGAATAACTTCTTTCTTAGGGTTTGATAGCATCTATCCAGTGAGCTTCAACACATGGGGGTTTGTTCTGACACAACTTTTGTGCATTAATGTAGTATGAAGATAGATACCAATGAATTGGCCATAGTTTTCTGCTTGTTTTAGTGTCAGATTTGTAAAAAAAGACTTTATAATGAGATAGTTCTGTGGTCTCCCTTCTAAGATAAATCTGTATATATTTATCATACACAGCTGACATCTCCAGAAAGGATTAATTGCAACTGATTTTGTACCCTTGAACTAAAACTTTAAAAGCAGTGGATGCCTGTGATTGCTGTTACCATCTGACAAACTTACAGGCACACTGTGTCCATAATTCTTTCATGACTTCAGGTAGCCAGAGGCTTTCTCTATGCCATGAGCACAGCAAGAGTGCATAGACGTGGGTGTATTAAAGGAGAATAGGATGAGAAAATAATCTAGAAAGGTGCAGATGCCCATTTTTATTTTCCTCCCATATTAAGATGTCTCGTGTGATATGTCATTATTTTCAGTAATACTGTAGACACAGTATGCTCCAAAAGGTGTTCTGAATTTGCCTCCAGTTTTCCTGGCACATGTGACTATTTTGTTAGCCAGATAGCAGGCTTCATGTTTTGCAGCTACTTGGTAAATAGCTTAGAGCATCAAAGCTCTGGGCACAGAGCATCCCTGACAGTTTCAGATGGTTCACAATGTTTCCCACCCTTGCTGGTGACACAGCCCTGGCCCCATTGCTGGATCCTGCAAGCTGGTGCTGGGTGAGAGTAAATGCTGCTATGGCTTCATGCACCCATGGTGGGAAATTCTACTCCTGTGGGCTGCTCAGCTACTTCACAGTGGCCCT
This sequence comes from Pithys albifrons albifrons, assembly GCF_047495875.1. Taxonomy (NCBI): domain Eukaryota; kingdom Metazoa; phylum Chordata; class Aves; order Passeriformes; family Thamnophilidae; genus Pithys; species Pithys albifrons. The sequence continues at coordinate 9,244,554 of NC_092458.1, forward strand.
GGGCAGATACAGTACCTCAGCAGCTGTGGAAGGTGTACTTCCTCTTCTTTCCAAGATGATGGAGAGAGAGGAGAGACATTAGACTCACGAAATTGCCTTAGGTATTTTAACTCTCTTTTTTTCCTAGCCACCTTACTTTTCAGTCACGCCCCCAGTCAGACTGAATAATAATGCCCAGCATGTCGAAGGAAACAACCAGTTGCGAAAAGAACCAAATAATCATTTAAAGGCTGCATCAAAAGGAATCAAACGTGTTAACAACATGATTAATAGAAAAAAATCAGCTTTTCTTTCCCAAAGCTACTGCCAGACTCTGTTTTCCTCATGATACACCGTCCACTACTCTATGGCAGCTGATGCTGCTTATCTCCAAGATGCCAGAGGCTGTCAGTTATTTTCCAGTCTGGGTTATGTACAACAGTATGTCATGGAACCAAAAATAATCTGAAAGCTCCCAGTCATGAACAAAGCATTTCAGACATTGCTTAAGCTGGCAGAGACTGCAAATGTTTTATCAAGTTATTTCTTTTTCAGGCATGAGCAAGCCTATGAAATGAAAGGTAAATTGAGTTTGTCCAAGCCAAGGAATCTAACGCACACAGCTGTTCTACTGAAGAGTTTTAGATCTTTGCTCCTTTGAGAAAACAGATATATACTAACCAGAGCCACATTTAAAATCTTTTTGTTGGGCAAAACTCATAGACTTGTATTAGCAAAAAAACCCTAGTCATGACTGTGGAAACAGGAGTAATTTATAAATGAGTTGTATGGAGAGTCAGATAAAGTGGTGAAAAGGCATAATAGCAGCTAATGATCAGGTATCATAAAGAAAGGACTGAAAGGCACATGAATGTCCAAACCTATCACACCAGCTGAATTTCATGGATGTGCAAAGACTGCATTTCCCTGCCAGAATTGCACAGCAAAGAGATCTTATACTTTAAGGTGTTACGCTGTCTTGGCCATAGGCTTCAGAAAAGGATTGTTGGAGGCTCAGGTTTTTGAACAAAGTGTTCAAGATGGAGCAGCGGATTCCACAGTGGAGAGCAACTCTTGTACCTTCAGCAAAGACATAAGACAAAATCAATCTGAAACACCTCTTTTTATCTTTTTTTCTTCTTTTTACATGTCTTATTTTTTTTAACTCTCCTCTTGCCACCACTGTATACGTTTTTCACTTTGATGAGCTCCACTGAAACAGGTGCAAGACATGATAATGCACTTATCCAGCTTAGACTGGCCCTGAACTTTTGCTCCTGGTAAGCTGATCTTGCTGCCTGACTCAGTCCAGCTTGTCCGAGTGGCTTCTGTGAGTCCCACTTGGAGGGGATGGAAGGCTGACATAGGGGGATGAGGAGTGCTGCAAGACTTCAAATGGAGGGTTTCAATGGAGAGTGCAAACATGCTTGAGGAAGTTCCAGTGATATTCTCAGTTCATTTACCAAAGCAAGCGTAACAACTATTGTGGAGTTTGGGGGAAAAAATGGCAAGTGATATCTCTCTTGTTGTTTATCTGCTTTCAGGGCACTTTAGAGACATTAACATTCAATATAACAAGTGCTCTGTGTACTCTTAGTCTTTACTGGCTTTTGTTTGAGTAGGTATCCCACCAGAAAACCTACATGAAATATTTCTCACTGCTTGTTTGTAAGGCAAATCACTAAAGCATGTTTCTTATATATTTTCTCTTCTCCAAGATTCCAACAAATAACTTTCTCAGTTTGCATGCAGTATACTAATAGCACTTACACTGGCCCCCCAGACAGCAATTTTTCACATGTAAATTGACTTTAGATCAATGTAAGTTTATGGGTGTATTTTCTCTCCAGCAGATTTTTCATCTTATACAGAAGGATGCCCCTATGGACGGGCTGTAAGATGGGATGTCAGTGGAGCTGGTCAGTCCATTCTTCTTTTCTAGTCCTTGAACAAATATCTTCAGGCTACTCGCTCTACAGACATGTAACCAGCTGGTTTATTTCCATCATAGCTTGTTATGTGATATTGTGACAACACATTTTATTTCCCTGTGGTATAAATCCTTTCTGAAGTCCCTCTGTGGCTGCTCTCCCCAAGTTGTAACCCGTGCATCATGCTGTTTGCCCTACTCTCTGGGTGACTGTTCCCCAGTCTGTAGCAAACCTGTCTCTGCCTGGGGGCCTCTCATGACAGTCCACTAGTTTTGCACAGGCAGCAGAGGCTCCATGCTCATGAAATCAGGTTTATAGGTGCACAGGGCCCTCTGGATGTCCTCTAGTCCTCCAGCTGGGACTATCACCAGTGCTGGATTGGACTTTTTCTCACATTGTGTAGGTTGTCGAACATGAGAAAAGCATATATTGGTTATAGTTTGGGTAATGCTAGATGGAAATGATGAGCATTCATCACCCTGTTGATGACACCTAGTTCTTTCTGAGCCAGCATTGTTGCTGGTACGAGCAGTTCTGGTTTGAAATGGATGCAGAAATGCCAGTTAGTGCCAGTGGGTTTGAAACCAGCATGAGCAGAGTGAAATCCAGGAAGCTGTGAGTCTCACTGGGTGTGAGATGAGACACCCTTGGCTTAGAATCAAGTACTGTTGCCTTTATGAGTTGTTGCTTTGTTCCCTTTGCTTTGGCTGCTGAAGTGTTCCTGTGCTGTTAGAACTGCTCTGTGCTATAGCTTTCCATTGATATTTTGGCTCCATCTCACCTTGAAAAATGGAATTTTTACTGACAGGGAGAAAATTGACATCTCTTCAGTCAAAACTGAAAGCAATAATTTTCTCTCAGAGCAGGAAAACAGAGCTTTTCTGCAAAGTAGGAATGCATTAAAAGCAAAATTAAACCTAGTAAGTATGCAAATATAATTTTGATTTCTGCAGTTTAACAGAGTACTGAAGAGAAGGTTTTTTAGTGAAAAAATCATCACTGTTTATGTAGGAAATAGTTCTAATCTTCTTATTCTTGATTTTTTTAAAGCATTTCTTTAAAACCTGTCAAATTCTACCAAATTCCTCTTTGCATAATGCATAGTGCAGACTATACCAGATTTAATAAAGCCAGGATGCTAAATGAGCCAAACCACAGAGCCTTTATATGACTGTTGCTGTTTATTGGTATTGTCTAGTTCCAGTAAATTCCAGCCTGTTCCTGTAAAGTTATGAGTCAGGTCTTCTTCAATCAAAACAACCCTAATGCATGCTAGCAAGATGTATGTTAATACATTCCAACAAATCTTACCTATTTGAAAGCAGAACTCCTTGGGAATGTGCTGTGAACTACCATAAAATAAGCATGAAATGCAACAGGGAGAGCTGCAGTCAGCATTAGTCTCAGTTTGGCTCTTAGGCTGTCCAAAGGTTTAGCTGCTTTAGTCCTGTGGGTAGTCACCACAAAATGTCCATATACCCCATGGCTGTGCAGTGAGGTTTCAAACAGACATTGCTGAGATGGAGAAATACCTTGAAATTATCCACTCTCTAGAGTTCGCTCTTCCATTAAAAGCTGCTTCTTCTAACTGTTCCAGCCCACCCAGTCTTACTTGTTACACTGAGCTTTTCAGTTTGTATTGACAAGGAAGAATTTCCTATTAGCTGCTGGTTTTTTGAGTCAGCTTTTGTACTTTGAATGTGGATTATGGACCGACACAGTTGCTATGGATGGCAATAGTTTGCTCACAGCTCTGTAAATGAGGATGAGAGTCTTAGGTCTTTTCATTGTATAAATGAAAGAAAGCAGAGATGAGGAAACACATTACACAGTGTTCGTATCAATAAACTTTTTGCCCTAGGACTTGTTTTACTGTAGAGTGTGATGGAAGAGTTTAATCACCTCTGAAGGAGGAAAGCCTGTCTTTATCACACACTACAAAAAGAATAAGCCTTAGAGGGAAAAAAGTGGGAAAGAAAGCCATAGGAAGACTTCTCTGCCTTAGAAATGGCTTATCGGAAGTGCAAAGGGAGACAGTGCTTTGCATACATGAAGAAGGAGTGAAGAAATCAATCACAAGGCCTGTAACCAAGTCATAGCAAGAAATAAGCATCTGTAGGGATGACATCTTGTTTCTGTAATCCCAAGTCCTGCAGTGTTTTGTTCCTGTGGGAGTTACTCAGTTTATTCAAACAATTACTATTCAATGAGTGTCCACTCTGCTAAAGGAAAAAAATATAGAAAAAGGAGGCACAATATTTCTGAAAGCAGCTAAAATCTTCCCTGAATTAAAATAAAGATGATATAGTTGTAGAATTCATAGTGAGCAGTTGGTATTGCTGATGAGTAAGGAGCATTTAAGCACACACAAATCAGTTCAAATAATTCCAAGATTTGCCAGAATCTTGCTCCAACATAGAGCCTCAGTCTGTGCAAGTGATGTGGATCCTTGTGCATCCTTATGGAGCCATAAACAATAATAAAGCCATAAATCCATGCTTACTTTTAGCTGTGTGTGGATGTTTGTGGAACAGGTGATTTTAGTTCAGTGAAAAATGTAGATGTTTGTTAGTCATCAGAAAGCATCAGCTTGGTTCAGAGTTATTTCATCCAGGGTTAAACTTTGACACTTAAATACCTGGAACTCTGCCACATACTCTTTAACTAGATGGGAGATCCTCACAAAGTCTTTCATGAGAAAATTTTTCCTTCTTCACTTTCTAAGAAGTTCTTAAGGGTCTGGAATGTTTTGACTAAACTTTCTGAAGTGCTCTGGATTTCTTGAAGCTGGCTTCTGTTAAATGGAAGCTTTGTTCGTGGTTACAAATCATACCAAGTTTAATAAGTGTAATGAGCTTTCTGCTCTCAAATTACTTATTGATTCTCCTAGACAACAGACAAATTTTTTAGTGAAATAGAAATACACGTTAGATATTCAACTGGTTGAGGCATGCCAACTCATATACTTTATATAAATTATACAAAACTTGTCATTTTTATGTAATTTAGACTTGACATCAAGTTGGCTCTCCAGGATGGTTTTGTCAATAGGACAATTGTTTTCCTGGAGAAATGAAATGCTTCTTGGGACATTGAAGTGATTTACACAGTGTTTTATGGTCATGGCATTGTTTTCTTATTCAGTTTCTCAAGAGTGCAGGCAGTAGCTTGTGCTCACTCACAGATAGTGGTGACCAGAAACGGAGAGAAGCTGACTCACCTGATGAAATGGGAGAAAGAAAGAAAACCTTGTTCAAAAAGCAGCACTTGGGAAGAAGTGAGAGCTTGATTGGTGTCTGGCACAACCACCCATTTCCCCTGTTAACACTCCATTTTGACTGCAATTTGGCTACAAAGCTGCCTACTGTCACTGACAGTGGGGCGAGGGCAAGGGAATTACTTACGCAGTAAGTAATCAAATGTTTCCACGGCTCTTCCAATTAATTAACAAACTTTCCCTGGTGGCAGTGTGGAAGCTTCCACACGTGGCTTTCTGGTGTGCCCAGGGCAGAGCTCATGGGGATGCTGCCCAGGCTGCTTCAGGGAGCATCCACTGCTGTCCTTTGCTCTCTCCCCACTCCTCTGCACTAAAGGCTGCTGCAAGAGTTTCAGCGTGGCAAGGTAGTGGCTGTTGCTGCCAATTTTGGGACTGCCTTGTCTGGCTGATTCTTCTTCTTCTGCCAGGCACTGGGAAGAGCAGGAATTTTTCCTTCCAGTGCTGCTCAATGAAGAAGAGCACTCACTGCTCCTTACTTTCTCACCCCAAGCATTTCAGTCACCCATTCAGGGAAATGGGACTGGTACTATTCAGACACATGTAATCAGTAACAACCCATGAAGAGAAGGTTCCTGAAGGAAGTGTCTTGGAAATAGGCCATTAGCAGTTCTAAATTTTTTGCTTACTCTTCAGGACAACAATTTCTCTGTCAAATCAGGATAATCAGGATCCATTTATGGCTGATTCACAAAAGGAAATTTAAATCCATCAAACTGTGTATTTAAAATGAATAGTTCAGCACGGTCTTGGTGGAAAATGTATCACTCGTCTAAATAAGTTTATACAAAAGATTAATACAGGATGACTCTCCTATGTATAGCTCAGCAAGTTTGTGAATAATTTCAGGATAATGGCTTTCATTTTTCTGTGAGACAGCCTGCAAATTCACAAGCCTCTTTCAGCTCTTGGTTCCTTTTTTCAAGATCATTGTGTCCTGAGGAATGTATTACCATTTCTCAGACTGAAGTTGGCTCTCTCAAGATCTGTTGTATTTCAGTCACATGAAAGCTCAGTGCATTTTCATACTTTATCATCACCACAGATAGAGTAATATAATTCCATAATTTTACATTTTTACATAATTCAGAATTTCATGTTGCATAGTAGCAGTTCCTCTCTTTTCCAGCAGGCTGATGGCTTGGTTGTCATGCTCCATTGCAGAAATTAATGTATTTACACAGTAAGTGACTCATATTTTTAGACCTCAAAATTTAATGGGATAATTTTAGACTTTGGGTCAGAAGTGTTTTAATTAGGTTTATTTTCTTTTAAAATGTATCTTAAGACCAGGAGTTTCTCTTCTCCTCTTTCCCTTGAGCCCGTCCCTGGACACCTTTGCCTTCCAGCAGATAAGGTCAGTGAGAGACACCTCCTTCACTTCCCCACTTTTCCTGGGTAAGAATAGAAAATAAGTGGCAGTGGCAGCATCCTGTAGTGGGGTCTTGCATAACATAGAGCCTAACTTGATTCCCTTCAGTGCTTTATTGAACACTTTCCCTTGGCTGACATTTCCCCTTCTTTTGTTATTAGTGTCCTCTCAGTCACTTTGCAACTCTGGGAGAATGCTCATATCCAAATCAAAGTGAATTTGGAACACAATATTTATGTGCTATCAAATGCCTTGCCATAATTTAAGTTTGACACTCATCACTTTTTTGCTGCCTTCAAATTTTCTTCAATCCATCTGGAAAACAATCATAGCAGTGTGACAAGCAGTATCACGGGCTGCTCGTCACTCACAGTTTCATTACCCAGTGAAGGTCTAGTGATTTTTTTTGTTGTCACATTTATTCCAATCATTTACAAGGTAGAGAAGCTTAGAGTTGATCATGAGCCTCAATTAGACCCGGCTTTATAGTATGTGAACACATTGCTGTCATTCACTGTTTGCAGTAGCAGCGATAAGCTTAATTGAAAGAGAACTCTTCACTGATAATTTTATGTCACCTCCAAAGTAAATATTGAAATATGTTTCTCTCCCCATGGTCTTGGCTTTTGTGTTCTCAGTGTTTGATCATGGTGGAGAATAAACACGTATGTCATTAATATTTCATGAAGAAGATTGTCTCGGTTTGAGGGGAAAAACCAAAATGTTTTACCCACAAGCAGGGGAGGGGCCTCCTCCTCAATAATCACACCACTCTTTATCAAATTTAAGAAAAGGAATTTTAATACAAGAAGGATAACTGCTATATATATATATATATATGTAAACAGACTAGTGCAACCCACTTCCCCAACACCATAAGAGGAAAAAAAAAAAACAACAACAACAAAACCCAGCAGGTTTTCCTCCGGGAGAAAAGGTTATACTTAAGTGTCCTTGTCACAGCCCGCTGGCTGCAGAGTGAGTTTCAGTCCCTCTCCAGCGAAACAGACGAGCAGTGGGCTTTCAGATGGACTCAGTCTCTTCCCCCTGTGTTCCCCGTCCAAGAAGCAGACAGGTACGAGCAACCAGCAGCAAATCCAAGGCAGGTAGCAGCACGGCAGGAAAAGGTAATCTGAAGTAGGCAGCGGCAAGACAGCCAGGGAAAAACCCCAGCAGTAACCAGCAGGGCAGCCTGCCTCCTTGGAGCCCCCACTCCCCCCTTCCGCCGAGCCAAGACTGAGGAGAATATCCAAAAAAAAACCAAAAGAGACAAACCTGCCCCCACCCCAGCGATCACAGTTAACTACTTCTTTTGTCAACCGCTGGCCTGGGCAGTTAAGTGGCAGGGGAGAGAATTTACATAATAATCCCAAACTACAACAAAGATCAATTCAAATAAATCCAAGAGTTTCCAGTTGAGGGTGAAGGGACACTATGATCTCCTAATAAATTGTATTTAGTTTTCTTTTAATGATAATAGATCCCATTTTGCCCTGAGAGAAAGAGGCAGGGCAGTCAGGGTAGCATTTGGATCCTCAGTGCTTCCAGAGAGAAGGTTTATGGTCATAAAGAGTCACCTCAAGATGATGAGGCTTCAGATGGATTTGCACATGAGCTTTTGAGATGGTGAAAATTGGGGTATGTGAGTAGCAGGGATATTTTTCTTCTTCCCCCCTCCCGCCCCCCCCTTTCTGGAAGACCCCACAATACTGAGCTGGTAATGAAGGAAGACGAAGAAAGGAATTCAATATGCAAACTTTGCAAGTGAATTTTTCTCTGAATGGCCCCACAGGGTCACAAACACTTGTGCACTTCCAATGACTTGGAATTCTTCACGCTAGAAGGGTCTGATGGCTGGCTGGGCAGAAGAGGACTGGCATGGTGATTTTCCCTGGGCTATAGAGGAAGCTGCTGAGGGCATTCACTAATACACTTTAAAGGAGGACATGGAATCAATGGATACAGGAATTTCAAGGACAGCCTTTTACTGTTTGAGATAGCTCTGACTGTAGCAGACTCAACCTCTTGAAAACCTTTAGCATTATATCTCCAGGGGTTGATGAGAGGCAGAACAGATGTGGCTCTCCTGCCTCCTGTCACACCTTCTCATGGCTGGAGGTGGGCAGGTGTGACTCACTGCATTACTACATGGTTTATTTGCTTTTAAATGGACTCATGATTTTTTCCAATGAAAAGTGAATCCTGTAAGACTTGCGTGGATATGCATAACTACTGCCTGCTTGATTTTTTCCATTTCCAATGAAACATTGTACTATATGTACACTTTTCTACCCTCCCTCCCAAAGCACTTCGCCCCTTCAGTCATACTGCCTTCCTTACAATCATCCATTTCCCTCTGGATAAGAAACATGTGGTGTGTAGTCTGTCAGCTCTGCTGCTCTGAGAGCTCCTTTCCCCCAGTACAGATGTCTTCAACTTCATTTTCCAGCCCAAACTGGTATACCAACTGAGGACTGATTTTGGATTTGTTTCCACAACAGTTCTTATAGGTGCTGGCTTCTGATTTTGCTGTGCCTGTGACTCCAGTTTCACCACTAAAGTGTATGTCCATTCTTTGGTTTGTATCTGACTTTCAACAACTAAGGGCTCCTTTTGCTTCAGACTGAAGGTTTCTCCTGGGTCAGTGTAACTCTGCCTGTGTGGAGCTCCTCTGAGTCAGCACCAATGCCTGTTTGCATCCCATCCTCTGCACCCTTGGTGCTTTCTGGTGTCTGATGGCTTTCATTAATCTTTTTTCAAATGCTAGGAATTGCTTCTCTGTGTGATGCTTCCTTCAGTATGTGCATGGTACCCTGGGTACTAGAGTAGTGGACTCTATATATGCCCCTCTGCTATGAGTCTCTTAAATAATTAACTTTTTTTCATCTCTGTATCATCATGAGGATATCCACTGCTCAGGCATCCCTTGCATGGTCATTCTCTGCTGGTGTGTTACAGGTGAGTTCTGGGTCATCTCTTGAGGGGCAGGATATTCAGTCCCTACCCAGACTCTGAAAGAGGCAGTCCTATTTCCCCCTTTGTCCTCTCATTAAAAGCATTTCTCACATATTTTCCCTGTTACACAGAAGTCAGTGCTTCAGCTCTGCACTACAGTTACAGTCAGCCTCTCGAGGTGATTAACATATCCAGCACATCATTGTCCCCTGTTGTCACATACTTGACTGTTTTCCTCTGTTGCTGACAGTCACTGCTTGTGAATGCAGAGCAAAAAACCTGTTTTACCTTCACTTCCTACAGCTGCCCTCGGGTTTCTAGGCCCATCTGTAAGGGCTGCTCTGTATCTCTACTCACCAGGCTCATCATTTTTTCAGTGATGGCTTGAGAATGGCCTCTGGGCTTTGCCAGGGATCTGTCTCTGCTGGTGCCTGCTTTTCCAGGTGTTCTGCTCTGAATTCCACATCTCTGCACAGCACTGGCTCTTCTCAGTTCATGCCAATCTCTGCACTTGGCAATGGAAGTGTTGCTGCTGGTGGGGGACTGTGAAACTTGTGTCTATGATCCCAAGGCTTCCAGGCTTCCAGTCTCCTCTTCAAAGGAAAGGCAAGAGACGTTCTTCACAGAAGCCCTGCCAAATTGGTGATCTCAGATGAAGGACTGTTTGAGAAGCTGATTTTTCTCACCCTTCATAAACTTCTGGGTATATGACTTCACAACAGTTGCTGATCTCACAAAGTCTTCTCAAACTAGGAAACATGTATGCAGTAACAATGCCTCTAAATATGAAGCACTATGACTGAGAAATAGAATCATAGAATAAGGAAGTATTATGCAGGACACCTGATTCAAGTCAGAGTTGGAAACAGTTGCTGGTTCTTGCTGAACTCACTGCCTCAAAGATTTCATAAGGGCTGAGATTAGAAAGCATTGATTCATATAAGCAGGGAGTAGATGTATATGTGGAAAAGAGTAGGACAATACAAATAAAATGACATTCACATCTATGCTTAATGGATGAGGTGAATTCCAAAATGCAATACTTCTGTATACTCTGAATGTGCACCTTTCTTACAATTTGGCATTGACTGCTAGGAAAGGAATAAATCCTATCATCTACAAAGCCCAGAACACACACATTGATAAGAAGAAAAACAGAGCAACCACAAGGCAGAATTAGAGCAAGAAGAATCTTTCTTTCATCTGCTTACCTTTCTGTGAGCCTGCAGACATGTGAATGCATACAGGCACAGTCTTACTCCCACTTGTTTCCATTCATTGCCCAACTCAGAGTAACAGTGGTCACATGTGGTTCATTTACTGAGTAACTCTCAGTAGATCCCTCTTCTAAATTCTTGTCCACATGTCTCCTGAGCCTGTGATGTGACATTCTTCCATCTGAAATGTCCTTTGGCAAGAAACTCCACAAAGTATATTGCCAACTGCTCTGAGAACCACCTCCGTGTCATCCATCTACACTCGTTATCTGTCATTTCACATTCCATTCACTTTTTCAGACCTTCACCTTTTGCAGTTCTGCCCTCATCTTTACTAACATGAGGAAATTCTTGCTATAATTCACCTCATTGCTTAAGCCCTTATCCAAGCACTTTATGGGTAGGTGGAACAGGTCACGGGTCACAGCAGAGGCACAGCAGAAGTTCTCTAACAACCTCTTTCCAGCATGTGAACCAACAATTTATTTCTCTCACCTCAGTCTCAGAGAGAACTTTTGCTGAATCTCTGAAAAGGGTGTGGGCATGGGAATCACTGCAGTTTCTTCCAGCACGAAGAATTAATTTCTCTGCTGTCCAGCCACCTTATCCTCTTTGAGAGGTGGCTAATACCCTGAGCATCAGCTGGCAGTATAAATTCTTTCTTTTGATCTGCTTGGGAAAGGATTTAGTCTATTTTTTTGATTGCTGCTGCTAGTTGCTCCTTGGATTCTTTTTCAGTTTGCCAATTTTATTTTCTCACTTAGTTTTCCAGACTTTCTGATCTGTTAGAGTCTTTTTTATTTGAACTGTCCTTTCTGTTTGGCTATGTGAGCTTATTCTTTGCCTTAACTTGTGATGTGTATGATTCTGTTTCTAGTATAGTGCCAACCTGCATGCTTTGTGTAGGCATTTAGCCTCCCAGGACACATTTAAGTTGTCCAACAGATAGGAAGGATCTTGAACTATAAAGAAATATAGGTTCTAGCCTTCAAAATATAGCCTGAAAACAAATATTCCCTTCTAAAGCAACTACAGGACTTACTGAAAATGTGCCTGATGTTTCAGCCAGAGTCAAACCCAGTCAGACTTCAAACCTGATCAGATCTTTTAACTTGAGATCTTACAAGTGAACTGGAATCAAATAGAGGACTATAATAACCAGCAGACACAGTGGGTGGGTGAAGTTGTAGAGTAATGGACATACGTTTTTAAAGGCCATGGAGTGGCACAGGCATGTAGTCGTAGCCACGCCAGTGCATTTAAGGCTGTAAAACAATGAATCAATGCTCTTCTTCTTTTACCAGTCATCCAGGCACTCTGAGGCTGAGTCAGACTAGTTTTTCTTCAGATCTTGTTTTTCACTTGCTGTCACACAGAGTTTTCCAGTGAGATGTCCAAAAGGATGTCCACCATTTGCAGACTTTTACTATGCGTCAAAGCATTTCTTCCAATTTTCTTGCTTTTGTCCCTGCTTGAAATAATTTGCCACTGCTACAAAATCATTACTGCCACTGCTCATTCATCTAGTTTTATTTGGCTTCCACTGAAGTCCCTGGCCTATTCCAGTTTTCAGAAAATCCACTTTGAAATAAAAGCAAGCTATAGGAATCTGCTAACAGAAACACCCAGAAGAGCAGATCTCCTGAGATCCCTCATTTCCACCTGTCTCCATGCGGTGGAGTAAAGTAAACAATAAATAATGGCAGAGGAACCGGACACCACACACAGACCATTGTGATCAAGTGAATGCCATTAATTTCACACTGCACACAGTTTATATAGGGTTAAAGCTACGTTCTATTGGCTAAATTGAACCTCACACCATTTAAATGAAGATCCCCATTGGTTATAACCCATATCTCACAAGTCGAATGTTTTGGTGAACTCATCCTAACTGTTTTCAGAAACACCTCTGGTGTGCTGTGAGAAACCTAAGGAGTTCTCATGAGAGACCTCTGGGGAGTTGCTAACTCCTCCAATGATCTAGTGCAGGGGCAACTTTTTTATTCTTAGCTGCTTTCAGTCTCACAGGGTCTTGTATAGATCAGAATTGCTCACTCTTGATTTTTCTGTACCAGCAGTGGAGATCTTTTTTGAGCCTTGCTCACTAGCATGGCTTCTAAAATCAAGGAACTTTGATTTCATCTGCCTCTCTCTACCACTGAATTTGTGCCTCCTGGTTTTAATTTCTACTGTGTGCTCCTTCAGACAGGGGCAAGTGACAGAGAGAGAGGTTAATGTCAGCAACGACCTGCTTGGTGCTCAGTTTAAGGGTGATCTTTCCTGGCACACACAGCTGTAAAACAGACAGCAAAGCAGTGGTGCTCCCTTTCAGCAAAGTCCGTGCCTCCCCGTGGTCTGCACTGTGCTGGCTGTCACAAGGCTGTGCCTGCACTGGACTTCACAGAATTTCCACTACCATGGCAGAAAGCAGCCCACCTCTCTCAGACCTCTCACTGGCATGTCCTAGCATGTGGGACTATGCTCAGTTGAGGAAACTCAGCCATCATGGGGGCCTAGGCTGGAACTTGCAGCCACTACCTTTGCTACAGAGGGAAAACCCCATGGCCCATGGATACACTCCTTGCAAAGCAGCCACTTCATTTCCATCTCTTAGCCCTACTCCTTGGGAGAACTACAAGTAATTTTGACAGACAGGTCTAGAAATGAAAACTTTTAGTAGTAATGGGAAAAAGGTTGTTATAAATTATTTTGTACTTGTTTCCACTTGGGGATAGCTATCTGGTCATCTCTCACTCTCTCTGCCTTTGCTGCACGAGTGACAGCTACCAGCTTTTAATTGGTCCAGCTTGTATATGTGCCCAGCTCTGTCCTTGGGAAAAGCAGCTGTGTGTCCACGGATTCAAGAGGTAGGTCCTTTGTATTCTTATAGAGCTTCTTTTGGTTGGAAAATAAAGCTATCCTGCCATTCTAAAATCACACAACATGACGTGTGCAGTCACATTTGCCTGTCACAAACCAGAAGCCACCAGAGAGGCTGTAGTATGTTGTGGAACAAGTCAGTTATGGAAAGTGTGGTGAAGCAAAAAGAAGTGGATACAAAGGTAACATGAATTCAAATCATAGTGAAAAAAATTTAGCGTGAGATAAGCTGAAGTTAATTGTATAAAGATTTACACTAATTTTTGGCATTCTCTTGCAGCTCTTCTTTTGGTTCTTAGTTACGCAAAAATTCACACACACACACATAGTGAAACATTCCAAAAAATAGAACAAAACTCCCCACTGAAGTGTCTTCAGAGTGTCTATTTTTAACTTTAATTACTGAAATAACTGTAGTTAAAAGCCTCATTGAAATTCTGAAGAGCATGTGCTTTTAAAGGTCTGAATGATAAAGGAATTAAGGCATCTAAGATGAAAACCTGAAAACAGGAATTTTCAAAGATTTGCCACACCTCAAATGCATTTAAAAATGAGATCTAAGGCATCAGTTTTTATTCCCAACATAGCCCTTCAAAAAAAACCCCAAAATTTTATTAATAGAAAATTTACTAATCTTCTGAGATTCCAGGATACTTTCAGGTGTATTATGGATGAATATATAACTTTTATAGATTATTTATATGTAATAGGTTATTTTTATATATTATATGTAAATTTAATGGGTTATTTTCATTTTATTGATTTCCTATCTGAAGTGCTGGAAAATTAATTTATGATGTTAGAAGTATCATTCAGTCAAATCAATTTCTGATTGAACTTTGAAAAATACAAGTATTTCAAACACACTTGATTTATTAGAAAACTAAAGAACAAATGTCAAATTCTAAGTATTCATAAAAATCTTTAGGAGTGGACTCTTGCTGGTAAAGTTTGACATCCCCCTATTTGGAAAATTACATTTAACTAAAGCTATTTTGAACCATGTTGAGAAAGATGAAAGCTACATCTATTAAGTCATGCTGTATTTTATTATGCTATAATGCTTTTATAGCTGCTGTCAATTGGTCTAAAAGTCAGAAAAACTGCCTGGCAGACGAGAACATTAAGTTCCTGGTTTCTGGTTCATTAATGAATGCAAGCAATCTTCCTATTACTGGAATAGGTAATTGAAATGTAGGGCTATAGATTAGCTGAAATGCGAGGAGTGTTTTTTTCTGTTTTTCCATAAGCATCATCAATATGTGCTTTCCATCTCCCCTGTCAGAACTGCACTGGACTGCAAGCCGGCCAGTTAGCCACATTAACAGCTCATCTGGGCTGGAATGAGTCAGTAGAGAAAGCTGCTATTTTTGTGATCTCTGTTTGAAATGCTCTGTCTGTGTGGGTCTAATGTGACAGTCCAACAAACAGAACAACAGGCCTCTTTGACAATCATCTTGTTCTGTGTTTATAGGAATGATTGCGAGTTAAAAATGTATCCATGTAGCCGTATCTCCTTGTTAACCGACAGTGTGGGCTGACTCTCCCGATGGAAGAACAGTAGCGGTGAATCAGATCTGTACTTTATCATGAAGGATGGCTTCAAGTACTCTCAGTAGAAAACAGGAACACTGTTTCCAATTCCATTAAAAACACAACTAGGAACAAAAATAGATTTGTTATGAACTTAGTTACTCTGTTCACCCTAGATGAGTACTAACAGTTTGAAATTTATCGTAGACTTATCACAGAAGAAACATGTTTTTTTAAAAATAGGACGTGTTATTAGAAAGAACAAATTTCAGCAATGATTAAAGAAGAATCACTCACAGAAACACCTTTTTGTTCTGCACAAAGGAACTTCTGAGACTCAATCCATAAACCTATTAAAAGAATTGAAATCAGCCCTTAATTTATGAGGAAAAATTTATTTTCCTTTGCCTGTTTTCAAATGAGAAATTACTGTCTAGTACATCTCTGAGTGAACAGGAGAGAGCTTTAAATAAATAAACATTCATTTATTGCACTGGGGAAACTGAAGCAAAAGGTGTCCTACTGCAAACTCAGATTCATTCTTAATCCTTTCTTTACTGGATGAGAATTTGTTCAGCACTGTCAGAACAATTTCTTACCTACATACAAGTTTGTGCTGTCAGACTGACAACATTAATTTTGTTTTGAAAGGGATTGAAATTCATGTCATAGTCCTCAAACTTAATCAATACTCTATAAAATGATTAATAAAACGTTGCTCAGATGACAGAATGAGGAAATCAAAAGAGTGCCAAGTTTTCTAAAAGTTTTATTTAAAATGCTAGAAAAATATTAATCATTTCCACTTTGTTTGTTTGACAACAGACTGTTCAAAACACTGTAGTTCAAAATGGTGTAGTAGCGTGTTGGGTTCTCACTCCTGCAACTGAGTCTTCCAGAAATCCATCCACCTGCTGCAGAAGCACTTCCACCATATCGGCAACTGCGGTGTCATCTCTGCAGCAGGCTCTCCTCCTGCTCTGTGGTGGAGGTCTCTGTGAGGGACTGATGCTGGTGACAGCAGTATCCTGCTTGCTGTGCCTTGCAGGTGCAGCCACATTTGCATTACAAGAGGTCTAGTGAGAGGCTTGCTTTGTAAGATCGTGTCTTGAGTTGCTTGTTGCTTCCTTTGTTTGCAAAATTTCATAAGGATTCGTGATTTACCTAATGCTGTTTGTCAATCAGTATAAAGATTCACGTTTGTAATTAACCCAGAGGTGTGGGCTGAAATTATGATTGTTGGCAAACCTCTAATTTGATATTTTCTTGTTTTGCAGAATAAAACCCCTATAATCCAGTGAAGTTATAGAGAGGTACGTTTAATCTGAGCCCAGGATGCATGGGGGATAGCTCATCCAAAAACATGTGCACCTGGTTGAGCTAACAAAGGGTTTATATGCAAGTAAGTTATATATATTTATTTTTCTTTCATGCATAAACATTATTTTCTTAGAGAAGGCAGGGTTATTATAATGAGTCTCAAGAACTGATTTCTATTCTCTCCACCTCATGCCACTCCTTCTTGCACTTGCACTGTTCCTCCTGGTAATTCAGAGTAGTGGTCTTTAGGGATGAAGTAAGACGTCTTCCTCCTGTGAACTTTTTACCTTTTGCTTAAAACTGGTTCAAACCAGCCTTGTTGGCAACTTTAGCTGGTCTAATTGGACTTACCTTGTTCTTTTGACATGTTTTCTGATTTATCATGGGGTATTCTAGCTGTTTTAATTGGTTTGGGCCCCTTGGTATCGCACCTTCAAGGACAGTGAGTGAGTTTTGCTACATGTTACACAGTGAACTTCATATTACTAAGCAAATTACATGATAAGTAAAAAAGTATAACTAAAATAAGAAAATAAGTATTATCATTAGTCCTAGGTAAATAAAAGGCAGTTAAATGCCTCCCTGACATCCGATCCCGTCAGATCTCGGAAGCTCAGCAGGGTCAGCCCCGGATTAGTACTTGGATGGGAGACTTCCTGGGAAATGCCGGGTGCTGTAGGTTCTAGTCCTGAGGACTTCATTGTCACCGTCCAAGCTCGCTCGGCCGTGGCAGATGAACCTCAGGACTGAAACGGTGGGGCCAGTTCTGCGCACACTGAGCCTCACCTAAAATCCACTGCGGAGGCTGGAAGGGCACACCCACGTGGGGACAGCCCTTCCCAAATCTTAGTTCTCGAAGCCGAGCCACACAAGGGTAAATAAGCATAAGCAAAATAGGCATCATAAGCCCTAAATAAAATAAACAAAGGCTCCCCCTTCCCCTCCCCCCATCATTCTCACTTTTGGATGTTTTAACAAAGCCTAAATGACTGGCAGCCTAGACACGATCTAAGGACCTGCTCAGTTTCGGCTGGTGGGATACCAAGCTCTTAGCTTCAGAAAGGCCAGGCTTGTGGCACTGTCATCACTACACGGCTGACTTTCCACTGGCTTTTTAAAATGTTTTGTGCCCTTGACTACTTTTTTGTAAAAAGTTTCTTCCATTAGCTAAAAGTACATGCAGGTCTTTCAGGCTCACTGCAGTTCTTCTGGGGAAGCAATTGTTCTCTGAAAGCTGTGGCTAGCCTGGTAGCCCCTCTGTGACTTCAGGGAGCAGCTGTCTGGAGGCGGAGATGGAGCTCCGAGCAAAGCCTTGCTGCTCCCCACAGACGGCCTTGCACATGGACCATGTAAGCGCCCTTGCAGAGCCTCACATGCCTGACCAAAGGGGCCAGACTTCCCATCATGAGCTGAACTGTTCATCTGATTATAAATCAGTAAGCAATTTATCCTCAAAAGCAGAATTAGCGGGTGCCTATCAACCCCCCATTGCTTTCTGATTGCAAGGCTGCTCCCCTCCAGCGCCAGCTGCACGTGTCCTCTGGCACTCGTGCTACTGCCTCGCACAGCTCTCAGTGGGATTCTGCTGTACTTTCCCTGCCCCATCCCGGTTTACTAATCTGTTCAACAGCATTTTACTTAGGGATCTTCTGCCGTAGGTTCCCCAGCCATGTGCTGCAGGCGAGCCTCCTTAATGGTACTGGGGATCTGGTGGTGCTCTTGCCTTTATAGGAGCTCTGTTTTTGCCTGTGGTCTTTACACCCCAGAGTACTTAAAAGAAATTAGTGGAAGGATAGAAACAGGGAGACTCACAGTCTACTCGTAGATGATTTATGAGCCGGGGAATTACTGAAATCATCAAGAAAATTATCTGCAATGAATTATTACTTCTGCTCTAATTTGAAACTGAAGATGGAAAACACATTGCAGATTTCACAGACTTTTCTCCAGCTTTTATTCTGATTGGCAGTTTACATCAATTCCTGTTCACAGAGAAGCAAAGGAGCTGCTAAGTAGCTATATTCACAACTCAAACTTTCTTACACACATCTCTCTCTACTTCTCCTACTCTGATCAGAAAGTGGCAGCATTCTTTCTAGTTATTCCTATATTTTGTTAATCTAACAATGCCCGGTAAGTCATGATGATAGGTGGAAGTGGAGACAGCAGCATTCACTGCAGCTGAGCTTACCTATCCCTAGGTGTGGATACACACAAAAGTAGAGTTCAGTTTTGAGAAGAGTTCATACTGTTAAACCTCTGACTTTGTTGTTATTCCTGCAGGGAAGTGCACTTGTACTGGAAATCATAGCTGTCAAAGGAAACTGAAACCCTTGGAATCACCCTGACACTCTTGAATCCAAAGACAGGATTGTTATGCCTCTACTGAGACTCTCTGGTATGAACCAAAGCTACTTGGGATGTATTTCTGACAAATGAGAGTTCTCTAAAATTATATTTTTCTGGAAGCCTTATTTGCCAAGCTGGAGAATGTGATTGGGTTGTGTGTGTTGTTTTTTTATTTTTGTTTTTGTTTTGGTTTTTTGAACAAAAACTGGACCTATACTTTTTTTGAGTATCTTCTCCTGCAAATTTGTACCTCAGTTACAACCCTGGTTCCAATTCTGACTCTTGTTATGTGTCTAGTCTTTGTGGCTGCTCTAGAAGAGCAGCTCTGAGTGGGTTTTGTTTCAACCTATTTAATGGGGAGCTTAGCTGTTTTTAAACTTTATAGGCTGTGTAATATTTCCTTCTTGCTAGACTGGCAGTGAGAAGACTGAAAGATTAATGCTACCAGAATGTGTATGTCCCACACACAGTAAACAGTTCGTCGGAAGAGATGATGTGTCCTGGTGTCTGAAGCCAGGCAGGCACAGGTCAATGCTCACCAGCCCTGGGGTGGGCTCTTGCCCACTACCCTTTCCCAGGACCTGCACAATGTCCCCAGAGATATTGTGGATGGCTTAGCATCCATCTTCTGGTGCCTGGCTATGGGACTCTGGCCTAAAATCCCCAGACCCATTTCCCACTTGGGCAGTGAGCAAGTTGGTGTGACAACTTGGCCACGTTGTTTTTGTTCTGAAGAGGGGTCAGAACACCACTGGGAGGTTTTCCCAGCTTCCATGGTTGAAAGGGAGC
Organism: Pithys albifrons albifrons; assembly: GCF_047495875.1. Lineage (NCBI taxonomy): Eukaryota > Metazoa > Chordata > Aves > Passeriformes > Thamnophilidae > Pithys > Pithys albifrons. The sequence continues at coordinate 9,264,156 of NC_092458.1, forward strand.
CTGAGAGACTTTCCATTACATTCAATAGGCTTTTGATTAGATTGGAGATACAGAGATAGAAATTCAAGCCTCGCCAAGAAAGCTTCACCTCCTTTTTCTCCATTACATATACTCTCCTGGTGGTAAACTTGCAAGTGACCATGAAAAGCTACATTGCTATCTCTGACAGGCAGGAGTCCTCCCAGGGCTTATCCACTTGTATAATTTCTATGACATTTTCTTTACCTGGCTTCACACCATCTTGGAGAAGGCTATCCCTGTCCAGTGCTGAGGCTGCTGTGAACCAGGGCTTTGGGGCTCATGGAAAGGAGTTCCCTCTGCCTAGGAGCATGTATCCTGTGTCTCTTAAATTTTAGGTCTTTGAAACACTTTTGCTTCCTGTTTAAAATTACTTCTAAGAGCAGGGTTGTGCCTGCAACTTTTACCTGAGGATCCCTCCCAGCTGCAGTGAAGGTCATAGCTTTTGAAGTCCCCGCAATACTGAGGGATGAGCCAGAGTGGCACATAACATGAATGATGGTTGCAGACAAGGGGGATGGGTCTGAAAAGAGAATTTGAGCCTTCTTTTTATTTTCTACACAGAATTCTTTACCGTATTTCTCAAGCAATATGAAAGGCATGATTTCACCTGCCCTTTATTAGGGCAGCATAAAATGTTATGCTCAGCCAGTTCAAGAGCCAAAACTATGAAATGAATTTCCGCATTTTGATTATTTCCAGCATTATTATGACAGTAGATTAAATGTCAAGGACCTTGGGTGTTTTATTAGTATCTATAATGAGTTGAAAGGCATGTAGTCACTTTATAGCACAGGGCTGAGTTGTCTATAGATAGCATAAGCCTGAATTGCTTTTGTGATGGAAACCAGAGGCAAACCCAGAAACACAGAAATTGAGGTTGAATCTGAGAGCTTTTGAAGGCACTAGAGGCTTCCTGATTTAGCACAGCCATAGGTCTGGCCTTGTGGAACTGGGTCCTTTTAAGTTGAAAGCTGCTACCAGTGACAAAGAATCACACAAACAGCTGTTTCTTTCTTGAACTTAGGTAATTTAATGAAATACAGCACACATCCTTCTCCTAGTAAAAGGAATACTTCTCTCTGCAGATTATGTTTGCTGTGATTACCCTCTTTTTAAATCACATTTGCAGATGACTTATAGCATCTGACTTGTTTCCCATATCTGGTTCAATCACCAAGACAGTTTTGGCAAACTCTTATCCATCTGTGTTGACCTACAAGAGCATCTGCTCTCTCATCTGCCTCAGTCTCACTTTGGACATGCAGATCTCAGTTTGCCACTCTAAGCTTCCCTTAAAGTCACTGGAGAGCAGGAGACAGTCAGGATCTGAAACATGTTAGAAACATGTGAAACAGGGAACATGTATTTCACACAATAATTAAGGCTGGCCTGAAAAAAAAGAGAAAACACAAGATTTTCTTTTGTACTTAACCAAATTACTGCTTTTGATCACAACCTTCTGGAACCCAGGAGGGACAAAAGCCATCTCATGCTCTTGGCTCTTTGGTACCTGTGCTGCTCAAGAATAAATACAGCTCAGCAGACAGAATGCCCAAGGGCTAGGCTGTCAGGATTTCCTCTTTGCAGAGAAGCACTGTGTCTGTATTTCTAACCAGGAGAGGCAAATTTTGAGATACCAAAATCTAGGAAATTGAATTATGCCTTTTTCTGGCTGTGGCTTTGCTAGGCTAGCTCTATCCTATGTGATTACTTTGGACAGATGCACCTGCTTCATTGCTGTTGTATCCATGATAGTGCTGGCAGCCCTTGGACATCACTCAGAAGATTGCAATGGACAGCTGAGATCCCACCAAGAACAGCAACCTGAAGTGCAGTGTGAGGGTGTCCAGGACTTGTCTTCTTGCCTTGCCCAAAGCAGGACAGGACTGTTCTCAGGCTTGGTGTTGTAGGTAAGTGATTTTGGGAGCTGTTCCTCATGGAGAGCAGCCAGCTGTTTCCACTCTATGCACACCATGTGCAAGAAGGTGACCTAAAGGAGGAACCAGGAAATGCTGTGTCTCTGGACTGAGTAGGAAATGTGGATACCAGAAGCTAAGGCTCAACACCTTGGGGCTTAGGTGTGGGATAAATTTGCTGTGTGGGTAAAGTTTTAGGTATATTCTTATCTGCTAAAAGATTATTTTGGTAGCCAACCTTAGGAGAATCAGTCTCCTTCAGTGATTAGTGTCATGGCTTTCCAGGACAGCCAAGCTTTGAGGCCAAATTTTCCATTTTTTCACTTAACAGGAAGAGCTCTGCATAGACTGGGAAAAAAAATACAAGGTGCATCCTGTGCCTTATGAAGCAGAGTGTTCAGGGGTGACTCCTAAGGCCTGGCTACCTCCACCATAACTTCACCATAACACGCAGCAGCATCACAATCTTGATACTAAGCACACATGATCCTTCAGGGCCTTTCTAAGAAGGTTGGCAATGTCACTTTTTGCAAGGGCCGGCTAGATTTATATGCTGCCTGCACACTGACAATCCTCAAGACTGTTCAGGCCAGCTGCAGGGCAGCTAGGAAATGCCTGGACCTCCCAGCTCAGGGATATAGCATTGATGTATTCCCCCGTGTAGGCTGATACAAGGATACTCACTCAAGGTAAGTGCTGCAGGAAAGCTTTTCATCAGAGCAGAAGAAAGACGAGACAATGAAGTTAAGAAGAGTAATGTGGACATGGAAACAGAACAAAGGACTATAACAACAGCATGTAAAGAGAAAAATGTGTCTAGGTGATCTGGCAGACTGATGTGACTGGATCCAGATGTGAGCTCTGCCATATGGCTGAAGAGGTTTAACATTCTTAGTCTAAGTGAAGGACTATCTTTTCAAAACTAACTCAGTGCCTGGCAGCTCTAGGCTGAGTTAAAGATAATTTCTAGTCCTAGAGAGAAAAGACTGAGGAACAGGCTAAGGACAAATTTGGGCCTCAGCTTCTATTTTACCTGGTTCCCCCTGGCTTTTTGCCCATCTTCACTACATACCTCTGTCCCCTTCCTCCCACAAGTTCCATAGGTATTTAAAAAATATTCTCTTTCTGTGCATCAAATCATGACTCATTTGAAAAATGTCATGTAGCATAAGCAAGTAACCCATCCTCAGGGAACTCTGTGTAGAATGAGGTTAAATAGGCACATAAAGTGGTTTTCTAGATGGAAATGTCTACTTCCTTTCACGTATCTCTCTTCCAAATAATCTCTGGTACTTTCCCATACTCTGGCCCAGGTCCTGTATGAGCTCTTTTGGTCTGACACGGGTGGTCAAAGCCCTCATACATCTAACTCCAAAGAAAAGGGAGTCTTATTTTAAGAGGATACTAATGTAGTTCTGTTGTTTGACCAGTGGGAGGCCCTTAGAGACCATCAAGTTGTCACAGTCTATAAAAATTACACTTTGGATTTATGTAGCCCTCTCTATCTGCACACCTGCGAGTTCTTCAGAGATTCTTGAGGAACAGCTCTGGCCGCAGTTTTACAGAGTTGAGATAGAGAGATGAGAGGACTCTGGAGTCATTGTAAAATAAGTAAATGACAATAATTTGAGAGATTTGAGAGAATATAGAACAATGTCCCTTCTCTCACAAATAGTACCATCGTGTTCATACACTTTTATTGTCGTTTATTTAAACATTTGGGTTGCCCTTAAGAGTTGCTTAAGAAAACTAAACTTTACAGCAATTTCTTTCACATTTGCCCCCATGTTATGCTGAAAAAAAACGCACCCCAACTGTGATAAATCTCATTGCTTTCTGGCTGCAGATGACCAAATATTCAACACAAGTATTTCATCCTTTTCCTTTCAACAATTGCTAACACTGAGCTGTTGTTGTAACCTTCTGGATCACCTTCTCTGTTTTCTGTTTGTTTTATTGATACAGGTTTGAAGCACAGACCCTTCTGTTTAAGGCAGTCTTCTTGGCAGCTGTGACAACCTGGAAATGTCTCTGCAGCCTTTGGAGCTAATTCATCTTCTAGTAAGAGATGAAAACCTGCTGGAAGTTATCATCTTTCATAGATGGGCTGAACTATGGTCTCAGCTGCAGTCAGAAAAACCTTTCTGTGATTGTACCAGTCTCCAATAGCTGGAAGTTACAGAGTATGTCAAACAAGGAAGACACCCTAGGCTGAATGCCAGATTTTCTGGTTGACAAAACATCCATAGTTCAACTCTAGCAGAAATACCTGTTTATCAAGATGATGTTAACATCCACATTGATCTGTTTGCCAAGCTTCAAATGCTACTTTTTCATATTATTAGATAAATGGAAAATGCACAGGAACAGCATTACACACTATGAAAATATATAATCTGAGTGGAATACCAAAAAAGCATTGTAACATTCCAAGTCTTCTGAAAGCATGTGAAATGATTTGTATTACGAAAGAATCAGGTTATGATAAAAGAATTCAAACTGGTTGTAAATACACAGAAAATTACTGAAATTTTAATTCCTTACAGTCTCTGTTTGTAGAAACAGCCCTTAACTGTTGGACTGTAATACTTAGTGTTCCTGGTGGCAGCCTCAGCTTGACCCTGATTCAGTGGCACGTTGAATCCTGAAATTCATTAGTAAAAGCAAAAATGAGTATTGCATTCATACTACCTAAAGAGATTAGTCTGTAATGATCTCTCTGGAAAGGATCAGTTTTATATGGTATTAACCAACCATGTTTCACTGCTCCCCAAATTTTCCTGTTCTGGGACTAGTGACATTCAGAGGTTTTCAAGCAGGGACGTCATGCAAAGGTGGGGAGGGGATGTGGGCAGGAAGGTTTTGCAAATCTTTTTGCTGGTGTCAAGACAATCCTTGAAAAATGGGATTTGACGTTTTGAAGAGAAAGAAAACAAAGCATTTCTGTTCTAACACTGTCAACCAGCTTCACACAGAGTGGCAGCTTTCCAACTGGGGTGCCCAAAACCAGGTGAACCCTTTTGCAGTTAAGCAGAATATTATTAACCATCTAACTATGAATATGGGTAGCCATCTCCAGAGAACAACTTTTGAAAACTTGATGGGTAAGGATTATTATGGGCAGCCCTTCAAGGGAGGATGACAAGAGGTGGCCCAACTGCAAAGGATGTAAAGGAAGGAACCTGCTCTGCAGTCACCTCAGCTTTTGAGGAGAGCAGAAAAATTTGCAACTGCTAATTCTTAGGCATATGATATCTTCAAAGAAAATGGTAAATACACTGATAGTTTTGGCTCCCAATACTGCCCAAGTGTCAAAGTGCACAACATAAACCCCAGCAATTTAACAACTTGATTAGAGTTGTAAAATGCCAGAGACAAGAAAAAAATAAAAGCCAAGCATCTGATCAGTCTAATCTGGTTCTCTAGTAGAAGATGTACACTGATGTTTGCTGTGAGGTTTCTCTGTTTCACACCAGGCTCACACACTCCCAGAGGAAGATTTATTCTGAGTGAAGCAACAGGGCAGTGGTCTGTGAAGGGCACAGTAGGGGTGACACACAGGACAATATCAAGACAAGACAGTGAGCCATCCAATGAGGACAGCAGACAGAAGAAAGCATCTCCCTTACCTTGGGCTTCTCAGGATAACAGGAGAGGAGTATGTGAAAAAGGAAGTACAGCAGAGGGAACTGTAGCATTGAGCAAGAGTGATTAATATAGTTGTATTTTATTTCTACATTAAAGCAATGTCAAAATAGGGCTTTTTGAAGGGACTTTAAGAGATCATCTAGTTCACTCCTGTGTCTAAGATAAGATCAGCTAGTTATAACCTTTCTAACCAATGTTTGTCTAAACTGATATCAAGAAAGACCTCCAGTGACACATGAAAAAATGTTAGTGGAAATTGCATAAAAGTGAAATAGAGCAGAGGTGTTATTCTCTGTATTTTGCAGGAATCTTTCTATTTAAAAATCTGTCTTTTTTTTTTTCCCACAGATTGACATTACCAACAACTCCGTGTGTGTCTGACAACCACCACGAGATCTCATTTCAAAGAAAAAAAGTCCAACCGGGTACCCTTTTCCCTGTCCTTGTGACTATTTCTGCCCATGTAGCAAGGTGGCTTGTCCCACTAAATTTAATCTCAGTTTTTCCAGGCAGTTTCCCCTGTTGGTTGTGGCAATTCAGAAGTCCAGTCTTGCCCTCAAATGTGCCTTCAGTGCCTAAAGCAGCATGCCCTACCGACATCTGAAGTACTAAATGTCATATCAGTTGTTATGGAAAGTACTGGGCAAAACCATATTGAAAAGACTTTTTCTGAACCCTGACTGTTCTTGGACAATTAACTCTTCATAACATCTTTCTGAATATTACTTCCCAACCAGATTTTTATCCCCACAGTCCCTAGCTAGCACAAATTTTTTTTTCAAAAGTGAAGCCAATGCAGCATATTGTGCTTCCTCCTGGCCTCCCTGCAAAGTCTCTTACCCTATTATAGAAGGTAATTAGATGTGTTTGGTACAATTTGTTCTTGACAAATCCTATTTAGTTTCTGAATCATTATAAACTTGCTTTTGCATTAAAAAACTATAGCAATTGCTTTCATACATGCTTGGAGATTACAGTTTTTACTTACCTTTTTGTTTTTAGATACTTATTTTATTTAATGAGAGGTTAACCAAGGGAGTTACAGGAGATTTCTGTTTTCTATCATTCACAATCAAACTTCAAGAGTCAAAAAGCCTGACACCCCTGACTTAGAACACCATGCTGCATTTCTTTAGCCTTCATGCTTTCTAGTTTACTTTACCACCTGTGCTTTTATGAGATTGTCTTGGAAAATACAAGTCTTTGCAAGCAATGTTTTAACATAAATATCTGAGTTGTTCTGGGGTTTTCCTGGTACAAACCAAGCCTTTGCACGAAATCCTTTCTTAAAAAGCTTGTCAAATTCAATGCTTTTGCATCACAGAGACCATGCAACCCTTGGGTTCCCCATGTATATGTAAGGACACAGGTTACTCAGAAGGTTCCAACTACTTGGTCCATTTCACATACAAGCTTAATGATGAAAAACTTAACCAAACAAAAACTAGGTTCTTATATATGAGAATTCAGATCAGCCTTACAGTAAAAAGAAGGTAATTAAAAACCCCAGAAGAAATCCGACTTAGTAATAGAAGGCCTGTGTAATAACTTGCTCTATTCATAGTGTCCATCCCTGCCTTCCTTTCCTCTCAGTAATTTTCAAATATGACTTGAGGATACAAGCACATAAATCCTAGCCAGGATCATCTTCTGCAGTGAATATGGGTGATTTCTCCTATAGACTCTCATGAGCTGATCATGTGAGTGCTGTTAATTGCTCTTGCTGGGCCTGAGCACTTGGGATACCTTATGGCTGGCATGCCTTTGTTCTCAGCCAGGGCACCGGTTTGCCACTTCCTTACTTTATGCACCAGTCCCCTCATCCAAGACTACTTGTGTTTCAAATAAAATGCTGCTTAAACAGGTAAACTTGTGATTTAGATACATTACCAGATTTCTACTGATGTGCTCAGTAGCACACTAACAACTACTTTACCCATAGGAGTTGCCACTTTTCCCCCATCTCCTCCTAGGTGTGTCCGGGTTGCTGGGGTGCTGTACATCACAGGCTGCCTGTTGTGGCAGAGCATCAGCCATGAACTGCTTTCTCAAAGGACAAACAGGCAGCAGCCATTGCACAAGAATGGACACCTTTTCTTAAACAGATAAGGAATGATCACAGCAATGGATGAAGTTTTATCCCAGGAAACCAAATATCACTTGGCCACAAAAATATTGACTGCAGAAATATATTACAGTGTTTTACTTTTTAACAGAGAGAAGAACTGAGAATGCTTTAAAACAGTATAAAAATGTTTAAAAAACTGATCATCATCACCTCTTCTCTGATTTTTTTCCCCTTAATGAAACCTACCCTTTACTTTAATAGCTTTTCAATATACTTTTTCTCTAAAGCATCCAAATTCTAAAGATTAGAAAATGTTCTGAAAGAAATGTTAAATCTCTTTATCTAACTCCAATTTCATGTCAATGCAATAAATGTTGATGGTTCTTTAAATACTTGAAATATGTTTCTATTGATAGATTTATATTAGGTCTCTTTAAACAATGTTTCATTTAATTACCCTCAATACCTTTTTTTAATGTGATTGTAATATACAAAGAGTCAGCTGAATTCTCCAGTCAATAAATTGTTAATTTGCAATACATTAGCAAATACCTCATTGAACTGAGCTGCAACAATTGCTTTCCTGAGGTTTTAAAGAAGAAAGTCTATTGACTGGGAGAGAGAATGGGCTATTAAATGCTATAGATTCTGTTCATGAACTAATCTGATGCTGAGTTTCTATTCAAACGTTGGAACTTAAAATCCCTTCCCAGAAAATAATCGAATAAAAGAAAGTTATAGCTCTAAATATAACAGATAATTTCCTGAGAGCTCTGGGCAATTTCCAGCTTTACATCCTGCAGGCTGTATAAAGAAGAGCTGGTGGTAGGATTAACATCAGCCCATAACTGGCACTTAAATGAGAAGAGAGCAGCTTCAGCCACATCAGATGGAGGCCCCAGGAAACCCCTCTCCATGGAAAAAGCTGATAGGTTGCTTCAAACTGAGCAAAAAAATACTTCCTTCATCTTCTGTCTCACACTGACAGTGCTCATCCAGTTTCCCAGTTTTACCTCTGCAAGCAAGTGCAAGAGGAGTCTTCAAGAGGGGAGAACAGGAACAGCCTTGGTGCCTGTGATGACACCTGGGTTGTTCCTGCAGGAGTGATGTAGGAATGACAGTGTGTGTGTACATCTCCTAGTGTCTGAGGCAACTAATGAATGCACCCTTAAGGAGCAGAGAACCACCTGTAGAATGTAGAATACCTTGTAACCAGTAGGATGCTTCCATGTATGTTAGGTGAACTGACTAACCAATAGTGTCAAGATATATTGGATATAAGAGTATATAAAAAGTGTAGCTGTAACTAAAAATAAACTCTAAGTTGTAAACTCTTATTTGTAAACTCTTAGTTGTAAGCCTTCTGATCAAGCCTTCTGATGCCTGCTGTGCCTGAGCTCTTCTGACCATCATTAACACCCTCCCCAACCCTACAAAAGGTGACACCAATAGAGTGAGGTGGAGGGGACCAGGGCTTCCATGGAAGAGAGGGGGTTTGGAGTGTGTGGTAGTGGAGAGAGACAGAGGAGGCACAGGTGCATGAGCAGAAATAACTAGATTTAGGAGCCTTCAGTAACTGCCCTGTGGCATCACAGTTGGTGAATGACTTGTGACAACTGTTTTCTTTTTAGACTTTCATAAGGTTTGTCTGTACACAGACATGTTCAGGTTATTTCAAAACCAGGCAGATAACAGGTAAGATAGCTTACACCTATTCAAATAATTTTGCCCTTACCTAAACTGTTGGATCTATGAGAATCAGAAGTAGACCTCAATAGTAGTTTGGGAGATAAAGGACTTCCATCCCTTTTGAAGGTCAATTTTACTCTCAAAAACTTAATCCCTTTTAGAAGTAATTAAAAATGAAGCATATAAAAAGGGCAGAAATTAAAATAATTATAATTTCTTGCTTGTGTTGTGTTTGGCTTCTTCTGTGGTTTCTTAATCTTTCTTTGATAGAAAGCCTTTTTCAAATACTAGCACTATTTGTCTTTCATTTTCATGGATGATGACATGTGGTGGAAAGCCCAATACAACAGTAACAAATAAGGCAAAAATATTCCCGATTCAGCATTAAAACCTTCAATTTACTTATTTTACTTATTTTTATTATGGCATTACATATTTACTAAAGAAATTATCTGCCACTCAGAACAGAAAGACCTCCTTTATGCTGTAACAGAAAGGTGGAAGCAAGCCAACCATGGATTTTCTTGAACAGATTAATGCTCACTTGTCACAATATGAGAGAATAACAGAAATATTGAAAAAAATGTAATCTGTGACTCCCACATCTTTTGAGTCAAAGTTGTTTCAGCAGTTTCACGCTTGGGTGTCTCTGAGTTGTGTGGAAGCCTTTGCAGCCCCTGTGTGCTTGCAGATACAAGTCTTAAAATAAAGTCACTTTTAGGTAAATCTGTGGTTTTTTTCAGTGTATTTCTGTGTATACTCAAGGTCAGTATAGATTCTTAAAATGTTTTTTCACATGCCACAGTCTAAATTGTCACAGTTCATAATCAGCATGCTGATGCAGCACATTTATAATCTGGACACCCTAACAAATAGTCTGTGTAACAGCCAAAACCAGATAAAGGCTTTCCGTATTAAATATGGGATTTATTTCTCCATATACCAATTTTCTTGCCATTAGAGTGGTTTTTTTTGTTTGTTTTTTTTTACCCAGGTTGTGTTTCAACTACAGTTTGTGCTGTGATTCTTCAGGTAAAGTCAATATTATCCATACTAGTAATTTCAGAGAATCTACAAATCCTTAAATCAAAGTCCTGTGACAATTTAAAGTGGTTCAAAACAAAACAGAAGGAAATGGTTGTTACCTGCATACCATTGCCTGTATAGAAAAAGGGGGTTAATACTGAGAAAGTAGCTACCCCAGGGTGCAAGTTATATGATTTAAATAAGCTATATGCATGTTTCAAAGGACTTTTATTTGGAAAATTCCTGTTAGCTTGTGTCCTGAGATTCGTTTTATGTGCCACAGATTTGACAAACATTTTCAACAGAGAAAGAAAACACACACAAAAATAAAATATCCTGCAGCTGGGTTACAGAAGTGGACAGAAAAAGTAAAACAAGTAATTCTTCACAAATTAAACTGTTATTTGTGTACACAGCTTTTGCTCCTTTCTTCTCCCTCTCTCTTGCTTTCCCTCTCCCTTGCCTCTCCCTTCCCTTTTCTCTCCCTCTCCCTTCCCTTCCCCCTCCCCTCTCCCTTCGCCTTTCGCCCTTCCCTGACTTGCCCTCCTGTTCCCCTCCCCCTTTGCTTTCCCCTCTGTTGTCTAACCTGTATGCAGTTTTCAAGTTTGTAAAGTGATGTTACTGTCTCATGTTTTAAAAAATACCCAGGAAATAGTCACTGTTGGTTGTTGTTGTAGTTTGGAATTGTTATGTAAATTCTTTCCCCTGCCACTAACTGCCCATGCCAGTAGCTAACAAAAACAGTAGTTAACTGTTGATCACTTGGGTGGGGGCAGGTTGGTCTCTTTGGTTCTTGGGGACTACACACGGCTGGGGGTGGTGTGTGTGTGCGGTGTTGAGTGGAAGCCGACTCACTGCTGCTGCCACTACCTGGACTGCTTTCGGCCACTCGCTGCCACTGCCTGCCCCGGGACTGCTTCTGGCCACTCGTGTTTTTCTGCTTCTTGGACAAGGAACACAGGGAGAAGAAACAGAGTCCACCTGAAAGCTCACCACTAGTCTGTCTTGCTGGAGAGGGACTAGAAACTCACTCTGCAGCCAGCCGGGCTGTGACATTGACACTAAGTATAACTTTCCTCCCGGAGGAAAACCTGATGGTTTGTTTTGGTTTTTTTTTCCTTTCTCTTGTGGTGTTGGGGAAGCGGTTTGCACTAGCCTGTTTTTATATATATATATCAGTTAAGAACAGTTATCCTTCTTGTATTAAAATTCCTTTTCTTAAATCTGATAAAGAGTGGTGTAATTATTGTGGAGGAGGCCCCCTCCCCCGCTTGTAGGTAAACATTTTGGTTTTTCCCCTCAAACCAAGACAGTTGTGTTACTGCATATATCTGAAAATATTTCTTAAAAATAGGCTTAATCAGATTTATAAAGCTGAGTATGTCAGACATTCATCCATCAACATATGCAGATTTGATTATCTCAGGTGAAATCCCCTACTGGCATGGAGTTTATATTACAGAGTATTTCTGCATTCCGTGATCAGCATATGTAATTGTCAAATGGAAATTAGTGTGTGTCTATTTATTGAGGCTAGCCATAGTACCACCTAGAAAAGATTATTCTTGGTGTTTATATAACAGCAAAGGTAACTTATTACATCAGCACTTCACTACAGTTCTCTCTGCATCATATTGCAATTTAAGATTATTTTTTAGATCTCCTATTATGCCTAAAGAAAAATATTTTACTCTGTTATTTTCTGAAGCACAACACTGTTAGCAATTATTCTGATCCATTTGTTTTCTTCCTATGAAGAAAAATGCTACTATACCACCAATGTTGTTTTCAAATCAGTAAGATTGAAAAATAGCCACTGGCTATCAGCTGTTTTGTCTAAGTTACTCATTAGTAGTGAGGGTAAAATTTTCTTGGGGGTAAGTATAACTCTCATTTCCAGAATCCATACCTATGTGCCAAGATTCAGTGTGTGATCAAGACAGCTCCTGGGCTCCCTAGAAGCCTGCCCAGCTTTGGACCTGCCACCAGACCCACAGCAGGTATAGTGTTTTATAACATAGTCACAGAACACTATTAGATCTGTCAAGTTTCTACCCTGGAGGTTATATCATATGTTGACACACCAAGAGCTTCTCACATAGACATCTCTGAGCATAAACTCTAGGTGGGGTATTTTGCAGCAGCACTTGGAGCTGTCTGTGATCATCCTTCCATGGGGAGGTATACTGCTGCCAAAATGCTGTTTTCCATGATTCCCACTGCTTTGAATGCAGGTCCCCATCATGTTCCCTCCTCTGCCACTGTCTCCAAGGGGTTTTGGCCATTCTGCTCTGGTTGAAGGAATGTCCCTCCTCTTCCCTGCCAGTGTCTCAGATCATGCTGCTCCATCTCCACAAAGGTTCCCAGGCCAATTCTTGTCATCCAGCTGCCTGTAATCTGCAGAAACCAGGGACACTGTGCAATCGAGGCTCCGGGAGGAGATGCTGAGTACCTTTGGGGTCAGGAGTGTGGGGTATGTGGAGCACCCAGTCAGGAGAAGAGCAGCTTGCCAGCCACGGAGCCAGGCCAGGCTATGTGCTTTCCTGTAGCTGAGCATGCACGGGGCTTGTGCTGGCTCACGATCAACCTATCCTCGCAGAGGAACGGGTAATTCAGAAAAGTATTTATTTATACAACAATAGATACAGATTAGGATGATGTTGGGCTTCCCAGGGGGTGAGCAGAATTGAATCACAAGATAAAATACCGTGTGGAAAACACTGGGCTCATGGTGTTCCCACCTGCTGCTGCTGAGTTTACAACCATAAACTCTGCCAGTATTTCTGCCACTTCAAATCACAGCCTATGCTGTGGGAAGTCAAGTGGTTTTGTCTTCCCAAAACTGTGCTTCTTCAGAGCCACCCTCAGCAGCCTCATCTGGCTCTTTCCTTCAGGGAGGTGAAGATTATTGCTGGCTCAGTGATTAAAATGCACCCCAGCGTTGCCAGTCACTCTCCTTCATGGCTCACGCTGGTTCTGCTCTACCCTGTCCTCCATGTTACAGTCCACATAGTCACATTTAGCAGATATTTGCCCTGAAATTTAATCACACCTACCATATATCACGTGTGTTTTCTGTTATTAGGCCTGCAATTTACTGCTGTCTGGCTGTGTCCCAACAGATGATTTGTGTCCCAACAGTGTTATTACCCTTGCTGAGAACTGATGTTCTGTACTGTTTAGCATCAGATCATTCAGCTAAATTTCACATATGCTTTAACTCCTGCACTGGTTTAAAGGTAAACCGGCAGGAGAAATGAACCCAACACAAAAGTGATTATAAGTCAGAGTTACAATTTAATAAAAATATTACAATAAATGCAATGATACAAAGAGAAATTGGTTTTAACCCTCAAACCCCAGAAGTATAACCCAGCACTCTGGGGCACAAACATAATGGTGTTTGTTAGTCCCTGTGCTGAGACACCCCTTCCCGTGATTCCCTTGAGTCCAAAGTAAAAGGAAGGGAAAAACCTGTTGGTGCAAATGATGGTTCAGGCTGGTCAAGAGTAGTGGTCACAGTCCTGTTGAGGTTCTGGTCTTCCTGTGGATCCAATGAGTGGTCCCAGAAGTCTCCAAACCTCAAGATTATATACGCTCAGGTTCAGGTGGGAATGCCCAGTACCTCCCCCAGGGCAGGGAGTTCCACAGTGGGTGATCTAACTCTGTGAGTCATCGGGTATTTTTGGAATCATTGATGGCCCATTAGCAGACATGACCCCTCAGGCTGGGTGTGGAGGTGCTAACAACTCCCCAGAGGGGAGTTATCACAGCTCTTATCTCACAGGCTTCTTCAACTCCCAGCTTTCAGCCTGAGGGGTCAGGTTTGCCCTGGGCAGCTGATCCATTGTTAACAGTTCATGAGAAATGATATAGAGGGTGGAGAATACACAGGTTTGGTCACACCCACACAGTGATAAACTGGTCTCAGCTGCTGACCTAGGACAGCTCCTAATCAAGCCTCAGGATGAGCTGAACAGCAGCAAAGGTATAGAGCTGTACTAGGTATGAGCCTGGAAAAGCTTCCAGTCCCACAGCTGCAGGGACCTCCTATCACAGACTGCTCCTTCCTCCCTGCTTTTTCTGTTTGAATTCAAGGGCTCTAATTTGTACTTTGGAGCCACACAGAGCTCCGCTGCTGAGCAAGTTTTGGCTGGAGTAAATTTTCTTCATAGTAGTTACTATGGGGCTGTGCTTTGGATTTGAAATGAACATAAGGTTGGTATTATAAAGATGGTTTTGTTATTGGTGAGCAGTGCTTGCACACATTCAAGGTCTTTTCTGCTTGCTCCTCACCCCAAACCACCATAGAGAGGGCTGGGAGGACAAGGAGTTGGGAGGGGACAGAGCTGTGACAGCTGACCTCTCCTACCACAAGGATATCCCACATCATATGGTGTCATGCTCAGCATACAGAGCTGAGGGAAGAAGAAAGAAAGGAAAGGATGTTCCGAGATAGAGCATTTGTCTTCCAAGTCACCCTCACAGGTGATGGAGCCAGCCTGGCTTTCCTGGAGGTGGCTGCCCATAGGAAGCACTGAATAAATTCCTTGTTTTGCTTTGCTTGTGCAAAGCTTTTGCTCTACCTATTAAACTGTCTTTACCTCAACCCACAAATTTTTTCACTTTTATCCTTCCAGTTCTCTCCCCTGTTCCACTGGGATGGAGTGAGTGAGCGGCTGTGTGGGGCTTCATTGGCAGCTGGAGCTAAAATACAGCACTTGCTCAATTTCTAATTTCTGTGAAAGAGTTCAGATGTTGGCCTAATGCCAAAAAGTAGTTATCAGAAGTATTACTGCAGTGCACTGTACATCAGAAGGTGAATTTATCGAGGGACTCTGTCTTATAAGCATGTTTTGTGAAAGACAAAACAATACTGTTGTTTGAGGCTATGGGTATCTAAAAAACAAACACAGGTCTCCCTGTGGGGCCTTGCAGACTCACAGTGTCTATGGTAGGGTAAGAGTCCCACACCGATGAGGCCAGCATGTCTGTGGAGGTGGTTGTGCAGTGGGGCCTTAGGTAGAAGTGCAGCAGTCAGGGACTCCTCAGCCCCAGTGCTTCTGCCCTAAGTCAGTCAAGCACTCACTGCACACAGGACACATAGAGATCTCGCTCTGCACCCCTCTCGCTTTTTCTTCACAAATTCTAATGTTTGTGGGTTTTTAACTTGTTTGTGACTGAGTTATAGATTTATCTTAGTCATAAATGACAACTGAGACTTTTCCCTTTACTTTCTTAAACTTTTCCCTACATTGTTAAGAGCATGACATTCATAAGGTAGTCATTTTCCTCAAGAAACTCTTACTGAGGGTGGCCTTTGCAGCATTCTCACAGAGTTGCTGAAGCCTGGGTAGTGCCCACTCAGGCAAGTAATTTCCACCACCTGCTCAGCAGCCACACTGATGGCCGCCTTTTGCTCTAAGAATACAGATGTTTCTCCACAGAAACAAATTTGGTATTGAACTTGGTGCAGCTCTGGTGCTGCTACAGAGCCTCTGCCTTGATATCATGCCAGAAAGAAAGAAACACCACATTAATCATAGTTTCTTTGATTTCAGATAATAGTTATCTTCAGTTCATTTATGGTGCTTAGCAGAAAGTTGAGCCCAGGCTCACTGGTACCTGCTGGATCATTGCTAATCCACACCACGAACTGCTCTCCCAGTGAATTATCTCCACTAATCATACTATGAGACTGATAACCACATACTAGTGCTTCTAATTCATAGATGCTCAAACCCTGCCACCATGCCACTTCGCTTTACATGCACTTGTAGCCTCAGGGCTTGAACGTAGGATATTGCTCTGGTTACAAAGTTGTTTCAAGACCTCTCAAAAAGTCATTGGCTTCAGTGAAGGTTGGATTTGCGTATGTATTCAAGGAAATCTCCTTGAGAATAATTACAAAGCCTGGTTAATACAAACACATTACAATCTGGAAGATACACCTTGGAAAGAATATTGTCCTGATAGCTGTCAGGTACCCTGTGCTACTCAAAATGCTTCAGTTGGCTTTTCCTGAAGTTGGACAGGGCATATTTTTTATCCTATACTTCTCAAATTCGAGATTAAAAACACAAACAACATAAGAATATTTTTTTTTTCCGAAACAAAGTCTAAATTATGATACTTCTCAGGAACAGACAATTCATCCTTTTCATCAAAATGTTCAAATGATTCATCACCCAAATAATTTGATATCAGAGACTTTGCTTCTGATTTAGAATAGTAAATTCATCTTTCAATCTGAAACTTTTGAATTTATTAAAAGCCTTCATTCAGAGAATGATGAAATGAGGCATGTGGGCAGTTTCATAATTCTGTAATGTTATCTAAATGGGAAATTGCACCTCCCTATTGAAAAGCTTTGTCTTCATGACAGCATTTTTCTATGAAAAAAAACATTATTCACGAATTCAAAAAGGTTTCATGTTTTTCTTATGGTATTTTGTTATATACAGTTAGGACAGAAAACAGAAACAAACTGCATTTATATTGACGATGAAAAAATTTACCATGTCAAATCTTGGGAGATATTTATGTTTGTATTCTATTTCACTATGTCCAAGTGTCACATCTATAAATATATTTGATTACTTTTCTGCCAGAAGGACACTCTACACTGCAAACTAACATAAAAAATTACCAAACCCCACTGTTATTACAGATATTACTATAGTTACAGCTGCCATCTGAGCTTTGTGGAAACATTTGATTCACTATAATTCTGCCAAATAACAAACAAAAAGTGTCATAAAGTGTATTTTCTGATATAATCTCACGTCCACTCTACAAATCTACACTTCTGTAGGATTGTGTGAAACTACTTTGTGATTTTCAGGTACTTTCCCAGACCAAAAATACATCAACATAAAACAGATGACATGGAAGAAGAGTGAAATTTCCCAGGTATGACTTATTAGGTCTTGATCTTTATAAAAAATTAAATCAGAGGCTGAAGGAGAATGGTTTTATTTGATATGTTAATTCCTTTTTATCAGTAAGTCAGTCCATAGACTGGGCTGCAACATCCTTGTCATGAGCATGGCATATTTTAGAAAAGTAATGGATATGTCCCTGCTTATTTCTGTATAAGTCATAAACCAACAGAAATACAGATCTGTGGAGGGTTTCACCTCACCTGCTATTTGGTCCCTACAGGTATCAGGAATATCAGTTTTGGCTCCTCTCCTTTCATCAGCCTCCCCAGAAACCTCCTCAGTAAAAAAAAGCCCCACATTTACTTGCACACACAGCCTTTTCATCACCCCATCTCCCTTTGTTCAAAATAGAGTCAAGTCTCTGATATTGTCATAATCCAGAAACTTCACAAGTATTACAACATCTATTGCATAAACCATTCTTTGGTTTTTTTTAGTTTTCACTCTCTTGTTTTTTGTAATTATACTTTTTGTACCACTGTTCGATTGTAAAGGTTCTTACATACTGAAACAAAAAACATCTAAAAAACTAAAAGTAATATCTCAAGGCACATATTTGCACTAGTTCCATGGACTAAACTTGTAGCAAAACCTCTTGTGCTCCCTACAGGCAAGCTGACCTGGTATCACTGTTTACCCTCTCCCTAGGAAGCAGATGCTGTTCATTGTTGCTGGTTGCAGAAAAGCTCAGGATTAGAACGTGACCAAATCTGGGGAAGATGTCAGACTAGTCACTGTTCTGGGGCTGAGAGAAAAATCTGTCCTCATAACCAGACCAGCCTAGGCAAATTTTTTGCGTTCTGCCATCAATCCTGAGATCCACTGTTGTAATTTTAATAGTCATGTCATATGTAGTATATATAAAATACCATAATACATATTATACTATTACATAGGTATATGCATATTATGTTAATTACATGTTGACCAACGACAAAGGTGAAACCTGATTTTGACATTTGTAATTGAGCATCTTCAGATCAGCTGGTGATGTGGACCTAATTTCCCCCTTTTTCTTCCCTCATTCTCTGCTGAAAGAGAATATGTTAACTGCAGGTGTGGTACTTATATAAACTGTATGAGGAAATAGTAACAGGAAATAAAGCTGGGACTGCCCAGAACAAGTTCAGTGAGGTAACCCCTCTGCCTTTGATATATGTAAAACAGCTGTCAAAAATAAGCAAGTTGATTCAGTGCTCCTGGCATAACTTTCATATATAAAAAGCATCTCTCCACTGGGAGACACTAGCACCAAAGCTAAAGGTGAAATTAAGACAAATGTCACTAAAATTATCTATCTATCTATCTATCTATCTATCTATCTATCTATCTATCTATCTATCTATCTATCTATCTATTTCTCCACTTGACCTTGGTAATTTCCTGAGCTGCACTGGGAACGTGGACTAGGATATAGTGAGAGAAACTTGCCAAAGACAAAATTTGGTTTGCTTTATATGTACTTCCCATAATATGACAATTCCTTAAAATTGCTAACAAGGCATCAGTAAACCCATGGAGAGATGAGGTTAAATTTTACAGCTGTTGTGAGAAAAATCAAACCAGCCGTTCCCTGAAATGATTCAAATCATTCCCTGTCTATCCAATATGCAACAAGGATCCCCTGCTCTTGAAAAAAAGCAAGAAGCACCCTCTCAAGGTACCTTACTGTGACTGCAGGATTCTAGATGAACACTTCTCAGCAGATCATGTAAAGATCCTGGGAAAGAGGAGATGACCTGACAAGGTCACAGTCTTCAAAATTTGTTTAAAGAGCCACCATAATTTCCTCTAGCAGGTGTTATCTCTCTCCCCTTCTTCCCTCTCTACTCTCTGTTTAAGGTGGCAGATTGCTTTAAAGGCAGACATACTTCCAGTCTTCCATTGCCTCCTTGTCCTGGGCTCGTGGTTTGCGCCATTTTTTCTTAGAAATACAGTTCAGCTGTCTTCCTCCAAATCAACTGGGGGGAGGCAAAACCCAACCCCAAACACATTCCTCTGGTGTTATTTCTCTTGTTTACACCTGGTGTGAGCTGTGATCCTCCCAATAAGTCACTGTGTAGTGTTTAAGCTTTCTCTCTTTTCTAAGTTTAGGTAAAGCAGCACATCTTTTCTACATAGTAATGAAAAAACATAAAAGGAGATGGAGCAGGTAAACTCGTCTACTTCCAAAATGTGCTTCTAAGCTCCAGGCCTTCCACCCAGTCCAGTGTCCCTAACACCTCTCCGTGATAGACTGGTGCTTATGTCTGCCTTTGAGCAGGTGTGTTGTACTTTTGGCAATGAACTGAGCAACCTAGTGATACTTGTGATAGGGCTTTTGTGGGAGGAGGAAAATCCCACATAGAGAAAAAACTGTTTTTCAGTCTTAAAGTACTGAAAGCAGCTGTTTCAGATAATATTTTACCAGATTTTCCTTTTTTTTTTTTTTTAATCTCAGTGGTTTCTCCAGCAGTTCAACTGTTTCCAGGTATTTAAACAACTTGTAAAATAAGCAGGAAAGAAATAAGTCTTGCCCACAAGAGTGATCTGTGTTAAACTGGAAAAGAATATGCTGTCTAAAATGAAAATTGCTAGTTGGAAGTCATGGCTCAAATACTTCTTAGTGGGGAACATTTAGCATCGTTGTTTAGCTCAGTTGTATGTAAACACTAATGCACTCCTTTCTGCCTTTCATACTCTCTGCAGTGCAGTCAATAACCCATATCATTCTCCCACATGACTTTTGTTTTCACATCAATCTGATGCTCAGAAGCAATATGGACCCCAGTTACAAAACCTTCACTGAGAAAAACGAGCAGTGCTGTCATACACTTTAAACTCAATCAATTAAACAGATCTCAAACTGCTACAAGCTAGTTAAATCTGGGGAGCTGTCATCCTGCTCAAGTCACTTAAGCTTCTGGGATGATGTATGAATTTTATAAAACTGAGGCAATTATTGCTCTTCAATTGCTCTGTTTTTCTTTTTTTTTTTTTTTAATCTTCTTAGGGAATGACTTTATTGTGATTAAACGGATTCAAATATTTAATCCGCAAACAATACAATGTGTAATATATTATCACATTGACAACAAAATAACAGATATTAAGCTTTTAAATTCCTTGCAAAATGAGTAGAAAAGATATTTCTGTCTTGGATCAGAAGAGATATCTCAAAGTGGAGTGGTTGTAAAAATCTTACAAAAAACTAGAGAACAAATAGTAACAGCCAAACAGGGATAAACAGCATTTATCCTTGTATTCTCAAAGATCTGAAAATCCCAAACTAATTTTCTTGTATGTATCTCTCTTAAACCAATCTTGTTACAATGAGAACACAAGATTTCAAACATGATGACAATTTCAAAACAGACCAATGGAAACAAGTTGCTGAGGATCAATAAATTGGCAGTTTCTCTGCCAAGAACACTGGAATTACAGAATCATAGAATATCTCGAGCTGGAAGGAGCCCACAAGGATCATCAAGTCCAACTCCTGACCTTGCAAAGGACAGCCCCAAGAGTCACACCACATCCCCGAGACCATTGTCCAAATGCTTCTTGAGCTCTGTCAGGCTTGGTGCTGTGACCATGCCCATGGGGAGCCTGTTCCAGTGCCCAACCACCCTCTGAGTGAAGAACCTTTTTCCTAATGCCCTGCAGCTCGAGGTCTCTTCCCCTCCCCTGTCTGGGGGAACCCCTTTCCCCAGGGCTTGACTTTGCCTCTGGAGAGGCACTTTCCCACTGTGTCCCTGCTGTCTGGCACTGGGGAGGGGCCCACGGCAGTCTCCCCAGAAACATATGTCCTGCAGCCTGACTCTGGCTTTGGACTCTGCCATCAGGAAGCCCAACCCAATTTACTGGTGTGCCTAGCTTGCCCTTGGGACCTGCACCCTGTTTGGAAACTTGCCTTTTGCTGTGTGGATTCCCCAGCCTGTGATGTAGCAGTGTTTCAGCTCCAACACTTTCAGCAAGGCATGAGGCACACAGCCCAACTGGATATAGCCTCTGCACTCCAGGGGTTGGTCCAGCTCTAGCAAGGCAACGCTGTTCCTCTCTGAAACAGCAGCATAGTGCTGGTGGACCAGGAGCTTCCAGATGTGGTGCACCTGGGTCTCCTGGCACAGCTGAGTCAGATAAGTGGCCCAGCTCACCATGTGCCACTTGGTGAAGTTCCTGGGAGGCTGATGGAGAGAGGGGTGAGAGAGAGAAGAGCCACACACTGCCAAACCAGTATTTCCTGGCTCTCTGCTTCCCAGGGCTGAGAGAAGCAGAGAGGAAAGAGATGGAGCAGGAGTTGCACATGTTGCTGCAGACTGGGCACCTGCCAGTGCTTTGAGTACATTCCCATTTCCTGCTCCTACTTACCTGGCCCCAAAGAAGCAATGTGGCTGTGAGTTCCCACCATGAGCTGATGAGGGACCCTGCACATGTGTGCCATTTCCCAGCTGACCTGCATGCTGATGATGCTGGGCCTGTAGTGTGAACTGGTGAACATCTGCTCAGCCTGATCTTCAGGCTGAGAGGAAGTGGAGAAGCCAAGGAGTGTCAGGGAGTGCAAGAGGGTTAGTTCACTGAACTGCAACAGGTGCTATGGTGCAGGACCTCACTGAAGGAGGCAGTTAAAAGTCTGAGAGGTATCAGGAAGGCTGAGAGGAAGTTGAAAAGCTATCTCCAAGCCCCAGTGGTAGGGGAATCACAGCCTACTGAGGAGAGATAAAAAATTCACTCCCTGGCACACATGGAGGGGAGGTAGGGCATTAATACAGGGAAGTAGTGAAAAAAACCCACAAAAACAAAAGGAAAAGGAAAGGAACTAATAAAAGGGACTTTCTTCAAAACTGAACATTCCCAGTCAGCCAGACATCCCCATTCAGAACCATTTCTTAGTTCTGCAGGCTACTGAGACAACACCTGGCACACTGGAAGAACAGCCTGAGCTAATTGGAGCAGCCCAACCTGCTCCATGAATAAAGACAGTAACAACTAGTTCAAGCAAGAAAAGGTGGTGCGTGATAGTAGTGGGTGCAATACTATCTGTAGTATCATAAAGTCAGGCTAGGGAGATGAGGAGGGGATGTAGCCCTCTATGTCAATGATCTGATGGAGTGTCTGGAACTCTGGCAGGGAAAGGATGAGGAGCCAGCCAAGAGCTTGTGGGCCAAGATTAAAGGGAGAGTAAGAACAGGGGATGTTATAATGGGGGTCCACTGCTGATAACCTGATCAGGAGGATGGTGTGGATGAAGCCCTCTATAGCCAGATAGGAGTGACCTCATGCTCACAATCCCTGGTCCTTCTGGGGAATTTCAGCCACCCCATTATCTGTTGGAGAGACAGCATGGCAGGGCATAAGCAACTTGAATGTGTCAATGACAACTTCTTTATACAATTGTTTGAGGAGACAACAAGGAGAGGTGCCATGCTGGACCTTGGGCTCACCAAACAGGGAGGATCTGGTAGGGAATGTAGTTACTGCGAGAGTGGTGAATTACTGGTTGCATAGGGAGGCTGTGGATACCCCAACTCTGGAAGTGTTCAAGGCCAGGTTGGATAAGGCCTTGATCAACCTGGTCTAGTGGGAGGTGTCCCTGTCCATGGCAGGGGGGGTTGAGACTAGATAATCTTTAAAGTCCCTTCCAACCCTTAACATTCTATAACTGTGATTATAGAGAAACTGGGTAGTAAAACGCAAATGAAATTCAGTGTTGATAGGATGCAAAGTAGGACACATAAGGAAAACCAACTAACTATATTTACACAGTTATGAGCTCAAAATTAGCCATTATCATTCAGAATAGAGATTGTCCCTCTTTGTTCTTTATAAAGAATAGTTCAATCTTGGCAGTGGTTTAAAAGAAACACCAAAAAGAGGGTTATGAATGATTATCAAAGGAGCGGAGAACAAACCAGAAAATCTTATTATACCGTGTATATATTCATTGCGTGTCTACATATTGAATGTTGAATACAATTTTGGCCTAAATTCTCAGTATATAGTAGAAGGAAAAGAAGCTTAAGAGATGGAAAATTAAGATGATCGACAGCCCAACTCATTCTCCCAATGAAGAAAGTAAGCAGATTGGGGCAGGAAAACAAAAAAGACTCTGAGGAGAACATAGATCATAAAATAATGGTTAGGACATAGCAGTGATTAAATTTTTCTCCTAACTCAAACTCTAAAAGATATCCAATGAGATTATCAGATGACAGTAAAATGCGAAGAAGGATTTTTTCATCAAATGTGTAATTCAGTGAAACAAATGATTACCACATATGTGGAGACAACAGCTATAAAAGGGTTAGAAGAAGTTTATACAAAGTGAGAGAATCCATCAGTTCCAGTTAAACACATACCTAAGTAATGGGGTATTGGGAGGATGCATGAGAAGGAAAGCACCATATGTCTCTCCTATTTTTCACATGGTTTGCTAAATCTTATTATATTAGTCTGCTGTACACATAGGAGAATGGATTAGATGGACCTGTACAAATGCTTTTATGCCCATAAATAAATATATTACTTATAGACATAAAAAAAACCACCCACCCCCCCCAAAAAAAACCTCAAACCAAGAAAAAGAGTATGTGGTGTGTTGAGTTGTACAACTTTGCCAACAAATTTCTGGTATTGTACTCTGAAGAAGTTACAGGTGCTGCCAGCACTTATTAAAATATATAATCTTACTAATACATACAATCTGACAAATATCAAGAAATGACTGCTCCACTGACACTTACAATTCTGCATCAGCTGGCTATCAGGGTGCTTGGCAGAGAGTTTCTGTGATAATTTTTCCCTATGGTGCAGTAATGAATCGGCCATTCATAATCAATTTACTCAGAGAGGCCAGATGATTTCCAGTGGGGCTGAAAGACAAAGCTAATGTTGCAGAAAAGAATAAAAATGGGAACCTTTTAAGTAGCTATTCAAGTGCAATGAAGTTCAGAGGGGGCTGTAAATCCAACTTAATCCAATCTGACATTCTCTTTGCATCCATGAATTGCCAGTTTTGGTACAGTGACCATTGCTCTGCAGCTGGGAACACTCAAGCTCAGAAGCAGATTTGTGTATTTGGACGGTCCCTCAGTCAGTGTATGTGCTCAAAGGAATACTGTGACATTACTCACAGAAGGGTGAATCCCAAAGAGCTTCCTCCAAATAGTTTCTTCCTGGCTCCCCATGTAAATAGATTTCAAGAAACTTCCACCCCTTTCCAGATGGTGTTAGAGGCATGTAGGGCAGGGAAACCTCTGTACCAGTTCAGCAGTGGGGATGGGAGAATTGTGGGCACCATGTGTGAGCTGAGCTGTCTGCAAGGATGGATCAGCAGCTCAGCCAACCCTCCTGAGCAGACGTGTTCCTGGAGGCTTTGTTTGCAGGTAACATACAGGCATTATGGGTTGTATTAGGCACTCTCTCTTTGATTCTGTTCAAATCCACTGAGGAAGGTCAGGGTCAAGTTTTATAAGGATTTCAAACCTCCCAATGTTAAAACATGGAAAGACTGATGTAATGAGCTGAGAAAGATGGCAGAAGTTTGAGAAAGACAAAAGTTGTGCGCTAGAGTTCCTTGAGTGCAGGCTAAAAGAGATGGAGGCTAGCCCTGGTAATGCAAAGCAAATTCATGGAATTTGCAGACCAAACTAATCACAGAAGCACAGCTGCCAATGCAGTGCTTCATTATAACAAATGAACACGTTTTAGACGCATGTCTGAGTGGAAGAGACTGAAAACAACAGCTGTATTATTGTGTGGGTGTTATTTTTGATAATAAAGAAGTAAATGTTCCTTGTCCTGGATATCACTTAATTCTAGTTAAACAAGTACCTTAAAAGAAACTGTTGTATCCTATGGTGCATTAGTTGCAAAGTACTCCTCAGTGAATGTTTCTGGGTTTAAAAGCTAGACTGAGGTCTCTGTCAGCTGTAAGATATTTCAAGTAGCCAGGCTGCTTCATACATGGGGCAGTAGCCACTGAAGTAATTTTGTTAAATATGAAGGGAATGTTTTTTTCCACAAACCCCAAATACCCATCAACATTGCTGCAAAGTGCTGGATGGAATTGCAGTCTGATGGAATGGTCATACAGCCCAGTGGTTTGAGAAACACAGGTGCAGGCTTTTGCCACTGCCTTTGTGATGAATCTGGAGCATGACAATAGGCTTGACTTCCCTTCTCTGTACCTTGCCCCTTCAGGGAAAGGGCCCTTGGGCTGGGACTTGCCTCACCTTGCTGAAGAAAAGTACACCTCAGCTGTCCATCACTATGGTCCCTTCAAGCAACAGAGTGAAAATGATGCATTTAGAATTTGAATTGTCTGATCTATTTCAGCTGTGCATGATAGAATGGGATTAGTCTCACAAGAGCTTGTTTCTCTCCAGTGATGATAAGGGAATGGGAGGGTGGCTAATTCAATATCATCTTCATGGATCTGTCAATTTGAGCAAGTCCCACTCTCACTCTTTGTACAGTGACACCCCAATGTCAGCAGTTCTCAATGTCTGTAAGACAAAATCATAGAATGACTCAGGAATTGTGTTATATTTTTTTTTCTGTTTTACAAAACATGAATATATCAGGAACAAATTTTTCAGAAGAAATGGACCAGTTGTGGAAACTTTCCTTGGGAATGTTCCTCATGTCTAAGATGACATTCCAGGTTAAAATATGTATTATTAACATAAACACATCATGGACTGACCTATAGCCCAGGGATCAGCACATTTACCTGGGAGTTGGATGGTTTAAATGAAACTCAGGTCTCTACTCTGCTGGACTTCCACAACATGTAGAGTGTCTTGACCACCAGCCTACTTGAGAAACTCTGGTGTACGTGTGTAAAAGTGTCAATGAACAGAAGAAAGCTTTCAATTGACCTCACTCTGCACTTTAGTGGGAACGTTACTACATTAAATATTGAACTGAAAACTGAACACAAATTTCAGGGTTTGACCTTATATGCATGAGGTTAATTCATATACTCTTTCTACAGTATGATAAAAAATAATTACATGTAGGCTGTTTTATAGGAATCAATAACTGACTTGAAAGAGTCAATACACCAGAGCACAATTTATACCTATTAACCTGGGTCTGCCTGAAACATCCTGTTCTTTCATCATTATTGTTTAAATAAATGAAAATGAAGATCGAAAGTAACAGCCTTTCCATGTCGCTGAAATGTGGCACTTGTGAAGCATGCTACTTAACCATCTGGTCTAAGAAAAAATTCCATTTAAATGCAATATGCAATAGTGTTTGTACAATGCTATTTAATTGCAGGCAGATAATTGTATCATATCTGGCTGAAACTTCACTTTGTATTTCTGGGGAAAAAATCACTTTTCCCATTATTTTGCCTGCAGCAGTATCATATATAAATTTCCTGCTTTCTAAACATTGTCTTCTCCTTTTGATGCATGCATAGTCCTTCTTTGGCATATTTTACAAAGAATACTTGAGACAAGAGATATCCATACTTTTCTCCATACAAATTGATTAGTGGAGAATTCCTTGATTTCATAGAAGAATAGAGCTTGTATTGCATTGTCTTCTGCCCTTTTCACCCCTTTCCACCAGCAGACCTGAAATTTGCTGTCAGATTTTAAAAATATTTTCCTTTGTTTGAAAATCCATAGTTGAACCTTCTACTAGCATTCTGCTCTTGGGACTCAACATTTGACAAATTTTACTGTGTATTTTCTTTCCCCTTGCCCTGCATCGTAACATTGTTTAGACTTCAGACTTTCCAGGCAAGGAAATAGCACCAGGTTCTGAAGAGAAAAAAGATGCTGCAAAGGCAGGACCAAGTAAAGCGAAACATGGTGTCAGCATCCTTATATACCAAAACCATGGGTTGCTGGGGTTTTCTGAAGCTCATCTTATCTGCACAAATAATTCAGTGCTAGCCAAATATTATACAATAGCTGTAAAATATAAATTCCTGTGTACTGCGTGTGGCTGGTTTTGCTCCTTGTGCACTCTGTTTATCCTGTCTTTGTCTGGCTGACATGGTGCCACTGTGAGCCACAGGTGTGTTTCTAGACTCCTTTGTTGTGATTCCTCTTACCCAGCCAACAGTTACAATTGATTTGCCCTCTGGAAGTACCTGCTTTCCTAGGGAAGCCTAGGGAATTCAGACAGCTGGCTTAGCCTAGACATGTTGCCCATAATGACCATGATGCTGTGATGATGCACAGGAGGAAATCCTCTGGGGGAAAAAGCCCAAGGGACCGATGTCATTTCAGAGAATGACAGAATGTAGAAATAGAGAATTAAATTTGTGTTTGCAGGGTAATTTTATCTCTGCCGCAGATTACTACAGGGCTTAAGGAACAGACCTAGAAGATTAAAAAAAATATTGAAAATATTTCTTAAAACTAGAAAGAGAAAAATATATCAGTTACTCTTCTAATCTCTTACTGCAACTGATGAATCTCTGTCTCCTTTTAAAAGTGATAGATTCATGGAAGCAAAAAACTCAACTCTTGCACTGGTCTCTGCAAGCCAAACCCACCTTAGGAAAATTGGACAGGAGAGCTGGTTCCTATGCAATATGCCTGGTTTCCATACAAGGAACCATGTTTTGGCCCTTCTAAATGCTATGGCCCCTTTGCCATAGATGTTAGCTGAAGCAGCAAGTTGCCAACAAAATTCAGAATTAACCAGCAGAGTTTTATTATCCAAGACTAGGTTGATCTTCAGTCTAGAAGACTGAGATGCAGATGTGAATCTCTTGTGTGTGGTTGCCATGGCTGGAGAAAAAGCATTTCCCACTGCTTGTCAGGTTTTCACTGGGCTCACATCTCTATTCTGCTTTTGTTTTTTAAATAATATTTTTGTCTGTACTGCTATATTATTTTAAATATACATAATATACACACAGAATGTATATGTCCCAGCTTACCTGGGACAGTTAGCTACAGAAAAGGCTTAGGTGGAAGCATAGGTAATCCATGAAGTTGAGACCTTACATCAATCATTGAGGTCAGCCAATGTTTTAATTCAGATTTGCAAGAATAATGAACACAGGTAAGAATACTTCTATTGAATAATTTACAATCATGCCACAGGCTGACATTTTGTTTCAGAAAACATTCATTAAATTATTTGGCATAGCAACTAAGTGAGCAAAAATCAAATTATTTGAGGACACAAAACAAAAAATTCTCTATTCCTGCTCAATGCATGGTTTACTGTGACTCACTCACAATGAATCCAAATAAGAACTTTCATGATCCAGTGATAGAAAACAACTGATATGGAAGAAACAGGTGTTAAATGAGGAGAAAATAAAATTAGTGGTGTACAAGCTGGACAATCCCAAATACTTGAAGGTCTAAGCTCAGATATACTGAAAACCTCCCCATCAGGACTATCTTTTTTCAAAGTGACTGTTTCATAATCCAGACTATCACACTGTACAACCACCAGGCCAAATGATTCCCCTTGAAACTCATCTGTTTGTACGATTTTGATTATTACACATTTTATTGCTGTCCTGAAATTCAGATTTCTTGTGAGATTTTGCATAGTTTCTCACAACCATGGCTTTCAGCCCTCCCACCCTGCAGCAGGTGACAGGTGGTGAGGCCAAGTCCCCTCCAGATCAGTTTTACTTCAATTTCAAATACATATTCTGTGAGTTAGGTATGTGAGAGGGTACAAGAGGCAACCCCCAAGGGCTTTCCTTCCTTCCACAGGAGTTCCTGTGCTGAGAATTTGGTATAGACAGGCAAGCAGCCTCATGAAGAGAAAAGCTTATGTCATGCCAACAAGAAGTGTGCCTATTGGAAACATTTCAGTTTGGCATTTCATAGTAGTAGATATTCAATCAACCTGGTTTGCCCAAATTGCAAATGTTTCTAAATTCCCTCATCAAATGGAAATTCTCTGCCAGAGAATTATGCAGAGGAGAAGATGCCAGCTTGCCATCTCACCACACACAGGTGCAGCTCTGCTGTCAAGAGGGGGTGTGCCAGTCTCCTCTCCCGTTTTCCTGGCCATCACAACACACTTGGTCTGCACAAACATCTGTAAACATCATATTCTGTAAACATCATATTCTTTTGTTCTCTTATGCTTTGCAGGGAGGCAATGACCCTTATCACCTACCTGCCTGTCAGGTCCTACAGAGACACAAAGCACTTGCTTCAAGAATCAGGAGATAGTAAAGCAAGAAAGCAGCAGGCATCATAAAGCCTGCCTTTCTCCTGGGCTTAGATCAGCTAGTTTGCCTTGGAAACTCATTGCCTTCCTGAGGATAACCAATGAATATTAGTTACCCTGCTTATGTTTTCTTTTTTCTCCCCCACCCCCCCCCCCCACCCCAAACCAAAGCAATGAAATCATTGCAAGGGAGAGAAATTTTTTATGGCTCTTTTGTCTGAAACAAGCTGTGGGAATGTAACTTCTGGTGATTTTAGTTCCACTTCTATATACTCTGGCACTAAACTCCTGCCTGCAAAAATTTTGAGTGAAAACCAGACCTGCCCTTGCCTTGTGAATAGATTAAAAAAGCCACTGGATTGTCTAAACTGTATTCATGCCTTTCTGAAGGATGGTGCAAAAGGAGCCCGAGTCCATATTGCTGGAAAAGTTCAACAAAGCATCTGAGAGCTTTAAGTGCACAGTCATTGCTCATGTCAAGTTCACTGTCATGGCAGAAACATTACTTTTATAGCCAAGTTCTTACTGTTATTGTCTCCATTTTACTTAGAGGAAGCTGTGACATATATTAATGAACAAAATCTCTGTTTGCAATACTATGTTACCTCAGGTAAGCATCATTACTATTTAATGGGTAAGAAGGACAGTAAGGATTTTCTTTTGTTCATTTGACTGAGTCAGTGCAAATATTTCAGCTCAATAGCCTGAATGCAATTGTCAGTGTAAACAGTTCCTCATTAAATATAAGCTCTGGCAGTGACATCAGAAGTTAATGGTTCTTCAAATATGAAAATAAAGATAACAGTAGGCTTCTCTCTATGATTCTAACAGAATCATTTGTTCACTAGAGGAAAGATTTCATCCATGCTTATGGTTAAGGTTTGTATCTGGGAACACATAAAACATAAAAAGGTTTTGTCTCACTAAACAGCAAAACCTTCAGTTTGCACTCTAATTCTGGACACAGAGTATGTGAGAAAATCCACATATTCAGAGCAGAAAAGGTCTGTTAAATCAGTAGAGTATCACATCCACTACCCCCAAAAAAAGGACAATTACAATAATTAGCACCTGTCAATCTGCATATTATGCAGATTAGAAATTGTGTGAACATGTGGCAGTTAGGGGAAGATTTATAGAGGAGCTGCAGGCAGAGTTTGTTTCCCTTTCCTTCAAATAGTTTAGTGGTTGCTAGGGAAAGCCTGAGGAGGCTGCGCTATGCAGCTCTGGAGCCAAAGAACATCAGAATTGTCCTGACAGATTAGGCCAAACCCTATGCAGCCCAGCCAGATCAAACTCTCTCCAGTCCAATATTCTGCCTGGAATGTTAGAAAAATTCAATGGTATTAAAGGAGGGCATGCAAGCTTCAGCACTTTCAGTGGTCCATTACCCTGATACTTTGCCAGCATCCAAAACTCTTTTATTAAGGTTGTTAAAGGTTAGATTAGGAGGGATATGCTGTTATTTCTGCATGCCATTTACCTTCTGCCTTCAAGATCTCTTACACCTGAGTCACATTCTCTCATCAGTCTCCTCCTCAAAGAGCCCCAGCCTATTAAATCTCTCTGAGTAAAGCAGCTGCTTCATAGCCTTGATTTTAGTAGTTGTCTTTGTCTACACTTTAAGTCCACTCCATTTCTCTTGAGGTATGAAGAGCAGAAAAACCCATGGAACACAGTACAGGACTTGGTTATACATAGAAGCAAAATAATGACCTTTATTTTTTTTCTTAGGTCCCTTCCTGTGGGTGTTCAATATTTTATTGGCCTTTTTGGCTGCTAGTGTTTATTCAGTCAAGCATTTTTTGAACTGCCAATAGTACTTCCAGATATCTTCTCTGCTAGATAGTAGCTGAACATAATGGAAGTGTGTTTTAGATTATTTTTGCATCACTTCATATTTCGCTGCCTTGCGTATAACTGCCATCTTTCTGCCCACATTAGTTCTTTCTGGAGTTGTTTGCCTTTGGTACAGCACTGGACTGCTGGACAAAGCTCAGTACCATCTGCAGACTTGGGGATTTTAGTATGAACTCACTTCTTCAGGTCATTGACAAAGATGCTTAATTATACTGTTACCAGCACTAATCCCAGCAATGGGATTACTGATTCATGTTTGTTCTGAAAAGTCTTACCTGTTGTTTCCTATTTTTAATAGTTTTCATTCTGCAGAAACATAGCCTTAATACTTCCCCCCCCCCCCCCCCCCGAGGTACCAAGACAAATAAAACATAACTGTTATACAGAACAGGTAATAAGATCACCAGGCACCATGAGTACCTATCAAAGACAAAGTTTAGTGGCATAAGTCTAATTCTGTCAAGCACCTAGGAAATGGGAAGAAAATAACCTAAGTTAGATTTTCTGCCCATTATTCTGTTTTGTGCTTTTTGTCCTGAAACACTGGATGTTTGGTCTTCTCTCCCATATCACCTTGGACTGGTTCACCAGTTTTTGCTTTCCTCTGTTCATTGAACCAAAATGCATTGAGGCCTAGCACAGTGATTATAAACTTTGTGGCAAAGTTAATATTAAAATTGTCTGTTCAAATATAGTAATGTTGAGGAACATAATACACAGGTTCTCAGATAATATCTGTGAGCCAATTATGGGCTATTATTGCAGTAATTTTAATTTTGTGTCTTATGATTGTTTTGCTTTTAGTATTGACTTCTCTGTGGAAGACACAACCAAAGTGCTAGTCAACAAGGCTATATGGCCAACAAAAATCATGAACCAAATACAAAGGTGATGGACAAGGGTGTCTGTGGTGCCAAACTTAAAGAATTGTAAAAGTAAGGCTATTGCCATTCTGATCTGTTTAGCATTAGTTTAGTATCAAAGTGGGGAACCTTCCATGTATTGATAATTTGAAAAAAACTCTGTGTGGTTGAGCTTGTTGGTAGATTCACACAGATCACAGTTTTTATCTAAAGGTTTGAGTTATAACAGCTTACTCCATGTTTTATTCAACTTATTAGATCTCATGAGCAATAAGGGTCAAGCAGTTCTTCTCTTTTGGGTCACAACAAACCGAAAGCTTTTTATATTTTTTATTTATCACAATACAAGTTTTCTTAAGACTGCTGTCACTTGTTTGGCAGCTTCTTGCCAGAAGGACAGAAGATGATAAAGACCAGAGGAACTTTTCTCCCTTTTCCTGCACCTGGCAATACCTGCCTCCAAATGGACATCTACAGCTTTGCAGAATGCTCTGAGATCAACAAACTTATTTTGATTCTCAAACACCTCACACTGTTTCTTAGAAATGCAGTTCTATTTGCATCCATCACTTCAAATGAAAATTTTGTGCTTTTCTTCCTAGTCACTTTTTCCTGAGAAGTCTGTTAGCACTGGACTTCAAATATTCAATACGATCCTTAAAGGATTCTCTCTCATCACCCTAATACTGTAGCTGATTTGGGGATTTACTTCTCTTTCATGTTCACCCTTGACCCTTAGTCTTCTATGAAGGTGAATCAAAACCACTGCTTTCTTTATTATGATTTCTTTGTGACACTGTCCTTGCTCTCCAGTGATCTCCCCAGCCACTATGGGTGCAAATGGAACTACATAGAGCTCACTGCCCAAGAGATGTGGCAACAAGTTTCCCTTCTCCTTCTCCATATTTGTTCACATTTCCATCGATACAAGTTTCCTTTCAGGTATAATTCTATGTTTTTTTAAGAAATAGTGACATCATCCAGTCTTATTTTTGTGCAAATTACATTTTTGAGGTGCATTTTGTGCTTTATAAGTAATCCTTTCAATGGTCACATTGCCTAAAATTGAGGAAAAAAACATTTGAGACAATATTAGTATAGGTAGAGAGCAGTTTTTTATTGAAAGCTTTCAGATGCACAAGTGTATAGGTGCACACACAATATAGGGTTCTTAAAAATTAATAACACTACTTAATTATCATATCTACTGGGTTTATCCAACCCAAGAACCTTTTACTCCTGGTACCACCCTCAGAACTGCCCTGCTGGAGTGTCTCCAAGGGTTCTGGGTCTTCTATCTTGTTTTGACTACAATATGTCTTGTTGTTATGGTCTAGGTGTCCCAAACATGATGTCCTTGCTGCAGTCTTGTCCATTGAAAAGACAGTTAAACAGAAATTCAGGAATGTGAATGAGAAATTGTGAGAAACTGTTGGCTGCTACCTCAAGTGTGAGAAAATATACAGCTATGTAAAAATCTACAAATAGATAAAATATTAAAATCTACAAATACAGAAAAATCCTAAGGCATCAGTCACTGTATGTACATCTTTCATTTTACAGTGTTTAGCTGTCTTTTGAGATTTCAGACACCAGATGTAGTACAGATTTAGCATTATTATGTCTCCTGGTCTCCAAGCTCCACTTGGTCCCCTTCTGACGGCTTTTGAAGCTCCTGCCCTCCGAGTCTCACTATACATTCATAAAGTGCACAATGCTGGCATTTTAGCTTTGTTAGCAGAAAAGGTCATTTGGTTTAGGATTCGTATATCTTCCTGAGGAAGACAAAAGAAGGGAAGAAAAAGAATATGTATTCATATTAAATTTTCAATTAGGAATGCTTAAAACCTCTAAAATTGATGTAAAAAGGGAGTATAAGGACAGGTCAGATAAGTAAAAGGCTGTTGGAGAGAGTGTTATCAGTTTCCTGTTCAATGAAATTCAAATTCAACATTGTTCTGACAATCAGTCAGAAGACAAAACACTTCAAGTTTTACAGCTCAGTTAACCTAAGCTTGCCCTTCTGTCTCCAAAAGTGGAAATTATTTTGTTTTACACTACCTGAACTCAAGACTACCATCCAGATTGACAAATGCTGTCCACTTACATATGAAGACATTAATTTCCATTTTCTAAGGGTTCTAGCCACAATTATCATGGCCTTTTTAATAATGATTAACACTCAGAGCAAACTAAACCAGAACAATACCTAGTCTTGTTCACCAGGAGGAAAATTAGAATTGAACTTTTTTTTGTAGGTTGATGCTGTCCTTAGTTATTGTAGATGTCATATTGTTGCATGCTGATGGAGTAATTTCTGTCTTGATGGGAAGCAACAAGAAAGAAGATATTGAATTTTTTCATACAAATGTGTATTGTTTCATGCATCTTTATAGTAATTATTAGCAATCACTACTTTGCATGTGGTGAAGAAGACTTTAGGAAGGTTCCTCTAGAGCCTGACAGTTAACACATTCATTCTTTTCAGCTAACTGCAATATTTGTACTTTTGACATTATCACTGCTAAAAGGAAAACTTAGAATCCGTTCTCCAGAGGCTACTGAAGTTTGACTTGAGAGCTGATTTGGTGAGGGACGACTGCAAGGCAACAGATGGATACTGTGAAATAGATGGTAAGAATCTCATCCAGATGCTGTGAGCCAGAGAATAAATGAGTAAAAGAGTGACTACAGTACAGTAAGGATTTATGTGGTAAAAGGTTTTAGAAAACAAACCAAACAAATAAACTAACAAAAAAGTAGCATCAAAAAGAGGAATGTGAAGGCAGACAAGGAAATAATTTTGAAGGTATTGGGAAAGCAAATTTTAAGGTGAAGAGTCTATGTAAAATGAGCCTTCTATGGAAAACAAATCACCTAATGAGGTGATCAAGATGGACATCATTTCTGTGGTGAGAATGGTTAGAAATCAACTGTGCAAGAATACTACACAGAGCAATCCTGAGTCATAAAGTACCTGGTTAGCGAAGACCAATGAAGTGTTGCAGAGGGGTGCAAGGTGATGAAAGTAGCAAGTCAGGAAAATTATCTGTGCAACACAATTTATATTGAGTGAGAAGGACTTGTAAAGGTCAAAACTGAGGACTGCTTAACAAGTCTCTCCCAAGCAGAAGAGGAAAGGCATATAAACATAACAGAGGAGAATACATGAGAAGGAAAGCTAGAAATGAAAGTTTTTCTCTGGGACAGAATGGCAGGAGGTAGCGAAACATCTGTCTAAGTGGTTGTTAATCTTGCTTGATTTTCATGCCTTAGAATTTTTAATCTTATTTTTATCTCTCTTATAGGAAGAACTGTGCTGTAATATTGCAACAACATCTCAGAAGCCTGATATATATTGCAGAGGCTCTTCCCCTGTTCCCAGGCTTAACTAGAATTTGTGCTTTTTAATGAACGTGTTGTAAATGTTGCCAGCATGTGAATACATATCTTACATCTAATGTGCAAGTCAGCCTGAAAAAACGTAATAGCTGGAGTCTTAGGATTGTCTCCCCACCTGCATGGAATCTAAGGGGCAGAGAATAAGGGCTGGACTAATCTGGTATACGTAGGATTAGTTCATAATACTTAAAATCGCAATTTGCCATAAGATTTATTTTCTTTGACTTACTGACTAGATGTACAGAGTTGTAAGGACATAAAGGATGCATCAATTAGTAAGATGGAAGGCAATGGATGAGTAGATGAAAAAAACAGCAAGTCTGCTTTCTACTTTATGGAACCTCAGTCGCTTGTGCTCAGCAGCTGGGCTGAGGCAATGATACCCTTTTCTACCTGTCACAGTGTGGATTGCAGCTAATAGTAGCCTCTTAAAGGGACAATCTGTGCTCATGTCTTAGTTCTTATTAACATACACCACTTCTGAGTTTTGACTGCTTCTTTAATTGCCCTGAAAACTGGTTAAAACACCACTGGAGATCCTTTTCACTACTGAGAAGCAAAATAAGCTTTTTAGGATTCCAGTGGCAGAAGTAAACGCAAGCACAGTGACTCCCTTTCCTGCCTGGTCACTTAATGCTTTGCCTATATCTTGTCCCCATTCCCATCATGGTACACCTTCCATGCATTTTAGACATCAGTATGTTTGCCTTTCACACCTAGCTCCCCATCTCTTCTTCCTTTTTATCCTGCTTTCCCTCTAATTTCATTCCTCTTTTCTGCACATCTCTCTTCCATTGTAGCTTCTCTTTTCTTCTTCTTCCTATTCCTTCTTTTGCTCATACTTTTTTAAGGGGAATCTCTCTATACCTCCTCATCTTTTCCTCACTTCAAGAGCTGGAAATCTCCTCAGAGTGACCTTCATGGGCAGATAGATCTTTTTGCCAATAGGAAACTCATTATACAACTCTGCATCAGACCTTCTGCTTCTGCTGCCTTCAGTGTCTTTTCATCTCATGCTGGACTTAAACTGCATGCCAGCAAATTGACATCTGCAGCTGGTATCCAATAACAGAAAGCCAGACACTGGCACTTGGTCAGTTTTTAGGTTTGCATTAGAAAAGAGACACCAGTCTGCTTTCCTGATGAAAAGGAAATGTATAATAGCAACACTACGCACTTGAAAATCACATTGAGAAACACCAAAGCATACCTAGTTCTGTACAAATAAATTTGCTGTCCCAAACATTGAATGAAAGCAATAGAGAAGAACAAAAGATCAGTCTTTGATTTAGGTGAAGATGAGAAACCTTGATCATACATTACTGAGATAAAATAAACAAAAGGAGAAATCATGAATCATGAATTATTTGAGATATTTTGGATTGTTTCTGTAAAGAGCATAAAACTGAGAGACTTGTCTGCTCAAGTCTTTATTTGTTGTGGTGTTGTTTCCTTTGAAAGAGTGAGCAAAGCCTATTTTCCCAGAAAAGCATCAAGCAGGCAGAGGGAGACACCGCAGCTGAAGCACTCTTCCTGCCAGCACCTCAGAGAAAGCTTCCTTCCTCCCATTGTCCTTCAACTAGGTTCCATCCATTGGGATGCCATCCCATGAAGCTCCTCTCCTTCCCCAGCACTGGGGACCACAAAGCCTACCATCTGAGCCATGTTCCTCACTCCTCAGATCTGGATGTAGGTAGCCCCATTCCATTGCCAGGTACCACATATACCCTTCGTTATTTGCCATGAATGAAAGACTGAGGTCCTTCCCACAACCTCAGTGCCATGGTAAAAGAACTAAGCCCTCAGCACAGGGCATTTAATCTGGGGCCATGGGGAGCAACATGTATTACACAGCCCTGAACAGGAAGATGGCTGTCCCTGGGACATACAGCCCTGCTGCACAGCTGCTCCAGACACTCCATGCTCTCACAGAGTCTTATGTTTTGAGCAAGTGTTAGCCCTGCTCCTCCGGCACATCAAGTTTGCTGTGTGCCAAATCACCAGCTGCTCTGGGAGGGAGCCGTACAGTCCATGTGGGTATATTTTTGCCTCAGAGATGCTGGCTAGCAAGGTGGGAGTCCTACAGGTGG
Organism: Pithys albifrons albifrons; assembly: GCF_047495875.1. Classification (NCBI taxonomy): domain Eukaryota; kingdom Metazoa; phylum Chordata; class Aves; order Passeriformes; family Thamnophilidae; genus Pithys; species Pithys albifrons. The sequence continues at coordinate 9,301,836 of NC_092458.1, forward strand.
GGTGCAGTTAGTAAGTTATAGTTAACAGTACTAATGTTGTTGAGAGCTTGAGATGGCTCCTTGTGCAGCTCATGAACTTTGTCACTCCACTGTTTGCAAACTGTCAAGTTAACCAGGCATGTGCATTCAAGGCTGATATCTGTCTCAGCAGTATCCTTCCTCAACCATCTGGATAAAACCACATTAAATATCAGTCTAAAATTTTCAACACAATTCTCACTAGAGTATTTAAGAACATTTCTAATTGAAGTCTATTTCAACACTATTCTCTTTGCATTTTCAAGCGTATCTGATGTTGAAAGATCTTGCTACTGGACTTGATGTGTGATTGTTTGTTTGGTTGTTGGTTGTTTTTTTTACAGGGGGTCAAATAGTCTTAGAAAAACCTCAACAAAAAAAAACCAGAACAAGCCTCTGAACAAAGCCAAAATCAGAACCAAAAAAAATGAGAGTCAGTGCAGAAAAGGGTGTCTTCAGTGTATGCAAGAATAGTCATAGTGTTAGAGGTTTAAAATGAAAGAAATTAAAAAAAAATTTTTGGCTGACTGTGTTTATTTCCATTCTGGAAATAACATTCTTTTGAGGTGCTGAGTCAGAAACAGCTGGGACATTCTGTACCAGGGTAGAACAAGGCACTTGGAGCCACATATCAGAAAAGAAACTCTGCCTATCTTGTGTCAGAAAGCACTTACAGACAGACAGACATAGGGCAGGCCTTATTTACAGAAAATAGTTAGGAAAAACCAGCAAGATGACGAGAACTTTGGTTTGTGCCAGCAAGCGCAGTACCCTGTCACATGTAACAAAGCTGTTAGGACAGACCATGTAACATCCAGCATTAACCTCTTACTGCTGACCTGGTTTCTGCAACCCTGAATCTGCTTGTGTGCAGAGGAAGAGCCAAGGGGGCAATGAACTGGGATGGGGATGGAAGATGTGTCTGTAAGGCTTTTGGTGAACTGTCTCCAATTTTCTGCTTTCTCCACAGGATTTCTAACACCTCTTATTCCCTGAGCTAGTTTGTGGGAGGCCAGGCTAATAATCTGACTAGCAATAGCCCAGTGCACCACTGCTGTTTCCATGTTAGACTGGTTTGTCCAATGCTGTCCTTTGGCTAGGCCAGTGTGAGAAGTCTTCTGAGGCGGGATGGGTTGCAGGATGAACTGTAGATACGTGCTTCACTGAACTCATCTCTTTCATTTTTGTAAGAGTGATCTAACTGACAACACCAGGACCTGAGACTCTCCCAAATAATATTTGCGAATATCACAGACATGCCCTTCAAAAAGACATTTTTTTATGTGGCTTTAGACCCCAAGCCAAGAAGCAGCTTATTGCAGGGGTGGACTCCCATGGACAGAGCAAAAGTCCAACTTCCACTCAATCCCACCACACATTTAACCCCACCACCATCACTGTCATGCCAAATCCCCCTCCCACCTAGCTGCAATGTGCATCAAACAACATCACAAAGTCTGTCCATGTTTAGGTGAGGGCAAGGCTGACAGCACTGCTTGGCAGATCATGGCTTTGCATCATGCAGTTGATACCAAGCACCTGTTATGGCATGGTATCAAAACAACAAGGAGACTCAGAACGGAGCCTGGGGCCATTTCCTGTCTTGAGTAGTGGTGTCAGGTGAGACACGGTGTAGAAACAGGTGCTAGAAATAGCCAGAGGTGTTCAGGAAACTTTCCAAAGGTGCTCCATCACAGGAAAGGGGAATATCTGGGCTCTTAGCTTCAGAGACAGAAGGAGTGAGAGCTAAGGGGTCTCTAAAACAAATATTTAAAAAGAAGCAACTGTAGGGATTGGCTGCAGAGTATCCTGGGATCTTCATGGGGCAACTGCGATGGGGAAAGGAGCTGGCAAGGTAATTCCTGCAAGGCACCACCACTTTTGCTGCAGCCGATGTGCCAGAACCAGATGTTTCTCATCACAAAGTGAATGAATAATACAGGAAAGACAGAACAACAGGATTTTGTCTCTTCCCTTTCCTCCTCCCTCCCCCCCCTCCGCTTCCCCTTCATGTTCTCTCTGCTGGGGAAGGAAAAGCAAGGTGTGTTGTTAAGACAATATTAATGAGGGGTCTGGTTTGTGTCCCAATGCAGACAGTCATGCAAGGTGCTTTTTTTAAAAAGCAGCTAAGGAGCTGAGGTTGACTACCTGCATAGAGCATCTCTGCCAGCTAGACCCTGGCAAGCAGAGTCATCTCCAGGATCCAGTAAAAAAGTTGGTGTAGGGGCACAGCATCTTTGTCCAGGGACAAAGGTATAATAGGATTATCATAGAAATAGAATTGTTAAGGTTGGAAAAGACCACTAAGATCATCAAGTCAAACTGTCAACCCAGCACTGCCATGTTGGCCAGGAAGCCACACCCCCAAGATGCCACCTCTACATGTTTTTTGAACATTTGCAGAGACAGTGATCCCACCATTTTCCTGAGCACCTGGTTCTAATGCCTGATCACCTTTTCAGTGAAGAAATTTTTCCTAATATTCAATCTAAGACTCCCTTGGCATTACTTGAGGACATTTGCCCTTGTCTAGACACTTTACCAACTCTGTGTCCCTTCTTTGGACATGCTCCAGCACCTCAATATTTTTCTTGAAGTAAGGGGCTGATATGATATATGATATGATGTATGATATGATATACGATATGATGTATGATACAATATGATATATGATATGATTTGATATATGATATGATATAAGGAAACAAAGCTAAATTCCTCTCTTATGTCCAGAACTAAGATACACCACGTTGGTGGTTGACCTTCCATCACTGGGGAGGCCACTCCTCACTTTTGGAAAGTGCCAAGACTGGAGAGAGTCATGCTTTGAGCATCATTACTCCCAGATCCAGGCCCTTCCTTTAGCCCCTTACCTTGACAACCTGCTCCCTGCAAAAGGCGTCCTATTGATCAGGGAGGACAGGCACTGATCACACCCAGGTCCTCACTGCAGTGCTTGGGAACAGAGCCTGCATGTCCTAAGCTGCCAATATCCTGACTTCTATACCTATGGGAAAGGCTCTCCCTTTTGGGGTCGCCTTCCCTTAACAATCCCCTGGCTCTGATGCTGGAAACCAGCCAAGGTAGAAACACAAAGTAAATCAGAGCAAAAAAAAACCTCCCTTGGTGGCGTGGTCTTGCCTAGCCTGAAATGCTCTTCCCAGGATTTCCCGTTTCCTGAGATGTTCTCTGGTAAGGAGAGCTGGGAGCAGAACAGGCTCCATATCACCCTGTGCTGGTTTAAAGATAAACCAGCAGGAGAAATGGACCCACCACAAGAGAGATTATAAGTCAGAGTTACAATTTAATGAAAGATGTTACCATAAATACACTGACACAAAGAGAAATTGCTTTAAACTGACAAAACCTATCAGTACAACCCAGTGTCCTGGGGCACAAACCCAAAGGGATTTATTCACCCTTGTGCTGAGACCTGCATGGTTCCCCACAAGTCCAAAGAAAAAAAAGAAGTGAGAAACCCGTTGGTGCAGATGATGGCTGTAGTCTGGTTGAGAGTGGCAGTTGTACTCTAGTCAAGAGCAGTGGTCTCCTCCTGTGAAGGTCCTGTGCTCCTCTGGATCCAACAAACCCTTCCTGAGGTCCTAACCACCACTTATATACCCTCAGGGAGCACTCAGTCCCTCCCCCTGGGCGGGGACTCACACAATGGGTGATTAACTCTGGGAGTCATGGGGTATTGTTGAACCGTTGATGGCCCATTAGCAGCCAAGCCCCCCCCCCCCCCCCCCCCCCCCCCCCGGATGTGAAGGTGCTAATGACTCCCTGGGCAGCTGCTGCTAATGGTCCATTGTCCTTGGGGAATGAATAGAGAGGGTAGAATACACAGCTTTGATCACCGCCACACAGTGATAGCTGGTCCCACCTGCTGAACTAGGACACACCCCAATCCAAGGTCTGAAATGTCAGAACCATTAGTCATAGGTGGAAACCTTTTCATGTGAAGATGAAAGTATCTGAAAATTTGGATTTGACAGTCATCTGGTATCTGAGAGGGGAGGTTGTCGTAACAGTTATTTCTTTCTCTTGAAAAAGCTCTGCTTCCAGCTGTGACTGACATATGACACATCCTCAGCTCTTCAGCACTTCAGTATGGCTTGCTGGTACTCCTATGAGGTTATGGACCTTTTAATGCAAACCCAGTCTCAGTGCTCAAGTGGGCTGTACTGCACTTGCTGGTTTTATGAGAGAGATCTCGTCTTTGAACAAAATTAACTCTGAACATTTACTCCATCATTGGTTGTTGACATTTGAATTTGACAATTATGTCTTACTTCTTCAACAGTCTGTCTGCAAGTGAAATAAGCACCTGGAAATAACAGTGTTAGACATTGTTTTAGCAACTGAATGCATAATCAAGTACTGAGATCAACATTACTTGGGGATACACTTCAGTTGTAATTCTCTCTTTCTGGATGGATTTTCTTTCTGTCTCTCTAGGAACTGAATGTTACAGCTAATTCTTCAACCTGATCCCCAAAGGAAATTAAGCTTCCTTAGCCTCTTTGTAGTTGTATATATCGGTGTATCTATCCCTCTGACCTTCTGACACTTCTGTCTGGTCCTCAGGCAACACTAGGTCGTTCTTCTATTGTCAGGTGGCATTTTGAACAAAGTGCAGGCCAATGTTTTCTTTGAAAGCTGCTGTATAAAATTGACAGATCTTCGCTACGCGTGGGATGGATAAGAGCTCACTTCAGGTAAAGTCCATGCTGTTGTGTGCAGATATCTGGAGCCAGATGATGTGATAAGTTTAGGTTATGTCCAGGTAGCCAGGTAGTGAGAGAGTCTTCTGCTTGCTACTCCTCAGCTGTAAATCTCAGCCTTGCTGACCTCTGTGTCAAATAGGGCTAGAAAAAGTGGCTCCTATTTTGCAGCAATCTCTTCCTGTACTTTTTTCTGTGAGCGTAGGGCTGCTCTGAGGACTACAAGAGGCAGCCCTGTGAGATTGTGGGACAGACTCCCATGCTGGGAAAGCCGTTTGCTACAGCAGGTCCAACCAGCAGAAGAAACCAGCTGACCTGCTGAGTGTGCTAGGTGGGATTCATACATGCTCAGCTGCTCTGCTCATTTTAGACTAAAGAATTCACTGAGGATTCCCTGGTAAACAGCTGTACATCATCTTTGCTGCTCAAATATACCTCGCTCAAAATGCCTTGCCATCTGTTTCAAAACACCTGATGTTATTTTTACCTTTGCCTTATATTTGCAGAGGTCGTCCTGGGTTTTAAATATGAAAGCTAAAGGCATTTCATGTGGCATCTCTATAAATACCTCTATAACCAGTTTCCTCCATTGATAACACAAGGATGTTCCTTTCTACTCAGGAATCCAGCATTGGCATGCAGGGGCAATCCCTATTCTTTCATTTCGGGTACCCCTGGCTGGCAGCATAGTGCCTCCCACGCCCATTTGTGGACAATTGTGTGGACAAGTCTCTGCTCTTCCAAGCTGCCTGTCTGCTAGGCTGTGCTGCTGCCCACTGTCAGTGGAAGGGCTCCTGCATGCTTGGGTGGTGTCACAGTGGCTCAGGTGCTGGAGGAGCAAGTTAAAGTTCAAGGTAACACTGTGCCAGGGCAGCTGGGCATTGACTGGTTTTTGCTGACTCCATTCTCTCATATGTTTTCACTTTATGTATCTTCCCTTCCAGTGCAAGTCATCTTTCTTTTTCTCTGTGCTGTTCTCCTTTCACCAACAAACCTTGGCTTCATCCCATGGGCCTCCTGTGTCATCCCTGTTCCTCTTGCTTCTCTGACACTGGGAGGTGGCAGGTCGTGAGACCACTTCCTCCAAAATCCCCTACCCTTAGCACCTGACAACAGTGTTTTCAGCATACTCTCTGCCTGACTCAGCCCCTGTCCAACAAACAAAAAGTCCAACATTGCCTATGTTCCTCCCTCCTGGACCCCTTCTTCATACCCACACCTCCTGCTGGCAGAGCATCACAGTGCATGCCTTCGGGTCTGAAAACAAACGGGAGACAGCCACCCACACCACGGCACAGGCATCTGAAAAGCTGTTGTGGCTAACATTTTAAACACTGAATGATTTGGAAAGCTTCTGTGCTATCACAGGGGCAGATGTTCCTCTGCATGTTGCTTCTGTGCTCTGGGCTGCATGGCAGGGAGACAGCTCCTTCTGCCTCAGGGTGCCTTCCTCTCACCAGGCATCTACCTTCCTGCCCGGGCACTGCCAAAGAAGACAAGAGGCTTTTGAAGAGGATTTTCCTTAGCATAGAGAATGCTCCCTTTCAGGCTGTGGTTGTTGTTTTCTCCATACTGATTCACTTACACTTTTCTACCATACCATGGAAAGTTACTTGTGGCATTTCAAGGAATTAGTTTGGCCATTGCTATGGATTTCTGAGAACTTGATTATAACACAATATGTCTCAGAAGGTCTTTACTGTCCTTTTGACTTTTTTTTTGTCCTTTTACAGCAGTGATTTTTCATTTTAGCCCTACCTGTAACTTTTTCTTATGGCCTTATAGAAATATAATTTACAAATAAATGCCCTGCTACCACTTGTTCCTACATTCTCTCCACTTATCAGTCTTTGTAACTTCAAGGGCCTCCTCTCTCAAAGAGATTTGTTGGCTTTCTCCTTATAAATCCAGTTTGAATGTTACTTATATTCAGAGCTTGTTTCCTTTTCCTCTTTTTTTCAATCCTGACACTGTCCCCAGTGGAAAAATGCTTTGGGCAGTTGCAGAGCCATGCTGACTTTTTGGCCCTTCATGGGCACAGAGGCAGCTTTTCAATACCTGTTTAAAGTTACATGTTTTATGCTTCTTATGGAAACATGAAACAAATTGTGTATCTCATTAGTCACTTAGAAGCAAATCTAAGTGTTTACCGTGTGCTCACTAAACAAAACATTCTGGCTATTTGTTTCTTGGGAAAAAATATTCTTTTCTACAATGGCAAAAAAGCAATGAGCTCTTAGTATTTATGGCTTTTCTTATACTGTGAAGCAGAACAGAACCTTAGGGGTGTGCAGATATCCCCACAAATTCTGCCAGCAACCAGATTCAGGGACTGGAGGCCTCTGCTGCAGCAGTGAGCAATCTGATGTAAGGCAGCTACCAGAGCAGACATAGATTCATATTTCTTCTAACTTTGGAAACAGAGTTTCCTTCTTTCCTAGTAACAGGTTTGTCTAAAGCTGGCCCACGATACCCTACACAAGCTGCAGATGAAGCAGTGAGCACTGAGAACTTCTGAGCCATTTCAAATGACTGCACAATGTGTGCAATTTTGTGCAATACTTCAAGCGACACTTCTGTGTGATGAGAACTCCAAAATCTTGCTTCAAGCTCAAGCTTTAAAAGAGGCTAAAAATATTGTCAGGAGGGTACTGAGCATGGAGAACAGAAGGGTTTCATTTTTCAACATTTTATCTTAGGCAGCTCTTGTGGTTTTGAGTCTCTTGATTTAAGTTGAGCCCTTGGCTACCAGTGATAACCATGTTATAGCACGTCATTAGGAGCCAAGCTTCTTTTCACACTGTAGAAGTTTCTTTACTTTAGACTATCTCTTTTAGAAGTCTTTTGCTTGACTTTTTTTAAGATTACATTTGATTTTTTCCCCTCAGCTTATATTGCTCTGATGACTTAGAACCACTCTGTGATTGATAAGATGCATTCAGGTATTTCCTGAACCTTTTTCCCAGTGATGACCTCCTAGCAGTTCTAGTCATTACTTTCAAAATGTGCAAACTTATATTTGGCACAGCTGAAATTTAACCCATGCCTGTAACTCCAGCTTTCAAACTCATCCCATTCATTCTGTTTGATCTGCCAAACCTTCTCTGAACTAATGATGACCCCAAACACCCATCTTCAGTAAACTTCAATGAAAAACATCCCTTGCAAGTGTCAGGATTGCTGTGAAAATACAAGGTAAGAGAAACTTTGAGATTTCATTCCTGTCTTTGAAGCCTTCCCTGGTAAACTCTCAGCATGACAGTATTTACTTTTTCACTATTGGACAGAATTTTGTTTCCGAAATAATGACAACAAAGTAAACAAAGGCAGAAAAAAGAAACAAAAATAAAACCAGCAGACTGATAATTTTACACTTCTTTGGTTTGTATTTTCTTCTCCAACTTCAACAACAGATTATAATAGGGGAAGTAGGGGAAGTTTGTCACCTACTCCATGAAAATCCAGATAGATAAGATCCATCATAGAATTTAGAAATATGTTTTGGTTTTGACAATCAGTTTCTTATTGAAGAGAGGTAGGTGGCATAAGCCACATTTGATAGCTCATATTGCATTTTATCCTGTTTTCCTTTTGCTTCTTCAGCTTTGTTTCAAAAGTTCAAGATTTGCCCTGAAGCTGTGCATGCTACCAAAGCTGTAATATTTACCATTGTTGCCCAAGTGATTAATCTGTTTTCCTCTGTTTCTCTCCCTCTCTGTCCCTTGAATTAGTTTATTTCTGTTTTCTGTTCTTCATCATACCATTTCTCATTTCATAGATTTAGTAGAAAATAGTTAGTCTTCTAGCCTTGTTTTCCTCTTCTGTTAAAGCATTTTAGGGAGGAAATATTCAGGCCTGCCATATTTGCATTTATGAGTTTTTGTTCCAGATCTGTTGTGGTAATTTTCAAAACCTCATTCCCATTCGCTTTCTGTTAATTTTAAGTCCTTAATTTCTAAAAATAAAATAAAAAATATTGAAATTTGAAGTCAGAATTCTTAATTGCAATATTTAGTTTTGTTTATCTTTCAATTTACTTTAAGTTTAATGATCTCAGTTCCCAGAATTCCAGAGTATTTTTTAGAGCCACCACTAATTAAAATCAGCTACTATAACATCAGTACAGCCACAGGAGCTTTGCACTGGAAGTGCTGTGTGGTAGGCAAGCATGGAGCAGATCTGCAAATATGCTTGCAGATGTTAATGTAAAGTGAAGGCTGAGATTACTCAGAGAGAGTGTGAGAAGAGAGAAGAAGTGCAAGCCAAGGACAGGCCCTCATGAATAAAAAAAGTCTCAAAGAAAAAGACTTACACAGAAGCCTCTGGAGAGATCACAGTATACTATTATTGTGGAAATAAATAACATCAAAAGCTCAGTAGTGAGTATGTGAGAGTAAATTGAGCAATCCTAGGTGACTGATGATTCCCATTGTTAGAACTGAAAAGCTCTGGATAGCAAACATGGACAACATATGTTCTCCAGTTAAAAGAGACAATAAAATTTTGGTGCAACTCTAATTTGTCAATGTGCTTATATAGCACAAGTCATATATGTCATTGTTCCTAGAATAAATCCCAAGGCAAACAGTTGTCAGTGTGGTGTTACACACCCAGAACAATCTCACAACTGAACTAGTGCTTAAGTCTTGTGCTATTGCTTAACTATGGCTTAAAGAAAGATAACGTGTCTTGATTGTTTTATTGCCCAGGACTGCATTTGAATACAACAACTACGCTCTAGGCATCCCCTCAATCTTGCTATGGTGAGATAATTGTGCCTGAGAACTGAATTCATTAGGACTGAGAATAACCATGTGTGATGCCCAGTGACAAGGTCACAGAATCACAGTGTTGTTAGGGTTCGAAGGGACCTTTGGACAACATCCAGTCAACCCACATGCTAAGGCAGGTTCTTCTAGAGCAGGTGACACAGGATTGTGTCCAGGTGGGTTTTGAAAGTCTCCAGAGAGGGAGACTCCATGACCTCCTTGGGAAGCCAGTTCCAGTGCTCTGCCACCCTCAATGTAAAGAAGTTCTTCTTCATGTCGAGGTGGAACTTACTATGCTTTTTGGCCATTGTTCATTGTCCCATTGCTAAGCACCACCAAAAAGAGATTGGCAGATGCTCAAGGCTAAGTTATGAGTGTTCTGGTATGTTCTTCACAGCTCATGCAAAATCATCATGAGTTTTCAAAAGTCATGATCAGGAACACAAGCTGTTGATACAGAAAAATCAAAGGTGAGCAACTGAGATCTATATAGACCCTGTGAGATTGAAAGCAGCTAAAAATAAACAAGGCCACAGCTGCTGTTGTCTGGTAAAGGAGAAGTCACTCCTTAGGAGTTCTTAGCAACTCCCCAGAAGTTTCTCAGGAGAACTCCTCAGGTTTCCCACAGGACACCGGAGATGTTCCTGAAAACAGTCATAATGAGTTCACCAAGACATTGGACTTGTGAGATATGGATTATAACCTATTGGGATTTGCAGTTAGATGGTGTGAGGTTCAATTTTGCCAATGGAGCATAGCCTTAGCCCTATATAAACCGTGTGCAGTGTGTAATAAATGGCATTCGCTTGATCACATTGGTCTGGTGCATGGTGTCCTTATTCCTCCGCGTATTCATTGTTTGTGGGCAGTCCCGTGGTGTAATGGTGAGCACTCCGGACTCTGATCACAAGGTCGTGATTTCGAGTCTCAGTGGAAACCGTACTGGGCAGTTCAATGCCTCGCTGCCATCTGATCCCATCAGACTTCGGATGCTCAGCAGGGTCAGCCCCGGTTAGTACCGGGTGCTGTGACAGTCCTGAGGACTTCACTGGCACCATCCAAGCTCGCTTGGCTGTGGCAGATGAACCTCAGGACTTAAACGGTGGGGCCAGTTCTGCGCACGCTGAGCCTCACCTAAAATCCACTGCGCAGGCTGGAAGGGCCCACCCACGTGGGGACAGCCCTTCCCAAATCTTCGTTCTCGAAGTTTGGCCATACATACATTTATTGTTTAACAAGCATGTCATCAGGTGACAAAAAAGGAAACTTTTACCACTCTGTCAGAAAGCCTTTTATTTTTAGAGTAGTGGCTGAGAGATAGCTATCTTAGGATTGGGACAACACAGAAAGATGTTCCTGCTTCCCAGGAAGTTAGTTTCTACATTAAGAAGCCTGAAATAGCACATGCCCCCTGCCCCCCCGCCCCCTCACTCCCATTTTATTTTACATATTGAAAAATTGGAGAATCTAAGTCCTGAATCTTTAGTTAGGAATTTAGAGATGTCTTTCTTCAGACCGTAAGTTCCTTCACTTTCTTTTATTTACTTGCCTTGATGCTGCTACTTTTAGGTAGATATATCAGCAAAGACAGGGAAAGGGACCTGAGTGTTTGACGTGATGGGACACCCTGTCCGAATGGTGTCCTTGCTCTGTACATACAGGACAGTATAACTCACAGGAGTGCTAAGAATTAAGCTCTGTTTTCTGAAGGAATTACATATACATCCACTCAGGAATAAAACTGACATTCTTTAACTGATGGTTCACTTGGGGATATGTAAAACTGCATTAGACAAAGCAGTATTTAGTATATGCTCAGCAGGAGATTTCACTGGTGAGAAAGAAGCAAAGATCATCAGAAGCTCAGTAAAAAGTATGTATCTGAGGCATCTGTACCACACCTACAGGAGATCTCAACTCTGTTCTTTTAATGTCAGTCACTTCATATTATTACTGGTTAGTATTGTTAAAATATGAAAATGACAGTCTTTGTAGCAATCTTTGTTGCTTTTGTCATTTCCCAATTCAATATACTTTTGACCCCCTATATTTTATTTCTATCTATCTTTTGTAAAGAAAAAAGGGCATAATTTTATATCTGGTAGCACGTATTTCATATTTGTTCACATTTCATATCTAAGAGACAGGAGGGGAAAAAAGCAGAGTTAAAAGAAAAATTTGCACTCCCCACAGTAGGATAGCCAGATCCTTTGGGTAGGGAGCTCAAACTAGAAAAAGAATTAACAGCTTCCTTTTACTAGATCTTGACAGTTTTGAGTTATGCCTGTATTACTGCTTTTGTTTCATGCTGTCTCTTTTTTCTGATGTTTCCATTCTTGATACCTGTGCACAGCGAAGACAGAGGAACCAAAAGAAAAACTGCTCCCTCAGGTGTGGATTGCCTTCCTCCAGTAAAAGGTGCCAATTAGAAATGTAAGCAATATCCTTTATAGTTTTAAATAGAATTTAGTGTTGAAAGGAGGTAAATTCTTCTGTGAATTCTTTGAAAATTCTTTCCCTGTGTAAACAATCTCCACAAGTAATTGTTATTTGGCCTTTTTAAAAATATATTTTCCCTGTTTCATTATGCTATAGTCACAATTCAAACACAAATCTGATTTTCAACACAGGATTTATTTGTCAATAATCAATGCTCAGATATTTGCATAGGAAAGTGAGACATCATTGAAAATTTTATTAATCTGAAAACAAAGATAAGCAACAAAGTACCAGATCATTACAGGGTCAGAACTCCCATTTACATGTCAAATACATGTGCTACAAATATCATGAAACAGTAGAGGCAAAGTGTTTCTTTTGCTCCTGGATATGACCTATCAAGAGAAAAAATAAATTTTCTATGCATTTCTTCTCTGAGTTGGTGCAGAAAGAGGGTGATAACGTGTACTTTCAATAATTTACTTGGAAGATTTATGGTGTAGTTGAGAAGAGGGTTGGAAAAACAATTGTTTATTCTCTCAGCTTTTGCCTTTTGCATGAACCTACATAAGCATTAAATCACAGAATGGTTTTGGTTAGAAGGGATCTGAAAAGTACTGGAAGGCTGCTATAAGGTCACCCTGGAATCTTGTCTTCTGTCTGAACAACCACAGCTCTCTCAGCCTGTCCTTATTGTAGAGGTTCCAGTCCTCTTGTGACCCTCCTCTGGAGCCAGGTCCATTTTTGCCTTGTACTGAGATGCCCAGATCTGTACACAGCACAGCTGTCTCTCTTGACCTGCTGGCCATGCTGCTTTTGATGCAGCCCAGGATACAGTTGTCTTTCTGGACTGCAAGAGCACAATGCCAGGTCATGTCCAATTCATCATCCACCAGTGTCCCAAAGTCCTTCAGTCATTCATCATCCAGTTTCTGCTGATACTGGTGATCATCCTGACCCAGTTGAAAAATTTGGCGTTTGGCCCTGTTGAACTTCATCAGATTGTCATGGACAGGCTAACAATGAAGAGTTATGGTATCTTTCATGGTGACAGGAACAAACTTATGAGCTGCACAGCCAGAGTATTCCCAAAAGCCCAGCATGAAGCAGATTTCTCTGAGACTTGATCATTTATTGAAGTTCATACTCAATAAAAAGATCTTGAAACAGCAAATACTTTAGATAACTTTGACATATTGAGTGTAAACTCTGGGTCAAACAACTTGAAGTTAAGGTTTAAGGAGCATTTCACATTTGGGATAGGCTAACAATGTACATGTCGAAAATTTCTGCTGGCTATTGTGACTTGTCTGTCATGAAATAACTGATGATCATGCACCTCAGGTATTAGGCATTATAGTTCCAGATCAAACCTGGCAGTTCTTTGTCTGGAGAGTGCTCTTTAGGATAGGAGTGACCTCGAGGTGCAAAGCCCAATGAGGTTCAACTAATCCCAACTTTTTCAGCTCAGAAAGTTTTTTCTGGCTGTAAGGCTTTCTTAGCACTTGATCCCTCAGAAGAAAACTGAAGTTTATTTTGCTGAAGCCTCTGCTTTTAGTGGAGCAAAAGAAAACTGAAAACCTCTCACCAGAGAACAGAGAAAGGTTTATATCCAGATGGCAGTACCTGCAGAAGAATTTGTGTTGAAGCCAGCCCAGCCCCAGCTGTGTGACTCATGTGTCTGCCCAATCTCTTCTCCATTGTGGACTGACATGATTGATCTTCCACCCTAGAACTGCAGAATGCCTTTTAGTTAGCTCTTGGTTTATTACTTCTTTTTATTCTTTTTGGATACAATCAATTATTCTTTCACATGATGATACTTTGAAAGACAGATCCTGACAAAGTTTTGCAATCTTATTTTTCTGTCTGCCATTTCTCAAACTTTTTTTAGTGTTATAACTCCATTGATTCATAATACAGTAGTTATCTGAAATGATGCTACCTATTTGATGCATATTTTTTATTTTTCTTCAGCAGTTGCCTCCCTCTAGTCTTGATTTTAGTTTCAGATTCAAATTTGTCTTCACAAAGACAAAAAATGAGAACCATTCAGACTTTATCAGGGGTGGGGGAAGAACAGAAGAAGGAAACCTTTCGGCACATTTGATTTTTCAGCATTTCCCCTCATGTTAACAAGAGTGTTCTTACAAAAGGAGGGTTTCTGGATAAGTGTTTCACATATGGATTGCTTGGTTGGGAATAAACAAGGGAGGAGGGAGATATGGGTATGTTAGCTAACAGAATAACTAAATCTCCATGTTATATTAAACAAGATGCTGAGAAATAGTATATAGGAATGTGAGCTACAAGGTGAGATCTTCTGTGGAGCTTCATTCTCTGGATTTAAAAATTATAGACTCAAACTGAGACATTTGTACAAAGAGGGTATCTCAAGGATCATGGGTACAGCTGTACAGAACAAAAATGAAAGACCTTAGCTCTTGTTCAATCTAGCATGACAAAGGCTAAGCTAAGATTTCTGCCTCTAAAACCCTTGTAAGAGCAAATATTGGGGCAACAAAAGTAGCCTTTAGGGTAAATAAGTAGTCAAAGGATATATAAGCACATTTTGGCTGGACCTGAGGAGACATTTTCAGTGTTGGAGTAGGCAAACTGGGATAACTGCCCAGAAGGAGGGGCAGTTCCTTGTCTGAGATGAAGTACAAAAATAACTAGAGATAAGAGATTAAAGAGTTCATGAAAGTTCACATACACCAAGAAAAGCAATGTCTGCAGAAGGGCTGTGAAAATCTCCTGTGCTGCTCCCATGTCAGAATGCTTTAGCCAGGGGAAGGGATTTGGGCGATGGTGGAAAGGACAAATACACGGCAGGTTCCCATGGCCCCAGGAAATAACTGAACATGTCTTAAGCTGTCCAAACCTGTGCTTTGAACTATTGAGATGTTGCCTAAAGAGGCACATCCTCTTGTGTCTGTGCTGTGGCTGCAGTGGCACAAATAAATTAGCTAAAAATGGTGGGAAGTTGTGGAGTGACCTGTCCTAAACTTTTTGTCATAATATTCATCAAATGAAATCCATTAGCTCTACTCCAAACTTCCAAAAACTCTGACTTAACAGGGTGCCATTTTCATAAAGAAAATTATGTTTAATACTGTACATGATAGAAATAATAATTTCATTTAAATCATCATTGATTTGATTTGACTTGAGATAAGCAACATTCCAAACTGTTTATTTACCAAGCATGGCATCTCAATTCTCTCATGTTACTGGAAAAATACTACCAAATCCCAGGCTGTTAATGAAATCGCAACAATGAAATGTAAAAGAGCATTTTGGTAAGAAGTATAGATTTATCTGTCGAAGCAATTCTCTTCCTGACAAGACTGTATTTATTTACAAGATTTTGTAAAAGAAAGGTTTAAAGTCATTAATTTTGACAACTTAAGAAGCTACATTGCTGGGAAAAAAACCACAACCCCTGACAAAAGCTCTTAGCCAGGGGTTGGTATGGCATTACCATGTATTAAACAACTATACCTTGCAGATTTCTTGGTTAAAACTTGGTTGTATAATGCCAAAGTCATGGGTTCAATCCCCTATGTGGGCCATTGATTTAAGAGTTGGACTCGATGATCCTTGTGGGTCGCTTCCAACTCTGAATAGTCTGTGATCTCCTTTTCAGTGCATTAGTTTGTCTGTGTAATGTCCTACGTCGGCGATCAAACTCACCAGTACTGCTAGGAGCAGAGCAAGGAACCAGAGGGAGCATCGGGCTGCTGCCAGGCTGCATGGATGAGGTTCAACAAGGCAAAGTGGTGAGTCCTGCACTTGGGTCACAACAACCCTGTGCAGTGCTTCAAGCTTGGGGAAGAGTGGCTGGAAATCTGCCCAATGGAAATGGACCTGGCATGCTCACTAACAGCCAGCTGAACATGATCTGACAGTGTGTCCAGGTGGCCAAGAAGGCCAATGGCATCTTCACCTGTATCAGCAATAGTGTGGCCAGCAGGACCATTGAAGTGATTGTCCCCTCAAGTATTGTGTCCGTCTGGGCCTCTCAGCTCAAGAAAGACATTGAAGTTCTGGAGCATGTCCAGAGAAGGGCAATGGAGCAGGTGAAGGATTAGAGAGTAAGTCATATGAGGAATGGCTGAGGGAGCTGGGATTGTTTAGCCTGGAGAATAGGAGGCTCAGGGGTGACTTTATAGCTCTCTACAACTATCCAAAAGGAGATTGTAGCCAGGTGGAGGTTGGACAACCAGCAACAGAACAAGAAGACTTAGATTCAGGCTGTGCCAGGGGATGTTCAGGCTGAACATCAAGAAGAGTTTCTTCACTGAAAGGCTGTTAAGCATTGGAATGGGCTGCCCAGAGAGGTAGGTGGTGGAGTCACCATCCCTGAAAGTGTTCAAGGAACGACTAGACCTGACTCTTGCTACTATGGCCTAGCTGACATGTTGGTAATTGGTCAAAGGTTGGACACAATGATCTTGGAGGTCTTTTTCAAACTCAATTATTCTATGATTCTACATTGTAGGGCAGTTCTGCAAATACAGTGAAGGTGCCCAAAGGCCTTTCCTCCTCTTTCTCCAGACAAACACACACAAAACAGGTAAGAATGCTAGTGCTGGATCTCTACACCTTGGCTCTCTGCTTCTGTAGTGCAGGCAAGTAAGGTTAGATGGAAAGCTGAAGAGAGCTGAAAAACCTTCTAGAGATATTAAATCAATTTGTCTTGCTAACTTTGTTAAGCTTGAAAACTGATGTCCTTTTCTCATGTTTGCCTCAGCACCCTCCTTTTCCCCATTTGGCCACTCAGGATTGGAAGATCTTTGGGGCAGGAATTAATTCTTATTGGCAAAAGTATCAAGTCATCTCAGAGAAGAGGATGAAGATCTGACATGTCTTGTTAACAGAAAATTAGAAAAAACTTATAGTTCCATGAAGGAGAAAAGGTCAATAAGTAGCCTAAATTGCAATATGTTCTTTTATTTTTCACATTACACATTATATCACCCACAGTGTTTTGAAGTTGGTTCTGGAACAAACTTGCACATATTGTTAACCTAAAATCCTATTTCTCAGTTAATTGTCTATTCTACATAGAAAGTAATCAGTCTCAGCTCTTATCTGAATCCTTGTCTCATGCAAAAGAGCAAATTAGAGAACTGTGTGTTTGTGTGTGGGTGTAGTAGAGGAGGAAGGGAAGAGAATGGATTTCAGTTTACTTCATACACCTGAATGCTCTGTTAATTGCTTTCCTTTCTTCTTCCCTCTTCTCCCATTATGACAGCAGAATCAGCTCATATCTATTGCTTTAAATTGTCCCTTTGTCAAAGGAACACATGGTTATAGAATCTGGTAGTTTTAATGTTAGAAATTCAAGTAAATCTTAAAAAAGAAGTCTTCTAAAATATAGAAGAAAAGAGTGATAAGTTTGTTGCTTTGGGTAGAAGAAAGAATATTTAACTTTTCACTGGTCACATATAGCAAGGACAGGCCTCCTGCACGATGTGTTGCAAGGAGAGGAAGGATTTGTTTTTACACGTACACCTGAATGCTCTATCCTGACGGAGGTGTCACTACAGTGTTGGGCTAATGCCTTTCAAAAAATTAACTGAGAAACAAAACAAAATAAATTCCTTAATCCCTAAATTATGTTAAAGGTACAAACACTGATTTAAATACTTCACTGGACACAGCCAAGTGTGTGGTGTGTAACATGATGCTGCCACACCATTCGTAAGCTGCTGATGATATAGCACAATTATTCCCATTGATAGATATGAAATTGGAGGAAAACATTTTTCCACAAAACCACTATTAGTTCCAGTGGTGTCTGAGTTTTGGGTCTTTTCTGGAAAGCCCCCTTAACCCAGCCACAGCATGAGCAGAGCTACAATTCTCATTTGTGTGCTGGCAGTGAGAGCTCCTGGGTGTTCACTATGTCTGCAGGCAGGTGTCCTCTTCCCTTGGCATACTACAAAAATAAAAAAATCCACCAACTTTGAAACCCTTTACCCAGTGCTGTGCACATCATTCAGCACTGGTGAGGCCACACCTTGAATATTGTGTCCAGTTCTGGGGCCCTCAGTTCAGGAAGGATGTCAACATGCTGGAGCAGGTCAAGAGAAGAGCAACAAAGTTGATGAAGGGACTTGAGTGCAAGCCCTATGACAAGAGGCTGAGGGAGCTGGGGTTGTTCAGCCTGGAAAAGAGGAAGCTCAGATGAGACCTCATCACTCTCTACAACTACCTGAAAGGAGGTTGTGGCCAGGTGGGGATTGGTCTCTTCTCCCAGGCAACTATCAGTATGACAAGAGGGCATTGTCTTAAGCTCTGTCAGGGAAGGTTTAGCTTCAATGTTAGAAGGAACTTCTTTACAGAGAGAGTGATCAGGCATTGGAATGGCCTACCCAGAGAGGTGGTGGGTTCTCCATCCCTGGAAGTTTTTAAGATGAGACTGGATGTGGCACTTAGTGCCATGGTCTAGTAACCACGGTGGTAGTGGATCAAGGGTTGGACTTGATGGTCTCAGAGGTCTTTTCCAACCCAGCTGATTCTATGATCTGGGACAGGGAAGCTTTGCCACCTGCAGGTATGAGAAAATCCATGAGTTAGAGTGCAATGGACTGGAGGAGGGCAGACACACCATGCTGCATTCCCTACCTGGTGAGCATAACTATTGTCAAAATCCCCCTGACATCCCTCCTGCTCCCTAACAATGGGCACCACTGCAGCAGTTTGCCACTAAGGGAAGAAAAACAAACATAAATTATGAGCTGAGAAAGGAAAAGGAGGAAAGAACTGAATGTTTACAATAGGTATGAAAGAGAGCCCTACTATCGTGCATGCTAAGTTCAGTTATAAGCAGCGAGGCAGATAAACATACTAATGAGTACCCAGAAGTAGGGAAAGTAATACAGTTTACACAGATGGAAATCAGTGGGAAGAAAGTTATTAGAAGTGCATGTGTGGAAAAACTACAGCTCCTGCAAGTTTTAGAGCATCTTGGTATTCTAGATGTGAAATACACATACAAACAGAGGACACTCATCTCTTCTCTGTGGTGACCAGTGATAGGACCTTTGGGCAAGGCTGGAAGTTGTGACAGGAGAGGCTTAGGTTGGATATTAGAAAAAGGTTCTTCGCTCATAGAGTGTTTGGACACTGGAAGAGAATTCCCAGGGCAGTGGTCATAGCACTGAGCCTGACAGAGTTCAAAAAGTATTTGGACAATGCTCTAAGGCAGATGATGTGACTCTTGGAGTGTCCTGTGCAGGGCCAGGAGTTGGATTCAGTGATCCTTGTGAGTCCCTTCCTACTCAGCATATTCTGTGATTCTGTGTGATTCTGTAATTCTTATTTGACAGGCACTGTGTCAACAGTGCTTTTGATTGCCGTGTATAATGGAGGAAGTTCTCTTTGCAGGATATTTATTTTTCCTAAACTTCATCCTACTAGTTTCTTTAAAGAACCCCAGAACTTCTGTTTACTTATTAATACTTGCAGAATACAAACCCCCTAGTATTGCACAGAATGTATTTCCTTTACTTTCACCCACTTCTCTCTCCATTGAAGTCAATATTCCTCCCAAAATTAATTTATTCTACTGTAAATTTAGAGTGTGCTCAATAGTTATTGAAGTACAGGATTAATGAGTCTGTCTGGGGGCAGAAAAAGATAATCTGCAAACCTCACCTCACAGCTCTTCTAATACAGCACAACCCTTGATACGTCATTTTGTTCTTCAGTCTCTCTTTTCAAGAACTTTTTAGCAGTTCTCACAGTAATTCTGTCCATTATATGACTGTATTTAAGCAGAGGAACCAGTTGTGCACATGCCTAGGAGAAATTTTCCCAACTAACTGATCTACTGAGGAGTTTTCTGGCACTTATGCAAAATTACTTTGCAAGGAAAATACACATTATCAATGACAATAATTTTTTCAGCATCTCCACAGAATATGTGCAAATGCAAACAGCCCCTCCTGTGTTTGCTACAAGTTCATGCCAGACATTACGCTACCTGATCTGTTAATTCTGCCCTTGGATTATAAAAATATAGCTGTAACAGGGTTCACTTTTTAAAAAAATATTACTATTTTCTGGCACCCCTTCAACAATAAAAAGACCGTCCTGTTTTACGTTCTATCCTTCTGATAAACAGTCTTTCCTTATGGATGAGTGCCAGTTGGCAAAACTTCCTGTTGTAATGATGAGTACCTTCTCCCCAGTCAAGACTAGCTGAGCATGCTGATTTGCATGCCCTTTGCACTGCAGATGAAACTGCCTGACAGATTTATATGGGGAAAGGAAGAGAAAATGACAGCTGCTCCAGGCCACACCCTTCGTTGTCACAGAAGGTGAGTTTTCTGGCGTGTTCACCACTTAAAGCCAGAGTCAGGGCTTCCCAAAGGATCTCAGCTGTTGTTCAGACAACTGTTACTTAGAAAAGCTCTCAGCTAATCAGGCATCAAGTACTTCAGAAGACAACATCACATATGTAAAAATCTTTCCTTTTTTTTCCTCTCTATTCACCCATGTATTGTTCCACCATCAATTTAATGTATCTGCTGAGGAACTAAAGCAGCATGAGGCTAAAATTAACAAATATTCTCTCTTTTGGTTAGAGAAATGGGGCTTTGTATTGCTCTCCACATTTTAATATGGTGCATGCTGAATAAAAGATCCATTCCAACTGACACAGCTTGGTAAAAGTGCTGTGGATAGTGCAATATGGCAGTTTTATTAATGGCATGATATAGGGAGGGTTCAGAAAATGATTTCTGTATATATTGTATAGGACTGTGCAGTGGCATGCTCAGCTCTGCCCGTGTTGATCCATATAGTCAGCAAAGGTGAGAGTCTGGGCCCAGCTAATATCATTGCATGTGTCCAAACACTTCACTCTTGGCCTTGGAAAAAGATCAGGGTCCAGACTACATCTTGTATGTCATGCAGATAGTAGACAAGACAGTCATGGAAAAAAGGAATGGGATAGTTTGTGTCCAGTTGTCTGGACTAGTCTATCTACCTGAGCAATTGGAGTTAATATTTGGGCTTAGTCATTTGGCTGCTGAAATTACACCAGACAAAACTAGAATGCTGTATGAGTGAGTAATCCTGGGGTCCTTTACTGGCTAGTGGGAAGAAAAAGGCATTTATTTAGAGACTGGATTCATTCTTCTTTGGACAAATATTAATTATATTGTAGAGATGGGCTTCATCCTCTTCATTGACTGTAGTGGGAGGCCAGGGTGATAGTTTTGATGCACTATAATGTAAAAGTCTACCTCTGCTGAGATGAAACTCTCAACTAGTGTCAGTTCACAGCACTTTAAAAAGAGAAACTAACTTAAGAGAGAAATACATCCTGTGATTTGTGAGATGAGTTTACCTCTATGTATACCTATGATAATCTTTCTAAATCATACTTGGTGAGATGAAGAGGGAGATACAACGGAAAAGAGATACCCTGGGGTCGTAAGTCAGGAGGATAGAGTAGGGAAAGACAAGAAACAGAAATCTACAGGGCTTTTTGTTATTTAAAACAAAATAAAACAGGTAATATAGGAAAGAAAAAAGAACTGTGATCAGTCACGAATTAGGTAGCTTTGATTCCTGCAGTGACCCATCAGGAGCCTGCCATTTGGAGCTGAATCATTCTCTAAGATCAGGCAATCATTTTCACTGAGCTGATACTGAGCACAATTCACAATCTAAACATGCAATGCAAAAAAATCCTTCAGCATTGTTACTCTTCAGTGGGCTCAGAGGTATCTTTTCAAAGATAAATGGGCAGCTGTTGTTTAACTATGCTTGATCTCCACTTGAGCAAGGACTAAACACACTTTTACACCTGCATCATAATTTGTGCTGCTTAAACTACAAAAAAAAAAAAAAATTAGCGTGCTACCTTGCACTCAAACTCCTGTCTGTTTTTCTGGTTGGAGTTTTGTTTTATACAACCTGAGAGTACCTCCATAACCTGATGGAAGTTTTTAATAAATTGTCATCCTATTTTTTGCTGTTTAAGCATGCAATACTTAGCAAAAAACTCGATTGTGCACTATCTAAAACAATTTCAATTGCTGTCTAAAATGTTTTCACAATGACATACAGTATTAGGTGAAGGAGAAGATGCTTTGGTCTCCCATTGCCCGGGTACCAGTGCTATCACTGCACTATTACCTGAGTGAACAACTTGGGGATACAACAGAGAGTATCAATGCAACCTCAGCTGTGACCAGAAAGAAATATGCATGGCAATTACAATTGCATTTTGTGTGGAAAGGATCATGCTGATGTATATTAACTATCAAGAGAAGGCTTTCAGGATAGGAATGTCATGGCTCTGTGTCCTGGCTGGGTGCCTGGCTGAGACTCTCCTGACTGCTGACTCCAGGGTGCTGGGATGAGCATGGTCAGAGACAAGAACAGAAACACAGCAGTGAGACTATGGCCAAGTGTGTACTGGTCCACATATGCCTGTGGGGTCATGCTGAAAGAGACTGAAGTGCATTAGGTCATATTTTTGGGCTTTGATGGTTTTCAGAAGAATGCATATGGGCTTTCTCAATATGACATGAAGTGATAGATTTGTCTTCTGCTGAGAAAATGTAGTGTTGTCATTGTGATCTTCAAGGGAGTGATGGAAGATTGGAGGAAGGGGAATTACTGGAGACAATGGAAATAAAAAAACTCAGTTCCTGTTCAAGACTAGAGAGTTTTATCAAATGTCCCCAAAAGAAAATGAAGGATAATGGCCAATATTCTTGGAAATTATTACCCAAATAATTGGCAGAAATGCTTTTGGGCTTGTGTAGGTTGTTGCAAGGTTTATAAATGCTTCAGTCTGCATCTGCACAATCTCTCCTGTGTGAATATTTCTTTGCCTAGAGTTTTTAACATGGCTATTTAATACAGTGTTTGACAGTTACAAAGCATTATTTGCCAACGTGGAGAAGTAGTGATTAATGCTAATAGACTTTTTCTTCTTACAAAAAGTCTATAGCCTTTAATCAGAACAGGTACTGGAAGAATGTCTTTCCCTAAGAAACAGGCAATGTCTGAAGAAACCAGACAGGAGAAGTAATATATTTAAAGATTTGGCTTTTCCTCTGTGTTTCTGGTATAATTAACTACCTTTGTGTTCCAACCCATATGCCTGCTGTTCCTGTTACTTCCTTTTCCCCTAACACCCTAATTATTTCACTTTTTTCTTTTTTCTTTTTTTTTTCCTGTTTGCTCGTTTATTTATTTCTCCATCAGCCACCTCAGCTATAGGAATTTGAATTTGTTTCGCCAGTCTGAGTGGCTCCTTGGCATCATCCAAACAGCATTCCCCCTCTGCTCCTCCTTGAGATCCTATGCCCCATGGTTTTGGGAACTCCTCGCTTCCTGAAAACTGCACCTTTGAAATCTGTCAGACATTTGGCAGAAAGGGGAGGGCAATGAAAGGTACAGAAGATTTAAAATTGGTCACAGAGAGCCTGAAAAGGTAGTAAGAAATGAAAGAGAAGGGAAGAAATGTGCTGGGAAGAAACAGGTGACAAATGGAACAGAGTAGCATGGAGGCTCAGCTGGTATAGTACCTGCAAGAGGCTTCCAGAGTTTTTTTTAAATATTTTTTTCCTATCTTGATATGGACTTTTTTCTGGGGTGGCAACTGGTTAGTTGCCAACTTACAGGTTACTCATACTGAACATTCCTAGAAGTAATACCTTAGGCAAAGCCTAGCTCATGATAACCTCTGTATGGGGGCAGGTCCTTTGTTCCCGTCACACTGTGGCATCTCAACCCCCTCTCACTTAGGCCTACAATTCAGACAGAACATCTGCAGACACCTGCCATCTGGTAAGTGTTTGGAGGCATGATGGTCTACACAGCCACTCTGTAAATGGCTGTTGAAATGACTCTCTAAACCCTTAATTTATGGATCTAACTTCTCACTAATCAGAGAAATCTGGTATATCTGCTGCTGTCTGCCTCCAAAATAAGTTATTATCATTTTTTTGCTTAGATTCTCATTCACTCTGTCCAGTGTCTGGTTAGCCAGCTGCACCACAAAAATATACATGTGTGATCTCTTTCTTTGAGGACATTCTAGTTTCCTGAAACTCCCTTTTCCTTTCCAGATTTGGATATCAAATGATTTTCTGTAAGGCTGACTTTTTGAAGCCATACGGTTTTTATTTACTTTTCTCCTTCTTCTTTTCTTAAGGAATGTGAATTCTGTCATCTCATGGTCAAGCTCCTCTTAGCTGCACTTCATTCCCCCTTCTGATCCCAATTGCTTTCTAATGCTTACAGTTCTTGCAGTGCCTCCTTTTCAGTTGTTTTTTTCAGCTTTGTAAAAAGCTGTTGCAAACATAGAGAAATTGCTGGATAGTTTCTGCCTTGCTGTATTCCTGTCCTGGATAGTAGGTTCATCAAAGTTTATGCTGTAGCTATTGTCCCTTTCTGGAAAATAGAGCTGAAGATCTCAGGCTGTATTGGCATTGGTGGTGTACTAAAATGCAGCTTTTGCTCTACTGTATATTTGCTTCCTTCTTTCCAAACTGCACTGCATTTCTCAGAGCAGAATGAAACTGGCCTTCCTAACTTTACCAGACTTCAAACCATCTCTGTTAATTTTCCAGTTTGCTGTCACAGCTTGTAAGCAATGAAAGAGCTTCATTAATACTGACATCTTGGATAATATTCAGAGAGGGCTGCACTATGATCTTTCTGTGTTGCCCTTGAAAGCATCGCTTCTGGGCTATCACCATCCCTCTGAACCAGCTGTTTAAATGTACCAGTTAACATTAATGTGGTGGTGACTCTTTCAGTTGATGAAATCTACCAGCCTACAGTCTATCAAAGTGTCCCCTGCTACACAGAATTGACTGTAGCCCACTGGATATCTGGATATCCAGCCCACTAGACACTTCCCAGTATGATGAAACTCACAAACAGGATGCAAGTAGGACATATTTTTAACAATTTGTTTAATTTGTTTAACAGGTTAAAATTGCCATGAAGTGTGTATGGTACCTTGTGTTTTCTCAACAGGCAAAGACATACAGTCATCTCACATGGCTAGCTGCAGACCAAGACCTGGCCACTGTTTCTGACAAACCTCACACCCAGAAAAAGGCGTGGCCTTTCTCTGGAAATCTGGAGATTTTATGTTTACTAAAAACAGCTGAAGACCACCACCAGGATAAGTTAAAACATGTAAGAATCAAGACTTTGGTAAGACTTGATATTTTCCAGGTTCAGGTATGGTGCAGCTTAGAGGGTGCATAAGCACTGACAATAGATGAGCTCCCAGCATCCTGCGGGTGCTCAGGGTAGCAGTGCCATTTTGGTATTCCTATGGCATGTCAACCTTGTTTTCCATGCACCATTTTGGAAAGACTGAGAGACAGAAACTCATTTACACTGGTAACACATGCTTTCAAAAAGGAGAACAGAGGCACGTATAGAAATTGATTAAATCTCTATATCTGGTTAATCAGAGCATTTTTTTAGATCAGGATTCATTGTAAAGAAGTTGATCTCTGTTTCTACAGTTCTTTGCTCAGATCTGTATTCTTTGAAGACTCCTATCTTGGGCTAAACACTGCAAACTATTTATCAACCACCTGTCACTCAGGGACTCTAGCAGCAATATGTTGTATACCATAATAGCAGGCAGTAAGAGTTGGAGTATCTTATTGGAAAACAAATATAAAAGTTGTTTTCCCATTTGACCCCTTCAACCACCACTGAGGGAAGCTTGAACTGTTGTAGTGAATTTTCTTTGAGACTCTAGTCACTCATTTGCTTTTACTGTCCTTGGAAGGGAAGGGAAAGGTAAACATTTTCAATTAAAAAGTCCAACAAGTAGTGATGAAATTTTCTATTGCATACTCTAACCACTTCCCAGCTCTTACTGATATATTCAAGCTCCTTTTTTTCCTCTCAAAGAAGTTAAATTACACCAGGGGAAAAAATAGATTACTATTATGAGGGCTCCACTGGGATTTTGAGGGAATCAATTCAACAAAAAACCTCACACAGAATAAATTTGCAGGGCCAGTGGAGAGGAATAATATTGTCATACTCTGCCTGTCTGTTTCATTATTATTCTTAATGGCATGTTCTTGTATTTCTAGAATGCAATATACCTAAATTTGGATGACTGGTTTTTCTTTGGGACTTAGTGTATTTGGATTCAAAGCTGCATTTTTGATGGATATAGGATGCAAACCTGAGGGAAGCTCATGTCATAAGTACATTATCACTTCCAATCTTCCTCAAGCAGTCTCAGGTGTTGTATGTATGCCTTTTTGTGCTCTTTTCCATTTCTCTTTTTTTCACAATTTCTAAGA
This sequence comes from Pithys albifrons albifrons, assembly GCF_047495875.1. NCBI lineage: Eukaryota > Metazoa > Chordata > Aves > Passeriformes > Thamnophilidae > Pithys > Pithys albifrons. Next base: position 9,328,113 of record NC_092458.1, read on the forward strand.
ACTGCTGGGCTAGCGCTGGAACACAGTCTGACTTCTAATGCACCTCTAGAGAACTACTGAATGAATTGCTTCTTTGTCAACAGAGTTTTGTTTCTCCTGCACAACATTTATGGCACCTGTCTGCCATTTTCACTATGATTTTGGAATGGGTTCTCCCAGAACCCATAGCTCTCATTACTTCCTTCAAATTATTTCACACAGGAAACTCAGTTTACATTGAGATACAGTCATACAGGTGAGACCACTCTCACAGATCAGACTTTCAGGGGTATTCATGTGATCAGAAATTTTTTGCTATCCAAATACCAGAACAAATACATTCAATTTTCCTGAAGTGTCTATGTAGAAAAGTTAATTCATTTGTGAGATTATGGACAGACTAATGTCCTAGTTCAGCAGGAGGGACCAGCTAACCCTGTGTGGGGGTGATCAAAGCTGTGTATTCTACCCCCTCTATTCATTCCCCAAGGTCAATGGGCCATTAGCAGCAGCTGCCCAGGGAGCCATTATCACCTTCACACCCAGCCTGAGGGGGCGGAGCTGCTAATGGGCCATCAACAGTTCAACACCCCCTGGCTCCCAGAGTTAATCACCCATTGTGTGAGTCCCCGCCCAGGGGGAGGGACTGAGTGCTCCCTGAGGGTACATAAGTGGTGGGTAAGAAGACCTCGGGAACCTCTTGTCAGATCCAGAGCAGCAGCAGGACCTTGACAGGAGGAGATCCCCGCACTTGCCCAGACCACAGCCCTCGCCTGCACCATCAGGTTTTTCTTTTCCTTTTGCTCTGGACTTGGGGGAACCACAGGGGTCTCAGCACAAGGGCAAACAAACCCCCTTGGGTTTGTGCCCCAGGACACTGGGTTATACTGCTGGGGTTTTGTGAGTTGAAAGCAATTTCCCTTGTGTGTCAGTGTTGTTATTGTAATATTATTATTAAATTTTAGGTCTGACTTATAATCTCTCTCTTGTGGTGAGTTCATTTCCCCTGCTGGTTCACCTTTAAACCAGCACAACTAGCTTCTCAGAGTTCTGTCTATAAGGTAAAGAAGCTTTTTACCATCCATCTCTACTCCCAAACTCTGTATTTACATGTAAAAGACTTCCCCCTCTTGAAAACATCTTACACACAAAGATTAAGCATGCTGCAGCAAAGAAATATTAGAAATGGACGGTGCAAATCTTATGGGGAGCAGCTGAAGGAGCTCAGGTTGTTTATCCCAGAGAAAAGGAGGCTCAGGAGAGAACTTAATGTCTTCTACAACTTCCTGAAAGGAGGTTGTAGTGAGGTGGGCGTTGGTCTCTTCTGCCAAGTAACAAAGCAACAGGACAAGAGGAAATGGCTACAAGTCACATCAGGAAAGGATCAAGCTGAATATCAGGAAGAATTTCTTCACTGAAATATGGTCAGGCATTGGAATAGGATGCCCAAGAAAATGGTAGGATCACCATCTCTGGGAGTGTTTAAAAAACATGTGGATGTGACACTTAGGGACATGGTTTAGTGGTTGACTTGGCGGTGCAGGGTTAACAATTGGAATCAATGATCTTGCAGGTCTTTTGTAGCCTAGAGGCTTTTATGGTTATATGAAAAATTCCTCCATTTGGACTAAATTAAAGGAACATAAATAATGGTATTACTCAAAGTAACATTTTTTTAAACATGGATAGTTAAAATGAGGCTCCTAGATACAGTAAGGCACTGACTAGTAAGTACTTGGAACTTTTGGCCCAATTACTGATGTGGCTAAACCTGCCTTTAAAAGCTTCATTTTGGGAAGGCCTTAAAAATCAAGAATACAAAATAGGATGTTTTGTACCTTCTAGTACAGAGATTTGTTTTTCTAAATCTCCAGCAACACTTCAGTTTGTCATTTCTTAATTATAAAATAAGGTAAAAAGAAGAGCCAAAGCAAATATAATTCAAAAAACTAATGAAGGCTGAATCTTCAGAACTCCTCCTAAGCATTTTGTTAGACAAGTAATTTCTGGGCTGAAATTCTCACATGAAACAACACTTTGTTTCTCTGTATTTTACTGTAGAATCATCAGAAGTCAAAAAACAACAAACCAAAGCATCTCTATTTCCACAGTTTTGTCAATGTTCAAAACCAGCAGAAAACAGAATGCCTCTTTCAGCTTCTGTTTATTAACTTTTACATGAAGAAAGAAAGCTCTGCTGAACTGGAGGCCATTGCTGATTCCTAATGTAATTAGCAAATACAAACTAGGCACCTTGATACCAACCAAGAAGCTGGCCCACATCTTACCTTTGCTGGGCCAGTTAAGTCAAATGTATTAACTCCTCAAATGCTTTCTTCCCATTCCAATAAAATAATGCATGAGAACTGCAGTGTGCAGTCTTGTGTCTGCAACTTTAGAATGTTGCCTGCTATGGAATTTAAACAAGAAGCAGGAACCTACACCAAGGCAAGATAAAAAACATGATCTTTCTTTGTCCAGTGAATTTGTTAGTTGCCCAAATTAGCAGACTCTTTGGTGAAATGAAAAGCAACCCTTAGACGAGAATAAAAAAATCCTGTATCATGTATTATTTGTGATAGCTGTGATTTGCAGGTAAGAGTGTCAGAAAGAAAAGGAACTGAAACATATAGCAGATCTTTTCATATGAAACACAACTTCATATATCCTCCAGTGAATTATTTCACTTTCCTGCTGTCTCTTATCCAACCTGGTTGCCATGTCCCCATGTATATGCCTCTATAAACCAGCCACTTTGGACATGCTGTCACTTGTTAATGTAGCCATTCTGTGTTTGGTTCTCTTGTGAGAGGTGTTTTTTGTGATGAGGTTGTGGGAACTCCTTGGGGATTCCCACATTTACCTTGGGGGAACTCGCCTTGGGGAAAGATGTTCACACCTGTGAGCTGAAGGATGACAGTTTTGGGAGGGTGCAGCTCAGGGACACATCTCATGTCCCATGGGAGTTCACAGGTGGGTGGGCTGGAGATTAGGACCACGGCATTCACGTGCTCAGAAGACACCTCTAATGGCATATCTTCAGTAAGAATAATTAATGCCATTAACTTCAAAGGAACTATGCAGGCTGCTTTACCTGGCAGTCTGGCCAGATGAAAGAGGTAATGCTGTGTTTTTTTCTTTCTGTACTATGTGTTCACATTTCCCACTAACACAGAAACTTAAAGCTGTATTTCCAATAAATTTCAGCTTGTATCAATCACAGCTAACAATACCCTGTGCTCCTGTAATTAATTCAGACGCATGCACTTAGTTGTTTGTTTTGGCAGGTTCAGTTCATTGCACAGTAACTTATTGCCTGAATTTCAGAAAGCCCAAGCCATAGGTTGAAGTCAGCAAGCACCACAATTGCTTCACCATTTGCAGAGTCAGGCAGTTAATGCTGCCTGGCTCCCAAATACCTTTGTCATTCCCTAAAGCACTTCCTCTGTCTGCCTTCACAAATTGTTCATGATAACCATTAGGAAGATGAGGACATTGAGGTAATTAAGAATCAGACACATATTTCAGAATGACAAAATAATAAATCTAGGTTACACTTGAAACATAGGCTATTGCATAAATTGTTGTTGCTGCTATTTAGAGCCTTGCCTTTGCTCCATACAGTATGAACCCATTACATCTGCAGGACTAATAAATAATATAAAGACCCAGTGTAAGAGAAGATCCCAGCCTGACTACTCTTTGACTGTTTTACAGGCTGTAAAGGCAGTTTGGCACTTGGGTACGTGCACAGCTCAGCCTCAGAAACAGTCCAAGTGTCACCCTGAAGCTGAGACATGCTTTCCCAGGTACTTCAGTAGTCATTTTCAAGAGGTGTCTTTCTTGGATTTCCCAGTTGAAAGGTCTGAGTCCAACTCTTTTCTCCAGCTTTTTGCTCTTGCTGGACTTTGCTCCCCAGGGCCGTGATATTAAGAAACCACTAAATGTTGATGTCTCCCAGTCCATTCTTCAGGATGACCTTTTTGGTTCACCCTTTTTGCCAAAACATTTTCCATAGAGATTGCTTCTCCTCTGAAAGACCAGAACACTTTTCAGACACTAGTTTTCTAGACACAGACCCGTCTTCAACAAGAATACTTCTCTTCCTTCCAGCCTCAATGTATAACTGGCATTTAGCCACACACATGCATTTTTCACAAGGTCCTCTGTTGCCCTAGTCCTTAGTGTTTGTTGACCACCCTGCTAACCTCTGTCATGCCTGTGGTTTACCAGAAGTGACTTTATATCTGCTTGCAGATCACTGATGAGGATGCTGAGTACCTGGGGCAGATCCATGAGGAAGATATATATCCCTGTTCAGTGACCTCCCTGCTGACAGAAACTTGAAGTCTGTCAGTGAGCTAATTATTTTTCCTGCCAGCCTGTGCTTTTTTCTTTCCTATAATTCTGTATTTTTAATCAGAGTATTGTGAGTTCCTAAATCAAAAGCCTTTACACAGTGTAAGACTGTTATATCTATGCAGTAATCTTTAATCATTAAACATCATCCTTTTGAAGAATGAAATTGTATTTGTTTGACAAGATTTTTGTTATCCAGAACTTTGTGCTAAGCAATAATGACTATATTCCTATAAGTTATTTATTTGTTTGTATTTTTAAAATCAAACCCTTATATTAGTTTTTCTGGTATTTTAACTGCAATTTAAATCAGGTTGGACTATGGAATAAAGCTCCATGGAGGGAGAAAATAGGAGGTTATCCTCTCCCACTTATCATTAGGCATTTTGTTCTGCACAGTTTTGCCCAAGGTGATTGCAATCCATTTATAAGAACTCAGGAATTTTTGAAATATAGCCTACTAATAATACAAAAATTATTTCCTCCACAAAGTAGGCAAAGATACATGGAAAATAACCTTTTCTCCTTTCTTAAGATGAAGTACAGAGCACTGAACTGATAAATGTTGGATACATTCTATTTGGAAGTTGCCAAGAAAATCCCCAAATTGAATTACTAATGAATAATATTTATTTCTATTTGTTTATTTAGATCTATTATTATAGAACAGTTTCTTGGAAGGGACCCTGCTTTCCCTCAAATATTTATTTTACAGAGTTCAAACCCTTTCAATAACTTTGCTTATCTGCTATTTTTCAGATCAAGAACTCTGGGCATTCCTGGATCTCTTGACTGTGCTCAATTTTAAGTAAAATGTGCCTTTGATAAGCCAAGAGTTTAAACATTCAATTAAATTTTATTTAGGTGTCCTATTGGGAAATATGACTTTTTTCCCCCCTCCAAGTTTACTTCAAGGTGTCTGGTCAGTAATGGTGCTTGTCACACTAGAGCCTTCCTTTCAGGTTCAGTTCCCTGAGGATCTGCATGGATTGCGTCTCAGACATCTTGCAGAGCTTGAATGAGTGATCCTGCTGGAATATCAGTTGCTGCAAGAGAGTACTAGGGATAAGGGCTGCAGGGCCAGCCTGGAAAGCTGGATGAACACCTGAGGTGGATGTCACCATCTGTGGAAAGCTCACATGGCACTTTAACTGGTTGACAGCTGTTACCAGGGTCAGAGCTGAAGTTAGTCACATAGCTGCAAGCACAGACATAATCAGACAGGGCAGTGTGGTTCTTGTATCTCTCTCCTAGGATCCTGGGAATTCTGACCCTGGAAACTGGCAGGTGTCTTAGTCGTTACTTATCTTAGAAACTGATAAGGGATGTCAGAAAGTCAAAGCTTGCCATTTTAAGCTATGCCACAGCTACTTTTTCTTCATTTCTTCCCAACCAGTGGGAATCAACAGGCCACCACAGTGTGGGACAATCCTGTGTATATGCTGAGGGCACAGGCATGCAATGTGTTACAGGAACAGAAAGTGCTTTATTCAGATGAAGTAATTTGCTGCTGAGATATTGATGTGTCCAGATCACTACATGCCTTGTTACTTCCTCACTCAATGATTTCTCTCCTTTCACAACAGTGAGTTGTGAAAGAAGCAGAAAAGCAAGCTGATTATGTACAACAGAGTTGTGCCTCATTGCAGCCTATCCACCAAGACCATGGGCACATTTCAGCAGGAAAACTGAGAACAACTCATATCAGCCCTTGCACAGTTGCTCTTCTGCACCCTTTGGCTTTCCCTTCTTCCCTCTTGTCCATTGTACCCACCTTCTGTGATGATCTGTCTCAGCGTGCCTATATACACCACTGACTTCCATACCAAGTCTACGTCCCAAAACAGATCAGATGTGGCAGGAGCTTGGCTAAAATGCAGAGTATAAATAACAACATTTCTACTCAATGCATGTGTTTCAGAATTGTCATGTTGGGTTATAGATCTGGAAATTGGAGGAAGGGGCTTATAGGAATGGTGAGAATTCTCATCATCTGCACAAGACTTCATCAGCTGGTCTAAAAAAGACATGAAAACCAAGGACAACTGCAAGGAAGTCTTCTAAGGGATGAGCACTCAACTGTATGGGCACAGTATATTTGACAAGTAGCTGAGTTACTGTTTTTGGAGAAGGATCTGTGGGATTATAATAGATCACAAGCAGAACACAACAATGTTGTACTGTTATGAAAAAGCCAAACAGCATACCGTGATATATAAACACACATGGAGCTGGCAAAATACCCAGTGTATCAGTATGAACTGAGCAGGAATATCTTGTCCAGTTTTGGGCACTGTGCTTCAATGAAGATGGAAGCCAACTGAAGAGTGTCAGAAGAGCACTGTGAGTGCATCTGTATTGTGGAACTATTTTACCTGCTAAAATTGGCTGTAGGCAGACAGCTCCTTGGCCTGAGCTAACTCATCAGGTATGTCCTGCAGCTCTCCAGGAGAGTTCCAACTCTCCCAGGTCAAACTGGGCCCAGTGACTGGTTGCCATGACCTAAAGGGTTATCCAGCCTGTGAGTATATAGAGATCATCACTGTGGGTTTAATGATTTTTTAATACACAAGGACACAGGGTCTTTGTCTTCTGAATTTCTGTATTTTATCAGAGATCACCAGAAATGCAACATGAAAATCACCAGTAGCAATATACATATTACTAACAAAAGACAGCTTTTGTCTGTGCTCACTGCTCAGACTCGTTTATGAAATAAATGCCTCCTGTAAACGTATTGGAGCATAATCCTTAGTGTTGTTTTTCATCCTCAGATGAATCTGTGGATTTCATTCAATTGGTCTGAAACTGGGGAGAGTTTGAGACTCACAGTTTGAGAAACACACACCAACACACTTTGTGATGAGGTCAAAGCATCTCCATGACTCCATAGAGCCAACTGTTGTGGAGAACTTGGACCAAGAAAACTAAGACCAAAGTCTTAGGTATTTAAACATCTACTATGCATTGTGGGCATCTGGGCATTCAAGCTATATCTGAGTATACTGATTTCTTTGGCGTTTTAAGTCTGAGTGAGTTGTCCTGTGTTATACTGAGTCAGCAGTTCAAAAGGCAGCTCTTTAAATTGGTTTGGAGTCTATCATGAGAGAAGAGAGAGCCTCCCAGCTTCACACAGGACAAAATGCTTTCAGAGAGCAACATATGTATGTATAGTAGGTGTCTGTTACAAAAGTAAGGCTCCTTTTGCTGTTATGGGCTTTTTACTTCAGAGTTGAGTGAGAAAAGGCTGGCTCCCTTTGAAGTGTCTGCTTTCGAAAAGCTCAGAGGGTGTGATCTGAGAGAGAGAGGGGATCCATCCATTAATATGCCAATAACCTTTCAAATAATGAGCACTTTTATGGGTCTGTTCCTTGACCATCGTTCTTGTAAGTGAGAAGGTTTTTAATCTGAGTGACAGAGTGCTTCTGGCTGCTATCTTTTCAAGGATACTTTGTATGACAATTATGTTTTCCTTCTTGTATTGCTCAGGAAAGGCTCTAGTTTTGCCCTTGTTCCATGGAAAGATGCACAGACCCTGGCGGGTAGCTGGAACTTACTTTTGTCAAGGTGGCCTGATCTTTGCATCTCTACTCCCTGCAATGCTTTGGAAAACCTAGCCTGTGCCTCCAGGATGCCACAGGAGAGAGCAACCCTGGTAACAGAATGGATTAAAAACAGAGGATAAGCTGGGAGCATTTGACCACAGTGTCTTCAACAAGAGTTGCAGCTAATTCTGTATTCTGTCCCCAGTTTGGGCTGGTAAAAGAGGTTTAGAAGAGTAACATTAAAATAGTGCATGTGTGAGGAGATACTTACTGAGCCAGAGATAATAACAAGACTGCTTAGTAGTCCTAGATGGGCTTTCCCCTCACTAACTGATCTAATCAGTTTCTGAATCAATCTAAACTTCAGGCAGCCTCAAGATCATATAATGATTAATCCATGGACAAACTCTTAACTTTTCAACTCCGACACCACCTGCTTTAAAGTTTTAAACTTATTGCCTAAGAATTTAATCAGTTGATCTTCACATATTTTGTTGTGAGAAATAATAAATATGAACTTCTATTCACTGTTACATTCATGACTGTGTATACCTTTCCTCATATAAAAAGCTAATATTTGCAATTTTGGGCACCACAATATTAAAAAGATGTTAAGCTATTAGAGAGAGTCCAAAGGAGAGCCATTAGGATGGTGAAGTGTCTGGAGGGGAAACCACATGAGGAGCAGCTGAGGTCACTTGGTCTGTTCAGCCTGGAGAAGTGGAGGCTGAGGGGATACCTCAATGCAGTTACAACTTCCTTGTGAAGGGAAGAGGTGGGGCAGGCACTGATCTCTTCACTCTTGTGACCAGTGACAGAACCTGAGCAAATGGTATGAAGTTGTGTCAGGGAAGGTTTAGGCTGAATATCAGATAAAGGTTTTTCACCCAAAGGATGCCTGAGTACTGAAATAGAGTACCCAGGGAAGTGGTCACAGTGTCAAGCCTGACTGCGTTCAAGAAGCATTTGGAAAACGCTTTCAGGCACATGATGTGACTCTTGGGGTGTCCTGTGCAGGGTCAGGAGCTCGACTCAATGGGTCCATTCCAACTCAGCATATTCTATGATCCTATTCCAAAGCTTTGACTGCTCTCATCTTTCACTCCATATATTCTACTTCTGTTTTCTTGGAGGATGAAAGAATCAGAACAGCTCATAACACTCTCAATATGATCATGCAGTAGCAGAGGATTATTATTCTGTTTGTTCTCTTTTCCTTTCTTAAGAATTCTTAGTGTTTTATTTATTTTTGAGGGCTCCCGAGCATGACATTGAGATTTTATTGAAACTGTAAAGTGTTAACTCGAAAATCTTTTTTTTTTCTGCTTGCTGATAGCTAACTTAGAGCCCATCACTGTGATACATGGTTAAGAATGTTTATTTCCATGTGCAATACTTCATATTTATCAGCGTTTCATCTGCCATTTTTCTCACAATCATTTGGTATTGTGATCCATCTGCAACTCTTCACAGTTGAATTCCATTTTATTGCCTTAAATAACAGAGTACCATGAGAAATTTTCATTATTTCATTTTTCCTCATGACACACAGACATAACATGAGTTCCAACATGAGGGCTACAAAGCACAAAATGTCTGTTAACTTAATGATTTAAGGACATGCAATTACCAAAAAAAAATTCTCAATAGGTGAGCAGTAGATATGTCTCTGCCTTTCCCTGTGATCTGGTTTTTGTGTTTAGTAGTTCTATGAGGACTCAGATGGAAGAATATACAAAGGATATCACTGAGAAATTCTAAAGATTTTGTCTTTTACTTTTTTGACTATTGCATTTGTTCTACTTTTGCATATTAGTTTGCTCTGCTCTGATCAGGGCATGATCTCACTTACCACTCAACTGATGCTACTGGTCCTTCATGCTGTATTGTACTTGGGGTTCTCATCATGTGATACAGAGATATAGTTTTCATTTTCATCCTATACTCTACATCTGTAATATCACAGCATGAGAAGTCTTTAAGTCATGCCTTCCCACAGCATCTTCAAACAAATGTTGCAAAATCAGTTGTACTTTCACATTGTGTCTTTTGTGTGCTCCACTAGTTCCATACACAGATGAGAATTTCTCCATCCCCTCCACTGTCATTTCACCCAAATAAAGTAAAGGGCTGAATAATAACTTTTCAGAGGGGACCTGTTGATGGCCTTTTAAACAGTTAATTTATAGTCAGCAGCTTTACTTCTTTTCCAAGCCTCTTGCACTGTGTACAATAGCTTCATATTTAACCCAGAACCCTAGTCTACTGTCAATCACATCCCAGTATTAATATTTGTTCTGAGACATACACATATGTAATTCCTTTCTTTTCATCAGCATTTGAGGCCAGGCATCAGCAATTACACATTTTCCCAGGCGTGGCGGCACAGCAGGATACAATCCCAATTGTAGCATTAAGAAGTGACACACATCATTAGGTTTCTGAGACCCTCCTTGCACAGAGAAGAGGATGCTTTCAGTGGGAGTACCCAGCTACAAAAGCATTAATTTCTCACTCTCCTTGGTGCAGCTGGAGGAGTATATTCATGGTTTTGTTCTTTCTCTCTCTTCTTTTTGGCTTGTGGTATTTACAGATCAGGAATGTTTGTACATTTATAAAGATGCAGGCCTTTGCCCACTCCAACAGATGGTGCAGGAAAAAAGGTCACATCGGAGCCAGGAAATGGGATACAAGAAGCAGCACAATTCTGTACCCTGATCCCATCATGACCTTCCACCTATCACTGGTGCCTGAGCACATAAAGGGGCAACCAGAATGATACAGTGGGCCACTCCCTCCGAGGGATACAAAGGGAATGAAGGTCAGCGAAGACACTGAGGATCACTGCATCACCTCCAAGGTCCACTTAGTGCTAATGGAGCTCTGCCATGGACACTGCACTACATCAAGTCTGTGCTTTGCCTAAGTCCTTCTCTGAAACCCTGAGAATTTGTTTTAACTATCTTCATATTCTGCACTTGCAACACACAGGGAAGATGAAGTAAACATCCCTTTCCACATAGCAGATATCCTTGGGCTCATGTCATGAAGAAAGGTATTAAACTGAGTGGTGGCTTGGAAGGAAAAGAAAGAGGAAGGCAGCTAAGTTAATTTGTGGTGTTTGTTTGGGATAAGATACCTGCTGAAAGCATTCATAGTGGGTGGATTCCTTTTCCCTGACAAACCACAGTCAGTATGACGCCCCAAAAGGGATTTGGGGAGGAGACTTGTGTTCCTCATGTTTGGTGTGGTGAGATAATCTCTTCCTCACATACAGTCACCTCCTTATTTTCCAGGAGATGCCTGAGATGGTGTTGCAAAGTGCAGTGGGATGAAGTGTGGATCAAACAGAAACTCTTCAGTGAGTGAAGCTATGCAAGGAGTAAATTACAATAATGGATTTATGGCCAGATACAGAAAACAGCAGTTCAAAAAAGGGTCTGGCAAAATTTCCATAATTAGCCACCTGAGACAGCACTGGTTCATGCCCATGACAAAGGAGAAGCTACTCAGACTCCTTCATGCATCTTTCTGATGTTTATCCTGTTTTTCAGACTTCTCAGTTGAGCCAGAGAAGAGCAACAGAGAAGAGCACTTGAAAACCTTTAATCGTGATAGCCAATGTGGCTTGTAACGTGGTAATTTTTGCCTCACTGCAGATGTGTGCGACAGCCCTATCAATACTATGGTAACTGAAAATTGTGGGTCCTGTCTTGTAGTAGCAAAATATACAAGCAGCTAAAATAGTGTATTCATTGGTTTTCCCTATATAGAGAGAATGGGTTAAGTGCTACATAGCCTTGACACTTCCCCATTCCAATCTCTTGAATATTCAGCACTATTCACTTCTAGCTCTCCACAACTGGCAGCTCCTTACATGAGACCTTATGGTCCTGTGTTGTGTGGCTTGCTCTCTTTCCTTCTGTCCCCTGCAGGCAACAACCTGCAGCACAGAATCACAGAATCATAATATGTGAAGGGATTGGAAAGGACTTTAAAGATCTTCTAGTCCCAGTCCCCTCTGGCATGAGACCAGGTTGCCCAAGGCCTCATCCAACCTCATTTTAAACACTGCTGGTGTTGGGCATCCACAACCTCCCTGAGCAACCTGTTCCAGTGTCTAATCACCTCCACAGTAAGAACTTTCTTCCTATTATCTACCTTAAATTTCTACTCTTCCAATTTGTACCCATCAGACTGTCACCAGTCTCTAGAATATAATAACTACATCTGTCATAATTTAATTGGCTCAGAGATCATTTATAAGTGGAGTAATCAGACAACTAAAATGTTACACAGAAGAGTTATGTGTCTTTACACAAGACAACTGAATATCACTTATATTTACAGTAAAGTAGATAGAGCTGTGCTACAACTTACATATGGACAACCAAATACTTAATACATGCAAAACACCATATTGCCTTGTAAGTATAACTGCAGAAGGGAAACAAATTCTCAGGACAGCAAGGAAGAGGAACAGTAGGTACATGCTGACCATGCCATTGTGACATACTCTGCTCCCTTTGATAACCCAGCACTGTGGCCTCTGGTTGTATTTCCTGGATAAGGTGCTGCAGTGAAGAATTTATGCCTCTCCCTGGTAATGGAGATGTCAGAACAATTTGAGTTCCTTCTCAGGTGGCTCCTCCTGAGTCAGTGCAGCGGGAACTGCTGCAGGCAAGAAGCCCTTTTCATTTCCTGCTCATTCACTGCGCCTTTTGTCACAGCTCAGTGTCTCATTTCCTAAGCCTTTTGACCCTGTGAACCAGAGTAATGAAATTTTTGTGAAAGGCTGACTTAGCTCTGAGACATCAGTCACTGTTCATCGCCATGTGAGGTAGCAAAACTTATCACTAGACCTTTCAAGGAATCAGAGCATGAACTACAAGCCATTAAGGCCCAGGGTTATTTTTTTTATTAACTGCAAAATCTTCAGATACCACTATCACAAACAATTCTCTTTGAAGGTGGTCATAAGGGCAGCTGACCCAAGAGAGAGCTGGAGAGAGCATGCATGAGATGTGCACAGCTACATAAGCTGGTGTCATACCTTGCAAACCGGATGGCTTTTAGCTGTGAAACTTCCTAGAGAGTGTGAGAGGGTCAAAGTTGGATGTTTGATGGGCTGTTCAAAGGGATGTAGTACAAAATATAAAAAGCAAATTATAATTTTTATTCCTTCTTCTAGCTTTTGGGGGAGAGGTGGGAATTACACCTCTGAAGTCAAGAGAGACAAGAGAACCTTTTGAATTTTCTGTTCTAGTTCAGCTGGCATAGCTAAAAGAAATGATGTATCAGGTTCTGCTTCACCCCCTCTGATTTTGCAACACGAACATCCACTGGAGAGAAAAAGGTCATATATATTTGTGTCCTGGCAGCATATCACAAGAATGGGAAGTTGGGTCTACCTTTCCATCTGTTGCAGGTCACTCTGAATGACAGCAAGATTTGTGTCATGGTTTATTCCTAGCTGGAAACACAGCACCGTGCAGCCATTCCCTTACTGTCCCCAGTGGGATGGGGAAGAGAATCAGAAGGGTAAAAGTGAGAAAACTCATTGGTTGGGATATAGACAGTTTAATACACAAAGCGAAAGCCACAAACACAAACAGAGCAAATCAAAGAATTCTTTCATCATTTCCCATTGTCAGGCAGGTAGGTGTTCGGCCTGTCAGGAAAGACATGCTCCATCATGCATGACAGTCACTTTGAAAAACAAATGTCATCACTTTGAATGTCCCCTGTTCAACCTGTTTCCCACTGCTTTATATGCTGAGCTTGATGCCATACAGTATGGGGTTATCCTGTGGTCCTTTGCGGTCACCTGTCCTAGCTGTGTCCAACTCCTTGTGCATCCTCAGCCTCCTGTAGAAGCCCAGAAAATGAGGGGTTAATGTGTATGTCTCCAACACCGATAGCCAGATGGCTGTTGAGCCAACCAAGCCTTGTTGGTAAGAACATGCTGTGAGAAAGAACAGGATGTGCCTGGAGAAGGGGCCATACAGAGGTAGGACAGCACTTTTCTGGGACAAACATCCTTGCTCTGGCTCCTGGAGAAAAGCACAGCACAGTATTGCACAACTGCAGGAATAAATTTGAGAAGGAGGCAGGGACTGTCAAACAAATGTCAACCGAGTAGGAGGGGATCAAGACCACCAAAGATCCCCCAAGCCCTCTTACCCATTTCCAGATTAATAATCTATAAAAAGGTACCCTCACGAAGCCTTGGTGCACACACCCCAGGACAATGGACATGCCATCAGCTGGATTGATCCTGGAGCTGGTACTGGCACTCCTTCCTTCCTTCCTTCCTTCCTTCCTTCCTTCCTTCCTTCCTTCCTTCCTTCCTTCCTTCCTTCCTTCCTTCCTTCCTTCCTTCCTTCCTTCCTTCCTTCCTTCCTTCCTTCCTTCCTTCCTTCCTTCCTTCCTTCCTTCCTTCCTTCCTTCCTTCCTTCCTTCCTTCCTTCCTTCCTTCCTTCCTTCCTTCCTTCCTTCCTTCCTTCCTTCCTTCCTTCCTTCCTTCCTTCCTTCCTTCCTTCCTTCCTTCCTTCCTTCCTTCCTTCCTTCCTTCCTTCCTTCCTTCCTTCCTTCCTTCCTTCCTTCCTTCCTTCCTTCCTTCCTTCCTTCCTTCCTTCCTTCCTTCCTTCCTTCCTTCCTTCCTTCCTTCCTTCCTTCCTTCCTTCCTTCCTTCCTTCCTTCCTTCCTTCCTTCCTTCCTTCCTTCCTTCCTTCCTTCCTTCCTTCCTTCCTTCCTTCCTTCCTTCCTTCCTTCCTTCCTTCCTTCCTTCCTTCCTTCCTTCCTTCCTTCCTTCCTTCCTTCCTTCCTTCCTTCCTTCCTTCCTTCCTTCCTTCCTTCCTTCCTTCCTTCCTTCCTTCCTTCCCTCCCTCCCTCCCTCCCTCCCTCCCTCCCTCCCTCCCTCCCTCCCTCCCTTGACTCCCTTCCTTCCTTTACTTCCTTCTTTTCTTCCCTTCCTCTCTTGCTCCCTTCCCTCCCTTCCTTCCCTTCTGCCCTCCATTGTAAGTTTTTATGGGCCCTATGACTTTTTTGTTCCTTTTTGACCATGGGCATCTATGCACCTTTGTGCTTCCTTCCCTTTCAGGGTAGGGCACCACAGCTCCTTGTGGGCAGGGCCATATGAGAGCCCTTGACACTGTGCAAGTGCTGCTCAGCAGTAACAAAACCACTGCACTCAGAGCCCAGAAAGCCGATTGTGTCATGGGCTGCACCAAAAGCAGTGTGGCCAGCAGGGCCAGCAGGGCCATGCTGTTTCCATTCTCATGACTCCCCACCTGCAGTATTGCATCCAGCTATGGGGCCCTCAGCACAAGAAAGATGTGGACTGGTTGGAGTAGGTCCAAAGGAAGCCACAAAGATGATCAGAGAGTTGGAGCACCTCTCCTATGAAGTCAGACTGAGAGAGCTGCAGCTGTTCAGCCTGGAGAAGAGAAGGCTTCAGGGAGACTTCTTCCCAGCCTTTCAGTACTTAAAGGGGGCTTATAAAAAGGAGAAAGTGGGACTTTTTAATGAGCAAATAGTGATAGTACAAGGGAGAGTGGTTCTAAATTGAAAGAGGATGGGTTTAATTGAGATGGTCAGAAGAAAGTTTTTACTGTGAGGGTGGTGAGTCACTGGAACAGGTTGTGCAGGAAGGTTGTGGATGCCCCATCCCTGGAAGTGTTCAAAGCCAAGCTGGATGGGGCCCTGAGCAATCTGATCTAGTGAGAGCCATCCTTGCCTGTTGCATGGTATTAGAACTAGATGAACTTAAAGTCCCTTCCAATCCTAACCATTCTATGATTCTCTGATTCTAAATGTCCCTGTGTTATCAGCACTGTTTTCAGCACAAATCCAAAACATAGACCCATTCTGGCAACTATAAAGGAAATTAACTCTATCCCAGACAAAACCAGCACACTCCAGCAGACAAAACCACAGTACAACAGATTTTTCTCTCCCTTCTAGCAGCTCCAAAGATATCAGTATTGCAAATAACCAAGATCACAAGCAATAAATTCCCCAAATATTTAACTTGCAGTTATGCAGTTATACAATTACACAAAGAATTCTTGCTCACTGCTGTTTCTCTTGTCCTAGTTTTCTGCATATTGTCTGGAGGATATCCTAATTTCCTGCTGATAATAATAATTCACTATTAAAGTACATACTAAAAATCATACTTAAAAAGAAATTCTGGTATCTATGACACTAAAATAATCTTTCAGGAATGCAGAGAGACTTGAATAACTACTGAAGAAGTCAGAAGATTAACAAGTTTGGAAAGACAATTTAAAAATAGTAATAGCATTTGTGTCTAGAGAGACTCAAGAGAAGACGCTGCAAAGACAGGAAGGACAGATGGAGAGCCTCTAATAAACATTTTGCTCACAGCACATGAGTGATGAGCTACTCTGAATGGTTCGGGCATTTTGGAAGGTGGTACCAGAGCCAGTGTCATGATGAAATTTATTTCTCATCTTCGGCTCTCACAAAGTGTCTTAGAAGTGTGCTTTCAAAACGTTAATTAATCTAATGGGAATTTCAGGCTCTGTGATCTACTTCAAGAGGTATAATAAGGCATCTCTTGACTGGGTTTGAAGAAGATTGGATTATCATGGGAATTGAAATTTCCATAGCATAAGCATTAAGTTATGATTTCATGCAGGGTGCTATAAATCTCAAATAAAAGCATGTCCTCACTGAAAAATGCCCTTGAATCTCTCAACCCAGCTCCTGTTTACTGTGTTGCTTATGAAAATTGCCATGCAAGCAAGTTACTGGAAGGTAATGTGGAGTGTAAGTGCTCTGATGCAATAGAGTATATGCACACTCTGTCTCATGGTTAAGTATGAGGTTTTTTCCCCCAGGGTGAGACGACCAGGGTACCTTGTGTTTACAGCCAGGTCCCTTGGGCAAAGAGCTTGTACCAGGGGTGCTGTAATGAGGTCCATACCTGAGTGCTGCTGCTGTTCCCCTGCCCTTTAACCACTATCAGGGACATGTATTCACCAAAGTACTGTTGAAAAGAAGTGTGAACATGTGATCCAAGGTTTCAGACTTGGTGGCATCATTATCAAGGATTAGAAAGGACTTAAGTGGTACAAACGGGAGCTGCCTTGGTATGCCTCAGCATGGTCTGATACCAATATCTGTGGCTAAGAATACTTTCTTTAAGGTGAGAATTAACCACTGACAGTCACCACAGCAATGACTCATCCTGTACTTGGCTAAAAATGAAAATTTAAAATTGTATTTTGAGAATTCTTTTTAAAAACATCTCTAAACCCACACCGCACTGATTAATTTTCCCTTCAGCCTTTTGTCTTTTGTGGGAAAGTACCATGACAAGACCCTGAGCAGACAACTCAGAAAATAAAAGGCTCTGAAACTGCCAAAATCAAACAGCTCTGCTGACATAGGGCTCGACATCTCCACCTTTCAAACACTGTTAAACACATGAGCAACCATCAGTAGGCAAAACTTTCAGATACACCCAGTGAAAGACCCACACTCACATGTGCCTCTTCAGTATTTGAGGTAGACCCATATTTCTCCACTTTGGAAAGTGTGGAAGGCTAAAAACAACACAACTTCCTCTATCTTTCTGCAAGGAAAGTCTAACAGCTTCTCTCAATCTCCTTGAAGGTGATGGACCATTCTTTTCCAATGTGAGTTAAGAGTTTTGTATGCTCTGCCACGCATGTGTTGAGCTCATAATCACTGCAGCACACAGGGAGAAGATGAAAACTTTGTTTGTCATTGGGATTATAGTTTAAACTGATTGACAGCACTTCAAAAAAGACTACATTATAAGGGAGCTGTCAAGATTTCCTACAACTCATCATTTAGAAGCATGAAAAATTAACATTATCTTTTTGTTTCCCTGATACCTCTGAAGATGTAGCTCTTATGGCAATGACGCCTATGAAAGCACAGCAGTATTTTTCTGGTGTTTACATTTTGTCTATATTGCACCTAGTTTAATCATAAAATTCACTGCAAAGAGAAGCAAAGACTAAAACCAAAGGATCTCTATTTTATCTGGTTTCATGTGCCTTTACTTTTGTTTGGAAATAATTATTAGGCCCAGTTTAAAATCTTCCATATACTTCCAACAGGTATTTTCAGATGAAAAGTTGATCCTGCACTCTCAAAAAAAGTCAGAATAACAATCATACATATTCAAATAATGTAATGAAAAGGATTTAAATTTTTAGCAGGACTGAAATCAGTGTGACCCTCTCTTCAGTGAAGAGGGTTCAGTGAAGGCTCGGTAAGGCTCTAGCTCTCTGCAGCGCTCATGCTAGAGGTAACGGCAGAGGCTGTGGTGCTTTGAGATGTGTTGTGATGTTTTGACCCTCAAAAAGAGTAAGGTGACCTGTTTTCTTCCCTCAAAGTAATGCTAACCTATATGGCCAGTCACTTTTGCAAACTTCAGACTTTCTCTCATGTATCTTCACTTTTGTTTTTTTTCCAGTTGTCTCCCTCCTCATTTCTCCAGGCACAGCAACTCAGTCTGCTTTTCTGAAACATTTTGTATTGCTTGAGAAGGCTCCCCCCATCCTTCTTTGCAGTTTTCTTTGAAGATTTATTTTCACATGGCATCTAGAAAAAATGTGCTAAGAAGCAAGTGCTGCTGTAAAGAGCTGACAGAGGCTATTTAATATGGACTTTGTCACCTTTGTGCTTGTACACCCAGAGTGCTCACAGCTGGTCCTCTGATCTATTCTCCTGATCACCAGTAAGTGACAACTTCGATGCTCACAATGTATACCTGCTTGTATGCATACACTATACATAAAGCAGCAAGGCCCTGCTACAGAAAACAAAGAGAAGATAACACATTTAATTAATCAGGGTCCTACAACATGTGTGAGTGCTGGTTCAGGTCCTGTTGTTTGCAGTAAAAGAAGTTTGTTCTGTGAGTGGCAGTGGCACAGGTTTGTGCAGGTGGACACATGCTTTTATAGAGTTGCCTTTGTGCTCATGTGGAGTTGAAAAAAGTGAATTGGTAGAGTTCAGGAGACATTTTAAGATTAATCTGCCACTACAGCCTTGAACTCAGAGAGGCTTGATAATGAGCTACATTAAGTTAAATTAGATGGAATGAATAGGAGGTATTTCCTTTCCATAGGCAACACTTTATCTCCAACATCTGAAATAGTTCAGTTCCAGTTTCTCGACTGCTGACACGCTACAATTCAGCTGTACTGATGTTTCACTTGGTCCTTCTGCATATGCTCATTCCTGTTACTGGAAAAGATCTATGTACTGGACAGACTTTGGAGAATGTCATTGTAGAAAGTTATCCTGGGCTGGCAAGGCAGCAGGGAGAGCACAATTTTCTGTCAGCAAACATTTATTTATTTCCCCCAACACCGTATGCTTTATTTAATTTTTTCAGTGCAAAAGAATGTATTTGTAAAGCCTCTGCCTTGATTTGAGTTTTAGAACCCTTTGTAAGATCTGTTTGTGTCAATGTATAGTAACTTCTTATTAGAGTTGTTCCCTTCTTACATGGAAGTTGCAGTCCCATCTACTGGAGTATTTCCTGGAGCTTTAACAAATTCAAGTACAGTTGCTACAAATAAATTAAAAATTATTTTAAAGATAATAATAATAATCTACCTAAATTAAAGGCAAATATACTCTGCTCCTACAGAACTAGTAGGAAGTTGAGGTTACACAATATTGTGAACAGTGGAGAAAGCATAAGAACCAGTTCTTAATCATATTAATTAAACTGAGTTGATTAAGTGGCCTGAAGGACCCTTGAGTTCCACATCTGACCTGCTCTGAATGAGGGTGTAGATAAACTTCCTAACACAAATAGAACATGGAAATAGATGCTTCATTAGCTCCATTGCCTGGTAAGGGTCTTCTTTAAGCCTGTGGCAGAAAACGTAATAAAACACAGGAAAATTAATAAATCCCAAATATTTAATAAAACCTACTAGGTAAGAGATTTGACAGATTTTCGTAATGATTATCTTAATAAACTCCTAAGTCTGTGGTAGGAAACACCAAAGAAATATATTTTTCCAGTAGAGAGTTTTCAAGATCTCCCATGCAAATAGAAATACATGCAATTAATACATCCAATGTAATTAATGTCAACACTGGACACCATGCAGCAGAAACAAACAGAAACACAGAATTTCAGCTCCAGAACATTCTACTATCTGCAAGTAATATAAGGCAGCATAAGGTGATTCTTTCTATGACAAAGCAGGTCAAGAATGGCACGTGTTGGTAGAGGACCAGCTTGATGTGAGCCAGCAATGTGCACTCACAGCCCAGGAAGCCAGTTGTGACCTCAGCTGCATCATCATCAGCAAGGCCAGCAGGTCACGGGAGGGGTTCACTCCCTCTGCTCCAGTTGGGGAGAGCCCACTTGGAATGCTGTGTCCAGCTCTAGGGACCTGAAAATAAGTGGATGTGGACTTGTTGGAGCTGGTCCAGAGGAGGCCACAAAGAGGATCAGAGGACTGGAGCACCTCTGCTATGAGGACAGTGAGAGTTGAGGTGGTTCAGCCTGGAGAAGTGAAGGCTATGGGGAAACCTTAGAGCACCTTCCAGTACCTGAAGGGACTAAAAGATTGCTGGAGAGGGACTTTTACAAAAGCATGCAATGGTAAAACAAGGGAAAATGCCTTTAACCTCAAAAAGGGTAGGTTTAGATTAAATTTTAGGAAGAAAATCTTTACTGTGAGGGTGGTGAGGCACTGGAACAAGTTGTCCAGAGAAGTTGTGGATGCTCCATCCCTGGAAGTGTTGAAGGCCAGATTGGACGGGGCTTTGCACAACTTGATGTAATGAAAGGTGACCCTGCCCATGGCAGGGGGATTGCAGCTGGTTATATTTAAGGTCCCTTCCAACCCAAACCAGTCTATGATTCTATGAAAAGAATTGCTAATGCATGCTAAATACAAAAGTACAAAATGTTCTTAAGGTTAATCAATAACCAATTTAGTATAATTTTAGAAGATATGATCTGACATTAATATCAAACAACCTATTTACATTTTAGAGCTATTCAAATAATTTCTCATGCATCAGAATTTTTGAAAAGATCAGCAGGCATCCAGATTTCCTGAAAGGTCCCTGTCTTAAAAGCTATGCAAAGATACCTGGTTGTTTCTTTACTCTTTCACGTGTTCAAGTCACAAGATTGCTGATGTGCCAGCACAATTCGTACTAGGCTTGTCTGCCTGAGCAGAAAGATAGCAGACTGCAACATGTAGAATATGCAGTTTCCAGGCACTTCATCATGTGTAGTGCCAAGCCATGTCTTGCAACGCTTTTCTTTGTGCAAAGTGATACCTTAAAAAAAGTTAATGGGATATTAGTGTAGTCCATAGTTCTTCACACCAAATACACAGGGAAAAGTCTGAGTTTTGATACATATGCAGTGTGAAAAAACCTACTCAAATACAGTATTCTTCTTATTTCATGGTGTTTAATACCATAATACACAAAACACTTGCAAAAAATGCAATATAAGAAGCAGTTTCGTGTAATAATATATAACAGAACTGTAGCCAGCAGGATAGAAAAAGTAAATGAAGTTTTAAATGGTGGATAGTGCCAACATGTAAAGAGACCAGTCCTTTGTCAGTTGCCTGTACTGTTAAACCTTTAAATAATATTATTAATGATAAGACAAACATGGAACAAAGTGTGAGCTGCAATATAAATCTGAAACAAACAATGCCAAGAAGAAATTCAAGTTATGATATTCTGCCTCCTACTGCACTCCTACCCACCTAATGTCTGGATCCAGCTCGCAGTGTTTGTAATGAGTACAAAGATGTTATAGGCATGGATTGGAATGATGAACTCAAGCGTAATAAGGCTCAACAAAAGCATTGTCTCCTTCAAGCTGTGAGCTGCAACTGATTCTTGGAGGGCCAAAACTGTTGTGTAACAGATGCTCAAAATGGTATGGATGTTGAAGCAAAGGTCACTCCTAGTGTCTTCTCAGTGAACCAGACACAAAGCCCACAGTTGGCAAAGTATCACAGGAAAGCTTTCATAATGTCCCTCTGTATTTTTTCATTAATTAATTGACTTCATACAGCTGAGTTTCACAGCCCATAATTATTAGATGTATTCAATTACTCTGAGCCTTTTTTTACAGACAATGCTGACTGCATCTTTTCAGGAGGAGGTCTGTGGCCTCCTCTCTTCCCTGCTCCATCTGGAGCCCCCTTGTATTGCATCCACATCTTCACTGCTGCTGCAGGTTGGTGATGGCAGAAATGGGATTACTACACATTACACAAACCCCTCCCACGTCCTTAGGGTCTGTATGTCTGCTGTTAGTCCTGTACTGCCCATGGGAGCAAACTGGATCTGGGATGAGAATTCTCAGTGCGATATTTTGGTGACACTGTCTCTGGTGTTGTCTGCTTGGTTGGTGGAGGATAAACCTTTCTGATACTTAAAAACTGACACAAAAACAAGTGAATAAAAATGCTTATGAAACTTTGGGATTATTTTCTAACTAAAAAGCAACAAATGTAATCTCATTTTGTCTGTCATGCTTTATTAGCTGTAAGTTTTGTGTAATTAAATATTCACTTTTTGACAGAATCTTCAGTTTGAGTTCATATTTCTGTAGAGGCCATTCATGAACATTTTTTAAATTATGGTGTATAAAATTAAAAAATATATTCAAAGGTCTGGAAAAAAAATCCAAATTACAACACATGCTTTCACTTTTTAAACTTTTTTCTTCTAAATTTTCCTCTAAATGTTATTTCAAGAGAGCTGAGATAGTAACATTAATGCAAATTTTCATTTAATAAGGAAATTATTTTCAGTGATTTTCATAACAGATTATACAGTCTCTGGAGAAGGAAAGCAAAGCATGTTTCAAATAAAATAAACTGCACTGCTTCTTTGCACAGCAATTCAAGACATTTACATTCTATACAGATGGCTGAATGCATACATACATTACTTTACAAAACGATAAATAATATTCATAGAAGATATTAAATTTATACACATTTTATAAAATATGTAGTCCTGTAGTTCATAACTAAGCTTTTGTACACATGCACTTGAAAACTGATATGAAGTGGGTTGTGCCTTCGTCTGTCTTCAGAGTGCACTTCTAGTAAAGCCAACCTGTGATATGTAACCACTTCTCATCTTGCTGTCATCATTTCTATAAAAACTGTGGTCTCTTTAAGATATTTTTAAAATGCATGTCATGGTAATGGATTGCCAACCTTCCTCAGTTGATTCCTGGCTTGTTCTAGATTGCCAGCAATTAGTCCTGAATGCACATATTTAGAACAATTAGAAGTGCAAAATGATTTTTCCTCCAGGAACAAACAACTGAACTTGAAAGGCCTTCCTGGAGTTCATTGCTCACCTGTCTTTCAAAGGGCTCTGCTTCTTGGAACAAGATAGGTTGTTCCTGGAGACTCCTAACAACTCAGTGAGGGTAATGTTTCATGGTCATAAATCAGAATGTTTTTCAACCTAGATTCTGTCCCTCAGATGGTACAACACAGCTTACCTCTTCCCTGAAATGCAACCCTACACTTACAGGGAGAAATACACCCAATTTTCCCAAAGAGCATCACATTTCCTTTAGGTCATTAATAAAGTATGGTTTTCCTGCAGGTCGCGCCTTTCCTGACAGATACTAGTGTGTATCAGACCAAGAGCCAATGCTCTTGCTCTGCATCATTCAGCCGCTGGCACATAGCAAAACTCTAATCACTCTAGACATGAGACTGGCTTGAGAATTTTCTGGATTTGTTATTATCTTCTTCTAAATGAGTCTATGGCAGTAAGACATTTTCATTCTGAGTTTTCCTCCCTGTTCAGTCTGCTACATGATTAACCACATGGCATAGGGGAGACAGGCATAAGTTAGACTCATAGTCTAACAAAGCTTAAGCAAGGTGTGTAAAGTCATCCCAAAGGATCACAGTGGCCATTGGGAGTGTATTCACAGTTAGTTCCCCTTATCATGCCAGTGGGTAGTTAGACAACCCCAGAGGGCCAAATAAGCAAAGACTTGAACCATCATCTGAAGACATCTCCTACGTGCCTCGTTAAGGTGACTTGTGGGGAGTAAAGACCCTTTCTTTGTTACACCACCTTAAGAGCCTGCCTAATGTGACATCAGATGGTGGTGACAAGGCTCCAGGCAGCAGTTGGTACAAATAGAACAGGGCATCATGTGCACCCTTCTGCTGGCCAGCATGGAGACAGGGCAGGACAGAGGGGGACCCGGGGCAGAGACTCAGATAGATGTGGTGGGACTTGGCTGGACAGACATCAGCCATTTAAAAGTTAGGCATCTCACCTATGCTGCTCATCTAGAGTTGGTCTGGGTGGTCAGAGATGGGGCACGGCATCTCATGCAAAGGGAAGTGTCCAAAACAGGAGGTATGGTGTGCACTGGATGTGCCTGTCCATCTCCATGGATTGGTGGCAGCTCTACAAGGCTGGATGCCTGGGTTTTTTCATGACTACAGGTAAAAGAAAGGCACCCCATCACTGGGAACTATGCTCAACTTTGTTGCAGACCTCCAGGGCTAGTGGGTCATCCATTTCTACCTGATTTGGTTTGGTTTCAGACCAATCATAAAACACAGACAGAAAGGTCACTTTTTTGTTTATTCTTGAACACTCTGGAGCTCTTTGGACAAGAAGATTTGTTCAATGGGAAGGTGTTACAATCCTCCTGCTCTGCCTCACAGTGCAGAGACCAGTGTCAAATCCATCATCCACCAAAACCCAGCTGCAGGGAGATGTTGGTGTGAACAGCAATAATACACTGTCTGACTCCACAGATGGAAGTGCTAACACAAAGCCCAGATCCGTCCACTTCAAAGCAACATAGTGGGTGGACCTAAGGAACTGACTTGCCTTGAAAACACAGAGATCACAAAGAGATGTTCAGCACAAGGCAGGCATTTTGCCATTAAGTCTAATTAATTTACATTACGATTGGTTCAATTCTTTATTTCAGAAGAGTTTTGGAATCAATTCTCTTTAATTCATATCCACTTTCAATAAAACAGTCAAGCTAATCACAGAAATCATTTGAAGTAGCTATTTCCATAAACAAGCAATTAGCCACTTATAAAATTAGTTTTGGATGTGATTTTAATATAAAACTAGATATAGTCTTAGTCTTCATTGATAACATTAAGAACAATTTCATTCAGTCTCTCTTCTTTAAAGATTTTACAACTGTTGTGATCAATATTTACGAAGTGCAAGGTAGACATATAAATATTCACTGAGCTGGCCAGCAGTGATGGACTTTCCAGGGGGAGACTCTTTCCGAAAGGAATTCTTTTATCCCTTTTGTGGTATGACCTGCACAGGTACCCTACCTGGGTGAGGACTCCTATTTAAACATGAATCCACATCCAGCTCCACCAATTTCAAGGTGCTGAGCCTTTCAAGGTGGCCTGTACAATTAAACTTGAGGCTTCCCAGGAAAGCTTATTACAAATGAGAAACAGGTTACGAGAGATCTGTAACCTGGACCCAAGTTAACAGAACCTAGGGTGCCTGAAGCATGATTTGGAGAAGTGTCATGCCTCATCTTCCAGTCCAGCAGAAGGCTGTGTCCACGTCCCACATACCTGAGCATTCCTCCCACTCAGCTCCTTACAGCCCCAGTTGCAGGCAGGATGGCAGGGGGAAAACCCTGCCAGCTCTTTTGGGAAGAGAGGGGGCTTAGGGGCGAGGTGGTCTTTCCAGAAGAGATGTGTGAGCACAGAGCTGGCCCAGGGCCGCTGGCTTTGGGGGAGCAGTCTGGCTGTGCAGCCCACATGCAAGACATGCCATGTACCAGGGAGGGCTGAGGTAAGAGCTGCTTTTCCAACTCACCATGCATTGTGAGCCTCAGCTGCAGACTGGCTGAACTCGCTTCTGAGGGGTGTCTGTAGATACCCCAGCTAAAATGCAATTTACAGCCCAACAACGACTTTTCTGTTCCTAAATAAATACCAGTTTACAGAAGACCTCTCTTCCATGCATGTTTTTCAAGGCTTAAAGACAGTAATGTATAAAGATGGTATCATAAAAATAATAATAAAAAAACAATGGAGTAAAAGTAGCACAAATATTTCAGGAAAAGTGTAGAAATTTTCCTCGTATGCTTGAACTGCTGCTTTCTTCCTCTCAGAAAGGGCAGTATCAGCAATCTCTAATGATTTATGGTGGATGATACAGGCCCGTCACCTGCCGTGGTTTTCCAGGATGAAGAGAATAAGCTACCCTGTTAGCATGATGCCTAGCACTAACAATGAGCCATGCAGTTAACATTCAGGGGATTGCTTACTGCTCAGATAAGCAGCACTGAACTTCCTGCCTTTAAAGAAGGCTGAAAGACAGGTATTTTTTTCCCAACTGAATGCACAGAAATGGTTTTCTACTCTAAAAAAATGTAATTTGTCAGAAAAATGAGCAAGGAGGTATATTGTTTCTGCCAAACCATGCATAGAAGTATAATCTTTCTGGGTTTTAACAGTCATACCACATAAATCAAACTAATTGGGAGAATCAGGATTACACATATCAATAACAGGTTTCCTGTTTTGTTATTAGGTGAATAAAGATGCTTTGAATTTTTGCGTGTGTGTTTGTTTTTCTGTTTAAAAAATGAAATTAATTTGGTGTTTTGGTTTTTCTTGAAATAACTAATTGAGTTCAACCAATATTTTCATAAATAAATATTTGTGTTTAAAAGTACAACTCTTCTTTCCACCATCTGATATATTTTCTTGCTTACAACTATTGTTGCCATGCAGCAGAATCACACACCTTTGATTTTTCATATTTAAACATTTCCTAAAAAAAAAAAGGCAACAGTTGGAAACACTGCAATACAAATGCCCCTTGTAGACCGAATTCTTTACCTGGTATCAATATTAGAAAGTTTCTATAATTATACTTTGTGGTGAATTTCCAAACCTAGAAAAAAAATTTACAGCCAAACTGCACTGAATAATCCTAAACTGAAGGAAGAACAGCTGAAAGCTGCAATTTACTTGGCATCTTTATCTCCCACCACATTCAATGGGAGCAAAGGGAATCCAGGAATCTCAGAAAATTTAAATTCCTAATGAAGAACACTGTTTTATCCTATTTAATTTCTCCTGAGAAAGCATGGACATAACTCAATATAGAATCATAGAATGGCTTGGATTGGAAGCAACCTTAAAGATCATTTAGTTCCAACTCCCTGCCTTGGCCAGGGACAACTTCCAGTGAACCAGGTTGTTCAAAGCCCCATCCAACCTGACCTTCAACAATTCCAAGGATGAAGCATCCACAACTTCTCTGGGCAATCTGTTCTGGTGCCTCACCACCCTCACAGTAAAGAATTTCTTCCATGTATCTAACGTACCTCTTTCAGTTTGAACCCATTACTTCCATAACTCACCACAGTTCCTGATGAAGAGTCCCTCTCTGGCTTCCTTGTAGTTCCCCTTGAGATACTGGATATATCCCTGTTTAATATTACTTTTGCACTTCACACCAATTCAGATAAGGGCAGCTACATATTTTTAATAACTCTGACCTGCAGTACTTGGGACCTGGGACAAAAGCATAGCAGCACTGTAGCAAACAGCAATACTGCCCCAGTGTGTAAGCTACACTACTCTGACCCAGAGACCATTTTTCCCACGTGCAACCTGTGTACAGTTGCACATGACACAACTGCCACATGCCAGACATGACAAAGCAGGCCGAACTCAAAGGAATATCTGCTTCAAAGGGAATTTCACACATGTCCGTTTTAAAGATGTCTCTGTGGACCCAGCCAGAAAATTCCAGTCTCCCAGAAGGTGGAATTCCAGGGACACTGTCTTTCAGGGCACTGAAACACAGCATTTCTTAAACAAAATGGTCTGAGTCACCATTGCAATGCTCCCAGTGCTGATGGAGAGAGCAGAGCTGAGAAGAGTGTGCAGAGCCACCCCAGTGTCACAGCCAGGGACTGTCCCCACCAAGGACCTCAAAGCTTCCCAGGACCTGGCAATACCTGAGGGCACAGTGCTGGAGTCACCTGCCAGTGTTGTATCTTGGGCACAGGTTTTATCTTGGGCCCTTTGAAAATTTATCAAGCAAACAAAATGCTGCAGACAACGCTCCAGGTTGAAAGAATCAGCACTGCAGCTGTGCCAGCAAACACTGCAAGAGCTCTAGATAAGGGATCAGACTGCTGCAGCACTGTAAAGTACATCATGTTTTTGAAATCAAGGTAATGAGACAAGGAGTGAGAAAAAAAATTGCAGCTACAAATATTTCAATTACATGCTGGGATATTTCAGAAAACTTTCTTGAATCTTCCTTCCCTGACCCCAACTGCTGCATTGAGCTTTTACATTATTTTAATCTGAGAATGAAATAGAAACAATTCTAACTTCAGTTTTGCTCTTTCAATGATATTAAAAATTGACTGCAAGTTTGTGAAATACATTTCAAAATACTTTTTGGAAGGAACTGTTTTTAATGGATTTTTTTTTCTTTGTAGAATCACCTAATTGTCTTAAGAATATTAAATAGGGGGACAAGGATCTGAATAAAAGGAAGAATGTTAATGAAAATTGAAAAAATTTTGAAAAAAATTTGATCTAATTTGATCAATATTAAAAAAAGTTGTGGGCATCTTAGAGTCTGATGAAAGGATTGTATTTTGGATAAAACTCTCCCTAAATATGCCTATCAGCTCCAAAATAAAGTTAAAGGAATAATAGAATCACAGAATCATTAAGGTTGGAAAGATCATTGAGACCAACCAACAGTGCCTAGTCCACCACTAAATAATACTAAGCAAATTAAGCAAGAGTGAGGCTGTGACACATGTGGACACTTGCAGCTGCATTTCTGGAAAACACTTTCCAAATAAGTGCCATAACCATCTTTCCTGTCCTTGGAGGATTTGCTATCTCTGTTACAAAGAAAAGGGCAAAATTGCTGGCACTTATTTAAATCCATGTTGCTGTATCTTTATAAATCTCTTGTGTTCAAAACATCTTTCTCAGGAAGGTAGGGTTTGTATCCAGCTTAGCCCTAACAGAGTTACAGCAATGATTTTTCCCCCCATATTTATGATTTTCTCATTTTTATGATTCATGATTTATGATTATAGCCCCTTCCCATAGAAACAAAAATTCAGAAACTGCTGAAATCTCTGGTAGAGCAACAGAAATCTCTTGTTTGTTATCAAACAGAGGACACACAGTGTAGCACAGTTGGTGTGGATGGTGTAGAAGTATTTTATTCCTGTTTGCTTTTGATGAAATTCTTACAAGGCTGAAGAAAATAATTAGTAAAAATACCTTAGGTCAGGTAAATTTTTCTCATTTTGAAATATCATAAACAGTTCAAAACTTGACCAAACTCTGTAAAATGGTCAGAGACTAGGCTTCTGGTACTGCATGTGGTTTCTTGTAAAGATTAGGGAAAGCACTGAAAATTTTAGTACATGAGGACATCAGATAGCCCAGTAAATTGAAATTAACACCACAGTGACACAGTCGCTCAAACAAGGGAATTGACTTATCTGTAAAATAACCCAATCACATTAGAGTTTGGGCTCACTGGGGTGTGGGAACACTTAGACTGCAGCAGGGGGTGACAGAGGTGGTAGTGTCCAGGGATGCTGCAGGAGTGATGCAGTATTGCCCTTAATAGTACATCAGCACAGTGGTGTGGCCACACCCTGAGCTCACTCACCTGCCTGTGCGATATCACCCAGAGGGAAAAAAGGAAAATCAGTTGAAGTTTTCAGAGCTCTGCCGTTGGCAGCACAGCCCTTGTGAGTCCCTGGAGACAGCAGCTCCCACGAGCATCCCAAAGCAGCTGCAGATGCAGGGCTGAATCCTTTTGCACTGCACACATGATTTTTTGCATATACAGAGTAAATCTAACACAATGTTTTACTAGCTTTCATTTATCTTTTGCTGTGGTAATGAAAAAGATCATCATCAAAGAGGACGAAGGCCATGAAAAACTCAATATTCCACTACAATGAGGGGTTTATGGCCTCATTTGGCAGTAGTTATATTTATCAAGTGTGCAGCTCCAGTGCCTGTCCTATAGCCCATGTGCTTCAAGAGTTTGCTGTCTGCAGGATACTGTACTCCTGTATCCAGAATACATAGTACCTGGCACAGGAACTGTTCTGGGCTGAATGTTACAGAAGACCTGATTCCTTAGTGTGTTAGCCAGTTTTCACTCTATTTCCACAGATTTTTGTGAAGATAGAAGGAAAAAAATGTTGGTTCAAGATCACACCTTGCATTTATGATAGCTTTTACTGAAAGACTGGTGTTTTACACAGCACTGCTACATGAAAAATAACTGGACTTCATTTCCTATTATTGCTCACCTTTAGCCAAACCCAACCAAAATTTTGTGGTACCCCTTAGGTGATGAAACATTCACTATCTCACACCATGAAGACAGAAATAGCAAACAGTGACGCCTATGACCATGATATCTCCTCCACAACATGGCAAAAGCTCACACATTTGAAAACTGTAAACATATTCCAACTCACATTTATTCATGTTACTGCTTTCACATTGATGAGGTGCAATATACTGCTCATTTCAGATGGGGCCACTGACATGCCCCAGTAAACTCTTGATACCTTTTATACCATGAATTAATACTGTACTCAGAGCACTAATAAATATTTGAAAAGTCTGTAAATGATCTACAGTGAACTCCTTTGTAAAAGCATTTACCTTATTTAAATGGATTTATTTCTATGTCAAAATACATTTTACCATGAACTGATGAATGCAACTGTTCTGATTGTGTGCACCTGATATGGTCTTTGTCACTGCTGTAAATCTGCATGAGATTCTGCAGCGCCAAACAAGATTTGATCTTAAGGTGCTCATTTTGCCCTCATTAAAAGGAGCAGGTCTTGAAGCAACTTCTTGCAGCACTTTCCAGGGAACTCCCATGGGCTGATGCTCAATGATCTGATGCTCTGGTGATGCCTCAGTCCAGGGTGAAATGTCGGATACTTCAACCTCAATCCAAGACTAAATGTTAGATGCTTCAAGCTCCTCTGAATTCTCTGAGCATGTCAGATCTCCTTACATTCACATGTGCCTGTGTGTGTGGTACTCACCAAACCCATGGAGCAAAGTCAAGCAGCTGTCCTAAGTATATGATGCAGCAGTCCCTGACTGTGCCCTTTAGACATAGCCCTCATGGTAAAGGTGGTTGCCATTGATAAGGCTGAAGGTGGCCAGGGAATGGTTGGTGCTCTTGAGGGAGGTCATTCGTGTGGTGCTCCTGGCCATGCTCTGGGACCGGATGAGGAGACGAGCTCTGCAGCAGAGCAGCTGGTTGTTGAACTGTTTCCGAAAGCTCTTGCTGAGCAAGTAGAGAGCAAATGGGTTGACACAAGAGTTAGTGAATGCCAGGATCCGAGCACAGATACTGGCAATGAAATGCAGCACTGAGGTGTCCACCTCGGAGTAGTGGTAAGACCGGTATAAATAGATGATGTGAGTGGGAAGCCAGCAGAAGGCAAAGAGGCACACAAAGACCAGTACAGTCCTGGCCAGGCGCTTACGGGATTCAATCTGGAAGATGAAAGAGAAATGCAGATTAGCTGCTATTCCTATCTCAGACAAGTAGCAGACTCTTTTTGCCAGCACTGTAGCTTTGGGTTTAGAGCATGGCAGGTGGCATATCCAGAGCAGGGAAATCTGGACTGCAAGTAAACATAGTCAAGAACTCTCCTTGTCTCTCCTCAACCCCTTTCCCTTAAAAACAAATAATTCTGAAAATTTATTACATTAGAAGTAGTCTTTCCTGTTTAGAGATAAAATTCCAATGGCTTGTCACTTTGCAAAATCTCAGCTCAGGCAACAAACATGTGGACATTTGCATTAGTTATCCACATATAATATACACAATCACATGAAATGCTAATATATTATCTTATTATTATTACTATTATTGTAATTAATCATTGGGTAGGAGTCTGGGATATTTCACAGAGCCCAAAGGCAGGACATTCTGTCACAGGGCCATGTGGTGTATGTACACAAAAGTGATGTCAACAGCTCACAGCTCTTTAAGATCAAGTGTAGCACTCAGAGTCTGAAGGAGACAGAGAAACAGACGGAGGATATTTTGTACTTGGGGAAACACTGAGACAGTGGCAAGGTGGACCCTTCATCTGAAAGCACTGGAGCAACCAGGAGAAGACAGATACAGGTGGTGAATAGATGAATGAGCACCTACCAGCACGCTTTCAGCTTTGTCAGGGAAAGGTGCTTTTACAAAGCCAGCTAGTACATAGTACAACCTTCATGCAGACAAGACACACTGTTACTTTACTTACTTCTACAGGCTTGGAGTCAACCCAAAGCTATTGCTCAACTGAGGGAAGCTGAAGTAAACTATACCTTGTCTTTTCTCCACAAGTGCTGCCCACTAAGATGACAAAGCCACTGAAAGCCACATCTCTCTTCCTAACAAGCACAAAAGCCATGATGGAGGTTGCCCAAAAGGAGAGGACAGAGAGAGCTTCCCAGAGACACCTGCTAAAATGCACTGCTTCCGGGGAGAGGTTGTGCAGCCAGAGTTTGTAGGATTGGAAAATATAATGCTGCTGAAATTTTAGGGCTCAGTAATGTTCTCCTCTTTGGTAATCCCTGAAACTCTTCCCAGGTGCTCCCAGGGAATTTGTTGCATACCACTTCCTGTATTTAAGTAGGACCTGAATGGCCTGAAATTGCCTCGTAGCCCTAGCTCTGCTACCTTTGTTTCTGCCCCAGTGTGGCTGCAACGCCTGGCCCGACTTCCCAGACACTTCCCCATCTTCCCTCCCCTTCTGAGCTGCAAAGGTAAATCAGCATCTTACACAGGCTCATCTTTCCTCAGGGCAGCTGCAGGCAGGAAGCAGGCAGGAGAGACCTGACAAGACCATTTTGACTTTATTTTGTACCTTTTTAATGGCACTGACTGAAAATCAGCCATTGAGCTTAAGGAAGGATTGACATGTACCAGGTGATAATGTCTTCAGAGAGCAGGCTGAAAATTAAATCCTTTGAGAAAGGGCTCTCCTTGGCTAAACCATATGTTCTTTTTAAATGTATGCTTAATTTGATATAGGGCTATTGAGGCCACATCTGCACTATGAAGAAAGGAAGCAACGCAATAAAGAAATCGATACCAGTTATCTCAGATGGAGACCTATAGCTCTTGAATGCACTGCAGGACAGGAATGATGGACGGAGGGTGCTAGACTGCAGCCTTTAGAGCTCTCCCCCCAAAACCAAAGGGTGAAAGGGCTGCTTTTACTGCTCACTTTATTGTCACTAATCAAAACAGCCATTGAATCAGCAGGGAAATGTTCTGGAGGAGAGAGATTTACGCACATGCAGAAGGGGAAAAGGGTAAGGATTTCAGGGATTGCACCTTATTTGATGGACGAAAAAACAAGTCTTTCCAGCCCTATTGCTTCAACATAGCACCTGAAGGCTATGTGACATGATTGTGTTGGGTCAGCCTAAGGTGGAGGTGTCAGCTGGGTGCAATTCTGTGGATAATTGCTCAGCTGAAGAACAGCTTGTGTCAGTTTAGCTGAGGTTAAAGCACACCTCAGCTGAAAGGAAGAGGTAAGGCAAGTAAGATAAATATGTCAAAGTAAATAAGCTCTTTAGAAACAGGCAAGGCTTTGTTCAAGTTACTCCCTTTGACAAAGCAACTTTCTAAAATTTTGATTTTCAACCATGTCACTCCTCTGCTTCAATCTCCAAACACCATATCCCCGCTCTGCCTCTTTCCCTCCATCCTAGCCGATATCTTCCCAGGCTTTGACATGGGTCTCCTGTTATGCTTTCCATGGTAACCACTCCACCAAAGTCTCTGAACCTGGAAACAGGAGGATATGCTTTAATTGTTTAGGCCTGCGTCATGGTTTTTTTCAACCATTTTAATTCTTTAACCCCACCTAATCTATTAAAATTAGCACAACGAATGCAGTCTGTTCCAGTATAAATTTCTCTGTTTTCCCTCTTTCCTCCCAGATTCACAGAGAATGTGGATTTTTGAAGAAAGTCAAATATCTACCTGTTTCCTCACATGCACATTTCCTTCCACGGGGATGTTATAAGCACTCCGGATCAAATTCTTAGCAATAAAATAATAATACACTGAAATTACAGATAGGGGAATGATATAAAATATAAGAAATGATGCCATTGAGTGAATTTTAGGATGCAGTCCATCCGAATGAGGGTAAGGAGCACAGCTGATGAAGGTTTTATTAGTCCCTTTGTCATGGAAAGGGTGCAGATCTGAAAACACTGCTTCAGGGATGGCAAGCAACATAGATACAATCCAGATTACAGCAGCTCTCACACAAATCTTCATCAGTGCATGGGATGCTTGGATCTCCATTGGCCTTACTATAGCTTTGTACCTAAAAAAAAAAACAAACAAAAAAAGGAAATAGTTTATTGGCCTCAACATTCAGGCATTGTATTGCTGCTTTTCCTTTCCACTCAAAAATAAAACCCCAAATTACATCTTCTTTTACTCAAGACTCATTTTTTGTTCTGGTGGTTTAAATGTCAGTGTTTTCAATAGATTTCCCATTTTAAACCAGAGCCACCTGTCCTGGGTCCATTCAGTTTCATCTGTATTGATTATGAGTTCATTTAATTTCTAATTTTGACCCAACAAAACACAGTACTGCCTGAAATTAACATGTTAATTAATATTAATGACATTAATATGTGTCCAAATAGCATTAAGACAGGAAGTGCAATCATAGACTTCTCTTCAAAAGGATACAGCAGCTTTCACAGAATATTGTTGAAGAAAACTGGGTTGAGATTTCACCACATATTTCAAACTCTGAGTATGCTGGCCTCCTGCAAGCCAAATCTTATTTTTTCTCAAGCTACAAAGAGCATGTTGCCTATTTTAATTGCTATTTGGTCATGTAGCTGGCAAGAATAGTCCCTAATTCAGTGCACTCACATTAAGCAGCCAGTTCTGCCGAGTTTATTGCAGGAAAAAAAATATTGCTTGGTATGCTAGATATGTAGAAGCTGGGGTTTTTATTTGAAATTTTATCTTTCATGATTTCAGTCTTTCAGAAAATTGTACTTTAGAATGCAAGAAAATCATAGAACCAAAGTTGTTTGAGGTTGATATGTGTAATGAGAAGAATGGAAACCATCAGAGCTTCATATATGCTGGAGCTCTGCTCTGGCAGGAGTTCACACTCCGAGTAAACCACAACTCACATATGCATTTATGGAATATGGTAGAAGAAAAAAAAGATAATTAGGAAGGAGTGCCTACAGGTTTTGTAAATTAGTATTTATGGTCATCATCATAACAGTTACACACTGCAGGGTATTTCTTCCTCACACTGCCTGTGGTGCATTTAGTACCCCCTTGGTTACTGTCTCCAAGACAAGGGGTGTCCCCGGAGAGGCTTGCGTACCCTCATGAGGTTCAGAGCTATGCTGATGGTAGGGTCTCCCATGCCAGACAGGTCTCAGCTGAAGGGTTAGACAAATTGTGTCCACGGGCAGGATGGGCTCGCTAGCCGTCTGGTAACCATCCTAGGAGAAGGACAACTCCAACCCCAAACCGGGCAGATGGAGCTCACTTAGCCCTCTAAGGCCATCCATCTAAGAGAAGGATACTCTAACCAAACCTGCAGACTAAGGTATTCGCTGTCACCATCCAAGCTCGCTAGGCCATGGCAGATGAACCTTAGGAGTAAAGGGTGGGGCCAGTTCTGCGCACGCTGGGCCTCACCTAAAAAATCCATTGTGCAGGCTCGAAGGGTTCACCCACATTGCAAAGCCCTGTAGTGACAGGCGAGGGGTGAAAACAGCAGGTGATAGGAAGCAGCTGGAAGCTGCAGACCCAACCCTGCATGCAGGCGGTTCAGGATATTGGTCATTCAACACTTGACCCTGGAGATGACAGTCTTGTGAGGCAGAATCCTGAATGACCAAGCAGCCTTTTTTTAAGGACAACACTGCTTGCTCCACATGGAGAGGGGCCTAGAAAATGTGACCGAACCAAAGCTCATCTCCACACCCGGTTGGATAACCGCGGCCAACCGGCATCTTCCATGCGGGCAAACAAAAACAGATTTCAAAGGCATACACCTGCCTCCAAAGGAGTGTTCAAACATTTTCCAAATCTTCATTCGCGAAGCCTGGCCATGATGATGATGGTTACTGTCTGCTTCGTGGGAATTGAGGGGTGACTGTGTCCTAGGCTATCCCAGCCCATTTCTGGCAAGGTACATCCCCGTGTGGTTGTTCCATAGTTCATTTCTAAGCTCCTTCCAAGATCCTGGCTCACATATCTCTGTGTGCATTTTATATACATAAACATATTTATATGTATAGATGAATGTATATATATGCAAACGTAATTACATACCTATTTATATTTATTTATATTTATTTTTGTAAAGACTGCATCTGGACATTTTGTCATTTGCAGGATATTCCTTCATATATGTCTTGTGTAGGTGATTTTTCCTTTCATGTATTACAGACACTTTCCTCAATAGTTTGCTGTTTAACCACTCATTCTCCAAGATCAACAGCTCTCTTTTATTCCAGCTATGCAGCTGCAGTAGCCAGATAGTATTTTTAAGGCTCTCTTAGCACCTCTTTAACTTGCACTCTGAAACTGGGGATTAAGTGGTGTCACACTACAAAGCACAATCTTCCAGCACCAGATCATAATCTCAGGTGAAGAAAATCATGGCACTTAAACAAATACGATGCTACAGCTATTGCAGTAATAAAACAGAAGTGCTAGGCAGATGACTATACCAGTATTGTTGAAATAGCTCAATTTATAGTCTCATGGACCAGATATACATTATTGACAGAAACAGTAGCTAACTGAAAATCTTTAGTAAACGTCAAGGGAGAGAAATGCAGAAGGAAATTATATATCAAAGTATTACATTTGGTTAATTCAAAGGTCTTTCTGCAGGTGCTTATTGTATGCTTATCAATGTGGCAAGTTAGCATGATTATTTCAGGGATTTATTTACAAAATATAGCCAGCTGAGAGAGTATCTTACAGTATTAATTTCCCAGGAACATGAATAAGTTAAAGAATAGAGATAAACTCTGTTTAATTTTTATTAACATTAACAGAGTAGGGGGAGCCAGAAAATGAATCCATCTCAAGTTACTAGTACATTTTTAATAGAGATGGCATTTACAAACAATGTGATTTTGAGAGAACAGTATTAGAAATGGCTAGGAATGCTGGCACTTATTACTAGGCATTTACTTTATTTTTAAAGCAGATATAAGAGAAGATCTGAGAGAGGTTATGCTTGCATGAGGTTCAGCGTAGATCCAAAACATGAAGGTGAAAGAAAGAAAGATAAAGCAGCAGAAACAAAACCTGGAAAACAGGTTTTGAAAATGTAGGCTCTCAGGTGCAGAAACACAGGGAGATACTTTCTTCATAGCCTGGAAATCAAATCAAATTATTTTCCTGATTATCTGCATGACTTCTTTGATGGTGGGTTAACTTATCTCAAAATCTTCAGTAATCTCTGTTAGTCTCTAAGTATTAAAGCTTGATTGATCAGTATCAATCTGGTGGGAGTCTCCACTTCCAGTCACCTTGCTGATGCATCAGTGGGTCTCTCCTCAGCTTCTGCCTCAGCAGCTCTACCTTCCCATACCAGCCTGGGTTCTGGGCAGCAGCTGCAGAACTGATCTCAGTGAGGACACAGGTGGTGGGGGTCACACACAAGGCATTGGACTCCCGGCCTAGTGCTTGGTCTGAGACACCTCTAGAAGATTTTCCTGCGGTTGGTGTTCAGGGTGTGAAAAAGCTGCACCTCCTGGCTGGTTTCTGAGTGGGGCTCAGAAATGCCTTCATTCCTTTACTTTTCCATACCACTTCCCTGGCAGGGTCAAGCCTGGGTTTTATAATTTACTTGACATTTCTTAAGAACTTCATCGAGGTAGACTTGATTTGAGTAGCAGCTCATTCTGCTTTTCAGCATGTGTATTTCCAAGTTTGTATGTCAAATAAAATACCAAGCCTTTCCATAGCTTTGTCCCCTGCAATTTCTTTTTCAATGAGTTAGCCCAAGACACATAACTTTCCCATATTTAACATCCAGAATGTGAATATTTCAATCCACTTTTAAGGGAATGTTGATGAATATGCCCATGTACCTCAGTGGAGCCATGGACCTACATGGCCAGTTGAGTGAGCTTTCATGCAGAGGTCTTGCCACAGCATTATTTTTAACCCACACAGTAACACAGGCTCAGAGAGTATGTGTCACATGGCATGTTCAACTTGTCTGCAGTAAATATAGGCACAGCCCTGGATTTATCATCTCTGCTGCTCTCACATTCAGTCTCTAATTATTGTTTAATATAATTTCTTTTTCTGCTGAACTCCTTTCCCTATCTGCTTTCCAAGAAATTTTTGAAAAAGATTAAAAACCAGAGGTATGATTTATGCCCCACAACAACAACCAAAACTTAAAAATATGCCTTCTGAAGAATCAGTTGAATAAAAAAGGATAGTCAAGAACTTGTGTCAACTCCAATCTCTCTCCAGTTGTCAAACAGTCCAGATGAAAATGACTGGTTTTTTGATCTGATCAGAAATATGAAAGAGATGCTGACCTTTATGCCTGCTCAGCCTTTGAATTTCTCTGTTTCCACTGCACTTGTGAAGCAGCAACGAGCTGCATGCACTGCAGCTGCCAATGACCTTTGGGACAGAATGGATGCCAGTCATCTCAATGTCTCGCACTCTTGTTCAAAGAAGTCCACAAAAAGAAATTGCACACGGGGATGTCCTAAGTGCATTTAATATAACTGCAGTTCATGAGGAACCGTGATGATTCATTTATATGGAAATCCTCTCCTACTCCACAGTGACGCTGGTGCCGTCCCTTTCTCCAAGCTGGTCTCCAGGCCTCGAAGAGAAAGATGGTGAGAGGGTTGCTTCAACCCAGAACACCTGACCACTTCTTATACAATCCTCAAAATTCACTGTGGATTGGCAGGAGTCCACAGAGCATGTGTATCTCCCTTGAATCCTTGGAAACATCTTATATACATCTCTTAGGATCCCTGTTGTACTCACTGAGTAATTGTTTCTCACAACCAAAACTTCTGAAATGATTATGAACCACTAAAATGTGGCACACACAAGGTCTTTCTGTAGTAAATACTTTTCTCACTGAGGTTAATATGTCAGGGAAATGGAAAGCTGTGCCATTATCCTTGTGTTAATATAATAATATAACTAATAATAGCATCACCTAATGTAGTATAAAACTTGGACTATGCAAACATTGGTTAATACTGTGCACTTAGCCCCAAAGCTGCAGCTTCAAATATAAACAAAGAAGTGGCTTCATCATGAAAAAGACAGTTACAGACACATGCTCCAAAGACACAGATCAAAATAAGGCCCCAAAGGGATGTCAAAATTTCCTATGTGCAGTTTCTCTGCTGGTGCAAAATATTTTATCCATCCTTGTGCTCCTCAGCTAAGTCAAGAAAAATATACACCAGCTGAAGCATAAACAGGCTCTACCTTCAAAGCAATTATGCCTATATGTTTTTAAACATAGGGATATCAAGGGCTAAAATTTTGCTCTTTCAGGAAGAAAGGATCTTATCCATAAGACTAGAGCCTCAATGCTTCTCTCACAGCTTTTTCCTGTTACCTTCATCCACCTACTTATGACTGCTACAACAGCCACAACAATTAAATTAAAACATAGGAGGGAAATCAGATATTTCCCTTATATTTTAAATTAATTTAGCTCCATATGCCTAAAGGTCTGTTTTTTGGGGTTTTTTAGGGAAGTAACTTTATGCTGTGTAGAGAAGCTGGTTTTATTGGCAACCTCAGCTTGCTTTCCTTTTTTATGATTGCTTCTATTAGTGCCTTTCTCTCTTTCCTCACGCCAGCAATTAAAGCTAATATAGATGGCTCATACAACATCTCTCACAGTATATCTGGTAGGTATGGGCTGCAAAAAAAGCCTTTTTTAACCTGGAAGACACAACCCTTTGCAGTTTCTTTAAAATTGGTAGGTTAGTAGATCTTAATTTCAGCCAAAAAAAATTGTATTCTCTGAAATAACTGCAGTTTCTGCCAGTGGAATGGGAAAGGAAGATCACTCCCTCATGGCAGGGAAGGCAGCTGGTCACCCAGGCAGGTGGCTGTCAGAGATGCTCCTGGTGACCAAATATGACAGCATGAATTGTACAGCAGCTACATGCCTGTCACTACCTTTCTCTCATTGATTGAATCTGACTTAAAATGAGGCACTAAGTTGCTTTTGTAACCCTTGCTTCTTTACTTTTTTTCAGCAGTAGGGAGCATAGCAAAAGAAAACGGCTGAAAGAGGCTCTGCCGCAGAGTATGGCCCATTTCTATCACAGTCCTTACAAGCACGACCCTTTTTCTGCAGCTTAACCTCATGCTTGCAGGAAACATAATAGGAGAAAATACCCTCTCCCTATCCTTCCTACAGAGAAGTGGGACACTGCCCTCCAAAATGAATTCACAGGAGTACTTAAGTGACAAGGAAAGTTTCCTCCAAATAGTATAATCCGTTACTATGTCCTACACTGTTTATATTAAAAGATCTGCGACCTGCTCCTGAATTGGTACAATAATTTAAAAAACCCAAGTGTGTTAAGACCTGTTCAAAGAAATTCCAGGAGCCTTGCCTGCCCATGCTTCAATTCTAGTCCTAGTGTTTAGAGTGCATCAGGCTGGCAGTAAGGAGTGCCCTACTGCCACTTTCTCTTTTACCTCTGAAATGAGAAACCCACTTATAACGTTTTGAATCTGTATAGACTAAGCTCTATTTTGAGAAGTTTGGTTAATGTGAACCTCAAATTTAAATTAAAAAGCAGGGATTAGTTGGAATGGACTGGTGTTCTACAAAATCAGTCATGTAAATTGCTGAGAAGCAAAAATGCTGAGTTCTTCCCAGCTCTAGGAAATGAGCTCCTGAAATTGCCACGACTGCCCGTGTTATTGATGAAAGAACTGCGTCTTAGTCAGCACATCCCCATACTTCTTCTGTCCCAACCTGCAACCAAACTGGGAGAAAAGATAGGCAACTTACAGTCCCTCTCATCCCCAGTCATCTGTACCCATTTGTAAGCTTAATGCACGCAGATTGATCTGGTCTTGGACCGACGAGACTGAACAAAAATCCACTAATTAAGACTTTCTAATTCTGTTCTACTAGTATCACATTATTGTTTTTCCCACATAATATGAGGGACTGGCGCAATTACCGTGCAAAAAACCCTTAAGCAAAAGAGAAAAAGTTGATGCTGTGAAAAAACACATGGAGACCTGTTGAGTGAGAAGCTTCACTTGGAATGCAAGAAAAAAGTTACTAAATATCTGAAAAAATTTATCACAAATGCAACACCACAAACGTCATTGTTTCCAACATGAATGTTATGAATATTTATGGCTCTGAAGACAATTCAATAAATCCACAAAATTGCTAAACTGTCTAATCCATCAACACACTCCGACAATCTATTCTGGGTCTATCTCTTTCTGCATACTTAGTTAAGATTATCATTATTATGTGTGATTCTTGAGTGAACATCTGTTATTAAAATCTTTAGTAAATTGCATATGGGCACAAAGACATCTCTAATGGGCAAGTCTTACATACAGTGGCAGGTACTGCCTACTTTCTCTTTTTATTAATTTAAAATTTAAATGAAAAGAAAAAGGAGGCATTGATGGAAACAGCATCGTTTTCACTTTTTGAAGCACGTGTTCCAAATTCAGTCTGTATACCTGCATTACGGTACATTACCCTGGAACCTGGACAAACAGTAATTTCAGTTCAGGAATGACTAAATCCAGAGTTGAGACAGAGTGTTTTAGAGACCATTGAACTGCAGTATATTTTGGGGAAGGAGAGTTTACACAATAATCATTTCATAGTGAATGTGCTATTCCCAATCATGGCCATCCGGCGCATAAAATATTTCAGAAATTAACTGTACATATGAAAAACAATGGATGTAAAGGTTACTACAGAAAACAGTGTGAGTCCCATGGATGATGCTTTTCTTATCAGAAAGACCCCCTTTGCACCCAGGGTACTTATTACCAGTAGGTGATCTTCAGGCTGATCCCAAGTCAAATATTTCAGTGGAGCCAGCCTTGAAGTTTGTTGCAGTCCTTGCAAATGAATGGGAGACCTGCTGTCTCAGGGTAGGCTGGGACCAATTCATTTAGAAACATCCTCTAACTTCAAGAACAGTGAGCTCCCCCACTCAGCCAAGCACTGTGCACATTTCTTTGTGCTCGGCAGCCTTAGCCAGAGGGATATGCCTACTCATGTGACATGGCACCACAGCTCATGCTGGTGGAGTGGCTTGCTGGTCCAGGGGTTGCAATGTGTTGTGCCTCTGGAGTGGAGCTGGGAGAACTGATGCTGGCACCTGGATCACCAGGAACAAAAATGAGCAAGCCATAGTAATGCTTTCCATCCAAGTCTTAGCTGTCTAGCCCAAGTCTCCAGGGTTGTCCATAACCTGAGACAGGGGAGTCTGCATACCTGAGGACTGAACTCTTACCAGGACAACTAAAGCTGGGGCCTCAGACATGGACTCCTGATTTTACTGGAGAATCTGCCCTATTTCTCCTGAAAGTACCACCTTTGGTGCATAAATACAGCATTACTGAGTAACCTAAACAGGTGGCATAACTGCTGGACATCCCACAGAGCCAGTTATAGAAATTCATTAGAGTTTCTAAAAATGGAAGTTTCTCAACCCAAAAGATCCTTCCTGTGATGTACAAAAAATCAATACCGTTCCTTGTTCTCATAAAAAAGTGCTCATCAATGACCTAAAAATTAGCACTTCCACAAGCTATACCAGCTGTAGTGTGCTTATCTTAATTTTGTGGAAAGAGAATATGTATAAAACCAAGGTCAGGCTGGATGAGGCTTTGACCAACGTGGTCTAGGGGAAGGTGTTCCTGCCCCACATCAGGGGTGTTGGAAGTACATTATTTTTAAGGTCCCTTTCAGCCCAAACCTGCCTGTGATTCTGTGAACTTTGGAGAAGTGGGTTTACTAAATGTGAAAGGAGCTGTCAAATCAACTGACAGAATACAAATATAAAGGGGGCAACACTAACTATAACTTAGTAGCTGACCCCCGCCTGCTCCCTGTGTCTCCCACCTTGCCACCAAAAAATGTGCAGGGCAAAAAGCTAACCCAAATAGGAGAAAATGAGGAGTCATGCTCAAACCTCAAAGGAGTAATTAAAAAATCAATATGCAACAGATGGGGAAAAAAAGGAAAAGTAAATGACAGCAAATATTGGAGTTTTAAAATGTTGGTAACTGATAAGAGAAGCTGAAGGAGCCAATAAACTATCAAAGGTCACTGTGTAACAGACAAATGTGCATTTTAAAATACATTAGGAACAAAAATAAATCAGTAAGTCAGGCATACACAAAAATGATGAAGATATGAACAATGATGAGACAAAGTAAAGAGCAATGACTAGATACTTGTCTTCAAGATTAAACATGTGGGAGATATATGTGATTCTATACTGTGTGTGCAGTACTATAGCCATAGCAGAAAACTCATCAGCTCTAATAACGAAGATGTGAGCCAACATCTGCTAACACAAACCAATTTCACAACAGCAGGCCTGAATAATTTATGCCTAGGAGCATTAAAGGAACCCGCTGAGGAACACCTGCTGTCAGTTTTTTTACAAATCTTGAAAAAGTGGTGATTTCCCCAGAAGTGGAGAACTGGCTTCAAAGTTGTCAAGTTCAGTAAAGCCAGAAGATGTGACCAAGACAACTGCAAGTTTTTGGGTTGCCCAAGGCCAGTTGTAGGCTGAATAACAGAGAGGTTAATCCTAATAACAGCAGATAATTAATATAAGGCTGTCTTTTTTAACACACAGCAGATTTCAGGGACTATTTTTATATTGTCACAATGGGATAGGTGATGTAAATGGGCTGTGGGTCATGCTGGCGTACAAGGGGAGCACAGCTTGCCATGGGAATGTTGGGACAAGTGACTGTGCACGTAGATATGAGCATGTGTGTGCCAGGGTCCATGTGCCCTCCCTCTCACATCCATGCAATCCTTGCCCTACTCCAGGGGGACAAAGGTTAAAATTCGGAGACCTGGACTGGGAGATGATCTGTTCCAGGTTGGGACCCTGATCCCCATGGACATCAAACATGCTGGTAGGGAGGTAGCAGTGTGTGCAGCCATTTCTAGCCTGGGTCCCAGGAACCTGCTCTAGCTGCAGGGTTATTTATTGCACATATCAGCTACCTTGAGCAGGCCATAAAACCTTTGCTGGGAAAGTTTGCAGATGACACAGTGGATGACCAGACTGAAAATATTGTAGAGTCACTAGGACAAATGACCATATTCTAAAAGAAGCCATTTAACTCAGTCAGGTGTAAAATAGTATATACAGGACCCAAGCGAGCAGGTGATGCAAAAAAATTAGTGCTCTTTCAAGGAAAGAGGAATCCCAGAAAAGACATTA
The DNA here is from genome assembly GCF_047495875.1 of Pithys albifrons albifrons. Lineage (NCBI taxonomy): Eukaryota > Metazoa > Chordata > Aves > Passeriformes > Thamnophilidae > Pithys > Pithys albifrons. The sequence goes on from NC_092458.1 coordinate 9,372,598, forward strand.
GTGCATCTTTTCTGCATATGACAAAATGAGATCCTGTGGGATTCTCATCATGTCACGGTTTTAGTCTAATCCAGTATGTTATCATGACCACTATGCAAACTTTCAGCACAATGTTGGGGCTGAACAATCTAGTTCTATTCTTGACTGCTGTTGTAGAGCCATAGAATAGCTTGGTTAGGAGGGGATCTTTAAAGGGTCAACTAGTCCAACCCCCCTGCAATGAGAAGGGACATCTTCAACTAAATCAGGTTACTCAGAGCCCCCCATGAAACCTGGCCTTGAACACTTCCAAGGATGGAGCATCCACCACTTCTTTGGGCAATCTGTTCCAGTGCCTCACCACCCTCATGATAAAAATTTCTTGTCCAACCTAAATGTAATCTTTCAGTTTGAAACCATTATCCCTGTCCTGTCATTAAAGGTCATGGTAAAAAGTCCCTCTCTGTCTTTCTTATAAACCCCTTCAACTAGTAAAAGGCTGCAATAAGGTCTCCCCAGAGTCTTCTCTTTTCCCGACCAAACAACCTCAACTCTCTCAGACTTTCAGTTATGCTGTGAGTTGGATTATTATGCAGTGGTTAGAGGTCAAATGAATATTGATTTGAAATATGACCTAAGTTCTAAGCAGAGAAGATAACAGAGTGCCAGACACACAAGAGGGGGGCAGGGTGGTATGTGTGCCTTTAGTCTGAATGCTCAGAAGGTAGCCTAGTGTTACTAAAGATCTGTTTTAACCCAAATCCTATGAGATAGTCAGTAGCCTTTGTGCACAGGTGTGAGCAAGAAAAACTGCTGAATTGAGGGCTAGTGCAGTAGGTCCTAATCCAGAATTTGCATATCTGGTTTTCCCGGGTCATTTGACTGTCCACATCTAAATCTCATGCTTCAGGGCTGTCTGAAGGTGTGATGAAATACTTTTTTCTCTCAGGGTGTCATGGTACTGTTTTCTCTCCTGCCTTCCCAGAGAGCTGCAGAGACTGACCATAGCCAGAGGGCAAGCAAGGACAGGATGAGCAGAGCCCTGACTATGCTTCTCCCCTTGATGCTCCACACTCTTTGGCAGACCAGTTAAACTGATCACTAGCCTGGCATCAGGAGGAGAGTTTTCTGCAAGGGATCTCCAGCTTTCTGCTTTCTTTATTGTATAGCAATTTTCTTGCTGCTGGCATGCCTTCTGGTGCCTCAGCACTGCAAGGGGCCAAGGGACTTTCCTTGTTTTCTGCCCCAGGGCAGAGGCTGGTCTTCTGGATACTGAAAGCCCTTGTTCTGCTTGAGGTTCAATGCAGCAGAGAGTGTGTGGGTGGTTGAAGAGGGGATTGAAGAGCCTGCTACTGTCAGGAGCTCTGTCAGGAGCTCTGTCAGGAGCTCATGGCCCAGGGTGTTCTAGATGGTATGGAGTAAGGTGGGCACCTGAGTGTCAAAGTGCTGATAAACAAATGAGGGGACTCCATAGGGCTGCCAGTGGAGTCTCTTTCAAAAACAGGTTATTGCAGGGGCTGTCTGTGAGCAAAGCAGTAACTGGATGTTTCACTGCATATATAGAACAGGTTCTGTCTGCTTTTCATTTTTCAGCTCACCTCTTCCTACTCTTCTCAGCCAGGCTGTTGTCCACATCTGAACATTCAGCAGTAATACATGAACTGATGGGACCACTGTGAGCTCATTCCCCTGTAGCAATTCTGATGTCCCAACCTACTGCTGGCACACACAGGTGGCAAATTCTCTGTGGCCAGTTGCTCTTCTTATTAACGGTGTGTACAGCACTTCGTACCATGAGACCATGACAACTGATTGGGGGTTTTAGGTTTTACTGAAATGTAAACAATAGGTAATATAACTTTTCTTCCTTTTGATTGCTTAAATATTGACAGTCTCCAGCACATTAGCACTGACTCTAACCTAGGATTTGCGCACTAGTCCCACTGCTATAAATGGGAGCTCTAATCTTCCCAGTTGTAGAAGTGCATCTATTGTGTTTTGGCCATCTGCTCTGGTTGATCAAGATATTCAGAAAGTTTGTGCTGTTTGATCTGTTGCTCTTGGTGCAGATGGATTCAAGGGGCTGAGGAAATGAAAGCTCAAACTAAGGGTGCTAAGAATGTTTGTATTATATTGACACAGCAGCCAGCAACCAGGATCTAAGACTCTTGTACATCAGTTGAAAGAGATGTTTATATCATTCTGCATGTGCCCTGTGCCATCAGCATGTGAAGAGCAGCAGCAGGGACACTGTGTCAGCAGTGAGGCTTGAGATGTATGTAGCTGCCTGGTGCTTTGGTGCAAGAGAAGGCTCTGGGCTGGGGCCCAAAGCCCCTCCAGTTTTCTTCCCTGGCTTGGAAGAACCAATGTGCTGGCTGAGATCACATCAGTGGATCCAAAACCTACGCATGGGTATCATTCTGCTGACTTGCATTGACTGGATTAGAGGCTGTCTTTGTAGTTCAGAAAGTGCCTTTCACCCCTACCCTCTCAAACCTTTCTGGTGCTACACAATAAATTATAGCACAACTAAATTGTGCCAAAATAATGCTGTAGTGACCTGAAGGGATTTAATGAATGCTGTGGCTATATTGCACAGAATAAATTCATGACCACTATGGACCTGACACTTTACAACTGATGGTATTTTTTTTTAAAAGTGTCACTTTGTAATCCTGTTTGGCTTTCCACAGCTTCATTTTAGGGTGGCATACTTCCCTTAATCCTCTTGTGGAGACAAAATCCAGTGATTGTAAAATAAAATAAATGAACTGACACATAGATATTACTCCTCCTCTGGTATTATATGTAGTATTAATAGTAGGGGCTGGAGACCTAAATCATAGAAGATATGAGTCCACTAAACAAAGACTTTTGCATGTTTAAAAGTGTATTCCTAGAAATTTTGGATTTGGTTTTTTCTTCCACCACTACTTTTTTGGAGAGAGATGGTTTGCAGGTTTTATTTCTCAAACAAACAAACTGTCACATGAGTTCAGAGGAACATTGAAAACTGTGTCTGTGATGCATTCCAAAGGACCCAGCACTGCTGGAAGCACTACAGCATCCCTGCATCCATCCCTGCACCCAAAACACCGAGGTCAACATTTCCAAAGCTAACAACCTCATTTCAGGTCTCCCACAGGACTGCAATTCCTGCTATCTGCAGCTGATCTTACCAAGGTAAGCCACCTAATCTCATGTGTATAGTCACTCCACGTGTCTCACCACACTGTCATTCCCTCCCACCACACGACAGCAAGCACCTCTGGCTGGCAGGAATTGCGCAGTTTTCCAGTACTAAAATTCAGATAATCCAGGGTGCTTAAAGTAAAGGCGCTGCTTGTAAACTCGAAATACACTTTACACCTCCTCTGCTGTGTGCTTGTAAAAATAGCATTACTTCAGGAAGGTTTCACTGCATGAGCACCAGGGCATTTCGATTTTTTAAGATGTCAGTGAAACAGTGGGGAACTATGATCAATGCTTGACAGCCAGGGTAATTCAAATGCAAATGTATAAATCCTGTCAGTCATGGGAGAAAGTCAATTAAATAAAGACATCTCCCATGACATGGGCAATTAAATGGTCTGCTTTTCCTCTTACTGTGTAAAGATTTTCCTTAATCTCCTGTTCCTTGCTGAGCCTGCCTTGGTTTTCCTGCCTGGGCTAGAAGCCCAGATGGCATTGTTCTCACAGGTGCCTCTGCACCCCTTATCCTTACCCTGAGGAGGAGGAGGGCAAGACCACAGGTGAACCCAAACTCCATTTTTTTTCTGGGATGAGCTGAGCAGTAGCTGAAGAAACTCACTGCCTTGGTAGTGCAGAGCAGCAGGGCAGACAAATGTCCCTTCCCTGACATAATTTACAGCCTTTCTAAAAACACACTAACAGCATACACACACATGGAGTGCTTGTTTCCTTGCTCTTGTATACTCAGACCTGGCGCCTTATCACTCATGGAAGGTGGCGGCAAGCACAACACTTGCCTTAACCCTCCCCTGGCTGCTCTGCAGATTTGACACACTCCCAGGAAAACAGGTATCACCTGACAGCTCCCATTGCTCCTGCAAAAGCAGGCAGACATGCAAGCACTGTGCAGCCAGCAGAGTGCTACCATGGGAAATACACTTCTACTTTTTTTTGCCCTTTCTCGCACACTGAAATAATTTACCTTTAATCTGATGAAATCTCATGATTGTACACAGAGACAACCTACGCACCGAGGAACACTTTGGCTATGCCCTTCCTGCTCAAACCCGAGCAGGCATGCTGATTTGTGTCCATATGTACACAGGGCACTTGAAAGCTGGGAGGCTCCCACTGCAGAAAAGCTGAGATCATCAGTTTGTTCCTTTGTTTCTCCTTGAGAAGTTTACATGTGAACAGTCAATCCTCTGGATAACCCCTTGGTCTTGGTGGGTCAAACCACTGAGCAGTTTTTGCTCTATGCTGGAGGCCAGCCTTTAGCAGAATGCAGTCACTGGCAGATGACAGATTCCTAACACAGGGGAAAGTGGAAACAGCAAGAATAAAAGTATACCTCAGGAAGGTATATCCTTGCACCCATGATACGGGCTGTGCAAAAACCTGCCAAAACTGGGCTCATTTCCAGAAGGTGATACAAAGCACCTGAGATGATTTGTACTGTTGTAACATGTAACGTAAGTCTCTCACATACTCTATCTGCCCATCACGCCTATTCCCCACCTTTCACCTTGTGTTTCAATGGTCATGTCTTTGGAAATGTCCCTCTTGTATCACGTTCCAATGGTTTTTCTTGCACAGCAGATTTCTGATCCCTGTGATACCAGGTCTCTCTAGGCATCACCATATTTTCAGTAATGCCACAAGTTGTTCCCACCTGCTTTTGTCTATGGCAGGACACTAGAACCACAGGGTTTTATTGTAATTTTTTTGCAGAAGAAGAATTATAGACCAAAGGTCCTGAAGTACATTATGAAGTCTCACTTTCTTTGGAGACAACTGCCATGTGATGCTATTCACAGTGGATGGTCTAGGAGTTTTTTTTCTTTCCCACTGTCTATAGCTTTGATTCATGAGAACAGGGACATTCACATGCCTCATGTGAGCATCACAGGTGGAGTCTGTGCTAAACAGTGAGGCTTCCTCTATATCCAAGGAGGGAGATAGGTATCTTGATGTGGTGATTTAACCTGTCTCTTCTGGAGGCATCTCTTTCCATGGACTGGGACACCTTGCTGACTATCCTGGAATGGCTTCTCACCTCATTCAGCAAAAGCCAAGTGAGACGAGCTGTGCTTGAGTAATGGTACCTGCTGGACTCCTGATGCCTCTTGTTACTCTGATATGACCACCAGGTCCCTTTCTTCTGCAGGTGCTTCCCTATGTGCAATGCCACACCTGTCCTTAGAAATGGTTCTCCATGAAACCACTCCACATGCCAGGTTCCACATCACACTGCCCCACAGGCCACAGCAATGCGTTGAGATGCCAGACCCTCCACAGCCCGAGGCACATCTCACCATGCTGGTCACATTCAACTGGCATCTTGGAAGTTTTCCCTTTACATTTTAAGGTTATTTTCCTAATGATTCTGATACGATTAATACTGGGGTCTGGAGTTCAGGGTGACAGTTTTAAGGAAATAGATTAATGGGCTGTGAACTGACCAAATATATACTGTAATATTTCATAACAAAATTATTCCAGCACTGCTGTTAACTTTTCAAAACAGAAACTTCAGCAAACGTAACAGATAAGGGACATTTGTGTTTCAATGTGCAGTGTTTTAGATTCATAGATCCAACAAGTTAAAAGTTTCACTATTACCTCTATCTGCAGTGGACTACAGATGCATTAGAAGAGTGTAAAATGATCCCTTGGAAATGGGAACATTGAAAAGTGTAGTAACACTTGAAAACCAGTGCAGCATGACGGTTAACATGTTTCAGAGAAAACTGAAGTTCAGAACTGAAAGTACCAAACCCCAATCTTGGCACAGCTGCTGTTTTCTCTTCTGGTCTTTCACTTCAGGCAAAAAGCGCTATTGATGTGCTGCTCAGTAAAAGCATTTTCAATGTTTACCTTATGTGGCATGTGATCATATAGCAACAAATCTCTCTAATAATCTTCTTTACAGTGCAGTTTTCCTTTCCTTACACCCCTCAAAACAACTTACATTACAGGTTTGGAAAGATGAGTTTTCTGGAGAAATACTTCTTGTTTTCCTAACATTTTCTTCAGAGTAGTTGGAGGGTGTCCAGCCACCACATCGAACTTGGGAGTAAAAGTGTAGCTGGTCCTTTAGTAGGGAGTTTGTGCAGATTTCCCATTTTCCCAACACTTTTAGAGCACATTGCTTTAAGACTTTTATCTACATATAGGTCTGTTTGTCATCTGCTATTGGGACAAACAGTGCTATTTTTATACATATCCAAACATGGAGGAGTTGACAAACATATTGACTGTTGTGTCTCTGAAACACTGAGGAGTCATCTGGTTTCATTAAGACTGCACACAGTATAATGAAATATGTGCATAAACTACGTTGAAATCTGAACAACCAGTCTAGTGTTTTAAAGCAGGTTAGGAAGAGAGACACAGAGTGGCATGCAAGGGACTACCCAAAGCAAACCTAGTTTCACTTATTTGTGAAAAAAGATACAGTCTCTAGGACTTTTTTGAGCAAATTAAAACTCAAATATTTTTTCACTCAGTTTTTCTGTGTCACTTCAGCATGGTTGGTGACAATATACTTCTTAATCTCTTTCTTGAGTATCCAAATTAGAAGCAAAGTATTCTGTATTTTCTGATGCACATAGGAATTTCTGTAAAAGCCAGTGTCTGATAAATACTTACAACCTTTCTAGAAAGATAGGCTCCATCCTTCCAAATACTATCCAAATGAAAATATCTATTGAATTTAGCTCTGAATACTCTGAGACAGTTTTCAAAGCCTCACAGAAATCGAAAATAAAGTTGGTTTATAAGAATATATATATGTATACACATATATAATTTGTTAAAGTCAAACTTGCTTTCACATATTCTATAATAGCATATTAACTATGCATTATTTTTAACCAAACATGATTGGAAGATGAAGTTTCTGAACCAAGAGCACAGATCAGTTTTGATTGGATAAGGGGCAAACAGTTTAATCAAGGGAAATACACTGGCTATCACAAGCTGAGACTCCTGGCTTCAAGCATCTTCATTTGAATATTTTAGAAATATTTTATGAAATACTGCCTCATATATAATTAGCCTTAAGGAAGCAAGCCACTAGAAAGAATTGATTCTCATTGTACTTTAGATTGCAGCTCCAATGCCTTCACACCTGATGAAATATGGATCAATTATCTTTTTGGCAAATATGAACACACAATCTTTTAGCAGAGCTTCCTTAATGGCATTTTCTCTCTCTGGTCTTTAGCTTGATTTGCTCGTTTCTATTTAAATTAATGTAGACTATTACATAATTTGCACAAACATGTAGTGGAGCCTAGAAAAACTTCCAGTCTGCATCTGTTCAGTCAGTATCCTCCTCCAGTTCTATGCTAATCTTCACCAGAAATTACCTGAGGTGGTTCTTTTTCACTCATTACATTAAAAATAGACATGTTACCTGAATATACGCATTTGTAATCACGTGTTTTATGGAATTATAATTATGCAGGTTTCTTTTCAAGGTGACAGCAGCCAAGCTTACCTGTCAGCTGAGAGAGCAGTGAGGGTAAAGACTGACACCCCTACAGAGGTGAGCTGTATGAAGGGGATAAGTTTGCATCCAGTTCTGCCAAACAGCCACTCATCAGCAAGATACCTGCTGGCATCTACGGGTACGCAAGTCACTAAAAGCAGCAGGTCTCCCAGGGCCAAACTGGAGATGAACAAATTAGGGACGTTTCTCATGGATTTAACAGTACAGAAGATCTTAATCAAAGTGATATTGCCAATAAGGCCTATCAAAATGATGATTCCGTAGATCGTGGGGATGGCATAGAGGAATGCTGGGTAGAACCAGTCGTCACTGAGGAGGGAGAAGTTTGCACTCTGGTTGACGGAGAAGTTGTAGAGAATGAAGTTGTCTGTTTCCAGGTCTAGCAGAAGGCACTCTCCAGATGCCATCGTCCTAATTTGCTCTCCTAGGAAGACAGCTTTCTTCTTTGAAAGTCCTCACATAAATTTCTTGCTTTAAATTTGCTGCTGCTTGCTGGCTTTAAGCAGTCAGAAGAGTTTAAAGGTCATATCACTTTGTGACACATCTTGATAATAATCAAACGAAAAAGCACCTTCACCTTGCTCCACAGTCCTGTTGCCATAAGGTGAAAGGAGAACATCTTTTAGCATAATTTGAATCCTGAAATTTGCCTTTCCCTCCACGACTTGTCTTGCTGTTGCATATTCCTCGGCTCTGGAAGGCCAATTAACAAATTAAGAGACCAGCAAGTGGCAGGCATTTTCAAAAACGGGGCTTGTTAAACTCCCAGCTTCAGGTCTGCCGATCAGCTCCGAGTCCGAAACAAGACACAATAAGCAAGAACTTTCGGGAGTTGCTGCCACGCTGCATTACCAATCGCTCCCGCTTTCAGTGCTTGCCCTCGCCAGCTGGATTTAAAGTGAGAAGAAAAGCGGGGCTCGGCTGGCGGCTCGGATCCTATAGGCAGGATCTTCTGTACGTCAATCCTTGCGCTGCTTCCCACGGTGCGCGCGGGCTGCTCCCAGCGCGGCGGGAGCGCCGGGAAGCGCCGGCCGCCTTCTGGATGCTCCGGGCACTGCCGCGCTGGGCGGGGGGAGCAGCCCCTTAACTCTTTAGGGTGAAGAGCACAAGTCTGTTGACTTACAGCTCCCAAACAAGCCCGCAAGCTTAAAAACAACCCAACAAAAAATAAAATACACACCCCCCCCTCCCCTCATTTATTTCACACTGCAAATAGATCAGGAAAGCAATCCCACCTACTTAAGAAAGAGCACACGTATTTTCCTTGTACTCCGGTATTCAACTGTTCCAATGAAAGAGAATGATGATATGAAGCCAAAATATTCTCCCCTCCATCCCCCCAAAAATGAAATTAATAAAGCTAATTAAGATAAAATCAAGATTGCCATTGAGGCAGGCAAATAAATATTAGCACTGTGCATCAGAAGTTGACCAGGGAAGCCTGAATTCTGCACATTCTTTAATTTTATAATTCGGAGGTAAAAACACTGAGGCACAAAGTTTGCCATTCAACATTATCATTTCTATATATGAGGTATGCACCATACTGGCATCTGTAGGTAATGCATGTTTAGATGCAGCAGAGGGGAACTTGCTTGGCATATTACAGCCTGAAAATACTCCTTAGAACTTAATTAAGGTATAACTGTCACTGATGTCTTACTGCTTCATAACAGGCTACTTATGGATATATACGAGGACTTCCTGGACTGTGGAGAAATATAGTTAATTTGAAAACTACCCTGCAGAATTAAATGATGCTGTAATTTACATTTCCCCTTGCAACTGCTCATTTTTGCAGGCAAAAGAATGTTTCACCAGCTGCTAGAGTTACTTGAAGTAAGGGCAGAGGCAATTCAAACCAGGCATTAAAGTGTGATCACTGGTTTCTACATAAAAGAAGCATTTCAGGACACAATCTGGAAAATATCCAGGGGTTTGGGAGCCATGTCCAAGGGTGGGATTCAGAGCAGGACACTTCAATAGCTGTTTTTCCGCCTCATTCTTGTGACCTGGGTCAGTGTTTTCAGCTGCTTTGCTGCTGTTCACTCTTAAGTCAACAAAGGACTTATGTGTACTCTTAACTTTAAGTAGGGCTACTTACAATTTTTTTTTTAAGGCAAATACCCATGAAAGTGATGTAGTGGGAACTTGAGGATACAGAGGGGAAGTCAAATTTTCTGGTATTCCTTTCAGACAGAAGCCTACATTTAAAAATAGGCCGAAGGTTGCCACTGTTCAAAGCAGGAGATGCAAAGTCTGATCAGGGTGCACAGGCACTTCTGCGGGTCAGGGCCAGTTCTGTGCAAGGCTGCTGGGTTGGGTGGATGCCATTTGGAGGCAATGCCATGTTTAGCACAGCAGGACGTACCAAAGGCACAGACAGGAACTGTGGAGCTACTGAAGCAGCCCATCCACACAGTGTGGAGGGAAACCCCTCTGAGAACTTCCCCTGCATATTTGGGAGTCTGGTGATAGGGGCTGCATAAGAACAGCACACATGCTTGTCCCCTGCTTCCCTTCTTCCCTCCCTCCCTTCCTCTCTCCCTTTTATCCCATTGCTTTCTGAGCTTTGAGATGAAGTGGGAAGGACACTTCTGGAAGTGGTAGCAGCCATTTGGTGTAATCCTGATGGCCCCCTGTGCCCAGCAGCCTGGTCAGCAGCTGGCAGTGACCAGCCATGAGTAGGAGATGGGACCAGAGACTTCTTGTCTCCCTTCCCATTCAAATGACTTGTTGACTCAGATTTGTAAGCATACCACTCAGAGATATAACATCTCTAGCTCTCATCATGAGCGTGTTTTCTTTCAGATGGATATCAAAGTGGTCAGTTTGCCTAAAATATCACTCATCACTCTTTACTATTTAAATGACTTACCTTTACATGGCAAACTATGTGGGGTGAGCAAAGCAAAAAAAGAGAAGTAACATTGGAAATCCTTTTTATGTTCCAGCAGACAGTGATGTTGTTCACTCTTTTTCTGAGGTGAGTGTAGGCACATCACCATGTTCCAGGTGTCTCCATCAGTGAAGGAAGGGGCTCTCATGATCTCTGAGAGGATGCACGTCAACTTTGCAAGATTGATAGCTCATTCCAGGAAGCACTTCAAGTCTACAGTTACAGCTTTCTAATTTTTTGGTTTTGTTAAATCCAGGCTTCAGGTTTGAAACAAACTCTTTTGACAACAGAGTGAGAAATTGAAAAGACAAATGCAGAAGTGGAAAAAACCCACCAAACCTAAACCAAACAAAACCAGATCCTGTAATGATTGAAACTGAGTTTAGATTATAAAACCATTAATTATTTATGTCAAATGTAAATAGACTGTTTCAGGGAAGATGACAGCTAACAAGATGAAAGACACAGGTTTTATTCACCATTGCTTAGTCTGCAGATGTTCTCCAGAAGTAACTTAGAAATGCTGAGGATGTTTCCCAGACATGTTTTTGTCTTGTCATAAATTGCATTTAAGAGATTTTATTTATTATAAATGGTGTACTTTTTTCATCATGTCACTCTAGCATTCATCTTCCCTTAGCACGCAAAATGTTTCAGTATTTGCATTTGCATAGCCAACTCTGCTGTTGTGTTCATTTCGAGATCCCAAGCCTCACTCCAAAGGAAAGTAGGCATCAATACCTGTATTTCACAAACGCAGTAACCTGCACATATGCAAAAAAGAAAAAAAGTAACTGTGGCACAAAGTTACTTCACTGGCTGTTGGCAGAGCTGTAAATAGAATAATGCAGGTCTCACGAGCCTGGTCCTGCATTATAATGGTTGTCTGATGGACAATGAGAGATTCCACATGCACTTTCAATAGATGCTTTTTTCTTTTCATCTCTCAAGCTTTAACCAACCTTCAAATTACAGCTGCAAAGAGACAACCTTCTTCCTCCTTAATTGTGCACAATGGGGGAGAGTTGTAAACGCTTGGTGTAAAATTTTCAAAAGCATTTAAACCTATATGAAACATGATGAAATTTAGGTTCCTACATTGCTTATGAGCTCACCACCCACAAATGGAGCCAGAGTTTCAAACAAATGCACTTTGCACTGAGAAATGTACATAAGGACCTGCTTTTCAAAGGTGCTTGGAGAGCTACAGCTGCCACAGTTACAGCTACAGGCAGATATTCAAAAAGCCTGAACAGCCAGTGTGCTGCAGTCTTTTGAAAGACATTGATCATGTCTAAATGGACCATGTTGAAAAATATAGTGCAACAGGTCGTTCTCAGCCCCTGTGAGGTTCCATGGGAGATGCTCTGGTGATGGGAGCCAGAGGAAGGTTCTGAGTCCACCTGCAGATCCCAAGGCTGGCCGAGGCTGGCCGTCCCCTTGGAGGGCAGGAGCACACCTGCTGCACCAGGGCAGGCAGCCCATGCAGCATCCTCCACACCAGGCACCTCCAGCGCCCAGGGAACATGGGAGTGATGGGGAACATCTCCCAGAGAGCATGGCTCTTCACCAGGGGTGTCATCACTCTTATCTTGCCACAGTATGACTTTCCTTCATAGCAGCCTCTTGCACACCTTCTTAGAGGAGATGGACAAACTTGCATCCACTGTCCAGTATCAGGAAAGGAGTTTGTGTGCTCAGGGTTCTGCTGTTTCCTGATAACTGGATTACTGGGGCTAGGAGTCAGTGAACCAGGTGTTACTCCCTGATGAGCATGTGGAGTGCACCATCCGCTGATTTACCAAATATTCTCCTTCTGCAAACTGTTCATCTCCCAGAGGGAACAAAGTGGTGTAAAACATCCTCCTATAATCTCTTCAAGCACATTCTTCACTTTTATTGCAGTCACCCCTGGACGTGCTCACATCATGTTCTGTGTCTCATTTCACCACTGTTCAGTCACCAAAGTTAACAGAACACTGTTGACAAAAGGGTTATTTTCTAGCCCATTTCATTCCAGGTATCTCTTTTACAACAGGGCTTTATACAGAGTAAATTCCATTAATTTTTTTTTTTTTTTGAGCGGGGATCTGTACTCATACCTGCATGACAGGAGGTCAGAAGGGCTGGGGAAGGAATTGATTATAATTCACAGCATGAAAGTCCCCTGAGCGGATATGATGTGCTGGTTTCTTGCATGTGTAAAAATGGAAATGAAGCATTGTCAGGTTTTCTCCTTCATCCTGCAGCCTTGCTGATGCACAGTCGGTACTGCAAATGAAGATGCAGGCCACACAATTTGAAGTGCTCCCACTGTGCCTTTGAAAATAGCTTATTCATCCTAAATTAGACAACTCCTTCAGTGTGTTATTGAACTTCATAAATTCCCCATTCACTCCCAGATTTCATCACAACACACAGTAATCAAAATCTGACACAGCTGGAAGGGATGTCTGAACTGCCTAACACCTTGGATGTGTGCTCATGAAGAAGGAAGTGTTTGAAGGAGAGACCATGCAGGTATATATTTACAGGAATTTTCAGCCAGATTTGAAGAGTACCACAGCCATAATGGCACCTGCAAACACAGTGAGAGAGCAAGGCTGCATGGTAGGCCAGTAGGAGCAGGGAACCAGCCTGTACCTGGTAAATGTGGGATGAAAAGGATCTTGAGAATCAAGAGACCTGTCTGTGTGAGATGCTTTCAAGGAGGGTGCATTTGGGAAAGATGCACAGATAGTGTTGATGTGAGCCCAGAGCAAGGAGAAGGATCTTGGCAGCAGCACTCTGAGGAGCAACAATGCAATTTTTGAGAGCAGAGAATACTTTGGCAGGCAAGATATGGACATCTGGGCAAGAAACTTTAGCTATAAAAGAGGTATTTTATGACACACCCCCCCACACACCCACACCCCCCAAGACAGGTAGACCTGGGGATGCAGGGAGAGGAACAAGAAGAAAGCAGGACTGAGTGAAAAGCAGTCAACACAAGTGTTGCCATGTTGATGCAGAGGAAATATGAAAATCTCTTCTAACCATGCTGGGCTCATGTTGGCAACAAATAATTCCCAAGGAAATATTGCAGGACAAGATTCCCATCATGATAGATGGAGGCAAAGTCCCTGAGATTTGAAAGTCATCTGCTTGAAAAAAAAGACATGTTTGTGGGTAAGAACAGCTCAGAGGGGCAAAGAATGATACAAAGGAAAGATCAGGTCAGCATCTCACAAACAGGTGAGGACAGACAAAAAGAAGTCATCAAAAATCCTGCAGATGGGAAGAGTGTGCAAAAAGAGAGAGAGAGAGCAGATGAGAAAGCAAGGGAAGCTGAGATTTTGGGTTAATTGTATAATCAAATACATCATCCTAAGTAACTACATGGCCAAGTAAGGTGAGGCTAGTGACACTGTTTAGGCTAGAGGAGTCTTAAAAGTTAAACATTGAAAGACTTTTGTGCAAGAAACTTCGGTGGAGGGGAAGGGGAGGAAGCCAGATTAAAAGTTTGGGCTAGAGCTGAAACAGAAGATCCTTTTCTTCCATGCATCTGTTTTCCAAAATAAAATTTAAAAAAATAAAAATGGGTCTGCGTGCAAGAAGGTAGTAGACAGCAGCATTAGAAGGGCAAGAATAGTGTACAAATCCCATGCTTGTCCTTGGTTTCCTAATTCTTCCTGAAGGGCACTTTAAACTGGGTATTTTATGGTGTGGCACTTTGATCAAACATTCCTGGAAGACTCTCATGCTCTTGGCTGTCAGCACAGCCAGCACTTCCCTGCAGTTGCTGGCCCTTGGCAGGGATGTGGAAGCATTCCCCCGGCAAAACAGCTGAGGACATACACGCTGCAAAACAGGTAGCCCCAGGCCTGAAACACCAACCTCAAGGCTTACAGATCTATCCTCCTAACATTTTTTTCAGGACCTACTGACAGACAGCACTGAGCTGCACTGGGACCATTAGGAGTTACTTCAGTAATAATTTAAAAGACTTTACTTGGTAGGTGAAACCTGGGCAGAATCAGCCTGAGAGTTTATTTGAACATTAACTGGCAAGGCCAGACAGCCATAAAGATGTATGTTGAGACCTTGGATTGTAAGAATCAGCCCTTAGCTGTGTCACTTCATAGGCATATACAGGTGCTGATTTAACAAGAATTAATCTTTCCTCCTGACCCTTGGCATGCAAAGGCAGCATTCAGAACACGCTGCCCTTCCCTGGGCTGAGCAGTGGTGATGGATTCACCCCCAGTTTCACTCCTTTATTTCACTGCAACCTCTCAGTATCCTCCTTGGGCTCCTGGGCTTGGAATAATTTTTTCTTTCAATGTTGTCACTAACAAGCAGCTGGTACAATAAATTATTGCTGAATGCATGCTGTTCTTTTCCTTTTATAAGGTAAGATGTACTGGTTTTGCCCCCATCTTTGTTGTCATGGGAAAGGACAGTTCTGCACCTCACAGAAAACCACAAAAATGGAAATAATTAATAACGGTTATTACTAATAATAAGAATTATACTCTGGAAGATTGGAAGAAATGAAGCAACTCACTGTCAAATACATATTTTAGAGAGGAAAAAAACCTGAAACCCATAATCAACAGGGCTGTTAAAGCTTTTCTATAAACGAGTGCCTCGAAAGAAATGTGCAGGAGAGACATAGCAAGGTAATATTACCATTTACCATCTTTGTATTGTACTTGAGGGATGTTTCAAGCAGAAAATCAGGTAATATGGAGGCATTCAATAATGATAACTCCAAAACAAATTGGTTTTGCCTACATCTAATATATGATTTACTTTCTGTTGTCTTCTTTCACACGAGAAAGAGAGCAAGTCCCAGATATCTAAGGGCAGCGATTTTCTTTCTAAGTTACACGGGAGGGAGGGTTCAGTTCTGACAAGCAAGAGGGAGCAGGGGTGGCCGAGCCCCCGGTGATGCTCTGGGTTAGGCTCTGAGCGAATCCCACCATCAGCCCCGCATTGTGACCCAGCGGCTGCCCACGGGCTGGGGGGGGGGGGGGGGGGGGGGAGGAGGGAGGAGGACCAAGAGAAGCATTGGGGGTGGTTTTGCCCGACAACGTCTTCTGTGCTTTCCTGGAGTCGATCGGACGAGTCCCCGGGCGGGGAATGACCCCCCGAGCGTCCCCCGGGACGATGCGCAGCGCGGCCGCCAGAGGGCGGCGCTGGGCCGGGCTCGGGCCGGGTCGCTCCCGGTGCCGCCACCACCGCCCCGGTGGGTACCGCGGGCGCGTCCCCGCCGGGGACCCCAACTCCGTCTGAGCACAGGCAGCGAGAGCTGGGGGAGAACATCTCCTGACTCAGCAGGAGGAATAAACCACCAAAAAAAAAAAGGAGGCTATCTTTAATAAGGTCACAAATAAAGCCATGTAAGAATGATGGAGAACCAGCTGCAAAGGTGTTTGGAAAGCATCCCACATGAGGACTTGAAAAGACGTGCACCCTCTGGGACAGCAAAATGGTCAACTGGATGTCACTATGCTCTTGGGAGGACTTGGGAAAACGAGATGCCAGCAAATCGCTCCACTGCCCTGAGCTGTGCTGATAGTGACAGGTTTCCTGCAGCAGTTAGAGGTAGAGGCAGAAGTTGGGCAGAGCTTCTGCTCTTATCTCAGTTTAATTTAGCTCTGATTTGAATTTAGTGGGCTCTCCCCAACACCTATTTGCAGTGTTCATTTTAATGGCTTTGCATATCAGCAGAGCATCTGACTCAGTCATTATTGCTGAACTCCAGCTGTATATAAGATAGGAGGGCACAGGTTGGTCTAACTGAGAAGCAAGGGAAGAAATGGGTTTTTTGGAAAGCAAAGTCATCTACTAGTGTAGTTGAATGTCTGAAAACATCTATGAGTTTGGCAGTGCTGGGTTTTGTGCCAAGTAATGGGTTTGCTCTGACAAAGAGTAGCAAAAGAAAAAGTGGTGCAAATGTCACACTGATGTCCAAAAAGTGTGGAGAGAGTGCAAGGGTGCTGCAGGACAGACACCTTGATTCTGGTGCTTGAGGAAGACAGTATATTTAAAAATGAAATCAGTAGCTATGTGGAGAAATACACAGTGGAGGGTTAAAATCAACACAACTTTCATAGATGGAAGTCATAGATCTCACACCTAAAACTATTTAAATTAGCAGTCAGTGAGAATGCAAATAACAATAATCAGACATACATGTGTGATTGAACTTTCTGAAAGCATTCATAAACTTAGGATTTAATAAAAGTTACAAAATAGGAAACAGAGTAGGTACAAAGCACTCTTTGCCAAGGAGAAAGGCAACCATAGGCAGCATGGGGAGACATCCTGTACCTTCTTCAGGCCAAAATATTCAGAAATGATCTGGAAAAGGGAGTGAGCTGTGAGGGACTGAATTCTGTTGCTGATCCTGAGCTGCTGAAGGCAGTTACAAGGAAAACTGATTGCTAAGACTGGTAGAAAATTTGGTGGTTGGGGTGATGGGATGGACAATAAGTGACAAGAAACATAATTTCATACTCATGGGAATAAGTGACTTTAACTAATCATTTGGTAGGATCTAACCACTCTGTTTCCAGTAAGAAAACCAACTTTGACATCACTGCAATTAATTCTCTGAAAACACCCACTCAACACACACAGACCTGAAGATGAAAAATGAGGAAGGAGAGATGAAGTAATGAGGAAGGGAACAAGTCACTCATTTTATTTCCTTGGCTTCCTGTCCCTTACAAACTGTAGCAATATTTGCAGTCAAGAGTGAGAACAGCTCTGTGTGGCATGAAATGTCTTAATCTGCATTTGTCAATCATCACGTGGTGACGTTTGAGGCTGCTAGAACATGCTTATTTGCAATACAGAAGAAAATTGGACAATGCTGAAGGATTGGCTGGCAATCTTTAGATTTTAGTGTTTTCAAATAAAAGTACTTGCATTGTCTCATGCTGAGAAACTAGTCACATGCTATCAAATCCATGGACATTATTTTCCATGGCTCCAGAAGTCATCTGTAGGCTGATGGTAAAGACATATAACAACCACAAAACCATTTAGGAACATAAGTCCCACTGTGATAATTGGGAGTTCAGTACCTAAATGCTTGGTGAATTCAGTCATCTGCTGCTGACTTCTTATTTGGTGGCTATAGATCAACAGAAATGCTAAAACATGGCTTAAATTTAAATAATGATCTCTAGATGCTCTTGGCATTCTTGTGCTAATTAGCATACTGACAAAGCCAAGGCTTACACTCTGATTTCATCTATAAAGACAAGATATGATGTCTGGGCTCTGCCAATGTGCGAGCTAATGTATCACTGTCATGAACGTTCCAGTGTCAGAATACAAGATGACGTGAAGGTTAATGTCTGTCAATACTGGGCACACAGAAGAGGGTTGATGTTTGATGTAATCACCACTTCAGTGATACCTCAAAGAGCCCCACAGCTCAGCTCATCAGTGATGTTTACATTTACTGATAAAGATGCCATAAGCTTAAGGAGTCAGAATATTAGGAAAAAACTCTAAAAACCAGAATTTGCTATCACCATTATCATATCTTCTAATTAACTAGACAGAAAGGCAATGAAAAGGAACTACAGTTTCAGACAAATATGGATTGCTGTGGTAGCAACCATGTATTTAGTTTGATATCCGTTTTCCTGAATAAAATCCCAGACTCCCATCATAAATGGGGATAGCTCACTCTTTTTCTCAACTCAAGTAAGGACAATTGGCAATGCACTCAAAATGTTTCATTTTAGTGTTTTATGATAAATTCAAGTTAGTCAGTTTCAATTCAGCTGAATAAGTAATTGCATTTCTCATTTTCTGACATTACTATGTGAAATTTTTATGTAGGGAGCTAACTGTTAAAAATTCCTTTTTTAAGCAAAATCTTACGACATTCTCCATGATGCCCCACATCACCATCTTCACAATAAAAAGCACATTTACACCATGGAAAATACAACTGGATCCATACAAGAGAACAGGGCCACAAATTACAGCTCTGTGCAGCAGAGCAATGATGTGGAATGTAATTTTATATATTTTTATTAATGATAAATGAGGCCTTTCTAATCTGTTCAGGAAAATGAAGGATTCCAGTTTGAGCTAAACTGAAGTTAAAAACTTTAATTGGAGTTTCCTGATGGGATTCTTGTTTTGTATTTTCCATCAGATAGTCATAAAGATCTGGTTCAGTAGGCTCCATTAACAAATAAAGACCACAAAGTGACAGAAAATTAGAGGCAACTAGTGATTCTCTGCAATTTAAAACTTCAGGATGAGGAGAGGTTAAAAACAAAATAAAGTAAGAAGCTGGAGATCACAACCAGGTGAACAGTTATTAAAAACTTAGATACCTGTACTGGACCAAGCACTCAATTTAATGAAATGTTCAGTGTTACAGTATGGTGATAAGCTGCCAGAAGTCTGGGGGGATGAAATTAAATTACTTTACCTGTCTGTGAGTACTCTGTCTAATGTAAAACCCAGTGTGTCTCTGATGTAATGCCCTGAGAGAGAGCCTTGAGGACAGCAGGCTTAAATAACTCCCTCCTCTTCTCCACTGGCAAGAGTATTTCCTGCAACACCATGTTGAGAAAGAAGAGAAGGGTGGGTGAGGAAAATGCAGTATGGCCATGAAGTAACATGTGCTGATATGGGGCTGGGAACAAGTGCCTGAGGACAGGGACTGAGTGGGACCTCCTCGCACCCAGACCTGTCCTGTAGCCCTCCCTTGTGAAATCACACTCTCACTTCAGGCTCAGTGGTTTCAGCTGAAGGACAGGTCCTGTTGGAGGAAGGCAAGGCCAACCAGCCAAGGAGATGTATTCAGAGAGTGCTTTGTATAAAATCTTCTGAAAATATAGGGGTTGACAGGTATTCAGAATGGCCTTGTTATATTCTCTGAGCATCTCATATACAACAAACTAATGCAGGAAAAAAGGGGTAAAATCAATCATTTGCAACAAGCAATTAGATTAGCTGCAATGAAGACAGAGGGGGAAACTGTTCTGAAATAGAATTGTAAGGCTGAAATAACTGAGCTTTTATGCTCAGAATAGATACTGCATCAGAAGGGAACCGGAAAGTGTGAAATGGGTAAAGCATAGTCTTATTTGGAGCATAGCTTTGCTTGCAATGAGACAGCCAATTCTGATATCACACAGCTTTTTTAATGGCATAACTTCCCTTAACTCAGTGGTTTGCTGTCTTGATTTACCAGAAAAAGACACATAACAATATTCAGCAAATTCAATTCTGCATTTATAGCAGCTGCAGGGAGATGTAAAATTGAGGTACAGAACTATGAGTGCACTGGAAAAGTCAGCCTTGAATCAGAAGAAGAAAGCTTTGTAAAGGAAAAAGGCATAGTGTCTAATTCCCACTCCATCTATGGAGAATTCATTCATAAACATATTCCTAAACTTCACTTGTAAATCAGACTGCAAAAGGTTTGTAGAGAATGTGCCAATGGATATGATTTTACCAAGACCTCAATTCAGTTATGTCATTCCACTAAAATACAACTCTTCTTCCTCTGATGGATGTTATCCATATGATATAAGAGAGCTGGAAGATCCCTGGAGTTTACAGCCCTAACAGAATGTGAATGCTATGGGGAAAAAGTCTTTCAGAAAGATGCATAAACCCTCAGCTAAAATTAAATCCAAGTCAGTGTAAAACACTATCTGTATTCCTGAATGTATTGACAGCTCTCAACACTCATTTCTATGCTTTGGCAAGTCAGTGTCCCATCTTATTAAGCTGAATAAACAAATTATTGGTTTTCTGGGCAGACAGACAAGTGCGTGGGAAATAAATGGCTTTTTGAATCATTTCCTGAGCATATCACAGTGCTTCAGCAAACATCCTATTAATAGAAATCCCAAATAAGTGGCTTCTGATACAATACAAGTATAACTATTGCTTTTTCTACATTTCATGGAACTAATCCTATTATATGTCAGATAATGTTAGAAGAGAAGAGAATTCAAGTGCGAAGTGAATATATCATTCTGGAAGTTCAGTGAAACTTCGAATATGTAAAAGAAGAAAACATCTGACAAACACTTTGAGGATCCTCTACCAAGGAACGACTCTATGCAATCATTCAACTGGAGCCATAGTTGTGATGCTTTGCTTTGATTCCTTTACTTGGAACACATGTACATAGGACACATTTACTATGGGGTGATTTTCATCCACCACGCAGCCTACTTATAAGGTACTTCTGTTTTGCTTGTGTTCGTAATTTGTATAAAATATGCTGTGCTAGAAACAGCAAAAGAACTGTTACAGCTGTAGATAAATTTGCAGCTGATGCTAAGCTATTCAATTCTATTCAGGTAAAGGAGTTAAAGAATGAGACAATATCAACATTGTGTGGACCACATGAAGAACCATGGGGTCCTCAGCTTCCACCTAACAAATCTGACAGGAAAGATAAAATTTTCAGTAAGCATTTATTTTGAAAAGTTATTGTCAATAAAAGTGAAGGAGAATAGCTATCCTCAGAAAAAAAAGTTGTTCTGGTGGGGCTTTTGAGACACAGAAGAAAGCCATCAGAGAACTCTAACACACCAATCATGCAGTCACAGTGCATATCCTTTCTAGGAATTTGAACAATAACTGAATAACATCCTTCACTCACCTACTACAAGGTTAAACTTTTTGCCTAATCCAGTCTGTTCTTTTGGGTATGCCAAAATACAGATATCCTACTAATGTATAAAATGATGGGAGAACAAATAATTAAATGCTTTGCCATCCAAATCTGAAAAAACATTCTGTCCCTTAGATGAAAAAAAAGTCAGTAATACTAATAAGACATTTAACAGCAGTAACAGTTCAGGCTGCTCTCTTTAATGTATAAAGCAAATGGACCACTTCAAGCATGATAAATATGAGGAAGGTAAAATTAAACTATGTCCATGGCAGTATCATAAACAATTTTCAGACAGATTCAACCCAACAGAGCTGTATCACTTTCAGCCACATCTGAGAACTCAGTTAAGATTTTGTAGTTCTTTTTCCAACCCTTGGCAGTCAAATGGGAGGTTTTCCATTACTGCTGTAGGCTACACCATGAACGCTCTTGGGCAATGTCTAACCACAGCTATTTTTCTGGCATAAAACCTTTACCTAAACTGGAGAATAAAAGTACTGAGTTATTTGTATACAGAAAGAACCCTACATTTCTCATCTGAATAGCTCTTATTTCAGACTGAAGAACCAGAAAACTAGAAAATGCTACTATGAAATATCTGTGATGGAGCTGATAAATGAAAATATCTTTTTTGACAAGGAGGCCTGTGTGTGTAAAGACAATTCAAAGTGCTCTTTTTTTCTGGGCTAACACAGCAGGTGGAGGCACTTCACCTCACTGCTCAAGCTGTTCTTTCCTTCAGAATGGTTATTAACAGTGTTCATTCAGAGTTTCATGACAGTAAACTAAGCCACAATAAAAAGCTATCAGCAAAAGTCTTCCACTCTGAGAAATCACCTATCAACTTGTTCGTGGAGTTCAAAAACTCTTACATAGAATTGCAAGATATTTACTCAGAGTTTCAGCATAAGCCTGTCAGTGTTCCCAAACCTGCAAACTTTGGTTTGAAATGTGTAATTTCAGCAAGTTAGATTCACAAAACTGCAGGATACCCAAGGGGGCAGGTCTACCTGACAGCCCTGAGAATGGATGCAGGTCCCAGCAGTAGCTGCAGAACTCCTAAATGCCACCAAGGTCATCAGTGATGGAGGCACAGCACTTCTAGAGAGACTTTTTCACCTATAACTTCTTGACCTCTGAAAAATACAGTTCCCTACCTTCTCCCCCAGGAAATTATTAGCATTGCTTGCTGGATTTTGGAAATAAGCATGGCTGAGAAGAAACTGGACCTACAGAAACAGTCAGTAAAATGCATGCTGACTTCATCATAGCCAGTATTTCACCCCTGCAACCTTGAGTGAAAAGCAGTGTGTGATGAGAGAAAACAAAGAGGCTTCTATAGCTTGTGCTGTTAATCTGGTGCACACTGAAGTAGTGAACAAGTGGGAAGAGGGGGAAGGAAAGCACATGTTAATGTCACAGGGTTCCCACTTGACTCTGAGAACCAGAGCACAGAGGACACACACAGGCCCTCCCAAGGGTGGCCATCCTTATGTTTCTCCCCCTGGCTTTTTTCGTCTTCATCCAATTCTTGAGTCTTGCACTCTCTGTTAATGCCTTTGGCTTGTACCTTCCCTGAATGCAGTGGTCATTACTCCAACCAGCTCATCCATCTTATCCATCCTGTACTTGGTTCAATAGAATCATTAACATTTTCACTGGAGTTGGCCCAAATGGCCCTAATGAAGAGAAACTGGTAAGCTGCCAAACTCTCTGCAGATGCTTGTCAGGGATGAAGTACTATCACCTTTTCTGTAATAGGTACCATGATTTGAAAAACTACTCCTTGTCTCCCCAAAGTTCATAATTTATTAGAGACAGAGAAAAGTATTTTAGATTTTTATATTAATGCTATGGCCCCTGTGGCATTTGGAGAGATGCAGAATATATTATATATTCCTTTATGTTGGTTTGGTTTTTGTCTAAAATGGGTAGGTGCTTCCTTACAGGTTTAGGCATCACAGCCTAAGGCAAATGTAAAGAGGTAAACATCTATTAGCTAATGGTTTATGACCTGAAAATTAAGTAACTTCTTTTACAAATGCGATTCTTGTCACAAAAAGGAAAAGTTTATTATAGAGTTGCTGATATTTACTAATGATTGACAGAAATTCTGGTCTCAGACAGATAAGCAACTCCTCATCAGTGTAAACATCCAGAAATTTCATGGAACTGTTGGAGCAAAGACTTGTGAAGAAGTAAAGACATATGGCGACTCAATTCTCTTTCATTGAAGACAGAAACAGACAACGAGGATAAACTGAGACACAGCTGAAATCTAACCCATGTCCTTGCAAGACAAGCTTTGGTTTGCTACCTTTGGCATAAATCTCTCTCAAAGCAGCTATGTGTATTGTCTAAGGGATTCAAATAAAGAAATAAGAGTGAAATGCTGTTATGCACTGAATGCAATGAAGTAATAAAACCATTAACCACTCTGGAAACAAAGATTATTCTCCTTAAAAAACCCACAAACCATCCACGACCTGCAAAACATGAACACAACCCACATTCTGTGAAGGCTCTCATGCTGTCTTGCTCTATCATGAGTCTCTGCCAAGTTTTGTGTCCAGTGACATCCACTCCCTCTATTTCAGTGACTCCACTGAAGTTTGTTGAGTGCTTCTGCTCCTAATTACAAGTGCAGTCATAGTCTCTCTGGGCAGGTTTTAAAGTGTATGGATCAGACTAATGTGAGACAGTATTTGAGTTGGCGTGTGAAATGAGAAGTTTGCCTCCTAATAGCTATTTATTTCTCTTTGGAACTGCTGAATTCACTTGAGCCCATGCTGACAATGATTTGTGTTTATGAAGATTCATAACTGAGTCATAAATACTCTGAAATAACCTGCATATCCCACAGCAAGTGTGTTACAAGAACATGTTTAGGACTAAAGAAGATTGGACTGGGAACAGTAAGACCTTTCATGCTGACATAATGCTGAGACGTTTTATTACTCTTTCTGCTATGGTTACCATGCACCCGGGACCCTGCTGTACAATCTATACTGATGCCAGTCAATATCTTATTCCATAGGTGGTATTGTTGAGACTACTCATGGTATAAGATGTTGCTCTCTGTAAGTGATGGTATTGTAGTCCCTAATGAGTTTAAATTGTTCCAATAGTGCCCAAATGATAAGTGTGCTGCCAATAGTACCAGACAGGGATAATGAGTTAGACTGTGTGTATGAGGGTAAGTATTCTTCTGCTTTTAGAAAGGTAACAGATTTATGAATGGAGCTAAAATTATGAATTACCCAACTGCCTTCTGTATCAGATTTGTATCAGATTCCTGTTTCCTCACTTTTGCAGAACAGTGTTTTTCAACAGGATCATCTATAAAATGAGCACCTTGGGTAATTTTGGATGAAATCTTTCTTCTTTCATTAACTGAACAGAATAAAGATCACAGTAGACTCGACAGTACACTTTTCCTTAAGAATGTGTGAATTGAGATTAGTCAGCTATTAAGTTATCTGGTATTGATCTTACACGCACTATCAACTAACCAACTCCCGGCTAGGAGAAACTTCTGACATTGTGACAGGTAGAGTCTTTATCTTGATGTTGCCTTTTTCACAAAGGTAAACATTTCACAAAAATGTTTTCATTCTTTTTTTAGCCCTTTCAAAAATTACATGAATATCTTTGTTCCATTAGTACTTGTTTGGCAGAAATTATTTTGTATTCAGCTGAGGAATCCTCATCTCCCCATTTTCAAGCAAGTGAATGGAACATTACCTTTGAAAAAAATAATGCTTAGCTTCAGCTTTCACTCATTTCTCTGTGACTGTCACCAGAACATGATCAAGATGGTTCCCTTGTCATGCAGTGGACTGTGATTCCTCATTTAGATCAGTGAATCATGGAATCATAGAATGTTACTGTTGAAAGGGACCTTAAAGATCACCTAGTTTCAACACCCCTGCCATGGGCAGGGACACCTTCCAGTAGACCAGACTGCTCAAAATTTGTGAGTGCTCAATGTCTTACAGGACAAAGCAAAAAGTCTTCCCTTTAAAAGCCTGCACTAAATAGTAGCCATGGGCAAATCAAAAGGTGATCACCTTTTTTTGATCCAAAACAAAATAAGCATGCCATCAGTTCCACGTTGGCTGGAAGGTATCACTGCAGATCTGTTCTTCTCAGAAAAGCAAGCATTTTGCAGGCCATGCAGAACTCAGTGGAACATCCACATGCCAGTCAAAAGGAGCCTACTCTGTCTTGCTCCTGCAGCTGTAGAACAGGAGGGCAGAGGAATCAGCACAGAGAGCAAGGAAAATGCTGGTACCTCCTGTGCTAGGGTACACTGGTACACACTGAGGGAGACATCATAAGTCCTGGGGCTGGCTGTGCAGTTGGGCTCTGCCTCCCAATCCCTGTAACAGAGGAGGAGGGCCAGAAAAACTAGAGAAAGAAAAGATGCTCCTGCTTTCTGCCCTGTAGAAAAGTCTCTGGCATGTAACCAGATGCGTGACTGCATTTTCTCCTCTCACCACTGCACTGCCTTGTCTTTTCCATCCCAGTATCCTTGCTTTGGGATTGGAAGTGACCAAGCCAAATACAATGCATGAGTTAGAGGACAGGCAGGCAGGCAGGAAGGATACAAGGTGTTTTCCAGCTGATCCTCACAATGATACTGGGGAAAAGGTGTCATTGCTGCACCCCATCTAACTATGCAATAGCACATGTCTGCCTGCAGCTTCTTCCCAGTCTCTGAACTCATGATGTTCCTAGAAGTTTCTTCTCCAATAGCAATTATTCCTCTGATAAAATGCAGGGAGTTTTATGACTTTTTTTTCACTCCACTGCCTTTAAGGCAGGGCTATAAATCATACTAAATGCCTCCACATTATGTAAATTGACTCCTTTGCAGAACATTTTTCATTCAGTATAAACAGAACAACTACACCCTTTGATGTTTGCCCAAAATTGGTATTTCTTTTGTCCTTTCGAAAGGGAGACTTTTAATCTGTGTCATCTTTTCAATTGTGTTGTACATTAAATGAGAATGCGCTGCAAATGGTTCAGCCCAATCCTCTTTAAAAAAACAGCTGTGTTTGGCCTCCTATAGAATCATAGAATCAGCCCACTTAGAAAAGACCTCTGAAATTATCAAGTCCAAGCCTTGATCCACTACCACCGTGGTTAGTAGACCATTGCACTAAGTGCCACATCCATTCTCATCCTAAAAACCTCCAGGGACTGAAAGAGAAAAGAGACCAAAACACCCATAGTTTTGTGAAATTTCTAATTCTGCTCTGCAAAATGTTGTTTGCACGGCAGGGCCGCTAAACAGCATGGAGTGCTGAATCGCTTTGTTCTAGTATGTACCATCTAGTAATTATAGAAACTAGTGTACCATGGGTTAGAAGTCATACATTAAACTAAGCTAGACATTTCAATAGGATGAAATGGTAAAGATCCAAGATTTTTGAGAGTTAGAACCAAGGTTTTGCAAGTTTGACGGGTCATGTCACTGAACAAAGAAAAGGCTGAAGTCCAACATTGATGAAAATGCTTCAAGACCACCCTGAGGGATGAAGTCAAGAGACCACTACCCAAATTCAAAGCCAAAATGAAAGCTCCACCCAAGATTTCACCCAGTTATTAATATGGAAATTAGAAGGTGTTAACTATGAACTTAAGACTATAAATAGTTTATTTTACACAAGTTAGGCAAGTTTTTGCCAAGTATGAACTGTCTTGCCTCCAATGTTGTCAATAAATACCTTGCTGCTATTAGAATACAAAACTTTCTCTTAGCTGTTATTTTTGTGGCGCTTTTGCTTATCAGGACGGAGACTCCACCACTTCTCTGGGCAGCCCGTTCCAGTGCCTGATTACCCTTTCTATAAATAATTTCTTGCTAATATCTCACCTAAACCTCCCCTGGCAGAGCTTAAGACAATGCCCTCTTGTTCTACTGCTGGTTGCCTGAGAGAAGAGGCCAGCCCCCACCTGGCTACAACCTCCTTTCAGGTAGTTGTAGAGAGTGATGAGGTCTCCCCTGAGCCTCCTCTTCTCCAGGCTGAACAGTCCCAGCTCCCTCAGCCTCACCTCATAGGACTTGTGCTCAAGTTCCTTTACCAGCCTTGTTGCTCTTCTCTGAACCTGCTTTAGCACCTCAACATCCTTCCTGAACTGAGGTGCCCAGAAGTGGACACAGCACTTGAGGTGTGGCCTCACCAGTGCTGAGTATAGGAGAAGAATCTCTCCCTTGTTCCTATCAGGAACACGGTTCCTGATACAGGCCAGGATGCCAAAGCTTCTCTGAGTTTTTATATTGTTCATCCTAGTGATGCCCTTGACACAAACAGTTGAGTATTAGAGCACTTCTGCTTCTCTACAGTATTGATGTTGATTTATGTGCTGGCTTTGTATTTTGCATCTCAGTGACCTATAACAATCATGTTCTGATCAAAGAGATCCTGAATAAAATTAGGACAATGAAAGCAGCAGTTCCAGAATACGGCTTTAGAGGAAGGCATGGGAGCCTCAAAAGTACAGCAGAGGCCAAATTTTCCTAAGGTATCTAGAGGATGACAGAAATCACAGAATCATGAAATAGTTGAGATTAGAAAGGACTTCTGGAAAACATCTAGCCCAGCGCCCCTACTAAAGTAGGTGCACCCAGAAGAGGTTGCACAGAATCACACCCAGGCAAGTTTTGGGTATCTCCAGAGGACTCCACAACCTCCCTGGACATCCTTTTCCAGTGCTTTGTCACCCTCCCAGTAAAGAATTTTTTCCTCATATTCAAAAAGAAATTCAGTTTGTCACCATTGACCCTTTTGCTGGGCACTACTGAAGAGTCTGATGCCATCCTCTTGACTCCTGCCCACAGAGATGGATATTCTCAGTGATGAGTTTCTGTTACCTAATTAATGACTTAATTAGTTACTGAGAATAAGGTCAGTTTTGTCTGCCATTTTTATAAACTGAAGATGTAAACTAGGGGATGTCTGGGTTTGAACATCCAACATGATTGCTAAGTTGCTTGAAGTCTAAGCTGTAGTGCAATTAAGAAACTCTGACACACTCTTCTGTTGCAAGATGAATTTTGGTGTAGTTCAAGTCAGATAGATCTTCTTTATTGCTGTAACAATTTCAGATAGAAAAATCCATGATGACAGTTTGCTTCTCTATATCATTTATTTTCTTAATTGTTTTCCTGCAGTGTTTCTTTAATAACAGAGACACATGAAGTCAGTCACCCTGACAAAGCGCTCTTTCAGCTCGCAGCTAGAAACTCACAGTTGATTTCATCCCTACAAGTGTCATCTTTCCTTGTCTTTCTGTCAGTGTTTTTGAACAAAAAAGTCAATTCTGCAGCCATAGCTTCTTTGCAATGCTGTAAACTCTTCAGCATTCCTGAGGCTAAAGCAATTAAATGTGTCAGGTTTTTTTTTTTGGCCAGCATCTAAAGTAAATTTTTAATTGATATAGATTTCTCTACTGTTTTCTAGGGAATGCCTTTTATAATCTTAGCAGGAAGCTTGCTGCTATACAATTATTTAAATTCTTCCAATCTTAAATGAATTGACCACGTTGGCTGTGCAGAATTTACCAGAGTGAATTTTTGCTGCTACATCAAATCCTTTCTGGTTTTTTCCCTAGTCATTGGCTGGAGGATGTATTCACTTTGTCAATCATCATCATATGTTTTGATAGAAACCTTGGTACCTCTTAAAAATCAGGAATGTGCTGGGGGAGATTTTGTTCACTTTGGTATAACTGGCTGTTGAAATCTCAGCTGGCTTCCAAATAATTTGAACACTTCCAGGATATCCTGGTTTTTGCTTCTTCCTCATCAGCCCCCTCACAGCTGTATTATCCGTTATTGAGGCAATGAACTTCTTCTTAATTTTCTGTCAGCCAATTCTTTATCCTTAACTAACCCATCAAATATCCCATGAACTTGTTCTTGGAAAGAGCTGATTTTTTGCTCAGCAACACACTGCTGTGACAAATTGTCCACAAAATGCCATGAAAGATATTGGATGATTTTCATGTAGTGGATAAGGCAGAATGAAGGCAAGCCTGAAGCATTTAGGATCAAGATCACATAGTTTCCTTACGGATTGTCCTATTTGTGTGTTCTTTCCCTTCTGTGATCTGGAAAAATTTTCTTTGACGTTTTCTTGCCACTTGAGCTCTCAGCTTCCAAAGACAGCCCAGCCCCACAGGAAAGGAAGG
This sequence comes from Pithys albifrons albifrons, assembly GCF_047495875.1. NCBI lineage: Eukaryota > Metazoa > Chordata > Aves > Passeriformes > Thamnophilidae > Pithys > Pithys albifrons. Next base: position 9,402,046 of record NC_092458.1, read on the forward strand.
TGGAGGACAGGATTTTGCCTCAAGCCCCTAGAAGCTAGCTGAGGAGTCTTGCTAGAAATCTTCTTAAAATCTTCAGTTGCTCTTCAAAATGAAAAAGTTGCTTGCTTACTTACAGCTGAAGACAGTTACAGCCACTGGCCACTTCCATGTGAAATGATCCTGTCCATGCTTTATGAAAGCTTTATGTCCATGCTTTCCACCTTTGCACTTAAAGGTTTTATGAGATTTGTTTTCTCTGGCCTCAAAATAAGAGTAAGAAAGGCAGGATCTCTGGATTTTAAACCTCTTAGGAGCCTCAGATCGCAAACTAAGAAATTCTCTTCTGTGAGAGTTACTGTTTACTGTCTCCAGTAACAGAAAATGCCTCATGACCGAAATTGTAAAAAGTGTTTATTTAAATGTGTGAACCACTGACAGTTCTTTCACTCCCTGTTAGAGAAGTTTTAGTGTATCCTTTATTTTATTTGAATACACCATAGGCAAATCATCCTTGTTTGCCTCCCTTTCTATGGCAACCCACTCTTTCTTTCCTTTTCAGTCCTTGGAGGGGGAAACCTTCTTTTCCTTTGCTCACTGCCAGCCCTGGATGCTGCTTTGACACTGTTCCTGAAGTCCTTCTGATTCATTGCGACCCTACATGGGAGCTGTTACAGATTGTTCTTGCTGCCCCAGGACTTCAAATGCAGAAGAGGGGAGTACTGACCTCTTTACAAGTAAACCATCACCTGCCTTTGCCACAGAGGGTTTAATGATGCAGTGACTCACTCAGCAATGCCTCAGGACATCAAAGGCATTACTGGTCTTGCTAAAAGCAGGAATGGTAATTTTACAGCATTTTAATATACAGGAAAAAAAAGGGGGCAAATCTGTGGCCACCTAAGTTTGCTCTGTAAGACACCCTCCAACCAGACAGGGCACAGGTGAGGAGTCTTCATAAGGAGCTGGGTTTGATTGTGCTTTCAAATGCATGATTTGAGGGAAAAGGGCAGCTCATCTCCATGGAGCAGGTAGAAACACCTTTAGAAAATCAAGTAATAAAAAATATTTTCCATGGGACTTGCTCTGCCTGGGTGCCATGTGGGAAATCTGTGAGGTGCCACAGAGCCAGCATCCCTACTGGGAGTAGGTCTTTAAGGGTCAGCAGAGCTGCCAACTTTATTTTCCATGCTTGCCTTATAAATCATGCCTGTTTCTAAAGTTTTGGCCACCAGCAATGATCCCTAGTGTCAATGTAGGCTGTGCCTCCAAGGAACATATTTTTTTCAGACAAGGAAAACCACACCAAGTTTTCTCAAATGCCAAGAACACAACTTTAATCCAGCCTTTTGGTGTACCCCACAGCAGTAGGTAAGGGCCATTTTGTGAGGCCTGAAATCCCACCCTTGCAAAGCCTCTGGTAGCAGACAGGAAGCAGGGTCATTTTGTGCCTAAAGTTTAGACCCCTGGATCCACTAGACTGTAGAAGTAATTAATATTGACTCATGACTGTGAGTGATCTGTGAATATCCTGAGGAATAAAAGCGATAATTTAGTTTTTATTTATTTTCGTAGCAATATTTATCATTTATAGTAACTAGGAGAGCTTCCTGCAATTTGGGAAATCCTTAATGAATTCTTACCTAATTTGATGAATTACCATGGAGCCCATATTGCATTTCAAACACTTGGAGTGTGCTAGTCATTATTCACCTGCCTCCAGATTTCAATCAACAGATATGGGAGGCAGAAAATGAAAGAAAAATTTGTTGAAATACAATCAGAGAAATCATTTGCTACTGCTTACAGAAATTAAATATGTTTGTAGAAAATTGAATGATTCCGTAAATGCTTCTCAACAGGAGTAAATTTACTACCACTTTGATTTGTAATGATTCAGTCAGCAAATAATAGAAATAAGCCCTTGACGATAAAAATTACTGTTATTTAGAAATATGATTCTGTTAGGATGCAAAGACAGTCTGGATAGAATGACTTGACAGTTTTGAATTTCAAGTGGGGGAAAATAATTGAACATCAAGACCTGTTGGATATATAACTTAGTAATTACATCATATGGTAAGAATGGGAAGCTTACTACACAGGTTTTTGAAAAGAACCTTGCAAGCTGAAGCTGCAGATCAAGGTCTGTGTACACACATGCTTCATAGCACAATGTTACCTCCAAATCCTATTTAAAATTAATTATATCGTCCCAAACTACTCAACACCATGAAGTCTAACTGATGCTATGTATTCCATTTATTTTCTTCCTTTCTCATTCCTGGATAGAAGACAGTAAAAATGGAAATTTCAATACAAATCAGAAAAAGGTAGAGTTTCTTGTTTCGTGTTTTGAATATTTTTATATATGAAGTTTGAGCTAAAAAAGGTGCAAGTGAAGTTTGCTGATGGATATAGTAACAGTTGGAAGAAGTGCTGAAAAGTTAAAAAATGCATTAGTGTCCTCTGGGTAATCTTTTCAGAGCAGAGTGGGCCTGACTGTACTTACCTTTGTGGAAACTTATGTCACTTTAACTTCTGACAGTAGAATACACAGGTGGCCGATGGCTGTGTGGCATGTGAGGGCACATAGCAGAATGAACTTCAAAGCACTTAAGTAGACAGGAATTTGGTCTGCACTGTTCCTCATGTAAGCTATCAGTTCCATGCTGCTTTACTGCTCTTTTTTTTCCTACAGAAATTGTCAGTACTGTCTGCCCCAGAAACTTCCTTTGTCTTGACTCTTGATGATTAAACAGGTTTTGAAGTGCCAGCCACTTACTCTAATCATGCTGTTAGGTGAGGACAGTCTGACTAGATAGAGTAAGGCTGTCCTCACCTAACTGCTAAGTCTCACAACAGAGATCAGCTGGCTCTGTTGTTCTTGTGCTCAACTTCATCACCTTGTCAAAACATTGCTTCAGACTGTTTTATGATGCATCTTCTTCCTTCAAGAGAGGCTGTTTATATTTTAACTACAAGGCAGTGATCTCTTTTTACAATGTTTGTGTCTGCTCAAGAGCAATCACTTTCAAAGAAGGAATAAGCCTTACTATTTGATAGTCACTTCTAATTTTGGTTAGGTTTTAATGGACTTTGATAGGATAGTCCTTTTAGGTCTCCACAAGGAGCATGCAGGGGCCTTGGGCCACCTGGCCTAGTGCAGGGTTTTGCACTCAGGAAGAGCTCAGCCCCTTGTAGGCAAGGTGCCATGGCTTGGGCCGCAAGGAAAATGCTGGGAGAGGGCTTTGAACGGACAGGCAAGCCCAGGGGCTGGGGAGCAGCACTGCACAGACTGGCAAGAGAGAGGTAATGCTAAAGCCACACCTCCCATGGCTCCTCTCAAGGCAGTCAGCCTTCATTGCACCACGCTCACCTATAGCAGGGCTCTGTGGCTGCAGCTGTGAATACTTGCACCCTGCACCTAAATCTGGGCTGATATCCTCACCTGCTGTGCTGCAGCTGCACTGACAGACAGACAGCTGCTCCTGGGCATGTTGACATTTTCATGAGGTTTTCTTCCATTTGCTGGTTTTCGCCTGTGCTGGAGTGAACCAGAGGTGCACTGAGGTAGCTGTGTGTGTGACATGAGGAGACACTCTTAACTTTACCTTGACCATTATAACATTTTTGGCTTTTCACTCAGACTCCCTCCCTACTCAGGATGCGCCAGGCTTCATTTGTTGAGGTCTCTTCAATAATCCTCCTCTGAGGCCAGTTCATGAAGAGGCCATTCCTGAGGTGGTTCATGAATTTTAGGGAATGGATGCCCCTTACAGATAACTATTATGTGTTACTGCCTTAGCATGAAACACTAAAGGAGTATCAACAGGGATGGCATGTGACTGTCTGAAATTCCTTAGGGCTCAACATGGAGCTCATGAAAGCCTCTGAAATAACACACAGAGTCTACAAATCCCCACCAGCTCTCAAATTTTGGTGTTTGTACATCTTGAGAGAAATGTTGAAAGTCATTTTCCAAGGGAGCATACCAAGAATACACAGATATTCAGCCTTTTGCCAGGTTGTCCCTTCAGACCTGTGTAAATGTATCAGTGCTTATTCGTATTTGAGACACATACATATCACCAACTAAGCTCTCTGTGGATGTATCAAATCACCTCCAAGAGCAAATGCAATGGATTAGGTCTGTGATATGCTGGAAATAATGCTCGTTCTCTGTCTCAGTAGTATCAGTTAGCCTGACCACTGCAACAGATAACCATAACTAGAGCAGTAATAAAGGGTAAGCGTCTGTCTGCACTCCACAGGGCAACCTGCTCCCATTACTGCTGTAAGTTCTCAGAGGAATGAGTTTCAGCATTAAACCAGGGTTGAAATTTAGAAGAAATTGCACAGAATAACATAGAAAATGTAGCAAAGAAATTTTTGTTACTATTACAAAGAATACTCTTTTCATCAAAGGTTTTCTATCAGTCTATAGAAAACAATAAAACTCTATTAAGCTTTGTAAGTCTTAGCATGCTGAAGCAACTTGGAAATGTTTTGCATGCTTTCATACAAATCAGGGAATTCTCTCTTTGTCAGTGTCAAGTAGTGGAATTTTTGTTGTATGGAGTTTTTTTTGTTTTGGGTTTGGTTTGTTTTAGGGTTTTAGGTTTTGTTTGGTTTTGTTAGTTTTGGTTGGTTGGTTTTTTGAGTGCAGGGATGTAGAGTAGGCAGGTTGTTACAGAATTGAAGCCTGTTGCCATTTGCAGAGGAGCAGTTCCTTATATTGTGCAGTGAAACATAGAGGTATTGAGCCTGAGGGGGTGGAAATGTAAGTAAGCAGGAGCCAGACATTTATGAGCACGCATGCATTTTTTGTATTTCAACCTACATATGCAAAAGTTAATTACTCTGCAGCTGACTGATTTTGCATCTGAACAGAGAAGGGAGTGATAATGAAAAGAATTACTATTTAAGAAGTTGACAGGACCACTTAAATTCAGTTTTAAATTCATGCCTATTTTTGGAGCTGTAAGACACGGACACTTCAAATGTAAATCACTGCCACTTGAGCACAGCTCAGGAGAAACATTTCTGAGCTATTAGCTCTCTTTCTGCCACAAAGAGGCTGAATGAAAAAATGAGTCGGTTTGTGATGATGAGATTTCTTGCTTTATTTGTTCATCAGATAATATAGACAAGTTTTCAGTCTTTGGGAAAAGACATTTCACAAGATCATTCTAATCTATGTTGTTTGAAAGGCTTCCTATTTGCTCAGTCTTTTTCAATGTTATGATTTCAAAGTATTCACTTAATGGAATAGTTTGTATTATGTTATTAACTCATGGGCTTCATTGTTCGGAGCTTTATTGGGGAGGTATTTCCAAAGTAACACTGCTAACTTGTCCTTTCAGTTTGAACAACCTTACACAATGTTAGCATATAGTCAGGGTAAACCATGGGTCTATGCATTTCTATCACAAATTACAATAAAATAGGCTGCTTTCCTTCAAAATACCCTAAAGGAAGAATATTATTTTCAATCTACAAGTCTATGGGCTTTTGCTATGTACTGATGTCAGGCTGTAACAATCAGCAAAGGTGGAGAGAGAGGAGGAGGAAGACTGATATGATGCATGGGAGAACCAGTCTTGATTTGTACAAGCAGTTTATGCCTACACATACAAATAAAACTGCTGTAAAACAGTCTGTGTCCACAGGATCAAATGCTTTGGGGGGCCTTTCCAAAATGTCACAGCACTATCCAAATTGCCAGCCATTTCGGGTGGCTGTGATCCATGCTGGCTCCTGAACACTGCCTGGGGCCATTGGGTACCAGCAGGCCCAGGCCAGAATCTTGCCTTGGACACTTCTAACAATTTGCCAATTGGAGTGAAGAGGACTGAGCATCTTGAAAGCAAACTGGTACTGCTTTAATTTGCAACACCCACAAATCTGGAAAAAACCCTCTTTCACCAGTTGTATTCCAAATTACAAGTCTTTGTCTATTGCAGCTAATATATGGTAACAAAAATATGATTCAGGATCAGTTACAAACGCCACATTTATTTCTGTCCCACTGGTACTCAAGGGCATCTCTGATCTTGAGAAGTAGCAAAATAACAAGGATGGGAATCCATAAGAATGCCACAATGCTGTTACTGGTTTTGAGCCAGAGTGCATCTCTGGAGCTGTTGTACCTCACAGTCACTTGCTTTAATGAGCCTTTCCACTGTTCTCATCATGTAAAGCTGCCTTAAGCAGCTTAAAATGTACTTGCTATTGGGATACATTTTGGACTTCTTCCAAGTGTGCAAAAGTACAATTCCTAGTTCTTAAGCTTGGCAGAAGTCTGGCTACTTGAAACTGGCAGGGCAATACAAAATGCTTTTAATGTCAGTGACAGCCAGGCTGAATGCCTTTGTTTTGCCATTAACTCTCTGGGCACAGACTCAGACATATTGTGTTTATTTTAAAGTCAGACAACCCTCATAGGAATCATTAAATAATTTCTTTATATTGTGGTATGAAAAATATAACTTGTCATAATGTTTCAAGCAATAACTGTTTCCAGGAAAATTATCTTAATGAAGATATTTCCCTTATTTTTCTTATTATTCATACATTTATCTTATTATTCACATGCTCTTGCAGATTTGCTGGCACTATCACAGTTGTACACAGCTGATTTATGGCCTTTTGCAGGAGGGGGGTTGATTTATCGGTTTTATCCCATACCTTGAATAGCAATGAAACAATAAAATGAGCAGAAAGTAGTTATTCTACCTACATATTCCAAGATCATTATGGAAATTATGGCAAAGAAATGAAATAACCTTCCTATGTCCCAGGGATGGGTTAACCTGGATGAGAGGAAGGGGTTGGTTGCTTATAGGGATCTCCTACACTTTAACAACTTTTCCTTAGCTCCACCTGTATTTTCAAACGTCCACCTGTATTTTCATCTCATCCCCAAGAGTACAACACACACTTTCAGTTTAGTGTAATAAATACAGTCTGACAAGCTACCACATGGCCCCAGCATCACTTCAGGTACTTTTAACATTTCAGAGCTCTGGGCCAGTTGGCCTCAGATGCAAGGATTGTTCCTTGGTCTTCTCTTTCCTTGGTGTAGACAGGTGCAAGGAGACTTCAGAAGCAACTGGTCCCAAACACAGACATTTTCTGGGAAGTAAGAAGAATGCTGTCGACAGCTCAATGATACAGCTGTGGCTTAAGCATATTTTCATTATCATTATAAAAGGTATGGTGATAAAACACTTGGCAGGTTTTTCATCTACCATAAAAAAGTGCAATTTTAAATGTCAGCATTAGTTGGGCAGTGAGAGCCAGCATTATAATCTTGTGGGATGGACTGATCAGGGAATTTGGACTGAGCAGCATATTGCTGGTGGTGATGGGGAAGCTCTCTCCAGAAGGTGACTTTCACTTTGCAGAACACTGTAGACTCCATGTGGCTGTGTGGTCATATACAAAGCTTACACTGCAGCAGAACAGTTCAAATCCAGGTTACTGCAGCATATGGTAAACAAAACCAAAGCAAACCTCTGTAGCTAAGTATGACCTAAGATGATGCTTCTAGGCAGGCTGGTGAAATAGTGCTGTCTGTAAGACTGGGGCATTTGGCACTTCCAAAGCATGTCAAACTGTATGAAAATACTCAGGCACTTCACCATATGCAGTAAGAATCAAAAAATAAAACAATCTGTGGTGTCTAGCAACTGGTATGGCACAGAGAAGTAAAAACAACTGAACTGAAATCGTAACTATTGACATAAGAGACATGAAAACTGCCTTAGGCCAGATGGTGAATACAGACTGGCATAGTTTTACTGAGGTGAGTGATTTTGTGCTTATTGATCCCACCAGATGTACAGAACCTGATGGTTCACTGACTGAACATGGATGGCTTGGCTGTAAGTTTTACAAAATCAGAAGTAGCAACAAGACATCTTGTGGCACTGTGCAGATTCCTCAGAAGTGACATATTGGCATAGTTTTCTCTACAGGCTTTCTTGATGCTTTCACAAAATATTGTTTTTATCAGGCTTTTTCAGTTCAAATAAGACACCTGTATTGGAAAAATGAAATATGAGCTGCCCATTGGAGCACTGGGCAGCATTTCTGCTTTGTAAGATCCATTTCTGTGAAGATACCTGAGTCTTTACAAACTGAGTTCCAAGCCCTGAGTAGCTGAGGCAGGTGGCTGGTGATGAGAAAGGGCTTGGGAGTATCAATCCTTGCCCTTCCTCAGCTGTGCACAGCTGCTGCCCATGCTGCCTCTTGCCAACTCTGCCCATGACAGCTCAGACAGCCTCTGGGCTGGCATGTACTTCTATCTCTGCAGAAATATGCTGAGAAAAAATTAAGGGGATGTGACCTGGCGTTCACTTCTGAACAGCAAACAAGCCAGGTTAAATCATGCTCACGGGCAAGCAGCTGGAATGGCTGACACCAGCACAGCAAAGCTGCGTGTCATTGTGGTCCAGCAACCCTTTCCATTTAAGGTTTCACTGTTTGCAGTTCAGAGGCCATCCCACAGACCAGAAGCTTTTCACAGCATAGTCAGATCCATCCTCACACCAAGGCAGCTTTCCCACTGCTCTCTGAGTTTGCAAAGTCATTTCAATCAATTTGCTTCCATTCTATATATCTTCACTCTATCTGTCCATACATGTGTAGTCCTCAGTGGTCCCCTCTGTGCCTGCTCAATCCTGCTGCCAAAATGAACCTTACTCCTCCCTTCAGCCAGCATGCTGGGATAATTTGTGTTAGTAATATTCACGCAAAAATTGCACTTGGTGTGTGTTATTTTTTGCTGAGATGATTTCCCTTGCATAATTCACATTGCAGCCTCACTAACATGTGTACTTCCTTAATTGAAATGGCAGCAAATTAAAATGTTCAGAGATGAGAACCTCTTCAGCCAGGACCTCAGGAAAAATGGATATATGCACATGATTTTGCATGTTTTTTTGCAATTGAAAAATCTCACTTCTCTTTTCTGATTGGTATCACTTTAGCTTCAGATAGTAATCTTTGATTGCTGTTCATGATAATTTAGAAAGAAAGGATTTCTGCAGGCAGAATATCTCTCACTTAAAAAATCAAGCATCTGGCATTTCTGTGATTTAATACATCTTATGTGTATAGAGATATACATACATATATAAAATATATGTATATACACACATATATATGCACACATACTCACAGACATAAAGGTCTAGTGGTAGCCAGAGATACTTATGTATATCTAATACTTATGTATATCTTATGTATTTCTGCTCAGTCCCATTGTCTGTAAAATATTGTCAACTTTTTTTTCTCCTTTCAAATATCTTGAAAAGAACGTCTTCTTTTTTTTGGCAATATTAGTATTGTAAGTAAATTCTGTATCCTTTTTCCTCTGGGTATTTTTTATCCTCTCTTTAGAACAAGAAATTACATGTAAATATAATTAAAAACTTTTAAAATCCAACCAAATTTACTGCCAATAAAGAAAATGGCAAATAGTTTAGGCTTGAGGGTGAGACCAGGTAATATGGAGCAGCAAAATATCAGAATGTCTCAGTCCTCTCCCAGTTTATCTGTCTTTCCAGCTGCTTTCCACAGACTTCTCTCAGCAGTGAAGTGGTACCCATACTGATGGTGCTTATGTAGCCCTGCAGAAGCTTTTTTAGTCTCAGCATCCTTGCTGCACTTACTCAGCTTTGCTTCAGTGACTTTTACTACACTGACTATTCAGTGGAGAAAAATTAAAAAAACAAAACCAAAACCCCCAAACAAAAATGAATAAAACCTGCAAGAAAATCCCACAGGAAGAATGGATAAGATTAGTTATTTGGGTTTTTTTGGAACAGTAGATTCTGACTTTTTAAAAAAGTGATCTCTAATGACCCTATAAATTGAATTTTTTTCCCTGAGTGCCTTTAAGTTATTCATTTTTAGAGGTTTGAACATTCTTTTACAGTTCCAGCTCACTTCTAAGGAGATCATAATGTTTTATTACTAGTCATCTATAGCACTGATGACAATATTCTATAGTATTTTAGATACGTGACAGAAAATACCTGGTGGCAAGCTGGCAATTAAAGAGTGTGCTGCCTTTAGACATTTCCTATGAAAGATGGTTTTGACTTTTCTTCCTTTGAACTGTATGATTTCATGCAATGTCAGCTGAATAGGATGCATGTTACAATTTAAAAGCATTGGAGAGATACTGATCAAGGAAAGAGGTTTTATTTTAAGTAAATAGCTATGTTTTCAATTTATTCTGGAAATATTGAACATTAATGCAATTATTTAATTTATGAGAGGATTCAAAGCCACAACCATATAAATGTTTCATCATTTAAACAGAGCAACTCATTTCCCTTTAAATCACTTGTAAGGTGGAAAAAAAAAACCACCACTCCACCATCACTGTCTGACTGGACTGCTTAGGCCTGCATGAATGAGCTGGTAGGTTTGAATACTTCACAGCTGATCCATATTCAACAATAAAGCTGAATACTTTGGAGGAGCAGATCTGATAATCCCAGCGGCCAGATAAACTGTAAAGAAAGGTTCTTCTTCGGGCACTTAGCACTTGCCATTATGTCCTCAAGCATATAAAAAAATGTCCTCTATAAATGTGTCCTGTCAAACAATTGCAGATGTTCTTATTACATGGAACTGACTCTTCTGTGAATTGCTAAACTCCTGTTATCAGCATTATCCTGTGACAGAGAATTGAAGTGCTCTATGCTATGTGAGAAGTATTCCCCTTTAGCCTTTCTGTTTCATTTAAGGTTGCCTTGTTTGTCTTCTGAGAAAGGGCAAATTAGAGTCCTTTGAATTACCTTCTCTGGATCATTTGTTACAACAGGCAGAGGTGATACAGATTCTTTTTATTGAGTTTGGTATTTTCTATTACAATACCCTGTTTTCAGCTGCTTCTAACTTTGTCAGACATGAATGCTTCAGGCTGTAAATGTCAGTGCTATGTGCCCACCCTGAGCTGAATGTTTTTTTACAAAGGCTTCAGGCAAAGCAGGTTAGCTACTTCTGAGAATGAAGAAAACAACTAGTGGGGAAAAAAACCCCAAACCAGCTGGTTTTCAGTGTTAAGAAACCCACCACAATGTAATTTTGATTATTCAGCTATAATGCAGGTCTTCTGGCTCAGGGTCTTCAGAACCCTGGGCTTAATGAGTTCCTCTCCTCTCCTCTGTGCAGCCAGTTGTCCCAGTCCCCACGTCTCCCTCCCCATGGAGTGACAGAGGTGTTCACCCCTCACAGCTTCCCCTGGGCAGAGGCAGGGATGGCAAACATCAGTGTGGGGACACTGAGGCTGAAATGGGGAGAAGGGAGGAGAAAGTCAGGTCAGCAGGAAACAGGAATAACTCTGTGAGGAGACTGGGCAATGGGAGGAATCAGACTCCCCCATAGCATCAGAGAAGGCTGAAGATCAAAGCTGCATCTGTCTCATGCTTCCAACCAGCAGGTGAGGGACAATGGCCAGGGTCTCCCAGTCCAGCTGTGGTGACATATGTACACCAGGAATAGATCCGGAAACTGCAGTTGAGTTGCCTGCAGGTAATCCAACCCCAGCACCCCACTGTGATGGAAACAATACCATATGAACAAATAAAATGCAAAAATGAAAATTAAGTACTTCAGTGCACGGGAATACCAGAGTTGAGTTTGTCACTGTGGAATGATTATGTCTTTCTCGAGGACTTTATTTTCAAGTCTTCAGTTATACAATCATTTATCATTTAGGCTAAATGTCACCTCCTAAGTCAAAACACAGAATTAAACTTCTTAAGGAATAAATATCAGACATATAGTAGAGAATATGACTCCTTGTACAATTTTGGCACCATTTACCAAAGATGGTGGGCGAAAGCTACCGGAGCCTGTTGGACAAAAAATTTAAGTGATGCTGTGGAGGATCAGCTATATCATTGCCTCTGCCACTGTGCTCCTGCACAAGGGCAGTCAAAGAATGTGGTCAGCTCTTCATATATGGTATAAAATGTTTCTCATTTTCTGTGGTATGTGATATGAGGTCTATCAAAGCCCTGAACACTCAGATTTGCTGCTTGAGTTAGAATTTGCTATATAATGACCTGAAAGAATAAGGTCCAAAGTATCTCTAATGGGGTACTGACAATTAGTGCTTTTTGTTTTTAAACTCTAATAGCTGTGTCTCAGATCTGTCTTTGCAAACTGTATCCCTAATCATTTGCTGGGTATGTAAAATGAATACAAGACATTAACAGACCTAAAAACAATAGGCATCATGGGAAGAAACGAATAATTCTTCCTCTAGTGTGTAGTTTCATTAGCCTGCAGGAGGTAAAATATGGAGACAAAATGGAAGAAAGGAGAGCAAAGTATGGCCATAAAGACCTACTAAATCTGTACTTAAAAAGATAAGGCGCCTAGAAAAAGTAGTGTCATATAATTACCACTGGTGGTTATGCCTGCACTGGGATTGGTCCTGTAAAAGCTGTCAAACAAATTCTCCATTATTGCCTCTTCAAAAGTAAGAGGCTCAATCTCCACAGTTTATCCTTAGCTGGAAATCACACCACTGTGATTTTAAAAAGCCTTTCTTGAATGACCCTAGTTTGTGACCTACCTCTTGAAACAGTCACCAAAGTGAATATTCCAGAAAAAGCAGCACTGCTCCTTTACAGCCCAGTTACCTCACTGTGACATTGATGCTCACTGAGTTGCTTTGAGCTCTGGTCCCTTTTCTGAGAAATCCATTTATGTGGAAACATTAAAAAATTTGACCAGATAAACATAAATTTTCACATTAATTATTTCTTCCCTCAAAATACCAAGGAAAATAGCTGAATATTACTTTGGCTTGGAAAAATTGAAGCAGAGAGGGTAGTGGGAGAAGGAGGTCAATTTAAGCATGCTCTTCTAGTTCGTCTTCAGATTAGACATCTGCATTAAAAACCTGGAGTAAAAACACTTTTTATTTTTTGAGGCCTTTGACTGTCCTGATTTTGTCAGGAAAGGAGGATGGTTCTAAGAAAGAGAAAACTAGAAAGTTTTCATCTATAAACAAGTTTCTGAATAGTTTCTTAGTTTTAGTAACAGTTTATTTGCTAGCATAGCATCAAAGTATACTGTGAGTTCATTTCACTGAGAGAGGTAATGGAATCTCAATCTTAAAATAAACTGCATCTGATCACATCTCAGAACAGATGTGTAGTTGTGAGAGACAAAACAGTTCCAACACTGTACTCATACAAAAGAACTTCCACCTCCATGAACTTAATTAAATCAGTCTAGTTAACATATTCCAAGAATAATAATTTCTTTAGAAGATGGACACAGTACTGGTGAGGGTTTTTCACCACAACATGGAAAATATGGTACATTTTAGCAATGGTGTCTAGTGGCTCCTGACTTCTCCAGCCACAGTGGCACAATGCCTTTGAGACATGCCCAAGGATCCAGGGTGTCAGGTCTTAAACAACCTTGCCCATCTCTGGATGGAATGACTTGCAAACACTGCCCTATAGATAAGATGTGTAGTTTCTGGATAGTTAAAATGTACCCAAGTGCCAGGCCATCAACAAAATCTGTTTCTCACAGAAAATGCTGGCAATAACTGCCTTTCTCCATCCAAGACTGGGCAGCTGCTGACTGAAAATATCTTGTTCAAAATTTCTTCAGAAAGAATGGGATGGATGGGGTTCTCCAGCTGAATGGATGAAGGGAGTGACTGCCTCTATGCAGTAGAGAGAAAGGCAGCAGGATAAAATGTGTCTGACTTACTTTAGATGTCTGTGTTAGGATGCGATCACTCATGCCCTAGAAATGCCTGCTACTCCATTGACTGCAAAAGAAGGTTAGGGACCCACAAGGATCATCAGGTTCCTGAACTCAGGAAGCCCCTTGTACAGCTGGATCTCACCCCCTGGACTTCCCTTCAGTCACAGATGCTTGAGCCCTGATGGCTTAGGGCTTGAGTAGGTCTTATTGTGTTTAAATGTGCCACAGGTCAAGGAAGCTGAAGAAGATACACACATCTACAGTTAAGTGAGATGAAACTCACCTTGGAAGATACTGCATTTCTTTCCCCTAATAGGCACAGGGAACTAGAAACACACGTGTTACACTACATTATACAGGGAGTGAGTATATTCCTAACAGCACCCAGTTAGTCCAGATGGCAGAGCTACAAGAGACTCCCCATAATTGTTTTAAGCTGAGCCAGTCTCAGGAAACACAGGTAAGTAATTGCCCCTATGCAAGGAGAGTGAGAAAAGAACTTACTTTGCCTACACTAAGTTATAGACTAATTTGGGTTGGAAGGGACCTTTGGCCTCACCTATACTTCCCTTTACAATACTGTATCTAAAGATAGTGCATCACATTTTAAAACTGATCATGCATAAAAGTCTGTTATTCAGAATTTCATCATTATAATTTTCATTCACAAAAAGACATTTCTTAGCTTGATGAAGGACTCTTTGGAGTGGCTTAATGCAGAATAAATAGTAGTTATAGTGGGGAGAAAATCAGGAAGTGAATAGTAATTACACTTGTCTGTTCATGATTAAAAATTTTACATTAAAAATGATGCAATGCTTAAAAGATAATATAAGATGGTATTCTTTTTAGTGGGTTGAATTACCTAAGTCCAAAGCTACATATTCTAATCTATGCCTAATAAATAAAACCCATTTATGGTAAAGAAACAAATTTGTAATTTGAAAAACATATTTTCTGCACCATTTAAGAAGCAGTAGGAGCCCAACTGAAACATTATTTTAAATGAAAAACTTCCACAGTGTCAATTCAGAAGTTCTATATGACAATAAATGGAGTTGTTGTAAACAATCCATGTATAAAAGTGATAAAGGGCTATTACAGCTGAATCAATGTTCTCTTTAGGTGGATGGGGCAATTTGTGGGCAATATTTGAGAGCTGCAATTCCTATAACTATGGATGCACTGGTATTTGGTGAAATTCTTCCAGTCAGCACAGAATATAGAGGCTTAATGGGACATTGTTAGGGTTAATGCACTGTGAAGTGGCAAGTTTTTAACCTGAGACATTTATAGGAACAGAACTCTGAGCCCTGAGTACTCTATCTGGGCTGTAGACCATAAAAGGTGAAACCAGGGCAAGCATAAGAGAAGGCTGGGAAAACTCTACATGTGCTTTTAGCAAGTAAAAAAAGATCCTTGGGATAAGATCAATTGATAGAAATATGGAAATAACAAAATTTTAAAAGCTTTTGAATTAAGGAAATGATGGCATTAGCAACAACTCTTCAGCTAGTAATCGAGTAAGCTCAGAGACCATCCAAAATGTATTTTGTAAATAAATGCAAGGACCCTGCAAAAAAAGCCCAAAAACTGAAAACCAAACAACACCACCAAAACCAAACAAACAAATCCCACATACACACACATCAAAAAAAAAAAACAAAAACCACAAAACCATAAAAACAGCAAACCAACAAAAAACCTGGGCAAAATTGAGATTTCTAATGCAAATAATGAAAAAAAAAATATTTTACAAGATGAGAAGGACTAAAAGGAGCCTGGTGGACTGAATGCATCAATCAAGTGATTAAATGCCCAGAATATGAATTTTAGGCTTTTGAAGAGATATGAATACAGGCTGTGACTACAGTATGTGCAGGTAAGTTCATTGCATAGCCCCCACCCAGCAGCCTCAGCATGGCCCTGGAATGCACATGGTACACAGCCAAGTGCAATAGTCCTCACTGCAGGGCCCTATGCTAGTGCAGACAGAAAAACTGACTTTTACCTCACAGACTGTAAAGGAGGATACCAGAAAGTAATGTATGATATGGGATTTTACAACGTGATAATAAAATTTAATATACTGTTTAAGAGAAAACCAAATTACAGGAAAGAAAAAAAGAATGCAATAAACAAGCCAAGAGTCATCATACTGGGAGAGGGAGAGTAAAGGAGACTGAAGGGCTAAAAAATACCAAAATGAGGAAATAAATAGCTATGTTTCTGAACACAATCTCAAGGAAAAAGAACAAACTCACTTCCCAAATTCTCCAGTGCACCCAATACACATCCACCATCAGCATATCCTTTATCACTGATCAAGCACACCAACTCTTTCAAGTCCTTTGGGCAGTCAGGCAGGCTAGCTGAGGTCTGATGCTCTTCAGGACAGACAAATTCTGGTACTGGATGAATCCAACACATTCTCCCTGTGGCAACTTTGATGTCTATGTGAAATTAAAGTGAGATAATAAAAGAACTGTCTGTTCTACCCAACTCTGCAGCACTATTACATTTAAATGCATGCTCTTGACTTTGTGCAATGCAAGAATAATAACATAAAATGTTGACCTATGTTGACTATTCAATATTCTCTCACTTTCACATTTAAAATGTAGAAGTGAAGTGAGGCTGATGCAAAATAAAACATTTAATCTTTAGCATTACTACTGATAAAACCTTGAATTACATGTATTTTGACACAGGGAATAAGATAGGGTATACATTTAACTGTTGCAGATTATGAATTTAGAAATGTTTTATAGGTATTTTTAATATGAATTTATACTCACACCCTCACAGTGTCATGACTCAGTTGAATATTGGTAAAGTTCAAACTGAAATTTTGAGTCCTTAGATTGACAGATTGTGAAAACCAAGTGTGCCTTGGGATTTATTTTTTGTATAAGATGAAGGACTGATGTTACGTGTGTGGAATGCTGATTAAAATGCAGAATTGAAAGAAAAAAATCACAGCAACCAATGTGTGTAGTTGTGCTGGTTTAATGGTAAGCCAGCAGGAGAAATGAACCCACCACAAGAGAGATTATAAATCAGAGTTACAATTTAATAACAATATTACAATAAATACAATGGCACAAAGATAAATTGGTTTTAACCCACAAAACCCCAGAAGTATGACCCAGCACTCTGGGGTAAAAACCCCACGTGGCACCCCTAAGTCCAAAGTAAAAGGAAGCGAGAAACCTGTTGGTGCAGATGATGGTCCCAGTCTGGTTGAGAGTGGTGGTCAGAGTCTGTTTGAAAGTGAAGGTCTCCTCCTCTCGAGGTTCTGCTCCTCCTCTGGGTCCGACAAGTTGTACCCTGAGCTCTTCAAGCCCCCAGATTATGTACCCTCAGATCCAGGTGGGAGCACCCAGTCCCTTGCCCAGGGTGAGGAGTTACACAATGGGTAATCTGACTCTGTGAGTCATGGGGTATTTTGGAATCATTGATGGCCCATTAGCAGACATGACACCTCAGGCTGGGTTTGAAGGTGCTAATGACTCCTTGGAGGGGAGTTATCACAGCTCTTATCTCACAGGCTTCTTTCACACCCAGCTCACATCCTGACCAGTCAGGTGTGCCCTGGGCTGCTGCAAATGGTCCATTGTTCTTGGGAAATGAATAGAGGGGGCAGAATACATAGCTTTGGTCTCCCCCACACAGTGATAAACTGGTCCTACCTGCTGAACTAGGACAGTAGTTTAACAGCAATAAAATGCACCAGTAAGCAAAATAATCCTGATTTACTGGGAGAGGTGTAACTAAATACATGAAAGGAAATAGCTGAAAGTATGGTTGTGTGATAACTTACATGAAAAGTGGTGCTTAGAGCAGAAGAAATATCTTCTCTCTCTCAAGGATGTGGTCAGCCACAACTTATGTAGACCCAGTCAAAACAGACAAGGTTAAAAATATTTGTCTAGATTACAAAATGCATAACTATATCATTTAACATTTGCATTTGCTTTGTAGGTTGATTTTATTACATCTAATAAAATGTCACTTTTATAAATCTCAGTCTGTTTGCAGTTCTGCTTTTTATTCTTTATTCTCTCTACTTTTGAACAAAGCTCTTGAGCAAATTGAAGTAGGGCTATCAGTCAGGGAAAACAGGCAACAAATTCACAACTGTATATGCAGCACATAAACATTAGGTATTAGCAGATTTCTCATTTTTTTCTTAATATTTTGCATTTAAAACTAAATATTTGTCTTACTGGAGGCCATTTATTTTACCCTTACAAAGGGGCAGTTGCCAAGGGGATCGGTTTTCAGATTATGGTCCTCAAGTAAGTGTTGTGTTGGGATTTGTGGCAGTGACTACGAGGAGGGTTTGAAAGGGGCTGGAAAGGGGATGGTACAAGTGCACCAACATGGATGATGGGTGCTTTCCTTGTGGGACACTTGTCTGCTTCTCATGGAACTAAATCAGTCAGTTGGCAGCTTGGGACTTGTAAGAAATCCTTAATTGCTACTTGACCAGCTGCAACAGGAGTGATGCGTCCAGCTCTCAGAGACTTAATGATGGTAAGGTTTCTGTGGGCAGAAAATCATGTTATCCTGCTCTGGAGTCTGTTCTACTACATTGAAAAGGTGCTGCAAGAGCAGTCCTTCAAGTCTAATGAAAAGCTGTGTGAGATTTATGTCAGGGTCCCTGAAATGATGCTCTTTCCTGGCTGAGGAAGTCCATTTTCAAGAAATAAATCAGAAGAATGTTTTATGCTATCTATAATGATACCCTTAATTCAGCTCTGAACTACTCAGAGTCAGATTAATAGGAAAAAATACAAAAGACAGTTATCATAGATGGATTAAATAAACATTGTCTCTCTTTTCCAACTGCAGCTGAAAGGATGGGAATGAAGCAGTGGTGAGAACTGACACCAGTGTTACTGGGCATGTAACTTCACTCTGAAGATACACCCACTGAGACTTGACAATTCCTCCAATACTGACTTCATGACCAATATTTCACATCACAGGGCTTTCAGGATTATTTTAAATTCTATATTAAAATAAACAACTTTGAAATTTCAAATGCTTAATATTAAGAATAGATTTTCCCACTTATTCACTTGCATTTCATAGAATCATAGAATCATAGAATCGATTGGGTTGGAAAAGACCTCCAAGATCATCAAGTCCAACCCTTGGTCCAACTCTAGTCCATTTACTAGATCATGGCACTCAGTGCCATGTCCAATATGCGTTTAAAAATCTCTAGGGATGGTGAATCCACCACCTCTCTGGGCAGCCCATTCCAATGCCTGATTACTCTCTCTGTAAAGAATTTTCTTCTAATCTCCAACTTAATTTTCCCCTGGCAGAGCTTAAGCCCGTGCCCCCTTGTCCTATTGCTGAGTGCCTGGGAGAAGAGACCAGCCCCCACCTGGCTAGAACTTCCCTTCAGGTAGTTCTAGACAGTGATGAGGTCACCTCTGAGCCTCCTCTTCTCCAGGCTAAACAACCCCAGCTCCCTCAGCCTCTCCCTATAGGGCTTGTGCTCCAGTCCCTTATTTCAGTCCAAATAAGAACTTCTAACATGAAACATCTACCTCTAAGTGGTCAGTTAATTTCCTCCAGATCAGAAGACTTTTTAAAACAAAGTTAGTTTACTTTCCAGCTTCCCAGTATCCTTTAGACACACTCAGTATTTAAGGCCTTTTCCAACCGCTATGAATCTTGAAATTTTTTTGGTACTGAAAGTTTAGGTTCTGACAGAAGAATTGGTGGCCAAGAGCTGGGCATCTAACAGGAATGCCTTGTCTCACACAGTCAACTTACAATAAAATCATAAACTGAAAGTACTGCATGCTCAGATCTTGCACTTCTTATTCTCTGCAGGTTTAGGTTCACCTAAATCTCTGGAGCTCTTGGGTTATGTTTATTCTTGTAAAGTAAAAAAAATATTAAAAAAAAGAAGTGAAAGTAAAGTAATATCTAGTACAGTAACTATCCAAATCCAGATCACTTATAAATGGTAAGGTCAGTTTCTGTTGCACTTTTGCCCTGAGCCAGCTAGCACTCCCCAAATCATAGCCAGGCAGGGTTTGGGAGTTAGGACAAGCCATTTCCAAAAAGCAGTTGTGATGTGGCCACTGTGCCTGAAAGGGGGAAAAGTTTTTTGTAGTTTTGTGCTAGTTGACCTAAATGCCAGAACATCCCAGGAATGTTTCACTTGTGATGACAAATGCAGGATCAGAGTCAAATGGCAGAAAAACAGTCTCTACACTTCCAACCTTGAAGTAGTTTAGCTGCCCCATTTCTTTCCTTACAAATGGGTTTTACCTTCATGTTTTTGTGTTTTTTAAAGACTTCTGGGACTTGCCCCCTATGCAGAGTGCAAAAGGGCAGATTTTACCACTCCCCTACAGTGTTTCAGTGGGTGAGTGGGGTTATGTCCACGTTAGCAAGCAAGTGCAGAGCAGTCAGAGCTTCAGGTCTATGGAGTGGAACAGCCGGTGCTGCTGAGGACACAGCATCCACACTAAACAGTTTTCAATGGTTTTACTTATGAGTAGCTCTACTCTTGTCCTCAAATAGCCTCTTGTGCTTGAGCCATATTAGATATACTTCCTGGATGACAACGTTTAATTTAGTTTCTTTTGAAGTTAATTTCGCTCACATGCTCCAAGGAGCACCCCACAAGGCCAACCAATGATAAAGTAGGGATGACTGGAAGTTTTATTTCAAAGGTTCACATCTATTTCAAATTATAGCAACCCTCATGGTTGTCCTTCCAGCCCTCCCCCAGTGGTCCCTTATCTCTGCTGATCTTTATAGCTCTAAGGCTGAATGAGTATTTTGACACCTGAGTAAATATCTCTTGGACCACATTATCATCCTATGATAATACATGTATAATTTCAGCCAAATGTCGCAATGAAAAAACATTTTAGCATTGGGTGCAGACAATACTAGGCTGAATCTCCTAACCCTATCTGGTGACAGTATTTGGGCACATTCTCTAGCACTGTTTCCAATGGACTGGGCAAGCAGTCAGCATGGGGTGTTCCCATGGCCCCCTCCAATCTTTGCCAAATCCTCAGCACTGGCTCTGGGCAGGTGGCAGTGGCCTCATGTACTGCACCAGTTCACCAACACTGTGTTAAGACAAGATACAAGGAGAAATATAGTATGAAGTAAATTATGCAGCTGATAGATTCACACCATAGCCCATATGCATTCCTTGGCCCAGACTTTACAGCAGCTTCCTGGGGTAAGATTTGACATTAATGAAGTAGTCTGAAGGTGATGCAGATGTCTTCCTGTCACTATGAAAATATATCCATTTCTATCATGCCCTAAATGCCATTTTCCTCCTCTGTGAACATAAGCTGTAACTAAGCGTGATTTAACTGACCATTGCTGATATTCTTGCTGTTCATCTGGGACTTAAGATATTTTATCAGTCTTCCAGATTAGGGCACTGTAAGGGCCCTTAATAACTGATGGATCCATATGTGTGTCCAGATGCTCATCACTGCTTGTGACAGCTAGCTGCCCATCGCTGCCACATGGCCATTTGGATCGTCCTCTAGCTTTATTTTTGGCTCCCCTGGGATTAAAAATACCTAACTAAAAGAATGAGTTAGCTCATAACTTCATACCTTTAATATTTAGCATTCTTTGTGAACCCTCTTATTTTTGTGTGAGACAAAGTGCAGAGAGAGAAAAAAGAAGACAAAGCAGAAATCTGCGAACACAGGAGTGAGGATGCACAAAGAGCAGGAGAATAGCAGTAGCACTTTGCAAAGAGGAGGAAGAAGGCCATAGGAATGCATGAAGCACAGAAAGGGGAAAAAAGCAAACAAGAAGAGGCAGAATGAATGAACAGGACAGCAGAGTCAGGATTACATGAGTGAAACAGAGGAATAAAAAGTGTCAGTGGTTTTCAGGAGTGATTGCTTACCACACAGTTCTGGCTGCCCTGCTCTGCTCCTGCTCAGGTGGCAGGTTTTCAGTGACCTCTTCAGAGGAACCTCATCCACAACTTCTAGCACATTCCTTGCTTGTGTAGGTGTTCAACATGACCATAGTGTTATGGGTTCACCTAGGTGGGCCAAGATTTGGGCTCTGAAGTGTGGACTAGGCCGAAGCTGTCAGCTGACTTGAGCTGGGCTGAGCTAACAGCTGACCTCTTCTAGCCAGTAATTTTGTATTCCATACCACATTATGACATCATCTCCAGGGAAGTAGGAACCAGTGTGGGAGTGGTTAAGGCAGTCGCTTCTCAGCCCTCCTCTTGGGAGGATGCACGATGCTGTCCCAGGGGGGATGGAGAGGACCAGGCCCACCACTGGCTCACAGGGTATCTCAGGAAAGTAAAATGTGTTGTTCTGGGTCTCTCCTTTCTGCTTGGGTTTGTCTCCCTGGGGAATAAGCTTCTTCTTAAGTAATGTGTAGTTAGGACAGTAGAATTTGTGTGTTCGTTAAGAAGTTGAGGTGTGTGAGTGTATATTTGTACTCTCTTCTAATTGTCTCTTTCTTTCTGTGAAAAATATATGTAGATTTAGTATAAATGCAGTTTGAAGTGTTTTTTTCCTTTCCCCTCTCTTTTCCTCCCTTTCCCTGGTGTTAGGAGGGAGGCTTTTCTCTCTGTGCTTGGGGGGGTTGGCAGTTGCTTATCTCAACCCAAGACACCATAGAAATATCAGAACCATTCTATGGAGTAACTGTGGTTCTTAGAATCATGGAACCATTCAAGTTGGAAAACGCTTCTAAAACCATTTAGTCCAACCATTATCCCAGCACTGCCAAGTCCACCAATAAACCATGTCCCCAAGTTCCATATCTACATATCTTTTGAACACCTCCAGGTGTGGTGACTTGATCACTTCCCTGAGCAGCCTGTTCCAACACTTGACAAACCTTTCAGTGAAGAAATATTTCCTAATATCTAACCTAAGCCTCCTTTGCAACAACTTGAGGCCATTTTCTCCAGTTCTGTCATTTGTTACTTGGGAGGAGACCAACCCCTACCTTGCCCTATATACTCCTTTCAAGTACTTTTGGAGAGTGATAAGGTCTCCCCTAAGCTTTCTTTTCTCAAGACTAAACCATCCCAGCCTCCTCAGCCACTCCTCATAGGACTTACACTCCAGACACTTCACCAGCTTCACTGCCCTTCTCTGAACATGCTCCAGGACCTCAGTGTCTTTTTTTGTAGTGAGTGGCCAAGAACTGGACACAGAACTCAAGGTGCAGCCTCACAAGTGCTGAGTACTACAGGGTCACAATCACTGCCCTGATCCTGATGGCCGTGCTATTGCTGATACAGACCAGGATTCCATTTGCCTTCTTGGCCACCTGACACACTGCTGGCTCATGTCAACCAACACCCCCAGGTTCTTTTCCATCTGACAGATTTCCAGAGACTATCTCTAAGCCTGGACTATTCCCTGGGGGTGATGTGACCCAAGTGCACAACCTGGCACCTTGCCCAGCTGAGACTCATACAATTGGCCTTGGTACATCAATCCAGCTTGTCTGGATCTCTCTGTGGAGCCTTCCTGCTCTCAAGCAGATCAACTTGGTGTCATCTGCAAACTGCCTGAAGGTGCGCTTGGTCCCCTCATCCAGATCATTGATAAAGATATTAAACAGTACTGGGCCCAGTACCAAATCCTGGGGAACCACTAGTGACTGGCCACCCGTTGGATGTAAATCATTCACCACTGTCAGGGCCACCAGCCAGTTTTTTTACAGGTTTTTTAGAGCAAACAGTGCACCCATTCAAGCCACAAGTAGACAGTTTGTCCAGGAGAATGCTGTGGAGAAACTAAGCCACCGGCTTTACTGAAGTCCAGGTAGACAACATCTACAGCCTTTCCATCATCCAGTAAGCAGGTCACAGAAAGAGCTCAGGTTGGTCAAGCAGGTTCTGCCTTTCATAAACTAACACTGGCTGGACCTGATCCCCTGGTTGTCCTCTACATGCTGTGTAATGGCACCTGAGAAGATCTGCTCCATGACCTTTCCCAGGCACCTGCTGAATTGACAGGCCTGTAGCTCTTTGGGTCCTCCTTTCAGCTCTTCTTGTAGGTGGGCATCACATTTACTAGCCCTCAGACACCTGTCCCTGGTTAGCCAGGACTGCTGGCAAACAATGGAAGGTGGCTCACTGAGCTCTTCCACCAGCTCCCTCAGTAGCCCCAGGTGGATCTCAACCAGACCCACAGACCTGTGTGTGTCTAAGTGGTGTAGGAAGTCACTGACCATTTTCCCTTGGATTATGGAGGCTTCTTCTGCTCCCCCTCCCTCTTTTCCCTCTCAGGGAACTGGGCACCCAGGGAGCAACTGGTATAACTATTGAACACTTAGGCAGAGAAGGCATGAAGTACTTCTGCTTTTTCCTTATCTTTTGTTGCTGTTTCCTCTTTCATCCAATGAAAGATGGAGCTTTTCCTTAGTCCTCCTTTAGTTGTTAATGCATTTATAGCAACATTTTTACTGCCCTTTATAGCAGTAGCCAGATTAAGTTCTAGCTGGGCCTTGGTCCTTCTGATTTTCTCCCTGTAAAACCTCATAATATCCTTAGAAATAAATTTTATATTTTTATTAAAGTCTTCCTTTATATTTTATATTTATTGAAACAAAACCTGAGGATTTGTGTGCATCAATATCTGTACTTAATTTCCAGATTGGGTTTATCCAATTATTGCTTTTCTCCTCACTTTAAAGATCTTAGGCAATTTTAATTTTTTTTAATCAGTGTTTTCTAAATGACAGAAAATATGAAAATTGCTTTGGGATAGATTAATACATATCAGCTTCTTATGAAAACTGGGTGATAAATGACACCATGCATAAGTGAAAGATGAGCTGACAAATCTCAGAATGATATCATGTCTCTTTAATGTCTTTGCCACATCCTGCTCACACATCCTTCTTTGAACACAGCTTGGGATCAGACTATCTATTCTTCCTTTCAAGTTGAAACTGGAGATCCGTTGAGATGATATATATTCTGCTTACATGAAAAAGCATTTGTGATTATGATGCATTCAGCTGGGATCTGTTTCTGCAACACCAAGAATATTCTCTCTTCCATGAAGTCTTATTTGAAAGTTAAATAGCAACAAAGTGAAGTCATGATGCACTCTGGGAACTGTAATAGCATTCTTTCTTGTGCTGTTTAATATATATATATTCCAACTCATGGAAACAATATAATTTAAAGTAGTCTTTCTATGATGACTTGAAGGGAATGACTTGCAAAGGAGACTCAGTAGTTTTAGATAATCAAGGTTTGACTGGGTTCATTTTAAAGCTCAAGAGAGGTATTTGCTAAATGGAAGACAGATTTGGTGCAGTATGTGCAAAAGAGGAAAGTGTAAGGGGACATTTCTGCCATTTACATTTCTTGCTCTCTCTCCTGCAATGTGTCAACATGAACACCAACATCCTCCATCAGCAAGGGCAGGTCTAGAAACCCCCTCATGCCCAGGTGTTATGGATGGCTTCAGAAACCAGAGCCCACCATCCTTTCCAGAGGACAGGGCACAAAGCAGGGTGGGGCACCCTGAACAATTTTAAGCCCACTGGCTCAAAATTCTTGGTTCCATGGATTTGGAGACCCCTTTGGAGCAGGTGGCTCCTGGGTGTCTCGCCTATGGTGGGCTGGCAGGGACTTGTTTAACTGAGATGCCCTGTCCATGGCTACTGGGCAGAGAGGTAAGGTTGCTGCTTTGCTGCCTGTACTGGGTCTGGCTGGGATGGACTCAGCTTTCCCCACAGCAGCCCTCACAGTGCTGCTGTGCTTTGGAGTTGTAGAGACGTGTTTTTACTACTGCTGGTCAGTGCTGGCACAGCAACAAGGGTGGTTCTCCAACAACCCTTCTCCTAAAAGACCAGTGTCCTGATGCCCTGTTTCCTGGGAAGAAGCTAGGCATCACATGGTGATGGCAAGTAGAGAATAAACATTTTCTTTTTTTTTTCCTTTTCTTCTGAATGTGGCCTTTGTTTTTTTTTTTTCTTTCTTTTTTTCCCCATTACATTGCCTTTATCTTGACCCATGATTTTTACATCTTATTTTCTTCCCCCTTACTTTGCTGATGAGGCAGAGTGATAGAGTGACTTAGTGGGCATCTTTTCACCAGCTGAGGTCAGCCGACCACACTGTCTCTCCTCCCCTCTCCTGTTCCTCTCACAGAGGACTCTGATAACTGACAGAGAAGGTCAATGCAAACCAAAACCCATAAATCCTTTAGGCAGATCCCTGCTGTGCTTCCAAGATGCTCCCACTTGTGATAGTGATGAGAGATGTGAGCATGGTTACACTGTAAAAACAATGAACCTGGCCTGATCAGAGGACTCTGAAGAGTCTTGGAGAATTTTGCTTTTTATCATTTCCATATGGATTTACTCATATTAGAACATGCTCTCAGTTTCAATTTAGAAGTCAAGCTCTCCTCAACATATCTATTCCACTACATTCAGGTTTCCTTCATTAAGGAGTTAGGGAAACATGGAGGAAATACACTATTCACACTTTTATGCCCTATGTGTTCCAGGCAGAGCTGTTCAAGCTACTATGCAAAACAAATCAGTGCATATGGGAAGGAAAAATAGTATTTATCTCTTGTTTTAGGAGATCTAAAGGTCTAGGATCTGTTGTCTTGGCAAGTATCTAGTAAGTTCCATAAGTAAGTCCATATTCCTTATCCTAAGTATCTTCCTCTCATTCCTTGAGAAGACAGAGATTAGCACAAAGGGTTTCCAAAAACAAAGTTGTGGAAAATATCAGTAATGGCCTTTTGAGCCACTGGGCTTTTTTTGACCATTGGAGCTCAAATAATCAGGGTTTAATAAATGTCAGTGGATCATTTTACCTTTTATTTCATGATCAATATGTGTAACAGTGAGAGTAGAGTCTGTGGACCTTAAAAAACCGTTTAGCATAAATAAAAGGTTTTACGAAATCCTTAAAGGTAGGACTAAGGATTTCACCTGTACTAACCATTGAACTGTCAAAACCATCCCCCACTACTCTTCTCTTAGTAAGAAAAGTTCCTTGGGGATCTTCGCACGCAGAAGAGAAGGTGAATAAAAACAGTAATTGCAGCATGGGAAATGTCACCAAAGAATTGTGAAGGGTAGTTTTTCTTGATGTGGTGGAGGCAAAACAAGGACCATTGGATAGAGTCAAAAGACTCATCTGTTCCTGTCCCAATCTTCTTGATAAAATCCATTAGGGTCACAAGGTGCCAACAGCAGCAGAGTCTGTTTTGGGTTCTCTGAATGTTTGCCCCTGTGATGTATGAGTGGCATTGTGTGAGCAAACAAATCTCACTCATCTAGTCAAACTAGCACACTAGAGAAACTCATTCCCCTGTACAAGTATTTGGGCTGTAAGAAGCTTCTCTGGGTATATCTCAGGCTCCTTGGAAAATGGTTTAACCTTATTTTTCCTCATGCTCAGTGAATGGGAGGAGGTGATTGGTTTTGCAGTGTGGTCACAGTGTCCCGTCCAAATCTCCTAACTACAGGCCATTTAGTCCAGCATATGAAAACAGATGCAGGAACGGTGTATCTTATTTATCTTTATTCAATAAATGACTGCTAGGATTAAAGGTATCATAGAATAGAATCATAGAATCGATTGGGTTGGAAAAGACCTCAGAGATCATCAAGTCCAACCCTTGGTCCAACTCCAGTCCGTTTACCAGATCATGGCACTCACTGCCACTTCCAATCTCAGTTTAAAAACCTCCAGGGATGGTGAATCCACCACCTCTCTGGGCAGCCCATTCCAATGCCTGATTACTCTCTCTGGAAAGAATTTTTTTCTGATATCCAACTTAAATTTCCCCCAGCAGAATTGAGCCCATGCCCCCTTGTCCTGTTGCTGAGTGCCTGGGAGAAGAGACCAGCCCCCACCTGGCTAGAACTTCCCTTCAGGTAGTTCTAGACAGTGATGAGGTCACCTCTGAGCCTCCTCTTCTCCAGGCTAAACAACCCCAGCTCCCTCAGCCTCTCCCCATAGGTCTTATGCTCCAGTCCCTTCACCAGCCTCGTTGCTCTTCTCTGGACCTGCTCCAGCACCCCGATGTCTTTCCTGAACTGAGGGGCCTAGAACTGAACACAATACTCAAGGTGCGACCTCACCAATGCAGAGTACAGGGGAAGGATCACTTCCCTGGTCCTGCTGGCCACGCTATTTTTGATACATGACAGGATCCCATTGGCCTTCTTGGCCACCTGGGCACACTGTTGGCTCATGTTGAGCTTCCTGTCAATTAGTACCCCAAGGTCCCTTTCTACCTGGCTGCTCTCCAGCCACTCTGTGCCCAGCCTGTAGCGCTGCAGGGGTTTGTTGTGGCCAAAGAGCAGGACCCAGCACTTGGCCTTGTTGAATTCCATCCCATTGTAATCAGCCCATCTTTCAAGTCTATCCAGATCCCTCTGCAGAGCCCTCCTGCCTTCCAGCAGGTCGACACTCCCTCCCAACTTGGTGTCATCAGCAAATTTGCTGATGATGGTCTCAATCCCCTCATCTAAATCATCAATAAAGATGTTAAACAGGACTGGACCCAGCAATGACCCCTGGGGAACACCACTGGTGACCAGTCGGCAGCTGGATGGAGCGAAGCAAACATAGAAACCAGGAAACATTGTGGAGGGGTCAGGGAAGGAGGAGAGTACATTGACAGACCAGAAAAGGACTTCTGGGCATGGGGAGCTCTATTATAGTGGCACTGCTACCCCGAGATACCATCCCTGGGAACGCTTTTGGAAAACTACAAAAGGTAGGATTAAAAGATTTCTATTTCATATCTGCAGCCCCTATTTGGGCTTTTATTTTAAAGTGTCACTTGTAACTGCAGCCCTCAGAAAACCTGCTGTGTCAGAAAGGTCTAATTAACATGAGTCACCTGTCCCTTAATTACCGCCATCCCTCAGTATAGGGAGCGTGTGGCAATAAACAGCTTGGTGTAGGTGGCTCTCTCTTATTAGCTAACTGGAAGCTACTAAAAAGAAGAGGGGGAAAAATAAAAAGTAGAAGAGTTCCCTAGCAGAGAATTAAGCCAAAAACATCAATTGAATATGGGGTTAGAAAATGGCAGTACTGCCAAAGTTAAGAGAGCAAATAACAGTTCATTCTAGTACTGGAGAAGTGTGGACAAACTCCCATTGTTCTCTCCCAGCTGAGTCACTGCTTTCATTGTTGAATGTTAAATGAATCATTCCTCTCATTTTCTACTTTGTTATAATTTGAGGTTGTGTTTTCAACCCTTTTCTAGCCAGAAAACTAGAGAAATATTGAGCTGGTCTGTTTGCAGAAATTATACCCCCAACCCCAACACTCCCCAGGGGAATCATGTCAGAGGTGTGTCTGGGGAAACAGGGAGTGGTGTGGGTGTGGATCTGTAAGGGTAGATGCAAAGAGCACCTGGCAAGAAGTACTGCTCGGGCATGGAGAAGGTACCTGTGTGGACAGAAAGGCTGAGTGTACCTTCACTTTGTGGTCTAGAGCAGTGGAGCCATTCTGGGGCAAATCTCATCGTGAGCACTTATGGTGTGTGTTGGTTCAGTCCTCAAAGCAGTTTTGGTCCACACAAACCAAATTGTGTCTCTGCTCCATGCAGATATCAGCTGAGCTCCATTTCCAAACAGAAATATGAGAGTCTGAATCAAAGACTAGCCCCAGCTCTAACCCATATAGGAAATGAGGTCCAGGGTGTCTGGGAACAGGTCAAAGTAGGTCCATCAGACTGATGACAGAGAGACGTCAGGGCCTCAGCACCAATGTCTGAATCCACAAGTTCAGTCCCATTGCTCTGAGCTACCCACTAATGTGAAAATGGGCAAATATGTTAAATTTTTAAATATGCTTTGATTGTAGAAAATAGGTATTACTATCACAAATGAGAGGCAGAAAACAGTGCAGATGTAGTTTCTGTTTCCCTTGCATTTTTGTTTGGGGAGAGCGAGAAATGTAAGGAAGGGGAAAAGGAGCAACCACAAGCAGTAAGTACCATATATCTAACCCAACCTAATGGAGCGAGACCAGCTGTCTGCACTGGGGCACGTGGCTTCCAAGTGTGTGGGAAAAATAAGAGATCCTTGGTTAGCCTATCCTATATGAAATCAGTTTTTCTAATGGGACCCATCAGGTAATAACAATTATTTCAGTCAAGATGTGCTGCCTTTCCACTGGTTTGAAGAATAGAATTGAGCTAATAAATTGGAAGAGCTTGGGTCACAATCAAGCCAAAAGGTGCACAATTTGCTGATTAAATTGACTGAAGACACAGCTGCTCAATGGTCTAAAATAGTATGAATAATTTCCTTAACAGCACAAACTACAGTAAAGTACACTTCTTGCTCTTTCTCTGAAAGTAGCATTACCTTCAGTTTACCTGAAAGAAATGATCTGACTTCAAGTGAACTTGAGGTTTGAGTACCCACAGAAATTAGAGCCCTGAAGGACCCATCATTGAGGCACTTTTAAATGTTTCATTTTGATTATGTGCTTTTGGGTAGCACTGGGTATAACTCTTCAATATTACACTTTTTGTGTTCCGATAATTTCAAAATACAACTAAAGTAAAATTTTCTCATGAGCCAAATACCATTGTAGCAGCAAAACCATTAATTATTTGCAATAGTTAAGATGAATATTTACCACTAAATTACTGTCCTAATAAAATAGTCCTGTTCTGTGCACTAAACACTACATTTCTGTTAGAAATTAATGTGAAAAAGTAACTCATATATAATTTTCTTAGATTATGAAATGAAGAACTGTTAAATTAACAGGTGTTGCATGTAATTAGACTGCTAGAAGTTTGGTTCTGTATCTTGAAAGAGCATATTATCTGAGTTTTTATAGTGGTGCTATGTCAGAAAAAGCATTTTCAGTTCAGCAGCTAAGTGATACAAATTAGAATATCTTCAAAAATCAATCCATACAACACATATCAAGCTTAGCTGCTCAATTCAGATGGAACATTTACCAAAAGATTAGAGAATAGCAATACAGATGTTTGAAGACCAGGTTTGAAATGAGGAGCAATCAAATAACTGTACCTAATGTAGAATGACAGCTCCCAAGGGAAAGGCGGGCATGGGACCTTAACAAAATTCTTGACACAGCAGGCTACAATTTCCTCTCTAGTAATTACCAGGCTTTCAAGGATGTTTCTTTAGAGTGAGCAATCCCTGAAAAGTATGTGCCATGTGCTATGCTGTTCTTGTTTGACACATCTGACAAAGACTGTAGTAATTGCTGTAAGGAGATGGCTCTGGCCCCTAGACAGCACACAGCCCAAGCACCTGGCCAGGATGTCAGCATCCACCTACTGACTCACTGGTGTGACCCTGGTTCCTCCAGACCAGTGCAAGTACTGCTGCCTCATCCTTGGTGTGGCATTCTATGGGGGAACAGTGGATGGAGGAGGGGGTACCAAGGGCATACCATTACTGCAAGAGGATCAAAAGCAGGGGATCTCTGCTGCTCATGTGAAACAATATTATTTTTCCTGATGGAGCTTTTGTTCTAGCTGGCCATCACTGAGCATGGCTGCAACTGCTCACAGCCTGGTGCAGACATGAGCCGTGTGCTGCTTTAAAGCCAGTCCTGTCAAAATTTAGGATTTTAGCCTGAACTTGCAGAGCTGGTGTGTACATGGTGTCTGTCAACAAAAAGGCTAAGAGAGGATATGGTGGAGGTTCACAGAAACAATGAGGTGATGAATAAGGTGGCTGCAAGGACTGTTATTCACCAAACTCTGCAATCCTAGAAGAGAAGGTCACTTAGAAAATGAGTAGATCAGTCTGAGGGGGAAAACAGAAAGTATGTTAATAAGTAATGGAAACTGAATTTCTGGAATGTGTTACCCTGGGAAGAAGTCCTCATCAGGCTTCCAAAGGGTTTGGACAAATCTGGACAACACTATAAATAGGCAGCAAAGGGAGTAGGAAAGGATATAAATTCCAACATACCTATTCCAACCCTTGTGGGTGTTGGGAGTAGAAGAGAATACCCTGCAGAAGGTGGGATCATGTACTCTCCAAGGCTCATGTGCAGTGAGGTAGAAGGCAGAGCTAGAGGAGATCCCTGTCTGACCCTGCCAACACCTCTCTTCTCCTGCCTTAACTACATCAACTACAACTCAGAAACACTCCACAAGTCTGCATAAAGTCACTGATGGTGTTTCACACATAGCAACATTAAGACTTCGGTGCTTATGCTGCTTCTTGAGGCTTTCTTTGAGAGAATAGTTTTCCCTCTCACTGTGTCTTTTTAATTATTTGTTTCCTATGGCTTTAACAATCCATAAACTCCATTTCTTCTTGGAGGACACTCTGTAATCCTCTCAGCAAAAGGAAATAGAAGGGAGAAATGACCAAGAGTTATTCCTTTGCCTCAACCTTGGGAAGACTGGTAATAAATGGGGAATAGTAAAGACCGTATACATATGGTCACTATTTGCATAGAGCTGAACATTAACAAGCAGTTTGCAATAAGAGAAAAAAGAAAAGTTTGGGTTCAATCTCATTTGCTGTGTTCCAGCTTATTACAAATGTCATTTAATAAAGAATGATTTTCACTATGAATTTTAGTTCCTCTGAAAAGAAAATTTAGAATCATTAGCAAGGAAAAACTTATTCAGTCTTTTGAGAGATTTAGTTATGTTGCAGAGCTCAGCTGCCAAATTACAATAAAAATCCCTGGGAGGTTCTTTCTGTGCAGTATGTAGAAATAACAAGTAAACAGTCAAGATTCGCAAATATAGTTTAAAACAAAGTCTTAGAACTATCTAATCAAAAATACAGCAAGTTTCCACTTGTATTACTGGATGCACTCTAGAAGTTTTTCACCAGGAAAAAAGAATAGTTTCAGGAATGGTTGTGCTCTTCTGGAGCTTCCTAATCAAACTATCTTTAATTTTTATGTAATTTTTTTTAAAGTATGCAATAATATTCAACAGGCTAGTATGATTCTTGGGTTTGTCCTGTGCAGGGTCAGGAGTTGGACTCGATGATCCTTGTGAGTCCCTTCCAACTCAGGATATTCTATGAAGGGTTTACAGGACCATCTGCAGAGCTGGAAATACTGTGCAGAACTGCCTAGTTTTGGGTTTTTTGTTTGTTTGTTTGTTTGTTTGTTTGTTTTCACTCAGTTCATTAAACATTATTCTGAAATCAGGGCACACATGCAAAGACAAGCCCAGCTACAGCTCCTCTGACATAGATAAAAACATTACACATTCATGTAGCCCACAGAGCAAGATATTTGTGAATGAATCCATTCTAAGGTTCATTTGAACTCAGCTATTTATTTATTACTTCTGTTTCTATTTATCAAATAAAACATTTTGATCTGAGATTTTTTTTCAGTTGAAGTGCTTCCTAAATATTTTTTTTTACTTTTGTATCAACTTGGGTTTCTGTCATAATTTCACTCTCTAGTCAATGCACTAAATCAATATCCTTTTTGTTATCTTTCCTCTTACTAACATTTTCTGCTCCATGGATCTTGAAAACCAGCTCTCTAGAACAATCTAATTAAAGAGAAGAGTTGAGTTAAACTCAGAGTTTACACTGTGATTGCTGTTTGAAGATTGTACTTTCTGTTTCTGACCGTAGTGGGGATTAACTTGTCCACTTTTCTAGCTGTGTTGTTAAGCTTTCACTGGTCCTGCCAATCTTAAGGTCTTCCTGGTGCAGATTTTTCTCTTGCAGATGGTTTTCCCACTGGAGAGCCATCATCCAGGCTGAGCTCTCACTCAGCACCAGCATCAGCACTCAGCTCTGACACCAGCATCAGAGCTTTGCCAAGCCCATGCATCAAGCTTGAGTTATGGCAGTATGGTAAGAAGAAATTTAGGGTGCAATTAATTTTATACAATTCATAATACCTACAGAACAAAGTTTCACAGATGATTCATTTGGCCACAACTGCCTTTGCCACTGGGGCAAAATGTCTCCTTTCATCTTACAATTCATATGACTACTTTCACTGTCCAATTTTGACTGACACAGACTGTGTCCCCAATATGCCTTTCTCTTCACATTGCCTGTCCAGGTGACTGGCTCAGTTTATCCATCAGCACTGTGAAGATTTTATCAGATAGGTCACATCCTCATGGTCAAGTGGTAAAAAATCCATCATGATTCCTAGAAAACAGTTACAGTACTTAAGCACCTACTCTATCTTGAAAAACTCTGAATTATTTCAGCTATGGGCTTTCAGGACGGTTTTTTCCACTCGATTAAGGAGAAAATCTACTGTCAGGCATATTTTGCCTCATATGCCCTCAAATCATAACTAGTATTTAAAATCATAAACCAGTATAACCTCCATTATCTATGAGAAGCGACTGTTGAAAGTTTTATGGCAATGCTAAATAGGACACATGTGATGAGAACTAATTGGCTAAGCAGCAATAAAGTGTCAGGACTCCTAGGTGTGGCCACAGTAGAACAACCTGGATTTGAGTACAGACACCACATGCAGACTTTTTTACTCCAAACCCATGCAAAGTATGTTTGAATCAAAGCTCTGCTGTTCTATCCATGTCAGGTTATAAACGAGGCAAGAGATATTCATGGCAGAGAGGATTCTGGACATTTTTCAAACATCTGAAAAGGCAGTGAGAGAGTAATTCTTTCTGTTCCTTGTCACAGTTGAAACAGAGATGTCCTAGTAACACCTGAGCTGTGTCCTGCAGGCCACTCTTTCCAGGCTGCTGCTTTGCCTTGTAGGGAAAAGCTTCCCGACTCCCCTGCACAGAGCCCTTTGGAGCTACACCTTTGTAAGAAAACAGTCCATCCCTTTTCAATCACTTCTAGCTCAGAGAGGAAGATTACACGTTTATTTAATTTTAAACAACTAAGGAAAGGGCTTGTTCCTTCAGTTTTTGAATTAAAGTGTCTAAAAAATATTTTTGGTGTTACTTGTATAACAGTAGTCTGATCCACTAAATCATCAGGTAAAATACAGGATATTTAAGGCAAATAATTTCAAAATTGAAGCTATTATTTGACAGCTGAATGTTAACACTTGCACTTTTCACTGTAGAGCTTCCAGAGTTCCATCTTCTGTATCTGTGTCACTACATGGGTTGAAGGTGCAAAACTGTGGTACTTTTAAAAGTTACAAAATGTGTTACTTTTCCTCATTTTGCTTGTAGCAAGTGAGCTTTTCTTTCAAAATAAAACACTTCTTAAAATAGTTAAGTAAAATTAGATGGGACAATCTCATTCAGAATTAATTTCAGGGTTATCATAGTCTACAAGTTTTTACAAGTATCTTTGTTTTCTACAAGTATCTTTGTATGTTACAAATATCTAATGTGTTTTCCTGGCCTAATAAATGACCCCTTGATAATTAACTAGGAACTCTACTTGGAAATTTAAATGTCATTAAGGCAGGAAGACGGGCTTCTTTTGACAGAGCATAAAAGTAAAATCAAATACACCCATGAATGTTAAGCACCTTCTCTCCTTTCAAGACTCTTCATTCAGATACCAGTTTTCCTAAGAAAACAGCTTTTTATTTCTGTGTCCTTGTGCCTTCTCAGTGAAACCAGTTTAGTACTCCAATCAAGCACTCTGAATTCTGAAAATGCCACTGAGGAATAAAATACATATACCTACACCTGGGAAGAAGAAAGTATTTAATTTAGACATTGAAAATTAATGCATTTCAGTCAGCTGCTGAACAGCAGTCAAACACCACCTTGGGTGATATAAAAAACTTTTATGTGCCACTTTTTACTTATTTAAAACATGAATAGTAGATTGTATATCTCGATATCATTAGAAAAAAATGATTCATTATACTTAGGCAGAGGCCCAGTGCTTTGAGTAGGTTATTCCAGACTCTTAGACTTTGCCTCAAGATGAGGAATGACATTTGAGAAGAAGAATGGAACTTACCTTGGAGGTACACTGACATACAAATCTGTTTGACAGACTTCTCAGTCTGTAAAGAAGAAACTGCATCAGTGAAAGGAATAGGATTTAGGTAGAATGCCTCTGTTCTTGCAAACCCAAATACATTCAATATCAGGCATAATTCACTTTTTTTGTGTGTGTGTTGTTAACATTATATTAAGACAGACAAGAATCATTAATGTAACTGGGAAACAGCCTTCCTCTAGGAGTACCAGCACAAATAAATGAATGAGATATCATTATGTGAGAAAGACTACACAAGAAGGTTTTCCCAAGGCAAGGGTGTCTCATGAGAGATGTTGTCTTCTCCTGGTCACGTTCTGCCTCTGGCTTCAAGAAATAGCAGTTCCAATGCTTCCATCAGTCACTGACACAGAAATTCCAACAGTGACAGAAAGCAAGCAAAAAAGGCATCTGTGGTGATGGCTACTGCAGAAATGTATGCCCAGACACTGGCAGGCTGCATTAGCAATTGCAAGATTTGTTGGACTGTGTGCCCACAAAGTCTAGAGTACACTGCAGAGTATCACAGTGCTCTCCACACCTGAAATTGCTGAGTTCAGATTAACTCTTCTCCTCTCCTGCAGGTCAAGGCTAGAATTAGAAAAACTTCAGTCCACGAGTATATTGTCTGGATAGTCAATAACCTATACACTTGTGCCTCTTCACTGAGAAAAAGAACTACTACTTTGTCATTTTACAGATGGGAAATGGGAGGACTGAAGGCAGAATCCAGGGCATGTAACCAAACATTTTACTATCACTGTAACCATGCAGTCACACTGTGGCTTTGCAGCAATATGGGCAACCTACAGGCATTTGGGGGGTAATTTCCCCAAGGCAGACATTTCTGGAGGTCCTCTACTCTTTCCATGTGCTCTGAAGGGAAGCCCAGGTATTGCTGCTAAATTGAAAACGGATGATTCCTGTTCTTAGTGATACTGTTGAAAACCACACAGAAAGCCCAAAGAGGAGCAAACCTGAAAAAATGGTGCTGACCCAGTGCTTTTGTACACACCTGACATGATTCTCAAATAAAAAACCCCCATCTATTGAAACACCTACTTGTCAAAAACCCCCTCCACTTAAGACAGGTATCTGGTATGTAATCAAGAATGAAATGCTAGAGATGAACCAAAGGTTTTGAAGGGAAGAACAAAGCGATGTGTATCTTGTCTGTGGCTGTCGCTTCCCTTGACAGCCATGGCCTGTCTCCTCTGTCATGTTAGAAATTATGTCAAACCATTTATTTTCATCCTTATATCTAAGCATCTGAGACAATGTGAAAAGAGGAAAGTAATAAATCCAGATGTGATTAATGTAAATATAATTTGATGGGTATATTCTCATGTGAAGGAAGACAAAATTCAACGCATAAAAAAGATATTAATCAGGAAGACAATGTACAATATGACAAATAAAAGACAGAATGTGGTAAAAGAAAAAAACCCCAACAAATCCAACCTAAACCCCAGTAAAATATTCCAATTAAGCTCCTAATCTTCCCCCTGTAAACAGTTGAAGCTAAATTTCATTTTGTTTACTATGGGATGACAAATGTTTTCTTTCTGCAGAGCTATGAATTCACATTTTCCAGATGTGAATCACTACATTTCATTAACAAGCAGGAGCAGATTGCTGCCATCTTAATTGTAGCCAAAATATTATTTTCAGTAACTGCAAATAACAGGGTCTGTTGACTTGCAGAGAAATGTGGTACACTCAGGATTTCTAAATTATAAAAGAAGAAAGAGAGAAAATATACTGAAATAACATAATCAACCCCAGTGTTTGTATTCTAAATGAAACTCAGAGCTGCATTATTGTAAGTAGATAATGAGAGTTTCTGTTGAAAATTGCACCTACTAGATTTTCAAATAAACATAAGTCAGTGCTTAAATCACTGATTAACTTCATCTGAACAAGCTGTACAGCAGGCCAGAGGCAGCAAAAAGCCTTAGGGAGACTTCTCCATGTCATCAGTGGGGCAGGCATTCTGCTCACCATCTGGCAGGCCAAGGCTTGGTAGGTCACTTTACAGAAGTATTTACCCACTATAGGCTACAGCCTATAGCGACAAGTCTGGACTTCAAATCCAGTGAAACTACAGCCCTTTAAAGAAGAGAAAATTATGCCTAATGACTTTTCTTTCTTGGCAGTTGTTTATTGCTTTGGGCACTGGTTATCTCTGTGTGTTGCTGTACGAGGCTCTTCACACATATTCCCTGAGGGCAGTTCACAGGGAGGTGATTATTAACCACTATTCCATGTAGTGATACCCTGGGATTTATTGCAAATGAGGCCTTATTCCACCTGCAGCCTGTGCACAGCTAGGCAGGTCTTTCATGGGCAGAAGGAAGAAATCCACTGACGAGGATTTGATGTGGCCTGCAAGGCTTTGGCAGCTGCTGGGCGCAAGGTTGGGTCCCTCCTGGCCATGACCTGGTGAGGTCAGGCTGTCTGTTGTTTGGGGCTGTGCATGGCCCCATGGGGGCACCTCCACAAGGCAAGTACGCAGATGCTGCTGGAACTTCCCTGGCACACATTCCACCTCTTTCCAAGAAACTTCCAACAATTTTTCACAACCTCACAAATAGCAGAAGAGCATCTACTACAAAAAAATGCAGCTACGATGTTTGGTGTCCTAGCAAGTGATTTCTATCTCTCCATTTATTGACTAGAAATGGTCACTTTCCTGCTTTTTTGATTATATTTTACTCACAATGGACATGCAAAGTTCCTACAGCTCTGGAAGAAAACGTACACGAAGGAACACCAATTGATTTCAGGGTCAGCATCACCCACAAATCCTCAATCACTTTCAATTTGTGGATTGTTTTAGATAGACACAAAATCATTTAAGGTACCAGAACCCTGTGATGCAAACAGTAGCTTTCCACAGGTCATGGAGACTTTATTAAACACTAATGAAAATGGAGAAACCAATGAAAATAAATCACAATTAGTGGAAACAAGAAAAGTACTGAGAGATCTGACAGTTAACAAAACACAGGAGTTTGTCTTGTAATTTGAGTTAATTTCTTAGAGGAACTCTTGAAACAGAGCAAACAGAACCCCTGGGTATTATTTTTACAATGTAATCACTCTTAAAACTTTTTGGACAACAATTATACACTAACCACAATGTTGAATTGTAATGAGGAAAGGCAAAGGCAAAGCAGAGCAAGGAAAACACAAGGCAAGAAAAGGCAAGGAAAGGACAGGGATTTGATACACTGTGATAAAAGTGCAATTATTCCTCTCAGCCTGTGAGGAATTAGAAAGGAAGAGGAATTATAAGATCTATATACAGACAGATGATGCTTTTCAGTATATATATCTTTTGTGCCTGCTCAATGTGATTGCCCAACATGCATAACTAAAATTGTTCCTATGTCCTTTCTCTTAGAAAACACACATTTTTGTCACAGCTCCCTGACTCTAGCTGACTCAGTCCTGCTGAAATCAATCAGGTTATTGCGGGAGAGAAAGTTTCAGACTTTGCTCAATTTTTAGTAAATTTTCTCTTGAAAATGCATTATATTTTGTTCAAGGGATGGGATATAGTCTGGGCCAACTTTTATCTTCTGGAGCTGAGTTTATTCATCCTAGTGAAAAGAGATGAGTCACTTCTTTCCTCCCTCAGATGATAAGCCATAGACTGTGATGAAAGTAAGTTGGAATTTAGCTTCACAGCCACTAACAGCAGCATAATTAAATCTGGTTTTAGTAGGGGGTAGCAGACAATTGCATAGCAGATAAAGTAGGGTCAGACCAGAAAAGAATTAAATAGAATATAAATTGCTTTTTATTTTTTAATGTATGTTTTACCATAAACTCAAGTCATTTTTCATTAAGTGTTTTGTCTCCCAAAGCAGAAAATAGCAACAGAAAAGAGTACAGACCATGCAGACTTGTTTCTGTCCACTAGTTTGTGTGCCTTGGTACGTGCAATGTGTCTACTCTGCCTGTGAGTCTCATATCATACAGGATCTGAAGCAGAACTGCACTTCCACCAAAGTCCTGCTATGGGAATTTTATTACTGTAATTAAAATGTAAATACATTCTGTAACAAGCCGGACTTTTATCTTGTTGGCCGAGAGTTTCTGGGGTGAGCAGTTGAATGATGACTTTATTTGCAGCAAAAAATGAATTCTGTTTTCCTACCCTATTCCACTGGATTTGTCACTGACAAGGTGTAGTGACTAAACTTTGCAGAAAATCAGTTTACATCATCTGTAGAAATTATTCAATAACCTCTTTTTTCAACATTAAGTTCTCCCCCTCTTGGGGAAATTTCTTCTCTTTTTCCAAAAGATTTAGCTGGAAATAGCTCTACAAGGACATCTTCTTATCACAGTACAACAATGCTCAGAGCAATTTAATCACCAAGCCCTGTGTTGGGAAGTTCTACTCCTTTTTGGTAACTTGGCCTGTTGTATTTTCTCTGTCCTTCAGAAGGTCTCAAGCACCTAAGAATGAAACAGATCGTTTACTTATTAGATCACCTGCTTTAGCAGGGGCCCTACGTTCTCTCTGAGAGTTGGAGAAGCCTCTTGAATGAGAAGGTGTTTCTGCAGGCAGTGCTTGGAGGGGGTTGTACCGACACAGCAGAGCTCTTCAGGCTCTGGTCACACAGAGACAGCTTCACTTTCACTAATGAGATTTTCAACACCACAATGTCTGCAAGATAGGAAAGCTTTGATTTGTTCCTGTTCCCAAATAACCACCAACAGGTACAGTGAGATACACACACCTTATCCCACAATAGCTTAATTCCACTGTTTTTTTTTGTTTTTGCCACAGCTAATTTCTGCTCATCATTCTGGAGCTGAACATTTCTTCATCATCAGGAACTAAATTTTTACTTAGTTATTGCTCAAATTCCATTTGAATTGGAAAACAAAATCCTAAATTTCCTTCAAGACAGGATCTTGGTGGACCTTGAAGCCAAACACAGAAGCTGCGATTGAATGGTCCCTGCTTCCAGATACACACTATATTGCAAAAGGCTGAGAAACTTTGTTCCCAGGACCCCAGGTTCAGACCAGGCCTGCTTGGACATGTGTGGTCCCCACAGAAGAGGTGTTGAGCCTGGCACATATGGCAGGGATATGCTGGAATTCTCCTTGAACTTCAGCAAGGCTGGACAAACCTGAGGTGACCTTTTGGTCACTTACAGCCATCTCTAAATTGACTGGCCCAAATTATCATCACTTTTGCACTTAATAGCTCTATCACCTACAGTCCCCTTCTCTTTACTGTTCTCTGAAATTAAACTTCAGGTTACTTTACCATTCATGTCATCTACTGACAAATAGTGTATTTCACGTGAAGAGGACAAAAGGCATCTTCAGGATCATGTGGTAATCAGAGCAGTACTTGGCCTGAGAAGAGACTTGGATTATTCACAGGAAGTAAAGATTTAGGAAATGAGTTGCTGGAGAGGGAGGGATGGATGGATGGATGGATGGATGGAGGGATGGATGGATGGATGGATGGATGGATGGATGGATGGATGGACCGACGAACAGATGTGGAGGTCAGGAGAAAGTATAGATAGACGTAAGTCACTTGCAGTCCTGAGAGAGGCATTGCAGGAAAGTTCTGGTTTTCACTCATTTACATAGATGAGAAAACCTCCAAGTTTCTCAGGGAAGAATTCCAGTGTTGTCTTCAGCCTCTGCAACAAAAATGTTCACTGCACTCTTGGGAAGGAAATGAGTAAATTTTTCCTAAGTGCAGTCTATAAATGCAGTGCATAGTCTTATTTAACAGCAGATCTTAAAAGGCTAATGTCCTGAATAGTTCTAAGTTCAAAAGACAATAAGCTGTATTTAAAATCATATCTCACATTCATGAAATTCATAGGGAAAGAGTGAATGAAAAGCATTATAAAGAATCAGTGAACCAGCTGCAAGGCAGAGAGCACAGTGGGAAGGACATTGCTGCATAGAGCATTAACATGGCACCAAGACATGCAACAATTTCTGCAACTGCAGCTGAGAAACACTGATGGCACAGAGTGATTTGCCCAAATCTGATTATGTGATTCATATTTGCATGAACAATTCCATGCACATGCAGCTGTGGCCATGACTGCCCTGCCTCAGGGAGGAACTTATAAAAGAGAGTGAGATCCAGAGACTACTATATCTTCCAAGAGTGGGACTCGGGGAGAATTTTGGCACCCAAACCTAAGAAAAGTGCTGCAGAAACCTCCTTGTCTACCAATCACCTAGAAATATCTGAATTTTCAATAGTAAAGGTCTTGGGGTACTTGGGAACACACAGAAACATCCCAGTCCAGAACTAGATCCTTCTCAAGGTTTCCTGTGATCTGGAGGAGAATCGGAGTAACTGAACTCTACCTCATGCCCAGGAGAGCCTCATCCAGTAACTGCACTTTTAAAAACTGTGCTTTTAACTGTGCTTGGGGAGACTAAGGCAGGTTATCAAATTTCCTGGGGGCTGTTGACATTGTTTGATCTATCTATCTATCTATCTATCTATCTATCTATCTATCTATCTATCTATCTGTCTATCTATCTATTTATCTCTCTGTGTGTGGCTCGTCTTCGCGAACGAAGATTTGGGAAGGGCTGTCCCCACGTGGGTGTGCCCTTCCAGCCTGCGCAGTGGATTTTAGGTGAGGCTCAGCGTGCGCAGAACTGGCCCCACCGTTTAAGTCCTGAGGTTCATCTGCCACGGCCGAGTGAGCTTGGACGGTGACAGTGAAGTCCTCGGGACTAGAACCTACAGCACCCAGCATTTCCCAGGAGGTCTCCCATCCAAGTACTAATCCGGGGCTGCCCCTGCTGAGCTTCCGAGATCTGACGGGATCGGATGTCAGGGAGGCATTTAACTGCCATCTATCTATCTATCTATCTATCTATCTATCTATCTATCTATCTATCTATCTATCTATCTATCTATCTATCTATCCATCTATCTCATCATTTTCCTGAAAGTGAAATGCATAGATCTCAATTGCCAATCTGATTTGCTTGGGTTTTTCATTGTAATTGGTAGCAAAATAGGGAAAACCAACCAACCAACCAACCAACCAACCAACCAACCAACCAACCAACCAGAAAAACAAGTCATAACTTACAATTACAAGCCAAAGCTAGTATATTTATTTCAGAAAAAATCTTCACTTGACCCAGACATTACTTGCCTCTCCATTTCAGCTGTCACCTTCATTCACTCTTTCCTCTATTTCCACCAGCCTACAGACTCTTATTCTCCTGTTTCTGTGAGGTACAAGGTATTTTTCCCATTGACCCCTTCTCAGTAACAGGTTTGGCTGATTTAAAAAGAAT
Organism: Pithys albifrons albifrons; assembly: GCF_047495875.1. Taxonomy (NCBI): domain Eukaryota; kingdom Metazoa; phylum Chordata; class Aves; order Passeriformes; family Thamnophilidae; genus Pithys; species Pithys albifrons. The sequence continues at coordinate 9,445,027 of NC_092458.1, forward strand.
TAGCATTTATTAGCAACCTAACTATCAGTAATAACTTACCTATCTTGGTTTGAATCCCCTCTGTCTGAAGGGGAAATTAACTGAGTTTCATGCTTGTTGTTTGCATACTCTAACCTAGAGGAAACTGTCCATAAAATGAGTCAGACCTTCCTAGGTAGGCATATCACTTCAGGAAGGTGTCTGTGAGCAAGACCTAGAGCATTCACAACTGCTTGGGTAAGGCAGCTTTGTGAGGAAAAGGATTGAGACTCACACCATGCTTAGCACATTCTATGGTAGCTCCTTGTTAAGAAGGTGGGAGCCTTACAAGATCCCAGTGCTCACCAGGGACTGCCGACAAGTCCTAGGTATTTAAAGTCAATTGTAGGATTATGCTGGATCTGAGTACATAGTGATTTGGCTCAGAGATATGCAGAATATGCAGGTGTTGTCATTAAAGATAAGAAGGAAGAAGTAAAACGGAGAAGAGAAAGAAAAAGGCAAAAAATGGAGCGGAGACAGGAGAAGTAAAGGTAGAAAACCTCTGCTTATCAAGCGAGGTTGGGATAAGGAGCAGTATTGGATGAAACAAATAAACGAGAATTACAAAGTTGAGAGAAGACATTTTCTCTAATGCTAGTGATAGGGTATTTTAGGCTTTGTAGGGTATTTTTTCTCAGAAAAAAAGGATGGTCTTCAAATGAAGCTGGCTGAATGGCCAGGATCTCTCGTAGGAGACTGGATGAAACATGGAGCTATAGAAGAACATGAAAACAAAAAGCAATGCATATGAAATCTTGTCCAATATAATTAAATCATGTGGAGTGAAAGACATATGCTCTCTGTAGCTGAGCAATCATCTGTTCTATTATCTGAGGCCAAGAAGTTCTGCTATCTATAGGCCACTGGCAAGCACCTATGTAATTAACCACAACCATCACCCAATTTGGAATCCACTTTTTTAATTAACTCTGTGTGGTATTTTGTCAGCATCTGTTTATGTCCAAATGAGAATTGCACTTGCTGTTACTTGCTACAAAAATGCTGCTCTGTTGTAGGAAAGTTATTGCACTTAAGTGGTTGTGCTCAGTTCTTCTCTCTCTAAATGAGAAATGAAAAATAGGGAAAAATAGAGGCTTCTGAGGGATGCATAATAGTAAACATGATATTTTTCCTGATTAAACAAACTAAGATGTGTCTCTTACCATCTAACTCCAACCTCACAGGACCACTTATGCTTTAGAAGCATTCCTGAGAGTAATAATTTTCACAAAATCTTGCCAGATTTCTCTCAGTCCACAGCACATTGAAAAGAGCTTTGTTAAGCCCAAGACATTACACTAAAATGCATTTATGCAGGTGTAAAACTCTGGTAGCCCCTCCTGGTTTTGAACAGCATATTGCTCTTTTCAGCTGTACACATAGAGAAAAATGCAGAAGGGACCAGTTCTAGTTTGGCATTTCTGTTATTGCAGAATTAAGCAGCTGGATAAGAAAGATTGAATGTGATGAGCTGCAGATGGGCTGTGGTGGCCTTCGAAAAGGAGAAAAAATCCAGTGCTGGAAAGTGCCAGAAGCTGCTAGTAGGGAAGGTAAGACCTAGGCTCAAGTCTTGCTCCTCCTGAGGTCAGGCAGACTGGGTAGTACCTGCAACCTGTGGTAGGATTATCTCTGATCAATAACACTGACATCCTTATAAAAACCTACAGCCTTAGAAAAGTAGGAGTCAAAAAGGGAAGTGAGTATTTTATTACTGAAACCAAACTGTGCTATTTCCCACCAGAGCTTAAGTCTGCTGACTTTTTTACTATGTTTATCTTTAGCACCATCTGGTAAAGCAGAATGACACTGTTGTCTCCAGAAACATCACCCCAGGGACAGTGCCAAGGAACAATATTTTAAGCCTGCCTTTTAATCTTTATTTTTGGTTTCAAAGCATTTGTAAATCTTATTGATTAAAACATTAGGGTATCCAATTATTATTGACAACACAAATCACTCTGTTATGTCAAACTTCCATCAGTATTCATTATCAAGTTACCAACAGCTCCAGCATATTATTACAATTTAATCTTGTATTCTAATTGATCAAAAACAAGTGCAGCAAAGAGTACAACCATTGTAACTCAACATTTCTTTGTTTTCCTTTCTAATACAAAATGAGGTCATTATTCACATTTTTGGGAAACAGAACTGTATTTATATATCCATAACATCTGAAGTCCATTCTCCTTGTTTAAGGCAAAATTCTTGAAACTGTATTTCTGCATTAAATTAAACTGGTCAAAATCAGTTGTTAAAACTGAACTTCCAAAGCTGGGAAATACCATCTTTGGGATTATATTGAAAAATACTGTCAATATAAAATTTGTTTCACCTATGCAAATATCAATTCCTATTGATAAAAATTTTCTCATTCATCCAGTCCCCCGGTTATATGTAAAGTCTAATCAAAAAACATACCTCAAAATCTCTATGACTTGTTAAGAAAGAAAGGAAGGGAAAGGAGAAAAGAGAGAAAGAAAAAGGAAGTATAGGACAAGGAGGGAAGGAAGGAACCTTCCCTGGCATAACTTGAGGCCATTTCCTCTCATCCTTATTGCTTGTTACCTGGGAGAAGAGGCTGACCCCCACCTCGCTACAACCTCCTTTCATGTAGTTGTAGAGAGCAACAAAGTGGCTCCTGAACCCCCTTTTCTCCAGGCTAAAGTTGTTTCAAAGATCAAATTTGTATTTCATCTGGTGAAAATTTAAGACCCAAAGAGTTTTATTGCACATGATTACTTTTAGCTATAAGGAGTTTGAGTTTAGAGGATCTCGTAGAGTGAGTGTAGTTTCCTGACTAAATTTCAGTAGGATAGTAGTCCCAATATCCTGTGCTGTATAGATAAGGGAGACAGTCAAAGGAAGGATGTAATTAATTTCCTGGAAACCATGTTTTCCTTTCTTCTTTTTAATTATTATGTAATTACTCTTTATTTTATGTATTTCAAATAGCAAATAATAGCATTGTGTCAGGACCAAGATAACTATGACTTAGCAACCTACTAATATATATCCAACACTATGTGGATTAGTAGAGAGAAAATATAAGAACATTTCAATCATTCCTATATCTGTGTATTAAGACACTAGATCCTGTATAGTTGTAATATAGTGTGAATGACACTTCAGCTGGAACACCTGAACAGATTATCATTCCCCTTACTTGATATACTATTAAAAGTTAGGTCTTTTCTCTACTTCTGCATTGTCCTCTTTTTGCTTCCAAGCTATACATTTTGAATTTATATTTCTGAACTTTATTAAAGTGCTCTGAAATGGTTCTTCCATAACTTCACATATTAAAAAATAAAAGTCAAAAAATGCCAAGCATCATTCTGCCTATAATTTCAATACAGCTTATGAGTTAGAATGAGTTTATTTCAGATTGGCATTTTAACAGAAACTGAAAGGAGTAAGGTGGTGAAACATAAAACAGAAACATATCTAAATGAATTATGACCTTTTTTTTTTTTTTTTTGCTAAACACAGAAAAGCAGTCACACATAAAAATGCATCTATGTGGAGCAGGAACCAAGCATGAGGAAAAGCCTATCACACAGCATCCATTTCAGACTGCTGGGCAGGAGCAGAGCTGCCCCGAGCTGAAAGCCCCTGAACTGCCCTGCCACTGCTTTGCTATACTGAGATGATGTTGTGCCTGGGGAGAGGCAGGAGCAGCAGGCGCGGGAGGGATTCAGCAATGCATGGGTACCATAAACACAGCAGAGCAAGCTGATGGCTTGGCAGAGTTGTGCCCTATGAGATGCACTAATGTTGCAAAAAGTGGAACATGCAAATATTTTCTTAAGAAAGGATGTTATTTACTGTTCAATTTTTGATCTTTATATACTTTCAAGCCTAATCAACAAGAGAGGAGATTTAATCCATGAAACAGAGAGCAGCTAACAAGTTCTAAGTGATGTACCAATAAATTACTTGGTAGAATTGCCTTGTTAAGGTTTAGGGCTCGACATGTTTTAATGATCTCAGACCTAATGATATTAACAAAGCTTGGGAAGAAGGATATACCACTGATCATGGACACAAAGAAGGTGGAAATTATGGGTCACAAAGACATTTAGCAGCACACCCAAGAAAGGGAAGAAACTAATAAAGACAACTCAACAATTGTGCTAAAGTTATCTCCAAGTGGGTAAAAGGTAATTACAACAGGAGGAGATGGCAACCACTGACTCATGGCACAGAACTGTAAATAAATCAAATACCTCAACTCTGTGCATGGATTGGCCTCTTGCACACTGGGTGAAAGAATCTGTTTTGGGACAATACTAATGTTGCTTATCCAGCTTTGGAGTTTGCTGTGCCATCTGGCTCCTGTTGGGTAGGAAGGGCCTTGAATGTGTCCCTCTATCTATAGGGCATGACAGGGAACTCTGGCAGAGACAAGCAGATAGAAAAGAAAGTGAGCAGTGGGTCCTTGAAAAGCTCCCATGTGGAAAACCACACCTGACTTTGTGAGCAGGTAGGAGCATGGGCTGTTTTATATCAATAAGTGAGGTATATATTCTCTTAAAATTCTATTCTGCTAAACAATGCTTTGCTCTAAGGAAGCTCTTCAGTCACCAGTTACAACTTTTCTTGTAGCCAGAGAGAACAAATTACCCAATGGTAACCCAAATCAGATTCACCAAGATAACCACGTTTTACCCCAGGGAACAGCACATTCTAGCCAACTCTCAGAGTGGTAGGATCAAGTAATGCTGTTCTCAGAAAAAATGCACTAGCTGAGGGGTGAAGACCAGTGGGATACACCAGAGATGAGGAAGCACTGGAAAAAAATCACCTAATGATTATAACAATTAGGTTTTGGGATATGAAGCAAACCTACATTTGTGTCATTTCCCTTGTAATTATTGGTGACAGAGGATGAGCAACCCTGACATTAGCTCAGTTGGCTAGAGCATGGTACAAATAACACCAGGGTTGTGGATCCAATCCCTGCATGGGCTGTTCACTTAAGAGTAGGATTTGCTAATGTCCCTAAGGTCCCTTCCAACTCAGAATACTCTGTGATTCTGTAAAACCATATTGCCCTGCTGCACAGAGCCCTGGTGGCCACAGCTGAGATCAACTGACTGCTGATCAGATATGAAAAGGGCTGCTTTCCCAGGGAGACACATCAATTTTACTCCTTCTGGCCAAACAACCATAGCAGCATAAGGTCTTTGGCTCAAAAGGATGCCAAAGATTACCCTTCTTAGGCTGAACCATTTTAAGGTATTGCTTGAGCCACCAAGACTGACCAGACAAAGTAATTGAGAGAAACATACAATCCCGTTCGTACAAGGAAGGAGGAGGATGTGGATTGCTGAGAATCTCTGCAGCACATTACTCTCTGTCACTTCTTACTGGATCCTCCTATTCCTTGTCCCAGATTAGGTCTGAACACTGAACAATCAATTAAAAATGTCCTTCCTTTTCCCTCCTCCCTTTTCAACCCACCTCTGAAAGAACCACAGATGTGGTTTAAGTGCTTGTAATGTCACATTGCCAAGCCCACAAAGACTGCCAAATTTCTCAGTAAGAAGTCAGGATATGACGTGGTATTTGGAATGAATAAGTTGCCTTTAGGCACCACAAAGGGCACAAATGCCATTATGAACATGAGTGATGCAATGCATTTACCAGCCATTTTAAAAAGCAATATTCATGGAACAGAATGCTAACAGAACTACTTCAAAATGTGTGAAAATGAGTCCAAGTCAAAGTGTTGTGAGCAGATACAGTATAGGTTACCACTCAGAAGTTAAGCCCCTCTTAGACCCATAAACAGCAGACGGGCTGAAGCTAAACAGTCATTTATCTTAGTTTTTACAGTCTTGGCATTTCATCTTAGCTGCTAATGTCCAGTGTGTCTGCAGCCTTTATTGGGAAAGATTAATAGTCCTCATCAAATGTAAAGCATTAAATTTTTCTTTGAGGACCTAATTGTTTTGTTTACTTTTAACTTACTTATGAAAGTTTCTCTTAAAATAATAGAGAAATATCATATAAAGTTCAGATCATAACAATTACAGCTGGGGAAGGGAAAGTACAAATGCAAGCATCCATGAGACTCATTTTGCAGATATGAGGAGTTCTTTCTCATGACATTAAACTGCACGAAATAGATACTTTTGAATCTTTAAAGGTGCTTTCAGATATAACCCACATTCAAGGGATACAGGTTTGCTCAGCAGTGCACTAAAGGTGCTCACCAGCCTGAAGATGTGTTGATCTTGTGCATCCCATTAATAAACCCCTTTATGAATAAATCATAGAGAAGGAATCCTGAGCTAGAAGGAGAATAAGCATAGAGATCTAACTCTTTCCAAACCTAAATTTATAGAAGATGTAAACCATGTAATCTTCCTATATATTGATAATCAGTTTAAGTTTCCCCTGCAGTTTTCTCTCTGGGATCATGGCATCTCATTTGTGTGCAAGATGAGTTCCCACTAAAATGAATAGGGCTATTTTCATAGTTGTTATTTTGTTTTTAAATGAAAAAACTACAAATATTAAAACTTTGCTAAAAGTCATCAGCAATTAAGAATTTATTAAAGAACTATGTAGTAATGTGACTGTGTCCAGTGAGATGTTAATTACGTGATTTCTGCTCTGTGAACTCTACTTGCTGCAGTGAAAGTAGAGAGGGTTAAAGCAATCTAGGAAGACAATCAATATTTCATTTCTTTGGAGCTAAGTAACAGCCAAGATAAACACTTCTGATGAAGATGTTTGTTGGACCAGTGCTTTTCAGTTTTACAAGCACATCCTGATGAATCCTCCCAAAATCCTTTGGGAATGGTTAAATTTATTCTCTACATTTTATAGGTAGCAGATCTGACACACAGAGAGAAATGCTGACATTTCAAATGGGACAGCCTTAAACTAACCTTTAACTATCTTTTGATACCTAAACAAATATCTGGACAGAAGTTCACTGAAGCCAGATAAGTTTTCAGTGAGCATTTAACTGGGTACAAAAATCATTTCATAATGGTCATGCAGAAAATGGGACTTGCAAAATTCATAAATCTTTTCTGAAAATGGGTAGAGGCCTTGTTGAAATTCTGGTGTTAGAATGCAAATGCTTCTTTTTTATGTTCCCTCTTTTGTATTTCTGGCATAGACAACAGAATCAAATAACACAGCAATCGTTCACTTTTGTTCTAAATAGCTACAGGAATATTCAACAACCCCCAAATAGTTCTGGAAGTGGATGATATGCATAATGTTAATTGCAAATCATATTATGTTTGGTCAGACATATTTATTTTGTTTATTTACTATTCAACCAGTTCTAAATGACCTGCATTAAGGGAAGGTCTGCAGAGTACTGAAAACTAGCAAATTATTTTTCAAGACATGTGCAGAAACTCATGCTGTGTTATTTAAATCCTTGAATTCTGGCTACAAGGTTTTGCTGCCTCATCTGGTAAATCTGATCCCATTTCTACCAAACAGTGAAATTTAATTGCAAAGGCTTGTGAGTACCTCATACATAATGATATACTCCCAGATGTTGAATCCATCAACAGCTTTCTCTGAAAATTAACAACACATAGCAATGCACTCAGGGGAAAACTGCAGCCTCTCCAGTTTACTGATGTGCATATGAGCTTCTATAAGACAACAAAAGGCTTTCCTAAGATACTAAACAATAAAACAAAATTGATTCAGCCCTGTGTAAATAATAATAATAGGTTATAATTTCAGATGTTGCACATCTAGTTGCTAGTATTTTCAAAGGGTTGTTGAGCACTTAGATGTATAATCTTCAGAAAAAATCTTAAAAACATGTTATTAAAAAGCAATATAATAATGAACTTAATGTTTTTTTATAATGTTTAAATGTACATAAACTGATAATTAATCCAAACAATCTTTTCTGAGATAGACAGGTATTTAAATTAATAGATAGATTTGAAGAAACTGTTCCAGTATAAAGGCAAATACATTAAAACAGTTGAAGTGCACATTATTCTGCACTGTGATATGCCTATTGGAGTTTAGTGACAGACTCTTACAATGGTTTTAATTCTATTGTTAAAGGGTACCTTAGAATCTGTATTTTGGAATTGTACCACCACCTCAAGGTGAAAAATCTTTTCTGATGTAAGTACAGGCAGTAAAACTCTTATTTAACATCTCAAGAAAACCTTTGCAAATAAGCCTCCATGAAGTGAGTTGTAAATAAAAATGTACCCTTCAAGCTCAGAAAAGAGAGAGTTCAGCAATGATATTATGAACTCCATAAAATCACAATGGCATAGAGGAGGTGAACAGAAAATGGCATAATTTAAGAAGTAATGAGAATTCTAGAACAATCAAACAAACAGAGACAATTTTCCCAAATCATGAGACATCAAACTGGGAGGTTTAGAGGTAATTTTGTAGGCAAAAACCTTGATTGAAGTAAAAAATTATTCAGGTGAAAAAAAAATCTGTCATCAGTATCTCAGCATGAATGTGCAGCTAGAACCTTTGCTTCAGGAGGATCGGGAACTGTTGTGAAGCTCAGAGATTATATCAAGGAAATGTTTCTCCATTCTTAAATTTATCCCTTTTTCTGTTGCAGACCATTACACAAATAAGGCTAGAAGGACCACTGATTTGACTCAACAGGGTGGCACATTATTACTGTTCAGCAAAAGATGCACCACTGTTAAGTGGAACAAGTCCAGATCACAGACCAGTTATTTTGAACAGTTCATTCCTGCTGTTTTCTTGCTAATAGTTTTGGAAGACACAACTTCTCTCTTATAAATTGCGCTTGCAAAGTTTTCTTAGACAACAGAGGTAAACAAATGGATAAATAACAAACCATTCCAAGGAACAGCCAGAGGCAGGGGGTCAAACTATTATGTGGACCTATCCAAACTACCCAGAGTGGCCACAGAAAGTGAATCTGTGGTGCAGCTGTAAGATCATCAGAAAGATCTTTGTAGTCTTCAGAATGGAAAAAGAAAAGCCTTCTTACACTGACTAGAGTTTTGGAGGGTTCCAAGGGTGCACAGGCTGCATGCTGAGGTGAATAATGCCCTGGGGGACCTGGATGGGCTGGATGTGAACATTCAGTTGTGTTTCCCATTTGAAGTCAATGGTTATGTCATCATTCACTTGAGGTAGAAACTGATAAAACTGTGGAATCGCCGATGCTATTTCATATCAAGGGATAGAAGTAGATGCTGTACAATAACAGCAACAGTAGGAGACTAAAGCATTGCTTGTGATTTGGTACAGCTGTTTTTGCCTCTCTTCTTCATTGGCACCTATCAGTGGATGGTAAATGGTCCACTGATGCCGTGGAGGGATTTCTGCTTCCAGGAGCCAGGCTAGGAAGGCAGCTCAAAGGGCTCTCTAGGATCAAGCTCCTTGGAAACTTAGGGCGGCTCCTCCTGCTCTCAGCCCGGCAACCACCCCGGATGGAAGGAGTCCACACAAGCCGAGAGTCCACGAGGAGAAGCAAGTTTATTGGCATGCCCGGACTTATATAGGGTAGCACGGGACTTTCTAGAACTTGGGTGGAGTAATGGGAGGGGACAGGGAGGAGCGACACACCTCATTGGGTGACATGCAAATTAAGGGGAGGAACAAAGAAGGAACCAATGGGAGAACAGGATTCAAACATAACCATATAGGGAAACTGGTGCACTGCACCAAACTGGGACCAATCAGGAGTGGGTTGGCGGGAATATGCCCTACGGGTTTGTGGGAAGAAGAAACCTGGATAGGGATGACTAAGGGAAAATGACTAGGGTAGACATATTGGGGTGTATAACATTCAAACTGGGGAAACATGAATATAGGGTGTGAACTTATTAGAGTCCTTATAAATCTCTTGCAGAGCCTCCATATTCGGGGAGCTGGGTTCCTGGACTTCGGCATTCTCGTCTATCCATCTCTTGTAGTATTTTTGCCACTGTATAAACCCCGGGTCTCCTCCGACAGGCACCTGTGGCATGACATCTCCCAAAGGAAAGGGCTGTGGTAGACCAGGAGCAATCAGCTAGAGAGTGGAGCTCAGTTGCACAGGGCAGTGTGAAAACTTGAGTCACATGGTGTAATGCCTAGATCAATACAACTGTGGCTAAAATAGCTGAGATCTTTTTTGATAAACATCTACTTCTGTGCAATCTTCTCCACGTTGGACTGAAGATATCAAGAGGACATGCAAAGGGAAGTTTGCAAAGTAACAATGAAATGTTCCAGATCACTATTGCTGGCCTAAAATGTGCATTGTGCACAAGGACAGTAAAAAAAAAAAAAAAAGGACAGCTCATCTATGAAATTATCTGAAGTCTGACTGTAAGACTGACTCACTGCTCCAGAAACTGTCTGGGAATAAAATGTTTCATGCAGATTTACTGCTGATCTATTGCCAGGAATGTTAATATTTTGGACAGAAAGAAATTACTGTTCATATGCAGGGGGTACCTCAGACATTGTTGGGCTGATCCTTCCTGTTTTGTTCTCTCCCTGAAAGTGTATTACAGTGCATGGGGCAATGGGAAAGACTGTGCCAATTGACTGAAAAGACCTCATGAAACTTTTAGGTCCAAACCCAGTAATCTCCCTTAGAAGTTTATAGTGGCAATTATCTTAACATTGTTAAATGCACAATACAAAAAAGTACTGACAAGGGAAATGACAGTATTTGAAGTGTAATTAGGCATTAGACCATCAGATGTGTAATAAGCAAACCAAAAAATATCACAAGTAGCTTCTCATGCTCATTGATTCTGTCCAGCCACAGTGGCTTAAACATCCCTTGTATCTCAAAGTGTGGAGGGGTGTCACTTGTTAATCTCTTTCTCCGGCTGCAAGTCTCTGTGGGTACCTGTATCCATCAAAAATTCTCATCCTCTTGTAATGAGATCAGTCTTGGACTAGAGGGTCTCCTCCCCCTTTTCTTTCCCTGTAAAGCAGCTACATTTGCAGTGATGGAGTTTGGAGCCATCCCTAGTGCTGAGGTAAATCTTTCCAAAAAGATGTGGACCTGAGCAGTCAAACAAAGCCACCAGCAACTGTACCAGTTCAGTTTAGTTTGTCTGTCAGCCTTTTCTAGGACAACTAGTTTGTTTCAAGGGATGATATTTCTTCTTAGCGTTCTGAAGGAACACACTTATCCAACCCAGAAGCCAGGAAGAGAAATCATTGCACAAAAATCAGGCTTGCAAAGCAGGGCAAAGTTTCAAGATACTCGAAAGGTATACCTTGTTAAGATAATAGGTAATATTCAGTAAATACATTTAAACACAAAGCAGCACTTTACTTTTGTTACCTCTTTTCTCAGGTGTGTGATTATCCAATTAGTGCACTTCTTTATTTGCTTGCACATGTACTTCTTTAAATCTCTCTTGTTGTTTAAAACTGTTAGCTGGAATTCCCTAGGTGCACTAAGTCCCATATAAGAGCAGGTACCAAGTACTTTGAGTCTCTCACTCAGAATACTTTGTAATTTTTAATTTGTTAATAATTATGGGAAGTAAATATTAGACCGATGCTGTGGAGGTCTATTTTCATGTTTGTGGTGGGGTTGGGCTTTTTGGGGTCTGTTTGGGGGTTTTTGTCTGTTTGGGGGTTTTGTTTTGTTTTTTTTTTTTTTTTAATGCAGTATAGAGTACTCTTGAAATCATGAAATCATACATATTTCTTACAGGTTAAGATCCAGAATTTCTGAAACATCATCTCAATTAGCCACACTTAGTACTATGCAAATCCCTATACATTTTGTGATTTTAATATGATATGTGGATTTATAATACCATGCTGGTAGAATACAGTGTTCATAAACACCATAACAGAATCCCACAAAACAGAATGACAAGAAAATTATAAATTAAAATTTGCAGCAAATAGTGGCAAATATGGAATCACTATGCTCATCTTGTGAGCTCTAATTATGTATTTACATAGGAAATGGTGGGCAAACAATATTGCAGTCCATTAGTGGAGATGGTTAAGTCAGCTTTTAGATAAAGCTCTGGCCTATAAAACTCTTCTTGAAGCTGCATAGTCCATAGCTATGAATAAGGATGAAACACTATCTTCGTTATTAAACCAATTGTATTTTAAAACTTTATTTGAAATTATTATGAGCATTGAAATGCTGAGAAATGTATGAAGAACATTACTCTGGAGCCAAATTTGTTGATTTTATATTTAAAAATCACTACACATTTTTAATAGATCTGTGAGTATTTAAAATCTGATCTAAAGGCATGTTAATGTATTTCTTACTTTCTTCTTGCAAAATTTTAAGAAGAAATCTAAGAACTATTCAATTCCCTGAAAATGCATAAAACCAAATTCTGACAACAAAGGCCAGAAGGCAAATTGCCAGTTTCCTAGACTTTATCCAAAGCAAGTCTAAACTTTTCTCTTGATCTTTTCTCATTATGTTACCTTTCTTTGGCAAATATAATGATTTAGTTCCTCTTGGAAGAAGATGTTTCAGGAACACAGGAAACAGCTCCTCAAGCAGGCCTGAGATCAGCTGGGACCTTTCTGACAGTATTGATTGCAGGCAATGACCATCCAGTTGCATTCATAATAAGTATTAGGATTGTAAGACTCAATATGCCTGGTTTTCCTCCCTCTCTCTCTTTGCTATCCTTTATTTTTATGTAATTTTCTACTTACCTGATTCCAAATTATTATTGAATTTAACAGGCTTGTCATTCCTGCAGAAGTGATATGTTGGCACAATACTCTAGGACACACTTGGCAAATGTAGCTAGAAATCTGACTGCTGTCCATAGAAATACAAGGTTGTTAGACTTGTTTTGATTTATTGCTGACAACATAAAAATGTCCTATGACCGTTAAGTATTGCAGAAGAATTTTTGATACAAGTTGTTTTGAAATGAACAGTGAACATACATCAATCTGTACAGATTCAGTGAAAAACCTTCATCATTCACGTTCAGTTTTTGAGAGAAATTTATAACAGGTATAGACCTTGTCTATTAAGCCCACAACCTGCAAACACTGATGTAAAACATAAATAATTCGGTGGAAGATTAGGTCTGTGTTCACAAGGGCTATCAGAATGGGGGCCCAGATGTGAAGAAGGGAAACAGTATTACTTCACTCTTTTTTGTTCAGTACACTTCCCCACGGCCAGTCTTTCTTGACTAGTTCATCCCCAAAAAACTCTTTGTATTTGCAAAACTAACAGGGCTCAGAAAAAGCAGATATCCCCTTCTTATATGGGTATTCAAATAATTATAGGTAAGTGCTGCAGTTTTGAGATTGCAGTGGGTAGCACCATTTCACTGTCTCAACTTCTCCTTCCCTACATGCTTCTGAATAACACACATTTCAGACTCTGTCCTTGAGATCACGAGCAGAAATACTTGTAACACATCTGAGGTTTCTCAGTTAAGTTGTATTGTTGAAAGCAGTGCCAAGAGCTATTTATGTTGCTGAAACCTGAAGAGGTATCAGTCCCATATTTTTACCAACATCAGTACAAACACCAAAAATCCCTCCCTATCCTAAGACAGCTTACAATCAATATAAGGTAGTACAGGCAAAATCTGATTACACTCACTTCTGAGCGCAGTGCTGGGCAGTTGTGGTCCTACCATATAAGCATCCTAGTGCAGTGGTGGGCTTTAATTACATACATATCTTCTAATAGACCCTTTATGAAAAGTTTACATGGCCATGTTGGTGTAACTAAGGTACCCAAGAAGTCCTGGTTTATGTGTTTTTTTCCTCAAATCATTCTCATTCTCAAACAAAACAATCTGTTTGAAAGGAGCCTTGTTTCATTGCTTTGTAATTCTTCCAGTTTGTAATATCTTCCTTGACATCTCATGGAAAAGTACAAACACTTCTGAGCTGCACTTCCAGACCCTACCACACTGTGTTTCTCAGTGTCAGTAATTAGTACCTTGAGAGATTCCATCTTTATTTTTCCAGATTAGCATTTTAGATACTTACTTAAATTTTTTTTCAAAGTTGTAGTGCTTTTGTTCATCAATAATGCATCATAATAGAGAAGTGCAAGAGAGCATATTTAAAGCATTATGTATATAAGATGAGGTCAACATGTTTGATGTTTACATTTTAAGGTATGTTGAATTTTCTTCAAGTCATCATGCTTTCATTCACTGCTCATGAGTGACATACTGTAAAGGCAGAAATACTTTTAAAGGCATCAGAGGTAAAACTGAGTCAAAATGTTGTAATGCTAGAGGTCAGTAAAATCAGTCACGGAAATAGAACCCAAACTCAGGAGAAAACATATTTGATAGCGAGTTTTCTCATTGGTTTCTAGTCTGTCAAGAAAGAATTGGAGATGCTGAGTGGATAAAAACTTAAGAAATAATTTCCAGTCAATTCTATTTGTAATAGGTGTAAAACTTCCTCTCATTTTAAATAAAGCTGAGTGGAGCAATAAAAATGATGGCAAGGAAAATGCACATTTAGCACTGCTACCAGGCTGCTAGTGAAGCAGTTTTATTTTAAATTCCCCAAACCAACAGAAAAATGACTATGATTGCAAAGATATGCACTAAGGAAGCACTGAGGAACAAGTCTGATAAGAACTACAGAAATAAACATCAGAGAATTTAAATAAAAGGAGTCATAGATGTATGCATAAATACATTTTTCCTCTGTGGATGTATTTACTGCATATGATCTTCAGTTCTTTATATTACAATTTTAAGATTTTTTTTTCAATGATTGTCTAAATTAATCTCTGCAGCTATGAAAACATATTAAGCTTCAGCCCTCAGGCATTAAAACTTAGTATACTGAACATAAATCCTTCTCACTAAAGGAGAGAGGCAAACACTCCTCCACCTTAATTATTCACAGATTAAATGTACTGAAGTATCATTAACATTCTGGACTCCATTTCAAAGTAATTAAAATGCAGGAAGACTTGGACTGGAGGTCATTTAGAAAAACACCCATACAGGGGCATGAAGAAGGAGGCTGGCTGGAAAAGAGAAGCAAGACATTTTAAGGAGGAAGACAAATGCTTGTTGACTCAGAGATCTAAAAATACCCTCAGAGAGCCTTGTTTAAGGAAACATAAGATATCTACACAGTTTTATAAAGTGTATTTTACTTGAATGCTTTATACATAAGCTCCCTGACACATCACCAGCACTTTGAGGTCAGTTTTCAGTAATGTGTTTTTTACACAAACAGTTCTGTAGAGCTCTCTGTGCCATGTTTACCCTTTAACTGTGCTTAAGAAAGCTGAGTATCCAATGTGGTCCTCCAGCAGCTCCATCTCGAGGCCTTCTGAAAGGGAAATCTGTTTGGTTGACCTGGTTGAAAACTGGAAAAAGTTTGCTTCTGCATCAGGTAACACACCTGCCTTCTTATTTCCTCCAAATGCTGACCATTTCTTAAACCCATTTTTTTAAACCTGGATTTCAAATTCAGTCTAGTCAGGTCTAAAATTTTCATTTTATGTCTCTGACTCTCATCAGTTGAAATCAGTACTTAGAAAAATGAGAGAAA
Organism: Pithys albifrons albifrons; assembly: GCF_047495875.1. Taxonomy (NCBI): domain Eukaryota; kingdom Metazoa; phylum Chordata; class Aves; order Passeriformes; family Thamnophilidae; genus Pithys; species Pithys albifrons. Next base: position 9,460,549 of record NC_092458.1, read on the forward strand.
ACTGAGAAAGTATTTTCCTGCAGGACTGTTTCCCTGAGATCAGAATGATTAAAATTTCTCCAGATAAAAATACTCCACCAGGAGCCAGTGGCACATTGAATAGGCACATTTCTCTCAATGTTGTATGACATAGTTGTGACATGTAAAGGAACAATGTTAATCAAAATGCTTAGTAAGTGAAAAGATCTGTGATGACAGTCCAGTGTAATCTTCTGTAGTTTTTCTTCTACAGTCAGCTTGAGATTTTTTCAAGAAAGTATTTAAATAGGTTGAGTCCTCAGTATGAAAAGAAAGGACAGCTTTGTGATCAAGACATTTGATTTGCATTTCAATTTGAATCCTGTTTCTGTCTTTTTCTTGCATCCTACTGTCCCCCACCCTCCCCTTCAAGCTGTTGAAGAAAGCTGTTAGTATTAGGGCTGGAAAAGGCAGGGTGCTAGTGACTGAAGGACTACCCAAGCAGGGGACTGTCTTGCACTTCACAGATTAGCCCAAGGCATTCCTAAAAGGCAAAAATTTGCCCATGGCAATATCATGGATCTGCCAGGGAGGATACTTCATCTTCTCCCACAGCAGAGATGGACTCAGAGATTCCTCAGACCCCAGACAGCTCATGAGGTACTGCGTACCAGCAGAGAAGATCTAAACTGTGACTAAACTATAAAGGCTTCCTGAGCATCAAAGAAAAATGGTAGCTATTTGTAGCTTATGTTTATTTGTGTCACAGGCAGTGCCCACCTAAAACCAAGTAATGGCATGTTTACACCACTTGGGAGTGTGTGTGATCCAAGGGCAGATCTGAGTCTGATTACTAAGCCAAGCCCATCTGGGGATGGTGGTTGCTAAACTTGGATCCCAGAGGAAGGATGCCTGCATTGATTAAACCTGCCTTTCAGAAAGCTGGCCTCTGTCTATCCATGTTCTTATGCACATTTTTTTTTTTGGGGGGGGGTTTATGTTTTTGCTTTGTTTGGTTTGGTTTTGGGGGTTTTTTTGGTGTTTTTTTTTTTGGTTTTTTGTTTGTTTGGTTTGGTTTTGAGCTGTCAGTATTTCACAATATAGAATTCAATAAAGGCTGTTTTTCTTGGATAAAGTACCAAAAACCCTTACAAATGTAACCTGTACCACCAACCCTGGTCTGCTTGCCCTCTTGGAATACCACATGGTCGAGTTGGCTTTCTACTGTTTTGTGACTATCTGCAGTTGAACTGTATGCTGAAATGGTCATAAGACAGTGTCCTAGTTGAGCAGGAGGGACCAGCTGACACTGTGTAAGGGTGATCAAAGCTGTGTATTCTACCCCCTCTATTCATTCCCCAAGGACAATGGGCCATTAGCAGCAGCTACCCAGGGAGTCATTAGCACCTTCACACCCAGCCTGAGGGGGGCGGAGCTGCTAATGGGCCATCAACAGTTCAACACCCCCTGGCTCCCAGAGTTAATCACCCATTGTGTGAGTCCCCACCCAGGGGGAGGGACTGGGTGCTCCCTGAGGGTACATAAGGGGTGGGTAAGAAGACTTTGGTAACTTCTTGTCGGATCTAGAGGAGCAGCAGGACCTTGACAGGAGGAGATCACCGCTCTCGCCCAGACCACAGCCCTTGCCTGCACCAACAGGTTTTTCATTTCCTTTTGCTCTGGACTTGGGGGAGCCACAAGGGTCTCAGCACAAGGGCAAACAACCCCCCTTGGGTTTGTGCCCCAGGACACTGGGTTATACTGCTGGGGTTTTGTGAGTTGAAAGCAATTTCCCTTTTGTGTCAGTGTTTTTAATGTAATATTATTATTAAATTTTAGGTCTGACTTATAATCTCTCTCTTGTGGCGAGTTCATTTCCCCTGCTGGTTCACCTTTAAACTAGCACAGACAGTGACTTACGTACTAGACTAAGTGTGCAGTTCAGATTGCATCAGCACATATAGAAGCAATACCAATCTCTCCCTTTGCTTTCCTCACAGCAGCACTGCCTCTGGAGGGATTGAGTTCACAGAAGGTAATCAGCTGGATTACACAAATGGACAAAACTGAAATGATGCTTTTCGCTCAAGGGCTTGTAGTCATTTGGACAGGAAGCCTGCCTAGTCTAATAAATGCTAAATAGTACCCAATTCAGCCATAAGATGTACGCCGAAAACCAGTTTGTGTTTTTCTAGCTACACTGGCTTCACATACCACAAAAACTCATACACAACAAGTGCTGTGCAGAGATCTCTGACCTCACCAAAGCCAGGTAGTTCCCCATGGCGTTGCATTGCTCTGTGCTTGGACACTGAAGCAACATGCCTGGAAATGGCTAGGCAGGTTCCTCTGGCTCAACCTAGCAGTGCAACACAGCTGTACTGTTCTGCAGGTTCCAGCCTGCAGAGGCAGTTCAAGTGCTCCTGCACTGTGTTGCCAGTGCTGCTCCAGTTCTCAAGTTTACCTCATTTGGTATTTGAAGAAGTATTTACAGCTACTTTGTTTTCTGCTACTGTGATGTTAAGTGTGGTATAAAAAAAAGGAGAATCCAAAAGTATTGGGTTTTGGACAACAATAACTTAAAGTATCCAATCCATGTGAAATGTGGTTATTTTAGGGTTATGTTTGTTCCTTCCCAAAGTCTTTCACAGTTTTGAGCAAAAAACCCTTTTTGCTAGCAACTCCTGTTGCCAATTCTATTGCAAGCAGGAACACGACCTTTACAAAAAGATAAACAGAAGTGGAGCATGAGCTGCCAAGCAGTTCAACAGTGCTAATACCTCTCTATGAAAAGAGAACTGCAATACTAATTTACAGAGTTGAAGATGAAAAGGAGATTTATCCATACTTAGACTATTCAAGTGTAGCAATTACTTTCAGATCTTAAAATGGAGCTTCCTCTTAAGCCAAGCAGTTACCTCTTCTCCCTTGCTGTGAGGAAGCTTTGGCTTGTCTTGCAGAAAATAAGTACTTTCAGCAAGTGAAGACTGAGTTTAAATCTCACATCCCTGCACACAGGGACTAATATTTCACTTTAGAGATAGCCTTACAACAGATTGAGGGCATTAGAAGTGTGCCAGCCACCACTGATAATAAGTGTTATTTTATTTGTTGAGAGACAGATTTCCAAATCAGAGTATGCTGTAAAGGTACACAAGTTAATAGAAGTCAGCTTTTTTGCAAACAGTAGGAATCATCCCTAGGACTGTATCAGCTTTGGAATAAATTGTGTGGTTTCCTCCAGGCTCATCATAGCTAAAAAATCTGCTCTCTAATGCCAGTGTTAAGAGTCTAATACTTTACCTTTCTAACACAGAAGTGAATAGTTATTTCAGTGGCAAGCATGATGAATTTCACTATCTCTCTGGTTAATACAGCTGTCTTACACTTCCAACATCCACACCACAGGACAGAGGGTTTAAATTAATTACTGATTGTTTGTAAAATTACTTACAATTTAAAAAGCTAAATGCAAGCTATTACTGCCTTCTTGTTATAATCATTATATCATTAATCATTATGCTTTTAAGGGGGAGTACAACTGACAAACTCCATAAAATTTGATTAATTTGTATTAATCAGAACTATTATCCAAACCTTTCCTGAAGTGAATACATAAAATGCCAAAACCTAATTATTACATTATGCATATTATTACTCCTTTTTGACCTGGTTAGTTAACAAAGATTTGGGTCTTCTAGATTATTTCTTATTGGCAAAGACATGGCTGGTAGAGTCAAGTGCCCTAGAAGCAGCGTGTGCATTGTTCTCCTGGATGCAAGAGCAATCCTTGCAAGGTGATTATTTATTTGCTCACAACTACAAACTGCTTTCAGCCAAGGCTCAGCATGGAAAACTCTTGGTGCACTTTTTCTGTATAGTGCTGCCCATGCTGTTTCACAGTGGGCCCAGCATTTTCTTGACTTCTTTCCCCACTTTTTGGTGTTTCTGTTTTCTCCCTCCTTATCAAGATGCCAGGCTACAATCAGCTGCTTTCCTCTATCATACTATTTATTCCTCCACACTGTTTCTGTTTGTGGTTTTGTTCAGGCCCATGCTGAGCTTTCACCTGAGGTCCAGTCCATACTTGTGTTATATTGCACTTAATATAACTCGACAAGGGCAGAAACTGCTGAGAAGGAGCGAAAACAGTCAGATCTGGTATGAGACAATAAGAAAGTCTCTTCTTAAGGACCAAACAGGACTGTGTGACTTTTATTACTGAAAGATGATGATCTAAAAACCAGAGAGTAAGATCAGACTCGCTCTTCAAGAATGGAGCAGGAAGGCAAAATTTGTTTACAAGCTTTTTTAATTTCTGGTGTCCTACGTTCAGCATTTTTCTTTGCTTAACGGTTTGTTTTCATAAAACTAGTGTTCACATTTGACTTTTTTTTCCTCCTAAATTCTTTACATCTAGTGTTCACATTTGTTTTTTTTTTCCTCCTGAATTCTTTACTTCAGGGAAAAGATTCATGCAGATCCACATCAAAGTGCTGGGAAGTCTCACCACAGGTGAGTAATTATGGTGTGGTCTGGGGATGAATTTTGCAAGAAAATTTCATTTAGAAAAATTGAACAGGCCAAGCACAGGAGTTGGCCAGGATATAATAACTTCTCACTGTAATTATCTTAATGCCTATGCTCAATTGCCCTAGATGACTGACTCTGAAAGGACTTCCATGAAAGAAATGAAACTGCCTTTTCTGGCAAGCCAGGCTACAAACAGAAGCTGATGGAAAGATAGGAGTGAGTGTTTGGTGTTGGAGAAAAATGGATATTCTTGCCCTTTTTGCAGACCGCATCCTGTCACCCTGCCAGCTTGTCTGTCATCTGTCACTTTTCCAATTTGCCTGTCAGCAAGACAGAAGGAAATTGCTTTGGATGAAAGGTATTGACTGTGTCTTGAGAAATCTGAATTAAATCCGCAGCTTTGTCCCAGGGTCTCAGGATGATGCTGTGATAATCCTACAATAGCTTCTGCAAAGGCATCCCAGGCTGCCCTCTGCCAGCCCACTCACTGAAAAGAAAGAAAACATCACTTTTTCTGGTGCTTTCCTCTGCTATTGCTTCAGAGGAACTTCAGAGGTACAATTCATGCTGTACTTACGCTGCCTAACAAATGCAGCTGAGTCTAATCTCCATAGGAGACTTCAGGTGTTTCTGTATTACAAATAACAATGTCACAAACCTATCAAGGGTATATTTTTTCCCTTCATTTTACATGTGGACTGCAGATGGGGAATCTTAAATTGGATGGTTTGGGTGGCATGGTCTCACAGTGCTGAAAACTTTTGATGTGTGCCAATGTGACCCAACACCGACGGAGTCAGCCTGTTCCATCTCTGTGGTAGGGTGTCTCTTGTCCTGGACTGTAGTCAACACCAAAGGTGTGAACCAGGATTTAAAATGAAGAACTCAAAACATATGAAAGCACTAGTAGAGTCTTTAAAAAACCCACAGTAGGCCTCAGAAAACACTCACTACATTCATAGTCCTGAAACTAAAGACATGTGTACTAAGCATTCAAGAGCTCTGTGAGCCAGGGCACTTGTCTCTGAAGGGATGAGTTAAGAGGGTGGCAAGCATGAATTTAAGTGATTAATTTCAGCCTCTACAGCAGTCAGGATAAAACCTGATATCAACACATAGATGATTGTGACTGAAAAGAAGTAGGTTTCTCTCTCTTCACTTTTTCAAAACTGGAAAAAAGTCCTGTTGTTGAACTAGTAGGACAGATGGATGCCAGTATCAGTCTGCCTTGCACTATTATTAACTTGGTGCTACTAAATGGCATGGAGGATAGACCCGTGGGCATCCTGGGGTCTTGACATCTTTGGGGACTTCAACTTACCAGATGTCTGCTGGAAATGTTCCTGGACTGTGTGGAAGATAACTTTCTGACACTTCCTTCCCTGGTCAGGGAGCCAGCCAAGACAGGTGGCTGACCTGCTCTTTGTGAAGAGAGGATTGGTATAAGATGTGGTCAGAGACTGTCTTGGGCACCACAACATGAGAGTTTTCAATTCTCAGAGAAGTAAAGAGGGGCATCAGAGAGGCAGAGTTGACACCTTGGAATTCCAGTGGGCAGACTTTGGCCTGTTCTCAGGAGGCTGGTTGACAGAGTCCTTTGGAAAGTAGTCCTGAAGGGCAAAGGAGTGCAGGAAGGACGGACCTGCTTTAAGAAGGGAATCTTAAGGATGCAGGAGCCAAATGTGTCAAATGATGATCTGCTGCAGAAGAAAACTGGCCTGGTTGAACAGAGAATCTTAGTGGGAACTCGTAGAGAAAAAGAGAATTTATCACCTCTTGAAAAAGGGGCAGGCACCTCATGAGGACTAAAAGGATGTTGTGAGGTTATGCAGGGAAAAAATTAAAGGACTAAAGCCCAGCTACACTTAATCTGGCCACTGCTGTCAAAGACAACAGAAAGTGTTTCTACAAATACACATCTCCCATCTCCTTCATACTCAAAATAATAAGCTTCTGACTCACTGTTATTGTATTTCATCTTCAAAAATCATATTGACAGGCTAGATAGTCTGCATATTTTCCTTAGTCTCAGAAAACTTTGAGTTTTAACATATAAAAGAAAAATTTAAGAGCTCTGAAAATACCTTCCAATAACTTCTTTTTTTTCTGGTTTCAGTTATGACATTCTCATTTCAGTGGCTTTCTTGACTGCAGATGGTGCTTATTGGAATGTAAAGTAAAGTAGCACCTTTGAATCACTAATTTCTTTTGATGTAGCCATAAGATGAAACTTTGAGACTTCCTAGCTTCTGTCTGGAAATTCTTAATGGTATCAGAGTGACAAGATGCTGCCACATACAATACAGGCAAATCCCTAGATCCCAAGTCTGGTAAAAGCTGAGGCTATGCAGATGGAGAAGACTCTGACAGGAGGAGAAGGGACCATTTTAATATCCTCTTGTCTTTTATGAACTGCCTGGGTTCTTGTTGGAGACAGCTGATGCAGCCCCTCTTTGTGACAACCACTGACCATGGTTCCAGTCTAAATACAGTGTGGAAGATTGTGTCCATATGTCTACATAGCCCTTGTCTGAATGCTATGAAAATATCTGATGGGCAAATGAGGTCTGTTGTATTTCCTGGTGGACATCAGGATCTTTTGAAGCTTTGCTGGAGAAGGAGGCATTATTTAGCACATCATTGTACTCCCTTTTCCTCTCTGCTGTATTCACCTACAGTAACACATACATCTTAGTAGAGAGAATGGTTTTGCAAAATGCTCTGAAAAGAAGGCTAATCCAGAGACTGGTAATAGCTTCTGAAAGTTTAGCTTGTAGCTCAAAAACAGTGTCTATAACTTAGACTCCTTGTGCTGGGCTCTGGGAACTGCCCTGGTAAAGTCATAAACAACTCATGAATGACAATGAGACCAGTAATACAGCTCTGTCCAGAGCAGTGTCCAGTAGTCTTGGAAACCAGAACTAAGATTTTGAAACAACTGACAGCATGGATAAAAAAAAAATTGAGCCCAAGAAAAATCTAGTAAGAGAAGACCATGCCCCTGGGAAGCTAAACTGTTGCATTCTCCATTATAGTACAATACTTACCCACAGTTCAAGCTTTTGCCTGTGTAGCTAGTATTTGGACTATGTACCATTGTGCTGGTTTAAAGGTAAACCAGCAGGAGAAATGAACTCAACACGAGAGAGATTATAAGTCAGAGCTACAATTTAATGATAATATTACAATAAATACACTGACACAAAGGGAAATTGCTTTCAACTCACAAAACCCCAGCAGTATAACCCAGTGTCCTGGGGTGTAAACCCAAAGGGGTTTGTTTGCCCTCATGCTGAGACCCACATGGTCCCCCCAAGTCCAAAGCAAAAGGAAGTGAAAAACCTGTTGGTGCAGGTGATGGCTGTAGTCTGGTCAAGAGTGGTAGTCTCCTCCTGTCAAGGTCCTGGATCCAACAAGAAGTTCCTGAGGTCTTCTCACCCACCACTTACGTACCCTCAGGGAGCACTCAGTCCCTCCCCCAGGGTGGGAACTCACACAATGGGTTATTAACTCTGGGAGACATGGGGTATCCCTAAACTGTTGATGGCCCATTAGGAGCCATGCTCCCCCACGCTGGGTGTGAAGGTGATAATGACTCCCTGGGCAGCTGCTGCTAATGGTCCATTGTTCTTGGGAAATGAATAGAGGGTGTAGAATACACAGCTTTGATCACCCCCACACAGTGATAACTGGTCCCACCTGATGAACTAGGACAACCATCTTATCCTATTAGTATAAAAGGAATTTTGACACTGAAAGCCCTAAGGAGTTAAAGCCTTGTTGGGGTACACAGTGGGAAGAGTCATTTACACTTGATGTGAACAGTGTTTAGTTTTTTTTCTAGTTAGGGGATAGGGCAGCAAGCTTTGTGACATGTTAATTTTTTAGAGCAGACATGTGGGCTTTTTTTGACTAAGTGTAAAATAGGTAAGACATGTATGACACAAGTTACATTTTAAAATATTTGATATATATGTAAGACATGCTATTATGAAGTAAATGCAAATGAAATTAAACCAAAACAAGATAGGATACTAAGTTTATTGCAGGGTGATATATATCATCTCTAGCTAATTAATAAACATGTAAATTAGGCAGGCCAAGGATGAAGAATGTGTCAAAGAATCATTTTTTGGAATGAGTTTTCAATATGATGTCATCATAGCTATAATTTATCTTGTTTCTACCACATTGGGTGTAAGTATGGAGAAGATCCTCTGGTTTATAAAGTCATCTTGGATTTTAGCAGTAAAGATGTTTTTTCCAGATTTCATTTGACTATTTAAAGAAGCAAATGTCATACAAGATGCAAACTTCATAAATTGGAAACTTCTCTAAACAGGATTAGCACATGAGAACCTCAAAGATAAAACAAACATGAGGAAAAAATGTTAGAAAGAGTATTCTTTACATCTGACTTGTAAGATAATTGCAGCATTCATTTTCTTGAGAAAGAAGTAGCTAGTGGAGCTTTCTTCCTGTGGGAGAAAACAGCAGTCCCTCAAAGTATGGCTCCCGGCTTATCACGTTTATCTTGGACCTGCTAGGACTGAGGAAGGTGTCTACATCTCAGTGCCAGTCTCTCCCCAGAATGAGAACAACTTTGTACAGTAACATACTGAAAAGTATCAGCAGCCATCACCAGCAGCAGAACTGACAGTGTCTCCACAACTATTCAAGTCCTCTCATACAGACACTGAGGTCCAAGATTCAACAGTTTGGCCCCTGGATGGGTAGGCTCTCTGAGTAGCTTTTCCTGCACATGAGACTACTCAACTTGCAGAAGCCCACCACAACTAACTGTGCTACATGCAAGGCTTGGCAATGGGGTTTTTTCACCAAGGACCTCTTTACGATGGGCTTGCCTGAGGAAAATCTTGGCTGAGCCACATGTTTATGGGTTCTCAGTAGTTCTGCTCTGTGTCTTGCTCTGCCTCAGCACTGACCTGGCATCATTGGTGTGGGAAATGGCCTACACATGGAAACACAATAGCAGGGAAGTTTCATTTGGGTTACAGGGAGTTCCAGACCAGGCTGCCCTTGCCTCTGATTGAACCCTGCTCAACGGGTAAAAACACAGCTCAGCAGTGAGAGAACCTCAACACATGAGAAAACAGAGCAAGGCACACATTTCGCTGCCTCTCTTGGCTCTGCACAGGTATTGTTTTATCCTCTTTTTAGTCAAACTGCACAGAGTAGGTACCTAAAGCTGGAGTCTGCAACTGCTAAAATTCCCTTTTCACTTTGCTTACTATGACCTGACAGTTCTGGTCCCAATGTAATTTCTGCGGAGACTAAATATGTTTATTAATGTGACTGTTGGATAAAAATCATAGCAACTCCCAAACTCAGTAGTATGGGAAAGGGTTAAGAGAGGACTACATGTACCTGCAAACATAAAGAGAAGTAAGAAAACCTGAGACACTCCATTTGCTGGAACACTTAAAGCATGCTACACATACCCTATAAACTCCAGCCAGCTCAGAAGGAAAGACTAGATCCATGTTCATCCTGAAGGTGCTTAAAATTGCACTAGAGAAGCATGTGTCCGTGTGGGCTGCCCACACTCCTTAAGAGGGGCTGCACCACTGCAGGCTGCCTGTGCTTATCCCACGTGTGGAAACCTTCAGTCAACACTTGTTCGATGCATGCACCTCCCATAAGTGCCCCATGTAATCAGCCTCAAAGCAGGTAGTGATTTAGCTCCTACTTGGTCCTTTTAAAGGATTTTCCTCTCCCTTAGGGAATGTTCAGAGAGTTTGGGATAGGCTGGAATGGGTAGTCCCTTTGCTCACCTGTTTTAGTCCTAACAGAGGGAGACGGGTTTGCAGAGGTAATAGGTATGGCTGGGCTACCTGCTCTTAATGGAGCAAGAGCTATGGAGTGACTCCACATGATCTGAGGGAGATCTGCAGTTCGCATAGATGAGTGACTCTGTGGCTTATTGAACATTTGTCAGAGGCTGCCAGGATGAAAAGGAAGGATTTCCTGCACTTTTTACAGCATCCTTTTTTCTTTCTATTTTTTTTAAATTTTTATTCTGTTTCCTAAAATTGACACTTGTGGCAGATGTGAAAGACCATCTCTCTTCCATCCCTCTCCTACAAAATGATGTGCAACTGTTTCCCTGGGATCAGACGCCTAGGAACTCCAAAGAGTTTGCAATTAAGCTTTTTCACAGCACATGTTTGGCAGAAGAGCAGAGCGCGGTGGCACTGCCAGGGCTGGGTGGCCCTCTCCTGGTCACACCTGGCCCGTGCGCTTGTCCTCAGCCACACATCCGGCTGCAGCCCTTCACTGAGCCCCTGGTCGTGCACTCTGCGTGGCAGCAGCTACAGCACACACGCAGAATGAAGGAAGTTCAAGCTATTTGCGCTGGATTAAACAGGATGCCTTCGTGGTTTATGTGGCAGCATTTCATCTAGTGGCATGATACATGTATATATGTGGATAGATAGATAGATAGATAGATAGATAGATAGATAGATAGATAGATAGATAGATAGATAGATAGATAGATGATAGACAGACATATAGAGAACTCTATCTATCTATCTATCTATCTATCTATCTATCTATCTATCTATCTATCTATCTATCTATCTATCCACAGTTCCCTTATCACCTGCAAGGTGAGGCACTGTTTGTCATAAATCAATGTATAGAATTATGTTGAACACTGCAGATAGGATCCAACTCACTGAACTTTGGTCCCTCAGGTCTTTTGACACCTACTCTGTGTTAGCATCCTTTATAAATCTGAGTTGCTTTCTAAGGGTAACTGTTTCTCTTTACCTGAGAGGCAAGTCATCAATGCCATTCACCAGAATACAGTCAGGTGATTTTCCTCCTTCCTTGTGAAAGCCTGGTTGTCCTCTTATTTTCCACTGAAGGCCATCAGACTGCTTAAGTGTGGAAAATGGTGTAGATAATAGTGGAACTGGGGCTCAAATCTCCTTAAAGATAAAGGGCATTTTTGTCACTGCTGGAATCCTTTCCCTTCCTTCCTATCTCCCTTTTCTCCTTCTCCTGTCCTTCCTCATCTCTTTGAGTCAGAAACCACCCAGAGCCTGTGAGCTTCCTCTTTTTCTGGAAGCATGGCAAATTCTTCCTGACTTGGTTTTAAATATTTAGGACAAAAAATATTTGAAATACAGTACTCTGGCATGTCTTTCATAAAGACTGATTAATCATGTAACAGGAAAAAGAAATCGAAATACCTATCAATGATAATTTGCTGATGAAATTTGCAGGAGACAGAAAAGATTGTGCAGTGCTAAATAATGGAAAGTGTAGGTCACTGTTACAGTATAATCAGAAATGTTTGATGAAGTGGTGAAATTCAAAGGCTTATGTTTTTATAACATCACATGCCATATGCCTGTCGGAACACAGGAATTCCCATTGCATTGGGAACCGAGAAGCTGCAACTGTTTCCAGCTGAGCTGAATTACTCAGAGCAGTCACGTGTCAAAAGCACCAACATGGCCCCTGGAGGGACAAACACCCATCTGGGAGACAAAACTATTGCACCCTCTTGTGTGTACAACTCCACAGCCAGTCTTGCTGCCCATGGCTCCAGAGGGGGCTGGAAAAACAGAGCATATATCAAAGAGGGGGGGAGTGTGGGGGGGCAGGGTGAAAGGAAAATCAGAGAAGTGGAAAATGTGGAAATTTTTCTCATGAAAAATAGGTATCAGTTCATATCGCTCTAACAAGAAAGGGTTAAGGGTGGGAACAAAATTTCTAAGAACCCACATGAGAACAAAACTTTAAGAGCTCTCAGGCCGGTAGGATATAATGAGCTGCCAGGACTAAAAGAAGTCGCTAAAAACATTGATATTGAAATAAAAAGATAAATTAAATGCCTGGAAAAAGAGGAGCACTAAAGGCATACAGTGACATCCTACAGTGAGATTATTAAAGGCTAGTTGATGCCTACGAGCAAGAAGCAGCCTTTCTTGAGAATTTCAGAAGTGTGTGATATCATGTTCTCTCTAAATTGTCACTGAAAATTTTACACTTGATGTTAACTATGAATACCCAGCATAAATGGATAGCTGATCTGAACCTTTGTTAGCATAGCAATCGCTTGGAAAACCTAGGGCTGACAGAGCTTTGGGACCATTAACGAGCTGCATGTATGACTCTTACTCTCAGCAAATGATTAGTTTCAAAGCAGTAGGTTCATGGTATGAAAAGACTGACACCATAAACAGACCAGATTTGATCCTGATCAAGAGCCAAACCCCTAATCCAAGTTTTAAAAACACATGTATGTGTTCCCTGTGAAAGACAAATCCAGACTGCCCTGGGTGCAGCCAGCACTACCCAGCTGCAGGGCTGCCCCAGGCTGTGCCATCACATCTCATTGTCAGCCCTGCTACAACTCTTGACTGTAACTTGGCACCCCTGAGAAGCACCACATCAGCTAAGAGCATGCTAAAAAGACTCCACAGCACTCTTAGAAAAACAGTATAAGACTGGCTGATGAGCACTAGGGCCTGGTACAGGAAGATGCTTACATTTCCAATTTAGAAAAATATTCTACTGTAAACATTTAGTAGAGCTAAATCCCAATAGCCACACATTATAAAACCTGAATATTTATTATAATGATTTTCTGCAAATATTGCTACTATCTGTAGCATTCTTCTGAGATTAGTGCTGTTGTTACAGGATCCTTTATACTTCTTCATATTTACCTGCCAAAGAGGGTCTACTACTGCATTGTGTTCCTTATGTGTTGGTTTGCTCTGGCCTGAGTCAGTCTCACACAGGCAGAGTTATCTTACTGCTGACTTTCCTAGACTTTTGCTGCTGAAGGAAAAGGCAATTCCTGCACATCAGGAACTTTAAAAGCCCTGAATTTTGCACCCAGCGAAAGACTTGGAGTTGCTTCACAACCTCTCTTGCCTTTCTACTTCACCTATCACCTGTTCAGTAAAACAAAGCTCTGTTTCTGTCTGGGACAAAGCATGAAGAGAGCTGCCAAATGCCAAAACATAAGAAGTCTTTAGACTGCAAGAACAAAGAAAGAAGCTGCCAAGAGCTACTGCCCTGCCTACAGTCAAAGGATCTGCAGGTCCAAGAAGAAATTAAAAAAAAATAAAATTTAGCTGCCAAGAAGCTTTAGCCATTTTAAAACTACATTTATATGAAGTTGAAAATAAAACTCCTCTTTAAAATGAGAAAACAGTATTTTGTTTAAGTGTTCAAAAAAGCTCTTAGTCATTCTACTTTTCACTTTCCCAGTACTTCAAATAATTTTGCCAGTTTGACTAGAACTTGCAAATAATTTCAGCCAGTTATCCAATGCCATTTGTGGTTGGGTTTTTTTTGGAGGTGTTTCTTTGGGGGTTTTTTTTGGAGGATGTTTTTTCATTTTTTGTTTGTGGGGTTTTTGGTTGGTTTTGGTTTGGGGCTTATTTTGCAAATTATGTGGCTTCTTTTTTATCTTTAAAGCAGGAGGTGAAAGGTTCTTCCTTGAGAGACCTCATTCCCTGCATGTGTATGGGAAGACAGTACTGTGCATGATCCTTTGGAGAGGAGAGCTAATACTTCCTTAATCCTCAGAAAGAGAGAGACGACTACTAATAAGCTTCCAGGACATCCTTTCCCTGACTCTCTCACTTTTTGTAACCCACTGGGATATACACAAACTTAGTTGCTACAGAGAAAATATCTTCTCTTCTTAACTCAAAGTAACTGCGTTTGTTATAGGTAAGTCTATCATTCTCTGTCCCTGTCCTTTTAGAGCACAGAGAGAATTAGTTGGCTATTTCTAGCTCCAAAACAATGGATTAGAAAGACCAAAGGTTCAAGTGAATACAACTCCACTGCTACACTCCTCAGTAATAACCTTGGCAAGACCTGAATTCCATTGCTAGCACTACTGAAGAGAACTGCAGGTTATTTTTTTTGTAACTCGCATGCATACACCTTTAATTTCCCAAAGAATCTGATTCTCATGTGGTATTCTACATAATTAACTTCCAAATGAAGGCTCAGTAAAGCTGCTCAGACACAGCCGCCTGCACTATTGCTACTGTCAGAATACAGGGGATTGAAATAAAATACATTGTTAAAACACCAGTTTTAAGAAGACAATATAGAAAAAATGAGGAGTAATGGGTACAAGTTACTCCTGGGGAGATTCCAAGTGGACACAAGATGAAAATTTTTCACAATGAGAACAGCCTTTGAAATAATCTCCCCGGTGAAGTGGTGGATTTCCCAACACTGGACACTTTTCAGATTTGCCTGGACAGGGTGCTGGGCCATCTTGTCTAGACTGTGCTTTTGCCAAGAAAGGTTGGACCAGAGGATCCTTGAGGTCCCTTCCAACCTGGTATTCTATGATTTTATGATTTTCATGGAATACATTTAGAACAGAAGTAATTTTCAATCAACACATCTTTAAATATCAGCCTTGGGTCTTATTTGCATTATGTAAGTTGGAATTAGCCACGGGGGTTACCTGACCCAGGATAATTGTAAGCCTTCCTAGATTAACAAATCTGCCTTGAAATATCCTTGAGACACACAAAACAGAGCATCCCTGTTGATGGTGGGTGAAACATTTGGTCTTAACCACCTCTAAATAGTTTAAGTGCTGAAAAGTTTGGTGATCCTGAGTAGGCCTAAGGCACATAATTATCTGACAAGATTTCGAGGGAACTCCAAAAGTATTTTCTGCCTCATTAGGACAGAAATGCAATTTTTCTCCTATTTCAGCAAACGTCTCCTCAAGAAACAATGTAATGTGCACACTGGAAGTTAAAGACTGGTTAATGGTCTCTTGACATGATCATATTGAAGGAAATGAGTAAAACCAGCACATGCTGTGTTCACAAAAGAAACATTTCAGCCTGGCAGTTAATATTTTAAAGAAAACATACTGAAGGCCATGAAGAGCTCTGTATCTCCATGGATGGTAATTATAAAGTTTCTTTCAGCATCCATTTTTGCTTCTGACATAGTTTCTAATACTGTATTTCCTATCATTAAAAAGCAAACGAGGTGCTGTAAATCAAATTAACTCATAGCTTTTCTTGAGCTGTAGAGGAAGCACTTAATTCAATGAACATGCTCATACCAGCTGCGTGAATGTCTTCACTCAGGCATGCTGTGGTTCATGAATTTTCATTCCACTTATTTCTATCTACTATTATTTACCTGTCTTTATTATTGCTGGTTATGAGAACTTAGAAAGCACTTTTTACAAACGGACTGTGGGACAACTAAACAGATTTTGTAAAGGAAAGCCACTTTTGACTTTTCTTTTTGTAATTTATTGAAGGAACCTGATATTGTTTTCCAGAAACAGTGGGCACCAGGTATGGAGTTCCCAGTTTTCAGACTGCTGGAGAGCTGGCTATCAGGGACAGTGTCTATTTGTTGCCCTCTGCTGGTATCATCCCTAAATTTGATGTTTCAACCAGATTTGTCTACCATTTGTCTCATTATTTATTTGCAATTTGCTGGCAGTGCAAATGGTATTCTAGAGAAAAGGCAGACCTGAAGATCACTACTGGTAGGATGAAATGTCATGTGCTTAATTGTAAAGAAATGAGAATGTTAAAAAATTAAGTACTAAGAACATGAATCTCTTAGGCTATTTCTTTAAAAGGTCTTCAAACATGAGAAAGAATATGAAGAGGAGGCTCAAAGGGGATTTTATTGCACTCTACAACTACCTGATGAGTTTGTAGAAAGGTGCAAGTTGGCCTGTTCTCTCACGTATCAAGTGACAGGACAAGGAGGAACATCCTCAAGTTGCATCAGAGGAGGTTTAGATTGGATGTTAGGGAAAATTTCCTCACTAAGATGGTTGTCAAGCATTGGAACAGGCTGCCCAGGGAAGTGGTGGACTCACTTTCCTGGCAGGTATTTAAAAGACATGTAGATGTGGCACTTGAGGACTTGGTTTAGTGGTGGATTTGGCAGTGCTGGGTTAATGGCAGGACTCAATGGTCTTAGAGGTCTTTTCCAAACTAAACAATTCTATGATTCTGTGAAAATGTCTGTGCAAAAACAGAGTCCTGAGAAGGAAATAATTCTTTGCGGAAACTGGAGAAACTCCTGCTGATTTTCTTCTAATAGAAGTCTTGAAGTGGTAAAACTGATGTCAAGGTTTGCTATTGTTTAAGTATCTGTTGCTTCAATACATTACAAAAAGGACGTTTTAAACAAGAAAACAGAAAAACTTAGCAAATATACTGAAAATGTAACATTTCATTTATCATTTGTGCAGATAATGTCTCTGTCTTTTTTTATATCATATAACAAGTGATTAAGCTGTTTTGAAAAGAAAATATATCCTTTGCTTTTATTGTACTCAGCCACAGTAGTATCACCAAGAGATGTGGTGCTACTCAATTGCTGGCAATGTAAAAAAATAGTTCATTTGTGGGGTGCTTCTCTTTCTAAAACAAGAAGTACTAGCTTAAATAGTGATGGTTTTTGGGAATTCTCAGAGCATGCAGTCTACATGGGTCCTCTTTGGTTTATGATATAATAATCCAACTGCATATCTGAGATCCAACTACTTCTTTCCCATAGTATCCCCTCCTTCATTATTCATCTTCATCATCCATCCCTTTTTCTCTTCCTCCTTTCTTCTTGCTCAGCTCTTATCTTCACCCTGTCCCTTCCACTCCTCCACTTGGCACATTCAAGGAATTCAATACTAAAAGGCACCAATTCTTCACTTAACCTTACTTAATGTATCAAAACAGCTATAGACTGTCACTTCTAAAAAATGCAATAAACCCAGGATGCTACAGTGGTCAAAGCACACTCTTTGGAGACAGCAAGCCTGGATAAGGTAACAAAAGCAGTAAACTTACTGCTGCCTTTAGGAACTTGTTCCAGTGTTTTCAATTGCTTTCTCAAAGCTCTGCCTATGTTTTTTATTTTAATCCAGTTTCTCATATGTTGTTACAGTACACCACTGAATTTTTCTTTCAAGGAACAAACACTGTTGCAGTTCCTAGCACTTTCCTCTTGTTAAAATAATCAGAGCAATCACATCACCCATTAACTTGCTTTTAGATAAAATAAACAGGTTGAAAGATTTAAACCTCTCATGACACCACTTTTCTTCAGACACTCCTTTTGCCTTCTCTTCTGTCCTCCAGCCTCCCTTGCTACATGTTCTTGCTCCCAAAAGTATCTTTGCTGTGAGAAAAAAGTAAAAAGGATTTTTTTAATTTTTTTTTTTTTCCTGCTGGTTGCATTGAGGATGACTGCCCCTGTGATCCCAGGCCAATTCTAGCTCTAAGCAGCAGGAATGTACTTGGGCTAGATAGCTTTCAGAGGATACAGCTGAAAAGTATTCAGCATTTGCAAATTTATACTAGTTTAAATGCTGCAATGTCACAAATGTCAGCTATTTTTCAGAGGAAGAAAAAGGTATGCCTCCACAACCGGGGTGAGTACCCTGCTCTTGAAAAATTTCAAGCTCCCGCTTCAAGGCAGGAAGATGACTGCTGACACTGCTGAAAAAAAATTGCTTGTAAAACTGTTTCAACTTAGGAGAACAATGTGTTATCTTCTAGTTCCAGTACTGAAAGTGGCCAGACCACTTTTACTGAAACTCTTTCACCTGGAGTTTCCAACCCACTTCCCTAAAAAATACAAGCCCTAATCAGCCTGCAGACGTTCAGCAGGTACACTGAAATAACATGTAAAGAGCAGCAGGGTAACAAAATAACATTCATTCCAATTGTAAAGCTGCAGTAGGCCCTGAATTTTGCACTATCCATTACCCTTTTCCTAGAACTACTCTTCCACTGGACTTCTATATGTCTCCTTTTATTTTGATACTGAATATCCCAATATCAGAGAGCAGCATTCAGCTGGTATATTAAATATATGTATTAAAACAAACAAACAAACAAACAAAAAATCCACAACAAAACCCAGCTTGTATTTCTTTAATTATAAGCCTCAGTTTGCATGATTTATCTGTGCATGTGTTCTGCATTCTAATATTCTGGCAGTAAAGTCCAACTTGAACTGCCATTATGTTACTTGACTGTCACTTATGATTAGGCAGTTCCCTTTGCCCCTTGCTTTCCACAAGTGTTAATACCTCTAAAACTGTGTACAGTGATGCCGAAAGGGTTTCTGATTTTTCATTTTTATAGATTTTAAGAACACAGTAACTGTAGCAAATGTAGTGTTCATATTTGTATCAGCTTAAGTTCATTGTTTATACATCCTAACCCCGACCACAGATTAGTAGCTCAAATTCTTTTAGCTGTTTAGGCTCTTTTCAAGGTACAAGAGCTGAAGACTATCAGAAAGGTCTGCAAAACAAGGCCAAACATAAACCAACAACCTTGAGTCTAAGAACACTGGAAAAACTCCAAAGCCCGAAGAAGAAGAGAATGAAGAACAGAGGGTCCCAGTGACCCCAGCCCCAAAATCCTGGGGGATGGCACAGGGGTGGGACTGGGGCTGGACTGAGAGATGTGTAAACTGGGGATTGGGTGGGCAATATTATAAAAACCATAGAAATCAGTGTTCTGGGAAGAGGAGGGTGGACAGACATGTCATCATGTATTCCTAAAAGCCCTAAGCCTGGACATTAAAGAATGTACCTTTTTACCTTATCCCACGTTAACTTGGCTCGAAGTCCTGTTTTTGGGGGCACTCACGACATCAACAGAGAAAAGAATTCCTGAAATACCTTTTCTGAAATTTCAAAGGTATTTCTAAAACAATTCTAAAAATCTTGCAAAAGGCATTATGTGTATTTATAATTACATATTTAAATGGCTTCTATAACATCTTTATCCCTCAATGAATACTGCACAGCACTGAATGAACAAGAAATTGCCGAGTGCAGTGAAAATTCTGTATGACTTCCTTTGATGTTCTAAAGCTCCTCTTTTGCTTTGCATGGAAGTGAGTTATCGAGGTCTGCAAGCAGCTGGTTCACTTCATGCCACAGAGGAATACATCAGTCCTGAGCAGCAAAGCAGAAGATGGACTGTACTGGATAAGGAAGACTGGAATTGAGCTAAGTCATGTTAAATTAATGGGTAAAGCTTTCAGAAATGCCATTTACATGGAGCTCTGCTACTTGCACAAGTTGCCCAAAGCAAAACTCCTTAGTTGAATTATTCACTGAGGGCAGAGCTAATTCTCTTCTCCCCTGAGAATGGATTTTCTAACTCCCATCAAGGACGCATATTCTTTGGTCATGTTACTCTCCTCCATGCTGTATGAGGTTGGAGTGATGCTCTGCAGCCACTGTGATGCCAGGCAAATTTTGCCAGGACAATGTTGACAACATGAGGCCCACTGTACTTTCCAGCTGCTACTCTCTTCACTGATCTGCATTTGCCAGGAGATATGAGATTTACACAACTTGTCATGAGCTTTTTGCAGACTGCTACTAGACACAGCATCATTCATGCCCATTAACCTTTGTGAACCAAACAAATTCAAACATGAGACAGGTGCCAAGCTCTCCCCGGAGCATCGGTTAGTGCTGAACACAAACAACATGGATGTCCAGAGGCGCAGGCTGAGAAAGACTGAAGGCACCTAGCACATGCTGGATGTGAGCTCCAACCTGAATGAACAATATCAATACCCACACTTTTCCTTCTTATCGTTTACCATAATTACATCTCTCCAGGAACTCTGCTGGTCAACTTGACTTCTTGCAAGTGCCATGGAGCAAAACTGATCAAGAATTCCGCTTCTCACAGCATCAGGACATCATCAGCTCAAGAATCCCTGGTACTTTCCCCATGTTGGGGTTCAGGTCCTAAAGTACCTTGCACAGAGCTCCACAAGGTACAAAACCTCCCCAAGTAGGGCCAAGACTAATGGCAGTATTTGGCTGGGGAAGGTGCACACATCCTTCCTCAAGGACTAGCGGGGTTTGCCATCTATGGAATTTGGCACTCCTGACTCCCTTGCTCTTGTGAAGCTCCTGCTCGGGGTCACCACAGCCCACTTTTTCATATCTCTGCACCTCCAAGAAGCTGCTGCTCAGCAGCAGTTTTACCAGCAGGAAGTAGTTTCAGCACAGATCTCCAGTGTCCCAGAGCCTGAATCTTTCTTGCTATGTGCAGCTACTGAAGGCTGAGGTGGCATTGCCCAATTATAGAACAAAAGTAGACCTCTTAAAATCAGCAAAAGGTGAAGGGGGAAAAGGGGCATACTGAAAAAGCTGGATAATTCCATTTGAGTTCCAAGTCTGTCACCCTAGTCACTAATTTGTCGCCTGTAGCCTTGGCTGAGCCAGAGATTGTGGCTATAATCAGATATCAGCACTGTGAATCTTTTCTCATAGCACAGGCTTTATAAAGCACTGTAGCAATTCTGAAAATGATACAAGAAGCAGAAAGACTTTTTGAGCTAGAAAAGATCTGCTTAGTAATGCCTGCATCACAAGTGCATGTACAGAGGAGCTACCAGGACTGGAATGTGTCCCATTTAAAGCCTTAGTAGCTTGAATATCAGAACCCAATTCCAGGGGAGGAGAGAGGAGGATGGGCCCCTCTGCTCAGGAGGCAAGACGCATAAGTGATCACAGGCAGGTGGAATAGAAGAACCAGGTGATGTTAAAACTGTGTAGAATGGGTGAAAAGGGAAGGGCATCCTGCAGATTGACAAGACAGGTCGAGAGAAGACTGCAGGTTGGACAGAAAGAGAAAATCCAGTCACAAAGCACACTCCTTGCTGTGGGGGGGACTAGATTGCCAGGCTCTCATGTTATCTGAGATGTGGGAGCAGCTCTAATTGCTAAACATCACGGGGAACTATGCTTCATACATTTCTTTTTCATTTTCATGTGTTTCTAGCACCAATTTCTGTAATAAAATGATACAATACTTTTCTTTTCTAGAATAAACTTGCTTTTTCTTCTGAAGTGTATCTGTTGTCAAGGCAAAGTCCCTTCTGACAGACATTAGGTAGTGATCATCCAATAAGCTACAGCTTCAGGAAGCCCATATGGTATAAAGGGAGTTACTAAACAAAAAAGAAACCTTCATTCAGTTTCCTAGGGGAAGAGGAAGACATAAAAATATTGCACATACACTTACAAAGGAGTGGAGGTCTTAGAAACTTTGGTCATCTCTAACTATCATTGCTGCCATTTCTAGTGGGACTTCTACACAAATATAACTTGATGAATAGCCCCTTTTTTCTACAAAACCTTTCCTGAAAATCCTTTTTTTGGTGCCATTTTTTATATCATCCCAAGATACAAGTTTGCCTGATTTTCAGAAAGTTGATGGGGAAATATTTCAATCCTGATTTCCACATCAAACAGATCTAATAATCAGGAATAATTTAAAAGAAAATAAGTAGCTTTAGTCAACTAGGCAAGTTTATCACTGTAACAGACAGCTTGTTTTTAACCTCAGTTCATAATTATAGTGTATGGAATCTTCTGTTGGGAGATATTTTAAATCATGGGACCTTATGCCTTCAATAGTTTCACTGAATAACTCAGGAAGATGTCATGCAGACGGTGTATATTGAGAAATAATAATTATTTCCTGAGGTCTCTCTGTTAACCTTTAAGGTTTCATTCAGGGGTTTAGAAGCACATGGAAAAACCTCAAGCAAAAATCGTTCAGACTTGGCAAGCTTTCCCCAACAACAGCCTGTGAAAGAACTTATTAGGGAATTCAATGCTGATGAACAAGAGTTCATCGACCACAAATAATATCAATCCAAAAGCTGGCAGAGGTTCCAGTTAATGTATTAAAATACTTTTGCCCTCATGAATGGATCCTGGGGCCAGGGCATAGAAGAATAATGAGCGATATAATATCTACTCTTACTGAGCAACCTTTGCACAGCTATTGAACTTCAAGTGTCAGTTGTCAATGGTGTTTGTATTTTTCCTAAATTGATTGATTTGACCTCAAAAGCTCCTACTAATTGGACAAAATAAGAGAAGGGAGGCTGATGTGGCAAAGGTGCTCTGGAAGCAGGTTACAGCTTCTTGTCAGGCTTAGAGGAAAATGCTGTTTCTGCAGTCTCAGCAACACTAATGTGATGATTGCCCTTCCCCATAGTTGACCTGTTCTTCCCTGTGCCCCAGGGCACCGTGCTGCACTCTCAGGTGTGCCAAATAAGCAGTTCAACTCAAGACAAAATATAACCCTTCTTCTCAGCCTTGACCCAGGTCATTTTGCTGATCCAGTTACAGCTCAGACCTTGGTTGGCAGAGCTGAGGGGAACACACAGACAGCAAGGGCTGGGGTGGGCAGGCAGGAAGCCAAGGGGGCAACACCTTCCATAAGTTTTGTTTCAGTAAGTATTGTGGATCAATAGGAACAGGTCTCTAGGGTGAAACAGTTGTGCTGAGGACCTGGTGCCTGTACTCCACTCATCCTGCATGGGCTGTGTATCAAACTCCAGCCCAATTTTGTAAACCAAAAGCCCATCCTTAGCTGCACTCCTGAAGCACCACTACCCCTTCAGTTTCTCCAAGGAAATCAGGTCCCTGCAATTCAGAAGTGCTTTCTGATCATTGAACCAATGAGCAGAAGGCATGTCTGGGCTGGGACATTTGCTTTGAAAGCTCTACCTCGGATTGAACTAATGTGGGTGCACCATTCAGCCAGCAAGGTGGACATCTGCAGATGGAGGGTCTCTCGGGCCAGTTGCAACACTGCTGTATCCATGCTAGTAGCCTCCTGAGCATGGGTCCAGGGCCACCAGTGACCTCTAGAGACTCTCTCAGCTGCACCAGCTGTAGAACAAGGTAGGCATCGATCAGTTTAAAATTTTCACTACTGTTTTCCTCCTCTTGATTTTATTACAAAGCTTCCAGAAGTCTCCACACCTTATCTGTCTTCCTTAGTCAAAAGTAGTCCTTCTTGATCTCCACAGCTCTCCATTCAGATCTCCAAGTAAAACAGTGCTGCCTATGGCAGCATTTGGTAGAGGTGACAGGGAGTGGATTAAGAAGGCTCCACAAATGAAAACATCCAAAAGGCACCACTTCTCTTTCCCAAACACCCTACAGTGGGAACTCCTCTTCTCCCATTTAGGCATCAAATGGATGGGTGGAAGAAAGAAGGATATCAGTATTGTTTGTCCTCCACCTTAAGGGCTAGATCATAACTCACCCTCCCACTAACAGCAGGGCAGGAAGTGTATTCTTGCATTGTAGACTTTGTGTGACCTATTACTTTTAGGCAATATCCAACTCAGCTCATTCACTTCCAAGACTGAAGAAAGAGAAAGGACCTGGTCCCTCTTCAGGGACTGGATTTCACAGTTGCAGGTTCCATAAAAAGCCTGAAGACAGATGTATGGCATAGTTACTTAGCTTCTTTTTGTGTAGGACACATAAATGACAACCACGTAAACTAAAATACCTTTTGTTTTTGTGAAAATTCATTGAAGAGTGATTCTGCCTTTGCTGTCACATTCTGGATGTTGTGCAATTGCTATGATACAGCTACACAGCAGCTCCTGCAGCACTACCAACTGGGATTACCATTTTCATAATGGACAACCAAGAACACATTTAAATTATGAGCTTGAAAGGCATGTACTATTTAAGTCCATTTAAAATCAGAAAGGGAGTGCGAGACTTCCTACCTCAGTTTTAGTTCATGGTTTATTGCAAGAAATAAATTGTGCTGTTCAATTATTTACAGTTCTAACGATGTTGCTTTCCATTAATAGCTGAATATAGATAATATTTTATTTATAGATAAATATATATGATGATTATTCAGGAGTTAGGGGAAAGCAATCATTAAATACACACAAAATATTCAAATAAGAGCAAAATAAATAGATTAATAACTATTGAAGGATAAAATTATGTTTATATTAATAGACAAATTATCTCCTATTTGTAACTAAATTCTGACAATAATAAACTACTACTGTCTTCCTATTTTGCACTACAAAATTAACTTGTCACTTCTGCAGTAATTCTTTATGAAACATATATTAAGGTCAGGTCAGAATTTCTAAGTAATCAAAAACATTTCACAGGGGCAAAAATTAAGCATTAGAAACTAAAAAAAGAATCCAGCTCCGGGATGACTTCATAAGAGTTGGTTTTGGTCACTGAATCCAAGCATGTTAAATACTAATAGACAAGTGCTACAAAAGGATTAGCTTGGACTGTGAGCAGGTACAGAGAGAGACAAGCCCTTCACACTGTGTCTGAGTAGAACTGACAGTGCAATACTTTTTTATACCTTTGAGGTGAAAATAGGGAAGTGGATGCCTATTTGATATTGAAAATGGACAGACTTTTTTGTCAGAACATAAAATAAGTTTGAATAAGAAGAAATTTTCCAGTTCTTAAGCACTATTCCACATTTGGCAGTTATAAAACACTGTAGATAAACATTATTGATTTTTTTTAATACACTGTTTGAGGATTTTTAATTTTACTTAAGAAAAAAAGTCTGAAAACTAGTTTGTGATGTTTTTTTCCCCAGGAAATCTAACTAGTGGGAACAAGAAGCCTGTTCTAGCATGTGGGGGGATGGTAATAGCCTAAGAGTTTTCAGTTAATCTTTGTCTGCTGCTTTGATTTTTGCAGGAGTGTTCAGACAGAGCTACTGAGATGCTACAGTGGAGTCTTGTTAGTGTCATCCATGATGTTAAAGTACAAAACAATCCTGATCAGCTTCTACAAACTAAACTGTAAGCAGGATTGGCTCTGCTACAAGCTCTGTGACTATACTCAGACAGGTTATTTTGCCACAGGAGTCCTCCCTGGGATCTGTGATTGGTGTCTGGGTGCAAGAGGCTGTGGATTCTCCAGGCTAGTGTGTTGGTGACACTCAAACTGAGTGTTTGTCTCCATTTTTGGACTGCTAAAAGCTTCCTAGGTCACTCAATATGGCTCATGCAACTTTTCATAAATCATAGAATCACAGAATGGGAGGGATCTTTAAAGGTCATCTAGTACAACCACCCTGACATTGGCAGGGACATCTTTCACTGGACCAGGATGCTCTGAGCTCCATCCGGCCTGGCCTCAAACGTGTCCAGGGATGGGATATCCACAGCTTCTCTGGGAAACCTATTGCAATCTCTCACCACCCTCACAGTAAAGAATTTCTTCCTAAAAGCAATGCTAAAGTTTGAACTCACAGTCAGTGATGGGATGCTGTGATTCAGAGGTACGCAGAAATGGAAACTTCAGCAGAAACATCCACTGGGCTTAACCTGTTAGAGAGACCTCCTGAGACTAAGACCTGAACTGAATGCTCTGGGTGACCCAACAAAGGAGGACTGGGGATGTCAGAGCATGAGAAGAGCTCCAGGCCTGGCCTGGGGGTAGCCACCCTGCTGAAGGTAGGTCTGCCTTTGGAGAGACACTGCCCCCACCCTGCTGGAAATACGTCGATGTGTCAGCTGAGGGAGCAGACTGCTTCTCACAGAAAGCAACGAGACGGGAATAGTCTTGGCAATCACTGCAACGCATAAAAATCAATACATAAAAAGAAATGTCAGGTTAGGGCTGGAAAGTTATGTTGGCTCTGTATGTGGCAATTGTAAGACTGCTGCTAGAACAGCATGCTGCTAGGGAGGACATCGGAGATATCGGAGATGTTGGAGAGGGGAGATTCAAAGGAAGGACACAGAAAATTATCCAGAATGGGGAAGGGATTCTTAGGAGTTATTCAGCTTATTCAAGAAAGGGTGAGAGTTCTTACAATCATTTTAGATGGATATTCACAGAGGAAAAAGTGCTGGTTTGGGGGCTACTTTTATGGGCATGAATTCATGGGAAAAAGGGAGGAGGAGAATTTTAACAGGGCTGCAATCTGCTATCAGCACTGGCTGGGGCTGTACCTTTGCTTTTTTAGTGACACAGGAGTAACACCTACATATTTCCCCTTCATCCCCCAGAAACTGCAATTCCTCCAGTCTGGCTCTTCTATTCTGCAGACAGCAGGCTACCAGGATTCAGCAGCTAGAAGCTGAACTCTACCAGATAAATTCAGACTTGAAACAGGACACAATGTCCTTGAAATAAGGAAATTAACAGCTGGAATGATTTGTCAGGGGAAATGTATAGGCTCTTAAAATGAAATTAAGTGTCTTTTGAAACAGGCTGTCATTCAGTTGCAGAGAACAGCTCTTTGCCTGTTTATGCAGAAGACCAGAGCAAATTTATGCAGAAGACCAAACTGAAAAAACACAGGGGTTCCTTTCACCTCTAAAAATCTATGAAAGATACACCTGATGTTTATAGACACATTGGTTCCTGATCATGCTGACTTTGCAGTAGTGTGTGTTTCTGAGCTGACTTGAGGCAGGATGCTGTGCTGTTCTATTTGCTACTTGTCAAATTTGGCAGATAAAGGGAGGAGGGGAATAGATCACTTGCAAAAAGAAAAAATGTATTCTCACTTTTCTTTTCTAATGTCAATCAGTGTAGCAGCTGGGAAAAAAAAAAGGAAATAAAAGGATAAAAAGGGGCAGAGAGAAAAGAACCAAAATCCAGTACAAAATGTCATGCCTGTTTGGTAAAATTTTGAAAACAAACATGTGGATGTAGAGAAATTCTATAGAAGAAAGAGGTCACTCCAGTCTCAATAACCAGGTCCAACCATTTGCATTTCATTCGGTTCCGTCCCTTTCCATGCAGCATGTCTGAGCAAATTCCAGAGTGCCAATGCCGGTACCTTGGCTGACATGGATGAGGGTGTACCCTGGAGAAATGAAAATGCTGTCATGTCCTCCACTTTCTTCTCTGATTCTGATGCCTGCTGGCTATAATGGTGCTGTATCTCTTCTGCTTTACACATGCACAGGCCAGACCTTAATGTGCATTCAGAGCAAGCTGTTTTCCTTGGGCATGCCAGCTGCAATGCAGAGTAAAAGGAAAGGCAAACGGGCACTTAAATGGGCTTTGAAGCTCTCATTGCAATGCAATGAGAATGAGAGTCTCTTTGCTGCCAAAAAAAAAAAATCAATTTGCAGCAGTACAGAGACTCTATTTCCACTGTACCCCCTGCTTATTTGCACTTTTCCTTTGTTATGTTCCTCCACAAACTGACACCAGTGAAGATGCGGCAGCACACACATCATCTGGCACTATTACATGGCTGTCCTGAGAGAGTTCCCCTCTCCTCTCTTCTCCTAACTTGCCTTGATCACCTTCCTTCCAGCATGGAGGTGGATATGACATGGAAGTGGCAAGACCTCCCTGCATCCCTCTGCTCAGTCGGGGCACAAAGCCATGTGCTGACTGGACCAGTGGCACCGGGGAGAGGTTGCTGTGGGTTCCTCTTCCCACAGGTGGGTTTTGGTCACAGCACAGCCAAGGGCTGGCTTGGCATCTTTGGCCACGAATTTCCCATCACTGAGCCTTTGCCTTTCTCCCCTCCCTCATCCTACAAGCTCCTCAAGTCTGATGATCTTTTCTTTTGCTGGGCAATGTACAGTATTACACTAAATAGCAAATAAATAGCCTGTAACAGTGCATGTTGCTCTGTTCCTCCCTTGGCTGCATACAAAGCACCTCTACTACTCAATGTTTGTTCATCATAGCCAATCCAAACAGGTTCCTGAGCACAGAATCACAAGGGTCTATCGTGACCTGCCCCAGCTCCCATTTTGGCTGAGCTAGTGTTCTGCAGAGCAGCTTCGAGGCACAGTCTGGCAGTGAAAGGCAGCAGGGTAGCCATCGCTAGCAGGCACTGTGCCTACAGCTGCCTCCATCTGTCTGCCAGATGGTGAACTGGCACCAACATAGTCTGTCCCACAGCAGTCAGTTCTGATGCCCAAGTTTCTGGGCATTCTTCACTTATGGGTACAGACACATGGCCATAGTCAGCATGTCCATCACTCTGTATTGCCCTGACACAGCCAGTGTCTGTAGGCAAACAGTGCAGCTACACCCTGAGAGCAGGTCCAACAGGTGTAAACACTGTTTTTTAAAACCAAGCTGGACTGAACTTTTAGCCCAAAAGGAGTGGGAGATAAAGCACTGTCATATCCATTTTATTGCTTCTATTTCTCAACAGTTCCAGAGGCTGGAGTTGTTTCTGACATAATTAGGGCTCGATTGCTCTGCCTACAGAGCTCGTGGTACAGTCTTTGTGAAGAAACCTTGATAGCAGTTATCCTCTATTGCTAGAATATTTCTGCAATCATACCTTTGGTTTTTCCTTTGTTTACTGAAAAGGTTGGCATAAGAAAGGGGATCTTTATGTTGCACAAAAAAATATCAGAGCACTGTGAGTAACTTCTCAAAAGCAATAGATTGCATCTTAACTTCATGGGCAATCCTTGAATAACTAACTGGACAAAAATCTACATTTCAGTGCTCACAAAATCTAAAAGCTTTGTACTCCCAGCAGATTTTGCCTTTTGGTATTCTTACTATTCAGCTTTGTATCTGAGGTTGAGAAGTGAGATGGAAAATATGGGGTAGTCCTAACTGCTATTTATATCACAGTAAATTAAGGAAAACAAGCTTTCTCTTGAACAATGTTTGCATGACCTTTTTCCAAGCAGCTGCACAAAATGATTACACTTTGCAAAATTAGTATGTTTGCACATATGCACATATCAGCATTTTGTTTTCATAACTTAAAAAAATTATTATCTCCAAATGTTGGATTCTAGGTAATGATTAATAACAGATAATTTTATCTTGGAACTGTCCAGTTTTTGTTGCAAAAGCCCGTGGGTCTTAGCAAAGGACTTGAGTTTATAACGAAATCTGAAAATGCTGGTTTAGCTATCTTGCATTCTCAAGCTGGAAGGACAATTGAACTAGTTTCTCAGAAAAGAGAGCTCAGGTTTGTGAGATGAAAATCCAACCACAAGATGGCATCTCCTTCTCACAGTAGCATCTAGTAATGGGCAGGAATAATTCTGAAAGAAAATAAAGGGGTGATGGGCATTTCAATAAAACAAAATCATTTTAGAGAGGGCACTTGCTCATAGTGCTGCCCAGCATAGGGCTGGCATAAGATTGAAGTAACAAAATGTGGAGCAACGACCAAATCTTCCTCTCACCCCACCCAAGCTGTGGTTTCTTCTACTCATGAGTCCTAATGAAAACTGTGATCTAATAATTCTAATTGTTGCAACTGAAAAAGAAAAAAAATCTGAATGCACCATGAACATAATGAAGGCACTTTGAAGCTTTTAAGGGAAGGTTGATCATCAAAACTGTTATGAGAACCTTTGGACTGAGAATTACTCCAAATGACAGTCTGTGGTAGATGTTCTTAACAGCAAAATATTTTGTCATTCTCAAGGATGAGACAACCATTTCCTATAATTCTTCATTTCCAGCACATGCCTAATATCTGTTGTATATTTTCAGTTATCAAAGAGTGATGAGACACAAAATAAAGCTATAGGCTCATTTGAGAATTAGGTTAGTAATACTACCACAGGGAAAACATGCCTGGCTCTGGAATTGATATAGTATGAAAGGCAAATTTAAAAATTCAAACATTTTAGCTGACACTGCTGTCTAAAACCAAAGGCTTTAGAAAATAAATGTCTTCTATTTCTTCTGTGTCCTATTAAGTTGTACATTTTCAATCTCACAGCACTGTATTAATTAAGAACATAAGGGTGAATCCCCTCAGCCTCAGATACTTTTTTTCCCAGAGTAATACTAAGTCCCTTTCCATCAGCAGCAGTGCCCCAGGGTCCCCAGTGCCATGGGGGACATACCCCCAGACCAGAAGGAGAGAAAAGGCAGTAGGGTTCCCTCCAGGCTGCCCTTTGCTTCATGGAATAATCATCATCAGAGTATTTACTACTATCTGGTTTCAGCTAGGGTTTAAATAGCAGCATCTGATGAGGGACACGTTAGGGAAGAAGTGGTTGCCTGCCAGCTAGAAAGTGCCTGAAATCTCCCTCTGGGCCTGGATCACGCCTCTCTGCACTGGAGGTTACAGGCAGCCCCAAGAGCAGAGGAGTAGGGGCAAGCAGATGGAAAGCAGATGCACTGAAAGGTGGGTACAGTGGCCTGTGAAATACCCTGAAACTTCAGCCTATTTGGACAAGCGAGGGTAGTGTAAATCACATTCTTTCCAAAGGCTGTTCCTCTAAGGGCACACGTACATCAGACCTTGCTCAGGCACGCTGCCCTACTTGCTGCTGCTGTTCTGCTTGATCTGAAGTGAAATATCTTGTAAATGTCCTGTAAATCACAATCTGAGACAGCAAAAATGCTGCATCTGGCTGAAACTACAGTGAGAGTCTCAGGAGTCTGGCTGCTATCATCTGTATTGGATTGACAGCACCGCTTCACAAAATTTTACATGGGCTCCATAATGACCATGAGAGGTCATGAACCCACCACGATGGCTCATCAGGCAGACACTACCACATTTCCCAGTAAAATACTGCAGTTTCAGCTCATCTGCTGAACCGTGAATATTGACTGCTGAAGCATCTTTGTCTTACTGAAGGCTTTCACTAATGCAATGGACAAGTATCCTGAAGCAATTAGCATCTGAAATCTAAGAAATAAAAGCACAGAGCTCTTCAGCTGTGGCTTGCAGAAATGTCTTATCAAAGTTTTCTCAAGCTCTGCCCCTTTGGTAGGCATGTAAGAGACTCCTTGTTCCAAAACTGTAAGTGAATGATTGTGTACTACTCCCATGTTTGTTAGTGTGAGGCAACACTTTCCAAAGCTTTGTCTGTTCTTGAACTGAAAGAACTAGGCAATTTAAAAAAGTAAAAATAATGAGATGTGATTTGGAAATATCAGGGAAAACATAACTGAAATTGTTCCTTTGTCCCCCATTGAATTTTGTGTCATTTTTATCCAGCCTGTTTAAAAATGGTTCTGTTCTGTTTGCAGTGGGAGAACAACAGTGTAGACAATTTATTCATAACAATCAATTATTTGAGATGCCTAATAGTCAGAGAGCTTCAACAAAACCTGTGTCATCACAGAAGCTCACGAATACTACTACATATCCGCACACATGTAATGTCACATTCCTGACACTCCACTGCCATCTGAGTAGCTGAAAGAATTCTTTATGACACACTTCAGAGCTGAGAGGATCACACAAGAGCTTCCACAATTTGAATCACAGAATCAAGTTTTGTTTTATTTTGGGGGTTTTTGATAAAATTAATTAAGAAGCTTTTATTCAGAATTATTAATATTTTGATTCTACTACCATGGCTTACTTTCAGCTTTCTCCTCTGCACTGTTTTTACCCAGGAGAACTATGTTCCATCTTGTGCTGCACCAAACCCCTGACACTTGGAGAAAGCCCACATTGAACACCACTGTGCTGGCAGAGCTCACCAGGATCGAATACCGCTCAGGAAGATGTAACTGCTTTGCCTACATATCACAAGTCTTAGCTTCCCAAGCCAGAGAGCAAGCAAGAATGAGCCAGAATTGAGATCTTTAGACCAGCTCCTTCATTTACTAGCACTTACCTTCACAATAAAACTGTGATTACCCTGGCTTTGTTACCAAATCTGGGAGCACACTGGAGTTCTGGTGCCTGAACTAGAGCAAGAACCAACTTCAGATTGGCCTCTCTCCTCCACTCTGGTTCCCATAGACAGTATGATCAGATGAATGTATCTGCAGGTAAATACAGGTGCAACTTCAGCTCTAATAGCTTAAATGGAGGGCTTTCCCAGGGTTTTAATAATACAAGTCCATGTTCTAAAAGACATGTGACATACAGAGAATAAAATACATGCAGGCTTCCCAGATTCCAAAAAGAGTGGATCTTCAGTAAGGTTAACCAGATAATTCAAAGAGATAGAATAAACAACAAATGTAACATATACTTCCCTAACTTAGTATTTCTTCAGGTTGGAACTGGAGCATCTAAGATATTCACGCAAGTCCCATAGCTCCCTTTCTGACCCTTACACTTCTTTTGCCATTGCCTACTTGAGAAGGCAAGTCCTGTGGTTGAAAGATATTCCCATTCATCATACCTTCTATCAAAAGAGCCCAAAGAGCCTCTTGATTCTTTCTCCCTTAATCCCCAAAGTCCTCACATGGCTCTATATGGTTCAATCTGCTCCAGAGTTATGATCATCACTCAATGAACACTATGTTTAGTTAGACCTCCCAAGTTCCAATGTAGTCATGATATCCAACCTTTACCTTGAACCAGAGATAATTCAGATTTGGCAGTCATCATGGGGAAGGGAGGGGAAAGGGAGCCATGCAATGCATAGACAGTCCATTGTGTACTGCCTTTGTAGCTTCACATTTCATACTGGTGTCACACTATTACTGTCACAGATTGCAGTGAGAATCTTGGAAGCCATAGGTCAGATCACCTTTCCTTCCCATGGCTGCAACCTCCAGCAGCCTGCCAACAAATACTTATTCAATGGGACTTCTGCTTTTCACCTCAAAAGCCATCCTCCAGACAATTTTTCCCTTACAGATGTTTTATCAAGACACTTTTTTCTACACACAGCATGTATTTTTCCCTCCTTATGCATCTATTCATTTGTGGTATAAGACTTGCAAAGGGTTGAATATTTGTTCTGTTTTCACATGATCCATAAGCACATTACTGTGACACAAAATCAATGTTTTGGTTCTGATTGCATACAGCCTAGGGACAGATCACAGGCACAGATGTGTCTCAGAAATACACCAGAGACTAGTAACATTCGCTGTGTGGTTGGCAAGAAAATTTCCTACTTAAAGCAGATCCTTCCCAACTTGGCTGCAAAATTTATTTGAAGAATGGGATTTAGGAGATGATAAAAATGCTACTGATGCAAACAAAGAACATATTTAAGTCTTGAGGAGATGCTTGAGCATTGCCCTGGTTCCATAATGAGTGGATCTAATCAATTAGTAAAATCAGTAACATCTCTTCAAAATTATGTAAGGAACCCTTATCAAATGACTATGATGGTGGCATCACAAGATACAGACTGTGCTACAGATCAATTGGTCTATAATCTTCTCTTTCCCCTACAAAATAGGGAAAGGGATTGCTACACTGCCAATAACAGAAATAGTAACCCAATGTTGACATTGCTATACCATGCCCACAACAGTACCAAGGAGACAAAATTTTCAAAATATGACTTTAGATGGAAATTAAGAGAACTTGGTTCTGTTTCACTTCCAGCTGACCCTACTATAACTTGATTTCAGCGTTCAGACTGAAGTTCTCAATCCAAGGTGCAGGTGCTGTACCAAAGTGGTGGGGAGGATGTCCTGCATGATGCTCAAGGGATGGGAGTGTGGACAGATAACTGTGTGCAGACATTTGCACTCACAAAACTACCTGGGTCCGGCTGAACATCACTGGATACGGATGGAAGAATTAGACCATGAAGCCCAGTGCTCTCATATCGGAAAGTAAACTATGAAGACATTTAAATGAAACCCTGGTTTAGTCTGTAAGCATTCAGACTGTATTTGCATAGGGCCCAATACACTGGGTTTTGGAAGGTCTAGGGACCAGAGAACAATAATATTTGTTTTCTAGGGAGGATTTAAATAAGCATTATAGAACTATTTTAGCATATTTATTTATTTACCTGGCATTAATGTGCTGGGTATTTTTTCTGACCCTAAATTGAAATGACCTAATAAAAATTTCCAAATTTTTCAGTTGACTCTATGTGACTTAAAAGAGGATTATCATGTGGCCATATTATTTAAGTATTTTTCAGGCACAACTAAG
The DNA here is from genome assembly GCF_047495875.1 of Pithys albifrons albifrons. Classification (NCBI taxonomy): domain Eukaryota; kingdom Metazoa; phylum Chordata; class Aves; order Passeriformes; family Thamnophilidae; genus Pithys; species Pithys albifrons. The sequence continues at coordinate 9,494,685 of NC_092458.1, forward strand.
AAAACATAGTGATTGGGAAAGTATCTCAATTGGGATAGATAACAATTATACGATATGTGGGCTGATGGGAGATTTAAAAGTGCTGTTTGTAACGCTACAGACAGTTATGAAACAAATGATCTTGCTCCAACATAAACTGTTAAACTGAAAACATGCCAGAGGGAGACAGCTGTCAGTACATTAAAAAGTCATTTTCTCAGACAACAAAGACTTAAACCAATCATTTTATAAACATATTTCTTTGCCCAACCAGATTTTGGTAATTCTAATGGTTTGCCTGCTGCATAGAGAAATAAAGTAAGCTTTTGCTTATCTGATTTGTCAGGAATTTCTACTTGGGAAGAACAGATGGTGCTAAAAAATTGAACAAGGATACAGCATTATCAGGCTTTCAACTATAAAATCCATTCTTTCTACACACATTTGAAATGGAAGCAATGCATATCACAAACCTTTGACCATGGTCAATCCACAGTTTGCATTTAAATGACACTGTTCCCAGTGTTGAGGATCACATTTTGGAGTAATTTTCTCCAGATTTATGACAGAGTCTTTGGTTTATAAATTAAAGACAAGGCCAAACTTCCCAGAGGTGAAAACTTGGATCTCTCTATTAAATCAGTGAATGTAGGGACTTGCACAGAATTAGGGTCCAAAACCACACTGTCAACATCTCATATGCCATATCTCATGCTGACCCAGGTGACTGCCTGGACAGGTCTTGGGGAGGTCCTCCAGACAAAGCTCAGAGCACTGTCTTTTACCCAAAATAATTTTGTGTTTTCATAGCATCACTCAGACAATTATTCCTGGCTCCCCCACTGCCTTAACTCCTTCTCTGATATCATGTCTGTGACCCCCAGCCAGCCTGAGAAACCAAAGATCCCAAATTACTCTGTCCTTTTGTACCTGCATATATAAAAGCCCAGAAAGTAATGGTAACATTCAAGTGTTCTACACTGAAAAAAAAAAAAAGGGCCTGAAAAGCCTGAAATCCCAGATTACTCACTTTAAACTAAACTAAACTAAAATTCTGCACCAAGGTAACCCATTACCTAGATGCTGTCTACTACAGTCCCAAGAATCACGAGTGCTGAGGGGACAAGAAATCTCAAGTTGACTAATTCAGGCCAAGGAATTTATGAGGAGGCAATGGGGTGGCTTTACAACCCTATTAAAGCCCATGCTGGCATGGATAATTTTGCACTGATAAGCCATTGCTAGATAAAATACATTCATTTACTTTGCCTTTCACTCTGGTTCAGTGAGCCATATCTTGAAAGAACTATTGTGTCTGGTTTTATGTGAAACTTACTTTAGCTGTCACATTTCTTAAAGGTACAGTTCCTGATGTTCTGTGGAAATATTTTTTCTCTTTTTCTTCTTCTTGCTTGCTATTCTGCTTTTTCTCCCTCCCCTTCTCCCTCTTTTTCTTTCCCTTCTTCCCTCCTCTCCTTCATTTCTTCAGTCCTTTCCTACCCTCTCCCCTCTTCCTTCTCTTCTTCCTGCAACTAAAATCTTAGCCTGGTGTAGGGTTATGAAAAATAACATGCGTGGATGATAAAGACCCAGAAGCCAAACCACAAGGCAAAGGAACCCCCCAATGCATTTATTTCTAAATTCCATAATTTGGGTCCATGTTTCTGTGGGCTTTGAAAACATAAGACTGATAATAAGGTCACCCACTAGGATTTAAAACCAGTGGTCTCTCTATAGCACAGTGCTGAAAGTGGCAGGTGGCAGCCATGCACAGATACAATCTGTTAAAGCAATAATAATGATCACTATTCAGCACTCCTCTCTCTCCAGAAGCAGCACCACTAATGAAAATCTGATTCTCTGTAACCAAAATATGTTATTACCAGCAAGTTCTAAGACAAGTCTAATGTCACTGGTTGCATCCACCACCAGCAAGGTCCGCAGCTTCTGCTTCCTGAGAGATGGTGAGGCACTGGCTCCACTCTGCAGCACAGGGAGAAAAGGGCAACAACATAAATCTGCCTGTCTGGTGTGTGGAGTATCTGCCTTTTCCTCAGAGATTGACCCTGTATGTCTGGCTCTGTCTGGCTCTGGAGGCATCTGCCCTGTGTGGGTGGAAGGGCAGCTGTGCCTGTGTCCAGAAACCAAGCGTGTCCCAAATCCCAAAACTCGCCAAGCCCGTCAGGTGCAGCCCCTTTGCACAGCAGCACTCCTGGTGCCCCTTCCCTGGCCAGGTGCTGCCTAGCCCAGCTGAGCAGGATGATTCAGCACTCAGTGGAAGGTAAGCAGAGATGCTGCCAAAGTCTCTTCCAGTGTGTTGATGTCTACACTGGGGAGTTATTCAGGGCTCTCAGCCAGTTTCCAGCCTGCACACATCCATCATCCACTCCTCAGGCTGGCGATTTCAATCTGGCATGGCTCTAAGGCCCAAAACTAGCTTAGCATGCCTCTGTTTCTAGGACTGGGTGAATCTGCAGTGAGGGTGCTGGCAAACCACAGCACCGGTAGCCCTGTGTCCCTGTCTCACAGCCCTGCCACCCCCAGGCACACCAGGGCTCCTGTGGGCACAAAGGCAGGTCCTGGCACACAGAGAGCTACCGGCTACATGCTCTAATACACATGAATGGGTTCAGCAACAATGAGTCCATGGGAGCATCAGCCATGCAGTGACATGGAAGTGTTCCCACGTTGGACTAACATGTATGCTATGAGCTGCTCCACTCTGAGGGAGGACCTCAGAAGTGCATAGTGAGTATATACCCTGCAAGCATCAGATCTAAATATGCACATCCTGTCTCAAGCAAAACTTCTTGTGGAACATGCCACATCACATGGAAAGAATCTTTTAAAAGTGTATCACTCCTAATTTGGCAGATTTTCTCATAAAAGTTGTTTCAAGCATTTACTAAATGTAAATAAAAGATGGAAAGGAAACAAAAATTTACAGCATCTTGGTAATTTTAATGTAATCAATTAAATCAGCATAAACTATACCCATTTCTAGTTCAGACTCCATCCAGTTTTTATGATTCATATTGTCACTGTCAATAGAATTTTCCCAGGAAGGAACAAATGAGTGCAGTCAGTAAATTTTCAGTTTGCAAATGTACAGTCAGTAACACTTTCCCAGATGTGCACACACACACTTTGAGCTCTTGCTGAGTAGAGGTTTCTGACACCAGGCAGACCCTGAAGTCAAGTCAGGCAGTGGTAACTTTTCTCTGGACCATATGCAGTGACATTCTCCTTAACCAGTGACTACCCTGTTCCTTACCACTTGCTAGAACAGGAATGAGAAATTCAGCTTCACAATAAATATTTACAAACCAAGCATTCCTCTTTCCATTTTTAAATCACTGTTTGCTCACTATATTGTTTATCCTTTTTATGGTGACAAAATTGATGTTTTCTTCTGTCTATACTTTGCTATCACAAGCAGTTCTGTCCAGCTGCCTATGAAGACTTAAACTTCATTCTTGAACTTGTAAGCAAATTAGGTATCCAGGAGAGAGGAGCCCAACTCAGTTCAGTGGATGGTGTACAAAAACTGTATGTCCTGTATGATGATCCTAGATGCAATATTCTTAGGTGTGAGGCCTTCCTTGAGGGAAATTCAGCTGAGATTCCCATTTGTATTTACTTTCTGTAGACAGTATTTTTTAACCAATGTGTATCATAGACATCCATTTGATTAGCCACCTTCATCTATCAGCCATCACCTCACCCTCGCCACCTTGGCTGTTGTATGAAAACAAGGGTAATGTGGGAGAAGGGCAGACTAATTTAGTTCATCTGCTAAATATGTTCTCTTAAAAAGGAGATGCTGAGATAAATTAGACCTAACCAACAGCTAAGATAGTGTCTGCATCTGTAGTGCCTACAAGTCTTAATAACAAAGGTACACTCTGTACTTAGGAGAGTGAGATCTCCTGGAAACGGTTGTTTGTGCACAGAACTACCACTCAAAGCAGGCATCTGTGATGGAGAAACCACTGATCTCCAGCTTTGGACAACTATGCTGTTTCTTGATTTTGCACTTGCATCTATTTCCTTTTTTAGCTACTTAGCTGTGTGATTAATTGTAATGGGAGTTGTTCTGGGTAACGCAAGTAAGAGTGGGCTAAAGCAGGCAAGCTGGTGAATAAACTGGGCTGTTGTAATAGCTTTTAAGTTGCTTAAACAGCCACACTGATGAAATGTTGGTAACCATCTGCTACGAACATTTGGAAATAAATATAAACCAACCTAAATATTTCCTGGCTTGTTGCTCTGTTTCAGGCATGGACCTCTAGTTTGAGGATTTTTTTTTTTTTAATCTACATGTAGTTTATGCACAAGATTAATTTCTTCAGACTGTTTAGCTGCCTGGGGGTGATTGCACTACATTATTCTTTGGTACCCCTGAATGCAAATTACTCATGACTGAACAGAGAGGGAGAATGCCTAATTCTGATGGTGATGATTATTGATATTATTTATCTGTGGCAAAGCAAACTGCTAAACTGTAAATTCTTTATGGCAGACTGGTTAGAGAGATTAATTGTAAGCTTTCTTTACATGAATTTATTCTGTAAATCTTAGTAAGAGGAACGAACCTGTTCTCCTTACAGAAAGATTTCAAAGCATATAGGAGCCTTATTCAAAGCTCAGCTGTGTTTGACTATAGAAATAAGAGAAGGAATTTTGAAAGTCTGAATCTTTAGTTCGACCTTACATCAGGGGCTACTGTGTTATACACAGCAGCTCCAGAACACTCTTCATTTCAATGCAGCTTCTTCAAAGCTTCCTCTCTGACTTATGATGACACAATACTTCTTGTTTCCCTAACAGTTGCTTACTGGGCAATATAATATTAGGCAAACTGTACTAGAAATCAGCTGCTAGGTAGTTCTTCAAGCATCTGCCACATTAAATGTTACTTGTTGACTATTGCTATCATTTTGCACCATAGTGACCCAAGGAAACAAAGGCTGCTCACTCTCAGATCCACTTTTCTTCCTTGACAGCTTTGTCTCTGCAACAAACAGTGCCTCCGAGTTAGGAGTGCTCTAAGGGAAATTCACAATTTGGGGAAATTTTTTAAAATACTATGAAGAAATGAAAGGACTCCTTGATAGCCAGATTTTCCTATTAGAGTTACTTTCTGACAATGGGCAGTTAAGTTTTACAACATGATTTTACAGCTCCTCCAACACATCAAGGACTGTGCTCATTTTAGGCATAATTTTTCTTTTCTTGATGATCTACATTGAGTTATTTTCTCTTATGTGAACATGACTTCTGAATCGACTGGTGAGGTGTAATGTAGTAGAGATGTCTCTTAATTTTTTAAAAAAAGTTCAAGTATTCCTTTCCCACTAGAGAGCTAGATCAAATATGAGCATAGCTATATTATTTTGCACAAACCGATGATCTTTTCTGGTTTTTTGCTTGCTTCCAGATGACTGCAATGCTTATGAAAGCTGCCAGGATGCATTAAAATCATTCATGAATTTGTAATAAGAGTCTTAGGTTTCACACAGCAAGTATTTTGCAGTAGAAAGGATACACTGCCAAAGGCTTCATCCTTGTAAATAGAACATTCTGCAGTTGTGAAACACCAGCCTTTCAGATTTGAGCAAATAATTGAATGTCCTTTCAGCTCTGTCCCACTAATGACCTTCTGGATTAGGGCAGAATTCTAAATTCAGAGAGTAAATGGGGTCCTCTCACTGGGATAGGTTTGTAAGTGTATTTGATAGTCTGCTGTATCAATGAAATAAAAAGTGAGGTTTGTTTTTGAAGAACAAAGAGTTCCAGGAATAAGGAGGAGCTACTTGGTTCTTTTGCAGTGATTTGAAACAAATATTAAGATTAGCATTAATGGAGTGTGAGTTAAAGTGTGTCTGTGTGTGTACGTGAAAGTCCCAGAAGAAGCAGTAGAACACATGTTAAAAAGGTATCTGAACGAAGAGAAAGAACAAAGTGACCTAAAGCTAAGGTATCAAAAAATACAAAGAACACATGCAAGGCCACAAAATACACAAAGACAACAAACTGTCATGACATTCATGGATTTCTGAAGAGTGAAACAAAACAGTGAGGCAAAGTATCCCAACACCATCCCCTCCTAAAGAGTATAAAAAGCACTTCCAAAATCACTTTACTCAAGATGCCCAGAGGCACAATGAGAACATAACAGTCAACATCCTTATCCTCAGTGTGATCTTGGACAGGCCATTTGAACACACACATTTTGATGTTTCCAACTATGTGGGTGTAAAAGCATAAACAGAAACTGTCAATAGTTTGCAGAGATTTTGTTTATAAAATCACATTCCCTTCCCTAAGGCTTCATGCTGAGATTTATCATGCTCATTGCCTATGCACTTTAGTTCTCCAAAATCCTTTAAAACCTAGGAATCCAAAACCTAGAGCTCCCAGGTAAACGATGGACATGTTCCCCTGCCAAAGATGTTTTCTGTGATTGCTGTTCAGCAGCTCTAAAGCAAGCAAGAGTGTCACTGCAAAGCCTGGCTTTCCAAACCCAGAGCAACAGAGAGGGTCTAGACAGCTTGAATGAGAATTCACGGGGATAAAATTGTCACAAGTGGACACAGCCAGCACAAAACCTATGCACCATTTAAATTCTTGAGCCTTTAAAACTAGGCAGTAAATGGTCTCTAGGGCTTGGCTGTCCCAGTTTCCTCCTCTTAAAGCGCTTCAGCCAAAAAAGAAAATGACAGTAAATGAAAGCCTTACAGATTGTGTCACCCCTTTATACTAGTGGCAAGAACTAGGCAGATCCTGCAATACATTTTCTCTAAAACAAGACAGAAAGTTATATTGAGTCTTCCAGACCGATATGAAATGGAAGCTTAGTGTAATACTGTAAAACCACTGTGGAAGGTGGGGAGATTTATAAGTTTGATTGTAGAATGAAAAATTCTGGTTTTAGGTTGCTATCTCAGATTCAGAGCAGTTTCCAAGTTTTCAAGAAAAGTTTCTGTGTGCTGAAAATTAAGACACTTGCTGTGAAAGTCCATATCTTTATCTTCTGTCCTGGTCTGTCCTGGCTACACAATGCAATGTGCCAATCTGGGAAAGTCAGATATTGGAAGACTGCTGAAGAAAGGTCTGGCTAATCGTGAAGAGTTTAGGGATTTAGTCAGGTCATGTAGGAAGAACATTAGAGAGAAAAGCACAATTTGAAGTTAATTTGGCTACTTCTGCAAGAGAGAACAAAAAGCATTTTTATAAATACATTAATAACAAAAGGAGGGGCAAGAAAAACCTCCATTCTTTGCTGGACTTGAGGGGGAACATAGTTAATGGAGAGGAGGAGAAGTCTGAGGTACTTAACACCTACTTTGCCTCAGTTTTCACCAACAAGACAGGTGCCCCTCAGGACAACTGGCCTCTGGAGTTGATAGACAAAGACAGGAAACTGAATAACCCCTCTAATTTCCAGGATACAGTTAGTGACATACTGAAACACTTGGATCCTAACAAGTCTATGGGACCAGACGGGATCCATCCCAGGGTGATGAGGGAGCTGGCAGAAGAGCTTGTCAAACCGCTCTCCATCATCTTCCAACAGTCCTGGCTCTCTGGGGAGGTCCCAGATGATTGGAGGTTGGCGAATGTCACCCCAATCCACAAAAAGGGCTGCAAGGAGGACCTGGGCAACTACAGGCCTGTCAGCCTGACCTCCGTGCCTGGCAGGGTTATGGAGCAGTTCATCCTGAGTGCAATCACACAGCACCTTCAGGATGGACAAGGGCTCAGACTCAGCCAGCATGGGTTTAGGAGGGGCAGGTCCTTGCCTCATCAACCTGATCTCCTTTTACAGTCAGGTAACCCACCTGGTGGATGAGGGGAAGGCTGTGGATGTGGTCTGTCTGGACCTCAGAAAAGCCTTTGACACTGTCTCCCACAGCACACTGCTGGATAAGCTGGCAGCCCACAGCTTGGACAAGTGTACCCTCTGCTGGGTTAGGAGTTGGCTGGATGGCTGGGCCCAGAGAGTGCTGGTGAACAGAGCTGTGTCCAGCTGGCGGCCGGTCACCAGTGGTGTCCCCCAGGGAACCGCGTTGAGCCCAGTTTGGTTTAACATCTTTATCAACAATTTAGATGAGGGGATTGAGTCCATCATTAGCAAATTTGCAGATGACACCAAGTTGGGAGGGAGTGTCGACCTGCTGGAAGGCAGGAGGGCTCTGCAGAGGGACCTTGATAGGCTGGAGAGATGGGTTGATTCCAATGGGATGAAGTTCAATAAGGCCAAGTGCCGGGTCCTGCACTTTGGCCACAACAACCCCATGGAGCGCTACAGGCTGGGCACAGAGTGGCTGGAGAGCAGCCAGGTGGAAAGAGACCTGGGGGTTTGGATTGACAGAAGGCTGAACACGAGCCAGCAGTGCGTGCCAGGTGGCCAAGAAGGCCAATGGCATCCTGTCCTGTATCAAGAATAGTGTGGCCAGTGATCCTTCCCCTGTAGTCAGCAGTGGTGAGGTCACACCTTGAGTATTGTGTTCAGTTCTGGGCCCCTCAGTTCAGGAAAGATATTGAGGTGCTGGAGCAGGTCCAGAGAAGAGCAATGAGGCTGGTGAAGGGGTTTGAGCCTCTCCTGTGAGGAGAGACTAAGGGAGCTGAGGTTGTTCAGCTTGGAGAAGAGGAGGCTCAGGGGAGACCTTAGCACTCTACAACTACCTGAAAGGGGGTTGTAGCAAGGTGGGGGTTGGTCTCTACTCTGAGGAAACCAACAGTAGAACAAGAGGGCATGGGCTTAAGCTCTGCCAGGGGAGGTTTAGGCTGGATATCAGAAAAAAATTCTTTACAGAGAGAGTGGTCAGGCATTGGAATGGCCTGCCCAGAGAGGTGGTGGACTCACCATCCCTGGAAGTTTGTAAGATGAGACTGAATGTGGCACTTAGTGCCATGATCTAGTAATCAAAGTGGGGTTGGATCAAGGGTTGGACTTGGTGATCTCAGAGGTCTTTTCCAACCCAGCTGATTCTATGAAACTGGATTATCTCCTGGGTGCAAAAGGCATTGCATCCTGACCTATGGTGTATCATTCTCCACATATAGACAGATCAAGAGGTCTTACAGGATCATCGTCTGGGCATGTCTAAAAGCAAGGATAGAAGAGGAATATGTGCCTAAATGAGGGCTTCAGTGGATTCAGGATGACCAAACTGTGTAGCGGGAAACCTACACACTGTCTTCCTGTGAATGTGTCTGACTTCACAGGTGTCCTATCCAGAGTCCTACATACCTATATCATGGTCTGGTATATCAAAAAATTTCTTCATCCTGGGCAAAACAGAGTTGCTCCACATAAGCCTGTCTGAGTGGATGGATCCAGCAAGAATATACTGCTTAATTGCAGCATCAGCCACTTCAGAAACAGCAGTGGCAGCAGGATGAGCAAGATGTATGTGAGATGCTGTATTCAAAAATTCCTAAAGGACTGACACAGTCTCAGAAAACCCAGTCTCCTCTTCTTCCCTCTTTAAATTCCTCCCAGTCACTTCCTTGTGAGGCTAAAAAGTTGGGTTTCCTCACACACTTTCTTCAGAAACCTTTCAATTCTTTGCTGCACTATGGCAGAGTTTGTAGCAGGGGAGCAGAAGAAACATTAGCAGTCATAACAACTTCTTCATAAGTGTCTGCAGTGCAGTTATTTTCTTCAGTGCTGGGGCCTCTGAGCACTACTCCAACATAAATAAGGACAAGTAAAAGATAAGAACATGACCTAAGTAAGAGAGAAAACTGCTGCCCAGTAGCCCAATGCAGAATGCTACCAGCTGGCTTGTACATGTCTGATTCAAATGGTTGCTGTGCCTTGCACCAGGTTCAGGCTAACAAACATGATAACTAAGAGGAAGCCCTCACTGACTGGCATCTATCACACTCCCTTACCTCACTTCTGCATATTCAGATACTTTCAAAAGCATGTTTTTATTTTCCAAATCAAATGATGCATGTAAGGCGTGGTTTAGACTTTGTAATTCTCATAACCAGGCTGGAAGACCACACTTGGGAACCAAACTATTCCCATCAGCTCTGAAAATTCAACTGCAAGGATGATCATCTGTGATGCTCCTTCTGTAGTTCTGCCTATCACATACGTGGCCCAAAATCCATGTTCCTGAGAGCCATACATATCTGTTGGAAACCAATTGTGTTTAAAAGAACTCCAATATCCAGAATGAGAGCTCCATGACAAAAAAAAAAGGGGGGGGGGGCATAGAAATAAAAACATTTACAGTCATTTACAGTTTCATGCATATGTACTTTGGCTTCACTGAGATTAGAGTTCTGCAGGAATCATAGTGGTACACAGATACTTTGGCCAATGCTCAGAAGGTACATCAGGGAAGACAATTACATATATTAATGTCACATCCTGTTTGGAGGCTTAAGAGGCAAAAATGTAACAGGAATCACTTCCAAGAGTAGTAACACAGTTCTTATTACCTTCATAATGGCTCCACAGTTATTCAGTCAATGGAAATGGAGTCTGATATTGAGCATCAAGAAGATAAATTAACAATAAAATGAGTCTTACTCACACATCCACCACCTACTTCAGTGGTGGACTTAAATGCTCCCTTAAAGTATGTTGCCCTCCTCTTTATGGTGCTGAGACAGCTGAAAGGGAGGCAGGAGCAAACCCTTTCTGTATAAAACTACTGTGTGAAGAAAGAAAAAAAGCTGTTAAAATTTAGTAAGCAAATTTACAATTGGAATTAATGAATAGTTTGTGTTATAAAGGCCTTTCGGTTCATCCATCATTTTGGCTAACAGGGAAAACACAACAAAATTCCTTCATGAGCTTCAGATTTGGCAATAACAACATGCATGAAGTGCCAAATGCCAGGATGTTTGCCTTATTAATTTTTGTATAAGAACCAGTATTCCAGACAAACCAACTATAATCTAATTAATTACAAAGAAACAAACAAACAAGCCCTCAAAATTTGACATAAACCATACCAGACAAACCCAAGCAAATTTAATCTTATTTGATGTAAGTTTCCTTCCTGCCTCTCCCGCCAGCTCCAGGCAGTTCTCTTCTGTCTCAAGTCATGCTGGAAATAATTCAGAAAGCAAAGTCTTGGCTGAGGACCCCAAATGTCTTATGGTCAATGAGTATATTCCCTGAAGACTTGCCTTACACCTAAAATGGAATATCAAGGATTTTACAACCATAGCAGCTAAAAAAATGATACAAAACAAACTTGGGGGTTATCATCAAGCTGGATTTAAGACAATGAACAGAAGCCTCACTGTGTCATGTCTAAAATTAGACTGCATTGACATCTGCACTGTCACGAGTTTGTGGAAGACTCAAAGGCTATTACATTATTGTTTTAAGCATCACATATCTCTTTATCAATTTGATAATTACAGCTAGTTCAGTATATTGCTAGTTCAATGGGTAAGTGACAGGATAATTTCTTACAGGAACAAACGAGGGAGTCGGCATAAAGAGGGACAATTAGTACAAATTACAACACTGAAAAAAAGAATGCAAACACTAAGTCTCCTGAAGTTCCTGAAAGAAAGAGCACAAACTGAAAGGACAGAATTACCTTTGTCACTGCCTCTGGACACAGGACACCTGTACAGCCGAAACCAGCCTTGTTGGCAATGTGAGCTCCAGTAAAGTGCCAGCACAGGAAAAGAAGTAGGAATATGGAGCTGGGAATGGGACAAGGGAGTGGGAGAAGTCGGGATTTAGATCATCTGAAACTGATATGGAATCACACTTCGAAGTGCTTAAAATAAGCTGGGTCATTATGAGAATGTTGCCCCTCTGTCTGAAGCAGGGATGAGGAGGCAGAACAAGTTGAGGAAACTGAAAGCTTCCTCCAAGTTAGACCTGCCTGGACACAGTTTCCACCACACCTGACATACCACTGGTCTCACATGCCTTATCACACCACCTGAAATTGCATATAGGAGAGCGATTCTGCCCAGGAGATTTAATGAAGACACTCCAGATTACAGTCTGAAAAAATGTAGCCAAGGAAAAGAGAGGAAGGAGAAAAATAGTGGAAAAATTGCCCTTGCATCACTGCTGAAACACACTGAAAATGAGCAATAAAAATCTGACAAAAAATCAAAAAAAGATACAGGATTGAAAAAAAAATCACAGGAACTCGAGACTTTATGCTATGAAAACACAGACATTTTTTGAACCATCTGGGTAGTTCATCTGATTCCAATCAACTGTGTTTGCAGAATATGTGGTTTGATCCATAAGCAGAAATATTTCACTGAGCTGGGAAGTGACAAATCATAACACAGGTCTGGTGTGACACTTTCAGAAATTAATTTTGGAGCTCCCAGTACCATAACGATGCTAATAAACTGGAAGTCGCTCAGATGAAGCAAAATGAAAGTTGGTTCCTGTCTTAAATCATGAGATAGAAGACCTCGAAGCCCCTGAAGTGTGCACCCACGTGGAAAATAGTGGGATATGCTGAATTCAAGAATAGTGCAGTGCAGCCTAGGAAAGAGATCGTTTATGAAAGCTTTCTGAAAAACAGGGTATTTTAGAACTCACAGGAAACAAGGAGAACTGCAGTGCACGGCAGCTACTGAGGACAAAGTAACACACCGGTGTAAGGGCAGACCCTGGGAGGTGAGAGATCCACACACATCTGTTCCTCACTTTATGGGAGGCACGTTCCGATGAGAGCGGGACCGCTGCTCAACAAACATTAAATGTGACAGGAACAAGCCCCTACAACGCAGTTCCCACTTCCTACACGACCTCTAATACTGCAATTGCCTTACCCATTCAGCTTGGTTTCACTTACGTCTCCTTGTCCTCATGTCACTTTTCTCTTACATTTATAACCTCTACTATAAAATCAGAATATATTTGCAGTTTTCCTCAAGTACAATTGGCTACAGCATTCCTTGAAACGCCAGAAAATTGGCTCTCCTTTCAGACCAGGCACATTTTTACAGAAAAGCAGTTCCAGCGCCGGTTTCTGCTGCCACAGCCGTTTCGTAGCCAGAAGAATGGGCTTCTTTTTCAAGTGTCAATAATGGAAAGCAATAAAAGCGTGACACATCCCGGGGCGCTGGGAGCTGCTCCCGGCGGAGCGCGGCCCTTTCCCGGGGGATCTGCCGCTCCCTTTCACACCATTATCGCGATGATCAGCCTGCTCAGGTCAGCTCTGCTGATTCTTCAGTGCTGGCGGGTGCGCAGCGATGATGCAGCTTTAGGGGTCTGAACCATTTTTTCCTCTTTATAAGAGGGTGCTCCAAGTTCGCCTCGCAGAGACACCGCTCTGTTCCCCTCACCCAACACCTGCCTGTGCCTTTCCAGTCCCACCTCTGTTAGAATTTTAACACCAAACAAACCCAGAACAACCCGAAACCGGCCAACCAACCAACCAGATGGGGCTGTTTTGACACGGAAAGCCTCTGTAGATACACATATGAATGATGACTTTATAAACAAAGCACTAGCGAAACGCAACACCGTTAACTCTATGTCGGCGGCTGCTCCTGCCGATGTAATTACGGCTCGCAGTCAAGGTGACATGAGGCGAAAGCCCAGACCTGGAGGTCAGTGTCGCACAGAGCCATGGCACCCCCGGGCCCGTCCCCGTCCCCGTCCCCGTTCCTTCCCGGGCCCGTCCCTGTCTCCTCTTGGCCCCGTCCCCTCCCGGGCCCGGGCCCGTCCCTGTCTCCTCTTGGCCCCGTCCCCTCCCAGCCCCGTCCCTTCCCGGGCCCGGCCCCGTCCCTGTCTCCTCTTGGCCCCGGGCCCGGCCCCGTCCCTGTCTCCTCTTGGCCCCGTCCCCTCTCGGCCCCGGCCCCGGCCCCGTCCCTTCCCGGCCCCGTCCCCTCCCGGCCCCTCCCGGGCGGCGCCCCCAGCCCCGCCCCCCCGGGCGCGCACGTGCTGGAAGCAAACACCGCTCAGCGCATGCGCGGCCCACCCGCCCCTCCCTTCCCCGCCGCGCGGGAGGGGCCCCAGTCTCCGGGCGCCTGATTGCCTGATGTCACCTCCCCGGCCCCGCGCTGCGCCTGCCCATTGGCTGCCCGCGGACCGCTACCTGCAGCGCGCCCCCTGGTTGGCTGTTGCCGCGCGGGCCGCTGGCCTATCGCAATTCGGGCCACGCGGATTGGGGTCCGTGGCCCCGCCTCCTGCCCCAGCCCCGCCCTCCGCCACACCCTTCCCCTCCCATTGGCCAGCGCCTGCTGCGCTCCGCCCCCCCGTCGCGCTAAGCTCTCCGATTGGGTGACGCTCGAGCTCGCTCCGCCCCCTCCCTCCCCCCGCCGGCGGCCGCTCGTAAAGTTTAGTTCGGCAGCGCCCTGGCCACGCCCCCTCCGGCCCCGCCCCCTCGATGGCCCCGCCCCCGCCCTGCCCGAGCGGGCGGGGGGAGCGGCGGCCGTTGGGGCGCGCGCGCGCTCGCGCCGGCGGCACCTCCCGTCCCCTCCGTGCCCTCCCTCAGTCCCGCTCGGCGCCGGCACCGGCACCTCCCGCCCCTCCCCTCCGTGCCCTCCCTCAGTCCCGCTTGGCGCCGGCACCGGCACCTCCCGCCCCTCCCCTCCGTGCCCTCCCTCAGTCCCGCTCGGCGCCGGCACCGGCAGCACCCGCCGAGCCGCGGCCGCTCCGGGCAGCGCCGCCTCCTCTGCCTCCTTCTCCCGCTCAGCTCCGCTACCCCACGGGCACGGTGAGCACAAGCCGCACGGAGCCGGGCTCCCCTCCCGCTCCGCGTAGGGCGAGCCGGGGCGGTGCTGTGGCCGGCGGGGGTGGCGGGAGGGGCGCGGGGGCCGCGGGCGCTGCCCCCGCACCGGCACCGGCACCGCGGAGGCGCTGCGGGCGCGGCCGCCGCTCGGCGCGGCTGGCGCTCGGTCGCACTTGACACCCGGGACCAGGCTGGGCTTTCGCATCGTATTTCGTCTCTGTCACATTGCCTGGGAAACTTCCCCAGCCCGATACAACTTTGAGCAAAGAGGCAAAAAAAGGCAAGAAAAAAAAGACCAAAAAAAGCTATGTCTTTTAGTGATACAGATGCTGGAAAACAGAGCCCGCCAAGTTCCTCTTAAAATATAATTGCAACATCACTCCTTTGGAGGAAGCGAGACCTGGAACATAGGACCGCAGGGAAAGCGCTTAATCTCTCCTCCTTTTGTGTAACGTGGGAAAAGACTGGGCTTTTCTGTGCTGTAGCACTCTCCGCTGGGAGGTTTAATGCCTTTTAAAGTATTCCGAGGCTTTTCAGAAAGATCTTAAGTGCAAATTGCTCCTGCTGTAAGGCTCTAATCCGGTGAATTGAAAATGAGTTTGGGTATTTGAAGAGACTGCTGTGCTGTTTTTTTCTGTCCTTTCTGGAAACGCAACCATGCCGGTGCTGGACGGCTTGTCTGAAATCTGGGTGTATTCACTCGCCACCCGATGGTTCTGACATCTGCTTCTGAAACTTGTGTGCGCTTTTTCTACCGCCTTTCGCTTCACTGACCTTGCTCAGCGGAATCCTTTGTATTATTGGTACTTCCAGATCTTGTATAACATCTACCAGTGCTATAGAAATGGGTTTTTGGATGTCTGTCCTGCTTCCTGTTTGTTTTTCTCATAGATATATTTTTAAAACTTGGAGACTGAGATTAATGCTGCTTTTTTTCTCCCCCCTTCTTCTAATTCAACAGATGCAGTTTATGTTGCTTTTTAGTCGCCAGGGGAAACTGAGACTCCAGAAGTGGTATGTCCCATTATCTGACAAAGAAAAGAAGAAAATCACAAGGGAACTTGTTCAAACGGTATTAGCCCGCAAACCGAAAATGTGCAGCTTCCTCGAATGGAGAGACCTGAAAATTGTCTACAAAAGGTTGTTCTGTCTCACTAACCTCGTAATTTCCATACATCACAAACAGTGTAATGAGTAGGAGGAAACTAATGAAGATTGTTTCTGTTTTGTTTTAGTGGTTTGATTTTTTCTTTGTTTATTTCCCGTAACAGAGAAGACTGACTTTTCTCTTGAATCTAATTTGATAACCAAGTAGGAATCATTCATGTGTGGAAAATCACTCATGCATTTAGAACTGTACTGAAGAGATGAACTCTCCTGCTTTCATAAGGAGTGGCATACTCTGCTTAGGTTGACACAGTACACACATGCTTCATATTGCTATGAATTTCAGTTAAGTGATAAAGAAAAATTTTATAAATGTTTACCTCAACCAATGGCTCCGTAGATCACATAAAAATGTAACTTGCTTTTTCAGGCTCATGGAAATAAGGGAATAATTTTTCAGAGTACCTAGTTTGGGTTTTTTGAGTTTCTTTATTTATTTCTTTTGCTATAAACACAAAAAAGGATTTCTCCTAATTGAGGGAATCATGGCTATATTTGTTTTGGTGGAAGTACTGTATCAGTTTCTTTGCAACAGTTTGATTTTTCAGTTGTTGTATAACCTTTCTAGAAGTATTCTGCTAGCATTTTTCATCTTTGTGTTGATCTTTAGAATGCATGACAATGTATTAGTGTGAACATAATTTTCTCCACAAATAACAGTAATCCTCCTCCTGTTGTGGTGGGCCACATCTTTTCCAGGTAAAGCTGGTGCTGTGAAGTCTTATCTGTGCTCCCTGGTTAGTTATAAACTTCAGAAGGTTTATGCATTCTTGTTTTCTCTTTGAAATGGTAGATAATCTCTGTCCTAGAGTAAATACTGTTGTATTCTCTGTAGGTAGGACAGAGAGAACTGGAGCTGAAATGAATAGTTTCTAACTCTTTTCCAGTGTAACAAATCACAGAATCACAGAATATTCCGAGTTGGAAGGAGTAGAATCAAATATGTTTGAATGTTTTAATTCCTGGTTTCATATATACATTGGTGTGTGTAACATCATACATATGAATATTGCTGGTCTGAGATTGCTTGCTTGTGGTTCTTTAACACAAGGAGGAGGAAAGAGGAGGTGCAATGCATGAGGCTGTGCTGAAAGAGAACATGCATGGGGGTTTTTCTTCCTCTCGATTTCCTCACAAAACTTCTTGTACATGCATGTAGACAAGCTTATTCAAACACTTGGTGTGCTTCCTTGACTGAAAATGCCTGGAATTGCTTTTCCCGCTGGGACTAGATCAGAAAAATGAGGCATGAGTGTTCCCTTCCTTGCTCGGGCAGTGTGTTCCCTTCCTTGCCCGGTCTTGAACAGCAGTAGCTGTTCTGCAGATAATTCTACATAACTGTTTTCCCTCCCTTTTTATTGGTGTTAAGGACTACTTGCCATGTCCTTTTGTGTCTACAGAGCTGGTGCAGAAGGACTGCTTGGTTGCTGGAAGTTGTGGTGTTCTTGCATCTCAGCAGCACGTTGTGGGTCCTGCAGTGAAGGAGAATGGAGAAATTTGCTGTGAGATGTATTTAGACCATCTTTGGCTGGACACAGACTGCAGTCTGTCTGCTGGACTGCTGGTGTGCACAGCTGACTGCAGTGGCTTGTTTCACTGTCTGCAGACCAATCTGGCACAGGGAGCCTAAAAAATTGCTAAAGATGAGTTTATACCAAGCTAATGAACATCTCAAATCTTGCTTTACTTTTTTTTTCTTTTTCTTTTTTTTACTAATACATCAGAAGGGGACTAGGTGTAAGAGGTGATAAGTTTAAATTCCTGTATACTGTATCAGCTTTTACATTTGTGGGACTTCTTCCAATCATCACACCATAACTAAAGATGATGAGTACCAACTAGTGTGATTTCTTTGAAAAGGATGATTTTTTTTGTAGCTGTAAAGGTGGGTGGAGACACACCTGCAGAAACTTTGTGGGCTTTGTGAAATTGCAAAAGGTGCTCCCAACCTGCTCTTGAGCATCTCTGCCAAGATCTGTTTATGTCTGATGTGTTGCTGGGAAGGCTCTGAACCTGCTGGTGCAAATGTTTCTCAGTATAAGCTATAAAAGTATGTGCATAATGCTGTTGTACATGTTGCATGTGCACATTGCTCTTACAAGTCTTAAGTTGCTGAAATTTATGTGCCGTTTATGCTTTTAGACTATTTATTGTCCACATGTAGGAGAATTAGCATAGGTATTGTGACTCAAGGAATGGTTGGCATTATTAGAAGTGTTACTCAAGGGTCTCATCATTGGACCTTTTTGCAAGACTGGAATGAACTCCAGTCTGGAAATAAATGAACTGGACAAGGCAGTAGCTTTAGCTTCCTTATGGTACTTAACACCTATTAAGACAGCTGAACTATTTTGATTAGCCTCCTTAGATCCATAGCATTTCATTTTTATAGGATATTTTCTGAATGAATCTTCAATAAAATAGAACTTAAAATCCATCTTGATATGTGACACAATTTTTCCTTGGTTTCATACATGTGGCATTGGTAACAGTTGCAACATAGGCTCAGTCATTGCCTTCTTAATCTTTTTTTCTTCAGCACTACTAAACAAGATGGAAAGCTGCCCTGCTTTTGTCATGGTTCTTGAATTGGGTTTTACATATTCTATAGCTGGTTTGGTAGAGAGTTTTTCTGGCTGATTAAAAAAGAAGATCAAAAAACAGGATATGCACTTCTAACTTCAAGAATCATAAGAGGTTTGAAGTGACTTGCTGGGAAAAAAATAGCTGCTTTTAGTGTCTCTGGTTTTTGGTCCTCTTTCTGACAAGTGCAGGGTATTTGTCATAAAATATTTTCCTAACTGAGGGTAGGCAGGTGAGTTGAGTCTGAAGATTCTGCTAATATTATCTAGTCAGATTAAAGCCCCCCATAAGTGCAATGTTTCTTACAGACTGCTCTGTATTAGCTTGCATGTGTGTACTTCACTATCAGGATTTGCCTTTTCACTGGATGCATATGAAAGACGGGTCTCTGACAGGCTCATTATGAAGAATCTGCTCCTTTGGAGCAGAAATCTTTTACAGCCTGAGTACAGTAATCTACTTATCTTTGTGTGGACACTCTCCATGTAAACATCTACACTTGGCAAAACTTCCCATGTCTGCTCTAGATTATAAGTGGGCACTTTTTTTCTGAAGCCCTGGCCTGCAGGGGAAAAAAATTACAGTAAACTCGTGCCTCTGAGAATTTGAGTGTGACACATTCCTCTGTAGAATGGTCATGCCCTTTGCCATGATGCCTGACTTGTTTATACTCTTCTGCTATTTGCCATTTAGGCTTATTAGATCTGCATTTGTTTTCTTTTGTTGAGTAGTGATCCATTAGTCATGGTTGCTACTTAAAAAATACATAGAAAAGTATTCTCAGCATATAGTAATAGATACCCAATCCTCCATTTTGTGTTGATACCCACTGGGTAGTTTTTGTTTCTTAGTATTATTTCTTCAGAACTGCAGTTGGCAGAGCTTGAATGTGTAGTCCACTCAGTAGCTGCCAAATACAGTCCTTGGAAAGTATGTTGTGTTCTCTTTTAAATGAGGACACTGAGAGCAGACCCCTTTCTGGGAAAGTATTTTATGTTAGTCTCCCACTTCCTCCTCACCCCTCCCTTTTTTTTTAATAAAATAATTCTGTGACTCTTAAGGAATAGGAAAGCACAAAAGGTCTGTCCCATGTGGATAAACTTAAAATATCTGAGTCAAATTTGGTTTGATAAGGTCGGCTGGTATGTGGTTCAACTTGTATTTAAGCACTGTAAGGAAGCAGTTTAGCTGCACTTCATCACAATCAGTGCTGCTCATCTGAAGGTGATGAAAGCTTTGTTTAGATGGATTTAGCCTGAGAGCTGGTGATTAGTGTAAATGTCAAATAATGTGTCAAAACTCTTCTTTTTTTATTACAGTGAAATACGATAACATGGAGTTTTGACTTATGAATTCCACAGTAGGTTTAAAGCGTGTTTTTCTTTATAGTATCACTTTCCAGTACTCTTTAAAATAGTTTAGATTTCTTACACAGATTGAGTCTTGCAAACTGCTACAGTGACTGTAAATGTCCTTGAACAATTAGCGAGGCACAAACACAATAGTGTAAAATTAAAGGAACTGTGCTCAGATAGGACTTATGATGAGTTGACAAGTCCCCGCGGTGAAGAGATAAAAGAGTGAGGGAACGAAAATGTAAAGTCCTTCAGTGGAGGTGTTTTTTGTCTCTTTCCCCATCATGTTTTGTGATAGGATGGAAAAAAAATCATAAGCACTAATATTTTACAATCGTTTAAAGCTCTTGTTTAAAAGTTGTTCTTATTAATCCTTCGTGATTAAGCCATGGCAATTTGACTCAGAGCAGAGTGGGAGAAGGGGGGAACACTTTCAGGACTACAAATAGTACTGGATAAGTGTCAGGGAGACAAATTTGAACATACCCCTGAGCGTTTTTTTGCAGGACTTCTACCAAAAAACTCTAGACAGTTTCTCTGGGGGTTTGCATCAAATATATGTGATGTTTAAAGGCTGCGTGGATTTCTCTGTATGAGAAGCAAATACACACCTTAAAGTTGGTATTCACATCTGAACGACTTCTTTTTCAGTAGGGCTGGCTCCTCAGAGTGCTTAATGTGGCCAGTTGTCCCCTCTAAAGAGGCAAACAAAAGCTGTTCCTGATTCATGTAAATTAGCAGTTACAACGGGTGGTACTTGAAGTCTGTTTTGTGCCATATGTGACTGAACAGCATATGGTTTGGGCACTTCAGAAAAGGCTAAATGGGGCTTTCAGCTTTCATTCCTGGTTTTTTTATTATCAGCTTTTTAAAATATGACTTGACAAAGTGTATGGTAGAGCACCGTGGAATTGAATGGTCTTTTTGTTACAGTGGAACTCTGTTGTATCTGAATTTAAGAATTCCATCTTCCAAGATGGAAGTGGATTGCTGGAAACTCTTTGATGGCCCCTCATTAGTCTGATGCCAGAAGGTTCGGTAGAGAATGAGTTGTTGACTTAATAGTAATTGGGCTATATGACAGTGTTGGTTTTGAAGTTTTTCAATTTATTAAATTCTCTATAAGGACCGAATCCTAAGTGCTAATTCGATTTGTCTTTTTCAAGACATTTTCTGTAGTTTTTAATATCTCTGTGTAGCTTCTGTGATAAAAATTTAAGATTGAATCTGGTGATTAGTTTACTGGTGTTTGGATGTTACAGATAGCAGAGAAAATATCTCACCTCAGAACTCTGCCAGGAGATAAGAAAATCAAATATATTTTCTTTTCTAACCACTTCTTTGGCTAATTTAATTCCATCACTTAAAGGATGGTGAAGACTGAAGTCATGCAGGACTCAAGGGCACAGAACTCTTTTGTACATGTGTGTGTCCTCTGCTCGTTCAGCCATTCCTTGGTAGGAGGTTTAGGCTGGTTGTTAGAAAGAGGTTGGGCACTGGCACAGGCTCCCCAGGGCAGTGGTCACAGCCCCAAGCCTGGCAGAGTTCAAGAAGTGTTTGGACAATACACTTGGGCATGTGGTGTCTCTTGGGAATGGTTCTGTGCCGGGCCAGGAGTTGGTCTTGATGATCCTTCTGGGTCCTTTCCAACTTGGCATATTCTGTGATTTTGTGACTTGCTTGGCTGTCGATTTAGAGTAACAATATGCTAAACTTGAGCATGAAGGACAACTGAGAATGTGCTATAGCTCAAGTGTGTTCATTTTGCTCATGCTCCTGTGCTCAAATCAGGATTGTTTTGTTATTACAGATATGCAAGTCTCTATTTCTGCTGTGCTATTGAAGATCAGGACAACGAACTAATAACTCTGGAAATAATTCATCGCTATGTAGAACTTCTTGACAAGTATTTTGGCAGTGTGAGTGAGTTTCTTTACATGTTGTAGTTTTGTTTTATGCCCACAGTACTTTTACAAAACCAACTAGCTGTTGGAAAGGTACATCTATAATGCATTTTATGTGGCTTGCTTGACCAAGCTAAACTGATGGTTGCCTATATAACTGTTAAAATACAAAACTAAATTAAAAAATTCAAAAAACAAAAGAATTGTTATTAATCTGTTGTTAATTGCCTGTATTTATTTAATTTCATAGTAATTTCACTTGAGGTCAGATAACATCTTAGCTTTCTGTTAAGACACCCAGTTTTCCTTCTCCCTGGCACTGCTCTAGTGTGTGAGCACTTCTTACATCTGCTTCCAAAGGAGGCAGTTGGTTGTGAAGTAGCAGGAATGGTGAGGAAAGGCAAGACAGATGTCTGCTTACCCAGACAGCAAACATGAAAAACTGTAGTACTGTGCATTGGCACTCATAGAAAAACTGCTGCTCAGTCTTCTGCCTTCCTAGTCCTTCCGACTACAGAATGCACAGGATGAATAAGAAATTTCAGATTATTGTGTTTTTACGTTTTTCTGTAAGATCTTTAGATACTGCAGGCAAGAAGAGAACTTTTATAGGGATACTGTCTTCCTTTACGAAGAGCAGCGTTGTACAGATGGTTGTGCATTTAACAATGAAAGTGTTTTTCAGAGGTTGCTGTAACTGTTTTTAACTCAAGCAAAATATTGTTTTTCCTTTTCTCTTTTTCTTCCAAGGACTGATTTTTGTCACCCCATTTCTTACGAGGTTATAGCCTTAGCTAATGATTTGGTGAAGTTTGATGAAGCTGTGAGCAAGTTAAGTTTTTTGTGAGAGGATGTACCTCAACCGAGAATATCCTCCCACTTTGCAATAATGCTTGATGTTCCTTTTAGGTATGTGAACTTGATATCATCTTCAATTTTGAAAAAGCCTATTTCATTCTGGATGAGTTCCTTTTAGGAGGGGAAGTTCAGGAGACTTCCAAGAAAAATGTTCTTAAAGCCATTGAACAAGCAGATCTTTTGCAGGAGGTAAGCAAATTCAGCTTCTCTGGCCAAAGTGTCAGCACGGTAGGCTGTGACTCAAAAAAGCTCCTGTTTCTCTAAGCTTGTAGAAGGTACTGTTTGGCATGCTTAGCATGTAGTGTCCAGTTAGTTGTCCTAATTTTGCAATAGGGTGACGTTAATCTGCTGTTTTCGTTTTGTTTGGCACGTGTATGTTTTAACCCCCTGTGACTTTGTGTTCTGCTGGTAAATGCAAGTGGATATTTTATGTTTATACCTAGGTAATTGTAGTTCATGCTGGTTTAAATAAGTGTTGTTTGTGTGTCTTTCATTTCTTCTTTTTATTAATTAATCATCAGTTTTTCTGTTCAAATCTGATGCATGTCCACTTCTTTACTGTTTCATTGCTGAAATCCAGAAGGTAGACTCTCTCCTTTGAGACTCATTCAGGTATAGTTCTTATTAGTTCTTAGACCTGCTTTTCTGCTATAGTTTGCTTACTCTGGAGCATTTCTAAGTTGACAAAGCAGTAATAGTAGTGCCATAGAAATACCCAGAATAAAGTATAAGAGCATTGTTTATTCACTTTGAATGCTTTTGTTTTTTATTACTGCTGTTGAAAAAGAAAGATTACTTCTCTTCCATTTTTAAAAAAGCTTCTTGTGTGAAGGAGTTCAATGGTATGGAGTAACTTAGTATTGATTCTTCATCCTATGCTGGTTGTTTTGTGTTTGTTTTTTGTTTGATTGTTTTTCTTACTGCATTTTGGTCAGTGTTAAGTTTCTTGAATATCTAAATCTAAGTCACAAAATACTCGTGTACTGGGGAAATCATCAGCCTTGTGTACAAGTCAGTGGAACATATGGTTTAATAGACATGATGAGCCTTAATTTCTTTCCATGTACTGAGGTTCACTGCTCAGATTCTATACAGATCTGAGCTGTTCTGTTCCCACCCTGCTCCCCAGTTTGAACCTTCAATTTGTTGTTTTGCTCTATGAGTTAATTGCTTAATTCTCTTACAAGCATTCTGTGTTTCACTTGGTAATCTTTTGTTGGGCAAATTAATAGGATGGGGAAATGTTCTTTGCCCTTCCAGTTTGTAATCCTTTCAGTACAGTCAGGTCCACTGCACATTAAAGTTCTTGTCTGTCAACAGCTGGTGAGTGTCTTGGACAAGGTCAGCCACTGCACATGGATTATCTGGCCTATTTTTCTGGAAAGGAAATATATGCACTTATTTACTTCTTGTGTTCTGATTCAATTTTTTAAGCCCTTCTTTACTCTTAAGAGGAATTATCTTAACCAAAAGTCCTGTTGCAGTTTGCAAAGAGGGGAAAAATAATCTGTTTATTGTCTTAAAATCTTCTGCTCTTTATATGAAAACAGATATAACAGATTAGTTATATATTCCAGTCTGTCTCCTGAAAATGCATTTAATTATACACCAGGTAGAATTACTGTATTCTTTCTTATTCTTACTGGTTTTGAATTTTATTTTCACCATTTTCATAGAGTTCTTCTAATGCAAAAGTGCATTCTACTTCTGGGAATTCATTACCGATTTTCTCTCCAAGCAACTAACATTCTCTTTTTACAGAGAATATAATTTAATATTAATATAGCTTCAAGTTAGAAACTTTATGTAAAAGGAAATATCAATTTTTCAATGTGAGACTTTTCCCCTGCCCTGATAGCTTTACCCTGATTTCCCCATCTCTGGGAGGTTTTCTGTTGTCAAGGTTTATTAAATAATTTTTTTAAAATTGGAATGTACAGCATCACTGCAGTCCTATGTTGGACTTCTATGTTTTTCATTCTTAGTTATATTATATTGACTATTGATCAATTATAAAACTACTGATTTTTAATTTATAAACCCTGTAAAAGTCTGGGTTCATATTGATATTGAGTTTCCAATAAATTTGGACTCTTTCTGCAGAAGTTTGTTTTTGTATCTGCTATGTGCCTGCAGAATTTGATGAAGCGAGTTGTTAAAAAATAACAGTTTGTCACATCTTTCTGGTCCTTTCAGTTAATATCTGCTTCCCAGAATACTTCAGAACTATCAGAATGAAACATGGTGTGATTCCAAATGCAAAATGCGTTTCTAACAGGGTTGTCATGGGTTTGTTTTTGACCATGTCAGATTTTAATTATGTGCAAAGTGACTTATTTGGCCCTGAATGCTCATACTGCCAAATACATATATTAATCAGTGTTGAATACACAACATTATTAATTAGTAATGATACATACATTAATGTATGAAGTACCTTAAAGGTGAAGAGCTGTATAGAATACTTATACAAAGGAAAATCATTACAAATACATTAAGTGGCCTGCTTGTGTGATGTTAAAAGAAAATATGCAGAGGTACAAATTGCTGAGTAGTGAATTAGTTCTTAATAGCCCTGGCTATTTACTTTCTCTGTGGCCGTTTTCCAGGATGCACTTCTGTGTCTGAGCACCTACTTCAGTTTGTCATTAAGGTCTTGGTGCCCTGTGGTCCACTTGCAAACTGCTGGTGTTTGTGTGACTGAAACACACAAGTTTTTAAGCATTTCCCACCTTCACATTCTTGTCAGCTCTTCAATAATGTCCTCAGTTCAAATATTCATTCTCTACCCCTTTCCCCTTATCTACTAGCACCTGATAACTTAGAGTCATCAATGCATGGTAAAAGCAAGTTACTCCAGTGCTTCCATACTTCCTTGTAACTCTATTTCTAGAAATGCTACTTTTAAAAAGAATGCTGTTACATGTCTTTGATAATTTTGTATCTTGTTTGCTACAGAAATTTTAAATATTTAACTAATCATTACAAAGGCAACCACTGCTGAAAAGGTGGTTTTTGCTTGTGTGAACAATTCACTTATACTGAGAGCAGAAAATTGGCAGATGCAGAATGTTGTTGCATAAGGAGTGTGTGTGTCTGTGTATATCTATATACACGTGTATATATGTTTATACATATATATATTTATACACACACAGGTGTGCATGTGGAACAGCTAAAAGATAATCCAATGTATGATTTTGTGATAAATTTTTTTAAGACATGAAACTACTGCTGATAGATGTTCTGTGCAAAAGAGGAGATTTGATTTATTTCTGTCAAAAGTCTAAAACACTAAAATCAAGGAGTTAATAATTCTCATACCTACAACTAGCAATCATGTATATAATTTAAAGTAAGTCTATACAGAGTTGCTCATCTTCATTTGAAGTATGAAAACATTTCTAAACATTGGCTTGCAGTAAAAATTCTTTTTGTTGATCATCCTGTGTAAATTTCATAGAAGTGTTTTGGAAAATACCCCATTTTTACCTGCTGGTATTCTTCTGTGGGATGTTTATCTACTTTTTTAGTAGTTGATTACAGAACATCTAAATACTTAAAATACATATACATCTTTAGAGGTCTCATGATAAAAAGGCCAATGGGTGTGTCAACAAATTACACTTGTTTCCATCATTGTGTTGGTAGTGATCAGAGATCTAAAAGCTATGTGAATGTTTTTAGGCTCTTGTGTTTTTGCCTCAGGCAGTATTTACTGGTCCTTCCAAAGGAGGAATGAGATAGGCTATCAACCTTATTTTCTTTGCTGTTTCTTTGTCTCATCCCATATCCAGAAGAGTGCTTAAAGTGTTCATGTTGGTTGACTTGCACTGTAGATGCTTAGGGTTGCTCTGTAGATTTAAGCTTTTGGGTTTAGAATGAACATCAATGAAAATTTGGTGGATTTCCTGCATATGCCATGAAGATTTTCTTCTTGGAGATCAAACGGTGCTGATTGGAAATTATATGTTTGAAGGTATGCATAATAGTAGGTATTGGGCTGTGCTTGAGATGAGATAAAATAAAGGAATGTTGGTATTAGCAGTGACAAAAGAAAATCTCTGATAGTTAAGCCTGCAGTGGTGGGAGTATAAGGGATTTTTGTCTGCTTTGGGAAACAGCCTTTGTAAGCACCTGTTTCTTACTAGTTGCCTGAGAAACTTAACATAGTTAATGCAATTAATTCAGTCTTCACTTAATGTTATCTCTTAGATAGACTTTCTCCCTAAGTTGGCAGTGACATTACATTGTTGGCCTTGGCTATGCCTGTGTCCCTCTTAGTGTGAAATAAGAATGAATTGTAGAATGTTATAATGAGGATGTGACTGCCTTGATTGCCATCTGCCCTTCATGTGTAACTTCTGGCTGAGTTTCAGGCAGTCAGTGTGGTTGTCAGTTTGTCACTGCAGTTCTTAAGACTTGTGTGTGCTTGATTTTAAGCACAGTTAATGATCTACAGTAACGTTTTAGAATATATAAATAGGGACTTTTGAGAATTACCATGAACAAGAAATGGATATGTTCTTAGTTCATTATTTAAGGGTTAGGGAATAGCTATGACCTTTGTGGAGTCCCTCCCAACTCAGAGAAGAGCAAGTTGTAGTGTTTTGATAGCTGATGCTTTTGTCAAATGTATTTCAGAGTTCAGTCTCTGAAGGATGTTGTATATATAGCAAGAAAGAGGTTACAGTCCTGTTAGATTGTTTGCCACTCTCCATGATACTCACAAAGTCATGATAGTCAGGTGTAGCCTCAGGTGACTGGAAAAAGGGAAGCTTTGTAGCTGTCTTTAAAAAGGGTAGAAAGGAGGACTCTGGGAACTACTGACCTGTCAGCCTTACCTATGTGCCTGAGAAAATCATGGAACAGATCTTTCTAGAAGCTATTGTAAAGCACCTGGAGAACAGGAAGGTGATTTGGGACAGCCAGCATGGCTTTACCAAGGGCATGCCTTCCCTGACCATCCCAGGGCCCTCTGTCGGAGGAATGACTCATCAGTGGGCAAGGGAGGGGCTACAGATGTCATAAATCTGAACATCGTTCCTCATAACATCATTCTCTCTAAATCTGAGAGATGAATTTGATGGGTGTACCATTGAGTGGATAAGGAAATGGTTGGACAGTTACATCCGGAGGGTGGTGCTCAGTGGATTGGTGTCCGGATGAACATCAGCGACAAGGCCGATTCCTCAGGGGTCCATAATGGGACCAGTGTTATTTAATATCTTCATTAATGACATAGAAGGATTGAGTACACCCTCGATAAGTTTGTAAGTGACACAAGCTGAGTGGTGTGGTAGACACAGCTGAAGGACAGGATGCCATCCAGAGGGACCTGAACAAGCTGGAGAAGTGGACCCATGGGAACCTCACAAGGTTCAACAAGAGCACATGCTGGTGTTGTACCTGGGTTGGGGCAATCCATGGTATCAGTACAAGGTGGGAGATGAACAGATCAAGAGCAGCTGAGAAGGACTTGGGCGTGGTGGTGGATGAGAGTCTGGACATGAACCAGCAATGTCCACTCACAGCCCAGAAAGCCAACTGTGTCCATCCAAAGCAGCATGGCCAGCAGGTCAGGAGAGGTGATTCTGCCCCACTGCTCTGCCTTAATGAGACCCCACCTGGAGTGCTGCTTTCAGCTCTGAGCAACAAACCTCTGTGGCAACTAGCTGTAAATTTAATAGCAGATAGCTCTGTAAACCTTGATATCCAAAGTGTTTCCATATTTTTAATAGATGTTTTTGAACTTTCCTCCTTGCACTGTGGAGTAGGCTTTCCTGCAAATACCTCACCAAATCATACTCTTCTTGTTTAAAACAATAGGAATTATTGCAGGAAATGAGTGTTGGGGTTTTTTCCCCTTTTTCCCAAATAGTAATTGGGGAAGGCAAGTTAACTTTTCTAAATTTCAGTATTTTTTTAAAAAGTGGCATTGAGTATCCAGGAAGTTACTTTATCATGCTTCAGCCCCTTCTTATTCTCTCTCTGCTTTTTGTTGTTGGTTTTTTTTTTATTCCTGGTAACTTGAGTATTTTGCTGATTTGTATAGGAGTCGTTTGATTCTTTTTGAAAAAACTCAGTTCAGTATCTCAATGTTCTTTGTGAAGTTTTTTGCTTTTCTGGATGTGTCATGACATCTATGACTTACCATGTGATTCTAAATGCTTTAGAAATCCAGTTGTCTTTGCAGAAACATGTTGTCAAACCTTAATCTATCCTTGTCTTTATGAATTGAAAATGATAGAAAGCAGTTTACTTTTCACCTGAGAAGCTTTTCTTCAGACCTTTATAAATACAATTTTACTTAATCTGTCTCCATAATGTTCTCATTTTTCTAGACTGTTTTAAGTGTGTATACATGTAAGATGTGATTAATCCTGTTACATTAAAGAAATCAAAAGAAACCAAAATTAGAAGTTCATAAGACTCGACAAGCTGAGGAAGGAGTCTTTCATATAAATGTCAAATATGCGTTCATTGAGCTTTGCAAATTGAAACGTTAGAAAATTTTAATTAAAAGTAAGGCAAATTTTCGTAAATTAAGACCTTGCTGTCTCATAACTGTGCAGTACCCTCTCTGATGTAAATTCCAATACTGATCAATCCACAAACCTACCTGTGAATTTGATTGTTCATTGATATAAGCAATTCTTGTGGAACTGTTGAGGGTATATTAACAGCACACCAAACTCTTCATGGATTAGAATTTTATTGAGGTTGTATTTATTATCTGTGCAGTGATTTGATAGATTCCTCTCCAGAGATGCTCTTCTGTTGTTGGCAGTCGCAGCACTATGTCAGGGTGATGGAATGAAAATTTCAGCACTGCTGCATATGCCACAGCTGTTTTCAGGAGTTTAGTTATGTGCTTCTCGCCAACAAACACAGTAAATTCAGTGAACAATTGCAGAAGGCTGCTTGACAGTAAGGAGTATCTTATCTTCAAAATTAGGTGCTCTCTGAATGCACACATTAATCTGCATTTTAATAGAACAAGTTCACTGGATGTGGCAGAATGCTGAAAAGAGCAATGTTAATGTTTGGATCTTGAGATTGTGAGGGGAAAATTCCATTTTTGCCCTGATCTCTGAGATGGTGTGTCATGTTACTTCTACTACCCTTTCCTAGAATTTTCACTGCCTGTGAAGATGGTTGTAGAGTGCCAGAGAATATTAGGTGAAAAGAATATGAATGGCCCCAGGGGGCATCCTGTTGTGTTTGGGTTTAGATTCTCATTTCTTTGTGGTCTTTTGTGTGGTACAGGTGTCAGCCACATTGCTGGTATGTGTTTTGGGGCTTTTATTTCTTATTTTTACAGGAGAAGATGCATTTTTGTTGCCAAGCTGACTAGCAGCAGTAGTAGTTTTGGTAATGAATATCAAGATACAATAAAAGTGCATATATAAATTTTACACTGAAAATTTGATAGCAAAAGGCAATAAAAAAAGTCTGAGAAGATCTATTGTTTCCAACTGTTTGAGAAATCAGTTTGATTAACAGATGGATTGATGAAAATGTTCGACTTTTTACTGTAAGCATTACTTCATGAAAATGACTATTCAGCAAGTAACAATAGTGACAACAAATACGACTTTGTAGCTCTTACATCGTTTAAATTACTTCAAGAACAGTAGGTAGATAGGCTGAATGAAACTTACTCTTTTTCATGGAACAAGTATTTCAATATCAGTAATAATACTGTGTGACAGTTAATCACTGAATTAAGTATATGTAAATTTGGTAGAATCCTATTCTATTATGCTCTCAATCTGTTATCATAATGAACAATTCATCTTAAGGTCTCTTAAAAAAATCTTTGAATTAATATTTCTTCAGCACAGTGAAGCTTTCTAAACAACTCTCTACAACTTATTATTTAAAGGTACCAGTAGCCTTTATCTGGTTAAGAAATGAAAAAATAAAACTTAAGAGTTTTTTAAATGCATCTGCTTGGAGTCTTTGAACAGATATTTTCTACTGATGCATTTCTGTTTACTTTCTTAACAGGGGACCTTTAGACCTATTAAAATTGTATTATCTGGGAGAATAACAATAGATAAGACAGATTTGAGTATAATAACTGAATTTAATTTTGTATGTAGTTTAGAATATTTCTAAGTTATTGTAAATGTATATAAGCTGTACATAATTGGATGGATGTTGGGTTTATGTTTTGGTTTGTTTCTTTTTCATTTAGTAGTTGGTATTACATTTTCACTGCTGCTTGATTTTGTGTTTGTAGAGCCAGAATGAAGACTGGGGAGGTTTGTCTGAGGATATCTTATGATTAAGAGAAATCTAAGGCAATAGCCTTTTTGACCCCCATCTAAATGATTGGTAACTACCAAGTTTACCATTTTGGTGGCATGGATTAAATGGGTGCTATGCAAAGGTTGCTGCACGTGTAATTAAGTCCTTGCAAGGGTAAACAGAAAATGGGTGATGGGCTTAACTTTCTGCAACACTTGCATGATGGTCTTTGAAGAGTGCTTTGAGTGTTTCCTTTCATTTTCCTTTTCTGTACTAACCGCATCACCTTGAAGTGTCTGACT
The DNA here is from genome assembly GCF_047495875.1 of Pithys albifrons albifrons. Lineage (NCBI taxonomy): Eukaryota > Metazoa > Chordata > Aves > Passeriformes > Thamnophilidae > Pithys > Pithys albifrons. The sequence goes on from NC_092458.1 coordinate 9,525,788, forward strand.
TCTACTGGCTTTCTTTGGTGTTGATAATTAAGTGGGATAATGCAAGTTAGAGAAATGGATACCAAAACTAATAACTAAACAAATGTTTGGCTTTTTTACTTACAATCAGCCCATATAAACATGTATTTATTGGAAAATGAGCTGTTTACATCTGCTATGCAAAGAAAATGGGCCTTAAAAAGACTGGGTGCTGCTGCAATTGACTGTATATCAAGTGCCGGATGCTGCATGACAGAACAAAGCTTATTTGCATATATAGTGCATTGCAACATATTTTTGTCCAAAGCATAAGTGGAATACATTGTGGCAGTCCTACCAATAAAGGTAAGATTTTGTTTTGCATAAGGCAAGTTTAAAACACACATGAAAATTATTTGCTGGAGAAAACCTAATTAGTTTGCTTCTTATTTGATATAATGATAAACAAGTAGTTGAGTAAACAAATTGCCTTTTGTAATGTGGAACTGCAGTAGATAGATCTAATTTCATATGCAGCTTTATAAATATCAGGATTTAGTTTCTAGTTAAAATAATTATAGTAGTCAAAAATATTTGTAATATATTCAAAATCAAATTCACTGTTGGTGTATGAGTATTTTTTTTACCATTTAAGCATTTCCTAGTATATGATTCAGCCATGGATGTCTGTTTGGAAGTGGGGAGCAGCCAGTAACTATGGAATTAGGGCAGCCAACAAGTCATTTGTTGAAAACAGAATTTCTTATATGAACTTGGACATATTCTAAAACAACTGTAAGGAAAACCTAAATGCTCAAGCTTGATCCTTTCCACAATTTTCCCCCCATGTTATTGCTTTTTCTCTCCTCTTCATGGTAAGTTCATGTATGAAGAGTGTGATTCTCATTATGAGGTTAATATTAATACTGCACTTGTAAAGCTTTACTTGTAATTAAAACTTTTAAAAGTTAGCTATAGTGTTTGGGGTCTGTACTAAGAACAGAGCTTTTACTTAGGAGTCTTAATCTTTCTCTTGTTATCTTAAATGGCTACAAAGGCCAATTCTGGCATATACAAGCTCAGGCTTAGAGAATTCTGTGTGACTCCAGTGTACTTGCCTAAGTATGTCCCTCATGAATTCTGTGTATGGGTCCAGTGTTAAAGAAATGTGCTTTATCACCCCCCAGTAAATTAAGCACAGTGGCATTGTCTGATGGACATGGGATGTTGCTTCTTGGCTTGTACTGTTCCCTGGAAGGAGTGAAGGAATAGTTGCTGTGTTCAGAGCTTAATTTTTCTAGGCTGTTATGACTCAGACTGTGTAGAAATGGAGATAGCGCCTGCTGGGGTGAGTGGAGAGGACAGATCGATGTTACACCTGATAAGAGGTGGGGGCTGGTTTGCCTGCAGGGAGGAACTGCAGCTTGTATAGAAGAGTGCAGATCATCTGTCTTAGAGAAAGATCTCCTGAGGTAAAGGAGGTTCTTTGGACAAAGGGAGGAGTTTGACTCACAGCTTTGGTGCTTGGATTAACCTGATATTTAACTAACAGATTATACAGTTTCAGATTACTTAATCCTTGTTACTCTGTGAGGCATAAACAAGCACTGAATGAGTAGAATGTGGGGGTTTTGAGGGCTGTTTCAGAGAGATTTGCTGGTAAACGAGGGTGTTGAGTTCTGCATGTGCTGTGTGGCAATTGTAATAAGCCACATATTAGAAGTAGTTGGCTCCATACAGAATCTGGTGAAGTTTAAGGTATGCCTTGCATAATACTGAAACACCTAAGTGGTACACAACTAGACCTGGTGAAATCTTTATATTGTACATTCTACTGTCTAGAACTTTTGGTTTCGATTGAGAGCAGTTTACCAGTGGTAACATCATGGTCTTGAGTCAGGCTGCAGTTTCCTCATCACCCAAAACTATGCTGACTGACTCTTGTTGAGAAGGCCAGATTCATTCTTACTCCCTCCTTTGTGTCATATTGATCCACTTGCCCTGTGGTTATGTGGCTCCCAGTTTGCCGGGCAGGCAGCATGACATAAGTGCCAGGAGGAAGAAGGCAGTGGCATTGAAAAGGGAGCTAAAAGGCAGCTGCTTTTGGCAATCCAGAACTTTTGATAAAGCTGATAGTGTAACTTCTATTACATCTTATTTTTAAAATGTCCCAGTAATAAGTGTTTTAAAGAGCCAGTGTTCCACACATCTCTTGTCCTGACTCAGTGTCTGCTGTGAACTCCCAGGTCAGCTGACATAGGTAAGTTCTAATTTACCTGCAGCATAAGCTGCACCCCTGCTGTTGGCCTGAGTCGTAGGAGTGTAGCAAGGAGCTTCAGCAGCAGGATGGACTTACAGAGTTTTCAGTTGTCCATTCTCTCTCCCTCTTTTCTTCCAGAAAAACTATTTATGTGACCATCCTAGAGCTGGATTTCAGCTCCATTTAAACTAATCCAATTTAATTTGCTCATTTCTAAAAACATACAGTCAGCAGCTTTTCTTTTCCGTGTTGACAACTTGCAAACCTTTGTCCAAACAATTATAAGAAGGCTGCTGCAGAACCAGGAAGGAGGGGAAGAAATGCTTAAATGCCATTGCCATGGAAGCTGAATGATATTGGACATGACATGGTTTGTTGCAGCAGTATATTCTGGTCATCCCTTCAAAGATACAGCCCTGCAATTTAAGAAATGCTTTCTTAAGCAAAGGAGACTAAGTAATGCAAATCTATATTTGCAGTGCTGGAAGAAAACATTAATGAATCCTTATGTGCCTGGTTTGGCAGTTTGCCAAACATAGAGACACTGTGGGATTATCTGACAAGAAAACTCTGTGATCTTTAATAATTTTGGCTCTAACTTCGCTATACAAAGTACTCAGCCGTAATGTGCTTAGAGCATTTGTGTTTTTCTGACAACAAAGTGGAGCCTCTGGTGGATTCCGAGAACCATCCTACCCTTAAAGGTTATGCTGTTGGTTCTTCATAGCTCACTGTGCTGCAGCTCATTGGCACGTACAAAGCACTGCCTCCCAGAGCGATTATCACCTCTGATCCAGCAGATCAGAATAGCAGCTAAGAAGCAGGAACAATCCTCTATTATCCGGTTACAGTACACAAAGTTTTCCACTGGTATTTTTACTTCTGCTTTTGGGAGGGAGGCAGGCAGGCCACTGCTGATCTTATGTTGTGCCCTTCTGCTCTGGTCTGTTGAGGTGATGTTTTAGAGCCAAGGTGTGTGCATATTGCTAGGATGTTGTGCTGAATAACACTTGCATGACTGTTACTGTTTCAGACTCTAGTTGAGAATTATATTGACTAGTTTACACCAATTTTTAAGGGGTTTTTTTGTCTCTGTATAGGAAGCTGCAGACAAGATCTTGACTTGGAGTTGTTATTGGTGTAGGGTTGTTTTTTGGTTTTGAAGTTTTTGAAGAGCACCGTAGTTAATAGTTGTCTTTGATGATGTTCAAGACCTCATGAGTATTTCTATGTTCTTTGAGAAAATACTCCTTTAAAAATAAAATAGAATTTTCCCAGTAAATGTGCCCCATCCTTGGAAGTATTCAATGCCAGGCTGGATGGGGTACTAAATAACCTGGTCTAGTGGAAGGTGTCCCTGCCCCCATAATAAGAGTGTTGTAACTAGGTCTAAAAGATCCCTTCCAACCCAACCCCTTCTGTTTAATTGGAGTTTTGGAATAGTTAGCTAACCAAAGATTAGGAAACAGATATTCTCCTGTTTTGAAATCCTTGAAAGGGCAAGTAAACAGCAGCAATTTCCTAAAGCAGCCTTTCATTAGAAATATTTCCTAATAAAGATTCAGAAATAGAGTGTAAAAGCAATTGCTTCTGAAGAAAGAAGTGCTTGTTAAATGTTAATCTCTTCCTGCTGTAAGAACTTCATGTTTCTAAATAGAAGCCCCCCACTTGATTTCCCATAGCCTTTTTTTGTAGAATTCCTCCAAAAGTTCTGTATGTTCTGTGATTCTGCATCTTCTTGTTCTTGCTGTGCTGGGGGTTTCTTGGATGCTGGGGCAATGAGTGAAGCCAAGGCTTTAACAAAAGGTAACAGTTAAAATTTTTGCCTGCAGTTTAACATGACTTGCCTTCACAGGCTTTGTGAGGGTTTAATGGGAAAGAAGTTAAAACAATAACCTAAGGAAATGTTCCCTGAAAAAGAAGTTGTGCCAAGTATTCATAACTCTGTCACTGTCATGAGGTGGTGTCAGTAAATTGACAGCACTGCAAAACACTGAACTTAAGACAGTTTGGTGTAGGCATAAATACTCTCCCATCTCTCTCTTGCCTGAGGAAATAAGTGTTTTCTTGTCCACTACAGACATAGAATACTTTAAGTGACAGCAAGAAAACAATTCCAAAGTAGATGTTAGGCAAATTTTGCAGTGGTGATGATGATGTAGCATTTAAGTAAATGATTGGGGCACATTAAAAAGGATGCCTTTAACAAATAAAATATTTCTCAGAAAAATTATGGGTATGCTGGTTGGAGGACTGAATTAAATGAAGTCCCTTCTAATTTGATTTTGGTTATGATTTTTAATTAGATTGGGTCATGACAAAGTTGGCTGAGAAAATATGAGTTGGGTTGGCTAAATAGTTCTGTTTACTCAAATCAACTCTACCATTTTTCTAATTTAAAAATCTCAAATGACTCAGGCTGACAATTTCAGAGAGTATTATTAGCTTTTTAAAATGAGTTGTAAACACAGATGTCAGTTTGAAAAAGATGAATTCTAGTAACTTTAAAACATTCAGGAATTGCAATGTGCTGCTTGTATTGTAGAGCTATTACTGCTTTGGCAAGGACCTATGTGTTAAAGTCAGATAAGCAGTTTACATCCAAAATTTTAAATAAGTGATAATTGTTCAGAGGTAAAATTTCATGTTTGTTTGCCATTATATTGTGCTGTAAGGATACCATTGCCTGTTCCCTGGCTGGTAGATCAACTAATTTATAAACTCATTAGATCTAGATGGTTATCTTAGACAACATCTGAGCCTGTGAAGCATCTCCCTGAGGTCTGCACAGTCCCACCAGAGGAAGGCAAGGTGGTAGTGTAGATACTGATTGTGGAATTTGATGTCTGGCCCTTCCCCAAATTATCTTTACTGGTATTCAGACCAGCAGGCCAACTGCTTTGGAGATAATGTAGCAGTGAACACACGAAAACAGAAAAAGTCATAGTTGAAACTTGTGAGATAAATTAGTTCTGTGATGGCAAACAATTTGTCTCAACTTTATTTTCATTTTCTTTCTTTGTCAGGCTGTCCACAGGGCCAGGCCCTCTGTGGGGGCTGGTCCCAGATGTCCTAAGTGGTGTACAGAGCTCTCCCTGAAACTGCAGTTTTTTCCCTTCTCACTGTGTTATCCTTCATATCTCCATTACTTGTTGCCTTACCTTTAATAATTTAGTTTCATCTCTACAAAGTTGGTTTATTGTTAGCATAGTTGCAGGTGGTGTTTACATGTCCTGCAAAGTGAAAAGCTGCCAGGAACAAAATAACCACTTTCTTCCTGTTATCTGACAATCTATTTTGCTTTATCAGTTGATAAGAAGTTTCCACCAAGATGAGGCACTGATTCCGTAGGAGTGATTTGAGTCAATCATACAATTTTGTGTACCATGTATTTCATCTCAAAGACAGTGAATTCCTCAAGTTATAGACCATTGAAAATACAAACAGTGTGGGAAATACCCCAGGGCTCTGTGGGAGAGCAGAATTCTGGAAAGTACTGAAAAGCTACAAGTGCATAAACATGAAATTAACACATCCATGTCCCTGTTAGTTGATACCAGTTTTGTAAAACGGGATATGGTCAGTGTTTCCAGGCCAAACAAAGTGTGTGCTAAAGAATATGTGCAACCTGGGATCATCCTGTAACACAACAACAGTGGGTTATAATCAGCCTTGTAAGACTGCTGGGAAATGAGGTGCTCTCATTCTTCTTTCTGTCCAAAGAACTAATGTAAAATTAAGGAGAAATCTGTTCTGAGATTTGATGTGCATTTCAGTGAAGACACCGATGACTCCAGGTTTCTGAGGGTGAAACACTGAAAGACATAAGTGGGTTTTTTTCAAGGGAGAGGGGAATCACACGTGTGCAATATATTGTCTGGGTAAAAATGGGCATTTTAGATTTTTACAATATGTCTGTTTTTCAGTTGTTTTCATGAACCTGTATCATGCTATCAGTGTAAGTAAAGCAGGAGTTTTCTCTAAGGATCTCTCTGGGAATCTTATTTCTGTGGAGGCTCCAGGTGTTCTAAAGTTAGCACTTCCTTCTTTTTAGTCAAGACTCCTACTCCTTGGCGCTAGTACTGTACACCACTATTATGGAATTCCTTTTCCAGTTAGGAATATGCCTCAGCATTTTGTTTTTAATGTAGGCTTCTCACTTACACAGTGTGAGAGGTTTCAAGAGTTAAAATTCACATTTATAATTCTGTATTTTATACCAGATTCTTTTGAATTCTACCAGAAATCACAGCAGACTATTGGAACTGATTTGCAACTATCACTGAATTATATAGATGCTCTTATTTTGTGAACTACTGGATTTATAATTACCTTGGTCTGAATAATTCTAACTACTGTAGGATAATCTTCAGATTACTAATACTGAAAAACAGTATAAGTATCATAAAATTTCTAGGGTATTTTTGTTGTGCTCTTTTGTAATTGGAGATTAGAATTTACAAATATTGAACGTGGATAAACTGAGATGGCAGAGAGGAGACTGTTAGGTTTAGAAATCATGGGAACTTTCTCAGTTTGATTGTAAGACTTCTGTAATTCTAGGGAGAGGAATATTAAAATAGATTGAAGACTGTAATTGATACATGATGAAAGTGGTAACTGATATGCAGAGAATTGAATTTTGTGTGTTTTGTTTTCATCCCGGAAGATGTGTGATGGGCATATGTAGGGCTGATACTCCTAAATTGCTATTACTGCATTAAAAATGTCCTCATCTGTCTTCAGAAAACTGATTTTGATACAGAAGACTGAGTGTTGCTTGTTTTCTAGCTCATCATTTGGCAAATTGTACACTGACATTCATGCTAATCATGCAAGACTGTGTTGAGTTCAGCAGCATAATTCAAAAGCAACCTGCCTGCTGTGAGAGGTGTATTAGACAACTCCTTTTTTTTTAAACAGACATTCTTCCTATAAAATGTAATTTTTGTTACCAGTAATGCTGTGGTGCTGCTCACAACTGTGTTTGAGAGGCCTCTCAAGGTGTGTTTGGTGCCTCTCCAGGTGTGTTGGAGCAGCTGTGGGGGGGGTGATGTCAGATGCTACCCAGCCCAGTTCCTGTCTCTGACAAAAGCCAACAGTTGATGCCTGTCATGGAAACAAGAGTGGTGTAAATGATAGACAGGGCGGTCCATCTCTGGAGCAGTCTCTCTGCTTCAAGCATGTTTTGGCTGAGAAGACACTTTGAGCTTATGTAATACAGTGATTATGATGTGAACTTGCTCTGTATGTTATTGGACCCAGCACAAATTATGGGGGGCGGAGGGTGTGTGTGTGTGTAAAATGATGGTTCTCTCCCCTGGAAATTTAGAGTAGCCAAAAATACAATATTGTATTTCTGAATTATATGTCCTTTCAGTGTCAGAGATACAATAATGAGGTAATATTTTTGTTTTCTTGCATATCTGTCCACCTTTTTATTATGTATAAGAATATGTACGTTTCTTTTGTAGCCACGTCATGAATACTTTAATGTGCCAGTGTACTAAATGGCTTCATTCATCATGCATGCAGAGTTGCAGAGGAGATAGACCTGTGACTTACTCATGACAGAACATTATCATCAGCTTGCTGAATCCAGTCATCTCGAATCTAATAGAATGTCACAACCATTCTCTGCTGTTGTACTTTCCTATTCCCCTCTGTTTTACAGTGTTGTCTCTGCATATGTCTCATTTCAGCAAAACTTGTGCTTGTTGGCATATGGCTTAACTTTTTTATTGTGTGTAAGCTTGAAGTCTTATGCTTAAAAGTTCTGTAGCATTTTCTCTGTAACACCTATACTGTAACATTACTCGACCAGTGTTTATCTTTCAAATAGGTTGTAGTGGTATTTAAACATACACTTGAAACCTGTAGGTGCAGTGCATACTTACAGAGAAGCTTGAAGGAGTAGCATCATGTGAAATGTGTATACACACAAGTATTAAATCATGTTACACACAATTCTACACAGATCGTGCATCTTAATTAAAGGTGCAAATACCAATATTCTTTTCTGAAGACTGGCACAATAGTGTGACTGACTTTTTTTCCAAAGAGGAGGAAGGCAGAGTTATGTTGAAGAGAATGACTTCAGTAAATCTGAAGTTAGAACTTTTGTATTGAAATGTTCAAAACACTCTGGGATTGCTGCCAGTGAAGGTGAGAACAAGATCATTGCTTTACAAATGAGTAATAGAATCATAAACGTTGGAAAAGACCTCTAAGATCATTGAGTCCAACCATTAATGGTTAGGGTTGCAAAGATCTAAGTCCATTAACAGTGTACTTGAAGCATATCTTCTTAAACTGACATTTCCAGGTTTAAGTGCAGGCTGCCTTGTGTGTCTGAGAACTGCCACAAGGGTGAACATAAGTGCATTCACTTGAAAAGTGGGCTGAGAGAGAGGACTAGTGTTGCATCCTCCCTTTGTAAGCTGAAACCTGTGCTGGTTTGGAAAATTGTTATAGTCTAATTAACAAGAATGTGGCTTCTGAGATTAACCATGAACAGCTAGTTCTATATGTGGTAATGCACTACTGTCCAAATGTTCAACTGACATAAAAATGGGAGATTTAGGGGATTAGACAAAAGATTTGGATTGGATTTGCAGCATTCTGAAATCTTAGAAAACAAGATCATAGGAGTGGTTTTCCATTTCCAAGTTTGCCTTTTTTTCTGTAAGCCATTAACAATGTGTTTGGATGTCTGGTTAATGCTGCTTTAGCCTGCATTATTTCATGCCTGTTGGCTTAAAATGCTGTGCATTGAGCTGTAATGAGATGCTGTTTTTCTTGTTATCTGTATACAGCTGCTTGCTTCTAAATGACTAGGTAATGAATTAGCTTTTCTGGCATGTTTGAAATAAAGTATTGCATGCACTTTTGTCTCATGTGAATGACTTTTTTCCTCATCTGTGTTCTGGTGTTTCAAATTTGCATTGTTTGCCTTGGGTGATTATGAGCTGCAGGTAGGGTATAATACTGCAGAACATTTTCCATAAGAATTGGATAAAATGTTTGACACTAAAACAAATAATGTGAACAAAACATAATTAATTCTATTTGTTTCTTAAAAGTCATAATTGATGAAATCATTCCTTTAGCAAAACACATTACCCTTTAGGTGTTCCCTGAGATTATATTGTTGATGAGCGTATAAAAAGGCATGTCTGCCTCAAGTAGTATTAAAGAAAATAAAATGTTACTGAGTTTTACAGGTGAGGTATCTGTGGACAAGCAGACAATGTCCTTAAAACAGTTTGCTTTAAATTGTTAGCTGATGACTTTGATTTACTTGAAGAAATTTATTCTTCATTTAAGTATATGCCTGCTGAAAATCACCTACAACTTTGAATTGGCAGTGGACTCTACAATTCTAACCTGCTCTAAAGACAGCAGTGCTCTATTTTTCTTCAAGCTATTGAGAACTTTGTTTTCAGGTAACTTTGTAAATACACTGTTTCACCGCTGAGTAACTCATAAGTGTCCACAGCAGTCTAATCAAGTTAAAACTGAAAAGTGGATCTATTACACAAATTTTCAAGACCCTGAAATGCTTAAGAAGTTATGTTCTGTTAGAATACCCTGAGTTCTGTAGCCATAGTTAGTTAACAATGTAGGATTTCTTGAGTAAAAGCCTTAGGTTGGTGGATAAGGAGATGTGTGTCTTCTAAAATGAATGCAACAAAGTAGTCTGGGAATATAATATAACAGGTTATATTAAAAATGCTACATAGCCATTTCTTCAATCAGTGTTTCCTTTTGGGGGATTACTGTTAAAATACACATGTAAATCTTTAATCCTGCTATCCTGTCTGGCTTTATCAAGGTCACTGCAGTTCTAAGAATATATAAATATATATAAATATTGCATCAGTGAGGCGGAAAAAACCCAAACAACCAAGCCACTACTATGTCTTTAATACACCAAGTATCTTGTTTCCAGATTCATCTTGCCTTTTTCTTGCAATTTCTTATTTTGTGCTGGATTTTGGAAGCCATCTAAAAGTGCTCAGAGGAGGCCTATTCCAAGCTCTGATTGACTGTTAAATGAAGTTGCCTTTACAGTATCAGAGCTTGTTCCTTCACTGCTGAATCACCTTATACATGAGCTGAATAAGGATAAACTTGATCGTTTGGTGCCACAGAGTCAAAGTTGACAGAGACAATGTTGTAAAGTTGCTTGCAAGATTTGAGGCATTTAATTATGGATTTTACTGACAACTTTTTTTCTGATAAATATTTAGAAAGAGTTGAATTTGTTGGCTGCCTTAACTGTTATCTGCCTTTTTTTTTTTCTGCTGCATGACATGTCTTGTTTTAGGATGCTAAAGTAAGTTTATTCATACTCTCGTTATTGAAGCTGTTTATGCTTCCATGCGGACACAGTATCCCTTTTTATTTAATATGACATTGTTAATAGTTATGGAAAATGTCAGCCTAATGTTTCTAGTTTAAACTATTTCTATTCAGATGCTATGGAAATAATGAAGCCAAAACTGATGATAACCTTTTGGAATTTGATATTAAACAACTTGCTCTGAATCTAAAGAGAGCTTTTTAGGATTAGATTAAAGCTAACATTTTATGCCTGGTATGGAATAATAAAATTCCTGTCTTAAAAATTCCTCTGATTCTGAAAGAGGTGAATTTATTTGACACCAGGCATACCAAGGTACCTTGACCTGGTTTTATGAATAAAGCATGGGATTACTGTAAAAAAAAAAATAGACCTTTTATAAAGAGCTTAATGGATACTGTATCTTAGTTGCATCAGTAGTTTCATTCATCCATTTATTCATTATATGCTAACAGATTTTTTGAGACCTGTGAAACATTTCACCACAAAAATCACGGACAACTCGCTTGCAAGATGCTTCCCTGTCCCTCCCCAGTTCCTGTCTCTGTCACTTGTTGTGATTTGTTCCCTGCTGGTACATCTGAATTGTTTTTTTTTTTTATTGTGTTTAAGGGCAATGAAATCTACCAGCTATTCCTGTGAACCATGACAATCTAATTAACAGCTCTGTGAAAAGTGAAGCTAATACCTTGTTTGCAAACTGCAGTACTTGTATGTTTTCGTGTCTATCAGCTTTTCTTTTTTAATTCAGCATCTTCCATACTAACCCATGTTCAGTTCCGCTCAGCAGAAACACAGGGTTCATTTACTGCTGTCTCAAATTTTCCCTCCGTAGGAAGCAGAGACCCCACGTAGTGTACTTGAAGAAATTGGATTGACATAAATCTTCACTTCAGCTGATGCCATCTCAGTGTCTCATACTGTAAATGTTCACTGCCTTCATTGTAATCTTTAGCTAATGGTGTAAGATGCTGTTTGTCAGTATTACTGTTTTGCTAAGCTGCTTCGTTCAGGCCTCCAAGAAAAATACTTCTTTTTGAAAAGGGAACAAGAAACCTAAGTTCAAAATTTATAAATGAGAGGGAATTAGATTTGAATTGACTCATTGTCTCCCTTCACTGCATTTATAGGAAAATTGCATTTGACTTCGATAAGTGTACTGTTTTTTATAAGGAAACTTGACTTCAGGAAATAAATGTATTATTATGACATAGCATATCTAAATGTAAAGAAACTACACAGACAACTCCAAATATGAAATGTTATGGTGTAGAAATTGTGTTTATGCAACCAAAGAATTTGTTCATCTGCATTTTAGTCACCACTTGTGATAATTCTGCTTATTTCAGTTGTTGCATAAAGAATGGAAATACCTGTTTACTACTGAATTTGTCATTATACCAAAGAATCCTGCCAGGATCTTCATATCAATCTGGTAAAAACTGTTAAGGTGATAACAGCTTTTTTCAAGAAAATTGCAAACTGATTAGCTTCCTAGACATGAAGGTGTATTTTAGTGTAGCTACCTTGAGCAAAACTGTGCAAGTTACTACTCAAAAGGGAATGCATGAGGGGAAAAAAAAGGAAAAAGCCCAAACCAAATAAGGAAACTGTTTTTAGGTCTGATATTAGCTTGCTCTGACCATGAACACAAGAAAGGAGGTCAGCTTTCTAACTGAAGAGAGGGATGTATGATAAAATTTGGATACTTTCAAAGATGGAAAAGAGGGAGCTTTACAAAAGGGACTTTTTATTATTTTATTTCCAAGTTTACCAATTAATTTGTATTTTATTAGTGTTTTATAGTTATGCTTCAGTGGGTGTATAGGTACCCTTAGGAAAAAAAAAGCCTCACTAAGTGTCAATGTCATTTAACTGCTTTTCTTAATTTCCACCTTGAACATGTGACACAAAACCACTTGATGAAACTCCTGCATGATGTACAGTTGAACTAACTAATTGCAGGGAGAGCTCTTAAATACTACATTTATATAGTATATTCATTGCAAATCCTGTAACTGATATCCAGTAATATTTTGACACTTTTGAGCAGACATTCAGTATTTATAAACTAAACCTGTTTCACTTGAGGAAATTTGATTCATGTGTGGTTTTGTGGAGGTAGTGCCGCTCTTGGGAGTTCCCAAGTTCAGCCATGTGTCTGCATGGTCCCCAACGAGGGGGGTTGTCCCCTCCCTCCCCAGGAACGTCACTCTGGCTCGTTCAGTGGAGTAGTGCCACGTTTTCCCAAAGCTTGGCTCAGGCAGTGCTGATGGCAGCAGCACTTCCGTGGCCAGCTGGAGAGCTGGGCTGTGGGCTCGATGGCATCGCGGTTCAGTGGCATCCAACAAGAAAAGTGCAGTGTTGCCACTTCCAAGGCCCTGATTTGGATCCCAGCATAAATGCCTGTGGCAACAGAAGGGCCAGCGGGGGCAGGGCTGTGTGTGCTACTCCCATGGCAGTGGTGGGGTGGTGCCCACAAACTCAAGGGTTTAGAATTTGTCCACTTAGGCCTACTCTAGGATTTACACAGAGATTCCAGATTGCTGAAAACTGTATTTGTCCCAGGGTGTTTCCCAACTGCACAGCAGGCAGGGATAGATGAGGGTAAAGTCATAACAGAATGACCCTGTGTGTGAGATTGAAGTGGTAAAAGTGGTAAAATTAAGTCAAACCGGAAGCAATTTTATATGTATTAAACATGTTTTTAAAGTTTACCCTGTCACTTGTCTGTGCTTGGCTGGATTAAGCTTTGTTGTGATTGTGACAAACTGTTTGACCTCTGTCTGTCACCTTGGTTTAGTTGTAATAAATGTCCATTTTTACACCATTACTGTGCGTTTATATGTAATTAGTGCTGGTGTTCACAGAGGAAAGAAGAGGCTACTCAGTGCTGGCTTAAAAAAAAAGAAGGAAATTTTATTACAGTGCTTAACCTGTTCTTGAGCACTTCATTAAAAAATGTTGAGTACACTGTGTCCAAGATTAGTTATTTACATCCATTTAAATTGTACAGAAAGCAATAAATTAGCAAGTTTTTTGGAAGGCTTACCACATTAAACATGGAATTTATTAAAGTGGATGTTAAATTGATGGGGTAGTACCACTTCATTTGAAAATTAAAAAGAAACCACATGTCCAGAGAGAGTTCTGTATAATACAGACTGAATATTCAGTTCCTTTCATGAAACTCTGAGCAGGTCAATGCAATTTTCACAATCGTGCTCTCAGCCAAAGATTTCTCAGATTAATCTGTTCTCCACCTTTCTAAAGAACTGAACTGTTGATGTTTTCATCAAAAGCATAGAGAAAACTTACCATCTTTGGGCATTTCTGAAACTAATTTGAAATAAAATTTCATTGTTTGAATTTCCTGTCTTGTGGGGAGGGGGTGGGGGAGGAGCTAAAGAATCAATTAGAATTTCTGGATTGCTTAGGCAAGTTGATTGTTGGCTTGAGTGTCTTCAGCTTCACTGACTTAAGTCTTTAACTGGAAGAGGCCTTCCTAAACATCTGCCATTCCCTTTCGGGTTATGGCCAGAATGATGGTCACCTTGTGAAGTCACCACATGGCATGGGCTACGCTTGTACAACTCTCTTTGCAGGCTGTCTCATGGCTTGACAAAGTGTTACCAGCCCCTGTTACATTGTTTTTTGTTTCTAACCATAGATGCTGAATTCAGCTGATACACTGGGCTTTATTTTAATTACAAAGCTACAGTGGAAACAAAATGAGCTGCACTCTTCAGATGATGTAATAAAGTCAATTAGGCCTCTGGGTTATGAACTAGCATAGACTTTCACGTTTTTAAGAAGTGCTGATCCAAGACAGGACACAACAGCATCTTTGAGCAGGCTCTTGCATGTCTTTAATAAAAAACCCCAAGTTATTTAGTGCACAGGAATGTTACTGCTACACTTGAGGGCAGTTTCCAACACACTGAGTGTGCTAATGCAAAACTGGATCCAAGACAGCCATGCTGCCATCACAGGGGTTCAAGCTCGGAGAGGAGTCACTTGGGATGTATTTTTCACGATGTGCACTACAGACAAAGGAAGGAGCCAGAGAGGGAAGGTCTTTTTGGGTGTGCTTTTTCCCCTTCCCTAGGAACTACCATGCATTAAACACACAGACATGTGCTACCCCTCCTCACCCTGTGATGGGGGTTTGCTACTATGGACAGGCAGACAGGGAATGAAATCCCATAGAGGTGGCTGTGGGTACAGCTGGAGGGAAGGCGTTCAGCTGCGAGGAGGCAAGCCCAGTTATCTGATGCCTTAATTCTGCTGGGCAGCAACAATGCCTATGGCCTACAGGAATTCCCACCACACTACCACTATTCCCCTCGTGCTGCTGGAACAAGGCAGCCTTGCTGCCCAGTGGGCTGTTCCTCATCCCACAGAGGGGCTGGAGCAGTGCCTGCTCCCCATCCTGACAAACGGGCTGTCTGGCAGGCCCTGGCACTGCCACCCTGAGACTCTGTGCAAACACCTGCCCTCAGAATCACTCCAAAGCACCTCTGTGATCCCTGAAGAATTCACAACTGAAAGAAAATATTTTGAAAACTGCTGTTTTTAAACGGTCATTAAAAAGGAAAACAGAACTTGGCCAGCTTTATAAGGTCCTTTTCTGTGGAATATGCAGAGTAACACACAATGGGAAAAAGCAATTCCTTGCAAATTTAAATCCTTTCTGTGTTTTTCTAGGGCTTCTCCCCTTTGGGAAAGAAAAGAAATAAACTTAACATTAAAAAACTTCTAGTCTGTCTCTCCAGAATAAGTAGCTCACTCAGCTAATAATAAGGAAACACAAAACCATGCATATAACACTACTTAAGGTTATGAAGCAGAGAAACAATACTGAAAAATATGAACTCTGAAGTTAGAAAACTGCTTGAATCCTGGGTTTCATGCTAACAAATGGAAGCTAAATGTCAGATCTACAGCACTCAAATTCTGTGTAATACACACACTGTGGGTGAAAATTAATGGTAATCACAGCTACTAGTCCTACACTGCACAGGTACAGCCAGCACGGTTGGGTCCAGACCTCAGGAAAAACAAGCTGAAGCTTCAGCCACTTTAGTAGCAGAAATAAAATATATTTAAAATTTTACATGCATCTCTGAACAAGTAGGTTTTTTAATTACAGGAACTCCCTTTTTTTTTTTTTTAAGAAAAATACAGCCACTCAGCTTCCCAGATGCCATTATAAAACTGTGGGGACAAGGAGCCTAATTACCTCTGGAATTCTCACATGAGTGGGAGCTGGTACTTAGTTTCTAATCCCACAGAGGCCTAGTTTGCTTCTTTCAACCAATGGGTCACAGGTTCCCACCATCCACTCCACCACTTCTTGAGCTTGATAGTTGATTTTGCTGGGATAATGCTCTGCCACAGCCAGCAGCATGACACGGGATGCACAGCGTCTGCCACAGCACAAGTCAGCTCTCCCCGTGGAGAGCCTTGGCCAAGCAGGCTGGTTCAGCAGCACGAGCTGTGGGAAGCAAGGCAGCCCCAGGGAAAGGAAGATGTTACTGGCCTGCTGGTGGCATCTCTGCATACAGGAAGTGCCAGAGAACGGAACCAGAGTTTGCCACGTGCTGCACAAATGACGACTGAGACAAATGAGCATCTACAAAAAACCCAAAAACCTCAGGGAAAATCTGTCTGTAAAGTCGTCAGAAAAAGGTACCTTGTGAGAAACTGGTGATCATAAGTTTCTCAAATGGAATTTAAAATTAGTGTTGTCTATCCTTTGAAATACACCTTTCAAAAAAGTTACTATTTCAAAAGTTATACTATTAAATTACAATTCCTACATCTGTCAATAACTAAAACATTTAATCAAATTAACTAAGCTACAGCTCTGCCTACAGTTATGACAATAGATTGTGAAAGTCGGGTTTGAACTGAACATCAATATATAGCACTTTTTTTGTATTACTCCATACTGGACAACAGTTACACATGAAGAAAGAAGGAAAAATGTATAATCAGCATGCCAGGTGCAGTATGCATTTACAAAAGAAAAAATATATATATTATATCCAGACTCTGAATTATCCTGGGGGAAAAAACTTTCTTGCTGAGAGGAATGCTATTGGTAAAGTTTGGATAATCCATGTTTTCTATGGTAGTTCATGTTACATCATTGGAATCTTAATGAATTCCTATTTGGGAGCACTTCACACTTACTTCAGGCTTCTAACTCACAGAGTCTGATCTGTACTCTAAAGGCAGGAGCCCAAGTTCTTCGGAGAGATTAAAGAGAGAGAGGTATCTCTGCAAACTCTTTAGGGCACCTGCATCTTTAGTGCCACAAAGTGCTCTCTCCAAGCATCTGAGGACACCGAGGTGCTTAAGTTAAATACCTGAGGTTAAGTTGTATGAAGTACAGTCCATCTAACAGCATAAATACTTCATTTAAAAGTGAAAAAATATTTGTAAGAATTTATCTAACTGCAGGTACTTTGCTAATATAGCTGTCGTTTAAAAAAAGCTGTTGTCCCAATAACTTCATTTTTATGTACCCGACTCTTCATCTTGGCCGTAGGAAAGTGAGGCAGTAGGGTGCCTAAAACTGTTTGTAAAATAAACCTAAAAAACATAAAAACTCAAGTCCTCCTCTTCTGAAAACATAAAGTATTCTTTTAGGTATAAAACCTTCGGTTTCTTCAGCCACTCTGTAACTATCTTGATTGAGCCTTCACAATCACGTCTGCATCTTTGGTTCCCACATGGGACACTTTCCACCCCTCCAGCACAGGTTAGGCATGTTGTTTTCACTTACAAATGGTGTGCTACCAAGAGGTATGCCAAGTATTTTCTATCCTCCCTCAAGGATTACAGTTGCATGGTCTCCACTCTTGGGAATTAAGGTACTGAATAAATTGATTGTTTCTCTGTGTAATTCCCTACTTGGTTTTAGTCCACTGCAATCCCTCCAGGCAAATAGCTCAGCAGCTCAGTCAGGGGAGAGAGAAAAATCCAACACTCATGACCACAAAGCTCCTACTGGGCAAGTATTGTACAATCAAACAGTGATGTCTTTTCTCAAACTCATAAAACGATTACATTTACTTTGTCTAGAAAGAGATTTCCCATAAACAGATGGAAAATAAAAATGGCAGTTGTCCACACGGACTTCAGTGTGCAGTGTGCTGGGGTGAGAATTCGCTGCACACTGGTTGTTCTGCACTAACTCCCTACAGGGACAGGAAACACTTAACACACACGTAACAGAAATAAGCATATACCAAAGAGGCTTTACTTCTCTATTTGTACTCAGTGTACATCCAGGTGTTGCAGCAGTTCAGAGGGACAGAGTAGCTAGAGTACTTGAAGTTCACACCTTCTATAGATCTTAAACTTTCAATTTTCTGAAGCTTAGCACACAATAAACTAGCTTCCTTTATTAGGAAGAAACATTTTAATGTGCAAGAACACTTTATTTGAAAGTCAAATATATCTGGTGCCCTATCATAAAGATTTGTCAGCTCTCTTTTTGATCAATTACTGATTTCTAAAAGTAATTCTCACTTTGTTTTGGGAGTTTCACTACTTTTTCCTCTGCTGCTCGATCTCTTTTTACCCCTGCTCCTGGATCGAGAGGAACTCCGGCTTCTGCTCCTGCTGCGAGTTCGACTGTGACTTCTGCTTCGACTGCGGCCTCTCCTCTTCCTCCCCCTGCTGTGAGATCTCCTCCTCTCTCGGCTCCTCGACCGCCTCGAGCGGCGCCGCCTCTTGTTTTTGCGACGATTCTTTTTTCTCTCGGATTCTCCATTTCTCCGGTAAGAATGATCTGGGCTCGGGCTGCCCCTTCTCCTTGACCGGCTGTAATAGTCATCACGATGGCTTGATCTGTTTCTCCTTTCAGAGTTTTTAGACAACTGACTAGTCCGTTCAGGAGAAATACGTATGTCTCTGTTGGCCTCCCAAAACTCATTGTTTGGGTTTTTGAATACGTGAAGAAAGTTGCAGTGTTTCCCTCTTGGACACTTCTGCCTCTCAAATAAGCCTGCAACAAATTAGGGTTTGCTTTTTTATGAGCCAGGCCAGTTAAATCTCTTTCTTCATTATGTACCTACTGGGAAGAAACTTAATAAACTGAATTTTGCTTCTCCAAACAGAAAAACATGCATCTGACTACCTATCGATTTAATTCACACAAGATTAATTTTGCCTGTGTACTTTTCTTGGAATTAACTTTTCAACAGCTATGAAGGTTTGGTTTCAGCTCAAAACAAATTTCATTTTTTATTTAATGTCATTAAATTTCATTTACCTTAATCTAAAAATGTAAATCTAGATTAAAGTCAAATGTGATAGTTACTGCTAAGACCTGTTGATAGTTCAGAAACTGCTATTGCTTTTCAAGAGATAAAATAGTACTTCCTGTATTTTCACCTTAAGATTATTATTTCCAAAGCTAGAATCCAAACCTTCTTTTCCAGTCCTAGGCAAATCCACTAGAACAATTCAGTCACTCATGTACCATGGGATAATATTCCCTTTCTTTCCTAGATCTACACAAGCAAGTTAGTACATTTGTCTTGCAAATGGAAATTAACTCCAGCATTAGGCAGATCTGAAAGCTACAGACTAATCCTTCTTTTTCCGTTCCATAAGTACCCTTTCAATAATACTCCTTCTCTTTTCCAAGTGTTTACATGACTCACCACAAATAGCAGTTTTCCACCTTGTCACAGGACAGAATTCACAATGGAGCTGTCTGCCTGCATACCATCGTCCACTGAACAGGGCCAGAGCTGCCTGACAGTCCTTTTCCCTTTAAAAAGTAAAAACAACGCACAGCATTACCATCACACAATCATTTCATGTGTCACTTATCAATCTTGGGCTCCCATTACAGTATGAGAATGAATCACATGATTTACAAACACTCATTCATTACTCAGCTTTGGAGTTTAGTTCTAACTCGGTACGACTGCGAGTACTTACGACTGGTACTGGACATACACGTTCCCTCGCAGGTGAGGCTCGTAGTTGCAGCTGACCTGAGGAGATGGAAACACAAAGGTAGTGCAGCAGAAGGTCTATGCTGTACAGCAGCTCATGCATTCTGAGGTGGGCTACTAATTTATCACAGCTCATCCATATCAACTTCTGTATAATTTTCTTCTGAACACTTAGCCTTAACCAAGAAAAGAAAAAGGCCTTTCTGGCTTATGTTTGACTGTTTCCAGCATTAGGCTTTGATTAACTTTGGGTCTGCTTCACCTAGTCCAGAAGATAGCTTGTACTCCACTGTCTTGCACTAGTCTGGGCCAGTCCTACTGTGGAACAGCCAAATCTGCTCTGAAAACAATTAGTAGTATCTTCATTTGAAAATGCAGAATTCATTACACTAAGAGACTCTGTAGAGCAATTTACCTTCACAGCATCCCTGTGACATGGGTTACAAAAGTTGAAGTGACCAGCTTTCACTATACAGGTAATGATTCAGCATTTAAAGTGTATCTAAAGCTGTCAAAAAATAGACAAATTACCTTTCAAAAAGTTACAAAAGATCCTGATGGACAGGCCCAAGGTGGAATCCAGTTCCCCAGGGCAGAACTGTGATCCCAGCCTCTATTGCCCCCAGGCCTCTTCCAATATCCATACAAATGAGGCTAGCAGCTCCTTTCATCCCTGAATTCTGACTGACCCTCAGGAAATACCTCTTTGTGCACTAGCCTTCAGTCACAACAACAAGTAGTGGTATAATTAAATACTACAGGATGAGGAGTCAATCTATTTGAGATAAACAAGTGAGAATGATTTTGGCATAGACATTTTTGAGTAGGAAAAAAGAGTGTTTTATCAGGATCTTCCAGATTCTGGAGCAGTTTCCCAACAAGAACAACAGGAATAAAACCTTGGGCTACAGTGGAAGATGAAGTCAGCTGAAAGAGGGGTGTGTATAATGTGATCCTAAACGGTTGCAGAGACTCAGCTCATTCACAGCTAAGATCCCTGCAGCCAACATGTCATTTCAAAAGCATTTCTAATGTAAAGAAAATGTCCATGAGAATAACCTTGTGATTGCTCAATTGCCTGGGAAGTTAAGGAATGCCACACTAATAGTCATAGGAATCCAAGTAGGTGCAGTTTAGCACAGCTGCACAGAATGACAATACAAAGTCAAGGACCTGAGTTTGCTGGTAAGACATTTCAACCCACCTCCATAGGGAATCTACATCCCGTCTTCTGGCACAGAGCACAGCGTGCTGATAGCCCATGAGTCAAAATACAGAGGGGGCACTCCTCAAAACAAGCAAAGGTTTCTTACCTATAAAGCTCATTATACTACTATTGAAAATTCACTCTTTCTACTTTCCTCTTGTTTGAAATGCTAATACCAACTCAGTCCTGAGGCAGCTGTCAGCAGATGGAAACAAAAGGAGAAAAGGCACCACGTGCCTCCTGGTGACTGCAAGAAAACACTCGGGAATGACAAGCAGAAAGGGATGCTGCAATAGACTGATACAAGGAGATTTCACCATTCAAGCTGCATATTTTGGGGCAACATGGGACTGTTAACACACATCACTCATCTCTGAGGTCTCTGTTTACAGATCTCTCTTTTTCCCTATAAGAAATCACAATATAAATGGAAAAAATTCAGTATAAAACGTATAAAACATTCAGCAAACCAGATGCACAAACTTAGGATGGATGACAAATCTCAATACCATTCACATAACTTACGTTTTATAATTCTTCCTACTAGAATATCTACTAGCTTTTCAGTTCATTGTAATCTGATTTTATTTTATCCAGCCAGTCCTAAAATGACATTGTTTGGCTGTACACTCCAAAAACATTTCATATCCCCACTATTTCAATCCTTAGGCACAAATACAGTAGCTCAAATGTATTTATACTGTCTAACCATCTTAGTGGTCCCTCTGGGGTTTAGTACAGGATAAGAATGGAGTGTGAGATAAGTAGACTGTTGAGCAGTGTGAATAACCTGCAATATAAAAGCACCAGCTTTTATAACAGTTCAGGGGAATGGGAGAGAAGATTCACCCAGAGTAAGACAATGCTGTGTAACAGCAGTGGGAAGTTCACAGGTGACATGAGAGACGCACAGCTTGCTCTAAGGACACTGTATAGTTCCCTAATGCACATAGGATTTAGCTGGAGCATGCTGGACAGAATTTCTCTTAAGGCTCATAAACTGCACTTAAGATGCATACCTTGAACTGAACAACTTTCCCCACATTCTGAAATTCCGGGAGCACATCCTCATAGAACTCCAGGAACTGCTGGTAGGTCTCCTCGTCACTGTACTCGAGACTCGCATCTGTGTCATAGTCATCCCTCCGGCACTGCTCCATGCCAAAGGTAATGAACATCCCTCGGACGAGGAGTGTCTTGCTGGACGTCGGGTAGTTATGCTTGCGAGAACACCTGGACAGTTGTAGTGAAGAAAGAAAAGTGGAAAGATTGGCACTTGCAGCAGAAAAAGCTTCAGACACTTGCCATTTTCAGTTACAGTTACTATAAAAGAAAATCCCTTAGTGTGAGATCAACATATTTCAATTCAATGTGGTTAAACGTGTTCCCAGTTTCTGGAGGGCTTAAAAGACTGCCAACAGTCTTTCTGTAAATTCATTTTACAGTAAGTCCCTGTTGTTCTTTTTGCAAACTGAACAACTTTTACTGAAGTTGCTCTTATCACATGCGGGTTTGGAGAGAGGGAGCAAGAGAAGGACAGCCCATTTAGGCCTGTGGTTGGATGAATACAAGACCAGTATTTTTCCACTTTAAAAAAAACCCCAACAAAATAATTCTTCTAAGTCAGTCATCCTAATCTGCACCTTCTTGGCAACCATAAAAGAGTTAGGTCTCCCTCACTATCCATCATATTCAGGCTACCTCCCTCATATGCTGAAATGCAGTTCTCCCCCAGACACCATTAGATGCAGTAAGAACACAGATGTTGGGCCTCCATGTTTATTTCATTGTGCTTTATGATCTCCATTTCATACTTCCCTAAGCAACTGCGTCATGCGCTCTCCAACACATTTCTCCTTTTCATGACATGATCAGAAAAGCATTCAGACCAGTCTACTCTCTTTGTCTAGCACTGGCACAGCACAGACAAACTGCAGGGAGGTCAGGTCTCAAAATGGACAATTACAACCTAGATGTCAGCTAGGAAGTTTCTTTCTGCACCCAGTCAGTCAGAAATGACTCTCACCTTCTGGTTGACACCTCAGACTTCAAAAGCCAAACAACAAAAACATCCACTCTCTAAACCCAAAACTAAAATGGGAGACAATTAATTTGATGATTATTACTTTTTTTTCCATTTTAGAAGCTGCTCAATTTTGCTGTTCAATTTGAATAATGGAACTGAAAATATTAAACCCAACCAGTATTATCTGTACACAAAATGAATACAGCACATGACAGAACAAAAGGAACGCCAAGGAAAATGAATAACCCAAAAATCCAGTATTACTGCAAAATATTAGGGCTTGAATTACTGAGGAAATTGAAGATAGAGAACTCAGCCAGTTTTAGCTTCTTCAAGATACAGTGAGCTTTGACAAGATTCAACAATTATTTATTGGCAGCACTGGCTCTTAGTTTTCCACAACTGCTTCCAACACATCCTTCCAGTCCTCACCCTGGCTGTACTTGTCCTTCTACTTAGAGACAGTACCAGAGATTAAAATGACCAGAACAGGGCAGAATATTATGTTTCTCAGTATTTGTTTTCCAAGGTTTATTCATAGTTCAAAGCAAAACTGAATTCTATGTAAGCCATAAATAATCCATGGGGGCTACCTCCATTAAAGACCACTGAAACAAAAACACTGCAAAGATTACAAAGACCTAGACACGTGAAAAGCAAAAATGCTGTCTGCAGTGAAATAGCTGGCCAAATTTTTATTATGGAATTCAACACGTATTTCAGAATAGGAAAAAAAAAGGTGTGGACTTGAAGCTTCCATACACAGTTAGATTATCAAATAATTATCCACAATATACATCACACAAAAAAAAATTAGGGATTTTCTAGTGAGATGCTGCATTCAGGTAATCACCATTCCTGGTCACTGATGAACATGTACTCCATGAATCAATTTATACTTTTGGCTTTCTCTATGTCCCCTGGCAACAAGTTTTGTCATTTGCTTCATATGAGAAATTCCTTTCTTTTTTAATGGTGGTAAACACAAGGAGAGACCTGATTAAACTGCAAATAATCCAACTCATCCTACTCATGAGTTTCCTGTTCATCTACCACAGCTTTCTTCCATCCCCTCTTTGCAAGCAGCGTCTAGACTCAGCCACTTCTCCCACAGAGCTGTTGCTCATCTCTTAGCATCTTGTCCTTCTCTGCTCTTGCCTTTTACTGTACTTGAGACAGGGCACCCTATCAGTGTACAAGAATCAAGAATGAATGTATCACACATTTAAATAGGGAGAATTCTGGAAGCTTTCCCGACTGTGCAGATTTGCTTTAACTTGCTTTAGTCCGTTTGAGAATTGATTTTATCTTTTAGACAATGCAGCATATGCAAACTAGACAACATAAAAAACCAACATCTGACATTTCAGGCCTGTACTAATAACAGACCAAATATATTCTGTCTGAATATATCTGTGCATGTGTCAGAGCTAAGGAAAACTCGGCCTGACCAATGTAATCAGAAGGCACCATCAATAACATGCCATAACAACAAATAGCTCAATTCCAATAGCTTCTGCTCTCAATCCACATCCAAATACATGAAGGTATTTTATACAGTAATTTTTCTTCAGTTTGCTTATGACCTAATGAAGTTGCCTCCCTTTTATTTCCCCGAAACACTTCTATGATGGTAAATACTCAATTGATTACCTGTCTCCAAACCGGCAGGAACCTGTTTTAATATAGAAGGGGCAATTTGCTCTGTCCTTCTCTGTTCCCAGATTCTCTGGGGGCTCTGGGTTATGCCAACTTGCACCATTCTCCAGCTGTGGAAAAAACATTAAAATACACAGAAGTTAAAAAAAGAATAAAAAAAAAATGCAAAAAATAAAATTAACAACTGAACCCACATGCAATTATGAGCACTGTGTTGCTACAAGGCAAGCTGAACCTATTTAAAGCATTGCTTTCAAAGCTGCCCAGTGCCTTGGGTCTCACTTTATACATCTCTGTCACAGTTTAGCCCCAGCCAGGAACCAAGCCCCCTGCAGCTGCTCACTCACTGCCCCACCAGCGGTATCAGCGAGAGAATCAAATGGGTAAAAGCTGGAAAACTCATGGGTTCAGAGAAACACAGTTTAACAAGAAAAGCAAAAGCCACACAAACAAGCAGAGCAAAACCAAGAAATTAATTCACTGGTTTCCATGGGCAGACAGGTGTTCAACCATTTCCAAGACAGCAGGGGCCCACCATGCATAACAGTGACTTGGGAAGACAAATGCCATCACTCCAAATGTCCCTCCCTTCCTCCTTCTTTTCCCCCCAGCTTTATATACTGAGCATGACGTCATGTGGTCTGGAATATTCCTTTGGTCATTTTAGCTCACCTGTCCTGGCTGTGTCTCCTCCCAACCTCCCATGCTCCCCCAACTTCCTTGCCAGTGTGGCAGCATGGAAAGCAGAAAAGGCCTTGGCTCTGTGCAAGCCCTGCTCAGCAGTGACAGAAACATCTCTACAAGATCAACCCTATTTTTAGTGCAAATCCAAAATACAGCCCCATACTGGCCACCATGAAGAACATTAACCAGTAGAAACCAGCACAGCTGGGAGAGAGAAAGCTAGGACAGGCTATTTACTTGTTTGAGCAACACCTCAAAGCTCAGTAAGCTTAGCATTACTGCTGTTCTGTGCATTTAGAAATGACTAAAATAAAAGTAACCTGCCAAAGCTCAGAATTTAAAAAAATTAAATTCATAGTTAGCACTGAAAGTAAAGGTGTCCATACGGATCATCTTGGGCCATTAAGATTTCTAGAATTGAAAATGGGCTTACCGAGTTGCAAGCCTTGACTGACTACAACCAAGACACAAAAAGGGGACTTCATTCTAATCAAACAATCTGTAAAGCTGAGTGGCCTAAATTCTCATTTTAAATCAATTGAAAACTCTATTTACAAGCAGCATTTGACCCTGCTACCAGATCTGTTCACGACTTGCAGCCGTAATTTTCTCTCACCAGAGCAGCTCTGATACTTCAGCTCTGATACTTTCTGAACCCTGAACTGATCCCATAATGCAGTCTCTAACGTACCACATTTCTGCCTATTCCTTTGCAGACATGGCTGCCAATACATCTTGAGCTCTGTGCATTTGGGTTCAGAGTTCAGAGCGTTTTTCTACCCATATTATGACACAGTAAGATACCCTACCAAAAGAACTGTTTAAAGATGGTTTGGAACCGAATGTAGCTATGGTGATCAACACATAATGGATTAACCAGGTTAAAACTTACTTTTCAGATTCATGCAGTGGTTTCAACACAGCAAGAATCTTCACATGTTTAACTTTATGACAGACATAAAAAGGCAAATTATTCTTTAAGGCAATCTCTAAGATTCAAATGAAAACTGCAGTTTTCTTTGCTACACACACTGCCAGCTCAAGATCCATGCTCTTTCAGGCATCTAAACAGTCAGCTTCTCCCTCCCCCACCTTTTTCTTTTCCTTAAGAGTTTGTGCCCTGCTCTGCCACCAAATCCACTTATTTAGAGCCTGCCATCTGCTTAAAAACACAAGTTTGTCTTGCCACCCAGGATGGACAGATTTACTTAGAATTGCAATTCACAAATAAACCATCATACATAGTGTTTTTTAACAGCACACAGCAGTATTTCCACGTTAATTTTGACTCAGATCTCCTGAACAGTCATCAGCATGCACAGCTGCACTGCCACCGACCAGCCAGCAATATGCTTAATTATGTTCCACCCAGTAAATAATTGTTTACAGCTCATGCAAGCCACTATATATTAGATTTATTCAGGCCATAAGGTTCTCAAGAGCAGATGGACAGCATGCTAGAAGGCAAACACCGAATGGAAATTAAATTACTGTTCAGTTCTTCTTCAAAAAGTCTTTGAGCATACCTGGCTTTCAGCTTGATCCAGCATCCTCTGCACAGCTGCCTATAAATGGTGCAAACACAGGACTAGTGAAAACCCTGAGGACACGCAAAACATCTGGTTTCTTTAGTTAAGAACCTAATTTACAATACTCAATGATTATGCATAATGAAAGTTTGATGGAGTTTGCTTTAAACACAGGAGATTTGTTTTGGCTCTGCAGCAGTTCTCGTACTACAAAGCTGTTAAAGGATACATCAAACAAGACCCTCATAGAGATGATTTTCTAAACAAAATGATGGAGAACACAGAAGTTTAATTTTTTTTAAAGCCATCACTGAAATATTGAATACTTAAATGTATCTCCTGCTCTAGCACACAGCCTGGTTTCAGTTAAGTCCATAATCATTTAGTTACATTAACTTTTTAACTTAAGCATCTAAGTAGCACACAGGAAAACACAATGTTTCATGACCCTCTGTTAAAGCAAAAGATGTAACTGTTAAGAAACTGAAACATCATAAGTTAACTGTATCTAGCCATCCAAATCCAGGAAAACAATGAGGATATTCTTTCCCTTCTTTCTTCTAAGTGAGTTGAGAAAAAGGGTATCACTCTCCAAGACCATCTGGAAATCAGTTCTAACAAATTATTCTACAAAGTTGCAAGAAAAAAAAGACACTTACACATAATCAATACAAGACAATATGTTAGTCCTGTTCTAATTTGGAAGAGAGTTATTTAAATTAAAAAAGAGCAAATAAAAATTCAAAAATGCAATCCAGTATGAGAACGCAGTCAGTCTGGTACTAATCACCAAGAATGTCAAATATTATCCACTCTATTAAAGAAAAACAAAACAGAGCAAACAAAAAACCAAACCACATAAACAAACAAACAAACAAAAACAAGCCAAAACCAAAACCACACAAAAAGCCCCAAACCATCCCCACCCACCAGACCACAAAATCTACTTTTTCATCTTCAGGAGGGAAATTAGTTTCTTTTTTTTTTTAAATCACTGTTAGAATTTGAATAAGCTGCTGTTTCAAGACACAGGCAAAATCAATTAAACAACTTTCAGCTGCTGAAATAGGTGCCTCCACTCCTAGCTGGGTAATCAGTTTCCCTCTGGGTGCCTGTCAATGCCCTCTATGAGCCAATTTAACTCACTAACACAGTAAAATAGTGACCCAGAAAAACACAGAGCAAACAAGGAAAAAAAAAGAAAGCAGCTTCCATCTAGTTCAGGGAACCAAATTATACCACTGAGCACTTGGGCAAACTCAGACACAAGGAGAGGGGGGGAACAAAATCCTGATGTTACCATGGTTCATCTCCCTTTGAACTGTATCTCAGTCTTAAACAAAGAACATGAACATCGTTTTCTCTCCCTACTCTGCAAAGAGCGAAATCCACACTTAACACCAGAGGAAGTAAGACAGGAAATACAACAACTGCTGTTCTCTGGCATTCCTCAAGCAAGTGTTACCTAATCAGTGGCACAACCAACTATTAACTGTGGGAGACAGGACTGTCTGCTCATGGCTCTTCTTCTGCTGTATTACCAGACACAACAGCAAAACATCTCCCAGTGATATGACGAGAAACTTTTGTGCTTGTGGAGAATCTAAAATGAGCAAATCTTAGAATGCTGCAGTCACCCCTCACTGGCAATAACAGGCCAGTCCTCACACTGGATTTCTGTACAGGACATCTTACATCTAGGTCAATGAACTTCTAAAATTTAAGAAGAATGTATCATTAACAGAAATGTTATCAATGATTTGTATCTTCAGTATAATTTTTTATTCCACCCAAGATGCTCTGAAAAAAAGATACGTCTTGTTGGATGCGCCAGGTAAAGAGAAGCTGTAACACATCTTTTGATTAAGAACTATGTTAAGGAACAGCAGCAATGTACTTCCATATTCCACATCCTCTTTGGGCATTTTCTTCAGTACTGACTGTCTTCAACTGGGACTTTAAGAAAGGGCCATCTTTAACACATGATGCAGAAAGTGCACATATCAGAACCTGCATTGGCAGTGCCTTCATGTTTAACTGATGTAAACAATTACACACTGTGAACAACAGATGTGTTAAAACAAATTACCCTTCTATATGGATCTACTAGATACTCTTTAACAGTGAATAATAGTTTTTGGAACTTAGACAGAATTGAGTAACTCATACATTTACACATTTGCTAAATTATAACCAAATCCCTCTTTAACATGCATAACTGTTGCATCTCATCACATAACAGGATATGTAACACGTTTATCCTCCCACCACCAGGAATCACCTCTCTTTCTTTCTTCTCCTGTTGCTTCTGTTGTGCCACTTCTCTCTCTTTTCTTTGCTGCTCTTCCCATTCTTCTTTGATCTTCCTCTTTAGGATAAAAAAATTATATAATTATTTAAGGAAACAATGCTTTATAATCCAAGTCAAAATTATCTTGTTTTGACTCAACTATCTTGATTCAAACAACATCTTGACTATTAAATTTCCATCCTGTCACAAGCAACTAAATCTCTGTTGTTTTCTCTTCCTTCTCAAATTTGCTCTTCTAAACAAAAGACAGAAGAGCCTACATTTTCAAACACACCAGCATCAAGAAAAATAGGCCACATCTTGAGTACTGTGTTCAGTTCTGGGCCCCTCAGTTCAGAAAGGATATTGAGATGCTGGAGCAAGTTCAGAGAAGAGCAACAAGGCTGGTGAAGGGACTGGAGCACAAGTCCTATGGGGAGAGGCTGAGGGAGCTGGGGGTGTTTAGCCTGGAGAGGAGGAGGCTCAGAGGTGACCTCATCACTGTCTAGAACTACCTGAAGGGAAGTTCTGGCCAGGTGGGGGCTGGTCTCTTCTCCCAGGCACTCAGCAATAGGACAAGGGGGCACGGGCTAAAGCTCTGCCAGGGGAAATTTAAGTTGGATATCAGAAAAAAATTCTTTACAGAGAGAATAATCAGGCATTGGAATGGGCTGCCCAGAGAGGTGGTGGATTCACCATCCCTAGAGATTTTTAAACACAGATTGGACGTGGCACTGAGTGCCATGATCTAGTAAATGGACTAGAGTTGGACCAAGGGTTGGACTTGATGATCTTGGAGGTCTTTTCCAACCCAATCGCTTCTATGATTCTATGACAGAACAGGAAGAGTCTTACACTAAGTCTACCTTATTTCCTGACACAACTGTAACAGTTAAGTTTATACATCACCTCCTCTTCTTCTTGCCGTTTTCTTGCAGCCTCTTCTTTTTCTTTCTTTATCTTGAACTCTTCTTGGGCCTTTTCTTCTCTCAGCAACCACTGCTCATGTAGTTTTTGTCTACCAAGAAAACCAGACACTACTTAGACCACCCATTTAATGACGACCCACAACTGATGCGATTGTCACGTACACAAGTCAAATTTATTACTGTAGCAATAACTGCAGTTATCTGATCTTCTTTAAAAGAGAAAATTCCACAGGTACCATTCAAGCATTAGAGAAAAGAACTGTGTAGCCTGAAATATTCGTAAAAGATTCTGTTTTACAGAATACATTCAAACTTTTCAAAGTATCAAAACAGAATTGACTCTACCAAAGCATCTACTGCATAAATGCCATTTCCCAGCTTTTTCACCTTTCTGCCTCAAGTTTTTTTTCTTCTTCTTCTTCCTCTTCTTCCTCCACTTCCTCCTCTTCCTCCTCAGACACAGATTCATCTTTTTCTGTAGATTCTGAGAAAAAACCACGAAACAATGCATCTACATAACCAGATACAGTGGACAGCAAAGATACACAAAATTCTACCCTTCAAAAAAAAAAAAAAAAAAGAAAAAACCCAATCATGTCTAGTTCCACTGACAGCACCAAACACTTCACAGTTACCTGAGTCCCTTAGCTTGGCAAGAGCCTGCCGCTTTTTTTTCCTCTTCTCTTTCTTCAGAATTGCTCTGTACTTCTGATGGCTGAAGATAAGGAACACGAAGATGAGAAAACAGCCAAACAAGTAACTTGTACTGTCATACATGCAATTATTTTCCTTCAGCAGAACAAAATTCCACCAAACACAAAAGTAACAGCCACTCAAATGAAACAGTAACTGCAGTGGCATCTGACACGACAATGAAATCTGTAAATCAGTGGCTGTGCTGTCACAGTTGCACCTGAGCAGCAGCAACAGGACACCACACATGGGGGTGTCACTCTCCTTGACCTCTGCAATATTTGACATTATTACCAACTCCATGAAATCTCCCTCAGTTCCTGAAACTTGGGTCACTAGATCAGATCAGGGAGAAAAACTTGGGAATCTCCTACCCTAAAATTTTGGCACTTTTCAGC
This sequence comes from Pithys albifrons albifrons, assembly GCF_047495875.1. Classification (NCBI taxonomy): domain Eukaryota; kingdom Metazoa; phylum Chordata; class Aves; order Passeriformes; family Thamnophilidae; genus Pithys; species Pithys albifrons. Next base: position 9,556,767 of record NC_092458.1, read on the forward strand.
ACATTCTAGCCTTTTTAATGAAATTTTAAGTCTTCTCTCCCTTGATATTCTCCACTGGCAGCTCTCTCAATGCAGAAATAAGAAAACACTCCACACATACAGACAATGCTCAGCTCTGCTCTTCTGCTACAGAAACCTGGCCAGACATTCCCCTGTTTGTCTGACAGCTCTGCATGGCTGCCTACAACCAGCCCCATGTTTTCCACAGGGTTAAAATCCCCCTAAGTATCTAAAAAAGCCTTTCCACATCAAGCCCTTTTCTATCAATTTTCATTCTAGCTCCATCTTCTTAGCCAGTTCATCACAGAAAAATGCAAGGGAGGGACGATCTCCAACTCTTGTCATTGTGCCACACCAAATGCTGACAGGAGATCAAACCCTTCCCAATATGGAGTGTGCAGTTTTAAAAGATTCCACAAGTATAACTCAGGCAGACAGAATGTCATCAGCATCTCCAGTCCTTGTGTTCAGGGCTGCTTACACGGTCACCATCTCCACATCTGTCTGTGCCAGGGTGACACCACGGTGGCTGCCCCAGCAAGAGCTGTGTCCCCACCCGGGCACTCTGCCTCTGACCTGGCCAGCCTGGGGACTCCACATCTCTGCCTGAAACAGATTAAGAGTTGGACTTGATGATCCTTGTGGGTCCCTTCCAACTCAGAATAGTCTGGGATTCTGGGATCGCATCCCTCAGCAGGTGCCTGACACTGAAAGCGACAACCTCCTTCCCAGGTCCCAGGGGCTGGTTCATAGGCACTCTTGAAGCCCAAGGAAGGAAGGGAGAGCAAGGTCCCCTCAGTCCCGGGCCAGCACAGCGCACCGCCACAGACGAGCACGGGGCAGCACCGCCCCAGGGCCGGGGTTCGCCTCCCCCCGACCCGAACGAGACCCGAGCATGGCCTTGGCACAGACCTGGAGACCGCACCGGGGACTCCCGCCCCTGCGGCGGGACCGGACGGGACTCAGCCCGGGAACGGACATCCCGCTGCTTCGCCGCGTCTCACATCGCCCAGGGCCGCCGCTGCCCCGGGCGCTGCCCGGCCCCGCAGCCCGGGCGGGCACGGCGGCCCCGCTGACCCTGGGCCCGGCTGGGAGCGGCCCTGTCAGCGCCCCCCGCCCGGACCCCGGCGCCCCCGTGGCCCCGCTCGCTGCCCCAGCGCGGAGACGCTCCCGCCCCGCGTCCCCCCGGTCCCGGTTCCCCCCGCCCCGCCCGGCCACGGCCGCGTCGAGCTGCGCCACTGCCGGGCCCGGCCGCGGGGCGGCCTCAGCCGCGCCCGTCATGCGCCCGGGCGAGCTCGGCCAGGACGGGGCCGCGACACTCCGCGGGGACCCGCGGGCCCTCCCCCTGCCCCCGCGGGGTCCCGGCCCCAGCTCGGCCGCGGCCTCACCTCGGCTTCCCCAGGGGGGTCTCGGGCACCAACATGGGCGCCGCCATCTTGCGGGGCCGAGGGAGCGTCACGTGACCCCACAGCGGAAAGGCGCGAATTCCTTTCCGGCGGGAACGGAGGAGTGGGCGGGGCCTGCGCTGAGCCCGCGGGGACCCGGGGCGGGGGCGGAGCGAGAGCGAGAGCGGGGTGGGATGGGATGGGGTGGGGTGGCATGGCATGGGATGGGATGGGATGCGATGGGATGGGATGGGATGAGATGGGATGGGGTGGGATGGGATGAGATGGGATGGGGTGGGATGGGATGGGATGGGATGGGATGGGATGGGATGGGATGGGATGGGATGGGATGGGATCGGTCCGTCCCTGCGGTGGGGAGCGCTCACGGGGCAGGGAGCGCATGGAAGAGCAGCACTTCTAGATTCCACCTACTCAAACTCTCGCAAGGACCAGGAGCGATGAGTGCGCCGAACATTTCCCCGCTACAGAAATCATGGAGCTGCGCTGGAAGGGACCGCAGAGGGTCACCTGTCGGACTTCCCTGTCGGGCTGGGCCGCGGCACATGGCACAGGATTGCGGCCAGATGGCCCTGGAGTGTCTCCAGTGAGGGACTGCTCAGTCTCTCAGGGCAATCCATTCAGTGCATGGTCACTCACACAGTAAGGAACTTTTTCCTCATATTGAGGTGGAATTTCCTGTGCTTCGGTTTCTCCCCATTGCTGCTGTCCTTGTGGATGGCACCACCAAGAAAAGCCTGGCACCGTCTAATTGGCACCCACCTTTAGGTGTTCACAGACATTGATGAGCTTCCCTCTCAGTTGCCTCTTCGAGGTAGCAGAGGCCCTTCCCGATTCAGCCTTTCCTGGTGATGTGCAATTTTGACAGGCCTGCAGAGTGACTGAGTGCCCATGGCACAATGTGTGAGCACACCCAGGGTATTGCTGGACATGGCAGTGCCCGTGCTGGGGATGATCCAGCAGTGGCACCTTGGACATGGCAGTGCCCGTGCTGGGGATGCTCCAGCAGTGACACTTTGGACATGGCAGTGCCCGTGCTGGGGATGCTCCAGCAGTGACACTTTGGACATGGCAGTGCCTGTGCTGGGGATGCTCCAGCAGTGACACTTTGGACATGGCAGTGCCTGTGCTAGGAATGCTCCAGCAGTGACACCTTGGACATGGCAGTGCCCGTGCTGGGGATGCTCCAGCAGTGACACTTTGGACATGGCAGTGCCCGTGCTGGGGATGCTCCAGCAGTGACACTTTGGACATGGCAGTGCCCGTGCTGGGGATGATCCAGCAGTGACACTTTGGACATGGCAGTGCCCGTGCTGGGGATGCTCCAGCAGTGACACCTTGGACATGTCAGTGCCCATGCTGGGGATACTCCAGCAGTGACCAGCTGCCAACACCTTGTGCTCTATGAGCTTCCCCAGTTGTGTTGTAAGTTGTGTGTGAGAATGTGAGGTGTTCAATGCCTGTCACGAGCTGAGCTTCCAGTGTCTCCTGACTGCCATGAATATGGGGGATGAATGGCTGGCCTGGCTCACAGCCTCTCACAGTACAAGGAGGTCACAGTTCCAGTGCAGCAGCAGCAGCAGCAGCACACCAAACTCATACATTTAACTCACACTGCTGACATATTCCCATTATAGTCTCCGAGGCATACTACCTGACTTGATTATAAGTGTACTTCGTGGCAGGAAACAAGTTACTCCTCACAGACCATCATGGATTTGACGGGTGGAAATATGCCAGTTGTCAGTAATCAGTTCCTTGGTGCCATGTGTGATAGGTTGCAGCCTTCAGAGGCAGTGTATTTGTAGGTTTTATTTGGGCATGTTTTGCTATTAATAATATACATGGTTGATTAAGGTCTAAATTATTGTCCTAAACCACAATGTAGGAGCTTATTTCCTATATCCTAGAGGTAGTATGTTGCCTAAACAGAGCTGCTGGCTGTGAAGCTACCACAGTAGCCTTTGTCAAAATCTGGCTAATTGATTGTACTGTTCATTAACAGCATAATGAGTATCCTCTTACTTATTCTGAAGCTTGGTGAAGTTATTCCAAGCGAGCATGTGACTGCTATAGTCAGCAGTTACATTTGCTACTTGACCAATGAATATTCAGACCGTGACCTCACTGCTGTTACTGAACCATGTGTCGGATCTGAGACTGTCTTAAAATGAAGGAGTTGACATCAATGTTACTTTTACTGTTTCTTGCACAGAACATACATGTAAAAGAACACATAATTTGCTGCTTCTTGGATACAGAAGATGGCAGTATTGTGCATTTTACAGCTGATGAACCATTGACACCCATGAAAATTTTGGAAAAAAACCAAATATTTTCCATTATTTTATTTCATTAAGAAATCACAACTGTAACTTTTCATCCTCCTTTAAGCAGATTGTCATAATATTAACCTTCCCTTAAACTAAGTATAATTTAAAATTGAGAAATCCTATTATTCCTTTTGTTGGTGTGCTGGCATTTCATCATGGCATTTTCCCAATATACTTGGGGAAGGCACCATCTTATGCTTAAAAGGTAGTGAAAAAGGAGGATCTCTTTTTAAGACAAGAGAGAACACAACAGCTATTATAGATAACAGTAGTGATTCTGGGAAAAGCTGAAAACAGGAATACAATAATTCTGGTTTTCTCCATTTTGTTTATTCTTATTAATTTATACACATACAGCAACTTGATATTCGAGTCCAGGCACAGCCTTCCATACAATTTATTTGATACACTATCAGAAAAAAAGGCCATTCTAAGCAAGAGCCAATCACGTATCCAAAGTAATGTAGCATTCCTGTCTCAGTAGCTGTTAGTCCATACACTGGCAACCTTCAAGAAGTTTGCGGAATTCACTGTTCCATATTTCCTGAAGAAAAATATGCCTGCATGGTATGGTGTGATGTGAACCCCATCAGGAAAAGGTCAATACTGGATGCACATATTACATTTTATGGAATAATAGAGAAAAGTTTATCTTATGACTTGAAGTTACGTACTATGTTGCATTATAAATATCTGCGTGTCTTTCAAGGTGTGTGTAGAGAATTTTGTATGTGCAGCAGAGCAGCTCTGAGTAAGAATGCAGGGACTCCGTCTGGCACACATTTGCACTTCCTTTCCATGTGGTTCTGCTTTTTTTCATTTCTTGTATTTCCATCATTGTGTACTGACATAAGCAGGTGAAAAATGTTCACTCTGTTGCATGATCAAGCCCTGTGTGGAAAAAGACAGATACATTTTGTAAGCATACAAAAAAAGACAGATACATTTTGTCAAAGTTGTCCTCATCTCACAATATTTGCTGTATTCTCCAGAAGAAGAGCAGTACTTTCTTCATGGAATTGTACATCTCTTTTTTTTTTTTCTCCTGGCTGAAGAAAATGGACATGAGTGGGAAATGGCAGTCAATCACTAGCATGGATTTGTCTGACTCAGAAAAAGTGTTAACTAGGAGATATCCAGGAAGTGTGGGTTTGAGATGGAACGGTTTTCATTGACACCTGAGGGCTGTACTATAACTGTGACAATGAATTGGCAGCACGTCCTTCCCCACCCTGTCTCTTTGCTCACTCTCCATGCCAGCCCCTCTGTGGGCCTTCCTTTGTGCTTTCCACTGCAAAGTGCCCTTTCCAAGGTGACACATGTGAATGCTGGAGAGCACGTCCTTCCCCCAGCTGCTGCTAATGTCTGCATGACTGTCTCAAGGGGTAAATGATTTCTCACATGCTGTCTGCATCTGTGAGCACTGATAAAAACTATGTAATAACCTGAGTCACTTTTGCACTGTTACCGTGATGACGGTGGTGGCAGTCCTCCTTTAAAACCCTGTCACCCCAAAACCACCTGTAAAAATCTGCATTTAGTGAGACTTAGGCTGGACTTGTATCAGCCAGCCTGCCTTATTGGATGACAGTGGCATTCTCTTAGATCCCACTCTCATCAATTTGCACTGTGCAGCCTGCAGAGAACTGAGTGGCATTTCCCTTGTACCCGGGGAGCTGCACAGTGCTGTGCCCAGCTGGGCCTGCAGTTCTCCAGGTACATTTCCATGAGTGACTAATGCTGACAGCCGCACATTGACTCTCCTCGTAAGAGCTGAACACAACGATTTAAGACTAAAGATTAACTTCCTCAAAGTTTAAAACTGTTAATTTGTCAAATTTGAAAACCAAGTTTAAGTTTGGCCGTAGCTGTTAATTAACTTATATGATACCTATCAATATTTTACTTTCCTGGGATTTTCCATTTCAAAGACATTGAAAGGAGCAGAAAAAGTACTTTTCTAATCACATGGAGAAGGTGGAAGGGGTTTGCTTACTTGCTTTACCAAGTCATATGCTTTCTTGACATTTCAGTTCTCTCCTGATTTGTTTGGTAGTCCAAATTATGGTATACTGTTAAATATATATATGCAGACAGTAGATGAACTTATGGGGGCTACAAGCGCTGAAAACAAATGATAGAGACTCTTATTTTCAACCAGGCAGACAAATTAATTTAGTAAAATAAGAGAAATAATAGTTCTTTGCAGTAGTTCAATTATATTTATGGCTTGCAGATTGTGCATGAAATTCTACATGGCTATGACTGTAGCTCAACAGTAGAAAAGTATAGGTACTGTAAGAGAGAAACCACTTAAAAATCTAATACCTCACAAAATAGTGAATTAAAAACATACCTTTCATATGTGCATGTAGATTTTCGTTTGTTCAAGCATACTGATGCCTGACTGATTAATCAGTGGCAAACAAATGCAGACATGCTTAAACAGAGCTACATATCTGGCCAAAATTGGAGCAGAGAGTCTGGGCAGAAGGTAATCCGTGCATGGATATTTATTAATGAGATACAAAATGTCTGTCTTTTGTAACCTGAAAAGTTACAGTGCTTTTTGAGACAGTATTTAAATTTATGTGAAGAAAAGTTGTCTTTCTACTAACACCTTACATGTCCACCTGGCTTGTTTAAAAAACATGCTGGCTTTGGGAAACAATTTATAGATGTGCAGCAATCGGTTGCTTACGTGCAATGCTCTGTGCATACACAGCTGGATAAGCACATGTGCCTTCAGCTTGGGTGCATTTGGCACTCATCCAAGTTGCTGTACACGTATATATCAACTGCACAATGCTCTCCCTGTGAGCTCTGAGCTGGAGTGTTTATCACACTGCTGCTTCCCCTGGCCTTCTGCCCTCTCTGCTGGAAACAATCATTTGTCTTGCTTCTTGCCAGCAAGATAAATTGGGGAAAATCAGCCATCCTGGCTGGAAGTCAGCAGCCCTGATCAGGGAATCCAGTCATGTCCTCTGAGTTGTTCCTGCTGGGCATCGTGTGCCTTCAATGTACTTTGACACCAGCTCCATGTGATTCTCTGGGAAAGAACTGATTTATGGTGTTTCACAGGGGGGAAAGTGGTGACGCTGCGTATTGACGCTCAGTTCCATTTGCCTTCTGGCAGCAGTGAAAGAGTGCTGGGCTTCTCTCCTCTTTTCTCAAGTTCTTCAGTGTTTTCCCCAAAGGTACTAAAAGGTTCACATGATCATTATTGAAGCAATGTACATGAATTTACCATAAAACTGATTGCATTTACAGCCTTTTAAGATGTATTTAAGTTACAAATGTTACAGGAACCTGATTGTCTTTCATACATCGGTACATTTTTTGGTGCTCTCCTTTTGATGTGTGTACATACAGCATGTAAATTTAAGTTGTCATTAGAAATTAATGCATCACTTTTTTGTTTTCATAGGGATAGATTGGACATCTAAGTAGATAAGGTATCCAGTAGTTTTGCACTCAGAACTGGTTGCCTAGTGAGACTAAAGAGATGCCTGGGAATCAGCTTGGTTTAATGACTTTTAGAAATGGAATATCAAGTCCTTTAACAGTTGCTTCAAAAATAAGATTAAATTACTGAAACAGTTGAATTCTCTGTTACCTGAAAGTCCAAGTAACCTAACATAGTAAGTACTTGTTATTGTTTTCCATAAATTCAATCCAATGGTAACGTCAAATTTTCTCACTGTTTGTCATTCATATGAAGGTCTTTGGGTTTGCAGTCTCCAGACACACTTCTCAGTGCTAAAGGACCAACTGAAAGTAATTCTGAAGCAATCTTCGCTTTGGGAACTAACCATTAATCAGAATGGCTACAGAGGGAATACAGCAGTAGAGTGGAATAAAATAATTCTGTCTTGCTACCTAGATTGCAAAAATTGTTCAAGTACCTGCAATACATTTCAGTTTCTGGATTGTTTCTCCTCTTCATGTATTTGCCTTATTAAATATTTGATTAATAGCGTAGAGTGCATCATTAAAATATTTCCATATGTGTGTTTTTATGTATACACAGTGGTCATGTCTACAAAACAGGAACATGTTCCTATTCAACATGCTTCTTATTATGTGTCCTTTTACTGCCCCTCTTGTTGCTATTGTAATGAGCTTCTGAAAGGGAAAGTATTTTTCCATAGGTTTAACAGTTCTTTTTTTGTCAGGCAGTGCCTCAGGTGTGGGGTGTTTTTGTGTAAAATAAGGTGTTTGCCCTGCTGGGCTCAGACCAGCTCCTGAGGCGGGATGTAGGAGTAGGACCAGGGTAGGAATAGAGAACAGAGCACTGTGCCCACCAGGGTGGCCCTTCAGAAGTACTGTAAGTTTGAACGAAAGTGAAGGGCAAATCCAGAGCCCTGTTTTTTTGCGTCTGTGTTTATTACACATTTCTTTTGGAGAAGTGAACAGGGTGCCCGGTCTTCCTTTATCCTCAAGGACCCTCTGTGGGGCCAGACAGTTTCCTGTGGGAGGCAAGTAGCACCTTCCTTTGGGATCCGGTGTCAGGCAACCACCTGCTGTGGGTAACAGTTGCTGCTGCTCTGGGGTGGCATCCCACAGACATCTTGTGTGTCTGTCTGACATTGCAGCTGGGGGAAAAAAAGATTGGCCTGGAGCACTCTGTGACATTTTGTATTTTTCTAAAAAGGAAGAAGGGAAATTAAAAACTTGTTATGATTTTTTTTTACTACAGAGGAAGGTAGTGAATAACTAAAAGTAGACAGTTGTTTCTTGTGCTTGTTTTTAGCTAAAATAACGGGGGTTAATTATTAAACCTTTTACTTGGTCGCTCACTTGTGCTCCTGATGCTTTAATCCTGGGTCACAGAAAGTTTAAGAGTGCTTTACAGGGGAGACTCGACTTCTTTTTGCCTCAACCTTTCCATGCTGACGGGATGTTACGGGCTTTGCTGCTTACACTCTCTGTAGTTGCCATTGCTTATGCTGAGCTCTGCAAGCCAGGTAAGATTTGGAGCTGATGCCCATCATTCCCCAGGTAAAGTAGCTATAAGTTTATGACTGCAAAACTGCCAGCTTCTCAAATTTTTATTTTAACTGTTATTTTTCAGTTTGAAGATTGAAACGCTGAGCATTCAGTTCTTTTAGGAGTTTGCAAATTAAGGGTGGTAGTTGATCTCACTTAAAGAGGTCATGGTAAGCCTCCATGAGACTCTCTAAGGCTTTTTTAATTCTAGTAACTTCTGTTCTCCTAAACAGGTGATCTGTTAAGACACATTTAGAAGCTGCCATTTGTGAAATAATTAGGGAAGTAAATGATTTAATATCCTGTTTCGGCTGACTGTTAATTTATGTTTGCTTTTTTCTCTTTGTGTCAGATGCACAGAATGCTTTCAAAGTACGGATTAGTATCAAAACAGCTTTGGGAGATAATGCAGTAAGTAAAGCATCTTCATGTATTCTTCCCAACTGAATATCTCCCGAAAGAGAAGTAATATATATGGTAAAATTTCTGAAGGTAACGTGAGCAAATTGTTCTACAATGTTAATTGCAATAGCTTGCTCAAGTCATGATCCAGAGATCCATTTCTTGACACTTGACTAGCCCACTTCTTAAAATGGCATTCTTTAAAAGAAGTATAAAGATAATTTTCTGTCAAACATTTTTTTTTCCCCCTGGAAAAGCAGTGGGGATGTTACACTTTATACCTGAGAGGTGCTGCGTAAGTCTAAGTCTGTATTTTAGGGAAAGCACTTCTGCTCAAGAGTGCTATTTGCAAAGTCAAGTACGTCTAGGAAGAGAAGCAGAAAAAGATTTTTAGGTCTTTATGGAATGGAACTTTATATCAGGCTCTCAGACAAGCATTAACTGTAGAGATCATTCAAGCATGTCATATCAATTGCCTGCTAATGGAGAGTTTTGGATAGTGGCCTTTCTTCCCTGCCTGTGGTGCACAGGCTTGTCTCACGAGGACTGAACTGCTTTGGGTTAATTCAGATCTTTGGGTTTAATGTAGAAGTACTGATGTGAGCAGTAAGAGATACATAGGAGATTGGGTCATCAGATAACAAAGTGGTCCTTCCTGATCTAAGACTAATATGCCAAAGCTCAGTACTTTGTTAGCAGTTTTGAATACTTAGAGGAAATCTGCAGCACATTAACAGGTTTAGCATAAAATTAGATATGAAACATCTTGGACAGTCATCTCCACTGGAAGTGTAGTGTCTGATCGTGTTATGAGCCCTGGGAAACAAAAAGCAGTAGGTTACATGTTATAAGAGATTGGTGATAGGAGAAACTCCCTATGACTGTAGAAGCTGTTCTAAAACTACCCTGAAATATCAGGTAATTTAAAGCAACATTAGCAAGGACCTAAGTTTCACTGATAACTTCATAAACAAGACAAATAACAAAGATTTATTCAAGATACCTGATAAAGTAAATATCTGGAAATTCCTGTGGAAGTCAGTTTTCTTGGATGGGAGACGATTAAACAGTAGTGTGAGCTTAGTTTGTTTAAAAAAATATTAAAAATAGTGTATTGCTCTGGCTGAAAATATGTCAAATAATTATTGAAACTCCTCTTAAAGATGACTGCTAATATTTAATCTTGGTTCAATATAGTAGCAAAGAATGAAAATTGCAGTTCCCAGTAATGCCCTTTTTTAGTGCTTTTTACTTCTCCACCTTTAGTAAAATAAGGGCGATTTGTTTGATCATTTGTCACTTTTTAGATTTTTCATTCAAAAAGGATATGAGACAAATCATTACCCTTAAAGGCACTTTATATTGCAAGACAAAAGCAATAACTGAGGAGTATATTGGTTTTTTGTAGAGAGTTGTTTATTTCATATAACAAAGTTTCACAGAGTGTATGAAAGTGCTAAGAATGGGACAATCAAGAACAGCATTTCAGAACAATAACTTGCTGAAAGGTCACCCACAGACAATAAACAGTTTATTACAGGCACAGGTAGTAGTAGTTTCTTTTCATAGCCATTGCAATCTTCTCTGCGAATGACTGAAATTGAAAACAGAAACTACTGTGAAACTGAAATTCATTTTTGTTAAAGAATTTGGGACACTACTATTTTTTAACTTGTCATTTATTTTAGCAATGAAAAGTGTAATACTGTCACTGTGTCACAGTAGGACATGCCCATGTTCATTCATTTCCAAATGACTTCCAAGATACATGATAACAGAAAACCCTGATACTGTGGGAATTTTGCTCTAGGACTGGCAGGATAGCTCCACTGTACATTCAGGGGCGTAGGACATCAGTTAGTGCAGCTTTTCACATGGTTTAGTGCACGCTATGCACTTTGTGTGAGGCTGATACAAACAGGACACCATTTTTTAATTTGTTCACAAGGTAGGCTGTGCTTTCAGGCAGGGAATTCCATTTAGTGTATTTATTTAGGTCTTATCACAATGGAGCTGGAAAGAGCAGCTCAGATGCAGTGAGTATTCAGCTGTTATCATTTTATTTGCAAATGATGGGTGTACTTGACAGAGACATTGTTTGCTGATCGGTGAAAGGAAACAGGGTACTGTAGGCCTAAATGGAAGATGATTTATGAGTCTCTCTGAGGATGGTTTGAACTTTATGAGTGGCTTCTGGAATAGCTGCTAGTCACTAGTTGCTTCCTACTTATGGGGACAGCAGAGGGGTAGAGAGTTAATTCAAAAGTGACAGAGGCACCTGGGGAGTGAGAAGAAGTGATGTGCACTCAGAAGTGTCTGTAACTACTTGGAGTCACCCCTCATTTTAACTGTAAGAGTTGAAGGGCTGGCACCTCAGGGGCTGCAGCCAAGTGAAGTAGAAGGTGCATATCCCCTCTGGCTCATGTATACAGGCTATTTCCAGAGTAGAGGATGAAGAGGAGAAAGACTGACATACACTTTGTGTCTTGCCACCACATGGGACCCAGAAGTGTGTTCGTGTGTCCATGGCCACACTGCAGTTTGAATGGCTGTCTAGTTAAAACACAGAACCCTTCAGGCACAAAGGGACCTTGAAGGGTCCCTAGTCCTCTGCTGCTCAAAGCCATGTCAATAACTGAAATCAGATCAGGTTGATCAGAGCAATCTTGTAATATTATAATCTCACTGTACTGAAATTTTGTCTTCCTTAAAGCACTGCTATCGCATTTCACCCCATCAACAACCTACTCTCATTGTCTTTCACCCATTATCTCATCATCTTCCTCTTTCATTAGCAGGCATTTAAGACTGGCTTTCACAGTCAGCTGTGTCTAATTCTCCTTCTCTTTAGCATATAAAGGATGGCAAGTGCAACTGAGCCAAGGTCTTTGTGTTGGTTCCTTTGTAGAGCAATGAAGATCATAAACATTAATAGTTCTGATACCATCATGTAATGTTTCATTGATAACAGTTATGTTTATAGAGTGTGGTTGCAAATTATATATAATTTTCCTCTATAGCAGCAGAAAATGTGCATCAATAGCTGCACTGGACAGAAGCATCCTCGGTCATCAGCTGCAGTCCAGGCCTTTGCACTTGAAGGATAAAGATGAAACTGATAAAACCGCATAAGTAAAACAAATCAGCTCTAGTGGAAGGTGTCCCTGGCCATGGCAAAGGAGTTGGAACTAGATGATCTTTAGGTTTCCTTCCAACACAAATAAGTTCTAGGTTTCTTTGCACCTGTCTCTCTGACTGGAGAAAGCTGCTGATTAGAAACTGGTTTCTGGCAATTCATGCCCAATTCTGCTGCTGAGCTTTCTCTGCCACTCTTCTCCCGCCATTTCTTGCAGCTTTCTGTTTATTCTGTCTTTTTTTAAAAGTGCTTACTCTTTCAACTGGGATGTGAATTCCTCACTACAAATTCTTTTCCCTGTTTTGAGATACCTTTTTTGTTACTGTGACCTGAGGAAGTCCTAGGCTACCATGTTATTCATGAAACAGTACTAGATTTGACAAATTTTGCATTGCACTAAACCTAAACTTATCAAGTCCATGTACTTGGTAGTGTTGGATTGCATTTGTGTTCATGTAAGCATGGAATGGAGTGTGCTTCATAATTATCCATTTTCAAGACAACTGATTGAATTATTTCTCTGTCTGTTTTAATCCACTGGGTAACAAATTATTTTTTTTGTCCTTTTGAACCTGTTCTCAAAGGCTGCAGGTGGCATATAGGGATTCAGTCAATAGCGTCACGTGCAAAGAAAAAGATCTTCCCTTTTAGTGCTGCAAATTGTGCTTCATTGTTTAAATACAGATGTCTTTAAAATGATGATAAATAGTTTTATGGCTCCCATCTGGATTAATTCCTTTACTAAATTATGTCTTTTTCTTTTAGTAATAGTTGCTCTCATTACTGTCATTTTTCCATCAGTGCAGTGGGATCAAAATACAGACTTTTATAACTTCTTTCCAAAGCATCAAAGTATTTTCCCATTTTAGTTCCCAGGCTGGCATGCATTATCACAGTATGCTCACAACTATCTTCATTCATGAGGCAAGAGTGGTGAGTCAGAACCCAGGTTCTCAGCACTGCAGCTGGATTTTAGTGCTGCTCAAGTTGTCTGTTGCCTCAGCCTTGTTGTCCCTGTCCTACTGCATCTTGGAGAGCCCATTTCACAACTCATTCTTTGTCTAATGATGATAAACATGATCAGTATGACTTTCTGCTCTTAAATGGCGGCCTCTTTCCCTGCTTAGGTTCACAGTCCGGGGGATGCCAACACAAACTGAGGGCTGCTGATACCTCAAAGTTGGATTCCTTTTTTCTGTGGAGAGATTGCACCTCCATGCACCCAAAATCAGAATTTAAAAACTAGAGTTAAGATTTGGCATTTTCAGTGCTGTTTACTGCTTTTTGATGTACATTGCTGAGTTTGAAATGTGTTATAAAGGGCCATAAAAAAGAGGTTCAGGTTTTCAAGAGAGTTAGATATCCACACAGCTGGGTTTCTAGTTTGGATGATTACAGAGAAGATTTTTTAATGCTGAAAGTTAAAGATTAGATTTGTGTTCTGATTGACTGAAGAAAGCTGTTTCTAACTTTTATTAATATAATTCCAAGAAACTAATAATTTTTGTAATCTGCTGAAAGGAAAATTCCAGTATGCCTCAGACCTGGCTCCTGTTATAAAAATAGATGCAGTTCTTTCAGGTCATTAGAATCGCATACGTGTATGAAAGCCCAGGGGTACCCAGTGAAGCTGTCTCAGGAAACTTAAATTACAAAAGCCTGATTTTTCAGCAGAACAACAGAGTTTTTGGAGCCTGTATTTTACTACTTATTGAAGTAGTAAGGATGCCATTTTTTTCTTTTGTCTCATATGCAATGTAATAATTTGTATACATAGTTGAGTCTTTTTGTTAAAAGGAACATGTACAGCAATAAGGCTACAATCTCATTTTAGTTTCTGAAGTCCAGGTCCCAGAGACTACCTTGAAAATTAGCTTTTTTAAATTTATTTTGGGGCAGAGCTAAATAGTCTTTGAGATTGAATTTAAATCTTCTATTTTAACTGAGTTTATTTAGCAAAAGGAGCAAGGCCATGGATTCAGCTGTGTGGGAAGAATTCTGGTAATACACCTAGCCTTTGGTACAAGAAACTGTTTAGTCAGCTTTCAGAAACGTTTGATTACTTCAGTTTTTGAAAACATTCTTTGCAGTTTATATTATTTATGTTGCAATTTGTATTGTGCTTTTCTTTTCCCCCCACTAGAGAAAGTCCTTTGTGCATTCTAAATAATGGGCATTTATTTTCTTAGCACAAGCAGAGAATTTATTAATTTTCTTGATCAATACAGCATTTCAAGTTCAGTGACTCTTTTCCCTCTCTGTACTGCCAGCACTGCTGCTGAAACTAATTATTTTCCAACTTGCTTTACAGTATGCCTGGGACTCTAATGAAGAGTACCTCTTCAAAGCAATGGTGGCTTTTGCAATGAGAAGATACTCCAGCAAGAGCACAACTCAGTAAGTATCTACTCAGATTTGCCCTATGCATATGAACAGTGCTTCATATAGTGATTGTTCTTTGTGATACAGAACTGTAAAAATCATTATATAGAGATTCTAGAATCAGACTGTTCCAGTATACTTTTTGACAGATGCATGTTAAACATCACGTTGTCTCTGTCTTAAGCAATGTTCAGTCTTTGAATCAGTATCCCTGGTGATGCAAAGTGACACAGCTGTGGCTGTGGGATGGTGCCAATTCACTTTAGGAAGAATTTGCCAGTAAGATTTGACACCTTCTGGAGACCATACAGGGAACCATTGAAGGCACCCATTGAAAGGTCAAGAGAGGCAGTACAGATCTTTGACTAAGGAGCTTTGGTGCACACTGTCTTAGAGCTCCTCTTCAGCAGGATGCTGAAGATGAGCTGACTCAGAATGCCGGAGGGTGGATAGCTACGCCAGTGCTGTGCTCTGCTGGGTGTTTCTATCCCCAGTCTCACAGTGGTTCAGTTACCTGGCATCGAGAAGTTTCAGATGTTGCAGTTCAGATATAAATCAGCCTTTAATTGGTTTTGGGATTAAATCTACCCTGAAGTATTGAATATTCTTCTCAGGCTTCTGATCCTTGCTACTCTATGAAATTGGATACCAGATTAGACAGACCATTTAGCAAGCTGTATTTTTAGTATGTTCTTATATTTCTTAAATGAAAATCCTTGTAAGTGCATTTCCATAGGCCTTTTATTTTTTAATTGTTTTTAAATCTGAAACAAAAGATTTATGGTTCTGGTAGGCTAACAAGGAAAAGGTTCTCAATTTACTTAAAAATAAAACTGCTTCAGGCTGTCATCGCATCAGATGAAACATTTTCAAAGATATTAGTTAACTTTAGTCACATGATAATTATTGTGGCTGTTGCACTTCTCTTAAATAGAAGGGGATTTCTCCCTCCATGTAACAAGAATGTTTGATTCCTTATTGTTTCATTTTAATTCCACAAAAGTGCTCTCCTTGAGCAAGAGAGCCATATACCAAGCTTAACAAAAACAGCCAAGTGTGCTACTAAACCTAATTAAAATGACACTTTAAAAATGAGCTCAAGATACAGCTAATTACAAATTATTCTCTAGGTCTTTTTCTCAGGTTTTCAAATTAGCAGAGTTTTCATCCAGCATCTGATGCAGAAAGATTTGCTTTTGTATACTTATTTTAGTCCTGGGTCCTTTTTTTTTTTTAAATTATTCTCTTCCTTCAAAGTCATGGTGCTTTCACAAAGCAAAAAACCTGTGTCAGAAGCCAGTGATCTTTTTCCTCTTCAAGCACCACAGTTTTCTGCAGACTTAAATAAAACTGGTTGATGCAGGAATGGGAAAAAATGAAGCCAGTATGAAAGGAGTTAAATATTTAACTCCAGTTTTCTGTACCCACTCTTGGAAATTATAAAATGTATACTCACTTATTCATCTTCCTACCAAGACATTTTTTCCTATGGACAAATATGATGTCAATGTTACCCCAGTTTGGAGGTGATATTGCACATATCAATAATTTCCTGCCACTAAGTTGGTTAGAGGAGAAGTCAGTATAATATTTAGAAACAGCCAGCTGTGGGCATCTTTACCTCTTTTTAGGACAGCCTCAGATTTCCCCATGGGGTATAACTTGTTGATGTGTACCTTGGAGATACAACTGGAAACTCATCTAGAACTTGCAGATACCTTTGTGGTTGTGTATAGACAGCATGTCCACTGAAGGACAGCTGTGCAGCTCTGAGATCTGGTACAACTTTCTAGGCAACAGGCTGAGGAGTTGCCTATGTATAGATCTCTCCCAAATCCCAAGGGACGTCAGAGCCCCTGTTCAGTGACAGAGAGACTAGATGAACCTTCCAGTACACCCAAATAATCTGCCTGTTACATGGGAGCAGGAAGGCTGTGAAAGCCTTCATCCTGTTAGATGTGCTGGAAACAGCACACACCTTTCCCCACCTGTGTGGCTCACAGCTGGAAGGAGGAGTGCAGTCCCTCCATCCTCTCTGCAGTGGGCATGGAGGTATGGGAGCACTCAGGATACAGCAGCATGTTGTGCACAGGAATGGCACTCTGGCATAGCTGGTGAGGATAGAGGCAGGGGCTTGCAGTGTGGTGAAGAGAGGAGCTTGGGGCAGATAAATTACATTACACTACTGGCAAATAAATTGCATTTCACTGTAGGAGTTTTTCAGGCAAATGTCAACATATTTTCTTCAGGTTCTCTAAAAGACCAATGACCAATTATTCTGTCATAATAGAACAAACAAGTTGCCTCTGACTTGCATTCTGGTAGCATCTAAACTTACCCAAAATTTGCATCTGGTTAATTGAAGATTTTTGTCAAAATAAAACTTATGAAAAATTTGTCATTGGTTTACATAACTAAATACTGGTTCTGCCAGAGTATAAATTACGCACATGGCCATAGCCAGGATGTGACAAACCTCCCCTTTAACATTCCATTAATTTCTAACACACTCACAGCCCTCAAGTAATTCGCAACCACAACTAACTCCCACATGAGACCAGCTGCCGTTAATTTTAGCAAGCTGAGTCAGGCCCTAAAACAACTTGTGTGGTGGATCAGGATAACCATTGTTGCAGTTCTGTCCTATTGTTTTTGATATTCAAAGTCACCTCTTGTTAGGCTTCTGAAGCTGGGTAAAAGCAAGCCTGTGATGACAAGCATTTGATTGTGCTGCTGCAAACAGCAGTTGATGTTGTTGTTGCCCTTGTGTAACCACTGAGTGACCCAATGCAGAATGGACAGGTTTGCATGTTACATCTCAAGTTCTCTGAAGTTAATTTCTAAACTTCCATTAATAAATCATGGAGCAGTGTTTAAAGTTTGAAAGGCTTGTCAAATTTTCAAGTTTTTGTGAAACAGAAGAAAGACATGATTCATCAAATTACTCAGTATCTATTAATATAGATCAAATAAATACTTATTTTCCATGGAGAATTAAACCCCCTTTATTTCCTGCTTTATGTATGACCTTTCAATTGACTCTCAATATATATGGTCATGAACTACATAAGCCAACCTTTGATCTGTCAGTGTTAGAAAATTATTGTCTGTAGTCTGTGTTAGTAACCCTGGTTTCTCTAATCTGTGACTCATTTGAAATAATATGCATCTCTTTTGGGCCTGAGACTAGTTAATCTTTAGAGCAGAAAGAATGTTATTGCATTTGCTTTCATTCAAGTAACAGAATCTAGTTTTGATATGTCTTCCCTCCATTTATAGATCAAAAAAGCTGCAGTTTTCCTCACAAAATGACCCACAAAAAATTCATCACTATCCATCTTCTTAAGACTGTCTGGTTTTGGTACTAAAAATATTGTGACCATTTATAACAACAAGATAAGCTTCTAGAGTTAAAGCTGTTACACCAAGGTGATTCTGTGGCTGCTGCTCATGGAAAGGAAGAAAATAGGATTCCTTTCAAGGAGCAACTGCACAGCTGTGGGTTAGAAGAGTCATGATGCTTTTGAGAGAGCTGCAGATAGGCACTCATGGCTTGGGACTGTGGTTCTTCCATGAGCTAATGGCCACTGTAGGCACCTGGCTCCCTTTGACTTTCTGGTAGCTCTTTCTTATTCCTAAACATTCCTTTAAATCTCCATAAGGAACAATGATGATGTTTTAGTACAAGGAACTGTCATGGTTTCCTTCACTCTACTCTGGTGTTCACTTGTGTATATTAAAGGAAATTCAATTTTGGACTTATGCTGTGGTGCCATAAGGCCAAACCAAGATCTTGTCATTTTGATGATAACAGTCTCCTATAATCTCCATGTCAAAAGTCTATAAGCTGCTAAGGAAAAAAAAATCCACATATATGTTTACAAATGCACTTAATTAGTACATGGAGAAGGCAGGTTTCTCAGATCTGCACAGTGTGATGGCATCATTGCAATGCTTCTGCGTGTTGTGAATCTGACCTGCATTCAAATAGCATGGGAGAGAAAAAAAGGTGCATCTGCTACACAGAAATGGCCATGTTGGTGCTTGTTGAACCAGTCTGTTTTGGTGTTTACTCAATCCCCTTTGAACTTCTTGTGAGCAGTATTATTCTCTTTGGGTCTTGGAATGATTTATGGCATTTGAATTCCACTGATGAAAAAGTGGAGGCTGTGAAGCCAGGTTTTGGATGCTTGTAATTGAGTAAGGATTTTAGACACAACAGGGAGCAGAAAGGCAGCAAAATTTATGTATCCTAACACAATCCTTGCTGCCCAATTGATTCAGTGCTGTTTACTCTAAAGAGAGAGAGAGAGAGATGCTGCCCCTGTGGTGACTGACTGCCCTGTCTCATGCTGAAAGCCTTGGCACTGAGGAAAGACCACAGGCTGAGGAGTCTCTGAATAAGAGTGAGAAATACAGGGGGTTCTGCCAGTCCTTGCCTACTAAATCTTCCTTTCTCTTTCGGGATCAAGCTTTCCTCACCCCATTTAAAAAACATCTGTAAGGCAAGACATATGCAAATTTTTCACCTGGCTCATTTTTATATTGTGCCACAGAAAGTGCAGCTTTAGGAACTGTGGCATAAAATGTTGGGTCCTACTGTTATAAATTCGCCTGATAGAAAACTTCCTCTGTAGATACAGTTTTAGATATTCTGTGTCATCAGCAAAGATTTGTCAGCCACCAGCCAAAGTAGCAGCTTTTCCCGTCCCCTCCTGTAAATTTTGTGCTTTGCTTTTATTTTGTGAAGAATAAATCTACTTTTAACTTCTGACTGTTGCCAGCAAACTGATGGGAACATCTTTTCAAATTCCAGAGGATGGCTTTCCTCTTTTATCCATAAAAATTCTTCATATTTGCCAAATTTACATAGATCCAGAGTGGTAAAAGTGGTTATTTCAGCTGTGCAAAACCACTGCTTTCCATTTTATTGCATATCTCTCTGGAATGTGGTCCTGTAGCTCAGAAGGCCAGCCATGTCCTGGGCTGCATCAAAGATGCACAGGTTGAGGGAGGTGATTCTGCACCTCTGCTCTGCTCTGGTGGGACCCCACCTTGAGTGCTGCATCCAGCTGTGGGGTCCCCAGCACAGGAGGGACATCAACCTTTTGGCATGAGTGCAGAGGAGGGGCACCAAGATGATTAGATGGGTGGAGCACCTCTGTTAAGAGGAAAAGCTGAGAGAATGATTCTTGTTCAGCCTGGAGAAGAGAAAGCTCAGGGGTGATGTCGTAGCACCTTCCAGTTCCCGAAGGGAGCCTACGAGAAAGATGGAAAGGGACTTTTTACTGAGACCTGTAGTGACAGGACAAGGGTTAACAGTTATAAGCTGTAAGGAGGTAGATTTAGATTAAATATGAGGAAAAAATTTTTTGCAGTGAGACATAGTATCAGGTTGTCCAAGAGAAATTGTGGATGCCCCATTCCTAGAATTGTTCACAGCCGAGCTGGATGGGTCTTTGAGCAACCTAGTTTAGTGGAGGGGAGTTGGAACGAGATGATCTTTAAGGTCCCTTCCAGCTCAAGCCACTCTATGGTTCTGTGAGACAAGATACATATAAACACCACCTGTGTAAAACGAGAGGTTGCACTACCTGGGGCACCCAAAACACCAAGCAAGTAAATCTTTCAGCAGGAAGTAAAACATTTCTGCAACATATCCATAATAACCTACTATGATCTGCCTCAAAAGCCAACCAATCACTGACTGGATGGGGACAGCCCAGGTGCCGGTGTTCGCCTTCCCATGTCCCACGTCCCGCTTCCCACATCCCACATCCCGCTTCCCACGTCCCGCTCCCCGTCCCGGGCGGGGCGCGGGTGCCGTGGCCGCCGCGGGCCGACAGGTGGCGCTGCCCAGCAGGACGCGGTGCCGGGGGCGCTGCACTATTGTCGCTGTTGTCACTATTGTGACACTAAAATGCATCAACCTTCGCTTCCTAAGGCTAAATACTCACGACGATGTCATTCCAGGAGGGTTTTATGATAGTTTCACCATTTACTAGTGTTAGTTGCTCAGTCTATGCCCTTCCACTATTAACTTCACATAAGGCTGAGTAATCTCCCTGTGAAATATACAATATACGTATTTGTTGCAGCATAAGGTAAAGGGCATGGGACAGTGCCAGCAGAATGACTGACTCCAGCTTGTTCACTCCACTCCGTGCCTGGCTCTGTGAACAAAGATACAGAAAGAATAGCATCAATTCCACTGATCTTCCCTCCAACAAATGTAACTTGTAGAACTGCACTTACTTGACAATCATGTAGGGAATTCTCAGTGCCTGGTTCCTGTGGTATTTGCTGTCAAACCAAAATTCCAATGCATTTGTTCTATTATGTGGCCTTTGTTACAGCCCTGATGATTAATAATCAAATACGTATTTTTCTATTAGATTACACTAAATGTATGTCCAAGACTATGCAAGCTTGTAATAGATTAAAAACATTCATTTGGAGACTTATTTACTCTTAGTAAGCTTATTTTTTTTATCATACTGGGAAATGGGAAATGCTGTGAGTGATATTTCTTTCTTGAGCATTAACTGTTAACTTTTTTAAAAATAAGATTTTTCTGCCCCATAGATGAAAGCAATATTTTAAGAAAATTTAAAATATTTCAATAATTCATTTCATGCTTGTTTAATGACGTCCTTTTTTTTAAACTACCTGCAGAATTTCCAATGTGCTGCTCTGCAATGTGACAGACCGAGTGTCATTTTGGTTTGTGGTCACAGATTCTTCCAAAAATGTGACAACTGTTCCTGGAAGTGAGGTAGAGGCAGCCATCAGGTACAGTCACTGCTTTTTCAACCTTTTCTTCCTTGCTTACTGAGGGTGCTTTCTTTCTCTGGGCCTAGTATGAGTGAGCACACTTCCTCTTTAAGGATCAATTAATCCAAGCAGTTAAAACACCAAGGGGCCTCTAGTCTTTCATGAATGTGAGATTAGAGGATTTTGAACAGATCCACAGAATGCAAAGCATGTGAGCCTTGGGATTATAACTTTGGAAAGAGTCTCTGTTAATGCTGGAGACTCAGAAGAAATCTAGTCCCTTTCCAGAGTCCTACCTGTGATTTGCTGCCCAGTGTGTGGCACATACACTGCTTCCACCCAACTGCTGCATTTCCCAGTGAGAGAGCCTTCTCCCTCAAATGATGGAATTGCATACTTTCTGGGTGAGATTAATATAATTTAGTCACTGCATGCTACATGCACTTCTATCCCTGGACTAATGACCATAGGCTCCCTTGAAGTGCTTCTCACTAACAGTTCTTCTGTCTTAATTTAGAATTCAGCTTTCACATGAGAAGAGCTCGCGTGAACTCCTAGCAGAGTTGGCTTAAACAATCTTATGCTCACATTCTTTTCATACCAGCTTGTTTTAGAATGCCAGTCAATATTGTAGCTGAGCTTTGCGTGTGCAAAGTACTGTGTGGTACAAATCAGTTTGATTTCTACTAAAAATCACATTCTATAGCAAATAAAAGCAAGAACATCAAGCTGGTGAGGGAGAAAGAGTAAGTGGGTAGTCTGGCTTCAGTGGTCCATCAAACCTGCACAAGGGCACAAGGAGTTTATAGCGATGAGTCCTGTAGGTGGAATAACTCATGTGCATTTCTCAAGCACAGAGTGGAAAACGGTCCTCTTTGTTTTCAGGCATTCTGTGCTCTGTCTTGAAAATTCATGTTATCTCTATGGAGGTGTAATGCCTAATTCCTGATGAATGAGTATGCCTTCTTTTGGAAAGATTAACTTAAGCTTATGAGCAGATTAAACTATTTCCTACAGAGAAACCAAACAATAGCTTCATAGCATTAGTGGAGGAAGCAGATTATTTATTCACTGAAGCTCTCTGTAAGAGTGCTGGAATGCAGGGGTTTTGCATTTCTGTTATTCTTTCATAGATTCAGTAGCATAAGCTGATTTATTTAAGTCTTTTATGTGCCCTGTTTGGCTCAGACATTGGATGCTATTATTGTTTGGTTTCTTAACTATTGTCTGTCACCTGATAAACAGTATGCTATTTATGAAAAGTTTTAATTCCTACCTAATTTAAAAACAAGGAATAAAATGGTCTATAAAACTACAATACTTTTTGTTCAGGTGCTTCTGATTGCAAGCTTCCATGCTAAAATTTTATTCTGATTCTTCATGCCATGGTAGCACATAAGAATACTAGCCATGGACCAGAATTTTTTTTGGAATATTCTCTACAAAGTAAGAATAAAGAGGAAGGTAAACTGTATCAGAACTTCATAAGATTCAAAATCTTATGTAAATATACATAAGATATAGTTATGCATATAGAAATATACAATGCACTTGTCACCTGCATGTGTATGTAATTCTGAAACTCCAGCCAATAGAAGAGGGTGAACAATGCTTATTTCAGCTGTTTACAATGATCCTTTCATATCAGTAAGGATGGAAATCTTTTCTAAGTGACAGACAGCTTACTGTATAATGGGTCTTATTACATGCCCTGGCTTTCAGTCCTCTCCAGGAACGCTGGCTTTCCAATAAGGCTAAGAACTTCCTGTCTAAGGGACAGCCAAACATTATGATTTCCAAGCAAAGAAATGTGAAAAATCTTACCTGTGTCTCTCATACACCTTTTCTTAGGAAATACTTGGTGTATGGTAAATAAATTTAATTTTGTACAAAATGAGCTGCTTTAATTCATACAGCTGCAATCAAAAACAGTTTTTCAAGACCAATGTGTGTAAACATATTTTCTCAAAAATTTTTACTATTTTGAAACAACTAATGTAAGACACTGCTAAAGCCTCTTAAGGCTGCTTTGCTTCAGATCCCAAAATACCTGCAAATGCTACAGGTAGTGAAAATGGGAGAAGATATCCATTACAAGCTAGCAGTTTTGTTACTCAAGTGAAAAAGTGTATTTCTTAGACTTACAGTTTCTCATAATGGAAAAAGATGTGCAAAATACAAATCCCTTTAGCTGCTTCCTGCAGGGAAAAAGGACATGTTGGCAATAGGAATGGATTCTTTTGAACCAAATTGTATTCTGTACCTCATGGATCAAAGAAAATCTACAGCATCAGGGCAGATGTACTGGCCCATAACATGCAGGTGTTTCAGTTTGAGGGACCAAGGGGCACTGTAAGTAAATCCTCTGTGCGTTGCAGGGTATATCTGCCACTCCCATGCTAATCTTGAATGCTGCATGAGCAAGACAACAGAGACACCCTTACAGATTACAACCTGCTATGTCTTCAGTATAGGGTCCAGATCAGAAATAAATAATAATACTGTACTTCAGGTCTCATCTGTATTTCCCAATTTTTCAGGTAAATTATTCACATACGAAAGTCTGGTGTTCAGAATGTTGGAAGTGTGTGGGTGTCTAGGGATTACTGATGAGGTCTGTGTTAAAGGTAAAGGCCTGTGTAGTCCTACCAACATCATAGGTTCATAAAATCATAGAATTACAGAATCAATTAGGTTGGAAAAGACCTCCAAGATCATCAAGTCCAACCTTTTATCAAACACCACCTTGTCAATTAGACCATGGCACTCAGTGGCACATCCAGTTGTTTTTTAAACACCATCCCTGGGCAGCCCATTCCAATGCCTAAACACCCTTTCAGTGAAGAAATTCTGCCTGTTGTCCAACCTGAACCTCCCCTGGTACAGCTTGAGCCTATGTCTTCTTGTCCTGTTGCTAGTTGCCTGGGAGAATAAGCCTACCCCCTAAAGGTAGACAACATCCACAGCTTTTCCCTAATCATGCTGGATCAAATTCAGTCCTGCCAGACTTGCAGCACATTCATGAAAAATATTTTTATTTTCTTCTATGTTTTTAACTTATCAAATGCTTTACAAAGAGTTGTGATATTCTTTCTGTTTTGTTTTTTGTTTGTTTGTTTGTTTTTTAATGAAGGATGAACCGGAACAGAATCAACAGTGCCTTTCTACTGAGTGACAAAACATTGCAGTTCCTGAAGATTACATCAACCTTATCACCTCCTGTTGAACCCTCTACACCTGCCTGGCTTATTGTATTTGGTGTTGTTCTTTGTCTCATTGTGGCTGGGATTGTTTTCCTCGTTGTTTCAGGGATTCAGAAACACAAGAAGTAAGCAGCTTAGCCTTTCTTCTGTTTTAATGGAATATTGGCTAGTTAGGTCAGCTAGGCTGGTTTTGTGTTTCAGACCAGCCTCAAGAAATTACAGCTTCCCTCCCTAGGTAGAGATAACATGCTTCTTTTCTGAGGAAAGGGAGGGTTTAAAATGTTTACCTGTTAAGTATAGGTGCCTTAGTAATGATGGGAGGTAATGAGGAAATGGGGAGTCCAAGAATATGATCCTGGAGGCCACCTAACTAGAGATGAGCTTTACAAAGACATTTGATGTCATTCTTCCAAAGGTCTGTTGTGCCACAGGTGAGCCTCCTCTCACAGACTACCCACATAGCTATCCACAGGGAGAGGGCTGGCAGGGACTGGGCCCCTTCCAGGGCAGTAGTGCCAGAAGCTGGCAGAGCTAAAACATAATTTGCTGCTGCAGCAGCTTGAGAATACTCAGTAGCGAACATAATAATGAGTAACTTTTAGCTGAAAAGGGCTTGCTCAATGGAATGGTGTGGGGGTCTCACCTACCTGATGAGTCCAAAATATCCAGTTCTTCAAAGGTTCATGGGCAGATCTCCCCATGAGCTGTCTGGGTAGGACAGAGATACTCTCTTTTCCTCTCAGTTTCTGCCCTATGGTGGCACTGGTGAAAAAGAGAAGGCTATTCATGCTTCCCTGTTGTATGTTGGAGCAACACAGAAAACAGGTGAAGTTTTCATCTGCCTTCTCTGTTACCTCTGAGTTGGGCTAAGGAATAGAAATTTTTTTGACTGAGCTGAGATTCTGCCATACAAGTTCAGCTCTGCCATGCTTTTGGCTTCCTGAGAGGCTAGGTTAACACAAAACTATGATTTCAGCAATAGATTCATACAGGAACAGCAGAAGAACTGAAAAAGGGTAAATTTCTGCTGACAACTAGATAGTGTTAAAGTTACTCACTGTATGAGAGATTGAATCCTCGAATATATGAGAACAATGGGTTAATAGAAGAAAAGTTGTGTGTTGCAAAAACTTTTCCTTTCTGACTTCTTGTTACCTTGGAGAAAGTTACAAGACCTCAGAAAAACAACACTTATTGTGAAGGTTAAGTACTTCTCATAGAGAACCTCTAAGTAATATAGTCAGAATCCCCATTCACAGGAATTTCGTGAATCTCCAAAACCTTTTGGTTCTTAAAAAAGCTCCAAAATTCAACAAAGAATAGGTGAAAGATGCTGTTGGGGAAAGAGTCTGGGCAGGTCTTGGAATCTGTGGATGGCTTAAGCCCTGTCACAGCGCTGTTATATGGACTGAGTTATTCCATGCCTTGGACACAGGCAACCTCTTCTGAAACAATGGAGAATAATGTTGCTGCCTGAAGCCGGTACCTGCCCTCTGTGTAGTATTGTGCCTCTGTGTTTATTATTCTTTACATCTTTAGAGTGCCTGACTTAAAGGAGGGTTTTGAACATTTCAAATAAGTGTAATGTAAACAAACTATGCTAAATAGCCATGATTTTTCTAGCTAAAATAATCATTTATGCTTCATATCACGCAGAAACACAGAATTTCCCCTCTGAGTTTTCAAAATAATTCACCAGATTTTGAGCACTTCTCCTCAGTGTGGTGTAAACTGCATGCTCTTATCATCATAGCAACATTAATATGGCTTATTGCTGCCTGCCTGTGGTCACTTGGCACCTCTCTGTCTCACAGTCTGGTCCTTTTAGCTGTTATGCTTTCCTTCACTTCTCCCTCTGTTTCCCCACTCTACTTTTATATATAACTTTTCCTCAGACCAGATTCAGCTGTGGCTGAACTCTGACCCTCCTTCCACATCAATAACATCTGCAGGCAAGGGCAGGAGAATGAGAGAGAGGTTAAGCTTATATTTCTTCCACCTACTGTTGCAAAGACTGGAGTGGTAGAAATGATGGTCTGGGCTATTTGGCTTTCTCAAAAAAAGAGTGAGATATCAGAGAAGAGAATTTCAGAAGGACTGATCTCTTTTTCAGATTGTCAAAGACTTCAGCATGTCCAGTAATTAGTTTTCTTGGAAATCTATCCAGAGCTTACATAATGGGAACTCTGTTGCCTAGTAAGCTGTGTTGGACATCTGGCCACAAGGATGGTGTAGACTTCCCATAAATCTGTCATTTTGTCTTCAAAGGCCTTTAAAGTGCCAGTTAAATACCTCAGTTCAGATAAGCCCTGAAAGTAGGTGTTTCAGGCTGTTCATGCTCAGGGTGGCAGGGAAGTGTGATTGGCCTGTAAAGAGTTTCAGTATTGAGTTAGACTCATGTGTCATTTGCTTAATTAGGTCTTCACTGTGTATCACTGCCAACATGTAAAATGGCAAGTGCAGTTGCCTGCATCCTGAAGAGCTCCATGTGACTGTAGCCCTTGTCTCTACAGTGAGCTGGGTCAGACACGCTGTCTTCCCAGCCTTACGTTTGTTCTCCTGTCATTGCAGCAATAGGACACCTTCCTCTCCAGTAATAGACTTGCCACAGGCTCAAGGCCAGACCATCCTCTACTGTTTTCCTGAACTAGCCTGAAGTCTATCCCTACCCCCACAAAATCCTGTCTGCAGCAGAGGCCATAAACATTTGCTTTGGGAAGAGTGAAAACAGAATAAGCACACAGTCTTTCCCTCTATTAGTCTCCCAGTGTCTAATTTGCAGTACTGGGCCTTCCTGAGCTGGATTTGGTCTTCATGTATTGGGTAACCTACAATGTTTTCCCTTAACTTGCTGAATCTCCCTTTGGATTAACAGAAATTTTTAGCTTCTCTGAATTCCTCTGGTGATGAGTTCCATACATCTTCTACTCTTCTCATTCCTTTCGAACCTGCTTCTTAATAACTTTCATGTTGTGTCCCCGCAGTTTTGTATTAAAGAACACTCCTTTGATCATGTAGGAGCACATGCAGCAGCCAGAGGTTTCCACTACTACACCCCAGGTTTATTTTAGCAAGTCTGTAATGTTGAGAATCTTCCAAATGCCAATAAAGTTTTATTGTTGCTAATATTTCTGTTATTAGCAGTTACACTGAGTCAGATTTTTATGATTGTCCTGAGTCAGATTGTTATGGTACATGTTGTGGGATAGGAAGAAGCAGTGCAGCTGACCTTTGAGTTTCTTATCCTCTGAAACCGCTGATGCCGCAGGCTGTAAAGTACAGCAGGTTTTTCAACTATGAACTAGTAGTTCTCAAGGTCAGAATAAATCTTAAATTAAAGAAACATTGTGACATTTTTACTGATATTTCACCATTATATCTTCTCATGGGTGTATTTCTAGATTTATTTTTTTCTTTTAGATTGAAAAAAATTTTCATAATTTTATGCATCAACTATTTTAATATGTTTTCTGGGAGAACTGACCTTAAAAATTGAAAGCCATGCAATTGTTTGATCTAGAAAATAGAAGTATAATGTACTGTGTAGTAAGGTGGGTGTTAATGAAGTATGAAGAAAAAAATGCAGATTTGCAGCATTAAGAGTAACTAACTTCTGGCAATGATAATCATGGAGTGTGCGGGCACCCAAGCCTCCATGTTTGGAGTCTCTAGTTAGTCTGAAGCTGATTTGTTTCTAAAAAGTATGCTTTAATTTGTACATGTCATGGGGTGAAATCTATGACATACACTACAGGGTCAGCACAGTCCTTCTTGACCTAAAACAAAAACAGATTTAGAGATTTTTTCAAATTTTGTTTTGCACCAGCTTTTCCCTCTGCATCCTCCAGTCATTTTACAGAATAAGAAGATGAAATAATACTTAAAACATATTTGCAACATGTTAACTTTGGGTTTTATTGTTCCGAATCCTGAGATCAAACCAGGGCTTCCAATCTATGGGCCTCCCATCATCCATGGTGTGTTTACAACAGCAAATATGTGCACAAGATTATGTCTTTAAGCTACGACAAACTTCTAACTAAACATGCTGTGTTCTGTCTGTGGAATCTTGGTGGAGTGCTGCAGGTCAACTGAATAAGATGATTTTTCTTTCTTGTTTTTAGAAAGAATAAAGAGTCAACAGAGAGAGAAAATTTAGAAGAGAAAGTCGAAGTGACAGTAACATTAGAAAATGGGATTCCCTGTGAAGTGCTGGATTTAAAATCAGGCCGCATTAATGGTGTTTTTGCAGCAGATGATGAACGGTTCACATCCTTATGAAATGCTGCCATTGCTATCTGGTTGTTTTCTGAAAGACTCCTGTGCCTACCTTATCTCGTCACTACTCCTGAATGCCAAACATGAAGACAAGAAAAACGTCCTTTCACTTAATTTCCCTCGAGAGAACCTTTTGCTGATAACACATACAGTTGAACCTCCATTACGAAGCTTTTGTTCATGAACAACACAAATGAGAAGGCCTCAGATAATATCCAGAAAAGATTTCCAGAAGATGTGTGGCAGAAAAGGATGGAAACTTGCCATGTGTCAGGAATTTAATTTTTAATGATTATTTAAATATGTCTGTTGCTTTTTTTCTCCCTGATATAAATGCAAAACTGCATTATTTCTGAATGTTACCGGGGAGATCATCTATCATTGTCATTTATTCATGGGTTTTCTTTCAAGCCATATGCAAAAGTTTCTCTGTAAAATGACTTCTGTATACCTTTGAATGGAACAGTGATCAGTGCATGAAAGGTTTTACTTTTTGAGAAGCAAAAAAGTGAGCTTTCACAGCCTCTGTAAGACCAGGTCAAAAAACATCTCGGTCATCACTACCTTTGGGGCTAGCAAACATCTGGTACTAGAAGTGTTTTCACTTAACAAAGTCACAGAATATACAACCTGGAAATTAAAAGTTGCAAAACTCTGAAATTTGTTGAAATTAAAATTTGCAACAGAGGACACATTTTCCAAAGGTGCAGTCTGTGTTTAGCAGCTCAGCTCTCATTAAATCAGAGAATCAGAGAATCAAAGAATGGCCTGGGTTGGAAGGGACCTTAAAGATCATCTAGCTCCAACCCCCCTGCTGTGAACAGGAATACCTTCCATCAGACCAGGTCACTCAGAGCATCCAGCCTGGCCTTGAGCACCTTTAAGGATGGGGCACTCACAACTTCTCTGGATAACCTGTTCCAGTACCACACCAGGCTCACAGTAAAGAATTTTTTCCTAATATCTAATCTAAACCTACTGTCTCTCAGTTTTCTTCCCTTGTCCTGTCACTATGTGCTCTTGTAGAAAGTCTTTCCCAACTCTTTGAAAAAACCTTCCTTACATTTTAAATGATAAAACTAGAGTAGATTTTCAAGACAGGGCCAACCTGGGGTCAGATGAACCATCATGTGACAGCTGGATAGCTTTCATAAGGATTCAGTGTGCGAAACTTGACCCAGATGAAAATGTAGTGGTAAGGCAGCAGAGACCATTCAGACCTATGTTTCATATTTCACTGGGAGCTGAGGACATCAAATGGTGCCAGACCCCACATTGCAATGGTGGATTACTTTGAAGTCAGCCATGCATACAGACAGTGCTATTTGTGCCCTAATCCCATTCCAATTTAAATTGGTGATAAAATTCTGCCTGATTTCAGAAGAACTGGGCCTCAGAAAAGGTGAGTTGTGCATGTGGGTAACAGTACACAGAGAAAGGAAGTGTGTTGAAGCAAAATACAGTATCTAGTTACAAAACAGCCGCCCACATCACTGGAGGCAGAATTTGACCTCTAGCCATCCTGTTTCCAGTGTCATGTTTAGAGTCAGTATTAGAAAACTCATTTACTTATTAGGAATATTCCATTAGACTACTCACCAAAAGGAACAGGCTTAAACAGAGTAAATCTGCTAAAGGACCATCCTGAAGGACATCCTGAAAAGTACTGGCTTGTTTCTTGAAGTAAAGTCCTTCAGCATTTTGTATGTATTGAGTGCCTTTGGTTATCCACTGGACTCTGCACTGGCTCTTGGGAACAGTGTAAGCAGAGGAGGAGGAATGGGAAGAAGGAAAAGCATTTGGGCAAAGGAAGAAAGCTGAGCAGGAGAAGCCCGAGGCTAGGGGAGGCAGGGAAAAGGAAAGCAAAATGCAAAATAAAACTATGGAACCCACTGATCATTTGTCTCACATGGTCTCATCTGTCACAGTTATCTTTGATGTCCTGCTGGTGGGTCCCTCTGGAGACAAGGACTGCATCTTCTCTGTGTCTCAGAGGGTGTGCTGCTCCATTCTGGAAAAGGATTAATAAAGACAGTTATTAGTGATAATATCTCAGTGCCTCAAAATTACCATCCACAACATCTAGATGTATTTCTCACAGGAATGTCAAAGAGGAAGCTTGATGGTGTTGGAGGGAAGATACAGAGTACAGTTATGTTATTGCTTTCTCAGTTGTTGCTCCAAGGTCTGTCACCCAGGCAGTTTTATTGTGATAATTCAGATCCCGTCATTTTTAAACCTTTGCAGTTTTCACATTCTTTCTATGACAGATAGCTACACCTCAGTGTGACCACAATGGATTGTTGTACCTGCAGCACATCTGCAGGAACCTGTGAAAGATTTCTGTGAGAACAGCTTAGCAAGAGCGAGAGCAAGAGCAACCTCAAGCTACTGAGTAAGAATTGCTGTTATCCTGTATTGTAATATATGATGCTGAAATAAAATTCATTTGAGATGAAAAAGGGCCAAGCGTATCTGAGCATACTTCTCAAGGGCTGAATGAAGGTTCAGTTCAGCCTATACCACTGAACAGCAATTTGAAAATAGGTTGAAAACCTCTGAACAAAACATTATGCAATGTAGGCTGACTCTAGAGTAGGTATTTAATCACTGTCTTCCTCCCAGCTCACCTCTTAGCTGCATAATTACTTTACAGCAGTTTGACGTAATTTTCTGCTAATGATGATATGGGATTCACCCAGAGCATACATCTTGCTTGCTCTCTGCTGACAGAAAATGGCTTGAGAGAAACAAATGATACATGAACGGGCAGATACCACCCTTAGCAACACTTTGAAGTCAGTGTTGGTATTAGCTCTTTCACTGGAATAGATACCACAAATGAGGTTAATCAAGGGCACAGTGCTATACAGAAGAAATAAATCTGTTTTACAGTCTGTGCAGCA
This sequence comes from Pithys albifrons albifrons, assembly GCF_047495875.1. NCBI lineage: Eukaryota > Metazoa > Chordata > Aves > Passeriformes > Thamnophilidae > Pithys > Pithys albifrons. The sequence continues at coordinate 9,588,573 of NC_092458.1, forward strand.
GGATCATTAGAAAACAAAAAGCACTTTGATTTGGTAAAGCCTGTCCTCCAGAGCCTGCAAATGGTACAACGACAATGTTTTTCCCTTGAGGATGTGTCCAAGATGTTTTATGTAACTTTCACCTTTTATTTCTCTAAACCACCTGCCATCCAACACCCGACAATAAACAGGAAAGTGAATAACAAGCAATATGGACTATATAGTGAACTATTTATTAAAAAAATGAGTTGATTCTGCTTTCAGTTACATTTGTGCTGTGCCAATGAATTTTGAAAAAAGGTATGTGGTGTGCCTGAGACTGAACTGTTTCATATTCAAGAGCTATGTTTGAGAAAAGAAAGAAGAAACTAAAATTCAATGAAATGAAGCAATAAACTCAAGAAGTTCTGATTGAACAAAATCTTCTCTAGCTCACGATCGAAAGGACATTAGAGTTCAATTCTGCTTACTTGAGTGGGACCATTAATGTCTAAGCTAGAATGAGCACAAATCACGCATGAGTAAGTTGTTTACATTGTCAGTTATTTGCTACTCATTTGGAGTGCTGAAGAACATTGGGAGCTCTGCAGTGCCCTCTTTAAATTAGGAAACACATTGGTTGTGGCACAACCATTTGCTGTGCGCAACCTTCAGAGTTTTATCAGCCACAGGCTAGTATTGTAAATGAAATTAGTAGTCCTTGTTTATCAGTATTTATGTTGGGAATATTGCAAATTGTGGGCAGATGCTGAAGTCCTTACTCGAGCTATTCTGCTATTTTAAGGAAAGTTAACCACTCTGTCCTGAAAACTGATGTTTATTCTGTGTGGAAGAAAACTAGACTGAAGCTCGTTCTGTCACAGCAGCATTTGCCTCTTCCAGGACAGTGTACAGTTTTGAGAGAGTCTGTCTGTGGTACTTACTGCTAAACATCTCTTTATCAGCCTACCTTGTAGCTTGGTACTCACAGCTGGGCCCAGTATTCCCCTGAGGCTCTGCTGGTGCCAAAGAGCCTAGAGGAACAACCTAATGGGCCTCATGCAGACTATAAACTCCTCTTCGTCCAGGTACAACCATTGCTTCTGTCACACTGATCTTCCTGGACAACCCTTTCCTGGCATTGCCTTCATAAGGGGGCACCTTTGTCCTACATTTTGAGGGAATCCAGTCCATTGCTCCTGGTCGTTCACAAAAGAGAAGGGTGAAGTGGGCACAAAGACCCTGAGGGCAGAATTCAACTCTCGTTGCTTCATCACTGTGAGAACGAAATAATTCCCAGATTAATACAAATCACAGTATTAGCACAAGTATTAACTTCTGGTTTGATAACTTCTTTCAAGAACTAAGCATCAGTTTTGACCAAGCAAAAAACATTATGACATTTTGACAGAAAGAGCTTTTCCTGTGTAAACTCCCACATGTGGGAAAACAAAAGAAATTACTTTCAAGTTCAGGGCAGAAGTGCAACAAGGATGTGAAATATCTCAGTGAAACATAGGAGTCTGTTATTCTAGACAGTCTTAAACATGGCTCAGATGCCCTCAGAAATTTGGTCAGTTCATCAGTGCAGTGACCTGTGACTCATAAAATGAGCTGTTTGAAATGCATCAAGTCCTTATAGAAAATGCAGTGACCAGCTATCCACAGTCCATTAGAAATGAGCAATTGGTGTTTGGCTTTCTATAAGCAGTTCCTTTTGGCATCTCATGGTTCTTGTTTCCTTTTAATGTGGCATGTAGGAAGGGATGTGTGCAACAGAGTGACACCACACTGACAGACAATTGCTAATGAGAAATTTGCAGTTAGATATGCCTAATTTGATGGCCTGAACTTGCTAGTTTTCAAATCAAATGAAGCTAAAGTACATTGACAGTGACGCGTGGTACACACTTGCCAGCACAAATGTGTCAGTATGTTCAGTTTGTGAATACATTAAGCACTGTGTATGCACTTAGCATAATAAATGTGCATTTTAATTTTATAGCACAAATTCAACTTTGTTCTGAGTAAAGTCAGCAGGTTCAGTAGGAACTGAATTTGACCTACAGTCAAAAAGTGAAGTTTGATTTTGCTAGTCTGTCCTTTTCCTTCCGTCTGTGTTTCCTTTTTCCTTAGAGGTGGAATTTGAAGCTATCAAAGCATCTTATTAGTTACAGCAATGGCTAAATGGAAAACATTTAATTTCAGAGAAACTGCAAGAGAGTTCTGGCATTATCTTTCTACCATCTTCTGCTTCTCTCCTATAATTTAAATTCTAATTGGTACAAATTACAGCATGTAGCTTTTATCAGTTGTGGACCAACAGGAATTTTAGACTTTGGACTAACGTTCTTTATGATATTCTATCTAAATGACTTCACAGATGCTGATGTGTGGACACATTGTGACTGTAAGATGAACTGGGACTGCTCACTCCCACCTTAGTAAAACTGGAAGGAGAAATAAGGGTTCCTGGATAAAAAACGTGTTTCAAAGGATCAATACTTTTGCCTTCACTGGTGGGGCAAAATAGCTTTTTTTAATGGGCAATGTGTAAGGAATATAGAATATTGCGCCCCTGAGTGATTGCCTCTCCCTGCCTTCTTAACATATGATCTTGATTTTGACTGCAGCCTTCACAAATAACACTTTATGATACCCTAATTTAACCTGCTAGTTTGTACACTATCTGCCTTCCTGAAAAATCATTCGGCTTCAAACCTTTCTCCTAAACCTTGCAAAACCACTTTGGTTTCCTGATGCTTCAAGTGACTGACAGGATCTTTACACAGCTCCTGATGACTTCAAATGTGGGGCTTGCCCCTTCCCACAGGCCACTTTCTGCCTTGGTGATGCTGAGCACTCTGACGCCTGTTGGTGACCTTAGAGTGCAAAGGAGCTGTGTGGAGGTGATAACTTTCTGTAGGTCTGAAAAACAGTGAGTGAATCAGCCTGCCTTGGAACAGAAGGTTATGGAGAGGCATGAATTCCTTGTCCAAGGCACTGGCCACAGCCTCAGACCAGTGGGGTAAAAACCCCTCCCTGCTTCAGGAGGTCACGGGGATGTGGGTGTGTGGTCGAACCAGCTGCAGGAGGTGGGTGCCTGGCAGATAGCAGCCTCCCTTCTTCTTTCCCTCTGAGATAGAAGTCCTGAGAGTGGGGCAGCAAGAGGAGAGTCTCTGTGCCCTGCACTTACCACCTGGACCTCCATTCCTGCTGGGCAATGGAGAATTAATCTGATCAGCCACTCATCTGCCCTGTCTCATTCCTGCAGAGGAAGAGCCAGTTAAGGCCAAACTGCTGATGCTCAAGCTGAGACTGCTGGTATGTGCTTTTTGCATGAGAGCTGGTCCTAGCTGGCTCAGATGTCAAGCAGGACAGGCTGTGTGTGCCTGCAAAGGAGCAGAGGTGTCCACCCTCCTCACTGCCACACAGCTCTGCTTCCCACCTAGAGACCGGACACATGGATCTCCTTAAAGCCTTCTCTTGTAGGAGAGTTCCCAGCATGGGGAAAGCTCGTGTTGCACAGGCTGAGGGCAGGGAGCCAGCTCCCCAGTCCTAGCACTGTTGGGAGGGCTTTCATCTGAGAAAAGGTGGATGTCATGCATGCAAAAGAGTTAGTCATGTGGGAAAAAGGCTGCTCCGAGGATTAAAAGGACTATTTGTCCAGCCCCCACTTTGGAGCACGAGAAAGAGGGAGAGGATCAGGGCTTGTCCCCCCAGTGATGCCCATGTGCAGCAGGGTCAGCACAGCTCCTCTCCAAGCACTGCTGCAGGGACATGTGCAGAGAGGCTGAAGCCACTCCTAGGCTGTCCACAGCCTCCACAAAGCCACTTTACGTGAGTCCTCAGTTCAAGGATTTGCCAGGTATTTAACCGATATGAGCTGCTCTTTGGAAGCAGCAGAGGAGTCGCAGAGAGTGGCATAGCTGCAGCCCTGTGCAGGCAGCCCTGTGCCTGCCCCTCTGCAGCTCATCCTCCCCGAGGATGCTCCAGGCCAGGCAGCCCTGGTGCTGTGCAGCCACAGCCCTTCAGAACCCCTCCTCACAAAGTAGTCACTGAGTAATGCTTATGTCTGTCTTTTATGCACTAGGCAGAATGACAAAGTGTAGCAGAGAGCTTAAACTCTGATAATGGTATTTTAAGCCATTTTAAGGGTGTGTAGTGCCCCAATACACGTCACAGAGGTTTCTTATTGAGGCATGTTCTGAATGCAATTCTCTGTTATTGCAGTCCTAGTTTCATAGCACAGCTCAGCCAACAACATGAGTGATGAGGCAGAAAACTGCTCCAACAGAGCCAGGGTACGGATGAACATTGGTGGGCAGCTATCTAAGCAGATGTCAGACAGCTCGGACCCTGGGGACAGGACTGGGAGTATCAGGTAGGAGCTGGGAGCCACAACTCACACTGCAGCTCCAGAGGGTGGAGGGGAGGACTGGCACACTGGAGGAGAAGGAGCCTGTATTAGCATGCCAGGTTACACGCAGCCTTTGTTCTGTATGGTGGCAAAGTGACAGAATTGCTTTGCTCTGAGCCAAGCAGGCTGGCTGTCACCACATACAGCAACATGTTTGATCGAGATTGGGTTTAAACTCCCAGTTGCTCTTCTCCTATTGTCCAAACCCAATGGCTGCTGCCTTGCTGCCCTTGCTGAAGGTTTGAATTCCCTGAAAAGACTCAAGGTACTTCCCTTTCTAAGCTGTTTACTGTTTCCTTTATCTGTGGCACAAACTGTCTCCATGCTCATACCAGCTTTTCCGACCAGCCTGAAGGTCTGCCCCAACAAATGCTCCCAGCTCAACCAAGAATGGATGGCCATCATCATCTTGAGCTACATGAATTACTCTCAGCTGAGCGAGGCCATCCTGTGGAAAGCCTGCCATGGTAGTAAGGCTGACACAAACAAGTCTATATCACTCCAGAGGGCGGTTGGGCACTGAAGCATGCTTTGCAGGGAAATGGTCACAGCACCAAGCCTGATAGAGTTCAAGAAGCATTTGGACAGTACTCTCAGACACATGGTATGACTCTTGGGGATGGTCCTGTGCAGAGCCAGGAGTCAGACTTTGATGATCCTGGTAGGTCCCTTCCAGCAGGGGATATTCTAGGGATCTACGATTCTGTGTGTCCAGCATCCCATGTGTCTGCTTAAGGAGAACAAATTAATCCATGAAAGTTTGATGTGTGTGGAGTCCAGTGACTCCTCAATGTTGTAACACTGTTTTTCAAAGCATAACTTCATGCTAATTCATCTCACAACTTATTTTTTCCTCTTGTGTAAAGGCAGTGCCAAGGAAGGTAGAGTGTAATTATTGCATTATTCCTCAAATACGATATCAAGATTTGCATTTAGATATGCAGTAGAAAATAACTTAGAAATAGATATGAAAATTTGCAGCATAATTCAGCATGACTCTACCTGTTCCATTTTCATCTTATCACAGTGCCTGCACACACACTTAAAAGCAGGTGCAGAGGCACTCTCTATATGAAATGAGGTGACTTCCTTCTCTCCCTGCCAGGTATTCCCCAAGTATCTCACTATTTAGGGGCCTGGGTCCTCCAGGCACCCCTTGGGAGTTTCAGAGCTGTGCTTGGGCATGTGACAGTGGCAGACTGGAGCAAGGAGCAGAGGTGACTCCTGCATCATGGCAGGGAGGCAACTGCTATCACTGTTGCCCCTGAGGAAGGCACCAGAGCACTGTAAAGGGAGAAAAATACCACTTGCATGTAAAAAACGCATTTTGGCTTCAGCCAGACGTGTTTCAGTACCCTAAACAGTACAGGTCCAGTGATCGTGCAGTTAACTTGCCAACACAGGAGAGAAAATAAAAAACTTGAAGTGAACAGTCAACATAGTGTCTATTTTCTACTGAAGAAGAAGAAATTGTATGAAAGTAATAGACATAATTCTCTGCCCTGACATACAACAGCTGAAACAACAACACAAGAACCTTTCAACGTTTCATCATGTGACAGTCTCACTGGCAAACTGAGAAACAATGAGCGAGACAAGAATCACAGAAGGCATGTAATTACTTAGAGTACAGGCTTCATGGTTCTCATTCAAGAAGATGGGTCATTTTAAGTGACAACTCTCCTGAACCTCAGTGTTTCCCATAATGATCTGGATGTGGGAAGAGAAAACCTGTCTATTAACAGGTTTGCAGTTATTGTGAAGCTGGGAGTACTTTGAAGGATTACATTTCCAAATTATCATAAAATTTTGAAAAATTATCTGAGACTAGTATGATGGAACTTCAGCCCAGACAAATTCAAAATGCAGTAATTAGTGCCACCTTAGAACCATATAAACAGAGACAAAAAGGGGAATGGTTGAGCACTACTAGAAAGGTCTCAACTGAAATATGAGTTGATGTTGGCTAATCTCACCAGAAGGAAGGTGTGTATCAGCAAGGAACAGCATGTAAGATGTTTCAATGATTGTGCTACTGGTCATTGATAAGGTTTCAGATATATTCAGATGTGGACACCATTGCTGGGGAAGCACAAAATGTGGCAAGTCTGGATGGCACCAAGAAGAGTAACATGAAATTTAGGGAACATGACCCCTGGGAGAGTGCTGAGTGAATGTTGTTAACTTTCCCTTGAAGAAAAAGATTGTTAGAGGATTGCACGTGAAGGACAGAGGTCTCTTGTCCCTGGTCCACAGAACATGTGGACTAGAAGATATTGAAGCAAGCTGCTTCCGCAAGGTCCCGGCTTTCTGGCTGTTCTTGCTGGGGTTTCCTGTTGCTGGAGGCCCTGCTGAGGCTGTGCTGTGTTCAGCCCGAAGCAGGTGGGAGGGCTGGAGCTCCTTTCCTGGGATTTGGCAGTGATGGGGTTGATTGCTGTTGCTCCCATATAGGCAGACTGTGGGTTTGGAGAAGCTCTGCTAGGAACTGGAATCAACCCCACACATGTGGCTACAGAGTTACATCTCAAAATTTCCCCCACAAAGTGCAAAACAAAGCTAACCAAGTGATCCTGAGCAGAAATGGGCTAATTTAAAAGTACTACGGCACTGTTTGATCGATAAGCTCAACCCAAGATGCATTTTCAGAGCTAATTCATGGATTGATTTTCACATTGATTTTCAGTAACTGCTAGGTTCCTGGCTAGATTAGCAAAGGTATTTAGATATTAAGATGGAGTCATTTTAGTGGTCTTAGTCACCTTAGTACTTAAATCCAGTCGATTTATAGTTCAGATTAGGTCTCTATGCAAGATGCTGTGATCCCACGAAGTCTCTTGCTGTTTCTTGATAGTTCAGTGAACTCATTTAAATTTCTGCGTTTGCATACCCCAATTGCTTTGAAAATGAGGTCTGCTTTTCAGATTACCTGGGCTTTGCAAAGCCTTTCAAAACATGGGCCTAAACACCCAACTGGGTTACCCTATCTCATGCTAACTGGGGTTTCTTCCTGCGTGGGAATTAACGTTCTTGGCTTAGAGTTTCAGTGAAGTTTCTAAATATTTTTACAGCTCACCATCAAGCTGTTAAATGATTCACAGATTCTGAGCTACCAAAGACACAGGGAGGCTATCGATAAAGTGACCAGCTGTATCATTGACAGCACATTTGGGAAACATTAACCAAAAGTAAAAGCCTTTTATAAGAAGGCCATAAAATTACAGGAGTAATTATGTTTTTCCAAAGTTAATCATTGACTTTTGTTTATTTGGCTTTTTATAAAAAACTTTTTCCTTTCTCTCCTGTAAGGAATACAACCCATAAAAGGTCCAACAAATTGGATTCAGCCTTTCTTCTTCACACTGGCCATGCTTGAAGGCTGATGAGACGGAGGCTGACAGAGAGGCTTACCTGAGAAAACCTGTTTCATTGGACATGAATATGTTGGTCCATCTCTGGCTTCTCTGTGCTCTGAGTGCTGTTGTGATCCCTCAGAATGTTGAACAACAAGCCCAAAAATTTCTAGAACAGTTTAACAGGATGGCAGAAGATATCAGCCATGAGAGCTCCATTGCATCATGGAACTACAACACCAACATCACCGAGGAGAATGCCAAGAAAATGGTAAGTGGTCCATCCTGTGGGTTTTACTGTTGTCTTAGGATTCTGACCACTACTTTCTGTTTTATTTTTTTTCCACCAAGCTTGGCTGAAATTGGAGTGTTATTTCTCTGGTAGCTGTGGTTTAGTATGAGGAGGGTAGAGGGGCTTAGTTTAACATAGCAATGCCTCACTGGATGTGCCTGGGCCACTACCAGCCTCTCCAGCCTTGGGTTAGTACCTGGACTGCCCTTGCAGTGTGCGGGGATGGCTGGAACCTGGACTTGTCCCTAGACATCACTTTGAGTCACGCCAGTGAGTGGAGGGAAAAGGCAAGAGAGCTCTGCATGTTTGTCACCAAAATCTGTGTTGAATGGGGAGAGATGTGACTGAACTATCACTGGTCTTTTTAATGACAAGGCAGCACTCTCTCTTCTCTGGTGCTGAAATTGTTTTACTTCTCAGTGAATAAGCAAGAATTTTCAGAATGTAGGTATTCAATTAAATGTTTGCTAATGAGTCTATATAGTGGCCCACACCAGTTACCCAGTGGGGGATGTTTTCCCCTGCCCCCACCACTGTCCTCCTAGTCAGGGCTGTTGCTATAGTACTGGGAGGTGTTAAACTGGGAAAAATGAATTGAGGTAATTGACTACCAAATGCCAACAGTGGAGTTTGTAGTACAGTGGTCTATTATACTGGTTTGAAAGACAATTTCTATCTGAAGAAAGGGCCAGGACATTTGTACTTATACTTTCTTGCAACACAGTTCTTGTTTCTCAACACCAGCCCCTGGTTTTCCCTGTAACAGGGTCTCTAGGCAAGAGCAGTGCTTTTTGAGAGCAGGCAGCTATGGTCTGGCTGGCTACTGATATTGCCATGCTTCAACTCAGCATCTTGTAAGCTCAGAACTTTCAAAATGAACAAAAACACCTTGAATTTTGTAGCTGTGTGTATGTAAAGTTAACTCAAGATTTAGAGAAAACAATTCAGACCATAAAAATGAATCTGGACATCCTACATCTATTTTTGCATAATGGCTTGTCTTCCAATTTGTGGTCATACAGCTTAATTAAGACTTGGTTTAATTATCATATTTCTTAATTAAAGTAAGGAGACTGGTAGCTGGAAGAAATTCAAATGACTAATCATTGTCAATCTGGAATGCTTTTCAGGCAGCAGGTGCTTAAACTGTATTGTTTCCAGACATTTAAAATGAAAGCCCCATACAGTATTTCTAGCATTAATGAGATGATAATAAAATACATGAGGAGATACCAGCAATAAGAACCAATTAGTCCCGTGCTCAGAAAGAATGTTTTCTCTCGCTTGATCTTTTCAGCAGCACTGGTAATAAACCCACTGGTTTCTCTCCTCACTTTCTACTGGAGGCGAGTTAATGAATACTGTCCCTTCTGGCTCCTTCCCATCCATTTTCCTTGTAAATAGTACCACAAACTCTATAACTAATTCCTCTGACACACCAACCAGTTCTAGCTGTGGAAACATCAGACAGCAAGTTAACTTTTGTCTCCTGGTTTTTGTAGACAACGAGCCCCCCCTTCTGCCCTGCCACTCCTAAGGCACCTCTCTGTCCCTGCTCAGGAGAAGGAGCTCAGGAATACATTTGCATAGTGATGCTCTTCCTCTGGGTGCTTATCAAGCTCTGGCCCACTGAGCTTTGCATGCTCCCATGAAGGGGAGAGTTTGGAAAGCTTCAGTGATAGCTGCTGCCCTGCAGAGAGGCTGCATGAGCAGTGGAGATGAGGGGACAGGAATGCCAAGGGCTTACATCTGCCACTGTCTCTCTCTGCTGGAGCCTAGAGCAGGTACAGTGCGTCCTTAACCCCACCACATACGGGGCTGGGCAGCCTGGGCACAGCCCTGGAGAGGGCATCGGCCTCACTGTGTGTTTGCACAGGGGTGAAGTGTGCCTGAAAGAGCTCTTCAGGCACAGTATGACATTTGTGTTTCCTGACTCCTCAGCAGAGAAGGATGGGTGTTACAGGTACCCTCTTCACAACCTGAGAAGCTCTGGTGATAAGCACAATTAATTAAACTGTTCCAAAGACCCAGGTTAATTAGCACTGTTCTTGTTGCTATTTGGAATGGGTGCTATGTGCCCACTTAGGTACAAACACATTAGAAAAAGGTGAATAAAACAGTCCCAAATCCAAACAATGTTCTTAGGATGCTAATTTGTGCACTGAAATTTGGGAGTTTCACATGTATGTATGTAATTGAGGCAGTGGTAAAACCAATCTCATAAAATAATGAGGTTTTGCATGCCCAATTCAGGCACCTAAATTTAGAGAATCCTATCCCCAAGTATAATTTTTTATTTATCAACATTTCAGAAGAAAGTGACATATGGATTATGAAAAGACTCAGTATCAATATCTCGGCTGCTTGTCTGCCACTGCTACTGCAGCAGAAATGGGGAATGACATTGGGGTCAGAAACCTCTTTGTGCCCTGGCTTGTTTCCTCACAAGTGTGTGAAGAAAAGCACTAAAGGAAGAATATGTGGTGAGTTAGAATAGCAGGGAACATAGAAAAGTGATGCTAGATCAGTTATAACAGGGAAGGTGTAAGGATACAGTCATGCATTTTGCTATTTCCAACGATAAAAAGGTTATCTGGATGTGTGAATAAAACACGGCCAAAAAGCTCTCCAGCCATTTCACTGTGCAGTGCAAGTGCTCAACCTGCAATCCACAGTTGTTCTCTGCAAATGAAGTTCTCTGCAAAAGAAATATTTTTGCCCAGTAAGTATATCAGGCTGCTGCACTCTTTTGGAGGGAATAATTCAGGGTTTCTGTGAACCCCTTGCAGAACGAGGCAAGTGCCAAGTGGTCCACATTTTATGATGAGGCCTCCAGGAATGCCAGCAGCTTCTCAGTGGGCAGCATTGAGGATAACCTCATCAAGCTCCAGATCCAGACTCTCCAGGACAGAGGTTCATCTGTGCTGTCATCAGAAAAGTATAACAGAGTAAGTTACTGAATGTGCCTCACGTTTGTTCGTTGAGTTGAGCTGCCTCCCACAACACCCTCAAGTGAGGGCATGATGCTGTTGCCATCCTCCTTGTCTTGGGATGATGTGTGTGTGGTAAGGAAATGTACCTGTTCTAGGTGCTTGTAGCAATACAGGACTGGAATTGGGGGTCTGGCCTAAGGAGCTGATTGCCATTCAAGTCAGCAGTTTTGCCATGGAATGACTTTCAAGCATTCATACACACACACCTCAGAGCTGTCCTTGCACAAGTGACAGGATCAGTTGTAAGAGGAAAAAAGGATATGTAGTAAGTGCTTGGCAAAGTCCTGACCTCGGGCAGTGAGCAGAGACGGGCAAAAGGGCATTCAGTGAGTCAAAAAGGTGGAGGTGGAAGAAGTCTTTCTCTGCACATGATGCATTGTCAAACTGTGAAAAAAAGAGGATGTTTTGTTGCAGTGGGCACCTTGGGATGCCTGAAACTGGGGTGGTTGGTGACCTCCTTCCACAGAAAGCTGCTGAAGACCAACAAGATTTAGCAAGATTCATAATGAAATTTGACATTTGCACTGACAAGTTCATGCAAGAGGCAGGGATATTGATAAAAACTACATGTGAAATTGGAGAGAGCAGCTATGTAGACTCAAAAAGGATTTCTAACCAATTATAAACACTTGAGAGTTAAATTATTTTAATTTTCCTGGAGATCAAATTGAAACATAGCCTCAATTCATGGGACCCTACAGTCCAGGATCCTACAGTCCTGATTGCAGAAGGATCCTGAGATTTTTTGGCAAAGGTCAGCAGCGCTAACCACCACGCAAGAACAACAGCTGGTTGGCTGGATCTTTTGTCTGATCCAAATGAGTTTCTGGAAAGACACATTATGTTGGTGGGAGTGCTGACAGTTCATACAAACTTATATTTATTTTGGAGCACAGCACTGCACTGCTGGCTCTGTTGAGGAGGTATTTTCTTCAGTACCCTCCTTGTTTAGATACTTAGAATTTCCTAGAATGGCCTTTGGGGCTGAAGTTGTTGATTCTTGAAAGGTGACTGTATTTACATAGAAATATTTAGGTATTCTTCACTGATACAAAAATTTCCCTAAGCACTCATTTATTTTAATGCTGAGAGAGATAAAGTTAGAGCTAATCACTAACTATCCCTTTCACTGACAGCTCTTCATAGTTCTGATTTAAAGCTCTAAATGAGAAATTGCATTCTCCCAAAGGAAAACCTAAAAGTCGTACATGTTTTTCTTGAGGCATGAAACCATTAAAAAAAAAATAAAACCAAAGTCTATGTAACATAGGTTCTGAGATAGAGCTGAATGATTTCAGATGCATTTTGGCCTTCAGCTGACCCAAAATGTGAGCCATACCTTCTCTGTAATGGGGTATAAGCAGATCTATGAAATCAGTGTAATGTGATGTTAAAACCACAAGCAACGGTCAGCCTGGCAGCATCTGCAAAAGGGGCCCCTTTTAGCTGCTATTCAAAGCCATGATCTCCCTGGAAAGTTTATGTGGGTTCATGCTTATGAAGCACACTGCTAAACTTTTATCATTTTATTGCTGCTGTGTATTGATAGCTCTCTCGTGACAGTCAGTGCTCACTAAATCCAGAGATCTGTCTGACTGGATATTCAGAACCTGTAGGTTACATCATATATTTGGGAGACTAATTGTCTTTTGCAGCTAGGTCTGGTTCAGTAATGCATTTAGGCAAATTCTCTCATTAATCTCTACTGAGCTTAAACATATGCTTAAATGTTAAGCTGGTGGGTGAAGTGTTGAATCAAACTCTTAAGAAATTAGCATAATTGGCTGTTATTTTCACAGAGTGGGTTTCTAATAGGCTGTCTTGCATCTAACTTGCAGCTGGGCACTGTGCTAAGTACAATGAGTACCATCTACAGCACTGGAACCGTCTGTAAAATCAACGATCCATCTGAGTGTTTGGTGCTGGAGCCAGGTATGGTACTAACCTCTGCCCCTACTGTGTCCTTTGCCCTGAGGGTGCAAAACCAGAAAGCCCAAGGGTGGCTCCTGAGTGCAAGAGGACAGGCAGTAATTTCAATAGATACACCTTGCTATCTATAGCTTACTCATAATTTAATTGCACCTTGCAGTTCAGGGACCTCCAATGGGCCTCCTGCCCATGAGACATATTGTCTCCTGCTTGTAGTAGACATAATTTGGAGAGGACTGCTCAACTTGTGTGGCAGCCTGCCGATCACCTGGGGTTTGCCTACATCACAGAAAATATTTTTTGCCCCCTGCCATCAGAGACTTGTTGAACCCAACATTGTGTTGAGGCCAGTCCCAAGAACTCTGCCTATTTAAGGGAAACTAGTGCAGAGAAAGCATTTAAGAGACTCCATGCTTCTTAAAGAGAAGGGAAAAACCTTAACTCAGAGAAGGATGCAATAAAGTAATGGGGTATTTCAGTATATCAAACATGAAGTGCTTTCTTCTCAGTTCATGACATTTCTTTCACTCTGGTTCATTTGCCTGCTGTGAAAGAAAAATTCTGCTTTTTCAAGGCCTAGTGCTTATTTTTTGTTCTGACAGGTCTGGATGCTATTATGGCTGACAGCACTGATTATAATGAGAGACTGTGGGCCTGGGAAGGCTGGAGAGCTGATGTTGGCAGGATGATGAGACCATTATACGAAGAGTACGTTGAACTAGAAAATGAAGTTGCAAAGCTTAATAGTAAGTTACTTTTTAAAAAAATATATAAAAAATCTGGCTTCCAGAAACTAGCAAATGTACTGCAGTCTTGAACAATCTGCCCAGGAATTCAAAACCCATATGTAATTTTCAAATAATTTGCTCTTGGTGTGCACATCCCAACGTAAAAGACAATGCTGACAGGTGCCATTGACCGGATCAGAGCTTTCTTACCAGCCTGGAACAACAGATACCTTTTCATTGGCATCCTTCTTTGCTGGCACTTTTCCAAAAAGTGTCAGTGCCCTTCATTATATTCACTGCACCACTTGTAACTTACCAACGAGCACACTTGATTTAAACAACTTTTGAGTGCTGTTGAGCTTTGGCAACAACACCTCTTTCCTATGGGCCTTGACCTTGTAGCAGCCACAGTTATCGGTACATTTATAAGCATTATTCCCAAACCAGAATGACCAGATTTGATAGGCCTGGACCAGCAGATGCAGCTGGGTGTTTAAAAACAGTTTTGCACTAAGTGTGACAGGAAACTGTCTTTTCAAGGAACAATGTCAGGTGGCTGCTTATTTTCTTTTGGGGTCTTCTAAGATAGCTTCTGAAATAGCTACATCATCTGTCTTTTGGACAAACTGCGGCTGTATCACCTGCTTTCCTATACACCAAAATTGTCAAGCTGGAGCTAGAGACCAAGAATAAGAAAATATAGTCCAAATACTTAGACAGGGAAAACCCCAAAACATTAAGAAATGGTCATTATGATGACATTCCTCCATACCACTAAGAGACTTCAGCAATGAGCTATTTCACCTTCAGGCTTGATGGAGCTCAGTGAACTGGAAGACTTAGTGGAACTGGGAGCTGAATTTTAGTTCTGGTGTCTACACCTGTCCTGGTGGTTTAATTGCTGGAAGAAGGTGCCATATTCAGTGTCCACCAGCCCATAACTTCAGTGAGAATAAACCCCCTTGGCATCCAGCCTGACTAGAGGTTCATAGTTGCAGGAGCTTCCATCAGGAGTGATGATTTCCTTTGATCTCCATCTCCAGATGAAATGATGCTAATTAGCAGATAACCACGACTGCAATTTCTGATTTTCCTGGAAATCTCCCACACCTGCACATTCATGGGACAGAGCCTTAGGGGAGCTCTTTCTTTCCTGCTAGACTCAAAACTATCTTGCACTTTGCTGCTTTGCTTTGGGGGAAGGCTGCTGGTCAGAATGGGATCAGAAGGCAGTTGCAGACCTAAGTAGTGCCACATGTGGTGTCCTGATGTGATGCACTCATGCTTTACAGATTATTCTGACTATGGAGATTACTGGAGAGCAAATTATGAAGCCAAGTTTCCAAAAGATTATGAATACAGCCGTGACCAGCTGATTGAAGATGTGGAGAAGACATTTGAGCAGGTAGAGGCAGAAGTTCTCACCTGAGTCACAGAGTTATGTTTTGAAATGGTGGACTCAAATGTTGATGTTGTGAAGAAAGATGAGACCTGACCTAAACTGCCTTATTGCAGTCTTCATGGGTTTAACAGATGCTTGGAGACATACATGAGATTTTTACCTCTGCAGCCGTTCTAGGACCAGCTTGGTCCCCTTGGGCTGCATTGTACCCAAGGGCTGGGAAAGAGGGAACTCTGCAGATCTATGGGTCTCCTCCAGGTAGGGCCCAAGGGGATGGGTATGTTCCCTGTGGGGTAGATGGCGTCCTTAATACTCTGCTTTTAAATGCTTCCTCCGTCATACCTGAGCATGACTTCTGGGGCTAGGATCTGGACTCAGTGCTTGAGTCCCAAGGTGGGGGGCAAAGCTCAGCTGCAGGTTTGGGATGCACTTACCTGCCAGGAGAATTTTTTCAGAGACATCTTCGAGGCTTTCTGTTTAGGAGTCATAAGTGGCATAGAGCAAAGTGAAAATAATTTGTTTCCTTCTCTGCCTCCAGATAAAACCTCTGTACCAGCAGCTGCATGCCTATGTGAGACACCACCTGGAGCGAGTGTACGGCCCCAAGCTCATCAGCTCCACAGGATGCCTCCCTGCTCACTTGCTGGGTATGGCAGCATGTCCATGTTGCATAGGCCTGACTTTGCACACTGAACAGTCAACTCCAAGGCACCTGGGAAGAGAGTAATTTGACTGTTTAATCAGGATATTAACGAAAATATTACAGATAAGAGAAAGGGAGAGGAGAAATGGAGAAATTCCTGGCAGAGATGACAAAAGTGCTTAGCAGCACAGGCAGGAAGGGAAGGCAGGTTGTCCTCATCCTCACCAGAGCTGTTGACACACAGCTCAAAATTCTAGCACTGGACTGAGACATTTCCCTCCCCTTTGCAGCACTTGTTGTCCTTAGAAATTAGAGTTTCAGAGAGTTGTTTTTCCTTTCAAATCTTATTCTAAGCTCCCACATTTCATGACTTTGGTTTCAAAGCATGCAACATCAAGCTGCTGTAATTGTGCACATGAACATGGCACAAAAATCACATGGACTAACAACAAGGATCTTCAATCGTGACTGCCCAGCTTTAGGAAGGTAGTCAGTTCTGAAACTATATTGTACAAGGGTATCTGACATTGGGTAATAAAAGCATCTGTGATCTGACTTTGACCTATGCATAACTCCTAAGAACTGCTCCCCTCCACATCTGGATCAAACCACTCTAGATATATGAGTCCCTATTTATGACACTGCACAATTTATGTAGCTGTCTGGCACTTTTAGACAATACATAATAAATAATTAAAAGTATATCTTTGTTTCTCTCTTTTGAAGGTGATATGTGGGGCAGGTTTTGGACAAATCTGTATGCCTTGACTGTTCCATATCCAGCCAAACCAAACATTGATGTAACTTCTGCAATGGTTCAAAAGGTAAGACATGCCTTTATGCAATATGCATTGTGTAACAAATCTAGACAGTATCAAAATTATGCACCACATGTCAGCTGCTCTCTAGAAAACTGTGGCTGCCCTCAGGCAGACACACTGCCAACAAAGCACTGCTTTCTGCATCCTTTTTTTTGTTTTTCACCTTAATGTGTTCATGCATTTTTCATTGTACCTTTCCCCTTAACTGTTCTCTCTTTTTTCCTCCACCCTCTTTGACTCACTTATTCTTGGCTCCAAGTCTATTTCCTCAAAGACACCTATCCATTAAGAGACATATTTTGTACATATAAATATTTCAGGAGTCCTGGAGTTGGTTGGTATCAAATATGACCTTTGCCAGTAATTACCATAACAAAATAGTTTGTATATCACAGTTTGTTTTACTTTTGTCCATCTTGTTTATTTGAATACAGCCAGGAAACTGCAGTGTCTGCCTGTTATCTTTTGATAACTGCATAGCACTATAAGGCCTGTTTTTGAGATCTGTAGTGCTAACAGCTGTGCCAGCACCTTTACCAGACCAAGAACAGGAGAAAAGATAACTCCCTGTAGTCTTGGTCAAGCTTCACTTCTTTTAAGAAGTAAAAAATGAGAGGTGGAATTTGATTTCTGAAATGTGCTTATTCACTAGAAATCTTCATTAGCAGTTTGCACAAGTCTGTATTACTCTCACCTCTCTTTTACATCACTGACCCGCAGACAAAATCTGTGTCTGTTGAAGTATCACTGCAAGGAAGGAAGCATTAGTTACAGAGCCTTGGGGTAAAGACTGGGCTCATCCTTGTTGGTGGAGGTCCCCAGTTAAGGATTCTCATCCACCTAAGCTGTTTGCCAGCTAGATCTCTCCGAAAGCCCAGTCTGCTAAATGCAGAGCTCCTGCTGTGTAAAATAATAAAACTGTTGAATTGCAAAAATATCTTGGACATTGCCATGCAGTTACAATCTGATAAGCAACTCTCATAGACACATGTGCCAGGTTTTATGGTTCTGACTGAAATCTGTCATGCTTATCTTCTGGGAATGCAGTTCCACTCCCTCAAATGAGTTATTCCCAAGCTGACTGAAGAGGTTG
Source organism: Pithys albifrons albifrons (assembly GCF_047495875.1). Classification (NCBI taxonomy): domain Eukaryota; kingdom Metazoa; phylum Chordata; class Aves; order Passeriformes; family Thamnophilidae; genus Pithys; species Pithys albifrons. The sequence goes on from NC_092458.1 coordinate 9,606,202, forward strand.
AAGGGTCAAATCCCAGATCTGACATGCTACTGACAGGAATGTCTTCTTTACCTTACCTTATCTTTTATTGAGAGCTTCTCTGATCTGGGTCACGTGCTATCTGCTGAAACTCTGAGTGCAGAGACCTATTTCGTTTACAGGTAAAAAAATTAATTACAGTTCCCAGCACAATTTTCAGGGGGACCAAAGGCAGACACAACTGTCTTACTCTCAGTAAGCCAGGTGCTGATCTGAAGTTCCTGGGAGATAAAGTCAGCTGCCCTGCATGAAGCAGGCCATTGGGAACAGGCTTCATGCAGAAGCAGTGGTTAATGCTGACATTCTGTGTTTCAGGGATGGGATGCAGTTAAAATATTCCAAGCTGCTGAGGCCTTCTTCACCTCCATTGGCCTGGATAGCATGACTGAGGGCTTCTGGAGAAACTCCATGCTTACAGAGCCGACTGATGGCAGGAAGGTTGTCTGCCATCCAACAGCATGGGATCTGGGTAAAAATGACTACAGGTACTGAAATTGCTATGACCCTCCTTTTATACCATCTCCTAGAAAAAAAATGTATTTTCATTAAGGGCGCACCATCCTGGTTTAAGTTACAATTTCTCCTTTATTTTTTTCTGGCTGATAAGAGGGGAAAGGAAGACAAGATCCCGTGGAACTGTAAAACTTTCTGTGTAGCTTTTCTGTGAAGATGTAAGGACTACTCTCAAATTTTAGCTGAGAAGTGACTATTATTTATATGAATTAGAGAAATAATGACTATGTTCTAGGTCTTAGGGCACAAGCAGAAATGTGGGTGCTTTTGGATACAAGTGAGATTTATGGACAGCTGCACGTTCTGCAGCAATGGCACCAGGTCCCTGGGTAGCAAGGGAAAATCTGAGAGCCCACTATCTTTAGCAGAGAGATCCAGTTTTCATGAAAATCCATCAATCTCTTCCGTATTTGGGAAAAGAGAAGGACAGCAAGTCCACACACAGTGAAGTTTTCTGGCAGAAATTCTGTCCCCTCTTGCAGTCCCCACAGTTCCCCAAGGAAAGAGGCTGCTCCCTAGCAGAGGGTTAGTGAAAACCCTCAGCCTCACACTCTGGAGAAGGTAAAAGAAACTCTATTTGGAAGAAATTCCTCTATTAAATAGTACCTACACATGGATGAAGTAGCAGAAGTCACCAAAACACAGGTTTTTTTTACACTACTATCTTCCTAAGATTGGTGGTGGTTGCTGTCTCCCACACACAGAGTGAGTTTATTGCCAGGTTTCAGGGAGCAGCTGCTTCTCACAGAACAGCAATTTTCTCTTATTCCCTGCACAGTTTCAATGTGGCTGAAGGTGTTTTGTCGAGTTCCCCTCAAAGCCTCACTCTTGTAGGAGGAACTGCACTGCGTACTAGGATGTAGCTGCCAGGTTTTGTGAGGTGCAAGGAACATTTGCAGCCTCTGGAAGGGCTTTGCCCTGTGTCTATGGCAGACAGGGTTTAATCTGGGCCACTGTATATCTAACCACAACCCCTTTGTACTGGTGTGCAGGATCAAGATGTGCACCAAAGTGACCATGGACGACTTCCTGACTGCACACCATGAGATGGGGCATATCGAGTACGACATGGCATACTCTGCGCAGCCCTACCTGCTCAGAAGTGGGGCCAATGAGGGCTTCCATGAAGCAGTAGGTGAAATTATGTCCCTTTCTGCAGCCACTCCTGAGCACTTGAAATCTCTTGGTCTCCTAGAGCCAACTTTCCAAGAGGATGAAGGTAAATAAATGCACAAACGCTATGTATATTCTGCCTTATTATGCCTGCAAACTCGGCAATCAACGGAGAAGCTTCTGAAAATCTTATTCCACTAATTTACCAAAAATGCTGTTTTTCTCCCAAATCACATTGTGAAGCAAGGATCACTACTTTACGATGCTGCTACATAATTTAGAAAAATATAGCTAGCACTTCATTACCTTCAGTACTGAAAAGCTCCTCCTTAAATCTTCGTGGTTCATTTGATGAGTCTCCCAAACACTTTTCAAACTCTATTGAATGAATCCATATATATCTCTATCAAGGTATGTATTCAGCAGTTCAAATGAAACTTCAACCTTGACATTTACATCTCCCACTTTAGTCACTATTGAGTGACCACATAGGTAGGCCCTCAGTGTAATGCAGTTTGTCTGGCTTTTCTGAATATTGCCTTAGAAGGATGGAGATGTACATTTTATATGTATTGAGATGTCTTCAGTTCAAAATTCCCCAGAGCCTGGGAAAGTTCTCAGTGAAGGATAGTGAAATGCAAAGGCCTGGGTTATTTAGGAGGTTAGGAGAAAGAAAGAGAAACAAAACTGTGTACAATACTTAAGTAATCTTAGCTCATGTTTTTTCAGTAGTATTCTTCCTTCTACTTTTTTTTTAGTGAAAATCTGTAATTCAGATAACATGTAAGCATTAGCTGTAAAAGGAAGGAACTTCAGCCATTGAATCAGATACTAATTGCTACCATAACCATTACCTTAACTGCTTCTTTCTTCAGAAACTGAAATCAACTTTCTGCTCAAACAAGCACTAACGATTGTTGGAACAATGCCTTTTACTTACATGCTGGAGAAGTGGAGGTGGATGGTGTTTAGGGGTGAGATTACAAAGCAGGAATGGACAAAACGGTGGTGGGAGATGAAGTAAGTCTGAGAAAAAAAAAGACGATTTTTTTCAAATGAACCTGCAAACCCAACCCTTCATAGTTACTCAAAATACTGAGGTAGGGCAGGATTTGTCTCTCCAGGTGTTTCTACGAATCCCTGTAGAGTGCCAGCTAGAAACACCCAACATGGTGCAGATAATATCTGACAAGCCATGTATCCCCATTAGCACTGTGTACAGCTCCAGGCAGTTTACCCTGTCTCTCAAAATACTTCACCCACCATTTTTACCATCAATTTACTGATAAAGGTGGCCTATGGGATGTTGAAGATCAACATTTTTGTTCCCTTGATTCATGTCCCAAGACATCTTCATAGATTAAGTACAGCCCTTCCCTATGTCTCCTTGGACATGTGCTCTGGTGTGCTCCCCACATTCTTAAGGACAAGTGGAAAGTGAAGTTCATTGCATTTGCGAGCCTGAGAAGCCTGCAGATCTCAATCCATCATATATTTGTGCACACTGTTTTATGTGTCCTCCCCATTGTCTAGTGGGTTTTGAGGCAAATTGTCTGAATGATTTCAGACTAATTCTTTCCTTTCTTATGTATTAAGATACCAGATTTCTTGCTCAAGAAAATACAGTTCCCTTGGCAAGTAACACCCAAAGGTGCATTATCAGATTATACCCATCAGTCAATCAATTTTCACCATATTGAAGCTCAAGATTAAAAAGTATTTTTATTCAGACTGCATTTTGTATTTTCCCATATTGGTTATACTATGGTACAGAAAAATTCAAAAAAATCCAAATAAGCCCCACATTGAAAATGGGGCTTGCACTCTGACATGAACATAAACAGTAACCCTCCATCAGCAAACAGAATCTATAACAAAACTTGATATATGCAAGCCTCCTGACCCCCTGTAAAAATCAATCAGCTCCAATGTATTCAAAAGTAGCAGAGATGTCAGATAAACAGAGAATGACAAATTATTCAGGGAAGCTTATCACATCTGTTGCAGTGGCACCGCAAAGCTCTCTGCTGGAAAAAGAACTTGGGAAAATATTTCCATGGAAGCTTATTACCATTTTCAGAACTTAGGGCATGGGTTTGTTTCTGCAGTACCTCTCAGGAAACGCAGTCTCAGGAGAGGAAAGCAAAAGAAACCTCATCTACAGCCCAGTGGCACAGGAGGGCATCCTCCTTTTGGGTCACCTAGTCTCTGCATGCACTTGTCCAGAGCACAAACACAGGTCTCCAAACTCAGCATGGCCCAGCGCATGAGATGTGTGTGTGAAACTCATGTCTTGTAGACTCTTTCAAACCACTAATTTCTCTCTGCACACCCTGCTATGATACAAATCCCTTCCTTGCACTATTAGTTTCAAAGTAGCTTCCCCTCTGTGGTCTCCAGCTGTGGAACAAACTCGTTTGGGGTTACTAGGAGCTGCATGGAATTCTGTTTGGAAGTGAGAGAGGTGCCCATATATATTAGACTAAACAGAATAAAAGCTGAGTCAGATTACTTTTCTTTTTTGTCTGTTAAAAGAAATCCTATGTTTTTTCTGCATTCCCAGGAGAGAAATAGTTGGTGTTGTGGAACCAGTCCCTCATGATGAAACCTATTGCGACCCTGCGGCACTGTTCCATGTGGCCAATGATTACTCCTTCATAAGGTACTGCAGTGTTTAATTAATGACTTAAATTTTGCCTGCAGAACAAGCCCCAGCTCCTTGAAACATCTACTGGAGAGTCTCAGGACCCAATCTTATTTTATTCAAAGTCCAGACTTGAGGTCATTGATTTCAATGGAAGTGTTTCTGTGGGCATCAGGGGCTTCTGCATAATAATCTCTGAGCAGTGAGAAGGCTGCTTAGCTTCTTGCTGAGCAGAGAAGCTTCGTGCTGCCATCAAACCAGCGGGAGCACTTCTGTATGAGGTGTTTGCCTCTTGGGGAGTCATGGTGCCCCACGTCACTTTGGCCATACACATGCAGCCCTGAAAAAACTAACTATGGACATTCCTCTCTGTCCCATCCATCCCATTTTAGAGGGTTCAAACACAGTGGGCTGGGCTTAAAAACCTTAATCTTTCCTAGTTTATGTGGCAACAGACAGATTTAGGGCTCTCCTGCTGCATTTGATCTTGGCATTTTGTTAAATTTGAGCTAGCCTAACCTATAAATATCAGGTGGCCTTTCTCCCTGCAGTGCAGTCTCCCACACAGGAGTGATGACTGACACAGCAGTTTTCCAAAGGCCAAAGACCCGCAGATTGCTTTGTCAGACAACTAACAAAACCTGTCCCTCCCTTTTCCTTGCCCTTCCTTTAGGTATTACACCCGGACCATCTATCAGTTCCAGTTTCAGGCGGCCCTTTGCGAGGCAGCTAACCATAGTGGCCCTCTTCACAAATGTGATATTACCAACTCCACTGCAGCTGGTGAGAGGCTGAGGTAACAAAGCAAATTTCTCAAATGTACAAGTCAGATAACAAAGCCTAAGTCATCATTGAAACCTTCTGGAGTCAGTGAGATTTCATCAAGAATGAACCTGGCTTGGGAATTTAGCATGTATCTGCCCAGTTCATCTTGACAAGTTGACTAAATTTATGTGTACTAAGGTTCTAAACATCAAAGGTTTAATTACCTGTTAATGGGAATAAAATATTTTTATTAAGAGGAATAATGGGAGAAAGAAGGGAATTCAGAAGCAATAGAAAACATTTATACTGATCACAGAGTGTTTTGCTAGTCTAGATGGAACATGGCAATAATATATTACCTCTCATTCCACGTACACAGACAATTGCTGGCATTAGGCAGATCCAAGCCCTGGACTGAAGCACTGGAAAATGTAACAAGAGAGAAATACATGAATGCAACACCCTTGCTCCGCTACTTTGAGCCTTTATATGAGTGGCTGAAAAAAAACAATTCTGGAAGATTCATTGGTTGGAAAACAGACTGGGCTCCGTGTACGTATGACTTGGGGGTGATTTAAGGACACTTGTTAGTCCTCACAACTCTTGATTAGCAAAGTCCCTCTCTCTTGTTCCTGTTGAGGGCTCTTCTCCCTAGGAACCCGGGGTTATGGGAAATACACACTGAGCAGCAAGTTTTACTCAGGAAGATGGGCTGGCTTTCTCATGGCCAGAGCTGGAGAAGTCAGCATGCATGAGGTTGTCAGAGCCTCACTTAGTTTTCAGAAATTGAGGTGATTGGTTTTTTTTTTTTTTCATAATGGCAGCTCTCAGAGTATGGGATTGGTGTAGAGAAGGAAGAAAGGTCAAAGGCTTGGACTTGTGAGGCACTTGCCTGAAAGCAGTGTGCCTGTTCTGCAGGACTGGGATCCACTAGTCCTGGGAGCCAGCAAACCCTGAGCTGTCAGCATAGGTGCAAACCAGTACAAAAAAATTAGTACTATGTTTCTTACAGTCATGTGGTACTTGAAGAGGGGAGTTAAAAGAAGGAAAGAGGAGGAGACCATGGAAAAATGCATTTTTTCAGCCTATTGTTGTGATATTAAGTGTTGAACAATCCAGGTTATGTATGTGTAATCACTGTCCATACTGGAGAGTACTGTAACTCAGTACGCTCTGCCAGTCTCTGATGGTGGGATTCACCTAACCAGACACTAACATCTTATCTGAGCTTCTTATTCCCAGTGGTGGGAAAGAGGAATTTTCATTCTGTCTGTTGCAAAGCCAGACTTGGGGACTGAACAGCTCAGATGCATATGTTTGCACATAGAGGTGATCAAAAGGAAACAAGATCAATCCCACTGATAGCAAAAAATGCCTCAAAATAAATAACTGCTAAGAAGCTTTTTATGTTTTTAGCAGCAAAGGTATTTATTGACAACATTGAAGGTAATCCAGTTCATACTGGGCAAAAACTTGCCTAACTTGTTTGTGTAAAATAAGCCATTTGTACAGTCTTTAGTTCATAGTTACATCTTCTAATTTTCATATTAATGACTGGTTGAAATCTTGGGCAGATCTCTTCTTTTGGCTTGAAATTTGGGTAGTGATCTCCTGATTTCATCGCTTGGGTGCTCTTGAAGCGTTTTCATCACAGCTGAACTTCTGGCTTTTCTTTGATCAATGACATGACCTGTCAAACTTGTAAAATCTTGACTTTGACTCTACAAAAACTTGGATCTTTACATTTCATCCTTTTGAAGTGCCTAGCTTACCTTACTTTATGACTTCTTATACATGGTACACTGGTCTCTATAATTGCTAGTCAGTGCGTACCAGAACAAAGAGACTCCATCACTTCATGCTGTTTCATGAGTTAGTGGCCTTGCTATGCAAACAACATTTTGCAAAGCAGAATTAGAAATTTCACAAAACTACGGGGTTTTGTCTCTTTTCTCTTTCACCCACCAAGCTCTCAGGGGAAGCAGGGGAGCCTGTAAGGAAACTTGAGCCACCCCAGCATTTCCCAGGGACTGGATTTTTGTTGCAGCTCTAACATGGCCCTTGTTTCTTTTTAAACCAGATTCTGACAATGCCATCAAAGTGCGCATCAGCCTGAAGTCAGCACTGGGGAACCAGGCGGTGAGTGTGTTTGTGCTGTGGCACTTTTCCCAGTGCTTGGACGACAGGGATAGTGTGCTAATGGCTCTTGGAAAATAAGGGAGAGTATAGCTGATCTTTGTCTGAAGAGCAGCATTAGCTCAGGTGAAAGGTTATCACATACAAGATGTCTTTTCTGAGTTTGTGGTCAAGATTCCCTCTGGAATTAGTGAAGAACTTTTTCCAGAGAGTGATCCCACCCATTTTAAGGGAGACATGTCAGATAAATGAGTTGAATTACTCTGTGGAGGTACCAACCACAATTTTTCACCTGCTACAGGAGAGGCCTGGAGGGTTAACAGAGCGGAACCTGTGAACCTGAAAAGGGCTGTATTTTTCTCAACTATGCTGATGGGTTTAAATAAAGCCTCTTCCTAATTTCTTCTAATTTTTTTATTGTGGCTATAGTGCATGACTTCAGAAGTTATTACAGCAGCTACTTCACAATTAAATGTGGGGCTAAAGCAGAGAGATTGACTCCCACCCTCTATTGTTAAATGCTCTTGATTCCAAACTAAAACACTTCTATCAGCATTTCTTTGTAGATTTTTGTTTTTCTGTTTGCTGTAATCTTTCTGGGCCCTGATACATTCGGCTGCCTCCCTGCCCTCCAACTCTTACGCAGAGACAGCTTTGTTACTGAGATTGCAGGGGCAGTGCAGTGCAGCTGCTTCTGTTTCAGATGAGAAGGGCTTTAATTCCCAAGAGCTTGTCTGCTTTCTCCAGTTATACCAGCTGGTCCAATAAAATGTATTACAGCAACCAAAAACACTCATTAAAACCAAAGATGGCTTTTACGATTTTAAACAGAGCATTGGCTTAGCCCATCTGCTTAACCAAGGCTGAAAATTTGCTCCTTATTCTAGTTGTTCCTCTTTATGCTAATCTCATGGAGTCAGTGAAGAAGGCTTAAGTGCAAACACTTCATTCCTGTTAATAGCAATTTTCACCTTGCAGAACATTAGTAATTTTCCAAGAATGAGTATGTCATCAGGCAGGTCATTTAGATCTGTATGTTGGAGCCTATTGTACTAGCAAGGACACAATACCATGGACTCATTTTTCATATGAATGGATGCTCTTGCTTCTATCACTCTCTTACATGCAAGCCCCACTGGAGTTTTATTGCTTCCCAGACTGCCGAGTTGAGTTAGATACAATTCAAAACTGATATCAACAGCATGAAAAGGTTTCATATTACAACACATTTATTAGTCATTATGGTTAATGTTTAGCTTAATACCATTTTCATGCCTGCCTTTTGCCATCATAGTCTTTTGTTGTGCAATTGAGCAGCTGTAAAACAATCTCATACAGATTACTTAATTTGAATTATTGTATGGACAGTAGGTTCCTAAGCTCTGAAAAGCAAGTAATACATTTTCCTCTCAAAACCAGTCCACATCACCAACTTACAGGGAGCCTTTTCCATTCGGTTACTTTCTGCCTCCCCACAAAATTCCCTTATGCTGAGCCCCTGGGGACATGACTCTGCATGTCAGCAGCGGGTAATAGTACGTGCATGAACTGGCACAGAGAAAAGACAGGGGGAATCTTGGGCAGGAATCTCAGCCCATCTACATAGAGCAATATGTTTTGACTGCTTTACACGGCTCACAGAGCTTAGAAGCTGTGAACCCAGTGCAATTGTTTGTTTAAGATGTATTTAGAGTTGCTTTGCACTGTTAGGACAGCAGAAAGCATTCTGAATATGCTAGCAACCCTTTCTGTGCTTCTGCTCTTTAGCTCTGAAGAGAGCAGAAAGGGAAAATTCCCCCTGTTGTGCAGAGGTAGAGTTGGGCTGAGGCAGCCACGGGGGCAGCTGCAGCTCATGCAGGCAATTCTATGTCTCAGCTACTACTCTCAATTCTGGCTGCTACAAGCAGGAAAGCTTCAATAGCCCAGAGTTCTGGCAAATTAAGCATCTAGACTCACGGATGGAGCTTAAGGCCAGCTGTACCAGAGCATGCACGACTGTAATTACCCTCCTAATTGTTTTCAGGCTGATGAGATTAGAGCTGCATCGTTGGTCACCAGTGTAGCTGATGATGCTGAAGTACTACGCACAGCTCTGCCTCAGCTGGGGCTTTATGGAAGTGTCCTCCTAAGGGAACTGGCTACAGAATCCCTGCTGAATATCTTGGGGTCTGTCTTACCTGAAATAAAAGGTTCCAGGAGAATCCATCCTCTGATCACTACTTGAAAACAGGACTCTTCTTCGAACATTAATTCAAAATTCCCAACCAGATTAATGTCATTACGTGTGATTACATTGTAAGAGGCACACAAGACAGCATTAGGGAATGGAGAGCTGTCAGCCTGCAGGCATTTAGATGTATTTCACAGTGAAAAATGCTTTTTGAATCAGGGCCAGACTTACACTGTGTTTGAAGTCACATGTGGGGTCTCAAAAGAACAGAGTAGAAAAGAGCAGAGGCGCTTGGCAGAGTTCATTTCTCTCTGAAAGAAAAGCAGCTTCTGCTTCTGAGATGCCTAGGGAAGGAGTGTAGGTAGTCTCTACTCAAACACAGATCAGAAGCCAGCCAGGTAGTTCCCATCCACATAGCCAGCAATGGTATTTATCAAGGCACTCCAGAGGCACAGGGGCAATTAAAACACATTAGACTGAAAAAGACAAAGTATAAGCTGCAGAAATGACTAAAAGATTAAAAAGTTAAGATGTTAAGTACAGAAAGCATCAGTAGAGGAATCAAGGTCAATTAGCTCTTGGTGAAATACTACTACTACTACTAAAAAAAAGCAGCACTGCAGAGCCTAAAGATGTTGGACATAAATAGAAATGTGAGAAACTCCCACAAGAGCACCGTAGGCTGTGATGGAGAACAGTGCCAGCTGCCGGAGACAGCAGCAGTAACAAGAAGTGCTTCAGCACAGGGCTGTGCAAGCAGGAGAAAGGCAGGGGCATTTGCCTAGCAAAGGTGACTCAGCCTCAGCCCTTGCTGGTGGGAATAGCCAGGGCTGGCACAGCTTCTGCCTTCTGAATGCCACAGGGACTTCTCTGATTGCAGCAGCTTTGGGTCACCTGTGCCTTGCCTGGGGCCTGATCCTGCATGGACTGACAACAGTGGGCTCTTTCTGCTCTTTCCTCCCCTGTATTTATAGAATCATGGTTTATGTTGTGAAGGACATTTAAAGGTAATCTAGTCCAGCCCTGTTGTTTGAGGGACATCTTCCACTAGGTCAGGTTGCTTAGTGCCTCACCCAACCTTGAATGCATCCACCACCTCTCTGTGCAACCTGTCCAACTGTTTCACCACCCTCACAGTAAAGAATTTCTTCCTAATAACTAATCTAAATCAATTGTTTTAGTCTATTACTCCTTGTCCTATTGCAACAGACCCTGCTAAAAAGTTTGTCTCTGTTTTCTTATATTTATATGTATCTCTTTTCCTTTTATATCAGTGTTAAAAGGAGAACAGGATTGAAAATGTATCTGGGTTTTATAAAGCCTGTTACAACAGAGCTGCTTCTACCACACCTTCCTGAATGATACTCGAGAAAATCAGGAGCTGTGTAAAATTATTGCTGGCAGCATTTATAGGCATTCCTGCCCAGGCACCACAAACACAAGACCTTAGAAGGAGAAAAAAAATTGCCACAGAGTTCAATAGGGAATTTTCCCTTTGTGCACATGAGCTGTTGCACAACAGACCAGGCTGCGTTATCAGCTCCTGTGATGGTTTTTGCCCCCTGTACAGCTCTTGGTTCTGCCCCAGAGAAGCTCTTTTTGACTTCCATTGGAAATAACTTTGGACTCACAAGGCAGGCCAGGAGGAGCTTGCACACGGGCAGTACATTTTTTATATCATCTATCTATTCTCCAGGGAAAAAAGAGAAATACATGCCTGCTGCAGAAATACTGGTGCAACGAGTTTTTCACCCATCTGGCCAAACCCATAACACAAACCCAAACAAAAATCTCAGCTCATCAAGGAAATAAAAACCCAATCTTGCCCTAAAGGTTGTCCTCCTTAAAAGAACAGGTCTGCAAATAAAATTATGTGATTAAAATCATCTAAGTTATGAAATCTTTAGACTTCAAAGATAATGCACAATATTTAGTGGTAACAATGTTGCTTCTGATGCCTTTTCTCCCTGTAAGACAAGGAGATGTGCTGGCAGAGGAGCATCTTCAGCAGCCCCATGTAAAGTTACCCGGAACTGCAGAGGGACAGCATGGTGCCTGGCAGCAGGGATGCCTGTTTGGTTTTTCTCCTGCAGAGAGCCCAGATTACAGAGCTAGAGAGTTTGAGTAGTTTTCTGCTGTGCTATCATGGTACAAATAAATAATACTGAAATGCATGCCAAGCTTTATAATTGCTATTTCTTTTTAGAATGATTTCTTAGTGTCAGATAGCTTGCTATCTGATGAATTTCTCTTGTGCTGTTTTTGCAGTATGAATGGGATGAAAGTGAGCTCTTCTTGTTCAAGTCATCCATCGCCTATGCCATGAGAAAATACTTTGCAGAGGTGATGAAACGGGAAGTTAACTTCCAGTGAGTAGCTTACTTAATTGTGCCAGCTATGTCTGCATTGCTTCTGGTTCACTAGTGGCACAAACTGGTGGAATTAATTGTGCCTTCTGTCAAATGTGAGGTGATAACAAACAATGTCGAGCACCAGCTGGCTGCAAAAGGCAAGATGCCAGCTTGGGTACATGGTGTCTTTTCACTCAAGACCCTGAAGTTTAGGAGTAATGTACTAAAGTTAGGTAAGAAGGCTTAGTCTGCCATGTCATATTAGGGACAGGTGAACCTTGAGAATTTGTGCCCAACATCTATATGGGAATATCAGGGAAGGTACACTGATTAGAAATCTCTACCAATGTATGCATATGATCCTGAGTATCCAAGAGGTTTTGGGCCAAGAAAAGATAAATTTGTTGATTAAAAAAAGATAGAATTTCATTCAGACTTACTAATCTTATCTAGGTTCAGTTACAAACATAAAATCTTTCACCTGAAATTGATTTTGGTACAAAACCCAATCTTTGTTACTAAATATTTTCAAAAATTTTCAGAGCCTATCTACTTAAACTCTTAGATGCTGCTTCATATAATATCAGTCACATAATGTCTAGAATCTACTCCCAGGAGAAAATAAGGAAGAAGACTTTTTTCTTTTTCCCTCTTGGTACTTCATACATCAACTTATTCATGAGAGCAACTCCCAAACACACTCTGTTCTTCTTTACATGCTGTGGAAAATTACACCAAAGGTTGTTTTAGGTATGGAGTAGATTCTCTCCAACTAAAGTTACAAATTAGCACATAGAAAAAGAAATTTTGTCAGGAAAATTGATTTCACTTCCCAGCTGATTTCACTGGAAAGCATTCCCTCAGCATAAGCTAAGCCCCCGGCACTGCCAATCAAACAGAACTGCTCACTTGCCTGAATTTAAAGCTAATGTCATCTTAACAATCAAAATAACCTTTCTCTTCTGTTTCTCCTTCAGGACTGCAGACATTCATGTGGGGGAACAGACAAAAAGGATCTCTTTCTATCTTACTGTCAGCATGCCAGGTAATATCAGTGATATTGTGCCCAAAGCCGACGTGGAAAATGCCATCAGGTGAGATTTTCCTCCCTGGGGAAGAAAAAAACCCAACAAAACAACCAGATGAAAGAGTGGAAGGAAATGCAGTGCTCAAGTCAGTTGAGGCAGAAGAGGTGACAAGGGAGGAAATTCTGCAGTTAAAATGGAAATAGTGAGATGAGAGAAACCAGGATAAGAACTGTTAACAGAAAGAAAACAGTCCATCTATCTGATGTGTATTGGACAACAGCCAATGTAAAATGCTTCAGGGGGTTTGTAAAACTGCCATAACACATCTCATTGCAGATTGCCAGAAAATATCATTGCTCAAACTTTAACAGGAACTATTTTATATTCTGAAATAGAGAATACAGTAACAATGTGTGCATGCACGTGTGTTTTCTTCCTCTCATTAGTAAAAATTCAGTGCTGGAATTATTGTTAGCAAGGACTCCAGAATAATGGCATACTAGAAAGACAGTCAGATGTATTTGATTATACAGAAGAGATCAGAGTAGGAGCTGAGTTCCCACTTACAGGTCAGTGAACAGCTCTTTTATAGCACAGTGTGACACCACTGTAAGTCATTGCTATAAAAATGGTAAGTGAAACTGAAACTCTGCAGATGATCATGGATAATGTACAGTGGAAAATGAAGAGGGCACAAATCTGAAAGTAGCAGCAACATGAGATGGGGTTGTGAAAGCAGTGAGAAAAGTTGGTGAACCAAGGGAGAAAATATGTCTGTGAAATGACTGATTAGCACTGAATAGCAGATGTGGAAATTCAGGGTAAAACAGGGCACAGAAGATACACCAAGGAAAGGGGTTTTAGGATAGTGAAAAACACAAGAATAACAACTGATGAAGACTGTAGGAGGGAAACAGGTAGAAAGATGTAAAACATGTCACATATCTAAGAAACTTTTGGATAGGCAAGAAACTTAGGGGAAAGAGAATGAAGAGCAAAATGCAAACAGAGAGGGAGATCACAAGATTGTTTACCTCATTTTGTTAAATGTTAAGACTGAGTTTAGGAGTCCATACAATGTCTGAGCCTGTCAGTTAAATTGCAACAGGTTAAGGGTTTAAGTCACTGTGGTTGTCACCCCTTCATGCCAGAAGCAATATGGACATAGCAATACCTCCTGTGCAGAGTTTCCAGCAGAACAGGTCAGGGGAAACAGGGCACACTGGAGATTTATAAAACAACTGAAAACTCTTTCTTTTCTCCACTAAATGTGTGAAACTCTTTGAATTTCCATTGAATGACAGGATGTCTCGTGGACGAATCAATGAGGCTTTCAGATTGGATGATAGCACGCTGGAGTTTGTGGGCATACTTCCAACCCTGGCCCCACCTTATGAACCACCAGTTACCATATGGTTAATTGTATTTGGGGTGGTCATTGGTCTGGTTGTCATTGGAGTGATTGCCTTGATCATCACTGGGCAAAGAGATCGCAGAAAGTGAGTAATATTTTTAAATACTATGGTCGTGACCATCAGGAGATGTCCCAATAATTGAATCACTGGGTTTCTTACAAATTAGGCCACCAAATCTAACTGAAGTAAGTTAAGGAATGAAAGATTACTATGCCTTTTCCATGGACAGTGATAGTTAAAGGTTCAGCTCCCTGCCTTTTGGTGCATGGCAGCTTTGGCAGCTCAGTGCAACTTCCCCATCATGAGTAGTTTAACCAAGGCAGCCACAGGGGAGGTGCAGGGTGGCTAGGGTTCTGCCAACCCCACTGCAAGGTGGAAGGGAGGTCCTGCTGGGAACACAGTGCCTTCTCCAACAGCAGAGTTGCCCACATTCAACAACACCTTCAGTTTTATGTAATCTCATTGGAGGCTGTCCAGTAATGTAGTTTTCCTTTTTCATTAACAGCAGTAAAGCTTGGTTGGTTTTCTATGTCTCTCCATTAGTGAAGTTTTTAAGAACATACTAGATTTGCTACAGTTCTTCCTTAAAACCAACACAATTCTGTTTATAGAAATATTCCCAGTTAAACACAGTATTATTTAGAGTAGGGGATTCTGGACTTGAAAAGAACAGGGACTTTTAATATAAAATGAATTTTCCTTACAGGAGAGCAAGACAAAGTAGGAGTGAAACAGGATCAAACTCTGAAGAGGTGAATCCTTATGGTGAAGAGGGAAAAAGCAACCTGGGCTTTGAGCCATCTGAAGACACACAGACATCATTTTAAAAGATGTGGGTACACTGAGGGTTTTTGGTTTCTTTCATTTCACTTTTAACAATAATGCTTAACAAAGGACCAAAACACTATGGGTTGTCATCAAACATAAACTCTTCTGGTTGGCCATTAATTTACTGGTTCATGGCCAATAGCAACTAAAACTGCTGTTTATGTGGTAACTAGAAAACATGGAAAAATTGAACATATATACGTCTTGTGGCTTTTCTCTGAATTATGTGCATAACATTGCACGCTATTTGTGCTGCTTTTCATAAGTGTGCTGCATCCAACTTCTCTTTGTTTCCGCTGTAAAGAGATAAAAAGCTTGGAAGTATACAGTTGTGTACATATCAAGACACACATAAAAATAACTCATATGCTTCTGAGAAACATCTTGATCTTTCCAAATGGAGACCTCAAAAGTGGATCTAATAGACAGTGAGGGAAAAAAAGCATCTGACCACCAGCAGAACCTTAGTGATGAAGAACACAATTTGATACAAAAGAACTGCAATTTTTGCACCTTCAAGAAATCTGTATCAATGTAAAATGGATACTAGATGAAAACTAACAAGCACTGGAACTTTATTAGGAAGTTGTAATGTAAGTTATTTTTCTGTTTGCTTGATAAGTGTAGAGACCAAATAGCTCATGATGCCTCAAACCACCCCCCCCCCCCAAAAAAAAAAAACCCTCCCCACATTAAAATATCTGTGTTATGTTGTCATTAAAAATGGAATAAACTTCCTTAACACTAAATGATCAAAGTTGTTTTGGTTTTTTTCCCTATTCCTTAGTCAGTGCCTCCACTATTAGAAATGCTGCATTGCAAATGCTGCATACAACAAATGCAATTGTGCTATTACATGCAAGGGGCAGTAAATTGAGGCTTGGGGTGTACTGGTTGCAGCTGAAAAATAAAATCTGTTCAAAAGGAAGATAGTGCAGCAGTGGAACAGGTTGCTTGTTCCATACTCTAGGAGAGTCTGTGGGATTGTTCAGAGATCAGGTAGACAAAGGTATGGCTGATGGAGCAGTGGGATAATCCCACTCTGAGAGAAGTTTGTTTAGATGACCTCCAGAGGACCATTTCAGCCAGGTTTTCTATGATTCTAAGTCTTGTAGGTCCCACACCATAGCTGTCACACCAGTGTGTTTTTTCTGTACACATCAGGGTCACTGAAAGTCAGAAGGTATTGGATCCAATAGAAAATATGAACCTGCATGAAAAATGTTCAGCAAATGCAGGGACTCCTAAATTGTAGGCCTCCAAAATTATCAGAATCTGCAGAAAATAGTCAAACGTATCTAAAAACATACAGCTGGGCTCTACAGGATCACAGAACATTATCATAATGCTCCACATTAATTTCCCATTTAAGACGCAAGACCCTTAAATGGAGCAGTTCAAAATGGTTGGCAGATGATACTGATTAACTGAAAACTAGACAAGAATGCAAAGGAATCAAAATACTTTTTCTTTTAAGTTGCCTACCTATGCCACATATTCCATTGCCTTAATAACCCCAAAGCTTAGTAATTTAGTTGAACTTTTGGAATAAATAATTCAACCATATGCAAACTTACTACTTACTGTGCAGTAACACAAAAAGGGAATGGCAAAGCTAGAAAAAATAAAATTATGTAATTAGTCATGCCAGCAACCTTCAGATCTGTTGTTAGGATTGAATTTTCCATCATGACAAAGCTTTCATTTCAATCAGATTAATTTTAAAAGCTGTATTATGAATCAAAAAACACCTTCAGAATTGTTAACACGTAAAGCCACAAAAAATATAGCAGGATGTTAGCGGAACATAAATAAAAAGACATCATTTATATGAAAAAAGTAAGAAGCATGCATTATTCCCACCCATAGCTCACACTCTCTGTGCTGGGGGAACCCTCCATCTCCTACTTTCTCTTCATCTGCACTCCTTCCTAACCCCTTTTCTGGCTGAGCAAGCCTTAGCCCAGCCTGGTCCTCAGGCAGCATCGTACAGTGCCCTACCTGTCCCTCCTGTGCAGCTTCACATGACCCCCAGGCCTGCATAGATACCCACAGTCATTTACATGACCTCAAATGCTGCTTTGCCTCAAACATACATGTAGCTCCCCATGTAGACAAGGATGTGCTCTTTGAGCCAAGTTCCAGTGCTGGGACCAGGCAATGCCAGCAAGCACAGGTGTGGGAGACTCTGAATGGCCAGAGACCATCATTTCTTTGTCCCCTTTCCTCATATGTCTGCATCCTGCATTTCTTTCTCCTTAGGTTCTGGTGAGCTCACACCGGAGCTGCAGAGGGGTCCCTGCTAGGGCTGGGTCAGTTCCTTCAGGGAAAGGGCAAGCAGACATCACTTGGACTCTTAAAGGCAACACACACTGAACTAGCTCAAATATAAGGAGAGAGAAAAGGATTTTTTTTTTCAGATCTTACTTTATTTTAAAACCTCTTTATATTATACATATTAGATAAGCATTTTACAACTGTCAGTGTCTAAGTTTAGATGCCTCTGTAATAGTTAAGTAGCTTCAGAGGTATTTGGTATCTCTAGACTTGCTGAAGTGAGCACTAATTTTGTAGTGCTATGCATATTTGAAAGTTAGGTGTTCTTATTTAAATGCTAACATCAGGAGCTGAATTTCAGCTCCTCAATAGTAAAATATTTGGCTAAGCAATTACATTAATGGCATTTCCAGTTATCTTCAACTTTTTGCCTTTCAAGTTTTACAGAGATCAGCAAATTTACCATTTAATATTGCAATGACTATAGAATCCTGCATTAAGCTTTATTTTTCTCTATTTTTACCTGTAGTGGGAAGCAATAACACTCTAGTAGATGTCTCATAAGTTGCTAAATTGCAAATATCCTTTATACATAGCTTAGAATGAATTCCAAATCAAATGTACACCCCGAGGGCCAAAACTAAAATCACTAATACTCATGAGAAACCAGATATAATATTTTTCCAGTAGTAATTTCTAAGTAATTGAAAGTGAGACTATATCTATTTATGTTACTGTCACTTGCAGCAGTTCTAACTTTGACTTCAGGTGTCAACTTCAAGTGATTATGAAGAAAAAACATATTTAGATGACTTACAATATTCAGAAAACTCAACAAGCATATATTTCTCTGTTTACCTTTCCAGTGAAGGCAAATAATGACAACTTGGAAGCACTGAAGAAGAGCACATAACTGGCATATATATCAGTGTCTGAGAAGTCTTTTGAAAAAATGCTAACAAAATGAATTAAATCTTTCCAAATTCTGTGACCCACATAGTGCTGCAAAAACTTTCTCCATATGCTTCTTGGTCAACTCCTTGATTAAATGAGAAGAACACAAATATATAGAATAATAGGAGTGGCTAATGTCAGGCTGCTTTCAGATTTAGCTTTCATACAGAAGGCAAGTGATATGGAACTAGTGTGGGTAGTCATCTGTTTCTGAATCTTCTTTTTCAAGCTCTGTTGCCTTCTCTCAATGCCTCACAAAATGGTAAGAGCTGATAAAAGTCAGGGCACTTTTCTGATAGCTAAATAAGGAAAGATGATTGGTATAGTTGTTTAATTTAAAAATAATTCAGAAACTGCAATTTGCATTGGTTTATCCTGATTTTAGTAGACAACGATGTCGCTATGAATTTCTGCATGCTAAAATAAAACTAAAGTTACAGGAGGTAAATAAAGTTAGTTTCTATATCTGTCTCATGTTGTGATAGTTTAATCTTCTTTGCTTTAACATGTCCTCAAATATAAGTCACTTCTTTCATTTACGGGACAATTGTATTAAAAAATCGAACAAAACATTATGGTCATTTCACAGTATTATCAATATTGTGCAAAACAGTTCTTTGTTCCTGGTGAGAAACAACTCATTGTCTACAGACAGGTGATTAAAAGTTAGATGAAGAGGAACAATAAATCATTTTTGGCACAAAAGATGCAGATCTTTCAAAATAAAATGAGCATGATTGGCATTTGACTTACAGCTCCTAGAAGACTCATGGACAGGATAACACATTCCTTCTCATTCTAAGGGCAGAGTTATTTTACACCTTGGCTATCTAAAAAGATTGAGGACTCCTCTCCATCTGCTGTAGAGGATCTCTCTATAGGAAGGCAGATACCTATTATTTTGCAATGGCTAAGAAAGAAAACACAAATGAGAATGGAGAGATACCAGTAATGGTCCTGTAATCATGGAAGAACTTTAGTTTAGCTGAGCACACAATTTTTAAATCATTAAAGTTTGGTGAAAATAATGTCATCCCGTATATTCTGTTGATGTTGAAGGGTATTATGATTAAGTAACATGGTTCTGGAAAGAGGGGAGCCAATATTCCTTTATGCCATTTCCTGTATTAAAAATTTCCTGAACTAAATGTGATATAGAATGTACTACATATAAGCAATGGGTTTTATAAAGGCTGCTTTTCACTATGAGAATCAGTTCAGCTATCAACAGGGACTCCAAGTGACTCCTATTGTTTTGTTTTCTCCAGTTTGTACGTGAAGATGTACATACCTCATGCCAGAAGTTGTCCATTATCCAGTAGATGGTGTTTGAAACCTTTTGTGCTCTCTAAAATCTGTATCCTTGAGAAACTGTCTCAATAACCTGCATACTATCTTAAAGCTCATAGGGTTTCTTTCCCAAAACGAACACCTCCTACATTAGGACATAAAATGAGTCAGGAAAATGCAAGATAAGTCTGTTTTCATGGAACAAGATACACACGCAACATACAACTGATCAGACTCAGAGAACATTGTCCAAGGAAAAGGAGGGAGATAATTGACAAGTGTGATTCTGTATGTAAACATAAAACAAATCCTACTGCAGAAGAAGGTTATAAAGTTATCTATAAAATATATTTAATGTGGACAATGAATTTTTTACAGAATACATGCAAGCATCCTCTTATATATGTATATGGATGTACACAGAGGGAAAAAATCTACTGATTTTCCAAATGCTTCATTGTGTCAGCGATGCATACCTTTACAAACTGGATTAAATTGAAGTAATAGAAATGTTGGATAATACCATAATCACCAATTCATAATTATAGTTTTGCAAGAAACAATTTTGGTTGCAACTTAATATATGAGAGAATCATGCCCACCCTAAAGTAAAAAAATAATTCTGAAATATTCTTTTCTGACATATAACACTTGCTGCAATTTTATTTTTTTTAAGAAATTTATGAGATCTTTGACTTCCCTCCAGCTTGAAAACTGGAGCATTGCAGTGTCACAGTAAGACCTGAATCCCAGCTTTCCTTGATGAGAATACTAAAAAATCAAGATTCTTTGTTCTCTTACATCTGCATTTGGGATATGAATACATCAATTCAGTTTTTTAGCTCTTTAAAGACTGATTGGTTAATAACAACCAAAAAAGAACTCACAGATCCCACTCTCCCCTTGCTTCCACTCTATCAATGTATAGTGTTAAAATGAGAAAAAGATCTCCTAAGGAAAAATAACATTTCTCATTGAAGTTAATACCAACATTCAAGTTAATGACAGTAAAGCCTGGGGCCAGGATTTAATTGATAAACACAAAAAGAAAACGTATCACCAGAAAATCCAACTTCTGATTTAATTGTATATATTATAAAAAACTTGTAAAGGGCATGAACAAGCTGTTTCTCAGCAAGAGTTGTTAATACTGGGAGACTAGCTGAGGTTAAAGATAAGAAACAACCCAGCTTTTGGAAACATTTTTATCTGCTTTATTCACCGTTGTTCAATGTCAAGAACAGTGGGTTGCCAATCTTTCATCAACTTGACAGCTGCCAAAGTTTCCCTACTGGAGGAGCCGACCCAGATAAGTGGAATTCAAGAGACTCACAAAAGGTTCCCTTTCCTTTGACACCTTTTGCAGACTTTCAGAAACACTGAACAGACTGCAGGGATTTGTAAATCATAGCTTGAAACCGCTGAAGTGAAGTTCAAATGTTTGAAATTCCAGGGTAGAAAGTGATCTGCAAACAGATACACTTTTTGCTGAGATACAGAGTCCCAGCTCTCAAAGTCTCTCTTCCACAGCTGGTTTGTGCACAAAATCCACTCTGACCTCCGGGGCAAACAGAAAAGCACTTTTGACCTGGGCAGCACTGATTTATGTTCTAGGTACACCAAAGATTCCACTTCATCTCCACTGCAAAAGTTTACTCTACCATATTAAACACATATGCAACAAATGGGTAGTGGGCAAAGTTTCTATACGTCTAAAAGAAAAATGTTAGGGCTAAAAAAACCAAATAGGATAAGGACTTGTTTGAATACAAATATTAAACAAGAACACAAGCTGTAACTGCTTTTCACAATCCTTCAATGTGTTAAATGTCTAGAATTTCTGCTTAATAAGCTGATGAAATTCAAATGTAGTGGCATATATACATATAAATTCATATGTTGAATTCTATACATTGCAAAGGTCCATACATCTGACTTGTTGCTCAGCTTGGTGGAATGAAAAACTGCTGGTGCTGATCACTTCACTGAAAACTTGGTTCCTAGACAACTTACACACAGGTCATTCAGAACACACCTACAAGTCAAGAACCAAACTTGAGTGTGACTGTTTGCAGTGAAATACTATTTACTGCTTCTTCCTTGTACATCACAAAGTTCCTAAGGAAAGCCTAGGCCAAAAGATACCTTGCCAAATGAGACATACAGGCATTAGCTATGACCTAGAACAGATCATTGCTACTGACTTACTAAAGAAATAATGCAGAATCATAGAAACATCAGTTGTCAGGCCACCTAACCCAGCCTCCTACTCAGATAGGGTTACTCCCAACATCAGAGCAGGTCAGCCATGGCTTGTAATGCTAAGTCTTAAAAGCCTCCAGAGATCACCATCTTGTAGTCTCCCTGACTATCATGTTTCACTGCTCCACCACCCTTCTGGGGAAACAACTTCTCTCACTATAGAGGTTGAAGTTCTCAAGCTACAGCCCAGGGCTAATGTCTGCTATTATATCACCTGGCACAGATAAGACTTGATAGGCTTCATTAGCTTTATAACTGTAAGCAGCTATGGGCAGCTTTCAGATCCCCTCTAATCTTCCTTTTCACTAGGCTGAGCAGGTTACTCTCTCAGCCTCTTCTCAGAGGGCATGCTCTATAGGCTGCTCATCTTCAAATTCTCTGAATTGAAGCAGCTATTAATCAACCTATCTGATTAAGATATTTGGTCCCCAAATAGGTGAAAATCTGAATACAAAGTAAATTTTGAGATTTCTTTACAAACATGAGTGAAATCTCTTGGCTGTGATTTGCCTTTTAAGCCTTAACTTTTTGAGACAGCAGAGTGACTCTATTCTTATTCCATAATGACTTCAAGTCATTAATGAAAAGGAGGCAAAAAGAGCTGTATCACACCCTTTGGCTTAACTTTCCTAACAGTCAGCTGATCAATGCCTTTAAAGTATCATCAGAGCTTCACTAGGCTCCCAATTAGAATCATAGAATCGATTGGGTTGGAAAAGACCTTCGAGATCATTGAGTCCAACCCTTGGTCCAACTCTAGTTCATTTACTAGATCATGGCACTCAGCACCACGTCCAATCTGCGTTTAAAAATCTCTAGGGATGGTGAATCCACCCCCTCTCCGGGCAGCCCATTCCAATGCCTGATTACTCTCTCTGGAAAGAATTTTTTTCTGATATCCAACTTAAATTTCCCCTGGCAGAGCTTGAGCCCGTGCCCCCTCGTCCTATTGCTGAGTGCCTGGGAGAAGAGACCAGCCCCCACCTGGCTAGAACTTCCCTTCAGGTAGTTATAGACAGTGATGAGGTCACCTCTGAGCCTCCTCTTCTCCAGGCTAAACAACCCCAGCTCCCTCAGCCTCTCCCCATAGGGCTTGTGCTCCAATCCCTTCACCAGCCTTGTTGCTCTTCTCTGGACCCGCTCCAGCACCTCAATATCCTTTCTGAACTGAGGGGCCCAGAACTGAACACAGTACTCAAGGTGTGGCCTCACCAACGCAGAGTACAGGGGAAGGATCACTTCCCTGGTCCTGCTGGCCATGCTATTTTTGATACAGGACAGGATCCCATTGGCCTTCTTGACCACCTGGGCACACTGTTGGCTCATGTTGAGCTTCCTGTCAATTAGTACCCCAAGGTCCCTTTCACTTACCTAGCCATCCTAAAGTCGGATACTTTCATAGTAAGTTTCATGTCAACCAAACAGCTCCCAGCAGCCTTTAGTAGAGAAATGAGAAGAGATGAATAGAAAGAACATAAAGAGGAGCAAATAATATCAGGTTTTCAGTGTTTGCTAATATTTTCTGTCCTCTACCATTTCAGTGAATAATGACATCTTTGATTTACACAATTAATTTTGAAACTGTGAGTCACTCGCACTTTTTTGCTATTGATTGGAAAGCATTTTGCACATGTAGCTTTACAAATAAGGACTTGTACGGATGAGAAAACAGAGGTGAGAAACCCACATTTACCTAGAAAAACAGCAACAGAGCCAGAAGCTAAACCCTGTATTTCAAATGGCTTCCTACTCTGGGCCCTTTTCAACAGTGTCAGAATTTCGCAGGGCATTAAAGAGTGAAAAACATTGATTGGATCATTTGCAATGCACCACAAACAGGGTGGAGCAATGAAATGTGATTGAAACAGCTTGATTTATGAGAAGTTCAATAGAAACCTAGTTCTGCAAATGTTCACTTGAGAACATTTATCTAAGGCTGTATTCTCTGCATGCATGCTCATTAACGTCTGTGATACTGTTTGCATCTGCAGTTTTCAATCTGAAATCAAGCTTGAGTTTTATTTCTGTTTTCCCATGGTTTCCCATGTTCTCAGGAAACTGACTTTAGACTTAGAACTTGAATTCTGCTACTTAAGTTGCTGGATATTCCTGATTTTTGAATCAGATTTGTGAAAATTAGTGAAGTATGGATTTAATAACTTTGTTTACAAATAAAGAGTTCTTTGAAAGCATCAAGAAGACAATTAAAATGCTAATTGCAGTCCTATGGAAAATGACACAAGTCCATAATATAGAGTCAAAAATCTTCCAACATATTTTTGTCTAGAGTTAGAAGACAAAATATTGCTACTGACTCTGAAGCATAATGCACCAGAAATTTGGCTAGGCTCACTACTAACAGGTAGTGTTAATATAATAATATATAATAAAATACCAGATCATTTCTCCAAAGAATGGCAGCATTCTTGAAAGGTAAGGTTTGCATATACTTTAGGTGCATGTCCTTGAAAGGACTGATCCCCTAATCAAAACCAGCTTTAAATACTCGCTTGCAAACTGGCAGATTACAGTACTTAAAAAAGTTGGGCAGTTGCAGACTTCCACGTTCTGTTCCTGCTTGCAGTGTACTACCTTCCAACTTATCCTAGTAGTGTTCACACTTCTTTTATTATAGAATAAATAGTTCACAACTAGATAAATACCTAACTCATTATAAACAATCTAAGTGACCCAAATCTTTGGTATTGCCTCTCTTTCTCCTGAAGGACTGTAGCATCATTGGACAGAACCCTTTACTTCAGTGGGTAAATTTTCCAGCTGGATGTCTGTGCTGTGAAGTGGCACATTAATCCTTGAGCCCAGAGCCCATAAATGCAGGCAGCACAGTATGCAGTGCTGTAGACCTGTCGGCTTCTCTCTGAAGCAGAATACATTAGAATGTAGAATAGTCTGATTTGGAAGGAAACCACAAGGATCATGCTGGGCAGTGCTGTTTACATGTGACTTTAGTGCTGCCAGAGCTACCTTGTACTGAGTCAGCTGTGTGCCTGTTCAGCAGACCACAATACTTTTTGGGCTGAGTGCCAACAGAGTCAGTGCAGCTGGGGCTGATACTGTTGGGTAGAACTGGCTGTGTTAGGTCATGCCTCTGCCTTCCCAGTTCCACTTCTCCTGTGGGATAGATTACCAAATGTCTGTGTATGAATTTACAGCTCTCCAGATATACCATAGCATCACAAACATCATAACATATTTAGAGAAAGCTAAGGGGTAGGAAGAGTCCCTTCCCATGACTCCTTAATTAGCTGACCCAAAAGCCGTTAGGCATGTATTCAGTCACTCAATAGAGGGGATGTAATTTTAAGCATACACCATGCAGTCTAAAGTGCTGGAGATGAGTAAGTATCCTAAAATAATAATAATAAAAAAGAATAAATAGAGTCTGTTGTTCATATTGGTAAGTTTTGTTCTTCAACTCTCAATACATTTTACAAAAAGAAGTTATTGAAACTGGATACAGTCTGAACTCAGACTTCAAATACTCCATTTCAAGAAGGACTGAATGTCCTTATTACTTTGAAACCTGGTATTGATGGCTATCAAAAGAAGACTCAATATTGACAAAATGACAGTGTTATAGTAAAAATCTTAAATAGGAATCAGCAGCACAAAAGTGTGGCCTTAATAATGGGGAAAAACCAGATCTGCGTTGGTGTGGGGGATCCTAGACCCTGAGTTTTCTAGTAAAACCATGTTGCCAAATTTTCACATTCAGAATCCAGATCCTATCAACTAGTTAACTATCAGGAATGCAGTGCCTTGCTTCAGGATACAAAATATCCAAAATATTCTTGAATCCATATGCTTTAATTATCATCTCGTGGAACTTCACTGGAAAGTCTATCACTCACTGGAAAGTCTATCATCTCTAACTCTTTGGAGTCAGAGACTGATACTTCAAGTCCCATGTTTTTGTTTCTAATGTTTTCCAGTCATTCATCTCTCTCCCATTCCTATCTCTGGGATTGCAGGAACAGCTCTTTTTAACTGCTTCTGTATCAATGCTAATGGAGCGTAGTTTTAAGTGGCATATGTGAAACTTCTGTAGTTGTGGAAGAGATGTCAGTTGAAAACTATCAATGTCTGACAGTTCTTTTGGCAATACTTCAAATAGCCTTTGTGGCTCCTATTTAGCCTGTGCCTAATGGTCTCACTGTTACTTAGTGCTATTTTATAAGAAGAGTACTCTTTCCTGTGTGTTCTACATGTTACTGATTAATGTTTGGAGAGATCATTATTTCCAAATAATTAAGCAATGCCATGGCTTACATCATGGCCTGAGCTTGTGGAAGTTCATATTTTGAAATTGCTCCCTCTTCAATCCTCTTTATGGCCACATCATATGTTTTCTTTCACTTTCCCTGATGCACCACTCCAAACTGAGCATTCTCTAGCTCTCTCAATAGGAAAATTTCTTCTCATTTCAACTCCCAGATTCCTTGTGGGGAAAAAAATCCTTTAGTAAAAAAATCAACAAACAATTGACAAATGCAGGTGTGGTATCCCTCCCATGCAATGCTGTTTTCTCTGGAGGGTTACAGCACTGGAGCAACATGCCTGTCTCTCAGCTTTATGTTGGAGTTATGGAAACACCCTTTAAGTGTTATTTGCTGCTAAGATATAGATATGCTACTTATATATAGATTTGACCAAGATTTATGCATCAAATCATGATGTATTTTCATATAGGAGATTGAAGAACAAATATTACTGTGCCAGGTAATGTGTCAAAAGGAAGGAAAGGCTGTGGCTCAGGTTGGCTGGGGAAGAAAGGGCTTGCAGAGTTGACATAAGACATGACACAAAATGCCTTATAAACGGCACAACATAAAGTTGATACAAAATGCCTTTGTGTTCACCTAGCCTTAGATGTAGTCTAAATGCACTTGAGGAAGGGATACACTATTTCATTGAACCATAAAATCTGAGTGCCACACTGAACAAGAGGAAACTATGGAAGGAACTGTTGACTGAAGGACCAGTTTCCCAAATTCTCCCATTGCCTCCTGCATGAAGAAGCAGAAATGGCCATCAAACAAAGATTCTGTAACCTCCTGCAAGACTAAAAGGGTGATTGTCCTCTGGTTATTCCTTTCTTAGTGGCCAAGACACCAGTTTCAAAATGGAAAGTTATCTTCACACCATTTCCTGATGAAGTTGTGGTTGAGACTTTACTTACTTTTGTAGACACTGCATGCAGGAACCTTGTCCCTACACTTATAAAGAAAATCTGTTAAAGGTCACAATATATACATTATTCTCCTGAAATAAAAGAAAATACAGGTAAATAAATCCCTTTCTATCCCTACCATATTACAACCATCCAGGTACTAATAGATAGTCAATATTCAATATTCAGCAGCTGCTGCATCATGACATCAGATTGAAAATCGTCTGTGCTTGAGGGCTAGTTCTGCAGAGGTGTTGCAAGAAGAGGTAGTACAATACCAAAACACATTGTGCAGCAAAGGTAAGCAACTATCTTGATTATGAATATGTTAGATCAAGTTCCACACAAACTTTCTCAAAAGATGTCTCAATACTTGGGGTGTTCAGTATTGGAAGAGATTCACCATAATGCTGAGAAGACCAGATGCCTAAACCAAAACCAATCAAGTAGAAAAAGTATATGGGATTACCAGCAAAGTTGTGCTGATTGTAATATATAAGTTTGGGAATTGATTCAAAACAGTATTTTCTCTTGGGGTTTTTGCACACGTTATATTTGACTGTTCCCTTTTTACTTATTAAAAACATCACAAAATGCAGTATATGTCAAGACCTTGCAAAGTGCCTTCCAGCCCACGTGTTAATAGATTAGTTAGCATGAACTGCAACACTTTGGCTGGCCAAAAAGCAAAATATGTAGTAAATGTCACCAGGAAAATTGTTACATTTGCCTCAGCCTGCTTTTCCCTCCTTAGCACCAGCTGGCTATGCAGTACCGGCTCTTAACCCATTAGAAACTTCTGTGAAGTACTTTAAATGCAGTCTGATGGGTAGTACTTGTCTCCCAATAGTTACTTTTAGAACAAAAGGCTTCCATATTCTGCCTTGCAATGGTTCTTCATCCAATTTAGAACACATTCCCTTTCTCTTCGCCTTCCCATTCCTGCTCCTATTCCCATTTCCATTCTCTTCCTTTGCTCTCACACTTGAGACTCTGCTCTTCCCCTTGATTATGTGCCTGTTACATGGCATTGTTTAGTTGACAAAATTCTGGACATCTGTTCCCCCATTCAGGGAGCCAACATCATGTATGAATTCAAAGAACCAACATGCCCTGAATGTGCCCAAGGTTCACTTTTAACACAATGTGGAGATTTTGTGGTTGACCGGTCACAGCAAGCCATAACATGCTCATAGAAATGGTACACTTTCTTGGAATGTTCACCCAGGAAACTTCCTGAATACAGACTCAATATACATTCCTCTTTTGGGATGCATTCAGCTAGACTTCAAACTATGGAAGCACCTCCTTTTCCCCAGCTGAATAAAAATAATTAAAAAGAATGAATAATTTATAAGAAGAAACAAGACTGGGATTAATTTCAGTGAACTTTAGCCTTTTGCACTGTAATGTCCAGAAAAGAGGAGACATGACTCATCTGAACATTTTTTAGGACTTCATTAGGATAAGATGAATTATGCATGAGAAATATTTCGTTCCACCATAAAGAGAGTCCAGGTAACTGGTTGTTGTATCCCAGTAAAAATATTTAAAATTAGGTGAATTCTACTCCAGCCCAGACATGAAGCAAGTAATTTGAAATTTTGTTTTGGTGCACAGATACAGATTTATAGCTGGGGAGACTGAGAGTTGTTAACCCTCTCTCCTTCCTCATGTCTGCTCCAGAGACTGTATGTGCTGCAAAACCCAAACACTGACACACACATCCTGTCTGAAAAAGAGTTCTACCCACCACACTCAGTTACTTTACATGAATAATTAGACTGAGGTATTTTTTATTTCTAAAGTATTTCTGAATGACTAAACAAGTAAAAATATTTTCACTGCACTCTATTATATTTTAGATTTTTGTGGTACTCCAGTTCTAACTTTTACTATCCACTTTTACTTCTGTTAGTAGTTTACCATACTGGGATGGAAATTCTGGTTTTCACAGTTCATTAAACAGCTACATCTCCATATTCCAGGTAGAAAAGGAGACATCTAGAAGTTCATTGCTATGAAATTTGAAGGAAATTTCATGTCCTCTAAGTTAACTGGAGTCAGGATCATCCAGCACCTTTGGGGACTGAAACATAACCACCTTTCTCCCACATTTGGCCACATCTGATTCATTCCTGAACCTATGGTGCAGGTCTAAGGCTCTCAAAAGATCATGTTCTATCAATGTTTTTAGTGGCTGGCTACCAATAACACAGAGTGTGAGAAAGTAGCAAGCCACAAGAGGGAAACATGTTTCCACAGCACATCCAGGAGGAAAGAACGTGTGAGTCTCTCTGTCCTCCAGAAAGGTATATGGACAAGTATTTCTGCAATCACCTGCTTGTACACCTGACCATGGTGCTATCCATCCTTGCTCCTTAGTCAGCTACATCCAGTCAATACTCAGTGAGCATAGCACTGAGTTTGCTCAGGGTTGTGTTCTTGTCTGGGTGAGCTGCTCTTACTCCGCATTTTTGATTATTGTAAAACCATCACAGAGGATTCCTCTACAGCAACCTGCAGAAAAAGCCACAGTGGAGAAAACAAGACAAGACTAGGTAAAAGCGAAAAACAGAGGTTTGAGGGGAAATGCACTCAGTGTAGCTTTGTTCCAAGCCTATTTTAGAGGTGAATAATCTGTTCATTTATGTAAAAGAGGCATTTTTTGAAATCTGTTTTCCCATACCAAGTTAGCACAAGAATTTCTAGGACTTTTTAATACTACAGCTGTTTGAAGAGCATCAGCATCCTCTAGCTACACTGTTCAGCAAAGACAACAGACACAGAAACATCTCTGTGATTGTTCATATACAAACAATAAATGATATATATGTAGGACCTTCAGAGGGAGCATCTACTCAGACAGAAGATATTATCAGCATACCAACTGTAAAGAGAAATATTTGGCTTGTTATTCACAGGCTAGTTTCTGAATATATTCAAAACTGCTTTTTAAAGTCAGAGTAGACTTGGAACTTGTCTCTGCATATGTGATTATAGGCCATGAGATAGCAGAGAAACCACTAATTCCCATCTGCTTCCTCTCATCCAGTGGCTCTCCTTGCCCCAAAGTATCTGGGCCCACTTTGAAACACTGACTTTTTACAGTAACTCCTCAGAGGAGGATCCCACTGTTCTAAAGTTCTGCCAGGAGCTCTGTCAGAAGTAGTTTGCTTTATATCCTGTAGACCATGACATATCTGTATACCTAAAAGCTTGGAGGTATGTAATTCTCCCCTAAATTTCAGCCTTCTAGTTTCATAATATTTATGTAAACTAAGAGTTCCTAAATAGAGGAAACAAGCCAAACACGCTCTGCCAGATCAGTTCAGGGAATGCCAATGAAGTTTCTTCAATAGCAATTCCCTTCTATGAAGCATCACTTTAGCCTACAAGACCAATTTGTCAAAATTACTTTTTTTTTTTTTCTGAAAGCAAATACATTTATACCTTCAGAAGTCTGTAGGCAGTGATATTGCTGATGACGATATCAATATTTACGATCATTATTATGACAGCCATACACAGGATACCATTGCTGTAAGTATGTGGACATGTAGAGAGAGTGGAAGGTAATCTCTGCCCAAAGAATCTTTTGGTTCTCACAAAGACCTGTTCTATATACTCACTCATGCTTAGCAGTACTCTTTCTTCTGCCAAAGCCTGTTTGCTGATACTGGAGTTTTCCCTGCAAAGACAAAACAACATGATAAGACTGAGAAAATCCATTTGCCTTTCAATACTGAAAAGACATACAAGAAAGATGGAGACAGACTTTGTACTATGACCTATTGTAACAGGACAAGGAGTAATGGTTTCAAATTGAAAGAGGGTTGGTTTAGACTCAACAGAAAGAAAATATTTTTCATTGTGAGGGTGGTGAGATATTGAAACAGGTTGCTCGGAGAAGTTGTGGATGTCCCATCCCTGGAACTGCTCAAAGTCATGTTAGATGGGTCTTTGAGCAACCTGATCTAGTGAAAAGTGTCCCTGCCCATGGTAGGGATTAGATGATGTTTGAAAGTTTCTTTCTAACACAAACCATTACAAGATTCTATGAAAAATTCCTTCCTTGGGTTAAAGTCATGTTACATGTATTTTTTGAGTAGTTGTGCTGTGGTCTAAGGTGAATATTTCAAGAATTTGAGACATATGTAATTGTCTGATTTTTTTATCACTTGGTAAACACTCAATCTTTCTTCTCCACTGTGAAATGTGTCAGAAAGCCAAACATTCTCTGTGCATGCTGTAACAAGCAATGAAACTACATATACCTTTAGTGACCTTATGAAGAGATTTCATCTACCTTTTCAAAATCTACATGGAAACTTTCCAAAACAGCACAACCCTAGACTTTGCAAATAAATGTTCTTAGCATGACAGACAACAGGAGTTCATATGGCAGAAAAACAGGCCTCTAAAATAACCTCTTGTACAGAAATAATAATGATTCTTATTTATGGTTCCTTTCATGGGATACTATAAAAGTAGAGATTTTTTAAGGAAATCTCTGAATCTTATCCAGTATGGTTTATTATGAGACAATCTGTTCCATTTCTGTGAATTTTTCATTGAAATAACTTGGCATACATTTAATGCTTACAATGTTGTGTCATCCTACTAAAAATGGAAATACCGATCTGATGTATCACTTCAACAGACCTGGATTCCCTACATCCAGTACTGGACTACTCACATACATACAAAGGTACAGGGTGCAGGGATGATTTATTGCTGAAAGAAAAGTACAAAACTTGACATGCTAGCATCACTGAAGTTAGTGACAAAATTCTACTGCTTTAAATGCAACCACTATGTTTTTCACAGGAATGTATGAGACAAGAAGATAAATTGTAGCTGACTTTATACATTTCAGGAAACCTTATTCTTAATACTCAAATGGTTACTGAAAAGAAAAATATTCCAGAAATATTGCTTAATCTTTGCTAGACTGGTGTGGAAAACATTTAAGCAGCGTATGGCTGCATATTGATTAACCTTGGCTTATCATCATTCAGAGACAGCTTTCCCAAGTAAGTGCTCGATAAAAATCCTTCATTCCCATAAAATAAACAGTTCACGGTTTAGATATTGTACACGACTGCATCTTAAATTTGGTCACTTAAAACAGGAAAAGGGATTAAACAGAGAGTCACTTTTTAGAATGCCACTAACAGAAATCCTCATGGTTAAAACATTCCCACTTTCACTTCCCATGCAGAAAAATACAGAAGGAATTTGTCTTAGAAAATTGCATTTCAGTGGAGTACTCTTTCTGCTAATCATTGAGATGGTTTTTTCCTCCATGGCTGGCTTCATGGTATGGAAGGTTGGAGCAGTTGTTCAACAATATCATTACATGCCATCTCAGTCACTGTGAGGAGGGATGCCAGAGACTAAAGGGTGCCAGCAAACTGCCCAAGGTCAAACACAGAAAATCAATAGGCTGGCTCAGCACTCTTCCCGACACAATGCCAGATGAAATTGAGAAGGTGAGCTAATAAGGGAATATGGACAGCTGAGCTACCACAGACAGCAGCTGGCTGCAAGGCATGGTGGATTAAATTATGGGGGCCAACATGTGTCTGTAGTTGTAAGGAGGTGGCGCTATGTTGCACCTACCAGAAAAATAAATGGGAGGAATATATTGTATATTTGAGTACAGAGGGACACAGAAGGGAAGAACTTCTTTAAGACAGATCTAGTAGCACAAGAAGAAAACAGAGAGTGCATTAAAAAAGGTGAAACAGGTAACTCCTGATGGTTTTTTCCTACTGTGTTCAAGAAAGTGAGATCTTTGTTCTTTTTTTCAAGCAAATTTTGAAGTTATTGTTAAGATATATATGTGAGTTGGAATCAATAGTGCAAAAATCTCAAAGGAAAAAACTGAAAATGTCCTCCCTTTTTCTGGATCTCTCTGCTCATTCATTAATCACAGGGCCCTCTACTCAGGCTCTATAAGAAGAGCTTCCTGTATCCTATGTTTTTACAAAATCACAAGTGAAGGCATTTAGGAGCATATCTCAACTTACCAATTTATTATTTTCTTTGAGTTCCTGAGGTCGTGTGCTGCTTTCTTCATCTGGAACAGTATGCAATCTCATGAGTTATACATTGTAGACACTTTATGTCAAGTTAAGGTTGCTTTATTTGTTGGTTTTCTTGCAATTGTACCAGTAGATCAAGTAATTTCAGTAATTTCAGTGTGTTCCAAAGCAATTTGGGCATCCCCTACCTTGAAAACTCTTCCTTTCCATATTTCTATCAAGTATATAAAATCAACATCATCTAATACCCATCATGAGACAGACAAGGAATCTTATCTCTTCCAGGCAACTCCTGTTTGTTCAACTGACTGCATCTCCAATAACTCATAAAGCTATTTCTCATTTAATAACTTCGGAAGAGGTACTTTTGTTCTGCTCCAACTTGATATTAACAAAAAAGATCTTATTTAAGGTTGCTTAAGAGGATTTCTCCACTTGTGAAACTCAAAAAGAATAATTAAACCCTGTGCAGGATGAGGGTGTCCTGTGTTTGTGGAAAAGTATTACTAAAGCTGAGGAGAGAGTGAAGTGATCAGGGATTCACACTGCAGCACTTCACACTGGTCTCCCATGCTGTCACCCCTTCCGCAATTGCAATGGTGGTGGTATAAAGATGTGCATATACGGAAGAGACAACTTTTGTTAGGAGAGATTTTATCTTTTTATGACTTTAACAAGCTGGAAAAAAATGTATAGCTTCTGTCTACACTAGCCCTTCTTCAGGCACATATAAAACTTAAGGCCACTGAATACTATCTTAGCTATTATAGTAGGCAGTGACTGCTGTAAATTTTATTCAACTGCTAGCCACGGAAGGTAATGAAAATGGAGTTGTACAGAAGACCATGAGGCTTCTAGAGCAATGTTTAAAAGTTACAAAGGTAATTCTAACAGAGATATTGAAAGATGCCAGGACTGCCTGCAGTCTTGTCTTTGAAGATGAGATATGTGGAAGACCATGGTCATGGAACGAAAGCATTCTTCAGGGCATACTTACCCTTCCCAATCCATTACTTTCCACCAGTCAGAATACTTTTCTTGTCATACACAGTATTTATGGCTTCTGACAAGCTGGATAGCTGAATTGCCTTCAGGTTTGTAGTTGCCTTGGGCCACAGCCAAACTCAGGACTGACTTCACTGGTGACAGCCCCTGGGGAAGGCTTCCATGATTCCACTTTTGGAGATAGAGGAGAAAAATGATAAGTTGTAGCACAGGCTACAGTTAGAAATAACACATTGCATGTATATGATCACTTATATCTTGAACATGTATAATGACATTAGGCAAATTAATCAAAGCTCAGAAGCTCAGGGCATAGACAAGCAGCTTTTTCCTCATACATTTAGAAGCACAGCCTAGACACTGTTCATGTTTGAGAGGCAGGTGAGGACAGAACCAAGCTCTGTGGTAATGACACCAGTAGCAATTAACTCTGAGTGGAGGCTGACACTACTATAATAGGAAGCTCTCATTACCATAATTACATGGTAGACCTGACTTGTTTAAAAATCCTGCCACATCTCTGAAGTTGATACTAATTAATGAACTGTTGCTATTCCTGTGCTTTGGACACCACTTGACCAAGGTTTGCTTTACTCTGACTGAGGGTGATGACGTTCTGTTGTATCAAAAGATCCCATCACAGTATTTTAAAAACAACTTTGAGGTTCTTTTTAATAGCTTTTGATCAATACTAATGTTACCATCAAGCACACTAAGCATCAGTCAAATTTTACTACTAATCCCTGAAAGCAAAAAGCTATGCTAATTCTAAATTATTCCTGTTCCCTAGCATACTTTTTTGGTATCTCTCTGCTAAGTATGTTGGATATATGGAATCTCACTCCTTGGTGCCTCACTTTCCCTGTGCAGAGCTGAACATGTCTAGATATGTAACTATGAGATTTCATCTTACCAAGTTTTGACCCATGTCATCACATGAAATATGTCATCCTGCAGGAGCGCCTATCTCTCATCATGGATTGTTGAGAATGTCTGCACAAATTACTTGGATGAGAAGCCTGATATTAAAGTTAGGTGACAACAATCAAATCTTGGACAAAGGAGTATCTAAAATTAAGGCACTGAAATGTGTTTAGAAATCAGGGGAATGTTATAACTGAGAAAATCCAGACATCACGGTTCTTTAATTAAGAGCAGAGAAAACTGCACTTGAAACACTGACACCAAAGCATGAGGGAAAATAAGAATGACTTAAAAGAAAAAGCTGCAAATGCCACCTATTTATTTATTTATTCATTACTGAAAACCACTGTAATTCAATGTCAGGAAATAATTCCAAGTGTCCTGAAGCAAGTTGTGATTCCTTTAAATCAAGACCGAGTGACCATGGCAATGTATGTTTGGTTGTTTTCTATTTATTGACATTTCTTAATTTAAACAAGATGAAAACACAGAACCACCTGATTGAATCCACTGAGCCAGAAGAGACACATAATCTCTTCTGCAAAAATAAAAACTCTTGATCTGATTTCACTAAGCTCAATGGAGATACTTGTTCTTTAAAGAGGTAACAATATCAGAAGAGTCTTCTTCATTTGACTAGAAGCAGGACTCTTATTCATAAGTTAACTTTCTGGTGGTTTCTGTTGGTCATATCTGCCTTTGGTGCAGAGGAGCTTATAGCTTGAGAGCCTGAGGCAGGATTCAAGTCTTAGACTGCCCTCTTGCTTTATAGAATAATAACAGAACTAGAGTTGCCTGCAGATCTCAGAAAAATGGGAAAAAATTAATTACAGAGATTAAACTGTGGTCTCTTCAGAGCATCTAGCGATGTTAGAGCAAACTGATATTCAGTAATCATGTTTATGAGCTCATGTGCACCTCTGACATTTGGTCTTGTTAATTTCTGAAGATTAAACTGCTCCATTTCCTGACGGGTTTTTTTGTTTTCTTTTGTTTTGGGTTTGGTGTGTGTGTGTGTGTGTGTGTGTGTGTGTGTGTGTGTGTGTGTGTATGTTTGGGTTTTTGTTTGGTTGTGGTTTTTTGGGTTTTGGTGGGGGTTTTGTGTTTTTTTGATGTTTGGGGGTTTTTTGTTTGTTTTGTTTTGTTTTGTTTTTCTGTGAAGTGATCAGATCGCCATCCTCTTAGGGGGCTTTAATCTTTTTGGAAGTAATGAGAGCAGAAGAAACTGAAGAGCATTTGCCAAAGTAAATGGTATAAAGAATTACTATCATGTAAATTAATTTTGTTTTGTCCAACCTGCCAAGGAGAAGAACCAGTCCAAGATGAGCACATCATTTGCATCCTGTTGTGTTTCACTGCTGGATGTATATTTGACTGCTGCAATAATCTGGACAGACTTCATCTGTAATCTGGTAGAAATTAATATTCTATTTGTGTCCATATATACAGCTTTCCATGTCCAGCATTGACTGAAATCCCCAGAGCATTGCCTAAGAGTAAGTGAGTGGATCTTATTATTTCCTTTATGCTGGCAGTGGTTTCTGTGTTAATGATTGTGCCACTATCATCTAAAGAGAGCCATTGGGGGCAGTCTGAGATTCAGCATATGAGGAACAGTTATTATCTGAAAACTGCATCCCTGTCATATGTCTGGAAGCATATGCTGGGTCACTTCAGCTTCCATAAAGCTTGTCCAATACATAATAATGAGGCAATATGTGTGTGCACTGAATGAACTTCCATCTGATCTACTGCAGTATTGGTCTGACCTACATGAACCATTTTCCATTGCAAAGACAGTGGATGCCAGGCACCGGCAGAGGTGAAAGTGTTTCTCAGGCAGGAAGCTCCAGTTTCCTGCTGTTATCAAAGCCCAGAGGAAGTGCCCTCTGGCTTCCATGAAGCAACCTTTTGTGCTTGATATTCTTCCTAGTGGCATCACTCTTTAAGAACCAGCTCCTCTGTGGGAGACTAGAGGTATAATGCTGACCTGATGAAACAAACAGAGTCATCAAAGGTGCAGGATGTGAGTGTGCAAAAGTAGTGCCTCATGCAAAAAGAACACGGGTCAGTTGGGAGGAAAGCAAGGGAGAAAGACTTGCAGAGGCTGGAGAGGTGAGGGACATGAACTCAGGTAGGCATAAGGAAATCTGGGGGTATGGTGATACCTCTGATGATCAAACTGAGTAGATGTGAGGACAAAGTAAAAATGTGCTGAGAGCTTATAAAAGCAGCTGTGTAACTAAATATAGACAGTTCCTCATTGTGAGATGTCAGTAGCAGCCTTCTCACCCTGATTATGTCATACTACTCAGGAAAATGAAGTCAGGTTGTTCTACCTAGTTGTAGTAATTATTTTATCTCCATTTACTGAACATGTTTTAGAAGTACTCATCAGAAAACTGTTGTGTCCTAGCTTCTTAAATTTCCCTTTTCAAAATGTCTTCTCTGAACTGAAGCAGATAATAAAAAGAAATCAAAAAGGTTTAGCATAACCCACAATGTTCAGCAGCAGATTTGCATGACTGATGGTCCCTCCAGATAGACAAAGCACCTCCTGATGGAGCCCAGGCATAACATACCATGATATTCAAAACAAGTTACACTGCTGTGTGTTCACAGTGCTATTGCTTTAAAATCTCACTATCAAAAGAAAAATGTCAAAAGCTTCTTTGTTCATAACTTCTTTCCAAGGTTTAACTTGTATTTTTTCTTAAAGCTCCATTTTACAGCTCTTGTGATTTGTGTATCTGTCTGTTGACAATCTATGTGTTTCTTAAAGCCCTGGCTGTACATTTCAACTGCATAAATAAAATTCTGGCTTTTCTTTCTTTTTTCTTTAAGTTACTTCCTGATGAACGGAGAAAAACTAGGAAATAGACACAGAGCTAAAGATACAGAACAGAAGGCAAATGAAAATAAAGCAGGAAATACAGATTTAAAAATTCCATTACTTGAAACAAAACTTGGTTCGGTTTGTTAGGGACTGTGTAATAATGTGTCCATACACAGTCAGACCACATTGTTAGTCGTTTTTTAGAGATAAATACATCATAAAAACTTAAGTCACTTTGGTCTCTTGTCATTGTTATTGTTACCTCCTCCCCACCTACAAACATTAAATTGGGCAGTAAAACTAAGGTCTAATTGGCAGTTGTCCAAGAGGAGATGAATAAGGATATGAACATAGAAGCAGATCTTACAGCTTACTTTTATTTTTAACCCTGTCAACTCTAGACCTTCTTTATCCAGCAGCTGCTGTGCTAGAGGACTCAAGCTGAAATGAGCACAAGTAGTGCTTTTTGTCATCCTGGTGTCCTGTTTGTCTCTTTAGGTCTGTGAAAGCCTGCCCTCCTCAGATGGACAGTAAGGCCCAGTGGATGCTGGTGGGACACCACACTCTTGGGATTTTGCCTGATACAAAGTCAAGATATAAGGAACAGCACATGAAGAGCTCAGATGTGCTTTCCAATTCATTAACTTAGAGGCTACCTCTGTAAAGTGGGGCTACACAGACATTCTTAAACAGGCTTCCATACTCCTGATGCAACACCAGGGGAGTACAGCTTGGGACTTGCCTGAGAAAAATGCCATTCATCACCATTGCTCATCCAGGCAGAGCAGGTGTAAATGTCCAGATCCTCAGTTACAATGTTTTCTCAAGCACCATTTTCACCAAGGAGGTGGTGGAGGGTAGATTTTAGAATCTCTAGGAATGGGGACCTCCTACACACCAGAGAACAAATTTTGATGGTATTCTTGATCCCACTGGAAATAAGTCTTACTTTATAGACATTTCTACAGTGGCTGTAGCCAGTACTGCCATCAGCATGTTAAAGTGAACTGACCATGGCTGAGATTTTCCCTGTTTGCCACAAAGAGGAGGGAGATGAGCCCTTTCCTCTGAGACACTTGTGGACACAAGGATGCTGAACAGCAGATTAGAGGTCTACACCTGCTTCCAGGGAGTGGATGTATGAAATTCTCATCTCATTCAAGACCCTCCCTATTTACTTGGATGCTGGCTTCTTTGCCTGTAGGCAGATACACAAACATTTTCACCTACCAGAGTTTAAAGGACTGGAGGCAGTGGTTTCACAGACCCAGTTGTACAACACAGAGTCCTGTCTAGAAAAGAGGCAGAATTAAGGAAAAAAGCAGAAATTTAAGTAATACTTTACCTCTTGAGACTGTGTCTCTTGCAGATCTATATAGTGGTAGCAACAGCATCATGACAGAGGAAATTTTATCTCAGTATTTTCCAACCTCATTTTAATTCAAGCACCATCTCAATGTCTTTAAAAACACCATCAGCATTGTTTTTATTTATGCTAAGTTATTAATCCATGGAAATTTGCAGTTGCATTTAGCTCTGTGGTTTTCAAAGTTTATTTAGAATTATAGAATGTTTTAGGTCTGAAAATATTTATGAGAACATGTAACCCAACCATTAACCCAGTACTGCCAAGTACACCAGTAAATAATGTTCCTAAGCACCACATCTGCATATCTTTTAAAGACCTCCAGGGATCATGACTCTATCACTTCTCTGGGATGCCAGTTTCAGAAAAACATTTCCATGGAGAAATTGTTCCCAATATCCATCTCTGTACCTCCCTTGGTGTGACTTGAGGTAATTTCCTTTTGTCCTGTCACTTGTTACCTGGGAGACAAGGCTGTCCCCCACCAGGCTACAACCTCCATTTGGGCAGTTGTAGAGAGTGATAAGGTCTCTCCTGAGCCTCCTTTTCTCCAGGCAAAACACCACCAGCTCCCTCAGCTGCTCCTCACAGGACTTGTGCTCCAGTCCCTTCACCATCTCTGTTGCCCTTCTCTGGACATGCTCCAGCACCTCAGTGTCCTTCCTGAACTGAGGGGCCCAGAACTGAACACAGGATTTGAGGTGCAGCCTCACCAGTGGCAATCCCAGGGGAACAATCGCTGCCCAGGTCCTGCTGGCCACACTTTTGCTGGCACAGGCCAGAATGCCATTGGCCATCTTGGCCACCTGGACACACTGTTGACACATGTTGAGCCAGCTTCAATGGTGTTGAAGTTTTTTTCATTGACACTTTAAGTCTATGAATTAAGGAATAATTAAGAAATACTGCTTTCACTGACCCAGTGGTCACAAGCTGGCGGCCATTTGGAGCCATCTGTACAGTCTCCCTGCACTCCACACATCTCTGTTTGCAACATTAGGAACTTTTTTAGGAACAAATTTAGAGTAAATGCAGCACATTATCATGCATGCATTATTATCTGACATAAACAGAGAATTAAATTTACAAAAAATCTCTTTTTAGTTCTTCTCTTGGCTAAGCCATCCATGACTGGTAATGAGGTATTTCCTTGTCCTTGAAACGGACTGGGGGCTTTGTGGCCTTTTGCTGCTGTAACAAGTGATTTTGAAGCTACATGAAGGTATTCAAAATACTGTTACAAATCAGCTGACAACTCTGTATGTTATTAAGTGTTCCATAATGATGAAACCTGTGGTAATAGTAGATAACCCTGGATCATTAATTTCAATTTTCTAAAGCAAATGCCTGATACAGGCAGTCTCATAATTCTAAATCAGGTTGCCAGTTGCTCACACCAACATGTTTTGGATTAATTTTTAATTTTGGGTTAATTTTTTTTTATTTTTGACTGTAAATGCTTAAGACCAAGGTTCAATCAGCATTGAAATCTGTGGATCTACCATCTACAATTTCAAATAATCAAGCTTTGAAAGGCTGAAGCCCAAATACCCACAAACTGTTGTTTCCTCTACCAAACATGGTCTTTCACAGTTAAGTAAGTACACAGAGATGAGAGAATTCCCTTCTGAAAAAGTGGCACCTAGGAGGGTACTGTTGTACAGATTTTCCCTGCTCAGTCTTCAGAGATAAAAACTAAAACCCTGAAAAAATTAAAACTAAAGTCTACAGAAAATACATCAGAAAAGGATGTTAGAATAAATTATGCAAAATAAATCACATTGTTTAGAAGAAAATACATCAATTTAAGAGTTTAGCTTCTAAAATTTTATTGTTTTACACACATCCATACATTCTATTTCTATTATTCCTACCCATCCAGTTTATGGGACTTCATCACTAGAAGGGTCTTATAACAAAAGACTAGAAGATATTAAAAGCCTGAGATATTAAGAATAAACACAAAAAGAATTCCAGCTGGTTTATTTTCTAGGTAAAAAAGTCACTCCTTTTTTATCGAATACAGCAGATATATTTTAGTGTATAGTATAAGCCACATTGTGCAGCAGCTATGATGTTAAAAGAAACTCAGCACATTCATGGAAAGGTGTAAGAATAAATATAGATAATATAAATATGTACTTTCTTCACAAAAATGTCCTAAAGAAAAGTTGCAGAAACAAAGGATGGCATCAAATATGTCTGGATATTCCCACCATCAAGAGACTTTATAGTCCACATGTAAACTCTTTTCACTTCAGTTTTTCCACATTCATCCTCCAGGTTATGGCTTGTGTTACCCAAGGCCAGACCAAGTGCTCACTCAATCCAGGAACCTGTCTGACAGCATCCAGCAACACTGAGGCAAAGTATATGCTCAGGGCAGCTGTTCAGTATCAGAGAATCCTGATCCAAAGGTGATGCAGTTGTACCTAATACCCTTTGAGAAGTTTATTTCTTCTGTGAATTCCTTCAGTTGCCTTTCTAAGCAAAAGACGAGTGTCTGTAACATTCTTAGTAATTAGTCCTACAGCTGAACTACCCAATATGAATAGTCGGCTTGTTTTCTTGTTTGCAGCTTGTCTTCCTTCTATGTCTACCCCATAATCACTAACATCTGCTTTGCTTTTTAGATCATGTTTCGTACTGGGCTGACTGTGTGTGTGTCTGTGTTAGGTCAGGGTTTCATTTCCCTTGTGTACATTGCTTTTCAGTCATCTGCACTGAATTTCAAATGCTACTTTATTGCTTTTGTTTGTTAGTCCAAAGAGCTCTTGTTATTAAATGTTTACTCCCACTGGTAAGTACACACATCTGATCAATTTGCTTCCAGTCTCCTTATTTAGTTAAATGATGGAGCTCTGGGAGCTTTTCTCTTTAACAGGCTATTCATCCATCTATTAGTCATTGTCAAGTCTCTCCTTTGACCTCTGTTCAGCTGACAACACCTTTCTTCAATTATAGCCACCAGAACTAGACACAATATTCTCCTGGTGATCACAGCAGTATCAAAACATGGTGAGTGCTTTTACTCAATACGTGCCTGTTTCCATGTCCAAGGATGCCATTAGCTCCTTTGGCCACAGCATCACACTGGGAATTTATGTTCAGCTATCATGATCCTAAAGTCTCTTTTAGAGATATTCTGAGTCCTTCACCTAGCATACACTTTCCCCCACTTAATTGAATTGTGTAATCCTCACACAAATGCACTAATTTAACATAACTGTGTCATTCAGTGACGCAGCAATGGGTGAGAGAGAAGGGAAAGGATGATTGGAATGACACCTAGGATCAACCAGGCAGTTAAATGCTACATACCTATCATGAGGTTGCCCTTGGGACAAGGCAATTATTGCAGGGTCATGAATTAATGTGTTGTTCAGCAACCCTGATATTCACTCTAGCAGCCTGCTCCTTGCAGTGGCAAGGTTTGTCAGTGGCACTCCAGAAGGAGACTTAAGGCCACTGCTAACATCTGCATGCCCCACTGGCCATAGAATTGGGATTGATGGAGGCTTTAGGAGGAACCTGAGCAGGGCAACTGAAAGAGAAGAAAGGGAACAAATTTGAAGTTACAATTTTCTCATGGCATTTAATTTCTGGACAAGTGCAG
Source organism: Pithys albifrons albifrons (assembly GCF_047495875.1). Taxonomy (NCBI): domain Eukaryota; kingdom Metazoa; phylum Chordata; class Aves; order Passeriformes; family Thamnophilidae; genus Pithys; species Pithys albifrons. The sequence continues at coordinate 9,648,954 of NC_092458.1, forward strand.
TGCTTTGTGCAGCTACATCTTCTGATACCATGTGCAGCCTTGGATTTCTTGACCATGGCACATCTGAATGTTAATCAGGCAGTCAGGGCTCAGAGCCTGCTCTTGTTGTTGAGGTAAAAAAAAAAAAAGAAGTAGAATGAGACAGGGACAATTAAAATAAGAATTTTACATGCTTAATTCTGCTTTAAAATAAGTGATAATCACACACATATATTCCAGATAATAGTAAAGAAAATATCTGGTAGGCTTCTGAATGTAAAAGAAACAGGATTTGATTTAAATTCCATCACAGTCAATTAAAAATATTCCAGCAAAGTCATACCTTCAGTAAAAGGGACTGCTTCTGTATTTGCTTTAAATATTATAGAATTACAGAATCATTTAAGTTGGAAAAGACCTTTAAAATCATTGTAACCAACTGTTAAGTATCGGTGTCAGTAGCGCTCAGCAACATTAGGTTAGGACAGGAACACAAAGTATAACCTTAGGATGACTGACATATTTCACAAGAAACGTAAATGAAACAAGTTTCATGGCTAAACTGAAAAGGATACTGTCTTGCAGGAGGTGTTGAGTCCTCAAGATTCACTGTCTTAACACATCGGATTTTCTCAATCTCATTTGATCCCCTCTTGCTTCCTTTTCTCTAAGAAAGAAAAAAAACACATCAGACTGTAAACTAAAGTTAACACAATATAAAGTATTCTAGCTTCAGGTTTGTTAAATTCTAAGAGAGGTAGTAAAAAAACCTCCTTGGTGCCCTCCCTGCATCTAGTATATGGATCAAATTCCTTTCTAAAACAGTTAAAAAAATAACAGGACACAGCCCAACGTCTGAGAAAGCATCTGTTGCAGCTGCAGGAGTACAGGGCAGTCAGGGGGACTAAGAGGAAACGAAGGAGAAATTAAGAGGAAAACACCTTAAATGCAAACCAGAAACCCAGCTGTGGCATTCATAATTTTGTGGTCATGGAACTTATTATCACTGAGCTTCCCTGCAGTTTAGTAATGGGGTATAACTCACAGGAGGAGTCCAAAAGTATGAAAAGGAGAAAAAAAAATTAAAATATGTTGCCTGGAACATACATTTGTGTTCCCAACAGGAGACCTTTTGAAAAGACACCCTTTTGTGATAAACAGTCACTCCTTAGAAAACAACGGTAGTTTAACCACCTGCTTTGTGCAGCTGAGGGATGAGATTCTGAACTAATTATGCCTCATACAAGCAATTTCTGAAGCCAGTTATTTACATCAGTTCAGAGTGAAGCCTCAACAGGGAAAACATCCCTATTCAACACAGTGTGTAAACATATGTCAGTGTTAATTACTTGCTTAAGTTCTCTTTGGAAGGACACAAACAGATGCTCAATAGCAAGCACAACTGTAAGAGTTGTTCTGAATATAAACGCTCATAAGCCTGTGGGTAAGTGTTTTCTTGAACTTAAACTAGAATTTGATACGCTATAATTCTACTGAAAACAAAGTACATGTGTTGTTCTAATACATAATATCCAATCAAGCTTCACAGAAGAAAACAAGAGTGGCACTGGGCAATCTTAAACAGTTTACTTTAAAAAAAAATATATTTCTCACGCCTTTGTTATATTCGTTGGAAAAGTTTGCTTTTAACAGAAAAACTCCAACCTTTTGTTGTAATTTAAAGACCATATAACTTCACAGAATCACAGAATATTCTTCATTGGAAAGGAACCACAAGGATCATCCAGTCCAACTCTTAAGTGAATGGCCTGTACGTGATTTGGGTTATTATTATTTCTGTTGTGACTTCTTTAAAAGAAGTACTAGAATTTTTTTTCCTCCTTTATATTTCTCTAAAATAACACCACATTTACTTTTATTACTACTATTAATTAACATAACAACACCAACTGTAGAAACTGTAAGAATGACTATATTGAGTCACTGTCCCCTACATGTTTTATAAAATTTTATAGTAATATATGGATACAAAGAGTGTGTTTAATGGAACTTAAACAAATGAGGTTGTTTAGCTTATTCACTCAGTAGAAATGCAAATGGTATGCAAAATATAATCTACAGATATACTGCAGTTCTAAACAAGCATCTCTGTTACTTTATCACCTGAGGATCTCTTCTTTTAAAGCCATGCACACTTTCTGGCAAGGAGCACAGTATGCTTTATCCACAGATGTATTGCATCTGCAGCATGACACAGAAGTCATCACAGCAACTAAGAAAATGACAACAAATAAAGAAAACCCTTCTATTTACAGATAAGAACAACATACCAAATTTTGACAATGCATTCCTTGCACTGAAATTTCTTATTTCTTTCTTTCAAGGTTTTTTTTTTTGAAACTGTGATATGTAAAAAAGATCAAAATTTGAAAATATTCTTGCAGGGCATACATATATATATATACACATAAATATACATATATATACATATACATAAATATATATATATATACTTACACCTAAGCATCTTCTCTTAGTCTTGGTAATCATACAGTAGAAAATACCAAGAAATATGAGATCCATCATATCTCTACAAGTTTAATGTAGTTTCAGGTTATCTTACTCATATATGAAGAAAGTAGGTCATGTCCATTTTTCTGTATTTCTGGGGCTCCAAAGGAAAATGTTGTGTTAAGTAACCCCCATTGTTATGTTATGTTTCTCTTTCAGTAGAAAATTTGCTTGAGGCTCATCACACTTACTTACTCTATCCAGTGATCCCTACCTGAATGCAGAAAGTAACAAGTTTCTTCTAGGAACAGTATGAAGAAGAAAAGGGGTGGCTCTGCTCACCATTGTTCCTTTGTGGGTATCTGGCTATGTTCCCTGCAGACTGGGTGCCCACTTACTTACACCTTCAACCAGCTCCTTTTGGTGGATAAAGGAGGGGCTGGAGCTGAAACCTTTCTATTGAGACATCTGCTCTGATGTGGGCAAAGGAGTAGCCACCGTACTTTACAAAATTTCTCAGGCATTACAGGGTAGGTAGTTGCCCTGACTGACCGCAGAAGTAACTAGAGTGAAGTTGGGAGTTAGAGCATCATAGCTTAGAGAAGATGTCTTTGCAATTAACATATTAGGTTTGATAGAAAATATAAAAAACTTGTCATTCCCACAGCAGAGCAATAAAAATCTTGTGTTTTGTAACAGCATGTGTGGATTTGTTTCCTACAACGGGAAATATCAAATCTTTAGCTCCAACCCACTGAAGTTCATGGGACTCATTGGGGTACTGGAGGCTAGAAAGAAAGATGAGTAACATGGAATTTTAGCTACTTTATTTTAAAGCATTATTTGCAGGTCCTTTTTCTGAGGTTGTCACTGTGTGATCTGCACAAAATGTCATAACCTACTACTGTTTGAACTACTCAGAGCAATTGCCTGAACTGCCGGGACTGATAACATCGTTCATGTGAGAGTAGATGTCTAATCTATGTCAGGTCTAACACTGTGACCACTGAGAGCCCACGGAGAATCAGCTGAAGCCACATGGAATGACTACCATCTACACTTAGTTAGGCATAGAAAAAAAAGCCAAGTACTTCCATTTTTACTTGTGGAAACTCTAAGAAAACAATCTCTGGGTTTGACAAAGTTGTGCCAAGAAATGAGTACTATACTTTGCAACACTTATTTGTTAATAAACACTATTGAAAATGCAGGGATATAAAATATATCAAATACAAGTTATGAAATAAGTAGTAAAAACCTACAAGATTTATTAAATATATTAATAAAATGAAATTATAAACACAGTTAAATATAAAAGTTAAAATTTTGTTTTCTTGATATGAGAGACAGACTCTTTGTTCTAATGTAATTAGCTGAAAACAATATTCGGTTATATTTAGGTACTCAATGTCTTTCACTATGCCCTTGCATAGTAAATGACATACTGGATCACCTTGTGATCTAATAGCATGCCTTCTACCTCTGTCTGTGGACCTCTGACAAACACAAGACCTAGTTCTAAGGGTGCATTAGAAGGTTAAAGGTACAGGTTAAAAGAAGCACTTAAAGGACTTGAAAAACCCTGTAAAGATATTACTTCCCTTGGTTCCTTGGAAGAGAATACTGAGTATTCAGCTTTTGAGGGAGCAGCTGCTTATGTTGCAGCACATATAACCCACTTCATTACTGGAGTGCTCTGGTTCAAGTTTAAAAACATGTTATCCAGATTTTGACTTCTCATTACAATTCAAGAGAGAAAAAAATTCAATCTTTAAAAAAACCCTTGTCAGTGAAACTAAACTACTTCCCGTCCAGATCCACTGCACAATGTTCTTTTTTTGCTTGCAGAAAAGAAATCACAGCAGCTGAAATTATGCCAAATGAAATGATCGGCTGTGTTTATTTCTCTCTCTTTTTTTTTTTTTTTTTTTTTTCCTTTTCAATGAGGTTACAGCTCCAGAAATAAAATATGTCTGTGTCACACTGTCTTTTCACTGGGCAGGCTGTCCTTCCTCTGTGAGAAGACTGTCTGTGCTGGGTCAGTATGTGCTTGCACTAACTACTCAGCTGTGCTGAAGGGATGGATGATCCTTCAGGACAGAAAGTATAGAGAGTGGCTTGTGCCTTGTACAAATTTCTGCCTACCTTGAGAATTAATTACAAGGTATGTTAACCTTCCTGTTTACTGGATGTAGCTCAATTCCTTCAACTGTGAAATCTAATTTCTCCATGGAAGAAAATAAAATGCCATGTGAAATTAGCTATAAACATTTGTTCCATATGATTTGAAGAGACATGAAAGATCTAAGAATCTTTGATTAAGTCTCCATGCTTGAAATCATGCTTGTACTGAAGAGAGTTGCATTTTCTTTGCTTTCGGTAACACAGAGACAAATATAAAAGGCTTGTTGCCCCAACAGATCTTAGAAACAGGGCTTGGAAACTCCCCTGTCTTTCAGAAAGAGGGCTGTTGTGAGAGCTCTATTGAGTCATAGAATCATAGAATATCCTGAGTTGGAGGGGATCCACAAGAATCATCAAGTCCAGCTCCTTGAAACAATCAAAAGGGGCTAAGACATCCTGGAGGCTAGAGGTACTTTCTCTAGCATTCCCAGCTGCTGCTTCTATTCCTTCTGTGGCACAGCAGCTTGGATGTCGTGGTCACTCTTAAGCACCGATAAGCAGTTTGTAACGGCAGGTTGTAATGCAGGGTACTCTGGATCTGGCTCCATCCCTCCTGGTAACCTTTTCTTCAGGAGAGTGAGCAGCTGGAAAACTAAGATGGAAACAGAGTGTAGTCACCCCAGAAGGAGCTTGGAGAAGAACCTGACTAATCTATGGTGACTAGAGAAATAGCCATGTTGAAAGCGTCGCTCCTTGTTCAGCATAAAATGCTGGCAAGATGGAGCTCCTGACCCCCCAAACACACGGAAACATGCCCTCCACCAAGATGAAATAAACCTGTTGGGAAGTGCTTGTCATTGTGGCTTGGCTCTATATCCTCAAAACCGAGAGCCAGGAGTGGCAGGCTCTTTGTGTGTGTGTGTGTGTATGTAGAGGGACCATGGCAGGATGGTGGTGCGAGGGTAGTCAGTGTGGTGGAGTGGGCTGGGACAGAGCAGGGATAGTGACAAATCTGGTGGAGAAGACTGGACAGCAGGAAGCAGTGTAGGGAAGGGGAGTTGGGACAGAAGGACAAGTAGTTACAGGAGCAGCTGCCTGCAGCAGGCAGGGGGTCTGTGAGGGTAAAGGCAGGACTTGTGCAGTCCTAAGCAGGGACTTGGGCAGCTGGTGGGGAAGTAACACAGCCTGGGTTATGCAACTGGCAGTGCAGAAGGTGAGGTTGAGGTAGGCAGGAGAGGCATCAGGCAAAGGGCACATGTCGGTCAGTGTAAGATGTTGCAGAACCAGAATACTCCATTCTGCTACATGAGCATCTTTGAGGAAGAATCCATCATCTCCCTCCACCCCTGCCCCAAGGAGAGACCTACTGGTGTGATGACACAGCAGCAAGCTGTGTTGGCATACCCTGTACAAAAGATGGCCAAAGACCACTTGATTTCATAGAAATACCATTTTTTTTTTTTTACTATACCTTTTATTATTGGTGCCTTTTACAGGTATTCTTCCATGCAGGTTCAGAGAGGGCTTTTTCCTTCTTTTTAAGTGAGTTTTTCGGCTCAGTGAGCTGTTCATGCAGAGTTCTGAAACAACATAGAATTTGGAATACTTCAAATTTTCTTTCCGATTCCAAATAAAGTAGATATAGACAGAAAAACTGCTAATTCTATAATTTCCAAGTTATGGATAGACATACAAACCCAAATATCTCTTGTTACCTACAAATTCTATTAACCTTCCCAGTAAGCCATAAAATTTAAGTTTGAATGTTTTGCTAAATGGACCTTTTAATAACCCACTATACTCAAAATATGTTTTAGTTAATTAAACCAGTTGCAAAGCACCATTGTGGTGTTTATAATTTATGAATAAGGTGATTCTAAAACAAACAGTGCATAAAAACCTATCCAAAATGAGACAAGCAATTTATTTTAATATGATAAAATGTAAACATAAAAAATTCTAACACATTTCTACCAAACCACAGTATTTAAATATTGATATTTATAATGCATCCTTTTGGTATTCATTTTAACAAGTCATATTTAGGCTAAGGGATGGAAGAGTGTCCTGATCCTGGTGTAATGGAAGCCAGTGAAGGAGACAACTCATTTACACATGGAAAATAGTCAAAATAATCTTAATCTTTTCTGTCTTCTAATTTTAAATGGTGTTTTAAATTATCCTGCATTTCAGCTCTCATTTTTCAGTGAAAAGGGTACTGTGTTTTTCCTCACATTACAAGACATGCAAAATTATGCTTACTATTTTGTAGTTAAGTGGCAGTCTAATTTCACTCCATGCAGCAAACTTATCTTCCTCCCTCTCCCTGAAGATCTTTTGTTTCATCATTCCTTTCTCTGTTCAATTAAAAATCTGCTGAGGAACAGAACTTTAAGTATACAGGATATAAAAGCAAAACTATTTTTCTGGGGCATGTCACAATAACTATTTATGAAGGGGATTTTAGTTGGACCTAGCTTGAAATCCCTTAAAATATGATCACTGAAGTGCATTTAAACATTTACTATGGTTTAGGATTAGCCATTTTTTTGCAATGTACCATCTGACTTCTATGTGAAATGTGATATATTGCACAGGGTGACAAATTGCAGTCCTACTTGTTCACGTCTGATGCAGTTGCCCACAGATGAACCTATGCCTCGAGTAAGAGGTTACATTCAATAACTCCTAGAAGTCACTTTCAAACACGACTATTCTGTGCCTGCTTTTGATTGTTGCCAACATTATGCAAACAGTTCATCTTGCAAGAATATGTAAAAATCTATTTTATTATTCAAAGGTCTTATCAGTCCTGCATATGGTGGCACAAAGCTGCAGCTGAGGGCTAGTCCTGCCCTACAGATGTTTAGGAAACAAGGCCATATTTCTCTTGTATGAGCACTACCTTATTGTTTTTGTGGCCTGAGCTCCCTCTGAAGCTATGGACTTAATATATGTAAATTTCATAATGTGTTGTCCCTGATAAGTGTGTTTAGATCTCTGAAATTTTGTAGTATTTTTTAAGTAGTCACTTACCTAGACAAGTAAAGCTAACACTATAAATTATATAAATTTGTAATATATTTACCAGCTATGAAATAATATCTTCGTATTGTTGCCAAGTAATCAAAGTATCAGTCAGGTATCAAATGACCATAAAATTAAAAATAAAAATAATTTTAAGACTTTTTTTGGTCACCTTCAGATCACTTTCAATATTTTAACAGAAACTTGAAAGCTAGTTTCAACATCAGTGAGAACTGATTATTTTCACATACTTACCTGGTTTCAGTAGCTGAAGATTTAAGCAAACTATGAAGTGCCTTGGAATTGTTCTACCCAGGTGTTAAATAACGTGTTCCTGACAGACCTATGTAAACGTGTAACCACGAGCACTGGCCAAAGAGCAAGGCTGAAACAGCACATCACCAATAGTAGCATCAAGCTGACTGGGACTCTGTATGAACTAGAGATAGATGTACATATGTATATAAAAGATCTGCTGGACTTGTGTGGGTGTATTTGACAGTGCTGAGGGCTTGCTGATGTCATTGCAAAGCCACTTTATCATTTCTGAAAAGTCATAAAAACCAGAGGAATGTCCTGGACAACAGGAAGAGAACAACTATTCTTACCCATGAAAAGAAGCGAGAAACTGCAGGCTGGTGAGAACACCCTGGAAAGAGTATGTGATATGTCCACATGGAAGCTATTTGTTGACATGTGGGGGGTGAGATGGTGGCTTGGACAAGACAAGTCAGATATACCAGGAGTAAACAATGCTTAACCTCATTGCCTTCTGAGATGGAACACGCCTAGTGGGTGCTGGAAGTGCTGTGGTTGTCAAATCTCGATATTCACCCACGTGTTTGACACAGCCTATCCCAACCACCTTGTTGGCAAACTGTTAAGATATGGATTGGGCAGCAATGCCACAAATTTGTTAGGAAATTGGCTAAGCAGAAGGGTGATGGTTAAAAGCTCAAAGTTGAACTGAGTGAGTTGGTCACACTTGAGCTACTGGGGGTCAATGCAGAGTCTGATAATTGTGTTGTGTGTACCCATGTGACAGTACAGTTGATGAGACCGAATGTGCTCTTGAATGAACTTGTGGAACACACCAAATTGGGAGGAGAGATAAGATCACAAGAAGAGAGAACAACCGCACAGAAACATACCAGTCCTTGGGGACACCAAGAGCTGTAGAGAGCTGCGTGTACGTTGGAATAATGCCAAGCAGTCCTACAGCCTGAGAGCTGGCTGGTGAGGACAGAGCTCTGTGGCCAAGGCCCTGGAGTTCCGGTTGCCAGCAATGGAAAGGAGAGGAGAGGAGAGGAGAGGAGAGGAGAGGAGAGGAGAGGAGAGGAGAGGAGAGGAGAGGAGAGGAGAGGAGAGGAGAGGAGAGGAGAGGAGAGGAGAGGAGAGGAGAGGAGAGGAGAGGAGAGGAGAGGAGAGGAGAGGAGAGGAGAGGAGAGGAGAGGAGAGGAGAGGCTTGGGGGAAACTAGTTCTAGTCTTCATATATTAAAATAATAAAATATTAAATATCAAATTTTCAAAGGTATTTCTGGAGAAGGTGGAGGCACTTGGGGAAAAATAGTTCAATTCTTCAAATATTAAATTAATTAAATATTAAATACCAAATATTAAAAGTTATTCCTAGAGAAGGTGGAGGCACTCTTCACAAAGGTACAGAATAACAGGGCAAGAGACAAGTTGCTTGGGAAGTTCTGTAGGTATATAAGGAAAAAATGCTTCACTGTCTGAAGAACTGAAGTTGTCCAGAGTCGTGGTCAAAACTTCGCTGGAAACAGCCAAGACATGCAGAGCTATCCTTTCACGCAGGAGTTTGGGATTCCGAAGGTGCCTCCCAGCCAGCCTGTGTTTCTCAGGAGAGCCAGAAGGTGGCACGGTTCAACAGCAGGAGCAATCCACAGACGGCACTTAAAGGCTGTTTCGTACGGGAATTAATGCTGAAAAAAACATAAGGAAAAAGGGGCTCAGTAAGAGCCAATTCTACTTCAGAGAGGATTAGTCAGCACAGTTGGGGGGTTTCTAGACTGTTTTTTATTAAGAGTGAGTTCTGTGTCTGTGTACCCAAGCCAGGTAATGCTGCCCTGTTCTGGTAGCCCTTTCTGGCACAGAGTTGCCCTGTAGCTTAGTGGTGGTCTTCCCCGACTCTCCTTTTCTGATGGGAAAGGCATTTGAAGAGTTAAGAAGCACCCTAACAGCACCTGTAAGTGTCTTATAGGTAGGGAGTTTCAGAACATTATGGACCCTTAGGCTGAGTGAAAGACATGGCCCTCCAAAACAGCAGGGACATTAAAGGCTCGTCCTCAGAAAGGTGCATTACCAGTGACCAATGACACCAAAATGTGGAACTCTAAGAAGAGAAGGCATTTGGGATCTTGTTTACCCGTTTAACCCCTATCTCATTCCTGATGTGTGTCTAAGGAGTCCTTGGGAAACATAGAGGAACATGCTCTGTGATTGCCTTCATGTGAACAAAAATGGTTGTTAGAGATGCTCCATCTAATTTTATCGTTGATTTGTTATGCTGTTGGTGTTACTGTACTGTGATAGAAGCCATGAATATGTCATAAAAATGTAACTAGACAGACTATTTCTGTTGATGCAAAAGAGTTCTGGTTGAGTAATATTTGCCTTGGTAAACAGACACGAATGAAAAGTGAGTGATCACAATGTACCATGCTTAGGTACACCCAACACAAGTGAATGTTGGAACTGGAAGGTTTTCCCAAGCTCTTGTCAGCTTGTGTGTATGCATTACCTTGATCCCAGGGAAATAAGCAAGACATGTAATATAGGCAGTTTTTATAATCTGATGACTACTCACACCTGAAGGCTTTAGGATTATTGTCAGTTTAAAAATTTTGACTGAGTGCTTGGAGTATAAACTGATTAATCATTTTAATGTTGGATTTATAGTATTGATATGCTGTTGCTCCTAATTACACGACAAAGAGGCAGGTCCAAATGGAGCAGTTTGAAGGTGCTTTAAATGATGAAGTAAAATATATTTATATGAATGTCTGAGGGGAACAATCTGAGCTGTCAGAAGTGGTATTTGATGGATTAATGATGGTATTGGGGTGAATTTGATGAAACTTAATTAAAATAAATTCAGAAAAAAGTTTTCCAAGGACTTAGTGTCAGCCCTGGAATCCCACCCTTGTAACACAGTGGTCAGAATATTAGTTTTGAAGAGTGGAAGGAAAAAAAGCACCTTTATTTAAGTTATTTCTTTGCCAGATTTGGGACAGAATTTGAAACGTGGTCTTGTGGAGCTTGTTTTGCTGTAGGCTGCAGGGAATTCAGGGTGGTTTCTTCTGGTCTTTGAAACTGCTTCACTTAAATACATACCAGATTAAAAGATGAAAACAAAACCCCTCCAAAGAATTTATCACCATTACATAGTCAATCTCTCTCTCTGTGCCCGGTTGTCTGGATACTGGAACTGGTAGAAAAGGACGAATATATATATATATATAAAAAAAAATAAAAAAATATATATATATATATATGTGTGTGTGTGTGTGTGTGTGTGTGTGTGTGTGTATGTGTGTATATATATATATACACACATATATTTAAATATCCAATATATATATATATAATGGATCTCCCCCTTTGCTTAGAGTAGGAGGCAAAGTTTTAGCTCAAACTTTCACTCACAGTGAAACAGAGAGAGTGAGCTGCACTCTTCTGAAAAGGTGCCAAGATTGTGCTACAGAGGACATTAGAGATATTTTGAGGCTGTTTCTATATCCTTATGAGTTTAGCTTTATGTATTATATAAAATGCCCACAATCACTAGCTGACAAGGATTGTATCTGGGGTTTTTAATGTTATTTTTGCCAAAATCACTATTTTTAAAGTTTTCATGAACAGAAACAGATTTTTGTGTTAATTTAGCCATAAAACCAGGGATCCCCCATTTTGGAAACACCATAACTGTGTTAATGTGGTGCTTCTCAGCAAGGGTTATTAGCCCATGAATAGTGAGGTTCTGATGTAGTTACATTGGTGCTTGTTCTGGAGCTCATTTACTGCTTGACATTTTTAGGATCTCTGTGCCATATTCCACTGCACAGTGTAGGGGTGCCCTCAGTCATCTTAATGTCTTCCTTATGTCTTACTCATACTTTCATTTTGAAAAAAAATTACTGCTCCTGTTCCTCTTAAGCTTCAGCACTTCCTGAGTTTAGCAGAGAAGGTGGGGCTTCAAAATTCAGTCAGTTAAATAAATTGGTGGAAATTTACAGCAGCAAAGATTGTCTGGTGGCCAGAAATGAAGGCAAAACAGAAAGGAACAGAACATTTCAGTCTAGCTTCATCATGTGAGCAGAGCCTGTAGGGTCACTTAACAGCCATGTGCTGAAGTAGGAAGCTCTTTGCCCTCGGCGTGTTGGAATTTCAAAAGGTTTGTTTGTCATCAGCCTGATAATGTCAGAGCTCTGACACCAGGATCCAGCCATAGCAAAGGGTCATGCTGAGTAACATATGGTTATTTTCAGTACAAATTTTCTTTAAATTGTCATTAAAGTAAGGCTCAAAGTTAGGATAGAAAAAGGGGAGGAAAGGAAATACTACCTATCCTCAGACATGTGATTCAGGGTGCAGGAAACACACTCATTGTGGATATGTACGTTCTTCCTGTGGTATATGTGTCTATCCTTCCACCCTCATGTAAGAATGGCAGTACCTGTGCAAACTGTGAAATGACAAAGTAACTGAAAGGCCTTGGATGTGCTCTCTGTTTACTGAATTGAATCTTTGCATCTGCATTTAGTACAGACAGGATACTGGTGCAATCTGTATGAAAGAGGGAATGCTGACATTAAGTAAAAATGCTTCAAGAGCTCAGGCTTGGGCTCAGGGCTCCTCAGGGCCACAGAGGTAAACCAATAGAGCTCTTACTCCTAAAACCACAAGCAAAGAACTCCATTATTGCTCCATTATCACTCTGCAAAATGCACTCTCTTATTCCTGAAGTGCTACTGCTGGTTTTGCTCCATTCCTTTATAAACCACCAGTTAAAGAGTTTAAAAGCTTAGATTTCAATTTATGGTATTCCTGTTTTTCCAGACTTTCTGTGCGTGTTATCAATCAAATTTTATCACTCTTGTTGACTCTTTCTGTTCTACATCAATGTCTTTTCTCCAAAAGGCTGCCAAGTATTTCACAGAGGATTATAAATGTTTTTAAAGAATCAGATTTAATTCTCTCTTCTTGTTTATTTGTAGTAATTTGTTGTTCTTGATGGTTTCATGAGTCCTCCTCACATCCAGGTCCTTCCCATGCATTTGTGTAACATAACTGGTTCAGTTTTCATGATGTGTTCAGCAAATTTTGCAGTTAGCCTCAAATTCTAAACAAGGTTCATTAGGTACAAACCCATATGAAGATGAGACAAGAAAATGTGCTGAATCTCTCACAAATGAAAACTACACAGTGCTGCCCATTGGTGTTGGTGAGGTTTGAAAGAAGGTGCAACAACTCATCTCACTAGCTGGCTTATTTTAACTTGAAATGTGTTTGAGAGTTGAAACTAAGTTTCATACTGGCTTTGTCAAACCAAAATGTTTGCATTTGTAACTTCATCCTCTAGAAGAATTCCTGCCATATTCTTCGTTGCACATGTTCCAACCATAATGCTGAAATAAATGGAATTAGTACTTAGAATAAAAATTACTTCTATGACCTATTCTGACTCAGAGCAGTGAAACTGTGAAAGATATATTGAGGAAGGGGCCAGTCACTAATGTATCAGGCCATGCATTCTTTGTATCCAAGACAACCGTAGTTATTCAGATATGTCTGCTTTACTTGAAGGCTGCAGGGAGGCTAAATGTTGAACCTCAGGATTCTGAGAAAATAACCAGAAAAAAATCTAGAAAGGGTTTCCTGCATTTATTTTTAACTACCAGAAACTCTTCTCATCATAAGAATAACTTATTGATGATTATTCAAATTGCAGTTCTTACATAAAAAAGAATACTGGCTGTCTGATACCCCTGAATTTGAGGTTTACAGATTTCATTTAGAAGGAAATTTTTTCACTTAGGAGACAAAACCAAGATTATATATAGAGAGAAGCCTTTGCTATTGACTTGTAGGGGAGGTTTGACCTTAAGCCTTTATGCACAACCCACGATCCAGGGGCTGACAGTATAGCCAAGGTCTGTCTAACCTTGAGCCAGCCAGGGGGCAGGTAAACAACCTAAAAGCATAGCCTCGGTGGCACCAGGGACGTGCTGACTGCCTCCTGCACACCAGCCCTTCCACCAATCAGAGCAGCCTGCTGCCTTGTGGACAGAGGCGTTTACCCTATCCCAAGTTGTTATTGTCCACGTGTTCACCCCAACAAGTTATATTAACTCACTAGTTCCCCAATAAATTTGAACGTTCCTGCTTTTAACCTTAGCACACGGCTCCATCTCTGTGAGAATATGCACCTGTGATTAGAAGCCCAAACCCGGGGTACTGTGTGGGGTGGCAGGTGAGGGCATGATACAAGCCTCTCGCAAGCTCCTTTCCCCAACATTGACTCATCTCAACACTTCCTGGTGTGTGTTCCCTCAAAACACACAGAGCATCTGTGGAGAGGGAGAGTAGCCTTGGTTGTAGTTGCTAAGGACTTTGATAATACTTCCTAGAATCTGAAAGGTTTCATATTTCCCAGGAAATGTTGGTTTAAAATGAGGATTTTGTTAGCATGTCAGTCTTCCAGTTTAAGCCAGGGGACCTTGAGGAAGGTGCTGAGTGCAAGGCCAGGAGCTGGATTGCCACTTTTCTCTCGTACCTGTCCCATCTCCAATGATCTGGATTCTGGTTTAAATTTGTCTTTTTAAAAGTGCTGTTTTTAGAGGGAATGTCTGTTTGAGACCTTGACAGCAGATAAGTAAATTTTATTTATGTTCAAAATCCAGACCAAGGCATTGAATTTCACCTGACTAGCAATGTTGAGCTGGTTCTCATCCTCCTATCTCCCAAAGCAATGTTGTGCCCAAACCTTTTGCACATTTACACAGCAGAGAAATAGCTCTGTGTTGTAAGAACTTCAACCAGCTGTGCAGAGGCTGATATGCCTCCAGAGCTTGTGCTATGCAACACTGGCTAGAGCCTTGTGTACAGGAGTAGCCCAGTTCTGGTCACAGACAGTGCGCACATTGTTAGGAAGACGCTGCTTACCTCTTTCTGTTTAGCCTTCAATTACCAAATAACTGGCCTCTGGTTAACTACAGGAAACAGAACACATGGGAAAACAGAAACAAGTCTGGCCAAAACAACTGGATGAATTTTGTCAACATTCAGAAGAAAAACATCATTTCTAATAGCAGGCCTTTTTCTGCTTGAGCCTCATTTACAAAAAAGGAAGGTGAGGTAAAGGAGAAAATGATCTACTCAAGGCCACTTAAACTGCTTGCTCCTTGGCAGGGGCTGTTACTTAGCATCTCACCTTCTGCTGTACTGTTTTGACTCACTAGAACAACAGAAGTGTCACCTCTTTTTGCCAGGTTGTTTCTGCGCATTGCGTAAGTTGCACTGGCTCACAGACAACTCTGATGAACAACCTGAAAGCTGCCACAAACAGGGTAGAAAGGAGTGTGCAGCTGGTAAAAGCAAGCTTTTATGGTAGTTCACCATGTGTCATAAAACTGCCTCCAACACAGTGCTAGTGGCAGGGCAAGGCAAAGGAGAGCAAATGTTCTCAAACTGCATTAATCTGTTTATTCTGTCTGGGAGGGAATAAAGCCAATGGCCTACCTTTTAATTCTGTAATCTTATCCTTTGTAGTGGACATGTGTGTGTGAACAGAATAAAAAGCACCACTTTTGAGTTGCTTTCACTTTATATAGATGTGGACAAGTTGATTATTTTTTGGAGAAATGATGGACAATTTGAGGGAAAACAACCCTATGTCCTACCTAGTCAAATGCATATGGGAGTGTTGCAGGTATAGAACCTTATGCTCTTGAGTCAGTCCATGAAGACATGAATTCAATCCATTAAAAATTACTCATTTTTGCAGATTTTTTGCTTCTAGATGTCTTATCAGGCTTCACATTATCAAACTTGTATTTCATACCACAAATGCTTTTTACTGTTTGTTTTTTTAATGTAAGTGATTTTTTCGTTATATTAGAGCATAATGGCTACCAGAAAACAGTGTTGTGAAATTAACACTGCTATGGCAAGTACAGCTGATGCTGCGAAGGAGCAGATGTGCTCGGCCAAAGCTTGGGGAGTAGTTCTGGAGAGTCAGGAGCCTGGCTGCAGCCAGCCGAGCTCTCAGGAGGGTGCTCTGCAGTGTGTTTTCTTTGGAGACAAAAAGTTCTTGCCCTTTCTCATCTGCTGCCTGCTGTTTCCTATTCCTGCAACCCTATGGGTTGTACTAACATAACTGTGGTCTTTGCCATGTACTCATTGCTGTGTGCTAAAAAAAAAAGGTACATTTTCAGGATGAGGACTGGGAATTGCAATGCAGTGTTAGCAATAAAAATCTGAGAAGGGGGGAGATGGCTTCACATGCACCTCTTTCTCGTGCTCAAAACCCTATATTGGGGTGGCAAGGCCTTCCTGCTGTTACCCATCAGAGTAGACTCTCTAATCCTTCTGGCTCCTGCTCTTTGCCTCCACGTCCCAGCCATGCTTTCTAAAAGCAAATACAGTCCAAGCAGTATTAGTGTTAGACACATTGATTGGATTCTTTTACATGAAAATAAATCTTATGGAATTAGTCTCGCTTCATTTGTGCCCTGAGCCTTGTGTTGTTCCAGTGCAGCCCTATGTGTTTGTAGGAGGATGGTCATGGGGGCAGTGACCTCCAGTTGGAAATATTGCAGTGTGCCTTCATCCTCAGCCTCGTGACAACAGCTTTCTTTTTTTTTTTTTTTTTCATTTTTCCATTCCTCTGAGTGGGATCTGATTTCAAATTATGTTCAAAGACTTAGGGTTTCATCTTTTTTTTTTCTTGACACTGCCCCAAACAAATATGTTCCATTGGCAAAAACACTCTTAATATTTTAGTTAACATTGAAGTGGTTTTTATTCCTCCTTCTCCACCTTCTTTAATCTGGCAGATTCTCTTAGGCAGAAAATGAGGATCTGGTTAGGTCTACAAATGTTGTGGGCAGAGCATTCTGAGTTGCTGGGATACTATTACCCAATGTATGTGTCTGACTTGGCTATTATGTAACAGAATTTGTGTATAAAACTTTATTCAACTATTTAATGAATAGTAGTCTCTCTTTGGAGGTTAAACTCATTCATTGAAGTAAATGCTACAATTAAACTCAGGCACTGTTTCAGGGTGAAGAATTGGCTCTATCTGATGATCTTTATATGGCACTTGCTTTAAACTTGTAAGATGCTTTTTTAACAAGAGAAAGTGGTGACAAATTAATCTGTAAATTGTTCTAGTTGTGCATTGCATTTTAAATTGCTTGAGTGCAGCCAGCAGTAACCCTTCTGCAGTGAATAATTGTGGAGGAGCAATGGGTGCTTGATGTTATCCTTATAAAGTTCTGAGTGTTTCTGCAAAGGAGAGGTAATGTTTGCCTCTTACTGTGACTTCTCTACTCCACTGTTTTATCTCTGCAGTATTTCATTTCAGCAGGAGATCCAGAGTCACCTGCACATAGGCATGAGAATTCTCTTTTTCTAGGCTTGTGGTAGCATTCATGCCTGGAAGAGCAGCCTCTCGGCCAGTGGCAGTTCTCTGAAACTCCCCCTAAAGAGGTGCTCCAAGGGTAACTCCATTGCCTCTTCCCATAGTTCAGACACCTGACAGCTCTTTGTTTTGAATTTATGCACATTGCCTCTAGGCTGATAGTTAAGTTTAGTTAAAAGTCAAGCTAGGTCTTTAAAAGAAAAATCTACCCAAAGTTGTTACAACAAAGTCTAAAGCAACTTAAGCTTTCCTGAACCTTTTTTTTTTTTTTATGTAACGGAACTAGAGGGTGAAACAAAATCTGTACACAAGTATCTGTCACAGAGACATCCATGCATATGTCCATTATATATGTCCATTCAAGGGCCTGACACAACATCAGTTTTGTAGTGATGTAACACTGCTGACTTCTTCTGACTGGAAAATTTAATGCATAAATTTAAGAGTGGCAGTAGTAAATAAGGAAAAGAGGAGCTCTCCTTGTGCCCTGGGAAAAATAATAAAATGCTGGTTTTGATGACTGATGATTGAATCATTCAAATATTGAAGGAAGCATATATTAACTACAATTTTCAGTAAATTTAAGGGCAAATAAGTTTTTTTACATAGTGGAAAAGACAAGACATCCAAAATCCAGGTGGAAAAGAGGTGGGAAATCACTGGAACAAATGATGTTGTTAGATTACTCAAGTGTCATTAAATAAAGATGCAATATTACAGATTACAATTCACAATGATGATCATTGTATTAATTAGGAGATAATAAACACAATTTTTTTGTTTTGAAACTGCTTCTAGGTCTTACTATATAATTCAAGGTAAAGTAGTGGAGTGTACTGAAAACAGCAGAAGGATTAGATGGAAATTACCAAGTTGTAGGTAAAATCATGAATATTCTGCAAAAATGGCATTTCACTTGCTGGATGATGCAGTACAAATAGCATAAATCACAAAATTCTAACTTTAAAGAGCTAAAATGTTAGCAATACCCCAGTAGTTGAGTTATACCTTGAAGTAACTTCTTATATACCCAGGATAAATGCTAGAAATAATTCCAGTTGAAGCTCTTTGATAAAGAGGGGAAAGGGTTTTACTATAATCTCATACATGAATGGATGAGAATATTAAAGTGGGTATGGAAATGGATTAAATTTCCTTGAAATTTTACTTTCAGCACCCTTTTAATGCAAATGTTGGAATAAATTGTTGTAGCATATGAACAAATCCATGTCTGCAAAACAATATAGATGTGTGATATTTTTAGGGACACCCTGCAAAAACTGCTTTTAATATTTTGAAAGAACTTTTCTTCACCTTCATAAGTTCAAAAAAAATTGTTCTGGACAAAATTGACTCATGGCATAAGTAAGTAGTAAGCATATCACTATTCTTTGTAACATGTATCTGTGAATACAGCTTAGGATGGGCTGTACTAAGACTTTCACTCGGATTAGGTGGACAGACACTTTTTGATAACCATTGTCTACTTCAGTTCCTGGATGGGAGATTAAATGGTCCAGGTGCCCACATTTGCTGCTTTATATTTTGACTTCTGACTCCCTCCTCTCCCATCTAATTATATTCATGGACTTTCTCCATACTTGGCTTTATTGTCCCAGAACTGTAATGGGTTTGACCTTAGTTGTGCTCAAACTACATTTTCTTTTTGTGAAGCTGATCCAGAGAGGAGACAGCACAGCACCATTTTGTAGTTTCAGATGTTGTGGCTCACCTGAGGTGAGCAAAAGCAGGTGGAGAAATGTGTGAGCCTATGCCCAGCTGGCAACTGAAACCAACTGAGGTCCAGAAATGCTTGGCCAGTGGAATTCCTTGTCTCAGCAGTTACAGTCCAGCTAACTAGGGAGTTCAGCAGCTGGTTCCCTCAGATTTAATTTGCAGTTCTTTGAAAACCTCAGAATGAGTATTATGTGCTTGTAGAAACAGCCAGATCTGCACCTTCCTCTGCAGATGTCTTGGCAGTGCTTTCTTCAATATGTCGTTGCAGGAAAAATTGACCATCGCTTGTGCTGTGGTTCTTCTCCTTCTGCTTTCCTCATTGAGGACAGTCTTAGGAAAATGTAGGGGGTTTTTATATAATCATTGTAACAAAACCTGGGGTGCGTAGGTTTAAGGTCCTAGCTCATTTCTTTTGCTCTTTCTCCTGTCCTGGAAACAAAAAACAAAACAAGCAAGCAAAGAAACAAAACCAAACAAAAAAAGAGGAAGTTTAAAGATATAAGAATGAAGAAGGCAGAAAGGTGGAAAGGCTTAATATAAAGAATAGAAATGAGGAAATGAGAGGAATAAAGAAAGCAAAAAATAAAAAGTGAAATTTTTCACATTAGGTATAAAAACCACAAAAATTGACTTCATCTGCTTGTTGCAAAGAAATACACTACTTATTTTATACCCTGCCTCTTCTATCAGAGTGTGTATTTTCATTCATAGTGTCAAGTGTTTGAGTCTGTGATTATTTTAGGTAACTAGTACTTGTTGAGTTAATCTGTATCCCTTTTTCTTTAAAGTAACTTAACCATTAGAAGTTATATGGCTTATGAAAATTTGTGTGGATATGTGACTAAACTGAAGCTAAACTATTTATAGGTAAGAGAATCTTGACAAAAAACAGTACTTGATATTTGAGAGGCTCCATCTGCTTTATTATGTGAGTTGATGAAGACATTGCAGCTTAAAAATTGCATGTTTTTGTTACCACATCTCCCTGCTATGTTGCAACCAGTTGTTGAACTCAGCCAAAGTATTGTACTCTGCCCTCACAAATGTAGCATGTTTACATTCCAGATGAATTCTCAACATGCCATGCTTTACTGAGAATCTTTAGATTTGAGCTACTTAAATCTCCACCAGCAGTGAGTTGTGCTTTCTTGATCTGTTAATGCTGATTAAAATTTCAGTGGGTTTTTTCCGTGCACCATTCCAACACAGAAAAATCAACAGATAATAGATATGAAGTTATTGTATACCTAATTTACCTTGAAATCAGGTAAAAGCCTCAGCTATATTTGTCCCATAAAATGCAATTTAGTATTTATTTTTCTCCATTCATGCTTCCTCTAACATGCTCTCCACAGCTGAAGGAGCATAGAATGTTTATGATGCCTTTAACAATGTGAGTTTTCTACCTAAATGCCTCCCTGACATCTGATCCCGTCAGATCTCGGAAGCTAAGCAGGGTCAGCCCCGGATTAGTACTTGGATGGGAGACCTCCTGGGAAATGCTGGGTGCTGTAGGTTCTAGTCCTGAGGACTTCACTGGCACCATCCAAGCTCGCTTGGCCATGGCAGATGAACCTCAGGACTGAAACGGTGGGGCCAGTTCTGCGCACGCTGAGCCTCACCTAAAATCCACTGCACAGGCTGGAAGGGCACACCCACGTGGGGACAGCCCTGCCCAAATCTTCGTTCGCGAAGTTTGGCCATACATACATACCACATCATACTTTGTCTTTCAGTATTTGTTATGGGTCTCTCTCAGATTGCAAAATGCTTTGTGGCCTTGCTCTGCTCCTGCAGCCCTGTCTTCTAAAGTTCAGTGACTGATGATCCAAAATCTGGACACAGGACTCCAGGTGGGGTCTCACAAGAGTGGAGTAGAGGGAGAAAATCACCCAGGTGGCCACAGTGCTTTTGATGCAGCCAAGGTGCAGTTGGCTTTCTGGCCTGTGAGTGTACGCTGTTGTCTCATGTCCACGTACTGGTGTTTGAGGTTGTTCCTTCCCAGGTTAAGGACTTTGCACTTCCCTGGGTTGAATTTCGTGAGGTTCCTGTTGGCTCATTTTTCCTACCTGTTGATGACCCTTTGGAGAGTGGCAAAACCACCTGGTGTCAAACAGCTCTTTATATTTTTTTACAAGTTTTTTCTTTCTGTAAGAAGTATAGAGACTGCTTATAAACAATGTAAAAATTCATATTAGCATCCGTATTACAAGATATTCGGTGTATTTAAGGTGTATACATTAAATATATTTTAGAAGTATAAATTCCCTTTCACTGGGCCTCAGAAGAAATTTTTTTTCTTGATACATACTTTTACCTCATAGTAATGAAGTTATGGTCATCAGAAAGACATCAACCTTATACATTTCTTGTTAAAACTAGAAAAGAAAACCACCACATTTTTTTCCAAATGTCTGGTCAAATAGGAAATTATCTTGGAAAAAATTCAGTGGTATACTAGGGTAGTATGAAATGGAAGAATTTAAATAATGGCAAAGAGAAAGGAACTTCTAAGTTTACCTGCTGGTGTAACTTCCCACCCTAGTAACTTTTTTGTGGCAAAGTGTGCCTTGTGTCTAAAGAATGGAAGAATGATGAAAAGTGTTTTTGTTTCATGCTTTTCTTGCTGTTTCTTAGTGATCAAAACAAAGAATTCAATCTTTCCTGTCTTTTGGGCAAGAGGTTTTGAATGTGAATGGGTCAAGATGCTTATTTTCACTCATAATTTTGGGATTAGAATGCAATGTATTGTTAGGGATTGATTGCACATAGATCTAGACAGAAAAGCCACTTTCTTCAGATACGAGAGGTGTGAAAGAATGACTCTGGGATCTGCAGAAATGTGTTTTGCCAAAGAAAAACGATTTTTTGTCTTTGCTGTGAACCAGAAGGATATTTTCATCAGAGAAAGTTGGGATGGAAAACCAAAGTTTCCAGGGCAGTTTCCCAGTGCCCATGTTCATGTTCACCCAAGCCCACACTCCTACTCTCAGCTTCAGCCCTGATCTTCGCCTCTGCATTCATCCCCTCCTTTTAACCTGACAGCTCTGTGGCAAGAGTGTTTAAGTGTCTCTGTCAGAGGTACATGGTTGTTTGGCAGTCTCCAACCCAAGGGGAGTTCAGCCCAGGTGCCTATTCAAACAGTGGCTTCAGAGGAGAGAGCCTGCAGAATTAGAAGGAGAATCTGTGCAAAATAAACATTATATGTAAGGAAATGTGCTTATCCCATTATACTGTTTAACAAACTCTTTTGCTTTCCTCCTTCCCACTGCATTAAGATGAAACTGTCTGTGATAACTTTTGAGTGCCCTAAATAATTGCCTATATCTTACATTTCCCCCTCCAGTTCACTGAGGATGAATGAGATATTTGTCAGATAAATGATGTCTCAAGGCTGTAACATTTTTCAGTCAGAAAGCTTGTTAGTTTTGTATGCTTCTTGTAAAGCACACAGAGCTCTACAGAAATTATTTGAACATTGAATAATTGACAGGAAAAGAAGATTTTCACTCTATTTTACAGAAGTCCGTCAGACCAGATAGACTACCTGTGCAGGTGCTTCTCTTTCTTCACTGCTGTTGCAAAAATTTAGGTAGCAAAACCTTTTATGTAAAAAGCACAGGCCTGATGTAGTTTCTTAGAGGCCAACATTAGACTGGGGGTAAATAATGCAGTGTCAAAAGAAAATAAACAGTACAGAAAGAAATACATTGTGTGTATATAAGTTAACAGGTCATCATGACCATCTTAACTTGCCAGTCTCTGCTTACAAGAAAATGACATCTACTCAGTGTTTTCAGACTGATGTGGTCTTCACTGTCCATGGGATGTGTGATCTGGGTCAGGTCTTGAGCAGGGGAGCTGTGCTATGCAGCTTGGTGCTATGGTCAGGCTCAGGTAATCTGTTTTTCACTGGGTATCCATAAGGCATCTGTTTCACAGCTGGCTTGCATTTGACTCACTTCCAGCAGGGACAAAATTCACTGATAACTGTCTGGATAAAGGCACTCAGAGCATCTGAGGAGCAGCACAAATTGTACAGAGGGACCATTTCCTTACTGAGGAAGTGGGTGGTAAGGGGTTCCATCTGTAATTGCAGATAGATAAATGAAGAGAAAAAAAAACATCAGTCATTTCAGAATGTTTATCTTTTTTTGGCTGTTCTAATTTGTTGATAGGCTGATATGAGCTAGTGTACTGGGGACTGTGGGTCAGAAGGGATCCAATTTTTCTGTTGCAAACTCTATCTTGGACAGGATATTTCTTCCTCTCTAAGTAGTCTGCGAAGGAAAATAAGAGTGTAAGCAGAATAAAAAATGCATTAGTTTTTTTCACTTGACATCAAGAGCATTATGGATGATAGAAAGGAATTTTGTGGGGTAGCCTTAAAGTAAGTTCTAGGAATCACATCAGAGGCATTCATGTTATGCATGATGTGTTACTTGGCTCATCTTTCACAAAGTGTTGCTGTATTTTTCTATTTATTCTGTAGACCTCTTTCTATTATTAGCGAATGTTGTCCCAATACACCCCTTAACTGTGAAGTCCAGTTGTTTCTTAGCAAGTCAACAACATAGAAGTGCCATGACTAGAAACAGAAATTCAAAATTATAGAATATTGTTTCATAGCACACATATCATGCCTTTCAATTAATTTGATTAGGAAAAGTACTTCTAAGACATAAATAATGCTGTAAGTAGAAGACCCTGCAGCTAGAAATTTCTACATGTACAAAAGAATTGCTAGATACGAAGGTCGTTACCTTTGGATTGGAATTTATGTCCTGGTTTACCAAGATTGTACTTTTTTTTCTTGTATCTAAAGAGAATAATTACCTGATGGCAGCTTATTTAGAAACATTTGTGTTAATGAAAATAGGTCTATCTGTGCTGCAAATCTGATGCTACAACAAATATAAGTTTGAAATAAGGTTAAGCCACCAAAACAGCAGAAGCCAGCACTGCTCTTAAAAGATGCTGTATGGGAGTACATCTAAGTGAAAGGGCTTGAGTGTTTCCTTGAACATGCAGTAAAATAAAAGATAGGCCTGGTTTCATTCAAATTTTAACTCCTTATTACCTCTATTTAGCAATGTCTATACACATCATAGCCTTTCTCAATCAAGACACAGAAGTACCTCCAATCTGCTGTGCAGCCTTGATAACGCCAAGAAATACCTCATTCTTTATTGTCTAGGTAGAGTGGCTGGAATAGCAAGGCTCTCAACTTTAAAAACCCAGTTGGGTATATAATGAGTCTCAGGCTTGCAAATATGCAGGTTATATGAAATGCTGTAATTCAATTGCTTTCAAAAATGGTATCTTTAGAAATAAGCAAGCTGGCTAGAGAAAGGGTTTGTTTTCACCTGTGTTACTAGTGGATAATTAGGGAAGATTCCTTTAACTGCAGAAGACTTAACCACAGAAAGAAATTCAGAAACAATCAGGATTTTAGGAACAGATTGTCCTCCAAGAAGTACTTCCAATCCATGTCTGTACTTCTACACAAAAAAAAAAAGTTTTTGCCTTTGCTGGTTTCAGTCTTAAAAATCAAGGATTTCATGACCTTTCCTCTCTTGCAGAGAAAAAACAACTAGCCAAATTTAAAATTATAGGTAACGAAATGTCTTCTAGTAAAGATGCAGTGAGTATGTAACAAAGACTTCGTTAGTTGCGGGAATAGACAGATGGTAGCTAAAAGCACAAATTGCAGGATCAGGGTCTACTGCTGCATCCAGAATGCTGGACAGATGAGTGCTTGCTGGCCAAAACCTCTTCTGACAGAAAAGAAGAGAAATTCCAACTGCTGCTCATGTCCCTGAATGATCTATGTTTAGGGTAGTAGCTTGCTACAAAAAAAAGCTATTGTGTTTAGGATGCAAATTAATTGATGATTATTTTTAACTATATTGTTAAATTATTTCTTGTAAAGGGAATTTGCAGGTACAATTTTTGGTTGGTGTTTAATACCACAGATAACTCCCACATGTCACACTGAATGTTTCATTTCATTTCAACAGAAGGGAGTTAGTGAAAAATGAAAAGTAATCTAGGAATTTTATGTATAGAGGACTAACAAATTATATACAGAACTAATAGAAGTGAGAAAATCATGGGAACTATTTTGTTTTTCCATCCAGGAGCACTTGGTTTTCTGATGTTAACAGACAAGAAGGAGCCATTGAGTGCAGATCTGAAGTTTGAAAACTGAAGGCTATTAAAAGCTAATGTTTTGGGGGGTTCTTTTGGTTGTTTTATTTTTGTTGTTTGTTGTTTTTTTCCAAAAATGTATCTAGGCTTTGGAACTCATGCCATAGAAGGTTTTTTTGACAAAATCACAGGGTTAATAAGAACTTTCAGGGTTGTGGTGATTATTTGTTTTAAACAAATTAAAATATCAGAATGTTATTAAACCACATCCTTCAGAGTTTTAGACAGTCTCTGATAGAAAACAGAAAGACACTTAATTTGTCTGATGTGGGAATTCTTACATTTCCTCTGAAGTTCTTAATGATTGTTGCTGCTGGAAAAAATGATGCTGAGCAATTGGATAGACACTGAACTGATTGGTTTAATAATTCCTTTTTCCCATATCTCTAGAAGCATTTCCCCATACATTTATTTAAAAAAGATCCCCAAAACAGTTCAAGGCAGAAGATTTGAGTCTTTTTTCTTTTCTGGGCAATTACATAAGAGTATGCAATGCCTAGCACGTGGTGTTCCTGTTAGCACCCTGTTCTTTGCCAGACTGCTGTCACAGTAAACCAAAAAGCAGAGCTCATCTTATGTGCAAAGATTAGAGCACTGCAAAATCCAGATGTCTGTCTGAATTGCTTCAGCCCCTCATTTCTTCTGTCTCCACTTCTAACAAATTCTAAGAAATAATTGATTGTATGCATTCAGCTATTTCCTAGATCTCCAATTGCTATATGCAGCAGTTTCTCACTAATGGAAATAGTGATGAGAAAAATTTAATGTGGAGTGTAAAAGACTTTAATGAATGATTTTATCTCTAAGACTGAAGATTTCTGACAGAAGCCTCAGGTGCAAGCTTATTCCTCAGATTTTTCTGTGCATTTTTATAGCTTTGAAAATCCTGTAAAATACAGTCTTAAAGTTCACAATGCTGACAACCTGTCACTCCCTTTGCTTCAGTTGTGTCCATGGTGTCATTAATGGCATCACACACAGATCATTTTTCAATGGTACCTGTAAAAAACACCATCCCCTTGACCTGTCTCCTTCTCCCAGGTCCTCAGTGCCCCAGCAGTGATCCAGCAAGCATATCAGGTATGTGTTGTGTGTGTGGGATTTCTCTGCATGTGGAACTCGAAATTGCATCTTGGGTCATCTTGAGTACCATGCTGTAATATGAAGGGCACTCCACTTTGCTGTTCTTATTACCTGTTTGTGCCATTCAGCACCACTGCTACTGTGTCTCCTTTTTCTCATTGTATGCATCAGGTTTTCAGATTACTCCCTTTGTACCAGATATATATTTCTCCTGGGCATGGTTTCACCAAATTCTCACCCTCTGCTTCTGATCACTGTTTGTAGGATTTCTCCCTTCTGACTGGTGGTTGACATTCTTTCTTATTTAGTAACACCTAAACCTGACATTTATGTGGTATTCACTTACTTTTTCTAACAGTAAATGCATCCTTTAAATAAAACCACCTTTACATTGATCCCTAAATCTTCCATTAGCTGTCTCTCTTGACCTCTGTGCTTAGCTATTTATCATTACCCTTTGCTTATGTACATGGAGTTTTTCAGTCCACAAGACTGTTTCATGCTAGCTGGCTCACATTACTCTTGCAAGTGAGATTTTGTAAGCCAGATTGCTATAATGGCGGTATTTCCTGCATTCTTTTCCTCCACTAATTTTGTATTTCTGACCAAAAGCAGTCACAAAGAAACAGTAAATGTAGTGCTGAAAGGCAGAAGATGCAACTGAGTTCAAGATGTGCAGCCACAGGAATTTACAAACTGATACAGGAGAAATACTGTTTGTAGATGAGACTTCCACTTACATGCATGCAGAAGTGGTTTTCCTCTGCCATTTGTCTAACTACACTCTGTCTGCATGAACTACTGCAAAAATGCCAGAATAGCAAGTAGAACTGGGGAGATTTATGGTTCCACTTGCCAGATGGAGCAAGCACATGTTTACAGAAAGGGAAAGAAAAGGATGTAACTCAAGTTTCAAAGATCACAGATGGATGTTGAAAAGGAGGACTCTGGTCTTGATTCTGTATGACTTTTTTTTTTTTTATATAGAGAGTGGAATTATTTCACCTGATTTTGAAGGTCTCAGCTATCACTGGAGAACATAAGGATTTTTTTTTAAATGGAGATTTCCACTGTAGCTCAATCTGAATCAAGCCTGTTGACCTCAGGAAGTAGTTTAGATGCAGATGTCTGCATTTTATGTGACTGCTTTTGATCAAATGAAACTGTTTCCTGGAGTTATTAGAATGGAGGAGCTCTGTTTTCCTGTGCTATATCAGAATGAAGACGAAAGACAGGCTCTCATTTTTTGTACATACCACTCTACAGGTCACTTTCCACATTGTGAACAGCTGTTGGAAGTATTGCAGATGTTGCTTCAAAGTGCTACCCAAATGCCTCTTCCTGTGCTGGTGAGTGGTACATGGTCTGGAGGGGCTGTTGCTCCTGCTGTCCTTATACATAACAGTGTCAAATAGGCCTGGAAACCTGTTTCCCTACGCACTTTCACAGGCCCTGGACACAGAACTGGAGCTGTTGTTGCCACCACTATGAACACACCTAAAAACATTTCTCATGGCAATGGATAAATGAACAGGTGAAGCTTGGGAATTCCTGTTTTTCATGGATTTGTTTGACCTCACTAAAAATAGGTTTAAGAAAAGCCTAATCACCAAGGTGTGCATTGACTTCTCCAGCTGTAGGGTGTAGACTACTTGATTTTTCATTTAAAGCCAAACTTCTGATCCTGTTTTGTCCATCCAGAACAAAATCTTACTGGATTCTCACTGTTTTGCCAGTATTTTGGGAGCCACAGAGACAGAAGCTTATAAACAATCCCCCAAATCAAGATAAGAGTAGGCTATTTTTTGCTGGCTATTTTTTACTAACAAATGAAGCCAGATTTTCAGTACAAGTGCCATGGGACACTCTCTTTGCCAGAAGATAATAGTTGCTTCGACTCAAGTGCACATGGGCTTTTGCATTTTTCATAGTTGATAAGGCCACTGCTATTCAGACTGTTGTCTCAGTGAAAGGACTGAATTAATGTTTATTAACTAATCGGAACCAATTATTAGTTCCTTAAAATTGAACATGCCATTACCTCTGACATGAGCACATTTCAGGCACTCTTGATACGTGACATAAGGTAGTTGTATGTAGTTCCTTCATTTTTATGCCTCTTTATCTGTTTTGCAGAGATATATGGCTCTGAAGTCCTATTATCTTTATTAAGATTAACCTTTATGGGGGAGAGAGGTGAATTGCAATAACATTTCTATACCTACTACTAGTATTATTATCAGGTGCCTTTCAGTTTTTCATGGGGTCTCATGCATGACGGATAAGCACAAATTTCTCATTGTTCTACAGCTGTGACACTTCTCCTCATCTATGGGAAATGTTGGGTGTGGGAACAGCTCAGTCCTCTTGATCTTTGTGATCAAGTTGGCAGCACATCTCTGGTTGACAGTGGTTGGCTGACGTTGGTACATTTCCTGCTGAGACTTCTCTATGCTGCCCACCACCAAAAAACCCTCAAACCCCCAGCATTGCTGACAGAGACAGTGGAAATCTCAACCCCTAAATACCAAAGAAAGCATAAATTCTGTGATAGAGATCCTTTAGGGGTAGAAGTAGTGAAGAAATAACAGTGGGCCAGGCTGCAAATATAACATTAGCTTGGGTACATTATATTCACCTTGCATCTTTGCTTCTATAGTTTTTTTTTCTCAAGGTAGTGATAACGTGTATTATGTCTTAGTCTTTCATCAGGGGACAGGGCCTGTGTGCAGCTACATTATATTGAACACTTGGGGGTTGCCTCCTGTACCATCTATTAGATAATTTGTTTCGACTTTGAGGAAAAACACTTCGGCTCCCTACCTCTTACATGGTCATGGTCCATGCAACTTCATCTATAGCACTGTATTATAAAATTGATTTTTCAACAAGCTCTCTTATGCATAACCCCTCCCTGTCTCACTCAGCAATCCCCTGGATGCTGATGAGTGGGGTACAGATAAGGGCAGGAGTCTGCACTACCAGATTTAAATTCAGGTGGTGTTAAACAAAACCTTTAGGGACAGGCAGTTGTGGTTACATAAATAGCTACATTTCCAGTAAGAATTTTATTACCTATACTGGGGCAGAGTACAGAAGAATTTGTAGATATATTTAAAAAAAAAAACCTCTCAGACTTGTGTCTGCTTATACTGCTCAGATTTCATGTTCCTGCTCTCTTTCCAAGGCCAGATGCTTCTTCTCAGTGTCTTTGAACCAATGCAAGGAAAACAGCAGCTGCACAGGCTACAAGTAGAGCATGAATTGTGGGATGGCCTTGGTCACCTCTGACAAATGGTCACTGAAGGGTGGGTATTTATACCCAGGCTCAGTAGTTTGTTTATTCAGTGATCTTGCTATTAGTATTAAGAAAGGAATAAATGAGAGCAAACAAACATTTGGGCAGGATATGCATTTTTATGAGGTTAACTCATCCTTGGGGAAAGAAGGAAGGCTCTGATCAAAGCATAGCCTTATTGCAGAAATCTGACTGCAGGGGTAGTTTCATTTGTTCAGGATTCAGTCTCTCTCAGCCAGCAGCAGCACTGAATGATTTAAGAGATTGGCCAAGCAGAGGGACAACAGACAGGAAGGGGTGTGAAGTTTAATAGTTCTGAATTAAAATGGCTCATTTTCAAAACAGGAGATATACTACAGTGTTGACATTTACTGCCCTCTGGCAAGAGCATAGTGGGTCCATGTGGTAGAGTTTGGGTTTTTCCTGGCTTTTTTCCCCCCACCCCTAACAAAAAAAGGAGGAAACCTTCTGCTTTTATTTTATAATTTTTTGGTCTTTCACGTATCTTCAGCCAGTAATGGGAAAGAAATGCTTGGAAAACATCACAAAATAGGGAGAAAATGAGGGACATTACACCAATTATTAGGTCTGTTAATAGATATGGCAGTGTCTACCCAACATGGGCAGCAAGGCCGGATATAGAAACTAATCTCCTGATTTGCTGTCCCTAGGTTTGTCTTCAGAAGCACTCTCTTACTGTAATACCATTGCATCTTGCTAATTTGTAAAATATCCTTAGATAGGCTGTCTTAAAGGAATACCCATTTACACACGGACAGTACAGACAAATCATTATTTTACATTATTGTCAATAAAACCAACTGAGAAAATATTGTTAGTTTTTTCCCCATATTATAATTTCTAAAGATACAAATTACTTTATCTGAAAATTTTTGGAGTGAAGTTCTGGCACTTCTGATTTTGTCATCAGCAGATGAAGAGAATGTTCTGCCTGCCTCATGTTCAGATACAACTCAATTGTGTTGTGTCTGACTTGTTCAAAGTCAGAAACTAAGTCATGGTTCCTCATAATGAAAATGAAGTTCTGTTGTTGCTGTTGCCTGTGCACAGAGGAGCACTTTCTAATTGTTTGCACTGAGCTCTGTAAGATATCTGTGCCCTGTAATTGGCAGGGACTGTTGTTTGCTAAAAAAGGGATGAGGTAATCAAGTAGTAAGAAAAACAGCTGATTGGTCACCAGAACAAGCCTGGCAGGGCACAAACAGAACAGAAACATATAAATCACTAGAACAAGTAACTAAATGAAAGCTTATGTAGTGTATCTGGTCATGATAAGTCATTGCTATATGGGGCATTCAGAAGCCTGTTCTGAGCTTGTTGTTTGATTTTTTTTTTTATATTAGCACACCAGTGTAGAGTGACTGGATTATGAGAAATCATTCCTGTCCACCTGTCCCACTTTGCCCTGAGAATGTTATCCAGGATTTTCTCTCATGGAGAGGCAGCTCCCTATGTGCATTAATGAGGAAACCTGAATTCCACTGTTCTCCCCAAACCGGTGAGTTCAGCCAAGTGCTGTGTTAATACACCATTGGGCTACAACAGCACACACTGTGGCCAGACTGTGGTTTTTTTCAGGATGTCTGTGAAGATAGGCATCTTGACAGAAGTTAAATTAAGGGGCTAAGATTACACTTGGTGACTACCCAGCCAGCTTGCCAGCCCCAGATGTGTGTGTACATTTTCAGTAGTTTTCCTCAGTAACTGATGAATTCACTAAAGAGTTTACAATAGTTGTACCCAGAATTACTAATTTACACACTGACACATTACTACGGATTCCTTCACTCTTTTATAAACAATCTGTTTTCAGGCACTTCTAGAATAATTCTTTTTGGTGGACTTTCTTTCTTTTTTTTTTTTCATGTATTTCAGAAAGCATCTAAGAATCCTTGGCATTTTGGGGGATATTCACTTCACTAACTTTAGTTTAGATTTTTTTTTAATGTGTTGGCTTATTTTGAATTGCATCTCTCCTCTATGAAGACCTCAGGAAACATATTACAAATATAACCTACTGTAGCAATATCATGCCGGAAAAAGGAAGATATTAGTAAAAAAAATCCCCTTCTCTTTTCCAAGCAGACAGCTTTGACCCAGTCAAACAAGCCCTCTCCAAACTTTTAGCATGTCTGTGCATCTGGAGGGAACACATTTTAGCATATTCAGGACACCAAGCTCAGGCAAAATACAATTCATGGCGTGTGGGTAAGAAGACCTTGCTGACAGCTCCTCAGCATACGTGAGTGTTATAGTAACTTTTAGCTCTTAAAATATCATATAGTAGATCTCTCAAAATGAGTAAGCTTGGTTGCAGCATCAACCATAGAGTTTGCAGGGAGAAAGCCTCATAGCACCAGCACTAAGTGAGCAATCAGCAATGTTTGATTTTGCAGAAAAATCTCACAAGTTCTTCACTAGCTTTCTCTATTCAAGTTAAGATTTAATATGCCCTTTTTGTAAAATACATTGCAAAAATACTATATAAAGTTGGCAAAGAATCGGTGAGACTGGTCTTACTGTCTTTTTCAGAACAGGATGGGCTGATGGTTAAGCATGAATATTCAAATTTATTGCTAAAACTAGCAAAACTAATACATCTCTAGGTATGTTCACTGTTCTTTTGGAGACAGTTCTCCTTGATCTTCCTACCCTTTAGTTAGCTTGCACTAGTGGCATTAATAGGTTATTTTTGCATAATTAATTCACTAATAACTAACAAATTGATCCCTTTTCGGTTCATAGATGTTCATACATTTTTACACAGACACATAAAGAACCCGAAAAAGTATTTTCAAAGATGGATTAATCTAACTTTAACTTCAGAGATTTTATGACAAATAAGTTTCAAGTTAATTGTGGGTTCACCAGTTGGACTTACAACACAGTTTTTTCAATAGCTAGGTGTAGTACATACAGCACATGATTCTATGAACTATAGTTCTGTAGGAAACTATAAAAACCATAGTAAACTACATATAATTTAACATAGCTTATATAAACTGTAGGATAGTATAGTGCATATATGGTAAGCTACATATAAACTATAGCAAACTACAGTGTTTGGAGATTACTTGGAAGAAACCCACACGTGTGTGTGTGTGTATGTGTTTACACTATTAAATTAAATGGTTGTGCTTTCTACACTTGGAATTTTTTGCCTGAGTCCTCTTAATACTGGTTAAGTAACCTAATCTCAACAGGCACATACTTTTTGGACATCTTAGCAGGCAAACCATTAGTTGATTTGGCATGGAGACTAACCTTTCACCCCTTGGGGTGGTCCCTTCAGGACATAAGAGACGGCACATAAGTGGGTTAGTGCGTGGAGGCTTACCCTGCTGAGAGTGATTTCTATTCTTACTGCTCTAGCAGCCATACAGCCCTGCACAAGTTGAACTATCCATCTATTTCAGCTCTAATTTTGTTCTGTCCTGTTGTCTATTAAAACTAAGGGTTTCTTCTGCATTCATATCCTTAATGAATAGTAACATCACGTGACTATAACTAATGAAGAGCAGTACCCTAATGGTGTTTTAAGCACTAATGGCCAATGACTTGACTATTTCCTGGCAGTTAATGGCCATCTGGAGGAGATCTTAATCCATGTGGTCATTAACTGCCAGGAAATTATTGAC
This sequence comes from Pithys albifrons albifrons, assembly GCF_047495875.1. Lineage (NCBI taxonomy): Eukaryota > Metazoa > Chordata > Aves > Passeriformes > Thamnophilidae > Pithys > Pithys albifrons. The sequence continues at coordinate 9,682,211 of NC_092458.1, forward strand.
TTGGAGGTTGCTATTGCTCTTAAAAATGAAGTAAGTTTTTTCCTTCTCACTCTTCTTACCATCATGTTCACAGTCCTTAAATACTATCTTCAGTGAGAACTTTTTTCTTGATTGCAGAGGGTTTATAAGCTGTCCTAAGTGATTTTTGCACTTCACAGAATCCTATAAATGCAATCCCTGCCTGAAAGAGTCTATAATGTGAGGCTGCTATTTTGAATTTTTATTTATGTGGGAAAAATCTTGAACTGGTGTGAAATTACATTTAGCTGAAGGGAGTCCTCTGTGCAAAAAAAAAGGCTTTGATCTTTCAGATGCAACTGATAAATACCTGATAGACACCGAGATAGATCTGGGCAGAAAGGGTATCTGTTGCAAGAGCAAAAACCAGAAAGCCACAGCAGAATGATAACAAAAAATGATTACAAAGATCTGTTTAAAGAAAAGTAAAAATTAACATCTCTGACATTAATAGTCGACTTGACGATCTTTGCCTTAACTCCACATTACTTTCCATCTTTGCTTTATGTTTAGATACAATGTATTGCACCATTAAAAAAATTATGTTGGTTTCTTATAGTAATCATTTAGTGAAATCTGCATTTCTGAACGTCTCCATACGAACTAGCTTTGCCAGGTTGCCTACAGCAAGCTTCATAATAACCTGAGTTTGTCCTGAGCCCACTGTCTATCATCACTAGATTGCCTTCCTGGTTCCCTTACTCCCCCAGTTGTCTGTGATGACCTTTGTCCTAAAGATCATAATTAAGTTCTCTAGGACTTAAGTCTTTTGTTTTGTATTTGTGCAGGTCATGGCAGAGAGGCATGTGGTCGACGCCTGAGGGACCTTAGACGGTAAAGTACTGCAAAGCTGCTTGGACAAAGATAGGCCTGAGACTCAAAAGATTCGAGGAGACAGCAGAGAGGAATTAAAAAGAGGGGATGGTTGTAGAATGGCACCTTTGGGCTGTGATTCATTGACATTGAGGGAAGGAGAGGAGGACAAGGGGAAAGACTGAACAGATGAGATGTACAACAGAAAAACAAAGGTAGGTGAAGGAAGGTGACATGTAAAAATAAAGTTAATGCTGCAATATATGAATCAAAACAAAGCATAGATAATTATCAACATACAGTTTACTACCAAACAGCAATTATTCTAGACTGTGCATTGACTAAATCTGACTGAGTCCTGTAGAAGCAGCTGGTTTGAGAGTATGTCCAGTATACAGTATTTTGAGAAGCAAAATTTGAGAAAATCTTGGCTGATCCCCTTCCAAAGCACAGCTTATAGTGTTCCTGGAATTATGAATTACTGATCCTTCCAAGCCAAACTATTAGTGATTCTATGATTGTAATATGGATTCTGCATGCAAACTATTTGGTTTCTTTATTCTGTTAGGAAACTATTACTAGAATAATAAAAAAAATTGAAGAAGGAAGACTAATTCATTTTTCATAATGTCTTAAGACATGGTGTTTCATACCTTTGTTGAAAATGATACTTGTGTCAGGAAATTAAACAAAATACTCTGTTGAAATTTTAAAAAGGGAGCAAGTTTAAAGAAAAACATTAAATAAAAATATCTTTAAAATGTTATTGTAAAATAGTTATGGATACATTTAAAGCCACATGTTGAAAAACTTATGACTGCTCTGGTATGCAGACCCCACTCTGTTTCAGTCTCTCCTTTATTTCACTTTTTTTATATTTTAGTTCAGTTTGGCAATAAAATGGACATATTAAAAAAGGTTCATAAATCATTTCTAATTTGCAAAAGGGGAATTTGGTATGGACATACATACTCTTGCCTCTCATAGTTGTGCTAGGAACTCCAGCATCTCCCTGTTGGAGCAGTTGTGATTTCAATAGGCTGCATAGCTTATGTGTGGCAAAGTTTTTTTTCTTATAATTAAGAACACATTTACAAATAAAACCCAGGAAAGGAAGGAGAGAATGTTATGGGTGATAAAAAGAGTTCTGAATGGAAACTCTTTGAAGGGCACACAATATAGGAAATTCTTCATTTCAAAAAGAAACTTTAGTTCTGATTTGCATGTTTTCTGTACTAAGAGTGCATTTGGTTGCAATGTGAGATTGCTTGCTAAGGGCCAGTTCTTCAACAGGTTAGGTCCTTAATTAGGGAACTATCTAGTGGTGGTGACAGAGATTGTATTGGTAAAATTACAGAAAGCAAAAGAGCATCAAAGATCTTCACATTATTTAACATTTGCTTAGGAGGTAGGCAGCTCACCAGCTGCCTGGACCCAGGATGCTCTGTGGCCTCTTCACTTCCTCAGCAGACTCTCCAGTTTTACATTGGGGTCCAAGACCAGGACAGACTGGGGAATTTGTCAGCAATGGAAAGTCCATCTATCACCCTCATTCCAAAATAAATGTTTGGGGAAGTCTGTATGAATCATAGGAGACGGAAACAAACTTCTTTATATGAAAGGGTACCTGTAAGACTACAGCCTAATCCCCTGGTGATTTCACTCTTAAAAATTATAAATCTGTCTTTCCTTGGTCTGGGCATAAAATAAAGTCTTAGAGTGTGTAATAAAATGTGGGAACTACAGGCCAGTCAATCTCCCCTTGGTGCCTGGCAAGATCATAGAGCAGATTCTCATGGAAACTATCCTAAGACACATGGAAAAGGAGGTGATTGGTGACAGCTAGCATGGTTTCACTAATGAAAAATCATGCCTGACAAATTTAGTGGCCTTCTGTGATGAGGTTACAGAGGTCGATACAGGGAAGAGCAACTGACATGATCTACCTGGAGCATTTGGGACTGTCCCGTGTGACACCCTGGTCTCAAGGCTGGAGACATGGATTTAATGGGTCTACCACACAGTGGATAAGGAATTGACTGGATGGTTGCAGGCCAACAAGAGTTGCAGTCCATGGCTTGATGTCCAAATGGAATGCAGTGACAATTGGTGTTCCTCAGGGCTTGGTGTTGGGACCGGCACTATTCAACATTTTTGTTGGAACCATGGATAGTGGGATTGAACATTGTATGATCTGGCATACATTATCTGGAGATGTGCTGGAGTCTCCATCCTTGGAGATACTCAAAACTTGCCTGGATGTGGCCTTGAGCACTGCTGTAACTGTCCCTGCTTAGGCAGTCTTCAGAAATCCCTTCTAACCTCACAGACATGGAAATGTATTCTGTCCTGTAAAGCAGATGTTCAATCTCCTTCCTCTTCAGAATTCTTTATCATTTCTTTGATGTTTTCCATTGAGAAATTTCCATTTAAACATGTACAGACTATGCTCAGATGTAAAATGCCCAGTAAAATTAGGATGGTATTTATCTGCTCAAATTTTAGAAGTCCATAGCAGAGAATGAGCTGCAGAGTTGGTTTCCGTAGATGTCCCTTACAGTATGTTGAGACACTTTTAGAATTACATTCACAGGTATATTTTTGTTGTTTATGAGAAGATGAATAATCCTTTGAAGTGTCTGTTTCTCTCCATCAGCCAGAAATGCAGCCAAAATGTCTATTTCAGATAATTCAAGGTATTGGAATGTTTTCATTGTTTCATTGAGGTTTTTTTTTCAGTGTATTTTTCCAAAGTTTCAGCTATAATGTCTCATCATCATTAGTATCTGAACTTTATGGACTGAAAAAGTCAGGTGAGAGTAATACATAATTTCATTATTTAAATGATGTACTAGCACTGTATTATTTTTTAGTAATATCTTTTGCGGGTCTGACATCCAGAACCTTTCTGAAATCTCTGGGTTTTGTAGGCACTTTTTTTTTGTCTATTGAAAAGGCAGACAGGCAGACAGGCATTAAACAGTTGTGTACATATTTGGCAATATAACAAACCCTACCTAAGAGCACTGGAATGTATTACATACATTTATTGTATGATTGCAGTACTAGATTAAGTTTCAGAGGGCATCCCCAACGTGAATTTTAAACTCAACTACATTTTTATCCAATGTGTATTAATAAAGAGTAAGTATTCTGTTATTTTGGTTTTTTGTGATTTCAGTAAAATTATTGCTCCAGTATTTTGATGAAATATTTGGTGGAAATCACAATTCAAAGCAACTGTGATATGATCAAGCACATAACTTAGTTTGTGAATTTGTCACTGTCTGGTTAGAGCATCCAAGCTGTCCTGTCCAGGCTGAAAGGTGATTTCTGTCCTGTCACTGCTACAAGAACTGCAGTTGGTTTGCTTATGGGCAGTTAACTTTTCTGTCACATGTGTAAGAAGCTGAAGTCATTCAGCAGAGACCTGGAAAGGTCGTGTTTATGACCATGCAATATGTATTTGAATAGTCTGTGAGCACAGAAGAAGGCCATGCCCCTGTTTTACTGTAGTCCAGGCATTTCTGGTCACTTCAGTATCTGCTTTTCACTATTGCTATGTATGGGCAAAATATCATCTTGGAAGCCTCCTGCAGCCTGTGAGGAGTCCTATGAGGAAAATATATTGCAGGACAGCATGGGGAGGAAACAACAATGCCTTTGGGGCTCTCTGAAAAGCTGCATGAGCTTTGAATAGCTTTTTGCCTTTTTCTAGAAGTCTTAAGAAAAAATTTAGTTCTCTATTTAGATAGTTCGACTTGTCTCAAGGATTTGCTCTTGCTTTTGCTTTGTGTGTTAGATCCAACAGGTCTTCAGAAAAGGACATGAGCTCAGCAGCAACTTTTCCAGGAATAATCCTTAAATTGTTAGCTTTGAAAAAAAAAAAAAAAAAGCTCTACCAGAATGAGAAGGTGATCAAATGCAGCAGCATCAGCATTACACTGAGTAAAAAGTGATGGAAGAATGTCTGTCAGCACTTAAACCTAGGCAGTCTTCTGCTGACCTCCCAACCCTGTTCTTTACAGCCAAGTAGCCAAATAACATGATGGTCACTTCCAGTAACTACTTGGGCTTCTTTCACTCAGCCCCAGAGATGAGGGCAGGAGTGCCTTGGGGTTGTTATACAATCCTGCAGGAAGTTCCGAAGAATTCTCATTGCTTTTCTTTTGGGGAGGGCTGATGTATACTTTGGAAAACATCAACGTCTAACTTAAACTTGCTTACACTGTCTTTTTATTTGGCGGAGGGAGGGAAATAAAAGGCTTTTCTTATGTACATCTGAAATTGCCTCTTAACTAGAAGTATTTCCAAATAAGGGTAAGCCAAGTAAACACCCACTGGAAAAATTATTTTACTTCATTGCTGTTCCTAGTGGGTATTTTAATTGGTTTATTTGTTCAAGTTCTACTCATATCACTTGCATAGATGAGATTTCATAATTGCTATTGATTTCTCTAAAGAATTTTTTTGTTATAAAACTGTGTGATGTAACATTTTGAACACTTTTGCCAGTAAATATCAGTCCAAGGGTGGTGATACCTCTAGTTTTCCAGTAATCTCTAGAGACAAGCCTAGCATTTCCAGTGAAGTGTAAAATTGGTTAAAATGTTTGTTTTTCTGTTTTCTTTAATTTGCTTCACTGTCTGAATGGTGGTAACAACAAGTAATTTCTTCATATATGCTATTACTTTATCTGGTTTCAAATTCCCTGTTGTCTTCTGAAGAGTTCAGAGGTACATAAATACTTAGGGAATGCAGAGAAAAATTATGTAGTGCAGGAGCTGTCAAGCAGAAAGAAGCAACTACTGTCCGTGACCTCATTCCTTCATAATGGACCTTATATACTTCTACTCAGTGTACCTGAGTAAGTGTATTGAATATTAGCCTCAATCTGCTCTCTTTAGCCAGATTTCTCCATTGTTTTTCTTTCTGTGTTTGCTACCTTGCCTTTGCCTTTCACAATTATTTTTTCTGTTTCCACATTATGTTTATACAGCTGCCATTACAGCTTCTATTACTTCAGCTGTAACATTACAAATGTAGAAATCTTCCTCAACTGTTCCTCCACTTACCTGGGATATTACAGCTAACTTCCAAAGAACAAAGGAAAATGGTTTTGAACATTGGTCCTAGAAATCTTACAAACCAGAAACTAACTTCTACATATGTGAACATTTTCCTTCCCTGTTTGCTTCAGCCTTCACCAGATGCAAGTACCTGGGCTTCAAGCTGGACAAAGAAGTCAAGCACATGTTGCTTCCTTACAGGTATAAAGGTTACTAGTTTTGTGGGAGAAGGAAAGTGGAAGAGAGGAATGTGGTGAGCTGGGTGTGACTCATAACAAGGTAAAGTACTTCACCTTTATAGGGTGAAAAACTTGTTAATTTTGCAATGTTCTACATTCTCAGTGTTTGGTAACATATTGAAAAAGGCATTTACCTGTGACCAAATTCTGCTTTCAGGACAGAGCAGCACACTGTTTGATGGGATCTCGGCTTCTGTCCATGGAAGTAGAACATCTCTATTGATCTAAAACACTCCAGAGCTGTTCAAATTCCACTGACTGAAAATCGACAGGAACTGGAAGATGTAATCCCAGCTTCATAAATGTGACTTTGAGGTGTTGGACTGGAGCATGAAAGGATACTTGTAACAATCTAGAGGTGGCTTATTTGAAAACAACTTGTTTCCTTGGAAGGGCAACCATGGTTTAGCTCTAGAGCTGACTTGTAAGGTCTTCATAGCTTTCTGGATAACGAAAGTTCAAAGCATGCCAGCAAGAGGACTAAACTTCTTTGTCTCAGTTGATGATGGATTGGAGGAGAGAACAACCTGTCTTCTTCATAGAAAAGCATGCACTTTTATTTCTAGGAATAACATCTATGTTCAAAACACCCTCAAGGGAGAGTGTGGCCTTTGGATGCCTTTGGTGAATAAAAACTACTTAATCCATGCTGATAAATCAGTTTAACAGTTCCACTTGATGTGAATTAAACAAAGAAAGAAACAAACAAACAAACAAAAAACCCCAAAAAGCAGCAGAAGTGAGGTTGTAAGTGAGGAGGCATTCCAAATGCCTTCAGACATACCTACTGTATTAATGTGAGAACAGATGAGTAAGTAGATATTTGGGAGAAAGAATGTGTTGTTTCATTGTTTCTTCATTATTTGGCTTCTGTAGATTTGTTAATTGTCAGACTGAAACTGGAAGATTAAGTACAGATGCTAATGGTAATCAGAAGTTTTCATGTATAAACCTACTACAGACAGCCCTTGAAAGGGAAACAGAGTAGGAGAGCAGAGAGGATTTACTTCAAGCTGAAGTATAAAATAAAATATGCCAACAATGTATTGCAAACAGTATCTTGTTTGGATTTCTTTTAGGTAGTAAGGGAAGACCTTACTTTGTGGAAGGTATCTTTGGTGTCAGTCAGTTCACAGAAGGAGATTGTTCACAAACAATTATGCAAGTGATAATACAAACTTACTGCAAATGGGAAGGATGAAGGCTCCATTAAGAGCCTTCTGCTGAGGAAGACAGCACTATGGACTCATTGTTCCCATGAGAGTGGGTGTTGCAGGTGCCCTAAAAACAGAGGGAAAATGTCATCAGAATCTACACTTCATCAGCATCAGAGAATCACATGGCAGTGAATGGAAACAATAAATAAAGGGCAACACACATCCATTAGAGATGAGTTTTCAGGGAACTAGGTGTTTTTAAATTGCCTGGATGGTTCCTTTAAACTAGCACATCTAAGAGTTAAACAGCTGGTCAGTGATTTTGGTCTCATAGAAAACAGATGTTTCAGCACAGTGTGAGAGCAGAGGGAGGCAGTCCGGGGGTTTGAAAGCAGTACTTTCTGCATGGCTGGAGAGAACTCAAGGCCACATCCTGCAGCCTGCACCCATCTGATAAGCCCTCCTCCTGGGAGTAGTTCCCCACACAGCCTAAGCTAGTCATGGCAGTCCAGGGTTGCCCTCAGGATTAGCAGAATCTCAGCACTGCATAATTCTTTCACATTTCTAACCCATTTCTTCCTGCTAGCTGTATAAAAGGGAATTCATGACTGTCTGTGGCAGTGGGTTTGATCTGCATCAGAAACCAATCTCATTTGCAGTAAAAAATATAGTTGTTGGTGCTTTCACATAAAAAGGGCAGATGAGGAAGAAGATAATGTCAATCATTACAAGCATGTAACACCTCCAAAGAAGTCTTTTGTCTTTATGGCCAGAGGTTAAAAATTACTTACATATTAGAAAAACAATAAAGCGGGGAAGCTGGGCCTAGTGAATCACCCCAAATTACACATTAAATGCATCATGCAGGTGCGTATGAATAGGCCTTTAGCTGAGTGGTCAGGACAGTATTCAGTTGCTGTAATCAGCATGCTGCATCTTGGCTTTGAATTGCTGGAAGAATGACTGGAGATGGTCATGGCATGTGAAGTAACAGGAACCCAGTGAGCAAATATTTTAAATTAGCAAAGGGTCAGAGTAACACAGTGATCCATGAATAACTTCACAGCTGGTGGACCTGATTTAGCAGATTTCTTTAATCACTTATACACTTATCTCTTTTTGCATCATGATAGCTCCATGCACATTTGTAAATAAAGCTGGAGTTTCTAACCCAGCCCTCTGTGAATGCATGAATTCAGTAAGTGGAGGTTGCTGAGTAGTATTCTAGTTGCCACAAAACAAAGCACTTTTGACCCTTTGTATTTGAGGTAAGTTCAATATAATGGGGATTTTGAATTTAATAACATGTAAATACATCTCATCTTTTAAAATAGTGTTGCTTCCATCCCTGCATATTACTATATCTACAAGAGATAATTGCTTTAAAAATGCTGAGTAAAAATTGGTGTTGAATCTTACCTTAGTAAAACCTAAAATAGGGTAAGGTTTGATTTAGTTGTCAATTTCTTCTGAAACTCTCTTGCATATTCTGACTAAAACTATTGTTATTTTTGCTGCAATGCCTTAGAAAGAAGTGGCACCCCAATGCTCTTTATATTGCAGCTTCACAGAAAGGTGATTGTTTTTTGTTATCTTTGGTCTAATTTGTCACCAGATGTTTTATCACTACTTTTGGCATGTTTGTTAGTTTGATGGTGGACACGATGTATTGAAAGGAAGCATTTTGCATTCCATTTGCCACAAGCACTCTTCAGTGAACAATGTAACGTGAAATTTAGTTGCAGGGTTTAAATGATTTTAAGGATAATTTCTTTAAATTTTTAAAAGCACCACACATGCTCCCATAAATTTTATAAATTATGGTGAGATGACATTCCTATTTCTTTGCAGCCAAAATATAATAGTTTGCAGTTAACTTACAATGATGTAAAATTCCACAAATAGAAGCCAAACCAGATAAGGCTGATTTTTTTTGTCATTGTTCAAGGTAAGAAAAAAGCAAAATCATTAAGCAATACTAAGCAAAACAAACAGGTCAAGTGCTTGAGGTTTTCATCATCAACAATACTGTTCATCTGACAGGGAAGCTGGAAGATATTTCTTTAACCTGATGTATCTTTCTAAGAATAAACCTTTCAGAGGATGCTGTACTGTTCTATAGGGTAATACCATCCTTGAAAATCTGAGCTGACTTAACACTCTTCAGTCACTGTGGAGAACAGTATCAGCCAACTGTATCAAGACAAAATCAACAGTCTGCATTTGGCTTCAGGTGCAGATTGTATAGAATCCAAAGTCAATTTCTAAGGTAAGCATGAAAGAAATAGGTTAGACCTGGTATAAATAGACATTCACAAATGGGTTAGGGATTTAGAGTCTGAAGTGCTGTTTAGGAATCAGGCCTTGTATGTGAGCAGGAGAAAAAAAATTGCTGAGGTCTATTCATTTTTATTAATGCAGCATCATTCAATAGACAACAAAAGCTATTTCCTTCCTTTTAAGGTATCCCTGTTGTTTGCATGATTAAGATGTGTGACTGTGAAAAAAAATGTGGTATTAATAATGTAGGAAAGCTTCCAAAGTTGAAAGAAACAGGTTACGCGAAAAAAAAGAGATTGAATACAATAGGGAGTAAAATGATCTAAAGGGAAATCCTTTGCTAGAGGTCAATAGTACAGGATAGAAATTTAGGCATAAAGGGGGTTATTAGAAGTTATTTAAGAAATAGACGGAATGTCTAAAAGGCAAAGGGACATGTAGAAAATTTTGGAAGACTTTATTTCACCTTGAGGAAAGGAGAACATGAATATTTCATTTTGCATGAAGCAACAACCCCAGATGAGATCTTTGTGAATTTTGCAAGTGGTAAGTTATTGGCTTGTGGCATAATAATTTAAAATGTTTCTAGGAAATTGACATTTGCTAGGCATCATATGAGAAGCAGAAGAATAATTCATCTGGAAAATGCTCTGATTTTATTACATAGCTGAACAACAACTAAAAGAATTACTCGCAATTGTGAAGACAGAATTCATCTGCACCTGAGCCAGTCACCCTGGACTCACTGTAGGGTCGGTGGAGGCAGACAGGCTCACTAGAACACAGTCCTCATTTCAAAGCATGTGTGTGCACTTCGTCTGATAAACCTGTATAATTGTTTGCAAAAGTCTAAAGTTAGAGGAAATTAGTCGAGTCATAGGTACAAATAATTCCCTTGAATACTGAGTTATTTGGCTCAGTGCAAGGAGTTTCAGAGGTTAAGTTAGGCTTCAGATTTTCAATGCACAAGACTGCTGGGCTCCCACAGCCAAAGCCAGAAAAGACTGCACTGCTATTTACTCTGGTGTGCTTGTTCAGAGTACATGTGAACATTCGTGCAAAAACCCGAGAAGTAGCACTTAACAGAGCTGCAGTTCTCTGGGAGGGCTGACACATGCACAAATGTATGCCCAACACTGTCTTTGAAGGAGGTTCTAGACTCCTCTGTGGTAGTCGGCCATTGTCCCAAACTACCTTGCTCACTGCAAGTGAGATGTAAAGGAACATGAAGAACAGTCCATCTGTTATGATGCCTTGTTTGTGTCTGTGAGGTTGGAAACAAGGAGAAAAGACACCCTTCTAAATATGTTCTTATTGTTTGTCCCTTAGATGGCAACAGTACCTCAAGCTTACTTTGACTACAGACCTGTCTGTGCCTGAACAGCTCACCAAACAAGTTGTGAAACCCCTCAGCCTAGTTCAGTGTGGTCCTTCCTAGATGTTTTTTCAAAGTCTGTATATTAAAATTTATTTTTATGTCTCACTATATTCCAGTGCTGATACCCTTTATTCACACCAATCCTGGCAATGCGTATATTGGTAAATCTGTACTCAATTTTCTTTGAAGCTTCTATTCAGCTCTGCAAAAAGGCACACTGGCTCAGACCAAGATGACAAAATTTGTGGCGAACGGCAAGATAACAAGATTTGCAAGTATGTGAGATGCTGCACTTAATAAAAACATCAAAAGTCTGTGGCTGAGCAGAACAACGTGCTGGTGTTTTGGCAGCTTACTGCCTTCATTTCCTCTTCAGCGTCTGAGAACTGTTGACACTACTGTGCTTTAAAGAAAAATGCCCATGGAAGAGGTTTATATTACAAGATTATTATTTACATGCTCAATGTCATTTATCAAATCTCTTTTCCTACCTGCTGAAACTGATTTAGGACTCAGTGCTTTCCACCCTGTCACCTCAGTGAGGATGCATGGCTACACTCTGTTAGGGGAGCACAGGGGCTGTCCACAGAGAGCAACCTGGGGGAAAAATCTGTGCCCCCAACAGTACCTGTTCCAGCAGGGTGACCTAGATCTTGTATTGCAGCATCTGTCTGCTTGCTCTCCTGTACTCTCTATGTAGTAAACGAATGGATAGAATGATCACAATGCAGGGACATAGTTTTTCCATATTCATGTCTGCAGTCCTAATTCCCTTGCTTAGAGGATTAGGACAATCTGTAAGTCTGCTCAATACTTCCAACCAAAAGACAAAGCAGTAATCATAACATCAATACATGTGCTATAGTTTAATTGGTCTGGTCTGTATGTCTCAGTATGGTGGGAATTAATCCTCCATAATAGAAGGAGCAGACTCAATGGAGATTAAATGTGGTAGCCAATAAAAGTCATACTCTATGAAAATATTACAATTAGAAATGAGAGATAACTTTTCCAGATAGCTTTCCTTGAGCTTTTACAAATGTTTAGACAGCCTAATCTAACCACATATTTAGAACAGCTATTTTCAGTAAGACCCTTGTGAACTGTGCTATTAGTTAGCATTCTTGGCCCAGGTTAGCAATGGAAAATATTTCTTATCTGATTTGGCTGTATTTACACATGAAAGACATGTAAAATGTATTTTGTCTTTTGAATTTTTTTTATTTACAAAAAATAACAGTGTTTGTAATGTATCAGAAAAATGGCCTGTCAACATTTATGTAATTGTCTTTGATGCTACTCTGCAACTCTTTTGTAAGCATTTTATGTATAAATAGCAACATATTTTACATATATAATCTGGGTTGATATAGCTATCTTTCTCCATTGTCATAAACAGACTTCAATGTCCGGGACTATAGACAAAGCTTTGCTATTTGACCATGAAGCCAGAAATTGACAGTCCAGCAACAGACCACAGGAGATACTTTTGTGTGTAATTTGAAATGATCTTTCATATCACAACATTGCTGTTTCCAGCCATTCCTTCGAAAAGCGAGGAAAGGAAAAATGATCTCATATCAAGTCAGAAGTTCAATATTTTGGCAAACTGGTACTAGTGATGTGTAACTTAGAATTCTTACAAAGGGCATGAGAAAATAAATTCTCCAGTGAGTATATATGTGTTTTATTAAAACTGTTGATATATCCAAATTGCAGACTACTTCATAAAAATTCCTTATGTTGCCTTAAAAAATGGTATTTAAGACTCAAATGGACAGTGAAGACATTGTGGGACAGTACTGTGCAGACAAAAACATGTAAGTCATAAAAATATTTAATGGGACTCTCCGTTTGTTACAGACTCTTCTCCTTTGTATCACCTTTTGAATTTAAAATACATACTAGCCATTTCTTCATAGTCCATAAAACAACAAATGATTTTGGGCCATCCTTTATTTCTAGTGTTTGAGAAAAGTTTGGCTGCACACATCTAGCTTTCCTGGTAGAAACATTTTGGGTCAACACTGAGCAAGTGTGAATCTGAATGAATCCAAGAAAAAAATTCTTGTAGGGATTTTAAACTGATTTTGAGAGAAACATAAATATTTCTGAGCAAAACAATTTTCAGAAGTGTTTAGAAAGACCATACAGCTCAGTTCCCATAACTTATTTTCTTATTTAAATGTGTGTTTTACTGAAAGATCCTGATGATGCCGAACAAAAACTTGAACTTCACCATAGTGCATTGGCTGACAGTGATTGCTCAGTTTGAGAACAAGGTACCTTTGCCCTAATAATTGCATTCTGAATGACACTTCTTGTTAAGATTGAAGATGAGATTCATTGACATTGTTGGCATAGGCCACAGCTGTGGGTTCACCACCTTTGTGGCACCTCCTTGCAACCTTCAAAGTATAAATTTACAAACATACTCTCAGAATTTTAGATCAAAAACTCCCAAATATTTTACAATGCTTGTGTTTTTTATTAATTGGTCAATTTTTTTCTTCATTTTCATCATACACACTGATCCTTCAACCTCTGCATTAATTGCGAAGTTGGAGTTATAAAGGTGACCTTTCCATTGACATCAGCAGGATCAGTTTCACCTGGACTGATCATTCTTTTGAAATCTCTTTTGCAATTCTAGAAGTTCAACTAGCCCAGAATAAAGTCTCTTTTCCAAAAAATAGGAGAAAAGGACAACGATAATAGGCCTGTAGAAACACTTAGCATGCTAACTATTCTCCAGATGAGTTTGTCTTGTGTATTGCCTACTTCTCCATCCTTGAGGATCACCTGTGAGACAGTAATGAGGACATAGTGTCCCTTTGGGGAAGCAAAGCAGACACCCTCAGTCACTGTGATTCTCGATGAATGTACATCATGGTGGGATCTTCTCATCCTTTCTCTCGTCTGATCTTTTGCTGTGTTCTGCTTCCTCTTACACTGAGTGCTCTTCATTGAAACAACAACGGTGGGTGGGGTGTTATGCATGCCAGAGAAATACTCTGCCTGTGAAGTCCAGCTTGGCAGAAGGATTCCTAATTATCTATTGAAATGTCTTTACTGTATTTACTTTTGTCCCTCAGTAATAAAAGACAATTAAAATAAGGGAAGCTTGTATCAAAGACCACAGAAGATACAGATCTGCACAAAACAGTCCTAATTCCACACATTTTCTAAGCATCAGGTAGTCCCTTGGATTATATGTATAGTATTGGATAAGAGAAGAACAAGCCTTCTCCCTGAGATCAAGACACTTTTGTCCAGATTGCCTCTGTGAGCAGGTTGTGAGTCTGGGCTATGTAGCATTTGGCCAGGCATCTCCTCTAAGCTCCATGTGATGCTCCTCTGGCTTTAAGTCATAATTATCCCTTTAATAATGAATTTTTAAACATTACTATCCTTAATTACTTAACTATTAGATCATAATTATGTATGCACTGTGCCTTAAGGCATGGCAGCAGGAGACTTTTGCATGTTTGAAGATGCAAAGCTTGCTTGAAGACTATTGTAAAACTCTGCATGAGGGGAATTAGGGAATCCCCTTGACCCAGCCTTGGAAAGAGATCTCTGGAGTGATCTATTGCCAAGACCACACTTGGGTGTTGCTTTGGAGTGAGATAACTAGAGTGGTCCAAAACAGGACAACGGAGCAAGGTAATCATGAATTATGGCAGAGAAACAGAAATCCAATATAATTGTCACCGTCTTTTCTATATTTAAAAATCTAGAGGTACCCTTAGCTCTCAGTTAATCATAAAAGCAAAAAAAAAAGAAAAAAGATATTAAAACGTACTTATTGGATTAAAATCTGCTTTCAGCCTGAAAAGATTTTATATCTCCACCTCTAAAATCTTGTACCTGTCAGATAAGGACTAATCTTATTACTGAAGAATTTCTGTCAAAGTGAAGGCATCAGAACAACATGATTTGAAGATTTAGGTACAGAGCACATTTTGGAGGTTTTTTTCAGTGTTTTAGAGCTTGTCAAAATTTTTATTTTAACTACTACTGTTTTCTAACTTGTTACAGCAGTGCTCTATTCCTAGAGGGCTTTTAGCTAAGGTTTAATTTCCTTTGGACTCATGTCTGCCTGTTCTTTTTATGGTGGTTTTTTCGCTTGTTTGTTTGTTTGTTTAGTATTTGTGTGTGTGTCTGGTTTTTTCAAATTTCATTTTTTTCTTGCTTCAAGTAAATAACTCCCATTTCAGTATCCAAATAGTGCTCACTTTTTATATTGGAAATTTTTCTATAAAATTTTTCCACTGCATTTAAAGCATAAAGTAGCAGTTTATATGAACTTAATAACACCTCATTATTTTACCTGGTTCTTGCCTATCCACTCTTGTTTTAAACAGGATAGATTTGTTTGCTGTTCCTTGACTGTCCTCCTGAACCTAGAGGATTTTGCTATGAACACCCTGGTCAAAAGGTAATGCTAGAGGCTTAAGTTCATGATATATTCATCAAATACCAACAAGAGAGAAATTCCAAGATGGATAAGGAAATCTCTCAGAGCTGTTGTGACGTTATAGAATACTGTTTAAAATCTTATCGTTTTTATGGTCAAGCAAACTCTTCTACTCTACACTACCATGACTGGTGGGTGATCAATAAGCCTTTCTGTCTTATCTGAATGTTGCAAAATCTTACACTTGGGACTGGATGTGGGGAACAGAAGACAGCAGTCTCATCCATCAAAAAGTAAGTTTGCATTGGGTGTGATACCAGCAGGCTTGAAGATAAATGAATGCCAGGTCACTCTCTGAGCTGCTTCAGGATTCCTCCTGTCCTTTGAGAAGCCTTGATGGCACCTGGTATTCTGAACCCTGATACCTGCAATAGATGGGCATCAGAGATAAATCATTTCACATAGGTGACTGATCAGATGAACGATGGATCTGAAATGTTCATTTGATCTCGCATGCAGGCAGTCAGAGCTGGAGCAGCACTAAAAACTTGGGGATGAAATCTGTGTAGAAGAATCAGGCAGGCCATCTTTTATTTTGTCTTCAATAGGAAATATAGGATGAGGTCAACAAACTCTGCTTAACTTATACATTATTGTTGGCAAATAGATGTAATAAAAACAGGAAAAGGGATTTCTTGTGAAAACGCAGTAATGCTTTCGTGTTTTAAATGTCAAAAATCTTCCTATTAGAGGTAGAGGTGAACTTGGTGATATACATACTCTACAGTATATATTCACTTCTCTAAACATTTGAGAGAGAGATCAGTTCTCCCCTGCTGATGTCAGGGAGCTAATTTATCCTTTTCTTGGCCCAGTGTTTCTGAATGTTAAAGCAGGGAAACCAAATGTAAATAATAAAACCTTCATCTTCAAATTTAAGTTGCACCAGAGGGGTTTTATTTTCACATTAATGAACTCTTATTACTCTAAAGTGTCCTTAAATATGTATAAGTTCTGAACTTATCTTTCAGGGCTTTGCTATGACTGTAAACTAGAGTGTGAACACTCTTGGGTTGTTGCCTGCAAGGAGACTAATACTGAATCCCATATTTGTTCTCTGCCCATTGCCTGTAATAGGTATATTGCTCCAAGGATGTTGCTTCAGAGTGCTAGAGAAGTAAGTAAGGAAATCATCTTTAGAAAATAAATGTATAAATCCCTCTGTTAGCATCCTTTTGCTGTCCTACCTCCCATAATGTGGTTTCAGTTTTCCTCAAACTTGTAGCAAAGTTTTCTTCCTCTGAACCTTTTAGCTTCTACTTTTCTGCATGTTTTTTTCTGGCCTGTTAGTTGCCCCTATTTATGAAACTCTCTGTAGAGGGGGTGGGAATCTCAGTGTGGAAGAAATGCTGGGTAAAGGCAGTTGTTCCAAAGACTTTACTGCTGAAACTTCCTGCAAAAAGCTGCTTTGTTTTCAATGAAGGCAGGAAGAAGCAGGGAGAGTGATTTCAGGTATCTTTAAGCTATCTTGTATTTCTTGCTTGGCCTTGGATCTTCTTGCTGGCCTTGAGGGGCAAGATGTTTTCCCAGTATATTCCAGCCATACCCACCGGGTCAAGAATCTGAGACTCAGGCACAGAGATTGTTCTCAGGGGATTGTTTCTTCATAATTCAAGGCCTCATCTCCCTGACAGAACATGAGAACTAGAAAGCAAGAAAGATCTGAGCCCTGGAAATTAGCTAGGCACTTGAGGTATTCTGTATTGCTTTTAACCAAGAACTTTTTTTAAGTAGACTGAATATGATTAAAATATCCAGAAAAAGGCCAAAAGCTAATTTACATTTAGGTAAATACATTTTACTGTAAGACTATGTATTTATATTTTCTTGTTCTGATAGACTAAGTCATGCCTGCAGTTTCACCAGCTGCTTATGCTGGAAGATTCTAGCTTGTGTCTGAAGTGCAAAGATGAAATTAATCTTTCATTTTCATCTTCTGTCACCAAGTCTGCCTAGCTCAAAGAAGTGTGATGAGCTGGGTGAAGCTCTCCAGGAGAACTTGAAGGTGATTGTGTGGGAATGACTGCTTCATACAATATTCTTGCACAGATTTAGATTTCATTGACTGGGCCTGGAATATATATTTGCTTCTTGACCTCTGAGAGTGCAATAGTCATTAGAATAAATGAGTATTTTCTCATGTAACATGCTATTTTCGTCATTATTAGGCTGTGTCAGATCTTTCTGATGTCTTGTAGCTGCTCTTATGCCACCACCCACTCCATAGTCACTTGAATTATATTGCTGCAAGACTCCTGGATGAGAAGAAAGGAAATGTCTGAAGTACAAGCCATCCTGTTGCTCTGCCACATGGAACTTGCTCCAGACATTACCAGACACTGCAAGGTTAAGGATGTTGATGCCACGTGCAGTCACATCTTTCTCCTGAGAAATTTTGGGCTGCATGTGCATAATGCAACAAATGTCTAATCAGTTACACAAGTTGGTGCAAGCTGTGTGTAGCCTTAAGTCCCAGGGTAATTTAGCAACAGTGCCATGTGTATGGGAGAAAATGAGAACGTATTATTATTGTCTTCTTTACAAGAACCCATGAGTTCATCTGTTTTGCTCGCAACACACTTAGGATTCAGCAGCCTGGATACTCACTGTGCTTTGCAGTTATACCTCCCTTTCTTCTGCACAGTAGCAGAGAATGAAGCCTCAGAATGAAAGTAGCCATTGAACTACTGATATTGAATCCATCCTCTTGGTAACTGTTTCCTTTCTTGGCTTTGTGAACTGTTTCAGACACCAAACTTGAACAGGTAGTGATCCTCAGACATACCTAAACACCAGCCAGTGCTTCACAGTCAGTCTGGAGGCAAAGGCCTGGCTATAGACAATGATAGGTGTGAAGGATGGCACCCGGTCAGAGCTCTCCCTCTCCCTCCTCCCCTCTCTTCTTTTCCTCTTATCCCCTTCCTCACCACATTTTTCTTTCCCTTTCTTCTCTTTATCTGTGAGACCTCTTTTATTTTTCTGTTCAGCTTGCCTCCCCACTTTGTAGAAAGAAGTAAGAACTTATAAAAACAAAAGCAAAATAAAGGCTTGTGAATGCTATTACATGCCTCTGTAATTAAATTTTGATTATTGTTTCAGTTGTGCCCTCATTAACAGTTATGTAAACACAGATGGATGTGAAGACAAGCAGACACAGAGCTCCCATTATTGTAGATAAATATGAATTACAGGAATCCAGAGAGAGGTCTTGCTCTTGGATCAGAGGCCCTGTAGGTTAGACTTTTTAGAAGTTGGAGTTACACAAACAGATACAATGGAAGCACTGAAGCAAAAGAAACACAAACTTCTTCATACTTAGGCTAACTAAAGCTGTTGCTTAGGACAGCAGCCATCCTCAGAATGGTTTTACATCTTTCCATGCATTGGACATTACAAATGTGAAATAGAGAAGGGTAACAAGGCATCTGTGCCCTTCATGATGTTGGGGTAGAGCCTATTCAAAGACAGAGCAATTCAAAGGTGTTTACAGCTCTCAAAAGTTCAACCAACAGTGTTTGTTTGTGATTTTTATCTGCTGTTTGCTGACAGCACTCCTCCATGGACAGCAGTGTCCCTCCAGGCGGGGCCTCAGCATGGGTGGGCGCAGAACTGAACAAAACCGATGGGTGCTTTGGTTCGTGTTTGCCAAAGCCAAGAGTATGCCTGCCCAAGGGTGTGCTTGTAGCTTGTGTAGACATTCCCCAGCCAGAATTTGTGTAGACATTTCAGCCAGTTGGATGAAGGTATGGATAGCAGTTCAGCCACTGCAGCCTGGAGCGCAGTGGAGACATGGCATCCAGTGGGATTTCCCCACTTCTCCAGCAGATCTTGTAGGCTGCTCTGAGCTCTAGGTTTGTTGCAGCAAGTAGAAAATTATGTGATCTAATTTAAGGGTAGTTAAAGCATAACCTGAGGAGATAATGTGAGGGCTGGCTCTGGAGCTGGCTGGGTGGAGCTGCCTCATTCTCCTCTAGCCCAGCTACAGCAGACTGTTCTTGCGCTTTGAATTTGAGATCCTGTGATTGAGATTTTGCATAATTTTTTCTAAATTTTATCAATCCAGCTTAGCCTTAGGCTGATATACAAACATTTTGCTATTTGACAGAAATTTCTGCTGCCAGTAGCCATTTTTCTAAACATTGCTTAATTTCGAAAAATTTTTGTAATTTAATAATTGCTTGATAATTAATTTTAAAATGTGTACTGAATGACTTCGGATTGCCATATAACTGCTATGTGTCTTACTAAATCTAAGATTCTTGTTTAAAATATTCGATAAACTGTTCCAATTTTTCTTTTTCTATTCAGTTTTCAAGAAAATAAAAGTTCCTCTATGTCTGGATTACTTAGAGGGAATGTACAGATCTGATCATAAAATCATCTTACAAATACTTAATGACCTTTGATAGGAATAATGTTGTTATCCTGAACATTGTGCCATGCCTAAAATTCTAATGGTGTAGAGTTTTCAAGTGTCAAATAGCTGATGAAAAAAATACTTCATTTGAAGTAAAAGCAATGAACTGCCTTTATTGATTTTGAATTTTAACTTTGCAGCCTGAGACTGATCAATTTAATTGGAGTTAAGGGCACATCATCACAAACCTTCCATGATCTGAGTAGTTGTATTGATTCATGGCTTACTCGTGTTAAAAACCTGAAATATCTTCCTTTTCTGTTTTGGTACATTTTTCCAGATGAAGATGGTTTCTGTTTGAGGTGTTCCCTTTTAGTTTTGTCTGGCAAATAGTGACACTAGTCTGGACCTATGTGTAGGTTTAAATTATTTTCAGATTATAGAAGGAATTTACCTGAAAGAATTTCAGCTTGAAGAATATGAGCTTCAGCATCATCAAGAAATTCTTCTGTTCCTTGGGTGCGTACACATGCAAGAAATGCATGAGCTAAATATGGTGCTGCTTTTTGAGTTCTAATCATCTCTACTGGCCTTTCTTGTCTTTTTGCGCTATGAAGTCCAAGTATAGAATTGGAAACATACCATGGTAAATAGTTCTGGTAAATAAGCTGCACTTGGTCTGCATGTTATACCTTAAAAATTGTGGAAAGCACCAAGAAATGATGAATAATTTATTCATCTACCAAGTCCTGGGTCATTCTTATGTTCTCTTCCATCACAAAAGCAGAGTATGGGAATCAGTGAGTCAGGGTTACTCTGCAACGTATGTGAGACTGTTACTTTGGAAAACTAAATTTTTAAGCTCTTCTTGCAAAGAGCTGAGACAGTGCTAGATTTTAAAAGAAATGCAGACCTGAGCCCTGCACAGGACTGAGCAGGTGGTTTTACAATAGTTGAGATTAAAGAAGAAATTAGAATGTGTGTGTTGTTAACTTGTGTTAATGTAATGAATGGAAACAGAGGTGTCTGGCCAGACAGCAAGTCTGTTCACTGCTGTTGCAGACAGTCTGCAATATAATCTCAGCATACTTCTGAGTTTCAAGCTCCAACACAAAAGTATTTAAATTCTTCTCAAGAGGTAGGCAGGAAAAATCATAAAAAAGCTGTGTGAAGAGCAGGGCTGAGGAGATGCTGAAGGGAGCACTGATTTGTACTCTGAGTTGGAGGAGAGAGAGGAGCTATAGAGAATGGGATGGGCAGGATGATACAGATGGTGAAAATGCTGTTTCACAAAAATTCATTATCAGAGTTTCTCTGCTGTCTTATCAGCTGTTTTCTCTTGCTTTTCACTGCAACTTTG
The DNA here is from genome assembly GCF_047495875.1 of Pithys albifrons albifrons. Classification (NCBI taxonomy): domain Eukaryota; kingdom Metazoa; phylum Chordata; class Aves; order Passeriformes; family Thamnophilidae; genus Pithys; species Pithys albifrons. The sequence goes on from NC_092458.1 coordinate 9,703,362, forward strand.
AGTCAGATTTGAAGTCCTCTGCAGTTAACAAAAGGGTTTTTTCCTTCTCTGCTAGTCTTTGTGTCTGAGTCCTAAGGGAGAGACCAGATACTTTTTGTCTTCTGCCTGCAGCATCTGACTTGCTTTTATATAAACGAGTTTGATTCAGTGCCTGAGGGTCAGTTCAGTCTTCCTGCTAAAAAGCCCACTGAAGAGAGAGGTGGATGACCTTTTCTGATGAATGGTTTGCTTTGAAAAATGTGGAGGTTTGGTCTTTCCAAATGTGTTTGTAATTCAGAGCTGAATTTGGTAAGTAACAATGATGAACTAAAACACATACAAAAATATTACTGACATGTTTCCCTCCAACATTTCCAAAACAAATAGCCTTGATTTTCTAGTGCTGGATTGCTCAGAGTCTTGCAACTGTGGTTTGTGGGCATTTGGCAGCAGCCGTGCCAGGGGAACAGGGCAGCTTATCCCTGAATTGTGCTGGAGACAGGCTGTGTAAGTATCCCACTCACGGGCTTTAAGGCATGAGGGCATGTATTGCTTACTGACTCTTCTGTGGGTCCAGGGCTGTGTTTCAAATGATCCCATAAACGAGAGATGAGTATGGCCAGGCACTCCCTCTGGTTAACTGCAGGTCGACAGAAAGTTATTTTCATGTATGTGGTTATTTTTGGTTTGATCCCTTATGGGGAAGTTGTGCATCTGGGGCTGAGGCATATTCATTTCTTTTAGCAGGCTCTCAGCTCCTGCAAGGAGATGGATATTGGTATCACAAGGGAAACAGAGACATTAGATGAGGTCAAGGTAACTGTACATAAGCATTAGATAACACATTATTTTAAAATTATGAATTAAATACTTAAAGTATTTTAATTATAAACTACAGTACAGACACAGGATCACCCAGGTAGCATAGGGCCTGTAAAACTGTGAATATTGCTGGCAGCCTGGGTGCTGGGAATGTCTGAGGGCTCAGCAGGTACACAGACAGAGCAGCTTTTCCACACCTATTTCAAAGAGGTGAAATTCATTCTGTCTTTGTACAAATCCATGTGGGATGACTGGGGGAGGAAGCAAAAAAAAAAAAGGGAGAAATAGATTGCTTTAACAAAACAAGTGGCAAAAGATAAATCCGAAAAATAATACAGTTACATATGTTTTAAAACATAGTATCAGTTAAATGACAACAGATGGATAGACTGGACTAGAAGAATTTTCTCTCTAATGTCTGTTTGTAATGAATGTTTAAAAAGAAATTATTCAAGTTAATGACAGGTACAGAAGCGTGACTTGTATATTAGGGAGCATTGTTTGGACATCAGAGATAGGAAACCAGGGCTCTGAAATATTATGTACATGACTGTTTTATGTTAACTGCAAAGTCTTATTCTGAAAACACTAAGACATGTGAAAGTTGAACTATTCTCCTGAACACAATATATTATATGGATACAACAATATAGATTTACAATGCATAATTATCAGAGCCTTTGTCTATGTTATAATTTTAAATGTTCAATCTCAGTTTTTAAATCTCCATTTTAACATGTGGAAATACAGAGAGAAAATGTATCCTCAGCTTTGGGTGGAAATTATGATTACATTTTATTGCAATAAAAATAAATTTTGTCTTTTAATATCTGTTGCCTCATGAGCTTTCTTTTAAAAAAATCAAAATTTTGATTGTTGTCAAAGACAGTTCTTAAGTTTCCTTTAAAAAAATCTATTCAGAAAACCTTACGACACATAAGAGAAAACACATTAAAAAAATCTCAGTCTTTTTCTTACCCTCCTACTTTTTCTTTTTTAAGAAGTAGCTTAAAATATGTGTGTGGTGTAAGGACGTGTGCTGAAGTTTCATGTTTCAGGTAATCTTCTTTAAAATAATGGGAGTCTAGATTGCATCAGTTAGTTTAAAAACTGCTATGCTATTGGTAGGAGCAAAATGGGATTAGAGCCAAAATTTGCCTGTGTTACTGCCAAAGTCTGTATCAGATTTAAGACACATGCTTCTGCAAGCTTCCATGAAGGTTGTGAAAAAAGTTTTAATACAGAGTTGGATTACAGCTCTCGGCTCAAAACACTGGCCATTACACTACCATCTTAAAAGCCTGCTGTAACACGGAGCACAGAATCAAGCAGATTTCTTACGTTTTCTGGATCACAGATGGATTTTGAATGCCTCTTTGTGTCTTGATGGAAGATATATTAACTTCATTAACTGGAATCCATACCTGACCACTTGTGAGTGTGTATGTGTATACATACAGATATATATCTATTTAAATCCTTATCATGATTTTATTTCAAGTGTATCTAAAATCTGCTCTAAGAAATTACATTTTCTAGATGAAATTACAATTGTTTTCAGCAGTAAAGAGACAGATATTTACTCTCAGATGTTGGAATCCTTTGTGAGTTTATAGAGAAATTCTGGAAGTTTTTTTTTTGTACTGGTGATAGAGAAATGCATTTCGAAAAAGACGCCTTTAGCTGTATGACGACTGCGTAGTAACCTGTGGATTTTAAACATCAGAATGTACAAACCGTGGGCAACTGTGAATATTTTCATAGTTTCTTTTCTACATCTGCTGCAAGGATCTGACTATGAGAATGGATCTATGAAGGTAGGTGATCTTTATTTACTGCAATTCTTAGCAATCCAAGTTGCCAGAATTACCTGCATTTAATGTGAAAGGTGGTGGGTTTCTTCCTCTTTTGGTACTTGGTTGTTGGGGGTTTTTTGGTGATGGTTTAGTTGCAGAGATGTTTAGCAGCCACAGAGCAAAATGAATTTATAAAGAAGTTAATCCATATTTTCTGTTTAATATTTTACTTTTTTACTAGCTGTTAAATACTATTGTACAGTTCATTCTGAAGTTAAAATTTTAGTGTCAGTCATGCAAAATAAAAACAAAATCTAAAAAAAGTGTGAGTCAGAGAATTTAGAACACTTGTTAAATACACTTTTTTTTAAAATTTCAAATATTTATAATTGCAGGAATTAGTATCCTGGATTTGAAATTTTCCCTCTAAAGACACGTGTTCACCAGTTGTTCACTTGTTTGCCAGAAATCAGAGGAACATTTTTCTTTTGCTTCATTAAGAGATATTATACAGGATTTTAAAGTAAACAGCAACTAGTAATAACAGAGCACATTGCCTGGAAATTAACCTTTCTTCTGAATACAATACATGCAACAAAATTTCAACTGAAGCCTCACCTTGAGAGTAGGATTTTTCAGATCTGCCTTTCTGAAACAATGTGTGAATATCCAGGACAATCATTTAGAAAAATCAGAACAAAAACTGGAACAAGTTTCTACATGTGCAGTCTGCCCAAGAATGATTAATTCAGTGTGTGGTCCAGAAAAAATTATTTGTTTTCCACTAGCAGAGCAAAACAAGATAATATTTTTGTTTTCACTTCAGAAAACCTCCTGCTTGCAAGAAATGACCACACACTAGTCTGTGAACCACACTGCATTCTGAACTGTGCTTTAGAAAAGAAACACTAAGTTACGTGCTTAACTGCAGACCACTGTTGCCAGCCCACTAAGTCGACAGGCAGTGGTGAGCAATGTGTGCCTCAGGATGAGTGGTGACTAACCCCTTTGCCTGCTCACCGCTCACAAGCTTTTAATTTACAAGCTCAACAATCAGTTCTTTAAAGACATTAGGTCCAGAGTAATCAGTCTCCTATACATTACCTTTGAACACTGCAAGACAAATCACTGTTTTCGTACACATAGGAATCACTCTATTTAAACCAGAAAATGCTTTCTAATATAGATTAGTAACCATTGTGTAATTGGCAAGGGGGATAATTCTGTCCTCATGTGGGACGTAAGTTTATTCAGCATAATAGCAAAACCACTTGAAAGTCCTTTAATTAAATTTTGAAACCCTGCCCACTTTGTCTGTAGTAAATTCAAGACCTCTTCTTGCTCATTTAAGTTGTTTTATAGTTTATTCACTGTGGTAGGGTTGTCCAACCAACATATGTACATATGTGATTGTTTCCACTGAAATTTGGGTACTGCTTTCAAGCAGCCAGCTTAGCCACGGGGTACTGTGCTTAACAACAATTCTCTGATAGCTTCCAAGACTATCCTAAAGGAATCTTGTAGATCACACTTAAAAGGACTGTGTTTCACATGCATTGGCTGCTGATTGCCACAAGGAAAAGTCTGGCTTTTTGCTTGTTCTGGCCCTTTTGCTGTAGACAGAGACATTTGGCTAAACTGTTGATTATTTTAGTGTTCTATGAAGGATGTTAGATTCCTATGTTGTTTTCTCATGTATGTACTGTGGGCTTCTGTGTGTATACATATACGGATATACACCACAAAAAGCCCTCCATGTTACAGTGCCGGATTTTATACAGGGTTATGCCTTTTCTTACCATTTGCATCTCAAATTGAATTTGCAGAACACAGAAAGGACATAATGCATTCACCTGCCATATTTTTGTAAAGTTCTTTAAGATCAACAGCAGTATTGCCTGGATAAAAATCACAAGGTCAGGATGCATGTAACACATAACTTTTAAGACCAGGAAAGGTTAAGCACCAGCACCCTTCTCTCCCCCATTATACCAGTCCAAGTAGCTGAGCTCTGCCCAGGATACATGAAGATTTAACCTTGTTGGTGCTTTAAACCATCGTGTGGTGTCAGTGTGGTATCGTGCATTAGTTTCGGGGGGTTAAGGATTTAAATGCTCTCTTATCCTCTTTCCTCAAATATCCTGATTAAAGATGTGGAAGTTAAAAAGCTTAGGTAAAAGCTGCTGTGATTCAGCAAGTATCTCCATGGTGCTTGGTTTTCCTAACCCTTCAGAAATACCATACTTTTCTAGACATGGGAAACACTTTTGCCCATGATGTGTGTGTGTTCCTTGCCTGTGAGGCTCAGCTTCTTCTTCCTCTCTTCACTCCTGGCTCTACTCCCAGTATTTGACTCATGTTTGCTCACCTCCAGGACTCAGAGTCTCAGTCCCCACTGGTCTGTCATTTGTGCTCTGCCAGTGTCACCTCCCTTCCCACTTTCTTTCTGCTGAGTGGAGATGTTCTGCTTCTCTCAGAGCATAGGGAGTCCTATCCAAGTTCCTCAGAGACAGCCCTAATGGACCCTTTTGCTTTCCAGTCATATCTGACCATGGTCCCTGCTTCTCTCCTCCATCCCTAGCTTCTTGCCTTGCCTCTGCGGTTGTAATTTCCTGGATTTCCTTTTCCTGACCCATTTATAGTTCTGGTCTCCAAGGATGCTCTTAGCCTCCTTGGCCAGGTCTTGCCCCTCCTCCATCAGTATTCATCTCCCCCTTCCATGGACACATCCAGCAGCTTCTATTCCTAGTTACTGGACCACTGTGGCCTGAGAGAGAGGAAGGACAGATACTATGCTCTCAACACCATGGGCTGGACCTGCAGTGACCTGTGCCCAAGTCCTGCTCTGCTCCCAAGTGGACAGGAGTCAGCACAGGACCCAACTGCTGCAAAGCTCTGGCAGGTCTCTGCTGCTGCTCTTGGAGGCTTTTAAGTTTGGGTGGCATTTTTATAAAGACAGCAGTAGAGGCATCTGGGCCAAGAGAGGCTCCTCAGGTGTCAGTACTTTGCACCTGTGATCCACAGCAGGGAAACTCCAGACATTTGCAAAGAGGAAGCTGAGAGAAAAATGTTTTTACATGGATTAAAGAGGAGCTTCATCCTCAACTGTGGTCAAATCATTTAACAGAGAAAACAAAAAAAAAATTATTCTGGGGAAGACATCTGGCATGGAAAGTTTCAGACCAAATATCGATGCCTGGTGGTGTGAGGCACAACTGGAGAACAGGCTCCTGATGGGGAGCTGTGGGCAGCCTCAAATAGAGACAGCACAGCCACGCAGGTGTCCAGCAGGGCTCAGCTCTGGAGCTGAGCTGAGGTCAAGGCTGGCAGTAATCCCTCTCCCTCGCACACCAGTGGCTTGGTTCAGGGTGCCAACTGACATACAAAGTCCTCATGGAACAGTTAGATTTCCACATGGGTTTTCTGGAGACTGAGCATTATACTTTTAATATATTTTTTTCATCAGGAAATGCTTTAAAAAATCCTTGTTGAAGTTTTGTCCTAACAGTCTCTTATGTTTTGGAACCCCTAGTCTAGAGAACCGCTAATTTCATTGTCTCTATTCCTGTCTCTCCCCCACATATTTTTCTTATCCTAGAGCAATGGCAGACACAGGCTCCTTTTTCCAGAATTTTAAAATTAGATGCAAAGAATTATGTCCTGTATTCATCAGAGTTGAGGCAATTTTTTGCCAAGAAAAGCCAATGATCTATCAGAGCTGCTTCTTCCTTCCAACACTTAATGTCTTGATCTCTGAGAATTTGTGTCTCATTGCTCCTTGCCCTATTCTGTCATTTGGCATTATTAATAAAGTGTTGTGGGGCAGGCAAGAGAAAGGGGCAACTGGTCACACCCAGGTTAGACTAACAGCCTTTTCCTTTTGCAGGCACCATCTCCCTGTGGTGAATCCCTCTTTGGTTTTTTAGAGAGAAATCCAGAGTGGGTAGGCCTGATCTATAGTCACTGAACTATAAATCCAAAGACCGAGGGTCAGGCATGGTTAGCTGCAGATAAACATGGCTGCTCTCTGTTACGTGCACTGCTTTTCCACAGCCAAATCTTTTTTTACTTCTGCACGAAACATTGATACAGCCTTGAGTGGTTGCTTTTGTTCAAACAGATCTTAGATTCAACAGTCTCACATTGTCCTTGTGAGCTGGATGGAGGGGGAAGCCACTTTCCAAACACAGCTGGTACATAGTCCTTGTCCACCAGTGAGAGTGAAGCAGCACTTCCTCATCACCCTGAGGCCTGGACCACCTAAGTGGAGAATGTCTTGCCCTTGGGAATGCAAGGAAATACTGGAGAGCTATCACACCATGAGCAAAAGGAATCAGGAAGCTCTTTACATTTCCCTTCCTAGAGCCAGCTGCAGTCTGTCTATACAACCAAAACAGAGCTCTGTGAAGAAACCTGAGAGGCAAAGCTGGCTGTAAGATTTTGTCTCTGTAATTACCACTGACACTGGTTTTCAGATAGATCTACAGAACTCTCCAATAACAGATTGCAAATGTTGCTCAGTTTCTAGAAAAGTTAGATTCTAACAAATCTTCTACCTCATGGAATATCTTCCTCAAAGGTAGCTCCTGAAATTACAGCAAACTGCTCAACTGCTAGAAAAATCAACTGGAAAAGTAATTGGAAACAATTTCTGTTTAAACTAGGCTTTTCATTCTCAAATCCAGCTTCCTTTTAAAGTTAGGAAACTCTTCTAAACAAATGTTATGAAATTGTGGTTTTCAGAAATATTTCTTTATCCCAGTTTTGTCATTGCTGCTTTTGATTCTCTCTGATTACCATCTCTGATAGGCATGATGAGACAAAAATATGTGAAAATGTACTTGCCACATTTCTGTAGAAATGATAGGTTTTGCTTTTCCTTCAGAAATGGGAAGCTACCAGGGAGGTTGTGAGGTTGTGAGCCACTTTGTTCTGACTTATCTGCTACTGCCATGTACACTGAAGAATAAGAGAACAATCCTGTATTGTTACCATGCCACACAGCACCCACCTGTGGCTCTTATTAATTTGTAAAGGGAATGACTAGCACATTGCTACTTTATCAAGAGCAGTTCTTGCTCATGAGGAATGCAAAAAAAAATCCCTCCCAGCTGCTGATCCAGTCCAGTCTATCTCTGCTAAGATTGTAATATCTGTGAATAAAGCAGAGCTTGGAAAAATACATCAGGATGTGTAGATTAATCAGAGGCAGCATTTGGGAAATAAATTATAATAGTCAGATATTTGAAATTCAGACAGCATGAATTAAACTTTGCCATCAGTTGTGGCCCACATCTGAAAACCTTGTCCAGTACTTTTTACAGTTATCACTGCAGTGGAAGCTGTGCTTCGTTTAGACATTTCTCTCAGAGCAAGTAAGTTCCGTTACAAAACTGGCATTTGCTATTTCTTGGGCTTGGCTTTGAGATGTAGTCCCAAAACAAGTGTATTGATCAGATTTGCTGCAGGTAAATAAAGACCCAAGATATTCTGCTGCTGGGAAGTAAATCTGATATGATAACTTTCCTACAGAAACCCTTATTCCTTAGAAATTTGTTATTGATCTTCATACATCTTGTTGCGATTTGAGGAATGGAAACAAAATGCTGAGTGCCCCCACTACAGCTGCAGAGACTACATTTGCCCATGGGAATAATAAGCAGGATTTCTTTCTCTTTTCTTTCTTTCTTTCTTTCTTTCTTTCTTTCTTTCTTTCTTTCTTTCTTTCTTTCTTTCTTTCTTTCTTTCTTTCTTTCTTTCTTTCTTTCTTTCTTTCTTTCTTTCTTTCTTTCTTTCTTTCTTTCTTTCTTTCTTTCTTTCTTTCTTTCTTTCTTTCTTTCTTTCTTTCTTTCTTTCTTTCTTTCTTTCTTTCTTTCTTTCTTTCTTTCTTTCTTTCTTTCTTTCTTTCTTTCTTTCTTTCTTTCTTTCTTTCTTTCTTTCTTTCTTTCTTTCTTTCTTTCTTTCTTTCTTTCTTTCTTTCTTTCTTTCTTTCTTTCTTTCTTTCTTTCTTTCTTTCTTTCTTTCTTTCTTTCTTTCTTTCTTTCTTTCTTTCTTTCTTTCTTTCTTTCTTTCTCTCTTTCTTTTTCTTTCTTTTTTTTTTTAAATGTCCTTGTGAAAAAGTAATATATGGCCTTTTGTATCAATGACTAGCAGAAAAATTGTGCAGGATCAAGTTTGCTTGCATCAAGAACAATTCAGCTTCCTGAAGGACAGCCATATATTTTTTTGTATTTCCCCCACTAAGGTGAGTTAACGTGTGCAACCACTCAGGTGGTGGTAGAACGCCATCTAGGGTCCTTGCTGCTTCCACAGAGTCATGCTGAGTACAACCAACGTGCAGTTGGACTAGTGGGATTTGGCAAAATGTGGGCACTATATGCATGGGTTTGGAAAGGGGGAACCACCTGCCTTATTATCTGGATATCAAGATGGGTTTGTCTGAGCCACGCTTTCAGATGGGAAGCACTCTGTTAATTTTGACAATCACTGGTCACCAGGTGCAGTGTGGGCACTGTTTGGGTGCAGCTGGGGGGGGAATTCTATTTAAGTCATGTTGAACTGCAATAAAGTTTCATCATGTTACTATATCACATGCCACTTTGCACATGGAGAATGTGCCATACAAACAGGCAAAACTTTTCACTTTGATTAGCAGTGTGACTAAGAAATCACGTTAGGATAGTTTCCTGAATTGCTAGGGAAATATTACTTAAGAAAAATTACAATTCCAGGAATATGTGTGCATGTGATTGGGGTAACATAAGTTCATTCAGTACTGGCAATGGTTTTGCTTTGTGAAGTGACATTTTGAAACCCAGCTGTCCAATTGGCTAGTCACACTTCCAAAACATTTATTGAAGTGTCTTGGGGCAAACCCAGAAACCAATGAAAGTACTAACTGAAAGACTCTTCATCACATTAAAAAATATTTTCAAGTATTAAAAGAATACATAGTCATCTGACTTCATCCAGGTCTTTGTTACTGAGCCCTTCCAAACTCACTGTCCAAACCCCAGTGACTTCCAAGGAATGGACAAATATGAAAAGAAAGTGACTACAGCCTGGACGTGCTTTTTGTAAACACATATAATACACTATTTTTGACATGAGTGCCCTGCCACAGTGTTAGACCAGCACCTAACGTGTCTGGGAAGTGAGTGCTATATGTTTCTAGCTGTGCATCACAGCTGCCTCAACACATCGCTGCAATGCAAGACCATACAAATCAGCAAACAAGCAGAGGCTCAGAAAATGTACTCTAAGACTCCTGAGGCTCTCAGTAACACTTAGGATATATCAGCGGGTTGCCACACTGGACATTTATGACAAATCACCTGCGATTTATCACTTATCAAGCAAATATACTTTATGTGATCACTGTATGAGGGGCCTAAATGATGCACAGGTAATGTTGTGACAATCAGCTGCTGTACGGAAGTTTCCCACAAGAGTCAAAACACCTGGCTGTGGGAAGGATTTATTTAATGAGATTTGTAGTTGATATTTAAAACAAGCCCCTGATTTTGGTGTAAAGATTTAGCTGGCTAAAAAATATATATTTGTAAGAGGTATTTTAATCAGTCTCTGATTGCTTTGAATGTGATAAATTATATGAATTATGTTTTCAAAAAATCATGTACAATTCTGATGTTTTCAGTTATTTGCTTTGAATATTTTGGTTTATTCAAGACAGAATACAGCAACCAAAATGTCTCATCTCTGAGGATTTGGAAAATGTAAGCATGCCACAAAAGTGCAAGAATATTTGTTTGCTGTAGCACCACAAAAGATCTACTTTATCTCAAAAGGCCATTCAAAATATGAAACAGCTGTTCTTTTGAAGCCATAGTTAATGTGATTTATTTATGAAAACATATCATTTTCAACTAAAGCAGAAGCTGTTTTATCACACATGATGTTAGGAAATGGGTTATTAAGTCTCCAGTCTTCAGCAGAAGTACAACTGGAGCCCAGGAAGACAGACTCTCAATAAGGGGAGTCTGGAGGAAACTTTTTACCTTACTGAACATTAGAGATGGAGTAGTGCAGAGCTTGCTTCTCCTCCAGTTTTGGGTCTTGGTCAGATGATGTACTGACAAGTTTTAGCAAAAGAGGCCCTCAAACATATCTGTACCAGTGAGAAATGTGACAGTCTGAGATCAATGTCTCCCTGTCAGAGCCCTGTCACCTCATACAACAGCTGATCAGACTATTAGTTTTATTATTTTATGTTCCTCCCAAACTCACATGTAACATGTCCATCAGTCCTTCTGTAACTGTGATGATCAAATGAATATTCAGACTGGACACGGCAGTGCACTGAGAGAGCTGAAACTTTTCTAGAAGAGATTTAAGCATTTGTTTACAGCAGTCACCATTTGAAGGCAGAATGAAGTACTGCATGCTCCCGAAATTTCATCCATGTGTCTGATAACGATGACAGAAACTGTAGTAGCCACTTAAAATTCCATGATATGCCCATCTGTTTCAGAGAAAAATATTACTAGGAAGTCAAAATATGTAATTGTTTTTTCTCTCTGTGGTCATGTTCACTATAAATAAAAATAGCTTATTTGCACACTAATAAGGAACAATCATGCTTCCAGAGGGGATAGAGTCAAGGATGGGACTTCAGATATCAGAAGTGCATAGCTGACAGGGAATCAAAACTATTATGTTACTGGAGCTGATGAAAAGTAAATGCTCTTTCTTTCTTTAGAAATTAAATACAATGATGACGATAAAATTACTGCGAGCTAATAAGTGTCAGACATGTGGCAGTGTTAGACACCTCATGCTAGATGTTTATGGCATGATGCAGTTTCTTGTTGATAAGACAGTAAGTCACTCCTCCAAGCCTCATGTTTTCAAGCTGCAGAAGATTCTCTCACTATTTGATTATCTGTTATGCAACACCCCAAGGATACAAGATGCTGTGTTATAGACAAAATTTGTTATGAAAATGTTTGGCTATGATTGAGCCCCTGCTATTTGAAAATCATGGCACATCACTCTGAGCAATATTTTCTGTGTTTTCTTGGTACTCTCTGTGAATGAGTGCCTTCGTCTACTTCCTCTTGTCTTTTGCTTTGGTTGTAGATGCCCATTTAGGTATTATCTCCTTATTTTGTGTTTGTACCTGACTCTATACTCATAGGAGGCTAATAATGCTAAAATACTACTAATAATTATGAAAATTCTCAAAGGAATTCCTCTTACTGGAGACTCCATGTAAGCTTGTCATTCTCACCAGGAAAATATAGATCTTTGTGTTGGCTTCACAATGGTAGGAGCCGCTCTATTTTCCTGCCAAGGGAGAACAAAACTTTTCCATGGGAACTCCCTTGCAGTTTCCTGGCCTCGTCAGCTCAGTCTGTGTGCTGCAAGCAACAGCACGGCTGGGCAACCACTCTATGGCTTTGAGACAAGGAATGGAGTGCTTTCCCCTGCCCAGCAGCTGCCAGTGCTGGACTTCAGCCAGTCCCAGGTCCTTCAGACCTTGGTGCAGTTGCACTCCCTGGATGGTTATATTTGTGTACCTCATAAATCATTTGTGCTTTGGACAAGAAGAGGGAATTTCGTCTCATTTGACTGCTCTCAGTTGAGTGTGATTCAGTCCCCTCACTACAGCTAAGCTGGTGATCTGCCAATCATCCTTCAGCATCAGTGGAGAGGAAGGTATGGTTTATTCAACAGGCTTTAGAATGAGATGAACATTCACTCAGTGGACTTTTTTTCTCCATTAACTATAAGCAGAGTCTCAGATAACTGGTTCATATTCAGTCAGGTGAATAGAATCATGGAAGATTACTTTTTTATTTTTCATAATGGTGAGATGTCAGGGAGCTGCAGGAACTCTATCTCCACAAAATGAGCCTGCATCTATAATCAGCTCATACACTGTTGTAAAAACACCTTGGGAAATGCATCATGGAAAAAACTGAGGTTATTTTCAGGTGTAGCATACATAGAAGAAAAGTTCCTTGGTATTTTCATGTGGTGATGAATCATCTACCTAGTATTTAAACTGGTGTGAGTCTAGTTCTGAGATTAGCCTTCAGGCAGCACAGGAACAGGGGAAATTCACCTTCCAGTTGTGTCAAGTTTTTGTCTTCTACATGACTTCTCTTCAACTGAATGTAGTTGCTACTGCTTCATAAAGCACCCAACACTGGCAGTAAAGGTTCAAAATGTCCTTGCATGCTGCCAGTACTCTTTGTTTGTGTTTGTGTCCTCATTTTGATATGAAACTTCCAGATTGGTTAATTTTGAAGGATTTAGTCTGACCTTAGCTTAAACCAGTTTGGACAAGTTTGTGATACAATGGCATTAATAGAATCATCACTCTGTGTTATGCAGCTACAATCTGCTTTTGCTGGCAAGATAAAGTTGTTACTTTCTTTTTATTGCTTAACCGCTGAGAGGATGGTTCATAAAACAGTGCAAGGTTATTGAGAGGTTCCTTAATCATTTGTCCTGGCCTCAGACAGAGCAATAATGTTGAAAACTTCCACTGGTATTTGTGCAACCCCTCTCATGATCTGTGAGGATCTGTATCTGTGACCCTAACTCAGAAAGACATTCCTTATTGGAAGAGCTCTTACACATGTTTAGCTTTAAGCAGAAGCTTACATCCTGCTGTGGAGAAAGGTTGTGAGGCTGGGGCTTAAGGAGAGTTGTCATTTGTGTAAAACTTTCAGGATGTACTTTGTAGGTCTGTGAGTGTGCTCGAGTACAGGGTGAAGAGCAAGCAGGACTTTCCTCAGATAGAGCAAAATATGGATTTCAATCAACCTTTATTTTTGCCTTCTTGTGCACACAATGTTATTAACCACACATCTGTTTTCTTAAATAAAAATAGTAGCTTCTGATGACCTTGAAAGCATAGACATAAAATAATAGAATTGTTAAGGTTGGAAAAGACCACTATGGTCATCAAGTCCAATCATTAACCAGCACCACCATGTTCATAACTAAACCATATCCCCAGGTGCCATATCCACATATCTTTTGAACGCTTCCCGGGATGGTGATTCCACTACTTCCTTGGGCAGCCTCTTCCAATGCTTTGTAAGCCTCTCAGTGAAGAAAAGTCTCCTAATATCCAGTCTAAGCCTCCCCTGGCACAACTTGAGGCCATTTCCTTTTGTCCTATTACCTGTTACTTGACAGAAAAGACTGACTCCCACCTTGCTACAACTTCACATGTATTTGTGCTCAAATAAATTCAGGACCTTAGCAGACTTTTTTTCCCACTATTCCATGTTTTTACTCTGTTGTTCTGAATACCTCCAGAAGGTCCTAAAACACAGCATTAATGCAAAGACCATTTGTGTCAGGTTGAAAAGAGAAGCACATGAAAAAAAGGAGTTCTGCAAAGATGGATTCTGCTGGCTGTCTTGGATATCAGTTTGAGAAGGGTATTTTTTCCTAAGCAAGAAACCTAGGAGCTTGTAAAGGATAGAGAAAAGGTGCAAACTGCTGAGATGAAGGCCTTGATAGGAGATTGTCAATATTAATACACAAGAAGGAGCCCACTTGGAACAGTGCAGGCTATGTGTGGGATTGTGCATCTGTACGACGTGATACAAAAGCCAAATATTTGACTAGCGTAAATCAATGGGGTAATGAACTCAGTGTCTGATTTAAGTCAGTGTCTAAGGCGGGAAAGGCCACTGAATGTATCACCACTTTTTCTCTTGTTCCTCTCCAATATTAACTACTTTTAGGTTTTTTTCTGGCATCCAGAATAGCTAGGAAGAAGACAGATAGTGCATCATGGTTTCTTTTGGAAGGAAAAAAGTTGTAACTATCCAAAAATCACAATGCTAACCCACGTTATCATTTCCTGATGATGTTGCTCATAGCCCAAACAGAGGAAAACAGATATTCCTCTTTGAGTTGAAGGATACTTTTGGAACATATGAGAGGTCAGTGGTTTGAAAAACATAGAACTCCATTTAATTATGAATCTCATTTATCTCTGAGTATGGGATTCATTTTTAGATAAGGTACTTAGAAAAATGACACTAAGAGCAGCAGCAAACTGAGGAAATAAGAATGAACTACTTAAACCTACTACTTTGATATTTGTTCTTGATGAGTTCTACTCAGACATTTCTCATGGGCAATAACGTTATGTCTTTTGTGGCCTACAGGGTATACACTTATTGTACTGGAAGTTTAGGACATTTGGAGCTTTCCAGTGATATGGCTCCACACGTAATTTGTTCATTTTGGAGCAAACGACAGTGTCCTGGCCCTTTCCCAATGACCCCTTTTCTAATTTGTTTTTCTCTCAAGACCTAATGTATATTTTAAACTTTGTGTGGCCAGAGATCATAATTTTGCTACCTATGTGTACCATGTCAAGTGCAGTGAAGTTCTGCTCCACATCTAGGTTGCGACTATTACAACCAACAACTCCCACAATGGTTACAGTTCACCCCCGTTGACTACTACAATCTGTGTCATTGTAAAGGAAAGTTGAATGAGGACATGGAAGGGGGAAAAATGGTTGTTCCTCTGCACCAGGAGGCTGCATAGCACAGCCTGAGATAGGTTTCATTAGACTCCCACCCAGCAGAATATGGAAAGAGAAGTAAAAATAAACAACATAAAAGCACAGTGAGATCCAAGCAGTGCAAGATGATGAAAGCAGAGTGGAGAATGGGAGTGGAATCTGGCGCATAATTATCAGAGAAAGACTAAAAAAGGGAGGAAGATGTATCTGAAAAGTGGGAAACAGCATGTGCAGATGGCTACAGTCAGGAGAAGCAGGCAGTTGGTAGTTCTGTTCCTCTTGCTTTTTGTGAGGAGCTGGACCTCCCAGAAATGTCAGAGAAATGTCAGTTTGACATCTATGTATCTTTCCCCTGCTCTGTAGCTGAGCAGGGAGTTCCCCTCCTGTTCAAATGCTAATTTTAACTGCTACCCACTTGATATCAGTGTGAGAGGGGCGGGAAGTCCTATGTCATCACATGACAGGTAAGTTTGGGACTTTGTTGAACCTAACACCTTCCTCCAATTTCACATTTTGAAACATTCACACTTCTGTCCAAAGCTGCACTCTTCTAAGTGGGTCTTTTCAGTCAGCCAGAGTATGTCTGTCTCTAAACAGGGCTTGAGTTTAAACTGCAGGATATTAGAGGAGTCTCCACATCTGCATGGTGGAGCAGCCCTACACTTCACTCATGGTAGTATGTGAAACTGGATGAGGTTCTGTGCTTTCATCTGGTGCTGTCCTTTTCAAAACAGAATGACCAGAAATGAATGCTTTGGAAAGATTCCATGACAACATGCTCTTTGGTGCTGATGTGCTGCAGCAAGAGGGTGCCCAGCTGAAGTTGTTAAGTCTGTAGGGCTGTGTCCTGCTGGTGGAACTAAAGCACCTTCCACACTATTCATTTTTAAGCTTTTAGTTTTGAATGTTTTTAAGTTGTGGACAGCCACCTCTATGGTCAAAGTGTATTAGGATGAGTAATGTCCTTCTGGTTGCTGAACAGTCTGCTGTGTGCTTTAGCAGGTGTTTAGAAGAACATTTTAGATAAGAGGATTGTAGTAGTCTCAAACGAATCAAAAGAAACACATAAAGTGCTTTTCACTGTTCCTGTTCTGATATTTACCAAGATTAGAACAAAATTAGGTACTTCTCTTCAGATGTTTTATACCCTTCATAATTAAGTTATGTTGAGATATGTTTGACCAGAGATCTACCGTACTGATACATCTTGTGATCTGGTGAGCCTGGCAGTACAGGGCAGCCAGCAAAAAGGCTTTCAACGTGATTTTAAATGAATCATGCCCTAAGAGTGTCTTTATTTCTCTGTCTTTGCTACAGAAAGAGCTGAAAGCAACTAGCTCACAGACAAAATGGATGCCCCCGCTGAAAAACCTAAAAGTACTTGAGAATCAGAGCCCCACTAAAAGCCAGCAGTGCTTTCAGCTCACCATCTTGCCTAGTGTCAGCAGTGCTCAGAGGCAGAGACCATACTTTATCTCAGTGCTGTCGTTGTTGTGAGAAAAGGCATCAGAAAATTCTGTACTGGATAGGGAATCCTGTGAAGAAGTTATAAAGTCAGGTGTAAAATATGCTCCCTCCAGGAAGAAGACAATTTAAGAAGGAATACAATTATTCTGGTGTTGTCATATGAGGCAACAGGTGATTCCACCAAACTGAAGAGCTTGGGTAGGTGTTAAGAAACATGAAGAGAGTAAGGGTAACAGATTTACTTCAGGGTTGAATAGCCCAGGCAATGTTGAGCAGAGATGGATCTGACAGAGAAGTGATAACTTCCAGTTCCAAGGGCTCTGTGTGAGTTTTGGACAATCATGACCTAGTTAATTAGGATATATTTTGGATGATTGTAGAGACAATTCTGTAATGAGCACTGCTTCTTGGATTTCCATTGACCATACTCTCCAATTTCCAGTATATGAAAACCAGTAAAAGAAGGAACAACCTCAATACAAAGATAGTTTTGTCAGTACCACTATGATGCATCAATATCAGAGGTGGTGTTTTTTAAATGACAGAATTCAAAGCCTATGGGACATGCATTTTTTTTTTGTATAAAAATGATCTCTACTAATCACCTTTTTATAAAATAGTACTCGTGAAGGCATAAAGTTAATTTCAGTGTATTCTGTCCACATTAAGGGATTTGTATAGCTTTAAATAGAAAAAAAAGCCTAAAAGAGTCCAAATTCTTGCTTTAGATAAGCCAAAGATCTTTGTTTACCATGAGCAAGCATGTCTATTTTTTCTGTACTTTTTCATCTTAGGTAACAAAATGTATTTTGTTAATATAAGAATCAGGTTTAGTAGTGACCATGGTGGTGGTGCTGGACTGAGAGTTAGGCTTGATGACTTTAGAAGTCTTTTCCAACCTTAACAATTCTATGATTATATAATTAATAAAATCTCTTGACATAAAAGTTAAAGAAATGAAAAAGCTAGTTGTTCCAAACTACTCTTACAAGAAATGCAGGCATATATCTTTTAAGTTACAGAACACTGCCATCTCATTTTAAAGGTTCTTTGTACATTCAGTAGTTTAGAAGTCTTGGATTCTGATTCAGCTAGAACATATTTTTTTACCACAAAGAGAGAGAAAAAAAAGTCAATGTTTAATAGAGCACAGTTTTGATATCTTTGCTCCCATTACCATGCCAACGCTGGTCCTACACTTGCATATTTTGCAAGATCAAGGAGACAGTTTGTGAATGGGAGTGAATATAAGATGTGGTTCTAAGAACAAATAAGTCTTGACGCATTGACCTCGAGCTGAATTTCAGCTTTCCTGGATCAGCAAAATTCTGGGCATCTTGTTTGTAAAACTATCTTGAAATTCGGTTACTGTTGCTAAGTATTTGCATTCCTGCTGAGCTATTTATCCATAGGTATTGAGATGGGATTTCCAGTTTTTACCACATATGTAACACATGAGAAGTCATTCACCTATGAAGCAGTCATCTCTATAATGAAACATGGCAGCTTGCTAAAGCACAATATAATGTTCTGTATGGGCATAAAAGACGAACAAATAACTTATTCTGAGTTAACTACACAGGGAATTTTAGGTCAGTGGAAGGTAATTACCCAAAAACGAACTTGGCCAGTATGTACAGGCTAACATCTGTATCGTTGCAAAATAAATGCCACAGATGTTTTAATAACAAATAACAGATGAACTCAGTGCCTGGGTTTCAGATCTCATATAAAAATCTTCCTCTTATAGGTCACCCTTTCCCCCACCCCTTCCCCACTCCTATACAGAACACTCACTTGCTACCAGCTCAGACTGTCATCTGCTATGCATCTCGACAGCCTCCTGTATTACAGCTCTGCTTTTAAGAACTGACATTTATGACAGTTGGCACTGCAGCCCTTTATTTGCAAGTCAAAAAATACAGTTCACTCTATGACCAGGGAATACAGCTGAGAGAGCACCAGCCCAGTGCAACACAGACATTTAAAAAGATAACCTTTTATTTGGGTTGGAGGAGATGTTTTCAGCAGATCTGGTGAGTCAGTGGAAATAAATACTCAATGCCTCGATAAAGGCACAAACACAGATGTGGGAAAGCAGCAGCCAAAAGAAACCAGTATTGTTATGGGGTGTTGCGCTTTATCAAGTGTTAAACAGGTATTTTTAAAGTGGCTATCAGCTTCAGTCTGGTGGGGTAGGTTTTTGTAGGAGCTTTCTCCAATAAGAGCAGAGTGTGGTCATGAACATCACACAGGTGAAAAATGCAGTGACTGTACTAATGCTGCTGCACAGTCACAGCCCTGAGGCTGGACATGAGGCCATGTTGGCTGATCTGACCATGACAATAGTCAGAATGGGAAAAGGCAGATGCATCCTGCACTTTGCAGCATGTTGAATGTTGGGTTTGCCTCCTGTGTGGATGGGCCCTCTTATTTAGGGCAGCTTCCAGCTGCATCACCTGACCTTGCAGCGGTGTCTCATGGCTGGAACCAGAGTTTTGGCACCTAAGGGGGCTTGTTGCAAAGACACATGGGTTGGGCTCACCAGCTGAACTCACTCGGGGTGGACTATGATTCACACTGGCATGTTTGGGCAGCAGGCACAGCAGTGATACCAATTGCTGTCTCCCAGGTTACCTGTGGATCAGGGACACAGTAAAGTCTGCATTTGTCAAATAGCTCTGAGGGCTGGGATGAAGAAGGTGAAGAAGTGGGTATCTCCCCTTCCCAATTTATATGGGCACAAATTCTGCAGATCAGTCTGGTGCTGTACACTGTCAAAGCCCTGGACAGCTCTCTGTGTGCTGCTGACTTCCCAGGTGAGCTCAGCAATATGCTGTCTTTTGGTATAAGCCCTTCACGTGCTGCACTGGGGGACAGGCTGTATTTACTGGCTTTCTGACTTTCACCTTTCCTTCCAGAGGACATCTCTGTCAGCATTGGAGCAGTCAGAACAGCAGATTAGGAGAGCATCCAGCCTGGAAGAACTGCTTCACATTACTCACTCTGAGGACTGGAAGCTGTGGAAATGCAGGTTAAAACTCAAGAGTCTGGCCAATTTAGACTCACGCTCTGCATCGCATCGCTCTACCAGATTTGCTGCTGCTTTCTATGATATCGACACACTGAAAGGTAGGTGCAGATTTGTGACTGAGTCGTATTGCAGCTTCAAGTCCCCTGATTCTTGTGCAGTAAAGTGTTAACTACCAGGGGTTTCCTAGAATAGACCCATACTGGAAACAACGGGTCATCAGTGGAAAATTACTTTGTATGAAAAAATGTCAGACAACAATCTGAATAAACCTCCCTGTTTTGTGGCCAAATCAGGCTTATTGTTCTTCATATACTCTCCAAAGGGAAGATGTAGTATGCAGGGATTTGTCAGTCCACAAAAGGAGAAGTCAAGGTGCAAAGACTAGTTCAGAATGACTGGCAAAGGGGCTAGCCAGCGGTATTGTACTACATCTCAGAATTTGCTTGCAGGCAAAAATGAACAAACTTTATTGCAGGCATGGAAATCAATTTTTTATTAGGTGTGCTCTGATACAAGGCACTGCATCAGCAGCATTGTCTGGGTGGGAATGGAGAGAAAGAAAGCATTGTCCTAACCTTGATCTATTTGAGGAAGTTTCTCCAGAAAAAA
Organism: Pithys albifrons albifrons; assembly: GCF_047495875.1. Classification (NCBI taxonomy): domain Eukaryota; kingdom Metazoa; phylum Chordata; class Aves; order Passeriformes; family Thamnophilidae; genus Pithys; species Pithys albifrons. The sequence continues at coordinate 9,723,592 of NC_092458.1, forward strand.
GTAGATCTTGAAGTGACCAAACAGCAACTGAAAGTGGAGAATCACAATCTACTTCCTCATCTGGAGCAAAAGTGAATATTGCTGCTTGTAGCTGAGAGACTCAAAAGGCATTACACATTCATGGACTTAAAATAAAGGATCAGTTACTGTGTTTTGGTCTAGCAAATTAATATCATACAGCAAAGCTATGCTGTAGCCTAATGAAGGACAGAGAGAGTTAATCTTTTTTTGTTGTCTTTACCCTGAAGTGATATGATTGTATCACTTTCCTTTTGGGAAATTGGATATTGCTGATCCTGTTCCAATACCACTTCTACAACAACCCCAGCCATGTTCACACACTGTTACTTGGCTAAATTATGTCTGAGCAAAGGCCTTATATTGTTTCTCTGAGCCACAGCACAGAAATGCACATCTGAGTGCCAGTCTGAAGAGGGTTTTGTATCACAAGCAGGTTTTTAAACTTCTCATAGAAATTTTGTACAGAAAAAAAGCTAAATCAGATACATACCTGAAGAAAATTAAGATGGCTTTAATTAATGATAAATATTTTGTATACATACCTTTATAATTCTAAGCAGCAATGTTAAAAGTCCATAGTTCTTAGAAGTAGTACCCAGTGTCAAATGCTGTAATTCATTATTACATTAGAGAATTCTTTGTAATTCTCACTTATTTTAGTGAGTGGCAGCACTTCAGCAAAATTAAAATATTCCTTTTGTCAAAATAGCATGACAACAGAGGATGTTATCAAATGTTACTGAGGCAGAGCATATTGAAATCGGCATTTTTCAATGATAATATAACAATATTTATAGTGTAAATATGTATGTATTTATTTATAATGTAAATAATGTTGAGATAATAAAGTCAGAATGTCATTTAGTGTGCTGTGACTAATTTGAGATGATCACAAGGCTGGAGCACCTCTCATATGAAGACAGGCTAAGAGAGTTGGGGCTATTCAGCCTGGAGAAGAGAAGGCTAAGTGGAGACCTAGTTGCAAACTTCCAGTACCAACATGAGGCTATAAGACAGCTGGAGAGGGTTTTTTTCCAAGGGCATATAGTGACAGGACAAGGGGGAATGGCTTTAAGCTGAAAGAAGGTAGGTTTAGACTAGATTTTAGGAAGAAATTCTTTACTGTGAGGGTGGTGAGGCACTGGAACAGGTTGCCCAGAAAAGTGGTGGATGTCCCATCCCTGGATGTGCTCAAGGCCAGGCTGGATTGAGCTCTGAGCAGCCTGGTCTGGTGGAAGTAAGGTGTTCCTGCCCATGGCAGGAGGGTTGGAATGAGATGATCTTTAAGGTCCCTTCCAACCCAAACCATTCTGTGGTTCTATTAATATAGTCATATAGATATAATTTTCTGCTTGGAATAGCTATTAGTTTGGTTCCTACTTTCACTTTGAAAGTCTAACTCTAGACACAGAGATGTCAGTTTTCTCATTTCAAATCAAGTCACTGAAATTCAAGGTAAAAAAAGCCTATTGGGTCATGGTCATCTTCTCCATTCTTCCATCCAAAGTGGAATTATTTCACGGCAGAAACTACTTTTGTTCTACATCTTAACATGTTGAAGGTACTAAAGTTCCTTTTAAAACCCCAAGCTTATAAACATGTATTTCTTTTCCACACCCTTTCCAGTTGTTAAACAGTGATCTTTTTGTCAAGGGCATCTGTTTTTTGTTTTTTTTTAAAGAGTTTTGATGAGAAGGCTGGGTCAAGACTCATTAATGTTTCACTAGACCATCTTCCACAGAAGCCTAAACTCCAGAAGGGCAAATTCAGGACTTTGATCCTCCTTTCTAGAGATTTAACAATGAAATCACTGAAAGTTTGTGTAACTTCATCTAACCACAGCCTCTCCTGAGCAGCTCAGCTCACTAAGGACTGAAGCACTTTCAAGCTGATCTCTGTATCAGAGCCAAATTTCTCAGCAAATGTCCTGTGCTTGCTCACAGGAAACACCAGGATGACCACAGTGCTTCTGAACAAGATGCGACACTCACTTCTTTTGATCACTCCTTCCTGCAACAGCCCTTCTGATAAAGAAATGGTTAATAAAGTGAGGATATGTGCCACTGGAAAGGTCATAATTGCTTACACTCGTTGAAGTGATATCTGAAGTGATACATGCACATACCTTAATGACTCTGGCAAATACTTTACTTTCTATTTTAAGGCTGGGATTAGATTGCTATTTTGATAGACTAAAATGACTAAAAAACTCTACTAATTTCAATGATTCTTCTCTTTATTTATGTTGTAAAATCAGATTTTGGACTCCAAGCTCTTATTTTCTGTACTCTTTTTGTGACTAGAAAGGAGAGTGAATCAAATCTGGGGAAGGACTGAAGGAATAAAAAAAATGATTTAAATATACACAGCCAGTTGAAGAAAAAGTTTAAAAAAAAGTCAGGTAGGAAAGATTAAAAATAAATGCTCATCTGAAGGCATGGTATAATAAGTAGGTTAAAAGTATTCCAGATTTTTTTCCCCCAGAACTTCCCTGTTAACTTAGGCCTTGCTTTCACAATAGCAGGGAGTTGGACTACACTGGAAGAGGGAATATTGTTTTAAATAGTGTTGAACTTGCCTTTGATCTTTCATAAGTCTGATGGAAGAGGCAGACGAAATATGTTTTTCATAATTTTAGGAAGAACTTAAAGCATGATCATTGATGATTCTTGAGTAATTCCATAATTTGAATCAGGTAAAAAAATGCCAAAAAAAGCAGGGCTACTTCTTAACAAGACTCGGGATTGTATTACATAAATGCCACTGTTTTCTCTGTCTGGTTCAGTCAGTTAATGCATTATTTCTTCTCACAGTTGGAATTTGAGAGATCAGTCAAGTCTAGTCTACTAGTCTACAACAATTCAGTATTTGAAAGATGCCCCTGTGTTTTGAATAGACAGATCATGCTTGAATTCATATTCCTGTTATTCAGACTTGAACCCCCCTGATGGTACTGAGGTGTGAGATTGTTTGTCTTGGATTTCCTTAGGTATTTTGGAAACAGGGCTCACTGGCTGACATCCAGCAGGAGTATTAACACCCTCTGACCAGAACTGTTAATAATTAATGTGCTTTTGCACTCAGGCCCAGGCTCTACTGAGAGTCTGCTGTGGGGTACATGCAGAGTGAGGATAAAATGACAATAAGGAAGACTGGATTTAAGCAAAGGGAACAGAGTGTGGGGCAGCATTTTCAGACAATGTGAAGTTAGGGAACTCTGAGCTAGAGCAAATCGATGCAGCTGTACTTAACCCACCAGAATCAACTAAGGTTTTGGTCATCTGCATTGAAATCTAAAGGTAGATAAATGCAACAACCTCTCTGCCAGTGTAGCTGGTCTAAGTTACTGGGATCATTTTGAACTCAGACTCTCTGCAATCCTCAGATCGATCAAAGTAAGTGCAAATGGCCTGTCAGCACTTCAGTTTAATTTAAATAGTACTTCTGCTCACTAATCAAGAGGTTCAACTTTGCCATAATTACTCATATAAGTGGTGTTTTCTCCAGTCATAGATGAAGAATGGCAAAAGACTCAATGCGTGCCAAGGGAAACCTGTGTGGAAGTTGCCAAAGAGTTGGGTACAACAACCAACAAATTTTTCAAGCCTCCCTGTGTGAACGTGTTCAGATGTGGAGGCTGCTGCAACGAGGAGAGTCTGAGCTGCATGAATACAAGTACAACTTACGTGTCAAAAACGGTAAATGAGGCTGTTCATCTGTTTTCTTTTTACCCTGGCTCTTCAAAAAGGGATGGGAAGTAGGATGTTTGGTTTCTGAGATCCTGTTATAAAAGATCTGTCTGCACTATCATAACAAACAGAAGAATTAATTTTTTATCCATGCAGAGTGAATGCAGTGTGTGCAATAGCATTTTACATTCATGTTGCATTACTAAAAATGGATTATATATGTGTGGAGATGGAAAATCAGGCCTCGAGAAAGTGACTGCAGGTTCATGTGACATTAAGAAGTTTAATCCTTTTTAATATATTGTTACTTGGACCAGGAACCCCTTGAGATCATTGGCTCATGGGAATGCTCTGTATCAAAGGTTTGAGAGACCCCAGGAAATTTCATTGTGTGGAGCCACTGCATTTCAACATTACTATTTCTGCCAAGGCGGCTGGCTAATAATTTTGGATGTGCAATTTTGTGAGCCAAAAAAGGAGACATTTTCATCAAGAGAGACCAGATGCTTTTAATTAGAATGCCTCAGGATCTGAATGTCCCAAATCACAAGTAACTTAGGAAAAGAAAGGCTTAAACCAATAGTCAACTACTAATTAGGTGCAACGGGCTGAGTTTTAATGACCAATGCCAAAAACTGAGCATAGACTAGCCAGAGAACTTTCTGTAGACTCCCATAAGAGGCTGTGTACAGAGATACCTTTTGCCTTTGGGTGGCTGAGCAGAGCTCCAAGTTTAGTGATTTCAAGCCGCTGTATGTATGAAACCATCTCTGTTCATCAGCAATCTGATCTAGTGGGTGGCATCCCTACTAATGGAGGCAGCAGGGTTGGAACTAGATGTTCTTTAAGGTCCCTTCCACTCCAAGCCTTTCTATGATTTATAACCACAGAAAAAGCACAGGAAACTTCATCTTGTGCATTCCTACTTGACTTGGCATAATAAATGAAATGCTACTCATGAAAAAGGCTTTTGTTACATCAGAACAAAGATCAAGGGCAGCTGTTTTAAAAAGAAAATTGAAGCCCTCACGGGAAACAGGTCCAATTTACTTCTGTATTTATTTCATGTTTGTTGGAATGTAATTCCACTGCGTCTGGTGTACTGGAATATAGCGGGAGTAAAATAAATCAGGGCCTGTCCTTCTTGCATCAATGCTCATTAATTGCTTTCATTCCACACCAGAAGAAGAAAGCTGTTATGAGCTGTTGGCCATACACAAAAGACATCCGATCAGCTCAGAGAGCTAGGTCAGGCTAAAAAGTATTTATTTATTTATGTGTTTTTTGAGCAGCAGTTCATAAGTTCGTTGAAAAACTGCTGTTTAGCAAAGTGTAACATTCCTTTTGCATCCTTCAAAATAAGCATTCCCTCAAAAGCCCCCAGCTAAGTTCCACTTCTGGATATACCACCATCAGTCTGGATTTACTCATCTAATCGAATTATTCCCATACTCCCATATTAGTGAGAACATTTTTTTCTTTCCTTGGTATAAAATATCCACTAAAGTATATCAATGCCACCTCAAGTTAGACACTAAAACACCTAAGTTTAAATGTCTAAGCAGTTTGGCTTAGGAATACTCAGTCCCTGGATATGGATGCAGCATTAAGCCAAGACATGATGGCACACCAAGATGTACCCCATGTTTTGGTTTCCATGGGAAGGAAGTTGGTTTGTGAGGCAGAGGTGGTGTGGATGTGGATCATTTCAACTGCTCCTACAAATAGCTGACTAAGGAATCAGAGCCTTCACGGGGCTACTCAAAGATCACCCTTAACAATCTGGATGCACGGAAGGCAGGCCGCTTTATTCCTAAAGCACCCACTGTAGTCAACACAGAGATGTTTCTGGGATGATTCCTCGCAGAAACCGAGCTAAAGCAGAATGAACTTTCTTCTATTTACTCCTGTTTCTTCCCTCTCTGAAGGGGCTGTGGGGGTTCAGTTACACCCCTAAAGATGCATTATACCCAAGGACAGTTAGATAGTCTTCATAAGTGGTCAAGATTCAACAAATTATATAACACAGAACAAAGTTTCCAACATCCTCCTCTTTCCCGTTTAGCCCTAGCATCCAGAGGAGGCTTTTGAGTTTGTTTGTAAACAATTTTGAGTGGTCTTGAGTGTTTAATAGCTGGCAATACAGCACTAGGACCACCGTTTTGGCAAGTTCCTACCTCAGTGAGCATTGGCTACTTTTCAAAACTATCAGTGCATTTCTGCTCATTTATACTCATAGTAACTACCTCTAGAAAAGAGCAAAGGTGGGGAAAATGGTTGCAAAGAATAAGAGATTTTTTACTACAAATATTAACTGTATAATGGAAACTGAAAAATACATGTTATTTGACCCATCTAGCTCTTTGAGATCTCAGTTCCCTTGACAAGTGTTCCTGAGCCTGTGCCCATCAAAATTGCCAATCACACAGGCTGTAAGTGTGTATCAAATACCCAGCACCACCAGTATACCATCATACGAAGATCTGTCCAGTACCCAGAAGAAGATGGGTAAGTTCCCTCACTTGCAAACTTCTACACATGTTGAAGTTATTTTGTTCTGATTTGGACATTATTGTGGTCCACTCTCTTTCTGTTATCCCAACAGTTTTTCCGAATAAGTTGATTATCACTCAGGATTAGAAAGTTCAGCTAAACCTGGTGATTTATAAGTGAATGGACACCAAACAAACTGCAGAACAGTTCAGCAGCATCTGGAGTCATTAAGACATTTAGGTGCTTGAACAGGGGCTCAAAGTGCACACATCAGCATTATGCTCCACTGGAACTATTTGGGTATGTGTGTGTAGATTTTTTCAATCTGACACAGCACCTCTGTTCATGCATTATTAGCCAGGGCACGCTGAGTTCTGTGCTCAAGCTAAAGCCCTCTGCCATATCTTATGGCACATCAGGTCAGAATCAATATGAATCATGGGTTTTACTTTTTATTCAGTCCTGGCTTGCACCTGTTGGGCTCATGGGCCCAAGGAAAGTGACCTCACATCTAATGCTAAAATATGACATAAGATTCTTGTACTCCTGCTGAGAAAAGGCCACAATAATTTGACAAAGACTCTAGAAACACAAATAGCTTGAATGACTCAGTGTAAGTCAGCTTGGATGTCTCTGTCAAGCCCTGCATGTGGCCTTGACCCATAACTGCCCTTCAGTTGGACATCTGGGCTGGGCAGTGGTCCCATTTCAGCAAAGCCACTTCAGTCCTCCCTCAGCCTGGTGGCCACTCTAAATTCTGTACCTAGACAAATGCAGAAGTACCTTAGCCTTCCTTCAGTTTGTAAGTTGCCCTCCCAGAGCAAAGAGCCTAAAAATCAAACTGGCCCTCTCTGACATTGAAATAGTCCACTGTACATTCCTAAGCACAGTCAAGTTTAAACTGGAGCTGCACCTTCTGGCAGCATGGCAAAATTGAAAATACTGTTACATGGCACAAATACTGCAGGATAAAGACTACCCTGGGTGGGCTAAAACTGTTTTATGGAAAAGTGGAGCTGCAAAACTGTAGCTGTTTCTTAAGGCTGTAATTTGTAATATGTGTTTTACTTGCCTATTGTACTTGCTAGGAGCCAGAGGGTGTGGCTCTATCAGCAGAAGCATCCAGTCCCAAGTTTTTCTGCTTGCAGCAGTAATGCACACAGATGTCAAGCCTTCATGTAATACAAGTGGCAAATGTAGCATACCAGCAGACCACACTGGTAGACTGCACCTTATTTTTTTTTTTTTAAATTCCTATATCAATTTCGTTTTCCTTCTAGATGCCCCTTTACCAACAAATTTTGCCATAATGGATGGACCTGGGATAGTGACAAATGTGAATGTGTTATAGACACACAGCACTCCAATAGACGAGAAGGTAAAGATGAAATGACAGATATTTTTTGCATAGTATCTCCAAGCTTTTTTTGTGTCACATTTTCGTATTTTTCTCTTTTTTTTTTTTTTCCAACAAGGGAGTTACAGTTTTTATTCCACATCCCTAGATATACTTGCATTATGGTATGGAAACTCCCCTGAAAATAAACACTCACATGTGCTTACCACTGTCTTGTGCTTTTGGCTTGGATGTTTTACTCTCTCTATATTAGGAACCTGAATAGGACATAGGAAACTAATTAAAAGAGTTTGTGAAGTAGGCACCCTAAATAAATTTTATTATACATAGGCCTTAAATTGTATGATGGGCATTAGGGAAAACCTGTAGGAAAAAAATGCCCAGAAATATGTTGTATGGAGCAGGCATTGAATATTTTTGGAGGAAATTTTTGAGAATGGACTTAATAAGGAACAAGAGAGGTAGAATCATCTATGCCTGTTAGCTATACTCAGTGCAAAATAATTATACAAACTTTCAGAGTATTTGAGCACTTTTTATAATAATATTAAGTAATTTAGGAAGCTTTCAAACTGATATGCCCTATGTACTCAGGAGTATGTTTGTATACTCCTTCAGGTCTATGGAAAGAAATAGAAGAGGGTAAAATTTGTAGAAGAGAAACTGCTGCCCTTCGTCCTCTGCTTGTCCTGTAAAATTTGAATCTGTCAAATAAATTTGCAGGAAATATTCTGGGTGGTAACTGTGTAAGTTTAAAAATACTTATGAGCAATAGATATTAAGAGAAGTTAAATTTTCTCCAACTCCAGTGTAAGATTTTTAGAAACTGTTTTTCTCAGGAAATTATACTGCTCAAAATAACATGATCATAGCACTGGAGCAAACACAGAAGAAAACCTTGCCTTTGTGGTTTAACCTACATGCACCAAGCAAAAGAATCTGAGGCAACAATAAGGCAAGCTGGAGAGCAATTCCTAGACTAGCAAACTAAAATAAAACTAAATAACCTCATAAACTGGTCTGCTGATTACAAAATCCTAACATTAATAAGAAAGAAATCAGTTGCACAGTGGTTTCTGTTGGATCTTTTCTCACTCTGGATCAGATCCTTTGACCACCAGGTTAGGCAGCTAAACTCAAGTTAGACTTAACTCAAGAAAGGATTAGTATTCTGTATTTCTGATTAAGTCCAAATGATTGTGAATAGTCAGAGTCCTCTTAAATTAGCCTTTTAAAAAGTCAGCTTGTAGCATTAAAATTTGTGGCTCGTTGAATTATAGCTTTCATTGACACAGACTCAATACTTCATCAGAAAAACTATCATTCTCTGCAGTACATTGTGTTTGGCAAATGGTTGGGACAAAATAACTTAAAATCTGTCTTAGAGGTTGAAACAAAGTGAGATCAAAACACTCTATACCACTTCACAAAGGCCAAGTTTTATCACCCCATGGAAGGGGTTTGTCTTCCAAGAATTCTGGGCAGATTCCGTCCTCCCTTCCAATAGACTTTGGATTTCATTCTGTCTGGATATAGGTTTTCCAGCCTTAAGTAAATAATAATGAAGATTTTTTCAAGTAATGTGCAAGCCTTTTCAGGCCACTGAGATCAGGCAGCAGAGGTCACGGATGCAGGTTATATTCCACATGTTATATCGAAAAGCTAATTGTAAAACTACAGGAAATTACCTTTCCAGTGACACCTTATACACCATGACCTTTAACCAGGGATGTGCTGCTTGCATTTTAATAAAACTTTCACAAAACGTGTTTCCTTTTTGCTAGAATTAGCTTCATATTTTACTCCAGATGTCTATTTTGAGGGAAGATAGATGAGGTATTAGTGTGTTCCCTTGGCTGAAGTTTTGTTTCTGAAACAAAGTATTTCCTTTTATCTTTTACTAAGGAGTGTGCATATGCTCCTTGCTGAAGTGCTAAGCCAGCTTGAACCTTCCTCGACATAGATTTACTCCTTAAAAATTTCCATAGTGTAAGTGTAGTGACATACATGTGTTGAGTGTGACAGTTTGCATGGATATGCCTTTTTGTCATAGGTATAGACTGCATCCTTTTTTAGTTTTTAAAACTTGCTGTCCAGTAAAATTTGGGCATTCCAAGACATAGCACTAGGCTCTTGTAATATACATCCTCAAAAATTTTTTTGCTGGGTTCAGCCCACAAGAAATCACAGTATTAGAGTGAAATAATCAGCCCAATCACCCCAAGTCTTGTTCTTCACTGTATGTTACAACAGAAATTCTGAAGTCTAGAATCTATGAGAGTACATGTGTGAATTTTAGTGACTAGAGAACAGAAAGAGCAAGTCTCCTGAAAATCAGGCTTTAGTCATGTAAAGCTCACTGCTAAAAGATGTATGTGCTATTATTGCAGGACTCCCTTCTCTTGCTGAGCTGGCTATGTGTGGACAACATATGGAATTTGATGAAGAAAATTGTGAATGCATATGTAGAAATAAGTGTCCCACAGATTTCTTTCAAAGTAAAGAGAACTGCAGCTGCTATTTGTGTAGGGAGAGCCAGGAGAGCTGTGCTCTAAAACACAAGATATTTCATGCTGAAACATGCAGGTAAGTAATCCTTGTCATTCGGTCTCTACACTGTAAGATCTGAGTTAGCTTGACTAGATGTTAGAAGTGCAAGTGCTGAATTGGTAAGGAGGTTCTCCCAGGATAAAATGCCTTGCTAAATTAGGGAGATAATAATAATAGACATTATAATACTGATCTCATAAAAGGAATTTAAGGTTGATTTAATTGTGTTTTAAAGAAATCTGGACAAGGCTGCTGTTCAACTATCAATATTTTTACTTCTTTCTCCTTAATCTTACGGAAGTGATGATTAAAACTGTGCTACAACTGAAATTAGTTTTTACAGTGAGATGCTTAATTTTGCATTTGTAGGTGGGCAGAACCTGTCCTGTGTTCTCTGTGACAGCCAAATGCAATCTCATGGATATTTAGGGACAAAGGCTCCCTAAGGTGGCATGTAAAGCACACATCACATTCCTTACTCCTCAGAGCAAGTGATTTTCTAGACCTAAAGCAAATTTGTGAACATACAAATCCACTCAGTCAGCTTTGACTCCACTGACAGGCAGTAAAATTTTTCTGGGGCTACTACACGCCATGCATTTCCCTAGTTAGTTAGTTAGTTAGTTAGTTAGTTAGTTAGTTAGTTAGTTAGTTAGTATGTGTGTATTTATTTTTATTAATTGATTAATTGATTGCTTAATTAATTAATTGATTAATGTTGAGGTTTCTGTGCCAAAACTCAGATAGAAAATACCCTCTTAAAATACCTGTCTTCATGCATTAGTTTATTTTTTAAATTTCTCAGAAAGTCTTGGTTCCATGTAGATACCCAGGAGCATGCAGTATCTGTCTCAAAGTTTATGCAAGAATAGTCTGCATCCAGTTTCCCTGGCTACCTTGAACGAGCTGCAGCTCACTGAGTGATCACCCACAGGGTCCATTCTCAGAGACTTCATAGCTTCATTCATAGAGAAGACTGTGGAAGAAGTAACCTTTGAATCTTCCTGTTCAGCTTTGAAAATAAGAACAAACATGAAATAGTTGACAAGTACAAAAATAGCTAGAACAATCAGCAGAGCTGAAAGTGAGCATGAAATATTTGAGTTTTTATATTCTTCAGACAAGTGGGAGGGGAGTATTGTAATAATTTGTTTACATGAATTTGGCTTCTAGAAATTACTATAATCTGGTCACAGGACTTTAATGACAGACTTCTATGCCCAATATTCCTGGAGGAATAAAGCTGAAGCCTCAAGTGAGATAAGGTACTTTGCAGAGTTTGATGGCAGCACCATCCAGTGCTGACACTCACGACTTGACTGATCTCAAGAAATGAAAGCATCACGTCAAGAAATGAAAGCATCACTCAGGTCATGACTGTGGACAAATGGACAACTGCAAGACATGTTGCTGTAGACAATAATTGTCAAGCACTGAATTCTTGCCTCCCTGTGTTTGAGGATGTCAAGACTATCCCAGACAGTGTCTAGGGAGCATTGCAGTGTTCAATGATGAAAAAGTTAAGGAATGTGACAGTGAACAATTATATTAAAATGCTTCTCTCTTTTTGCTTTCTTTCTTTTATCATACAGTTGTGAAGACAGATGTCCAGCCCAACCCAGAACATGTCCAACTGCCAAGCCAGTGTGTCCCAGGCATTGCCGTTGTCCAAAGGAGAAAAGAGGTTCTCATGGGTCCCAAAGCAGAGAAACTCCCTGACTGAGCTTCCCCTATTCTTCAAAAACTCACTGCTTTGCCATGTAGCTGTCACTGACTTTCGAACAGTAGTAAACATGAACATCTTCCACATTAATAGCAGAAGAATTAATCCAGTCTGCATTTATTTATGAGAGTAATAACCAACTGCAGGTGAATCCTCTGGGACATTCGCAATTGTACTCTAAGGGGTAACAACAGCTGATGAATTGCTGGCTGCATGGAAGAAAGATTGCAAAGTGCCAGTTCCACATTACATTATGGAAGATGAAGCTGGTATATTGGAAATAGAGTGGCAGTCTCCAGCCAGTCTTTCAGAAATTGAGACTTGATAATCTTAGCCTCTGAATCCTTAGCTAATGCAGCTTCTGGGTAAAACTTTTTTCAGAAATTCAGTGTACAGGATTTGGCTTCTAATAGGTTCAGCACTGAGTTATTTGATCTACTGTCCAGCTTTATCATTTTGTGTCTATTGTACAACTACTGTCAGATGTGCCATATTTAAGTGTATATAAGAAAATAAATACATCAGTTATTCGAGTGGATTTTTCTCTGTTGTTTTAGAATGCTGCCCAACAAAAAGAAAATAAGCAAAACCCAAAAACCATCTCAAGTACAGCCTTCTTACATTTGTTTCACTGCCACTGGCTTCTGCTCAAACCCAGGTCAAAACAAGGTCACTTGATCCAATAGTTACAGTAAAAAATCTTTTTCCCACGTCTGCCTGACAGGTATGGATGATTTATTTATTTGTTCCTGGCGTAGTGTGTTAATCTCCCTAAGGGGATAACAGCCACACTATTGTTAACTCTTCAGTGAATTTTGGAAAAGCACAGTTCACTAAAAGATGGGTTTCCTTTTAACTTACAATGCTGTGGAAATATCTCCTTTGCACTGAAGTTCCTCTCACCACTGTGAGACCTGAGTTAACAGTGCTTAGTAACCAGATCAAGTGCAAGGGCAGCATTATTTTCTGAGCCACTCAGGTTGGGTGTGAGCCAGTCCAGATAAAATATTATGAGCAATAATCTGAATTGGAAGTGATAGTCTTGAAGACTGAATAGTGTTTCCTCTTTGCTGAATTCTCCAGTTCTATACTGCACTGTGAACAAATGGAATAGAATAAAAGAAACAAATGCTACAGAGATGGAATGCTTGACACAACACAGGGAACAGGAAATGGCTTTTTGATGTGCAACTGAAATTTGTATATAGGAAAAAGAGATTGCTTTAAAATAAAATTACAGTCAAATCCTGTAAGATTGATTGAATTGTTGAAGACAGCATCAAACAATTTAACTTGTCTTTTGTCTCATTAAGGAATTGATCCTGAGTGAGTGCTCTGAGTGCCTCCTAAGTCACCTGGGATCTAGGTCTGTGCAAACATACTTGCAGGCTGTTCTGTGAGCTGGCCTGGGATCCTCTGACCAAAAAACAGTCTGACCTGTGAGCATCTGGGTGGAGCCCTTGTAGCAGAGTTACCTACTGGTCTGCACTGGGATCACCTGTTTGTGAGTTTACCTCCAGAGCAAAGGACACATGCCTCCAGCGTGCACTCTGCATGGACAAGAAGGGGAATGTGACCCCAGTGCAATACCAGGTGGAGCAGCCTGGCACCAGAAGCACACACTTAGATTTCTCCTCCTCCTCCAAGTGACTCTAAACTCAAACACATATTCATAGTGAGTGAAATGCCTGAGATACACAGGGGTCCATAAAAGTAATTAACTAACCCATCACTTCTCTTCTAGCTCCTCTGGGGACAGTCTGACCAAATGGCTGAATTGCCAACACGCTACACTCTTAGCTCATTCCTCAGAAAACCAGGGAGCTGCAGAGGAAAACCTGACACGTAACTTACAGTACCAGAGACATGTAGAGTGAAAATACAGCTTTGTGCAAAACCATACAACAGTATTTGTAAAGGTAAATTCTGTGGAAAGAAATGAAGCTTTTACATTTACTAGCTTAAACTGAAATTTAGCAACTAGAACCCTGTATTAATTACTCCCAAGTCTCATCCATGTTATCTGTAGAGGCTTTCTCAGTTTTCTGTTCTGACTAGTGAATATTAACTTCCTTTTTCAAAACTGACTGCTCCTACCTGAGAGAAAATAAAGACTGCTTCAATTTCAGAAGGCTCTTAGATAAAGCAGTCACTGAGGGGTTGGAAACCATATTCAAAAGCTTTTCTCACAGACAGAGAGGGATTTGAACATGAACTACCTATTCCCAGGAGAGTGCAATAGCCATTAGGATACCAGGCTGGAAAGGTACCATCGCTGACCACCACTGTGAACCTTCGTCTGAGGTTTCCACACTTTCCCATTTCACTGAAAAACAGACATGTGCCTGGAGGACCAGTGCAGGACTGAAGATCCCAGTGGGGTGCAGTAAGATGAGATCTTGCTACATTCACAGGCTTCTTTCAGTCTAAGCCTACAGGTAAATTTAACCTTTAACCTCAGAATTTTGCTCTTAGATCTTCTGGATCACTTTGTTAAACACTAAGGCAAATGTTTTTGATAGTGTTGCGGTTTAAGCCCACTTGGCAACTAAGTACCACACAACCTCTCACTCACTTCCCCCACCACCATCCTAGTGGGGAGATTTAGAAAGAAAACCTAAACCTCATGGGTTGAGGTAAGAACAGTTTAATAATTAAAATAAAATCTAATAATACTGCTTCTGCACACAAGTGATGTACAATACAATACAATACAAAGCCACTGACCAATGCCCAGTCCATCCCCGAGCAGCGAGCAGCGCCCAGCCCCTGATCCCAACTCCCCCAGTTTATACACTGGGCAATATATTCTATGGTATGGAATATCACTTTGACCTGATCAGGTGAGCCATCCTGGCTATGCTTCCTCCCAGCTTTTTGTGCCCACTGGCAAAGTACGGGAAACTGAAAATTCCTTAATTTTTAGGGTAAGCACTACTTAGCAACAACCAAAATATCAGTATGTTATCAACATTATTCTCATACTAAATACAAAACACAGCACTGTATCAGCTACTGAACAGAAAATGTACCCCAGCCAAAGCCAGGACAGATGAAAACATGCTCAAACAAGAGAGAATGAATGATCACCAAAAACTGACTTAAAGGTCAATGTAAAATTCCATGTTATTTTCACACATAACTCCCTACAGGTTCTTCTACCTGTTAGGGATTCCCATTTTGCAGAAGCAATGGGCCAGAAAGCCTGTAGATTCAGAACAGGTCTTAGGCTTACTATGAAGATGGAAAAAGAAACTTTTTGTGGTAGTATTCACTAATAAGAGTGACCTAAGCAACCAATACACTTAGATTTTACCTTGGTTTATAACTTTCATGCTCCTTAGAGTTTCTTGGACCTAATTGCTGGAAGCCTTATGAATGTATTTCCTTATGTTTCAAATAGGATTGTCCACTCTGGTACACCCTATGAGCATCTTAACAGCATATTTCTTTTACAATGAAGTCCCACCCTAGCAGATGGTCTGCTCCTGAGGCCCTGTGCCAGCCTCTGCAATGTAAGGCACTACTCTTTTCTATCTGACTCTCCTGTATCATCAGAAAATTACCAAAGCTAGAGCATATTTGTAACTGCACACTTGTAACAGTCACTGAAATACTTTGTGGAAATGCTCAAGAGTTTAAGCAATGTTGTGAATGCCAATGCCATGTGATGGTCTTCACTGCCACAGCTCCAAGAAGATCTGGATGTCACTAACATCATGGCATAGCCATAAATCCTTTACGTGGAAAACCAGGACTAAAGGGAGACTCTGGGTAGAGACAGCAACAAAAGCAGATGATTAGATTTTCATGAGGATTTCTAAAAGCTCATAATGGTATTTTATTTATGAAATTCTGGATTCTTCATTAAAAAACATTCAACAACCTTTAAAATAGAAGTATTTTATGTTATTTTTCATATTGATACAACAGAATTTAATAAAGTATTTAATACAACAATTCAGAAGACTTAAATGAAGTACGTAAAATACATAGTAGATCTGTTTTTTGACTGATGTCATTAACTCTTAACCGATGACTAACTGACCTTCTCAGAGGGGTGGTTATTGAGCAGTGGAATGTTCACTTTGAAGTTTGAAATGCCTTTTGTTACTGCATTCATCGTGACTTGGTTTTTAATCATAAGGAGAGAATTTACAGTTGTTATGGGTCACCTAGGTGGGCCTAAATTTGGGCTCTGGAGTTCAGACTAGGCCGAAGCTGTCAGCTGACTTGAGCTGGGCTGAGCTGACAGCTGACCTCTTCTAGCCAGTAATTTTGTATTCCATACCACATTATGACATCATCTCCAGGGAAGTAGGAACCAGTGTGGGAGTGGTTAAGGCAGTCGCTTCTCAGCCCTCCTCTTGGGAGGACTCACGATGCTGCCCCAGGGGGGATGGAGAGGACCAGGCCCACCACTGGCTCACAGGGTACCTCAGGAAAGTAAAATGTGTTGTTCTGGGTCTCTCCTTTCTGCTTGGGTTTGTCTCCCTGGGGAATAAGCTTCTTCTTAAGTAATGTGTAGTTAAGACAGTAGAATTTGTGTGTTCGTTAAGAAGTTGAGGTGGGGAACTTGTTGTTGTAGACTTGTGTGAGTGTATATTTGTACTTTCTTCTAATTGTCTCTTTCTTTCTGTGAAAAATATATGTAGATTTAGTATAAATGCAGTTTGAAGTGTTTTTTTTTCTTTCCCCTCTCTTTTCCTCCCTTTCCCTGGTGTTAGGAGGGAGGCTTTTCTCTCTGTGCTTGGGGGGGTTGGCAGTTGCTTATCTCAAACCAAGACAACAGTTTTCATAGCCAGAATAATTATGCTAAAACTTCCCGTTATGGTATGCTTTAATTTTCATAAAGTGAGGGATGTCTTTAATGCCATATTTGTATTATGTGTATAATAAGAATGAGAATACTTAAACAATAATTAATTCTAAATAAACACATGTGAAGTTTCTAAAACCATCAGTTTTTCTGAGTAGCTAGCTTTCACTTGCAAGAGCTTTTTTGTAGGAAGAGGGCAAGGAAGAAAACTGAACCAGAATAATAGCTAAACATGCAGACTACATCTGAAAGAGTCGGGAAATGTTTATCTACTTGCAAAAACCTCACTTGACTTCCAGAAGGACAGATGTATGTGTGATCTTACCAAATGCTGGTAACGCTGAAGTAATTCAAACACATCTTGAAAGTACTGCTATCATTTACTTCAAAAGCCATCACAGGTCATGTACTGTAATATTTGTTATAGAAAGCATTATTCATAGAAAGGCTGACAGCACATATAAATCCTGTCACACTCATACACAGTGCAAACATATAAATCTGTATGTATCCTTTGGGCATCAACTCCAGCTGACTTGTAAGGGCTCTTCCTGTATTCCAGAAAAAAAAAAGTGAATCTGAATCTGCTTGGGTTTATTTTTGTTTTCTTCTTTGCTTTACAGTAGTGTTTTAAAAATGAAAGAAAAATGCTGAAAACCAAAAACAAAATTCTGTTTTTGTTCAGCCGCCAGTTTCCTTTGTATTTTCTAAATAACCAGTAAATGCATTTCAATGTTCAAATACCAAAGAGGTCATTTTCTAATTCTGGACTTGTGTAGCTAATTGGTCTTTCTGGAACTACAAGGTGGTTACCAGGTCAAGGGAATCCATGTCGCATTTATTACAGCCTACATTACAAAAAAACCCCAAAAAAGTTTGTTTGTCAGGGGTTACAAGTGATGTACTGCCATTCATTTTAATTATCAAACTCCTACATCAGCAGTTACTCGAAAACCTCAATAAAACCTTTTAACTCAGTGGGTAAAAACTCTGTTTTAAATTAAGATAAAAGGAAATTGCTCCTTTAGCCAATAAAGCAAAATGAGTACACAAAATGATGTGGCAGGTCTTGGTCTGCATTTTGACTTCTATGCCATTAACACCCTTCTTTGTTTCCACTTTTATCACACTTCACACTACTACTCAATGTGAAAGGTCCTTACAGGTTGAGAGCACTGAGGATCCATAATTCAGCATGAACTGCTTCCTTTTTTAAATATATAAAGCTACCTGTAAAATACTTATGGCTGAATAATCAATGATTTAATGCTAGTCTGTAGAACTATCTGCTATATATTTAAAATTACAAGAGTATTTATACAAAAAATATCCAGTTATTGAGTGCAATTACAAATTAAGCATCAAGAAAACAAGTTAACAAAATAGGAAGCACTTCACCTGGTCTTTTGCCCCACTTGTTTAAGCTAAGTGGTATTTTCATTGGTGAAGACTGTATCTCTAACACGTGGCTTAGTATCACAGGTTCAGCTGAAACTGTGATGCAAGATAAGCAGACTGATCCATCAGTTTCTATGAGGTGATTCACTGGCAAAGCATTTATCCAAAACGTTCTCTTGATCCCAGATCCCACTGTCTACACACACTCATGTACTCTTGTCTCTTGGAAAAGCATTTCTTGGTCCCTACGTGTTGGGATAGATCGAGACTTTATAAAGTGGCAGGAATAATACAAGAGATGGATTGATGAGGATGCCAAAATTGGGGAGCCTGCTCCAATCAACATGGCTGTTGTTCTATGAGGACTCTCGCCGTGACGCTTCTTATATTGTTTCCCCAGTTGAATAAAACATATGTTAAGATGGCTACCCTATGAATTTTCCCCTTAGTCATCTTGCCCAAGTTTCTTCTTCCCATAACCCCCTAGGGCATTTTCCCACCACTCCTTCCCTGATTGGCCCCAGTTTGGTGCAGTGCACCACTTTCTCTATAAGGATATGTTCTGATCCTGGCTCTCCATTGGTCCCTTCCCCATCCCTCCCCTTAATTTGCATACCAACCAATGAGATGCCTTGCTCCTCCCTTTCTCCACCCTTCACCCCTCCCATGTTCTAGAAAGTTCTGCTGTACCCTATATAAGGCTGGGCATTCAAATAAACCTTGCTTCTCCTCGTGGACTCCTGAGCTGTGTGGTTGCCTTCCTTCGGGGGATCAGTGCCAGGTCGGGAGCGGGAGGAGCCATCTTGGGTTTCAAGGGGCTTGGCCTAAGAGAGCTGATATCATTGGACCTTATTGCCATCTGCCCCTTGGAGCCGAAGACCCGATTCCTGTATCAGTGGATATCACCCATCTGCTGATACCTATGAATGGACTAACTGTTCAGAATGTGTTGAAACACTCAAATATGGTTGCATAGGGGTTATTTAGCTTCAGTTCCCAGAATAAAATCATGAATACAAGTGATGAAACATAAAGAAAAGCTTAACACACTGACAAGAACTATGCAACACTTGTTAATGATATGGTCTCCACAACAAATGGCAAAATATTCCCACAGCTGTTACAAAGTCATATAATGAAAATCACTTGAAAGTCACCTGATCTCTCTGATCTACCATTTACCTGTGCATCCCATTTTAAAACTACACAGCTCACTCCTAAAGTTTTCATAGCTAAGGATGCCCATGCCTGTCTCCTGGAGTCCAATCACCTTATCACCTTGCCCTGCTCCACATTAATTAAATTCACCTCAGAGCAGTACTTTCCAAACTCCACAAGACTTGAAATCTGTGGCTTCCCTTTCAAATCTCAAGAAGGGTTTGCATGCTTGGAAGCCTCTCTGAGTCTTCTCAGTTCTAACAGTTAAATACAAATTACTGCATCCTCCACAGACCTTACCTTGTTTTATTTTTAGATATTCAAGGCTACAATAACACTATCAATTTAAAGAAATCCTTGTTTCATTAAATGGGTTTTAAAGTATTATTATAATTAATTAATCTTGCTTTAGTTTAAATCTGGATGCAAACTACCAAAATATTAGATAGTTCATGCTTCGTTTTTACAAGAAACTCAGTTTTCTTTGAATTCAAACTATAGAATTCAGGCAGGTACTACACTAATGGGTATATAATGAGCAGGTTCTTCAATTTTGCACTGAGAATATTTTGCATCGCCACCAGGATGAACACACTTTAAGTTTCCAATAGCTCCCTCTACTGTTGTCACTGCACCTTTTTTCGTCCTCCACCAGTAAGTCCTTGCACTTGTGGAACTTACAGTTACACCCATTTTCTTAGCATTTTAATACTGAAGCTCACCAGTCAGTTCTGGAAGTCCAGTTTGTATCAATCATAGAATGGAGAATTCTGCAACACAAATTCCCAGAAGTTTTTAAAAGAGTTTGTCAAGTGTAGTCTTAGAGGTACAAAGAAAAGACCTCTAGGACACGCCTTCTCTGATAATACAGCTGATGCATGAGTGCTAAAGTACTTTGGTGAGGTCTCAAAACTGCAGAAACAGAAATTTAGATCTGCAACTAAACAGAGAGTAAAATCTAGCAAAGCTGAGGGGGAAATAAAAAAGTTAAACCAAGTCTAGTGTATCCACAGGCTGTGGCTTCCTGATAACTGACACCAGATCTGTGTGTTACTGTTCTGACTGGATCCAAATGAGACACAAGTGGAATTGTATTTCTGTCTTATTAGTCAGATGACTTGTTGGAGAGTTGATACTGGTTGCATGCTGGCTGCAGGACAGATATCCCCCAGTCCACCAGTACAAAAGCAACCTGTCCTCTTGATGGACTTAAAATGTCAGGGAGAGTGCAGCCAACACTGCATTGTGTGCCTAGGAATTTTTTTCTGCCCCATTGGAGGAGTATTTAAGCTGAATCACTGCCTCATCTGAGAAGGTAGAAGAGCCACCACCCAGGCTTTGTTCGCAAGGAGTGCTCCAGCTAGGGACCAGGAAGGACTCTGAGACCAAGTGCTCAGGTACTGAAATGGTTCCTGCATGAAGTGGTGAATGACTTATGCATAGGTGACGTAAAAGAGGATTATTCCCAGCAAGTGTCAATGGACTTTGCGCAGCTGTCCTGTCCTGGTAAAGTCTGAGATGTAATCTGTGTGTAAGCCCAGAGGACTGGAAGCTCCTCCTGTGACGGCTCCCAAGCCCTCATACTGTCACCCACATTCACTGTCCTCATTTGAGAGGGAAGAGAAAGCTCTGGCCTCTGGGATGGAAGAATATTTTAGTACACAGATGATGACTGAGTGATTCAGTCTTTGGGCATGTGTGAGAGGCACAGATTACATACAGATGTGAGACCTAACAGGCACAGCCTTGCCAATCAACTGCTCCCTTCTATTAGAAAATTCATCTGCCACAGATGAACTTCAACCTGCTTGGAAGGGAGATGTGTCTTTAAAATGGAAAATCAACTTATTTTCTGGCATTGGAGAGAGAAGTTTGGCTTAAAGAAAAGAATCCCTTTTTCTAATTTTTGTTTAATGGTAATTTCCTTCACAGACTACACTGCAGTTTGTTAAGCTTTCAATTGGAAACCTGCATTTTAGAAGTACATTAACATGTCATTTCAGCCAGCTTCTGAGGGATCCCACGAACAGGGGGAAAAGACTGTAAGAAAACCCAGGTACGTTAAAGAGAAAACCATGATTTTTTTGGCTGCTTTGTGGGTGGTATTGCAGCCAGGTAATGGGGATCGGCCGTACACAGTAGAAAACAGGCAAAACCAACCTCTTTAAGGTACTATAGAAACCTTTTAGATGCTGTTGTTATTTCCTAGCACCAAAAAACAACTGCTGAAGTAGACAGTTGGGCCCTCGCTCCCTCTATGCAGGAATCTTAGGAGAAGTGACAGGTTCTCCAGCCTAACTCTATGAAAGGGTTCTTTTTTACCAGGAAAAATATTCAAAATACTGCTTTCCTCCTTGTTTTAGAGCATATTTAATTCCAGCAGAATCAAAACTCACAAACATTGTGTTTTTTCACACAAGGTGTTGGGCTGTCTCTGGCTCTCTCCTGCTTGCTTTCACTAATCATTCTCAGTTTATGCTGCACGTATAGGCCACAATTCTCAATTCAGCAGTACAACTTTTCACTGATGTTCCTCATTTGGGGATTCCAAGTTTCTGCCGCCCTGAATCATGGAAAGAAAATGTCCTTCCCTGCAATCTGATTGAGCACTCTCGCACAACTATTTCATGCCACAAGATTTCTTTTTCAGAAATGCTACAGCTCCCTTGCCATGGCATCAGGCTCGAGAGCAGCACTGCTTTACAGCTCTGTTGTGAACGACTTTGTGAACAACTGATGGCTTGTTTTTTGTCAACTACTATTTTTTGTCAATTACAATTTTGTGATAATAAATGTGCAAACTTTTGGCTAATTAAGTGTAAATAAATACACCAACTTATAACACAGAAGAGACACTTCACCAAATAGTATAGTTTTTGCTCCATAGAGACATGCAATAGGAGTGACATCATCCACCAGACTGGAGGACAGAGCAGCAAATTCAGGCTGAGAGGAAGCTGAGCAGGAGGTGATAGCACAGAGTATCCAGCAGAAAGTTTTCATATATTTTCAAGAACACTAAAGTGATCTCCTTGAGGAATGACTGCATGTGCTACCAGAACAAAACCACAGGAGTGTCTTTAAGTGTCCTCCATCTTCTCTCTCCATTAACTCAATTTATGAGGATGTTTTGAGAAGCATTCAAGGACCAGGCTTGGAAGCAGCAATTACTCTGCTGTCACAGGTTTAACATCTTTACGCTCTACTTTAAATACGCCAGAGCCTCTCTGACCTTGTACGTGCTTTAAATGAGGGAGTGAATATATTGAGTGCAGGCATTTAGAAAGTAAGAAAATCTAATTCTCCATTCAGCTGTTGATCCCTTCCATATCAGCTCCACCTCAGATTGGGGCAGGACAGACTCTGGATCTGCCCAGGATCTGTGACAACTTTATGACTAAATACAACACCCCAGCCAGTGAGAAGTGTGTGTTACCCCGTCTTTGTGAACCAGCATAAAGAGAAAATCTAGCAGCACCTTTGTCAACTTTGCAGTGGAAAAGATTCCTTTCCTTTCCATTAGGGTTTTCCTAGGCTTCTTGGTAGACAAACTTTTCAAGGCCCCTTGCCCATGACAACGGGAGAAGGCTGCTGATATAGGCAGATTGATTGGACCACTGACAGGTATGACATTAAGCACAACTAGACACATTTAATGAAGAACACAGGCGTCAGACCATAAAAGCCAATACGCAGGGCCAAGGGCTTGGCTTGGCCACAGTACTTTAAATGATCTCCTTCAGGAAGACTTTTGGAGCCTATGGCCAGCTGCTTGAAAAGCACCAAGTCCCCTCCAAAGTTCAGATAAATACAGAGGGATGAAAAATTACAACTGTTGTGGCATAAGAAGAGGTTTATAAGATTAAGTGGACCAGTCCTGTGGCAGGTTTTGTAGATCAGTGCCAGCATTCTGGCTTTGCACAGTAGTGGGTCAGCATCAGCTTACAGAATATATCACTTCTTTCACTGAAGAAAGGGGCTGCTAGGTCCTATACCAGTTAAGATTCGTCTCTGGTTTTTTAAGCTTGCATACCAAGAATTATCATTTCTCTACAGAGTACACAAGAAAAATTAGTCTAAAAAACCCACATTTAGCAAATAGTTAAAATCATAAGCATTGTTTTCCTGACATCTGAAATTGGTGACTAGTACAGCTTGATTCTTCAGGGCAGCCTGACAGCAAGGGAAGTCACCAGCATCATGTACCAGGGCTTATCATGGAGCACTGCAGCTGAGAACCTTCAAGTGCATTCCTCCTTCTCCTAGTAGTATTTTGGTGTTGGGTGGGGTTTTTTTATTTGGTTGTTTTGTTGTTGTTTTTGTGGGGTTGTGGGTTTCTTTTGTTTATTTGTTTGTTTTATGGATGTAATTTAAGGCCACTGCTTACACTAAGGATACAGTTTCTTCTAAGAACTAGGACCACTATGGACCCTTGCTTCTCAGTCTCTTCTTTCACACTCTGCTGCTGCTGGTGAGAAGCTTCCTCTCTTCTGGCCTCACACTCAGCTTCTCACCCTGAAATTCAGGTTCTTGCCACGCCAGAGGAGGACCTGATGATGAAATCAGACTTGCCGATACTGGTCCCACCCTTCTGAACACATGAGAAAAATTAGAACAATGAGCAATGTTTTTCTTATTCAACACACCAGCGTTTTTCATGTCTTTCAGTCGCCAGAAAGTGTCTGCTTTCCTCCTCATTCCTTCATGGGATCAGTGCTTCCAAGTATCTGTCCAAGCTTCAACCTAGTCAGGAATTCAGCCAGCACTCCAGCCTAGGCCAGCTTGTACTGTGACTCGTGACACACCTATTTGCACAGGAGTGATGACAGAATCAAACCTGACAAAATTTGTATCAGAAATCTTGGCAAGAAGAAGGAACTGCCAAACATAATCTTGGAAACATACAGGAGAGGCATAAGCAGCCCTAGCCTGGTGAGGTAACACCCTTCCTGGCAGTCAGCAGCAGTCTGGCCGGTGCTGGAGCTGCAAAAGGCTGATGGCAAAGTTTCCTTGAGACCAGGAATGAATACACAGCCGAGCGATGCCAGTCCGGGGTGTCAGAACACAACTCACACAACCCAGATGCTTTCCCAGCCTTCGAGCTCCTGGGCCGTCTGTAAAAATCATGTTTTACTTATTTGAGGCAGCACTTGTGGCAGAAGAGTCAAGAACATTTCGGGAGCTCCAGCTGTGTTCGAGCCGAACAGCACACCATAGGAGCTCCACCGCCGGGGACAGGGCAAAGCCTTTGGAATTCCAAGGCAATTGCAGCCCTTTTCCCCATCCCTCCGGAGCGCTCTGCTCCACCAGCAGCAGTCCCCGCGCGGCGGGGCGGGAACGCGGGACCCCCGCCGCGGAGTTGGCGCGCGGCGCTCCCGCCCCCGGCACGCGCCCCCGTCCCGATTGGCGCTCCTTTTCCCGCGTGACGCGGCGCCCGGCGCCGATTGGTTGCGGCGCCGCTGCGGGCGGGCGCGCGGTTGCCGCGGTGACCGGGCAATGGCGACATGGCGCCGGGGAGCGCGCAGGGAGCGCCCGCCGCCGGCAGGTACGTGCGCGGTCCCCCCGCCCTCACCACCCCCACCGCTCCCGGGGCGGCCCCAGCGGTGACCGGCCGGACTCTTCAAGGAGCCGTGGCGCCGCCCCACCGGGTGCGTGCGGCCTGCACGGGCCGCATGGCTGGCCCCGGCGGCGGGGCGGGGGCCAGGGGTCGTCGGGGGCGGCCGCCGGCGAGTGATGGCGCCTTGTGGTTCCTTCCCCCGTCAGGAGCGGGCCCGGGATGGCGGGCGGAGGCTCGGCGGCGCACACCGTGTGCATGGTGTCGGACTTCTTCTACCCCAACATGGGGGGTGTGGAGAGCCACGTGTATCAGCTGTCGCAGTGCCTCATAGAGCGCGGCCACAAGGTCCTGGTGGTCACCCACGCCTACGGCCACAGGAAGGGCGTCCGCTACCTCACCAGCGGGCTGAAAGTCTACTACCTGCCCCTGAAGGTGATGTACAACCAGTCCACGGCCACGACGCTGTTCCACAGCCTGCCCTTGCTCAGGTACATCTTCGTGCGGGAGAGGGTGACCATTGTGCACGCCCACAGCTCCTTCTCCGCCATGGCGCACGACGCCCTGTTCCACGCCAAGACCATGGGGCTGCGGACCGTGTTCACTGACCACTCCCTCTTTGGGTTCGCGGATGTCAGCTCCGTGCTGACCAACAAGTTGCTGACCGTGTCCCTGTGCGACACCAACCACATCATCTGCGTCTCCTACACGAGTAAGGAGAACACGGTGCTGCGAGCAGCTCTGGACCCTCGGATAGTCTCTGTCATCCCCAACGCTGTCGATCCCACCGACTTCACTCCAGACCCGTCAAGGAGGGATGACAGTACAGTCACAATTGTTGTTGTCAGCAGACTTGTGTATAGAAAAGGTAATAGGGGATCAAATGTAAATTCATTTTGGTTGGGTTTTTTTATTTAGAAAGGTCTTGGTTAGGTACCACTTAGGCTGTATCTGTGGTATGGATGGAATTTTAAATGGGAGTGGTGAGGTGGCGGTTCTGAGCTTTTGTGTTTCAAAAAGAAGAAATGTACATTTTGGTTTCCACATGTTGGTTCAGAGGTATGTTTCTTTTGTAATATTGAGGATACTGAAAATTGTAATTTGTAAAATGGAAGGTTTGGCTTACATTGGACATACAGTTTAGGCCCTAGTCTATCTATTCTATTAGAAATGTCTTAATTGGTTTTATTTAATGAAATGACAGCAACTTCAATGAGTTTTTTTTCCATATTTTTTTTTAGTACATCAGAAACTGATCCTTTTTTCATTTTATACACAGCAGTGTAGCTATCTTCAAAAGACTTCTTTTTCTCTACTCTTGAATAGAATTATAGCAGTTGGATACATCATGTGAAATTCTGAAATCAAATACAGTAACAGCTTGCCCTAAATTTTCTGCTCTTAGGTATAGATCTGCTTAGTGGTATAATTCCTGAGCTCTGTCAGAAATATCCAGAGTTACATTTCTTGGTTGGAGGAGAAGGACCAAAACGAATTGTACTGGAAGAAGTCCGGGAAAGATACCAGCTACATGACAGGTTTGTTCTGTGGATGTCTGTGGCCCCTCAATGTACTTCAGGGATGGGGAACTGCCTGCCCCTCCCTCACCAAAAGCCCCAGAATATGAGGCTGGAGAAGATAAGATCTGTTGAAGGCAAGGCAAATAGACCAGATACTAACTGAAGACTTTGAGAGTAGAACTGATCCTGCAAATTAATTAATAAAAATAGACCCTGAATGAGCCTTCACTCAAGTCATAGAAAAGCTGACTTAGGTATAAATTTATCATATTTCTCTCTGCAGCTGTGATCATGCATTATTGTATGGCATAAGGTGTTAGCTCATTTGTGTCACTGCTGCTGTGATGATGACTGCTAGTAATATATTTTATTTCATAATGAAACCCTTTGGCATAGTGCCTATAGAGTGTTGTGCTGTTACAAACATATACTGAGTTACCAAAATGTTTCCATGATACATAGGCCTTTATGTATTTCTGTGGGGTTTTCTTAATCAAAGACAGTTTTATGTTCTTAATTTTTCATTTTCTAGGGTTTTTGTTGCCTGTTTTGTACTTCACTTAGTGATTCCCCTGACAAATGATTTATCAGTATAATTCTCACTTTACTCTTTACTTGTTTTCTGATATTTCTTCAAAATAATAGGTTCTGATCATTGTATCCTAAATACTTTTGCCCCCTCAGACTAAGATCGATCAGACCTTACACTGAAAATTCAGGTAATGCATTTGACAAACTGAATGAAACCATTTTCTCTTGTAGAACTGAGAAAGCTCAGTAGCAGTGTTTTGAAGGCAGTTATCATTAAAACAGAAACTTCTCCCCCCAGCTTTATTTTCAGAAGTTTCTTTCATCGTGATAATAAAAAGCAGAGTCTTCTATTTCTCCATTGCTGGAAAAATGTAGGGAAAACAGAACCAAAGTGCCCATGTTCATTCTCTCACTGTACAAGTGTGAACCACTGGTACCTTTTTCAGAATATGTCTTACACTGCACAGCACCATTACAGTCCAAATTTAGTGTTTATGTCTGTTATTTTTGTTTGTTTTCCTCTTATATGCAGGGTGCGTCTTCTTGGAGCTTTGGAACACCAGGATGTTAGAAATGTCCTAGTCCAGGGACACATTTTTCTCAACACTTCCCTCACTGAGGCCTTTTGTATGGCTATTGTGGAAGCAGCAAGCTGTGGTTTACAGGTAAAAGAAAATTCTCAATATCTAGAGAGCATTTATCCATTTTAAGCAAAGGTCACAGTTAAATAATATGTGCTTGTAACATTTGGTTTCATCTGAGACTCTGTCCTTACAAAGGTAAGCAAGTACTATCCCCATTTACAGATCATCTGGAAGCTGAGACAGGAGCGTTAATTGAAACTCCTAAAGCTCCAAGAAGAAATTTGTGCAGAATTGGGAATAACACGTAGATCTGCTGTCAGTTCTCTGAAGTAGCCAGACTGCCTCTCCAAAATTCTGTTTTGTATGTACTTCTTTACAGAGTTTTGGGGTTGCTGATGTTCACAAAGGTTTACTTTGACACTACTTGGAGAGAAGCGGCAGAAAAAATGCCTCACTATGTAGGGATTCAAGATAAGAGTTGGAGAGAGAGAAAGCAGCAAAAGCCCTTTCTGGCTAATTTACAACTCAGATTGACAACTCAAAAGAAGTCAAATCAATAGCCATAAAGAATTTAGATCTTCACATTAAAATATATAGAAACTTTTTTAAAAAGACTGATATGAGTATCGAGTTTACAGGAAGTATAGATATGAGTGACTTAATTTTTTTTCCTTCAGTGTCTTTTGACAGCAGTTATAATCTAGTTGTGGTAGTTATTCCCTTGTCATCTGTTTTCCTCTTTAGAGGTGAGGAAATTCTACAGTTTCTTATTGCCTGCGTGGGGATGATTGCACAATGTCAATCTTAGTAATTTCTGATTTCCTTTTGAAAATAATGGTTCAGATTAAAATTACTGAACTGATAAATGAATTCTTGTAAATGTTCAATAGCCCAGAAAGCATAAACTGAAAGTGGATGTGGCAAAACTGTTCTTTCCAAGTGGAGGTAACAATTTTTATGAGGGTCTATGGAAGAGTCCAAAATCTGGTTAGGCAGATTTAGTTTTTTGTACAGTAACAAACACCTTTAGGAAAGATGGCTTATAAGCATTAGACCAAGTCTTGTGGTTTATCATGCCACCAAATAATTGTTCTGGGCATCAGGAAAGGTAATCTGCTGTGCCAAGTCTTTGGGCCCTACACCTGTAGTGCACATACAAGTCAAATTCCCAAAGCATGATACTTTCCTATTCTTCTCAAGTGCTGCATCCGAACAATGTAATAGCAGTGTCACCGTGCAATTTCATTGCTCTGCTGCATATGTATTGTTTCTTTTGTTTGTTTCAAAGGTGGTGAGTACCAGAGTTGGTGGGATTCCTGAAGTACTTCCGGAAAATCTCATTATTTTATGTGAGCCCTCAGTGAAATCCTTGTGTGATGGGTTAGAAAAAGCTATTGCCCAACTCAGATCAGGAACACTTCCATCTCCAGAAATTGTTCATAATAAAGTAAAGACCTTTTATACATGGAGGAATGTTGCAGAGAGAACTGAGAAAGTATGTATAACCACTTTTAAATTCTCTTAGAGTACATTTCAGAAACAGCTGCTGCTTTGAAATATTTCTATGTACATTCTCTGTGTAATCTTCAGTGTAATTTTTCAGCATGTTTACTGTCACACACATGGTTTTAAAAGTTCAGAAAATGTTTTTTGTTTTCCCCAAATACATGCTTAGGTGTTTTTTTTCTATTTGTATTTTTTAATACCCCATAACTTCTGACAAATATTATCAGCCTAGTTCTTTAGTTAGGATTTTACTTGTGTATTTATTCAAGTCTTCACATGAAGTAACTTTTCTGACATAACTGGAAAACATGCTGTATAAGTTGTATGAAAAGGTTAAGACAGTTCATCACCAAGTTTTGTCTACCACATGCTAACAAGTGGTTTAAAATATGAGAGGTAGTTTAATGCCAGAAGGCTGAACTATAGCTGAATTTACATAAACTGTGGTTGTAATGAAAATTAACTTTCATAGTTTTGAAATTGTATTTCAGAATTAGAACTGCACTTAAACATAAAACTTTTGCCATCATTGAGGAATGTTAACTGCAGTAACGTTACAAACACCTGTGGAGATATGTCATTTCTGACTTCAGCTCCTGTGTTTTAGGAAGGAGAGAGTAGATGAACCACATGCCTCTTAGATTGTAATGCACTTAGATATCCGTCTCTTTTAAGCCACCTTCAGGTATTGGATCATGTACAATCAGTTTATCATTTTCAAGTGCCATCAGTACAATTCAATTTATGATTTTGTAGCTGCAAGCAATATCTGAATTGCAAAGTTTTTATAGAAGTTAGTCTAGATTTCTGTTTCCTCTATATAGCCCATTCTTCAAAAACCTCCATCAAAACTCTGTGAAGGAAAATGTTCATGTAATTGGAAGAAATATACATGGAACTCCAGTTATACACAATACAGTTCTTAGCTCATTGTTAAGTTACCTGTAGGATGCAGTCTGTAATGTTCTCGAGGAAAAAACTCTGTCCTTTAAGCCTTTTTTGAGTTGTTGGTAATGGGTTTGTAGCTGTTTGGTTGTGGTTAATATGTATATTAAGTCACTAGTAGCATGTATTTGTTTTGCACAGTAAATGAATTTTAATTTTCCTAAAAATTACTAGTGTTTCTTTAGACAAAAATCAGTAGCCTATTATGATTTGCTTGGTTGTTCAAATACAGAGATTTGAAATATTGCCAACTCATCTATGAGTTCATCCATCAGTGTTTGAAGTCTAGTAATTGCTTGTTCAGGGTCTTCTATGCCTGACATGAATATGAGATTAGAACCCATTCATTTAACTAAAAATCCCAATCCTTTCCATATAATGCTACATGAGAAACAAATTATGCAACCTTCCTATTTAATGAAATACTCTTGAAGTCTGTCAAAGAATAGTTCTTTTCCTATTTCTTCTTAAATAAATTGATGAAATTTCTAGAACAGGACTCAAATCAGCACTTAAAAACTCCAATGTTTTTTTGAGGTAAGATTTTTCCCATCTAGTAGTTAGGAATAGATAATTTATTTTGCACAGTGAGAGCAAAGTGCAGTGTCTGATTTTTGAGGTAGAGGCAACATTGTTTTAAGATCTTGTTTTCTGTTTCCTCTCCATTTAGGTGTATGACAGGGTTGCAGGTGAAATGGTTTTACCAATGGACGAGCGACTTAACAGACTAATGTCTCACTGTGGCCCCGTGACTGGGTGTATTTTTGCTCTTTTTGCTGTTCTGAATTTCCTTCTCTTGGCGTTTCTGAGGTGGATGACTCCAGACTCCTTTATTGATGTTGCAGTAGATGCCACAGGACCTAAAGGTGCATGGACTAAACAGCATTTTCTGGGGAGAAAAAAAAGAAGAGTTAAAGAAGAACTTCCAAGCTCCTAAATTGCTCAAGTGGAGAGGGAGGAATGCATCAGTCACTAAAGGTTTTCATGCTTGGTAACAGAGACATTACTCTTACGATCCTTCAGTTTCTTTCTGAAGTTCTTGGAAAGAAACTTGCTTAAATGTGCTACCTCAATTTAGGATGATGTTTTTGGTTTGATTTCAGGTTCATGCAAATTTACAGGCATCTCTTTTGCACTGAAAGCTGGGAGAAGAACATGGATTTTTATATGTGTTAAAAAAGCCTTTGAAACAAAAATACAAGATTTTTCTGAATATTGCAGAAAATTACTTCAACTTCAACAGTATTTGGGAAAGCAAACTACAAATATTATTAACTTACAGTAGTCCCTGCTAATCCATGATATTTATTGTGATCATTATTGTAAGACTTTCAAAATAACTTAAAACCCAACAAGACATACCTTTTCTCTCCTAAGATGAAAATGGCACAGGAAATTAGTCATAATGTCCATTACCATGTAAATTTCAAAGTCGAGTAGTTGTGTCCCAGTGACAGTGTTTTGCCTGCACAGCATTTTTATTTTGAAGTTCTTCCCTAGTCAGATTTGATCATCCTGTTACTAAGTCAAAATTCCATAATGATATTTTGATATTTTCAGAGGTGCTAAATTTATTGTGTTCACTTATGTGTGTTAAAGTGATGTAAAGGTTATAGCAGTTTTTTTAGTACATAGGTGAAGAAATAATATTATTTAGAGATAATACAGCCTTCAGAAACATCTCAGGCCTGAAAACTCTTCCAGCAGACTGTGCCAAAGTGTGAAGTAACGTGTGTGAGAGAGAGTGAAATCTGTGAAGGGCTTAACAAGCACCACTGTGCTTGGTCACTCTCTCTGCTCACCTCCCACCCACTCCCCTTTTTTTTTCCCCTTTTCTCTTTCTCCTTCCCCTTATTTAAGACCAAAGTGGCATTTCAGTCCATCTCTGGGAGGGATGGTGTTCAATGTGTGTGATTTCACCCAGACCACATCTGAGACACTGTCTGGCAAGTTCTGCAAGTGAAATCTTAGTAATCTTAGGCAGGTATCCCTTAAGTGGAAATAACCAATAGCTGTGCTTTTCATGGAGAGGAAAAAAAGTACCAAACAGCTCCTTGCATCTCAGGATTCTGAGCAATGTGTACCTGGGACAAGAGGCAGCACAGCATGCCAGTGTGTGAGAGGAGGCATTCATCTCATTTCTGTCAGCCACCACTAAAATTCCCCCTTGTCTAATGCACTGGGTTAATATATTTTTCAAGCATCACTGATGACTAAATCTTACTATTTTATGACTCTTGAGTATTGTATACGGTTGGACACTGTATTAATATTAACACTGTGCAATATGAAAAAACTGTTTCCAAACTCTTGAAGGTTAGTGTTTAAAATATGACTTCTGCCAACTCCATCTTGTTTAGGTAGAGATGTAATTACACAAACATAATTTCATTGAGCATATTTTCATGAAACATGGAAAGGTAATGTAAAAATTAATGCCATATACAAAATATTTTCTTTTACTAGATTTTTTAGCCTTTGATATGTGACATATAATGTGTTGTATTATAATTTGAATTTTTGAGCTCTACATTCAAAGTGGAGGGCTAAAATGGTGCCATATGGATTAAATGGATGGAATTAAGCTAATATTTTACTTTTCTAAGTCACTCTTTTTGGGGGGGTGTTTTGGTTTTTTTTCTTTTTTTTGAAACACTACAGTTTATAACATTTTGCAAAATACTGATTATCATTCTAGGGAAATGTTATAGATATTTCCAATAATATTTTGCTCTTTCTTGTTTATTTCTTTTTGGTTTCCTGCAACATCTACAAACACAAATCTAAAGGATTGCAAGAACCTATTCAAAATATCTTTTTCCTTTGTGGAGCATTGTGTACTTATGAATAACATAATAAAACCTTGTTATAGTCTTGTTTACAAGACCAATGCAAAGCTTATCTAGAAGTTTATTTACCCTTCCATAAAGAGTGGATATGTTTAATCAGTATGTGGGAACAAACAATTAGAAGGTACAGAAATGCACACCATGTTTCTGCTTCCCATCACTGGTGGTTGGAGTTCTTATGAGAAAGATGATTATTAAAAACCATTCTGTACAAACTGCCATAAAAACTTAATCCATAACTGTTTTGACCACAAATATGCTGTTTCTCAAGTAACACCACTTGTATTACGCAGAACTCTGCAGAATGATTCACCTCCTGGTCTTGTGTGGTGAAGTAAGTGGTGATGTTGCTGAACTGTTTTTTACAGTTCTAAAAAACATCTGTGGGTGACATGGGAAATGTTAAATAATCACTGTACTATGAAAAAACTGAATAGAGATAATGAGTGTAGTAAGAAATTTATAAAATAGCTAAAAAAAATTAAAATGCGTCAATACATCTGATCATTGTGAAATAGCAGGGAGATGTTACCAAAGGGAGAGTGATCCTAAGTAATGTCTTGCACAGAGCAGAGGCTCTGGTGTTGCATAGGAGGAGGGAACACCCAAACTCCACCTCTATAGGGGGCTCCCAAAATCTTTAATGAAATCTCTTCCCCTAGGCACAAGGAGTAATGGTGTTTCCAATACGTTTTATATAGACAGTGTGTTGATAATTGAAAGTTATATGTTAAACCAGAACAAGCATCAACTATGAATGTGAGATTAGTCTTTCAGATTGCGTTTGAGAGGATGTGCACAGATCTGTAAGAAGGGAAACACCTTCTAATTTGCTTTTTTTTTGTGGTCAGGTTTTTCTGCATCTTTTTGAAATAAACATATTTTTTCCTCTTTTGATACTTATTTCTCTTCACTAGTCCCTCTTTTTCATGTATGCATAGGCTGTTAAAAAATAATTGTAGATCTTTGATACACATAAGAATAATCTCAAAATAGTTTTATGGGGTTTTCTAAAATTAAAAAATATTTAGATCTTTTTGGTGTTGGATTTGCTATCATTTAACTACTCTCATGAGTTCTGTGTATCATGACACTCAGTACTATGTTGCTTTGCATAGTTTTTCCTAATTACTTGAGCACTGACATAGATAAAAGGTGGATATTTTTAAGGGAATAAAACTAAAGGCAGGATGTGGTTATGCATCTGAATTTACTGTTTTACCAAAATTTTGCATTTTTCTTGTAAACCTAGCAGGTTGATTGGGTTATTGTCAGGTTCTGACTGGCTTCAACACTGTCATAACTCTGGAGATGATACTTGTGCAGGATTCATCAAATTTTAACTGTGCATGACTGGTACATGATAGTCCTTTAAGCTGGTTGTTTAAGCAGGAGGGACTGACACATTCCCTGCGAAGACGGCGTTGGAGGCAAATGGGGGAAATTAATCACCTGCTGGAATTTTCTGTCTTCCTGCCCAGGCAGCAGCAGGAGTTTCAAGAATCAGACCTTATGTGGTGCAATAGGTGGTATATAGGTTAGGTAAATCCCAGAGTGGGTTGAGAGCAACCAGTGAGTCACTGGATACATTCCTTTTGAAAAGCAGGAGTGTTTTAAGTGTGCTTGACCTAGGGATGCAAATGAGGCAAGGCTTGTGTGGAAAATAGTGTCATTTAGTAGATCAAACTGATAGAAAAGAAATATCTTGGCTCTCTTTACTGTTGTCTTTGTTCTGGTCTCTTCTGTTCAAGATTGAGCGTTTCTGTCTCCTCTTTTTCCCCAGTTGTGTTACTTTGAATGTATTTCATATTCAAACTCGATATACATTAGCAATACATTGCTGTAATTCAAAGAGTGTCTAGCATAAGAATAGACCAATACCTCTCAATTTCTTTGAGATGAGGATCCCTCTAATTTTCATTTCTTTGCTAAATTCTTCAGGTTCCAATTGACATTTCTTCTTGTTGGATAAAGCTAAGGTGGACTGAAATGAAAATAAGTTGTTCTCTAAGCTGAGCTGCCTTATCTTTTGTGCTTATTCCTTGCATGTTTGTAAACATTACCTTTCCAGTTCTTTGGAGGATCTAGCTAAACTATTATTCATTACTATCTCATGACAATTTTATTGAAGGATTAATGTATTTTCTGGGTATTTTGATTTAACAATTTTGTAATTATGCTAGTTGTAAGCAAGAGTGGCTCATGGATTACTTTGGGCATCTTGCAGTTCTCAGTTAGGTGTGTTTTTAATATGGAGGCCTGACTTGTTCACTCAAGTCTCAATGACGTTGCATAATCCACGTCATTCAGCTCAAGATGATTTTCAAAAGAGTAAGGGAGGAACAACAAGAATCCTGTTTCTGCACTGTGATTGCTCTTCTCTTTTGTTCTGCCTGTTCTCATGCTACATTATATTGCTCATCTCTCTTTAGTTTCAAAAATACCAGACATTTCTGAGTGATCACACCTGATCTCGCTATGGTTACCTGACTACCACCTTCACCACTATTAAGTTTCCACTGTGCTGTTCAGCCATCTTCCCACTGATAATGCTTTTTTTTAATCCACCACAGTCATTTTCCTAGTTGTCTTGTACATTAAGAACAGATTAAGAGATTACACAAGCTTTTCTTAAATTAATTACTCCATAATTTAACTAAAAATCTTTAGTTGTCTTGTTCTGAAGCCAGGAGGGTGATTTTGCTGCTACATGAATAGAGTTTTTCCTTCTGGAAGGTCGTGTTCCTGTGACCGCTTCCAAGGGGTGAAATTCCTCATGGTGTTTTTAGAGCACCTGGAGAGATCTTTGGTAACACTGGAATTTAACTTCCATTACGTATAAGGGAATTTCAGTGGAAACCACCTGATCTCTAGTTTCTTTTATTCTGAGTGTCATGGACATGTATGATTCTATGTGCTGGCAGGCTGATTGTGAAAGGAGATCAGTGGATCTCCTTTGCAACCAAAAGTCAGTTTTTTAGTCTCTCTTAGAAGGTGCTCTTCTTTTTTTGCTTATGTGCTATTGAGAGCCAGTTTTGTAAATTCTGTCTGAAAAAGATCATCATTTAGGCTGACCTTTACTTTTTAATGGTCTTAATATTTTTTATGTATGTTCTTTTTCTCTGCATCCTGCATTTTGTTCTTTACAGTTTTTACTATTCCTCTGGCTTCAGGAGGAGTGTTTTCATTATCTCACATTTTCCTAAGGCTAACTATTCATCCCTTTTTTGGTCCACCTTTGATTGCTAATTTTTCCTCTTTATTTCTTAGCCGAGGAGACTTAACTGTTTTTCTGTGGTTCTGTAACTGAACTTCTCTTGCCATGTAATCTGTGTCTTCAGCTGTCTTGTCCTGTGGCAAACAGTACTAAAGTGACTAAAAAGAGGAAATTTTCCTCTTTTGGATTAATTTAGTATTATTGTAGTTTCTACATGTATATAATATTACTGTGGAAGGAAAGGTAGATTTACTAGTTATATAAAGACTTAATAGCTTTGTTTAATCCAGAGTTTTAGAAAAATTGGTTCACTTGAAAAATGAGAAAATTGCTTGGGGTGCTTTTTCACAGCATTTGCACATATTTTATACAGCATTCTAGTGCACCTAGGAAGGCAGAGTGCTGCAGTCAGCAAGGTACTAAGCCAGCTGTATTGCTACAAACCAACAGAAGTTACATTTAAAATATCCAGAGAAATAATTCACTGTAAAATTTCCTTTTGCATATCCACTATCTCTTTGGAATCCCCAAGAGCGGAGTCATCCTGCTCTTTTCTTTGACAGGTGTGTAGATTGAAGAGTAAGAGAACCTGGGCAAGGAGGGGATTCAGAGATTCAGAGAAAGGGATTCAGAGAAAGGAAATCTCCTGTAGCGCATGTAGAAAGATAGGAATCAATAAAAGTTGAAAAGAAAAAGAGGTGGGTGTTCTACATAGATTCAATTAATTAGATGCAGAAAAAATACTTTTGGAAGCCATGTGCCAAGAAAGTAAAAAGGGCAGTTAAAGAAAGTATGCAACTTCTTTGAGTTCAAATACTGTACCTTTGAATCAATGATGGATAACATAAAAACATTTCTGTATTTTCAAAATAGTAAGATTTTGTCTTCAAGAGATACCAATGGACACAATCCTTTATCCCTGAGTGATGGAAAATACCTGTATATTATGATGTGTTTCTTATCACACAATATCAGTGTATTTTTCTCCTAGAATAACACTGACTTCTTTGTCCTGGCTTTGGAAATATGTGGTTTTATTTCAAACTATTTCATGATAATGCTGTCCTTTGACATGTTTGGCTTTGTTCTGTATCTAAGTATACCAGCGAGGCCTGTTATCAAGATGAGAAATAGAAAGTATTCTTTTTTGCAGTATCTCTGAATAATTTCTGCAACTTTACCTATGCAGTCTTGTAAATGGAACTGCTGCATCAAAGAATAAATCTCATGTGGATGTATAGGCTTTCGGGTGGTATGGAGACCATCTGTCTGAAAATTTATTCTAATTTATGTAGGCTTGGAAAGATTTTTCTCTTGTTTCCTGTATGAAGAGATGTTCAGACTATCTTATCCTTGGTATTGTTATTTAGTATTAATAGCCTATAGCAGATTAAACCAGAATGTATTTTTGGTAAGTGAGAAACAGCAGATCCTGAAGGGTTTAAAATAGATGACATATGATACCAAGAATAGCCCAGTGCCACTTAGTGAACCTGAGAAACTATTCAAAGAGCAAAACAAAATGGAGGGCAGTTCCATACTCCATGCTTTCACTAACATTTATTTTGCCATTTTTGCTTTGTTTTGCTTCAAACTTTTAATTAAGATTTCCTTGGCTTTGCTGACCCATTTTTATATTGTTAAAGGCAACAGAAAAGAGGCTGCCAGGATAGCAGAAGAGATCTATGGAATAGTCCCAGGTAAAGTGAGAATATGAATTCTTTAACATTTACATGTATAGTTGCTACATTTTTGTAATTTGAGGGTTTAAATCAGTCAGTTGCCATGAAATGAGGAATTTGTTGCTAAATGCACAGGTGAGTGTTTTAACCTGAAGTGCCTTCCATTACTGGGGTCTTTGTAGTGTCAGTATGTGTTGGCATGATTTAGGTGTGCAAAATATGAGACTCCAGCTAGAATGAGGACAACATTTGCTCAAGGCACTATGGTAAATGTAAAGATTGTTCTTGAAAGCAAGACATTCTTTAGCAGTGGTTGCAGAAGGTTTAACTAAACATTAAGCTTTACTGCCAGAGAATATTTAGGAAAAGTTTTAGCACATTGATTTTCTGAAAGGAAATGCTAGGAGGATATAACTAATGACTTTATGAATCCGAGCCAAGAATCCTTGTTTTGTTAAATCAGATGATAAAAATGAATGCAGCCAAAACCGTTCTGAAAAATATATGGCACAGGAATATATTGTATTTTGCAGGTTATTTAGTAGGTCATGTGGGTTTTTTTCCAAGTGATTTTACCCCTTCACATCACTGCCATAATAATGAGCAGACATTTGTTTGCATGCCTGTTAAGTCCACTAATTAAAATGACACAGTATTTTAAATTTACTACTAATGAGGACTTATTGTCTTAGTTGAAGATTCTTGATTCTTAGCAGTGTTGTGACCTCACACATTTTTATGTGACTCATTTGTTGGGCACTTGCTTCATGATGGATTGTGCCATCACAAACAGGCACATGAACAGGAGCAGAAAGGGAGTGGTGTGAGATGGCTACCCAAAGCAGAGATATTAAGATCTGGCTGAGCATTTCTAACAAAGCCTTTATGAACACTGTATATATACCGGCATTTCTTGGCTATTAATTTATTTTTTATTCTCCAGAATAAAATTTCAATTATTTATTACTGTAATTTTTTTCCAAGGACCTTTACACAGTCATAGACATGTAGCAAAGTGCAGTTTTTCCTTTATACAGGTTCTCATTGAGGTGCCTTCAAATTCAGCAGGCCATAATATATCTTTATTGCAAGTTGCCATTTACGAAAAGCCATTAAGGATAATCTTACAAAATGTAAGATCATGTGGTGCTGTTGCTGAGGCATTATATCATATTACAGTCAGAGCTTCACAGCCTTTCCTCTTTGCAGTGAAGCAGCACTGCAGCAGCAGCAGGGCTGCTGGATTTATCCATAGGCATTTAAAAAGAGAGTGCTTTCAGTCATGTCGCTCACAGCTGGAAAGGGAAGATATGCCCCATATGGGAACTATATTTGCCACACGTTTCAGGGAGGTAGGTTGTGGGGACTGGCATGGAACTGTGCAGCAGCGTGTGTTGTCATGGTGAGACGTGTGTGCACACACATATACTGGAAGTGCATGAGATAACATGCACTTGCATGTGTTATACTCTGCATAAAAGGTTAAATAAGGCACTGTAGCTCTGTTGTCTGAGTTACATTGGAATCTTCCTGCTGTGTAAGAGCTCTGGGCTTTGTCACTTGCAATGTCTTCTTATCTTCTGAACTGAGCTTGCCTATTTCAGTCTCCAGCATGATGAAGGGTTTGGTGTATTGACAATATTTTCAGGAAGATGTTTCTCAGTCCCTGCTTGGTTCCTGTTTGCATCATTTTGAGTGATGCTTTCTAGTTCATGATTCAGAGCCTTGTCATATATTGTGCCAGCTGATCTTTCTTACCAGCTTCCTGCCTGAAGAGCCCAGGAGCAGCTCCTTAAAAAAATGGAAATAAAAGTAATAACTATAGTTAAAAGCCTAACCTCATGAGCTCAAGTGCATCCTGGCTCTTGGGTACACAAAAGGAAAT
The DNA here is from genome assembly GCF_047495875.1 of Pithys albifrons albifrons. Taxonomy (NCBI): domain Eukaryota; kingdom Metazoa; phylum Chordata; class Aves; order Passeriformes; family Thamnophilidae; genus Pithys; species Pithys albifrons. The sequence continues at coordinate 9,763,073 of NC_092458.1, forward strand.
TCCCTTGGCCAAGGATGAAACTGCTGCTGCATCCTTGGCCTCAAGTCCCCATGGATGTGTCTGTGCCTCTCATCGATTTCTCCCTGCCTTGGGTAATATTTGAAATGGAGATAAATCACCCTTTCCATTCTCTCCTGTGTGTGGCGTAGCTGAAAAAATTAAACAGGACAAGGATTTCAAATACAGTGCCCATGGGGTTGCTGTACAACTGAGCATGAATGCAAACACTGCTGTTGCTCCTGTCCTGTTGCACTGTCAATGTAGCTGGCCTTTGGAGAAATACTTGCTACACCCTGTGTCATGGTATGGTTATAAATTAATATGGGACAGGAAAATTTTCTCTCCACTTGAGTGGCAGGAATTTAACCTGAGCTGTCTATGCCTGTAAGATGAAGCTAGAATAAAGATTTTTATTTTTCTTGGCATATAAATAGATTTAAGATAAGAAAAAGGGCAAGTTAGTGTATGTGAAGGAGTCTGAATAGTTCAACATCTCAAAATTGTTAAAGAAGAAAAGTAAAGCCTCAGGCAGAATTTGTTTTTCTATGTATTTTCTAAAACCTTTCAGTGAAGAGGATGATGAAACATATTACCTGGTAGTCTGAGATGTAGGATGTTATTTATGAAATTGTCGGTTTAGGAAATAATACTGGCAAGGACATGCCAGAATTCATTTGATGGACAAGTCATCCCCATGTCTCCCTGCTATACATCTCTTAATGAAGTGCCAGGGAAGATGGGATGCAATTTGTGTCAAAAGCTCCCTGGGAAAGTTGGAGGCTAATATGGTTTTGAATAGAAGAATTGCAGGCCTCAGAAGTCTCCCTATGTGACCCAGCAGCACTAAACTTGTGATCTTTGCTGAAGCATGTTTTTAGCTGTTCTATTAAAAGTTCTGCCAAGAAGCTTTTGTTGAGGTCCCTTAGTGAGCAGCCAGCTTTCTCAGGATTGCTGAGCCCTCAGCTGTTCTGCTGAAATCAATTTATCAAACAGCTTCGCCACTGACCCCACATTGATTTCAGTCCTGATCTGCATTTACACGAGGCTGTGTTTCCCCTGTCCTCCCGGGATCTGCATTTGCTGCTCACCTGAATTGGCTTTCATGCATTCCCTGTTTCAGGCAGCTGGGCTGACCGATCGCCTCTTCACGATGCTGCCTTCCAGGGGCGCCTCCTCTCTTTGAAAACCTTGATTGCACAGGTAAAAGCCCACAGGTAAAGAAAAGGGAAGCAGGGTGGTTTTGCATGATTTGCATCTATGAGCTGGTGAGCTCCTAATAGACTGCATCAGGGCATTAGAAATGTGGCTGTATGAATAATACATCAGCACAAATGCTTTTGGGCATGTATTACTTTGCTTAGTTAAGATGCTGGGGACAAGCCCAGGACAAAGGCTGTTACAGCTTGTAGCTTGCTGTATGATAAACAGTGATCCTTTTGCTCTTTCTCAGTGATAAACTACGCAAACTGAGCTCAAGAATAAAGACAGTAAATATATAGAGACTATAAAAAAACTCAACAGTAGAAAGCTATAAATGTACATATTTCTTTATTAAAGGGAGAGCTGTCAGCCTGAAAGCCTTTGCTCCCAATGGAACCAAAAGAAAGACAAAAGGAAAGAATACATTAGAAAGGACAAGAAGCTGGATATGAAAAGGGATAGTTTCTTTGTGCTTTGCTAACCATTTTCCTCGCCACCTTTGATTACTCAATGTCCTCATCTGGCAGGAATGGGCAATTGTCATCCCTCTCTCATTTCCCCACAAGGCAACTGCAGGGAAATTAATTCCCTGAGTGTAAAGTTCTATGACTTGGCCATCAGACTTTTTATAGTCCATGTAAATAATTTTTACCTGTGAGGCCACAGCTTGGATGGAGAACGTCCTCAAGGAGTGAAGCTGCCAGTGTGAAAGCCTCCCCTCCAGACACATATTGAGGCATGGCTGCAGCAAAGAGAGGTTGCTATTTACAGGCAGATTCTCCCTCTCATTTCCTGATCCATATTTCTTCATCTGTTGATATAAAATCATTTTTTATGGAAAAGGAAGTGGTGGAGGTTATAAACAAAAAGAAAGAGGGTTTATTCACTCAGGGATTTGATAGTTTTCTGACTGTCTATATCTCCATTTATGCTGATTAGTGGAGCACCCGGGGTTGTGGTTATTCACTAGGTGCTCTGGTTATGTACTGGTCATGGTTATACACTGGAGAAGCACCCAGTGTTGTGGTTATACATGATTTAATTAATCCACCCTTTCTCCTTCTCCTAAAGATGTTTAATTTTGGGAGTGAAGGATGAAGATCCTTGTGGATGAAAAGAGATCAAGGCAGCAATGCCTGTAGAGCCTGAATAGGAGCTGATTCACCACAGCTTGATAAATGTAAGGATGAAGGTGTTCATGGATGAACACAATCATTGCTCATTGCTTCTAATATAGTTACACTAGTAGCCTGAAATTAAATATTGGACTATACTTGAGTATATGCGGAAGTCTCTACTGCAGGACCATAGCTTTCAAGAAAGTGGTGAGGCTCTGGTTCCATGGGGAATGCCTGGACATAACAAGATGATGTATTGCTGGAGATTTAAAAGAGCTCAAGAACTCACCAATGCCTGTTTCAGCACCAAAACAAGAGTTTGATTTTTTATGTACCTTGAAAACAAGGTTTGACATGAGTGATGTTTGGCAAACAGCCACAGTAAGATCTATAAATCATTCTTCATTTTGTAATTGAAGGGACTGCTGTTTTGCCCAAGATATCAGTACTTATTCTTTCACTCACACTGACTGAGTTTTGTTATATCTATCTATCTATATATGTGAATAATGATTGAGAATAGGTCTCATTATTAGGAGTCTCTAGAAGACTTTGATCTTGAAGGAATATGCTGATCCTTAAGTGTGAAACAACTATACAATTAGAAAATGGAATCACCTCAATATTTTTTCAAGGTTTTATTTATTCCCCTTGTACTGTAGTAATATGTGGATAATTTGATCAACAACTTTTACATTAATAATGTTTTCACATGAACTAAAAATGACTGCCTAGCCTCAAGTGATTATGGTAATTGCTTTTAATACTCATCATGTCAGGACTGGTGACTTTTGCAGTGTTACATTGCTCACAGGTACTTGTTTCTGCCCATCGCATTGGATATTGCGTACCAAAAAGTGCACTGCTGCCATCTTGTGAGCCGTCCTGTCTACAGCACATCAGGCAGGGAAACTGTTTCAAAACATGACATCCAGGAGAAAACAGCACTGCTTCCAGGCCTGTTCTCACACATGGCTGTAAAATTTTAATTATCAGGAGACTTAGTTGCATTCTGGGGAAGACACACATGACAATTGTTTTCTCCTTTGTCTTTGTACAGGAATAGATTTGGCAACTTTCATTTGAAGAAATACTTATAATAACGTGTTTGTAAATCACTGTTCTTTCTTCCAGTGTAAAACATTTCCTGGGTGGTCAAATAAGAGGAACTGATCTATGGATGAGATTTGTCTCGTCTATCTTATAGGTTTACCAGGTACTTAGTACCTCTGATTGAAACACACTGGGTACTCCATATAATCAATGAAAGAACTTTTAGGACACAATTCATCTGACCTACTAGAATCAGCTGCTTTAGGACAGGATGAATCATATCTTAGGGATTCTGTTTCTCCCCACTGAAGGAGCTGCTAGCTCCAACCAAGCTATTGATACTTGTGCCAGAAGAATCCCCATTCAGGGAGGTGAATCCCACCAGCTGTAGCTCCTGGTGCTGGACTTTATACGTTAAAGAGATGTGATGTCTTTCCTGCAACTGACCATGCATCATAAAGACCTAGAAATGGAAGGCATAGCTTGTCCTTGCTTCCTCTTTCACCCCATCACCAGCTGTGGTTTGTGGGGACAAGAACTGAAGCACTAAACAGCACTAATCCAACCAAAACACCTTTTCTGGACACACACCCAGTGACATGACGCTCTCCAGCCATGGTCCGGCTGCCTTTTGCATTTCTGCCAGCTCTGGGGGAGCTGTGAGGTTTGGGCAGGGCTTTCCCCTCACACTCCTGGCCCTGCATTGCAGGGTTTCAATGTGAACCTGGTGACAACAGACCGTGTGTCAGCTCTGCACGAGGCCTGCCTGGGTGGCCATGTCGCCTGTGCGAAGGTGCTGCTGGAGAACGGTGCCCAGGTGAGTCCCGGGGAAGCCAGAGGGGACAAGACACCTGGAGCTCAGGTGCTTCCTGCATCACTGGGGGTGTTGGACAGGCTATCTGTGTGGCAGGGCCAAGATACAGATGTATAGGAGCATTTCAAAGAGAAATGAGGAAAAATAAAATAGTGCTTTGTTTCCATGCATGGTGGATTTGCCTCCCCTTGTGTCACACCATTATTCTCTTTGTTTTATTTCTCTGTGTGAAACATAGTCATGATTGATGGAAAATGAATGAAAAATGCTAGGTGAAAATAACCTTGAAGAAAGTAACTTATCCCTTCAGTCCCGCCCTGCCATAATGATCTCTGAGATTACCTCCAGCTTACTGTGTGATGGTTTGGGAGTCTCATGTAAGTAAAAATAGATGTGCTTGAAGCAATGAAACATGTTATCTGCTAGTAAAATAACAATTTCCATAGCTGGACCTAAGGTAGAATATATGTTAACAATGAAGATAAAGGAGTGGATGAAATATATAAGAATATTTTTATTTCAGGTTCATTTTCAAGTACAATTTATATGGCAAGAAACTACACAACATGAAAACAGGCAATCAAGTTATCCTCTGCAAAAAAAACAAATTTGTTAATTTCCTAAACTCAATGCCAAATTTCAATTCCTTACAAGGATGAAAGGAAAACTCCTTTCTAATCAGTTTTACTTGATTTTCGTATATTAATGGCATTGCCTTTTTATAATTCAGATGATCATCTCTGAACTGTCTGTTGCTTTCCTAAGAAATCAGCCTGTTCCTGGTGTAATACATAGCTCCAGAGTTTTTTGGTTTTAGCTTTCCCTCCCTCTCCCTTATCATAAATAAAGTCAACAGGCTGTTTTCTAACTTCTGGAAGAACATATGCCATTCTGCTGTGCTTTTTTTTTTTTTTTGCTGTCCTTCCCTTTATTACCATTTTTATCAAACCATTCACTCCACAATGACTGTCTTACTGTTCTTTCCTCTTTTACTCATTAAACCAATACCCAGTGAAGAGGGAAACCAAGGGAGCAGTTTTTCTTCTTCACTTAACCTCCTTGCTTACCCTCAATTATCAGCTAGCCTGCATCTCTGGCCCTGTTGTGAAGCGATGCTGATAAACTTTCAGTGCCTCCAGGAGCTCCAGCCACATCTGCCTGATGAGACTCAAGGCAGGCAGAGGGCAGTGGAAATCACGCAAACTGGCACGTGGTTGCATAATCCATTGCTCTTCTCCAGTGTGCCACACAGTTAGAGACATGCAGATTTGCAGTATGAATTGCTCCTGAGGGCTTGCTACATAGTTAAACATAGCAAGAACAGGCATATGGGTGAATCTTGGGGTGTCCTGCACAGGGCCAGGAGTTGAACTCGATCCTGATGGGTCCCTTCCAAATCAGCACATTCTATGATTCTGTGATTCTATATCTACAGCATGGTGCATAGCATAAGCCAGGGACGCTGTTGTCTCACTGGAGAATGGTGATGGTAGTTCTTGACTGGTCTTTACATTATGTGGGGGAAGGAAATTGTTTTTCTCTTGCACAGACACTCATTCATATGAACTCTTTCAAGCTCCTTTTCTGTTTGGGATTAAGACTATATTTCTGTAAAAATTTCTTTTGCTGGAAATGGGGTTTTGGGTGAAAGTATTAAACATAATGTAAATGTTTTAATTTTAAAAGCAAAGCCATTTTCATCTGTGGGTGTTCTACCACGAGGCTGGTGCAAACTATACACATATGAAGATACTCAACTTCTCCACATTTAAAAAAAAATACATTCATAGCAGGCAGTGCTATGAATAGCTGCCTTCTGGCACTAATTATTTGGGAAAGAGTGTAGACATTGAAGGAGAATGCTATATATGTTATGTCACAACATATAAGTCAGAAAGTCTTAAATAATTTCTGAAATTACACAAGACTGGAGTCTTATTCTGGTGCATTTCTGTGTGTACATGAGGCATGTTGCAAGGGCGTTACTCTTAAATTGGATTATCCTGAGTGTGTCTTACCATTCCAGGTCAATGCAGTCACCATCGATGGGATCACCCCACTGTTCAATGCCTGCTGCAGTGGCAGTGCAGCGTGTGTCAACATGCTGCTCGAATTTGGAGCCAAGCCACAGCCAGGGAACCACCTGGCTTCACCCATTCATGAAGCGGTCAAGCGAGGTAATGTTCAGGGTGTGAGTGCAGTTAACAAGTAAGAAAGGAATACACCTTTTATTGATGATAAAATGCTTAAAAGAAATAAGTTCCATTCCAGTACAGATAAATAGACTTGACTTTTTCACAGCTCTTGTGCTCCATAGGTTGTATCTGGGTGTGTTCTGCTCTACAGCAGTTCAGCAACAACTCTTCTCACCACAGGTCACAGGGAGTGCATGGAGATCCTTCTGGCTCATGAGGTTGACATTGACCAAGAAGACCTGCAGCATGGGACCCCTCTCTATGTGGCTTGCATGTACCAGAGGACAGACTGTGTCAAGAAGCTCTTACAGCTAGGTACACCTGGAAAAGGGGCCTGGGCAGAGCTATGGTGGTGTGAGCCAGTGCTTCTGGTTTCTCTGAGCTACCTTTCCACTACAAACATCATTGGTTATTTCCACAAAAGCTGTTGAGGCAGCCTGTGCCTGTGAGACTCATTTGAGGGTATTAAAAATTTCACTTACATTGATGAAGAAACGATAATTTGATCAGTAAAAAAAAAAAAAAGCTATAATTACAGACACCTCCCTGGGCTTATCTGAATGTGAAAATAAAATTCTTTTAGTTTTCTAGAATGATAACAGGAAGCACAGACAATGCTGGCTAATATTACTGACCAAAATCAACTCTTGATTATGATAAACTGCCATGTTAAACATTAACTTCACCTATTTCTCAGTGGATGATGAATGCAGTAGTAAAGATGCTTGGAAGAATAATCACTGCAGGTTCAGGCACAGCCTATGAGCTAGCATAAATTTTTGCTGTCAGTGTATATTAGCTGACTTACACCTGCTTGAAGTGTGGCCCTGCTGTGCCTGGCCAGCCTAGGGCAAGCATTTTGCTCAGTGCACTCCCAGAGTTGTTACAATGAGATACCTGAAGGGGTTTTGTGGATTTTTTTATCTTTTACAATTAAATTAACATAATCCATGTTAGATTTTATGCTATTAACAAGTTTAAAGAGCAGCTGGTAGGCTTTGAACATCTGTTGGGTTGAAAGTCAAGCTGCTCAGTTCTGACCATTGCAGACAGGGTTCACTGGCCAAGAACACTCTGACAGAGCAGGTATTTGACCTGCTGAGTTCTGCACAGCTGCTATTGAGAGAAAGGAGGGAGTCCTGTGTGCCATCCATCCCCTTAATTTATTGAGGCTACTGGTGGAAACCTGCCTGTGTTATGTGAGTTTGAACAGTTCCTGCTGTCTCCCTGATCTAACCATGGACTCTTGTTCACTCAAGGAGCCAATGTTAACATGGGGAAGCGATCAGACACCCCGCTCCACGCAGCAGCAAGGAAATCCAGTGTGGAGGTAGTGGTCTTGCTGACAGACTATGGTGCTAACCCAAAATGCAGAAATGCTGAACACAAATGTGCTCTGGACCTTGCCATACCCAACAGCAAAGTGGAGCAGGCACTTCTACTTAGGGAAGGTAATTACTTCCTTTCTCCTTTTCATTTTTTTTTCAGTAAAGCAGTATTTCATTCCTTTACCTAAGTAGATTTTCTTGACAGCTTTTATAAGTAATGTTCTGTATAAGTTTTCTTCTGCCTTACCTACTTTGGTGCTTTCAAGCCTGCAGCACATGACACAGAAATGAGTAAGAGATCTCTGTTTTGTTGCTAGATCTGTCACCTAGTACTAAGATTTTAGTGGATAAATTGGCCAGTTATTCTATGTTTTCATTTCCTATCTACTGAAGGAAAATCACATTTATTTACCCATTGGGAACTCAAGGGTTAAAAACTGCTGTGAAAGTTTATTCAAAGATATTATTTTACTATCACCATCGAGTGTTCAGCCCAATACTGTGGTTCAGTGTCCTGCTTCCTGCAGAAAAAGTGATATGAGTGTGTGTCCTCGGTTGCCAGGAGAAAGCAGAGCTGTTTACTATGTGGCTATTGAGCTTCACAGTACTCAGCTCTTCCACGTGGTTCATGGGGCTGCAATCCCATCACAGATCAGCACTGCCCTTTGCAGCTTACCTTCAGCCTTCTTGCAATTAATTATCTTTCCAGTCTACTGAAAATACCTCTGAGCAGAAATAAATCCTGATCTTTCTGTCCTGTTTTCACCTGCACCACATTTTGCCAGAATTACGTGCATCCAATAGCAATATCCCTATGATACAGACTTGCTGAACTAATTCCCTCCTTCCTCTAACCTCTGTGTTTCCCAGCTCACTGGTACCCTGTTAGTCAGTCTGTGCCTGCCCCAAGGCTTTGCCCATGTGGAGGGTGAATGGTGCTCCCCCATGCAGGCAGCCTGCCACCTTTCCAAGCCTGCTCACAACTCAACAAGGGCCAAAGTATGATGTACACAAAGGGCCCACTTCAAATAGCTCTTGGATGGTAAATTAAAATTGTTAGTGCTGCACGTAAGTTTTTATGCCAGCCATTTGAACACTGGTGGGCTTTATGGAGTAAATCAAGCATAGAGTAAATCTAAAACCTTCTGGGAGGACTTTTGCATGAATGGTTCTCACCTCTTGTAACTGCTGTCCCTGTATGTGAGTTCACACAGGCTCACGGACTATTCTGAGTTGGAAGGGACCCACAAGGATCATCGAGTCCAACTCTTAAGTCAATGGCCCACACAGGCGATTGAACCCATGACCTTGGCATTATTACAACCAAGTTTTAACCAACTGAGCTAATCTCAGGGTTGATGGTTAGGGCTCAGCAATGGCAGGTTGCATTAGCAAAAGCAGTGCTGGCAGTTGTCCTGCTCCAGTTCCCTGCCTGAATCAGAGATTGTGGAGATAAAGAAATATCACAATATTAATAATTTTCTCTTCCTGTACTTTCTTTTTAATTTGCATTCTCAGCTTGTGACCCTCTCCTCCCTTACAGTCAAAGGGACTACAGGGGCACTTCAGTTCCTGCTTGCTCTACATTTTTCAGACATGAATTTTCTTCTGTTTCCTCACTTTCAGTCCCACTTTCAGATACTTTGCTATGTCTAACATGCAACTACCTTTTCCCCTTACTTCTGTGTTTTCTGAGGTTCTTCTATTTGAAATAAGCACCCTAGGTAGAAGAGGTTATCTATCCCCAACTTCTGCACTGTGGTTACTTAAATAACCCCCTTTAGTTGCTCATCTTACTAGCTATTAAGTTATGTGAAATATAAAATATGTTTGTTTTCCTAACTGCTTTGGGAGATGGTAGAGCTTCTTTCTTCACTTCCAGTGATAGTAGTACAAGTGCTCTTTTCTATATATCCTATATTTTCTATTAACTTCTCCTCTGAGGGGCCATTATGTTTAGGCTCATGAGGAGCATGTTTAGGCTCCTAAATTTTCCTGTAGTCAAAACACAGTTTACGAAGCTTTTCATAAGGACAGGCTTTTAAGTGCATACCTCTGCCCATTACTTGTCAAAAAGTGTTGTGATTGCTGCTGTTTGGGCAGAAACTGGAGTGGCAGGGCTAAGACAGGGTTCAAAAACTGAGCACTGCTGGCCAGAAGTAAACGTTGCACCTGGAGCAGCTCTAGCAAGAGGAAAGCAAATCAGAGGCAGGGACACATTCACAGCAACTTGCATTTGCCTGAGCAAATGTAGCTGCAGAAGCAATAGAGCCTCATATCTGGTGGGTTTGTACCTGGTGTACCCCTCAGCTGACTCGTGGTGAGGTGTGGTGGAGGCAGTTCCTGGTCTCCCTTTCTCCTGCAGCTAGAGAAGGACAGAAAGGCTTCTCATCTTGGTGGGGGTTTGGGTGTGATTTGGTTTTTTAATATTTTTCCTCTCAATGTCTTTTTCCATAAAACTTTTGAAGACTATATATATGACAAGTTTTCCCTTCAGTCAGACTTAATTAAAATTAGATTACACAGTAAAAAAATATTTTGAGGAACAGTGATAGGCTGATTGACATAAATATTCAGAAACAATGTGATCATATAAAAAGACTAAGTTGCAGCTACTATTTGTGCAGGTACCTACTGAGACACCAGTGACTGGAAGAAGCACGTTCTGTATATATGAACAACTAACTGTATTTATCCTGTATCTTTATCCTTGCAAAACTGCTGGGAGTTGTCTTATATCCTGAACAAGGGCTATTTATCCTGGAGCTCTCTCTCCAGTACAGATAACTTTATGGCATTTTAAGTGTTTGCTCAAGAAAAGATGCAGAAAAACGTTGCAGTGCATACAGAAAAAGGGGTTTAGTGCTCATAGTTTCCAAATTGCAGAACCAACTTTGACAATATAAATTAAATATGAACAATAGTGTATTTAGCTGTCCCTGACTTCAGCAAATCATTGTCTAGTGCTTGATCTGATTTGCAGATCTTGCTGGTGTTTGTTGCTTTGACTTATACTGGTGGTGGGGTTGGGTGTGCTTATTCCTGCCTTTTGTTTTTGTCCCCCCAGGTCCTGCCAGCCTTGCCCAGCTGTGCCGGTTGTGTATCAGAAAGCATCTAGGTCGGTCGTGCCTATATACAGTCCACAAACTGCACCTGCCTGAACCACTTGAGAACTTTCTCCTTTATCGATAAGTTTGTGACTGCCTTTATACTGCAAAAGGAAGAGGAACAAATGGTTGTTTACTATACATTTATTATAACAAACTAAAAAAATCAAAGGCATCATGTACTAACTACTCTGGATACCAAACATTAGTTGATGCGACAGTGCAAATTGAAAACACCTTTTCACAGACAGTGAATGATATTGTGGATACATTTCCCTCATGGTCTATTGCCACACCCACTTACACTAGCCGGAGAAGTTGTAGTACATGAACAGCTATTGACATGTGTTTGACATTTGACGTCTGTAGATGCACACATCCACCCACTGCCTCCCTCTGCCCCTGCCCCTTCCCCACCCACCCTGTCCCCAATTTTCCCTGCATTTAGGGCTATATTTATTTGTGTAGTATCTGCTCAGCTTCTTCCCCTTGTCTATCCAATCTCAGTGTCAAAATCAAAGTAGTGGCTGTTATTCTTCTACTGGTGGGAAACTGCTGCACTTCAGCTGTATGTAATATATAGCACATCTTTTGTCAGCTTTGACTTTGCATCCTTTCATCTCTTTCTTATAGTCTAGTGGAGTTCTAGCAATTACCAGCAGGCTCTAGCCCATTCCTGAGCCCAGCTGCCCCTGATGCTAACACATCTTGTCCTTGGAAGTGCAAGTGATGTTACCAAAGCAGAGCAAGGGTTTGGAGTAAACCCACAGAAATGTGTGAAAGTCTTAAAAAAAACCCCAAAAACACCTGCAAAGCTCTTATCACCTGAGATTCTTTACATGAACCATTTTTCTTAGCATAATTCCAGGGCAGAACAGCAAGTGTTTTCATAGGCATAGCAAATGAGATTTTAATGTCTCTCCTTTGCAAGTTTTAAAGAAAAGCAAAGGAAAGAGAATTGCTTTTTTGGGCTTTGTATGCTTTGACATTTCTCAAGACAAATCCTTGGACTGCGAAGCAGGGTCACTAAAGATGATTTTGCGTCACCCAAATGTTCTCTGTTGTATTTTCCTCACCACAACAGGTTTGCAGGCTTGTCTGCTCCCTCATCCTCTATTTTAGAGGCTTTCATTACCTCCTTGGGAGAAAGGGTTTTTGGAGTTGTAACTTTGTCCATTGTGGTATTAATTTAAATAACATCAGGGTTAGCAGAACTGAAAACTTGAACCTCTTTGAGCTGAGAAATGTGGGATCCAGTGTCTGATGCAGTGCCTCTGTGACTCTGTAAAGGTTTGTTTATTTTTCCTGTGGAGGTTGTTCTGAGGGAAGAAATGTTTCTTCAGAGGTGGGTTTTGGTAAACTTCTGCCATGAGACAGGCAATGCTGTTTCACTAGTTGTAGTAACATGGAAAGCTGAGTTAAAAGAAAAGTCTGTCTCCACTGTGATCAACTTCACAGGTCCAAGAGGCTGCTGACACATTTTCAGGCTGTGTGATGGAGTGGTTTCATTATGAGTTAGCCATACTGGTACCAATTTTCACAGCCCACACACCTTAAGTCAGAGGGGAATTGGCCTACTGGATCCTGAATACAGGACTGGCTTCCAGCAGCCTCTGAGCTCCTGTCCCCGCTCCAGCAGCAGCAGTCTCTCTGGTTTGATGCTAATTCCTTAATATCACCATGACAGTTTCGCTCTGTGAGACAAAGGTCTAATATTTCCTGTACTTGCTTATGATTAATTCAGCACAAGTAAGATAAATTGAGCTCTCAGCAGTTCATGAGACTGGACTTCCAATGTCACAGTCAAAAATGAAAGCAGTTTTCAGCCTGTGTTTGCACATATTAAATGCTATTTGATGGAAAGAGCTATTGCCCACAAAGTTGTCAGTGACATCAATGACCTTGTGTGGTACAGTACATCATGAATCTCAGAGATTTGAACACTAAATTCCCAAAAGCCTTTGAAAATCAAATACTATCAAGAAAGAAATGTCTATATTAATCTGATGTCAGCAGATCCATCTTTCAGTTCTATCTTTATTGTCAACTCACCTCCTCTGTTTATAAGGTGGCAGTCAGAATACCATCTGCTGTCTAAATTGAGAGGCAGAGCCTCAGCTGTGTGTGTTGTCAGACTTGCATTGCAATGAAGGAACTAAGCCAATTTATGGGATCTATTTCAGCATGTGTAATGCTGTATTGATTTCCTGCTGAGATCACCAATGAAAGGAGTATTTCACTTGCACAGGATTTTAAATTGAAATAATGTATCTCCATTAAGGAAACACAAAGTCTGTTCAGCCTCTCAGAAAGGTTTGTGTTCAGAAGCAGCACAAGCTGCCTTATATTTATTCCTGATATCAGCTTCCCATCAAAAAAATCACCTCACCTTTTCCTCCTCCTGGAGACATCATACATCCTGAAATTCTGTATATCAGAGGATCTGGAAGAAAAAGAGCCTTAATATATCAGAAAAGAAGCTCAGAAGTCCTGACTTAAGAAATTTCCTCACAAAACTTTACCTAGACTTTCTTGCTCTTATCTCAAAAGATTAAGTTACCCATTTAATTCTCATTGACTGTGTTTTGTGTTGTAACAATGCATGGAAAATTACTGAGGAAATAACTGGAGGTGGTATTAATAATTTTTTTGCAAACATGCCATGTTATGGGAGGATAAGGAAAGACTGGGACAATTTTCTATGAGACTACTGAATCTTACTGGTGACTTTTCAGAAAGTTTGGAAAACGTTTGTCAGGTGTGGATACAGCTGCTTTTCCCCAGGCAGGAGAAGGGCAAGCTAATCTCTCAAAGTTTCTTTCCTTCAAAACAGGTGGTATCTTCTCTGTCATTTTGTGATTATTGACTGAAAACAGTTAGTTGGGTAAAATATGATTTTCATGAGAACACAGACATTTTTATGTGCTGGAATGTCCACTGCTATACAACATCCCTGACTTTACCCCAACAACTGCCAGTACTGTCTACTGCAGTGGAAAATGCTGCCTATTTCAACAGGAATGACTGTACAATGTGCTGGCTACTGGGAAAATTTTTCCACTCAACAACTGGGAAAGTTTTTCTACACAAACACTCACTATTCTGAGCACAGACACTGACTTACACTGTAAAGCACAAGCTCCCTAGCTGTAAAGTCCCTGCTCCTGAGTGTATTTTATAGAAGTGGTTTAAATAGGTTACTGACGTGCAATATAAACCCTAAAGACTTCCTTTATCATTCTCAATCTTCTGGCCCACTTTTCAGTTTTCTTCACCATCTATTATGAGAGATCCAGTGTGTCCCCAGAAATACCTGTAATGAGGACCCCACAGATCTCAGCCTGACCAGACTTTGACTTTGAGCTGTCATTCATTACTCAGTGTGTATCTATCATTGCTTGAGATCCAGAGAACACCAAAATTAAAAAGGCTTTTTATCAGCCCTGTCTTTAAAATTAGCAGTCTTCATGTCAGCATTCTTTCTACCATTCGATGTATGTCTCCAAAATTATTTGCAATCCTTTTCTCTTAATTCCCAGTTCATTTTTTCTCACACCACTAAGCTCTTGTTCATAAGCATGTCTCTCCTGATGAACTTTCTCCTGAATTCACATATTTCTTCTACACTAAGAAAATGGGTTTTAGTCTTCTCATTGAGAAATCTGTCTCTTCAAGAGAGGCATCTTAGTGAGGGCCAGCCTTTCTGCTTGTTGGATGTGTTATTTCCCTGGCTCACTAGGCAGCTGTGCTGGAGTCCCCCACCTTCACACCTAGCTTTGAAAAAAGGTATGCTCCTGTGGCATATGTACTGCTCAGAGGCTTCTCAGCTGGCACATCCTTGTGGGAGCAGGACTGTACTTGCACTGTGTACATGCAGTGCTGGAGAAAGTAATTTTGCCATGCTGGGTGCTGTCTGGGCCATCTCCAGGCATGGCACCTCTTCTTGCTGGCTGGCTGCACATAAGTTTGCTCTTAGACATGCTGCTGTTGTTCATGGTTTGCAGTAATTTGTATAGATAGTTTTGGTGATGCTCTTCTTGCTCTCCCCTTATTGTTATCTCAGCCTCTGGCCAAAAATTTGGGTCCTCAGTTTTCCCTGCAGCTGAGAGCAATTTTTCCCTTAGTGTTATCTGCAAGCATTCTGGCTAATGGGCCACCTCCTCAGGGACATACAACAATGAAAATAAATACATCCACATATTTTGGAAGGGTTTAATGAACAATTTTTCTAGGGTAGCTAGAAATTTGGCCCCTAGAAGTTCTTTGTTTTAATCTCCTGACCGACTTCTTGGGTTCAAAATTACCTCTGTCTCCTACAGCACAACACTGCATTTAAAAATGCTCCATCCTCTGTAGGACTCAACTTTTCTTAAGTCCCTGAATTTGTCTGTCTGGCTGAATCTGCCATTCACAGAGTAAAATTAAAAAGGAGGGGAAATGTTAGGCTGGTGAAACTTGCTGTCATACCATAAGAGCTGAAATTACCCACCTGCCTTGAGGTGTCATCCCACTCTCTCAGGCAGATGCAGACTCTGAGGAACACTGTCCATCCACCTGTGTGCTTCTTCTTCTTTTTGTGTTGGGACATGCCTGTGCCACTACAGGCGGTGAGATGGAAGGTTCATTTCCTCCTGACTATTCTTCCCCCAGGGAGCTTGTGCTGGCCAACATCCACCTCATAGCATTCAGATTTTTCTTGCCACATATGTTAGAAATAAATGTTATGATGCCTCTGTGAAAACCCTTGTGAAAGGGGTCAGTGTCACTCTCTCCCACCCACTTGCTGTCTACTGAGCAGGACAGGAGGTGCAGGGGCTGCCAGACACCTTTCTGTCCCAGACCTGACCTGTCTCCTGCAGCACAACCCTGCTATTGGCATTAACAACTCTCCAGTCCTTACTGAATTTAAAATACAGGTGGTATGTCCTAGCAGGGTGCTAGGAAGTCTGATCATAACAAAAATGAAACATATTC
This sequence comes from Pithys albifrons albifrons, assembly GCF_047495875.1. NCBI lineage: Eukaryota > Metazoa > Chordata > Aves > Passeriformes > Thamnophilidae > Pithys > Pithys albifrons. Next base: position 9,778,862 of record NC_092458.1, read on the forward strand.
ACTGACCCTTAGGTGAAAAATCTGGCCAGCCTATATTCCGGGATGACAGTCCATTATGCCTTTGTGTATTTTTTTTCCAGAAATTAACCTTTTCCACATGCCAATTGCTCCTCACTGTGATTTTTTTAATGTTCAGCATGAAATGTATAATGTATTATTCACTAATACAGATTATTCCACACAGACCTTCTGTGTAATTTGATTTTTATTTCTTGAAAATTCCTTTATCCTTACATTTTAAAGCATTTGTAGAAACTCAGGATGCACACTGCAAGCAAATGAAAATATGTCAGGTTTGGAATTAAAAGATCTTCAATAAAGGGTAGCAGGATTTGCAGAAGAAAGCATAATTTGCATATTCAGTTGCGAAGAGCATCTGGAAGAGGGGAGAGAAAATAATCAGCAGAGCATGTAATTCAAGCATTTTGTTTAACAAGCCAGCCAAATACAACATATTAGTCAGCAAACCAGTGCAACTAACATATATACTTACCAGCAATGGGTAAAGTTTCACATGTGTGACAGAATTTGAACTTCCTTTTCAGTGAATTAAACTTACACATTCAGAACTTTTATTCAGCGTAACCACCAAAGAGATTAAATAGAACAAAACTTGGGCCCAGAGAGTGCTGGTGAACGGAGCTGCATCCAGCTGGCGGCCAGTCACCAGTGGTGTTCCCCAGGGGTCTGTGTTGGGTCCAGTCCTGTTTAACATCTTTATTGATGATTTAGATGAGGGGATTGAGTCCATCATCAGCAAATTTGCTGATGACACCAAACTGGGAGGGAGTGTCGATCTGCTGGAAGGCAGGAGGGCTCTGCAGAGGGATCTGGATAGACTTGAGAGATGGGCTGATTCCAATGGGATGAAGTTCAACAAGGCCAAGTGCCGGGTCCTGCACTTTGGCCACAACAACCCCCTGCAGCGCTACAGGCTGGGCACAGAGTGGCTGGAGAGCAGCCAGGCAGAAAAGGACCTTGGAGTACTAATTGACAGGAAGCTCAACATGAGCCAACAGTGTGCCCAGGTGGCCAAGAAGGCCAATGGGATCCTGGCCTGTATCAAAAATAGCGTGGTCAGCAGGACCAGGGCAGTGATCCTTCCCCTGTACTCTGCGTTGGTGAGGCCACACCTTGAGTACTGTGTTCAGTTCTGGGCCCCTCAGTTCAGAAAGGATATTGAGGTGCTGGAGCGAGTCCAGAGAAGAGCAACAAGGCTGGTGAAGGGACTGGAGCACAAGCCCTATGGGGAGAGGCTGAGGGAGCTGGGGTTGTTTAGCCTGGAGAAGAGGAGGCTCAGAGGTGACCTCAGCACTGTCTAGAACTACCTGAAGGGAAGTTCTAGCCAGGTGGGGGCTGGTCTCTTCTCCCAGGCACTCAGCAATAGGACAAGGGGGCACAGGCTTAAGCTCTGCTAGGGGAAATTTAAGTTGGATATCAGAAAAAAATTCTTTACAGAGAGAGTAATCAGGCATTGGAATGGGCTGCCCAGAGAGGTGGTGGATTCACCGTCCCTAGAGATTTTTAAACGCAGATTGGATGTGGTGCTGGGTGCCATGATCTAGTAAATGGATTGGAGTTGGACCAAGGGTTGGACTTGATGATCTTGGAGGTCTTTTCCAACCCAATCGATTCTATGATTCTATGATTCTTCTCCACTGCACCCCATGCCATTTCTAGGAGCAGAGCAGAGAGACAAGTATGTTGTTCAGGGGAGCCTAATAATTTCATCCACCTTAGTAATATGCTAACAATCTTTACTTAAAGAAAATGAGAGTTCCTGCTATGCCTGTGGGATGCTGGAGGGAACAGAACCAAATGCCAGGTTTGGGGACATTTTCTTTGTCTGCCACTATTGCCCAAGAAATGGAACTGACAGTGTCGCTTTCTGCAGCACATTTTTTGGAAGCCAACAGAGGCTCCAGTTCTAGACAAGAGTTTAAGAGATCATGGGCTAACTTTTATGTAAACCCATAAATTATATTTTGTAATAATGGCAAGGTTTTGGTAACTTTCCCCACAGGGAAATCCTGGGAATTCATGCTTGTGAGAACAGCTGGAATATGCTGGCTGTTCCAATCACAAGTGTGAAAAGATGTGTCATGAGGGGAATTTCTATAGAGGTAAGCTCCACCAAGGTCTGGAAAGCAGTCTGTGAGTGTGAGTGGAAGAACTTATGGCAATACAATGTGCTTGATAAGCAGTAAACATCTAACTGTGGTGAACCTGAGAAAGAGAAGCACCAGAGCAGAGGAGACTCTTAATTAGATACCTCCATCCCCTGAGCCTTTTTTCAGTTTCCATCTGCCTTTCCAATAGTCCTCAGCTGTTACTGCTGTTGCCTCCTCGTACTGGCAGTGGCAAGAGAGAGCAACTAGGGGAAGGCATTTTTCTTGGCAAGACCCACCACAGGCCTTTGGGCTTGGGAAGATGACTCATTTACTGGCAGTCTGCATCCAGGGAATGTACTCTGAATGGGACCTGCCATCATGAGCAGGTCATGCTTAGCAGGGCCAGCTCAGCTGATCTCTGTGGCTCTGAGCTTGCTTGTGGTACATTTGGGTTTTTCACAGTGGTCTAACCACTGGGATTAGTGGAAAACTATAAATGTTTAATTTTTTTTAAACACAAATTGTTTTTCTGAAAAAATTAATATAATTGTGTAAATAATTCTGCTTTCTTTAGAAATGGCTATTTTACGTTGTAAAGTTTGGGAGCCAGAAAGATTTGCCAGCAAACCGAAGAATTCCCACTGTCTTTCAAAACCAATAATGCAAAGTTAGAAAAGAGGAAGAAATAGAAATCTGCTCTATGCCTGGATTTGGATTTCACTTATATTTAGTACTGAACAAGAATACATTACAGTTTGCCAAATGCAAACAGACTGTGGTAAAAAACCACCACAACTCTCAAATACTAGGTTGAGACTTTTGCTGTTGTTATGCCTACTGGCTGATTCCTGGAGTGTACTTATCACATGAGATGTTTCACAACACTGTTCACCTGTCAGTGTGGACAAACCATGATTGCAGCCCACGAAACAGGACAAAAAACCAATCCCAATGAAGACTTGAAATCACAGTGATTTGACAAAAAAACCCACAAAACACCCCACAACAACAACAAACCACAACCAAACCAAAAAACAATAAACAAACCACCAACATTCAGAGTTTAGATTCTTTTGGACTGAACTGTAGAGTACATGTTTTAAATGTAGTTCAGAAAGCAACATCAAGATATATTTTGCAACATATGAAGACACATATGCAGATGTTTACTGATAAACAACTGGTAGCAGATGATCAAGAATGAAGTGTTGCTGCTTTTCTCTCTGCGAAGAGAATGCCCCTAATCCCCTCTTTGCCACAAAGAAAATACAGTAAACTTGTATACAAGCTCTCAAGCAATGTTTGTCCTGTTCCCTGGGAAATCTTGGTGCTTCTGCACATCTGCAATGAGTTAAAGCACAGATCCAGGTGCTACTGACACCAAGATGTGTTTGCTACTTTCTTCAGAGTTTTTGCTTCAATTTATAGTCTCTCTTGTTAAGTAAAATTGCTATCCTGCAGAAGGGAACAATTACTTGCAGAGGTTTGTCTGGTCCCCAGCCAGGCAGTGGGGATGTTTGCAAAGAGAAGTTTCTGTGAGGGTGAGAGGAGGGGAAAGCAAAAACATTTCATGTCAGAAAAAACTGTAAGAGAAAGAAAGCCTCTGGAGGAAACACTTGATTTGAAGAAAGGAAATGAGGGTAAAAGAACTGGACAACATTATTAATTTCTCCAAGGGAGAACTTTTTCACTCTGTGTCAGCTCAAAGGTTTCACAGCAGCTTTCCAAAGAAAACCCAGGTGCCTCCGGATATGACGCCAGTGATTTAGTACTCCTGTGGGCAAGCTCTGTCAGATTTAACTGCTGTGATTTAAAACATATCTGTCCCAGATGTTTGCCTTGCTCATTGGCTGGAAATTACTGCCTTAGAGGTGAATGTGGCATGTGCTAGTGTCTCAGGGCTCGAGTTTGCAGGCTGGAGAAGAGAACTGCTTTTACAGGTTTTTGAGCTGACACAAGGGACTATGTACTAAGACAGTTGAGGCATCAGTTTGTGGCCAGTGCTGCTGTCCCTTGTAAGAGTACTGAGTAACCTCTGCTGAAAATGAGGAGCTAGGCAGGGAGTGACAACTTAGGCCAATGCAACTAAATCTGTCTGAACTCTGTCAAAACCTACCCCTGTGAGGTGTGGGTACTCCAAAGTCAGGGTTTTGTGGTTCAAGCATTGGGCTGCACTTCATTGGACTGAGGATGTTACACTCTGGGGCACGCAGAGGTTATGTGATACAAAGTGCATGACAGCACTGAGGGGTGATCAGAGCTGGGACACTTGGCTGTGAATTTAGCCATGTTTTTCAGGTGAGTTTCAGCTGATAGTATGTACACATCTACATCTCTGGTCATCATTTTGGGTTCCCTTTTAAAGTCAGTGAAGGCTGACTCTAAAGACCCAATTCATGTTCTCTCAGAGCAGACATCTAAAACAAGTAAGATGAATCATGGTCTGAAAATGCCTATATATCTTCTTTAGCTCTAAGAAAAAGCTAGGATTTCTGGCTTCAATTCTGAAGTTAAATTGAACAAATCCTCTGTTTTGTGTCCAATTTTCCAAACATTTTCTGTAACTCCGTGGTTTTCATCCTTAAAATCCCATATTGAATTTGCTTGCCAAGACAGATTTACCAGCAGTGCATTTTCACTTTTGCAGCAATAGTTATGTTAATAATAATGCACCTTGTTATACAATTGATGCACAGAATTAAAAAACTGATTAGGAAGTGGAAGAAAAAAATCAAGATAATAGAACATTTCATTGAATTAGTTATAAAAATTACACTTTTGAAGAAGAATTAAAAAAAAAGGTGATTCCATTTATAAGCAATGCAGTAAACAGAAAAAGTAATATTAAGTTGTCATAGGATACACTTTATTGTGCATCCGCTGAGAATGTTTGCACTTGAATAATGGTGACGTGACTTCTCCAGCCTTGAACACTTCCAGGGATGGGACATCCACAACCTCCATGGGCAACCTGTTCCACTGCTTCACCACATTCTGAGTAAAGAATTTCTTCCTAACATTTAATTGAAACATGAACTCTTTCATTTTAAAACCATTTTAAACCCATTTTTAAAACTATTCCCCCTATTCTTGTCACCACATAAAACATCCCTCTACCTCTTTTTCATAAGCACCCTTTCGGTACTGGAACCCTGATATAAGATCTCCCCAGAGCCTTCTCTTCATACAGAACAACCCCAGTTTCTCAGTCTGTCTTCATGCTCTGATCATCTTCGTGGTCTTCTCTGCACTCACTCTAATAGGTACATATCTTTCTTGTGCTGAGGATCCCAGAGCTGGATGTAGCACTCCAGGTAGGGTCTCAAAAAAGCAGAGTAGAAGGGGAGAATCTCCTCCCTCGATTTGCTGCCCAGGATACAATTGGTTCTCTGGGCTGCAAGCACATTGCTGGCTCATGTCCAGCTTTTCATCCACAAGAACCCCGAAGTCCTTCTCTGCAGGGCTGCTCTCAATGACTTCTTGCAGTCTGTGCTCTTGTCTAGGATTGCCCTGACCCAGCAATACTAGGACAAGACACCAAGTGCACCTTGCACTTGGACTTGTGGAACTTCATGAGGTCCTCGTGGGCCCACTTCTCAAGTTTGTCCAGGTTCCCCTGGATGACATCCGTTCCTTCAAGTGTGTCAACTGCACAGCTCTGATCCAATGTCATCTACGAACTTGCTGAGGCACTTGAGCTCACTGGTCATCACTGCACTATTTTCTTCATCATCAGGGAAGATGACAACAGTCTCAGCTCTGATCATGCCCCACACCTGCAAATGAGTGGAAAAAGAGCCTGGTCTCATACTAAAGCAATATTTCAGGGCTTGAGCCTTCTCTCTGAAGCTCCCTAGAGTTTACACTCTCTTGCCAATGTAGATGTAGCCAATTAGGCTTTAATTCTGAGAAATAATGATACAGGTGTTGTATTGGAAGGTTTAGGAGCCTCACATGCTAATTTCCTGGCTGCATACTGTTGTGGGGAACAGCAATGCAAATAAAAAGGAATACAATGGTGAAATTTGTACAAAATTACATATTTATTTCTTTTTCGCTCTTTGTGTGACTCATTACTTCTTGTGCATCTGCAACAAACTCAGTAGAAATGCTACTCAGTAGAAACTTTATCAGTAGTCTAGAAAACTAGACTCCTTACAATTGTAAAAATTACCAACATTGTTAATGTATGTGACACAGGAAATTGCTGAAAGGTGAACTCTGGCCAAATGGAAAATAATTCTTCAAGGAAAAAGTGTGCATGTGCTGGATAGAGGCTGTGGTGGGTCCACACATGGCAAATGTAAAGGATGGCAAATACAGGGATCCACATTTTCATAAATTGTGAGAAAAAAATTTATGGATGTATGATTTGAAAATAAGATCTTACTCATCATGGATGAAGACCACAAAAGCATTTGCAGAAGTGGCAAAACCTGGGAACTGCACTTGCAATACCAGTTGAAAAGAGAGTGCATGAGCCATATTTCCTTCAGTTCTTTGAAGTCAGCCTATAAACCAAGTGGACCATCTTGTCCCTTAATAAGTGCAGATGAAACTGCATTGCTCTGGGTGTTGGCTATGGTGTTAATTTCTGATAGGTCCTTCAGCAGGTTCTTTTCCTGCTCTTCCACCATGTGAAGTGAGAAACTTGGTTTTAAATTAAATAGGTAGAACATATAATTTCTTTATAAATATATATACACATAGAGTCCTACACACAGAGAGATGGAAATTTATATACTTGTCTATCTGTGTATATGTGTATACACATACACATCCCTATATATATTACACACATAGTATGAATTGAATCCCTGATGTGGGCAGAGCTCCCCACCCCACCTAAATCTAATGGTCAAAGGGACCTGTGCGGGCATCCCCCTGCACTGGCCTGAACCTGCAAAGATATCTGTGCAAAAGTAGCAATGTAAATGGGTCAGGAGGGGCACAGGGGGAGATTGAACCTGCTGTTCCAGGGACTGCAGGCTTTCTTTCAAAACAGGCTCTACTCCATTCTGTGCATAGAGGTAATTGTCTCATCACTTACCAGTTTCATGAATGTCCCACCTAATGGCTCAACAGTCTATGCCCAGAGGGCCTTTAAGATAGGATAAGGTATATTTTGAAATACAAGCAGTATACTTATGTGAAGAGTTTGTGGGAAAATTTGTTTAATCTTATGATCCTTTTGTAGAGGTGAAGTAATTGCCTATGCTGTCTTCTTACTTCATACTCTTACAAGAAAGAGCCAGAGCCAGCTAACTGTCCAATTTGTTGCTAAGACTATTAAATCCTGAAGAAATCATCCAAGGTAAAGGTTACTTTTCTCCAGTTAGTAGACAGGTAGGGTTTTGTAACATGAGTCTTTTTCAGGTTGAACAGAGAATGTAGAATTATCATGGAAAATGAAGATGCTCTGACTAAACAAAGACTTCAGGACCAGCCTAGGAGACAGGTGTCATACCATGATCCAAAGGAATAAACATGGCCAAAAAGAGAAATTACAGAGTGTGGTCCTGTAGCCCTGAAGGGAGATGCAGTTCTGAGGGAATGGTTGTGGCAGCTGGATCCTGTGCTTGCAGTTTGTCCTGAACTCTTCCTCGCTAGTGCTGGCAGAGGACAAGTGTGATCAAACCAGAAATTCCTTTTGTGAACCCTGTGTCTATTTAGTCCGTGAAATATAAACACATGTGGACTAGGACACCAACAACTAAAGACAAAGCATGCCTGTGGGCTACCACCCTGCTGTGGGGATCTCAGAGGCCCCTCTTTTAGAAAGGATGATTAAGAGTAGGGTTGTCTACTCTCATGAAGAGGGATGCAGGCTCTTTTACGGGCCCTGTGCAGCCTTACCAGCCTCCAGGAAGAGCAGGCTACAGCTTATCTGGCAAAGCAGTGGTTTATGTAACATAGTGTGACCAAAATGTATTAAACCAATAACAGACTATTAAAGTGATTACCTGATCAGTCAGCAGGTGTCTTGTTCAAAGCATGAAATGGCCAAAGTCTCCCTGCCCATAGGTGACTAGAAACTAAGAGATTTCTGTATTGTAGAATCCTCCTTACTATGGCTGAATTTAAAGCTCTTAGCTAGTGCATCTTCACTTATAATCCTTATCACTGCACATTTGGATGCATATGCTAATTCCTTTTAGTGGTGGAATTGCTGACATGTTTGTTAATACTGATAAAGGTATGATTATACATAACATGTGGCAAACTAACCACTAAATTCATGCAACACCAAAGGGGAAAAATAGTTTTTCCATTCCTTTTACATGTTAATCATCAAAATCGATACTTACACCACTTTCTCCATTCACACATATTTCCCACAACAGTTTTAATGAGGAAACTTCAGCGGCTAGGACACAAATGTAATTTCAAGTCAGATTAAAGTGTCAGCTTGCATCAAGCATGCAGTGCCAAACGCAGCAGCCAACAGCTATTCAGCAGGGAGAGCCATGGAAAGGTCCAGCCCTGTCCTCATCTCATCAGCAGTTGTGCATCAGCCTGTGCTCGGGTTGCTTTCACAGATTTCCCACTGGCAGGGTCTGGGGGCGATGTTCAGCTTCTGCTTGTGCCTTTTAACATAGCTGATTATTTTTAAAGACATGGACAACGGAACCCTAAATATGATTCCAGGTCTCTTGCATGTGTTACAGATAGGAATAAAAATGAAACCAAGTTGCTTGGGCTCAGAATCAGACCAGCATTAGCAGCTTTGAATCCCCAAATATACAAACACAAATTTAGCTCTAGTAGCCAAGCAGAAAAAAAAGACAAATATTTATATGGTTTGCATTGAAGTTCTGTCTACTTGGACTTCTATACAAATGGGCAAATATTCAGTGATAGAAATAGGATTTTGTGATTGTAAACGGTACTAATTTGGGAAAGAAAGAAGTGCAAATAGAAATGATTTGTGAGAACAGAACTTTCACAAATAGATCCATAGATATGAGGTGAAGGTCTTCCTGTAAAAATATTGCCTTTTTTTGCTGGTAGATTCATGATGGTTTGTTTAGACTGAGAAATTGCTTAAAAATAAAGGGGCACTGCTTAGATACAAAAATCCTGGTGAGACTATCACTCAGTGAAATCAACTGAACAGGGGGAAAAGACATGAGCCCACATAGGACTGCAATTTCCACTCCACTCAGAGAGGGCCTCCAGTGTGGAGTGCAGGTCCCCAGACATGTGGTTTGAATATCTGTAGAATACACAGCGATCAGTGCTGTGCAGCAGGCGATCAGCTCTCCCCTTCTTTCACCCTGTCAGGGCTTGGCAGATAAGAGGGGTGGTTTTGAACAGCGTGCTGTGGCCAGGGAGGTGCTCAGCAAAGTTTGCCTGCAAAAAACTTTCTGGGGAGCGGTGCAGATCTGTGTGCAGTCCTGTCTCTGCGGGTTTTCTTTGCGAATCCCCTGCAGGCAGAGTTTGCTCAACTAGTTGAACTGGCTCTTTCTGTCTTGTTTTTTTGGCAAACTAAGAATTTCCTTCCTGATAAAAACTGACTGCGGGCGCCCCGATTGGGCGTCGTGTTGAAGAGGATGTGACATCAGGCACATCTCTCGCTTCGCTGGATCACTGGCTGCCGACCAGGGCAGCCAGAGAGCTGCTTCGTTAAATCCCAACCCAGGTACTCGAGTTTCTGTACAGAGTGCTGTCGGCACCACGTCCCAGGCTGCTGCATGGACTGTTTGACTCATGCGTGCAGACTCTGCTTCATAGATCACTCTGACCACTGGGGGCTCACTGGGGACGATGGAATTTGAACTCTGGAGACTAACCACAAAGTGAAAAAAACAGAAATTGGACAGACAGGGCTGAGATGGATGATGAGAGAACAAATCAAAATGCCATCAAATTGCAAGGCGTTGGAGGCCAGGCATCTGCAACATCTCCATCAAACCCGCTGATGAGGGGTAAGTAACGCTCCAAGCTCACCACAAGCTTTCAGCTCTGCCGAAGGCAGCAAAGGACAGGGTCAGGCTACAGTGGCATGCTGCTCCTTATGTCCAGCTTCCAGGACAGGTCAGTCCCACAAAACGCTGCCATGCCTTTGTGCTTTGGAAGAGATTTTAAAAAATCTATTTCTATTTTATATTGAACTTTTGGTTGATTTTCTTGTGTATTATAGAAAAGGGTGTTTGATTCTGTACTGCAGTTTGTACAAGCAGAAACAAATGAAACTCTTGAAGCACAGCACGCTGAAAAAGTTCCAATGTGGCATGTTTGACTTAAATTAGTGCCAGCTGGAAGCTCAGCACTGGCTCAGTTCCTCTTTTCTTTTTCGTTCTTTTCATCCCCTTCCTCCTACTTTCATCCTTTATTTTCTTCTTTCTTCTGATTATTTTAATTTTTATCTTTCTCTTTTTCCTTTTCATTTTTTTCTTTATTGTTCATCCTTTCTCCTTTTATTTTAGATGAGCAGACCTAAGTCCAGGCTGAGCCAGCAACACTGGTGGGTTGTTGTGGTCAGTTGTGACCAATGCTATTGTGGTCACATAACAGCAAATATTTATTTAGACAAATGGCCTCACTCTGATCACTGCTCTGTGTCTGGCCTAGAGCCACTGAAAATACAACAGGGTGAAAAAAGACAAGTAATTTATAACTTCACATAACAGTTTAGCTGGACGTGTTCCACATAGCTCTGTTTCTATGAAGTTATTCCTTCATCTAATGGCGAGTGTAGAGGGAATGAGGTAAATTAAGAAAATGTGACTTTACACTGTCCTCACTTGTCTCCTAGGCTGTTCAGCATGCTTCCACTCATGCCCCAGAGAAAATTAAGACCATAAAACCACAATGTGAAGTTGATCAGTCTATCTGCTGTGCAGTCTGCCTCTCCTCATGTGTGTCACATATGCGCATCCTGAGACTGGGGTGTGAGGAAGGGACAGTGATGCTCTTAACAGTATGAACAGATCCAGGTGCACATTGGAGATGAGCTCCAGCAAAATGGATGCTGGAAGGAGAGAATCCGACATGGTGCAGTGCTGGACACAGATCATTTGGTCCTTTGAAAATCAGAGTTCAGTCCACTCCTCTTTTGTCTGCCTGCTTCTTAGCAGAGTCAATAAGCTCTGCTTGCAACTTCCAGCAGGAATGTGTTTGGCTCATGCTTCGTATATCACAACTTTTATGAAAAATACCATTTTTAATAGTGTTCTATACTAATGCCTTTGTGTGTGCAAATACGTAGGCAAGAGCATATCTTTACTGAAAGGACTTCAAAGCCCCTCTCAAGCTGCATGGTGTGTGACAAGCATGGAAGCAAATCAGCCTGAAGACAGGCATGGAGGGAGCAACGCCCTTTGCATGTTCAAAGGCTCTGAGAAGTTGCTTCAGCCATCACCACAAAAAACAGTGCTCTAGAAAAATTCAGTGAAAGCTCTGTTGTCCACAGGGAGCAGTCAGAATTTGCATGCTTGTGTGGTTATTACTATAAGGCTCCCTCTGTATACATCACCCTGCCAGTGTCATGTGCCCGAGGAATGGCAATGCAATCAAATATAACCAGAGGGTTAATGCAACCTCTGGGCCAGCTGGGACTTTCTGCAGTGAAAGAGGGAGCTAAGTGACCCAATGCCACCGAAAGCTAGTGGGATTCTGATGTCTAGATGCTGAACTATTGGCTTGGTAAGAGAAAACTGATCTGGACCATCCATGCAGCAGAAACAATGTCGGATCTAAGGACTGGTGATATTCTTTGTTCTCTCTCTCTCTTTTCCACTTTTATTTCCCTCCTCCCTTGCTTCATGTGGGCAAAACTTGGCTGTCATATTCTCCCCTGTACTACAGTCTGACATGTACTGTGGGAGTTGGAGATTGTGGAAGTGTACTGTGGCTTGTGAGCCAGAATCTTTGAGAAGTTTGTTGTGAGAGTTGAGAGCTTATTGAAGGATACTGTAAAAATTAGGGTCTTGTTTTGAGAAGTGTATTGTAAAGTTCAAGGGCTTGTTAGCCAGCACTTTTTGAGTCTAAACAGCAGGCTTATTTCCAGAATTAAGGCAATCTTACAATAAATCCCAAGAGCTCCCTGATACGTGATCTAGTGTGTTTGTTCAAACTGATAAGAGTTTGGAACAAACATCTCACCCTGACCGGTGGGTCGTGACGCTTGTCCAGAAGGCTGATGTGAAGGTCACTATCAGAAGCCTCACTATAATCCAGGAAAGCTTCATCTACCACTTTCCTGTCAACTCTGAGGTGAAGGGCCTTGAGGGGAAGCAGCTGAGGTCCCTTGGTCTGTTCAGCCTTGAGAAGAGGAGACTGAAGCGAGACCTCTTTTCTGTGATGACCAGTAACAGAACCTGAAGGAGTGGCCTGAAGTTGTGTTAGAGAAGGTTTAAGTTGGATATTAGGAAAAGATTCTTCACCCAGAGGGTGGTTGGGCACTGGAACAGGCTCCCTAAGGAAGTGGTTACAGTACCAAGCCTGACAGAGTTCAAGAAGCATTTGGATGATACTCTGGGGCACATGGTGTGACTCTTGGGGATGGTCCTGTGCAGGGCTAAGTGTTGGGCTTGATAATCCTTGTGGGTCCCTTCCAACTCAGCATGTTTTGTGATTCTGTGATTCGAATCTGACTCAGCTTGCCTGTGGACTAAGGTCTAGGTAAATTTCGAATTTGGATGAACAATCTTGTTTTCTCTGTGCAAGAGCAGTAGTACATATTTTTGGCAATCAGAAATCCTTGTTCCAGTGGTGATACATTTAGTGAACACAGCTGTGTCACTCACATAGACACTGGTCTAGCTGCTTCATGGGCAGCTCTGGTGAGCAGAGTGTTTTGAAAATTTTCCCAAAAGTCACTAGTTCAGGGTTTTAAAAGCTTGTGGTCAGCTGGAACTGACATTTGCTTGTCCTTACTCAAATATAAATACTGATCATTTGTATTACTGTCAGTGTGCCTCCTGTGCTGTGTAGAAGAGGGAAGTGAGACACGAAAATCCATTGCAGCCTCCCTCCTTTTCCAGGCAAGAAACACAGGCAGCCTGCAGCAAGTAGAACACAGAAATGTTGTCATTTCCTGGAAGGTGATGCCTTGGATGCAGAAGCTGGGGAAATTTGCCCTCCCTTCCAGGGGGCTTGCCTCCCTGGCATTGCTTCAGGGTGGAGGTGTTTGCTGCAGATGGAGATGGGACTGAAGAGACATCAGCTTGGGGCTGATCTGGAAGTACACCATGGCAATTAGTCATCAGTCAGGTCTTTAAAACACCTCTTCATGAGGTATCTGAGGCTGTTGTGAAGGACTCCATAGGACTATACTTCTACCTAGAATAAAACTCTCAGTTCCTTTCAGTATAGAGCTCCCAGCTGAATTATGACATGTTAACACACACTGCTTTATTTTGCACTGACATTTATTTTTGATGTTTATATGGTCAATCTTTTAATTCATTGTTATAATGTGGCAAAATTACAAGCTAATGACCAGTCCACAGACAACTGATCTTGTTCTTTTTAAAATTTCAGTAGAAGAACTGAATGGATAAAATCTGCACATAGGTATGTCCATCTTTGCAACCAAATGCTGACATGATGATATAACATGTTGGTAGATTGCACAAACCCCTGCCTGTATTTGTGTGACCAAAAAAAGATGAAGTTGCAGCTCAGAAAACTTGTTCTTCAATCTAGATTTTCAGAATTTCTGTAAACATACTTCTCTTACAACTCATGCAAATTGGGCAATGGCATTAGTTCCTAAATGGGACAATGCTTTTTACAGACCTTGGAAGCACAACCAAGAGTAACACAGGCAGGATCAGCAAGAACAACAGCACAGTCAGATAAGCATCAATTTGACACACAGTTACATCACTTAGAGTGAAGTTATTTTAGTCAGTTCATACTGTGCTTTAATAATTGTAGCATAGGTTGCCTATTGTCCTGAGACTAGAACCGCAGCTTCTGGAACTGTGTCCGTTTGCTAAAGCAAAAGGATGTTTGTGAATTTATTGAAATTATGGGACATGGCACATGGAACATAGAAGGAGGCAGGTAGAGCCCAAATGAAGGTAATAAAAAAATTACAAATATCTTTAGAAGTTAATTCATGGACTCATAGTACAGTTTGGGTAGAAAAGTACCTTTAATGTCCCTGCAATGAGCAGGGACACCTTCCACCAGACCAGGCCCCTCAGAGCCCCATCCAAGCTGACATGGAATGTTTCCAGGGATGGGGCATCAGGGAACCTGTTGCAGTATTTCACCACCTCAGTGTAAGAATCTTCATTCTTTTATCTAGTCTAAATCTACCCTCTTTTAAAACCTTTACCACTTGTTCTGTCACAACAGGCCCTGCTAAAGAGTTTCTCCTCAATTTCTTATATGCTTCATTAAGTACTGAAAGGCTTTAGTGAGGTCACCCCAGATCCTTCTCTTTTCAAGGCTGAACAATCCCAATTCTCATAGCCTTTCCTTATAGGAGAGGTGCTCCATTCCTCTGATCATTTTTGAGACTCTCCTCTGGACTTGCTCAAACAGGTCTGTATCTTTCCTGTGCTGAGAACCCCAGTGCTGGACACAGTACTCCAGGTGGGGTCTTATGAGAGCAGAGTATAGGGGCAGACTCACCTGCTGGCCATGCTGTTTTTGATGTAGACCAGGATATGGCTGGCATTCCCCAGACTGTAGGGATACCAGCTGTTGCCCTGACCCAGGTGCAGCACCAGCACTTGGCCTTGTTGAACCTCATGAGGTTCCCATGGGCCTGCTTCTTGAGCTTGTCCATATCCCTCTGTATGGCATCCCATCCTTCAGGAGTGTCTACTACACTGCTCAGCTTCATGTCATCTGCAAACTTGCCGAGGGTGCACTCAATCCCTCTCTCTATGTCATTGATGAAGACATTGAACAGCACTGGTCCCAGTGCAGATCCCTGAGGGACACCATTTGTCACTGATGTCCACTGGGGCATTGAGACATCGATACTACCCCATGGATGAGACCATCCAACCAATTCATCATCCACCAAACCGTCTACCCATCAAATCCACCTCTTTCCAATTTAGAGAGAAGGATGTTGTGGGGAATCATGTCAGACGCCTTACAGAAGTCCATATAAATGACATCTGTAGCCCTTCCCTTGTCCACTGATGTAGTCACTCCATGGTAGAAGGCCCCTGGGGTGGTCAGGCAATTGTTATACATCACCCAGATTTCCTGAGTTCATTTCTCTGTACATTTCAAGTACTTATAAACATTGAGGTGGACATGAAGTGGCTCAAAATGTTGTTTTGTAGTAGCAGAAATATCCTTTTACCTATATGAATAGCTCTAGAAAAATGTATTGCAGTTTTAAAAGACTCTTGCAAGAACAATTATAAATCTATAGCAGACATTTTGCAGCCACAATGGCAGCAAAAGTCAACACCCTACCTAACATAGTTATGCAGGCAAAGACCTTCTGTTTGTGATAAACAACATATTTCAGATACCACCATCTTCATTACATCATTTCCTTAAGTGCAGAATTTTTCATTCACAAACGCATTTTAAGTCTTGCTGTACTAGAACTCATCTTGTTTAAATTTCTTCTCCTTCACTGAGCACACTCGAAGAAGAGAGAGCAATAGCCCAGCAGGCTGGGAGATGGCTGACACATCTGGTTGTCATCTCTTTACAGCACACCTTGGCATAGACAGAAGGGGCAAGACATTGTTCAGGAGGGGTTCAGCTCTCCCATGCATGTTTGTACCAGAGACAAGGCCTATGAGTCTTGTGTAAGCACTGACATCATCAATTTATCTGTAAAAATTATTTTAAAGAATTATGGTAGCTTACTAGGTTTTTTGGCTGAAGGTGGACTTCTCACTGTTAAGCATTCCATTCCATATACATGGTCTAGCATAGTTCCTGAAAATCATGCAACTCATCCAGCAAATCAGTCATTGGAGTTTTCTCTGTAGTTAGTGGAAGGAGAGTGGGACATCTTCAGAGAGCAGCAAAATGTATTTCTAAAGGAAAATAGGTCAAGTGCCTGCTGAAAACACATCCCTTCCTTCCCAGGGGGAACCTGTGCCATTGCTATAAACAGGGCACTGAGGTTTGAGTTACTGAATGCTGAAGGAGGTAAATGTCTCCCAGGGGGATTATTGCTGTCAGCTGACTCTGAGCCACAGAATCTGTAATACTGAAGATCTTCTGTTAATATTGGCATGGTATACACATGCTGTACCTCACTTTGTGGTTTCAACAACACACAGAACACAGCTACTTAAAATGTACCACTCACACCAAATACTGAACTCTGAAAGGCAAAATTAACAGGTAAAACAATTTATCTCCTTGTACGGTGGTACCTTCTCTTGCTAAGCATTGACTCTCGCCTAGCTCTGAGCAGGACTATGACTGGGCAGCCATACTCTCTTCAAAACTTCTTTTGAGGTAGCTGGTAAAATGTAACAAGCTCACAGAAGCAAAGGCACTGGAAATAATTTAAAGAGAGAGACGAGCTCAGCCAACACCAGGTGATGTTTTGCAAATCTCTCTCCTGTCTTCTGAAATGGAGCACAGCTGCTCAGTGCAAACATAGGGCGAGTTAAAAACACACCCAGAGAGAAGCCATCCTCTTATCTGCTTCCCAGTAGCTGTTCCAAGGAAAGCTTGGCAAGTCGAATAAATAAAGTAGAAGAGAAGTCAAACAGTTGAAGGTAAATTATGCTGATGAAATAGAGTTTTTAACCTTTTCCTCATCTTTCTTTTTATACAGACTTTGTTTCAGACTGGTCTCCTTTACATGAAGCCTCTATCCATGGGCGTCTGCTTACTGTGAAGAAACTCATTGAACAGGTACCCCTCCATTGGGTTGATGTGGTCCCTGCTGGGTTTGTTCAGTGGTTGAATGCAGTCTGTGCTTTACTGTGAAACTTTGAGGGTGAGAAAATCATGTTGACCAGACTGCAGTGAAATCTGCATGGAACAGTTTTTCTTTCCCAGTGCCTTGCCCAGCACAAGCTCTGTGCACTAAGGTGATAATTCTTTGAACTAACTGGGGTGATACTTTAAATCTGGTGCAAGTAATAGAACCTTTGTTGCTAGGATCTCTGGATGATTGAGGGATTCCCTCTGCAGCTGCTGTGCCTGTGAACAGCTTTTGGTGCCCTAGTTGGGGAACAGGTCTGGACCCAGGAACTGAATATGTGTTAAGGCTTCAATCAGCCACTTGCACATTTGTTTTTTAAGTGCCTGAGGGTATCCTGGGGAAGTGATTTCTAAATGTCACTGGCTCATTTGTTTGAAATCATTTGATTTAGCTAGTAGAGGAGTTGATGGAAAGGGAAGAGGTATTGGACTCTTCCATCTTAAGCTTCTGAAGCACTAAGATTGCTAGAAACAAAAGATCTTGCAGAATCAAATCAATGGTTTCTAATTCAGGGACTGGCTTTCCTTCAGTGGGTGCCTTGCTGCAAAAAGCAGAAAACACTCCAGAGCATTTCAGGATTAGACCCAGTCAAACAACTGCATACTCAGTGGGCAAAAGGTCAGAAGGCTCCAGCAGTGATATAAAAGGCAGCAGTCATGACCCTGCCAAGAACATTAGTAATGATTTTTCATAATTTTTTAATTTATTTCATATTTCGCTATTCATGCTGTACTGGAAACAAAACCATGCCGAGTTCCTGACAGGATGTCTGTATTGTCTTACTGGATGTCCATTACAGCTTTCTGTGCTGATTAGCAGTGTGCAGAAGGCATGGCCTCTTGTACCTCCTCCAGCCAAAGCATCTTATCCTCTTTATCTCCTTACTTTTTACATGAGAAGCTCCAGGCAGTTGAGGAATGTCTGATTACACAAAGCTTTGAAGCCAGAAAGGGGTTTGTTGTTGTTGTTGTTGTTGCTGTTTTTTGCATAGGTGTTTTTGTAGTTGGTTGTAATGATATTTTCCATTATCTTATCAGGGGAGTGATGTTAATCTTGTTACAGCGGACCAGGTTTCTCCTCTCCACGAAGCCTGCCTAGCGGGTCATGCTGCTTGTGCCAGTGTCCTATTAAAACACGGTGCTCAGGTGAGTACATGATGGACAGGCCATTGTGTCTAGTGTTAGTATGTTGTATAACCACATTTTAATGCTAGGTGATGTCATAGCAGCATATCACTGTGATTTACACTCTGTACTTACCTCTGCTTAAGGTGCTTATGTTGTAAAATGCACTTCTTTATAAAGCAATTCTAAAAGCACAGATATAAACAACAGGTATTAATGTTCTTTAGATGAAGATTTAATGTTCTCATCATTTACAAGAACAAGGAGAAGTTCATCTTGCAATGGGTTTAAAATTCTGCAACAGTTAAGGGTGTATTTTATTTTTTGCACAGATAATCTCATATTCTCATATACAGAGTCTCAATTAGAAGTGTAGGACTGCTGGGATCAACTGACAATAAAATGGAAAGAAAATGGAAATAACATGGAAATAAAATGGTGAAATCATGCATCATGACCACTACTTTTCAACTTAATGTCAAAATTATAGTGAGAAAGAAAATTAAGTCATACATAAACTGCCTTTCAGTTAAAAAAAAAGGGGGGGAAGGCTGCACGCTTTTACTCAGAAATGGACTGTTTCAGGAGGGAGCTTTGAGCAGGTTTGTCTCAGCAGAGAAGACTAAGAAATGGGCACATATTTAACTTGGTAACTCCTGAGAGACTGTGGATTGGTGCTAACTAAATAGGTTTTTTGCAGGAGGAGAAACTTGAGTGCAATTTTAAAAAGTATTTTTTTAATGATCATGTCAACAAAAAGTCATAATTTCCAGAAGCACCAGGGATTTTTGGCATGAAATTAAATAAAATATTGAGAACCCTATTTTCTGCCAAAAAAAGGATAATTGAATTGTGAAATACCAAGACAACAACAAAAAAAGGCCTGATGGCGTTATTTTCCCCCAGGTGAATGGAGTGACTGTTGACTGGCACACTCCGTTGTTCAGTGCTTGTGTCAGTGGCAGTGTGGCTTGCTTGAATTTATTGCTGGAGCATGGAGCCAGCCTACACCCACCCTGTGACTTGGCATCCCCCATCCATGAAGCTGCTAAGAGAGGTAACCCTACAGGCATCAGCCCTCCTTTCCAGGTTGCTAGCAGTGTGTTGAAGTAGAAGAGCGAAATAAAGAAGAAAATTTTCTTGGTTTGGGTCATGTAACGTGTCTTGCTAGTTCATCTCATTATGAGGGGTGAAGTTCTTTCCACCCCTATTGCTCATCAAGGGCAGGTCAGTTCAGCTGTCAGATCCTCTGAGTTCACATGGTGACACCTGGAAGGGGATACATTGCCCAAGTCAGCCCCTACAATGTGGACATTTGAAGGAGAAGTCTGACTGACTTCAAAAGCAGTGGAGAGAAACACAGAGTGATTAATTTCACCTTCAACAGACATCTGAAATGAGCCAGATAAAATATGAAGGCTTTAGCCATTTTTGATGAGTTTGGTTTTGCAGCTCCTGTTTTCCAGGTTGGATTCACTGGAGTGGATGAAAAGTATTACACTACCATCTCTTGAAAAAACATTGAATCTTTGCCAAAGTACACCATTGCAATAGAGAATTTGCTGGGGCTAAAAACCCACCACCACCAACAACAAAAGAAGCCTGATCTGTCTAAATTGACTCTTCCTTTGTCCCTTTTAAGGTCACGTGCACTGTGTTGAAGAACTTGTGTTCCATGGAGTAAATATAGATCACAACATAAAACATCTGGGTACTCCACTTTATGTAGCTTGTGAGAACCAGCAAGTGAACTGTGCCAAGATGCTGCTTGAGTCAGGTAAAAAGAAAAATAAAGAACAGTGTAGTTTTATTTTTTGCAATATCTATCTGTGGATTATCTTTTCATCAAAGATTTCAAGGAGCTCCTGCCTTGGGACCTAGAGATGTTTCACTCTTAATGGCAGCCCTGGGTTAAATGTAGTATCAAGGTGACCAGGGTCTTCTTGATCCAGGAACTCAGCATTACAGTTGCCAACAAAATGATGGGTGATTCTGGATTTCCCATGACTGATGGTGCCTGGAACAAAGACTGTCCTTTCCAGTGTCTGTGCATGTGATGCTCCAGTTATTTGAAATGGACAGGAAGAAATTTCATTTTTTACTTTTACTCCCTCTTTACCTAGAACAATTAACTGAATCATTTTTACATAGTATTGCTGCAAACAGGTTTTAATTCTGAGTTCATAAAAAGTTGGAGACATTTCCAACACAGAAGAATGTTCAGCACTATATACTTCACATCACAGAAACCTAGCTATGAGTCTAAGCACTTGGATAATTACACAAGACCATTTCTTGTTATCTACAGTATTTACAGCTTTTCTAACCAAAAGGGCTGTATAACCTAGAGTAGCCACATAACTAGTACAAAAATGACGGACCAACAAAGCCTGTTTAGAAAAACCAAGCAAACATCAGGTATACCTTTTAGGTACATCATTACTGAGCACAGGGATCTCTTTTTGAAAAAAGTCAAATGCAATTTATTCTAAATTTTAAATGTTTGGGTATCATTTTCTCTTTTTTTCTGATAACTTGTTTTCTACTGCCTCCTATATACAGGAATCTGTACTATAAAAACATTATAAATAGTTTTGAATTAGTTCTGCAGCTCAGCCTTCTTAGGGTGTTTTAGGAGCCATTAGTTCAAGGTAACAAATGGGAGAACTTCCATCAGGGGTGCTTATGCCCTCTTCTAACAAGGGCCTCTGGAACTTTTTGTTCCTTACATGTTTTCCCCAACAGATACTTTGGCATTTGGAAATTCCACCAGCTTAAGCCTCCAGTACAGACCATGTTGAAACCCTGTCTATATTTTATGGCATGAGAAGTAAAGGTGGGACATAGGTGCACCTACACCTTTGTCCTACTTCAAGATCCATGAGCTGGGCTGTGGATGAAGGGCTTCCTCATGCAATATCACTCTGAGATCATTTTCTTTGTCACAGCTCCACTGCTCCTCAACCAGTGTGAGTTGTGCATGTACAATTTGTAATACCAAGGCCTCTGGGTGAATGCTACAGGATTTATGTTATTTGAAGAAGTAGCACCTAGTGCAGTGAATAGAAATAGGCTACGGTATAGTCATTATTATTTGTCATTATTCTTTGTCATCTCTTGGTGTTCAGGAGCAAATGTGAACAGTGGCAAGGGCCTGGACACCCCTCTGCATGTGGCCGCCAGGAATTGCAGTGTGGAACTGGTGACGCTGCTGATTGACTTCGGAGCAGACATTTGGATGAAGAATGCTGAAAATAAGAGGCCGATGGAGCTGGTCCCACCTGACAGTCCCATGGGCCAACTGTTTCTACAGAGAGAAGGTGCCCCTTTGTCCTTGTTTTACTTAGGGAAAAACTACGCAGACTGTTGCAAAAGGCTATGCTATTCCAGGCTACTAACACCAGAAAACTGAGAGTCACTAAGCTTGACTCCCTTTGCTGACATATGGACACTGTATTTTCTAGTGCCAGAATACAGTGGTGCACTATCAGTGATAATGGTAAGAACAATAACCCATCTTGAACCTTTGGATTGTGAATCTACTGCATCAGGGAGTATTGTGGGGCTTGCAATATAATGCAAAATAGAACTTAGGTAAAAATACAAGCAAAACATACAAGTGTCTATTTTGTACTTGTAAATTAAATAGTTCCAGGTCGTTTTATTTTATTGATTATGAACTCTTTAATGAATCATAGATAGAACTGTTACTTGCCATTCTTGAGGGAAATTACACTAGGATCTCTAGTGTCTACTCATTTTTGTTCTTGGGTTCTTCAGATTTTCCTCAGTTCACCAAGCTATAAACATTACTAAATAATCTGGATTTTCATTGTTTGAAATATGTTGGTGATGGTGTGGTCCATGACTTTATTATACCAGTTACGTTTTGATGTGATTGTTGCCATGGAGAGATCTACACCAAGGTAGAAATGGAATAGCAAAGTGATGAATCAGGCCCTTATTGAAATAGTAACATGAAAATAATAGCATGGAAACAACTGTGTTGTCCATGTTATGTGTGAGCAATGAATATTTCATTTTCCAGCCTAATCTATGGCGCACAGATCAGTGATATTTTGAGTTCCAATCCCTGCAGTGTTTGACTCCTGACTCCTGTTTATTTGAGATATTAAAACAGGCACACCCTGTGGAGCTGGCC
Source organism: Pithys albifrons albifrons (assembly GCF_047495875.1). Lineage (NCBI taxonomy): Eukaryota > Metazoa > Chordata > Aves > Passeriformes > Thamnophilidae > Pithys > Pithys albifrons. The sequence goes on from NC_092458.1 coordinate 9,801,140, forward strand.
TGAGAAACTCTGCTGTCAGCTTGGGCAGTAAGGAACTTTTCTAAGTGAAATTCAGCTATCAAAATCAGAAACGCTAAATACCTGAATGTATTTTTTCTGTGGAATAGTGTGTTTCTGATGTTCTCCAGCATGCCCTTCTCTGAGTAGGGTCATCCTTGATAGACAGGTGATATCTGACTTTGGCCAGCTGAACCATTGCTGTCCAGGAGAGTGTTACAAACATTACCCTCCTTGTTTCACACAGAGGTTTGGAAATGTGCTGCAGGGATCAGAGTCACCCTGCCAGCTACACAGCCCTCCAGCACCACCTGCTGTACTCCTGCCCTGTCCCATACGTGGCTCCTCTCCCCGCAAGCCTCAGATGCTGGGGGGCAGGATGCTGCCCATGGCCAGGCAGGCTGCAGGGAGTGTGTTTTGCCACCACAGATGAGTTGGTGAGTGCACCAAACCAGTCGTGCTCCAAGGACTAGCCCAGAGCAAGTGTAGTACATGTTATAGTCTCTCTTCCCACAACTTGACCATGCTGCTGGACCACCTCATAATCTGCTTGCATTACAAGGAGAGTCCTACGTGTGGGTGGGAGAATTAGCTAATGATCAAAAAATGTACTTTGTTTTTGAAGAGTATGCTTGTGCTTGCTGAATATTTTCCAGTGTAGTGTCACTGCTTGTATTCTGGTAAGTCTTAGTATTTTGATAAGTCTTTATATTTGGGGTTTGGTTGTTTTCTCTTTGAATGGAAGATTTTTTTTTTTAAATGTGATGTTTACAGGCAGAGAATTTATCTGTGAGATCAAATGGCCAAGCACAATTGCAATATAATAGTGCAACATCCAGTTTAACTTGCCCCATATTGGTTTGCTTTGTTTTGTTTCCAAGAACAGGGTAAAACTAAGTTATAGGCTGACTCCTAGCAGAAGGCAGCAGCCCTTCACACAGCCCTTCAGGGAGCACAGCAGTTTTCAACCTTGGAGAGCTGCTGGAAATGTATCCTGCATGAGGATACATTTAACAGCTAATTGAAGCTGCCACCTCACTGCATTTTTCCTCCAGCCTCCCTTCCTTCCCACTGCACCACACTCCTTACCAGCACTACCACCTCAGCTCTCAGAGGACACTCTCACCGGCCAAGCAGGCACAGGCATGCGGGTGTGGCACCTAAATTGTCCCCTCCCAGCTCACTTAGCTCCCTCTCGCTTTCTACAATGTCTCTTCCTATCTCCTCACCACTCCCAGCATCCAACCCCCACATTCGTGCCAGTCCTTCTTACCTGCCCTCCCATGACCCCTGCCACTCTCTGCACTTGTTGCCCTAGTGTGAATGATGCTCTGGGGCACTGAACACTCACAAGTAGGACAGTTAAAACTTCATAGATGATCTACCTCTTCCTGAAAAGGATAAGTAACGCAAGTAAATGTATAATGTGTGTACAATTAGTATCTTATACTTCGATTTTTAAAGAAGTAACAAAGATTCTTCAGCAGGGCTTGCATTTATCAACATGGGACCAGTTAATCTGGAAGATTTAAATAAAGAATTAAGTGGTGTTTCTTTTGCTATGTGTTTGCCACTGTTATGAAATACATCTCAAAAAAGCAGCGGACTGAAAATTTGGAGCTCAGTGTGGGAGTAAGGGGAGAGAAGGAGTTTTAAGGTAGCATCAGTCATCTCTTCTCAAACAGAAACTATTTCGTACTGGCGTAGTTTAGAAGGGATGCTGCTGATGCTAATTGCAGCTGTGTAATGACAGTGTGGATTAGGATTGCAGGTGGGCTGATGTCCTTTGGTGTGTGCAAGTTTGGCTTTTCACTGCTGAGTGTGAAAACATGCTTGCAGGAGGTCGGGGGAGCGGTGATGCACAGCTGCTGTTTTAGCTTTATAATTTTGACACTTTAAAGCCATGTGTGTAATCTTTTGCGTGGCTCTTTCTCCAGGGCCACTGTCCTTGATGCAGTTGTGCCGTCTGTGCATCAGGAGGTGCTTTGGACACAAGCAGCATCAAAAAATAACTGGACTTCTCCTCCCAGATGAGCTGAAACGTTTTCTTCTCCACATTTGAGCCTTACATGTTCAAAATGGTGCCTTTAATAACACAGCAAGGTTTGTTGACTCTTCATCACTAGTGTTGCCAGTGTCTGCAGTGTTCATTTATGGCAATTTTTAGTGTATGGTAAAGCCTGGGTCCAAAAAGCACAGGCCTGACTGACTCACTCAGTCCTCACTGCCACCACCACCACCAAATCCATCATTTGGAAAGAAACAATCCTGCATAGTTGCGTGGTGAAGCTTGGAAATGTGGCTTGAGAGCCTCCTCGAAAGCACAGAAACAGCATAACATTTTAAAATAGATGCCTTGATTCTCTGGCAGAGTTTCAGAAGTCTTGTGGTTGACAACCCCTTACAAAGAAAACAGATATACCAGCCCAGCACTGACAGCACTTCCCTTTCATGTTAAGCACATTGAGGAGTAAGCAGAGGTCAAATGCCTGTCATCTGCTGGGGCGGTACCTACCCCACTCTATGGGAAAGGGAAGAGAATCCAACTGAACCTACTTGCCAAACAAGGGAGGCCCCCTCTGGCAGAAGTTATTTATGGTTTAAGGATATCACACTGCAGACAGATAAGTACCAACCAACAATCATCTGCATTTAGGCCAACATCTGAAATAGGCATTTCTGCCATGACAGCAAGTAGGTCAGTGCTGATGGCAGCTTTCCACAGTGCAATAATAGTGAGGGGAAAGCTTTTAATAATCCATTAAAATCACTTATTCCTGATAGTTTGAGACATAAGAGAGCTACACTTTAGAAGTACACATTTTCGCCTTGTAATGTATTATTTTCCAAGGACACAGGCTAACAGGTTATCAGTTGCAGGCATTGAGTGCCTCCCTTTTCTGCCCTAAAATTTAGGTGATATTTCCTAAGCATTGTTCAGCATGCATCAGAAAAACAACAGCTTCTATCCCCTTTCCCCACCCAAGAAAAGAAATCATCTCAAGAGTGAGATAATCTTTTTTTCTTGGAGAGTTGCTACCTCATTCATAGCATTTTCCATGGGAGTGGTAATAATAACACCTCCAATGTGTGGTCATAAAACAATGCAAATACTGAAATTAAAATCCATTCCAAAATAAAAAAAAAAAATAGTTGACAATTTCTGCCCCCAGCTCAGTTACTGAGAAGCTGATTCAGTGTATGATATATGTGATTCTTATTCTACTGAGGTCATAAGAACAAATATTCCCTCCAGCTGAATTTCAAACACCAGGCGTTTTTCTTTCCCTTTCAGAAACAAGTCCTGCTGCCACAACCAAAGGGCAGTTTTGGCCAGTGTATGCTCTCTCAGGTGTTCCCCTGGAAATATGAGCTGCCTGATACATGTGGGAACAAGGATGCACAGACTCCAACTCTTCTTCCCACTGCCCTGTTCCCTCTCAAGCTGTGAACCATGGTTCCTCTGCATCATCTGGGAGCAGCAGCCTCCCTGGAGGGGCTGCCACCATGTCATTCCTGGGCTGGAGGGGCAGGCCATGCACTTTGGTGCTTCTGGAGATCCTTTTCATTTTAATTTCACTGTGGAGACTCTGTAAGGGTGGGCTTGGTGTGCAAAAACTGTGATGACATTGTTAACATCAGCAATGACATATATGGAGTCCTCATCTCATAAGTGGAGAGACTGGCAGAATTCAAAAACACACCAAAGCTTATTTTGATGTTTACCAGTGTGCCAGTGTGTGCAGTGCCAGCCTTGCTTTCACATATGGGAAGTTAGAGAGGAGGGATAAGATGGTACCTGTAATTGATGTAAACTACAATTTAAGTCCTTGTCTGGACAACATGACTGCTGGCTAAAGTTATCCAATATGATGGTTTGATTCCTTTGTGCTGACCAAACATAGCACAGTTCTCTTGGTTTTGTGGGATACTTAATAGTACCCTAATGGGACAAAATGACAAAACCAGTTATGTCTGTAGCTCCTCTTGTGGTAGAGACACCTGGAAATGTTCACTTATCTGACCCACTTTGTCACACATACTTGAGTCATGTGAAAATTACCTGGCTGGTTTAAGATTGCCTTCTATATTATTTCCCTCCTGCTGGGGAAGAAAAACAGACATCTGTTTTCACAGAGGTTGAATAAACCTATTCATGATGAAAGTTGAATAAACCTATTCATGAAAATAAAGGCATTTTGGATGGGAAAAGTGGATCCTTCTAAAATCAGTCTCTTGGTTAAGCTGAATCCACTGTTTAAGCTGAACAGACAGGGAACGGACAATGAACCAGTGATTAAATTTTGAAGACTGAAGTGTGAAGTGTCCCTGCTTTGATGACACACTGGAAAGCTGAAGATTCATCTTATTATATTTGAGATGATGAAGAAAAATTATTTTTACATACCAATTTTATAGTTCATCTTTAGACATCTTATTTTGTAACTTCAGCCAATGGGTTTACAGAAGTAAAGCTAATACCAGGAGAAAATGGCTCTGAAATTGTGGTGAGAGTGTTGCTTCCAATTTGATTTTCTTTTGGGAATTTCCTAATGTGACTCTGTTTACTTGAATTTCTCTGACCAAGTGTAATTAGGATGAATTCTGTATGCTCAGTTTGTATCATCTCAGTATGTTTGCTTATTTATTTTCATATACATTGTGGTCAGCACTGGTGAAGTTTAGCTTTATGCATCAACACTTACCCAGTTATAAATTGTAAAAGTTGTACAAGATGCAAACTGAATAAGCCCATTTTAGGTAAGGTTTGCTTTTTTTTTTCTATATCTGAAAAAATTCCAAATGTAATGTAGGACTTGAATGATTGTCAGGAATATATTCTATCAGATTCTTTCCTATTGTTTGAAGAGCAGTTTAGTGGTAGTTAAGCTTTGGTTTTGTAGGGTATTTTCTCAAAAATAAATGGTTTATACCCTTTAGGTTTTTTGGTTTTGTTCATTTTTTAAATGATAGCCCTAATTTTGTGGATTGTCTGATACTGTGGAATTTTGGACTGAACTCTAACTGTTTGCAATCCTGCCTACAAAATAGTTTCTTCAAATGGAACTATAGTAAAGTTAAGACTAAAATGCAAATACTGTGCAAATACTGCCTTTGCTGATGTTTTGAGGTGGAGCTGGACCCTTGCAATATGTTTTCTACTCACCTGAGGTTTAGTGAAAAGTAGATGGAGATTACACAAAATAGAAAAAGGTATAAATTAAGATGGTTCCTGTCTTTGATTTTGGTTTTGGTGGGGTTTGTTTTTGTTTGTTTGTTTTTGTTTGTTTGTTTGTTTTTTAACTGACTTGTGTCAGTCTGTTTCTTTTGCTGCCTCAGCAAAAGGCACATGTAACGTTCCAGGTGCCTACACTACAGGAACTCTTTACTGGAACTGAGGATGTGGAGATCTCTGCATGGTCAGAAGTCTAACAGGTGTCTGTCAGGGCAGGGCCAGAAAGATGTGGAAAGGCATCTCTGGGAGTCCCTGCCCACAGAGAACAGCTGAAAGAGAGAGGGCAGTGCCAGCAAACTGCTTTATGAAATGTTCCTGCTGGACACAGAGCTGCTTATATAAACTGTGAAGCTAAGCAACTAACACCTCAACAACATAAAATAGTAGATTTAAGTGAGAAATTGATCTTTTGTTTTACTGAAATATGTCTGATGCAACAAATCATTGCAAAGATGTTTTGGCTCTATAACAATTGCTAGGTGGGATCAGCCATGGACCAGGCATCAGTTCTTCAATCTGCAGTTGTTTGCAAAGGTTCACAGCTACCATGCCCATTACTTGTCATTTCATATTTTCTCTTAACTGGAAACCACAGACATACTAATCTAATAAATTTAACATATAGCTTTGAGCAAAACAGAAAATGTCCTCTTGCTGTCCACAGACATGAATTTGTTTCCACATGACTAAGAAAGAAATAAATTTTACTCTACTAGCTTCGCAAAATGGGAAAGACTGGCTGCAAAGTAGCAAACTAGTGGTGCAAAAGAGAGTACATCTGTGCCTAAATTGGGATATGCTCAATCCCCATCTGACCCATGTTCTTGAAGCCACTTTTTCTTACTTAACACATGCACTGAATTTGTCAGAATGGAGACTACCTTGCCTTGCAGTTCCAGCTTCTGGCTTTGGATAAAAATTCCTGGGAGTTCTTTCTATGCTTATCAAGCAATTATTTGTCATTTGTTGACACATTGCTCAGCTCACTGCTCCTAGGGATACTCTCTTTCATGCACACAGGCAACATTTGATACAAAAGTGCTCTCTAGGATGCCTGGGGGAGTCCACTTTCCTTAAAATGACAGCAGTAAACTATTACTGGGAAGACAATGTTTCGAATTCTTATATCCTGATTTAACACGGTAACCCTTACTCCATCCCTACCTGAGTGCTAGAGAATACCTGGCTCATGTCACTGTGCAACAAGGTCTTGTCTCCTTTCTATGTTAGGTGAAGCCTTTCCTTTCCAAACTACTTCCCTTTGCATTTTTAAAGGGCTTGAAACTCATTAATCACCACTGATCCAAGAGACACAGCACTAGATTCATGTCTTTAGTGCTTGTGAAGTAAAATTGAGTTTTAATCTGTCAGCTGTCTTACTTCACAAATTAAACTGTGGAGTCTCTGCCGAGTCTTGGTCTTTTGAAATCCCTAGAGCTATTCTTTCTGTGGTCTGTAAAATGCAGTGGTAGCAGTTAAAGCAGCTCTTTGTCTCATGAAAGCACGCTGACTCTGAATCACAAAGGTTCATACAGACCCTGGAAATATGTTATGAATATGACAAGTATAGGGTTGTCTCATTGTCATTGAAACTGCCCTTTTTATTAACTTATTTTGAGGAAAGTTTATAGTGTTGGATTTCATTCCGATTAAATAATTGTGTGTGGCTCAGCTTCGCGAACGAAGATTTGGGAAGGGCTCTCCCCACGTGCCCTTCCAGCCTGCACAGTGGATTTTTAGGTGAGGCTCAGTGTGCGCAGAACTGGCCCCACCGTTTCAGTCCTGAGGTTCATCTGCCACGGCCGAGCGAGCTTGGACAGTGACAGCGAAGTCCTCGGGACTAGAACCTACAGCACCCGGCATTTCCCAGGAGGTCTCCCATCCAAGTACTAATCTGGGGCTGACCTTGCTTAGCTTCCGAGATCTGACGGGATCAGATGTCAGGGAGGCATTTAACTGCCTGATTAAATAATCGTACCAAAATAGGAACAGTTGGTGTTGGGAATTTCTGCATGGGGCAAAGCTCCCAGCAACTGCTTTGCTCTCTTCGGTCCTCCCTGATGGAGTGTCACTCCTGTGCATGACTCCCCTTTTTTACTCTCCTGCCAAGCATGGGGAATGAAACCAACAAACTCTTTGTCCCTTCCAACTGTTTACATATAAATTTTCCTTTAAGTTTGTAGGCAGAACCTCTGCCTTTCCAAGTCCCTTCAATGAGAACCATAGACAGCCCTTTCTGAATTAACTCCATTCATACCCATCAGTTCAGAATAGGTGACAAATGTATTTCTGCTCCTCAGCTACTCAGATGTGGTGAGCACATGTTGCTACCATATCCCAACTGCAGTGGAGGTACATCTATTTATTTGTCCCATAGAAAAGGCAGAGTACTGCTCAGGCCCTGGAAGTATCAGCTCAGTCTCTTCATTCACTGACCACTAGAAGGCAGTTGGTTTTGCTCACAGCTCCCAGAGATTTTGTTCAATCAGCCAAACACCCTACACAAATCCTTTTCCTCACAGAGCAAAGTTTAAGAAATAGCTTTTTCTGTCTTTCAAGCTATAATTACTTTTATTATTTCTCAAACTAGAAGCTGAACAAAACCAACCCCAAACAGTTCAAACCAAATTAAGCAAATTGATAATTTGTCTTGTAGGAACTAAAGAAAACACATGAAAAGTACTATCTACTTGTAGGTCTATTGGGACATACTCTTTAGAGGTGATGGAAGCAAGTCCAAATTCCCTCCTAGAATGAAATACGTCAGTTCTCTTCTTTGCTCTCCCTGGTTCTTTGGACACATATTCTCATGTTTTTTTTGTGAATCCAAGCCTTCCTCTCACCCAGTTTATCCAGCGAGTCCTTATAACTTGAATTCACTAACAGTTTTTCACTGATAGTGCCTCAGTACATAAGAGCATAAGACCAGATGTTTGGATTTGGGCATCCCTAGGACAGGGACTGGCAGCCTCGAGAGCTGAAATGGGGTCATGGGTCCTGAAGCAGGGTCGGGGGAGCCCCAGGGGGCTGCCATGAGACAGTAAGTGTTGGTGGTTCCCTCAGGCCCTGGACATCTGGGGAGCCATGCAAATTCTCAGCATCCATGGCATCTATGAACATGGCAAGAGGAGATCTATAGCTCCATCATATATTTTGTTTGTGGCTAATCCCCCCCTTTGTTCTGAAAGACTTTCAAGTTAATTTTATCTAAGAAAATGAACAATTGTTTCTTACTGTTTCACTGTTACTCCCCTGATAGTCCTCTGTCTCATCCTTCCCTCACAGCCCCTCTTTTTCTTAGACCAGACTCTCAGCCTTTTTTGCCCCTCCTTGGACAGAGGCTTGGGTGATTAAAATACTGTGATTCTGTTTGCAAACAACAAAAGAAAAAAAAAAGAGAAAAGAAAAAAGAAAGAAGAAAAAGGAAAAAAGAAAAAGGAAAAGAGAGAAAGTGGCCACAGCTATCTAATACTTCCCCACTGCTTTCTCTGAGTGTCCTCTACAATTTCCTACATTTTTTCAGATACTTCCTTGTTCCTGGCTCATATAACCTGACAACCTATTCCAAAATAAATACCTGGTGAAAACACACTCAGCTCAGTCCCTGAAGGGGTTTTGCCTAAGCTCTCTACTTTCAGTCATCTCATTCCACAAAAATGATCTTGTTTGAATGCTCATCCTGGATTAAAGGGGGACTGCTATGTGCAAAGCTCTGGCAAAGGGCACATCACAGAGAGCTCTTTCCTGAAATATGGAACAGGGGTTGCGCCTGATCCCTGTGCACAGTCTGGATTTTTATCTGTTCTCCCACGTGCGTGGGCAGCTGAGTGGAGAGGTGACAAGGCAGGGCATTTCTTTACCATTAAGTGTGATAATTAAACCCTATGAACCAGGACTGAAAGCCAGAACGTTGGAAAACACGTGGGAAAGGAGTAACTGAACAGATTTCAGGCTCGAAAACTGAGATCAGGATCTGCTGTTTTACCCCTCACAGAAGCTCCTCCCCCAGTGCTGCCTGCGCTGCCCCAGGCACAGGAGCCATCCTGGGGGAGGAAGGCGAGGGGCAGAAAAGTGGCTGCCGTGGGGACCGTCAGCCCCGCCGCCTTCGCCCACTCCTCCGGACAGTGCTAGCTTTAGCCAGCAGATGGTATTGCTGGCACACGTCTCTGCAGAGGAGTTTTGCAAGAGGAACAATCAGGGGAAAAGGAGTCCGTGATAGGAGTGAATGCAACCTCAGGCTCCCATGGACCAGGGAATCGGCCATCTTTGCCACTTGTAGCTGAAAGTGGTGTAACTTTTGTTTTTTACTGTCCTATTATTCCCCAGCCTTTCTCCATCAATTGTGAGAAAGTGCTATTCGGCAGGATGCGTGCAGTGCTCAGGGGTTGTTCTAAGTGATACACTAACTGTGCTTAGTGCTTGTCTTCTTTTTATTGTGAAGCCTAATGTTTTTACAATTCACAAATACTGTGGAGAAAGCACAGGAGAACTCTGGAAAAAATGAATGCAAATGCTCTCACTTGGTCACTGGCTGTCAGTGACCTGGTAATTAGAGATATCCTGCAGCATTTCTGGTCTTTGAAAGGGCTGCTTATTGACTTAGCAGTTTGCTTACTATATTTTTTCTTCTAACTTCCATTAACACTCAATAGAAAAACAGATCAGTTCCAGAAAATGGAACATCCATACCTACTGAAATTACATATAATTAGCTAATTAGAAGCAGAAATCTGTCTCAGTGTTCAGAATGAGCACTTATTGCAGTATAATACCTTTCAAAAGCCATTCTCTCTTCTTAGGAAATAATTACTGATGCTGGATTCCTAATTTCACAGGCTGGCTGTTACCACTTTCCAGACAGCAGGTCTAAGCAAGAGTCCTTCCCATAATTTATTTCATGTGAGAGTGCTCCTTGGAGCCTTCTCCTAAGAAACATATAGCAGAGAACTTCACAAAACCATTTGGTGTCACAGCCAGGACCTGTTGCATCCGTGCTCCATGCTGTGCAGTGACTCTGATTTCAGGGAAATGTCTTATTTCCACATCCTCTATAAAATGTTTTGTTTAGCCCACTTCCCACAGTCTACATCAGGAGATGTATGCATTGCATATGACAATCTAAATCCATTTCATGTCATAGAAATAAAATGCCCTCAGATACTCTACATGTAGACTAGACCTTTTTAATGTAATATATGCTGTGAATTATTATGGCATCCTTCTAGATAAGGCAATTTAGTAAGACTGCCAAGTGACTGCCTGGAGATGTGCATTTGCCTTTGTGGAAATGGAGGCAGTTCTTCTGGCAGTGCTCTCATTTCTTTGAATCTTCTACGGGAGCTGCCTAGAATATTGCAAATATCAGTGAGTAAAACACGAGACGGTTGGAACAGTATCACAAACTTAATGTGCTTGTGCTACTTTTGTGCAGCGAATAGCAGCTGGTGGGTGTATATAGGATGCACAGCTCCTTTACCAGTCTCTTCTGGCCCCATAAAAGCCATGAAGGAAAAAAGGTCGGACCTCTGCTTTGCTCTCTATCACCTGCATGCCTCTGGGCTCCCTCTGTGAGAGGGGAATGATGTACCCAGCCAGGTGGAAGACATGCACCACAAAGATGTAAGCACGGGAGAGCTACTGATTCATTTAATTTGGGCTCTATCTTAAAGTGATGCATATTTTAATGCTAAACTCCAGATATGATCATTTTGAGGCTATTTCCTCAGCAGCACTGATTTTGTGTGCTGGTTGGTAATATGGTTCTTGTGGGATGGAAACCTCTTTTCATATTACACATCACCCTTTGAAGCTACTTTGGCTGACTGTATAACACAGTGGCTTAACTACCATTTTGGCCTCTTTAGACTTCTATTAAGGTGCAGATATTCTAATGTAACCAGAGGAAAAAAGATTTCTAATTGGAATTTTGTACAAATTACTTCTGTTCTCCTCTCTGATAATTTTAAGCAATTTTCTCTCAAAATTCCCATTCTTCCTTTCACTAATGCACTTATTGACTCATATCTATGGAAGCACCTTGCCTCCTGGCTCCTTTTGCTGGCTCGTTACTTGTATTTATTGCTGCATTTCTCTGAAGCACTTTCATTAAATTCTGCTTTATGGTTATCACAGAAATCTGCTGTTAGTATGCCATGCTCTTTCATGCTCATAGCAAGTGCAAGTTCATTCTGTCTCTTAAATTTCATTAATCTCTTTCAATCATTTAAAAATTAAAAAAAACCCCAAACCCAGTTAAGTTACTGAAGGATTTTTCTTCTTTCCATTAACAGCAAAATAAAGCTAATTTCCTGCAGCTTTCTGCTTTATAGCTCAAAGCTTTGGTGAGGATTACTTTTTTGAGAGCTATTATGATTGCCCACAGGCAGAACAAGTTCAGTAAAATATCAGCTGCTGAATCTCCAAAGGAACATTCATTGGGGAAAAACTTAGAGCTCTTTGTCTGCAGCATTTTGTAGTTAGTTTAGAGGTATTTATGTTACCTTCACCTCATGAAGGGTGACTGTTAACATTAGTATTTTTAAAGTGCCACAATTATGAGGCATGAATGTGAACATTGTTGAGGGAATTTAAAAACACTTTTGAAAAAAATCCAAAAGGTAGATTAAAAAAACCCAACCCAAACCAAAACCAAATAAAAACCCAACCAAGCAAACCCCCAAATCCCCCCAAAACTGAGAATTTTACATTGGCTCAAAAGTATTTTTACATCAAAATCCGGGACCAAAAGAACCCCAAACCCCAAACCTGTAAGTTTTGGTGACAATTGTTGGTACTCCAAATGACTCCATCACACCACTTCCCTGGACAACTAGATCCTCAAAGCTATTTAGATGCCATAGTACACAAATATTGCTTGGGCCAGAGTGTAAGAGAGAGGCTCTATGGTCTCATGTGTTGCTAGCCCTCAGTTTAGGGTCATGTCCACTACCTTATGCAATCCTATTGTATTTTCAAACACATCTCATGAATTAGTTTCAAAAAAAATCCTCAAATTCCTCTTATTTCACTGTGCAAGGTACACAAGTGTTCCCTCCATCTTCCTGGTAGCTCCTGGATGCCTTACCTGCAGCTTCTATAACTGCAGGGCAACTCCTTCCTCTGACTCATGGATGACCTGAGGATTCAGGTTCATGTATTTGCACTTGCATGGCAACATTTCATCCATCTATAAATGCAGGCATGATCAAACTGGAATTAAGGATCGCCCTCAGATGTTTCATAAGCTCATGGTTGATTTGGCTTCACTGAGGCTGAACAGCCTCTGGGTGCCACAGCACAACCTGGTTTCTGCTTCTCCCATTGCCAGCATCAGGGACCAGACTGGAGAACACTTTCGCTTCCTTCAGACCACTGCGGTTGGGCGTCTTTCGCATAAGGAGGAAGGGGGTTACAAAGTTGAGATAGTACTTATCAGAATCTCACCCACCAAAGGGGCAGAATGATGATTCTGTGCATCTGAAACAGCAGTATGAGCTGTACCAACTCCCAAACCAGCCCTTCTGAGGAACACTGCTTTTCTAACCCTGTAACAGTACAGCAATAGATTTGAGTTTGTGTTTCTGGGAAGTTATCTCTATAATATACTGGTAGAGACATACCTATAGAATTTCCCTCTTCTTCCTGGCTGGCTGTTTTCATGATCTGTTAAACAAAGTGGATTCAAAATTTAATGGGGAAGAGGGATGGCATGTACGTGCCACATGCTTTCATCTGTTTCAGAAGTCCTGCACTGCATGGAGTGTGCACATCCTTGATATATCTCAGATGACAAAACAACAGGAAAGATAAGAAGTGAGCCAAGGAGAAAAAAAAGAGGACTGTAGGCCATTAAACAAATGTGTTGAGGTTTTCCTGCCCTTATCTGTGAGAGCTGTGGCAAGCACTCAGTTAACCCAGACAGACAGACTGAAATTGGGATTCACTCACCCTTAGGACTGACCTTCCTCAGCAGAGGATTAAGTTCTAGAAGACATGGCTGGATGAGAGTTTTGGATGTTAGTTAGTGGGAAGTTTACTGGACTTAATCTGAATATTACTGCAAAAGGCAGCACAGATACGTCATGGCCCCTATTCTTTCCTTTACGTTTATTTTTTTTTAAAGCACACACGCAGCAAAATAAAATTACTTCCCTATTTTTTCTGCTTGCTAGTGCATTTCTTACTAACCTATACCAACTAATTACAATCACAACAACTGAGGCTACATGATGAATCCTGTAAAAGCTGGACAGTGCTAGGAGTAATGCTGTCCCTTCAGCCTCAGTTCGGTCTCCTCAGACCTATGAATCTTGCTGCAGTGTTTAACTTTAGAATAGCTGTTCTTCCCTTAGATCCTGTATTGTCACTGCAGATGTGTATGGAGTAATGTGGTTCCTTCTCATTGCTCAGTGTGTTGGCACTCTGCCTCATTCATCATGGGCTATTTAAACCATGCCCTGATGATAAGGTTATTAGTTTCATCCAGTGCATTTCTTTGGGGCTGATCACTGCTGTGACTGTCTTCTACACAAGCAGCAATCAATGCATTGTTATAGTTCCTCAGCAAAGAGTCCCTGCTGTACAGTCAGGGACCAGAGTCACAGCAAGATTCTTAATTCTGGATGCCCATTTGAGGTTTGTTAGTGTATTTTTCCCCCAGCCATTTAGTATTGCATAACACAGCAGATAATTAATACGCAGTTGTTTTTCATTTCAGTTGATAATTGAGCTAGATGCAGAGAAAATGCACGCTGTACAGCTGCTTCTTTTTAAGTGCTATGTTCATGTACATTGCCTGGCAGTATGTACAGAGGAATTGGTAAAGACAACACAAGATATGATTCTCCAGGACAACCTACAACATCCTGCACTAGCAACTCATCCTTCTGCCAGGAAATGCAATTTCTATCTCGCTCAAATAATGCATCTTACAGGTCTAACAGATCTCTGACCTCCAGAGGAGCAGAGAGACAAGGAATGAATATTGGAGATGAAACTGCTCTTTCTGGTAATGGGAGATGGTGAGCTCTGCTACCAGCCCTGCATCCATTTCTGTCACCTCTCTTTTCCCTTTCTTCCTTTCTTCCTTCTCTTTCCCTGCTCCTCTGTTTGCTTCTCTTTCACCCAGCAATTGGCAGTGACTAGAGAAAACCAATTGTGAAATGCAAACCAATAATCTTTAAAGACTTTACTAGTTTGATCTCTGTTTCAGGCCATACCACATCTTCACTGTTGAAATAGCTCAAGGGTTCCTCCCTAGTGGTCTGGCATGTTCTGAAGTCCATCTTTCTTTGACCTAATTCCCAAACTCATTCCTTCCTCATTTCTTCAATAGTCTTTCACCTGTTCACCCACACCTTTTTTTCATCTCCATACATATCGAATCTTTCCCTCCACAGGTTTTCCATCTTGCTCTCCTCCATGCCACACCTCCACCATGCTCCCAGCTCCAGCTATGATTTCCTTCCAAGCATTCTCTGATTTACCTTTCCACACTTAGTCTTTTTTCTGAAGTCATTCATGGTCTTGTACCTCATGAGTCTTGTTCTCATTTAAAAAAGTGGGTTTCTGTTATACCCTACTTGGGAGCCAGTAGAGAGAGTACAAAGGAATGGTGCTTGCTGTTTCCTTCTCTAATGGCTAGCATGCCATGGATACTGGTGTTTAGGAAAAGCAACTGACAGAAAATTCCTCTTTATCTGAAAGTGGGAATAAGGTCAAGAAAGGCCTCATTTCTAGCCTTTGGTTTCCAGCTGCTATCACCTCTTGCAGACCAACACATGGAGGATAAGAAGTTGATCTAGGGTGGTCAATGTGGATTTATGAAAGGAAAATCTTACTTGAACAAATTGATAGCCTTTTATAAAAAGATTACTGGCTTAGTGGGTGAAAGAAGAGCAGTAGGTGTTGCTTACATCAGCTTTAGTAAGGCTTTTGAAACTTTCTGCTGTGAAATCCATACAGATGTGCTGTTGAACGAGCAGATAAATTGGCAGTGATGTGGGCAGAAAACTAGCTGAACTGCTGGGTTGTGATCAGCATTGTGAAACTGCCCTTGAGACCAATCACTTATGATGATCGATACCAGGGATTGATACTGGGACCAAAGACCTGGATGACAGGGCAAAGTGCACCCTCAACAGGTTTGCAAGTGGCACAAAACTCTGGCGGGAAAAGGCATAGTGGGTTCTTTAACATCAAGTTAATAAACGGACACAGCAGTTTGTCCTCATACCAAGGAAGGCCAACAGCCTCCTGGGTGCATTAAGCAATGTGGCCAGCGGGTCAAGGGAGATGATCCTTCCCCTCTCCTCAGCTCTGGTGAGACCCTTGGAGTGCTTGGTCCAGCTCTGGGCTCCACAGCCCTACTAATATGAGTCCAGCACAGGACCACAAATATTAGGGAACTGAAATGCCTCTTATAAAAGGAGAAGCTGAGAGAGCTGGTACAGCTTAACCTGGAGAAAAGGCAGTTCAGGGGGATCTGGATAAGATCTAACTGCTGTCTAACCACCTAATGGGGGCCAAGAAAAGGGAACAGAACCAGGCTCTTGCCGGTGGTACCCAGTAACAGAGTAAGAGGGAGCGGGGACAAAGCAAAATACAGGAGGTTCCACTTAATCATAAAGAAAATAATGTGAAGATGACTGAGCACTGGGACATGTTTCCCAGGGAAGCTGTGGAGTCTCCATTCCTAGAAATATTCAAAACCTGACTGGATGTAGTCCTGAGCAACCTGCCCTAGTTGACCCTGCTCTCAGCATGGGGTTGGGCTACATGATCTCCAGGGGTGCCCTCTGGCCTCAATTATTCTGTGATGTATTCTGTGAGCACAGGTAGCTTCCAGAGTGGGAGAAGCTTAGTCCAGGCTGCTTACATTTCTGCATACCATCAGAACTGCAACACTCAATTACCTTCATGTCACAATTTCACACCTGGACTAACTGAAAGCAGACTTATGGTGTAAGTCTGACTTCTGTTTCTAGCCCTGGAAGGCAGTTCACAGAAATTGAAGGGCATGCTGCTATTTTCTTGTTTGTTTATTTGTTGGTTGTTGTTGTAGGAATTTGCAAACTCTTCCCAGAACAGGCAACATCATTCTCCCTATTTTTTTCCTTAGAATTAAAACTAATACAGAATAATGTTTTACAGGACAGAGAACTGCAGATGTGATGTGCAAGGCAATGGATCTTAATGAAATTTTTCTATCTCCATGAGAAAGATTTCCAGTAATAAGCAGATCTCACATAGCAACAGCAGAGGCAAACTGTTCATCATTGCAGTTTTCATTTAAAAAGTATTCTTGTATGCATTTTAATTTTTTTTTAAGTATGTAATATAGTGTTGCCACTCTCAGTAACAGGCCATGAGCTTTTTATGAAATTTGCAAGGTCTCAGGACTGAGGCTTGTTGGGCTTGTTCTGTATGAATATTTTGTGACTTTGCCTGCAGTTTTTTATGGATCCTGGGATGAGGAAGAAAACCCATCAATGTGAACATCATGTTCCTCACAACAAAAACCTTCAAATGCTGACAACTTGTAAGCAACCCCCAGTATGTCCAGCATGCAACTACCTGCACTGGGGTGCAGAGTAGCAGGGAGAGGATCAGCATAACTCCTGAAAGGGGGAGAAAAAACAAAATGTTTGTGTATGAATTCTGAATATGTTGTTATTCTTTTTTTCACCTGTAATAACTACATTTTGACTCATAATGATTAAACTGTTGAGATTTTAATTATATCAACAACAAATTCTTTAAACAGAATTTTGAGCATAACAATTCCTAGCTTTAAAAATCCAGATTGTAGCATGTCACTTGATAACCAGTAAATCCACAGGCAGTGGATTATCTTAAAATCCTCATGATTTCCATGACTGCAACCTACTATAAACAAAGCTGTGACAGTTCTGCAAAGTCCAGCAATGCAGCTTCCATAACTCTACCAGATATGTAGTAAGACCATAGCTATACAAAATTCTTGATTCAAACTGAGTCCAGTTTAGCTTTCAGATGTTATTTTGTTTAACACTTCACATTTAAGTAGTTCACAATAATGTTGTGATGATTGTTGCAAAGGCTAACTCATTTTCTAAATCTTTAAAAGCATTGCTTGTTTTTCTGTACCATTCTGTAACTTTGCTGAGATGTCAGGAAGGAGTGAGAGGTGATCTGTAAACCCAGTAAGGCTGTTGTATTTTATGACCTCCCATGCAGGTAAGCTTTGAAAGAGTTTAATGCAAAAGCCTTCAGACTTTTTCATAGCTTTCCTTTTATTTTTCCTCTTTGATGACAGGGGAAAAAAAACCTATGCTAAGGTGACCTCAATCCTCAGAGGCATTAGTGTCCTCATGTCCAGGGGGCCGATCACCTCTACCTGAGTAGACTGGAAAGCTCACCATAAGAAGCTATAAGACTTCTATCAAGGATAGGAATCACATAAATGGAGAATTGCTGACATTTCATCTGTCTTCAAAAAGCAGAAAATGCGACCTGGACAATAAAAGAATTGATATGTCCTTCTCCCTCCAAATAATTGCCCTTGATATTACCTGAAATTGCATGGGGAGATGCTTTAGTGGTTGAGAAGGTAGAACATAAAAATATATTTATTGTCTTAGTAGCCCTGTGTCCGCATTTTTCTTCTACCATTGCTTCTTGTCACTGACTGTAAGGTGACATTACTGTTGGGAAGTTTGGGCTCTATAAGCAGTTTGAGATCTCAGTCATTCTTTGGGATTAAGAGCTTGCTGAGTGTTAAGGGTATCCTTTGTAAGAAAAGGACTGTGATAGTGTAAGTTGTCCATTCATGCAAGACACTCTTGAAGAAAGCATCCCCAAAGACATATTGGGAGTCACATTGGTTCCTCTTCTGATATAAGACACTTTGGAGATATGCTCTGTTGGTTAGACAAGTGTGACGCACAGGGTTGTTCAAAAAGATGGGATTAATTTTTTAAATTTCTCTTCCTGTGGGATGTGAATTAAATAATGCCAGTGAAGGCAAAGATGGAAGGGAATTTCCAAAATTTGCACTTCTTAATATCAGTCCTCAAAGGTTTTCTTTGCAATTTATCAGGAAACACAAAACAGTCATGGCATAGGACACTGCAGTGCCTGCACACACTGTTCTCTTTGAATTCTCTGCTTTTGGGAAAACAGACAATTATATATTGACCCATAATTCTCTCTTCAATAATGGCAATAAGGAGGCATATTACAAAAAAACCAAAAAAACAAAAAAAACAAAAAAAAAACAAACAAAAAACAACCAAGAATTGTACATTGGGACTTCAAGGTCAAGTTTCTCATTGCAAGCTAGGAAATAAAAAGTTATAGGTTTAATATAAATATGAGTCAGAATTGTTTCTTAACAACAGTGTATTCTTCTTGGAGCTAATTTTCTCTCATATTCCCAGGATGTATCCTGGCCAAAAGGAGTGGAGGCTTAGTACTAATGGCAAAAGCCCCACTTCTGAATGATGTCCTCAGTTCTTATTTTAGTGTTTCCTGCAGAACCTCATTATCTTCTTTCCATTTTATTATTCAGATTTGGAATATGAATGCAAACATATTTGATGGCTCTGCTGGAAGGCTTGGATTTTGGGTTCCTCACTCAAAGATTTTAGGTTCATCCCTGAAAGAGCACTGTGTATATGGACTGTGAAAATAATGTGAAGGGTCTTTCTGCAGGTGGCTTTGAGATGTCTTTAGTCGTGCCATCTTGATGCTGGTGCACTCATTTCAAATGTAATATGGGCCATTGATTATAAATGCCTTCAAGTAGGGTTACAATTTCTGTTCTGTTAATAGATTTCTATACAGAATGCAACTGGGCATGTAAGACAGGTTATTTATTAATTGCTTTCTGCAACTGTTTCATAGGTTCCTATGACAACTTATTTGCTTTAATATTTAGCTTCCACCACCCAGTTTCTCATCTCAGGAAAAAGACAAAGACCTCAAAATCCAGAATATCTGAGGCCAAAGAATAATGGGAAAACAGAGTTATCCTGGAATGTTTCAGAGTTGCTAATCTTTTCATTCCCAGGCTCTACACCTGCATGGCCAGGTCGATGCTCTTGGAAGAAGTACCTGCATCCCACTGCTGTGGAGATAAATGTCTTTGAAGTTCTGAAAACAAGGAGAACTGCAGTAAATTACTTTTCTGTACCTTCCAAGTACTTTTCCCAAAATGGAAGGTAGATGAAAACCATCTCTACAAGAAACCTTTCTACCGGAACATTAGAAAAGCTATGGCAAGCTGGAAAAAACAATGTCTGGTTAGATTCTAATACTTTTTACTGTGTGGATGTCCAAGCCTTGGCACAGTCTTCTCAGAGAGTTTGCAGAGTCTCCATCCTTGGAGATATTTGAAAGCTGTTTTGACAGTCTTGAGCAGCCACATCCAGGCCTGGGTGGTCCTGCTTGAGCAGACAAGTTGTACCAGATGACCTCCTTCATTCTGCCATTCTGTTTAAGTCTCTGCTTTGCCTGAAGTAGACCCCAAGACTTTCTGTCAGGCTCATACATTGATTTCCTGAGCCTTAGGTCCAAGTTTTCCAGTGTGTCCTGTCCTCCTGACCTTGTTTAACTCTGTACTAATATCTAGTATTTGTAGAAGACGGGTGCAGATAAGCACCCTAATCACAAAACTGTTACCATTAGAAGGTTGTTAGTATACCTTCTGCAGCAGTGTCTGATAGAAACTCCAACCTATCAAACATAACTGATGCATTTTTATGAGGAATCCTTCCTTCAGAAAGCTCAGATTTTGCCTTTCATCAGAAAAATTCCCAGTAAGCTCTACTCCTAAGTAGTTAAAATGTGTCATTTATCAGGGTTTTTCTCCTTGTCTTTGAAGAGTATTCCATGAGTCAATAGACCTCAGTATAAGAAAAATTTTCTCATATCAACCCTGCTTCCCTTCCCAGGATCTACTGCTCTGTCCCTTCTTAACCCTCTCACCCTGCACATGAATCATGAATCATCTATGAAGTTGTATGGGAAAACATAACATGCAACAAAGGAGATTTCAGCAAAGCTGTGTGACAGTATCCATTCCCAAAAAGAAAAGAAGAATGAGGAAAAAAGAAAAAGGATTCTACTGTGTGGCACAAGCAATTTCTAGAAAACAAAAAATGGCTGAAGCATGCCAATGTATTGAATGGGAAGACTAATAGTCATTCTGGTTGTTGGATGACAAATAGAGTAATATTTCCCTGGAAGGGTATATTCTGAGAAGCCAGGAAAGGAGTTGAAAATCAATGCTGAGTATTAATGGTAAAGAAAGTTGCAAGTCTTAAAAACAACTGTATGCTCAAGAATTTTACATGTAAAAACAGAGCTGTACAAGGGCTTATTAACTGATATCCTAATAAGAGACTGGAACAACCATGAAGGGCTTTTTTGCAATACAAACACAAGAAGCTACACAGCTGTGCTGTACATTGGTGGTTATGCACTGACAGAACACTAAAGCATTGTTGCTATGGCAAATGTATTGTCAAATGTGGCATCAGGCAATTATGTAAGAACTATCAACATGGCTTCTTTTCTGCCACATTAAAACTAGCCTTTAGAGTGAGTTTTAAGCTGTATTGAAGAGAAATATGACTGATAAAGGGTAGTTAACAAGCCATTAAGCAATCAGTTTTACAGTCAGCCTCATCTGTCTATTACAGTAAGTGGCACATGCTGTGAGAGTAGGTGGTGTCTTGGACAACCACACTTTTCAGGAATGTACACAGCTGTTCTTGCATTAAAACATAGTAATTAGTAAGAATAAGTGGTCTTCACAGCTGAAAATCAGTAGCATTCTGCATCAGCTGAGTTTCAGTCCATACTTACCAGATTTTCTTTTTTTAACCTCTACATTAATGCCCACTAAAAGGAAAAATAAAAGTTATTGCTCTGCATGGGGCATCTACTGGGCATACTCTCCTCTAAATGATTCTTCTGCTATGATGAAGGTTTTATCTGTAGGATATGGTGAAGCAGGGATGAAGGATTTTTATCTCTCAAAATATCATCCAAGGGTTGTTATTCAGCTCTATTTGGACAGGAGAGCAGCACACATTTGGAAAATCAGAGGATACCGGAGACTCCAACTAAGTTTTGAAGATGGTCACCAATTTTTTTGGTCTCTGTTTGGAAGACAGAACATGAATTGTAGTGGGTGAAGGCAAGGAATCCTTCTTAAGGTACACATTAATATTTTAAATTCTGGCTCATATGCAATATCCTGCTAAACATTTTCATGAAAGGACAATAAAATTTTTACTTAGAGGAGTCCATCAATACAGTTCCCAGGGGAAAGAACAATTAATGGAGAAAGAAACTAAAGTTCTGGCCTCACAGCCATACCAGCAAGGTCAATTGAAGTGGCAAAAAAACAGGACTGAATTCACAGGCAGTCCCACCATGTTACAGCATTTTATTTGAAGAGCTGAAAGTTAATTAGAGTTAAGTAGAAAGACTGTCAGATAATGCTAAGCTTCATTAAAAATTGTCTTCCTGGCAAAAACCTAAGAGAGATGCAGGATATATTTGTTTTCATTGCTCTATGCTTTTACGACATCTTGACCACCATAAATATCAACTTCTTACATAGATATAAAGACCAGGCATAAGGGACAGGATAGTAGTGGTGCATCACTTCTTGGCAGGGGCTACATTAAATCAAAAAAGGTAATTAGTGAATGTATTTTTGTTTACATTGGACTGGCAGACAATGTAACAACAAAATACCCTCAGTATACACTAAGTCTTTTATAGAGCTAGGAAATGAGACATATGAAATGTACCAAGGAGAGTTAAGCAGAATGAATTTTAATTCTGACTTTAATAAAATCATCTGATTTTACTTTCTGTAGACTTATTAGAATATTTTTTCACTTTACAAAATACTCTCTGCTATGTGAATAAACCTTTGGAATTTAAGAGAATCCAACAGGACTTGGATGAAATCTGCAGTATCTGGGCAAAGAAGGATAACTGCTGAAGTCTGAAGAGAGTAGCAGAAGTACTAGTAACAGGGCATGAACTCAGAACGGTCATGGGACCAGAAAAAAGTCACTCAGTGCAGTGGTTTTGAGGAGTCTCAGATCCATAAATCCTTTCCCATGGCTATTTCTACATCATACAGATATGATAATTAGGAAGAGCAAGCAGTTTCTAAGCAAGCTGCAGTATGCTAAAGACAGGCTTACTGAAAAGTATTTAGAGGTCTGAAGATCAAAAAAGGTTGCAAACCACATGTTTAGTCCAGGCTAACAAGCAAAGCCAGAGTTTGTGGATATCTGGCGTCCTTTACACATTTGTGGCTGTAGTTCTTAGTTGCCCAACCATTTAAACACATTGCACTAAGCCCGGATGCTCCTCCGATTTGCCGGGAAAAGCTTTGTGGGATTTCATGCATTGCTTTTAGAAAAATAATAATTTCTAAATCTACAAAATCTATGGTCATGTAACAGTACAAACCATATTGAGTGTTTAGCCAACAACTCCTGCATGAAAAATCTTCACTGACGCTGCTGAGGCGTTGGGGCCGTTTCCCGAGCACAACCCCTGCCCTGCACTGCAGCTGCCATGGCAACAGTCACTGCCGTGCTGTGGCGTCCGGGACCCGCTGGCAGGTCCAAGCCAGGGCAGCCCCTCCCGGGGGCATGGTCCCTGCCCCACACTGCCAGCAGTTAACCAGAAATATGCCTGCCCCTTCCACCCATCCTGCCCCAATCCCTGAGCCCCTATTGACCAGTTCCCCTGTCACCTGACAGGTGTTTCCCCATTGGCTATTTGAGCTGTCAGTTATCCATTCTGCTCCTCCCCTCACCCTATCAGGTCCAAGTTACAAAGCCCTCCCCTCAGACTTCCTTCTTCTTTCCAGGACTCTGTTCTTATTGGATGTTTAGTGGTTACTGACATACTGTTCAGCCAATCCCTTTTAAGTTTCCACCCTGTTCCGAGCATCACCCTGAACCAACCCTTTATAAGTCAGCTCTTCCTCTAATAAAGGGATTTTTGGGTTCACCCCCACGCTGAGTGTGGAGTGTTCTGTGGGAAGCCATTCCCCCTCAGTTGGTTACCGTTATATTTCCACATCTCTATCTGAGTTGTTGCAATGCCTGATGATTAATTGCACTTCAGCTTCAAATTGAATTTTCCTAGCTTCTACTTTCAGAAGGGTGTGTTTTCCCAAGGTCTTGTACTCCCATACTTTCCAGAAAATGTCAATTGCTTATTTCAGGAACCAAGGCAAAATACTTATTCAAAATAAGGGATTTGGAGTGGATGAGAAGCAGTCAATACTGTGTGCTTTGGGAGAAAACTGATCTCTGACCTCAGGAATGGTGCAGCAAATTGCAGTCTCAGCTCTGAAACATTCCCAGGAAAACTAGATGATAGCGAAGTTGCAAATTGCAGCTTTGACCACTTTTTCCTATTTACAGCTCTGTGCAGCTTGCCCTTACCAATGACCATCATTAAGGACTGTGCCAATCCTGTCAGATTGAAAGAACCTCCTTTGACAGATGTTTAGATACAGGAGAGTAAGGAAAACAACCCCTCCCTTTCTGAGGTTCACTGTGGAGTTTGTCTAAAACATGTAACATTTCCTTACAAACCTCTAGTCGTTGCCATCTGATTTTCCTGCCAGGTATGGCTCTGTTACACTTTCTGGTTTTGCATACAGAAAACAGCAAGCCTACTGCTTGGCATCTTGGAGGGAGTTCGTCCCTGATAAGCAGCACATAGCTGAAGCAACCTCCTGCATCCCTGTCTCTGCAGGGCCATGGAGAGAGGCTACATGGCCCAGAGCATCCCAAATGTGGCCTGTTGTGCCAAACAGTGTGATCCAGAATTGCAGGGTCAGCCTGAGACACTTCTGCTCTCTCTGGGCTATGTGGGGATCCCAGAGCTCTGTTCCCTCTGGAGCACTGATAAGAGTGCAGACAAAGCCCTTGAGTTTTATGTATAAAATGGCTACACTTTGTTGTCAAAGACCTCTGCCTGCATGACTTTAGGGTGACAGGGCTGCTCAGGCATCTCCCACTCTTCCAGGGAAACAGCAAGAGGAGAGAGGGAGGACGTGGTCTTCTGGATGTCTGAGTCATTCATCCTTAAAGCAAAAGAGCAGGAAAGTAGGGAATTTTCCTGGAGGTTATGTTATTTATTCAGTCTATGGCATCACTCAGGCCAATGGTCTGTTGAAGATCTTGATGATAAGTTTTCATGTAGACCTCTGTATGTGCACAGAGAAGTGGTTTGTTAAGGGTACTATATGGCAAAATATTGTAGATTATTTGTTATCAAGAAGAGTCTAACAAGCCAAGAATATTCTACTTACATAGTGAAAAACAGGAAAAAAATGGACAATACCTTGTAAAGGATGTTGTAACTGTACGTCCCTTTTCATACTAAGCCTGAGTTGTCTGCTTCTACCAGGTTAGTCACTGAAATCTCCTCTGAGGGTTGTTGTGCAGGTACACAAACATCCTTTTTATTCTTTTTATTTCCCATTCCAGCACATACTGGTGTCCAGTTTGGTGCTGGCAAGTGCGCTGCTGGTATTTGGTGATGCATGGAAATAAGGCTCAGAAAGATTTTGGCAAGCATTTTCTCCAGAGTAAGAGGCGCCTTGTGTTCAGTATGAGAAATTACACCTAGGATTTTTATTTTAAAAGGATAACTTTATTTATATTCAGAAAATTCCTTTTCTATCTTTTTCTCATCTATTTAAAAAGCACAGCAGGCTAACACTTTGGGAGCCTGTATGCATTAGAGATTATGTTTTATTAGATAACCTTCAATCAAGTTGCATCCAAGGTCATGGGTGAGTGCTGCTCATCTCTACACCTCAGTTTCCATGTTGTGAAAACACCAACTGTGAAAAAACGAGAAAATGAGGGTCTCTCAGGGCTGTGTGCTCTGCCACCTGACTTTTTGTATGCCTGACCACCAGAACAGGGTCACTACTCCATAAAGCAGAAGAGTGGAAAAATGAGATGTCTCAGAGCCAGATAATCAGGAATTAGTATGTTGAACAATGAGATATTTAATATCACTACTCAGAAATACAAGGAAGAGAACTAGATCTTAAATCCCAGCCTACTGTGGGGTATAGTCACCTGCCTCTTGGCCACAAGTCCCTGGCTGGCAGTTTTACATTCAACCCACTCTTCCCTTTTCCCAAGTAAATGCTTAGTCAAGATTTGCCATAAGATCT
Source organism: Pithys albifrons albifrons (assembly GCF_047495875.1). Lineage (NCBI taxonomy): Eukaryota > Metazoa > Chordata > Aves > Passeriformes > Thamnophilidae > Pithys > Pithys albifrons. Next base: position 9,826,597 of record NC_092458.1, read on the forward strand.
AAGTTGGATCACTAAGCTTTAATCTTTCTCCAGGGCAATAAGACTAAGGCTATTCAGGTTGTTAGTTAGGGGGTATTCAAAGTTATTTAAGGTATTGGTTTGGTTGTTGGGTTTTTTTTTCATTTTGATCTGTTGGACACTCCAACCAAAGCGTGCTATTCATAAAGCTATGGGCTAAATGCAATCTGAGCTGTGATTTGGACATGAGGGGAGATAAGCCTGTTGAAACTCCTCCATGTCCAGGAAGCCTTAGCAGATGTGGGATCTAGTAGCTGGACATCTGTTTTTGAAGGGTGAAGCCACAGGATGAGTCAAGAGAACAGAGCTCCTGCGTGCTGGCCCTGCCTCTTGACTGTCGCTGTGCTGTGACAACCTTGAGGTGATGTGGTATAAAGCTGTATGACATGTTGGACTTCTCCACTGGCACAGACAAGTGCATAGCTTGTGAGTGTCTGGAGGATGCAAAAATGGGCCAAGAGAGAAGGACATGGGCGTTTAAGGTTTAGAAACGTAATTTCTACTTGGAATATCTAAATCTAGCTTGACTTCCTATGGATACTTCACTAAATATCTATATGTACTCACGGGCTTTCAGCACCTGATGAGACTGGTTTTAAAGGATCACAACTTCAGACTTAGGCAAAAATTAGGTACTAAAAGCCTTTTGTGGCTTTATTCCCAAGTAATTCAGAGTAATTAGCTGCTTATTCTCCAGAGAAAATTAAGAGAATAAGAGGATATATATAAAAGGTCAGCAGTTTCCCATTAATCACTCTCAGTAAGGCTTGTAGATGTAAGAAAAGCTGAGTACCATTCCCTATTTCTATTTCCCTGAATGCTAATCTCATCTGCAGACTGACTTGGTCTCTACTGTGCCTCCCAAGTTTTGCTGGGACCACATCCCAGAGGACATCTTCTGCAGTTTTAAGCATAGATCTCTTATTGCCATGTGATTCCAGCATATTGATTGTTCACAATAGACATTTGGGACATCCTCTAGCATAGACACATGGTGCTTAAAACATGAGCCATCTGGAGAAGAACATCAACACTAGAAGAGAAATGGCTGCAGCCACAGGAAAAGCATTGTCTCCTCTAAGAGGGCCTTTACACAGAACAGTGTCTTTGCTCTGGTACAGCTGGTTGGGTTTCAGCTGTGTTTCACAATCCACACTTATGCAAAAGGAAAAAAGAGGAGGCGTGAAGCCCAACATTTATTCAAATTAATCTTTTGCTCTTTTCTGTTGGAAATATACATTTAGTTTGAAAAAAACCCACCCTAGAATCATTATGAGAATTTTTGAATGTTTCTTTCTAATGTTTATATCTATTGGCCTTTCTTGTCCAGGGTATCCTGAGGCCTTAACTTTAATCCAAAGATGCTGTAATATTTCAGAAATTAATCAGCCAAAGCACTTCCAGGTTGAGTTTTAATCAGTGGGTAAACCAAATTATCCTTTCAAAATTATTTTAATTAAGGTACCCTAGACTGAACATAATATAAATACACCAGTGCAAGTATCACCATTATTTTAGGAGAGTCTCAAGTAAATCTAATGAAATGCCTTTCCAACTCCCTCAGGCCTTAAGTAAGTAAATCCTTCTACACTGGAAGTGAGAAATGAGGAGGGCAAAAATTAGAAATAAATCTCCTTAGTAAAAAATAAGTAGGAAGTTTGCATTGTTTCAGGTTATTTTTAAAGACTGTTCTGTATTAAAGAACTGGAAAGCATACAAAGTAGATAGATCATTCATGCAGCCTGAGTTGATTGGAAAGTGTTTTGATGCAGTAGAAATTCATTATGTACTAAAGAACACACAGTTTTTACAGGCTTCTGGATTAAGATGGAAGAAAATACCAGTCACTGAACCTGTTATTTAAATTACTTTCCTATAACACTAATCCCATCCTAATTTATAGTGTGATATTTCTCTCAGATGTGATAATGACTTAGAGATATTTTAGCGCCATCAGTTTTAGATGACTGCATTAATTATTCAGATGTTATTTTTGTTACAAGGACTGTTTAGAAAGGCTTGATAAGTTTCATGAAAACTAAAATACCTCAAGAATTATTCAGAGCTCTCTTGGTAACAGCTGAATTCACAGCTGGAAGAAAAGGCTGTAAATGAGCCTAGTGTTACCTCTGTGCCTCTGTGACCAACATCAGTGCTTGAGTAGAGCATGTTTGTACTGTCTGTCACTGCTGAGATCCAGGGCATTGATGAGTGTCCTGGAATGGCAACTGAGGTTGTTCTACAAGAGAGATCAGTAGATGTACATGTGAGATCCGCTGAACTATGAAGAATTCAGATCTCCCTCAAATAAACTAACTTTAATGGACTGTCAGTCCTTCCCCTGGAAAAATAAATGTGGTAGAGCACTGCTTCTATCATGCATTGATACTGCTGGGGAAGGCTCTGTTCCATCCCAAACTGAAATAATAACTTTAAAAAAAAGTCAGCTTCATCAGTAAAATAGTATTTGCATTATTTTGTAGTAGCTGCAAATTAGTTTAAGTTTAAAGTTTTTACTATAATTATTCTGTAGCAAGTTTGAAAGGAAAAAAAATTAAAATCATTTAAAATGCTTAGTTTGATAGCTTCAATTCTCCTTTTTCATTCTTTTTTACGAAACTAGAAGTTGACAGAAAGCGACACTTTTGTAAGAAACTTTGGGTTCCACGAGGCACAGTGGAAGATTTAAGCAAGTTTTTCTTGAATCCTCTTAGTCTTCCCCATAGATTGTGTTGCAATGTCTGTGTCACTACAGCTGTGGAACCAGAATTATAAGCTGTCTCCTCAAAATCTGCTTCCCTGATCTGACATGTGATATCCCTTGTACCTGAACTGATCACTGCAGTGAAAGGACATAGGGAAAACTCCCTTTAAATCACTTTTCAACCCTCTACTTTATCTGAATAAAACTTATTACTAAGCCTACTGACACCAGAAAAGTGAGTGGGTAAGTGCTTGTTTACGATTACATATTGATTGTTCCATTACAGTTGTGAAATAAAACTGAGGGATTTATGCAGCTTTGGTTTTTCTGTTACTTGACATTCTCTCATTTGTCACATTCAGTGGTCTGGAGAAAGGCACATGCCCTTTCTGACAACCAGTTTCATCAGATCCCTTTAAATTGTATCCTTTTGGAAGAATGGATATATTCAGACAATGACACTACCAGGGGTTGCTGGTTGATGTAAAGTCCATCCTCTCCTGATAGTTTTCAAGGGTTACTAAGTCAGCAGTGAGTTTTATGACTAGATGGGGTTTGCATAGCATGGACTTGGTAGTGAGGTGGCTACAGAAGTCACTTTTGTGAGAAGCTGCTAGAAGCTTCCCCCATGTCTGATGGGGCCAATGCCAGACAGCTCCAAGATGCACACCCCATGGAAGAAACCCATGTTACAGCAATTTGTGAAATGCAGCCTGTGGGAAGGAGCCACACTGAAGAAGTTCATGCAGGACTGTCTCCTGTGAGAGGGACCCCATGGTGGAACAGGGGAAGACTGTGAGGACTTCTGCCCCTGAGGAAGAAGCAGCAGCAGAGACAATGTGTGATGAACTGAGCACAGCCCCCATTCCTGTCCCCCTGCACAGCTGCAGGGAAGAAGGTAGAGAACTTGGGAGTCAGGTTGAGCCTAGGGACAAGTGGAGGTGGGGACGAGGGGAAGATTTATTTTTAACATTTGGTAATATTTCTTATTACGCTGCTCCAGTTTGATTGGTAATAAATTCAGTTAATTTCCCCAAGTCAAACCTGTTTTGCCCATGACTGTAAGTGATGAGTGATCTGTCTCCATTCTGAAGACAATCCATGAGACTTCAATTATATTTTCTCTACCCTGTCCACCTGAGGAGAGAAGTGACAAGAGTGGCTTTGGTGGGCACTTGTCATCCAGCCAGGGTCAAACCACCACAGTGACCCAGGTCTTGATGGATTTTCTGTCATGAAATTTCACTCTGGCAACAGATGAAAATGATTCTTATATAGTGGTTATGTTGTATCCCATTAACAATTCAGCACAGACAATAGAAGGAATCAAGTTCTTACTCCTTCATACTTAAGTCTAATATCTAGTTTGCTGATAATCAGGCCAATATATTGATGTGATGGGCAGATTCTGACCTAGTGTCTCAAGAGTTCTTCACTCTTAATTGAAAGTCTGGCTGCTATTGATACATGCCAAAGCAGTAAGTGTATGCCTGTGTGAATGAATTCATGTGCACACATGCAACAGTGTTACGTGATTCTCATCTTATCTAAAGCTTTTGTTGCAGCTCTTGTGACTGTTGACTTAAAACTCCACGAACAGAAGTGGGAAAGACTGGAGCTATTGCCTGATGAAGGAGTGTGATAAATTATTGCTGGGATTCATGTGAAACATTATACTGTTAATATGAGAACTTATTGGAAAAGTAAGCATGTTTGTATTTTATAATCAGGGCACACTCTTATTTGAGAATAAATGAGTTTCCTACCCCTCAAGCTGCCTCTCTGACTTCTACTGTATAATGTCTTGCTCTCAATATACTCCATTTCTCTTATCACTGTCAACTAACATGAGGCCCCTCTGGCTTTCTCTGGGCTATTTTCCTAATGGAGTTTTACAAATTAGTTTATAGCTTTCTGTTCTAATTTTTCTTCACTTTTCTGGTTGTACTTTTTTTTTTTTTAAATTCAGCTCTAAGTATTTCTAGAGCTTGTGTGTCAAAGTAGAAAGTACAACCTTAGAATGGAATTTTTTAAACCACTTGGCTGTATTCTCTTTTAAGACACAAAGTATGAAAAAAATACAGTAATAACACATATTAATTGTTCCAAATAGAGTTAAGGATCATTGGAAGATATAAAAAGAGGTCAGTAAATATGTTCATAAATAGATAAGCTCCACTTGAGGAAATACATGGCAGAAATACAAATTTGTTTTTGAGACTATCTTGCTTGGACTTCAAAGACTTTTATGTGTAAGGAAAAATTGTAGATGAAATGATTGGTAATTGTAACTGGTGCTAGAACAGAAATTAATTTGTCAGTCAGCACATTTCAAGGTGTTTTGAGTGTTTTTATTTTGTGCTGACTCACAAATAATAGTGAGAAATTGATTCACCCCACAGACAGTTTTTCACCCCACTAGGCTTTCTGTCAGGAAAGAAAAACATTGCTGGTATGATTTGACAAATTCAGATGCTACAACAGTATGCAGAAAATGTTAAAAATAATGATGTGCCTAATGAATGAAAATGAAAACCATTCTAAAAGGAAAAAAAGTAGATAAATAAAATCAGTGATACCTGATTAAGAAATTAAAAAGAGGAAAATATATTTAGGCAGAAATCTTATGTGTCTTACTTAATTTTCACAATTAATGTGGGTGATGATATCTGTAGATGAGAACCTCTGGATGAAAATAGGTTCAAGGACAGAGGAATGAAAGTGGGTTCTGGTCCTCTCTTTCATTATCTCAATCAGCAGTGAGAAACATTTTTATAACTTAATTGGATGTGATTAAGCCATTTACTATTAGACTAAAAAAGTAAAAAAAAAAATTTACTATTTAGCATTCAGAACATTTATTTTCACCTATTGTCTGTAAACAACCATGGCTCATAATTTTCTCACTTCTCTATAATATATTCATCCTGTAATCACCACTCAGTGTAAGTATAGCTGGGTTGATGGATGCTTCCTTTAGAAGTAAAGAAAAAGTATTAAACTACTCACATTCTTATTTATTTACTACTAGTTGTCATGTGCCATTTCCTGTATTACCTCATGTTAAATACTACCTCTTGGTCTACTGAAGGAGAAAGGCTACATTTGTTTCCCCTGAGCTCCAGATGAGCTATTAAAAAAAATAAAATTAGGTGATTCACAGTGAAGACTTCAGTCTAAGTCTCCTGCATCTCAGAAATGCCACTCAGTGGGCTGTAGACTCCAGCCAAGAGAGCAGAAAGAAAGAAAGGTAGATAGATAGATTATAGATAGATAGATAGATAGATAGATAGATAGATAGATAGATAGATAGATAGATAGATAAACCTATATACAGATATAGGTGAAACTCATGGAGAGACATATATACATCTGTATCTGTGTCTGTATCTGTGTCTGTCTATCTATCTATCTATCTATCTATCTATCTATCTATCTATCTATCTATCTATCTCTGAGATCATTTACAGGGGCAGAGAGAGGGCAGAGAAGGGGCATTGTTAGTCTCTTGATGTCCCCATGCCACTCCCACCTCTGAAGGTCATTTTTGTTGGGTGCACTTTACTGGCCAGCAGAAGTTGGCAAATAGAAACTTTGCCTATCCCTGAGGGCTCAGCCATTTTTCTAGAGGTAGAATCAGAAATCAGCAACTAATTCCTGTGCTTGGACAGGAGATACTTTGCTGTCAAAGGACGTGTTCATTACATGACGAACATTCCAGCTGCCATGTCCATGCTGCATTACTAGCAGTGCCCCCTCTGGTATAGGAAGCACGAGGAGTGCTCCCAGGCTTCTGATCTAATACATGATTTGTCCAGTCAGTGGTAATGCCAAGATCAACATGTTATTATGGCCAGAGCACATTGTTAAAGCAGATCCAACATGCTTTTATTGGGTTATGAAAATGTTGGTCAGCAGTGGGAGATAGGATCATGGTGCACAGCACAACACAATATGTACAGGCAGAATTTTCATGGGTGAAGGAGCTCATTTATATTATGACCCTTGGCTGAATGATTCAGAAGATGGAATTTAGTGATGAGTGAATGAGACATGTTTATACAGGAAGGGATTGCCATGGTCTGTAAATTACTCTTGATAGTGCTATTCAATATAGTTACACAGATGATGGTCAGGTTTTAGAAGGAAAAAGAAGAGGAATAGGTGATAGCCTGGAACTAGCTGAGTGCTATCTTGCTGCAATGAAAAGAGAGGAGCAAATCCTAAGCAAAGCTTTGAGAAAAGGGATTAAAACCTTGAATCTACCTGCAACACATTTCTACTTCTTCAATTAATAGGATACAAGATAGGAGAAAGTGTTTAAATTATCTTTTAATCTGTGTTAAAGAACAGCAAATAAAAACTTTTCTTGTGATTCAATTTCATTTAAGGGCCTGCGGAATTCTGTATCTTTCAGAAAAATTCAGATCAGACAAAAGAAAGAGAGGGTTTCTCCACCAAAAAGAACTAGAAGTTAGGGTTCTTGACCAGATTGTTTCCAGGTATCAGCATGTAGGCCTTCTCTCTGATCACAAAGCTACCGAGTGTCACTCTCCATTTCTCCTACAAACTGGATATAAACCAGCCTCTTAATGAAAAGTTACTTTTTTTTTTTTTCTGAAAAGTTTCAAGTTATTTGCAAAACCAAAGTGTTTTCTGGTAAGAAACCATTCTGGCAAAATGCTTTACCAGTTTTGCATACCACACTCTTTTGTTTTTAAATATAACTTTTTCTGGAGACACACACTTTAACAAAAGCAATCTACCTTCCTTCTGTTGGCCTGCATCAAACACTTTACTGAAAAAGATTCGGTCATGCATATTTCCATCTGCTAACTTCACCTTTCAGTATATTAAGCCTTTTAATCCCCCTCCCTTACTTAATGTCCAAACCAATTATGTCACCTGATTCTGCATTTTTATCGAATTTCACATCACTCATCCATAAATCATTGGTTATTGTTGCACTGTTTGGATCTCTGCCAAAGTCCTTCCCAGATCATATATATCTTCAGGCATCATTAAGCCTGAAGATATATATGGACCTAGATGAACTCTCCCTAGACATCCACCAGTGTACCCTAAAGACAGGCTATGAGAGAAGGAGGAAGAAGTGATGCTAAAGGAAAGAGCCTGTTTGCATTTTGCAGCTGAAGTTATTTGTAGATTGCACGATAAACTTTCACAACAAAATCAGTCTAATCTGTAGAGTTTTATCACCACAATTCCAAACAATTTGTTCCATTGAGTACATTAAAAGAACAAAAAGGATTATAACTGGTATCAGTTCAGGTGTTATTGGAGCACTACATTTCATCTGTTACCTGCTCCTTGCAGCATAAGTGTTAGTTTGTGGTGGCTGGAGGCAATTTTTTCCCACAGGTCAGTACTCAACGGCACCAACCCTCCACCACAATCCTTTGTAGATGGGCAGTAAACACCCTCCAGCTCCTACCAGGAGAACATCTGTTTTTCTTCTCTACCCACAGAGACACAATGCATTCCAACTTCCTTAGTTTCACAGTGATTCCTCTTGCCTCCTCTCACACTCACTCTCCTCTGAACAACACGGGAATGCTTAATGGTAAAGAAAAATGCAATGTTTATTTACCAAATATGAAGGTCAAGTATATTGAGGGGAAAAAAAAGATTGCTTATGAAGTTGCTTTTGTGCAAGCTTGAGAAACTTGCCAAGTGCCAGGTACTTCGCTATCTCTTATTCATGGTTTCTTCAGTACTTGCTAACTGTGAAAGTTGTGAGTGGGAGTTTATAAAATCTCACCAGCCTTCCAGATGGCAGACTGAGTCCCGAGGGCCTTCCCCTTACTGTTTCCACACCTCATAGACCTCTAAGTTTGTTTTAAACCTCTAAAACTCAGTGCCTAGAACTGTTACTAAATGGAGGAGGATTGGAAGGAACACCTCCTGCACTTTGAAGGGATCAAAAGCTGTTTTCATGGACATACCTATAAATCCCTGCCTTCTCCCTTCCTCACCTATCCTTTGTCTCAAAGGAAACAGAAAGCAATAGAGAAAAACTATAAGCTGAGTAGTAGAAGGTACATTTATGTCAAAGGCTTGAACTAAAAAATCTGAAAATCCTGAACATTTTAACCCTTCACTTCATCAGACTTTTTTTTTTTTTTTCATTTTATACAGACAGGCAGGTAGAGACAGTACATTTTAAATCAACTCCGGTATATTTTCCTATCTTTCTCTACTCCAAAGAAAAGGAGACCTGATCTTGTTTGTAGTTTCTTGTTTGTTTGGTTGTTGTTGACTTTTTTTTTGGTTGGTTGGTTTGGTGGGTTTTTCTGTTTAGTTTGTTTCTTTGCTTTGGTGTAGTTTTTAGGGGGTTTTTTGTTGTGGGTTTTTTTTGGTTGTTCTTTTTGAGAGATTTTGTTAGGCACAGATTGCCTAAGAAAGTTTTCTTTCAAAATTCATGCAAATTTAGTTCAATTTTAGTAAATCCCTATGCAAATATTGTTCCTTCAGGATGGAAGTCATCCCAATGGACTTAGTTCAGACACTTTCAAAATGTGTTATACTAAAGTGTACTTTAGGTTTGTCAGTACCATGAGCAATACAGTTGCAAGTTTGGATATCCAAGCTTACTTGGGTGCTGAAATATATGTAATTATATCAATATGGAGCTCTGTCCCAGATGATTAGCTTCACTGAGAAAGAGCATCCATTATGATAAGTGAACTGCTGCAGGAGTACAGCAATATTGCTTCTGGCTTATGAGCCTGGCTGAGGAATGCTATGTGGCATCACTTTGGGCAGAGAGAGATGTAGCCCCTTAATTCTGAGAAAGAGTCTCAACTGCTTAATGAAGTTTAGCTCTGCAATCCTCAAACTCTGAAGATTTGCTTCTTTGCAGTAATTGCTTCTTCTCCACAGTGGGCAATGAGGGCATCACTTCAGTATGAGAATGTCTGATTACACTCAGCCAGCCTAAATTTCAATTTAATTTTGCACTCCCTACTAAGTTGGATCAGCTCTCCCAAGTGTTCCTCAAGCACACTATGAAAGAAAGGAGTTTTCTGTTCAAAGGGAGCAACTCTGCTTTAGACAAAGAAGCTGATATCTCCATCCTACTGATCTTCATACACAGTGTAATTGAATTACAAGAAGGAATAAATAGAAAAGCTCTGTGTGGACAGAGTGCAAGTCAGTCCTATAGTCTACTTACATGATGAAAACATAATGAGAACTAACACTATATTCCCCTTTGCTTGAATAGGTTTGGAACATGACAATAACAAAGCCTTTCATTCAAACACCACAAGCATGTGAACATAGTTAGCCTGCCAGAGCTATCCATCTCTGTCCAGAGCTAGTTGAAAGGCAGGCCTTTTATTGACACTCTGTTCTGAACTGAAAAACATTATTTTTTTCAAGAAATATTCTGCTAGAAGGATATCGAAATTTGAGAACATGCTTACTTTTGAGGTAGACTTGATCCTAGAACAGCAAAGACAAAATTCACAGGTGCCCAACTGCACGGCAAGGAACCTGGAAGGCTGACACCACTGGGAACTTCAGTGCTCCCACACCATGTATTAGTTCATGGGGACCTACATCCTACCTCCCACCAGATATCTCCCCTGGTGCCAGCTTAATAGTATGCAGCCTGGCTGACCCAGGAATAACCACAAAAAAGCCCAGACACTTCAGTAACCTTGAAGGGTAGCTGGGAGGAAGGCAGGACACAGCATTCTCCCAGTATCATGGAATGTGGGGATATCATTGTAGGATATGTATTAACTTCACACTATGAAGTTCTGAAAAGTCTTCAGCATGACTCTTCCAGAGGGTGAGGATGCTGATGCCATGTGCCATACTGGCTCCTTCTGAGCTCCTGGTAGCACCTCTGGGAGCAAAAACTGTTTTTTGATGCCTGTACTTGTGTTGCTTTCTGCCTGTCCTGGTGCTGCAAAATAAAGAATGGAATTGATGCTGTGCTGAGGGGAATTATTCTTGTCAGTGCCTACCCGTAGCTTGAAAATAGCTGAGTGAGGACTGAGGGACCATCTCCCTACTCTGGCTACTTGCCTTGCATAGATGGAGGATTAATCTTGCTCTCTCACTGAAACAACTGAGAGAAAAGCACAAAATTTGTAAGTTCAGACCCCTCAGAGATCAAGATTCTTCCCTTCCCTCACAAATTGTCATATAATTGAAAGAGTTAACCAGTCAGAATTTTTACTTTTCACCTATTTTTCTCAGTTCAAAAATTATCAATACAGCTTCATAATTCAACAGTAATAAATGCATAAAACCTCAAATATCCTCCAAGGAGTTTATGACCTACATAGGGTGAGGTGTTATTTTCTATTTCCCTTGGCCTAGTCTCCTGTGAAACGTGTAGACCTCATAAAGAGGCCACAAATGACACATTTTATTATTAGTCATATTCTACTTATGTTTTCACGTACTCTCCTTACTCTTTCTCCTTATCAGTTGCTCTGACTTTGTATTCGAGATTCTGCCAGGTTATTTTTCTCTTTCCTCTAATAATCTTTGTATTTGTAATCTTCTTCATGTGATATATTTGCTTGTATCCTCAGATTCCCCATTTCTTTCACCTCTCTATGTCCTTATTCTTTGTGTCCTCTATCACCTGTGTATAACTTCCTCTCTTCCACTTTTTTTGGTGTTCTCTCTAACATCACCCCCTTAGTGATTCTATGGTCTTTGCTGTTCCATCACTGGATCATCAAAAATGACAACCCATGGAGACACAACACTCACTGCTCTTGCACTGTGCATCTCCTGTACCTAAGAGTCCATTCAGACACTCCTTCTCAAGCCACTAGCACTTCAAAAAGTGGACAAATGCAGAGCTTTTCTGCAGGTGCTCTGATTATTGCCTTCAATCAAGAGCTTGCTCTTCACCATGTGATGTTCTTGGTAACCAGTAACACCACCAAGAAATAGGGAGAATTGTGGGAAAAACTTCAATGTGAGATGGTACAGAAGGGAAAATGATTTTTATTTACAAACTCTCTTATCAGGTTGACTTTATGTATCTGCACCCTTCTCTCTAAGAGTTCGTTTGCTCATGCTCCCACACCCCCATCCTCATGAACAGCAAGATGTATGTGCACTAGTGCCCTGCACTCAGAGGGCAGGACTTTGTTGGGTCCTGATGAGTGTCTCTAGGGTTTCTTTTGACTGGTGACAGTTTGGATACACCTTTTAGGAACCAGGAGCTCTTATGGAGTGACTCCCTACCCCAAGCATGGTGCTGGCTACAAGCATGGTGCTGGCTACAAGACTGTAAATCTGCCTTAGATTTATAAGTTTTACCTAAGTCAGCAGCTCAGGGGTTTCTCCCACTCTCTGTTTTTTCTTGTTTGGAATATATCTGTCTTTAATACTATCTTACCTACAGTAGCTTTATATCTTCTAAAAATAAAATACTCCAAGATTTGTTTTAGTGGCATTTCTGGGTAGAGAACAGTTGTCAAAGTGCAGAATGTAAAGAATCCTTGGAAAGCTTTTCATTATGTCTGGAATGTTAAGTGCAGTGACAATTGGACTGTGATTGAATTTCTTAATGAATAGAAATAATTTTAGAACGAGAATGGTCTTCCCAGGTTGCTATCAAACCCATTGCAAAAGCTAGTCTAGCGTGTTATTTTCTACTTCACAAATCTTATAAGCATAAGGAAAATCTGAGAAAAAGAAGTAAAAGGCTATAGTAAAAAAAAAAAAGGAGCAAATAAATTAAGATCTCTTATCATTTGTAAGGGAAAAGTCTTGGAAAATTCAAAGACACAGAGAAGGCAGCAAAACTTCAGTGCTCTACAATACTTTCTGTCGTGCAAATTTAGATAAAGAATAAGGAGAAAGCTGAGTTTAGTCCATTGTACTGATTTTGACTGGGATAGAGTTAATTTTCTTAAGAATATCTGATAGGGGACTTCTGACTAAACAACTGTTGTTAATCTAGAGATGTTTTAGTTATTGCTGAGCAGCACTTTCACAGAGTCAAGGCCTTTTCTGCTCCTCAACACCATCCACCAGCGAGAGGGCTGGGGATGCACAAGCAGTTGGGAGGAGGACACAGCTCAAACAGCTGACCCCAAATGACCACAAGGATATCCCACACCACAGGGTGTAATGCTCAGCACACAGAGCTGGGGGAAGAAGAAGCAAGGAAAGAGTGTTCAGAGATAGAGTGTTTGTCTTCCCAAGTCACCATTACATGTCATGGAGTCCAGCTTCCCTGGAAGTGGCTGAACAGCTGCCTGCCAGTGGGAAGTGGTGAATGAATTTCTGTTCTGCTTCTCTGTGTGCAACTTTAGCTTTATGTATTAAACTCTCTTTATCTCAACCCACAAGTTTTTTTCAGTTTTATCCTTCTGAATTCCTTCCCCATCCCACTGGGTGACAGTGAGAGCTACATGTGGTTGAACTGGCCATCAGAGTTAAACCATGACATCCAAGAAAATAAGGAAACAACTCTTCAGATAATGGATGGAAATGGATTTTGAAACATAAAACATAGGTGACAGTGCTTACTGGACATTCAATACTTTCTATGCAGTTGATTATAATTTGAAATAATGATCTGACTAATTCCACTGAGTGGGAGCCCACCATCATTTGGGAACAACAGAGACAGACGGTAGCTTGCCCTCATCAAGCTAAAATGTGGAAATTACAGGCAGGACCAAGTATACCTTAATGGCCCTGGAAATTGGGGTGCTCCCTGACTGCAATGGGTCTCATCAAATAATACTTCCTTTAGGTTTTGTTCTTTTTTCTTTTTCTTGAGGCTGGGGTTAAAATGTTTTTGGACGAGTACAGCAGTATGAGCTAGGGGACAAGGCAGAAGATCTCAGCTGTTCCTTGCAAATCACAAACCCACATATTTCCTCAGGACTTTTCTCCTCCCCAGCCTGGCTCCATCACCTGAGAAGTCTTAAAAGGAGGGTAAGTGGGTCTGTGTGTTTCTTCAATTACTGAAAAAGGGCATTTGAGCCACGTGAGGGGGGAGGAGTTCATCAACTAGTAAAAATGAAGAGAGAAAAACATTAAAAAAAACATCCAAAAGACATTCCCAAACCCAAAATCCCCAAAGAAAGCTGCAGGGACCTGATTTCCCTGCAGCTTGGTTGGTGTTGGTGCTGCAGGTGCTTCAAAGTACTTGTGGGTGGATTGATTCTGTGAAAACTACTCCCCCTCACCTGCAGTTCAACCTACCTCCTTAGCACGACAGCTGCATGAGCATTATAATTGCTGCCGTTCTTCAGCTTATGCAGTATTAACACAGTGGTTTTTTTCTTAATTTTTTTTGTTTGTTTGCCTTTTTTTTTTCTTAATTAAACAGTCTCAGAACTTATCTGCCCAGGAGACAGGCTACTAAATGATGACATTAACAAATTGCCCTCCTTCCCCTCCTAGAATCAGCATTATCCGCTAATTGAACAGTAGCTTTCACACAGCTGCCTTTGATATGTCCATGCCAGGATGGGCAAACACAGATTTCCCAGAGCAGCCCGAGGCCCAGGAGATGGCACTCTTTCATAGCTCTTGTGCACACCTGCTCTGTGCTGCAGCTGCTAATACAGCAGTTGAAGTAAATAACTTTCCTTCAGAAGTGATAATTTTCTGGTAAAATGATCAGCAAATGGAATTCTCAGAGTTCAGAAGTCTTAGTGGAAAAATACCAGATGAGTCTGAAGCTTTACCTTCTGATGCCAACGTGTGAAAACTGTTCCCTGACTGGCTGAGTCAATTCCTTTACTAACTACTGGTGTAGAAATAGCTTTTTTCTTTATTGGCAAATAATTTCCTCAGCTGCTGGTTTCAGTCCAATGCCCAAGGTTGGCTACTGCAAAAATATTCTTGCAGATAAAAGTAAAATGTAACTTGGTCTGCCACATAAGACACACTCAGTGATAAACAAAAGTAAAAGTGTATATTGTCTGATTCCTGTGTGCATCATTACCTTGGGCTTAGTGGTATTTAATCAGCTTATCCCCATGTTGGTTTTGTTATCATGCCATTACAGGGAGTGTGTCCAGGTAAGTCTGCAACAGCAGAAGATAAGGCAGTATCTGAGGGTGAGAGAGAGCACAAGAGCTGAGCTTCTGTCCACAGGAAAGGGGAAGATTAGGGACAAGTCCCTCTAACTTACTTACCCATGATGTTCTGGCCTACAGGAGACGTTGGGCAGAGAGGCTCCTGCTGTGGGCTTGGGTAGGGTGAGAGGAAAAGGTATTTGTTTGCTTTGCTTACTCCACTCAGGGTTTAGGTGCTCAGTTTGCTGGTTCAGAGCATCCCTGACAGCATAGCTCAGGGACCAGGCCACAGCAGTACACATGCCTCTGTAGGCACACATTCTCCAATTTCACTGCAGATCTGTGTTGTAAATTTAGGTCTCACCATGCTTGAATCTTGTCCTGTTGGTCCAGAACAGGCTAGTATCATAGCCTGGGAAGGGAGAGCCATCTCTTTTGATCTCTGTGAAAAGGACAGTTTCCATATATATGGCATGAGCACTGGCCTTTGTGCTTTGCAAAACCTTTACCCACTTAAACCCATCAATGGCTTGTGCCAAAGCTCAAAAAACTGACAAAAATATGTGAGAAGCCCCATCTAAACTCATCAACCAGGATCTGCATCCTATTCCACCATCTGTCCTCAAGGCAGCTTGCTTGGCTTGTCTGAGAAAGCCAGAAGGGCAATCCCAAAAATCCACAACACCAGAGCAAAAAGAGCAACAAACTGCTCCCACCTACACCAACGCTTGTGTCAATTTAGAAATTAACATAATTTCTCCTTTGCTAATTGCAAATATTGGACACAGTCTGAATGAAACCATCTGCATCTATTACTTAATTAGACCACAGTTTTCAGTCAGGGAAAAAGTAATCCGCTGGGATACAAGTCTTTTCTCTACGGCAGTTTCCTGTAATTCAGTCTCGTATCAGTTAGTTGTCTTACTCTCACTGTAGCCTCTGAACCTATTAAAATCAGCCATTAAAGATAAATATTAGATCTATCCTTTCCCCTGCCTACCCTTAACACAGCCATATGCAATGTTGGCCTGTAGCCTGTCCTAAAACAGAAGGAACATACAGGAAAATTAATGATGTGGTACAACCCTGACTTCAGTTGAGTGATACAAGACTAATGATTCAACTGTTTGGCTTTTTTTTTCCTTTTAATAAACCTGCCTTTTAATAGGAATCTCTGAAGAAAGCTGAAAATAAGAATATTTTTGAGGACAGATGCAGGAGTCCTGGCTTACAGGGATTGATTTTTTCTGATTCAGCATCAGAGGAGACATAAGCTATAAAGAATATGTTTGCAATACAATCGAATCTCATTGCTGCACACATCACATCCAATACTGCGTTACAAGAATGCTTTTCTAGACCTTGCCAACTTTTTCCAAGGCCATAGGAACTGAAACAGTGTCATTGTTCCTGAACTTGTGAGCACAGAAAATATTGCGGCATCCTTCTTTGTTTTATTTTATCCAGGATTTTTAGTGGGCTGATGTGGTTGTCAGCCCATTGTCTGCACATTTAAGAGGCAGATGTTTAAATAACTCTGCTGTCTTGGCCAACAGAGATGGGTACCATAACAGGTGAATGTACACATCCTTTTGATCATGTAATCAGGATACAGTGCATTGTGGGATCTCCAAGAAGGCATGTACTGGATCTTTGTGGCTGGGACCTCTCATTTGTCACCGAAGGTAAATCTGCCCTTTGGGAAGTCAATTTACAATCCATTTTGGTTACTGTCATGTCTTGGAAGTACCAGAGGAACCTGCTGGTCTGTTCTCCCTGCACAGTCACCAGTTCTGCAGTGCAAATCATGGGATCAGAGGCTAAAATGAGTGAGGAGGCACCTCCGAAGGCCACCTCATCCAAAGTGGATCCATCTTGGACAGGTTCCTCTGGGACATGCCCAGTTGCATTTGAATACCTTCAAGGCTGCAAATCCCAAGGCTCCTATTCTGTGTCTTTCCCTCATTTCTACTTCTATCCATCATCACTCCTCCCATTAATGCTTATCTCTGAGAAGAGTTTGATCTTTACACCCTTTCATCAGGGAGTTGTAGTCAGATATGAGGTCTCCCCAGAGCCTTTTCTTCCAAGACCGAGCAGACCCACCCTTCTCAGCTTTTCCTTCTGTGTCTCTAAATCACATACATCTGTTGTAGAATTTGATTAACAGTGCTTTGCCTCTGCACCTACTGGCTTTTTCATTTTTATTCCTTATTTACTCTCCAGAATTTCTAATAGAGCACCTTGCTTAATTACAGCCTGCAAAACATTAAAAAGTAGTCACTGCAATTTGGTCACAAATGGAGGCAGACTGGGAATGGCAATAAGATGGCAGCAATAATGCAGCCAGGGAAACAAATTTTGTGTAGACAAACTGTTAAACATCTAGAAGTCACTACAGTTTTGGTATTACTTCTGCTACTAAAGCATCTAATTAAAAAAACTATTAAACATGCATCAATTAATAACTTGAGTCCCTTAGATAATTTCTGCTAAAATTAATATTTCAGTTGCATGAAGGATCTCTTAATGAACCACCACTAACAAGAATATCTCTCTAATTAATGTCTTTAAAACATCAAGGCAATTTTTGGAGTAGTTTGCTTGTATCCCTGCATCATTTGTGCTTGAAACTCTGAGATTTTGTAAGATTTGTCGTGCCTGTTAGCAAATAAGACAAAATTGTGAGAGATTAAAAGAAAAATCGTATTAAACTGCACTTGGCTTTGATACTTTGCTGTTGTGTTTGAAATAATATGCACTGTTTGTGGGGAGCAAAGGTTTTTAGATAAAAATGAAAAGGATTCAAACCAAGTTTTACATTTACACTTCTACAGAACAACTTTAATCTAGGAAGAGTTAAAGAGGCTGAAGACTACTCAGAGACAAATCATAGGTTTTGGTCATCAAAAAGGCAAGAGTTATGCCCCTCTCCCTGAAGGACCATTAGGCATCTACATTTTTTTCTGCAGTCTTTCTTTTGGGACTCAGGCTTCTCATCAGAGTATGGACAACCCAGTGTCAGAGGGGTTTCTTTCAATACACAGACCTTGAGTCAGAGAAGCATCCTCACATAACCAGTGTTTCAATACACATTTGCTCCTTCCTCAAGGAAGCAGGTTGGCTGCATTGCTCTGAAGAGACATTGGGAGTCTGGAGTCTCTTCTGCTATTCATTCTCTCCCTCCACAGCAGGGGTGGACAGGCACTGTACTTGCTGGTGGTGTCAGTGCCTGTGGGCAGCCCATCCTAGTGTGCTTAGCAGCTTCTAAGCTAACGGCATGTTAATGAGTTGGTGTGCTGAGGGATCTGTGAGACCTGATGCAGCCTTCAGGTACTTCACCAGGTTAGATGGAAGGGAAATCTAAGCATGATAGCAGTCTTGAGAAGCCTCTTGGAAATGCATCAGTTTAGGACTGAGTCTTCAGGTATGGTCCATTCACTTTCTGGAATAGAGCTCAAACTCAATTTGTGTCCAGGTACCTTTCTAGACTAAGACTAATCTGCCAGGTTGATGATTATAGGATTTTAAAGCTCAGAGGTGTATTTGGAGAAGTAGTCAATGTTCAGACAAGTGAACAAAAGCAAGCTGGCATGGAGATTTTTTTTCCCACCACAACTTATTTTAAATTGAATGGTAAGAAATGAATGGGCTTTTAACAATCCTCAGCATCTTGTTAAGTTCCCCAGCAGATCATCTTTTTCAACTTAACACCTTGATGCCTTGATATTGAAAATATATAATTTGAGGGGTATATCCTAAAATATTTTTAGTCATTGAAACAGAACTTTACATAGAGATTTCTGATCACTCAAGACCTAGTTTAAGTGTAATTAATGATCTCTTGAAATTACTTCCTTTGATATGTGTTCTTTCACAGACAGGGTTTAGCTGAGCTGTGGCAGCCCCGGGTCATTCGATTATGAAAGTTGAGAAGATTAACATACCCTGTCCCCACTATCTCGCACAACTGGACTCTTTCACAGCAGAAAGACAGAAATGAAGACAGTCCAATAAATTTCCTACATGCACTGCTTGAATATTGCATGCATTACAGGTAGATGAAGTCTATTTCCATACAATCACCTGGCTCTTTTCAAGTGTCTTTTCAAAATCACTACAAGAAATTCTTTAGTAATTCAAGGTCTACCTATGAGCAGACTACCTAAAACTGCTCATCCATTATCCAAACAGTTTTAAAGGCCTGCATTTGAAAAAATCCCCCAAATTCACATCTTTGTTTATCTCAGCATTTTTGTCACTTCTTGGAGAGTAAGATTTTAAATACAGAAGCTGTGCATTTGAAGGACACTTTCTAAAACCCTATCAAATGTATTCAGGGAAAGATGCCTCTTTTATAATTTCCTTTTTAAGCTGCAGTGGGACTTACACATTATAAATGGAATAAATCACATTTTTCACAGAGTTAAAATCTATTTGTAAGCAAATGCATCAAAATATTGTACCAGCTGACTTATATGTAATAGAAATAGAAAGAATAGAAATTAAATAGAAAACATTCCAGCAAGGCAAGGACCATGTCTGAAAGCATTAAAACCCGAGTTATCTATTCCCAATTCCCACACTGTGTACTCCAGTGTCTCCATTCCCTACCTCCTCCTTCCCACCTGGTTTGATAACTTCTGCTTCTTCACAGTAAAACAAATCAAAGCAACAATGATAAAAGTAGCATGAAGAAACAGGCAAAGAGCATAGAAAGCCTTGAACCCTTTGGGAAAACTTCCAATTTCTGCCAGTTTGCATATAGGTATGATCCACCCTGATGTTTCCTTCTGCCATGGTGCTGTGTTTAAGCAGAGAATATATGCGTGAAAGCTGAGAGCATACCAACTCCTCAAAGGCTGACTCCCTGGGCTCTGGTCCCTGAGAGTTACACACCCTTAACATTTGCCTAACTCTCATCCAAGACCTACCAGCCTCCTCTAACATGTGGTCTTTATCTTAGATTTATGAACCACTGCTAATGAAATTTATGGTCTCCTGCTAAGGGTACAGCAAATAAATAGAATGTGCTCTGTATAGACAGGGAAGATCTGTTTGATGACACTTGTGTCTCATTGTGTAGGGTTAGTTTAACCAGCCTGGACTGCGATTAGGTATTATATTTTTATGGTTTTCTTAAAAAATGAACACTGAAGATGGTTGTGTTGCAACCATCTCACTGCAAAGTACACAAACATGACTGATTAGCTGGGCTGTCTAGGACAAAGTGTTATGAAGATTCTATGGAGTTCTTTTTCACTTCTAACAAAATTATATATGTGAGGCTATATTTAATTACCAGTGTCTTTAGCCCTTACTGCATTCAGCATTGATACTTCTCCATAATCAGCTGAGTATTTTCTTTCAGCTGTTGTGACAGGGAGCCTTTTAGCAATGCCATCAACAGTAGTCTGATTGTCATGTAAGCATTGAAATACTATTATAACACCATTACAAGCCTGATTTTAAGAAGGTTATTCTGGCCACTGTTTGGAGCATGCATGAGGAAGAATTTGTAACCTGAGATCTGCAGTGAATGGAGGTCCAAGCAGTTGCACTCACATCACTTCAGACTGCAGCAACCCATGCTGGGGCAGTGACAGCAGGGAGCAGAGTTGCAAGAACTCATTTAGCACAAGCTGAAGGGAAGCAGAGAGGTAGACAGAAAGAGGTAGAGGCAGAGCCTTTCCTTTGTTCAAGACTGTGATATATGTAGGTTTTATTGGGGGGGGGGTGTTTGGTTTTTTTTTTTTTTACAGAACAGCTTTCTATGAAGGCAGTGACAATCTATCTTCTTTTACTCCCATTTGTGGAAATTCTACTTCAAACACCATCTCTAAATCAAAAATTTCAATATGAACAGGGTACCAAACCTTGCACTGAGAAAGCAGAAGACAAAAGAAAGTAGGTGCAAGCACTAATTAATGAATAAATCAGCCAAGAGCATGAACCACCAAGGGTGACAGCAGTATCTGCTGATTAGAACAAGATGTGAACAACTGATAGTATGCTCTTTTTTTTTGTCTCCTGCATTTAATTTCTGTGATGCCTTTCATAGATTATATTATTAGTACAATACGATGAATACCCTCAGTATTCCCCATGTCTAGGTCCTGCTGTGATTTCCCCCTTGCTCTGAAGCTCTGGGCTACATGGCCTGCCAGAGGCAACTGTGCTCCTGCATGTGGACACATAAAGGCCTTAGCCTGAAGAGATCCGTTTTTTATTCCCTTACAATAAACAAGATCAAGGATAGACCCATTCAAAAATTGCTTTCGGTTCTCACTTCATGTGACTGAAAACTTCAAAACAATTTCTACATTACTTATGTGTTTCAGTTTTCTAAACACATATCCTGCTCTACAAACAGTGTGAAATTAAAGTGAGTGCAATAAAAGGCATGAAATTTCTTGTTAATCTGTGAAGAACAATTGATTTGGCATTATTTAGATTTTTATAACCCCTCAAATTTCAAAGACTTTGCAATCCAGTATATAAATGCTGGTACAATAAATCTATTTTCTTTAATATTCACTTATTTTTCCTTTTTCCCTTTTCTATTGTTAAGGAGATAGATCTCTAGAAGACTTAATAAAGATAGCCAGATGCAAAACTAAGAGTCAGGGAAATACATCCTTGATTTAACTGTGAATAGAAGAAATGAAGTGAATAGTAGGAGTTCTCTTCATGTGAATTTAAACTAAATAGAAACCTCAGAATTTGTTATAAAGAGTTTCTACTGGAAGACTTCCTTCCAGCACCAGAAAGATCCTTCTTATGCTTATGATAGCTGCAAGGTAGGTTTCCTAAATCCATTCAGTCTTTAGGAAATTCTGGAAGTCATAGTCCAGCCGACTTGCTCTGCCTGTCAGACCTGGGAAGAGACATGAAATGAGAACTTGCCCCTTGAAAACTGGGAGTGAGGGCACTGCATCAGCAAAGATAGTCTCTGAGTCTTTGTAGTCTGTGTGCAGTATAAATTTGGTGTTGCTTGAGTTTAAGGCATCAGGTAGAGAGAAAGGCCTAGGAGGTTCCCACTTTGACAGTGGATCTTGGTGGGGAGTCCTCTGTGAACAGGGGAGATGGACTAGCTCAACACCACACCAGACTGAAGCCTGGCCAGCATGCTAGAAATGCCTGGTAACATAGCACAGATCACACTGCAGCTATGTCCAGGATCTAAAGCAGGACATTTTCAAGGCTGATTTAAACATTGATTTTGAACCCGAATTATGGCATGAGGGGCTGTTCCTTAAACCAACTGAATTCTTGTGCGTGTAGAACTGCAATAAGTCACTTTGTTCTGACCTGGCCCTTCTTAAGAACTCCAAATAAGCATGTATTTTGTGATCGATGTAGCTAGGTGCTTACACTGCTCAATGGGAGTCTTGCCTCCTTTTGCTGCGACAGCACAAAGGCTGAGAAAATAGCAAGTGAACTGTATTCTTTAGACAAGCATTGCTGACACTTCCTTTGTTCAGAAACCACAGGCTCAGCTGGGATTTTTTGATGGTTTTGGGCCATGGGCTTTCTCTTGAGTAATTTTTTGAAACTTTTTTCCTGAGTCACGAGAGAAAATCTTATGCTTTCAAAGTGCCTCATTTAAGAATTGGACTTTAGGAAACAAACCAGGTGTCGTAATTTTGTGAGACTTGTGACCTAGCAGGTGGAGCTGCAACACAGATCGCAGCAGAGAAGCTTGCAGGACTGAACAAGTACTGCTCGTGCTAGTTCTTACTGCTGGGAAGGGTGAACACCTGTTAGCGTTAAAGCCCATGTTGGTAGAGCACAGTGTCATACTACATAGAGATACCTCAACCAGCTTTACATGAACTAGATTGGGTATAAGCAGCAGGACAGCAATGGAGCAATCACACTGTCTTTGTGGTTCAAAACCCAGCAAGTTAACCCAGGAACACCACCACATGAAGAGGACTTCTTTCCAGGATCCGAGCTACTTTCAGTATGGCTGGGTATTGGCATGTGGCACTGTAGGCCCTTGAGCCTTCTCCAGGAGACCAGAAAACACATTTAAGGAGAACAGCAGCAATTCACTGTCCAGCCATTGCCCTCTGTGGGTGAAGAGGGAGAAAATCCTACAGTAGGACACCCTTTTGTTCCTGACCCTGCATCCGTGAAGGGCTGGTTGTCCTTGAAACGGTGACAGTCAACTGTAGAATCACAGAATAGTCTGAATTGGAAGAGACCTTTAAGGATCATCTGGTCCAATCCTTCTGCAATAAACAGGGACTTTTTCAAGTAAATCGAGTAGCTCAGAGCATCACTCAGCCTGACCTTGAAAGTTTCTAGTGATGGGGCATCCACCACCTCTCCAAACAAGCTGTTTCAGTGTTTCTTCCTCATATCTAGTCTAAATCTATTCTCTTTTAGCTTAAAATTATTATCCCTTGTTCTATCACTACACTCCCTGACCGAAGAGTCCCTCCTCACCATTCCTGTCAGCCCCCTTTAAGTACTGAAAGGCTGCTGTAAGGTCTCCCCAAAGCCTTCTCTTCTCTGGCCTGAACAGTCCTTTGAAGTGCAGTCAAAGCCAGCTGTAGGTTAAAAATGGCATGTGAGAGATGAGGTTTTTTGTTAAACACCTCCTACCTCAGAAAGAGGAATGGGGCTCAGGTATACAGTGTCAAGGGGTAGGAGACTGTTCCTGCAGGTCCCTCCAAGCCAGGGAGTGAGAGAGAGGTCTGTTCGCTCAGAGAGACTAGTATTGAAAACGTTTTATCGTGCAATCATGAGGTGTTTATAGGATTCTGAGGGGAAGGTGCTGGAACTTGGACAGGATTGACTAAGGGCTTGGGACTTGGGTACTCAGCTAGTCAATAGGGGAAATGGAAGGATGAAACCCACTAGGAACCAAGGGATTGAGGATAGATGGGTGAGATAACCAATGGGGTTAGGACAGAGGCAGGGCTGGAAGATGGACAGGGCAAACACAACACTCTCCAGGGAAACCATGTGGTAGGGAAGGAGATAGTGACAGACTGGGACACAGCTACATGGGAAATAAATGTGAGGGGTGAGAACTGCATGGAGAGATAACATTAAAACTCTCTGAACCAAAAACCATACAATAAAATGCATAACTTTCAAACTCCTACAACCAAAGTCTTTTATATATGCAGTTGGTAGTGTCCAGTCTGTTCACTGGCGCCATTCTCCGTGTGGGTCTGTTTCAGAACTTATTCTTTCCATATTTCATAGTCTGGATTGTTTCCAACACTCTGGAGCTCTGAAAATCATTCCAGCTCTGGGACTGGCATTGGTGACAAGTTTAATTCTAACTTAATTCTAAGCATAGCACCTTGCCAGATGGAAAAATCAAACTGGTGAAATTCTTTAATAAAACAACATGAATTGTTATAAAACCAGATCACAGGAACAGGTAAGTGTTTCAAACATGCTATAATGCTGTTAGAAGTTCTTCAAAGATCTCTTTTTTCAGCTTGTGGAGAAAGCACCAATTAAGTTTTAAGTTAAGAAAAAAAGAGACAAGATTTTTCAGCCATTGTTGTCAAATAATTACCAAAGGTTCATTATTTACCAGAGCTGTGCTTCATGTAACACAAACCTGAACAAGCAGTGAACACTTTGAGCAGACTCTAGATGGCCCTGGCATTACCAGTGGCTGGGGAGAAAAGTAGGGAAGGACACAGATTTGGCTTTCTAGTCTACTTTGCTGATAGGAATTTTCCTTAAGTGCTCATAATTAGGATGATGAAATTCCTTCAGTTCTAGCACATACTTCAGGGTCCTTTTAGAACTTGGAAGCAACTATGAGGACTTCAGCTCCAGTTTATAATATATTATAATAATGGTTTAATCTAAAACTACATATTCTTTCAAAATCCTTAAAAAAAACCAACTTTCTTTTTGGAAATTTTATCACATGTATGTTATCTAGGACACCAATTACTTGGAACACTTTTTAAAATATAGCAAGTAATTGAAGTGGTATAAAGCAAGGTCATTGAATGATTTTCTTTGGGTGATCTTATGAACGTTTATTACCTTGTTTATTGTCTCGCTTACATGTGGTAAGATGATGCCATGTGACCTTCATCTTTTAAGCAAAAGATTATTGAGTTTTATGAAATTGTACAGAGTGAGGATGTACAAAGTATTTCAATAAACTGTTCTATAAACTCAGCCTTTTTCCTCTGGAAAAAAAACAAAAAACAAGCCAAACCTGCCCTTAATCAAGAATTACAGATACCAAAACACTGGCTTTTGGCAGTTTCTAAAGGAATAATTTCCATTTTTCCACCTAAACTGAGTTTCAGTTTTGTTAAATTTTAGTAAAGAAAATTCCTGAAGAAGTTCAAAAGAAGTGAAAAAATATTAAGAATAAATATTGCTCAACTATGCCTTTCATCTTTCTTTTCAACTACCATTATTGAAAAACATTACTGAGTAAAATCTTGATTTTTTCTCATGGATTCTGATGAAGCAGGAAATAAAAAATAATAAAATAAAATAAATAAAATAAAATAATAAAATAAAATAATAAAATAAAATCCAGCAAACACCCAAGCTCCAGTTGTTTGTATAGTTTTAGTAAAAATAACAGAGCAGTTTAAGAAGGGTGTGAAGATTTTCAACTGGGTCCAGAGGAGAAAGCAAATCTGGTAAAAGGGTTAGAGAATATCTCCTATGAGGAGTGGCTGAGGGCTTTCACTGATCTAGTTTTGAGAGAAGGAGTCTCAGGCGTGACCTTGTTGATCTCAACATCTTCTTGTGGAGGGGAAGCAGAGAGGGTAGTGCTGATCTCTTCTTCCTGGGATCCAGTGACAGGATGTGTGGCAAAGGCCCAAAGCTGCACCAAGGGATATTTAGACTGGACATTAGGAAGCATTTCTTTACCAAGTGGGTGTCAAACACTGAAAAAAGCTTCCTGGAGGAGTCAGTGCCGCAAGACTGTCAGTGTTTAAAAAGCATTTGAACATGGCCATTAACAACATCCTTTAACTTTTGGTAAGTTCTGAAGCAGTCAGGCAGTTGACCAGATGATCCTTGTAGTTCCCTCCCAACTGAAACTATTCTATTCTATTCTATTCGGCAGATAGTTTGTGTCCCTGGAAAGAACAGAAACTAAGAGGGTGATTCCTTATAGTTTTAAAATATCATAAAAATAGAGCCTTCTTTTCACACAGAAAAACTATTCGTATTTAGAGATTTCTCCCCTGTATTTCACTGAGTTTGGTGGGATTTTTTTCTATGTAGTGCAAAGTTTAAAATCAAAACATCAACCTTAGAGAAGTTAGTATTTTTAGCCCAGTCAATGGCTTGCTTTTCCACTTTGACAATGTTATCCTCTTCAGCTGACCTTTTCTAAATCATTCAGGAAGTGTGTTAGAAACATTCTCTTCTTTCCTAGCTGAATGCTTTTATGAGATGTCCAGAGCTGCCCCAAAGCCTGCCAGCAGCTGGCTCCTAGCCTGTTTATTTGCACACTACATCAAGAGCCAAAGATATGCCAGAATGAACTATGAGGGTTTTCTCCAGTGTGAAAGAAATTTTATAGACTAAAACCAGAAATAGTTTGGAAACAAACAGGGATTTCATTCTTTCATGGCCTATATAAAGTCGTGCTACAGCTACAAGAGTGCACACGTGATGTCCCTGCTTAAATGTCAAAGAGAAGAAAATCCATTCTGTTTCACAAGGTTAAGTGGAAATGTCAGTCTGATTGACTGATGTTTTTAAAAGATAGACTCACTATCTGGTAGAAGGACCCAAATTGGCTTTTATGCTTCATTTGTTCCCATCCTTTGGACAGCAGCATGTCTGAGAGGGCAAAGAGTTTCCCTCCCCTCCTCAGTGCGGCTGTAATGGCCATCTCTGAAAGACTGTCACCTTGCAATTAATGCTCAGGAGAAAATTAACCACAGTGTTTAGCTCACTGGCTTCATGAATTTACATGTAGGATGAACTTAACTAACAGCTTCCATGTGAAGGACTACCAGAAGACCTGCTGTCCTTGTGTATTTTATAGACACACATTTTATACAGCCAGTGAACTAACCTTGGATCTCAGTTGTGACCAAAGCAACCAAGAGGTCACACTGGACTAAATGCTGAAAAAGCTCTCCCTATGATATAGTCTCATTTCCCCCCTTTATATAGAAAGCTGGTGAGTAAAGAATATAAACCTAATTGAAAAATGGCTGATGTACTTTTTAATTCATTGCCTTACTGTCACTGCAAGTCTATTCAATAATCCATTACAAAATGAAGTCCCTTATTTTTTCTGCAGTGACAGTGTGTAATGCACATCTATTCTCAATTTAAATGGAAGTATCAAGAGTAATTGTTCCCCAATTTATTAGGTGGCTTTGCCTGTTCTTTTTTCATGGTCTAGTCTATTTTCAATCTGCTAAGTCAAACTAATCTGCACATGACTCTGGTGCACACCCCAAGCAGTAATTTTTGGTGTTGTGTATGCATGTTTTGTGTGAGACAACTTGATTGAAAGAAAAAACATGGGTGCAGGAGATGAGATTTTTCTGATAAAAGCACATCTCATGCTGCTTTGGGATTTTGTCTGATTTAATCTTTTCCACAGATGTAAAATTCCCCTCTTTTAAGATAGTGATTTCAATTGAGATTGTTGGTTTAAGACTGACAGATAGACATAGAGTTTAATGACCTGACACTTCCATCTACGAGGTAAGATGCTGAAACATCAGAGATATTTCTGTCTCTGATATAACAGAAAAAAAATACTTGAGCCTTAAGATAATTTTCATGGTTCATGCCAAGCTTTCACATTTTTACCTAACTGCTGAGCTTAGCAGAACACATCACTGATCACATGAAAAGGTCAAAGTAAAGCTGCTGTATTCAGTTTAGTTGAAAGAACTGATATTTCCCTTGCACAAAAATATGTATTATGTTGTGTCCCCCTAATCTATGCTGCCACTGCAAATGCACATACACAAGCACATTTTTCCTTTATCATGGATTTGGATTGGAAATAAACCCCTTATAGTATGGTAAACTATAAAAGTTACAGTTTTTTGTTATTTAATGTGTTCTGCTTCCATACAGATATTTACTTTTTGGATCTAGCTGTGGTAGCTGCATTTTTAAAATTTAATACAAGTGTCTGAGTTCAATAAAGGTTCTCCCTGGAAAGTGATGCTTCACCATTATAGGTATTCTCAGAGAACAACCAGCAAATACATAACACCATCACTACAGCCTCATAACAAATACTTCTCACATCCAATGAAATAATTCTGATGAAACCATTTCTGAAGCAACCACTCTGCAGGAGGAAGTGCCCATTATGTGACACAGTGAATTAATGCTCTCCATTTATAGGCTGACCCCATGTGTTGAGGAGCACTGTATTATGCATGATGGTGCATAATTGAAGCAGGAAAACTGGGGCACAAAGTATGGACAAGAGCAAGTCACTGGTAAAGGAAAAGAACGCTTCCAGTTTTGCTTATAACTCTGTTCTTAGAAATGTGACCTCAACTCTGTTCTTAGAAATGTGACCTCAGTATTTCAAGAGCTCTGTAAAACTGCCCGGTCCATTATACTGATGTAGCAGTGACGATCATTGCCGTGTACAAAGTTATCTCCTTGTCATCAAGCTGCAGGAACCTGTCGGGATCACTAAGTGACCTTGAGACTCTAGATGTACCTTCAGATGTACCTTTAGATGTACCTCTAGTAATTTTCTTGGTGGGGAATTGAGGTACCAATTTGCAATAGTGGCCTAGCCACAGTGTTTCTTATTCAAGTCTTTCTTGAACAAAGTATTCAGGAGCTACAGAGTAGACATGTAGAGCTGTAATCAGAAGACTTGCATCAGTTTTCTTATAGTGATACAGTCTGTATGTTTTTAAACAGTTGACTTGGGTACCTGTTACTTGCCAGCTAAGAAAGAAAGAACATTAGCCCTGCTGCTCCACACCTGACTTCTTAGGAAACCAGAGACTCATAAACTGATAATTTAGTACTAATATGTGTTAGTCCCTAGCACATGATATTTCATCAGGAATTAATTTGTGTGTGATTTCTGTAGCATGAATATCAACTCTTGTGTTCAGCTCTTTGTTTAAACAGTATGAATTTATCAGTACAGATAACATTTAGGGCAACAATTGGTATCACTGGACAGACAGTCATGTGGCCTGATGTGTTCTTTAATACCTTTAAAAGCCTAAATTTAGCCTAAATTTTCTGTCACTACTAAACCAAGATTATATCAAAACAGCACTCAGCCTCTTACTGAGCTTTTGGCCAGAAGCTCAGTCGGGTTTCAGGAGACTGTGTTTCCTTCCTCCCACTTCTTTCAGTAGTCCTGAGTTCCCCAGACACCCTGATCGAGCCAGGAAAGCAGATAATGTCCTTGTGGCACTTCCTCCCTGGTAGACTACTCAGTATGAGGGGACACAGAACACTGGCCCCTCAGTGAGCCAACCTGGAGAGCTACTAGCCAGTAGGAAAAGTGTAGCCCCTTTGGTGTTCTTCCCTCTGCACAGCTGGAGGTAATGAACAGCTGGAGCAGAGGAGCTCTGGAGGCATTGACCTCCCAGAAGGTCCGGGGAAGTGATGGAGCAGGGCAGGGATGCAAGATAGTGCAGGGCAGGTCTAAGCTCTGCAGAAAGAGGAAGAGATAAATACCATATTTGTTTTGCATCTTCCAGTATAATGGACTCCTGGTCATTTTGGCATCCAGGGGCACTGCCAAGATTGAGAAAAGTGGTACTGCCATGACACTGGTATAGTGCTTATCACTGGTCCCACTACAGTCATCGGAGAGAAACAGGGAATGTCAAAACTCACTGATGCAAAGTAGGACTGGGGATTTACTGTATCTGATGATGTGACCACCTTCCCTCTTACATGGATCTTGCTTTCAGAGCCTGCTACTACATAGTTTTGAGATTAAAATAGAACTTATATTTGGGTTGTTTAGGGCACTGTGAGAACTGGTAAAACTGCCCCGGACTCACTTGTTTTCCAAGAGTTCAAATTATCTCTTGCATGAACACTGTGGTTTGGCATATGCTTCCAAGTCTTCCTTACCATAATATGTCATGACCTAATGCACTTGGGAAATAAAGTAATTGGTAAATAAAAAAACCTGGCAGCATAAAAAATTAATAAATTATTTATAATTAATATAGTTATTACTGTATACAGAAGTGTTAGATGATTATGTCAGAAATTATTTCTTGCAGGTTTTCAAGCCCTGACTGAAAATGGGTTTAATTAAATGCATTTGATCCTCTGATGCAATACACTTATATATGTGAAAACTTCTTGTCTGAAACATTCACTTGTCCTTTTTTTTCTCCAGAGTCCAAGACAGACTTGTTGTCAGAAGTCTGCTTCCTGTATCTAATAACACACAGGTTTCAAGCTAGACAGAAAAAAAAATACTGGAAAAAAGAGAGTAGTGAATATCTGTGCCCCACTCATAGAAGGAATGTCACACCTATAAGACCTTCATGAAACCTACTGCACATATATCCTCAGGTTTTTTATAAAAAATCATATTATAAAAGTATACTTATAAAAGTATATCAGTAAAGACAATAACATGTTTTTAAATTTTAGTGCCTACTTTATAAAAAAGAGAAAACCTTGATAGCATCCCCACAACAATCTGTCTCATTGAAGAATCATATTTCATGAACTCTCATTAAGCATATCAGTTACCATTTCTATTATGACAGCTCAAAATGCTATCCAGCTAATTAGTAAATTACATTTTCATTTATCATCACACCTTTAACACCTTGGGCAAGGACAGCAAGTGAAAGCAGTGAAAGCTCCTTCCAGTGAAAGGGAGCTGAGCAGTGACAACTTTAGCAGAAGTTTTGGCCATCAGTCTGTGAACTTCCAATGAGGAATACCCCACACCTTTACTGGAAATCTGTTCCAGATCATTCTCCTCTCTGTACATTAGCTTTTCCTGTAGTCTAAAGAAAATCTCTTATCCTGTATGTTAGGTTCCATGACTTTTTATCCCAGTCATGTGGAACATGGAAACTGGTTCATTTCACTTCTCTCTGCAGCAACTTTTCATACAGACTCACTCAGTGTCTCCCTTCAGTATACTTCCCACCTAGAACCTTCATTTCTTCTATCTGCCCTCAGACATCCTAACTTGTAGAACTGAACTTTTATTTTTCACTTTTCCCTCATTTATGTCTTTTCTGAAGCCTGAATCCCCAAAGTGTTTTGGATGATGTGTACCTTTTATTTACCAGAGTTACGGGAATACCTTCTGTGTGTTTTACACATTAGATACTCAGATACATTCTCCACTAGAAAGCTTACCTTTTCAGGATGCCTGTAGTACTGTTATCTCATTTTCAGATTCTGATTTCCTAAAAGCAGCGGATCCTTTCTGCAGGGTGCCTGTCACGTGAAAGGGAGGAGGAAGACAGAAATGCAAAGATTACTAGTTTTAACTGTATTAATTAAAAGTTATTAGCTGTAAGCGCTTCCAGACAATCAAATCCTTATGTTCCCAACACTGTCTGTCGACTTAACAGACAGCACACAGGTTGGCAGGGGTTCTGACATCTGATATGAAGCCACACTTCAGCCAGGGAGAAATTATTAGCAATAAGCACCTTCAGAAACATTAGAGCCTTATGAAACCAACACTGCCTAACCACATGGCCAGCACACAGGTCGGACTTCTAACCCCTGCTATTGAGGCAACACTTACTAGCAACAAAAGAAAAGAACCTTTCTCACGATAGCTCCCAAAATAACATTTATTAATACAGGTATGTGACAATGACTATATGAGTTACTTGGTGATAACATTTAGCTGCAGGATTGTACAAAATACCCCCAAAGACACCAGCACAACACACATTTCAAGGGCCACCCCAGCAGTATGCCACTCCCATAACAAACTTAACTAACAGAAGATTACTAAACAGAAACACAACAGTTCAACACCACCAGTAAACAAACTCAATAACCCAAAAGAAAAGCAACAGGAAAAATACAGCCTCTTCCCATTAACACGCATACACCCAGGGAGCTATAGCAAATTATAATTAATAAAGTATAAGAAGATAAAGTAAGAATTCAGTTGCTTACCCCTGCAATATTGATGGAATGGGGAAGACAGGGTAAGCTCTTAGGTTTCCCTCCCAAATGTGGAAAGTTTTCTCCCCCAGTTGCAGTTAAACTGCCCTTCTTTTTATATCTTTTTTGCTTCTTCTTCAGGTGTTTGTGTGACTAATAGTCAATCTGTTGGGGGAGGGGGGGGGGGGGGTGGTGATGCAGATGCCTGAGGTGTTATGGCTCCTAGAGTGGTTATAGAAGATATCACAAAGGTGGGCCATGTCATTCCTTAAACAACACGCCACCCTATGTTAATCTTATCAGTTTGAAAGCCTTGGTCCTCTGCTTGGAGCATCCTCCAGGGGGCTGAGGTGTCTCCCTCAACCCATCAGGGCTTATCAGCTCATCACCCCACAGTGCATTTCTCCCATCCTCTCTTTGCAGAGCTTATTAGTCTAACCTACATCAGAATTGAATTTCACCCAGTATTTTGGGGTTGTAAATCCAACTGATCATCATTATTTTAAATTCTAATCCTGTTCTTCAATATAAGGTCAGCTTAGGATACTGCTAAAGTCAAAGGAGGAAAGAGTTTTCTATTTCATCAATAATGTTTTCTATTTCTACATAATTAGTGAAAGTAATGAATAGATCACAAGAACTCCATAAAGCCCTGCCCAATACTTCTGTTCTGTACCACAGTGACCAGTCAGTATCTATTCCCAATGTATGTTTGTACAGACAGTTTGCACCATCTAGTCTGTGTTTCTTAATGAGCTTACATGAAAGTGAAGCTAAACAGTTTGTATAAGCTCACTGAAGTCTAATGATGTCACACTCTAGCTCTTCCCTTTTCTGTAGCCTTATTACACTATCAGGAAAAAAATTGATAGCTTGATATATGTTATTTAGAATTTCATCTTTGCTGTTTCTTAAACACTTGCTATTTTCCCAGCATCTGCAGTTGTTTGTTGAGTAACTCATTCCAATTGTTTTCTTGGCTCTGAAGTTGAGCCCAGCATCTTCTTACTTCCCAACAGTTCCTGTGTTTCCTGTTGGAAGATGGTGCCATAATCACCCATCTTCCACTATTTGAAGTGTCACCTGTCCTCAGCAGGCATTCTGAAAGACAACCTTTGATTGCTCTGAGATTAGTTCAGCTCATTCTGTAAATATCTTACAACAATTTTCATCAGGCCCAGCTGGGCTGAAAAAATGCAGCTATGCTGTCTTTCCTAAACTTTCCCTTTTATATTCTAGCCTGAGTTCTTGTCCTTTTGATACTGGTGTAATTCAGTTAGTAATCCACTTACAGTGACATTTTATGATGGAGTGGAGGAAGAAAAGACACTAAAAGGTTTCTGCCCTTTTCCTGCTGTCCATCAGTAGCTTTACCATGCTGTTTAGAGACATTCCCCTGCAGGGAAGCCAAAGAGAAAAGGACAAGGGTCCATACTGGTTATCTGCAAATGTCTTTCTACTCACTATATTAAACTGGTTCAAAATACGGTGATGCTCATCCACACGTAAGTGAAATAAAGACCTTAACAAGAATAAATTAAAATTATAGGGATTCTGTAGAAAGCTCATACTTAAGGGTTGGAATATGCATGCATATATTCACCTGTCTCTGCTCTATTTAATTTTCAAAACTAGATTAAAAAGAGTACCTTTTTCCCTTCCCATTTTTGAAAAGTTGCCAAAAGGGAAATAGGTTTAATTTTCATGACATTATACTTTCCATGTTGAAAATAATGAGAAAAGAAAAGGAAGAGAGAAGATGTTCTGTTCCAGTGGTAGGTTCAAAGCATATAGCTTTCCTTTAGCTTGAAAGATAAAGAAGCTAAGCTTGAATCAGCGCATACAAAGAATATATTCCACCTAATTTTAGCCCCCTAGACCATGGCAGTGTGAGGAATGATAGAAAATTAGCTGAGGCTAGTGACAAAATTTCCCAAAAATGAACAATGAAAAGAGAAACCTGCAAAATAATTTCTTTTCAAGAAGCTACTTATTCATCTTCAAAATGTCGTTTCAACTGAGAAGTAGTTTAACTATGTCACTTCTTAGTGTCCATGTACTAACCAGAAAGACTTTATGACAACATTCTCTAATTCATTTTTCACACCTATTTCGATTATATAATGCATTGGAAATTCATCTTATTTTGATTATATAATGCGTTGGAAATCCATCTAATTATATCTTGGGCTGACTGAGAAGGTGGTAATAAGCATTCAGTTAATAATCATTGAATTACAACAAAAGTTTACCATAATTATTGCCTGGTTCTTAAAAAGAGAGGGCTGTGCATCCTCAGGGCTCCATACTGATGCCAAAACATATGCAGGGAAAATTCAGGCTGAAAAAATTTGCCTGGTATCTGCAAAAGAATTATGACCATAAAGTGTATGTAATAATGTTGTTACTCAGAAGCAATTTCACTTACGCCGTGGTTTGCCACTAGAAAAGCAAAGGCATAATGAACCACTAAATTAAAACTTCTGTTTTCTCATCAATAATCAAAAGCAATAAAATTTGTGTGATAATGACACAAACATGAAAATAAAACAACTAGAATGGATATATATTTGATATAATCATTAAAAAAATGGCACAAACCACCACTAAGAATTACACAGAATTTGCCAAATGCAGGTTGGACAGTAGTGGAAAATTAGTAAAATACATAAAATATTACATGAAGGCATGTTTAAGGAGAGGATTATTCCAAAGCACTGGCCCAGGACCCTGTAGCAGGATAGCAATTAGTACTTGTCTTTCTCTTCTGCTGTAATTGGAGACTTTATAAGGGAAAACTGTTTGAGCTGAGTAGGGAACCTTTCCCTATGACTCAGTTCCTGCTGGGTTAAATCTTTGGGCTCCCATACTAATTTTGGATGGACTTTTCAGAAGCAAATCTTAATCACTCCTCTTTGAGACATCAGGGTATGTGCAGGTGATAGAACAGCCTTTGCAAACAAAGAATGGGCAGACCAAGTCTCTGCCTGAGAAGCGTGTTCTGTATCTGCTGCTCACCAGGCACCTCCAGATGTTCCATCTGAGGGAGACTGTTTTTCCTATGGTGAGGTTTAGACCACAAGCTTCCTTTTGCACAGGAGCCCATCACCCCACGGGAGCCTCTCCAGCCTAGTTTGCAAGCTGCCTTAATGGAGACTGGAGTGTGCACTTAGAAAAGGTACCTGCTTGTGGGACCGATTTTAAACAAGTGTGACAATTAATGCCAAGCTGGAGTTTGTTTATGCTAGGTATGTTTCCATTGGGAAATGAACCGAGTGAGAAATTATTAATTTCACATGGCCCACCTGATGCTCAACATAGAGTTTCATTTTTCTGTCAGTTGTGGAAAATTTATAAATTTTAATGCAGTATACTCTTCAAGAAATCTGCAAAGAATATTCCTTCCAAGCTGTCTATTACATGTACTGTCACATCCAACCAAAGACTCTGAAACTTTACAGCTTAATATTCCAAAAGTAAAAGGCTAAAAGACATTGCTGTTTATGAGATGCAATGAGAAATAAAATATTCTTATGCAAGGTGCCTAGATTGAACTGGCAGACAGATCAACGTGTTTTCCGGCAGTCAAATAGAGGAGTAGTATATTTATTTCCTACAGCATTTCAATTGCAAAAATGAGTCAGAGAATCAGACTATCCATAATTTTATGAATATTTATTACCTTGCCATGTGGATCTCACTTCTATTTATAAGATCTTTTAAATATTCAGTACTCTCTAAAGCTGCCCATATGGATGTAGAGGCAAGCCCTTTTTATATACCTCAATGTATTATATGAAACAATTTTTCATAATAAAATAGAAAGACAATTAGAATTATATTTTAATTGAAAGTGGCTGTAAAGAAAAAGAAATTAATAAAGGATGAACTAGTACCTAAACCAGTTCTTTTTTATACTTACTTATCTCTAGTGTTACTGAAACTTCTGCAAACCAGATATTTAAATGAAAATGGATTGCACTTTCATAGGCTGCATTTTTGAAAATTTTTTTCTAAAAGCCTAGGAGGAAAGACTTGATCAAAAAAACATGTTCTCAGTTCGAAAGTTCAGTTACTCTTCAATTGAAAACTAGACCTTTTGGTTGCTCTTGTGTCCTAGTTTCTTTATGAAACACCTCATAAGTATCATAGATGACATTAGGAGCCCAAGCTATAACAGAGCAAGTCTGACTCACCTCACTGTAATGCTGGTAAGAAAAATTTTGAGCCCTGGGTGAATCATAGAATCATAGAATCGATTGGGTTGGAAAAGACCTCCAAGATCATCGAGTCCAACCCTTGGTCCAACTGTAGTCCATTTACCAGATCATGGCACTCAGCGCCACGTCCAATGTGTGTTTAAAAATCTCTAGGGATGCTGAATCCACCACCTCTCCTGGCAGCCCATTCCAATGCCTGAGCACTCTCTCTGTAAAGAATTTTTTTCTGATATCCAACTTAAATTTCCCCTGGCAGAGCTTAAGCCCGTGCCCCCTTGTCCTATTGCTGAGTGCCTGGGAGAAGAGACCAGCCCCCACCTGGCTAGAACTTCCCTTCAGGTAGTTCTAGACAGTGATGAGGTCACCTCTGAGCCTCCTCTTCTCCAGGCTAAACAACCCCAGCTCCCTCAGCCTCTCCCCATAGGACTTGTGCTCCAATCCCTTCACCAGCCTTATTGCTCTTCTCTGGACTCGCTCCAACACCTCAATATCCTTTCTGAACTGAGGGGCCCAGAACTGAACACAATACTCAAGGTGTGACCTCACCAATGCAGAGTACAGGGGAAGGATCACTTCCCTGGTCCTGCTGACCACGCTATTTTTGATACAGGACAGGATCCCATTGGCCTTCTTGGCCACCTGGGCACACTGTTGGCTCATGTTGAGCTTCCTGTCAATTAGTACCCCAAGGTCCCTTTCTGCCTGGCTGCTCTCCAGCCACTCTGTGCCCAGCCTGTAGCACTGCAGGGGGTTGTTGTGGCCAAATTGCAGGACCCGGAACTTGGCCTTATTGAATTTCATCCCATTGGAATCAGCCCATCTCTCAAGTCTATCCAGATCCCTCTGCAGAGTCCTCCTGCCTTCCAGCAGGTCGACACTCCCTCCCAACTTGGTGTCATCAGCAAATTTGCTGATGATGGACTCAATCCCCTCATCTAAATCATCAATAAAGATGTTAAACAGGACTGGACGCAATACAGACCCCTGGGGAACACCACTGGTGACCGGCCGCCAGCTGGATGCAGCTCCGTTCACCAGCACTCTCTGGGCCCGACCCTCCAGCCAGCTCTTAATCCAGGAGAGGGTACACTTGTCCAGGCCATGGGCTACCAGCTTTTTCAGAAGTATATTATGGGAGACAGTATCAAAGGCCTTGCTGAAGTCCAGATAGACCACATCCACAGCCTTCCCCTCATCCACCAGGTGGGTCACCTGATCGTAAAAAGAGATCAGGTTGGTCAGACAGGACCTGCCCCTCCTAAACCCATGCTGGCTGGGTCTAATCCCTTGTCCACCCTGAAGGTGCTGTGTGATTGCACTCAGGATGAACTGCTCCATAACCCTGCCAGGCACGGAGGTCAGGCTGACAGGCCTGTAGTTGCCAGGGTCCTGCTTGCAGCCCTTTTTGTGGATTGGGGTGACATTCGCCAACCTCCAATCATCTGGGACCTCCCCAGAGAGCCAGGACTGTTGGAAGATGATGGAGAGTGTATAGGTCAGACATATTGTTGGGATCATTTTTCACATCACTGTGTGTCTTGATATATGTGGTTGCTTCAACTTCTACCATGTTTCACAGCAGAGGAGAGTTATCTGCTGTGTCATGGTCTAATTGTAGTTTGGGTAATTCATCATTTTTCCCTCCTAGACCTTCCATGATCATGCACATGCACCTGAACCCGGTGTCACTCCTCATTTCAGAACCCATGGCTGAGGCTTTCAGTGGCTGCACTGGATTTCACAGTTGCATTTCGGTAGTGAGTAGTTGGCATCTTATTCAAAGAAGATAGAAGTAATTTCTTCTAGGATTAAAAAAAAAATAGGATTTCCGTAAAGTACGATGTTAATTGGTGTCATCCTAATGAATTAATAAGGATAAACTGTGAATGTATCAGAGGAGTCAGATTATTTGAAAGCTGCTTCACAACAGTATTTATAGATATCATACTGTGACTTAGATCTGGAGGTGATGATATTCAGAGGCTTTACGCTGATTTGTAACAGCTTAGGGATCTTGTAGTTTGGAAGAATTCCACTGTACTTCAGAGGAAGGTACTAATTTTCCCAGGAGTATGCCCAACTGAAAGCAGTAGATCAAGCTATGCATACTTTTAAAAGCAGCACTTTTGCCCCTGGTTTCAATTCAAAAGGTAGCAAGAATAATTTTTTTTCTATATTCAATTGTCCCTTAGTTTAAACCTCAGTAATACACCCTAATTACAGAACACTTTGAGTCTGAGGTTGAATCAAATCTCTCACGTATAGAACTGTAAATTACTGCAGGCCTTTAAAGCAGCTGCTTCTTGCTTTTCCAGTTATATCTAAAACTCCAGATTAAAAAACATAAAAGAGTGCACACTGCAGACTGTGGGTTTTTTCTTTTCTCTCACTTGCACTATTTTATAAAAATATAACTTCACTGTTTTCCTTGGAGCTGCTTATCATTTACACGGATGAGAGAGTGAGGATAATCATGGTTCATTTACAGGTATATAAGGGAAGGAATAGGTAAAGAAAATTTATAGCTTGGGTTACATTCTGAGCTGAACTAAAAGGAATCTATTTTGCCAAAATACAAACCTCCATCAAACAACCTGCCGTCCCAATTGCATCATTTTACACCATCTTCTCGCTGTCAGATTTTGATTTAACCCCTCTAGCAGCTACTGTGACCTGAATTCAAGAATAGATTCACAGAGCTATAACCAGGAGGGAAGATATCAGAGGTACCACCTAGGTACCCCCACAGCAGAAGGACAGAGCAGATTACTTCAAGGTGGTTTCATTCTGACATTTGAATTTCAGTGCCCATATGGGAGACTGGTGTTTCAGCTCCTCTTACAGGCAGTGAAGTCAGCTGGAGCCTGCCAGACTCTTCAGCTCACACCCAGGCTCAGTTCAACTGTCCAGATATAGGTACTTAACACTGTGCAAGGTGCCCTGGGGATGCTGTCCAACTTAGCTGCTGGACCAAATATGTGGGGTCATCTCTTGGCCCTGTGCTATGGCCAAGATTCAACTGGGGACAATCCAAGCACTCTAGGACACCTCTGATGGCACTAGGCACCTGTGTGGGGTCAAATGAATCACGTCCCTGTGCCTGAGTAAACCAGCTGAATAACATGTGGGTTTGGTTTGGTGTGCAGGGATACTTGTGATGCCAAGGTATATCCCTGTGGGCTGACAGGCAAGGCAAGGATATATGCCCTTCTGACACAGAAGCTGCAGGGGAGGGAAACCTTGTGATCCTTGAATGATGCAGCTGAGGGCACCTTCATCTCCCTAGAGGTGCCAGGGACAACTGTAAGCTGTGTTAAGGCACCTTTACGTCAGTGTCCAAACTTCGAGATGAATCTCTCCCTATCCATCAACTGAGAAACCAAATCTGCATGCCAGAGAGGCATTTTAACTGTGTGTCCTAAGACAGGGCTGAAAGAGTTGAAAACATGAATATGGGCAGCTACTATGTATGTCCTCATCTGTGAAGTAGCATTTTAGGCACTTTTTTCCTGTCATCCTGTGGACATCAGCTCTGTCTAGAGTCTCTCTGCAGTACCTATAGGCTGTGCTTACACAAAAGCAGTGGACTGGTTGCTAAACAGATTTAAACTCTTAAATTTTTCATTTTAAAGAGGAGACAGAAAGTTGCTTAATGCTAAACAGGAACTCCTGGGATCCTGGTAATCTCCCAAAAACCTGAACATTTTAATACCTCTCATTATATAACCTATGAAGAATCCATGACAAGTTCATTCCTACCTACCCCTCTTTTAATGGAAAAAGCACTGTTAAAGAGTCAAGAACATTTAAGACCTCATAACTGCTTTCTGACAAGACTGCTTTAATGTCAGAAATTTTATGAGCAAGAGCTATACAAGGATGATGATAGTATCCACTGTTTTTTTTCAAATGGTTGTTTAAAATATCAGCCTCATTAAAACAGATGCAGACATCTTGTAATATCAATACTGAAATGACTCCCAGGCCAATTTCTCATTTGGATCCCCAAGACTGGCACTTCTCCAGAAGGATTTCAGAGTCTGTATGGTATTTGTTCAATTTAATTTTAGCATTGGCATCATCTCTTGAAAAGAAAATGCTAAAAGGACAACACAAGAGCATATGGATCTCAATGTGTCAAATCTGCATTTTCATAAGAAGAAAGGGGGCTTGAATATACTTAAATACCTGTATAGAACTGTAGAATAATAGAATGGCTTATGTTGGAATGGACCTGAAAGATCATCTAGTTCCAACCTAACCTTCTTGTCATGGGCAGGAACATCCTTCATTAGATCAGACCCACATCCAGCCTGGCCTTGAGCCCTTCCAAAGTCAGGGCATACACAATTTCTCTGGACAACTGGTTCCAGGGCCTCACCACCCTCACAGTAAAGAATTTCTTCCTAATATCTAATCTAAAGCAACTCTCTTTCAAGTTAAAGCCATTCCCCCTTGTCCTGTTACTACCTGCCCTTGTAAAAAGTGTCTCCATTTTTCTTGTAGGCTTCCTTCAGGTACTGGAAGGCCACCCCAAAGCCTTCTTTTCTCCAATCTGAAGAATTCCAACTTCTCTTAGCACTCCCTCTAATCATCTTGGTGTTTGTCCTCTGGACTTGCTCCTATAGGTCCCTATCCTTCATGTGCTGGGGACCCCAGAGCTGGATGCAGCACTGCAGGTGGGTGGAGTTTCATGAGAGTGGAATAGAGGGGTAGAATCACCTCCCTTGACCTGCTGGCCATACTGTTTTGTATGTAGCCCAGGAGATGACTGGTTTTCTGGGCTGCAAATGCACATTGCCAGCTCAGGTCCAGACTCTCATGCATCAGTACCCCCAAGTCCTTCTCAGCTGTTCTTGATCTGTTCATCCCCCACCCCGTATTGATACTGAGGTTACCAAATGATCTATGACTCTATGTTTCTAAGTATTTTCCTGAAAAAAAACCCAAAAACCAAAAAACAACAAAAAACCAACACAACCTTCAGTGAATAACAGTTTGAAAACTTTAGTTTCAATATTTTTGCCCAGCAACTCAGGAGAAAATATTATTCCTTAATAGGAAAGAACTATATGTGAGTTTAAAGATAAACCAGCAAAAGAAATGAACCCAGCTCAAGAGAGATTGTAAGTCAGAGTTACAATTTAATAGAAATATTACAATAAATGTAATGACACAAAGAGAAATTAGTTTTAACCCACAAACCCCAGAAGCATAACCCAGCACCCTGGGGCACAAACACAATGATGTTCCTTAGCCCCTGTGCTGAGCCCCACATGGGTTCCCTGAGTCCAAAGTAAAAGGAAGAGAAAAACCTGTTGGTACAGATGACGGTCTTAGTCTGGTTGAGCAGTGGTCAAAGTCCTGTCAAGGTTCTGGTCCTCCTTTTGGATCTGGTGAGTGGTCCCAGAGGTCTCCAAACCTCGAGATTATATACCCTCAGGTTCAGGTGGTAATCCCCAGTACCTCCCCCAGGGTGGGGAGTTCCACAATGGGTGATCTAACTCTGTAAGTCATGGGATATTTTTTGAATCATTGATGGCCCATTAGCAGACACGCCCCCTCAGGTGGGGAGTGAAGGTACTAACAACTCCCCTGAGGGGAGTTATCACAGCTCTTATCTCACAGGCTTCTTTCACATTCAGCTTTCAGCCTGAGGGGTTGGGTGTGCCCTGGGCAGCTGCTGCAAATGGTCCATTGTTAACAGTTCATGAGAAATGATATAGAGGGTGTAGAAGACACAGCTTTGGTCACACCCACACAGTGATACAGTGATAAACTGGTCCCAGCTGCTGAACCTGGACAAACTATTAAGTCTAAAAAGTTTATTCTCTTCTGCTTTAGGTGTCCCTTTGACAAATTATCATTTGGCACAGCAGGAAACTATCCCATTCTCTCTAAAAATGAGTTTGAATAATGTGGTTTTTTTAAAAAATTGTACTATTTTGCTGCAGTTCATGATAGTGTTACTCAATAATAATTTAATAATAGCATCACTTAGCCATTAAACTAGTGCACCTGATGTCAGCAAGCCTGTTCACTGTTGCTAGTGGCTATGAGTTGGTGCTCACCACAGTGCTCTTACAGTCATCCATCCCTTTTCACTTCATGATAATTCTCTGCATTGTTGTGGCTGCTAAATGCTGTATTCTAGATGGTGTACATTTGAATTATACAAGTGTTGAAGAAATAACAGCAATTTTATCTCAACACAGCTATTAGTAGGGGTTGTGAGTTTCAAGAAGCTGAAATGGTATTTTACCATGGGACCTGACAGCTTCAAAATATGTGTGATTTACTCTGGAAATACTGTAAGAATGTCAATGACATTTCAGTATGGAGAAAATATTGCAATATAATACGTTTTCCCTGGCCAAGTGTATTATTATTATTATGGCTATATATATAACACAGTTTTTCACTGTCGTATATTGTCATGACCAGTAAATCTCTTGTTTTTATATAAGAAAACGTAATGTTAATAGTCATTAGCAGTTCAGGTTGGGAAAAAGGTAATGGCATGCAATGTCTTTTCTCTCAAACATAATGATTTGAAATCCTGTGTACAATTCCACAGCAAGAATGGTCAAGTGTAATTATAAGGTGACTACTTAGTGCGCCTCTTGAAATTATTATGGTGGGTTCAGCCCAGGCATAGCAGTC
Organism: Pithys albifrons albifrons; assembly: GCF_047495875.1. Lineage (NCBI taxonomy): Eukaryota > Metazoa > Chordata > Aves > Passeriformes > Thamnophilidae > Pithys > Pithys albifrons. The sequence goes on from NC_092458.1 coordinate 9,869,331, forward strand.
ACATCTCAGTTTACTGGTATTAGCAGAAAAATTATACAATGACCACTTTTAAAAGACAAATAGGTAACTCTGAATGTCCAGAGCTACTTCAGAATTTAATGAGGACTGCTTTCATATAATCCCAGTAGGTAAGGAAAGATGAAAGTTCAGATGGGAGGGACTGCTCCTGTAAGAACCTTCTTAGACATTCTCTCAGATCTCATGTTTCTTCCCTCTCCCATTATGCTGAAAAAAGCTTCTCAATATGAGAGATAATAGACAGACTCTAAAATATAGTAAAGTTGAGTCAGCTCTTTATGTCCCCTTAAAGGCCGTTTGTGTGATTAGGATTGTGGAAATGAATCTGAAATAATTCCAAATGTTCTTGAAGTGGTTATCTCAATTTTTTTTTCTCACTTGAGGTTGGAAATGATCTTTAGGGTCCTTTCTAACCCAAGATTTTACATGATTCTAGGATTCTAGGATTCTGTGATGCTAAAAACTGCAAACAAATGAGTAATGTGTCAGAGTTTTTGAAAAGTCTCTTGCCCTGAAGTTGCTCTTTAAGGGAGAAATATATCTCATTAGTTCTTCTCTAAACAGCAGACTGCCAGTCAGCCACCTGAGGTGGCTTTGACAAGGGAGATGTGAGAGGACATGCTCGTAACAGGAAAAACTGCCTAGGAAGGAAAATATCAGATGTAGCCCTGATGCTAACTTTAACAGTAATTAAAAAAAAAAAAAAGAAAGAAAAAAAAAGAAAATAAAAGAAAAAACCATATAGTACCAGAATCAGCTTGCATTCTAAATGTATCTAAATACCCAGAACCTTTCACCAGAAGAAGAGAGGGGCTGGGACACTTCTGAACCACAGGGAAGGTAGGAGAAACACAACAGTGGGAGCACCTAAGGGCTGGGTAGGTTTCTGAACAGCAGTGTGGCACGGCAAGGACAGCTTACATGTGAATTTGTTTTCATGGCAACACATTTTCCTTGGTGCCCAAGATACCAGTGCATCAGACTCTGCTGCTAAGAGTAGTATTTATATTTGGCCATATTGACTCTTAAGTACTTTGTTGCTTTCATATCAGATGAAATCCTTAGTGCTCAAGGATGAAGAAGTACACAGGTGCTTTTATGAGAGCAGACAGAATATATCCTGAGAGGAGGCTTTGGATTTGATAGTAGCAGCAGTCTCTTCTTGAAGTAATTTATAGCAATAACATAAGAAAAAGGAAGACTTAGTATTAAGAAAGGCAAGTTTCTGCTGTTGCTCTTTTCCTGTGCTAGCACACTGCAGATTCTTTCATTCAGTACGTTATTCAGTTCAAGGACTGATTTTATTGTCAGAATTTGAAGTATTGATTAGAGCTGGTGAAAAAGAGTTCTCTGGTATCAAAAAAGCTTTGAAGAACAGTATAAAATGAATTCCAGTCATGTGTGTGCCCTTTCACAAGCTGCTATAGGCTTAATGATAGCAGTATACCCTAAATGTGCATTAGCATTGATCACCTGTTAGACTGGCATATATGACACCTTTAATTGAGATAAAAGACAACTTTTTCTAATTCTTTTCCTCTCCTATTGTAATTAGGAATAATGCCACTGAGTGTTCACAGATCAAAGAGACACATGAAAGATGTTGAAAAGCAAGGACTGGTATTTTAATTTGGATTTATTCCAGGTGATATTCAACACTGCATATAACTATCCTTCTCTGATGTACCTCCCTCTCCTTCCTTTCATTTACCAGACACAAATATTCAGATATTTTCTGCAGACAGTATTAATGTAAATTCACATCCATGACTTCACTGGTACTGTACCCCCTCATGCTTCTAGTTCTGGCTGAGAAGGGCATATCTCCAGCCATACAATGTAGCTATAGGCTGAATTATTTCTATCATGTGAATAGAAAGTCATACTGTCATAGACTACACTTTAAAAAGTACAGTAAAGTGAGGTGAACACTGTTTTGTCTTATTCTCGTTAAGGTGTAAGTTCACTATCATCTCCCTTGTTTAGCAATGCTTTGTGTGAAAGATATGCTGGAGATCATCTCAGAATACTTCAGGCAGGTACAAACAAGTGATTCGCATCTGGTCTAGTCATTATCAGGCTCTTTTGTGGTCAACAGAGGGGAGCAGACACTTTTCAGGATGATCCATCTGACAAATATGACATCTGCTTTAGGATGTGAGAAACCAGTGTCTAGAGGTACTGACCACAGTAGCTGTAAATATTCACATCAGCAATTGTGTGACAAACCTCATCATCATGGTTTTACTTGGTTGTAGGCCCAGAGAAAGTTTGTAGTAGGAAGGAACTTGTAAGAGGCTTGATGAACTAAACAGGTAGAGAAAACAGTTCCCCAGAGATAATGAAGATTTTTATCTGAGAGGAGGCACAGATGCCTTACTTAAGTTACTCATGTTCAGTGTCAGATATTGATGTTCTTATTTAGCCATAGAATAAATCAAGCTACAAACTGTCACACTGAAAGGACACTTCTGCAGGGGAGAGACCTTCTTAGGTAGAAAAGTTAGTATCATTAAAAAAAACCCAAACAACAAACTCAAAATTACTGTACACATTTACACTTAAGAGGAACTGGGGGTAGCTGGAAGACATGCAAGTCTTCTACACGCACCACCTGAGGCAGAGAAGAGCTGAAACCTCTTCAGCTGTACTCTCAGGGGAAAGCTAGGCTCTGCTAGGAGATGATGTTTCTCCTAAAAACACTGAGATGCACAGTCTGAGATTTAGCAGTAATATAGCTCACCATTACTGCAATTAACTTGACTGTGAAAGATATGAATGATTGTTCCTTTCAGTGATTCTTATAATGAAATGCCTAAAGCATCAATCCTTAAATTACTCAAGAAAGAAAGAAGACATTTTTGCTATAACTCAGCACCTGGCAACTTGGTCTTTAGATGTGATAAAACTGCATGCATTCAATGCTCTTGATGAGCATCTTAGATTTAAAAGCAGTGCCCTTTTCAGTCAATCACAAACCTGAATTTATGGCTTTCAGTACAGAGAATGAATCTACCCAGAGAATTAGGATGAGAATTAATGGATTAGCCTTGCATTGTTCGTCTGCATTCCTTCATTCTTTTTCAGATCACTCACTCACCTTCTTGACATTCCTCCCAGTTCAGCTTGGAAAATGTCTTCACTTCTTTTGCCAAAGTAGACTTTAAGCCCATTTCAGACACACTTTGATATATATTGCTTTTCTTTTAGACTCCTTTTATTCTGGCTTGTGTTCCTTTTGTGAACACAATTAATCTGATACACTGTGAAATCAGTATATGTCATTATCTTGTTGTATTTATAGTTCTCTTATCCTAATAAAGCACTCTGCCTTTTTAAGGATGTCTGGGTTACTTCAGAAACACATCCATTTTTGCCACAGAATGACATCATTCCACTATCAATTTATATACAATTTAAAAATAGAGATATGGATTAATGAATCTCTAGTTAGATCACATTGCCAAATGAGATGCCTGTCAGTGCATAGCATGTCAGATAGGAGCAGCTGAGAACAGCAGGGGAGGAAGCCAGGAACCTCTAGAGAGGCAAAAGTAGTACGTAGCTTCAAGAGAATGATTGTTTTTTCTGTCAGGCATAAACCCATGAGATTTTACTACTCCAACAAACCAAAGCAGACCATGCTGTGGCTGTTCCAGACAGAGGTGCAACAAGCTCATTGGTTTGTATGCAAACAGACTAACCCAAATCCTTCAGGAAAACTCAGTAATAGACTGCATTGAAATATAATAAGGTAAAAGATAGGTTGATAAATGAAAGTGAATTATCATAAAAACATTGGGTATCAGAGCTGTTACTTTAGCTTCCATAACAATACAATTTAAAAAAAAAAGGCTTGTTAACTGTTCTGTGTCCTTTCTGACCTTAGTTAATAGGCTGAAGCTCAGTGGGGAGTTCTGCCCATGAGGAAGAAAAGGTGACAGTAGATTTATGCATTGCTGATGTGATCAAAGATGTTTAGCTGCACAAAAAAAAAAAAAAAAAAAAGAAAAAGTATTTGGACCTTTTTCTTGAGCCGGACAAGTTCTCTGCTCCCAGTCTTCCACAGAAATCATCCCTTAGCTCTTTCTCAGGCAGCACTGCTAACAACATTGTTAATGCATTTTGTGCTTTTTGCTACCTCATTGTCAGGTATTCTTTCCTCTTTCTACTACAAATGGTAGGCAATCACAGTTTCAGCAATCAGTCCTTACATGACTGCATTTGTCTTGCCCTTCTCCACTTCCAAATGATTCATCTTGTTCTCAGCCTTGGCAGTGCTTGCCACAGCTTTCCTATAATTTCTGCTACGTGGTTGCACAGAGCAGTTGAATGTCCCCTTTACACCCTCTTGGAGTAAAAGGCAGTTCTTACACTAATCAACTTCAACAACATTTAGCTCAGCTCAGAAACTTCTTACTTCACAGTTAAAAGGTTACACAGGCAGGCCCTAACGCCTCTCCCACTTCAACAAGTTAGATCCCTTTGCCTTTGATGGGGACAGAATTGTATTTTAATATGTGGAAGTTCTCCTCTGAGGTGAGATGAGCTATTCTAAAACAATTTTTAAAACTGCCTGTTTAACCAGAGAATATAACTGAATTTTGCTGCTCTCATTCTCCCCCTGTCAGATTCTGAACCCACTGCATAAGCCTGATGTCAGATTACCTTCTCAAATACTGAAACTCTGAAAACACTGAAGTGGATATTTAAGCTGAGCTTCCAGGGGATAAGTATTATTTTAATTATTGTTATATTGTTATTAAATACTAAGTACTGTTGTAGTAGTGGGCAGGTCTTTACTGACGATTTTTAACAAAAATCAAGTCTGGATCAGAACCTTTCCTTGCAGTTAAAGAGGGATATCTATGAGAGTAAAATGATTAATGATTTTATAAACCAGCTATCTGGTTTTTTACTTTGTATTACCCTATGCTGCCTATTCTGCTTTAATCACACTAAGAGCAGCAGGCTAATTTAAACTGTCAGTGACAAAGGAACCTGTTTTATTTTCATCTCCACTATGTATCTCTGGTTGTGTAAAGAAACTAGTTCTAAATTATATCTTGCAACTATAGGTTCTTATAAAGCTGATGAATGGTAAAGAGAAACAGGGTACCAGAGTCTATATTCTACATACAGTCCTAGTGTTCGAGATACATTTAAAAAAAGTAAATTAAAACCTTTGTTGCATGTCTAAAATAATTTTTCATGGATGAAATTGACAGCACTGAAATTAACTTTTAATAAATGGAAATGTTGAGACTTCTATTCACAAGAAGTAGTTTCATAATTAGATGTGCTTATAACCTTACAAAAAGCTAATCTACTGTTCTGTTTTTCAGTATCAAAATACTGTTGCTAGTGACGTTCATACCATTATGAAAGCATATCTTGTTAGGCAAAAAGACACTGGGCTTCCAGCAACTGAATTCAGGCTTGTTTATGTCTAATAAAAACAGATTTATTCATATTCTTGAAAGAATTCTATTTTTCCACCCACCAAATCTGACTGAATGTCCTGTGTTATTAGGCTTTAAGTGTACAGCTCTGCAAATATGTTTTTTTGAAGTGAGCCAAAGCACTTAAGCTAGTCTGGTAACCAGCCTGTGGGAGCTGCTGTTATCTTTCATTGCTGGAAAGATAAAGTAATTGCTCCGTGAAAGGAGTTAGACTGTTGTGGACTTTGCTCTGTTCCCAATCAGTGACTGCAAGGGTACCATGTACTGTAAGGCAAATCCATTGCTTCCCTCACACTGCTTTGTTTGGCTTGCTGTGCTGTAAAGCTGGATGTGATAGTTGGATGTTGTAGTGATTGAGAAGAAAATTAACTCTACCCCAGCCAAAACTAGCACATGGGAGAAAGAACTGCCTTTTTTCTTTTCATTGGTTTTTCTTTTGCACCACGATGAGGACATTAGCAACAAGGATCATTAGCATAGATACAAAGAGTAAGAATATTCATATATTCCAATTTTTAACTTTAATATCATGTTTTCCCTGTAGCTAATTATCTGTCTATAAATAAAGGCATCCTTCAAACCTCATGCACCTGCAAAATGTGAATCTTTGTACACCTGTGAAGGTCTGAAAAGATGGTCTATGTTTCCTGTGGTGCTAGATGCCTTTTTTCTTTTAATTCAGATTTAAACTTCTGCAGCTGCTGTCGACTTGTAAGAATTATTGCCAATATACCTGCTGCAATGGGCTCCCTGGCAGGGATGGCTGATAAAGCCACCATTCCCATAGTTAGCCTGTCAAGGCCAGTCCCTTTCTGCAGCTCTGTCTTCACTGTAACAGAATGTCGATGTTTGCACCCGCTCTAAGGGCAGGAGGGGTTGACAAATAGCCCCATAGCATTTGCATTGAAGCATTACAGCTCATGTCACAAATTCCCACCAGTACAGCTCCCAGCTGCTTCAGACACAGGTGCTAGGAGAGGAGCTGTGCACAGTAATTCTGCAATGACACTTGCCTTCCAGTTAAGAAGGGACCATTATTCTTTGTCTTCTCTGCTTCTTTGACTTCTGAACCCCTTTCCATAAGGTCAGTAATAAAAATTAATGAAAAAAGACATTTTATTTCTGGTTTTCAATGTCTCAGAGATTCTCTGAGAAAGGGAGAGAAGTCTGAATTTTCTGGTTTAGACATATCTGAGGTTTTGTTCAGGAGGAGGTTCATTCTTCACTCCCACAAACCACTGCAAAGAAAACTGCCTTCTTTTAGTCTTGGTGAGTTGACTGACTTGGAACCAGTTCCTACCACTTAACATATTTAACCACACCAGAAACAAACAGGGAGCTTCCACGCTAAAATAAAAGTCTCTGACACATAGCAGTGCTATTCACAGACACCCTAAAGATGGAAGATTCACACTAACAGTTGTCACTTCTTTGAGAGGCATTCTGTCTGAGCTATGCATTGTTTTGTTACATTCATGTCACTTTAGGCACACGAGTGACACAGTGACTTTGTCTGTCACTGCTGTAACCATCACAACATATAGCCATTGTCTCTGCAACCTTGTAATCAATTTGATCTGCAATTTTACTGAGCAGAATTGATTTTTCAACAGTGGGAAGTTAAATTAACTAATTCTTGAACACATATTGGTACCTTTTTACTCCTCAATGAAGCATGGTAAGCTGAATAAGGCCATATATGATTAGTCAAAAGAAGAGAATGAATTTGAGAATAAAGTCTGTATAATTTGATAAAGAGGATTTCAGTATCTTATCTAAAGACTGATTTTCCAGTGGAATTACCACATTTCATGGAAAAATGTCCTGAAGTCTATACAGAGTAACCATTTATCACCAAATAGCAAGTTGAAGGGAGAACCAAAGGACCATCTCAAATATGCACTTTGTTTCTTAGTAATTTCAAAAGACAGCAAACAGTTAATGGAATTCACTTCAAATAGGAGGAGTACAATACCAGTTGTATTAAGAATAATATAAAGGAAACTTGAACATAAAATATTGGGCAGAAAACAACATTAGTCTTTACTAGGAGTGAGATTGTATGGATGAAGAATAAAAACTCACCCCCCTCCATGTGAAGATGTCATGGGATAACTTTCATTTCCATTTTAATGAGCCATGTAAGGTCTGAACTTAGGCCTCCGTAACAGACATGCACAAAAGGTGATTCATTCTGTGTTTATTAGTCTACCACTCCTAATGTTAAGGTGAGATGAATCAACTTTTACAGGTCCCTATATCTCTCTAAGGATTACTGTGTTTTCTTGACTGACTTCTTGGTGCTTTTAGTGCATGCTATGTGCCTGATTTAATTAGCTCTCAAACTCTTCTAAATGGCTAAAGTTAGGACATCTGAATTTCACTTATGTAAACAAGGCCCTGGTTTGTTGAAAGAGCAGAAAACCAGAATGCCTCTCTTTTTTTGAGACTCATGACAAACCTGTACTTCAGCATATTGAGCAAAACACCTCTGCATTTTTTTATCTTACAGCATGCATTTTTGAAAATCTCTTCCTGTACTTTTATATTCAGAACTCTGTTAAATTTTAAATATGAAATATATCACATGAAAAAGACAAGAGAGAATTACGGTGCTGACACTGCAAAGTTTTTGTATGTGCATAATATTGCTAGTTTGTTTGCGTCCTTGCTTAAATACTAGCAGAATATAAGCCTATATTTCAATCAAGGATACACAACAATAACTCCTCACCCTTTGGCACAGAAAACAAATACTGAAAATATCCTATTATGCAGCATGGTAACTGGACATATTGGGAAGAAAAGTGAGCATAGTGACAGGAAACATGTCATGCCATGCCACTCTTTACTATGGTGTGTGCATTGATAGATGAGAGATGTAAATCTCACACAGGCCTGTCATCTCACTGACCTTCTGGGCTTGCTTATTTCTTTGTCCTTGCTTGAGAGAAGACATGAAGGTTATACAAAGAAGACTTATTAATTCTAGCTTCAGTAGTAGAGATGGTAAGTGTATGATGCATATGAAGTTGATGGACTAGGCACAGGTTTACATCCAGAAGTCCCACTACAACATAGGTAAGAATGGCTTCTCTTAGCTTGTTCTGTACTATAAACTCATGGCGGGCAAGCTCTGGTGAGAATTATCTGCTGCCCTCCATTATTCATTCTGCATCAATGGGAAGGAGAGTGAACACTGGTTCATCCAGAGGAAAAGGACAGTATTTCCAAGTTTCTCCAGGACCTGTTGACAACTGCAAGTTATGTTTCTTCTGTCTTAATATTATTAATATTTAAAGCCATGATGCCTTATGAGCTCGCTAAGTAGCAGCTCCTCAGTGGCATTTGTATTCTAACAATTCAGTTCAGGCTTAAATACTTAGACAATAGCATAGTTGTTCTTGGGGCTTGATCCCATGAAGCTCAAATGGAGAGAATTGCCCATGCAGAAGTAAAGCTAAGAAAAGTTAATAAGCAGGATAAGAAGTTGCAGGGGACTTGAAACCATAGCAATAAACCCATTGTTGTTTGCCCCACTAAGGACCAGAAGCAAGATAAAAATTAAGAGGACATGGTTTACCTGGCTCATCAGGTGACTGAGGAGGTGTGGAAGATTATTTATAATGACTGTAGCCAGAAGGTCTTGTTTCTTTCCTTCTGCAATCGCCACCAGGTGATTATACCTAACATCTAACTGTAGTTACTTTCAATACCCTTTTAGCTCAGGACATATTCTTTCCATACAGGCTACAGAGATATCTCATAGAGTTACTTCTGCAATATAGTTCCAAAATTTTTAAGTCTTGCCCTCACCTAAGGCAGTACCTCCTTTTTATTTCAAGTTTTTATTGAGTGAATGAGAAGGCATGACAAGGTCTTGAAATCCCTTACATTTCATACTTTGTAAATTTTCAAATTTGCCTTCCATAATTTGCAGGGTGTTTTTTAATGAATTTTGGTGGTGAAAATGAGAAGTAAAAATTCTTGACAGTTACAGCCCTGCTGCTCAATGTCAAAATTGCAAAACACAGTAGAGCACTGCAGACAAAATATAGTAATTTGTCTCCCAAGGCAAGTATTTGGGATGCTTGGGAAATGAATGTGCAAACATTGGTTTGTCACACTGTTTTGAAGATCAGTCCACATGTGTATGTCCACTTGGCACATGCAAGACACAAGCAAACATGAGCAAGCTCTGTTCACACTCCAAGAGAAGTGCTCTGCTAAGATACTTTTTTAGGACTGGGCTTATGACAAAGTCTTACGCTTCTCATCAAGCCTTACAGGCCTGGGCTTAGCACCGCACTAATCAAAGCAATACAGCTCCTATATGTACTGTTGGAAGGTAGGACTGGGATTTTATAGTATAAAACTATTGAAAGTCAGTCATACATTTCTGGGCTAACCATGCCAGCTCAGGAACCTCTAGCTCAGCAGCTTTAGATAAGTTATCAGTACTAACACTTTTTGGTTTCTTTATCTTCCATATTCTCACCAGTGCCAGTTTCTGTCAGAATATACTGTTTTTCAGATCCTCAGAATGATTAACTTTGGAATTTCTGAGTCAGGCTGGTCTCAGCATTCTTCAACACCAAAAGCAATGTGACTTGTAACTTGCTTCTCCATCCACCACTGATAGCTGAGCTGAGCCACTTGGGCACAGCGTTCTGCTACACTGTCTTGTTACTGTTTGGCTGATCAGTGAGTAGAAAACTACAGAAGTTCAGAACAGCATGAGCTGTGCACCTCATTCTTCAGAAGCGGGAGCAAAATATTAATTTATTTAGATCTGGCTGTGCAAATACAAGGAATATAGTCCAGCAACATCCATCTACTCTCTGTGTAGGTTTTGAGGTCACTATAATTTCAATAACAATGTCAAGACAGAAATATGAAAAATTAGTAAAGGTAAATTGACACATCAAATTATTTGATAATTTAATGATATCTAGCTTGAAAATACAGGAGATTTAGTGATTTTTGGGACTAGTGTTGGCCTCTTCCCATAATCTATCACCTATAATTTTATCCCAAGTACACATGGTGTCAGGTTCCTGATGTTTACAAGTGTAGAAAGTATTTTACATAACTTTAGATAGCTAAAGGCCACGTTCTTGCCTAAAACTGAGCATGACCAGGATAACACAAGGTAACTCAAACAGTATTGGGTCTTCTGTTTATGTACCTGAAGTGAGACCTAGCTTTCAAAATTGCTATATACAAATTTCATATCTTCCTCCCCACTTATCAGCAGCTTAATCTGCTATATAGGATTACCCATCTCACACTGTGTACAGATTGGCACAGGTTTTTCAGATTACAGTATGAACTTTTTACTTGTATTTCCCACATAAGTGAAAAATTAATTATTTTTGGTATCTCATATTGATTCCATAAATATACCACATATTGATTCCATAAATACTTCATAAATTTTCTTTTCCTTATGAATTTTTCTGCAAGATATTTTGTTCTGACTTTAATAAATGCTAATAGAAAGCAATGTGCATAATGCTACATAAGAAGCAAGTCTGGATGTTCTGTGTCTTTTGAATTTCACATTTAAGACAGCAAGTACTTGTTATTATTGTTCAGGGTTTTTTTTTCCATTGTACATAAACCAGAAGGGCAGAAAACCAAATCTGATCACTCATTATGAGCATGAGAACAAGTATTTAAGTCTTTTCTGGCAACTGGCATTATTTTCTTTATAAATCTGTTTACATTATGACAAACATGACAGCAGATTTTCACTTTGCATCATTGTAAAGGGATGGCAGCAGCTGTGTTGCAGAGAGGTGAATAATGTAATAGTTAGTCCACAAATAATGCAGTCTGACAAAAGCTAGTGACAAATCTGAGTCTGGAATTGTGCTTCACACAGGAGAGTCACGGTTTCTCTGAAGGTTAACCAAACACTTCTGTCACTCTCCTCTGGAACTCAGGAAAATAAGGTTTCTTTCCAGACAGTTGGCATTTCTCAAATTTATCTGTGGAGAAAAGGCAGAAATAGTTCTTTCTGGAAACTGACACTCACAGATGAAGTACAAATTATAATTTTTATTTTTATTTAGCAAATATCAGATAAAGTTTGTATGGCTTTTAAGATAACTCACCCCAGGGACCCAGGGCTGGACTATGCCTGACACAACAGTGCTGCTGCACAAAACAAGACCAAGAACACATTGTCAAGGTCAATTTATTGTGTGCAAACCCATTGCTAACCAGGCTGTCAACAGATAAATGCAGAAGAAGATGTGGTAACACTTCAGTGGTTTTTAACTTCTTTTCCCCATGCATCTGTAAAATGTCAAGGAGATTGTAGAAACCTATCTAGCAAATTCTCCTTTCGCTAAGCTGCTCTTGTTTCCATAGCAGTTATGACTCCCTGCTGTGTGTCAGGAGGCTGCTTATACTCTCCATTCCCTTAATGCTGCCTTGAGATCAGTTACAAAGATGTCGACATGAAGAACATGTAGAAGAGAATCAAGTTATACCATCTCTGAATGGGTTCTGGCTGTCATGCCAGTTACTGCTCACAAAAGCAATTAAATGAAGTGATACATCTTTCCTTAAAATTAGGTGGCATATTTGAAGCTTGAATGATATCCAGACACAGTCTCTCTCTCCATCCCTTTTGGACAGTGACATCAGCCAAATACTGACACAACTCTGAATTTTTACTGCCTCTTTAATAAACTGGTGGGAAGTCCTGCATGCACTGCAGAGTGCTGAGGGCTTGGGTTTGATGGAGTTCAATTGAAAAAGTGTTTTTTTCAATTTTTTTTAATTGAATCATAGAATAATAGAATACATACTGATTAAAATTAATTGTAAAAGTGCCTCTGAAGCAGAAAAATAATTTTCATACTTAAATCTATTTGATGATCGAATTAACCTATATTTGCCCTAATTGACTGGGAAAAAATGAGTCCAGGAAGATTATTGGGAAGATAGATAATCTCCATCAAGAGAGAAATATATTTTTGCATTAACTCCAGTTTAAAAGATCTCACTCACTTCTAAAATTAATTAGTTCACTAACACTGGAATATTCAACAATACTGTGTAGCACATTCAAAGTTTCTCAACTCTTTCTTATTTACATTAAAATATGGCAGGGTCTTTGCAAGGCAGCCAGATGCCATAGCTGTAGGAAAAGAATTCCAGAACTGATGAATTGCTTGATGTCCAGCCACCTCACCAAGCAGAGGAGACAGAGAATTATAATCTCCTTCTTCCTTATCCCTCAGAAAGCTTAGAACTAGAATTTGTGTCAAGATAGACATTTTTCTCCCTGCTGCACGAATCCACTATTTTGCAGCCCTTCAGTACTGAGATGTTGGCAATGATGCTTCCTTAGAGAAACAGGAAACTCAAAGATATTTCTGCGCTCAAGAAAAGGGAGAGAATCAGAAATTTAATGAGTGCAGGCATAGGAATAAACACAATAATCACAAAGTCTGGGGTTTATGTTTTTAAAATATCCTTAATTTGCAATGTAATTAAAAATAATATTTAGAATGCCTTGTTCTTGTTTACAGGTAACTTTATTAGTTTGCTGTCAAAACCAGACTTTCGCTATTTTGCAGAGGAAAAAGTTTACAAACACAGGTTAGAGTTTGCTTGAGTGATTAAAAGCTGGGCAGATGATTGCACACATGAGTAACCACAACTTACTGGTATGACTTGACACTTAGTTGAGTGCTGATGGAGTTTCTGACCCTTGTGGTCTACTGTTTAACCATTTTAAGCAGATAATTTCAGCACAAAAAGCAGTATAAAAAGGGTATTGCATAAGACTACAAAGCCAGGCTGTCATAATTTCATTCTTGTTTGCATCCAGCTGTTGATTTTAGCTCCTTTTCAAGATTTCAAAGACTATGCTACTTGTTACATTTTGGGCAGAAGCACAGAGTTAGCTTTACAGAAATTGGGCTATTGTCCAGTCTCTCCCAGCACAAAAGTTGCAAAGGAGATTGGATGCTAAATTATATGACTTTAGCTATGCTTCAGAAGCAATGAGAGCAGCACTAAGAATGCATCTTTCATGAAATCATTAAGGTTCTACTTCATCATCCCAAAGCCCACTTCCACAGATGTCCTGCCAACAGCATTGCTGAAGCCATTATAGAATATTTCAATAGAAAGAGTGAACTTTCTTTCCTCAAAATTAGTGTTTTCTATTGGAAACTAATTAAGAGAAGAATCAGAGTCAATAACAAAAGTCATTGGGCTGTACAAAACAACCCCTGAGACAGGGGAGGAGTAGCAAGTAAATATGAGGTTCTCCATTAAGCCTGGAGTCACCCATTCTGGGTCTAAAATTAGTAGACAGGCTTGCTCAAGCCTCTGTCAAGTTTGGCTGACTTAAACATTTGGTATTGGCTAAATAAGCCCTGGGAAGATTTCGGTAACCAAAGATTTAAGTTATTATTGGCAAAGTTGGGTATCTCGGCTATGTAAAGCAAATAAATTCTTTCATCTTCAAGGAACTACAAATAACCTCACAAGAATTTGTCACTTTTCTTTCTCATAGCAAACATTTGTCATTTGTCATGTTGCTAATTACTGCATGGCACATACACAACCCACATAACAATGGAGTTCTTCCTCATGATTTCCTCCTTAAATTAAACCTTAGAATTTATTTTTAACATTTTTTTAAATGAGAAAGGTGAGAGCCCTTTCTCTATATCTTTTGGAGCCCAAAACAAAGAATAATTCTGTAATGGAACAAGACAAGTGAAATTTTCAAAAAACCTGAGAGACATTTAAAGTCAAAAAGAGAAGTGATGCAAAAATCTCATGGCACAATTTTTTTTTTCACTAGAAAGGACCATTTTGTTGGAACAAAGACATGTTCAGTTTTGTCAAAAGCTTAATGCATAAATTGATTTTTCTTATTTTATTTCAACAATGTCATTTTGAGGCAGTCAGGTGAAGATATTTCTTTAACTGGATTATTTTATCAGTTCCATTAAAATACTTCTTTTTAAATATATTATTTAATATTTTTTCTTATATTTTCAGAAGTCCCACTAACTCTGTCTTTGGTGGTTTTATTGAAATGAGTTCCACAGTCTCCCAAATGACAGCCCATGGCTCAAACTGTACCCTAAGTAAGAATCATACTCAATCACTATTCTCCAATCTATTTGCATACAGTTGACCATCCCTACTTGATTTTCTCTGTGGAGAATCAAGGAAGAACAAAGAAGTGACCACTTATTTTATAACTGGAATAATTATCCTTACTACATTAATATGACCTCTTTAGTGCCCTTAAGATTATTTGGGCCATACAGTCAGAAAAAGTCATGGCTAGTTTGGATTATAAGCAGGACCAAGTAAAATGCCCAATCTTATTGCTGGAGGCACAGTCAAATGTACTACACATGATTCATTGCATTGTTTTGTCTAGACAATTCAGTGTTTCTAACACAGGCAAAACTTTGAAGTTGCATGGGGCCAAACTGAAAAGCTATCCTGAGCCTGAAACCTATTTCATCCCTAGATTAATTATAAATTTTACAGAAAAAATGTAAGTACTCAAATGCCATAGTGAGTGACTTCACAGCTTTAAGGACCTGGGCTTTGTCCAGAAAGTCGTTCAGGTGTTGATTTTTGTAATTATGCTTGTTTAGATCTGGCAGCTCTTCTGTCTTTCTGTGAATTCCATTTGAAAAGAACAGAAGTTTGGGGAGGACTTGAATGAGGGGTTTATACCATTACATGAATGAAACATGATAATTTTGCATTTACATTAAGCTCAAGTAACCCAAAAAATTCCTGCTAAGGGCACCTAGCCACATTATCTTGCTTTTCTCTTCAGTTTCAGTGATGCAGCTTCAACTCCTGATTTGAGCTCAGTAAAAGTGCAGAAAGAGTTCCTGTAGATTGGCTGAACCGTTTGCATGGAACTTTCCCTTTGGGAGGACAATGCTGACTGATGGGTGCATCTGAGAGACTCCTGATTGCACTGAAGATGGAGGAAATTACCCTCTAAGCTGCCTGTGCATTTATAAACGTGCATGGACACTGTCAGAGTAGAAAAAGGGGGCTGCCCACTGGGCCCAGGCCTGGGCTCACCCAGCTGGGAGGACCAGAGCAGGCTTTGAGCAGAAGACAGGATCCCACACGGGGCTAGGCAGGGAGAGCCCACAGAACCTGCAACGTACCTGGGGTCTTGTCTAATTTTCTAACTTTATGCTGTGAAAAATGCCCTGCAGAAATCAGTGAAGGGTCAAGGATGCCTTACTTTCAGAAACTAAATATGTTCGCCTTCTAGAAAAAGCAAATTTCTTGATGAATTAACTACTCTTTGCCTTCGTGCATATCAGGCTTATGACATTGCTGTCTCTCATCTTATTTGCATTCAAATCTGTTCCCAGTGGTAATGAAGTAGAAGTGCAAAGAACAATACATAAATCTGAGGGCTTTTGGTGTTCATGTCCCAGCACAAATAACCAAAATGTAAAAAAAGAGTTTCCATAATATTTCACTTGACACAGATATGAAGGGACAGTCCTTCATATCTTGGCTGAAGCAAACATTTTGTACAAAGGGAAAGATGATGGTAAAAAGGACCAATTGCTTCCACAGAGCCAAAGTGAAAGCAAATTTTCCTGTTATCTGAATTCATGAGGAAAAGAAGGTGTTAAAGAGCATGGCAGAATCTTACAGTTTCAGAGGAAAGACCAGTGCTCCCCTGGGCACTGGATCCTCCTTTGGACTGTAAAGTCAGCAGGAAATCATCTACCGCTGTGTATCAGCCAGTTAGCACACCTCAGCGCATTGTCCTCCTTCATTATCTGGCTTTTTTCAGTTTAAGATACCACAAAAGTATCTAGGGGAAAACAGAAAGGGAATATGCGAGCTATTCAAGAGCTCATTTCAGCCCTCTACACAAGATCCCCAAACACTGTCAGTTTGTGAAACAGCTTCAAGCAGGAGATTACAGTCAGTCTGCCGACTGGGGTGCCTGCAAGTGCTCCTGCACACTCAGCATCTGTTGCATCACACCTTAATGCTGAGATATTACACCCTGAGCACACAGAACAGAATTTCTTGATTCTAAGAAAAAGGTTGTACTTCTGCTACCCATCATGTAGCCTTTACCTAAGTAAGCAGATTGCCTTTTTTGACAAACCTCAATTATCAGCTTCAAATTGTAGAGAAAGAAGTTGCCACCTCTTCAACACTAAATCATCTCAGAATCAGTTTCTAAAATGAGGGGACAGAGATTTCTTTGCACAAATGTCAGCCCCACAAACCCTGCTGTTTGGTCATATGTGGAAAATAGTCACAGGAACAGACCCACATGCACAGTATTAAGTACTTGGTTATAACCTGTAACACCAGATGGTACTGGCAACCATGGTTTTCCAAATTTCCCAGTCTAGAAAGGAATAGAAATACATGCTAAACAGTGCTGATAGCTAAGGGTCCGAATTTTTTAAAAAAGACATTTCCTGTATATAGATGGTGGCTGTTCTAGGATAATGAGGATTCAGAGAGTTTGATCTCTGTCATGTGGTCTTTTTATGGATAGAGCTGAGTTCTGGAAACATCTGTGGAACCTCCTTTATTCCAGGACTGGAGTATGTAAGCAATAAAACAAAATTGCGCTTGGAATATACTTGATTGCATTGCTGATTTTTCTTCCTCTAGGGCATCAGGCTAGCTGGCCTGAATGAGTGCAACTGAACATTATAAACCAAAAACAGTGTGAAAACAAGACTCACATGTCAAGAGAAGGTGACTAATCACTCCAAAAAACTAAAATATTTATCCCTTTGCTCGAAATTAGTTTAATAGCCTTCATTAATTCTATCCAATCTGTTTTCAAAAACTCCTTTACAAAACCACTATAAAGAAATCATCCATTCCTAGGTATGCCTGCCAGTAGGTGAGGCTGCTTCTATTTCAAATGAAAGGGGATAAAAATTCCACGGCAATAGGTCTGCAGACATTTGTTTACTAGGAAACAAGCTGAGTTCTCTTTCAGATGGTATCTTGTGAATCTGGAAGTGCAGCTAGAAGACTATGTACAAAAATAAGCATGCTTCCAGACTCAATATCCTTCTAAACATTGTGCTTTTGCACTAGGGAACCTATAGGCTAATATAGATTACATAGATTAGGAGATATTGTTACCAGACAAGGGAAGATACTAACAATTTGTAAGAAGTATGAGGCAGGAGATTGCAAGTACTGATTTATCTGAATATTCCTATTACCAACTCTGTGTGTTACAGATGAATTTGCAAAAGTTTATTGTGAATCTGATCACTGGAACTAATCTTATTGGTTTTGTATTATGTTTCTGATACTTTTAAACAGCCTATACTGAGACCATAATGGTCTGGACTTGTCTCTACTTCATGATTTATTCTGAGAAATTTTTGCAGAACTATATTTTGATTTTAGCCCTTAAAATAACAACTTAGTTATTTCCAGTCATGGGTCATGTTGGCTTTTGGCACTAGCAGTGATTTTCCATTGTGTTATCTTCCATGTCACAGTGGCAGACATTATATACAACTGACTTTTGTTGTAGGTTCACTGTGATACTTACCACACTAGAGGGAGTTCTAAATGTTTTCAGTGTGTTGCTGCTGGCATGACAGGTTTAGGTGGACAACACTAACAATCTTCACAGTGAAGAAAATTGGTTCCCAGTGACATTTCTCTTGGCAGACAGAGGGAAGAGTTTCTTATTGACTGTTTCTCCAGTTGCACAGTTACTTCTTGCTTAAAAAAGAATGAAGTAAGACAAGTACTTTAAATTCAGGGGGGTTTTGCTGCTTTACAGAACTGCCCTGAGATACAATGCTGAGAACAAAGTGAGTTCTACATCTGCTGCAGGGTGTGTTGAGCAGCACAGCTTCCCCCAAGCTCACCCTGTGTAGCTGCTCAAAGCAGGCAAAGGAGCACTGGGAGAGTCCACAAGCTCTCTGGGCAACCTGTTCCAGTGCCTCACTACCCTTGCAGTATAGCATTTCTTCCATACATTTAATCTAAACACACCCTCCTTCAGCTTAAAGCCTCCTTGTCCTATCACTACATGCCCTTGTGAAAAGTCTCTTTCCAGTCTTCTTGTAAGCCCCTTTAGGCACTGGAAGGCTACTTCACTTCTCCAGGCTTAACAGCCTCAACTCTCTCAGCCTGTCTTCATAGAAGTGTTAAAGGCCTGTGATCACATTAGTGGCTCACCTCTGCGGTTGTCCCAACAAGTTTTCTTTCACCCTGCTGTTGTTTCCAGTAGTGTCTCTGAGTTGCTCACAGGTGTAGTTTGCTGCTCCAGCTGGTCTTCCTGACTGTCACCAGCATTCCATGTCTTTCATTGACAGTGACTCCCTCCCAGGTGCACTGGCCAAACTCACTGGAGTGACTCCCACCACTGCGCTCCTCCTGAACTGCTGCAGCTGGCACAAACATACTCACAGATACAGGCAGATGATCACTGAGGGATAGCTGTAGCTGATTAAGTTTTGATCACATCACCTCCTGTGTATTTCATGCTGTTTCCCTGCTTGAGTTTAATGCTTTAGTATCAGAGCTGCCATACTCAGTGTGTGGCTCATTGGGAGAGTTCACACCTGGCATGTATTTCTGCAGTATAGAAAAATATTCCCACATATCCCATAGCCTCACACCTGAGAAACCATTTTGTCTTTTCCCTGCTGGGCTTTTCTAGAGGAGGTTTGTATTGGAATCTCCAGTCATCTACTTTTGAGTTTATATAATTTTCTTTGAGGCCCTGGAGGCATTTAAGGAAGGGGTTTTCTATTTGTTGTCTTCCTCAGAAGTGAATAATTACCCTATATAGTGCAGATTTGCTGCTATCCTACTCAGCTTTGGCAGGTTTGCCTCTGCAGCTGTTTTCCATTAAGGCAGAAAACACTCCTCAACTAAGCTCCCAACGTGTAACTGACCTCCTAAGGCTCATCTGATGAGAAGCAGCAGTGTCATTTATCAGAAAGTGCCAGAGCATTTTAGACTTCTTGTTCATAAGTTTACAAAGAAACCTCTGCCAATACAGTCAGAGGAAAGATTGTAGAACCGAGTCCTTCTTGAATCACTCTTTAATGTAGGCCCACTGATTTCCATAAAATCCCATGACAAATTCCAGTCTCATTCTAAATTATCTTCCATCACTGTTTACCGTGCTAATAGAGTTCTTCCTAAAATTGAGGAGGAAAAGGTGGTTGGGAAGGGAAGGAGATAATGTGTGTAAGAACAGGTTTTAGCATGACTGGCTCCACTTTCAAACCTGCATACCTAATTTGTTCTGTTAATTACATATTGGCAGTGTTGGCACACTGGAATGTCTTTTTCCATGAGATCACACTGCACAAGTAATACTTGTGATCCAAACTGCAAGTCATGAAATCATGTGCCTGTGGCTTTCAATATTTGTCATCAAGGGGATACATAGAATAGGAGAAATCTCTAATTACAGCTGATTCTTTGACAGAAGCTTTTATCTCTCTCTGTCTTGTGCACAATGAACAGCCAACAGGCTACAAAAATGAACCAGCAATTTGAAGTTAATTAGACATGCAAATTGGAGTAGCCAGAACCCTTCATGCCTCAGAAATGAAGAGGAAGAAGAGCCTTAGCATTTGACAAGGCCATTTTTGTACTTTGTGCCGAGCAGTGTTCCTGCATAAATTTACACTGACAGCAAGACATCTTGTATCTTCTGACTAGTTCAAACAAAATACGCTATATAAATGAGAAATGTATTTCTAAACTCATGTCTAGGCTTCACAGACAAAGATTTGGGAGTTTACGAAGATTTGGGATTTTTAAACTAGAACAGATAAGAACACAAATAAATCCTAGTTCTTGATTCAGGACCACAGAATCATAAAATGGTTTGGGTTTGGAAGGGGCCTTAAAATCAACCTGCTCCAAACTCCCATCATGGGCACAACAGCTTTGGCTAGAACAGGCTGCTCAGACCCCCATCAATCTGGCCCTGAACATTTCCAGGGATGGGAAGGGCACAATCTGATCGTAAGTGATACAGCCATGTAGGTATAGCATATAGATATGACAATGAGCCTTAAAAAGCATTGCTTTTTACAGTTCTGCTTCAATGGCAATACAGTAAGGAATTCCCCTGTCATCCTGCCTCATCATGCCCTGTCATCCTGCCTCAGCCCATGAATCCCAGGCACCAAATTCCTGCTACCTTGCACAGCATTCACCAATATCCAGCCACATCTCACTACTATAATTAGGCCAGCTTGAATAAGAAGTCAATTATGGCTTCTCACTTGAGCCTCTCCTTGACTGTGCACGGTCGCATTTTCTCCAGACAGATCCCCTCTAACAGCCGTATTTGGTGCCTCAGCCCTGCGAGGAGGGGTCAACAGAGGCAGAGGGCAGTGGGACAGTGCCTTTTCCATGGTGTCTGGGCACGCTGCCTCTGCCTGGCCACGGTGCAAAGTGGGTCCTTTCTTCTGCAAATTGGTGTTACAAGCAGAAAAAGACTCTTCCTAGGGGCTGTTTCTGTTGGATGCAAGGCAAGCCCTGGGCAGCAGGGTGTGACCATTTGCAGCAGGGAAAAGCAAACAAGAATGATTTCTGGAATTATCAATTGCCATGTTTTCCTTCCCAGGGGGACAGGGTGGGTCAAAGAGAGCACATAGGCCCTTGTTACAATGTAATACAAACAGAAAGCAGTCTGGGGAGCTTTTCAGAGCCCTGCTGGCATGTGCTTTGCTGCCTTCTGGCATCAGAAGCGACATGGAGGCGAACGGAGCATTCACAGCATCCTGGCACAGCGGGATCCCCTGCCCTGAACTCTCCAGCAGCACCTCACAAAACAGACAGCAGGACAGGAACCATTTTAATTACATTTCAACACTGCAGGGTGGCCATAAGCTGCTGTTTTGTCTGCCTGTAGCCACCTGGATCCATCCACTTTTGGAGTCTGCCTGATGTATGGTTTCCCCAGCAGCATATTAGTAAAGTAGCAAGGGTGGTGGTGGTTGATCATCAAAGGGAAACAACTCAAAGTGATGCACAAAAGGCAAAGGACTGCTTAAGAAATTGTTGCCTGAGTAAAAAGCTATCCCGTGTCTCCTCAGGCAGCGTTCTATGTCCTCTCAGAGGTCCTGCCGGGCCAGCCAGAAAAATGTTAGTTCTTTTTTTTCTTAAAAGACCTCATGTATATCCATAATTCAGGGCTTTTCAAATCCTAAAAATTTTGTTGCTACTTTCCTGAAGTGAGTGAATATTTCTTTCCAATGTGTCCAATCAGAATATCTGAAATATGTATCTTCATTTGTGTACATTTCTAAGAGGGATGCTGGAGATTTTTTGAAAAGATTTAAACTTGTAAATATTTCCTTTCAATGTTTATGACAGGTAAATAAGTCAACATGACCATATAAATTATCTCAAAGCTATTGCATCCTGCCAGATACAATATTCTGAGTTGCCATGGGATTCTCAGAGCTGTGATTGGCACTTTTACCTGCAGAGTTCACACAAGGTTCAGGATTCATTAAAACTGTGTAAACTACAGCTCTGCTTAATATAAAGGTGAATTTGCTCTTGATTTTGGTGCATCCTTATGAATTTTCATAAAAGCTGGTCTTTGCAGGAGAAGGAATGAGCCTCATAGCTGGACAAGCCAAGAAAAGTTCCAGTTCCTGGAACACCTACCCCAGCTCTGCTCTTCATGTAGTTACTTACATTAAAGCTTTCCAGCCAGACAAGTTCACAAGAAGTGTTAGCAGAACTCATTCCAAATGATAAAAAACAAAAATACTTACTTGGGCAGAGATACACAAAGCTGGCTCCCTTAACAGTCTGTGGAAAGCAAGAGGCGCCTATTTCTCTGTTAAAGAAGAGTGACATGATCATCTCAGATATAGACACCTATGCTTGCTAAAATCAGAAACTGAGTCAGTACTCACCTGAAATAAGCTGCAGCAATTACCAAGTTAGCAGTCCATACAGCCATAGCAAACTGCCTGCAAACCTACGGCAAGGCAAAAAGAAACAGTAAAGTGTACAAACTGATACAACTACAGTGAAGTCATGTGCAATGACAGTTGAGGGTCAGCGGTGACTACAAGTTTTGAAGGTTTCTAGAGTGCTATCTAAAAATACAGGATAGTAATCATTGGTGTTATATTGCAATGTAGTATATGTTAGCAGGAAAGAGTGAAACAGAAAATGGCTTTGTGGAATAATTGGTGATTTCTGAGAATGTGTTTTTGCCTGTATAACACAGCAACTGAGAGCATTGCATCCTACATCAGGCCATGCACCAGTGATTAATAAAGGTATTTTTGATGGAAACCCAATCTCAAGAAACCCTGTAATCAGAGGCAGCCTTAATACGCTTTGTCTATTTAAGTCCCATTCTTTGCATAGGGAATATTATAAAAGGCTATTCCTCTGTTTCAAGCTCAGTTTCTTGACAGTGAGGACACTGCATTACAACACTGGACAATTACAAAATGAGAACCCCCACCCCCCCTAATTAGTCAGCTTCATTGTCTATGATTTCATGGTTCTGTGGTTTTTTGCATAGTCAGAGGTACATTAGACAAAGCTCCTAAGGATTACTTGTTTTGAGGTATTTAACATTATTCTCTAGGAGATGTGCAGTGGTATTCAGCTACTCCCCATTTTCTCTCTGACTCAGGTGTTGCCTAACCTTTTAAATTGTATACAATGTATATGCTGCTTATGCTGATGTAGACTGGGATGTCTGACAGATTGGAACTAGATGATCTTTAACATCCCTTCCAACCCAAGCCATTGTAGGATTCTGCATCCAAGGGAATATGTGAGACCCTGTCAGGTTGAGCCAGAGGGGCGGCTACTGATGTGAGTTCACCATAAATCTGAAATGGTAATTAACTCATGAGCTTATAAACACACCATTTCTCTCAGCCATATTCCAAAGCACTCTACCTTTACTCCTGTCCACTAAAGTAGGACATCACAGTCACTCAGTTAAATGCAGCATAAGCTCATTCTTTGTTCTCGTTCTGCACTGGCTAAAGCTTATTCCACTCTGCTTCTTTTCATGGGAGGAACATCTCACAGACATCAATAAAATATTGATCATAGTAGCTGTGAAAGTGAGGAAGGTATATTGCCCCCAGCCTTAAAGTGACACAACTGAGACATAAGATTAGCAAGCACTAGAAATAGGTCCATTCCTTGAGACAAAGAAAGCACCTACATTTCCAGGCTTTTATTTCTATAACTTAGTACCCAATTGTTTTATGTACATTCTCACTGTAAGGTGTCACCTAAAAACTGCAGCAGACTCATCAGGAGTCTAAAGGAATGGTAGATTCCTTCACCCCATTGGTGCAGTGCATTCAGGTATCTACTCTATTATACAAGGGAGAAGGTTGTGGGCAGCTCCTCTGCTTCTCCCTCAATCACTGTTCCTGCACCCACATATGGTCTGCAAAGCTGCTTTGGCTGTGAAGTGCAAAGTGCTGGCAGAATCAAAAGTTTTTCCTGTTTATAAGTAATGTGTCATTTACACAGAAAGTTCTGTGAGTAGGAACAAATTGTGTGGGATGGTTATTTGTGTTTTCTGTTGCTGAGAGACTGCGAATTACAGACATGTTCATCAGTAAGACAAAGGCCCTTAGTCATTTATCTGCTACTGGAAAGGCAACTCTGCAGTTGTCATGACAACACTGATTATATAAAGAGACATATCAGAAGAAAGATCATTTGCTCTGTGCCCTATATTTCAATGGAGGAATACATCCTCTCTGCAACAGGTCTGTTTTGTTGTAGACAAAAACTGCTGTTTCTGACATTAAAAAAAATGCTTCAGAAAGCTGCCTGATGATGTGAAAGTTTGTGGTGCAAAAATGACTTCCAAACAAATAAAACACCTCTCATGAAAACTGCTTCCATAATTTGTAGATCATTTGGACCAAGTTCCACTGAATGTGGAGGTGATGCAAAATGTTGAAATAAATTTCTGTTGCAAAGATATTATTTTTGTGAATAAAGATTATCCATGACTTAGTAACATCACAGGATTTAACAAAACGAAAGTGTTAGTCTCAAAATGTCTATCAATCTACATCACCTTAGAAGTTTCAGCACAATTCTGTGTATGGCCTGAAGCTGACAAATACAGATCACATTTCCAGCTCAGCTAAAGACATAAAGAAAATCAGCCTATGATTCTGCAACCTACTCACCTGGCTAAAAGCTAAAACTGGCAGGAAAGTTTCATGGCTGTGTCTGACCTTGAGGTATTATGTTAAATGCCATTTTTGCACCAAAGAGTCCTGGGGAAAGAATATGAAGCTACCCCACAAGTTTCAGAAATCCCTCTTTTTCCTAGAATTATATTCTTCGTTATTGAAGAAGTCTTTGCAGTCCTTAGGGAGGTCAACAGTGATGCAATAAGAGAAACTCCAAATCTCTAAGTCCCACATGAACCAACAGAACTGCAAATTAATTTTGAGAATTAAAGGGTCATGCAAAAATATAAAGTCTTTGAAAAACTCTTTTCAGGTGTTCACTGTTCCTCTGAAGTTAATTTAGCCAAGTTGTGTAGCAAAGAACATCCCACTACATTTTCCATTAGAAACAATGCCTGTAACAGTTGAATCTCTACAAGTTCTTTGGTCTCACCTGTAACTCAAAGGGAAGGTATGTGGGACTCCAGGCTGTTATGAATAAAACCTGTATGCCCAGATGTTGATAAGAATAATTTCACCCATCAGCAGAAATAAGTTGCCCCTTCAAACTCCATTTTTTATAGTAATGACTGAGTTCTACCCAGGAACTCTGGCCATATGGAAGACTCAGGCATCCTAATACAGTTCTGAATTTCCATCTCTTGCCCCATTTTACTGTTTACTCTTTTGTCATGTGTACTGTTCCAGAAATCTCACATCTGTGCCCTTTTCAAACCACAAGCGCAGTGCCCAATTAGTCCCTCTGTGTGGTCCTCTCCATGGTGACCACCTGGTATGCCCTTTTCTCCACTGTTTATTCCTGAAAGGCTGGCAGAACAGAAGACAGAAGGCAGAGCAGGGTTTGAGTCACTGTAAAATGATGAAATAGAACTGCAGTCCACTGCCTTAGCTGATAGAAGGAAAATGGAAGAGTAATAACAGGGTTTGGAGCAGAAGTAAATACAGGATTGCCTTTAACTTGACTGAATCAATTTAACTCTTAGAATGAGAAATCCCCAGCAGGTTTCATAAGACAAATTATTAGAGACTCGGTAGAGCAAATTGTGTATTTGAAGAGTGGACTTCATGAACTCACATCTTTGTCACATGTGCTGTGCTCGGCAAACAAAGGGAGATTTTACTTCTAAAGCTTTAATGTACATAGCAATAAGATCTCGAGGACATACTTAGAAGCTGATGGACTGAAGTGACTCTGATGTTTTTCCTCTGCCTATCCGTAACAACTCTCCTTGTCATATCTAAGCACCTCATGGAAATGCAAGCTGTTAACTGTACAACATTCCTGTGAAAGCAGGCAGGATTAGCTGCTCCCAATCTGATGGATGAGAAAAATAAAGCAGAAAGAGTAAATGCTCCTTCCAAAGGCTCCTTTGAAGTTCAGGTGCTCATAATAAATGAGAAATTAGGAAACTAAATACAGTCTGAACCTGCAAGTCTCTTCCAGTCTTATACAATAAGCCTTTAGCAGGCCCAGGAACCAGTTGGAGAAATCTTAAGAACTGGCTGTGTTCTTAACAGAAATCTTTCATTTCCTAAAGGAACCCACACCTCCAAGAACTTCTTAGTAATTGCTCTTCTCCTTTTATAGTTTCTAACTCCTATCACTCACTTCTCTGACAGTATTTTCCACTTTCTATCCTGAAGGAATGGAAATAGAGATAAAATAGCTTACGTGATGAGGGAGAAGGTGGTTGGAAGATTTCCTGTCTATCACCTGTGTGAGGAGTCCTCTCTGCTTTGATAACCATGGGCTAAAATTTTAAAAAGACACAAAACCTTTAACTGAAAGGTGAGGCTTGCCAGAAGCATTTCACACAGCTCTTACTGCAAGGATTTTAACTGCTCATCAGAGAGAAACCCCAGAAAAGTCTGTGGAGCGGTGTCAGTAGCTAACTTCTCCTCTAATTCACCTTCAGTATGACCCACTGTATTATCATAAATGGTGCGCTCAGCTTTACGTTATAAAGCATACAAGACAAGTATGTCTTAATCTAGCAGGAAATGTGAAGCTTAACAGCTTCGTTTACCTATATTTATCAATCTGGCATTTAGATTTATCTAAAAAGAGGAATGGAAGAATGGGACACAGCAACTGCTGAAGTTAATGTATTTTTCCTCTTGAACAAAAATAAGACAACTAGAATATATTTGAAAGATATTAAAGCCAAAACACAAACTTCATTTTCAAGATAGGCAGAGTTAGATATTATGAAGAAGAAAAAACCCCAACAAAACAGCTCTTACCAGAATGTCCTAAAGA
The DNA here is from genome assembly GCF_047495875.1 of Pithys albifrons albifrons. Lineage (NCBI taxonomy): Eukaryota > Metazoa > Chordata > Aves > Passeriformes > Thamnophilidae > Pithys > Pithys albifrons. The sequence continues at coordinate 9,896,294 of NC_092458.1, forward strand.
CAAGAAAAAAATCCCTCAGACCTTTTGGAAAGAAATTATATCCTGGATCCAAATGAACTTTGTTCTCATTACCTTGAACCCTTCATCTTCCACTAGACTTCTGCAAAGTGAAAGAAGAGTTTGAGTGAACCTTTTAAATCAAAGTGGTAACCTTTTACATCCACCAGAATAGCTGTGAACACCTGCTAAATTACTGCAGACACTACTTTATTATTGCCACTAAGAAAATCAGAGCAGTTCATTGCATACGCAAATCAATTCAGCAATTATATTAGGAAATCAAATCCCATTGTTTTCATAGATTTCCACACATATTAAAGCATCTATTTCATTGTTTTCTAGACATTTCCAGGAGATGCAAAAATAGGAGAGAACTCACACAGGCAGCCCTTTTTCCATTGTTCTTGAAGCAAATCACAGCGCAATTTAGTGAGTTAAACAATAAAGGAAATAAAAGAAGTGCTGTGGAAGTCCTTGCAGGTCATGCCTGAGCTCGTAGCCTTCATATGACTATTTCAGTTTGTGATTTACTTCCACACTGTGTGTTGCCAAACCTCTTGGGGATGACCAAGTCTTTCTGTGGTGACCTTAAGTGCATATGGTGTCTCCATGCCCTTTGCCTCAGAAATCCCTCTTCCTTACCAGGATTCAAGGGGCTGTAGCAGTTATCACCCGACAGCTCTCATGGCTACTGTCACTGCTGTTGCTGGTGAGGGTATCAAACCTGCCTCAAGGTCTCCACACACATATGACAACACACGCAAAAACCAGCACTACATGATGTGGGGTTGCTCATGAGGTACAGAACAAAATTGCTGTCTGTCCTGCCCTTATCTACATGTACTTCTCTCATAAATTGGTGCTATCTCAAGATTTAACATGCATATTCTCTTTCACCATTCAGTCCATTAGTCAAAATATTAAAAAGTACCAGATCTGAAATAGGCCAAGATAGGGCTATATTTGATATTGTATCACTGAGAATTACTCTATAAGTAGAGATTTGTACCTATGCCACAGAATTTTCTTCCAAGCCATGTCTCTCTAGACTCCTTCCAAGAATCCAAACAATGCTTGCCACCTGCCTTTGGTCTATGGTGACTGTAGATTTCAAGTCTGGCACAGAGGATTTACTTGCCTTACATTGCTATAGCAATACATGCATCCTACCCATATCCTATTCCTTGATGTAATTTAAAAGCCCTGCTAGAGTGTCATCCTGACCTTCTCTTCTCTTCCATGGATTGGCATTCCCTAAAATTCCAGAGTAGCTTTATTTTTATTTCTGAAATTTTGTGGGTTTAATGCCCATTCATTACTGGCCTTGGAAACTCACTGTTTTCTAGCTCCATATTCAGTGGATGTCTGTATTTCTGTACCAGCTGTGTGTGTACATTAGGATTAATCCATGGTGCAAAGAAGTGTCCAGGGCTCATCCAGTTCCCACATCGTGTCCATCCATCTTTGTTATCCAACCCTCTCCTTCTTGGACCAACATTTCCAGGAAAAAAGTCCTGAAACAGGTCAGAAGAGTGTTGAAATTAACTCTACCAGTTATTTGACCTGGAAAATCAGAGGAGTAGGACCCTATAGTGCTTCCTAGAAGATGAGTCCAGATGCAACCCGTGAGTATATACCTTGGATTAAACCCTACTGTGGCAGTTCTGCACATACAGAGAATAAGAATACAATCTCTCCCACAACTGTGCCTATAGTCTTCAACTACTGTATTTTGTAACACACTGGTAAGGAGAGAAGGCTTTGTGCCTATAGCCTGCTTTTCTTGCTGCAATTCATTCACGGGTTTTGCTTCAATGCTTTTTTTTTTTTTTTTTTTTTTTTTTGCTATTTGTGCTTTTTCCACTCAGAGCTTGTAACTTGAGGCATAGTGGCAAACATTTTTTGCTTTCTAAAAGCACATCATCTGTAAGATAACTGACAGATATCCCTCAGGATGAAAACTGCCACAGTGGTCTGGTCTGTTCCAAACCTTTTCCTGCAAGTCATTTATTTCAGATAATTCATCCCTTTTCATCTCTTATAAAGCAGAGGCAGTCTGTGCATTTAAGGGTCAGCCAAAATAATGTTAAACTGGGTTTTTCAGAATTTATTGATGTGTAATGTAGCAGACAAATGACTCCATTAGTCTCTGTTGCAAATGAATGCCCTTGAAATACTTATGCAGATGCACGTAAGGACCCTGAAAACAATTGAACACGGAAGCTGCAGGGACATCATTGGCTAGCTTTGGAAAGGAGGGCATTGAATAGATAAAAACAAGTATGGAAAGGGAATAAACCTCAGCTTGAATAAGGAGAGTTTCTGTATTAATCACAACAAATACTGAGCTAGCTGACAGAGAACTCTTGGGCTTGGGCTTTTGTTGTTGTTGTTGTTTGGGGGTTTTGGTGTTTGGGTTTTTTTCCCCTGGAATATTTGTGAATTGAAACTTCTTTGCTTTATGGAAGGAGATGAGGTGCAGTTTCTTCTAAGAAGCTCCCAAAGCTTGGCCTTGGTTCCCCACTCAAATGAACAAGGCTGAACACTCTGAGACCACCTTGAGGATTCTCCAGGGTAGCACTGAGTGATCTAGCTCTATGTAGGTAGTGCTTACAGAAGTCCTCTTGCTGTGCTGCATCTGGAAGCCAAGGTTGCATCTGTGTGGTGTACAGATACGTCCACATAAACTAACGTGATTTTAGCTCTCTACTCTGCAACCAGGACTTTGCCTCAAATGAAGACAGGGAGGTCAAACAGAAGTTAAAAGCCAGGTTCAAGGCTTCTCAATTTCTCTCAATTTGTCTGCCATATCTGCTCTAAGTGTTAAAGATAATTTTATGTACTCAGACTCAACAGAAAACTGCACCATTCTGGTACGATATTCACATTTCCCACTAAAAATAAACATTTAGTTTGCTCTGAGAAAACAGATGACATATTGAGAGGCAATTTGCAGATCTGTGTTTTCCAGTAAACTTGCTTTCATTTTAGATATATGGGAAAAAAGCAATCAAAAATCATCTTTATGAAAAAAACCCCACATTTATCTCATGTCTGTCATAAGATGCCACACCGAGATTATCCCCCCAACCCAACTGCCTCATGCAAGAATAGCAGAAAACTTCTTGAAGATCTAAACTGGTAATGTATATGCACATGTGTTGCATTAGACTCTCCAGAGAGATGATATAGAGGAAAGCATTAAGCAGAGCAAAATTCCCAACATGAGTTATTAGTTTGTTGCTGATACAAAATTAGTTCCACTGTTACAATTTTTCTATTTCCATATATTCATCTTATTAACTGTCCAAGTAAAGATGGTTCAAATGGTTCTCTAAAACTTGTTCTGTTTTTCTGAAACCCACATGCACATGTGCAGCAGCACATAGTAGCTGTATACAGTCAAATGCAGCACACTGATCACAGTCATGAAAGAAAACACCTGCAAAACCTGTATAGTGAATAAGGCAAGAAATAGATGGTTTGGGGTTTTTTGTTTTGTTTTGTTGTTGTTTTTTCTTTTTAGGTGCCTGGATCTGAAGTGCTGGAGATGCACAAAATAATGGGCTTTGTATGGGTAAAAACTAGATAATATGTTAGGCAGACTCAGTCTCAAGAATACTTTTTATATTGATGACTACAAATAAATGTGAGGTTGTTGGCTTTCCTACAACAGAAGACTCCTGCAGTAAGTCAGTAATAAGTTACCATAGTGACCTATTACACACAGGGAAAGTAAATTTCTCTGCACTTAGTTTTGGAGCTTTCTGTAAGGCTATTTTGCCGACAAAGCACCAGTCTTAACACCAGTGTATGCTTCTCATTTCTCCATTGTGCAATGCAGAAAGGCTCGCATGTTTAGGATGTAACACAACAGAGCATCTCAGTGAGACAATTGTATTTTGGTGTTTAACTCAGTGTGTCATTAGTACCAAACAAGCTGCAGCTCACTTTCAGAGCTTAACCATCACAAGTTAAATGCCTAAATGCTTCTAGAGTCTTTGTTCTTGTCCCTCCTTCCTTTGCTTCATATAAAATAAAATCACAGTACCTCACATTTTGAAAACACTGCTTCTTTTCTTTGGGTAGGTTTTATTATTAGTTAACAAGATTGCAGTCTTCCATCTCTCTTTCCTGGCCTTTTTATTTCTGTTCATAGTGAGTTTCAGCACCCACATAGCGTTTCTTCTCAGTACCAAAATCTTTTGCCTCATCCACTGGGCATTTTCTTTCTCCCCTCCACGTTCACACCCAGGTCTGGCTATGGCAAGAATGTGTGGGAACAAGAGGTGCTTCTTGATGTCTTGCCACTCAGTGTGCCCCTATGTCTGGGTGACCTCCCTCTCCCCAGCACCAGCAGAGCAGACCCCCCCACACTTTCCCCTGAAAGACACTGCCTGTGCTGAGAAGAAGCCAGTGTGTTGTCACTGCTAACACACAGTGCAACCCCAGTACAGCTCTCAGCTGATCAGTCACACATCCTTCTGCTCCCAGCAGGGAGGGAGAGGCTGCATGGGCACCCTGGCAGTCCTAGGAATGAGGAGGAGAACTGGAGTCTGGCTCTCTTACCTCTCCTATTTCCTCTGCAGCTTGGAGGTCCTGTTACTGGGGTTCAGTATCTGTGTCCGGTGCAGGACAAGGGGACAAGGACAAAATGTAGCAGAGCTTGACTATCTCTGAGTTGATCTCAGAGTTTCAAGTGCTCCCTGAACAGCTGAGATGTGTGGTGTTTGGCACTGGGTCAAAATCAAATGATTCATTTATCCCCCATATCTGAGACAGCAACATTCAGCTTTGCTGATGGAAAGGTTTGAACAAGCCCCTTTTCAGTCATCTTAGTCTGTGCTCTTATATCCCTCCCCACCTCTGGTTAGCACTTACAACTGCCATAAATAAAATATATCAGGGAGTAATCCCCATGCCTCTCTCCAGCTACTTCTCAAAGGGTTAATTTACCCTTCAAAAAGTGGTGAAGAAAGAGAATCCATCTTAAGGACCAACTGACTGATGAGAACATATTTCCTTTTAATGCTATGGAATTTCAGAAACATTTAAAACTGGTGCCATGTACATGTAAGGTGTACTCTAAACTGAAATGACTTACGCATTTCACACAATAGAAGAAAGAACACAGTTATGACGTATTTCATATACACACAAAAATATGGAGATTAAAATAACCCTAGGGCAGCAATTATGTTCTTTGAAGCATATCTAACTGATCAGCTGAAACTCTTATCTGTAGCAAACACTGGTGCCAATCTGTAAGTCTTGTTACAATTATATATAATAACTGTGCCACAGTAATGAAGGGCAGTTAACTTAGACATGTCAGCCAAGTTGCTGAGAGTATATGACTCATTATGGTGTGACTAGAGAAGCCTGTGAATATCTTGCTTTAATTTTAGTAATTTAGAATTTCTCCACACACAAAAAAAAGAAATTTTGAGTGCTGATATGGTCTAATGACCCTTTCAGTAATTTCTGAGTTTGCTTAAAAGGCTTATTCAACTCTTTCATATTTCAAAGGCTATATATGTTAAATGAATGTGAACCTGACAGCAAGACTTTCAGAAGCAATGTTGACTTTAATGTGTAAGTGAAACAAAATTCAAACCAGTGAAATTATTTCTCATTCACACTTCCTTTAATGTACTCAGAATTTGGTCCTCTGTCCTTAAAAGTTAACATAAGAAAGAAAAAGAAATTGGCGTCTGGAAAATAAAAAAAAGAATCATTGAAAGGAATGTCTATATCTTAGATTTAACCTTCTCATCAGTAACAGCTTCCTAATTGTGCATTTCTGTGTGCTTGCTTGGCCATGTGATGTATGCATAACCAAGCATGACTTGCCCTTAAATGAATGCAACAGGCTAAAATTAAGTCTCCAATAGAATGTCTTACCTGGCACTCCTTGGGATTGCTTTGACTTGGATTCAAGCTTGCTTTGATTTACACATCAGAAGACTGTGCAGCATCTATAATTCTGTTTGTGTTCCCTGTGACACCATGAAATCCCAGTTCCAGTGAAACTTACCAAAACTGATGCCAAGGTTTGGGACAAGACCGTTTCCTTTTCATCCTGATGAATAACATGTGTCCTCAAAACTGACATGATATTAGATAAATATAACAGTCCAATCTCAAAAGACAAGAGTATAATCTTCAAATACTTCAGCACGTGCCCCAGCGCTGTTTTATATGTTCAGTGATATTTGAGACATCCACATGGGACTAAATTCAACAAAGGATGTCTGTGAGAATTGGATTTTTCTGGTGGATGTAGAATAATCCTGGGCATTTGATTTAGCACCAGAAACTAATGTGGAAGGCAACTGAATCTCACACACAGAATAATGACAGGGTCACATTGCCTCTAGTTTTTGTCTCATAATGCAGCAGAAATTTTATCCAGCATTTCTGAGCAACATGGATAGAATTGCTCTTCTGCTACAGGGGGTTTAAAGTATTTTTTTTCACAGGCCTTAAGCATTGGGATGCATCATGGTCTAAGCATGATGAATCTCTGAATTCCTCCAGCCCAAGTTATTGCATTTTATTTTATTGTGCCAAGGACAGATTGTTAGTGTATGCTATTGTACATCCAGTGTAATATCTCTCAGCTGCACACATCTCATTACAAGCCTTCTGTGTCTCCTTGTAGTCTGGCCTTCTGCTGGAGGAAGCTCTCTGTGATCTGCACCTTCTTAAAAAAAAAAAAAAGCTATGTAGATTGAAATGTGGGATTAATGTGAAGGACACCTGGAGAAGAAAAGAAATGAGAAGGCAATTTACATTGTCTGATCTACCAGTAATTTCATATAAAATGCTTGAAATCCCTTGGAAGAGGAGAATGGGGCAATAATGAATAGAATGGGCTGATAAAAGCTTCACTGCGGGGTTAGCAAAGTCAAATGGGTAGGTAACAGTGCATGCTCAAATCCCTAAAGGAGAAGCTGGTCAGGAACACTTTTATACCAACATGAGAGTGAGTTTCTTAATTTCTTGCCTGAAGAATATCCTTCTGTAGGGTCTCACTATTTTGGTTTTGCCCTAAGACTGATTGAGAGCCTAGATATATGTAAAACCATCAGTGGAAAATGACTTATGGTCAATATGACAACAGTGGGAGTGATCTAAACGTGTGTTGTAGATCTTCAATATACTACCAAGCACCCCATGAATGCACCGAACAAAATACCTCTCCTAACTTCTTTGATATACTACCAAGCACCCCATGAATGCACTGAACAATATACCTCTCCTAACTTCTTTGATATACTACCAAGCACCCCATGAATGCACTGAACAAAATACCTCTCCTAACTTCTTTGATATACTACCAAGCACCCCATGAATGCACTGAACAATATACCTCTCCTACCGTATCTGTCCATGCTCATGGATTTTGGGTGATTTCAGCTTTCCAGGTCACAGCTGAACACACAAGGCTGAGATTCTCAGTTTTGAGCTTAACAACTTAAAACATAAGGGAGGCATGCCTCTTCTACCTAAGTGATTTTACTTCTTTACCAGTGCAGAGATGTTTTTATGCTTGGCCCCCATTTTCTGTATTATTTGAAACCACTGAAGTACTAGAAAAAATTGAAACTGAGCCCAAATTACCAGTAACTAAGGGTGATCAAATTCCAGGGAGACTTAGTGTCCATGACTTTTTCTGTTTTGTTCCTTTTTGTGGATTGCCAGTGTAAACACATGACTGTTAAATTTTCTTTGGTTGACTTTAAATGAAATCCATCACTTTCCCACTGTGGAAAGGCAGTCATTTTTGTGAGTTCACATGAAGGTATATGACCATATGGAAGAGTTGTTGCAGGGTTGCAGATATCTAGTATTTCAAAATCCCAGGGAGTCTTCTCTTACACACAGACTGAAGCAAGATCCTTTAGGTGCTTGGGCAAAATGTTACAGAGTGAAGAATTCAGTAGTCAATGAGGTTGTTTCATGGGATGTGTTCTTGATATTTGATTTTAATTCAGTGAGGACTTTTTATTCTGTATATGTAGAGTCTGGATCAGTCAAAACCTGTATCTTTACCAGAACTCTGAGGCACTAACGTTACATAAATAAGTCTGAATCATAGAATAGCCTTTGGAAACCTTAATCTAATAAATCTTTTAAAGTACAGTATGTATCTGAACGTACGAAAAGTCTCCTAGAAATGCTTTGTTGGTCTGGGGTCAAGAGACTTGACCCTAAATCCATTGAAGTCAGTAGGACTCTTTCCAACTATCTCATTATAGCATTTTAACTCTAACTTTGTGTAAAAATAAAAGTGTTCTCTGGTCCTGAGTGAAGCAACCACTGATTTGCAGTACCAGGAAAAAATTAGATGCATATCTCCCTTATTTAAGACCTTACTGGCAAGCGGTCTTGGACAGGGCACTTGTCATGTTATTTTGCAATTAATTACTTACAGTCAGGGTTCATATCACTGTGGTTTCAGCTTCATTCAAAGACTTTTTTATAGACATCCAATTAGTTGTTATAGCTTTTCTTATGAAAAGCAGCTGCATTTTCAGAGAGTTCTTGAAGAGAGCTTTACAAAATGTACCTGATAAATGTGAAAATAAGCCTAAAACACCATCTTATCTTCTGTTAGCAGAAGTGCTTGTGCAGATAAGTATTCAAAAAGCAAGTCTGAGCTTCCAGTATAAGCCACATGTTTTAAAAACTCTTACTGAAAGGAAAGATTACATTGTTTGTGTATATACATCACATTACACATAAATCCCAAATCTATTTGAAGTAGTGTAATTGAGACATATGTGAGTAGTGTAATATGCTCATGGGTGTGGAAAGAAGAGCATGTAATGGGCTAGGATGATCATCTCACATTTCAGTTGTGCAAAACATTTTGAAATTGTCATAGATGAATATTCCTTCTTAGACAGTCTGCCATATATACCCCAGAAGAGATCTCAAAACCTAAATGTGGTATGTTTATGTCAGCTTTTGTGTGTATTCCTGTCATCTCTGCTAACATAGCATTTGCAAATCTCCCTCCAGTGTTGCACAGGACTTAAATAAGTTGTTAGTCACTGCTCAAATGCACAACAGACTGGCCTCTTTCCCAAACCATCTGTCTAATGTGTGGCTTATATTCATCCTGTTTAACTTAAGGCACAAAGACCAATCTCCTTAGACTTCTTTCTCCATTTTGGAAAAACTAACACAATAGAAGACAAAGAATTGTAGTCACATACAAAACCCCTAACTCCATTTGGTTTCCAGCAAATCAACAGCTCTGTTATTATGGCATGAGCAACTAATGCTGCCAAGCAGGTACAGGCTTTTCCTGAGAAGGTGGCATTGCTGCTAGTAGAGCTCTGCCTGCCTAACATGCCCCTTCTGTGTTTTTTTTCAGCTATACATATTTTGTTCATTCAAATGTGGAATGAAGTGAATGCAGATTTTTTTTTCATTAAATTGATTCATTTTTGTCCAGGTCTAGAGGAAGGCAGAAAAAGGCTGATTTGAAAATCTAGTGCTCTTGAGAAAGGAGATGAATAGGCATGTTACTGGTTTGGACAGGTAGGGAAAGGATGGATTCCAGGGGGTGGAAAGGAGGCGGGAGATGACAAATGACAGGGAAGTAAAAACCTCTGCAGCATTTTTTTTTTTTGCCAACGAAGAACAAAAGTAGTCAGTGGCATTTTGTACAGCACAGATCTGCAATAAAGTCAGCAATAACACTGAGTGGCTCCAGAGGTTAAATATGAATGCATTTTTCCCTCAGTTCTACCATAACTTGAGCACAGTCCCCAGAGAAATATTCCTTTATTTGAGTTGTGAATGAGTTTTTTCCACGGGATTTAAATACAGCTTATCTGAAAGGTTTTAAGTGATACAAACCATGAAGTGAATTGCAAAAAAAAAAAAAAAACCCAAACCAAACCAAACAAACAAACAAAAAAAAAAAAAAGGAAAACCCCCAAAATTTTACTCTTCTCATGCCAAAGAGCAAGAACTGTATCTGCTACTGGTTTCCCAAGTGGTGTTGTGAATGCACATCTTCTACACTATGAGGAGTCTTATGCGTGTCAGTAACTCTTGCACAGGCATGGAGTCTGCCCCCCATCTGCACAGCAGATGTAAAGCACTGAAGTATTTTCTGCAAACCAGGTTTCTGACATGGAGAGGCTGCAACAGCATCCAGAGTAATTTATAGCTGTAGTACTAAAATTGGTGTCCATCTTCCACTTTAAAATGTCAATGCAAATTGAATCTAAATTAAAAGGAAGATTTAGTTAAAAAATGAATCAAAGAAGAAGGAAAAGTATTTAATAACATTTTGCATTTGGTGATGCAAACCAAAGTACAGTGTCAAAGCACAGACTAAATAAACACAGATGAACTTTTCTAAATTTAAGTATCATCAGTATCGTAATTTTGACCCAATTTAGGGACTTTTTCTTTAAAATGCAACTTTAGATACCACTTAAGTAACTAAAAGGTACCTAATGCTCTCATTTCATTAGGTTAGAACAAGATAGCATGGAAGTGAAAATAAAAGATAGGAAATCATACATGGAAGATGAAACAGAGATGGCTAGAAGGGAAGTGGTAAAACATGAGGCCACTAATTTCTATATTCAGGGTTTGTGCTTTGAGATGTTTATTTATTGGATTTTCTTCCTGCTCCACAAAACAACACCTCACTTGTATGTGTCTTCTCCAAATATGCACAAATGACAAAAAATCCCCCAACAAACAGATCTCCAACACTTTGAGGAGAATGACTTGACTGAACCACAGTGTGGCAAAGGAGGCTGCAGAGAAGCACTGTGCCTATCAGAGCAAGGCTCTGCATCCATGGTCCCCACACAGACCTCTCTTCTATAATTATTTTTTAAATTCTTTTTCTTTCCACACTAAGTCCTGGTTTCCATTTGAGTGGCTGGCAGCACACTGACACTCATTATCTGTGTGCTCAGTCATGAGGCATTTGTGAGCAAACAGTAGGCCTTCCTGCAGTTCCAGAGTGTGTGTTGCAATTCATAGCAATTTATATCATAAACACACAACTTAGCTCTGCTCTCTTCCATCTTGCTTTCCCAGAAGGTCTCCAGCCAGCTGGTGGGGAACAGGAAAAGCTAGCTGAAAGTAAGTGACTTAAGAGCCAAAACAAAGATTTTGAAGATGCCTTGGAAGACGACACATGTTCATACAGATATTACCTGCAGAGACACTACTAGCTGAAGAAGGATTGCAGTAGAGAAAAAGAAAGATGAATTTTATTGTGTAACTAACTGTATGCTTGCCAATATCACTTTCTCTCTCTCTGAGAATAATACCAGGAGTAGGATGCAGAGGTCTGAATGTGTGTTTGAAATGCTCTAGAGTGCCCCAGCTGAGCTATACCCACCCTTCTAGGGAAGAATTGGTCTTCATAGGTCCTGTGACAGATCTGCCAACCTATGCAGGTGTCTCAGACACCTGAGGACATATATCATGACATCAGGTCTTGTTTGACTCTTGACTCCTCTCACATTCTGCACCCAGGAAGCAATATAGCTGCTCAATCATAGATATCCAAAGCCACCAAGGATGTTCCAAGATTCCACAGGAAGGTAGGTATGATAGTAGTGGAGACTCATACCTTTCTGGTGAGGCAGCAAAGAGCTCAGGGAGGAGTGACCTACTGGCCAATCAGCTCTGCACAACTATATTTGAATTACTCTTGGTTGACTAAAATAAGAGCTTAGACTCAATACTGATGACATGCATTTAGTTGTCCTAAAGTTCAGGCCAAATTCTCCTACCCACAAAGTCTTACAGCTCTTAGGTTTCAGTGCCAGCCTCATTTAGGAGAAGTCCTACTGTTTTGCCAAGAAGGCTGAGTTACACAGAAAAGACTGATCATCTATGGACCCTCTGTTCAGTCTGGTCTTTTGCCTTGCTTTACCAAAGGCATACTGTTCTGTGCCTTGTGGGGTGAGTTGACCACAGGACCACTAGTTTAGCCCCTGTATCTTGTGTTTTGTTCCTAACCTCAATTCAATGAAAAACAAAGAACTGTGGGCAGATAAAATGTCTTGCTGACAGCTCATCTCTGTTTCCAATCTTCCTCCAGGCTTACCCTTCCTCCATCCACCACTGTGTACAGCTAACACAGTCGTCTTGAACAATGTGCAGAAACAAGGCAATTCACAACTATGCCTCCAGGACTGTATTTCCTCACTGTGAGCCGTTATTTAACTCAGGTCTGCCTTGCTGCAGATGTGAAGTGGATGTGAAGCTGCTTAACACCCATCCATATAAGCAGGACTCAGAGCTACTTGCTGAGGTTACTGGGAGAGTGTATTTCTAGATATCTCACTTCTGTGAGAGACCATCCAGTATCAGATTTGTGTTTTTTCCCTGAAAGACCACAGGATACTTATTCCTAATTTTCCATAGAAGAGTTTGTGGAGGAGAAGGAAGAGAAATTTGGGAACTGGAACATGACCTATACATGTATTAGAGGGTCTCATATAAAAAGGAGTGTTCTGGAAGAAAGGCAGGATTTTCTCTAATGCACAGAAGAACTGATCAAATTAATCTAAAGAAGACATTTTAGCAGGGAAGGAAGAAAGTCCCTTAGCAAAACCGCATATGTGCATTTGCATTTGTTTTTAGAAAGCTATGACTTTATATTGGATAGTTATCCATTCTTCCCTAAAATAGTTTTACTAGAGAACAATTCAAGGAAGCGGTTGACCAAAAGTACCATAAGATACTTTTCACTGGACAGGATATGTTTGGCATAGTGCACAACCTCCCTTCTGGCAAATTGTGCAGAGCCCTGGAAGATTCCTGGGATGGGTAGCTCTCTACAGTAAAATTCTTGCATGTGTGCACTGCTGGCTCGTGGTCAACAGTGATCTCCAGCAGGATCCCAGAGCCTTTTTCTGGAAAGTTGCACTGCTTTGTGCAGTACACCAGCATGTACTGGTGCCTGGGGTATTTCCTGCCATTTGCTTTTGTTGAACTTCATGAGAGTCCTCGCTAGACAGACTTCCAGACTGCCAAGGCTGAATGGCAGCAAAACCATCTGGTGTAATGATCACTCCTCCCAGTTTTTCATTACCTGAAAACTTTTTGACGTGTACTCTGTCACTTCCTCCAGATCATTAATGAATTTATTAAACAGTATTTTTCCTTATGTTGACCTCTAGGAGTCACCAAGAGTGACTGGTCACAGCTTGGATTTTGTGCTGCTGAGCACAAACCTGCAAGCCCAGCAGTACAGCCAATTTCAGTCCACCTCACTTATCTGTGTATCTAGTCTGTACTTCATTAGTTTGTATGTGAGAATAATATGGGAAAAAGTGTTGAAATCCTTGCTAAAATCGAGATAAATGGTGTCCACTGCTCTCTTCTTGTCTATCAGGCTAGTCAGGTTTTCATAGACAACTATCAGGTTGGTCAGGAGCAATTTTGCCTTCAAAAAGGCTAGCTAGCTGCTACCTTCTGGACCTTCATATATTCGGAAGCAGTTTCAAAGTTTACCTAGAGCTGCAATTGTTGCAGAATGAAATGGGTCTCTAGAAACGCTGTCTGAAAGAAGGGGCTCAATGAAATGAGTCACAAATCTATTTTGATCAAGAGCATCATAGCTAATATGTCATTTATACACTCCTTCACTCAGCAAAGCCAATCCTCAACACTTGTGACAGCTTTTAATGTTTTCTATCATAAGCAAGTTAAGTGAAGCCTGAAAACTAGCTAGAAAACCTCACAGGAGTGGGTGCTTCTGTTTCCTTTTGCATCCTGTCATATACCAGTGGTCAGGCCAAGCCAAGCCAAGCAGTAAGGCAGTGGTTAGTGGTGCCACAGGCAAGGCGACAAAAGAATAAAGGACTAGGAATGCAGCAGTGCTTGCTAGACAGGCTTCTTGCTTGGTACAGCAATAGAGGAAGCACATCTGCCTCCCACAGGCTCCAGTGTGCTCTTCTGTCTTTTGTAGCTGACACTGAATAACTTGTAATTATATGGATGCTCAGTTTCCGTGTACAAAGTGTGGTGCAGACTGCAGAAAGCAGACATGCCTTCAGATAAGGTGGGTGTGATTTTCTGTGTTTTAAATAGACATGAGTAAACAGTGTGAGTTGGGCCTTGAGTGGGTAACACAGAAACAAAGGTACACAGGCTTTCTTGCAGTTGAGTTTATTTTTGATCAGAGGAACAGCACTGATGATTTAATCCATCATGTCAAAAGTCTTCAATGTCAATACAGAAAGAATAGTAATTTATATCTATCACTGACAACTGCTCATTTTCAGCTTTAGCCAACAGTGCAGGTCAGAAAGAAGAAATGGAAGCTATACTGACATGAAAGAAGATGTCTTTTGTAAATTCCTGGTAACAATCACCTACCTCTCACTAGAAATGGCTAGTATTTATTTTCAGACACAATTGTCCACTTCTCCAGTGACTCATGTAGATTTAATTTCATCGCTTTCTTTAACAGCAAGTGGTTGTATTTTCCTTGCCATGATAACACTATTAGAATTTATTCAATAACAGAAAGACAAAATAGGCTGGCTTGAAAAAGTTTCTAGGTTTAATTGGCTTGAGTTTGCTGACAGAAGAGTCTGTAGTAAACTGCTACTTTCATTGGCTAAAATCTGAACTGTGTTGACTAAGATATGTCTGTTCAGCAGTCAGCTCTGTGACTACAGGGATTGCACCCAGAGGTAATAATTAACTAGATGGAGTCAGCCAAAGACATCAGTTCTGCTCCATAGACACCAGCACTAACAGCCCAAGTGTTTACTCAGGATGTGCTTCATATTTCCCAGACTTCTGCAGCTTCCCAACTAACACCACTTCAGGACACTACCTTAAGCTACTCTGATGTGTTCATCTGAGCTGCAGGGGTGAGAGTACAACTGGACAGAGGCATCTGCCAGCTTCATGTTCAGCACAGGTTTAACACTAGCCCTCCATAAAGTGTTTGAATACAGGTTGCAATGTTTGGTATAACAGTAAAGACCTTTGGCTCAAAACTTTCTTAACACAGAAATTAATCAAGAATTATTGCCTGTTAGTGCTGGGAGCCACACAACCTACCTTCTCTCTGGGTCCTGGGATGGCAATCCAGATCTCTGTTTCCATATGTGCAAAGGAAGAATGGAATTCACTGCAACAAACCCAGGTTTTGTTTGACTTAGTTCCCTTAGGAACTGATAGTTCTAGAGGTGCCTTGTGAAATCACCACAGAAATATGTAGTTTTGTTTATGTTGTGTATCTGAATGAAACAGTCAAGCAGGGAGATATTACATGTTTGTAGTCTGAGTGTGAAGAAGAAAGGGAGTTACCCAACAGCAAATACTGATTTAGCAGCAGGCAGCACTGTCAAAAATTTGGCATCTTTTACGTATGTATTCTTCTAGTTGTATCACCCCAAATAATTTTCTTGCAGAGATTTGTAAGGAGCAGGGCTTGCTTTTATACCTTTATACTGTCATGATTTGGAACATAGTTTAAGCAGTGTTTTTTTCCAGAGTTACCTCTACTCCAAGCAACAAAGGCAGGCATTCAGGGCATATTCATGTCTACTTGTTCCAAGTGCCTAAGTGAAGTGGTGCAACATTTATATTTGGCAAAATATTTCAGACTTATGTTAAGCATCTTTGTTACCCTACTGTCTTTCAAAGCAAGTAAGGGCTTTTACAGAGTAAGTTATAAATCCTACAGAATTTTCCTAGATGCAAGCTCAGAAATGTGTTATATCTCTTGCCTTCTGCAAATGACTCAGGGATGTCCTTGTCAAGTCAAAATCCTGATCCTGGAATCTTCATGAGAGGGGAAACACAAACTGAGCACATATTTCACACTACAGAAATAGGAACAAAGATGTTTTTCAGTTTGAATGTGTGTGAGTTCTCATCACACTATGTATTTTCCATCTTGTCCCTTTTAGGCCCTTCTATTTCATATTGCTTGGTTCTGGAAACAGAGTTTTTACAGGGCTTTAAAGTGTGTCCTCACTCTGCAAATGGCACCTTTAATGTCGCTCTAAAAGTAGAGATTGCAAACTGGACTAGATGAGTACTGAAAACACAGAAAGGAGCACAGTTCTACTTCTTGGTCTAGGAACACCTTGTAGTCTCCATGGACACCCAGTTCTGAACTCATGGAGTAAATTGCTCCAGCCATACTGAAATTTGGAACAACTTTCATATGGTGGTTCACAAATCATTTATGGATCAAACTTACTTCATTATAACAACAGACTCTGAACAACAGTAGTTTGAACTTTCATTGTAAGTATATAACAGAACTGCAGAGATGCTCAAACTACCCCTTGAAAATATCACTCCTTGAAAATATCACTAATACGATCCTGGAGACAGAATGAAAAATGCTTGTCAATACTGTGGGCATGTAAAGGTTACTGGCTATAAGAAGTATGTTAGTTCATCTGGGACTGACCTATGTTTAATTTTTTATATGAAAGATGTAATATGCTCCCACAGCGGCGTGTTCATTAAAACTTTTAAGCATCATTAGGTCCTTACAGGTAATACAAGTAAAGAGAGCAAACATACACAAGGTGGTGCTGCTGGGCTAACACAGTGAATGTCCTGCTACTCCACTGCACAGACCATTTTGTGAGAGACACTCTCACACATGGAAAACTTCTTTCATTTTCCATCTTCTGAATACTGCCTCCTTCCTATTTCAGCTGGCTGGGAAATAGCAGTCTTGTTTCAGAGAGGTGGTGCAAGTCTGACTTTCTTCTTTCTTTGGCTCTTCTGTATTTTTGCCACTATTTTCAATCATGTCCTACATCCCTGTTTCACTAGTCTACAAGTACCACACAGATCTGTCAGCAGAACCTTAGTCCAAATAAGGTAAAGTTTCAAAGTCCCTACCTGAATATCACAGGATGCATACCAAAGGTTCAAATAATTTTTTTTAAATAAGTAAGGTGTAAATTTCTAAGTCATCTAGATACCTTGGCAAATTTTATTCACTTTCTAATTTAACTTCTTGGAAACAGAAGAGGAGACACTTTAAATTACTTCTATCAGGTGAAATTCACACCCATGTTTTCACATCCATAATACACACTGAGATTTACATACAATAAAATATTGAATGAGTAAATTTATTTGATACAAAATATTAACGCAAGAAAATATGGAAATGTAAGGTCTCACAATCCAAATATTTATGGAAATCATGTATATGAGAGTATATTCCTGAATTCATCATTTCCTTTAAGTAATACCATTTGACACCAACTGAATTGCATGCCATAAATTTACAGATGCTAAGGGTTGAGTTCTGTAGGTTTATGCTGATATGAGATGGAATAAGTCTGAAATTTCTTAAAGGTTACACCAGTAATACAGAGAAGATTGCCAAATTGCTTTGTTAGCCATTAAAAATTAAACAACAGCAACAATTAGAATAGCAATGAACATGTGTAGAATGGCTCCTTACCTGCAAGAGAGTTCTTAGCAAAATTTTAAGTACAGAGGGAATCTTGAAATATTAATTATATCCTCTAAAGTATAGGGTTTCTTGTATGATTTCCCCTGCACTGACTGTTCTGGCTCTAATGCTGAGTAGTCAGTCTGCCTAGAGAAATCTTTAAGGTCTCTTAAGGATAGTTAGTGTTTAGATAACCACAAAATAATTAGCCATCAAGTGGATGCAGGTTATTTATTGTTCTTTGAAGACACAAAAGTTGTTGTACTTACAGGATGATTGCAAACAGTGGCCAAACTAAATAGGCATCACTTTGCTAGAGAACAAGCTCTGTGTTGTCTGTGATCAATTCAACACAATTTGTTTGAAATTTTTATCACAAGAGCTCTCTTCCTTAATTAGCACAGTATGTCTGGGCAGGACACTTGCTGTGACTGTGAAGAGAGCCTCTCCTCTTTCAAAAGATTTGAACATGAGTGGTCAATTTGTGATCTCAGTAGTGGTGGAATAAAAGTCTGCAGTAACTCTTAAGTGTCACCAGGATTCATTAGTTAAACCACTGTTCTTATTCTTAACTCATTCTTGATGATGAGATGAAAATGTGGATCCTAGCAACTGTATCTTGAATTTTGGTTGGTTGATTGTTCAAAATGTATTTTCCTCCTTCACTGTTTCTCCCTAAAACAATATTTTTCCTGTAACAATTTTCAGTATAAGATAAAAATTCCTGCTGCTTTATTAAAACAACAGTCTCTCTTGCTTTGTGAACTGAATTTATACTTTACAGAGATATTCCCTAGTAGCTTCCTTGCTTCTCTGAATATTGTCTGCCTTTTTATTTGTTGTGCTTTGACACATGTGTTTTTTAACAGTGTGATGAGACTTGACAATTGATTCCCATTTTGAAATACTGGAACCTCTTTTTTTATTTTTGAAGCAAAGAAAAAATCCTCTTTAGTTCTCCTAGCCTGTGCATTTTTCCACTGCCATTGGGCCTTTTTCTATAATTCCTACAGTAAATTACCATTGTAAATCCAAACATACATTGTAGACGGAGCTTTAAGTTTTTTCCAAGGACAAATCCATTCACCAAGCCATAGAGATAGCCCAGTGATAAGAGAAGGAGGGGAAGACTCACACAAGATAAGTCAGGGCGTGGGATGATGCCAGGTACATTTGTGATTTGGATTTGTACTGTTTGCATTTGTCTCTAACAGAGTAGCACAAAGAAAACGTGGACTCAGGAAAATCTTGTCTTTATTGTCTCCATAATCCTCAGAAAAGAATGAAAGATTGGTTGGAGTATATCCCACAGAAAGGAGAGACAGCTTTTCAGCTGGTGTGTTGAAAGGATCTATGCAGGCATAACAAAGCAGAAGAATTATAATGCAATAAGTGAAAAAGATTCCTTCAAGCCACAGTCTATGTGAAAATGAAATGTCAATGGCCAATTCTAATTAACATGACATTTTTAATGGAATTAGTCCTAGCCATGTGTATCAGCAGTAGATGCAAGCTTACAAAAGGAAAACTGAAGTGGGCAGGAGGTTAATTGTGTAGGTTGACAACCCAGGACCACTTTTAGCAATATCCAGAAAAAAACCCCTTCTGTTTTTGTAAAATTGTCTTATTCATTTAAAAGTATACTTTTCCAGTTATACCTGTTGATTTGAAAACAAGGTTCCTAAACATGTTTGCCTCAGCTTTACTGAAAAGCCAGAGAATCAGGACCTGTTGTGTTCTGATAGAGTGATGGTGATCCAGGCTAGCACAGGCAGTTTTTCTATGTGTTTCCCTTCCCTGTCTACCCCATTCACACACACACCCCCACACCCACACACGCCACTTTCCCTCTAGCTAGCAGGTCTACCTTTGTAACATGTAGGAAATAAGTATACCTTGAGACCAATAAAACTAGATTTAATCTAGGGAGGCGACTTCATGCCAACCAGCTCTAATTACTGACCTCATACTCAGCACTACAGGATGAAGACCTGGAGCAGGCCAGTAGTCAGGGAGGGCTGTATCTTGCTCATCTCTAAGATGTGGCTGAAAATACTTCGACATCCCAGTTTTGTCTAGTGTGAAGGTATAGAGATGAGGACAGCAAGCCCTGACTCAAAATGTCTCCCAAAGCAAAAGGAAATTGAGTAAAACTTCACTCTGCTTGCCTTTTGCATGTGGTCTGTGAGGTTAGGTGTCTTTGCATACACTAGAAAAACTGGATCCAGTTTCATCCTTACCCTTGGGGAACTCACATCCATCTCTCTTATCTGCAAAGGAGTAGACAGTCAGAAGCTGTTTTGTGATGAGTGCATACGCTCTCCTGTTTTAACACACTGCAGCTCACTTGGGTTAAAGAACATGTCTGTACCATAGTCATGCAGGGTCTGCCTGAAGTCCCTGCAGTCATAGCTCCATGAATTGCCAATGAAATTTTATTATCTACAATACTGGACCAGTCCAGAGACTAGAAGCCAGTGCTCCTCAACAGCCTCATTGAAGATAAGGGCACTGAAAGACATTTGTGTTCGTGCATCTGGGCCTTTCCAGCCCATTTCTCCAGTAAGACACCTGCACTGCCCTCTGCCTTTACAGCAGCAGCCCTGGCACTTCTGTCGGGTGGCTTGACTTTTACTCCCAGCTCATATTGAAGTGGTCCAAACATAGAGCCAAATCTCTGCAGGGAATGCGGCAGTCACCTGGAGCATATAAATTTAGCTTACATCTATCTACATTATTAATAGATGTTTTAATAAATTGCTGTAGCCAGCTGGAGCAAGACCATAGGTGAACAGGCTGTCTAAAACAATAGCTCATCCCCACCTACTGCCTTCTGTTGGGATGCATGTATCTATCTATTTATGTCTGTAGCACACTGGTAACACTAATTAACCCTCTGTAAACTATTTTTAGGTGTTCCTTTTATGTAGAAGTGTCATCTGAAACGCAAACGCAGGTTTATCACCCTCCACCACATGCCTGGCTTGCAACAGCCAATGCTCAAGGTTTAGATTGACAGCTGGCCTCCTTTTAAGAACACCAGGGTGAGAACCCCCAGTTTCTTTCAAAATTATTCAAGCTACTCAGAGGTAGGTTTTCAAACCAGTTCTGTGGGGCTCAGCATCAAAGTGGTGGTTTGTGTGAGCAGTAGGTACATTTCATTGAGTGTGTCAGTGCATAATGAAGTTACAATGTCAGCAAGAGCACTGCGTTAGGAAAGGGACCTGTAAAAGTACAGCCAAGGCACTCTTGTCTGGGAAACCCCTACACTTCTCACATTTTGTAATGTCATTAGTGGTATCTACTGCAGCTTTATTTGCAATTATCACTACTTTTTTTTAACTCCCACTCTTCAGAACCAGAAAATATCCACTGAATTATATGCACCACACTTTCTTACTGTGAAATGTGGTCTCTATTTTATTGTTTCCCATAGAATTTATAATAAAACATATATTTTCCTCAGAGTCCTAATTGAAATGCGAGATCAGCTTATTTCTATCTATCACATGTGAACACTGTGTAGTATCTCACCAATAATTAACTTTAAATCACTCTCATCTTCTGAAATCCTCTTTATTCAGATTACTGCACAAGCATGACAGAAAATAGAATAAAGGCATTCTGAAATCCTTCTTTGATCTACTTTCAAAACCAGTTTGCAATAAGTTAGCTCCAAATTGATTTCAGGAGTAAATCATCAAATAGGCAAACAACATCAATCAATAGTATGTATTAGAAAAAACTTCCCAATCTAATGGTTAAAAAGATTAAGAGTTCAGAAACACTGTCATTCCTTTAATATTTTAAATTATAATCATAACTCATAATTAAAAATAAACTAAAAATCCCAATTTCCTGCTATAAATAGGGAACTTCTATAACAAGATTCTTAAATCAGAGTTTGCACAGTGTTGAGTACCCACCAGAAGGCTGCCAGTTCCATTAAAAATGCTGGTTCTGCTTTTTGTTTTCCTTCTGCAGTGCTAATTAGGATAAGTTAACTTGTCCTCTTGATGACACACACAGCCAGTCTGTTAGGTAGCATTTCCTGCTTAGTTGTCTAAAATGCTGCACATGTAATGACACCAGCTATGATCAGACCATTTTGTACCAACTTTGAGAGTGCTTCAGAGGTGTTTAGATTATGTTTATTTGTATCAGTGTTTTTTGTGACCCCATGGTGTTTTAATACATCAGTAGCATCTGCCACTGCAGCATCATTAAAAAAAAAAGCAACTAACATCATGAAGTGTTATCTTAACAACAGACTGTGCAATAGAGTAATGTGACATTATGTTAAGAAAATGAGATGTCATCCAGCCACCCTAGCATTGTACCAGTGAACTCACGGCTTTAAGCATCAATCAAGTTTTTGGCATGCATCTATGAGACTTTGTCTGGCTCAGTTTTAAAAAAGATAAGGGTTTTTTTCTTCTACTTGTGGTCTGTGGTGTGTTATCTGCTTACCTGATAGAACACACTTGCTCTGTGCAAACTAGAGAGTTGCTCCCTGCAAGGGGAGGGTCTAGCAGAATGAAATAAATGCATTAACATGACATCATGCAGAATGACATACAGCAGATTATGTAATTAGAGGTGAAATAGAAAGAAATTGTGTGTTAGTATCACATCCCAAGTGTAGACTAGACTGCGGTGTGCTACATGTACATCTAGTTCTCCATAAGAAAATCAAGAAGAGGCTCCATCATACTACATATTTCATACTTTTTTATGTCAGTAGAGTGTGTTCACAGCAAACCCTTACCTGATCTACCAGAGCACTTGCACATGGCAGTACCATTTCAGTACCACAATGAGTTCTCAGTCCTACAGTGGGTGTTCAGAGGTCACAGCCAAACCACAGGTGTATTTGATATCCCACAAGAAGGATTTGTTTTAGCTAGCAGCTAATGGAATGAGTGAAAAAACCTGGTTGAAACAAGTGAAGTTGCAGGGCGGGGTGTAGCTCCCAGGGCTCATAGCCCAACTATGGGGACTCGTGACTTTGCAACCCAAGAGGAATCTGCACATTGTCTAGCCCTGGTCACAAAACACAGATGAAAGACATGAAAATATTAACCCAAGATGTGAGGAAAGCAGCAGGATGTCTAGAAGATAATCTGCAGGATCAGAACCTCACTCTAATCCATAAGCAAGACCAGGGTGCCACGGCTGCAACTTTATTAATGAATGAAATTGTCCAAAACCTGGCATAGTACAGCTCCTGAGGTCACAGCTACACACTCCAACCTTTCTAAAAACAGGTGCTACATCTAAATTACTCCTGGAAAAGGTCCTTGGAAGACTGACTCCCTGGCTCTGTCTAGTCTGTCAATGTAGCTCTTGTCCACCTGGCCAGGTATTCAGGATAAGCTGGTTAAAAGTTTACCCTGCTAACACTGATCTGCTGTTGTGGAAAAGGTTACCTCTAGTATGAGTCAGAGAGAAGGACTCTGCAGATCCTGAAGCCTGACTGCTAGAAGATTCACATGGAAGAGCCTTTCACTTCTCTTTTAAAGATTAAATTATTAAGACACGAGTATTAAGTGTGGCTATTGCATATTAAGTATCTTTGCCATGAATGGACCCCAGATCTCACCTTTCCTACGTGGGCACTCTGACTACTGTCACTTCATGTTTTATTAATAATACAGAAGAGACAGGATATGGATAATTCCATGCATTAAACATGGAAGCTCTAAATAGGGCTGCTGAATATAAATATAGACACCTGTAAATGAAAGTTCAAGTCACATAAATAAAGGAGTGGGCAATAGTAGAATTTACTGTTACAGTTTGTGTAATAAAATGGTTAATGAACAGTCCTGTGCCACAGTGAAAGTGAATATATTGGCATGGCCTCTAAAATATAGCCTTGTCATTTGAAGGAATTAATGCATACTGCTTATGTGTTCCTTCTGTATGTCATGTGTTCCTTTCACATCCTTGTCATTGCTAACATGTAAGCAAAATACACTCGCTTTCCAGTAAGAATGTTAATTCTTGCCAGTACATTTTTACAAGCTCAAAAAAGCACTAATCTATACCCAAATAACTTATTTCAGATGAAGGAAAAGCCGCAGAACATCAAAAGTAAGAATCAAGCCTCCAAAAGAGAACACTGTTTGTTTTCTTTACATGCTAATGATTTAGCACAGCCAAACAGTGAAATGAATGCTAGCTCACATGTCTTCAGACCCAGAAATGTAAAGGTGCAGAACACAGAAAACAGAATGTTTCTTAGTTTCCTAGCACACACACACATATGGCACATTTGCTAATCTCTAAATTTTATTGCAGTGATTTATGGAACAAGAAGTAACTGTGTGTCTTCTTTATAGCCTCCTATCTTTAATATAGATCTCTACTAGCACAGCTTTTCCCAATGGTAGCTTTCCAGTAAGATGTACAGAGCCTGAATAATATAGTTATCTGCTTATTACTACACCTGCAATATGGTGCCAAAACTTACCGTGGGATTTGATTTGCAAAGTAACACCTTGCTGATGAGCAGTAGCACCTCAGCTGCAGCACAAGCAAGTCGCAGGACTGTGGGCAACGTGCTGCACAGCTGAGAAAGGATTTCCAAAGAAAACCTGTCATCTCACTACTCAGTGGGAAAGAGAGCCCCAGCTTTTTTTGGCTTGGTTTGGTTTTGTTTTGTTTTTAATTGGTTTTCTTTGTTTGTTTGTTTGGGGGGCATGGGTGGATTGTTTGTTCTTTTCAGCTTGCTTTTTTTTTTTTTTTACAGAGAAAATGTTTTGTCCCACATTTTTCTGGAGGAAGAGGAGCATCCTTTTTACCTCCCACTATATAGCAGGGAGGTCAGACTGTGCTGCCTTGGTTATGATGGGGAGCAGGCTGATAAGAATTTCTTTGTCCTTGTGTGCCCTGCTGTGGTCTGAGTTTCCTGAAGAAAAAATTAAATGGTCAGCCATTGTGCTCATACTTTTTATGTGGATTCCACACCTCTATGAAATGGTGTTTTAGGACTCAATAATGAAAAAAGTTTCAAAATCTACCCTTCCAGGTAGGATGAGCCTGAACAACAAGACTAGTTTTATTCTTCTGCCTTTGTTCATTCCTTTCACAGTTACAGAGGACTGATGATCAAGGAGCTGATTGCAACCTCATGGAAAACAAGGAAATTTGTACCTCTTCTTAGTGCAGTGGATCCTGACTACCTTCTAGCTATAGTTCACAAGCTTTATGCTCTTGTGTTGCAGGTGATGTTTCTCAGGAAATATGTGGCTGAACTTTCTGAGCCTATGAGCATTCAATAGCTGTTTTTTGGAAGCTTCCTTGCCTTATCATTAAACACGGAGTGAAGACCCTAGTTTTAAAAAGAGGAGTACCTCATTGCAAGAGCATAAATGACAGCAGCATCACTGACAATACACAGTGTTTCCAACACACCATTCCTGCCATGCCTCCTATCTGATGTCCATTGTCTGTCTGATAATGTTAATAGGATCATCCTCATGTTAAGAACACAATGCCCCCTAACACTGCTACGTTCTGCATCCTTATTCTAACTACACTTTGGGATGCTATTCTTTTTTGTTTGACACTTACAGGCAAAGTGGCTGGGAAGTCCTCCAAGCAAACATATGTGATTTTACCCATGGTTTTAGGGTCATGGTAATCCCTTTTAAGTTGTATTATTATTATTAATATCATCATCATCATCATCATCATCATCATCATCATCATCATCATCATCATCATCAATCTCACAATTGCTTTTTCTGTATTGTCTATTTCAATACCCCTCTATTCTGCATTTACCTTAAAAAATAATCAGTAACAAACTTTATCTCTTCTTACCCCATGAGGTGGACTTATTGAAACAGTTACTCCTACCTGTGGAAGTGTTGTATTTCATGGCATACATCTAACCTTCTTTTCTTGACAGGCAAGTTCATGCTACACAGAAATCTGTGAGATTTATGTTCTTATTCTCAGCTTATTCAGCTGAGTGGATGTTCTAGCATATTTCAAATAGGAGCTGTAGGGTATAATGCAAAAATAGTATGCTGGTTTGCAGTTAGTAGGCATCTTGCAAGGTCCCTAATAGCTTCTGGTTTAGCCTCTGGAAAATTGCAAATATTACCATTCTTTATGGGCTTTCTGTTGTGACTAAAAATGAAGAAAAGGGATAAGATTGGTTTTCTAATAGAACCTAGTAAATGTAATTTTGGGTACATCGTTACCAAGGGAATTAACTAGCAGGAATAAGTACACTTGTCTTCTCAAATGTGCTTTTTGACAAACATTTAATACAGCTGAGAAGCAGCAGACAAGATCCACAGAATATATATATGCTCTGATCTCCATTACTCTAAGCAGGAATTGGAAAACTAAATAGGAATCTGCTACTTTTGTATATTCGTGTATCTGACTTACAGAGCTGGGTATTTTTGCAGAATCATGGAATCACAGAACGGTTTGGGAGAGGTACTTCCCACTAGAGAGGGTTGCTCAATGTCCCATCCAATCTGGCCTTTAGCACTGCCAGGGATAGAGCATCCACATCTCTGGGCAATGATTCTGGGGGAATTGGGTAGCGGGGAAGGGAAGATACGTGTCCTGTGGTGTACAGTTAGACACGTAAGAACTCATTCACATGGGTGCTCTTTTGAGATTTCCCCAATGAAAAAGGTCAAAGCCATTACCATTCTCAGTCATGTCCCACAAGAACATTTTCTGCAGCTGCTCTTATTTCTTGTCACAGAAAAGGATGTTCCAGTAATTTAGGCATTAGGAGGACTGTGCCACACAGGACATGTGGGTAATGGCCGTTATCATGATATCTGTGACAGTCAGGGCTGTCACAGACCTGTTGCTCTTAACAACACTGCTGGATTTGAGGCTGTTCTTATAAACAGCAGATTAAGTAGACTTGACCTTGCAAAGCAATGTTATGAACCTTCCCTGACTAGCTGATGCCATGAAAAAGACAATTTACGCTGACATAGTTAATATTGAAACATTGATACAATGATTAAATGCAAGTTCTAAGCATGAAAAAGATTGCAGATGTCATTTTTGAGTGACATTCATCTGCCATGGTATCCATGAGCAGTCACCCAGGTTAATGCAGAACTCTTCTCCTCCAATTCTCTGGGAATCAGTGTGTTTATTCAACCCGAATAATTAGAAACATCAGCCTTCATCCAGTCTTTGCCAGGTGAACTCAAAATAGCACTTAAAAACACATTTCCTTAATTAAAATATTTCCTAATTAAACACTAAATATTTGCAGGTCTTACCAGTCTGCAATATAAATATTAATAAGGTGTAACTTGTGAATGCACAGGATTTCAGAAAGCAGTTGTGACTTTCAAATTACCCAGTGCACTATCTGGTATTCAGTACTGATGTATTCATCTGCAGACACTCCTCCTGGGTTTGCAAAGTTATTTCTGCCACTGATAAACCTTTAGAGGCTTAGAACATATGAGCTCACAGCTTATGTTATGTACATCTTTCATCTTCTTACTCAGCCTTACCTTAACTCCATTAATGCAATGCAAGTTTAGTGTGCTGTCCCAAGATTACTTTTCATGATCTATTCAAAGTAAAATGCAAAATCCTGAATCCAAAAATTTCCTAGCAGCAATTGACTTAAAATTGAAAATACTCAAACACATAAAATTATGGAATTCTCTAAATTCATTAACTTTCCAAGTTCCTAGGGCATATTAAATGTCACCTGTTTTCCTAGTGTTTCAAAGATGACAGAGGAGTATAAAATCTACAACATGATAAGCACATTATAGGAGAAATTACTTTGGTTGATGAGCAAGTCTTTCTGTTTGAATTCTCTGATTTGTTTTGTTGTGTTTATTTTTTCCCAAGATTTGTGAAGAGAAGACAGGAGACTGCAGTCACAATCTGGTGCATATTGTCACCTCATATGATATTATTTTCACTCACTGAAGGAAACAAAAATGGTTAAAAATATACAAACCTGATTTTGTATAATAGTGATCCTATTTGTATAAATATTTTATTCCAGGGTATTATATGATTCACACTGGCACTTCATGGTGTGGTATCTTATGGTTTTGGTCATGAGGCAAGTCTGTTCCCATGACATTTTACATTATTGCAAACACATAGTTAGGTGTTGAGCATTATGTGCCACCATAAACTTACTTTGTAGGTTTCTCAGGTGTAGAACTGGAGGGGTCCAACATACATATACAGGTTTAGCAATGTCCACCATGCACAAATGGAGCTTCAGGGTGACATTTGGTACCCCATAGCAGACACCCCACTCTGCCTTGCAACTCCACCATTTCAAATGTGCCCCTCCCTGTGCTGCTTTCTGGGATTCTCTCTGCCTATTGCTCTCTTAATGTTGTACCTACTTCTGGTGGGGAAGCCCTGCTGAGCCTT
The DNA here is from genome assembly GCF_047495875.1 of Pithys albifrons albifrons. Taxonomy (NCBI): domain Eukaryota; kingdom Metazoa; phylum Chordata; class Aves; order Passeriformes; family Thamnophilidae; genus Pithys; species Pithys albifrons. The sequence goes on from NC_092458.1 coordinate 9,924,153, forward strand.
CCTGCCCTCCCAGAGAATGATTAAATAATTTTCTCAAATGATTTTAACTTGTTTTATCTTTAGCCTGAAGAGATTAAAAAAAAATCATAATTTCTAGTTAAGCTGTTCTAGCAGTCCATTGACTTGGGATTTCTTTGGTATGTACGATCACAGCAAGTTACCTGCTGCTTGATCTTTGGACATTTTGTAAAAAAGGAAGCACAAAACCCAGGAGAAACAAATGGAAATTGTTAAAATGAACATTAGAATTAAGTATGAAAATGTCCAGAACTCTGCTTTATTTAAATTTTTTTTTGTGCTCTTATAATAAATTTATGTGTGTTTTCAAGAACAGGATGAAGCCAATTATTCTTTGCATCATATGTTGGCCACCATCAACTGTTCAGCTTTGTGAGAGCAAAACTTACTTTTCAAGCAACTTAACCTGACACATCTACAGCCTCCCAACCTGTAGCAGTTTGACAGTGGTATAGAAATTATTTTTTAAAATAACCACATAAAAAATCTACCTTAAAATTCTATGGCTCTAAAAGTATTACCAAGTTGTAAAATATAAAGATAAAATATAGAAAAAAATTGTTTTCAAATAAACTTTCCACTGAATCTTGACGCAGACAGCAAACATCTCAGAAGGGGTAGGAAGGTATGAATGTTTTCTGGGCAGTGATATATCCCCAGGTGAATGTCTTATGGCTCTCGGGAGCAGCTGATTGTAAAATGTCTGACTTTCACAAGCTACAGGTGATTGTGACAAAATATGTCACTGAGAGGGCATCTTGAGAAACTGTACCTGCAAAGTAAAAAAGCATTTTCCTGTATAAAATTTCCCTCAGTGCTTTCTTGGACACTCACCCAAGGCAAAATTGTGCCTGAATAGCTTTATTGGAAGATGATCTTATCTTCTTATCTCTTGTATCTTGTATTCTAAGGAGAGATTCATGGGATCATTTATGCTGAGAGGGACTTTGAAGGCTATGTAGTCCAACTCTCTACTAATAATGGTAAAACCTAGATGAAGTTTCTGAGAAACTTGTCCAGCCAAGTTTTGACAGTCTCTGTGGTAAAGATCCATGCAAACTGTCTGGGCAACATGTTCCACTGTCTGGCAACCCTCATGGTGCAAAATGCTTTTCCCTACAAAATCAGAATTTTCCTTGCTGCAACTTGTGCTCATTGCCTTTCTTCACACTGCCACACAGACTGTAGCTCATTCCTGTCTATAGTGTCCCATTACAAAATTGAAGATAGCAGTAAGACCTTCCCACACTCCTTCCCTTTCTCTTAGTAAGTCTCAATGACCCCAGCTCCCTCAGGTTCTAGGATAATCACAGATTTCGACTGTTCTAAAGACAGAAACCTGCACTGAAATACTGTGGCTGCAGTCAGCAGCTGGACACACACACAGTGTCCCCACAGCAGCTGTAATGTCTGCTCAGCACTGCCTTCCTTTAAGCAAGATGTTACAGCAGTCAATGGGTGTTTCTCCAGAGGATGAAAAGTGGAAATAAATCAGCTGAGCTAAAAGCAAGCAACAAACAAGACCAAAAGCAGGTATAAACAAAAAAAAAAAAAAGAAATAGCCAGCTGTCATTGGGCATAGTCCAGCTCCAGCTGAGGTCTCTATCAGGTCAGTGCTTCAGGCTCATGTCTGCCAAAGTGTTTACAGCTTAAATATATATGTCCTGTAGTGAAGCAGAGATGTAACTGAGGTGTAATTGAAGCATAGCTTAGATTTGCTGGAGTAGGAGGAAGCCTCCCATTCCAGGTGCATCCATAGCCCAGCTGTGAATGACGTATCAGTGCATTTGCCATTGCAAAGGGAAAAGTGATAAATTACAGCACAGGCAACCCCAGGGATACCTTTAGCTTTCCTGTTCAAACCCATACACAGACTTGCCAGGCTTTCTGTCCTATTTTCTTCTGCAGACACGGCAAGTGTAAAGAATAGAGGAACTGAAAATCCAGCAATGACTTCTGGGTCTGTGACAGTCAAGAACAAATTTTATTCAAGGGAGAAATAAAGACAATTTTATTGTAGAAGCTTTCAGTCTAATATAGGGTTAGTATTATTAGGAGGCAGAGTTATTCTAAGCATGGGAGGGTTTATGGTAACTAAGGGATTACAGTATGTTAATCACTTGGGGGACAGCTATCTAGAGCTATTCCAGTATTCATGAGCACAAGGAGACAGGGAAACAATAGATGTTTTAAAACAGGTTTGATACAGAACAGAGAATACACAGGAACTACAAGGCTTTCCAAGTGCAAGGATGAGAGATGAGCCAGCGTCTCCAGCCTGGATTAGGTCTTATCATGTCCCAGCCCGGCTTGCTAGAGTCTTGATGTTTTCCCAAGGTTTTGCAGACATTCCTGTCAGATTTCTTTCTGCTGAAATATTTTGTGCCTTCACATTGGGTTTATATTTGTAGGCACAGATGATGGTTATTCTTTGCCTCAGCTCTGCCTAAATTCTGAGGCTATTGGAAAAGGAGGGCTGGCACAGCTGCCAGTTAAACCAGTGCCTGTTTGCTTCAGAAAGCCCAGACGGTAAATGTAGTCATCTCCCTTTTCTTTTGCATCACTAGTAGTTGCTGCCTTTAATGTAGAGAAAGCTATGTCCATCAGGGGTATCAGTACCATTCTCTGTGGGCTGGCAAAGGGCTTTGCCTTCTAACATGTCTGGAAGTAGGAGCCTGCAACATATGTCTGACATTCATTATTGAGAAACAGCTACTTTAACAGTGATAGCAATAAGAACTTTTTAATACTAATAATCAAACAAGCTAACTCAGTGTTCAAAGGTCTTTGAGTGATATCCAGAAGGAGAATCATGAAAATTCTTCACCCTCCTGAACCCCCTGTCCATGGTCCATGTCTGGCAGCAGCCCATTGCTCCCCGTCTGCTCCACTCAGATCCAGCAGAGCTGGTCACCTCTGCCCTGTGGCCAGGAGCCTGGGGGCTCTGCTGTTCTCCCAGAGGCTCAGCAGGCTCGAGAAACCCAAGAGATCACCATCAAGGAGTCCAGCTGCCTGGGTGCCAGGACACTCTCACTTGAAATTTCAGTAAGGGTTTCGCCATTTGTTTTCTCCTGAAAATTTCTGTACAGTGCCTTAATCTGAAATGTAGAGGCATTGGTTTAGGGCTTTCTTTTTTCTCTTTTCTTTTCTTTTCTTTTCTTTTCTTTTCTTTTCTTTTCTTTTCTTTTCTTTTCTTTTCTTTTCTTTTCTTTTCTTTTCTTTTCTTTTCTTTTCTTTTCTTTTCTTTTCTTTTCTTTTTTCTTTTTTCTTTTAATTTTCTTTTCTTTTTTTATTTTCTTTTCTTTTTTATTTTCTTTTTTCTTTTCTTTTTCTTCTTTTCTTTTTCTCCTTTTCTTTTTCTCCTTTTCTTTTCTTTTCTTTTCTTTTCTTTTCTTTTCTTTTCTTTTCTTTTCTTTTCTTTTCTTTTCTTTTCTCTTTTCTTTTTTTCTTTTCTTTTCTTTTCTTTTCTTTTCTTTTCTTTTCTTTTCTTTTCTTTTCTTTTCTTTTCTTTTCTTTTCTTTTCTTTTCTTTTCTTTTCTTTTCTTTTCTTTTCTTTTCTTTTCTTTTTTTCTTTTCTTTTTTCCCCCCACCTGGTTTCTAGCTAGCCTTTATTCAGGACTGAATTCCTATTAAGTAACTAATAATAGAGTGAGATGTTGTGTTTTGCTGTCATTTTCATGAGTGATTCCATATAGCCAGTAACAGAGTATCTGAAGATATTAAATGTTAATGCATCCTCCAACTTTTCAAATCTGATTTTTGACTACTAATCTGCATCACCTCTTTAATCAAACATGTAACCTTTTAGTGTCTTATTTTAAATGAGACACTCTAAAATATACTAGATTTAAAGAGCATAAAATGAGCAGAAAGCCCCAAGACAGTAATTCCCTGACAGGGTAGATTATGAAACTACCTTTGACAGCAAAGATCTCTCATTACTTCGCTGCTGTGCACTGATGTGCATCTAGATTTTATGCCACAAGAAACAGTAAAGTAAACTGAGTGCATTATTGTCAAATTAATAGTGTGTTACCATGGTCAGAAATGGACCTGTGTTCCATCCAAGTGCAGGAACACCAGTGTCTGTTTTCCAGACTAACATTCCATGCTGAAGAAACATGCAGTCCTGGTCAGTGCTGGTGCTGGACTTACTCTTTGGCAGTTGTCAGATATATCTTTTTGTGACCAGTGACACTCTCTAAATGGCTGAGCAAAATAATCCTTACAGTCATACTCTTTCCCCTCTCTTTCAGATTATAAAGGAATCTCATGAGAACTTTTCCAAAGGGCTGTAACAGTGACTTTCAATGAGAACTGTCAAGCAAAGGACTAAGTTTTTAAGTAGGTGCCCAAACCAGATTTTCAACAATGCCTATGCTCCAAAGACTCCAAGGTGCTCAGCTAAGTTAGGCATCTGAGGCCCTTAGCAATTGAAAGGTGAGACTTTGATTTCACTCAACTTTTTTAGACCCTTTAAGTACTTTGAAACATATTCATTTAAACAACTTTTCATCCCATATCCCAACTCCAATCTCTAGCCTCAAAATGGCACGTAGGCACTCTTTGGAACAGGCATTTGGAAGTTCATTTTTTCCTAAATAGGTTCCCAAAAGTCAACAGATATAATCCTCTTTTCAGTCATAAATTTAGCTGATTCATCCATTCTGTTCTGCAATGTTTCTTGACATTGCTGGCTTGAATTTCTCTTTATGAAATCTTGGCTTCGCTGTATTCAAAGTTAATTTTTTGACTTGTAGGCTTAAGATTTCAGTCAGTATCTATCTGACACTTGACCCAACCTCATCTGGGCTTCCCAGGTGTGATCAATGTTTTCAGCTACTGCTCCATGATCATCAGATTGGAAGAGAAGTCAGACTAAGAGGTGTGCATTGCCTGTTTGAAATTGAAAAGTTCACATTTGGAGTTGGATTGCTGAAAATGACCCACCTGTATTTCATGCCTGGTTTTCATTCTAAGAGCTGTTTTACTAGTATTTGCAATAAAGCATTACTATTTATATAATCATGGAGAGCTCTATGGTGATAAATGCTATACAAACAAAGATAGGGAAGAGCTTAGATCTAGCCCAGGGATTTTGTAACATGGGACAAATGATAATATAGAAATGTAGACAGTCTGGAGAATACTAGGATAAAATAAGTCAATATTGATCAGCATATCAGACTTTAATCCCAGTACGCTGTAGTTTAAAATGCATCAAGCATTTCTGTATAGTTCAAGACACAACAAAGAATTCAGGAGGCATTTCTAGAAGAATCCCATGTAGCTTGGTACAGAGAGAGCACCCCATGGCTGTAAAGTTGTGTAGGTAAAAGAAAAAATATTGTTTAAAAATGTAATAATAATAATAATAATAACAACAACAACAACAACTGAATTATAGAAGCTCAGTCATGGAGACTGTTTTCTTAATTCTCAGTGAGAGATGTTAGAGAAGTGAGACAGGCCAAAAGGGACCTTTAACGTGTGGGCAGAAATGCTTTTCTCTGTGTCTGAGAAAAAGCTGCAGGAAATAGGGCATGGTCCACTGCACAGAAGCTGTGATTTGGTTATGGCTCTCACCTGGGACTTGCCTAAGCCTGGTAGCCTTGACCTCATGCCTAACCTCATGTCTTGGCTCTCCACCCAGTGCTTCAACCCCACCTCAGTCCTCTGCACCCTAGCAGATACCAGTGGTTGGGCAAACATGGGGTAGAATTATTTTTGCCACAGCATTTCTTTATGCATATACAAAGCAAGGCTGGGGGTGCAAGAGCGAGTGGATCATACTGCAGATGTTGGGGAAGGAGAGCAGCATTAGCCGTGTGGGTGGGTGGAAGCAGCCAGGTTCAGATATGCTTGGCAACAAGAGACAATTATGCTGAAATAAAGCTGGGAATAAGGGCCTCAGGTGAGACTTGGCTTGAAGAACCTAGCAGGTAACAGGACTATCTGCTGTCAGTATAATAACAGAGAAAGGGAATTGTGGAGGAAGACTCAGGAGGAAGAGAATAGAGGCTGGGTTTAGCCATGCTGAGCAAGAGCTAATAATTTCACCTCCAAAGATCAAACACTGGAGATGTTTTTCAGATGTATGAAGGCAAGTCTAAAGTTGAGGGTTAGTGATCAGACTATTAGTGCGCTACAAAACATGATTTATATCCAGGAAAAGTTCTAGAAAAATTAATTATATCTCTTTACCAGGAATTCAATAATTCCATTATTCCCTGAAAGTAAATTATCTTGCTAGAATTAATTTTCTGTATTGACTGTTCCTTCTTCTGAGAATAGAAATACATATACTTAAGCAGTTTTTATTTCAATGAAAATGCATTACCTACACGAAAATGAACTTCTATACTCAAGCCCTGCTGTTACCAATTTCTTTCTCAACAGTTGCTCATCTGATCCTCATCTTTTTATTTTTCTAAATTCATTTAGCAGGGGATCAAACATGTGTTTGATCAATAGAATTTTGCTCTCTAGGAGAAAGTCAGATTATTCCTTGTTTATTAGACTTTATTTCAAATAAAAATTGCATTTAAGTATCCTTAGTCTCCATAGGTACACACTGCTACTGACTTACCTCTCTCTGAGTTAGTAGAATTGCAAAGTCCTAGAACTGCTCAGGCTAGAAGGAACCTTGAAGATCATCTGATCCAGCCTTTCGTGGGAAGGAAGCCTAGATGATATTATCTCTTGCCCTGTCCAATAACATCTTGAAAACTTCCAGTGGTGGGATCTCTACCACATTTCTGGGGAAGTTGTTCCAGTCAATGGCTGATCTCACTATTAAAAATATCTTTCTTGTATCAAGGTAAAACCTCCCCCTGGGCAACTTGTAGCTGTTGCCCCTTTTCTTCTTCATTGGGCTCCTTGTGTATAGAGAGCCTCTATCCTCCTTGTAGCCACCTCTAAGTACCAGAATACTGAAACTGTACTTAATAGGAATGCAAAATTAAAACTCTGCTTCTAATATTAATCCATTTTTCAAAGAAGCAAGCTGTGGCTACTACTTTCTCTTTAGGAATTTTAATATGTCTCATCTGGGCATTTTATACTTAACAGATTTTGTGAGAAAAAAACTTTTTTGAAAATAATTGTATGACTCTCAAGAATATTTACTGTCACATTCTCAAGTAGATGAATTGTGGTTTGTTCCTATTAAGCAAGCATTTTTCCTGGATTCATGCAGTTGCCTCAGAAGTAGCCATGGGCTTTTTTTTTTTAAACATTATTTTAACATTTTTTATAGTATCTTACTCCAGATTTTTAATTGTTAGTATCTGCCAGCAGAGAGATATTCACAGATATTTAATTACAGTCTGAATTTCCTACCTCCTCAAGGAAGTGTGAAGTGAATCCAATTATGTTTCCTATATGGGCCAGTTGCCATGATACAGGATGATTTCTGGTCCAGGCATTTATTTAGGATTTGTAGTTTTCTGAGAAGAAGAAGAAAGGGGGGGATATTAAATGCTGACAGAAGATATTCAGGTAAGATGATATTTGGATATTCAGATAAGATTAAATTCTTTAAATTTCATTATTGGCATACAAAGAATGTATGAAATTGTCATCCTTTTCTGCTCCCTCCACCTCTCAAAGCACAAAGCAAACAGTTATTTTACAAGTAACTATTCATGGAGAGGGAGATGCCAAAACCTGTCATATGGCTAACAAACAAGGTCAAAGGGTACCTCTTCCATGAGCATTTCACCATTAAGCACTGAGGTCATTAAAAGGCATTGCAGAAGGTGAATGCCAGGTCTCATGAGTTGTGTTTCCATCCAATCACCCACAGTACAACTGATCAAGCACATTTCAGCAGCGTGCTCATGCTTTACATTTGTGCATGCTGATCACAGAGTAAATATGCATTGAGTAACAGGGAGGCTGGCTGCTGCCACTGCTCAGCTGGGCTGATTATTGTGGAGCAATGCTGGATACTGCTGATGCCAACAGGCTAAGACAAACAAGAAGCCTATAATTCAGATGCATCAAGTCTGCTCTGCAGGTGGCCAGATACATATTTGTGCAAGTTATCAGAAGGATCAGAGATCATTTGCAAACTGGTGTAGCTCTGGGAATGGCTGATCCAGATAGGATGAGGATATGGGCATTTTTACAGGTAAGTGGGTGTTAAAGACCTCCCTATGCATTAAATCATCAAACACTCAATGAAATAATTTAGAATACATGTAACCATTCCACTGAGGGTATGTGTGGGTGTGTATAAATAAATCAAAAAGTTACAGAAAGACTAATTTTGGAAGGAACCTCCTGGGGTGAACAAGTCCATCTGCCTGTTTAAAGCAGGGCCAACTTCAAAGTTATGTCAGGCAGCTTAGAGGCTTCTCCAAGTGAGGTATGAAAATCTTTAGGGATGGAGATGACACAACTCCTCTGCATAAGCTGTTTCAATGTCAAGCTGTTGTTAACACTTTTCTCCTTATATCCAGATGGAGTTTTCTCCAGCTGCAACCTGTGACTGTTACCTCTTGACCATGCACTACTATCTTTCCCCTTCAAGAGGTAGAAGACTGCAACCGTTCCACTCCCTCAGCCTGCTCTTTTCCAAGCTACACAAACACATTTCCCTCTGCCTCTTCTCATACGCATCATGTGCTTCAATTCTCAAACAGTCTGCTGTGGGGCTCTGTTTAATTTGACAATGAACAGACATTACACGGAAAGGCACTGTAGTGAGGGCACCTTGAGTTTCTGCTGCTGGAGAATAAAGCCCCTCTTGTTATTTGTGACCAACAGTATCGTAGTGTTAACACCTTTTATTTTGCCCAGCTACTTCTACAAAGGGAACTTGGGCAGTAGGTGAGGCACTATGTTGAGATGTGTGGTGATGATCTGGCATGTGGTGTTCATGTTCACTCTGCAGCCATCAAGATAGCTCTGTGAAAAGCACATCCCTTGTCTTTGAAGGGTGTCCTAATCACAACATCCAGCCTACTGCAACTTTCACGGAGTCTGTCATTTATTCAGCACAACAGGTGGCTGATTTGAGACAGCCTAAAGTCTGTCAGATGAGACACAACACCCTGGTTCAGCTAAAGCTAAATCTGGCGATGTTAATACCAAACAGATTAATTCAGTTTAATTATATTCTGAATTTCTTACCTCTTCAAGGGAATGTAAAGTGAATCCAATTATGTTTCCGAAATGGGTCAGTTGTGGTGACACAGGATGACTTCTGGTCCAGGAATTTATTTAGGATTTGTACTTCTCTGGGGAGGGGAAGAAAGGTGAAAATATTAACTGCTGATAAAAGAACATACAGAAACTGTACTGTTAGGAACATATTTCAGGTCTTTGTGCAAGCCAGAGAGGAATATTTTTTCCTCTGCTAATTTGAATTTAAGCATTAAAACAGACTGATGACAATATTCGTCCATCTGCCAGACCTATTCTTAAAATAAACTCCCTTCACACAAAGTTAACGCAGGAATTAACCTGCAGTGAGATCTAGCTCTGACCTTTGGTATATCATGGATATAGAAAAGCTTAAAAATTTCCTGACATGTCATCTTTGACTGTTTTTTAAGGCTTACTGTGCTTCTCTGCAATTCCTGGCATATATGACCACTTTCTGTATTCTGAAACTGAACTGGATGAAAACTGCTATTCAGCTAGAGGAGGTGATCCTTTATGCCCCAGTACAGTCTCTGTACAGGGCACCCAGCTCACTGATGCCACCCATCCAATCCTGTCTTCAGACTGGATAAAGCGTGTCCTGAAAGTTGCTGCAGAGCACAGACGAAGAATCCCAGAGTAACTGGCATAGATAGAGAGGAATGGACCTGTTGCCTGAACCCAGGCACCTGCGGCACCTCTGCTAGGCCAGCAGATATAGCATGGGACCTAAGTGGTCCCTTTCATAACCTAGTGCAGCACACAGAGACCACTCAGGACATGTGGTCTCAGGTGTCATGTGGTCTCATACAGCATCTCAGGACACCTTAGTGTAGGCAGCCGAATCTCATTCTGTGTGGCACACAATTCACAGACCACAGCATTTATACAGGTGTCACATGCTGTTGTTCTGCGTGGGTCCAAGCAGAGTGTTGATCTGCTGAAGCGTTAGAAAGCTTAGCAGAGGGACCTCCACAGGCTGGATCAGTGGGTTAAGGTCAATTGTGTGAGGTTGAACAAGACAAAGAGCCATGTCACAACACAAACTTGGGTCACAGCAATCTGCTGCAGTGCTTCAGGCTTGGGGCAGAGTGGCTGAAAAGCTGCCAGGCAGAAAAGGACCTGGAGGTGATGGTCAATATATGGCTGAACATGAGCCAAAAGTGTGTCCAGGTGGCCAAGAAGGCCAGTGGCATCCTAGTTTGTATCAGCAATAGTATGACCAGCAGGACCAAGGCAGTGGTTGTCCCACTGTATTTGGCATTGGTGAGGCTGCACCTTGAATCCTGTGTTCAGCTAACGAGTCACAGAATATTCTGAGTTGGAAGGGACCCACGAGGATCATCAAGTCCAACTCTTAAGTGAATGGCCTGTACAGCGATTACACCTATGACCTCCTGGGCCCCTCACTACAAGAAGACATTGAGGTGCTGGAACAGGTGAAGGGTCTGGAGCACAAATCTTATGAGGAGTGGCTGAGGGAGCTGTGGGTGTTTACCTGGGAGGAAAGGAGGCACAGGGGAGACCTTATTGCTCCCTACAACTACCTGAAAGGTGATTTTAGCCAGGTGAGGTTGGACTCTTCTCCCAAGTTACAAGTGACAGGGTAAGAGAAAATGTCCTCAAGTTGGGCTAGGGGAGGTTTAGAATGCATATTAGGAAAAATTTCTTCACCAAAAAGATTGTTAAATATTGGAATGGGCTGTCCAGGAATGCTATTGAGTCACCATCCCTGGAGGTGTTCAAAAGGCACGTAGACATGGCACTTAGGAACAACATAGAGTTGGCAGTGCTGGGTTAACAGTGGGATTCATTGGATACAATACCCAGAAGTCACTGTCTATTTCTCTGAGCCAGTGGGCATTTGTCAGAGATGCCAGAAAACTCAGACATGTTGAAAGCCAAAGAGAAGAAAAACAGTCATTGATGCTGGTGTGAATTTTCTATGACTCCTGATCCTCATAGATAGCTTCAAAACCTGATGCTGCCTGAACACATCTGCTCTATTCACAATATTGAATTGGCAGTTCTTGACCTTCTTTAATCCTTTAGGTTTAACTTTATTTACAGTTCATTTAAATTTAATGCCTTCAGGCAACCAAGTGCAGTCATGCCTTACCCTCTTTAGAGTTTTTGTTATGTGCAAAGACTCTCTGTCTCCCACTGTTACCAGCCTTCCAATCCCAAAGGCTCCTCAGAATGATCAGGAGTTTTGAGTTCAGTCAGAGCCACTGGTTGTAGCCACACTCTGGAAAAACACAAAGTAGCTCCAACCAATTTAGCTTTCACAGATCCGCGTTTGTTTTTTTAATGGCTCTCAAGCTTGACTACTCATCCTTGTCATTGACTTCACATGAATAATACATCTCACTTGAAGTAGGTGAGATGAATTCCCAGCTGCATTCAGTCATCATCTACCTGCTTCATGTCCGTGGAATGTAAAACATGCCCATCTATTTTCAACTATTCAAGACCAAGAATGATGCAATTATATTTGTAGAGACTGGGTTTTTTTAACCTGATTCCAGATATAAATGGGAATGGGGACTGACATTACCAAATAAAGTATTGTTTATACTTTATTTAGTATAATACTATAACATTTAGTTTATACCTTTCTAAATGGGGGCTGAAATGGATGTCATTGCCAAAACCATCTTGTATCGATATATGGAATACTACTACTGGGCCTTTAATCATATGGCATGTAAGAGCCTGTACAAAAAGCCTACAGCCTGAGCCCTGCTGGGATAACTTATCACCATCAAGTTCCACTGCCTTGGAGGTGCCCTTGCACCACTCCCCGGGTAGATCTGATTTTGGGTATTCTGAATATTATATACACTGTATTGTATACCATATGGTGTATGTGAATATATATACTACATTGGGCTATATTGGTATATTCTGTCAGTGTGTGTATATCCACATATTTCCATGGCACAGAGAGGTCACTGAAGGGAGTGCAAAAGTAATACTAGAAATCAGTCCCCTCTGACAAACAAAAAAGGATGATGCAGTGCTTTTATTCGTTCAAGGGTACTCTGGGGAGGTGTGATGGAAATTCAGAGAACACCTATCCTTTCAGTTCTTCTGCAGCTTTCAGTGTCTTTTTTTGTTATAGATCAATAAGGGTGTTTTTAGAAAAAGAAGGCCCTTGACTTTATGTCTTCTGTACTTTTCCATTACTTTTTCTGGACTGCTAGGATTAGGTTTGTAGTATATTTCATTTGTTGATACGTGGGCTGGAGAAAGTAGAAGTATTTTAAAACCCTCTAATTTATCACAGAGAACATTCTTTCAGTGCAACAACTACAAAAGGTATCACAGAGCCTCCTTGTAAACCCTGCCACAACCTCATGTTGGAGCCTCTGGCATGTTAGAGAAAAGGTACAACAGATCACAGAACCCTGGGAACTTCCAAAATAACACTGAGAGAAAGGCTACAGTCCTCACAAGGTAGGTCTCAAATCTGGCTACAAATGCTCTCTTTTTGCCTATATAGTCATGAACAGCAAGTTCTGTGCTGAGCATCTCAGAGGAAAATAAAAATACCATAAATTGAGGATTGCAGTGATGGGGGAGGAAGAAGCAAGAGGAATAGATGAATTCTTGAGCAAAATACTTCCTATTAGGGTGTGATGAAATCTGGCAGTGCAGGACTGGAGAGGACTTTCTACTCAAATAATAGGAAAGGAGAGGAAAACCCTGATGGTTTCATTAAAAGCAGGAGGATGATTTCATTGTAAATAGTTTCCAGTTCACAGCAGTGCTTTGAGCAGCTATGAGGGAGCCTACGTGCGAGGCTGCACTGCCCTGGGAGAGCAGGAGGCATGAGTGCAATGGCAGAGGCAAGGAGAGGCAAGGTGAGGCAAGGAGAGGCAAGGTGAGGCAAGGTGAGGCAAGGAGAGGCAAGGAGAGGCAAGGTGAGGCAAGGTGAGCCATAGTAGAGGCAGAATGGGCTGAAAATGGTCCCCTGGATGCAATGCACCGGAGTGGACTTGCTTCTGCTGAGGCAGTGGGGACATCTTTGGAGCTAACCTTGTCTGTGGCTGGAATAAGCAGGAGCTCATGAATAGGGAAGCTCCACTGGGTAGGTCTAACCTAGTAAATACCCATTTCCTAGCCAGCATTCCTACCTCACCGTCAGGGTCCCCTCAGCAAGGAGGAGCAAGTGGGAAGAGAGCGGTAGCATGCAAGGAGAGATTTTCCAAGCAGACCAGCAGAGATATTTTCCATAAGACTGTCCTGCTAGCAGCTCCACAAGTTGAAGATCTGACTGTTTTAGGATTACTGCAAAGCAAATACTTGTAGATTATCAATAAGTGAGGGTGCAAAACCTGTAAGCATTTTGACCCACTTCCCCTCTTGGCAGCCACTTTGATTTTCTGCTCCCCTCCACACCTGTGTCCTATTGACTCTGAAGTGCCCACCAAGTCAGACAGTTTGAGGGGAAGGTGTCCTTTCCACACACCTCTTATGCCAACTTATCTCCTTCTTCTCAAAAGATAGTTCACATGAGAACTCACAGAGGTCATTAAAAGAATTTGTGTGAACTTTATGGATGATATCATTATTCACCCACTCCAAGCTTGGAGTCCCTTTTCAGTAGCTCAGTGCAAGTGATTATTATTTTCACAGGTTCTGCCAGTTATCTAGCAGCAGAGAGCTCTTTCATCTTCAAGGATCATATTTTGTTGTAAGATCAAAAGTATTTCAACTTCAAATTAAGAACATTCATTACTAACACTCTCTAAGTAATGTAAGTTCAGGAGAGCTTTTACAGTGAAAATAAATTGACTTTTTATACTGGGTTGCCACACAAGAGGCTTTAAACAGTGTTAACAGACTTCCGAAAACTCTGAATTGATCTATCTGAGCTATCTGGACCTAGTTTTACAAATAGAATAATGTTATTTAGTGTTATGCTTGCGGGCCATTTTCTTATTATTGCTGGTGGTGTTATATACTTAGTGCTGGAAAGTTCTACCTCTACAAAACAATAAATTTCAGCTTAAATTAAAGCGATTTCTGTAATAACAGCTAATGAGATCTGACAAAGCAAAACCAAAATGCACAAATGACAGGAGAAAGTGGGTCTGAAACAAATTTCAATGTGACGTATTCATAGTCACTTAGACTTTCAGCAGAGTAAATTTGTGCAACGTTGTTTGTTCCAGTGGCTAAACTGCTGTACTGGGCATAGCTGACACAAAATTAGCCTGGCTCTTTGTACACTGCAGTGTGCAAGATGGATGGATCCAAAGGAAAAATTTCACTTAGATAAAATTATATTGAATTTATGCAGACACCAGCTGAAAAAGTATTTATAGGAGAAATGACTTTAAAACTCATTAGAGTTCATTAAAAAGAGCTGAGTGGTACAAAGCCTATTTTTCTGAGTCTATGGAAGATCATGTACACAATCTATAGAAATTAGGTGTTTGGTTTGAAAGGGAAATAGTTTGTCAGTGGTGTGGAATTCCCCAAGATGCAACCCACAGGCTCTGGGGAGGTGTTCCCAGGTCCCTTACCTGGCCTCAGTTAGGTCACAAATCACCCCAGAGTATCACATTTCCCTTAAGTCATTGCACAAAGATTGCTGATATTTCCTGACGTGTGTTATTCACACAAAGTGCTCCACTTTTTATGGTAACGCATCGTGATGTTAACTTCACAATGTTAACAGGTTGGTTAATTCCATCATTTGAAGCTCAATGAATCTATTAGTCCTTATTGGAGTTGTTCTCTACCAAAGGCAGGGTTTTGCTCTGGAGATTAAATAATGAACCACAGGGGTTAAAAACAGTCATTGTTAAATATTCATTAATATCATTGTCTAGCTGGGGCTTTGGGGGCGAAATAAAAATTACAGAGAAGAGAATTAACCTTCCAGTGCCAACCAGCAGTTCTGGGAATTCAGCACTGGAACACATCTTTCTGTTGTACAGTCAATACAATAGCCAGTCTCTAAGCCCTCAAGTGCATGCATACACAATAGTAAATAAAAAGGGGGTCAAAGAGCATACATGATTTCTGTTCTCTTTTGAGATAACATACCACAAATTACAAAATGCACTTATTAGACCTACAAAAAAAAGAAAAAATAATTTTTTTATACACTTCTTTGAAATTGCAAATGTTATCTTAATTTCCTCAGTTTTTATTTCATAGTAGCAATGTGTGAGCACGTAGGTCTGACTGACACCGAAAGAGAAAAATAAACGGTCTTTAATTAATAATATTATTTATTATTAATAAAGAACATGTTCTCCAGAGCCTTTGCCCTTCTTTGGACCTGCTCCAACACCTCAATGTCTTTCTTGTAGTGAGACCCTCAGAACTGCACACAGGATTTGAGGTGTAGCCTCACCGGTGCTGAGTACAGGGGAAGAATCACTTCCCTGGTCCTGCTGGCCACACTATTCTTGATAAAAACCAGGATGGCATTTGCCTTCTTTGTCACCTGGGCGTGCTACTGGCTCACATTCAACCAGTTGTCAAACAGCACCCCCAGGCTCTTTTCCTCTGGGACACATTCCAGCCACTCTGTCCCCAGCCTGTATGGCTCCATGGGGTTATTGTGACCAAAGTGCAGGACCTGCCACTTGGTCTCATGTCACTGGTCTTGACCCATCTATCCAGTCTGTCCAGATCCCTCTGCAGGGTCTTCCTACCCTCCAGCAGACTGATACTCCCATCCAATTTCGTATCATCTGTGAATTTACTAATGATAGACTGAACTCTCTTCTCCAGATCATCAAACAGAAACCTTTGTGCCAGAAGGCATCCTTTATCCCAGGTGTCCCAGGAGTTCAGTGCTAGACTCAGACAATCAGTTTTCAAAATCATCTGTCAGCAATAGGAATCCAGAGAAACTGGATGCTCTATTTAATTGAAGTTATCCAGGGATACAGCACACCTCTGTGAGTGCATTTTGTTCTTAAGAAGTCAGGGAACCAAACATTGTTTACGGATACCTCAGCATTTTTTTGTGCCTTGAGATAGTCAGCCTAATTTATGACATTTCCACAGCTGCCTGATTAGGAGGCTGTGAATCCATATCTATATTTATCTTGGAGTAAAGATGCCTTTATCCCCATCCCTCATTAGCCTCAGGGGTAATGCCTCTGAAGTCAATTGAATTGCAACTGAGTAAAGCCAGCATAAGCAAAACCAAGCACAGAATGCAAAACACCATGACTCCCCAACTGAGGGAGCAGATGGATGTGCCAGATGTAAAAGCTAGCAAAGGATGGTGTGCAATGCAGAGATCCCCAAACTGGTTTGGGTGGCGGGAGCAGCCTAACCTGAAGCAGAGCATGTTGGCCAAAAGGGAGCCCTGTGCCCCACACCAGCTGGGCAGCATCTGGTACTCAGTTACCTTGCTGGGAGCAGGGTGGGGGATCCCTGCATGAGCCACTGCCATGGATATAAGCACAACATGAAGCTGTGAGAGGAAGTGAAGTAAGCTCTCCAAACTGGGACTCAGGACTTGGGTCTTTTTTCAGTTTTATCAATGTATCCAGAATGAATGATAAGGAAAAGCACATTCCAGTCTTTAGGGCATCTTTTTAAAGCATCTGCCAGAGTTTCTTCTGACCTAGAAAGTGAAAAAGAACAAAATAAAACTAACAATCCCCACTGCACAAGACCATCGTTGAGTTGAAAGTATCTCTGTTCTCAGGCATTCAGTTGAGAATAATAATATATGAAGTAAGAGAAATAGCGAGAGAACACAGCTTCTCACATCTTTCACTGTATGAAACTCTTACATTTTGCACTACATTTTTAATTATCTTGTTTTCAAATATTTATATTTACCTCTAATGCCAGATCTGGATTTTGGAACACGTCATTTTCAAATGGGGCTTGAATTACGTCATAAAAGAAATAGTGATGTCATATAAATTCTGCATCTCCCTGAAATATTTTTATAATTTCAGGGAAAAAACATGTTTCCTTGAAAAATGTAAACTTTGTTTTCTTTTGGAAGGCAGAAGTCCTCTCTGCTTGCTGAAAGCCTTTATAGAAACACTTTGACAATGCACATGCTTCAGTGATGGATTATGCCATGGCACCAGAGCATTATCAGTTTGATGGCATTCTGAGAATGGATTAGTACTCTAAGTCACTGTTGTAGTTTGGGATTATTATGTAAATTCTCTCCCCTGCCACTTAACTGCCCAGGCCAGCGGTTAACAAAAGAAGCAGTTAACTGTGATCGCTGGGGTGGGGGCAGGTTTGTCTCTTTTGGTTTTTTTTTTGGATATTCTCCTCAGTCTTGGCTCGGCGGAACGGGGGAGTGGGGGCTCCAAGGAGGCAGGCTGCCCTGCTGGTTACTGCTGGGGTTTTCCCTGGCTGTCTTGCCGCTGCCTACTTCGGACTACTTTTTTTCCTGCCGTGCTGCTGCCTGCCTTGGATTTGCTGCTGGTTGCTCGTACCTTTTCTGCTTCTTGGACGGGGAACACAGGGGGAAGAGACTGAGTCCATCTGAAAGCCCACTGCTCGTCTGTTTCGCTAGAGAGGGACTGAAACTCACTCTGCAGCCAGCTGGGCTTTGACAAGGACACTTAAGTATAACCTTTTCTCCCGGAGGAAAACCTGCTGGGTTTTGTTGTTGTTTTTTTTTTCTCTTATGGTGTTGGGGAAGTGGGTTGCACTAGTCTGTTTACATATATATATATATATATATATATATATAGCAGTTATCCTTCTTGTATTAAAATTCCTTTTCTTAAATTTGATAAAGAGTGGTGTGATTATTGTGGAGGAGGCCCCTCCCCTGCTTGTGGGTAAAACATTTTGGTTTTTCCCCTCAAACCGAGACAGTCACCAGTGCTTAAATACAGATATTCCTTTATGAAATGAAGGTGTGATATATGGCTTCAAAATATAGTACCAGGCAGGATATACTAGTTACAGCTGCAAGTATACAAAGAAGAAAGCCCTTCATACTGTGCTAATATTTTCTGATATATGTTTACAGTAAGTTCCTGTTTTGGGAAGCCTCTGGTTTGGGAAGCTGCTGGTTTCCCTGAAGATATAATAACCAAATAGTAGAGCCAAGCTGGGGAAGAAAACATGCTATTGCTCTTGAGCATGCATGGTTTATATATTTTACAGCAAAGTTACATGTCCACAGAATAAAAAATGTTTCTTTTTTAATTTGCATACAATCATTTCACAATCAGTCCTGTGTATTTAACAGAAAACTGTCTCTCTGGTTGCCTACACTGAATGGCTGCTTTTCACTGGTGAGGTGGATGCCTTTAACTTGCCTGAAATGCTGGGATGAGATGGCTTCAGCAGTATCACCTTATCCTGCCACCAGATTCTTGCCTAGGCAAACAAACCTCCTCTCTGCGTTGTTTGCTTGCTGTACTGGAGACTTTTAGTTTCAGAGTCTTTAATCTCTAGAGAGACTTCAGCAGCTCAGCTTTCTGCTGGGTTAATTTGCATTAAAATCTACCATCCATCAGCTGTTATATAATAAAAGTATCTGTGGGACAGTGCAACTAACTTTGTTGAGCTAAGTGCTTTCATGGCAGGCTTCCCTCCAAAGAGTTAGCACAGCAAAACTATCAAGAAGACTGATCAGCTGCTCAGAGAGTTGTTTCAATGGCTAAGACACACCATGAGTAGCTGGGCAACTGTTATTCTGAAATAACCTGTATTGGGCTACATGCTGATGTCATGCTGCTAAGGAATAGCACAGGAACTAAACTCAGACCCATTTTCTCAAAAAAATACAAATACTACTCTGTAAGGTTAAGGTCTGGCCCTATTCCTTCAAGCTAAAGGTGATTCTGAACCACACCTTCCCTGAGGCTGAGGAAATAGTGCCTTTTAGGAAGAACTAACACGGAAGATGCTGGGACTCTGTGGGCAGAGGCTGGCTCACAGATTTTTCATCAGAAGGAGGAGAGGAGAATAATTTCATCACTAGTCCTGTTTAGCATCAAATCATAATGGCTCACTGGTAAGCTGGGAAAATATGAAGGAGTTGTGGATACAGAGTCCGGTTTAACCAACATTTAGGGTTTCAGGCAAATTCCAAATCTGCAGCCAGGTGAGGTATCTGTGTTATTGGGTAAAAAATGTGACACAGTGTATCTAGAAAGATGGCTGAAATGTAGGCAGAGTAAGGAACTCTACCATGGACAGCATGTAGTTGCTTAAGGAAACGAGCACTGTGATCCTGAAAACTTTACCAATAGACAGCTAGCAAGCCATGATCCCTGGGCTACTACAGGCATTAGAGGTAAGCTGATGGAAGAGGGACTTTTCCTTCTGGCTGAATCAGGAAGAAATTGAGGACTTTTTTTCTTATGGAGTCTGAACTGGAGAACAGTACTGCAGCCACAAGGAATGGGGCACAGAGTGACACCCAGAGAAGGGCAGGAACATCTTCAAGCACCAGCTGTGAAAGTTTGGGAACTGCACAGACAAAGCCATGTGCAGGGGAGCAAAGGGGTCACCAAGAGAAGACGGGCAATTAACTGGGAGAGGAACCAAAGTGGGGACAGCCTGACAGAGCTCTTCCAGGCACTGGCTGCAGAGGCTGACTCAGACCTGAGGAGCAAGGAAACGGTCTCTGTTTAGTTCAGTCATTATCAGGGGAAAGGATAAGGTTTTGATAAATAGTATACTTTCTTAAGAAATCACTGACTGCTGATAACTTTCCAAGAGAAACAGATGGGACACACATTGAACAACAAAAGTTAATGTTACAACATTAAAAACTTGGTAAAGCCTGTACATTTTAGCAACACTTAAGTATTGGCTTCTGTGCTTTCTAGACATCTTTGATGCTACAACTTCTGAAAGCACCTGAGCACTGGCTGCCATGATAACAGACAGACTGTTAGGCAGCATGGCAAGAATCAAGGTGTCAGATTTTAGTTTGTATGAATTGACATATGTCTATGCAAATTAATAGAGATGCACAACTTTGCATGCCTTAGATGTTGCCCACTAGTTTTTGGTTTTAAACAGAAAGAACAATGGTCTGGTATGAAAAAAATGTCAAACATGGGCTTTTCACTTTTTGCTTTCTAGTATTTTAGAATAATATCGTAAGGGAAAAGTGTTTTATAGAATAAGTGAGATTATTTATGTATTTTAGCATTAAAGATTGAGACAGTAGTAGGAAATGTCTTTCTTTCTATAGTAATCAAAGTAAGTGTCTTAAGTTTTAAAGGATTAAAAAAACCCATGAAAGATAACATGCAAGTCCAACTGTGCAGTGAAGTTTCTCTGTTTGTCATAATAGAAACATTTTTAAACTTATCTGAGTGCAGAGATCCCTTTCAACAATGCAAAGTGCTAATCAGGGAAACCATAGAGATCCTTTTTTCTCAGTGAGTTTCTCACTGAAGTATTACATATCTAGAACCAATGTTTTAAAAAAAAAAATTGTTGGCATCTTCCTGAGGATACTGATGCTTTGCTGAGAGAATTTACTTTGATGTTGAGCCAAAAACCAAATATGGTCCAGGAAGAAGAATACTATTTTAGAGTGTGCAACTCAGCAATACCATACTTGTCCATACCTTACTGACTGAATACAAAACCTTTTTTTAAAAAAACTTGCTTTGTTCCTCACACATAGGTTTCCCTTATGTCAAGAATCAAGACATTCTAAAACAGAATGATCCAATAAAGCAAAAAAAGGTATGCAAACACTGAGCACTTCTCATGGGTCTTATGAAAAAGACTGTGAAATTCTTAAAAAAATGCATATATTTTATATTTCATGGGTTTGTGTGTGGAAAATTTAGCTGACATACAAGTAAGCTAAAATACTAGACACAAGACAGTTTTGTTCCCCAAGATATAAAAACCTATTGAATATGGGAGCATATGTGTCATAGGTCTTTCTACCTGACTAGTTCAATATTATTTTTTCTAGAAAAATTTTAGGATAATATATTTAAGAGTTGATATCTGCCAACCAAATTTCTACCCTATTTCAAAGTAATCTGATACAATGACTTGGCACACCCCATAATACCTGTATTTCACAGGAAATAACCTGGCAGGGTGGCATAAATTAGAACCAAGACCTCTTTGAAATGCCAGTGAACTGTTCTTTTATCCAGATCAGTGGAACAGTCTAATTAATTTGGCAGAATTCTTGTGTCCTCGATTACAACATCTGCTCTGCTGTGGAATGATCCAGCACAACCATCTGTCTTTCACCATGCAAAGCAAGTGGCTGAGGGAAGATTTAATATTTTTCGACAGCAAAGGATAGAAATGAACACAATATCAAATTTAAGCCATGTTCTTCATACCGTCAAGGTTAACTACTGGAGTTATGCATAGAGCTTCATACTGGATTGAGGAAAGGTGGTTTGTGCCAGAGTGTCATTATAGAAGGACCAGCAGCACATGCATTCTATTGGAGCTCACAAGGTTTATTACAATTTTTGTCTTGACTGGATAATCAGAATCAATCCCAATATTATGCCTGAGGCATTCCTTATGGAGGCTCTCTCAGGCAGAGTATAATGCTATTCTAAATATGGTCTTCACTGTGAAATTTGCCAACAGCTCAATATCAATGAAAACAGTGGGGAAAAAAAACTTCCTTCTCCCCATCATGACAGTCATGCCAGCAAAACCCACAGTGTATATCTAATTACGCTGGCAGAAAAGTACTGCTGTCAGCTTAAGTAACCTAGTTCTGAGAGACAATTTTAGATCTACCAATTTAAGAGGGTTCTTCTGTGGCTGCCAGGGTTGCATTTCTCAGCAGAGCTTCATGTCCAGTGGACAAGACATGCCTGAGAGATGTGCCATTCATAGCTGTGTCCTTCTATGTCAGGCTTTGTTTTGGCTCACTTGTCTCCAGGAATGAGTGGTCTGGCATAGTAGTGTTTAATGCAGTTTAATAGCCCATGTCATAATGAACATATATGCTTAGTTCTTCTTTTAGAGGCCCAAATCCTGCTTTTCAGGAGTTACAAAGATGTTACACTTCCAGTGGGAAAGAACTGTTGTTTGTAATCTGTCTGGAACTTTTTTATTGTAAAATTACTGATGCAAAATACTTCTCTGACTGAGCTGAGAACTTTTGCAATCTGTAGGGCTAATGTGGGGTGGATCCACTCATTTCACTGATAAAAAGTGTTCACTGTTCAAAGGGCAGCAGCATCACATAGGTGTTCTGCAATCATTTAATGACTTGAAGCTCCCGTCTGGCTTTGGATGTGTAAAATGCATTAGCCATATGGAAACTGCATCTCATTCTGCCTGTCCACTAAGTGGCTTTAGCAATAGAGCTTACCATTAGTAACAGTGTCTTTCTACCATGGGAGACTGGTGAAGGCTCTGTGCTATAATACCACAAGAGGTAAATTTGGGTAAAGAGGTAAAGAGGTAAAGTGTAAGAGGTAAAGTGTAAGAAATCCAGCATTGCTCACTGATGTGTCTGTACCTACCATATAGTGCTGATAAGGTAGGACAGCCCATGGCCTGTTTTGTCCCTAGATTCAGTATTGCAACCAGTTCTACAGGAAGATAGATCCTGTATTCTCTTCTGATCTTTCTCCTGTCACATTCAACTTGCAGCAGTGCTAAGTTTTATCTATGTAGTTCATCGGACTTTTCCCATGCATCTCATTTTCTTTCCTCTTCTTCCACAGTGGTGCCTCTCTGTTTCTGCGGTGTACCTTCTGCATCTGTGGTGGCTGTCTGTTGTGGGGATGCAATCTGCAATGGTATGGTGTTTCTCCTGGTCCTGGAGTTTATTGCATTATCTAGGAGAAAATGAGCTCCCCGCTTCCCCTGACCATGTGGTCCCCTGACAGCCTGAGAATGACACACAGAGACCACTGGAGAGGGAGGAGAAGTGAGAGAGTTTATTGCTGGTCAGGGATTTATATGGACCTTGGAGGGATTCAAAACCCACCAATAGGAAACAAGAGGGGGTTTGGCTCTGGGCCAATGGGAGTAAGGGGATTTACATTCTATAGGAGGGGGTGTCAGGTAACATGCATGTCCCAACCTTTCTCTAGACCCCTGAGATAATAGGGTAGCTCAAGGTGTTCTGGGAAGGAGAAGCAGTAACTTTGCAAAAAGACATTTTAACAATTATTTTGTACATTTTAAAAAAATGAAAAAACATCAGTAGTTAAAGCATTATCAGTGGCTTGTTGATTTTCTTCACAAATCCATTTCTGGCAGGACTTTCTCCATTCCAGATATTGTAAACCAATTCCTACACCTCTCTGTATTTTAGTCTCTTATGTTGTGAGGTTTCTTCAGTTTTGTGTGGTTTTTGGAGTTTTTATTTACTTGTTTGGCTTCTTAAGAGTCCTAGTGGCTTTCCTCAGTGGCTGCAGGGGAAGCAACAAGAGAAGATGAACACAGCCTCCTGCCATGGTGTGTTCACTGAAAGCCACTGGGTTTATTTACTGTTCAATCATCCACTTTCATGCATGTTGGCTCCAAAGCAGCAGTTCTATTTGCCAGTTGCGCTGCCCAGACTAAAGAGGGAGACATTAACTGGCATATACTATACCTTCCTAATCACATTATAGACACCATCCAAAGCCCATTGAATTCAGCTCATATTGTCTTCAGGGAACATGGCAAGGTTTTCACACCCAAAAGCAAGAGATGGTAAACATATAATTCCTACATACTGAACCTCACCACTTTTCTCCTCTTCCCAAAATGAGGGAGAGAGACCCTGCAGACCTTGCTGCTTGTTAAAGCTCTGAGTTAACATTCTGTGGTAATTTGTTTGGCCTGAAAGGTAGCTGAAGTAAATGTGTTAGTGGGAACATGCTCCTTTTATTCCCTCCTTCCCTAATGCCTCTGTAAAGCTTTGGTTTGTACAGACTTTAATTAGAAAAGAGGAATTTTGCATGCTCTCCAGCTGGGCTTTCTTGGACTTAATTGTCATTTTAGCTTTTATTTTTATTGAATTTGTAGCAAAACAAATTGGTGTAATCCTCCAAGCCAAAATAGATATAATCCTCCAAGCCAGCAGGGAATGTACTAATGGAAAGAGAGTTTTGATAAAAATAACCCACTTCACCCTGGCAAATATCTCCATCATTCAACAGAAGCTACCTGCTGTCTTGAAGCCAAAATCTCTTATTTCCACAGCAGTATTTTGATTTCTTGAATTTCAGGATTTTCTAAAACTGATTGACTTACGCATTTTATCTCTTTTTTTTCTTTATTTTTAGAAAAGGTTACAGTACTGGTTTCAGTCCAGACTTCAGGGTCATTGCTGTTTTCTTCATTCTCAGTTAATAAAAATCCCCCTTCTCTGAGATGATCATTGGTCTTGAACACCAGGCTACATCTGCACAAGCATCTGATGTCTGCATCAGTGGCCCATCTGGCAAGATTGAATGGGCTTCATTAAGGAACATCATCTGACAGGTGACATGCCAAAGCCATGACACACAGATTACTTGTGACTGATGTCAATCCTTTACACTGCCAGTTCAAATACACATTCTCCTCAGGATGAGGGGGATGCACATTGACATCTGGCATATGGCAACAAAGCTTCTGCAGTTCCAAGAAAGAAAAAGTGAAAACCTGTATATCAGCTATGGTGGAGGTGAATCAGAAATAATGGGGGAAGATATTGTAGCACTGACAAAAAGTGAATGAACTTATTTTTCTAGTGTGGATGAGAGACATTGGCACAGTGGGTAAGATCTTGCTTAAGAAAATTTTCCCCTACATAGAGGTTTAGGAATAATTTAGACATCTGGGACCCATGCAGCTTT
The DNA here is from genome assembly GCF_047495875.1 of Pithys albifrons albifrons. Classification (NCBI taxonomy): domain Eukaryota; kingdom Metazoa; phylum Chordata; class Aves; order Passeriformes; family Thamnophilidae; genus Pithys; species Pithys albifrons. Next base: position 9,949,082 of record NC_092458.1, read on the forward strand.
CCAAACCACCCCAAATATACTTCTTTTGCCCCTTTGAGTCATGGCTGTACACACACACACTCATACACACACACTGTTGTACATCTATCTGCCTTACAGTTGTGGGTGTCTGATGGCCCAAGTTCATGTGAAGAGTGTACTCTTCCAACAGCCCAAAGACCGTACACTGATCTTCTGGGTGTGGGATCTGAGCCTACTTTGGTTAAGGATGACCTTAGTCATAGTATCACACGGCTGGGGAAATCCTGCAGTCATTAGGGCAATTATGTGAGAGATCATTGCTAACACAGATTTATTCTCAGGTAGTCACTTACTCCCCTCTCACCTGCTCTGGATCCTGAGAACCAGCAGTCACAGATGGTGACCTGGGCATATGTTCATAGTTGCATTAGGTATGAAGCCCTTCAGTGTCACTAGAGAGATATCAGCTCTCCAAAGTGATGGTAAGTGTCAGGGTCACCTACAGTAAGGCTATATCCTAAATTCTAGGTATTGTACTACATGGTGCCACTACCAAGTTAGGAATGGATGAGACCTGAATTTGGGTTTAGAATGGCCAATATTTTCTTTGCAGTCCCACAGAACTAGTAAGAACCAAAGGTCCACACTATTAGTACTAGTGCTGATTTCATCTTGGACATCACAGGTGAAGAAGTCCAGCTCATTGTTAGAGCTGGAAGACATAATGTTGGAAGAGTGAATAGCTTCTGCCCCGTGATTAGTCCAGAGGCTCTGCACCATCGTTACACCAATAGTAAACATTAAAGATAGGATGAGAATGATGGTCAGAAAAAGGTGGAAAAGTAACATTGATGCTGGACCCTGTACGGTCTGTAGGCCTACTACAAGAACTGCTGCCAGCAGTGCAAAGGATGTGTTCAGCCTTAAAAAGTGTTTGAAAGTAAGGCAGTGACAGGTGTCAAAGTTAGAGTTTAAGCTACCATGAAGCGATGACATAAATTTGTTGACCAATCATCAAAATCTTGGTCTGTTTGGAAGGGATTATTTCCAGAACAACAAATTACTTACAGTTAGATATCTGGTGGAGAAGTCATACCCAATGCTCAAGTCAGACAATGTTTGAATTAGAGCTTAGATTAGTTTAGCATTACGAACCACAGGGCCAGAAATTTTTGATAGATTTTGAAAGGCCTACAGAGCTACAGTGATGCCAGGCAATGAAAAATAATCAACCTTTGGTTGACTCCAAGATGTGCTATGGCCAACACTGGAGCTGGGGCTACATCAGTTTTCCCACTGTGCTTCTGGGCAATAAAAGTCTGAAGAAGGAGGCTTGTTGGCAGATCATGCCAATGTGATTGAATGGCTTGGGTTTCTGGAGCTGGCTGTCACTGGTCTCTAATATTAAAGGCAGATTTTGATTTGAGAATAGATTGGGTTCTGGGTTACAGTAACTTAAAAGCAGAGTCTGCAGCTCGATTAGCATGGAAAATGAAAGGTTAGTGAATCTAGTATGAGGTGTGGTGAGGGTGAATTAAATAGAGCTAACAGGAGTCACTGGAGTGTTAAAGACAGGTCAGAGAAGGCGTTTAGGAGGGCATGTAGTGATAAAAGGGCTCAGGCACCAGATTTGTCACTGGGTTTTCCAGTGACAGAAGAAAAGAGGTTTGTGTTAGGTCACTTTAATGAAAGGTCAGGCTCATATCTTTACATCTAAAGTTGGGAGTAAAAGGAGATTCTTTTATGGCAAAGACAGAATGTCTGGCTGCAATAAAATTTTATTATATAACAGTACTTTCATTTTTTGCACGCATTGCTAGACTCTGATGTTAGAGGAAGGGTTAGATTTAGCTTTAAAAGCAAAGGTTTAGGACAGCAGAAATTGAAGAATACCGTTTATAGCTTGCTCCCAAGAGAAATGATCAAGTGTAGTGAGATTCTTTCAGGGTGAATTATTTCATTGCAGGAAGTTGTTAGGTTTTGGGAGAACAAGGGTACCTGGCATGGCAGATATTGGCAGAAGGGAATGACATTGGCTTAGCATGGAAGATAGTCACTGGAGTGTAAAGGAAAGGTTTGGTTAGGGTGAAGACTTGACAGAAGGGTTGTTGTCAGCACAGGAATCATAAAATGCAAAGTTGAGTGCTAAATGACAGTGAAATAAATAAACATCAGAGTCTGCTAGAGGCAACTGGGATAAAATGAGCACCAGTTGCAGTGGGATCTACTGGTGTAGAAATACTTCTGCAGCTGTTGGATTCACTAGACTGTGCTTTTAAAGTTTCAATATTTAAAAAAAAGGTTAGGATTCAGTTTTATTATTGTTAGAGATCCCTAAAGCATTCACTGTGATATATTATATATAGGCTTATTACAATTAAGACTAAAAAGCAAGTTGGTTTAGTGTGTGCTGAGTCTATTAAAGGTTCAAAGAAAAGTGGTGGGCGGAGGGGTCCTTCAGGGAATTTTTCTCTCCCTACCACACAAAGGTTTGGGAGTTGAAGTGCCAGGACCAAGAACAAAGGAGTGGTTGATGACTCTAGATTCCACCTTAATGGTGGGGTGGAGGTGAAGAACAAACCCCCAGCACCTGGGAGGGGGAGAGGTTTTTTTCTGTGTGGTGGTTTGACTTAATTTTGGGACAGCTGGTGTGACTGGAAGCCACTGTTTTTCTAGGCTGGTGAGAGCTCCTTCTGGCTCTGCTCTTCGCCTTCCCCTCTCCATCTCTGGGCACCCTGAGTTTCAGAGACAGAGAGAGAAGAGAGAGGAGGGTCACAGCTGCCTTGGGGTATGCTGCAGACTTTCTTTCCTGGGGACCAACTTTGGCTGCAAGGAGGTTTCTGGGAACTATCACCACCTCTCAACTTCCAGGTTTCCTTCTTTGAACAATGGATAAGAAGGGAGTCTGCTCTGCTCCACAATAAAGACTCCATCCTGCTCCCACTTGAGCCACACAGCCTGTTGTCTCTGCCTTGCTGGGAAAAGATGAGAACCCACCTTGCAGCCCGCTGAGGTGTGACACTGCCACCTGCTGTCAGTAAATATAATTGCACCAGGAGGAATTACAGGTTTGGGGTGTTGTTTTTTGGTGCTGGGCGGGAAGGAGTTTGCTCTGGTCTGTTCATACTTATATCTATATCTATCTATCTATCTATCTATCTATCTATCTATCTATCTATCTATCTATCTATCTATGGTAGTTAAGAACAGTTATTCTTCTTATATATTTTTTTAATTAAACTTCTTTTTAAATTTAACAGGGGTGTAGTGTTAGTTATTGAGAAGTTCGCTTCTCTAGTTTAAATACACACTTTGGTTTCCTTTACAGAATCACAGACTATTCTGAGTTGGAAGGGACCCACAAGGATCATCGAGTCCAACTCTTAAGTCAATGGCCCACACAGGGTATTGAACCCACAGCCTTGGCATTATACAAACAAGTTTTAACCAGTTTAGCTAATCTCAGGGTCAACTGGGACGAGACCCTCACATTACACAAAGGCTGTAATCTCAAACAAAACCTACCCTAAGTCTAACCATGGGACCCTGTTAGCTAACCTACATAACCTCTTCCAACCCTTATCCTAATTCTGACTGGAGTCTAAAGACTCTTTAGATCTTTACCCAGGTGTTCTGGTTCTGATGTAAATTCTCTCCCTGCCACTAACTCCCCATGCCATTAGTTAACAAAAGAAGTAGTTAACTACTACCAGTTCCTTCTCGATCGTTTTGGGTGGGGGAAGACTGGGGGAAGGTGTGGCAAGGAATGGGTTTGCACTGTCTCTTTTGTTTTTACTGGTGGGACATCACACAGATCTAGGGGAAGATTGGAGCTGTGTGTCGGAGAGAAACCTTTTCTCCTGCTCCTCGCTGCTCCTGTGGACTAAGATAGTTTTTTCTTGCCACTGCTGTTTCTCCTGGTTTTGGCACTGGGGCCCTGGATGCCGCTCCAGCCTCACCGTCGCCAGCAGTGTCACGGCCGCCCACCCCAGCGCAGCAGGGACCCAAGAAAGAGGAGTCACAGCTGCCTTGGGGACACACTGCAGCTCTCCACTCCCAGCTTTCCTTCTTCATTTGGGACAAAGGACAAGGAGAGAGAGGGAATTCATCTGAGTGCTCACCGCTCGTCTCTGCCTCGCTGGGAAAAGACTGAGAATTCACCCTGCAGCTAGTCAAGGTGTGGCACTGACACTGTCCATAAATATAGCTGCTCCAGGAGGAGCCTACCATTTTGGGGGTTGTTCTCTTTTATTTTTACTTGTGGTGTTATGGGAGTAGTTTGCTCTGGTCTGTTTACAGTAATATCTACATATATATGTATATATATATAGTAGTTAAGAACAATTATCCTTCTTATATCCATTTTCTAATAAAAGTTCCTTTTCTTAAATTTAATAAAAAGTGACATGATTATTGTGGAGGAATCCTCTTCTCTACTTTTTGATAAACAGTTTGGTTTCTTCCCTCAAACTAAGACACCAGGGTGTCAAGAGGCCTATTGTAAGCCTTATGGTGTTGAGGATTTTGAAAATATCTCAGATTAACAAGTCTGAAGGGATATTTTCATTTTTTTTTCTGGCTGAACTCTGGAATGTTTCTTGACCAATGTGTCAGCTTTTATTTTTTTTCCGTAGTGTTTCAAAGATATTGAGCCTTCAGTGAGAGAGACTTCAATGATTTATGGTTATTTTTCTCATTTCAGTCCATGGAGATTATAGCTCTGCTTCTTTATGAGAACATTTGAAACTAGTACTGCTGTTATCAGGCATGGGAAATATGTCTTGACTTTCATGGGATTTAGGTCAGTATTAAGGATAAAAGGACTTGAAGAATAATTTCCTTAGTGACTCCTCAAATTCTGACAACATAACAAATGAAATAGTGTTGGACTTGAGCTTGCTAGGTAAAATCAAGCAGTAATGTTGCAAGATTAGAAAAAGGGGAAACAGGGTGCTTAGCCAGATTAGGGTCTATACCTGGAGGCTATAGTTAAGGGCATTCTTTGAGAAAGCACTCACAGAAAAGCAATTCTGAATGTTCAACATTGTTCAGCCCATTAGGGCACGAGGTTAATTTTCTGTGGCTCATAAGAGAAACATTATTTTAGGAAGAGATGGATTTCAGATCCATATTTAGAATTCATTTTGTTTAAACAGGACAAATGATTATTTTTTGTGTCAAGGATTGTTATGGGTTCACCTAGGTGGGCCTAGATTTGGGCTCTGAAGTTTGGATTAGGCCGAAGCTGTCAGCTGACTTGAGCTGGGCTGAGCTGACAGCTGACCTCTTCTAGCCAGTAACTTTGTATTCCATACCACATTATGACATCATCTCCAGGGAAGTAGGAACCAGTGTGGGAGTGGTTAAGGCAGTCGCTTCTCAGCCCTCCTCTTGGGAGGACGCACGATGCTGTCCCAGGGGGGATGGAGAGGACCAGGCCCACCACTGGCTCACAGGGTACCTCAGGAAAGTAAAATGTGTTGTTCTGGGTCTCTCCTTTCTGCTTGGGTTTGTCTCCCTGGGGAATGAGCTTCTTCTTAAGTAATGTGTAGTTAGGACAGTAGAATTTGTGTGTTCATTAAGAAGCTGAGGTGGGGAACTTGTTGTTGCAGACTTGTGTGAGTGTATATTTGTACTCTCTTCTAATTGTCTCTTTCTTTCTGTGAAAAATATATGTAGATTTAGTATAAATGCAGTTTGAAGTGTTTTTTTTTCTTTCCCCTCTCTTTTCCTCCCTTTCCCTGGTGTTAGGAGGGAGGCTTTTCTCTCTGTGCTTGGGGGGGTTGGCAGTTGCTTATCTCAAACCAAGACAGTGTTTTGGTAACCTGGCATTGACCATATTCTGCGGAAAAATCTCTACTGGAGGACAAAACACATCCTTTTCTCCTGTTGTAGTACAAGGTGTATGTCCTTTCTGTAGCAGACTATGTGCTAGTGCACATGGATGATGAAGATGTTGTTGTACTGGCTGTTGCCACAGTGAAAAGCTGCACATGCACAAAGTTCACACGTTCCTGGTTCATGGAAGCGTGAGTCTTCATTAGGAATGTTGGGAGGGACAAGATGTACACCCTGCACACACCAGCCCCTCCTTTCTACCTATGGCAAAAGCATTGTATAGAGAAACTATAGTGCTGTTTTCTACTGGTGGTTTTAAACTGCTACACATCACCTCAGGTCCTGCATGGTGGGAAGCCAAACAATTAATGTAAATATGATACTCACGGGAGAAACTGTGTAATTAATTGTAACTAATGTAACTGTTACACTACAGAGGAGAAATTAAAAATGTTTTGCAAATTATTGTAAAGAATTATCAGAAGGCAGCTTATTACCATACTAACTACTGTCATTTAGTCATCAAGTCACACACTGTCTGCATCATGGTTTAGACCTTTTCCACTGTAATGCACCAATTCTAGTATGCAGATGACAAATACTCTTTTGAAATTATTTAGATTAAATTCTTCAAAAGTTCTCACATTATCATTGAGGATCAGTCCAACACAGTTTTCTCCAGATGACAAATTAATTTAATGACATATTCTATGAATAGGATAACCAACCAGAGTTATTAACCACTTTATAATAGGTGCATATTCAGAAATCAGAGCATTTCCTGTGCATGAGCAGGTATTACTCACATCACAGCTTTTCTGGATTTACTACTACATGGATACTTAAAAGAAGACATAGATATTTAATCACATCTCCAGAAAGTTTCACTCAGATGAATTACTTCAGCAAACTTTGAAATTAAGTTTAGTGGTATGTATACTAATGCTGGCATGGTTGAAGATTATAGTAGGTGATGAGAAACAGTACATACCTGTGGTAAGTGATGAGTAAATGTGAGGTCAACTCACCAACTCTGCAAAATAAAGAGGAAGGAAAACAAGGAGGCCAGCACATGTCCCCATTCACAGCTGAAGATAAGAGCACCCAAACATTCCAGTGTAGCCCCCTGATCTCCTCTGGGGACATCCCAGTATGCTTCAGTTACTGGAAAACTTTCTGTTGGTTAATAAAATTTATTTGTTGCTCCCCTAGCTATGCTGCTTGTTTCATCGAAGGCTTTAGCAATTTTCAAACATCATGTGATATGGGAAATAGTAGAGAAAGCAGAGACCTCTAAATGAACAAAGCCTTACAGACAAGAGCAGTGGGACTAAATCCTAATGTTTCCACTTAATCAGCATGCTATCTTATTGTACCTAGTCATTACAGCTTGTCAATAGATGGCTGCCAGGGAGGGCTCTAGTTACTGTAAGCATGAGCATCCTATTACAGTTTTAGAAGACCTTTATTGTGTATGTTTTCTTTTTATTTTTATAAGACCATTTCTCCTCCCTCTTCATGAAATTCTTCACAGGTAGAGACCCAGGGAGTCAGCTGGCTGTAACAGGGTATAATTTCTCATGTCTATCTTCAGCTACTTGTCCAAATCCACTACTCTGATTAGTAATGCTTGAAATATATATCCTGATACACAGGGCACAATTTAGTGGTTAAAACGTGGGCCTTGTGCTTTCTCCACAAGGACATAGGTGTTCCACATGCCTTATGTCACACGTCCCCAAAATCCTGGATACCTTGGCTTGTGTCTAACAGCACCAGTTATCTCCATGTAATGGAGATGTGAGGGACTCACCAGCAGTTTGGTGTCCTTGGGCTGGTGATATCACAGCCATGAGCAGCAGATGCTGCTGGGATCACAGCCCAGACATGCTGGGTAGCTTTCCCACTTGTGGAGTGGCAGAAGTCTCAGCTACCTTGGATGGCCTGTGCTTGCCTGGCTCCACAGCTTTGCCTCACACTGCCTTCAAAATGCTGCTTGCATGCCAGGCAGCTGTGTCAGCCCCAGCTCCCCCAGACCTGCTGCGCTTTCCCACCAAGGGCACTGGGATAGGGCTGGGTACAACAGGACATCTTGCAATGCTGCCCCATCACCTGGGCACCTAGTTGTCTCTGCCCCGACTACACAAGAACACTTCACATAAATTTCCTGCACTTGCTTTGTTACATCTCACAGCACAATCAAAACCAAGGTATCAGCATTATAATATATATTAGCAAAAAACCCAAACCCAATTACCAACATGCGGTTACAGTTCTGATGGTACAAGGGTCAAGGTAAATATTTTCAGACCAATTCCATTAAAAGCAATGGCAATACAGTTATACAGATAATAAAAAGATATCCTATGGCTTTATTTTTCAGAGTCTTAAATGTGTCTTCACCCCAGGTTACAATTTTGCTGATGAGTGAAATTGCCATTGTAAAAGTTACCTGTCATTGGTCTCAAGTCTGGTAGTTCATTCTTACCTACATATTCTATTGTCCTTACCATGACTTCATACATTCACATTGATGACCAAATATTCAGTATTAAAAGAATGTTTATGCCCCTTGTTGTGCATATCAGATAGTACTTCTACTAGGCATGGAATAGGTGTCTACCGTTTTATGCTACCAGTGATCTATGGTCTGTCTGATCCATCAGGATCAAAGAACTTGCAATACTTTTTTAAGTTTGTCCAACATCTAATCTACCTCTCAGGGATATTAAGGAACTAGGAATGGGTGAAACATTTGTCTCTTCATTCTCAAATCAAGTTCATGTAATGACTGTCTGCATTTTTCAAAGAGGTCATTATATAAACAATTATTTAGGCTTACAACTTAGGTGCACAGGGATACCATGAATGATTCATGTGATTTCCTATATTTGACATTAGAAAGTACATTAATTTAATTTTCTTGTTATTACATAAGAGTGAGTGAATGACAAGGTGATTAATCTAGCCCAAAGTGTCACAAAGTTTGTTCCTTGCTCTCTCTCTCTCTACTTTTCTTTATCTTCAGCATTCAACAAAGTTACTTGAAAATGTTTTCACTGAAGTCATTAAGGCTTTTCACAGGCATAGTTTGTGATGACAAAGACCTGCAGTCAAGAAACACTGACATTATAGAGTGCATTGTTATTTACCATCCTTGCTGTAGGCCTGTGAAAGCAGCTCCTAAAAATGATAGCAGTTTTGTTACAGAAATCAGTGACATATCCCACAGGGAACAGCCTAGGAAAACTCTCCCTTTGATCCTGTTAATATAAATCAACCTGACAATCAATGTCAAGGATGACTGTCAGACACAAACTAGCATAAAAGGAAAAGAAAGGCTTTTTAGGAAACACACACAAAAAAGTTGAAATGGAAAATTTAACTAATGTTGATACTATTCCTAAGAACAGCTATTGACAAGTCTAAGGTCAGGCATTTGAGTAGAAAATATTGGGAAATACAGCTTTTATTGCTACTGTCAAATCCTGGTGGGTTTTTTTTCCTTTGGAAATAAACAAATTTTCACAGATAGAGTTAAAACTGCATGACAGCTAAAATGTGGGAAGTAGCAAAGTTTTTGTTTATATTACCTTGGGTTATTTGGTGTTCTTATTGCTAGTTATATAAGAAAATAATGAAGTGATATTGCTTTATTTATGTTCAGTTGTCAAGAAGAAGGAACAATACTCTGAGCTATCCAGCATGCCTCCCAGTCTTTGTGATTAAAAAAGACAATTACTCAAGATTTGTGGAAGCACCTCACCACTTGTATTAGGAAATCTCTCTCTCTCTAAAAAATTCCATTATGAAGCAATTTCCATTAAGAAGTACATCCTCTCTCTTTTCCAAAGAGGAAGTATGGCCTTAATGAGCACAGGTAGCAACCTTGTTCTGCACCTTGTGTACTGGTCCAGAGGATTTTGACTTCCAGTTGTGATACTGTTTATGCCTTGTGAGATAGATAACTTTGTAGCAGCACAGATTAGCCTGTTCCCTTATTATCTCTCAACCCTATAAAAATTAATATCCTTGGATAATAATAAACAGTTCCTGGATTTATAATACTGTCAGCGAATTATTGTGACTCTCAGTAGAGATTCATTCAGATGTAGGACAGAAGATATTTCTAAGCAGCATATCACAAAAGGTAAAAAAAATATGAAGAAGAAATTATGGCATTTTTCACAATATAGTTAATAAACAGAGTGTGAAATGTTGAGCTTTGAAACTGGCATTTCTAATGTTATCTGAAATCAAATGGCTGATGCTTGTATATGCCTGCATTTTCAGATTATGGGTTTGCCTTACGGGCTCTCATTGTAGAAGACAGTGAACTAATTACTCATCTGCATAAGCCATGAAAGGCAAAGGCTGCCTGGTGTTCAGAACAATGTGGTGAACAGAACTCTAGTCTAGGCAGCAGATAACTATCACTCCATTGGATGTGATAATCTGCAAGTATCGAACACCTCAAGACTGTTCCTACCTCTTCCTTTGATCTGGGTCATGGGATGTCACATTTCTAGGCTCATCTCAGTCCTTTTTTCCTTTGTCATTGAGAGGACAAACCACATCCTGTGGCACATCGAACAGAGCAGCACAACCAGTTAGATATAAGAGGTGATTATCCCACTAGTGTAGCATCACCTGTGTGCCATTCTGGGCCCCACAGTTTAAGAAGGATGTAAAGGAACTCAAATGGGTTCAGAGGAGGACAATAAAGATGTCAGTGATACTGGAAGAGATGTCCTGTGAGGAGTGGCTGAAGACTTTGGGCTTATCCAGTTTGGAGAGAAGGAGGCTGAGGGACAACTCTCAGCAGCTTCCTGTGGAGGGGAAGCAGAGAGGGAGCTTCTCTTCTTCCTGGGATCCAGTGACAGGATCCACGGGAATGGTTCAAAGCAGCACGTGGAGGTTCAGACTGGGCATTAGGAACCATTTGTTTGCTGAAAGAGTGGTCAAACAGTGGAATAGACTACATAGAGAGCTAGCTGATGCCCCAAGCCTGTTTTGGACAATGGCCTTAAAAACATGCTTGTAACTTTTCGTCTATCCTGGAGAGGTAAAGCAGCTGGACTACATGTAGATCTCTTCCAACTGACCTTCCCTTTCTCTTCCCCTTCCCTTTCTCTTCCCCTTCCCTTTCTCTTCCCTTTCCCTTTCCCTCCCTTCCCCTGCCCTCCCCCTCCCTTTTCTCTCTTTCCTTTCCTTTTCTCTCTTTCCTTTTCTCTCTTTCTCTCTTTCTTTTTCTCTCTTTCTTTTTTTTTATCTCTTTCTTTTCCGTTTTCTTTTCCTTTTTCTTTGCTACTGGCAAAAACTCTAGAATTGTTTCTCCTCTGTTTTGCAACACAGAGTTGGAGATAGTTACTCTTGGTATGAGAAAGGGACTTGGGTGGCCCATGAATTTGGGGGCCCTCCTTTGTAGATTTTGGTAACTTGAAATAAAGCTTCCTGTGACCATGCTGACGGATGAGAGTAAATGCTCATCATTTCTCATTGTGGGAAGACCTGACTCTACCATCTCTTAGAACATGTCTCTTAAAAGAGATGAATTCTTATCAAGTTTCAATCAATTGAAGTTTTGTGCTTTTCAAAATGTTCCTAAACAGCCTACTGACAAAAGTGATATCCGGGAAAAGTGGAAGTCAGAACATGGAGATGAAATAACCTTAGGGAGATCTTACAAGAAGTCACAGTAAGAGAAGCAGAGTTTTCTGATGTGCAGTCCTCTGGTCTGATCTCTTTATGACATTGCTTTCATCTTTCTTGACCCAACATCATTTTCAAAGCAGCCTATGAGCCTCTTCTGTTTCAAAATTGAAAACTGTATCCTACACAAATCAATTAAAATTAAAACAGAAGCACACAATAGTGTCTTACTGATATCCAGTGTCTTGTCTTTTTTTTTTACAACAATGTGGTTACCCCATTCCCAATAAGTTTTTCCTCAGTTTTCCTGTTATTTTAAAAACGGTGTAAAACTATCCAAACTATTTTTCTGAGTAGTGTTGTCTCAACCTATAATCTTGTCTGTGCTAGTAATGTCAATTGCATATTTTTTGGCATTTCAGACCTTTTATCGGTGACAAATTAAAGCCTTATAAACTGTTTATTTACTCATCATTCTCTAATTCTACACATAATTATGCATGCATAAATCTTCTGTTATTTTCTATATTTCCACACATGTCATTTATAAAGTAACCAGACTGCTCTTTCCCCCCACTTTTCATGAACACACATCCATGTGATATCAAGAATTTTACTCTACAGTCCCTTTTTTCTTGCTGGTATCCTTCTTTCTCATGTTATTCCTCTCTGATTTTGTATTTGTTTTCTGATAATGTGCATCAAACCTAGTGCTTTTAAAAGGTTGAGAGATGTCTGAAGTATGAGCTATACGCATCAGGATATGCAATTGTTCACAATTTTATAAATAAATTTAAATTAGACAAAGAAAATTAATATTACATGATTAACATTACTTTATTCTTATTCTAACTATATTTTAAAGAAACTCCTTTTATTCACTAGCTTTGTCATAGCTTCTGTTATCTGTGATTTCTGTCTGAGCAAAGTGTGGTCATCAAGGAAAATCAATACAGTATCAGACTTACTTGTGCAAATACAAGTCACAGTCAGCCAGCCAATACAAATACTGAAGGATCATTAAAATGACCATTAAAAGTAATATTTCAAATAAGCTAAACACTACAATTGTACCTTCATGTAAAAATTCAAGTTTTAAATACCCTTCTTATCCAACAGATAGTTATCATGTCTTTTTTATGAATTTAATTCTTGTGTCAATGACAAATATTTCTGAACATGAAATCAAATATACTTTGTTTTCACTTGTTATCATCAAATTGTGCCAGATTATGAGTATCAGCAAGGAAATGACTGTCCTTGTCCCCACTACATTTGACACAGTTGCCATTTTGCAGTGCTTCCCCTCCACACACACATACCTTTTACATTTATTTTCTTTTCTTCTTTTCCCATCAACTCTGAGCCCACTGGCTGCTTTTAGCAGTGTTTTTAATGGATCCTTTAAAGTCTGACACTTCTAAGAGCTAAATTGGGAGATATTTAAGACCCCTTATTTCATTTTCACTATAAAAAAAAAAGAATGTTAAATGTAGGGAAGCATCAGTGAAACCTACCCAGACCCACAGGGGACTTTCTTCATTGATGGTGGCTCTTGAGGTGCCAGTTTAGTGCTCCATCTCCCACTCAATCCAGCTGGGGGATACAGCAGGTCACTCTGGCCTTATCCATTGCCTTCCTGCGGCTTCTCCTGCCCTAGCTGCTCTGCTGTGTTTGGTCCACATTAATAGTAAACATGTTTTCCAGTTAAACTTGTTTCATCCCAGGAGTCCAACCTGAGGAGAGATGGCTGTGGCCCAGCACCCTATCGAAAACAGCTCTTCAAGAGACAGATTTTCTGTTTTCAGTTCAAATATTTGATGCTCAGTGTTTCCCAGTAAATCCTCACTTTAGGGGGTGAAATTAATGACTATAGTAATAATCCTGCAACTGTCTTATCCAGAGAACACTAATGGATTGTAAATGTAAAAATACCAGTAAGCAGCTTCTGAAGCCAAGCTCAGAAGAAAGTCTGTCTAGGAAAAATTAAAGATTTCCAGGCAGCAGCAAATAGCTGACAAGGATGGCAAAAGCCATTCCTAAAGACGATGAGCATTATATTCCAGAACTTCCAAGGATAAAGAATTCACTAGAACAGTAATGGGAAATAACTTCCAAGTATCAGTGCAAAGGACACTGCTGTAATATTCCTGTCCTTTGCCAGGCTTACACAGAGTCATTATGCTGTTATAAACACTTCTGTATAAAGAAACAGATTTGAAGACAACCTCTAATGAAAAAAATGCACAAGCAGGTAGAGGAAATCATAACCTGTATTTGATTTGGTTTTTGATCGATATGCTCTTCTCAAAGTACCATACTTGCCAACCAAGGCCAAAACATTGCAGGACAACCAGAGAGAAAAGAGTCATGACCCTGTTTAGGCTACAGAAGCAAGATAGACTCTGAGCTATAGATTATGGGAAACCCAGGTTGGTTGTCTTTGCTTGACTGATTATTTTTATATATGTTTGCAGTTACAGCTTGGTGCCATGTGTGTCTGATTAGGACTGTCAAGTAACCATAGCATCCAAATACACTCAGCTAATAGGATATGCATGGCTTTGCAAATAATGATGTCAAGTTGTCAGAGAAGAGATCACAACCCCTAGAACTGTAATACTGCCCTTTCTCAATGTTTCGATTTTTTATTTTGCTTCCACACTGTTATTAAATTCATATGAACTTGAATGATATTTCAATTTGGTGAAAACTTAAATTATAAATGAGTTCATGCAGCTGGAGGGAAATCATCTCATATAAGTGTCATGTTTGAAGTATTCAAATAAGGGAATTTGAACCCCTTCTCAAGGGAGACAAAAATTACTGAGAGATGTTCAGTAGTGTTTGCAACACATACTAATGTGAAGTAACTCTGTGTAGCTCAGGCCTTTCTTGCTGCATTCTCCCTCCTTGGATTTCCCATTACCGTTTTCAGGTCCTCCTGCGGAAAGCAAACCCCATGCTTGTGCTCACCTCTATGTACCAGACTAACACATTGACCTAAATTAACTAACTCATCTTCTTGCCATGTGAGGAGCCATTGGTTGCAGCCTGGAACCCTGTGTCCAAAAGAGCCTCACTATCATCTGCTCCCTGCATTGGACTCCTTGGCTACTGCTCCTGCTGTGATTTCCTCTCCCATCTCTGCCCTCCTTTTCATCCTTTGAAGTGAAAATATTTTCACCTTCATTGAACACCCCATCACCACCACACCCTGCTGCCTTTGAGCCTGTCTCATTGCTAAAGCCATCCGCCTAAGGGAAGTGTTTCCCTAGTGTTCAGGTGGTCCCTGATGCAGGCATAATCATATTACGAATGAGAATTGTGACTGTCTCTAGGGGCCCTGGCACCACTCAATGCCCTGTCATCACAGCAGCCCTGTTAGAGTTAAAATGCTGAAGCACCTTTTCCCACCAACCTCACCATGAGCTCCCAGAGGAAACACAGAGGAACAGACACAGCGAAACCTGCCATTTCTGAGCTGGTCTACAAAGCTCTCCAGCTGCTTGGGGAGAGGCTGGTTTACATCTGACAAGAGCAAGAAAAGGTCATGTTTTGTGTCTGGTGCACTTCACATATTTCTGCACCTCTTAAACAGCAGAGAGCCACTGTGAGTCTCAATTATGAGTCTCTTGAAAAGGGATTTGAATGCTTTTCTCATATAATAACAGCAGAACTAGAGTGGTGTCATGGCACAAACATGCACAGAGAGACTGCCATTTCACAAGGTTTCTTTTTCTGCTGAAAGACAATGCCAGAAATCACTGACATTTATGCTGCAGACTGATGAAATTGGTAAAAAATAAAGTACTTGCGCAAATAGAAGTGCATAGATAAATAGATAGACATACAGATATGTGTACATATACAATTATCAAAACAATGTACATAAGAGACCCAATGTTACTCTTGATTTCTGCAAAATTATGAGTTGATATGAGAAGGTTTCTTTCAGAGTTAGGGGAAAAAGGGACTCCTTGAGTGACCACAGGTCACAGGTGATGCTGTTTGCAGGGAAAATGGGAGCTCCCTCTAGCCACCTTTCTCCATTGGGAGCACAGATGACATCTGACACAGGAAGAAGTGTGGATCTCCTGTGAGTTTTGGATGAGAATTTACCAGGCTCTTTTCTACTCTCAGTCAGTCTTGGCTCTTATTTCACAGCCCCTCACCTGTTCTGTAGGTCTTCAGCTCCTGCCAGCTCTGGAAGGAGCAGGCCATGCCATGGGCAGTGAGCTGTCCATGGCATGGCAGCAAAGTCTGCAGCAGTGTGGAGAAACTCCCTCATTTTTTTGTATGTATACAGGGAGCCTTCCCTCCAAGCAGATGCACACTCTGAGTGAACTGCGGTCCCTCTGAAATGGAGGATGGAGTTTAGTCTCCACAGACCAAACACCAGTGCCTTTGCTGGTGGGACAGCTTTCCATGCAGTAAAACATGCAGATACTTGCTCCTGATGATGTAGCCCAATCTCTCCTGGCCATATCAATTCAGACAAGTGGTCCCTCAGATAGAGGACAGCATTTTGTTGCAGCAGTGGTGGGGGAGGCTAGCCAAATTCTGGGGATTGAATGGGATTTCCATACTCTATACAGACCTGAGAAAAGTGGCAAAGTTGAACTGTACTCTTAAAACCCAAGTCAATAAAATTTGCCAAAAGACATCTATGACGTGGCTTCAGGCCTTCTTATAGCCTTACTAAGGAGTCACATACACTCTAGACAGAGGGACCGCATAAGTCCCTATGAAATATTATATAGCAGGCCATATCAAATTCCACATATTCCAGGAGACATTTACATGAGATGGAAAATTGATTTATAGAAATACTTAATGGTTTAAAGTTCTACTTTGTAGAAACTCCTGAGGTTCATTGTGTTATCCAGACCTCTAGGATTGGATACTCCTGCACATCTCTTCCAATCTAGAGACTGGGTCTATATCCAATGGTGGGATGGTGACCCAAGCTAAGTGGAGAAGACCATTTCACGTCCTGCTGACCACCCTCACTGCAGACAAAGTTGCTGACAAAAGATCTTGGATCCACTACTCCAGAGTCAAGAGAGCCTCTCCTCCTGAAATTATTGATAAAACAAGAGACTGTTACAGATGAAAATGTGGTTTAAACGGTTCTCTCTGGGTTTATTACCTACACAGCTGGTAACCAGGATCCAGGTTTGGAACCAGAATTTGCATGTAGCTCTAGTCCAAAATGTATCCAACATCCTTCACAAAAGTAGTTGTTGGATTTGTACTCAAATGCCAACAATTGAGGAGGATAACAATTGGCTTTTAATTCATGTCTTAATGAATGAGACAAAGATTAGAAAAGTCCCTAAAAGCAATGATCACTGAAGTATTTTAGTGGCTGGAAGTTAGACACAAGTCATTAAGGCATACTTGCCTATAGCCCTGAACAGCTTAATTCCTGACCAAGAAAATGATGCAATACCCTCTGTGGTTGTTAATGCCTCAGGAAAAGTCATTCTCCCTCCGTATTGTCATAAAACTGAATTGAAAATAAGGATACCACCGAAATTGGTCATGAAATTGGTCATAAAATTGTCACAGACACCTTTGAGAATATGATTCCCCTGCAGGCTTCAGGATGGTATTGGATATGTAAAAATGAAGGAAGGAAAGTTTTTCTCCTTGATAAAGATCAGGCTTATGTTCTTGGGGCTGTGATCCCAAACATAACAATATTTGATCAAATTGGAAGACAAAATGGGAGGATAGGAATTCTATATATGAAGGATAAAAAGATTCAACAACCCTCTTGGTAGAACGTCCCACCACTTTCCACAGTGTGATCAGGGCTCTTAACCCTTCTTTAAGAGTATTGGAACTAGAGAAAGCAATCATTAATATTTTGGCTGCTGTGGAACATATCAAAAATCGTACTTTAGATGCAATCAGGGCCTCACAAGAAGAAGTTTGTAGTTTGTCTCGTGGTTTTGCAAACCAGAATGGCTCTCTATTTTTTACTGGCTTCATAAGGAGGTGTGTGCACTGTCATTATCTCCAGTTGTTGTTCTTACATAGATCAGAGTGGAAAGATTAATAAGGATTTGGCTGAAGTTTGGAAACCAACTCAGATTTTATATCAAGTAACTCTCAATGATAATCCATTGGACCTTGAAGACATCTTACATATTCATGCCCAAAGAGGCAGAACAAACTGTTTAGAGACAGAGTTCTAGTCAATAAACAGCAAGGTATTTATTAAGGCAATGTTGGGGAACCCTCCGATTAGCATCGGACAAAGAGCTCCAAAGTCAGCAGTGAGAGGCAACTGTATTTATATATCTCTAGTGAGGGATTACAACATTTTTTACATACATATTCATACACAGTTATAATATTGCAACATCTAGTTATAATATTCATAGCAGGCGGAGTTGGGGTCGAGCTGTCCATTTTGAGGAATATTATGGTGGGAGATCCTGTTACTTCATCTGGTGGTGGTCGTACTTTTACTCCTCATCTTCATGAACTTTTCAACTTGGCCTGGTTTTTGCTGACTCTTGTAGTGGGTCTTGCCAAACATGATACCCTGAATTTCTTATCTTCTTTCTTGGGATTAACCTGTTCTATCTTTGTTTATACATACTTTGCCCTGTCTTGGATGGGCCTTAAATTTTAACTCCCTTGAAAGTTCGATGCCTTCAGTAAATTAAACCTTATCTCTTGGAAACTCCCCTGAAAGTTGGATGCCTTTAGTAAATCCCCCTAGGTTCTGGTTTTGCTCTGCTTCAATATGCTTACTTCATGCTTACCAAACTGAACCTGGTTAAAACAGCTGTTCATTTTGCTTCTATTCATGATTAGTGTTGGCATTATAGTTGACTGCACTAAGTGTTGCTGTTATGCACCTCCATGGTGTAGGGTTAGATAAGTATAAATGGTAGAAACTGCAAAAGATATAAGCTTTGTCAAGTCTCTAAAGGGGAGAAATGATGCCTAAGGATTTTTTGTGTATTTTGTAGATTTTTTTAGAATTTTTTAGAATTTATGTAGGTTTTCCTGGATTGCTCACTGTCCTAGTTCAGCAAGAGGGACCAGCTAACCCTGTGTGGGGGTGATCAAAGCTGTGTATTCTACCCCCTCTATTCATTCCCCAAGGTCAATGGGCCATTAGCAGCAGCTGCCCAGGGAGCCATTATCACCTTCACACCCAGCCTGAGGGGGGCGGAGCTGCTAATGGGCCATCAACAGTTCAACACCCCCTGGCTCCCAGAGTTAATCACCCATTGTGTGAGTCCCCGCCCAGGGGGAGGGACTGAGAGCTCCCTGAGGGTACATAAGTGGTGGGTAAGAAGACCTTGGGAACTTTTCGTCGGATCCAGAGCAGCAGCAGGACCTCGACAGCAGGAGATCACCGCTCTCACCCAGACCACAGCCCTCGCCTGCACCAACAGGTTTTTCTTTTCCTTTTGCTCTGGACTTGGGGGAACCACAGGGGTCTCAGCACAAGGGCAAACAAACCCCCTTGGGTTTGTGCCTGAGGACACTGGGTTATACTGCTGGGGTTTTGTGAGTTGAAAACAATTTCCCTTGTGTGTCAGTGTTGTTATAGTAATATTATTATTAAATTTTAGCTCTGACTTATAATCTCTCTCGTGGTGAGTTCATTTTCCCTGCTGGTTCACCTTTAAACCAGCACACTCACAAAGCAGGTGGTGTTTGGAGATCACTGAGCAGTTTCTCACACATTCCTGAGTTTTGCCAAGGACACACTATTTTGAAGAGCACCTGCAGAATTCCAACTGAGGCAATTAGATAGCTTGAAGACAAAACAGAAGAGAAAGCTCAGAGCCCTTGGGAAGGTTCCAAGGGGCAGTTCTGAGCTATCCTGAGGGTAGGAATCAGGGACGATGAGTACCTCAGGTTGGTTATAGATATCATATATGTAAATTACTGGAAGCTATAAAAATTGTAACATTGCTGGACAGGCGTGTGCATACTTTAGGTGAGCACCGGGAAGCTTCCATAATAAAAGGTTATTTAGCTGTCTCAAATAATGCTGTTTTGAGAGTTTTTTGCAGGAATTTAGTCATCACCAGCACTCTGTGTGAGCATCAATGTCTGAGGCAGTGAACAGAAACTGTTCTTTGCTGTCTCAGAATCCTGAGGCTTGGTTCTAAATGAATTTAAGAAGAAGAAGTTTCATTTCCTACAGTTTGTGTCTCCTGTCATTACCTGTGGTAAAAAAAGAAAGTGGTTTATATTACTATGTGGAGGTCTACATATTTTTCAGGAGAGAAGAAAGTACCCTATGGAGCACAGAAAAAGACAAACTTCCCCCTAGAGATTTATACTGAGCTCACAAAAAGAAAAAAAACAACCCCCCCACCAAAAAGAACCAAAACCCCACAACCCAAAAAACCCCAACCAAACAACTCCCTCTGAGGAAAGCCAGCTTGCTTATCCACTCTTCATTTTGAGTAGCCCACAGCCTTCAGCACATTCACTCTCCATTGAAAATTTAGCAATGGTTTTCTTAGTTCCTAGACTTTCCAAGAGTTTTTCTCTTTGACAATCAACAAGGATTGGAAAGGAGCATACTCTTCCCCAACATGCCATTTTTGCAAGTCTCTCTGAAATGAAATGCCTTCACACAGACTTTGTTGACACCGCAGACAGCAGTATTTAAAATGTCTGTGAAACTTGCTCGTCACGGAGTCTCCTGGTGGATATGGCAAGACTACTACTAAGTTTTGAGTTTAAAACATTTCCAGTAAAACAACTGCGTAATTTTTGCCAGTGATGCTGGGTATTCCACCTGTGCAAATCCCATCAGCCTAACTGAGATCAATCCACTTAAATAACATCACTGGCTGTCATGCCTTTGAGAGATTTTCTCTGTTCTTCAAACATGTCAGAGCCTGCAGTCAGAGTTCTGAGCAATGGGAAACCCAACAGTTCTTCATCATACTAGAGTTTTCAGTCTCTCACTGAAGAATAAGCAGGTCTGCATTCAGTAGCATGTGGTTGTTATAAATTATGAATAGTGCTTATCCACAGCCAAGAAAACACTGATTTGTGCTGGCAGACTACTCAACATCATTATTATTCGTGTATGTGCAACTGCAGTCCCAGTCACTTAGAAACCTTGTGGGAAGGGGAGCTAAGGAGCACTAAAACTGGGAAGTTCTACTTTACTTCTGGAAAACTTCATCACCTGAAAGAGTATTTTCTCTTTTGTGTCAGTAAAATGGCTATTATATACAATATTTATGTATAATATTTCCAGATATGGTATCAACAGAGCTCAATCCTTTCTTTTTTGTTATACTTACTAAGACTTAAACCCTTTTGCTTCTTTTTCCTATACAATCAGGTTGCCAAGCAAATCTGATAGGACAGTCCAGATCTGTTTCAGCACAGATTTTGGAAAATTGCTGCTTTTCACTGTTCCCATGTAGTTGTCTGGAACTGCTCCCTTCTTCCAACAGGTATCACCTACCTATGCAGGGTAAGTCACTTCCTTCTGTCAGCATTGCATTCTTAAGCTGATCTTTTTGGTCACTCTACATGTTTGAAGATTATCATAGATTGTAATTACAGTACAATTTAAATAAGTATGATGCAGAGCTATTAGAAGAAAAGATTGCAGGCAAATCCCTGCCTGCTGAGAACCTTGTTTCACTGTAATTTCTGCCTCCTGAGTAAGATGTGATCAGCAAGGATGCACCCAGTGCCATTAGTTCCCATCCTCCCTGACAGCCTGCAGTGTGTGTGCCAGCCCTTTGCTTCAGCATCACCAGGTGCCACTTCGCTTTTTATTTTCATTTCAGCTGCTAAACAATTTAAGGCCTTTACATTCAATAACGTAAAATTGCTTTCCAGCCCTCCAAAATTCCTGAAGTACCTATCACCTTTACCCAAGGCCCTTCAGGTCCAAATCTTTGTAATATATTTCCTTATAGCAATCAAATATTTGCTCTAACTCAAAAAATATTTTGACTCCATTATCCTCCAGCACTATGTAGCAAACTACATTGGGAATTGTCTATCAGTTTTTCCCACAGCTTCTGGCAGAGTGTGCTATAAGTTATCAGATGTGTTCTGGAAAGAAATCTTATTGTAAATAACAGCACAATATATCCCCAGCCTCAAAGAAAATATAGATCACTACCCTAAAGAGTTATGTCTCTAGACAGAGTGTTTGCAACTCATTTTCATGTCGCAGAACTCTGTACATTTCATGGAGAAGAAATAAACCTATTTAGAAATTTTACTAAACAAATTTTAAACAAAAATATTTAAAATAATATATAAATATAGAATTAAAACCTTGAAATATAATTTGTTTATATTTTTGGTCAACAGTTCATACAAGATGGTTGAGATTACTTTTTATTATCACCTTCTTTACTTCAGAAGCACATCTATTTCAGGCATATATCTCTTTTCAGCAAGTGAAGCTTTTCTGTAGTCTTCAATTATTTTAAAATTGAAAACTCCCATTCATATCAGTAGCTGGATGTGAATATCATCAGTATAGGCATAACCAGCTCTCTAGTTACTACTAAATACTACTATTTTCTTTTTAGCTGAGATAGGTAGAAGTGTCAGTTCAATTTGCAGTACTTACAGTTTTTATATGATTTATTTTTCCTTGACACCAAAATTGTAGTCCTCTACAAACAGGTTTTGTATGTAGTCACTGCCTGCACTGATATCAGGGAAATACTGATGAAACCGGCAATTTGGTCACTAAATAGTCCCCTATTTCTCCTTTTACTTATCTTGAGGATCAATTCACTATTCAGCCTTAAAATTGTCCAGTGTTATACATGTGTGAAGGTCATTTTTGCTGCTGTGAGAGAGCTGCATTTGAAGCATCATCACACTTCCACACTGAAATTTGGGAGAAAATACAAGAGCAGCAATCCCCTTGGTTAAGCCAGGCTATGTTTTTGGAGCATTGTAAGCCAGGTGTCCTGACTGCTGGCCCAGACAGGTTGGCAACAAAGATCTTTACATTTATGAATGTGCTTGAAAACCCCTAACATCAATTTTGTTTGAGAGAGGGCAAATTTACCTGCAAGGTCATTCAAATGCACCCCTGCCCATCATTACATGGAGATGACTTTGCTAGTCAAGACAACATTTTCACAGCATGGTTCGAAGCAATTTTCAATTTGGCTACCAAAGCAATTTCCACTTCTTTTTATGTGCCTACTGCTTCCTGGAGGGTGTTTGATTTGCTCCACAAGGATAGCAAAGCTACTTTATGCTTGCACACAGCAAATATGAGACAATGTCTGTCACTCCTGCACCCCACTTGTGCAAGTTTTGAAGCTTCTGCCTCAGTCCTGCATGAGGCCAAAAAAGGGACAAACAGTTGCTGCACATGGACCTTCAAAAGTAGTCAAAAGACTAGCACATCTGCTAATGAGTACCTTTCCAATGGAAATCTCACACAGGCAAGCAAAACAGTATTTGAAAAAACACCTGTAAGCTGGAAGGAAAGCAAAAGTCTCTCCTGCCCTGTGCTTAACCCATCTTGCATGTCATGGCTGAATGCCAAATCACCCAGAGCTTTGACATAAAACTATGCATGTCTTCTCTGTATGGTCACCGTGCCAAGAACTTCTGTTTTCAGGATTTTCAGTCTCTATTGGTCTCTTATAACATAATGTGCAGGTTTTGGCTGAGGTAGAGTTAATTTCCTCACAGTGGCTGGTATGGGCCTGTGTTTTGGATGTGCTGAACACAGGATTGATATTATAGAGATATTTTTGTTATTGATGAGCGGGGCTTACACCGAGCCAAGGCCTTTTCTACTTTTCATACAGCCACACTGTAGTTTGGGTTTTTTTCACAGTTGTTTAAATTTACATTGCACATTTACAGATCCACTTGCAAAGCCCAATACACACAAGAGGAACAGTCAGTTGTAGCTGTGCTTCTATGATTAGAAACAGGACTGATGTAGTTACAAAAAATATACAAAATACAAGACAACCAACATAACGCTGGTTTGC
The DNA here is from genome assembly GCF_047495875.1 of Pithys albifrons albifrons. NCBI lineage: Eukaryota > Metazoa > Chordata > Aves > Passeriformes > Thamnophilidae > Pithys > Pithys albifrons. The sequence continues at coordinate 9,972,532 of NC_092458.1, forward strand.
AGAAACACTTCCTATGGTGCCAGTCTGGTTCTGGTATCAGCCTGAAAACCATTCAAATTTGCTGTGTTTCGTTATGTGAGTGCCTGGATATCAGTTGTCTCCCTATTTTGGTCTGGGGAATAAGGAGCCATTACCTCAAGCTGGGAAATAGCTGCAGCAACAAAAACCAAAGCACTAATCAGACCAGATGAAGTGGGAAGAGAGACCTCAGAGAACACATAATTGCAAGCATTTAGAATGGCTGCTGTATTTCTGGAGCTGATAAATAGGAAATGGAATCATCTCTCATTTGAGATCTGAGATAACTGCATAATTTCATTCAATATCAGTGCTTCTTTACAGGAGAAAGAACTTACAGAACTGTCACATAGAAGGTACTCAAATCTTAATGCCCCAACATCCCAATCCTGCACCTTGTCAGACCACACTGAGCGAAGCAAGGAGGGAAAGATTTTGTTCCTCCAGATAGCTACCTGCAGCCTGTCCTCAGGAAGGATGATGCACCATAGGCAAGTTTCAAACACCTATCCTAAAGAGTTTGGTATCACAAAATTGATTTAGCACTTCATTTTCTTCAGAGGCTTATCTGTGCACCTCTCCCATTCCTGATGATGGAAGCGGGAGAGGGACCTTGCACAAGGGCATGTAGTAATAGAACAAAGGGGAATGAGTTTAAAGCCATGTTTAGATTAGGCATTAGAAAGAAATTCTTTACTCTGAGGGTGGTGAGGCACTGGAATGTGTTGTCCAGAGAAGTTGTTCTCATCCCTGGAGGTGTTTAAGGCCAGACTGAGGCTCTGAGCAACCTGGTTACTGAAAGGTGTCTCTGCACGTGGCAGGGAAGTTGGACAGAGATTATCTGTAAGGTCCCTTCCAGCACAAACATTCTATAATTCTCTGATTCCATGATGATTCATAAGAATAATCTAATGCAAAAGACAGGAATGCTTCACTAGCAAAAGACTGCAATCCTGTTTTGCTAAATCATGACTCAGATTTAGAAAACTCTACCAGAGAAACAGATGCTAAGCAGATACATGGCTCCCTGAATTTCAGTGGTGGGAATACTTCAAAAAGGAAGTTTGAAAATTTATTTCCTTCTGGTTGAGTAGATCCAACCCAACTGAGACACAACTGCATTTTTCCTTTATTCTTTGCAAGTTCACATGTACTTAAAGATTAAGAGGACCTGAACCACAACATTAATATTATCCACTGCGGAAAGGAAATCTGGCCACCATTCAAACAGCAGAGGTGAAGTTGGGAATATTGAGTCACCTATTTGCCCTAGTATTCTTAATCCTGCTTGCAAAATTCAAAATGGTGTAGAGTGATGGGGAACTGAGAATGGATTTGCTGAGGAATGGTACATGAGCAGCCAGCAACAGTCAAACTAGAAGGCTTCACTCTAGCCAGATGGTTTTTTGAAATATCTGGGTTTGCTGACAAACCAGAAAAATATTCATTACACTTCTAACAAGACAGTCTTGCTACAAATCTTGCATGTTTCTTCTGCACTGATGGATCAGTATACGATTGGGTACAGCTTGGAGGTTGAGATTTAGAAATCAGAATTGGGAAATACAGTGGGGATGATGAAGCCCAAATGGGAGGGAAAAAAGTCTTAGTTGTACCCCCAGCTGACTCACTGCTGTCTTTTTCTGCTGCAGCTTATTTGGAAGAGTTTTGATTACACAACTTTTCAATCCCACATTTCCAATAAATTATATACAGCCCAGAAAGTGGATGTTGCAAGCTCGTCCCTTCCCCAGTAGCATGAGCAAGGCAAGAACCATTGCACGCTATCAGAGCCCCTCGCATACTGCTGTATCAAAGCAATGAGAGGGTGTGAAGATGATGTAAATTGTGCTCTATTTAAGCAGTCCATTTAAAAATAAGAGCATCAGACCCTGAAGAAATTATCTCTTCCATGTCCTTTTTAGAAAGAGCTTATGGGGTCCCAAAGATTTTGGCTCCTATAGGGCCCTTAGAGCTGGAATCACTGCTTTGTTTAAGTTAATCCCTCCCACTGCTTTTTCTCTGTCCTACTTATTTTTCAAAATAGATGCTGAAAAGTGCATTTTTGCAGCAAAGCTGGTAATAAGTGTATGAAATCTTAAATCCTCCTCATCTTCTGTTACTATAATGATCGAAATACTAATGCCTTAATTAACTATTTTTAGCAGCACTCTGCAGCATTCATATTGACACTCCATTCATTCATATTGGAGTGTTAGCAGGAATGATGTATTTGCTTTGAAGAACTTCTCTGGTGTTAACATTCCTTTGCAACTTTGATGCAACTTTACGTACTCCTGAAGACCTGAACTCTTTCTTAAAATACATTTGAAACACTACATAAGACAGAAACAAAAATTTTAACACTTGTTCCACTACAATCAAACTGCAAAGTAATACATTTGGAAAGTTCCTTAAAGTAGAGCATGTCACAAAATATTAAACTGGTTTTTAATTTTATGCAACTTTGCACTGAAGGTGGTTGTCATCTGAGCAACACATATCCTTGACACAGCACATACCCTTGACTCAGCACCATGGGAAGTGACCACTGAAAGTTTTGCAACACATGAAGAAAACACAGGGATATGACCTGAAATGCAGGCTGTGTCATGCCACTTACTGCAGATAGTAACACCTCCATGCAGTACTGACTCACTTTGATACAGTGTAGAAGCACTTGAGAAGACACCACATGTTGCACACCACCAGCTCATTATCCTCTGACTCATCCCAAATGCCATTGTAGAAGAGAAATTTCTTCTGCATTAAAAATGTTTTTCTTTTGTCACCAAATTGAAAGTTTCTCTCCTGTCCACCAATTTGTCCTAGCTCTATTTTGATCCATGAGTATATTAAAATGAATGAATCTTCATGGTCCAGAAGTTGGTAAACTGTTTTGGCACATCATCTCATGTAATATTTTTTGATTAATGACATAACACTTATTATAGCTGGAGTAGTAAATGTAATTTTGAACAGTTTCTATATGTGTAATGGCAAAAGCACCAACCTGTTCTACAGGACTTGTTATGATAAATATTTGAAAAGGCAGCAAAGTGCTTGAATGCTACAAGGATAGTACCAATGACAAAAAGTTGAAAAGACAATACAAAATGAGCAAGTTCATTTCAGTCACTGTAACAGGTTCCCAGGGAAGTAGTCACAGCACCAAGCCAGAGCTTAAGGAGTGTCTGGGTGATGCACTTAGGCATGTGATTTAGTTTTAGGTAGTTCTGTGAGGAGCAGAGTCGGACTCTGATCCTTATGCGTTCCTTCTGACTTGAAGTACTCTATGATTATGATCCTTGTCTGTGAATCTCCTGTAAACATGGAATGGCTTTTCCACACATTCTTGAGTTTTCTAGGGATTAATAGAAACAATGCTGTATTTTTAAACACAATAAATAATACCAAGGAGAATTTTAAAAAGTAGGCATATTCCTGTGGTTTAGTGTTCTGTATCTGCAAGCTTTGCAATCCACTGGGCCAGACTGCCATGAGATGGCATCTAAGTGACTAAGGAACTTCAAGTATTTTTCCAAAGTGAAATGGTTAATGGAGGTTATTCTCACTGAAAATGGACAGAGCATAAAATCAGTTTGTCTGCCTTGTCTTTTCAGTGTGCAGCTTAGGGTAGACAAAAACAAGATACAGCTCCTTCCTTGGCTACGTCACCTTTTATTTATCAAATTATACCTCTCTTGTTTTCCAGCAGATACACTTAGGCAAAGTAGTAAAATAAACTAGTTATTCTTTCTTTCATGCTTTTGCAATTTCTCCTGAATTTGGGAACTTACTGAAGTAAGTGAATGCTCCCTCTGAAGACACTCAGAACAGTGGCTGTGCGTGTTCCCTATATTCCTCATCCATGTACCAGTACAGGACAGCCAGCATGGGAATATTGGAGTGTACTTTCAGGATGGGCTGGGAATAAATGGATTGACACCTAAATTCCAACACACATGCAGTGTGGAGTGGGCATCATATCCATCACAATGCCAGATAGAGCAGGGACTATATATATACATCAAAACATATTTGTTCAGGATTGTATTCAGAAATTGCAACAGATCAACAGGAAGGTGCATTCCTGTTCTGAGGTGTCCCACCTAATTCCAGACTGGATTGAGAAGCCATGTTTATACATCCTCTTTGCAGAACAAAGTCCATTGAACTGTAAACTCAAGAAGAAAATGCTACTTTCTTTAGAACACATTACAAAATCTTATTGTGAGTCATCACCATCAGCTGCAAGTTTAAATTCCAAATGAAATTGTAAGAAAAAAATAAAATATGATAAATGTTACTTGTGTATGGGAAAATTCACTTTAGGGCACAGGAATTATAGTAATTCAGATGCCAGTAGGTCAATCATCAATCTGCATTAGTTGTACTGGATTAATGAAGCATCTGTGGTGTTTGCCCAGATTGACTTTTCCTTTCAGCAATATATAAATTGTAGCATTCTAGGAAATAAAGCTTAATAAATTCTTGTTTATGCTTGTTTTTTTCACACTACTCTTGTAATCTACATTTATTTAAATGGTGTTCCTCATTTCTGACATTTTCCCTGAGGCTTGAGGAGCAGGTGTTCAGATATAGCTCCAAGCTGTCAGAAATAAAACTGGCAATGATTTTAACAGACACAGGGCTGAGGAAATAAAAGAAAGTTGTAATTTTGAAAAATTAAATGCCACACAGGATTTGTTAGACTATACCATCATTGCCCAGAGGATATCTTAATTCAGATTTCATCATAAACACAAAATGGGATTATGGTCATGGTGGGAATGATAGTGCAAGACTTGAATTTGAGTTCTCTTGTCTGAAGCATTTCTTTGCAAACCTAAGGAAAACACAGTGGATCAGAACCTGTCAAGATTGGTTTTGATTCCTCTCCTGAGCCCAAAATTAGGGGAACCCTTACTCTAGAGAGACCACTTAAATAGCCTGCTATGGGAAGACCTTAGGGTTATGTAGCATTTTTCCACTTTGCCCTCCTGACTGTCTGGATCAAATTGACTTATGGGGTGGATCTTTATCACTGACATCTCACCGAGCAGGAACACAAGTTTATTGTGTGTCTGCTTCACAGAATCCTACATACATGTACTGGAACAACTTGAGTAGATATAACCTGTTATTTGTAGTTGGGTCTGTAAAAGAAAGTACATATTCAACTATCTGTTCCTTCTGGTAAGTTCCCACAGGCCCAGTCTTTTGCTCCTCAGCTAAGGAAGTTTGTGTGAATTCAGAAGCAAGTTCTGATCAAGACTAGAGAGGCAGAGTGGGTTAATGTTTTTGCCAAAATGAAAAATAAAATAAAGCCTTTAACACTTTTGAGGAAATTACTGCTTCTTGCTGGCTGAATCACCATCAAGTGTTTGCCTGTCTCAAGGGCTAATCAAGATGAATGAAACACTTAATTTATCATCCTTCTAATAAGATATTTTTAAGAGAAAGTAAAACCTTCAAAAATATTTTGTGCAAAATTACCAAGCAGCAGTAAAATAATGAATATATTCTACTGCTGACTAGAGAAAGATAAACAGAAGTCAGACTTTTTTTTCATATTCAGGTTTTCCAGCCAGCTCTCATACAGTGCTAGTATAGCACAACTAGTATTAAGAGAATTGAAATAGAATTAAGTATCAGATCAAGAGACTGTGAAGTGGCATGGAAAAATTGTATCAGTCCTTGGGGTGGGCTACTGCTCCCCTTTAGACTATGGTGAAGACTACAATGACTGGCAACTCATAAATAAGTAGCTGGTTGTGGGAAAACTGTGAATGGACCCCAGAGAAAGAGAGTGCTGAAAGTCACTCTGAATTCTACAGGCCACATGCATGAGAGACTTGTTGTTGGAGTTTTAATACATTTTCTCTGTACGGTTTTGAGTTCAAAAAAGTTCTGTGCCCCACCCCCCTCCTCATGGTTTCTACCTCCCGTGTTCACCCCCCTCGTGTGTTCCCCCTGCAGCTCATCTCTGTTGAGTCACCACGCCGGTGCCAGGGTAATCTCCCTGCCCGGGCACAGCCCCTGCCTCGGCACTGCCAACACAGCCACTGCTGCCAGTGTTGCTGCCACGCAGCAGGTCCAGGACCTGTAGGTTCCAACCGAGGTGGCCCTTCCCAAGGGAATCATCCCTGCACTGCTGCCAGTGGTTCACTGGAAATATGCCTGCCCTTTCCATCTGTCCTGCCCCAATCCCTGAGTCCCTGTTGGTTAATTTTCTTGTCACTTGACTATTGTTTCCCCATTGGCTATTCAGGTTGTCAGTTATCCATTCTGCCCCTCCCCTCACCCTATTGCATCCAAGTTCCGAAGCCCTCCCCTCTGCTTTCCTTCCTCTTTCCAGGACTGTTCTCACTAGATGTTTAATGGTTGCCGACACTCCTTTCACCCAATCCCCTTTCAGTTTCCACCCATTTCCGAGCACCTCCCCAAACTGCCCCTTTAGAAGTTGGCACTTTCTTTAATAAACTGCTTTTTGGGTTCACCTCCACGCTGAGTGTGGAGTGTTCCCTAGGGAGTTATTTTCCCCTCAGTCGGTTACCATTAGTTGGTTTGTTTTTTTTTTCCCTAAAGGGCTTCATATATGGACTTCATTATTAACTTCAGAACAAATTGCCTACTGCAATATAAAAACCAAGTGCTATTAGCTGCAAGCACACAGCAATAATTGAGCACAAAGTGCTTCCTTCAGTGTTTAGGAAAATAGAAGTGACCTGGAGCATGACAAACAGGTAGGCTGATACATCAGTCTTGTGAATACCAATTACCCATGGGTAAAAATGTGGCAAGCTGCTTACTCTTTCATCATTGAATTTGGGAAGTTCAGTGCTTCTACTTAGACACAGCAAAGCAGTAATTGCACAAATCTAGTAGGAAACTACCTAAATCAGTCCCAGCAAAGGCCAGCACATGGAACTTCACTCACCTCCTCCACAAAGAAGGAAAACCTCTCACCACTGCCATGCTCCTGGAGAGGTGGATTTCCTGCACTTTATTTTGAGTTGTGTCTATGTGTGTTACTGTATCCAATCACTACAAAAGTGTCAAAAGCAAGAACAGTGAAGTTCAAATTAAAAAGTGGGACTGAAAAGATTCAGAAAACTGGAAGTAGGAGGTCACATCAGCTACTGATGCTGATGTGTCCAAGAAACAGGCATGCTGTAAAGCATGCCTACTTGGGATCATTAACTGATCATTACTTACCTGTGTTAACAAACATGTAATGGAAATGCAGCAACTGCCCTAACACTGGGTTGGTAATTTCTCAGTGACACATCTTCCAGGAAGAATAAGACATGCACTGCAGAACTAACTGAAGATGTCTTCTTCGACCTCAGAAAAGAGGCCCTTGTTGGCTAATTAGAACTGATTAGCTCTTCCTAGATTAACACATGTACTGTACATAGACACCCTCATGTCTTGGACATAACACCCTATGGGACGACTACAAGACCTAAACCAGTGAATTCTTACAGTCACCTATGATGGGCTTTGCGGAACAGTTCTATTTGTTCTATTACTCTGAATGTCCACTTTCACAACAAAGGTATAAAACTTGAATGAACTAACACTGTGCTTATTAACAGAACAGCTGCCAGTGCAACTACATAGAAAATACAAGGATCCCTAAGGCAGCACAGTGACTTAAAATGCTCACCAAATTCCAGTAAAGTCAACAAACTCCACATAAACTAACAACCTCTAGTAGCAGACAAGATGTTTGAGAACTTGAAGGCAGATATTAGAGACAAATTAGTTACAGCAAGGACTCACCTCACTGATGAATACAAAGGCAATTTAAAAAACCTGCTCCTGGCACTGCAATCCCTCAACCTGTGCTGGTTTTTTTTTTTTTTTACTTTTACAAAATGTCTAATCTTTTAAACATAAAAAAATGAAGCTCAGAACGGGGCACAAAAATTCCTTGCTAGGAGAAGAGTATGTGGTCCTTTGGAGCACAAATTGCTAATTTTTAGGATTACAATCATCTTAACTGACTGTAAAAGCCATGGCTAACACTACTCTATAAGGAGGGAAAGAAGAACTAAATCTGAGATCTTGATAGTTCATGTAATCAAATCCTATTTTGTGAATTGCCTACGTTCTAAAGTGCCCCAGCTTTATAAACTGAGTTTAATGTACTGTAAAAAAATATAAAATTTGAAAACAATCTTTTGTCTATTCTCTCAGTTTTGGGTATCAAACCATGTTACTACTGTGCACTTTGTGACATCAGTGTGTGTTAAACACAAAACCTTCCAAAACTGACTGGCTGAAATCTGTGTTTCCAAGGGCTGGCAAACAGTATCTGAAAGCAATAACAACTGAAAATTGGGAAAATTTTTTGTGATGCTAGAAACAATGAAGTTCTCCCAGAAGAAAAATATGAAATTGACCATTGTAATTTTAAGCTAAACACTGTTCCTTTGTCTCTTTTTCTTCATATATGTATTTTTCCATTTACTGTCTGATGTTTAAACAACAGTTAATTTTATCAAGATACACATACATTTGTACTGTGTGGATTTGCACTACTTGTGCCATGGTGCCATTTACATGTTAATATCATGTGCTGTGTGATTATGTTGGCATTCTATCCAAGAAGACAGTATCAAACATTTGACATTTGTCTGACAAGGATCATCACAGCTTCTGTTCAACAACACAGACTATGGGTCATCACCACATTGACCCCTCCCATATTAAGTATCTGCAGACTAACAAGAAAGTGAAAACCTCAGAAGGTGCAACTATAAAAGACCAAACATTCAAGACTATGTATTTCCTCATATTTATTTTGTAACTGTATTTTTCTAAAACATATTAAAATAGAAAAGATGTTCATCTGATTCATCATACAAAGAAAATACCAATAATAAAGTAAGTAATAAAATACTGAAAATATATGAAAGCACCAAAACATTAAAATATTCATATTGGCAAGGACTCTAAGAATATATTTTTTGTAATTTTACAGTAAAGTGCTATTCAATCCACTCAAATTAAGGAATTGGTATTTTAATAGCATGGTCATTATTATCTTAAGGTTAAAAATTACTTTGTTACCTTCTCAACAACAACTCATTTTGTTGGAAGCAAAGCATTTAAGTTGCATGCACATGAAAATAACCCAAGGAACAGCTTCATAATAAGCAGTGAACAATACAAATTGCCAACACATTAGGAAAAGAAAATACTGAGAAACAAAGTGAGCAGAAATGAGATTAGTGAAAAATTAAGGAAATGTATAAATTAAGAAAGGACGGAAGACTGTGCATCAAACATTTCTGTAGTCTTGCTTTTTACATGGTATTTTGTTTTAGTAATCCTATTGCTGGCTTTTTTAGTCAACCTGTTTATTAATACACTATTTTAAACTGCCCTTTTCTACTTCCTAGAAATGATCCTAGATCACCAGCACACTGTAAGCAAAAAGACAGAAGCAAAGTATGACCTTTACTTTTCCACAATAATCACTTCTCATCTATTGAGGTCAGCAGACAAAACTAAATGATGTGTTACAAAGCCAGTTTGTAGCAAAAATTAATTCTCGCAACAGAATTATTTTAACCTTTTAGATCTCTTTAAGAGTGAAAATTTTAAATGTATGAAAGATACAATCAGTCTCCTTTTAAATTTTTATCATTTTAATATACATATTTACAGCAATGAGTAGAAAGAGTCTTTGTTAGCAAAGTTCTCACTAGCTTCATATACCATTTCCACAACAGCTTCTGTGAAATGGTAGATATAATACTTTTATGTTGCCTTCAGCAGTATTTCATCTTCCTGATTTGACTGGCTTTTTTCATAAATTCATCTGTAATTTAACCATATTGCACAACTCAGAGTAAGTTCTTACACTGACTATTTAATAGCTTTTTTATGAACCAAGAATAAGCCATCACAGTCCAGAAGTCAAGCCTGGCACTTCTTTTGCAATTTGAATACAAGCTGCTTTCAAAAAAAGAGAAAAACAAAAAACCAGAATAGTGTCTTGTCTGTATGTTACTTGGTAAGAAATATTTACAGTAACTTCGCATTCAGGAGAAGCACAATAATAAGGAATTTAATCAATGAAAGCAATGAACCTGAATTACCAAAATAATTACTAACAACAAATATCTTCCTTTATATGTGCATGTACACAGATTATATATGAAAATTCTGCCTGTACTACATAATTTCTGTAAGTGTTCCTGAATGAACTGATTAACCTCAGAAAACACTAAACTGACTGTTTGCATCTTGAATGAGAAAAATTCAGAATGTAAGAATGAATATGATAAAAATAAACAAAATATTGTATTTAAAGTAGTTGAATAGAGGAAAAAAATCAAAACAGTTTTACGTATTATTATATTTGGTTTCCTCCTTCCAGTTCAGTAGTTTTTATTGAGTTGGACATTGAAAATTGGCCCTTCTCTAACATCTTACCCATGCCCTATTCTAAGTGCCAACTTAGACAGTGATTTCAGTAATTTCATTTGCTGGTCATTCATTTGTTCTATTTTTTTTCCAGCAAACTGTATCCTTGTTCATGGCTGTAGGCTCACAAACCTCATTTTGGCAGTTCTAGAATCTGAGTGCAGCACTGCAATCTCTTCTACTCCAACACACCATGATAGGCAGCAGCACATCCAGGGCACAGCAATTCTTTTTAGCTTCTCTGGCCATATGCCAGGTAGAAGCACAAGGCAGCAACAGTAACTGATAGCAATGATAAAACAACTGACAACTGCTGGAACCAGAGGCAGCGATGCATCTGCTCTTCAAGTCTTTTATTAATTTGCAGTAAATGAGTTAGCTGAAAATAGAATTATTTCATTAGATTAGAATTACTGCACGTGAAAGTACTTGGTATTTAGGCAACAAGCTTGAAAAAAAAAGACTTCTCACAGTGATCTCTCAGCAACACCTTTTCTATGACTCCATACTGCAGGAACCTGTTCCATAAAGGAGCTTCAAATCTTAAGTTAAGGACAGCTCAGACAGCCTGCATCAAGCAGGTGACATCCTTACACCAGGAAGCAAAAGATACCACTGAGGTTCACTGGTACCCCAGATCTGTACGTACACAAGAGGAATGAGTAAACTGCATTAAAAGTAGCATTTTATTAAATCATTATCATTTAACAAAGTAATTAAATCACTATCACTGATTTAGTTACTTTCATTTGCTGAGCTTTTCAAATAATATAATTCACAAAGTATCAAAAAGGTTCAGTAAAAATTCTTCTTATTGCTATCATATTTTATAAGTTTGTTTAATATGCAGCACAAAAGGAAACACCAGTACCTGCATATGTAAATCTTCATTGGTTTTTGCTGGAATATTAAATGCATTGTCTTTTAATGTCAGAGAAGAAGGCTTACTGCTTTCTATGACATGACACCTGAGCCTGTGAAAGGGGAAAAAAACACATCAAAAATCACAAATATATTGCAACATTATATAATTAACAGTAAACAGTCTAGCTAACAGTTATCTTTATTATCTGTTCTGGATGAATAATTTTTAAAATGACTATGCAATGATAGCCAGAAAAAGCTTTTTTACCAATGATGTTTTGATAGCTTTTCATCCAGGAAGCAAAAGTAAAAATATCTGCATGCTCAGTTAAAGCATCTCTTCACCTGTGTTCCATCACTTTGGTCCTAGGGACGTCTTTCCAAAACTGAGTAAGTTCTGGTGCACCTGCCCCAGAAGACTGGTCCATTTCCGCTGCCATTATAAGGAAACGATCCTGCAGAGAGGCTGCAAAACCTGCCCTCAAAGAAGGAAAAAAACCCCAAAGAAACAGATGTTTAGCGTGCTTAGATAAAATGACAATATTACAAAGAGAACAAGAAGCATTTTGAACAAAAGTGATAAAAAATGTGAGCTTGCTTATTGCAGGACAGAAGACGCTGACTTACTAGAAATAACAGTCATTCTCTAAAGCTCAATAATTTTGATTACATTTTTACCAGAATTACATTGTTTTAACAGAACTAATTTTATCTTAACAATTCAAAGACAACCCATTCTCCCGCAAATTCACCTGTCCTTTCAACAACTTAGGAAACTGATTTACTACAGATAAACTCCCACTGTTCTAGTGCACAAGTGACACAGCTGCCAATCCGACTTTTTGTTTTTTAAGACAAGAAACAGAATGGACTGAAGACAACAGCTGCTTATGACTGAGTGGAGTAGTAAATCAATAAAGTAAATCAGTACAGGCACTTACTCAAATGCTTCCTGACATCCATGTTTTTCTTAACAAATAGTAACATTCTCATACAACAGTCAAGTAGCCACAAGTGCCAGTCTTACACACAAGCACATACAAACACCAGTACCTACAGCATCAGCCTATTAATAAAACTTGTCCAGATTTCTTAAAAAGGCTATTGTAAATTTTTACTTACCTCCATGAAGAGAGACTATTATATCCAATGATGTGCCAGGTTCACAGCTGCTGTTACTGGGTTTAACCCTGTATTTTTCAGGAGCAGTTGTTCTCACCTATAAACAAGAAATACCAAACAAAATACAGTAAGTGCATGCGAGAACTCTGATTGCTTCACAACTTCCCTCATTCTGTAGTAACTAAATCCCCAAAAGCTTGAATATTAGGACAAGTCCTAAAATACATTATTTTGTAGGAGTAATAGGATTCTGGTATTTCACTTTTTCCTTACTCTTAACCACTTATATCCCTTCTTTTCTTGCATTTGCTATTTTTCTTTTGCATAAATATTTAAAACCTGCCAAGAATACAAAATGGACTATCCGGTATAATTTTTAACATGAAAATATAGAAACTTTAGTTATTTGAGTGTGCAGAGAACACAAAAGATGGGAAAATATATAAAGATGCATGTCAACTCAGTATTTCTGAGGTAGACTTAAGTGCATTCATTCCTTTGATGGTGACATTTGCAGATGGATCTGCCTCATTTTTGGAGCACTCCTAACATGTTGCCAGCCAATATTTAAAAAGAAAAATTCCAAAATGACAACATTGCAAAGCTCAAACCTTTCTTCTTCAGGAAGTATTAGACTCTCACTAAAGAACCATCACTATAGCTCTTTTCCAGTCAGTACTTTAACAATTTGTAATACCAATTATCCTCTTTGAGGTGGTAGTACATTGTAGACACAAATTCAGCCTGAGGATTTTTTTGATCTGCTTCAAACATCACAGCAGAATAAAAAAATTTGTCTGTATAGTGGGTTTAATAGCATTTCTTCCTATTTTCACAAAACAAGTAAAAGTTACACATTTAATAAGTAAACCAGGCCACACATAAAACACTTACTTTAAAAGCCACTACGTTTTTAGTGACATTTGTAAGAACTATCAAACATTTTTTCTCTCCAGTTTCTTTGGATCCAAAATATAGTTCCTCTGCTGGGCTAGTAGGAAAATCAAAAAGAATTAGTTTTTTTCAAATTATCTTTACAACATATCATAGTAAAAACCTGATCACACCTACAGGAAAAAAAATGCTTCCAACCCTGCAGCTACATAGAAATCATATAAATAGATTTTCATCAAAAAAGCTTTGAAAACAAAATGCAGAAATTTTGTAGTGAAGCTTAGGGTTGACTCATGACAAGTGGAACTAGCTGCCTCAGCTGATTACTGCTTTTGACTTCTTCCTCTGGAAGAGCGTGACCATCTGCAACAGCAGGAATAACCAGTATACACAGAGTCAGTCACTGCATCTTAGAGCAGTATGCTAAGTGAAAGCATCATGGATTTTAATTTATGCTAATTTTAATAAGGTGTCACACACATGGAGTAATTACCACCTTGTACATCTATCCCTGTAATGGACACAGTGCACTCCTATGAGGAAAAGGCAGATACCCCCAAGTGGCAACCATTTCAACCACTACAGCTAAATTCACTTGTACTTATGAGTCAGACTTCACATACTTGTGGTGTCACATGCATAAATTATTGCTTGTTTTTAATATTCTTGGGCAATTAGGAGAGTCATGCATGAAGTATTTTAAACCACATCAAACCAGCACAACTCATTTCAGATAGGCATTCAAATGAACACTACTAGGCAAAAGGTAGGGCATGCTCATATAATACAAGTTGAAAGGAAACTTGAGGAACAAATGAAAAGCTTTTCTTTCAATATGTCACATTAGGAGCACACAAAGTACTGCTGAACTATGCAGTGCTACAAAACTGCATATTCCTTTGACAGAAAGCTTTTTCCAAAAAATATTATGTCCTTGTTTTAGGATGTCAATTTCATGTTAGTTTGACCTCCTCCTCAAACAACCTCCTTTTATAGTACCAATCACTTCTTTCACTTAGAACAAATCAGTGTCTTAGCTGAGAAGAAAAACCATTGGTGCTGTAGGGTCAGCCTGAACGTTTATGCTGGATGTAGATTCTAGTGATGACTGTATACGTGGAGTGATGCTGATGTTTTACAATGCATTAGCCAGTCCATATGACAAGAATACTTTTTTCCTGCTTTGGTAGGGAAGAAGGAAGTGTGCCAAATAGGGCAGAAACCAAGAAACTGATAAGTGTAAAATAGCTTTATAGGGTAATTCTATCTTCTCCTTTCAGTATTTTTTTATTTCCAGATTCTCAACTTAAGGTAACACTAGGGAAAGGAAGGATTCTATCTAGAAAGCATTTTGGCTATCTTAATACTGTACTACTGCACTGTGTGTTACAGCAATTGCAAGATGAACCATAAATGAGACAGGAAAACATTAACTAGCAACAAAACAAGGCAGAAAAAGAGATCAAGGAAAGGAATACTGTGCCAGAGCCTGATCTTTCTTGTTCTACCACTAACTGTGGCTGTTGATCAAAGAAAAGAAAGGGAAAAAAAAAGAAAGAAAAAAATACTTGGGCACCACTATGGTATGGCTTCTGTTTGTGAAATCGAGCAGTTCCACAGTGCTGGGGTGTAGCTGGCAAGAGGAGGGGTTGTTTAAACAAACACCCAGACTTTTTCATTTTTACAGAAACACTTTCCTTTCCCTGATGTGTGTGACCTAACCAAATCAGCTTGTACAAGAAATTCTCATCCAAAAACACATCACAACATGAGCTGCTCTTTGCCAGACAGAGCAAGGAAAATGTTGCTTTTTGTTTTACCAAATCAATTCATTCATTGAGGAGAAAAGTCAGAGGCCACCCTTCCATTTTTAAGGTATGGAAGTCAAATACAACAGTGATCTAAATGAGGGAGACAGCTCTGCGAGTGTGACTACAAATACAAAAGAACACAAGGACCCAGCTTTGGTCCATGATTTCACAGTGCCAGAGATGCAGTTCCTCAGCTTCCTGGACAGGCTCCAGGGTGCTCCCTTCACAGGACAATGCTGGGATCAGCAAGGATGCAAGTCAACCATAGTGGCTGAGCTTACAGTCTCTGTAATAAGTGCCTATAACTGGTTATAAATGGCACTACATATTAACTATTCAGTCAACTTCAGGTAAGTGTCCTGAGAATCACTGCAGAGAAATGAAAACTAGTTCTAGCTTCTACAAAGGTATAACCTTAATAAAGAGCAACAACTGTGCTCAGGAGTTTAATTAAAAAACAAAACAAGAAAAAAAAACAAAACCAAAACAAAGACAATGGAGACACCAGTATTTTATTTTCCATGAGAGCAAGACTACACATATTAACACCTCTATACTTGACCAAGTTTATTCTTCCATGTAATTTATATGAACTGCAACCCTTCTATTCAAGTGCACTTTGAAATATTGTAAGAGGAAAAAAAAGATACAGTGTGTGGGGGGCTGGGGTGTTGTTTTTGCTTGTTTGGATTTTATTTTGTTGTATGGTTATATTTGGCTCTTTTTTTTAAATTAAGAAGTGGATAGGAAAACACAGATGCGTTTGGGATTGTCCCAGAAAATTTTTAACATTCTTTTATAATCACAATTCTGCAGTCTAGCCTTTGTCCTGATACAAGACTATTGCTACACAGAGGAGGGTTTCTATTTCAAAATTAGGAAAAATTCATATACAAAATAATTTTTACACTAATGAGCATGTCATTATTCAGATTCATTCCAAAACTAATTCGTTACAGCACTTACAAAATTAGCTAAGAAATTACCTAAAAATTAGATATTCTCTTCATTCATCTAATAGCAAACTGAAAGTGAAAATAAAAGTTAACATCTAAATTAAATTCTAAACAAGCATCTTGACCTGAAAGGCAGTGAAAAAAATTGTATTGGCTATTTGATTTTTTTCCTAGTTTAATGATAAAAAGCAGGTTAACTGCAAGATGCAAGCATCTTGGATGACAAAAGCTTATGGGCAGATATTCCATTTATAGAGCACTTTCCACACAAAATAAACTGGACCCATTCATTAAATTTAAATGGTGGAAACTACTAATGTAGACATTTATACCATTTTAAGGTAAAAGGAATTCAAGCAAGATTTAACACTGAAAGCTCCCCTGGTATTGTTTTTTCTTAAGCCAGTGCAGTCAAACAACATCAAAACACTGCTCTCACTATAATAAGCACAGTTTTAACTAAGTCAGATGGTTTCTCAATACAAATCTTTCCTAAAATTCTATGAAATATACATCTATTAATACAAAAAGCATGCCTATGCTGACACCAAAAGATTCACTAAAAACATATAAAACCAGAAAAATTCTTTAAGCTTTGTAAAAACCATTCTTAAGAAAGATGTTTATAACTTGTTTTTCTCTAATAGTCTGAAAAAACAGTTCATTTTGAAAACCACTTAGTTCAGTACTCAAGTGTCCAAGGCACATTGTGAAAAAACAAAAAAAAAAACCAAACACTTACAGGAAAATTATTATTACCTGATATGTAATAAAGGTCCTTTAAAAGTGGTTAAAGCTTTCTTTGCATTTTTTGGTTTGACCTCTGTTTTGTCAGTTTCCTCTGATTTGGAAATGTGTTCTATAGAATTCATCTGAGTAAAAATGATAGTTACAATGATTAACTAGAAACCTGGATTGCACATTGCAAAATCATGCAGGTATTTCAAAGAATATGAAGAGGCTTATTTCAACAATTTACATATTAAAGACCAAGCTTAATATGTATTCATTCCCCAGAGTTGCTTGAAGTCCACTGAAGAAAGTGATTTGCTATAGAAGTTATATAACAAGGAACAAGCATGAAACAAAACTTCTGCTTTGTTTTTTTTCCATGTACTTTCCTGATGCCCAAGTTGGCTTTTGAAAACTCCAGCCACACTAAATTATAGTACTTCAAATGTTTAAAATCATAAAGTACTGCTAATGTTCATCCACTGCAAAACTTTTCAATTAAAACAGACACCCCAATGCAAACACTGCAACACTGAACAGAAAAAACACAGTAGCAATTCCACACTTTATTACATTGCAGAGTTGCTAAACTCATCTTCATTGCTTTTAGATGAAACTCTGAAGTATTGCAGAGCATAGAACAAATAACGCTGATTGAATTGGTGCATCCAAAACTGCAGGCATCAGGTTCTGAGGGGTTTGTTCCATAACGTTAAGAAAAACACGTCAGAAAGCCTGGACATCTTATGATAAAAAAAATCAAAACAACCCACAACAAAACCCCCAAAACCAAAACTCTGGAACTCAGGTGTAGGGGGGGAATGCAGAAGACTGAAAGAACTAGTGACATCATGATTCAAGTTCAGCTGGCTGAAGAGTTTGCTTGGCCTCCTTTTTATTTCACTTCAAATACAGAGAAAAGACATGAAAAGAATTGAGTTCATGTGAGTTTTAAGTATAGGAATGAGAAGAAAACAAAATTTTACATGAACTAGGCTTTATAAAAAGAAGACACATAGCAACTTTTCTTTATAATTAGATAAAGTTATAGGAAAAGGTTAATGTGTAAATACACTGCACTAATTAGACATTGGGCTTTGTTCTATACAAATACCAGAGAAAAATATTACTTTAGAGTTATGAAGGCATCTACAGCACAGGCACTTATTAACTAATTCTATCACTCATGGCTCTCAGCACTCTGTGGAAAGAAGCAGGTCCTTCTATAAGAGGAGGCTTACATATATTAAATAAATCAGATGAATAACAGAAGATCAGAGTCTGCAAACAAAGACCTGCACTTGACATGCATTAGTTTTGAAGATTGCCTTAGTAAAAAAAATATTTGAATATTTAGATATATAGATAGATATTAGTCAAGTAAAAAAAATTAACTTAGAAATAAGAAATGCCAACCATTCTGACAATAAGGGAGTCTTTTTTGAAAGACACATTTTATAAAAGAATGTAACATTAAAGTGGCAAACAATGGTGTACCTGCAGTGGAAGAAATAAAAAGCATTTTCAAATATGCAAACAGAAGATTTGTGAGTTTAAGGAAAACAACCTAAATTTTTACAGAAACAGTACCAATAATTAGATTTGGTCTGAAATTTTACAAGTATGCTAAAGGTAAGGCCTTAAAAGTGCTTTAAGGCTAACTGACACATGATGAGCATGAAAGTGAACCACAGTTCATTACAAAAACTGCAGAACAACTTGATTACACTGTATTAAAGAGAAAATTATTTGTTTTATGGTAATTCAAGAGTAAAAAAAGTAGAAAAGAAATACCTTAATTAAGCAGAAAGCTAGGTCAGGCACACTAATTAAAAAAAACCCAAGAAACACTGAGGCTTAAGCACGAAAGGCAACTCAGACACTGAACAGGGACTTCCCCATGTTTCTGTGTCTGAGAATCAGCTTGAAAACTGTGCTACAAGCAAAACAAGCTACTGAGTCTAATGGTCAGGAGATCACCACAGTTATGTAATGCTTCCTTTTGACCTTAAGGTCAGTGAAATTGTCCTTTTTTTTTTCTTTTGAAAAGCTGGCCAAGTTTCAAACAACTGGACTACTTAGTGATCTGTGTGTTTCAAATTATTCAGATAAACTTGGAACAGTAAACGAAATGGAAAGTTACATATTCTACTCCTTTAAACAGAAGTTTTGTAAGCCATATTCCAAAATTAATTATGGCACTAAAGTGGTGAATTTCAGAGCTTTCCTACTATTTTCAAGAACAATATCCCCAGGGATTATCACTGCATGTTCCTAAATATCTCTTTGTATGAACGTGTAAAAAAATGTCAAATAATGCCTTTATTTATGGGTAAACAACACTGAAGGAAGATTAAACAGGACTAACATGTAGGAATACAATTTCTCCTGGGAATAAATAAAAATATATGATGAAAGTATAAATATCTAACAGTATTTCCATGTGTACATACTGATTTAAGCAACTCAGAAAACTAGATGTATTTCAAGATGTACACCACTAGATATCCCAAGACTAAAAATAAACCAACATGACCTTTGAAAACAAAACACAAAAACCTTTTTTGTTTTACTGTACAATTCACTATATTCCAAGAGAAACTAAATATCTGGTAAACATTTTACATATTCTGAAGGATCAAACTTGCCTTAACAGACTAAGAGCCAAGGCTGAAACTGCAAGTATAATTCTTCAATTTTACCAGAATCTTTTGTCAAATTGAAGGACAGAACAAACTGTTAAAAAAACTCAACACTATGACAATAACCAAAGTGATAATGCCTCTTGTTCCACTTTGTAGCCATTTAGCTACTCTTGCCTAAATCCTCATAGATACCTTTTTCTGATTAAGGTTTTGTGCTTCATTCACCTCCCCAGTCTCCTTGGTCTCTGCATCTATCTCTTCTTTACTTTCATGCTCATCTTCATTAGTAATGGGCCCATTTTCACATAAAGGCGTTTGAAAATCATCATCAACCAATGGAGGATAACTGTACTTGAAAGAATCCTAAAGCATAAAGAGATTTTTAAAGGAACAGTTGGTTATTTAAAAGTATGAGAAGTGCTTTCTCTAGGATTTTTTTCAAACAAATACTATCAATTTTTGTTTCACATTACTTGTATGTTTAATTTATCCACTTTAAATTGTACCCCGTGCAGAAAGCTGACACTTACTAATAGTTTTTATTTTGCCATCAATAGACAAATAAATACAGTCATCCAATGATTTATAGAATCAAACCTGCAGAAGTAGATCTATCAAGAATCAGCATTTTGAGTTCTAATACTCAAGTTCTCTTCCTTGTTCTAGAAAATGTGGATTAAAACTTATGACAGCTATTTCTAAAAACACTCCAAAAGTGATGAAAAATATCACTTGTTCTTCTCACTTTAGTTTCATAATGGCCATTTAAAAAAAGGAAATAAAACCCCAAACCACAAAACAACCCCAAATAATCCTTGAAGCCTAACCTAGTGTGTGGACAATTAGCACATCCTCTGCAAGTCAGACCTCAGTCTTCGGAATGCCAAATCGACTTAAAGACCATATTAAAGACACCTGGGTAACACTGCAGCAGCATATTAAAGCTCTGGCTGACTACTGCAAAGATATCTTTTCTATTAGAAGACCAGTAAAAAACAGTTTTTGCTAACTAGAAACTCTCTTAACATTCTCAAAAGAGTTTTAGTACATTTAATGTTAGAAAAAGTATTTAAACAGGGATCTGTGCCCCTACTACATTTTTAACAGTTTTAAACATCAAGTAAACTGAATTAGTCTGGCAGCTTTTCCAGTGGAAAAGAAAAATAGCAGAGATGTGACTCCTGTGAGGCAGTTTTGAACAATGCCCACAGTTTCCAAACTATGCATCCAGCAGGGAGGTACAAAAAGGTATTTCGAGAGCTCTTTGTAAGCAAGTACATTTTCTCAAAACAAGGAATGAGATGTGACTATTCAAAGTGTGTGTGGCTCGGCTTCGGGAACAAAGATTTGGGAAGGGCTGTCCCCACGTGGGTGTGCCCCTTCCAGCCTGCGCAGTGGATTTTAGGTGAGACTCAGCATGTGCAGAACTGGCCCCACCGTTTCAGTCCTGAGGTTCATCTGCCACGGCCGAGCGAGCTTGGACAGTGACAGGGATGTCCTCAGGACTAGAACCTACAGCACCCGGCATTTCCCAGGAGGTCTCCCATCCAAGTACTAATCCGGAGCTGACCCTGCTGAGCTTCTGAGACCTGATGGGAATGGATGTCAGGGAGGCATCTAACTGCCCTCACTATTCAAAGTAACTACAAACAAAACTGCATACTTCTTATCATCTATAACCAAGGCCTACTTCTCTCCTATTCTTCAGGCTGTAGCAACAGTCAAAGTCCTTTAGATTAATGAAACAGGGATCTACAAGCTCGAACAATATCCTATTAAGGGCCTGAAGGACAAGCTTTAAGAATCTCCTACAAACTAATTCACTATTAGAAGAAAAGGCTTCAGATTATTAGAAATGTTACAGTAGGCTTGCAGAATACTGGCATCCCCCACTTGCAAATACCAGACAGAAATAACCAGCTTCCCCTTGGCCAAATTGATAAAAACCCTTTTCACTCCCTCCCAGCATGTGATGAAGTGCATATGACAAAGTGACCTTAATAAAGGAAGTTAATTTTGCTGCACACTTCACTTGACCTCGTTAATCCATGATGCTGGATGGTGTCAGCAGCTGAACTCTCATCACTGGGACAACTCAAAGTCCCACTCTTCGCTGTCACAGTTCTTAAGTTTCAGTGACATGAGTTTATCTACCAATAGGGTAAAAACCTCAGAAAGGTAAACAAGACCGATATATTCAATATTTAATACATTTATTCTAGAGACTTATGGCTCTCTTTTATCTAAATCTAAAGATCTGAAGACTTTACTATGTTTGGCAATTGTGGTAGAGGTATCTTAATCATAGCAGTGATATTTTCTAAGATTACATGTACACAGCAGCCATGAAATCATATGCAAAATGTTATTCATGTCTTACCGTCAGATCACTGACATATAAAAGATACCTCCAAGAAAACAAGCTATGGACTATCAATTCAGATACTCAGGTGAAGAGCACAGCATTCTAGTAGTGCACATTGTTCTGTACTGGTACCAATAGAGAGAATCTTGATCAATTCATCTTTGTTAAATCCATCTTCTGACAAAGGGCAAAACCAAACACTAAAACCCTACTGTGTGTACATGTCTTGTATCAGGGTGTGCATTACATGTACACCAGTCTTGCACAAAATCTTATTGAGCAGACAATGAATCTCCTGGTCAGTCAGAAGTGTGCATACATTAAGAACCGGCCTGTTCCATCATCAGTATCAATAACTGGAAATTAAAAAGTGGCTCTTGAGCACCTAACCCTAATTTTACAGACTGCTTAGCATTAGTTTGGTCCTACATCTGTTTTGGGCAATTTTGACAAACTCTCCAAGAGACATCTGCTATAATGGGAGTGACCTCTGTACACTATGGACAAGAACAACTCCAAGCCAGGTACATGGTATGTAGCATGTACAGATTAGAAGTATGGTAATAGTCACAGTCCTGATGGACTTGAATAGAACTTCAATCCAATTTATATTCCAAAGTCCTTCAAAATCATAGTTTGTTTTCCATAATTAGTTTTAATGCTTTTGATGTTCTAGAGACACTTTTGTCCATTAGTTGTCTAAAATCAAGTGTGTAATATTCCTCCTTTCTCAGTTGGCTGACAGTTGATTGAAGAACTTTAAGGGAAGTCCGATTCATCTTTTGAGTGTCCCTGAGTTAAAACAAAAATACTTAAAGAAAACTTCAGTGAGACACTGAAGTTTGGAGCTTCCAATGGAGACAAAGAACAATTTTCTTAAGTAATCACTGACCAAAGTTCAACATTATTAATTCAATTTACAAAATGTATTTTTTGATGTTACTTCCAAAACTAGTCTCTAACATTCTCCTGGGAGGCCTAGATTCCACTGCAGTTACATTCTTTGTCTAACCCCACAGGGACCAGCCAAATGACCCCTCCAGCAGTTGCTTATATTTGATTAAGACCTGGCTCTTCAAAGACAGATCCTACTAGGGGGACACAGTAAATAGAGGATGAGTGTCTTATGGCTACTGTATTGAATGCAAAGGATGCACAGATATGCTGGGCTCTTCAACAGTGTTATGCTAGTTGCAAATATGAAAATCTGTTACTAAATATGTGGAAATCAAAGATGACAAAGAGAACTGGAAGGAGGAAAAAAAAAGCCTCACAAATAAAACCAAACATTTGAGTGGAGAAGTTGTGGCAGAGGAATCAATTTGTGCAGATCAGATACTGTGTTTAAAAAACAGTCAGGCCTGACAACACTAATAAAGGAGAATGTACTCTTACCTAGTTGCCTCAAGAGGAGCCAAGGTTAATCACATCAAGCAAAGTTAAATTCTGAGAAAAGGTCATTAAGTTGTCTGGTCACTGAAAAACCCCTTGCTGTGAGGGATGCAAAAATTCTGCTTTAGTGTATATACTGAAGACATCTTTGGAAGAAAGGTCTGGAGCACAATTTTGGAGTCTCAATATTAGCTACCAATTCTTCCAAATTATGACAGGCTAAAAGCTCGAAACACCCACCAAGTGGCTAAATACCAAAGAAACTCAGTAGTTAGACAAAGTATATGCTGTTTCAAAATACAGGGCTTTTAATATGCAGAGATACAGCTGTCAAAACCCCTGGAGCCCTTGTCAATCAAGTTTATTCCTATCCTTTATTTCTGCCACTTGAACTTACTTCCTCAGAAAAATTATTTGGATAAACTGACTCCAGGATTTTGAAACTTGTTACTACTCTCATGAGATGGGCAACATGGAGCCAAGTTGATCAACATCACTAACCAGCAATGACACCTTTCAGGACCAAGGCAGAATTAGGGATAAGTAAGAGTGCTCAACCAGATGTTTCACAGGGATATTTAGCAAAGCCACAAATTCTTTAATGACATAACTCTCAAGTAAGATGGTCTGAAAAGCAGATGGGAGATACTCAGCCCGAAGGAGAAAAAAACTTGCCCCTCTATTGCAAGAATAGGACAAATCCATAGGAGTCAGGCCCAGAACAACTGCTGAACACCATTCAACTCCTTACTGAAGCCACTTTGGACATCACCAGCTCTTCCCTCAATACCCACTCCTGAAGTTCAGCAATTTCAGCTTTCCATCATATCAAAGTTCTTATATAAGACTAGGGAGTTTGGGCAGCAATTTTCCATGGAGAAGAAGGATACCTTTTCCTCAAGAATCTCATGCAAAAGCACTTTTTAAAGGCTGCTAATCTCAGTCAAATAAAAAGCAAGGTAACATTCTTTTATGTTCCCAAAACAAGTTTCATATGTTCTGGCCACCTGAATTCACCTTGAATTTATATATAAAGGAAAATGGCCTCTCCTGCTATTGCTGAAGCACAACTTTGCTTTTATCCATATTGTTGCTGCCATAACATCAAAAATACTTAAGAAAAGCAAAAGTAGAAAAAGAACAATTAAAAGTAACTTGCCTGCAGTGGGCTTATTCTACTACCATAAGTGGCCTATAAAAATTCTAAAGAAAAAAATATCCTTTTTCTGCAAATTCTATTATAAAGATTATGCAAACTAATCTACTAGCTGTGTGAAAAGTAAAACCTGCTGTACAAGATGCTTGTGCTGTTCTGCTCTTTAGATTGTACTAGAACAGGATTCTAGTTCCACTGACATGATAGTGCTTGTACCATACACTTTGGAACTCTATAATACTCTTTAAAAGAATCTTCTGAAGTCAAGTCTTGAAATGCAGCCCTGGAGACACCAAAGAAGAAATAGCTATGATATAACTGCCTTAAATGAATCACAGCTTTAGAGCAGGACAACAACTCTCAGAGGGCCATGAAACCTACTTTCTGTTCATAGAACTTCTTTAATAAACTAAAGTTATTTCTAATTTATCAGGTAGGAAAAAAGTAGAAGGAAGAATGACACTGAAAACAGGTATTTTTTTAAAAAGGTCTGAAAAAATATGTTGTTTCCAATGACTTGTAAGTGGATAAACAATTCAGAAAAAATTATTTCTGTACTTAAGACTACCAGATGCCAAATTCTCATGAAGTTATTTTACATTAACATGATGTACAAATTATTATCGACAAAATTTCAAGGCATTTCACATTCCTGAAGTGCCAACTCTCAAGCTTACATATGGAATTTATACAGGTGTGTCTCAACCTATCACAAAAGGAAGATGAAATGTTAATATACTCACAGTTCCACCCATGTGAGGTGGCAGATACTCTCCACTGATGTATTCCTGTACATCGCTCTTGTTTGTGAACTTTAACATGCTTATTGCATCTGGGCCAAGCCAACCCTTCACAATTTTAAATGCAGCTTTAAAAAACAAACAAAAGAGTATATTTAAGTCCTCAGGAAGAGGGATTTGTTGCATTTTTTGGTTTGTTTTTGAAGGGCTTTTTTTCCAACACATTTGTAGATCTTACATAACCCAAGTGAGCTACATACTGTAAGACAGTGAATAAGCTGGTCTGAAAATATCTATTATATTGGGTATAAATGCTGTAAGGAAAAGATTATTATTTACAGAGAGAATGGAAAAAGCATCTTTGATTTAATAACTGACAGCTTTGTTGTCTTGGAATTTAGCCCAGAAAGTACTGAGGGGGTAAAACCTCCAATCTGAGTGAGAGAGGCTGGGAAAGTTACACATACACTCTTCCTCACTGAAGTGTTTTGTTGATTTAAAGGACACTTGTTTAGATCTACAAAGTATTTTCAAACACCATTGTTGTATCAGTGATGGTAAAATATGAACATACAGTAAAATATAAAGTGAGCATAAAAATATGTACTCATATGGTAAAAGTAGAGGAGTAACATGTTTATCCTGTAAATTATATTTAAAGGTAATTTTTGAAGTACATATATCACAACAAATGTAATCACATCAGTGTCTAGTGTCAGGCATCCATCTAATTTGTGTATTCTAGTTTTTTCACTGATTTTAAGTGTCCACCATTTGCTGATGATGGGATTGTTTCAAGGATTCCAGCAAGAAATATTTAAGGAATAAAGTACTTCTCAAGGTCTCCCAACCTTTAAAAACAACACAATGAATATGGATTTCATTTAATGTATGATCCAAAATACAATCCTAGAAGGAAAAAGAAAAGTAAGCAACCTTCAAATTGACAGATTTAAAGATGGGTGCTTAATAAATGCCACCATTCATCCGTATCTACACGGAGCAGAAAAATGATTTCTGCTTATACCTCTAAGTTTTAAAAGTTGTTGCCATCTGAAAAGAAAAAGATCAACAAACAAACAACAACTTACCATTCATTATCCATGGCATTTCAAATATTACTATCTTGGCTGAAAAGAAAAAGAAAAAAAGATGAACATCAAGTGTTAGGCAGTTCTCTGTTTAAGAGTAAGCACAGCAATAATATTAATGTAAAAAGCCAAAAGTCACTTATACACCTCCATGTTCACTTCCCTGTAAAAGCAATTTTGTATAATTGTTTTTAAGATGTATAAACTTATTACTATTACTGGATAAAACAACTAGCTGTTTGCTTGGAAAACATAATAAAATTCTAAGTTCCACACTGTTTATGTGATCCTGGGATATTACTTTTCTGACATATTGTTACTAATAATCTCTCAAATAAAGCAAAGAAAGGCAAGATCTCAACCTGACCTAGAAAAGCAACTACTGGCAGAAAATGAGTTCAACTGGTATATTCACCACCTCCTCTTCATAAAGAAAAAAAATATTGTGGGCCTTTGTAAATCCATTTTTTCCATGTATTCCTTGTTTTAGCATATAACTTTGAAAATACTTAGAAGTGTTTCAAAATTTTTCTCTTGAATGTAAAAAAAGACAGTGTTGCACTTGCCTTGATCAAAGTTTTGAACTTTGATCAGCAATCCGAAATGTAATATTCAGAGTTTAAGCAGTTGTACAAAATTTCAATATTCACAAACATTTTCACCTAAAATTTATAATACGTTTAAAGATGAGTTGGCAAAAGCTATTTGGTAATCATAAAAAAAAATATATATTTGTCTAATCATAAAAAAATTAGCAGGCAAGTATGCAGGGTTTTCCAAACATGCCTTACTCATTTTCAGAATAAACCATTGTTCCCTCAAATTTTCTACAGCTTTCTTTGCCCCCTAAAGAATCCTACAGGATACAAACTATCATGCCAGTTTGTATATCTTCTACCCAACTATCAACAAGCAAAGGAAATAACAGGCCCATTCAGTTCTACTGTAGGTTTATATTAATTTTTAGTATGTAAAAACCCATATTAGACTACTGCTTCATAAAGACAATTGATTTTTGATAAATTTGAAGTTGACTTACAATACAAAGTTGTGCAGACTTAAAAACACAAGAATATTCTGAATCTGCAACATCCACATGATGTTCCATGTAGTTACTTCAGAAAGAACATGCCAAATCCTTCATTTCCCCCATCTTCTGTCATATTATGAAAGGCTCTTATAACAGAACTCTACAATGCTTAATATTTAATATACAATACTTACTGAGGAAGTTTGGGTAATAATCTGTAAAACAGTTGACAATAAACCGAACAAAATCCAAGTCCTAAAACAAAACCACAGCATAAATGCAATGTAATTCAAGACATTAAAAATAGAGGCTTAGTTAAGAATATCATGAGACACTTATACTTTAATCAATCATATTCTGATTTTACACATACTACCAACATCATCAAAATGCAATGCAGTGATTTTCACTTCATTAAACTGCTGCAGAATTGTGGTCAAAGCTTTAGGACCAGGGAAAGAAGTCAACAAACCTGTGATCAGTGTAATAACTTGAGCACCTAAACTATTGTGGAGTATCAACATGATTCAAGACGTGCAGAAAAGGTAAATCTTTAGCACTAGAGTAGCTTGACAGATTATTTTAAAGCATTACAAGGAAAAGCATTAACGATACTGAAATTTCCCTTCAACAGTTATCGTGCATATTGTTCAATATAGTACTACAGTAAATAGAACATTTCCAAAAGAAAAAAAAATTAGGTTTTCATTTAAAGAGTATTTTTGGTTTCTGCATTAGTTTGTGGTAATGCAGTGAAATTGTGAGTTTTCAGAAACAGTACAAAACATTTCTGACTGAGGATCCAAAGCCTGTTGCAAAAGTAAAAGTGCTACGAGGAAGGGGCTTCTAGAGTCATGTAAACAAGCTGTTAAAACATTTGTGGACAGAGTGAAAAGAACACCCCAGAATACAGTGTAAGATGACAAGCCACAACTTGAAGCTTTATCAGTAGCTTCAGTTACTAGACTATGATAGCTTGGCACCTTTAGAGGCAGAAAGTGGCCTCCAATAGATACATTTACCTGAACTGTCTGTTGCTTGTACCAAATGCAGTATCTTTCATTTAACAGCATAAAA
Source organism: Pithys albifrons albifrons (assembly GCF_047495875.1). NCBI lineage: Eukaryota > Metazoa > Chordata > Aves > Passeriformes > Thamnophilidae > Pithys > Pithys albifrons. The sequence goes on from NC_092458.1 coordinate 10,000,871, forward strand.
ATAGTCATAGATTCCCAAGTAATGATTAGAACCTCCATTAACAAGGCTGCTGCTCTCTGTCCTGTTGCCTGTCCAAAAGCAACACTATCAGATATTACAGGGATAGATCCAGCATTTTGATGAAAGTATGGGATGACAAGTATAGATTTCACAGATCACTCAATATCTGCATCTATTCTAGTTACCTTGAACTGGTGCAACAAAGCATGAGCTATTAGAATTATCTGCTGCATACCAGTGATAAAAGCCAACAGAGTAGATGTCCATAGCAATGGATCAAACAAATGAGGCACAGTCTGGAAAGGAACTCAGAAGCACCAGTTCTTTTGACATAAAACTTATCAATACTCTACATATCTGCAAACAGCCATTATAAATATTCCTGTGACAAATATACTAACTATAAAGGGAAACTGTACAATAGGACACTTAGGGACAGCACTTGCTGAGATTGTGTCTCTGGGAGTCTCAAAGACACTGGAAAGAAGTAGCTTTAAAATATACTCCATAAAACCCAAATCAAATTGATCTTTAACAGCAAGGAAATTATTCCAATCCTTTATTCTTTTTATGCAAAACCACGGCTTCAGTATTATCCTTAGGAGTGGAATACAGACAGCTCTCATGGCACAGGTAAGAGCACTGATCCTGCCTTTCAAAATTATACTTATTTAGGGCCTTGAGGGAAAACCATAAGGAGTTGTGTCTGAGGTCACCTGGTCTGTTCAGCTTGGACAAGACTAAGGGGAGACCTCACTGCTGTTACAACTTCCTCATGAGGGGAAGAGGAGGGGCAGGCACTGATCTCTTGTCTGTGGTGACCAGTGACAGGACACAAGGGAATGGCCTGAAATTGTGTCAGGGGAGGTTCAGGTTGGATATTAGAAAGAGGTTCTTCACCCAGAAGGTGGTTGTGCACTGGAACAGGCTCCCCAGGGGAGTGGTCACAGCACCAAGCCTGACAGAGTTCCAGAAGTGTCTGGTCAATACTCTCAGGCACATGGTGTGAATCTCAGGGATGGTCCTGTGCAGTGCCAGGAGCTGGACTCCATGATTCTGGTGGGTCCCTTCCAACCTGGCATAGTTTGTGATTTGTCAAATCAAAGCTGCAAGGTCCTAATAATGCAACATTAGCTCTCTTGCCCGCAAAAGGCAGAAAAGTTTTTAGATTTTTTTTTCCTTATATTCAAATGCATTCTTGCCATAGCAACAAAAAAAGAGAAAGAACAAGTTTTAGCCATTTCTATAATAGAACAGCATTGCATTTGGTAAGAAAAAATTCAATATTCTATAGAAATAGGATTTTTTCTGACCTACAATCTGAGATTTTTACTTGTTAGATTAAATCTAAAAATACGTAATGATAGGCAAAATCTCCACCTTGCAATCTAAACTAGCTTAGATTCAGTTCAGTCACCAAACTAAAAGCAAGTTTTCTATGTGCTGCAGAAGACAAAGTTTAATATGTAACAAAGCATCTTGCAAACTGCTCATGTCATGGAAAAAAGCCCTACATAAAACTGATGTCAACAATCAATCATTGAGTTATTTAGGTGTCAAGCACTACACAGGGACTTCCCTTTTTCTGGGAACACAGGTTAAATAACTGAAAAAGCAATCAGGAAAAGACAATTAAAATACTTACTATGTGGCTGATTCCAGTTTCAGCCATGTCAAATACCACTGTCAAGGGCTTTCCATGATCTCTCTTGGCATAATGTTCTAACCAAAAAGCTACGAGTTTCTTTTTATCAAGTTGCTGTTTAGGATCTCTCGTATGATGTTTCACTTTGAACCAAACTTGGAGAAAAACACATACAAAAATTGAAACAACAGATCCAAATCAACAGAAAACATTATGCACATGACTGTATAGGACCCACTGAAATTTATTAACACCTCTGAGTTTGCATTCTACGTTTCTGCTGGTTTTGTGGACACTGAACAACAAGAAAAACAACTGGACACCTCTACACATACCCCCCTTTCCTTGCTCACATTTTGCATGATGGAATTTTTTAAAAATTGAATATAAAATATTATAGCTCAGAAGAAATAGAAAAAGTGGAAAAATACTTCTCATGCATTTAAATACTACTTCTTATCTAGATCATAATTTCAAATTAAATCACATGGTCATCAGACATACTACATTCAGTATGTATTTTATGTGCTGTTGTAAAATTTGTTTCTCTTTCTGTTTGGATTTTCTCCAGCATTGTAGTTGTGTTTTGAAAAACTTCTTATACATGCATTATCAACTGTATAAAAACAAACAGCTCTTCCTAAAATAAAATGAAAAATTCCAGAAGGTGAGCAATATTGCATAAATGAAAGCACAAAACATATCCACTTGGAATAAAAAAAGGTGAGTCATACAGAGACCCATTTTTTTGACAAAAAACCCCCATAAGTATAATTCAAAGTAACAGGCTTTATAAAAATGTCTGAAACCAAATTACTGATTATGTGTTGAAGTGATAAAAGAAATATTCATGGCAGTAATGTGAAGAGCAGCCTTCATTTTTAGTACCTTTATCATGTCAAAATAAGGCAAGCCTGAAAATAATTTTAGATATACTCTTAATATTCTTCTCCCTGAAGCTTGGGAAGTATCAGTAAAAAACAGATTTCTTCTCCATGTCATCTTTTACTTCCAATGGCAAAAAGTAGATAAAATCCAGTTTTTTCATGTAAAGAAGCAATTGTTTTTAAATGTTTTAACATTTAAATAGTGTATTAACTAGACTCTGTAATTTCAAATTTTTAAGAGAAAGTCCTATTCAAACACAGAACATACACTGAACTATTATATTTGTGTTTAAAGCACACCAACAATCCAATCTTTCACAGCAATGACCGTATCTCTGGAGTTAGAAACTAACTCTTGAAAAAAAAGAAGGAAAGGCAAAGTTTCAGATTGAAATTTTTGGAGTTTTTTTGTGTGTTTGTGGTTTTGTTGTTTCGGGGTTTTGGGAGGTGTCCTAGTTCAGCAGGAGGGACCAGCTAACCCTGTGTGGGGGTGATCAAAGCTGTGTATTCTACCCCCTCTATTCATTCCCCAAGGATAATGGGCCATTAGCAGCAGCTGCCCAGGGAGCCATTATCACCTTCACACTCAGCCTGAGGGGGGCGGAGCTGCTAATGGGCCATCAACAGTTCAACACCCCCTGGCTCCCAGAGTTAATCACCCATTGTGTGAGTCCCCACCCAGGGGGAGGGACTGGGTGCTCCCTAAGGGTACATAAGTGGTGGGTAAGATCTTGGGAACTTCTCGACGGATCCAGAGGAGCAGCAGGACCTTGACAGGAGGAGATCACCGCTCTCGCCCAGACCACAGCCCTGGCCTGCACCAACAGGTTTTTCATTTCCTTTTGCTCTGGACTTGGGGGAACCACAGGGGTCTCAGCACAAGGGCAAACAAACCCCCTTGGGTTTGTGCCCCAGGACACTGGGTTATACTGCTGGGGTTTTGTGAGTTGAAAGCAATTTCCCTTTTGTGTCAGTGTTTTTATTGTAATATTATTATTAAAATTTAGCTCTGACTTACAATCTCTCTCGTGGTGAGTTCATTTCCCCTGCTGGTTCGCCTTTAAACCAGCACAGGAGGTTTTTTTGTTTGTTTGTTTTTAACAAGGTTCAAGATTAGTCAAAGTTCATGAGGTTTGGAAAGTGCTTTTTTAAAAATGTCTTTTTTGCCTCACAGAATTTAAACACAATTAAAAGTAAATATATGAGATGTTACAACAGAATTATTTGTACAAAATAATACTGACCACATATTACACACTATTAAAAAAAACATGAGTATTTCAGGCAATATTTACAGCATCCCTGCAAATCTTACTATTTCACTACTAGAAGTTAATCACACAACTTCAAAGTTCATTCTCCAACAATTCTCAGCTGTACATGATGCTTCTGAACATTCCAGTGACAAAAAAAAATCAACAACAAATCAAAACCATTGCAGACCTTCCTGTGAACCAGTGTCAGTACGTAAGAAGGTGAGCTGCCAGCAGAGCACTGACAATGCAGAGCAGCAACAAACATCTATACTGGCCATATACTCACCACAGGGGATACAGAGACAATGAGCTTAAACAGGAAAGTTAAAACTACATTTTAAATAGAAAGAAGGTTTATGATTTTTTTAAAAACTGCTGACAAAGTGTACCCATTTCCCTTTTGTGATCCAAAGAAATACTCCAAGTTACCAACTTATCATTTCTAGTAAAAGCATTTGCCAATATGTACCTACTTCTACTCTTAAAACATTTATTTTCCAAAGATTCTAAAATGCTGTAAACAAAATAACAATAAATGACTGAAAATATAGTCTGTGTAACTTACATAACTTATAGCCCTCTTTATCATATCCATGCAGAAAGAGAGCACCAATTTCAAACAGCCACTTTGGAAGGACAGATTCTGACAAGTCTACAGAGACAAAAGAAATATTATTTCAGTAACCATATTAATAATCACTTTGTAACTTAAGTACCTAAAAATGCAAAGGTTTAGCTACAAAAATACAGAAATATCTTTATAAACTACTTTCTGAGGCCTTTACTAAAGCAAATATTGTGAAAATTTGAAATCTTTACTATCTTCTACTACTCTCATGCTATAGAGTAGGATCTACTTAGTGAGAAATAAGAATAAAATAACCTATGTAAGAAAAAAAAAAGCTGCAAATATTTATTTTTATTGCACAACCCCCTTGGTTTTTCTTTTATTTCAGATTATGAAGTCCTGTAGATAGAGCTCACTTTCAAAACATTCTCACAGCACAAAACTGAGATCTCTTCTACTTACTGTGCCAGGCTAATGCTACTACAATGAACAAGAGATCCCTGTTTGTTGTGGGGGTTTTTTTAGGACCCCACTCTAGCAAATGCAAAGAGACAAGAGAAAGCTGAGCAAGAACTGAAAAAAAAAATATCTGTGATACTTGCAAAACCTTTAGGAGGTGCTTAATGAAACTACATATAAAAGTCAGTTGTAATTCAACAAGAAAGCAACATACACCTTCAAAATCCTAACATAGCTTACCATTAACTGTATATTCTTTTCTCCACTGAAAGCTTTCATCAATCATCTTTAAAGTATCATCCACAACATCATGACGCCAAATCAGATAGTTTTCAACCCATTTATCATCTTGCTGAAGTCTTTCCACATCTCTAGGATCATATTTATCTGACTTATCTAGCAAATAAATAAATAAATAAGTGTAAGAATATAGCATTTGCTACACAAACATGAAGAGATTTGTCAAGTGTACATATATAAGGATCTACTGGGTACACAGAATTTCTTTTGCAGTTTCAAATTCAAGCAAACAAAGCATAGCATGAGAAATTCATCAACACTACCTATCTACTGTGATTATATTCAGGAACACTACAATGTTACTCTCACTAGAAAAGTATTTTCTGTGATTCTTATTCAAGGAGAAAAACATTAGCAAACAAGAAGGTGCATGTAGAAGTGTAATTTTCCTAAAATCAATTTTCTGTAATTAACATAGTCTAAGAATGTCTGTACTGATAAACATGTATGTTAAGCACCACTAGCTCATGCTTGAGTTCTCAAACTTACAGGCATCAGCTTGTCAGGCAACAAATGTTAAAATTATTCTTTTTGACCACACAATATACATAATTGCATATGCAATGTTGTCTTCTTTAAAAAAAAAAATCACACTGTTTACATTGTTATAAAGTGTTACCCAACCAAACTAACTACATGCAACTCTAGAGGAGTACAAAAGCCTCCAAGGCTTGTTGCTGCTCTTTTATTTACTTTCTAACAGGAAGGTCTGTAAAATACAAATGCCCAAGTGGACTTATTCCTAGAAGACATAGTCTTTAAACAAAGGCTTGTTTTTTAAAACAATGCTCCTCTGTCTGAGAAATTGGTATAAACAGAATGTAAATCAAGACCCCATGACAGAAATAGGCTTCTGAAAGCAACAGACACTGATATACACATCTTTGATAGCTACTAAAAACCTTAAACTCTTAAGCTATTCACTTAATTATTTTTTCCATGATAAGCATGAATTTAAGACTGCTCATTAATAAAATCAATGATAATGTTCATGTATTGGAAAGACTATTCCTTTGTCAGCAGCAAAAACCTCAAAATTTCAACTACTAAGCAGTTTAATTATGATGGCTCTGAACAAACTATGAGTAGATGGTTTGGGGATGCATATTCCAATCAACTGGAGGAAGATGTTATGAGAAGGACCCCATTAAATTCTGCCAATATTTGTAGTTTTACTGGTCCTCATGCCAAGGTAAGACCGACTTCACTTGTCTTTCAATTTATACTGTTTCCTGTCAAAAATTAGTCAATATAGCTGCAAGAATATACCAATTTTAAATGTATCCCTCTACTAAGAGTTATTATAGTTGCACTCCCTCCAGTATGTTTTCACATCTGCTTACTACATACATTATCTACTGGGTTCCTTCTTCACTAGGTTTTAATTTCTTCTTCTCTTGATCCCGTCTCACTGCCTTGCCCTTGTTCCTTAGACCAACCTAAAATCACATTTTCCTTAATCTTAGTCTCCTACTTGCTCCTCTGCCCAAAAGACTCCACTAAAACCTCTGTAACTATTTAAGTTCCTTCTCTCACCATTTCCATTCTTGCACCAAACAGCTGATATCCTACATTCTAAGCCCAGTAAAGTGATCACTCAGCACCAATGCTTAACTTCCCTATGGCTCTAGGTAAATGACAGATGGACTGCAAAAATTCTGCATATCTGAAATTTGATTATTGTCCCAATGATACAGGATTTGGGCAATTTTGCCTGAGAAAAGGTAACAGTACTTAATTAATATCAGTCCTAACTCCTTCCTGCTCACAGCATGGCTAATTTTCAAGTTCAAACAGGATAAGTACCTTTTTTCAGTCATGGTCTGAAAATGCTAAAGGGTAGAATGATTCCACAGCCTCTCTTCATGTAACATGGATTCCAACCCATATTCCCTTCAGAGACACCGTCATGTGCAGTAGCCAAGCTGGCACAACCACAGCCAGGCACAGTAAGAGTCACTGGCTTCTCTTAGCCATGCTAGACCAGCTGTACTGTGCATTATTCACTGTGGTACAACAGGCTATTCAAGCCATACCTTCCCACTCACAGCCACAGCAAACCAGGGCTTTAGGAGATCAAAGATTTACTTTGATATCAGCATTAGGTGTCTCCAGTGCCTGAGCTACCTTAGCTCACCTTGCTTTAGTAACCTCTAACAAACATGCACCAGCTTCCAGCTATGAGTGACCACAACTGAACAACCAGCCAAGCATTTCGCTGAGATCTGTCCCAGGTGTGTGTATGTATGGCCAAACTTCGTGAATGCAGATTTGGGCAGGGCTCTCCCCACATGGGTGTGCCCTTCCAGCCTGCACAGTGGATGTTTTAGGTGAGGCACAGCATGCACAGAACCAGCCCCACCGTTTAAGTCCTCAGGTCCATCTGCCACGGCCGAGCGAGCTTGGACAGTGCCAGTGAAGTCCTCAGGACTGTCACAGCCCCCGGTACTAACCAGGGCTGACCCTGCTGAGCATCCGAGATCTGATGGGATGGGATGTCAGGAAGGCATTGAACTGCCAGGGGATTGTCCCCACTGAGACTGGAAGTCAGGCCCTTGGGATTCAGAGTCCAGAGTGCTCTCCATTACACCACAGGACAGCCCATGTATATCCTATTTATAAAAGGGATTTGTATAATTAAAGAGAAAATCCACCACGAGGACCCTGAGATTATCTCAGTTGGTCAGCGCTGGGTGTTAGTAACAGCAAGGTTGTGGGTTTGACCCCTGTAGTGGCCACTCACTTAAGGGCTGGACTAGATGATCCTTGTGATCCCTTTCAATTGAACATACTTTGTGATTCTGTAAAAACTAATGGGATAACATTTCACACCACTTTCAGGAGCTCTCTTCTTTGCTTTCAGTATCTGTCTGAGCACAACTGCCAAAATGACAGAATTGTGAATCTCCTATCAAACTAATTTGAAAACTGTTATAATTATGTGGAACAAGCCTCAGAATGTTTCTCAGCCACTAACAAATTCTTCCCAAGTCTGAACTTAGATAATATTTAAAAAAATACAGATATTTAACTTTATGAATATTTTAAGAAAATGAAAGGTGAACAGAGAAAATGTTTTATCCAAACTCCCAATACCAGCAGGAAGCAAGCTGGATTCAGAGACAGAGATAGTTGAAAAAACCATTTTCCCCTCTCTTCAGCAACTAAATTCTCCACAAGGCACATATAATCTGAATTTACATATATGCTACATTACACACTAAACCAGGGGGAACAACTAGGCAAATTCTGCATCCACAAGAACTTGCAGAATGCCAGTATTTGAATCAGATAAGCTGAACAAGATTGACAGAACAGCAAGAGTAGTGATTACTGTATGACTTTTACCTGATTTATCCCATTCTTGCTACAAAATAAGTAAAATTTACAATGAGAAAGTGAACTCAAAAGAAAGGTGTTTTAGCTCACACATACAAAGCAGAGTGATATGAAATTGCTGGACTCCTTCCAAGCACCCAGGGATTGAAAATGTGTCGGTTCAGAGGAGGAATTCCTTTTCTAATTTGTACATGTTGCATAATTTTACAGACATCTGGAAACCTGTTTTCAAACTAGACTGTGAAATCTGAATGTTTCTAATTTTAAATCAGTCATAGAACACTTGAATGCATTTACTGTATTATTAGAAAATTCTGGAGTTAAATCAGAAGCAGCTGAAAGAAAATAACAGATTTGGAGTTCTCAACTTTAAAAACATCCTGCATAATAATTAAGAAGCCAAGAAGGAAACAGAAGTTGAGGGTTATCCAAATGGAAATTCAGGTGAAAATATAAACTGAAGTAACTTACTGCAAACAATCTCCAAGCCTAGCCACTTATGATAGCTGTAAACATATACTGATGCTTTTCTCAATAGAAAATTAGTTGCTTGTTTCTTCACATTTGCAGAACTGCCACTAAGAGCTGAGACAGAGTTTAGTCACCCTCAACTGAAGGTAATATAAGGAACAGCATTAACAGCTAATTTTGCTCAGAGATAGAGAAAACCATGTATTTAACAGCAGAGCCAGACTTTTGTGAAACATTTCATACTCCAGAAGCTTAGAAACCTGATTGCTCCCTTAGTCTAAGAGATTCAAATCTTTCTGTATCACAGAACAGTTCCATAGCCCACAGAAGAGGAAAAACAGGAATGCTACATCACTTTTCCATTGAACAGGTAAGTTGTGTAAAAAACAAACAAGACTCAGATCCAAAAAAGCAAGAAAAAGTGTAATCTGCATAGCAAATTTGGTATTTACCAGAGCATCAACCCCAAATTTCAAGTTACAGGTGAAGGAATAACAGTGACAATAGCAAGGAGAAGAGGACATAATTAGCCCTCTTTATTCCTTTAGCTAAGAAGCCTTCAGGAAGATGTGAGTGAGCAAACCTTAACAAGTATTTACCCTTAATTTGAAAAGTTACTTTAGGTTACTTTCATTTCCTGATTGACCATTTGAGGTCAAGGGAAAAGACTAGAAGAAGACAAAGTTCTGTTTGAACAGCAGCTTTTTTTATTACTTGCCTTGCTTTTTTTTTTCCACAGAAGTGAGGAGTTGTGTTCTTTCCATGAGCACATTCTACCCTTTTAATAGTTGTCTTCTTCAAGCAGAAAAATTTACAGTGAAACTGTATCAGTTAATTACTATGTTTCAACATAAAAGGTCTTGTATAACACCAGATAACAGCTCTGGAAACAACCACAAAACTGAATGAATACAAATTTCACTGCAATACTTACACTAGAAGAATTAGTTAAGTTTTGATGCAGAAATTGTAATATCTCATCATTCTTTTTTCAATGCCATCTCTTTAAAATGCCAGGAACTCCTGGAGCAGGCCCAGTAGAGGGCTATAAAGATGATTAAGGGACTGGAGCTTCTCTCTTACAATAACAGCCTGAGGGACCTTGGCCTGTTCAGTCTCAAGAAAAGACAACTGAAGGGGAATCTCACCCATATCTGTAAGAATCTGAAGGGAAGATGTCAAGAGGATTGAGACAGGACAGGATCTTCTTCGTAGTGCTGAGCAACAGGATAAGAAGCAGCAACAGCCAGAAACTGATGCACAGGAAGTTCCACCTGAACACGAGCAAGAACTTCTTTACTGTGCATGTGACCAAGCACTGCAAGAGATTGCCCAGACTGGCTGTGGAGTCTCCCTCCCTGGAGATATTCAGGAATAGTGAGGGCACAATCCTGTGCCATGCGCTCTGGGATGACCCTGCCGGAGCAGGGAGATTGGACCAGATGCCCCACTGTGGTCCCTTCCAACCTGACCAGTTCTGTGACTTCCAGGTGACCAATGCTGGGCTGCTGTGTTTTCTTCCAGTGTTCATGCTTTAGGAGAAAATAATGCAAATTTGAGAATATTCAACAGTAACACAGAAGAAAGACTACGGAACTCAAAATCAGGCAGCATAGCTAAGTCCCACACTAAATTAATCCAGAGAAGCTGAGAATTCAAAACCTGAATGATTCCTCCCTTCAGAACAAACTCTTATCTAGAAAAGAAATGTTACAGAACAAGCCACAGGCAGAGCTAAGTAGGGATAGCAACTACATGCTTTTGAATAAAGGAAAAAACTCCAACACTTCAATGTACAAAGTAGGGGAAAAATGCAACTCAAAAATGTATGTCAAGTGTTCCATTATACAAAGACTCTCAATTTAACTACTGCCTTAAAGCTATTTCAGCCAAGAAGTCTCAGTCTGAAATGGTCTTAATTATTCCTCTGACCTTGGCTAGAAAAAGGAAACCCATTTTAATTGGCTTGTTGATGCCAAACATGAAGCTGAGTACTATAATAATTCAGGTATGTGCCTTCAATTGCAAGAGAAGGAAATCAGCAAGACTGAAAACAATTTAAGGTCAGTAGCCATAGAAGGACAGGGATAAAGAAAACAAAACTATTTCCATCTAATAAGGAATTATTTCAATAACATCAAGTAACAATAAACAACTGTCTGCCTTCACAAGATGAGATAAACGAGCAAAACTGAACACTTTCAGTGACAATAATGACTACTTTTAATAGAAGTTTCAGTCTTACATACTACAAAACTTTTTGTAAAAATACATATCTTAACTCGTCCTTCCACCATTCTCAGTCTGAAAGCCAAGAACTAGGGAAAGCAGCTTTTTCAGCACATCAAAAGACATAAGCAGGTATGTAAAATATTAACCCAGGAGTCATTTACAAGAGTCATATCACTTTTTTAAGGATGAACCATGTCTAACATTTTATTTGTAATCAGACAATATAATCAACAAAACATATTTGCTACTGCTTTAAAGAAAGTCATGAGGAAATATAATCCTTTAAATTGGAGTGGGAAGCCTTTCTTCCAAAATCTTTTTCTGAAAATTAAGCTTTGCCTAAAAAGGGAAGGTAAAAGGATATAAATGGGGAGGGACAGGAAATACAGGCAATTAGAAATGTTAAATATGCAAAATGAAATGTGAAGAAAACCTATTAACTGGAAAAACCTAACAAGATGTGATTAAAAATAATTTCCACTGTAACATTAAAATGAAAAGCAATAGCCCAGAAATAAAAGCTAATTTTAGCAATCCTCTAAGGAATGAAAACTCAGTACAGAAAAAGACATGACTGTTTGTTAGAAAACACTGTTAGTACCAGTCAGTACTAGAAAACAATCTTTTGTTTTCATTGTTCCTTTCACCACCAAAATAATTTACATCACTACTTCTCACAAAGAATCCAAAGAGACAAAACAGAGATTAGGTCCAAAAACTGTGAAGTCAGAGTGCTGTCTACCTACTACATCAGACAGTGTTTGCCAGTCTATTGGACTGATGGGAACTTTTCACTATTGGAAATAGGCCTCTTAAATGCAAGAGTTTTAATTATTGGTACATAAATTCTTCACAAGAACTGAAGTTGTCTTTGGAATCCAGCTAGAAAGTTAACTGAAGAGACCACAAGACTTCAGTTAATATTGAACACTGCTTTGCAGATAAGATCCAACAGTGGCCAAGCTTTCCTTCTAGAATCCCCGAGCAGTCAAACTTGCTGAAGAACTTCAGCAAGAAAGTTCCTCTGCAAACCTTTGGGAGATGAGCCAATAAGGTTCTCTGACACTATTTTCCACACTGTATCTGACTAACAAAACAATTTTCTGATTTAGTCACAAAAATGAAACAACTGTATGATTCAAGAAACAGATTTATGGTGCTTTCAACTGCTGAACAAAACTCTTCCCATCCTACCTTGAAAATTATCAGGACTACAGCATATTATGTTGTCATAACTTTTATCTGAAATATCAAACAGTAACATCCAGTATATATGGGAATATTAGACTTTTTTGAACCAGCTATATAATAGTATGTTTTTGTAGATTCTACATTAATGTAAAAACAGCATTCTACCAATAAGTGATTTCAATGAAAAATGAGGATTTCAATGGGCCTCTAAGTTTCCATTTCACAACAAAAATAAACATTACTGTAAGGTCAACACAGCTTTTGTGACTCTTACCATTTCTTCCTGCATGGCAGGGTGCAGGAGGAAACCAGTAACTGTGAGTTACAGAATATGGAAGAACCATTTCACCATCTCTGATAAGAATCACCAAGTTCCTAGAATAACCAGTTACACACTGCTTTCCTCAGAAGGAAAATATAACAGTGACAGGTGCAACCTCCAGAAATGTGACTGCCTGAAAACTCCCACTTCTAACTCTTGCAGCTGACCTGTAATGCAACAAAGTTTGCCCTGCAGAGGCCCACAATTCTATGGCCACACTAAACTTTCACAGAAAGGATAAAGTTCTCAGTGTAGCCTAATCATGCTGTTTTGAAAGCAGACTAGAACTTCTGGATATGAAGCAACCATTTGTACCCTTATACCACAAAGTCACAGGTTTGGGGGTGTCTGCACACATGGACCTCCACATTCCTTTTAAGAGGGAGCACAAAAGAACTCATTTTAGAAGATAAACAATAAAGATTGAAGGACTACCAAGAAACTAAAATCCTGTGTTTTGCACACTTGTAAGTGGGCATGACAACATTCATTTCATTTTGGAATTCTTTAATTTGAGGCAAAGCCTTAAAAAAAGTCCTAATCCTATTTTCTTGAAAGGGCTAAGAACCCTAAACCATGACCCAAAAATGGGCTTACTGAGAAAAACTTGTTCTAAACACTACAAATAGGATTACAGCTTACCTTGCAACAGTATTCAATTATTTTAATGGCCATATCAACCAGCCCAACAGAGGCTTCCTTACAACTAGAGAAACTTAGAGAATTGCAAGATTTTAAGGGATAGGTCAACTGAAAGGGTAATACTCCCTTTCTGCAGCAACTGCCACAAAGCAGTTCTAGCTTTTCTGAAATAATTATTTGTGAGTGTGACTCTGGGACAATAGAACATAATGCCAGTTGAATCACCTATCATATGAAAATATACACTAACTGAAAACATTAAGAGCCAAAAGAATTTAGCATTTAAGATGATTCTCCACTCACCTGAGCCAGAGTTTCACAAAGATACCTTTATTCATTAATAAGTACCAAATGGTAAAAGAAGCTCTCCACTTCAAGACTTTCTAATAATTTTGTCATCTTGCCAGATATACAGGTCATCTCTAACCAAGGTGAAAGTAGTCTCCCTTATGAAAGTTGGCAGAGACAAAGCTGTACCACCCTTCAGGTTTCCGAAAAATATGTTCTAGTCAATTACAAAGAATTCATAGAAGCATGTAACTCTTACATAATAGTGAGAGCCAGGTAACCCAAATAATTCTGATCTAAAACATCAAAGCAAGGCCTATGTTTGCAGGACTCAGGCTTATATTAAAGGAGATGAAGGCAATACAACTACTGGGCTCTTATGTATTTGCATTAAAAATTGGATAAAAGCATGTTTTTAACGTAAAGTCTCTAGACAGTCATAATAAAATGTACTGCTAACTATACTTGTTAGCATACTCTAGTACTATATATTCTTCCATCATAAGCAATGCAAATCAACCTTGAAATAACAGGAAGCCCTGCCAGGCTTACCCCAGTCTTCCCTCTCCCCTGGGCATCACCACCATCTCCCAGCCTTCATTTACAAGTTTAAAAGTACCTGCGCTTAAGAAGGGAGCTGGACACACAACATGATCTTAATTATGGCCTGTGCCAATTCCAAGTGCGAGTTACTCCAGAAACGCAACTCTTCCCTTGGCAAACTCATCGAGGGGAGAAGTCTCCTCTTCCTCCTTCCCCATGTTTTATGCCCAAAAAGCACCAAGCACAGCAGTGTTCCAGACCTCACTCCACAGCCAACCAAACACAACAGCAAGGCAGACGAACCCTGAGTTTTGCCCCAACAGGTGCCGAAGCCCAAGACAGCGACCCAGCAGACAGACAGCACCGAGCACCAGCACAGAAACCCGCTCTGCATCATCCCCACCCACAGCTTCGGACACCTTAAGCTGCACCACGGGAGGCTTAGATTGGACATTAAAAAGGAATTCTTCACAGGAGTGATCAGATATTTAAATGGACTGTCCAGGAAGGTGGTGGAGCCACCACCCCTGGAGCTGTTTAAGGACAGACTAGACGTGGCACTGAAAGCCATGGACTAGTTGACATGGTGGTGGTCTGTCTCAGGTTGGACTCGACGTTGTCGGAGGCCTTTTTCAAACCCAACTGATTCTACAGAAAGGCACAAAACGTCCAATCACCTGGAAAAGGGGGCACCTGACACCCAGAGAGGAAAGCCCGAGCACGCATATCCCGCTCACCTGGCAGGTACTCCGCCTCGAAACGCCGCCGTGTCTCGCTTATCAGCGCCGCCTTATCCTGTCGCTGCTGAAAGGAAACAAGGAACGGGAGGGCCGTGGAAGGAAGGGAAAGGCCAAGGTCCCAGACGGCCCCAGCCCCTCACCTGCACGGCGGGGCCCGACCACCCGCACCGCCCGACAACCCCGAGCGGCGGCGGGCGGGGGCGGCTGGGGAGGGGACGCAAAGCAGGCGGCTATGAGGGAAGGCAGGAGAGCGGCAGGGAGGAGGCAGGGGAATTGAAACTTACCTCAGCCATGGTCCTGTGGGTCCTGCCGCCCGCACAGAGGCGGCTCCGGCAGCGCGCGGGGCCGCGGGAAAAGGGGATGGAGCGTCGCGTGACCCCGGCGGGGGCGGGGCCTGGCGGTGCCACCCGCGCGGCAGCCCCGCCCCGCCCCGCGCGCTCCCGGCACGCTCCTCGTGGCGGGAGATTCGGGGGCTCCGCCGGGCCAGGAAGGGCCGCGGGAGGCCCCGGGAGCGGCCCCGGGGGCCGGGAAGGGCCGCGGGAGGCCACGGGAGCGGCCGCGGGGATCGGGAAACGCCGCGGGAGGTCCCCGGAGCGGCCCCGGGCGAGGCCCAGCCGGCACAGAGCTCCTCGTCACTGCCCCTCTCTTGCGCGCTCTCTCTCCGCAGCTCGCGGGGCCCAGGCGGGGTGAGCGGTGTCGCTGCGGCCCCCGAAAGTTGTGTGGAACTCGGTGAGACGCTGCGGGTCGCTCGGGGCCTTCCTTGGGGAGGGAGGAGCGAAGGGAGCCTGCCTGGCCGCAAAAGGGACCGCGCTTCTTCGGAGAGCACCCTCCTTAGAGTGGCCTTCGAACTTTAACAAGAAATTAATTATAACTATTAACTAGCACTGCATCTGAGACAGGGCTCTCAGAGAGAGTAATCAGACATTGGAATGGCCTGCCCAGAGTGGTGGTGGATTCACCATCCCGGGAGGTTTTAAAACTGAGATTGGACATGGCACTGAGTGCCATGATCTGGTAAAGGGACTGGAGTTGGACCAAGGGTTGAACTTGATGATCTCGAAGGTCTTTTCCAACCCAATCGATTCTATGATTCTACAATATGAAAGTTCAAAACACCGTTGCTTTCCAGTCTGTGCAGTGTGTTTGTGGCGCTGACGCCTTCGATTCAGTCACAAACAGCAAATGTATGGTTTGGTTTGGCCGTGGTGCTGTTGGTAACCAGAGAGTTCATTCTTTAGTAAATAAATGTTTCTGTTTCTTAAATGTCAGTACAAAGTTGTTGAACTGCATTTTCATTCTGTGAGATTAAAACAGGTACTGGCCTCATTCTCAAGTTCTTCCTTGTTGTTGGTTTATAATACATAGGGTTTTTTTATTCTAAAGGATCAGTTCAGCTAGTCCCAAAACAATTCTTCTTTCTTTTTTATTTGCTTTTGTAGGTGAAAAACATCTAGATTGGTTAAAATTTCCACAAAGAAATAATCCTGGCAAAAAATGGGAACGCATATGGTTTTCTTGTAGAGGAATATACATAAAGGTAAATCAAGATGCTTCTGGGTGAGCAAGAACAATTCTTGTCCTACAACGGTGAAGTCCTTGTATTTCAGCTGTCAAAACCAAAACATGTGGAGGGAGCAGATGATAAAACAATGAATTTATGTGTGAGAAGAATGGTGTTCAACAGAGAGACTAAGTTGTTTGTTCAGAAGTCTTCTGGAGCATTCAACATGCGTGCCAGTCACTCAAAAATTGAAATGATTTGTTGTAGCTGCACAACGGATTCCCGAACGGGGATTATTCTACCCTGCATTTTGGTGAAAAAGAAAAAACGGAATACTATCAAATACCTTTTATTGTTGCTTCACAGCTCAAATCAATTTGAGCAGTCCTTTCATTTTAAAATGGATTATGAGCTGAGAGAAGACATCAGGTTGTTTGCTGGCCCATCAGTGCTGTGGCGACACGCCAACAAGCTGTTCTACATCTCTTCCAGCACTTGCATGGTTCAAAGTGCTCCTTTGCAGCTTTCTTCTGTTGTGTGGACAGGTGAAATTGTAGGTGAAGGCACTGTCATCTTAGGGATAAGAACTGCTTGCCTGCAAGAGAGTGAAGATACAGATGAGTTTTCCATTTCAGACAGAGCCATCTGGGGTAGTGAGCTCTTTGGATACGCAATTCAGACACAAAAAATGCTTACTGGCACCTGCTTCATGCCTCATGCTTACAGCAGAGTGGTGTCTTCTGTCTATGTCTGCAAGAATGAGAGAGTGAAAAAACAGCTCCGAATATCACTTGTTGCCGTAACCCACAAGAACCAGCTTATTTGGTTCCAAAATGGTCTCCCTAAAGGTGTTTGTGAGCTTCCTTTTGAGAAACCGTGTTCAGTAAAAACAGCTGTAACCCGTAGCAATGATTTGCTATTTGTTGTGTTTTTTGCCTCTGGAAATAGCTGCGTTGTACAGAGACGAGACAGCTTACAGGTACTGGTGGCTTTTAAACAGCTCCATTTTACCACTTTCTTTTTTGTTTATGTTTTCTTATTTGAAGTTCCTGCAGCTGAAAAACTGCGTATTTAGGTTCTTTAGCTTGTTTTCGTGTTATTGCTGCTGCTGTTAAAATAACCAGTCTAAACTATGAGATTGGTTTTCTTTCATTGCTTACTTATATATCTGAAAATGAAGCTGGGATTCTATCTACTAAAAATACACTTACGAGTCTGAGCCAAAGCTTCTGTTGCTATTTGAAAACTGCAATAGTGTGAGAACTCGAAAGCTTTAAGACAGTTTATGTGTGTGCCTACATAATTTGTGTTAAAATAAATGGATGTTGTTGCAAAGGATAAACTACTCATTAAAATTTAAGACCTTTTTATAGACTCATTTCCTAGTAACAAAAAGTGTTGTTTTGTGAAAATGACAAGAAGAGGCCTTGCTATTTTTTCCTGAAGTTAGGAGAGACAAAGTCAAGTGCTAGAGTTTTGTAGTAACCTGACAAGAAGACTTGCGTTAACTCAAGAAATAAAAATTCTATCTAGTTGTCAGCATCATTGCACAAATTTGTCTTCATCTTTTAAACATATTTAAGTGTCTAATGAAGCAAAAATATTTCTCATTGTCAACGTTATAAAGCCTTTAACTGATCTGCAAGTATTACTGGTTCTAAATAAATATTACAGCATTCAGCTTGTTCAGTACACTGAAAAGTTGTCATGTCTGCAACCTGTATTCTGGAAGGTGATCTTTACAGAGAAATGGCTAATTTTCCCCACAGTTACATAGACTCTAAATGATGGGGTGAGAGTGAGAGCTTGGAACTTCCTAAAAGTACTCTATTCACACACTTGAATGGGCTGCCTCTTTATAAAAAGCAAACTTCAACAAAACGATATTTCAAACACAAGATTTACAAAAATAAATCTATTTTAAAACTTTCTACTATAGGTGGCTTCCAAATGGCAAAAAGTGAAGTCCGTTCTGGTGGATGATTTTATTGGATCTGGAAGTGAGCAACTGTTACTGCTTTTTAGGAATGACTCCAATACAGAGGTGTTAAGTACATTCAAAATAACAGACCTGGAAGTGGTCAACTATGCAGTAAGTTGAGCTTGTCTTTTCTCAGCTACTCAGTCATAGCTTACTAATTCAAGAAAACCTCAAAAAATCATTAAAGTATTGGTACAAAGTGAAATTGGATGTGTCCTGTGAAATGCCCTGAAGTTTGAATACAATATTCCCTGCTGTAATCATAAGTTATCTGAAGAAATTATTCTATTTCCTTAACAGGAACAACATTCTTTTGGTGAATTAATGCAGTTGAAAATGCTTCACATGTGTAACAGTTTTGCTACAATGCTACTGTTTGGCTAAGGGATCTTAATTAAGGCCATAGTGCTTGTTAATTATCTTCCCATAGTTGTGTCTTTCCAATATGTATTATCAAATTCTAATTGCTATAAGAAGATAAGATTTGTCTTTTAAAAGGTATACTGTGATTCTGCTGGTTTTCTGCATTTCCCCCCAGAATTTTATAATGCTATGTAATAGCTGTACCTGACTTTCAGCTTTGTAATTCATTCAGGGTTTTGGTTTTGTTTTTTTTCAGAGTGGTATTAATTATAAACATGATGTTCCTGCTGCAGAAGGGTTGCAAGAAAATGGTTTACTTACTATTCAAGCCCTTGAAACAAGGTTGCAGGTACTCAAGAGTTCTGCCTTCATATTTTCTATAAAGCACTGTTCTGTATCATTGCATTTTCTGTAGAGTGAGGATAATGTTTTTATTGGAGAAGTACTTTGGGGAAAAAGACAACATATCCTTCTTTTAATTAGCATCATTTATAAAAACAAGCTGGGGAAACGTGCTAGAGCCCAAGTAATCCATGGGAATATATCACTGCCTTGCTGCTTAACTTTCTACCTGCCTTTCTATGTTTCATCCTTTTGGTGAACTCCCAGCAGGCTTTCCAAGATGTGCTTTTGCAGTGCATGCATTGGCCTAGACCAAATACAAAATAGTTGACAAAATAGAAAGATTGTTCATAAAAAAGGTCAGATTGGGTCAGATCTCACATTGAGATATAAGGCTATTTTCAGTTTGCTAAGAGTGCTTTAAGGACAAGATATGAGGTAATTATTCCTGGCATTTGAGAATTAGTGAAAACTAAGTGGGCTATTGTGGCAGTTTTATTTCCAGCCTTTAAAAAAGAAGCAAATTAACTGGCAACAGTTTGCCAGTTAATAAATAAATAAATAGAGGGCATATTAGGAAAAGACTAAAAAAGACTTTTCTAGTTCTAAACCAAGATGTTTAAAGAGAGACTGTATATCTTCCAAAAGATAAAGATGTTGTTTTGTGAACAGTAGACATAATATTTTTTTTCCTTCTTGGATAGCACAAGAAAATAGGAGCTGGATTAATTTTGAGGGGCTCTTGAGGTCCCATCCAAGCCTGTATTTTTGCAGTTCTTCACTTTGCACATTAGAGGCCTATTGGCTTTAACGTCAGACATTGGAATGGGCTGCCCAGAGAGGTGGTGGATTCACCATCCCTAGAGATTTTTAAACGCAGATTGGACATGGCGCTGAGTGCCATGATCTGGTAAATGGACTAGAGTTGGACCAAGGGTTGGATTTGATGATCTTGGAGGTCTTTTCCAACCCAATCGATTCTATGATTCTATAAGTGCAAGCTTCCATCTAAATGTATTTTTTTCATTTTCTGAATTTTTTTGATATTCATATATTTTAAAACTGATTTTGCTGCTGCGTTCTTTCCCTACTCATTATATTACTTTCCTCTTCTACAAAACAGAAATTAACTTTTCTCTCATTTGTTGCTCCTTCCACTGTTTCAATGTAGTTTGTTCACCCTGCCATTGACAGGTATATGTTCTATGTTCCATAACTTTGTTCTTTTAATATACCAACTGGCTTCTAGCTGTACAGCTCTTTGAATCTGTATTAGGATCAAACGAATAATCTGATTTGCACTTCCTACTGGTTCTGCTGGAAACAAGCCACTGGCTGGAGATTTCATGTATCATGTGCTGATAAAGTTGTTTTTATAGACATGGAATCCTTCAGAAGACCTCATTTATTTCAGTAATTTTATATCTTTTTAATCTCTGATTTTCAAAGCCACATGCTAGCACAAGCACTGTAAGCAAGTTGGAAATCTTCCTGTGTTTTAATACTGTAAATCTTTGAAATTGTCAAGCTGATGAATTTGGAAGTAGGTGCAAATATTTCGTTTTAACCTTACTGTTTCTTTCTTGTTGAGATCTCTATTGTTCTATATTGTATTTGCTGAACAATTAAGGACTCTTGCTGTTTTTTATAATCTGATGTATAACTGAATTTCAAGTATGATTGTTTTGAAGCAATAGTGCATGGGCTCTGCATGGCTTGGGAATTTCCAAAGGTTTTTTATTCTTGGAGTGGTGCCTCCTGCTATTTATCATCAAAATTCAGGTATTCTAGAAATCTGCAATCAAATCATGTTTTGATAGCCTGTGTGGAATCTTGCCTTTTAGAGCAGAATGAAATAGATGCAGCCCTTTTTCATCCTCTTTTGCTTGACCCTTGTTTCATGTCTGCACAGCTGTTTTCTAGCTGTGTGAGAACTTTGGCAGGACTGAATTATGGACAGTTGTATAAGTAGCTTGCACTTAACTTCATACACAGTAATTACATTATTGCATTTTGCAGGGAGTGAAATTGAAAAACAGATCAGTTTGTGCATTTTCTAACTGTTCTCTGTTTATGTTGTGTACAGTCTTTTGGGCCTGAATCCAGCCTTTTCTTCTATGAAGTTTTCTTTTTCTTTAATGTGTGTTTTAGCATCTTCTGAAGATGACATCCTTCAGCAGAGCATTGCAGTAACATTAAAACAGCTGAGGTTACAAGATTTCTCTTGGGTTTAGTTGTTTTGGCAGAAATACCGAAAGTCAGAAGTGTCTTTATACCCACTGGTCTGTTTGCCTCCCCAAATACTTAACAGTTTTGTAAGGATTATAAAGCTGGATTTACCATAGCTCTGTTACGTTTGGCTCTGAACTGCCTGTTTTTTTCTGTTTATTTTCTGTTGTAAGGTGATCTAGCTATATTTTCTTAGTTTCCCAGGGCAAAGCTTGGAACTTCTGACGCTTGTTGTGCAGGACCTCTTGGCAAACAGCAGAAAGGATGTGCCTGTCCCTTTGAGGGAGAGGGAGTTTATGGCGGGCACTACTTGGTCTTGGGTTTGCCATGTGGTAAATTGCAGGCCTCTTTCTTCTGTTGTTTTATGAGGAAAAAAGGCTTCCAAAAGTCAGATTGGTCAGCAAGCATACAGCACTGAATTTTTGGCCATTTTGACTGCTTTCAAGACTGTGCTTCACTGTTTGCTTTCTGTTTCTTAGGTGTTTATTCATGAGTTTGCTCCAGTGGGAGTAAATGATGGTTTAGTATTCTGGTGACCTCAATTAGGAAGTTACCGTAGACTTATCTTTGTTCTTAACTCTTCATTTTCTTCTCCTGACTCTAGTCTGTCACTGGATTATTTCTTGGAATCTGGTACTTGGATGCGTGGTGGAATAGATAATAAATATTTTACAGAACTTTTCATGTTGAGTTCTACTTGCTCTAAATGCCCTTTGCCATTGCAGCTTGAGCAGAGGACATCACTTTGGTTACAGGAATTGCTTTTTTAATTCAGGCTTATAATGGTGTCAAGTGTCATCCTGTTTGGGGGTCTTGGGTATTTTTCTGAAGGGAGGGGGAAGAGGGAAGTTTGGTTTGCATTCCAGTGGTGAGTTTGTTCTCTCCTTGACAGGATTAAACTTCTCAGGATCTTGCTTTCCAGATAATACCTCTGAGGAGTTTTCTTAAAACCTGAGAAGCTGGTGCTGCCAAGATTCTTTCTTTGTTTTTTGAGTTTTTGGAAAGAGCCAAACGGGGGGGGCTGTGTTTTTTTTAACTGAGATACGGCCAAGATGTATGTCTGTTTGTAAATCTATCAACTCTTCAATATACTTACTTGGCAAATAATCAATACAAATCTTGAGAAGAAAATGAAACTGCTATCAGTGAAAAAGTGAAGCAGGATTAATAAGGAAAGATCTGAATATCTACATAATTTAATAAAGTTTGCCTTAATATTTATCTTAAACTCTAGGTTTAATATTGAGACCAAGATTCTGAGATACTGGTTTTGGCAACAGAGTAGCCTGACATTGACATTTTTTTAGAAACATTACTTGAGAAATGCCAGGATCTTGACTCTTGATACTTACATAAAAATGGAAAGCTGAAAAGATATTTTGATATCTTCAGTATCCTTTCTTATTTGCAGTAGATCTAAGCATAAGTCCAATGATTATTTCCATCTTTTACAGGCTGGTTTCAGCTCCGTTCGAGAGCTACAGCAGCATTTAAAACTCAAAAAGAAGGTTATTCTTGAATCTTGTAGAGCATTAATAAATCTTGTTGAAGGAAGAACCCATATTCTACCAAAGGCAAAGGAGGTAAATGCAGAAGATGGTACAGTCACTTCTGAATTCTGAGCCATTTGTAAAGGGTGCTGCACTTAACCACTTGTTACTTTCACCATTAGGGGTTGCCACTATCAAAACTCATTACTCTGCTTTTTCAGTTTGGTTCATTATCTTAACTTGCCAATGCATGTAGTTAAGAGTAAACTTAGTTGTCTTTTGTGTTTTCTTGAAGTTGATGTGCACAGTTCCTGCTGACAACTGAGTTGTATGGAGGAGTAACCTCTAACAGAGTTAGCGAGAAACAGTAGGGGAGTGTGCAGTCCTAATTGGCACAGTTGCCTAGATACTGAATATCTGTCGGTGATATAACATGTTACAAAAAGTGAGCTGTCATAGATGTGTGTGAGCAAAGTCGATTTTATAATAGGGACAGAGTGAACTGTGGGCTGAGAAGGTGATGGAGCTTGGGAAAATGTTATCTTAATATGTTACTCCAAAGAAGCCTACTAATTTAATTGAAATGGAGTTGAGCTCCCTTTCAGTTACAGTTGCAGCCCCTTCAAGTTAGCCAGGTTTGGACAACAAAATGTTGAGGAATTGCAGTAATACAGAATAAATTGTAGCACCTTAAATCTTCTTGGACAATTAAGTGTATGACAGGTAAAGATTTAGACTTGTGGTGCTCCCAAGGGGAGGACGAGTTTTACTTTACATGATATCATGTGTTTTAAGAAAATGCAATCTTATCTTTTGAATCTATTTTTGAGAATAAACTAGTTTATATATTTCATTTTATGTATCTAAAGAGCTCTTCCAGCAATCATTTGTGATAAAACAGGAAATAATACAGTATAAAAAGAACCACTATGCCTACGTAATTTATCTAAAAGAAAACATTTTTCTGTAAGGAAGGTCTTGTCTCTCTCTGGGATGATGCAGAAAATCCTCCTCATTCTCTTAGTAAAGAGACATCATTGGCGTCCGAAGTCCCAGAGCACTTCACGGAGTTGTGGCAGCGTGTTGTGAGTGACAGCTTGGTAGTTGGAGTAAACCTTACAGACTCGTTTTACTTGTAAGTATATAAATTTATCTCATAATTTCATTGGAAGTTTTATAGGACATTAATGTGCAGGTTAAGCTCTGCAGTAGTGCAGAGTGGATTTTTAAGCTTTGAACTTTGGTATTTTGAACATCTGTATAAAGTGTGTGGCTTAGCCAGTATTGTTGCTGCTGCTTGTCTCTCCCTAGCACTGTGCAAAAACCCCACATTGCATAGTCAGAAATCAGTTGTTTAAGTGTAATCAGTGGAGATTTTTTACAAAAGTTTTGTCTTCTTTTGACAAAAATTATGATTCTTTACAGTCCGTGTTGACATAGCTATAATGACATCAGTATGTGTTGTAAATAAAGCTCTGTCTTAAGTATAGAGTTCCTGATGTTTTACTGTTAACAGCTTGCCATTCCTAAACAGTGATTTACTTGAAGAAGCACAAAAGAAAACATATAAAGTTCTCATATCAACTTAAAATACTTAGCTTTTGAATTGAACTATTCTAGTCAACGATCCAATCAAAGTATTTGCAAAGCTTATGTGTTGTGTACATTGTGTAAAATGATCAGCCATACAAATTATTTTGAAGGTTTAAGTATTGTTTGTTCATATTGTTATAGTTACAATAATTTGTTTTTTCTGTTTATTTTAATTACTCAGTTCTAGTTGTAAATACTACTTATGTAATTTCCCCTTACAGAGAGGGAACTCGTTTCCAACATGGGTTGAAAAAGCAAAATTACATGAAACACAGAGTTATGATGTGGACTGTGTAATGTAAACTTCGGTGGAGTCAGAACTTACCTTTTGACCCATGTTCCCACAAGCCGTGTAGCTGAGATTCTGTTAGGGCAAGCTCAAAGACTACTGATGCCACTGAAAATCATTCAAGTGGTTGTGAGGGAGCTGACCTGTTACACCCTCTGGCCATTCTGCTGGAGCTGTGGGTATATTCTCTCTCAACTGCCAGATTGCTGTAACTTTCTTGTAAAGTTGACCTCATCCTCTTGACAGCCCCTGTTAAGAGCCACTGAGGCAAGAGATTGTTTTTGCCTTTCCAGTATTTGTTCTTTTAGCTTTGATGATGATGACGACTTTGGTTTTGAAAATTAAATGCTTCATTCCTGTATAACTTCAGAGATCCTCAGGAGATTTTAAAAACCAGCAGCAATCCAACCCTCTCCCCCATTTTTACAGCTGAGAAAACATCTGTGGAGGAGTCTTATGTCAAAAGTTACCCAGCAGGTTCGCAGTGGCACCGGGGTCTTCTGGACTCTGGTTCAGTACTGTGTACAACAACCTGTGTTTTTGGGAAAAAGGGCTTGCTTCCTCTCCATTCCCAACACTGAAATTCTTTACTGATCATTTTTTGCTTCCCACCTAATGCAAGATTGCAGTGATATCTCAGATTGCATTATGAGGTGGTGATACTTCTCCTTAAAGAAAATTAGAGATTCATGAGACTTTCAGATGTCAGTGACATCTTGAGATTGAGTTGATGGACAGAATAATGTATTCATTGAGAGAGGATTTGAAACAGTAATATTTGAATTTCATTGAAAGAACCTTGTGTTGAATAAATAAAGTACTTCATACATTTCAGGAAATTGCTGCATGTTTAAGGTAATGGTATCTTAAACGTTTTATTTTACTCTACATTCAATTTCGTTCTAATATCTATAAAAATAGAGCATTAGAAGAGCTTTTAGCCCTCAAAAGGGCAGAATTGATACTTTCTGCAATTTTTTATTAAAACTAAAGTTAAATCTTTAAAAATAATTTACAAATGTCATAGAGTATCTGCACAGGTTATGTAGAATTTTCAACTTTTTCTGGCTGAATTAAACATAAAAATTCTTTCAGTTGAAATGAGGCATTGAACTCCTAAGAGCTCTTAGAAAATTCAGTTCACATTTTGAAAACCTTTATACTAAGTTTAGATGAAATAGTCAAGTAAAGGACTTACACTCCTTGCACAATCTGTGACTTAGCCTGGAATTATAATGGAATTTGTTGTAGTCTTAAATATCTATATATATCTGCAGAGTTGCCCTTATATGTCAGACAGCAAAAATACGAACTCAGAGTGCAGTCATATTGTATGGATTTTCACAGGTCACTGAATGATGTCAGCTTATCTTTAGTGATGGATCAAGACTTCCCTTCGATTTCTCCAATTATCAAGTGTCAAAGTAAAATCATTAAGCTGAACAAGGACTTCTCAGCATTGGCTGTCTCTTCATGTCAAATTGAGCCGCCTCCAAAAAAGATGAAATTGGACTTACACAGCCAGAATGATCTGAAAGGAGACTTTCCTAAGAGACCTGCAGGGGTTCAGGTGGATGGAGCAAAGACAGTCATTGCTGTTACCAGCCTTTCACCTTTATTGGCATTTCATCGTGTCTGCTGTGTAGTTCTTCTACATGCGAAGAAGCAAAAACATGGGAATGATGGTTTGCAGGAGAGCGAAACAATTACTGTACTCTGTGGGAAAATTTTGTTAAGTCTGGAAGATATTTCAAATGAAAGATTTTCAGTAAAGATGTTAAGGGATAGTAGTTACTGTACAGGTAAATAGATTTATGTACTTTGGATCCATAAATATATATATTTGATTCTTCTGTCTATTGTAGGTAATGCCGAGCAATGTTTACAAGGGGTAATCCCATCTGTCTCTTTGAACACAAACTGCATAGGCCTTTTGGGATTTAAAAGCTGGGTGAGATACGAGATGGAACATTTTTCAAAATGGAGTTGCTGTAGGGTTTTGTGCTAGCATCAGTGCTGAAGGGTATTTGGAAAGGATAATTTTTAAGGTGTCTGAGTACAGAATACTGAAGCCTATGTTTTTTTCTATAAATGAGATACTGTAATTAGGTATATACCATTTTTTTCTGACATAGTATTACTTCTTAAATAATACCAAAGTATTTGAAACTTTCCCTCATCTACATGTCTTTTATGGCCTGTTATTTTCCTTTCTGTTAATATTCCTGTTTTAATTGATTTTTAACTGAGCTCTTGCTCATGTAGTGAGATATCCTTTTGTTTGCTTGCAATGAATTTTAATTTTTCTTTTAATGGTGTATCATTGCTAAAGCAAACATGTCATCTTACTATCCCAGGAGGCTTTTAGTAACCTTCTTTTGGCAAGGTGATGTTTATCTTACAAGCTTTCTTTATATTGGTGGTGCTCCCTTAATCAACTGTTTCGCTTGACAGAAGTAGGTATAAGAATTTAGGTGAGAAGAAAATTCCAGAAGAATGCCTGAATGCAGGTGCAAATGCTTCATGAAAACCTGGGAGTACAAGCCAAAACTCTAAGCATGCAGCATAATCAAAATATTTAGGTCCAATATCTTTTTATTGTATCTTCTTGCAGGTGCCATGGAAGATATACTTGCTGTCCTTGCAGCATCTGCCAGATTCTCCTTTCAGATTACATCTTCTGACTGCACATTGACTCCAGTAAATTCATGGTTACTGGGAGAAATGGAATGCACACCATTTAAGGAATGCCATGATAACATATTCTGTCATAAAGCAGGAAATGTGTGCGGTACAATTTTTAACTGGAGCCTGAAAAATCCATTTGAAGGAGTTCTAACAATATTTTGCAGGTAAATTCACCCAAAGCATAGCATATATTCATCATTCCATACATGCTTTTTTATCTTTACAGTGTTTCCTACTGGTACCATAAAGAGCAGCCAAAATCATAACCAATAGGCTTCCAGTATGGTGATATGATAACAATCAGCAATAACAGAATTATTTTCAGATCAGAACTGTGGCAGAACCTGAACTGTATTGTTTAATTTTATCTAGGTTAGAACATTGATTTGCAAATAAATGTAATCTCCACTAGTATCTGCTTGGTACTATTTCTTCTCTTCATTTTACTCTATCATAATTCTCAACTTTTTTTTTTTTTACTTTTTTTACTTGTAACTTCCTTAGATACAATGGTTACTGAGGAAGCCATGGGTCAAACCATTATATATAATGTATGGGTTTTTTTCTTCAACATATGTTGATTAAAAAAATCCTTAAGGGGATATTAAAAAAAAACAAAAAAAAATCACAAACCTCAAGTTATACTAAATTTAAATTTATTGTTAGGTCATTTTTAATTTTAGTTCTGCGATATAAATTTAATCTCATTTTGTACATGTGTCTGCTATATTTATTTCCTATCTCCCATGATTCTGAAAAGGAAATAATCTGAAGTGTCTCGATAATTTCCTTTCTTATGTAGATTCTTGGAGAGATGTTTTTAATATTTTCTAAAGCAGGCTAAGCAAGTTAGTAATACTGGCATAATTTATGATTCAACTGGATAAGGCTTTTGACGTAAAAAGTACTTATCAAATATTGACAAATGTTGCTGTCCTAAAGAGTTCAACCTAAAAAAAGGTATAACTTTGAGGAGTCTGTATTTTATAGTGATGTTCAATCTTTCACTCAAATTAGGAATTGATTTTCTTTATGTAAGAGGAAGGGCTGAAATGTTTAAGAATTAATTCAGTAAAATTTTAGTCTCAAGACTTTTGGTTCCTTTTCAAAAGTTAATTTACTTAATACTATTTGCTTTTGATCCCTTTTTGCTTTCGTAGTTAAATAGCCATATGTTTATGTTGTAACCATGATTGTATTTTCTGTAACTTTTTTTCCTGTCTTTGGATTGATCTTTTCTCCAGCTAGGATATTTCTGTGATGGGTGGAAGCTACAGACTGTTCTTTTTTTTACAGCCTTTCAGAAGCAAAATAAGCTGTATGTTACAAGCAGTGGAATGTTAAGATAATTAATCTGAAATAGAAGTACTTCAATGAAAATGCCTTTCTGACTTGTGTGAGAAAACTGGCTACTTCAGGGTGCTTTTGGGGTTTTTTGTGTTGAGGTTTTCTTGCTTTGTTTATCACGGCAAACACTGGAAATAAGACTTTGACAAACTCTGCATTCCTCTTAGAGTGAGGATACATCACTGTGCCATGTATGCTACACTGCTGTCCAGGAGAGTAGGTTTCCTGATGATTACCGGTGGTTTTATTTTTCTTTCTTAATAATTTTGAGTGTCTGATTTTTAAGTGCAACTTTCACCCTCTTATTGCGGACGGGTCCAAAGGAGACCGCACACACCAATGTGGTGTTCAGGCAAATCCCAACTTTATTCAAATTAGACAACATTTATAACCTGAAATAACCCCGC
This sequence comes from Pithys albifrons albifrons, assembly GCF_047495875.1. Lineage (NCBI taxonomy): Eukaryota > Metazoa > Chordata > Aves > Passeriformes > Thamnophilidae > Pithys > Pithys albifrons. The sequence goes on from NC_092458.1 coordinate 10,029,984, forward strand.
CCCGGGCACAGCACATCTGACTCCATAGGCTAAGGTTAGAAACATGTACTTATAAAGTCCAAAGCTTCTTCTGGGTGAGATTGCTGGGCTTGTTGTTGTTTGACCTCTGAGTCCGATGTCACGTGGTTCTTCTGGACCCACCGGAGTAAGTGGGCGGCAACACCTTCTGTTTAAAAAGACAAGCTGTAGGCCACATAACAGGCGTGTGCTTACCTACGGATAGTGACAATGTATAAAAATACTTTTATTTTTCTGCCTCTAAATGTACACCAGAAAACAAAATATTTTCTTTGTGCTATTGCACATGCCCTTCACTTTCAATGACTTGCTGCTTAAAGAAAGAAGTGACGCACCTGTAACAGACAGGTATTTTAGCATAAAGTATTTATGTTGCTGAGGTTGGCTTAGGGTCTGTTCTTTGGACATGCAGTGGCCAGTGTGCATGCCATTGGCAAGCCCTTGCTTGCTATACTTACAGCCATAATCGGCATATGTTTCCATTTTTGTTTCCATGTAGCTTTGTTTTATTTTCCACTGTAGAATTTTAAAGATCTAAATTAGGAATAATAGTAATAACAATACTAATACTAGTCATCATCTTTTTCTTTTACAGAAATCTGACTGTCTTGTTCCAGTGCCTTCATAGCCTTACTAGAGTTCTCCCACCAAGCTGCAATGTAAAACTTCTGAGATCTGGAAGGAAAGCTGTGCTTACTGAACAGTTAGCACTGGCTTTGGAGAAAGAAATGCTCACCTCGAAATGTTCTTTCTTCTCAAAAGAAAGTAAAGCTGAAAACACTTTGATGTGGGGCAATGAGGCTAGCAAGAAAATTGATAATGCTCCTCTGGGTTCTTTACTGGACACTGTGGAAGGAGTTCAGCAATTCAGGAAGAAGTTTCAGAATGAGCGGGAACAGAGTGTGCTGAGTATGAATCAAACAATGAATGGTGCCCTGTACCAGAAAATTGCTTTGAAAATAGCAGAAGCTCAGCTCACTTCAGATATGATTGTGTGGAGACTGAGCAAGTCCTAGAAACTATTGACTAAATTTATTTTTTTAAAAAATATTAAAATTATACTATTAAATAATATTTATAATTTCATGGGTACTTATATTGCTTTGTATTTTAAAGCTCATTTATTTCTCCAGACAAATACTGGTATTTTGATTGATGAGTGAAAGCTGGTATAGAAAGAATTTAGTGTTAAATCCTGACGAGCCATTATTTTGTTACAGATTTTGAAAATATATTTTTAGGGTATTTTTGAATAAATCCTACTCATAATTCTTGAACTATAAATGAACCATTTTATTAAAAAAAGCATGTACTCTTTAAAATAGTTCTATTAAACTTGAAAGATGGCTGTTTACACAGGTAAAATTTAAGCTTTTTTAGAAATCTCAAGACAGGTATAGAAAGGATCTAAGTTATGCACCAATTTTAATTCATAATTTTGAGTGTGGAGTTTGACATTCAAATTGAAAGAAGAAGCAGTTTATCTTCATGATATATGAACCCTTTAAAATAACTTCTAGTGATACCATCTGAGGAAGAAAACTCTGATTGTACCTATCAGCCCTGTCTTCTTGCACTTAGATCTGAGAGATTATGGAGTGTTTAATGGAACTGGAGAACCAGATTAGGCTTCTTACCAAATTTCAAGAACTCATGAAGATTCACCCCATAATAAAATCAATTCAGGTTTGACAGTTCCGTTCTACACAGAATTTAGTGGTAGGGCTAATCTCATTGGTAAATCCTAGAGGAAACTGTCCTTCCTTGGACATTGACCTACCTTCAATGTCAGAAGATGAGTTTGCTTAATCCTGGAGTCAAATGATTGTCTGCTGATCCTGGCTGCTCAGTGGTTTTGGCCTGTCTTAAGTAGTTCAAATAATAATGTGGAACTTTGCCTGTTATTCCTCCCCTCTGGTTTGAACAAGATATTGCCTATGTGTCCAGGAAGAGACCTGCCTGTAGTACTTGCTGAGGTAGAAAATTTTTAGTCAATTTTTGCCACCATTTTACAGCTTCATGAGGGGCAAAAAGATTAGAAAATCCCAAATCACAGAAATTTGCTTCCTTTTATCTCAGCTTTATGTAAGTAAAGCATTGCTAATGTTTGTCACCATTTTTCTGAAGTTGTCAAAATTTTGCTTTTCATTTTCCCTGTAAACAGAGTTTTAATAGTTAATATATCGAACACTCACTTTCTCTGACAATAAGTTTGGCAGTAAAAATGGAAGACATTTATTGACTCAAAGGAATACTGATGTTTCAGAATAATTTTGTGCCTTTTTTTTCAGCAAAGTTCAACTTCTTATATGTATGTCTTCCAGAAGCGTTAAATGGTGAGGTTTTTCAATCCAAGGCATCTTCTCATTGGCAACAGGAGTAAACCAATGCCCATTAAATGCAAAATACTAGCTAGAAAACAAGTAAATGAGAGAACATTATGCTTTTTAAGTTCAACGCAGTTTAGTGATGTAGCTTTACATTTGAGATACTGAAATTATTAAATGACTCCTTTTTAGCTATATAGAAGGGAAATTTTCCATTAAGATACCAAGAATTTCTTAAAAAATTGTCATGGATGTTTGAAATTCAGAATTGTTAAAAAAAACCCAACTTTCTTTGCTAAACCAGACTTCTGTTCAGGCAATAGTCAAAGCTTAAGAGCTCACTGTCAGGGCTTGGCACTCACTTCTCACTGGAATTTCCAGAAGTTCCTGATTATAAACACTTAAATGAAGTGAAAAATCTTAAAAGTGCAATCCTGTTGCTTGCAGCAAAGAGCAAGACCTTGCTAAGCCACCTAAGCGGAAACCTTCAGAGCTACAAAGCTGCTGTTTAGCTCAGGGCACTTGAAGGAGTTTATGCAAAGTAGTGTAAACAGTTCAGCAGATGATTTTTATTAGCACTACTGTAGCAGCCTGCTCTCATGTTGTAACTAACCATCATATTTGTCTGTCTGTCTTGAAAGAGAAACTTCCACACATCTCTGTATGGAACTGGTAAAGTGGGACAAATGAAAAGAAGCTGACAGGCACAAAAGTTGCCAGTTTCTAATTCCATGGAGTTGTTACTTAAAGATGCAAAAAGTGAAATCACAGAAGGGTAGAAGTGAAATTATTAAGAGTAGAATAGTAACACATACAACAACATGTTCCTACTAAAGAGTCTTTCCTGAGGCATGAATGCTTAGTTTGCATATCATCAGATGAGATCATTAAAAGCTTTCCTAACACCTGTAAGATTCCTGGAATTAGTTCTCCAAGTAACTAATAATGACATGTCACAACTTTCAGTGGTAGTGATGCAATGGGTAGGTGTACTGCATATGGATGGGAGAGATTTTTATGAGCCAAAATCTAAAGGTCTCCTGTAATTACTTGAAAGGTTTATGCCAGTATGTGTGGGGTTTTGCCAGGAATAATGGAAAAATGGAGTGGGCATGGACAAAGGTTCAGGCTCCATAGAATCTTATCTTCAAGTAGCAGCAGGAGGAATTTGGTTTAGAGGTATTTCCTCTCCTAAACTTGCCTTTCAGAAGTAAAAGGAACTAAAGGTGTTAACCTTCTATTTATTGAGTCTATCATGATGATTAATCTTTGCACATGCTGGTGTTCAAATGAAGAAGCCGCATTGCACAGGCTAGAAAATCTTGTTAGTTTGGCTGTGTTTCTATCATGAACATTTGGAGTCCCATTTTCTGACTTCCAAGAAAGTCTTGGAAGTGAGATCTTGCATAAAGTGAGTTCTTCAAGTTCTTCAAATACTCTTTTTGAGTAAGTCATTTGACAAATGAAAATAGGGACAGCAGCAGTCCCAGGTACAGTGGATTAGTGTTGCCAAGAAATAACTGATAAAGTAGCTGGATGTTTGTTTCTGTAAATTTCCCTTTCCATGATAGCAGATCAAGTTGGAAGACATAAAGATTGCAAGGAATAGAAGGTTCATTGTTCCTAAAGCTGTTACTAATTACAGGTAACTATTTACACAACAGATTTCACTCCCACACTCATCATTACTCTGTAGGAGTAAAAACTGGGAGGCCACCTCCTACCCCTGGGACCTCTGACTCTTGAGGTAGGTAGTTTAGAAACTCCTTTGAAGAGCCTTTTGCTTCATCAGGTGTGTATGTGTAATCCTGTATGGTTTTTTGTTTGCACTAGCAACCACTACATGCTTGTAGATGATCCAAGTTAATGCAAACCATAGTTGATACTAATCTGGGTAGTGGTTTTGTACACAGCCAGCAGGCTCCTGGTGTTCTGAATCTATCAGTTCTGGTGGATTTAACAGAACAACTGGTCTCCAGAGCTTACCCGTCCTGGGAGACTTTCACATGCTTCTTCCCAGCATGTAATAATCTTCTCAGCCTGCTTCTTGCTGGTAAACATTCCTCCTTCCAGAGCTGTGGAACCCTGCCACAACTGACAAAAAGGGGCCTTTGATAAGGCAGTAAAACTATGCCCAGAATCAATTTGTCTTGACCCCAAGGGGTCAAAAAACCAGTTCTGATTTCTGGAAACCAGCAGATGTCAGTGGCTTGTGACAGGTATCTATAGGAATGGTTCCAGTCCTCTGGCTAGGGCAGTGATCTCTGTGCAAACATTAACCTTTCAGTGACTGTTGTCTCCCGTTTCAAAAGACTGAGATGCAAAGGGGAAGTCTGGCATAGGAAGCGTGAGCTGTCATGCCTAGATGCACTCTCATATCTGTCTTGGCACTTCTAAAGTCAGCATGATTTAAGACCCTAAAAAAAGGGACTGCGTGTCAAAGAACTCTGTTTTTCCAGCCAAGTTGGTATAATAGATTAATTTATTGTGATTTTTCTCTGTCACTCTAAGGCCTCTCAGGCAAGAGAAACCTGTCTGCTCTAGGGTTGTTTCTGCTGGATAGTAATATTTCCTGTTTAAGTTTGTATTTGCATACAGTTCAAATCAGCCACAGACTGCTGAGTTGTTTGCAGTACTGAGAGTTAAGCCTTCTCTCTCAGCTACTAATTTTTGTTTTCCCACAGCTTTTGACAATTTGGGAACTGTGACAGTCATATGACTTCTGTCTTCTGAATCATGCTGACTCTGCTGACTAATAATGCTAGCATGTGTATCCCTGAGTGAATTATTCATTAGAGGCTATTAACTAAGATGATAGGCTCAGCAAAAAGAGTATACAAATAATGGTAGTCTTCTTATCCTCCCTTCTCTACTTCCCTGGGAGAGATGAAGTTTTAAATTGTGGAAAGAAATTGTCAGTGGAAGGATTTAAATTCTCAAATAGATGTAAAGGCAGGGATTTGAGCATTTTGTTGCCTACTCTAGTTTACTTTGGAGGTTGGTTGCGTGGTTTTTTTTTCAGTATTTTCCTCTCTGCACTCTAGGCATGCCACTGGATAAGAACAAGGTGAACAACTTGTTCAGTATGTAGTAGGGGCTTCTGGCCAAGGAAATCTTCCCAGGTGAAAAGCAAAAGAGTAGGAGGTTTAATGCTGGTGTTTAGTCACAATAATTATGGCTTTAAGGAGGTGATACTGCTTTGGTCTTTCCTGGGACCTTGGGTTTCTGGTATGTGACAACCTTGGATGTATTGAGAAATTCACATGTGCAAGATGGGAGCTGCATGTTTATAAAGCAAAGGCTGTCATTTGCCAGGTTCGTACCAGTCCAGTTCCTGCCTGAAGTCCTACATTCACAAAACCCTGTTGCTTAACTGTGGTATTTAGGTCAGAGGCACAGGTTGGTAAAGCAGTCTTAGGTTAACTAATCCTTCTCCTTATTGTCTAAATGGAGAGGCGGTGGATCATCTGTGGGGCTGTGATCCTTACCTGCACAGAGAGGTATAAAGGTAAATGCTTTGAAGTGAGTCCTTCAGAACAACATGTGCTGCTTCTGTGTCTGTCCTCTTTCCTCTCCTGGGAGCCCCAGTTACAGGTTCGAACTAAACATGTGATGTCTTCTTTTGTAATCCTGCCTTTGAAATGTTCTCAAGCATGAGGGAAAAAGCAGAAGCTGCCAAAAACTTCCAAAATGCATGGTTGGTGGGACTCTTCTCTTTCTGTAGTCTGTACTGTTCCCTCTGTACAGGCTCTACCAGCTGTGGATTTTCATGCTTCCCACTCCCTCTTGCCCCAGTGATCAAACTGAAAACCAAAACCACAATCACTTCTACTGCAAAACATTAACTTTGCCTTGCTTTGTCCTGTACAAAACACGTAGATTTTCTTTTCCAAGGGATGTAACTGCCAAATCACAGAATCTACAGATAAAAGTCATGTCCCTGATGCAAAGTGCACCTGGATGGAGCTTTCAAGTGCCTGGAGCACTCAAGCAAGTAATTGTGCACACAGAAAAAAAAAATTTCTTCTCTCCCCCCACCCCCACCACTCATGACTGTTCATGATGATAAGCTGTACAAATTTGTTGGGTGGTTTGTTTCATAGGATTTTTGCAATTAAAACTCATTTTTAATTCTACTTATTGGGAGTAGATTTTAATGCTGCCTACATTTTAAGCTTCTGCTTTAATTTTGCATCTTCTCAATCTCGCTTAAGAAAATTCAGCACTCGTTGGATGTGTCAGTATATTAATAAAATTTTTAAACTGTATTTGGATATGAATTGTTAACACAAACTTTGTAGAAATCCAGAAAGGAGTGAATTTCTGGGAGTTTTGGTAGTATCTTCTGTCTTTTTTCAATGTAGTATCAAATTTCCTAATTATCAAATCATCCAGATGTGTCCAAATACCGATACTGTACCAGCTTCTGTAATCAGCCCAAATCAGCTGCATGGGATAGTTGCATCAGAGAAATCAGAAGAAATTACGTAACACAAGTTATTTATTATTTTCAACACATCTCTAAGGAGAAATTATAGTAGACAGTCAGGTTAGTTCAGCAGTCTTCCCTGTTTGTCAGCTTTTTTGGTGTGTCAGCAGAGGCCAAAATAGTCACTGAGAGCAGCTGCTGGATTTGAAGATCCCATGAACTTTCTTAAATTCCCTTGTGTGAGAATTAATTTTCATTTACAATCACATTCATTATATCATGAGTTCTTCACCATGCTGGAGATTTAGTGTAGCAGTCATGTGGTACATAGTGATGCCGAAAGGGTTTTTTTAATTTTTCAATTTTCATATTTTGTAGATTTTAGGAACACAGTAGATGTAATGCTGTAGATTTTAGTGAATTAATATTTAACAGCTTGTAGCATAAAGTCCTTCTATCTCTACCCCTGCTCCAGAACAGGCAGCTAAGATCTGCCAGCTATTTAGTCTCTTCCTCAAGGTACCTGATTAAAGCATATCAGAAGAGAACATAAACATGGAGCAGTGTGACCCGAAGCCCTGGAGAGCGTCCAAGAGACCTTTGTGTGCTGAAGAAGAGGAGGTGGATGAAGACAGAGGGTCCCAACGACCCCAGCCCCAATTCAACAGGGTTGGGAACTGGGAGGGGACAGAGGTGGAACTGGACATGTGGACAGTAGTGATTGGATAGGTTATATTATAAAAGCTATAGAACTTAGAGCTTGCAGGCACACGTCGATGTATTCCTGGATGAGCGGGGTTGCTCATTAAAGTGCCTGCCCATTATCTTATCTCCTACAAAACTTGGCTCGGAGTCTTTTTTACAGACTTTTACGGCAACAATAGGAATGAGGTTATCTTTCACTGTCCAATCCAAAGGCTGTCTGTGAATTAATGACAGGAAGGCAAATACAACCACCACCCTATGAATAACAGTCATTATGACCTCAGCAGGAACAAGCTGAAATTACATGTTCCAGTGGGGAATAATTACCGATCACCTGATGCTGATGGTTTCACTGGGATTATTTTTTTGTAATGATGTCCCTAACTTTTTCAGAGTTCATGATTTCTATTTAGGTACTCAAAGAGGGTGTTTCTGTTGTGATAGTTTTACTACAGCACTCAAGAATTTTATAATTTTATCTTACTGCATATTTTACCTGCCACTTGGACAGAGTGCCTGTTTAAATGCAGAAATGAAAAAATATTCCTGTGGTAATGCCTTAGCTGTTCATTTACTTTTGCAGTAAGTGAACTATTCCAATGCAAAGTACTTTGGTAATGCACACCAACTTGTCAATAAATGTAGCATTTTTTTTAGCTATAGGTCAGATTTTAGTAATTTTGTGGAAAGACTGTGCCTGTTTCATTCCTTTTAAAGTAGCTCACATTTTCAAAATGTGCTCTGAATGCATTTCACCCAGTCCATAAAATCCACAGTATTTTAGTACTGGGGTGTTTTACTTCAGAAAGAATTTGCTAATTTAAAAAATTTTCCCTATACTTTGTGGGACTGGGACAATGAAATAGACTTGGCAGAAATAATCAAAGAGGATGAATAAATGATCCCTACTTATTGTATTTTCCCCAAATGTGAATATATTGCCTTGTGAAGTATAACTAGATAATCCACTGAAATAACATAAACTGTATAATCTTCTCAAAAAACCCCCCCAAAAACTGCCTGAAAATCCTTGGGGAAAGAATAAATCCCAACTCTATTTTCCCACCAAAGAGATAGGAGTTTGTGCAAACTAGTGTATTTTCTTGATAAATTGACATGTTATAGTCAAAAAGAGGATGAAGATCAGGGGATTCCTGTAATTTTGAAATCAATTCCTTCTATGGTAAGTACTCTTTCTTACTGGTTGTTGAAAACACTTGGAGTGAATTGAATTCTTCAAAAATCCACATTAACCTTCTATAAATTAGTAGCATGTCTAAAACACTAATACATTAACAGTATGAATGATCCAGGATTTGAATGTTCTTAGTGACTATGGATAGCCTGATGTTATAAAAGTGATTCCTTTAACATCATCTGAAGTGCCTTTTTTTTTTCTGTAACTTATAAGAATTTGTTCCATATTAACCAACCGGGTAGATGTAAATCTACCCAGTGACACAGCTAATCTCTCACATTGGCCTGTAACAACCAAGTGCCATCAACTTGCCTACTTCTATTCTCATATCTGCTTAACATGGATTGCTCAACACACCACATGTACCTGCCATGATAGCAGTGTATCTGTGGAATTTAATTTTTGCTGGACACCTAACAAAAATTAGAATATTTACTTTTAAAAATCACAAAATCCTTGCCTTGTCAGTGTTTTCTTGTCATATTGTTCCCCTATATACAGCTATAACTGTCCTTCCTCTGTTACATATCAATTTTTAAACCACTTTGGATGAAATGCAATGCCTCCTGTTCTCCACTGCCTCCTCTTCCCCCATCCTGAACTCCTTTTTGGACCTCTTACACTCCTTAGGTTTAAACCCCAGTTTCATCCAAGACAGTGGTGAGGCTTTATGAGACCTTCCAAGGTCTGCGCATCCCATCCCTATCATGATTCAGAACTTTATTTTGTCTTAGCAAGGAAGTTAGTGGCATTCACAGACCTTGATTCACAAATACTCTATTCCTTTGCCTGACCAAGCTTTTACCAGGAATTAGTGTAATCTTTTAGTAGGTATGACTTGGCTGAATTTCTGAAGTTAAAGGCACAGAACTAATAAATTCTAAACACAGCAATAAAGTCAGACTGCTTTTATTTGACAGTTAGTCACTGTTTATTTATCTGTTCCTACTTTTATATTTACTTTTATATTTACATTGGCAACAGATGTGATGCTTCAATTTTATTCAAATTTTTTTGCAGTAAAGCTGGCCAATGTGCCCATATTCAACAAGGTAACACAATGCAGCTTGTTTTAGTCATTGATAATGATATTTCAGGTTGGATATCTTCATGGCAAACTGCACAATTTGTGGATTGAATAAAGAATACTAAAATACATGAGCTTTGAATTCCAAAGGTATGCTAGAAGTGAAAACCAGATTTTGGTTCTGAACTGTGAGAAATCAGTAAAGTTAAAATTAATTCCAGAGCAATGAAACACCATTCCTTCTTCAAGTAATAGCAGAAGTACTATATGGGAATTTTTTTCATTCTAAGTTCAAATTCTTTTAGTACCATAACAAAGCAATAACAACATGCTTAGGAGTTCATATTTCCAGCTTCTAACAAAGTTTTAGAGACTCAAAGAGTAACTTGAAAGCTAAACAGTCCTTACTGATAGTCAAATAAACATCTCCAGAAGGAATTATCAGAGTGTTTTGAGTAAACATAAGGAGTTTTCTGGCCATTATGCTCTTACTCAAAAATCACGCAGCATCCCTTTGACAGGTACTGTTAAGTGAAGAAGTGATACTAGAATAATAAATGTAGTAAAGTTGTTTCTCATGAGTTTGAAAGATGAAAAACAGAAGCATTAGGCCACCAACAAGCTAGCTGTAGAGTACACTGAGGTGATTTTAGTGGTTTATGAGACTGCAATTTGGGAATCAGCTTCCTTACTTTGAGACATTCTTAATACACTTCTGTGGTCTTGTGTAGATAGTCATGTTAGTACAGAACCTGCTATTTAGCTTAAGAAGATTCTACAAGATAGCAGATCCTGATAAAATGCTTCAAAGGTGTCTGCCAATTCGAAACAACATTGCTACCTCACATGACTTCTTAAAAAAAAATTCCTCAGCAGTTTCTTATATATTTAAACAGGGTTTACTTTTCCTTTATCACTTTACAAGTCTTATCTTTATTGCCGGTGATGTGTATTGATTTACCTCACCTTTGTGCTGGAATCCCTTACCAATCTATCCTGAATCAGAGCAAATCTTATCTCAGTAAACTCTACTAAGCTTCTCCATTTCTAACATCCTGCTATTACAAAAACATGTTGCACATTTTTGTTTTCTGAAAGCAAAAACAAAAGTTGCATTTGTATTGTCTTAAAAACAAGACTATATCACCAAAGAAAGAATGATGAAGTTCATTTGATACTGGAAAAATTAAATATTATTTCCGAAAGCAAAAGTAATTTCAATATATTATTTGGAAATGGCAAAATACAACCCTTCAAATACTCGGGGGGGGGGTGGGGTGGGGATTGTATTGAAATTGGTATTTACTTGCATTTAGCCTACAGCATGTCTGCTGATTAATAATCAATGGTAGACTAAGATGCCAATCACTGAAAGCATGTCTACTTGCAACTGGCCTTTGAAGATACATAAAATAAGAGATGATGCCATAAGTGAGATTATTTGTGTCTATGCACAGTGGATATCTTTCTTAAGACTGCACAGGGAATTTTTAAGACAATGTTTTCCTAGATTCATAAAATTCTCCTCCCTGGGAGAGTCTCTCCGTGCTTTTGCACTCGGTGGCACTGTGCTCTGTGCCCCCGCAAGCTGCTGCCATGGGCTGTTCTGGCCTCGAGTGGCCTCCTGTTCCCAGCCCATGGGGAGGTGGCTCTGGCTGCGGCTACAGCATCACGTCACGGCTGGAGGGAATGCTCCGGGGATGTGGTGGCAGAAATAGTGCTCCTGCATGTATAAATAGCTCCATACACTACTAAAGTGATGGTGGTAGGGTACTATGCTGCTGGTTTATTTATATCTGTGGAAGTGCTGTGAGCTTGGTAACAGAGCATCAGGTTTGTGCTGTGAGTTATTTTGATTGTTTTCCCCCTCAACACAATCAGATTCATAAAAAAATCTTGGTCTTCTTCATCAGTTTCAGTTTCTTGCCTTCAGTGACAGCTACCAAAGAAAAGTTTATGGCAGTAAGGAGCAGATCCCAGTTTGGGAGTACTTTACTGGTGGCCCAGAGTAATAGCTGTGTATTGATTCATCTGTTGGCACACAGGGAACCAGGGCACACAAGCTGGACACCTCTGGCACAGTCATGTTCTTCAGCTGCTGCCAGGCTGGGAATGACCCAGCTAAAAGACTTTGTGAGTCAGACCTGAAGCAAAATAATTCTTTATAAGGCGGGGCTTAGGTGTAACTTTGCAATCCTGAAAAATAAACTTCTCCATTTCCAGTTTGAACGTGGAGTGCCACCATCTGACTTTGTGCTCCCAGCACTAGTTGATGGATCCCTTTCTGAAGTACTCAGCTGGTAGTGGGTGGTTGCAGGCAGCAGACACAAGAGCTAACATATCAGGAAGGGACTGGTTTCGACACTGGCTGTAGACTGGCCTTGTGCGGGGTGATGATTAGGATGCAGGAGGAAGCACTTGAGGTGAGTAGGCTAATGCATTGATCTCATGCAGCTGTCTCACCTTTAGATGGACCTCATGTTTTCAGTCTTGCTTTTAGACAGAGAAAGAGTCCAGCATAAGGGAGGTAAAGCAGTATCAAATCATCATAATTCTGCAACTTCACTAATTCAGTGATTAGTGTTTGTGGCCCTGACTGCATGTTTGGGAAAAGGTGTACAATGATGAAGGGGACAGAGGAAATAAATGGCTCCATAAAAGACTTGTGACTACTTTTTCTCATAAGCCTCCTCCTTGGATATAAAACAAGCTCCTTTATAATGTGCACGTTATGGAAATAATATCTCTGATGGAAACTGAGAAGCTGTTCTCATAAAGCATACTGGTTAAGGTGAATAAATACACAGTGACATATCCAGTAGTTCATATTTTTGCAAATATTAGGCAAAGGGACATCTCAACAGTCATATATCTACAGATGATTGTACAGGGAAATAACTGGGATAAACTACGTACTTTTAAGTCTTTGCTAGTACTTTGCTCCTTACTAGAAAATCCCCAAGCTTCCATATTAGAGATGAGGGAGCCTATATTTGTGTGTAGGAAAAATGTTTAATTCCCTCATAGCATTTTATTTTCCCAATTTTTTTCTTCTATAGTTTTACAGTATTATAAATTGTGCTTGTTTTTTTCCTGGTGAGAAGTGCCAGATCTGCAGTTAAAACAAAAAATCTTACCACCCCCCTTCCCTTCTGTCTAGAAGTAATTCTAGAAGCAAAGTGAATGAGGCAGTTTGTAATCAGTTTTTTCTTCTTTTTGAAGAGCAGACAAAACATAGTTGTTATTTCTAGAAGATTTTTTTCTTCCTTGATTTTGTCCTTCAAATGACAAACAAAACTTGATCTCATCTCTTTCTAGATAGTCTTTTTAATCCTTTACTGGAACCAGAAAGCAGCAGTGTTAGCTGAGATTTGAAATATGTGTAGGCTTCAAATGAGAGCAATGCTGTGCCCAAGACACCTCTTAACACAGTGAATTCATATGTCCATGAACCGTGAGGGCTTAGCAACACTTATATCTCTGTCAGTGTGAAGCAGTGGTTTGTGCAATAGAAAGGAAGAGAAGAACTTGCTGCCCAGTTGTTTCCTAACTGATAGGGTCTGTCTCACTGTGATCTCACTGCATTTGGAGAGACAGCTACATTTTTGCAGCCCTGTGAACCTGGTGAGCAGTGACCCAGATGGATGTGCATGAGAGGGAAGGAAGGAGGGAAGGAAGGAGGGAAGGAAGGAGGGAAAAAAGGAGGGAAGGAAGGAGGGAAGGAGGGAAGGAGGGAAGGAAGGAGGGAAGGAAGGAGGGAAGGAGGGAAGGAGGGAAGGAGGGAAGGAAGGAGGGAAGGAAGGAAGGAAGGAAGGAAGGAAGGAAGGAAGGAAGGAAGGAAGGAAGGAAGGAAGGAAGGAAGGAAGGAAGGAAGGAAGGAAGGAAGGAAGGAAGGAAGGAAGGAAGGAAGGAAGGAAGGAAGGAAGGAAGGAAGGAAGGAAGGAAGGAAGGAAGGAAGGAAGGAAGGAAGGAAGGAAGGAAGGAAGGAAGGAAGGAAGGAAGGAAGGAAGGAAGGAAGGAAGGAAGGAAGGAAGGAAGGAAGGAAGGAAGGAAGGAAGGAAGGAAGGAAGGAAGGAAGGAAGGAAGGAAGGAAGGAAGGAAGGAAGGAAGGAAGGAAGGAAGGAAGGAAGGAAGGAAGGAAGGAAGGAAGGAAGGAAGGAAGGAAGGAAGGAAGGAAGGAAGGAAGGAAGGAAGGAAGGAAGGAAGGAAGGAAGGAAGGAAGGAAGGAAGGAAGGAAGGAAGGAAGGAAGGAAGGAAGGAAGGAAGGAAGGAAGGAAGGAAGGAAGGAAGGAAGGAAGGAAGGAAGGAAGGAAGGAAGGACCTGCACAGTGCAGCTTTGTCAGTATGTGGCCACCCTGGTGCACCCAGGGCTGCCCGGAGTCATCATGGGAGCGCAGTGGTTGTTTGCTTTTCTCTGGTTTATGTGAACCTAAGGGCAAGATGAGAAATGTACAGGATCCCACCTGACCAGTGTGAGATGATAGCCACAAGACTAGTAGTTCTTGTTCTCTCAATAACAAGCTTATCCTGAGATTAGCCTTAATCACACTACTTATCATCAAGCACCTTGCAGTAATCTTAAAGTATTTTAATGACCCATTTTGTATATTTATTCTGGAACTTTTATGAATCTATATCTAGCATTCATCTACATTCTCATTTCTGTCACTGATCTGTTGCTTACATTTCATTACACTGTATAAAATGCAATATTCCATTCAAAACTGGAGTGTTCCAACACATCCAAATGCCACCCAGTGATTACAGCAGGAATTGCACTTAGTCATTTACACTGCTATATTGCATGCAACAAACTTGCTGCTGGAATAATTTTTAAAGACAGATAATTTATCTTTGTAATTGGAGAACTCTGTTATAAAATCGATGGTAACTGTGAGTAAATCAATTCGTCAGCTCTTCATTAGAACACTATAAAGTTGTGAAAGATCATTTGTCATGAGATGCATTTTCCCAGAGAAAATGTTTCTCACCCCATTTTAACCATAGATTATATACATAATGTGTATAAGCATTTCCCAAGATACTTCATGATGCGTTGCCATAGACAGGGTGAAGAGCCAACTGGATAGCATGGGACATTTGTTTTATCTCCTACATAAGTGACATTTTACCATTTCTGAAAATCCACGCAGAATTCTGTTATAGAAGAGCATGGCAATTTGTTTGTCTATTCCTTAGCTGTATTTGTGTTTTGCAAAGATGTGTTTTCTCCACTGCTGTGTCATTGTGTTTGCAGAGGTAATGCAAAGACAGAACCCATTTTGTACAGAGAAATTGCTTTGTTTTGCCTGTTATGATTTCATACCAGGGGTTCTCTTACAGGACACTGCACTCTCAAACCTGCTTTTTTTTTTTTTTAACTGAATTTTCCTGCGTTCAGTACTAACCAGGATCATTTTCTCCAGCGATCAGCCTTGTGTATTCACCTGCATTCATGAGGAGCAGTGCTTGTGCAGTGCAGAAGCTGGCTGGATGCTCCCGTTGAGAGCTAAGCCTCCCTTTGGGACTGGTACCTATGGGTGCATCCTGTTGCTGTCAGCCCCGAGTGAGGAGGGACTGAACAGCCCAGGGCTTAGAGCCGCTTGGCTGGCACAGTGCGAGGAGAGAGGCTGAGGCCCCTGGAGAGCAGGCAAAGCATCGGGTGCAAAGGCTATGCAGGCAGGAGGGACAGGGACAGAACTTCCCTGTGCTGGCTGCAAGCTGGCACACCCCAGCACTGCTACATGGGGTGACAGCATTCTGCTGCTGCGACAGGACAGCGTGAGGCACCCAATTTCATCAAGTCTGTGCAATCAGTGAGACTGATGATGCAATTTTTCCTCCCTTTCACAGCTTTTTTGGTGCTTTACTGGTCACAACCTGATTGCTTGCCCTGACCCAGCCTGGAATGCAAATTTCATGAGTGTACGGTGTGAGTGCTGTGATGCCAGCAAATCCAGCATTTCTCCAGATGTAAAATATCCTATCCCTAGTGCTGTCTCAGCAAAAGAAGTGCTTTTGGGAGCTCTGTGTGGGGGCACTTGTCTCTTTGTTTACTTGGTCTCTCTCAATTCACCGCAATATTCGTGATGCAATTTCCTATTTCTCTGCCCTCATTTCTCTTGCATTGACCCATGGGAAGATGTTAAGAAAGGAATTATTCATCCACCTTTGTATGAAATTGAGCTCTGAATGGTAAAGATTGTAAACAAACTCAATAACTTCTGAAAATAAACTAATTCTTAGAATGCAATAGATGGTCTCCAGCAACAGAAAAAATGGTGTAAAATCAAATAGCACAATTTTAACAGAGACATATATGAATTTTTCAAACTCATTTTTACATTTATATGGTTACTCACATAGAAAAGAGACATGAAAATGTTTATAGATTATTCTGGCCAGACTTCTCTGTGCAATTTCTTTATATCTGGAGTCACAGGAAGAGAGGATTTGGCCTTTCTTCCTGATAGTGTGAATGTGCTAGTAGCAGAAACAAAGGATTTATCAAAGCTGACAAATACATTGTAGATTATTTATTTTTGGTAACCTTTTTTCCCTTTTTTCCTTTTTTAGTGAAAATGTCTATGCAGAAGACTGAAAGATAGTTGTGATTAAAGTTTGTGAAATGATGGTTTACTTTTAAAAGATGCAGTAAAAAGCTCAAGAGGAAAAAAAATTCTCCTTTACAGAAACCAGTAGTCACTTATAAGGGAGCTGATCTCACCCAATGGACTGTGATGTTTATAATTACCCAGAAACAGGCAGGTTCATCATTCTGTAATGAGCTGCCTACAAACACATCCCATCTGATGAATAAAGGCTGTCAAACAAAACCTCTTGGCATAGCACATCCACCTGCAGGGCTCACTACAGATGGCATGACAGTGTCTGACAATCTGATTCAGTCAAGAGAGGCCAATGAAAAATGGTGTGAGCTCCAAAGATTATTTTCTAATTATTTCAACGCTGCAGCAACAAATGATAGAATTTCTATATCTACAACTGTGAAATTCAGGATAGGGAGGAAAAGGCAGTCCCAGTCCAGTGTTAGAAGCAAAACGCATCATAAAACAACAAAATTACATATGCATTATTTAACACCATTACTGGAGAGGATGCAGTGGTGGGGAAAAAACTACTAGAAAAGGATGAGATGGAATCCCAGAGCATTTGTAATATCCACCTTCCCTGTGGCACAGGCTGGCAGACATACAACTAGCCACTATTTGTTGCAATTTGTATAATTCAAAGCTGCTTTTCACCCCTTTTTAAAAGGCCTACCCAGTAGTCTTTACTTGAAAGAAAACTGTAAATGGTAGTTACTGAAGGCTGGAGCTTCATTCATCTGGTAACACAGAGCTGAGTTGTACAATGACAATTGTCAGTTTGTCAAGGCTGTGTTGAAGTGCTGTGGGCACCACAGATGTTAAAGCTTTGTGATACTTATAGGTACCATGTGTGTGCATAAAAACCAATTGGATAGCAGTATAGGGTGATAAAGTAGCATATCTTTCCTCTCTTCAAACCAAACTAAACCAAAACATGTTCTGGCTGTAATTCCACCCCTTGTCATGGGGACGAGTTTCATCAACACTTAATCCAAGATGAGACACTGAAAGCTGAACCCAGGTAAGCATTACAGAAGAGCAAAAAGGGCCCACCTTGGCCATGTGCAGCTGGCCACTAGTGTTTGCAGGAACAAACATAGCTGTGGAGTTCCCAGGGCCAGCTTCTTCCAGCAGTGAGGGAGGTGCTTGGTGAAGGGCTCAGCCATCTCTGATCAGTTGAGGTGATCAAGGCTCATGGGCTGCACCATTCAGAGGGAACAGGGAGACTGGTATACAGAGATCTCCATCGCTAGAGCTCAGCAGATATCCTAATACCTGTGAGCACCTTCAAATTTCTTTCAATAGGAATTGCTTCTCCTCATCAGCTGGCAAGAGCTTGCACAGTCAAGGGCACATCACTTCCTCCCATTACCAGCAGATAGTGTTTCCTGGGGCATTTGGGGAAGACAGAATCCAGGCACACCGCTTCACAATCCATCTCCATGCATGCATCATGCCTCATCTCAAGTAGGGAGTCTGCCCAGAATCCGGGAGAGCCTAAAGGATAGGGAGATTCGTAATAGAAACATGAAGATTGGTTGGAACAAAGTGTCATTGAGCACCAAAAGAATTAGTAGAACAAAGGGTTAAATGCACAGATATTCTCCTCAAGAAAGAACTTTTTTCCAGAAGTAAAAAGGAGGCAAGAGTTGTTATACTACACACAGAATACCTGCATTGTGAGAGGCTCTCAAGCCAGTTGAGTCTCCAACAGACCCTGCACCCAACAACAGGAGGATGGTCATCAACATGACAATAGATCACATATAACATAGCACATATGCTTTTTCTCATAAGCCCACACGGACAATTTTCCAAACAAGTGAAAAGAACCCATAAGCTCACAATGACAATTTTCCAAACAAGAGAAAAGAACTCATAAGCCCACAAGGACATTTTTCCAAGCAAGTGAAATGAAGAATGAGCAGCAACGTGGCTTAAGGATTAAAGACCTGAAGTTAGCAGTATGCTCATGCTAGGGACAATCCATAAGAGCTGATTGTTTGTAACAGATAGAAGAGATCTGTCCAAAACGTCATTTTGTATGGCCCTCAAGAGGAACTCCAGGGACACATGGAGGCCTTGGCAGCTTGTTTTCTTTGTCCTTGGTGTCATACACAGGGGGTCCAAGTCAGACCTGAGCACAGACATCCTGTTGCTTTTGATTATGTGGTATAAGAGAATGGATGAACAAAAGTTATAAAGGAATGGTTGTGAATGAGTAACATTGACTTTCTTGCATATGTCTGTAAAGAAATATCACCTCCCCCTCTACACCAAGTTTTGCACCACTAATTTCCATCCAAGTATACACATCTGGCCAGCTTTAATAACTCTAGCTGCCTCCCAGGGAAGCTGGATACGGGTGAGTTGTGCTTGTGATGCTTTGCACAGCTGCAGGAACCATGTGCCAGTGGACCCTGGCTGGCCCTGATGCAAGGTTGGGCTTGGTAGGTTTAGTTCAGGCTTCACACCAAGCTGAAATGGCATATATATCCCAAGGCAGCTTTGGAAACAGCATGCCTAGTAAACCCAACTCTACATGAACTGCCTCTCATGGAGGCAGCTTATGCATCACTGGTGCCAAGGAATAGATAATTTGCAACAAGATCAAATACCCTCCTTTAATTTTCTCCAGTGGGTTGATTTGCTGACCAGTGAAGGATACTGGCATATGAAAGAGAGAAGCAGTGCCTGATGTTCTAGTTCCACATCTGTGGGATTTCCTATAGAGGACTGTCAGCAACATGTTGACCTGCTGAATCACATAATGGTCTATAATTATTGATTAACTCCTTACAGAGTCATTTGTTATGGTTTGTGAGTGCAAACAGAATAAATTGACTTTTGTTGTTGTTGTTGTTGTTGTTATTTTTGGTAGATTCATTTCAAGGTAATTGAGACTAACGTTGCAATGAGTGGAGAAAATATTTCCCATTTCAACAGTGCCAGCATATACAGGACACATATGACTGCTGTGGTGACACTTTCTGTCTTGAATATAATTTAATTTGTGAAATTGCATACATACAGTGGAAAACAATGTACTGACTATGTTATTTGGCTAAACTCAGAAACCTTCACTTTATTCATATCTTAAAATACTTTTTGACATTTGAAATAGTTTAATTACGAAGGTTAGAAACAGCTTGACAGGCAGGATTAATATGAATTTTGTACTCAAAAAGTCTCATTTTCTTAGTATGTGCCCTTCCCAAATGACATCAATTGCATTTTCTGAAGCTTTAAAAATTAAACATACTGATGAGAAATTAAAATTAATTCATATTAACATGCCAGACCACGTAACAACCAATGTACAAATTTTTTGTGCCTGTGCCTGTGCCCGTGCCCTTTATCTCTCCAGCAAAAGCACACAGTGCTTTGTACATGGTATCAGTGTTTCTAGAGCACTTTCTCTCCCTGTTTCCCCAAGGTGAACTCAAACTGCTTGTGTTTACTCATAAAACATGAAGCCTGCAAGCTATGCAAACCTTGTTGTGTTATCCCGACTCTGAAACAGAATCACGGAATGGGTCTGGTTGGAAGGTACCACAGTGGGTCATCTGGTCTACCCTACTCAAGCAGGGCCATCCCACAGCACATGGCACAGGATTGTGTCCAGATGGTTCTTGAGTATCTTCAGAGAGGGAGACTCCACAGCCAATCTGGGCAATATTTTCTGTTCATGGTCACCCGCACAGTAAAGAACTCCTTCCTCATATTCAGGTGGAACTTCCTGTGCATCAGTTTCTGCCCATTGCCTCTTGTCCTATTGCTTGGCACCACCCAAGTACCCTCTCAGTCATGTCTCCTCAAGGCTGAACAGGCCAAGGTCCCTCAGCCTTTCCTCATAAGAGAGATGATCCAGTCTCTTAACCATCTTTCTTGCCTTTTGCTGGACCCACTCCAGGAGCTCCATTTCTCTCTTGAACTGGGGAGCCCAGAACTGAACACAGTGCTCCAGATGTGGCCTCACCAGGGTTGAGTAGAGAGGCAGGATCACCTCCCTCAGCCTTCTGGCAATGCTCTTCCCAATGCACCCCAGGATATCATTGACCTTGGCCACAAGGGCACACTGCTGGCTCATGGACAGCTTGTTGTCCACCTGGATGTCACAGGTCCTTATCCGCAGAGCTGCTTTTCAGCCTGTACTGGTATATGGGACTATTCTTCCCCATTTGCTTTCGTTGAGCTTCACTGAACCAAAGCTCCACTGGAAGAGTTATAAAGCATTTTTAATGCTGACCTGCTATTTTACCCCAAAGCACAGAATTGCCCCTCACACCTATAGAAGCCTTATGCCAGCAGAGGTGGGACCACACAGCCCTAAGAGGGGGGCCATTTCCAGGAACACATCTCTGATGCCATTCTTGGGTCACGTCTAGAGAAAAGCTTCTGTAAGGACTTGTATGTATGATCAGTCTTCATGTGCATCACTAAAAGACTGGAGAGAAGGAGAAAGACAAGAACTGATTAGCTGCAACTACCAGGCCAACCCCACAACCAAATCTGCCAGACCAGACTACCATGAGGACGCCACAACCAGGTCACCCTGGGGTCTTTCACTGCTCTCTAGGAGACCGAGCAATTTATTCTAATGATACAAGGAATAAGAGGTGGCCTCTTCTGATAAAGATAATTTTCAATTGCAGAAATAATGTCAAAACCAAGTCTTGATCCAAAACACTTTTTGAAAATCATGAAATACTTGTATCTCCTCTGGGGAAGAGCAAAAATGGAAAGGAAAATGAGACAGTAGAAATCTGGAATGTGTACAGGAGAAGTTAAGAGCTGGTAAACACAAAGATGTTTGGCAGAAATGGTGCCATAAAGCTTCACATTGTCCTGAGCTGCTCCAGAAAAACAGAGAGCTGTCTATCCAGATAGTCTTGTGGTTTCTTTTTCTCTGATATTGATTTAAAATGCATGTCCTGGTTATTTATTTTTAATGTTTTCCCCTCAAGGTGTCACTGCAGGGTAGACTTAAGGCTATTTACAAGCGCCAGCTGTGTATTTTCATTCCTGAAACTGATTGCTTTTCTTTGAAATAAAATCTTAACTACAAACACGTTGGGTAAATAATGCATCATTTGGAGGCAATACAACATCTCCATATAATGCTGGTCTTCCTTGTGTTATTCTTCTTCACTTCTTCGTCTTTCTCCATTCTTGTGTAGTTCACCCGGGAAGAGGAAGAGTTATGAATGCCTAAGGCATTGGGTTTAAGCCCTTTGAAAAGCAATTCTCTTGCTGGCAGTAGAGAAGCACCAATCTGGGATACCACATGTCCTGCCCATCCCTGCAGTAGGGCTGCTGCCCTCACTAGTGAACTACTGACAGCCCTTTTCAGCAACCCTTTAATTTTCTGTGAAAGTACTGAATCCAAGAGGCTGTCAGCACCGCCTGCCTCTTTACCTGGGATCGCAGGTGCTCAAAGGCTTAGGGAGAACAACACAGGCTTACTTAGAGTTCTTGCCTCTTTGCTGAACAGCCATTGAGATGGACTCCTTTTTTATTATTTTCTCCTAAGTTATGTCATTGGGAGGAGTGTTTAGTAGCCTGTGAGAGGAAAAATCAGTTATTCATTCTATTTGCAATAGGAGAAATAAAGCCTTATATTTTTAAACCTTCCCTAGTTTATAGTAATTTTAGTTACCTTGTCTGGCTTCTGTGACACCTCCGTCTAAGGGGAAGATACATACCAATTGCCCAGCAAGCAGTTGTTAAGAGTAGGTGTAGCACCTGAAATCTGCCTATCTTTTCATCAGGGAGATTAAAATATTTATTTTTTTCCCCATGAGAACTTGGGGTTTATATATCATGTATGGTATGTTAAACATGTACCTTACCACCACATTTGATTGCAGTTCAAGTTGCAGTTTGGTTGCATTTAGCTCAAAAGCAGTGGTTCTTAAAAATTGTTTTCTTAGGACTCCAAGCTACTGCATAAAACATATCCAGTAGGTGAGCTAGGGAAGTTTCTTCTACTGTGACTCAGATCCTACCAAATCACTTGCCTGCTTGCTTATTTACGTCTTGCAGAGATGTGTGAGAAGATGTAATGTCTTATTTAAGCATCCTCAATAAAGGAGCTGGTACTCTATTGCCATGGAAGTGAATGAGGATTCTAGTAGTAGCTGGATTGGTACCTGTACAGCCCCCTGGTTATTCTGTGTCCTGTATGTAATGCACTCAGCTGCAAGTGACAATCATCTTCATCACAGTGCTTGCCCAAAATGTTCATCTCAGTGAGGGAGTTAATCAGCCTTGGAAAGTGACCCATCTTAGCCTCAGTTGCTTCATGCATATCAAGTTCATTTGCGTGTTTGGGGGACAAGATGGCTCTCTCTGGTGGTCCTCATTCCAATCCTGTATTCTAGATGTTTTTAATTCAGGCTTTCTTGAATTTTTGTGCTGTCCCACCTCCTTAGTCAAGTACAGCACACAATGAGGAGGAGTAAGAGGAACCTGGCTTCTACCTCTCCTCTTCCCACAACTGCATTCTATCTGCCCTTCATCTCTTTCTTGTGACATTTCCTGTTGCTGCCAACAATGACATATTAACATTGCTACTTCTGCTGTCAGTAGCAGAACATCAGAGCTACCTCCAGGAAAACTGATTGGATCAACAGTGGGTAGTATGGGGGGAATCTGAATTAAAGCAAGCCTGGCTGATGTATAGAGAGATATGCAATTAGGGGCCATTAAGCTGAGCATCTCCACTTGTGATGCAGTTGTGATGATGTGTAAATCAGCCTCTGTGATCTAATTACATTCACTAACTATATTAAGAGGGCATTATAAGAAACATAAATTCAGTCATTCCGAAGTTAGAAAATACCAGCATTTTGATTATCTCTGTAATCTAAAATGCATGTTATACAACAATCTCAAAATATTTTCTTTTAAATATGTTTATTAAATCCCCTTCAGAATTGAAATCTGAACACAAGAGCAAGACTTGGAGGTTAGATGTGGGCTGAAATCTGTGACTGTTATCCTAGCTCATATCATTCTCATGCTAGTGAGAATTTGTTCACGCCCCCCAGTTCACACCCCTAACAGCTTTCAGATACCTCCAGTCACCTTTTTTCTCACCCTCTGCTGCTGTTCTCTCAAATAACGTTGCTCTTTTTCAGCAGGACCATGTGCACTCAGCCCAAAAGCCTCTTTACTGAAATCAGCCCCTATCTGCATATTTCAGTTTTAGTGGACCATCATCAGGATTCCTCCTGCCTGTCTTTACACATGCAGACACTCTCTGTGGCAGGTGGATTTCACAGTCATCATTTAACACTGGACTTTGGGGAAATTTGGTTGCTGCCTAGTGAAAGAAGAGAAATGAGGAGTGGAAATCCCACGGTGTACAGAGCCTGGGACCTGGCCCAGACTGATGAGTCTAGAAGGGCAGTCACCATCAGACCAAAAACATGTCAATGTGCAAATCATTCAGAGGGAAAATCATCACAGATTACTGCCCCTGAACCCTCAAAGTTTGTGTCTACTTTGCAGCCACAGATGTAATTGCTAAATATGCTGGCATATCCAAGCAGGCTTAACCTCACTAATTCAATGATAATAGCAAGTTAAAACAATTCAATAACAGTACAAGCTCAATCACAGTAACAATATCAGCTCAGATAAAAGCAACACAAACTTCATTTCCAAGCCATTTTCCAAGCAGCCAGGGTGTCAGATGACTTGGACAGCTTGAAGATAACAGGGCATAGGTTTCAGTGCATTGTTATCATACCTTTTAAAAAAATTAAAGCTACAATGCATACCTTGAGTTTTATCACAGGTATAAGAAAAACTGCATGATTTAGGAGTGGCATATACCATTAATTTGTCCCTATGACTATGACATATCAAATGTGAACACTGATAGTGAATTAGTAAGTTGTGATTTAATTTCTTCAGGCGCAGAAGATACAACTATGTGAAAAATCTGAGTAATCTATGGCATTACTTTATCAAACTACTTGCAGTGACAATTAAAAAAAAAATAAATTACTACAGCAAAAACATCCTAACCCATGAATAGGCAGTGTTTCTCTGGAGACAAACTGTGTTATGTTTTTAAATGAAGTACATCAGAGCAACCCAGACTTACACCACAGGGAGACAAAGTAAGAATGTTTTTCCTTTTCAGAAAATAAAGTCAGACCACTGAGTTATCCAGACCTGTTCCACTCTTCAGCACTCATTAACTGCAAATGTTGAGGTTCAGAGAACACAGCAGTCACCTTGTACTCTAGGATGTGTAATTGCTCTATCCAATTTTATTTGCCCTGCTTAATGCAGTATGTCAATTCATGACATATTGATTCAACTTATAGAAGTAATTTTTTTTCCAGTTCATTTAAATTATAGTTTAGGCTGAACATGTTTGAAGGAGATGTCTACAAATTATGTCAGCTTTCAGTAAGTCTACATTCAAAATGCAATGTAAATCAAAAGTGCTAACTAATTTTTGTTTAATTATTGATTTAAGCATACTCTGTTTCTGGAAAATGTAATTACCAAAGTTGAATTTGGCCAGATCTACAGAGGGTTATATGGATTCAAGCAGTAAAGGAAAGAATTCAGTCTCATAGATCAATTATGAAAATATGTCCTTTGATAGTGGCTCCAAAGAAGTCCAACAGTATTTCAGAGTGCCTGTTTGTCCTTCTAGCCATTCCCCAGAAGACAGCAAGTGTCAATGCGTTTATGGGTTCTTTTCAACATGGTATCTCACTGAAATAGTGACCTGAGTGAAGCTTTGTAAATTAAAGGAGGTTGGATTAGGTAATGAGCTGAAATGAATGTCTGTGTATGAAAGCCTTATACAAAAATTATACTTTCCTGACTGTCTATTTATCACCCTCAGAGGCTGTCTTAGCCCTATATCCCAATATTAACTACTTTAGCATAAAAGGAAGTCTTTGTAGGAGGCTCTCAGGGCAAGAGTCACTCCTGAAAGCACCTCTGCCACTCTCAAACCCGTGAAATACAGAAGGATGGAGTCCCAGGCCCTGGCACAAGAAGAGGCCCTAAATGAGGATTTCAGTTTTAATTAAATGAGGATTTCAGTTTTAATTGTGATTACTCAAGTGGTTTCTGGAAGTTGTCCAAAAAGGAGACAATGCCTTGAGACTTTATACAACTGGGTATCTACCAGGTCCTCAGAAGGGGTGTTTTGAACAGGTTGTTCCCATCCATAGCGTGTCCTATGACATAATTTTGCCAGACCAGCAGGTTAGAAAGTTTTAAATCAAAATTCTTAATGCAACATTTTCAATCTACCAAAACGTGAATTCAGTTGTCTTTAATAAATGTGCCATAGTACTATTGAAGGTTAAATTTATTAATCCTAAAATATTTCAATGCTGATAAAATACAAATCTTTTGCTGATACATTCTTGAAGGATAATAGTAGGTTTGTAGGAGGATTTATAGGATTATTTGAGGGATTGTGAAACAATTTCTGAAAAACCTCAAATTTGTGCTGTAGTCTGATGGCAGCCTCAATGCAGAAACCACGGTAGGATGCTTTCCTTTCATTATAAATCTTCAGCTTACTTTCTGTCAGGGAAACAGGAGCCTCTGAAGGGATTCTCTTGCCCAAATAATTTAGCTATGCTTGCAGCCTTCCTTTAGACAGAAGATGTTTGTTTTCCAGTTGTTTGCACTGCTGAGCAATTAACGGGTTGAGAAGTCAGGACCAACAAGGAGGTCAGCTGCAATGGCTCTCCTCTTTCTGCCCAACTTGCCCAACCTTTACCAATTCCAGCAATCTTTTTGGCAGGGCAGTGAGAAGATCAGGAATCTTTGTAAAAGGATTTGAAGGTCAGCCAGGAGAATTAGACTGGGAGCAAATGTCAGGTTGCGGAGGTTATTTGCTGCTAAAGGAAGGCTTGTATCTGTTCAGGATTGACTGGCAATCCCTGTGTTCCTTGCAAAGTCAGGGAGCTTGGTTTTTTTTCAAAGCTGTACATTTGAGAGTGTTTCCCCCTCTAAACCCTTGCCTCACATAGTATCTACTGGAAAGAGATTGCTTTGAGAAGCTGAGATAAAGCTGATGCACCTCTGCCAGGAGTTCTCTGCAAACAAAAAGCAAACAAAGCTATTGCTCGGCTTGGTCGGCAGCAGGGGAAGATGTCCCTACTCACCAGGCAGCTGGGGTTGTCTCCCTTCGAGCTCTCAGCCAAGAGGAAACAGCTTGCAGCCCATGTGGCACTTCAGCATGAGCAGTAAACATCACATTAACGTTTTTAGGAACCCAATAACCTGTCACTGTGGGTTTGGCAGTGCTGCCTGAACTGCTCCAGCATCTGCGAGCCATGTGGCTGAGGCAGCTGGGAGCACTTAGGGACAGCTTGCCCCTACCCCTGTGGGCTGCACGGGCTCAGGGAGGGAGAGAAGGGCAGATTGTCTGTGGCTAAATCGTCTCTGCACCCACCTTGAGAAGGAAAGCCAAAACTAAAAGGAGAAGCCCCCATAAGCCCTAGCCCAGGGAAGGCTAGAGCAAAAGTGAGGGCTGTTGGTGGTATTTATCTTGTGCCCATGGGCCAGGGCAGTGAGGAGGAGCAGGAACAGACCTGTCAGGTGCTATATAGCCAAGGGTTGGCAACCACCTCCCCAAAGCGTCATGGAGACTAAAGCCATTCCTTGCACTCCAGGGACTCGGGTAATAAAGCTGCCCTGGGGCTGTAGCTTTATTAAAATGCATACTTTTATTCTCTTTTCATTTTTATTCATTAGTGCTGTTCTTTCCCTAAAATAGGGCCTCAAAATCTTGCACA
The DNA here is from genome assembly GCF_047495875.1 of Pithys albifrons albifrons. NCBI lineage: Eukaryota > Metazoa > Chordata > Aves > Passeriformes > Thamnophilidae > Pithys > Pithys albifrons. Next base: position 10,057,089 of record NC_092458.1, read on the forward strand.
AACAAATGGAATGGGAAGTTGCTCAGTTCTACCAAAGCCAGGATAAGGATATCTGCAGGGAAAGGCTAGCTGAGCAATCCTCGTTGTGTTCTTTCCTGACGGGTACTGAAGAAACTTGAGTCATTTCATAAGCATGATGTTGCTCTTGAGAGGTTTCCTTTTGTGGAGGGGAGAAGCTCATACACTTCCCTGTGCAAAGCCCCATGGCCTGTCCTATGCTGACACTAGTATGTGCTATTGGTAAAAAACCCAGGGATCTGAAATCCTGAGAAAGAGCAAAAAATGGTGACCATGGAGAATCCTGATAGAGCACTCCATGGCTCCTGCTAGAGGGTACTGTAACTGATGTGGCAAACACATACATATGCATAGCTCCAGCCAGAGGATATAATTGAGATTTACAATATGCTTGTGGGACAGTTACCAATGGCAGAACTCAAGGAAAAGGCATGAAGCTGCATTAGAGGAGCTTTAGGTTGGATATGAGAGGAAAAAAGCTTTTCACCCAAAGGGTGGTTGAGTACTGAAATAGTCTTCCGAGGGAAGTGGTCACAGCATGGTGTGATTCTTGGGGTGTCCTGTGCAGGACCAGGATTTTGACTTGATGATCCCGATGAGTCCCTTCCAGTTTGGCATATTCTGTGATTCTATGATACTCTTGGATATTGATATTTTTCTGAAAGCCTCTGCTGAAAATGATTACAATGGGGATGTGTTGTCTGGGAAAATTTCAGTGTTCTTTTTTAATCTTCCACTCTGAGAAACATACAGAATGATAATGTGATGGAATGACCTTCTGGACTTTTTGCTAGGATGCTGCACTTGCAAAAATGTCAGACAGGCACCTTTTGTATTTTTTTTCTTCTATTAAGGCAACTCCTGCAGTCCTTTTTGCCACTGTAGAAATGCAAGGTGTGACATTGTGACCATGTCATTTTCGCCACTAGGGCTTTGGGCTCCAGGCAAAAAGTCAGTAGTCTGCTCAGAAAATACTCTTTGGGAGAAAAAAACCCAAAAAACAAACAAAAAAGAGAGCTACAAGTAAATGACCATGAAAAACTCCAGGTAAAAGAAATAGTTTGACGCTAATATTTAAAGCTGAGATTTCCAAAAGCACTTTATGAATTTGAATGTGTCACTTCTTGGGTATTCCAACAGAGAAGTCTTTGGAGACCTTATGCCCAGAGAATAAGTACTTGGTATTTCCTATCTCCATTAAGTTATGTCTCCATTAACATATTTCAAGTGGTGCATGAAGAAAGGGAGTTATTAAATCGCAAAGCCAAGATATACTTTAGTGACTTAAAATGGTCAGACAAAACACATTGTCATGCTCAGACACAGCTCTTCAAGGATTTTGAACATTTTTTTCTTTCTCTGAAAGAGATTGAATAACAGCATATCTGAAATCTTACACTGCACTTCAGTTGTGTCATGAAAGATAGAATTCATATTTGATATTAATGGAGCAGGTGAAACGTGAAATGATATTTCTTTAATCTTTAATGAAATTTCTGGTTTTAGCATTTAGCTTGTCTGTTCAATGACACAGAAGAGCTAATAATATCACTGTTTTTGAAGAATTCATTCACTACATGCAGCCTGATTTTCTGAATCTGTTGGAGGTTGTTCAGGTGCCCCAATGATGCATGAAAATAAAAATAATAAAAAAATACATTGTCTTTGAAGCCAAGTGATCTACATGAGAAATATATAATTAAAAAAACAAACAAACAAACAAAACCTCCCAGTAAGCCACTACCCTAGGACAGGCATACAGTAGTTTAGAAAATACAGGAGTCTACAGGAATTAGCAGGAACAATAGGCTTTCAGGAAGTCTTCAAATGAGCATGCTCTATAGCTTAGATAAACACCTGTATATTCAACACTGAAAAGTTGAATGGTACATTCTGTAGCAAACTGTTTCTTTGCTGAATGATTTAGTTGTTTTAAAATTTAATAATTGCTTTCGTAAAACTCCATGAAACAGGAAAAGTTACTAATGATGTTGCAAGTTTTTGGGAAGAAAAACTGAATTTTTCTCAGGAGGATATCATACTGTGCATGACAAAAACCTTGCAATGAGACAGCAGTAGCCAGAGGTGGTCCTGGGGGCACACACACAGTGTTCCATCTCTGTCCCAGCCTCCTTTGGGCAAAGTAGATTGTGCAGTCTCTTGAGGTCATTCACACCTTGATGTTCCATGATTTCAGTCTAGAATTTCAATTTTTCTTCTAAGAGGGCAGTGCTGACCTTCTTAAAACAGAGAAACTTTGGAGTCGTGTCCAAAGGATGCATTTATACTTCCAAAATCAGAGGTGCTCTCCAGTACTCATTAAAGCTGGCTGATAATGGAGCTAATATAAACTTTGGCCATTCTCCCAGCTGACTGTCCTAATAATAGAAAACCCCTCTGAGTGAGTAGCTTATACTGGGGTTATGCCAGGCAATTTTCATTAAAAGAGGAATTGGTGACAATATCCTTGGTGGACACCTGTTTGTCTTCCTCAAAGCACCACTGGAATAAGCAAGAGGAGGCTCTTTCTCCACTCTCTCTTTTGAGTTCTCCTCTTTTTGCTAGCACTTTCCTGAAGACTGATCTTTTTGAGGTGTCTCCAACACCTGCTCTTCTTTTCAGTTACACCTTTTTTTTCGCACACATAATGCTGCAAATAAACTCACCCTCTCACCCTTTCATCGGCTCACAGGGAAATTCCCAAGCTTGTGTGGCTGACCTGGGGAGCAGCGCTTTAGGTGGTTTGGTGTTAGCAGTTTGGTTTTTCTCCATATGTCTTGTTTTAAAGAGTACTTGGCTTGTTTCTTCCATGTGGCCTGAAGAGGGAATAGCTAGTGAAACCAGGAGGACAGCTAGCAAACTCAGCCAGTAATGGCCAGAGATGAGATGTGCATGAGGCAGTTGCAAAAGCCACCAGTGTGTAACCATGTGGCCATCGAACCATGGCTTGGAAACACCAGTGTGAACATTAGGGCTTGAGAAAATTTGGAAAGACAATTTGATCACACTGTGATGACAAGAATAAACCACTTGTAAAGTAGCCTCATCTTGGGCTGCTTCAAGGATCAGCATCGCTTGTAGTGTAGTCTGGATGTCCCCCAACCTGTCTGTTGCTACAAGGCAGGACCCCTATGCCCTTCAGAATGTCTGGTAGGTTGAGGTTGCTTCTCGAGGCACCAGTGCCATGGGGACCCTTCCCAGCTGCCAATGGGTCTTTTGGTGTCCTTCTGCATTGTTGTGGTTCTTCTGCCAGCATCAGGAAGAGGGAGAGGTTGAAGAGCTCTCCCCAGGATTTTGAGTAAAGTTTTCCCTCCTGATTTAATAAGATCAGCTTGAATTTTAATTTGCAGAAAAGATGTCCATCCATAGTACCCACAATCATATTTTCTGCTAATGTCTTCAGCTGTGACCCAGAAGTCTTATCAGAGAGAACTGGGCAAAGTGCCTGTTTAGCAAAACACACTATGGGTCCATCCGAATGCTGCCATTTACAGGATGTATGAGCTCTGCCTCAGCTATTTCAGATGACATATATATATATTTAATCCATGGCAGCATATTAGCAGATCAGACTTAGATTAATCAGGATAAAGATAACTTTTGGACCTTTTCCACATCTAGGTCAGAGGAAAAGAAGGTAGATATTTATCTGTGCTACTGCACTAGCTAGCACTGTGTAGCAGATGAAATTTTCAGGGACATCAGTCAAAGATATACTGTAATAAGATTAAGGGAAGGAAAGTGAAAGGGATGCGTTTGTGCCTGTATGTCTGTGCACAAATGCAATACAAGCTTTTCAATTTGCAGAAAGTATCAGTTTTCAGTGAAATTCTCTCTGCTATTATAGCAGCAAATATGCAAATTTCCTTTATGCTAAAATATCCTCTGTTTCTTTAGTGTCATAAAACGAGTCTTGCCCACTGAAATTATTACAGAAAGCTACAGCTAAAATAACAGCACAGCTGTTCAAGGAAAACTTGCTGCATGTCAGGAATGGGCCTCATGTTTTGAGCCTTGGTGATTCCTGGAATAAGCCAATGCACAGGAATTAGATCCTTTAAAAATAGATTAGGTCACATTTAGGATGTTTAATGTGAAATGTTACTGTGTGTATTAATGGAGCACTTCTTTTCTGCAAATTAAAAACTGAGCTAGTGTTAATAAATCAAAGGAAACAATCAAATGCTCTTTAGCCTCTACCAGTGTCCCTTGGGAAAGGTCTCTTAAACACTATTATACACACAGATTGTGATGAGAGAAAAAATTTATTGAAATTCTAAATGTTCTTCAGCAAATTCTTTATTTTTGACCTTACTTACTGCACTTGCAACATCAGAAGGATCAGTGATGAAACCTTTCATTGTGGTAATTCAAAGAAACAAAGTCACAGGGCTCCAAAGTGAGGAGCAAACGTGCCATAAGAGCAGACAGCTAAGATGCAGGCTGAGACCTTGCCCACACTGAAACTTTCACCATCAACCCCTAACAGCCTTGCTTACATCCAAAGTCAGCATAAAGGTTTCTCTTGGCTTCACTTTTTGAAAAATTTTCAAGAAAAAGATACTTTTACTTTTTTTTCTCCTTTTGCTTCTTTCATAGATTACTGGAAAATTCTGATATTCTTCCAAGCAGATAACAGCTTTCAGAGCCCTATAAAATATAATGCAATACATATGGGAGGGGAATTCAATTTTCCTGCAGCAGGAAGCACTTTCAGCTCTTACTTTTTAAGGTAATGACTCAGTAACAGCCCTACTCTTTACCCCTCTTCTGAAGAGCATCTTTGGTAACCCTTGTTAGGAGCATCACTGATGATGTCCCTCATCTCTTCCAGAGGACAGAGTTCACTAGCTTATTAAAGGAAAAATGCGTTCACTCTCCTTTTCTAAAGGTTAATTACCTCATCACAGACATTTGTCCATGCTGTCTCCCCCAGATGCAACTGGCCACAGGTCCCCTTCGAACTCCAAGCAATGGCTAAGAGGACAGCTTTAACCACATAGTGACAGGCTCCTTGATTTCCAGACTCTTCTGCCTTTTCATACCATCTCTGCCTGACAAAGTGGATAGAGCAGTAAGTAGTGTCTTCAGTGTGATATAAGTGACTAGTGCTCTCCTTTTCTCACTGAAAAACCCTGCTAAAGATTGTCTCCATATGCAACAATTTCTTCTTTTTTGGAGCGTGTGTTCTAGCAAGTCTTTTTATGTAGGGTCTTGACTTTTGAGATTGCACCCAGCAGACAAGACAGAAGATATTCTCTAAATACATATTTTAGATTTGACTCATCTTTGATGAGTTTTCCCCTTCGTGTTAGTTTGATCTGGGGTGGGGTCTTCTCTTGGCCCCACCCCTGCTCTGCTTTGTGGCTGTTACTGGGCCACTTCCCATTCCTGGGAATCCCTTTTCCTCATTCCTCTTGCCTGGTCCTGCCCAGAGGCCCTGTGCTGGGTACAGCGGGCTCTCACCTCAGGCCAGGCTTGCAGAGCAGTCCAAGTCGGTGTCTGTCTTGGCAGTCTCATTCCCACATCTCCCCACTGCCAGCATCCTTGAGCGCCCTTTCTTCTTGCACCAGCCTTTGAGCTCCTCAAAACCCTCACTGCATTCTTCTGGCACCTGGGGCAGGGAAAAACAGGCAGTGCCCAGGCTGTTCTGAGGACACATCTTCACACAAGGGTCTTTAGCACTACTGCAAATACCAATAATACATTTGATTTACTTTCTCTTTCATACATTGGCATAGCTCTTTTCTCTTTTTGGACAGAAGGGAAAACAGGGAAGTTCTTTCAGTGCTGCAGTATTTAACAAACTATCTCTGCAGCCACAACTGCAAGCCCATTGAACATCTTATGGAGTACTGGCTGAAAGTGCCAGTAAAGAGGTCTCTGAGCTGCACTGAAATCAGGTTCAGCACCCACAGCACTTCATGATGTGCTGTAAACCTAACCTGTGAGCCCCAGAGGGCTGTCTGGCATTCTTGCAGATGTGGTCCTTCTCCCACACCAATTACTGGTCATGCATCCTCTCTTCCCTGCTCTTGTGTCCCTGCTTGGGAGCCTTGGGGTGCTGGGTAGTGACCTTCAAAGCTGTTCATCAAGCACATGTCTGGCTCGCTGTGCTCCAGGGACCCTTTGCAGCAGGCAAACAGGACTTGCAGCTGAGAGAAGGCATTCTCCAGGAGCCAAAGGATAAAGATGTGATTTCCAAACACGTCCAGCCAAGGGTCTGGCCTTGTGATGTCAAGCGTGGCACTCTTTATGACCTTAGGAAAAACAGATTCATACCAAAGCACAGGTAAGGTGGAAATCTGTGAATCCTTCAACTCCTCTGCCTAAAGGCATTTTCATGAAACACTGCTAAGGAATATATTCCCACTGGGCACTCTCAGGGATCTTGCTGTTTTTCCTGTGAAAAGAGGAAGGATGCATCCAGCTGCCACGTCCCTGGCATGGCACACACTGTCCATGCTCCCACAAGAACCCACTCTGCTGAAAATCAGATTCAGGCCTTGTGATAATCTGAAGAAGCTGTTTCTGAGTCAGTTATACAGCTGTTCAGATGATGAGAGAGGATTTTGTATAATTTGTCCCAGAAAAATCGCATTTTTTAGCAGAGGTAAAATATGGTCAGAACTCCCAGTATTCACTGGATCCTTATCAGTCTTGCCTCACAGGATTTCTCCATAGCAAAGACGTCAACTTAGAATATTTGTTTCAGTGGCAACTTAAAGAACTGAATGTATGCATTTCACAGAGTCAGTTTACCTAATTATTATCTGAGATGGTTATTTTGACTCAAGTTTCTATTTCTCCTGAGGGGATACTGAGGAGAACTAATCCACTCTGAATATTTTTCTTCCCAGATTATTTCTAGTGCTTAGTGTTGGAAACTGATCCTTCATTAGGAACTGATCTAGAAGCTATTGAAGCTTTTTTTTCCCTTCTGCTTTCAGTGGGCACTGTATTGGATTTGGAAGTAAATTGGATAGATGAGTTCATTTGGAACTAGTGAAACTTCTTTTGTTCTGCAGCTTAGCCCTAAATGTGATGACATTTCACATTTGCATCACAAAAGCAGGAAAGGTATCTTCAAATGGCATAAATATCTTCTTTTTCTCCTCATGTTAAAGTAGAGAAGATTAATTTTTAATGTAAAATCTGTAAGCAGCATGTATGGAGAAAGCATGTCCTTGCTCACATTGTTTTCCCAGGCAGAAGTTCCTCTAGGCAGCCTTGGTTTTCATTTTCTAGTTTTCCAAAACATTGTAAGACACAAACTTCTATGTCAAAAAACATTAGTATCAACTATTTTAAAAGTCTGGAAGAAACAAATTTTCCACAGATATTATATTATGGATAATTAAATACTATATTATAAATAATGAAAATTAAAATATTAAATAAAGTTATTTTCATACTACTTTGTGTAATACAAAGCTCATTCTTTGTACAAAGAACTTGTTTCTTTATTCCTTGCTGTCTTTGAATTTCAAAGTAAGAAGGACTAGAAATTCGTGCATATGCTTTTTACATCCACACCTCAAATATATTTCTTTTTGTATTTAGAAAGATGTTTCTAAATACAGAAATGTCATTACTGGACTGAGTCAGATATTGTCAAATAAGTTCATGAAATGTGACTTCCATGTGCAGATGCAGAATCCTGTTGCTGAGTCAAAGACACCAATTCAGCCCAGATAGAGCCTCTTCCATGAAATGCTCATGCCTGTAATTTCAAAGTTTAGTTCCAGATTACTCCACAAGGTTTTTAGTAATGTCGGCTACAAAAGGCTGTAAGTTTTAGCAGGTGCTCTGTGTTTGGGCAGCGGCTCCTGTGCCACCACTGTCAATGCAGGTTTGCACAAAGATGAAGAGCTGTAGCAGTTCAGCCTTCAGTAGATGAACAATATTTTCCCATAACTCTTCCCTTTCAGCTTCTTGTGCTGGGAAAAGTGGATCAAAGTCAGAAAGTCTCAATGTCTTTGGATGAAGTTTGCCCTTACTCCTTCACCCTTGCAACACATCAAAAAAATCTACCCCCAGAGATATGTGTTATCCTGGAGTCCTCCTCCAGCAGTTATGAATGTTGGTATCTCAGATACCTCAGTAGCCTCTATTGCTACACCACCTATCACCTTTGATTCAGTATGTCACAAGTGATGGCTCTGCCACCTGAAAAAAAATATGGAAATAAAACCACAAGAAAATAACAAAGAGAGATCTCTCATCTCATATTGCTCCTTCCCCCTGTCCCCCCCCCCCCCCCCGACTTTTCTCCTAATGCAATAACATTTTTCTTAAAGATATGCTTTAACAATTAGTCTTATTGCAGCCCCTGACAGCATCTATCCAATGAGAGGTGGCTAAACCTTTCTCCTTCACTACTCAACCATTCAGGTCCAGCCTGTAACAACAGGATGGCAATGACCTGACTGGATGTTGCTTCCTTTAAAGACATGCCTAAAGCTTTTTAAGCTCTCTTGATAAATTGGAAGCCATCATAATTGTTTTATAGCTAAATGCAAATAGTTTAAATGCCCTAGTGATTAATTTTATCTTACCTCCTAGAGTTGTAACATGCAGGTTTTCCAATATGGCTGGAAGTTCTTCAGAATTATTCCTTTGTCTCTTTCCTTCCATTCCATTGTGTGTCCTGCTTAACAAATATTACTTGTCTGGAACTTATTTTTTAAGCCATTCTTTTTCCTCATGCAGTGGTGTCTTGAAATGAAACTGCTTTAATTCTGCTACTTCCCTGAGTGCAAGGTGACCATTTTTTGAGTCTGATTTCTCTGCTAACCCTACTGAGAATTTGTTTAGGAGAGTCTCCTTCTGTAAGTCTTGTTATCCTTGATATTTGACTTTTTCTCTGCTGGCACTTTTTTGGCCAGTTTCTGGTGCCAGCCAAGTTCTTTGAGAGAAGGTTCTTTGATAGCTATCTGGTATCAAACCACATCAGTGTGAGACAGTTCACAGGCCACTAACCAGCATGCTGAGAACTCTTCTGTATCATGTGGCCATTCTTAATTAACATGTTCAGTTGGACTCGTTCATTTGCATGCATCTTTTGTGTCTAAAATTTAGTTAGATAATTTCAAGGTTCATGACTAATTGCCTAATTGCCATGTAGTCATAATTTCTGTCTTCAAAAGAGAGAGAAACCTATTCAGAATTTTTACATAGATTATTCTCATGACTGAACCAACGTTTATATACAGGTCAGCAGCAAAGCAGGCTTCCCATTGATACTGTCAGCAAACCTCAAATCTGATCAGCAAAATATTTTAGTGAACTATTTAGTCAATGCTGAGAGCCAAACAATGCAAAGCCTGCAGTTGAATTTGTGGTGTGGGTGCTGGAGGTACATGAGCTTCCCCACAGAAAGGGACACAGATATCCATCAGTTGAGAATAGTTTTGCATTCCTATTGCAGTGGAAACTATGAGCAATAGGCTCTGACATTCATGAGCAACACATCTGGGCACTGAGGATTAACATTAATTCTGACATTACACCTTCATTGAAAACAAAGTTTCTGGAAGAAAGGACTGGTAAAAGTGAACTCTAAATGTGTATGTACCAGTAAAGGCTCCTAACTTCCCACAGAAACACAGTTTACAGTTGACCCTTCTGAAGCTTATGGGACTAGGATTGCATTGGGGTTTTCACCTACTATATTATTCATTAATCAAATACTGTTCCATTTTAAAAAGGAATAAAAGCAGATCTGATACTCTAAATATTGCAAATATTATGATACTTAAATTTGCATTAAAAACTTGTTTTGCAAAGCAGAAGAGTTTGGACAGTTGTCTTGAGTTCCCACTGGTTCCCCTTTCTTGGTCTGTCAGTCATGCCCAGATCTGTGGTCTCAAAGAGATGGAAGTGACTGTTGCCATTGCATCACAGGTGTAAGTGACAAAAGAGTAGGAGATAAAATGTACAACTGGCTTTTTGCCACTAATTTATGCAACTGTTTGAGAGTCAGAGTTGTGAAGATCTCTGTGGAGAGACATGGGGACACATAGATACACAAATACAGGCTCGGACAGCCTGTGGAACCTGTAACCACAACCTCTCAGCAGAAGCTGGTCCAGGAGTGAAAGTAGAGTGAGAAGTGTTGCAGGTACAGTACATCTCTGTGCCACATCTCATTAGGGGAGTGGGAAAAAAGTATCTGTGCTGGGCAGCTACAGGTTGTGGTTTGGCCTTGCAAAGGAAGGGCAGAAAACTGAACGTGGTTTAATTTGCTTTTTAAGTATTGGTCATTCCCATGTCTATAGTGGTACCTGCCATAGGCCGTCTCAGCCTGTCCTTCAGCTCACCAAAGCTGTAAAGCTGTAAGAAAGTCAGGAGAAGGTTTAGGATACCCCTGAGCCAGGCATGACACATGTGAAGCTGAAGTGTGCTCTTGGTATGCACCTGGGATTCTGTGAGTGGGGAGCAGCGTCTCCTCCCCAAGGCCTGGCTCAGCACATGCAAATGTTCTACAAATTCTCACATCACATCCTAGCCCCATTTCTGAAACAGTCCTTGACGTACTCCCAGGGGCCGCAGCAGCCCCTTCTTTGTTGCAGGATAGATAGCAAAATTTGGCGTGCCAAGCCAGGTCAGCAGAAGGCTGCTTTTCACCCTCTTTCTGCTGACAGTGGTAGAAGAGCTGGGCTGTGGCACTAACAGCCCTGCTGCTGCTGCTGCTGCTGCAAATGAAGAAAAGAGTGAAGAAATATTAGTACCACATTTAGCTTTATTGAAATTGAACAAATACCTTTTTTTTAATAAACCCTTTTACAGCAAGTGTAAAATTTTAATGTTTGACTCATCCTATGATACAGGTTGTCTTCTTCCATGTAAGCAAAAATACCATCTTTTTTTTTTCTTTTTTCTTTTCTTTTTTTTTAATTTTCTACTTTAAAACATGTAGCAAGGATTTGAATAACGCAGATCTGGCACCAAAAGGTAACAGGTCCTGAAAATCACAGTACAGTTTCAAAATTCTTAGGTTATTTAATGATATTTAAAATGATAGCCACTTTGAGTAAAGATATAAATTAGAGGTCTGTAAACAAGTTGTGTTTACCTATAGAGCTATTGACTGCAGCTACAATGAGAGCGGTAATAGAAACTCAATGCTAAACTGAGCTACACCTTTGAGGAAACAATTTCTTACTAAGTAGTGTGGTACAGGGTAGCACAATAGGTAAAATACAGTTTGGCACCTCAAGTTGCATGTAAAATCAGCAGAAATAAAATGAAGTAAGTGCACGGTCTCCCAACAAAAATAAACCAGGCAGTTTCACTAGGTTTGGAGTGTCAACTATCAAATAAATCACACGACACACAAGTTCAACCTGGAAATTACAATTCTAGTAAAGCAAGATAATATTAAAATGCACACCCACAAGGATAGTAAAGTATAAATCTTTTTTTTCTTTTTTCTTTTTTTCCTCTCCCCTATCAGTAGAAATAATTTACAACCCACAAAAGGACTCCTTGGTGAAACCACTACCTACAGACACGGTCATGGAATGTAGCTCAGTAGACTTATTTCAAATAGAAAGGCAACATTATCCTGAAAAGGTTTGGTCCTCTTATAACTCACTGTACTGTAGCCACCACAGTCTCTTGGTAGATGTTTTACAAGAATTGTTTGTTTTCTGATTCTCTTTTTTTTGTGGAAGGTTCTATCTTCATGATAAAGCTGGGTAAAACTTGGCCCCAATTACAGATGTCTGATCAATGCTGAATCTTGAAGAACACACTGAGAGTACATATGGGGAACCTCATTGACTGGTGTCACAGCATATATTGTCATGCAATCACTTTTCCTTCTGTACTTCTTTTCCTCTTTGCTAGTTTCTCCAGTGTTCTGGGGGAGTGGGAAATAAATCCTTAGTCCAAGTTACATAAAGACATTTCACTGTTTATTTACATGTGGATCACTTTGGCTAAGAAGTCCTGGCAAACCAGAGTTGCCTATTTCTTGTGAATGTCCTCGTGCCGTATAATTTTGTATGTAATCCAGTAAAAGATGTTGAAAATGAGGAAAGCGAGTGGGAATGCAGCACGGGATATTGTATCAATCCTTTTTGCACGGTCAACAAACTTCTTTTTGATGGAATCTGAATCCTTTGGTGGTGGTGGTGGAGGTGGGTTGGGTGGAGTAGCCTTGACTGCTGTGCCATCTTTGACTTGGAGGCAGTGACCCATGCCATAGCCACTGAAATTGAATCGACTGTCACGAGCAACTTCATCTTCCTGGAGAATAAAGAAGACAAATAAGACACACAATCATCTGTCTATTGAGCATGCCATGCACTTGTGTAGTTGAGGTGCACCCCTCCAAAGCACCTCAGCATATCCATTGGTTAAGTTAGGATATAACATCCAGGTTTCAAAGACAAACAAGCAGTTAAAACTTGCATAAAATATCTGGATTTTATGTATCTTCCAATGTTTGTGAATCAGAGCTTTATTTTTTCTATTTATGACTGAATCAAGTGCGCTGAGCAGCAATCTGTTTTGCAGTCCCACAGGGAAGAGATCTGACTCCACAGGTTTCTCATTGCTCTCCTTGGGCTTTCTGTGAGGAGGAAACATGGTAATGCTGGTATCAGGGAGTCTGTGCCAGGTTGAATAGAATGTCCCAGCAATCCAGGGGCCCAAGCTCAAGGCAGTGTGTTTCCATTACTCAGCCTTAGCACAGCCTTGCAGCTCTGTCTCCAGTCTACAAAATGAGGAGGAGTGTTCTGACAATCAATACCTCAAAGTGCACTGGGCACTTGGATTTAGTGGTAACTGGGAGTTAGATGCAATAGCATGAGCTAATGTGTCACCATCTTGCAGAAATCCATTCTCTTTCATGTCTGAGTGGGTGATATTTGTTTTTGGAGAGGTGAGTAACTACCACTGAACTTTATTGCTATGATAACTGCCTAATGAAAGGCTTGTGGCTGTGCTGGTAAATTCTCATGACATTTCTCCTGTCTGATAGCGCAATAATACACAAGTTAACAGCTGCTGGCAGCCCTCCATGAAGGAACCAAAACCAACAGACAAAGCAGCTCTATTATTTTTTGTTTCAGAGGGGATCAGTTGTAGGTTCAGCAGCTTGCCCTAGTTAAAGGCCCTCTCTTTGACCAAGAGATACTTCACTGTGGACTGAAAATGACCACTTCTTGGGCTCACAAGGAGTGCATTCCCTCACAGGGGATAGTCCCTCATATCTCTTACTAAACCACAGCCTTCTGAACTTAAGAGAATCAAAGACAGAAAGAAGAAAAGCGTCACAGCAGCAAGATGTTGAATAAGAAGTATATTGGCTGAACTTGGGGATGGAAAGGGTGGAAAATTTGCACCTATTCAGGATGTAAACCACTGCTCCTTCACAGAAACACCTTTTTCAATAATTGCATTTTTCTCTCTCCCCAGCTGCAGCATTGGAATTAAATATATCACCTGACTTGCTCTCCTTACCTTGGAGCTGACACGCAAACATGAATAACCAGTGGTGTGATTCAAGGCTACCAAATGAGAAATAGTCACTCTGACTGCTTGTGGCATTGAATGTTTATGGAAGGAAGATAGGCAGTAAACATTACTTTGGAACTACTGCCATTTCAGCCTGAGGACTGTTCTACACTGTACCCATAAGCAGGTGGAAAACTGGGTCATTGCAACCTGTTTGAGTAGTTATAACCTTTTCATTTCAAAAGTTCACCATCATTAAGAAAAATAATGGTCCTCTCCTTTTTCAATTTTATTTATTTGCAGTTTGCAGTACCTCTGTGAAAAACTCTGCTTGTCATAGTGATTATAAGTATGTCAAGTATTTTGAAGATGAACCTGCTGAGACCTATGTTCTGGCTAGCCTCATAGGCAAGGCTTTTCTTGCATGACTTAATAACACTGCAAAGTCCCCCAAAAATACAGGGAGATGCCTTCCTCTCAAAGCTTTCCCTTTTACTGACTTTGAAGGATAAAATGCATGCCCAGGACATGCAAGGTGATTAAAAAGGATAACAGATTTTCAGCAGCTGTGTTGCCATATGTACTTCATTCATTTTTAAAAAAATTAATTTCTGTTGCTCCTGAGAGATGTGTGGGAAGAGAAAAAAAAGCACTGAGCTCAATGCAGGCTTGGAGAGTCCTGACTTCCACTGTGCCCTGCTGGGTCACGGCTTTGTCACATGGAGCAGAGCAATTCATCTTCTATGTCAGTCCTCCTTTTGAGCTTACACTTTGGCAACCAGAGTGTGAAGCCATCTGGGATTAAGGACAGGGATATTTAAATCACATTCTTTCAGGTATTCAGCACCCAACCTTTAACTATAAGGAGCCACTTATTTCCCAAAGGGATTTGGAGCTCTGCTTTCCCCACCCAGACAGTTTCTGTGCTACTTCTCACAAAACCCAGAGGGAAGCACCCAATTCTCATGTTAGTTTTTTATTCAGGACTGCAGTAGATGTGATTTACCCTGGATACAAGAGGAACAGCATTCACCTGGGGTATGAAGAGTACATGCTCATTTTCCTTCTCTGCTCGAGCAGATTTGAATCTCTTTCTCCCAGATAAATAATTTGATCAGTTTGTTACCTGTTTTCCCAACGTAGAGTTGTTTGCTGGGTGCAAAAAAAAGTGTGTGTTTATGTAGGGGTTTTTTTAACCTTTATCAGAAAAATCTTTTTCAAAGACTAAATAAGTAATTAAGAGAATGGCATTGTGTTTGGTATTACACTCTACAAACATAGCGCTGGAGACACCCAAGCTGTAAGGTTTGTGATCACCTAAGTGCCACTGGAACTGAAGAAAGTCAGACTCCTCACAGCCCCACCTCCAGCCATAGAGATGCTGCAGCTCCACAACCATCATGGGATTTTAAGCAGTAAAATCACTCAGGAGCCGAAAGAGCTTTGCAATCTGGCACCCACACCCTGAGCTCTGCCAGGTCTCATAGGCAAGACCAGAGCCCATCAGAGCTCTCCCATCTGACCAGACACCACCTGAAAGACCTCAGGGTAGTGAGATCTCTGACCTTTCCAATAAAATCAGCTAATGGTATTGAAAGTTAACAGTGAAACCCTGAATATTAAGACCCACATGTAGGTGTTAGGAGGATACTTTTCCCATGAGACTGCACAGTCAGTGTACTTCTGGCCCTCTGAGCCTCTAAACCAGTTCCACCCAAAATGAAACAGTGGGCACAGAAAGACTTTCTCCATGCTGCTGAGGGGAGCTGGGGATCAACCCAAGTGCTGGCACTTCATTGTTCATGCTGCTTGTTGTTTAGCTCACTTTGGCATGGACCATACCAACGTACTTTCTCCCAGATGAACCTACTCTGCCGTGGACTGATCCTACATGAGTCATGTGGTGATACCTGGCCTCAGGAACAATAAATTCCCTTTTGTAATCTACTTCAGCAGTATGCATGTAGTAAGCTGTCTCTAAAACACCCTAATCTTATGACAAAACTACAATTTGAAATTTCAGATAATATTCCAACATCCTGTTACATATAAAGGATTTGGGGGAATAGTTACAGACAGAAAAACGAATTTATATACTTTGACAAAGAGAGCCTTTTTTCAATCATGTTTCAAAGTGTGACATGAAGAACTGACTTCAGGTGCCTTCCATTAAGTAGTGGATATGTCTTCCTTTAACTTAGTGTGTTGGTGAACTACTGGGAAACCTACCAAAGGTGCCTTCTGATGGGGTTGCAGAGTGACTCTTTATTCTCAAGGTTGTATTCACTTCACAGCCTCTGACATATCTAACATGGAGACTCATCCAATGACAGTCTTCAACCTCTCCTGTTCACTAGCTTAGTCACTGGCAAAGTAGCCCAAACTAATTTGCAAACATCTCTACTATTATGTTAACCAGACTACACTTAACACTTAAAACTTATTAATTTTAAACTGGACAGGATCTACTTTGCACAAATCCCAGACTATTTATGTATTTACAAATTTTAAAAGCAAAATCAAAGAGCAGCTGGAAGCCACTGAACATCAACTGGAGTGGCAGAATCCACTGCCAGTGAAGTCTTTAACTTTATTCTTCTAAAGGGATATGATGTTAGTGTTACATAATGCATAGTTATAACTTCATCTGCCCTTGATTAAAGCATACGGAAAAGGGTCACAAGCAAGGATGAGAAACAGAAAAAAATAAATAGCAAGATAAAAGTGTTCTTTTGATAGTTTTCTTTCAGATGTCCACATCCTGAATACTTTAGTAGAATTATCCTTTGAAAACTAAATATATTTCCTGGGATTTGGGCAAATTCTTTCTACAGATCATTTTTCAGTATAGGTTTATGTGTATCATCTTATGGTGTCATAGTGAGCAGGCTTGAGTATTGGCTCTAAACAATTTTTATCAACAAGAATTACATGTTTTCTAAATTTTTAATTTCCTATTATGAGTTTAGTAATTTCCTGTGCTTTACAACGTAAAGGCATTAGATTTTCTTGACTTAGCTTACAGTAGGCAACAACTGTAGGTAAATGGAGATGGGCTAATATTTCTGACATGGTTTTCTTTCTTCATCTTTCATCTTTGTGAAGCTTTTGTTTCTATTCCATCAGGTTTAGAATGTATTTCATGCTACCAGCTTCACACCAAAGCATCAGGAATGGGGAAAACACTTTAGAAAATCCAGCCCATTCAATGCCTTCCATGCACAGCTTTCTGCACAACGCATTCTGAAGTGCTTTGTCCTCACCACTTTTAAATGCTTATTGTCAGCATTGACTCAGTTTTAACAATGAAGAAAATACAAGAAAGACTGGCTTCAAACAGTGTATTTAATTTACTCTGATTTGATTTATTCTTTTAATTTTGCTACTCTTTTTCCAACATATGGTCAAAAAAAACTATTTAAAAGACTATCTGGTTTAATTAAATTTCAAGGACATGGATGATTAATTTTAGGTGTAGGATAGAGAGCATCACAGAAATTTTCCTTTTGGTATTCATAAGCACAAAGTTAGAAACTCACAATCAATTCAGAGTTGAATGCAAAATGGAATCAATAGGAAATAGACACCAAAATATCTTTGGAGATTTCATTCCTAAATTGCATTTATGACTTTGAGACATGTTTTCAGTTTTCAATAGTCATTGTGTGTGTGGACAAAGGTAGTTCAACTGAGAAGCATGTCTGGACTTTCAAATCCCCTTTGGCTCCTCACAGGAGCCTTTTACAAAGCTAAACTGTCAGGAGATGAGGGGGAAGGTCCTTTCATAGATTAACTGTTTAAAAGGCAGTAATGGAGTTTGGTATTAAAAGATTGATTTCATAACTGAGGGATTTGCTGGAGGGAATCTCCAAGAATCTGTGTGAGAACAAATAAGAAGGAATTGATTTATAAATGAGCTGGGGCAAAGATTCTTGAGGGAGGTACACAGGTGAAAAAGGACATTTAAAGGAGACTTTCCAGAAGGATTCTAAAAGCTGAGTGACTAAGTAACAAAATAACAGAAAATGAAATACAGGCTTGACAACAAGTGCAAGATAAAGCACATTGCAGAAGATAACTCTAATTACACATAGATAGTAATGGGTTCAAAATCATCAGGCTTTTTTTTCCTTGATGGGAATCTGGGGAATTACCACATAGTGGATTCTGACAACATTAGTCTTCTAAGCAGCAGTCAGGCAAAGGGCAATCAAAACAAAAAATATCTTTCTGCCATTTTATCCACTCCCAGCGTGACCAGTTTTTGAATACATGAGGCATTTCTAGTCACTCAAACGTAGTGAAAACATAGCAGAATTAGATAAAATACAAAGAAGAACATCAAGAATGATAAAAACTTTTTTTGCATTAGAAGGAAGAAAATAAATGAGATCTCTTCATCTTAGAAAAGCTGTGTTTGGGGGATGATATCACAGGATCATATAATCATAGTGAAAATTAATAAATGGAAGGAAAATAAGTAGGTTATGGTTTTAGGAGTTTATGTTGGCTTTTTTTTTTCTTGTTTTCAATGCAGAAAATAGGATAAAACATGATAACATGATGAAAGAGAAAGGGAAATTTTTTAAAGGAAGTTTATCTTTCATTTATGTGTGTAAATCTTTCTGTGAGGCCATTTCAGATGATGAAAAAAGCACAATGATACAGACTCATGGGTCCATGTGCAGTTATTGAAATTGCAACCTAGTTCATGCAAAAGTGGTTGCTTATTTTCAAAAGACAGAAAAGTTCTTCTAGGTTTGTCTCAGAGCTTTTAAATACGATATCCATGCCTGACCACTGCTGGAGAAAGGATCCAGGGACAGAGGTCATTCCTTCTCACCAAACATGGCATGTCCTCTGGGAATTCAGATCTTTCACCTCTTCATAATGTAGTGGGAGCTGGAGCCAATGTTGAAAAATGTTTGAATTTTCCTAGTTTTAGTATTTTGAATGTCATGTTTTTCTTACATATAGTTTTGCTTTGGGACTAAATCCTGCAGACAGAGAAAGAAGTGAATGTTACATGGCAAACCTACGTGTTGCAATTTCTTATTTGGGGTTAAAAGGAAAGATGGAACAAGCTATGGTGATATTTGGCAATAAAGAGGCCACTAAGAAACTTCTCTGATTTCTAACACTCTGAAGAGCTCTGGATCTCAGCTCACCCATGCCAGATGCCATTCCCAATTCTCCTTAACTTCAGAGAAACAGAAGGTGATGTAAAAGTACCACCTTCCAAACTCTATCCTGCAAGAAGTAGAGACAAAACTCTTTCAAGATTCTGGTCTAAATATTGTTTTCCCTGAATATTCACCAAGATTTTTCATCAAAAACATAAACAGTCTCTGATGAATCCTACTGCATGATACCCCTCCACCAGGAATCACCATTCTGCATGTTAAAGTGGCATTCCTCCCATTTCTGCCACTCTTAACAGTGATTTTCATGCTCACTGAGGTTTGCTTTTGCTCTTGTTTGAACGCTCATGCCTTATAAAATCTAAGTAAAACAGACCCTGCATTATAAATAGCACAAACATTTTTATTAATGGAAGAGAAATTGGTCATCATTGTCTTTGCTAAGGCTTTCCTATGGACAAATTTGAATGTGTTTTAGAAAGCTGTGTCTAGTAATATCTTCTGTGTCCAACAAGCAGCAGAAGAATCTCTGAAGCATGAGTGATTTACTTACTCAGTATGTATGAACAGCAAGTGAACTGTTGTTAATACAATAATGAAATGGTAGTTAATGTGGCTTCACCCTTTTTGAGTAGAAATTGAACATTATCCAACTGAAAGACTAATATAATTTAAACATGTTGTGAGCAAAAATATTTTCCTGGCTTGAAATATCTATAAGTGGAATCTAGATTTTTCAAGGATTATTTTAATAATAAAGATTATATAGTCAGTAAGGGTGACTGAGTTGTCAAAAAAAAATCCTTTTTCTTTGGTAAAACAAGACATCCTTGTCTCAGTCTTGCAAACATAGTTCATGAAGATTTCTTCTTCAAGTTTTATAGATAATATTATTAATCATTTCATTTTGGGGGAGGGAGAACCAGATGAAATGCTGTTTTGCAAAGCATCATAGATGCTATGATATAGAGATGGTTATTCCTCCTAAGAAGACAGCAGATTGATTCCTGACACAGTATCTTGGTTTCTCTTTGTTTTAAATGAAAGTAATGCCTAAAAATACTGAGACACAGTGACCTGAATGTGTCTTATAGGTATATTTAACTGCATATTAAATCCTCTTAGGACAGTGAATTCTGGAGAATTGACTGCTCATGGGTAACTTCTGCCATTCTCTTGCCAATGAAAGCAGAGGTTGACCAGTTTATCAGCAGGAATGGGGCATAAGTGTTTTATATCAGACAAATACATGTCGAGGACCTAGATTTGAAGGATAATCTGCTCTGACCAGAAATCTGCTTGATACAGAACAATTGACTTCTGCTCATTCTGTCTGCATGCATGACTGAACAAACTGCAGTTAGTTTTTAAATATGTGACTATTTCAGCCAGAACATGAAATACCTGTTAATGGGAACATCAAAGTTAAACAATGTAAACCAAGACTACATTTGTTAAAGTTTTAGAACATTTAAAACCCCAAACCCCAATGCAAATGCACCTAAAACTTACTTATCCCATTTTGTCCTGCTTGCTGCAAAATATCTGTTCCAGGAGAGACAGACAGACTCTCACCTACATCCTTTTGACTGTGTTCAAGCCACAGCCTCAGACTTCAATGCTCTCCTGCCCTGAAATCTGTTGCAGGGTCATCAGCAACCAACAAGTCCTGCCACAGGACAAGGGCACATGGTGTCTCCAGGTGTGTGACAGGCTTGGAGGAACAGCCAATGTCACACATGGGGCACCGAAGCTCACAGACAGGAATATTTGAGCACCCACTTCCTCAGGATTTTTCCCATCAGGTTCTCTAGTCCTTTTCTCAGAGCAGATTCAAATATTTTGGGGAAGATGATTTTTATCGCATCTTTGGGAAATTTCTCATTGGACTCTGCCTTAACTGTGGTCACGGAATATGCTGAGTTGACAGGAACCCATCAGGATCATCATGGTCCTTAGCCCTGCACAGGACCATCCCCGAGAGTCACACCATGTGCCTGAGAGGATCATCCAAATGCTTCTTGAACTCTGTCAGGTTTGGTGCTGTGACCACTGCCCTGGGGAGTCTGTTCCAGTACACAACCACTCTCTGGATGAAGAACATTTTTCTAATATCCAACCTAACCTCCCCTGACACAACTTCAGGCCATTTCCTCGGGTCCTGTCACAGGTCACCACCATCCCAGACAATTTTCTTAGACCACTTCTATGCCCTGACTGTGGCATCTGAGTGTCTTATTATTCAGTCAGTTGAAAGTTAAAAAAGAGAAAGTTTTTATGTACATACAGGGCCCATAAACAGCATTCATGGTTTGATTCATGCAGGTTACCCTCTAGAACAATGTATTGCCAGGGATTTTTAAGGTTAAAATTCATTTCTCTCAGCTCCTCCACCCTGCAGCAGGCCAGTGTAAGTGGGGACCATCCTCCCTTCCTGAACCAGGCCTGGGGATGAAGCACTGGGACCTGTGGCATCTGTACACTTTGCTGAGGCCTCGTGCTCAGTACTGGGAAGAGGAATGGGAATAGGAAGGAGAATAAGAAAGGGAAGCAAGAGGAAAAGGCTTTTTGCCTCTCTGTTGGTGGATTCTCTCCTTCAAGTCATTTGCTACAACAAACACCCAGAATGAACCCCAGCAAAGCCAGAGTTTACCAGAGCTTTCTCAGACATTCATGCATTTAATTTATGCAAATACTGCACAAAATGAATTAAATATTGCAAATTGCATTTATAATTTAAATCCTTTAGTTAAAAATAGTCAAGAATATCTGAACAATCTTAAAGTGTTCACATGCAAATTTTATAAGTTCTGTGTGGGTAATTTTTTTTTCATTCCTGAGGAGACAAACGTCCCTTTTTCAGTTATCAGTTCCTAATGCCAGGCTTCCAATAAATAGTGTTTTGAGGTTAGTTTTCTTTTCTTATCTTCTATTACAGAAATCATACTTTCTGACTTCGCATATCATTTAATTCTCATTGTTAGTCAGGATCTCAATCTGGATTCTCTAGCTATTTTTACATATCTCCAAAGCATGATTGAGATAAACAAAATATTTTCCAGCTACCCGCACTTCAAACTTGTTTTCAATATTAAATTGTTTCATCTTAGAAACATCTTGACTGTTTAAATGTATTAGAAATTTACCACACAAATAGACTTCTTGATTTTCATTTTTAATTTTTTCTTTGAGGGTTGCTCTATAAAACTCTAATATCATTTATTCTCTGCAAAATAAACATTCCTCATGAGGTAAAAATCAATGGCAGTAAGTGGCATAGCAACTGCATAGTGCAATCTTTACACAGCATTGTTGGGGTGTTTTTTTCTCATCTGACAAGTAATAAATCCATAAATCCTAAAGGTCATTGAAAGTATGCATACAGTGGAAATAAAATAATATTTCATTTAAAATGGGCTTGATAGTTTTCTATTGCTGTATTACACACACAGAGTCACAGAAGTACACACACACAGCCTGTATGCACCCACCCATGGAAATATATGTGCATACATATCGATGTGGGCATCTACTTGATCTGGTCATCTAAGGTATTCCCTGAAGGCATTCATTAGTGGGAAGCTCGCCTAGTGATAGTGGTTTTATTCCATGTTAAGATTAGGAGCACTCTTCAGAGCATTTATCAAATTGCAAAGTCCATATTTAATCACTCCTTGAAATGCTATCTTTTATAGTAGCTTTCCCCCCCACAATAGTTCTGAGGAGCAGGGATACAGAACACATGGACAAGGGTCATTAAACCTGCCCAATCCTCTCTGCCCATAAACAGGCTCTTTGGTGGGGTGCTGGCATTTCTCCAGGAGGACCATCTGCCCAGACCAGTAGCTAAGCAACAGATCCCCTGTGATGATGGCCTTTCATTACTTGGCAAAACTGTTTAAAAGATAACCTGAAACAATAGATTTAGCACTGCATAAGAAAACTCAGTGCTGAGAGGTACAGATAGATGAAATCTGGAAGCATGGCTACACAGTAGAAGGAGTATTCTTGGGAGAAGATCTCAGATAGTCATATGAACTCAAGTTTTGTTCAAGAATATCAAGATAAAAGGAAACAGAAATGTTCAGTTAACTTATCTAGAGAAGAGAGCATAAGACTAACACAAAAATAAAAGGTTGCTATCCCAGGAGCCTCCCTGAAATGTGGATGTTGTGTGTTTCTTCTCTTATGTGTCCTGGAGAAATTCCAAATCAGTGTTTGCAGTGCCAGAGCTGTGGAGAAGCCTGTCATTAGGTATGCATAAGAGATCAGGACTTACTGTGAGGGCTTACGATGTCCTGACCCAGGGATTTCACTTTTGAGCAGGGATGACACCAGGAGAAGGATCTATTTAGAAAATATGCTAATAAGCCAGAGAATAACACAGTGCAGGAAGCCCCTCGAGATATAGGGAGACCCAGCAACACAGATTTCTACTTCATTGAACATCCAAAAGCCTTATGAGTAGCAGGCAGGAGCATTCTGCTAGGATCAGACAACATGATGGGTTTGGTAACAACCTAAGTACTGCACAATGGGATATCACACACACTGTGCAGTTATGAGTGGGCATTAAACTGATTTCCTGTTCTCTGAGCTGGAAACATGAATGGGGCCTTAAAACCCCTAATGTGAAACACAGGTAAATTGATACTTTCTCTAGGTACTTTTGCTTCCCTGTCTCCTTTTTTATGCACCTGTCTCTTCTCTTCTTGGCTCCTTTTTAATTTTTTTTTCCACCACACATTTTGCCTCACTACTACACAGATCTGCTTTTCCCTACCTCCTCACTGATGCCTTCATCCTCACTGTTTTGCATATATGTGACCTATATCTTCTGCTTCCAAAATTCAATTCCTTCCTCAAGCCCTATCTGCTGTGACCCCTTTCTGCTTCTTACAGCTAAATTATCTTCCTCCAAAGAACAGAAAAATCATAAAAGTAGAGATCCACCTTGCCAAGACCACCTCTGAACTGAGAAGTGTTATTCTACAGTTTAAGAATAACCAGGAAATAGGTTTTGTGTTGTTTTGTTTTGAATTAAAACCTTCCATTTTGGATATCAAGAGAGCTGATAATTGCTCAAAGAATTTCCAGTGCCATAAAGCATTTTGATCTAATTTGATCTACAGTTCATGACATACAGCATGTCCCAACGCTGGCATGGAATGCTGAAGCTCACCAAATCCTGAGGCCCATATAGCAGTCTGTGACTTTGTTCTCACCACCTGGAACATGTAACATGAGCCATTTGGAGGCTTTGGAAAATTATCACAGTGAGTACTGCAAAACCAGCAAATGGGATCTCGTTTTTATTCTAAGTTTAAAGCTCAGCAAAAAGAGTTGTTTGTGCATAGCACATGTTGTCCTAGTCTACTGAAAACAGAGTAAAGTGATAGCAAATGCAAATAGTAATAGATTAAAGACTTGGCATGTACTAGAATACTCCAATGACTTGTCCAATCACAGCAGTACCATCTGCTTTTCCTTATATGTGCTAAATTTATAACACTGTGCTAATTTCTATAAAAGTTTACACACCACCTTCAGGAAATTATACTTAACAGACATACAGTATTTGGGTTTTGTGACTTATTAGCAAACAGTAAATGTCTCTTCCATTACTCTTGTCTCTATTCTTAGACAAAGGACTTTAGTAATCAATAACATTGACTGATTCTCAACCCCAAAGAAATGGCAGTGATTTGCAATTCAAATGTTATTTCTGCAAGTTTTTGGTCATGCTAGAATTTTGACAGACCAAAAGGCAATCAGACTTTCACCTGGTGGTTGGACACCAGTAAAACACAAGAAGCCTGGTATTGTACACATAAATTAAAATTAACTCCTGTATGGAGTGGAAATTATACCAGATTTCTAACAGTACCATCTCTTTAGTCAGTATTCAATTTGACCCATGGAGCCTGCACGATACTGGAAATACCCCCCTCCTCATGATTGCTCACTGACACTTTGAGTCACAGAAAGATAGAGAACCCAGAAAGGAAAGTCTCTTTTTAATGGCCATCTGGGGTTTCTATGAGCCTTTTTCCTTGTTGGCTTCATGGCTGGGTGTTTTACTGATGATACTGGAGCTCATTTGTAGTGTGTCCACATGACACTGCACTGAATGATTTCTCCCCACAGGAGGAAAGGCTGAGTTATCCCTTCTTTGGATCTGAGGGGAGCAGGTATTTCAAAGTGTGAGACCATTGAACCTGAGGGGACAGTAGTCTAGAGGATATTTTACACGTGTGACGCTTTTAAATAGATGGTTTCAGCTTGCCAGTTGTGGGATAGCTCTTAAAATAAATGTCACTATAAAGAATAAGGCAATTTGTTTTGGATGATTAAGAGAATCTGGCTCATATATACAAGGTGTGACAATTCCAATCACATCTTCATTTCAATTTACAGGAAAGAAATAGACTAGGCTTCATTATTGTTCATATTGCTTGTTTTATATATTTGACATGATAATCTACAGTATTAGTCAGTAAATTGACTCACTGGACTGCCCTTGATCATATGCTCCATTTTCCGCTCAGCAGGGCTCTCTCTAGTATCTATATATAACCAGGCAGAGAAAAAAAAAGAGACATTTCTCTCTTAGATCATTATAAAATGATGTCGCTTTCAGTTTTCCTGTTGCTTCAAAGGTTATAAGTGATGTGATCTTTTCACCATCACAGATAATATATGGCTGCTGTTTGTCTGACTTGTCAGCTCCTCACACAGAAATCCAATACTTCCCTCTTGTCACATATTCATTTCAGATATGTGTTCTGTTGCAGGGTCTGAAAAGAAATAGTCACTGTATTCCTATTTGCCAGTTCTTAAGTCTTGCCTTGTGTAGTCCTTCCTTGTCAAATCACAGTTGTCACATTAGCAACCCATATGAGTACTTGCAGCAAATGCAAAATCTCCTGATCATAATTAAAATTCTGTGTGCTTTTCTTTTAAATAAAGTAAATCATCATGCATTGTAATCTGTAGCTCTGCTCTTCTGCTGCTGTTTTTTAATGTCTGATTACTGAGCTAATTGCTTGGGCAGGTTGTTTTTAGGCTGTATAATGCATTTATGGGTTTTATATCACTGTCAAAATAAGTATTGGATTAATCCTTATTCCTCATCTATGTGTTGAGAAATTTTTCCTGAGTCAAGACAAAAGTTAAAATTAGGAGCAGCCTCTAAAAGGGGCTAAAGGGTGAAGGGCAGCTAAGAGAAGATGAGAGGCCAGAGTCAGAAAGCAGACAGCTCAATAGATTGATATGAAATACAAAATACAAACCTGTGTATTTCAGTAGCATATGTGCAGCTATAACCTGTCCTCCTGCAGAAGGAAGGGAAATGAAAGACTCCTAGGATAGAAAGAGCCTATCACTATTCCTGTCCAGAATGGTAAATAATTGTTTGGAGACTTTTTTACTGACCTTTGTTTCAGGAGTACTTGGAAGTCAAAGAGAATTACAGAGTGTAAATCAAAAATACTCAACTGTGGGTCAGCATATCCACAAAGAGAAATAATTTAGCTCACAGTCTCCCTGAGGAGCAATCCCTGACAAATATCTCTTCAAATCACTCCTGATCTAGTGGGCACATCACAGAAGAAACTGTTTAACAGCACTGATTAATATTTTCAGTAATTGTAAAATGTCCAGCTTACTGCCTGGTGCTGGCTCTGCCAGCTGGCTCTCAAGGGCTCTTCTGGTCCTGTTCTCTGCCATCCTACAATTCTGTGTTTGTAGTTTGAAGAACAGAATAGAAATCAATAACCATCCAGGCCAAACAGCTTTCACTAAATTGTAATGCTTTAAAAATGCAAAGAGGCCGAAGTCTAAGCCTCTTTCCTTCAGAAGGTTCAAAAACTGCCAGCAGAAAAGATCCTCAGATTCATATGAATTTGGTACTAATTTCTAAGACCATTTTGATATGGAAGGCAAGAGGGGAAGGCTTATAGTAAAGGAATGGTCAAAATTCACATCTCACCATAGCACACTGATTACCCCTTGGGCACCCCTGTACCCCTGGGTGGTGCCTTGGGCTAAATAGTTTTCTTTCTCCCCTTAGATGAATAAGACCTCATGCAGGAGAACTAGGTTCTTGTTTCATCATTGAAGGAGGCAAATATTTAACAGACTCAAAAGAATCAGGTGTGACAGCAAGGAATGTATAACACTGACAGGAAAAAAGTGAGACGCTGGGATGCCACATACAATAAAACCATCTCTAAGCCTCATGTGCAGTTTGAAAAATATTTGTGAAATAGCAGCTTGTTAGATTCAAACACAGTGTCTGGCGAAAAAGATATGTTAGAATGATACAAGTCTGATATTCAAACCCAGCTACACAAATACCCACAGAATAACTCACCAAACATAGAGGAAAGCTGTAACAGTACAAAGAAGTGTGACAAAATCATCAGTCTTCATGCATCAAAAAGTAAAATTCAAATAGATTATTTTTACAACAAAATAACACAATATAAGCCGCAAGGGAAAGTGATCAAGGATCAAAGAGCAAATAAGAGACAGGCAGCACAAACAGGCATCCACAGTATCTAGGAGTAATAGAACAGCAGCATGCAGCACCAGAGATTCTTAAAAGAGCTGTCATGTATTTGTGGAAAAACATCCTTTGTGCAAACTTGAAAAAAAGAGTGTTTATTTACATGTAGGAAGCAAGACAACATTTTCTGTGCATGCAAAAAGCTACACTCTCTGGACTTTTTATTACTCTTTCTTCATTCTCCTGTTTGGTCGCTATGTAAAAAGTATAGTTTGTATCTCCACTGCATGAATATCAAGCATAGATAACAGTAAGGGCAGAATAATAAAAGACTAATTCATTAGCAAAAAATACAGAACTGACTCCACCGGAGTTCGTGACAGACAAAATCTAGGACATCTCCAAAATAAGGATCAAAATGGGTGTGCTCAAAAACATTTAAAAAAAGAACTGCAACAGTAGTTAATTAATTAGTTTTTTTGTAAAATCTGAAGTCAATGTTAAGGTGAAGACTTGGAGCACTTAGTGTGTCATGATTTTCTTTTTCTTATGATTTTTAATTATAAGAGCAAATAATCTTGTTTTCCCCACTGTTTTTACTTCTTTGCTTACATGGGCTATGGACCACCAGCTGCCCCCACCCATCATTTGAGAAATTTGAAATGGCAGAATGAATTTATCTTATTCTGAATCTTTCAATGTGCTGAAATTGTTCCTGCCCTTGATCACGTAATTGTTCAAACAAAAATATATCAGACAAGGAGAGAAAACTAGCACAACTAGCTCTCCTCCTTTCTCTTTCAACCCTGCCCTCCTTGCAGGCACAGTCACTGAACTCACCATTACATTGCTCATAACAAATACCCACTGATCACCGTGAATATGCATTACAGTTGGCAAAACCATTAGTCATCCTGTTTGCTTTCATCTAGTACGCAGCTTTGGTTATTTCTGTTTCTAGATTCAGCTCACACAGGATCTTCCTCCACATCCAATGTACTTTTCACTTCGGGTGCACACTCCTGTTGGCTCCAGTGGCCATATGTACTCCTGGTCCCATAAGGCTAAGGGCTCAAAATGAACAACTCACAGCAAGTTTTGGAAAAGTGTTATAATAATTTATAAATCATCATATTGAACTGACTGCTCTATCCATAAATAGTAAAGGTTACTCATGACAAAAATACCACCTTTGGCTTAGAAAGTATGTGAGATACAAAGTCCTGGAGCCCAGGTGGATGCATCGAGGATGCATTGCCATGACACAGAGCTTCCTGTGCTAGGTAGAGTCCTAGCCCAAGATAGAACAGCCTGCTTGGGATTTGTCATCTCCAGATGGAGCTTCCCACAGCAAAGAGGTGCAGCTGATTGCTGAACAACTGCCTCATGAGTTTCAAACATACACTGGCTGTTTAACTTATTAGTCTAGATAATGACCTGAACAAATGTTCCTACCAAGTTCCTTTGCCTTCTGACTAAAATGCTCTATGTTTAGCTTATACAGGTGGTAAGTCCATTTTACCTAAAGTGTAAACCTGAACATAAGAATCTAAATCCAATGTTATACCTTTCCTTAAGTATTACTAAAACAATTGTTTACAAGCATTTTTTAAAAAATCTGTAAAAGAGATATATCTTATTTCTCATAGGGATCCAGTTTTCTGGAGTCCATGATAAGAAACTAGATTGTTGCTAGGTAGAAAGGTAAAGCTGAAAACAAATGCTACATGGAAAACACAGTGAGTAAGCTGAACAAAAAACAAATTTGCAAACCAGGAGGAGTAACTAAGCTTATGCTTGGTAGGAAAGGGTTGAGAAGTAATTAAAAAAAGAAGCTATATATAGCAATAATTTTGAAGGTAGAGGATAAATCAAAAAAACAACTAATCCTCTTTAGATTTGCTAGGGAAATCATTGCTGGAAGTATTGGTGAGGCTACCTGGAGTGAGAATCATGATAACTAAAATAAGAAGCTCAGAAAGAGAACTAGAACTAATAAATTCAGAAAAGCTGAAACCCAGGCATCTGAGGATATGACAATATATGGGGAAACTGGCAATTAATAGGTAGACAGGCACAAAAGGACCAGTGAACTATGTGGGAAATGCAGTGTAAAGCTAATGTAGGGAGAATAATATCTAAAATATGTTACATCTCCTCTGCTTTTCCATTTTGGACACCTACACACATACATGCACTAATACCCAGGGAGGGACCTGTCTGATGAAAGAGTGGCTGACATTCTGGTCAAAGAAAGGAAGTGAAGTCAAATAGCTATGTAATTTGCCACTGTTCCTCTGTAAAGGATGGGGCAAGAACTTGCAGACCTTGAAAGAAAGGTAATTTTCTTCTACAAGAGCCATTGGAAGGTAATACATATATAGTCTATGGATAGGGCTGGAAAACTATTGAGCAAGAGCACATTGTGGTTTTCAGAATACTTGATTA
Organism: Pithys albifrons albifrons; assembly: GCF_047495875.1. Classification (NCBI taxonomy): domain Eukaryota; kingdom Metazoa; phylum Chordata; class Aves; order Passeriformes; family Thamnophilidae; genus Pithys; species Pithys albifrons. The sequence continues at coordinate 10,086,672 of NC_092458.1, forward strand.
TCCACTCACTGGTGTAAATATCTGCTGGCTCAAGATTCCTCCCAAATTTTGCATGGGAACTCTTATGACACTGACAGTGACACAAGTCTTTCAAAGTTAGGACAATGCAGTGTACACACCCATTCTGGACATGCAATGAAACACCTGGGACCAGACAAATATGTCTTAATTCATCTAACTAGGTATGTAATAATAATAAAAAAAAAACCAAAAAGCAAACATTAGGACGTTGTATGTCTTCCAGACAGAAGTTACCAAGGACTCCAAAACAGCATCCTATGATGCACAAGTTCTTTCTATCTTACCAGCCTGGAGTGGCATCACACTTTATTAGACTTGCTAGAATTTCTCTTGCCTGCCATGATTAGCACAGAAAAAAGCCTACAAAATGAAAATTCTGCAGATGGGGCAAATGAGTAACTTGGTGTCTGGTTCTGCACTGTGCTTTGCAAAACCTGAAGACCGTGAATGTGATAAAAGCCTTTTTTTTTCATAAGTATCTGTTGCACAGCTCTTTCCTGTCAATTTAAAACCAGAAACAAACCATATTAAAAAAGTGAGCCCTCTCTGGAAGCAAAAAAGAAAGCTGGCATAAGTTAACAGACAACAGATAGATGAATTTCTGGTTAAGTATTTGCTAGAGTGTTGGGGTTGCTACATGCAGATACTTGTAAGACTTTACACCCTGAAGAGGAAACACACAGATTTCTTTCCTAGAATGGTGTGGAAGAGTTCACATTTTGCAACTCAGATAATCTCTAATGATCAGAGTTTGTGATCTCGTCTTAATTCATTTGACAGATGAAGATTACAGAGCTCCTGAAGACAAGTCCCTACCACCAGCAGGCTTGGGAAGGCTTAACAGAGAACTGACTGAGTTGGTCAAAAGCAGAGCATTTCCACATAACTAGCAGAAAGAGTTATCCTAGAAAACTACACAGAGAACCACTTGAAGAGACTGATGTGGAACATGAAAAAAAAAAGGTGTCATGTCTTTTAGAGTCATGATATTACAGAGAAATTAGAACCTTGGACTCTTGGTAAAACAACTTGCACTTATGCAAGTGGATTATAAATGTTCGTGTACAAATGCACACACAGTATCTGTGTGAGAGATTAGATATACAAATTAGAAATTAAACTACTTGAAGAGTTATTCTCTTGCTCAGGGAGAATTTGCAGGCTTGATGATGAAATTCACAGGTAGGATTCTGGACTTCTGGCACTTCACATGTTTTGGCAAACACAGCACCCTTTTCTGACCTTTCCAGTCTCTTCCTCCAGGAGCTAAATACATGCTGACACATTCAATATGCCAGATATATTCAACTAACCCCTGGAAAAATGAGCTTTTCAATAGTAAGTCCTTCTTGACATTGATTCTGATGTAGTGAAGTTTGGTGTGGGATGAGCCAGGGCTGTGCCAGCTCTCTGATGCCATAGGGAGAGTCCATCCACCGAGAGTGGAAATGGGAAAACTTTTAGTGATCCATGGCTGGGCTTTTCATGGAGTTTTCAGGTGCTCCCAACTTGAAATGAGTCTTTGTGAGGACTTTGGGAACACTCGGCAACAAGTGCTCAAAATATGTAGAGTTTCAAGGTGTTTATTCCTTTCATTGTAACTATCCCTAGCCTCCTGCCCATGTTGTAGCAAAGAAAATCTCTTTCCACACCTATCCATCTGTCCTTGGGTCAATTGCTTCAATTTGTGCAAGACAGATTAGTGTTATTGCAAAAACAAAAGAAAAGAAAAAACCTAAATAAACAAACAAAAAAGCCAAGAAACACACCCCCCCACACCCCCAGTAACAAAAGAATTAAAATATCAGGCCTCAAGAGAAATACCCAAGTACAGATTATCATATTTCAGTAAATAACATCTTTTTCTAGCAATGGATCAAGAGAAATAAGCATGTCTGATCATTAAATCAAGCCAAATGTGTCAGAATCAGGCTCTGAGTGATCAGTTTGCCATAAGCAATGGCTGTCAACTTCCACAGGAATGACTGTAAACAGTGTTCTTTTCCCTCAGGAATAAAAAGAGAAACAAATGGCTTCAACACTACCTTTTTAAAAATAGTATAAAACCTGAATTTTACTGGAAACAACAAAGTTTTTCAGTCCTTGGGAGAGCATGAGGTTTCAACAGTCTAGTTAATACAATTTGGTTTTTCACAATGTCATTTGGACAACATCATTACAGAATGCTTCACAATTAATTACATTCAAATAGAAGCTTCTATCCCCTGTGGAGAATGGGATTAATTGGGTCAGATGTAAATATGCAATTCATGGATCCTACTGAACACTTGCCCATTACACCAATTTACCATGTAATTTGATACAACTGGTGTAGTATGCTCTGGAGATCCACAGGGTGAGCATGGTTGCCAGTCAGGGTAGAAATACATGGATACAGCAGTGCTGGTATTTTCAGCCTGCATCATGCTTGGCTCTGTTTGACCCTTTCATTCACTTGCAGAAATACTAATTTATATTTACTAACACTGAAATACTTTGCTGTTTAAAATGAGGCTTGGGATAGAACTCAGAACTGGTATGAAGTATCATGACAGACCCTGGCAACAGTTTATCAGAAATTGCTCTCCTCCTGGCGTCTTCATCTCCTCCTTTGGAATGTGGACCTGGCTATCATAACAGTGAGAAACCCTGAGACCAGGGCCTGATATTGTGTCCTGTGTTGAGTCGGGGAAAGAGCAAAGGCAAGCTACCTACAATGAAAAAACGAAGGAGCCAGTTTGGGGCAAAGTTGTTTCCTTGACCTTGTGGTGGCTTTTCACTCTCTTTCTGGAATCTTGGATAGGGGCAGTTTAGTTTAAACATAGTTCTCCTTAAGTCTCCTTCTTTTTTATAATTAAATACATATTTCAAAATTATTTTATGGTTTATTTGTGGTTTTTTCCCATGAAATGAGGAGGGCTAGAACATATCCAACAAAAGAATAACCATTTTCTAAAATTATCTGGAAAACAAAAGCTTGTGCCTGTGGCAGATGGTTCTTGAAAAGCTACTTCTTGTTACTTTAAAGCATCAAAAATAAGAACACCATTTCCTGTCTCTTTCTAACTTCCTCTGCTCTATTTTCAGTTTGCACTCTCCCCTAGGTATAATAAGAAATGAGACATTTGCACCCAGCTGGAGAGTACCTTTCATGAGTTGGAAAACTGCAGAGTTCATTTCTGGCGTGTCTCCTGCTGTTCATGAGTAACTACGAGGACAAACTCACTCAAGTGAAGTACAAATTTCAGTCCCTAAGGTTTGTCAGTGCAGAGATGATCCTTTCAGCCACTGCGTGCTGAGTAGGTGCAAGAGAGGACTCGAAGTTTCTAAAGCAAACCTCCACTACCAAGCAAAAAACCAAAAAAACTTTATCAAGTATTCCTTCTGACTTTTCCAGTCCTACTTGTCCCAAGTGATGTAGCAGACAGTCTCTTCATCATCTGCAATATTGCTGTTCTGTACCTAATATCCTGTCCTTATCTTATATAACTTTAGCAAATAATTTGCTTAAGTATTTGCAAGAAAGCCACCATGAGTCATTACAGTGTATCGTGTTCTGGTGCTGCTTTGGCGCCCTGTGTGCTCTCTGCAGTTTGAATATCTGTCCCTTGCCCCACAGAGTACTTGTAACACTGATAAGTTCAGTGGGCATAAAGATTCCTGATTCTGCAGCTTTATAAACTCCCTACCAGTCACCTCTAGACAGGCATGGCTTCACTATTCTCATTTTTATGGGTTTTTCTTTGTTTGTTTGTTCCCCTGTAGTTTCTTTTTTTTTGTTTGGTTTGCTGTTGTTTGTTTGGGGTTTTTTCCCCCAGAAATTCTAATTTTTTCTTCTGATTTTGTTCTCTTGGCCTTGCCTCTACTCTGGCACCTGGATGTCCTTACTCCAGTTTATGCACTTGTACTTTATCAGCTTTAATTATTGTTTCGATAATTGGGACTTGATATTTGAGGTCTTTCTCAGGAACTGGTATTGCATGTTCCATACATTTCTCTGCCTTTGATTACAGAATGTTTATTGTACCCTGGATTTTATTTGATTTTCAGAATTCTTTTCCTTGAAATGCAACCATTCTGTTTCTTGGGATGGAGTGAAAAATCTACCCCACATAGTCCATCATCTTATATCTATCTGTAAAACACATGAAACACAGATATTTGTGTAGAGTTTTCAACATTCCCTTCTCCAAAAAGGAAGGGGAAAGCTTCCATTTCATTTTCCATGACAGGCCTCTATAAAAATCGATTTCTCTCTTCCACTGTTTCTTTGTCTGTGTTTGCTTTTCACTGAAAAATCTACATTTCCAGTAAGATTACTGTTCATCTGGATAGACTGCTCTTACTAAAATCTTTTGATATTATTTGTATATCAACCCATGGCTAAACTGCTTGTTTTCCTACAGTTTGCTCTTTCTTTGGGGACTCATTTCTCTCTTTAGACTTGTGCCTAGAGCTAGACTAAGGATTTATATCAAGATGCTTTTCAAATCTGAGAGGATGTTTTTGTTTAAATGTTTGCAGTAAATGTATGTCCATTTAATAAACAATAGAGGTACTTTGACTGATGTTAACTAGGGCCATTCCTAGCCTATCCATGCTCACAATAAAAAGACAGACAAGGACATTCAATTGAAGTCACAAGGTGACATGGCAACATGTTGCAGTGAATTGTGCCTATTATTTAACTGCATTTAAATATTCACTGCAGTTGTATGTGGGACTATAACTTCAAACTAAATGATCATTTCTGTGTATTTATTTCTGCTGGATTTTTTTCTGCACAGTTGCATTAAAGTGCTAATGCAATTGCCCTGGAGAAATAAAAGTAACCACAGTATCTTGAGGGTGTTTATCTACAGCAGAAGCTACATGCTCTTTAATTCATTAAATAAGCAAGATGAGAGAGAAAAAGTCATTCAGAGCCTGATTCCTATTTTCACAATGAAACTCATGTTTGAGCTCGCTCAGTGAGTACCAAAAATAGCTCAGCAAAAGGGCTTTCCTTGAGCACTTCCATTATTCACATGATGCGGCACCTTACATAACGCACAGCGTACACAACATCCCGCTAAATGTGGTGCACATGGATGCGAGCAGGCAAACATTTCCACCAGGGACAGTAGTGTAGTGCCAAGTGTTTTAAAGGCAAAGTCAGGATGAAGGCACTGATTTTTTTTTCTATGGGCAAGTAAAGAAAATGCTAAAATTATTTGGAGGATCTGATAGAGGGATTTCAGGTGATTGAAACCATAGATACAGCCTATTAATACTGGTGTTACTCAATGCTTATCTCTTCTCCTTTTTGATGATGGAAATACTGCATTATTTTGAGAGCCTTGGTAACTGTTTAGGCACTTGCAGTACCTGCCTTACCACTGGCAGCTCTAAGACCAACAGTTCTCTGAAGCACTCAGCCAGGCACTGCCATCTTTGCTTAGTGGAGTTATCCTTTGCTTCTGTAATCACTTGTGCTTAGTCGCAGCTCTTCAGTTGAAAACATTGTTTGTGCCTCCCTTAGCTGATCTGCATGCATGTGAACCCCCTTGTCTGCAGCATTATTATTTGTATTGCTCTGTGTCCCCTGCACATGGGACTAAATCTGTCACTGCTTCCAGCTGCACAGTTTTTCATTCAAGCTGTAAAGTATTGCTTTTAACACTAACAGTCCCAAACTTAACTTCTACTCTTGGTCACACTTATAATTTAGGAAGTCATTTTTGAGATGATGGAATGAAAACTAGTGTACCATGACTCATTTTGACTATGGATCATATAACATAAAAATTATTGTTTTCAAAAAGGGGTAATTGAACCTGTGTAAACAGTTCTGCTTGCCTGGAAATCCATAATTTTGAAAAATAAACAAATCTTGTTTGGCTACTAAAAATCATATTTTAAAAAGAAGTTATTTTCTTTTAAGTGATGTGGCACCATGAAAATTTAGATTTTAATATAATGAAACATCCTCAGTACTGTTAGACTCGTAGATTCTGCAGGCTGTTTGCTCTCTGTGTATCAAGAAATACAAGATGTAGACAACCATTTCTCTCAGGAGTCAAGTATTACTAGTGATGGGTGTATTTAACTTGAGGGAAAAGACCACGTGAATCTTTAGGACAATCATTGAATGCTTCCTCCAAGAGAAACTGCATGGGCCAGAGAGACAGGTGAAAGCAGGTTTTTAGTCTGTGTGGAAGATGCCAACAGGTCCTGATAATGCAATCTTTTCTAACGGAATGACAGGTCAACGGTAAATCTGCAAATACAATTTCTGGACCCTCAACAACACAACCTAGACTTTTTTCCCAGAAAAACATTAACCAGTCTGGTCTTCATCTTAAGAGATCTGACGGTCTTTTAAGGTTTCTTGTGCTTTCATGCAGTTCTCTGAGAGTTGCAGCACTAAGAACAAGGCCCAGCAGAAGCAATAATGAAAGCAGTGCCAGAGATACAGGCTTACAAAACTGAGAACAGTTCTTTTCTTATATTGTAGATTAAGTTGATAAATCCAGAAATCCTGGTCAGATGTGATTTAGCACCCTATTTTTTCTCTCCCTAGATTAACACTGAGTGATCAATATAGATATTCAACCACACTCTTACACTGTCTTGACTATGACTTTTAGATTTGCATTCATCATAAACCTTGGTTCAGTGAGCAATACCTCAGCAAGCCAAGCTCCCTGCTTGTGAGGCTCCTTGTGGCACCACTGGCTTTGTTGATATGTTCTCTTCTGTATATAAACATCCTTCTCTTGAGCATAAAAGTACCAAGCTGCAGCCCTGGTAGCATTGCTCCAGAAACCTCTGCCTTGCTATGTCTCCTCTGTTGACCTCTCCAATGCACATCGCTTATGTGATGGGAATTCTCCGGGGGAAACCAATGCCAGTGCAGCTCCAGCTCTTAGGGTTCTGCAGCAAAAGCACTGCAGTGACACGACCCCTCTCTGTACTGTCTCCTGTCTGTCTATGTAATACACAACATTCAAAAGTACAAGAGAGGTTTCTGCAAGCTTCCCTTAAAAAGAGGATAACAGGGACGTACAGGAACTTTAGCTGGACTACCAGCACTCTGTGAGTGCTGTGACATGCACCCCTGAGTACTTACTTGAACTGCTTTTGTAGTTGTATGCTATCAGCTTTTCAGTGGCAGCACAGTACTGTTGGTCATATCTTCTGGAGAGACCGAGATTTTTTTCTTTTTATATTCAGGTTTTGTATGTGTAAATATGATTATTTCTACAATAGAAAGTGTTCAGAAATTAAGGCCCTCTTCCGTTACTTGATATTGTAGCTCTGAAAGTGAGTGATCTATTGCATTGCAAACCTATCTTAATTTTGCTGTATAACATGAATTGTGGTTTTTGCTTTGATTTTGGAAGTTACTAATTCCCTCTACAGTATACAAAATCCATTGAAATCATCTGTATCTTACAATCACATGACTTCACAGAGCTTGATCAAAGTCAGAGGCCCATTACAGCTCAAAAGTGGATCATTAAATGTTTTTGTTCTAGGAAATCAGGACCTGAAAGATTAAAATCCCAGTCTTATTTTATTTAAATAAACACATTTTATTTCTCAGCCATTAGTAGCAAGCAGTGAGCTGCATACTAAGCCCATTTCTATCTCCATCACTGATTTTATTACCTCAACAACTCACCTGTAATCTGGATCTATTAGATGATATCATATTGCTTCTGGTCTGCTACATGTTACACTATGTAAAAGATTTCAGCCTTGTGCCTCTTCTCCAAGCAAATAAAAGGAAACCAATGAAATACCTTGTTGTAGTTTAGATGTAAATTCCCTGCCACTAACTCTCTATACCATTAGTTAACAAAAGAAATAGTTAACTACTACCAATTCCTTCTTGATCGTTTTGGGTGGGACATCACACAGCTCTGGGGGAAGGTTGGAGCTGAGTGTGCTGGCTGTAGGAGAAACCTTTTCTCCTGCTCCTCGCTGCTCCTGTGGAGTAAGCCAGTTTTTTTCTTGCCACTGCTGTTTCTCCTGGTTTCGGAACTGGGGCCCTGGTCGCCACTCCAGCCTCACCGTCGCCAGCAGTGTCACGGCCGCCCACCCCAGCAGAGCAGGGACCCGAGAAAGAGGAGTCACAGCTGCCTTTAGGGACACGCTGCAGCTCTCCACTCCCAGCTTTCCTTCTTCATTTGGGACAAAGGACAAGGAGAGAGAGAGAATTCATCTGAGTGCTCACCACTCGTCTCTACCTCTCTGGGAAAAGAGAACTCACCCTGCAGCTAGTCAAGGTGTGGCACTGACACTGTCCATATATATAGCTGCTCCAGGAGGAGCCTACTCTTTGGGGGTTGTTCTCTTTTGTTTCAACTTGTGGTGTTGAGGGAGTAGTTTGCTCTGGTTATATCTCATTATATCTATATCTACATATATACCTCTCTATATATAGTAGTTAAGAACAGTTATCCTTCTTATATCCATTTTCTAATTAAAACTCCTTTTCTTAAATTTAATGAAGAGTGACGTGATTATTGTGGAGGAATTCTCTCCTCTGCATTTTGGTAAACATTTTGGCTTCTTCCCTCAAACTAAGACATATATTTTTACATTCACAGATACTCATATTCCACTAATCAGGGCTCAGGACATCATGATGAGGAACACTGCAGGTTGACAGTTCAGGAAAAAGTAGCACACCAATAAAAATCCATTTTTTTATACATACCAAATTTTGCTGGAATATGCTCTTCTGAAAGATGACACAGTGTGTGATTTACTATCTCAAGGCATTTCCTATGGTCCTGTCCCCCCACCCCATTAAGTCTATATTTATACAGGACCAAGCAACTGAATATACATGCACTTTCCTTGAGAGGTTCGGAACAGAGTGGCATAAGTCAACGACAGTAAAAAGCAAGCATAACCACAAGAATGTACAACATGAAGCTGCTGTTCATGCTGGGGACAGTACTGTGCATTTTGTGGGGACATTTAGCAAAGAGAATGCAAGAGACTACTAGAGATGCCATCAAAATTGACCATTTTGATGATTTATGGCATCATTGCACATACTAAAACTCTCTTGCTTTCTCTTTCTCACTACTGTTTTACCCTCAAACTTGAATTGGCGATCTGATTCACTGTCCCGTAAGCTGATGACTCTTTGCTCCGCAAGCCATTCATGCGCCGCACGGACTCAACGCTTTCATTCCCAACAGTCATAGTCTGTGCCTGTCCCCAGAGTGTCAGCATAGACAGCAGCAGCAAGAATGAGAAAACCACAGTGGTAACATGACAACACACATACACAACACGCAAAGAGAAGAATGGCTTGGTTAGAGAAGACCATCATGCAAAACAACGTGAATCGCTTTCAAGGCAAAACAGATGGAGAAAATTGTGAGAGACAAAATCAAGTACAGAGACGCAGAAAACACCTCCTGAAGAGATGGCTTTAGTAACATTGTTCCCTATTTTTAAATTCATGCAACTAGATTCATAGGAAAAGTGAAAGCAAGCCTGTGCAAAAGGATAGGTGTCTCTTACTCAGCAGAATATATCCTGGTATTTAAGTAGGGCACTACCCGTTTTGCAAAGAATCCATGTACCAACTGGCTTAGGATAAACAGAAGTCTTCTGATGATTTGGTTTTAAATAGCTTTCTTTTAATAATCACCAGAATAATAATTTCCAAAGCAGATGAATAACCCTTTCCATGGACCAAAACCTGAAAATTTGGAGTAACACCACTGGATACTGTTAATTACCAAGGGTGGCTTCTCATCGACTTGTTCACCTCTAAAAAAGACCTTGCATCCAAACCTGAAATTACAGACCCCTTACAGAAACTTCTGCTGCTGGTTATGGAAACAAAGGCTTCCAGTGGCAGTGTCTGTGGCCTATGTGACTGCAGACAGACAAGCATCTCTGCTCTATCCTGTAATCTAATCTTCATCGGAGTATCAATTCACCTGACAATAACATTATACCGAAGAACAGCACTGGATTGCTTCCCAGAGCATCCATCAAATATTACATTAGCTACAGAATATTTATTAGACAGATCTGTCAAAACACAAGTGCCCTGTGCCATTGTTGTCATCTGTCTTGTAAAGGAAACCATTATTTATTGCTTGAAGCATTTATGTAGCTCAAGCCAATATTTATTTCACCTAGAATGTATATGTACAGCATAAACCTAAATAGTTCTGCTGATACAGAAAACCAGTGACACAGATACAGGAAGCATGAAGCATTTATAATTCCCACATTTCCTAGATGCGGGAATGATCATAACTGGACTAAAATTCAATTCAATGTTTATTCTTGTGTTTGCATTTACTGAAACAAAAAATAAACCAGGAAATATGGAGACTTTCTAAAATTATTTCTAGACTGACATCTAGGTTGCAAACAATTCTTTTGCCAACATTTCAGTCACTGGCATAAACTGATGGGATAACAACACTCACAAATAGGCTTTTTGTTAAAAATTTGAAGTTTCTATCAGTAAGGAACAGTGAAATGGTAGAATCTTGAGAGAAAATTCTCCTAACCATTCTAGTGTTTTAAATGTCCGTGTTTCCTGCTCTCAGCTGGGAAAGACAGCAGTTGCTGGTGATTTAAAAGCGAGGGCAGAATGGCCAAACACTCCAATGGACTACCCTGAGGAATCTCCCATTTTAGCATGACTAGCCAGGATAGTTTTAGAAAAGACAGGTCTCAGGTATGTTCTAATGTTAGCATATCTGGATAATATCATTCCTCTATCTGTCATTGCATCCAACAGTTCCTTATCCACTGGTAGATGTCACATAGTAGTACCACAGCATTTGTAAAGGTCCAGCTGACTCAACAATTACACAAAGAGAAGAAAATTCTTGGAATTGGTGACCAATCTATTGACATTTATTGATAACTTTATAGACTGTAAATAAACCCAGCAGCCCATCATCAGCTCTTTATCAAGGATTAAATCACTCAAAAAGGAACTTTAGAATGAGAGGATCCTGCAAGGGCAAGAAGAACTGAGGCAAGGAATCAACTGCATATGAGCATGCTGTCACGGCAGACTCAGTCACCCCAGGTAAAGGCAGCGGTACCTTGTTTTGTCTCCTTTGTCTTCTTCGAAGCCTCAGAAACTCTTTATGCTGCCGTGAAACAAAGTTGACTGCTGCATATTCCAGCAAAGCAGCAAAGACAAAGAGAAGACACACAGCCATCCAAATGTCAATAGCTTTTACATAGGAGACCTAGGAAAGAACAGGACACAGCATCTTACATCTCAAACTTCTTCATAAGCTGAAAATACTGAAGTGAAAAAATAAAGACATTTTTGCACATCATGATTTCCCATTGTTTAGGGAGGTAGGGTTTTTCTCATTCTATGTTTTGATTTGTTAATTTATTGACTCATAACAAATAAATAATCCAACTATTAATGAAAACACATGTTCACAAAAAATACACAAATTATGAGCTGCTGCCATTAGGAAAAGAATCAGGATTACTCTTAACAAAATACAAGTGTTCTTATGGTCCAAATCAAAGTTTTGAAGAAGAAATACAGGCTGTGATAAAACACCTATTGAAAAACAATTGTAGAAAGTTTATAGGTTTCACCTTTTAAATTTTTTATAAACCAATTTCCATATTGATTAAGCAGTTACATTTGGTATCCACAGCCTTAAAATAAACTCAGAGTGTTCCGTCTGATGGGCTGATATGACCTTACCAACTCAGTATTCAAACCTAGTTTCTTGACCTTTATTATCTAGTGAAAACACCCAAATACCAGCTGCCCCTGTTGTACTAAAAGCCCATTCTGATTTGAAATTACTGGTCCAGAATAAAATCAGATATATTACAGCACTGCAATGTCAAGATTTTTATCATATTACCTACACTGGGCCAAACAGTAGCAAATTACTGAGCTACACACCATGCATATCAAAGATACATTCTCCATGGGTATATTAGGTCTCTGCCTTTCTTTGTAGTCTTTCAGTTTTTAAGCAGAGATCTTATGATTAGGCAACAACAGGTTGTCTCTGTTGTTTATCAGGTATTACATCCAAGGCGAAATTAAAATCATCTGACTTTCAATGTCTACAATGTACATATGAGTTCATTGCATAACCTAATCTGATATAAATAAATCAAGGAATGAAAAAGAAGGGACATTTCTAGGATGCAATGTATTTGAACTGTTTTACATGTCTTATCTACAATGAAATTAATAACATCCAAATAGAGTTTTTCCTTCTTCGTGTTTGGGAAGAGGAGCTCAGAACAGCTTTGTAAACATAGACACATGGGACTTTATCATTTGTCTAAATAACAGCATCACAAATTGCCACAGTAGATACCTAGAGTCCATTTGCTAGTTCAGCAGAGCACAAACCTTCAGTATCTCACACTAATCAGTCCTCTGGAGATGCCTCAGATACCCAGGTCACCTCAGTTTGGCAGAGACCCATGGAAACCCCATACAACTGAATCAAGATAAGCAAACGGATCATAACTAAACCCTGAAAAATTATAATCAAATGTATTTAACATTTGAATAATATCCTGAGGACCAAACATTCCAATACTGTCAAAAGATACAGCGGTCTAAAAAGAGAGCAGTAAAGGTTTATAGTGCACATACATACTCATATTCAGGAAACCCAATCTCCATCTTGGAAAACTCCACCTCTGCTCTTTGCATACACTGCTCAAGACAAACCTGCTTTTATGGATGGGCAACCATTTCATGATGGAAGGAAGCACACCTGTATAAGTGGGACTTGCTCCTATGTGCCATGTGGTGGAATAGCATCATTTTTCAAGGTCTGCAGAACATTTGTTAATGTCAAATGGAATGCATTGCACTAGGTGGTTCAGCAAGCAATATGAGCAGAGGAACTGGCATTTAAAACATGACAGAAAGAATACAGAGCTCCATCCTGCAGATCCTGAGCACTATGCCAGACTTTTCAGGGGAGCCAAGCCCTTTTATTCAGCCTGCATCACAAGGAATGTACCTTTCAGTAGCTACAGTGCAGCTCCACACTGTAATGTGTGCTCCCTCAATACAACATGCATAGGCTGAGATGTAGCAGACTGAGGTGACACTGTGAATCTGTGCCTTTCAATTAGTTACACAGCAGGTATGCATTTCTCTTTCCCACACATAAAAAATTTTACAAGTTACATCTTTACTGAGCAGCTGTGAAACCCAGTGAAAACTCAACAATGTCCCAGACACTCTGTGCCACAGGCTGAGGCGCAGTAGGAATCAAGTGACTGTAATTTCTGTAAAATGCTGCTGAGTTTAGATTGTTTGTTACCTTCCTTGGAGGGCCAGTTTGTTTTCCTTTACAAATGCCCTTAGGAGATGTATTAGACACGCACAAACAGCTGGACTGTGCTGCCAGAGACAGCACAATGCAAGGAGCTGAAGTCACAAGAATCAGCATTTCTGACTGTGCAAATCCTGTCCTGGTGGGCTTAAAGCAGGGAAGGCAAAATAATAAAGGAAGCTCTGAGTTAGCCTTCCTGCCACTTACACAGTGCTACCACAAATGGCTTCCACTCAGTTGCTGAGCCAGCTGGATTATTTTAATCCTGCTGGGCTGGAATCGGAGAATCATGATATACTTGGCACATACAAAGCTTGTTCTATTGTTTAGCCAGTGCCACACCATAGCAAAGCTTTAAATAAGAAAACAGAAAGAAATTGCTTTCAGCACCACATTAAAAATAAATAAATGGCAAAGTTCTGCAATAAGTCAAAGCCAACACCTTTGTTTTCAAATCAGTTTATGTAGCTTACCTGTGAACCTCCACTATGTACAGAATTATGCTACTAAGACCTAACAACCTATGTGATTTTCTGGCATGCTTATGGAAGCTGGAATCTGCAAAACCGAGTATATCATGGCATGCATTCCTTTGTTCTTCCACCAAACTCAAAACCAATGTTATCAGCTGGATTTTTTCCTCAGATTAGAGTATAGCATGAAAATGTGCATGTTTGCTCAACTAGAAGACTTATATCATCTGCTTTTCTAAGGACTCATCAAACAGCAGTGCATCTCCAGCTTTCTTAACTACCATGTTCCATGCTCCATACGCTCCACTGTGTACATGTAGGACAGTATAGACTGATTTTTTGGAAGTTTCTTCTCACCTAACTTAAAACATGAATATGTGGGGTTTCATTTTAATTAATGCTAAGAAACAAACAATTTTAAGATAAAATTCTACCAAGTGGAACAAAAATATCTATACTATAGTCAAGCAAACTGTACCCTAAGAATGTCAGTCTCCCGTTTTTGACCAAGGTTAGAGTTTTGGATGGCTCATTCAGGTATATATGTCTGCTTGATATATGCCAACTTTGGTTAGATAAAGCCTGTGAATTACCTCTGTTAGCCAATATCTTGATATAATCCTAAAATGAACAGAGCAGAATAACAGAAGTTACCCCACATGAGCTTATGTAATAGAGACTGTTACATGAGCATTTGCCCCCTTTCCCATAATTTTATTTGCAGGACAGGATGCAGTTACACTACAAATTCAAAGTTCACATTATCAAGGTGACATGTATAAAATGAAAAATTAGTAGTGATTTTTTTTTCCAATGGTAGACCTTGTAAAACTTTCTCTGAAAAGCCTATAACCCTGACATCACACTTGGCTCCATTTACTTTGCAATACTATCAGAAGTGGATATTTGGAAACTTTGCCTTATTCAGGGTTATCATGTTCAGAAGGCACAATAAGATTTTCTTGCTCTTTTCTTTCTTTAAATAGCTGCTCCATTTCTTACTGCATGTTGCAGAGCTTCCTCCCTAATGTGTTTGGGAGGAGGGTGTTTAATGGCTCTCACCAATAAAACCATAAATTATATCAATTATTCAGATGCTTTGTAAATGTTTTAGGGCCAGCTAATGAGGGAACTTTTTCAGAATTAGAGCTGTTTGCATCAAGAGCCAAGTGTAATACAGCTAAGTGTAGTAAATGTGACAAAGCAACTCCTTTGCCCTCATAATTCCCCTCATTTGTTACTTGGCCATAAACACTATGTAAAAAAAGACCAGTTTGTGTTCTGTACAGCACTGCTGCAGTGTCAATTATCCCAGTGAAGTTCCTGGAAATGAAAATAGAAGGATTGCACTGTTTGTGAAGGACTTGCAAGGATTAAACCTTCCATTTTTCCAGCTCTTTCTATTTTAGCACTGTGACTCTCTTACAGCTTCTGGGTACCTTCCGGCATATTGCCATGTGTCACCACCAGAACGAAGCAGGCTTTTGCAAAGAGAAGCTGGGGGAAAACATGGTCATGGGTCCTGCAGCTGAGCAGCTGTCATTTGTTGACATTTGTGAATCAAACCAAATGTGAGCTCTGTTTCTGCTACAATGCCAGCCTCATGAGACTCCAGACAACTGCTTTAATTCTCTGATTCTGTTGCACAAGTGTAAAATGGAAATAAAGGCACATCCATCCTCTCTCAGAGATCTGCATTGTGAAAATAACTTCAATATTCAGAGAAAGGTATTCAGTTTGTTAAAAACCACATATATTCACTTCTTTTGGTTGATAGAATTTCATGAAAAAATATCTTTGACTCATTATATGAAGTCTCAAACCTCTGCTTTTACACAATACCACATTCTAGGCAAGTTTTTTATTAAAAGAGGAAAATTTTAATATTCTAGGAAATGCTGTAATTTGAAATTAACTTCTCCTGTGTATTAAAATCATCTCTTGGGGAAAAAGGTTTCGGAGAATTTTTCAGATTGAAAGGGTGGAAATAGAACAAAGTACCATTTTCAATCAAAACTGAAACAAAAGTTATGTCCAACTACTTTCCAATAAAGGCATTGATGTTGTATTAAATTTTAATTAAAAAAAAGAAACCAAACAACAAGACAACAAAACACATGAAATTCTGTTATCATAAAATGCACATGATTATTTTGGTTTTTTTCAAATCTTGAGTTAATAAAGAAACTGATCCTTCATATTAGCTTTATATAGCTGCAGCCGAAAGTACCCATTCTGGTTTCATCACAATTTCCAGGCAAAGAAGTTTCTGAATGAAGAACATGCTGTCAGTTGGTATTACAACAAAAGTATTTTCTTTTTGTTCTGCTCTTATTCTGATCTTTCTTTTCACTCAAGTGTTTCACCCCATGAAAGATAATTCTTAATCAAATTCATATCAGAAAATGAAAATTACTTCCTCAGTCCTAAACCCTCCCTTTATATTATTCACCTGTTGCAAGGTTTTCCTCTCAATTATCCTGTAGACTGTGCAATTTTAAAGGATCCTCATTACTGTGCAATACCTTGACTGGTCAGGTCAACAAGACTTTTTCACTTGGACAGTATGGCATCAAGCAGCAAGTGTTTTAGTTTTTACCAAGTTTAAAATCAATGGGATTGGTCAGTTGGTAAGGAAAACATCATGTGTTCAGGAGAGGACAACTAAAACAACTTCATTCACAGCTGACTCTGGGACCTGCTCTTGAACAGACTGCTTCTGCAGAGGAGGCAATAAGACTGAGAACTTTTGTCTTTATGACTATGGTAAACTTTCACTTGCCTCTTCAAGACCTTGATACTCATATTCTTTCCAAAATGTACATTATAATGAAAAAGGTTAAGATATGAGAGCTACTATTCTGTTACTGGAAAATAAGCTCTCATAGTGTAGGGCAGATTTTGACAGGAGATGTGCCATTAGTGAATGAGTCCCGTGGATGTTGTTGGTGTTGTTCATCAGCTCACTCTTGGTGTTGCTGGGCAGCTTGGGAAGACAATCAACTTGGCTGGTGACCTTTTCTTTTTAGATGCCGAAGGGTTGAATAAAATCAAGTCCCAAATGCTCCACTCGGGAACCAAGTGACTACCCACAGAATAAAATGCCTGTCTGAGATGCTGACATAACTGATTTGGTTTGGTTGTCAAGTGAATAGAAAAATAGCAGTATTTGGTGGATGTGAAACACACTTTTCCCAGTTATTCTAATAAAGTGACTCTATTTTTAATTGACCAAAATATTGTGTTCAACTCTTTTTTCTGTTTCTTTTTCTCTCTTTTTTTTCCCCCAGGAACATCTGCTTCAGCTTCTATTTTTAAATGAAATGTGGGCAATTTTAAAAAAAAACAAGAAACAAACAAGAAATATTTAACTTAAAAATGCTGAAATGAACTCAACCACCCTCTCTCTATTATTCAGATTTCATCTGAAAGTATCCACCTAACTCAGTAGGAATTCACAAGTTGCTCCAGCCACCAAAAATTGCCTTTTTTTAGTAAATAAACTATTCATCCAAATTTTTTTGCTCTATTTCTATCACTAGTTCTGCCAAGTCATGAGATGCTAAACCTCCCACTCACTGCTGAGGCAGAACTAAATGCTGACTACCTTCAAGCCAGGAAAAGTATGGGAAAGGTTTATGACTTGTTTTTCCTTCAAAAACGAAGGGAAATTTTCTCCAAGTCTTTGAAGAAGATCAAGGGGTTAAGATATTTACAAGTATGCTCAGAGGGCCCTCTGGGAAGGAGGCGAGCACAGTCATGTAAAAAAATTCACTAACAGGGCTAATAGCTACTTTTGTTGTGCCAGCCCAAGATGCTGCAGACACAGGACCTGTTTGTGACTGGTCACAGCTACTGCTGGGCCAGTTCAGTCCTACTCCCACTGAAGAGAGCAAGCAAGATGCTCCCCACCTTCAGAGTGGGGCTGGCCCCCAAGAAACTGCAGGCATTATCCAACACTGTGAAGCTCTGCAGCACATGGCAAACACCTGATTCAGATGACAGGACTGTGTTATGGTACATCCTGCATAATGTGATAAAAAGAGGACAGGGGAGTAACTGCACACCAAAGACTGGTGTTCTTTAAATTATATAACTGTATTCTATAGGACACATGACAAAAAAAGAAATAAACTTTTCTTCCAGGTAAAGTAGAACCAATTTAAAAAAGCAATAATATATTTCCTTTTTTTTGCATGGGCAGTGTCTGTTCACACATTTTGATCTTTCTTCTCAAAAGGCAAATTTCCACCTTTGAAAAATGTAATACCATACATACAAAATCAGCAGATTGGTGAAACCAAGACTGCTTGGGCTTTTTCTACTAAATCCATATGAAGTACTGGAATATTCATCATGTGTTATTTTGTGCAATTATATGATGTAGTTGCCTTGTATTTCGCATTCCTGACAATTCATACTTTCTGTACCGGAAATTTATGACAGGATGTACCACTTCCACTTCATCCTGTTTGAGCAGGGAGGCTGAACCAGATGACCCACTGTGATCCCTTCCAACCTTACTCATTCTGTGATTCAAAAGTCTTCAAGTTCCTTAAAAAATAGGAGGACTATCTTTCATATGTAAAGGAAATTCTGAGTGATAGCTTAATGCAGTTTTTCTAACCAAGGAGGTTATAGGTGAGAAAACAAAGGCTTGTGCTTTGGACAGATAATGGTACTGGTACTCAGCTTTGGACACAAGCTGTGCAATTTTGTTATGCATTGATAACAGGAACAGGTTGACGTCTGTTACTGAGCATCAAGTTACACTAATTGAAATTGTAACCAGGGTCAAAAGCTCACTTTCACACACCAGTAGTCAACTGCATGTTGTACCACTTCTCGGTAAGCTGACAGAAAAGAGTGGAAATGTAGAGGCCAGGAGTTCAAGTCTGGCTCAGACCACTGCAGAAACAGTTAACAAGAGAAGAGAAATGCTGAATTATTTGCAAACTGGAGGTTCTGGTGGCCCTGCCCAAGAACTGTGTTGAGTTCATGTATGTATGGCCACGCTTCACAAAGGAAGATCTGGGAAGGGCTCTGCCCAAATGTGTGTGTCCTTCGAGCCTGCACAGTGGATTTTTTAGGTGAGGCACAACGTGCGCAGAAGTGGCCCCACCCTTTAACTCCTAAGGTTCATCTGCCATGGCCAAGTGAGTTTGGATGGTGACAGTGTCGCCACTGAGTTCATATCTTGTAAATAATAGTAGAGGGGTATTAAGATTGAGCAGAACTGCATCAGGGTGCAAGACAGACCAAATCATAAAGAGATTATTTATTTCTGACTGTCTCTTTTCAACCCCTTATGAAAACAGAACAAAACTATATAAACGACAGAGAGGAAAAAAAGCAAATTCCTCTGTTCATCATTTATTAGGACTTGGGCACGCACAGGCCACTGCTGACTTTTCTCCTTGACCTGATTCTGAAAGACACTGGGCAGGAACACATTGGGGTCACCAACACTCCTACCTGCTCAGCCACATCATTGACACTATGTGTAAATAGGAATTTGTGATTCTTGGAACACTCCAGTGTGGTTGCCTCTCTCTGCCCTCTTAGTAAAAAGATTCTGGCTTAGCTGAATGACAAATAAGTAGTGTTGCAGACCAAGAGGCAGGCAATCCTACCCCAGTGTCATAGGCAGAGGCAGTACTGTATTGTCCGATTTCAGAGAAACCATTAAGACCTGTAGTCTGTGCTTGAGCTGTCTCAGAAATAAACCTGCAACATGAAACATTGGCTTTTTCCCACTAGTATCTCTGCTCTTTTACTTGGCCTCACTTTGTATGTTTTGTCTTCTTCTGTCTTAAGGAAATTGGCCTTGAATAAGAACTCACAACCATTTATTTTTAATTTTTTTCCTTTGAAACCAACTAGGCTTTCTACAGTCAAAGGGAGAAGAAAGCCTCCTGCCCCCACAAAAACCCTATTACTCCCTGTGCACACAGACACTCCACAGATTACTACAACATCACAGTGGCCTACCAATTAATCCCTCCTTGCAGAAAAGGAAGCTCACATTGGCAGAAATAAAATAAATAATGCCAGTAATTGTGACATTTCTTGTGTATGAACCCAAGGAAGTAATCAACAGATTGGTAGAGCTATGGTGATCAGTTTACAAAGATGACAAATAAGGATTGATGTCTCTGCTACAAGGAAGCAGCTTCTTATTGCTAAGTAATTGAAAGACATTTATCACACAGAAACACCCCCACATCCAAATGAGCTCAGTGCAAATTGAGAATTATATGTGGCTGCATTAAAGCACGGGCATATACACATACTGTTAGTCCTTGCAGATAGATGAAAATATCAGTCTTGGGGCTTATTTACAACAGAAGATTCTGGCTCTTCCTTCCCAGTGAAATTAACAGATAATATTTCTTTAATGCCATTAAATGCCCACTTGACTCCACGGACTCTAAGTGGTAAATTCTTCAGTGGATGAGAGCTTGGATAAAGACAATCACCAAGGAGAACAAAATGAGAAAGAAAACATGATTGCTAGCAAGAACCACTAGCAGGATCTTGAAACAACTTCATTAAATTCATAAACAGAGTAAAATTCTGATACTTAACCAAAAAAAAATTATAGTTAAGATTCATTTGAACTAAGAATCCAATTTACCTGAGCACAGATAGAGTCCCTATGTTTTAATGCCAGCTTTTCTGCTGCAATTACACTTTTCTGAATATTTTATTAATTTGGGGTTTCTTTGGTTTTTCATGGGCTTCTGATTTTGGGTTTTTGAGTGGGTTGGTGGTGTTTTGTTTTGTTTTGTTTTTGCTTTTGTTAACTTAGCTTCAGAAAACCTTTTTTTGTTTGTAGACCCAAAAGTCCTTCAACCATCTCAGGTGAAAAGTAATCTTCATTCAACTCAGCCAGTCATGCCAGATTCAGTTATTACCTCTGCCACCCAGTTAGGAAGAATTGCGCCCAATTGCATTATTCTTTGACCTTTGAAGAGTTAACTAACTCAATGCATGACTGTTATCAAATCACAAGTCAGGATATTATTTTTGTAGCAATAGGAACAAATCTCTTCCTTCCAAGTAAAGCAGGTAAGAATCACAGAACTGGCATATGGCAGTGTAGCTACCATGATCAATACCAAGAACATTTGCACCTGTACCTACATATTTAGGTATTATTTCTCCATTGGGTATCATAAAAATTCTGTTAAATCTCAGATGACTACAGAACATTCTGCAACATTTCTGTGTTGTATTTCCTATTGTAGTCACAACTAAGTGAACCATTAAAAGTGATCCAATTCACTGAGCCAAGTAACAAAAACCTAAAATTAGAAAAGGATGCCTAGGGCAATATTCTTTTTTTTTAATTCCACTTTCAATCTCTGCTGCTTGTGAATAGTTTATTTTCTAATTCTTCCTTAAAATTATACTCCTAAATTCTGGATTTCTTAGGACTTTCAGCAGTGTAATTTGGTGGGAAAAGGCATTTGTTTATTTTTATGACTGCCAGTCTAGATTAGAGACGGGCAAATCAGATTAATCCTTTGGTAAAAGAAAATTGCCTTATCAATAATAAATGTAACATCAGATTGAAAAATCTTGAATGGGATGGTTTGTTGCATTACTCAGTACCTCCGTATGCTTGTTTCTTGACTATTACTTGATTGGTTACTAATCCTGAGCCACTTATCATTTTTAATGATTCTTCTGGCTCTGGATTCTGAATTTCTTCTTTCATGTGATCAAACTGGAAGGGGAAAATGCTTTATTTGTGGATAATTTAAGCCATATGTAACTAGCAGTAATGGTACGATAAATAAATCTGTATGTACAGTCCATCAAATCATTCCCTTTCGATCTTTGGGGGGGAAAAAAGATTTTAAAATGAAAAATAAAAACATCCATAAAAACAGATCCTGAAACTGACATCAAAGCAAACATAGGCTCTGGCAGGATATCATGGTTGAATTCCAATTGTAAGTGTGAGTGAGTCGCATTCCATGTGCAGTAAAGCACTTAAGAAAATGCAGAATTCAAAGAGGGTGTACAATGGGAATAACAGAATATGGGAAAGGTGAAAATGTATGTAGAAAGAAATTGATGGTCTGAATATTAATAAACAGAAAGAAAGAAAATAGATTAAAGAGAGCAGGTTAAAGGAAAGCAAATGAAATTCAAATAAAAGGGAGAGAATAGCAACATGTAGCATGATTTGTACAAGCAATTCTTTTTTTTAATGTAACTGAATCAGTTTCAAAAGGGTTCAGAGCTGCCAAATTAATATACATGTACCTATCACACATCCTGAAACAATGCTGCATGTGGTGAAGTGCAGGTTGCATACCCACACCTTTAGTTGTGTGAAAGGTGACCTCACTTGGAATGGTGCAGAAAGCCAAGTGATTCATACTTTCCCATGGACTCTTCCAGCCAAGGACCTGCCTGACACACTCTGTGGGTTCTACTAACCAACTACAGGCCATCAACCTGCACCATCTCTTTTGAAGAAAATGCCTGGGCCTGGGGTCTCCTGGTGCACCAGGATCTGTGGCAGAAGCAGACCTGCACAGCCAGTTTGAAGCTACTGGCATGTACCTCCTTCCTTGTTTTTCCTGTTCCCATTCTTTGATATGTAACGATCCTTTTGTCCTCTTTTCTAAAGTCAGGTAATACTTCATAACTAAGATCTCCCTGTCATTTCCAGTCAGACATGTCTGACAAATTAATGTTATTAACTGAATTACATTTTCAATCCCTTTGTGGAAGACCAGCCCTGGAACAAAAAAGCAGGAAATCTCAGCATAGGAATGTGCCATTTTGTGTTCATGTGGAACCACCAGGAACACCTGCAAGGATGCATCAGGCTACTCAAACACAGAAGAGTCAGAGTCACCATTCATGCTCATTTCCTGCCACAAATTTTGATTATTTGTAATAGCTTGATGATGGGCTGCTGCATAATTTTCTCCTTGGCAATTCAAGAGACAAAAAAAAAATTCTGTTGATTTATAGTGAAAATTAGGCCTCCCAAATTCTGAGCCTTTGCTTCCAAGCAGAGTCTTGTCCTAAGGTATTGTTTGCAGCTATTGCGTTTTTCACAAGATTTCATTTTCACCTGAGCTGTAAATCCAAGAACTTTCTGAATCCTACTGTAGTGTTAAATTGTCTCCAGGACTCTTTTACCGAGAGCTTTGTTCTAAACAGTGTCATCACACAACCAGGCTGAGTGAACTCATTTTCAGTCACATTAGTTAGGAACCTAGTGCAAGTATATAATAAAAACAATAATTAAGAACACCATCACTTCTCAATGAAGGATGTTTCTGCAGAAGCCTTTTAGCCATGAAGGCCTGTGTTTGGGGCACATCTTCTCAGCTTAACTTTCAGCCAAAGTACTGGATTTTCATAATGAGAAAATCCTTTTCTGAAGGTTATTTGATTGCTTAGCCTAAAAGCCAATGTTTACTCCTATAAACTGCTCTTTTTTCCTCATCCTTTTTCAAAAGACGCAGTCACTCTATTTGTTCTGTATTATCTGCTGCAGCTGTAGTTAAAGCATCCAGACACTCTCCAAAGAGCCACTCACCACTGAGCACTAACAGTGCCCATAACACTCTCGGTACAAGTGACAGAAGCAGTCCAGAGTACAGATGGAGAGATATTTGAAGGATCATGCAGGTAGCTCTCAGAAAGTCTATTTGATGGCCCTGAAGGTTCAAAGCACTGCAGCACAAGTAAAGGGATTGGTTTTCATGCCAGTCTGATACCACGTGCTCAAGACTTCTTGAAGTCTGTTGCCCTGTGGCAAGCCAAATCTTGCTGGCAGAATGACTTCATAATACTGACAGATGAATGTTCACCTCACAAAAAGGCTGGAGACAACCTAAAGGGAGCTAACAATGCTGGAGGGAGCTACTGAGGTTATCACCAGTGCTCAGCGAAGATTCACAGAGAAGATTGCTCATCTGTGCAGGAAGTAGGGAATAAATGACTGCTGATTCTCTTATTTGCATTTTTATAAACTCTTGCCTATACGTATTGGCTTATATCTTTTTTGCTAACATGGCATTATAATTTATCATATAGGTCCCTTTACTTCTCTTTGTGTGTGTTTGTGTTTCTTGTTCATGTCACATGCTGTGTCTGTAAACAGTAAATTAGGTGGGTTGAGCCACCTACAGGGAGCGGTCACTTCTGCACTCTTGGGGAACTGCTAGTCCTGTTCAAACGGAGAAAGTTCAAAAGTCTTAATGATATGGGGTCTGGAGAAACTGTGCTGAGGAGAATCCCTCAGAGATGATGGACAGAATAATTTCCTGGAAGCCCAGAGGGAACCAAGCTTAGTTTTCTGACACTTAAAATCATTGGTATGGCCAGAATTGAGGATGCAGTAGGTGGGAGGAGGACTGTGTATGAACTTTTGCATTCCTGCTTAGTCTTATCTAGTTGCTCTGACCTATGTTTATTAAAGAACAAAACAAAACAAAATCAACTTTCTTGTTTTATTCATGTCGTGATGAAACATGGATCAGTTTTAAATTCAGCTAAAACTTTTAATCTCTTGCTGCATCTCACTATGAGAAGATAAAGGCACATCCACTTCAAAGCTCTAGCTGATATCAGGTCTTGACACAGGCACCATGTCACAAAACAAAGAGGCTGGGCCTTTCAGCCACTGCCCAGCCTTTCACGTGTCCCACACAGAGTCTGTGGGCATTTCCTCTAATGTTCCTCTCTGTACTCCCAGGGCTTTAGAGAAAGAAGTAAAAGCCACCATATTCATCAAAGCTACCCTGCAATGCCCCTGAAAAGAAGCAGCCATGTAGCACACAAACATTGATTGTCCTGCAAAGTCATAGACTTTGGTGCCCCAGCGCCTGTTTTCTGCTTTCCCTCTGATGTCGGGGGCAGTTGGTACAGATGCTGCACGAGCACAAATCCCTAGATTCCTCAGAAGCAGGAGAGAAAGGGAACAGCTTTCCTGACTTTCAGGCAATGCTGACATGCTCAGATGACTCGTGTAACTTAAAAGAAGCTGCAAAACTGAGTCAGCCTACGCAAGAAAAGAAAACAGCATATATATAAATAACAACCTATATAATGTTCCCCCTGTCAGTTCCATAAGTAGCTGGAGGAGAACAAAGCTTTGAAGTGAGTCATGTTAACACTCTTCCCCCTTCCCCCTATCTCTCTCTCTCTCTTTATAACTCAGAAAGTTCTAAGCTCAGAAAACCCATTGGTCAGAATTTTAAATCATGAAGATCAGGGTCAAACTATAAGTCTCTCAGGAGACGCTAATGAACTGCCTAAGCCAGGAATTCTATTTGCATAATTGGGAATGAACATACATCTTTCTTGAACCATTTTGTAGGCATTTGCCTTACTGGTAAGTCTAGGGTAGTAGCTGATCACCACAAGCTTTCTTTGCAGCACTAAATATTACTGCAATATTGATCTGTTCCTGCTACTAGCCTAAATGTAGGAATGCACACCTACATCTCTTATATCCACATGGCCATTACAAGTTCCATCTTCATTATGACTCAGCAGAGTTAACACATATTACACAGATTTGACTTCTGTCAAAGAAGCATTTGCTAGTCCTGTATAGAAACCCAGCCTGTGCTGCTGTGTTGCCCAGTATTCATGTTGCACAGAAATAAATGTATCTTTTGAAAAATCCCTACCTCCTAGTACGTCTGACCCCACTATCAAGCTTCTGAAGAGAGTGACACATGGCTAGAAATACAAAGACACACACCTCATATTATATTTAAGAGCTATATTTCTGTTTGATAAGTTATTAATGGATGTCAGAAATTTCAGTTACACTTGCTCTATCATTATTTATTAGAGCTGTGGGGAAGTACTTGCCTGGCTGGTGAACCCTGTTGTGTGTTTCCCACGTGAACTGACATTTCCTCACTCATCATTATGTTGGAGGTGAAAAATAAAACAAACAAATAAATAAAAAAATCAGATAACTATTCTGTGTGGAACAGGACATGTTAGCAGAGAGTATATTGAATCTAATGAGACTCAAAGACTACAAAAAAGATCTCAGTATTTCTCTGCCTCTTCCTGCTGAAAGATCTTAATGAAGAGTCTTAAAGAAGGTAATCAACTTGTTTCTCAATGAGTATGTGCAATGTAGGGAAATATTCTTACCTCCATTTTACAAATAGGAAAATTGAAGTGTGTGTATAATAAGTACATTGCCCAAGTCTTCAGGAGGAGCCAGTGGTAGAGTTCTGGATGAAATCTTAAACTTTTGGCTACTTCATCCATCTTTTAAAGTCCAGATCATCCTTCCCACATGGCTGTGAGAAAGATCTACATTGCTGACTGTTCCACAGAACTGCCTACATCCACAAGAATTTTCCTGGGGAAACTGCATCACCACCACACTACAAATGGGATTCTGCAAAAAAATGTATATTCTGCATCACTATCAGACATGTCAGGAGGAGAATGGGAGATAGCCAGGAAAAAATGTGCAATAAAAGTACCCAATCCTTCTTGGATGTTACTGTCAACTTGGTTTTGGACATAGTAAGAAGCAGTGAAGAGAAATTAAAACAGATATAGGTTTTTTTGGTGTAGGTTATACTGGTAGCTAAGTGGGGGGAGTCTAGGGGGAGAGTGTTCCAGCATATGCAGTTGCAAGAGAGATTTTGCTTAAGTTGTCAATACAATGTTTATTTTGTA
Organism: Pithys albifrons albifrons; assembly: GCF_047495875.1. Lineage (NCBI taxonomy): Eukaryota > Metazoa > Chordata > Aves > Passeriformes > Thamnophilidae > Pithys > Pithys albifrons. The sequence continues at coordinate 10,113,187 of NC_092458.1, forward strand.
AACAAATTTGTCAAGTTTTCAACACTTACCCTGCCTAAAGGGTACCTTGAATCTAAAGTTATTCCAGCAACCACGACATTGATTGATTGCACATCAGGAAGCTGAAGTGCAGAAAATTCCTACACAAAAACCACTTTAAAGTATGGAAATTAAAATTTAAAGGCTGCTTCTTTAACATGTTTTGTGTGCCACAGCAGACACAGCCCCACCCTGAAATGTGGGGACAGCAAGGAAAAGGGTCAGCACAGCCATTCAACCCTACTCACACAGGACATGTCACAGGCACAAACGTGACATTAAGTGGTATTTATCGGGGAGGGGAGCAAAGGAACAGAGCCTACAGAGCCTCCTCTTTCTAACAAACCCGCATCTGCTTAAAATCCCTAGCAGCCAGCTCCAGAAGAGCACAGAAAAAGCCTCAAGCAGGACCAGGTTTCTCAACAGATGTGCTCATCATGCGCCTTTCTTGCATGTCCCATCAAAATCCACCATTGCCATTCAGTTGATACTAATATGCTTTTAGCAGAGTAAGGGGTGCACATAGTGTCCTAAGACAAAAGCTTCTCATCTTTAGTGAATATCTTCAGAGTTGCCCAGCAGGTCTGGCAACAGCCATCCCCAAGCAGAATGGTCTCCAGAGAGGATCTGCTGAACTTGTGTGGAGCTGTCTGCATTCTTATCTGAGGGCTGTTATTTTTGAGTACTCCTCAATATATCTTCACGAAGGCTGCAAGTTAACATTCCTGTTGGCATGGGTGTTGCAGTGCAACCCGTGCATTGGCACTGATTTTCTATTGCTACAATAAAACCTCACAGTCTCATTCTGAGGAAAATGTCCCACTTTTACAGGGCAGGTGAGTTCTCATGACTGCATTAGGTCCACTGACCTGTAAAGTAATTTGCTGTATTATAGTATGTTCTTTCTTTCAACTGGGCTCAAGAAATGCTCTCCTCTTGGCCTTAACAACCCAGCTATCTGAAGTATTTACTCTCTTCTTTTCCACCCAGTAGCTGTACAAAGGGATAACAATTAACTGGATGGGTTGTTTATTTCATCTTTGCTCTCTGTCCAATCCCTTTGATCACAGACACAGAAAAGATCTGAGTGCTTAAGTCCAAACACTTTGCCTTTGTTCAGCTGCTGCTTAACTCTAGGGATAATTTGAATTTAGTAGGTCCTTCATTATTTAACTTCAACATTTCCTGGGCAACTGGGTTCTGCTCATGCCCAGAATCTCTCCTTCTGTGTGCAGGGAGGTACATAGCTCCAGCCTGGGTCTAAACATGATTTGGGAGCTGCAATGTCAACATACAGGAGTTTAATCAGAGTCCACTAAGCACACACTGACAGCCTCGGGTCCTTTAAAACAATACCTCAGTATCTGCAGGAATAGTAAAACAAAATCATGTCAACCCTTCCATTGGAAGCTTTGCAGTACTGGCACTCACCAAGGAAGAGGGAAATACACCTTATATGCCCTCCCAAGTCTGATAGCATATAAGTGCATCTCTTCTGCCTCTCACAATATGTATAGCAGGCCATAAGCAGAGCTGGAGGGAGAAGGGGTTTTAAAGGTCAAATGGGAGCTGTTCTGCTAAACAGAAAGCAAAGCAGTATTCCTGAATTTTGTTGAAAGGAGGAGGAGAAAACAAGGTATGCCTTAGTTGTCTCCTGTATGTTGTCAGTCATTGGCTAGAACGAAGAAGTACTTTAGTTGATTGGTAAGTTTTTGGTCTCTGCTCATTTAGCAATAATGGTACTTCTGCTGTCCAAGGAACGGTCCTCAGCTATGTGAATAATGGGAGGACATTTCAGCTCACCATTTGGACAGATAGACAGCTCCAGGGTAGACTTCAAACCATCTACTTTGGATGTTGATTGGCCAAAGGATGAATTGGCTCTCTGGAAGGATCAATTTCACCCACAGCAGAGGGCATTATGATAAAGGGTACCTGTCAGCCAAATTGATTTGAGAAATCAGGTCAGGCATTCAAAGAAGGAGGAAAGGGAGGATAGATATATAGAGGAGAAGAACCAATTAAGTTAACTTGGGGTTCAATTCAAGAACTATAAAGCAGTAGGGTTCCCTGACTCATTCTGCCCTCGTTCTTGCAGAGAATAGTCTCTTAATTGGAAGAGAAGTTCCTGTGTTTTATACTGATTTGTCTATTTATCTCCAAGGTTTAATAGAGACAAACATTATTAAAACACAGTCTGGAAAAGACTTTCAACACTGCTATTTATTTTAAATATTATTGCTTAATCACCGATTTCCCTCTGGTAATTATGCTATCTTTAGGCTTTGGAGTTTTCTAATCTGTGTTTTCTGTGGCTTGGGTGTGATTCCTGCAGAAGCCTTGTAATAACCAAATAACTAGGACAGCCTAATCTAATAATTTGCGCATGCATATGATGTTCAGGGGGATTATTAAAGTTATTTTCTCACTAAAATGTTATCAGCTTAGAAAGCCGAGCTGTTCCAGGCCAATGGCTTTTTATTGCAAAAATGTTTAATACTGTTGTATGCACCAGACTGCAGTTGCACATGCGAATGTCATTTATGCCATTGATTTGGCCTTTTGAAGGAACCTTGCTGGTCCTTAATTTTTGCTTCAAAACATCCTAACAAGCATACTAATTTGGCACAAATGGCAAATGTTTTCTGAAACTGAAAACTGGAGTACCTGTTTAGATTAAAACAGTTGGATATGCTTTAGTTTGACAGGACTTATTAGCTTAGGACATGAGGCCTTGTGAATTTTCTTCTTCTTTAATAATAATCCTTTATTTCAGGCCTTCAGCACAACTAATTAAAATGGTTACAGGGGTAGAACACAATCAATTTTGCACACCAAGGTGGAAGCCAGTCTCTTAGTACTAATTTCCCTGCAGGGTAAAGACAGTGATAATAATAAAAAAAAAATTAAAAAAAAAGAAACTGTGTGAATGCAAATAACATGACTCAGATTTTTTGTTCTGTTGAAGTAGTCTAAATTTCAAAGCCACCTCCCACTCATATACTTATATATAACACTTAGAAATACAATACTTCCTCAGGTGTTGCATTCATTGTCATACAGTTTGTTCCTAGATATGGAGTATTTTGCTACAGAAAGCAAAACTACATCACTATTTTTCTGCTCTCATGATTCATTCTGTATGCTGAAAGGAAGATGTGGTATACAATAAAACAGGAGCAGAAGCAAAGTAAAAGAGATAAAGATATGGGCAGACAAACATCAAATATTATTCAGCTGCTTGGGCCATAACATGCACAATATGTCATGACTCTGCAGTTGTACACGCCTCATAATTGTCATTTGAATGATACTTCTTGGTGTAATTGTAGAAAATATAGCCATACTGCAATTACATTGTATTCATTATCCTTCCAGTGAATTATCTCAAGAATTTTTTTTTTATTTTTGGTACCCACACTATGAAGGCTTTGTTTAATCAGCTAGAGAGACCATAGCACCAAACTGTGACAAGCCTTAGTTAGATTCTCTAAGGAGACAAAGACTTATCCTGCTGTTCGTATATTATTGTTACTTAGCTTTGATTATTGCAGAAATGATGATTACTGCAGAAAAGTTCAAATAAAACATTGCTTTCTAATGTTCAGTTGCAGCTTAATGTTGGTCCATTTTTGAATGTGTTTTTTTAAGAAAACCCCTTCTTAAAACAAAGTCACTAGCAGATGTGGAAGGGGAAAATGAAGTTATTGTTGAGTCCTTGGGGGCTTCATCATGGCCTAGTTGCCCTGACCAACCTCACTTGAGCCCCCAGACAAGCCTCCTTTCTCTGTGGGACCAGGAGTATCCTAGTTTGGGCTGTAGCATATAGCTCAGCCAGGTCTCCTGCATCAACCTTTAACTTGCGATATAGTTAGTCCTACCACCAGCATGGCCTCCAGCTGTCCTCATTGGCTGCTAGATTAGCCTGGATTGCTAGATAATACTGGTTGGATCTGGGATATCTTTTTGTTGCCTCCAGTCCTGTCTCTGTTCTTGTTTGTATCCCAGCTCTTGCCCTCATGAGGATCACCTCATCAGGAATGTCAGTGGATCTCATCACAGTCACCACTCCAGCCCTGCCCAGATCCTACGGGTCAGTGCACTGGCCTTGTCTGCACTGTAGATATCTTGTGCCCCCAGCTTGCTCTCCCTCAGCTTATGGTGCTCCCTGACAGATGTCATTTGGCTATCACTGCCTTTATCACAGTCATTTACTTGTTTCACTGTTTGTGAGTTTTTTCCACTGCTGTGGGTTTGGACACTGAAGACATTTCAATTTATAAAGAACAAAGTGCAAAATTCTGCCTGCTCTACTACATCAATAGTTGACGTAAGTTTAGTAAGTTTGTCTTATCAGAGAAACCAGTTCATGTGTGGCTTTTTTTGGCTTTTAGCAAAGTTTTTGATTCTGTATCTTACAGTATTCTTCTGGATCAATTATCCAGTGTGCAGCCAGACAAGTCCATGGTATGTTAGGTGAGCAATTGCCTGACAGATTGGGCTCAAAGGGTTGCTCTACATGAGGTTACATCAGACTGGTGGCCAGTCACTGGTGGGGTTCCCCAGGGCTCAGTTTTAAGGCCAGTGCTTTTATAAATTATCTGGGTACATGAATCAAATGTTCATTAAGTGTACCCATGATCCTAACCTAGGAAGCACTGTGGACACTCTGGAGAAGTAGAGAGGACTTGGACAGAGAGATGAATAGACTAGAATGCTGGGCAATCACTACCCATATGAAATTTGACAAGAGCAGATGTCAGATTCTGCACCTGGGACAGGATAATCCTGATTATAGGTACTCTCTGGGGAATGAGGAGCTTGAGAGCAGCTCCATGGGAAGAGATCTGGGGATTTGGGTTGATGGCAAGTTGAACTGAGTCAACAGCATGCCCTGACAGCCAAAAGAGCCAGGCATGTCCTGGGGTGCATCAAGCACAGCATGAACGGCTGGTTGAGGAAGGTGGTTGTCCCACTCTACACTGAACTGTTGCAGCTCTAGCTCAATTACTGTGTGTTGTTTGGGGCACTCAATACAAGAAAGATATCAAACTATTAAAGTGTGTTCAGAAGAGGGCAACCAAGATGATGAAGGGTCTAGAAAGGAGCTGTATGAAGAGCAGCTGAGGTCACTTGGTTTGTTCAGTTTGGAGAAGAGAAAGCTGATTGGTGACCAGCATCATTGTGGTCTACAGCTTTCACAAGGGGGAAGTGGAGGTGAAGGTGCTGATCTCCTCTCTCTGGTGACCAGCAATAAGGCACAAGGAAATGGTATGAAACTGTGTCAGGGGAACTTCAGATTGTACATTAGGAATAGGTTCTTCACTCAGACTACAGTCGAGCACAGGAACAGTTTCCCCAGGGAAGTGGTCATAGCACCAAGCCTGTTAAAGTTCAAGGAGCATCTGGAAAATGCTTTAAGTCATATGGTTTAGATTTAGGTAGTCCTGCAAGAAATAGGATGTTAGAATTGATGATTTTTATGGTTCCCTTCTAACTTAAAATATTCTTTGATTACGTAAATTTAAGAATAAATATTATTATTGAGAATATATTTTTCTGACTAAACGTCTGTCAAAAATATTTAGTGTGCAAAAGTAGTTTTCTAGTATAAATATGAAAGCTACAGAGCTTTCATGTAAAGATCATAGTGATCCTAGGGAACCTCAAGTCCACTGAAAGTCCAGTTTTGGACTCAAATAAATATATATGGTTTCATTTTAACTTATCAAATCTGATGAGAAAAGACACAAAAGAAATAAACACATAATTCACAGCAAGGTGGCTAAAAGCTACTGATGCAAAATTATAGGGCTTCAAGGCATCCTTCCCTCTTTAAGTTTGGTAAGAAATAGCAGACTTCAGGGTACCTACAGGACAGCAAATATTCTCCAACAGATACAGCTCAAGGAGGCCCTCCAGACTTTTGTCCTGCTGAGGCTTCTGGTAATGCATCTGCACTCCTTGAGTTGTCTTTGGCCCTGTTTCACAGATAGGGATGAGTAGAACAGAGAGCTTCTTTGGGGAAATTTCTGACTTTTTCTCCAAGTGTGTCCTTTCTTTGTCTCTCTGAAAACAGTAATTGAATGGTTCCTTCCTTCCTTCCAGAAAGCACAGTCTTCTTTACTTCTAATCTTTCTCTTTTTTTCTCTCTTACAGAACACTTTATTTTTCAATAATCCAGAACAAACTAAAATTGGAAATTAAAAATTGAAAGTAATTTTGCAATTTTGAAAATTTTATTCTAGTCTATCATACTATGTTAGGAAATTCTGTCTTCAAATTATGGTACTTTGTCTACAAAGATTTCTGTATTAGTATGCTCAAACAATGACATCGAAACCATCATAGGCCATAATTAGTTGGTTTTAGTGGGGTTTAAGATGGATTGCATTGGAATCAGAATGAAATTCATAAGAAGAAAAAAAGTAGACAGGATGATATTATTTTGATCCCCTAATATCAAAAATAAAAGGAGCAGTGATGAACTAATATTTATACCATTTCTAACATTTATGGTAGTGATGAACATTTATTATGTATATATTTATTATGTATATATGTAATGTGAAATCATTGCTTTTAATGGGCACTGTATCACAAAAGGGGAATGTGAGCAATTTGTTAAGAATATGAATATCATCTTTCTAAAAGTGGTCATCAGTCACAAATCTGGGGTAGAATACAAGAACTTCCAAAATAGGGCTATTTTCAAACCTCATTTCTGGTTTTGAGTGACTTTATGGTCAAAGAAATTTTTACTGCCAGGTAGAAACTTTTTTATTTTTACTTCTTTACTGAGCTCCTGCATATCAGAGATTTCCCCCTTAACTCCTGTGAGCCTGACACAAATTACATGAGTGAAAAGATGTCTTAATTTCAACTTTAAAGAATCTGGCGTAGCTTCTTTACCTGATCTTACATTTTGTGGCTCATTGAATTTCACTTTTGATCAATGCCACTGTTATTTCTAAGCTCATAATTTATGAGTAGTGGCAGAACTTCCTCTCTCAATTTCTATCCTTAAGCAATGGCATGAAATCCATGATTTTTGGTTACTGATGGTTTCATACAAGACTACAGATGACTACATTGAGAAATGCAACAAAATATACACATCACTTCTTTGGTCCTGTGAAGACAAGTGAAACAATATAATGCTACATTGGCATCTGAGGAAGGCCAGTGCCATGGTAACCTGCCTTATGAAGTATCCCTAGGAAGCCCCTTATCTGCAGCAGATGGGAATCAACTGAAGTCTCCAGCAACACACAGTCTCCTCATAAACACTCATCGAACTCTTGAGTCAGTGCCCAGCTGCACTGCAGGACTTCAGCTTCACAGTTCACAAGCTCCAAAATGAAACTTGTGGCTAAATTTGGACAAAGTAGAAATACTCAGCACCCAACAGGACAAATTCTAATAAATCCAGTATGGTGACTTTTGACAAGTGAAAGTAACTTCACCCTTCCCTACATTATTATTTTATATGCTTTCAATCGGTAAAGCTATTCTGAGAATTTTAATTCACAATTGCATATGTATATGCAACATAAAATCATTTTCCTTTCCCTGTAGAACATGGAATTTCTCTTTCAAAAGGAGATATGAAGCACTTGAATTCCTTTTAATCTATATTTGGCCATCATGCTAAAGCCCCTAAACATATCTTGTGTTTTACTGGCACCACAGGTGCAGAGATACTGTTTAACCTTACCCAACCACCAGCTGGCTCCTTCCAATTCAAATGCTGCACTTATGGATAAGGACCTCTGAGGCTACCAGAAAACTTTGGTCTATTTTTTATTCCTTGCTCTGAGGTACAGAGAGGTGGGGATATGGAAGCCACTGTGTCTTGGGGACACAGAAACTGGCCATGTGTGTCTGGACAGTTTGGCCATCCCCAAGCTTGCCTGAGCTGAGTAAAATTCTGGAGTCCATCCTCAAAAATCTTCTGCTCTCTACCAAACTGAAGTCCAATGCTTAGCCCTGATGCACTGGAAGTACAGTTTAGCACCACAGACTGAGGTGATGTCTTGTTCTGCCAGGGAGCAGCATCTGAGCAGGAGCACACCCTGTATCCCTCATTTACATCAAAATCAGGCAGGAGGACAAACAGGATTCATCTCTCACAAGCAGTGAACATGTATTTCACCCTTTTCTCTGTCACTCAGAGCCAAGGACCAGGTGCTCATAAACCATGATCCTATAAACTCTTCATCCCTGGAGGTGCAGCAGGCTCAGACAGTGGGTTAAACTGCTTGTAAAATCCCCTTCTAGACCAGGTCTACTTGGCATCATGAATGCAAGCACTTACAAAATGTCGCAGTTTCACACCAACCAGTTTCAAGAACCTACATTTTCCCTTGCACCCTGCAAGTTTAAAACACTGGCAATATATTTGTGTTGTGTTTATCCTCTCCATTTTCACATCAAGGGAACCTGCCCATTCCCAGTTTGCTGTGGGGGTGAGTCCTGTACAGGAACACTGGAAAACCATCTGCCAACTTTGTCAGCTCAATATATCATAACACATCAGGCCAACACATCAGGCCAAGCACAGCTGGGTGGTTCTTGCTCCCAGCACAAGGCAGAGCTTTAGTGTAAGCACCTAAAGATATGTGTATAGAGAGACAGCAGTGGCTGCACCACCTCAGCTCTCACCTTTTCCCTTACAGGCAACGTCAAACTAGTCAGGCAACCCATACAGCAATTTTGCCTCTTGGGAATGTGCAAACTGGCTTCTCCGTGCCACAGGTCTGACCCAGAAGCTTTTCTAAAGGGCTGTTCGTTGTTCTTGGCAATGCTTTAGAAATAAAGCCACATTTTTTAGTGAGCTATTGATGGAAGACTAGAAAATTCCTGCCCTTTTGTTCCTCTGTGGAGCAGGACATACTTGAAGCTCAGTGATATCATCTATTTTGTTGCCTTGTGGAAAGTACAGCAGATAGCTGCTGGTTTGAACTTTCTCTGTTCCCATCTTTATATCACTCAGATTTTGAAAGAATTCTTCTGAAGAACAAGCTTCATGTTATTATGGGGACAATTTCTAAAGTATGCCCATGAAGTAGTGTTCAAAAGGAGTTTTATGAATCTATAGCACTCATGTTAAAGTACCTTTGAAATACCAAAGTTCATGGGCAAAATAAAAGCATCTTTTAGGTTTCTTTAACAAAAGGGTAATCACATTAAGATTCACAGCAGGCCTTCTATTCCTTCAGGCTTTTTACATGAATGCATGCTGAAATAAAAGTTCAATGATGGTGTCATTGGCACATAATTTGCAAATGGCTTTGTGAGATGTTTCTCACATTTTGTATAAGTATTTTAGCATGACCTATGTATTTAATGTGGGTGTGTTGTGGGAAGAGTATGAGTATGATACCTCCATAATCTCCATACAAAAAATAAGAGAAAAAGACTAATACTAGTTACTCATACCTTGAGAAGGGTAAGAAAAACTTCTTATTTACTCTTTACAAATCTGATTATTTTTTTTCTCTGAAAAAGGTCTAGCTGAAATTTTTTCTCCAATTATGACATTTTTACCCTGCTCTGATTCTGAATTTAAAATACAAGTAAAAATCTGCCTATGCTAACACAATGGAATTTTGCTGGACATCATGTTTACTCACTGTCTTTCTCTGCCATGACTTTTATGTACCTTTCAGATAGCCAGACCCTGGAAGGGTGTATATGCAAGGATTACACAATGCTAGTCAAATTCGAGAAGAGCAAAACTGGTCTTTTATCAACTCCAGAAAAATATTACAATAACAAGCAAGTTTCCAGTTTTCTCTCATTAACTCTGCTCTGTCAGAAGACAGACTACTGGCTCTATCATTTGATGACATCCATGTTTGTTGTGCATACCTCCCAAACATGGGACGTGGTTTCACACAATTTAATGATGTGACTAACCTGACACAACTGACTAGCCAATAATATTCAACATTAACTGACAAGAGCTCTCTCTCTGTCAGCTATTTAATCATAATTAGCTGACATGATACTGGGTGTTAAGTTCCTTGGAAAAGTCAGTCATGCAGAGCACTGTGTTAGCTAATTTGATTTTTGGCTCCATATTCAAAGGAAAACTGACATCTACTCAGGAAAACACACACAAAGTCCTTCTCTCATTTCTCTTGTGCATGTTATAAGGTTTTGAACTGACACATTAATTTGAGACCACTCTAATCAGCACACTATTGACTATGTGAAAATTTGCAACATGTTTGAATGTCAGTAAAGGTGAAGAAATTCATTGTCACTTTTAAAATATGAGTTTCTGGAGTAAAGACATCTGTAACAAGGTGGTTTTGTTTCTAAAGCATTGCCAAGAACAACGAACAGCCCTTTAGAAAAGCTTCTGGGTCAGACCTGTGGCACAGAGAAGCCAGTTTGCACATTCCCAAGAGGCAAAATTGCTGTATGGGTTGCCTGACTAGTTTGACGTTGCCTGTAAGGGAAAAGGTGAGAGCTGAGGTGGTGCAGCCACTGCTGTCTCTCTATACACATATCTTTAGGTGCTTACACTAAAGCTCTGCCTTGTGCTGGGAGCAAGAACCACCCAGCTGTGCTTGGCCTGATGTGTTGGCCTGATGTGTTATGATATATTGAGCTGACAAAGTTGGCAGATGGTTTTCCAGTGTTCCTGTACAGGACCCACCCCCACAGCAAACTGGGAATGGGCAGGTTCCCTTGATGTGAAAATGGAGAGGATAAACACAACACAAATATATTGCCAGTGTTTTAAACTTGCAGGGTGCAAGGGAAAATGTAGGTTCTTGAAACTGGTTGGTGTGAAACTGTGACATTTTGTAAGTGCTTGCATTCATGTTGCCAAGTAGACCTGGTCTAGAAGGGGATTTTACAAGCAGTTTAACCCACTGTCTGAGCCTGCTGCACTTCCAGGAGTTGAAGGTATCTCCCATTGCTTCTATCTGCATAGTTACTATCTCTCTGTAGGACTATATGTATTGGTGCCTGCAATGTGAAAACATAAAGAGAAGAGCAAGTGAGGAACCTCTGTTTGAAGTGTGTGTGGCTTTCTCAAGTCTGGACATTCTCATAATCAGGCTGCTTCTCAGCATGAGAAGCAACCTCTATGAAATTGGGAGTAGACCCTGAATTTCAGAACGTTTGACCCAAAGAATCCCGGAATTCCTCATCTGTGTCTGTATCTGTACTTACTGTGTTTCCAGAGTATCTCACACTGAAAAGTTGTCCTTAATTAGTGATAGGACCTAAACAGCAGGATCTAAACCTGATGCACTGGGTAGGGATGCACTGTGCCCAGATTAGAGACTGCTAGGCTCAGAGCCATTCCTTATGAAACACCTGTTCCTCAGTGTCTGCCCTGTGTTGAAGCACTTCTACTGAGCCTTTCTTCTTTCCCAATCCACTAATTAACTCCCACACAGGAGAACAAATGGAATCAACCTGGGATCCCTCTTGCCTCCCCATCTGATCCCAGCACATATAACTAACAACCTGGGCTGCCTTTTTCTCTGCTTCCCACAGCCAGAGCTTACCCAGTGTGTCCAGCTCTTCATATACTCTGTTCAGGAGCTGAGGAGTCCAGCACAAAAGCTCCTGGCTTTCCAAGGAGCAATGCAGAGTGATCAGGGATTCCTCCAAATGGCACATACCTGCTGTCTCCTTCCAGCTCCTGCTGCTGAGACTACACATTTGCCATTCTCATTTGGCTTCCCCTCTATAATAACCTGCAGCAGATGTTTGATGTTTCACTCAGCACTAACTAGAGATGCATATTGTTTTAATTTCCATTAGTGAATCCCTGCCATGTTCAAAATCTTTCTTCCATGTATTTTATTACTCAGTTGATATTCAATATCCATTTCACAAGGGCTGCTCAAAATATGTACTGAAACATGGATTTTCTCTTTCTGAGGAAAAAAAGCAATTAAATTGACCATGCAGCCCACAGAAGGGTTGTCTTGACTGTACAGGTTTTTAGTACAAAACCTGCAGAAGATAATTGTGGCAGATCTTTGGTCAGAGCTACTTCAGGATCATCCAGAAGGAGTCCCATTGACACTGAGGAAGGACATAATTGTATAACTGAGTTTTCTAGCACTGTTTTGAGCAGCTGAGACTTGAAATTTACTGCAGTTCAGCAGAATTCAAGCAAATAACAGCAGAGAAATTGCTGCAGCCATGATGGTCTACCAATTCAAAAGGAACTGGTTGGGAAGAGATGCATTCTCTCTTATTAAAGCAGACTATGTTCCTAAGAAGAGCAGATTGGTTTGGGGATGAGACCCATTATAATCATAATACTCACAGCCAACAAACCAGCACAGGTACAATAAAAGCAACTGTTAAACCCTTCTCCCTTTCCATGAGGTGATTCTCTGCTCTCACCTCTGTCATCCTGTAGGTCTGACCTAGAAGGGCTCTGGTCCCTGTTTCAGAGGTTTCCTCACCAACTCAACTCTCAGCTGATCTGTGCTCATGAAGGAGGAGGCAGGGAGGAGGTCCCCAGGGCATGTAAGAACCAGATGGAAATGTGCATGAAAGTACAGGTGTTTGTGTCTTCCTCCAGTTTTGTTTTCTTAAAGTGCCAGTCTAACCCTCTGATTGCAACAGAGTCAATAACGCTACATCCTCCCTGCTTTAACTTAGTTGAGAAGTTGCTGTAAAAGGACTGCCACAGGCTGACAAGATGCAGGGGCAAGGGTGGTCCACAGAAGCTTCTAAGGTGAAACTGTAGGTTGTCAAGGAGAAACTGAAAAGCACCTTCAGTGAGGCAAAAGAGAACTCTAGATGCAGTTACACCTTTTCTTTGACTACTCCTCTGTTTCCCATCTCAGTTGGAGAGAGGCAGAAAGTTCTGTGGCTGGACAATGGATGGCATGGCAAAGACAAGTCAAAGAGGACTTCAAAAGGCTCTTTAAGACTGGCTGCTGTGTACGTGCCAGATTGATGTACATGTTTGCACATGTGAGTCAGGATAACCTGCCTTTTACTTACAACTGGAAGTATATAATGAGTTCAGAAGGAAAATGGTTCTCTTGTCTAACCTCACTTGAAATTTATTTGTCCTCCTTCAAAGAACTTAAGCTGGGAGTTCACAGCATATAGATTTTAGTCAAGAATTGATTTTATCCTGATCAGGCATGCATAAAATTAGTTTTCCTACATTTAATAATATTAGTAAAAAATTAAATAAGCCAAAACACTAACAACTACTTCTTTGATACAGTGAGGTGGGTCTAATTTTAATACTGATACCTCTTTCTTACAAAAAATCAGTTCTGTCTGTCCAACTTCACAATATTTGTTTGAATTTCTATCCCAAGGAAATAAAATATGTTCAGAAAGCAATTCTCTCATATAAGCTGTGTATACTCTCTGAATAAAAAAATGGTCATAAAAAGGGTTTGGAGAAAGTTTCTTGCTGTGGGAAAGATTTAAAACATCTCAACTATATGAGTTTCTGAGTACTCTTCCTCCAACAGACTTTCAGCACAGTAGCTGCCACAGCTCAGTGTTCCCATAGGTATTTGTAAGGCTGTCCTTCCCATTGCCCATCTCACCAAGCACTTTCCCTGAACCAACAAAAATGCAACATTGGTGCTCTTTCTTCAAGAATGCGGAACTTGGTTGCTTTGGGGAAAGCAAATATGACCTTCAGGGTAAGCATTTATTTCAGTTCTAAGTGTGTAAGAAAGTAATTAAATATTGTTAAAAACATTATTAATAGTCAGGAAAAATATGCAGGTGTCCTTATAGGGGGTTTCTATACTTAAATCATGAACATAGAGGCTGATCACCAGCAGACATTCCATTTGAGTTTGTAGTTTCTTTGATTGGGGGCAAAGGGCAACTCACTTTTCCTTTTCAGTATTTCTAGCACTTGTGCAGTTATTAAAAATTCATGTGTGCTATTGTCTTAATGGTTTTGAACAGGCACAAATCTGCCTGACAAACAAAAAGAGGTGAGTGATGCTTTTCATAATGCTTACGTAAAATCCTGCCTCTCTCAAGGTGTTTTCTGTCTCAGTTCTTGCGATTTGTTTCTATCAGGCTAATCTGTGGGAACTCAGCAGTTAACATGGCTTATTTTCACACCTTTATAAAAGTCACAATCAAAAATGGTAGGATCTCTGTCCTGAGGGCAGGGGGGAGGACCAGAATGTTTCAAAATGATTGTTCTTTTTCTCTGTAAGGTGAAGACACAAATTATTCTTGTCCCTTCACACAGGGCTTCCTTTGCCTGATAAACGTTAATTACTATAATCTAAGCCTCAGTTTCCTTTGTCATCCTAGCTACCTGCAGTAGATAAGTTGCCTTCTAAAGTATTTAATGTGAGTGGGCAGGACTGACTCTTTATACAGGCTAAAAATATTTGCTCTCTTAATGCCATGGTAGGTTCTGTCCATAAGAGGATTAATTAAACCATGTCTGTGAATATGCAGATATCATGGTCAACTGCAGAGCACATACACACACACACATACAGTGAAAGGGATTAATGACTCCAGAGAAATGGCACTTTATCTACCAGATAACTTCTCTGTTTCTCCACACAGGCCTTGTTTGTCTGTCTCTGAAGTGGGTGCAAGGAACCTCCTCCAGTTTTGGGTCCTTTCAAGCAGGACTGAGTCCTAGCACATAGGAGACAGGAAGGAGTGCTCCAGACTTCTCCTCCTGGACCCAGAGGATGCCCAAGGAGATGTCTGTCAGGGACTCCTCAAACGGAGCCTACAGGAGACTGCATCTCATCAAGCAGGATTAACCCACACTTCAACAAGAAGTATCATTGATGACTTTACAAACCAGTTGCTGCAAAACTGAGGATGCCACCAGCTGCTTTCTGTGGGGCAGAGTGTCTCTGTAACCTTAGGACACCACAATATGCTAATAGCAACAATACTATTTTTTTTAAAGTGGTCATGTGACAGTGGGCTGGCCAGAGCAGAGCAGAGAGCAGCACTGGCTCACCTCCTGTGTGCCAGCTTGTGACTGTTATTTCACTTGAATGAGTTTCGAGTTCACAAGTAACCTGTGATGCAGAGTCTAATATGGGTATGTTGTGCTTTAACACCAGCAGGCAGCTGAGAACCATGCAGCTGTTTGATCACCCTTCCCTCCACAGTGGGATGTGGAGAAGAATCAGAAAAAGGTAAAACCCATGGGTTGAGGTAAGAACAGTTTAATAATAGAAATAAAGTAAAATATTACTAATAACAATCACAATAGAAGTAGTAAGGTGTGGGGTGGAAGAGGGGGGAAGGTAGGGAAGAGAGATGGAAATAAAACCCAAGAAGATAAGTGATGAACAGTACAGTTGCTCACTACCCACTGAGTGATGCCCAACCAGTCCCTGAGCACCAATCAGTGCCTCCCAGCCAGCTCCCTCCAGTTTGTATGGTACACATAACATTTTACGTATGGAATGTCCCTCTGTCCAAGTTTGGGTCAGCTGTCCTAGCTAAGCTCTCTCCCAGCTTCTTCTGCACCTGCTCTGTGTCAGAGCATGGGAAACTGAAAAAGTCCTTGACTTAGGGTAAACACTATTTTAGCAACAACTAAACCATCAATGTGTTATAAACATTATTCTTGTACTAAGTCCAAAACACAGCACTGTACCAGATATTAGGAAGAAAAGTAGCTCTATTCCACCTGAAACCAGGACAGAACCTAAGATACATCCAGACCTGGTGTGCTGGTTTGAAGGTGAACCAGCAGGGGAAATGAACTCACCACGAGAGAGATTATAAGTCAGAGCTAAAATTTAATAATAATATTATTATAACAACACTGACACACAAGGGAAATTGCTTTCAACTCACAATACCCCAGCAGTATAACCCAGTGTCCTGGGGCACAAACCCAAGGGGGTTTGTTTGCCCTTGTGCTGAGACCCCTGTGGCTCCCCCAAGTCCAGAGCAAAAGGAAAAGAAAAACCTGTTGGTGCAGGCGAGGGCTGTGGTCTGGGCGAGAGCGGGGATCTCCTCCTGTCGAGGTCCTGCTGCTGCTCTGGATCCGACGAGAAGAACCCGAGGTCTTCTTACCCACCACTTATGTACCCTCAGGGAGCACTCAGTCCCTCCCCCTGGGCGGGGACTCACACAATGGGTGATTGACTCTGGGAGCCAGGGGGTGTTGAGCTGTTGATGGCCCATTAGCAGCTCCGCCCCCTCAGGCTGGGTGTGAAGGTGATAGTGGCTCCCTGGGCAGCTGCTGCTAATGGCCCATTGTCCTTGGGGAATGAATAGAGGGGGTAGAATACACAGCTTTGATCACCCCCACACAGGGTTAGCTGGTCCCTCCTGCTGAACTAGGACACCTGGTCAATAATTTTCATAGTGAAGTTCAGGGTTTCTCACATCAGGGCAAGCCAAGGCCATCAGGTCCTAACAGTATCAAAAATAACTATTTTAGAATATGATATTCTCTTCTCTTAAGAGGATGAAGTGACAAGCGAGTCACAAATAGAATGTAGGACTAAGAATTATGAGATAAATTGATCTTAAACTGGCTTCATTGCAATTACATTTCAGTGAATGTGGTGTCACAACTCTATTGAACTTCTTCCCTTGCTACAGAAGGAAGCCTGGGCAGGGGGAGCAGCCTGTTGGTGCCTGATATTTCTTCTATTTGTTACTGTAGGATTAGGTGCCATACATTTGCTGGCTAATGCTTAGATCTTCAGATGAACCCAGTGGGTTCAGTGTCCAATTCCAATTGTGCCCTGAGGGTGAGAGTTATCCTCTTCTGTCTTCCTATGTCCTTCCATTTTCTGGGCAAAGCCAGGCATGCAAGGACATATCCAGAAACCAAGTTTAAGTATGTCTAAGCTATTCAGGAATGAGGTGCAGAGAGAAACAAAAAAACTTAGATACCTAACTCTCTGCTTTTGCTATGGACACTGCCTTGGATTTAGGGACCAAAAACTACTTCTCTCAGCACACCATCACAGAATGAATCTCCCAGCTGGCAGCAACTGAGTAGTTTCCAGTCTTGCCCACAGTGAGCTGTGATCTTACCACTGCTGCTGAGGGTCTATGTTGTTTTCCAGACTGACAACCACATCAGTGTGTTTTTTTGTATTGTTGCCTGGGGTAGGTGAAGGCTGAGCACCACTGGTGCAGAGCAAGGATTCAGTAGGTGTGAAAAGGTTCATTACACGATTCAGGGAAAAACAGGTACCAGCTGGACATCTTACCTCCTAGATATTGCCTACTCTAGGAGATAGGAATGGTGTCAAAAGATCAGGGGAAGAAAAAAGGGAGAAGGAAAGAGCAAGATTTTTCTCTACTACACAAATAACATGAGCCTTTTAATGAAACACATTTCAAGAAACAACTTCCTGCCTTTAGCTCTGGGCAGTGCAAGAAGTTAATGCCAGATCTTTCACCTACCAGAAGCATCACTGGCATCAGGACATGACTATGTCTTGCCCCTCTCTGGAAATGCCTACAGCATATACTGGGCTGGTGAGATATTCTGGCTCTGAGACCCTCTTCCAAGGCTTTGGCATAAGCTCAGGTTGCTCCATTCTCATCAGGTCAGAGGTGACACTGGTGTTAAAACAACATAAAGAGCTTAGACATTTAAAGGATTAAACTGCCAGTAATGATTCCTATGGGGCCCCTAAATAATATAATGCTGTCAGTCCTTGTCTCATGGGACACTGAGCTTTTTTGGGACCTATAAACCTTCTGCTTGATGCTGACCACATGATATCACTACAAAACCTAATGGAGTATGTTAGGGAAGATACTGGCTGGGCATAATCTATCTGCTTCACTCAAATAACTTGTCCTATGATAGTTCACTGAGTTCACATACACCTTAGAGGGCCATAAAGCAAGCCAGGCTTAAGCATAGAACTTCAGAGATTGGTGTCATTTGCCACTGGCTTTTACTGTGGTGCCCTTGACAGTATCCAAGACAGCTGATGCCAGGCTAGTGCAGCTGGGATGGACACTGAGCTAGGGCATTGCTAACATCCTGGACACAGCTAAGCAAATAGGCATGCTCCTAGTAAGTTTTGGTTCTTAATTCACTTTCACTTATCAAAGAAAAACTAGAGAAAAGAGAAGTGAAATTCTGTAAAGTAATTTAGCCACACGAATTTCAGTTCTGGATCACATCTTAGGACAAATGAAAAGGGCAAGAAAGTCTGAAAAATGTCCTTATCACTTTTGTCAGTGCCAGTGTTGTCGTTCCCTGTGTAAGTGATGAGTGTGTTTACTTGCAGCTACCTGCATGAATCTATCAGGCCACAAAGAACTTTATTGTAAAAGATGGTAGGACAACATCAAAGAGTTTCAATGCAGAATGTGAAAAAAGGAGAATGCAAGAAGTTGGTAATGTCAGCAAAAACCAGATGAGAGTAAAACCGTATCCAGGGCCATTACACAAAAAATACAGGTTTTAGTTTTAGGAAGCAGGTAGTTCTATTTTGCCTGGTCACATAAAAAAGGCATAATACAAATGTTGGTCATAAAAATGCTATATAAAGGCATAAAATTAACTTTCCGTTCCCATTCCTGTCTGACTTGCCCAGGCACCAAGCTAGCCCCTTTTGCATGGCATCTGTCTGTAGTCTTTATATAATTGCTTGTCCACTATAATTTATAAAACTGGTTTCTAAACCATGATTCCTGAAGTGTGAGCATGCATATGTAAATATCCTGAAAATATATTTTTTCTTGGAAGTAGTTGGAGTAAAATCAGACTTAGCAATCTCTATTTCATGATTTTGTTCTTCCATCTGCTACTTATCTTGGGATCATAAAACAGCCTCCTTTCTCTAGAAAACCTTCCTGAATTTGACAAAGCAGGTTGTTCAAATAAAAAAAAAATATGGTGCTAAAAAACATCCCCCAGTAAGGTGAAAATCCATGTTCTCCTCCAGACAACTTGGGCACCTGACTCCAGAAGTATGAGTCCAAAGCATTCCTTGGACCTCTGTACACTGCTGGAGGGTTAAGAGTAGTTGATGTCAGAATCTTCTTGCTGCTCCTCCAAGAGCGATAAATTCCAGGTGATCCCAAAGTCAGTGAAGTTTACTTGAAACAAATGTGAAAGACACACTGGAAGGAGCAGATCTCAAGGAGCACATGTTCCAGTGTATTCTCGTGTATTGATATGCCTCATTCAGAGTGATAGTGGAGATGCCTCTTATGCACATCTCCTGAATCTGCCAACATGACAGAAAGCCCCATGAAGAGATGCCCTCTCCAAAGCAACCCCAGTTCTGTACCTGGTCACAGCTGAGAGCCCTACAAAAACAACCTTTCTCACAGTATCCTCGCAACTCTGGATGGAGTGTGCTTATGTGAGAGGGAGGAGACGTAGGAGAGGGAATGATGTGGGGCTGTTTGAAAATATTTATATTAATGTGTTCACTTCAGTTTCATTTCTGCAAGTGACATGTAAGGTGCAAGGACAGATTGCTTTGTGCACCTTTTTTTCCCACAGCAGCTTTAGTTTTGTATGAAACCACCAATTTGCAGATTTTCAGCCAAGTTTATAGAATCAGAAATGACAGTTAAAAGCAAAAAGTATGCAAGATAATCACTTTCCTGCAATTCTATTTTAACACTGAAGTCCTAGTTGCACTGCTCTTATCTACTGTCATTGCCGGGCATTGGTAGCACTGGTGAAATAGTTGAAGGCTTTCTGTGATGTAGCAGTAAGCAGAATTGTTGAACATGTACAATACTCTTGATAAAATTCTCAGAGGAGGAGAATGCTTTCTGTAGTTGGAAAAGTATGTGCTTGTTTGCCAGATAAAATATAATTTCATTTCTGATTTAATCTGGTCACAGGGTTCTTGCACTTTATCAATTTTTCAAAGTCTAAATTACAAAATGTTCTGCTTTTATGGTCAAATTTATGTATAAACAATTACATCTGAAAATTTAAATATTTGCATACAAAAAGTGATGTGTCATGTGACCACTGCTAGTTTTAGAGTTAAACTTTTGCACTGGAGATTATCTAGTAGAGTAAAATAAAAGCATTTTCACAAGACAAGCACACTGGGAACAGGTTCTGTGGTTTCACAGGACTGTTTTCCTTAATCAGCAAAACTTCTTGCTGGTTTAGGACCCTGGATTGTAGAAATAGCCAAGAGAAAACACAGGGAGATTGTAAATCAAGTAAATAATTATGTGAACAGTACTGAAATGCTAACAGCATATTCCATCCAATGAAGCACTGAAACTAGCAAGAGCACACACAACAGCATATACATCACATTTCAAATTTGGAACAAACCAAAAATCATTTAATAAGGGAGGGCTTCCACATGTTTTCTGAGGTATGGTTTAACTCTTTGTTCTGTTAGGAACTCTACAGGTTTTTCTTTCAGCTCAGACTACATGTCCCTTAGTACACTCTCTTGGAAGAAGCCAGTAGTGCAATATGGAAGACAATGAAGCATGTGAAATGTCAGGGAAGGACACAGAAAACTACATCCTCTGTGATTCCAAACTTTCCTGATGTAATTTCAATAGCGTAACCCAATGGAAACACTTCAAATGTTTCTTGGATATTTCCATTCTGAATCATCTGAAAAAGAATCCCTACATCTTGCATTAAAAGAAAGTACTTATCCACAGAATGTTGATTTAATAAAAAAGAAAAATAAAATCTTCCATTAAAAAATAAATGTACTCAAACAACATCTCCAGTTGGCAAGTTAGTCAGAGGTTTTGTGTCAGTTTAAAGGAATTGAAGATTTAGCCTCCACTCTGAAAAGTACAGCTCAGTTTTATGGTGTGTGCTTGCTCCATGAGAATGAGAGATCCACAGATCTGATAATACCGAGGAATTTAATGAGTAAAGTTCAGCTTTTTATTTTCAGTAAGGTAGTAAAATCTCCCCATGTAGCCTGTTTGGCACACTGAAGCAGGGGACTCAGTTAAATACTTTCTATTAAATTCTGAGACACACTTTTAACCTTGTGCATGTAGTGAACTCTAAATGCATCTACACAAAAAAAACAAACAAAACATGACCCCAATGAGTGAGAAGTTCTGACATTATACACTAGACTCAAGCATTGGTCTTTGCACAGCAGGAGAGATACCTCCTGCATCAGAGACTTATGTTTGCCTCTCCCTCCTTCAAACATGCATAATCACAGCAACATCCACAAAGGCCTGAAAATTCACCATGTGAATAAATGCAGCCCAGAGCTCTCATCATATAAATGCTCCATGCATAGCAGACCTATGCATAAGTGGAAAAATGCCCTTGGTGTATGACTCAAAAAGGTGTAAGAAAATAAATATTGCTTCCAGTCACTATGAAATGTGACCATTTCATAAGCAGGAGGATTTGATAAGATTAGGTGGTGACAATCCATTCTTGAAATGCTTAAATCATTTTTATCTAGAAATGCTTGAATTGAAGAAATGACTAACTAGCATCAGCCTTTCTCTCATTTCCTCCTAGAATGCCAGTTTATGTTGAGAATTGATTTTTTAATCCACTGTGAAGTCACGTTTCAATTATTTTTACTTTGTATGTATTCAATTTACTTTTCTAATTTACAGCTCCAAGAGTCAAACTGAGTCTTTGTGATAGCAAATTCTTTCCCTAGAAAACTGGAACTGGAAACTGAATTTTGCCCACAGGGCAAAATTCTCTATTCAGGGTCTTAGAGTCACCTCCTGTAATCTATTTGTTTTAAAGATTAACAAATGTGTAACAGACTGTAGTGAAACAAGCATTTGGATGCCACCTCATCTACAATCCATTTGTTCTAATCCCTGTTGTCACTGCATGTGAAAAAGAATGAGAAGGAAAAAATTAATTAATTTTCTAAATGCAAGTTGGACCTTAATCACACACAAATAGTAGGTGTAGGTTAGAATATTCTTGCACTTATATTGCTATTTTTCACAACCATTTCTGATACTCCTTCTAAATCACTACACATTTTAATCAAACTTTTCCTTTTTTTCAATTAACTTTTCAGTACACCTTCTTATTCCAAAAATTATAAAAAAGGGAAACTTTCAGAGTCTGCCTTTCTGTTCTTATTTACACTCTGATACTTTTTCAGCTACAACCTTCTCTGTAAATTTCCTCTCACTTAAGAATTAACCCTTTACAATCAGTAATAACTTTTCCTGGTTTACATGGCACAACCATGGACTGTTGCACATATTTTCTTATTATGCTACAACTGTACAAGAGTTAAAAATTTTAGTAACTGCAATTCCACAACCATCAAATGGGTCAAACTTGTTTTTACATGCCCTTCCTGGCATTACAGGAGAAGTAGAAATAAGCAGTATGATGGGAAAAAAGACAAAAAGGAAATACTTAAAAAGTAAACTCAGAGGAAACTGAGAACCAATAAATAGGCACCACAAGACATACAGAAAGGGACAGCAACAGAGCATCAGTTATGCAAAACTGTGGGGAAAAGGGGAACATGACTATTGAGTCTATAAACAGAACAGAGGAGGAGGAAGAATAAAACTATATTAAGAGTTCCCACTGTAGTGTAGTTGTTGCTATATTTTAAACAGTCATATTGGCACAGTGAGAAAGATACAGACTGAAGGCTGAAGATGACATTGAATGAGTGAGAGACAAAAGAAGCTCAATCCACGTAGTTTACAAAAAAAAATCAACAAACAAAAAAAATCAAAAGATTGCTTGATTTAATCATGAGATTTCTTGAATGAAAAAAGACACTGGGACTTGAAAACATTTGCAGACCAGACGAGAATTAAATACCATGTCTAAAAACCATTTCCCTCTAAGACTGTGCCTGGGTAGTTATTTAAATAAACTTCCTAACTTCATTTTCAAAACAAGACTGCTGTTTTCAGACATGTTCGAGCCAAATATAGAGTATTTATAGAACACAATTGTAATAGAAATTGGATGAATAACGTTATCCTGGATGGTCACATTCTCCCTTCTGGACCTGGAAAATTATTTCTACAAGATACTAAGCCACATCAGAACTGGCTAAACTACGCTCCAATGACTTGAAGTTTCATATGCTGGCTACAATGAGCATGGCTGGAGCTCACTTCAAGGCAGTTTGATTTTATTCTCTTCTTCTCAGTGTTTCAGTGCCTGAGCTTGATCTTGTGTAGTAAGGTTTAAATTAGGGCAATTTTCTCTGAACTCTTAGTATTATTCATACTTGAAAAGTGACTACCAGTATATCAGTAAATGTTAGATCTGAGTGGGATGTGATTTTTCTCTTCCCTGGAGATTTTTGACATTTCAGAAATGTCTTCTAAATTGGAATTTTAAAAAAGAATTTTTTTAAAAAAGTCACAAATCAGAAATTCATTTTTTACAAAATAGTGTCTATTGAATAATCTATATAATTTCCATTTTCATGTCAAACTTTTCAGATATTTTTGGATTGATTAACTTTTGATTTCCAAGTATCAAGTCAGTTTCAAAAATAAATAAAAAAGGTGTCTTGGAGAAATCAGTGGTGTTTGGAAGTCAAGAGAAATTATTTGGATAATTTTTCCAGTAAATGAAAAGAGTATTCTAAAGTGCCCTTTGCATAGCTTCAACAAAAGGCCCTTTGTTTTTTAAAAACAAAAGCAGTTACTCCAATAAAGTGCCTGACCACACCTAAGGTGTATATCACTATTGGAGCACAGATCTAATACAGTATGTGCTACACAGACAAAGAGGAGCCAGGAAGAACTATTTATTTGATTTTAGCTGAAAACACCAGCATTTGTTTTTAGCTGAAGATACCATATCTGAAAACTCATTTTCATTCTCTCTTCAGGGTGATTTTCACTTGCCTTTCAGAAGTGCATCTCAAAAGAGTATAAATTAAAGAAGAGAAAAAAGAATTACAGTGAGAACAACAGCTAGCCGTGCCAAAGATTTATTTTAAAAGTCTCTTTCACAGATGACAGAGAGAGGAGCCAGATAAGATGATTTAGGACTCTGCTGTGGTCAACAGCTGCTATTGACACTGCCCTTCCTTAAGTAAGAGGGAAGCACATCTGGAGGCAGTCAGTGTAATCATGGAAATCATGAATGAAACTGCCCACATGAACTTGCCTTGAAGTGCAGTTCCTATTCTCAGGCAATCCACAGTCTTTAATTAGATATGTCTTTCAATTTGGGAAAAGCTTTTACTGAAACCTTATTAATGTAAGAAGCTAATCAACTCTTACAGCTACACTCACTGAGAGAGTTTTACCTTTAAACAATTCACCATGAAATCATTTGCCAAGCTACAAGTCTTGCCTAGACGGACACGTAGTACAAACATTTCTAACTTGTTATGGAACATCTGTCTCCTGTTCCAGCCAGTGTAGGAAAGGATAAGAAGTCACCTCTATATGCAGCTGTGTGGTTCACACTTTTCTAGTGTGAGCAGTGCAGTGTTTATCCTAACAGGGCATTAAAAAATTGTGTCCCCCCCAAAAAAAAAAAGAGTTCTTATTTCTTATTTGCTGAGAAACCCCAATCACTACCCAGTTAGAATCAACACTACACCATTACTAAAACATGACAAATGAACCCACTTCAGAGAGAATAATTAACCAATTAAGAGATTAATTATGTGTTTTTCTTCCCACTCACTAGATGGGACAGATAAAGAAAACGAGACATAAAAAAAGACCACGTTGCTTCCTAAAGTAGCATTTTAGCCTTTTTGAGATACAAAAAAGCAAAGTTGGGGTGTTCTTTTTCATATCCAGTGACAGATTTATGCATAACTGAATTTTTCTACACTATCTTCTCAGTGTAGCTCAGTCATCCTTGACTTTGGGGAGCTCTGGTAAGAAATAAAGGCAGCAGCAAAGCCTGATCATCTGAATGCATTAGTTCACATCACTCCTGGTGACAGGATTTTGTTTTCATTCTAAGCAGATTCTGTTTGTGCTTGAAGGTTCAGGAGACAGCAAAATGCAGCCAACAAACTCATAAAATAGATCCTGTCAGACAACTACAGCTTCCTTAAAAAACAAGTGAGTAGCTAGACTGTTTGAATTAGAAAAAGCAACAGAACACACTGTCTAACTCTAAAGAGCCTTTATTATAATCCTGACATTTGGGTTGCTTCACTTTCTTAATTTTTCATTTTTTTTCCTTTGTCAGTTCTATGCAAATTTAAAGTGGTTTTAAGTCAGTTTTTTTATGAGCAGAGCACGCTCAAGCACAGAGTGGTGTGATCCAAGAGGGTGGTGCTCTCATTGCCATTTGTGACCATTGATATGGCTCCCTTGGAAATTTAGTCATGTTTTCAAGCTGATCATTCCCTATAAAGGGATGGACATCAGTGCCTTCTGACCATAGATAAATTTTAAAAGTAGCATTGTTAATCAAATTTTAGCACAAATCAATCAGTAAAGTGTTTCAATTGCTATTACATATGCAAAGAAAAATGCCCTTTTGCAAAAAAGGGGTCAGAAAATGCAGTAATTATATTGATGAAATAATTTAGGGCAATTTTTATTTTCTCTGTAGACAACCTTATAGCAGGAAGGGTTTCTTCCATATGTGACAAATATTGATATGTTCTCCTTATAATAGTGTCATTATTGATAATTATTTTAACATTATCATACTGTCTTTTCAATGAATTCATGTACTGAGGAACATTTGTTATGTGTTCTCCCCTTTTTGCAACTTGTATTTTCTACTGTGATTAGTCACTTACATTTCTCTCTAGACATATAGAGAGTTCAGGCTCAGTTCTCCAGAGCCTTAACCTTTGGTAGAATGAGGAAAGACTGCACACTATTGTCTATTTCTCACAGACAGGGAGGCCCAACACCAGATAGAAGCTGCTGAGGATCAAAGGTTTTTACTCTCATGCTCCCTTCTCTTTGAGACAAGATATCTCAATTAACTCCAAGCTCCTAGGAAGAAGAAATAAGGAGTAAAAGAGAGCATTTCTTCAGAGTTTAAAACTTTAGTACAAGGATCTGTGAATAATGAGACATTCTAGAATGCATGACAATATTTCCGTGCCTTAAAAACAATTTATATTGTTTTCTTGCCAATGCCTAGTTTGGAGTTGTTTCATTTCCAGAGCTGATTTTGCTACAAGAAAGACTATTGTGCCACAAAATTGGCAAATTAAAGTCATAGTTATATTATAACACAGGTATAGCATGTAAAAGCAAGACACAGTGAGTAATTTAGTTCCTCCACCTGCAGAACTTTGTTTGATGCCTCCATGAAAAAAGTAAATTGTCTCTCTCTGTTTTCCTTGCAGGGAAGAGGTGAGGAGAGGAGAAGAAGGGTTTAATAGTTCTAGGTATCAGTATCAACAAGCTTTTTTTTTTCCATGAAAATGTTTCCCAAAGGAAAGAAAAAAGACCTGTCATTCAAATAATAGAATTCAAACAGTTCCACTGTCACTCACAGGCAACTTTTGGGAGTAAGATGTTAATGGCCAAGCTGCCCCAGCAGCCAAGTGCAGCATGCACGGATGTTGAGACTGGAAGGCAGCAGCCTTAAGGTAAACTGCAATTGAAAGTGGTTTTCCCAGACTCCAGGGGATCCCATCAACATTATTTCAAATGAAATATTAACAGAAGATATTCATAAGTCATAGTTCTAGATGATCTAATAGAGTCGAGACTTGCAATTACTTGAAATGAATAAGCCACAACAATGAACGTCATTGCTTCAGAGAGGATTTGCAGTGCTTATGTCTGTGAAAGAGAAGCATAGAGCACTCCTCAGAGAGACACTAAAAGCCACCAGAAAGTCCTAGAGGGTGTGACAATGAAGTCAAAGAGCTCCAGTACCATGCCATGGTTATGAAACAAACGGCAGACTGGTGTGCACAATAACTTCAACTCTCCTCTGATGCTTGAAATAGGCTCCACTGAATGTCAGCCCTCCCAGATGACTACATTATAAAACCTGCTGAGGAAGTGCCACGAGTACTCAAACTACATCCCAGAGGTATTCGGACACATCTTATTGCATATTTTTAGCTGTCACACATGACAACAACTACTGTTTTTGTTGTACAGTAAATACCACTGTCTTCACTATACAGAAAAGTCAACTTTAAAGTTTAGATGGGTACAGTGAAAAAAGTGACCATTTTACTCAGTCTTTTGTTTTTTCCTTCCATAGAGTAGAATCTGCTATAGATCCTAATGTACTGGTCTTTATCAGTGTTTATCAGACAGCCTACCAGTCAGTATCTCATCAGTCAGCTTTGCACAGTGAAGGGCAGAGGGAATCACTGGAGTACATACAAAACCCAAAGACCCAAAGATTGTCCAGGACACCACATATCTGTGGCCAAGATAACAGAATAATGTGACAATTTCTAGCAATAAATTTAGGTGCTCTGTTTAGAATCTACAACCTTCCTTCTGCTCTCCTTACAAGAAGCATGTATCCTGATGGTTTTTTACTTCTTACCCATGCAGCATACTAAAGACTTCACTTTTATGAACTGGAAATAGTTGCAAAATGGAAGAAAAAAATTCTTCCCATTATGAATGTACAATCACAGCATATATAACTGTGCCAAAGCTCATCCAACATTGTTTTAATTGAGATTTCTGCTCCCAGTGAAGTTGTAACTGTACAGGCTTGCTCTGTAAGAATCTACCTAGATCTCAAAGGTGTAAAATTTGCAAGAAAGGAGTGTTTTTTACAAGGCCGGCTGCTGCAGTTGGAAGAAGCAAAGAAGTTTTTGGGCACGACACATTCTTTTAATCAGGACTGAGCATGTATTTTCAAGCTGGTATTAATATGGCCACAGTGCCATCAATGTTTGAAGTGGCCAGAACATTCTCTCTGGTACATCACAAGTCATCTGATACAAGTACCACATTTCCCATTGCAGTTCAAACACTCTCCTGCCCTCAAGCACAAACACTTTAATATCCTGCCTCAAAACCATTCATAAGAAAACAAAATTAAAGGGAGAAGAAGTAAGAATAAAGAAATGGAATATGGAAAACTGTAGGGTAGAATCAGAAAACACGTTTTTTTGAACTATAAGTTATGAACAGATGCTTATAAACTTCCTGACAGGATTTTTTTAATAGTATTTTGTAGTACTGTTTATTTTATAAAAGTCTATATTCAGTCAAAATCAGTTTGTTCCCAATTAATTGTTGAATAAGTTCACATACCGTGGTATGTGAAGAAATGTTCACTTAATTAGAACTCTTTTATTTTGGAACTTTTTTCTTGAAGAGTAAGTTTAGTGTATGTGATCGCCTTTGTCGTGTAGTATGGAACAGATGTCTATATCCAGATTCAAAAAATGCATGAAATTGATATTGAAAACATTGTCTCAATACAAAATATAGTTGTCAATCCCCTCCAAAAATATGTTAAAGCAGGTTTCTTGATCTTTTAATAAAAGTAAAAGAAGGGATATATGTTGTAAGTTAAAATTATGATGTGAAGGAAAAATAAAGATGTGTGAGAGTGCTGGAAATTAAAAAAATAAGTGAGTTTTAAACATTTCCATGTAAGCACATGACTGAGTAATATCTCTTTCAGCTACCTGACCATGTAGCCTGACTTCCCAAGAGGTTGGACAGGATAACCTCTTTTAGAAAACTGGCAATCAGTAGAATATTAATTTGAAAATCAACTCAAGGATCTTGAAATTTTTTTTTAAAAGTGGATATTTGTTTGCAGTACCCCTATCAGGATGCATAAATATGTGACATAGGAAAGACATATTTAAATATTGAGGTAATATTTTAGGACCATTAGGTCTCTAACGGCAATAAAATAGGTTTGCTTAATTATTTAAACACTGTGCAAAACACTCAGACACCCACATGAGCCAAGTGCCAATTAACAAGTCTCATGATTGCCAAATTACTCCTATATTTCCTCTTCAGATCCTGAGACTAGAGTAAAAGTAATTTGTCAAAAAAATTGCTTCCATTCCAAGCTACTTCATTATTGCTTTTTTACCATAATGCAGCACCAAAATATATCATCTCTGTGCTTTGCAAATGAAAGAGTAAACTATCACCTTAGGTGTGCTTTGCTAATGAAAGAGTAAGCTATCCCCTTAGGTACTTTATTTCTTATGAAAACAAATGAACATAGAACAAAATTATCACTGATAACTGCATCTATTCCTTTGTGTTTATTGCTATTGTTCCTCACTTTTTTTCTTTTAATTTTACTATGGCATCATTTTAACCTTACTTCAAAAGAATAATTTTTAAAAGTACTCTATTCTTGGATCTTCTTTACTTGATAACT
The DNA here is from genome assembly GCF_047495875.1 of Pithys albifrons albifrons. NCBI lineage: Eukaryota > Metazoa > Chordata > Aves > Passeriformes > Thamnophilidae > Pithys > Pithys albifrons. The sequence continues at coordinate 10,142,417 of NC_092458.1, forward strand.
TCTGGCATTCAAAAATAGGAGAGTCTGGTCTGCCAGAAGCCCAAGACTCTTTAAAAGCCTCCAAATATGTTGGTGACAGTAGATGATACATAAAAGCAGTCATTTACTGCCAAAGGGGATAGAATTCATTGACTTTGGTTTTGCAAGTCTCTGAACTTACTAGAATAGATTGCTTTTATTGCATTTGGTAATGCATTTAGTGATTCAAAGTAAAATGAAGTAAATGGAAGGACTTCCAGAGGTTTTGGTGAGCTTTGAATGAGAGTTTTTTGCTGCACAGATTGTTCCCTGGGGAAAGAACATGCATTCATTAAGCACTGCGCATTAAAGTAACACAACATGAATGCAACTATATAAAATACAGTTGCTATCACTCACTTGACTTAAAATATCCTCAAATGTTTTGCTTTATGGCATTAAAAGTAATTCATTGGTTTGGACTGTTGTTAAGCTTGGTTTATGCAAGTGTTTTAAGAAGAAAACAATCTAAAAAATACACAACTAGCACAGTAGAGAACTCATTATTCGATCAAATGCCTCTTTTGAAAATCCTCATTCAACAGAAGGAGAGCCATTTACAAATAAATAGAATAGCATGAAAATGATCCTTCAATGCTTTGATGGAAAAAATTGTTTTGTGACACTTCTCAACAATTCTGCACTACTGGACCTTGACATCCTCTCCTTTACTTCTCCAGCTCATACACAGCTGGGTCAATAAAATATGTAAAGACATATTCGATGTTTAAGTGTTCCTTATGTTCTCCAGATAATCCACAGTCCATATTTTGATGAATACATACTTCTGTTTTGGTCTACTGGTCTCCTGCTTCCAGAAGGCAAACATGTGCTGAGCACTGCATGAATCTACGGCACATTACATCAGATTTCTAATTTGTGTGCCATGGGGTTTTTTTGCAGGCATGAAGCCCAGCAAACTCTGGGTGCAAGACATCTCCATGGCTGTTATGGTTTGAGCTACGCCTAAATGTAGGCTTTAATTTCCAGAGTATGCCTGAGATAATCAGCTGACTTGAGCTGGGTCGGGCCAACTGACAGCTGACTTCCATTGGCCAATGGTATTCCCTATCATAGTCCGACAACATCTCGAATATAAAAGCAAGTGTAAGAGGGGCTTAGTTCAGTTCCTTCATAGCTGTGGTCCCAGGAGGAAGCACTGTTCTGTCCCAGGAGGGACACGAGCACCATGCCCAGCACTGGCTTACCACCATGTTATCTTAGGGAAGTAAAAGGTTTATTTTTAGTCTGCCCTCAGGGAATTGAGTTCTCTTGAGTAATTTGTAGCTAGAATAGTGGGATTTGTATTCAATGGGGAGTGGGAACTTATCTTTTGTTATTTCTAACTTGCGTAAGTGTGTGTTATATTGTAATTTTCTTTTAATTTTCTTTTTTCTGTATAAAAATATATATCATTAGTTTAAGTTTAACTCTTAGAGTTTCCAGTTTTTTCCCCACCCTTTTCTCAGCAGGGGGGGAGGGAGGCTCTGACACTCTGTATTGGGCAGTTGGCACTTTGCCAACTCAGCCCAAGACAGTGGCTCATGCACAGGAGTCTCACAGAAAGCTCAGGGTTTCACAAGGATTTCATTATAGATATGTGGGCACCAGGATTTCTGCTCAGCTGATCGGCCAGAGCCACTGGTGCATCCAGGGGCACAAACACACACCTGTAGTGGGCTGACCGAGCAAAATGCCAAGTGGCAAACACAGAAGCAGAGCCCACCCAGCCCCGAGCCAAAGGGCGGAAAAAAAACCTAAAACTTAAAATGGCAAACCATTAATATTTACATGGAAGAGAGAAAATTAAAACCAGAATACGATATAACACATATATAAACAAAAGTGAAAAGAAACAACAAACCCACCGACTCGCCCACCCAATAATACAGAGTTCACCACCCAGACCCACAGAAACACCCCAAAAGACACTTCCCAAGAGATACCTGGCAAGAGAGGAGAAAAAAATCAACAATAACTTGTTTAATTTCTTGAACCAAAATCAACTGCAAAAGTAGTGATGAGCAGCACAGAGGCCTAATCCTCTCAGAATAGCACAGCACATCCACCTCACACCTCAGCCATGAAGAAAAAGAGACAGAGGCACCTCCCTCACTCCTTTATACTCGTTTTGACGTCAGATGATATGAAATATCTCTTTGGTTGCTTAAGTCAAGTGACCCTTGTCCCTTCTATTCTAGGTAACACTATCTGGGCCTACAAAAACTGAGGCCTACTAAAACTAAGGCCTAATCTAGGCCTGGCTAAAGCTAAGGCCAAAACACACGAGCCAAAGTTTCTAAGTGGAAAATGATGGCATGACCAGAGGAATTCAGACATAAAGTGTCAGATTAGGGTAAGACTTGTACACGTGAAAGTGTGGGAACAGGCACTGATCATAGGAAGTCTGCTATTTGGGATCACCTTTTCTGGGAATCCCAGAGATGGATTAGTCAAACATGACGGAGGGTGTTCTATCTCAGCTTTATGGATGAGTTCCTTACCAACCCCTAACACAGCCAACTAGGGTAATTCTGGTTACAGGATGCCTCTCTAACAAACATACAATAATTTCATCACTTTAAGAAAGATTGGCACTATGGTGAAATTTTCTTTACAATACTCCCTATACAGAAAATCATAACTTCATGCCCATGAAGGAGGCAGGGTGCACTATTGCTGAGTTTATACAAAAATTGTGGAGGAAGAGAACTCTGCTTTCTGAAACAGGCACTGCAAGTCACCTTTCCTGGAACAGTAGCTTTGTTGTGATGTAAACTGTCTCATGGTTTATTCCTGCCATTGGTATGGAAGAAATCAACTTCGCAGAGGAATAATAAGAAGAAAGTATATTGATTTCTTTATTACTAGGCTGCTGAGATTGGAATTTGACCCGATATTCTTACCCAGGATTTCAAAATATTCCAAATATAGTGATTCCACACAAATACTACAAAATTTCCCAAAGAAATACAATTATATTTCATCTAGAAGAGCCTTTCTAGATGCTTCTCTTATATGCAGCAAATATGAGCCTCAGATGGAATTAATTTCATTTATTGTCTTTTCAGCAGTCTCAGTCTTGTTTCATTTTCAACAACAGAGTTCCTAATGTCTATGTTGCCATGACCTACTATTATAAAATCTGTGTATCAAAATGAATGTTATTTATTAATATGCAAAAGAGCAGCTCTAAGCAAACAGAACATTTTCATGCTATCTTATACCAGGATTGAGAACAATATGTAGGTAATTACTTCTAAACAATAACAGTTTAGTCATGTAGATAGTAACTTGGAAACAGACAAAAAACCCTAAGGAATCTTACCACAATTCTTTGCCTTTCCTTAGGTAAAGGAATTATTCCCTCTAAAGTTGTCAAGTTTTAATGTTTTTGTTTTTTGTGGTAAAGGTCTATTAAAATACAAAGATTAGAAAGAAAATCTTGGCATGAGACTGGATAAATGAAAGTTAAATTGCATGACTCTGTGTTAATAAGAACAGGACACAAATAAAAATGGGGAAATTATAACTCTTGTATTCAAAAAACAAAGTTGCATCTGTTTTGGTTTTTTTTCAGAATTTTTGCAAAAATAACCCTCATGACATGTCTTATTCTGTTAGATATTCATGCTTGGAGCAATTTTTAAATGGATGTTTTATTGGCAGCCTAACTTCCTCTGTCTTTGTAATATATGGACAAGACTTTAAAGAGGCATTTTGAGATTTCAGACTTGACACTGATTTGATTCTTCTCATTTTTATTTCTAAATGCATTTCAACTGGATAGATTTTATTAATAGGTACAATTTTGCTATTAGGTCACAATGAGGTTTTAAAATAGCTAAGTGCCTGCAATAGCAAGAAAAGCTTGTTTCCATGTGTAAGGAATCAGGGACTGGTGATATGAGACTTGTATGGTGCCCATGTTTCTTCAAACGCCTGAGTCGTGCAAGGTGGGAGTCAGCTGGAAGGTTTGGCAGCATTTAATTAGAACCACATTTTTAAGTCAGTTGATGCACCTTCAAGAGTCCCCAGAAGGATTAACCAATATATAGGGATCAAACCTATAAAATGCAACTCAGGTGAATTACACAATGAAGTTGTAACAGCCAGGTGCAGCCTGACTAAAGTAAGTGTGTTGGGCTTTCTGGTGAGATACTTCTTACTGCCTGTGTTGGCAAAGAAACACAGCAGAACAGGAGAGAGTGGAATATAGGCAAAGCATCACTTTTCTCTGACAGCTGCTGTATTTAATCCTGTGACTAGGGGAAAAGCACTCTGATAATCAAATAGTCACAGTCAACATACTTTGGATCTTCCCATTTCTTCCACTGAGCAAATACTTTTCTGCTTAAACAAAACACAATGCAAAAAGGAAAACACTTCAGCTGGATCCAAGTCTATGATGAAAACTCTTTCTAAAGCATTAGCACTTGGGACATGCTAACACTGTAGAGCTTCTTTGCAGGGTGTGTTTGCCTAGCAGGAAATGTGGGCGGAAATCTCCACTACAATGATTGTACTTTCTTTAATTCTTAAACCAGTTAATCTATAAGAAAGTCAAAATATATCACATGGAGTCATATTGTACCATCAGATACAGTCTTCAGTGACTCCAGACTTGTTATCTACAGAGCCTGTATGTTTCTTAACAAGATTGTCTCTATTTAGACTTTCTTTTCAGAATGTTCACTGGTAATATTTACTGACTTGTCTGGAAAAATATTTTAAAAATTTTCCATTTGAAATTCTGAGTTAATATCTGAGAGGCTTTCAGTTTGCATGGAAAATTATACATATCTCCAAATAAACAAGAGAAGCTGAACGAAATGTTGTAGTCACCAGATTTTTAAGTGGTACTTTGTCATTACTAACAACAGTAACACAATCTGTGCAGTTTTTGAAGTTGCCCTATGTGTATTTCCACTGAACAAATTGAAGTATTTGGAATGAGACTAAATATGATACTGAGGGTACAATATAAATCATGATTTCTTGGAATGGACCATGATCTACATGAACAATCGAAATTTGTGGTTTTCATTGATGCTGTGACTCCAGTTCCTGTGATGCTGTACAAATACTCTTCAGGGAATATATCTCACATCTCCCTCCTTAGACTACTGTAAACTGACCTACCTCTAAGCTCTCTTCTAGAAAATTGTGCAAAACCTGAGCATGTACATGAAATTCTTCTGGGAATGCTATCATCTAAAGCATTTGGGCTGTGCCTATGCTGAAAAGAGCTGTCAGCATGACTAAACAAGGAACCCTGCCTGTAATCTGTAAATCCATCTACAGCATCTGACCGGGATTAAAAAGACCACAAAATCTGAATGAGAGGATATTTCTGTTTGTAGGTAGGATGAAGGTCTTCAGATGACACTTGAATGAGCACGATTAAATTCTGCCATGAAACAAAGACATCAGCAGTTCCACACTGTAAATGTTCTCCAGAGAAATCTTCAAGGTGTATGCATGCCATATATATGTATCTTTTATATATATATATATTTGGGGGAGTATATTTATATATCCATTGGTCTAAGTGCCATATCTAGAAACATGAAGATATATGGGAGTCTAACAGTCCAGAAAAGATCAGATAGTGTTTTTAAAGTCCCCAGTCTGAGAGAAATCCAGTCAGATATCTAAATACTTCAGAAAACCTGGTTTCTAAATGCTAGAATTAGTCAAAACTAGTAGAAACTAATTAAAAAACCATACTGCTGAACTGTTCAGCCATCCCATAAAACAGCAAAAACCAACCTTAATACAAATGCAAGGCTATTGCAACAGTTTAAATCACAGTGTTACCACTTTCTCACATATCCTCATCAGATGCACATTTACACAGGCCTTTCAGAAACTTAAAAAAGTAGGACAAGTATTTCTTAATAACAAATTTGTGGTACAAAATAAATAATTTTCTTACTTTTGGAAGGGAAGCTCTTGATCCTGAGCTTTGCGTGGTCATTGTCAAAACTGTAGTGATACCCAGTGCAACTCTGGCTGGAGCAGCATCCATGTTGATCCAGAAAGAAACCCAGGATAAAATGACAATCAGCAGGCTAGGAATGTACATCTGGATTAAATAGTATCCCATCTGACGCTCCAAATGAAACTTGACTTCAATGCATGTAAACTTTCCTAGAACATGAAATTACTTTCATAAATGCTTTTTGCACATTTTTACCTTGTTTTCTGAACATAAGTTAGATGCATGGCCTGTTTTCTAACCTAATAATATAAGCAGGTCCTGATACACAAATGCTAGTCAGCCACTTGTTGCATGCCAGCTGGGGGGAAGCATGGGACCACTGAAGCAGACTGTGCCCAGTTCTTCGTGGTAACTGAGAAAAATTAATTTAGCACCATTGTTTCACCTTCAGAAAAAATTAACATAATGTTTCTATTCTCAAAATTTAATGAGCTTTTGCTTTAGTCAAATATAATGTTTAGTATTAAAAGGGGACAGCATTTTAGACTTTTATAGACATGAGATTAAGCAACCATATTTGAACAGACAAATTGTGAACTACTAGTTTTACGGTCTTATGGCAGATCACAGTCCTCCTCATTCTGCTTGTGTCATTTGCCTGTGGCTGTGAATTATATCTCACAGTGGTATCAACGACTTAAAGTCTACTTTGAATTTTGCTAAAAGTCTGACTACAGGAAACTAAAAGCAATCTCTCATGAGAGGTGAGTGATTCTTCAAACAACAGATAGCTGCTCCACAGCACTTGTGGAGGACAGAAGATTTGGGTTGCCTGTCAATGGAGCTAGTTGAGCAGCAGAGGATGCACAGTCCTGAGTTGCAACAGGTCATCAGTTACTAATGTAATCACTCCGTGCCAATCTCCAAGTTACTGTGATTTAGATACTGTGAGAGCTCTCACTCTCCAGGCAGGTTACAAGAACGTGTAATTCCTGAAGTGTCATACTAATGGTTTGTGTTGGTTGTCAAATGCATGATGATGCATTGTCACTTCTTCACTCTTTCAGGGGAAATTAGATTGTTTTCTCCTCTTTGTGATATATCTGTATTTTTCTGCTAGTCTAGAATACTGAACAGTGGGGTGCAACAGTTGGCACAAAGGAGAATTCAGAGGTTGTTTGAGAAAGAGAGGAGTGGAGACAAACTGAATAATATCATTTGACAGGACAGAAGTTCTAGACTGAGTGACTGGACCTGTGACTCGAAAGGCAGATGCTGAGACCTCACTAGTGGCTGTTCCTGAGCTGTTTGCCCATACAGAAGGGATCTGGAAAAGGAGTGTGGTGGCCATGTGTGACAAAAATGGCGTGAGAGTAACCAATCTGTCAAAGGCTCTCCAGACTCTTGTGGCACAGCCTGGACAGGGAGTTTAGGAGAAGGCTGAGTAATAGTTTTTACCGACATTTTAATTTCACACCAAAACTGAAGGAGCATACTACAGAGAAGGCAGTAATGGGAGTGCCAATCACCATGTTTTCCTTTCTTGGTACTTTGGGCTCGGAAATAAGAAGTTGCGTTTATAAAAATTAAAAGCAGTAGTTTTATTTTCATAAGAAATAAGTGTGATTTTATTTTTAGTAGAGGCAGAACCTCTCATGTTGCATTATTTCACTGAGTGAAACAAATGTACTTGTTGCAACCAGATCGGCTCTTATGCTGAAAATGATGAAAAAGCTATTTTTGATGAGAGGGATTATATTTAATCTCAGAAAACAACCAGAGAACTGTTCTCTAAATGCTGTCCTTATTAAATAAACTCCAAGCAGCTAAATAAAAATTTTAAGAGTCCTCTCTTCTCTGTAAAGCTAAAGATTGAAAACACAGAATTAGAAACTGCTAAACAGCAAATGCAAGGAAAAAAAATTGGAGCATTAACAAACATTTCATTTTCCAGCAATTCATGTCTGCATACTATTCAGATCAGCAAAGAAAACATAGTCCTTTCACATACTAATACATCTCATAAATTAAGCCACACATAAAAGCTGGCAAAAATTTGATATTTTTCCTCACTGGCAATTCGATATGCTGGAGAAACACATTAGGTTCAGAAAAATCAGTGATGATGAATATTTGCTAAAAGAGTTAGTTTGTTAAAAACATTTCAATGTAAGGATATCAGAACAAGTAAATTTTTTATAATATTTAAATATTTTAACTTCTTTAATGATTGTAAGGATATTAGAATATCTTTAATGAAAGTAAAGAAAATTTGGAAACAAAATTTTTAAAAAAATAAAAAAGAGAAAATTTCTTTCTTTTCAGATTTAAAAATGTGTGGCTGAATCAACGTTTAATTTAATTTTCTTTATTTTATTTTACCCACATTTTGCCTTTAAAATTGACAATAGATACCACTGGAGCAATTGATAGGAAAAAAATAGAATAATGCTCACCAGTGTTGTAATGTTTTGTGCAATAACCAAGTTCTTTATCTTCTTTCAAAATAAACTGTGGCAAGGTTAAACCCTCCGCAACTTGCACAGGTCCATCACTTAGCCACTCAAATATCAGATCATTCATAGTGTATCCAACTGCAATAAAAAAATCAGAATTTATTAGATGACATCTGACTGGAAAACATCAAAATCCAATGTTATGCATGAAAAGCAACTCTTATTACAATATCTTATCCCTATTATATTTTCCAACTATCTGATTAACAACAGCACTATTCCTGTTAGTTGCCAGTTGCTATTACTGCACTATTACTTTGTTGAAAGCAACAAGTAAATAGTTACTGTCTGAAATATTGCACTGGTTTGCCACTAAAAAAGTAATTTTGCTGGCTCATACAAGATGCTGTTTACACCTGAATTGAAGTTTCTCTGTGTATATGTATAAAGCTTGCATTTTGCTTTATTTTCATCATTCTTTGATGATGGAGTTGGCATGCACCAACAAAACAAGGATTTCTAGGCTGCAGAATACTGGCCTCTTATTGAAAAGAAACAGCAACTTTTGTAAAGCTGTGATCTTAGCACTGAGAGGCATCAACCCACTGAAGTGTCTTTTTGACTGTACTGCTACATCTTCATGGGCAAATTGAATAAGCTGTGTGAAGCTCATGAAGTTCAACAAGGTCACGTTTGAGGTTTTGCACACAGGTTGGGGCAATCCCAAGCACAAATGGAAGTTGTGCAGAGAATGGATAGAGAGTAGCCCTGGGGAGAAGGACCTGGGAGAACTGATGGATGAGAGGCTGGACATGACCAGGTAGTGAATACTTGCAGGTCAGAAAGCCAATTGTATCCTGTGTTGCATCAAAAGCAGCATGGCCAGAAAGTCAACAGAAGTGACTGTCCCCCTGTACTCCACTCTTGTGAAACTCCACCTGGCTTCATCCTGCTCTGGAGCCCTCGACACAAGAAGCGCATGGTCCCATTAGAGAGAATTCAAAGGAGGGCAACAAAGATCGTCATAGAGCTGGAGAACCTCTGCTCCATGAAAGCAATGGAAGACAGGCTGAGAGAGTTGGGATTGTTCAACTTGGAGAAGAGAAGGCTCTGGGGAGACCTTTATAGTAGCCTTACAGTATCTTCAGGGGGTTGCAAGAAGCTGGTGAGGAACTTTTGACATGGGCAGGTAATGATATAATATGAGGTAATGACTTCAAACTTTAAAGAGGGTAGGTTTAGTTTAGACATTAGAAAGAAATTCTTTATTGTGAGGGTGGCAAGGCATTGGAACAGGTTGCCCAGAGAAGCTGTATCCAGATGCCCTATCCCTGGAAGTGTTCAAAGCCAGGTTGGACAGGGTTTTGAGCAATCTGGTCCAGTGAAAGGTGTCCCTGTCCATGGCAGGTGTGTTAGAACTAGGTGATCTTTAAAATCCCTTTCAACCCAAACCAGTTTATGATTCTATGATTCTCTAGGCAAAAAGGCATGTGATAGCCTGCAGTTCATACTTATACAGCTAAACCCCTTCCTCCCTCACGAGAAAAAACCAAAAAACCAAGGTGGACTGGTACCTAATAAATATTGGGAATGATCACTGGCATATGCCATTCTCTGAGCCACACCTGGTTTTGCTGGATTGTTACCTACTCAGCTTGAAGCAGTGCTGTGGTGTGTGCTGGTACCCCAGTCCATGCCTTGGCTGTGTTTACCTTACCAACTTAAGTACATTAGTAGGACCTCTGCTTCATCAGGGATGTTTCCTCCATTTTACAAAAGACCACAACCCAATGCAATGCAACATAGTGAATGCCTGGCTATGTACAAATTGGTCTTACTTTCTTGGATTTAATGATTTCTCCCGCACAGCATTGCTGTGGTTACCCCTGGAAGGGATGCAGCCCTGATGGGTGAGTTGATGTGACCCAGGAGGGGGAAAAGGAAGGGACCAGGCACAACACAGAAACAAGGGACTCACACTTCATGGTGATAAATAGTTAAAGCACTGTTCTTTCATTATTTTTCCTTACAAAATAGGAATATTGAGTCTCATCCCATAGATGAAATGACATAGATACTGTATATCCACCAAACATTAGGGTAAAATCTTGTTATTTGATAGATAAGGGAATTGGACACTCACAGCTCTCTAGCTGCATCGTACATGTCTGCACATCCATAGGAAAGTTCTTCAAGTCCATGGGACAGGATAAGGTTAAAGTAAGCCTAAAATTAGGAAAACAAAATAAAGAAAAAAATGTTAGACATTTACAGATTTTATCTACAGCCCCATATTTAGAGTTTGAAAGGATCAAGACCAAATCTTAGCACCTCAGATGCTGGGCTTATCTCTCTGGTGAGCTTTTAAGTACACAAGAGCTGTAAGACAGAGTGTGTGAGCAAACTGGGCACTTGTGGCCTGCACTGGTTGAGCAGAACAAGGCAGACAAAACAGCATCAGGATAGCAAGACATGCTCTCCACTAATGTACCAGTGAATGTTTTATCTAAAATACTGAACCAAATAGTCCAAAAGCTGAAATGACTGATCATATGACACATGTTTTTAAGCTTTATTTTGGAAAAGCAAAAGAAGAAAACAATAACCATGGGTTCTTTTCAACAGAGTGCTTTTGTTGTGTACAAGTCCCATTTGCAATACTTCATTCTTACTGCTGAGCATTAAAAGAAAGAAAAAAACATTATACATTAAAAGCTAGAATCACATCACATTAAAGGACTGCAGATAGAATCAAGTAAGCCTAAAGGAATGAAATCATACAAAATATATTTCTCTTTTAATTTTTCAGTTGTTATTGTCCCAGATAAAGCATAACGTTACTTGAATGGGAATACTTTAATGTTTATTTTTTCTTCTTTTTTTTTTTTTTGTTGATTCTACCTTTCCACATTTGATTGAAATCTTTTTCAAGACTTCTTTGCTTTCTTTCTTTTGTTGTTTTTTTTTTTTGAGGAGAAAAAGCCATTTTTAGTAAACCCAGGTAGTAGGCTGGCATAATTACAAACAACTAGATGCTTTGAAAAACAGAATAATTGTTAGGATTTTGTTTTAAATCATATTTTAAAAATACATTTTTATTTCACTTTCAGCACAAACCCCCATTCTGACACAAAGAAAGCAAATAAAAAAGCCCCTCTGTGCTTATTTATCATCGACAGTAATGAGATTGTCTCATCTGAAGGGACACTGAAACATAAACACAGTACAATGAGAATAAATTTGTAATTATGTCAGTGAACCCATGGGCCAGCTGTTTGCAAATATAACCATGAAACTATGTTTTCCCACAGACATATGTGATCTCTATGGAGAAATACTTGACTAAGTTCTGTCTCCTATGGTGAATTTGTGGTTCTTACCACACAGAGCTGATTCAAGCTCTTTCAGTCTATTTGTTCACCATGTGAATTTTTGGGGATGGCATGACTGAGGCTTCTAGCCCTACCACCCTATCATAAAATCACTATGACTAAAAAGATGATGTTTAGGTAACTGAGATCAATATTGAACAATGTCTCAACCAGATCAAAGATCACATTCAACATCACTGCTGTTGCCTACTTGTGGGCTACCTAGAGAAAGACACATTATTTTCATCTTGACACAGTCTTCAGTGTATGAGAGGATAACATCAGGAAATTAGAAATCAGTTGTATATATCAGTGTAGGGCACTGAGATGAACAGAAATCCCCAGTACTTCTCTTAACATCATCATAGTAAATAAACTCCCATTTAACCTTTGGGAGCAAATAATATAAGCATTAAAAAAAGTTGTCATCTAGAGAAAAAGTATATCTAGTAGACATATAAATGTCATTGAAAATCTGTCATTTCGTCATTTAAATATTGCAAGTGCCTCACAAATGTTAACTAGTCTCATTGTTACTAATTTCCTGCATTAAACATTGAGCTAATTAATTTGCTAATCCCCAGTATTAACAAAACCCTGCTTCCACCTTTTTTTATGAAAAATTGCTGTATCAAACTCTCTTCTTTTTTTCAGTCATCTTCTAAATACAGCTTAGATGTTTTAAGTTCAAGTATTTCTCCATGCAAATTCAGTCTTTGTAAATATGTCATTTGTTTGCATTCATTGAAGTAGACATGGCCTATCCGCTCCTTGGATTTTACTGACTATCAGTGTGGACTGAACACTGACTTTGTTTCCTTTCCTCTTAATTCCTTTCTACTCTCCAAAAATTCAAACAATCTGGGGATTTGACCACATACATGGTCAGGGAGGTCTCTTGTCATTTTAATCTCAAACTCATGAGAAAACAAGTACATCTAGTTGCAGCTTTCAAGCCTTAGGGAAAATTGACCTATCTCTACAATTTTTTTATTTTCTTTTTCTGGAGGTGAGATGAGAAATTGTTTATTATGTAGGTCCACACAAAGCCTGACATTGCCCTTTCACTTCCTAATCATTGGTGTCTTTCAGGAAGACTAAATTATTCTCTCTTCGCCCTGACAAATAAAAAATAGTTTCTATTCCCAGTGCAGTAAGACCAGGCACAAGAGATCATGTCTTTTTAGCTTTGCCTCTACCTGTTGCTCATCTCAGTGAAGTAACCATTCATAGTTAAAATCTTTACCTCTGTAATCCCTTTTACCAGGAGCAATGCAAGTGTTGAAACAAATCCTTATAGCCTGATATCATCCACAGATCCACTGATTTTCAACAAGATTACTACATGCTAAATGTTCAACTGCTGGAGTCTGAAATAGATTCACTGAAGTCCATGGTGGTGGGTCAATTTATGTCAGTTGACTCCTTTTCAGTAAAAATAGGATCCTTCAAGTGTTTCCAAACCTAGGTGCCATGTCACTACATATATTTATATTATTAAGGATACAGCATCAGAAACGGAAAGTGTTAGGTAGATATAGCTGCACACATTGCTGATAATAACAGTGTCCTTGACAGAAAATGTTTCAGCAAAATGATTGCTTCACACTTGGCAAAGTCAAGAAAGGCCCCTGGAGATTTGGTGCAAAGAGCTAATTTAATAGAGAACTACACTGATGAATACTTCAATCATTAATAAAACAGAATAAACTGATATAGAACAATTATTTTTCAGGCACCCCACCACCAAGGCATTTGAGATGTAGAAACAACAGATTTAGTGGTGTAGAACCATAAAACACTGATGGGAAGCATTTTATGAACCATCTGTAAAACTGCAAAAAGAAGGTGTCCAAGAACTTGATTTTGTCTTCAGTTACCTGTGCACCCTTTATCCTCTGCTGGACAGATTCAGGTGGCACAACAGGCTCACAGAAAACTGTGGGATTGGGCACATGTTTTCCAGCTAAGCAGAGAGGGCTCATGAGGGAGCAGGAGAGAGTCACGTCTCCAGCACCTCAGCATTCCAGGCACAATGCCAACGACAGCAAACCGCCTCAGAGGAGAGGCAAAGCTGCTCTCTTCTTTCCCTCCTGCTCCCTCACCCACCCCACAGCCAAGGAAGAATGAAGCCCTGGAATAGTGCAGAGTATGAACAGAACGAAATGCAGAATCAGAGCCAGAAAACAAAGAATGAACAATTAGCTGTCACTGTGACAAAAATAATAAATAAATCAATCAATAATATTACTGAGCAAAACTGTAACAGAGACCAGGCTGTAATCCAAGTACTCCAGGATTGTCTGTCTAAAGCTTTGGACCCTCTTCCTGACGATTCCCTCATACACTAGGTAAGTCCTGAGCAGCATCTGCTGAGACCTTAAATGCTTTCAAAGTGCAGCAGGCACTGCTGGGATTTCTTCACTCTGCATTTCATTCAAACTCCCCTCTTTCATCCCCTGGTTCCATTATAATGTCCCGAGAAATCACTCAGACATAGGTTGTGGGCCTGTCTCTCTTCCCACCCCAGCTGAAAATCTTTAATTTCTGGTCACCCCAGGAACTCCCTTACAGCATCATTCGGAGGTCTGCATTCTCTGTTTTTCTGCAGACAGGAAGGTAAAAGTTCTGCAGGCTGTGGCTTCCTTTGTCACAGAAGCCAAAATAAGGCATCCCATGGGAAAAAAATAAATAGCCTGACAACATGTTACTATTAATCAGAAACCCTCATGCTTGTGATCTTTAACACCTGAACATTTTGTTTTGTAATGCCAGTGTTTTTTCCTGGTGTGAGCAGCCATGGCCCCAGATGGGCCAGAAGTAGAGCTCAGTACAGGCACTGCTGCTGCCCTAAGTGCAGCTGCAGTAGCCAGCCATCCTCCCATGTGGAAATGGCAGTGGAGGGCATGACACACATGTGCAGCCAAGGGGGCTCAGAGGTATTTATTGCAATACAATCAAGTCCTGAGCTCAGTAGTGGGGCTGAGATACCATGTTTCCTATTCACCCATATGGGCCTTTGTCCTGTTCTTTCTCCAGCATGAACATGCTTTTCCCACATTCTCCAATGTCTGCCCATCTATCCTTCACTTCTCCCAGAGTAACCTACATGATGCAGAGCCCAGAGTCTTTCCTTTGCATCCTAGTCTGTCCTTGTACCCTTTCCCCCTGCTTTTCCTGTTACCCAGTTCCTGTCAAACGCCACTCCTATCCCTCTTCAGGGTATTAAGTCTCAAGGCCAGTCTGCCCTTTGACAACTAACTCCCAAAGCAGTAGAGGGTAAGGATCTGGAATAGTAAAAAAGAAATAAATTTATTAGGAATAAAATATTTGTAAATGAACTATTCTCAAGATGATTTCCAATCTCATTCTTTCACTTGGGTGTTTTGAATGTCGGGACTCACCACCATCACACCACTTCTCTGATAATGTCACAATGCTAGAAAAATGCTTCACAGTACTACACAGACAGACTGTTCGTGAATGGTCCCCAAGACAAATCTGAAATAACCAATTGCAAGTATCATGCTCAAATCTTGGGGAACTAGGTTTATACATTATATAATCCAAGAACATATTTATCAATAAATTTAAGAGAATATGTAATTTTAACTGAGATTTGACATATTACTTAGTCTGCAGCAGCTGTTAGAGTGTATTCTAACTCATTTCTTTACAAGCAGCTATCACTCCACAACCTGATGTGCTGCAACACTTCCAAACCTTCCCTTGATCTAAGTGACATCTTGCCACATAGGAGGACACTGATCATACATGAGAAAGGCCCTGTGGATCATAATACAAGGTGTCTGATAACAGGGGAATATCCTTTTCATTAGTTATCCTGTCCGCAGACCCAACCCTGCATGCAGGCAGTTCAGGATATGGGTCATTAGAGACTTGACCCCGGAGATGACAGTCTCTTGCGGCAGCATCCTGAATGACCAAGCAGCCTTTTCTAGGGACAGCACTGCTTGCTCCACACGGAGAGGGGCCTAGCAAAGGTGGCCTAAACAAAGCTCATCTCCACACCCAGTTGGATAACTGCAGCCAACCGGCATCCTCCATGCAGTCAAACAAAAACAAAGAGATTTCAAAGGCATACACCTGCCTGCAAAGGTGTGCTCAAATTAACACTCGCATGTTGGAACATCAGATCCATGCTTGATACTGGGGATAGTGGACGTCCTGAGCGTCGTTCTGCTCTAATTGCCCACGAACTGTCACGGCTCAACATTGACTTTGCTGCTCTCAGTGAAGTTCGTCTTCATGAGGAAGGCAGCCTTAAAGAACATGGTGCTGGCTACACACTCTACTGGTCAGGCAAACCCAAAACCGAAAGACACCTTTCAGGAGTTGGCTTCACGATTAAAAACTCCATTGCCTCCAAACTTGAAAATCTGCCGACAGGTCATTCCGATTGCATTATGTCCTTATGCCTCCCTCTACACAACAAGCAACGTGTTGTTCTTTTTAGCGTATATGCCCCAACTCTCCAAGCTGACCCAGACGAAAAAGACAAATTCTACACAGACCTGCGTTGCCTCACCCAAAATGTTCCTGCAGATTATAAGATCATAATCCTTGGTGACCTCAACGCCAGAGTAGGTAAGAATTCTGAAGCCTGGAAAGGAGTCCTGGGCAAGCATGGCATTGGAAACTGCAACGACAACGGACGCCTCCTGCTAGAGTTTTGCGCAGAAGGGCAGCTCACCATCACCAACACTATCTTTCAACAGAAAGACAGCCTGAAGACAACCTGGATGCATTCTCGATCCAAGCACTGGCACCTCATTGACTATATCTTAGTACAACAGAGAAATGTCAGTGATGTCCATCATACTCGAGTGATGCCGAGTGCAGAATGTCAAACAGACCACAGCCTTGTGCGCTGCAAACTTAACCTCCACTTCAAGCCCAAACCTAAGAGAGGCAGCATTCCAAGGAGGAGACTCCAAGCCAGCAATCTTCAAACAGCCACCGTGAGAGACAGCTTCCAGGGAAACCTTCAAACTAGACTTAAAGATAATCCCATAGATCCCTCTCCTGAAGCGCTTTGGCAACATATTAAAAGTTGCATCCTGCAGTCATCTGAAGAGTCCCTAGGGTTCTCCTCCAAAAAAAACAAAGACTGGTTTGATGAGAACAATCAAGAGATCCAGGAATTGCTGAAGAAGAAGAGAACTGCTCACCAAGCACACCTTGCTCAGCCATCTTGCCATATAAAAAAAGCCGCCTTTCGTCTTGCATGCAGTAAGCTCCAACAGAAACTTCGAGACATCCAGAACAAATGGTGGCTCGACCTAGCAGAAAAGATACAACTATGTGCAGATGTGGGTGACCAAAGAGGATTCTATGAGGCCCTGAAAGCAGTGTACGGACCCACACACCAGGTTCAAAGCCCCCTACTCAGTGCAGATGGTCAAATGCTTCTAACAGATAAAACCTCCATTCTGAACCGATGGTCGAGCACTTTCAGACTCTCTTCAGTGCCAACTGTGTAGTTCAAGGCTCAACAATTCATCACATTACACAACAACTGGTGAAACATGAATTGGATGCAGTCCCTACTATGGGAGAGATACTCAAGGCCACACAACAGGTGAAAACTGGCAAGGCAGCTGGGGTTGATGGAATTCCACCTGAAATCTGAAAGCATGGAGGTCAAGCACTCCATGCCAAATTCCACGAGCTTGTTTGCGTTGCTGGGAACAAGGGGAACTACCACCAGATCTCTGTGATGCAGTCATTATCACCCTGTACAAGAAGAAAGGAGAAAAATCAGACTGCTCAAATTACCGAGGTATTACTTTACTCTCCATTGATGGTAAAATCTTTGCAAGAATACTTCTGAACAGATTAGTATCCACTATTGCAGAAGATCTTCTACCTGAAAGCCAGTGTGGTTTCAGAGCCAGTAGGAGCACCACAGACATGGTGTTTGTTCTCAGACAACTGCAAGAGAAGTGTAGGGAACAGAACAAAGGTCTCTATGTAACCTTCGTTGACCTCACCAAAGCTTTCGACACTGTGAGCAGAAAAGGCCTGTGGCAGATCTTGGAATGTTTAGGATGTCCCCTCAAGTTCCTCAAAATGATCATTCTGCTACATGAGGATCAGCGTGGACAAGTCAGATATGGCAATGCACTCTCTGAGCCCTTCCCAATAACCAGTGGTGTGAAACAAGGTTGCGTTCTTGCACCAACTCTATCACAATCTTCTTCAGCATGATGCTCCAAAGAGCCACAGCAGACCTCGATGAAGAAAACGGCATCTACATCTGATATCGTACCGATGGAAGCCTCTTCAACCTACGGTGACTGAAGGCCCACACCAAGACCCTGAATCACCTTGTCCATGAGCTGCTTTTTGCTGATGATGCCGCCCTCGTTGCTCACACAGAAGCAGCTCTGCAGTGCTTTACATCCTGCTTTGCAGAGGCTGCTGAGCTTTTTGGGCTGGAAGTCAGCCTGAAGAAGACGGAAGTTCTCTACCAACCTGCACCTCAAGAAGTCTTCCATCATCCTCACATCGCCATAGGCAATTCAGAGCTTAAGTCAGTCCAGCAGTTCACCTATCTGGGAAGTATCATTTCCTCAGATGGTAAGATCGACAAAGAGATAGACAACAGGCTAGCAAAGGCATACAAAGCCTCCGGAAAACTCCATAAAAGAGTCTGATCCAATAAACACCTGAAGAAAAGTACAAAGATTAGTGTCTACAGAGCCATTGTACTGTCTACTCTTATATATGGGTCTGAATCCTGGGTCATCTACCGCCACCACCTGCGGCTTCTCGAACGCTTCCATCAGCGCTGCCTCCATTCAATCCTAAACATCCACTGGTCTGATTACATGACCAATGTGTCCGTTCTTGAACAGGCAGGGGTCAGCAGTATCGAGGCCATGCTGATGAGAACGCAGCTGCGCTGGGCAGGGCACGTCTCCAGGATGGAGGATCACCGCCTTCCGAAGATTGTGCTCTATGGTGAACTCACCACCAGCTGCTGCAAGAGAGGAGCCCTGAAGAAGAGATACAAGGACTCCCTGAAACAACACCTCAGCCTTGGCCATATTGACTGCCACCACTGGTCCACTCTGGCCTCCAATCGGGATTCATGGAGACACACCATTCACGACGCTGCTGCTTCCTTTGAGAATGCATGGAGAGTCAGTCTTGAGAAAAGACAACGCAGAAAGAACCGTTCCTTGCCAATATCACTTAGGGAGATGTTCCACTGTGCCTTTTGTGACCGGACCTGCCCTATCCCGTGTCGGCCTTTTTAGCCACCAGCAGCTTGCAGCAAGCGTGGGTAGTGCCCTTCTCAAATCTTCGTTCGTGAAGCCTAGCCATGATGATGATGAGTTATCCTGTGAGACTGGTTGTCTGTGACAGGGCTACAGAAAAACAGCCTCCTCACAGAGTTTTTTCTAATGATAAATAACTAAGATCAGTCCTAATTAAGTAGAGAAACACTGTTGGGAATTTTAATGGTCCTGGAGATAAGGCTGAAAATCCTTTCTCTCCACAAAACCCCTATGATTAGCTCCTCACTAGCTTGAAAAGCAACAAATGCCTCACCATGAGTAGGCATGGTGTCAAAAATAACATTGTGATTCTATTCTTATCCCTTCATTCTTCCACGCTACGCCCATCTGCACCTCAGCTGTTGGGACAGGAGGCTTCACAATGTAGGACTTTATGCTACAAATACCAGAGCATAAATAGCACATGCGTGATCACTGCTAGCATTGGCTATGTGCCATTTTTATGAAAAGACATACCTGTGCAAACCCCTCAGTGTTGGATTTAGTGAGACAAGTGGGATTTTTTTCCCCCCAGTAATGCTAAATCTAAAGATGCTATCATAAATTGCAAGGTTTCTGGCATTTTTCTTAAACATCTAAGCTGACAATAAAGGTAAAAATATTTTTAGTGGCACACTTTTGCTTTGAAAGATTAAAATCCTGATCCTTAGAGCTACTGAAATAACATAAAAATATTACTTAAGCACAAGCAGGCAAAGTTCGCCACTAAAGTGACAGGGGAGATGAAGTTGCACAGCAACCATGACAGCATTGCATGACACAGGAGCAAATGCCATTCAGGCTAGTGGCACTGAAACAGGGAGAAGAATCTAAATTCTCCTTATATTCCTCCCAGCCCTCTCTCTTGGGTGATCTATGCCTGAAAGAAGGGCAGACACAATGTTCATATATCAGAAGACAAAAACTCCCAAAGTTCCCAGTGGTATTCTTCTTTTAAAGGGCTTTACATTTTGTAGTCCATCTCATTATTTTTTCAGGGACCTGACTCATCATTTTGAATGTCAATTCTGGTAATTTTTCACAATCTACAGTCTTTGTCCCGTTAAACAGAACAGTCAACCTGACTGCTTTTTCCCTTATTTTTGAGGAGTGCTAGAATTCCTCTTTTATATTTGTCAGGTTCTGCAGCTTCATTTCTGTCAGATGGGAATGGGCTGAAGTCAAACTTAGAGAAGACATGCAGCCTTCTCTGCTATGGCTAAATGTGCTATAGACCGGAGTTTCATGTACTGCTGTTTCCAAGCTTGTTCTCACTCCCTCCTCAGTGCTTTGCTTTGCTTCATGTACTGCTTAACATAGGAGCTGGCACGGAGCAGGGTGGTGGATTTCTCATTACAGGCATCCCACTTCTCATTGTAATGCAATCACTGTCTGCAGATACACAATGTCAACACATGAGCTGCCAGCAAATGATTTTTCAATTATTACTCAAACAAATCTATGAAATTAAATTCAAGTATGATTGCATGTAACAGTTAAATTCTGTAACTTTCCCTGAAGAGCAGTATTTCATCTCTCATTTCTCCCCTTTCATTTTCTCTCTTAGTTTTCCTGCAATGTGTGTTTAGTATGGTGTTGCTTTCCTCCTGCCATTATAACATCTCTGTTCTAAGCCATATATTACAGTTCAATTGCCAAAAGACCTTCAGCCTTGGGACCATGTTCTAGGAAATCATGGGGTTTTGTACCATTTAAAAAGGGTTCCTGCACCTGCATCATTTTACACCTAGCCTTTAACAGCTCCAGTGCAAGTTCAATGGGTAAATGAAGTGATTGATCACCAGCAATCAAGGACAGGCACTGCCAATACCCAGAAGGAGAGCCAGCGCACAGACACGTGACTCAGCTATGCAACTGTCCCATTGGCATAGACATCCAGAAGTAACCACCTGCCAATATTTTTGATCCTGCTAGCCAAGAACAACTTTACATGTATAAATTGGTCTCCAGTAGCAGTTATCACTTTTTAACTTAGAGCAAAGTCTTCCTTTTTATTTGAGACACAGGAATATAGGGCTACAGAAGTGACATCTTGCATCATAAAATCTGATCATTTGCTACCCTCCAGAGTCACGTCATCTCATCCCTTTCAAAAATAATCAAAGTTCATTTAATGGTATCCAGTGTGTGTGTGTATCCCCATTTCCACTGGAATATTGTTCTGGAAATTCCAGGTGTATATGGCTGTATACTTTTTAACTTCCTCTTTGAGCTTACTTATGGCCAGTTCATAGCCCTTTGTTCTCCTGGCAGCATTGTCCTTCAGGCTATGCAGCTCTCCTCTTGCATTTGTATTTACCTCACCTCTTGTGAGTCAGCTGATGATGTGCATAGCATGAGAGGAAGGAGAGAGGCAGTGCCTCCTCAGATATAATATCCATATCTCTGCTTTGCTTGAAATGTCTTATGAAGTGAAAAAGAAACTGGTTTTGTGTCATTAAAATGTAAATTATTCTTTCTGTAAGCAGTATGATCTATGGGGTTTTCACAATAGCCGTGTTAGTTGCATAGCAAAGTGCCCACATTAGGCTGTATTATTTATTTAGTAGAATTCATTATTTGTTATTCAAACCAAGTACTTTAAATACAACAGGAAAGTAAGGGTATTGGAAATGCAGGGCTAGATCCTCAGACTGAATCTGAGGATTGAGAGGGAATGAGAAAGAAGGAAGTGGATGATGCAGTTGAGAGAGTATTAGGAAACAATCCCAAAGGATGAGAAGAATCTGAGTCTATTTAATTAAAAGACCCCAAAAGGAAGGGGAGTGTGGCTTAAAGCAGAGGCAGGAATAAGGGCAAGAAGGAAAGAAAAAAGAAAAGTGAAAAGAGGGCTGCTACTGACAATGCAAGGAAATTGGGTTCAGCCATAATGAGAACGGCTGTTGTCCCACAAAAGGCTGCATTATTTTAGCCTCTAAAACCATTGTTATTATTGTCATCATGCCCATGGGAAGATAAATTTGTCAAGTTTACTGGATTCACATAGCACACAGCCACAATTTTGGAAGTCACTGGGTCCCAGTAATGTTGTGCAGTATAATAAAGTTTAGTGATTGTAGTACTGTAAGAACTCTGCCTACAGTATATAATCACTGTAAAACCCCAAACTTTTTTAAGATATGTTCTAAATTTCAGTTAGCATTTCTGCATTGATTAACCTTCAATGTTTTGGTTAGTTTTAAATGTGGAAAATTTAGTTTGAGGTATATGAAGACTTTTTATGCTTTTGCAAATAAAGGCATTTAGCATGGGATAATGTGCAGCCTTGCTAATGCAATAACTAAATAGTTTTCAATGAAAATGTCCCTGTGCTGATTGACATGAACTTCCAAGGAAAAATCCCCACCTTGTCAATACCAGTATTATTCTGATAGGACCCGAGCTAATAAATATGATAGTGTAAGGCAGAGTTTAAAAAGTAAACAGCTGTGTCAATCATGATAAATATCTCTCTGCTCCCATCTCTGCTAATCTGTCACATGGAAAGACAATGCTGTTAGTAAAGTCCAAATCCTCTTAAATCCCAACATTAGATTGTAAAATAAAATTGAAGTCGTCAAATTAAAGCACAGAATGCACAGAGAGCTGTAGAATGTAATATTTTCTATCATTCTGCCAGGCTAGACTGTGCCATGACATAGGTGATTTACATACAGTGGGTATAAATGGGACCTCAATATCATGTAGCTGATAAATTCCGTACCCCAAAATTATTTTAGAAAACCTATGCCTGACTTGACTGTAACATGGCAACATATTCTATAGTAGCCAAGCAAAAAATCCAAGATCTGTTCTTATTTAAAAAAAAAAATTATTTCATAGGGGTAGTGAACTTTTTTCCATATGAGAAGTTTGTTGCAAAAGGACTAGCAGTGCTACTTATGTATTTCCCTAATCTGCCTTTCTTTCCCATAGGGCAAAGAACAGAGAAGACAACAAAACACAGCAGTTTCACTCAGAAAAGCTGAATTATAAAAGTGCTGTAGATTACTTCTGATTATTGACATGATGGACATGGTAGTCGTAACTCCTAATATAACACAAAGTCGTGTGTGGGGTGGGGGAGGGGGGTGGGGGTACAGTTGACTCAGTGCTCTGTCACTCAGCACTACGGCCACACAAAAAGACTTGACCCTGGAAACTCCTGAGCAAGGCAGCAGTCGTGGGAGGTGGCATTGCAAATAAATGTGCTGTTTTCACAGATGCTTCTCTTTGCTTGCATAAGCAGGTGAGGGCTTTTTTATGGGCCAGTCACCGCCAGCTACTTGTTGCCAAATGGAATGGCTGGTAAACATCTCTAGAACAGCTACACAAATAGAGCAATCCAATAGCTTCAACCTTCTCTGTTTCTTGGTGCCCTACAGCAAAGAAATGTTTTCTAGTAGACACTCTGCCCTTGTCCATAGTAACATTTACAATTAAAACTAGGTCAATAGCTGAAACCATGAGGAACTAATTGTCTACATAACTGTAACATTTCTGACACTGTGAATACAAACAAGACATCAAAAACAGATATTTTGAAAGACTTGAGGAAAGTCTCAATACCTAATTCATTGCTCTTTGAACAGGAATAGCAAAAATAGGGGAAGAAATGTAATTTCTGAATTTGCACAGATCTGCTCCCTAGAATTCCAAGTGGCTCTCGTGTCAAATTATGCAACATACTCTAAAATCTTTTCATATTTAAAAATTATGTAGTAATCTGCTTTGTAACTATTTCTGGCTAAGTGCACTGACGCTACAATTCAGAGCAGAGCTCCACCACATTGTCAGGCAACTGGGAGTTTTTCCTGAAGCAGCAGGTAAAAAAAAAAAAAAAAGAAAGAAAAAAAGGATATAATTACAATGTGTGTACCTTCCTGACCAATATACTCTAGGTTCAGTGCCATGGATCAACATTACAGTTGAATTGTGTCACTTTCTGAATCAATCCCATATGGCTGAAATGCACTGAAAATATTAAAAAGAGAAGGAGGCAATTAAAGCAAAAAAAAAGTACACAAACCTTAAATAAAACTACTTTCTATCACTTTGCTAAAATAAGCTTTTAGGCAGATGCTAATATTCTGAGCTGGCTGACAGCCTGAAATGAGTTTGTGGGAATCAGGTACCACAAATGGCTGGCTCGGAGAGAATGTGAAGCCTCCTGTGAGTTTATTTAGCATTTTCCTGATGTTCCAGGTGTCCTCAATGGGGCAGAGCAGATACGATTCTTGTCCCTGGAACATAAAACCAATGCAGTGGTGTATGCAGTGCAAAATACAGGTGTCATACAGAAAGTGAGTGTCTGGAACAGGATCCATAGTAACATTACACAGTGCTGCCACATTTTCCAAGTGCATAACCCCTTCCAAAACCCAATCCATGCAGACATCAGTCAAGGGTTGGGAGCGGGTGAGTCACGTGTATCCAGGGAGTGATGTTATGTAGGTTGTGATTTTAACTCTCATTGTTTTTACAGCATACAAAATAAACACAACTTAAGGTAATTTCATTGAACTCTGCTATACAAACCCTTTGTGTTGACTGCTCTCTGCAGAGTGCTTTAAAATAGAAGTTACAGCTACTTAACAGTTTTGAGAGTGCAGCTGAGACTGATCTCAACTAAAGTGAAATTGGTTGCTGAATATAAATTTGCTGTAACTGCTGACTTCTCAAAATACATGTGCCTCTAAGAGCAGTTGCTACATCTCTAGTGGCAATAGCATATATTTGTAGTATTAAGTAGTGCTGGGTTCCATACAGTTCTAGTTCTCCCTGCAAAACCCAAAGGTTTAGATCAGTTATGCAGATAGAGAGCCTGAGGGTCTACACAGTGTGCTATCTGAGATAAAAACAATTGTCTAGGTAGTCATTTGAGCATGCAGCAAGCATCTAAGAATGGGACTAGATCCCTGATCTTATGATTCATAGGTGGGTACATAAACCATCAACAACTATTTTATGCAGAAATTTGCAAGCATGAGCATTGTAACTAATTATTATAAGGTAAACTATGATGGAAATCTACATCATGCCTACCATAACCAGTAAATGCAGGATGGCGTATACCTCACTGAGAGAAGTATGAAGAGCCTCATGCTTACCACAGGGTGAGATAATTCCCACAGTCAAGGCACTGCAGTGCTGGTAGCACACAGGCCAGACCATCACTTACCCTTTCACGACTTATCCAAGCAGATATATCCTACATCAAATGTCTTGTTTTAGTAAAATATGGATCATGAGCTTTTGTTCCAGGTGACCTTCAAAATTCTGATCACAAAGGACAGGTTTGGCCTCTGAGAGCATTTAACAGGACAAGCCAGTTGAGCCTCCTGCATGGCGTATTTCCATGTTCTCAGTGCAGTATATAGGGAAGAGGGATACCATTGTCATACAATACACACTCCTTGCTTCTTATCCATTAATTACCAGGAGCACTTCTAAACTCATTTTATGCAGAGAATACTTTGTATTTATGAGAGATTAACTTGACTTTGATTCCATTAAATTTGGAACTATGACAAAACAGCCTACACTGCAACATCTCAGATACGTTTGTGAAGTGCTTTAAACCCTTCAAGCACAATAAATGCTAAATTTTAGAATGTCATGATGTCAGGTGAAGTGCTTGGTGCAGTAGTGAAAATAGCAGCAGTAGAACATTCCCAATAGACTAAAACTAATGACTAAAATATTCTTGTTTACCTACAACACAACTACAAGTGGGTGACATCACACAGATGCATCTAACCCAGTATGTAAAGAATAAAGACTTGTTTTTATAATTCCTTTCAAGTTTCAATACTCTGGAAAGTTTTCTTTAAAGTGCTAAAAAAATATGTGCCATGTTAGAGGTGCCAGGCAAGCCTCTGTTACTGCTACGTGATACAAATGAGAAGCAATGAGCTTTGCTTAGTGTTCTGTTGGAATGCTGCTTACTCTGCTTCAAATTAATTTGCATTTGGCTGTGGGAATTTTACAAATGTGATATGGCAGCTCAAAATATTACTTTTGCCACATGAGCAAATGTCAGGAAAATTATCCATCTGCATTCACAACAGCACCTAACTGCACTGTTTCCTCCAACAAGATAGTGTCTAATGTCATTCAAACAAACAGATGCATTAATTTCTTTCTCAGGGAGAAGCAGGAAATATTCATAAGTGACAGCATATGTATCACTCTGCTAGTGCTAGTTCCATCTTGTATCCTATTATTTTTCTCAAACTGTTCAGGTACACCAATTTGAAACCTTGCTCAGTAACCATTTGCTTTACACCACACTTAATTCATCCAAATATTACTGGGCTCTTATCATGGAATTTCGAAAAGAATTATGTTAATGGAGAAAGTACCATGCTAATATTTATTTATTTAACCTCCAAAAGAACACAGCTATCCAGAGCCAGGATCAATAATAATTCCTCTAATGAAAATGCAGTCACAAACAGAATACCCCATCAGAAACAACTGCCTTCTAAACTAATCTGCTTTACAGATGAATAAATTCACTAAACAACCTGTTAAACAAATACAATCATGTTTACCTTCTACAGTGCAAGAAAGGCAAAAGTCAAGAAGCATTCCCAGGAACAAAGAACAAATAAAAACCAGTAATTACTTAATTTTGAACAATCATAAGAGCAATAATAGAGTGGTTTTCATCTTTGGCTACCTATATTAAGCAATTCATGTCTCACAGTAAGCTGAATGTCAAATAAATACTGCAAATTGTTTGCTGCTGTTTATGCCTGTGAAATGCAACTCTGTTTCTCTGCACATGTCCCATTTCATTAGGTCATACGGAATCATATTTTGTCAGTGTTGATTAATTCAGCCTAAATCTAGTCACATGACACACACTTCAACGCACTTAGTATCAAAAAAACACTTTCCATAATTCCAGTTATTTTTAAATATGAATAGATCCATGGAATTAACCAGTGACTTGCACATCAAATTTATTGCATTTCAAGCATGTTTTTCCCTAGTGTTGAGCAGTCATTTAAAATACTATTTCTCTTTAATTTTAAATTGCAACTTACAGACTGCAGAGTTGATTTTCTCTCTCTGTGAGAGGAGGGACTTGAGCTAATTCTAATGGGAATTACTGAGGCATACCATTAAAGTTTGAGACAATCTCAAGTTTTCCACAAGACTAAGTACCACTGTGCCACTTAAGACTATTTTGTGAAAAGTAAAAGCCTTGCAAAGGAACAGAGGTAAATTTTCCTTCTACTCTCCTATGATTAAGTTTTGTTTAAGCTGTACACATAGGACAACAAAGTTAAATATGTACATTGAATTCAGAAAAACAGGGAGGAGAAAAACGGGGATGAAGAGGAAAAAAATAAAATTAATTGGTTTACCTGATACTGTACAACACTTTTCCAGTTTTAGAAATCCTCAGCAACTTGTTGTCAGTAGTTACATCATGGAAATTTGCTCCCTTCTCATTGGCAAAGAATAAATCTGGCTTCCAAATAGAGTCCAACATAGAAGGATCCAAATCCAGGGAATCATCAGGATATTCGCTGTAAGCCAGACGTGAGTCATTCCACTGCTGTCTCAAAAAAATGTTCACTCTGTAGTCCTACAGAAATGCCATGTAAAAAGGTTACTAAGCCACCAAAACTCAAAGCCTCTTTTAGCTTTCTTTATGGTCTTAGACTTACTACAGCACCAGGATTATAGCAACCATTTGTGTTATCTTTTGAACATTCAGGTTGTCATTTGAAAATAAAGTTGTCAAAATGCTGCATTGAACCAACAGGTACATTTTCCAAATCAAAATTCCTTCTGTGGTGAGAAATATATGAACTGCAACCTCTATTATTAAATATAATACTTTTTCAAATTCTATGAATTAACTCAGAGGTGCTTAGAAAGTCAAAAATATTGCAGCAAGATATATACAATTTCAACAAAGATTCTATGAAGCTACCAATTTAAATAATTTGGTTCCAATATGCAAATCAATTATGTCTAATGTACTCATGAATAGTTGCTAATTCCAGTAAAGCCAAAATTGAATAGCAGAAATTAAATCAGCACTTCTTATTTACTATTTGTTTCCTTTTTCTATCTACTATGTCCTTTTCTCTGTATGTTCCTTCATTTACTCCTCCCTCTCTGCATCCCATTAAAATTGGCCTAATTGTCTTCTTCTGCTCAGTGGTCTGCTAGTTACAGCTGGGAAAGGCAGCAATTATTCAGAGGTTCGTTTAGAACCACTATTAACACTATCAAGAACTGGTTATTAAAAGGGAGAGTGAAAAGAGCTTTTAGGATCTAAACTCTTGGAGGGAATGGAAAGAAACAAATCCCTTTTTATTCTAATCCCGAATTTCCAAAGTTAGCAAATAAGAGCTTCATCTCTTCCAACTTCCTTTGCTTTCATAGCATGTTTACCTGAAATTACTACTTTCAATTTGTTTGTGAACAGTCTTTTAGAAATATATCTACTCTTCCTCTAAAAGAAAAATATTTAATAATATTTATATTGATCATAATATTTGAAGAAATATTTTGTCTAATAATTTTGCCAAGAGGACAAACTACTCCCATTTAGGATTTGTTTTACGGTAACCACAGTACATTAATATGGCAGGACTGTTCTTTTGACTTGGAAAATGTATGAGCTGACCTGGGTTTTACTAAGCAACCAAGCAGCATAGTCTGAAGAACTCATCATTCTTGAAATGTAGATTAATATTCTTACTCTGATTAGAGCTGCAGCTTGTTCTATATGTGGAATCTGTGAAGGAACCCCTCCAAACTTCAGCTTTCTCACCCTTTTCTCAGCAGGGTGGTAGTGAGGATATTCTGCTGTCCTGACAGAACATTTCTGATATCCAAACTAATGCAGGTTTTTAACCCAATGGGATGATGCTTTACAATCTCACTATGACCATGACTGTTCTTTCTTTTTTTTTTTCTTTTAAGTTTCATTTTGCTGTTGGGTAGATAAGAGAAAAAATGGAAATATCTACAAATCAGAGCAAGACAGACCTGACAGAGGTGTCAAGAATAACATGTTTAGTAAAGACACTTAGAAAAGCCCATATTGTGCTTTTTATACTGGTCTTGTTTCAGAAATCTAAAGATCAAACAGCTACTTGCAGTTCTGAGCTCATAAAACATCATCACATTTTGGGAGAACAGACTATCCATAAGCATACTATGTCTTGTTTCTTGGTCTTAGAAACTGAGAGTGTCTTATGTTTATAATGTGTTTTTAAATTTATGTGTGTCTTTAAGTCTATATATGTCTTAAACTTTATATGGGACAGCTTTAGATATAAATCCAGGAAAGCATTTAATTTTAATTCTCCAGAAAATAAGACAGAAGCTGTCATTAGCAACTGCCGATAGAAAAAACTGCTACAACTAGTTGTGTCACTGCCTTTAATTTTATTTTGTAATAAGATATATAATGAATTCTATGGAAAGCAGAGGGATTTTCCCCTCCATGATATAGAAATCATAAATAAGTCAAATCAGTAAATTATATAGAAATATATTTTTAAAAAAGTGCTTTCATGAACTTCAGTGGTTGGTGATTTAGATAACAAAAAACAGTCTGAAAAATCTTGTTTCATAGAAGAGCTTGATATGATGAAGATATATTATACCAAAATCATAAATAATATCAATAGGATTACACTACATTTTTCAGTATGTCCCTTCATAAATATATCAGAGCCATCACATTGATACACTTAGAAATGCTTTCCCTCTGCAATCCTTGTTGTTAGAAGCAAAACTGAACTGAAACCTTTGTTGATGTCTGATAGGCTTTGCATATATATGTGTAGATATTTTAATGAGAAATAAAAATGGAAATATAACATGCACATCATAAAAACAGCATTATTTTTTTTCTCCTATATTTGTGGTATAAGCAGTTGAGAGGGATGTGTGTTTACACATTCAGACCTAATCACGGCAGAATTTTAAATTTACTTTTCCTGTGCTAACATTGTAACTATCTTTTGAAGAAAAATTCTCTTGAGAATGGTAGAACAACATAGAGCTAAGGCAGACTACAGTGTGTATCTTTCAAAGTCCTGAGGGTAGAAGTGGGTGGACTGTAGTAATGCACTCCTACACAACCACAAGTACACCTGCTCTGCAAATTCTTTCTGACAGCACCACCGCTCTGAATAAGGAGTGTGGACCTGAAGATTCAATCTCAGTTGCAACACCAATGCCAGCAATAGCTCCAGGCAACTCAGATAAACAGCTTTCCTCTGTTCTCAAGCTGTAAGATCAGAGTAATACATACATACTGAAGGAATATTAATCTGATTAGTTTCAGTAGCTTTATCTGAAGATTTAGGGACTCAATCCACATATATACTTAGTTTATGTTATAAGAATGTAGATGGAAATCATCTTTCAGCAAATCCAAATCCAGATCCACTGCCCAGAGCTTCAGCTCTGGATCCCTTTACTTTCAGGCACTGCTGTGGAATGGGGAGCACAGTGGACCTCCCCTTCCTCTTCAGTGCTGCTTTCTGTCTCTGAACTGACACTTATCTTCAATCTTAGCTTTCCTCCCATCTTCCCCTCCAAGAGCAATGATTATCCAGGAGTTGAGTTGGCTAAGACAAACAGACAACTTATCTGGGCTTCCATGAATTGGAGTGGCTTACCAAAAAGACTATTCTCTCTTTTTAAATCCTAAATAGGAATGCTGACAGAAAAGTAGCAGTTTAATGACCTATTTCAAGGCCATGCAGTAGAAAAAGCACTTCATTACCTATGCACCTAAGCATGCAAGGTGTCCTGAATGGCTTCAGTGGAAGCCTTTTATGTAGTTAAAACTCTACATGTGAATGAGCCATGATCTTACAAGCTTATTTGCAATTATGGGGTTTTTTTCAAGCTGGAAGATAGTATCATGCCGTCAACCACGGCCAAGCTTTTATAATAAAGGAATGGCAACTTTTTCTGCTAACATAAGTATTTGAAACACAACTGGAGTTTGATGTATTCACCCCAACAGAGAATCTGCCACATAGTGTCAGTCATTGATTATAGAGCATAACGACAATGCTGTGTCCTCACAGTTAGTCATTTCTGTAATTAACAATTAGCTTGTCAATGTAAAGACTGCTCTTAGCTTCTCCTACGTTTGATAGCTAAAAAATCCTGGTCATTAGCAGCACTGAACATCTGAGTTCTTTGGGAAGCTGCCCAGGCTGATGTAGATTACTCATCTGTGATACTTAACTGCAGTCATGATGTACAGTGAATTTTTTGCTGAATACTGCATGTGTGAATGGTTCGAAAAATAGAAACAGAGCTCACTGGCATAACTGTTTTAATCAGTGAAGTTACTCAAGATCATCTTTTTCCCTTTCTTTGAAAATTAAGGCTTGAACGAAAGACAAATGAATAAATGAAGAAAATTTCCAACTATATTATCTTGACTCTATCCCTTTTTTATTATTTTCATTTTGGTATAATACATATCATTTTAATATGGAAGAAAAACATTTCTTTTGCAGAAAAATTCCATTGGGATACTGTCCTATATGTGTATTTTAGTGCAGAAAGACTGATACATATGCATTTTGTTTCTATAGATCTTTGGGACTAAATTTTGTGAAGAGTCTGTGGAATTCATGCATGGGAATGAGTACAAAATCCTGTTTTATCTCTGAATGAAAGTCTTAGCTTTCAGAAGAGTGTGCTGGACATTGGAGTTGTGCTGGCTTTTCACACAGTGAGGAAATTTTATTCTTCTCTCTGTCTTAATCAGAAAACAGAAACTATTCTTCCTAATGTTATCGAGAATCTGCCTTACTGAATTTAGTAGGTCTGGGACTGTAATACAGTTTTCCATGTTAATTTCTCCTACTAAAAGCTGCTCTAAACAAGTTTGCATCTCCCATGTTTCCAATGAACTGCTGTAGATCGCCGAAGTTATATTCTGATAATGTCCCTTCACTATATACACATGGTTTCACTAAGCATTCCTCTCCTCTGAGATGGAAGTGTCTCTATTGAATTTCCAATCCAGGCTTCTAAATGAATCGTTTAGTTTTATGTCAAAACCATCAAGAGCATTTTATAGGGTAAAACAATTCCTAGGAGTCAAACAAAACTTGTCATTTATCACAAGGGATGCCAACAGTTTTACCACATGATTATATCTATTTCAGAAAGGCAAAGTAGATAGAAGAGTAATTGATGTCTGCCTCTCAGAGTAGACTCGTAAAGCTAGTCAAAATAGTCATTAAAGAAGTGACAGCATTAAGAAAATCAATATCAAATCATTGAACAGCATCCTAGAGAAATCTTTCCATACTTTCAGCAGATATTATGAACAAAGCAAAATAAGAAAGCCAATAGTCTTTGTTTTTATCTACTTGAATGTTTGGCTGTTTTCAGCAAAATGTGTTAATGAACATTGAAAAGGTGCACATTAACATATTTGATAGAAGGTAAAATGCAATGAGGGGATTTAATCAAAGCAATGAAGGAGTCTAATTAATGCAATCAGCATTAGGTCGTGCAAATATTTTCATTGAATGCCATCTTGTAAAGCTAGTGACTTGCAGGATTTTGCTACTTAATGCTATGCTGATGGCTCTGCAAACCAGGATCAACAGACATGGCTGAGTACAAATCTACATTCAGAGCTATCTTCTCAGAATCCTTTAAACACAGAAAACAATTGGAGTTTTCCAAAAATAATGAAAATGAAGTCTGTTGATAATTATGTTACATCATTATTTGGTTTTCTCCCTGTTACATTTAAATTAATTTTAGTTTTATTTTAAAGTGTTCTCAAAATATTACAGATGCATACTCTAAAGCAATAACTTATCTGTTTGTTTTATAGCTCTGTATGTTAAAGATTTTCAGTTATAGCAGAGCCTTTCCCACGCTATTTAAGAAAGCTGTCTGGCCTAGCAATAATTTTTCTTTTATCTCTAGAAAACTTTAAATAATAGGGTGGGGGTTTTACACAGAACTATTTAGGAGCAGAAGATTTGTGTTTCTACATTCCTTAGGCACCACTTTCTGAAATTATGGCAGGAATTACAATTGAATCTAAGTGAATATTAAACAAAACGCATAAGTCAGGCTACATATCTGCTCTTTTCTCGTAATGCAAGGCTTGCAAGACAGTATCTATTCCATTTTATAAAAAAAATAGTTCTTTGGTTTACTCAAGTCTTTTTATGGGTATCAAGTTCATTTTTAATTACCAGGATCTCAGTCTTACAGGAAGCCAAGCACCTTTATTGTCTCTAGCTTCCGCAAATTCAGAAAGACCTGGATGGTCTGTAGGAATCACTGGAAAACAGAGTTGTGAAACTACATTGCCATTGTTTCAAAAGTGCCATAGATATGAGCACCTAATAAGTATGATGAGTTTATCACATTACGGTGAGAAAGCCACCAAAAATATCTCTTTAGTCAGGTGTATGTATAGTTGAAAAAACAACTGATCTTTTTTGTTCATATTTTGAAAAAGAAGATTTAAAAACTCAGAATCTTTTTAAATTAACTAAGAAGATATCTTTTATTTTTCTTAGCAAACATTGAAAAAAGAAAAGACTTCTAGCCTTCTAGACTAAAAAATAAAAATGTTGGAGTAAAATTTTAATTTTCTTTTCTTTAGCTTGATTTTGCTAATCTTAAATTTTGGACATTTTTAAAATAAAAATCTCATGTTTAAACGACATTTTAATTTTAGCAGTTTGTTTTGTTTTGTTTTGTTTTTGTTGTTTGTTTTGTTTGGGTTTGTTTGATTTTTTTTGTGTTCTTTGCATTCCGTCAAAATACAAATTTCAGTCAGGTGAAATCCCATCACTTCCTAGTACTAATTTAACCTCAAAATACCTGAGTCTTATAGCTATATTTTCTAGTCATTTGACTCAAGTTTTTCATTCACTCTGGTTACTGATGTGACTGCAATTCACAGAGATTTATCGAAGCTAAACAAGACTGTTGGCTGAAGCAACAGATAATTCAGCATGTGGTGTAAAACACAGTCAGATATGGAGCACTTGGCAAGGAGCCCCACAGCTGAGCTCTAGCCATTTCTTTGACTCTTCAGTGCTAATAAAACCTGAGAAAGCAGGTTTCCACACACCTATATTTGCTGCCATCACAGTCACTGCACATCATGGTGGGGTCCCTACATAGGTATGTTTAGATAGGTGAGTTTAATAATTTATATCTCTCTTTATATTCTTATTTTATGTTAATTTTTTGTTATATTATTTTATTGTTATTCAGATAGTATGTTTTTAGTAACTTAAAAACTTAGTAAATGTCCCCACGTCCTGAGCATCCCTATTCTGCATCACATCCCACTCCTTCACAAGATGGCTTCAATGACTAGCCCCACTCACCATTGTAGTTTCTGCTATTGAACCAAAGCTGTTGATAAATATGTTGCAGGTAACATTTACAGGAGGACCTGCAAGTTGAACAATAAATAGAAAAATTGACAGGTTGTGTTCATGACATATATTAAGTACTGTTTTTCTCTTGCCAATGACATCGTAGCACTTACCATTGTGGTTTCTGTGACTGATCCAAAACTGTTGATAAAAATATTGCAAGTAACGTTTACTGGAGGACCTGTGGAATGCAATAAAAATGTTGCAATATACATTGAAACAATAGTACAGATCCCTCAGCCTCCGTACAATCTGGTACAGATGTGGCTGAAAACAAGTAGAGAGTGAGTTTTCCCAAACAGATCAAGTAAATTTTGATCAAAAGAAAAACACTATTATCAACACTAATTTACTTAACCTAGTTACATTGAAAGCTGCTATATAAATACACAGAACTAAATCCTTGCATTTAGAGAGCATAAGAGAGTTGTGTGAGCTATTTTCTTATCCACAGTACAAGCACAAAACATACTTTAGCACTGCAACCACTTCCCTCTCCCTTCTCCCTTCCTCCAGGACTTAAAATTGAAAGATTGTCTCTCCACATCTACTCCACTCTGTAGGCAAAGGCTTGCCACTGAAATTCCCAGCAAGCACTTTTCACATTGACTCTACTCTACTGAAAATTGACTTAGACAAGCAGCTCTCTGAGCTAATCAGGAGATGTCTGGCTTACCATGAACAGATATTTTAGCAATATCTGTTCTGGATTGACACAGCTTTCACTAAGCAGCTATTTGTCTTCTCTTCCCTCCCACCTCCTTTGCTGGTATTCAGCAGTCACTGATGTGAAGCAGAATGAATGGGGACTTAATATTTAATTAGTTGTCTATTAGCCTCCTTGATATTTTAGGCGTGACGAAATAAACAGGGGTTCTTAAGTGAATAAACAAGGATAAAAGATAAATGCCTGAATTTCAGTGACACAAAAGTTGGTACAAGCATTGCCTATCAATTACTTTCTTCATTCCTTTCCCATTATTCTTTTTAATCACATAATTTTCCTTATAAATAAAAAAGTCAGTGCAGAGAATATAAATACCAATATTTGGCTTCATAATTAGATCTGAAATTAATTTAGAAAAGATGGAAGCATTATTACTTTCTTTTTTGAAAAGGGGAAAGATAAAGTATTGAGCACAGTGAAACCTAGTACATTGTCAGCTTCTTGAGTGCTAGACCACCCACCTACAAGGAAACAAGCATGTTGGTTTTGGGAATCAGAATCACAAGAGTAATGCATTTGGAGGCTGTTAAATTCCAATGAAGTGTGCTGTTCAACTCAGGTTTTTATAAGAATTGGTTTTAAGACACTTCCTTTTTATGTTGCAAATGAATTTTCACTTTCAACACCAAGCCAAAACAAGCCAAAGAGTCTGCTATTCTCCCTCTATGTTATCATTTCTGTTCCTTTTAATTGGTGGAATTTCTACTGGCTGGGCACCTTGACCAACATGCTTCTCTACATCCAGACAAACTGAACCACAGAATCATTGAAATTGGAAGGAACCTCTGGAGATCACCTAGTTCCCCTAGTCCATTCAGTCCCAGAGTAGGCTCAGCTAGAGCAGGTTGCTCAGCACTGTGCCACATCAGATTTTGAAGATATCCAGAGATGGTTACTCCACAGCTTCTCTAGGCAACCTGTGCCAGTTCTCAGTAACCCTCACATTAGAAGTTTTCTCTTATGTTTACGTGGAATTTCTTGTGTTTCCGTTTGTGCCCACTGCCTCTTTTTCTGTAACTAGGCACCACTGAGAAGAATCTGGCTCCATGTTCTTTACTTAAACCTCATCATTATTCATGCACATGGATGAGATCCACTAGAACCTTCTTTTCTCCAAGTTGAGTGGCCTCAGCAATCTCAACAACTTCTTGTATCACAGGTCCTTCAGTCTTCTGATTACCTTCATGATATTTTGCTGGGCTCATATCAGTTAGTTCATGTCTGTCACACTGGGGAGCCCAGAGCTGGACTCAGCATGCTAGGTGTCCCCCCAGTTTTAAGCAGAATGAAGGATCCCCTCCTTCAACATGCTGGCAACGCTTTGCCTAATGCAACCCAAGAGGTTATTGGCTGCCTTTGCAGCAAGGGCACATCACTGGCTCATGATCAGCTTGGTGTCCACCAGGACCCCCATGGCATTTTCTGCAAAGCTGCATTCCAGCTGGTCATCTCCCAGGTGCAAGACTGCATTTCCCTTTGATGAACATGATGAGGTCCTGCTGGCCCATTTCTGAAGCCTATCCAGGTGCCTCTGAATCACAACATAACCCTCTAGGGCATTAACAATTCCTTCCAGTCTTAGATCTCCTGCAAATTTATTGAGTGTGCACAATATCCCATCATCCAGGTAATACATGAAGATGTTAAACAGTATTGACCCAGTATCAATGCTCATAGTACACTAGTAGGGACTGACCTACAGCTGCACTTTGTGCTGTTGATCACAACTCTTTAATTGTCAGTTTTCCACATAATTGTAGCCAGTCTCTTCTTATAGTCTGTTTCAGCCTCGCTAAAGCTGAGATACACAATTCTCTCCCCTTATTCACTGAACCTTTCAAGTCCTCATAGAAGGCTACTAGCATTGTAAGTAATGATTTTCCCTTCATAAATCCATGTTGACTAACATCAGTCATCTTCCTTTCTGGAAATTACTTCAAGAGGATTTGTTCCAAGCTTTGAGGTAAGCATGACCAGCCTGTAGCTCCTGTATTCTCCTCCTTGTCCTTCTTACAGAGGCATGACATTATTTTTCTGTGTAATGAGGAATGTCCTCCAGTTGCCATGAACTTCCAAAGATAATTAAGAATGCAACCACCTAGCTTTCACAGCACTTTCACAGAATATTCTGAGTTAGAAGGGATCCACAAGGGTGATGAAGTCCAACTCTTAAGTGAATGGCCAATACAGGAATCAAACCCATAATCTTGGTGTTATTACCACCATGTTCTACTTGTGGGTGTTTCCTATCTGTTCCTATGGACTTGACTGTGTCCAGATTGTCTAAATGCTGTGTAGCCTAATTCTTCTCCACTGAGTTTTTATTGATTTGGATTTTTTCACAGGTCTCAGTGGCATGGGATTCCAGAAGATCATTCTTAAGAGTAAAGACTGTGGTGAAGGAAGTGCTGAGTTCCTTGGCATTTTCCCATGCACTTTGTAAAGCTTTCTTTAATATCAAGGTGTTGTCTTGCAAAAACCTTCACACATGAGCATGACATTTTCAGTTCCTGAGTGCCAGTAGAACATGCCAGCAGAACATAGTAAGTATGTAGTAAACATGCTAACTCCATGATGAAGGCATGCTTACATATGTAAGGAAACGTGCTACTGCATTACAGACTGCAATCCAGAAGTACACTGAGTAGGTATCTGCTAGAGCACTGTATCTTACAACAAAGCAAATACCTTCCTTCATTTCCCTACTTACCTCCCTACTGTAATTATATAGTGCCTTTTACTTGCCTTCTGCTGGTAAATGTGGAACAGTACAAGAACTCATCAAACTCAGTAGAAAAAAAAAAAGAGTAGGTTTGTGAACACTTGAGGAACTTGACTATAAACAATTCTATGGGACCTGCTTTGATGAGTCCCAGAATCTTGCGGAAATTGACTGATGTAGTTGCCAAATCACTCTCGATGATACTCTTCATGGTAATCAGGCAAATTTCTTGGTGAAGGGCAAAAGGGAACCATTACACCTATTTTTAAAAAGGGGAGAAAAGCAGATCCTTGGTACTATTGACCTCTCAATCTCACCTCTGTGCCTGGGAAGATCATAGAACAGATCCTTCTAGAAGATGTGCTATGGCACATGGAGGACAGGGAGGTGATTCGGGATAGCCAGTATGGCTTCACCAAGGATGAGTCCTGTATGACCAACCTAGTGGCTTTCTATGGTGGAGTGACTCCATGATTGGAAGAGGGAAGGGTTACAGATGTCATCAGTCTGAATTGCTGTAAGGCATCTGACACAGTCCTCCACAACATCCTCCTCTGTAAATTGGAAAAGTATATTGGCTTTCCTCAGCGTGGAGAAGAGAAGGCTCCAGGGAAACATCATTTTGGAAAGCAGCCCAGTAAGAAAGACAGGAACAAGTTTTTTTTTCACCAGGGCATGGTGCAATAGAACAAGGAGTAGCAGTTTTAAACTAAAATACACTCCATCCTGTAAGATTTGTCTAATATAATAGTTCATTTAAAATGAAAGCTGTAAACTTCTGTGAAGTATAGCCAAGGTTTGAGAACACGATCTAAAGTTCATCAAAGCCAATGGAAAAATTTAATTTGACCTTACCGCCTAAAATCTAAAATGAATTGACATTACCGGTAAAAAAATTCAGCAAACCATACTTTATAACTAAATTCTTTTCTATCTCTAGTTTTCCTTTTGTCATCTCCAATGCAAAAAGGTGCCTTTAAGGGCACATTCAAGATTATCAAAGTCGTCTTTGAATTATAAGGACTCAGAAACAAAAACACAAACCAAGACCAAACTAGGCAGCTAATGCTCAAATCAACCAGAAAGTAGATGTCTGGTATTCTGATAAACAGCTAAGATATCACTTCTGTTCCCTGCAGCTCCATCCTCCCTACTTCCCCAGAGGGTCTGCTGCTGCTAGTCAAAAGGACTTTTTGATACACTGCCTTCTTGAAAAACCCTGACACTATAATGTGTCATACACCTCCTGTGACTTCAGGGCACTTAGCACTTAGAGTAACTCAACAGTCATCTGCTCACCTTAACCACAGGAAACCTGAATATACCAAATATTTCCCCAAATTTGCTCTGTCATGTTGCCTCAAAACACCTGTACCAAAGGTGTCTGTGATCTTGTTTCCATCTGGCTAGAGAATGAATCCTTTCTTTATCAGCTGCCAGAGGGGGTGAACCCATCTCAATGTGTGGGACAGTCCCCACATGGAGTGATGAGTGTTTGATCCCCATCCAGCTCTTAACTCCAGCCTTTGTTAAATATTCTCCAGTATTGATAGCACACAGCCACAAATCTGCCTTCATTCGGTATATTCTTGAGAAGACTTGCTTGTACTGTTGCCCTGGACATCATCCTAACTGCAACTAATAATATTTGTGTCCTCAATTTCATCCCAAATCTTGCCTTTTTTTGGTGTAGAGTTTCCAGGTTGTGCCTGGCAGCCTTTTTGCCTTCACAGTAATTTCAACCACATAGATAAATTGCCCTTAGTGGGAATATTATAATCATACAAGAGATTTAAAATGATACTTGTGCACTTGCCAATTTTCTTGGATATGTGTATTTATTAAGGGATTTTCTAAGGCAGACTAAAGTGCAGTACATACTTACAGAGAACTACAGGAAAAGCAGAGATGCAAAAGCAAAAACGAGTGATAATGAGGCAGAACCACCTCACAGAATGACAGTGAAAATACTGGCAAGATACTTACAGATCTGTGAAGAATCCTACACAAAGTTCTACACATACACTTTGGCCCTTGTGCCAAAATGCATAGAGTTTTTTTCTACCATCTTGGATGGTTTATTTTGTTTCCATACACAGGGGAGAAAGGTGAGCCAAACTCCCCTTCTCCCCTTGCAGAGAGAAGGATAAACATCAGGACTGTTTGAAATTACTAAAGTCAATTCTGCGTGGTGTGGAGATAGGCAGGGATCCAGGAACAGGATCAAGGGGTAAAGGGACGAAGCAGTGATCCCACTAGGGACTGAGCATCCTGTCATCTGTGAGGCAGGAATTTCATGTCTGAGCTCAAACAAGGGAGGTGATCAAAATGAGAATGAGGGCAGGACAAAAACCCACATGCTGACCAAAGTACCAGTAACACATATCCTAGTACAGCAGAGAAGGGTGGAGGAACTTGTTGGAAATGAGTTTTTAATTGTCAGTGCTGGAGACAGCTGGAGGTTTAGCAACCATTTTTCCACAAACAAACTAAGCAGCCTCCAATATTCAGCACTGCCCTCATGAGACCTGAAACAGAGCTAACCCCTGTGGAGGGCTCTACTTCTGCAGCTGCAGTACTACAGGTGCCTGAATTACCACTTCAAGAGCTTGGCAATTCACCTCTTCATGGCCTTGCAGGCACATTCCTGTAAGTCAAACAAGGATGAACTGCTGCTGGGACACATCAGCTGACCATGGTCATTAGACAGGAGTAAGTTGTTCATCATCCTGGCTTCCTCCCTGCTCAGAGTGTGGCAGACAGGATAAAGACTGGAGCTCAGCCTGTCCTGTGGCCAGGGACCGTGGATATTGGGCCAGAAAGAGAAAGGTGGCTTTGATGCACTGGAAAAGTTCCTCTGTGTCACAGGGATCCTGCAGCTCCTCCACATGCAGTGTAGCTTGCACACTTGTTTTCAAGGACCTGTATAATGGGTAGCACAAACCCTGATGAGAAAATTCACAAGATTTAATGAGTTTGCTTAAGATTCTAGTAAGAAAGCAGAAGGCAGACCACAGGTAGTCTTTATTGCAAGCACCTCGGTAAGACTTCTTTCTTTCCCTATCATTTTGCCTCTGGGCAAAACCAATGGTTTCCTCTATTTAAGTATCATCATCTCATTAGAGTGTTAACAGCTTAGTCACAGGAGGCAAAATTAATGGCACCAAGACAACGTAGTTACACTAAGGCTTACAAATCATGGTGGCATTTTTTGTTGGGGAATGACGCCTTTCATTTATGAGGTTGTCTTTCTATAGGATTTCTGGCAAGTGCATCACCCTGACCTCCTAAGTATAATCATGTCCAGTAAACAGAGAATTTCTTCTTTTTTAGAAGTGTTCAACACAATCCAAAGTGGATTATTAAACTTATGTCATTTATTATTCATTGATGATGATTGTACCTACTAATAAACAAATAAACAGAACTCCAAATTAAAAAAAAAAAAGTGGAAGTGCAGAGGTCTCAAGGAACGTAGTAGTTGTATGGTATTTTGCACTGATGCAATTTGCTGGTAAAATCAAATAAAGACAAAATTATCGTTCTGCTTCATCAAGCTAAAACAAACATCCTCTGAAAGTTCATCTGTCATATATAATAACTTAGCTTGCTGAGAAAGCCACTTCTCCTGCTAGAAATACGGCAATGGTTTTGGTTGCTTACTGGTGCATCTAAGACTCAGAATCATATTCTATGTAATCAATATACATTAATGATCAACAGAATAAGGCCAAGAGCCCCAAAAGCATTTGGAGAACCAGAGAAAAACCTGAAAAGGTCTTTTGGTGCTGAAATTCTTCTTAGTACTTTCATTCCCATTGATATCACTCAGTCCAAAAATTACCAACTATCAGACATATATATATGAGCAACACCATTTATGACAACAGAATCTTACAGACTGGGGAAGACACAACATGCATCACCTACAGCAGGTGAGAGATAGAGGCAATGCTTAGTAGAATCATCAGGAAAGCATTACAAATTGCAGAAAGTGCAATTTTTTCTAGTTCCCATTGCCTATTTCCATAAGTGCACATGCAGACACACACACAAATATAAATGAACAAAGTAACATAAAGAGAACTCTATTCATATATCAAGATTTAAGCTGCTTCCCTTAGATCCTTGAGAAAGCATCTGAGCAAGAACATGGCCTTATGACATGTCCTGGATAGAAAAATGTCATGTGACATTCCGGAATTGAAACATCTTCCTCAGCAAAATTCCACTGAGGCCTCACAAGACAAATACTCTCATGATTGTCAGGTCCAGACGATTACAGAAAGAGTCATAGACAGAAAATTCTCTGCAATAAGTACAGCTAAAGCCATCTCTCCATATATACATTGACACAGTTTGAACTCAAACAGTGAGTAGTCAATTTCTGAAGTGGTATGTGAGTTTTCAGCTGTAGGACTACTGCTAAATGTAACAGGAGTCATGCCGATAAAATCCTATCAGCATTTCAAGGAAGGAGAATCCCTGCTAAGATGCACTTTTTTGTGCCTTAAAGAGCTTCTGAAAATTGTTGGATTGGCACGCTTCACATTCAGTGAATGCTTTTGTCTGCAGACCCAGTTCTGGAAGAGGAAGGTAAGTCTCACACTACAAAACCTCTTCGGGTCTGCATTTGGCATTACAGGATAGTCCATATGATGTGTTCATTCTTCCCTGACTCTTTCTGCTGAGGCTGATAACAAAAACATATATTGCTGTCAACTCAGGGTTACAGTGGGATATATCCACACAGGTTATCTAATAGACACTGCACAAGAACAATTTTCAGGCACTATTTTATTTCACTTCACAAACTGGGAGTTCAGAAAAGAAAAGCCCTTTAAACAGTTGACATGTTCCTGATTTCCCCAGCTAACCTGAGCTAGTCTACAAAGAATATATTGCCATAGCAGTCACAATAGATTGTATGAATGCTCTAGAGCTGGCTTTCATCTGGGTAGTTTGAGGGATGGTACCAAGGTAGTCATGACAGGCTGGAATTCCCTGGGGGCCATTAACCTCAGATATTATAGTATATGCTGAGCTCTGTATCATCTCAGTGTGGTGCAGAGCACCTCTGAGCAAATTACCTAAAAGGTAACTCAGATATTCCTACACAACCCTCAGCAATATTTGTGACCAAGTGTGGCCAGTCCTAGAGCTAAAGTCTTCCATGTGCAAATGAGACTGTAGAAATAAATCTAAAAAAGTCAGAAATATTACATCTGGAAACTTCCCATTGGAATTATAAGCTTACAGTGCAAAGTTATTTAGTATGTATGTCAACTTTAAAAATATTTAAATCAATGCTTTAATCTTTCATATGTCCATCAAACTCATTCTCTTTCTCTGAGCTTTCCACTAATCTTTCAAATCTTCCTATTCCAAATCATTACAAGCGCCTTACTATAAGGCATCTCTTTCCAAAGTTTCTCTTCTTCCAGTGCAATAGAACAATGGACAACATTTGGGGAACCTGACTTGTTTGCTTTTCTTCTGATATGAAAAGTCCTAGGCACCTATTTCTTTTCTTATCACAAAACATACCTCACTGAAGTGGCTCTCAGCCTCACTGCAAGTAGGTAGCAGAGATGCTTCTCACAGCTGATCCTGAGAAACTGCTCAGTTCCTTTGCATTAATGAAGACAGAGCTCTTCTCTGCTGATCAGCATGTGAATTGCAAAATATGTGCAGGGCCCTGGGACACTCCTAAATGTGATTAAATGAAAGATGGTCTTACATCTATAGTCATGAATTCTGCACTCCAGTGTAGGGTCAGATAAATTCCTTCTGGGTAATTGTGTTATTAATAATATTTTATGAAGCCAGGGTAACCTACTCATCTTAAAGACTGCATGGAACCACAAGATAAAAATATCCACTGAGAAGAGAAGGCAGGAGGGAAGATCTTAATTAAAAAAAAAGTATTAACAATAATTTTAAAATGTTTTGTTAAAATAAAACCAGTCAAGGTTTCTATTTTAAGCAAGAATGAACTGTTTCGTTTTCCTTAGCATACTTCCATCAAAATATATCTTTAAAAAGACGTTACCTTTTTCCTTTCTCTCTAAGTATGTCTTAATTTGTTCCTTCTTTGTGATTCTGATCTTGTGTTGCAAAAAATTAGTGGAAGGTCAGTTATAAGCCTCGATAGGTACAGTCTCAAATACAGGGCTCGGTCAATACTTCTCTCTGTGGCCACAGAGAGGACCCAGAATTGATTTTAACTCCTTTCTTGTTCCTCTGAGCCTCAGACACTCATTTTATTTCACAACTCTGCCAGCTTTTCCTTTACTGTCTCCATAATGTTTCTTGCTTTACTGTCTGAAGAAAGAAAGCATCTTGGGTGACTAACATTACAAAGCAGACATTGATTTATGGCTGCTATGGAATTCTATACCAAATGATACATAGGACACAGATGAACAATGGGATTTGGACAAAAGGAATGACTCAGGGATAGGGAGAAATAACAGCAGAAATGGT
Organism: Pithys albifrons albifrons; assembly: GCF_047495875.1. Taxonomy (NCBI): domain Eukaryota; kingdom Metazoa; phylum Chordata; class Aves; order Passeriformes; family Thamnophilidae; genus Pithys; species Pithys albifrons. The sequence continues at coordinate 10,186,885 of NC_092458.1, forward strand.
CAGGACTTGGTATGGATGTCAATCTGCAACAGATCAGAGATACACTGACCGATATACTCAACACAGCTAGTATTAATCAAATAAAATTTCCCTTTAATTTTCAAAGCTTTCCCCTTTTTTACCTCCTTACAGTTCAACTCATTTCCATACAATCTTTGCAGAAGATTGCTTCGAAATTAATTCCTCTGTCCTGACTGTCCCCTTCAATGTTCTCATCAGCTGATCTATTGCCTGTTTAACTCAGCCTTCTATCCCTCTCCTTTACACATCCTTTTCTTTCGGGAATCTCCTATCTGGTCTCCCACATCCAAAATGCCAGAAAGGATTTGTATTTTTACTGTAAGATATCCTTAAGGTATTTCTTGGATGTCTTTCACAAGCAGGTTTTTCAGTCATCAATTCTTCCTATATATAAAATGACTGGAAGAATGGGACATGAATGAGAACTCTTCACCAGCCTAGAAAATAAGCATCTCCTGGATTGGCAGGCTTACTTTTTGATGCAGGATGTTCACTGCATTTCTGTGAGGAGCATCACATGGCTTTCGCAGAGGCTCAGAGCTCTGCTGGCACAAACCATGTTGCAGTGTCAGGCGTCTGGTCTTTTTCTGGATTCTACCACCAATAGTCACACAAGCACAAGTCTTTTACAAAGTCATCCAAATAAAACTATATCCATATTGAGGAGTTTATTGACCTGAATTGAATCTGTCCCTAATTATTTATAATTTTGCTAATTCAAACATTTATTTTATTAAAACCCCAAGGAGTTAAATCTGGTTTTTACAGATTTTATGTGCTTTGCCTCACACAAAACACACTTCAGAAGTGTGACAAAACCAAAATTGTCAGGGGCATGTAGACAAAAAGTGCATAATTTTTCTCGGGAGTACAGAGCCAAGGAGCTGCAAAATTCTCCCAGATGCTTATTTTAGGGTGCTTCCTATAAACAGACTGGCCAGAGGTCTTTAACACCTCCAACTGCTCCATCTGATGGGATATTACTGGTTGGAAAAGAAGAACTTATGTGAAGAGAACACATCTTCATTTTTAGTTTGACATGGAGAGAGCATGTGCAAGCATTTATGCACAGGCAACAGGTTACATCCATATCGGGAAAAAAAAGGACCTTGTTCATGTGTTCCTGGTTTGGCACCATGCATGTAATTTGCACCTCTTCAATGACTGCTTTAAACTGTGAGAGTTTATAATAGCATTCTGAGCACAACTATTCTGTTATTTAATTTATTATTTAGGACTAATCCTTTTTCAGACTTAGTAAACAGTACAAGAAGAAATAGTAATTCTGGTAAGTTGGTTTCATAGCCTGAAACATAGACATAAAAGCAACACACATTGGGATTAGAGGCAGGCTAACATAATGAGTATTGGTCTGGCAAATTTTAATCCTAGTTTTTCCCTGACCAATTATGCCAGTTTAAGGAAAGCATTTAGCCTCTTCTCAGATATGTCTCCCCAAGTACTAAAGCGAGGGAGATAACCCATAGTTGTGTTCCTGGGTTGGAGGAAGAATTAGTTTGCTCATGCAGTGTGTAACAACTCATTGTTGGTTATCATGCTTTAAGGAAAAGTGACCACAACTCAGCTAGTTGCAGATGTGCCCAGAGATTTCTATGCAGCCCTGGGCTTTGGAGACACAGAAACACACAGGTAGGGGTTATTAGCTTTCAGAGAAGGGCATCATACTGCTACTGTGCTTCCCTCGACACTGTTTTCTATGGCCAAAAAAGTCCACTGTTTGCTATGGCCAAAAAAATCTCAGCCCCATGGCAGGTAGAAGGTGTTGCAATGTCTGATGGTGCAGTGAATAATACCCAGATCCTGGTAGAGGAAATGTAAGGATCTCATATATTCCCTGGGCAGAACACGATGCTTCAGCACAGTAGCAGACCACTTGCAGAGAACAAATAATCTGCAATGGACTCTGTGGGCACTCCTGAAACTGCTTTTCAGCAGGGCTGAGGTACCTGATTCAAGATCACCGCTCAGGCCATTCTACAACAGATCAACATTTACAATCTTTGAAAAATCAGTCAAAATTTTCAGTGTTTCTGTCTGCAACACACACAGTTTTGCAGCCAATAAAAAACTTGCAGAGATTTTGTGCAGAAAGGGTCCTTTCTAAGAGCTTCTACACCTTCTTTAGACTGAAGGGGTGCCAACTTGCACCTCATAGGCTACAAGGTTGTGGGTTTCTTTGAAAATGTGGTGGGACATCTCTCACTCTCTCTTACTCAGAGGAGATAGGATTCATCCTAAAGTGCAGCTATGGTCACTGCTAAAAATATCAGGTGTAGATAGCCTACTGTACCCAGAAAGTTGGGTAGCAAAGCATTCAGGATACAACGTTTGGAGGGAAAATGCACTCACAAATATTTCTATGTTAGCGATCAGGATAATAAAGAGCAAAAGTGAGAGAAGTGCTGGCTCTCAATCTCTGTCCTTACAGTGCTTTCTCTAACACTTACATCAGCTGCCTCTAAGGTGTACTGGCTACAACAGGCACTTCTGCGCATCACATCAAAGTGGTCAAGAGGCTCTCCCCTTTCAAACAAGCACTTACACTGCAAGGTTGAAAAGTCATGTTCCCTTTGGATATTTTTCCTGGCTTAGTTAAGTTTGAAAAATAGACCTCTCAAGATCATTTATAGTCTTTTGGATGAGATACTGAACCATTTAAGCTGAGGGAAAACTGGACCAACAAATTTCTATATATTATAGAGGAAGGCAAGCCACCCACAGACACCGTTTATTTGCAGGTTGGAGTGTGGAGTGTTGAGTCATTACAGATCCACCATGAGAGGAATCCCTTTCCTGTGGAATATAAGGCAGGTTCTGATATACCTGGTCCATACAGGGAGATGGAGATGGATCAGTGCCTCATCAGAGAGCCTGAATTTTGGTTAGGGTTGAGGTGGGTGCTAGGTGAGGCAGACTAGGACAGTTCTATCCACACTCAAGAGCAGAACTGAGAGAAACTGAGGAACTTTAAAGCAAAACTGTAATATGCTGCCAGGTACACAGCAGGTGGATGAGGGATTTCTAGAGAGGGTTGATTTGGGGCATTTAAGTCATGTTTTAAATGTTCCTTTCTTATATTGACTCATGAAATCTTTATGCTTCAACGCCTCCCAGCTACAGACACATAGTTGAGGCATAAGGAGTAATCATTGTCTTCATGCCCTGGCAATACTTGAGGATTGTTGGTAGCTTGCACAGTTCAAATAAGCCACTAGGCTGCTCTGATTTATCCCTTATAAGTAACTTAATGCTTGGTGAATTACACTTTTCTCTCATGTACTGTACTGCACTGCTCAGATCTTGCAGTTTCCAGAATCAGAGCTTTTATATTTCTGTAAATTTTGAATTTTAATCATGGACTTGGTGTTTATGATATTGGTAGGTCATTATTTATGCCAAACATTGTGCACCCTTCATCTCAGAGCTGTCAGTCCTTATACCACTGTGTCTGCATCATCTGAGGGACTGCTCTCTGCAGACTGTTAAAGTCACTCATTTCCTGGAAAGACTGTGAAATGCATATTTGGAAGAGGAACTGTCAAACATACATTTATTGATTACTTAATCAGAGATTTACATGGAGCCACAGCCCATGGCCAAACAGCCAAGAACCTCACTGGCACACACACAGGTAAGGGGACAACAATGCAGAAGAATGGAAGTTTGAAGTGGAAAGGACCTGCAGAAGGAAGAAACTTCCCCTAAAGCCTGAAGTGCCCTCACAGAACTGATACACCATTCTGGAGAGTGCAGAGGAAGGAACCATCACATCAAGAGAGACACTGGAGCTGAGCAAGGCAGCTCCATCTGCTCCCTGTGTAACAACCTGTGCAGCTCAGAAAAGGTGACAGCTGAAGGTAGTGGATAACCCTCTTCTGAGAGGTGCAGAGAGAGGCACCCACATGCTGACCACACATGCTCTCTAGAGAGGTGTGCAGCTTACAGGGCCTTGTGTCAGGGGTGTCTCCAAGACACTACCAACCCTCACACAGTTCACTATTACCTGCTACTGTTGTTTCATGTGAGCACCTGTGATACAGCCAGAGTACTATCAGGAAGGATTACAGAGCCCTGAGGGTGGTGATAAGGGACTCTGGAGTACAGGAAGCTCTTTCATCAGTCCTGCCAGTAGAGGGAAGGGTTTTAAAAGAGCTAGTCAAAACAAGTGAATCAGCAAATGGCTACAGCAAAATAGGCAGGAGTTTGACTGGTCAGACCATGGGACTCACTTTGAGAAATGTGGTCTACTGGAGGTTGATGGGGTCGATCTGTCAGGGAAGGGGAGGAATGTCTTCAGTCACAGGCTTGCCAAGCTGGGAAAGTGGGCTTTACACTACAGTTGTCAGGGGAGGGCAAGCTCAATCCACCCCACTCCTACCACTTTGATGGCAGTGCCAGGAAGAGACATCCAGAGCCTGAAGAGGGATTGCAGGTCAGCAGGAGGGCAGCTCAAGGGTGGCCCAAAGGAATTTCCCCAATACCATCCAGTAAGTCAGCTTCCTTGAGACCCAGCTTAAATGCCTCTATGAAAACACATACAGCATGGGGAATAAACCAGGTGCACTACAGACGTGCACACACCCACAGGGTGTGATCACATTGGTATCATGAAGTTGTGGTAATATGGCAACTGTGACTGGAATTCTCGAATGGAAGAATACAGGCTCTTTAGGAAGGACAGGAAGGGGACATAAGGAAAGGGTGTCTCCCTCTATGTCAATGACCAGCTGAAGTGAATGGATCTCTGCCTGGAGAAGAATAAGGAGCTGACCAAGAGCTTATCGGTCAAGATTAAAGGAACAGCAAGGACAGGTGACATTATAGTGGGGGTCACCCAACCAGGAAGTCTGAGTGGGTGAGGTCCTTATACATAGTTAAGGGCACCCTCACATCCTCAAATCCTGGTCCTTGTGGGGGACTTCAATCACCCTGACATCTGCTGGAGGGACACCACAGCATGGCATAAACAATCCAGGAGGTTCTTGGAATGTGTTGATGTTAACTTCCTTCTCCAAGTGATAGAGCAACCAATGAGGAGAAGTGCCATGCTGGACCCTGTTCTTGCCAACAAGAAGGGGCTGTTGAAGAATAGGCAAGGGCTGTCTTGGCTGTAGTGATCATGGAATGGTGGAGTTCAGGATCTTTAGGGCAGCAAGGAGGGTGCACAGCAAGTTCACTACCCTGAACTTCAGAAGAGAATACTTTGGCCTCTTCAGGTACCTGATTGGTAGAGTGCCATGAGATAGAGTCCTACAGTGAAGAGTGGCCCAAGATAGGTGGTTAATATTCAAGGATTGCCTCCTCCAAGCTCAAGTGCAATGCAGCCCAACAAAGAGTAAGTCAGGAAAAAATGCCAGGAGGCTTGTGTGGATGAGCAAGTAGCTTTTAGACAAACAGAAACCTTACAGAATGTGGAAGCTGGGAAAGATAGTCTGGGGGAAGTTCAGAGAGGTCATCTGAGCAGCCAGGGATCAGGTTGGGAAAGGTAAAGCCCTATAGAATTAAACCTTTCAGGGATAGTAAGGGCAACAATAAAAGCTTCTATAGGCACATTTGGTGATAAAAGGAGTGCTAGGTAAAACATGGGTCCTCTCTGTAAGGAAACAGGAGACCCAACCACCCAGAACTTGGTGAAGGCTGAGGTACTCAATGACTTCTTCAACAACAAGTGCTTTAGCCACACTGCCCAAGTCACCAAAGGCAAAGGCGGGGATTGGGAGAATGAAAGAACATTCACCATAGGCAAAAATGGGGTTTGAGACCATTTAATGAGCCTGAAGGTGTCAAAATCTGTAGGACTTGATGACCTCTGTGGGTCTGAGGGAACTGGTGGAGGAAATGGCTAAGCCATTATCTATCATATTTGAGAAGTCATGGTAGTCCAGTGAAGTTCCCACTGACTGAAAAAGAGGAAACATAACCCCCATTTTCAAATAGGTAGAAAGGAAGACTCGGGGACCTAGAGGCCAGTCAATCTCACCTCTATGTCCTACAAGTTACTGGAGCAGATCTCCTGGAAACTATGCTAAGACACATGGAAAATGAGGAGGTCATTTGTGACAGCCAACATGACTTCACAAAAGGCAAAGCATGTCTTACAATTTTGGTGACTTTCTATGACGGGATTACAGCACTGGTGGATAAGGAAAGAACAAGTGATGCCATCTGCCTGGACCTGTGCAAAGCATTTCACACTGTCGTAGACAACATCCTTGTCTCTAAACCAAAGAGACATGAATTTGATGGGTGGATCACTCAGTGGATAAGGAACTGGCTGTGTGATCACACTCAAATAGTTTCAGTCAAAGGCTCATTGCTCAAGTGAAGATTAAAGATGAGTGGCATTCCTCGGGAATTGGTATTGAGGCTGGTTCTGTTTAACATCTTTGTCAGTGACATGGACAGTGAGACTGAGTGCACCCTCAGCAAGTTTTCTCATGGCACCCAGTTGTGTGGTGTGGTTGAAGTTCTGGACATAAGGGATGCCATCCAGAGTCATCTTGACAGGCTTGAGAGATGGGCCATGCAAGCCTCAAGAAGTTCCAAAAGGCCAAATGCAAGATCCTGTGTGTGGGTCAGGACAATCCCAAGCACAAGTACAGGCTGGGCAGAGAATATATTGTGAACAACCCTGCGGAGAAATACTTGAACATGACCCAGAAATGTGTGCTTGCAGCCCAGAAAGCCAACCCTGTCCTGGGCTTCATCAAAAGCAGTGTGGCCAACAGAGTACTGCATCCACCTCTGTAATCAGCACAAGATAGTTGTGGATTTGTTGAAACGGATCTAGAGAAGAGCCACAAAAATGATCAGAGGGATGGAGCACCTCTTCTATGAAGACAGGATGAGAAAGTTGGGGCTGTTCATCCTGAAGAAGAGAAGGCTAGGTAGAGATCTTACAGCAGCCTTCCAGTACCTAAAGTGAGCCTACAAGAAAGATAGAGAGGGGTATTTTACAAGGGCATGTAGTGACAGGACAAGAGGTAATGTCTTTAACTGAGAGTAGGTTCAGATTAGATACTAGAAAGAAATTCTTTGCTGTAAGGGTGGTGACATACTGGAACAGGTTGCCCGGAGAAGCTGTGTATGCCCCATCCCTGGATGTGTTCAAGGAGAGGCTTGCTGAGTCTCTGAGTAACCCAGTTTAGTGGAAAGTGTCCCTGCCCATGGCAGGGGTGTTGGAACTAGATGATCTTTAAGCTCTCTTCCAACACAAACCATTCTATGATTCGATTATTCTATATTCATATTTTCAGAGGGGAAAAAATTAATTTGTGTAATGGGTTTGATCCATGGCTTCCTCAGTAAATGGTGTAACTAAGGAAGTGGACACTACAAGGTACTCCACATGTGTTTTCCATGTAACAGAGGAGGAGGGGAGGTAGAAGGGAGTTTAGCTTTCCTTCTTCCGGGAGGTGGGAGTAGGAGAAGCCTGGACGATCTGTTCTGTTTCTGTTGGGTTTTTTTTCCCTGGCCCGGGATGTGGGTGAGATTGTTTCATGCTTGTTCTCCCTTTCCTGAAGTCTTTAATTGTATTTGTCTGTTTCATTTGTGGTTTGAGTTTGTGTCCCCTTATTTCTTGTTAAGCATTCTTCCCTTTTCCCTTTTTTTCCTTCCCCCCCCCCCACCCCGCCCCGGGTGGGGCCCCACCTAGTGTGTAAATTGCATACGTGTTTGTGGATGTTAGAAAATACAATTTCTTTTTAAGTCAGTTCAGTTTCTTTTGAGTTCTATTTTCTTTTCACTTTTTTCTCCCCTCCTTTGCTGGGAAGGCTTTGGGAGGAGGGGGAGGGAGGCAGTCCAGGGTTGGTAAAGCACTAGGCCAAACCTGAGACAGTTTGTCTAATAAAGTTGCATATTTCTGTTTTAAGAATACATATTTCCAGTAACTATATCACTGTATGAAATAGATTTGCTGATTATAAATAGGTATACTTGTAGTAAATTTAGTGTACATGTTTTTATATATTCTAAACATAAACTGCATACTTTCCAAGAAAGCCAAAACACAACAAGATGCTTAATGAGTGACCCAAGGGCTTTGGCTTCAACTGTATAGATAATTTAAATCTGAACATGACACTGGATGTGATAAAAATATTACAGTTAAATTAGAACATGACCAACACAATAGCATCTGCTTCTTTGATATCAAAGGTCTTTGGCTCTGCTTTAACATTTGTTTTTCATAAATCCCCTTGGCATTTTATGTAGGAGCTGAAAAATATTCCATGACGGTGACCAAATCCATTGTTATCTCTTAATTACATAATTGGTTCTGAATAAAGGCAACACACCAATATGATATGGATCACTGTGGTTAATCTTATAAATATAAAAGAAGACCAGGACTGATCCTCAGCTTGGATGCCAAGCAGCACTAGTTAGCTTGTGCTTTAGACTGCTGCATGCTTACAGCCTTTCTGACTTGCTTTGGAGGCAGCTGGATGCAGGAAGCTCGGACAGAGATTCAGGGAATGAGCAAACAGCTAAGCAGCCTAGATAATCAAAGGGGTGCCTTGGGCTTGCTGTCTGCCCCCATTTGTCTAGTAGCCTAGACATCACATATCTAGCCATGCAACTCAGCCAGTCTATTCATTTTGTCAGAAAGAACCTGAAATTAAAGAAAGGAAGGAAGAAGAACAAGGTCCACAGCTGCCCCTCCCCTCCCCAACCCCCTCCTCCCCTTCCTTTTTTTCACCCTAGCAGTTTTAAAAGAAACACAATTAAAAGGATCCTTGCATAATTGCAGTAAAAGTTTTCTGCCTGGAAATGTGCATACGTAGGGTAGGGGCTGAACATCATTCTTTACCTATTTTTTGTAGTTGAAGAATAATAAACCAAACCCAGATCAACCCAATGTTCTGCATGTAAAGATTCTTGTGCAGTATCTTACTGTGCAACGAGATGTGTGTACACAACAGTGTAAAGTTTTAAGTGTGTTTCAAGACAGAAAATAAACCAGAAGCTTACCTTCCTAATAATGAATGTTTGGACATCTCAAGCAACGTATATTTAGGTAGTGCCATGTCCTGGCCACATCTGAAAACTGGCTTGGTAACCTCCCTTCTCCTACAATGTGTCTTCAGCCTGTGCCCTACAACTTGAATGCACCAATAATGTGCCCTTTCCTACTATATACTGTTGTGCCTCATCAGGAGTTGAGTCTCCATTGCCCTTGGCCATTTGAGTCTTTGAACTGTGTGAAAAATAGCCCAGTACAAGATGCTCAGCACAGCTGACTTCATGGCCAGTAGTTGTTACCAACTGAAGTGTTGCTTTGGGAAGGTTCTTAACCATTAGAGAAAAAATGACAGCAGTACCACAGCTTATCTTGGGTATGTTTTTCATCTTTTATGTGTTTAGATTAAGGTCAGCTTTTGCAGACAGATCCTCTAATCACGTGTACACAAGGTGTTTTTATTTATTAAGCTTGATGCCACTGGTTTCACCCTTAAATGTCATTCAATGATTTCCATTCATGCTTTTTAAGCATTTCATTACTGGTCAACTCTGGGGCAAAATAAGTAAGCAATGGCCTTGAACATGTGGGAAAAACTGACCCTTGCTGCCAAGGAGTTAAAGTATTAAAGTGCATAAGCCATTTCCTGTAACAGTTGTCAAGCTAATTTACAGTAAATTACTTAGTCCATGTGTTTATTATTCAGATATAAACCCACTGACTCAGCATGAAAATGACACTACACTGCTATAATCATAGACTAATTTCTACAACTATAGCCACTACACTCCCAAACTGAATCAGTAACAAAACAGTAGCTTTTAAGCAAGTTAATTTAGGCTGCATTGCACCATCCAGTGATGAGGGTAACACTGATGGGCATTGCTGCTGCACAGCTTCATGTAACTCCATTAAAAAAAAAAAAGTAATATTCTCTAATAAATAATGGTTTAATTGGAAAGAATGAACTTAAAACATGGAATAAAATTTAATACAAAAGAAAATCACTATCATCTTCATTGAAAATGTTTTCCCTACCAGAAGATAACACTTCTGAAGCTCTTGTTGACCAACTACCCTGCTCTCTACCCAGTGCAAAACAGCCAGCCCACTACTGAAAGTATTTAGCATAAGGGATGTAGGGGTGCCTATTGATGTTGTTTTTCTATCTGATAATTTCCAGGTGATGTTTAGATTTTAAGTAGTATTAGAAGATAAAGTTGTTAAAACATGGGAATATTTAGTAACCACTGAAAATCAACACCTGCTAGGAAAATGTTAAATTCAAGTTGACTTTCCATTAGTTCCATGTCTCATGTTGTGATTTAATTGCAGATTGATCCTTTATATCATGGCATTACATACAGGGCTCCTGAGGGAGCCTGAGCTGAATATACAAGACACCACTTCACAATCCCCAGTTTCTAGTAATAAGAAAGCACATTCTTCACTAGTTTTATAACACAGGTGCTGTACACTGCTATTTCTGGTTTTTTATTTCACTTTGAAAGCAAAGTGAGCAGTGGAAAAAGTAAAAGACATCACTCCTCACCGATTTTACCACTAAAAAACTAGAAAATTAATATTAATTAGATAAAAATGAACCATGCAAGTTTCATCTTTTATTGCTTTACAGAAACCATGCTCAACTGATGATGCAAGTGAAGAAGAAACCAAATCAACTCACAGGGCTATGAGTATATATTTGTAGTCAACAGAAAGGCTTTCAGGGACTTCAGTTAGTATTAGATTACAGTTATCATATTTACATTTAAAAGTATTCCCCTCTGTGTCCTTACACAAATTATTAGCCTATTCAAATTCAATGAAAGATAAGTGGAAGATGAAAAAGTATGCATTAAATATCTGACAGAGAGTGATTAAAGAAAAAACATTTTGAAAGCTGGCAGTCTGGCTCTTCTTTCTGACTTCTCATCAGGGGAATATTTCCCCTCAGAGCCTGGTCATTTTGTATCCCATCAACTCGGTGCATTAGGAAGAACAAGAAATAGGTTTCTCTGCTTTCAAATGATTGTATTAAAAAAATACAAAAAGAAAAGAAAGGATCTTTCAGTATACCGTACTTCTGAAAAAAAAAATACACACACGAAATATACCTCAAACATCCATGTTGTTGATGTCTGAATGTTTATATATTCACCTGTTGCTCTCACACTATCTTCCTCAATTTTTAATTTGCAAGAACAAGTTAGGAAAAAGCAGTAGCTAATGACAAAATGCTTTATCTGGATAAAACACCTTGTTCCAGTAAGTAGCATTTTCCTTTCTCTTTAGAATGCATAGCCTTTATTTCAAAAGTTAATCAAATAGCTGCTGTTTTCCAGTAATTTGAACTAGTCATAAAAGTATATTTGATTATTGTATAATCAGTAGTATAAAATAAATATGTTCTGCTCAGTTGCACTTCCATGAAATCAGATTTTTCTGACACTCCAAAATGCCTGTAGTGGACCCAGAGAAGGCTATGTAACTGGTCTAAGGAGGAAAAAGCTGAACAAATGCATGAGTAGAATCATAGAATATCCTGAGTTGGAAGGACCCACAAGGATCATCAAATCCAACTCCTGGCCCTGCACAGGGCCATCCCCAAGAGTCACATCATGTGCCTGAAAGTATCATTCAAATACTTCTTGAACTATGTCAGGCTTGGTGCAGTGACCACTGCCCTAGGAAGCCTCTTCTGGTGCCCAACCACCCTCTTGGTGAAGAATCTTTTCCTGATATCCTCCCCTGACATAATTTCAGGTCATTTCCTCGGGTCCTGTCACTGGTCACTGCAGAAGAGAGACCAGTGCCTGCCTCAACTTTCCCCAGTTGTAACTGCAATGAGGGTTATAGAAGGCAAGTGACTTCAGCCACTCCTCATATGGCTGCCCCTCTAGGCCCTACAAGGAGCAGCTGAGTACTGGCATGACTATCCTGATCCACATCTTTTGAGAAACCTAGCAAACAAATACTAACCCCAGACTAAAATCAAAGCCAGACAGAAGATCCATGGTTTAAACCATTTCTTGTGCAGCGTCTTTTTTGTTTAAAATAGAAAAACTGCTATAAGTGCTATAAGTCAGTAAATAAGTCAACATTTCATACATTTATCCATTTATATAATTTAGACTATAATGACAAATTACATTAAAATAGCCTTTATCTCCAAAATTATCTTAAATATATTTGTGAACAGTAGAAACTGAAACAATTTATATTATGATCACAATAAAGACTCAGTTAAAAAATCTTTATTATACTAATTTCAAGAAAAATAAATTTAATTTCACTTTTTTGCAGCTGTCCTTACACTTTAAAAGGAAGAAGTATGCAATATAGAACAATAAGCATTTTCAATTTCTTTTAAACATTAACAAGATTTGGGTAACTAGAATATCAGTGCACATCATGTGGACTGAAACATGGTTATCAGCTGACAAGGTTGTAAATGGTGATGTGAGGTTCAAAACCTTAACTCTCTAGTTCTGAACTCTGAGGCCCAAAATACCATTCAAAGGAATTTATTAAAGAACAAGAAAACCTTTCAGACCCCTCACCAGAAGACAGAGCTCTGGGAGAGCTCACGGATATGAAGTTAAGAGAAAATATTGAACATCTGTTTATCAGTTCAAACTGCTGCAAAAGACCATCCTGCTCTGGACTGTGACTTACTGAAAAAAATCAAAATAAGAAACAAGAGATGCTTTCCCAGTACAGGTTCATAGCTGTTGAGAGGCAGCAACTTCACTTTGGGAACACAAACAAAACATGGGACTCAGAGGTGAGAAGTGTCTGTCAAACAGCTGTGTCTGTGCAAACGTTGTGCACAACATACCTGCTCTACCCACTTGAAACAGGGGAACAAAGCTATGAATCTGTCTTCTATGTTTTTTCATTAAATGATTTTAGACACGTACCGGGGAGCAATAGAGAGCTATCCTTAAATCATCCTATGACTTGCTGTTTCTGGTTTTATCTGAGCTACAAGAGATAAAGCTTTTTTCATGCCCTTTTCATTGGAAGGGTAAGAATAACTTCTTAATGAATGCTACCTTGCTCATTTCAGGCAATTTCTGCCTTCATTTGCATTCTCTAAACCTTCACTGTTACTCATACAAACACTCAAAATGAATGTGAGAGCCGACTGCAATATTACTTACTGTAAGCTAATGTGGACACCAGTTCAGGAACTCAATAAGCACTCTGAAATTAAGACTTCAGACATTACTAACTGTTTTTTTAACTCGTCAGCTTTTAAACCTTTGGATCTGAAAGTCATAGGAGGCTGCTCCTCACTCGGGCATAGGAAGCAGTCAAAAAGGCACTTTGTTCCAAATCTTGTAATTTACACATTGGAACACAGAGAAGAAACTGATCTTTGATCTAAATTTAATTAAACACTTTTCTCATTGACATACAAGCTTCTTCTCTCCTTACAGTTCATTCACAGACTAAGAAATTCTTAATTTTTTCCAGTCATTACCATATTTCACAGCACAGCTAACAAGGCTTAATACAGGAAAAAATGCATTTCAGCAACCAAAGCATTGTAATGGGTATGAGTGCAAACATCCATTGGTATGAGATTTGTTAAGAGACAAAGCATTTTATCAGTTTTCAAAGACAAGCCATATTTTGAGCATAGAAGAGCCAGTTTTGGTGGGATTATAGGGCTCTCCCAAAATGCTAAATATTTGCAATGAAAACTTCTCTCCCAACTCCTTTCATACAATACATAAGATACTCTGTGCTCTCTTCCATCGGGGTTTATGAGACTACAGGAAGGAAAACTTGCTTTGAGTAATAATATTTGCAAAAGAAGCCTCCAGTACACAATCTTCTTTGTGCTGGAATGCTGGTGATGACTTTCCACAATTCAGTCTAATTGTGGAAGAAAAGGGAGCTGTCATAGAAGCACCAAACAGAATACAGTCCATATATTTTTCAGGGATCCTGAGACATAGGTTCTTATATGTCATTCAGATTTGCAGGATAAAATCTTCTCTTTGCATTCCTTGAGTCCTATCTCCCTATTTTGGGGAAGAAGGTTTTACTTTCCTTGAGTTGAATGAAAGCATGGACCTTTGCTTCAGACACTGTTATAGAGAAGACAGGAGCTCAGCATGGAGGTGTTAATGGTATTGCTTTCATGGCTTTAAAAATTCAAGAACAAGTAATCTCATTTGCTTTTAGTATGAAACCTGAAATTCTATTTACCATATTAAATTAGTAAGGTCTTCAGGAGCACTGTCTGACAGCTAAACATCACTGCCATGTTAAAAGAGGGTTTTCAAGCTCTGGACCTTATTACCTATACTGGTCTCCTAGTCCTCCCCATGGATCAACTGTTCTCCATGACACTACAACAGTAGAAAACTGAAGTTGTAGAAAACATAATCCAAACTCAGAGGTAAGAACCCCTCAAACCTAAAATTTGTCCAAAGTTGTAGCAATTAATTAATCAGAAGTCTTAAAAAAACTTACCTTTAAAATTTGGTCTGATTCTAGCATCATAGCCCGATGTCCTTCCCATCAATTTGTCCAAAAAATCTGAAGGAGACAGGGTCTGTGAGGGGGATTTTCCAGATCTTGCATCATGTTCTTTACAGAAAGTTGTCCTAAATAAATTATTAACCACCATTAGCTGATATTTAGTTTGTATTGTATTCAAGTCATGGAGAAATTATAGCACCAAATAAAATTGTTTCAATTCAGGGAAGGTAGTGATTAATATTTTTATAGAATAATATACTCTTTCATCTGAAAACTTTATTCTAGAAATAAAAATGAGTTTTAGGTAGTATGCATGAACACAGTTTTCTATTCAGAAAATAAACCTTAGCTTTAAAAATAAATTTAGCATAGTTTTAAGGCCTTAGAAGATCCAATTTACTCTCCACCTTAATGTGTAGAGCAATCCTCCACTGACTTTGATACCCTATTTCATATCATTATTTTAATTACATGCATGCTGTTAAAACTATATGTTAACACCGATTTAAAGTGGTCTTAAACTTCCAAACAATAGCCTGTAACACCTTCCAAGAAACACTGAAAAATGCTGGGTTTGTTAATGCTGGGAAAGATATAGATGGAAAAAAAAAACTGGGGTTTACAGATCCTACCAAATAAAGATTTAAATCACGCTAGTAAATGTCTGTATTCGTCCACAACATGGCAAAAAGGGTTCTGGAGTCAGTCACAGCTGATTTTATGGGAGTTTTGCCCCCACTCAATGAGGATTGACTAATAAAATTTATTATCATCAGCTGGTATTTATAGGCAAGCTCTTGAAATACATCTGTTTTCAAGATTTAAGAGCAAACTTCTAGTACCATATGATGCATGTGAAATGCTGTGTACATAGCATATTACATATTGCAAGCACATTATGTATTGTAGAGAAAGACAGTTTAGGAGTTCCCCATAGTTGTTCCCTAGGGAGAAAGGAAGTAGAATGAAATCGTCATATTTAGTTTGTAGAGGCAAGATTTAATAATAAAACATTATCTTGATTCCTAAATGACCAGTTTCAATGTGCCTCTTTCAAATTTATCTTTGAGCTAAATTAAAAGTAATTCTGACTGACTTCTTAGCCACTCTCCATTTATATATATGCCCAAAGGGAACCACTAAGTTTTAGGAATGTTTCATGGGGTATTTTGTGCATTTATATGCAACTATGGAAAGTCAGATATACATGTGATCATCTGAAATGAGAAGCAAATATGAAATCCTTTTGGTCTTTACAAAAGCACCAGAATAGTTAAAAGGCAAGGTGATTTCTTCTTCAAGTAAATTCTTGTGGTGTGATTCCATACGCTTTTTCAGGTTCCACTTATAGGGGGTGGTTGCTTCTTTTTGCTTTTGTCGGTGACATGATGCTATTTAAAATATCTTTAATATTTAATGCATAGCAGATGATATATCCCACATGAATAATAAAAAAAATCATTTAAGGTAATGAAAACAGAAAAATTAATCTAGTACACCTACTTGGGATATTCCTAGACAAATTACTTTTGTTTTCATTCTGAGCCTACTAGTTCTGAGTTGTGTTGTGATCTCAGGCTCAGAAATATAAACACTGTGTTTCACTCTGTCACTGTATGTGTACCTCATCACTTGTAAAAAAAACACTTTTACACACAGACACAACTGTATTTACAGATGCAGAGCAGCATAGAATATGATAGTTAATCTCATCTAAAATGGTAGTTAGGTTAGTAATACTGACCTGTTTGCTTACTACCACAAAAAGTCAATAGCTGAGCCAAAGCTCATGAAACATTAAAAAAAAAAATTTAGAAACACTGCTACTTTAAGTGAGCACAATACCGGTCTGACCCAGGATTTTCCCAAAATCAGAGGGCTGGTTCTCTAATTTCAAATAACTACATCCCTTACAAAACTGGTACAATCATTTTCAAAGAGGAGGGAACCAAAGCAACTTCCTAAACAAGCTGTGCTGGGAGCACAGAATTTGCATTTTGGAAGAAAAGACAAAGAAACTGGTTTTAGCTATATTGATATTCAGTGAAAAGAAAACCACGTCTTTGAATCAGAAAATGGGAAATAGATCACCCAAACTTGAGATTATTATTTTTTGTGTTTGTTACCAAGCAACGAGTCTCCGAGTGTAAAAGGGATAGTCTATATAGAATGAACACAAAACACTCTGAAATACAGCAAACAAACTAGGTTAATGTGACGTAGTATCTTTATACTTATGATTCCCACAACCTTTTGACAAATATTATTACAGAGTGGTATCACCTACCTGAAATGGTTTGTCTCTAAGAAAAATGCAAACAAGGTTGTCAAAATTTTCACTAGCTGCCGGTTCATTCCTTCTGCTTTCTGTGATGATTTGGAAAATATCCCAGAAACGATTCCAGAGAGATGCAGGGGGAAAGTAAGCTGCTGCTGCTGTCTAGATTTCCAAATTCAGCTACAATTTAATTTTCTTGACAATCAGGAAGAGAAGGTCTGGATCTCTATAAAGTGGGGGTAAAAGAGAAGTGCCAGTCCTTGGAATCATGGTCAGGTCAAGCCTAGGCTCATCTCCAGCACCCAGCACAAAAGAGATAAGGCATCAAACCCAGTCGTTCCCCCGACTTGCTTTTGGTGATTGCCAGGTGGGGGGCGGGAGGGGGGGGTGGAGGGGAGGGAAGAAAAGAAGAAAAGAAATTGAAAGAAAGGAAAAGAAGAGGAAACCCAACTATGCGAGGAGCATCAGGCAAAAGGGAAGAGCGCTGGCAGCAGTTCTGTTGCCGGTATGTTTAATTCCCCTTTCGCTTGGAAAATTAGTATTTATGAACGGTGGTGGGGCTACTGGGTTCGTCCGCTTTCCCCCTTTTTGGGTAGGGAAGCGTCGGCGTTGCCGGGGAGGAAGGGAAAGAGGTTGTGCTGGAGAGCGGGCGCGGGTCCGCGGGAGCCCCGGTCGCTGTGCTGGAATGGGGCGGGAGGGAGCGCGCATTCAGCGCTCGGACAGCTCCGCGCCCGCGCTGCGCATGCGGGGCGGGGGGGACTGCGGGGGCGCGCCCGGGGGGTGCCCGCGGGGTGCGGGGCCGCGCGCGGGGGATGCCGTGTGCGGGGGCTTTGCGGGGAGGGAGCGGGTGGTATCCCCTGGAAGGGCGTGCGGGGGCGTGTGTTTCGGCGATTGGGAACGCGCGGGTGTGTTGGCTGCGGGGTGTCCCTGCGTGGCGTGGGGGTGTCCCTGCATGGCGTGGGGGTGTTCCTGCTTGAGCGGGGGGCTGTGAGTGCGGGGGTGGCTGTGTGGGTGTGTGTTTGTGTGTATGTGTCTGTGTGTGTGTATTCGCGTGATGTGTTTGTGAGTGGGGGAGTCCCGCGTGGGGTCCGCGGGGTCGCTGTCGGGGGACGGGTGCGAGCACACGCCGCGGGAGGCGCTGCGGCACCATCGGGCACTGGGGCGGGCGCTCCACGGGCAGGGGAGAGGCGGGAGGTGCCGCCGTTTCTCTGGGGTCTGTGTCCAGGCGGGAGGTGCCGCCTTTCCTCTGGTATCTGTGGAGAGGCAGAGCGAGGGAGCTCCCCGTCCTCGATGAGGAGAAGGAGGATGGGAAGGGAAGGGACGAGCACCCAAGTGGCTGAGGGAGCCTCGAGAGGAGACGACAGATAGGGGACCATATTAATGTGTGCAAATATCTACTGCGGGGGGTGCCAGGCTCCTATCGGTGGTGCCAGCCACTAGGACGAGAGGCAACAGGCAGAAAGTAATGCACAGGAAATTCCACCTGAATACGAAGAACTTCTTTAGTGTGCCTATAACTGAGCACTGGAACTGATTGCCCAGAGAGGCTGTGGAGTCTCCCTTACTGGAGGTATTCAAGAACTGTCTGGATCCAGTTCTGTGCCATGTGTTCTGGGATAAGCCTGCTTGAGCAGGGAGCTTGGACCACAAGACCCACTGTAGTCCCTTTCAACCTGACTTATTCTGTGATTTTATGGTGGGTGTGGAAGAGGACAGTCCCTGCAGCTGAACGTCCCATGGAGTTGGACCCTTTGTGGGAGCTATTCCATGAAGACCCAAGTGGGTGTGAGCAGGAGAAGTGGAAAAAGAAAACAGTTTGAGGAAGTTTGTGGAAAAACCAAAGGGGAAGATTGGATAATCTCCATTTCTGTCAATTTTATTTCTCCATGGTGTAGAGAAGAAAACAATGCAGCAGCTTACTAGGGGATGTTTTCATCTTTAGACCCCAACATTTAGGAAGATCCTTTTCTTTTTATGCATAGGGAGTGAGAGCAGGGAATGTAATTACCATAGACCCCAGAGAAGACCAGTGTCATAATAGAGGTTAGGCCCAGTTTTGTCGTTCTCCAAAGCACAGTCCTTCTAATAACCATTCCCACATCTTCAGTTGCTTTGTTAAAAGTTCTCATGTTAAACCCAAGCTGTCACTGTGGCACCATGTCCTTCAAGAGGAGGAAAAGAATAACTGGTGCCTCTGAAGCACAGCTGGTGACTGAATAGAAGCCCTGTTCAACAAATACCATAATCCTTAGAGCATTTTGGTAACATGGTTTTAAATAGGGAGTTGGGTAATCTTGTCTTGTAGTGTTCAGGGAATATAAAATGCTTTTTCATCTGCTATTATCATGGTTTGCCTTCCCTATCACCACTAGTTAGTATCTGATTCTGTGTGCTGTGCATCTCCCTGAGAAGAAGCTGGATGCTTCCCCACCCTTTCAGTTTGTTCCCACTGAAAAAGCCTTAATTTTGTGTAAATCAGGATCAAATCTATTTCAACAATGTGGAAATCAATTCCTCTGAAGATGTTGGTTTTACCCATCCTGCACTCCCAAAATAAACAAACTACTGCTCTTTTCTTCAGTTTTAGGTTGAGCTGTAATTTTAAGTCCAGCTATATTCTCCTGCCACAGAGCCAGTTTACCTGAACACTGCTTCGCAAAGGTATTTTCATGTACACGCTTTTCTCATATCTTCAAGTAAAAAAAATGCTACTTCCTGATGGGCACTGTTATCATGTATGTAGTAATCTGGACAAAAATGCTTCTGAAAAGGAGTTGTTCTGTTCACACATTGGGAAAAAAAATCAAAGCCACATACCATTCATTAAATGAAACTCAGTTGTTGCATTTTGTTTGTTTAGTTTAGTTTAATAAGGTAGGATGTATCTGAAAAAAAATAAAGAAAATACACAAAATAAAAATTATAGAAAATCATAGAATAGTTGTGGTTGGAAGGTACCCTAAAGATAGCCTAGTTCCACCTCCATCCCTGCCATGGACAGGGACAGCTTCCTCTAGATCAGGACTCAGAAGTCCTTCTTGTACTGAGGACACCCCGAGCCTGGATACAACATTTCAGATGGGGTCTCACAACAGCAGAGGGGAAGAATCACCTCCCTTGATCAGCTGGTCACACTTCTGCAGCACAGGATTCATTTGGATTTCTGGTCTACAAGCACACATTGCCAGCTCATTTCCACCAACATCTTCCTATCCACCAACACCTCCAAGTCCTTCTCCCCAAGGCTGCTCTCAATCATCCTGCACCCAGCCTGTATTTGTGCTGCAATTGCCCTGATCAAGTGCAGGACCTTGCACTTGGTCTTGTTGAACTTCACAATGTACATGTGTCCCACCTTTCAAGCCTCTCAAGGACCCTCTGGGTGGCATCCCTTCCCTCCAGCGTGTCAACCAAATCACACACATAGGTGTTATCGACAAATTCGTTGAGGGTGCACTCTTTCCACCATCCATGTTGTTGTCAAAGATGTTAAAATCCACCTTAACAGTGATTCATAGGTGCAAACACTAGGTAGTGCAGCATTTTATGCACAAAAAAATTGAAATAACTGGAAAAAAGCAGCCCAAAGCTGCAAATCTAAGGTAAATCCCTTATTGCCTTACCTGCTGAGTTTGTGTCAGTGGCATACAAGAAGGTCCAGTAGAAGAAAGGCCACTGAATTTGTTTTTATTAAAACCATCAATGTTTAACATTAGGCATTGAGGGCTGGTGCTGAATCACTGCACTATAACATCCTCTAACCTCTTCAGAAACTAGGTCTTTCTACTGTCATATTAAAAAAGAGAGGTTGTGTTGCTCTTACTGCAGTATCTTGTTCTGAGAAATAAAGCTCACAAAGCTGCACCTGGAAATAATGGAATAGTGTTGAGTCAACAGACGTGTTTCAAAGTTTGTGCCTGTTCCCATCTAGATAAGAACCCAGTAATAGTGCTGTATATTTTTACTTTAGTTTAAGATAAATGGAAAATTTGAAGAGCAACGATTTTTATCAGCTGCAAGAAAAATCTATGTCTCTTTAACCTACACTGCCACCTGCTTAAAAGTGTGAGGAATCTCAGAACTGCTTGCAGAGTTTCTAATGCAGAAGTCACTGATGCCTTCCCAATCAGGCTGTAACTATCAATTTCATGACATGACATGCTTTTAAAGACCTATAAATGTTCATTACCCTTTTTGGTAACTGAAAGTAACTGCACATTTCTGTAAGTTTTCTAACTAAAGAAACCCTACTTAAAATTCTGTTTTCCAAGATTTAGCTGCTACTAGCCATTTTCTGCTCTTCATGGCTATTTGAAATGCTAAATAAAAATTGCAGGAAGTTCTTCAAAACATCCTTCCCTTAACTGAAGACTGAAAAACATCATGAAAGATGTAATAATGAAAATTTTAAGTGCCTGCTCCATCATTTCTTACACCTCCAAATGCCCAATGTTGAGGGACATATTACTGAGCATAGTGGTTAAATACAAGTGTCAAACAAAACTCAATTAGTAAGGGTTGAAAATAGCATGTCACTGATGATTATTTAAATAACAACAACAGTCATTCAAATAGCCCTCTGTTTGACCTTCTAAGGGCTCAGAGCAATCATTTTCTCAAATCCAGTTCAAGTTCCCATCTATATTAGAGGAGAAAGGGGGCTCAGATTTCAGTCCATCACCACTTTTCCATAAGTTAACACATACATCAAAAAGTTCTTGCTTTCGTTCTTGCAACACGTTTCTTGCACCTCATCCTCCTCACATAAAAAGGTTGTTTATAGTTGATTTGAGTACTGTAAGTCTCCAAGGTGTCATGCATTCACAATTAAGTAGTGTTTATAAAATGTACACCTGATGGTGAGGGATGATTTACAGCTCTGCAGACCAGGTGAAACCATTTGGGAGCTCTGTGCCTGGGTGTACACTGCACTTGCTGGTGTCCCCTTCCTGTGCCAGTGCCAGAGCTATGAGGAGGAGAGCCACTGATGAGCAGCAGTGTTCTGGATGAGTTGTGTATGTTGAATTGCACAGATGTGGTTCTTTCAAGTATCACTGATTTGTTATCTCCCACAACACATTTTTCATATCAAAAGTGTGGCCAATGAATGGGAGTCAATGACTCCCACCTGGGATGGGAGGGGATGCTTGTAGTAAAACAGCACAGAGATGTGAAGGAGACAGAAATGCTTTTAAGGTGAAAAGGCTAAAAATAACACATCCCTGTGGATCCCCAGGCATATACAAAAGTTTAATAATCGTACCAAATTTGGCATATTATTTAAAGTATGAGCTAATTCAGTCCAATTTCTCTATTCCACCTGAATTTCTTAAGCACTAACTACTGAGTAGAAAATAGGACAGAATCTCCCTGTTTCTATGTAAATGATTTTATAACAGTTAGTTGATGGCACATGATTTATGTTTGTTTGCACTGTTTATGCATTTCTGAAAACTTAAGAAATGGAAGAAATAAGGTCATACCACTTCCTCAAATTATGATAAATAAGGGATCCAGAAGCATGCTTCTGAGGAAACAAAATCCATCACTTCAAATATGCAATTAGTGTCTATAAGAAGAGAAAATTCAATATAACTTCTAAAATGGTATGTCAAATTATCATAATTGTTGGATTCTGCTTAACAATGCCAAGTGTATTTCAATATAGTGCCAAATATAAATGAATAAAGAGTCCAGTCTATGTAAAATATCCACTTAAAGTGAAGAAAAGAAAAAGCCAAAACAAAAACCTGAAGGTAATCTAACATGACTGCATGTTGAGCTGAGGATAAGAAACCAAACTGGCCTGTATTTTGAACCATATTCAACCGTGTATGAACCATAACAAACTGTGTAAAGGCTCAAACAATGTAATCAAATCCTCTTTAATTTGAGAACTCTGTTAATAAGGAGCCTCTTTCACTGAATGACAGTGATAGCCTTAGTTATATTGGGACAAGGCAATAGGTAGTTTCTCAGCTGTCTGTATTAAAAACAAATGATGTACTTAAATCATTTTTATATCCAACATTGTCAGTACAGCTCCATTTTTTATATATTAAAAATATTTTAACACCTTTCCTTTTTTTTAATTAAAAAAATCTCCCACATAGAAATTCCTTATTGTTCTCTATTATGCAGATTTTTTCCCTTTTAAACAGTAAAATAGAACTGGAAAGAGAGAATAATACATTTGTTTGAAATGGAATTAGATATTTTAAATATATGGTACATATTGAGTTTGCTTCCTATATCTGAATTTTGTTTTCTGAAATCTTGAATATATATTATATATACTACATACATAACAATCTAATATAGGCATGTATTTGTCTTTGCATTATAAAGAACCTTATAATATGATTTTCTGGTGTAATTTTTTTACACTGAAAAATAAAAGAATTAAAGAATACACTAAATCTCATTTGAAAATTAATGGTCTGAATATTTTACAGTGTCAGTATGTAGGGAATGGCTTCAATTTTGCCAGTTGTCTCAAGTAGTTTCAGCTATTGATTTTTGGCATTATTAGATTCCTGGTTTGCATGATTGGTAACACTTTACTCCTCATGTGGTACCATTACAGAATAGGAGAGCATTTTGTATAAATAAAGTGAAAATATCTGGCATTTGGAATACAACAATGTTAGAAATAAGGAGAAAATATTAATATAAAGTTATTTGTACTTCAAAATGCCAGTGGAAGAAGGAAGAAAGGTGAAAATGAGCAACTCTTTCAGTCCTTGACCTTCAGCCCCAGCTGTGGTTCATACTGGAAGGGGGTGTCAGATACCCAAGAAGGAGAAAAAATGGTAGTCAGAAACACCACAAAATTGGGGTTTTTTTCACCTTTCATATTTCCTCCTGGCAATTTGGATACGAATCAGGGTCATTCTCAGCACTTAACTGTCATTTGTGACTTAAATTCCTTAAGACAAGATGTATTTTACATTGCACATTTCAGGAAAGTATCCAAAGAGGACTCTTCTTCCAAAGTCAGTCTCCAGTCATGATGAAAAAAATCAGTTTTAAACATTAAACTGATTTTTTTTTTTAAATCACTTCATGTGAAATCAGACCCTCCTTACTTGGAAATGATGGCTTAGAGTAAGGAACCCCAGTAGCCAGAAGTGGTTCCAGACCCATTCCAGCAGTGGATCTCTCCCTCTCTGTCTTGTGCTACTTCAGTTTATGATAGCCAGGAGGCAAAGAAGGTGTCCTGAATTGACAGGGTAGTATCCATCACCTGTCTTTGTATAGAGTCTAGGGATAACCTTGTTTGTACTTATATCCAAAGTATAGTTGAGTGAATTGAGATAAATTCTTGTTCCTTTGTATGTGTCTGTGATTTGGATCACCACCCCTAAATCATAAAAAATACAGAAAAAAACAATTTAAACCAACTAAAACTCTAGTTTTGATCTCACTTGAATGGAAACATCATTAGTTACAATTTTTACGAAATACATCACACGCACATTGAGATTACTAAAGGGGGCCACTCAAAAGGAAAATCCATTACTTGAACTAAGGTATGTTTATGTTTACTGTATATGAATCTGTGTCCCCTGGCAGTTCAATGCCTCCCTGACACCCAATCCTGTCAGATCTTGGATGCTCAGCAGGGTCAGCCCTGGTTAGTACCGGGTGCTGTGACAGTCCCGAGGACTTCACTGTCACTGTCCAAGCTCGCTCAGCCATGGCAAATGGACCTTAGGACTTAAACAGTGGGGCCAGTTCTGTGCACGCTGAGCCTCACCTAAAAAACCCACTGCACGGGCTGGTAGGAGACACCTATGTGCGGAGAGCCCTTCCCAAATCTTCGTTCACGAACTCTGGCCATACATACATACATACATACATACATATGAACCTGTAGCATGCAGTTAAATGCCACCCTGACACCCGATCCCATCAGATCTCAGAAGCTAAGCAGGGGACGGGAGACCTCCTGGGCATACTGGGTGCTGTGTAGGTTCTAGTCCCGAGGACTTCACTGTCACCCTCCAAGCTCGCTCGGCTGAGGCAGATGAATCTTAGGAGTAAAGGGTGGGGCCAGTTCTGCACATGCTGTGCCTCACCTAAAAAATCCACTGCGCAGGCTCGAAGGACACACCCACGTGGGGAGAGCCCTTCCCAAATCTTCATTCAGGGAGCCTAGCCATACATACATACATAAACCTGCACTCAACAAATTTATGCCACTATGGCACACATATGCCACTACCCACCTCTTTTGTTTACTTTATCTGAGCTAACCACAGCTATTAGAGAAGAGATTTTCACAAGAGATCAACCGGCCATCTATTTCTTAGAATTTGGTAGCCAAATTCAATGTCTGACCAGCATTCAGTAATCATTAACATTTCGATTCTTTCAAGTTCTGACAGAAACAGCAACAAGAAAGAACTATACAAGAGTTTTATCTAATGTATGTCTGATAAGGTGACTAACAAAGAGCTCTGCTATGTTAAGATGATTTATGTTGTGAACACTTTCTTCCAATATATTTATGTATAAATACATGAAAATACCGTCACACTTCTTGATTTCATTTGCAGTAATTATTTTGTGCCAGCTGTTATATATTAACTTGAAGGACAAAATATCTTACTTGTATTGTAGATTAGAGATTTCAGCAGACAGCAGAATTGTATAGTAACAATGATTAATGCTGTGCATAGTAATCAGTTTAATCATGTCTTCCCTTAATGCTTGTAAGCTAAGTTTGCTTCTGTTCTCATGGTGTTATTTCACAAATTTTGGTCTTTGATATTTAATTGAGTATGCATTCTTCCTGGCTTGCAACAAAACAATTTTTTTACCCCATTTAATGCTTATTAAGCTGATTCAAAATAACATTTTAAAACAGATTTTACAATATGGTATCTGATCTAGCCATAAGGATGCTGAGATCTTGAGTGGTGTAATCATGTATGGAGACTCAAGAAAAGCTGTAAAGCTTAATTTATTTATAAATGG
Source organism: Pithys albifrons albifrons (assembly GCF_047495875.1). Classification (NCBI taxonomy): domain Eukaryota; kingdom Metazoa; phylum Chordata; class Aves; order Passeriformes; family Thamnophilidae; genus Pithys; species Pithys albifrons. The sequence continues at coordinate 10,212,648 of NC_092458.1, forward strand.
ATTACAAGGGTTTCTTTAAACTGATCTTTTAATTTCATATGCCTGGTGGAGACTGTGATAAAAATAATCATGGTACAAAACACAGATGATTTAGATAGTTATGTGTGTCCCACTTGTGCTGGTTTCTACCTTACCAGGATTAGCCACTCTCTAGCAAAACCAAAATGCAGACACATACTCATTTTCAATACTGCTAACAGATGTAGAAACCCCACAGAACAGAAAGGGGGAACTACTTCATTCAGATGATATTTAGGATATTTACCTGTGGCATAAAACTACAGTAGTGTGGAGTATGCAATAAGGTGTCAACATCTAAAACCAAATACTAACGTGTATTCTGAAAATATTTTGTGGTTTTCTTCACCACAGAAGTATCTCATTTCTATATTTTCCCCTAGAGTTTACTAGAGAGGAGAATCAGAAGCAAACCCATGTGAAAGTGGGGGTGCATAAACTCTTTGCCCATATCTTTTCCCCTGTTCTAGTTACTGGAGAGAAAGTGTATTTTCTAACTCAGCTGACAATCTCTTCAGTTTCTGTGGTGCAGTGTAGAGGAGGGGTCTCAGGTTCTGCATTCCAGTGCCTCACTGCTAGCTCTGCATCTGCCTGGCAGCAGGCAGAATTTGGATATTCCTGTGATAAGGAGTCTATTGAACCTCAAAACCAGAGAAAAGGTCCAGCAATATATTGACTCCAGCATCACAGACTGCATGTTATTGGTATGCTTGTTCAAAATCAGTTTTCTCTGTGAATAGAGATATCTGCAAGGTATCTGCTAAGTCATTAATAATATTAGAGCCATGATTGTTTCTTAACTGTAGAACACTTGTTTTCCTATGACAGCAATTCATGCTGTGGCAGGGTCAGGTTCTTGGGACCTAAAGGAATGAAAATTCTGTTGAATTATGTCTCAGTTCCCTGTAAGGCTGTCTGAGATCTGAAGATGAACAGTGTTCCAGAAAGGGGTGATTTATTTGTAAATGTATTGAGCAACATTAGCATGTTATATCATTTTATATAAAAGTCTTTCTTGGGTTCTTTCTAGCATACACTGAATAATAGATAATACTAGAAAAATTGCATAAACCAGTATTTAAAACATGTTAAAGAAAATTTCATTATTCAAGAAGTGGTATACAATCATATAATTAAAAGCTATAACGTAATGCATTATTCATTATGGGGTAAAATGAAGATTGCCTGTGCATTTCCTGGAATGCTTAACCATACAGGTCTATGTTCTTGAACATAGCACCTTGACTGGTATATGAAATTTTTATTAATTCAGTAGTTTAAATTATATTCTCATATCTGGTGGTATTCACTGACAAAACCAGTACTGAGTGACAGAGAGCCAATATAAAGAAAAAATTATTACAAAACATACATTTTAGTCAACCTCTTTTCTCTATGGGAAGTAGTTAAGCAACAAGTTTCTATTAAACATTTTACCTGTATTATTCCTTATGCCCTGACAGGAATTTGACTAATACTTATTAACCCACTGCATTGAACAGTGCCCTATAGAACTGTTGTAATAAGATTTTATGAAGAGTTACCAATTTAAAATTTCATTCCCTCCCAGTGCATGTACATAATTACTATCGACACCAATGTGAGTTACAGATTCATTACACAGTGCGCACTGAGAGGAGAAAAAGTCTCCTACAGAGAATGTGGATCTATTCATATCTATCTCTCAATTGTTTACACTCTAGGGAATAAGTAAAGGTCATTCTCCCAGGCTTTTCTCCTTTCCTGCCAAAGTATGAACCAAATTAAAGTCAATTGGAGTTTCATTGGAGCTTTCAGACATCATAGTATTCAGCTTGTTAAACAGGTTTGCTTCAAAGCTCTTATAAACAACAACAAAAAAAGCTAACCCAAACTAAACAAACAAACAAACAAATGCCTGCTTTCTAAAGCAGTTAAAGCTTCAGTAAAACTGCTTATGCCAAGGTTTCCATCATCTCCACCAGCTGCATTTTATAGTTAGGTATATCATCATGGCTAGGCTTTGCAAACAAATATTTGGGAAGGGCTCTACCCACACTTGCTGCAAGCGTGCTGGCTAAAAAGGCCAGTGCAGAATAGGCAAGTTAGGTAGGTACTGCCTCTCCTAAAATCATTTGGTGATGGTATACCTTAAGAATAACTCCAGAATCTGGTATTCATGAAGGAATATATATTTTTCAAATTGAAGTGATCAGCTCTTGCTGCTCCAATAGTTATTAATATAACAAAGAATCAGAAATAAAAGAAACACTAATAAATCTAAAGCTTTTCTAGCAATATAATCTAAAAATACTAAGATTGTCTTGCAGTGGTTGTTCTCTGTGTAAAAAGGCTAGAACAGTACTGATTTTTTGAAAGAAGGATATTAACCACTTACTAGTTAAAGTTATGGTGTTGTGGAATTAATCCTGTTAGCAACATAAAGGTTGACACCAATACAGAAAGACAGCTTTCAAGTTTACTTAAGCAAATATAGATACAGGAGTATTCAGCACCCAAAGCATATCTAGAGAGACTTAGTGATACACTTAGACTGTTTCCACGATTCAGTTAGAGACACAGGGACCCTGGACTTCCAGGACTTCCAGCCTCCCCAATTTTTCTACTCCTCTCTTAAACTTAAGGTCTTCAAATTTCAAACATGTAATTTTTTTTCTAATGTTGAGTGACTCAGTCACATGAATTCAGCAGTATTTTAAAACCATGGGAAAATATTTTTAGAATAAAATCAACCAAACCCTACAAATTCTGGTTTTGTTAGTGACACTCAGAAGAAGGCACCATTAAAAAAAATTACCCAGCCTGGATCATGTTTTTTTTTTTCATTTAAAGGAAATCCTCCCCATAGCATGAATAAAAGTTCCAGTACAAGTATATAACATCCTTCAAGTTTGATCTGGGAAAACAGGATGTAGAAAAGCTTTGAAGCCTGTGAAGCTTTCACTGAGACTCAGAAAACAACAAGTTATCACCCAGGAAAAAGTAGAAACTCTCTTACATCCTCTAACCTCTCTCTGCTGGTGCAAACCAAGGTAGCTTTTGCTCCTGGCTGCCAGATCTGATGTTTCAACAATTTGTAAGCACTTCCAACTTTGCTCTCTTGGATGCCAACCAAAAATTATTTAGGAGCATGGTTGAGAAAATTAATGTTTATACTATAAATGCAGGGGAAATGCCACCATCACAGCAAATATGTAGCTATTCCATACCATATTCTTAAAGAAATTTTGAAGGAGCTGACAATCAGTGTGTCAATTTTCCCAGTATTTAAACTCAGATTTGCCATTCACTTGCATGTGAAACCTTTGGGCACCTGAAGGCAGCTTTCTAGAAAACCTTCAGATAACTCAAAGTAATGTTAGCTTGCCTTATGCTCTCCTACTCAAGCCATTGCAAACAGTGAATTTCATCTGCATCTTGTGAATTCTCATGAATTCTAAGATACAGGAAGCTCAACTGAAGGTGCATGTGCTCTTCTGATGTTACTATTTCAGAGCTGTGGAACTGGAAATTCACAATATTTTGTCCTAGGTCAGTAGCCAGAACCAGTTTATCATCGTGTGGCTGTGACCAAAGCTGTGTATTCTCCACTCTTTATGTCATTTCTCAGGAACTGTTAACAGTGGACCATTTGCAGCAGCTGCTCAGGGCACACCTGACCCCTCAGGCTGAAAGCTGGGTGTGAAAGAAGCCTGTGAGATAGGAGCTGTGATAACTCCCCTCCAGGGAGTCGTTAGCACCTCCACACCCCACCTCAGGAGTCATGTCTGCTAATGGGCCATCAATGATTCCAAAAATATCCCATGACTCACAGAGTTAGACCAGCAATTGTGGAACTACCTGCCCTGGGGGAGGTACTGGGCGTTCCCACCTGAACCTGAGGGCACATAATCTTGGGGTTTGGAGACCTCTGGGACCACTCACTGGATCCAGAGGAGGATCAGAATGTTGACAGGACTGCAACCACCACTCTTGAGCTGACTGTGACTGTCATCTGTACCAAGTTTTTCCCTTCCTTTTACTTTGGGCTCAGGGAAACCATGTGGGGCTCAGCACACGGGCTAATGAACATCATTCTATTTGTGCCCCAGAGTGCTGGATTATACTTCTGGGGTTTGTGGGTCAAAACCAATTTTTCTTTGTATCATTGCATTTATTGTGATATTTTTATTGAGTTGTAATCTTTTGTGTTGGGTTCGCTTCTACTGACAGTTTACCTTTAAACCAGCGCAGTGTTAGGAAAGCAATTTATGTCTTTGAATTAACCAGAAGTTCATGTTTTTCAGTTAACTCTCTATTCCTTCTTTACGTTCTAAGAAACATTTGCTAGGATGCTGAGATCTTCTTTTTGGTGGTATGATTATTTGGAATATTTTAATGTGGGAATATAGCCTCCAGTATCAGTTGTGGGGATAACCCAAAGTAACTGGAACAACTGAAAAAGAAAAAAAAAGGATCACAAACTTAGGATAAGTGGTAATCAGTGCGTAATTAATTAATCATCTTTCCCAGTGTGCTTAACCAAGAAGGATAATCAAATGTGCTTCAGGCCAAACAGAAGTGTGATATACTGTACCAAGTTCTGCTAGCAAGCAGGTAAGTTGCTTGCAGACTTTTAAAAACTCAGATTTATTTATGTAGTGGACCTAACTGATTCCTTCAGAGTACTGCTGAAGATATATCCATGAATTATTCATCCAACCTGTTTTGGTTATTTGAGGATTTATTGTATATCATTGATGGTGCTTTTTGTAAATAAGCAGCCCAGAGAATTGAAAATATTTATTTGGTGCATACTCTGACCACTTCCTAATGTTACATTGCTACCTAATTTCATCTGGAAAAGGAAACTATCCTCAGTTTACAAGGAAAGCTTCACACTGTTAAATTCACTAACATATTCCGTATCCAACTTATGAATGTTGGCCTCTATCAGTGTTGGTTTCCCCTCCCTCTCCCCACAGATACACTGAGAGGAATATATTTCATATTTATTTTTGTTTTTATTTTTTTTTTATATCTAAATTCTCTTCCCTGACCTGTATCAGTGATTTCTATATGTCTTCATACAGAACTCACATTGTTCTTCCTCTTACCTGGACTCTGTAGTGATTTACTGACTGGGGGATTAATATTGCAGGAAAACCTAATTTCTACAGTTGATTTTATGAAAGGATTGAAACAGCCAACAACCAGCAGATAAAAATAAAGGAAAACCAAAAAGATAAGTCTACCTCAGATTTTGGATCAAACAGCTTGAAATAATCATTAAATTTATTTCTGTGTACAAGGAAAATAAACTTCCCTAACATAACTTGAATTGTTGCTGTAAGTGCTAAGTGGTTTTTGTTTGGTTTGTTGTTTTTTTTCTATTTGATGCTATGCATTGGAAGTTATTTTATCCATATTGCTGGTGTAAGTATGTGAAATGCTAACATTGTGACACATCTACTCAAACTAAAATTTTATTTTGCCTTTTATACCCACAGGAAACAGCAAGAGCTTTGTGATCTATGTCTCTTCAGATTAATGACTTCACAACAATGGTCCACAATTCACTGATGTCTGTGAAATGGTAAAAAAATTCTCTTCAGATAAAAGTTTGACACAAAGAATGCCCAGTGGTCCATGAAAAGTTGTGGAAGTTGGCAGTAATTTAGACAATGACTCTGATGGTCACTTTTAGAGACAACTGATTAGATGAATGGGAAGTTTTGCATTTGCCTTGGAGTTCAGTAGGAAGTGCACAATTCCAGCACTCCTGCCATTTGATGGCTTTCCTTATCTCCTTCTTTCATCTGTATACCTTAGAAACAGTATGTACCTAAACCTAACATTGCATGGCATACCTCTTTAAGCTTAATAGTCACATTTTGTCCTTCAGTTCTTTAAATAACCTATAGCTCTGCATCTTTCAGACCAAGATTCATTAGATGTACCTCATTCTGTCAAAGATCTCTTGCAGACTGGCCTCACAATTCTCTCTGGTCTCAGTTTTCCTCATGCAGGAAAGCATCCAATGACCACTGATGGATTTGAAGGTCAATATTTCACTGGTGTTTTTTGTCACAGTTTGAGAGAGAAAGAGCTAAAAATGTTTTCTATAAGGCATCATTATTTTACATAATCTGAAGTTATCCATCCTGTTCATAATACTCCGAGGCATTCCTAGAAGCATTCATTAAAATGGTAGTGTTTTGTTGGTAGGGAAGGCAGCATTTACAGGCCTCCTCATTACTCCTAGATGTCCCTCAGAATATGACTGTTAACAATTGTATTTTGTTGCAGAGAACACAGAATAAAAATTGCAATGTAAAAGGTACTGTAGCTAATAAGGAAAGCCAACCAGGCACAGGAACTGTGCCTTTTTTTCCCTTTATTTATTTAAAAAAACAAAACAAAACAAAACAAAACAAAAAAAACCAACAAACCAAAACACACACACACACAAAAACCAAAACAAAAAAAAACACTCCTTTGCAATGAGTAGGAAATTCCATGCAGCCTGCTGTTCTGTCTGATAGCAGATGACAAAACAACACACAGTATTTGCAATAACTAATTGAAAATATATGCTAAGATATTATTACTTGGCTCTAAGTATTCATTGCTTCCTTTCAGAAGACATCATGTATTTCTTTAGCACATGGAGACATATAGAAAAGTCCATGTTCACATTTTCCTATGAAATACATCTCTTCTGAGTACCACAGCATTCCACTCAGTGTTCTATAATTTCTGCTAGCTTCTATAGAGAGCTGTATCTCACCAAAAGACATAATAATGGCAATGTGATAATTGAAAAATGTTTGAGAACATTCAGATTGAGGACTATGCTTTAAAATACTTATAGATGAAGCTGAGTCAGTGATATTACGCTGGATTTAAAATGGTAAAATTGTATTGTGATCTACAAAGTGGAGGCTCATTGCTAAACCAATTCAAATAATCCTTGCTCTACACAGTACTGTGAAGGGCTCACCTCTAAAACTAGGTCCAGGGTGGGGAGTTGTTTTTCTGAGATCCATGGAGTCATTAGAGAAGGTTCAAGGGAAATAATAAGGATGCTCAAATGTCTTCATGCCCTGTAGACTGAAGAAATCTGGGTTGCTTAGTCTAGGGAATAGAAGCCTAAGGTGATGTACAGCTGGCTTCTGATAGAGAAAAGGTAGCTGCAAAACAAATGATTAATGAACTCTTCTTTGCCAGCACTGAGTTTAGGGCAAATATAATCAGCTTAAATTACATCAGGGGATATTTAGATTTGATGTCAAGGAAGTGTTCTAAATAATAAGAATCCTTGGATTCTGGAACAGATTTCTGGGAGGCTGTAGAAATAAATGTACAGCCACAAAGGATATTCCCAATACGTCAGTTTTGAGAAACAGGAATATCGAGAAGAGGTAACATTGAATAGGAAAAGGAGGGACTAAATGGTTTCCTGAAGCCTTGTGCAGTGCAATTTTCTATGTTTTTTACGTGATAAAAATACATCTATGGAATGAAAGAGTAATTTACTTTGTAAGAGATGTTTGAAGGTCATTTGGTTTTATTTACCTGCTCAAACAATGCCAGTTTACATTGCAACTGTCCTAGTTGGTCAGGCCCCATCAGGACATTATATTTTTTGCTGTTGTTTGAAGAGAAAAGTGTCCATCATGGTTTGTATGGTCTTTTCTATAATTAATATTCTATCTCCTCCAGCTTTCATTCTGAATTGTTAATAACTTAAAACTTTATGTATCCTTGTCTACTTGCCCTCCCATTAGAAGAACAGTTATCTTTCACAATCTGTGGAGGTGCATACAGATGTTAATGCATCTACAAATTCCCATGTCTGGAGAAACAGCAATAGACATTATTGCAAATGGAGGTAGAAAATTTATCAAAGTGCTAACAAGAAAGTACCCTGAATCCAATGACATGTGGAAGCAGTGTTTGAAATCAGTGTACTTCTGGAAAATTATTTTTCTTATTACTCACAATATCCATGTCTTTAAATAAAAAGATTTGAAGACCAGAGCTGCAAGGAATAGTTCCAGGGACCAGTGAAGCAATCAACAGGAATGGCTGAGGAGAGAGACACCCATTCTACTGAGTTTCAGACATTGCTCAGATCTACAAAGAGCAGACAGAAAGCACTCTGGGAACACCTCTTATAATTTCCCCTATTCAAATGTTAAATGCCAATAAAGCCATAAGAGAGAACACAGGTTTCATTTCAGCTGCATAACATTCCTCCACAAATGCAAAAACTGTAACTATTAGTTTTACCAAACTAAATGGTCAGCTAGATTGGAGCCTGGAAATTAAGAGCACAATAAAATGCACAGCACAGTTGCCATTCATCAACCTAAATGTTTCCTCAGAGCCTTTCTATGCCTTTTCAGTAATCTCTGTCATATAAATATTAAGAATATCACAGAAAGTAAATGTTCAGCTATGGGAATTCTCTAATTTTCAGTAAAATCACGAAATGTATGACAGTTGTGTCTAGCTGGATAATAGCTTTCTGTGTTGGATTAGTTGGGTTAGGAATTGAAACTTGGTGTCTTACTGTGAGAAAGATGTTGTCCTGATTTTCAGTGTGAAAGCAAACATCACCCACCATTGCCTTCACTGCAATGTTGAGGCCCTTGGCATTTTTGGGACTCAGTTTAAACCAAGTTAGCTTAGCAACAGATTTGTTTTAGACAGTGCCCATTAAAAAAATCCACAGGTAAACTCTTCTACAGAATGTCTTGAAGTCTTCATCATTGAATTTGGATATAGACAAGACAAATGTCAGTTAGGAATGATGAAAGGTGAAAACTTTCTACCTGTTCTGTGGGAGAGCTATTGGACTTCCTGCCGTTATAATCTTTGATGATATTCCCAAAGCATACAGATTTACATAATCTTATATTTGCTTTCTCTGTCTCATAGAAATAAATAAATAAATATGTACGTAAAATTCTAAGGTTATTATGAAATTTTCCACTTCCTAGTTTGATGTGTGTTCTTGGAGTAGGTCTTCAAAATATTCTACCATTAATAATGTGCCTTTTGCAGAATTACAATACAGTCCCAAAGAGACAGAATCAATTTGAATGTACTTATTTCTAATTTGCAGAACACTGAATTTAGGAAGAACAGTTTGGGTATTTTTAAGGAACTGGAAGTATGCGAACACTATTTCTACTATTATTTTTTCCATATTACAATGTTGAACATAGTTAATTTCATACCAGTCGTGAGATTTTACAATAGGTTGTAATATACTGTGAACCTACACTTCCACATTGTATTAGAAGTGATAATTGCATTGTGCCATCCTACAGTAATGATCCAATTAACCTATCATACTCTACTCCTGTAGATCCCATTTTGATGCAGTAGCTTTGTCTAGTTCAATAAATAAAAACGCCAACAACACAATGTATTCACTGTAAGCATTAAAGTAGATAATTCCCCACTTCCTATGGCAGAGTATTACATCCTAACTTAAATTATTATTTTTCTCTTACATTCTGGGTTGTCCAAAGAAGTGTACTCTGGGGTATTCTGGAATATCACCAATAAAAATCTCTCTGTGATGAAGTAATTAAACAGAAAAGTCTTACCAGCAGCCTTCCTCTTTTAGTCTAAGGCTAATCCTAAAGAAAACATATTGGGCTTCTCTAGCTGCTACAAACACATTGATTTTGGGTTCCAGTTCCTTCTAGCTGAAACTTGATTTCAATAGACAAATTCCTTGATATTTTCCTATTTCGTCACAATATATTTCCCTTTTGGGATTTCTGAAGTGCACTTACACCTCGAATGAGCTTACCCTAACCATCAAGTTCACACAATCTGCCAGAAACAGTGAATCATGTGCACCGTGGCTACCATGAGGATGCTCTTCTCACTGGTCACACATTCATTTATGGCTCTGCCTAAATGAGTGTTTGTTGAGCATGTCCCTTACAAAACACCTCTCATGAACCTGGTCACACACCCTTCTTAGAGTTTCAACAGGTAAAAAGGAATGTTTATTCCAGTGGATGAACATAGACTGAGAGAGGCAGAACAATTCTGTTCATAAGGAAATATGGATTTGTATTTGTATAAAGCCATTTCACACTAAGGTAGTCACAAGAGGCAAACAACTATGCAGTGTGGCACAAGAGTTTTGGGGAGGAGTGGTGACCTCAAAGTCCTTTCTGTAAATTTCTCTCATCATTTCAAAGTTAATCTTAAATCTATCCTGCTTGGCTTGCAGTATTGCAACTATTATAACTGTTACATTACAGTCCACCACTATCTCCATGTATGGGGTGTGTTCAAGAAAAGTTTTAAAAGCATTGTTTCTTTTTCCAAAATAGAGCTGCTGGAAGGAACTAATCCTCCTGCTAGTTGAGAGGCAGCTGACTTTCAATGAAACTTGCTTTCTTACTCGGCCTTGATACAAGTGTGGACTTAGTTGTGGGCGATTATTTTTTCCTGTAAAGAAAATCTGTGAAACTGTAGGAACTGAAAATTGGAAATAATTGCCATAAAAAGAGTGAGAAATCATTAAATGAAGATGAGGAATTCTATTAAGGTAGAATAGTGAAAAAAAAAAAACTGGCTTGCACTGGAACTATTTTGGGGAAGAGTTAACATAAATAATAAAAACATTTAAGAAAATATTTAAGGGCAAATATTCAAGAATTAAGGGTCACTCAAAATTAAGTAAATTAAGCTATTGCCCTAAAAAATTCAGTTAAAAGACAAAAAGGATGGTGTTTATGTGTTACAAATGCCTACTGCATATGGAAAAAATGTTTTCTACAAAATAGAAATGATAAATTTATTTTTCTCATTGCTGTCACTAAGTAATATCTAAACTTGAGTTCTCAGAATATAATTGGCAGACTTCCATTTACACCTGTTTTTTTTTTCTTTCTTCATATTTCTGTCTCTGATATCAGCAAAAAGAATTGTTAATTAACCTTAGCAGCAAAGCAGTGTAAGACTATACTCTGAATTCAGAATGTCTTCTGACAGGAGACTGCAATCTGCAGCATATTGTAAGTAATACTGCCATGTCAATTAAACAGGAAGAGACAAGGAAAGAGGGCAGAAGACCTTCATATTGTTTCCTTGAACCAAAAAGATCAGCAACTCAGTCAGTCAGAAATAATTACCTGCGTTACTGTCTGCAATTACTTTTAATGAGACTGTGATAATATCTGCACGTTGTGCCTGTGCAGTACTTGTGAGCCAAAGAGGTGAAACAGGGTTTGTTCGGCTCTTTGAGAGAAGCGAATCGAGGAGAGATGTTTCACTGCAAAACTGTAGGTGTGTTTCAGAAAGAAATGCACAAAGCAATGATGTTCCATATGTTGTCTAGCAACTGGCACAACACAGGACAGAAACAGGACAGAATTATTCAGACTGTTGGATTGGCTTGGATAACAACAGGAATGCTGTGCATTGTTTGGCCAAATAAAACCTGAATTTCTGCCTTTCCATGGAGGGGAAACTTCAAATCCAGTGAAAAACTTTTGATAAGGTTTATGAAAACTGACAAAGACCTGTGTGGTTTGTTTTCTGGGGTTTTTGTTTGTTTGTTTGAGGGGTTTTTGTAGGATAGATATTTCTTGATTCTTAATAGTTTAAAAAGTTGGGAGTTTTCATATTTCATTAGATTTTTATGTAGGCAGTTAAATGCCATCCTGACATCCAATCCTGTTGGATCTTGGAAGCTAAGCAGAGTCAGCCCTGGTTAGTACTTGGATGAGAGACCTCCAGAGAATACCGGGGGCTGTAGGTTCTAGTCCTGAGGACTTCATTGTCACTGTCCAAGCTCGCTCGGCCGTGGCAGATGAACCTCAGGACTTAAACGGTGGGGCCAGATCTGCGCACGCTGTGTAAAAAATCCACTGCGCAGGCTTGAAGGACACACCCACGTGGGGAGAGCCCTTCCCAAATCTTCATTCATGAAGCCTAACCATGAAATAAAGGTTATGGAGATTTTTATGTGCTTTCCATAAGCAGTTGATGTTTGTTTGTTAGTCTGCAGCTCTTACAAAGTTCATATCAAATAGAAAATAGAAAAGTAACATTTCTAGAAATATAGATCCACAATTTGAATAATATTTTCAACAAGTAGAGTCAAGGATGAGTGGGACATGTGAGGGTGGTTTTTTTGTTTGTCTGGAGTAAATAAGTCTGTCATTATAAATCCGTTAATTTATAAAATTAAATACACAATAATTAAAATTTAACAGCTAGCTAGAAAAGACGATAAACACCACAGGCCTCCTTAGTTTTCTAATAATGAAAGTTTCATACACACAAACAAAACTTTATTAAAAAGCACATGCGCAACAGGGTATAATAATTATGGATGGTATACTTCTCCATGAATTAAATAAGAATATCATCATGAATTTCAATGGATTATTTTTTTCCTTGTGGTATTTTCTCCACTATTCTACTGAGGTCTTCTTGCATAAAGGCTCTACGGCTTGCTGTCCAAATAAGTTCATTCTTTTTAATAAAAAATAAAAATATTCTTTGTGCCAGTAATGGGAAGAATTTCTGTTCTGAAGCTGCAGATCATTAGTCTCATTTCTACAGAGATATGTTACTCCAAGGAAGTTAAAAAAATCCCATTTACTGACCAGTGATGTGCTCTGTTCTCTCAAGGGTTTTCTCCACTTACTATCAGGATCAAGTTCTTCCACCTTCCACCTTCTATCGCTCTTTAAAGAACCTATTTAATTCCTGTGGGAAGGTCGTTCAGTGTAAACACAGTCTGCATAACACCTGTGCACTGAATTTAAGATTTCTACTATGAAAAATATCCAAAACATCTTTTACAGTCTGACAACTGCCAAAGACAAATTCTGTGTTTCATTATCAACCTCTTTCTCCAGGCTGGTATTAAAGGTAGAAAGAGAAAATCTTTGCTTTATATTAACTGGAAATAAATGCCAGCTGGCATCCATATGACCACCCCAATATTTTATGTTTCAGAAACAATTTGCTCACATGTTTTGCAAGAGCAAGGAAGCATGAAATGACTTGTCTCTACCATCATAGCAAAGGCAGGAGAGTCCACCGCTTGTGCTGGAACTATCATTTGCATTTCTAATAACTGAACTCCAACACCATCAGCTCTTTCTCTGAAATTATTTAAAAGTGCCTGCAAACACTTGTGGTTTTCTTTCTCACCCTCAACACAAAGGTGGACATTCTTCTTAATATAATTTCCAAGTTGTAAGTACTGCTGTGTTTCTGCCGTCAGTAGGATGCCATCCAAATAGTTCTGTGTAGCAGCTGCTCTACACTGATTTGAAAAAAATCCAGTGCTGCACTTCTGCATCCCAGGGTAACAAGTTACACTGGAATAATCCTGTCAATAATGGATGGCAGGTCAGGGTGACCAGCCAGCACCACCTTCCGGTAAAAAGGGACTGAGCTCAGTAAGGCCCTGTCCTCCTGTGAAGCACTGAATGAAGGAAGCATTGATCCATGTCTGAAGAAAGATTAATTGCTACTTTATAATCCTCATAAATTCGTGCATTGCCATCTGTTTTCACTACAGCACACACATAGTAAGGAAGATTATTCGTTCATTTTTAATCTATTTCCCTGCACTTCTGTTTCACAGAGACTCTTCCTTAAGCTTTTGGGGCTTTTTGTGGATCGTGGAACCACCCCAATTTTGACCTTGACTTTAAAACTCATCATTGTTAACAGAGCCTGCTTGTAGGGTGAGCACAGATCAATGAGCAGATCCCTACTCACCAGGTACACTGCCCAACACCTGACCTCTCCTACTTTCTTGAGACCAGTTTGTGTAGCAGACTCTTGTAACACTCCAGACCCCCACCTACTCCTATTACCTAATGCTGTCATGTCTGCTGTCAGTCTCCAGCTGCTGGCAGAGCGACACAGGAGAGTATCTGATTGACCCAGTCCAACCCATCCATCTATGCACTCCCACCTTCACCCAGGTGTGGAGCCCTGCTGAGCTCCTTGGGGTTGCACTGACTGCAGTGGTAGCACCAATCCAATCTGCCAAAGCACACTGAAGATGCATACTTTTATACCATACTTTAGTCATAAAAATTCTAAGAACATTCTATTTTCTTTCTTACTGTATTATTACTAAATGAACTGGGGTGATCAATTTTCAAAATGAAGAGCATGGATAACACATTTCTTTAGAGAACTGAAAAACAGCAGTCAGATCAAGGAGTTGAGTATCACAAGCACTGAGAACTGAAATTAAAAAACCCAGATGGTGTGGCAAACTCTTTGGCAGTTATGCCTTTGCTCTGGGTAACTGAGAAACTGATGAAATTGCATGTGTAATGATATTCTATTTTGCAAAGCCCATTTCTAAATCTTTTTTTTAGGAACGCAACAGACTCATTTTTTTTGAGCTACAATAGTTGATAAAAAGTTTTTCATTTAGGTCTACCTAGAGGTATCATGAGCTTTATTAATACAACTTCTCTAGTATTGAAATAAAAGCAGTAAACTTTACATGTCCCCCATCATATCCGGGTATTTTATTTTCAGGTTAGCTGATCCCACCCTGCAAAGATGAAATTTACTTACAAATAACTCTAATAAAACAGAAGATAAAAAACAACAGCCTAAAGTAGGTAAGTCTACAGCTTGACTGTGCCTCAAATAAGAAGATATATGCAATCCATGCCATTTTTGCCAGCAAAATATAAACATACAAGTATACAAACACTAGAATAAGTATTGCCTACTTAATAAAAAATTGTCCTAGTTCAGCAGGAGGGACCAGCTAACCCTGTGTGGGGGTGATCAAAGCTGTGTATTCTACCCCCTCTATTCATTCCCCAAGGTCAATGGGCCATTAGCAGCAGCTGCCCAGGGAGCCATTATCACCTTCACACCCAGCCTGAGGGGGGCGGAGCTGCTAATGGGCCATCAACAGTTCAATACCCCCTGGCTCCCAGAGTTAATCACCCATTGTGTGAGTCCCCGCCCAGGGGGAGGGACTGAGAGCTCCCTGAGGGTACATAAGTGGTGGGTAAGAAGACCTCGGGAACCTCTTGTCGGATCCAGAGTAGCAGCAGGACCTTGACAGGAGGAGATCCCCGCTCTCGCCCAGACCACAGCCCTCACCTGCACCAACAGGTTTTTCTTGGGGGAACCACAGGGGTCTCAGCACAAGGGCAAACAAACCCCCTTGGGTTTGTGCCCCAGGACACTGGGTTATACTGCTGGGGTTTTGTGAGTTGAAAGCAATTTCCCTTGTGTGTCAGTGTTGTTATTGTAATATTATTATTAAATTTTAGGTCTGACTTATAATCTCTCTCGTGGTGAGTTCATTTCCCCTGCTGGTTCACCTTCAAACCAGCACAAAAATACAACTAAAAGTGATACAAAATTAGGCAAGGTATCTTGGTCTGCTTGTTTTGGTGGAGATAGAGTTAATTTTCTTCACAGTGGTTAGTGTGGGGCTGTGTTTTGGATTTGTGCTGAACAGAGGGTTGATAATATAGAGAGATGCTTTTGTTATTGCTGAGCAGTGCTTAGAGAATAAAACATATTTTATACAAAGATCTGAAAGAACAACAGAAGATCATGTGTAATCATGCTCTAAACCAACAAGTCATCACTGAGGGGCAGATGCACTGAGCACTACATTGTCATATAAAGCACAGTGAAATTTCATAAATCCTTCTACAAAGAAACAAGATTCAATCCCAGCTACTTTTAGAAATACTTTTCCTCTTTCTACTTGTTTTGTTGGAAACTTTTCCCATTCTCTACCTACTTCAACAATAAACTTCCGTTCCTATTCTCAGGACAGGAAAATTGTTCACAGTTAGAAAGCAAATGCTTGAGACAGTGAAGGCTGAAATACAGTCAGCAGGCTTGAGAAGGTACCAGAGCAAGGAAACTACTGGAACTATTTGTGCAGAGAAAAACCTTTAAATTACAGTCATAAGATAAAACACTGGGAACAGAAGTCAATTTCACCTCTTTCTCTTCAGTGGTCTGGAATTTTACTTCCACTCTATACAGGACAAAGTATCTATGCATAAAATGTATACCAGCAAAAAAAAGAACACTGTCTCCGTGCCATAGAGATAAGTGTTCTGGCTTACTCTTCTCTGAACTAGACACTTGTCTATCAAAGCATTAAAAGCAGTGCACATCTATGCCTGTTCATTTTCAGCAGAGTCACAGGACAGCTTGCATGTCTATACTGAAGCCTCCAAACCCACAAAACCAAAACAGTATTATCCGTATCATCCATTAGGAACATTCCATGGTCTGTGCTATTTCCTAAACCACATTTGGCCTTGCATGAAGAGTGTTTGCTGACCACTAAAACTGCACCAGAGAACATGCTAACATTTTGAGATTTTTGAGCACCTTGTCTTTATCCAATATCAAGCAAGAACAGGTGACCAGATGAAATGATTCATCATTACATCTCTTCAGATTAACTGGATAACCGACTCTTCACCAGATAACGCAGTAAATGTTGATGCCATTTAGCAAAGGTGGTGAAAATTGGGGGAGATGAATTTAAGAATTTCAGTGTGAAATAGAAACAGACCTGCCTGTAACAAAATACTGGAAGAAGAAATGGCACTGAAAACCTCTTTCTCATGCCTCTGCAGGCTGTCATATAAACCATTGCACAATGAAAGGCATTCAGAGTCAGTTTTTAAATGATTTTAAGGTTTACTGGATATTGCCCTAAAGATACCTTAGTATGACATGGCATAAATTTGTTGCCTATGACATTTATTTTAATTCTTACAATTCTTACAATCTTGCCTTTGTGTCTGCAGTGCAGTTCAAGATGGCACAAAGTGTAAATAAATGTTAATGTGCCGTATGCAAACAACAATTAAATTTGCTGTTGGCAGTATAATTTGAAGCATTGCAGGAAACTTCTGGCCTTGGCCCTTATTAAAAATGTCAGTCTGCAGTAAAGTATTTGCATGTGTATGAACTGAACTAAAATGGCAGGCTTTTTAATATTAGCATCGATTAGGATATGCTTAAACTTTTTTTACTTCTTCCTACTGACACCAGCATATACCTTCTAATCTTGACAAAAACTACCTTTATTAATGAAATATTGAATTAAATATTTGAGATGGGAACAAGATGGACTTCATCCATTAAATTAGTTTAAGAAACAGAATGTTAATTTTGGTTTTAATTTCAGAATTTTGCATCAAAGTTGAGATAATTTTGCTTAAAAAGAGTAAGTTTAAATACTCAAAAAGAGTACCTAAAGTAAGTTTAGCCACAATCCATGTAATCATTTTACATTAAATGGACTTTTTGTTAGAAAGTATCTCCTAAACCAACACACTAGCTGATGTCTGACCTCTGATGAAAGCACTTTCCAAGAAAAACCTTGTTGCAACTGCAAAATATGACTTGAAATAGAATAAAGACCTGATGTGCCAGTATAGCCAACAGAATATACACTCTTAAATGCTTTCTAGTTAGACTGAAGCAATTTGTTTTGTTAACCTCAAATAACAATATCAACCAAGGTTCACAGTGTTTAATATACTGAATGTGAAAGTAATAAGAATAGTTCCAGGAGATATTGTAAGGGAGGACGATCCAGAAGCTGTAGCCCTTCTTTCATGTCAAGCAGAAATGGAGATGTCCCAAAAATGCTCAGCCCTTGCCTCTTCTGACAGTGAGAGTCTCACCACACCCCTCACATGTATCCTGTTAACTGTTGTAATACACTGTACTGGTCAGATATCTACTTTTTGATGTCATCAAATAAAAAGTTTTCAGTCTTGTCAAGACAGAAGTCAATATAAATATTTTTCTCAATGGCTTTTGATGGCATTATAAACATAAATAGTGTCAGAACTATATATATGGGTGCATGTTTCTTATGAGCATATGCACAGGTGTATGTGTTTGGCCAGGAAACTCTCCCATTCAAGGTTTTACAAGTAGCAATAGCAGAATGTAATTATCTCTCTTTAGTCAGTTTCTTCTGATGTTGTTTTGTTCTAACTAAAAGCAAATGCAGCCAGCAAGCTTAGATCTATAAATATACATCAAAGGTGTCTGTATAATATTTGACTGACTTTGTTTATGGAGTTTGTATTTATCAATACTGTGGCATTTTAAGTTAAAATCAGTCTAGTGCTATATAGTTCAGGTTGGTTTTGTTTGTACTCTGGTGGAACTCTAATTACAGTTTAAGGTTTTCACTCTACTGGTTTCACGGAATCACAGAATGGTTGGGGTTGCAAGAGACCTGTGGAGATCACCTAGTCCAGCCCCCAGTTTCACTGTTGTGATTTCTGTTTCAGGAAAAAGGTGATAAACCAGTGTCCAGTATTTTCAATCCAGATAAACCCTCAACATCCTAACAAAGACAGAATCATTGATTTTTAAATCTTGAAACACACAGTATTTCTGGAAGTGATATGCCATTCATTTCTTAGAGTTTTCATTCTCGTATTTACAACAGTAAACCCTGCACCCCTCTTTGCTCACCTGAGCAGGTAGCTCCATTTGCTATGCCCTTGGGGTCCCCCCTGCAGCCAGATCCACCCCCAGCTGTCAGTGTGACAGTGCTGCCCTGCCCTGATCTCTTCTGTAAAGACTGGCACATCACTCAGCTTTCAGGCTACTGAGCAAGGGCTCAAACAAGTTTCAGACATAGGAGATTTTGAAGCTTTGTGCAGAAATCGGAGGGGGTGTCAGTGAAAAAAAAGAAGTGTGACCTCCTCCAGTCTCTCTCACCCTGTGGGCATCCAGGCATTAACCTTACAATGTATTGAATTAATTTGTACTATCGGAGCTCATAATGTTCTCATGGTGCTTTATGTACATTGTTCTTGAGATGCCCTAGAGCAACACACATGTTCTAGCATAATCTATGCCTTTAAAGGCGGTTTTAAAGTACCTGTGGTGAATCAGCTCTTTATTGTTCCAATCAGACAGTTAGGGGCAGATAGCTGGAAAGTGCAGGGGTTCCTAACAGTCTTTCACCCAAGTGATGTGCATCAGATCTCACCATTTATATTCTAGCAATAAACTGTCACAGGGCACAAATGTCTTTGATGTCTGTAACTCCTAATTTTATTAAAATAGGTGAAGAGTAAAAAGCGATTATTCAAATCACAACTCAGCTGTCTGAAGCTGTGACAATTCTCATACCTCATGATATATAATTTTTCTAAGTGATCTGAGCCCCCTGCAGACATGACACATGCCTGATCTCTGATTCCACAATCTTTGGGAAGGCTTTTCAAACAATCCTTTGGATTTTTATTAGCATGGTGTGGTAAGCAAAGGAGGGGTTTTGGAGGCATCTTTCATTAGGCAAAGAAAGTAGACGTTTCTGTTCAGTGGGTAGCATCCTTCCCTTTCATCACCCATGGAGCTCACCTCAAGAAATGTGGAAGCTGAAGGTGTGGCAAGCTGTTCTTCTCACTGCAGGAAGATGAGCAGGTAAGTCTCCTCACTTCTTCAGGTGTGGTCTCTGTGGACTGGAAGACAAGTGCCCTGAATCTCATTCACTCTGGCCACATTTGTCATTTGTTCAGACCTTGTACTTCTGGCAAGTGTTGTTTCTTTTTAGCACAGCCCAGTGACTTTTTGAGAATTCCATGGAACTTCACATTAAACCAACGCTTTGGTAGGTTCAATGTGAAGTTTTATCTTCACTTTTATCCCCACAGGCTATATGAACTGATGGATTGATCAAGGAACAAAGTGGCATCTGATTTTTCTGACTGGCAGAGAAAAAGACTTTGAAAGACTCATCTTTTCACCAGAAAATAAAAGCAGGAAACAACCTTTTGGTTTATTAGGCTGAGGAAACAATTAGTAAAATTA
The DNA here is from genome assembly GCF_047495875.1 of Pithys albifrons albifrons. Classification (NCBI taxonomy): domain Eukaryota; kingdom Metazoa; phylum Chordata; class Aves; order Passeriformes; family Thamnophilidae; genus Pithys; species Pithys albifrons. The sequence goes on from NC_092458.1 coordinate 10,232,514, forward strand.
ATGAAAGCAATAGAAAACTCTTCCAATGGACAACTGTCTTTTTGCACCACTTCTCATGAAACATTTCAATACACTTATTTGTTGTCTATGAAGGAAAAAACAGATGTTCAAGGCTTTCTGCTCACATTAGAGAATTTGTTGTAGAAAGGAAAAAAATCTTTCTGTTTTTCACTTTTTTAGTTTAAGTTAACTGCTTGGAAAAACCTATTTTTTACTTATGATTAGAGCCTCCCTATAGTTCTTAATAAATCTGAATATTTCTTTCTGCTTGAATTGCAATCACTCTTCTCCTAATTTAAAAGAAATTTATTTAAAATTAATCCATCATGAAATCTGAGATTTTGGAGATCAAATGCCAGAAATGAAATCCTGTCTCTCTCAAAGTCAGGAATTCTATAGTGGTACAAAAGTTATCATAAACAGAGAGTGAACAATGAATGTTTTAACTTCATCTCTCCAAAATATCCAGAGGATACCTCTTCTGAGCCTGCTTTTCCACTTCAGAAACAGAGGCTGACACCCTTAGACGCAGAATCTCACAAGTGTCTTGAAGTGAACACGATAGGAAGAGATACTATCTCATGATTGTTGTGTCTGAATATACACTATAAATTTGTTATTCCTGTTCTAGGGAGTCTGGGATTACAGATTGCACACTTTAATCTGACTTGGTTCAATTTTTGTTACTTAAACCAAAGTTGCTGCCACAGTAACCTACCATAAAAATTCCTAGTTCATAAAATCATATTGCTCTTGCTGTCTGTCTTTCACTTCTGAGGAAGATGTTGCATGTCATCTCCTTCAAGTCTATGCAGTGACACAACCCACAAGGATGACACAAAGCTAGAAAATTACTTCTGGACCCCATCCTCAATACTCATTCGATAGCGAGTTCCCTAGTATCTCTAAGAAAGACAATAGAGCAGATTCACCTCACCATGAGAGGCCTGGGCTGCCATAATTTCCAAGAAGATTCCTATTTTACTGAAAAAAATGAATAGATTCTACCAAAGTGAATTAATATAAACATTAATACAAAGATAAAAATTATCTGCTTATGGCATTACTTCCTTTTCCTTTCCAGCAGACCCTGGGGCTTAGGCCCTTGGTTTCATAATGGCATCAGGTTGTATGAATTCATTTCCATTTTCTAAAGGAAAATTTCTGTCAATGGTGTCAGTCAAAAGGTAATTAGTGTGATTCTGTTCTGCCTCTACCTCTATTCTGCCTCTTTAAAACATATTCAATCAAATATACACAATCCAGCACATATTTTTCTTATCATTTTCCTGAATTTACCACACATGAACATTTTTAAACATCTCAAATTATATGATACTTATATGATATGAACTTTTCATTTTGGAGATACTCCAACAACAGGATCCTAAATCTAATTTGTGTTTCTTGCCTTGTCCAAGAATATTGTAAACAACCAGTTTATTCTCATGTGAAATCAACTCAAAAGAAACAACTGCATCCTTTTGGAAGTATAGGAAGGTGTGCTGCAAAAAGAAAACTGTAACCTCACTTTTCTCTTAGCTGGAAGGTAGTGGAGTTTGCAATGCATGAATAAAGTGCTTGTGAAGGCTCAGCCAACCGAACTCATACTCTCTCCTTCCCAGTTATGGCTGTGTCTCAGGGAAACCAGGTCAGCTCTCTCTATTCCTCTGGCAGGTGAACAACTTGTTCCATCCTTTTTCTGTTGTTTGTTTAGAAATCAAAAGGAACAATTTTTGGAGAGGAAGCTGATCATGTATACATTTATCATAGCAGTTTGTGGGGGAATCTCCTCAGGGGCTGTACAAGGAGAGGAAAAGCAAGTTCTTGCTTCAGGAAGCAAGCCATTTGGGAGACAGTGCAAAGGCAAGGCAAGGCAGTTGCCTTGCTGGTGAGGGTAGGCTGAGGAAGACCTTGCTGTAACACATACCAACAGTGGAACTTAGAGTAAGCTGTATAGGGCAAGAGTTTTCAGAATATTTTGGCACATAATAGATACAATCAAAGGCCACTGGGATTTTCCAAAGCATTGGAGCAACTCTGGTGCTTTCCATCCACTTACTGGAAATTCCTTTTTTTTCTGGTACTTCAGAGCTTGCAGATTTGACTGATCATCTGAGCATTACATACTCAAAAATGCCCAGAGCTAAGTGGGAAACAGATGGTCCTAGAAACCTTCCTTAGTTGCAGACCCATGTTAACAGGCCAAATTGCAAGACAGCTCACTTAGCCATGAGCCCATTGCCACAAACACTGGGTGCTGTGGCAGGTGAGAGGACAGACTTAAAGGGTCTAAAAGGTACTATCAGTCCCTTCAGGGAGTGAGGGGAATGTGCAGCACTACAAAAAATGTAAGTCTCTAGTAGGTATCTGCAGCTTACACATTGAAAATTGAAGATAAATGAAAATTGAAAGCTCAATATATCTCTCTAGGCTCAAGAGATCTGGGTATCCTACTCTTTCACACATAACACACAATTCTCATATATGTTCTAATGGTGCTTGAGTACATGGTTTAATTGTGAACATAGTGGTGGTCCTGGGTTGACTGTTGAACTTGATGATCATAAAGGTCTTTTTCCACCTTAATGATTCTATGGTTCAACTACCAAATGGAGTAGACCCACGTGGTGACAGTCTCATTTTTTTATCATCTGCACATATTTTTCCATTCAGTCTGCCATATTTCTGTTATGTCATGCTTGCTTATTTTACCCTTTTGCTTCCAACCACGTTTTTTGCGAGTACCATAACACAGCCAGATGGCCCTAAGCTTAGAATAATGTAGTCAATAGTATTAGTGTTAGGGGATGGTAAAATGATAGTCCAATATGTTCTCCTGGAGCAAGAAGAGGTGTATTTTCTGCCATTATAATTGACAACTTTCACCTTAAATCTCCTGATTACTGACAGAGATGCTACCACATTATGCCCTGCAGAGTTCCCTGTGGTGGATGAGTGATTGAGGGTTACTTAAAGAATCGCTGTCAATGGTATCAGCAAAAGTGGGTTTAATATGAATTTGTAAAAGTGTGACATTAAAACATTTGATGGTAAGTTTCACTCTGTTAGTTATTATATAGATGAAATGTACAAAGGAAAATTGAGTTAGAATTGAGCTAGAATAATTCACACAGAAACCGAAGACTCAAAAGGGTAATGGAGACTCTGCCATCAACTCATGAGTCTCAGAGTGGACATTCTTGCTTTCTGAACTCCTGATAGATCTTAGGTGCAGCTAGGTCCAGTCATAGTCTTGGACTTGGACAGTGATTTATGTCTAAAGGAATTAGCTACATGGATTTCATTGGTATTGATTTAGCACACTCTCAGCCACTTCCTTACGATCTGTTGTGAATAAGGAATCTCTCCACCTTGGGTAAAGAAGGATTTTTCAGTCTCATAAAGAATCTCAAACCTCAAGAGAGGTCTCAGCTCAAGGAGGCAGTCACTAAAGTGCAATCCAGTTGAAATTTAGAGGGAACTCACTCAGATTTATACGAAGGTCTGTCTGTTTTAGCCTGTACTAAACTACTGCTCATTTGATTAAGGGTTCAACTTCATCTCTCATATCCCCTTCCCACAACCCTGCACCACCTGCACTGACCACAGCAGCACTGCTGGGAAACCACAGCAATCCAGTTTTCACTTGGACTTCAAAATATATTTAATCCATCACCACTGAAGCCTGCAAATCAGAGCAAGTCAGAAAATGCCCCAGGCACTCTCATTTTTAGGAGAATTTCGTGTTCCACTGTTTTTGAGGGGTTTCTTTCTTTTTTTTTCTTATTTTCTTTATTCTTTTTCTTTTTTTTTCTTTTTTTTTAAGAAATATGTTTGAAGGTACCCTTGCATGGTCACACATAACCACTGTAACCACTGGTTCAAGAATGCTGTGGTTTCATATCACCATTAATCAATGCAACACATATTAACTAAGTACTTCATTTTGCTCTTGCATGATTTATTAGGTCTTCCTTCATTAATGTGTTTGATCAGAAAACTAATTAAACAACAAACTGTGACAGTAACACATACTTTGCATCCATTATTAAAAACAGATTTCTTGGAATAAAAATGTGGTAATGAATACTTGAGTTACCATGGGCTATACCTTATTTCAAATTATCTGAACTGTTATTAGCACAAAACCTCAATTTTTCCATTTATTAGCGAACTACATACAACAGTGTATGTATAACTAAAGATAGGTATACTAAGTTTGTTTCCAATGTTAATACTTTAAATATCAGCAAATAAGGAGTAAGTTCTTAGAAATTAATCACTCTAAAGGCATATTCTATATATTAACACCCGCTTTTTTTAAACATTGTAAGGCCTCATTTTTATCTTCATTGCCAGTCTCTGAGTACACTCATAACACATCTGGAATGTGTTATGTGGAACACTGAAGGTATCAGTAATGTCTTCATGAATAAAGGAAGATTTAGTTCCCCTTAAATAGAATTATAACTTAAATTTGAAAGCTGTTTGCTTCTTTACTCTTCAAAATGCATTCTTCCTGCACCATTGTTGTTCATTTTCCCATGGTTTTTTCAGCCTGGTTTATGCCAGTCAGATTACCCATCTGTTAGCTATTCAGATCTCACAGAGAGAAGAGCTGTTTAGCTGCCTGAGATTCATTCCACTCACATTCCACCTTCACATACTGAGAATCATGCTCATGGGGCATAGTCTGTATTTTTTTCCTCACAGTTATTTCTGAGGAAAGTCTTTCATATTAGTGTAGTGAAAGAAGAGTAAAAAGAAGTAACCATCCCACATCCTTAAAGCAGGAAGTACTCAGGATCACTTTTCATTACTTGCTACACTGTTTTAAAAACTTCCCCTCCCTATCATAATTGGGGATTGAGACAATAATCCAGCAAGCTTCTTTGATTCCTTAAACCTGGCACCCAGATTGTTTTGAGAAATACTGCATCCCAGGAACCATGCATTCATTCAGGCTTTATTAAAACTTTTAGTTTTGAAAAGCAGTTTCCTCTATTCATCCCTCTCTAGCTTTAGCCTTCTACATCATCATCAGGCACTTGGCAGTGAATTTCCTCACTGACAATTTCAGCGATTGCACAGATCATCTCCCAGATGTGGCCAGCCATGAGCTGATCAGCTTCTCAACCATCAGGACATTTGCAGCAATAAGTTTCTGTAATGGGTTTTAGCTTGTGCCAGGGAAAGAGAATATTTCAGTGAGTAGGAGTCTACCATCTTTCCTGAAATCAGCTTACAATGTCTGTTGCCATCTGACTTACAATATGCACCCTCACTTCCATCTGGATGAGTTAATAAATTACCTGTTTGCACCTTCCCTTCACAACCCCACATTATGCAAATCCCTGTGCTCTGATAACAAAGATAACCAATAAGAAATCAGAGGGGTTTGGAATCACTCTACATTTCTCACAAGTTTTGTGTTCCCAAACAGACACCACCTTCCCCACTGCATTCAACTGAGAGTAGCAATGATCCTTCTCTAAATAACTACTTACCCTCTTACTTTTACCAGCTACTACTTTCCTCTTCTAAATTGGTTACTTACTAATAGAAGGATCTGTGTCTTCTTTCTGCCTTGTGCAGAAGCCAGAGATCACGTACCCTACACAGACAAGAAGTATGTAAGAGTCAATACCTCCTTCTGTGTGTACTGAGAAATGGTCTGTTGTTTTGCATAAGGAAAAGATTTTGGGTTGCAAATTTTTTGAAATCCATTGATTCATTTCACTGCTACTCCCATAAAATTCAAGTTTTTTCTCGTTATGAATTCAGAAATATATATATTCTGCACATATTTTCAGTTTCCCATGAGCATTTTAGCAAGGTACAAGCAGTACCACAACTCAACCACCGATTTTGATTGCACCAGAAACAGACTTTTATGCAGAATTCTCTAATGGATTTTATTTCATTAGACTACAAAGTGCAAGTACCAGGATCTTTTGGAGCATTCTAGTGTTATACTAGAACATGCTTAACATTTATGTTATACACCATGAGATAAAAGAACTCTTTCAGTATTTATCATGCCTGCAGTATGGTAAATATAATATAGAAGCTTTGCAGAATGACCAGAGAATGATACCGCCTCACAATTCCATGATTTTCAGTATTCTAGGAATTGCCATTAGTTGTAATATAGATAAAAGAACACTACTACTGTAAGGAGGGGGAAAAAAGAAATTAAAAGAAAATAAAAAAGAAAAACAACCACACGAAAAAGCCCTAACCTTTCTTGCATGCAAGACACACAATCCTTTTACTCAAGCAAAGATAACTTAAGGACACCATTAGCCGTTATCTGAGATAAAGACTTAAATGTCAAGCTGCTATGAAAAATTAACTCTGATAAGTAGACAGATATGCCTCTACTCGACCCACAGCACTCTCTCTTGTTTCACCTTCCCTATGACTTGCTGTGTCACTAACTAACCCTCATCCTGCCAGATCAGCTCCCAGCCTCGGCTGAGCTTTCCGGCCCTTGTGCTGTTTGAACACCATTGGTGTCACACTTCAAAAAGTTGCCTTCAGGTATCTCAGGCATTTTGTGGAGGTCAAATTGCAGATATTTTTCCCAAGTGGATGCTGGAAATGGAATACTTTGTTTTAGCATATGCCAACTTCACTGCAGCCCACACTCTCTGTGCAGACCTCTGAAAGGAATTTTAGCTTGTAATACACTTTAGAGCTCATTCAGAGTTCCGAGGACACAGATCTGTACATGTGCCCCTGTTAGAGGCAATGTTGGACATCCCTTTAAAGTGACATGTATTTATGCCTTTAGTGCAGGCCAAGACCTGGACCCTGAGAGCCAAAGTAATTTCACAGTCCACCCCCCTTCAACCTCATTGAACTGTTAAAGTTTACTAGGCAGTTCTAACTGGCTTGAGATATGGCCGAATGTGGTGAAAAGTGTTTCAAGGGAAATTCCAGTTCTGAAAATTTAATGAACATTTGTCAACAAGTTCTCAAACTACAGATGGGATGAAGAATGATCTTATAGAGAAAAACAGTTACTTCAGAGAAGACCATACAAGGAGATCAGATCATGGCAAAGTGTTTCTGCCCTGCCAGTTGCCCCAGAAGAATGTTTGCTCCAGAACCTTGTCTCCATGGGAACATTCTGCTCTTCAAGTTGTTTTAACTCAGTAGGTTTTTGTCCTAGATTTAGTATTTCTGCCAGGACCCAACCTGACCATGCAAGACCTGGCCACCTAAATCAAATAGGTGATTTATCCTATTACTTTCTCAAAGAGAAGTCGCCAACTTGTTGATAAAATACTACAAGTGGAATGTGGTTTACATTTCTATTTTCATTGTGCTAATTCATGCAGCATGTTGTAGCTGGATGGCTGGTGAAATGAGGAAAGAGGAGTTTTAAGGCCCATTCACTATGAAGAGTGATTGGAGAGACATGACCTAAAATGAAAACATGGGAGCTGCTAGTTTGCTAGGTATTGCTTTCAGACAACTGCTTGATAAGTCCTTATTTTTTTCCTACAGTGTTTGCTGAGCAGGTTTTAAATTATGGTGTTTCTGTCAGTTATTACTCATTTCCTTTCCTGTGGGGGAGGCTACTTTCTGGATATCCCTCCAGGGTGCCAAATTAGCTGTGCAGCTGCAGATCCATGGATCTCAAAGATCTCCCATACTCTTCCTCTTCCATGTGCAGCAGAAAGGGAAGTGTCCACACACAGCACACTGCTTATCTGTCAGGCCTCCAAGACAAGCAGTTCAAAACTATAGAAGACTCACTGTTTCTCAGTTATTTGTGTAGCAGTCTGGCCCCTGGTTTGCAACAGGTCTGTGCTTTTATTTTTCAGCTCATAAAAAAGTACTGCTTGAGAACAAAGTTAGCAAGCCTTCTGTCACTAGACAGAAGAACTCTAGACTTACTTAAAACCAAATAAATAAAAAGCCCCTTTTTACATGGCAGTTACTTGCAGGAACATGAAGATCCCATAGATGCAAAACAGCTGCTCTATGTTGATATTTCAGCCTTCAAAGAGCTCTACTTTCTATATTGAGCCACTTCCCAAGCTGGGTAGCCTTAGATGGATTATTTATGCCTTTCCAATGTCCCGTTAGAATCCACACCATCATGTACTACAGGAAGGAAGAAAATGTACCAGTTTTGGAGTCTGAAGAGATTTTCTTAAAGGATTGAAAAAATAATGTTCTCCAAGAATAATGTTCCCACACACTGAATTATCATGAAGCATTTGTGCTGCAAACATGACTCAAATTAGACTTTACACTTTTTAAGTTATTACCTCTCTGTCAGTTACTTAAGCCTCACTGAAGGAAAAAAGCAAATGTCACTGGGTAGTACCTGCATTCTTCTGCCTAGACTTGATGCCATCCTTCTTAACCATGGGGCAATCAAGAGTACCATATGCTTTTGTATTTCAAGTCAATCAGTCAGATGTCATCCCAATGAACAATGTCAATACTCAAACAATTATTTTTTCCTTTTTTTTATATTACCATCAAATGGGCTCTGCAGAGTAATAGTTGAAAGAGGCAACTGATTCCAAGCTTGCTACTCAAAATGTTTTTATGTGTGTCTCCTTTTAGATTATTTCACCTTATTTTGTAAGTATATATATATATATCATACAAAGTTTATATATATCATATAAAATCCCAATTATTGTTTTTTTTCTAAATATAGTGTAAATTTTCTTCAATATATAAAAGGATATAGCTTTTTTCCCTGTTACTGTATTTCACTGAATTTGAGTGACTAAAAAAATTCAAACCAAATGTAAAGTAGCTGAAAGCATTTGAGTTTTTTGGTACATATACTTTAAGGGAAAAAAATTATATCCAAGATATACTTAGACAATTAAATTCAGTTATCTTCACCAAGTACTTCTAATATGTACTTCAAATTTTCTTTAAAATATCAAACTCATAGAATTATTGAAAACATTCCAGAAATCTCTTCACATTCAATGTTCAATGTACTTCAGATGTACCCCTCAAAGCAAGAAAGGAGTCCTTACAGGTGTTCAGGTGCTTATCATATTGACAATCTACAACATTAAGTGCTGAAGTCTTAGCATAAGCAGTAGCAGGGGAAAAAGGAAAGAATATTTTTCTTGCTATTTTTTCACTTGTATCTCTACAATTTTCTCTATCCATTATTTTGTAACTATACTACAGTTACTATAACTTTTTATAACTCACTAAAGAGCAATGCAAACACAAATTAAGAATAAATGTTTCCAATGAAATGCAGCACCAAGAATTTCTCATGCAGGCTACTGCCAAAGGTGATTCTGAAGGCTCTTTTGTCAGTATATGCTTCAGAGCACAGTAAAATGGAATCTTTTAAGGCAGGCAGTCACAGGCTGTAAAGATATCACATACAGCACAATGACATATAAAGAGGCTTCAGAAGTTCTGTTAAGTGCAACCTGTATCTAAGTCAAGGCATTATGTCTCAAACTTGCAGCTGTACATTTTAATATTTTCCTTCAATGTGACATTAACTCCCTTTGGCATCTTTCGAAATCATAAATCCATACAAATCAAAAGTTTAAATATTGTCAAGATGAATAAAAGTGTAGTGATGTGCCTGGAGGGACTCTTAAGGTCTTTGATTCTTTTTAGGAACTCTGTCACCAAGTTAAGGAGAGATTGAGTTGATTTTCCTGCTTCTGATGGAGATGGCTCAGTTCTGAGTACTGTCAGAACTTAAGCTGCAGAAATGGGAAATGCACTGCGAAGTTTACTGCCCTGGTTATCTTACTATATGCCATTATTCCACCCCACTCATCTCAGCTGCATTATATTATTTGAATATGAGCAGTTCTGCACAAGACAACAGGAAAAGGAATGAAACACCCTAAGGAGGGTATCTCTGTATTGTGTCCATAATCTCGATGTCTCCTGAACCAATTGACTAACTTGTAACACTCACTTGTAAAGGTTCAGGCTCTCCCCTCTTGATACTGTTTAGCCCCGAGGCGGAGGAGCTTGCTGCAGAACTGAGGAAATTGCCTGCACTTTAGCCTACAGGATCAAAAATCTAGATTCAGAATTGCAATTCTCCTTTCACTGAAGTGCCTTTTTTTTTCTTACATTTATTTCCAGGAAAACAGAAACAAAGGGAGGAGGGATAATTGATCAGCTCCAAAGGTAGGCTCTTGCTCTAAGTATGTTGCACTGGGGGATAAAAAAAGGTGCCTTCTTACTTATATGTAAAATACTTCATAAAGTTTTCATGCTATACTGACAGTTAATTAATGCAATCAATTAATAATGACACACTGACAAGTCTACTGCTTTTAATATCTTATGGAGTTTGCAGCTTCATTCATGTGGCTCTGTACTCTAGGGACACCAAAGAGATTTGTACTAGATCATTAAGTATTGTTGATTTTTTATGTAGATCAAATAGAACTGAGTCCTACCCTGAGATAAAAAGTTATAGGGTCTTGAAGGAGATACAGAGTTTTATCTCTTGTACAGACCCTCCTCACAGTATTAAAAAAGGGTAGGGAAGCACACAGGTGTGCACACACTAATTCATTCATATACAACCACTTACATATTTTCTTCTGAATGTGAGAACTGTGAGTGAGAGAGAGTAGGTGAGTATCTCCATCCTTGGAGATATTTTAAAGTCTGTAGGTGCCCCTGTGTGAGCAAGGGAGTTGCACCTGGTGACCTTCAGAGGTCCCTTCCTACCTCAGCCACTCTGTGACTCTGATTTTGTGATTTGTATGACTAGTAACAATAACAGTCAAAAACAACACACTACACCCTAGTCTGCTGAAATATAAGTTTAAAAAAGAAAAAAAATTGTTACCCCCCGAGCAGTATTACTAGTTCAGAAGCATTAAAAAGAATAAATGTGACACACAGTCCATTTCTTCATCCATCTGGAAAGTGTTCTGTAGCACTTATCTCAGAACATTGCGGGGGAAGTAGCAATGTCAAGAAGATGACTTTTTTGTATTGCTTTTCCTGTCTGCACCCCTGAGTTAGGATCTAGCTCAGCTGCAATCTCATGCTTGTTTTTCTTTCTGCTCTGCTTTTGTGCAAGTGGAAATTGAATCCTTTGTCCCAAGTTGAAATGTCAGCTTTCCCATCACTGCTGTGAACATCAGAGGAGTCTGCTGACTGCCACTCAGTGCCTTTAGTTACAACTTATTTTGATGCCATAATTGTCTCATGAAATGCTAAGGTCTACAGTGAAGAATTAAAGCTATTATTAGTGAGTTTAAAAAGCACTTTGCAAGTCCACACTCAAAAACTGAAAGTTCAGTTGGCAACTTAACAAATACAAGAAGAAAAGGATCTTAAACTGAAACGGAAAGATCCTCTGAGAGTGTCCTTGCAAATATCACAAAGTTTGTGGCACATAGCCATTAGAGCAGAAGACTGTATAAACTCTAAGTGAATCCACCTGTAAACCAGGAATTTGTCAGCAAGTCTCTTGGGCATCATACTAAGTATTAATGCTTTACTGCCCCACAGAAGTAAGGCAGAAAAGCATCTGCAACAAAAGCAGATAAGCAAAAATAAACAAAGGTCAGAATGGTTCACCAGTGATGCAGACAGCTGCTTGTGATAAAGCATCACAGAGAAAAAGGTCATGAGTGAGAACAAGGTCCCTTGGCCCCAACACCACTCAGCCTTATGCATCAGCATTTCAGAAATAAGATGTTGCTTTATCTTGCTTAATGTGCCTAAAGGTTAGAGGCTAATAAAGACTGTATAACAAAAGTGGCTGATTGGATACAGTGTGCAGGGATGGCTAAGCCTAGAGCAGTGATTAATCAAGTTCAATACCCGATATCCAAGAGCAGTAAGTGGTGCATGTTTCAAAGAATGCTACAAAAACAGCCTGTCATGGACAATTAAGGGAATTATTCTTCATGGAGGGAATAATCTTTCATGCTCTGGGTCTTAATGAACAGAACCAAGGATTGATCAGTGAATCCAATCCCTTGCTATTTTAAGCAACCACTCTTGCAATGTCTTTCAGGAAGTGAACAAAAAGAATTGGTTAAGTCCTGAAGTGTGAAAGTTTATCTCATTACTCTAAGTGGATCTGTCTCCAATGTAATTATGATACATCTACACATCTCTTTTTCATCCCTGAATTCCTCACATCACTAATGGTTTATGACAAAATGCAGCATATGCTAATACCATATATTTATTGGCAGGCTTTAATTTTACAACCTTTTAAAGCAGCAGGAGTGGAGTTCAGCCCAAGTTCAGGCACCAAATGTACATACCTTAAATTTGAAGGCTGAATTTCTACAGTCCCTGAGGGAAATGGGGTTGCTCAGTCTGGAGAATAGGAGGCTCTGGGAGGACCTCTTTGCACTCTACAACTACCTGAAAGGAGATTGTAGTGAGGTGGAGGTCAGTCTCTTCTGCCATGTCTTGAGTGAAAGGATGAGAGGGAACAGCCATAAGTTGTACAAAGGGTGGTTCAGTTGAAATACTGGGAAAAAATATTTCACTGAAAGAGTAATTAGGCATAAGAACACAGAATAAGTTGCCCAGGGAAGTGATGGAGTCACTGTCCCTAAAAGTATTCAAGAGTCATCTGGATGCAGCACTTGGGGTTGCGGTTTAGGGATGATTATGGTGGTGCTGAATTGATGTTTGGACTAGATTATTTTGAAGGTGTCTTCCAGACTTGATGATTCTGTGATTCTGTGACCCCAATAGCTGAGTTGAACATGAGCAAAATACAGTGTAAAGTAATGTGAAGGTCAAAAGCTGTATTACAAGCACCCACTGTGAATGTGGTCTAAGCCAAGACTTTTGACTTCAGAACTCAAAAAGATCAAATTCACCCACAGTCAAGACACTTTAGTTGGGGTCAGAGAGGGCAACACATAAACTTGTTGCTACCAGTTTACTTCCTAGTTTTCTCAAAAGCTAACCAGTTGCCTCAACCATCTCTCAGTGTGCTTTTCTCATATTGGCATTTGGAAACATAAAAGTGTTTATTGAATTATTGTGGCATTCATTTATGTGCCACATTTTCTATGCACTGACTAGAGATGCAACCAAGCTGTTGGTGTGCCTGAGCTCAGGATCTGGAACACTTGTATGATGTTAAAGCTGTGGATGAGTCCTTTTTTATTATGAATATCTGCCAGCAGATTCAGCAACATTTGAGTTAGCAACTCAGATGACTGCATAAAAGAGATTTAGTCCAAAATTAGGGAATAGTAGATGATTTCTAAGGCATCTGCTTGACATGGGCAATTTTATATTAAATGTTTTACAACTTTAAGACTGAAAACTTTTCTCTGATTTTTTTCTTGTTTTCTAAGCCACAGAATTGTGAAAACAGGGCCTAAAAAGCTAATTTTAAAGTATTTTCTCTATTTATTCAAACACAAGTGTAAAAGATTATAAAGACTGAGAACTCATTTGATTACACTTAGTTGATTTTAGAAATCATCACACTGAGCAGTCTGAATTGATAATTTTTTTAAAAAATTGTTAGAGAAAAAAATGGTTAGAGAACAAACTAGAATCTATAATTAAATCTCTGAGTGTAAATTCCTATCTTTCCCAGTGTGTATGCAGGCTCTACATAACCCCATAATTTCCTTGAGAGAGGTTTTAAAAGGTGAGAACATGGAGTGATTCGTGAGAAAAAGAGAGCAACAAGCCATCTTGTGAGTTCTGAAGTTTAAATAGCTAATGAGTATATCCATCTGCACATGTTTGTGGGGTTGAAAATCTCAGATTAATCTATTATCAGTACCCAATAGAGTTTTGGCAAAATGCATGTTTTCTCCTTAATAAAAATATTATTGCAATTTTTGCAAGGAAATACCCTTCTTCTTGTTCAGAAAAGTTACATTTCAGTAATCTCCTGTACTAGTTCTCCCCTACTGGCTGCATTCAGTGGCTGCACTTCATTTTCAGATCATTGACACATGATAAAAAAGGACCTTCTCTCACTAGAAAGGTGACTCTTGCTTCTGGTTACGTGTAGTATATAGAAGGGAATGGAAATTTAAGGCAACCAAACTACAACCTCCATGACACATAATGGAATTACTTTCAAGTTGAGAAGCTAGAAGCTTTTTATAGGTTTTGGGAGGTTTTGTTTTGAATTTATGCTTTAAAAATATCAGCACTTTTAAATCAGTTTTATTTCATATTTATTTAATTTATTTTGATAACATCTTGAAATGTGTCTGAACACTAACAGGAGAAATATGCGTAGCCCAACATCAGACAAGTGCAGTAGGCATTCAGCTTTCTAAGCACACCTCTTCCATGTGAGCAACGGAACAAGGTGTGACTGAATAAATAACAGAAGATTCGTAAACACTCATGCAGAGAGCAGAGCTATAGCTCTTGCAAGTACATGTTATATTGTATCTGTGTTGCAATAACACATAGCTCTTATAGCCCTTCCTCCAAGTAATATCAAACCAACCAAGAAGAAATACGCTTTTCTGTCATTCACGGTCAGTCACCATGAGCACATGTACATCCAGGTACCTAAACCAACTGAGCCAAAGGGCTGAGAAGAGCATCCTCTCAACCCGTACATAGGCATTGCACAGTTACGGGTGGAACTGGGCTGTGATTTTGCAATTCTTTCACAGCTACAATGTGCTACAGTCACTGCCAAGCTCTGCTGTGTTTACACTCCAACAGAAGCACGTAACAGCCATCAGCCACACTTAACTGGACAGGCTTGCAGTTGTTTGGTGTTGCCAAAATGATGTGAAGACACAAATTGGCTATGGGAATCAAGTACTGCAATTTACCTTTCTCACAGTGTAGCAAAGAGTATAATCACTTTACTTGTGTTAGCTTACAAAGGGTCACATTTCTTGCCCTTTGTTGAGGAAAAGCATCATGATGAAAATGCACAGGCCCAGCTAGGGGCCACTTAGTTAATGTGCAAAACAGGTGAGATGCAACTGGCTGCTCTGGCAAGTTTCTAATGTCTTCCTAAACACAGGGCAAAGCAAGAGTCAACAGAGAGACTGCACCTTTTACAATGAAGGTTCTTCCATTCCTATGTATTACATGCAAAATTGAGGAGAGGGAGTAGTACAAGATTCTTTTCCATCTCAATCATGGTCCAGTCCCAAACTGAAACTGCAGTGTTTTAAAGCCATTTCTGTGTACAAACCCCAAAGACTTGAGGCCTACAGCAATGGAAAGGACATATATCATAACAGTAACAAGAGTGTCAGAACTATAGTATCTGTCAGCTTCTGTGGAAGCTGGGCAATTTTCTGAGCACAGAAGCATCAAATTTGCAACCTCAGTTCACTGCAACCTTATGATCTCTTGGTTCATAAACCTGCCACTACAGCTTACTTCCATAAACTCAAATTGAAATTGCTTTAGTGTGATCATGTCTAGTCTATTAACTCACAAATTGTCTTGATCCTTTGAAGATGGCAGGAGTTACAGGTCCTCAATACAGAACAGTAAAATAAAAAAAACATCTTTTTTTCCTCTTGCATACAAAATGTTAACCTACTGCAGGGTATCTAATGTGAACTCTGCAGCAGAGGGAAGGAAATCTGTATCTGGTCTGTTTGGTAAATAAACCCAGAGCATAGAACATGCTAGAGCCACAGGGACAGGTTTATAAGTCAACAGATTGTAAGATTTCAGGGAACAGAGGTGTCAAGTCTGATGATTACCTGATGAGAAAATTGCTTATGGAGAAAGAATTTAAATTTGTTTTAAGTGAATGTTTGAGCAAGTAAGTTTCATTTTCCATAAATGCTTATGACATAAGAAAATTAATCACATATGTCTACAGAAAGGGAAAGCAAAAAAGATTATGAGAGGTTTTCTCTGAAATTACAAGTTAAGAACCAAAACTCCTCTCAGTAAATACTGTAATAAGTATATTTTTTTCAGTAGTTACCAAGAACTTTTTGAAGGTACTGAGTAGGCAAGTGAGACAAATAAAATAGTTTGCGTACACTTATAGGTGCCATTCAGGCATCATAACACAGAAGAAATCAGGCTATTACTCTCTTTCTGTATTTTTAATGCAATTACAATATTCATAACAGCAAACAAATACCAAGAGAGAACAATGACAAATATAATACAAAAAATTAGATTAAAAAATTCACAAGTAATACAAGAATAACAGGAAACTTTTTAAAATACTTTTCTAGTTGCAGTTCCCAGAGGTAAAACAAAACTGGCCTACGTTCTCTCCTCCAAACTGATTTCCATTGTTTTCTCTTCATAGAACTTCTTTCCTGTGTATCTCATGTGTAAAGATAAATAAATTCTCCTTGCTCTACATACCTGCTGGCATTCTTACAGTGGTTCAACAGGGAGAAGACACGGGAGGGCTTTTCTCCTGTGACCATGCTAGTTTGCTTTCCTTCTCTCTTCCTTCCCAGCATGTGACTGAAGCCTGTCTGCTCTTCTCTCACAAACCGCAGCTCACAAACACCAGCACATGAAAACCTACTTTGCTCCCTCACACAGAAAACTCTTGCACCCACTCTTTGAGGGTGGCCACTCAGGTGGCTTCAGGGCTTGCCAGGCTACCTGTCAGTAGACCAGAGGAGAGTTTTCCTGGCACTGGTGGATGTACAAGCAGAGAGACAAAGCTCAAAGCACCAACATGGAATGAAACTTAACAGGGCAGCTCATCCAGCAAGCAGGTTGTGTTTCAAAGTGTAAGAAATGACAAAGCTGTTTGCTGGAAAACAAATACTAATAAAGCTGCAGGCAGACTTAAAAGGTTAGATGCATGCCTTTGTGGATCTTTCTGTATGTCTTTTAAGAATACTCTTACATGGTTGCAACTTTTTGAATTAGGAAATACGACTGGTCAAAAGTTCATTCATTCATTTTTCTCCAGTCACTGTATGTTTTGTCTACCAAGAATCTGACAGTGGTGTCTAACATAAAATGCCAATCCTTATGCTTTTTTTTTTAATTTTAAAACCAACTTTTTAGGAAAAAAAAATTAAAACAATATTTGTTGATTTCTCCAGTTGAAGTTCCCCCTAGGCCTGAAGTTAGACTGCAATTAAACTCAAAGAAGACATCATGGATCACATCACTGCACCTTCAGGGACATCTATTGGCATAGCAGTCACTTATATCAGCTGAACGCAGATGTGATAGGCTTTGTAGTGGCTAACTTAAAGAGAAAGAATCCTTGTCAACATATGAAGTATGAAATAACTTTTTTCCCTCTTCTTTAGTTGTATTTTCTTCTCTCCCAAAACTTTGTACCAAAGCACACATCAAAGACAGAACCTGTGATGATGGATATCCAGTGTGATTCTTCTCAGCACTCACTGGGCTTTTCCTAACATCTCCCAGTTGCTTCTTTCTGCCTGTATTCATTATCTGCCTTCAAAGCATTCTCACAGACCTTCCTTCTCAAGAGGATCTAAGAGCTCTCACACAGTCCCGCTGTGCACTGCAAAATCTGCTCAGGACTGTCTTCACCAATTTGTGCGAGCAGTTTCACTTCATATATTTCTTCAACAGTTTTTAAACTTAAATAACAGCATTGGTTTATTCACAATATACTTATAATTTGTTTCTTCCTAGTTCCTTTTCCGCCTTTCATTTTCAAATCGAAAATTGTCACTCAGAGACACTGTTTCTTCTAATTTAAGAGCCAAGTTCTTCCAAATCATCTGGAAGGAGTCACATTGAGTCCAGATGAGCCTGACTTGAAAGAGAAGATATTCCAGGTTTTTTTCATCTCCTTGCCAACTTATTCTGCATTCCTGATTATTTAAATTTGACTATTGACTGAATAACACCAGTGACCCAGGGTTGAGTTCCCAGTTCATCAGTGAGATGTTCAAATACCACAATGTGATGCTTCAAACTTTCCCAGCCAGTCAGCCTTCCAATGAAGGATCAGACAAACCAGCTCCATAAAGTAGACTCATGCAACTGTACTGCTTTTCATGTCATTTTGTACCTGTAAATCTACTTGCCCAGCTGTGAAAAGCTACAAATCATTTACTTATGCTACAATGAGATGGGTTGCAAAGTGCTGAGCTGCAAAACCAGGTCTGCCATCTCACTCTTGATGAGAAAGCAGATTGCTATGAGATCGTATATGATGATAGTGTGTGCAGTGCAGCAAAGCTCTTGGACTAAAAGGTTTGAAGAATTAATCAGCTTGTTTTGAGGCATGTTGATGGCAAAGGATTTGACTTGAGGCTGCTCGTGTTTGACATGTCTTTGCTTGCACTGAAACTGTTCATGTGGGAAGCAGCATTTTGCTCAGTAGAAGTAACTCACAAAGACAACCCAGACCAGGGTATCTCAGGCTGAATTCCTTCCCTCGTTCCTCATCCTTTGAATAAATAAACTTCCTTACACTCTGACAGACTAGGGAGATTAATTCAGAATGTGTGTGCACAGTACACCTGGCAGACACGATAAAGGCCTGGCTCAAGGAGCTAAGATGGAACAAAGGTATAAATAATACTAGAAAAGGACAAAATATGGGCAGCCATTTGGAGGTGACAGTAATTACTTAAGTAAATGTCAAAACTCTTCAAAGAAACAAGGGGGGAAATATTCATGAATATTTAAGACTGAAACACGTGAGCATGTTGATTTGCCATTTTGAAGGTTACATTCCTGTCTTATCTTCCCTGTGATAGCTACTAGAATGGATATTAAAATCTGTTGCATGACAAACTTTTACATGTTAAGGGCCTATTGATGCCTAGATGTATTGAAACCAACAGTCTTCTAATTCACTCAGGGCACCTAAAAAGTTTTATACTATTCTTGAGCCAAGCCACAAGGATGATAACAAGCAAATAGCAAAAAGTACTCCAGATACCTGTAAACAAGCACAGTGGGACAAAAGAAGTTTAATGGACCAAAAGTGGAGCATACAAAGACTGAACAGCATCTCCAAAGAAATGTGCCAGTCATCAAGATTGCCAGAAGACTCTGGCAATCAAGTCAAGTGATTGTAAATAAAAGGGCAGATGAAATTGAGTATATTGCATTCTATATTCAAGGGATGCAAAATCACCTATTATAACTGGTTAAAATGATGGGCACTGGGATGTCTGTTATAACACAGGAGTCCATATCATAGATAATTCAATGAAAACTTCAGTTTAGTACCTACGAAAACAGCAAGTCAGTGGTAGAACTAATTAGGAAAGGAATAGAAAAAGGGGAAGGAAAAATAACTGACTTCCCTATGTCAATGCATCATTTGCTTATGCAGTCTTGCTCCTTTTATATCAACAGTGATACAATGTAACTAGAGAAGAGCTGAAGAAGGGCAAGGGAAGTGATCAAAAATAAGCAATGGCTTCTGCATAATGACTTTGTAATTAAATTTCTTCAGCATAGTAGAGATACAGGTGAGGGAAATATGCAGAGATCTATGCAATCATGGCAGGACAAAAAAGGGACAAAGTATTGCATGCACCCATTTTCTGATGCATTTCCCTGGCTACCTGATTTGGACTGACATTGGAAACAGATTATGGGCTGGGAAACTTGAATCTAATTTAATTCAGTTACACTTAAATTTTTGCCTAACATTTTACATAAAACTTAGCACCTATAGAAGTTACATAGCTTCATCTGCAATTAGTGTTATCCAATGTTGGGGGGGGGGGGAGTAGGGCAGGGGTCTGCCTGTTTGATTAGTTCATATAAGCCTTAAACAAATCCACTCTCCTGAATCCAGAGGAAGATGGGAAAGCCATCTACACTGCAGCAAACTCAGTTTCTGAGGCCGTTCTTGACTGGTATAAATGAAATAATCCTTAATATTCTCTCATTTGCACTAAAATCAACAGCAGCAGACCCACACATCTACAGTTAGTTGATAATTTTATCTCTCTGCTTTTCATTGAATGGTGCTGAGCACACTGATATGTCCAATATGTCTCATCTCCAATAAAGGCCATCTGTAAAGGGTTTTAGACTCCTTTATATAGCAGATATTTTTTGAGTATGATATAGACAATGCTGACTGCAAAGGCAACCAAATAGTTTTGTTTAATGTAGTGGTTTGTATCAACTGCAACTTTTACTTAGACTAAATTTAAGCTATGAACTAGCACTTACTCACTTGACATACCTGCAGTGTTCCTGGTAAATGATGAACAGCAGGACATAGGTACTTGCAGTTAGCCAGAAAGTTGATATGAGTATATGTGATGCTAGCTTAGGATGTTAGAAATGTCTGTCAAATACACCAAGAACTTACATTTTTATATATTATTTGAAAATACAAATTTTTTTTACAGAAGTAAAGCAATGGTATAGAGAAGTCCTGGAAATGGGAGCAAAAAAATTTGTCTGTACAAGTTATTTGCTGTAATATAATGAGCTATATCCCAGTGATACTCATAGGACCTCACCACTGCATGGGGCAACTTGATCTCCAAAGACAAGGACAGTTTTCTTCAAGTGTCATCAACCACTAATCACAAAAATGTTCATAGAACATCTACTGCCCCTAATGTCTTTATTGACACAACACCCTCACCAGTGTTAATCTGAAAGCCTTAGGATCACAGTATTATAGAATATGTTGTACAGGATGGGACCCATGAGGATCATTGAGTCCAGCTCCTGGCCCTGCGCAGAATCAATACTGTGTGCCTGTGAGTATTGTCCAAATGCTTTTTTAACTCAGGCAGATGCTGCCACCACTTCCCTGGGGAACCAGTTCCAGTGCTCAGCCACCCTCTGGATGAAAAACCTTTCCCTGACATTCAACCTAAACCTCCCCTGACACAACTTCAGTTCATTCCCTTGGGTCCTGTGACTGGTCATGGGAGTAAAGAGATCAGCACCTGCCCCTCCGCTTCCCACTATGAGAATGTTGTAGACTGCAGTGAGGTCTCCCCTCAGTCTCCTCTTCAGGCTGAACAAACCAAGTGTCCTCAGCTACTTCTCATACAGTTTCCCCTCCAGAACTTCACCATCCTCACAGTCCTCCCATGGACACTCTCTAATAGCTTAATGCCTTTCTTATATTGTGATCCCCAAAACTGAATACAATATTCAAGGTGAAGCCACAGCAGAGCAGAGCGGTACAATCCCCTCCCTTGACTGGCTGGTGATGCTTTGCCTGATGCCCCACAGGACACAGTTGGCTCTCCTGGCTGCCAGGGCACTGCTGACACAGATTCAACTTGCCGTCAACGAGGATCCCCAGGTCCCTTTCCCGGGCACTGCTTTCCAGCATCTCATTTCCCAGTCTGTATGTACATCAGGGATTGCCCCATCCCAGGTGCAGAATCTGGCACTTTCCCATGCTAAACTTCATTTGGTTGGTGATTCCCCAGTCCTCTCATTTGTTGAGGTCTCTCTGCAGGGCTTCCCTGCCTTCAAGGGAGTCAAAAGCTCCTCCCAGTTTTGTGTCATCTGCAAACTTGTTTAGTATCCCCTTCAGTCCTATATTCAAGTCACTTATGAAGATGTTGAAAAGCACAGGGCCTAAGGTGGAGCCACTAGTGACAAGGTCACCATTCTGATGTCACCCCATTCACTACAACTCTTAGTGTCCCACCTGTAAGCCAGTTGTTCATCCATCACAGAACACAATTATTCAGCTGTGTGATGGATATTTTGTCCAGAAGGATACTGTGAGAGACAGTATCAAAAGCTTTGCCAACATCAAAAAAATTACATCTACTGGCTGTATCACTTCTATGTTCTTGTTTTTATGAGGAAGAGAGCATAGGAAGAGGGGCAGTCTGAGTGCAGAAGAAAGAAACCAGCAGCTTTGAGAAGAAAAATTCTTGGTTTTACCATTCAAAAAGTCCATAGTTGTTACTTACATGAAAAATAATTACTTTAGGAATGAGAATTATAGTCCAGCTCACCTCCATCACAGAAGGACCAGAAGTCCAACAGCCAGCACCATCTGTGACACCCTCTAGTGCTTCCACTTCCTACATAATTTACAACGCTTTATGTCAGTCTGGCAAGATCAAGCAGAAGGTGGATTATCCCAGCGATAATGTGTGAATGGTGCCTCTGATTTGAGATATCAATTGTCCCTGGTTTTTCCTCCCTGTTTTTCTTAAGCCTTTAATGCTTGAAAAGAATAATCCATCAGGGTCATAACCAGATAAGAATACTTAATTCTCTTGCATAGGTAAATGCTGCTTAGCTGCTTTCAGACAGGAACATTCCTTATTTCCCCAATAATGCAAAATCCAACCTCTTTACCATAAGTGTTCTGTCTGGTTTTTAGGGCTGATTGTATCCTTGGTTATTTTGTCTTACATTTGCATTAAGAATCTTCAATCTCGGGGCGGGGGGTGAGGGTGAGGGGGTGGTGGAATTAGGTATTACCATCCCCACCTATTCCACTACTGCCCCAATTCCATGTGAAGGACTCCAAGAAAACATATATTTGTTTTCTGGAATCACAGAGAATAAATTAATTGCTTCTTTGTGAACCTGGGCTCTTTTAACCCTAGAAGGTCTGCTTTTCTCAAAAAAAAAAAGTAGACAAACAAACAAAACAACAAGAGAGCTATTCATTTGGTGAATTAAGTGTGCAGATGCTAAGTACAACTCTCAGAGAAACTGGAGTTTTCATCAGTCTGGTTTCCATGGAGGTACTAGAGATATTAAGGCCTTGCTTAGTCCAGTAAGTAATTTTAAGCTTTGGCTTCTCTAGCAACAAAGCCAAGTATGCTCCACAGCTTCAGAAATTTTCTGCACACTTAGAGTCAGACTGAGCTGGACCGGTGTCCTCCTACCCAGACAAGGTCTCTCACCTGTACTGCTACCAGCTATTATTAATGCAAGTCCAAGTGCACTTGTGTTCTCTACTAAGTACCCAGGCACTTTGTTCCAGGAAATTAATTAGTCACCTTGTCTTCTCTGTCATAAATCGTAGCCTTCAAGATACTTTTCATGTATGTATATAGACAAGGGTAGTTTTTGTCCATGGTTTTCATACTCAATAAAAAAGAGACATGTTGCTAATACTCTGCATGTATGGGGACATCTCTTTTCTCCATATTACCTGAGAGGGACTAAATACTTCTACATGGCTTCTGCAGGCTACTGTAAAGACAGTACCAGCTGCCATAGTTTAGCAGACTATCAGATGGCTTACTAAAATTAGATCATTAACATATAGTTATTCCACACTTCTTCATTTTACCATCTCAGTGTAGGGTAAGACTAGGATCCTTGAGGCTAGAAAGCATCACGTTACATTCACCTGTCGCTTTATAGACTAATAGCACTGTCATCACCTTCAAAAGAAATTTAATTCTTCAGCTATGTGAGATTACCACTGCTTTCACTCAACTGTCTCAGACTGTACAGTCACCTCTGAGGAACATATCCAGCTTCATTTGATGAGAACTTCTTGTGCCTTTTCCTCTATGTGTACAGTCATGCTCCAAGACACGCAGCTCTATAGGTCCCAAGAGCAACAGGTTTGAGCATGTATCAGCCTCAGCTTCCTGGCTTCCTGCTGCTAACAAGAACTCTAATGTTCTTTATTTTCGACCCTTCATCTCACAATCACTTTCAATTGGTAAATTTCTGTTATTTTTTCCATAGAACATATTATGATCCACTTTAATGTACATTAAGGTACAAAAATTATTTATTTTGCTTGAGTCTCAAAAAGTGACAATTGGCACTTTAATGGGATTTAAACCATCTACATTTAAAATCACTACCACTCATTAGAATTTAATGAACTTTTCTACTTTCTGATCTATGCATTGATTCCACCAACTCCTACAGCTTTGCTCACTTTTGCATTTTCTCCATTTTACGTAGGAGCAATTAAAAGTGTATAAATCAGACCTTCTCTGACATTGGAATATATTAAATTCTTTTTTAAATCATATGAGGAAGCAGAAGAAAGCTTTAACACATTGTCTTTGCCATAACAAGTTGTCTTGTGATTCACATCATTCTTGAGAAGCTCTTGTAGTGCAAATACTATCCATGTATTTGCATAATACCTACCACAATCTACCCACAGATTTGATGCATGCTGTGTGTAAAGAAAAGACACTCATGTCTTCCACCCTGGCTATGAAGGTACAGGATAGGAAGATATCTTGCCAGTACTTGCAGTAGGAGTGCATCTGCACTGCAAAAACCCCTCACATTCAGGTTCTTCCTGTCCAGGTTAAAAACTCTGTGCTCATTTGCAAAGACTTCAGGTGAAACCTGTTCCTGCTGGTACAGTCTCAGACTAATTCATTCATGCATTCTGGTCCCAGAAGGATGAGCAAGCTCCTTGCACAAGTTCCTCAAGGGTATGCATTTCCTCTGAGAGAAGTTTATAGACAGGACAAAATAGCATCTGTGTCTCTTGGGGTCTGCAAATCTCTTCAGCTGGAACACAGAGACTCAAATGGAGATCAGTATTGATTATAGCACAAGACATCTCAAGAAAGTCAAGTAGGATACTTCACTCTCTTTGGTCAAACACATCTTTTGCAGTCCTTGTAATATGTGTTGCACTCACAAGGATGAATTCATGGTCAGTGAAGGGCAGAATTGCACAGCTAATAGTGGGAGAAGGTGCTCCTCAAAACAACCAGCCCGTCTCTAGGTGATTCAGTCCTGAGTCTCAGGGATGATGGACAATTGAGACCCAAAGGATAAAACTGGAAACTCAGTTCATCATTTGAATGAATACTTAGAATCACAGACACAGAAATATTATTTTAGCACACTAATATTTACTCCTACCATCGCCTCTAATACCCTCCCAATTCCACTGGTAATCACTACCTGCTTTTATTTTTGTTGAATCAAAATGATTAAAAATATTAACTTTTCTTTCCCTTGCTAGCATCTTTCTCTGCTCAAAAGGTGCCAATGAATCTTTTCTCTCAATTTTATATAGATTAACATAATTAACTTAATTTTTCCCAGTTTGCTCTAAACTCAAAGTGCGACACTGCTCCTCCTTCAGAGCTCAAGTAGGGCTATTGTGTACAAAAGCCCAAGTACTTCTGCAGATTCAGCTGGGAAAAAGTTCCCCACAACCTGTCCCCTAAAACTTTTCCTTCATAAAGCCATAGAAGTCTTTAGTAACTTGACCTTTTGACTGACTTCTCTGCACTGCTCACTGAGGATCTTCACATCTGGACTATTTCACATTCCTATAAATAAAATGCAGAAAGCTCATGTTAGCAAAAGCCATGACAAGACTTCTAAGATGGCTGTTCTAAAGTGGAAGCTGTTCACATAGAAGGAACAAAAAACAAAACAAAACAAAACAAAACCAGAAAAAAAAAACCAAACAAAAAACACAACCAAAACACCCAGAACACTCCATAGAAAAATTCCCGGACTCAGTTGTGTGTATCATTCAGTAACTGGGGCTACACCCCACAAACATCAATTCTGCACAACAGTGTGCCAAGTATCCCATGGATACAGATAAATTTTGTCCATACACATTGCGATTGTAGTGGGGACAGACAGGACATAGGTCCTATGACAGAAAGTTTAAGGTTATTCAGCAGAGGAATAGATATATAACTGTACAAGCACAGCATAAGTGATGGCTACCCAAGCAGTCCAGAAAATGACAAGACTTTATGTTTTGGTTCAGGTTGATGCAACATAGAAGAGTGTGTTAATAATATTGCCACTCAGTCTTTCAGCAGCCGTGAGAAAATAATGTTATCAGATGTTAAAAAGCTGTGAATGCAGGTGTTAACCCAATAAAGGAATTAAAAATTACTACAGATGTGTATTTAGTGGCAGACACAATGGTGTTATCTGTCCCTAAGGTTCTACCCAGTGTCTGTAGCATGTGAGAAGGCAGAGGCAGACGTGAAGAAACAAGAAATGTTTTCACTGTAGATAAGGTTGGCACATTCTGCATTGGGTCTGCTGAAGCCACCAAATGTCTTAGTAGGGGATGAATGGGGATGTATTTTAAAAGCCACTACATTTGGCAAACTGAAAAGCTGGGTTTACACAATTGAAGCTGCCTGAAGCATAGTAGCAGATGGCCCTCCAGACAGATGCTAGGAAAAAAAATGTTATTTTTTGCAAACATATATAAGCACTGAAAAGCTGTTTAGATGAAAAGGTTACTCCCTCATGTACTAGCTGCTAGCTGCATTTTTCAAAAACAGAGGCACAAACTTAAAGTTCCTCTCTCCTTGACAAATGGATAAGGCAAAACAATACTATGTTTTAGTTTATGCACTAAGGTATTAAGAAAGCAAAACGAACAAGCTGGTTTTGAGTTCTGTTTCAGTTCCTCCTCTTAAAGTGTTGTAGTAGTAAGAATCACTGACTTCCCAAGTTTTCCCTGTGCTGGCTTATGCCTTTCTTGAAGATTGCCAAGTATGTGAAAACAGATTAGATTTGTAACATCTCAGAATATTTCTCATTGTAGGTAGCAAACTCATCTGCTACAGAACTTTATTTACATGAAGAGCTGTTCACTGTTTATCTCCTGAAACAAAACTTGTAATTAAAATAAAAATTTTCCACTGACTGAAACTCAGAATGCCCTCAGCCTAAAGTACCAATTTTCTTTTTTAAAAATTAAAACACTTGAATGATACCATATTATACATACATAATCATGTTAGTGTGATGTATTTCAAATTTACCATTAACACACAGCATACAAAGCTGTATATTTTTTTTAATTCGAAATGAAGCTTAAGCAAATTTATTTTTATAACACTCAATGAAATCCCTGAGAAATACTTCCAATTTAGCACTGTCCATTTTTAATGAAAGACAGTTCCATACAGTTGTCTGCTGAATAAGATGAATACTTCATTGCAGGAATGTCACAGTTATTTTTCACAGCCTTATTTAAAGACATCTACTCTTCTCTTTATTTCGCCTCTCCTTGTCTTTCCCCCCCTACCCCCCTCCCCCATTAAAAAACACCCACTGAAATCCAAGCAGAAAATGTAAGAGAAGACATTGAATTAACATTATACTATGCTGCTATCCAATCTCTGTTCAGGAAACAGATGATTTTTAGAAATAATTCCTCACATGAAATACATCAATGACCTTCAGAACAAATCGCTGCTGTTTTTAACAGCAATATCTTAAGGTACTCCTGTAATTGGAGGCCAAAATTGTAATTGGAGATTTCAATGGTTTATAGGAAAGGCATGAAATCTTAGGCCCTTCACTTTTAGGGTCTTGTGGGAGCAAGATTTATCCTCTTGTTCTTATTCTGTGTAAGCAATCAGTTATTGGCTAAAGGCTGTTCAGTGAAAAAAAAAAAGCCATCATGCATGTTTTAGTTTGTTTTTCAAGCTTGTAATTTAAAAACAGTGATGAAAATACTGCCAAGGTTTTTTTGGTGGGTTGCTGATTTCAGTACAAGCTGAAGTAGTACTATTGAGTTTGACATGAGGTAATTAGACAATTTAATTATAAAATGTATTAAGTGTATGTTCTAGTCACAGTAATCAGGAGAGATAAAGTAAAAACTTCCACCAAGCTTAGTACACTGTTCAGAAAGGCTTCTCATTAGTAAAAGCTATCACCCCTTAGGTTGTTAAACTTTTTGTTACAGCAGAAAAATCAGCCTGACCTTCACATTCGTCTATTCTATTCATATATTTTAGTAGTTTTCTTGCAAATGCCATTGCAAAAAAGAAAATTTATGGCAATTTCCAAATATGTGGGGCATTTTAAATTGTCATTCCATCAATCAGTGCCTCTTTCTCTGTTAGAAACTGACAGAAGATAAACTGGTCTTAAATCTCTTAAGGGTACACCTCATTAAACCATGGTCAAGAGGCTTCAATACAAGTACTATTAAGCAGAGAAATTCTTGAGATCTATTCTTTCTAGGAGAGAAGCAAACTGTCCAGTTAATATGTAAAAGGTGATTCAGAAGTATGAAAGACATTTTTAGACAAAGTGACTTATTCATGTCAAAAGTACAGTTCTTGAGAAGAGTTACGAATTAAATGAGAAACAATCATAAATTCTGCATTAAAATATTAATATGCATTTGTGTTTATTCCTCTTAAGATGCATAGCAGCAGATCAAAAGCATATTTTAAGGTATATATTTTAACAACTCTATGGCACATGTTCAGTTTTCATAAACCAAGCATAGGGCTTACATTTTAAATAAAACAGGTGTGCATTGTGCACAGACTAATTATACTGCAATGCAAAACCAGCATGCTTCTCTACACAGAATTACCAAAGCCATCATCCTTGAACTAGATCTGGCTACTTAATAGTGTTCATTAGTTGGGAACAGTTCCCAGAGCAGTCTACTAAGGCAATTTCCAAAACACCTTGTCCTAGATTGGGAAAGAAAATTAGGGCATGTTCAAACAAATGCTGTGAGAACTTTTCCTGTTCCCAGAATAAAAACTCAAAACAAATGCACTTGAATTTTCTTGTACATGACATAAGAATACAATAGAAATACAGTTTACATAAAAACCCTTTTTTGACCATGAACTGCTGTGTAGTGAACAGTTCCTTCTGTTGGTTCTGTCAAATAGAGAACCTCAGCATAACCAGTCTGACTCTTTCTCAGTGCCAGGATTCGAAGAAACAGTAAAGATAAATGTGTTTAAATATATTTTTATGCATAAAGGTCATTAAGTCAGTTCAGTCTTTGTAGCATGATTTTCTACAAAGTATCCATGCCTTGATGTGCTCAAGCTTCCTCTTCTCCAGATCACAACTCTTGCAGAGAAAGGAGCAAGTTTTCAGAGCAAATATGGTAAAAGCAACTCAGATGTTGAAAGGCACACTCATTAAATGCTATGTCAAACATGAGTTTCCATCCAGCTGTGGCAGGGATGTGGGACATTAACCTACAAAATACATTCTAAGCATATACAATGTGAACTTCCCTTCTCTTTGCCTTGTCCTTACAACCACAGGGTACTCAGCTGAGAGATGACATATACAGAAATCTACCAAATAGACATGAGACATCTTGTGTCAATTAAGTCTCCCTAGTTCCACTTGGACTACAACTAAAGGGGTACCAATCTCCTGCAGCCTTATGAATGTCTCAGGTGTCTCAAGGCATCTCAAATGGTACCAGACACTGGCCCATCAGCAACTGAATAGTACCCTATGATTTGCAAGGTAAAAATCTTGGGAGTATAACAAAAACTCTTTCTTGAAGTAACATAATCTTCAAGTTTTGGTTCCTCTCACCAAGTGGTTCCTATTTCACTTATACCAGTGTTTTCTAGCCAGGAGAGAAAAAAAATCCTCCATTTCTAAGCCCTTTAGGAACTGAATTTCTGGTACAGATTTGAGAAATCTTAGCACAGCTCTTTCCAAATCATACATAGCTGCAATTGTGCCAAAGAAGGGCCATTCTGCACCTAAAAGAATACAGAAACATCATAGATGTGTTTCCTTTCCTTTAAGCCAAAATGGCAGTATCTCTCATATTACGATGTTGGTTGCAACCAGAAATAGCATTGACAGCTTCCATGAGAAGCCAAGCTATATAACAGCAGCTTGAATTATGGAACAAAAATTACAACAGGGAAAGCGTAACTGAAGGTTCCCTGATATTCTAAATGGGTCCCTAGAAACAAGAACAAAACATTGTTAGTAGTACAAGGAAATCACATTAAAATAAGTGTTCCTGAATTTCCTCCTAGAATCTTTATCTTTACAAAATTATGTGTTTCCAATAGGACAGCTTTTGTGGTGGATCCTCTTACCTCTAGATTCAGTTGTTAAAGGGAGAATTAATTTATTTACAAATTGCAATTGAAGGTAAATAAAAGTATAGTAAATGATAGTCTAGAGTTCATGAAACAGAACAGTATTTTTTTCAGATAAAGACCGTGCTCAGCAAATCAGTAAAACATTTTTTTTTAACATGGATAAGCATTTAAACTGCTTTTATGTAAAATATGTGTTCTAGTGATTATTGTAATGTGCAAGTCTACCTGTATGCCCCAAGGAGCCAAACTTCTGGAAAAGTGATGGACTGTGTTTAATGTAGGACTAATTTTCCTGGTCACAGTTGCACTGTATCCTTCTTGCAATAGTGAATTATGGAAGCATTTAGCTCGATATTTTGAAATTCATTTGCTCATGCCAAGCAGCACTGTGAATAAAGA
The DNA here is from genome assembly GCF_047495875.1 of Pithys albifrons albifrons. Taxonomy (NCBI): domain Eukaryota; kingdom Metazoa; phylum Chordata; class Aves; order Passeriformes; family Thamnophilidae; genus Pithys; species Pithys albifrons. Next base: position 10,262,600 of record NC_092458.1, read on the forward strand.
TAATATTAATCAAGTATGCATTCACTCAAGTGGCAGTGTGTCAAGACAGATAGAGTTCATGGCTATGGGTTTTTTGCTGAATGTGCACACATAGTGTTATGATTTCATCAGAGCTGTCAAACTACATCAGCATTAAAATTTTGAATATATCCTGGCTTCAAGCTGCCAGAATCAGAGCTCTCATTCTTCCTCCTTTGTGCTGCTTTGTTAATTTTATTACATCATCTGCTTCAGGGTTGTTTGTCACCAGTAGGAGGAGATTGACATATCTTTGTTGAATTCCTTTAGTAGTTCATTCAAAAGAGAAATGGAATGTACACAGAGAAATAAATGTTAATTGCTTTCTAAATTGCTCTGAAATATGATGTTACTTTAAGCTTTGGCTGAGAAATAAGCATTATTTGCCTATAGTAGCAGAGTTACCTCCCCTGACTTCCTTGTAAATATGCCAATCTCTCATTTGAAAAAAAATTATTTGGAAGGTCCACTTACATATGGTTTACAAGCCAGTTGTATATTAGACTTTCCTACCTGTTAATTGAAATGCTGGCTTGGAATTTTGGATGTTTCTTCTAAAAAAGTAGAGTGTGTACAACAATGATCACAGTATCCAGGTACTTTGGTCAGCAGTACTAAAAATTAAAAAAGAAGTAATTCAGAATACAAACCTGACCCAGCCCTTAAATACCCATGTTATGAGGTCAAGTGCTTAATTCTTAACAGTCTGAAGGTAGCTCCTTAAAAACATGAATGAGAAGTCATTTTTCTTCCTGGTGTCAGCCTCTCAGAAAATAGAGCAACACTCATCTCTGACTGGGGGTTGGACCTGACGTAGCCTGACTGTTCACCCTGTGAATTTACAAAGCAGGCATGAAGAACTGCACACATAACATGGCAGAGAAAACTTACTGTAGCAACAAAGTGCTGAATACTTAAAATGATAGTACTAAGGGGAATTTTGTGAGTGCAAACATCCACTCAGGCTTTTGCAGAAGGAATATTTTAATGTATTACAAATGTTCAGCCCAAATAAAGCAGTAAGAATCAGTCTAGAACACAGAAAAAGTATAAAAGAAACACTTTAATTTTATCAAAACCAATGACACTGGAGAAAACAATTGTTTGTAAGTTATTTCTTAGAGGTCAACCTCTATTAATATCCACACTCTGTATTCCATTAGAACAACAACTTTCACAATTACACATAAATTATATTCCATATTTCTGCCTACAAACTATTCTTGACTAATTTGTGTTCTGTTCATTTTTACCCTTTCTTGAAACTTGGCCTTTTAGTCAATGTATTCTTGAGTGCAAACACATCATAATTTGTCTGTGAAATATTTTTGGTTATGGTTGTTTATAAAGATTCATGTCTAAGGTCTGTGCTTGGGCAAGAAACTCAGTTTGGATGTGGGAAGTGGAAAACAAACAAAAGCTGAAACAAGGTGGGAGGAGGAAGCCCTCCTGTGAACAGGGTGGGATGACCCTGAGGGGTTGAAATGGGATTCTGGGCTATGCACAGGGTTGGGGAACCCAGTTGGGTGACCAGAAACAGTCAGACCAAAACATTTCTGCTCTGTGAAATATCTAGAAAATTTAATCTTAGGCATACTTTAAATTGTTGTAACCCATGATTTGAGTTGTATGTTATAGGAAGCACTATATGAGGAACCACTCCAACCAGTGAGTTAGAATTCAGGTAAAAAAAAAAAAAGAGTGTATGACCTTTGGAAGAAGGTGCATGGAACTCAGGAGGACTACAAGGATGTTTTGAGGTAATGCAGAGAGAAAATGAGAAGGAACAAAGTCCAGATAGAATTTAATCTGGCTACCGCCATCCAAGACAATAAAAAATGTTTCTATAAGCACATTAGCAACAGAAGTTTGGCTAAGGAGAACCTCCATTCTTTATGAGAAGGAAAGGGAAAACATGGTGACAAAGGAAGAGGAAAAGGCTGAGGTACTTCATGCTTTCTTTGCCTCAGTCTTCAATAACAAGAATGATTGATTTTCAGGTACCCAGCATCCTGAGCTAGAAGAAAGAGGCAGGACACAACCAGGACAGCCAATCTGAATTCCCTGAAGGGATATTCCATTCTACATGACATTGTGCTTAGCAATAAATATTGGAGAACTGAGGAGGAAGTGATAGGCATTTCAAGTTATGTCACCTGCCTTCCCAAGTAACCATTATGCAGGCTGATGCCCTGTTTTCCAGGAACTAAATAAACATCTACATGCCACTGGGAAACAGAGAACAAATCACTTTGCTTGTGCATGCAGCTTTCCTTCACTTATTAAGCTATTATAATCTTGAACCAGCAGTTTGCACTTTTGTCCTTCCAATTCTTTTCCAATCTGACAGAGGAGTGAACAAGAGATTGGGTGGGGGCTTAGCTGCCAGCTGGGATCAGCCCACCACCACTCCCATAAATCTATTTTTAAATAGAGCAAAACAAATAAAAAATTCTTCTCCTTGAGACGTTTCTCACCATGCTTAAATGAATGTCATGAACAGGAAGGGAGGAGTTATAAGATTCTTGTTTCCCTGTGTTTCCGTGAATAAACACTTTCAACACTGCCTACTGATCTCAAACTACATTGAACAACAAAATCCAGACTCAGTAACACCATATGTGAGCGTTCAAAATCTATTTGAATCAGCCACAATAACATCATGTCACAAGCTACACATGATTTCCTCTGGATAAACCACTGTTTGAGTAACCTCTTAAAGCTTCTGTTTGCAATTTGGCATGAAAACTAATCACCCTGAAGAACATAGTCTGCTCAAGCATCCCTGGGAAAGCACAGAAGAAGCTCTCCATCTGCGGGTACTACTGCCCTTCAGAGGTGACATACAGGACAAATCAGAAGACACCAAGGGGTGACTGGAAGGGGGTGCTCTGCCTCCTGTTTAGGAAAGGAGGTACAGAAGGAGGAACACATGCAGCTTTTCTTTGATAGGTCCATCTGAAATATCTTTGGAGACTTCTCTCCCACACTAGGCTCCTCCTCCCTGCCCCAGGCCTCTCATTTACTCTAGCCAAGACTGTACATTGTCTTTTCTCATTCCAGACAAGTATCACTGCTATCTTAGTCCTGGCCATCATTTCCTAACTGAGTTTTCACTAGGAACATTTACATTAAAAAAAAGTAAACAAACAAAACATAACAAGCAAACAAAAAGTCCCCTCACAAACTCACAGAAGAATCTCCAGTCAGATCTTGTCTCTCTCACTGTTTCCCATTTATGTAGGAGGTGTACTGGCAAGAGACTTTCAGAGCTGCTCTTGCTGGGACATCATCTCTTCACACACAGAGATGAAGAGCATCAAAAGTTTTGCAGCAGAGCTTCAGTGAGAGCAAGCCTACCTCATCCCTCTGTTTCTTGCATGGGATAAAATGTGTCAAAAACAAAGAGCAAAATTTTGCTTCGCTTGCACCTAGTTGCCCTTTCCATTGAATAGGCAAATTAGACCACTGAGCCTAAACACAGAAAAACAGTTGTCACAGAAAACTAAGTCTCAGGCCATGTAGAACAGAAAATGTGGTGCTTCTTAGAATCAGGGCAAGGAGAAAGCTTGGCAGAGAATTTATCAGAGATGGGAAGAAGACTTTACTAGAGGGAAAAAGCCACATATAGGACACAGTATAAAGGAGAAAATAGATCTATGCAGTATCACCTCATTGGTATGTGCTATTAAACTTTCGGTTCAAAAAACATTGCAAAAGACAAAACACAAATTAACGAGACATTGACAAAGTATCATCTAAAACGGATGTTCAAAAATAGTTCAACTCCAAATTCAGCTGACTGGTGTTACAATGCTCAGAAGAAGCATAAACCCCTGAAGGAGATGAAGAACTTAGAAGTTTAGTGTCATTGGATTCAGTTCAAGCAAAAAATGTATAACAGTGCTCAAGCACCTTTCTGACTCAGAAGAAGATTCCCAAGCCAAGCTGGTCTTCTCTAGGGGTGATTTGAGTATCTCAATAGCTGGGCACTGACCCTGCTTTCTCAGAATAAATCCTCCTGTTGAGCTGGTCACTCATGACCACATCTCAGCCACATCCAAGTACCTTGTTATCCATTTGTTAAAATGTGCTAGCATAGTTTCCATAAGGCATGACTCATACTGTGATCAGGCATAGCTCTCATCTTACACAACTGCTTCTCTAACTGATGTTACTGTGATAGAAAATGGGACACTGGGTCCAGAAGGGACCTCATCTAAAACAGTTATAATGTCACTAGTATTCAAACGCATAAACAGCCCATAGAGCTCATATAAATCAGTATGAAAGGCTTTTACTTACTTCAGTTAGAAATTATTTTGGTTGATTCCTATGTACTATTGATTTTATCACTGTTGATTTTATAACTTGCAGCTTGCTACCTATTTTAGTAGAGTGTGAGTAACTGAGCACAGGACTTTGCACCTTAGTAATTTTTGACCCTAAGAGGGAACTCTACTTTTTATGGATTGTTTTAGGAAATCAGATTTTGTTGTCTGATTTTGTCACTTCAGCCCAGCATCTCCTTTTTTGTTCTTTCAGTGGCTGTGCTTAACATGCTTGTGCTAGATTCTGTGAATCAGCGCTGCAAATTTCATCCCTTGTCAGTCTGGATCACAACCTCTCCTGGCTGAGCTCTGCTCCTGACACGGTATTTGTGGCTGAGATTACAATTTAAGATATTTATCCCCAATTTGACTCTACTCTCATTTCTCAGGAATCATTTTCTTCCCACTGTGTTTATAAGCCTGAAATGCAGTTGATGACTTTTAGATCACCAAACAAATTTAAGTTTCATTGTTTCATGAAATAGAGCCATTGTCTTGAGAAAACACTGGCAGAAACCCTGCCTGTGATATTAACAAGGATTTGGGTGTGAGACTCCGATACATGACTGCAATATGATGTCAGTTTTAGTATAAATATTTGTTAGGCAAAGGAGGAAAATCTGTACTGCTTTAAGTGCATAACTGTGTAGCATAAAAAAAGGTGAACTCCTGTTAGACTCTTAATTTCAGCAGCTGTTTCTAAAATATTCCATTTTCTACTTTTGTTTATTTGGGTTTGGTTGGTTGGTTGCTTTTGTTTGTTTGGGGTTTTTTACTGAAATTCTTTAGAATTCATCCCAAATGTTTTGTCACTATCATTCCTAGCTCTACCACAGATTGATCTTAGCACCGCCTACTAGGACTTCAGATATGAAGTTGTTGCTCAGCTCCCCACATTTCTAGTCCTGCACTCTGCATTGCCCCATGAAGAGAAGAGACATAAGATGCCTCCTTCATCATTCAATCCAATTCTAGCAAGGCTAGAAACTACTCCTAGGTCACAGAGCTCATCTCTCATGAAGACAGATCTCTCCTCATTGAGCAAGAGTGCAGAACTGGTCAGACGCATGTGTATCCAGTCTTTAACAGTGATGATTACAAGGGCATATTCCTTGCTAGCAAGGACTCTCCTCATAAAACTATGCTTAGTTTGGTACTTAATTTTTGACTTTCTGTCAATTTTTGTATCTAAGTTGGAACTACAAGATGGAGATGTCAGTGCTTCCTGAATTCCTGCACAGCACAGGGCTTTTCAACAATCCTTTTTAACAATCTCTGTATATAAATGCTTTTATAAGAGCCTCACCATCACCTTAATCTACCGGTTTTCCTTTCACCAGCAGTCCCTGATACACACTAACACCTCAGTTAGTTACAACTGAACAAAAGGTATAGCTAATTACTTTGTACAAACACATGCTGGGATATCAGGATGAGTAATTCATAGAGTCAGTTGTGTGCCAGGAACCTGTTATGCAAATATCTAGCTTTTCACACAAGTTATTCTAGTACAGCAGTTTTATCCATGCATACCTGGCAGTTTGTTAGACTAATCTCAGAATGAGACACTATAAACTGCATAGAAATAGGGCATGATTTCCACATGAGGGACTAAGTTGTGACAGAACAAGAACTGGCAACAAGCTAAATATGAATGCAGAGTTTAACTCAAAAATGCACATGATAAACATTCCCTGAAACTGACTGTGGGACAGAAATAAGTCTTAAGCTTTATTTAATCTTCTCTATTTATTTTTCTTTTCTCTCCTGCCTATAACTTAGCAGCACTTCACTGCAAAAGCCATGTGTTCATGTGAGACCAAATTATAGGCCTTAGTAGCTGTATCTCTACCCTCAGGTCATTTATTCTGACTTTAAACCCAACTAAAGGGACCACAAGAGAAGCAAAAGCTGTTGGGATGCAGGTTACAGATGCAACAATAGGTATCCACCCACGTAAGAACTACCCTGAATCTTTGTGTTTGCCAGAGGATGGTCTCAGTAAATTCCTTTTATAAAATCTTCATGGAGAGAAAGAAAAGGAATAAGTATTTGAGCTTCAAAATATTTCTGCGCCTTCCTCCTGCTGATTGTCTGATACTATCTACTATCATCGCCACTTCAGATCCAGCCTTCTGCTCTGACTCTGCTAATGGTCATAGTCTTTCCTGTGTGGAGTCCCAAACAATTCTTCTGGCAACAATATCTACTCTGAGAGAAAAATCCACCTCATACCTTTTGAGACACTCTGGATATGTCTGAGCTCTCTTGCAATCTGTACCATTTGACAAGAGTATACCAGGTCAAACAACCTCTGGAAAGGGCAGAGAATGAGGAAAATGTGCTGTTACAGCTCTATCTGAAAACAGCCTGCCAGCTCTGGAAAGTGGAAAGCAGACTCATTATCCTCAAAATTGGATTCACATGCTATCTTCTGTCTTCTTCCATTAGCATCAAGAAAATTCCCCAGTTTTGGCTCAGGAATCAGCCATCCAAACAGAGACAGCCCTGCTTAGCACAGGAGAAAGAAAGGTGACCCTAATACTTATTATTTGAAAGAGTGTGCAACTATTTAAGCATGATATGTAGGCCATTGACCATAAATTACAGTTTAACCACATCTGGCAAGATAAATCATACTACTCAGTTTTGCAGCAACCTGTTTCTTAGTGAATATTTTTCTATGAGATGATCCTCTGGAAATTCTGATTACATGTAGGAGTTGCCACTTGGAATATACTACAGTATGTTTTGCAGAGAATACAACTTTCACTCTTCCTGATCAGCAAAGTTAATCATAATTCTTTTGTTAAAATTAGGATTCATTTCATATTAAGGGTTTTTTTATAAATCTTCCTGGCCCCCAGTGTCTTATTTCATGTTATTCAGCACTGGATAGGCACACAAAAACATGTGCTTTCTTTCAGCTAGCTTTTGCATAAAGAAGGGCAAACTTGATTTTTCTTTCTTTTTCTAAAGATTTTTGCTTACCATTTATTTCTTATCTCTGAGATATAATCTGCTGTCTTCTTCAATTTTTTAATGCCTTTCTAGGACACTGACAAACTGGTCTGTGGAGTTTTCTCAAGGCTTGCGTGTTTGGAAGGTGCTTGAATAAACTAAGAGTTGAAAAAACAGATAAGGGAAAGACTTTTAAGTAACGGCTAAAAATCCATGTCCTCTTTCTCACTTCTCACTGCTTTTGTGTTTCTCATGGTAAAAACTTGTGATTTTTTCACTCAGCCGTGGAATTGTCTGGGGAACTGGAGTACACAGTGCCTGTGTTTTTAGTGGGGAAGGAAACTGGAAGAAAACAATTTAAAAAAAAGACTAAAATAAATATTTCAGGCTTGTATTTCTAAATAAAGAAACAGAAAGGAGATCATATGACTGAGACATAGTGTCCATTTAAACCTTGTTAAAATTTGAAATATTCAAACTAAAACTGCTCTTGCAAAGATTGCCCTTGTGATGCACACCCACAGCCACATTGAGCAGCAAAGCCAGATTCCAAGTTGTTAAGAAAGGCCTTTTATCCATACTCCCCTGAGAGCAGAAATGGGAAGGTGGGGGTCCAAGTGTACACAGCTTGTTGCAGACATGGCACCATAGTTGCCTTGTGGCCTGCGGTCCTGACACGTGGTGAATGGGGAACAGAGATATCACAGGCAAGAATCACTCCTTCCTAGGTTTGTCTAGATGTGTTCTAGAGACATTTGCTAATAATTGAGATTGTTGCCTGACTGCAAAATCTCACTACTTCCTCCAAAATTAATTTTTGTCTGACTGTCCAAAACCAGGTTGATTCTTGTCTGAACTAAACCCTTTGTGGAAGGTGATGAACCATTCATAGAATCATAGAATTGTTTAGTTTGAAGAATATTTTTAAGGTCATCAGGTCCAATTGTTAACCCAACACTGACTAGCCCACCACAAAATAAGACAATAAATTAACAATGGTGTTTTAAAAAATGTCTGAGATTTCAGTTCTCAGTCCTTGTGGTCTCATTCCTTTCTTCCTCCAAAACAAGTAATCCTCCTGAAAGGGTTACTTGCAGAGAGCTCAAATATTGTTTTAAGCAATATATGCTTTGGCTGACTACACATACAGGGCCTCCAGTTAAAAAAAAAAAAAAAATAAAAAAAGTCTTCAGGAAAATTACAAGGAGAAAAACTGTGAGAATCATTTCTTTTCTTTGACTAATGAAGAAAGAATCCTGGCAGGAGAGTTGTGTGCTATATTTATTCCAGCAGCACTGAGTTATCTTCTTTAATACATGAGGCAGAGGGGAAGGCAGATAAGAGATAATACTGGAAATGGTAATAGTATGTGGAGTAAAGTGACAGCTGAGCTCGTGGTGCATGTTCCTCCTAGATCAGCTCGAAGCCTATCATGGGTCTGCTTATCAGGGACACGGAAATGGAAAGTCATCAGCACCCCTCGAAATGTAGTAAGAGACATGAAATCACAGACAACTTAAGCGTTTCAGAAAGATACAAAGTCATGCATCTCCACTGCATTGAAAATCACCATGTGTCTCAAATTAGTATAAGCACTTTTGACTCTGTAGGATATGAGTAGCTTTTCATTTACCTGATGCTTTGAGGTCTGGGACACCAAGGTAGTGGAGAACAGGGGCACAGGGCCCTTAACAGGAGCCCTGTCTGCCTCTAATCTCAGAATCACAGAATAGGCTCAGTTGGAAGAGACCCACAAGGATCATCAAGTCCAACTCCTGGCCCTGTACAGGATCATCCCCAAAAGTCATACCATATGTCTGAGAGTATTGTCCAAACACTTCTTGAACTCTGTCAGGTTTGGTGTTGTGACCACTGCCCTGGGGAACCTGTTCCAGCACCCAGTCACCCCCTGGGTGAAGAACCTTTTTCTCATATCCAACCTTAACCTCCCCTGACACAACTTCAGGCCACTGTCTTTGGTCCCACTACTGGTCATCATAGAGAAGAGATCAGTGACGACACCTCTTCTTCACTTCACAAGTTGAAAACTGCAAGGAGGTCTTACCTCAGTCTCATCTTTTCCAGACTGAACAGAGTAGAGGAGCCATTCCTCATATGCCACTCAGCTGCCCTCACAGCTTCCCCTCGAGGCCCTTCACCATCCTCACAGTTCTCCTTTGGACACTCTCTAATAGCTTAATGCCTTTATGTTGTGGTGCCCAAAACTGCACACAGTATTCAAGGTGAGGCTGCCCCAGTGCAGAGCAGAGCAGAGCAGAGCAGGACAATCCCCTCCCTTGGCCAGCTGGCGATGCTGTGTCTGATGCCCCACAGGACACAGCTGGCCCTCCTAGCTGTCAGGGTACTGCTGATTTGTATTCACCTGGCCATCAACCAGAATCCCCAGGTACCTTTCCATGGCACTGCTTTTCAGCATCTCATTCACCAGTCTGTATGAACATCCAGGGTTGCCCCATCTCAGGTGCAGAATCTGGCACTTTCCCATGTTAAACTTCATTTGGTTGGTGACTGCCCAGTCCTCTCATTTGTTGAGGTCTCTCGACAGGGCTTCCCTGCCTTCAAGGTTGTCAAAAGCTCCTCCCAGTTTTGTGTCATCTGCAAACTTGTTTAGTATCCCCTCTAATTCTGTGTACAAGCTACTTATGAAGATGTTGAAAAGCACAGGGCCTAAGATGGAGCCACACTAATGACAGGTCACCATCTGATGTCATGCCATTCACTATTACCCTCTGTGCTCAACCTGTAAGCCAATCACTCACCCACCGCATGATGTGTTTATCAAGCTGTGGGATGGACAGTTGTTCCGGAAAGATACTGTCATGATAGACTGAAATTTTAATGTATCAAACATTGTCAAAATCAGATAAAGACTTTTTGTCAAACCACAAAGAAGCAATTGCCAGTCTACAACTACTGAAGCACTTCCCCTCCACCACAATATGTCTCCTGGCCAGAATTTGGACGTGACAGGAACTTGAGATATGACTATTTCCTAATTATCTCAGGCCTAAGGAGAAGTAAACAATGTTCAGCAGGTGGAGGAGGAGAAGGGGTTTGGGAGTGTGATGGCAAAATATCTTCACATCAAACATTAGGAGTAAAGCCCTGCTCCAGGAAGACCACACACACACTTGCCATTCATGTGAGAGACAGCTGAGAAGGCAACATAAACCATCAAAGGCCCCCAAAGCACCACCAGACTCATTTCTGAGCCCTTTTACCACCAGAGGACTGCACATGATCCAAGTGGTGCAACAAATCCAGAGCCTGTCACAAAAGACTGAAAAGCTTGTTCCCTCAGGGGAGATGCCTGGGCATCTCCTGAACTTATATTAATCCATTGGACTCTTTGTTTTCTGGGACCCTCACCACAGAGAAGACTAGAAGAGAGGACCCATGGGATGCCACCAGGTTCCATGGAGGGGTGATACATTTTCTAATTAATCTCTGTGACTCTCCTTCTCCCCCCACCCCCTTTTCCCCTATTTCGTTCTATATCTCTCTCTGTGCCTCATATTTACTGTTAAATAAAATCCATAGTATTGATTTTGGCACATGGTCTCTTTTGCACCTTAATTTGTGCAGAGGCATTTCTAGTAATTATAATAACCAGATATAACAATTGTATTGAAAGTTTTAATGAAATCTAGAAAGATTTCATCAACTGGCTTCCCTTGATCAGCTAGGTGGGTTACTTGGTCATAAAAGAAAATCAGGTTTGATAATCAAGACTATTCTCTCAAGAACCTGTGCTGGTTGTGACCAGTGACTGCTTTGTCTTTCAGCTGTTCTTCAATACTTCCCAGAATAATGTTCTCCATAACTTTATCAGCCACTGAAGTAAGACTGACAAGCCTGTGGTTTCCAGAGTCTTTCTTCTTGCCCTTTCTGAAAATTGGGAAAAGGCTCACCAGCTTTCAGTCAGGTGAGACCTCTCTGGATTCCCAAGACTGATCAAAAATCATTGAGAGAGGTTTTGTGATGACATCAGCCAGCTTTTTGCAGATTCTTGGATGAATCCCATCAGGCCCTATAGATTTGTAGGGATCCAGGTGGGAGCTGATCGTTCTTGCAGTCATGGTCCTCCAGCTCAGGGCGCAAGACCTTCTTGGCTCATCATCCATGTTGAAAACAGAGGCAAAGAAAGCATTAAACACCTCTGTCTTGTCTCTGTCCCTGTTGGAAGGGACCTTAAAGGCCATCAGGCTTCAGTCCCCCCCTCCCTCCCTCGCCCCAGCTTTCTCAGACATCCTGAAACACCATGGCAGCCTTCACAGGCATGCTGAAGTCGTACTCCTGCAATGTAGATGAAATGGATTCCTCTGCCTCTCCATGTCTGCAGCTGAAATCAGTAATAGAAGAGTATATGATGTAGCTGAATTATTCAGTTTAAAAATATAGCAGAACGGGGGGAAAAGTAAAAGGCAGGTGTCAGATCACAGTGCATCAGGTCTTTATTTATGGTGGCCCCCAAGGGCTGGAAGAATGAGGGAAGGCTTGATGTCTTCCCATTGGACTAACCTGTGTGCTGTAGCCAAGGGTTAGCAAGGGGCCTTGTGTGTTGGTTGCCTCAGCTCCAAAATTGGTCTCTGTCTGAGGTAATTACATCTGTGCCTATGGATACCACATATTACCAGAGCCGAAACAACAGTGCATTGAGTGGAGGGTAGCAGAGAATCAGATGTTCTTTGGCAGTATAGCAGTATAAATAGTTATACAACATTCAGCGTAAAGTTGGCTGTGTCAGAAAGTTGAGGGGTTTTCACCACAGATAATTCCTTAAATCATCTGAGCTCTAAAATTATCTCATGGCAAAGAGGAGAAATTGGTCCATTTTTTGAGAACAATGCTGCACAATCAAGTGAACAGTCTAGGAAGGTAACCTAATGCTTCCTTTTACCAGCATTTTTATTCTCAGCTGGTCTTCTGCCACAGGCAAATAGGAAAATGGCTGCTTTTCAGTCACAGTGACTGTCATAAGGGTCTTTTGAACTCTCCCACACTTTCCTTCTCCACAGAACTCTGCTGAGTTGCTGACCTCAACAACTGCTCCACAGAGACATCATATGAGTCGTCCCACACCATCTTGCCATATTTCCAGAAGTTCCCTTCATCTGTCATGTAGTGCCTCATTACTGGAAACTGTAAATGTCCTTGCTGCCTTCAAGGTCAGCTTTTCCTCTACAGTGCTATTTCTGAGAGTTGTTTGTTCCATGAATAGCATCCTCCTTTTCAAAAAATAGGCTCATATCAGGAGGATACATGACCCTATAGAGAAGGTGGATTTATTTATCAGTGAAGAGATACACATTAAACATCCTCACATTACTTATAGCCAGTAAGATAGATTATTGGAGCTGAGGAGAGGAATGGCTCTACTGAAAGAAAATGCTGTTCCAGCTAATTTTTTCTAGACTACTAAGAAAGCCAAGGGAGTGATTCTTAGTTTAAGACAAATTCCTCCATTATACATGCTTTCTAAAGGTTTGTTCTAAGAAATTCCACGGACAAAGTTGCAAGAACAGATTTTGTATGATATTTCTAACGACTTCATTTTCTGAGAACATCAGCATTTTCTCTTAGAGTAATTTGTGCTATTTCCTGCAGATTTCTATGTCTGGTCTATGGCTAAAATATACCAGATTCATCCAGGGCCCAAAATTCTGTCTTCCTTCTGATTCATGACGTGTCCCTGAGAAATATTAGCAGAAGGACCATATGAAAGCCTACATCCCAACTGGCTGCATTCAGAGCTGACTGAGGTTTTTCAATAAATGCTTCTTCCAGATATTAGTTTTGTTTGGACAGAGTTGCTCATCCTTGATGTGAGTGAAAACAGACAACACCTATGCAAGGTTTCTGTGTTAAAGAAATAGGTTGTTTATGAGATATGTGGTGATTGGAAATGGAAATTGCTGAAATGATCACAGTGTGCAAACTTACTGGAAGCCTCATAGCATAATCTAGGCTTTTCTTCTAAAGGAAAGCTCCACTCTTGCAATTACTCAGACAGCATGTCTGCACAACTGTACGAAGACAGAATGAAAAATAAAGCTTAAAAGAAACCTAAGTTTAGAGATCCATATTTTCATTTGAATAGAGTGGCATGTGTATGATAAAGCCTGTCTTCCGTCATCTTTCCAAAGAATTTAGATTGCATGTGACTACACCCTGTGCTGCACCATGCCATGAGTTATACAGGATATATATCCCTACTACAACTTTCTTTATAGATTTCTAAATGTCTTAAAATAATTTCTACATGGAACTGCAAAAACTTGTTTTCAGGCTCAAGTGGCAATCAGAAAAATAAAATGGCAGGGAAGCTGACTGAAGAGTGCTAAATACTCCCATTTTCTAATAGGGTCCAATTTTTCTTTGAAGATGCTTTGAAGAGAGTAGCTCCCCTCACTTTAAAGATGCATTCAAATCTAACAACATCAGGATAATGGAGACTGAGACCCATATGACTTAATAAGCATGGAATTACTCAAGCCCTCAGCTATTTGGATAGTCAATCCCATAGAAGAAATAGCCTGTTGGATCACCCTGAGAGACAATTTTTCTTGACATCCTGCAGGTGACTTGACTGTGTGTGCCCTTGTGCAACAATGTTTTGTCTGAGGAGGGTAAGATAAAAGCTTTACAGTCACAGAGTACAAATGTCTTTCAGAAATATATCAAACATGAAAACAAGGCACACCCCTTCAAATCTGTGTTAAAGATTTGCTTATTCAAATTGGATTTTTCCAGAATTTAGAACTCAGTCCCTTTTAATGAGTGTTTAAACATGATCGATTGACTGCTTCGTGCATCTGACAGATAATTCATAAGGCATTGTTCTTATGCCCATATTTTAAGCTAAAGAATTATGAATAGCAAAAAGCAAACTCTTGTCTGTGGTTAAGTAGGCAGCTTCATACTAAATCTGTATGAAAACAGCTCTTCCACAAATGCTATACAAATAAAACAATATTCTCTTCTTGTTTGCAAGTAGAAGGTTGCAAAATATCACCAAGCCTGGTAGTTATCAGGCATTTATGTGAAGTTGTAATAAACTCTACTTTAGGTTTATCAATGCAGTAAAAAGTTCCGAAAGTTGAAAATTAACAATTGGTTGTTTTATCAACCTCAGTTCAGAAAAAAATATATGTTAACACATGCTTAACTTCAAGCCTACTGACCTCTGGGCCATGCTCATGGCTATGAAGGTAATCTTGCCAATGTTCACTTTTTATTTCTCTGAATTAAATCAGGATTAGGAGAAATGTTGTCAATAAGGTTACAACATTCAATGGAAAAGTCTGGGAGAGCAGAAACAGTCTAGACACCAGCTGCTACTCAGAAAGCTTTTCTTCTGCACAAGGTTTCTACACAACCTCTGATAAAATGAGAGCTTGTATTTTGTATGATCCAACCTTGTTACATATTTCTTACACTAACACATTAATAACTAAGTTACTTGGTTTTGCTGTTTTCTTAAAACACAGACATACTGATATTTTAATTCAAATATTACAGTATTGCCCTTTTCAAGCAGCCTTTCCTGTATTGATAACAATCTAAACTTTGCTTTCTAGCACAATTGTTGTTGCACCACATACAGTGACAACTTGTTATCCCTGGCTCAAGGGACATCACCTTCCCTTTTTTTCATATTCTAATCCATCACTGAATCACTGCTGCACTTCTGAAAAACAGAAAAATAAGCAAGAATTTCATATTTGTTCTACAATATTCAATTGCTGTAAAGAACATAAAAGCAAGAAAAAATGTGTAAGGGGTGAAAGTTTTATACAACATTATATATAGAAATCATGTATTTATGTTATTATATTGAATTTTATAGAGCTATGTGGAAATCAGCAAATATAAACAAGACACAACTTTACATCAGAAGAATCACCATGGTCAACTGCCTAAGAGGAAGCATGTAGTCATAGGATTAATACCTAAAACCATCTTCACTAAATCATTCTTGAGGGCTTTATTCTCATATGTGCAAGAAAAAGCAAGCAGGCTTCATGCTCTTTTCTATACCAGATTCCTTTGGAATGCTCAGACACTTTGGATCTACTTTATATCCTATTGTTTGTAGGGTGATCAACATAGATCTGAACTATGACTGTTTCTGTCACTAAATGTTTCTTTGATCAGTATGTCTCAATCTCTCAAGGATATCTTTCAGATCACAAAGGTAGCAGTGGTGTACAGAGATTCCATTTACCTTTCATATGTGGAGTCAGTGAGACAAAATCCATGGATTGAGCAACTCTGAATAAATGACCTGTTCCTCTTTCTAATGCCACTAGGATGCTGCTCTGCAGGCAGCACCTGCTGAAGGTTTGAAAAAACCATACTTTTGGTTAATCATTGTTGAATATGTGCATTCAACTTCACTATGTCCTTGTGCAAGGATTTGGGTTGATTTCCCAGTATCCTTGCAATTCTACAAAAAGCAGGGAAAGACAGAGACTCAGGGAATACAGAGCACTGAAGAAGCATGGCTGCCACAGGGAATTTTTTTTTTTGCAAGTACTCTTGAGCACATCCTGTTGTAGGTATTCACAAAGATGAGACAAGGAAATATTCATGGTTTCTGCTGAACACTAATTATTGTATTGCTCTCCTGAACTTGGCATGCGATCCAGCACCTAATTCCAGTTCCTAACATTCTATAAAGGTCAGTGACTTACACCATGTCACTGGTTTGCAGGTTTCTAATTTGGCATATTTTTGATACCAGAAGAAAATGACCTCTGAATTCTGCTTCAGTCAGCCTTGCTGTCTCACTGGAGAGCTACGCCAGCTACACCCTTACACACTTTTCAATCCATACTGATATTCTTTCAGATGAGATAACCTGACCTTTAGGAAACCCATCTACAGCTGAATGTGCAAGAAGTGACAGCCTGAAATGGTATGTTCTTGTCAGGGTAATAAAGCCAAGCTCAAAAAAAGATCTAACGTATGCAGATTCCTATTCTTTCAGAGGTGACTGTAATTTCAGAGAAAAGGCAGGCAGGTGATTGATTTGTTTATAGTGAGTCAGGAGAGCATATCAGAGGTGAATTTCAAGTCTGCTCTCTGTTACAACTGTGGAATAATGCACAGGTTAAAGGGTCAGTCACAGTGCCTGCAACTCAGGTGTAGACCTGACTACCTGTTGGGGTTCAGGAAGATAGTTCAGGGTGAAAGGATATAAAGAGCATTCTGGGAAACATTGTAAAAGATAATGCATTAGACAAATGAGGATTGAGTTGTTAAAATTGTAATTCTTCTTTGGAAAATTTTCAATAGCAATGATTAAAATGACCATCAAAGATTTCTGAAAGACTTTATAATGCTAAATAAATTATGAGAGTTTCTTTACCATGGTAAGTACTCAGAGATTTTACAGTGATTGCCCACGTGTTACATATCTGCATTTGCAGGTATTGGCTTCCTTTTGACGAACTTGCTCTACTGGCACAGGTTTTCATGATCTGCAATGAAATTTTCTGGACCTGTGAGAAATATTTCCTCATCCATCAGCTTTGATCATGGCTTTAGGTCTGTGTATGCCCATGGTATGGAGAGATAGGTATATTGGCAACTGCATTAAACTCTGAATAAATGACATATATCAGGCAGCCAACACTGCCTCAAGTCAACATAAGAGCTTTTTTCCTTTTTGACCTTAGAAACTATCCTGGGAATTGGATAATTCATTGGATAAATAGGTCTCTTTTTCACTGAAGGAAAAAATCAAACAAACCCACGACTCAGGACTTAGGCTCCCTCCAGAGGAGAAATTCAGACATTTCTTTTAATCCCTGATAACATATAAACCTGTCATAGGGGATTCCTAGAAAGCATAGGCCCTTCATGACCAGTCATAAACAAACTGCTTTGCAGTTGCTGGCATGTTGAAAATGAGGGGAATAAGAATTTTCCAAATGTCTATGGTGATGTCACAGTGGCACCCATTTTTCAAAACCATCCTTATGTGATTTGTTGAATATAGCATGTGAATTTTTCCCAAATAACCATCCCAGCCAGACAAAGAAGGGAAATGAAGAGTGTCAGTCATGCATGCACAGTAGCTGTAAAGGTGTATTTACATCAACCTATGCCCTTGCAACGGACTCCTACTGGCATCCAGCTTGTTTGTGTTTCTGCTGATAATGCAGCCCACAAAATGTTGCCCAGACATACTGAGATAATGGGAATAAGTAAATTATTAATTCCAAAGGGGCATCTGCTTGAAAAAATCTAGAATGATGACTTATTTGTAATACCAAGTAAAGTACAGATCTTTTGTCTAACTGTCATCTCAAAATGACAGTGAACTAAACCCTTGGTAATGGGCTCATTTATCCAGCCCAGTTAAATTCCAATTTATCTTTCTAGTTTGCACTAAAACATCACAGAAGGATCAGTTGTTAGGGTTTAGCATGTTGCTGCTAATTATTGAATGCGAAGCTGCCAAATGTCTTTGTATCAGATTCATAGTATATGTTTGGCACAATTCAGTATTCATTATTGCCAGAAACAACAGGCTACGAAAATTAATCAGATTAATTAAAATCAATTTGTGCAAATGAAAGATGACCTTTATTCCCTTTCATAATTTTGGTAAACATTTTGCACACTACTGACAAACAAAATATAATGTATGTTTTTATTCTTACACAGGATTGTACACTTCTTACTTAGTTATATTCCCAGAATCCAACTCCCATAATAATGGATTTTCTCAGATTATTTGCTAAGAAGTCTATAGTGTAGTTCTGAGGCTGATGTTCTGCCACAGATCATATACCTATAAATAGCTCATGCAAAGAATCATACTTACACCCAAGGGGGTGCTTGGTTAGGGAAGACTCCCTGTCACTGCTGTAATCTGACATTTCTCAAGCCTGCAGTGTTTTAAGTGCAGGAGAATGATCTAAAGATAAATTCAGCATCTCAAGCTCTATTTTGATTATAATAAAACCATATAATATTCTGACTGGGAGGCCTCAAATCAGTTGAAAAATATATCCAGATTCTATAGAACAGAATAAAGACCTGCAGATCTGGGGCTTGTAATACAAGGCATGTTTCGGCCCACAGCTGCTTTATGTAGGCTTTCAACCAGGCGCTGTTGCCAGATCTTCCATCACCCTATGAGGGACCTGGAGAAAAATCTCAGCTTCACAGTGCCTCTGTTTCTCCATCTCCTACTGTGATTCATACTCCTTGCCATTTTGTCACTAGCCATGACAAACAGCCACAACTCACTGTTGTAACTGTGAAAAAAGTGCTGGCTGTGCAGTAGTTATTTGGGCACAGACATAATTCTTTTACAGATATATATATGTATACATATATATATATATATTATATATATGTTTTATAATAATAATATTTTATAAAAAATGCTCAGTTTAAAAGCTTTGCCATGTAGTAGATGCCCACTGAAGCATGTGGATGTTACTACATTCTTAATAAAGCTACAAGATTTCTGACTATGTGGAAGTTTCTTGCATTGGCAACAGAACACAGGCAATGTCTTGCCCTGTAAATCTCAACTGAAGAGGGCTTTTGCAAAACTGTATGAAGTCCTCTTTTGAAATTCTAATCCCAAGTGTGATGATTAGAATCAGATTTTTGAAAAAAAAAAAAGATAAAAGAAAAGAAAAACCCAGTTTGCCACTTTGGGTGAGTTGTATGATACATCCTTTCATATATAAAATGAAATTTGTTTGTGAAATCCATCACAGAAGACTCAGTCATTTGGGAAACAGTCTCTGACCAAATATATAGAATGTGCTTTCTCTGTGCCTATTCTTATCATCAGAATTTTTAACAGAAATTATGTCCTCTGAAAAATTTCAGCACATGAGAATTTGCATTATTTGTGGAATACCCACTCTCGAATGTATTTATTTCTCTGGAATCTGTCCATATTGAAACTGACAAGGTGAGGAACAAGTTCTAGTGCAAGCTGAATCACACATATCTTCAGCAGATGATTCACATGTACAATATTTTGAGAGATGAGGGATAAACTGAGATCTGTGAGGTTCCTATAGATTATGAAATATTTTGTAGGATATATACTTTCCTTAAGAAAGTAGTATTTTAGTCATCACAGCCTACTTCTTTTTCCCACACACTGTGCCATTAACACATATTTTCCTTTCACTCAATGTCTTAAATGTAGACCAGCAAGAATGACTGATATATTGTACTTTCTGTCCGCTAAATGTATGAACACATTTTCAAGCATGCCTGTATGCAGAGGAGTGTAGAACATAAAGACCCTTCTATTTAAGACCAACTGGAGAGCTCAAAAGGAAATAAATCCTGCTCACCGCCTCCTGTACATGAAGTTTGTTGGTTTAAATGAGCTGCAACTTCTCACAGCAGCAGGACCAAACTGAACCTGCCCCCATCAAGGATTCAGCATCCAGGGGAACAGGCAGAGCCAGTGTCAGGTGTGCTGGGAAGCTGGTTTGCTCCCTCACAGATGACAAGGGCCATCTGCAGGGCTCCCCAGGGCAGAGTCAGACTGTGAGAATGCTGGGATCTTGACAAGATTCATTTTTTCTTCCACTCCAAAACACAGTGGTTGGACAGAACAAGTTTGCAGACCTCAGTACACAAAACCCTCCAAGTATATATTTAAATAAACTGAGCACAGGCGTTTGTACATATGCCAGGCCTGCTGTCTGGCTTTTCCAGCATGAGTGACAGGGAGAGCATCTGTGCATAACTGTAGTGGAGATATCATGCCTTCGGGCTGGAATGCTTAGTCCTGCTGAGCTTTTCCACTGCTTCTTTGGAAAACTCTTCTTCAGTGCCCCTGGTCTCTATGAAAACAACAGACCCAATTTCTCTCCCCCTTTTAGTTGCCAAGTCCCTCTTTGATTTGCTGAAAGAAGCCAGATGTATCAAATCTCTTAAGAATAAATAAAGTGAACATTTAGAAGACTGTGCTCTACAAGAGCTGGTTGTTCCCTTGGTCATGTGCCATGACAATAATGTGTTCTCCAGGTGCCTTCTTTCCCTCAAATATCTTCTCTGCTACCATTCCTTGACTCTCCATCTGCTCCAGCAAATGGCAAGACTCACAAGGCTTACCCCAAACACATTTTTGAAAGTATTCCACTTCCAGGTCTCCTGCCTTCCCACAAATACCCACAGATTACGATGCCTGTTTAGTTCAGGGACATACTCACAATAACTTGTTTGGAAGTACCAGCACAAATGCTTTCCATGGTTGTTGATGATCTACCAGGGAGCTTCCTATAACAGCAGCATTTGCCACAACATAATCAACCCATCTTGAAGTGGAAATGCTTCGTGGAATGGAGTGGGATACAGTACTATCAATAAGTACTAAAATATTTAACTTGATTGGGTAAGATGTAACATGGCAAAATGAAATACTGAATTGAAATGAACTGCAGCCACAGCAGAGAAAAGATACTGGACAATTCTAGCTGCAGCTTCAAAGAAAAAGACTAGGCACTGTTGTACTATGAAGACAATTTCACTGTCACTGAAAAGGGATGATTTAGGGCTTTCTTAAACTAGCTCTTGTGTGTATAAATAGCATTAGCCCTTTGTTTTTCAGCTTGCATTTTGCATAGCTCACTCTTGGATCCGTATTCTGTTGAGTTTCAGATTGTCAGTCTGGGTTTGATTGCTCTGCATTGGCTTGTAAACATCACTAATAAAACACTCAGAAAGCTGCCTGTATTGCATGCCAGGGAATAGCTAGGTTCCTTTATTCCTGTTGACAGACACTCACCTGTCTTTTCACCAGATTACCTCAAATCTTTTGTAGCACATAAAGGAGATTTCAAAAATAAGAAATGAAAAATACTGAAAAGGCCAGTGAGCAAATGATGTTCAAGCAGTTGATGGTATCCAGAGATGTTCAGATGCTCAGAACAGGCAGAGTTGCAAAGACAAGATATTGCAAAACAAGAGTTGGATGGCAAGGTTATTGTTTCAATTCCCAGAAATTGCAAACTCCAGTACATACTGAAACAGTGAATCTTTATATTTCATGTTGAATGCACATGAGGATCTGACTGAACCAGAGTGACCACTTCAGTTATGCAACTGGTTAGAATTTAAATTCTGGTTAAATTCCGCTGGAATATGCCCAAAACATCAAGATGTGCCATTATGAGCCTTCTGTTACCAAAAAAAAAAAAAAAAAAAAAAAAAAAAAAAAAAAAAAAAATAAAGCCCCACACAAAGACAAAAATAGCAAGCATTTACCTACCAGTGCAGGCTAATTCCATGCAGTTTGTTCTTGATCAGTATTACAGATACATGACAGAT
Source organism: Pithys albifrons albifrons (assembly GCF_047495875.1). Lineage (NCBI taxonomy): Eukaryota > Metazoa > Chordata > Aves > Passeriformes > Thamnophilidae > Pithys > Pithys albifrons. The sequence continues at coordinate 10,284,256 of NC_092458.1, forward strand.
CTAAAAAATAATTGATTCATGAATTTATGCTAAATTAAGGCAAATCAGAGTTTGAGCATGTTAGGGAGCCACTAATTATATCTGCCAGAGGGAAAGCAAATAATACTTAGAAAGCATTAAATCAAATGTGCTCTTGAGGCTGTCGTTGTAAGTCCTTGTTCTTACAGAATGCCTTAAATTAGTTGCATAAAGGCTCACTACTTCTGTAGAATTTTATTTTAAACTAAAATTTAACTTTAACATTGAAGAAAATTATTCAAAACTAGATTTAATAGAGTAATATCACTTTATTAGTGTTGCTAATATTAACTCTTATTAATGAAGTATGTGGCATCTGCTAGGGCCAGCAATTAATTTCTTATACATCTTTCTCCTGAAGCTCCTGCCAAAACCCCGCGTCAGTCTGCCACCACAACCTCCCACTCAGCTGATAGAAATGCCTCCACAATCTGTTCATTCTTTGTTTACTGTGCAGGGTTGGCTGTGACCACAACAAAACCAAGAGCATTTATGCTTATCTCAGGACATGGGGACCATGCACAGTGCAGAGGTCATTGGGATCATGCACAGTGAAGACCAGGCCATCAAAGCAGCTCTGTGCTTGAAGTGGCCATGGATCCATCCTGGTCCAAGCAGCATTAAGATCGATCCTGGTTCACACATAGACTGGTGGGCACAGAGAAGATCTAGCAAGTATCCCTAGTCTATATAGGGCTAAAGCCAACAGGCACTACAGTGTGTCTCAGTATAGGAGTGCAGTTATGGGCAGGTTATCTCTTCTTGAGGTTGCTGGGCAAGATTTAGGGCAGTGGCTGACAGCATCTTCTGGATGATCACCAAGTTTCCTGCCCCAGAATTGAGGTAATTTTTCCTTAGAAGAGAGATGTAGATAACAACGTCAACCTCAATGTCCTTTCAAGAAATCTCACTCCAGTATCTGTGGGAATTTTGCTATTGACTTCAGCAGCAGCTGGAAGACTCACCACTGTGCCTGTCAAAGGAAACTGTAACTTTACTCTGGTTATGGAGAAACTCTAATGTAAGACAGACAGATCTGGGTCTCAGAATATGCTAATTTCCCATTGGTACATTGATAAATCAATAAAGTAAAAAATCCTTAGTAACCCTCCCCTTTTAATTATCAGACAGTGACACATTAAGTCTATTGACTCACTGTAGTTGGTTGCATAATGGAAATGCCCTTGGAAATGCCTGCTTTTGTACCTTTCATGTTTCTCCATAGTAATTCCATAGATTTATACATCATCAATGTGCTATTTTGGGATAATATATTGCAAGGACATAGAGGTGGTGGCAGTTTATCAATGACTTTTTGTCCTCCTCTTTTTCATTAGTGCTATTTAAGAAGGCAAGCTATTTCTGTCAGGAGCTTCCTATAAACATAATGGATTTTACAGTATAACCATAATAGCACAGTATATGCCTGTCCCTTCCTTGTATTAATTAGGATCATATTTGCATTCAGGAGACAACCTTATCCGAATCCAATGCAAATTACTATCTTTGAAGGAGAAAGGCACTAGCACAGCAATTGTTCAATCTGTCCCTGGAGGTAACATGACACTACTGTATGTGCTACGTAAGGGCAATACCAGAGCAATACCTTTCATGATCCACACAAAAGTATCTCAAACAACATTTCTCTGGAAATGGAAAATATGCATTGTAATGCAGATTTGAAGGTTAGTCTAGCTTTCTTTTTTCTTTTTCATTGTTTTAACGATACATTACCTCACTGTCATTCAGTCATTTTATTTAAGACCTTAACCAGGTTCACCTCAACACACTTTCTTTTACAAGTTGGTTAAAACAGACAGCAATCTATTTTTCATACGTGTTAGTCTATGAGACAATAGTTCCTCCTTTGACTGGGATCTACCCCAAACAGCCTGGTATTGTTCTTCTACCTACTTTACAAGTGACAGGTCAATAGCTTTTGGGTTTTTTGCCTGGGTTTCTAAGTCAGCTACCTTTACTCTCAAAGCAGTCAGCTCTGAGAACAACTGGAAAGGCACTGAAGTACATTCTGAAAACCCCACATATTCAGTGAGATTAAAAGTATGGCTTATGTTCCTTTCAATAAAGAACTTAACTTCATCTTTAAGGCCAGATAACCATGCATGTTTGTGTATAGTCCCAATCAACAAACTGTTTCTCCAATTGCAGGAGAAACAATGCACATGAGCCCTGTTAAAACTTGAGCTTTCAGCCATATATATACTAGAAGAGCAGAGTGATGCCTAGAAATGTCTGTCAATGATGATAACTGCTGAAATAAGCAATCAGAGTTCACTGACTTTGAATGTACATAACTTCAATAATTTTTTCTGTTTCATAAAAATGAGGTGCACAGGCTATGCAAAACTTCAAAACATTCAGTCCTTCTGCAATCTTGGCCCTTACAAATGAAAAGCCAAGCAAATCTGAAAAAAATCCTCAAAAACTTAGAAAATTGCCTTATCCAGAGGATATTTATTCTTTTCTTCTCTTCACTGAGATATCGTTCAGAAAGTGAAATTTTAAAAGAGTTTAAGTGCTTTTCTTGTTGAAACTTAATGGTGGGTGGAGGTTCTCAGAGAAGACTATGATATATAAGAATGGATAATAGGTAGTCGCAAAGACTCCTACAATATAAAGCTGGTATATCTCCCGGAGCCATCAGAGGTAATGTGTAAAATGAAAAAAGTGTAAATTTGTCTTGATTTTCCAGGTGAACCCATTCAACAGGTATTGGGAAAGCATCTTGTACATCAACAGCTAGAAAAAGTCCTAATAGGAGGTTCCCACTACACAGCACACCACTAGATGCAGCAAGAGCCAAGAGGACCTCTCAGTGTGCCTTACCAACCCTGCAGCAAGTGGGACTTTCTCTCCCTCCTTCCCCAAATGGATTTTGGTGATATGGTCTTGCTGCAGCACCATTTGGGGCTTCTCCACTCTGCACAAGAGAGATGAGGAAGAATATAGAATCATACAATGGCTTGGGTTGGAAGAAACATTAATGATCACAGAATCACAGAATAGGCTCAGTTGGAAGAGACCCACAAGGAACATCGAGTCCAACTCTTGGCCCTGCACAGGACCATCCCCAAGAGTCAGACTATGTCTGAGAGTATCATTCAAACACTTATTGAACTCTGTCAGGCTTGGTGCTGTGGCCACTTCTATGGCAAGCCAGTGCCCCAACACCCTCTGAGTGAAGAACTTCTTTCTCACATTGAACCCAAACCTCCCCTGACACACCTTCAGGGAATTCCCTTTGGTCCTGCCACTGGTCACCACAGACATCACTGCTTGCCCCTTTTCTTCCCCTCACAAGGAAGTTGTAACCGCAATGAGGTTTCCCTCAGTCTTCAATTCCAACTCCCCCACCATATGCAGGAACATCTTCCACTGGATCAGATTTCTCAAAGCCCTGTCCAGCCTGGCCTTGAAGACTTACAGGGACTTACAGGATCCAGAACTTCTTTGGTCAACCTATGACAGTGTGTCACCACCCTCACAGTAAAGAATTTCTTCCTAAATCTGCCCTCTTTCACTTTAAAACCATTCCACCTTGTCCTTTCCCTACTTGCCTTTCTAAATTGTCCCTCTAGTTTTTTTTGTAGTCATCAATTCATCAAAGAATTATGTCCTGCAATGTTTACAATTTAAAACAGGGCAAATCCTAAGAGTAAATATTAGAATTGTGTCTAGTGGTATTGCTTTGTGTAAACTGATGGTCATCCCACTACAGCTCTCTGATTTTCAAAAGCAGTGAAGTGTCAGGCCCCTGAGGGCACCAATAGAGTCTGAATGTCTGCTCCCAGTCACCACCACCACTTTCATGAGCTCAGGAGTCCCACTTCAACTCAGCCTGAGACCATCCACCTTTGCTTGGGTGATGCTGCAGCAGTGCCAGTCCCTCAGGGAGCAGGCAGTTCTCACTCTCCCCTGACAATAAGCAGGCAGAGCTGGCAAAAATTAGATCCCACAGGTGTATGTGCTGGACACCTGTCCAACACAGCAGTTTCCCTTGAAACGGCACCTCTCTTTTGCCATTCTCATTATGAAGCATCAGAAAATGCTTGATGAGGACCTCATGGTGCTCTGATGTACCTTTCTAAGCTGCACATTGTGGGAATTGCATAGGAGACACAGATCTTGAGGACAGTAATTTAACGGCTTCACAGTACCATTTGAGTTTTCCAGCTGCTTTTCAACCATGTTTTCATTCAGTATCCATTCATAAGTTCATCACTTAATGAAAAAAAACAACAGTCAAATGGGGAAAAACACTACATGTATGTATCTACAGTGATCAATAATAATAATGGGTTTAGAACATTTCTAAGAAAGAGCTCTCGTTTTCTCATATTTACCTACAGCAAAAGACACACACACACAGAGAAATGTACAAGCATAGGCAAGTACTCCCAGCCTTTATTTTCCAAATAACAAACCAGACTGCTTGAGGCTATCCAAATTCAGTTAGATGCCCTTTGCATTACAGAGCTTCCCAGACCCATCTGCACAAGCTTCTGTCACACAGCCATCCTCAAAGTGCATGTATTAAAATTTAAGCTAGGTTGTTTACAAAACAGTTCCAAGGCTGTCTCTTTGTGGAAGTACTGGTTTGCAGAACATCTGTTGCTTTCGATAGTCAATACAGAGCCATTTGTTTCATCTGAAAGCAATGGCATTTCCCCATGCTATAACCATGCTCCCATGAATCAAAGGCAATATGTTAAGGCCATTCAGCCATTATTAATCTTTTATCTTGGGACTCTGCCTTTCTCTGATCACATATTTATGAGCATTAATTTTGGCTTGGTTTGTAATAGCATGTTCTCTGTGATGATTCTTACAAAAAAGGAAGACACTCAGAATCTGAATGAGTCGAATGGCTCAGTGTGGATTTATCAGCGGTTTTGGCTTAATTTCTGTACATCCAAGTTTCTTTGTGTCAAAAAAGCAAATAACTAGCAAATGTGTCAGCTAGCCATGGCTATCTTCAACTTCTTGAAAAAGGAGTTCCAGAAAGAAAGAGTAGCTTGGCTCATAGCGGTTTATTTGTTTCTCTTAAGATTTGACCTTTTTTGTTTCTCTCAAGTTTTGTTGGTATTGATCAGAATTCAATATAAATCTAGACAAGGTGTCTGTTAAGTAGTATTTAAGTTACATAACAAGGCAGGCCAAGAGTCAGATGTACAAAACTTGATTCAAATGTATAGTTACTGAGATGTTTTATTTACAGGTTTATTTTTCTTATCCATATGACGTGTCTGGAAAGCAGCAGGTTTGATGTCTGAAGATGTCTGAAAAACATTAAAATAAGGGCTTGATTTTTCTCTCAGATGTGTTTGTAGAGAAAATACTACATTGGTCCTTTCTGACTTAGAAGACTCTCATCTAACAGGTCAACAGGATGCAAAGCAGTGTGTGTTCAAGTAAATCCCATCTTGAAATGTTATCTTCAGTAAACTTGTCATTGTAAAATCTATTGCAACTTCTAAATTTAAAACATCAGGGCTAAAAAGTGGTAAAGATGTACAACATCAGTGAGACAATAGAGACCTTAGAAGTTCATGTGATTCCCTCAAACTCTGTGCATCATATAAAGATCATCAGAGAAACTCCTAATCACAAATTTAATGAAAGTTTTAAATTTAAAATTCAGGAATCAGGTGGGGTTAATGAGTAAACCAATTATATGGAAATTCCCTCTAGCTTCAAAGAGGCATTAGTATACTCTGCAGTTTACCCTTTGCAGGGAATGCATTACACTCGGGGAATAACAAATCAATAAAAAAATCAATTTACAAGAAGCATTTGAGAATCTGTAGAATTCCTCCTGATAGACTGCACAAGGTGTAACTGCATATCTTATTTCTCAGAAGGCATAACCACAATGTCTTAAACCACAGATGATAGTGTGAGCTAGCTTGCTAATTTTGATCACAGAAGACAAGTCATTGGAATATGTTTATGGTACAGTTTCCTGAAATTAAATGGGGACAATGCATTTAAAGGGGAGGGATATTGATCTTACCTTTCTCCAATAACAAAATTTGAAAATTAAAATATAAATAGTTCTTTTTAAAAGAAGCATTGAGATGCTCCTTTAAAAAATAAAGTTGGACAACATTAAGCATTACATTAAACTACTGACTTACTTTTTTGATTGTCCTCATTATTAGAGGTATTTAAATTGGTATTCACATAGCCCTGTCTGGGTTTTATACAGGATGCCAAGTTGATTTGAAACACTTTGTTGGAATATTAAAAAAGCGTATAAATTATTATACTAGTAATGTATGTCTGCCAAAGAGAATTTAGTCTGGAAAGCTTCACTGGAGAATCAGAAGTTTATTCAAACAGCACTGGTAGATGGATATAGCATCTGCATGTGTGTTCTCACAGGCAGGTTAGTTCTCCACCCCTCTTCCTCTTTCCACAGAAATCACAGTCAAATCTTTTTGCACTACAGAGCAGTTTCTTTAGGACTCCAGTGAATATTGCATGAGAACACTGTTCTGTTGTACTGAAATACGGTACAGCATTTGGCATTTTAGACACCCTACTAGATTGTGCCTACATACCTTTCAACTTCTCACAGACCTAGATCTTTAAACGAAGAAAAATAACATTAAGGAAATGGTCGCACAATTAGAATAATTGAATAAAGGCCTTTAAAGGTTACAGTTCCAGTGCTTGCATTAGTTTGAAGGATTCTTACTGGTTTAGTATTTTCTGCTTACTTGACTTGACAGTGGATATCCTACTGATCACCATTCATTTCAGCCATCCTGGCCATTTCACCTGAAGCACAGAAATCATTCTGCTTCTTCTCTCATGCACACATCAGATTGCAGAGGCTGTGAAAGGACTGCCATGTGATTCCACCAGTAAAGGAGGAGGAATCAGATATCTGGAAGGAAACCTGAATTGCTTTTTGATTGGAACAAATGCTCAAAATATGTAATTTCCAGCACCCATTAAAAGGCTCTCTTTCAATCTGTGATTTTTTAAATCTGTGTATAAACTGTTACCATTTTAAAAGAGATAAAGTAATTTTTCACGTATGAATGTTAAAGTAGGAAGACTGCTGGTTCATACACATATTTCTCCAAACATATTTTCCAATATTTCTTCAAACCTCTTTTCCAATTAGGAAAACTATCAGAACCAACTGACTCTTGTAGCCAATATCCTTCTCGAAATACCACCAGCAAAAAAATAATCAGGGAAAACACACATGCAGGAATTTTTTCAATTTATTTGGGAAAAAATCCCTATATATATTCCATTCTTAACAGTACCTTGTTATGGGTTTAGCCAGGTGGGCCTAAATTTAGGTTTTAAAGTTCAGCTAGGCCTGGGAATTGTCAGCTGACTTGAGCTGGGCTGAGCTAGCTAACAGCTGACTTCTTCTAGCCAATAATATTGTATTCCATACCATATTGCATCATCTCAAAAGGGGTAAGAGCTGGTGTGTGGGTGTGGCTTGAGCAGTTGCTTCACAGCTGTGGTGCCAGCAAGACACTCTGCTGTCCCAGGAGGGATGGGGAGGCCCAAGCCCAGAGCGCCGGCTTAACATCATGTTATCTGAAGGAAGTAAAATATTTGTTCCTAGCTTTTCTCTCTGCTTAAGTCTGTCTCTGAAGAACCAACTTCTCTAGAATGATTTGTAGTTAAAATAGTAAAATTTGTGTTTACTGGGAAGTGGGAAGTTATTTCTTGTTATACATGACTTGTGTAAGTGTGTGTTACATTGTAGTTTCCTCTTAATTTTCTCTTTTCTATATAAATACATGTAGTTAGTTTCAGCATAGACCTGGCTTTGGAAGTTTTTTTTTCCCTCTCTCCCTCTTCTTTTTTCCCTTGGCTTGTTGGGGGGAGGAGGAACCCTTTTCACTCTGTCCTGGACAGTTGGCACTTTCTACAAGCTCCAGATTCAGGAGAGAAAAAATCCAAACAAACAAACAAAAAACAACAACCCCAAATATTACTAAATAACATTTACCAGAGCAAAAAGATGAATCCAAGGGAGAACATGCATAGTGATTGGCTACCAATGCAGTCTTCATTTTCTCATGAGCACAGATGGCATCTCACATGGACGTGAGGAGCATTGAGGATGCAACATAATGAATATCTGCACATTCATCCTTCCTGAACAGCAGTCACTCTCTGACTGCCTGGGATATGATTTAGGTTTTGCACTTTTGCAGGGCAGAACCTCTCAGGCATCATGCAGGCCAACACTTATCAGATGCAGTGTAGTGCAGCAACACTGGAATCAGTGAGCTACTGAAAACAGAAAATCCCGTGGCACAGACTGTGGTTCTCAGCAAGTTCAACAGGGTTAATTAATGAAGCCAAGAGATGTAAAGGTTTAGCATTTCAGAATTCTAGGAGGAAAATGTCAAAAAACTCAGTGGCTTTCTCCACCAAGTTTTATTTTTCAGCTGAGACCAGTGGCAGAGATGCAAATTAATTAAAGGCTAGGAGGAAGAATGAACTGTCTTCATGTTATAACCATTTGGATTTGTAGCGACAAAGGCCTTTCAGAGAGAATAAAATGTTACTAATTTATGATATGATGAAAATGGTGAGAGAAAGAAAGTGATAACTAGTTCAGTTTACAGACTTCCATTGGCAATTTTATTTTATTGTAAATATATCTCCTTCCCACATCTGACTCAGAAACTAGCTCGTTAAATACTCAGAAGTGCTGTAGGGTAGAGAAACCTGTAGGTTATGAAGAAGAAGGCCCTTGTGGATTTCTGTTCTTGCCAGGAATAACAAAGCTAGAAAAACAGATCTCTTAGGGTAGAGGTTCACAAAGAATTCTCTTCTAGGTATAAAAACAAGCTTACTTTACTCCAAAAAATCATAAATATATGTGGATTTCTGAGTAATTACAAAAAATTATTACCAATAATATTTAAGAAAGTTATCTAATATTTTACACTGTATAGTTACTATACAAGGAGCACTACTGATTATGAATCCAGAACTTTTCCACCTAGAAAGATTTACAGAAATGGAACAAGGTAACCACCTTTGTACCCTGAAGCAATCTATAAATCCAGAAACTGGTTTTATATATGTGTGGTTTGGGTGAGGGGTTTTTTGTTCCCTCAGTATTCATTTTTCACCTTAAAGGCCATTGTCTTGTGCTTTGAATTTTTTCCTATCTGTAGGAGCACTTAAAGCTGACTTCAGGGTCACTGCTTAAAACACTCCATGCAGGAAAAGCTCTCATTTCTTTATCTCCTGGTATTTCCCCCCCAATTTCCATCAGAGAAGTCCATTCTGATACTTAATTAAAAGAAGTGCCTTTATTGGGCTGAGCAACAGGTGTTTTAGACAGATTATGATTAATTGGGGTTTCCCAGAATATTATTTGTAGTTCAATTCTTCTTGCCATGATGGAAATATCTTAAAATTTTATCTGTATGGATAAAATTATGTGATGAGTCGAAAAAATAAGGCAATAGCCAAGGAAATTAGCTGGTTAAGTACTAAAGTTAAAAATCTACTAAAGTGCAGTTGACCTTATTCAGAAGAAATAAATCTGACCCAAGAGAAGTCAGTTGGGAAAGTAGCAACCCACCACCAGCTATAGGAAGGGAAGAAGATAGAAAAGAGGGAATATACAGAATAATTACCAGATTTAACAGAAATCTGAATGAAGTCACCAGCAATTACAGAAACAGAAAGGAAAGTGGTGAAGTCACTATCCCTGAAAGTGTTCAAAAATAACTCAACATGGCACTAAGTGCTATGGTTTAGTTGACCCTGTGGTGTTTGGTCAAAGGTTGGACTTGATGATCTTGGAGGTCTTTTCCAAACCTAATGATTCTATGAATTAGCAAATCTCAAGCCAAGATAAGCAAAAACTAAAAGGAAGGAATAATGGAAAAAAACTAAAGGAATTATTTGAATAATACTTTCCCACCATTTCATACTCCTTGAAGGTCTCTTCCAATCAAAATTATTCCATGTTTCTGTGATTAAAATTGCTTTCTAAACTGTTCACCACTAGTAGTCATGAACCTTACTTGGAAGTATCTGATACCCAGCTGTGTAAGAGATGGAATAGCAGCTATTTTACACCTTTTAAGATTTCACAGCTTCTTGTAATTGAGTGAATGGTGCAGGGATCAGAGTTGTGCTGGCAGCTGGCCTGCATGCAAAGGTAGGCAAGGTATGCAAGGTGTCTGACTGAGCATGAAAGAGGCCACATGGAGCAGCATGCTGAAAGTAAGATGTCTTTAAAGTTTACCTCAAAAGACAGTAAAGGCTTAGCTTTAAGGCCTCTTCTGTCTAGTCCCATATGACTGTACCTGTCAGTTTACTGGAAAAAATCTTCCAGTGGGATTTTTAAACCAACAGCAAGAGAGTTTGAAATAAAGGAAAAGAAATAACCTGGCACAAAAAAATTCAGACATTCACCATTTTGTCCCGATATCATTTGATGGCCTTTCTTTTTCTTTTGTTACAGCATCTCAAGTTGGAAATTTATTCATCCTATTATGAAAAAACACATGTACATTTTCAAAAGTGTGGAGGGTCGCAAGGAGAAATGGTTGAACTTAATAACACAATTCCATATATACATATATATTAGCAAGTTCTTCAAAGATGATGTCTCTAATTGTTGTGCTGATATTTCACATATGATATAGTTATAACCTAGAGTTTTAAATTGACTCGTAATGTTTCCTTATACTTTTATGAGCTCATTTTCATGAATATGCAGTTGTTTGTCTGCTTTGGTTCCTGTAGTGGCAAACTTCAAAACATTTCTCTGTTCAAGACTACAGGGTGATTATTGTACTGGATAGTAAAAATTATTATGGTTTGTTTTGCATGGGATGGCAGGTTAGAGGACTAATGAACTCTGTGAAGGAATAGAAGCAAAAAGAAAAAATACTGACAAGGTGCCAATATAGATCTGAACAGGGCAAAGGCATATTCCAGTTGGTGCAAGAAATCCTACTCAGCAATTTAAAATCTTCCATAGCTAGAGGAAATAGTCAACATCATGTTGCTGGCCATATAGAATAGAAACATTACAATCACTAATAAAATGGTGAAAGAATAAATGAAAAAAGGATGAGAAACAAAAAATATAAGGTCAGGTTTTAAACAGGTAGACCATGAGTGGAATAATTCAAAACATAGATATTCACTTCTGTGGAATATTTTAAAATATGTAGAGTTAAAAATATTCCAACTTGCACCTGAAAATCAAAATAGATCTCTGCTTGAAATGCAATATTGCTGTATAAACACTGTGATTGCAGGGAGTGATAGTCTTGCAACACATATCAAGGAGATAAAATCTGCTGTTTATCACAGTGGCAAACATCAGGTACTGCACTGCAATACATATCCAAGCACTTCTGAAGAAGGAAGGAGTTTGTGAAAGATTTTTGAGAAAAGAAGAGAAGACGATTTGGATGTTTCTATTAGATGAAAAGCTGCTGAGAACAAAATAATATCAATGTATTTTATAAACCCTCCCTTGTCTTAGTAACTGGAAGACATGAGAATACACTAGGAGACAACAAAATAGTTATGGCAAGAAGGGCTATATAGCTAGATGTGCTTGAAATGAGTCCTTCTCTCTTTCTCAGAACTTTCACAAACATAAATCTCCACTCCACAAGTATTGACATTTAGTTCTGTAACTAGTTCCATAGTTGATATATAGCTCTGTCACTAATATTTTCTAAACATATATTTCATCTTTTATCTGACAGCCTATCAATGACCTTCCTCCCTTCCACTGTCTTTCCAAAACCTCTTTTTATTTATTTCTATGCTATTGTCTACAGAAATATGTAGGAGAGTTTGAGGCTACTGTCTTTGATAATTCTTCAGATGAGAAGGCTGAGGGTGGAAACTTACTGCTGTCTTCAACCACTTAATTGGAGGCTAGAAAAAAGAAGTGTTACCACTTCTCTTGAAGTTGCGTAGTGGAAAAGAAGACAGGCCAAAGTTATGGTGCAACAAGAGGAATTCTGATTAGATATTAGATATCAGATACTAGAATAAAATATTCTGATGGCAAAAGCAGTCAAACTCTGGAACAAGTTCTTCCACAGGAGCTGCGGAACCTGTTTCCTGAAGAAGTGTTCAGGACTTCCCTGGTAAAGGCCATGAGCAGTGTGATTTAACCTGTTGCTAACTTAAGCGCAGGCTCACTGTGAGTCTCTAGACGGTTTCCTTTATGAGTTTTTCTGTGCCTCTAACAAGCATCTGGAAGAGAAACCCGCAAACCTCACATCCTGCATAAGCCAGTAGTGTTCACAGGGTGAAAGTGAGTAACATATTTGGGAGTAGTTCAGCAGACAAGTGCATCAATCACTGCACCTCACTACCAGAGTCTGCATTTGCCCCAGTTCTTTCATTAATGTATTCAGAGTAAGTTTCTGTCCTTTTGTCATGGTTATGGCAACAGGATTTGAAAAGTGATAATCAAAAACTCTGCTATCTTCACAGGGAAAGAAGACTGCTTCTCTTGTTGCCTGTCTTCAGGTTTATTTTGCTCATTTTTAATAAGAGATTCTTAATTAAAAAAAAAAGTAGTTTGACAAAGGTATGGTCTGTTTTCTCAGCAAGGACTTCCTTTACAGCTTACTTTAAAATATTAATTTCTTATACTTTCTATTTTTCTCCCACTGACAACCCCTTGATTTACAGGGGCTAAATTCCAATATGGTCTTAATAAAAAGAAGATTCACAGTGCACATCTGAGATACTTTTGCTGATTTAAAACAGCTTATGGCAGTAGCAATAGCAAGTTTTACTCACATGTCATAAGTTTAATATGCAAGCATAAAATTAGCCTCTTCTGCCAAATGGCAAGGGCTCTGCCTAGTATCAAGTTGAATTCAGTACAATGCTAAAAAGGAATTTTAAGGCAAGTGGTCCAAAGAACAAATGGTTATATATTTATTAAAATAGCATCAAGTGTTCCTTGGAAAAATGGATTTAACAAAGAGGAAGACAAAGGTCACAACTCTTTCAGACACCACAATCATGGACAAGTTGTACCGCTCACATACGAATACAAATCACTGCATGAAAATAAGGCAAAGGTTGATTCAGAAGCCCATGAGGATATTTGTGTGATACGTCTGGTTTCCTACAGGAATAGATTTGGTTTAAAGCAGCAAATAAAATGACTTCTGTGACATTTTTCTGGCATGGCAGAGGATTTGGTTTTGTTTCTTTTTGCCTTGTGGAGCTATAACAACTAAATCCCTTGTTGTTCCCACCATCACAGTAGGTACATAGAGCCTTTGCAGTGGTTCCCTGCTGAATCCAGACTCCCACAGGTGCAGGAGCAGGACTCAGAAACATTGAGAACATCTGGCAAGAGCTTATTATCACAGAAAAAGGAGAGAAAGTCTGCTATCACTCTTCTGCTGCTGGAAATCCCTGTATATTGGACACAGTGGAAAATGGAAGACAGCGTTAGACATTTCCTTCACACCTTTTGTCATTATGGGTGGGAAAGGTAGTCTACAGTTAACAGAGTAGAAAACAAGGGGCCTGTTTGGTTCCTATAGAAATCAGTAGGAGTGATGACACTGACTCCAATGGGCCCTTAATTATCAGGAAAATGCAGCCTCTGAAGAGGCAATTACTGCAACAGGTCTGCGTGTTATTTATTTATCCATAAATGTAATCATAGCCACTGTGTACCATATCATTCTTCCATTCTACGGTATATGCCAAACACTTTGTAGAACTGTGAGCACAAGAACAAATCACAAACAACTGTGTGAAGGTCTAATTCATGTGCTGATGTCTCAGTCACTCGCCTGGCAGCTGATCACTACCAGACTTGATAATTTCCCTAATTATTCTATTGCTTTTTTTTTCAAATGGGAAAAAAAAAAGAAAACAAAGAAAGAGAAAGAGAAAAAAAAGACACTATGTCCTAAAAACAAGGGACATATTCTCTCACATTTAATCATACTGAATAATACCATGTCCCATATACTCTTCAAGCAAGTCAACTGAGAAAAAGGATTTGGTGTCTCTTGCAAGGAACAGGGGCTTTGGTAAAGCACATGCCTAGCAAAGTGTAACACAGTGTGAGTGTGGGTGGAAGAATAAATCTAGACTATGCTTAATGATCTCTTTTGCTTGTGACAGCAGTGATCTCACTGGCCACGTAGACACCTGCTATGCAAATTCAGAAGTACCAGGGTGAGAACACTCATCCAGGGTGTTTGCAACTTGTCCTAACACTCGACACACAAAGTATTGGTGTATGTTTTTGAAGTGGTAGTATGACATAGCACCATTTATAAGATCATTGCAACTTCTGCATGCCCAGTTTGACTTTGTGAATGAAATGATGATTTCTTTCACTACATTTTTACATCCCACACAAGGAAAAAGAAACATCTGTCAATCTCTGAATAATTTTAAGCCTGGATAAAATTGGATCCTCAAACTAAGGTGTTTCTTCCTCCCAATCAATTCTGTAATGCAAACTTTTTCAGCATTCAGGAGGATTCTGAATATCTTGCTTTCATACTAAGGATAATTTCCCTGGCATTGCAAGCAGAATGTTCAGAATTCTGATTACAAAGAGGCATCTCTGAGCAGCAGAGCCCATAGCTTCACACAGAATCTCAATTTCTTTTTTAATATGCACAGATAAGTGAAAATGTTTCAGGCAACAACACTGAATTTTTTTTTCTCCTTAGGCATTCCCTCAGCTTGAAATGTTAATCTCAAAACTCATACTTTTCTATTTTTAACATCTTCAGGTGGGTGAGTTTTTCTTGATGGGAACTTCTGAAATAAGACTGTCTTTTTACCAATTAATCTTTCAAATTATTTTTCAGAACAGTCTCTTTCTATAGCTTTTGCTTTTGTCAGTTCCATCATAACAATAACCTGATTTTAATCTCCACCTATGCCTTCTTTCTAAGGTGATGGTTCAGGTTGTATCACTAGCCTTTTCAATAGGTTTGTGACAGGTAGGAAAATGCAGGCACTTAGTCTCTCCCTTATTTTCTGATGTTCTGACAGAAGAAAAGTACAGGTTTCTTCTTTTCTTTTCTTTTTGGGGGTGTTTGGAATACTTTAGAAAATCTCCTGGGTATGAAGGATTTGTATAAAATGCAAAACCTTTTTAATTTCCTTGTGGAACCAACATGAGTCTATATAGGCCTGTGCAGGACTCAACCCCCTGAGAGAATACAACAAGGCAGGTGAATGAGAGGCCACACTCAACTGTGAGGAAATCCCACTAAGACCATCCAGCTTGTCAAAGATACCCTTTATCACTCCCATTTATACCTCTGCTGTTAGATAACCATGCTAGCCAGTAGATCTGGGTTGAGCTATTTGGTGGTGAGGTGAGTTTAGACTGGGGGAGTGTAATTAAACATTCCTAAAATCCTACAGTCCCCACATTGGGTTATAAGAAACAAAGACAAAATTACAGCAAGTCCAATGCTCAATAGCCAGCTCTCCTAAAAGGCACTAGGCCAGAAAAGCCAGAATGGATTCCATGTGACAAGGAGCATGAACTTAGCCCAGAAATAGGTTCTTTTTAGTAATTTTTCTGACTATTGCAGAGCATGCATCCATGGTCTCATTTAGGTATATACAAATCACACAAAGACTGTTCCAACTTCTGCCAGCTCAAAGTCTAGGACAATGTAATGGTAAAGACAGGATCCTTTCTATTGATGAAAGGATGAAGGCACACCTTCACTTACTACAGTTTAAACTGCTTGACACCAAACAGCATGACCACACAATATAGGCTGTCCACAGCATGAACCTGCACTGTCAGTGTGAAGATTCTTTCTTTAAGGGAGAATTTTAAAAAATGTAATACCTGTTTGGTGACAACCCCTGCCTCTGTTCCCAAGGTGCAAACAAACCTTGGCCAGAAACTATGCCCATGCACAGCTCAACTTCTGTTACCACGTTCCAGAACTGACACCTTACCACAAGTCAAGACACTATAGGGCAACCAGCTGTCCAGAGCACCAGTTTACAGTGAAGGATACAGTATTTAAAAGACCTGTTCTTTCTCATTTTCTGCAGCAGTAGTCTGTTTTCCCTGCTGACATTTTATGGGGACATATGAAGCCCCTCCTGACAGTCAAGGTCCTCACACCACCCTTTTCAGGGACTCATGAGCACAGGTTTTGCCCTAGTTTCCTAGACAGCATCAGCAACTCCTTGGCTGTATGACAGTAGACCTAATGAAAGTTGCAAAAAGATCTTACAATGTTATACATGCAAAGGTCTTAGAATACACTTGGTATTCAGATGGATGGAATCTAACTGGTTTTAACATAGTTAAAGCTATAAACAGAGTGGTTTGGGGGATAAAAAAAAGGTAATAGGTAGTTACAAACAGAGCTGCTGAGCACTTACTGACTTCTACCAACAAGGCAATAGTTGTTCCCTTCTTACAATGAAAATATCAAGCAGAAGCGCACACAACAAACTCCACAAAGCTAAAAAACATATACTAACATCTGGATATATAAGCCAATAGTTCATAGTTTTACTAAAAATTATTTTTTCTTACCTCTACATATGTCTCATACTGGGCCACATGCATCAGGTATCAGAGGGATGTCTGATCAGAGTAACAGCTAATTGTAATGGTGATTGAAAGAAGGCTGAAGAATTTTTCTTCAAAGTGGAAAAAATATTCTACATTTTGGAAGTGAGTAATTTCAGTATCAACATTATTATTTGCACATACTCAATGAAAATATGATTTCTTTGACATCTGGCCTACCAGAAAATCTGACTTGCACAATTTTACACACCTGAGTTCTCAAATACACCACAGAGGTACATGCATGTGCATTCTTCTGAATGAAACAAAAGACTCATGTTTCAGGAGAAAAACAAACATGTAGACCTTGTATTTCATCAAGAAAAAATTCTTGTTCCAGTGGTCTCTGTTTAGCCAAGGTTTCTACAAGACTGTCTGAATTCTGGGTAGATTAACTGGTTTCATTAAGATTTTAAAGAGAAAATGGCTCACAAAACATGTGCCTTCTTTCTGAAGAATTCATTCCTTTTTTCTGACCTAAAAAAAGTTATTGTGTTCTCAGAATTCAAACCTATTTATCCTTATTATTTCTGTTTGTTTCTATTCTTGCATTAAATCTGATATCTTATAGGTCTTTCATTGGAAAAGGCATAAAATTATGAATCCATACACTGGTAGCACTAGCAATGGAAGAAATGTAATTTCATTGCACTTGAAAGCAATATTGAAAGCAATTAATATCACCCCAATTTCTCTTTCCTGTGATGGAGATGCAATGGATTATACCCATTAATGGAAGAACTTGGAAATTTTTTTTCAGTTAGAAGGCCAAAACTTTGCAAATCTGCATCCAAAAGTCCTCATACTCTGCATGCTAAAGTGAGCATAGCTATGGGTATATACAGGGTAAGTGTTATTCAGAGAGAGAAAAAGAAAAACAATGAATTTCTGATTGTGAATCATTGATTTCTCAGGGAACAGTGTTTTTTAACCCTGCCAAATTCCAGATGCAAAGTTGTTCTGAGTTGTCCAGTGCAATGCTCTAATCTGCAGCGTAGGTAAAGATTTGTGCTGAGGGCAAAACATACCAAGGCCATGGATTTTGTTGAGTGCTTGAGCTGCTCCATGCCACCAGCTTCTTAAAAGCATTTCAAGATTGTCAACCTCTCCAAAGAGTGAGTTCTTCCTTCATATAAGAGGAGACCTAGTAACTGTGTTCTTGGTTATTGCACTTGGAAAAAAAATACTCTATTTTATTTTGACTGAAGGTCTCAGATACACTACTTATGGTTTATATCTTGCTGATACATAACATTATTAAATTTCCTGGGTCAAACTCACTGCTGGTGTGGGTGTGCTAAACCAGTTTTGTTGCCATTTTTTAAAAGGATACACGTTTGTCTAAACATCATGTAAAAGAAATTTATAGCTTTTTTTCCCCTGTGAATTTTCCATTAAAACCAAGTCTGCAATTTTTAGATTGTTTCTCTCATCTGCAAAGCAAAGGCATTTGCAGGAATCAGTAACACCAAAGGTTTTGTAGGAGTGGAGTTTTGATGGTTGATCTCTTAGTAGTCCTCACGTCTCCAGACAGACATTTTCCTGACTAACATTTATGCTTAATGAAGTAGCCTAGGTCAGTGTACTGACCCAAGGAGGGTGTTTGATTCTGCAATCCACCAGTATTACATTTCAGGCCCAGTTAGATTTGACACAGGCACAGAAATTCTTCCTGTCTGGCTGCGAGCAGGGAAAAATCACACACAATGGTTTGCTAGTGATTTCAAGAGAAACATATAAAATCCAACCCAGATAACTATCAAATGGAGGACCACTCCACCTACACTAGGCATAGGTCTTCCAAAATAACCATCATCGCAGAAGTACTTTACAGATGCTTTACTACATTTGTATATTTTTGCATTAATGCATTCCAAAAAGTATTTTGAATTGCCGTTTCAGTTTCTTGTGCCCCTGGAGGATCCATTTGACATTTAAAATTCAATCTCTGCTGAGGATGCACACAGATTAAATTTATTACATAATGAATATGGAAGGCAATAATGCACAAACATATCCCTACAGTGTCTTTATCCTAAAAAAGGGAGTTTCGGATCAATGTGAGGCAAGGTGGAAAACTCTTGCCAAATACTAAGCGACAAAAATCCTTCCTCTTTAAAATATTTGCCAAGAGATGAAAGTAAGGCTTAGGAGACATTTTCTGATCTTTACAGCAATCAATTGGGAGTTAAATTTCCAAATCAAAATAAATTGATGTGGACTCTAATTGTTCATACCAGAAAGCATGAAAATATTCTTTTTCTTGGTTGACTTCCACATTGCTCCAATGAGTGAAAGCATTGACACAGTACAGGCAGGTAACACAGAAAGGGTTAGTAATATTCTGCTCAAGCTTTCATCCACAAAGAGAACCAGTCTGGTTACCTTTCACTGTATATCAAGATAATTTAAATAAATGAAAACTAAGAAGTAAATACTAAAAGACTGTTATTACCCTTTTAGCACAGCCCTATCACTTGCCATTGTATCTTTGCAAATCTCCATATTGCAGACCCTTTAGCAGAACTTCATAGGCAGCATTAATTTTCATTATATTGAATAATTTTATACTCTCATCAGATTTTGTCACCTCTTCTTTCATGTCATTTTCCTGATAATTTATAAAAATGTTGAGTGGCACTGAGCAGGGTGGCGCTGATCATGCTCAATCTTTCTTCCTGCTCTGAAAACAATCCATTTATCTATTTTTGTTGGGATTTGGGTTCTAAGCAGTTATTTATTCATGAGATCACCTTCCTTTTTCAATCTCTGTTTCATTTCTTTAAGAATCTCTACTGACATACCTTGCCAAAGCTTTTCCAGAATTCATGTATACTAGAGAGAACAGACACTCTTGTTTTTTTCCATCTCTTGGGCCTTTCAAAACTTAAAAAATGTTATAAGGTATTACCTTCTTCTATAGAATTCTCACAGAGTCCTGATCATTATATTACTATTTATTTGTGCATCTGTTCATTTTATGTTTTGCTATTATTTTTACAAATCTGATAGATACATTTCTTTCTAAAGTCTGATTTTTAAAGAACACCCTTAGACTCATTTTAAGGGAATCAGTTCCATTTTTGTCCTTTCATATTGGCCTGATACTGAGGTTCTTTTTCCTGGCAGTAATATACACCTATCCATTGCAATCCAGTAATTCACTGTGTGAACTCCTTAGAAATCCATGTGTAAATATCATCTTGTCCAAGTAAAGTCTTAACATTTTTGACAATTTATTCTACAGTATATTCCACGGATGCCTCAGTTTTGAGTGAGTTTTTCAAACTCCTGTCCCACTAAACATTAAAACCCATTTAGGTATATTGTTAACTTTTTATATAAAAAACACTAATACAGAGAATTTATGACTTTTTGTCCTTGAATAATCCTTCTATGCTTATGTCAGCTATCAGCCCCATGGTTTCTCTGGCAGACATCCTGCTTCCAATAATTTTTTTAAAGTTGTCTTTTTATGGCTAGTTTAAATGTTTTAAGCACTTTTCTCATCAAAACCTTTTTGGCTTGCCTTGCTCTGAATTAACCTTTAACTTCCCAGAGTTTATTTCTTCTTTCCTCATGTGAGCAGGTTTTTAAAGTTACCTTCTTATTTTCAAGAGCTTCCTTCTTTCTCTTCTTTTGGTATGGGCTTTTTTCTTTTTTTAAGATCCTCTTCAAGTCCCTTCTGATTTATGATATGCTTACTCTGAACCTAAAACATTGATTTGTGATGCATGTAAACTGACACAAAAAATTGGTCTGAGCCTTCAAACAGTCTCCATGCTGTCTGCAATACTGTCAGGCTTTTGGCCACTTTCTAGTTAATCATCTGCTATTTTTTGGATAATTTGACTCTCCCATCCATTTTGGTGGGGTATTTTTCACTTAACAGGATATTCAGTCTAACTCCACTGTTATAGGTGACTGATAATTCTATCTCAAACAAATCCCTGTATGTTGCCCTAGGTTAAATCAGGAGCTGTTTTTCTATGGGTAGGGCAATGTGCTCTAAGGTTTGTGTGTAATAGTGTTTGGATACTTAACCAATACATATTGGAGACAAAACTTTCCTGTATCTGAAACAGGCCAGAGAAGCTACAAACATTTGATATTACTCATTTTTTCCTTCTTAGCCTCAGTCTAGTGAAAAAGTCTCCCAGGCGTTCCAAAGGAATCTTTCCCAGGGAAAAAATCTCATACTCTTCCTGTGAAATCAGCATGAGTGCCTCTCTGAAATTCTGTACACTGCTTTCTGCAGCATGAAGAATGGCAGGAGTAGAGTTCTGTATGCAGTTGTAGGGATACAGTCTTATCAGCATGTGGCATAGCTTGCATAACTGCAGTCCTTCAGATAACTGGAAGGAGTCACAGGTTTTCAGACCCTCATATCTGCTGAATGGGAGGATATGTTGTGGACAGACAATTGAGGAGATTTCTGAAGTGCATTGATAACAACGTCCCAACACAGCTGAACTAGAAGTCAAAACATGAAAAGTCAGGGATATGAAGGCCAGGAGCAGCCTTGGCTGCCATGAGATGCCAGAGGTCAGGCTCATGAGAGGAGGAAACAAAACAAAAAACTGCAGGATCTTAACCCAGATTCAGAGATGTGCCTGGAAGAATTTCATAGGATACAGCCAAGGATACAGCCATGGAGAGAGGAGGGGGCCTGGGGATTGGTTGATCCTCATAAGTCACCTCCAAGTTGAAGAATTATTTAACTCAACAAGGAGAATATCGAGCAAAGGTGGCAGGAGACATTCATGGATGGAAAAGGAGCTCCTCACTAAACTCAAACAGGATAAGCACTGGAGGTGAGAAGGAGAACAGGTGATCTGTGAGAAGTATAGAGACACTGTACAAGTATTCAAGGGATGGAATTAGGAAAGCCAAAGCCCATCTGTAAGTGAATTTGGTGAGGGATGTGAAAGGCAACAAGAACAGCTTCTACAGATACATAAGCAGAAAAATAAAAACAAGTGAAAACGTGCCTGCTGCTGAATGGAGCCGCCACCCTGCTGACAAAAGTCACAGAAGGACTGAACTTTCTTGGTGTCTTATTTATCTCACTCTTTCCTAGCAACACTGGTCTTTAGAAATGAATCCCAGGCTCCTGAGAACATGGGGGGAAGTCTGGAGCAAGGAAAATTTATGCCAGGTGGAGGAGGATCACGTTAAGGAACATCTGACATACACAAGCCAATGGGACCTGATGAGATACATCCTTAAGTGGTTAGAGAGCTACTCAGTGTCATTGCAAGGCCATGTTCAATTATTTCTGAAAGGTGGCTGTACCATCTCTGTCCTTGGTGGTTTTAAACACTCAAGGGGACAAAGCCCTGAGCAATGCAGTCATTCCCTAGAAGTGGCCCTACTTTGACACAGAGACCTTCCAAAATCCCTCCCTGTCTGGATGACTCTAGTACACATCATTCCATGGTCACTGGCTCTCCACAATCATTGGCACCACTGGTTACATAGGCTGTCCTTCACATGGCTGCCACATTTTGCTCTGCCTATTTGTGTGTGAAATTTCCACCACAAAAACATACTATGGTGCAACATTATCTTATTTCATTTATATTCTGTTACTTTCTGTAATTCATTCATTCTACCCTCCACCTACCTTCCAAGATGTCTACAAAGCAAATTTTAATCCAGACACCTTATTTCACCCATTTTAACTCTCAGACTACAGTCCAAGTCTGTCACCTCCAAAAACCAAAAAAAAAAAAAGTGTATTTCAGAAGTGTCAAAATACCTCACAAATGTGCATGCGAGCTGCTAACTGTGCTAATGAAAAAAAAAATGCTTTAGGCACTTAACAGTGGACTTTCCGCATTCATGTTTTGCAGAACAGAGAACATGGAACAAAAAAAAGAACACAGTTTTTGTGTACATTGTTTTGCAGAGAATACTACTTTTCAGGCTATGCTGTAAACATGGCATACCATGGGCAATAAGAATATGGGCTTTATGAACATATGTCTTGAAACTAGCTCTTATAAGGCATGGTTATAAGACTTTATGAAGCTTTGCCGAGTTTCAAACTTTAAAAATAGATGTGCAGCATTTCCTTCCCCAAAACAGGGTTGTTAATCTAGAAATTATATGATTGTTATGTAATCAATAAATACATAGTATTTAAATGTTTTATATGTGCAAAACCCCTCCATTTTTCACTTTGAAAACACATACACAGTTGTAGCTATTGTTTACATTTTAATATATATTCCTATGGTGTATGTTTTTTAAAACAGTACTCATAAAACTGGACTTTGTTAGCACAAACCTAATACTGTAAAATGATTGCAAAAAAAGAAGAAAATAATTTCATGCCAACTTAACAGTAGTTCAATAAGCATAGAGTGTAGGTAAAGTTTGAGTACATGGTCTCCAGGAAAATGTGCTTGTAAGATTGATCAATATAGTGTTCCAATAAACAATCAAACCAGATACTACATTCTGTGGCTGGCATACTTGAAATGTAACTTTTTTGACCAAGATTTTTTCTATTGTTATTGCATTAATTTCTTATACCATAGCATTGTGTTGCCTGACAAATTAATTCCAGGCTGCTCTGGAATTTTTGTTTTTGTCTTGTCTTTACTTATTTGTTCTCACACACTGAATGGAAGAATGCAGACTCACAGGAACTAATGAGGTAATTCATAAACCTGTCAGCAATAGACATGAGAATTAATCTAGTGGTGGTCTGGTGAAAGGGGAGAAGAGGATTATAGGTACATGGTTGCCAGCCAACATGCATCCAAAGGAGGCCTAAAACAACACCTGAATTCCCTCTTCCCCTAAATTCCACTTGAAACTTCCATATTTCCCTCTCTGCATAATTCCTTCTTTGTGCCTCTTTGACAGTAGTGCTATACAGGATACAAACTCTGCAGCAGATGTGATTTTCCATCTCCAGCACTCTTATTCTTTGCATGAATGTCTGCTTGGGGTGCCCCTGAAGGAGACTTCTCAAAGATAAAATTGTCCCAAAACTCATAATGGTTGTTTATTGACATATTACTTTTATTCTATATGATTCTTACCAACAGTAGCATGGTTTTAAGAATGTACTAACTGACAAGGCAGGAATTCATTACTGATGTTTTGTGTATTTTATTTTCTTAAGAGGAACTGAGGAGAGCAGTCCAGCAGACAACTTCATGTTTGTTAGTTTTATTCTGCAGGGAAGTGAGAGGGATCTTCTATACATGTTGCTATTCTTTGTTTTTCATGGGGGAGCAAGAAGTCTTTCTGGCTTTATTGTTGCTCTATTTTTCCTACTCACAACCTCAGGAGTGATGTCTGGGGAGAAGGCTATGAAAATATATGAGAACAGAAATACTATGAACAGTAAGGGAGGTGGGTTTATAATAACCTGTGAGGAGAATTTCCCAAAGAGAAAACAATCTTAGAAGAAGAAACTACTAAATGAAACTGAAAGTATCAGTATACCTCAATAATTCTTGTCTTACTTGTACTACAAGTTTCCAGGTAATTCATGAATTGATATGAGTAAGACTAATCTGTTTCATTTTTCTATTACGTGACATGTTTTATCAGTACCTGGTTACACAGCTTGATGCTGTTGGTGTTCTCCACTGATTATCTGATGTTTCATCAATGCCATACTGAGCAAAGGGTCATTGAGATAGCAATAACTTCTAACCTTGCAGTGGCCACCCAGAATTGAGTTCTGTTTGATGTTTTCTTGACACAGATGCTCAAATTCTTTGTTATGTCTTCTAAGACAAGCTGATCAGATAGATAAGAATTCAGGAATTTTTACAGGTTTTAATGACACTCCTATGCTATACTTGAGTTGATTCTTTATTGACAGCTCTTCGAAGAATGTTCAAACCCTCGATTTCATACCATATTATTATGTTTTCAGTTCCTTGAAGACTGACATAATAGTAAGGATGAAAATAAACCAAAACCAACTATTAATCATTAATGAAAATCTTCACATCTGGTTTATACTTTAGAGAGGAGAAAGCTGAAGAGTTGATCTCTTACCATGTAAAGAATAAGTACATGGGTTATGACTGAGGCCATGAGGATAAACTTGTCAAGCAAATCAAAAGTGCTATCACAGGACAAGGTTTTAGGGATAAAAAAGGAAGGAATTCATTTTAGTGAGGTTTTAAGGGCATAATGCATAAGAAAGTTGCAAAACCCTTCAGAAGTCAAGAGAACATGGAAGAACTGAGCAAACTCAGTTTTCTTGGCAGCAAGAGGAGAATGTTGAACAAGGTGTATGAGAAAAATACAGAAGTACATCAAAAGCCAGTATAAGGAAGAGGGAAATAATCTGCTTCCCAAATCTGTAGTCAGTAAGACAAGACACAGCTTAAAGTGATGCATGGAAGAGTCTGATTTTCCTCCCACATAAATCAGTTAATTAATGCTGCATTCTTGCACATTGTTAGTTTTGCTTTTGTTAACTAACTTATTTTTTTCCAAGGATCAGGTTGCTTGTAAATAAAGTCTCATTTTCCAGTCATCAATAAAGCTTTTAGAAAACATTTCTTATAAAATTCTATCAGGAAAACGACTAGCTTCATGTAGGAATTGCAGAAACCTGCTTGGAGATCTTGATTCTATTTCAGAGACCTTAAAATTCTATTTTTCAACCTAAAGAAGTCACAAAAGAACAGTGGGAATAAAAGTTACCATCGCAGCATGTTTTGAAGACAAGGTGTATTTCAGTTACTTTACCTGTGCTGTTCATTGTCTCTTTTGCAAGCTTGCAAATCAATACAATAATGATATCATATATATGATAGTGTTAACTGTCCAGCAGGCTGGAACACGTCTGAGATCATCAATTAATCCATTAATTAATGGTAATGATTTATACAGTGGAATTTGCCTGAGTCAGATACAATATTTGTATTCTTCTTTGCTGTCTGGAGCCTATATTAGGCAATTTTTGCATTATTTGTACATGAAGTTTGTGTTTCATGTATTGTTGTTCTATAAACACTTTAAGTATAGGCAAATATTGCAGAACAATATATGTAAATGTCCATTCAAAAACCCCATTCACTTCCTTTTTATATGCTTTTGAATGTCCATTGCATGGCAGGAAATTTGAAGTCAGGGCTACTGGCCATGGGTTTGCAAACAGAAATATGTAGGCAGATTGGAAATATACATATCCATCTACACAGATTTAATGAGACTTTGGGCCAAGAAGAAGGTAAAACACATGTGATTTGGATTGTCAGTGACAAAGTACACATTATTAATGAGGCTGAGAGCTATAGCAATTTTTTCAAAGGAAATGCAGAGCTTGAGCAAGCACTGTAGTAAAGTCCATTTCCACTGATTCTTAAATAGAAGAGAGTGAACAGGTCACCATCATTGTCCTGTGATAAAGTTTGTCAAACTCCCTTACTGCAGTTCTCAACTTCCCTCATTCCCTTGTATTTCAGTTCCCTTAGGCATAGCAAAGCTCCCCATTATCTCCAGTGCATGGACTTGAATAATGATACTGGTGGCTATAGATTAAACGGAGATCATTCTTCATATGTGAGAAAGGATAAAGCTGGGAAGAAGCTTGAAGTTTGTGCTTATATTACCTGATTATGGGAACAGCATTTGGATGAAGGTCAGCAATATCTACAAAAGAAAAAGATAAAAGAAAAAAGCAAAGTATACTGGATTTGAGAAAACAAGCAGTCATACAAAGTGATTAAAAGGAACAAGAATTTACTGATATAAGAGGAAATTGTGTATGAGATATGTTCGCGACTCATTCCAATATAGTCAATGAAATGACTTGCAATAAAAACATTCTTATCAGTTTGAAACAAATGTAGACATTACCAATGATACGGTAAGAGAGGCAAATAATATCAAACCCATTATCTATATAAAGGAGTATTTATAAAACTAGAAAGAGGTAACAATATGACATGCCACCCTAAAAATCTGTTTTTCTTTGTAAGAAAAGACAACACTAGTAACATTAAAACCTCATATGTGGAAAGAAAAATACCCCAAACTTTGCATAAGACCTGACGAGTTCACATGAGCAATCCCATTTTAATACTTAGGAATACTTATAGGAGTTAACCCCTTTATAACAGCTTTAAAGTATTCGTATTTGGGGGCATATTTACTTTGGGCTCTCTAATCCCTCATATTTTAAATTTTTTCATCTGCTCATTCAGCTCCATCAACATTAGCAGCAGTAGGAACATCAGTTGATGTGCTGTGATATCACCTGTCCACACTTTCTGTGACAAGGAGCTAAGCTGCAGTGTTACTGTAGTGGATGGCCCGCAGGGAGGCTCCACGGGGGTGCAGTCACTAGTACCTGCCTGCCAGCATCCTGGGCAGTGGCTCTGATATCCTCGGGTATACCAAACTTTGTGTTCTCAGACTTGGATTTCTGAAACAGATATCCCAGTATCTGCACAGAGAAGGCGCTCAAAACACTTACCTCTGATTTGGGTGTGAGATATGCTCGAGGAACTCATGTCTTTGCCAGTGCTTGGGGTGTGTCATTTTGTATATACCACACTCATTCCCTCTGGCAGGAGATGCAGGCTTGGGCCTCTTCTCTGTCACAAGTGTGGAGACCTCACCTGATATCCTCACACTGCCCTGTGGATTTTTCTGTTGCGTACCCTGCTTAGTACAATTTTCCTACCTGCTCTAGGCCTCCCTTGTGAGGAAAGATGCAAAAATGGGTCAGGATGACATTCTTTTTCACAGGAGCTTCAATATTTGCGTGTCTTAGGCTTTTGTTGCCTGATTGACATTAGGAGATGTAAGTGATATATAATATAGGAGATATTTATATTAGGGAAAGGTTTTTCACTCAGAGTGTGGTTGTGCACTGGAATGGACACTGACCAGAGAAGTGGTCACAGCACCAAACCTAACACAGTTCAAGAAGCATTTCAACAATGTTCTCAGGCACATGGTGTGACCCTTGGGGCTGTCCTATGCAGGGCCAAGAGCTGGACTCTGATGATCCTTGTGGGTCCTTTCTAGTTCAGGATATTTTATGATCCTATGAAGTGACCACTGAAGCAAGGCACCCTGACAGCACCATATTTACAGATAGAGTGAATAACCTATAGAGCTGAATTTTAGGAATGGGTAAATGTACGTCTCCTTTCCTGTATTTTTGTATGCTTTATTTTTCTCAGCACAGTCTTTTTAGTTTCAGTCCTTTGTCTTCCTGGATGCTATCACAAATATTACTGTTCCCATTCTGCACACCTATCAGGATCTTCTCCCTCTGACCGTTTCTTCCAACCTTCACAAAAACTGCTCTATCTTAAATATATCTAATGTCAAGACTCTTGTCCTAAGCACTGAAATTGTTTCTCTTCTTTCTTGCTCTCCTCCCCTGCAGGATTTTTCTACCTTTTTCCCCATGAGACCATTTGATTGAATGAAAAGATTGTCTTTGATTTTTAAGTGTTGAGTATAAATGTGTGATACAAATCGTAGTAACATTTAAATGAGTGTCCAAATACATTTATAAGAAACCAAAACAGGAAGTACATTATTCGCTTTCTTATATGAGTAGTTCTCATCAGATTATTAGCAGCAAAAAAAATAGCTGAGGAAATGTTTCCCAGAGCTTTCACCATCATACTGTCAGTGAAAATCATCAAAAATCAGCAATTTAAAGAGGAAATTCTGGGGAAGAGCTGTATCTATGAGCAGACAGCAAATATTCTCTTTGCTCTTCCTTCATTGAGATCAGGGACAAAGTCATCCCTGCTGAGAAGGCAGGTGACATTTCTGACTCCCTCTCACATACAAAGTTACCATGGGGCAGAGCGAATGGCACAAAGTGAAAATTCCAACCAGCATCCACCAGGCAGTCCACTCTTCACTTGTTTACTAGCTGCAACTTGTTTGCAGCTATGTAGGGCATGCTATCCACTCTTGTAAGCAAACGACTTAATTCCCACTCATTTTTCCTATCACTTTTTCTTTTTGTACTCCTGCCTAATTTTTCCTCTTTTGAGGACTCTTGTCCCACATGCTTTGATGGAAAGGGGAGGAAGCAGTGATGAACAGACTTCACTTACAGTGTTTGGTAAAGATTTATGATGCTTACTCTCATTTTTGGCATTACTCTCTGTGGGTGAAATCAATGACACTTTCTGACTTGGCAGAAGAATCTGGCACGTGATATACGGAAATTATTGCCTCAGTATATGTGATCTGAACTCTTAACAACTTCATTTCCTTCTCCTCGCTCCTATGCATCACAGCTAACTCTTCTTAAACTGGTTAACACTGTTCGGTTACAGTCCAAGCAATTGTTCTCCATCTGTATTTACCTTTGAGGGTCAATGTGACTATTTCACCACCCATCTTCCATTTCAGATCTGCAAAGGCCTTATATATACCTTCTCCATATTTTTCCAGTCAGTCCAGGAAAAGGTATCACTTTACCCTACAAAGATTGCAAGAGTGACACTCTGTCATTCGTACAAAGTAACTGAGTAAAATTTGTTTTCCAGCTTCACATTTGTCAATTATACCCATGTTAAAAAAAAAAAAAGTGTAAAATTAACTAGGATTCAATAACATGTGATCAGCTAAAAATAAATAGAAAACATATTGTTAACATCCCTGGCACCATAACATAGCAGCATTGTGATGACAGAGATTTCTGATTTTAGGGAAGTTGTGATTAAGCTTCATTTCAGTAGAACAAAAATTGTATTACAGATGTAAGGAAAACACATGGTGAAACAGAAGTCCTCCTCAATATTCTTAGTGCCTTGTACATACTTTTTAAGCAGAATATCCCAAGGATCAATACTGAGGCAAATATTGTCTAACATTTTATCAGTCATCAAGATGTTTGAAGAGACTTCACTCTCAGCAGGTTTGCAGATAATACAAAACTAGGACAAGTGGCTAACAATAGTTAGGTATGCTACCATTCAGAGGGATCTGGACAGGCTGGAGAATTGGACTGAGAGGAATGCCATGAAATTCAACAAGGAGAAATGCAAAGTCTTGCCTCTGGTGAGGAATAAACCCAGGCATCAGGACAGGCTCGGGGCTACACCCCAGTAAGCAGTATTATAAGAAGGATCCGGCGGTCCTAAGAGACACCAGGCAGACTACGGTACAGAAATGTGCCTACACATCAAAGAAGGTCAACAGCCTCCTGGGCTTGCATTAGGCAGAGCATAGTCAGCAAGCTGAGGGAAAGGATTCGTCTCCACTCAGCACTGGTGGACCCAACATCTGCGGCCCTGGGTTCAGCTCTGGGTTCCCCAGGGGTATTGAAGTAAGTCCAGCAAAGGGCCATGAAAGTGATAAAGCGGCTGAAATATCTAGCATGTGAGAGGAGGCTGAGAGAGCTGGGACTGCTTAGACCGGAGAAGAAAAGTTTTAGGGGAAACACCAACATGTATAAACACCCAATAGAAGAGAATGGAGAAGGCGGTGCCATCTTGTGGTCAGTGGTGCCTACCAACAGCACAAAAGGCAATGGGCACAAACTGAATACACATGCATCAAAACACAAGAGAACACTCTTCCACTGTGAAGATGATCAAACACAGAAATAGGTTGCCCAGAGAGGGATTACTTGCTTCTTTGTTCATTTGCATGGCACTCCCAAATGAAAACTTGGAAGTGCACAGAGTATATGGCCATCCTCTCCGGTCACTGATTGCTGCATCCCACCTTCAGACAGCGTGGCAGAAATTCTGCAAGATGTGGTGAAGTTAGGTTCCATGATAGGGAATTCTGTACAGCTCTTACTGAGCTGTCTAGTTGCAACTTCTTAATGGATTAACTCTAGTTTGAAAAACATTTTTAAAATACCATAGGAAGTAAGATGCAGGTGATATCGTTTGCTAAGAAGTATTATGCAACATAGTCTCTTTTGCATTACCTCCACTAATTTCACACTGTTTGTTCAAACTTGACCTTCAGTGCTGGTCTGCTGTTACACCCAAAGTCTACTGAAATAATATGGGATAGATTCATGCTAACAGATTTGGAAGCACTTCTCATCCAGAAGGTCTAATTGGGCAAAATACTGTGCACCTTTTCTCCCCTTTAATCCCTTACTTCAATTCGCTGGGAAAAAAAGCAAATTTCAGAGGATAGAAATCAGAAGCAGGACACTCTGGCAGTCTTGCAGCCTGGATATCTGAGAAGCATGGTTGTGCTAGGTGCCCACAAAGCCACTTATGTTCCATACATAATCTAGGAATCTTTCCCTGACTTCAGTGACTTAACTTTGGATAGGGCACATAACTTTTTAACTACTGTTATACTTAAAAATATTTCATATAATTAAAGCTGGTCCAGCTGAGGACTAAGGTTTAGTATAGCTTAAACTCATGGAGAATAGGAGTAGTTTGTAAGTCCTCCTTAGAAAGACATAGTCACTCCAACACCAACTCTGATCTAAGTTATCAAATGAAAAATCAGCAATCTATATTTTCTACTGCTTTTTCTGTGTGAAAAGTTCACTGTGACAGAATGACCGGCTAAGACTGCAGATGAGCCTTCAAGAAATTAGTTTAGGATTTGCTGCAATATAAGTAAGTTATAAAGCAGCCAGAGGCACTAGTATTTGGATTTAATATACATGAAACCACTACTTTTTCTGCTGATCCTACTCACTTTTCATCAGTCTTTCCCACTTTAACCACAGAGCTCATAGAAAAGTCATTAGAGATTGGCAGATATCTCCTTTCTTATGTGACCAGCCTTCTCCATCAAATCAGTTACTTAACTACCCTGTCTATATAATGATATGTTGGGGCAGAGAGGAAAATGCTTAGGTACTTAATTTTAATTTATGGGGTTTAATTCACCTTTATGATTTCATAACTTTTAGCACACACAGGATTAATAACTCCTTCATGCAATTTCCCTAAACGTACACACTGTTCGAACTAGTTTTTTACTGCTATATATTATTTTTGTTTTTGAAACTCGCATTTAAATTAAATGGCTGCAAAAATGTACAGAGAAAACTTCCAAATTTGCCATTCAGTCACAGGAAATAGAGCGTGGGGCCAGGGCAGTGGAAATGCAGGGCACTCTGGGTTATGAGCAAGCCTCTCTGTGAGGTGGGTATTGACAGAAGGACTATACCTCTCAGACAAAGCTTTTATATCAAACCCCAATATCTTCACTTTTCAAGGTAAGGGAGATTAAGAGCTGACATTTCAAGACCAAGTTAGAGAACCTACTGATTAAACACTAATCTAAACTGTCCCTTCTCTGCTATCATCAAGGAGGACAGTGAGCTATATTACAAGGAGAATATGATTCTGTTCATTGATTTGCTGAGTCCTTGCATATTTCTCAAGGTTATGATATTATAGTTTCCAGCAAAACTTGGAAGTCTAGTTTTGGTTTTTCCAACATTAGAACTACAGGAAATTCTATGTACTGTGCTGTAGTGATGGCTAGTTAGCTTTGTATATGTAGATACTTATGTTCTCACAAATTTTGTTCTTCAATCATAGATGTATTCAAAGAAACCTTGAAAAGAATTTTTAACAACTGTTAGCCTGATTAGACTAGTAATATCTCTTCTTTTCTTAAAGGTTGAATATAACCTTCCTTTGATGTAAGAGTACCTTCTGGTAGATGAACTGCTACACCTAATTGATTTAACTGCAATTCTTCTCTGAATTATTACGGTCAGCATTCTAATAACATTAGCCTAGGAATTCACTGTACAAATAGTCAAATTTTGAAAACTGGATGCTAAGATGACTAATTTCACATTCATAATACATAAATTTTAAAGTTTCTCAGTTATTTTTCATTAAATGTATTTGTTTGTTCCACTGATTCAAGATAGAAATTCAGATTTGTTGCAAAATAGGTGCTACTTGTGTGCAGATCTGATTCCTGCACTGCATTTTAGTGAAATGCTTGGCCAGAATCTTACACTGTTTGGGGACTTAGAAAAGATCAATTACTGTAAAACTAAGCAGACATGAGAAAAATACCAGCCTAAGATACTTGTAACTCTCCTTTGCAGAAAATCTTATAGAGTAAGAAAACTCTTTCGTGTGATTTCATCCAAATCATTACACTTACATTAGACCAAGAAAAGCTGTTCTTTTCTGATCTCAGCTAAAACCAGAAACCATGGCAATATCAAAATATTTCAAATGTATCCCTGAAGTCAATGCTCATGATTTCTTATTGCAGCTCTACTGGTGAAGCAATTGCCCAGTAACTTGGGACTTGTTTGGCCTTCCTTCTTATCATTTAGTGCTCAGATCCAAATGTTGGATGTGACCTTTCTGTTGAATATGCCAAGCACAAGGCTTTGAGAATGGTAGGAAAGGGATGTAGAAGTACACACACACACATGCCACTCACCTGCTCTTGCTCCTGTTTGTTTTGGTTTTAGGTTTTTTGCCTTTTATCAACAAATTCAGGCTTTATCAGTCTAGAGACTGAGAAACATGGGCACTTAAGTAATACACACCACATCTTAGCACATTGGTTGTGAGCCTGTGCATCTACTCTAAACAATTAATGAATAAATTGCTGAAAGAATTGAAGCCACACATAAATCCCTTCTAGGCAAAATTCCTGATCACAAGGCTTCACAGCTTTGCTCTTGCTGACATTTTCTCACTGCTGAGTGTGAAGCAACCACGCTGAGTGGCTCACAACAGGATCTGCCTGGGGTAATGAAGTAATTAGATGGCCCTTTCTCCATTTTTTTGGGCTATTTAGGGATGAATTTTATTTCCCCTCTCCCAAGACTCAAGGACACGTTGAACTCAGCATTTCTGAATAGGAGACATATGTTCCAATCATCTTATCCAACAGATTTGCCTTTAAAGTCTGTAGAAGTGTGTTGAACACATATATTATAGGGATGCTGGACAGGACCCCCAGATCCATTTGAACCAGCAGCAGAAGACAAGGAGATATACAGCACCTCAACTGGCATCAGGTCCCTCTGTGTGAAGAAGTCAGACAAATCTGATCCCACATGGACACCTACACAAAGACATCTAAATTCAGGAAATTATTAAATATTTGGAAATGGAATTTCACTGTTCCTGTAAAATGCTTTAGTTTTTAGTGTAACTTTTTTAACGTTGTAAGAGCAGGAAACAAATTTTACAATTTGTTCTTCTCTGTGGAAAATGGAAACTGAAATCAACACTTTCCCAATTAGATGCTTCTGTTTCTTGCCACAAAAAAAAAAAAAAAAAGGATTGATAAAGACTATACTGGTGCGAAGTCCTACAGGAGAAAATAGTTCTGTTTGCAAAAATCTCTTCAAGCTGTTGCTGCCTTGCCCTCTCATTCCCACCTTTGCACTATAGCTTGATGCAATTTATACAAGCCTCACTAATGATTTCACTGACCAAAATGAGAAGGGCCACAAACTGCTGCAGAAATCAGGAACTGAAAGGATCACCTCTCAAACAGGTTTCACTAAAGTCTGTTTTCAAGCAGACCCCTGCCCTGAGACCTCGGGTTTCTTCCTGAGCTGCAAATGAAATTACCCCTGTTCCCTTGAACTCCTTCCAGGTGTCAGCTAGATTGGGATGGTTGACACCTGGTTACTCTGCTTCTACATCCACATGGGATTTTGCAGCTGAAGTCTCCCATTTGAGCAATAACCAAATACAATCCCTGTTTCAGCTGTGTGAGATCAGTGTCTGTCGGGAGTCTCTGGCTTGAGGAAATAGGTTAGATGTGATGAAGACTTTCTTCTTTTTCACATCTGTCACTTTTATCTCAATCTGAGAATGAATGTATTTTTCTTATCAACAGCAAATTTCAAGACTTTGGCTTTTGCTTTGCAAGACATTCCACTGGAGCCACAGATAAGGTTCAGGATAGGCATGCTGATTATCAGCTGTCCCCTCACACAACAGAGGAGATGTCAGCAGGACAGAAAATAGGATCTTTTCCTATCAATGAAGTGCTTTCTGAAAGGGCATTCTGTTTTTGAAGAGAACAAAGCCCTACCCCAGTCCTACCCAGGGCATGAGATGAACCAAAGATACACAGACATTTTGCAATTCACAGTAAGGTGTGTTCGTTCATCCTATATGGGAAGAGATTTTAAATTGCTTTCTTTAAGAGCCTTCTAGTATGAGGCAAGGCAAAGATAAGAGGTATGTAAAATGAATACATAATATACTCTTAATGTAAAAAAATAACAAACAAAACAAAAACAAAACAAAACAAAAAAAAACCAGCCAGGCATATGCTTTGCCTAGTAGGAGCATCTCTGAGAATGCTGCTTGATTATAGCTCAGCTAAGGCCACTTAGCAATAGCTATACTGTTCCTGGATGGTAAGTAGGAGAGCTGGATTTATAACTGTGATAAATTTTTAGTATTTAGATGTTAACAGACAAGTTATGAAAGAACTTAAGAAACAGGAAGACTCATTTGTGTCTCCTTCCATCTGTTAACTTCATTAGCTGCTCAGCCACAAACTGTGTATGCCATCTTAAAAACAAATTCTGTAGTTTAATTCAGGCACTGGATAGGAGTGAATATATGGAGAATATTCAGACCTGCAATGGTATCTGGTTTGTTCCACTTTTTTTGACCACAGAAGGGCCCTTGCTGAGCAGTACTTGTGGAGGGGCTATCATTTCCCAGGTGAGCACTAAAAGGAACCAATTCTGTCTTGTACCTTTCCCTGCATGTAAAGCCTTTTCTTAATCCATCCATTTGATTAAACAGAAGGAGAATACAAGTTCATCAGACATATCTGTAATATATGAGGATGCAACTCTCCTGACTTCTCAGAAATTGCATCTAGTTCCACAAAAGGTAGATTTGGCTTCAGAATTGGCCAGAATACATTTTCCTTCATCATCTTATTCCATTTAATCAGAACTATGGGTTAAGCAGTACAGGAGAAACTAAACAATTCTCAAAGGTGTTGAGAACAAGAGAGCAAGTGTGCTGAATCTATTCTGTTTTCTCTTGTCCCCCAAATGTGGTAGTTGCCATCCACTGTCCCATCTACAAACAACTGAAATAGATCATAAGGACAGGTCAGAAAGGTCATCTGAACGTTAAGACTGATCATCTCTAGCATTTCTTCTGGAGTTTATAGCTTTCAATAGCTTTCTCTGGAAAATATTTATGAGGGCAGAGCTCCTCATCTCCAGGAGTTATATTTCCTGCAGTAGAAATTACCCACTTTGGATAGCCATTATTTTCTTCTAAAACACAACTTCCCCTCCTTCATAAAAACATCACCTTTCAACCCAGCAATAATCTGTATTGAATTCTTTATCTTTTGAAAGTTGAATTTTCAGGTAACAAGGAAATGGCAAAAGGAGAAATATGACATACTGCCAATTTTCTATTGAGCCATATCTGTAATGTACTCCATTGGATCCTGTTTCTCTAGGCATTCACAATTAAAGAGTTGCAACATGTCACCTTTAATTGGCATATTGTAAAATAGTTTTTAAAGCATTGAACACTAAGCGATTTAAATCTCTTTAATGTTCCTGTATGGCAATCTCTCAAGGTTCATATTGAGGCCAGACCCTTACAATGTAGGCAAAAAAAAAGCAATAACACAAATTAATGTCTTGTATTGTTGAAAAGGTTTGAAACAGGTGAAATAAGGTCTCTGTGAGTTGTGAGTTACAAAACAAGTCACAGCTGTAAGTGGGAGGAAGGAGAGGAAATTTCTATTTCTTCATCATGCTGAGGTAGAGTCATTTGTTACTCTCCAAGGCAAAGATTTTATATAATTCAGTACAGGCAGATCCAGATGTGTGAAACCCAACCTACACAAGGAAGGACCCAATCCAGCAATCAGATTTGCACTGACTGAAGTACAGCAATATGAAAACCATGGAACTGCAGTGTCAAATAGAATGATACTCCTGAGGATCTGAGAGTATTACCTTCAGACACACAGGTAATGTTTAAGACACTCAGATCCACAATGCAATGTGAGCTAGCCACAAGAGTTATGATAGCTGTTTTTTCCCAAATACTCATAATAACCCTGTCATTTCCAGAAGTCTGTGGGTATCTAAGAAAGTTGAAAATAGAGATAAGTATGCTACTGGAAAAATGGTATTTTACTTAACTCTAGCATTTTCTTAACAAATTGTTTGAAAGATAAAAACAAGGCCCAAGATGTTTATGAAATTGAGTTTGGTCAATATGCAGTTATTTACAAACAATAAAAAGTTATGTAGGCACAGTGTGTCATTAATGAAGCATTTCAACTAATGAAATACTGTGTCAAAAATAGCCATCAACAAACTTAACAACACATACACACCTGAACAGAGGAGCAACTTGGACTTCAGTGCTCAAGGTCTGGCAGAAGGAATCTCATTTAATAGCACTTTTTTTTTTCTGTTATCACAGAATCATCAAACAGACACTAGTTCAAATATCATACTATTTTAGTATCCAAGATAAAGACCTATCATACAAGTCTGTGTCTATTTCGTTAAATCCTAACACTGGGGATTATGGAGTTTTTAATTTTTATTAAGATTTACTTTAAGAGCTTTTTACTGTTTTGGTGTCTGACCTAAGTTAATCTTCATTAGCTTGCAACCATGATTATTATGCCTAGTATTGTACACATGTAATTGTGAGTACCCTTGTAAATTTTTCTGGTACATAAGTGGCAAGAATTATCCATAATTAATGCACCAAGTATTCATCTAG
Source organism: Pithys albifrons albifrons (assembly GCF_047495875.1). NCBI lineage: Eukaryota > Metazoa > Chordata > Aves > Passeriformes > Thamnophilidae > Pithys > Pithys albifrons. The sequence continues at coordinate 10,321,573 of NC_092458.1, forward strand.
ACCAGCTCTATGGCTGAATGAGGAAGTCAAATCTAATGGTCTACAGTGATCAGATCAAGGTTAAATCAATCCTATGTACACACTGAGTCAACATTTTAAAATTAAACTCAAGCTACAGCAAACCTTAACTGTGGATTTCTGTCCTGTCCTTCATGACAGGTGAATGAATGATAGCATAAATGGGTTAGATACAAGTTATAAGGAAAAAAAAGTTTATTTCAGCAATCTGAGCATGTACTCAATTTACAGAGGAAAATTATTATTTCTTAATTAAAAATGAATAGAAACAAAAGACCTTTGAAGGCAACTTGTATGGAAAACAGCCAGATACACAATTACAAAACCTTGAAATTGTAAAAGAAAGATTAAGAGACTGGAATAACTTGAAAAGCACCCCTATGAAAGTTTTGGAACTTCCATAAGCAGCAAAAAATTGACTGCCTAATCAGATAGAATCAGTGTAACAAAGAAAACTCATCAACCAAGTATGAAAAGGACATTGTATTTCTGGGCACTGAGGCTAGGGAAAAGTCCAGCCTGGCCATCAGGCAGTGTTGTGCCCCCTAAATCTCTTGAATGCAAAATAAACTCAACCACTTTAACAGAGAAGCCTGGGTACCCCACTAGGTCCCAGGGATTGTGCCACCAGCCTGATCTCACCTTTATCTAAAAGTGCAGAAAGACATCCTCAAGTTCAACAATAAGAATTATGAATAAAGCTGTTTTCTTGTAAGAAAATTCTATAATAGCTCAAATTATGAAAACAGGCCAACCTCTTCCATGGGCGATGTCTGCACTGCATGGATCAGAGGACTCTTCAATGCTGCACAGACTGTGGTTTCTAACATCTAAAGAGATGTAATATCTCTACTATTCTGTTCTCCCAGTGTTAGTGCTAATTAATAGCATTTAAAATTACACCTTTTGGAGTCTGAGTGCCTTTCTTACCTGTCAGACCATCACATCCTGGAGAAAAACAGGTACACTTAAGAGTCCAGGACAGGACAGTTATGATTCTCCAAATGAGTAAGATACCCACATCATTTTTAAAAGACAGAACAGTTAAAGCTCTGCCTTTACCAACTATATATAAGAACAGCAATGCATGGGAGACTTCACATAGATCTTGACACGGTTTCTCTTCTCTATAATCAGTCCTCTAAAACTTAGTCATATCACCTTGAGCCAAAGTTTAGATTCCCCATATATTCAGCAGTGACAAAGAGGTGATTCAGTACTGCAATCCATTGCTTTTTAAGACAGGTGTCCAGAAAAGGCAAGATTGAGCTTCCTCTGCAGATGCACTAAGTGTGTCCATAGGAGCCAAGCCTGATCTTCAGCCAGCTTAAACTTAAGTATTATGGCTTGAAAGTCAAGTGGAGTGATTTGTACTGCCAGTTGCTACTAACACAGAAGTCAAAACAGGTTGGAAGCAAAACATCTATAATGTACTAAAGACAAGATAACTACAGCCATCTGGGGTTTTATATAAAAAAAATGCAAACAAAAAAACAAACTTCTAAGAAATATGTATGTCCATCTGGTACTACTGCTTTCATTCACTTTCCTATACACTCAGTTTGCTCCACACAATTTTGCAGGAGTTTCTTCAGATTAAAATGAACAATCCATCTGCTGACACCAGACCACAGAGATGTATTGCCCTGTCAATGACTGTTACAACCCACCTCTTGTTTATGCCCACCAGCACTCTCCATATGCTTGCAGGCATTCGTTGTGACCTTAAGAACTAATTATGAAAAGGTGACAGGCAATTGATCTATCAGGACACCAGAGTTTCTGTAAGGAGCAGGCTGCTTGGAAAAAGACTGCTATAAAGCTATTGCAGACAGAGTAGAAAAGTAGAGAAGAACATTTGCTCCATTTGTTAGCATGGGTCTCAAGTCATGCTGCAGCTCAGATTTTCTTCAGATGAACACCAAGTCTCCAAATACACTCTTTCCAGAGACTGGAGTGGAGATGCAGCCTAGGGGAAGCACAGGCAAAGGGCTGCAGGAAGGAAGGGAAAGTTCCTAAGTACAGACCTTTGGAGGCTTTATGTACACAGAATCACTTTGCTTGAGGAACTTGACCCTGAATTCAAGTAAAGCTACCTGCAGCTACATATGTGTGTGTAGATATACATGTACCTCTATACACATACATGAGCATACAATGGGGCTGGACAAAAAGAATGGCATTTTTCACTATTTCTGTAACATTATATTTATAATGCTTTTGTTCTATAATTCAGTGATTGAGCTACCTACCAACAGTTTTCTGTTATTTCACCAACTCCAAATTTAAAGCTATGCACACACAAAAATGAATAATAATTATTTCAATCTCCAACTAAAATAAACTGTTGAGTCTAAGAACTCAAGAAAAAGCAGTTGGATTAAGACTCTGTATTCTTCTAACTTCTAGTATTTCTAGATGCCTTCTGCAACTTAACATCTGATCAGAATTTCTTAGTGATGTTTGAATTACATCCCTTCTTTTTTCTTCTTTTCTCCAGTATTTTCTTCTTGCTTGCCATGAAACACAAATAGCAGCTTCAGGAATATATGTAAGCATAAAAGTCACACTGCCTGGGTGCTTTCCAGCCCGACTGTTGGGTATTGTTCAACTTGAACTAGGGTCTACTCCACCCCTGACAACTGACAGAAACCTGAGCTCAGAATGCCTGCTCATAATCTAGACTGTCACGTCTTCAACCAGACCAGGTCTGGTCTACTCATCACAATGAAACAAGAACCTGGTGGGACTCTCACTCTCTTACCCTAAAGAATGTTTCAGAAGTCAATCTAAACCTGTCCCTCCATGAACACTTACGAGTAAAATTGAGTAATGAGGAAAAGTGGACTTAAGAAAAGCTCAATTAACAATTAATTGACGATTAATAGATAATGTAAGTATAATAGGAATTTCTTTGCACCTCCACCTCCCTTTAGGTTTCTGCTGCCTAGAAGTGGATCTAATCTTTAGACTGAGATATAGAACAGAAGAGAGTGTCACTGTGGGGATGAAAGCAATGGACCCAATAGATTCTTAGTACAAATCTTCCAATTTCAACACTACATTTACCACAGGATAATTCCCTGGAACCTAAGTAGGCTCAGCAGACTAGCACTTAAACCCTCCTCTGTGCTCCAAGGACAACCTTCATTGACAAACCAGAACCAGGAAGAAGGAATTAATCCTTCAGAAGGAAGAAGAGAAAAGTGGTGAAAGTACTGGATTTTAGTTAGGAGATTAGAAAAAAAAATAATAACAGCCAAAGAATTCAAATAAAGTATAGCTAGACTTATGACCTTCCCTGAAATACTGACAGTCAAGTAAAAAAAGTAATCACACAGAATTGCGGACCAGAAAATCCCAGGATCATGCTCACTCAAGGAGGCAGGTTTTTAATTGATCCCCTACATTCATAACACAGTTGAACATATTGTAGAAAAAAGAATTGGTACCCAGTTTCTCCAGTAATAGACAGCCAAAGAGCACAAGAGGTGTTGGATATCCCTGACTGGGCTTTTCAGCAGCTGCATAAGCAGCTGTCCTGGGTCCCTTGTCCCCAACCAGCCACTGAGGACCTCAGGGTTGCCATACTGCCCCTCTCCTGGTTCTGTGACCAAGCCACCTTTCCTCACATTCAAGATGCTCTGTCATGTACAGAGCTCAGCAGCATAACCCAGGGTCATGCCCAGGGCTCTCTGTTTGCAGTGCTACTGCCAGGTAAGACAGAAATCTATGCTGGGCCCCTTGCACTCTTCAGCCCCTAGTTTGGACATATTCTCCCTGGCAACTCAAACACCACCATGGCAGAGATTGCAGTATTACAAAACTAGGACTTACAATGCCATCCACAATGAAATTTGCAGCAGTACTTGTTTGAGTATTCAGACACTTTATTTTATACTCACATCTGGAAAAAAATAAACTCCTATTCAAGGTCAATAGCATCTCAAACAAAACAGCTTATCCCTTCATGTAGCTGTCCCAAGAGGCACACAACTCATTTTACCGTTTTGTCTGGAGCATGCCATCTTGTCAGTTCAACAGACTGTTGAACTGTTTGCAGCCTTTAAAACCTATTTGGTTGCTATGGTTACCAGTGCTTCAAAATATCACTACCAGATCAAAAAAAAAACCCCAAAAAACAAAACAAAACACAAAACAAAACAAAACAACCCAAAACAAAACAGAAAAAAAACCAACAACCAAAAAAACCCCACATCTGAGGTCTGATGATTCTGCTATGATATTGTCAGGTTTCACAAGAAAGTTGTCCTACATGTAGGACTTGAGAGATAATGGGTGTTCAAGTCAAGAGCAAAACACTGAAAAAGGTGTTTCTGTGCCTTGCAGCTTTAAACTGTTATATTAATCACTCTAACAAACTGATTGAAACACAACACCACTGAAAAGCACATAAATTTCAGAACAGCATGATATTCTAAATTTACATTTGTAGTAGATTTATTTTTAATTTCTACCTAAATGTAATATTAGCATTCAGATCTTCAGATGCTCTGCAACTGGTTAACATTAGCAAGGATAGGGTGAACTACAACAGAAAAAGATCTTGCCACAGATATGTGTCATTTTACAAATTTTGTCTACCCTTTTGTCAACATTAATCAAATCTTTTGACATTATTAGAACAAAGCCAGTATTTACTACAGACATTAAATTACACTGTGGAAAGCCTTATAAGCAGAGATATAAGATCATCTGAATGCTTTCAGCTCTCACCAGCTCTTGACTAAAATGAATGCCAGGAAGCCCACAGGCAGCAATGACTTTATAAGATGGAAGCCAAAGCTATACTCTCAATTGGTAAGTATCTCCATAATTCCTTCAAACCACATAATTTACTCTAGCTGAAACTTTGGCCCTGAGAGCATTGCCCTAGCAATTTTAGTACAAAGAACTGAGTTTTTCCCTGAGTATAGAAGTGAATTATGACATCAAGTTAATTAAAAGTGATAGAATTTTTTAAAATCTCAGTTATTAGACTCTTCCTGATAAAGGTTTTCACATATTCTGAATCAGAGAAACAAGGATATCCCATGCCTCAAATGATAATTATATTATACACTGTTGAGTGATATTAAGTATGGTATATTATTGAATCTAGTTTGAAACACGGGAATAAGTACAACTGCTATTTCTTTTATATTCAGCATTTCACCCAGAGGGTGGTTGGGCACTGGAACAGGCTCCCCAGAGAAGTGGTCACAGCATCAAGCCTGACAGAGTTCAAAGGAGGTTTGGACATCCCTCTTGGCACAAGGTATGATTCTTAGGGATAGTTCCATGCAGGGTCAGGAGATGGACTTGATGATCCTCATGGATCCCCTCCAATCTGGCATATTCTATGAGTCTGTGATTTAATACTCAGATAAAGCATTAGATACCAAGTGGTTTTATTACATTTGTAATGAATAAACAATGTAATAAGACAATCAGGTGATCACATCTAACCAGCATGGGCTTATGAAAGGCAGGTCCTGCTTGTCTCACTCCATCTTCTTCTATAATAAGATGACCTGTTTGGTGGATGAAAGAAAGGCTGTGGAGGAAAGCCAACCTGTCTACCTGGGTTTTAGTAAAGTCTTTGACACTGTTTTCCACAACATTCTCCAGGATAAACCGTCTTCCCATGGTGTGGATGGATGTACTCTTCACTGGATAAAAACCTGAGCCCAGAGAGTGGTGAACAGAGTTATATCCAACTGGCAGCCAGTTCCCCAGGGCTCAGTGCTGGCAACAGTCCTGTTCCATACTTTTATCTGCAATCTGGATGAGGGATTTGAGTGTACCCTTAGTCATTTTGCAGATGACACCCAGCTGGGTGGGAGTGATCTGCTTGAGAGTAGGAAGGCTCCACAGAGAGATATCAACAGGATGAATCAACGAACCAGGTCCTGTACTTGTCAATGAACTCAAGTTGCACCTGGGGAGGTTTAGATTGGATACTAGGAAAAATTTCTCAGCTAAAAGGGTTATCAAGTATTGGAACAGGATGCCCAAGAAAGTGGTTGAGTCATGATCCCTAGAGGTATTTAGAAGAAGGGTAGATGTGTGAGTAAGTGACATAGTTTAGTGGTAGACTTGGCAGTCAGTGCTAGATTAATGGGTATACTATGATCTAAGAAGTTTTTTTCAACCTAAATGATTCTATGAATCTAATTTCAAACCATCAATATGGAAGTTTGCTTCACTCAATAGCTATTTTCAACATACATAGGAAATCAAAGGAGACAATCAAGATAAATATGTCATTTTTCTACAGATGAGAGGGAGAATCAAAAAGAAGCTGTTCTTACATGGTGAACAATAGAGCCTCACAGAAGAATAAGAAAAATGCATTTCTTCTCCCAGTACTTTCCTGCATGGGTGAATATGGACATAAACTTGTCAGTCTTGTTTGTAAATTCTTGAGAAAACAGAGGTGCCTAGATGTGAAGATTTTCAAGAAGTATCAAGTAAAGGAAAAGAGGAGAATCATTAGAGACACATAAAGCCATGGCTTACCCAAGATGATCATTGTAAGCTCATATGCTATTTTATCCCCTTACAATTGCTTGATCATGTGCAATTCTTTTCACAATATTGATTTTGCAGTGAAAAGCTAGATAGAAATTTAGTTGCACCAGCACACTTCCTTTACAAGCCTTTACTATTTATTAGTTCACTGCTTTCAAATTTAGTGTTAAGATTAAGCTTGGAATGGAGTAATTACTACTTTTTTAACATTGTAATTCTAAAAGAACAATCCGATCTTAATTGTATCACATTGACTCCATATCCCTACGGTATATCTCCAGTTTACATCTAGTGACTTTCTCATTCTTCAGATCAACAAAACCAAGCCAAACCAAATTATTGGCAATGTTTTGGTTTCCAGATTGTATTCAAAACCTACATGCATATCATCCGATACTGTTGGTATTGGTTTTGGAATTATTAAAGACATTGTCTCAACTACATGGAACAGTTGACTCAAATATGGATTTTTTAATGCCAATAAATATTCTTTATGTATGTGTTCTCCCAGGTAATGTGCCATTCATTTCTCTATTGATTTATTTCCATCTAGTTCAACTCTACAGTTATTTGTTACTTGAATTGTCATACTGCTGCAACACTCCAGTCATCGGCCATAACACCATTGACTAAAGACTGAACAAATAGGACATAAATCAGCCAAGTAGCCCTGAGAAAATGAGTTTGCTTTTAGTCACAGGTAAGTAAGTTGGATCATTGAACACCCAGAAGGGGGTATCAAAGAGAGAAACCAGGATCTTGAGACTGGAGCTGAGTCTGTGTTTTGACAAAATTAACCAAAGAAAATACACACAGAAAAAGACACAAAACACCTATTGAAAACCCAGAGAAATTTTATGATCCTGTTAGTGAAACTTGCATCTGCCAGAATTAAGCTGCAAATGAGACTGTATGCAGAAGTCAATTATATTGGTTTTATTTAGCCCTTTGTCTTATCTCCAATTCCCATCCTAGTGGCTTAAATTACAGTCCAAATTCCAGGTACCCATGTAGGCATACTCAGAGTGGGTGCAGGCTTCAGGGATTTCAGATGCCATCTGTCCCATAACTTGGGATGATCTTTGTTTGACCAGTGATATGCATACTAACAGTTGCTTCTTTACACAGTTCATCACAGGACGAATTTTTGTCTGGATGCACTACCCAGGATGTGCCTACCAGATCTTTCCTCTACCAGACCCAGAGTTAGTGCCATCCTGTCACTCCTTTCTATGCTTATCTCATGAAAAAGTCCTTCTGTGGTCTTAACAATGTTTGAGACATGCAATTGTGCTCTTTAAGTCCTTACAAGGAAGTTAAAGCAATTGTCTTCCAAAACAACGTGATTAGAGAGTAGGAAAGAAGCCCAGAGAGGACAGAGTTCCTGAGGATGGACAAGAATTCAGATAGAAAAGACTGGTAAAAATGCTGCAGGTGCCTAATAGTTTGAAAATGATAAACTGACTGGTTTGGATCTGAAATGCAGCTTGCTGTCATCAAGAGCCTTGGCAAGTGGAGTTTTAGAGATATGTCAGGGATAGGGGAGAGAAGAGACTGGACATGGGATGAAGAAAAGGGTTTAGAGTAATAACAAGCTTAGGAACAGAGAGAAAGAAAGTTCTGGAAAGGGTTTAGAAAGTTAGCTGAAGGTTCTGGGTGGATTTCTTAAGTATGGAAAATGGGGAAATACTCTCAGCTAACAGTCAAAGTGTAAGAAAGGCATCTGAAGACACTGGGAGATAACATGGAAGCAAAAAGGAGAAAAGCAAAGGAGAGGTTTATGTTTGTGACAGGAGTAGCAGAAAGCTACAGAAATCAAAGTCTAAAGCATAGCTGTAGTGTCATTTTCAAGTCTTCTCTTTGAAGAAATTTAAGAAAATTTGTGTGAAGAGTGAAGTAGAGGCAAGAAAAGCTATATTCAAGACAAGACAGTAGTAGTCAGGAGGGGATGAGCCTTAGGCATTTTAATTTTCCCAGCAGGGCTATGCACAGAAGAAATGCTCTTGACCAGATGATGGAGAATTTTGGACCCTGTAAAGTGCTGCTGTTTCATACATTCATCACTGAACATTGCAACACCAGAGCAGGAACTTATGTCCATAGGGAACAAACACAGGCATAAGATCCTTTTCCAAAGGATCCAAGGGCACATCTATAACCTGACTGTGTGTAGAGACCAGAAAACTGACTGGAATGTCTGTACCTAGGGCTAGTAGATTTTGAAATAAACCCTGTAGACTTTGTACTGCTCTGCTGCAAGAAGAGTCTTTAATCATTTTGAGAAATAATTTATGTCCTCTGTACTGTGAAGTTCTCTGATATGGTCTTTGTGTTTCAAGACTGTCACAACAGTCTCTGAGCTAATGGTATTGACATGAGATTTGGAAGACTCCCTCCACTCACTCCACATATGGTTTGCCCTTAAAAATAAACAAGACCACATGATTGCAGAAAAATTTTTTACTTTATAAAAATGCATATTACATGCATCAGATGCAGGTAAAGCTTTCCCTGGCACTTTTTGTGTGTCTGTGCTGAAGAAAATATGATTCATGCATCAATTTATTGCTGCATAAAAGCAGCAAGTGGACTAAAGGCATTTTCAGTCTTCTTGATTTCTTTAAGCTAAAACAGCTATTAAATTTCACTGGGGGAAAAAAAAAACCAAACAAGATTATTTCAGAACTTTATGTATCAGACCTTACTAGTACTGTCCTTCCGATTGAAAACCCCACCTTGGGGCTAGCAGGAAGTGTCTTTTTTCCTGTCATACCTAACAGGCACACTCAAAGCAGTCCCTTATTTGTTTAGCCGCATTTGTCAAGGCTTTTGTGATCCTTTTCAAGGGAAAGCATCCAGTGCATTTACAATTCTAATTCTACAAATATGTTACTCAATCATCAAGCTTATTATTATTTTTAGTCCCCTATCATTGATGAAAGATGCATAGCTGCCTAATGTACCAAAAAGAGCTTATAGTTTATGTTGGAAGATATAATTGCCCAATTTGTTTATATATATATTTTTAATATAATTTGCTCCATTATGTTTATAAAGCTAATTGTCCATCCTAAAGCTAATTGTCTCATCTGAGTAGACAAAACTTTACTCATCTCTTACATTTCAGTCCTGTTTGTGTATCTTTATCAGTGACCTGGACAAGGGGACCAGGTGCACCCTGAGCCAGTTCACAGACAGCAGCAAGTTGGGCAGAAGTGTTAATCTGCTGGAAAGTAGGATGGCTCTGCAGAGGGATCTGGACAGGATGAATTGATGGGCCAAGGCCAATTGTATGAGATTCAATAAAGTGACATGCTGGATCCTGCACTTGGATCATAACAACACTATGCAGTGCTGCAGCCTGGGAGAAAGTGGCTTCCTGGTTGAAAAGGACCTGAGCGTGCCAGTAGTCACCTGAACATGAGCCAGAAGTGTGGCCAAGGAGGTCAGTGGCTTCCTGGCTTGTATCAGACTGTGTGGCCAACATGATTAGGTGACTAGTGGCTGTCCCTTTGTAATCAGCACTGGTGAGGCCACATCTTGAATCCTGTGTTCAGTTTTGAGTCCCTCAGTATACGAAAGATGTTGAGGTGCTGGAGCAAGTCCAGAGAAGGGCAATGAAGCTGGTGAAAGGTCTAGAGAATGTCATACAAGAAATGCCTGAGGGAACTCAGGGCTGTTCAGCCTGGAGTAAATGAGACTCAGGGGACTTGTAATCACTGTTTACAACTACCTGAAAGGAGACTGTAGCAAGATGGGATTCTGCCTCTTCTTCTCCCAGGCAACTAGCAACAGGACAAGCGGCCATAGCCACAAGCTGTGCCGGGGGAGGTTCAGGTAGGACATTGGCAAAAATTTCTTCACAGAAAGGGTGGTCAAGCATTGCAATGGGCTGCCCAGGGAGGTGGTGGAGTCACCATCCATGGAGGTGTTCAAGATATAACTAGACATGACAATTACTGCTATGGTTTATTTGACATGATGGTGTTCGGTCAAAGGATGGACTCAATGATTTTAGAGGCTTTTTCCAACCTTAATGATTCTATGTTTCTATGGTTTTATCATTTTGGACACCATCATTTCAAGCTGAGATGTTGAGTTACTGGGAATTGCAATCATGTCAATCACCCATGATGCTCAGTGTGGACAGGAGAGGTGAGATTTGACAGACACAGTCACCTTAATCATCTCTTATAATCAGATCAGAGAAACAGCTACTTAGGTGTGATTCACTTCATCCCAAAGGAGAAGTCTAAAACAAAGCAGATGAGTCATGCCCCAGAAATACTTATCTCTCACCAATGACTTTGATGGGAGCTGCTGTGCAGGGCTGCCTTAGATTTAGTTAACTACATTTATGAGGTCCAAAGTAAGGTAGGTAGAACCTCATCAGATCTGTCTTTACTGCTGCCTTTTCTGAAGAGAAAAGTTTGACACAAACACAAGCAGTTTCATTAACAGTGAGAAAATTATATTCACCAGAGGATAATAATTTTTAAAATAAAAAATGAGATCCACCATACAAAGTAAATATTTTTAGTACATATTTTCATTATGCTCTTGGTGACTGCTTTTCAAACTATAGCATCCACTTTTGGATCTTAAGTACTAAGTAACAGATTATTCTAGTGACAGCAAACTGTCATTGTTTAGAACTTGAAAGAAACCTGAACAATAACGTAACTTTTTTTATTCTGAAAATCCTTTTGCAACATAATAGGTGTATGCAGTGAAAGAACTAGGAGAATGGACCAAAGCAGGATACTGCTAGCTGGTTACTGACCTCAATCAAAGGAAAATTGTTGAGAAAAACACTGAACAAGAAAGTACTCCCTCCTAGCTGGGAATGTGCTAGAAAAATACACTGCCCACCAGAAAAAGACCTGAGTATTAAGGAAATTAGGTTAAAGCAAGGGAATTTGAACAGTAATTGGAAAGGTTTTCTTTTCATGGTTTTAGGCTGCTGGAAGGTATATTCCTCATCATCACATTGATGGGTCTAACAGCTTCTACCACAGTAGCAAGGCAAAAAAATAAAATGCTGTTATACCATTTCTTTCCATCAGTTACCCAGAGACACTGAGATTATATGACACATCCAAAGTATTTATAGAAAACTGGGTTATATGTCATCATTCATAAAAATTTTACCCTGCCTCAGTGAAGTAAACATTGAGCAGACATGGAAGAATTAAAATAAAGCTTCACTTCCTATTTAAAATGCTGTATGAAAAGTTCTAGCTGATTCTTACTACTTTTTAATAACCTTCTAGGGATGAAAACAGAAAAGGTATTTACATATAGTGATAGGCTTTTGAGTACACAGAGCAGGAATTTCATAATTTGACCATTGCAATACTAGGTTGAGAAAGCCCTCTCTGTTTTAATTTCTCAAAAGTGGCAAGGCAATAAGGAGTAAAAAGATAACTATTATGATGTATGTGTTTGATAGCAGCAGGACCAGAGTATATGAATGAGTGATTATATCTGCCGAATATTGTTGTATTTTAGAATTGGGTGCCAAATTCATGCTCTGTGTTTGGGATTTTTTTCCCCAGAAATTCCAAGGCTACCTGATCTGATGGCTATCATTCGTATAATTTTACTGTCAGGTCACATAATATTCATCTCTTTGGATTTTTGGAGTGTGTCCATCTGATCCCAGTGGGGCATCTCTAGCAATACCCATAACAGTTATCTCTTGGACTGCCCTCGGTGTGTCATAACTGCCTCACTGGCAGAAGAGGAATAACTGACTGAAATTGGGCTCTACCTGAACTATTCATTGGAGATGCAATAGTCAGCATAAGGTATATGTACCCTGATACAAATACATATTTTTTTGTTTCACTGATATCAATGACATGATTGGGAAACAGCATTTTCAAGTTTCTAGAGGAAAATACCCAGCTTCTGAAACACATGGACTTAATATGCAAGTAAATATATACAATAGCAGTATGCCCAAATTACAGTCTGATGACTGATTTTACAAAACCAAGATGTAAAAGTACTCCTCATGATTACAGTAGTTGAATCTTCTCTCAGAGAATACTGGATGTGATTTTGATGATCTTATATTACTGGGCATGCCACATTTCTAGAATTAATATACTTACTGGTGGTATCAGTTCAGGACTAACAGTATACAAATATTCCATAACTAGTCACAGGAATTGTCACAGCAGGCTTTTTAGTACTGTACTGCTGTGCCACAGCTGAAAAGATAGTGGTGCCAGTTTCCATCTAGAGATGACCAGATGCTTCCTGACCACAAAGAGGCAATTGAATTAAGTTTCCTGTTCCTTAAGAGCCCATACTACTTCCTAGCATATGGTCAGGAAGGACATCTGCAATCACAGATTACTAACCTACTTCAAATCATTAATTCAGCCTCATATTCACAGGTCTTGGCCCTCACAGGAACCTTCATCCACCCCAAAATCTTTTAGAGGGACAACATAGCAGGAAAAAAGCAATCCAGAGAGATTTCTGAAGTATATTGATAATATCTTTCTCCTCCAAGTGAGAGAGGAAAGTTACTCTGTTGGAGTAACTAATGAGGGTCTCACCAGGGAGGGTCTCATTGGGAATGTGAGGGTCAAAGGCAGTTTTGGCTGCAGTAATCATGAGATGGTGGAGTTCAGGGCATTTCATGAAGTTCAACAAGTGCAAACCCTGCTATTCCTCAGCCTACAGATAAGGAATAATAACCCCATGCACCAGTAAGTGTTGAGGACTACCCAGCTGGAAAGCAGATTGACAGAAAAGAGGTGCCCTATGCCAAGACCAGAGGCAATGAGCACAAACTGAAACACAGGAGACTTCTTCTGAACATCTTCTGAACACTTTTTCACTGAGGTTGGCTGATCACTGGCAGAGGTCTCCCAGAGAAGTTGTGGATTCTCCCACCTAGGTGATATACAAAGACACCTGGGCATGGTCCTGGGTGGTCCTGCTTGAGCAGGCCATTGGTCCCTTCCAATCAACCATTCTGTGATTCCCATCTACAGGACTGTGTTGTGCTATCATTGCCTGGGCACAATGTATACAGGAAATCATCAACATACCCTGGATTTGAGCATAAGGCTGATGTCAGCCTGTGACTCTTTCCTGGCATTGGTGTATTTAGCTGAAACAAATCCATGAATGACATTGCTCAGAACAGCATTGTCCTTGAGATGAAGTGGGTATCTAATGTTAATGCCACTTCCTTTCCTTGAAGCTCTCTGGAGAGTTGAGTGGTGAGATGTTTCTGCAATGACCCTATGCAGGTACTGCCATCCCTGAAGTATACACAGTTCAGGAGCTCTGGCTTCATATCTCATGCTGTAGATATGACCTTTGCCATCTGCTGCTGGCTTCAATAACAGCATGAAGGAATTTTATAGCTACTGTGCTGGATTTACTGGAACAGTTTTAGTTACAGCTGAGAGACCTTGTTATGCCTCAGTGAACAATACAGTTCCCCAACAAGTTCGTATATGCACTTCCTTACACATGGGCCAGAAGACAGATAGAAATGTCAAGTGTGAATCGGCTATTATAACCAGAGATCTTTCTTCACTTTCTAAGCAGTAGAAATGACTTTATAACCTGCATCTGCAGGAGCTGGGCACAGCAGTGCAGGGACTTGTCATTATTCACAATCCTAACATTAAGTGTTGAGAAATCCAGCTGAATACCATTCTTGTCTTCTTTTCTTCTTCAGCTATATAGGAATGTTATCCTCTGAATCGTGAGGTTGGGTCTGGCCTTACTAGCATGCTTGCATTTTTCATCATATCTAACAATATGGCACTATTTTACTACACCTCAAGCCAGGATCTCAGCTGACATAAACACCATGATCACTTCCCATGAAACAAAAATAGAGAATTCTAGTTCTACTCAAATAGATGGGAATTTGTAGGCTAAGGTTTTATTCCAAATATCTTTGCCTGTAGCTGAAGCTGCACAGTCAAAATCATTCTGTCAAGGACAGGCAAATTGCATCATAACATTGTAAGAGTGCCTTAATCTGTTGCTTTGGTAAAAAATGTTTTTAGTGTTAAAATAATGATTCAGAAAACTTCAGAGTGGACATCATTGCCCATAAAGTCATACAAACCAGTGGTTCTTAAAATAAAAGGTCTTTCTTGATAGGATTTATTTTTCTTCCCACTGTCTAACCAGAATGTGATTAATGAACATTGTCATTACAATGAAGATGTCCCAAAACAGCTTGAGAGTGTCCAGAGAGACTGTGGACCCACTGTCCCTAGAAGTGCTCAAGGCCAAGATGAATGGGACTCTGAGTAATACGGTCTAGTGGAAGGGGTCCCTGTCCAAAGCAGGAGGGTCGGAACTTGATGATTTTTAAGGTCAGTCCCAATGCAAACCTTTCTATAATTCTGTGATTGAAGTCTTAGGGAATTGGAAGGGCTTATTAGGCATGGGGGCAGAGATCAGACAAGGGCTGCACTTTGCAGAAACTAGGAACCATATACCAAGCCGTGTGAACCTGGAATGAGTGAAAGCTGCCAACTCAAATAGAGCTTTTGCTGTGGCTTAACCTCAGGCAGCAATTCAGCCCCACACAGCCACTCCCTACAAGTCAGAGAGAAGAGATAATCAGAAGAGAAAAAGTGAGAAAATTTCTGGGTTGAGACAAAGACAGTTTAATGGGTAAAGGAGAAGTCATGCATACAAGCAAAGCGAAACAGGAAATTCATTCACCCCTTCCCACTGGCAGGCACGTGTTCAGCCATCTCCAGGAAAGCTGGGCTCCATAATGTGTGATGGTGACTTGGTGATAATCACCAGAAGTCCAAACATCTCTGCCTTTCTCCATTTTCCTCCAGCTCTGTCTGCTGAGCATGACAACCATCAGATGGCATGGGATATTCCTCAGGTCAGATAGGGTCAGCTGTCCAGGCTCTGTCCCCTCCCTACTCCTTGTGCACCCCCAGCCTGCTCACTGGTGGGATGAGGTCAGAAGCAGAAAAGGCCTTGACTCTCTGCAAGTGCTGCTCAGCAATAACTAAAATATTACCAACACTCTTCCCAGCACAAATCCAAACGTAGCCCTGTATGAGTTCCAATGAAGAAAATGAACTCTAATCCAGCAAAAACCAGGACACATGGAAATAGAGATGAGCTCTCTGATCCTAAATAACAGCTCTAACTCTTTAAAGAATTGTAGGTGAAGATGTGCCCCTACATAAATGTTCTTGGACTGTATCAATATTAATCCTACTTTACAAATGGATTTCAAATTATGATGTTTTAGCACCAGAGAAAATGTTGTTTTAGAGAGCTACAAGTGTTCCTGAATTGAAATGGAAGTGTATAACTCAGTTTTTACCATCTGAAATTTATCTCTCACTTAAAGAATTGTTTTCTCTCTAGCTGTGGTCAATGTGGATGAATTAGAACTTCCAAAGGGAGTAGATTATATGAAAGGTTTTTGAGAAGGCGTATCCATAAACAGTTTAGTTTAGAGCAGATCCACTCTTTTAGACAAATTCATTTAACATGAGTCCACCTCAGAACAGCTTAAGTGACATTTCTTTGTCATCCCAGAGTAGCTAATTATTTTAATAAGACCTAGCAAATATAGGATGTTATTTTCTGTCTCTGTCAAAAGTAGCTCCTGCCCACTAAGTCCTGGCTCAGTAAGTTCAGACACACATTTGGCTTAAGAAATGGAAGAAACAAAATCACAAAGTACAAGAGATAAATCTCTGCAAATGCTGCTAGCGGCTGAATTGACTAAGAGAAGTTAAATAACAGGAAGCTATTATAAATCTTCCCCTGCTTCAGCTACTCTAATCATCTGTACACATTAAGATGGCATTTAATAAATGGTGCTCCAGGAAAAGTAAAAAATGTACCTGCTGGCAAATACTCTGCCAACAGCAGAGTGAAGCCAAGATTACAGTGGTCTTTTAACACAGCTAAAAAAAATCAATAGCTTTTTATTTTTATTAAATTACTATCAGCACAGAGAATGACTGAAGTATGTTTTCCATTTACTCCATAGAATCATATCTGCAAGGAGCTTGCAAATAATTGGACACAGAATCCTTCTGATGGAGAGGCTCAGATATCTTTATTTTTAGAGGGGGTGCTTTATGTACTGCCTTCCAGTGGCCCTTCAACACAGAAGGAAAAAGATCTGAGGACTCAATAATTGACTGCTGCTTCAAAAATTAATAAAGGCACCAGACATAGGCAGTAGTTGTAACTATGAATGAACTTTGCTCTCAGTGGCTTTGTTCTCCTAGAAAATACATCAGAATTTCTATTATTAAACAAACTGCATTCAGCCTCAAGAGGGGAAGTGAAGGGGGGTGGAGAGTAGTCATGTTAATGAATATAAAACATGTTTTATTCTAAATGTTACTCTACTGAAGTTTGAGTAATCAGACATCATTAAACATACCCTGAAAAAAGTTAGATCATCAAAATGCACATTTCCACTTTTAACAAATATTTCCACTTGTTCTTTACTATACCCTCTTTTTCTGGTTCTTTTCACATTTTCCTGCCAAGCAATACTCTGAGGGTAACACAGGCTGAATGACTGCTGCAGAATTTTCTGCAAAATACTCCTACAGAAAGATCCTACAAGTACACCTGCCTACCTGTGGTGAGGGAAACTCTTTTCCAAACACAGATCATTTCAGTGATTTTCAATCTGCCCAAGAACTGTAGCCCTACATATTTCCTGGAAGCAGCATTACTATCTGTGCTCTGAATGTGCACATTCCTCTGCAATTTTTCATACACCTCCAGGGATCCTCAGACTGTAGGTAAAAAACCACTGCCTTTTACACAGCTCATAGGAGATGTGTTTCAACCGTAGGCACATTAGAGGTCACTGAAACAGGAAGGCTTCCCATTCACTATGCATACTAACTATCTAGAGTTTATAACAGGTAAAACAGCAGCACTACTCAGCCTCTCTGACTCATCTCACACTAAACACACAGGCCAACAGCAGTAATGTATGCAAGGCAATGCAAGGCAGCTGGCATGGGTCCCTGCACAGACAGGCACAGTGGGTAGAACAGGATGAAGTGGGGTGCATTCTGAACACAGAATTAAAGGGACCTTTATCCACCTCAAGCTTCCTCAAGAAGAGGGAGCTGGGGGAAAACTGTGCAAAAACAACCAGCAAAAGGCAATTATGGAAAAACAATAATCTCAGGACAGCTTTTCCATGACCGCAATGCTGACCTGAATATAAAGCTCATTTCTTTTTCATAGAGAAGGCATCTCAAAAACTCATTTCAGGTCTCAGAAAAGTAGTAGTAGGCAGAGGCAATAGACAGGTGAGACAAAATGTAGTCAAAAGTAAAGAAAATATCATTTTCAATCCCATTTGGAAAACAGCAGAACTGTGTTTTTAATAATCTCAAGGTGTACCCAAAGTAGTCCTGTTCATTCACACTGCCATACAATTACGTCTGGAAAAATCAACTACGATTTAGAAAGCTATGAAAAAATTTGGTAAATTGAAAGAAATCACATACTGGGAGGTTTTAAAAAGCCTGCACTAAATCCATCAGATGCACTTTCATTGAAAACTGTCTTGTTTTGTCTGTTATATTACAATGGTGTCAATAAGGAAATTATAATATTTGTATAAAAATGGTTAGTCAGAATTATTCCAGAAGTCTATAAAATTTCCATGATTAAGCAATGCTGTGGGAAATAATTTATATTTTGATTTCTCTGTGATTGTCACTTGTTTAAACATCTCAAAATACTCCTTTAACATTTTTACATTCCCACATTCATCTTCACCTTCCCATTGAAAATATTGAAGAATTATAGAACCATTAAGGTTAGAAAAGTTCTCTAAGGTCATAGAGTCCAACCATTAACCCAGCACCACTATGTTCACCTCTAAACCATATCTCCAAGTGCCACATCCATGCACCTTTTGATCATTTCCAAGGATGGTGCTTCCACCACTTCACTGGGCCAACTATTCCAGTGTCTGATCACCCTTTCAGTGAAGAAATTCTTTCTAATATCCAGTATAAACCTCCTTCATGCAACTTGAGTCCATTTCCTCTCATTCTGTCATGACAGCATTAAGCATATCTAAACACAAAAGTATTGAAATATTACAAGTTAGAGAATACAGTATAAATAAAGAGCAATTTCTTGAAAAAGAAAC
The DNA here is from genome assembly GCF_047495875.1 of Pithys albifrons albifrons. Taxonomy (NCBI): domain Eukaryota; kingdom Metazoa; phylum Chordata; class Aves; order Passeriformes; family Thamnophilidae; genus Pithys; species Pithys albifrons. Next base: position 10,340,297 of record NC_092458.1, read on the forward strand.
AATCATTAGTCACAGATTATTTTATTTAGTCTGAATAAGAAGATATCAAAATCTAATATCCACTGTTATTTAATCTTTTAGCATAAAGTTTTGCTATGCAGTCAAATGGAAAACAAAAAACAGAGCTAGTCTTAGACTTTGTCAATAGATGGAAAATCATCTAAATCCTTTCTACAGATAAATTTTAAACTGTATTTGCATGAATTCAAAGAAACAACTACTGATATTAAAAGATAAATGAACTGAGGGAGTGGAAACAACACATGATGAAGAAAGAGAAGACAAGCTGGTGTTTCATAAACACATGGGTTGGGTGCCAGAGATTTGCTTTCATTTCCTTTTAGTTTCTGTAGAAACAGTACACTTCAGAGATGGCTTGGCACCACATGTACTTGTGAGGAGATATAAGGCAGAGAAGGAGATCATTGGAGAAGATGGAAAACTGAGAGCTGCCCTTCAAGCCAGGCCCTGATGGCACCACAGGCACAGGAACCTGCCACTGAGGGATGCATTCCAGCACTATCCTCAGCCCCATCTGCCCAATCCCAGTAGCCCTGGTCTTATACCCCAGGCCCCAGACCCACCTCAGCATGGCCACTTCCCTGCTGCTTTCAGAGCCTTGGCATGTGCTGATGTGAGGATGGATGCCATGTGTGGAGTGGGGAATTAGAGGAGCTTGTTACAGCTGAAACCAAGAGGCTGTGCTGAAATCTCCATTGCTAGTCTGTTTTCCAGCGTAATTAAATGAAGTAGTGTTTAAAATCCTCTGCCCTGGCTTGCTGAAAACAATACAATCTGTTTTGTAGCAGATCCTGACTAGCACATCCTCTAGAGGAAATAATAAACAAAGCCATGCTAATGTTTGCTAAGGAAATAATAGCTAGGAATGATGTTATCACAGAACGCCATGGAAGACACCTTCTTGGAGATAACCAGCTCATGATGTGGTAGTTAGATGACATCAAGGCACACAGAATTTCAGGTTTACTAAAATGACCTGCCACAGATAGTCAGCTGAGCAGGAAGGACTCACTATAGAGACTACTCCCTCTGATGCTGTTGCAGATTGTAGTGGGTTGACCCTGGCTGAATGCCAGGAACCCACAAAAGCTGCTCTAATACTCCCCTCCACAAGTGAACAGGGGAGAGAAAATATGGAGAAAGGTTCATGAGTTGAGGTAAGGACAGGGAGAGATCACTCACCAATGACTGTCACACGCAAAGCAAACTCAGCGTGGGGTTATTAATTGAATTTATTACTAACAAAATCAGAGTAGCATAAGGAGAGGTAAAATAATCTTAAAAACACATTCTCCCAGGCGCTTCTTCCTTCTTGGGCTCTACCTCCTCCCCTCACAGTGGAGGAGTGAGACAGGGAATGGGTGTTCATCACATCTTGTTTCTGCTGCTGCTTGAGGAAAGGAGTCCTTCCCCTGTGCCAGTGTGAGGTCCTTCCCACGGGAGACAGTCCTCCACAAATTTCTCCACCATGAGTCCATCCCACTGGCACAGCTCTCCACAAGCTGTTGCAATGTGGATCACTCTTCCATGTGGTGCAGTCTTTCAGGTACAGGCTGCTCCAGCTTGGGTCCCTCACAAGGTCAGAAGTCCTACCAGGAAATCTTCTCCAGTGTTGGCTCCTCTCTCCATGGGTCTGAAGGTCCCTAACAGGACTCTAGTCCAGCACTGGCTTTTCATGGGTTCATAAGTCTCCTTTCAGGCATCCACCTGCTCTGGCATGGATCTCCTCCACAGGCTGCAGGTGGATCTCTGCACTCCCATGACCTTCCATGGACTGCAGAGGCACAGCTGCCTCGCCATGGGCTGCAGGGGAACCGTGGCTCTGGCATCTGGAGCACCTCATCCCACTCTTTCTCCTTGGTGTTTGTAGAGTTGTCCACATGATCTCCACTCTTCTCTGGCGGCAATTACCTCTGTGCAATAACTTTTTTCCTTCTTAAGTATGTTATTACAGAGGTGTTAATTTCATTCTTGATTTGCTCAGCTTTGGGAAGCAGCAGGTCTCTCCTGGAGCTGGTTGGCATTGGCTCTGCAGGACATGGGGGCAGCTTCTCACAGAAGCCACTTCTGTAGCCACCACACTGCCAAAACCTGGCCACAGCAACTCAATACACAGACCTACATCCATTCTGTTTCCTTTCTTAGTCAAGTTATTTGTAAGCCAGAGTAAATCCCACTTCCCATTCTCAAGAAGCAAAAGACTCCCAAGATTTGCAGTGCAAAGGACTATAGAAGGAAAAAAAAATGGGAGTGGGGGGGGTGGGGGAGTGGGGGCTGTGGCTGGAAGGAAGCTGGAGGGGCTGGGTAGTCCCCATTTGATTGAGCATAGAAATGTGTGGTGAAGTTGTAGGCTACATGTATACCAGTAAGCAACACAGTTACAAGGAATACCTCTGGGAAGCTGAACTAAACCATCTCAATTATAAGAGGCTCTGGCATCTCTTTGGGCTGCTCCAGCGCGCAGTCTGCCAAACCATCCACGGGCACAGCTGAGAAGACAACACACCCCTACACACACTGTCAATGAACATTTTGTGTGTAGTTACCTTTTGAAGGCAGCTGAAAGGCTTCAACAGTGTGGACCAACTGTGGGTGCCAGTGCTGGAGAAGGCACATTTGTTTACTACTTTAGAGTAGATCCAATGAAGGAATTACACATGTATTTCTAGGATTCCTTCCCAAGACTTAGAAGTGGTACAGGCTTTGTCTGCAATAAATAGATATTTTTTAGCTTTTCATAGGATATTGCAGTCCATAGAGTCATTCTTTATTTTCTTCTTTGAGCAAATACCCTTTTGCCTCTCTGAGAGACTCAGAAAGGTTGGCACACATCACACTGCAGACAGGTCTAGCACCATGCCAACATCACAGACTCAATTGCTATTCTAGAAGGGCACAAGTTTGCCTTAAGTCCTGTAATGTATCTGCCAATCCACTGAGGATGCAGCTGAATCCCAAGCTTGGTTCTAAAAGAGAACTGGGTTTTAAAGTCACAACAGAATGGGAAGCACATTGCATAAAACAAAAGAAAATTAGGATATCTAAGTGAAGTGCAGCAGTGTGCAAGGGCAACTGTATGAAGCAAGAATTGTTCGGATAAGTTTTGTTCAGTCCCTCTTTGGCTATATAGTTCTGAAGAGCAAACAATGTATCTCAGCTCTTTGCCAACAAAAAGCTGTAGTGTGGCATCAGAATAGAGCAATAAGTTAACTGAATCTTGTTGTTCTAGACAGAAAAATGTTTAACTAGCTGCTGCACTAATTTAATTAAGTTCTCCTCGGCTGACTTGCAAACAAGACTTTTTAACTTAAGAAGTACCTTTATTGAGGTGAAAAAAACCACAGCTCTCTGCCCCAAGGAGAGAAGAGCTAGTCCAGTTTCCTTGAGCTGGAAACAACTGCCATTCTGTCTGAGAAGCAGAAATATTCATGGCATTATTCTGCAGATAGGCATTGTCAATAACTGATCTGCTTGCAAAGCAAATGATTGCAAAATAGATTTGGCTGAGATGAAAAGAAACAAATCCAAATTCTCAACAAAACAGGCAGAGTAAAAAATTCCATCCAAGCCTGACAACATGTTCTGTTAAACTTCAGGAGCAAATGTTTTGGTTCTAAGCACTTCTTAAGAATATTAAGGAAAGAATAGACTAGATTAACAAAGTTGCCAGCTTAACTCCTTAGCTGTGTCCCAGACTTCCTCCAAAATGCCTCAGTTCTGATTCACCACTTCAGCATGGAACTTTCCTTTAATTCATCTCTGCAGGAATGGTTTTTGGCTTTATTTCACAGGGCAGTGTTCAGAACACCATGCTTGTTATTGACAGGGTAGAGGACTTGCTCTTAGCACCCCTTTTAAATAAAATTCCACATTGCATAAATAATTAGTGGTCCAGTGCAGCAGCATTTAAAACCTTGCAGGGGAGTACCTAATCCACTAGGGGAGAGAGAAACCCTTCTTCAAGCTCTGCTTTTTGAACCAAAGCATGTTTGGTTTACCCACTAAAGGGCACCAACTCTCCTATTCAGAGAAACAAGAGACAAGCATCCCTTTCTTTCACATGGGTGATTTGAATGGATCACCCAGTTCTGCAGAAACTTTTTTATGACATAACTGGAAAAATACATTCTTGGAGTTGTGTAACATTCTACATGAAGTAAAAGAAGAACTTACCTACTATTGGGCTAACAATACCTACTACTATGGCATTGCTAAAGTGGTTCTTTACCCCATTTTTATATTTTCAGATTCTACTACAGAATTATTGAACCCAGGGTCTGGTTAAGTATTTCAACCAGGAGTAATTGGCTTTTGAAGTTTCTATGATGGGTCTTCACTCTTCCAGCCAGCTATTAACTCAAAGAAATTATCTTGCTTTTCAGTCATGCCGTAGGCAACCTGTGGATGAACTTTACAGTTCAGATCAATTAGGTGTTTGGGGGTTTTGTTAGGTTTTTTTGCCTTTCATACAGCCTCAAGTTTATTCATCTACATTACAAAACCCACAAAGACATTTCTGATTTCCTAGTCTTTAAATGCTATTACTCCATATCACATAAATGTAATGCTCCATTTAGCATTACCAAACTCTATATATAAAAGGAACCTTTCCAATTGCATTTTTAAAAGAACAGCTTTCAAAGGAAAAAAATTTGGTGAGAAGCATGAGATGTAATTGGATAACATGACTGCAACACACCACACTGCAATTCAAGAAATTCCCCAACTCAGCTAATATTACCCAGTAATTAAAAAAATCAATCACTTCTGCATTCTTTTGTCATGAAGGAGCACGTTGAAACTTTAGATACCTATATTCCTAGAGGTATAAGCAACAATATCCATGGTAATCTTGTCTTATTTGAGTTTCCATGGAAACAGTATTTATGGTATTGCAGTGTTATCAGGGAAAAAAATGAGTTATAAATAATAAAGAGGCTAATGTTGTTTCCCTTGGTCTTGCTGAACAGCTTCAGGCACTGAGACAGATGAATTGGACAGAAATGGAAGACAGCAGCTGTAACACCAATGCTTGTTATCAACTGTGCTTTATTATGGGAAAGCCCATATAACTGCCTGTCATGGTTTAACCTCAGCTGGCATCTGAGCACCACAGAGCCACTTGTTCACTTTCCTTCAATGGGATTGAGGGTGAGAGAATTGGAAGGGTAAAAGTGAGAAAACTCATTGGTAGAGATATGAACAATTTAATAATTTAAATAAAATCAAATAGTCATAGTAGTATGAATAATATATAATAGCAATTTTAATGAAAAGGAAAAACAGCAAGGAGAGACACATGATGTTAATGGAAACAATCACTCATCACAAACTGATGCCCAGCCAGCCCCTAAGCAGCAGCCTCCCTGCCAGCCAGCCCTCCAGTTTTATTGCTGAGCATGACATCACATAATGTGGGATATTCCCCTGGTCAGCTGGGATCAGATTTGACTCTATGCAAGTGCTGCTCAGCAATAACAAAAACTTCCCTGTATTACCAACACCTTTTCCAGCACAAATTCCCATACTGAATGCCACGCCCAGTCATTTCTTATGCACTTACAGGGATGGTGACTCCATCATTTCCCTTGGTAGCCCATTCCAACACTTAAACACCCTTTAGTGAAGAAATGAACTCTATCCCATCCAAAACAAGTACCCTGCCAGAGCCTCATAACGTGATAGTGCCAAATTGCCTTTTATTAACTATGATAACAACTAGAGATCAAGCTTTCCTAGAAAAAATTGGCTATCCCACTTTCACTCTAGTAATTTGCAGAATTCAATCTTGGTTTTTCAAGGTAATTCAACCTCAGTTCACATTTGCTCATTTAGTCTACGTATTTCAGTGAGAAATAGATTTTTATTTGCTTATACCTGTACTCCAGATTTCACAAAATATCACACAGAATATCACTCTTACAACTACTTTTTTTTTGTTGATTTGAAAAACTCCACATAAATATATGTATTATCCCAAAGCTAGACAACTCCCCCCTGTAACATAAATGGGTCACTGTAGAGGCAGTGGTGTTTTTCATCCATTTCTGTCATGCTATTCAGAAAAAAAATAAATAGGCCTAAGCTATTGCACACTGACATGTTGGTACGTAATTGACCCAGATGTCAGAACCCCACAACATTCTGTCAGTGCTTTCTGTGCTCTATAATTTTGAGAACTGGTGCAATAGAAATTGGTCCTGTGAGATGTTTGGTATCATCAAACCCGCTGAAGCCATGGGCGATTGAAAGCACTCCACAATTCACAGGAGGCCTTTAGAGCTAGATTCACATGAAGAACTTAATCTCTTCAAAGAAGAGGTAGGAACACATGTCATGAATAACCTGAGATATTTTCCCCCTAGCTTTCACTTAATGCAGAGGGAATTTCTGACAAGAATTTTCAGCATTGGAGGAACCATCCAGACAAAACAGATGAGAAAAAAGGACTACACCCCTTTTTCCCCATTGCTTTCAAGTCTTATATATTTGTTGCATTTTAAGGCCTAGGATAAAAGCCCTTTTTTATTTTAGAGATTTTTAAGACTGGTCTCACATTTCTTACAAGGGTTACTTGATGACTGCTCTTACTTGTTTGTATGAACAAAGTCTCTCCTGACATCTGGCAAGGTTAGCCCCCTGGGGAAAAAGCTTCAGTATTCTCTGGACCCAGGAGACAAGAGCAACTTCATCCGCTTATTAGAACTTTTACCCTTGCAATTACACTAGGTGCAAATAATGAAGTTCATATGTCCACATGTCCACATAAATAGCCATGTCCTCTAAGTTTGAATCCCATTTCCAACTTTGCAATTCAGTCTCATTACTAGTTATTTTCCATAGCAATACTCCCTATGAAATGATGTCCTGCTTTGGTGTATTGTGCCTTATACTTACCAGGAGCAGTCTTCAGAGAAACTTCCTAATGAACAGTAGTAGGATTCATTCACAAAGGGAATCCCTGCCTAAGCCTACACTGACAACTGTTGATTCACACTCATGAATTTCTTCTTTTATTAAAAAATCTTGTTTTAAAACTCAGCAACTCATGGATGGTACTATTTTTTGTGTCTTCTCTATTTACTGTCAAACTCTCAATCTAAATGATGCTGTGTCTGATGCCTTGAGAGACCCAAAAAATGGACTCTAAGCCAAGTTAGTGTGGGATAAGACAAAAAGGTAGATTCTTTAATGTCTGGGCTTAGGGTTTTCAGGAACACATGATGAAGTGTCTTTTGTGAACACTGATTTCTATGGTTTTTATTATATTGTCCACTTGATCCCCAGTTCACACATCTCTCAGTCCAGCCCTGTCCTGCCCCTAGTCACACCTTCTCGGGATTTGAGTTAGAGGGCAGTGGGACCCTCTCTTCATCATTTTGTCTTCCTCAGCTTGCATAGGGCTCTTGGAGCTTTTCCAGTGTTCTTAGACCCAAGGTTGTTGGCTTATGTTTATGTCTTGCTTTGCAGGCCTTCTACCTTGAAAAGAGTCTAAACAGCTAAAAGAATTTGAGCTATTGATATGGGGTAGAGGTTGGCATGTAAAAACATTGAACTTAATACTAACACATTAATGTCTACATTTTTACTACAATTACAATTACTTCTAAAATCTATAAAAATGAAAAAATCAACCACCCCCCAAGGCATCAGTCTAAGGACTCCACCAGTAAATTGTGACCTGTGAAAGAAAATTGATTTCTTGCATATCTTAAAAATGTAGAGACAGACTTGAGACAAGCTTAAGTGCATGAAGATGTCTCTGCATGGTCTGTAGCTGATGGCATGAAATAGACACCAGTGATTAAAGCTACTTTCAGGAAAATACAAAAAAAAAAAAAGAGAGGAAAAGTCTCATTCATCCTAGTGACAATCACTTTCCATGAGAAAGATGGCAAAAGAAACATTATGCTTCAAGATGTGCAAGCCCAGGTGACAGTGAAAGGCAGCCAGCAGTGTCACAGTGAGGACTGCAGGGTTGCAAAGGGAAGTCCCTGGGCATCTCAAAGGTTCAGGCACTTGAGGAGCTCAGCAGGGGACCTGACAGTGGCATTTCTGTTATCAGTGAGTATACTTTGCATCACTACTTGATACAACTGGTGCCTGACCTGTGAATGCCTTACTGGATTTTCCTATGGCTGACTGAAATTCCATAGCAAGAGTTTACAGGCAGCACTGATGCAAGCAAGATCCCTACCAAGTTACAGTGTTTGATTAGGCTTGCTGTGGCACATAGAGGCTTAGCAAAATTAGTTTGTACTGAACAAGACTGTAAGTAGAGATGGCCCTGCTCATTGCAAGGGAGTTGGACTAGATCACCTTTAAAGGTTCCTTTCAACTCAAACTCTTCTATGATACTATAGGAAGGTATGTCCAGCACAGACAAAAAGAGATTTATTTAGTTCCACAACTAACTTACTAAATGTCAGCTTTAGGACTGCAAGCTTTTAATATATGTGACCTTCCCTTCCCATATTTACAAATAAAATATATTGTTCCTAAATTGCATTTGCAAATATTTGCATGTACATGCACAACTTCCTGCATTAATCAACATCATATTTCCCCAGAGCTAGGCTAGAACCTCTTGTTTGAAATGTTGGTGCAGTGAAGATGAGAAAATCTATGAACTGTCAGGGTTATTTTGGAGGATTATTACATTGGCAGGAGTACTTAGCAAATCTATCAAAAATATGCACAGTGTTTTCTTGCCACAATTTATTTTTTTTAAACAGATGCCAGATTTGTACTGGTATAGCCATATCCAGATGTCTAAATTTGGAAACGAAAGCTCTGCATATCCTACAAAAGGAAAGGGGAGGCAAGAAGTGCTTTTTTCTCTTTTAAAGTCAACGGAGCCTGCTACTAACAAGAGACTGGTTTCACCAAGAAAGTACACATATTTCTGCTATTCAGAACTCTGTGGTTCTATTCTCCCTTTTAGCAATCAGTGAGTGACTCTAGACAGGTATCCTCTACGTGGATTCTCAGGTATCCTTTTCTAAAAGAAATAAATAGCAGATGATAGGCATTTCTCTATGGCCTAGAAAGAGCTCTCCAATTACTTTTCCATCTTCATCAAACTAGCTTTTTTTTTTTTAAGCTTACTGCCAAACATTTGATTTAGGGCTCATGGAAGAGATTAGGAAGCAAGTAGTCTATAATGTCATCAAATGAAATGTACAAATACATCTTTTAGACAGATATTCTGCATCAGTAACACCTGTTTTTTACTTACTAAAGAGCAGAAAAGCCTAAGAAGATGGAGTTAAAATTTCTGAAACATTCAGTTAGTTGCATTCAAGTAAACAGAACAATAGTCCTTGTAGAGGCGAAAGAAAAGCTATTTATAACTTTAAGATAAATGTATTTTCTTTCAACAATGTGGAAAACCAGCATAGGTCAATGACAATTGCAATTATGCAAATTATTTCTATAACATATAATATTTGGAACTCATTATCTGAGTGAAAGAGTAAAAATTCAACTTTTCTCCTACAATAAAGCTAATATATTCTTACCTCGACTGTCAGTGGTAACTTGAAGCCCATTAGCACACAGGTTTTAGTGATATTTTGAAGTCTGTTACAGCACTTCTAATTGTGTTTGGATACATTGATTTTAGGAAAAAGATAGAGTGTACTACAGTAGAAAGTGTTTGAGCTTTGCCAAAAATATACTGCATATACAGGAAAGAAAGTAAAGATTGACTTGTACTTTTACCCCATGGGGAAAGCATAAACACTTGTTAATTACAGAGAAAGCTAACCACCAAGGTAGCTAGGGACACAAATTCATATTTCCAAACAAAGAAAACTAAACAGAACCCTAGCAGAAAAAGCGCCGGGCAGATCTCTCTGCATTAAATGAGACGTCTCCCCAGGGCAAATAAACACAGTCAGCAGCCCAGAGCCACTTGGAGATGGCAGAATGAGAAAGACTGACAGGGGAAAAGTGTAATCTTGTCTTCTCATGGCCATCATCTCAACACTATGGTGGGGCAACACTGCTACTTCCCAGCTCCAACAGCAGGCTCATGAGGTGCTGAGGTTCCCTGCAGCCTTTGTATCTCTACTCTCCTCTCCAGTATGAGAATAGCCAAATGGAACTTGGGTGGGTAAGGAAAGCTTTTCAAAAAGCTTTAGCCTGTGGTCACAAGAGGACTTGGTAACTCATTCAGTGCTGCCTACCCACTGTGTACAGCACAAAGGCCATTGTCCCCATGTCAGCCAGGCTATTCCTTTTGGGCAGCTTGTGCTTCCAGACCTTCTTCATCCATGAAAAGTCCTGGGGCCACTGCAAGCCCCAAGGGCATAGTCTTGAGCACCCACTCTGGTCAATTTTTTCCTGTTGTCAGAGCTTTAGCCTGGCTGCCACCCAGAACAAGCACCCAAGCAGCCTTCACAGGGCCAAGGACCCAGCAGAGCTCATACCTACACTGCACCCAATAAACCACACAGATGAGGCAACTGTGTCCTGAAGTAGAGTAGGGTTTAGCACATGGCTGCACATGGTCATTGGTCCCTGAAGCAGAGAAAGATCCGGGGCCACCATGCTCGCTACAACAGGGACAGAGACATAGTAGGCTGAATTTGAGCTCTGCTTCATAGAAAGGATAAATAATAATATCTTGACCTCCACCCTTGCTCATTACTTTAAAGCTGCTGAAAAAAAACCCAAAAAGTAGACATGAATAAAATCATTGCTTCCAGTGCTGTCCTCTGCATACGTGATTCTTTTTCTTGTAGCAGAAAACTCGTAAGAATACAAAGCAGCTTTTCTGATAGCTGCTGAAATGCTGTTTTTAGTGACAATCTATACAGCTACATTAGAGGCAGTAGATGGAATAGACTCTGCTGTGCCTCTTTGATCATAATTGAAATATAAATAACTGTTTGCTCTAGTCAGATACATTCTGCATGGTGGACATAAATTAAGATCAGAAAAATAGTAGGTTTTGAATGTATGAGGAACTAAAGCTCATCTGGCATTTCTATAACAGTAAAAGAAGGGATTGAAATCAAACTCTGTGACAAATTATTCTGTGTTGTTGTACAAGCTCAGTGAAAATATGGGAAGAGGTAGATCTCTCGGGCTCAATGCACAGATGTCTTTGTACAGTTATTTGTTTTCTTGTTTGTATTATTCACAAAAGATTGTAGTGCATAAGATTAGTGCAGCTAGACAAAGCAAAGCCTTGCTGCATTAGCACATGACTTAGCATGCTATCTGGGCTGAAACAGGAGTCTGATGAACTGGGTGAGTGAAAACCCATTGCACTATCTTACAGTGAGGCTGGTATGGTGAAATGGCCAAACCCCACAATGCATTAGCTTGGCATAACAACAGGAAAACTAGATCAGTGAAATTAACATGTTTTAGTGTGTATGTACAGAATAAGCCAAGTTGAGCAGCTGAGTTTTGGCAGCAAGAGATGTATTCCCCTGTTGGCAGGTTGTATTAAGAAAAAATAAATCTGTATACCAATTTATTAAAAAGGATGTGGGAGGAAGAAGAGTAGAGACAGGAGAGAGAGTTAAAAAGAATGAGGGAAAGAAAGAAAAGTCAAAGACTAAAGAAAAAGGTTTTCAGGCTCACACAGATGGAGATGATGCAAATGTTTACTCTCAGTCCTGTTGATAAATGATACCTTGAAAAGGAAAAGTAACAGGAGAGGAAAGATTATGAGTCAAAATACAAGGGCACTGTTAATAATTCATTTCATTGTCCCGCATCTTGTTTTCAAAATTGTGAACCTTGTCTTAACCTTCACTTTGACAGAATAAAGAAAACTGATTCCTTTTATCTGTAAGCTTCATCTCTTAAAAAAGCCAATTCTGAATGGGATGACAAGTATAAAGGTTCCCCATTCTTCTGAGCAGGGAGTTGAACAGAATGAATAGGCAAACTCACAGAGGGCCTTTCAGACAGCAAGCATTAGGAAAGCCTAGAAAATGGGGGCACACATTTCACACTTCTCTACAAATACCTGTTTTAGTCTGGGATCACTGGCAGCCATGCTGTCAAGATAAATCCTTAGTGGCAGATGACAGCTAACACAGACCTAAAGAGCTGCATAATGTCTATGAACCCCAGAATTAAACACTCCCAATATCCAACAGAAACAGAATCCTGACCTTCAGCCAGATAAAACTAAGCAAAATCCAGTTAGAAAAAAAAGGCCACAAATCACCCATCTAGCTTCTTACGACTGTCACCAGTATCATACCAGTTCCCATTGCTTCTTATGTGGACCTCATTCGGTGTGGGTTCATTACCTTTCAAACAAGTCACTACTTGCTAAGAGCACAGTGATGATAACATGGTTCTTAATAACAGAATTCTCTATAAATTAGTAATGGCATATAAGTGAAGGGACAAACACTAAGGAGAGGCTTGTATGGGCAGTATCACCTTTTCAGTACATCATATCTGAAGTATCCAGTAAGATTATCAGATGAACTTGACATACAGCATTTATTGAAAAGGTGTTTATAGTAGGGGGGTGTTCAGGGGTTGTGAGAATAAACAGGAGCTGCACCTGTGTCCCAGACAGTGGCAGGATGGACCCAGACACAGCTGAGCCAAGGAGAAATACTGATGGGGTCTGTGTGATAACATGTTTAGGAAAGGGTAAAAAATTATGTACAGCAGGTGCAAGAATGAGGAGTGAGAAAAAATGGAGAAGAAACAGCTTTCAAGACACCAAGATCAGAGGAAAAGGTGCTCCAGAGAATCCCCTGTAGCTCATGGAGATGACCACAATGAAGAATGTTGTCACCCTGCAGCTCATGGAGGTTGACAGTGGAGTAGACATCCACCTGCAGCTCAGAAAGGACCCCACACTAGAACAGGTGAACACACCCTGCAGGAAGCTGCAGCCTGTGGAGACCCCACACTGGAGCAGGTTTTCTGGCAAGACCTGATGTCCACATGGGAGTTCAGACTTGAGCAGTCTATTTCTGAAGGCCTGCACTCTATGCAAAGGACCCACACTAGAGCATTCATGGACTGTACCCCATTGGAAGGACCCCACATGGGTCAATGGAACAGCGCAAAGAGGAAGGAGTGGCAGAGATAAAGGGCTACAAAGTGATCACAACCTCTCATCCCCCTGCACTGCTGTAAGGGGAAGGAGGTAGAAGAATTGGAACTGAAGCGGTGAAGTCGATCCTGGGAAGAAGTGTGAGGAGGGGTTTTCAGTTTTACTTTTGTTTCTCACTATCCTACTCATTATCCATTTTTAGCTGTCAATAAATTAAACTGGACTTGCCCAAGTCTAGTCTGTTTTGTTGTGACAGTAACTGGTAACTGATTTCCCTGTCCTTACTGAAATCCATGAGCATTTTTGTCTTAATTTTAACCCCTGTCCTGTTGAGGAGGGGAAGGGAGAGAGTTACTGGGTAGTCATCTCACAGCCAGCCAAGAGCGAATTCTACCACACATTTCTAATCTAACAACAGGTAAGAAAAATACAGATTTTTTTTAAAAATTGCAAAAATATTGACTAAGTCATAATTTAAAATTTGGTACCAGCAGGGAAAACTGTGCAACTTACATTACAACAAGCGGTGACTGCTTCTCCCGGTTCATTCTCAGTATGCACTTTAGACACGCCAGTAGAGTCATTCACTCTTTGGGATATCACACAGGGAAATGAGTTTGGGATTAGATCAAGGACCCACCAGAAGTCATCACTGTTTCACAAAAATTGAGCTAAAAATATATTCTCTTGATTCTAGAAATTACTTAATGGTAAAACTTCAGAAATTGCAGCTGGGGGCAATTTCCCCTTTCCATTACAGCAATCATGAGAGTGCTAGAAGAGCTGGGATCTATGCCCAGAGGAAGGACTTTGCTTTCAAGTGAACTTCCTGGGTTCAGGGAATTTGAACTGAGTATAACATTTGATGCATTAATTGTAGCACTTGTCAAATGTAACATTTTTAGTGCATGATGATGTCTTCATTAATCATGATGATAGTATGTGTAGGAAAGCCAAAACGGAAAGAAAAGCTGAGGAGACCAAAGCAATTACTTCAAATCCCCCACAGGAGGGAAGAACTGTTGCTTTATGGCCATGTTCTAATTTTAGATGTGCCTTTTGAGTTTCTGCTACGATTTTCTTTGGCAAGAATGTTTCCAAAGTAACATCATGCATCTCTGCCTACTTATTCATACTTTGTAGCAATACAGAGGGCAACTGAGTTAAAATTAATTTGAGTTTTTAAAAAGAGGAGAGGATGAGTCTTTTCTTCCTACATCAGAAACATGATTAAGTTTTTCTATTTCACTTTGTCCTACAAACAGGAGATATCCATAAATTACAGCAGCGTAAAGGCTTGGCCTTTTCACATCCCGATAAAGCAGCCATTTGAAGAATGTTTTTCATTTCTTCAGCCCATTGAAGATATGCTCTGCTTTTCCCAATGGATCCTTTGACCCTTCAAACTCACTCTTTCAGTTTAGTTGCTTACCTAATATGACATTGATGTTTTCATTTATCTCATTTGTGGTAAGTGAAAGGTCTTGTCAATAGGGATTTGGCACATTTAAAGTTTCAGTAAGAATTCTTCTCCTTTTTAATGAAACTGTTTCCTAATACTCAGTCTTTTTAGAGTGTCACGTTGAGCTGGCAAGAATTTTTTTCTTTTCAAGGTTCCAGAGACTTTTCCCAAGGTAGCTACAATTCAATCAATTTAGAAAATGGTCTTACAAAATGTTTTTGTAATTTCAAACGGCTGGACGCCTCAGTAGTTCCTTGCTATGATGTGAAGAGATGACTCAGAACCTATAGCTGGAGTGAGCCAGATTTAATTATAAAAGAACTCAATGCAGGTCCACAAAATTCTCTTAAAGTTTAGCTTGTTCCAATATGCTTTGTACAAAGTATTGCAACTGCAACACAACATCCTCAAAAGGCTTGAGAAGGAAGTTGTCTGCTGGAGTGAGCAGAAACCATGTTACACAAAGACAGATGCTGTAGTAGAAACAGGGAGGTGATTAGGCTGCATGTTCAGCATCATCATGGGAAAGGTCACCAACCAGTGCTATTTGGCAGTCCCATGAGAATGAATACCTGCATGGAAGGCAGTGATGATTTACTGGGAGCAGTGAAGGCCTGTGCATGGTGTCCTCGGGCACAGCTGCAATGGTTTGTGACTTTTGGACAGGAAGGGCCAAGGCCTCTCCATCTACACGCAACAGATGAGCTGCCCCAGGGCAAAGATCAGAGTGGAGCAAAGAGCAAGGAAAAGCAGGCTGCTCTGATGAGCACCCCAGGTAAAAGGTGGCTTCCTCCTACACCTCAAACTGTCTTTTCATGTCATGCATTTTGACTTAAAGACATTGACACTGAACAGTGACAATGTAGCCAAAACAATTTACTAAAAATTTTATGATGTATTTAAGATTTTATTCTCACAGAAAACATCTACTTTTCATCCTTCTCTAAAATAATTTATATTACTCTACTGAATAATAAGGTGTTGAAGCACTCCTGCTTCAATTGCACAGGCATCAAACTGAGGCACAGGAAGACCTGACAAGCTTAAACACAGGAATCTCTTTAGGATCTTACTACCTCATGTGCCAATGCCCTGATGCACGCCCTGTTCTTCCAGCCACACTGGAGCCACTTCCCTGTATACAAGCAGAAGCAGTTTTGCCTCTGCTCCTTGTAAGAATCTAATTCTAGAACCAGACACTTAAGAGGCCTACAAGCCTAGGGGATAATTAATTTGTATAACTTTATGGTCTGAACAAGATGTTTCACCAGGCATAAGTTACTGCATTATGCAATTCTAGACTTCCTTTATAGAGTATGAACCTAGTGATGATTTTAGCACATTGTACTAGTCCAACTCTCATTCAGGACTCCTCCTCTGCTGGGGAAACCTCTTAGGGAGAAAAATTAAAATAATTTGATATTTTTGTAAATATGTATTAATTAACAAAATAAAATAAACTCAGACTACAGGACTCGAGGGGAAACAGTATTGGGTCTGAAAATCAGACGTGAAAAGTGCAGAAGATAATTCAGCAATGCCTTTGAATGCTTGGTGTTATATGCCAGAAGTGGAGAACCCACCACATCCCAACAGTGCCAGAAACCATAGGGAAAATTGATGACAGTGCTCTCATCAGCTCTGAGTTCTCATCACAAAAAGGAAACCTGAGTCCAGAAGCTGCTACTCAAAATGAGAACATTTGAGATGCCTACTTTGTTTTTTCTGGGGCATGATGAGGTAGATGAATAGGGTTGTGAGGGCTGTTTTTTCTTTATTTTATTTTGTTGTTGTGTTGTTTTTATTTTTTTCCTAGGGAAAAAGATGTAATTTTTTCTGGCACCTGTGGAGCAGCACTTAGACATAAATGATAGACCAAATCACCATTTTCTCTATTTTTTTTTTGTTAAGATGAAACAGAAACTATCATCAGATCTTTAGTGTAATATAAACACATCCCTCGTTGCTGATTTGACAGATGGTACTGCAGCAGCATAGTGGTTAAACTGGCCATACTTATGCAAATAGTCAGACATAGCAAATGGTTTTTTGCATTCTTACACACACAGACTGCTTCTTTGATAAACTCATCTGCTAAAATAAAATGTAGGTCAATTTCCTGTCTGGATTTTCCATCTAATGAAATTTGGGAACAATGGCAAGTGCTTTTTCACTAAAGATAACTGAAATACCTTTATCCACTCTATGCAACAGCTCACAGAAGCAGACCAGATTTCTTCTGAGAGATGTTTGTTTATATTCTGAGAAAATAGCTTGGTGAGACATTAAGAAAATTGAAATACTTTGTACATGTTGGTACTGAGTCAGAGGGGAGAACAGGAACAATCTGTTTTACTATGTCCCTACATTCTCATTAGTGGCCAGATGCTTCCCAGAGACTTACACAGGCAGTTCTTACCGAAACCGACAGGGACTGCCTTTATCCAGAGATAGATGGTCTCCCATTTAGGAAATTGTAGAGCGTTGGAGAAGGACCCATATCTGAGTATATCAGTCTTTGGGTAGGAAGAGTCCCAGTCCAGTTCTGTTAATTCTTGAGTGCTCCTTATGCACATGACCCTGGAATGGCTGGCAGCTTTCCTCAATATTTGATCAAACCAAACCAAACCACACAAAAAAACCAAAAAAAAAAAAAAAAACAAAAAAAAACCACCAAAACCAAAACAAGAACTAAAAGAACCAAAAACCCCCAAAAACAACAAACACAAAAATATAACAAACCAAAACCAAAACAACAAAAAAAAAATTAAAAAAGTGACACCCCTTTCTTTTGAGTGCGGTGCTCAAAATGTTGCTACTTTCCACTTGTATTCCTACCCCTTTCCCTCTAAGATGCAAAAATAAAAGAGAAATTAATAAAAGAAAGAGAGGCATTTGTGAGGAGTCACCATTGATCAGAACTGGCTCCCTGAGCACCCCAGTAGTGTCAGATCAGTCTGTTCTCAAGCAGTGAAATTTTCTCACTCCCCTTCTAACACTTTCTGCAATCTCTCAAGACTTATGCAGCAGAGGTATGATTTAATCAAACAAATCCACACACTTTTTTTCCTTTCACTGAGGGATTACTTCCCAAGTATTTTCCTCTTTCTTGACATAGACTTTCCAGCTCCCAAAATGAGCATCATGGTTACTTGACCTTTCTCTAAGACTGCACAACTTTCTGAGGTTACCTGACTTGCATCTTCAGATGATTTTTAGGTATTTTTCCTAACAGTGTGAAGTATCTTTTATAGTGAAGATCATTAAAAAACAGAGACAATTCCAGATCTGCATGGATACTTAACCTTTCCAAAATGTGCCACCTTCCTCCTTTTAATATAAAGTACTTTATGCTAACCTGAAAACAGATGGATAATCAAAACCTAGCAGTATCATTTTTTTGGTCCTGTAAACTGCTGCTTTGTGAACTACCTGTAGTCAAGATAGAAGGTCTAATTAGGTTTATCTCTGAGAGAACACGGGAGGCCAAGAAAAGTTAAAAGGAAGAAGGTGAGCTCTGCATAGCAGGCAGATTCAGACCATCTGGTTGGCAGGAGTCGCTAGTGCATACAGATAAATAAAGTCTTTTGAATACTGATATGGTAAAAGTGCTAACAAGCTGCAAGGCATCACTTCCTACTTTTGAAGAATCATGGGATTTCTATTATCCATTATATCAAGACACAGCATAAGGAATGGCCACTAAAGAAATCAGAGGAAAAACAAAAGAACTGAAATATCCCTTCAGAAATCATACTAGTAATGTCAGAAGTGATGCTTTTTCCACATGATTCCTCCAAACAATATATGTTTATTGTAAGGATTCTCAAGACAATGTTTCTGTGTTATTTCTTTGTATCTAAAGTGATTTAGTAAACGTTTCTGTGCTTTCTGTAAAGCTGTTCGTTACCCTAACCATGAACATTTGAATGTGGTATGGTCTGTGATGCTTCACTTCCTTCAGTACTTTATAACATCTACATCTGATTCTGCCTATTTTTTCTCAGAAAACAGAAAAAATTATTTAAAAATCATGTTTCTATGAAACAGGATAGAGTTGTTTTTAAAGAAATACACAAGCAGCTGCAGGGAACGTGTTTCAATAAACCTGTTGCACAATACGCAGAGACTGCCTTTGGAAGCAGAGTGCTGGGTAGTGCAGAACTTGAACTGCCCAACTATAGGAAGGTGTCATCTTAAAGCCTTTTCAAAAAGAGGCAGGAATATAAAACCTTAGTATGACAGCAGGAAGGTACATAAATGAGGAATTTAAAAGGAAAGGTGGCTCATCTTGATGCCTTTGGAATTATACTAAATGTAGTCTGTCTTCTAAACCTGAATACAATAGTCAGCTTATAAAACTTAGAAGCCTTTTGTGAAGGTGAGATCTGTCAGCCATCCGATACAGTTTTCAACAGACATTCCCAAATAAAATCCAACATGTTATTTCCCTTGCAAACCAATAGCAATACAGTGGAAAAATACTAAAGAAGACAGGAGATAGTGTCCTTCACTACACATTCTAGAACAAATCTCACATACTATGTGGGATGAAAAATCTATTTCTTGTAGCTTGTCTTCTTTATTAAATACATTCACATCTTTTCTCCAGACTTTCCTCTCAAAGGCATGGCACTACAACTCTTAATCATGAGTAGAGTGTAGCAAGGTTCCTAGAGTAATATAAAGCAGGCAGCCCTTTTTCAGTGGCATGACTCATAGATAAAAAATATATTTCAGGGAAAGTGTTACAATCGAATAGCATTTCTCACTGGAAGTGGGAGAGATCAAGCAAACAGAATGAAACCACATGTTATGCGTGAATATGTCCATATTCCAAAAACATTATTTTACATTACTGAAAGAGACATGGGCTTAGCAGGTTACAAAGTGATGCACTTCCTTTATTCATGGCTGTGCATCAGAAAAAAAAGTAAAGCTATATTTCTTCTGTTTCAATAATAGTTTTTAGAGTGGCCAGATAGCTCTCTGATCAGTGTAAAACTAGGTGCTTTGCCACAGTGTCAAGAGTCTAAGTGTTAATGCTGCCACAAGCACTAGCAGCTCCCTTGGACTTTGTTTATAAAAGCAATAAATGCCGTGTAAGGGAGTGTTGAACACAAAAAATATATGGAGATAATTTATCGCAGTACAAAGAAGGAAAGAAAAGGAAATAGCAGGTACTGCTGTGAGGAGCAGTTCCCTCTGGCAGTTTCAGAACTTGTCCCTGCTGTAAGACACTGCAGATCCAAAACACCTGGGAGGTAACCAGCCTTCTCTCTTCCTGCTTGCCAGGTTTGCGTCCTTGAAACAGTTCCAGTGGGGATCTACTGAGCCAGAAAGACACTCATTAAGGAGTGTTTCACAAATTTAAAAGACTTGGAGATTAAACAAATGCTGTTTAATTAAAATGTTGAAGCAATTTTGATGAGAAATTTTACTAAAATAGTGCATAGAGTTGTTGCAGACTGAGAAACAATTAACATACTCGTACTAAAAGAAAGGTAAGCTTTCAGTAATTCCCTGTTTATTATGATAGCTGAGTGCCACTTGTACTGGAATTAAAGAGTGCTCACTCTTCCTTGTCAACTGATCTAAGTGCTTTAAAATTTATATGGATGTGTGGTTGACATCACTGTTCCAGATTTAGGAGCATTTGAACAAGACAAAATTGACAAACATATTTCTGGACAAATCTATAACAAAAAGTGAATAAATACAAAAATGAAATTAAGTTTTTCTTAAAACTGGCAAGTTTCACTCACTTGTTTTGTTTGCACTTGTGATTAACTCATGGTTCTCATTGTCATCAAAGTATGTCAGCTACGTAGAGGGTGCACACCTGGAGGGAAAACAAAGCACAATTGTCATCAGTGCTCTCTAAGGCAAGGGATCACACTTTACAGCACACTGTGAAGATGAAAGGTCATTCAGACTTCTGAGGTCTTTAAAATTAGCTGAATAGTCTGTAAGTCAGATTAGCATTCACTGCAGCTGCCTCTCATCCTCCTGTCATCAATACACACCCAATCGCTTAATGCTGAAGTAAGAAAGATAAATGTTTTGATGCAATCTCCTCCAGCAAGGGCTTCAGGAAAAAGGCTTTGAGCTGCATAGAGGAAAAAAAATAGCAGAAAATCCAGAAGGAGCTCAAATTCTTCTAAAGAAGAAATTTAATAATACCAGTGAATATGTACTGCAAGGAAATGTGTTCAAGAAGTCTGCAGCAGTGGGAAGGAGAAGATAACAGGGAAGGAAGCAGAGTCTGGGAAACCAAAGGGAAAGCATGAGGGTATTAGAGGCCACTTACCTCTGGCATCGCTCTGCATTCTTCCAGCCTCTGTGTCTATGGGCTCCTCTAATTTCCTTCAACTCTTTCTCAACAAGTTCTTCACCTCCCCCCCACATTATACAATACCCCAAATAATGTCAGACACATCCTCAGTTTCATAATGAAAAAGTATCTCTCCAAAACATTGCAACACAGATTTCAGACTATATTTCAGGCATTTGGAACTCAATCCACCTCCCCAGGCAGAAAAAGTGCATTATCTCTCAGGGGCGCCACCTGTGTCCCAAAGGAAACTCAGAGCAGGTATGATTACAGACAGTACATTCTACTAGGGAAAAACTCCAAGCCGTGTTCATGTAAGGCAGTTCATGCCACATGGCACTGCTATTAGGAATAGCTCTCTGCCTTCTTTATTTATCAGCATTAATAGAGCCACTGAACTCCCCTTCCTGTTACCAGAGTGCATTGCCTTCTGGAGAGGTCCTACCTTTCACATGCTGGACCCACAGCAGTCATGGAAGCTTTCCCCAGTGAGGAAGTAGAGTTGAAACTGTAGCAATGTAAACCTCCAGCCAAATGACCAAGACTGGCTCAGAGGTACTGACCTGGAAAGAGAAGACAGGTAGCTTCTGTAGCTGACCTTAGCTATGACTTAGCTGACTTAGCTGTTGTCAAACCTGAGCTGGAGGTAAATTTATCCCCTTTGGCAGAACTGTTAGAAACAGTCCTGGTCCTTCAGCTGGTTCCTAAACTGCCTCTGGCAAGTTGGCATCCCTCTGTGGGAGATGTCCCTCTCCCTCTCCCTGCACCACCTTCTTCCCAGAAGCTCGCTGTCAGACAATTACCTCTACAAGTGCAAGGAGCACATCTGCATAACTGAACCTCTGTCTAGTATTCAAATCAAGCAATAGGATCCAGTTAGTCTCTCTTCACATTAGGACACTGTGTTCTGTGAGAATCTGAAGCATTTTCGTATCTCAAGAAAGACCAATAGGAAGAGGGTGCAAGGGTGGAGCAAACATGGTCCAAAAGGAGGACAAATTAGGGAAGAAGAAAAAAAAAAGATGAGGGAAAAAAAAGTTAGTCCCACACTGGTGCTCAGAAAAGGACACTTACCTTAAAATTTGACTTTCAGCTACACCTGCTACATTGCATTCCACAAACAAAGACTACACATTATGTCTTTCCTGTTAGCTCATGTGCCTACAAAACATTAGCAAAGGAAAACACATCTAAACCCTGATGCACATGGTACTTTGAGGCCTTCATACAAAACTATTCCTTTGAACATAGACAGACAGAATTCCCTGTCACTATCAAAAGCCTTGTTTTAGGGGGCTGGTTCTTGAGTAAGTTTATTAGAAAAAAATAAAATCTCTCTTAATTTAATCATCGAGACTTAAACTGCTTGATCTTCATCTTGTTCTAAAAAACACAAGGCAATAAATAAAGTCAGAAACCAAAGTACAAATCAAAACCTAAACTGTCCAAGCACAGGGTTAGGTAACAAAAATTTTGTGCTTTATAATCAACACTTCAAACTGCATAACATTCTCACTTGTTGGTTTGAAAACCAGTATATCTATTTTTAATAACATCATCAGTGGCTGACAGTAAAAGGTAAAAGAGAAAAGATTGCTTGATAAATCTTGCTCTGTTCTAGTTGACTAGAGAGAGAAGTGAAAGGGATAGGACATGCTTGCTGTCTACTGACTGCATGACCTATAAAGAGAATTCCTCTATGTACAAATTCTGTAGAGGGCACAGGAGACAGTTGCTGAAAGAAAAACTGAAAGAGTATTCACTTATTGTTGCCAGCACGCATTAAAACCCAAGATTTTGAAGAGTCTAGAAACGAAGTGCTGCCTTGTGCCATTGATAGTATGGAGTTATATTGTTGTACTCATCTATTCAATGTCTGGGAACATTAGAGAGGTGCATGTCTGACAGAGACAAAGCACTCAAGTGTAACAATTAATGGAACTTGTTTTGGCACTACTTACCTGCCTCCACTTGTGATTTTCAGTGACTGGCATTGCTAAACTATTCTCCATCAAGCTTCATGTTTTCGCACACAAAGTTAGTAGAATCTAAAGTGTGTCAAAGATTTTCCCCTTTACAAAAGGAAATGCAAGTGCCTTCTGAACACATGTTCAGTGTGCTATTCAATCCATGCTTTTTTCAGCATGTCTTTGGCAAAAAGAATTTATCAAAAATATAGTTAACATCTGTTCTAATAGAATCAGCATCTTATTAAAAAGAAAAAAAGTCACCATTCCTACAAAGGACACACAAGAATGACCTAATACTGCTTATCTGGTAAAACTTGAACTACTTATTTCAGATGATTCGCTTAAAAGAATTTTAAGTAACACTTGTTCCATCTTCATAAGTCACATGAAAATTATCATCATGGTTACGCAGTTAATGGAGGGTTGAAGATCCTGATAATTTGTAAAATATACATTGTGAATATACACTAGGAAACACAGCCTATGTACTCCTAAATGCTGCCTACAGAGGCCTGCGCCATATCCTTGTTTTTCAGCACACATCATGTGCTATGATAGTTACACAGGTTAATAATACTGAAACTTTCCTAAACTAGGTATCAGAGTAGACATCTGGGGCATTAGCAATGTTCCAGTTTCTAATCCTGTCATGAGCAGCTAACTTCTTAGAGCATAACAGCCACAGAGATTCTTAAGAAAAGTTTGGAGGGACATATAAAGGAGATTACAGCATCACTGTAACCCAAAACAGTGGCATCCCACATCTTTTCCCAGAAGATGGCTGATTCAAAGCTTAATTGTCTAAATGAGAACCTGACTTACATCAAAAGCCTATTTCAAGCTCCCAGAATTTAAATGTAGAAATTAAAATGCATAGAACTCTTGCACAGTCTTTTTGATTGAAAGATTCCATTTGATTAAGCAGTTTTTCCAAAAAGCGAGAATGAAAAGGAAACCACAATTCTTCAATAAAACAGTGAAAGCACAAACTGATTTAACTTCAGGGCTTCTGCAGATTTTCAACTAGCAATAGGAATAAAAATAATATATATGTCTACCATTATTTATGCAAAGGGAAACTGAGGTTTAGATACAATGAATGCTAATGCTAGCAGATAATGAAGAAATCAAGATCATAAAGACACAGTGAAATGTTGGAAATCTCTCAGACAGTGGGATGATATGGCTTTACAAGGGAATGTTATCTGGCCACTGGTACCAGGTAGCCATAAGGACCACACAACAATAAGAGAATTAACAAGGAGTATATAAACCCTTTTTTATCATGATGTCAGCTGAAATAGTGGTTTATCATTTTTTAATAATTGCTACTGCCTTTGTTCAATGCTATGTAAAAACAAAAATATTGTTAAAAAATGCTTTTGTCAATATTCTTCTAATAACTTAGCAGCTAGTTGGTATCCCTGCTCAACAAAAAAATGAATTAGCTTATTATTTAGAAATCAGTTAAAACCTCACCATCAGTCAGCCCACACTATTTCCTGACAAGATAACTGGGAGGCCTAATAAACAGACAAACAAGATACCACCCTTCTTGTGAATAAATTATGACAAGTGCAGCCTCCTGGGGTAAGCCAAAGAACCTCTGTGGTTCTGAAACAAATTCCTGTGTTCTGGAGCACCCAGAGCCTGTACATGCAGCTGTTTTTATTGTCATGTAGGTGAGAACCAAATAGCATAAGATCTATGCTTTATTTTTAACCTGTTCTGTCCATTTATTTTTTTCCAGGCTTCTGCCTCCACAATGCTCATTTTAAGTGCTGCAGACTTATGATTTCTTGAAACTAAAGAAATACAAACAAAGATGGATTTCTCTCTCTGTCCATAGAGACAGCGTGGCTCATACAGTCACCTTGGGTTTGTGGCATTGTGTCAATTGTGGCATTTCAGAAATGGTCACAGGAGGCAAATTGTTTCACCTGTCTAGTCTGACATGCAGGGTTCATCATTCAGGGATCGCTTGAATGTAGGGTCATCAAGGACAGGATGGGACAAACTATCCAGGAGTTAAAAAACAACTGTCTTCCAGGGACAGAGACATCAAAAGGTAAGAACAGAAAATGGAGATCTATTTTGAATGCCATGTTAACTATTCTAAAGATGCAGGAAAACATTTACCATAAGAGCACGATAAACCTAGTTAGTCTGTTTTCCCAGACTGGCTGGGCTCAGGACTGAAGACCAGGCTCCAGCCAGGGCCCCTAGCAGCTCCTCTTGAGACAGCCAGGATCACTCCCTGTGCAGGTGCAACATCCCACCATCCTTCTCTCCTCTCTGCCTGAGGTCAGATTCTTCACTGGCACTCCTACCTGTCTTCCAGATAAATAAATTTACCTGCCTTTCCCTACTCATGTATAGGATATCACTTCTAGCTGCAATGCAAGCTTGTAAACTCATCACACTGCTTTAAGAGAGGGCAGGAGGGCTATGTTATGGACAGGGAATGTTTTAGGGTTAAAAGGTTTTGAGTTGGTTTTCTTTTTTTTTTCAGGTGAAGAGTTGGAGGAAGGGATGGGTAAATTACTGTAGAGTTCACTGTCGAGGACAAGAAGGGAGGGAAGTCTCTTCTCCATTAGAGCGCAATCACAAGAACTAGATGTTTCTACCTTGGTACCATTCCCAATAGGTCTGTTTTCATTGCAATGTGTATGCCAAGGCCAGTACATGCTACACCAATGCATTTTGATGAACAAGGTGAACTGCTTCAAACTCTGTTTCCTAGGGTAAGGACCATAACAGCAGTAGATTGACACAGCACTGTACAAGGACCAACAGATGAAGTAATTCTTGTGCCTTTTCACTTGAAAGTATATTAAAAAAGGTGAAGTGGAGTTCTTTCTATTTTCCCTTTCTCTCATCTCTCCTTTCCCTCTTACTTCCTCTCTCCTCCCCTCCCCTCCTCTCCCTCACACTTGATTTGCATTACCTCTTCAAATGAAGAGGGCAACCAAACTTCTAATCCTACGTTCTAGTATGTGACCCTGTAGCTTCACATTTGGGGCACGAAACAGATACTAAACATAGAGAAATATTATTGCAAATAATTTTTCTGTTCTTTTATAGAAGTTCCTTGCAAGTTCTTCACTGTTGCCATTCAAGGAGTAAGAGAGGTTCATTGCTACTATGTCGAGTAGGAAACAGCCCTAAGTTACCACACAGCTGCAACAAACACACCATGAGTTAAAAAGTACTGTTGTACCAGCATGATAGTCATAGCATCCATTGCTATGTAATTTCCTGTCTTATGGCAGGAACTATAGCCCATGTGTTTTAAATGCTAGGCTTTGTTTTGTGAAGGGTTTTTTTGCATTTATTTAAGCCGAAACTCAGATACCTGACAAATGATACTAACCATCTGGCTTTAAGATGCACTGATTTCCCAAAAGACTGCTAGTAAAGTAACCTAACTACATCTCATGTTTCAAAATATGCAAAGCAGGACATCTGCCTCACCTATTTTGTGTCTGACATTGCAGCCATGTACATAAGAAGTTCATGGAGCCTGTAATAATAACAGTAATAATAAGACTTCAGTAGGCCATGGTTTGTTACTTTAATTTGGGTGTAAAAAACCATTACAGAACAAGAAAGTTCTCTTTCATTAACTGCTTTGTTGTGCTTCTCCAAAGCTGAGTTTATTAAACTGATTCAATAATATATGATCCAAACAACTCAACTTTGTAATTACCAAGTTGTTAGTTACAAAATGGGTGTGAAGACTTTGTAATCAAATTACTGATTGAACAGGGTTCTGAAGAAGTTATATAAAGAAATATTTTTGTTAAAATATTACTTGGGTATTTTGCAGCTGAACTGAAATGGACATAGATAGGACTTACTTAATAAAATATCTAAAAGTGTTAGGGTCATATAAAGGGGCATATAAAGCCTTAAAATGGTACTTTACACTTGTGGATATAAATGGTGGAAAACTTGATAGTATGAATCAGTAAAATAGACTAGACTTAGCTGGCAAAACAGTCATTCAAAGCCTAATTGTTTGTTTTCCTAAAGACTTCCTAAAGAAGTTTTAAGCTTGTTTTCAGTTGCAGGCAGGAATTAGACAGTTAAACCTGTTTCTATACTTCAGAATAATGGGTCACATCCCTCAGCCCTTCAGAGCCCTTCAGTGTAGGACAAGACAAGTCTCCTGGCTAAGACTAATGGTAGTGCTGTGCTAGAGGACTTTTACACAAATGCTCAAGGTGAAAATAGAAAACAATGCATTCAAAGATTAGAAATCACTAACAGAGAGTAACATGTTTTCTCTCATATATATCGTTGCACTGAGATCGCTGAGCTAAACAGCCTCTAGGACAAAGAAAAATTAGACAGATCCCAACAACAGCTGAGCTGATCTTAACCAGTCTATAAGCTCAGCTCCAAAGTTCCTTATTCACAAAATCTGTCATTGACAAGAAAAACACTTTACTGACACTGATGTCACAGTGCCACAAGAACGTGATATGTCTGAGAAAGGGTTAGTAGGAATGGGCTTTAAGTAATTTTCACTGTCTGTGTCCCTACTGCCAGTTAAAAAAAAGGTTGAGGAGCAATCCCTGGCACCAACACCAGTGGTAGTGTCAAGCTCACAGTCACACTGCCAACACCTACATAAATTTGATCCTAGAAAGAGCCAGCTGGAGAGGTCCAAAGCAGAGCTAGGGTGAGGGGTAATAATCACATAGGGATCCAGTGCTCAGGGTCACTTCTTTTGTCACTTAAATTTAACTGTATAGTCATGTACATCACCATAATACTTCATAGTGCAATAGTGGCTAAACAATGTGTTATTTGTTTTACAGGCCTTGAAGATATCCCTTTAGATAACCAGTTCACAAGCTGCAGTGATCATCACACATCATTATCCCTCTTCAAAGCGAG
Organism: Pithys albifrons albifrons; assembly: GCF_047495875.1. Classification (NCBI taxonomy): domain Eukaryota; kingdom Metazoa; phylum Chordata; class Aves; order Passeriformes; family Thamnophilidae; genus Pithys; species Pithys albifrons. The sequence continues at coordinate 10,368,034 of NC_092458.1, forward strand.
GAGGCTTCACTTATTACTAAAGTCTGATCTGAAAGCTTTTTTCTTAACTCTGATGTTCTCGTCCAGCCAAATGTTCATGGTACTTGTGAAGTGATGACATAAATTAATAATACTGTTCTGTGGCCATGTCTGACTCCCAGCACACCATTTCCCCAGATAATGTTATGTAAAACATTTTGTTATTTATAGTTAGGCAGCTTCATCTACTTCCACTATTGAATTAAGAATGGTCTAAATAATTAGACCATTACTGTTCCTCTAGTGATCTAATCTGTTTCAAGTGTAAACACATAAGGAAGAAAGCAGGTCAGTCTTGCTTTCATTGATTTTTAATGGAAAAACATGAAATATCCTCTAACCTAGTTTGTCTTTCCCTTTTTCAGATCAATAAGAAATCAGTAATAGCTTTGCTTTTACCAAACAGGGATTGTGTTCATTAAAACATTTTGGTGCTCAAACCTTGATCTCATCACATGCATTAAGAAGTAGGTCACTTGACAGGTGTTTTCTTTTTATTTTTAATTGAAATTAATGAAGCTCACCCCAGCAGGTAGAACTAATTAGATCATTAAAGAAGTAGCAATATTTTTAATTATGAGATATCTTCAACTTGGTGTTCTTTCCAAAGGAAATAAGTTTGAAACCAACATGTGGGAGAAGTTGTTTCTGAAGAAATTTCTATGAACTTGAGGGAAGGACTTGAAATTCAGCCTTTCATAGTCATTGGAATTACAAGAAAGCTGAGTATGACTCTAGCACATCTTTCTTCTCCACTCCTATAAGCGGAGGTAAATCCACAAACACGAGTAGATATTCCACCTTCTATACTTGGGCATTAAACCTCCTGTGACTAAAGTTAACAGTGTCACATCTATGGAGCAGGCATTTGTCAGCTCTGATGTCCTTGAAAATGTCTTCTCAGGTCCCATGAGAAAGCTGCAACTTCAGTATGAGCTTTAGATTGAGTGAATCAACAGGTAATGTACAAAGCTGATCATCATAGTGGCAGTGGCTTGTTTTGTACATTAACAAAAATAGTCCAAGCAATACTTGCTCATCAAGAAAATTTGTGTAGTCACCCAAATGATTGCTTAGATATTGAGTTACTGAGATATTCCTGTAATGGAAATTATACCTATGAGGTTAGTTCTCAGATCCTGAGGCAATACATGAAATTCCCTCAGATCACAAGACACTAGATAAAATTCAGCCATAAAAAATATACCTCCGTGTCCTCAGGAAAATTTTCTGAGAGATAAGTGACATTATCTTTACATAGAAAAATTTGAAGTAGTTCTGTACAAGGACTGAAATGAACTGTGATGCTACCTTATATCACTGAATAGCTGCAATAGCTTTTTGTCCATTCTGATGCCCTGATGGAATAAATGCGTACAGCTCCATTCAATTTCATGCATAAAACACAAGCAATCAACATCATCTAATACATTATTGAAAGTGAAGGGATTTTCACTGTTTTTGAAAAGAGTCTGTAATTACACACTCAGTTATGCAAAATTAGCTCATCTTTTGGGAGAGCAGTTATTAGTGGAATGAAAAGCATCTTGCTAAGTAAACAGTTATAATACCATTGGCACAAAACCCAAGCACAATTCAAAAATAAATAGTTAGAAAAAAATAAAATAAAGATAGCTAATAGCTAATTTTGGGAGTATATTCCTGTTATTAATTACAAAACAAATAGTTGCAATGTAGATAAAGCCAAGGAAAACACAAACACAAAAGGCAGGAATGTGTTCAAAGTAAATAAATTATTAAGAGCCAGACGAAAAATTGTAGAAAGTCAGTAATAAGGTATTTATTATGAAAATCTTCCAAATACAGGGTACACATTTTGTGTAGTGAGTGACTGAAGAAGAGCATCTTTCTCAAGGAGCTATTTTCCTAGAGCAATATGATTAATATGGGATTTAATAGCAGAATTCAGGCATCTGAATGCAGGTACTGAGTGACATAAACCCAAAAGGCTGGGTGATATGGAATAGGACCTCTGGGAGTCTTACCACTTTTATCGACTGACCTCTAGGTACCAGTTGGGATCCCCCAGGGGGATTTCAAATGGCCACTTGCATCTGTGTGGACAACTTCAAGCAATGCTGAAAGGTAACATTGAACAGCTTGAGCAGGATTTGGCTTAGAGTGTGTGGTGTCTGCATATGACCTGGGTGTCTGAGCTCCCACTTCAGTCCATGGTGACCTAATCAAGGTAACTGGAGGCTCAAGAGTAGTTCAGCTCACCCTAAAGCACATGCCTGTATCTGGATAGCTGACTGACTCCCAGACTCAGCACAGTGTACTGGCCAAATAAATTAATGGATAGTGTGGGGAAAAAAAAAAAAGATGGTATGCAAGGATTTGAAACTCTCTCCTGCACTGAGGGGTTGTCACTTGGTATTGTTGTCAAGTCTGTTTCAGGAAAGGAAGATGTGGGGAACTGTATCTTTAGAAAGTTTGACCTGGCCTAGGTGGAATATTTGCAGTATCCAGAAGCTAATTAACTCTCATCAGAACAGCACATCATGCTGCAAAGGGACCCAAACATCCAGCTGAATCACAACCCAAAGCTTTCTCCAAAGAAATGAGATTGATGCTAATCATGGTGCTAATTCAAAGCCTATGAAAGTACATCAGTGTTAGTAATCAAAGAGGAGAAAGAGAAATAAATCTCTAAATACTATATTTAAAATACCAGGCAGAGTTGTTGCTCCTCATTAATATTTAACAAAAGGCATCAATAATAAATGCCTCTTCATTTCTACTCACATCTGAATCTGTAAAGTTTTATTTTGGAAAATTAAATCTACCTACTCCATGTAAGTGAACAAATGGGCAGACAGTGGTCACCAGGGCACATCAGGGCTGGGAATGCTCTCTGATGTGTGAAGCCTCTAACTTTGATGGGAAAGAAGTGCCTAAAATGTTAGAAAATATATTATATAGCATGTCTAAGTCTTTCCTGGGGACCAAGCATGAAATTCCCACTGAAGTCAGAGCTGCATGTGGATTTTAATATTCAAAGGCTGAATGTAGCATAAGACCCTCCGTAAGCTTTAAATAATGGTTGTAAGAGACCATATGTTTCTTATGACTCAGAGTATAAAACTTAGTGCCTTAAGCCTCTTCAAACTAGAGGCAGATACTATGCATTTAACCTGAAGGCTGATTCCCAGAAATAAAGCCTTTTGTTTCCATACAGCATTTCTTCTCCTGTTGCAATTTCAAAACAGCATCAGACTTACCTAACACTTTAGGTGACATACGGGACATATAAGTGCTTCAGCATCTCTCTCAGGCTTCAAAGTGTGGACTTAGACAGTTCTAAAATTTGAATTCTGAATGTGTGAGGCTAAGGTGATGCTTTTATTCAGAAATATTCTCTGTTTTCAAAATTAGTCAGAGTGCATGAAATAGTTCAGTTTCAGAGTCCCAATTTTAAATACAAATAAGTACTTAGACCACAATGTTCCCTATTATTTTATTAAAAATTAACATTTATTTATGGAAACCATAGAAGACAAAGCAAGGCAAAAGACTCTTTACCATAAAGCATTCATATTTTTATTCTTTGAGATGCAATTTTGTTTGATTTTCTATCCAAGGAATAGTAGGAATCCAATTTCTCAGTCTATGCCAACAGGAAATTATAACATTATATATTCCAGTTTATGAGGTACCCCAAGCTTGTTTCTTGTTTATGCCTGTATGTTGTGGTTTAGGAACAGTATTCTGCAATTTAGTGCTCTCATTAAAACCATGTTTCATTCACTCCTCCCTTCCCTGCAGTGGCTGGAGAGGAGAATTGGAGTCACAAAAGGTAAAGATCATGGGTTGAAATAAGAACAATTTACTGGAAACAGCAATGAGATAAGAAAACAAACAGTAATGGCAAAAATATTAATAACAGAAGTGTAGAAGGAAGAGGTGAGTGATTCACATGCAAAATGCTCAGAACCGGGATTACCCGATGCTCTCTCTGCCATCTTCACTTGACCTGAAGGAAGTCCTTCTCCTCGGAAGAGACTCCCTTCCCCCCACCCCAGCAATGACATGAGGTGGTAGAGAATAATATCCATGTCCTGGGCATGTCACCTTCTATCTACTGCAAAAATTAACCCTGTCTTAGCCAGAACCAGAACACAGTGGCAAGCACTGTGAGAAGTATGAAAACTCTGGAAATCACAATGAGAGCTTTGTGACGTCCTTCATGCTGCAAGACCCTTACCAACTCCCTTCCCCAAGAACACTCACATAACGACCTGTAATGAACCATTCTCCACTTATTCCTTTCATCAAGCAGTTACTTTAAGATCTCTCTGCTCTGTAACATTATTAAAGACATTGCCTGAAAGCATGGTCCTCATTAATCATCAATAGTTCTGATACGCCCAAAAGAAAACAAATACATCCAAAGACCTTTTTCACAGCTAGATGAAAGAACTGCCTTGTCCTCCTATAGGCTGAAGTGTCTTTAATCTAACTAGAGAAACAGCAAAAAAACAGGAGTTGCTTCTGGATCACTCCTTTTCACATGAGCAGCTAATTTGGTTATGACATAGATAAAAGACAAAGATAAAAGACAAGGTTGTCTTCAATTATATAAAAAAAGAAACTGTCTTTGTTCATATTTCAGCCTGCTGCAATGTTGATCTTACAGGATTGGGCAAGATGATGAAAATATGCATTACTAAGCATACATTTTTTGTTCCTTTGTATCAGCATGTGTTGTATTGTAAAGCTGCAGAATCCTTTAATTTGTCAGCTGAGTTAGATATATCATGTCTCAAATATGTTCATATATTTTTAATCCTTGCCAGTACCTCACACTTTTACTGTCAGCTTTACCTTTTGGTACAGCGCAGTAGAACCAGGCACCCTGCCTAGAATCACAGAACCATTTAGATTGGAAAAGACCTCTGAGATCATCAAGTCCAACCTATGACCTAACACCACCTTGTCAACCAGACCATGGCACTAAGTGCCACATCCAGTCTCTCCTTAAACATCTCCAGGGACAGCGACTTCACCCTGGGCAGCCCATTCCAATGCCCAATCATTCTTTCTGTGTAGAACTTCTTCCTAATGTCCAACCTAAGCCTCCTCTGGTGCAGCTTAAGACTGTGTCCCCTTGTCCTACTGCTAGCTGCCTGGGAGAATAGACTGACACCCATCTCATTACAACCTCCTTTCAAGTAGTTGTAGAGAGTGATAAGGTCATCCCTGAGACTCCTCTTCTCCAGGCTAATCAACCTCTGCTCCCTCAGTTGTTCCTCATAGGACTTGTGCTCCAGATCCTTCACCAGACTCATCGCCCTTCTTTGGACACACTCCAGCACCCCAATATCCTTCCTAAAATGACCATTCCAGAACTGGACAGCATTTGAGATGCAGCCTAACCAGTGCTGAGGACAGGGAAGAGTCACTTCCCTGGTCCTACTGGACACTACTCCTGACACAGGCCAGGATGTCATTGGCTTTCTTATCCACCTGGGGACACTGCTGGCTCATGTTCGGTTTCTTGCCAATTCAGACTTCGGGTCCCTTTCTACCTGGTCGCTCTCCAGGCACTCTGTCCCCAGCCTGTAGTACTGCAGGGGGTTCTTGGGGCCAAAGTGCAGGACCAGGCACTTACCCTTGTTGAACTTCATACTGTTGGATTTGGCACATCTATCCAGCCTGCCCAGATCCCTCTGCAGAGCCCTCCTACCCTTATACCCTCCAGCATGTTAACATACATTAAATAAGCTGTCCCATGCACCATGGATACATCCAATCACCACTCTACTATGGAGGATTTTAATATATGAAGACTGATGCATTTTTTGACCTTAAACATATGTTTCAGTCACTGCAAAACCAAGCCAAAATCCTTTTCTGAACTAGGGCTAGAGTTCAGTGGTGCAGATAAGCACACGTTTCAGAGGAAATCTGAAGCCACCAACTCCACTCCAAATGTTCAACCAGGCAAAATTATAAGATGGAAAGCAGTTCACGTTGCCATTGAATATAACTTAGCTTATGTTAAACAAAGTATCTCAACCCTTCACAGAGTCACAGAATATGTTGAGTTGGGAGGGACCCACAAGGATCATCAAGTTCAATTTCTGGCGCTGCACAGGGCCAACCCCAAGAGTCATACCATATGCCTGAGAGTGTCATCCAAACACTTCTTGAACTCTGTCAGGCTTGGTGCTGTGACCACTTCCCTGAGGAGCCTGTGCCAGTGCCCAACCATTCTCTGGGTGAAGAAATTTTTTCTAATATCCAACCTAAACCTCCCCTACCACAACTTCAGGCCATTCACTTGTGTCCTGTCACTGGTCACCTCAGATAAGAGACCAGTGCCTGCCCCTCCTTTTCCCCTCATGAGAGGAAAAAGTTGTAGACAGCAGAGTCTGGATCCTGAAAAGGGTAGGAGATTTCCAGGCAAACTGACTCTCAGAAACCAGGTTTGGCAGCTGCCATAGCACAAACAAATAGTAAAGCAAAGCATAAGAATGACTGTTTTTCAGTTCTGTCACAAGTTGTACCTTTAAATAGCTGGTAGGATTTCCAGACCTTCCACCCCCAGTGAAAAGGAGTTAAACCAATGGAAGCTAAGCCTGGGAGACTCCAGCATCATTTTCCCTTGTTTCCATGCTAGTTGCTGCAGTAGACAGGACATTGTCTCACAGTTTTATCACCTCCTCCTGGTCTCACAAAAATGGTCCATGCCCACCAGAGACCCAGCTTCCCCAGTTCTTCCTGAGAGCCAGGGTTCATATAGTGCCCCAGGACTTGGGCATTCATGTACAAGTAGGCATCATTGAACCCTTGCTGTCTTCGAGATTAGGTTCATACTCATGAAGCTGTATTTCAACATTTGTCTCTGAGATACAGCATCAGTTCATGGGCTAACTGAAGGGCACTTGCAGTCTCAGACTGCTATAAAAGCAGGCTGGTTTTATATACATTTAGAGTAATGGCAACACTGGCACTGGTGATATTCTTAACAGGAGAGCAGAGCCTAGAGGGATAAAAATAAGTAGCTTCTGATTCTGAGAGATTTAATAGAAACAGACATGTCTGATGAGAAAATTCAAAGGTTGAAAATTTGTTTTGAAATCCTAGCCCCATGGAAATTCACATTTTCCATTAGCTTGAATAAAGTCTCTGTTTTGTTTCTAGAAGTCAGCTGCAGCTCTCCTTGGCTAGCGCAGAGATATTTCCTCACTAGACATGTCCACACTTCCTATGATGCAACTAGCATTTACCCGTGGGCAAACCCAAGGCCCTTCTTTATCCTTGTCCTGCGTAGCCACTGCTTGTTGCTGTCAAAGGCAAAGTACAGGACTAGACAGTCCTTTTGTCTGAACGAAATGTTCCTGTGTTCTTAGAAGGCAAAATTGCTGCATGTTCTTTAACACACCATTAACTCACAGAAATAGATATCTTGCATCAGCACAGATGGACTACCCTTGTCCAATTGATTTTAATCACACTACAAAGTCACAATCCATTTAATGGGTCTTCTCTGGTACTCTGCTTATGCATGTTATCTTTTAAGCCTGCAGACATCTCCTGTGGTTCTTGATGTGACAATATGCTGAGCTACTCTGAGCTTTCACTGAAGATGGCTTGGGAACTTGTTTGTCTTTCTGGACTCACTAAGGGAATTACAGGACTGCATTAGTGGACCATTAGCTCTTGAGAGTGATTTATCCAATGTAAGTGGAAGTGGCATCTGAGCCTAACTGGACAGAATAATTAATCTAAATATGAAGCATCAGCACACTTAGATAAGACATGAGGATGGGAGGAGGTTAGCACCCAAAAATTTAAAAGTGCCCTGGATGCTCATAAGGCACCAACAGTTTGAAAACATGGGATTGGAAGGGAATCTGTTTTCTCCTCCAAATAGAAAAATGCAGCACTGAAAGGAAATGCATGGGTCACAGTGATGAAACTCTCAAATACTACAGGCACCTACACCATCCAACCCTTTTCCTGCTCTGTTCTATCTAAAGAGTAATTAACTCACTCCCATCATTTCTTCAGGAAGGCTGTTACGGACCCTCATTACTACTGATTTCTAGCCTACATTTGTTTACAGCCTCTAAATATATGGAAATTAAAATGTCAATGCTCAGAGTTGTGACTGCTAGCAACTTGGAAACAAAAGGTCTTTTCTGGTATCTAGGGATCCATTGGCAGATCCATGTCATCATCTGTGAGCAAAATACAGATGGCACAATGACACGGATGACAAAGTCAGTGACATACCTGGTGCCTGATTTCCAGAGACCTATATGAAGTCATATGCTTAAAAGTGCGTGAGTTGAGTCTTTCTAGAGGTATTTAACTGCAGCTGAAGCCCAGCACATGTTTTGTCAGAGAATTAATAAAGCAAACCAGTTGCTCAGGGTCTGTCTCTCCTTCAGCTGTTTTTCATGGACAGAAACTCATTAGCCAGGACAATGGTCTGGCTGTTCTTGTTTCAGCCCAGTCTGACACATCAGGCCTGCAGAAGAGAAAAGGGCTGGAGGCAACACCCCTGGCTTCACCAGGAGCAGCTAAGAACCAGCAACTCTAGTCCCAGTGCAACATTTCTCAGATTGCTGTTTTGGTCTTTAGTAAATATTGAGAACTGGAGCCTTTTCAAGGACCTGTTGCAGTCTCAAAAAAATACCAGACCTCTGAGCAAAATGGCGGGGGTAAAGGGATTTGAGGAATATTCCATTTGTTTTCTCTCAGCTCAGACTGGAAGGTTAGTTGTTACTCCTTTGATCTGACTGTAATTTCTCAGGAGGAAAAGTAAAAAAGGATGACATATTTTCTCTTTCAGCCCTTGCAGTAGGCAGTGGGCAGATAGGAACGTAAAAGTCAAGGAGAACAAAGTATTCAGGCAAGAGGGAGGCAGACCTATGAAGGGGAAGATGACGAGTCCCAAACTGACTTTCTACTTTGTGCCTGCACACTCTGGACAAAATCAGATACAGTACTCTGATATCAAGGAGCATAAGCCAAAGTTTACCCCTTCACAGTTCCCTGACTGGAACTGAAGAACTGAATAAGGGATGGCTGCCTCTTTCCTTATGCTCTAGGGTTCTGAGAAAGCTCAAGTCCCCAGACGTGGGTGCCACAAACCACTGAACCCATCCAAATGTTTTGCAGCATCCAGCAGTGGGGCAAAGGGAGGGACCATGCTGAGTTTTCAGTCTTCAAAACTCAAGACAACTTGTCTTTTCTTCTCCAAAGCAAGAGGCTCCCAGGAAAATTAAAACAGACTTGTGCCTAGGAGAGACGCAGAGTTACACTCACATTGGGACAAAGCCAAGGGCTCCACAGGGACATGGTGACAGCACTGGGGTCTAGCCCTGAGGGACATGTGACCCTCAAAGGCTGTTGAGTTTTCTACCTCTTCAGAAGGCACAAGGTGGTTTGTTCATTTCTTATCCTGGGCACTTAATTCACCTGAATGTTCCTAACTGTTAAATTTGTGAAAAAATTAAACGCTCAAACCAAGAATTTACCTTATGCTGCCACTTGATGTGATATCATGTGACATACAGTGCCAGCTGCAGTCACAACCTGTATCCTAAAATAACTTCATATAATATGCTATGACATGAAATAATAGAAAATTATGCATGACAAAATAATACTTAAAAAAGTAGTAGCAGCTGGATGTGCAATCCCTTTTTCAACAGTCCTCATTGCTTGTTGGAACAGTTTCCCATCTTAGCTTTAAGAGACACTGCACACCAACTCCCTTTGCAATACACCAAATCATGGCAAATCCCTTAGCTTTGCACAACAAATCCTTGGCTTCTGGGGCATTTACATTTTAATTGATAAGTTATAGTGTGAGGCTCTTACTGACCATTTTCACAGTCCACTACATGTGGTTGACAGCATCAACACACCAGTTTTGATTTTGGTACAGACATTTCAAAGGCCACCTGGTGCAGAGGTTCTGCTTGATTTCAGGGACTTAACATGAAGAGTTGTCCATGCATTCCTGTTGTGAGATTGCTTGCAAAAAGTTAATTTCTGAGCAATCCAAACTGCTTTAGCTCCATGAGAATCATGCAAATATTTCAGCTTGCAAGGACACACACCTGCTGTTTGTCTGGTAGGCGACGGTCACTCCTTGTAAGTATTTTCATGAGAACGTCTCAACTGCCTTCCTGATCTCCGGACATGGACCTCAAAACATTGGGATGAGATAATAACAAACACTGGACTTGTGAGAGACAGGCTTTTAACCAATTAGAAGTTCTAGGGTGTTGGGGAGAGACCCTTTTAGCCAATAAGATGTACTTCTAACCCTATATAAACCGTGTGCTGTATGAAATAAAATGTCTTCACTATAAACTTCATAAGCTTGTTGGTGAAATCCTTTCTCTCTGCGAAAGTTTGTTTACTTTACATTCCTTAGCCCACGGCATATTTCAGGAGCACTGAAAGTGTCTGCACAGTAAGATTAAATTCTGCTTTGTTTTGTTTCTTGTTCAGTCTATTTAGACTTGGTATATGAAGGGTACCTTTTAGAAGATGTAGTGCTTTAAAGGATATATGACACAAGTAAAGGATCTTTCATGACATTGATGTTTCCCATCTCACATATTTCACCTGAGCCAGCTGGACAGTATGGAAGGCTGCAAAGAGCATAGGATTGTCCTAATCATACAATGAAATGCACTGCTCTTAGATTTAGGGAGGAAGATAAAAAGCTTTATATGTGCAAAAAAGCCAATAAACAATTCCACAAACAAATGCTTTTTCAGGCAAAAGAAACCTTTGTGCAGTTGCCAAAATGAACCTAGTTTCAAACTTTAATGGATCTATTAATTTGTTGGGTTTTTACTGTTAATACAGTAATGATAATGGTCCATGCTGCAGCGAACATTCAGGTGGTCTTAGGACATTTACACTGATTTATCAAATGAACTAATTATATTTCTTTCTAGTTGAACCACCCCACACTGGTTGCTTAAGAGGTCAAAAATGTGGTATTAACTGCAAGCTATCCTAATAAAGAAGCATTTTAGGATGCTGTATATATATACATATATTCTATTGAATAAATATGAAAAATAAAAAAAAAATTCTGCAGATGCAAATAGAATCATTGTGGAACCTTATTCTTCAATCATATTATTTTTTCCATCATGTGTTTCAGATGATCTGGAGTGCAGTCATGTACCCTCTGTCATCAGAGGGCTTTGAAATATTGCTATCAATAATCACATCAGTTGACAAGAAGGAATGCACCCAGGCTTCAGAGTGATGTTTATTTCCCACAAGGCCTTTAATCTCCTTAATAAGTATTTGAATCTCTCTGATATTTAGAGAACTGGAAAAGTCAGTTAACTTGGATTGCATTCATTTTCATTGACTACCTTAGCTTTTCCACATACTGATTATTTCCTATCATTACTTTGTTGAGGTACAAACATATTTCACATTGACACTACTAACATTATATTCTTATATCTCTCCCCTGTGTTTGGCCTATTTGCATGAGAACCCTGTGTCCAGAAGTGCCATCTCTTTGAATTATGTGAAGGGCACTTGGTCTCTGGAGTTCTGGGTGATAAACTATGGGGTGATAGCCCTCATTCCCATGTGCTATGACACACCAATCTTCAAGTCAATCCTGCTAAGACACACTGTGACTGACTTTAAACCATATATGCAAATATATGCATATATACACTTAATAAGTTACCCTTGAAGAGGAAGGAAGAAAAGAAACTGCTATTTCATTCCACAGAATAAAAAAGATTTGTGGAAAACACATCAGTCATCTTAAGACTTCACACTCTAAGCATTTTTCTACATAAAAGCCTTTCTGTAAACAGGAAAATCATAGAACCTGCCTGATACTTTCATGGAAGTTTGCTTTCAATTTTGGAAACAAAACCACAGATTCTGAACATTTTCCTACAGCACTTGAGAGCTACCAAGTCTATAAAATTGAGAGCTGAAGAAAACAAAACTTACTCTCTTCCAAACATAATAAAGGAGTCAAATGATACAAGGTTTCTTAGGAAATGCTGTATTCACTGTTCATCACATGACACTGAAACAGGCTTCATCCATCAAATGTCAGGCCAAAACACTAAGACATAAAATAGTATCTTCAGCTGTCTTCAGAATTACAAAAACAAATTGAGAACTGGTGGCTTTGTAAAATACTTCAAAAAAGTGCTATCACCTGGGGTATTGAACTTTCAACTTCATACCTTCAAGGCTAATAAATACCCTGTCATGTTATCTCCTGCAATGTAATTAGCATTAATAGCTACATAAGGTAAGAAACTATTTTCAAAATATGATGGATGAAAGCATAGTTTCTTAACAATAACAACCTAGAATTCCTATCTAAAACCACAGCAATTCATCTCGAATAACTCATGTAATATTACTTCTGCTCTTCAACAAGTATAGGATGTTGATTCAACCCCAACAATGCCTTTGCTTTCACAGAAATAAAATCCTCAGAGGCAATTTTCCAAAACAAATATCCTTAATCCTCGTTATAACGTGAAACAGGATGACAATACAGTAACACAAAAAGTTTGACATGTAAGACTTTAATTCTCATTCTGTGGAAAACTTTGGTCTCTACACTTTTCACTTCATAAATATAAATGTTTGTGACAACCTTGGGAAATCAACTTTCCTTTGGGAATTATAGTTGACTTCTAGTATACATGTCTTGGCAGAGATGCTAAATAAGGGTTTAAAATCATGCAGCAATTCAGCAAAAGTATACCCTTTCTTTTTTGTTACAAACTTAAAAGCATTTGAGTTGCATTTTCTGGTGGTTTCAAGCTTAGCTCTTAAAGGAAAAAAAATTAGTTATACTGCATCCAAAAGTAATCAATTTCTAGCAACATATAAGAGATACTGATAATAAAGCTTAAAGACATCAAAGAACATTTTTTGCAATTTTCAGAATTGCTTTTTTGAAGCAAGAGGATCTGCAGCGTACACAGATAGCTGGTCAAAACTGGAACAAATAATTTCATGTTGAGAAGATAACAAAAACTCTATTTGTATTGTCTACAGACAGGGTGGAAATGTCTTGGTTGCATTTTGATTTCAAAATGATCAATTAGAATAAAAGAACTAATCATGGAAAAGAGTAGTGAAATGATACTATCAAACATTAATCTGTGGTGATATACTGGAAGAAAGGAGTGCTTAACTGGAATAGGAAATTTATCTTTTTAACATGGTAGAGAATCTCTATGGGCATTCAGTAACCTAGTAAGCTCTTTAGGGATGTATTCTGTGAATTCAAATAGTCAGAAGACTTAAAATTGTATGGTTGTTTCATTGAATTATAAGCTGAAGAATACATAAAACATTCAGCAACAAATCTACAATAAAAATAAAATGCAGGAATCTCTATTTTCCGTGACTTGAATGCATAGTGTCTCAAAAACACTGGAAGAACAGCAGTAGCTTAAGAAAATACAATTTTTCTTTTTATTTTTCTGTTTAACTGATGGATATAAAATCTGCATGGACCAGAGGGTTCTGTGTGGTTAACAGTTTTTGTTGTTTTCCATGCCTTTTGCTTAGTGGTTTACATATTTTTCTACTTCTTTTCAATTATTTCTCATCATATTTAGAAGTATTTCTTTATATAATTAGTATATAATTAATCTAAAACATTCTACATATTCATAGGAAGGTAAGTGCAAAAATTGTTCTTATAGAATTATGTCTAACACATAGGAGGAAAAAATTAAAGTAAGTATAGTGTAATCTTTCTGATAATAATCCCCTTATTCCCCAGACTCTTTGTGTTTGAGTAACCAAAGACAGGATTTTGAACAGCCTGTCACACACAAGATGATACAATAGAGTAGAGAATGAAAGGAGAGAGAATTCAATCTTTTTATTACTATGGAAAAACATGCTGATGCTCCCAAAGAGGCTCTGCAATGAATGAGGAAACAATTGTCAGAGGGTCATAGAAATACTGACTCATAAAATCATTAAGGCTGGAAAAGACTTCCAAGATCATCAGCTTCAACTGTTAACCCATCACTGGTGAGTCCACCACTAAACCATGTCCCTAAGCACCCCATCAACATGTTTTTCTAATACCTGCAGGGACAGTGATTCCACCACTTCCCCGGGCATCCTGTTTCAATGCTCGACCACCCTTTTTAGTGAAGAAATTTCTCCTAATATAACCTAAACCTCCCTGAAGTATTCTTTTTATGTCAGTCCTTTCCTCTGTGCTAGAACACACCAGACTTGAACCTTAAAGACAAGGTAACCTCAAGAATAAATGGTGACCTTTGTCTTTAAATATTCACTGGTGTTGTATGCACATAGTTTGCGTTTCTCTCAAAGCACACTGTTGAACATGCTTCAAGTACTACAACCTCCAAAGCCTCAGTGAAACATTCTGGAAAGCTCTTCTGCATCTGTACAAGTCACATATCCAAGGATCTAATCCATCTGCCATTGGGAAGGTCACAAGCATGTCTGGAGTTTGCTGCAATGTTGATTGTACTGAGATAGCCCTACACATAAAGTGAGGTTTTATTCTCTTTCATGAGTGTTTGACTGCAGGATTACAAACTATGCAGAGATAAAGTCACCACAATTCCCCCTCCTGCAAAAGTGTATGCCCATGAGTGTCCACACTAACATGACAGGTTTCAGGGGAACTCCTGATTGTGTTGAGCTAATATGCTCTAAAAATAAGAAGAGTTTATTATCTTGGATGTTGAATAAAAACTCCATAAAAATTTTAATTTCTAAATATTCTGAACTCTAAGATTTCTGTAATTTTAACTGCCTCAGCCCGTATGCTTTTTTGCATCTTGTTCACAACTGCAGAGCATCACTGGCTGATATTTGGTGAGTACATCACTGGATCCCAAAGTGATTTTCTACATCAGTTTTCCTCATGTTGACTTTATTTGGTCCAGTATCTTGCTCCATCTTGCATGTCTTCCTACCAAAACATGGAACAATTTCTTTGAGTTTTAGAAGCATTGTAATTTGTACACTCAACTTCCTCATATATCTTCTGTAACTTTTTCCTAGTTTCCCAAGGTAGTTTGGATGTCTAATTCTATCCTTCAGTGTGATTTCTGCACCTGCAAGGTACATTCCTATTCTTTCATTCAAGTCATTAATAAAAATACTGAGCAGCATAACACCACTGAAGAACTTCCATCTGCACAGTCCTCTGGTATGACAGTGAATAAACTTACTCTCAATGTGCCATGCTCTGCAGTTCTATATTCCCTTCACAGTAGCTTCAGCTAATTCAGATTTCCTTCGTTTCTTTATTATACTACTAAGTGAATATGATATAGCAGTATAAGAGATCTTCCTAGAATCATGATAATATTCTGTTTACTGCCTATTGTCAACAACAAAGTTAAACTCTCTGGCCTGCTCTTACGTTCTTTGAAGATAGACGTCAAGTTTGTTCATCTGTCAAAGCTTGCCCAGCCTCCAGGAGCTCTCAGAAAAAGCTACTACAGATCTCTGGTTGCCTTTGCCAAATTTTCTGCTGCTGTGATTCTATTATCTTTTAATTAGATGTTGAGTGTTCTCAGTGAAACAAAAGAAGTTTCACATTTCCTGGCTTTAAGCGTTCTGCCCACAGTCAGACAAGAAGTAGTTAGTAGAGCTACCACCCTCACACTGAGAAAGGTTTCTTCTGTAACTTCCTAGTGTAAGGAATCTCACAGTTCATGGCTTCACCTGCCCACTGGTAGTTGTCTTGCAACTTTGAATAGCCTAAAGCATGGAACAGACACCAATGAGAACTTTGGGTCTGGCAACATTAGAGCTCAAATTCCAGTAACAGCCAACTTTTGCAGCTCACTTCACAAGTTATTTACAAGAATGAAACTTAAACGTTTTGAAATTTCCTGTGAGCAGCTATCTTGGGGAGAAACAAATCAGAAGAATTACAAAAGCCTTTTTTTTTTCTCTGAAGTGAGACAGATCATTCATGCAGGATGCTCTTTCTATGGAGATACAGGCAGACCAGGAATCTTCTACCACATTCTGGGGAGCCTGAAAGTCCAGAGACTTCAACAAATTTCCAAATATGCTGAAGTCAGAAACTCTGACCCTAGAGCTTCAATGGTACTATGATATGAGGATGGCAGTTTTTCAGGTGGATATCTGCAAGTACTAAAACACCTACTCGTTAAAGAGTCCTTAAACGACTCTTTACATCTGGACAATGACAAAAGACTACAAAGAAAATTACTGAATGTTTCTCCTGTGACTTCCACTGCAACTCATTTCACTAGTCAAGAACAAGATATTTTAGTGGTTTTTTTCCACTGGTCAAAACTTACATTAAACACAAAAAGACCAGACAATTTGGCTAGAATAAAACCAATGAAAGAAAGAATGTGTCAATTAAAAAAAAAACATGATTGCAGAAAGCACATAAATTAATTCCAGTCATTTCAATTATCCATTCAATTTTTGATCTTAGGGCACATTGTTTCAAATATGATTAAAATAATGCTTGCTTTGTGTAATTAATTTTGCTTAGCTATATCAGATATGCAAACTACCATTCTATTGTGTCACAATTATGAAACATATTTTACA
The DNA here is from genome assembly GCF_047495875.1 of Pithys albifrons albifrons. Taxonomy (NCBI): domain Eukaryota; kingdom Metazoa; phylum Chordata; class Aves; order Passeriformes; family Thamnophilidae; genus Pithys; species Pithys albifrons. Next base: position 10,384,654 of record NC_092458.1, read on the forward strand.
TTATAATATCTTGATGTTATCTGAATAAAACAATTACATGGTTCTGAATAATTTTTCTCATTCTGTGGGAAGCTGATAAATTATATTTTTGTTTGATTGTCAATTAAGATAAATTTGAAAGTGTCAAGATTTTCCACAAGCTAAATTCATAATCTTGCCAGCTTCAAGGAGAGGAAAGGAGAGGAATGTGCAAGTCTGGGCATTTATACAGTAAGTATAAATGATGGTATTTTCATCCAAATGAAAGATTTATTTATTCAACACAGGTGAACAAAATCCATTACTTCAATATCACTCCAACTTTTGTTTACATTCTTTCAATAGCTATTTATATGGATGCAGAGCAGCTGCTTACACATATGTACACATTTCCTACCTATATTTTTTCCTATAACTTCCTATAAAGTTGGCAAGTCCTTTATCATAAATATCTTTTTCCATGCTTTGTTCTACATTTCATGCAAGTGCATGAAATTTGCAAACATACAGAGACTTCCAAGTAAAAGCAACTGCCCTGGTTTTAGATCTAGGGGTAAATTCTGGGCTTCTCTGTACTACTCAAAAAACCCAGCAATATAGGTCTATGGAGAGAGTAAATAACATTGTTCTGTTAATTTTGGAAGATCCTGAAGATCTAAACTTCCACAGTTTATACAGAATGTGAGCTGGGAAAAACTCAGTGTCATTATTACACGAGGGAGAATTAGACTAAGAAATAATCAGCTTGGATTTATCAATATTTCATTTTTCAAAATTAGAAAAATCACCTAAATTGAATGAAATATACTATGTTAATACATAATTATAAGCACTGCTGTTGAATACTGATATTTATTTCTTGGCTGTGGAAGATCAGAGCCTTCTCTTCTCAAACCTATTGAGAGGGTAATTCCCCTTGTGCAGAGAAAAGGCCTTTCTCTTACAAAATAACCTTAAGAGGTAAAGAAGGAAGGAATATATTTGAGTATCATCTTGAGATGAAGCCAGGATGCGACCTCCATAGTTATCCATACATTAATGGAGAAGCACTCCTAGTTCTCCATGCAGCCAGTTAGATGCAGCCTGGCTGCTCAAAAGATAAAAAAATAAATATAACCTCCAAGTACTATGGAGAGTCAATTGCTCAGATGTGTTAAAAATAGCCTCCTGGCTTCTCTTTTATCAAAGCAGATTTGTTTATAAGGACTTGAGACACAAGCACGCAATGAAACATAACCTAGATAATCCATGCATTTGTATAGGCAATTATCTGAACTGCCTGAATTCATGTTACAAATATAAGGACATTCCTAAAAGGACTGTTTCCAAGAGATCAGTGGTTATAAGAATACCTCCTGTTCCAGCATCCTTCAAAGAAGGTTAGAGAGACCTTAACCTTGGCAGGAAAATCAGATACCAGTGACATCCCTGAAGATAAAGAAGGCCTGTCTTAAAAAATGACAGTTTACTAATTCCTTCCCCGCTTCTTCAAGGAACAAGGTGCGCTGTGTGATAGGATATCTCTAAATTACAGAAGTAGAGAACAAAAAGCTGATGACAAAATTAACATAAATGAATTCTGGCTCTCCTCGCTTATATCCCACCTAACTTACCAATAGTAATTAACAATGAAAATTAAGTACACGCTCAGTTTCCATGAGATGATAGGCAAATGTGTTTGCTTACTGTCTCTGTACAGTTAGAGGCATTAGAGGACCATGTCACTGAGTGCCAGTGAATTGAGTCTTGAATTCTCTATATAAAAATTTTCATCAGGATTTCTATTCAACTGAGGTCTCAGCAATAAAAACAACAGCTGAATACTTTAAAGTCTGATTTCAAACCAAACCACCATAGCACTGTCAGTGTATTTATTCAGCTTTAGTAACAGCTGCTGATTTATGATTCTGCTAATAAAATAGAGCAAATACACAGCACACTTCTCTTCCTGATAAGAATACACAAATATCAATATGTGATTTTTAAACAGATAATTTTTAAAGAGTTTTCACCCGGAGCTGGTAAACAATATCTGAGACCAAATGCACAAAAACAAATATATAGAAAGGCTTTTTTAAAGGAAAAGAAAACTCAGAGGAATTTAGATACTTAATTAGCATCAGTCCTCTCTATACTTCTGATGGGCATGAGCTAAAACAGACAGTCACATGTCTAATTAGTTATTTTCACACTCCCTTAACTAAATATTGATTTTGGACAAATACGCACATTATTTGTGCTGAAATCTGCATCCTAATGGAAGAGTCCCCATGTTCTAGATAATATACACTATTCTTATCTGTGCTAAATGCTTTCCAGTATTTTCTAGAAATAAGTATGCTTAATTCATGAGTGTGATGATTTTTGAAATTATAAATCTATGTCCTCAATCCTTCTATGCAACACAGGGATTTCATTCTCACAAAAATAAAGGCAACCTTCCCTTTCCCAATATTTTGAACCCCTGGACTTAAGCAACATTTCAGCATATGCTTCAATGCACCCTTAGCAGAGGGCAGTCTTAAGAACCATAGCTCAGGCAGCTGTACTCTGGTTACTGCTTTTTCAGATAGGCACCCACCACACACACACCTAGAGATCTCACATAGCTTTTGGGTGCCAATTATTTCTTTGTCAGAAATAAAATAACTGGCAAATACCCAAGTAAAAGGACAGTTGTTGTTCAGCCATTATCTAGAGCATTTACCTCTATTGCAGAAGGGCTCATTCTCCAGAAAGCCTGTTCATCTCTAACAGCTCATCCAGCACAGTGTGCTGTCTCTATCTACAATTTTTGTCCTGCCTGTATCCCTTCACAGCTAGATGCTACAAACATTTGCTAGTAAATCATGAATATGCCCTTTGCAGAGCACATGCAACAGATCACAAGCTTTGGGGATGTGTGTCCATGCTGTAGATGGTCAGTGCATGCACACTGAACGTGCACTTTTGGGATGCAGGCATTTAAGTGCCAGCAGCTCACACTTTACACCCAGAGACTGTCTGATGTTTACTGCAGGTTTAACTTTGCTGTCCTTACACAGCACAGACGTCCAACATGTGTCCTAAAGATGTGTCTGGAGCTTACCAAATATACACCAGTCTGGACAAACATGCAAATTTTTCCAAATTCCTGCCTGAAAAAAGGGATAAGCCTTCAGTGTTCACAGTATAAGTGTTTACTCTGGGGCTTGCTATGAGTTTTCCATGGGTGTTTAAGAAAAAAACAAATACAAAAGTCTTGGGTTCATCCAGCTAGCCCTAGTGAGCCAAAGGAACGACCAGATCATACAGATTGGACAGGATAATACTCAAGAGGGACACAATGGTAGGGTAAAGCAAAACAGACCAGCATTTGTCAGCCCATCTCTGGGTCCACATTGAAATGTGTCTTCCCAGTTTCAGCAATCTAAACTACAGTAGTCCTTCTAGAAAACAGAGAGGTTACAGCTTTTCACAGACAGAGACAGGAGCAATACAGACACTTGCAGACCCTGAGAAGGCTGTTTGCTCTTGTCAGCTTTAAGATAAAATAGCTTCCCCAACTCCTCTAGAGAAGAGGATCACAGTACTGGGCTAGTAAGGTAATGTGCATCATGTGCTGACAGGAGATGAGCTCTGCTATCCAAAAGGCAATTTTTTCCAAAAAGTAGTTTTCTACTTTTCCAATTTTAATATTCAAGGCAGAAAATGGCATCTGGAGGCAAGAGGCTATTCAGCTGGTCCCTGAGCAGAGATGAGATGCTTGCTCACAGGATGGTGGCAGGCTGAAAGTAAGAGGCAACCATCTAAGCCACAGGCCATGCAGCAACCTACTATTAGCATTTAGACAACTCTCAAGTGCTTTACAAGTGTATTTTATCCTACTTAACCTCTCTTCAGCTCCATTTCCCCATGTTTATTCAACAAATCAGTGGCTGAGCTGGAAAATGTATTTCTTGCCGGCTTCAGACTTTGCCAGGAACACAGGTGCTACTTTAGTAGCTCCCTGTAGATGCTCTTCATGCCTAGCAACAATAAACTGATTGTTTTTTTGAAAGCAGATTAATTATAGGAAACTCCAACTAATAGAAAAGGCAAGTGCAAAGTGCCCAGCTTCAAATTTTAAGACAAAAGTATAATCTGTGTTCATCTGCATTTTTGTTTTCTTGCCATCAGTAACCAGTTTATTACCTACTGCCCCTTCAGCTAAAGAAGTAAGAGTTCAATTGGTTTTACTCAGCTTCCCTGAGGAAAGCATTTCCTCCAGCAGTATTTAGCTAAACTATGTTTAAAACATATAAAATCAGTGGGGCTCCTTCATACTCCACCAGGACAGAATTTGGTTCTTCCTTTCCTCTAGTGGCTTTGAAGCCCTTTTCACCAAGCAGCATATGCACGAAAAGTTCTTGTCTGAAAGGCTCTGACATAACATGGCCATTTAAGCTGTGTCTTACAGGGAAGAGCCCCATAGTGGTTTTGAAAATTTCCATAAAAATTTCTGAGTGGTACATTTTGAGTGAACTTTGTCTCAAACCATCATTTTTATAGGAACCACAGATGGTGAGTCTGAAGCAGACAGCACTGTGATTTGATCTGTACAAAGTTCAGGCAGAGGGTGAAGGAAATGAACCCTCTGTGCAGGAAGGAAAAGCATCAACATATTGGATGGCATTACAGCACTGCACTACCATGCACCAGAGCTGCACACAAAGATTTACCTTAGGCAAAATGAAACAGCTTGTCTAGCCTGAGAGAAATTCAAACACTGAGAAATGAGTAACCAGTAAGAAGGAATTCGTATCTGATGAAATGCAGTTGAAGTTACTATTTAAAACATTTCCTCTAGAATACAGCCTCTCTATAAGACAGTTAAAGACAGCTGAGGTGATATGATCTCATATAACTCCAGACTAGTTAAACTAGGGGCCCTTCATCATCTATTTTAGATATTTCCTTCAGGATTAGGATAATTGTTCATTTTTCTTCCTTGAACACAGACAGACATTAGACAACATCCACTGACACAGACTATTGTCACCTGAATTTCGACTCAGTTGCCAAGGGACAGTTTATAACTTGGCCCTAACTTTTCAAGCTAAACTAACACTGTTTTTCCCTCTACAATTAAGAGGACTCTATCTTCAACCAACTGAGCTAATCCATTCTCTTTACTCTTTTTGCCAAGAATAAAGATGTAGCAAGTGAGTAGAAAAGAGCTGTGAAACAATTCAAGGAAGGAAAAGAAAGAGGAGAAAGAGTCTGAAAGAATGCAGAGAGGGGACCACAGCTGTTGAGGAAGCCAGAGGAAATCAGAGAAACAGAAGAGAACAGGCTAAAGATCTGGAGGGAGGGAACAATAATGAAAGTACAGAAATAACAATTACGTGATCTCCATGAAATATGATTTTAAGGATCACTGAGATGAGATGAAATTCAACTCTTTTACATTGAAGGCTGTGAAGGACCGGGAGGACTACAAAAAAAAATAGACAAAATGTTTTAAAAGAAGGTATAGAGAAAGTGGCAAAAAAATCCAAGAAAAATATGAGGAGAAATTTGCCTGAAGCTGCCAACTGGTAAGCTAAGTCTCACAAAAAGGAAAGAGCTTTGCTTGAGTTTCATGGATCTTCACCTCATGGAAAGAGTTTCACTTAGACTTATTAAATACCAATAAAACACAACATATTTTTTCAAAAAAAAAAAAAACCTTTCTGAGAAACATGGTTGTATTTCTCTATTATTTTTCTAACTTCTTCATGGGTTTTACATGTAGTTCAATCTTTTGTAAACTGCATTTTCAGAAAAAAATTGACAAGAACATTTTCATTGAATGCAGGTTTTATATTTATTCAGATTGTAGAGGCATATATTCCAGGCTGTGTGTCTATAGACTAAAATACATTGGCCTGAATTTAAATTGTGCAGAATTGTGCTGCATTTTCCATCATATTCAGTGAGGACAATGCAAAAGACAAAATAAAGATTAAATGAAAAATCACCCTATGGGTTTGTCCCCCATGACATTTAAGGCAGTCTGTATTGTTTTATCCTTGTCTGCTGAATTTTGGCAGCTTTACCAAAGGTGTCTGCAGTGACAGGGATAACCTCAAATGAAGGTGCCTTAGAACTGACTCCTGTGACTACTGCCCAGGCCTGTGTCCAGATGCAGGGACTACAGGAGGGTGAGACATATGCAAACAGGATCCTGTGGTTACTCTACACTCTGCCTGTGCCAGGGAACACACAGTTCACAGGGAGATACCCAACCTACTGCAGGATTTGGGTAGGGGCAGGGTGGTGTAGGCAGGGGCCTGCCTGAATGTACACAGAAACCTGGCTTTGATGGGTGGTTTATGTCAGGTTCCATGTTACTTGAGAATCATTGAACATCAGTAGGAAACCACAGAAGGACTGAACAGACCAGAAGAGCTGAGGTGAGTTCTACCTGCTCAGCCTCTCCGTGACCTTTCTGGACCAAAGGAAGGAACTAGTGAAAGAAGGACAGGGAAGCAAAGTGGGAGTGAACAATGGCAGAAAGCAGGCTGAAGCATGCCTGTCTCTGTCTCTGTCTAACACAATCCTGTTACGGTGTACTGGATTCCTGGTTTGACACCCCACTTCACCCTGCATTAGGTTTGGTTAATAACCCTGAGCCACAGCTCTCCTGATCCCAAGTTTAAGAATACTTTGGGGTTAAATGGGGTTGGCACAGCTTGGTTAGACTGAGCTGGACTGCTTTTTCAGTTTATGCCAGCTCTCTATCCTAGGGGTATTCTTCATCAGAGCATCTCATTTTCCATAAACTGTTCTTTCAAATGCTTGAGTGATCACTCAAAGTTGGTCAGATGACCAATCATGCTCAACAGCTACACCAAAAGTCCAGGGAGCAGAACATTCATTTTCTGGCATCTTTACAAATATAAAGAGACATGGGCTATGTCACAGCTAGCATGAACTTTTTACTTTGTAACCAAAGGTGGACTCTCTACAGGTGAAAATTGCAGCAACTGGGATTCATCCAACATGGCTTGGACATTTTGCAGTGTACACTTTTAATCTGAACTAATTTTGCCTGTTTCCATCTATCATCAAAGGCACTTCAACATTTAATTCAAGTTTACATTTTAGATATCAAAAGTAAATAGTCTCAAAAAGTCACTGCCCAAAATTTTATAGCTAATCAGGATAGCTGCCAGTAATGGCCACAGCTCTTTCCAGACCTCCTTTTGGAAACCCAAAGGAATCTGTCTCCCAACAACTCTGCCCCCATGCCAGCAATTCTCAGCAAATTACCAAAGCCAGGCTTTACCCCTTGAAGAGCCCCTCAATGGAAACTAGGCTCAAATTGCATTGTTTGGCTGCTGCTACCCTGGATTAAAAGCGAAACTGTGGGAATAAATTAGTTGTGACCATTGACTGGGAAGATTAGATTCCTAGAGTCTGACTATAGAATTTGCAGACCATGGAAGTGATACCCTGATGAGGTGAGGAAGGACTTCTGAATTTCTTATGGCTGCCTTCTCCTCTTGCATCAGAAACACAGTCAAATTTCTTCAGCCTCCTACTTTTTTTCTAATGATTATAAATCCTTTCTAGCAATAATATTACCATTTTTTCTCCCTGATACTTCATCTGGCAAGTGGAAATCCGTCCTGTTTCTTCTTATCTCATTTGGAGACTGCTTTGCTGATTTTTCTGGAGCATGTTGTGCAACAGAGGAGCCCATGTGGATTTGAATGGGTGGGCAGGGTCTGGAGGAAGACTTTCAGGACACGTATGTTTTTCCAGTTCCTTTGTCTACCATTTGATGGAAATCTGGGTTACTCACTGTGTGCACACATTGACGAGGACAAGGACATACAAGAGGAAATTTTCATGGAATTAAAACACATATACACAGATTACTACGACAATTGGAAATTAAAATACCCTAGGGTATGGTTTTGGGAAGATTGTCAGAGTGAATACAGCTATGAGGAGTAGCAAAGATGGTCTCCAAGGAGGAATCAGATAAAACAGTTTATCATGAAAAGTATTCACAAAGGCATCCCTGATCACGACAGCCATTGCACAGGAGAGGGATCAAATCCGTGTTATAACTGAAGTAAAACCTGTAGAGGGAGCTCAGAAGTTTCTCAACATCAGCAGATTTTCCCCAAGGAAGAACTTTGCATAAACAGCCTCTGTAGAGGAGGAGGAGACTGCCCAAGACAGCATGAACAATTTCACCCATGAGATGCTGAACAAATATTTGAAATGGAAGAAAAGCTTAACATAAGAACTATCTCGGCCATAAAGTAATACACCAGCCCCACCCCAGCCAGGCATCAGGAGAGGTCACTGTCTTGGTTTGAGATAAGCAACTGCCAACCCCCCCAAGCACAGAGAGAAAAGCCTCCCTCCTAACACCAGGGAAAGGGAGGAAAAGAGAGGGGAAAGAAAAAAAAACACTTCAAACTGCATTTATACTAAATCTACATATATTTTTCACAGAAAGAAAGAGAGTACAAATATACACTCACACAAGTTTGGAACAAGTTCCCCACCTCAACTTCTTAACGAACACACAAATTCTACTGTCCTAACTACACATTACTTAAGAAGAAGCTTATTCCCCAGGGAGACAAACCCAAGCAGAAAGGAGAGACCCAGAACAACACATTTTACTTTCCTGAGGTACCCTGTGAGCCAGTGGTGGGCCTGGTCCTCTCCTGGGACAGCATCGTGCGTCCTCCCAAGAGGAGGGCTGAGAAGCGACTGCCTTAACCACTCCCACACTGGTTCCTACTTCTCTGGAGATGATGTCATAATGTGGTATGGAATGCAAAATTACTGGCTAGAAGAGGTCAGCTGTCAGCTCAGCCCAGCTCAAGTCAGCTGACAGCTTCGGCCTAGTCCAGACTTCAGAGCCCAAATCTAGGCCCACCTAGGTGAACCCATAACAGTCACAGATTTGTGGTGAAATGAAAACAAGTGTCTATGTAGGAGAAACACTGTTCAATGACCTCTGAGAGATGAAAGGACATCCAAAATCCATCCTTGCTAAATCACAGATCCTACACTGAGCTGATGAACACCTCAGAAGGAGAGCCTTTCTCATTTGGACTGTTTTGATGGAAACAGAGAACACACAGAACTTCTGCAAAGGAGTCCTTGCAGAAGAGAGCAAAAAAGTGATTCCTCCTTTGCTGCTACACCAGGAACAAGGTGTTTTGAGTTCACAGGTGAGTACCTGAGGAAGCTTCCTGAGCACTTTGCACTTAGAGGGACAGGGACTGAGGAGGTGAGAGGAAGATGAGGAGAGAGATGGGCACTGAAAGGTGATGTGACATCAGGGTACAGGGGGCAGGTGGCTCAAATCTGAGCTTAAATCCTGGATGACTGTTGGAATAAGGAGCCCAACAGAAAGTAACCAGTTCCAAATAACAGAGAGGCATTTTGGAGAGAGCATTCAGTTTGGCCAGTGGTTGGATCAGGAAGAGAGGTGTGCATAGCGAAGTGCATGCTGTTTTCAGAGGTAGGAAGACACTGCCTTATTAATGCAAGGCATCTTCTCATATCCTTCTAGGAATTTCAAAAATTTGCTTCTTTGGAAACTGCGTGTCTTGTGTGCAGAATATTTTCATTTTCGAGAGACACATTTAAATATTCCTGTGCTAAAGCAAAGGGTTAATATCCCTCCAGCCCTCCAGCTGCTGTTCATATTGCAATTAATTAAATTTAGTTAAAGAAAATTAATTAATCAACTAGTAATGAAACCTGAAATCTGGCCCTTGGTAGGCATTTTTTTATTGAGGTTTGAGTCATCAGAACTACTGCCAGCACACAGTTTTTAAAACCTGATAAAATTTTGCCTGACAGCAGCAGTCTGCAGAGCAGGGTGGCACCCAGAAGAGAGGTGCTTGGCTCCACCACCAGGCATTTGCATGCTGGGGGTGGGTGCTGACCCAAGCAGTGCAGCAACCTGGTCATACCTGTTGCCTATTCAAAACGAGGTGAAAAGGAGAAAAAGTATTTCTGAGCTTACAGAGGCTCAGAAAGATGGAAACGTGGATTTCTCTGACAGCCTGAGAGATACAAGAATGTGTTCTGCCTCTTTAGACTTTCAGAGTACTATGAAGAAAACGTTGCATCAGGCTAAGGAGTCCCCGGATCAGTTTGCTTTTGGTTTGGTTATTTTTTTTTCAAAACACAAGAAATCAAAGCCATATCCTGGGTAGGCAGAAGCCAGAGGGTCTCAGCCTATGGTGTCCACCACAAGTGTGGCCAAGTCATGGAAGAAAATATTTCTGTCAAAACCATTGAATGAGGCATAGATACATATTAAGTCATGGAAAGCATTGTGTTGATGACATTAAATTTCAAAAGGAAGAAGGAGGAAATTAAATCTGATTTATCAACATATTTCTTTTCAGCTTCCTTTAGTTTCAGAATGCTCCCATGTATAGTTCAAATCCATGTACATATATATATATATATATATATATATATGTATAATTTCTGTCCAAGGTGAAACTATATATCAGAAAGGTACAATCATGCATTTCACAGGTAAACTTAGTTCTGTTAGGCAAAGAGACAGTTCTCTGTTTCTTCACAAGGAAAGAACACCCCTATGCTTCAAAAACAATGGCAGATGGGTTTTGATAAAAAAATCTACAGCACTCTATCTTCTTCGTCTCATGTTCCCAAACAGTGCTGATGGTGTACCCCTTATCTTCAGAGGCAATCAGTCGCATTTTGTGTCTGATATAAAGAAAAACATATGTTGTTTCCAGCTGGTCATTCTGCTTTAGAGTAAAAGATACACTTATTGTTAAAAAAAAACAAACCACAAAGTAGAAAACAAAAATAACCACCACCCCACTTCCCAAAACCAACCAACAAAAAAAAAAATCAAAACAAAATCCACAACCAGAAAAAGCTATTAAATTTATTCACTGTACATCTCACATCAAAGACTCTGCAAATCCTGCAGAATAACTCCCATTTCTCGGCAGCTCTGTATGTTCAGTGGCTGAAGGATTCAGAAGCCCTGAACAAGTTGGCTACCTGTCAGTTTGTCAGCTACAACAGCCTGAAGGAAGAAGCGTTTTGTTTCAGACTTTTAAGAATTTAAACGTACAAATAGTCATGAAGGCAGATGCCAAGATACATTGAAACAGACTGGGGGGCTTCCTTTTTTATTTTGGCATTGCTTGTAAATGAAGGATTTCTTTGCCATTATTTTAAATGCTTTACTGGAAAGAAATCAGGACTGCCCTTCAGAACAGCGATCTCCTACAAACTGCGGCAGGCAGCTCTCCTCTCAAGGTAAATAATCTGCCCCTGCTCTTCCAAAGAAATTTTTAAATTCTGGTTTTACCCATTCCAGGCAAAGATGATACCTAATACTGTATCTTTGGTAAATTTACAAAACTGGAGGAACACCATTTACAAATTCAAACTCATACTGTAGGATGCTTACTCAGTTTCATGGATTAAAATACTCTGAGCTTATGAGACACAGAGTCCACTTTCATGAACATGGATCCTTCATGATCCACACCTTCCCTTTACCTATGCCACATTAAACTCATGTTCATAAAATCTTTCAAGATTAATAAATAAAATTTTTTTGCAACATTTTTACATTTTTTACAGCTTTATGTTCACCAGGCAAGTGCAATTAGGAATTCTGCTTCCATTAAGAACATTTCTTTCATTTTGGTTTTAGGTAAACATAAGACATAAACAGCTTTCTACATCGAGGGCAACACAACACACACTTCTGACTTGTGATGAGATTTTTGCCTACACACAAGTAGCATTTATGTCTGAAAGTTTTATATGCACATTTGATCCTAATAAAAATGTCTAAACAGCATAAGCCCCTAGTCACTTTTAGAAAGCAACATCACCTATGCTGGTGGTGTCATCCACCTCCTCTCTGGGGAATTTGTTTCAGTGCCTCACCACCATCACAGTATTGAATTTCTTCCTAATATCTAATCTATTCTCCTTTAGTTTAAAGTCATTAACCCTTGTCCTGTAAAAAGTCTTTCTCTAGCTCTTTTTTAGCCCTCTTTAGGCACAGGAGGGTGCTCTATGTTTTCTCAGGAGTCTTCTCTTCTCTGGACTGAACAGGTGGCCCCAGCTCTCTCAGCTCATTTTCAAAGGAGAGTTGCCCTGGAGATGCTTCAGCCCTCTGACCATCTTCAGGGCCATCACACAGGTTCATGTCTTTCCTGAGCTGAGGCATCCACAGCTGGACACAGTACTCCCTGTATTCAGACATCTCTGCTCATCCTAGCAATAAAGCATGCAAAGCAAGGACTTTCCAGCAAACAATTACTGTAAAAATGTATTTACTGGGAATTTTCAGTTTTGTTGACTTCAAAGATGGGGAAATTTCCCTCTCTGAGGCCTTTTCTTCTTTGTAAGCTTATTAATTCTAGCTGTGTCTCTGATTTTACCAGAAGTGTATACCTATCGTATTACAAAATAGTTCAAGACTCATGCCAAATTAAATGCTGACATGTATTTCCTTTCCTTCCAAAAAGACAAAACTTAAAGTACAAAAATTATTTTTTACCCATATCTAAACAAAATACATTTACAAAACATGCACAGAATGCTTAACATGGGTCTTTACACACAAAGCCCCCTACTGCAAACAGCTCTAAAGGCTCTCAAAAATTTTACTTTTCGTATAATCCAGAGAAAATATTTTGTATTTTGGGGGGTTTTTTCTGATTTTCCACTGCAGCTATTTATGAAAATTTATTCTAACAAAAAAGAAAAAAACATTAACAATGTGAGTTAGGCAATTATATCATCACTGTACCTGCTGTCTTAAGTGCAGCACTAAAACATAACTCATTACAAAACCCTATTCTGAAAGCGTTTACCCACTCCAAGGGAATCACAGAGAGCGTCTGCTGTTCAGCAATTAGAAAAATAAGCCTATAAACAGAACATGAACCTCAAGGCCTGGGGCAGCACATTAAAACAGCAACATTTATACACATACAAGCAGTTATAAAAATTAGGTAGGCTTGTTTCCAAACCTGTACAAGCAACCACATTTCTGTCAGGAGGCTGTGGTTTAAGATGCAGAGAAATCAATCTGCTTGAAGCTGCAGGTTTTACAGGTTTTAATGGGATACTGAGGCTCAAGTCCTACTTGTACCTCAAGAAACAATATCACATTCTTGCAATTAAGGTGAGCCAAACATTTCATGATCCTAAGAGGACTGTGCTGTTATGGCACTGGTATATTTATGGCATGTAACAAGAAAAACATCTTTCATTGTTAAATAAAACTATCAATTTTGCCTGTTAATAGCAAATGAATGACTAAAACCCTGTGAACTTCAAGGCCCTCCTCCAAATGTTTCATTCCTAGCCTGCACACTGAGTGCAGACTGGTCTACTACCATGACAAATAAACACTTTATGCTTTATAAAGGGAAATTTTAAAAGGGATTTCAATAAAGGAGGAGGGAAAAGGTCAGAAATGGTTACAAATGACACTTTCCCTGATGAAATTTATCTCAGTCATCTCTAGAGATTTTTCATGTCCTCCAAAACAGTAGACAAAGCAATACTTCTTTCCTCTTACTGGTATTAATGTGAACTAAAATCTTTAAAGTTTTACCCTTCCAGTAGCTGATTTTCAAATTTGACATGCCTAGGTGTGGGTGAAACAATGTCTGCCATACTTGCCAGACACAAAATTCCCTTGGACTCCTGACTTTAAGAAAATGCATATACAAGAAAGAGACGAATTATGGCATTTCTTGGACCTATTATTCTTTAAAGGACACTTTGGTTTTGAAATATAAGTTTTGGTATTCTAATGGAAGAAATTTATACTTATTGCATGCCAAAAAGCACATAAGTAATATTATAATATGTCTTTCTAAGTGTAAAGGAGGCTTATACAATATATTGAGGAAAAATAAGCAGTATTTAGATGATAACATTTTCTGGTTTGCTTATTGCTGTATTTTTTAAAATATGTTTTATGAAAACATTTTATCCTTTACATTATAATTGACTTTCATTTTCCATTTTTGTCAATGTGATGGAGAACATGATAATGTGAAGAATATGCTATCCTGCTTCTCAGAGACCTTTTAAAAAGCATATAGACATTTGAAGAATGTACTTTGCTCTTTCTCAAAAATCTGTACTTGTTATCTTGACACAACATTCATTTTTACTAAAGTAAGAGTTAGTAGTGTGTCACTGCATAGAGAGAAGATGGAATCTCACTGCACCTACATCAGGCAAGAAAATGGGTCTTTTGCTAAAGCACCATTGTTTCTTTACCTTCCTAGAAACCTGTGTGGGTTCAAGCAGGATCTGTCAAATCAACATCTACAGTTGTTTTAATTAAGTCTCGTTCTTGTTAGGAGAACATTCCTGTGGAATCTCTTTTTGTCTTTGCTGTCAATTTCAAACCTCAAAGGTCATGAAGAATTGACAAAATAATGCCACTGTCCTGTTTTAGTTAATAAAAAATAAACAAATTTAAAACAAGAAAAAGAAGGAGAAATGTGGAAATGTGCAATTAGAAATAAAAGAGACTTCTTCCAAAATATACTTTTACCAAAAGCAAGATTTTTAGTATTATGAGTCAGGTTTTATTTCTTCAGCATCTCCTACCTGCATTTTTACAAGGAGATCATTCTAAAGAGAGCTTTATCATTGTTGTTACACAGCAGCCATTCCACCTAAGATAACAAGAAATAAATAGAGTTGAGGATTAACACTGCTTACTGCTGTCAACATTTTACAAACAGGTCTCTATTTAAAGAGTCCTGTACTATTAGTTAGTAATCATTATTTGCTTTATCAAGTGAACACCAGTCTTTTTGGTCACATTAGTTTAAAAAGTCATGTTAGTATTTAAATAATTGCATTACATTTCACAAGGACAATTCCTGTACCAAATGCTGCAACATACAAACGAAGCACTTGTCACACGTTCTAATACTATAATAATGTTGCTATTATTATTGTTACTGTCAGTGTTGCAAACAATAATTCCAGAATCAATATGAATTTATTCTTTATATTGGCATCATTTCATATCAACCATCCATGGCCATGCCATGACTGTCTATGCTAGAATTCACAGTTTCAGAAAGTTCCTCTTTCAGAACATGAAAAAACAAAGCTCTCATTATAGCTCCCAGCAAGTTTTTTCATTTAACCTTCTAACTAAGGACTTGTGTTTCCACAGCTACAAGTCATTTGAAAACTGTTATGCCTCCTCATCAGCCTTTCTGACCTCTTTCTCACTTGTCATTTCTGTGCAGAAAAATATATGTGGGACTCTTTTCTGAATGTCTGGGAGCAACAGGCAGCAGAGTTACCTAGACACTCCATAAACACAAACAAAAGAATTAACATCACTGATTGCCAGCAACTTCATCCACCTGAAACTCCTCTTGACTTCAATTTTCCTGTGCTTCATACAGTCCCTTCCAGACTTATCACATGTATTGAAATACACATTTATGGACATTTGTATATATACTTATACATATACATATGCATATATGTATTCGTGTATTTGAGAGGGCACATGTTCTTTTACTTGTTCCTTAGCTTCAGGACGCCCTCACTGGCCACATGCCACTCATAAATGAGTTTTCTGGGTTTGGAGCTCATGTAGCAGCAAGCTAAGGGCAGAGGGCAACAAGACACATCTGAATCCAAACATAACTAGAGAAATTTCAGAATTCCTATACATCACATCTATCAAGGAGCAGAGGTGTGGATAGGTTTAATCAAGAGGTTGCTTCATTAGACCTATCTTTTTTTTAAGTGCTCTAATTAGCTGGAATGGGGGTGCAGGCTTTGATAAGGGTCTGAGTGATTTATATGCCATTCCCATACACATCATTTGTATTTTAATTTAATTCAGTTTGAGAAGAGGCACCTGGACATCACTCTCTGCTGAGCCCTCTGGCAGCCCCATTCTCAGGGCAAGCACACAGCAGCCATTAAGTGTGGAGGAGATCTGAGCATTCCTGAGCAGCCAGGAAAGATATGAGAGAAAGGCTGTTCAGCAAAAACATGCTGTGCATATAAAACTTCACTAGATAATAGGATTATTGTGTGGAAACACCCCACCTATCTCTCAGGCTCACGGTAGCTGCATAAAAATGGCAATAGCAAGTACTACGTAGGAGCTACAACCAGAGTGAAAGAATAACGAGGAAGTGTGGTGTTAAACTTAAATCTGGCTCCCAGCTGGAATTTTGCTGTAGTCTGCCAAGCACAACAGGGAGGAAGGCAACAAGGACACTAGTCTGGAGATCAGAGCAGAGGTATCTGTAAAGAACAAAGGATATCTAAATAGTATTGTTGGCTGCAGACACTGTACTGATAAGTCAGGCAGCATTTGGAACAAGGAAACTCACAGGAGGAGAAGAGAAAGAAAATGAAGGTGACAGAGGAAAAGAACAAAATGGCACCAAAAAAAATATAATGAAAAAAGGCAGAGTTGTAGTGTCCTTCAGCAATTAATGATGAGAAATCATTGACTGAGATTATAACTATTGATCAACAGGCAAAAAGAATTATAGAAAAGAGGAGAGAGAATGCTGCTGAGAGGGTATTAAGGGAACTGAGACAATTTTGCAGACCTTTGGAACATGTGTCACTAATGAAATGCCATACTCTCTGCAGCATGACCCGCAGCTGCATCTGACCAAGTGGGCATGGACCACTTTATGAAGTGGGTCAGAGAGTTGGTGGGAAAGCAGGAAGAGAGGTGGAAACATCTTCACTCGTGTATTTTTTTAGAGGGAGGCATAAGGGAATGTTGCTAATTGCATCATCTCATCTTGACCTGGACTGATTTGCTGAGGGGAAAGAAAGACATTTTCTGAACTTAAAAAAACCTACAGGAATGGTAATCAGTGAGGATGAAACTAAGGACAGGGATGCTAAGCTTCACATAACAAAATGAGAAATAAAAGATTTAGTTCCTGTAGAAGAGCTGAAACAGACAAAGGAGACTGTAGCCTTAAAGTCATAGATTTTCCTCCCAGAATAGAACTATTATGTTGTTTAAATCAACTTCCACTGGGAAAATCCTCAAGTTTTTTCACAATTACTTGCATTCTCTGTTCTTGCCTTCCTTCTAGGCTTTTAACACTTAAACGTATTTAATTTATTAGCAAAATTAATTTCAATTACTTCAAAGTAATGAGCAAAGACACACTCTCTTTATTTAGCTCATTACCAGAAAAATCACTGTTTCAGACACTAGCTACTAAAGGATGCCGAGAACATGTGCATGTCATGTCTTTTCATGCATCTTATCTGGTTCAGTTCAGTAGGGCAGACTTCATGTTCTATACCTACTCAAGAATACTTTTTCCCATGTGGATAGGATTCTACCACAAGAAAGGAATTGTTTGGGAAACACTAGACTTCTTTGGGGAGTAGTAAGTAAAGTTACATCTTTGTGTAGATATTATCAACACAGGGAGTTCCTCAAAAGAATTTTTCCATGGTAAGTTCCTAATAAAGCTTTTCAAAGACACCAGCCTTGGAAGCAGACAGTCACATGCATCTTAAGGGACTGTTGTGGACATCAGAGGTCAGCATGTCTTCAGCCTTATTTAGATGGAGCTGGCATATCCTAAATAAGGAGCCAAATCACTGGGATGTTGGCTCTCTTAGAGATTTTCCCAAGCCTTTCCCTGTAACAAAGCACTCTAAGGACTGACTTGCTCTCCTGAGGAATGATACAGGTTTCCAGAAGTTCAATCAAACTGAAATTCTCCATGGTCTTGACCCATAAGAAAAGTTCCCCAGATAGGTATTGAGTGAGCATATTTTCCTAACCACTCTGAGTAGCACCCCTTAGTCCTAATGCATAAATTATTGGTGCTTCCCTGTTTTTCCTGATGACTTTTTCAGTGGAGTATTCAGATCTGTGGTGTCAAGTAACTCACAGCTGGCTGTTCCTGACTTATACAAACATAAGAACTTGCCTGTTTGCTCTTTAAAAGCACCATGAAAACCAAAGACACTGAGGAGAGGTTTTTTTCTCCTTTACATGTCCCCAAAATATTAGTGAGGTATTTTCTTTATAGTCTCTGGTCATAACCAGAAGAAGAGAAGCATTCAAGTTGAAATTGAAAGCATCCAGTCTTCCTGATTTTCAATTTCTCTTCTTTCTGGAAATCACTAGGTACATATAGTTCCATAACTACTACATTGTGAAAAGTTGTTCAACAAAATTATTGCAGCTGCCTGCCATAATTTTAAAAAATAAATAAAAAAATCAACCTGCTCTGTCAGCTGGATTCACTTCCTATGAGATAGCCCCATTTTCTTTTTAGTTGTTGACTTCAGGATTGGCTATCATAGATGCCCTAGTTTCATATTCTGTGAAGGATGCTCAAAACAGAAATGCAATTAAAAAAGTAAAAAAAAAAAAAGCAAGAAGCTTTCAGCATCATTTGTTGGAAATAGAACAATTGTGAAGATTCAGCCAGTGATTAAATTGTCTATGGAGCATCTGTTCTTTCTAGTCATATTAAAAAAAAACAATGCTCTTAATGTAAGTCAGGCCAAAAAGCCGTATGAAATATGCCACGCTGTTTTGTATCTAGACCTAGAACTGCTCTATACCACTGTCAAGCAGACAGAATAGATTAAGTCACCACAGAAGGCAAGTTCAGAAACTAGAATATAATTAGACCAGTCTCTGCCAATGCATGAACAGGTTTTAGAATCTCTGTTTTTAAGAGAATACTGACAACCAGCCACATCTTGTCTTTTGAGATCAAATAGTCTATTTTGGATTGTTTCAGTGTATGCTGCAACATTAATAAATCACCATGTTATGTGATATGTCAGGCAGTGTACTAAGAAGACATACTCAGGTTGTTTGTTTGTTCTAACATTATAACCTTGAGGACCTCTGGCAGAAAAAGGCCTGCACTTGTGATGGACTTTGTTAAGAGAAACAAAGATTGCCTAGAGAATAACATCTTCCCTTTCCTATTTGAAACATTCAGCTGGAAAATGCTCTGTCACCTTCCCTGTGTAGATAAGATCTTCTACAAGAGTGTTGGGGAAAATACTATAATTTTACCTTCTTGCATCCTGGGACTTCCATCAGCACATCTCATTCAGAAAGGTATCATCCTGGCAGTTCAAGGGAGGTACAAGATTCAGTCCTGAGTCTTCCAATATCTGACAATAGAGCCAGCTAATTACATCAGGATACAGCTCTTATTCAGAACAAAATCAAGTTCTTTTGTTTATTGAGAAAGTATTGACTGTGTTCTTGAACAGTTACAGGTGACAAAAATATCAAGAAATACAGCTAAGATATCATTGCCTGCATGCCAGTTTCATAGGCTTGGGTAATTTGTACAAGATTTTTAATCTTGGGACATATCAATGTTATAGCTATGCGAGTAAAAATCACAATGTGCACTTGAAAAATACTAGGATCATATCTGTTTCTTTTAGTCATGCTCAAACAGTTCCAAGTTTAATTAATGATATTGCTCTAATTTGCCACTAATACTATATAAACACATTTTTTCCCTCTAGTCAATGGAAACCATTGTGCAAATCTGTGTTTATTCCAAACTTATTTCAGCACATCAGATACATTTGGCCTGCAAGTACCTGAAACAGACAGCACCAGTCAAGTGACCCAGGAAAGATAAAATTCTTAAGGGAGCAGTACTGGGACACATCAATCAACTGACTTGATTGACAGTAATGTTGGGTTTAGCATTCTACCTTGCAGAAAGGAGTCTGCCATCTTTCTCTGAAAAACAGCTGAACTTTACTTTTGTCTCCCTGAACACAGGACAGGAACTCTGTAATTCAAACTTGTGTTACCAGTGCCATATGTCACAAACCTTAACTTTCAGACATGTAGTTCACTCTGTAGAAATGCAAACATTGAAAAGTCATGAGTGCAGCCTATGCCTTATGTTGTTCTACCTCAGTGTTTTGTTAGAACATGTTTCCATTTTGTTTTACAGCTTGTATTATGAGTACTCAGTCAGAGACAAAGAAATTCACAATTTTGAAGAACTTTCTTCTAGTCAGACAATAGAAGGGGCTTTAATCACACTGTACTGTGAAATCACTAGTCCATCAAAAGACAGATCAGTTAAAGATTTCAGCTCCTAACTACCCATTGCCAAAGTTGATTAGGAAGCTGGGAGCTTGCACGTCTTATCAAAGGTACAGGATGAGCAAAAAAAGTTGCAGTGCAAATGAAAACTGAGTGTACAGGAATCCATCCTCTTAGTGGGACAATCTCCCAGTTTGAAGTAATTATAATTTTAAAAATAGAAATACTTGAAATGTTTGCAAATACTTTTCTGTCTACGCACACTTGTTCTGGAACTGTCACAGTGAATTTTTTCATACCCTTGTAGTAAGATTTTCTAAGCACAAAATCCTAGGGGAAACAAAGATTCTTTTCTGTATATAAGTGTGCAAACCCTACTTATCATGATGATCAATTGTATTTTATCTGTTCCTTGTGCTGCATTAGCAGTGCCTCTTCTTCTGTACTTGGATCATAAGGTCTTTTGGGCAAGGACTATTTTATATCTGTCTTTTAAGCATTGAGCACAATGACATCTTGGTTCTTTACTTCATTTCTGGTGCAAATAACAATCTGGATTTTAGATCTTAGATGAAAGAGGGTTTCAGTCTTTTTAAAGACCAGTTTAAAGATTGTTATTTCTGTAAGCCAAGAAGCATAACAAAATAGAAAAGGAAAAAAAAAGAAATAAAAGGTTGATAATGCTTTCTGCAGAAGTCTAGAAATATTACAGCAGATAGCTGTCTCATATTATCATTAATTATGTATCTGATTTACCAGGAGGTGCTTTGTCATAACAGAAATCAAAGTGGCCTCAGGACAAATGACCGAACCATGATGCTCTTTTAAGCTGGAGCCATGAAAGCTGTTAAAGGAACTGGAAATGGCTGTGTTATCTAAAGGTAGTAACAAAGCTGAACAGAGAGTTTCAAAAGAATCAGAACAACATTACGGTGGGCAGATTCTTTACACAGAAGAATTATATTATTTTTAAGCCATCTGTCAAATCGAAATCAAAGACTTCCAAACCCATGTTGCAGGGTGTGGAAATACCATTATATGCTTTATATTGGCTTGATGTAAAGCTAACTTGGTTAGTTCATGGTCTCCAAGAGTCACTGGCTCTGTTATTTTGGAAATCTGAAAGAGAGAAGCTGTAAAATTTTAAAGTAAAGGTATGTATGTATGGCCAAACTTCACGAACAAAGATTTGGGAAGGGCTATCCCCACGTGGGTGTGCCTTTCCAACCTGCACAGTGGATTTTAGGTGAGGCTCAGCGCGCGCAGAACTGGCCCCACCATTTAAGTCCTGAGGTTCATCTGCCACGGCCGAGTGAGCTTGGACAGTGCCAGTGAAGTCCTCAGGACTAGAACCTACAGCACCCGGCATTTCCCAGGAGGTCTCCCATCCAAGTACTAATCCTGGGCTGACCCTGCTTAGCTTCCGAGATCTGACAGGATCGGATGTCAGGGAGGAATTTAACTGCCCATAAAGTAAAGGTAAAGCAGTGAGAAAAGCAATAGAACTTCTGTTCTCTGTTAATACTAGCATGCTTTTTGATTTTACTTTAGACAGTAGTGATTCAAAGTCGCCAAACCACTCCAGTAAGTTACTTGTTGTCCACAAAACATAATCACAACATTTTCTGTTGCACATATCCTGTGTTCCTCTGAATTTTGAAACTATTTACATTATTCTAAGATGAAAGTAAATTTCTCAACATCTGAGCATCAAACTGCAGTCAAAGTCTTGCTGATAGGAAAAGAAACAAACAAAAATTCCAACCTAAGAAAAAAACCCACATCTACACCTCAGAAGGTGGTAGATCTTACTAGAGTTGATGATGACTCATTTTGCCCTGGTGCACTTTGCTGCAGTTAAAGGCAAATCAGCAGCCACTGGCATAAAAATGAATTGTTGAAGGTAAGATAGCTTCAGCTGGTTCTCTGGGAGGGGTGAGGGGCTAGAGAAGGTGGCCTTTTTCTGCAACAAGAGGAGTAGAAAGCCCTGGTTCCCTAGGATTTCTGACTGGTCCCATCCTTTCCCTCTCCAGGAGACCAAGATGTAGTCAGGTAAGCAGTGCGAGATGCCTGAAAGGGGACTGGAGAGGCAGCAGTTCACCACATGAGGCAGAGAACATACTCTGCTGCCTGAGAGGCCTTGGGGAAGTGGAAGCCTCATACTGTGGCAGGAAATAGGAACCTCTGATTCCTATCCCCACCTCTGCTTTCCAAATTCCTGTTTTTTCTCCAAGCCTTCCAAACCCTCCACTGGTCTCCAGCCTGTCATCCATACACCTGTTTCATGTACTCAGAGTTATCTAAACCTGTCATATTCTCTCTTTTCTCTTCCCTTTATGCACCGGGAGCCCTTCTTACAGATACTGAGCTTTTCATACTGAGCTGAATGTCTTTAGCCAACTCTGGCTGTCACTACAACTCAGATGAGGGCTGTACAATCACTTTGTCATTTCCACATCGCGTGGTGGAGAGCATCTCTGGCAAAGGAGATTTCAGAGCATCCCTCTGTTCACATTTCACTCTATCCTGGTCCTTTGGCCAGTCATTTTAATGAAAACTGGAGGAGAGGAAGGGGAGAAATGGCAACTATACCACTGATTCTATTTAACACATTGAATGCAAACCCTTCCATGGCCCCAAGGCTGTTAGATCAAGACTCGATTCTTGTAATTGCTCATGTTCCCTGTAATAACCATGCTCACATTGGCTGTGTCCGAGTTGCTCACACGCCACTCCAGCTAGGAGTCAGAAAGTGCGGGTACCCACACTTTGGAGTTCAGGAGCAAGTGCCACATGGCTCTTGTCAGTTCAGTCCTGACCTTATACACGGCAGGAAAATGGAGGTCAGAGACTATCATTAAAGCTGTGTTTGAAAAAGCATTTTTAGACCTTGACCACCCCAGGTAGATAATTGTCTACTCATGGCGACAACATGTTTACTGGGGTGGACTATCTTTGGTGGGATTGAATTGGATCTGTCTGGGCTGGGAGCAATGGACATAATGCCCCACTACACAGCACCAGTGAAATCTATTATCTGTTTTTCTGCTTTTAAGCTATCAGTCTAACTTTTTTTGTCCTCTAATCACTTCCAAGAAACCTCGATTATACTTTTCTTTAGTCTCTTCATTATGTTTTTCTCATAAGGTAAATGGATGTCATGGATTTATGAATATAGCTATCAGACAGGGCTATATTCTGATTTATTAGTGAAGACAAAATCATGCAATAACAGGCATTTTAAATAAGATATTAAAATTGTCCTTTCTCACTGTTAAAAGATTGGGGGGGTGTATTATTGTTATTATTTTTGTAAATTATAATTTTCACTGAGCCCAAATGAAGTAAATTCAATGCAGGAAACATATGAAGACTCTGGAGAACTTCAGAAGGACAAAGATACTTTGCTAAACTTTAAAACCATTTATTTGGTTTTCAGTGAGTGTATTCTATGGATTTCTAAAGACTCTAAATCAGCTAAATCCCTGATACTATCAAATGTGGTTCTTGGGCTGTCCTGTGCAGGGCCAGGAGTTGGTCTTGATAATCCTAATGGGTCCCTTCTAATTCATATTCTGTGATTCTATGGTTTGGAATTTACTCTGTGATTTAACTTCATTATTTTCTGTTGAGCATGACTCCCTCCTAATTCTCTGGTCTGCCTTCTGTGTCTGTTTCCTTTCTCTCTCTTCCCCTTTGGCATCAGAGGCATGATGTTTTTTCCACAGCATGACTCAAAATTTGAAGCCAAAATCTGGGTTTGTCTTTTTTTCCCTCCAAGCACTTCGTTCTACAACCAGCTGTTTGTTCAAATGTATAGCATCATAGAATCATAGATCTTAAGATTTTCCTTGTCTTATGTATTTTTCACTCTCCAGTGCACTGTCAAAGAGATTCAGACATTGCTTTTCTCTTCCAAGCTGTATAGAACCTCATTCTCCAGCTTAACATTGCTGCCAGAAGTCCTCCTCTATGCTTCCTGTGGCACTCCACTACTGCCATGGCACTGCAAGATGACATCCAAGTCCACAGGGCTGAGAGTAGTTTCTGAAGGTTACAAACATCAGTCTCATAATGAAAGTAACATATGGGACATCATTTTAAAAAAATGTAAAATCTAAAGCTAAAATTAGACTTTTGGTTCCATCCCTGAAAAGCCATCTTTCTTCCTAGTTGCTGAAAACTCTTTCTGGTACTTGCTGGTGGATTCAAAGAGCAAGAGTGTAGGTTTAAAAGCCTTTCCTGTCTCAAATGAACCCAAGGAAAATTAAGCAAGTCACTGTTTGCATTGCAGAACTGTTATTCAGACACATGTTTCTCCTGTGGGAATGTGGCAAACAGAAACTGAGCTCATGCTTATCATTTAATGATTTCATTGGGCTTTTTCATATGAAGCTTTTCCTCTGGGTGAGGGCAAAAGAAGAGGCTTAGATAGGCATATCAAGACATGCTCAGCTGTGCCCTGAGAAGATGCAGTCTGTCCCACTGTTGAAAGTTTTCTAAATGCATGCTTAAAATAAGGACAAAATTCCTATCAAAATTTTGACAGCCAAAAAATGCATACTACTGTGGCTCCAGCTGGGCATAAGGATCCAAGCAGAAGTGTTTTCTCTTACTTTGTAGTTTCTGGAGCAGAATACAGAAAGATATTAAGTTTGTCCAAGAAACAGCGGGTGTTAAGTCTTCAGTTTTCAAAGATAATTTTAGACTTGAAACAGTAACCAAGAAAGCTAAGCTTGAACATTTGGGTTGATTCAACAGAGAATAAATCAAATTTATTGTTTACAACAAATGTCTGTGATGCAGAGAAATATTTAATCCTTTGGAAAAAGAAATTAACAGAGAAATAAAAAGCAGAATGAAATCCAAGAAAAACTTAAAGCTGTGACTATTTGTAAGCACGTTAAGATACTCATTGGAATGTTGAGCCCATAAGATGTTTTTCATCTTTAAGGGAAAGTAAGTTATCAAATTTTTATGTGCGCATGTATGCATTATATATATATATATATATATATATATATATATATATATACACACACACACACACATATAATATGGGTGTATGAATGCACAATATGCTTTAAACAGGATTTTCAGAGAGCTATTATTTATGGATTTTTTTACTAAGATGGAAGAACGTGCTTAAACTTCTTTTGTAAATTTACTGCTTGTTTTTCTGTCCTAGAAGAGTTCCCCTAAAACATTAAGAGCAAAACCTAATGCCTCCATGTGACTCTTTAAACCTGCATCATTTTATGAGCAGGTGGAGAAAAAAACATTCAAAGTAAATAGGCCAGATACATCAGGAACTAACAGAAGTGAGAAAAAAAAGCCACCTACAGCTGTTTGTATGAGATGGATTATGTTCTCAGGACTGGATTTTTAAGCTCATGTTGCTCTAATGACATGAAGAACATTTGGACCCAAAAGCTATGCCTAGATTTCTGAATGCAGCTTGCCTGAAGCTGCTCCCTGACACTGAGACCAAGGAGCATGGAACAGCCTGTATCCATACTATTAAACTGTCCTACCCTGTAAAATAGGGTGGCTGCAGCTACACCACACTTGGGAGGTGTCCCTGGCCTAAGCCATCTTCCGGTCTGTGCCTGAAAATCATTTGGGAGACCACTACTTGGTCAAAAGCAAGCCAAGGGGCATTTCAATAATTTAACAATATCAATAATCAAGTCCTGTGATGTGCCCTGGCACTGCTTAATTTATTAGAGCAGACACAGCTGACACAGCCAGCTGCTGATCCCTTAATAGCACAGAGAAAGAACAGATGGTCTTGGACTGCTCTCCTCTCCAAGCAGGGGTGCCGGGAGTGTGCCACAGCATATGCAGGGCTTCACCAGGGGCCAGAGGAAACCCGCTCCATGCAGAGCAAGCCAGGGCTCATGCTGGTAGCAATGCTGCTGCTGCCCAGCACCGTTGTTTCCCCTCCCCCATGGGGTCATGCAGGAAAACAAACTACTATTTGCTTGGTCCCAACGTCATGGAGGGCTGGAAGATGCTGTAGTAGTCCACTGGGGCACTGAAGGAGGGACCAGGGTTGGCAGTGGTCCTCTACATGCAGTTATCAGAGTCTATGCCCAGGGGTTGGAGACAAAGCTCTCCATGCTGGAGGCAGAGCATCCACATGCCCTGCTGTGCTTCTGGGGCTTACTCACTCCAGCATAAACAAAAGCTTTGGTATCTGGCTTTTGGTATATAAAAAGGTATAAATACTTCACTGCTGAGAAGCACAGTTCAGCTCAGGTTTGGTAGTTGGACCCCTTGCCAGGGAGCAGTGTGCAGCCACCAGGAGAGAACAGCCCCTCCTCTGGCTGTGGGATCCAAGGGATTTTGTACATGTAGAGAATACTTTTCCTAGTGGCAGTGGGGAGGGAGCTGCTGGGACCTTTCTGTAGTGCAGCAAAAACCAGAAGCAGGATTACAGCATGGGCTGCACTGTGTACTGCAACTTACATTTACTAGTGGTGGCTTGTTATGCTCCTGAGTAGTAGTGTAAGTATCTGTGCTGTTCATTTTTCAAAAATTATCTACAATTTAATAGAATAGTTTTGTTACTGGGCTACTTTTCCATTAATTTTTAATGAATGTATGTAAAGACTTTCTGTAGGTCACTGGATAAAACCTGACTTTTTCTTCAAGAGTCTTTTTTTAAGAATTATAATGAACTAAACAACAAACATTTAAATTACATAAAAAAATGAAAAAAACAAACTAAAACATTAAAAAAAAACCAAAAAAAACACATAATACAGTCATGGATAGACTAGCTCCCAATGTCAGATTCAAGATGCAACTATTTTTTGTCTGTCCATCTGCTTTTGTCTAGAAGGAAAATAGGCAGCACTAAGGAATTTGACAGCTATTGCTTATTTGCCTCACAGCACTCTTGCTGTTAAGACTCCATGGATCCGGCACATGCCGTGGGCCTCAACTCTTTTTCAACTATCCAGTTAAGACTGGCATTCCAAGTTCCTTGTCCTCATTGAGAGCTGACCCTCATCCACTAGGGTCTAGCCTCACATCTATCACAGTCTGGGAAGGTTGACTCAATCTTCCTACAAGAAAAGTCTGCCCCCCAGCAGTCTCCGTTGAAAGCCATCAGCTGAGACAGGCAGGATGAATGCCATGTTAGGTGTGTACATGTCCTCAGAAGCTTGTCTCAGAGATAGTCTTTATCTTGCCCTGATGAATAGTGGGAATGTTACGGCTTTTTAGGTTGTAACTTACCCTTTAGAATTTGCCATACTTCCACAGAAGGATTAAAGTATTTCAGAGAGGAGGGATCGATGTAAACCTGACACCACTGCATGTGGGATGGGACCTGAGAATCCTCCTGGAGCCAAGATATGGGAAGTGTTTCTGATATCAGTAATATAGGCATGACCTTAGAAAATCTGTCCGCAAAATGTGGGGCTGGTTTCAGGCCACTGACATCTATGGATAAGTCGGCATGCCTCAGCTGAAATAACTAGAAAATGAAACAGTGAGCAACCCTGGCCCCAAGTGTGTTGAATCCAGGCTGCATTCAAGCCTGTGGGAGCTCTAAAGGCATTGTGAACACAGGTGTCTGTGTCCTTAGCACTGTGCATGGAGCCTCCACAGCAAAAGTAATGGGGTTGCTTCACCTCTGATGATGCCCCAGCCACTGAAACAGGTCATCACTGAGATAAGCCAATTAAAAAGTAGTAAAAGACCAAACATCCAAATGCTCAAGCCATTCCCTGCAGATCCAGGGTGATTTCCTGAGACAACTCCTAGCGATTTGCTGGCTGGGGCACCCGCACTGGCTTGAAGCAAGGGCAGATCTGACCCAAGCAGTTGGTTTTCAATCTGGGACTGTGTTCCTGAGTGCACCTGGAAGCCTCTGCCAGTTATATGGGACCACATTAACTTTTTTATCCAAGCTCATTGACCATCTCAACAGAAACTTGTTAATGCAATTCCTGAAAATCTCAAATAATTAAGTCTCCTGTTTACACAGCCTCAGCAGTAAGGATGACAGGAGATAAAAGGATAAAAAGCTGTAACAATTTTTACATGATATATCCTTGACAAATTATTGCAAAAATCTGAAGGAAGGGAATTTTTGTCAGATTAATTTTACAATATTTACAATATAAAATGAGGAGACAAGTATTCAGATTAATCCAATCCCTTTCAGTGACACCAGTGCACAATTTTCCTTAAAAAATCTGTATTCCCAGGAATTTGAATAAAAGGCCCATAAACCTCTTATTACAGTTGCTGAAAAAGGAACAGAAGAAGCAGTCTAATGTGATCATACTACCAACACAAAGCCAGTGTCTCATAAACTGTGAAACAGGAAAAGCTAAACTCTATGAATTTCCTCTCTGCAAACCCAGTTTGCTTTTAGCTTTGGCAAAAAATAAAATTATGAAGGAATAACAATTGTTTTGGGACTGGTAGCATAAACAGTCTCTTGCTCCATATGCATCTGAAAAGTCCAGCCACTGTTTTTACCTCCATACAGACAGAAATCATTCTACTCCTGGTCTACTCAGAATTAAAAATGCCTGGACACCTGAAAGTCTGAAGGAGGCCATAAAAAGGTCTGAGGAACATCCAAAAAGCCTGCAGCTGAGTTTAAAAGGGAAGCATTTTTCTTCTCTCCTTGACTACCATTTTCTTGTTGCCTAGGAAAAAGGCAAGTCTTCTAAGTCCCAATATGATATCTCTATACATTAACTAGTTAGAAGAAAGGCTAAATTCAAAACTAAATCACTCAAGTAGAAATTCAGGACCTAATTTGCTGTAATATTAGGCCCCTGGCTCCTATTCTCTTCAGTTCATAAATGCAGATTGGCTAGAGGGACTGCAAAACACAAAGCAATAACATAAAATAAACTATTAAAGCAAAGGACATCGTGTTCCTTTGATTCTCGTACACACCCACACAGATACACCCACACACTCAAAAGCTCCTTGGGAGTAAGAATTCTGAAATGTGAGAAGTCCAATATACAAGAAGGCTGTAAAATAGACTTATTACTTTTTTATGTACATGTCCTGTGCCATTAAGCAGCTTTTCTCAAAAAAAGGCCATGGCATCTACATACTTTTTTTTTTCGCTGCTGGAGAGGTAATTGCTTTTTCAATAGAAGTCATTTCAAACCTCTTGCTATACATTGAGTGACACATCGGACAAGTAATTTTATGTTCCCACAACAGCAAATTAGAAAGGCAGCAGAGCAGTAGAGTAACCACAAGACAACCCTTCTCTCACCTTCTAATTATTGCATAGAAAGCACAAAAAAACAGTACAATGTCCGGCTATTGATTCCACAGTGGAGCCTGTTTCATCCCAACCTCCTTTGCTGTAGTTCATGTCTACATTTCTTTTAAAAGGATTGCAAATGTCTAGAAAGTTAAGTAGGAAAGTTGCTAAGATTTGATTTTACAGTGATCCCTTTAAAAAGTTAAAGACTGTTTTTCTATTTGGAAATAATTTCTTGATTATGTCAGAGGCTTGATTTGCCCTTTAGAGTTTTTCTGCCTTAACCATCCCTCCATTGAGATATCCAAATTCAGCTGTGAGTCCCGTTCACCAAACCCTCAGTTCAGGTTGGTAAAGGTATTCCTGGACAACACTTGCCTTCTCAGAGCATGTTCCAGTGATAAAATTCCTATGTAAATGGGGAATTGGCTGCACCAGCATAAACTGTTTTCCAGCAGTACCATTATTCTTTCAATTTTAAATTTGTTTTTAAATAAAATTTAGCCATCTAGAAGCCACAGGGATTGTATTCTCATCTTAAAGTGGCTGGCGTTTCTGGACAACACTCCTGCCAGCCCACCTTTGCAAGCTTGTGTCTGTCATCTTCAGAGAAAGAGGGCAGATCATCCCAGCTACACCATCATCACAAAAATAGAGCAATGGCTTTGTACATGAGAAGCAAAACAAAGCTTTTGGGACTCAAAGGGCTTTAAAAACTTCTGAATACAAGAGAAAACACTACAGTGCTCTTACTGATAGGCAGAGGAAAAAAGGTAATGAAAGACTAGAGCTGCCACCTCTATACTGGATGTTACAATGCAGAACTGGATGTAGTGCTGAGCTCAGATTGGAACACTTCCCATGTTTCATGGAGGATGCTACAAAGCCCTGAGAGAAAGGGAGTTGAGATGGCCAGCTGTGCTGGTTTTGGCTGAGGGAATTTTCTTCACAGTGGCTTGTGTGGGGCTGTGCTTTGGGTTTGGGCTGAACACAGCTTTGATAACGCAGAGATGTTTTTGTTATTGCTGAGCAGGGTTCACACAGAGACCAGGTCTTATTTGCTTTTTGTATTGCCATGCAGGCATGGGAGTGCATGGGGAGTTGGGAAGAGTCATAGACAAGACTGGTGACCCAAACTGACCAAAGGGATATTCCAAACCACATGGCATGATGCTCAGTACATAACATGGGAGGAAGACAGAGGAAGAGAAGGACATTTGGAGTGATGGCATTAGTTTTCCCAAGTCACTGTTCCACGCAATGGGGCCCTGATGTCCTGGAAATGACTGAACACCTGTCTGACCATGGGAAGCAGTGAATTAATTCCTTGATTTTGCTTTGCTTGTGTGCTTGTGTTTTCCCCATTAAACTGTTTATCTCAGCCCACAACTTTTCCAGCTTTTACCCATCTGATTCTCTCCCTGATCCCACTCCTGGGGCAGTGACCCAGTGGCTGCAGGAGTTTGTTTGCTGGCTGGGGCTAAACCATGGCACCATCTAACACCAGTTTTATTCAAAAGCATGTGACCTCTCCAAGGATTCTCCAGTGTCTGGCTAAAACTGATTCACCCTGCTGAAGAAGGGAAAAGGAATTAAAGGAGTTTTATTATTGTGTACTCCAGTTTACTTTCCTTCCTTGTCTATGTCCTCTTTCCCAAAAGTGTCAAGTACACATGGACAGAAATAGGATAGATCCTTTTGAAGAAGGCAGTGCATTTTCACAGTTATAAGTATGTAAAACAGAAATCAAAAAGTTAATATTGAAAGCACTCAAATAAAGAATTTCCAAATGCACAATTTTACAGCACAGTCAAAGAGAAGTTTTTACAGAATAAATCAAAGCAATGAAAATGGAAAAAGGAACATGCTGAAACTCATACTTCAGTACTTAGATAAAATACCTATAAAATTTAAAGGAAGCTTTACAAGCAATTTACTGTTTGTTCAGATTCCATGACTTTTCATAAATAAAATGACAAGTATGTAAGGTAAACATCCAGATGCAGCATGTCAGTTTTCCCATCTCCAAATCCAAGTACAAAACAAATTACTTCCCTTCTGTGCTTGGACTCAAAATTAGAAATAAGTAGAGCTGGTTCACTTTTGGCTCAAGGGATTGACTTTCAATTGGCTTGCTGAGTTAGGGAGCAGCAATAAGCTTCCTGTTTGCAGAATATAATCTTAAACTTGGCACTTGCTCTCCCTGCAGTCCTCTGGCACAATGGCATCTATTCAGACTGCCTACTTTAGTTGCCGAACACGAGTGCTGAGCATCTCAAAACTGGATGCCTGGACACAGCAGGCATCATTAATAAGATAACTCGGAGTACTCAGCTTAGGGCTACTTAGCCTGTGGAAAGAGCCAGACCTGAAAGAATGTTCCTGAAGAATGATTCAAAACACTAAAGAAGATACCAACTTCCCCCTGCAGCCTGGAAGACCCTTAACAATGAAGAAATAATCCTGAAAGTTTCCTTGGGAGTAGCTGAATAGACAATTATGTGGAGAGGAGAAGGTGCACTCCTAGCAGGTGCTTCTCTGAAAGGTTTTCATTAAATGTTTGCATCTCGTGTGCTCAGAATGACAAGCCTCCTCCTGTGGGCACCACATCACTAACGTGTTTGCTTCTTGTGCTGCCTGGGAAAGTGGAGACCTGGCTCAGGATGAGCAAGACCTGATGTCTTGCAGCACCAAACACCGAGTCAGGAGAAAACTGAGCCCAATGCCCTCTTCCCAGGATGTGCCATTTATTGCCTCCTTAGAGGTGGTCTACCAGTGCCCATCTCCACACCATCTCACACACCACAGCAGCACAGTGAATACATTTCCCTGAGCAATTGATTAGGTAAGTGAACTAGACTACATTACAGCCATCCACTGCAAATTAGAAGATGATCCACTGCTGGCAACACAGTGAAACTTTGTTTGATACATCCTATATGTGTCTACATCTAGATATATACATCAAAACCACATGAATATACACATGCTATATATGTATATAATTTATAGTATGTAGATTAAACATTATGTCATATGGTACAAACCATCGCATTCGTTATAAATATTCATGTATTCTGTAAATAATATACATAAATTGAAATCTTACTCATTCAGAAAAAAGATAATTAAGTTTCTTTCAGCCTTTCTGGGTTGCATTCTTTAGAGCATCTTCCACTGCCAGAAAACCTGTCCCCCAGAATGGGATCAACAAATTTAATCATGAGGTTTGACAAAATATAATGTTGCAGCAAAAATCTCATCAAGAGCTGGAAAGATATGAAGCAATCAGTTAAACTGAACTGCTACTTACTCTGCTTCCATTTTTAACCATGAATAAATGTAACATAAATGTAGACCAACCATAACTCTTCAAGCATTTGCAATCCTGTCTTTCTAATTTTTCATTGAATTTGTTTCATTTTGTGACTTGGTTTTCCCAGTACTGCTTTCTTATTCACTGCAACATACTGGCATTGTACATTAAAAAATTGTAAAGTGTACAAATAAATGTCATTCATAGCTACAGCAAGCCACACTAAAGCTAAGCTGCTGTGCCAAATAATAGCCTGTGAATATCAAGGTGAATTGTACTCTGTTAGTATAGGCAAATACAGAACAATTTAGCTGGAGTCAGTGGATATTCCAAGTTTATATAATCACAAGGAAGTATAGAATATGGATTAACACCTAATACTATTAAGTAAGCTTTAACAGTCTTATACTCATTTGATGAAGTCACAAACATTTTTCAGGTTGTTTTCAGCATGACAGAAAGACTATGAGACCCACAGTCCTTTTCCTGAGAAGTAAGTTATGCAAAATGTGACATTATATTCTCTGTCCTGTGTCAGTCCTCTTATATATTCACTAACTGCATCTTTTCTAGAATTTATCTTCTTCATGTTTCTATCTTCCCCTGTGTATTGGATTTGTATGGACAGGTTTTTGTAGCAGGGGGGTTACAGGGGTGGCTTCTGTGCAAAGGTGCCAGAAGCTTCCCCCATGTCGTGCAGAGCCAGTGCCAGCCAGTTCCAGGATGGACCTGCCACTGGCCAGGGCTGAGCTAAACAGGAATGATAATACTGCCTCTGTGATAACATATTTAAGAATGAATAAAAGGTTTTGGGCAGATGAAAATTGCAGCTAGCTAAGAGCAGAGTGAGAACATGTGAACAACTCTGCAGACACCAAGGTCAGTGGAGAAGGAGAGGGAGGAGGTGCTCCAGGCTGTGGAGCTGAGGCTCCCCTGCAGCCCGTGGTGGAGACCACGGTGGAGCAGCTGTGCCCCTGCAGCCTATGGAGGACCATTGCGATGCAGAGATCCACCTGCAGCCCATGGTGGAGCCTGCATCAGAACAGGTGGATGCCTGAAAGGGGCTGTGCCTCCATGGGAGGCCCATGCTGGAGCAGGGTCCTGGCAGGGACCTGCAGTCCATGGGGAGAGGAGCCCCTGCAGCAGCAGCTTTTCCTGGTAGGACTTGTGGCCCTATGGGGGACTCACATTGCAGCAGTGTGTTCCTGATGGACTGTATCCCATGGAAGAGTGACACATGTGGCAGCAGTTTGTGAAGAACTGTTGCCTGAGGGATGGACTCAAGCCAGAGAGGTTCATGAAGGACTGTCTCCTGTGGGAGGGATCCTGCAGGGAGTAAGGGAAGGACTCCTTTCCCTGAGCAGTGGTGGAAGCAAGAACTGACTGTAATCTCCATTCCCTTTCTCCCTGAACCGCTGCGGAGGAGGAGGTAGAACTTGGAAGGAGAGAGAGGTGGCAGAAAGGTATTTCTAAGATTTATTTTTTAAGATTTATTTTAATTCTCATTCTTCTGCTCTGGTTCTGTTAGTAATAAATCTCATTGATATTCCCATTTTGAGTCTGTTTTGCCCATGACAATGATCAGTAAGTGACCTCACCTGGTCCTTATCTCAACTCATGAACTCGTGGTTATATTTTCTCTCCTCTGCCTGGTTGCAGAGGGGAGGGAGAGAGAGGTTTTAGTGGCTACCTGGCATCTAGCCAGGGTCAACCCACTACACCATGAAATAGAACTTTCTTCCCTTGTGAAGCTGTGTTTTTTACAGCAAAAATATCAGAACATCTGTGTCATTATCAATGTTGGTTTTTAGTATTTTATGGGGTTTGGCCACAGGTTATATTCTCTCCCAGGATGTTACTTGTTTGGCCCCCACCTCATCAGCAAGTAAAAAATCCCCAAATGCCTTGATGTTGTATACATCTTGTTGTCAAGTACAGACATCCCACAGATCTGGCCATAATCATTTGTGGACTCAATGTTTCTAGGCACCATAAATAAAATTCCCTGGATCACAGACAATAACCTGAGGTCACAAAGGAAAATTGAAATGATACAAAACTTGGCTGTGCACGTGCTTAGCAGCACAAGTTCCTTTGCCCTCAAAAACTGGCAAGTCTACTGCAGAGGGAAGGCTATAACTCAAAAAATCATGCCATTCAAATTACGGAGGTGGCAGAGAAAATTATATTTGGACATTAAGTTACAAACGTAAGATGATTGGCATTTTTCTGCATCATTTATATGGCATCACTGGTATCCAAAACAGTATGCAGTAGCTGAGCTGAACTAGGGTGAAGAACTGGTCATTACAGTCAGTTGAAATGCATGGCTCATACTCCATGATATAAAATATTGTGAGTTGTATTCTGGCTATAGGTTCGCTGATTTTCCTCTTCAGCCATGGCCAGCTGAGCCATGAATAACCCTGTTGCTGGGGACCACATCCTCATTGATACATACCTTGTGCCAAGAGATGTACACATCAGTGTCAGTATCCTGTGTCTGTGATCTCTGCTTGCTCACAAGTCACCACCAAGCCCTCCAATTCCTTCACCTCATGGTTGTTCCTACTTATCAAAGCTTTTAATGAGTTTATCATACAAAAACATTGCCCAGACTAATATTAATCTTCAATACCACAGAGGTCTGAAATTTAATTGTTGTGGGAATTTCTCTGGTTTTGCGGCATTTAAATTCTCAGCCACAATCCCATGTCAATGTAGAAGTTATTGTGTCTTGAATACATTTGTGCTTTCCCAGAACAATGTTAGAGTTTAACACTTCAGTATCACTCAGCTTCTTGTTGCATGGTTTTTTTGCAAAATTAAGTTCAGCCTTATCTAGTACATACTAATGAGTCCAAGCTTCTTCTGTTTACATGCTGGGAGTTTCCTAAAGCTAACATAACAGGTTGGAAAATCTCTTGTGTATTCTGTTGAAATGAAAGAATAAAAAAGGCAAAGTGAAAAATTAAATCCTTAAGTAAAAGGGCAAAGCTAAGAAAATTCCCCAGGCCCCCTAATAAGTGCTTGCTTAATCAGGCCTCATATGTTGTCTCCAAACTACACACTGATAAAACCAATTTTGGATAGTTAGACTTGAACAAAAATTCTGAGTTTAGGGAGTCAGCATGAAAATCACTGGCATAATGACACGCTCCAGCAATAAGAAAATTCAATTAAATCATTACACAGAAACATAAGCACTGATGGAATTTTCACAGCTTTAATGAGTCGGGTATGGAGTTCATGACCCTCTGTGAAAAGTGTGTTTAACGATGATGGGCTGGGCCATTGAGTGCCATTATTTAAAGTCCTAAAAGGTAGCTTTTCTTACACTGTGGATGAGTCTAATCAGCATTTTAAAATGTTAGCCAAAATAAAAGATATGTCTCTGCCTTTTTCAGCCTCCCCTTTTACTAGCACCAGATAAGAAAGAGAAAATATGAGTTTTGCAGCATTCTCATATACTAAGAACTAGGTAACTGTTGGTGAATGAAGAGCAGAGTTCAGCTGTATCCATGGGTCATGGCAGTACTTTCAGGGATGTGGGAAAGGGATTGTTTTCTTACTTCAACAATTACCAAGGAAGTTGTCAAAGTAGAAGAACAGGTGAGCTGGGGTTAAGTTGTAAAAGAGAAAGAGCCATGTGTATGGGAAAAGAAGCAGAGTAGGAAGCTCCTGAGTTTAGAAGTAAAGCATGACCAAAAAAATCCACCATACAACTGATGATGCATTTAATGGTAGATACCTGAAAAACAGAAAGGCTATGTTTATTCTTGTAAAATCAAACACATCATTTCAGATTTAACACTGCTAGACTCTATTCTTTACATATTATTAGTGACCCCTGGTATAGTTAAGGACCATTTCAATTAACACTGCCCAAAAGTTTATAGTTGTGGTTAAAAGTCAGTACAGCTAATCCGTTGACATGAAGCATCTCGTATGAGAGAGGAGGATGGGTTATCAGTGTGGATGCAGCACGTCATGCAGCAACAGCATCAGGCAGCACTCCCTGGCAGTTTCCATTAATTGATGTAGATATAGCTAGTAGGTCCATCCCTGTTGCTCCAGTCACAGGAGTTGTACCTGGACTCCTTTCTGCTTCAAATGTACCATACTGCCATTTATTGCAGTGCTGAGTTCTGGGTGTATGGTCAGAGCTTTTACAAGAAATTAAATCCAAACCAGAAAAAATGTCAGCTGAACATGTCATGAGATTATTTGCATGGGCATCTTTATTTCATTTGGTTTACTTGGATTTCAGATCAGCTCTTGAAAACACTTAGGGCTACATATGAAATCTTCAAGTCAAAATTTTATTAAGATAAAATTGAATTCCCTCTTTAGGGAGTAGACAAAATGAAATCCAACACTAAGAAAGAGAGAGAATTACTGACTTCAGTGCTCATAGGAGAAGTGAAATGCTATTTAAAAAAATGCACAGTGGGTAAACACAGCTCCTCATATTCTCTCTCAAATTGCATTTAAGAAATATTTTATTAGGGTTAATACCACTCTTAAAGTTGTTATGCAGAGCTGGGGAGAAAACACTTCTCAGCTTTCAAAGAATTGTGGTCTCCAACTTTCAGAAGATCTTCTTTGATTTTCAAGCTTTCAGTGTCTCCACCTACTTCTCTTCCACAAGCAGACAGGAGTACTTATTGAATATATATATGTTATCCTGCCATATAAATACTGTTCGATTTATATTTCCCATACTAAATAAGCTTTTCTTTGTCTGTTTAAAATTCACCATGTAATAGTCAGTGTTTGTAAAATCGTGTTAAATAATGAGAAGAAGAAAAAAAGAAAAATGCTTCAGGCAACGTTTCTCATCACCTTCTTCTTAATGTTATTATCACCACAATGCACAGCAAAAGAAAGGGTCCAGAGCAAAATGATTTATCTAATGTGATAAAGTAATGAAGATCTGATTCTGATTGTCTGATATTATTCAGTATTAGTAAGAAGAAAGTCAGCTCCTCAGTAGTCTACATTTTCTTATAGCTAAAATTTAAATACAAGATACAAAAGAGTGAGAAACTTAAGCATTTGGGGAATCACTTTATTTCCTCCTAGACCCTGATCCAGGCAGTTTTCAATGTTCCCACTTCCAAGAAAGCACTCAGCTGTACGGTTTTCATCAGCATCCCTGTTCTCAGAAGTCTCCATGCTGTAGGGGACAGGTTGCGGTCAAGGCAGTTCGCTCAGGAAGATGCTGTATATTGTGCTGACCATGGCCACTGCTCCCTCTTTAAAGAGCAGAAAGAAACATCTGTGGAATAAGCCTTATTTTCTGAGGAGATAAAAGTTATAGAAGTTATTACTAAAAGAAGCAAGGCAAGAACAGAGAAAAAAGTAGGATAGGTCCAGGAGGGGACATAGGAGAAAAACAAGCCTAAGTTGCTGTGCTTTTTATAGATGTAGAGGGATTGCCATTTAAATGTTGATGTTTGCCAAAGTAAATCAAATAAAAAAAATTAAAAACCAGACCTTGACACACAATAGTAAGAGCAATTACTCTGCACTGTAGTATTTGGAAATAACCCAGGTGTTCCAACATTTGATATCTAATGTAGCTCAGATTCCCACTTGCACTTCTAAAGAAGCTGCAGCCACCGCTATAGGTGGCTCTGTGAACATTCTTTGAAGTGTTTGCTGCAATGCCTGATTGTACCTGACGGAAACATAAAAATAAAAAACCCCAGAAAGTTCTTGCCAGGAACTGTAATCATTTAATCTAATTGCTATAGATTTTTTCAATCCATGAAAAGGACTCATGCAATTTTAGTCTGAATGCCTTTGCTTGAAAAAAAAACAACTAAAAAACAAAGAAAAAAAAACCAACAAAAAACACACACACAAAAAACCCACTAAAACCTCCCACAAAAGCTTCTGTGACAGAAATTTCCTGTGCTTGTTTGCTTTGCAACAGTCAGACTTCATCAATTCAATATCTCTGTTGCAGACAAGCTCTTTAGAAACCAGAGGGCAGGATAACTGAGAAAATCAAACTATAATTGCATCAATCTCTTTTTCTCTTAACTGAGACTGGAAGTCATTCCCGGAGATATTTTGCGACAATCCCCTCCTCCCCCCACCCCCATCCCCTCCCCCTCCCACCCCCACCCCCTCCCCCCATCTAGCTAGGTGCAGAATCACCTTGGGGTTTTTTGTCTATTTGTGAGAGTCCCTGAGTGTGACATAGGAACACACACTGATGTACTTCACAGAAAAGGCCTGGGTTGAGGCCATTTAACCATTAGCTATATATCACATGGGTTTCAAGCATGTGAACAACAGGTGAAATCTAATAAGGCTTCAAAAAATAAATAATATTATACATCTGTCCTTCTCTGATGTCATTATTTCTTATAGTTTTCAATACAACTTATTTGTTATGTTTTGGAGCATGATCATGAAAGCTCTGCTGCTCATGGTCAAGGAAACAGCTATGAACAGGTGGAGTACTTTATGACCATTCTTGTTGCAGGGTGATACAATGATTTGTGTGAATAACCATCAGTGCAGAAAATTTTCCCTTGTCAATGTGAGTTGACAGATGCTTTGTCTTTCACCTATAAAAGCCTAAATAAGTACTGGATGTTTTTGAAAAGTACAAAAATCCAGTAGTGAGATGACCAGTTTAAAGAAATTAAACCAATGAAATTCAGTTGTTGTCAAAATGTGTATCAAAAAAAAGATTTGATTAAAT
Source organism: Pithys albifrons albifrons (assembly GCF_047495875.1). NCBI lineage: Eukaryota > Metazoa > Chordata > Aves > Passeriformes > Thamnophilidae > Pithys > Pithys albifrons. The sequence continues at coordinate 10,424,021 of NC_092458.1, forward strand.
AGAGTGCTATTAATTCTACAGCTATTGCAATGGCATTAAATAGTTGACAACCATATTTCCAAAGTTATGTGACATTTATATCAGGATCCATTCCTCTTTTGTTGTGCTAGCTTGTCTACTCTCCTGCCTTCACCTCCTTTATAAATAGTTACTTTTATTCAGCCTTAAGCTTCTGCCCCTCCAAACTGTAGGCTCACTCCCAGTCCATCCAAATATGGCAACTATTACCTCTTAAAAAAAAAAATCCTTACAGTTCAAGTCATGCCAACCCTGTCCATCCCAAATCTCTGCATGCCAGTCAGGACTGCAGCTTCCTGGAGGAGTTCCTGATACTTTTTCTCACCCAGGTCTCAATAACTTCTCATTTGTTAGCCAGCTCCCTCTACATCTACTCACACCACTCAAAACACCATTCTTTTGCAGGTATCACTGGGGTTTATTTCTTCCTGCTTCCATTTCTGCTGTACCCTACCAGCTACATTAACAACCCTCAGGAGAACTGTGCACCCCTGCCACCACCACCATACACTTGTACTGCCCCTCACCACCCCAATCTCACATGACTCAAAAGTTTTGAACAGAGGTAGTATTCTCAATAAGTTTAAAATGTTTTATGGTTTAATACACTTTATATTACTATTTTCCAATCTCTGTCACCAAAATTCCTCAAGTGGCAGAGGGAGAAAATGCTGGAAAAACTTCCATCTATGCACCAGCACAACCCTGCTAGATTTGTTTCTTCTGTTTTTCTTGTTTAATGAAGTTGGATGGAGCGCAGCCCAGTTGTATACATGTGAAAACTGTGCCTCATTAGTCGATAACCCTTATAAATGTGTCAAAGACTATAACTTGTATTAATGTGCTAAGAAAATACTTCTACAATTACTACGAGATAATGAAGACATTGCAAGTTCAGTTAAATCTATTGTAGGAAGATATAATGAGTCAAAATTCCAAACAAAAAAATTTGAAGTCAATGTGTCTTGAGAGTTTGCAAAATATAATGCCTTATGAGCAATGTCCAGACAATGGAACACAATTAATTTTGAATAGAATTTAGATGCCAAGCAAAGGCAGAGCACTTTACTTCAAAATGAAAAATACCAAATTATGGGTTTCTGTACATTCTAAAGCAATGAGAATAATAGCAATGAGATAATTGAGAGGAAAGGAGTGAAATGGAAAGAAATATTAATCTCTTAGACCCTTATGATACAAAGGTTCCATGCAGTTTTTCTGGTTTTAGATGCACTTTTCTTGGAAAATTTTAAGGAATTCAGTGAAGACTTTAGAGCAGTGAAGACCTGTAGAGCACTTTTTCACCTAGAAAGGCACGCTGCCATTAAGACTATAAGAACATGCCTACAGGGAAGTTGAAGCAGCACCCTAAAAGTCCTCTACTTTTGAAACTCCCCTTTGGGGCCTCCATATCCTGACCACAGGACATGCTCTAGCAGAAGCATTGTCTCACTTGAAACAGCTTCACACAAGATGTGACTCTCCCTTGGCCACTTTCACATTCCACTGTTTCCAGAAACAATGGTCAGGGTCCCTTTCAAAGCAAGAAAAAGTGCTTTGAAAGCACCTCCAGGCTGGATTGATTGCCAGGGAGAGCACTGCAACTTAGTAAGTGTTAAATCATCATCTCTACCCCATCTTCACTGCAACTACACCCATCCTTTGTAACAGAGTGAAAGCATGTCAAAATTACAATCTTTGTTCTCTCATCAACAAAGTGGTCAATAGTACCCTTAGGCTACACGGTCCTTGAAAACCCTGGATACAAAGTTAGGGAAAGTAGGCAGTGCAGGTTGTATTCTGTTAAAAATCCACAAGACTGGAATCAGACTGCTGCACCAAAATTATTTATGTCCAAGTAAGCAACTGCTTGTGGTAGGACAAACTGTTCTGAGGATCACCTTAGACTCAAATAACTCAGATCTTGGCACAAAGCACCAACAGTTGCCATCTCCTACTGCTGTCCTTCAAATATGCTGTCATAGTGCTGCCTTTTCCTCCTCTAATGCTCACACTTGCAAGTAAACATGCTGTTCCTCTTGCTTTCTCCTGACCAGTCCTCAGTGCTGGCTCATCCATATGCCTTCTGAAGCAGTGAGAGTGCTCCCACTGAGGTCAATGGCATAAGCTCACAGTAAGTGCAGCTGCAAAGGTGTTACCTTACCTGAACAGTAGTGAGGAATGGAAAAGATTTTGTGGAAACTCTCACGATCTTAGCTAGGGACAGCTTGGCCTCTGTATTGTTCAGGGTAAGAACAGGTCATAGCCATTCAGGACAAGGATAATGCAACTGTAGAAATACAGTTGAATTAGTTAAAAAAAAATCTTCTGAAAACTAACACCATTAAACCAATAGTAATAAAATAAGCTTGGTAATTCCGCAAAAATTAATCTGGAAGGATTCTGAGAAAGATTTTCACTGTATTTCCCTAAATTGTTACTTCCTAGGAATAGCATTCTAAATTAAAAAAAAACCAACTTGACTAAGTAGTTTTACAATGCCCCCATAAACCTGTAAAATACAATGTAAATGCACAAGCAGCTTTTTTTTTTCAAGTGTATCACAGAATGCTAACATGTAGAGTAGAATTCTGTTCTCAGGAATAAACCAAGGAACAACCTCTTGATCTACCCACTTATGTCATATTACATCAATTACAGAGCATTTGAACACCTTCCAACTACTTACAGTACAAATAACAATCTCTGCCTCCTCTTCCACAATAGGGTTATGTTCATCTTTATAGTTGGTTTGTGTGTCTGGTGCCTGTATAGTGTGTATCACAGCATGTCCAGTGTCTCTGGGTACAGCACACAGTAACTATAATAAGAAATAACAGAAGTGAAGCAATAGCTGGTTCTTGTGTTAAGATTGTGTGCATATACCAGCCTGGGAAATTGAATGGGTAAATATTGCATTTGCTTTTGAAAGCAAGTGTCATTTATCACACCAGCATGTTTCTCATTTTGAAGAGGCAGATTATCATCTCTACTGTTGAAGATTTCTTGTCACACTGGTTCAATCCCATGTGTATCTCCTTCCTTGTAAGATAAACCCCCCCATGAAATACTGGTAGTGAGATTTTGATTTTCACAGTCATCTAATAAAAAGCACTTCATTATTTATTCCATAGGCATCACTTTGGAAATAGCAAGCTCTCTTTTAACAGGGAGATGATTCAGTTGTAAATCATAACCAAACTGTGCAGATAAAACTTGCAAAGAACTTTTTAATTAAGAGAATGGATGAACAATTCATAATTAATTATTTGGGAACTAATGCCACCTCAATTTATCATCAAACATTTGCAAAGGCGATACATGCACTTGTATGCCTCTAACAGTCTTTATGATCGCTACTGAATGCTGGCCCAATCCACTACAGTATGACAGACATAGTCAGGTCATTAGTCCTTCATTGACACATCCAAAAAAATTGTATGAAGGATGATGTGAGTTATCATCTAAATGCTCAGATTCTTTAAGGATAAAAGAATCAGGAATTTCAAACTTCATGCATATTCATCACTTCAGTGTGACTGGCTGTAAGCTGTTATGTGATGATTTGTGGAATCTCTTTATGTACAATTTGAAATTAGTTTGATATTATGAATTCCCTGTGTTTAGTTCATGAAGATGAAATTTAACTTCATATACAGAGTTTGCCTTCCCCCGCCATTGTTATCTCCTTATTTTTATTTTGTACTGAAGTTCTCAAGTGATTCAGGGCTAATAGCTGAGCAGGGATGCCATCTTTCTGCCAGCACATGTCACACAACCTGCTATGGAGACATTCAGCAACTATTCATTGCTAACTTCCTCATTCATATAATCAGATGCGCAGCACCTTAGGAGCATTAATAAGATCCTTCCTCTACCATGGTCACTGTGTGCATCATCACATACATCTGCATCATTGGTGCAGGAGTATTCTGGTCACTCCATCCCAAGGACAGTTCCAGAGGACAGAGAAACTGGAGTATGCCTATATGTGGAGACTCTCTGATTCTAATTTCTTGTGCAAGGTAACAAAGAATTACCGTTTACTCGAACAGTTGCCACTTGCATCTCCACAGTCAGAGAGCTGAGAGTGAGCAATAGCGTGTGAGGGACACTAAGGGACCATTTTTGCTCCTGGCTAGTTAAGGCTTCTAGACATTAAAGACCTGTTTCTGGCAAAGATGCCTAGACTTCATGGGTGAAGTTTATTAAAGAAATGGAGGAAACAATACCAGATTTAGTCAAGTGGCAGAAAGCCTTTCCAGCAGTGTGACAGGTACCCAACTTCCTTAAAATCTTGGTTCAAAGTTCAAATTTTTTCATCCACCAGGATTCTCAAAATTCAGCTGGGATTTCAAACCAGAATGTCACAGTCAAATGCAACCCAGATAATGAGACCCAGAAGCAGCAATTAATGAATTCTCAAAGCAAAATATATTTATTTCAATATTAAAAAAACCACTTTTTGTACATAGACATTTAATTTAGATTTACCAAAATATTTTGACAGTTTCCAACAATATTCTATATCAATACTAGACATTCCTGAGGTTCTCATGCAACTTTTATTCAGACTGAGAAAAGAAAGATTAAGTGAAGCCTTCAGGATTCGTGGGAATTTGTATCTCACAAATCAACAAGATGTACATGTTTCATGCAGGTTACTCCTCTGGGCTTGCATGCAGCTAAGGTCTCCTGTGTAGGCTCTTTTTTCTCATTTGGCAATTTTTGGTGGAGAAAATCTGAGGGATATATACATTTGTCTGGAGTTTCTGGCCTTCTGTGTGTTAGAAGGTTCATGAGATTTTGTTGGCTATGCATAATCCAACTCAACAGCACCAGCTCTAGAACTAGATAGGGCTGCTGGAGATTTGCAGTAGAACAAATTGCATATATTGAAGCTGCCCTGGTGTTCCTATACACAGCAAATCAGCAGTAATTCCATAAACAGTAGATCCAACCTTTCTCATGGCCCTCAGCCCTCACACGAATTTTCTTCAGGAAAGTTGTTACCCTTCTTATGTGCTCTCATTCCTAGGGAGACCCCCATTGTGTTGGATCCTCAGGTACGTCTGCACAAGAACAAATCACTCTAAGAGAGCAACAGCAGATGTTTCTATGCAAACACCAACCTTGGACAGCATTCTCACTAAAATAACATAACAGAGGTAATTACACAGAGGAGCTGGGTCCAATTTGTGATTAGAAAAATTAAATAAAACAAACTGGTGATGCTCAAAATACTTAATAATGTACCTAGTGGGTTTTTTTCCTTAGTCATTCCTATTGCAACAAACATGCTATTTGTTCCCTAAATTGTTTTTTTTTTCTCTAAGTTGGCCAAAATATTTGTGTTTGGAGTACTGCAGTATCCCTGCCTAAGCTAGTAGAATGGCTTGCCAAATAATGTCTGTGGACACATACAAAAGCTGGAATGAAAAACAAAATGTTAATGCTGGCCCAAAAGTAAGAGTCAGGCTTTCAAGGTCAGCTAGAGGTAAGTGGTTCGTTTGTTCACATGGTGGTAAGTATTAAGCTTCTGAGGCTTATAAGGGAATTAAGCCCAGATGTTTCATTTTCTAAGGAAGTGATGTACTCAGCAAGCTATTCTATAATCAGCAGGGGCACATTCATCATGACTTTTCATTGCCACCTAAAAGAGAGAGATGTGTGCAGTTTTTTTAGGGAACAGCTGCAGACAAAGCTGTCTCCATGCTGCAGTTTCTTCACCTTGTTCTCACCTACCTTTAAATACACAGCAGAAGTACCTAAGCCTTGTATCTATGCTCAGTATAAGGACAATGGGGGCAGCCAGAGAGTTTAGCTCAGATGCTGCATAGGACCTGTCCCGTGGAGATGCAGGTCTTCAATGACTATAAAGGCCAGGACAGGTATTTCAGCTGGAAACTTAAAGTTGAAAGAATAAACACAGACACCAGTATAAAGGTTTTTGGGGTGATTCTTTGGACACCCAACTGTCTCCCTGGGTGGAGCAGAAAACCACAGACATGGCTTTCAACTTTGGATCCCACCTTGTGGAATAAAGACCTAAAAGTTGTCCACCTGTGTCTTCCTCTATGTCTGTCTTTTTTTTCCCCTCTTCTCTCTGTTAGTCAACTCCTCAGTCACATTTAAGTTTCACTGATCTATGTTGATCCCTAAGGAACTACCCTGGAAAACCTCAGGAATGTTGGTAATAAAGAGCCACATGTAGCTCCTTGGCTGCAGGAGACTTACAAACAGTTCAGATGTCACTCTTAGACCTAAACTGTACCTCTCAGGGCTGTATTGGCCCCACAGTCAATGGGTTATCCAAATCCTTGGCTGCTGGAAGGAGCTACTGAGACGTACTTTTCCGGGTTGCAATCCAGTAATGTCTCCCTCAGTCCTGTGGAGATTGAGCAATGCATTTGCAGGGTCAGACTGCCTCCCCCTATTGACAGCAGGTTAACATGAGTACACACCTAATCTGTATTCTGCACTGCTTCCCAGTGCACTTCCAGTCTCAGTTCAAAGTATCTGTGACTAAAGCCTTTCATAGCAGAGGATATAGATAACACAGAGCAAGTATTTTGCCTCATGAAAGACCTCCTGTAGCAGGGAGATCGGTCAGCAAGGCTGTTGTCTGTCTCAGGATCTAGGTGCAGATATGTGTAGAATTACTATCACTGAGCATAACCATCTACAATTGTGGAAATTCCAGAGATCATGGAAACACCATCACGGAGGCAGTCTGCAGTAACAACTCAAAATGAGAGTGAGCTACAGCTCACAAACAAGCAGCCAGCATTAATAGCTATGGACACAGCAGGTACAAGAAATAAGAGAACAAAGACAGAAATAGAGGAAAGATGGAGGGAAATGCTAGTAAATCAAACAACTACAAGGCCTGACAGGGTACATAGCTGAGTGATTTTAATTGAATTCAAAGTGTTACTCAACTGTTTTGTGACTAAACTCTGGTCGATCGAAACCTGATTTTTAAGGTTATGCAGAAGTTTAACACATGCACAATAACAAACAAACCTGATTCCAAACCACAGGATTTGCACAAACTCTTTCCACACAGAGATACCTATATTTTCATGGTGTCTGCATACCCATATCTCTCAGGCAGTTCAAGATATTTCAAAGGCCAATGAAGAAATTCAGTGAACAAATAAAACCAATAAAAACGTATAAATATTTTTAGGATGCTAGTTGTATCCCTAATATGCCATTTTTTTCAAGGGGGGGGGGAGGGGGGGGCAGGAGGGGAGTAACAAACAAACACAAAACCCCTTGACTAATGCTTTATTAAAATCTGGAATATTATTTAGTCATTACTGATCCTAAATCATTTGCATATTCTTACAACACTAACATACAACTCACTGGATAAAATATTAGTTTGGGGCATTACCTTGGATGTCATGAGCTTTGTGAACTAAATTCTAATAATTACAGGGGAGTAACATTTCAGTATATCTGTGTGAGTCCCATATGCATTTGGGAATCTTTTGAGAGTAATGTTACAGAAATTAAAGGAGAAAGGAAATAATGAAGACAGGCACAGTGCCATTTTAACCCACACGCAGTTTTATTCAACACACTTTCTTGGGACCGCATTCAGGCATGAGGAGCTCGTATCAACCAGACACTTACTTAGTATGCAGCAGCACTTAGGCCAGGAGGATTGCTGATGTCGTGGAAGCTGTTCAGCCTAGACAGAATAAGCACAGAATTTAACCCATTCATCACTGCTGTGGTCATTTTCATTTGGCTACACAACTCCTACCTGATCTGATCAAGGCACAGAGTCTCTCCTTGGGCAAAGGAATCAAAACCTGGCCACACCTTCTGATTTCTTTACAGTCTTCAATCTTACCATAATGTCTTCACATGCTACGTTATGTCTGCCTGCATTTAAAGCACATCTGACATTATTAATGAGTTTTCTTAATTAAAAATGATTAATGACAAATGTGAAACAATTCAGTTTTTTTCTATATAAGAAAAATATCTGTGTTTTCTAATTAAAAACTCCAAATGCTGTTGCAATAAAATAATGCCAAAATTAACAAAGATAGATAAAATAAATCCAATTACTAAAGACTAATAGAATGAGATTCAAAGATAAGATGAAAAAGTATCATGATAGTGTTTTATTGTGTGTGTATACTCCATACAATTACTACATAAAATTCTAATCTGAATCTTCATAAGATGCTATGCCACATGTTCCAATGTTAGCTGTCCAGGAATGGAAATTTAAGAATTAGGTCAGTGTTCAGTTGTCTTTTGCTTTTCAGACTCTGGAAATCTGCACGGGTCAGATCCTTTTGTTAGCTTTCAACAAAAAGGGAGAATTTGTGCTATCTGAAAGGTGAGAGAAGACAGCATATTTTAGCAAGCCAGAGGTACGGGACTCAGGGATATTTGGCAGCTCTTTTCCTCCTCCAGAGCAACCAGTTTAGACTCTCCCAGCACTGCTGGTTCAGGCAGAAGGTTCTACATTACCATTTACAATGCTGCCATCTATTGACGCCGGTGGGCTTTTATCTCTTATAATCGGTGTTACTATTTTCCTTTAGCAACTTCTTGCACTTTTATTGTTTTTCTCGATGGGATTTATCTGGCTAAACATACCCACCTGCAATAAAAGCACCTTGTGAGAATTGCTTCAGGCTTCCTTGAAAAATCAGTGGAAGAAAAAAGCACTTCTGGGATGTGATTCATTTCTACCCAAAGTAGATAACCAACATATATCAGACGAACAGCACCCAAAAAGCATTACTGTGCTTTGCCCGTGGCTATAATGGTATCTGAAGAGCAACTAGCTCAGGTGTAGAGATCACTGTCAGACTGTAAGTAGGCACAGAGAGACAGCAATTGGAATGACACCCCCTTACTCAGTGGGGAAAGTTGTCAGAGATGCTGCTGATTTTTAATTCACTAATTTGTATCCACATTCAGTGAAGCCACAGAAGGGAGATATTATCTACATCTAACTTTGAATAAGAATAATGTCATTTGGTCTAGAAGTTCAGCTCCACTTCTTATTTTCTTTGGAAGTAAAATTGTCTCTAAGATATTACTACCTCTCCCCCAACTCTGTCTTTGGTAGCCTGTCCCTCAGAAAACTAGAGGTGATTAAGACAAGTCTCATGTGTAGTTTCCCACGCACAAACGCATGTACACATTCCCTCCCTTCTTCTGCCCTATGTCCCTATCCTGTGGCTCCAAAAGGAGTATTAATTTTTGCCTGTAAATTTTATGAGTTGTAAATTCAAATTATACAAAAGCTAGACCTAAGTAGGATTTGTTTTAATCCGAACATGAACTTTGCATCATGGTGGAAAATCTTCTACAAATAATGTAAAATATGATTTAATAAAGAACAAGCAGAGTCAATAATTGCAACACTTTGGCCAGTCAATAATTAGTCTACAGCTCTAAAGGTGACAGGTTTTGGATCATAGTAGAGCAACAGTAGAGAAACACTTCAATAACACAATCTTCACAAAATTATGCTCTACATACAAATTCCTATAAGTTTAGCAGAATCACACCTTTATGTGTAACAGAAGCAAAGTTCTTGAACAGTGTGGTTACTGCCACTTTCCAACTTCTTATTATCACAGCCCTGTGCTGGAAACAACCACCCTTCCAGATCTGATGACCAGAATGCTGTTTTCATCTTATATCTGCAGTAAAGTGTTTTGCAGATTTAAACTTTCTATATTTTTTTTACAAACCTCTAGTCATTAAGGTCATTGCTTCTTAAAGAATAAGTTAATGAAATTAATTGACTAATTAATGAATCTGAGTAGCGGGTTAGTGCTCTCTAGGATGTCTAGACTTGACAGCTTCCAAATACTGCTTCTCATGAAGAAAGTTCCTTACTCTAATAGCTTCTCTAACACAACATTTCACTCTCTTGCCAGGAAACATCTGTCAGCAAATAATGTCCTTATTTTCAGCCTGTTGAAGTAACACTGAAAGCTACAAGAAATGTAGTCTTGGGAGAAAATAGTTCAAGAGGAATGTGCTGCATTAGGGGACATCATTGATAATACTGATCAATGAAACCAAAGCTCCACTGTGATGCATCTGGCCCCCAACCTCAGACAGAAAATCTGATGTTGGAATCAATAGGAGTAACACTTTCATCATCAGCGTTAGATTTAAGAAATAAATTGTAGGGGTATTCACTTTGTTCCAGACCCGGATTACATTTTTCATGTTTCATGGGTGCAGAAGAAAAGTATTCACAAAGCAAAAACTAATGTGAGACCTTCTCTACTCTTGGGTTGTGTGAGGGCCTGCATAAGGCAGTTGCCTTTAAAAGCAAACCTTTTTACCAGGTTGCTCCTTCTCCTCTAGTAAGGTGGACTTCAAACTCATTAAATATTTACATGGGTTTCCAAGGAAAACACAGCTCTTAGAGCAGCAGATATTTTGTGAAGTGAAAGATTCAGAAGTGATCCAGTGAAGTGATCAGGTGAAACACAGAGAAAGAAACCAATTTCAGCAGGCGGGAAGTACTAATCTCACTGTTCAAAAATGCAGATAATCAGAGGTTTATTTAATGTGATATTCATGTAAATCCCATAAGATACATAACTTTTTTGTGCTTCCAGAGAATAACTGTGCAATCACAAATATGAATAAGTAAGGCAGGTAGAAGGGAATAAGCAGGAAGCAGTGAAAATGAGAATGTATATTTTATAAGTAAGACTACCACAAAAATTATTCTTTTAAACTGAATTATTACAAAACTAAGAACAGCACAATTCCATTTGCAAAATCTGCATAGCGTTACTTGAAGTCTGGTAACATTTGAGACTGATAACAATAAAACCAACACACAAGCCAAAGCTTTGTGCCATTTGCCTTGATGTCTTTCTCCCACAGAGAGTACAGCAGTTCAGCAATAAGGCATGTCCTGCTTTTAATAGATATGTAGCATAAGAAACACTTCACTGAGTCCTACCAAAGGTGTAGCCAATCCATCACACTCTGAGAGTGTCCAGTGTCAAGAGTCCTCAGAAGCATAAAAGGCAAGCATAGCACAGCTCTTTCTTAGTGCACAGGGACTTCCTGAGACAGAGCTGTATCTTGATGGCTAACAGATATTCCTTGTGTCATTTGCCTGATAATATTTTTAACCCATTGACTCTCCAAGTTAACCTTGATGTGCTGCTGTCCACAACCTTCAGCCATCAGTTTGCCATGTGCAAGAGCAAGCATCAGAGTTTGAGCATAAGCAATCCAGATCTACCTGTAGGAATACACAGATCAGGGCAAAAAAAGCTGGAAAAGACTTTGAGTGCATTGGATGCTTATCAGAAAAAGCAGTCTAGCAATTGCATAATACACTTCTTCTGCCTTGGAGACAGAAGGGCTGCCCCTAAACCTTTTGCCCATACACAGGAAAATCAAAAAACAGTTGTGCTTCAGGGACTGACCAGGACCATAGACAAAATCTACTGTAGTATCTAGACTTCTCAGCTCTGCACAGGTGCTTGACTACCATGGGATACCATACAGTGACACAGCAACTGGAGGAAAAGAATATGTAGATGATGGAAAGGCCACCAGTGTTTTAAGAGGGGTGACTTACTTCTACTAATATGCTGAGAATGTTCAATATATTTACATCTTACAATTAAACCCTTGTGTGTTTTACTATAGGGCTGTCACTGCCAGATTACCTTCTCCTGCATTCTAAAATATTTGTGATAAAGCAGGAAAGTGCTGCAGCAACCAAGTGTATACTTCTGTGATTTTGATATTTTGTACTGATGATAGCAAATAATATCTAATTCTGCCTATAATTTAATTATCTGAAAGTACTAGATATAATGGTGTAGTCCAAATGTTATTCATAAAAAACTTTCATAGAATCATAGAATATGCTGAGTTGGAAGGGACACATCAGGATTATCAAGTCCAGTTCCTGGCCTTGCACCGGACACCCCAAGAATCACATCATGTGCTTGAGAGCAATGTCCAAATGCTTCTTGAACTTGGTGCTGTGATCAGTTCTCTGGGGAGCCTGTTCCAATGCTCAACCACCCTCTGAGTGAAAAGCCTTTTTCTGATATCTTATCTAAACTTTCTCATCTCTTCTTCATGCCATTTCCTCAAGTCCTGTCACTGATCACAAGATGAGATACACTCCACGAGTTGACCAGCAACTCTGCTGCTGTGCAGCTTGGTGGGAAGACGATCTAATTCAGTTCATATATACAAATTCTTTCAGATCTATCAACTATAAGTATCATTGATCAGACAATTCACAATGATACGCATGTGAACTGCTCTATTGTTGCTGTTGCTGGAACCATAAACAGAATCAGAATGACCTTGGGAAGGAAAAATATACTGACTTAAGGACACAACAGCAATAAACTGCAGATCCATTTGTATTTTGACTTATCGTGCCTTTTTGCCGCCTGTTCCAAATATTCAGAAGATTCAGCTACTAAGCAATGGTTGGTTTGCTTTGGTTTGGGTAACATGTTAACATGCTAACATGTTGAGGGGTGCAGTAGAGTAAATGTTTGTAGAGTAGATAACAAAATAGAGAAATTGAACAACAGCAAGTCTGCAGGGCCAGCAGAGTATTTCCCTAAGAGTTCTGAAAGCAACACAAGTATTGACAAGTTGCAATAGTTAAAGTTCTCAGTACAAGAGTACAAAGTAGCTAATTGATGACATTAGTGAAACAGGTTCCTAAAAACCTTATGAGATATTAAATTGATGCTCATACCAGGAAAATTAGTAGGAATTATTTAAAAAATAACTTCCACAGATACATGGAAGAGAAATGTAAAAATGTGCTCCATGAATGAGACTCAATATGAAACTATGTTTCACAGAGACAATTTAATTAAAGACTGTAATAAAGGTAAGTTGTCTCAACATGGTCTGCTGGGATTTTTCAGCAGGCAGGGAGTTAGACCACACCAGGAGAGTTGGAAAAAGAGAATGAAGTAGTTTCTGGTACTGAAAGCATTAATTAAAAGTGCAGAAAGTAGAGAGGACAAGTAGCTGTTCACGCTTATGGTAGCAAGGAGCCTCCAGGGAGCTCTTCTTGCCAGGATAAGTGGTGGGAGCTGTGCTAATGTATTACAGCCTGTCCATGAGCTGTCCAGAGAAGGGCAAGGATGATGGGGTGGCATGGTCTGGTGAGGGTACAGTGCAGCTGAGGGGTTTATCGACCATGAAGAAATACAAAACAACATTATATCACCTGAGAGGAAAGGATGAAAGAATAGGTTTTATTCAGCCTGGAAAAGAGAAGGCTTAGGGGTGACCTGATTGCAGCTTCCAGAACCTGAAGGGAACTTACAGGAAAGATGGGGCAAGACTATTTACAAGAGCATGTAGTGACTGCAAAAAGAGGAATGTCTTCAAACTGACAGAGGGTAAGTTTAGATTAAATATTAGGAAGAAATTCTTTAGTGTGAGGGTGGTGAGACACTGGAACGGGTTGCCCAGAGAAGCTGTGAATGCCCCATCCCTGGAAGTGTTCAAGGCCAGGTTGGATGGGGCTCTGAGCAACCTAGTCCAGAGACAGGTGTCCCTGCCCATGGCAGGGGAGCTGGAACTGGATGAACTTTAAGGTCCCTTCCTTAAAGATCAGAGCATGATTCTATGATCCTATGATAGTGGCAAATTTAACATGGTATAAAATGCTACAAAGGGAAAAGCACAGTTGCTTCTTCACTGGCCATGACAGGTCCCCAGAGGGCAGTTTACACACAGTGCTGTGAAAATACTAGCTCAGTGCAGAACCCAAGTAGAAAGTTTAGAAATTAATTAGGGAATCAATAACCAGAGGTATGACAGTGCCACACCACCACCACCACAACACACCCAGGTTTGAGTCACACTTTAGCTTGTTGAGCACTGTACACACTCTGGAACGAGACTTGGGAATCAGGGGCCATGCGGGGCATCTGGAGCTCACAGCTTGTCCAGGGAAGGGCAATAAAGCTGGTGAACGATCTGGAGCACAAGTCCTATGAGAACCTGGCCGAGGGAGTTCGAGCTGTTTAGCCTGAAGAAGGCCCAGGAAGATGTTGCTCTCTACAACTACCCAAAAACAGGTTGTAGCCAGGTGAGGGTCAGCCTCTTCTCCCAGGCAACTCTAACAAGACAAGAGATCACAGTCTCAAGCTATACCAGGACAGGTGTAGGTTGGACATTAGGAAGAACTTCCTCGCAGAAAGGGTGATTAGATTGGAATTGCCTGCCCGGGTAGTTGGTGGAGTCAGGTCCCGGGAGGTGTTCAAGGAAAGACTGGACCAGTGAGTGCCACAGTCTGGTTGACACGGTGGTGTTCAGCCACAGGCTGGATCCGATGCCCTCAGAGGTTTTTTCCAACCTAACTGATTCACAGCGCCGTGCCAGGAGGCTCCGGGGCCACGTCCCATCCCAGCGGCGGCCGCGGCGGCGCCTCCCGGACCCGCCAGGGGGACGGCACCGCCAGGGGGCGCAGCGGGGCCGGCCCGGGCGGAAGCGGCGCGGGAAGCTCCGCTCGGCCGCGCCGGAACCGACCGAGAGAGCGGTTCCGCTCGGCCCCTTCGCCCGCTGGAGCCTCAGGCTGCCCGGGTGGGTGTGGGGACGGCGGAGGGGCGGGCGAGGGGCGGCGGGAGCGGCCGAGCCAAGGGTCCGGGACGGAAGTGTGGGAGCCCGGGCGCGTGGCGGAGCGGAGAGGAGGTGACTGCTGCACCAGGCGCTGCATGTGGCACCAGGCGCTGGCTGCGGCACCTGTACGGCCTGGGCCTTTCCTTTTCTCGGCAGCACGTGTGCCCCGGGCCGGGGCGGCCGGGAGGGGCTCAGCGGGGGCGCTGTTCTGCCCGGGGCCTGTGCTGGGCCACGAGGCCTGTGCTCCTACCAGCCCTGGGTGTAATTGTTTGCCCTGTCTGCAGGGGCCAGAGCTGCCTATGGCTTCTGTGAGCCCTAAAGGCACTGGCTGGAGTCTGGGCACGACTTGTGTGCCGCCAGGAAATGAATTATCCTTTCAAAAGCAGTAGTGGGGAAGTTTCATCCTCTTATGACCAAACTGACCAACCATACACGAAATATAAACTTACTGGGGCTGCTGATAATAGTACAGCTTCCAGCAATTGGCTTTTGACCTCTGAATTTTGGCCCAAATGGCTTTTGGGTTTGTGTCCTGGAGCTCAGAGAATGAAGACCCGCTTTTGGGGAGCCACAGAGGATTACGCTTGTGTCAGCCTCTGCTCAGGCCAAAAGAGCAGTAATACGTATGCTAAAGTTTGTAAACATTACTGTACACTAAAGTTTGAAAACAGTATTTTGCCTTATGTGTATTTGTATCCCTTCCATCCACAGGAATTGCTGCTGTTGTAAGGACACTGACGTGGACATGATAGTGATAGGTGGGTCTTCACAGCACTCCTGTTGGGATGAGAAGCAGCCACAACTGCATCATAAGTACAGGACAAATCTCGTATTTGCAGCCATTCACAAACAAGAATGCAGTTTATAGTACTGGGAATTTTTACCCCTTTTTTTTAAGGGATATAAGTTTTGCTGCCAACTGTCTCAGCAATCACAGGCTTATATTTCTCCGTGACTGTAACTGGGACGCTTCGGTATTAAAGTTAACGTCATAGACTAGCAGTGAACAGTATTAATCTGAAGTAAAGAATGTCAAACCGCTTTTCAGACATTTCCCTTCCCTCTTTTGGTGGTAATTCTGCACCAAGAGTAAGCATCAGAAATACAAAATGAAGTAGGTGTTTATGGGAGGATGCACACACTTGCTGAAATTAGGAGAAGTGTACCTGGAAATGTAATTCCTGTATGAATGTCCTGTCACATTTTACTGACCATCTCTTACTAACCGTTGCCAGGAGCTGGAGGCTGAGTTAGGGACAGCTCTGGCCTGTGGTCTCACAGCAGAGACAAAACCAGCAACGGCCAGAGGGGTGGACAGCTGTCTGTTGTTTGGGGCATTTCCGATTTAAATGGTGTTTTCAGGAAAGCTTTATATAGATGTGTTTTTTGAGACCTGCTGAATGTAATGAAATGTCACCTTCCTTTAGTAATGTCTTACGTTTTTATCATAACATCACACAACAGGTTAGTTAATCTTGTGTTGCTTGGTATTGTGAATAGTCGAGCCCTCCCTGATCCCTCACTGGGTTTGAGCTGTCCCTGCTGCCTCCAGCGTGGCCGCCGTGTGGCAGCGCTGTATCCAACACACCACTCGTCCCAGAGTGGTATAACTCACCAAGTTATAAACCTCAGGGTGTCGTGGTTGTGCCTCACGATATGACAGACATTGTCTCATTTTCTGTTGACTTCCAAGGGAATTAAATGCTGTCATTGCTTTGATCAGATTTATTTTCAGTAATAGTCACCTGCCTCAAGCTGGTAAGGGAACAGGCATGTTTTGATGAAAGGGAGTACATCTCTGGTTAATTATCAGTGGAGAAATATTTTAAAAATGTGAAAAAGGAAGTTACATTAATAAAAAATTTCCATCAATAGGGATCAGCATAAGCAAACAAGTCTCTTTGCCATTTTAAATTCTGCATTTTCTGGTGAGTTTCGTATGTTCAATAGCTTCCATATTTTATTATTAAAAGTATAAGTTACAGAAGTAAAGCTGTCACATTTGTTTTCTGATGCTTGTCATGTTTCTTATTTTATGTAGTTTGTTTTGGAAGAGTAATTCTGCAGAAAATAAAACAGACTCATTCTTTAATTTAATGTCCAGGTTTGCAGCATTGTTATGCTCTGCTTTATATTTGTAGTCTTAATGTTTCATAAATTATTTATGAAAATAATTAAAGTTTGTTTCTGTGTTTGGCAAAACAGGTTTTTCATATTTGGTAAATAAACTAGTATAGTTGGATAGTTTTGCCAGGGTTTTTCCCCTCCTTCCCTTTCAGAAAGCACATGTACCTTGTTGCTTTAAAAGGTGTATTTACATTAAGCTTGAACCTGATCCTGTTCATGCTGAAGCTAGTTCAAAGAATTTTTTGTCATGTAGGAATTAGATTGAACATGAAAATTAAACATGTACTTTTTCTGAAGTAGAAAATTAAAGAATCGGCTACCATGGGCTTAGGTTTCTAAGTATGAGAAAAAGACACTATGGCAACATCTACAGTATCCAGATGTGTGTTGGAAAGAGACAAAAAGTATATGTGTACATCGTGAGAGCAGAGATAAAAGTTTTGAAGAGGGCTGTTGTTGGAAATGAGGTGTTTGAAATGCACGAGGAGGGATGGCACAGGAATCTTTGGTGGGTGTGTGGGTTGGAAGTGTTATAAGTCATTGAAGTGTTTTGCAGTGATGTCAGTGTTAGGTTTCCTTCTTCCTCCAAGCAGGCAGGAGGGAATAAAGTGAAGTCACAAGCTTTGGTTGCCTAAATCAGATTGCCTGGATCCGGAGCCTTTGCTGCCATGAGTTGTCTCATCAATTTCAATGAGACTGCTTGTGTATGTCGAGCTTCTTGTACATAGGTTGGTGTTACCAGGGATTTATGAGTTGGAGCTTGGTGTGGGCTTTAGAAAGGACAGTAATTTGCTTTTGTGGTAGCCACGATTTGCATTTTGTTTGAATATGGCCCATCCTGCTCTCCTTTCACACAGCGGGGCTGTGTGAGGCAAAACACTGGTTTTTAATCAGTATTGTTACATGTGAAGCAGAACACAACTGGTGTATGTACTGTATTCATATGCATTTAGACCAATCCTAGTTTTATGCTCTTATAAATCTACAGCAGTTTTAAGTGCTGTCTTGGCTGTATTCCAGTGTTTCCAGGAATAGTATTTGACCATTTCTTGGGGGTCGCAGCAGGTATTTAAATGTACTGTTTCTTTTACCTTTCACTGGCACTCACGTACCAAAGTTCAAGATGAGAGTGAAAAGTGTCAGGAGGAATATGTGGATGTAGCAGGTAACACATCTTAATGTAATAAAATAATTGCCAGACAGGAAGGAGTTCCAGAATATTTCTCAATGATTCCTACTGGTAAATTATACTGAAAATGCTGGTAATTAAAAACCCTACCTGGTGGTTATGGATGTCTTGTTCTTGTCTTGTTCTCCCTCTTTCCCCACTTTTTCCTTTTTCTTTCTTTTTTCCTCATCTGGTTGCCCCTCTCCCTGAAGCCTTTTCCTCACATTTAAAAAATGTGACTGCAACCTGAACTGACTTGTGTTTTCTTTATAGTAGGCAGGATCAGATTCTGGGGGGAAAAAAAATTGAAAGCAGGGTCTGTATGTGGTTATAAGTGCACCACAGGTTTAAACAGAAATCTGCTGCTTGAGTGGAGTTGAGATGGGTTTAATCATTTTATGGCAATTGCTTCTTTTATATAATTCCCTGTGCAGACACCTCTAAAAAGTGAGAACAGTGTGCTTCCTTTAAGTTTATGATTTTTGTTTGGCATTAATTTGGAAAATAAAGGTTGTAGAAGTGGGATGTGTGGGAGAAAATTGAAAAGAAAAAGTTAAGGGGAGAAATGTTCAGTCCCAGCATTTTAGGCTGCATTGTAGAAGGCTCCCTTTTAGTTTTCTTACTGTAGTGAGGCAGTTTAAGGAGTGGGTTATTACGGATGCTCATCAAAATCTATAAATAAGAGATTTCAACTAGCCCCAAGAGAGAAGGGATATTTAATAGTTGTAGGCCACAGTACTCAAATGTAACAGAAATACATTCAGTGCCTGTGTCAATCTTCATACATGTATTACAAATTAAAAATCTACTGTTTTCTTTTCTAGTTCACCCTGATCATCACTAGAACAAACTCCATAAGAGATGGTAAGAGTTCTTTATGGGTTTCTATGTGATAACTTAGTCACATTTTATATAGAAAATGCATATGAACACTTTTATTGAACTGTGAATGCTGATGTGTAAAAATAAGATGTGAAAGTGGCTAAATTGCTTTGAAAATAGAATTCAGATTACAACAATGAATGGTTTGTCTACTCCTGGGAAGACTCCAGAGACATAACAGGAAAATAACAGAGGACTCTGATCATTTGCCTTAGATTTATAGCTTTTGTTTCCTTGAGGAAATCTCTTATTTCCATCTATTCCACAGCTGAAAAAGCACAGACACAGAACTAAGTTAGACTAAAAGTGTTCCTTTTCCTTTTCCACCCCAATGTAAAACATTTCTGTATTTTTTTTAAACAGATGTATTTTTAAAATTCAAATGTAAGAGGGGTTTTCAAGGGTCACTTTCAACAAAAAAACCCCACAAAAAGTAGTTGGACAAGCACCAACATCACAGTTCTGTCTACATGAACTGACTTTTTGTCTTCCTTTCCCCTAAGTTAACAACTGGAACTAGTCAGCTAGACAAATCAGCCAGCTGGATTCCAGAGCTTTCAGTAAAGTCATCAGGGCCCTTTTTAGAAACATTGTAGAATTCGAGACAATTTTTGAGCTTTAAAAGAATATATTGTCTTGTTTGGGGATATATAGACTGTAGGAGATTCCCACTTTGTCAACTTTCATGATGTTTCAAAACTGGATTTTAAATTATTTTAATATTTAAGGTGAAAAATAGACAAAACGTTTTGAAAGTGACCTGTGACTGTATCAGATTTTATAACAGGACCTTCTCATCTGTCTGCTGAAGGATGAGGAGTCAGTGTGACATTCTTAAGCAAAGTGAAATAGTAAACAAAACATTGTTCATCCTGACTTTTAGGTAGTTGGGTAATTAGGAATGAAGAAATTCCATATGGAGGACAGATGCTTTTCTTGTACCCACTCATTTTAGGAATAATCCAGACAGCATGGTCTGGTAACAGTGCAATGTTAGACCAAGAGGAGAATAACAATGAAGTTTCATCTCCATGAATTCTTACTTTTCAGGAAAGATAAGCTGTCTGCACTTTAAAATCATATATCTGAGCTTCACAGCCCTTCACAATTAGGTTGTAATTTTCAATAGGGAATATCTTAAGTAAAGTCAGTTTGTTGTGCTGGGTTTTCTCTGTGTACTCTGTTAGCTGAAGGTATCTTTTTTCTGAGAGCACTTAGCAATGACCTTAAAAAGAAATAGTATTTATAGATCTCTTTTGGGAAAATGGGCTCAATTTTGCAGAAATATGGTAGCATGAGAGTTACAATTATTATTCCAAACTCACTAGCATTTGCATTATTGCCTGAGAACCAGAGAGTGAAAACAAATGTAAGGAAACTAAATTAACCTCTCTTGGCAGTGTTAGCATTAAATAGAAAGTATTTCTTTGGTTTGTTTTTTCTGTTTTGCTTTAGGTTTCTTTTTTTCCAAAGAAACATTTGTTTTGAGACTACAAAATGGTGCCAGTTCTGATCAAGACAACAGACTTAAAGATTTTTATCTTGTATGCCCTTTAAAAAGAAAAAAAACCCTATTTAATAAAGAACTGTAAATGTCATGTTCATCTCTGAAAACCTCAGCTAATCCTGCCATAGTTTTGAGCATTTGCCAAAACACGGCTTGATTAAGTTTTCCGATTTGAAGTACAGGCTTTCCATTTTAGCCCACATAAAAGATTTTCTATGGAAATTAAGACATGGGAGGGAAGGAAAAAAGATTTGCTGTTTACTTTACTTGTGCTAGGCTATAGTGTACTTTGTGGCCTTCTTTTAAGATCCTCTATTATCACACTTTTTGAGAGTAGGATGAGGAGGAAGATGAAATGGCTTCTATGAAGGGAGCCCAAAGCTGGAAGAACTGTGAGGCTTTGTAGTTGCTCATGAGGGGAAATCAACAGTTTAAAACTGTTTTTTTCAAGACAGCTAAGATTAGCTGGAAGACAGGAGAAAGTGTATTACAGTATGTTTCATTCTATAGAACTATTTTTCTCTGTGCTTTATCAATGGCACTTTATTACCTCTTTTCACATTTTTGTTGCTGATGAGTACAAAGGGGAGATTTACTGGCAGCTTGCATTTGGCTAAATACAGTCTTGGTTTTGATCGAGGCTGTGATGGATATATGAACTTGTCTGAATTGCCATTTGACCTTTTCTGAGAAACTTTGGCAGGCAGATGGAGGAAATATGTTACTGGATAAAATGAATGCCTTTGTTTAATATGGAGGAATTTTAATCTCTTGTGTTTTCTGTCTGTGGATTTGGAAATCAGGTGTAGGTTGTAATATCTACACCTTGGAATGATTCAGTTCTTGTAATTCACACAAGTGGCTAAGGAATTATGGAATACATCCACAAAGCATATTCCCTAAAAAGAATGGATTCCCACTTCGAACACTTGGAAAATATCTTCTGGATACTACAACTTGTCTATTGCTAGTTCTTCCCTGGTAATTGTGTTGATGCAAAACCATCTCTTGTAGGAGTAATGAAGTGTAGTGCACGTGCACTTGTTTTTCAAATCTGTTTTCTCATAGGTAAAGGATGACTAGTGATTAAAAGGCAAAACTGTGCTTGCATTTCACAGAATCACAGAATGGATTGGGTTAGAAAAGACCTCCGAGATCATCAAGTCCAACCCTTGGTCCAACTCCAGTCCCTTTACCAGATCATGGCACTCAGTGCCATGTCCAATCTCAGTTTAAAAACCTCCAGGGATGGTGAATCCACCCCCTCTCTGGGCAGCCCATTCCAGTGCCTGATTACTCTCTCTGTAAAGCATTTTTTTCTGATCTCCAACCTAAATTTCCCCTGGTAGAGCTTGAGCCCGTGCCCCCTTGTCCTATTGCTGAGTGCCTTTACAGTGTTTCTCCCTTCAATTATTGTTTGGTTTCTCTCTCTCTTTCTTTGTGACTTTTTTTGGAGGGGTTGATTTTTTTGTGGTCTTTCCCTCTCCCCGTGTTTTGGC
This sequence comes from Pithys albifrons albifrons, assembly GCF_047495875.1. NCBI lineage: Eukaryota > Metazoa > Chordata > Aves > Passeriformes > Thamnophilidae > Pithys > Pithys albifrons. The sequence continues at coordinate 10,445,862 of NC_092458.1, forward strand.
CACAGGAGGACACCGAGCCGTGGTATTTGCAGAAGGTGTACACAAGGTACTGGAAGCACTACGACTTAGCCATGCGCTGGATGCGCAGGCACCAGAGAGCCTACAGGAAAGCCGTGGAGTCCTTTTATCACCTACCATGGCATCCTCCGGCAGCCTCTCCAAGCTGCCACTACTCAGATTGGGATGGGAAGGATCTGCCACATACCCGAAACCGACCACATGGCAGAGCTCTGTACCCTGGTGGAGGTCAGCAGTGCACAGGTGCCTACCAAGAGAGGGAGAAGGGTGACCAGGACTCCGAAATTGAGGAGGATGCTGGAAGGGACTCCGAAATGGAGGAAGACTCCGAATCTGAAGGGGAGATAGAATATGACTTGAGTAACATGGAAATCACAGAGGAGCTTCGCCAGTTCTTTGCAGAGACAGAGAGACACCGGGAAGAACTGCGTAAGTCTATACTTTTTCTGTGTTTTGTGGTGTTTGGTGGCCATAACATTGAGTGCTGGATGGCATCAACATTTACAGGTTTTGCAGGAATTCACTGAAACAGGCACTGCAAATGAGCAAGACAAACAGAATGAATAGGCAAAACTGAGAGGTGCACTTAAGTACCATTCATTAGAAATAAATCTCTGAAAATGTTTTTGGTGAAGGAGAGAGAAAATTATGACTTCAAAGAGGAGAATAACACTTCTGTCCAGAAGACAGTATTTATCTTCAGTGCTGAAGAAAAAACACCAGAATTTTTATGGTTAAATCTAGTTAATGTGCTGTTATTTCTGAGGGGAACCCACAGGAAATGCTTTACTACATCACTGAACTTTAGGGTAAGCCTCAATGTATTGTATAACATGGAGCAGCCATTTTGTTATTCTTTGGCTAACCTGACAGGAAAATTTCATGACTCTTTTCTTCTCTGCCTGCATCCTCTTCATTCAGTACTATACTACAAGCTTCTCTTTGTTCTGCATCTTGATCTGGACCCAAGTCCTTTAGCAGGGAATGTAAGCTGAAGACTTAAGATTTTCCTGAGGTCTTAATCTCAGAGGTATTGGTCATTTTGTTTCTGTGAAATCGTTACAATAACTAAAGGATTATGCTGTACTTTATTGACACTTTGCTCATATACAGATGTTGCAGGCAAATTTATCATCTCTTTTAAGAAAGCAGCATGATGAAAATAACTTCCCATGTGACTCCAGTAGGAAATGCCCAGAATGAATGCTTAATAGAGCTTTCTCTGGAAATGTTCTAAAAATGTATAGTAAAAGCAATGATTGGGAGGGGAAGATAAAAATGGGGTTTTGTTCTAAGTTCTTTGATCAGAGGGTATCCAGTCAGCTGAAACAACTCAGCTTAACTTCACACTTCTCATCAGTATGAGACACAGTTCATTTGGTCAGCAGAGGAAAGTGAGTTAAGGAGCTCAGTTGTAGTGCCTGACATGAATCCCTTTCTCATCATGCTTTTGCAGAATCAGCTTGGTGTTCTCTGGTGAAATGTTCCTTTGATGAGGTACATGATGCTTTAAGATGCTGGGCTGCTTCTGAAAATGCAGAGCATTTTCTTTGGAATAATTTTGACTGTTATGGTTAGTGGTGTTTAAAGGTATGCGAGTAATTAAAGTGGTATCCTGGGAATTGGGAAATCTGGGCTCAGAGATGTTCTCTATCGCATATATCCTCTGTGACCTTGGTATAGCTATTTAATCTCTTCCTGACCCCTTGCTGACTGCTCTTGCTAAAAATATGATTTGGTTCTTTGTGATGAGCAGGTGAATTGGGAAGAGGTTTGTGACTCAGAATACCGATTTTACTTTTGTTCCTTCCACCACAGCGGTACTTGGAACCTTCTGGAATGATTTAGGTCTCTGCTCTGTGCTGTGTCCCAACCTAGTTCTGGATAACTGTGACTCCATTCACTTCAGTGGCACTATTATAGATCTCCATGGAAATTTAAGCAGGCTCTGCTCTTTAGCTATTGCATGCCTCAGTTTCTTTAACTTCCCTGACAAAGTGAGGATAGTACTAAGTAACTGTCTTTTAACTCCTCAGAGCAGGAAAAAGTAACAAGTACTTGATTTAATTGAAATTTAGAAGTGCCATGGAAATCTTGGGTGAATGTTCCTATCTAAATGCTAATTTTGTGAGTAATTAAAAATACATTATGATCTCGTTCAGAAATATTTTTTTCTTGCATGATGAGGGAAAAGGAAAATAGAATAATTTTTTTATTCTGTTGAAGTTTCTCAAAAGAAGAAACATAATCAGCAATAGGAGGGGAAAATCACTGTTTCCCTGATGATGTGGAAACAAGCTATGGAGACAGTGTTGAAAGCAGTTCTACTGTACTTCAAGAGGTAATTTTACTAATTTTCCTGGTTGCTGTTTATGAACAAAATTAAATTTAGAGGTTCATTAAGCTGTGATCAATAATGATGCTGTCATATCTTTCTTACTGTGATGAAGAACAATTGTCAATCTGTATTGATGCTTGAGAGGATGGAAATAATGCATCCACAAAAGAAACCCACAGTTACTTAAGTATTTTCTCTTTAATACTTTTTCCTTTTAATCCCAAACTGCATATCCTGAGCTGCCCCTTCTATCTTAGGAGCAGATTTGTAGAGAAACTTGGGCACTGTAAACCTCAGTAATACCCGAAATTTAGGCCTCCAAGTCTGAAAGATACTCTTACAATGGTGAGGTTGTTGCCTCAAGAGCTTTACATATTCTTTAAAAAGAATGGAAATGTTTGGGTATGTCATAGTGGAATATCAGTAGAGACCTTGATGGTCAGTTGAAGTACAGCTGTTTGGGAACATTAAGAGGAGAAGGCTGAGTCTTGTATTTTCTTCCTCTGGCACAAATAAGGGGCTCCAGGTGAAATTCACAGCCTTTGACTCCTACACCTTGATACTCACTTGAGAAAAGACATCCAACTTGGTCTTCCTGTAAAAGAAGAGTTTGCAAGAGTTTGATACATGTTTATCTGCAACTTACATGGGAAAAAAGCAGCAATGGGGCAAATAGAAAAGAAAATATGGCCTATAAAGAAGGGCATACTAATCTTTGTGAAGGTGTTTTTCAAGCCCTGCAAAATTATGAAATGCTACACAGCATTAGTGCAGCTGTTTTGGACACACATAGTAAGAGTCTGGATTTTCTGAGATAGAGTTGGTTCCCACACATGATCCACATCTCATCAGCATGTAGAAAGAAAATTGTATAGACTATACTCTTCACTTATAATGCCTGATATAGGGCCTGCTGGAAATAAATGATCACAGACATAGAAGATAAAATTTTGCAAACTTGAACTGTTAAAAACTTAAATAAGCCTCAGATGTAGGTGGGAATGAGATGACTCTAAGATCTTGGAGCTGTTTTCCAACCTGAGTGATTCTGTGATTCTGTGGTTCTTTGAAAGACATTTTTTCTTGGATAGTGACATACAAGCCTTAATGCTAATTGCAAAGAGAAAAGTTTAAACAATAAGAAAACCTTTGTTTCAGACTAGCCAAAGAAGAAAACTTAAGGTTCGTTTCATTTTTTGGTAGCTGCCATAAACTCACAGAACAAGCAAATTCCTTACTTCAGTAGCAATTGTTTTGTTTTGTTTTCACAGTGGGCATTTGCAGTGATTGGCTGACTTGCAAAGTAAGGGCTTTGAAACTGGCAAACTTACTGCATGATTTGACACTGCTGCAGTGATACAGTTCACAAGCAACCTCTTTTAAAATGATCTTTTTTTGTTTTTGAATTCATGTCAAATTCTTAACTGCTTTTTAAATTCATGTCATATGTTGTAATCAAGTTACGTGTTCCTGGAAAGCCCAGAAGTAATTGTGAACAAAGGGGCTGTATGAACTCAGACATACAAATGCACTACAAGCTCATCCAGATATATGGTGATTTTGGTGAAAATCCCTTACAAACAGTTTTAATTCCTTTCCTCTCCAGTTGTTTCTTCATACGCAATCATAATTATACAGTGATTCTCTTTTTTTGGAGGATTTTCTTGTTAGGCTAGTCTGCTATTCTGGTTCTTCCTGTAACTGGTGCTCCTAATACACTACACTCCTTGGCAATATTTTTAGTTGCATTTAAAAGTCTTCCCTCTGGCTGTTGGAAAGCATCAAGCTGTTGTCCTGTTACCAGACCTGTCGGACTTAGGGAATGCACCAAATTCTGCAGCCATCCTGGATGTAAAGGACAGAATGCACTAAGTTGCCTTTTTATATTTGCAATGGGCGATCCCGTGGTGTAATGGTGAGCACTCTGGACTCTGATCACAAGGTCATGAGTTCGAGTCTCAGTGGAGACCATACCGGGCAGTTCAATGCCTTCCTGCCATCACATCCCATCAGATCTCGGATGCTCAGCAGGGTCAGCCCCGGTTAGTATCCGGTGCTGTGACAGTCCCGAGGACTTCACTGTCACTGTCCAAGCTCGCTCGGCCGTGGCAGAAGGACCTTGGGACTTAACGGTGGGGCCAGTTCTGCGCACGCTGAGCCTCACCTAAAATCCACTGCACAGGCTGGAAGGGCACGTGGGGAGAGCCCTGCCCAAATCTTCGTTTGCGAAGTTTGGCCATACATACATATTTGCAATAATGAAAAGGGCAGAAACCAAGAAAGGAAGATTCACAAGCCTAGCAATTCTGTAAATTGTCTAATTGCACGTATTTATTACACTTTTAAATTTAGCTTTTGAAACGTGGTTTCTCCTTATGCAGTTTTCCTTTGTTCCCTTTTTACATAAAAGAGAAAATACTGCAATTGGGTGAGTACAGCATTGTGAGTACATTGAGAACTATTCTGTAGTAAACAGGCAACGAGACAGTGTCTTTTATTTAGAAACAAAGAAAAGCAAGGGAAAGTACCATCATGTCTGTTCATTACTGAAGGATAATAGTCTGTCATTTGTTAATGCTCTGACTAGTTTTTTCCATTAAAGTTCCTGTTTTATTGCCCACACATACCCTCCAGCTTTTCCTAAAAATCATGTTGTCTCAACTTAAAATTTTCATGCTAGATGGAAAACATTTTTTAAAAAAATGACAGGAAATGGTGAATGAAGATTTTCTTTCAAAATTGCAATTTGTAGGTTTTTTCCCTCAGGTTTCTTTTTCTCTGAAAGATGATAGTTGCCACTGCCTCTTTTGTAAAGGGGGAGTAATGGAATTTTCCATGTTTTGATATTTGAATTGTCCCAGATTGGTGAAGTTTTTGGTTTTGTTTAAGGCCTGTATGCTGCTTTGGAAAAAAGACTTTGATTCAGGGTTTGTGCCGCTATGTTTTCCTTATTTCCTCTGCTTTTGGCAAATGCTTTGTCCTGTTTTGTCTTTTTCTCTATCAGACTGTAGCTGAAATGCTTAAGCTACAAACCACTGGTCCCCGGCATTTCTTTTAGTTTCTTCCTCCCTACCCTGAAATGCCCAAGCAATGTGGATGGTGAACTTAACATAAATCTGATCAACTTCCTTGGCTTTATCAGCCTTGGCCAACAAACTTTTTGTCAATCAAAAAGTCTTTTTTGACATGAACTTTCACTGCAGTTTTAGAAGTTGAGTTGCTAAAGCTTCTGAGAAATGCCTGTGAAATAAGAGTGCTCTCTGTAATCATAGAATCATAGAATTGATTGGGTTAGAAAAGACCTCTGAGATCATCAAGTCCAACCCTTGGTCCAACTCCAGTCCATTTACCAGATCATGGCACTCAGTGCCACGTCCAATCTCAGTTTAAAAACCTCCAGGGATGGGGAATCCACCACCTCTTTGGGCAGCCCATTCCAATGCCTGATTACTCTCTCTGGAAAGAACTTTTTTCTGATATCTAACTTAAATTTCCCCTGCCAGAGCTTGAGCCCGTGCCCCCTTGTCCTATTGCTGAGTGCCTGGGAGAAGACTGCCTGTGTGGGGGTGCTTGAGAGATGCTTTTGAAACATGTTCTTTTGTGTAAACTGAAGAAGGAATGAGAAAGTCGCTCCTTTTGCACCACATCTCTGATCTTGATGTTTGAACCTTTTGTTGTGTAACAGCAGAATCTTCTCCAGTGCACATACTGTGTCCAGCATAGAGTCTGTGGTATTTGGTACTGGAAGCCAGCAGCTGAGAAAACACCTCATTACTAGAAAAATAAGGGAATTATGCCTTCAGATCCTGGATCTCTGGGAACAGAGACACTCTGAAGACAAGTTAATGCAGTAAGATATACAGGTGTTTTATTAGAAGCTTCTAAGGTCCAAACCCAAGAGGTCTGACCCCTAGATCAGGAAGTTCACAACTTTTATACCCCTTATTAACATCCAATCACTACTCTTATTTCCCTTGAGAACCCAACCAGAGGGGCCTGTCAATCTGCCCCCTTCTTCATGGGGGGGGGGGGGCAGTTAGGCCTTCTTCTGTTGTTTGTCTCCTGTTATCGTGCAGGTGGCTTCTCAAAAACACTGTGGCCTTGGCTGAGCCTGAGAATAGCACCCAAAACTTGTGAGAAAGACAGTTAATATGTGCACTTAGAATTTGAGCAGTTCAGAAGAACTTATGTGACTTCAAGTCCACCAAAATACATTGAATTCTTAGGCATCAGGAAAGTGCTACAATTTTCACTGTTTTAATAGTGAAAACTAATCTGTACTTGAAAAATCAAAGGGTCTGATTGTAGTTGGAGAGCAACAGTTGGGCACAGTTTTATATCCGTTTCATAATAGGCAAGGTTATCTTTGTACTGAGAGTATTAATTTGGGAACACAGCCACTCTTAAAATGTATGATAGTCAAGAAAATGCCCTTGGATCTTATGCTAGGGACAGAATTTAGTTGAGTTTAGGAGAATGTGTAACTCTGCTGTGCGACCCTATGTCTTTCCTATCAAGCCAACATATTTTGCAACAAGTGTACAGTGTGCTGTGCAGGTGTACTTCCTGCTGCATAGAATCATAGAATCGATTGGGTTGGAAAAGACCTCCAAGATCATTGAGTCCAACCCTTGGTCCAAGTCTAGTCCATTTACCAGATCATGGCACTCAGCGCCACGTCCAATCTGCGTTTAAAAATCTCTAGGGATGGTGAATCCACCACCTCTCTGGGCAGCCCATTCCAATGTCTGATTACTCTCTCTGTAAAGAATTTTTTCTGATATCCAACTTAAATTTCCCCTGGCAGAGCTTAAGCCCGTGCCCCCTTGTCCTATTGCTGAGTGCCTGGGAGAAGAGACCAGCCCCCACCTGGCTATAACTTCCCTTCAGGTAGTTCTAGACAGTGATGAGGTCACCTCTGAGCCTCCTCTTCTTCAGGCTAAACAACCCCAGCTCCCTCAGCCTCTCCCCATAGGGCTTGTGCTCCAGTCCCTTCACCAGCTTTCTTGCTCTTCTCTGGTCTTGCTGCAGCACCTCAATATCCTTTCTGAACTGAGGGGCCCAGAACTGAACACAGTACTCAAGGTGTGGCCTCACCAACGCAGAGTACAGGGGAAGGATCACTTCCCTGGTCCTGCTGGCCACGCTATTTTTAATACAGGCCAGGATCCCATTGGCCTTCTTGGCCACCTGGGCACACTGTTGGCTCATGTTGAGCTTCCTGTCAATTAGTACTCCAAGGTCCCTTTCTGTCTGGCAGCTCTCCAGCCACTCTGTGCCCAACCTGTAGCACTGCAGGGGGTTGTTGTGGCCAAAGTGCAGGACCCAGCAGGAAGTAATGGAAGACAGACACTAGAAAGCTTTAGGAAACTGCCCTTCTGGTGTCGCTGGACCAGATGCAGTCAGAAGTGGATATCCTCTGCTGTGTGCTCTGGAGGGTTGTGGGGGAGTTTGTATATGTATACCTGGAAATTAGGCAGTTAAATGCCTCCCTGACATCCAGTCCTGTCAGATCTCAGAAGCTGAGCAGGGTCAGCCCCTGTTAGTACTTGGATGGGAGACCTCCTGGCAATACCAGGGGCTGTAGTTCCTACTCCTGAGGACTCCACTGTCACCGTCCAAGCTCGCTCGGCTGTGGCAGATGAGCCTTAGGACTTAAAACAGTGAGGCCAGTTCTGCGCGTGCTGTGCCTCACACAAAAAAGAAAATCGACTGCACAGGCTTTAAGAACACACCCACATAGGTAGAGCCCTTCCCAAATCTTCATTCACGAAGCCTTGCCATACATACATACCTGGAAATTATATGTTAAGTCTTTCTTACCTGTATGTGCCTCACGCTAAGACTGACTGTTTGACAGAGTTGGCAACCAGCACAAGGCCAAGTTTGTTGGTTTGGGGCTAAGGGGTGCCACATGTTTCAGCTCCTGGGTGGCATCTGGGGACGCTGTGGACCATATTCCAATGTGTGCAGTGTGAACCACTGGGTGGAGATGGGGCCTGGAATGCCACTTCCTTGTCTGCCTGTGGTGGTACTAGGCTCATTCTTCCTAAGCATGCTGTGGAGTACTGGTATTTGACTAAGAGCAGGTTAATGCCAGGAGCATGGGAAAAGAAGCTCATGTGGTTCAGTGTAACTGTATTGCTTTAAGAAGAATGGCAAGATGTCAAACAACTTTACTTACATTTGATGGAAATTAAGAAATTTGTATTAATGTGAATGTATTAACCATCAGGAATTTGTATCTGTAATTGTTCCCTTTATTTGTCTATCTAATATGTTTTTGTTACCGTAGTGAGGTGGTACATACATTCGGTGACTTCTTGCGAGGTTTGGTTTATTCATCTTTATAAGGGATTTTGAGTACCTCAGCAGGAAATAAGCCTCAAGTGGTAGAATTATGAACCATATGATCTGAGGGAATTGTTTTTTGCAGACCTTAACATGTCATTCCTGAGCCCAAAACGTCTCTGCTGAACAAGTAGAGGATTTGAGCCAGCCATTCTCCCAGAGGGCTATTATCCCTAAGTTATTCATGAGTCAGTACTAGAAGTCTGGTAATCTTGAATTGTTGCTGCTCTTGCTAAATCGGTGCTGTGGTAAAATTTCTTCTGGCTGATCTTGTCTTGAGGATATAGGAATAAGATATGCAGAACAGAGACACGTCATTGCCTCTCTCAGCTGTGTCCCTCACCATCCATGTGCTAGAGCTGCTTTTGATAACTGTTTCTTGATAGTTGCTGGTTGCAGAAGGATCCCCTGGAAACAGGTAAGTAGCTTGCTCTGATGCATTAGCTCTTGGAACTTTCTGTTTGCAGAGGAACTACATGCAGTAATTCAGTTTTAGACCAGATAAGCAGAGCGTCAGTGCCTTTTCTGTGTCCGTGAGGTTTCCAAGGTTTGAGGGTATCGCTGTCACATACCTGGCATCTGCAAAGTTTTGGCAAAGAGCAACAGGTGGGTTCAAGGGCTGAAAGGCCACATGTAGAACAAGGAATCCTTTCCCAGTCTTCTTGTACAATTGAAACCAGCTTTCAAAATGCTGTTATGTAAGATTACTTCATATGGGAACAGTTTGGTGTGGGAAGATGCAGACACTGCTTACACTCGGAACTGGTTCTGGTAATTTTTTGAAGGCAGGTTTGCCTACTTGCTTATCCATTAGCATCTGCAGCTGTTCTGAGTGGCTCCTGTAGTCTCCTCTTCATTCTTTGTCCCTGCCAGGAGCCTGTGGAAGCAGCTGCAGCTGCTGGGGAAAAGAGCAGACTGAGACCATGCTGACAGACACAGCTCTAGGGAAAAGTGGCATAAACGCATCTCTGCTAATCACTCGGCTAGGGCAGTCTGTCTTCAGAGTTAATGCACCTTTCCTTTTTCCCTAAAATTCCTCAATTTCTGGTTCCATCTGGGTGCCACATGTAAGATTTCTGGATCTCTGAATGATTACTTAGGAGAGGGCTCTGTCTCACTTCTCTGCTGATGAATCTGAATTCATCTGCCTTTAGCATGATACTTTCAGCCTTGTAAGTAGACAGTGACAGTGTGGGCTATGAATGTTTTTTCCAACACAGCCTAATTTGGTATCTACCTGGGGCAACTGTTGCTGTAGAAAGAATATTTAAAGTTTCTGAGTGTTCAGCACTAGAGTAATTGAGAAAAGCAAATGTCAGAGACCAAGGAAGAAATAAATGTAATGATGATGTCTGTTTTCTGCACTCATTATCTACAAAATCTGCCCAAAGATACAACAGAGTATGGCAGCAAAATACTTTAAGCATTACACATTTTATATATCTCTGTTATGAAGCAAATCTCTTGTACAGGTTTGTTTGGAGACACATAAGTTACCCCTGCTAATTTTAATGGAGTGTTGCTAATTCCAAGACTTCAGGGGCAGGGTTTGGTTTTCAACATCTCTTAGGTTGTCCTACAGCCTCATGAACCACTCCCTTCATCAGTGTTACAATTGTTGCTGGACTTCCACCCAAAGCTGTTCATGTGGATATTGGAATTTCCCCCTGACATTTGGAAGGACTTCTGTCTTAAGTTGTTAGAACACTGCTCTGTACACTGAAATCATGGAGGCACTGTAAAATGAAGGCTAAATCCTAAATGAATATTTGTACTGAAATAAATAACATGTCTGTTACACTGTTGAGTGTTATCGTTCACATTTAGCTGGGTAAAAATCTCCTGGGTTTAATTTCATTTGTAGTTGCTGAAGTGGTTTTTGCCCTAAAAGTCAGCTCTGGATTCACGGAAATTGGAGAAACTTTGCCAAGGAATGTAGGTCTCCAAAGAGCAACTGGGCCTCAAGTTTTTATGGTTGTTCAAATAGTAACAAACCAATGCTGGTGTTCTCTCACTTTGCACAAGCCTTGCAGAGGAAGTTCATTTCTATGAGGTCTGCAATTTCTGATGTGGTTGCTGAGCAGAGGGTCGGAAGACTCACTTTAAAATTCATCAGTTGTCATTGCATTGGGATTTTTTGCCACTGGTATAGTGGGAAGGTGGCTGAAAAATGTAGAAGAGTCCGGACTTTGAAGACTGGATCATGTGTGCCATGTTGGTAGAGGGGGTGGTGAGGAGGCAGATCACAGAGCAGCTGGCTGGCTTTGGAGAATTGCAGGAAGAAGTATCTGCCTTTTTCTGATCTCTCCATTTCTTGCAAAGTAATGCTGGTGGTGTGTAGGAAGTTGCATCCCCTGCTTTTACATTCTTCCCTTGGCATTATGTACTGACCTGTGACATGAACAGGCTGTCAGGCTAAACCTGCTTTTTAAATTTTTTTTTACAAAGTCTTCTCTTCATAAAGTCACTGAAACACTTGCCTCATGTCTGAATTATGCCATTGAATTATTCTAACTGAACTTTCTGAAGGGTGGGATGAGACAGTGCTCAGAGTTCTGCTCCAGCACCCAAACCCTGAATTACTTCTGAAATCGAACATTTTCCTTTTGTGGACAGTAAAATAGATGGATGTCTGCAGGATTCCTCTGGCATATTGTCTCAATGTTTTATGTTGTTTTTTTAATACTGGGCATAGCAGTATTAATAATATCATGTATTTAAGTGTATTTAATTTAATTTACTAGAGTGCTGAAATGAGCAATGATAACTTGAGAAGGTCATAGATGAACTTAAGTTTCCAAAGCTACCCCTCAGCCCTTTCTTTCACAAGTTGTGATATGCTTTACTGATTCCTTTAATTTGACCCTCTTTCCAGATGTCTCTTTCCAAATGGTTCGTCAGGCAGCACCCCGTTTACTGGCAGTATGGAGAAAATGCATATTTACTTGCTGAAATTAATTTTGTCTGGATCAGACCTTGTTACTTAATTCTGCATGTCTTTGGTAATACTAAATTATGGACATGCCAGTTGACTGCAAGGTCAGTTTACAGCCTGAGTGTATTTCCTTCCAGAAACTCAGCAACATGGCTACAGGTTGCTCTCCGAAAAAATGCTTTTCAAATGTTTTTGATAAGCTTTCTCAGTCAACAACCAAACTTTACTTCGGCACTGTAGTCTGTGGCTGGTGTCAAGAAAGACGTTTCAGTGTGAAGTTCAAATGTGTGAGTTTGATTTAGAAGACTAACACAGGCTACTTCCCTTCTTTTTTCCTGAAAGCACCGAACTCAGTATAGTTTAGCAGTCTAGCACTCTGTGCATCGTGAAACACATTCTTCAAAGTGCATATGCTTAATTTCTATTCAGGGCACACATAAAAAATTATTGTGAAACTCATATTCCTTCAGTGTTCCAGTTTGCTCTGAAAGAAGCACTTTTTAATTTGAACATTTTCTTGTTCAAGCTCCTCTGACTGTGCCGTGCATGTATGTTACAGTTATATATAGATTTAAGTAATCCTTCTGTTTACTCTAGCAGTGTTGTCTTTGTCTGGCATCAGCATTGTTGCCATCAGTGACAGATTGGAGTTGTTTTGGGGGATGGGAGTGCAGAGTCAGCTGGTCTGTATTTAGTCTTACTGCTGTAGACTTGATCCTTACTAGAGGCAGCTGTCAGTGCCTGATCCTGTACTAATTTCTAAGCAGGGGTCAGTCAGCACCTTCCCCACAGTTTAGTTCTGTCAGATGGACAAGCATCGTCTGGACACCTTGGTGCCTCTGGTGTGATACAGACCCTGATTACACTGGACTCACCCATATGTTTTCTATCCTAGATGAACAAATACCTGATATGAATTACATTACCAGCTTTCAATTTCAGGAGTCCTTGAAGTTCCACTGGACTAGCTGATTGCTTCTTGTTCATGGGGTTTAATTATTTCAGTTCATTTTCTATTTGGGATAAGAATATCCCTTTTAAGGGTTTCATTGTGAACATAATAGAAGACAATAAAAGGTGATTTGATGTTTAGCTGTAACCATTGTAGCTGAGTTCTAGTGAAAACGTGGACTTGAGGGCTTATGTTGTTTCCATGTAGGATTGTTGGCAGTTTGTTTTGGACACCACACAACAATCCTTCTCGGTTTTTAATCCTATTTGTAAATCGGTTCCTTTATTCTCCAGTTAGCTGTAAAACTTTCTGCCAGTAGCTTAACCCAAGAAACAAAATAATGTGAGATAATTAATTCTTTAAAACATTCAGGTAGGACAGATTAATTACAGTGAGGCATGTGGTTAATTAACTTGAGAGTTATACATACCACTCAGCAGCAAACCTGAAAGTTGAACATTTTGGCTCTAAACTTACTTTCTTGCTTTCTATCAATTTGTAATTTTCTCCACTTGCTGTCTTGGTAAGTAATTCTACCCTGTTTCTACAGAGCTGTCCTCTTCAAAATTGTAGAAAAATTGGATTATAGTGAAAGAGAAGGTATTGGAGTATAGAATCATAGAATCGATTCGGTTGGATAAGACCTCCGAGATCATCGAGTCCAACCCTTGGTCCAACTCCAGTCCAGTTACCAGATCATGGCACTCAGTGCCATGTCCAATCTCAGTTTAAAAACCTCCAGGGGTGGTGAATCCACCCCCTCTTTGGGCAGCCCATTCCAATGCATGATTACTCTCTCTGGAAAGAATTTTTTTCTGATCTCCAACTTAAATTTCCCCTGCCAGAGTTTGAGCCCGTGCCCCCTTGTCCTATTGCTGAGTGCCTGGGAGTATTCAGATTTGCGAAATTTATTTGCTCTCTGCTTAGACAGCCTGTTGCAACTGAGTCTACCTGAGTGCACTCTCTCACCTGAGACTGTTTCCTGCCCTTACCAATAGGTTTCAGTTGGTATTATGCTTCAATGAACATGTCTCAATGCCAGAGCCAGGTTAAGCAATCTTTCTTCCTAGACATTCATTCGCTCGTGCTCTGGTGTTGTCAGGACACTGAACTGTGCCACAGCTAAATATAGCTTGTTGGGGTTGGGGTTTTATGGGGGATTTTTTGGTTTTTTTGTTTGTTAGTTTGTTTGTTGGATTTGGGTGGGGAGTTGTTTTTTTGTTTTCTAGGATTCACTGTGTAGCCCCTCACACAACCATAACATCGCCCTTGTGGAGCCTGGGAGGTGGCGCAGCAGTTAAGGGAGAAGGAGGGGAGCAGAAATTTCATAAGCTGGTTTTGTAGCTGCGAAAAGAAAGATGTCCATGGAACCATGTTTTCAAACTGCCACCAGCTTGCCAAGGAATCACATCTGCTCTTACTTCAAAGCTTGTAACAGAGCATTTTCATTTTTCTTGAGAATATTGTATTGCTTATAGATATATGTGGTGAAATACTCAACTAGCAGATGGAAACTTCGTCAGTGTAGCTACTTGGGGCTTTAATAACTTCAACATTTTTCGTGGTGGTGTTGACTCTGGTGGGTGAAAGCTTAATATTGCAAGCAATTACTCCCACCAAAAGTAATTTTTTTTCCAAATTAGTGTTTTCAAGCCAGTTACAGCATTTGATTTTTCTGTGTAGATCAGACTGCTGGCATAGTAACACATGGTCTTAGCTGTCTTTGGAAATCAGACTCCTGTTGAAAATGGGAAGGGGAAAGGTACATGGTGTCATGGGGAATTCTTTTGTCACATTTTTTGCAAGCTCAAAGTTTTAAATTTAAGAATAAATTTAAACAGAAGTCTCTTTTCCCCAAGCCAACTTATAGCTAGAATGGGGCTGTTCTGCTATAAAATCATCATTCTCGTCTTTCAGTATGTTTCCACAATTTCTGTAAGTTACCTCATGTTCCAAAGTAACCCTCCTGTAAGCAAGACCATGCTGTTTTCAGCAACCCAGAATATTTTATCTTTACAGATGTGGGGATGAGTCACAATTGTTTGTATCTCACAGGATCCCACTGATGGAAACACTTGTCCTGCAAAGCTTTGCACTTTGATAAAGAGTAGTGCTTGAGATGTCAGCCCTCTGGAAATCCATAGCTCTGTAGAGCTCTGCAGGAATTAAACTCTTTGATTATCCTGTTTACAAATCCTCAGATTTAAATCCTTATTTTGTTGGAATTCCTTTAGGCAAAGATTTTGGGTATGCCTGGTTCCTGTATGAGCACAATAAAATGGTCTGATTCTATCATCTCAGAAAAACTCTTAAGTAGGTTTGTGGTAAAGGTATTTGGCTTTTCCAGGAACAAGAAGAAGCTGGCATTTTGCATTGAGAAGCCTGTGTGGGCAGAACACTTAACACAGCAGACAGGCTCGTGGGAAGTGGCATTCAAAGAGAGAACTAGGAGTTTTTAATCAGTAGAAATTGGTAGTGTTTTTAACTCTGTTAGTGTGGGCTGCTCAAGATTAGCTCAGGTAGCATTTAAGATGAAAAAAGCTCAGAAAGTGCACATGCAGCAGGAACAGAAAAAAAAAATTCATCATTTGAAGTAAGCAAATAGATATGGGAAGGGGGTGTAGATCAGTCTGGAATTACTGAGAAGGGAAAACACATCAAGACTGGGGAAAGTGCAGTGTTTCCTTGAAGAATCATGTGCTAACTAGGCAAGAGATTGAATCAGTGAGGGCATTTGACGCTTAGGAGGAGCAGGGCCATGGTCTGTTACCGTAACTAGCACTGTGTGGGGCAGCACAGGGCAGGCTGCAGTGTGGGCACTGAGGGACCTGCGGGGAAGGATGGCTGTGGAAGAAACGCTGTCAGACTGCATGTGGTCACTGGCTACAGTCAGCTAAGGGCTGGATGTATAAATATTGAGAGCTAAAAATGGTACAAGAAAACACACAATGCTGGGTATGAATCTTTCATTAAAAATCTGACATAGATAATTACCCTCCCTACTTCCATCTCCTTTTAATGTTCCAAAGTCTCTCCTTGGAGATATCTTTCTAAATAAGAGAATTTATTTGGATTTTGGTTTTGAGGTTGTTTTTTTTCTTGTTTTGTTTTGTTTGGTTTTTTTCTTTTAATAAGAAAAGGATAAATTCTGGAGAGGAAACTTTTTATTACTACTTAAGCTTCTCAAAGGATATTACAAAGAAAGAAAAGTAAAGTGGATCAAACTTAAGGAAGGTGTGAGACATTTTCCTTTATATAAAATAAGAAAAACAAGGCATCTGAGTTTCTAAGGGCCTGTGGGGAAAATAGCTTATGTCTTAAAGGGCTTGGGTCATTGTCTTGCTGAAAGTGTGTAAGAGGTCGTTTGTGTGCATATGAAGGCCCAAATGCAGTGAATAGTTACTGTATTAGTTACTGTTTATCCTGCTTCTGACAGACCCTGGGGGTGGAGGTATTTTTCTGTATTTGTTCCCTTTCCTTTTCAGCTACTATACACCAGATTAAAAGTCATCCATAATAAGTGGGGAAAGTGGTGGAGGGGAAGCAATAACCCAAAACTTTCATTGAAAAGGCCTGGAATCACTGAGGATGTCCCAGGACCAGTATGAGTTAGGTAGATGTGCTGGTTTTTCTTGAGTAGGTTTAACTTTCTTCACAGTGGCCAATGTGGGGCTGTGTTTTGGATTTGTGCTGAACACAGGGCTGATAATATACAGATGTTTTTGTTATTGCCAAGCAGGGCTTGCACAGAGCCAAGGCCTTTTCTGCTTTTCATGCTGCCACACTGGCCAGGAAGATGGAGGTGCATGGAAGGTTGGGAGGAGGCACAGCCAGGACAGATGACCCCAACTACCAAAGGGATATTCCAGACCACATGACATCATGCCCAGTATATAGAGCTGGAGGGAAGAAGGAGAAAGGAGGGGATGTTTGGAGTGATGGTGTTTGTCTTCCCAAGTCACTGTTACATGTGATGGGGCCCTGCTCTCATGGAGATAGCTGAGTACCTGCCTACCCCTGGGAAGCATTCCTTAATTTTTCTTTGCTTGTGTGCATGGCTTTTGCTTTCCCTGTTAAACTGTCTTCATCTCACACCACAAGTTTTCCCTGATCCTGCTGGTGAGGGAGTGAGCAAGCGGCTGCAGGGGGCTTGGTTGTCAGCTGGGGTTAAACTATGGCAGATCTCAACTTTTTTCCTTCATGGTTAAAGAATATTACTACTGTGTTTGGAAAAAGATGTCCCAGCTGGATTTGGCCAGGTAATGATGACTTCCCAGCAGAGCTGGACTTGGTATGAGTAAGTTAATTTTGAAAAGAGCTTCAAGAGAATGAAAGAGAATCTTTGAAAAGAAATGGAACTGACCAATTGGGAAAATGTCAGCAATGCTTTTCCTTTGTGCAGGAACCAGCTACTACTGCAGCTGCCTGCCTTGTGAACATTTGCAAAATACTGTTTCCTGATTGAGGGAAGTTTGCCAATAGCTGAAGCTGAATGCGGTAGAAGAAAGCATGTTTATTTTAGTCTGTGTGAAGTGGAAGGAGGAACTACTTAGACCTGTGTAAAAATTACTTGTTTCACATTTATAACTTGGCAGCACAATTACTTGTGAATTTGGAATGTGCAACTGATCTGAGAATGAGTTGGGGACTTCACTGCTGCAGGCTGAGAATTTGTGTTCGGATAAACCTTGCTACCAACTTCAGGGATGAGTTTTTGGTGCTTGCCTTGGAGAAATTCTAGTCACCTTTATGGGCTCTGGGCTATAGACCGTTTAAAATTATGTTTGGTTTTCCCATTGTCAGATGCTTGTTGTCATTTTCTTGGTGAAGAGGTAGTTGCACATTGAGCTCAAGTTGCATTGCTTTGTATTGCTTTTAAAGTAAACTGAGGTCATGCAAAGAACCCAAATTGCTGCAAATGAGAGCAGTTCTACTTCCCAGCCCCTGCCCCACCAAAGAAAGTTTAGTGTTCATCTCAACAGGACAATACTTTCTCTGCTGTTATCTGTTCCTTATGTCTGTGTTTGACTGGAAATACTGCTTTTGGAAAAGCAGTCATTTACATTTGCTTTCATGACTTCTTTATTGTCAGTGACAGCAAATCATGCTGCCTGCTATGAGGGTGGTGAGACACTGGGACAGGTTGCCCAGAGAAGTTGTAGATGCCCCATCCCTGGAAGGGTTCAGGGCCAGGTTGGATAGGGCTCTGAACAACCTGGTCAAATGAAAGGTGTCCCTGCCCATGGCAGGGGGATTGGAACTAGATGGTCTTTAAGGTCCGTTCCAACCCAGGCTATTCTGAGATTCTTTCTGTGACTGTGCAGTTTGTTACAGTAGTATCTCTCCTCACATAACTGATTTAGAACTGCAGTGTATTCCACACAGCTGCAGTAGTGTTACCAGCAACAGCTGTCATGGTCTATGCTCAAATTCAGCCTTTGGTGCAAAAAAAATAAGGGTCCTTGTAGCCAGTTTCTGTCCTGAGCCTCTGTCTGGGCTCTGGACCTGATTTGTGTGTCTGAGACTCTGTAATACAATCACTCTGGGACATTTTTTAACCAGTAGCTATGGAATAGTAGAAGTCAGATTACAGAGTTAAGGGCAGTACGTCTGGTTAGTGTAAAGTAAAACACGTACTCCAAATGTTCATCAGGTAATTTTGAGAATGGAATTTAAATTGGTATTATTATTTTGATTGTTACCATTAGCATCTGCAGATTTGTGAACTACCTTGTTTTACAAAATGGAGATTGATGTGCACTAAACTGTAATCTACTCATTCATCATAAAGCTTCTGCTGGAGACCTATTTAATTTCCAAACAGAAGAATTCATTATCTACCTCCAGAGAACTTAATTTTTCTTAAGCATTAATGTGTGCAGTGAGTTATCAGAGAGCATTCCATGGCAAGCAAGCAAGGAAGCAGCTGTCTCTAGCATGCAGCTATGCAACTAAAGAATAAAATATTTCTATGAAGTACAAGGAATTATCTTTGTGGCCCAAGAGAGTTAATAAATATGGGTTCAGTTCATTGCCTTGCCAGAGTTTTGCTGTGGTACCTACAGTGGGACACATTGGTGTCCCAGGAAGTTTGTTCCAGTGGAATACAAGTGACCTGTGTAGTCAGAGCCTGGGTGCTGTACCTTGTCTTCAGAGTGCTGAGCCCTCTGTAGGCAGTGGTAGCTCCTTTAATTCAGACCTTCTGGTTAAAATGGCCTGACACCAAATAAATCTGACTCTTCCAAAAACACATATGGACTCTAATGTATGTTTTCTTGTGAATTCTGGCAGTGCAGCCAATTCAGGGTGTGCCCTTAAAGCAAAATCACAGAAAAGGCTTTCTGAAACAGATTGCTAATAATTCCTCAAGCCCTTCTGTCCTTTGATGATAAACACAAAACTGTGAATGGTGTTTCAAATGACAGGACAAAAGCTTTCTGTGTCCCTGTCAAACAAACAGATTCCAAACGTGAAGTTTCTGCTCATATTGTTTAAAATATCTGTTTACTATGAATGAGTATAGGGGATAATTCCTTTAGGAAGGCTGACAGACAGTTGGCTGCTCTGTACAGTACTTTCCAGTATAAAAATAAACTGCAGATGTTTGACACAGATATGTCAGGATACTTAACTTTTGGTTAGGTTTGCAGATGTCATGTGCGTTGTGGAAACTAAATCTCTGCCTTAAGGGGGAAGAGGGAAGAGGTACACTGAGAACCATGTCCTGTCTGTGACTAATGCATCCTGACATATGGACACTGTCCTTTTTGATGTTTTCAAACCCCCAACTGCTGCCATTGGTAGTGAACTGTGCCTGGTACATGGTTTTGAGGACAGTCATTCATTATTGGTAGGCAAAGGAGTTTGGCTGCCAGGTGATTTTCTACATCTCCTAGAAATGTCCCCGTAAGAGAGGAGTTCTATGTATCACTTTGCTGTTATAGCTGCACAAGAGCATTATGTCTTTCATGAGAGCAGCACCCAGGAAGTGGAGGTAAGTTTGGACATGCAAACTCAAGTTCCCCGTTGGGCTTACTAAGCAGAATTTTTGTTGACAGATTGGTCGAAACGTTTTGCCTCTGTGGATTGTTTTAAATCCTCTTTAAAAGATCTGATGTATGGATTCATGTTAGTGTTGTTTTGTTTGTCTTCAAAGCAATAGAGTAATGCTGCCAGCTTTGAACTTTGCAAGTCTTGAGAAATGGATGGAGTTGGATAGTTTACTAAACACAGCGCTTACAGCTGTGTTTCATTGAATGCACTTAATGGCAGGCATGACAGACCCATTTGTTCACTTTCGCAGAGTAGTAACTGACTACATTTTCTCTTGGCTGTGGTTCAGCTGAAGTTGCATTGTCCTGTGCATTATTCCCTTTCTCCGCTGCTAAGTCATTACTTTGGAAACCACTGTCCTGTTTTTTTCGGAGGGGGGTTTCCTGGGGGGGCTGGATTGGGATTTTTTTGGTTGGATTATTTCTGTGTTCTTGGTGGGAAGAGGGGGGTTGTATTTTGGTTTTGATTGTTTTGTTTTTTCCCAGGACATGGGTATGTTGGGAGAAATAAGCAATGTTCATTTTTGCTTACTAGTACTAATACA
The DNA here is from genome assembly GCF_047495875.1 of Pithys albifrons albifrons. Taxonomy (NCBI): domain Eukaryota; kingdom Metazoa; phylum Chordata; class Aves; order Passeriformes; family Thamnophilidae; genus Pithys; species Pithys albifrons. The sequence continues at coordinate 10,466,053 of NC_092458.1, forward strand.
GAGGTTTTCTACAATTTTAGGGTTCAGTTCCAGTATCTTCTTCCTTTCTCCCCACTTCTTCCAGCCTGGCTTTGTCATGATATTTAGTAGGAATTTGTCTTTATGCAAAATGAGCACAGCTGCACTCTAGAACATGTGCATTTTGGCCTTTTAGACCCAGCAAAAATATGAATATGTAATATTTTTAAAAGCTAAAGTGAAATGTGAGTGCCTGATAGCTCAGTAATTTCCATCTCTTATGGTTTATTTGTCTAGGGAGGCAGCAGCAGCTGGAAGCTGAGGACCCATATGTGGAGGCTGATCAAGATTTTCACAGAAGGACAGAGCGTTCTGTGGAACCACCTACGGAGCGACCTGGGGAGAGGAGAATGGCAGAAATGAAGAAACTGTATGGTGCTGAAGCTGCCAAAATCCAAGCAATGGAGGCTGCCATGCAGCTTATCTTTGATAGGAACTGTGACAAAAAGCAGCCCAAATACTGGCCAATTATTCCCCTTAAGCTCTGATGTGGCACAAAAGTGTAGGGATGGGGGCCTCAGTCAGGTTGTGCTGCTGAAACATCAAACTACAAATTTTGGTTTTGGTTGGGCTTTGGGGCAGAGTCTGGCAAGGACAGCATGTGTTTCGTTGGCCTTTGTTTCTTTTACACTTTTGTTGTCAGCAATGCTCAGAGTCCATTCAACCCATAAACAGTGGTCAAGCAGTAACAGGCAGGACAGGAATATCAAACCTGTCTAAAGTCATAAGTTTACTCATTTGATAACCACCTGCCTTGACCATGCATGCAAGAAAAATAACAATGTCTATATTCAGTGAACTGGGAAAACTTAAAACAATGCAAATAAGAAAGAGACCATAGGAATTGTCTGCTTTTACTGTTTAGGAATTTGAGTGATCCCATGTTTCAGTTTCATTTAACACAGTAGCATGGGGATCCTGTTTCACATAGCACAGCTCGAAGTGTTATGTCTGCTAATCTTGGATTTTTTTGAGAACCAGGATCCCACTGGCCAAGATACAACTTATCAAATTACCATAGCCCAGACATTAGAATTATTTTTTCAAACGTTTGTAATAAAGCAGGAAGTTTTTCTTCCAGGCTGATACTTGTCTGCCAGGAGTTTTACTCTAAACCAACATTATATAGAAAATGTTTTAGTGAAGGGGGTGGGAGGGTGGGGCAGAAGCCTCATGTGGCACTGTCTGTTGGAGATCTGTTTAGCAGAAGAGAAACTTGAGAGTTTGCAGCACTATAGGAGACAGTGCCTATAGTGATTTTTTTTTGCTATTCTAATGAAAAGCACCTAACGGGTTTGAAGCCTTAAAGGAGAATTATTAGTTTGGTAGACTACATCTGAGCAACGTGTATGGAGGTGTGGAAGCCAGGTAGCCCTGCAGGCTGTGTCTGGTTTAGGTGCAGCTTTCCAATGCCCACCTGCTCAAGACAAACATAAGCAGGTTGTTGTGCCCCTGTGTGTACTCACCCATCTGCACAGGCTGTTTGGTTCCATTTCTGTCACTTTTTACTTTTGGTCAGTTGTGTTTGCCCCACTAATAGCTAACTGAATGGAGTGAGGCACACAAGTGGTCTGTGTGAGAGAGGCAGAACTGGCCCCTCAAAACCAGTGACTCCTTAAAAAATGGTACCCTGAACACTTCTAAGGACTCTGAACCACTGCTGCTACATCTCATTGTGTGAAGGGCTGTAGTTTGTCTTGCAGAGTTTCCATGCCAGAGCAAAAGAACCTTCTGCTCATTTAAAAGTGACATATCCGTCTGTCTTCCTAGTAACAGAGGAAGGTCACAACTAAAATTCTATCTTCAGTTCATTCTCAGTGTGTCCAGAGTGTGTGAAGTTTGTAAAGCAAACCAGCAGTTGCTGTGCCCTTAGCAGCAGCCAGCTGCAACAAAGCAAGTCTGCAATGCAGTTTGGAATACCTTTGCTTTTACTAGTAGTTGTTTCTTCCAAGCAGCATTTCCATGTCATTTCCACCTCTTTCCCTTCAGATGTGACAAGATGAAGTTCAATTGAACACTGAAGTTAAACAGCCCCCAGTCTTCAAGACTTACTACTGATGTGATTAATCTGAAAAACTTCACTGAGATGGGAGAGGGAAAAGGGTTATTAACAGTGCTGCATTTGTCTTCACTCTTGTTTTTGGTGGGTTTTGTCAAAAATTCAGTGTTTTGTTTGGATTTCCTTTCATTGATCAGATACATTTTCCTTGTAACACTTTGTAATTCACTTTTATATTTTTTAATAAACAAACTTTCGTACTTAGAGCACTTCTGTTCTCATATGCTAAAGCTTTTAGCTGCTGTATTGTTTAAGGAAGATTAAACTTAGAGTAAGAACAGTTTTAACATATGGAAAAGCACAAGGAGTGTTGACAGGACTTTCACAGGAGTGTCAGTCAATACCACACATATATGGTATGGCACAAAATGAATGGGAAGGCTGCTGCATCTACTGGGGGAAAACCCTGTTTCAGATTAATGTGCATAAATCTCTCTGTTCCTATTTGAAATGTTTCCAGTGTGGTAATCATGTTTTCCCTGTGCAGTTCAGTTCAAAAGAAAAAAAAAAAGGAAGAATGGGTAGGACAGGGCTGTTCTTAATTTTCAACACAAGTCCCAGTTCTTACAGTGGTTTATTCTGCACCCAGCTGGTTCTTCTAGCAGAAGCAGAAATTCTGGTCTCCAAAAGTATTTGTGGAGACCTCATACAAGACAAAAATTGAATTCCTTTCCTACTTCACATAAAACATAAAAGAAATATCCTTGCCTTTGGTTCTTTTACTTATTTCGAAGAGTATTTAATGTATTTTCGTGAGGTTAGAAGTAGAGAGAACTGGATGAAATGTTCCCTAGGAACTATGTACTAAGGCCTGAAAGGGAGGAATACACTACTGTAGACTTGAGTTGCTGCCAAGTTATATCATTTCAGAGGATGGGCCAGTGCTGGTATTTGGCCATCTGTCCCCTTTTGCTGGTAATTCAGCGAAACTTGCAAATTCTGTGTTGCATTTCTTTAACTGTCTCCCATGTCATTTTGCATTTCTAAGAAATGTCTCACATAAATACAGGTGATCATGGAAGAAATGCAACAGCAACTCAAAAATGCCAGTTCAGTCATCTGTAACATACCCCTTTCTTGCCCATATGTAGGATCCTGCAGTCCTTAACCATGAGACCATGTGCACCTTTTCCCCCCCCAAGATACAAAGTTATGCCAGCCTCTTGACTAGAATGCAACTGTGATGCTGCACACCTGATTCTTCCTTGTACAGAACTTTGCACCTTCACTTTCAGTTATGCCAACTGCTTGTATAGTCCTGCCCAAAGGGAATTCTTCACTTGCTGGTGGTGCTATATCTCATGAGCTTTCCCAGCTCCAACGGAAGGAAGTACACCCTGAAACCACAAGTTGTCGTACAGTTAGTCTTAATTTCAGAAACTGGTTTCCTCATTTATTATGGGCAAATCTGTGAATCACCCTTATTTTCTGGAGGAGAGTTTGTTATTTGTTGAAGACGCTGTGAAGATTGGAGAAAAGCGTAGTAGGTCTTTTCTACTGAAAGCATATTTAAAAGAAATTAAAAAACCCTTTCAGAACTGGCACGGTATAAATTTAATGTCCAAATGAAGCAATGACCTCTGTGTTTCCTACTGAAAGAAAACCAGCTTTCTTTTATGCATTGGTGACATTGTCAAGAGTTCATATTCTTTTAGAATTATCTCCCCATAAAGCAGCTGACAGCTCAGTATGTCTGCGTGTACAGCCAACCTGAGAAGACATTCAACCATTTTGCTGAGTGTAACTTCTCTCAGTCAGCATTATGGGTAAGTATTCATTCTGTTTGACAGTGGTCTGGTTAATGACTAGCTGCAAATATCTCATGCTAGGTAGAAGCTTTAATAAAAAACAACCTAAATTTCCGTAACAGCCTTTGTGAAGGATAAATACTTACATAATCCATATGGGTTTGTTCCCTTGTGTCTTTTTCTCTTTGTAGAAGCTCCTCAACTATTCATTATGTGAAATACATTGCACATATTGGTACCTTCATCTCTGTTGCACTAATAGTATTCCAACTCTTTGAATAAATTGAGAAAAGCAAGACACTGATTCAGCTGCTTAAATTTCAAGTTTTAAAGTGTGATTTTTGGCATGCTGGACTGAACACTTTGGCTGAAAGAATTACAGAGGAGCCAAGATTATTGCCCAAAATGTGAAATAGAGCCTATTAAAAGGAAACATCCAGAACTCTGTTTTCTTTCTGGTTGCTTTAAAGTGTAAGCCTCTGGGAAATATACTATTTGATAAATAATGCATTCATGCTGTGACAAAATTCTGTTTTCATGCTTGTGTGCTAATTAATCTACTGTCTAACCTCTCCTATGCTCCTGCCTGGATAGTGGAAAGGAAAGAAATTCTTTGGGGCTCTTTCTGAGGTAGAACAGCAGTCTGTAAGAGAGACTCAGCTGCTCCTGAGGGATGGTTATAGCCAGAGCATGCACAGGACTTCACAACTCTTCATATATTCTCACATAGCTGGAATTGCTGAGCTGGTACACAGACTTTGATAGACCATGACGTTGCCATCTGGATATTGTCTTGGAGACCTAGGTATCATAGCAGAAGAATTGCTTGGAAGCAATCCTTTCTTTGGAGTAGGTGAGCACACAGGCATCAGCCTCAACTTAATTTCAGCAGGGCGGGAGCTGCTTAGAAGTCTTGCTTGGCCAAAAATGGAGAAAGACTTACTTGTCTTGTGCTTGCAGGGTGTAACTGAGTTTCCCTGTGCATGGATTCTATTACATAGTCACAGAAGGATTATTTTTTCCCCTTTAATCATGAATCTTTATCTTCTAAGAAGGCAAACAAGCACAGTAAATAAGAATATATGTAGTTTTGAAAAGAAAATACTTTTCAGCCTAACAGTGACAATACCACTGGTTTGCTAAACTAAATCAAGATCTTTTGCCTACAAAGCCTTTTGAAAAGCCAGAACATACATAACTGCTATCTCCATGACTGGTTTTTACAGCAATCCCAAGACATACCTTTGAGGGGAGGAAGGGATGAGAAAAGTGAAAAGGATGGGTAGAGATTTTTTCCAAATGGAGTCAGAAGTGGTCCTCCTTAACTTCTAGAATTTGTATTAAATAAAAGCAACAGTTTTTCAACTTAATAAAGATGTGAGGCATAAGTCTATGAGGGGCTGTTAAAAATGAGTTACATCACTGTCTTGGGATGTCCCTCAGCCACACCTTCCTGGAAGTTAGGAAGGAGTGACAAAATACTGCTTTACTTATGGAGTTTTTGTATATTGTCCTCTGGACAGCTGCCATGGGGTAATGGCATAGGAAGATAACTGGGTTTCTGGTCTGTTTGTAGAGATGTTTAGAGTCTTTCCCCATGCTTATACTGAAGATCAAGGTCAAAATACCAGACTTGAGTTTCAGCTTTTGGCTATTTCATGCATCCTTTTTTAATAGGTACAGAAATTGCTCTGTCGCTCTTAGCAAAGTTTACTGTCACTGAAGTCCAAAGGAGTCAAGTTGGAAGAGACCTACCTCTGTGCTGTTTAATGTAACCCAGTTTATTTGTTTTTTAGTCAGCCCTTTTGGTCTAGACTTGTACAAGTATCCAACTAGAAAAAGTCTGTGCCTTGTATTTAATTAATTTTCATTCTTGCATAGCTGTCTTACTCCCCTCCTTTGCATTAGACAGGAAAAGATTTGAGTCATCATGTCTAGTTTTTGCTACCTCTGACAACTACATCATCTAATACATTTCAGAAACTAATTAGGAAATTCCACTTCCTGTCACCTCCACTTCTGCTAGTTAAGACTGCAGGGCCTGCTTCTCACTTACAAAACAATAAAGTATTGGGAATGCCATGAGTTTAAGTTGTCCTTTGTCAGAAATATCCAAACAATGTAAGTGCAGGTACAGATTATGTATTTTGGGCTTTTTTTTGTATTAATTACAGTCCTCTAATATCCTCCCCCCTGGACAGAAGGAATGGAGTTAGTGTTGTGACAGAAATAAGTGCCTGAAGTATGTTTTTACTTAAGCAAGAGCTCTGATATCAAAGGCCACACTTCTGGTCTGTAGCATATTCTATGAAGTGGCTGAGTAATAGCTGAAGGCTCCCATTCCATTGTCCTTTCATGAAAAGTGCTGAGGTTGACCTAAAACTTAAGCCAGTTGTGCTACGATGCACTTGAAACACACAAGTTTGATGAGTTACTCCAAACAGAATAGTCGTTACATGACTCCACAATATAAATCTGGACTGTAAACCAAGAACAATCAAAAAAAAAAACCCAAAAAACCAACAACCTCAAGGCATTACATTATTGCATCTGGGAAGATATTTTAATATTCATTACTTTTTATCAATTTTCTATGTATCTGTTGATGAATTTAGGATTTCCAGACCTCACTGCAAGATCACACTGCACCAGAAGACAAGAAAGTATTTGTTGAGCAAACAAGACATTTTCATTTGCACTGCTCTGCCTCAGTTCTGTGTTTCAGTAGTACCACAGCTGCTTTGTGGTCCTGTTTTGGTGTCACTGCCCTGCATTTTCAGAGGCAAACAGAAGACCTTCCTTGGCCCCTCCTCTGAGAAGCCCTGTAGCTGAGCAGCACTCATGGCAGATGTTTTTATCATTACATACTGTCCTTGTAGAGCTTGTTATCTTTTTCTGCAAACTGTACTGCCTTCCTCTGCAAACCAGGATGCTCAGTGTGAGATACGTGGGACATGACAGTCCCATGGCAACAGGCTGTGATACCATAAATGCCAGATGATGAACTCATTTCAGGGACACACCAGAAAGAATATCAGCATTGTGGTATAGAAAGTTCTTACTCCAGACCTACTGTAGAGAAAATGACAGGCAAAATGAAGTGCTCACTTTTCCCTCCTTTGCTTTTTCTGTTGAGCAGATCCCTCTTAAGGTCACCCACAGCTCCAGTGAGAAAACAAACATTTATCTCTGGAGTGCCAAAGGGCTTCTATGTATAACTTTTAATGAAATTAGTTATTTGCCCTTCCCAAGTGTGTTTTACTATACAGACCTGCTTTAGAAAGATGTCCTGTACTTTCCCTGTCAAGAGCAGTTAAATCTTGTTAGGAAAAAGAGCTGCCTTATTGTCCCTTCCCTTTTATAACTGTTTTAGTCTAGTACTGTTACTTGCATTATTCAAGTCTAGCAGAATGAAATCTGTTTCTATGGCATGGCTATGGCTAAAGCTTTTTTGTGGTAAGTACATTGACAATAATGAGCTGTACTAGTTACTTGATGGAAACTCATTCCAGGCACAGCCTGCAGTGCGATAGTCCCCATCAGCATGACAGAATTGTTGACTTCAATCCAAGAAGATACTGCATCCTAATGGAATAAAACATACCAACATACCATATTGTTGAAATTTTTAGTACCTTACTAAAAACCAGTAATTAAACAGTTTTGTTTTGCTACTTTAAATTCCGTCATGCCAGGCTTTTGAAGCCTGAATTTATGTAAAACCACTATAATGCTAGAAAACATTGAGCAGAATCTCAAGTACAATACAGATTTTTTTTTTCCTTGTAGGGTGCCCAAAATTATTATAATAATTGTAAAGAAAATTTATCAAAAATTATGTTGTGTTTGTTGGTTTTCCAACATGATTTTAATTTCCTGGTTTCCAGAATTAAAATTTGAGTGGGTTGTTTTTTATATACATCTGAGGCAACCTTTAAAATGTTGAGTGGCTTAGCAGCCTCACTTTCAAGGCCTGAAATAACATCTGAATATATACTAAACGTAGGAAAAAATTCTACACTGCCTCTCCCACCAGTGCCATCCCCGCAAAGCTACCTGAAATTGAATGGATATGCACTGTGATGCATTTCTCTGGCCACATCCATAATACTTTTTATCTCCAAGGATCCATCCAGCTGAGCAGTTTCCTGGGTTTCTCTTTACCTCAGTCCTTTTCGGCACACTTATCCTCTCTTCTTGCTCCCTCATCTTCTTTTTCACAAAGGCTCCTTCCTAACTTGTGTCCCTCCACCCCCACACATGCTCTTCTGCAGCCTGGTGATGCTGTCTCAGTTCCTACCCTCCTGTCTGCTTCTCACACGAAGGGCAAAAAATGTTGCCTGGACACTCAGTAGCCAGCAGAGCAAATGAAAAGGACTAATCTGGATTACCAGATTTTTCTGGTCAGTGCCCCTGGCACCATGAACACTGAAAGCAGAAAGTGCCAGACCCTTCCCACAGCATTGTCCCTGACCTGTCAGTGAGTGAGGGAAAATCACTCTCTCCTCTTTTCCTACCTAAGAGGCAAATTTCCTTGCTACTGTGTGAGTGGTGGGAATTGTGTCGCTGCCAGTTCATTTCTCCCCACTCCAGTCAATCACCCAAAGCCTTTCTAAAGTTGCAGAGCAATGAACCACCACAATCCTGTTGAACACCAGGGGAAGTTTTTGTAAGGCTTGCTCCTAGTGGGAGAAACAATTGCTGGATACAGTGCCTGAACTTCACAATCCATCTGTTTAATTTACAGTGTGGCTCAACTCTACATCTTTGTCAACTCCACCTCCAATGGCAAGGCTCAACTGTAACTTGGGAGCTCAGCCATTTGGAAGACCAACCGGGCAACTGTGATCTATTCCCACCCAGCAGATGAGGACGTTGCTAAGGCAGTTTCTTGATGTGAGAATGATTTTATCTCTTTTTCTCTCTTTTCAGCCCTCTCGGCCAGCTGGCATCCCATTTTCTACTTTTCCAGCGGGCTTTGGTTCAGCTTGGCGTGATCCTTCAGAGTGGGAGCAGTAGCCCATTTAAAGCTTAAAACACATAAAGACTAACTGGCTGGAACCCCAGAGAACAACCTAGCAAGGGGCTGATGAGGGCACTTAGCCAGACCATCTCCAAAACACTATTGTTAAAAGAACCTGATACGCATGTTAAGTAAATATCAAATATGCAAAACCCAGCACATGTAACACATAGCTAATAGCATAAGGTAACAGGCTTTATCTCCAAATAAATAATAGCACCCTCATAGCCACAAGCAGTTTCACTATTTTCTATTCACTTTCAATGTCCTCTGGATGGGTCATACCTATAACATAATAAAACTCTCACAGCCCCCAGCAGGACTAGGATTTAGTGTTAAACCCTAGCTAAAATGAGGGAAAGAAATTTCTCTTGCACACACATAGGCAAAAACTCTAGAATAAATGTGATCCAGGAAGTGATTATATAAAGGCATTGATCATTTCATTTGCATATAAAATAATAACAACAAGAACGGAAGCTAAATTATCCCATATATACAGAAACCCTGGATGTTCAGGCTTGGCTATTCATTATTCTCTTGTCATAAAGCAATTCAGTCTGCAGCTGCATTTCTCTTACAAATCCAATTCAATCAAGAGAACCGAAACATCATTAGCAAACCCACTGATTTATCCACCACTAAAGTGCTGATACAGGCTTCTGTTCCTGATGCTAATAAATTTTCTGCATAGGAGTGTTTGTTCTCTCTAAGGATCTCGCATTATTCTAATGGCTACAGATTTCTAATTTAACACATGATTTTTTAAGCCACAGGTTCAAAACCTGTGAGAGTCATAGCAGAAAAGGACACAAGCCCAGGCCTTGTACCCATTTGCCTCAGAGATGTGGCTGGATTTAGCTGCAGGTGAAGCAGCACTTGGTCCTTAGAAAATTGCTGTAGTAAGACTTTATTTTTCTTTCTGAAATAAAGCCATTGCCTCCTGTTTTGCTCATCACTTCCTCTCACTGGGCTTGCCTGCAGAGCCTTGTATTCCTCTCTGTGCCTTTCCCTGGCTCCTGCTTGGTTTGTTGCCTTAATTGCCAGCCTGCCAGGCTTATTTACCTCTGCCTCAAACCTCTCTTCTCCTGTAGAACTGCAGGAAATGCTCTGAAAACCCCTGGTGGGTGTTGTCTCCTGTTCCTCCTGCACATCATCTACCACTGGGGTTCTGTGTGGTCTCATCTGAGCTCATCACAGCATCATCTCATTGATACTTTCATATGCATGAGCCCGTACACAGTATTTCAAGTCCTGAGCATGTACTTCTGTGTCCTCTTCAAGGTGAGCTTCAAATAGGGAGTGCCTATGGGGTGTTAGAAGTAACATTGTCTTTTGGGAAGAATTTCTCAAGCTGCAGTTTCCATAACTTTTTTAATAGCCTTGGGTCACTTTGTCTGTCAGGTTGATGTGATGTTTGGTTAACGTTCAAGGCTATCTAGCAGTTAAGAAGTACGCATGTTCGGCCTGAACTTTTTTTTCTTTAAGTACAAAAAGTAAGAATCCAGATCCACCTATGACAGTAGAATGTGTTTGCTATAGCTTTAATAAAAAGTTTAATTACATCCCTCACTTGGTAGGATATTATTTTTCTATTTGTTGAACATGATGTTCAGGATAACAAGAATCAGATAACAAGAGTCTTAAAAAAGAGTTCTTTATTTAAAAAATACAGGCTCTCTGATCTATCCTATGCTTGCTATAAATTAAAGACAAAATTATTACCAGTGTAAGATATTTGACACTTTAATTTACTTACTTTTTCATCTCTCCTAACTGAAGAATGGATATTTATGGATGACTAGTGTGTTCTGTTTTTATATTTTTAATCACATACTCATGCATTTGTAACAAAAATTGCTGTTTGGACTGAAAGGAAGAGGAAAATACTCATGTTTAGAATAGCTGTTTGGATTTTTTTAAGGGGAAAATTCACCATGTTTATGGTTTAGGCTAGGGAATGAGAAGTTAAACTAATATTCCAAACTCAATATTTAATATCAAAACATCATCTCATTGTTAATTTTCAAGTTCCTCAGTACATTTATCCTGGTTGAGTTTTCCAGGAGGGTTCTCACCCATCTGACCAGAGTGAGCTGTGCTGTTTTACTCCTGAGTGTCACATTTCTGGCAGGTGTTTGGCTTTTTGTGAAGTCAGAAGGAGGCAAAGTGTTTCCATAATGTCAGCAGACATGAAACCACACCTTCCTTCCAAAACCCAAACCTTCCTCACTGAGCTGATGGAGGATGTTGTGTCTTAGTCCCATTTCCGTTATTTCCCATTGAAAAACCAGCTCCCATAGGTCCCACAGCCCAGGACGCCCATCTCCTGCAGCCTGTTGGCACTGTGGGCACGTTACACCATTGCTGAGTCACTGAGTCATTCCCATTTTTTCTCCAACACATTACATTTATGCCACAAACCACCACTCTGGGAATAGCCATTTGCCAGAACTGGACTCTGCAAAGAAGGAAGAGCAGTACAGATGCAATAAAACATAGTGTGTATGGGGAGGAAAATCTCCAACACAAAACCCCAAACAGCATTTTGGATTGTGTATTAGTAGAAAGCTGAAGCTGAGTAGAGCAGCCCATTAGAATAAAATTTAACTCGGCTTTGTGATACAGTTTAAGGCACTGTTCATGTTTACAGAGCAGCATGAAAACCTTCTGTAATAACTTATGAGTTTGTGCCTATAGACAGAATTGAAAAAATGACTAAAATGAAATCAGCTGACTGTTACTCAGCCTCCACTGCCCAACTAGATCAGGAAAAGTGTTAAAACAACTCCTGCAAAATTTTCCTTCCCAGCTCTTTGAGTTTAATTTTCAGTTTGCAAAAAAAGGCACCTGAGAATGTTCTTAAATGTGCTCTGTGCCTGCCATCAAAGCAGTTTTCTACTTTGGAAAAAGAGAGTGAGCCTTGTCTCAAAATGTACTTTTGCCAGAAATTCTGTCCTGATTAGGCTGCCTTGGAGCATGTACTTGGATGGGTGCCATACTGAAGTTATTGGATGGCAGCCAAATGTTCAACACTCTTAAAATAAAGTCTATTCCCTTAATTTGCAGTGCAACAGAAAACTGAGGTTAAATCTATTGATGCCACTGGAGGGTGGGGCTAACATACATATGTATGCAATTATTTTCAGGATATTGCAGTGAGTGCATATAGGCTCACACAGAAGTTGCTCTGAAGTTTAGTACTAATGTTCCTTGGGTGTATTTTGCCCCTCCCTGGTTTCTTCATTCGTAAATTATTCCACATTCAAATTTCCCCACTGGTACTAACAAAAATGTTGGGTAATCCATACATTGGAGTTATCCCCTTCTAAAGACTGGCCTCTCCAGGCAACATGATCCTACCCCACAAGAACTTAGCAAAGCACTTCAGTAAATGTTTATATCCAAGCCTTCTAGACTCAACTCATCTCTGATGAATCTCAGGTGCATTTTCAAGCCTAAATGCTTTAGAATGAGACATGTGGAAGAATGCCTTCACAGGATTATTGTATCGTGATTCACGTAACAGAAGATAAGAAGACTTCTCTTTCTCAGTTGGAGAAAGACTTGTCAGCATTTCTCATCTACATTTCACAGATCCATCGAGGAGGATGAAATGAGATGGGCTCCACATGGAAGGAAAGGTTGTATCCACTTGTGTTTTTTCTGTATAACAGTAATCTGTTTCAGATATGTTAATTTACTCTTTCACTCACAAGCTTTCTGCTCTACCTAATGCTTTACTGAGACATTCATGCTCTTTCAGACCTCATGCTGTCTCCTACATAGTTCCCTACCAGGTGTGGGTTATCTATGTGGCATGCAGAGAGAGAAAGGCACAGAAGCAAGAGTGTATATCCAGAATAAAATAGCTAATATCGTAATTTTCCTTCTGGTGCCCCCAAGACCTGGATCTCTCATGGACACTCACAGTATATCCATACACATAAATACAAAATGCTGTTCTTAGAGTGAGGTCCCTCATGTAGGGAAAGTGAAAAGTGGTTCTTTAGGTGCCAGAGATCCTAATCAACATACTAATTTTTCATTTCCAATGATATCTTCTAATATTATTTTGTACCTCCAAAATCACAAAGTGACATTGTTTATTCCATAAGTAACTTAGAGTATATAAGTATTGAGATTAGTCTATATTTTAACACTGAAGATGTATTTAGTACTCCATAATTAACACCAAAATAGTAATCACTAATTTTCAGATAAAATTAACTATGCTGCATTGGGAAAAGATACACATTCTGTTGAATATATAATTATATATTTTCTAAAGCAATCACAGCTTATATTTACATATTGAGAAACAGTTTTTGGAAATGTGACCTACTTGGTAATAAGAAACTATTTTCATTTTGAAGACTATTTCTTACACTATTATACTTGAATATTAAATTCCAGAAGGAGTACCTACCTGCTGGCTAAACTGTATCAAATTACTCCTCATTTTTTATCTTTTCCTTTCTCTCTTTTCCCCCAGACTACAAAGTACCAATGATCTGAACAATTTTGTTCAGCATTTTGCTGGATGAGCTTTGCAAACAGCTCTCTTCAGTGAACACTAAGAAAGGGGTTTGGTAGCAGCAGTTGGATTCTAAAGTGGATCAGCTTCACATAACAGGTACAAACGGCCCAAGAGAATATGAGTCATTGCCCTTAATCTACATTGAGATGCTGAGAGGTGACCAAAAAGGTCATCCCTTCTTTACACAGAGATGACAGTATAAAGTGATTCAATTGTCACCTTACCTCTTTTTAAATATCTGTAGCCTCTGTAACGCCACTTTGAAAAGAAGATCACATGGGAGAGAAAAACCCCAGTATGCCTTAACTGTAAGTGGAATCATAGAAGCTCAACACAGAGGATGGATGAACCCCCCTTGAGGAAGGCCAGAGAGAACACTCACTACAACTAAACCCAGTTTTTATCACTTCTGATTTCCTTAAATATAAAATACACTTCTGTTGACATTCAAAAGCAGGCTTTTTTATGGGTTCCTGATTTTACAAGGTTTTGGAAATTTGCAGGATTTTTGCCAAAGCATAGGAGTGGCACCCTATACACTCACTCTAACAGCCTGGAAAGTGGCAATGACTGCTATCCACTGACAGTGACTGTGTAGTAGTCAGAACAGGTAATATCATGATTAACCACTAGCTTCACTATAGCAGAGGGAGCCATGGGAAGAGGCCTTGTATACAGCCAATGTGGGAGCTGAGAACTCACTAAAGCACGCAATGCAACCATTAGAATGTCTTTTTGTCAAACCACTGTCTTTATTGCAACTGAATGTTTAGTCAAAGCTAAAATATAAGGTGTAAAGATACTGCCTTTGACTCTGTTTTAAATAGGGAAGGTTTCATACTTAGGGCAGTCTAGTCAGACAGCCAGAGGAAGGACAGTAGGAGTGGAAACCAGAAGCAAACAGACAGTGGCAGCTATCGCACTTTTTTGTCCACAAGGAAAACAGGGACTCAGTTTACAGCTAGGATGGTCTGCAGTGAAGAAGTGAAGAAACAGATTGAGCCTGGTAAAAGAAAGCAACAAAAAATTTATTATGTGCAATGAGACTTGCCTTGCTTTCAAAATCTCTTTCACCACTGACTGCTGGAAATGGTCAAATATGGTAAAATACAACATTTCAGACTGATGGCACACCCTCAGTTAGAACTATTGAGACCTTCACATGCCATCTTACCTCTTCTTGACTGATCTTGAAATTGCAGTTAAATTTCCTTCTGCACATCAGATAGCCTCTTTAAAACATCTCCAGAGATGAACACACTGCTTTGGACTAGTTTAGGAGATACTCCGTGCATATTGCTACAGGGAGTGAATGTGTCTCTTGAAATACGTGGTATCATCACATTAGTATTAGAGTCTCACTACATCGAGAGGAATGTTCACAGATTACCTAAACTATGGAAAATGTTTTGAGCACCCAGTGGAGACAAGGGCATTAACCAAAGGAGAATTCTAACCTTCGCTTTCATTTTTATAGTTCAAATCTGCAACAATACCAGGTCATTTTATAATCCCATGATGTCAAGATTGTCTGTGTAATTTACAGCAGGCCTTTAGCCCTACCTTCGAGCTACAAGCTGTAACACCCAAGGAGCCATTCAGCTACAGACACTCGCTAAAATCCTGTACACTCAAGCCTTTCTTCTCTTCACTGTGTACTAGACAAAAGAGCATGAGCATGGGCCAGAATCCAGCTGGAATTCCCAACTAGGGAAATACCTATTTCTACAGACATCTTGATTCTGAAATTAAATCTATTAGTTTCCATTCCTAGTAGAAATTTCAGCCAAGTATTCTATTCCTGTCTTCTTGACCCCAAAGGAGTATTGTAATGTAGTTTTGCTTAAGGAAACAAAACTTCTGACATCAGCCCTGTCAATTCCTCTCTTCACTTGTCAGAGACTCAGTATCTCTGTGAATGGAAATCCCCATTGACTGCTGAGCCATAACCAATATTTGGACAGCTGTTCATTGCTTTACTCTTTGGAGAGAAAAATTACCAACATTTCTGAGGATGACAGAAAGGAAGTCCCTCCTCTCACTGCAAATGTTTTAATATGGACAACTTCTGCACTACCATAGGAATGTCTACTTTGGTGTAAGTATGTAAACCCAACCTGGACAGCACTGATCAATGTCCCTTGAGGAACTAGTCCCATGGATTTCAACGATGCAGCTACCCAGAAGTGCAAGCAGAGTCTGAATCAGGGACATTTTTCAGATTCTAATATAAATCCAGAACTATGCTGCAAGAGCTTCACAGAATATAAATTTAACGAAACAATGTATTTTTAAAAAGAAAATTATTTTATACCCTCACCAGCACATAGTGCTGCACACAGTGGGATGTTCTTTCCATTTGCCTTCAGTTCCCACCATATTTAGTGATATTTAGTGCCACTCTAGTTAAGGGTCATGTGCTATTTCCATAATTAATCTAATTTTTCAAAGGTGCATAGCTCATCTACTTTAATTCCCAGTAGGGTCTGTAAGAAGCTTGCTAGTGAACAGCTTTGCTATGATTTTTTTCCCTATCTTTACAAAATGGCTTACTGCATCAATCCACTTATTACCTCTTAGAGAAGAGGCATCCACTCTATGATCCCAAAGTGCTTGTGTGGTGGTGTGCCCGTAGTTCTTACCGGAAAAACATGTATGTTCCTTAATGAGTGAAAAAGTCTCTGATCATTTTGGCCTGAGAGACTAGGATTTTTATTTTAATGGAAAGGAAACCACACATTAACATTGCAATTTTTTTATGTGAGCACACACATACATTACTTCAGGAGCAGGGGCCTGAAATCACAGGCAAAGTACAAATTGATTTCCTTGAAAATTAGTGTTCACACTTTTGTCGATCCTTTGTCTTTGTGTTTTATTAACGTGTTCTTAAGCAATCTATCTCATTTAAAGTGAATAATATAATTACATAATTGAATAGATTGATTTGTTAGTGATCATGGGAAAATATGAAATATATCCTTATACTTCACATAAATAACAGAAAATGAGGGTATTACTGTTGTCACAAAGACAAAGGATGTGCATGCCAAGTACTCAATTCATGTAAATCACCACAATCAGATTGATATTAGTCACTGTAGATGCACTTACTCTGACTAAAGCACTGGCCTTTGCATCTGAAGCAATCAAATGGCTCTAACGGTAAAAGTCCAACTTTGGAAAGTATCTAAACTGAAAAAGCTGACTGTGGCACTCTCTTCCATACCCATCCTCCGTCTGTGAATGGCCGCTCTCAGGTGACACATTTTTTTGCCTGCAACACGTCTAGGTATGAGGCAGGGGGTTACTGGTGATCTCCGAGGGTGAAGCATCCATGTGCCCCTGAACTGGCCAGCCTGTTACTTCAGGGTCCTCATTACTGCTTGTTCCAAAAGCTAATACACATTCCTCACAGTGCTTAACGAGATGACAAAGTCACTGCAGGCACCGTCATGCAGGTTGCGTGACCGGAACGCTCCCGCAGTTCCTTGTGCCGCTGGAAAAGCGGCATGGGTCGGTTCAGAGGGGGCTGTGGGGGAACAATCACATCGCTGGGCGCGGGTATAGGTAACAACGGAATAATGTTATGTTTGAGCACAGCGCCCTTGTTATGGTCACAGAGACACAATTCAGAGGCAGGTGCCTCTGAAGGTCAGGCGTGCCCGCAGCCCAGGTTTGCTAAGCGAGAGGGGCAGAGATCCTGCCTGGTCCCAGCTGCTCATCCCTGGCAGCCGCCTGAGGACTGGAGTAAAGCAGGGGCCAGCCTGCGACAGCAAGGGCTCGCCCCGGGGAGCCCCAGCGCGGGACGCGGGCGGGACGGGGCAGACCCGGAGCCCGCGGTGGCCGCCGGGCGGCGCTGCCCCCCCTGCCCCGCGGCCGTGCCGGGCCGTGCCGGGCCAGGCGCCCCCCGGGCGGCGCAGGCAGGCGGGGCCGGTCCCGCCCCTCCCGCCGCGCCGCAGCCGCCGGAGGCGAGCGAAGCCCGAGCCCGAGCCCGACAGTGTGCGAGCAGCTGCTGCCGCCGCTATCCTGCGCCGCTGCTCCCGTCCCGCCCGGCACAGCCCGCCTCAGCCCCGCACAGCCCGGCCAGGCACGGCACAACCAGCCCTGCCCTGAGCCCCCCGCACCGCCCGGGCCACCACAGCTAGCCATGGGTAAGCGAGCGGAGCTGCCCCGCGCCGGGGCCGCAGGGGAGCCGCGGCTGCGGGCGGGGGGGAGCGGGACAGGTGCGGGGCAGCCGCGGGGGTCGCCTGCGGAGCACCCCGGGAGAGGCGGCCGCCCCTCCGCCCCTCGCTTCGCGCCGCTGCCGCGGGGAGCGGGACCTCCCGTCCGGCGGGAGCGGGAACTCGCTGCCAGCTGCAGAGCGCTCCGTGCCGCTGGAAAAAACACAGGGTTAGCGCGGAGTCGCGGTGCTGTAGTCCCTCGGAGGCGGCTGCGCGTCCCGGCCGGAGCGTGTGCCCCGCTGCGGTCCCGCATCAGCCGCGGGGGCTGCTCTGCCCGTGGGTCTCGGTGCCGCCGCCCGGCAATGGGACCTACTCGGGCTCGGCGCGGCGTCCCCTCGGGGTGAGACGGGGCGGGGGGAGCCGCTCTGCGCCAGACCCGCGTCCCCGGGTCAGCTTTTGCCGGAGGATGAAGAGTGGTCAGGAGAGGAGGAATAGCCTCGGGGGACAGGAAGGAGAGTGGACCTGCCTTCAAGAGATGGGCAGTGCAGAGTATGACCGTGTGCCAGGCGTGATGTGTTTCAGTGTGAGCATTAGGGAATCGTGTGGGCCATCGGGATAACGTGGTGCGCTTTTCCCTCTTGTAGCTTGGGGTCTGCGCAGTGGTGGGAGTTGGGTGTGGATGGAAAGTGGCAGCTTCTGTTCCCAAACTTACGGGAAGGGTAGTGTTTGCCGTGAGTGAGTTAACAGGAGCAGAAATGGGGCCCTAGGAAGGGAAGGATTCGTAGTGCACATGGGTCACTCGGTAGTCAGCACTCACCTTGAGCGTTCGCATCTTTTTAGCATGAGCTTTTTAGTATGGTCTGCTTCTTCAAACTCTCCTTTCAACCGACAGTACATCCATATTAATTACGTAGTAATGAAAGTTAGGAGATTTAGAGGGGAAGAAAATAAAATATAGAAAAATAGATCTGTATGTTTGGTCTAGTTTGCCAGTGGCATGTTACTGCTTAGAGGTTGCAGCTGCTAAAGCAGAGCTATCAGTGCGTGTCTGAGTGTTAATATGCACATACTGATGCTGGCACTGTCTCTGGTTTTAATTAAGGAGAAAAAAAATTAATTACTCATCCAAAGCTAAAGGAAGCTGACAGAATTCCTATGGTTGCTACTTTGTTAAATTAATTCGCCTCACCTAATTCCTTAATTTCTAAATGCTTATTAACTGGTTTGTTCCCTAGCTTCGTGGAGATCGAGTTCCTGTAGTATTAGCATCTCTTTACTAAGCTTTTTTTGACTTTAAACACCCCTTTCAGTGCATATTAAAGTACTGATTGCAGTGGCCTCTGCAGCTCTGACAGCTGAAGCAAACCAACCAGCTGTATTGTCAGCAACGAAAAAGCTTATTTTGTGGGATCATATTCTGATACTTTTTAGACTATACTTTTCCTATGTGAACTTTTCATATTAAGTAAAACTGCAAAGTGGATGGCCTCTCCCCTGTCTAGACCTTACTATTCTTCTCTTACCTTACTCTTTATTGCCATTTATAACTGTCCAATAAATCTTGTAATGGGATTGGAAGAGGGAAAGAAAGGAATATTTTTTAGTGTCGTATTAAGTGTATTTTTTTTTAAGATAACACATGTAAAATTGTTCTTAAATGTCTTTGCTGCTGTGTATGAAATTGATTTTTCTTCAGTAAATTAAGTTGCTAACACTGTGAAATCAAAAACTTGATTTAAATCTTCGTAAGTGATTCATCTTGAGGAGAATCACGTCTTTATTTCAGTCCTAAAATCTCACAGAAACAGTAAAGTTAATCTTGCAGGTTGTGGGACTGCAACAGTGTATGAAATATGTCATTTAAATCCATATAGAATGTGTTGTCCTGAATGTAGCAGTTGGGAAAAGTGGAGTGAAAAGAAAAAACATTTCTTGAACATCTTGCTCATAATGATGATAATAGCAAAAACCTCCAAGGTCTGCTGAGTTCTTTGCTTAGAAGCATTCTTGGATGACCAAGCTGTGCCTGACTGGGCAATGGCAATGTGGTCAGTCAGGAGAGGGGACTTGGAGCACAAATTTCAGATGAAATACTTCAAGAAGAAGTCACAAAAAGAAGCCTTTGTCAGCTGGGGATGCAGTCCCCCATGAATACAACGTTTTGTTCTTGTCGTTGCATAACTGTTGCCTTGGCATTAGGTAGGCTGAGGCCGATGTGATTGTCTCACCAAGACTTGTTTGGTGCCTCAGTGCTGTTATTGAGCTTCCTGATGTGATGGCAAGGATGTGTTTGACTGGTTCTCATTAGGACCTTTTGAGTTGTCATTGCTCACACAAAATTTTTGTGTAGGACTACCTTTGTAAGTGTGATTTTTTAATTTTTTTTCCTTCTTGGAGGCTGAGAGCCCAGTGCAGTCTTTGATGTTAATTGAGCTCCCTCAGCACTTCTGAAAGTCTGTTTTCCACACCACTTAGGGTTTGTGTCAGCTGAATGGAGGGTTGTCTGTAATAACCAGTGCAGTGCTTTGTGCATCTCCTCTGAAAAGTCCTATCCAGGGACATTGTACATCTAGAAGGTGGGGAGGAGAGGTGTTATTTTACAAAATGAACAAAAACTACAAAAGGTTTTGTTCATAAATGTTTGAAAGGCATGATACAATGTCATTTCTTGTGAACTGTTTGTTCTCATAATTTTACTTTGTATTCTCCAAGCTTTCAAATAAGAAAAGTGGTTGCAGCAGAGTGGGTACATGTATTTTGTTTTAGTTGGTTGGTTTGTTTAAAATGAGACACTGAGGAGAATACTGTCTGTCAACAGGGAGTGAAATTAATGCCTGTATTCATGTAGGTTTGCATCCCATTTCTCTGAAGTCCCTGTGTAGGAACTAGTGTCTTGCAGAGCCTGTAGGCCCAGGAGTTCCCAGGGACATCATGCTGTACCATGCTAGGGCCATCCCCTGTCTTTCAGGCCTTCTCCAGCACCTCCAGCTCTGCCATCAGTTGTTACTACATCCCCATAGCTCTTCCCTGCATCTCAGAGCAGACCATCCCTTTCTTGTAGGCAGTAACCTCAGGAGTTCCACCTTAGGGACTTCTACCACCCGTAGAAATGATCCTCACTTTTACGTGAAACTTGTCTGAAGTAGGTTCAAATATGCCCTAAACCAGACTTTCTTCTTAGAACCAGCTGGGGGCAAATTCTGATAAAGAATCAGTCCTCATTCTTTCTATTCAGCTATACACTTCATTCAGGCAGGGGCTGGAATCTTTTGTGTCTGACATTAATAGTAAAATGTGATGAACTTTGGTCAATAAGGGTGGCTGGATTTCAATTGCCAAGTGTTGTAGTCCATATTTTTCTTAAATCACACCTCTTAAATATATTTAACCTCATTCTTATTTAAACTTAATATTAGTTTCTTTTTTTAATCTTCTCTTAAAACCGTGAAATGCAAAATTTTATACTGCTGCCCTTCCTCTATCTCCACAACACTTACTTGTGCTGTTAAAAACTTACTTAATTTTGCCTTCTCACAGTAATCGTTCTTATCTGAGAAGGAGGCAGAGGAGAAAATGTTGTGCATTTCAGATATCCCTAGTATCCTAAACAATTTGTGTTTTCACCATATTTACAGGGTCTCCCTCTTGCTCTCTTTCTAGACATTTGATTCTATTATATAGGAAATCTGCTGCCCTGTGTGTGAATTCTGCATCTGATAGACCTTGAATTTCAGATAAACATACTAGATTATAGGTTACATCCCTAGGAAGTCTGAACCATGTCAGTGCCTGATTACCTGTCTTTTTCAGAGTGTTTATAGACTTTTTAAAACCAGTTGAAGTTTGCAGGTGTCTTTCAATGTTTAAAGGACTTTATTTTTCTCAAGCCAGTACCTTTTTTTTCAAGTTTACTTCCATGTGTTATAATATGCAGTTGTCATGTTGCAAGCATAGGGGTTTTTAATACAGTATTTTTTCTATAACCTTTGTTTTTCAAGATTGATGCTTTCTAATCATAGAATGTTTTAGTTTGGAAGGGATCTTTAAAGATCAATTCATCCAGTTGTTCTGCTGAGGGCAGGGACACTTTTTCACCTATTGAAAGCCCCATCCAGCCTGACCTTGAACACTTCCAGGGATAAGGCACCTGCAACTTCTCTGAATAGTTGTTAATATCTAAAGTCATTACTCTAAAAAATAAGTCCAGCATCTATTTCAGGATGAGGTTTAAAAAAAAATTGACAATAAACCCAGTGAAGCCTACTTCTTGGTATCTCCTTTTTTTACTCATGCAGCATTATCATGTTGTCCATGAGTGAGTGCACGTTCTCATAGAGAGGATTTTCTTTTCCCTGAGATCCACAGCTGTTACAGCCAGATGCAGAATCACTGCATGTACTGTATTTCCACTCATGGTTTCTGGATATAAATGTGTTGTTATCCTTTTAGAAGTGTAAAAGTGTGGCATCCAGTGAAATTTCACTGAGGTGAAGTGTTTGCTAAGGGAACTACTGTGGATCATTGCGTTACCACACTCCCCATGATGGCTGTTCTTCCCACAGACAGATGGATTTCTGTTTAACCTCCCCCCATGTGCATCGCAGCTGTGTGTGCCCTTCACCTTTCCTAAGACATGCCCACACCTGGTCCCCATTAATGCATCCCCAGCACCTGCACAGGCAGTACATCACCTTGCTCCTCTGTGCAGCTCTTCAGGCTGTTCCTGCTGAGACACAGAGAGCTTGCACAGAGCCATGGGAACTGCCTTCTTGTGAGCTGCTCAAGCCCACCTGCAAAAAAATCAAACCCTTCATGGCACCAGGGTGTTAATGTTGTGGAAGATGGGTGTATGTGCTTATTAGTGTACTTTTAGCATAGGTGCTTTTTGCCCTGGAGTGTGGGGTTGAGGCTCACTCCTGAGGGAGCAAATGCCATCTCGCTGCAGTTCCGGTCAGGTGAGGTGTGTGGTGACACATTTGGGAGGTCATTCTCCAGAGTTTGCTGAAGTGTGCTTGTGGCTGGATTGAGGAAAATCAAAATTCTTTCTGTTCTCTTGACTGGTTCCTTAAAATCTGTTCAGGTACAAGTGCCTTTGGGTTTGAGCTGGTGTGAGCCAATGTAAGGGAAGATAGTTTAGTTTCCATTTGTGATATCAGAGATGGTTGTTTTAAAATAATGGGTCTCAGCTGAACCTGCAAGGCTCTGTACAGATGCAGCATCCTGTGATGGAAGGA
This sequence comes from Pithys albifrons albifrons, assembly GCF_047495875.1. Lineage (NCBI taxonomy): Eukaryota > Metazoa > Chordata > Aves > Passeriformes > Thamnophilidae > Pithys > Pithys albifrons. The sequence continues at coordinate 10,488,838 of NC_092458.1, forward strand.
TTACTGGGTTAATACCCATAATGGTCAAACGGCAAAACAGAGCCACATCCATCTTGTAAGGTGGCTTCTTCCAGGCCATGTGCAATGTAACCTGTGCCCCAGAGGAAGCAGACTTCACTTGACAATGCCCAGTGAGGAATCCTCACCTCCTGATCCCCTCCCAACTTTTCTTCTGTAGATGGGTGTGAACCTCAGACAGTTTGGGTGCAGGGATGGCTGTGCCAGTCAAAATCCCATAACCCCTTCCCTGTAAACACAGTGAACATCAGTGGAGATGTCACCATTCAGTGAAACAAATAGGTGGCATCCTGTGTACCACTCAGTTCTCAGCTGTTTGTTACTTTCTGTTGCTGCTCTGTCTTGGTGCTTTAGCTGTCTGACTCTCCATAATTATTTGTCTCTTGGGTTTTAGGCTCAAAAGCTTGCATGGGGAGTTGTGGCTTGGGAAACATTTACAAGTAACACAAAGAACTATGAGAATTCAACATCCTTTGTTCTCTCTGGTTTTGGAGCTGTTTGACTAGCAGCAATTTCAAAATGTGAATGGAGCTTATGTTTCATTAACAGAAAGATGTGCCAGATACAGAGCAACTGAGAGCTACAAACCTCAGGGCCTTGCTTTGCATCGGTTTTGGATGGGTTTATCTTATGCTTTGATAATTGGGTGCATGTGAGACATAAATCAGAGAATTGGGTTGCACTGAAGGCAAACAGCTCAAAACTTGTGCAGTTAGTGGCTCGGGAGTAAGGAAGCAGCTGGACTGCCTTCCCAGTGGGAGTTTGTGGATTGATAGACAGAAAGGACACCTTGTGTTAACAATGCAGCTGGTCAGGACATCCAAAACAGAGTAAATGATGGGAGTCCAGCCAAAGGAGGATTGCATTTTGAGTAGTCCACTGGTTTTCTCAATATTGGAAACGTACATTTGGGCTTACTGGTTGCTTTTCTGAGCTGGAGCTGTGGAGCTTGCCACTGATGGTTGACTGAGGAGGAATATGATTCCTTTGTGTTACCAGCAAGGCACAGCTAACTGGCACTCCCTAGTCTGGTTTTACCTTTTAGTCTATGTTTTTGTCAGCTTACAGGCTAGGAAATCCAGGGAGGCTTTTCAGTCCCATTGCTGAGTGTGCCTCAGCATCAGTGACGCTGCTGAGTGCAGGTGAGTGTTAGTTGCCTGCAGTCACCTGCTGACAGCCTTTGGGAGCCCACGTGGGTGGGAGGGTGGCTGCTGTTGGGTCTTAGTTATCTCGTCTAGAGTGATTTCCCAATTTTATCTTTTTTTAATTCTTTGGGTTTATATGTGTTTTACTTTCTGATGGGGCACAAATGTTTCAAGGCGTAAGACAGTGCTTCCATCAACTTAAGACTTCTTTTTAAAGCATTTTAAGTTCTAGGTTCTGGGAAGCACTGTCAGGATTTGCTGGAATGAAGTCCTTGACACACATCATGCTGACAAACATCATGAAAGTCTGAATTAATGCAGAACACTGACTGGATCCTCAATACTTTTTTGAACTTCTATACTAAAGTAATTTTAATTTTCTTGTTAATTGTGTTTTCTATATCTTATGTCTGTGGGTTTGGTTTTTTTTCTTTGGGAATAACTTCTGGAAGATTTTAAGTGATTGCTGTTTGTCTGTAAACTTACACTTTTTTTACCAAAACTGTGTTGACATAAATGTCATGCACTTTCCCAAACAAAAGCATAAAATGAGTTGTTGTATTTGTTAAACACACAGCTGAAAATAAGTTTGCCACATGGAACTTCCCTTGTGGGAAATTAAATGCTTTTCTTGAGCTGTGTAGTCATATATTACCAAAAAAAAAGGGAAAAAAAAGTCATGAGTAAAGAGAGATGACTAGTGGGAATATTTGGAGTGGAGAACTTTCGGTGCAAGCACACGGATCTGCTCCAGCACATCTGTCAAGGATCCACGACTTGCAAGGTGTAATATACAAGAACAGTTCATGTAACATCTGCTTAGACTCTGTGATGGGCACTGGTACAAAAGCCTTGAAATCTCTGAGATATTTGTCATGCCATGTCAGGGGAATGTAATGGAATATAGTACATCATTTGTTGCTGCCTGCTCCCAGCCAGTGAAGTTATTAGGTACTAAACCTGATAACAGTTACATTGAGCCAAAGTTTTACATAAGCAAATGCAAGGAATGCAGTGCAGTGGGGGCTTTGCTCTCTATGGCTGATGTAGCCTATGTTAGTAATTATTTCCCTCATGCAGTGTATGCTTTCTCTTCATAGACATTTCTCCCATTCTGTGCTGAAAATGAAATGGCAATTTCTCATCCTTGGTAATTGTCTGATGAAAATCTCCCAATGTAGATAACGTTGGGAAACTTAAATAGTGATGTGGAATGAAAAATAGCCAGTTAAGTAATTTTTCTGGGTTTAGCCTTCAGTTTTTAGTTTCTCCCTTTAAACAGTTTTAAAATACCTGTTTTTCTCCTCAAACTTTATCTATGAGAAACATATAATAGATATTTAATCTTTAGCCTCCTCCTGAAATTCTTTTAGGTTTTTCATTTTATCTGCCACTGATATATTTTCAACACCATGGTTGAGAAACTGTTGTAATCTACCACATACTAAATCCTTCTTATTCCTCAGTGGAAACCTTAGGGAAGCAAAAAAGAACTATGAAGGAGTAAAAAAAAAACTCTTGAAAGTTCTCATTTACAATAGCCGTGGCAGACTGAAGGTAGGTATTTGGGGAGTCTGTGGAACTGAAATAAAACACGAATAAGGTGGCAGCACAAGTCAAGACTCAAATGATTATAGCCTTAAACAGTCTGCAAATGTCATTAAAATTACTTTATCTTCTTGTAAAGCTTTATTTCTGGATTTTCTTAAGTTACCTATGGCTGTTGTCATAAAATCTGCTGAATGTTATCCCCATTATGGTCAGCTCCCCAGCATGGTTTAGGCTCTTTTCATCATCCTTGAAGAGAGGAAGTTCTGGACATCATGGTTAAACCTTGTTCTTCCCTCTCAATGGGCTGCTTTCCACCAGATTTTGTGGGCAAGGTATGTGTGTGGGCAGATAGTTCCCTGCCCACCTTATTCCTTTTGGTATTTGAACTGCCACTGAAGACTTTCTCCCTGAAGTGTCAGCCTGAAGCGCTTGCTGGTTTTGCATTCATGTGATTCACACGTGGTAGATGAGCACAGCTGTGACTGTGACTGTGACTTGTACTTCCAAGGAAGTGATGCACCTCTCCTAGAGACAGAAAACAGGAGGAGACATTAGAAGAAATCTCTTTAAAATAAACAGAAATTCAGGAGGCACTTTCTTAAAGCAAAATTAAGTGCTTTACTGGAGGGAAGTTGGAGCCTTGGATTTCTATTTCCGCAGTAACTAAAGAGCACGGCACACACAGAATATTAAAGGTGGTTGCCAAGGCTAATGGGAATGTCTCAGCTGCTGTTAAAACCTGACGTATGACTGTGTTAATTACTGCACACTGAGTCTTCTTTTCTGCTCTTATAATAACATAAGAAAATTCAGGAAAATACCAGTGTAGTTACAGTCAGTGCCAGCTACTTCTCCCCCTTAGAAGAATAATATTTAGTTGATGAAACTATTTTGTTTCATTTTTGATTAATTGATCTTAGATAGCATAGGTATTTTTGGAATACCTGCCAAATTGCTCAGTGTGATGGCTGTAAGATGGCGGTTTGCTTTCTGAAAATTGCCTACCTTCTTAGAAAGAATTATGTTGTTTTAGAGAATCTAGAGAATTAAAAATGTTCCTTATTTGCTACAGAGTTGTTAGGGTTTAACTGAAGGATGATAATGGAAACAATACCTGAGTTTCTGTTTAAAAAAAAACCCAAAGAAACAAAAGAAACCTACCAGCTACTTGTAAATGTGGTATCTTTGTTCATTAGTTTTTCCTCTGGCATGCCAAATGGGTCACTGTGCAGGACTCCTGAGTAAAGACTTATGTGGACTTCCTAAGAAGACACAGAAGGGGAGAAGGAGTTACCCAGCCAAAATGTGAGTTCCCAAAGAGTTTCTTCCTCTTTCCCATCATAGAAGGCAGATTTATCGATTCTGAAGATGCATTCGTGCTTGCTTAAGTTCTCTTCTACTGTAATCTTTCCTAAAATACTTGATCCTTAACCCTTTGTTTTTTAGGGAAGAGAATGGTAAGATACTTAGTAGGAGGGAAGCATGCCTTTATCCTTCCATACATGTTCATGAGCGTGACTGCTGTGCCCACTTCCCACATGGTCAGTAGTCTGTCTTCTTCTGCATGTGTGAAACGTCCCTTATGTTAGCTCTTGTACCTTGTAAATAAAGTGTTTTCTACTGCCTTACTCAGAAAATATGTCAGGCTTTTCATTGCATATGTTTCATTGCTACAACATTAGCACTTTGCATTTGCATGTGGTTATTAGATCTCTGTGGTGAGAGATTTCTTCTCCTTACCCAAGTTTAAACATAGAAAAAAATCATAAAATCACAGAATGGTTTGGATAGGAAGATACCTTAAAGATTACCCAACTCCCCTCCTATGGACAGGGACACCTTCCAGTAGACCAGGTTGCTCACAGCCCCATCCAACCAGGTCTTGAACACTGCCAGCAATGGGGAATCCACTTCTCTGGGCAGCCTGTTCCAGTGCCTCACCACCCTCCCAGTAAAGAATTTCCTCCTAGTATCTAATCTAATCCTGCCCTCTTTCAGTTTAAAGCATTACCCCTTGTCCTATCACTACAATTCCTGATAGAGTCCCTCCCCATCTTTTCTGTAGATCCCTTCAGGTACTGGAAGGTGCTACAAGGTCTACGTAGAGACTTCTCTTTTTCAGGCTGAACACCCCCAGCTCTCTCAGCCTGTCTTCAAAGAGAGGTACTCCAGCCCTCTGATCATCTTTGTGGCCTCCCCTGGACCTGCTCTAACAAGTCTATGACCTTACTGTACTGAGACCCCCACAGCTGGATGTAGTACTGCAGGTGGGGTCTCACCAGAGCAGAGCAGAGGGGCAGAGTCACCTTCCTTGACCTACTGGTCATGCTGCTTTTGATGCAGCCCAGAGTACAACTGACTTTCTGGGCTGTAAGTGCACATTGCTGGTTCATACTCAGTTTTTCATCCATAAACACCCACAAGTTCTTCTCAGCAGGATTGCTCTCAATCCACTCATTGCCTGTCCCTGTATGCATGTGTGGGGTCACCCCAGCTCAGGTGCAGGACCTTACACTTGGCCTTGTTGAGCTTGCATTTATTAGCCATTTTAATATTAGTTTCTTGTGTCAGGCTAAAACACATGGCATCACCAGCAGTATCCCAAAATTGAATTGATCCTGAGCTGCTGCATGTGGTCCCAGAGTCATTCTGACTTTTGCTTTTGGACACTCAGGTGACTTCCATAGTCATGAGCGGACTTGCAGTAGGAACCTTTGCTCTTCGGTGGCAGACATGGATGGAGCTGTGGTGGTTAAAACCTTCAGAGTTGGCAGCTGCTCTGTGCCCTGCTTTGTCCTGAGGGGGACAGCTGGGAAGAGCACCCTGGTTACAGTCTGCATCCCAGGCCTCCCAGAGCACTTAGAATGTATGGTGGCAGCTCTTCCTGACAGGAGATACTGGCAATTAATTTAAAATCCTTCCCCTAGGTCATCATGACTTTTAAGGAGCTTTTGCACTTACTGTCTCAGAAACCACCTTTCTTCCGTGAGCATGACCTGCCGAGGCAGCTGTGTTTCTCTTCAGCACTGAATGATACAAACCATGAAGCTTGAGAGGAGATCAGAATTACAGCTCTTCTTAGCTGAATATTCACTGTCACCAATCCTTTTTCAGTCGACTTGCATGAACAGGGGGTTTTGTGGCTGCTGGACACAGTGTAAAGCATGGCATGGACATCTATGATCTTTTCTGTGAGAACTTTTGAGGTTGGTGCTCATATGGCCTTTCTGGCCTTAGTTGAAATGAAGCAAGCTTTCTTTTATTCCCTGGTGTCTGTTTTTGTTGGTTGGTTTGGATTTTTTTATGGAGTGCAAAGGAAAATACTTTTTCAGATGTAACAATAACCATGCATAAAAGGATCCTCTATATGTTTGTGGATGCTGCTGACATATGCTTTGGTTATGTTAAGCCCTGTGGAGTGGGTGGGTTTGAACTGGAGGGTAATCACAATGCACCTGTATGTGTTGTGGCACAAGCTGCACAGTGTGGAAATCTGGTAGTCTCCTGTCTGGGCTGTGTAGCTTCTTTCCTACCAGGGTGCATATAGTAACCTAAACATACCTCTGTTCACATAGTCTTAAATTGGCCATTAACTCACTCAGTCACACATTGGTATGCAGACTTTATCAATTCCACTTTTGCTTGGGAACTCCATCTCCTGCTGTCTCCTGCATGTGGGCTTACCTGTATTTTCATGGTACAAGTTTGCACAAGGAAATACGTTCCCAAATATTAGCCCCAGTAGCAGCTGTGCCCTGTGAAGGCATGTGGAAGAGGCAGGGCAGCAGTTGCCAGCAAGCATCACCATCCTTTATTTCTCTCATAGCTATGGTGACCCTGGATGTGAGACCAGGAATGTATGCACTGGAGATGATTTAAGGGAATGTGCAGCACTGCATACTGATTAATTCGGGTCATGGTGCTCAGAGGATAAGCACAGCAGCTTCCTGCCTCCCAAGTGGTTCCTGCGGTTCTGATGTGAACCCCTTTGGCTTATGCCAAGAAAAAAACTGCATAGTAATTAAAATTAACCTGACCTGCTTTAGAGGAGCCTGGTTTGAATTAGGGCGTGATTATTACCTAGCAGTATTTGGCTTTGGTAAATCTTTCCCTTTCCTTCCACATTGTTCGTTCCCTGTTATTCCATCAGCTTGATGATATCTGCTTGGGTGGTATCTGTTTCAATGAGACCCTTCATCTCTGTAGCACAGACCAAGGCTTGGCTAACCCATACCACAACACTTGGTGGGACTCTGTCAGGGCTGTGGTGCCTGCTGCACAGCTTGATGGCTGACAGGATATCACGTTGTCCCATCTCCAGAAAGCCAGGACTATGGGAGCAGAAAATGGGGAGTGAAAAGGTAACTTTATTGTGTGCATCACTGACCTGAATGCTGTTCTTCTCATGGGCATCTGAAGAAGTTAAAATAATCAGACTGCTTGGAGTTTACAGCATTAAATCCGAGTCCTTTGGGCTTTAAGGGCACTGCCTTTTATATCCATGTGTGGGAAATTGAACAAAAAGCAAGAGTGCAACAGAGTTTTAATCTCAAACTATGGAACCTCTGTTACTTTGAAGGCTCAAAGCCCATTGGTTGTGGTTTTCTTCCACATGAGCTAGATGATATGTGTGGTTTTTCTTTGTATGTAGATGGCACAATGTAAAAGTATCTTCAGGCCCTCTTTGTGGGGTGAGTAATCTGTGAACATGAGTTTTCATCAAAAATGCAGTAAAGCTTTTTGGGAGAGGGTTTTGCATCACGTTGCAGCTGTGGAATACTGGTTTCAAAGTCTCTCTTGTCACAGCTCTGCTACTTGTTTTCCAAGGCATTTTTCAGACTGCAGCCATTGGAAGCTGCTAAAGTGTTTTCCAAAATTCTTCTCTGGTATAGTGCCTGGATGCCCTGAGTCCCTGCCTTGTTCTGCTATGCTATACAGTGGTGTGGTAAAGCCCTCCATGTCTGTGATCTCTGGTGATGGAGTGAATATTCTTTTTTCATTGTTGTTTGTTTTTACACTGTTTAAAAAGTTGATGTTGGCAGAAAAACAAAAAACAGTAGGATTTTTTTTAATCCAGGCAAGCAGGATACTTATAGTAGAAAGGTCTTTCTGTCATGAAATTGAAACATCCTTTGTGGAAAAAAAAAGTTTGAAATGCACATTGTGGTATGCTGCCTCTTTTTTCCTCTGAAGAAATTGTCTTGCAGCGAAATGAAATTGATCTTTAGTTTGAAGGCTCATGCTGGACATTCCCCCAGCTTGGGACAAATTGAAAAGGAAAGGAAGTTTAAGAGTTATACAGAGAGTCTCTGTTTTGGGCTCTGATTCTTCCCCTGAAGTTCAGTTTATCTTTGTAGAGCATGAGAAATTTGAAGTCACTAAATGTAGTTTTCTTTGCTCCTGTAAAATGATTGAGCATTGATAACCTCTAAACATGGCAGTGCCTTCTCCCTTTTTGAAGAATCACATTCTTGCAAGATGTCATTAATCTTTACTAGCTGTAAGATGCTTCATGATTTTTAGAGAGGAGCTCTCTGCTGTCCCCTTGGTTTCTGTGCAGGAGGTGGATGGATCAGCATCTTTCAGAGAGCTGCAGGTGCCTCGTTCTTAAACTGCAAAATCTTTGCTCTTGGTTCCTGCCCTGCTCCTATCTAGCCATTGTCTGTTCTTGTCCTTGAATGCTGGAAAAAAAAATCACAAGACCTGCTATTATTTTAGAGGCTTTTGGTTGCTGTTTGTTTTCTGAGCATTTAGTGGCTGGTACTTACTTCAAATTTTCCCTCTTCCATAGTGATGAATGGAAATACACTGTCTTTTTTTTCCTTTTCTATTTCATGATAAAAGATGCCATTTTCATGCACACTTTGGAACTGGGACTTGAACTGGGCACCAGATCTTGATAACCTTGCTGATGGTATTGCAAGAGGCAGTTCAAGTGTAACTAGCATGCCCCTCTTTTTGCATGACCTTTGCTCTTGCTTTGGGAAAAAAAAGGCTAGGTATGTTCCACACAACCTGCCCCTGCTTTTTACACTCCTCTCTTTTTCACAGGGATTACTGTTGCAGGTCTGTAGGGTAACACAAAACCTAGGCAAACCCTGAGCCTACAACACCTATGAAAGGCCTATGTTTGAAGGAAGCATTTCTGAAATGAAACCGTGGAAACAAAACAAGGATCACTTTTTTGTAGGTGGTACCTATTTGGATAGATTTAGAATGTTTGGAGGGAAAGTGTCGTCACATAACATAAGGGACAGTACGTTTTAAACTATTGAAATACTCTGTGCTTCTTCCCCCATCTTTTCCATATAGCGAAACAAAATCTTGCTATAAATGTATCGCCTACATTTGAGTGATATCATATTTCTATCTGATACTTCCGTGCATTCCCTGTTTGATCGCTAAAGAGGCTCCATCAGTCTTTATGGAATGGGGAATGGGGATTTTCACAGTGTGTCATTGAGGAAATGTTGCAAAACTGACGTAAGGGTCATATTTTTTTATTCTGCAAGCTCTGCATATTTCAGCTGTAACAGAGTAGTTAGGAAGTCATGGTTAGTGGGTCAGACAGGCCCAGGGGGCTAAATTGGGTTTTGTTCAGCCAAATGTTAGTGCTTTTTAATCAACACTGAATTTTGCGTGCAACACTCACTTCCTTCCCCAAAGCCATAACGAAAAAAAAGGGTGTTCAACTGGGTCATGCACAACATCTGTCCTTTCCTAAAACAGTTAGGGAGTTACTACAGCAAGGGAAGAGAAGCTGCCTATAGCTACTGTTAGGGCATCTTTTCACTGCTGTGGCTTTTGTGGTCTGGTACAGGTGACTGTCGATGAAATTCTGCATGCAGTCCTCAAACTTCCTTTAGAAGGAAAAGGAGATTTTCCTTTCATGTTTTGTGCAGCATTTTTACAACAAGCACAAAATTCCAATAAATCTGTGTCGTTGTAAGTGCAATTAATTTACAGTGCTGTGAAATAATTGTAGAGATTTCCTTTCTCCCTGTATGGGCTCCTTAGGTGCTAAGCTGCTTCTCACTTAGGAACTGTTTTTTTCAAATCTCTCTGCTGCCACCTGTTCCATCTCCAGTGAATGTAATTAATGTAGTGATAGAAGTGACAGAGGTTTTGGCCTCTCTTGTCGAGGTGGTTTATATATTCTCTGCCATAAACTATATGTTGATTAGGCTATCCTGATAAGTTTCAATTTGCCTTGATACAGGCCTTTTTTGACAAAAGGCTCCTTGGGGGCCAGTTTCATTTTTTAAGAAGTCTACTGCAATAAAAACGCCTCAGTGAACACATAATGCAGGCATCTTTGATTTGAAGTTTTTAAGTTCTGCTGAACTTCTTCAAATTAATGGGAGTTTATTTAGTTCATCACCCAAACCAGGCTAAATCTGTGCTGTATTTAAAGCTAAAACTTACTCACAATTTACTTGATACCTATTGGTGGCTGCTGTAAAGGAACCTAGGAGCAAAAATTGGTAATTTTCTTTTTTAAAATTCTGAAGTAATTCACTTTCTTCCATGAGAAGAAATATGAGGATCTATTTTGAAGAGACCCACAAGTATCATTGAAGTCCAACTCCTGACCCTGCACAGGACATCTCAAGAGTCCCACCATGTGCCTGAGAGGATTGTCCAAATGCTTCTTGAACTCTGTCAGGCTTGGTGCTCTGATCACTTCCCTGGGGAGCCTGTTCCAGGGCCCAACCACCCTCTGGGTGAAGAACCTTTTCCTAATATCCAACCTAAACCTCCCCTGACACAACTTCAGGCCATTCCCTCAGGTTCTGTCACTGGTCACCACAGAGAAGAGATCAGTGCCTGCCCCAGTGCTTCCCTTCAAGAGGAAGTTGTAGACTGCTGTTGCCTTACTGTTGCAAAGAACAAGAGAATTAACTTGGTTTTGCCTTGTTTTGGTGAAGAGCTTAAAAATAAAAGCAGTAATTCTTGTTAGAGGATTTTTTTCTGCAAAATGTTATGGCAGTGAATTACTTCCTCCTGAAAATTTGAAATACAAAGTTTTAGAAGTAATGAAGATTTCTCTGAACTGGATAACTCCTCTCTGGAAAGCTGGGACTGGACTAGTTGTCATAATGCTCAGTGTTGGCCCCCACTTTCCGATGAAAGGGCAAGCTGCAGAAGGCAGTGGGTGCTAATGGAAGTATGAATTGCATATTAAAAAGACCCCAAACATGCTAAAGCATGAAACCTAATGCACACTTATTTAAATAACTGATTCTCAGAGGGAAACTGTGTTTCAGGGTACAAATCTCTTAGCATTACATGCGTGTTAGGATGAAAATTGTTCCAGTTCGCACATGCACTGATAGATGTGTCTCCTTAGGTGCACCAACAAGCAGCCCTTGTGAGTCTGAGAGGCAATAGTTGGTATACTTGGCTGTAGCACATCCAAGGAGTCTGCTAGATCAGGGTCTGTATCTGCATGCTTGTGTTAAAAGACATGTTGGAAAATACCCATGCAAAGCAGGTAGAATTCATGATTTGAGGCTTTGCAGTAGTGTTTTATTGCAATTGCATGTGGTTGCTTGCTTTAATGAACAGGAAAAGTTGTATTTTGTGTTAGACCTAGAAGCAAGAAAAAACATGGTGTGTTGTTTAAAGCATAGCTTGGAGTAATTTTTATTTGACTGAAACATTGCATTAAAGACCCAGTCCAATACTTCCTTATCTTCATCTTTCAGATAAGTAATTACAGAAATATGCATTGATGTTTTATAATTCAAGAAACAACTTTTGATTATAATGAGATCTACAAAACATGTTTCATGCTACAAGTACAGTCCTGGAAATGAGAGTGAAGAGCACCACCATGGAAATGAAGTACAATGCAACTTGGATACAAATGATGATGCTTATATAGAGAAATGATTCATGAAGGCATTGCTGCTGGCCTCTAACAGATGTATCAGGCTAGCAATGGGGCAACATGCACACAAACTTTGGCTTGAAACTCCCTTTCAAGAACCACACAAGGCATTCTTTTTGCAACTCTGTTGTTATCACTGCTTTCCATCTAGTAATCTAATACATTGTAATAAGTAAAAACTTGGTCTGCACTGGAGATTGTAAGTATAATTTCAAAGTTCATGCTGTTTTATAGTTGAAAATTATATTAATTAAAAACAGTACTTCTGACAGTGTCATGAATGTGTTGAGAAATGCTGAATTGACTGCCAGGACTGCAGAACAGGCTTTTCTGAGTTGCATTTTTCAGTCTTCTGTAAAAATACAGAGACGTCCCCAAGTGCCAGTTAATTTTTCAGTTAATTTACTGCAACCTTCCTGGGAAATGATTTTTATATAGCTAGCTCCCATTGTATGTGCATGTAATGGTATCAATTAATTCAGTGGTACATATACAATTTTAAAACTGCATTATATTTTGAATAAACTTCTCTCTGAAATGCTGAAACTCCTTTAGATATAAGTGTACATAAACCTACATGTAGCAGCTAGATGGCAGAAACTGTGCCTTTTTAAAATAAAGTGGCACTGTAAATGCATCAGTGTAGCTTTGTAGTGACTGCTTTGTTTCTTTGAAAGAAAGAATTTTGTAATAGCTTTGTATTGCCACAGTGTATCCTTTGAGAAGACAAAAGTAAGCATCTTCCTTTGGTTTTATTGATGGCGTCTTTTCTCTAGGTGTCTGAATGATCAGAAACATGTGGCACATGTACCATATATGTGATTATAAAAAAGAAACAGTTGAGAGATGGCACCTTGTGCTTCTACCATTATGACTTTCTTAGTGTCATTTACCTGTCATAATTTGTACAACTATATATGTACACCCATTAAACATTGGTTTGGTATGTGATTGTGTCTGTGTAGAACAGAAGCTTGGAGTGTAAGTATTTAGAAGCAGGGACTGTTCTGTGGGTTTGTGTCACTCTTTAGACCCTAATCTCACCCTAATTATATGGTCTAGGTCCTTTGATAACGTAGCAATTATGGGGAAAAATGAGGGGTGGGAAAGGAGATTTTTTTTTCTATTTTAAGATATGCTACTGCTTCAAAAAGTAAATCAACTCCAAATGGAAATGCATCTGGTAGAAAATACTGTGCCCTGATAGGAAATTCTCTTAACTCAGTTGATTACTGCAATTCCATGTAGGGTTTGTTCAGTCCTTTGGTGGACACTGCTTACCTGCAGAAGTGGTCACATGTTTTGATTTACTGCTTTAAATTCTTTGACCTTGCAGCCCTTTTTATATAGAATCTAACGGATGGCCACCGTGGTTGGAATAGGGAGTCAGAGAAGACTTAAGCTCAGCTCTGCATTTATCTCTGACCTTTGAGACAGGGCCATCATTAGAGCTGGCAGCTAATACACTGAAGCATTAAAATGGTTAGGGTGAAACCCTTGTTTTCCTGCATAAGAAACTCCATAGGGTTCTTTAGTTGTACGGTCATAATGGTGATACAAAAACAGTCATGTGCTTTGATTAGAGGAACTGTTAAAAAACAAAGGAAAAAGCCTCTGGCAGTCTATAAGCGATGGTGGCCCAGCCTGATGGGTTTTTCCCCTCTGTAATACATTGGCCCAGTAATGTGTGAAGGGGCTGTGTAATCTGTGAGCTACCCATGCTGTGTCAACAGCAAAAAAAGTACTTTTGTGTGCACCATCTTATCAAGGTTACACAAGTTAACTTGTTTTAAGAGTGCAGTAGAGTTACAGAAGAAGAAGCAAGGTATGTGACAAGTTGGGAAATAAATCCCAGTTACAAAATGAAGTGCTTAAGAAAGTGCTTAAGGATGCAGAACTCATGCCCCCTCTAAAAGAACACTTTGTGTGCAACAGCTCTCTTTACTCTTGAATTTCCACAAAGCTTGATTTCTTAACAGCCAGGTTGGTGGGAATTTGGAACATAGGAACTGTGCGATAGTTCATTTGTTGTGATGTTTAAACTTCATGAAATGTGAAACTCAGTAGGATTATCCAACTTTAGTAGACTCAGAAGACAGAATGCAACTTTTCCAAACAGCTGAAATTGTCACGAGCAGGATGTCCTAAACATTAGTGAGAGGGAGCAGTGTATTGAACATTACATGCATTTATGGACTTACATGTATTGTACTTACATTGAGGAACACAAGTTCTATGTAGCAGTTGAACAATTTGTACAGTTGTTGTAAGGCCCTTTCAGTCACTCTTGCTTCTTAATGTCAGTTTTGCCTGTTAACACTATTGTGAGAGTATTATGTTTTTGACTACAGAGAGTCTGATTAAAATGTTCTTGAGAATCTTTCCAAGTGCTTTCTTTATGGGAACAGGCATGTTGACTTAGCAAAATGCTAAGCTGTTCATTAAGGCAATGTGCTGTAGCTGCCAACCTCATGTGATTTACATGAATTAGAAGTTGGATCTGTACCTGTTTCTTGGTTTTATGACTTTGAGCAAATGAGTTTAATTCTTTTAGCCCACTTCTTTTTCATTTGTTTATGTATTCAAGATGGTTAATAGGTAATTATTATCTTCAAAATGCCTCAGTGCCTAAATGGTAGGTGATGCTGAAGAGGTTTCTCTGTGGTAAACACACCATTTAAGTGTTGCAGGTTTGAATCATACTTGTTCTTAACATTATCAACTACTGTATGTTTGCACTATCCAAAAGAGTGGTATCTGAAAAGGCTCATAAATCCTGTCCCTTTGGTTTCTTCTGTTGCAACCATAAATCAGAAGATTGGAAGGCAAAATGGACTGTGGCTGAGGAAAGAGATATTGCCTTGCCATTAAGAAACCAATGGCATTTTTTTCCTGCAGTTTAGTTTCCTTCCAGTACTCCCCCAGCATGTTATCTTTTCTCCCTGTCTTTCCATGTATGCAAGTCTAAATATGAAACAGGTTTTTGTCTTTAAGAGGAGACAAAAAAAGGTCCACAAAACAAAACTGAGAAACTAAGCAAGAAAAAGCCCTGAGAAGTCCATTGCCACTTCAGAATTTGGAATTGAAGCTCACTGGGGCTCTGCCACCTCTAGAGCTTCAGAAATATGAAGGATGTCCCAGCTGCCAAAAAGGCTGTTGTTGCTTTGTGTGTTTACATGGGAAGGCTGAGTTGCCTGTTTGTCCTGTTGACAGAGGGACCTCTGCCTCTGCTTTGTGACTGAGAAAGAGCTGGCTGACAGGGCTTAGGATTTTGAAAAGAGTAACTGCATTTCCTGGAGTTTGTATGCTTGGTGGCTCTTGAATGGAGAAGCTTCCACTCTCTCCTGGTCCTGAGATATGCAGTCCCTTTCTCTTTGTCTACCCATCTTTAAAGATGAATTTTTCCTTGTGCTCTGCAAGTAATGTTAGCTGTACTCTGTTAGTGGTCATTCAAAGGAAGGAAGAGACCCTGCAGCTGGAGCAGTGAAGAGGTACATCTGCTGTAAGCCCTTGTGAGGCTCTAGTCCCTGTTCAACTGGTGACTGAGTGACCTGGGTTGAAGAGGAGAGGGAATGGGTGATGAGCAGCAGGATTACAGTAGATATGGGAAAGGATGCATGTGGGGGAGAAGTGGAAAGTCGTGGGAAAAGAAGCACTTCTTGCATATGAGGTTAAAAAAGTGGTCTAAACGGGAAGTGAGTTAAATTTGTGCTTGGGACCCTGTCAGTTAAATCTTGATTTACCTCTGCTACTTGTGTGAGCAGTTTCTCAGCTGAGCAGCCTCTCCTCTAGCCTGAGGTAATGATTCCTCATGAAATAAATACAGAATTCACACTCTGGTTCAGTAGAATTTGGAAAGTTGTGTCAACACTTTACATTTCTCAAGGACACAGGGCATGGTATTTTGAGGCCAGATTCTGATATCCCTTCGTGATCAACAGTTTTCACTGCAAAAAAGTCTAAATCGAAACACTGAATGTAGTAGGTCTGACAAAAGCAGCAGAACTTTACCCTTCTTGGCTTTTACCATCTCTGCAGTGAACTTCAATAATGTTTTTTCATGATGTTTGTGAGATAATCCCTTTTTTCCTCTGCTTGATTTATTTCTAACAACTCTGAAGGCCAATGAATATGGTATTTTCTGGAATGAAGTGTGTGTTTGGAGGCTGGGGGGAGTGTCAAGCTGGTTTTTGTCCTTTTGTTTTGAACTCCTCTTCCATAGAAGACGCAGTGTCCTACAGACAGATAGAACAATGCTATATTCCGTTTTAGCATCGAATCACAAGCAGGGTCTTTGGAATTAAATTTGGCGGATTGCCTGGATATGTTCAGTTTTTAACAAGCGCTGCTTTGTGCATTAGCACCCTACGCTTCCTCCCTCCCTCCCCCCAGTGCTGCCACTGAAGAGAGAAGGAGAAACAAAAAAACCCAAACCAGAATAAAAGCATCTGTTAGAGGGGAAATGAGGAAGAAATAAGGGATGAAAAGCGCAGAAAAGATGTATGCCAGAACAGCTGTCAGATTTGTCAAAAGAGCTGGAGAGCTGGACATACTTTTTATGTTAGTCACAGTCCTGAGTATCTGATTACCTATGTATAGTTTGTTAGGGGTTTTTTTAACATTAGATGCAACGTAGATGGAACACAACTCTTTGTACAGAATGCAGCCCAGTTTTCATTGGAATGTTTGAATGCTCATTTACAAGGACTTTGTACCCAGGCATGAGCATGTGCAAATTTGACGCAAACATGTTCTTGCAGGGAAAGGCAATGTCCTAGTTCAGCTGGAGGGACCAGCTAACCCTGTGTGGTGGTGATCAAACCTGTGTATTCCACCCCCTCTATTCATTCCCCAAGGACAATGGGCCATTAGCAGCAGCTGCCCAGGGAGCCATTATCACTTCACACCCAGCCTGAGGGGGGCGGAGCTGCTAATGGGCCATCAACAGCTCAACAACCCCTGGCTCCCAGAGTTAATCACCCATTGTGTGAGTCCCCGCCCAGGGGGAGGGACTGAGTGCTCCCTGAGGGTACATAAGTGGTGGGTAAGAAGACCTCGGGAACCTTCTCGTCGGATCCAGAGCAGCAGCAGGACCTCGACAGCAGGAGATCACCGCTCTCGCCCAGACCACAGCCCTCGCCTGCACCAACAGGTTTTTCTTTTCCTTTTGCTCTGGACTGGGGGGAACCACAGGGGTCTCAGCACAAGGGCAAACAAACCCCCTTGGGTTTGTGCCCCAGGACACTGGGTTATACTGCTGGGGTATTGAGAGTTGAAAGCAATTTCCCTTGTGTATCAGTGTTGTTATTGTAATATTATTATTAAATTTTAGCTCTGACTTATAATCTCTCTCGTGGTGAGTTCATTTCCCCTGCTGGTTCACCTTCAAACCAGCACATCTTTTGGCGCCCAACGTGGGGCACGAGAGAGAAGTCAGAACTACAATTTCATTTTGTGTATTTGGGTACAGAAACTCCCTGACTACCATGTTGCTTGATGTATTCATGTGGATGGTGTATCTGGGCCTGTTCATATTTCGACACATGGGGAACCATGTGCCTGTTTTGATGCTCTCTTTAATACCAGGGAGAAGGATCAAAATTGCTTTATTAATATACTATGTTTATGTTGTCATAACATCAGAAGCAATGAATTTCATTGTGAATGTATATTCAGTCTGGTGTGCCTGTCCTGGTTTGGGTTGTTACCTCTGGGGTCTCATTAAAAATAGCACCCAGACTGTGGGGAAAACAGGCGGAGATGGTTACTTCCACCTTTTCACCTCTGCTACAACAATCATTGAAAATATTGAGCTTCCTTTTGATGTTAGGGACAGCATAATCCTGCTGTTAGTGTTGCTTTGTCTCCTCTGTACTGTATACACCATGTTTAGGGTCAGAACTGGGCTCTCTAAGGAGACTTGCTGGAGGCCTGCCCTGGGAGTGGATGATGTTGAGTGGCACGGGAAGTGGGAAGATATGGGCCAGTATTTGGAGACCTTCTCTCCTCAAATGATCTGGAAATTCACCCCGGAACAACTGCAGGACCCTGCCAAAATGCTAAGCTATGTGAAAGGAAGATGCTCTGGTAGTCCCAGAGATGTGCAGCTCACAGCAACCTGCTGGGCCCTGGCCACTGCCTACCGCACACTGCTTGGTGTGGTACAGCATCATCAGGAGGAGAAAAGGAGCAAATCCACAGGCACCATGTCCACCCAGACCATGACTGAGCCAGAGAGGAAGAGAGATACATCAACTAGCGCCATGTCCACCCAGACCATGACTGAGCCAGAGAGGAAGAGAGATACATCAACTAGCGCCATGTCCACCCAGACCATGACTGAGCCAGAGAGGAAGAGAGATACATCAACTAGCGCCATGTCCACCCAGACCATGACTGAGCCAGAGAGGAAGAGAGATACATCAACTAGCGCCATGTCCACCCAGACCATGACTGAGCCAGAGAGGAAGAGAGATACATCAACCAGCACCATGTCCACACAAACCATGGAGGAGCCAGAAGGACAACAGAAACCGATAGCAGTTGCCCCTGTCCAGAAAAGAAAATCAAAGACCAAATCAGTTCGTATAGTGCATGACGAGGAAGAGTCAGGACCTTCATCTCAAGCAGAAGAAATGGAGCCAGAAATAATCACCCGGTCCCTATCCCTGGGAGAGCTGCGTGAGCTCCGGAGAGAGTTCACACGACAGGCAAATGAGTCCATCTTGACCTGGCTACTTCGAATCTGGGATGCTGCAGCCAATGATACAATTCTAGATGGGAGTGAGGCAAGGCAGCTGGGATCCCTGTCTCGAGATGTTGTCATTGATCAGGGCATTGGAAAGAGACAGGAAACTCTCAGCCTCTGGAGGCGACTGTTGTCAAGCGTGAGGGAGAGATATCTTTGTAAGGAGGACCTCCACGTACAGCAAGGACAGTGGAACACGATGGAACAAGGTATCCGGTGCTTAAGGGAATTAGCCGTACTGGAGATAATCTTTTCAGAGGATGAGAGATTCCCTAAAAGTCCAGATGGTGTCCAGTGCACATCCCAGATGTGGTTAAAATTTGCACGACTTGGGCCAGAAATGTATTCTCGCTACCTTGCAACATTGCAGTGGAGAGAGGGAGAAGACAAGGTGGGTGCACTGGTCAGCAAACTCAGGATTTATGAAGACACTGTCACTGCTCCATTACGAGCCCACGTCTCAGCTGTGGAAACAAAACTGGCTGAACTGGAAGAGAAGATTAAGGAAGGACTCTTCCATATCTCTCCAGAGCAAACAAGAGTCTCCGCCATCAGAAGCAGGCGTCTTCCAGCTAAGGAGAAAGGGTACACTCCACGCGGCAATCTGTGGTTTTACCTCCATGAGCATGGAGAAGATATGAGGAAGTGGGATGGGAAACCCACCTCTTCCTTAGCAGCTCGGGTACGTGAATTGCAAAGAGGCACAACTAACACAGGGAATTCTTCAAGGTTGAAGGCTGCTCCGGTCTCTCGTGGGCAAGGCTCCAGACAGTATAGGAATGATGATGTTATGCCCGATCCTCTTGAAGGAACCTCCCGGTCATATTCACAGGGAGAGCGCAATGAATACCATGACCAGAACTAGGGGGGCCTTGCCTCTAGCCAGGTAGAGGAGAGGGACAATCGGGTTTATTGGACTGTGTGGATTCGGTGGCCTGGCTCATCAGACCCACAGAAATACAAAGCTTTAGTGGACACTGGCGCACAATGCACATTGATGCCATCAGGATACGTCGGGGCAGAATCCATCTCTATTTCTGGGGTAACAGGGGGATCCCAACAGCTGACTGTACTGGAAGCTGAAGTCAGCTTGACTGGCAAGGAATGGCATAGACACCCCATTGTGACTGGTCCAGAAGCCCCATGTATCCTTGGCATAGACTACCTGAGGAATGGATATTTCAAAGACCCAAAGGGACTGCGTTGGGCCTTTGGCATAGCTGCTGTGGAGACAGAGGAAATCAGACAGCTGAGCACCTTGCCTGGCCTCTCAGAGGACCCTTCTGCTGTGGGACTGCTGAAAGTTGAAGAACAATTGGTACCGCTGGCCACAGCCACAGTGCACCGTCGGCAATACCGCACTGACCGAGACTCTGTGACCCCCATACACAAGATGATTCGTGAGCTGGAGAGCCAAGGGGTGGTCAGCAAGACTCACTCACCCTTTAATAGCCCCATATGGCCAGTACGAAAGTCCAGTGGAGAGTGGAGGCTGACGGTGGATTACCGTGGTCTCAATGAGGTCACACCCCCCCTGAGTGCCGCTGTGCCGGACATGCTGGAGCTTCAGTATGAGCTGGAGTCCAAGGCAGCCAAGTGGTATGCCACCATCGACATTGCCAATGCCTTTTTCTCCATTCCGTTGGCAGCAGAGTGCAGGCCGCAGTTTGCTTTCACCTGGAAGGGGGTGCAGTACACCTGGAATCGACTGCCCCAGGGGTGGAAACACAGTCCCACCATTTGCCATGGACTGATCCAGACTGCATTGGAAAAGGGTGAGGCTCCAGAACATCTACAGTACATCGATGACATCATTGTATGGGGGAACACAGCAGGGGAGGTTTATGAGAAAGGAAAGAAGATAATCCAGATTCTCCTAAGAGCTGGTTTTGCCATTAAACGAAGTAAGGTCAAGGGACCTGCTCAGGAAATTCAGTTCCTAGGAGTGAAGTGGCAAGACGGGCGTCGTCAGATTCCAACAGAGGTGATCAACAAAATAGCAGCTATGTCCCCACCGACCAGCAAGAAGGAAACTCAGGCTTTCCTAGGCGCTGTGGGCTTTTGGAGGATGCATATCCCTGAGTACAGTCAGATTGTAAGCCCTCTCTACCTTGTGACACGGAAGAAAAATGATTTCCAGTGGGGCCCTGAACAACAACAAGCCTTTGAGCAGATTAAACAGGAGATTACCCATGCAGTAGCCCTTGGGCCAGTCAGGACAGAACAGGATGTGAAGAATGTGCTCTACACTGCAGCCGGGGAGAATGGCCCATCCTGGAGCCTCTGGCAGAAAGTACCTGGGGAGACTCGAGGACGACCGCTGGGATTCTGGAGCCGGGGATACAAAGGATCTGAGGCCAGCTACACCCCAACTGAGAAAGAGATCCTGGCAGCGTATGAAGGAGTTCGAGCTGCCTCAGAAGTGATTGGCACTGAGGCACAGCTCATCCTGGCACCTCGACTACCAGTGTTGGGCTGGATGTTCAAAGGAAAAGCTCCTTCTACCCATCACGCCACTGATGCCACATGGAGTAAGTGGATCGCTCTGATCACGCAGCGAACCCGGATAGGGAATCCTAATCGCCCTGGGATTTTGGAAATCATCACCAACTGGCCGGAAGGTGAGAGTTTCGGATTGTCCTCTGAAGAAGAAGAGGAGCAGGTGACACGAGCTGAGGAGGCCCCACCATATAACCAGCTACCAGAAGAGGAGAAGCGATATGCTCTCTTCACAGATGGCTCCTGCCGCATTGTAGGGACAAGCCGGAAATGGAAAGCAGCTGTATGGAGTCCTACACGTCGAGTTGCAGAAGCGACTGAAGGACAAGGTGGATCAAGTCAGGTTGCAGAGCTGAAAGCTGTTCAGCTGGCTTTGGATATCGCCGAACGAGAGAAGTGGCCAAGACTCTACCTTTACACTGACTCGTGGATGGTGGCCAATGCTCTGTGGGGATGGCTGGAGCGCTGGAGAAAGGCCGGCTGGCAGCGCAAAGGGAAACCCATCTGGGCGGCTGAGATGTGGCAGGACATCGCTGCCCGGGTAGAGAAGCTGAGTGTGAAGGTCCGTCACGTAGATGCTCATGTACCCAAGAGCCGGGCTAATGAGGAGCATCGTAACAACGAGCAGGTGGATCGAGCTGCCAAGATTGAAGTCTCTCAGGTAGATCTGGATTGGCAGCATAAAGGTGAATTGTTTCTAGCCCGATGGGCCCATGATGCCTCTGGTCATCAAGGCAGAGATGCAACATACAGATGGGCTCGTGACCGAGGGGTGGATCTAACCATGGACAGTGTCTCACAGGTTATCCATGACTGTGACACATGTGCTGCCATCAAGCAGGCCAAGCGGGTGAAGCCTCTATGGTATGGTGGACGGTGGTCGAAATACAGGTATGGGGAAGCCTGGCAAGTTGACTACATCACACTTCCCCAAACACGCCAAGGCAAGCGCTACGTGCTGACCATGGTAGAGGCAACCACTGGATGGCTGGAGACATACCCCGTATCTCACGCCACTGCCCGGAATACCATCCTGGGCCTTGAGAAACAAGTCCTGTGGAGACACGGCACCCCAGAGAGAATAGAGTCTGACAACGGCACCCACTTCAAGAACAGCCTCATAGACACCTGGGCCAGAGAGCACGGCATTGAGTGGGTGTATCATATCCCCTACCATGCTCCAGCTGCCGGGAAAGTTGAGCGATGTAATGGACTGCTGAAAACAACCTTGAAGGCGTTGGGTGGGGGAACTTTCAAACACTGGGAGCTGCATTTGGCAAAGGCCACCTGGTTGGTCAACACCCGGGGCTCCATCAATCGAGCTGGCCCTGCCCAATCAGAACTCTTGAATACTGTAGATGGAGATAAAGTCCCTGTGGTCCATATGAGAGGTATGTTAGGAAAGACTGTTTGGGTTAGTCCCACTTCAAACAAAGGCAAACCCATCCGAGGGATTGTCTTTGCTCAAGGACCTGGTTGCACTTGGTGGGTAATGCAAAAAGATGGAGAAACACGTTGTGTACCACAAGGGGACCTAATTTTGAGCGAGAAGAGTTTGTAATGTTTCATTGTATATATGTGTATATATATGTATAGGTAAAAAGGGGGTTAATTTGGGAATGACTAGATGGAGTGGAATAAGGGGTGGATAATGTCCTAGTTCAGCTGGAGGGACCAGCTAACCCTGTGTGGTGGTGATCAAACCTGTGTATTCCACCCCCTCTATTCATTCCCCAAGGACAATGGGCCATTAGCAGCAGCTGCCCAGGGAGCCATTATCACTTCACACCCAGCCTGAGGGGGGCGGAGCTGCTAATGGGCCATCAACAGCTCAACAACCCCTGGCTCCCAGAGTTAATCACCCATTGTGTGAGTCCCCGCCCAGGGGGAGGGACTGAGTGCTCCCTGAGGGTACATAAGTGGTGGGTAAGAAGACCTCGGGAACCTTCTCGTCGGATCCAGAGCAGCAGCAGGACCTCGACAGCAGGAGATCACCGCTCTCGCCCAGACCACAGCCCTCGCCTGCACCAACAGGTTTTTCTTTTCCTTTTGCTCTGGACTGGGGGGAACCACAGGGGTCTCAGCACAAGGGCAAACAAACCCCCTTGGGTTTGTGCCCCAGGACACTGGGTTATACTGCTGGGGTATTGAGAGTTGAAAGCAATTTCCCTTGTGTATCAGTGTTGTTATTGTAATATTATTATTAAATTTTAGCTCTGACTTATAATCTCTCTCGTGGTGAGTTCATTTCCCCTGCTGGTTCACCTTCAAACCAGCACAGGCAACGAAGCTGATGAAGGCTCTAGAGAGTGTGTCATGTGAGGAGTGACTGAGGGCACTGTGCTTGTTTAGCCAGGAAAAAAGGAGGCTCAGGGGAGACCTTATTGCTCTCTACAACTACCTGAAAGATAAGTCTGGCTTTAACAGACTTTAAGTTCATGTTAAAGCAGTATTTTATTCAATGCTGTCGTTTGTGCTGCTTTTCTTGGTTTTAATTTCCCAAAGGATAAATGGAAGTGTCATGCTCAAAGGATTATTTTCCTTGAAAGAGTTCTGTGAAATTATAGTCTGAAAGACAGTTACCTGTGAAGAAAAGTACTGTGCTACGGTTGGTAAGATTATTGACAAAATGGTAGGCAGAGACCTCCTTCCCACCCCCTGCTCCCCTGTTTTAGTTCGGTCAGGCAGGATGGTTGATTGCAAATCACCATTAAGGTACTATTTTCACTCAGCTGAAAAATGTTTGTCTGCTACGTTTAATGCAATGTTATTTCAGCCTATCTACAAAGCAAATTTCTCATTTAAATGAGGATATATTCCTAAAATTACCTGCCTTGAGATGGCTGCACCCAGTACTGCACTCCAAAGAGGAAGGAATCATGAAATAGTGTGCAAATAAACTACACTCTAATGCGAGAGGGGGATACAGAGGAGGTGGCCCTGTCTGCTCCCCAGATGTGCTGAATTCATAGGATCTGGAGTTACCAGACAGAGCTGAAGACTGAGATCTATGAAGCTGAACAGAATTCTTGTAATTCTTTTGATCTGCAGGCAAAATTATTTCACAGTGAAAATTATTATCAGAAGAATGTATAAGCTTGAATATTTTCAGTTTAGAGACAAAAGGGAAATCTGCCAGGTAAATGGCCATAACTGATGGTAGGTGTTTTCTGCATCTGCACTTTATTTTTGACCCAGGGATGAGTTTTCTGATGCAAATCTCATTTTTCCTTATGCACAGTGCTTTGGTTCAAATCTTAGAGCAGTCCTGGTGTCCATGACCTGGTTTCCTTTTGGATGAAAATGGATTGAAACATGCCCTCCAGAAGGGCACCTGGAAAGTTTCCACCCTTGAGGGTTGCTCAGTTCATGGGATCAGGCTAGAGCTGGTTTGAAGTACCTCCTCTCCGGTGGAAGTGCATGTTCTGTGGGTACTGAGACCACAGCAGCAACTGTTTGGCCTGCAAGTCTGCTGCTATTGCTTTGCAAGTTTGTTTTCCAGTTGGATCTCCACTGACCACTTAAAACATGTTGACTGACCTATAGATAGCTTTTGTGGTAAATTTACATGTGGTTTTGTCAGGCATACAATATGCAGATCTACTTTAGGAAGATACATAATCTAAGTTTTTGAGTTTATTAAAAAATGGTAGATAATAATAAATCAGTTTAAAGTCACACTTTGAATCGAGTCCATCCTTTTAATGCACTCCAACATCTTCAGTATTTATCAGTTGACTAAAACAAGATTAAATAAAACTGTATACCAAACCTGCCTTAAAAAGGGACACACAGGTGTGCAGTGTAAGTAGAAATAGTTGCTCCTGATCACTCTAGACAACGTGTATGCTGTATTTTAAACCTGTATGAGATCTCCCGCATTCTGCCAGCGATCCACACTTGTTTGGACACAAGCCTTTGTGAGAAGGTGCAGGTCTGAGGGGAGCTGGAGAGGTGGGGAGCCCTCCAGGGCAGGTGGGGATTCAGGGGAGCTCGTGCTTGTCCACCCTCAAGCAGTTCCTCACGCTCTCCTTTCTGCAGTAGGGACAGGCTGTAAGCACCTGGCTGTGGCTGCCTCTAGCAGCGTTCTGAGGAATCCTGTTCCTGCAGGGCTGGTGAGGTTAGGTGACTTGTACTTGGGCTGTCTTAGGCAGTCTGGCAGCATAGCATACTGCTTTTGGCAGAAGGGTGATCCACGTGAGAGGTGTGCAGAGCCAGCTCTGGGAAGCCCAGCCTGGCCCCATGGGTGAAGGGGGTGGCTAAGGTTGGTTCTTCCCCAATATGAATTACTTTCTCAACTTTAAATGACTGGGCTAGCAAATAAATAAAATGAGCAGGAAAATGAGAGGTGTTTTTTTTTAAAAACCAACTATTTTAGTAGTCTCTAATTCTGGGTGCTTAGCTAGTGACTGCTGCTAATCTGATTTGTCTTTCTTTGAAACCTGAAAGAAAGCATAATCTGCTTGGGTATATACTACATGCAATAGTCAGATGATAAATCAATGTAAACCTCAGCAGAGGTTTTCAAAGATAGAGGTAGTTTTGCTTATGAGGAAAACTAAAGAAAGTGTTTAATTTAGTTTTTAATTTTCTTTTGTGGTACATCTCCCCTCACCCACCACAGCCCCTCAGCCATGCTTGAATAGCTGACCAGGGCTCACAGTAGTGGCTGTGCTAAGGAAATGATGCATGTGAAGTATAAAAATACCAGAATACGAAAGGCATGTCAGAAGGGAGTGAAGTTATTGTGATTTATATCACCCTGACTTTAGCTATTTGATGCTTTTTTTAAAAAAATTTGTTTAGTTTCTGTAGTTTTCCCTTTAAATTGTGTTTATATTTGACAGAGCAGACTTCAGGAACAAGTTAAAAAAATTTAGTTAAAATGATGGTGTTGAGTAGGCTGTAGCACAACTTCTGAGCTTCTAGAGAGCTTATTCAGATAGGAGGGCCACCAAGTTGACTTGAGGAATAAAGCACCCCTCCTATGAAGAAAGGCTGAGAGAATTAGGTTTGTTCAGCTTTGAACAGAGAGGGCTTAAGGGTGACCTAATTGCAGCTTCCAGTACCTGAAGAGATGCTACAGGAAAGATGGAGAGGGCCTTTTCTACAAGAGCATGTAGTGACAGGGCAGGGGGGAACGTCCTCAAATCAAAGAGTGTAGGATTAGATTAGATATTAGAAAGAAATTCCTTACTGTGAGAGTGGCAAGGCACTGGAACAGGTTGCCCAGAGAAGTTGTGGCTGCCCCATCCCTGGCAGTGTTCAAGGCCAGCTTGGATGAACTCTGAGCACTGGTCTGGTGGAAGATATTCCTGTCCATTTTAGGGAAGTTGGAATGAGATGCTCTTTAATGGCCAACCCAAGCCATTCTATGATGCAAAGATATTTTTAGGCAAACTGGACACATACCACAGCTTTTTGCAGCCCAGTAACTGAAACCTGAATATTTTGCTGGGCCTGATGAGAGCTGTGGCTCTTCTGCACCAGGTCCAGGTCTGCACAAAGCGGAGCTGTGTGCTCCGGTGGATGCAGCCAGAGGTGGCCGTGTCCTGTGCAGGCGAGGAGTGTGGCTCTTTAGGGTTGGCTCTGCAGAGTGAAACCACTGTGTATAAGGTCCCCGTGTCCTTGCTGAACATGTTACTGTAACATGGAGGGTCATGTCATAATTAGTTGTGGAGCATTGTGTACTCCTGGAGCACAGGTTTTGCCTTAGTTTCATTAAAAAGAAAGTTAGTTTGTGTGCTCTGAGATTACACCACCATGTGGAACAGAGGAATGACTGGGAGATGTGTGTCAGAAGTACATTTGTCACTTCATCTAAATAGTAATTTTTAGGGGGTTTTGTTCCCTAGTTGTTCAATCTGTGTGTTTTTGTAAGGGGTCAGTGATGCTTTTCCCTGTTGAATTTAGCATTAATGTTCCCTTGCTGTTGAAAGAATTCCTGTAATGTCCCTAGCTTTTTGTTTGTTTAGCTTTGGCTGAAGCATATCACTTGGTTATAATTCACATGATATTGTCTGTCACTACTAAACTGCACTGTTGCCCTTGTCAAAACTTGGCTCCAGCTGTTCACCAGAGTAGTGTGAATGGTGTTTGAGTGTGCACATCTGGTCATTTTGGAACAGGTTTAGTACATTCTTTTCTATGCTAGAGTTTAATTTGCAGCTGGAAAGCAGACCAGCACAGTACTAAATTACTTGGTTTCAGATAAATGCTTTTTTTGTGACTGCTTTGTGAAAATGATTTATGGAAATACTCTGTATCCTGATATGTTTCTTCCCCTTCTTCTGCCACTTGCCCAAAGTCTGACATCCTACAACTTGTGTATTAGTCTTTGCATCTGCTTGCTAAGTATATAACCATTACGTAAGTTGAAGATACTGATTGTATAATTAAAGCAATAAACTGAAATAGAAATTTAAATTGCATACCTTTTGGCAGTTGAAGAAACTGAGAAGAATGAAAAATTGAACTCTTGCAGATGAGTGCCCACAGCATCTCTGTCCTGCACTTGAGGAATGTTTTTGTAATCTGTTTCAGTATTCGTAAAATAAAGCTAAGAAAAGGAACTTGCACTGTGTGGGAGAGCCAGAAATTGATTCTGGGCAGGCAAAATTAGATATTTTTTTTCTATAGAACTGCACTTGAAAGTATTTTGATTAGTAAAGCCATTTTCCAGAGGGGGAGTGTGTACAAAGATAGTTACTGATTTGGCATTGATCTCAGTGATGCTTAGATTCAGCAGAGTTCCATTTTCAAGACTCACAATAATAAACTTAATGTTTATTAAATGAAATATGAAAGCACTTATTTTCCCTTGCAGACAGATCCTGATATTCCTCTCTAAGTAACAGAGGAAGAAGGAGAAATGGAGAGTGCCTTTTTGCCATAGTTGGATCTTTGTGTAGTTTTTTTACCTTGTCATTGGTGGTGTCTTTGCCTCTTCTATCTCGTCAGAGTGAAGATGTTAAGGCTGTACCTCTTTTACCATTTGTAGTTTCCAAGAAGATCAGTCTACTTTGTTTTTCATTAATAATGATCAATCCATAATAATTTGATTATAAATAATTGTAAGAAGTATCATTGATTAAATTTGAGCAAAGAACTTGAACACAGTTATCTGTATTATGGAGATGTAAATGTCCTGGACTTTTTAACATCAGTGTCTTTCACAGTGAGTTTCTGGACTTTATCTTCTTTTTGAGTTCTCAGTTTACTGGTTGAGAATGCTTTTTGTCCCACCTGTCCCCAGCAATTTCCTACCTGCTTCATTGCTAGAACCAGCTGGTGCAAGCTGTTGCCTTGTAATTATCAGTTTGCAGCTTTAGCAGTTCTTGGGATATGCACAAAAAAGTGTTTTTTCCAGGACCAGTCAAAACTGGTGCTGAGTGTTAGACAGAGACCGTGGGAACTGTGGGTAATAACTTGCTATTTGTCACCTGACCTGAATTGTTGCACAGTATTGCTGCTTTCTGCTTGGTCTGCAGGAGGAGAACTTGTGCAATTATCTATAGTCTTATCTAAAAAGCCTCTCCATTTTATGCTGCTTTCTAAAATGAGTTTGAGATATACCTCATCTAGCTCTACCACAGAGGAAGTCATCTACCTGTTTATGGGTTGTGCCATTGGGAAGATGGATAGTTGAAGTGGAAACCCAGATGTATTTTCTTTGCATCTTCATGAGCAAACCTGATCAGTCAGTATATGGTGGAAACTAGATGTTTGAATTCCTCTCTGGACACATATCACTGTGCACAGGGAACTCTTGACAACCTTTCTACTAGTGTGAAAGTTATTTCTATTGTGCAGATTTTTCCCTCTGCCTCAAAACAACCTGAGTGCATTTACTGTGATATTATACACTTACTTATTTTCTGTCTTTACCAACTTAATTTAGCTAAGTTAGGAGACTGCTAACCTAAAATCATTAAAATGCACTTACTAAGTAAATCACTCAGAAGTATTTTGCTCTTAAACTGTAAATGACTACTACATGCTTTTCATTCGATATAGGTCAGTTATGAAGTCTCATGATTTTTACAGACTCCAGATGGGGAGGTGGCTTATGTGAAGCAAAGAACTTTCTGAGAAGTTTCTGGTTTGTTTTGGTTTGGTTTTAAGCTGCAAGAATTCTACACCAATGTAGAAAGTCAAGTTTTGTTCATTGGATGGGAGGCAGAATGCTGTTTCTCAAAGGGCTTTATGGAGCTGAGTTGGGGCTTGGACAGTTAAATTTACTCCTCTAAAATCAGTCAGAACACAGAAGTTCTTTGGATTTTCCTTCTGTAAGCCAGTGAAAATACATAGGGCACATACATGCACAGGTACATATACACACACATAAAAAGCCTCTTCTACATGGTCAGTGCATTTATCTACTATTGTAATCCTTCTGTCTTACCACAAAATGCTTATGTTGTATTTGCTGGAAAATGTTATGAAAATTCCTGCTGAACTTCCTAGATGTCTGTTACAGCTTGTAATGAAAAGAAGTAAACTGTTCATGTCCAGCAAGTTTAGTGTTTATCGAAATGCTGTTTTGATTTATCTTGGTTGTTTTTATACTTAGCAATTAGATTTATTCTTTTTCTCTGTTATGGTAGAAGACAAGTGTGGTGGTGTGGTGGCTCCTAGTGAGAGGTCAACGAGGCTGAAGTTGTTGACAGATCTCACTGTTGCAGGAAAAGAAGAGCAAGCATTTTGGGGTACTTTGTTAAAATCACTGCTTGTTCAGAGAAGGATTTTTGGTGCTTCTCTGTTCTGTCAGTATGAAACCCACTAAAGTGTTCAAAGCAGATTGATAATGACTTGTTGCTTCTTGATCTGTCACTTCTTTGTAACTGCTTTATATTGGATTGAGAGATCAGAAGGGAATTCCAGCAGAAATCCAGTTTATGGAGCATATGGGAAAGGAATCAGAGGAAAGAAAGAAGACTGAGCTGTTGAGGGGCAGGTCTAATGCCCAGATCATAATGGAGGTGTGTAGAGAAAGTGCAGATAAATACTTCTCATATGTGCACACCAAAAGGACTGGATAAATACTTCTTATATATGCACACCACAGAGAGAAGGTGAAGTCATCACTTGTTAAGAGAAATTTTTTTATTTGACGTAAGGAGAAAAAAAAATGTACTGAGAGTGGTTTAATGCTGGAAGTCACTCCGAGAGGCTGTAGAAACTCTGATCTTGGATATTTTCAAAACTCAACTGGTCAAAGCCTTGAGTAACCTGCTCTAACATTGATACTATCCCTTTTATAAGTAAGAGATTGGACTTGTTTACCTCCAGAGGTCCCTTTTACATGGCTCTGGCTAAATTTGCACAGTTCATAATACACCTTTGTGGGGTGTGTATGGTCCTGTTTCTGCACCCACTTCTCCTGCACCCCCTTCAGGGAAATATGGGCACATAACTGTGGGAGAGAAATGCCTGGCATGAAAAAGACTTTTCATGGTTATTATTAGTTACATGAGAAGGTCCTGACAGATGACTGGTCTTTCAAACTACTACCAGACTTCATAGGGAAACTTAATTCATCTGTGATTTGTCACGACTCTCTAGTTAAAAAAAGGGCAAGTAAAATTTTAAATAGATACTAAATATCAGTGGGAATGTGTTCCTGTAACTCTTAACAGCTGTATGACCTTGTAGTGTCACACACAACTTTTAGTAATGCCCTACTGTGAAGTGAAGACTGCAATGATGTTAAGTTTCAGCTCTCCTTTGATACACATTTGTCTTCTCCTCCACCCTTCTGATCTACTCTTACTGCCTATTACTGGCTTTTGTAGATGGCCAGCACTTTCTGATTACTTCATTAATGGAAGATTTAGTATGAGTGCCTGTTGTTTAAGCATTATTTAATGAGTTCAGGCCATTTTATGAGAATTTGTGGTTGCCTGTGTGATGTCTGCATAATGCAAAAACTGGACAGCCACAGATGGAAGTGGCATCAGACAACACAAGATAATTTTCCATTTTCACCTTGAAACAGCAAACATTTATTTTAAAAGGTTGAGGAAATTTTGATAATTTCTCTATATATTAACTAGTTGAACTAATTGGTTCATTGGTTACTATCTCTGCTTAAGATCAGATCATCATTTTAAGAAGCCAGAATAAACAGTCCAGCAAATGTCCAGCAAATTTTCCCCAGCTTGAAAAAGTATTGTGTTTAAGCTAAGGCTTTTCTATTTTCTGCCACTTGGGATGATCAGTGACTCTTGTGTTTCAGTTATAAAGAAAAAGAGAAAACCAAAACCAAACAGGATGCCTCCTACAGTGCTGTTTGGGAATCGGTAAATTTGATTGGGAGCTGAGAGCTTGTTTGCCCTTCTCAATCCTATACTTACTAGTGTATTCTCAGTGTATGAAGGATCTATGGTAATAGGACTGTTATCACAGAATAGAATCATAGAATCATAGAATCGATTGGGTTGGAAAAGACCTCCAAGATCATCGAGTCCAACCCTTGGTCCAACTCTAGTTCACTTACTAGATCATGGCACTCAGCGCCACGTCCAATCTGCGTTTAAAAATCTCTAGGGATGGTGAATCCACCACCTCTCTGGGCAGCCCATTCCAATGCCTGATTACTCTCTCTGTAAAGAATTTTTTTCTGATATCCAACTTAAATTTCCCCTGGCAGAGCTTAAGCCCGTGCCCCCTTGTCCTATTGCTGAGTGCCTGGGAGAAGAGACCAGCCCCCACCTGGCTAGAACTTCCCTTCAGGTAGTTCTAGACAGTGATGAGGTCACCTCTGAGCCTCCTCTTCTCCAGGCTAAACAACCCCAGCTCCCTCAGCCTCTCCTCATAGGGCTTGTGCTCCAGTCCCTTCACCAGCCTTGTTGCTCTTCTCTGGACCCGCTCCAGCACCTCAATATCCTTTCTGAACTGAGGGGCCCAGAACTGAACACAACACTCAAGGTGTGGCCTCACCAATGCAGAGTACAGGGGAAGGATCACTTCCCTGGTCCTGCTGGCCACGCTATTTTTGATACAGGCCAGGATCCCATTGGCCTTCTTGGCCACCTGGGCACACTGTTGACTCATGTTGAGCTTCCTGTCAATTAGTACTCCAAGGTCCCTTTCTGCCTGGCTGCTCTCCAGCCACTCTGTGCCCAGCCTGGAGCGCTGCAGGGGGTTGTTGTGGCCAAAGTGCAGGACCCGGCACTTGGCCTTACTGAACTTCATCCCATTGGAATCAGCCCATCTCTCAAGTCTATCCAGATCCCTCTGCAGAGCCCTCCTGCCTTCCAGCAGGTCAACACTCCTCTGTATCAAAGTTGTCAATGCCTTAGCTCTCAGTGCCACCATTCTCTTGTTAAGCACATTAGCCAGTTAGGACAGGGAGAAATCAGGTAGTTGTGCACCTTGACCCCTTGTGTGTCACTGTAGAATTATCCAGCTCTACAACTACTTCCATGTATGAGTGCAGTTGTGTGATGTATCTGATTTCATAGGCACACATGAAATATCTGAAGTTATTATTCCATGTTACTGGATTAAAAGCTGTACTGATTTTTGAAGTGTTTACATAGACACTCATTGAAGTGTTTTCTGACATTGAAGAGAGCTATTAAGTCTTTTGAAACATCAATGCTGGATTTTAACTTCTTGTAAAAGGTTGTCTAAAGTATATCTGGTGGGTTTTAAGCAAACTGTCATTGAAACTTACCAATATTATTTGGTTAAGGTTATTGTGTTATAGGTTCATAACTGGGCTTTTCCTAAATGGAACAATTGCTTCTAAGAAGGTGATGACCAAACAGAGCAAATACATATGTTGAATAGTGACATTTGTGGAATGCAGCCAATACCAATGTATGGAAAGAATTGCATAAGTCTTAGGAGATACTGGAAAGATCTGGTCACTAATGAACTATAAAAGATTTTCAGAAATTCCTGGTCTTATTTTTAAATTTTCTATTGCTTTCTGTGACAGCTTTAAAGATAGAGATGCCAAAAAGCTGTGGATAAAAGCTGTTATGCGTTATCCAGAGCATTACGGTACCATTTATTTAACTACACAGTTAAACAAAGAAAAGCAACTTCTACAAAACTTCATTTAAAGGATTCATGTATATGAGCATGAAGAGGGAAGACAAGAATGTAATTTTACTACCCTTGAGTCAATAAAAACCTCAGCAAAATCAACCTTCTTTTACTGACCTAATGGGAAATAATTGTTATGCTTTCAAAATATTGATCTTTACGGCTGAACAACGAATCACCCCTTTCTGTCATGTACCATCCAGTAAAAGATAACTAGGTAGCTGAAACTGGTGAAAAAAAAAAAAACTGTATTCCCTCTCATTCTTTGGATCAAAAAGGAAATTGCAATATCACTACTCTTAAAAATCTGTCAAATCCCCTTGCATGGATCTTTGTTTTGAAAGGTGGGAGGTGTTGTTCAAGTCCTAAGAAGGGACAGGGGTGAATGGTTGAAGCTAAGAGCTTCTTCTCCTCTCCTCAGGCCTTTTAAAAATTCTTAGATGGACATTCACCTCTAGTGAATGCATTTTCTCTAGGGGGATCTGCTGTCAGCTCTCTAATAGATACGTGGCTGGTGGTGAAAGCACTTGTAAGACAAAAAATGTAAATTAAATCTGGTAATCATGACACTGTAAGAAAACACACTGATATCTTCATCCCCTTGGTTCTCTCTTGGTTTTGCTACTTGCAGTCTTTGTGCAATTCCAAGCATACCTTTGTGTCACCTGTTCTGAAAAACCTCCAGAGACTGATACTGTCTGCATGACCAGGTGACCTGTTTGGGGTCTTACACCTAGGGCAGGCATTTTTGGTTTTTTTTCCATTACTCCTCTTCCCTCAATCACTGCCTTCTCACAGTTTCCTAATAACCAGTCTAACTTTCTTTTTATCATCATTTTAAACCAACTGTGCTGTCTGCCAGTGGTGAATAGGGAGGATGTTACGCTCTGATCCTCTTTGCAGAAACCTTTCAGATGTTCAAAATCTTTTGTCATGCTTCTTTCTTTTCTTTATAGACTATTGATCTAAGGACAGATGGAGGTCTATCTGAGTCAAAAAAAAAAAAAAAGATATGTGTGAACCTACGGGTGTGTTCAGTAGCAAATACGTAATATAAGCAGTTGGGAAAAAGCATGTGTACACTTTCTTCCTATTGATCATTCTAACCTTGATTTACATGGCATTAATCTGTGATAGTAACCCATAATGCTCAAAAGCACATAACTAGACAGTGAAGAATGACTTAGAAACAGCTGGGAGCAGTAGTTCACCATAGCTGATCATTTCTTTTTGTCTATCTGGTCCAAGTGCTGCGTGTAGCTGAATTGGAAGGATGGGCTTGCTTTGCCATAGCTGGGGTTTGTGACTGATGTCCATCCAGCCCAGACCCGAGCCCCTCTTCATGCTTGGCTCAGTCTCCACAATCTCCACAACACCTGCTCTGTGTGAGTCAGAGCAGGGATTCTAATCTGGTCTTACTTGAAGATGCTGTTGTCATTTTTATAGAGTGCAAGGGGCAAAGAGAGGCCTTTCTGCTGTTGAGGTTCAAAAGGGCCTGCTGGTTCTGAGAAGTATCCCCATTCAAGATCCAGAAGCAGTGCTTGACATCCAGACTTGAGGGTTTGTGATTTTATGGTTTCTTTTCAAACTATATTAACAGGGTGAACTGTGCAGTCTGCTTGCAGAAGTTCTAGATGTTGTGTGAAAGTCTTCCTGCTCAGGAAATTGAAAATGGCTTTTTAATTAAAGCTTTTGGATTAAGCAAGAGCTTAATCAGCTGGAGTTTATGTTGGTGTGTATAAGCTCTGAGACAAGTCTTGGCTTGAGCTGGTCAGATCACACTGAATTTGTTAGTCCAGTGGCATTTCATAACAGTTAAATTGAAGCAACCTTGTTCGGTGATACAGACATGGCTTTTTGTGTACTTTGTTCTGCCAGTTTCTAAAAAAGGAGTGGGTATAAGTATGGAGCCATTTTATAATATAGGAATTTGAGGTGATGACTGAACTGGGGGAAAAAAACTGAGAGGAAAAAACAGCTGGCCTGTGTTAGTTACCCTGGTAGGAATGGGATTTGCCATCAGTAGATGAGGCTTTATTTTGGACTGCAAGAGGATGTAGGGATGACAGCTTAACCCCAGCCTCTTGGTAAAGATTCACTGGGATTTCTCCTTGCTGAATGCCACAGCACTTTGCATGATGCCCAGGAAATACTGTCATATTATTTGCTCTTTTTTCATTTGTGCTCTTCTGAGTGTAATAATGAGCTTCAGACTGAAGAAGACAGGAATTAAAACATAACTGAGTAATAGATGAAGAGTTTCTTATGGCTCCTAGTGATGAAACTTGCTTGATGACTCGTTCAAACACTGGTCAAGA
Source organism: Pithys albifrons albifrons (assembly GCF_047495875.1). Classification (NCBI taxonomy): domain Eukaryota; kingdom Metazoa; phylum Chordata; class Aves; order Passeriformes; family Thamnophilidae; genus Pithys; species Pithys albifrons. Next base: position 10,524,067 of record NC_092458.1, read on the forward strand.
CACGGCTGAAGCCCTGATCCTGTGTCTGGTCTCTTTTCTCCTTGGTGTGGGTGACCCCACACACCTGCCTGTGACTTGAAAACCTGTTCACTTGGGTTTGTGGTGGCCTCTACTGGTGTTCCTCTGCAAAGGAAACAAACCACAAACCCAGCTGTTCTAGTTTGCTCCTTTGAAAACATAATACTCCAGAAAAGTGAAGTTATGGGGAGAAACTGAAAAAAGCCCTTCTAGCACATCTGCTGTTGTGCCCCTTTGAATGAAGACCTACCACTAAGAGTACAGCTCTCAAAGATGCCTGTGTTCCTCTGCTGAGCATTACCTCTGAGAGCAGATGTGGCCTGGGAGAAACTTGTCTTGATCCTCAAAGCATCTAATCCCAGCTTTGGCACTGGGTTGCAGCTGCAGACTAGCTGGGGTACGGCAGCTGGGGGAGAAAGGGTGCTTTGCTCTGTGTGCTTCTTGACACAGCTTGCTTGCTTTGGTTTGGGAGTATCTGCAACCTGGCTTTACCTGTTTCTGCCATTCCAAAATAATTCAAAGCCACTGGTTGTTAAATCTACTTAGAAGTCTTCCAGCTGTTGTGGATGAAATAAAATGGATGAAATTAAAGGACATCTTGAGCACATTTATCTCAGAGAGGAGATTTCAAATTGCTGTGGGTACAGCTGCTACTGTTATGCCAGAGAAAGCATCTCAACAGGTTTGCATGGCAGGGAGAGCATGGTGGGGAGAAGATGGTGCCAGGAAAAGAAACACCATGGGGAGGAGTTGATGTCTAGATTGTGTTTCCATCCTTTTTAGCTGAAGAGCAAAGCATTGCTCTGAATAGCAAAAGACCTCTTGCTTCAGGTTTAAGTGACTCTTCACATACTTGTGAATATCAAACCACTGCCTGTTTGTAAAGCTCTTTTGCCAGCAAATTATGAATGGAGGAGGTGGGGATATCTGTGAGTGGTTTGTCTATCAGATGTGTTTGGTTTTTGCTAGGAACTAGAAAAGTTACCAAACTCTGGAATATTCTGGTCCCATCTGGCAGGTGTAATGCAAGGAATGTGTGGGCTCTTATCATTCAGTTTCTTTTCCACCTCGGATGCCCTGAAGTTGAGCTCTTGAGCTGGTAGAGCAGAATCAGAGCTTCTCCTATCGATCAGTCAACTGACCTGCTACACTTACCTAGCTCATGGGGATGGTAGTCTGATGTGGAAAGTCAGGCTGTTGGAAAAACATGACCCAAAAGCACATGGTTTGTTTTTGAATGGTGTGCTTGGAGCTCATCAGTTTTGCCTGTTGGGGAATTGTTAATGGTTATGTATTTAGGCTTTTTATCAGAAAAAATGAAGGCTAGAAAATTTGGGTTTAGTTGTTTCATTTAAACAACCTGTAGCTCAGGTTTAACAGTTGAGAAGCTGAAGCCCTGTTAAAAGTACTGAATATCATGAGACTTGAAATAAAATCATGAGATGGCAGTGTTGCTTCTAGCAGCTGATCTCTTTGGCAGTGCTTCATTTTCTGGGTCTCTGTACAAATGCTTTTTGCTTGCTAAAAGCCTTGTATTGACAAATTACAGCCATGGCTAAATGCATGATTATTTCCACTGTCTAACCTGTTTATCACTTCCGTGTTGCTTCTGGATTTGCCACTTGAATTTCTCACGGGCACAAATTAGTGCACTTGTTTTCCTGGCAATGCATAGATTTTGAATATGGTTAAATATGCTTAAATTAATCTGACATCTGGAGATGTGGGTAGTGAGAACGTGTTTCCATGTTACCAGCTAACTATAGCCTTGTAGCTGAGGAGGCTCTCTCTAGCTAACTGTGTGGGGTGGCAGGAGGGAGCTTGTAGAAGAGTCCTTTGGAGAGAGCAGTTAGTATCAGCCATGATTTGACAGTGCTGGTCTTCAAGAGTACCTGAAGGTACTGGGCTCTTGACTGATGTGCTTCAATTTAATCCAACTCATTTTGACCACACGGGCATTGGTGGCCTAAGAGCAACCAGGGAGCCTTCCCTGAAAAGTTCAAGTGATCCTTCAACTCCTTCTGGCTGCTTCTGTGCTTAGCTTTTAGCCTGAGTCTATTCAGGCAGGCTTTGAAGGAGGACATCGCCAGTGGATGTGGGTGTACCCTTGATCTGGAGCAAATGCGTCATGGTAATGCAGGCAGTGCTTGTGTTTAAGTGTTTGAGATTTAAATGTTTAAGACCCTGCCTCCTTGGGCTTGCCAGGTACATCAAAACTCAGCTAACACTTGCCACCAGAAGGGGATTTTTGAAGTCAATATTACATGCCACTTCCTTGTCATAGTCTGGTGGCACTGTAATAACACTGCAATGCTTCCATACTGAGCTTAAAAAAAGATCTCGGCTTGCTTATGCAACCCTTTAAATAGGATCCAGTCCCTAGCAAGGTCTTTCTCTGTGAATCAAAGGGTAACTGTACCCTTTAGGTTTTTCCCCCTGGTCTTTTCTTCTTACCCCAAAGGCTTCCTGCAGTTTGTATATGCAAAGGGTGATGGATTTTTGCTTTCAGACAGAATAATGGCTTCTCTTGCTACACTTGAATAACATTGATGTGGTTTGAACAGGGGGAGGCAGAAGCATTTCCTGGCTGGACAGTAAACCAAACTGATGCAGGGATAAGCTTTTAAACAGCTTGCATGCTGTGTTGGGCAGCCTTCTCCATGGACTGTGAGGGCGGGAGATTAACTTCAATGTGTGGGGGTTTTGCATGGAAATCAACAGTGTTTATGTGAACATGTTTGAGAGAATAAGGCCTGAGGTTTGCTGTTGGCTCTTGACTGTGGGTAAGCATGGTTGTAGCAGCTGCTTCAGAGTTGCGGCAAACTCAGGTGGCTGAGCTTGACTTTGCATGATACTGTGATGGTGGCCCCTTGGTTCTTTGTAGTGCTGTAATGCTGTGGGAGCAATGAAATGTGGCCTAACAGTGTGAACTCAGGAAGAACAAGTACAAAAATGGTGGGTTAAAATAGGGCAATGAAATGTAAAAATATTCTTTCCTGGAAAGGGCCTTCCTGCCATTTAGAAAGGAAAAAAAAAAAGATGCACCTTCATTTTTCTGCCAGGATCCCCAGTGCGCATTGGCTTGGCTTCAGTAAGTTTTAACAGAATTCAACTTAAAGTGCTTCCAAATGAACAAATAGGAAATGAATTAACTTAAAGGATTCTCTTCCCTTTGAAGGACACAGATAATAAAAGAAAAATTCATTATAGATATGAATGAGTTGCAGATAGCTTCCTGTGTCTTGTTTTGAGGCTTTTTTGTATTGCTGAAATTTGTGCACTGCTGCTCATCAAGATCTGCAGGATCTGTCACAGTGAGGGTTAATTTTGGAAGGCTGTAATTTACAAGTAGAAAAGGATTCAGGATTTTAGGGAAAATTTCAGTGCAAAGTTCCAAGTACCCACTAGCAGCTTTAATATAGCAATTCCAGATCCTCAGGGAGTATAAGGGGAAAGAGATGTGAAAAATGGCCAGACTCACATGATCTTTCTAACATCTGCTTTTGTCATTGTCTGAGTCAGAATACCAGGCTATTGCTCTGACACAGCTGGGCATCGTTACTTACATTTTTAAACAACGTGAAATTCCTCTTCCCCTGTTCCCACAAACATCATGCTATAGATATTTTTTCCCTGTGTATACATATGGACATATTTATTTCCTAGGGGATGTATGCACCCTCATAGTGCTTATCTTCCCATGCTAGTCTTATTTTAAGCTGATGGCTGCAAAAGAAATTCCCCAAACAGGAAGATATCAGGTCTAGCTTCTTTCAAAGCTTGTCTCTGGCACAATGTTCATTAGTCAAGGGGAGGTTTCTTGTTGTGTAATGTGGGGTTGAGGAACCTGGCGGGGACAGCAGAACGTTTTGTTGTTCCACCTAATTTTTTCAGTTAAGTGCATGGGTACAATCTGCACTGCAGACTTCATATAATCTCCATGAAAACTTTCTGAGTTAACTTATATAGAGTACCTTCAATGACACATTTGTTAAAACTTTGTCACTTTGTTCTCAGAAATATCAAGTGAGCAATTTCAACTTGATTTTCTTAAGTGTATTAGCCCTGGCATAGACAGGATGCTACTCAGTCTTCAAGGTGCCTTCAAGGTTGCAGTGTCATAATGGTTTTAGCAATATTGCTCTCAAAATGTGCCTGCTAGCAATTTTCAGCACTAATGATAAACAAAATGAAGTGAATTCAGGTAGAAAAATTTTACAGGTAGTTTAATTTTCTATCACAGTGTAGAAACATTTAGCTGACTTGTAACTTTTTGTACCTTAAGGGGTGGGAATTTGGAGATTTTTAGCAAGTGTCCTGTTTCAGAAATTGTTGCAGCTGGGTGACAGTCACTGTGTCTAGTACAGTTGGGTTTGGAACCAAAATTCTAGTTAGAGGTTTTAAAGGCTGAGATCCAACAATATTGAGGTGGGATCCTCTAATAAGATAGGGCATTTATGGACAAATGGGGGAGGGACAGTGTGAAATTCTGTGCTCAGGACAGATGATTGGGAGCCTGACTTGGATTCTCCTCATGGATTTGTGTTGTGCTGAACTTAGGTGTCAGCTCCCTCAAAACTGAGGATGGTTAACCTTTGTTTCACTGACAGAAAGCAGTTTTGAATGGATATTGCTTTAGATATGCAGCTTCCACAAGTAGAGTAGTACAGTGTCTGTCAGACTGTTTCAGGTAACAGTGGAGAGTGTTGCGGAGCATAGAATAAACAAAGTTTACACCTGACTTGAAAAATTGTTTAAATTGATGCTTTTGTCATGCAGATACTGGCTGTTGCTGCAAGTGTGCTTTGGGTTTATGATTCAGAGGTGCCATTGTATCTCCTCCAGGGCTGTTTATCCATCTGCAGTGACAATTGTCTCGTGACTCTGCGCAGGGATGAAAGGGAAAGAGACAAGTCTAGGTCTGATGATTGGCTCTATCATTCTCGTATACTTCAAAGGCTTGTTCTCATCACCTCCTGCACTATTTATGTTGTATGTAAATCATCTGATTCACATTGTGCTCCTAATAATTCTCAAGCTTTTTGCCAGAGTTGCTCATCACTGTCCTTGCTGCTATGGAAACAAATTGTTACCAGTTTCATAGGAAGAATTTTTTTTTTTTTGGTGACAGATTTGGTTTTGATGCATCAGAAATTGAGAGTCCAGGCATCATTCTCTGTAACCAGGTGCTCTAGAAAGAGATTTTGGAGGATGAGTGATGCTGCTTAACATTTGTTGTTTGTTCTGTTTGGAAAATCAAGTGAAAGAAGGGGGAAGGGGGGGGGTTGGGTATTCAATCATATTTGCTGCATTCTGTTAAGGGAAGCACTGCCCAAAATCTTGCTGCAACACGTCATTTTAAAAAATGAATGACTGCCATTGTCTTTCCCTTGTCCTTTGCATCTTCATGACAGTATAACTAGTGTGTTCTCACTGATTTTTTTCTCTGCCAAAAGAGATCAGTAACTACTTATTTGAGCCACATTTGACCTTTGCATCCTGGTGAACAAAGTGACAACTGGAAAAAAACCCTTTTCCTAATTGCAGTACCCTGTGCATACCCTAGTGGGATTTATGGTGGCAAAATGCTAACTTTTGACTGCTCTCAGCTAACCTGCTGCTGGGCTGTTAGTAAAAGCTCAAAAATTGATTAGTTTTTCCTTTTTTATTCATATGAATGATGGATGGTTTTTATGCATGTGAACCTTTTTATGCATGGTGAAGGACCTTGAGGGGAAGCTGCATGAGAAGCAGCTGAGGGCACTTGGTGTGTTCAGCCTGGAGAAGCCTGGAGACTGAGGGGACACCTCACTGCAGTTACAACTTCCTCGTGAAGGAAAGAGGAGGGGCAGTGTCCTGGGTCGAGCTGGCAAAACACCAACTGTCCAGGAGAGTGAAAAGGATTCCTCCTCTCCCCAACCAGCCAAGGGAAAAAGAAGAGGGAGAGGAAAGAAAAACCCTCAAAACCAGGTTTATGCTGAAACTAACTACATGTATTTATACAGAAAAGAGAAAACTAAGAGAGAACTACAATATAACACACACTTACACAAGGTATGCATATATAACAAGGAATAACTTCCCACTCCCCAATTAATACAAAGCCCATTACTCTAAAGTCATAAGCACTCCAAAAGACACTCGGCAAGAAAGTATAACAACAAAATATTTCTACTTCCCTGAATGCAAACAAAACGCAAGCAGAGGCAACAGGAGCAGGGCCTAGCATAGTAGAGGAGCTGCTAGATGTCCTCCTCTTAGTGCAGCCATGATGGAACTAACCAAGCCACTCCCACACACTGGATTTCACACCCTTTGAGATGATGTAGTATGGTATGGAATACAATATTATTGGCAGGAAGAAGTCAGCTGTTAGCTAGCTCAGCCCAGCTTAAATCAGCTGACAATCCTAGGCCTAGCTGAACTTTAAAACCTAAGTTTAGGCCCACCTGGCTAAACCCATAACAGGCAGACACTGGTGTCTTCTCTGTAGTTACCAGTGACAGGACCTGAGGAAATGGCCTGAAGTTGTGTCTGGGGAGGTTTAGGTTGGATATTAGAAAAATGTTCTTCACCCAGAGAGTGGTTGGACCCTGGAACAGGCTTTCCAGGGAAGTGGTCACAGCACCAAGCCTGACAGAGGTCAAGAGGCATTTGGATAATACTCACGGACACATGGTGTGACTCTTAGGGATGGTCCTGTGCAGACCTAAGAGTTGGACTCGATGATGCTTGTGGGTCCCTTTCAACTCAGCATATTGTGTGATTCTGTGAAACAAGGTATTCTGACACCATCTGGATTTAAATTCTTACTCAAATGGTTATGCTGACTTCCATTGTGCCTTTTGTTTTTGCACACACTTTTGGTGGTTCATAAGGGTGCCATGTGCTGTGGAAAGAGCTCCCCGTCTGGAAAGGCAATGCTTAGCTAAACATCCCCTTCCCTACCAGGCTGGCCATGATCTCAAACATCTGATTAAAGTCCCAAATTTTTATAAAATGTTCCCTGATTTCACTACTACTTTATCCTTTTAGTCTAAGGATATTCCCTCCCATCTCTGTTTTTTTGTTCAGCTCCTGCAACTTATCCATATAACAGAGGATTCAGTCTAGGATGACAGCAGTCTGCTTTCTTCTTTTCTGGCATTGCTAGCACAGCAGGCGACTTCTCCCTAAATGAGCCTTGTAGGTGCTAATGCAGTAATACCTTTGCTGATCATGACAGCTTACAGCATATGCTGCTTCTCACACAGCAGAACTGCAGAGTGGGCAAGATACCCTCAGCACATCAGTTGTAAGTTTGTGTTTCACTGGGTGGAGCAAACTTGCATCAAAATGGCTGTGGCTTCTCCTTGGTACCTTGAGTTGATTTTTATCCTACTATTATTGAGTATCTGTGCTCTGGGTTCTGCCTGTCAGCAAAGCTGTAGCATTGTTTGATTTCAGATTTGGTGGGCACCCACTGCTGACAGACTGAGGAAAAGGGAGAGGGAATATAGAAAATGAGGATCATTTTGACTTATTGGGCTCACAGATCATTGAGTGACAACTGAAATAGGTGGAGGAGAATGAGCTCCATCACTCCCACTGTCTTCCCCTTTCAGTAGTTTGGACTTTGGAAGACACGTTGTTTTAGCATATCTAAATTAATAGCTTAATTTTTCATCCTTAAATTTGGCAGGAAATGCCTCAGAAAGAAAGCTTTTTTTTAAGGTTTAATGTAAAGAAGAGATTTCTAATGAAAGCAGAAAATTTGCAAGCAAATAATTAAATTACATACTAGCTAATGATCTGTGACTATCTCATACTCCAGTAGTCCTGAAGGTAAACCTTGATGCAGGACATGGAAATGAAAATGAACTCTTTGTGGTCTTTGTGATTTACAGCCAATGAAACCTGACAGTGGAACAAGAGAAGAGAAAGCTATCAGCAATAGCCTTTTGTCTAACAGTTTAAGCAAGCAATAGTGTCCAGTGCCCTGCCAGGAGGATTTGATTGGGTGGCGTGTGCTGCCATTCTCAGCCATCTTGTTTTGAGGCGGATCAGGTGCAGGGCTCTACAGACACTTCGGAGTGCGAAGTAGTTGGGGGCGAGTGGATGAAACACTGACTGACTTGTGTTGGCAGATGGGAATTCAGGGATTCATTAGTCATGCTGTAGTATCTTGTTTTGCAGTGTGTCGTGATGAGATGAGAGAAGAGAGTTGCCTTTCGATAGCTGAACAGAGCTTTTAAATACTGCAGGCTGAAAGCCACTGTGCTTGAATGATGTTGTCTTCTATGGCATTTGATCATGGAGATAGTTGTCTTGCAGATGAGAGAGATATACATGATGGGATTAGCATTACCAGGCGTTGTTGATTACAGAAAGTAGGCTGTTGGACCTTATTTTGTAATAAGCAGAGAATATTCCAAACGGACACTATCCATAGGTAGAAAGACCTTTGTCAGCTGCAGCATAGTCATACAGTGCTGTAGTTGTTGTCTGACAAAATTAGGGTCTGTTCCAATAAAAATCAGTCAACTGGAAGATAAACAAGGATTTTTTCAATCCATCTTACTCAACAGTACCTTTATGATACCCAAATATAGGTTCTACATCTGTCTTTGCTCACTCATTCCCCAGGAAGATGTAGTATGCCTACTTAAAAGGAGCTTTGCCTTGCCATTCTTCAGTGATTCACTTTTTTGGGGAAAAATAGGTCTAGACCTGTGCTATCTGTCAAAGAAGTATAGGATGTGAGGCATGCTGTCCTGGTCACATCATTTTAATTTTAGAACAGAGGAGGGAGGAGGAAGACAAGCAAGTCTTTCCAGCCACCTACATCTTCAGGATTGAAGTCACAAATGTCTAAAAGGGTGTTAGTAGAAATGATTAGCAATGAAATCATCCATGTAAGTTAATAAATGGGTAAATACACAATGAAGTGAAAGATGCCATAAAATTAATAGTTGAAGAGACATGAATATTTGTAATCTCGCTAATGTCTGTGGCAAAATGAAGTACTCTGGAAAAAATTAGAATACAGTGAGAGGAGTAAGCTTATGAAAAGTTTGGAGTATATTCTGTCAGAATTGGGCAATGTTTCTTAATCAGTCAGACCTCAGATATACACTTCTGCCCGAGGAAACACGGTCAAGCCTTGTGAAATATTCCATCCAAGAGGAAATCAAATTAATGGGCCATTTTGCAGTGCTTGCTTGATACAGAAAACTGTAAAATTCCTCCACACAGTGAGATCAGTTCAAAGGGTCTAAGTGCTGGCAGCCCCTGGGCGAGAGACTTCTAAGCTCATTTTCACCCCTTCTCCTACTGAAGTGTAAGTAAATAAAAAAGGTTTAAAATAGGTGTTTCTCATGTAGTAAATGCAGTTTCACCAAAGCTTTTCACCAAGTTTTCCTTTGGCTGCCTCTTAAGACATTAAATATTGTGCTTCCCCCATGCTCTCTTCTGTCCTTGTTGCTGTGCCAGTATTGGAAATTTTTCCTGTTAGCAGGCAGCATTACTCTTTGGTTTGCAGTGCTGGTCACAAATACCCTTCTAGCCCTTACTAGAAGGGACATAAACTGCCCTGTTTTAGATAATTCAGGTAAGCACAATATTTGGCGGTGATCTCAGACTGTTGTTCTTGAGCTAAGGGAATTGGCCATTTTTTTCATTTCTTCGTTAGCTGTGAGTGTGCAACAGAAGCTGCGACTGCAGAGCCTTTCCAGGAATGGTGCCTTCGGGATGCTGATATACAGATCAAGGGGCCATGTTTGTGCATCTCTCAAGAGGCTGCATCTGCACTAATAGGACCAAGGTCCTTGCAATGCTAAGGAGAACTAGCCTGATAAAAAGTGCAACCCCATCTTTGAGTAGCTTCTGGATATAAGTGCAGTGCGGGAGCAGCTTTTTTACATGTGGGGCTGGGGGGAAGAGCTGAAGTGTTCGGTATTTCCAAAATGTTCTAACCATACTGTCAGTGTTGCTTAGCAGCAGAGAGTTTAAAATAGCGGTATTACTCAACAGTGTGAGCCACATTTGCACATGGTAATGTTCTGTGTCCTGTATTGACTTGCTGCATTATAAAAGTGCTAAGTTAATGTAAGGAAAGTGAAGATAGCTCACCTCCTCCTCTCTTAACTTGATGAACAAATGGCTGAACAGAATATCTTCCTCATGGTTTCAACAAGCAGATGTCCAGTACAGACATGACACGGTGTTTCAGTCCCTATAGGTAAGTGCATGCAGACCTGTCAGATGTAAAGGCCTTTCACATTTGCCTGTGAGTAAATTTAACTCTTGACCCAAGCAGCTTGTACTGGTGCCAGCTAGAGCTGTTCTACTAAGGCAGCATCAGTTGGCTTGGGGGGCACTGGCAACGAACAGCAGGGACAAAGGCAAGTGGAAATAACACTCAGTGATCTCCCAGCAGCCCAATTTCTCAGTCCCTGTTAGTGCACATTCCCACCACTCATCAGCTTCCTGCGTGCTTTGGTCTTCTGAAGTAATGCTGAGAGTACCTCAGGTGGAGGTATCACTTACTCACTGTCTGTGGCAGTCTCAGCCTCTGGTGGAATAACTCAAAGGACTTGCAGGACTGCAGTCATCTCCAGAAAAGTGGAATTACAGTGATGAAGGCAATAGATTATGGTAGTTTCAGTGTAAAGTTTGATTCAGGTGTCAAGGAGTTCTAGAGTTTTGTCCTCCACAGCATTAAGCTAAGGGTGGATGGTGGTTAAGTTGCATGGTAGCTACCAAAATATATTATTTGCTGATGTAAAGATGGACAGCTCGGTGTATTACACATTCTACCTGCTTTGAACAGCTTCAGCTATTGCTGTAGAGCTATAGATTTTCCCTTAGCATTGCCAGTGGTCTTCCTAACAAACATGACTGCATGTTACTGTTTCAAAGTAGAGCCATATTTTAAAGCCCTGAAAGTGAGTTAAAATAGCAACTGTATCTGTCTTTAGTGTTTTGTATGCCATACCACATAAATAAAATGTTTACCAGATGCAGATGTTTAAATGCTGACCTTAAAATAAGGCAAATATGTTTCTTAAGCGGATCTCTCTGTTTTTTTCAGTATTTAAAACCGTGCCCTATTTCTTCAGCGAATGCTTGTAAACAACCCATCTTAAATTGCACAGTTAGAACATAATTTAAATTTACAGCTACGTTATTTATGCTTTGCTTGAAGTACCGGCCACTTTATGATCAGCATTGCCTCAGCACACAGTATATGAAGAATGGAGGAGTATGGCCATTAAGTGTTAATCTAAGACCAGGAGTCTGTGCAAGTAAAACACTTCATTCAGCCACTTTCAGTTTGCAGGGTAATGTTTCAAGAAGAAATGTGGTAGTGCTTGTGACAAATAGCACAGTATAAATTGTGATAATTAATACTAATTTAAAATGCTGTTTTGAAGTTTTTGAGGAGAGCCAAGCTCAGTTAACTGTTTTGGGTTGGGGATAGCAATGGATTTAATAGTTCCATGACTTAGCACTGTAGAGGCTAAAGATACAAAAGACAAGGACTCTTGATTATGCTACTATTGCTTGGCAAGATGATGATTTTCAGTTGTTAAAAGAAAACAAAACAGGCATCCCATTTAAGTCAGAAAAAGGATACCTGAGGTGCCAAGGGCTGACACATATTTTTTCCCCACAGAATGATTATGAAAGACATGAAGGGCATAAGAGAGACCTCGAATTTCCCTGCACGCATGCTTTGTACTTCAGAAGGCAGCAAATCTCTTGGGACATCAGTTACTAAGAAAATAGGCTTCTGTTCCCAATTAGGCAATTGGGGTCTTGTGAAACCGTCTCTGCAACCAGTTGCAGCTTTGTTTCAAAGTTCTTCCTGGTGGAGGGACATTCACAGGAGCCCCACTTGCAAATTCTTCAGGTGCATAGGAGGTGGTACAAGTAATTTCTGCACTGCTGGCTTTTCACACTTGGGCCATACATCATCCATCTCATGGACAATGTTACATGCAGACTGAAGATGCTGCTGTCCTGTGTTGGCTGTTTTGCTGCTGAGCCGGCAAGTGTGATTCAAGGGCAGTACTTAAGGATGCATTACAAAGAGGAGAAAGCTTTTTTGACTAGGATCCCTGTCAGTGAATTGCTCTGAACAGATTTGTGACTGAAGGAGAGGAAAAGTGGGAGATTGGAAAGCACTCGGTCCAGCTGAATGCTGCATAGATATTATTTACCACTTCTGGTTGGTCCCTGAAAAAAATAATTTCTGCATATCTTTGTACATGTGCATGCATATATGCTGTAACCAGGCTTTGAAATGTTTATTTCTGTTTATCAGAAGTATCTTGTTCTTGTGATTTCTACTAAGAGGGCTTATCTATGACCTGTTTCCTGGATGGTTTCCAATTAACAAAAATGTATTTATTTAGAGGAAAGTGGCTAAATGAAAATTAGCTGGTCAAATACACAGTGTGGTCCTTTATATGGCTGCCTGCCCTTACTGACACTCAGAGATGAGCAGGATTTCTTTCATTTGTTGTAAATAGAAGACTTGCTAGAGCTTGAAGTATTTCACAGGTTTGCAAAATTAGCTCTCAGTAGCCTTACAAGGCTCACCTGGGCTTCAGCAGGGCTTGGGTTTCATCCTTTAATAGCATTGTTTCTGTGTAGATGCTCAAAATGTGTGTTGTCTCAAGGCTTGCATGTTGCCTTAGATTATCAGTTTGTTTTCTTGGAGATCTGGTGACTTCATTCAGGAGGAAGGATGAGATGCCAATTCCTTCTGCCACCTTCCCTAACTGTCCCACAGGTTGGTTTTCTTGTTCCCTTTTTATGTCTATGTGTGCTTAGGATCATGAATGTAAACCTCAAACCAGTTGCTATGTAAAGGAGGACAAAAAGCTCTACATTCAAACTGCACCTGGCATGAGCCCAGGTTTGCCATGCATGTCTCACATTAGGCTCTGAGGCCAGGCCAAGCAGGGAGATACATTTCCGGGTTCTCTTTGGCTTTAGAAACTAGTTTTGCATCTGGAGGCAATGCTTCCATGAAACACTTATTCCCTTTGGGCAGAGGCAGATGTGGGCCCTGCACACATCCCACGTCCCAGCACCAGGATGTTTGTTACGCTCCGCTCAGCTGCTTGTCTGGGAGCTCCTGGCGCAGAGCTGGGGAGCAGCACCCCTCCTGCTGGGACACGGGTGAGGGGCACTGCAGGGCAGGCAGTTGGGTGGCTGTCTCTGCTTAGTGGCACCCAGAAGGGACATTTGTCTGCATCTTCTATCTCTACGTGTTCCTGGGTGTATTGTTCTGATCCAACAGGTTAGTGCTGCATAGTGAATGTGATTAAGTATTGCATAAACCACTGCTTAAATTACAGTGCTGATGTATATGCACATGCCTGACCTAGCTGTCCAAGTTCTGTTCTTGAGCTTTTGCACCTTGCCAATTCAGGATCTAAACAATGAAAAACAGAGCTCAGCTGCATGATTATGACTTCAGTTCCCTGAATTTTGTTGCTTTCACATATCAGACCCAATTTCACTCTCTTTGCCAGCCCTGCAGGTAGCCATCAGCTGTGGGGAGCTCTTATGCATGTCATCTCCTTTTCTGGGATAAATTTTCCTTTTGCTATTCCTGATTTCCCTTGTTTTGAAGGGATTTTTTTCTTAATTTTTTTTTCTACAGCCAAAGGAACAATGTGGTTGCATGTTTTTGTTTAATCCTAGGGCTTCTGTTTTCCAAACATGGATTGGCTTTAGTCTGTTTTGCTACCCTGGAGCAACAGTTGCCACTACCTGAACAGGCATTGAGCTCTAAGTGTTTTGTTAGGGTGTGCTGTCAACATGTAATTAAGGGGCAGGCCAGATCGCGGCAAGCTGTGACTTTATGTCTGTTCTGTCCCTGGCTGCCTGGTAGGTGGTTATGTTCAAAGTAGCTGTCTTGGTCTTCCTTGTAGAGGGAGAGCTTGTGATGTCACTCAGGTGCAGCTTCTTCCCTTCCAGGTTAAGCTTAATCCTGACAGCACCTGTATGGAAGCCAGTGTGCTTTGGTAGGAGAAGCTCAACCTGACAGAGAGCTGGGATCAGCATCTAACTGCTGGCCAAGGTGTGCTGTTAGTGCACTGTTTCTTAAGCCTTTATTTTATTTTTTGTGTGTAGAAGTGCCTAAAAATTGATCCAGGAGCTGATACTTGCAGAACTCAAGACCGTGCAAAGTCCACTTAGTATCTGGTGGATATTTTTGGGGTCTGTCTGCATATTTCCTGGTGGTCTTTCCTCTGCAGTTTAGATGTCTTAGAGCTGCCAACACTTAGCAGTGTATGTATGAGCTCCAGGATGGGAGGGTGTGAGCAATGCAATCCTAGATATCTCCTTGCTGCTTCCTGCCTCCTCCAGCCTATCTCTGTTGCTGTGGCAACTCTGAGCACCTACAGGCATGGAGCATTTGTTGCCTGTCCTTGCCTTTATGCTTCATAATCCTCATATTTCTGTGCTTCTGAATTTATTACATGTTTTAGGACTTCAGGTTTCTTTTGATTAAGGCTAGAAACTGCTAACTTTTTAGGAGGACATTTTGGCTGAGATGTCGTAGATTACTTTTGGTCACGCTGCATGTTGTGTTGCATTTGTGTTTGATTAAAATTCCTCAGGCATCTTTTCTGAGTGAAGCAAAGCACGTGGTCATGCAGTGTCCCAGTCACACGGTAACAAAGGACTCCATTACAACATTTCATTAGAAGTCTGTGTATATCACAGTTGTTTCCATTTCCAACAAGAAACCCACGAACAACCCAAGGGAAAGTCAAATATGTGTGTGGTGTTGTCCTGCTATCTGCAGCTGTCTGGAAAGTGTTTTTTGCAATCCCCATCCTCTGTTTCCTTAAATATTTTCTTGTGCTTTTTTCAATTGTAAGACTTTTTTTTTTCCATTTTATCAACTACTAAAAAATTTGAGAATTGTACAGAATGTATTTTGCACTCGCTTTCTTCAATTTAATACTTTATCTTCCACTAATTAGGCTCTTTATCATGAGCAATTAATGTCATCTTATACAAACAATTGCCAAAAGGTTATCTTCCTTTAATAAGAGCACAATAAATTGTGCTAGGGATTACAGGCCCTGTGGAGGTTTGCCAATAAATCTTCCCCATAAAGTATTTGTAGTCATTGTAATTGCATACTGTACTTTGTACTAGTGCAGCATCACATTCTTCTCTTGAGTTCATTCCTAAGTCTTAGGGCTTTTATGGTGCTTATGTGTTTAACATGAACTTGCTTCTGCATCCAGAAAGTAGATTTAAATTGTAGAGGGAAAAAAATGGCAAATATTTTGCTTATCTTTATTACTGTGTTACAAACAGTAGTACCACAGATGCAGATATAGACCAGTGGAGGGGAGAATGTCATGCCTGAAGGGCTGTGGCAATCCCTATTGCTGGATATGCCTGTATAGAAGGGTGCAGGCAAGAATGAGGGGTGTCAAGTCAGACTCATCAAAGCAGACTTGGTTTCATGGGAGCTGCAGTGAAATTGTGGTGTTTCACCCTTCATTTCAGATGAACTGACTTTGTATATCTTGGTCTTGCATCTCTTTCCATCTGACTTGGCTTGTGGTTAATAACAATACAAGCTAGAGAAAATCTAATTTGGGCATGTCTTTCTGTGCTATCACTGCACCTCTTACAATAACATGTACTGGAGAAAAATGTATGAAAACTGTATGGGTAACTGTGAATACTTCCAGTCATGCCCATTCCCAGTTTACACAGTCACAGAATATGTTGAGTTGAAAAGACCCACTAGGATCATCAAGTCCAGCTCCTGGTCCTGCACAGGACACCCCAAGAGTCACATCATGTGCCTGAGAGGATTGTCCAAATGCTTCTTGAACTCTGTTAGGCTTGGTGCTGTGACTACTTCCCTGGGGAGCCTGTTCCAGTGCCCAACCACCCTCTGGATGAAGAACCTTTTCCCATTATCCAGCCTAAACCTCCACTGACACAACTTCAGGCTATTCCCTCAGGTCCTGCCACTGGTCACCACAGAGAAGAGATCAGTGGCTGCCCATCCTTGCCCCTCATGAGGAAGTTGTAACTACAGTGACATGTCCCCTCAGTCTCCTCTTCTCCAGGCTGAACACACCAAGTGCCCTCAGCCACTCCTCATACGGTTTCCCTCAAGGCCCTTCAGCATCTTTGTTGCCCTCCTTTGGACACTCTCTAATGACGTAATATCTTTCTTATATTGTGGTGCCCAAAACTGCACACAATATTGAAGGTGAGGCCACCTCAGTGCAGAGCAGAGCAGGACAATCCCCTCCCTCGTCCGGCTGGCAATGCTGTGCCTGATGCCTCCCAGGACATGGTTGGCCCCTCCTGGCTGCCAGGGCACTGCTGACTCATATTAAACTTGATATGGACCAGGACCCTCATGTCTCTTTCTGTGGCACTGCTTTCCAGCATCTCATTCCCCAGTCTATGGGAACATCTGGGATTGCCCCATTACAGGTGTAGAATCTGGCACTTTCCCCTGTAGAATTTTGTTTCATTGACAGTAGTGTTCTAGCCAGGAGTTCTGCAAAAACAAACACAGAGTATTAGAATGCAAACAAAACTTTTATGGTCTTGATGGTCTTTTAACTAATGGAATGCCCTCTTGATAATTAAGATCAAATGAGGTCTCTGGAATAGGATCGTTGGTTTGATGTTGACTCCAAAAGATATAGGACAGAGAGATCTTTCATTAGCAAACTGATATCCCAACCTTACCAATTGTGCATCCATCTAGAGGAAAGGCCCTGCTGGTTATTGGACTAGTAACATTTAGTTGCGTTTTCAGACACATGTATCATAGCTCTGTATGTTCTACTTTGATTTAATGAAGCAATAATGTGTCTGATATA
Organism: Pithys albifrons albifrons; assembly: GCF_047495875.1. Taxonomy (NCBI): domain Eukaryota; kingdom Metazoa; phylum Chordata; class Aves; order Passeriformes; family Thamnophilidae; genus Pithys; species Pithys albifrons. The sequence goes on from NC_092458.1 coordinate 10,540,959, forward strand.
TTGTATCTGAACAAAAAAAAATGGTGCTGGAGCAGCATAGGCAGTATCATTGTAAGGCACAGTAACTTTAGACCAAACCTCACACCAGAAGAGGCTCTGGCTATGTAAGGCCAAATTTATGAATGTGAAAATCCCCACCCAATTAAATTCAAAAAATTTGTCACGCAGCATGAGCTCACTTATGGGTCCCAGCCTGGCTGCCAGCCTGCATGCAACACCCATCTTCTGCAGATCCTCCCTGCCCAGCTCAACGTACCAAAATCCAGCCAGAAAAACCAACTGCAGCTGTGAGCCACATACAGCAGCTGTACAGCTTCCATTGTGTAATTTGTTGAGTTCCAGCAGCAAGGCAGTGCTGGGAGTAGAGATGTGCAGTGGTGGGGTGTGGAGGGACACCTTGAAAAGCAGATCTGTTCTGCAGCTGATCTGTCCAACACTTTGGTCCTGTTATCCAACACTTTAGCTTTTCCTCAGCTTTCCTTCACAGGTAATCCTTTACAGGTGCAGGTAGGGGGTCTTTTGTCTCTTATGTGGGTTGGGGTTTTAGGAGGCAAACTGCACTCAGGAGTGTTATCCATCCCTTGATCCAACTCATGTTATTTACTGTGTCAGGAGCTTTCTTCTCATGTCATGCTTACTTAAAATACAGAATTTGAGACTGCCTTAAATAATCAGTTCAAGTGCTTATCTGAAGATACAAAATTAAAATAAAATTTAAGGGTTTTAGTTGCAGACTTTTGAGTCCCATTCTTCAGTGTCTCAGCAGGCCCCCAAATCTGCTATGCAACATGCAAAATGAAGCTACCAGCTACTCTGAAGCCAAAACTGGCCATTATAAAACCTCTGTAAGCTGGCTGCTACTCTCAGAGTTCATTATGAGGGGAGGTCATTCTTTCTTTCTTCCTTACAGCAATGAATGTAGCTTTTGAGTACATTTTAAAAGTTTCATTTAATCACAGTGAGGTTGAATTGTTTCAGCCGTGATCGCCTGATGGGAAACTTTCTTCTTCCTGGAATCAAAAATACTGTGTTGATTCTTGCAGCAGCTTTCAGAATTACAGGATGTGATTTCCTTTTTTTTTCCCCTTTTAAAAAAAAAAAAAAAGACTTGAAGATTTTGGCACCAACAAAGGAAATTTTTCTCTCTCTTCTCTGCCTTTTTTTTTTTTTGGTCACTTTTCTTTTGAAATTGGTGAATATGCAGAATAAAGTTTTTAATATGTTCGTTCTGTACATCCTCTTGATGTGCTTTTCCCTCCCAAATATCTTCAATCACACAGCTCTTCCATAAAAGCTGTGTGATTGAAAAATGCTCTGAAGAGTGTATCCGTTTCATATTTTGGTAAAATATTTTGTCGTGGATAATCTTTCATTCCCTAACGGTACAATTTCGAGATGCCAGGCTCACCTTGGGAGATACACAGTATGAGGGTGAGAAATGATGTCCTCTGGCTGGAACACAGGAATTGCCAGTGAGATCCAAGGAAATAGTTTCTTTTCCCTTTGAGGATAAGTTAAGCATTGCAAGACATTGCCTATGGATCCTGAAAATGCTCCATCGTTAGAGATACTTAGTGTTGAACTGGTCAAAGCCAGGAGCAATCAGCTGTACTTGACCATGCACTGGCATGGGCATTGAACCAGAAACCCTCCCAACCTAAATTATGCTGTGACTCTGTGAAATTTATCTTCACTGTATGTGCAGTGTCTCTACTATTGGGTGAATTTGTTATTCTGTTATATGCCTGTATATTCTATGTGTTTGCTGACAACCGCAGAGGGGATGGTCTTGGTAGAAATGAGAAGTCACAAGGTGCTGCATGTTCTGGATAGTATCCTGAAGTCATGTAATGATGATGAGGGTGTGTATGTTACTCCTTGGCAACTGTCTGAGGATTGTCATGTTGTAAGTAGCTGTGAAGAGGTATGCCCAGCCTTGATTTTCATTTTGTGCATAAAAATGTGTCAGTGAATGAAAATAGTAAGCTTAAAGTACTGTATAGCTTTACTTTCCTAGTATAGACCCTTTGCCAGGACCAGTTTAGAAGAATCCAGTCTCATAGCATGAGTCCCTGAATGCTGAGAAAAACAAACAGCAGCTCTAACACCTGTCTTCTTGCAGCAAAACTCCAGGCCTTTTTCCAAGTAAGTATGTGTTTCAAAACATGTTTAAATGCTAAATTTTCACATGACTTAAACTAAGCACATAAAGTATCAGGGATATTCAGTTCTAATCCTCTTTTAATTGCTTTATGGTTTTTGGAAAAGCTATTGATTGCCTGTTGCCAGAGAGATTCAAGATGAGCAAAAAGACATGGTAAGATGTATTACTTCCTGACCCAATAGATCAGAAAGGGAAAATTCCATGGCATTGACTACATTTAAATATTTCAGCAGAAAACTATTATGGTTTCCAGAAAATGTTGTGGTCTCTGTTCTAGATGTTTCCTTTCTTGCTATTCAGAAGCAAGTAATTAATTCAGGTTATCTTCATTTTTAACATGGATGTGTCATTGCTATCCTTTTGCAGATCCATAGAAATTCTTAGCCATCATATTCTAAATCAATTAGGTGCATGGTGTAGGCTGGAAGGGGATAGGTAAGATAATCTAATTTCCAGTCGCATTCTTCATACTAGTAAGGGAGAATACAGACCCCTTAGGAAGCACTAGACAGTGTTCACTGAAAGACAAAGTGGGTTTTTTTCAGATAGATCTGAATAGTTTTTTTCTGAAAACAGCCAAATAGTGTTGAGATGTATCTTCTACACTGTAAAAAGTTGCAGAAGCCATTTAAAACGGTCACACTGCTGACCTGAGCTGAAAATCTTTGTATCTCTTAACTGTGACTCAAAAAGCAATATCTGGATTTTTTTCATCTCTCCCATCACCCCTAGAAGTGGAAAAATAATTCCTTTAATGCTAGCTGTCCCTGGAGTACCCAAACTGCAGAGTCCAACAAGTCTAATTAAATGTTACATTCCTATTAACCAATAAGGAAAAAAGATACATAAGAAAATTTTGGTAGCACCATTTAAACAATAAAGAAATGCTATTGTGAATAAATTATACACTATATAAAATGTCTTCATAAAAATCCTGTGAGCTTCAAGTAGATGTTGGAGGGAGAGGGCAGCATGTGGATAGCAGAGCAAGATAATCTGGTTGTTAATTAACTCAACCAGCTGTAGGTGATGAAGAGAGTCTTGATACAATTGAAAAAGAGATTGTGCCTAGAAATCAAATGTAGGTCACAATCCGAAAGGGGAACGAATTCCAGTTTGAGAGGCGCATACAGTTTGTGATGGATAATGAAACACAAGCCCTCAGTGTAAAACACTTGATGAAGGGATGCAGAGCTGATCCCTGGTTACAGGAGTGATGAGGATTCAGTACTGTGTGAAAGAGTTTGATTTGCAGGAGTTGTAAGGAGAACAGTAAGTTAGGAAAGCTGTGAGGGAGTAAGGTTTTGCTTTGATCCAGGAGACAGTTAAGATGTTGCCAGGTCAATCTATGTGTGGGAGAATACTTCTACCAGCGGACAGAGAATTGATTTCTAAGGCAGCGGCATAGCAAGTTCCAGTGTCTGGAAGCTGGAACACAAAATGCATGTTGCTAATACGTAATAATCTTTACTATGCTGCTGATTCATCTATGCAAGAACTAAGCCATAAATTGAGTAGGTTCCTCATACGGCTTTAAGACATCAGATCAGTTGTCTTTACCCAGAAGAAATGGTATGGCCTTGCCTACAAGGCAAGGGTAGAAGACGGTGCGATGACGGAGGGAGGACTCACTGGATGAAGTCTTGTGGGCTGTAATACTCTGTAAGCTTTGTGAACTGGAATAAGTCTGTCAAGAACTGGAGTGAGGCCATCAGGTTTTTTTCAGCTAGGCTGCTGAACAGCTGTCAGACACTAGCTGCCAGATAACATAAAGAATGTATCCTGCATTGCTAAAATGTCTAAGTCGTTTTGGCAGTGGAAGGAAATGTGGGCTTGCTTCATAGTCTTTTCACCACAGGAATGCCTGATGCACATTATAATCTGTTCTAGCAGAGCATTTGTTTGGGCATCAGAGGAATCAAAACAAAATACAGATCAGTGCCCTGTGGAGAGGGCAAGACCAGATCTTGGAGGCTTTTACATGCAATTAAGTTTCACTCTTCAGGAAACTTTCAGAATTAACTTACTAAATCATGTAATATTTTCTGTTGAAAGTTCTGACTTGTTTGAAGGTGTATGCATCAGTGCTTAAGAGTAGCCTCTGCTGGACTCACCAAGGTTAGAGATGGGAAATTTGTCTGCTTTGATATTCCTCTTGTCCAACAAGCCTTTCTTCTCTTTGTTTCGACTGTGCCAGTTTGGGGCTAGTGCCTTTCACAAGTGTCAGAGCTGAATATTATGCTTTACACCCAACTGGATACTGACCTCCTGCTAATTTAGGTGTCCCCTTTTCCCAAACCCAAAGCCTCCTGAGGGCTCTATTTGTCTCATAGCAGGTGCCCATGGTTTGAGATGCAGAATGTAGACTATGCAAATGTTGAGAGGGAAGCTGAAATTTCTTGTATTTCAAATATTCTCTCTTAATTTTCTTCACTGCTCTGCTGTTACCTTTTGCTGCAGTCAGTCTTGTCCCCCTACATGTCTTGTGACACCCTGGTCTGCTATAGCACTGCATCATGATGTGTTGGGCTGGTTCAGGGATTCATCTCCTGCCTATTAGGACAGACAGACCTCCAGGTGCTAAATTTTTCTCTAGGGCTTTCCACTTGAATATCAGCTCTGTTCAGTGATTCTTCATTGCCAGCTTGTTGTCATCACTCTTTGCAACTTTCTTATGAGAAAGGGATAGAGATGGCAAAGATGTCAAACATACCTTCAATTCTTTGGTTTGTAGAAATCAGGATACAGTCTATAGACATAAAAATAGATAAAAATAAGGTATCCTAAGTTGTACAGAGACCACTGAGTGCTGTCTTGCTCCTGCTTGAAGGTACCTCATCCAGAGAGAGGCATGAGGAAGATACCAGTGCTTGTCAGCAGCGGTAACTGGCAGCCATTCCAGACTTCACAAGCTGATAGTGAAGAATTTCATTAAAATAGTGACTACTAAGTAAATTCTGATTAATTGGAAATCAGGAATTGAGGAAGGATGAATATACTACATAAGCACAGAATTATTCATATAGCATAGATGTTTTAAATCTAACTTCTCTGCCAGTATTAAGAATCTGCTGGAAGTCAATCTTAAAAAATAATCCATTGCAATGACACACAGCAAAGAAGTTATAATTAGTTTTCTCTCATAATAATCATAGATCTATGTAATTCGTGACTGTTCAGCTCTCTGAGAGACTTGTATCTCTAGGAAAAAAGATTCAGGGAAGCTGACAGTTCACATGAAAGAGGGGATCAATGCACTTTCAAGTAGGTTTATTTGCTCAGCCAAAAATAAGCATATGCAAACAGTATAGGGTTCAAGGGGAAGCCAGTGAACCAGCCAGCTTCCAAAGGGAAGATCTTAGTGTCCATCTGCTTCTACAGAAAAGCACCTCTAGCCATCACTGTATTTTGAAGGGCCACTATTGTTGGATACTTTGTTCTGTAACTGGTGTATAATCAAGAACTACTAAGAGAAATTAGAAAGTTCTTTTATAGTAATTCAGAAATAGTTCAGTAACATCAAAGAAGAATAATTGAACTGGATGCTAACCCTCAAATGCCTTTTTTGTTGTTGTTGTCAAATCCTTACTTCTTTCTGTAAAATACCTGCTTTGCTGAAGAATCCCCATGTTTCACACATAGGGTCCTCTCCCCCACTAACTCCAGGCTGTGCCAGTAGGTCAGATCTTTCTCCTTAAAAAGTGACAGTTTGCATCTCGTCTGATCTTGGAAAGTTCTCACAAGCTTCTTGAATTTGCTATGCTTTTCTACAAACAGTGCTATATTGCAAACTTCCCACATGGTGCTGTGAGTGATGAAGGAAGAGAGCACAGCTTGAAGTTCTCCTTCACATGCAGGTTCACAAAGAAATCCCATGAGATTTTTATGTGCTCTGGTTACTTCTGAGAGCAGCCCTCTCTGGGGCTGTGTGTGCACCTTCCGCTGTTTAGTGCTGCTGTGTGAAAAAAATGAAACAATGAGGCAAAATCTGAGCAGAAATTTCCAATCATTTTTATAGACCAACTGTTTTGAGTTTTCAGCCTTAATTACTCTTCTTTTTTGATCATTCATTTAAAAATGAGTGAAGTACAATTCACCAAGTCTACTTAGGTATATAGAGCCGTGAGGTATGTCTGCATATGGGATGATTGCTTCCATGAACTTGCCATGAGTTTTGTGACTAGCTCTCTGAGCCTGGCAGCATGACTGAATTCTTGGCATTGTAATGCCTTGCTGGGCTGCAATGGTGCTTTTGGAGAATCTTAGGTATCACATGCTGGAGGGAGAGGTGGGAGCACCCATCTTCTCCTTGTAGTGAGAACCAAATGGGGTGAGAAAAAACCCACTGGCAAGTTCAGGTGCATTTATACTGCTGCACCTGCATTGTAATAAACAGAAATTCACCTAGTCACAGGCAAAGGTGTTGCTCCTTCGCATCAGATGAGGCAATTCACAAAGAGAGGAAGTTTCTACACCACAAGGGCATTCCTGCCAGAGGACAGATTTTTGTATCAGATACACTGAACAGGCTGAAATTATATCTAATTAATGACTGTGTAAGCTGGCCTTGTGCTAGAAAGCCATATGTTCATTTGTGTAGACATGGTGAAGACAGGCAAACAGCATCTGCAGCGATTACAGATCTGCCCCAGAGCTGCTTACTCACTGCAAAGCACTTGATGAGGAACACAGTGCTGATGCCAACCACCTGAAGTAGCACTGATGCCTGGTGATGATACATGAACAGATATAATAATACATGAATTATCATGGCACAGTGCTGCTTGCAGAGTTTTGTCCCTATGGGAGGGAGTCCTTAGCCTGCTGACTGGTTGGAGGTATCTCATCTGAAGGGCTGTGTTGTCAGATAAATGCTTGGATATGCAGGGCAACCTCTGTGTGCAGCACTATCATGGCAGATAGTGTATAGGCAAGGGTTTCTTTTTAAAGAGAGAAGGGAAGCAGGCATCAATGGGAAAGGCTCACCTATGTGCAATTACAGCTTTTCTCTAGCTCATGAGAGCAAAGTGTCTTTCATCATCAGGTCTATCAATCCTGAAAATGTGTGCCATAGCTAGAAGAAACATGTATGTGTATGTGCCTCTTTTATGTATATTTCTTGCCAAGGAGAGAAGGGAAGGTGTGTTTTAAAGGTGGGCAAATAGTAGCTCAGTATAAAATCCCTTCCAGAAATCTCTCTCAGCCTTTGAGAAGGTACTGAGAGTCTTTTTAGTTGCTCTTCTTTTCTTCTGGAGAACTTTGATATCAACAAAGTTTTAAGGTGCAAATAGGAAACTTTGAGAAGGACCAGAGCAAAGAAAATAGTTTTGCTGTTATCCATTTTGGTAACATGACTAGTGACCATTACCTTTCACCAGTTGCATTGTTTCAAGGGGTAGATGATGCCTTGGATTGCACAGCTAGAGTCTGGAAAAATTCTATTGAGCTAGAGGACAAAAGGCATTTCTTTGTCCTTGAGGTGTTTCGTGTTTGTCTTCTGGGGTAAAGGATAAGTCAAAGAGTCTAATTCTGGAAAACTAAGAACTCCCATCATTTTTTCTCCTGGCATTTTTGCCATTTCAGATAACTCTGTCTTTCTAATACCATTTTTCTTCTGGTTCTTATTCTGCCAGAGATCAGCATCCTTGGTGGATGGCCCCCAGTGCTCTTCTGCATGTAAGAAAGAAACATTAGCCAAGGAAAGAGTCAGTGAAGGGGTATTGTTCAGATTTGTGGCCACATATATCCTCACTCTCTCTGAAAACGAGTCCTTAAATCCTTCAAAAGTGAATATTTGCATTAGAAGACATGAAGTTATGTAGTTACTTGCAGTGATCTGGTACCACTGTGCACCGTCAATGTGCAAGTGGGTTTTCTGATCAATTGCAGAAGAAATTGGAGAGATTTTAGTTGTCTCAGTATCTCTCTCAGTTTAGTTCTTAATTATCCTTTTGTGCCACTCTGCTGAAGTGTGTTTGTTAATCACTCCAGAGTACTTTAGCTTCTTTCAATATATTGAATTCCACTTGGATGCTTTTAAAAGTGTTTGCACAGCATATGCCTTTCTTAGGAGTATGGGAAATGTCCACAGCCTGAAACAAAAGTGCAGTGTTCCAAACTCAACATCCATGTTGTTATCCCGTAAATTAGTACGTACTGTGCTGTTACGTAAGTTTGTCTTGTGTCAGAATAATAAAAGCTGAGTGTGCTAAAAGGCTGATAAGCCTGCCATGAAGAATTACATTGTTCAAATTCTTCTGCCTTAAAATAACACCTGTTGCTTTACTGACGTGCTGGTAGTATAGTGTGTCTTGAGAACTAGTATAAAAAAAGAAAAAAGGAAAAAAAAAGAAAGCAATTTTTTCAGGGCGTTCAGGTCTGAGCCTTGAATTTAGTATTGTCTCCAAGCCACTCTTACACAAAAGGACTACGAGAAAGCACAGCTGTTCTGTATTTTTGAATATTAAAAATGGACAAAGTCACTTTTCAGTAATACTGCCATAGCCTCGAGGACCAAACTCAAAAAAACAAGTGCTCCTTCTGTTGGCAGGTGGGAAGTTCAATCCCTTAAAATGCAAAATGTAATAAAATAGACGGTTGTGCAGATTCTGAGGGCAGCCTGCAATGAGGGCGAAGGGACGAGTACCCACAGCTGCTGGTGAAAATCACTGCTGGCAGTGTGTGAGCATAAACCAACAGGGCGCTTCCAGCAGCCCCAAATGCGTGGCAGGGGGGAGAGGGGAAGTTCACCCCTGATACCACGGCTCTGCACAATGACCGCCTTTCTGGGTGCCAGGGTCACAGCTGCTGTCTGGAGATTACGTACAGAAGCACTCTTCTTCTTGGGAGAATGAGGTTTCCTGGAGGATTAAGCACAGGCTGAAAGCAGGAGGAGTTATTTGGGAGGGAGACAAAAGAAAGCGAGCCCATGGCTGTGACAGGAGACAGGGGCGGAAGGCCATGAGCGAGAAGACGATGCTGGTAGTTGCTGCTTGGATGGGAGAGTCTCCAATTTGGCATCCTGAAGTGATCCAGTTGTGGGGTGAAACCCACCATGGGCTTGGCACAACCGCGCCTGCTTGCAGGTCTCACAGTGTTGCTTTTCCACTCGTGTGGGAGGTGAATTGAGTCTGGCAGGACCCTGCCATCTCCTACGTCTGAACTAAAGTAATTTCTTTGCTCACAATCTCAAGGCCTTTTCAGTACTCAGAAACAGGGATCAATGCAGTAATCTGAATCCCCATGTAAAGGTACATTTGCACTACCATCAAAAAGCCATGCTTTTTGCATTTTCCTCTGCCACAAACATGGTGTCTCCATGACTTTTGAGTCTGCTGCCTTGTGCTTCCTTCTTGGCTTTCTTTTTCTTTTCTTTTTTTTTCCCTTCTCTTTTCTCTCTCATCCTGCTATTTCACCTCTTGGGTGCATACATTCCCAGGCAAGTATCCAGAATATCCCTCTACCCACATATCATGTGCCAGCACCTCTGTTTTGTGTAGGAAGGTCTTCTATATTTGAAGCCAGGGCCATCTGCCTCAATGCTGAAAAAGAAAAAAAATGAACAAAAAGCAAATCGGGTTTCTTGCAGTTTTGTGCAAGGGCAATGGCCACAGTTCTTCTGTAAAACTTTGAGAGGAAAAATGCAACCCATTCTATAGGAATAATATTTGAAACTTCTATTTATCAGTTCTAAAGTCTTATTTCACCTACTGGATCAAGTTTCCCACATATCCCATATGTCGGCAAGTTCTTTTTAGTGGGTTCAGAATCCACTAGTGCTTTTTATAATCTGAAACAAATGTGTGGTGCACATAATGTAGGAAAGGAGAGGTGGAGGCAGAGGAGGCTGACAATACATGCATTCAAAGGATGAGAAAATGCAAGTGGGAAAAATATGACTGTGTTGGTAGAGCTTGTCAGAGAGGGTTTAAGGCATATCATGTATTAGCAAATCGTAGGTATTTTGAAGGCAAAAGAATGAAACTTGTTAAAAGGAGCAGAGTTCCAGAAGGATGCTAAGGAGTAAGTATTTGGTGCCAGTGTTTAAATGTAACATCATAGTTGCTAGTTATTGTCCCTGCTGCATGGGTATTCCCTAAGTGCAGTATGAGTCAACCAAATCCCTTTTAAAACTCCATTTCCATCTGCCTTTCACTCCATAAAATCCTCTCTGAAAAGGAGCATTGTCAAATAAATTGGTAAGAATTTAAATACTGCTCTTGCAGCTGAGAATAGTTCATGCTTTTCATGTTTCATTTAGGCACAAACATAAATAAACAGGAAATCATAAAGAAGCTATTGAGAGGAGAATGTTGGTATGAGGTAGAAATATAACCTGTGCTGCTCACTTCAGGCCCTGGTGGATGGTGTTGTTAAGACCCAAATGCAGAAGAGTGCTCCCCTTGCAAAGAGGAACTAAAGCAACTTCTATTTTTTTTGAAGCACAAGTCTATAATATGAAGAGTACTGATGACTGCCCACATCTGGTGAATTGGATTAGTATCTAATTAGCATGCAGAGTTTAGAAAACTTTTATAAAGTTTCAAAAATAATATGTGAAAGAAACAGCTTAGCTAAAAATTCAGAGAACTATCACTGAAGTGTTCCTTTGGGGATAATGTGAAAGTAGCTTTCTTGCTCCTTAAAGATGTAGCACACATGAATGGTAAAACCCATTTTACTTGGTAACATTTTCTGTTCAGGTAATTTGATATGTTTAAAGATACCTGTTGTATTTAATTGACCCCTGTAGCTTAAGAGTCCATCTGGAAATCCAGGCACATACTGTGAAAGATCAATGAAGTGATTTTAGTGTTTGCAAAAGCATTTTTTTTGGCCTGGTTTATGCATTAAAAAGGATAATACACCTGTCCTGCATTTGTGAAGCAAACACAAAAGGATAGTCTATTCAGTTTATGTACTTAATTTTTCAACACTGTGTTGTAATAGCGTGTTTTCATGCAAAACCATACTTCCCTTTCTAATCTCATTCACTTACATATACATCAACTATTCTGTATAACAGAGACGTTAATTTCAACCTGAAATGTGGTCCAAAGGAGAAATAGAGGCAGAAAGTCCTTCTATAATTCTTACTGTAGAGGAATAGAAATTCTTTCTCTGTGTCTCTAATCTTAGGGTTTACACCAGCACTGAGAAGCAGTCTTTTTGAAAAGAAAATGATTATTTGTGAAATAGAAATTACAAATATTTTAAGATGCAAATAGCTTGCTTTTTTATCTTCCCTCTCCATTGCAGCTCTGAGTATTTGCTCAGCTTTAAGTGTGTAATTTCTTTTATAATGTGGTACACAGAAAAGCCCCTGCACAGAGCTTATTTGCAGAGCATAATCATAACAGGGCTTCAACTTGTAAGAGTGGAAGGTGGAGCCCACTAGGTATTGTTAGCATGTATTTTGTGTCACAAAGGAAAAATCTCAAACAATATTTGCAAGAATGAACCAGCTTGAATAACACTATGGCAAATGATTCAAAAAGGTGGAAAATTTGCATTTCACTTCTGTAAAGCATCTTGCTTACTTAGTTGCTACATCTTGGATTAGCTGGGAATATTTTTTTCTTTGCTCTGTCTACGAGATGAAACTTTGTCAACATCTGAGGTGATGTGTTACATTGCAGACAGAGCATAGGTAGAAGGGAAGGAGGAATGTGTCGTTTAGGGAGAGAAGGGTTTGTATGTTTTTAAGCATGCAGGTCCTTGAGTGTTCCTGGGCTTGTTAGCTTCAGTGGTGTATCTCTATGAGGAATCCTCTCTAGCAGAACACAGGATATTTCTCCCATTTGAGATTAGCTTGTGCAGCATTTCTGGGACCATGAAGGATCCCTATGAGAAACCTGAGTGCTGTAGCATGATAGGCGCTGTCCAGGCAGTGCATTCCAACCAGGATGGAGTCAGATACATACGACAGCATATGGAGAAGCATTTACTTCCTCCTCTTACCCTGCTCTGTGCCTACTTGCATCACTCCCTGATCTTGGTCATGATGTGGCTGGTGGCCCAGCTTCAAGAAATTTTCTGGTTTATGCATTGAGCTTTTTGCACTAACATCTGTGTGACTGTCTAAATAAGTTCTGGGACTCTTGCATTTAGAGCATAAAATTTAGACTGGCAAATTTCTACCATAGCCCAAGAAGATGAAAATAGCCTCTGCCTTGATTCCTGCACCTGGATGCCCCAAGTCAGGGTGATATTTAGAAAGTAGTAATGATCAATTTTGTTAGACTGAGTTAAAAGGACAGGAAAGGAAACATGAGGGACTTCTGCTTTCATAGTACATCAGTCTCTTGTTTGAGTGTCAGTAGTTTTGGGGTGTGTTTTCTTCATGAGATTAATTTAGAAGGCCAGAAACTATTTTAGCCTACAGGAGCAGGTATAGTATGTCCTCAATGTTTCCTGTGGCTTTCTTTTCTCGCTGAAAGCTGAATCGTGAAGTATATTCTGATATACTCTGCTGTGCACTTACACAGAAGAAAACAGCAGTAGGTGGGATACTGAAAAAGTTAATTGCACTTACTCAATGTGGAGGTGAGCAGGTAGTTTTGTTTCAGCAAGGTAAGTGACTCATGATGCCAAAATGAATATAATGAGGAAGGTTTATTTTAACTTAGATATCATACATACCTGTTGAGATCTAACATAAAGCAAGTGAATCTTCAGTAAGTATACTGTCAGAGTTCAATACCCTGTAGTGATCCAAGCTGTAAAAGCCCACCCCATCACACGAGAACACAGAGCACTCTTTCTGGGGCTCTCTGAAAGGAAGAGTGGTGCCATTGTTGGCAGGGTGCTGCCCTGTGCCAGAACGCCACAGTGGATGGCGGCATGTGCTGTGTATTCATCACTGGTCTGAATCCAGTGAATCTGAAGAATAACTGAAATTTGAGATTATTTCCTCCATTGGTAAGTGCTGCAGTCAGGTCCCTTTGGGGCGATGGCAACATGAAAGGCACTGCTTTAGCCTGCTCAGAGTTCTTTCTCTTCCTTTCTTCTTCACACCCCAACCATCCTGAACAGAAATTCTGCAGGTGAGACATGGTACCTCCAAATAAGTGGAGGGCTATTTTTCTCAGTTTTCTCTTATTGGTTTAAACTCAAAGTTATAAGACTGTTTTTCCTGAAGCTTTCCTTGATAGATCCCATCTCTAAGAAGCCTAAAATCTCAATGCTGATTTTACTGGACCTTTTTATTGAGCATATCCTTAACCACCTGTGGTGCACTGATCCTGGTTGGACACCAGCAGCCCACCAAAGCCACTCTATCACTCCCCTCCACAGCTGGGCAGTGTGGAAAAAATGTAATTAAAGTCTTGTGGTTTGAGATAAGGATAGGGAGAGATCATTCACCATTTACCATCATGGGCAGAACAGGTCTGACTTGGGGAAATGAATTTATTTTATTACCAATCAAATGAGAGTAGAGTGATGGGAAATAAAACCAAATCTTAAAACCACCTTCCCTGTCTCCCTTTTTCCCAGGGACAGCATTACTCAGGATTCTCTGCCTCCTCCCTCAAGTGGCACAGGTGGACAGGAATGGAGACTGCAGTCAGTCTATCACACATTATCTCTGCCACTCCTTCCTATGCAGGGGAAGAACTACTCACACTCGCTTCCTGCTCTGGCATAGGGTTCTCCCCAGGGTCGCAGTCCTCCCCAAACTTTTCTAGTGTCAGTCCTTTCCACAGACTGTAGTTCCTCATGAACTGATCCAGTGTGTGTTCCTCACAGGGTCACAAGTCCTGCCAAGGGCCTGCTCCAGTATATGGGGCCACAGGACCTTCCAGAAACTTTGTCCAATGTAGGCTTCCCATGGGGTCACTGCCTCCTTTGGGTGTCCACCTGGTCCAGTGTGGGGTTCCCCATGGACTGCATGGGGAAAGCCTTCCTCACCATGGTCATCCCCATGAACTGCAGGGCAAACTCAGCTCTGGCACCTGGAGCACCTCCTCCCCCTCCTTCACCAGCCTGGGTGTCTGCAGAGGTTCCTCTCACATAGTCTCACTTCTACCTCCAGCTGCAAGTTGTTATACAGATTTTCCTCCCTGCATTATCCCTGAAGTGTCACTGTCATTGATGGGCCTAGCTTTGGTCAGTGGTGGGTCCATCTTGGATCTGGCTGGCATTGGCTCTGTTGAACATAGGGGAAGCTTCTGGCATCTTCTCACTGAAGCCACCTCTGTGGCCCCACTGCTACCAAAATCTTGCCAAGAAAACCCAATACCTTTTCTTGAGCTACACACGTAAATGGAGCTGAGAACTATTTTATTTCATTTTCTGTATCTAGCTGTTGTGGCACTTGCAAACGACTTATCTCTGAAGGAGTGCTTACAAAGTGAAGTTCTCATTCTAGTATGAGTAAGAAAACCAGTCTCCATTTTGATCTTTAGTTCCTCTTTCTCCTGCCTACACTGCTTTATTACTCTCACCTACCTGTTAATGACCTAATGATGGCCTCTGAGCAGCCTCTGCCTCCTAAGTCCTTCCTCCTTTTGCTTTGACATGAGACCTTTCTGTGGTAACAGGTGGAGGTCATGTCTACTATTTTGGTACCAAGTTGTGAGGTGCCTCAGAGCATGGGAAAATTCATGTTTAAAGGCAGTTTACACATGGTGGTAGGGAAATACTGCCAAATAATGCGCAGTACTCTCCAGCCAGATTTCTTTAGCCTCCCTGAACAAAGACATTGTTAAAGTGAACCTGACAAAGTATTTCTGGGGGTCAGGTTTGCTCCTTACTGGCAGAACTGCTGCATCAGAGGAGAGTGTGACTCACTAACAGACAGACCCTGGGGCTATAGGTGCTTGATGCTGCAGAGGACATTTTGGTGAGGAGGGTGTGAGAGCATCTGGCGGAGGGAGGGAGGAGTATGTCTGTGGTTAGACCTCAGTCACTGCTGTGCAATTGCCATATGGACACCGTAATGCACCAGCGCCAGGAGCTCTGTCATTCTGGTGGAAATCAGTAAGTGAAATGCCGCTCCTGGCAGGTAATGCAGATCTGCAAGGGCTGGCACTCTGCAGGAGGGAGCACGGTGTTGCGTGGGCTGCTTGGCACGTGGCAGGGTAAAAGTGGATGACTGAGAGTGAAGTGCTCAGGCACAGCAGGGACTGTTGTGTATCTTGAGCATTGCTCCTAAAAAAAGTCAAGGAATAGAGATGGATCCTCATCCTCACGAAAATTTCCTGAAACAGAAGAGTCTGAACAAAGCAGACATTTCTCCTACAAGACTACTCCTTCTTCAGGCTTCAACCCAGACTTTTTTCTGAAGAGTTTTTATATCCACCTCACTTGCATGCTGCCTGCCTGAGATCTCATTGGCATTCTGCTTTTTCTGCTGTAATCTCATGTTGTTAAGGAGCGTGATTTTTGTTCTTAGCTGTGCCGCATATAGAAGATTACATAAATACCTTGGAAATTATGGGAGAGGGAAGAAGAAGAGCCAAACCCAAAACACCAAACACTTCCTCTGAGAAGCATTTTGACTGCGTAGTCTTCCTCTCAGAAAATTCTGTTTAATGTAGGAGGAAGGCAGACATGCCTCTTTCCCAAGAAAGCCACAAACTAGCTCCCTAATGGTCCAACTGTCTTAATGAGCAATTACAGACCAGCACACTGAGCTGAGATAGATTTATTCTCCTAGCAGCTGTTATCAAAGATGTTTTGATGCAGGAGTACTTTTTCCTCTTGTGTGTTGAACTTGTGTCATTTCCATCTCCTTCCTCTTGCCCTCCTTTCCCTGGTAAATAGCTATTCACTTTCTAATGTGAAGTCATTTCATAAAGGTTGTACCTCTGAGGTTCATCTCCCCTGTTCATATCCCTCAAAATAAACCAAAGTATAATCCCGGGATGGGGAGAGGGCTTTTTTTTTTTGCTTCTCCTTACAGCACAGTGATTTAGTTTCTCATTTTCAAAACTGGCATTTTCAACAGCTTGCCCCTGGCACAGGGGTAAAACTGATCTGTGAATACAGGACCCTTTCCATTGGGTTACTGTGAACGTATTCGAGTTCTGCAGTCCTTGATGACAGGATCCATGCAAGTGCTGAGCGCGACCAGACGAGCTCACTGGGGGGTGGACTCGGAGCTGCAGTTCTGCTGAAGCACTGCCATAGACACCGTGTTGCTCTTTACAATATCGAAAAATTGCCTTTTAAAGTCTAAAACCGATCAAGTAGTAAAATTTTTATCAGTCGTGCTTCCTTCTTTACAGAAAGAGTGAATTTTGTTAAATATGCTTGCAAGGCGGGAGAGAGAGGGGGAATAAAACTTCAAACAGTGCTGCTAAAAACAGCCTGGGCGGCTTTTGTTTGGACTTGCAAAACGCAGCAGCTTAATGCCTCCTTTGTATGCAGGGGGAAATATGCTAATTCGAAGCACATTTCCCATCAGAAGCCCTTTCAGGCCTGTCATCGTTGAGATATGAAGGATGATAAAAGCGGGCAGAGGGGGAGGCCCGTGTTCTGGGAGCGCGGCTGCTGCTTATTGTGCGTGGGGCGCGGCGCTGAATAGCGCTGACGAGCGCGGTCACCCGTGAAGCCCCGGGGCCGGGCGGGTTCCCATGGGCGCAGCCCGCCCTGGACCTGCCAGAGCCCCGGGCCCTGCCAGTGCCCCGGGACAGGGTCCCCGAGGCGCTCCCCGCGGCAGCCCGGACGGGCGGGGGTGCTGCTGGCGAGGGCTGCTAGCACTGGCCACCATCAGCCATCCTGCCGCCCTGGAACCCAGGATTTCTTTCTGGCTAGCACGAACAGCTACTTTCTGTTCACTTCAAGTGCAGTTTAAGCTGAAATAACGGATTTTTTGTGACAAGGCCCCATCGCTTCCTTCCCAGGCTGCTGATGCGTGCAGGGCAGTGGTGCTCGCGGGCTGGGCAGCGTTGAGTTCCCTCGGTAAAGAGTCGCCTTAGACTTGGGATATGGGGGCTGCTGTAACTGGGGTGATTTTTTTCTTCTCAGTTATGCAACAGAAGGCAGTCTGTGAAATGCTGCTTAGTCCATTACCACATTTATATATTTGAAGTTCAAATAAATACATTCATCAATGTTTGATATGTATTAAAAATCTCAAAACATTAGTCTTTAAATAATTATATATATAAAAATCGAGAGTTTTATTTTAATTCTCTCTTAAAGGTATAAGATCTTTAAATAGTGGGATTTGTCACAGGAGCTTGATCTGTTGGTCCAGAGCTGGGGAGATGCTCAATTTTCCCAGGACCACATTTTCTGTTTTCTTTTAAACAGGTGCTAGTGTTGTTTTATTGTCAAGAATTTGGGATTAAGTGAACTCGAGTTCTGATAATGTTGCTATGATATGTGCCTGGAAACGGCTTGAAATGGCAATGAAATTTTAGTTATAGTTGTTTGTTTGGCTCTATAAACCTGCAGTGTACTAATGGCAAATTACACTAAGAAAATGGGCTTTTGATTGCATTTGCAATCTGGTGATGTTCTGTCTGCAGTAGAAGTATGTGCTACACTCGAACACACAATTACTTTCTGAGGACCATAGCTGGAATTAAGTGCTTAGAAATACTTTTAAAGCTGTGGGTGGTCTTTAGTTTCTTCCCTGTACTAATGAA
Organism: Pithys albifrons albifrons; assembly: GCF_047495875.1. NCBI lineage: Eukaryota > Metazoa > Chordata > Aves > Passeriformes > Thamnophilidae > Pithys > Pithys albifrons. The sequence goes on from NC_092458.1 coordinate 10,558,722, forward strand.
CTTGTGAACAGGCAAACTGGGCTGGTTGATTTTGGCTGGGCATGAAAAGCTGTGCTCTTTTTCTGCAACCTATGGGCTAGTCTTTGACCTACAATGACAGGAAGTCAGTCCCAAGTTGAGAAACATGCCTTTGGTCACTTCGAGGACAGTTAGCCTATATTTGACCTGGTAAAGTTTTTTTGATACAGAGTTCCTCTTACAAACCAAAGAAAGAACCTTAACCAGGGCCTTGGGTGTTTTTACTGCCTTACACCTTTCTCATTGTTTTAATTTTTTCCCCCCCATATGTATATATATCCCTTCTCCCTTTCCCTCATTCCTTAGCTTCTTTCTTGTCATCTCCAAATGGTATAGAAAGGTGGAGCAGGTGATTGTACTTCAGGAATCGGTGGTGGTGATAGAAGAGGTGTCTGTACTACTGCTGAGATCAAAAAACCTTGGTGCTATTTTGCATAACACATGTGAGGGTCTCCCAGGAAACACATAATCATAATGCTTAATGTTTACACTTGGGAAGATCTGAGTGCAAGAGAAATGGTTAGAAATGTGCTGAAACCGAGAGAGTAGAAATAAAATGGGATGGGAATGATACAAGGAACAGATGAAGAAAAGTAGATGCTAAATGAATTCTACTGTGACTCATGACAAAGAGCAGGAATTGTGCCTTTCAGCTGTTTAAAACAAGTGAATGTCATGTTTGGAAAAAAACAGAGAAATGGGGATGTAACTGGGCAGTGTTGGGGTGGGATCGCTCAAAAGACAGTCTGGGTGGTTTTCAGGCAGCAGGACTAGAGGCCATCTCCGAGGCTGGGATCTTGCTGCTCCTGGAGAAGCCGCTCCCTCCGCATGGACTGCAGCGGGCCCCTGACCATTGTGCAAGCCCTCCTTTGTGCCGAGCCTCGAAACCTGCCGGGCCGCAGAATGCCTCTTCCCGCGAAACGACTGAAAGGCTCCAAACGCGAGACACTTCGAAAAGTAGACGAGACAAAGTGTTGGAAATGTATACGCTAGGGAATAATCCTGTCCTGGCTACGGATTTTACTAGACAGTCTAGCTGGGAATCCAGGGTGAAAACTGCTACTTTGTCCTTAACTCACCCTATAGCACTTTTGTCTCGGAGCTCACTTTGTATGCGGGATCACCCACTGCAGAGGTTCGGCAAAAATCGAGGCGTGACATGATCCAGACGGAGCTCCAACCACACTCGTTGTTGGCAGGTTAAGTCATTCCCTGTTTATAAAGGTAGAGGGTGGGTTTTGTCCTTAATTGCGCTGAACTCCCCGAGTGCACACTTAACTTTTTATGGGCGCAAGTAAAAGACCTGTTAAACACTTCAGCTGCCGTTGTTTGTTGTTCGGCGGCGGCGTTCTCAAAGGCTTTGCGAAGCACAGAAAGAACTGCTACTTTATACATGACCGGGATCCCAATTGCTGCAGCTAGAGAGAGGGGATTGGAAAAGCTAGGCCGGACGAAGTTGCCTGGCACATACTTAGTCGATGAGTTAATTGGACAGCCTCAAAGTGGGACTTGTTAATGTCCTGCTGCTTTCCTAATGAGGATATCTGCTCTTGCACAGAATACAATGATTAATTGGGGACCCTTTCATTAGTGTCTTAACTGAGGATTTCATGACTAGTGTCTTGTGTGTGAACAGAAACTATATTTGCAATTCAGCTGGCAGTCCAGCGCTGCATGACAGGACTGGTCCAGGATCCTTCCCCCAAAGTATAGTTTAATTACACTGGAATGGGAATTTTCTGCATCAGGGAAACAGCTATAGTTGCGGTGACTTACAAGGTGCTGAAACTTCAAACAGTGAATTTCAGTACGTCACACCAATCATTATTTTGATGTTTTCTTTTAACATCAACATTTTGACTGACAAATTAGGTGAGCTTTTCAGAATGTTGACACACAACTGCCCAATAATCCATGAGTGGGTCTAGGAGCAACGTATGGCTGAGCCTCAGCCAGCCTTTCACCCGGGATTCTGAGGTGAGTGGGTAACAGTGCCTAAGAAACAGTGCTTCTGCTGTGTGGTTTAGCTCTGCTGTAAAGTCCAGTCTGATGTTTGGTAACTTGGTTCCTGGCCCTGAAATCTTGAGCTGGAGGAGTCTGTAGCACTGTGATGGTTGTGCATTCACTATCAATCTGAACACCTCTTGCATGACTCTGTAAAATAGTTTGCATTCCTCACAGCGCTTCCAATGATCCTCATCTGGTTTTCTGCTCAATAAAAATATGTATATAATCGTATGCATCTTCTTCATATATATAAATGTACACATATGTGTGTTTTCTGCATATGTGCACCCATACAAAGCTATGTGATTTATGCATGGAGTCCTTCATGACATGAAGGAAGATTCTTCATCCCTGACTCTCCCCATATGAACCCGGTACACAGGGTGAGGTACCTTTTTATAATGAGTGCCCCTAGTTTCTTTATGGGGAGCTCTAGCGTTTTGCACTTCTTTATATTTCCCTGCTTTTTTCCATGCTTTGTGAAAAGGCTGGACTGAGGCCAAGACTGAAGAACAAAACGAGCACTGAATAGATGAGAGATTGTAGGTGGGATGCTGAAGTCTATGCAAAGAGTGGGAGGGCAGTTTTGAAAATCAGAACTGGATATTAAGTTAACACAGGATTGTCTGATTAAATCTGACTTTGTGGAGCAAAAGGATAAGTTTGTGTCAAGGCTGAACTTAGTGAATTTTATTTATAGATAGAGAAAATATTGAACAGGTAGCCACCCAATAGCAGTCCTGTCTCAGACTCTGGTGTTTGGAGATGAAGCAGCTGTATTAGCAGAGTATATTATAATGATACCTTTGCTGCCTTCTAAATTGCTGGCAGAAATAGCTCTTCTACAAGTACAAGAGGCACTTCTACTTGAGTGCTAGCAAGTGACATAAATATCTAGGATGCTATTTCAGTATGTCCAAGTATTTAGAAGCTCTAGTTAGTCTTCTGAGATGACAGTAGGCTTTAGCAATAGTATTGGAGAAGAGGGTTCACAGCAAAAGCTAAATACATTGAATTGTCTTCAAGATGCAGAATTAAGGGCACAAAGACAATAGAACTGAGCATATTATTTTCCTACTGCACTGCAAGACAGAGGCTTGACAGCTGAGAATCTCCTTCAGTTTTGTGGGATAGAGGAAGCAAAAAGATGTAGTTAAGTGTGCCAATATCAAGAACCTAGGCCTTAAAATTATGGAGGAGCATTTGAAGTACTGTTGAAGGCCTTCATAAATTAGTCATGTATGTGAGGATCTTGCCATTGATGAAGAGAAAAATGTGTGCAAGACCAGGTAACTCAAAACCTTGTTTTGGTGCCTAATTGTAAAGTTAAAGCATTTGAAACTTGACATGCAATACACTTGTAGAAAACTATATATACTACCAGAAAATTGTTGATCTGGAGCAGAAGCTGAAGACAGCCATTGGAGCTGGAGCTCTGAACACAACTTGCTTGATCAAAGCTCCTTATGGGGGAGATGCTAGGAAGTCTTTGCTTTGCTTTTATATATTTCCATGCTCTTTCAGCTGTGGTGTAAATGGGCTCCAGTTTGTCAGCGTATTTCTTTCTGGCTTGCCAAAAGCATGCTGTGTTACACCAGGCAGCCTCACAGGAAAGGGGTACAAGTGGTGATGTTGCTTCCAGGTTAGTTTCAAATGTAGCCTATTTTGTTTTCATTTTTTTTTTGCCTTTCCTCAGAAGTCTTTGGCATCATTGAGATTTCTGTATTTTGTCTGTCAGAATTATTTTCTGCAGGTTTTGGTTTGTTTTTTTTTAATATGAGTTTCTTATACCCAGGAAAATGTTGCTAAGGCCATTAGTTAGATTAGATAAATAAAATCTAGCTTTTTTTCCCCCTTCTGTGCTGTTGACTGTCTTTTATAAGCTGAAATGGAGCTCTCACCTGCTTACCAACTCATCACTTTTTGCTTTGGTTTTGACTTTCATTACAGCTCTTTAGGCTTTTTTCTTAGTAACTTTCATGTCTCTGCCATCTGAGTCACCTTTGACACTGGGACTTGATGAGACCTAGCTACTGGGAAAGCTGTACAGATCCATCTATTCACTTTCTAAAGGATTTTTTTTCTCCTTTCCTTCATGTTCCAACTCAAGGTCAGTGATCCATGTGTGTTCTGGATCTGGGCTGTTTATTGCCTTTGATTCTCACCGGTGGCTGTGACTGTAGTGGACTAAAACAGTGATCCAGCTGGAAACAAGCAGGCTGGACAGAGAAATGTGTGAAGCCCAACTACTGAACAACATCTACTTTACCCACCTGCTTGCCACAAGGGATTTAACTTGGCAACAATTATTGCCATCTTCATGTGGCCTTATTAAGGGGGTCAGAGCATTAGTCAACATTTTCTTACCGTTCTGGAGTTAAGTGCATTGGTTAATTCAGTGATTTTCTTTGGTTGTTAAGGTAACCACTTTACTTTTGTTCTTTCTTACAGAAATCTGAGATTGAGACCCCTAAGTGCAATACAGACTCATTTTTTAGTAGCCTCTATTTTATACTGTGGTAAAAGTGCAGGGGTTGTGTAGTATTATTGGTTAATTTATTTGGATTTCATTTTCCTAGTAATTTAGAATGTCTAAAAGAACAGACTCCTTTTTTTGTTTCTTAAAAGTGTTTTCTAGGTGTATGACTGCTGCACAACTGAAAACTTGTTGTCATGCTTTGATTTTATCCACATGGATAATTTGACTGCTTTTGCATAAGCATTTGAATTGGGTTTAAATGCAAGACTTTGGTAACTGGTCTGAACACAAGCAGTTATGTTGCACCAAGTGGATCATGTGCATTTGTTCTTTGTCCTGAATATTTTTCCATAATTCCTTAAAAAAATATTCTACAAGTTGTCTTTAAAAGTAGCTGTTTGGACTGTGTTTCAGCCTTGTTTGAGGGACAGTCTCTGTATTTTAACTTCTGAGTCTTGAATCTCAGAGGCAAATCTCAAATTGCTCTTCAACTTATGTGAGAACACTCTTTATTACAGTTCTGTGAAGCCTTTGTCGAAATCGCAAGTGTGTATTCATCTCCTGAAAGCTTGTGAAGAATTTGCTGTAGCTTATGCTAGAGCTTCTCAGCCTTCAGGAATGTAAACTAGATTCAGTGACATTAAAGATAGATGTTCAAAAGCAACTGGCACAAGAACAGAATTGAGTTTTTAATATCTTTCTTAACTTCTGCAATTGTGCTATTTTATTTGACTGAGGAAAATGATGTAATAATGAGGGGGTGAAGAGCGTTAAACCTAAATAAAATACATTTAAGCCTGTTTTTTTTTTTTAAAAATCCCTATTTTGCAGTGACCGTGACTTGGTCTGCAGTGCCTTCACATACGTTCCTCCACTGCTATTCATCCTGAGGTTTGGCAGTATGTTCAGAGCTGTTCTTTAGCAGCAGAAACCTTTGCCGCTCAACCCCTTTCCTCATTTTCCCTTTTATTTTGGTCTGCAAATAAAAGCCTGGGCTAAACTCCTGAAATAAAACTAGCTGCCTTTCCTGGTTGCTGGTTATCTAAATCATCCTGATCTGCACAGCAGGTTTTTGCTGGATATTAGTCTTTAAAGTTCTTTTTTTTTTTTTAATGTTTGCCTTTGTGGCTTAGTCTTTCTCTGTATTGTCATAGGCATAAACTTGATGTTTTCCAGTCTCATCACATATCTTGAAAAGGATGTATCTGATTAAGGGAGGGAACATTGGATGAGACAACTTGCTGGCTGAGATTAATGCTCGAAATACAAGATCAGCACCCATGTTATCACTGGAGGAAACAGCACATAGTTTGTTTTATCTGCTGTGTTTATCAATAATAGGGCAGAAGTTTGAAAATTAGGAAATTTCTTAGGATGCTAAGTGCTTAAAACCTATCATACATTGCAGCAATGTGGAAAATGGGAGGGATGAGAACTTTACATTCATGCATCAATTGAAGCTTTTAGAGGATGATTTAGTAGATAGAATTAATATTTTGAATAGTTGGGCTTGATAGTTTTTGAAGTCTTTACTTCAAGCTCTTGTGAAGTTCATTCTGATACTGTGCACTGGTTTCTTCTTTGCTTGTTTGGGGAAGGGGTTATCCTGGGAGACATCAGAGGAAATAGTCTCCCAGCCTTTTAGGTTTGGGTTTCTGAAACATCAGCTCTAAAGTTCTGAGCCTGCCTAACGAATTCTGCTTGCCAGCAGGAAATTGTGCAGCTGTTTGAAGGAGTAGGTCTCACTGATGAGGAGTGGAGGACTTTGTTCACGGGTTCCCTCCAGGGGCAGTCTGTAACCAAAGGTTAGAGAAAGGAAATTCCATATTATTCTGTATTATTATTACTATTATTATGTATTTTCTGTGTATTTATACTGATAAGTGCATTGATATTATGCCACTTGAATTAGGTTATGAACAGGCTTTTTGTAACTTGAGGTAGTCAGAAGAGGTATCAACCTTTTAAAGTTTTAGATCTTCCAGTTGAAGTAAGCAAAGATCATTAGGAAACAGAGATCTAGACTGTGACAGCAGTGAGCAGAATTACCAACTGCACGATGGGAAGTTTCAAGAAGAGAATTTTAATGTCAAAATCAATCAGCTGCTGTGACCAATGACTAAAATTTGTATGACTTTCAGCAAGTAGGGTGGTTTTGGTAGTGATTTTCAATCTTACTGATGTTAAATGGAGAAAAAAGCACTCTTTGTGGAACATTTCCTTTGTATAATCCTCATGCCAAATGTAAAGAAGATGCTTTCCTTTCTTGACTGTGGGATTTGAACAACTTTTAGCAATGATTAAAGAATATAGCAAAAACATCACCTGCATTTTCACCTCTTGGCTAATTCCTTCAGGGAATGTGTTTGCAGTGCATGGTCTTGCTGGGGAGGGTTTTCAGTATGAGTATGGATTGCTCTGTGTACACTGGAGAAAAAGACTGGAGAAATATGCCTTGTACCTGAGTTGAAGTGTCTGCTGGAGCTGCTGATTTGATTACTTTCACGAACCCAACCCATTGGTTCCTGATGATATTTCATCTCCTCTACAAATCAGCTTTATCCTCCTTATAAGAAAGGTGTGCTAAGGTGGGAGCTTCAACTGCAGACTTTTCCTGGACTGCAAGGAAGCATTTTAGATGAATGCTTGACATCAGGTTTTGATGCTGTGATACAAAACCTTAGGACCGGACCTCTTGGTAGCTGAGCTGAAGCCTGAAGTCTAAGCAGTAATGTTCAAAGCAAAGTAACAGCTATGGTGGCTGTGGTGAGAGAAGAGATTTTGTGCACTAATTTCTTTCTCTAGAGGTTGGGTCTGAGGGTTTTTTGTGCTTTTCACTAGGCGTCTGTAGAGATTAAAATGCACAGCAAAATTGTGGATATAACTTCAACTGGAAGAGGCTGAATTACAGCTGCAAATCTTTGGACTGCTTCCGTCTTCCCACTCTCCTGGTTGAATCTGTTATAGGGAACATGCAGCGTGTAGGTTTTAACATTCCTGGAGTTTGATAAATGTGCTGGGCATCTTTGCAGGATGCAGAACTGCCTGTAGCAACTGGACCACAAGGGCTATTGCTCCATGGGTGCTCCATCATTCTACACACAAAAAGACTGCCTTTGGGCACCTCTGCCCAGTGCAGTGGCCTTGCATTGTGAGGCATTGAGACAAGCAAAATTCTAGGCAAGGTTAATTAGCCTCAGCACAGTACAGCCTTAAATGTGTCAGTTGTCTTGGGGTTTGGGAGGGTGAAATATCCCTGTGTGGTGTTGCCTTGCTCTGTAGCTCTCCAGCACGGGGCTGCTCACAGTGAGCTGGGGACACCTGAAGTCACCTCATGCAATGCAATGTTGACTTGTCTTGGGTTTGTTGTTCCCAGAGCCAGGCTAGTACAGATTGTCAGATCATGCTGCAGTCTGTCTGGTTTTAGATGAGCAAACAAACTTGTGGTGAAAAGCAACTCTGCACTCACTTCCAAGCATGGCTTTAGGTCTCCAGTGGCAGACCTTCTTTTAAAACCCAAGCTGTGTTTTCTTAAACATTTTATCCTTTAAAGCGTTGCACGTGCATTTTAGGACTCTTGAGCTTGCTTCCTTTCTGCTTGCTTGGTTTTTGGGTTTTTTTTTGCTTTTTTCCCATTGTGTTTGCTAGTCAGAAAGAACTTAAATCTTCCATGTACATACGTCTATATATGCCCACTTTTCCTTTCATGCTTCTCTCACACAGTCTTTTGCCATGGGTGAGCGGAACTTAGTCGGCAAATAAAGCAAACAGAGGGAACAGACCCATCACCCCCCACCCCTTGAAAGAGCAGAGGGCATGTGGAATAAATCAAAATGCGAAGCATAATAACGAGGTCCCATGGGAAAGGGAGCCTTGTGATTGTGTGCCGGCGTGCACTCCCCTTAGAGACGGCGGCCGGGGGACTCCTTTCTTTCTCACTTGCATCTCCCCTCCCAATGTCACCAATCCATTCACCGCCTGCAGAATTGATTAACATTTTTTGGGAGCCTTGGGAGACAGGGAGAGAAGGGGAGAGCAGAGGGCAAGAGGAAGGGGGCGCGAGCGGGTGATGCTGGTCCCCACGGCGTGGCAAGGCGAGGCGCGGTGGGGCGCAGGATGGCTATTTTATAGCTGGGGACCGTGGTGACGTATAGCTGAGCGCTCGCTGGCACAGCTCCTCGTGGACCAGTCAGCGGAGCGAAATTGAAGCTGACAAGACTTTTCTGGCATTTTGGAAAGGACTGTAATCTACTGTAGGGGAGAACAGTGCCGCTCAATCACCGCTGCTGTAAATAGGAGACGGAAGGGAGTGAGAAAGGAGGCGAAGAGAAAAAGTGCTTGCTGGGGGGGGAGGGGGGGGCGGCATTTTTGGTGGATGGTATGAAGCCAGCCATGGAAACTGCAGCGGAGGAAAATGCAGAACAAAGCCAAGAGAAAAAAGGTACCCAGGGGTCTAACAATAGCCTGTTTAAATCTTTTCATTCAGGGGGCTTAAAGAGGTTTAGGCCAGTTTTGTCACTTTTTCAAATAGCTCTTAAACAATCATTACTGCATCTTCGGGCTTTCAGCCGTCCTTTCCTGCATGGCTTGACAACAAATTAATAGAGCGGCATCTTTCTGTCTGTGTCTGTATTTGCTCTGAATCTGTCCTAACCCTACCTGAAATGATGCTTGCAAAAGAAGTCTTGTTATTGCTGTGTCTTTGAGGGATTTTGGTAAATTTGGTACAGAGGTAGTGTGTGCCTGTGTGTTTGCGTGTTGCTTTCAGAGCCATAATCTACTGTTTTCATCGAGACTAGCCTTGTAGCAAGGCTTTGCAATGCAGTGTGGGAGACCTAGGTTATAGCAACATATAATAGATTATAATGTCACACAACCTTCTTGTAGTGAGCTTGATGCCAGATGCTACTCTTGGTTTTAAATTCCTTTTCTGTGGTGTCATCTGGCAAATTTTGCTTTTGTAGAGATCTGCCTGTACTATGATAACGGGCAATGATGCAATGAGTTTTGCAGCACTAGATTTCAGGATGTGTTAATCACTGAGAATTGCTCCGTAATGGAGAGAACAATTCTATGGTAGTGGTTCTGCGGTAGGGAGATGGCAGCCCAAAAGGAGAGGTGCTTCCTCTGTCCCAGCCTTACTGGTGATTGTGTTTGGTCTGGAGTGCTGAACTTCAAAGAGTAAATTCAACTAGCAAAGGATGTTTTGTTTCTGTGTCATATAATTTATGTCAAAGACAAGTTCCTTTTCAGTGTAGCAGACTGCTGTACAGATCATAGCAGGACTTTTTTTTTTTTTTCGCGAAATGATACAGTAGTAACAAAATTATTTAAATTTCCACTGCCTTTTTATATGAACCACAGTATACTTTTTAACCTGTTGTGTGTCATTTCTAAGCAACCTGAGTATCTGATGTTGTGAGTATCTCATAGGCTTAGGCAGCTGATACACAACTAATACATTTTCCTAAGCAGAATTTTTATATTGATTGTTAAACAGTTCCAATATGAACATGATAAATTGTGGTACTGTCCAGTGCCAGAGTTTGTTTTCCTCCTTTGAATCTGATTCCTGATACACACTTCATATAATTCAAAACAAGCTTCAGTTTCAAGTAAATGAAATTTGTCAAGTGATTAGACATAGTACTACATAATCCCTTAGGGATTTCACAAAAGGAGGTCCACTGATGAGAGATTAAACTCTGAAAGCCATTAGTGTATGTGGACAAAAACCTACCTCACTGCAGATTTTGAGTAATTAATGTCCAAAATGGCCTGAATAGCTTGACTGTAAAACCACCTTGAACTGATAGATCATTCTTCAAAAATCACAGCAACTTTTTCTTGTGACCGATGAGGTTCTCTTAACCTGATGGAACTTATGTTACAATAAACACCAAAGAAGGGTATCTGTATGCATTAGCAGCTGTGTATAAAATGAAATGTGTTGCTTAGTGGGTTTATGACGAGTTTATGGTTTCCCTTTTGTTTTGGCAAGGATGAAAGCCCAACATGTAGAACAGTAAATCTGCTGCCAAATCAAGGTGGTTGATGTTGCTTTCATAGGATGCAAGCAGGGGAGCCTCCTATCCTAACGTTACCACCATTTCCTATTTTTTCTGTGATAATTTTATACTTTAGACTGTTATATAGGTATGTTGTGCAGCACTTCTGGGCTTTGTTCTTGCCAGTTCTCTGATTTCTGAAAGTAGCACATGGTCTCTCACATTATGCTCTGTATTTCTATTCACTTAAATTCCCAATACGTTTCAGAGCAAATTAAAATGCAGAAAGTTGAAATAGTCCTACTCCTAGTTTCTATAGCAAAAGAAGTAGCCCAGATCCCCCACAAAGTTACTGCCATGAGGTGGTCAGGGAGAAGGCATATTTGGTTTTGAGGGGCAGATTTTCCAGAGCACTAAGTCTTTTGAGTCTGGTTGGGTTTTTGGCAGGTTCAGTGGGCATCAGGTACCTCCAAAATGGCACCATTTTTCAAAAGAGCTCTTTCTCCAGCATCTCCCATGGACGAAAATGAGATTTTTCTCTGTGTAAATAATATTACAGGAAAATGCTTCTGCTTCATTTTGGGGTATAAAACACAAGCTGACCCCTTAAAAAATATGTCCATTTACTCTCTGGACTGATCTCTTACTTGTTATGCCTTACATGCTTGCTATGCTTGCAACATTTGCTTCTCACTCCAGGATCTCACGGGGACTTAGTGTAATGGCCATCCTTTTTGAGATGCCCTAGATCCAGTGATCTCGAGGCAACCACCACAGATTGAGGCAGTTGAAGGGCTGTCACAAAGTCTTTTGACTCTTCCAGAAACGAATTGCAAAGCCTGAGGAGATAAACCATCTGAAGGTGTTTGGGAGATACTGCTATTGCTAAGACTGAGCAAGGGAAGATCCTGAGCATTCTGCTCTGGGTATTCAAGTTCACACTCAGTATGCTTTGCACTTCCGAGTTCTGGGGAAAGTATCTGCATTTAACTAATAGCAAAATGTACTTTTAAGCTAACAGTTTTTTCCCTTTACCAGAATTTTAAACTGTATGTTTCCAGATTATGTTTTTAATGTAAGGACCTTCTCAATGATGTACTGCAATTTTGCGGAATAAATAATTGGAGGAAGTTGGTCTAGGACTACATGCTGTCTGTATGCAGGGCTCCCCATTCTTGGGAGAACACCGGAGAGCATTGCTGCCAGAGCTCTTGGGGTGAGCAGCAAGGACTATTTTCCATCTGAGCACTCAATACAGTCGTATTTCCCGTCTCTGTGGCAAAAGTGAATGGCTAGGTATTTTGGATTGCATTGTAGCTGAGACAATTTGTACAAGCTAATGTGATTTATGAATAATTAGTGATTGATAAAATGATTACCTTATTTAGATTTTTAATTTTTTCTGAATTGTGTATGAATTCCAGGTCTATATTTTAATAATTATTTTCATGAATCCCCTGCCTGATTCAGGCAGTGATGCTACCCAGCTGATTGATTCAGTGTTTATCTGACATTTGTTTCGCCTGCGCCCAGATGAGTGGCTGCTGCCCCAGTTTTTTTAATTGAAAATGGAACAACCCCCCTGTTGATGGAGATAAGAAATAAGTCAGCTTTATGCTGTGTATCAGCAGCCCTTATCAGGGGAGAACACCATGAAAGCTGAAGCAAAATGTTTAACAGATACTTTGCAGGGCTGCAGGACAGATTGGATTCATTTTATAGATGAAGGTTTACAAATTATTACAAATGACAGGGTTTATCTTGCAGGCATTAAATTAAATCAAAACGTGAGGACTGGGCAGGCAGATTTACTGAGGTGGAATAAATAAGAAAAACGAAATGCCGTTTTGCATCAGCAGTGAAGGATATAGATCCTGATACACATTAACAGAGACAAGAAGTTTCCCTTTTATTTTAGCTCTGAGAAATTCTACCAAGTTGCAAAATTAAAAAAAAAAAAAAAGGAAAAAAATCCCAACTGTGGATGACCGTGGTGAATTCACCAATTACACATGGGATGGAAAAAAGCCATTATACTAGGGTGTAGTTTCCTTATATAAATATATATGATGTTCAAATTGCCTATGCTGTACTGAGGAATAATGAAGACCAGTCTGAGCAGCTGTACCAAAGGTTCCTTTTAATTGGCTCTTCCCTCCTAATGCGCTCCTGATGAAAGAAGACTTCATGCTCAGTAACGGCTATGAGCTTTATTATTTTTGTGGTATATGAAGAAATGTTTCCTCTTTTAAGCTCTAAATAGACAAGTATATGCTAGTCAAAATTAGAAACAAAATACTTTTCTTCCCTTACACTATTTCACACATTTTTGCAGTTGTGTTTAAATGAAGCTGTGAAGTGCAACATGAGAAAGCAATGAAGTCATTCAGTTTATTTCACTTCTAGTGAAGTTACTTTTTTCACAGTCAGCTCACAACATGATGGGTCACAGATAAATGTATTTTTACAGCAAATTGAAAAAAGTCTTTTTTTATATATATGTTATGATCATTAATCAGAATTTCAGCTGTATCCCCTTAATGTTAGGCTGACACAGTGATATCAGGGCTGTCAAGCCATTCAAAGATTCTTAGTATGCTATGTATTTTTCCCAGGTTTAAGCAGTTTATTGGTGTTTCAGATCCACTGAAAACAATAACTGCTCTAAGTATAAGTCCCTGAAGAATATGGCTGTAGGAAGACAGGTCCAGCCCAGGGAGAATCTGGGACACGCGATATTCTGGGGATAATAATTTGGTAGGCTTAGTGATTTAGGTTTTAATGAATAGGATTTGGTTTCTAAGTAGGAGGGGGCTGAAAAACACTAGGAGAATGTACTCATACTGGTCTGAATGACCTTATGAAAGCAGAAAACCTAGACATATGTGCCATGGGGTATGGTAATGGGGGGTGGGGGAAACCCAGATGGCACTGTATGTGCATAATGGATTCTGCAGCAGTAGCAAAGGGGCTAAAGTGGGGAGGAAAGAGGGGTGGAGAAGTCCCCTTCAGTTACTCTGACCCTTTCCTATTTTCTGGCCATCCTTGCTCCTAATGCTGTCTTCATCACCAGACCATAAACAACCAAACCACAGCCTTCCCTTTGCTCCCATGATCTGAGATAGATGAGAGTCAAAACTGTTTGTTTCCTCTAAAACCATATGATAAAAAGGCAAGCATGAGGATGTTGGGCCCTGGGAATTTGATTACAGGTGCGCAAGATGATTCATCCCAATGAATATTGAACACCACAGCCACCATCCGTGTGCCTGTGTGGTGTGACATGGAAACGTTGTCAGTTCTGTTGCTGCTGTCTGTGCAGGGTTGATGCAGCCTGGTCCTGACAGGAGGCCTCCAGGCAGGGAGCTTGGCTGGGTGTGGAGGTTATTGCAGCCTAACCAGGGAATGCAGTTAGTGCAGTTAGTTCCTCAAAAAGCAACAGATAAAGAAACCATTTAAACCTGTTTCCTTTCATGACTGTTCAGGGTACAGAGTGAAATTCCAATCGATACAGACTGTGTGCAATAGCTGTTACACCACTGAAGCCTGTGGGACTTTTGACCTGGTGGTGATTTTACATGAGTGGGAGTGGGTGGGTCCCAGAAAAGTCATCAAGAGAGACCCTTCAGCTTCAGAGGTCATGCCAGGCATGCAGTGAGAGCTACCAAACAGCCATTGCGAAGCTGCTCTTTGCAGAGCAGTGGAAAAAATGAGATTCCCTGTGGAGTCTGAACTGCCTCCTAATCAAAGGAGCCCTGTTACTGAAAACCAGAAATTTCTAATTAAAAAGAACCCTACTCCATAGAATATTTTCATTTACAGAAACGATGCTACAAAGTTTACATGCTGTCTGTGTGTTTCAAGGTTTGATGTTTATACCACAGCAGACAGGTGATTTCACCAGTGTGCCCCCAGGCTAAGGGAAAATGGCAGCTGCCTGATCTGCTGCTCTGAGGAGGTGCTTTTTGTAGCCACTGCAGGAGAAAACTCAAACTGTGGGTTCAAACCTGTTAAGATAAAATGGTCTTGCTATCATGGGTTTGGTTTAGATGTTGCTGCAGTGCCAATGAATTCTTTGCACTTGGATTTATTTATTTATTTATATATCTGAATCTGTTACCAATGTCCAGTAAGAAACTTCAAAAAAAAGCAGGGGCAGACATTTGGGAGGCAGAGGAGAGGAGGTATGTAATATGAGCCAAGATTTCCGTTATTTTTCATTTTGTATCCAATCCAATTTTTATGGCATTCCTTGTGATCTCACAAGCAGGATTGTTCCTTGGTAAGCAGAAGGAGATTGTATCATCCTGAGTGTGCACTGTCATTTTGGAAGAATGCTTCCAACACATTTTGAATTTTTTTGTTTGTAAGATGTGGAATTTTTCTTTCCTAAAAGGAAGGTTAAGCCATACAAGATGGAATAATGTCTTCTATGGCAGATTTAATAGCTGATACCTGCTTACTGGTTTGTGTGTGAGATGCAGAATGAGAATTACCAAGTCACAGAGTATGCTTTAGAGAGGGCCACTGATAGTAAGTTTACATCCCAAACCCAAAAGACTGCTTTAGTATAGGGAGTTACTTTGCTAATTAAGAAGACAAACAAATTCCTGTTTCAAATCTCTGTATCCAACATTGGATTCAAAACCAAGAATTTTTCCTCTTCTCTTCATATGCAAGTTTACCTGTGCCAAACTCCTCATTGCATGAACATCAAAACCCCATGAGAAAGTCCCCAGGTCCAGGACCTTCCAAGCCCCTCATAGGCTAGAAATTTATGAAATTTCTACTCCCCCTCCCCCTGAAACTCATCTCTAATGTAGTCTAGAGTAGATGGCATTTTCGTCATCATAACCTTCACTTTCTCCACATGCCCAGACACTGCTGAATTGGATTCAATTTGGCCAGAGATGATGATTGCTTATTCGTTTAGCCACTGCTGAGGGGGATTCCGGTACATTTTAAACAAAGATCTGTCAGTCTCACCCTGACAGCTTTGACAAGGCCATAGCAGTGCCAGTGGGGGACATGTAGGTCCAAAAGTAGTTTAATGTTGTTTTATCACTGGCCTCTTTCAGGGAGCTCAGAAACCCTGTGCCAGTGAGTATGCAATGAGTGTGCGAGGTAAGGTGAGGTGTGTTACTGCATGGGGCCTCTCGTTGCTGACTTCTTCATCTGTCCTCTGAAAAGACGAAGAGAAGCATAACTGTGTTCTGGATAAACCTCAAAGTCTGTTTTAACACGCTCAGTCCAGATTTTTGGATGTGGGCAGAGCCCATGTGAAATAAAGCCCACACTTTTTTTTTTCCAACTATAAGTAGTGGAGCAAACCTTTGTGTTTGCCCTACCTTTACAGAAAGCACTAAGCTTTTTCTTTGGCAGAATCATAGTATTTTTAAAAAACAGGTAGTACGGTTTTCTATGACTTCACCTTCCTTTACTTCTGGAGCAGAGCTTTTTGCCATGGACAAAGAGATGTGAGAGTGGGTGGGGGTAAGGAATAGGGAGTCCTTCCTTATGTGTTTTTAACTCAAACCCTAGGTGGAGTGTTAGCTGTTCAACCTTTCTTAACACCTATGTGAGCATTTCCCTGTTGATCGTCCCTCCTAATCCCTCTCTTGGTCTTGTTGTTTCAGTTCTGAAACTACAGTGTATTTTTGGGCTCTTTTTTAAAAGTTAAATGACTGAAAGTACTGAACTAAAACTTGCTGGTGACACTGACTTTTTACCACCTAAAATTGGCAGTGATCACCAGACCAGAAATGGAAATTGGCAGGTACCACTGGATGTACAGGAGTTCAAGGCCACACCGGTACCATCATGTGCCAGCATTGAGAGGCAATATTAGTCCTTTGGGGATTCCAGGTAAATAAAAGGGCTGGGTAAGAGGGAAGTGAAGAGTTCAGAAATGGTAGTAGCATAAACTTAATGTTTTGCACTAGTCTAACAATTTAAGATAAACATTCTTCTGTTTTTCTTGGTTTGTTTGTTAAGGACTCTACTTCTTTCGTATGAATACTTGACTACATATAAATTTCATTGTTAATGCTTGAAAGACAATAATATGTGCTGAGGGACAGCTTCCTTTTAACTGTTGCCCCAATCGCTTCAAAACTGTTTATAGATGAGATATTATAGTGTGGGGGTTTGTGCAGATGAATCTATCAGACTCATCAGCCACTAATGCAGAAATGACACTAAAGCATATCTGACTTACTGATCTCCTACAATGAGCTTCCTAGATAGTATTCCATGGTTTCATTTGCATTTTTCCCTTGCTCCAAGTACTAAGTCCTTATATCAGAGTCTAAAGGAGGATTTCAGCTGAGGCTTTAAAAATGTCTTAGTGGTTCCACTTGCCTGTCCTTTCAATATCTGGCTTGAGACCTCAAAAAGATCCTATTTTGTTTTTCTGAAGCTTGATTCTAAGAATCAAAGCATCTCAGAAAGGCACCTAAAATCAAGCCCATGATTGATTGCATTGGAAAATTCCAGTCTGACTGAGGGTTAGCACAGCAAGGGATATATATGCTCAGAGATAGCATTTGCAGCTAGCTCTATCCAGCAATCCTCTTCTCTTTATGGAGCTGATTGACTGAAGCCTGCTTGACAGCTTGTTTGCTGGAGATGTCTGCCTCCGCACCAGAGACTTTAATAGCAATTGCAGGGAAATATTCACCAAAGCTTGCTCCCTCATCCTTCCCATGTCCATTACATCTCACACTTTTGTTCTTTAGGATTCAAATGTTTATGTATTTCAAATGACTTTTTTCCCCCAAAATACTTAGGTTGCCAAGCAGCTTCTCCAGTATCAATATTAATTTTTACCGTATTTTATGAAAAATTATTTGGGTGACAGACTTGGGGCTGCCATATTTATTCTCAAACTTCAGATCAGTGCACATGGGATATTTTATAGACGGAAGAAATGCTTCAGGACAGAGCGACAGATTATGAATGCTGCCTTCTTGGGCTGTGGAGGACATGGAAGGAGCAGGCTGGATGCCTGGTTATCATTCTTGTGCCCCTTCAGCTGTCCCCAGTGATGAGACGTGTCCGTATGTGCTGGCACAGATGAACCAGGACACAGAGATGCACAGCCTTCTGTTACAGCAGCTGGGAGTCTGGCACCTAAAATGGTGCTAGAAACCCTTGTTTAGGCAACTGAACCCTTTTCAGTCTGCCTTGGCAATCTTTCCGATCCAACATGCAGGTAAATGTGGTGGCTGTCATGAAAGAGTTGAAGATGAAAGGGGTCCTTGTTGATGGAGTAAAAAAAACTCAACAAAGCCCAGAAATGCCAGTTCAAGGGAAGGTTCTTTAAATGGCTGCACTGAAGGAAATTAAAAAGCTTTTAGGCAGCAATGAAGTGACTCTGAACAGGTCTTGAGTAGAACCAACCTTCCAGAGATGGATTAATCACTATGAAAATACTGGTCTTTGCTCCTTTCTCTGAGATCAGAGGGAAAATGTCGCTTCAGTCCCAACACAAGTCCTTGCTCTAGCATGCTTTCCTTCAGTACAGGCCTGCAGCTCCCCACTGCTGGGGGCATTGGCTGCTGTTCTGAGATAACCTCTCTGTTCCTTTGACAAGCCACGTTATTTCTTGGGTGCCTCTGCAGTACAGGTATTTCTCCATTGCCTCCTCTGCCAGTGTCCAAATAGACATCAGTATGAGAGCACCTCTGTGGCAGTCCTCAGGGCATCCACCTCTTCTCCCAGGGTTTCCACGTACAATATGATCTCCCTTCCCCAATTTAAGCTTGAATCCAGCACTTGAGCAACAAGGCAAGAGTCAGTGTGGGAGATTCACTGCAGTGCTGGAGCCAAGACATCCCCAGAACACCTGCAAGCTTAATGAGCCTTTCAAAACTCCTAAACCAACTTTTTCCCAGGAAGCAAAGTAGCATCTTTTTCTTTAGAAAAAGAAACTTTGCAATAGTTGTTTACCATGAGCTTAGCTGTAGGCAGTCTTCCAGGCTGGGTGGGCGTTGTTTGCTTTATGGGAATCTTTTTTACTTTTTTTCAGAATTTACTTCCCCCAGATGCTGGGAGGTGTTTCATCTGCTTTGTGAGAGCATAAGGGCATGTGAATGTGGAGTATCTCTCTGAAACAGCCTGCTCCCTTACCAAAGCAAACTTAAATTTTGGAAATAATGTAGTAAGGACTCAGCTGAGGAAATATCTGCATGAAAGCTGTTGCAGGGCAAAGGACTTAGGCAGTCATGGCTCATGTTTCTTACCGTTCCTCTTGTTCCATAGTTGTGTAAACCCATAGTTGGGTAAATGCCTGAGATCTTTGCATCTTCAGTTACCTCTTAAATTGAGAATTTACCTTTTTGAATCTTAGATTTGTCAGGCTGGAATACACACACACACACTTTTTAGATATCTGTTCTAGGGAGAGAGAGGTTGTGTTTCTGTTTGCTTCTTTGTAGCTAGGGAGGAGTCAACTGGGGAAGCAGTCGGTAGCGGTGGCTGAATCCAGTATGGCAAAAGTCTTGCTCTCCTGCTGAGTGCTGAAGGCTGGTGAGAGTGAGGTGAGTTACAGCTGGCAGAAAGGTGGAGCTAAGAGTCTCAACTCCTGTCTTCCAGGTAAGATACTCACCTTTGATTAAAGTAAAAGTCAGCTTTAAAAATCATGTCTGCCAAGTTACAGTTTGAATCAAGGAAATCCAAATGTCCTTACAGATTTTCACAGAACTGCAGAAGTCACCCATGGGACTGAAATGCCCAGGTGCTTTTGTACTTCCTCCACTGAGCTTGTCTAGACCTTCAGACATTTGAATATCTTTGGCAGTCTGCCCGTCACTTCATCTCTTTTATCTCTCTGCCTTGAGTTTGTCCAAAATTGTCACCTGGGCTGGCACCTACTGAAGCAGCAGTTCTTGCGTGTTGGCCCTGCTGAGTGTTTCTCCAAGAAGACAAAAATAGGTGAAGTGAGGGCAAGGGCAGAAAGGAAAGAGAGGCTTCAAGCACATTGAGCAGTGAGTTGTTGGTCTGTCAGCTGAGAGTTACAGCCACAATTTGGACCAGCATCTGCCCTTGCTAGTGCAATGTGTTTGAACTTTGAGCTCTGTGTGTCTGTGAGTGCTTCCACATGCTCAGGCTGTGCTGAAGTCTCAAGGGTCATTTTGGATAATAAAACACTAGAACAAGTCTCCACAAGGAATTATGCCAAAGCTTTTATCAATAATGCTTGATCTGTCCCTTATGTGAAAAGTCTCTTTTTAAATCACCAGCTTAACTTTTTGTTCTGCAGAAGTAGCTAGAGCTGAAAAATATCCCTCCTCAAGAATTTCCATAGAAACATGTTTGAAGTAAGGCCTTTTTCAAAGTAAAATTAGGTATTTTTCTTCTGCTGTGGTTTCCATTTCATAGGCCAAAAGTAAAACAGAGAAGATGGGAATTAAAATAAACAAAGTTCTTCCTGACCTTTGTGCAAGAGCAGTAAAGCTGGCCAAGAGTAATTCTCTTGTCCCACTGTCTTATGGGGCAGTGGCATTCTTCCCATCTAGGTCTGACTCCTTGCTCTCACAGAGCAAGCACCTGGATGGACACTTGCAAAAGTGTGGATGTAGTGATTCCTATTTTGTAGATTTCACTGTCTGAAAAAAAAGATTATTTTAAAACACCTGTGAGCTTAATGAGCCTGGCAGAGGCTGGGAATGATACATGTGGGGAGTGTGTGTATTTCACTAAATTTGAAGAAGGTAAACTAGGTAAGGCCTGTAGAAACAACATTCAGATAATCTGTCCTCACATGAAAGCAGTTTGGTTTCTGCACTGTGAATGCAAATTTTTTCTCTGAGTTCTGGTTTGGAAAGAAGAGATATGAAGAAAAAAAGGTTATGATTACTGCTGTCTGTTCTTAGAGTCTTCTCTGCATCATCTAACAGCATCCAGAAGAAACAAATCTTGCCGTGATAAAAACAGCATTTTCCCCAATTTGAACATCACGCTTTCCTTAGTGAAAGGAAAAATTTAGCTTTTGCTGTGGATGAACATTGATAACCTCTATAAGGTTGTTTGGTTTGTTTGGGTGAGTTTGTTTGATTGTTTGTGGGGTTTTTTGTTAATCATGGTAGCAAAAATGTGCTTGATATTAAACCTGTGCTTACTGTATTTTTGCTGCCATATTCAGGAGCCACTTACTTTCGTTACTTACACAATACCACAGAGATACTTGGTGCTCGGTGGATTTGAAAAGGCATCTGCTAATGGAGCTTTCCATGGTGTGAGGTGCTTGTTCTCAGTGTGCACGAGTTCTCCTACTTTCTCTGTGTTGATTTTCAGCACAGGGGGTGTGAGAAAGGACTTTGGTTTTCTGCTATGCAAAAATATGAAAGCATCTAAATGCTAACGTAGAATAAATACCTTCTCCCAAGTGGGGCACTAGCTGTATGACAGTGATGAAACCAAGTATCTTGTATCCTTAACAAGAGTATCTGGAGAAGTTGCAATTAATGCTGATAACCTCCAGAAAGGAACTATTTGTTCTTCAAGTAGCTCTTAAATAGTAGAGATTGGGATGAGATTTACTGGATGGATCAGACTACCCCAGATCTCACTGCTTTTCACTTGAATGAAGCATCTTGTGTTAGCCACTGTGAAGGATAACAGAGGTGGTCTTGCTGACATTCAGGTTAGCTCCTTTGTGACAGCCCTGATAGCTGTTCTCCAAGGGTCCTGTCTCCTCCATCACAGGTACTGTACTGACTAGGAAGAACAACACTGGAAGAAGGGGATGCAAGTGCAGCGGAGAGATAGAGTATCAATCTGGTGAGACTAAAGTGCACTTGAATTAAGTTTTATGGCTCTCATGAGTTAATTTTCAGTATAAGTCAATTTCACAACTTATGATTCGGGTAGGAAAAAATGGCAAAATTAGGAAATACTGAACTTGAAGTTTTCTGTGGAAGACCTTTAAGAGGCTTGTACAAGAGAAAAAAGGATTTTATCTATTTGAGCTCATAATTTATTTAGTCTGTTTAATGTTAATCCAACAGTGTGGTGAGTGAGCATTTTTTATAAGTAGTAACAGCATGTTTTACTTTGTGTCACGTTTTTTAAATCAGCAAAATTTAAGATGAACAGGAATGGGTAAAGACAGAGTTTCAACAAAGGCTTCCAGGTCAGTTAACACAGAGCCTTTTTATTTTAGTGCCCTTATTAAAGCGTGGAGAGATATTTGTCATATGGTTTTAACTTACCCTTGTAAGATTAAATGTTTTATCTTGCTGTATTGTCACCACTGACCCTTGGCTGCAGGTGTGCGTGACAGATATGAGAAGTAAAGTTATCTTACTGCCAGGTACTGGCTTAGTCTCACACAGAGAAGAAAGTGGTAAATTCTAATTTTGCTTCTGAGGTATTAGTGTATTCCCACATCCCTCACTGCTTCTCCTTTAGCTGTCAATCATGCTGTAAGGTAGGAAAATGTACATCCTAGAATGCATAAGCCATTCAGCATGGAAATTTGTGAAAAAGACAGGTAGGTGGCAGACAGTAAAATTGGTATTTGCTTTCATTGACATAAAGTTAATTTTCTGACAAAAATCCATGGTGATTTAGGACTCTGATCGTATTATTCACACTTGGTATTGGGTAATCTTCAACACTGGGGAAGCAGGAGGTGAAAGTTAAGTACTGAGTTCTTCTCTTACATTTATTTGTGAGTTAGGAGTGATGCTGCCAATGTTAGACTCCTGTGGATGTAAAAAAATGAGCCTGATTTATATGTGATGGCTGCATTTAAAATGTTATCTCATACTTTTTCTTTCCTTGGATTGCTTGCATCCTTCTTTTTGTTAAAACAAGTCCCCCCACTGTGCTCCCTTGGTAGTGGTGCTGAAGTCAACAAAGATTGTGGTCCTGTGGTGGAACATGGTGCATAATTTCTGCCATCTAACACATCATGATTTATAAAAATGAATTACTCAATTATAGGAAGTACTTGATGAGTTAAAAATGGTGCCCATTGCTTTATCTTTGTGAACAGCAAGATGGATTTATAAGAAGGGAAGAAACTAAAATTCTAAGGAAAAGAGAGTGGGACCTAATACAGAAAACAGCCACAGGAGCCTGAAGGTTTAGCTCTCTCAAACTGAGAGCTTTTCAGACCTACTTTCAGGTTTTCTTTTTTCCTTGTTTTTTTGTTCCACTGTGACCTGGACTATGGGCTCAATGATTAGTGCCTGAGATACACTGAGGCACAAGTTCAACCTAAGAGGAGTTTGGGACATTAAGGGACAGACTGGTTTTCCATCAAGGAGGCGTGGACACTCTTCCTCTATATCATGTTTTCCATGCTATGCTTTGAGGGACGGTTCTGTGAAAATCTGCCTCAGCTTTTCAAGTCTAGGTTTCAAGAACAGGTGTGTGAACTTCCTAGGGCAATACTCAGGAATACTCAGGAAAGCTACCTGATCCCATTGCATTTCCAAATAACAGATTTGACCTTATTAGGATTACAGTATGAGAGCTGGCTCTTTTTGTTTTTCATTTTAAGACCTCTTTCCATTAATTCTCTATTACCTTGCTGTTCTGAGGATAAATCTTAAAGCTGTACTTAAAGTAGCAAAGAAGTTTTAGTGGCAATCACCATTTGGCATGGGAAATTCAATGACTAAGCCCCTGCATATATGCGATATCCTACACACTGTTGAGTGGATTGTATAATTGTTCTTCATACATTGAGCAACGAATTGCTGGTTTATGTACATATGTAGGTTCATCCTTTACCAATTTCCTGTGACTGATAGCTTCCAGGAGATTAAAAGAATAGCCGGTTCCTGTTTCTTTCTCTTCTCTTTATTTTTGTCCTTTAGCAAGAATATTTGTGTGTGTCTGTGTTTAATAGCATTCATTCCCTAGAGAATAATCTCAGTCTTTGTTTTAGCTGGCCTCCTTCTGAGAGTGCGTTAAATCTGTAGCCAAGATCACAGGCAGCTCTGGGCAAATCATTGGGCTGTTATTAACCTGCCTCCATGGCAACTGCTGCTCACCAGCCTGAGGACAAAAAATGTTTTTATTCTGCTGAGTTGCACAAAAGGTTCTAGTGATGCCTTGCACAAAATGGCCATTGAAAGGGGAGATGCAGTGATGTGTGTTTGTGCTGTACAGTTTCATATTCAAATCATTTTACACTGTTTCATTGGAAGTGGACATACAGCTGAAAAGTTCAGCATTTTGGCCTTATGGAAAGGAAAAAAGTAGCAGAAAATTGGAACTAAACTTACTTTAATACTACTTATTTATGTCAGCTAGAATTCACAGGCCTTCAGCCTACAGTTGTCATCAGTGCATTAGCAAGTTGTTGTGTGATCATGAACTTGGCAAACATCATGGGTTTCCAGTTGTATTGTAGGAAGATAGTTGCTGACTTGGGGTTACAGAGAGAGATCATAAAGCATGTTTCCTGGA
This sequence comes from Pithys albifrons albifrons, assembly GCF_047495875.1. NCBI lineage: Eukaryota > Metazoa > Chordata > Aves > Passeriformes > Thamnophilidae > Pithys > Pithys albifrons. The sequence goes on from NC_092458.1 coordinate 10,582,659, forward strand.
AATGTTTTTTGAAATCCTCTCATTTGCCTCAGTGCTTGTTAAGGAAGCTTGGTAAGTGTACCTTAGTTCGTGATGAGCTTCAGATTTTAGCTGATTTTGAAAGCTGCTCTTGGCAATACTGCTTTAGGCTTATGTTAAAATTATAAAATTGGCTATATTGCTCAGGCTAGGCATGGATTTAATCTGCTCATACAGACTGTTCACAGTGGGATCCAGGGGAAGGTCTGGCAGCCCCAGCACTGTGGTGAGGTTTTGTCCCACACTAAGTTACCCTGTGTCAGAAGGCTGTGTAGCTCTGCTGTCAGTTTGGGTGCGGAATGACTATGTACGGATGGATGCTGTCTTTTGAAAACGTCCTGGTTTGGGATGCTTCATGCACTTGCAAACTGTCTGTGTGTCATTTCCAGGGGTACTGAAGTCCCTCTGTTTCCTGCTTTAGTCTTGGGGTGAAGGTGAGTAGTTTCTGCAGTTCCACAATTGAGCAGTTTTCTCTGACTTGCTCAAAATAATGTGATTGCTTTAGGCACCTCTTGGGGTGTCCCTTAGCCATGGTCTGCTCTGCTAAAATGAGGGCCGCCCAAATACTGTGATGCCTTTTTACTTGGACTGTAGAGGAAGACAAAGAATATGGCCAGAAAGATGCTCTGTGCAGCTGCCAGTCGCTGTGAGGTGAGAGAGGGTCTGCCACTATTGGCTTGTGTTCAAGGGTCTGTGGATTAGTGGCAGATACTGTCATGTGTTTGGGTAAGGTTTCCAACAAACTCCCCAGGGCAAATGTTTTGCCAGTGGCCTGGAAAGCTGGCTGTGTGGTGTGGGGTACTGGGAGGACAATACCTAGTTAGGGGTGTTAAACATCAGTCCTGGGTCTACACACCAGTTTTTAGTTTTGTCATGCAAGCTGCTCCCATTATCTGAAACCAGCAGCTTTTCTTTTGGATCTTGTCAGTCCCTTGGTTTTGCTTCCAGCTGGCTTTATTTCCTGTCTTTGATGGGATCCTTCTGCAAAGCAGTCTGTGGGATCAGCATGATTTAGGTGATCAATCTCCTCCACACTGAGCAATGACCTGGCATTTGGTCACCTTATGCTTTAGGAGTGCAGCCCAAAAGGCAGTTTGTCTTGTGCTGGGCTGTGGCCACATGTGTGTTGCGCATTGTCTGCTGGGTCAGAGCGTGGTTAGTCTTGGATAATCCTTCATGGCTAATCCTTCACCAGGTGCAAGCATTTCTTGGATTAACTCTGGGAGGCTTGGGCCTGACCCAGAAGCAGATGCCGTGGAGGCGAGCCAGCCTCACGTGTATGACTGCTGTTGTGTGTGGCTTGTGAGCTGCACTCAGGCAGATTCCCCAAAGCAAAGGATTGCTCTGCAAGGTCTGGTGTCTGAACTCAGCTCTGGACCTTTCTGATAAACTGAAACCCAGAGATGATTTCCTCTGATAGTATTCAACTGGATTTTGTTTGTCCCATCCCTGCTGAGCTGCAGTGTTTGTTCATTCGGCAGTATTTTTGTCATGAAGATAGTTACGACTGAATGGACTCCAGCTGTGGGATAGACTATAAAAGCTTCCCAGGCTTGTTTCTGTACAACTAAGTCTTGTCTGCAGTTAGTGAAGTAGTGTTTAGTAAGTCATTTCTGTGGTGATAACTGCTTAAGCCTGACTGGAGCACTTGCTAGTGACTCTCTAAAAGAAGAGTTTCTCACTTATCAAATGGGAAAGCTTTCAATTATTGGATGTGTATTACTCCTGGAAGTGCTTCATGGAAGTGCCTGCTCTGGAACTCATTCATTAGTGGGAAAGGGAAGCGGATTAAAATAAACGTGCCTCGTGTGGTGGCTGGAGACTTGAGGAATTTTGGGGGTGGGAAGATGTGATGTACTGGTTTGCCAGCTGTTTCCTTGCCTCCAGATGCTCTGTCCATGCAGCACCTTGCCACAGCAGCAGTGGGCTGTTCCTGCAACGTGCAGTGCTGGTCGCTCCATTAAGCGTTGTCTTAATGGCTTGTGTTTTGTGCAGTTGTATGAAATGCACATTAATGGAGACAGCTTAATGCCATCACCCTGAAGTAATGAATTGGTATGGATTGCCATTACCATTATAGCGCTGTTAAAAGCTGTGCTTGTTTCTGATTTACGTTCCCCAGCTTTGTAAGCAGATGGGTTTTCAGGCCACACAGTTGGAAGGACCTGGCAATTCACTGCAACCTTCTTATTACAGTGTTCGTACAAACAGCAGTTCTGAGGGGAGTGTTCTGTTAACTCAGACTGCTTAAATAATGCATTTCAGTTGATTATGCTACTGCAAACTGAATTCAGAGATCACTGTAAATCCAGTGTATCCTATAAAGCTGGAAATGTATCATCTGTGTAATACAGTTTCATACAACTGCTCTTGATAAAAAACTGTTATTCTTTGGTTCCTATTTAATTTTTCTGTTGTTAAAGTACCTGTATCCCTATAACCTTATATGGATTTATACAAAAAGATAACTTGTGAGTCATTTGAGAGTGTAGAGTAGTTAAGTTTTTCAGACCTCAGTGCAAAGTATCTTTTCCAAAAGGCTTCATTGTCTTGAGCATTTGCTTCTCTGGCTCCCAGAACATTGCCAGGATAGCTGGTGCTCCTGCTGTTAGTGATGCTGAAACATGGTGAGCTCTGTATGAGCAGCTGAATCACAGTAGATCACTTTAGACAGTGATTTTTTTGCTTTTTCCATTTCATAGGCTGTCTCATCGACCTTCTCTTGATTCTGTAAAGACAGGAGCACTCAGCCCACTTTCTGGGCTTAGAGTCCATACCAACAGATCTGTAGGTCACTGCTTTAGAGGGTGATGCTGTCTTGTACCATCTATAGATTTTTGCTTAGCATGTCAATGCCTGGGCCTTTTAATCCCTGTGGCTTTTGCCAAGTGGAGGACAAATATTCTTTTCCTCATAATTTGATTTTTGCTCATGACATTTCTTTTGCTTTCTCTCTTCTGCTTAGGTTGCTTTGAATGTTGCATTAAGTGCCTAGGAGGAGTGCCATATGCTTCGCTCGTGGCAACCATTCTCTGCTTCTCGGGGGTAGCGTTGTTTTGTGGCTGTGGCCACGTGGCACTCACGGGAACCGTGTCTATCCTCGAGCAGCACTTCTCCACGACTGCCAGTGATCATGCTTTGCTGAGTGAAGTGTAAGTATGCCTCCCATTTCCATTATTCATCATAAAACTCTCATGCTAAGTGAGTAGAGATGGATTCAAACTTCAGCCTCCATCCCCGAGTATTAGGTTGCTTGTTTTTCTAACAGCACTCAGTAGTTTATTGGTGTTCACATACAAAGAACCAAAGGTGTATCCTGCTAAACCTGTTTACATTGGGACCAGTACTATTTAATATCTTCATTAGTATTGTAAGCAGTGGAGTTGAGTGCACCCTCAGCAGGTTTGCAGTTGACAGCAAGCTGAGTGGTGCAGTTTGTTCACCTGAGACAAGGGATGCCATCCAGAGAGACCTTGAAAGCCTTGAGAAGTGGGACTGTGTGGACCTCATGATGTTCACCAAGGCCAAGTGCAAGTTGCTGCACATGGCAGGCAATGCCCAGTGTCAATACACACTGTCAGATGAAGAGATTTGAGAGCAGCCCTGTCAAGAAGGACTTGGGAGTGCTCGTGGGTGAAAAACTGAACATGAGCTGGCAACGTGGACTCACAGCCCAGAAAGCCAGTGTTGTGTCCAGTGCAGGGGTCCTCAGCGCAGAAAAGACATGGACCTGTTGGTGTGAGTCCAGAGGAGGGCCACAAAGATGATGAGAGGGCTGGGGCACCTCTCCTGTGAAGACACACTGAGAGAGTTGGGGCTGTTCACCCTGGAAAAGAGAAGGCTCCAGGGAGACCTTATAGTAGCCTTCCAATACCTAAAGGGGCCAACAAGAAAGCTGGAGAGGGACTTTTTACCTGGGACTGTTGTGACAAGAGGTAACAATTTTAATCTGAGAGTAGGTTTAGTGTTTCTTGATGACATAAAGTTGGAAGGGATGATGGGAATAACGGAGAAGCATGGTTCTGTCCATCCCCCCTCAGAACAAGCTGGACTGGTATATGAGAAAAAGAGAGAAAAGGCTGGAAAGACCTGCAAATACAGCCTTTGGACATAACCACTGGTGAAGTATTTGAGTCTTTGATGTTCCCAAGGCTTCTCCATGAGGCCAGAGGAAGGCCTGGAGTGCCACACCGGGGGCCTGTGCTCAGCACTCAGCCCCACCACTGTGCCATGTGTGTCTGTGAGAGGGGCCCCTGTGGTGAGCACTGTGGGCATGGTGCATGCAGGGGTGCACGGGCAGCAAGCAAGGCTCATGTGTGCTGCTTACCTGCCCCAAAGACCCAGCTTTTAGAGTGATATCTGAAGACCTTGATATCAGGGTCCAAGGCAGCACACTTTATTCTTCCTATTGTCTTTCTAATTTTAGTTGTCACTGACTCCCTTTATATGCTTGCAGGCATAGACCTGCCAGTTTGCTACATGCCCTCCTATCACTGGCATCAGTCTCACAGCACCATTTTGGGGCTTCCCTCCTCCATAGGACCCTCTGTGCCCACACCTGCTCTGGGACTGCTCCCTGCTGGGGTCCCCCATCCCAGCACTGCCCACACTCTGTCTGTGGCTGTAGCTGGGCACTGTGCCCCCAGCTCCAGTGCATGAGCCACAAGGACCCTGCAGTTATCCACATTTAGTGGATAAACTACAGAAACTGTAGGCAGCTGTTCTTCAGTAAACACTCTGTGCTTCTATCAGTCTTGTTTTGATCAAAATAGAGGAAATTGCAAAAGCAGCAGTAACAGGGAGCAAGTTTTACATTTTGGAGAATTGTTGACAACGTTTCTTTTCAAATCAGCATCAGCAGCTGGGGGAATGCATAATTCCTACCAAAGCAGTTCAGGGCTCAGGTTCTGTGGAGTCAAGGAGGTAGCAAGGGAGAAGAGGTGTTAGAAAGCAGCAAATAATGTAAGGCTACAGAGACGTAAAATAAATAAAAATATGTTAGTAAGGCACACTTTGAAAAAGACAATTTTTAGCTGGTTTTCCTATGACTAATTTCTGGTAGCATGCATTGAGTCTCTCCTATACTATTAATGATGCTGAAGTGAATTCTTCTATACTCTCTTAAATCATGAATTAATTTTTTCATGCTTTACAGCACAGGTGCAACAGATTTATCATGTTATTTTTAATCAGTTTGGAAAACAAACATAACACTTCCCACATAAAATTTTTAATGAGCAATATTCTATTTTTATACAAGGATAACATTTATATAAATGGTAGTCATGAATTTTCTTTAGGCTAAAACATGCATATGCTCTTTGGAGGTCTGTGCTAGCAGCTACTTAGTGAAGAGTGGCAATAATTGGGAAAAAAAATCTGAGGAAAATATATTTATCCCCAGAAAACTGGTAGCATGGATGTATAAAATTAACCTCTCAGTTCTGTGCTTCATCCAAAATAACCATCCCAACAATCAAATTACTTTTAAGAAGTTTTGGGCAAGTTGTACTAATAACAAAGTCTGACTTTTGGAGACCAGAAGTGTTGTATTGAAGATCTGGCATTCTGGTCCTCCTAAACAATTGGCTTCAGATACTGAATCTGATTGATAGTATTTATAAGTTATTCTTATTATTTACCTATTCTAGCTAGAGGGAAACATTCCGTGAGAGTGTCATTGAAGATGGTAGATTTTTAAAGAATCAAGAACTTTCTCAAATACTATGTGAGGGAAGTGCTTATACCCTCTGTCCTGAGATCTTTTTCCTCTGGATGGTTCAAGAGTATCCAAAATGGAAGCATTTCCTAAATAATTCTTTTACCTTTTTAAAAATTTATTTATATTTTGGCAAGCTCAACACATCTGTAATTCAAGGCTCAGTTGGAAATACCCTGTTAGGCTGTAGAGCAAACCATTCCTCCTCTATAGTGGAGATGTGAGAGTGAAACTTTAACCTGGTGACTAATACCTGTCAGTATAAGGACTGCAGCACAAGCAGAGGGTGCTCAGGTGGATGCAAGACTAATGCACATCAATATTGCTTACCTGGGAAGTGGTACAGTCATTCCAGTGCTCTCCTGCAGCCTATTTGCTTAAAGTGCTAAGGAGCCTTGAACTGTATTTCTAGAAAAAGAGTTCTTTTGAATTTATTGGGATTTGGGAGGACCAACTTTGTTTTTATAAACTGAAATCTAACTGTATCTTTTTTCTTCTTCACTTGCAGAATACAGCTAATGCAGTATGTAATTTATGGCATTGCATCATTTTTCTTCTTATATGGAATCATCCTTTTGGCAGAAGGTTTTTATACAACAAGTGCTGTGAAGGAGCTGCATGGAGAGTTCAAAACAACAGCCTGTGGCCGCTGCATCAGTGGAATGGTGAGTAGCATCAGAAATGGGAATGGCAATCTTTGCTGGCCAAAACCTGTTGGGCTCAGTTTGACTCCTGTGGTTTTGAACTACAATACATTGCTGCCTTCTTTGTTTAATTCCTTATGGGTTGTCAGGGTCCATCTCTACTCTTGGTTCTTCTCTGAAATTCAAGGGAGTTTGGTCAAATTGAAATTCTGCAGATGGACTGTTGGGGTGCTGCCATGACCTCCCTGATCATAGAAATGAACCCACTGGTCTAAACTAAACTGGGGGAGACCACTAATTTTAGAACACTCAGTATGAGCCAAAATGAAATTTGTGCTTTTTAAATGCATAACACTCCAGTAATGCTTAAAAGCAGAATGTAAAATGGCTGTGGTTTGCAGAGCTATTTAAATACCAAGCTATAATGCCTCTGACTTCCATAGTCAGTTGTGCTTGAGTGTCTGGATCCTTCAGACAAACAGTAATGAATGGATGAAGCTGAAGCTTTGTAACATCTTTGCACTTGAGTCAAGTATTGATTTGCAGATGGTAAAAGGCATACAGATAGAAGAGTGAGTCTTTTTCACAAAGCTGAAACACTTAAAGCCTTAAAGTTATAAACTATATTCCCTTCAGTATACTTCTGTATTAGAACAAAATTGTAAGCAAAATTTAACTAAAAATAAAACTTCACATACTCACCCACATTGTCCCCTAGGGCACACTCTGCAAGAACAGCCATAACTATGTTTCTGAGACAGGATTTCAAAGCTATTACTGAAAATCTGAATTCAAAGCTCATAGTTATGGAGGAAGCTAAGCAGTATGACAGATCGCCCACGGGAAAGTGTGGGTGAAAAGAGAAGAGGCTTTTGATGTGATCGTTGCATTTTAATATACAGTCCATATCCTGTACTTAAAAAATATGTACTTTCAGCTGGTTAAATACAAAAGAGATGCATGTTTATTTTCACAAGAGTTAGCAATTTTCCACTGTGCTGTTTGGTACTTAACTGAATTCTTCAACAGCTAATAAAAATAAGGCATCTGATAATTTTCCAGTTAAGCAGCTATTTGCTCACTCTTTTTCTAGCAAGTATGGTCTTCACCAAAGAGAAAAATTAGATATAAAACAATGTTTTCTAAAGATCCAAAATAAAGTAGAAATATAAACATACGTGTATCTCATCAGTGCCGACAATTGCCTATGCAGCTGAGTCGTTGCAGGCACATGATTGTCATCTGCTTACACCAGTGTGGCACGTGGAAATATGACAGAGAAATGTGTTTTCATGTTTGCCCATATTTGTCTATACAATGAAGGAGAGAATTTACCAGCTGAGAAATGGCTTGGAGCTCAGGTAAGACACATTAGAGTTTGGTGGTGACAGGAAAAGTGCCTGTATGTCACTCTGTAAAATGCTAGGGTTAGAACAAGGTTTACAAAAAGATAAAATATTTAATAAACTAGTGACTGCAGCTGGATGCAGGCAACAAGATTTTGGACTCACAGTGATCTTTCCTTTTGCCTCTTTGATCAAGAGCTACTCTACTTCTTCCTTTTTTACATTACTGTATGAGAACCTGAAAGGCAGTTCCATATTGCATAAGGTTATTACAGAAGAGAGACTTCCAGCTTCCCTAAATTATTTGTGCTGGCCCTGGTAATGTAGAATAGCCATTTCCCATAGTTACCACATTAAATATGAGAGTGAGTTTATTTTTTCCTGGCTGTTTCAGAGTTAAAGGCTTTGTGCACTTCCTCTCGTGCATACTTCCACATACATGTGTGCAAACTCATGTCTTATATATAGCGTTTCTGTAGAAATCCTTTAACCCTGTCCACTTTGTCCTTCCCAAAATTCAAAGAGAGGATTCTCAATTCTCACACAAAACACACAGGTCTGGTATATAGCCCTATCTAATAGGAAACAGGGTATTTCAGTTGAGTTGTGTATGAGTTGAAGTCTAGCTGGGGTTTTATGGGCCATAGTTTTGCAAGCACTGCCACCTCCCCACACATCACCTAACCAGTTGCTCAGCTTTTGCTTTTAATGCTTGCAGGGTTATTCAGCACATCTGGAAAAAATCCTATGAGGATGCAAACTTCCAGCACTGCAGTATTAGTTCAGTCTCTTGGTTCTTGGTCAGACTGAGACAACCTCTCCCTGAGGGCCTTTCCCATCCTTGCTGTTGTCCTCCAGCACACAATTTTTGAGTAAGATAATAGGGCACCAGTGCTTTACTGGAAGTAAAGCCTTTCCAGTCCACCTACAGTTATGAGAGAACAGCCACAGCCAGTGGTGAAGGGAGAACACAGAAGATGTAACAGCATTCCCCCGCTTTGCAAGTAAGATCCAAATCCTAGTCTCACCAGGAGGAGGAAGCTAGGAACTGATGCCAGAGCTACTGTTTCACCATAAAACTTAGAAGAGGAGGGGGAAGCTGGAGATTTCCGAAGCAATCAGTGTCCCACCTTATAATCTTACCAAAGAAAATGAACATAGTTGTTTTTTTTAAGAGTAAACCCAACCCAGGAAATTTAAGTGAACAAATCCCTGATTCTCTAAGGTGAAGTAATTAATTTGCTTCTTGACAATGTGTATTAGACCAGTTGAATCCTTCTGATCTGTTAACAGTCATGATAGGTTTGCAAAAATAGGTATTTTCAGCTGTTACATTCCAAATTGATGTCAGTAAATCAGGGAGTATGGGAGAGCTCTGTGAGCATTGATTCACTGTGTTGTTTTGATTTGCAAGTTGTATAGAAGTGCTAGTGTATTATAGTTAATTAAAAAAAAACCCTTAAATTGATTTTTGTTGGATTTTATTGGTTCTAGCCTAAAAACAGCATCCCTGCTTAGCAGAGAAGCTTGAAAAATCAATGGGCTGCTCTTTCATCTGTTTACTTGAGCAGGCTGATGAAAAAGGCAATGTCTGCATTATTTTCTCAGTAGCACTTACATTACTGAAGTATCTGTAAGAAGTGAAAATATGGATTTTTCTGTGCTTGGAAATGAAATGTTTTCTTACCTGAATTCTTCAAGTGTGTGTAAAGATTATTTTCAAACAGTTTTAAGGAAAATACAAGTAGTTTTTTCAGAGAATAAATGCAAAGTATTTGTGTTTTCTCTGCCCAGTTTGTTTTCCTCACCTATGTGCTTGGAGTGGCCTGGCTCGGGGTCTTTGGCTTCTCTGCTGTGCCTGTCTTTATGTTCTATAACATATGGTCAACTTGTGAAGTCATCAAGTCTCTTCAGACAAATGTGACGGTTCCAGGGGACCAGATCTGCGTGGATATCAGGCAATACGGTACTCATTTTAATCCTGATTAAATGCTTCATCCTTTCTTCTCAGTCTGTCTTCAGTAGTTTTGTCTCAGCCTTATCAGATGAATTGAATGCAAAAGCATCTTCTATCTCTGAATGTGCTGTTATTTTTCTAATTAATTCACATTACACTGATCTCTGTCCAGATGCAATCAATTTAACTGAACTGGCAGGTCATTTATCTAAAATGATTTTATAGTGGTTTCCAGTACTGTAGTATTAGGTTTGAAAACAGATCAGCCTCAAAATAAACTGCTTGGAAACAGTGATGAGAAACAGATTGTGGGTTTTGAGCCCATATGCATATGTTCTTCCCTTTCAGAAAGTTGTTTTACATTTAAGGATGAAGTTAACACCTGAACGTTGCTCTGACAGTTGTTTTCAGTTAAAAAAAAAAAAACAACAAAACAACAAAAAATGAATGTGCAATTAAAAGTTCTGCCTTAACTAATAATGAATTAATAGTGCTTTCTGATGACATGCAGAAATCTGAGGGAGCTGGGACAATTGGGACAATAGCTTAAAATAGGGTCAAGTTGTTCATTCCTTAAGGTGAGTTTTTCCTGAAGTTAATCTTTTCAGCTTTCCTTGTGCAGAAGATCTTTTGTCACCATTACTTTTGGATTCATTTAAGTTAGCATTTTCTAGGAATGTTTCTTTCTTTGGACTAAGTCATCCAAAGCTGAAAAAATGGATTCAGAGTTGAAAAAGTAAGAAAGCTTGGTTTTGCTCTCCTGTCCAGGTAAGTCCAGTGGAAGAAAAGATAAACTAATTTTAAAAGGAGGAAGTCCCCAAATCAGTTAAATGTTTGGATCCTGTTTTAGCAGCTGACAGCAAAAAGCTGGGATGACATATTCTTCAGCACCAAAGCCTAGGACTGAAGGGAGATGTGTTCCTCCACTTTCTTGCTTCTCCTGGTTGTTTTGAATCTATATTAGTGCCATATAGGGCTGTGTTGTTGCTCTCATCAGTAAAATCATTTGGGTTTCAATGTGTGATGGGAGAGAGCAGCTCCTTAACAGGCAACTTGTGTCACTGAACTGTCCTCATATTTTTGGATGGAAGCAGTAGCTGAAAGGCTTCAATTATATATTGCAGTTGCAGAGAAGAAACTGACTTTAAAGTAAATCCTGTAAAATTCTTTTGAAAGCCCTACCATCCTGAGATAATTTCAATGACCTGCTGCTTATAGACTTAGTAATTCCAACCAGCTGTGTTGAAATGCAAAGTTGTATGGGGAGACAAACTGGTTTTCTCCTAATTCAAAAGGGTTTTGCTTAAGCCTTACATCTGTTATGGGCCCAAAGGTTTGGGTTATTTTAAATTTGCTAGATCCTGTTGACTTTTCAGACTTTGAATCGTGTAAGAAAAGTAATTGGGAGTAAATGAGGTGTGTCAGACTGAATTTTCTTGTAGCAATGTCCACTTGATGCTTTTTACCTATTGGAACTAAACCAGAAAAAGATCCTGCAATTCTTCCCTCTAGCTGCAAATTCACACTCTTCTACAGTAGTTACTTGTTCAAGTAGAACTTAATCTAGTAAGTGCTATCCTGAAAGGTGCCAAGTACCTCTGAGATGCAGATTCTCTCTTCAGTGCTGAGTGAGGGAGTAGGCAGGGTGCAACTGGACCCAAAGTGCAAAAACCCAACCAACTGTTTGGCTGCCATATGGGAAAACCACATCTGAGAACATGCCTTGGCAGCAAGCCTCAGTGTGAAGAGAAAGCATAACTTGAGGGAGTTGTTTTAATTCCTCCTGCCAACTCAGAGCTGTACTGGTCAATGCACAGATGCCCAGAATGGGAACACAACTGGCAAGTGGGTGGAGAAGATGAGAGTGGAACAGAAAGTGTGTGTTGGTTGCTAAAATTAGTGGTTTCTTTTGCTGTGGTATTTCAGGTATTATCCCTTGGAATGCTGTACCTGGCAAAGCCTGTGGCCCGATTTTAGAGAACATCTGCAACACGAATGAGGTACAGAAATGTTAACCTCTGTGCAGCTTTTGCCTGCAAGTTACTTGGGCACCATGTAATAACTTCATGAAAGTTTTTGGGGAGAACTGGTAGTGTAAGGAGAATTGCTTTAAACACAACACTGAAATAACTGCCATCCAAAAAAAGATAATTATCGCAGAATATTTTTATTTTCTAAAGCTTTGCTACCTTGCTACAAACATGTTTTTATCTTTATTCTCGAGAACACTTGAAATGCATTTTATACTATCCTAATTAATTACTTCAATGTTTTTAACATGTTTTTTCTCTAGTTCTACATGTCTTATCATCTCTTCATTGTGGCTTGTGCTGGAGCTGGTGCCACTGTCATAGCACTGGTGGGTAGTATTTTTTGTTATTATGTAAAGTGTTCATTGCAGGCTTAAGATGCTTTAAGAATAAATTTTGTGTATATTAAAAGTAGTGATACTAGACATTAAGGAGGGTAAGCTGTAATCACCATGATTTGCTGCTATGGTTCGGTCACTACAAATCAGCAGGTCCCCAACTTTTGCTTTAAGAAGTCATCTTAACCTGCCTCCCACATACTTACAAAAAAATTATTTGCATGTTCTTTGAAAATCCTACTTCTACCCACTATTTCTGCTTTTATGTCCACTATTTCTTTTCATTTTTGTAGTTTATTTGATCAGCTGCTGGTAACCTCTTGGTTTTTTTTTGTCTGGACCCAGGCAGATTGACTAGTCCAAGCCTGCAGTGCCAGTTACAGGTAGCAGTTGGGAAAGGGACATTAACAAGATGACTTGCCTCCTATGTCTAACGCTTCCTTTAGTGGCCAGCTTCTAACCTTGTGCCAGCCAAACCAAGCTGTAACACTCACAATTTGTTGACAAAATAGCCCTAAGTCTGTATGGGGTTATTCTCCCCAGATAAGTGGCAGGTTATTTATCTTGTATCTTCACCCTGGAAGAAGCTCAGAACAACGTCCGTTTTAAAAGTATCAAGTTGCCCATGTGGGCTTGAGCCGTCACCTTGTTGTATCTTACTCTGCTGTATTTTGTTCTCTTCCACCAGCTGATCTACATGATGGCTACTACATATAACTATGCTGTTTTGAAGTTTAAGAGTCGGGAAGATTGCTGCACTAAATTCTAAATTGTATAAGCCCAGTAAAGAGCTGCATTGCGTAGCTTGAAATACCACTGACACCCTAGGCTAAAAGTCTAGCTTCCTGAATTTTGTTACAGTAATTGTAAATAGCTTCAGTAAGCATCATTTAGCTTATCAGATTAATAAAATGACTTCTTGTATATGAACTATGATGTGAACGAGATCTGGCTATTTTTTAATGTTGAGAGGATTCAGTTACTGTAGGGGTGTTTATAAAGCATCCTTCTGAAAAGGGGATGTTTTCATTGCAAGTCTTCACTTGCATTTTAACAGTCATCTCAAACAAATACTGGAACAGTTCAGGGTCACAATTATTAATTTATTCTTCACCATGAACACCAAATACAAGTAGCCCCAAGCATACAAAATATATATTGATGACCAGGTATTATTAATTAATTGGCTTGTATTTTCAAGTGATTCCATGGATGATGAAGTCAATTATTTTCTCACTCTAAGTAATTGTCAAATCTTGCTCTTCCTGGAAGAAAATATATCCTTGTCTTGGCTCTGCGTAAAACAATCACATTCTTTCTTTTGGACCCTGAACTAGTAAGAAACGATAAACACACTGCTTCTGTTCTTGTATGGCTGCACTTTAGTAACTGATTTCTCAGTAGCCAGATCTCAGAAATGTAAGTATGACTGCACGGGAAGCAAAACCATGCATAGATCACAGGGACTTTTTACACTGTTGTGGGGGGGAAAAAAAGGAGAAGCAAATCAGTGTTTTCAGATGTAGATGTTTTTGCATGAAGTATGGGGAAAAGAAGTTGGCAAGAGATGAATGCATAAACTAGAAAAAAATCTACATAATAATTAAAAAAAGAAAACTGTTTGCTATATACAATGTAAAACTCTTCACCTGAGGTTGGACAATGGAAGTTTAAAATGTAGCTATAAAAATACAGGATTAAGACTTCTTAACCCAGAGAGTGCATGCTTTTGCTTAGTTTTGGACTCATACTTTGTTTAATTTTTCAATGTGTTACTGTAGCCTTGTTCGCGTAAATAAAGCGGTTCACAGTTTCGGGGTTTTTTCCATGGGGAGGGTGGAATTCTCATCTGCTTGTTGGGGGAAAAGACTTACTGGGCTCTGGGCTTGGATATGCATAAGCACCACGACCTTAGAAGCAGTTCTTCTGAGCACCTCGTAGTTTACAGATTACGTATATTGCCACATACAAAAATGTTTTCCTGCTTCCCCCATTCTGCATTTTAATTGATCCATACAACTCTGTAGCTCATTTTAATATTGTTACACTAACTTTCTCCAAATTGTGAATAACCAACTGAATTGTTAGCATGCCAAATTCTAGAGACCTTTGAAAATAGCCTCTGTGCTTGTTTTAATAACAGAATGCTTATTAACGTAGAATAACTTTTTGTTGTTGTTATTTAAAAAGTGTCTATTAATCTAACTACCAGCTTGCTTTGCCTCTTGACATGCTCACTCGCCATCATGCTCACCCTTCTCTTCCAGATCCACTTCCTCATGATACTGTCTTCTAACTGGGCCTACTTAAAGGATGCAAGCAAAATGCAGGCCTACCAAGATATCAAAGCAAAAGAAGAGCAGGAGCTTCAGGATATCCAGTCTCGGTCAAAAGAGCAACTCAATTCTTACACATAAATGTTTGCCACAGTAATTCAGCAGAAGAGTTCTGTAGCTCTGACAAATCAGCAAATAGCTGCTCTGCAGTACAGATGTGTGTCTACCAAACAAAATTAGAAAGAAGTGCAAAAGCTTCACATTCCAGCTCCTGGACCACTTTTAATAGGGAAATCCTCCCGTGGGTAATCTTCCATCCTTTCATACAGAGAATGGAGGGTTTATTCCAGGCATTTTAAAAGGCAACACTTTAAAAAAAGTGACCAAATTATTCTTCTTTGAGACTTCCAGTGTTCAGTATTTGACTTGTGGTACAGCATGACGTCCTGCACAAAACCATGGCAGGTGCTCCAAACCAGCAGGCAGGAGATCTGTGTAGAGCTTGGGCACAGGCACATGCACAGGTGTGACTGAGTGTCTCCCAAACAAATCCGTGGCCAGCTGGGATTCCTGACGTAAGCTCCTGCTTACCTGAGGCACAGCTGCAGCATCTCCCAAGCTGCAAGGAGGCTGTCTTGGCATGCCCTGTACCTGGGCCACAGGAGCAGTGCACCACTCCTGTGCCACACTTGCCCATGATGAACCCGTCACATCCCTGTGCTTACCTGAGTGTCGAGCAGATGTCCCAAGTTTTAATCTCTTTTATTAACTATTTAATGGAATGTAGAGCCCTGGATAATGATCCCCTTCTTTGAAAATAAATGTCAGCTTTGCCTTAATATTTATTTTCTATAAATGTTTTAGCATTTATATAGTGGCAGGAGACCATTATCCTACATTTTAAGTAAGTGAAAAGTGTTACCTTATTAAAATGACACTGATCTGACTATTCCAAATGAGTGGGTGAGAAAGTTTGCAGAGTTTTACACAAACAATAAAAATTACAGCCATAAAAAAATAATACAGGATGTCCACCTTTCTCTATCTTGGTGCTTAGCAAATTTATAGTCAGTGCTTATGTGTTTTCCTTTTTACAAATTAATTAGCACACTAAGAAAACATGGTGTTCAGAAAAAAAACAAAAACAAACTGGTGCCATTTGAAAGTCATTTCCCATAGAAGTCTGCCTTCTAATTAATGTTTTTTTTTCAGAAGCATTCAGTGATATCTTGAGTATTAGTGATGGTATATTTGGTGTTTGTTCTATATGATATATATATATATATAAATGTTGGGGGGGGGAAGTAAAAATATATCATTCATTTGAAAAAACTAAATATTCAAGTCATACCCCTGCTAAGCTGATGTGTGGTTTGATAGCTCTGACTGTTTGCTGAATATACATCAAAGGAAGCACAAATTCCTTCAAATCAGTACTATGAGAAAAGGCATTTTTGGGGGTATTAACTTCAAATATAATTTTTTTGTTAAAGATTGAAGTCTAATTTGACAGTTTCAAAAAAGGGGCAAAGTTGATTGATGTAGAGCAAATATGACAAAATAGCATAGTGTATGTTCTTACCTGTTGCATGAAGGAGACATTTCTACAGCAATGCAGGTGATGTTCTAGCCCAGTGTTTGCATAAGGGTAATAATGGAGGCAGTGTCTTAAAACCTAATTCTTTTCTAATTCAGTGTAGCTATTACTGGGAGTTTTTGAAGTTTGTTTAAGTAGTCTAATATTTTTATGTAAAGAGCATTAAATTTTGCTATGTATAAATTTTTGTAACCTAACAGTGAATCAATATTTTCTATCAGTGCCAAGGGCTTCCTGTAGTTACATCCAAGTGTTAAAATAAATATTTGTAGATAATAGACGACACTTGTGTACGCTTATTTGAAAACAGACCTACAGCTACTCCATGGCAGTGCATCTCTAGCTTTTTGTCTCTATCTGGAGTGAAACACGTTGTGTTCTGTAGTGCGCACTCCCTCCTGCGTGGGGCAGGGATGCCCTGTAGGTGCACGCTGCAGCGTGGGGAGGCAGCGACTGTGTCTAGCATGAAGTAGTGGTAGTTGTTCCAGGTCAGCATAATGCAACAAGCACTACCCATCCCATTCCCGACACCGAACAGGAGGAGTCTCAGAAATTCTGTAAAGGCCAATGTGGCTGCAACAGCAGATTAAGCAGCATGCAAAATTAGACAGACTAGCCAACACCTCACATTTTAGCTTTGTTTCAAAAAGCAAAGTTTGTATCTGTCACGTTTTTGATACGTTGTGTTTCAACATCCAGTGAATTCAAGACAGAGCTTTGTTTTTTGCCCCTAAATTCTGTCAAACTTGGCTTCATGTTCTTGCAGTTAAATCACGATGAGCAGCCTCAAATGCAGTGCAAGTTGTAATATATGCTGCCACCCGAAATTACTTCATTGATAAAAACTACTGTATTTTATACTGTAAATAAAGTTTAATGATCTTGCCTATAATCTACCTACAAAATACAAAGCTTAAATAAAGATGAGTTAAATAGCATTTTTATTTTAATCTCTCCGTTCTGGGCTGGTTAATACCAACAAGGTGATACATGAGATGGGTCACTTTTGGAAGCCGTAACAGTAGAAGGGCACAGTAGTTTGGGTCCATCACACTTGACACTCTGGAATTGTGCAAGCCAAGTGTCTCCACAGGACACCTTTAAAAGCAGATGATGATGTCTAAATGTTTTGTTACCTGCACACAGTTACTTTCACCCACACGGTGCACCCTTGGGAGAAGAAGGGGTTGGGGGTGGGGGTTGTCCTATTTTCCAGGAATTCAGTGCCAAAACAAATCTACCCCAATATACTGATCGGTTTCTGTTCACTGCTTTGTCCTTTCTCTAACCCCACCCAAGGGCTTCCTCCTGGATTAGTGGCACATCAGGACTCACTGTTCGAAGTCAATGACTGAAGTGATGAGACAGCTCAAAAGCAGCTTTATTAATTTATAATTACACAGCCTGCAATGTTAGTGCTTAACATGTATTACAACTTTTTACAGGCAGAAAGCTGCTTTAAAAACATTTTTCTTATCATAATAATAAAAATTGAAAAATCAGTAGCTATTGTTCACCAGAAGCTTTCATCCATGTCTCCATGAGAAATGTCTGCAACACTGTATTAATCATAGGAGGAAGAGAAAGAAAGTGATAAGTGTTCAAAGTAGTTTCTTACGTTAAATATTAATAATTTAAAAAGAAAGTTAAGAGACTGCCTCTGCTATAATTATCTTGATGTTTCAGTGAACTGAACCTTAGTCCTTAAGGGTGAGGATTTGGACTGTCATTAACTGAAAGCCATCACCTGTCTATCAAAAAGCAGAACTATCTATCTGCTGCTTCCATAGTGCTTACCCAGTGAAAACAACACTGGGTGCCAGCTCAGGAGCACCAGGGTAGGGTCTGCTTGTTCAACAGCACTTTAAAGGCACAGATAATACTGAATCATTACGAGAGTTATGGTGAGCCTTTAGGGTGGGTTGTTTTTTTTTAAAAGTGCTCCACATTTTTTGCTTATTTTCAAGTCTACATCTTCAAATAAACTGAAAAACTTGATAAGAGGGTTGTTCGATTTTTTTCCCTTACAAGCAACTAAAACCTACATATCCTTATTTATCAATGCCTAGAGATAACCAGAGAAAATGCCTGGGCTGTCGTAACTCAGTGCAGGCAGCCAGAATCTCTGAGAAAAGCATGTTAAAAATCCACACTATCACTGATAAATCAAAGCTGGAGTCAATGTCAGCAACAGACTACGGGCCAGGTGCAGCACAGGCAAACCTCCATGCAGGGGATCATCACCCCAGAAGAATCCCTCCCACGCCAGCTTACTGCAAAGGAAATCAGATGCTGCTCAATTGCAGATAAAAAGTTGTAACTGCCACAGAAACTGAAACAATCATTGAATGCAGCTCCCAGATGTGAACTCCATAAAATGCTTAACTTGCATGTGTAAGTACTGGAAGGATCCTCATTTTTCCAACATATTTGCTCTTGATTACTAATTTATTTTGTTTTCTAAGGAGGCAGGTGTTTCTTGACTGTAATTCATAACTATTTATTAAATTTGGAGTAGTAATAATATTTATTAATATGTAGCAATAGTAATTAATATTTTATTAATAGGAAGTAATAGAAATTATTAATACATGAGCCTTACCTGTCATCCTTTTCACTAGATAGAAGTCCCTCTGAATGTGATACTTCTCCTATTTCTTCTTTTATTGGATCCTGGCAAGCAAGAGAAAAAAACATACTTTCTATAACTGGTTCTTAAGACAAAGTAACCCTATCAATAGTACATGTATTTTTAAGGCACTTGCCCTATTTCTACAAATGCTACATTGAATCTAGAATAGTAATGCTTTGGAAACTCTGATTGGGATCATGTGTGAACAAAAGTATCCTGCATTCCTTCTCTGAAGTAATGTCCACCCATACCTCTTCTTTAAAGTAAAATGTTCCATTTTGCCAGAAAAAATTCTGTCAGTTGTGGTAGTGGAACAGAAACTCACCTGGGTAGATTAAAACTATTTAAACACAGCTTAAACTAAAAATTGAGAACATTTAAATCACAGAATCACAGAATAAGCTGAGTTGGAAGGCACCCACAAGGATCATCGAGTCAACTCTTGGCCTTGCACAGGACCATCCCCAAGAGTCACACCATGAGCCTGAGAGGATTGTCCAAACACTTCTTGAACTATGTCAGGCTTGGTGCTGTGACCACTGCCCTGGGGAGGCCTCTTCCAGTGCCCAACCACCCTCTGGGTGAAGAACCTTTTTCCATTATCCAGCCTAAACTTCCCCTGACACAACTTCAGGCCATTCGCTTGGGTCCTGTCACTGGTCACCCCATCAGTGTCTGCCCCTCCTCTTCCCCTCACGAGAAAGGTGTAACTGCAGTGAGGTCTCCCCTCAGTCTCCTCCAGGCTGAACAGACCAAGCGACCTCAGTCACTCTTCACACAGCTTCCCCTCAAGGCCCTTCCCCATCTTTGTTGCCCTCCTTTGAACACTCTAATGGCTTAATATCTTTCTTATATTGTGGTGCCTGAAACTTCACACAATATTGAAGGTAAGGCTGCCCCAGTGCAGAGCAGTGTGGGACAATCCCCTCCCTGACCTGATCTCCTGATGCTGTGCCTGATGTCCCCAAGGACATGCTTAGCCCTCCTACTACCCTGGTACCTAAAAATCCCAAATTAGCAAACTCCCTACCCACAGGACACCAGCAACCCTTACAGAAGACAATTTTTGGTGTTTTTTCATTTGGACCATCACACTTTTTCCAATACAAATCCAAACACTCTGCTCTGCAGGTTGCTACATAAAGTTTCTAAATGAAGAAAAAACTAAAATGTGAATATATTCTTTTCATTCTAAGCATGCCTAACAAGACACAAATTCAGTCAATAATATTATTGGGACCATATTTTGAGGATAATCACCTTATTTATCAGTTCCTGCTCTCTGCTCTGCTGAATTATTCTCATGTATTTTTCTAATGGATTTGGAGGAGGATCCTTCATATTATCTTTGGCACTGGAATTGTTATTCACAGATTTTACTCCCTCCTCATCTTCTTTTTCTTCATCTATTGTCATTGAGTCTTGGATATGCTTTAAGACACAAAAATCAAAATTAAATACTGATTAGAAAAAATACCTTTATACCTGTACTACATGCAGGATTTCACGTTAACCTCAGTCAAACACACCAGTCTTAACAGCATTAAACTTCTCACGTATCGTTCAAGACAAAATGTTAAGCTATTGCTTCCATTCTAAAAGTGATATTCAGGAAACGCCACTCCAAGCCCTTCTGGATGTCCGAGATGCTGTGAGGGCTGAGGCTGCCATGTGTGACATCTGTGCCTGAACTGAAGGTGATGAGCAGGCACAGACACACAAGTTTCCTGAAGGGCCTCGTTTGCTGGTGCCAAGAGTTGTGTGTGCATGTCTGATCAGTACCAACCACCCCACCGAATCAAATGAGCCAGTTTAAGGGTGGGAAGATGAAATGGTAGGGAGCAAAAATACACAGGACCTAGAAATCCAGAACACTGCTTAAACACATGCTAATAAACACTACTGCTTAAACACAGGCTAACGAACAGATGGACATTAACATGCTCTGGTGGTGTCCCACCTGCAGTGGTCCAGACAGTGAAGTATAGCTTGTTCCAAATGTCTGGTGCCAGTGGCTTTCCAAGCTTTGGCCATAAAACTGTAGCTTTGACTTACATGAAGAATGGAAGGAAAAGTATCTGTTTCCAGTGAAAATGTTACTTGGCATAAGGAGACATTCTAGCAAGACTGGCTAATTATACAAGTACATAAAATAACTTAGCCTCTACTACTTTCACCTCATAGAATGAAATCTATTTTTAACCAAGTAACACACACAGCAATCCTAAAATGCAGAGAACTACAAAGCTGCATTACTGTCAGAAATTAATTAAATCATCACCTCTTTGTTAATGTTTTCCACTTCTTTTTGCTTGCTTTCCAAAGCTTCCTGTTGTTCTGTCTCTTTCCTTTCTTCTCTTGCTTTGCTTTCTTCTTCTAAGTTTTCCTCAGCTTCTCTGTTCTGTTCTTCAATCTGTCTTTGATCCAGCACTACTGTGAAAAATTATTTCAACATCTGTCATTTGATTTATGTAGTTCAAAAATCACTACAAGAGCATATAAATAAGTACCAGGTTTCTGTATAACTTTAATAGTAAATGAAAAACAACTGGATATATTGTTTTAGATACATTAATTCTTGGGTATTGGATAATGTTTTTTCCTTCTAAACATTTTCAGTGTGATATATGACTCTGTAAGAATCAAGCAGTAGAGCCAAAATAGAGGCCAGAGAGTTGACAAATCTATGTGCTTCTCGTTCCTCTCATGCCAAAGTTACTATATTCTTGCCTGCTCTGCAATGTGGTTGAATACAATCCTTTATATTTATAAAGCAAAGTACTTAAAACCCCTTTGAAAATTATTGCAGGACACACTGCTGATCTGATCAGTGTATTTAAGGAGCTGTCTACATAGAACAGCATCAGATAATAACATGAGGAGCAAACTAAAGTGCTGGGAATCACGAGAAGTTGGAGAGCTCTTCTCAAAATAAAAATAACCATAACACTTCCATCTAGACCAATTAGAAAAGCAGCATATGCTGACTGAAATCATCCTTATCTAGCCTTGTGATAATACAGTTCACCAACACAGTCATGAAAAAAGAAAAAAAATCTGGGCAAGCAGTACGTGAAATACTTTAGAACAAAAAATTTGCATGTCTTATTTCTATCAAGAGCAAAAAGTATATTTAATAATTATCCTAAAGAAAAAAAACTAATCTCTTCAGAAGCTGGACAAAGGGGTGGGACAGGGGGCAAAAATGTTTAAATTAAAATGAAATTTAACTAAAACCAGAGTAAAAAAAGTCATCCTCATACAGAACAGCAAAAGAAAACACTTCTTACTCTTTATTACAGAATTAGCATTTTTGGAAAATTTTTCAATCATGCCAGCATACACACCTAGAGACTGTTAAGACTGTTAATCATTTGGCTTTTTGTTTACACCTTTAAAAAAAGTATTTTCTTTTGCTCTGAGCTGAGAACTCACTTAAGTCCTGCAGTGAAGTAGTTGTTGCTGGCACAGGAGCTGTGACACAGTTTCCACTGACAATGTCCCCAGATGGATGCAAGGCAGCACTTTCACACTCCTCTGGCATGTCCCCTTGATCTGGAGATGAAATTTGAACAATGGCTTCATTATTTTGTAATTGCAAAAGTGGATCACAGCAATGGACACAAAGTGTGGGAATGCCTGAATTAGAACACATAAATATCAGCACTAATTGAGCATTTTCCCTTCAACTGACTGTCTCCCTGAAGATTATCATAGGCATGACAGAGAATTGTTAGTTTTGAAATTAGCTATTGGAACACATTTGTTTATAAAGCCAAAACTGAGGAAATACGTAACACAAAGCCAAAATGTTTTAATTTCTTTATACAATCAAGATACAGGTCACAGAAAAATTACACATTCAAGCTTAGCTCATCCTTCCTATGCATATAAAAACAATCTTTAATTATTTGCTCACACACTCTTTATTGTGAACCTTGCTTTCTTCACTGCACAGGATGGATGCTTTCTCATATATTCTACTGTCTTCTCACTGTGCAAGGTGGCTCTGAATTCAAAAAAATACAATTACTGTCCTTTCTCTGTGATCATTGCAATGATACTCAACAGCTTCTTATTTATTTGCAAAGTATGCAGACTGCTATTATCTCAATTTTATGTGAGAAAGAAAAGATAAAAAAAGTTAATGTGGTCATTATCTCTGTGTATCCAACCTGAAATATATGGGACCATTCTCCCAAGCATTTAGTGTGTGTGGCTCAGCTTCGCGAACGAAGATTTGGGAAGGGCTGTCCCCACGTGGGTGTGCAGTGGATTTTAGGTGAGGCTCAGCATGCGCAGAACTGGCCCCACCGTTTCAGTCCTGAGGTTCATCTGCCACGGCCGAGCGAGCTTGGACAGTGCCAGTGAAGTCCTCAGGACTAGAACCTACAGCACCCAGCATTTCCCAGGAGGTCTCCCATCCAGGTACTAATCCGGGGCTGACCCTGCTTAGCTTCTGAGATCTGACGGGATCGGATGTCAGGGAGGCATTGGATTTCACTGTCACTGTCCAAGCTCGCTCGGCCGTGGCAGATGAACCTCAGGACTTAAACGGTGGGGCCAGTTCTGCGCACGCTGAGCCTCACCTAAAATCCACTGCGCAGGCTGGAAGGGCACACCCACGTGGGGACAGCCCTTCCCAAATCTTCCTTAGCGAAGCTGAGACACACACACACACACACACCCACACACACACCCCCACACACACACCCCCACACACCCCTTGTGATAAAGGTTTAGAAAACATCAAATTTCCATTCTTTAAATACTATCGATGACTCAAGGATTTTTCCTTTCTACATTATAATAAGTGAAATATTTTGCACAATACAAAACAAGGGAACCAAACCGATCAGCCTTTCTCTCAGAATGGTTTGAATTTCTGTAAATTAAAATGCTTTTAAAGGCAATACAGATGAAAGCATCACAGAAAAATTCTGTCAATCTGTCAGTCTAGCTAAGTTAGGAGACTGTCTTCACTTTCTTACAAAAGCAACAGAGTCCTGCCAGCTTCATCTAGGAATAAATTCTAGGTATGGGTTCTCTTGTTAGATCAAAATAATGGGCTATCACACTCAAAATCTATTCTGTTTTGTTGCTCTCCCTTTAAATTATAAAGTAATCAACAACATTATTTCCATATGAGGCACCAGTGAGCATCAAGGGAGGTAATATTTAAATAGTAAAAAAATTCCTTTCACAAATAGGT
This sequence comes from Pithys albifrons albifrons, assembly GCF_047495875.1. Classification (NCBI taxonomy): domain Eukaryota; kingdom Metazoa; phylum Chordata; class Aves; order Passeriformes; family Thamnophilidae; genus Pithys; species Pithys albifrons. The sequence continues at coordinate 10,606,428 of NC_092458.1, forward strand.
TCCTGTTAAACATTATGTCTAACTTCTAAAGGTCTGCTAATGACATAAACAAACAAAAAAACCCAACCCCAAACCAATATAGCACAAAACATCTTTAAATTAATCCTTCTGCAAAGGAATAAAAACCTTAACCCTCTTCATATACTTTCACTGCCTCATGTAAAGGTGGACAGTGATAGATGTATTATTCTCTTAAGATAAGCAATTTCTCCCAACAGAATCTAGCAATTTTTTCTTGCTAGAGCTCACTCACAGTAGGACTAAAACACCTCCATATTTTCTGGTATCCCCTTCACTTCATTGTTTTTTCTACTCTTATCACCTTCTTCCTTCATCATATATTTTTCTGTATTCTTTGATTTTACATTCTTATTCCACACCTCCCTGCAATTCCTCTTGACCTCCCTCCTCCCCTTTTTAGCCATTCTGATTTCCTCCTACATATGAGATTATCTTTTGATGCAGCCTGAAACAACTAAAGTACTGTTGCTTGAGAAATCATCAGCTAATATGAACTCTTAGAACTACTGACTACCACACATCACTGACACAGTAGTACCTCACTTGTGCACAGCATCTACTCAGCCCTAATTGCCAAGAAAATGACAGTCTGTTGTCATATGTAATAAAATCCAAGTGAAATACGTAACATATTCCCCAAAGTCTCTCATATGAATTAAACAAACAAGTCTAAATCTAATTAAAATGTGAGATGAGTAGAAAAAGTTAGTGGCTAGAGGCTTGGTTCACATTCAAATAATACATTTAAATCTTATAAAAAGAAAATAAAATGAGATTAAAAAAACCCAAAAAACACTGAGTAAAGCTTCACAGAGAAATGCACAGATGAGGCATCAGCTTCTGTTAGTTATCACTAAACACTATCAGCACATGTGCTGTTTAAACAAACATTAACTTTTTTGGTTGGTTCATTTTAAAATCCTGAAAGGCATTTTCTCATAGATCCAGGAGAGCAAACAAGGGCATCACTTCACCTTCCATACAACCTAACCACGACCAAAAGAATAAACCAGTCTGGAACTCAGGAAAACAATCACACCAGTTAGAATCAGTGGTTTGAAAGAAAATATCCCTAACTCTCCCATACAACAATTACAATCTCCTCACCAACTATGAGTTTAATTACACCACAAAATTCCACATCTCCATCAGTCTCAAGACTTGACCTAAAAAAATCTGGAAATGGGAAGGGTGTTTAGCTTGCTGCTCACATCTTTCTCATTGACAACTTCACTTACTTTAAATCTACAGAGTCATGTGAGATAAGGCTGCTCAGACCCAACATTAGGATGTCACTCAGATGCTGAAAAGCTGTGAAATAAAGCCAGTAACTGTGCTTCTATTTCTCTCTCAATATCCAAATGTCTATAAAGTGCATTAAATGTTATTACCCTCCTCTTCCTACAGTCATTTAGTTATATCAAAGATTTCTGAAAACTGACCCTGCAGCATACAGAGAGAAAGAAACATTTTAAAGAATGCAATCAACAGGGATCAAAAATGCAAATAAATAAAATGCTGACCTCAGAGAAAAAAAAATTAGGATAAAGTTCAGGTTTCAGTAACTGAACCCCAGGTTTTGAAACGACTCAGAGATGCTGATTAATGACAGCATAATTGCAAGAGTTCTTCAGACATTTGCAAACGCTCTAAAGCAAATTCTAATTCATAATATTATTCAAGCCTCAGTTACTGAAGGAAAAATCAAGTGCATGCAGTGGCTGAAGAAACTGACCTTCAGAATTACAACCTCATAATACTTTTTCTGATATTGGTCCATGGCAAACACTCTTCGGCAAATATAATAAAGCCTCAGTTTAGTTCATATTAATAATAATTCCCTTATCATCTGAGATAGTTGTTTCCCTTATTTTCAAAATCAGTCAGAATTTTTTCTCTCTACCTACAGCCTTAAAACTATGAAGACAATTGTCCTGAAACTGTTGAGACCTAAGGTGTTGAATAAACTGTCTCAAATGCACTAAAACTTACCTTCAAGAGAATAAATGTGTTCTTCAAGGTCCTCATACGTCAGTTTCTTTGGTTTGTGGACATGACTGAGATCTTGTTTATCTGTTTGTTGACTCTGAAGCCTGAAAGAATAAGGAAGGACATAAGTAATTTAATAAATATAAATGCTGAACTTTTAAGCAAATAGCAATCTGATATTTACTCACATGCTAAGCAACAGACTAAACCAAACCTAAAATCCATGCAACTACAATGCTGAACGTTTCTGACTCCAAAGCTGGGTTATTTAAATCCAGTTCTCTAACTGATAGTCAGCTCCATCTCTCTGATAGCCATTTCCCTGCAGCCTTTCCCCAAAGCTTTTATAAACAAGTCATTACATTAAAACAAAATACACTCTCAAAAGGAGAATACAAATGAGTAAGAAAAAAAACAACAAAAAAGAAGAAATACAATGAATTGTGATACTTAGTCAACCAAAATTAAGAAATTTGCCTTTTTAAGCTCTGTGTTAGTTTAATGTCCATTTTGGTGTCATCTCAACAGATGTGTTTGAAATGTATTAGGATTAGATGTCTGGCAAAACACAGATGCAGGGGTGAAAATCTGGGTGCTATCAAAAATGGGGTTAGTGCCCTCATTCTAAATGCCTGTTTATCTCATCAGAAAGATAATATGAAAGAACAATGTCTCCCATGTGACCCAGCTACTAAATTCTGACCAGAACCAGAACAGCAAAAGGAGTGCAGGTCACTAATGAAATTCAGCAGCAGCACTTCATAAAGGAGCTTACTTGGCACCAGCTGGTGCTCTTCACCACAGCCTAAATATGTTTGGGCTTACAGTTTCTAAGGAACTCAGGTCTTCCATGGGGCAACAGTGGAAAACAAAAAAAAAACATACCCCCACAATGAGATTTGTTCATTAAAAAAAGAATAAGTAAATCTGGGCACAAACAAATAACTCTGCATTGTCAAAAGGATAGTTCAGTAATATCAGTGGGGGAAAATACCCTGTAAATTACATAGGGCAGAATAAATGGGATTTCAAGTTTTTAGAAGTCTATTTCATGTTGATTAAGTGTTAAGTAATCCTTTAGGATGCAGGTTCAAGCATGCAACTTTCTTCAACACTGTGTCCTGCAACACAGCTAGAAAAAGAAAGAGCACACGGCCTCAGTAACAACCTTCAATCAGTTTCTTTAGGCCTAAACAAACAAACAAACAAAAAATTAGATAATAATGTGCCTTATCACTCTAGTCTTCCTGTCTGTTTACTGGCTTCCTTCATACCACTCATATCTTGGAAGATAAATAAACAGGGAGCTCCTGTAGTCACAGAAGCAATTGTTCTTTCCCACTGACAGGGGTCTGACTTCTATCAGCTCACTGGTGCTACAACATGTTTTCTTTTCAAAGTTCCCATTGCCACTTAAAATCTACAGGTCAGAAACTAATCCCATAATACACATCAATAATGTGGCATTTGCCTAATAATGAGAGTAAATAACTGGAAAAGCCCACACATGCATTTTTCAAATATTTCATATAACAGAAAACAGTCCAGGGCACAAGAAATTAAAAAAATATGCAAGCAAAGAATGTTTTTCCTTTAAAAAAGTCTTGGGAAAGCAGCAAGTTCAAGACAACTATTGGGACCTTATACCCTTGCTTTGTCGTAAGAAACCCAAGAAAGCAACTACAACCCATAGTTGCCTGCCCAGACCTGTGTCTGTTCTCTGCTAAACAACTTGCTCATACTGTTTGCTTCTCAAACAGGATGGACTCTACAACATCCTTCAAAGAAATACAGTCCCTCACAGGATTAGAGCATTTTCCCAAGTCACCTTCACATGCAGGTTAACATTCAACCTTCATTTTTTAAGTTCTGTCAGAAAAACACAGGAAATCTGTGACATACCATAGAAAATGTGAATGAGTAGGGAAAGGAGAGACAACCCTAAAGGAACACTTGGGAAAGTAACCTCACAGTCCCTAAAAATCCCAGCAGCTCATTTCTAAGGCCAAGAAACACACAGGCTCTCCAAAAATTCTAACCACAAAAGAGAGCTCCTCTACACTGAATTTATCTTGAGGCCTTTATAATCACAAAATTAAAAAGCCCTGCAAATGCCTGGTAGAGCTGCCCAGGGACAAGCTGTCTTTCTTCAGCTATCAAATCACAAATGATGGCTGGCAGGTTAAGGCCAATTCCATGGTCTCTTCTTAGGAAAAAAAATTAGAAGTTAAATACTAGAGCTTCTTCTGAAGACATATTCAGGACTCTCAGTTTTGGAGAGTGGCCATTAAGAACAGAAGAACTTCATACATGGAAATAGGAGAAACAGAGAGAAAAGGGAAGTCATTTTTATGCAGCCTAATTTTGTCAAGTTATTAAGTTTTCTAAAAAAGATCTTAAAAAAATAAAGAAAAAGAGTAAAGTTTTGCTACCCATCCCATTTCCACATGCAGAGGAGACTGGAGGATCCTATTTTGAAAACAGGCAAGTGAACAGGTTCTTCAGAGAGGAAAAAAAACCATAATAAAGTTACATTACAGCTCGTTAATGAATGAAGTGAGAACGTACAATTGCCTTGATTTAAATTCTCAAAGAGGCACCAGAAATTCAAATGCTTCAATCAGCAAAAGCTCATCAGTCAGGTCACAGATGTGAAAAACAGAGACATAATTAAAGAGCATAGGTTTGCTCCAAGCAAACCAAAGTGTTTGGGCTTTTTTTATAACTAAGTTCCTCCTGAGGTATGATATTCAAAAATGGAAATCTTTACCCATCTTTAGAAAACTTTTCACTTTAAAAAAATAAATGGCTTGCTTGACTTGTAAAAGCAGCTATCACTGTGAACACCTATATAAATATTTCTTCAAAAAGCAGGTTAAAAATGTTGCTTTGCAAGCAATGTTACCTGATTTTCTGGCCATGGTTGGATGGTGAGGAAGGAACAGACTCAGAAGATGAAAGGAGATACGGCTTTGAAATAGGAGAAAGTACTTGGTCACTGCTCTGCTGTGAAGAGGTAAGGGATGAGCTCCTGATGTCTGCAGAATAAAAATCCCACAATTTGTATTAGTTATTTGTCCTACCATTTCTTAGAAAAGGCTGGTTGTACAACACATGCATTTCTGAACTGTGCAGGCACCACCACTCAAGGGCAATTAACATGCAGGTCTTAACATGAACTTTCTTATACTGGTTATTTCTCTTTTTGATTTACCTCTCCTGTATGGAAATTCTCCTCCACAAGCCTTCTCCATCATATTCTTACTTGTCCCAAAGTCTGTCATTCTCATCACCCAATTATATGACCATGTTCACTACAAACTGCAGCCCCTCTGCCAGCACCAAGTAATTTCTCCCATGCTTGGCAGTAGAGGAAGCACTCATGGACCTGGATTTCAAGCTAGGGATGTGCTTACTAACCAGCAAAGGATAATGCTTGAGGTCTCCCAAAGGCCATTCTTCATTATGAAATTTAACTTACAGGTTTCATTTTCTACAGGTTCATGAAAGTAAGTGACAAAGCAGAGAAGAAAACACTTGAAGATTTAATCCTTTTATCAATGGCTCTAAAGTTATCATGGAAACGAACAGACAGTATGACTAGAAAGCTTTCTAAGAAACCAAGGTGAAAAACAAAATTGCATTCAAAAGTCTTTTAATAAAACTTGCTAAGTCCAGCACTTTGGTTATACTTTGTTTTGCAATCTCAATTTTCCTTTCCTGTGTAGCTGAATGAGTCTTTCATTACTAGAGTGTGATCTACTAATTTTCCCACAAGATATGGTATTCACTCAATAAGCAGGATTTGTTGTTTTTCTTCTCTTTATTATCAAATACTCAGCTTTTTTTTTGGTTCAAGAGATACATGAAAAGCCACTACTAACACTCACACACACCTGAAGTTCTTTGAGGTGGCACATAGAAGTGCCCCCTGTTCATGGTGCACATCCCACTGCAGAAGTCAAGATGCTTCAAACAACAACTGCCCATGGATTTTTATCCCCAAGCAGCCCCTATGCCCACACAACACAGTTGAATACCCTCTAAGGAAGCTGCACACAGCAGAACAGGACCCAGCAAACACACTGTGCTCACACATTGGCAGTACCTGTTCATGATGGGAACCTTCAGCTCATCCGACCTTTTTATTAAATAACTTGACAAATCTTCACGTGCAGAACAAATGGACAAGAACAGCACATAGTACTTACTGTGTGCACCTCCTCACCATAACACATCCTGTGTGTCAGGACACAGCTGACACACAAGTCATCTGATACAATAATTTACTACAACCTGTTGCTATCTAGGATTGAACTTACTGATTTTGTACTAAAAGACAAAGGTCAGATCTTTGTCTCACAGTATGCTGTCTGCAAGACTCACCAGCCTGGCTCTTTCTCATCAGAAGGTGTGAAGCTTGGTCAGTAACAATCAAGGTGAAAAGCACTGATCAAGTAATAGGAATGCATGGGTCAGATGGCAATCCAAACTTCTTTCTCAGTAACTGTTTCTTAAGTCACATTACTGCCCATTATAGAGAGTAAACAGGAGAAAACAGAACAGGATCCTGCCCTATTTTTAGTTGCTTTTAAAGAAATGAGCTTACTCCTTCCCAGTAGAAAGTCAAACCCTGAAATATGTCCACTGTGCATGGGCTTGGGAAGGAGAACAGTCAAATGCATGAGCTAATTTAAAGAAAGAGAGAAAACTGCATAATCCTTCCACTGGCAGACAATTCATTCAAACAGCTGATAGATCTGCCAACTGCGGGTATTTTAGAGGAGGACACCCTTCTTCCTTTTATTCTCCAAATATAGGTGCTGTTAACTGAGCAGTACTTAACCTCACTTAAAGAGAAAACAAATCTCAGACTCACATGCATGGATGGCATCTTTTACCTCTTTCAATCTACCCCAAGGTGTTCAGACTGGCATTTTCAACAGCACTGAAAAGCTCCACAGACATTTCCAGAATGTCTTACAGTTTTCTAACAAAACCACATCTGGTGCTTCAGCCATCTCTAGCACGAAAAGATAATATATATACCAGCATAAAAGCATTCAGAAGACACTTGAAAGAGGGGTGACATATCAGTGGGGAACCAATCTAACCTGAAGCAGACAAATCACGCCAACAGCACGTTACGGCTGAAGCTCCCATGCTTACCATGCCTGGTTTCCTACACTACATATCACTCAAGTTCTGTAACTCCTGTATCAGGTATAATGCACTCTGATCCCTCTCCAGAACCAGTCGGTCTTGTGCATTAAGGAAAGAACACATCCATTAGAAAAAAAGAGATCCACCATCCTGTAACTAGCCACTGAAAAGTACAAACACAGGAAGGATTGCTAAGGTTAGGCACACAACTCTAGTTTTAACATCCTAATTTTTTAATAAAACCCTAATATTATGAAAGGTTTTGTGTGTGTGCAGTATTAAACAAATAGTGTGGGTACTTTTACACAGAAGCTGACAGAACTTAGAACATGAAAGACTGCTTTGGAAGTTCAAGTTTCAAATATGTTCTCAGTAACAGAGCATGATACTCTACATGCAGAAACACAGGGACAGCCAGAATCAGAGTGTTTATAACCTGTTTCTAATAGTGCCCATTACTAAACTAAACTAAAATTAAAAAAGAAGAATACTTGTATTTTAATTCTAGCAACACCCATCCAACTGCTCCTTTTTTGATTCTCCTGACAGAGACGTTTTATTCCTGCATCTATACTTGCTGCCACAAAGCAATACAATTTAGGTATGAAAAAGCACGTCATTCTCTTTCCTTTCAATGTCACAGGATTCTTGGGTCTATGAAGCAGTAATTAATTGATCCCTTTTCACATCACTCACTGTTTTCCAGATTTCCCACAGCTCACCTCAGCCAACTGTCTTCCAAACTAAGCTGCCCTTGTATTTAACCTTCCTTCATAGAGAAGCTGACCTTTTTTTGTTTTGCTATTATCTCTTTTTTTCCATCCTATTAAATCCACTAGGAGCTGGGGTGACAGGGATTGCATCACTCAAGAAGCAGATGTATTGAAGATTTGAAACAACACAATTTTCTAAAAAAAATTCTTTTCTATTTTGTTTGCTTTTCTGTGTACTGTCCATAAACAGAACAAGAAAAAATATTAATTACTAGACACTATGAAATTAAAAGAAAATTAAAATTTTCTTATCATGACCAAACACTAAACCCTTCCCCCTTACAATTGCTCAGGAATATATGATAAAGATGTCACAGCAAAAAGAACAAACAAAAGCAAATCTGGACCTCTCAGACTGGAAAGCTCAATTTAAGAGAAGACAGAGCAGTCTTCTGCTGCACAATACTTAAATGAAAGGTTAGAAATACAGAAGGGAGGTTGAGAAATAGTTAATGTTACAAAGTAGTTGTACCAAGTGTTACAAAGTAGCTCAAAAGTAGTACCTTTTGAATGAAACTCTGCATATCAGAAGGTTACACCTGTAGTGAATTATATGGCACAGTCTTCTCTTGAAAGCTACCTAAAGGATGTTTAACCTCCCTCAACCTATTTTGCCAGTACCCGTCTCCAGGAATAAGCAATATTCCAAGCATTTAGTGGATTTTGTCTCCTGCAAAACCATACCTCCTGACTTCTCCTGCATCTTTGCAAATAACAAATGAGTGAAAAACTAACAGTCCGAAATCTTTCTCTTCTCATAGCACAAGGGGAACAGTAAGTAAAACCCCAATACTGCATTGCATCAACAACCATGACTTACCATCTGGAATTTTCTTGTTACTGAGGTCTCTCATTGATTTGGAAATGGGAGTAGAAGAAAGGCGTCTTGAAGAAGATGTTCCTCTGTGTGGTGGTGTTAAAGGATTTTTAAAGATATCAGCCTGCCCAGTTCTTCTGATGTGTTCCTCACCTCTTGGACTGCTCAGAAGGGACTGTGTGGAGCTGGGATTATCCTCTACAAGTTCATGCTGGGTAGTCAAAGGGGCTCTTGGACTGCTCAGAAGGGACCGTGTGGAGCTGGGATTGTCCTCTACAAGTTCATGCTGGGTAGTCAAAGGGGCTCTTGGACTGCTCAGAAGGGACCGTGTGGAGCTGGGATTGTCCTCTACAAGTTCATGCTGGGTAGTCAAAGGGGCTCTTGGACTGCTCAGAAGGGACCGTGTGGAGCTGGGATTGTCCTCTACAAGTTCATGCTGGGTAGTCAAAGGGGCTCTTGGACTGCTCAGAAGGGACCGTGTGGAGCTGGGACTGTCCTCTACAAGTTCATGCTGGGTAGTCAAAGGGGGTCCACTCACGGCACACTGTAGCATTAGAGACTGCATCTTTCTTGGTGTTCTGCTTGCAGCTGCATTCAGCATGACTCTGTGCTGGTAATTCCTGTAGGCTTCTTCCAAGTACTCTGCCTCTTGTGCCAGTTCTTTGACTCTAGCCTGGGCCTGCGCGATGTACTCCAGGTCCGAGTCCGGAGAAGCGCTGCGTGGCTGCGACTGCTGTCGGCAGCCAGCTCTGGGCACAGCATTTACCTGCAGCACATCAGCCATAACAGGATTCTTCAGGAATGCACTATCCACATAAATATCATGGGGGACAACTCTGTCACTGGTGAAGTCAAGGACGGAGCGATCGACAAGCGAAGGCTTTGGGTTCCGATACACTTCATTTTCCAGAGCTAAATGACAGCAAGAGAATGTGAATGACACTAAAGAGATAGAGGAAGACCCATAACAAAACAAAAACAGTAAAACGTGGCATTTAAATTCCAAGTTGATTAAAATTATTTTAACATGGATTTGGCTTATATTTTGAGAATTTAATGGGCTGTTTTAAATGTATTTTCAACGTAGCTATAAAGCTGCAAACTTTCACCATCATTTTTTAATATATAATCCTTCCACATAAAACTACCTTAAGTACATACTCTATAACATCATTATTTATATTATATTTAAATAAATAAATAAACATGAAAACATCACCACTTTGGATACATTTTATTTAATCATGCTGTTAAAGGCTGAGGAACACACGACATACTACAGGTCTTAACAGTTTCCTTCTATTTAGAACAAAAAAGAATTTTGGAGGAAAACAAGATAGCACATAGAAAATATTGTGAGTTTGGGTTTGGTTTTTTTAAAAGTACTAAAAACTGTCAGTTATATTGAATATTTTGGGGCTGTCTCCTTCCTGGCTTGCACTTGCATGCTTCGACAAGCCCAAAAGACCAATCCATACGGCTGCATCTTTCTTAGCAGAATCGCAACCTTGTTTTTATTATACATAAATGGTTCTTCCATGACTTCATTAACACTGATGTGAAGTAAAAGTCCCTGCAGTACTTTCAGTCATTTAATTAAAATACATATTTGCTATTTTGACACTAAGAAATTTCCAATTCCAAACAGTATTTATTGGTACTTGTACCATAAATGAAAATGTACATATTGATCTAGCGAATAATGTAAAATATTGCATATACTGAACTATGATGGAAAACATGTTGTATTTAATACATAGTCATTGCAGAATTCAAGTCTATTTTTTACATCAAATACACATCCCAAAATTTTTATTTATAATACTTGATATTAGCAATTTGACATAGGCATCTTTAGAGCTACTTTTCTTCAGCAGACTTTTTGCTTTATGCAAGTGCCTCTGTTTCTAATGCCCATACAAGATAAGTTAAGCATAAGTTAGGCAAAAGTTATTAGCCTTGACAAAGTCTGTTCACAAGTTAGACTTAGATTTCTGAGATACACAACACAATTTCAAAATGATTGTTCTTATTATGAACATTCAAGAATCAAAATGCATTAAAACACAACTTGCTTGCTGGAAAAACCCGTTTATGTTATCACAAACATTAATGTGTTCATACTGAGGAAAAACAGACCATAAAAATATGCAAGTGTTCAGGGAGGAATGTTTTTTTCTGAAAGGAAGTTGTAATGAGTCTGGCTTTTACACTGGGCTTTAAAATACGTTTTGATTTTAAATTTTAGATCTACTCCCTGGCTGCAAACTAGCTCTATGCAACTGCAGCTTTTTTAAGCTTCTGGAAAGTTTTACACTTGTCCTTCAGAAAGAGCTGAGTGGTGTAAGATACAAACCTGCCTGTGTTTGTTTCACTTGCAGTTTCAGTTCTTCAACCTGCATGTTTAACTTTCTGACAGTAGCTTCAGACTCCAACAGTTGGGTCTCTAACTGGGCACAACGTTCAACCTGTAAGAGATCAAGAGAAAAACAAAACCTAGCATAACTCAGATAAAAAGAATACTCTCAGCTGGCTGAATACTTGCTTTCCAAATGTTTTTCAGGTCCACTCAAACCACGTACACAAAGTACCTTACTGAGAGTCAGTACTTAACGACTTGTTGATTGGGAAAGATTTACTTTGGTTATGCTGGGTTGGTTTTACTTTACAGTAGTTTTTTTGGTGGGGTGTTGTTTTCTTTAGAGTTGTTTATATGGAAATAAGCACAGTACAAACAATCCCTCTAACTACATGCCAGACAGCCTGCAGAGGTAGACGAATGTGGAAAACATGACAGGAAGAAGAAAGGATTCAAATAATTTAGAAATAATAATTTACCTTACTTTGTAGCTGCTTTTCCAAAATCTGCTTACGACTTTCAAATTCATCTAGCACCAGCTTCCTAGAATGCTCCACTCTCTTCAGCTCCACTTGGCAGGCCAGGTAGTCTGCTGAGGGCTGGGACAGCTCTACCCAGAAAGAGAAGTATTAGACTCTCAGCCATAGAATAACAACTGTGCACTTTTCTACATGATAGCCCTTGAAAATGTAAAGCTGATTTGTTTTTAGGGACATAACTAGGCTTTGTCTGAATAAACTACTTGGGGATTTTTTTTCTTCCTTTTACAAAGGACAGAAATTTTTGTTGGGGGTAGTCATATAAGAACTAGACCCAGACTATCCTATGCTGGAAGAAAAATACTTTATGTAACTGGGCATTCATCTCTTTTCTCCTGCAATCACAAATGCACACTAAAAAACCTTGATATTTATACCTATATTCAGGCAAACACTTAAAATACTATGTTCTTTTACCATTATTAACCATACTAATGCTATGGTTAGAAATATTGCACTGCTTTTTTCAAAGGGTGAAAGAAATAGCCTTCATATTATAGCTACCATTTAAGTGAGGATTTCTACCATACAGACATATAAAAGAAAATAAATTTACATCAAGGACTATGTAATTTTATGCAAACCTTAGCTTGGGTTCCATGCAAACTACCAGTAAACATGATACAAAGAAAGTATTTTAATGAAAATCTATTTATAAACAAACACTTGTAGAGAAACATAAACAAGAAAATCACTAAATCATTCACACTGACTCTCTCGGAGATGCTGGTTCTCACTGCGAGCCTCATCCAACTGTTGCCTAAGTAGTTTATTCTGCACTTGGAGCTCCAATTTCTCCTCCTTTAGCAAAGGATAGTCTGATACCTCTTTCAGTTTTTCTGTCAGCAATTGATTCTGTCTATTTGCCAACAGAATCTGGGCCTTCACGGACTCCAAATCCAGCTGCAAATAAAAAACAGTTTAGAAGCTTATGAACTACTGTACTGCTTAACAATTATTTTTATTTCACATTTTTTTTAACCTGCCTCAACTGCACCAATTTCAATACAGCTTCTTTACATTCATGTTTACAATTACCTCAAGCTCTTTAGTGCGTGATACAGCTTGCTTGAGTTCCTCCTTTTTTGAATTAACAGCAATGGCTTCCTCATGCAAAAGCATAGCTTTCTCTGCAGGGAGGATTGCAAATGATGAATTAAAGTTAGTGGAGTATTCTAGTAAAAAACTGTATCAGCAAAAAACAGTTTTAAGCTGCTAAGCTCAACATTCAATTTAATTCAAGACATAAGAACGACAATGTCATACATATGCCCTCAAAATTAAGTAAATCACACTGTGTGTATATATATGCACACACATATGCATATGTACATTTAGAATTAAGCAAATTAAATTCATATGCGTGTGATATATCATTTCTTAAACATGTACCTAACTTAAAAATCTAAACTTGTTATTTGTTCCAGCTTTCTTCCTCAAGCTTCAATTAAGCACCTTGTTCACAATAAATGCAGAAACTGGCAGCTGTTCAAGGGTACAGTACCAGAGTTCACTTAAAGCATGTATGAGGTAGTAGGACTTCAGAAGGAAATGGGAAACTGAAAAACCAGGAACACCTTGCAGCCTCTGTGCAAAGCAGCAGCTTATGGGTGCCACTGCATTCTGAACAGCAAGGACTTGCTGACCTGTTACTGGATCCTGCTACATTTTTTAAAATCTGTTGTGATAGTTTTTCTGTCACTTTTACTACTCTTACTGAACAACATGACTGTGGTTTGGTATCTGTTAGTAAAAGCCCTAGAGATAAACAAGTACTTTAGCAATCACAGAGAGATGGTTACCTTTATTTTTTTTCTCATCTTCAGTAACTTTATTTGATCTGGCTATGTATTCTTCTTTTAATTCAAGTTGATATCTGGAAGGAAAAAGAATTATGTATTCCCAAAGTATGTGTGTGCAGAGATGCACACATGTGTAAATTCCAGTCTTTCCCGAACTCAGCTCTAACAACACAAATAGTTATTGAAAAAATTAATCACTGCAGAGCCATCAAAATGTTTGGAAAGGGCCCTGCCAATCACCTCATTCATCCACTTATTCAAAAAGCAAGAGTACTGCCAACTCTATAGTAGGTCAGCTGTGGCTCTTCCTAGACAAGTCCTGAAAAATCTCAAAGGACACATATTCCACCACCTCTCTGGATGATCTGTGCCAATGCTGCACTATTCTCCCTGTAAAAATGTTTTCTCTATGTCCAAGCTAAATCTCCCTACTCGCAATTTACAGCCCCTGCCATATGAACTCAAAGGTCTCACTTAAGTCCAGTAAGTATCCTGACAGTCTTTACTAGGCCCTCTCCAGTTTCTTCATGACTTTTTTGCATTGGGGAACCAAACCTTGGGCATGGTATTTCTAGCACAGCCTTCCCCAATACCTGAAGGGGACAGTAAGTTCACTGAGTCTGCTGGCCATGCTGATACCAATCTTACCCATCATGCCAGAGCACGCTGCTGGCTCATAATCAGCCTGGAATTCACTGTGACTCATCCATCTCCTCTTCAGAAATGCAGCTCCTCAGTCAATTCATTCTCCCCATTTATACTACCTCACAGGGCTATTCTGCCCCGAGCATGGAGCTTTACAGTTTTCCTTGTTAAAATTACTGAGATTCGCCTTGGCACCATCCCCAAGTTTATCAAAGTCTGTCTGAACTGAAGCTTTGCCATTTGTTCTGGAAACCATAGCTCTTAATTAAGTCCCATGTTAAAAATTGTTGAGGATGTGTCAACATCCAGATGGTGTTGGACAATACGGGAGCCAGTATTGGTCCCAGGAGTCTCTGCTGGCCACTGGCCACCACACACTGCCCAGGTACACCACTATTCACAGCCCAGAAGTCATCCAACTGTGCCATTCCATTTTACTGGGATTTATAGGAGCTAAGAAAGCTCAGCATTTTGCATAACTGTGACATAATTATAAATGGCTTCAGATATTGCCATATCCACCTTCCTGCACTTCTGCAAATGGTCCAGACCACTCAGATCCTTCTCCCAAATATGGAATTTAATGTTTACCACAAAAGTACAAAACATTAATTTTCTAGTGAGCATCACTATTTCTGTACAATAAAGTGTAGTTCTTTAACACTGTTCATGAAGGATTTGGGGCAAAAGGACATGAATCTTATCTTTCTGAGTATTTGCAGCATGTCTTAAAATATTTTAAGAGAGCAGCATGAACCAAAAGGACTCTGCAATCACTATTTATAACTAGCTGTTACAGTCTAGGTAAAAAAACATACTAAGGTGAGTCAATGAGTTGCATTTCACTGTTTGCTAACAAAACCATCAAATTCTGAGGAATTATTTTTACCAAAACCGACTTTCTAGACCTTTCCTCTGCAATTTAAAGACACACTAAAACAAATAATACTGTACATTGGTTGCAATAAAAAGTAAGGATACATCAGTTATTTGTTTTAACTACCTAACTCAGAAGGGTTCATGACCAATAACATGCCATGAGCACATGTCTGCAGTGAAGCATCAAGGAACCCTTGAAGTGACCAAGGCACTCCAAGAAAGTGCAATAGCAAGGTTAGGATATACCCACTATAACACCCCAAAAGCAGTCACAGATGTTGGTTTATGCTTCCAAAGAGCATTTCTAAGCAAATTCTTTGAAACAATGTTCAAGCAGAGGGGAGCAAATAAGAGGGTGATCTACATCAGAGAATCCCTCTCCTAAAATGGGAAGGGGTGAAGGTAAGTCTGTCTTTACAATGGACTGGTGTGTCTCTCACTCTTTTTCCAAGAAACATGTGACATCACTATAATGATAATTTCCCCTTCATGCCTCCTCCATGTTTATAAAATGGTCAGTTCTTTAAACTGTGGTCAAAGGAAGTCACTAATACTGCGTCAGATCCTCCTCTCTAAACACAGGACTAATGTCATCTCTCTTTTCCAGATAACAACACAAAATTTAAACTACAATACTATAACTTAAAATCAAAAGTGAAATTTTTTCTACAGCAAGCTTCTTCTGAACCTGACAGAAGGTTTTCTCTTACTAAGAGCTAAGCAATAATGTAAAGAATTCAAGCTGACAAAAACCCAAGTGTACATTTTCAAAGTCCTTCCTTTGTTATGCTTTACAAAAGAAATTCTATACAATTTAGTATTCTGTTTTCCTAGGAAGTTGCATGCGTCCTACTAGAGAAAAAAGAAAAATTTACTTTAAGAGTTCTGTCTTCAGCTTTTGGTCGTATGTTTCCTCTATGTTCTTCACAGCAACCTCCCGACGCCGAAGTGCATCATCAATAGCTTTATTTTTCTCTTCCTGAATTTTCTGAGTGCTGAAATATCCATAAATATACAGACAATGACCAGTTATAAAGTCAAAACTTTGGTTTTTTTCTACAATAACATTTATAGACATCAAAGGGTAACATGCTTGCTTGGAGTACTGTAGCAATTTGAAATTATCATCAGACTCGGTCATTGTAGTTCATTAAGAACAAGGAGATGTGACACAAACTAAATTGCCCTATTTAAAATCCAGTACTAAACAATTATGCAGCAATTCCAGGTTAACCTGGCTCAGTTCTCCACACCAGAAACACTTCATAGGAGAATGCTGAGCAGGCTATTCTATCAGCACCCTCTGCTGGGTTGATAAAAAACCCCAAGGTTTTGTTAGAAGGATACTTGGTTTGCTCACAACCATTTGCCCAGAAATTGTTTAGCTATTTTTTTTATTTAACTAAAGACAACTGATCTTAGTAAGGGCAAATAAAAAACCTCCATCCCCAAAATATAGGACTAATGAGGCAAAACATCATATATGTGCCTTCTGAGTGTTAGGGTTACATTTTGTGTTGTTTCTTTGGGGGTTGGTTTCTTTTAAATTTAAGTACTTCAAAACAAACATCTGCTTCTTTGTCCCCAAAGCAATGCTGAACTGTTTTGGTTGGATGAGATGGAATAGAAAAAAATACAAAACACATCTTTTGAATGGGGTATCCTGCTAATAGAAACAATACACTATACTGCTCAAAATGTAACTTCTGGGATATATAATCTACTTCAATGTCATAGAAGCAGAAACATCCTGGAGCAAGCTCTCCAGAGAAAGGACAACAGCATCATTTAGCATCGTACATACATCCATCAGAACTTACACTTCAAATGCCTCCATCCTTTCCTTCAGTTCCGCCTCCCTGGTCCTTATGGCTTCAATATCTTTCAGTAGACTTTGTCTCTGAGTGTACACTTCCTTTGCTTCTATCTGAATCACAAAATATTATCCCCAGTTTTACTTCATACTTTATATGTGTACTCACTGTTTAGCACACTCAAATTTAAAAGGATCTTCTGGAACTGATCTTACTCCCATAAATATTAATTACAGTCATAATTTGAAATAACATCCAGAATCAATTGTATATACCTTTTTGTATTCTTTTTCTACTTTTAGGCTGAATAAAAATGTTAAGAAATAGCACTGATTAAAACTTATGTAAAAGGAAATATTGTTTTAAAAATTACAGAATAAATATGTTCAAACGCTTGACTTTTTAATAAAAAATAGTTGTGTTTTCACAAAAACATAATTGAAAAACTGAATACAAAATCCCTGTGATAAAATTTGATTTAAAATTGAAACTGAGTAAACCAATAGCCTTCAAACTTTTGCAGTTTAACTTACAGAACTCAAACAAATTGTAAAAGGGATTTTCCAAGTAATGAATACGTTAATACCAAAAGTCACATAACTTCCTATTAATAAAAATGGCCTGTCTTATCTGTAAGCACAAAAGACATTATTTCTTTCCAAAGAAATAATAAATGGCTAAGAAGAAAATTTTAATTTTGCCGTACAGGTGGTTAAAACAAGTTTGAAAGCCATGTGCATTTCACAGTGCTGAAAGATTCACTTGCTGTTCCTGGTAAAAAAAAAAAAGTAGAGTAGTTTCTCAAGCCACATTTCCTGGACACAAAGTTATCACAGCAAAGGTTTAAATGATCTGACACCTTTAATGTAAACACACTTAAACTCTGTCAAAAAAATCCCCAGGTAAATGAGACATACAATACTCCGTGAGTGCAGAAGCTGACAAGACATTAAATATTCATACACAATACTTGACATCTATATTACTCTAGTTATTGGTCATGGGGGTTTTAATTACTGAATTAATTTCACACCCACAAAAAAAGACTAATACCATAAAATAAATGGGTTTTTTTCCTAAGCTTCTAAGAAGATAACCATGAAATAAATTCATGGCTTAGTGACAAAATGTTTAATAATATAATAATACAGAAATCTATATAGAGACCTGTATGACTCCTCTGTTAACCAATACCGTATATTCTCAGGGAAAAAAAAATATCACAAAACCACAAAACCACCACACCAAAGCAAAAATATGATTAGCATTTGTGGATGACTATTATTTGGATACGAAGGTCTACTAGAGACAGCAGGGGGGTAGCAAGGCAAACAGGCAACAGAAGAGCAAACAAACTATTCTCTCAGACACTGGGAGTTAATAGAGACTGAGATAAGCAATTGGGAACTACATTCAAATTACTGTGTGCTGTAGTAACAGTTACTACCCTGGCAAAACACCAAGAGTTAACAGCCCAAACAAGCAGCTTATCAACACAAAACTGTTCAAGGAAACAAATGGAGATGCCAGCTTACAGCAAAGACTGTGGCTATGCATAATATTCAACATATAAAGACAAACAGAAATGGCATATCTGTACTATACAGCCTATGTATTCCATTTAGGTTAGAGTCCTTCTTAGCAGTTAAATGAACTTAAGAGTTTAACTAAAAGGTATGTTCAACTTCCTACGGAAAAAAAACCAATTATCTGAACACAGCAAAATTATTTAAACAGATTTAGAAGTATTTATTACATTTACATCCTTCAATCCCAGCTTGCAGAACTGTTCCTTTTCCAGCCACCTCCATTTAGATATTTAACATAATCATTTTTCAGTTGCTAATTGCATTCCCCTGTTTATGAGAACAAAAGTAAATTCAAAGCTTTCCCTGATAACCAACTCACATCACTTTGTAATAGATTAAGAAAAAATATTTGGAATTTTACCTCTTGTTGCTTTTGAAGCCTCTCAATAGCATTCTTTTCTCGAGAAATCAAGGCTTCAGACTTTGCTTGATGTGTCCTCTCTAACTCGTGGCGCAGTTCAGAGATTTCTTTCTGGGTCTGCACTTTCTCCTCCATTTTAATCTTTGCTATTTCAACTTCCTTAAAATGTTCCAGCTTTTACATAAAGGAGGAAGAGAGGGCTAAGCAGGGCCATCTTAAAATCAACAAAGACAATCCCTCCTAAGACAATTCAAATTTCATATAGAAAATCTAGCTGGGAAATTATACTTTTATCAGAGTAATCAATTTTTATCAAATTATCTTAGCAGCACATACCACCTGCACATCTCACATAGTTTTCATGTGTTTATCTGGCACCCCAAAGCAGATCTACCACACAACCATTAACTTTAAACAAGCACAAAACAGAGGCCTATGAAGAAAACCAAACTGCAGAAGCAACATTCTGCTTGGAATTGAGGAATGGCCACACCCTTTATTCCTCTTCTGACACTGTCTGTATTCTTGTCCCTTTCCCAAAGAGCCACTTTCGACTAGTGATTCTAGAAATGGTAGAAGCAGATCTGTTCTGCATCACTCAGCAACCACAGAAATTTATCCAGACACAAAAAAAAGTGCCAGAGATGTAAAAAAAATGCAGAATGTGTAACTCCACATAAAGAGAGCTACAGAAAGAGAAATCTTGATTCACTGACTTCTAAGCACAATGGAAAAAAAGTAAATGCACGCAAACAGGAAAGTATGAATCTTGGAACTGCACAGAAGAACTGTAGGGAACCTGACTTCCTACAGTGTGTCTATGCAAGTTCAGTATATGCAAGAACAAGTGGAATTATAAAGAATTACAATTAAAATTTGGGGAAAAAAATGGAAAGCAACCATACAAGACAAAAAATTGTGAGGAAAAAATGAGCAAAATAATAAAAAGAGAATGACAGAAAAATTGTGAGACTGCAGAAAAGATTAAAGAGAGAAGAAAAAGCACAGTAAGAATGTCTGATCAAGGAATTCAGGTCTCTGGGCATAAAATTTATGAAAAAATAATGAAAGGGTGAGATGGTACAACACAAACAAATTTGACTACAGTAATTCACCTCACATTGCTAAGGAATTCATGTAATGTCAACTGAATTTAGAAGAGATTTATACCTGGTTAGCACTCCAGTCTCCTTTGATACAAACTTAACAATACACAAATTAACATGTTTTACGTGCTAAACAGACAGAGCCAGTTGGGGAATAAAGACTAAATGAAAAATGAAGGTAAACTACATTGGCAGTTTTAATTCTGCATGCTTTTACTTGTATAACTGAATAAATATGACTACATTGATTTCCTCAAACAGTTTTTATGCAGCTGAGTGCCTTTAAAATGTGTCTAAGAATTCTGATTATTAGATTGTCATTTTTATATCCCAATAAACTATTGATCTTGACAGAAATTAATGAAAAAATAATTTAAATAAACTACAGTTACTTTTTCTATCCAAATAAACTTGACAGAAATTTATGGAAAAGAAAAAAAATATTTAAATTAACTGTAGTATATTTGCCCTGCTACATTTTTCAGACACAAAGATTATTGAAGGATTACATGACAAAATTCTAATTTTATTCCTGTAATGAAGGAATACTCTCTAAAAGAGCTGTCTTCTTCAACTATAGGAAATAAAAAACCACAGAAATTATACACAATACTGTTATGACTTTAGTGTTTCTGTGCAATGCTTTGAAATAGTATGCAAATTTTCACCAGTATTAAAAATTAACTCATCTATCTGCCAAGCTACACAGCAGCAATTCACACTTCTCAGTTGCTACACATTATAATGAAATTCAAGCTTCAAAATCATAACTGGAAGGAAAATTAATAATAGGACTAAGCAGAGTAAACATTTCTCCATAAAACAAGAGAAACAAAGAGCAAATAAAACTTACCAAATTAAAATAACCAGAGTAAGTAAATGTTTTGTTACAAATTAACAACAGAATAAAAAGCTTAACATTCTGTGCACATTTAACAAAAGAGGGAGATTCCAAATATTCATTATATCATCAAATTACCAAGTGATGTTGGATTAACTTAGTCTTTTCTGCTCATTGTACTATTAGATCTTTTGTTTCAATTTACCCTTAAGTATTAAAATTTTGCAGCGTGCAAAGTCAAAATTAACAAATCTCTCCCTCAAATTCATAGACCAGAGTTATACCTTTTGATGCATTTCTGCTTCAAGTTGCTTCTCTATTTCTTTTCTATATTCATGAAGTTTTACTTCTAAAGATTCATATTTCTGATGCTGGGGATAAGAGTCCGCAAACTGCTCATCAATCAGCTGAAGCTTCTCGGCTATATAAAAAGCAACATATCCATCATAATTTGAAAACAGCCACCTCAGTTTAAAGAAAACAATAAATACGCGAAGGAAAAAGGACACCACGCACCAGACCAACGTGATCAAGTGAATGCCATTTATTACACACTGCACACGGTTCATACAGGGTTAAGGCCAGGTTTAATTGGCTAAATTGAACCTCACACCATCTAATTGCAAATCCCAATTGGTAATAATCCATATCTCACAAGTCCAATGTTTTGGTGAACTCATCCTGACCATTTTCAGGAACATCTCTGGTGTGGTGTGGGAAACCTGAGGAGTTCTCCTGAGAAACCTGTGGGGAGTTGCTAAGGACTCCGAGGGAGCGATTTCTCCTTTACCAGTTCGCAGCAGCTGTGGCCTTGATTATTTTTAGCTGCTTTCAATCTCACAGGGTCTATATAGATCTGAATTGCTCACCTTTGATTGTTCTGTACCAACAACAGTTATCTTACCAAGGACTGTAGGAACTTGTCTCTCTGCAGGACATTCCTCAGCTTAGCCACATAGCCCTATCCTAGAAATACTTGTGTGGTACAGAAGCAGAGGCAGCACAGGAATGCCATGTAACTGCCTTATGTCACACAACATATAGCTACAAGGGGGCATGTGGCTGTTTAGGTACTATTTGTGGTATTACATAGTCATTCATCCTCTTTTCCATGGGTAGGCAAGAATTTTCTTTTGAAGGCAACTTTTAGCTTTTTTGTATTCATGTATTAGTAATAGCATACATATGACAGAGTAATCAGGCATTGGAATGGGCTGCCCAGAGAGGGGGTGGATTCACCATCCCTGGAGGTTTTCAAACTGAGCTTGGACGTGGCACTGAGTGCCATGATCTGGTAAATGGACTGGAGTTGGACCAAGGGTTGGACCTGATGATCTTGAAGGTCTTTTCCAACCCAATCGATTCCATGATTCTATGATTTAAGAACTCCCAATCTATATCTAACTTGCACTGAAACACTCACAGAAAGAGGAGTAAGGCACACATTTACAATTATGCTTTCCAGAACATATTTCAGCACATAACATTTACAGTCCCTCTGTCACAGCTAAATGCCTAAGAAACACCTGAGTAATTTAACAACAACAAAAAAATCTTAACAGGACTTTTGCATTATTACAAGAAAATTTAGAAATTCCATATACTAGTGATAGATATGACCTTTACTTATTATTACTTTAGGATGCAGTTGAGTAAGTAATGAAAGAATACCATTGGTACAAATCCATACAATTTACCAATATGAAAATATTTGTGGAGACTCATTTGCACAGGCTGCACTTACCAAGAGATTCTCTGTACGGAGGCACTGAGGTTGTCTGAGTTTCTGTGTTATGAGTTTCCTTACTTAGATGATGCTCTGTAAGTCCGATTAAAATCTGCATAAGAAAACCTAACAAGATCCAATAGATTAATTAGTTCTGATTTCATAACCGAACTGACTTTGAGCCTGTAATTAACAAAGCCATTTTTAATGTACAAGAAAACCTATTTGATTTACAGAAAGAACAAGTATTTAATTAAAAATCAATATTCGTAAACTATTGCAGTTTTATTATAAGCATAATCCAGTCCATCTCATTCAGCAAAGCTGCTCTTTTTCAACTTTTTCTCCCATCCATGTCTCTGTTTCTTTGACTTCCAAGGTCAGTTGAGAGTGAAGATTATTACTACTTAATTATGAAGCCTTTAGGAAACAGGGATTTTTGAAGATCAAGCTACTTGTATATAAGCACAGCTAATACAATATTATAAACAACCCAAAATCTGAGTTTGGCAAAGTTAGTGTGAAAAGATTCCAAAGAGCATTATATTTAATACCTGATTACAGATTTTTCTCATATTTCTAGTATTCAAGTCATTTCTATTTTGTAAGGGAATGCTAACACTAAATCCACACCACAAATAGGAGTTGGATAATCCTGACATATAACATTCATCATCCTGGTGTACCGCAAGCTTCAAAATCTGACCGAATCCACATTATTCAATACCAACATCCACTCAAGAAATCTGAATTTTTATTGCTCATATCTTAACAAAAATAAAGCTAACACAATTATCCTTATCTGCATCATGGATAAACATCTTGTACCTTTATTTTCCTTCTGGGTTCCCGAAGCCTGCAAGAAAAACCAAGAAATTTTAGCCAGTCTATTTTCATCATCACTGTAATTTAAGATTATTTTCAAAATCAAGATAACTTTACCAGTGACTTGTAAAGACTGGATTTTGGATTGATCCTCATTAAGTGAAGAAGATCTTGCATAGTCCACAGCTTTGGGGAAAAGATCAGTTAGAAAAGGTTAACAAATTTTAAATGATTTCAAATCTGTAACAGGCCCTATTTTACAGCTGTAGAATGTTTTCTATTCATGAAAGATTTATTGTGTTGTAAAATCATTTTCAGAGACCTGCTGTCCTCATACATTTCCTTATCTCCATTAGGTAAGACATACGGCAGCCAGTATGTAGCTTTACAATCAGCAGAAGCTGTGAAAAGAGATACTTTGTTTCCTCCCCACCCTCTACACATGGTCTTGCTGCTTTCCTTGCTTCTTCTCTTGATTGATCACACAAATCAGATGAGCTAACTAACCCAAATGACGACAACTACTCATCAGGTCATCAAATCAATTTTCAGTTAGAACAACTTCACCCTATCACACATTTACAGAGAAGAAACGAAGAAAAGGTAAGGACTGCCCTTTTCAGACACACTTTGGGTTAGAACAGCTTGAACTGAGCAGGTACCACAGTTTCAGGGAACTGAATGGCCAAACAAGCTTTTATCAGGATCAGTTCCCCACCACACAGACAGATTGTAGCTACAACTTTCCAGAACAGCACCACTACCTTATTGCCAATTCCAAGTATTCATGAAAATGGCCCTGAATAATGAAATGTTTTATGGAGATCCTCAGAAGCTATTTGTGTTCATATTTCTCTATCACATTTTTTTCCATTGTTGGAATATAACAACTGCCACAAAGCAAAGCTCTTCGACATCATGGAAGAGGTAAATTACTGAACTTACCTTCTTCTTCTCCAATCCACTTTCTGGAAAGAAAACAGAAAGTGAGTACTCGTAGCCACATCTCTGGAGATGATCTGCCACCAGAGTGTTGGAAGCAGTGACCAGAAGTGAACTGTCATCACTTGGAACGGTCTGCGGCCGAAGCTCTCCACTCAAAATTGGGTGCATTAATTCATGGATTAGCTGGTTTCGGAGCTGTGTCTGACACAGAAAAAACACTGTATTCTCAGTTTACATGTTACTGGATGAGAATTTTAATTTTTTAAAATCCATGGGGAGCCTCATTTTACTTCCACAACCTACAGAACAGGGCAGACTGATTTTGGCAAATTCTGGAAGTGCACTTGGGACACTGTGCCTTTCTTCAAAACGTTCTAATGGTGGATACAGTGATCTTTGACTTTCCCTCAAGATGTATCAAATGTAGGACTGAAAACAAGTATTGTTCTCAGTCTAGAGCTCACATAAACACAACCCTAGTATCACCAGCTTCATTTTCCAATCACTGCTTTCCTTTTCTCCTTCCCCCGGCTTAGAAAAAGACTGCCTGACATGGCCTCAATTTCAGGTGTACCTGGAACCCTCATATCAAGAAGATGCTGATGCCATCACAAAAGAAGATGGGAAAATAAACAGAAAATTTAATGTCTTTAATATTATTTTGTAGGGAAGCAAAAGGGTATTAACCAAAAAAGCCTAGAGGCACTACTAACAATTAAATGGCATTTTTTCAGTATTTATTTGCATTCTATGAGTTACAATAGAGAAAAAAGATAACATAAAAATCATAAAATCTCCTTCCTTTAAAAGGAAGAAATAATAATTTTCATTATACAGTTATACAAATTGTTTATTGCATACTAAAAGATCATGACAAAAACAGAATTTCAAGCTTTGAGCGGCAGGTATGCAACAGTGACACAACTGAAAAAAGCAGCAGTGTGTTATCAAAAATGGCACAAAATACTTATCAAAACTTAACAAAGCCAGATCATCAGACTAGTTTGATATTTTAGCATGGGTTTTGTGAGAAATTAAGATGACAACAGAATTATAGAATATTTTTCAGTTGGAAGGGACCCAGAAGGATCATCGAGTCCAACACTCAAAGACAAACCAAGAAAACTGTTTTCCTTATTAAATTCTGAACTTGTCCAGTTTCAACCAACAGAGGTGATATGCCAAAAATAACCAAGAACAGCAACCTCATATGTACCTTATGAAAAAGTGCAAGTGGAAAACACAAAGCTAAAACCCCATCCCTAGGTGGAAAAGGAAGACAGAATAACTTTCTAGACAAGGGAAACAAAGCAGGAAAATGGATTTAAATAGAGAGTCACCTGACAGACTATTAATTAAGTCAGACAAGAAATGATTCAAGCATTGCAAGCTTGGTATGGAAATCAATAAGACAGAAACAAATATCCTGAACAGGAAATTCTTGGCCATAGGGATTATCAATTATATTCTTAAAATACTGATTTTGATTTTCTTTTTTCCTATGACATTCCTGAATGAACAGGCATGGAGAAAACCAGCTCAAATAGTTTTAAAACAGAAATGGAGTATTTTAGAATTTCATATAACATGCTTACTTATAGTAGGTAATAAACAGACTCTGTGACCTAAGAGAGATCCCTTCCAAGCTTGTATTCTTATTTATTGTTCTCTTCCATGCTTGATTTTTTTTCTCAAACACGGATATTTTCAAATACTTAATCTAGGTTTTTAACCTTCCCCAAAAAGACTCGGAGGTTAATGCATAATGAAAAGGAATTCTGTTTAGGAAGAACCTCGTATCTGTAATACAAAAAAAAAAAAAAAAGGAAAAAATAAAGAAGGGAAAAAAAGCAAAAGCCGAATACTAATTAAGTTGTGGCAAAAAATCAAAGGATTGGCATATACAGAATCACAGACTACCCTGAGTTGGAAGGGACCCACAAGGATCATCGAGTCCAACTCTCAAGTCAATGGCCCACACAGGGGATTGAACCCATGACCTTGGCATTATTACAACCAAGTTTCAACCAACTGAGCTGAGAGTGAGACACTTGTATTCGGCGTAGCTGTCACTGCTCTCGGCATTAGGGAGCACAGCGGATCACGGGCAGCACCTGCACACAAAGCACACCTTCAGGGTGTCCAGCACGCCTCGGCTCTTAAAGGTCTGATACAGCCTTTTCCGGAGCTCCTCCTGGGACAGCGCCTCCCTTCCAACCGAAGCCATCCTGCCCAAAAACACCGGGGGGAAAAACGGGCATTACCGACTCCCAGCTCGGCCCACGGACAGCGAGACGCCGAGAGAGAGCCCGACCTGCCCCGGCCTCCCCCGGGCCCGCCTCCGCCTACCCACACGGAGGGCGCCGGGGAGCGAGGCCGGGCCCGGGGAACGGGACCAAGGGGCGGGGCCGGATTCGGGGAGTGGGCCTGGACTCGGGGAACGGAGCTGGACTCGGGGAGCGGGCCCAGGGAGCGGGACCGGAGTCAGGGAGCGGGGCCCGGGGCTCGGGGCCGGACTCGGGGCTCGGGCCCGGGCGGCGGTGCCGGTGCCGGCGCGGCCGCGGTGCCGTCACGGCGGCGCCGGATGGGGCGGGCGGAGTGCGGCGCTTCCGGGGGCCGCGGGTAGGGCGGGCGGCGAGGCGCGGGTGAGCGGCGGGCCCAGGTGGGACCCTGCGAGCCGGGCTCCTTCTCCTTCCCCTCCTCCCTCCGCTCCTCCCTTCCCCGCCTTACCGCGCCCACCCCGGCGGTGGCAGCCCCACGGCGGCCGCCCCTTCCCCTGGGGACGCGGCGGGCGGTTCGGCCCTCCCGGGTGACTGTACAGTGCCCAGGGCCGGGCAGAGGGGCTGTCCATCGGCAGCTGTGTGCGAGGGAGCACGGCGGCCCTGCCCCGTTCTGCTGCCCGGGACGGGGAACGGGCAGGGACAGGGACAGGGACAGGAGGCGCCTCGGGGGCGGGTGCCCCGCGTTACTCATCCGAGGGGGCCGCGGGCGCTGTAAATCACCAGCGGGCGGTGCAGGAGGCACTTGGAGGTGCCCGTAAGAAGCTGCACTTCCAGGACATGTTCAGCTTTCTAAGGATATTTCCCCCCCACACCCCAGAACGGGTGAGGTTGGAAGGGAGCACAGTGGGTCTCTTGATCCAACCTCCCTGCTCACGCAGAGTCATCCCAGAGGATATGGCACAGGATTGCATCCAGAGCGTGCCTGAGTATCTCCAGAGAGGGAGACTCCACACCCTTTCTGGGCAATCTTCAGTGCACGGTCACCTGCACAGTAAAGAACTTCTTCCTCATGTTTATGGGGAACTTTATGCATCAGCCTCAGCCTGGTGCCTCATGTCCCAGTAGCTGGCACTGCTGGCTCCCTGCTCCTGATGTGCATACCTAAGTGTTTGTCTCTTTCCAGCCTCTGGTAAATATGAACAAGAAGCAGAATGGCTAATTTTTAGGAGCACTACGTGGACTCAGAGTTTGTATATAGGTTATGTTTGTATACACACTCATCAGCATGTCTGTCTTTTTTTATAAGGATTGCTATTTTGAAGGATGTCTGGAAGTTTCTACTTCGTGATAGTTGGTCATCATGATAATCCTGTATTTGAAATGGAATTTCTGCCTCCTGGAAAAGTTGAGTCTAAGGTGTGTATCTTTTAACCCTGTGCCATTCCTATGATGTAATTACAATGCATTTTCTTTTATAATTTACAGTGTACTAAAAGCACAACTAGCATGTTATTAGAAGTAGTATCTACTGTTTCTGTTTGGGGTTTTTTTAACAGGAATTTTGTTGGAGGGAGTAGAACTCTGGAGTTCTCAAGTCTCTTAAAAAAATCTTTGCGAGATCATACTAGATCTTCATAAAACACATCTTCCTTAATATTTGCTGCTGTGTGTTATAGAATATATATCCTAGTTATGCTTTGGTAATTTCTTTTAGTGTGTAGAGGTTTTATAATAGCTGTTCATTCTTTAATGCTACTTACTTTTAAGACATTTGTATACAGTATTAAGGTTAAGGAACATTAAACTGAAAGCTCCATTTTTTATGCTATAAAATATCTTATTTTTTTAATCATCTTCACTAGTTATACTGGCTTTTAAGTAAGAAAAGCTTAAAACTTATATTGACAAATACCACGAAAATGTGAGAAATGTAAGACTACTCAAGGAGTAGTGTTTCCAGTGGGAAAAGAACAAATCTATCTATAGTGATATTACATCAAATGAAAAATAGACTTCAGAATGAAACTACGTGGATCTATGAGTGTATCCAAAAATGGAAGTGTGTGCTGTCACTGACTTGAACTGCATAGCACCATCTGTATTTTGATCTGGTGTCCCATAAAATATCATAAATAAGGCTACTCGGACAAGACTTAGTGGGAGAATGTGTCAGATTGTGGAAAAATTAATTTTCTGCACTCTGCTAATGGAAATAACTTGGCTCAGGTAAGCTTTGTGTCTGAAGTTGGAGTACTAAATTTTGTCCTAAGAGAGAATTTACACTTGATGTGCACTCAAGGAGAACAAGTAGGCATTGATATGTTTTGGCAACTGTTATTCCTGTTTCTGAGACGTGCAGGGTGAATTCAGTGCCAATGCACAGCCCTTTAGCAAGAGGTTTGCATAATGTATGTTGTAAATCAGCAGAAGTTTTTTCCCCTTTCACTTCACTACTTAGTCTCTTCCTCAGTATGGTTTAATGGAACATGCAAAGTTGTTAATGGACTGAGCCACACCTGATCTGTGGGAAAAACAGACATGAGAATGGCAGTAACCACATCCCTGTACTATGAGAGACAGTGCAAGACTACTTGTTTCTTCTGGATGTCTTCCTGGAAGATGTCCTCTGGTGTTCTAGGCCATTTACAAAGTAAACAGCTCTTTGCCTACACAGCTCTTAGAGCCAAACTCTGATCGCTCTCCTGAAGACCATCCACATTTATTATAGGAAGAGATGCAATTTACATCTCTAAGCATATATTTAATACTATGTTTTACCAAAAAGACCCCAAAACAATAATCCTGTTTCTAGGTAAATAACATGAAAAGAACAGAATTCTTAGGAGATGTTATCAGTACACCTGTACACCTGTCCTCTGTATTTCTCTGCTTTCCCCATATCCGTCCCTCAGATTTTACACCTTGTAACCTATTGTTCAGTTTCTACCAAATGTGACAGAAATTTTAAAGTCCAAAACCTGCTACATTGGTGTAAATTTAAAAAAAAAAAGGTGTCTGGAAAGAAGAGAAAAAGACATACCAGGGCCTCTCTTGTGGAATGAGTTAGCAGTGAGAGTTTGCCCATTGGTAAACTAAAGTGTTCATGCTTGAATTCATTCCTGAGCAATAAATATAGGCTTTATTGGTTTTGCTGCTCTCAAGACTGGTTTTGTGATGACCAGTGCTTTTGTGATGTTACTATAACCATTCTTCTCCCTTGAAACTGAGTATCATGACAATACCTGCTAGTTTCATGTAATTACAAGATGGCACATGTGGCAGAAAAGGAGGGTATACGTAACTTTATGTAACTTGAGCACTGTTTGTTTAGCAATCAAGCAAATTATTGTTTATGTTTCAGTCCTTTCACTGAATTACTAATTCTCTGTCTTCTGGGAATGCATTAGGATGATCATCGTCACCTCAACCAGTTCATTGCCCATGCTGCTCTTGACCTAGTAGATGAGAACATGTGGCTTTCTAACAACATGTATTTGAAGACTGTGGACAAGTTTAATGAATGGTTTGTTTCTGCTTTTGTCACAGCTGGACATATCCTTCCCTATTCTCTTTCCTTGTATTTTTATAGGAAAAGCCTTTTGCCAGAAAAATGAGTTTGGAACAGATTTATCTATTTATTTATCTATCTATTTATCTATTATTATTAGAGTCGCCAACTTCAGGAAGAGCTGTGTTGGGATGCACAGCAGCTGTTTAAAACTGGGAACAATTGGAAAGGTGGATTTTTACTTCTGGAGCTGAAATAGTCTAATGAAATACGGAGCTCAGATGGAGTAGAGGAAAGAAGTATGAGAGGGTCTGAGCAAGCTTATATCATTCTCTGTTCCCACCCCTTTGATCATGCCAGAGAGGAGAAGTGGGGATGAACATGCTTGGTGTCCATCACACCAGCTGTGAACAGGTAGTGTCAAGGTTTGATCTTATGTGCAGGTCATCCTAGGAATGTTTGTTGTGAAACATTTGTTAGATAGCAAGTAACACTGAATGTCATTTTAATATTAGGGATATGTCAGAGGTGCAGAGAGCATCATCCACATTCAGAATTACTTAGTTTCAAAAAGAACAACTCTGAAGAGATTTGATTATTTTCACATAGGAGAATTTTAAAATACAAAGGTAATGCTTTTTAAGTGTTGGTGCTTCAGTTACTTCTTCAAATGCTTCCTCCTACAAGTCACTGCCATTTCATTTTCATGTACAGCTAAACATTTTAAGTATATGCAGAATTATGTCTGAATGCTTATCTCAGGATATGTTACATCTCTTTTCTTCTTGAAAGCTTTGTTTTCCTTAATTGCTGTACATATGAGATTTATAATGCTTCATGATGTCAGGCTAGAAGATGGAATTAAGAACTTTTTTAATGATGTATATGAGTTGTATATAAAGGTAAGAACCCACTTCTTATGGTTTTACTGCAGTATTTTAAGCATGTTCTGCTGTACATGCTCAGGCATACCTGTTTTAGCATGTTGTCTCATGGGGGCCTGTGGAAGTGGAGAATCACCTGTCCACCTCAGCCAGAGTTGGTAATGTCTCACACAAAATCTGTTTTGCATTAAACAGAACAGATTTTTCTAAATTGTTATAAACTGTGCTCTTTCAGAACTTACCCTTCATTGTAGTCTAGAGGTCTTTCATAGAATAGAATGGTTTGTTTTGCAAGTGACCTTAAAGATCATCTCATTCCAACGCCCCTGCCACAGGTAGGGACACCTTCCACACGACCAGGTTTCTCAAAGACCCATTCAACCTGACCTCAAACACTTCCAGGGACAGGGCATCCACAGCTTCACTGGGCAACAGAGAAGTTGTGGGGCAACTTCTTGTGATGCTAAAAGGAAAGGACTGTTGTACCAAGCCTGGTGGCAGTGCTTCGCTCCCAAAACACCTTGTTCTCACATCTCAGCATTATTTCCACTAGATGGGGTAATGTCAAAGTGTCATGGGAAGCATCACCATCTTGGCTTCCTGCAGGCAAATGATGCTAATTTCCAAAACATAAATTTCAGCTGGTGTAATGATGGATTTGTTCTTAGGAGATGGTGCTAAGGGATGACTCTGCACATATATAGGGAGAAAAAGGGCCTGGAAAGCAAGGATTGTTCAGTTCTGTGCTCTCAATGGCACTAAATAGGCTGAAAGCTAGTAGTAGACGTCACCGAAAATGACATTTTCCAGGGCTGGGAGTTGTGCTTATTGATGAGTTTTATTTCTTTCCCCAGTTTGCAATGAATCCATTTTATGAACTCAATTCTCCTATTCGATCTACTGCCTTTGAAAGGAAAGTCCAGTTCCTTGGGAAGAAACACCTTTTAAGCTGAATAAATAAATTTGCTGAGTGAGTGCTTTTTCCATACTTCCCTGTATGAACTATTATTCTTCTGGTTAGTTTTCTGTATGTTTGATACTCATCTTCTGAAGACTGGCAGATGGATGCTGAAGGAGCTTTTTGGTTTTGCCAATACAGATAAGATCAGCCAAGCTTCTCTGGTTAAGGTGTATCTTAAGTTTCCTTTTATGTGGTTTGAAACAAAGTTTTAAAATGTCAGAGGCTGCAGAGGTACAAACTGAGACATTGGGTGTCAATGGCTATGCAAAGTGTAAGCCTCCTACACAGGGTGGATAGAAATCAGATCTAAATACAAAAGATGTCTCCAGCCATCTGATTTAATATGAGCAAAAGGGAATTCTTGACTGTTTGGCCTAAGTGGTTAACTTTGTTATAAACTTTCCTACTTGCGTTCCTTTGCTAGAGAACTTACTCTGCAGACTAACCAGACCAACCTTTCACTCTGATAGTAAATCAGGTCTCTATTTATTAATGTGTAATTGTATGTATATGAAGTGCTCAATAAAAAGAAAAGAGGACAGATCAGAAAGGTTCTGTCTCCAGTATTTCAAGAAGCTTTGAGAAAAAACCCAGAAGTGGAAAAACTTATTTCAAATTTACCATATGTTTAATGCAATACATACTTAGCTGCAGTGCTGCATCAATGAAATTAATGAAGTAGACCAGAACAGCCATGTCTGCCCTGACATTAATTCTAATTCACACACAAAAAACCCCAAACTAAATTTACATGTTTAAACCCACTTCTTTCCCTTATTTTTCAAGTCCTGAAACTTTGTTTTTGCAATTGTATTTAGAGTAGGAGCTTTGATTCATGAAATTCTATTTGTTGATGTTTCAAAAGGGCAGTAGTTGGCCTGTCTGGCTCCTATTCCATTGTAAAATGTGTTAGAGACCCTTCTGCAAAACTTGCCATCATTCCAAACCAACAATTTTTAAATTGGTCATTTGGCATATTGTACCTAATGTTTTGTTTAGGTTTACAATCTTTTAAGTATTCTGTTCCTTTTTGCAGCAAATCTGTATCAGCTATCTTCTTGTACTCTTTTTTTAGATGTCTGAAAAGTAATTTCCAAAGGAAGTGGCATAGTGTTCTCAGTACCTTTTCCATAGTCTGTATAATGAAAGGGACCACATGTGTAAGTGCTATAAATGTATAGTCAGACATTATTTCTATGTTTACTGCTACACTGTCACTGTAAAATATTCCATAAGAAAACAGAACATGATACAATGATTGCAATACTTACCTTAAATAAAACATGGAATGATGCAGTATGGATGCACGTTGAGTATACTTAAAGTGATTTAGAAGAAAACTAGATAACCTCAGTAACACTACCTGATGGGGTGGTGGGTGCAGATGGGAATACTTGTCTTTGCAATGTTATTTCATACAACCTGCATTATACAGCAATTCAATAACATCATGTAATTCCATATAAATTAACTGATTTTTATTTTTTTTCTGTATACGTGAAACCAAGAGAAACACACCTGAGGTAAAGCATTCTTGCTTATACGATAAGGATGTGTTAAGGTGCAGCTGTTTTCTGCCTCCTCCTCCTCAGTAGCACAATGGTTGGGAAAATACTATGTTAAGATTCACTGAGGAGATACCCAAGTTAAATAATGACATACACAGCGGTAAGAAAAGGTTTGGCAAAGATGGAGGATTAGTGCTAACAGTTTCCAGCACTTACAGAAACTGTGCCCTATTTTTTTATAACTTTATTTGTTGCTGCAGTAGAATGTTAAGTGAAAGCATTTTTTCTTTGCCTGATCTCTGAAGGCAGTGAGCCAAATGGTGCCTGTTCTTATGCCCCCAATGCATCTTTCCCTCCTTCTTGTGAATATATAGGAATTGTAGATGGGAAATGCAGCGTCAGGTCTATTTGGGCTTTATGAAAACAGACTGTTACTGGCCACAGGAACAGGCGAATTTATCAGTACATTTATCAGCAGTTTGTGGTTGAGGAGCAGTCTTGTGACAGAGCTCCAAAGGGCCTCTCTGTGCACAGAGGAACACTTATTTATGCTTTCTACAAGGTGCTATTACTGTTTAGGTAACGTCATATGACTTAGGAGGAAGCTCTGTTGGCAGCAGAGCAGCTGTTGAAGGAGCAGTCTGGTTCTGGCAGCAATTAAGCATTGATAGTGTTTGCTGTGACACAAGCTGGCAGCTGCCCCACCTCATTTCTTCTGCCCCTTCCCATTCTGCTGTTCTAACAAGCACAGCTTGTCAGAAGACTTTTGCTTCTGTAAGTACTCAGTAGTCTCCCTCTGAGACCAGTTCCTGATCTCAATTCCTATACTGTCTTATTTATTACAGCATGTATACCCCCCTTTATCTTTACTAGCCACTTTTGTGATTAGTGTACAATTGTCAGACAGCAGCTCCCAGGGCATGAGTAATACACATCTATGGGATTATGTTTTGTTAAATCTACTTTATTAAACTTTATTAAGCCAGCTTCTCAGATGGCCATTTGATAACCATGATGTTA
This sequence comes from Pithys albifrons albifrons, assembly GCF_047495875.1. Lineage (NCBI taxonomy): Eukaryota > Metazoa > Chordata > Aves > Passeriformes > Thamnophilidae > Pithys > Pithys albifrons. Next base: position 10,640,725 of record NC_092458.1, read on the forward strand.
CATGGAAAATGGGGAGAGATGGGAAAACACAGGTGGATGTCTGGGCACAAGACCACAATGGTTCTCACCATTCAAATAAGATTGCTAAAAGGAAAAAATAAGGCTATCTATAGTACTCTAGTCACAGTATCTTCAGCTCTTGCTTTGTTTCAGCCTTAACCTCTGCTAAAATGCATTTTAAAGGAAGGTTTAAATAGTAAGTAGTCATTTTACAACACTTTCATGTCACTAGCTTAGTAGCTCCTAATGCAGTTTTCATTTCTAAAGCTTTTTGTTCCCTCATCCTAAGATTAGGAGCAGTTTAGCTAAGATTTTCTTCACAGATCCTTTCATTCATTGACTAGAAATTAAATAGGAGTAGCAGTTCAACCTATATTTAGCTGCTCAGTGACTGAAGCTTAAAACACAGTTCTGTTGCTGTATGTGCAGGACTGCAAGGATGAATCAGAAATGCACAAAATGTAAAAAGATGTCACTTTAAAGCAGGAGTAACAGATCTACAGGGTAAAGTTGTCCTGGACAGGTTCAAGTAAGAATACAATACATTCAGAAAAGTGTACTATGAGCAACAAGAAGGGTTTGTTTTTTGCAAGCTTTACTTCCAAATAAGTACACCTGGTACAGACTGATCACATACTTCAAGAGGAAATGCTTGCTAGTACCATACTCTTAAGAAAGACTTTTCTATTGGAACACAAAAGTTGCTGTACAGAAAGCAGTTGTTTAAACATTGCCTGTCCTACAGGCCTCAGACTTCCTTTTCCAGTCCACAACATGTGTTACCTGTAGCAGTCAGACTACAGATGGAAGCAACAGTGCAGTCAGTTTTGCTATTGCAAGGGCAGTGGTTACTCTGAGGGCCAGTATTGAACAATTTTTCATACAAGTATCCTACCACTTAAACTGCAACTGAAAGCCTCAAATATACCTGTGGTTTTGTCTGCAAGACAGCAAAAAAGACTCCATTAAATACAGAATTTGCTCCTGTTCATCATTATGAAATTAGTTCAGTAATATAAAGACATTATCTTAAATGTACAAGTCCATATCCTAAAATAGCAATTTAAATAAGGATCAAATTCAGCTGAAACACCATCTATAGTTATATATTTGTATTAGGGCTGAAAGCTGTCAAAATCTACTGTAAGTCAAGAGCTTCCTGAGTTCTCTACATATTGCCAATCCTTAGTTTCACAGTGCAGATATTACTGGTCAACATTCATAGCTCAGGTTAACAGGAACAAGAAGTTTGGAACTTTAAGGCTGTACACTAAAAGTTATCCTAAAAAGTGTCATAATGTGGATCCTTTCAAGTGCTATTAAAGCTGACTGAATAAAGCATTTCTTTTTCAAAAAATGGTTACACTTAGGTTACTCAGATTTCTCACCTTACTGATCAGAAACATGCTAGGATAGACTTAAGGCAAAGACACATTAACTTTAAAAATCATCAGTATTTTGCATTAAACTGCTGGAAAAATTAGTGCAGCATTAGAAGAGTAAGTGAAAGGAAAATGGACATTAAATATGTAGGAAATATTTCCTACTTAAAACCCTACACAAATTACAGCAACATTAGGCAATTAGGAGACCTGGAGGTAATTTATGTTAACTTACAATAAACACTTTAGAGATGAAATACCACTCACAGCAAAAGGAATGTAGTGAGACTGAAGTTTAATATCTAGCATTGTTAAGAAACCGATGTCTAATAAAACGAAAGTGGAATGCTGATTTCATAGAAATATACACATATAAAAGTATCTTTGTGCCTGAATTCCAGAACAGTTTCTCCAAAGTAGTGCTTCTAGAACTTTCAAGTTTTAATTATATTCAAAGACTTTATCATTTGAATAAAGTTGGCAAATTACATTCTTATGTTTTTACTTGATGTCTTCCTACATAGAAAGTGTCACTAATTCAGTAACGGGTTACTCATGAATGGAGATTTTTCTTTTTCTCCCCCATGAAAGCAGCAGAATATTATGAATTTAATATTAGAGTGAAACCCATTTGTTATTTTATCTACTACATCTTTCCCATTCATTTATAGAGCAAGCTAGTAAACAGTAATTTGGCAAAAAGAAATTAAAGTCAACAACAAGATGAACTCGGTTTCGGTTTCCGATGAAGGTTTACTGTATCTGTTTGAATAAAATGATCTGATCTATCTTCAGAGGCTAGAACTCTTCTAACAGCTTCCTCAAAGGCTGCTGCAACATTAGTGGCATCCTTTGCACTGGTTTCAAAATAGGGATGGTTGCCATTATTCCTGCACCAGTCTTGGGCTTCTTCTGTGGACACTTGCCTTTCGTCAATATCAACTTTGTTACCCAGTATCACAAATGGGAAACTTTCAGGCTCCTTGACGTCTGCATAGTAAATGAATTCCTTCTTCCAGTTGCTTAAGTTTTGGAAGCTTTGCGAGTCATCCACACTGAAGGTTAGCAGGCAACAGTCAGAACCTCTATAGAAAGGAGTCCGCAAGCTCCTAAATCGTTCCTGCCCTGCTGTGTCCCATATCTGCATTGTAACAAAATGTCCATCAACTTCCAACTCCTTATTTAAGAATTCCACACCTATGGTATGAAACAGCTGTGCATCAAACTTGTTGGTGACGTATCTGTTCATAAGCGAACTCTTCCCAACTCCACCATCTCCCAGCAGTATTACTTTAAGGAGGGATGATTTTGCTGCCATTGTTACAGGAAAAGATCCTCCTGATTTCCTACACCTGTAAAGATTTAAAAAAAATTCATTAAAAAGGGAAGAGTTGGGAGCAGCAAATTTTACACACAGAAATATCTAGAATGTGTTAGAAGTCCACCAAGTTTCATGTACAAAAACAGAAGGATACACTAAACAGGTAAAGTGTAGATATTCCAGTTAGAATACCCACAGAATACTGTGTTTAAATGGTGTCTCTTCCACAGACTGCAGGATGCAGGGCAGTCTAAGCAGTAAATTACTAGTCTGTCACTTAAAAGCCCCAAACTCTTAAACCCCACCCCCTTTGTGCAGCAGGGGTGTCACATCACATTCAACAAGTGCAATGATTTATGTGCACTGAAAAATATCCATGACAAAAAAGTGAAATGAGAGAACTTTAGAGAACATGTACACTAAACTAGACATTTCAGTGCTGTATTTCATTAGCAAAGTTATTTTTTAAACCAACTCACTGCAAACAGTTATCAATAGAACAAAGGCAAATGCTGTAATTTTATTTTAAAACTCACATGACTAGATATCACACAAATATTCAGTATTTTATAGTTTACTCCTTGCACAACAACACTGATGAATGAAATACTATTACAACTACTACAAAAGCAAATTCACTGTTGCTGCTTTAGTGGCAATCAAGGTGCCAGATACTGAGGTCAAGCCTACACTGACACTTCAGTTAGTAAGTGTCAACTTCCCACACTAAAACTGTCAAAGTCTGGAAGTGATAGTGAATAGACTGGCTGCCAGCATGGGGATGGCAAGTTAGTGGCACCAGTGAAGGCTTTTTAACTGTCAGACTTATGGGAAAAAAAATTCTCTAGCATTAAGGTAGTTTGCTCATTAGAGCTTTGTATCAGCCCAACCTTTGCCATCACTGCCATAGTGCTAATACTGCAAAATAGTGTTTTAATTGCTTGGGGGTAAAGTTTCGTTTTAATGAGTCCAAACTCAAGTCCCTATATGAGGCAAACTGCTGTTCCTAAACCTGCCTGATAGAAAAAGAGTTCAAAGTATTCAGCCCAAACAGGCTTCTCTGAAAACAGCATCTATTTAAAATGGAAATGAGTCATAAGTTGCCTAGTCCGTCTCTTTCTTTGAAGGAAGGAATGTGGTCTTGCTAGTTGTAATTAGTGTTACTGGCATATACATCACCCACAGAGCGTGACTGTAGCCTTAATACCTGACACAAGCTGGTGTGAGAGTCATATGACTCTGTGCCACCTTACAATCAAGGCCTACAGTAGGAGTGAGAAATTTCAGGAATCTTTTTATCAGTGACTTTTCATCTTTTATTTGTTACACACAAACTACAGTAAGACAGAAGGAATACTTTGAAGCCTCAATACAAATTTCAAAATATAATTAACTGGCTACTTCCGTTAAGAATTTGTTCAGAGCAAGTAATTTAACTCATTCATGCTGTGTAATTAACAACAATGTTTATAAATCCTGAATTTTGTACACGTTCGTGTGTGTGTGGCTCAGCTTCACGAACGCAGATTTGGGAAGGGCTGTCCCCACGTGGGTGTGCCCTTCCAGCCTGCACAGTGGATTTTAGGTGAGGCTCAGCATGCGCAGAACTGGCCCCACCGTTTAAGTCCTGAGGTTCATCTGCCACGGCCGAGTGAGCTTGGACAGTGACACTGAAGTCCTCAGGACTAGAACCTACAGCACCTGGCATTTCCCAGGAGGTCTCCCATCCAAGTACTAATCCGGGGCTGACCCTGCTTAGCTTCCGAGATCTGACGGGATCGGATGTCAGGGAGGCATTTAACTGCCTTACACGTTCGTGTAACAATGTTAAAACTGCTTAGGAGCAACAAGTAGATTGCTGTGGTTCGGGGTATGAACACACATATTTTAATGTATGTGAAAAGCCTTAGGAGAGTCACTGGAATATCAGTTAGAGGTTCACGTTTAACTCTTGAAAATGGCCCAGTATATTCATTTATCTCCCTGATTTCTACTGTTGCTTAACGAGTAAGTTATCTAAGCTATGCCATTAAACAGGAGCTGCTTCTTATAACTAACACTTTCATGAGAACAGAGGGTTCTCCTGTTCTTCCGCTCCAGTGTAGGGAACAAGTTACAATTTATTTTTTGTCTTACAGAAATCAGAAGTTCCCTAAAAGACACAATGTGAATAAATAAATGACTTAAGTAGTTCTAACTGGTACTGTGCACTCCTTTCTTTCAGCCTCTGTGTTTAAATAAAGGCAGTTATCACAGAAGTGCCTCCATGAAGCCCCATTTTCAACAAAATAAAAGTGAGGAAAGTGTTAACAGTAGAACCTTCAGAGCCTGCAGAAGTAATTTGCACAATTTCAACTATGTGGGCCATTACAGTGAGGTGGAAGAGACTGATGACCATGAAATTAGTTTTACTGGGTAGACAATTACAGACCAACCAGAAACCATTAAAAGTGTCTTTTCAATTAGAACCAAACTGGTCCTTTCACACCAAGGCTACAGAAACACCATCCCAGGACTTACTGAAACTAAGTATCTCAATGTTATGTTGCAGAGCACCTTGCTTTTCAGGACATCCAGTTGCCACAGCAGAAGTTGCCATGCTAGGCTAGCAGTTTAGTTTTTTGTCAAGTTTTGAATCCTAAGTAATGGAATATAGGTTCAGTTATTTAAATAAATGCTTATAAGCCAGATCTGAAACAGCATTAAGAAGTATTTTTGTTTGAAAGTAGCAAAGACTTTATACAATTATAGTTTTCTTTCTATACAACAGACTTGTCTGCAGCCTCACTGATCATGTGATTGAGAACATCTGCTGAACCAGAGTGGCAGTTTCTGGCACCTTTTGCATTTTTTTTTCTATTTCACATTTTTAGTTATTTGAAGAGCTCAATTTTTGTAATTATTTCTTTTTGCCAAGTTAGGAAGCCTTAACATTTCAGTAAGTAAAGCAATGATAAAATATTTTAGATACTTGGAGAAATAATGTTATTTCTCCTATTATATACTTCGAACCTATCTGTATAATTTGCTTTTCAACAATGTTTTTGGAATGGTCAACATCTGATACCATGTTTCTGAAGATTTATTACCTTAATTCATCAGTTTAAATCATTTTTAAGCATCTGAAAACTAAACAAAAGCTTAATTCCTAATGTGCATCTGATTGTGCATCAGGAACTGCAAGGCACTACAGAATTACAGGTAACTTCATTCCAGTTACTTCTTACTGAGCTGCACAATTAGTTTAAAGTAAAAGTAGTCCCAGCCCAGTACACAAAGGAGTCTGTAACAAGAATCTTCCCTCATGTTCCTCTATCATTTCAATAGTCAAAGAAAGTCAGAGGAAATAAATAAAAAGCAGCCCCACTCTGATTCATTTTGATAACCATTTCTGAATTGCTTCCACCAACTTAGCAGGACTCAAGCACTTAAATCACTGACTTCAATATTTCTGTTAAAAGCAGGGAATGTTTTCTGCTAAATATAATTTTTAACATGATCATATGCCATAATACAAAAAGTACATTATTGCTGCCTTTCAGGATGTCCCTTTTAGACAGTGAAATGAATTACAAGTCAAACATTTACATTTTCAGTCCAAATATTTGCTGTCTAGACTAAAGACAACATGCTAAGCAACCTCAGTAAAATCGGTTCACATTACAAAATCTTCAATTCCCAGTCCCTCAGAGCTTAGTGAAACTCCACTGCCTTGTCCGGTCTATCCATTTAGATTGTTTCCACAAATGTCAACTTCATACTTTTCTTTTAAGTGCAAACACCTCTTTTGCTTATGTACTGCAGCAGCACTCAAAGAAAAGTGAGATTCTTGGTCTCAAAAACCATAGCAGCAACATGTAAACTTAGTCTAGGAATTTGTCTTTTTTAACTATGAAAATAATTTCATAGATTAAGGAGGATCTGCTTAAGCCACAGCACTGAAGGTTGAAGACAGGTGATGAACTCAAGTTCTCTCTACGGAAATACTGTTCCCCAACACAGTGACTACACTGTATCTCTGATGTCACCAACCTACAACCCCATGTAACTATTAAGCAAACCAAGTTAACTGGACCTATTCATAATTTCACTTTTAGCACACTAATACCAGACACCACAGCACACCATTAAAAAAAAACCCAACCAGTCAAATAGAAAAACACAGGAATTATATCCCACCTCACTTCCTTTTACTTTAATAAGACGTCAAAAACTGGATCTGTTGCAATCCCACCACTGAAACAGCTACAAAGGACACTTCTAATTTCCAGACTATTGTTTCTCCCCTTGTATCTTTCTAACTTGGAAACAGGTAACAAAATTTATTTCAATCACCATTTTCATTCAGTGGTCACTGATGAACCAACCATCTGATACACAAAATTAAGACTAAACCCAAAGGTTTTTGTGAAGATATGCACTACACTGTCCTTTAAGTGTTAGAGAACACTCATTTGACTTGGAGAAGGATAAAGAATCCAAGGTAAGACACGTTTGAGTTTGTTCAAGTAATCATGTTTACTTACAATCTAATAAACTTTCAGGCAAGAATTATTGAAAAAAGGGGACATCTTTGATTTAAGGAAAAAAAGCTTAAGTTGCCAACAAGCAAAATGAGCAGTTCCACATAAGTTATGTCAGCATAACACTGACCATATTTCATAACTTCCTTCCCTCAAATTTACACATATACAGCACATCCATTTCAGCTTTGAAGCTTATTGACAAATGTATAAACCACTGGTATCAGATATTAATAGTTTAAAAAGGCACACTAATACTTCAAGTACTTTGATAAAAACACCTTTCAATAGAAATATACATTCACTACCTCATTAGTCATTATTGCTTCACTATAAAAATATCTGAAAAGAAGTCCCAAGGACTATCAGAGTTGCAACACAAGGAGCAGAATCAAAAACTATGTAGTTGGAGTTGTGGAGTTTATCCATCACTAAACTCATTGCCTATAGCAGACCTGCAGGTCTCCAAAAACCTGAGAAGAATGGACAGAAGCAAATTTCTCACTTTCTCCCCTTAGTCAATCCTCATTCTTGTATTTAGGAGGCAGTAGTTTACATCCTGACCAATTAAGTGGCACGAGAACATTTTTTTTAGTGCATAAGAGGCCACAAGTCTGTTTGACCTTGACAGATTTTTCTCTCAATTCAAATGAAAACACGCAGATACGAAGTCAGGATGCTGCACGTTCTGTACTTTTGCATGTGGTACAAGCACAGGCATTACTCAGCTTCCAAACAGACCCTCCCTTCCACAGGGCACTGACGTAACAGCTGACCAGGAACGCCCCTTTACTGACAGCCACTTGTCAGCTGCCCAGTTCTCTGTAAGCCTGACCTATCAAAGTCTTAATCTCCTTGCAACTCTTCCTTCCTGTATCTGTAGTTGCAGTGTTACACTACGAAGATAGTCTGTATTCTCTTCCAGACAGATGTTTAAGAGTTTGCTGGTAATTTATCTGAAAATTGCCTCTGTTTTCAGCAGCTTAGACATGCGTTATCTAACACCAGAATATCACTAGAATTTATTTGTAATTTCTGATATGAACTCAACTCAAACTGAACTGACATACAGTTGTTGCACTCATTTGGATACCAAAAAAGTTGTATTGAAGGGTTTCTTTATAAGCTTGTTTTTAACTCCTATGTAGTTCAGGATTGTAGTTCAAAACAGTTGCCTGGCATGACTCAGGACTATGAAAGAAGCAGCAGCCAAGGGAAGGAATCCTCGAGTCGACATAACCCTTGGGTCATGAAATCATCCCAATTTCTACTGCCAGAATCACTTCTTTTATTCCAGCTTCTATCTACCCACAAAGTCAATCAGCAAAACTTGTCAGGAGAAATATTTACACTTACACCTCTGCCAGTTTAATCTTGCAGAGACCTGGCTTCACTTCCCACCTCATTCCCCAAGGTCAAGCAGAATGAGCAAACTATTATTTACCGGGATTTAATCAGAGTTGACATTTCTCAGCAGCTCACAGTTAAGCATCTTCCAACTTAAATATTCTACTTTCAGCCAACTTCAAAACACCCTTTGGTGCTGCTGCTCTTGGTCCAACACTTCTAACAACGCATGAGCTATTTGACATTCTCTTTGCAACCTACTTCTCTGTTACTGCTTCCACTCTTTCAACAACTTATCCAACAACAATTTCTGCTCATACATGCTCATTTTTCTCCCTTGCATTAGTTTCCCTTTTCCTTCAGGGAATCTCAAGTGGCCTCTATTGGTCACTTGCCACTATAACTATTTGATGAAACCCATCCCTAGGGCATTAAGTGGGTTACACTGTACCAGGCCAACATACTGTCTGCTTTGTAGCGAATGAAAACAAAAACAAAACACCAAGGAGAATGAACACTATTTAAAACAAACACCAACCCCTTAAGGACTTCTTACAAACCTTTTTGCTGGGAAATTTTTAATCACTGTGAAATGCTTGTGTAAAATTCTAATCCTAAGGAACTGAAAAGTCTGTTTTGCATGATTTATTACTAAACTGACACAAAATAAAACAAATCTTGAAATCTAAATATCTTATTTGACCCTCTACAATTCTTTTTTCTCCACATATTTTTAAATTAAGACAATGAATAGTTGGTTTGAGCTCTCAAAGCAAAACAAGGACTGCTAGAATTTGGGGTCTTTTTAATACACACTATCTATTTTAACTTGACAGAAAAGGCTTCACTAAAATTAAGACAACAGAGTTCCCTACAACCTGAAAGACAATAGGGGAAAATAACAGTTCATTATAAATTTGATGTCAGTATGAAATATAGATATGGCTTTACCCTCCTTTGGTTAGGTTTCTCCAGCAATAGAAGTGGTTTTGGGTATGTATGTCTGAGAAACAGCTCTTCCTCCAGTCTGCCATTATAGCTTGTTACCTTATAAGCTACTATAAAGTCATGGAACAGCAAAAAAAATAAAACAAACCAAAAACAAACTGAAAAAAATCCTCCCCAAACCCTACAAAATAAAAAAAAAAACAAACCAGCCACACACAACAACCCTTGCTCTAAAAAAAGCAAGCATCAACAACTTCAGAGTTGCACAACGCTTTAAAAGTAAAGACAAATAAAACCCACATGCTTATTTAGTATAGCTATAAATTACTGTGGACAAGAAGAAAAACAACTTGTAAGACAGGAGGCTGCATGACAGCTATCTGCAGACAAGTGTTTTAACTTGTGACAAAAATTTAGTCAAGAAATCCCCTATTTGCTTATCCCACCCAAGTTAATAAAAATTAAGCGCTTTCTGTGTTTCTTGCTACACATAACCTTTATATAAAGGCCACTAAGAGAGGTTTTTAAGACTAGATTTCTTGCACTCAGTTGTTTTGCACAAGTTACATGTGACACGGAATTACACTGCCCATTAACCACCCGGACGTCAGCGACTTGCAGTCAATCCTGCCCTATCCCCATCCTTACCCCTCCCCGGTCAGCACCACACCTGAGCCCGCCAATCCTTGCCCTATCCCCATCCTTACCCTCCCCCGGTCAGCACCACACCTGAGCCCGCCAATCCTGCCCTATCCCCATCCTTACCCCTCCCCGGTCAGCACCACACCTGAGCCCGCCAATCCTGCCCTATCCCCATCCTTACCCCTCCCCGGTCAGCACCACACCTGAGCCCGCCAATCCTGCCCTATCCCCATCCTTACCCCTCCCCGGTCAGCACCACACCTGAGCCCGCCAATCCTGCCCTATCCCCATCCTTACCCCTCCCCGGTCAGCACCACACCTGAGCCCGCCAATCCTGCCCTATCCCCATCCTTACCCCTCCCCGGTCAGCACCACACCTGAGCCCGCCAATCCTGCCCTATCCCCATCCTTACCCCTCCCCGGTCAGCACCACACCTGAGCCCGCACAGCCCCATCTGCCGCCACGGGAAACTCCACTGGCCCCGCAGAGGGGCTGAATTGAGTCTCTGGTTCAAAAAATGAGAACTGAAACCCCAGGGCGCCCTGAGCAGTCCTGTCCCTCTTCAGCACAGAATCGATTAGGTTGGAAAACACCTCCAAGATCACCGAGTCCCACCTATGACTGAGCACCACCGTGTGAGCCAGACCATGGCACTCAGTGCCACGTCCAGTCTTCCCTTAAGCACCTCCGGGGACGGCGACTCCACCACCTCCCTGGGCAGCCCATTCCCAGCACACAGCAACGAGAAAAGGCGACAAAAGGAGCCCTAATATTTCTTCTTTTTCCGATTTGAAACGTACTGACGACACAGGGTCGAAACCGAGTTTCACCCTGGCAGAGCAGAGATCTTTATCAGTGCCGGGGAAGCGCTGCGGGGTCGGCGCCGGGAACAGCCCGGCAGGACCCGCTTCCCGAAGGAGCCACCGCCTGCCCGGAGTCACGGGATCCCGGGTCACGCCACATTCCCCACCGCCCGCACGGGCTCCGGGCAGCGCCCGGGGCCCCCTCCCACCGCGGCCCCGGTCGGGGCTGCCCTCCCGCTCCCCGCAGGCCGCGCCAGGAGAGCCGAGCAGCGCCTGAGAGCGCCGGGGGAGCGAGAGGGGAACGCGGCGACAAGGGCAAAGAAAAGAACACAACCTCACTGGGCTCCAGACCGCGGGAAGGCGACAGCCGCCGCTCCCGGGCGCGCTGGGGAGGCCGCTCCCGGCCCGCGGGAAGGGCTGTGGTCGCTCCTGCCACCACTACCGGGCCCGGCCCCGCTCCCGCTGCGCCACCGGCGGGCCCTGCGCACACAACCAACATGGCCGCGCGCGGGGCGGGGCGCGGCCACGTGAGCCGAGTCCCGCGACCCAGGCCCCGCCCACCGACACCGAGGCCACGCCCCCCGAAGGAGGCACGCGCTCTGGCCGGAGCTGCGGAACGGGGAGTGGGAATGGGAATGGCAGTGAGAGTGGGAATGCGAGTGGGAGTGGGAATGCGAGTGGGAGTGGGAATGCGAGTGGGAGTGGGAATGACTGTGCCCACCACCAGCGCACTGCACGGCCTGTCGAGGGCTGTGCCTCCCATCTATCACTATTGTGTGATGCCTGAGAGCGGCCACTCCGTTGTGCAGGAAACAGATCCCACTATTTTGCTCCTGAATGTTCCGCATTATTCAGCTCTGGAATACCTTTATAAAACATTTGGAGGTCGAAGTAATATATTAAAGGCAGTAGTCTCACTGTGCTCCACATTAAAGGACCCCAAGCAAGCAAACTCATGATTGTAAGGCAGATCCACTTTATAAGTAGAAACATTTAAAACCATACTTGTGTCAATGAAGTAATTCACCAAAATACAAAAAACACAGTTTAAAAAGAGTAGCCAGGCCCTTTTTTTAAATGTAGTAATTTAGAATAACACCAACCTGACTGTTTAAACAAGATCACAAGGAAAAAAGGGCTAAAGAAGCTGGTGATAAAGTCTTTTCTGTGCTCTTGCCACGAGGATAGGGCAAAATATAATTAAAATGAAAAGAGCAGAAAGAGGTTCCCACATCAACAAGAGGAATAGGTGATGACGGGCATAAGTAGACCCATTTCCTCAAGCAGTCATCACATGCTTCCCATCATAAGGAAGATACAATCAGACTGGAATTGCCACTCGCAGAGTTGTCTTGTTTTGGATCAGACCTACAACACAGCCCAAAGAGTGGAAAACAAGATCTCAGTGATGCCAAAAGGAGATGTCTCCTACTGACAGGAGCAGGATTACTAAAAGGCAGTCCATGCTAGAGGCAAATCTGATGGATACCAGATTCATTCTTATGTAACAAAGCAGGACTTGGAAAATGTTCAAGTACTTTTTTCCTAGGATTTGCTTTCATTCAATGCTATACTAAAATACAAGTGCTGGAGAGATAGAAAAATGGCCTTTTTAAATTATGGTAATTCTAAGACATAAATGTTCTGATCAGTTATGGCATTATTTTGTCATTTAAAAAGAAAAAAGCTTCATTTATAAGTGGAGGAAATAATTACTCTATTTTGCACTTAATACATTGTGGGGTGAAGCTATCATGTTTTTATTTTGAGACAACACTGATTCTCAGACACTTGAATACATTTAATGAAATTTAGAATCACAGAATAGTTTGCATTGGAAGGGACTTTTAATGGTCATCTAGTCCAATCCCCCTGTAATGAGCAGGGACATCTGCAACTAGGTCGGGTGGCTGAGAGTCCCATCCAGTCTGACCTTGTTTCCAGGAATAGGGCACCTACCACCTCTCTGGACAACATATTCCAGTGTTTCACCACTGTCATTGTAAAAAACCTTCCTAGTCTGAATACAGTCAGTCTGTCCAGTCTGGATCTACACTTCTTTAGTTTACAAATGTTACCTCTCGTCCTACTGCAACAGGCCCTGCTAAAAAGTCCGTCCCCATCTTTCTTATAAGTTCCCTTTAGATCCTGGAAGGCCACAGTGGGGATCTCCATGGAGCCTCCTCTTCTCCAGGTTGAACCATCCCACCTGTCTCAGACTATCCTCATAGAAGAGGTGCTCTAGCCCTCTAATCACCTTGATGACTCTCTTCAGGATTCACTCCAACAGGTTCATGTCCTTCCTGTGCTGAAGACCCCAGGGCTGGATGCAGCACTGCAGGTGGGGTCTCACAAGAGTGGAGTAGAGAGGCAGAATCCCTTCCCTCAGCCTGCTGGTCATGCTGCTTTTGACTCTTTCTGGATTGCAAGGACACATAGCCAGGGCATGTCCAGCCTCATCTACCAGCAACCCCAAATCCTTCTTGTCAGAGCTGCACTTCACACATTATCCTCCCAATCCGTGTTGACACCAGGATTGCCCTGACCCAGGTGCAGCACTTTGCACTTGGCCAAATTGATCCTTATGATATTCACATGGACCCATTTCTTCATCTTGTCCAGGTACCTCAATTTTTTCAAGTTCTAGTTAGAAACAAAATTTTTGAATTTCTCAGATAAGATGTATTTTTATTTCTTCTCCATTGGAACGTAAAAGAAAATAGAAAAGAACAATGGTGTAATCATAGCAATTACGCTTATGATTTTACGGGCATAATGGAGCCTCACAGGGTTGCACTCATGGTTAATACACAAGCATCAGGGTTTGAGGATCAGGAACTGAATGTCTTTTCCCCTTGTGTCCACTCTGTTACTATTATTCATGTAAGTAACAAAACCAGCATTTGCTGTAGAACAAATAATGCCACTGATAGGGCCAGGCACATCATGTATACCTGCTGGTTCTGGGGTCAGATGGAATAAAATGCCCAGGCCAGGGTGTGGTTTGAAACATGTGCAGCAAAATCACTGCCATTTTAAATTCTACAGAAGTCATAGGGTCCCAGTGGTGGGTGCTGTGGGGTCTGTCCCTGCCTGAGGCTGCTGCCTGACCATCCCAGGGAGGTGAGCAGGGCTGGGGCAGTGCTTGGTGGGAGTAGCTGCTTCAGGGTCCTGCTGCCAGCAAGAGCCACGTTTTGGCTCAGACACTGAACAAGCCTGGTGGCCCATTCGTGCACCCCACCTTGTGCCCCAATCCCCATGAACAGCACGACCTTCTCCCCAGACCTGCCTGGTTTTCACTGGCGTCTTGGCAGATTTTTATCACCAGATGTGTCCTGCTCTTTTTGGTTGGGTGATGTGGGGCAGTGACTCTTTTTACTGAAGTGACTGTGCCTGCATGCCTTGTCACCCACCCTCCACTCCTGGCTCACCTGTTCCTGCACAGCAAACTGCCCTTGCTGGTCCCTCACATGCACCATCACCTGAAAGCTGACTTTGCACCAAGGATTTAATTCACAGAGGGGTATTCATGAAGTGGTGGTGTTAATGTCACATCATAACAAACAGCACAAAACCCATCCCAATGGCAAATAAAGGGCAAATTTCTTGTATGAGTATGGGTAAGTTCTGTATCAGCAAAGCTCTCCTATAATAGAGCTTGTGAATAATGCTTTTTGCCTTGCAGCTGGCAAGGAGACTTAATCCCATCCTGGCAAGTGATAACATGGCCTTAATAAAACATGACTTTGTCACTTCTTGGCTGAATTACAGCAGTACAAAATAAGGGACATGAAGTCATCTGCCTTTGTGGCTCTGTTCATACCAGAATGCAGCAAACCAGCCCCCAAGCAATCTAAGAAATTATCAAAGTGCTCTTGTTTCTTTCCTTATCTTCAGGCAGTGAATTGGCCATTACACCCTGAAGAGTCTCGGAAGGACTGTAATTCAGCATATTTGCTCCTTAACCACAGCCTGTTACCTGGTAACTTTCCTTTTTGCCAGAAAAAAAAAAAGAGCTGTTTAAAGGGTTGCAGTCCTTGGCTTCAGTAGCAAATGTACACAGCACAGCAAAGGCATGCATTTTAAATGAAAAATAAACAGCACAAATTTCCTTCTCATTTTGAAAGTAAGAAAGAGTTATAAACAAATGGCAGCTACGTACTCCCCTAAAAATTGCACAGTAAGGGGGTTATGAGTGAGATGGAAAAGGCACTCAATAGTACAGAATGAAATGGATCTGGGAGTGGAACTCAATCACTGGTGTTAAGGGAATGACATTGATCCCTATTAACAGAGCACTTCTCAGAATACCATGTTTGTTTTTACATTGAAAATTGTATGAAATTCATTATTGTATGAAATTAGCTCTCATCTTCTTAAGACATAAGCTACAGGCTGCTTGATCTTTGAGTGCAATTTATGTTTAAGACTTTATTGCTACTGTTAAATCACAAGATTCAAGAAGCAGTTAAATTTACAGCACCTCTGGCAAACCCAGTGAAAACAAATACAGACTTCAGCCTTGTTCAACATATATTTGTCTCATGTTTGTGTGGATCACCTCTAATATCACACTCCTTTTTGGAGCAGCATCATGGACATGTTAAACATTGTACCAAAATTAATTGCCTACATTTAAAAAAGCTAAGAGATCTTTTTAGCACCTGGAACAAACTGAAAAAAGATGACCAACAAAATAAAAGAATCTCACTTTTCAAAGCTTTTCCTTTATTCTTGTTTCTTGATCCCATAATCCCTGTAATCCAAGAGATCTACATACTCCTGCTGGCACATACGCTGTGTAGCTTCAAGGTGACTTTTTAGAGACAATTTGAGACAAAGCATACAATCTTATCCAGTCAAATATTTTAAGCCTGCACAGTTACACAATCGAGGTAGGGACAATATAACCTGTTGACAAACTGTGGCCTGGAGCAGTACTTTGCTTAGTGAAACTATGACCACACCTATTTAAATAAGAGCAATGACTTACTTGAATGACTGTCTTTCATACTTGGCACTTCAAGTGTGTAGACTATTCTCATATTTAGTGGCACATGCTGCCATACATGACATTTACTTTCTACTAGATATTTCAAGTAATGAGCATCAGATACAAATGTAGATGAAAAAATGGCCAAATTGGTAAAGAACTGTGCTAGGTAAAAATAACAAAAAGCATAAGATGATTAAGAAGGTAACACAGTAATCTATTATTTTGTATACAGTTGCACTAACTGTTAAATGTGAAGTTGTGGGCAGCATGTTTGTCAGCATGAACTAAGCATAAAGTGAAATCAAACCTAGATGAGCTTTTCCACCAGTCCTGGAACAACAAAACCTCATTTCCTAGAGATGTGTCCTCGGCATACTTACTACAATGCAGTTCACTCTCCCTGTCTCCCAACACCTTCTGCTCTTTTCTGCCAGTATTCCCAGATCTCCTTGTCCCAGACTACCATCTGGGCAAGCAGGGGCATATATTTTGCCTGGTTTTTAGGTGATACTAAAAACTGTGTGTATTGAACCAGCAGCTTGGAGCTTAGATGAGGTAACTCCTGAGTAAAGGTTAAAGGCTTCATCTCTTTCAACAGGAACAGAAATTCTTTTCATGATTACTGGATTTCACTAAATTTACCAAACATATTCTCATTTTTCAATGTCTAGTTTTAATTGGACTTGCTACAGAGCCAGCTTTTGAGTTCTTCAGATGTTATTGGAAGGAAGGCAATGGAGAAATGTCTGCTAACAATGTATCACCATGGAAAACTACTTTAAAATGCTGAGTTTATAACTGCGAGGGTACAAGAGCTTTTGCCCTATGAGCTCTGACTGTTCTTAAACAGCATAAAGTTAAGGAATAGATTTAAAAGGGACATGGTTATAATCCATTTGATGACTATTTGTAGTTATTAATTTTATGGTTTCTATACCATAATCCGCAACTGCAGTTGCTAGTAACTGGATTTTATTATTTACACATCTTAGAAGAAAGATCAAGATGTGAAAGGCTAGTAACCCAAAGGTTAGAACCAGCTTGCTGCTGCTGGCACGGCTCACTCGGATGGCAGTGAGGCAGGCTTGCATGGGGGTCTGAAAAGTTTAAGATACTTGCTGTTTACATTTTCTTAGCTGCTCAGTAAACATGGATCTGTAGATACAGCTTAGCATTACACATTTAGTGATGAGCAGTTCAAAACAAAGTGATGTTACATACTACATCACAAATGTTGTCAGTAGTACAACTATAAATTTTACCCTTGGAATATATTCTGTAAAAAACACCATCTATGCCTTGCAACATTTCCCTTTGCCAAGACAAAACTTGGATAAGCTCTGCATTACTGGAATGGCTTCAAAGCCAACTGCAGGCAGAAATTATTTATAAGTGTCTGTTGTTCACAGCAAAAATAGTCTTCTGCTACACGGTGTTCTGACACAGCACAGCACTGGCATACAATTCTCCTCAACAGGACCACGACCTTCAAATTGACTGCATACAATGTTATACTTACTGTGAAACAGTAACACAGAAGTCTTTGCTTTCCTGTAGATTCATTGAATGCTAAAAATAATACTTTACAGAAGTACTCCTGCTTAAATAAAGCAGGGCTACCTGTAAGCAGCAATGCAGCACATGGGTAAGGGCTGGGAAGGAAAGGCAGACATTAACTGGCTGGTTACACATTTGAACACTGAGAGTCTGGCCTAAAGTTTTAATATATACTTTACAGCAGTGCAATTCCCTTAGAACACTCACTTTCACATGACAAGAATCTAAGTAATGTCACAGTCAATACATCACTGAAACTCAGCTGTTAATACTTTACAGAATGGAAAGGTTTGTCTTTTTTTTCAGTAGAATAGTTTAAATGTCTCTTTGTAATATCAGGTTACAAACCATTCTCCCATATACAAATAAAGTCCTGTCTTTTAGTCCTGGCTGGCTTTTAGTTAAACAGCTATTTTCTCATCTCATGCCCCTAACTCCTTTCTCTGACGAGTCATGTGGCTGGAGAGCTCCAGGGCAGTGCCTCAGCCCAGAGGAGCTGACCAGCCCCAGCTGTCAGAGCCAGATGGGTGCAGAAACTGACCTCAATTCCTCCAGCAATTACTCACCAGGTTTTTCTGCTCTGCTGATGCATTCTAGCCTTGAACTGAAAAAGGCCTGTTGTGCATTTGTAAAAGATACAGGGCTGTTACTTAAGTGAGAAAAATGCTAAGATAAATTTTTTTTGATAAATAAATGCTTATAGTATACAATCAGTGAGAATCCTGTTGACAAAAATGTGTATAAAAACTTTAGCTAATAGATTTCCTTCTATTGTTTCTAGTTAACTAGAATGCACTATATAAAAACATTAATTTTCTCAGTTTAGACAGGATGTCCCTATTCAAGAGAGTATATGAACTCAGAAAATAATTAATGCCCATTCATTTCATGTATTTATTTTTTAAAATAAATTTAAAAATATATTTACATATTTTCCTGAAATAAACCATTCTCTGATCCTACATTAATTTCTTAACAGTTGTAGAACACATCATCTTACACTGTAAATCTGGACTGCACACTGATAGGCTGTCACAAGTCCTGTTTCTCTTCCAATAGCTATAAAAAGCTAAAGCAGGATTTCATTATTATTTCAATTTGTTAGGTGCTTTGTTCCTTTTTTATTTTTTTCCTGTTAGAAATTACCTCTCAAACCAACTTACTAACCTAACACCTACTTGCAAAAAAGTGATTTAAGTAAGGAATGAATCCATGCTGAACATTCTGCAATGTGTGCAAGTAAGTGAACTGCAGTTTTGGAAAGAATTTCTTTACTGTAAATGAAACTTAGGTTCTGTGGAAGAACTCTTGCTGAAGGTAACACAATTTTCAAGTACTCAGTCCCTTGAGAAAAAAAATGCAGCATTTGTAATGTTTTTTAATGATTTATTAGTGAATATTTTACTCTTACATACAGTGTAACCATTTTTCCCTTTATCCTTTTATTTCTTTACATTATTTACATAACTTACAACCACAAAGATTTATTCAAGTCATCATCAACACTACATTAGCAAATTTTAACAATGATTTTGCAGTTTTTACTGGCAGCATCTACATAATATCAATACAGAATTTCAAGTTACACAGTTTCAACAGAGGTACCATCTCATATCCATGTTTCCAAACCACTTATTGCACAGGGATAGTGTTACAAACAAATCCATCTGCTGTGATACCACTGCTCTCCACATTCATTACAAATAACGTAAGTCAACATTTGTTCATCTGGATTTGTGTTTCGCACCCAACCTGGAAGAAAGAGAGTTCCTCTGGCGATCATAGTGACAGTGCAATCAAATTTTTCACAGCGCCTACACTTAATTTTGTTTGTCTGTGTGCCATTAATAACTTGTGGAAGCTGATGTTCCTGAACAGATGATTCTGTGTACAGAGCCCTGAGCTGTTTCAGTTCATCACTGGCCATTTCCATCACTGTCATCTCAGCAAAAGCCTTTGGGCTCAAAGTCCCTGTAAAAAGGTTATGTTTCAAGTGGTAATTTTTAGGGTTCTTCAAGTTAGAGATTTTACTTCTGATGCAATTTTTGTACTTTTTGTCATTTTTAGCATGAAGAGCAAAAACATGTTTTTCAATTTCTTTAGATAACTCTAGCCATTTAACAGTTTCTTCTTCTTCTTTGGCAGAACCAATCAAAGCTTTATAGAGAAGATCTGTACATTTGCACCTCAGAGCTCTCATTGGGTCCTGCTGACCTGTTTCCTTAACAACAGACTTAGAATCTTCATTAACAGTGTGTTGTTCCTCAAAAGAAAGCTGATTCATACTGCCCTCTGCATTGTTACATAATGCATTTCCAACAGTTTCTGATGGGAGCAAAATGCTGGAACTAGGACCACCTAATGCCTCCTGCTGACATGGCCCTTCGGACAGTGGCTGCTCTCGAGGAACCACACGGCCATCCTCAATTTCCTCTTTCACAAACACAGAAACTGCCTTTTTAACTTGCATTGGCTGAACACAGTTATTCTTGTAAAGTGCTTTCCACTTTGATAATAACTGCTTTGCTCTCTTTCTCAACCCTCCTGAAGGGGAGCTCTTCAGTACTCTGTATACAGCCTTGGCAACTTCTGTCCCCTGAAGATCTTCTGTAGTCATATCAACATCTTCAAGCTCCTTAAGATGATCCTCAATATCTTGCAAATTGTTCTCAGACAGTAATTTTTCAATACAATGGGCTTTATGTACAATATTTTTCTGATCAGACATTTTTAAACCTGAAAGCAAAAAAAAAAAACTATCATAATTTTTGCTGCATTTATGACATTAATTCATCTTCCTCATATTCACACACGGTTTTCTTTTAATGTTATGTTATTTTACCATATTTTATTTGTACAAATCACTGGGTTTGCCACCATTTTCTTGTAATTGTTCTGGAAAAATGCAAACAAGTCAGCTAGTGGAATTTATGTTGGGAAAATACTGTCAGATAGGAGAGCCCAGAGGGACTGGGGTAGGCAAGTGACTACAAATAAACTCCGTACAAGTTGCAATGACACAAAATAATAGAAAAATGAAAGCGTGTCCAAACGCTCACATTGTAAGGTGCATTTTGGCTGCTGTTTTTTGCAGCTTGTGTGCTTGGTTGTTTTTTGGCTTTTTGGTTTTAAATTAGTAATTCCTATAACTATACACTAACTTACAATTTTTTTTTCACAAATTCTAATGATAAATGCTGAGATGTTTGGCTATCTGTGATTTTTTTTCAGTGAAATCTGCAAGTTTCCTCTTAGTTTCTCATAAGAAACCCTTTAGATAAATTCAAATACATGAGATTTGGCATTAGAAGACTAACTTGGAGTAGGGAGCAACATGTAGCATAGCTATGTTTTCCACAATTTCTTTTTGTTTTGCCAATGTATGTTATAGCCTGTATAATGGAGTCATTGATAAGGGTAGAAAATACATACATGCACTAAGAATGGCCCAGAAAAGATACAAAGTTAGGCATCTTAAGAGAACTTGCAGTCACTTTGTCTTAGTTAATTTTAAATTCTACAGCAGACAGATGAGATACCTGTGAATTGTTTGTGGGTTTTGTCATTTCACACTTTTTCCTCAAGCCTTTGTTACTTCAAAAGAAGAAAGTTAACCAGCTAATGAGGGCTTGGCATCTGACCAAAAACTACTGACCTAAATGAGTTTTTCATGCACTTGGTGGAGTTGTTTTCAGGCCTTTTTTGATCTTTTTTATATCACCATAATTTGTGTTATGGGTTTGGTCAGGTGGGCCTAAATTTAGGTTTTAAAGTTCAGACTAGGCGTGAAATTGTCAGACTTGAGCTGGGCTGAGCTAGCTAACAGCTGACTTCTTCTAGCCAATAATATTGTATTCCATCCCATACTACATCATCTCAAAGGGTGTAAAATTCAGTGGGTGGGAGTGGCTTGGTCAGTTCTGCTATGGCCCAGGTACAAGCCAGACGTGATCCAGCTTCTGTCTTGGAGCAGGCTTTGCTCCTGCTGCCCTGCTTGCATTTTGTTTGAATTCAGGGAAGTAGAAACATTTCTGTTGTTACTCTTTCTATTTCTTGCTAGGTGTCTTTTAGAATACTTACAGATTTAGAGTGAGGCAGTTAAATGCCTCCCTGACATCCGATCCCGTCAGATCTCGGAAGCTCAGCAGGGTCAGCCCCGGATTAGTACTTGGATGGGAGACCTCCTGGGAAATGCCGGGTGCTGTAGGTTCTAGTCCTGAGGACTTCACTGCCACTGTCCAAGCTCGCTTGGCTGTGGCAGATGAACCTCAGGACTTAAACGGTGGGGCCAGTTCTGCGCACGCTGAGCCTCGCCTAAAATCCACTGCGCAGGCTGGAAGGGCACACCCACGTGGGGACAGCCCTTCCCAAATCTGCGTTCGCGAAGCCGAGCCACACACAGATTTAGAGTGATACACTTTGTATTAATTGGGGAGTGGGAAGTTATTTCTTGATATATATATATATATGTAACTTGTGTAAGTGTGTGTTATATTGTAGTTTTCTCTTAATTTTCTCTTTTCTGTATAAATACATATAGTAAGTTTCAGCAAAACCTAGTTTGAAGGTTTTTTTCCTCTCTCCCTCTTCTTTTTTTCCCTTGGCTGGTTGGGGGGAGGAGGAACTCTCTCTCTGTCTTGGACACTTGGCGTTTCACCAGCTCAACCCAAGACAATTTGATATTAGGGATTTCTTCAATTAGTGAACAGTAAGTAGGTGAACACATTTTATTTGGAACTGCAAAGTGAAGGTTTGGGGCTACTCTGCAGCAAGTTTAAGCTAGTGAACTGACATAAATCAGTGAATCTTAAGCCCAAAACACCATTCTGGTTCCTAGATGACCCTCAACTTTTCACCTCCTATGCAAGAGATCATGCTGTATCTCTTCCAAAAGTTTCTCTATAGCTGCTAATGGAAAAACAATTCAGAGTAGCAAACTTTTACCTGATGTCCCCACTTCTGCCCTTTCCCTTGCTAGCTCTGGCATCATATTATTTGAATTATCAGGACAGGGAAGCTTAAAAACAGTGACAGTAGCAGAACAGTTTCAAAATAATGAAATCTACCAATTTTGAAAATTCTTAAAAGTTAAAGACAAATCCCTCTATTTTCTTACAGCTGGAGCATTACTAAAGCACACTCCCATATATTCTGACACACAAAGGAAAACAAAAGGGGGTTTTCAGAATGCAAAGTGTCATGGCTTGAATAAGATTTCCTTTTGAGTTCTTTTCATGAAGGCCTTTGACCAAAAAATGCTCAGTGCATTGTTATTGCAACTTTACACACAAAAATACATTTAACACTACTAATGTTATTCTTCTACTTGCTGAAAAGACAAATTAAATATAGAATGCAGAAATGAATGGTGTGTTGGGAGTGTTGTGTTCCTCTTTTCTTTGAAGTTAGTCTTCTAAAATTTATGCACAAAATCAGTGTTTTCTCTGAAATTACATACACACTGATTGAACTCTAGAAAAACACATCTGCCTGATAGAGACAGGGCTGGCAACACACACCCTTATGTAAAGGAGCTCATAAACAGCATCACTGTTTCCATGATGAAAACTCCTGAGAATGGGACAAGTGATGCAGCTGGGTAATGTGGATGCTCTGCTGCTATGACCACCTAGCCAGCTAACTTATTTTCTGCATGACAGGAAGCTCAAGATTTAAGTACAAAAAGCACAGAGCTACAAAAAGAAAAGGAAAGAGAGCTTGTTTCTATAATCCTGAACCACAGAACAACCCAATCTCCACAGTGAATGCTCCGAGCATTAACTTAACTTGTATTCAAACAGCTCATTCTTGTCTAACATTTTGAAGTCTTGCAAAACCCCCATAATGGCTATTACAGAAACTGATTTATTATTCAGGAAGTTTCAAAATCAGAGAAACAGGATGCAGACTTCAAATACTTAAGTTGAACCCTGTGCATCATCATCTTGAACAGCACATGTAAGTGCATTTGCTCCTCTGTTCTGCTGCAGAACATGCAGAGCCTGTGAGTAAAGCAGTGCTTTCTCATGTAGGGCAGCTCTCACTAGGCAGGACAGTTTTTTGGCTCCAGGATGTTAAGTAGCTGACATTAGAAAATTATTATCTGCTGATTTACTGCAATCCAGGGCACAGCTGGTGAGACAGTTCTGTGTTCAAGCAAAATGATTACCCTATGCCTTAGAATCAATTCTGTTTCTTCCAACACACTCCAAATGTAATTTTCTTCAGTCCTTGTACCTATCTATGTATATACTGTATTACGCTCACGTACTATAAAATATACTTACCCAAATGCAAGATGACTTCATACAGGACTATGGACACAGAGAAATTACAACACACAAAGTGTATATATATGTATATATATATATACACACATATATACACACAAACACACACACAGAGATACATATATTTATATATATATTTATCTATACATACACACACACACACACACACACATATATACATATGGCCAGACTTGGCGAACGCAGATTTGGGCAGGGCTCTCCCCACATGGGTGTGCCCTTCCAGCCTGCGCAGTGGATTTTTTAGGTGAGGCACAGCGTGCGCAGAACTGGCCCCACCGTTTAAGTCCTCAGGTCCATCTGCCACAGCCAAGCGAGCTTGGACAGTGACAGGGAAGTCTTCAGGACTGTCTCCAGCACCCGCGCCCGGTACTGACCGAGATCTGACGGGATGGGATGGCAGGGAGACATTGAACTGCTGGGGACGGTCCCCACTGAAACTCGAAATCACGACCTGGGGATTTGGAGTCCAGAGTGCTCTCCATTACACCATGGGACCGCCCACACACCAATTACTCTGCTGATAATTTGCCCATCCATGTACTTCCACCCTGTGACAAAGGTGGAAGTATTTTGACCTTTCATTAAGAACTATGCTCCACAAGAAGGTTCCTCTCTAATACTGCAAGGTGAGGATCCGTATGTAAGAAATGGTGCACGAAGGTATCACCTGCTTCATGGTGGTGATCCTTGCTCATGGTTATCCACCTGACCCCAGACAGCTCAGCAGCAGAGGAAGGTTCTACTTCAGGACTTTTACACTAAGGCAATAGATTAAATAATGAGATTAGCTCATTTGGTTAGAATACGGTGCTATTAACACCAAGACTGAAGGTTTGATCCCTGTACACTTGGCTGGACTTGATGATCCCTGTGAGTCCTTTCCTACTCAGAATATTCCATGATTAGAAATTTTAAATCTTCTTATTCACGCATTGATCTTTTCAAGTTTATGCAACATTACATTCAAATTCATAAATGTTACAGCAGCAGTTAAATAAGCAAACTGAAAAAAGAATATGGACATCAAACTCTGAACAATTACTTTAAAATAATTTTGGAAATCAAACTATCTAACAGACTACTCAAATTTAAGTTAAAACAATGCTTTCCTCAATGTGTACAACATACAGCAAAGAGGTAGAACTGAGTGACTCCTTTCAAACTTAATAGGCCAAGCTAAGTAAAACTGACAGAAAAAGTAAGTAGTCAAAAATATGACAAAAACAGAACTAAATCCATAATTAAATATTTCAACAGAGTGGGATATTCACTGGTAAATGGCCAAAGTACAAGAAACAGCCAGCAGAGAAACCACTGAATAAACGTAAATAATCAATGACACCAGAGAGGTTTCTGCAGGAAAAATATTCTTGGAATGGCCCTGGCTTTGCCATGTGTACCTAGTTTGTAAAAGATTTTAAGATCCTTCAAGATGAAAGGCAATATATACTTTTTAAGTATTACACTAATTACTGAAATATTACACTAACTGCTCGAACATAAATTTCATCCAAATTAAAAGGAAGTCTGCTGAAGAAAAAAAGTTGTTTGAGCATTTGTTGACCTATAAATCAAGTAAGGACCATGTTTATCACCAAGGTTGACAAAGACCATTGTTTTATGAAATCAGAAATTAAACAGAGACTGCTGAACTTATAAGGAACATGTAAGGTAATCAAATGGTTCATTTTACTACTGCTGACATTCTTCAAAGGATGAAGCAAACCTCATTAATGGGAGTCCTGTGTAGCATTTCATATTAAGCCTGAATCAAGCACCTCTTCTGCTTTTCTAATCAAGGCACAATATGATTTTGCCAGACAAATGTAGAAAACATGTTTTTCTCATTTTTATAGGGAGAAACAAGAAATCACTGGTGCAGTGGTAATACTGTTGTGTATTTTCTAGCCTAATGTTGTAGTTTGGGATTATTATGTAAATTCTCTCCCCTGCCACTTAACTGCCCAGGCCAGCGGTTAACAAAAGAAGTAGTTAACTGTTGATCGCTGGGGTGGGGGCAGGTTTGTCTCTTTTTTGGTTTCTTTTTTTTGGATTTCTCGGGAGTCTTGGCTCGGCGGAACGGGGGAGGGGGGGCTCGAAGGAGGCAGGCTGCCCTGCTGGTTACTGCTGGGGTTTTTTTTCCTGGCTGTCTTGCCGCTGCCCACCTCGGACTACTTTTCATGCCGTGCTGCTGTTGCTACCTGCCTTGGATTTGCTGCTGGTTGCTCGTACCTTTCTGCTTCTTGGACGGGGAACACAGGGGGAAGAGACTGAGTCCATCTGAAAGCCCACTGCTCGTCTGTTTCGCTGGAGAGGGACTGAAACTCACCCTGCAGCCAGCGGGCTGTGACAAGGACACTTAAGTATAACCTTTTCTCCCGGAGAAAAAACCTGCTGGGTTTTGTTGTTGTTTTGTTTCTTTTGGTTTGTTTTTTTTCCCTCTCTTGTGGTGTTGGGGAAGTGGGTTGTACTAGTCTGTTTACATATATATATATATATATATAGCAGTTATCCTTCTTGTATTAAAATTCCTTTTCTTAAATTTGATAAAGAGTGGTGTGATTATTGTGGAGGAGGCCCCTCCCCTGCTTGTGGGTAAAACATTTTGGTTTTTTTCGCCTCAAACCGAGACACCTAAGTTCACTGGGAACCCAAGTATAGCAAGCCTGAGTTCTTTCTTACTCATACTCCTGTTCCTTGAACTCTGATGTTTCTGGTTTAGATCAGATAGAACAAACAGTTGGGAGAAGCCTCAAAACCCTCTGAAGAGAAATAAAATGTTTTAAAAAAAACAAGCTGCAATTGTGAATGGAAAATTATTTCACCACTTGAGGGAGCTGTCGCATAAAAGACCCGTGGAATCTTGTGAAATGAGCATAATGAGACACTCCAGCCAGTTAAGAAAAAAAATAAAACAATTTCCCTATGACCTGTAGGAGATTTCACATTTTTATGCTACCTATTTGCCTAATTTTGGCAAAAAAACCCTGTAGAGTCCACAGATGCTGGATACAGACAAGAGGGAAAGGATGCAACCCTTATCCAGTCACTGTCCTGTACATTGCTCTTTCATTTGACTTTTTAAAATCCAGAATTTGACAGCTTTTCTACCTGATTTACTGCAGTTTGACAAATGCTGCTGAACAAATACTTATAAAATTAACTGAATCATACTCAGTTAGCACTGTTCTGCTCTCTTCCTAGTTCCAAGGGACAAGAAATCCAAGAAAGACTATTTTTTTCTGAAGTTAGGAAATCAATCATGCATTTTTGTTGCAGTAAAGATGTAAGAAAGAACAAATGTGCCACAATTTTGTGCAGCACTAAACAAACATCCTCACCCCTTCCACAACCACACAAGGCATTTCATTTTAGCAATGCACAGAATCACAAAATGATAGAATGGTTTGGGTTGGAAGGCACCTAAATATCACCTGCTTCCAAGTCTCCTGCCATGGGCAGGGATGCCAGTTACTAAATCACGTTGTTCAGAGCCCCATCCAACCTGGCCTTGGACACTTCCAGGGATGAGGCATCCACCATCTCTCTGGGCAACCTGTTCCAGTGCCTTACCACCCTCTGAGCAGACTGTTGCTGTCACTCCATCATGGAAGGCCACCAGACTGACTGGTCAGGCACAACTTGCCATTAGTAAAAGTGTATTGGCTACCTCGAATTACCTCCTGGTCTTTTATATGCCTTAGCATGTCTTCTAGGAGGATCTTCCCAGGCACAGAGGCAAGGCTCACTGGTCTGTTGTTCCTTGAATCTTTCTTTCCCTGCTTTCTGAAAATAGGAGTGATGTTTCCCTTTTTCCAGTCACCAGAGACTTTGCCTGACCACTGTGACGTTCTCAATGCATGAGAACATCTGTTTGAATTCCAAGAGTATATTGAAGGTTATGAGGTAGAGATTGGCTCATATTTACAGTAACACGCTGTAATGCTGTGCTGATGAAGCACTTTCTTGCCAAATCATTAAAAGTTTTCACTCTGATTGCACAGTATAGTGAATCACTTGTGTGTACAAAAATAAATGCTGATAGTCAATAAAAATCTTATAAGTCAGATTGCTCCCCCCAAAAAAAAATCTCAGGTTTAAAATATGGACATCTTGTAATAATGCCAAGTTGAATCAGAGTCCAGAGAAGAGCAAACAGGCTGGTGAAAGGACTTGAGTACAAGTCCTATGAGGAGAGGCTGAGGGACCTGGAGCTGTTTAGCCTGGAGAAGAGGAGGCTCAGGGGAGACCTTATCACTCTCTACAACTACTGGAAAGGATGTTGTAGCCAGGTGGGGATTGGTCTCTTCTCTCAGGCAACCAACAGTAGGACAAGAGGGCATGGGCTTAAGCTCTGCCAGGGGAGGTTTAGGTTGGGTATCAGGAAAAAGTTCTTTACAGAGAGAGTGGTCAGGCATTGGACTGGCCTGCCCAAAGAGGTGGTGGATTCTCTGACCCTGGAGGTTTTTAAGATGAGACTGGACATGGCACTGAGTGCCATGATCTAGTATTCAAAGCGGGGTTGGATTAAGGGTTGGACTTGATGATCTCGGAGGTCTCTTCCAACCCAGCTGATTCTATGATTTTTCAACAGTAAAATGACTACGTAATAGAAAACAAAAAAAACCAACCTGAGACATTTGCTGCTGGAAAGTCAGTCCCTGTGGGAAAAAACACTGCCCTCTACAAAACCATTTGGGGTAAAAGCCTTATCTTTGCTATATACCTTATCTGGTGCAAAGCCATAGTCTATTTTGTCTTCGTGCTGATAACCCTGAAAAACCAAGACAAACTCAGAAGACATGCAAGCAAATGGGTATGAGTATCTTGGAAGGGTGAACACCAGTCCTCTTATCCCTCATCCCAACCTCAGATAGGTGTTTTTTCTCCAAAACATTCTATATAATCAGAAGAAAATGAAAACCACAGCCAAGACAAGGATCAGAATTCAAGTACTCCTAACGGTGCAATAAATTTTCTGAAAAAGTGTGGTTAGTGCTATAGCAGAGAAGGTGCACAAAACAGTTCTGGAAACATCAGCTTACTTAAGGAAACCTACATTCCACATAAACAATAAAAATTATCAAATGCTAGTTTTAACTGAAGAGTCTAAGCAGAAATCAGAGAATCCTCACAGCCAGCTGCCAGACTCAAACCCATGCCTTCATCCTATCTAGTAGGAGAGAGGATTTCAAAGATGTCACCAAGAAACCATTTACTGGGGTTTTTATTTGATCTTGGCGAAAAATCAGAGCTCTTTCTGCCTCTCAGCAGAACTGCCTCCCACCCCCTAAAATTCTGAACTAGACAGAAATTCATCTTCAAAGAACAGACACATGAATAAAGCTAAACTAATACAGTAAGAACTGAGGCAATACAGCAGCATGATTGCCAGCTGTCCGTGACCACTGACACCTCACTGGCCAAGAGAGTCACCTCTCTGTCACAGATCCAGAAGCAAAGGATGCAGTACTGCCATGGAAAAGTAGCTTTGTTCTGTACCTTTTACATCAGTGATTGCTTCAGCTACAGTGCTCTTAATCTGGAGGTATACTATCTTTATCCTGTGTTTCTCTCACTGAAATCATTCTCCCACAGCTTTCTTTTCAAAACAGGGAGTTAGTATGGAAGAGATAGCAGAGTCCATCACATTCATGTGAAGATGCACACAGTTGCCTCTTTTACAAGGCAAATTTTTAATCCTGATTTGGAGCTGCTTCTCCCCAAACCCCCATCTTTAATTAGAATAGAATTCTAATTTTCTTTAAAAAATAGAAAAAAAAGATAAAACAATCAATAGAGTGCTTAATGAAATTCTCAAGCCTCAGGGATCAATCCCAAACTAGAGCTCTCAGCATATTTTCTAATAAGATCAAAGAAACATGCATGGATTAAATGAGATAGGAAAAGCTGTTCTTACCACACTGCTTAGCCACTGGCTTTGTTTGACATCAGTGCATAAGCCAGAGCACGGGAAAATGCTCAAAATATTACAGCTACACCAGATGAGTAACACCCTGGTTCCTTTCATGGCAAAAACTACTAGACGAGAAAATTCTTAAAAATTGAACAGCTAAAGCTGTTTTGAGTTCTAGGATGTTCAGCTGCTGTTAGACACACACATCCCAGCAGGGACATCACCTTGCTAATAACTTAGAGTTAAACTGATTATCACTGGAAGATATTTTAGCTGTACCTACATCTTATTTGCCTTCACAGTGTGAATCCTTCTACTGAATTAAGTAGTTAACTAGTTGAAACCCTGAAAATGTCCCAGGTAATACATTATTCCACTAATATCTTTATTTCTATTGATACAGTTGACTTTTTTACAAACTAACAAGTTAAAAAAAAAGAAAAACAAAAATTTACTTTTAACAAGTTACGGATTACAAGTGTCAAGTGGAGTTACCAGCTAATATCTTCCACAACAGGACAGCCATTCAGACTCACAACTCATTCTAATACATTATGACAATGGGGAAATAATAAAATGTATAAACAGTTCTGAGAGATTTGTCATCAACAGTTTCATTGGTAATTACATATAAATAATGTGTGCTTCTACTTGCTTTAAAATTTGCACCATTTCACATAAAGAAACACTTGCACAGTTTCTGTAGTCTACAACCAGATTATTTTTCCGTATTAACTAACTTTATTCTACATCCCATTTCCTAGTTGGGACACAAGGTCACATGGAGTGCTCTGGTTTTTCAAATTTTCATGACAAAGCCTTACCACAGCAGGCAGAGGAATCCCTTTTCTCTCAGCCACTTTCCACTCCTTGTCAGTATGAGGTACTCGCTGGGGCTTCAAGCAGGTCAAAAGTCAGGCTATATTTTCTAAACATGAACTCCTGTTTTGGCTACAAGTGACAAACACATATCAGAAAAGAAGAGGGTTGAATGAATAAATGACACTTGAGTATTGTGTTCAGTTCTGGGCCCCTCAGTTCAGGAAAGATATTGAGGTGCTGGAGTGGGTCCAGAGAAGAGCAAGAAAGCTGGTGAAGGGACTGGGGCACAAGCCCTATTGAGGAAAGGCTGAGGGACCTGGGGCTGTTTAGTCTGGAGAAGAGGAAGCTCAGGGGAGACCTCATCACTCTTTACAACTACCTGAAAGGATGTTGTAGCCAGGTGGGGATTGGTCTCCTCTCTCAGGCAACCAACAGTAGGACAAGAGGGCACGGGCTTAAGCTCTGCCAGGGGAGGTTTAGGTTGGATATCAAGAAGTTCTTTACAGGGCAAGTGGTCAGGTATTGGAATGGCCTGCCCAAAGAGGTGGTGGACTCACCATCCCTGGAAGTTTTTAAGATGAGACTGGACGTGGCACTGAGTGCCATGATCTAGTAATCAACGCAGGGTTGGATTAAGGGTTGGACTTGATGATCTTGGAGGTCTCTTTCAACCCAACTGATTCTGTGATTCTATGAACTTAAGGAGATGGCTCAGACATGAATTAATGATGCCCAGCTATGGTAAAGACACAGATTGTGACATATGTACTTTGTATTAATTAAGCTGACCTGTACAGTGAAGTTTATCCCTGGATTCAGGCTTTTTGTGGGGCTGCACACAATTTTTCAAAAATAATATAATAATTTTTGTGATTATAAATTAACAGAGTCTCTTGCAAACTAAAGAGTACAGCTTATCATCCCCCTTCAAAACAAGCTTATTATAAAATACATCTGGCATTTCCCCAACATGTCTCTATCATGAAAACAAAAGCAAAACTTCAGCTGAGACAAGCAGAAAATGATAATAGCATTCCTATAACATCACCTGCCTCGGTACCCAACCACAACTTCACTGTGTGAATATTTTTTTTTACTTTGTGAAATAATTGCTTTATTTCCTAACATTCATGTTTTTTCAACAGAAGCAATTTTAAAACAAAAAATATTATTATTGTTAAATCTGACAGACAAAATGAACAATATTTCACTATTTTGCTAAGCAAGAGGATGCTATAAACCTTCTTGCTCACTCAAAAACCTATTAGGTGATAGAAATATGATCTAAGAAGCTTTGCATCACCATTTATTAATTAATTTTGTTCAATATAATTTAGTCTCCTAAACTGTTCATCTGAGTGGATGCAAATGCATATATTCACATTTCACAGAATCACAGAATATGCTGAGTTGGAAGGGATCCATCAGGATTATCGAGTCCAACTCCAGACCCACCACAGGACCATCCCCAAGAGTCACACCATGTGCCTGAGAGAATTGTCCAAACACTTCTTGAACTCTGTCAGGCTTGGTGCTGTGACCACTTCCCTGGAGAGCCTGTTCCAGTGCCAAAACACCCTCTGGGTGAAGAACCTTTTTCTAATATCCAACCTAAACCTCCCCTGACACAACTTCAGGCCATTCCCTCGGGTCCTGTAACTGGTCACCACAGAGAAGAGATCAGTGTCTCCCCTCACGAGGAAGTTGCAGACTGCAATGAGGTCTCCCCTCAGTCTCCTCTTCTCCAGGCAGACCAGCCACAGAACTTCAGGCAGACTGTGAGATCTTCAACATACATTAACCATATTGCCTGACACAGGTAACAGTTTCTGTTCATGAAGTGTGTGTGTGCTCTCTCTCTTAACACCACTGGGATTGTATCACACATCTGGTCTGCTCCCTCTGTTCAATGTCTGTGCACAAACCGCATTTTTAACAGTGTCCTCCAAACACTGGGAATCATAATTCAGAATTCCCAGTACACTAAGATTGGCTTATATACTATAATGCTTTTAGAAGTTAAAAGCTGGGAACAGTTCTGCATTTCTTTCAAGGCTGTAAGCCTCTAGTGTAGCCACTACAGATGAAATTATTAGTTTACTTTTCTGAAAATGTAAAGTTACACTATTGTTTACAATATGGCTCCAAGGACCGGTACTCGAAAAATAAAATAATCAGAGTTTTATGTGTTCTATCATAACTGTAAAAGACTGACAATTTTTTCACTGTTTACCTATAATGACATTACCTCTCAGGTTCGTGCTTGGTATTAGATCTTTTCTCCATTATCTTGTATCTTCCTCTTGAATTTCTTGTTCAGTTACCTTAGCAGAATTAATTCAGTGGGTTTTTTTTAAAACCTATCGAAGAGAAGAACATGTTGTGAAGTGCAGGTTTAACACTGGCTTTTAAGTGACAGTGTGCCCACCTATTTTTCAGTCCTCATAAATATTGCTTATATGCTCTTGCAGATGTCCTGATCTGAAACCTGGACAACCTCAAGCTTTCCTAAGGTGGATCTCATATCCTCCTTTCAGTGAACTTCTGCATTGGCACAGAAGTCCAACAAAACAGACTGGCTTGAATATAGGAGCCTAAATAAACAAGTACAAATGTACTTAGGACATACCTATCCAAAGAACATTTGCTCACTTAATACTTTAGAAATAAAATATGAATCATTTTGGAGACGAACAAGCAATTTTTTCTCTTGAATACATTTCCTTGACAAAACAGCTTTAAAGATTATTCTTACTCATGTAGAGCTAGCAAGGACTTCAATTCTAGAACATTACAAGCAAAAGTAAATGTTCAGTCTTCAATGTCTTTTTATGGATAACTGTGCTGACAAATTTATATAAAAATGGAACATGTAAGTAATGAAGACATGCTTTATGAACTTCTGTGAGCTTTTCATCATTTGTCAGATAAAAGACATTTTATTGCTTTAATGTTCATTTTTCTAGTTAAGCCTCGGCTCTATAATAATTCTATTTTTCATACTTAGATTAAAAATTGTTTCATTGAACTTTTACAGGTTTTCCTCTGAAATGTTATATAACTTTTCCTTTAAAAGTAAATCCTTTGTATGCAGAAGAGCATATATGTTCCTGACCCCTCTACAGTGTACAATATAATCAAAAGGTATTTGTAAGATATTATTAGTTTCTACTAAAATTCTTTCTGCTATAACATGAATAATTAAATATGCAAGTACATAACTTCAGTCTTCATCAAGACACCTGATGGACTGGTTGAAGAAAGACATGAAGTGGGGTTTTATATATTTAACTGTTGAAAGTATTGCACTGAAAAGTGTGAAGTCTGTAATTCCTTTCCATATTTGTATGTATGGCCAAACTTTGCAAACGAAGATTTGGGCAGGGCTCTCCCCACGTGCGTGTGCCCTTCCAGCCTGTGCAGTGGATTTTAGGTGAGGCACAGTGTGTGCAGAACTGGCCCCACCGTTTAACTCCTGAGGTCCATCTGCCACGGCTGAGCGAGCTTGGACAGTGACAGTGAAGTCCTCGGGACTGTCACAGCACCCGGTACTAACCGGGGCTGACCCTGCTGAGCATCTGAGATCTGATGGGCTCACAGATGTTAGGGAGGCATTGAACTTGCCAGGAGATGGTCTCCACTGAGACTCGAACTTAGGACCTTGGGATTCGGAGTCCAGAGTGCTCTTGATTACACCACGCGAACACCCCTTTCCATCTTTATGCCAGCATATTTTATCTCAAAACACCAATGCTGCACAGTAACCAATGTAAGAAATATAAAAAAATTCCCATTAGTACTATCACATAGATCCATTCTGCATGTTTTTAAGGTCAGTCCCTTCTACAGAGTGGAATTACAGATACTTTTGATATAAATGAGAAGGGTAACACCATCAGCAGGGTGCAGCAGCCCAGTCACATGTTTGTCAGGAAGCAGCTGAAGCTGGCAGGAGGTGACTGCTTGTCTGGCCGAGCTTTGGGGTCGGACTCAGGACTCAATCAATTGAGCATCACCACCGTAACCTCCATCCCAGTCCATGGAATTCGGTGGGAATCAGCCTGCAAATCTGCGGCAGTGGGTGGGCCAGCACACACAGTAACTGCGATTCAGAACGCCAGATCCACGGGCTCACCGACTCTGTGTTTTTTCTCCAGATCCTTCACTAAAACTTCACAGAATCACAGAATCAATTAGGCTGGAAAAGACCTCTGCGATCATCGAGTCCAACCTACGACCGAACAACACCCTGTCAACTCGACTGTGGCATTCAGTGCTTCGTCCAGTCTTTCCTTAAACACCACCACGGACGGTGACTCCAACACCTCCCTGGGTAGTCCATTCAGATGTCTCATCACACTTTCTGCGGAGAAATCTTTCATAATGTGCAGTCTAGGCCTTCCCTGGCTCCTCACGCCCGTGCCAGCCCAACACCCTGGGCCCCGCCTGGCCTCACCCCGCTGCTGTGGGGCCTCGCCGCTCCTCGGCCCGGGCACGGCAGCAAAAGCACCCACGGCCCTCCCTGCCCATCCCGCTCCTCCGGGCGCTGTTGCCGCCGTTCCCCTCGGGCCAGCCGGGGCGCGCACGGCAATGCTGGAGGACAATGCGGGGCTGGGGAGCAGCGGCGCGTTCGTGTCTCCCGGGGCTCCCCCGCCCCTCACCCCCAGCGCCAGGGCACGGGCGGCGGCTCCTCATCGAGGAGGGGAAGCCGCGCTCCCGCGGCCCCCGGCGAGGCACACGGCGCTGCTCCCGCCGCCCCCGGCGAGACACACGGCGCTGCGCCCACACACCCCGCGCCCGGCACCGGGGCCGGCGCCCTCACCTCGGCAACGGCGCTCGCAGTGGCACCTCCCGCGCGCTTCCGGCTCCGCCGCCATGGCCGAGCGCTAGGCGGCTGCGCACGGGGACAGGCACGGGACCGGGACCGCTAGACAACGGGACCGGGACTGACAGACACGCGATCGGGACTGACAGACAGACACGGGATCGGGACCGACAGACAGACACCGGCCCGGGGCCGACAGACGGACGGACAGACACCGGCCCGGGCGGACAGAGAGACGGACAGACTCTGGCCCGGGCGGACAGACAGACACTTGATCACTGAAGGCTAAATATTCCCTAGCTAAAAATCCCCCAAATAAAATTTAATCATCATCTCAGTAGTTCTATAATGTGCCCTTCCTGAAGAACTGGGTGGGTCAGAGAGACTGTCTTAACTTTGTTGAAATTAGAGTCAAATATTTCAGAGGTTAATAACTATCAGAATTAGAAATTAATATCTATTAAAAGTCTTTTGCTGTGATGAGCTTTAATGCAACAGTTACACATATGACTAAATTATTATTCACACTTTGTTATTTACCTTTTCATTAATATATTTTAATGAGTTTCAATACCTCTGTTACATGCAGGTGTATGACTGTCATTAACAATATAGCAATTATGAAGTAAATATAAGCAGCAGTCATTTTCATGATCCGGAAAAATTGCATTTGGGAATCCCTTTTTAAATATATAAGAATACAATCTAATAGCTAGAAAATGTTTTTAAGTTCCTTTCAGCTGCAGGTTGAAAGAACCATCTTGTGGGCACATGCCTCTGCATTTCCATATATTCACTGCTGACAAAAAGAAACGTCACCATTAGTTCTTTTGGCAGTTGAAAAAGATTCAAACCTTTTGTTACAACAGTCAAGATGAAGTGGTCGCATCTGTTGAGTAGCTTTTGAAGGATGTAGTATATATCGATTTAGGTAATTAGAAGTTCTTTTTTTTCCCATTGACTTTTAGGCAGAGGATAATAATAGAGTACAATACTGTAATAATACAGTCTCCAAACTGTATTATCAGACTTAAAAGTTACAAATGATGTTATCAAAGTTCAAGCCACTTGATCATAGCACACAAATACTTCCAGTGCAGTTTCCTTGCTGTCTA
Source organism: Pithys albifrons albifrons (assembly GCF_047495875.1). Taxonomy (NCBI): domain Eukaryota; kingdom Metazoa; phylum Chordata; class Aves; order Passeriformes; family Thamnophilidae; genus Pithys; species Pithys albifrons. The sequence continues at coordinate 10,677,235 of NC_092458.1, forward strand.
AAATAATCAAGCAGATAATGGATTTCACATTTCACAGGAATGGAAAACTATCAGAAACATTTTGAGGCATTAATGACTGCAGGCATAATATGCCCTTTAACTGTTTTTATTTGAAGGAGAAACATGTAACTTTTGCCCTGAGCAGTTCCATCTTTGGAATGAATGTTGCAAACAATACCAGTTAATTTGTTGATGCGCTGATGTGGTTTATATGAATGTCTATATGGAATGGATTATTTGGTGCTTCTGCAGGATTTTATTCACAATAGATAAAAGTTTCAGTTTTGCTATTCACATCTCGTTATGCTAGAATTATTTTGATTATCTTCTATGATGAAAAATGACTTGTATGTAACAATCCATTGCAAAAGAATGAGACATAACTTCTGCATCTACTACAGAAAAACTTATGGCAGGTATTGCAGTTTGTACTGATCTGTCCCAGTCATTTTCTCACTTGTTCCAGGAAATGCAAACTATTTTTATCTTGACTTTTGGATGGAATTCTACTACTAAAGTATTTGTGAGGATTCAACCAACAATTAATAAATATCAGCATATCTGGCTACATATCAGACCACGTTCATTGTGTTCACTGTCTGTTGTTTGTGCATTGAGCCAGCAACCTTTGGATATTATGCCTTCCACATGCACTTTGTATCTTTTCATGCCCAGTAACTGCCCATGCAAGAAATGGCCAGCTGCACTTTTTTAGGTAGACTCAGTTTGCTCCACATGTATATATCAAATATATAGTTTGCACTCCAATGCACTGCAATACTCAAGACTGTAATGATTCTTAGGCTTCTTAGTATTTAGAGGCACTGTATAAATTATTGCCATTTGAAGCTAGACAATTTTATTTCAGTAAAATTGAACCTTGATTTTCTTGAACTTAGTAAGGGTAGTTCAGCTTCAGAGTCAGACTAGGACAAGTGAATCCAGAAAAATTTTTGTCCTCCACTGCATTGTCATTTGACTTCCTTTCAGAAAAGATGGAACATGGATCCTAAACTCCTCTCAAATGTGTATGTGTGCATGCACATGCCCACGTGTGTGTGTCCACATGGATGAGTGTGGCAGTGAGTCGCAGCTTCTGGTTTGCAGGAGAAGGTTCTGCTCATCTTCCTGCTCCTGGGGATGGCAGATAATCTCTATCCCTTTTGTTGAAGCTGGAATAGTCATGAAGAAAGTCAGAACAAAGATTACTTGTTTCAATTGTGTAAGAGGACCTTATTTTGTGGCCACTAGGTCATAGTATCTCCTGGACAATGAAAACCATTCTTTCTCACCTCTGTGGGGTAAAGTAGGCCTGCAGTTCAGCAGGAGCTCTTTGTTCCTGAAGGTCAGTTATAATGTGAAGTTTCTTGAACATTAATAATGGATCATTTTTTTCTGCTCTTCTTTTCTTTGCCACTTGGTAACATAATCTTTAATGATGAACATTAAATGCTTATAGAACTATAAAGGGATCTTTTCTAAACAATGATTTGTGTGACTCAAAGACAGTAATGACAAACAAGGTGTTTTACATACTTTATTGGTAATGAAAATTTTCCTCAAAGACATGAATCCACTTACAACTTGCTTAGCTCCATCGAGAAGGAAATAAAGCTTCTGATTTTCTTCCTCCTAGTTAAGTATATGGAATATTTACCTGATGTCTAAGACAAATTGCTTGTTAATAGAATTGCCTTTAAAGTTTGGGGCTTGGCATGCTTCAAAGACCACAGACCCAGAGAGGTAACAAAATTTGGAAGGGTATGCTACTGCAGGACATCCAGGATAAGAAGAAACTAACAAAGCCAGCTCAGCACAGCTCAGCAATAATAGAATAGTAAACACTGAAGACCACCAGGTTGCCAAAGATAAGAAGCCAGCTCAGCACAACTCAGCAATAGAGTAGTAAACACTGAATATGTATTAGATAAATGAAATATATCAAGATTAACAGCATATAAATAGTGGTCATCTTTTCTGCTTGGTGTGCTACCTTTGTGGGTTTGCCATCTAGCACCCATCTTTGCACAAATATGAAATAAAAAAATACCTCAGCTCTGTGTGTGATTGGCTTATGCACACCGGGTGATGAATCCTTATTTTTGGAACAACATACCCTCTAAGTAAGAAGTTAAAATTATGTCACCAGCAGTAGTAACATCCTCTTAAATACGGCTTTATATTCTTGTGGTGTAGAAGAAATGAAATAGAAGACTTAAGAACAGCCTTGAGGAGAATTTTAAGAAATAAAAGCATGTAGAATTTGTAGAAAAGCTAGACAAATAATACTTTAGAAACCCTGACCTTGAATTACAAAATACAGTAGTATTACACTCAAAACGTGTTAGAATATGTCATAAAAAAAATATACTCTGCATCTTGCACATCAGTTTTTCTGTTTCCATTGTTGCATTAAGTTCAAGGTACAGTTTTATTGTTTTGGTTTTTTTAATAAAGAAAAGGATACAAAAATACACTACTAGTAAGGCAAATATGAAAAAATAGGATTAAATCCAGTACACTTTAATGTCCATTATCACGCATCTTCTGGGCATAGACCAGAAATTAGTATAACATTGTCCACTCCAATTTCTCCAGTTTTTCCCTTCCCGCGTTCTGATTCAAAAGTGATCTGTCATAAGAAAATACATGTATTAACAGTGAAAATGTAGTTTATCCAAACATTTAGCAACTCTTAGTTAATTATAAGGCTGTATTTGAGGAATATTTTATCACAATAAAGGACTTAAATCTATCTCGGTTTTAGAGCTTCTGTGTATTATTGGAACCAGATTTTAAATCCTCTGCACAGATTTACAATACCAAATGGATTAGTTTAATAAGATTATCTATTTTCATTGTACAAAGAAAATGCAAATTGAGTGAAATCCTCTTACATTAATGTATTTTTGTCACAGTATGTGTTGTTAATGCAGTTCATTTATTGAACACATTAAAACTTCATTTTCAATCTGTTTGGATCCTCAGGTTTTGTGTGTATATACTATATGTATTTACTCAGTCACTTGTGTGTATTAAGTATAGTATGTACACTGTTTAGAGAGAGGAGGTTCATTTTTATGAATAGGATGCCTGAGGTGTTATTTTATAGTCTGATTCTGATTTATGTAAGGGCTTTCTACATCATTCCAGCTGTGCAAAGGACCTTGAAAAGGGCTTGCATTTCCTTTATACTCACAGTATTCAATTATATAGTAGAAGCCTTTGCCCAGCACTGAAAACATTCAGTCACATAAATGGAAAGCAGGCCCCAGAATTTCAAGGAGAAACTCGCTGAAGTCCTGATTGAGGCAGTTTTCAGGCATACATCAGTGTACAGTACTCCCTGTTGGGTGGGATGTTCTCCTGAGGTGATTGCTCAACCTTGATTATACATGATGTCTCCTTTTGCTCTAATGGTCTGGTTCAATGTGGTTTGAGAGCATCCTCTTCTATGCAACAGAAAATTTTCATTTTTACCGGCATGTATGTATTCTTCTGCTGAATGTGATATTAAGGAGAGATTTTGATTACCTGTGTTAATTTATTATGGGAAGCAGTTTCTTTACAAAATGATAGAATTGGTGGCATCAGTGTTCTAATCAATTGGGGTAATTTGTTTCTGAAATTACAACCAGGTGATAACTCCTCTGCCTCTAAAATGTGGACTCCTGTTTCCCGTTTCAGATAAGCCTTTCAATTGCTGATGCCTCTAGAATGTTGGTGGAGCACTGGAAGATTAGATTAAACTGTTGTTTTGGTTATGGTAATTGGCTTATAAAATGTGTTATACTTACACTGTTAGTTGTCTCAGCTCCCTGAAATATCTCTATTTTTCCAGTTCTCCACCTTTCATCTTTTCCTTTGTTCTGCTCCCAGACAGGAGCAGTTTTCTTGTTTGCCAGGAACACTCGAAGTTTCCCCACTTTCTCACCAGCAAGCCGATAACTGAAAATCAAGCAGTAGCTACTCTTTGGTTTCAGGTCAGTGAGGAGAAGTTTTAGACGCCCCATATCCTTCTTGTGCCCCACAAAAGCTGGAACTGCCATGTAGTACCCATCGCCTTGTAAACAAAAAAAAAAAAAAAAAAGAGAGAGAAAAGAAAAAAAAGGCAGCATCTTTAATGGACTTGTGTTATTTATTAGCAAATTGAATACATGTTTCCTAAGAAAATAAGGGGAAGCTCATTTACTTGAATAATTTAAAATCACACTGGAGAAAAGCAGCAGGGAGTGTACTTTGCAAGAAATAAGCTTGCACTGTTGGAAGTAAGATCACTTTACAGAGATGAGTTCATATTTCACTGGCAATTATAGTCCTTCTTCCTTGCACTATCTTTCAAGGGCAAAACCATCTGTTTTTCAAATGCAACAGCCCGAAACATGCTGCTGTGCCTCTGTGGTCAGATACGTCACTACTTGAGCTAGCTCAGTACTCTCTTCACTGGCCTCTGCACTGAGGAAAAACTCATAAAGGGACTGATAGCTTAATCCCCAGGTCCTGGAGGACCAATGAAGTGACAGACACACACAAAGTGACAGAGGAATAAAACATCTGGGCCTATAAATACAGTCATAATCATCAGATGTAAGTTCAAAGAGACAGGATAAGGCCAGGGTAAGGTCTTCCTGGAAGTGACTGCACAGAGAAGGGATTTTGGGAATTAAATGGAGCAGGAGAGGAGGGATTAGTGAAGAAAGAATGGAATGGAAAGACTGTGAGGGAAAAAGGAGAGAATGTGCATGTAGGAACTGGAGCAAGTGGCCTGCAGGATGATCCACTGGTCCCTACTGAAGCAACTTCTGCAACATTTCCCATGTCATATTCCTCCAGCCATGCTTTTTCAGGTACACTGACACAGTAGTCACACACTGCACCTGTGGAGCTCTTTCTCAGGTTTAAGCAGGCCTCCTGTTGGTACCTGCTCAGGTATTGGTTGTTCTTGAATAGCACCTTGTCCTTGGCTCATTTTGAGGAATGCTGTCACTAGGTTGTGTTGCAGTTTGAGACTTCTTAGCAGTTATCCTGGACTTTTCTAAGCCACGTGAGTGACTACCTTGTCACATCCATCTAAATGATAGATGTGTGATTAAATGTTCTACCAGTCTTGGAGAGACACAACATGTAGCTGGATGAGGTTGCCATTGCCTTGTAGCTTGCAATTCTGAAGTTATGTTCTAATAATTTTTCTGAGATTTTGATCAATTTGTGTCAAAATATGTTGCTGATTACTAGTTGCCACTGGATATTTCAAAGAAACAGTATCCATGCCCAGCATCCCTGCCTCCTCTCTTCTTATATAAAGATAACCCACTGATAGAAAACCTAGCTTTTGATTCTGATTCTGATTTCTCTCCCTCATGCATTATTTTTTGGAGGATGTGAGCTATCAAGTCAAAGCCTAGATAGAGGACAGGTATTTAAATACCTCTATCACGATCAGCAGGATTCCAGTCAAAGTCATCATCAACATCTTGTTTCCAGTCACAGACCCCTCGACCGAAGCTGCAATCAACTGAAAAAAAATTGGCAAAGGGGTAAGAGAAATACTATATCATGGGTACTGTTAAAACACTTCGCTCTTTATTCACGCAGTTATTAATGTGGTCATTCCAAAATTGTCTATAATCTGAGTTCAGATAGTATTGACCTAGATTGAAGTGCAAAAAAGCAAACCATTAGAATTTATGTAGTAATTCTTTCTTTAGCTCACAAGAAGATCTGTTGTGTTTTTTTACTGCCAATCTCCCATCTGCACATGAGTTTATATGCTGTGACTTCTGTATACTGAGTGCCTGCTGATCCCCAAGTATAATTGGAGGTGTTGGTTTTGAACTACAGTATCAGAAATGGTTTGGGATCTGCCAACTTTAAAGTTCTCCTCTCTCCATTTGTTACACTGTTGTAGCTGTAATCAGCTGAGATCAGCTCCAGTTTTATCTGTTGAGAGAAGCTGGCCTCCCATGAGAAGAATTCCTTACATCAAGCACTTCATACTCTTTCTACTTGAAGGTGGGAATAGCCAAAATCACTTGACCTTTAGAGCACGCTGAAAATGGTGTCACCCAGAGCACACCACAGCCTTCATGACTGTGCAGATGAAAAGCATTACATACACAGAAAAACACTGTGCAATGCAAGCATGACAGACCAGATTAAGAGTAATATGTCAGCCAGTTGAATTTCCTCTGAAAGATACATCCTTCTTGTAAGTTATTTTATCATGAGGCATTCAGTACATGGCATTTAGAGAGCTTTGCTATATAAGTCCATTGTTTCTGAGTATTTCTAAACTGGAAAAAAATGTCAGGCAGCACATCTGTCTGTTTTGGTTTGTTTAAGATTTGGAAGTATTTATGAATTGGTTTGGGGTGAAACCCATCTTGTCCTGAAAATAATCTCAGCTACAGCCCCTCCCCAGTCTCTTGCTGGTAACTCCCCAGTAAGATCTCTCAGCTCCTCCTTATGGATACTGTTTTTTAATCGTGGTTCTCAGAAAGCACGTCCTTATAGTCGGCTTCATGATTCTGTCCATCACAGGGAAACTGTTTCCCACTAGGAGAGAGGCAGAGTGCCCTTTTATCATACAGTCATTAAGGTTGGAAAAGATCTCCAAGATCAAGTCCAACCTTTGACTGAACACTACCATATCAACCACAGCATAGCACCAAGTGCCCTGTCCGAGTCATTTCTTGAACTCTTGCAAGGACAGTGACTCCACCACCTCCCTGAGCAGTCTGTTCCAATGCCTGACAACCCTTTTGGTGAATAAATTCTTTATGCCTTTATGCTCTGCTTTGACCAGAACTACACTGCAGTCTTTTACAGTTCTCAGCAAGTAGCAAAGTTTTCTGTTTCAAAGTGCACAAAGCCATTTCCTAAGGCATGGCAGAAGCTTAAGTTGTGTGTATAAATTGACAGGTCTTGGACCTTCTATGCTCCTCTGACTGACTTTGCAACAATTTTTTAATGTAAGAAAGAGCAGGTAGTACCATCTTACTGTGATATCCAGAGGTCTCACTGATGAATAGGGAACTATCATAAATTCATAACCAGAGTATGTAAGATTCATGGTATTTAAGATTCAGGGTAAATATTTGTTCAGTCTTGTTCAGGGGAAGCTCCTGCTGAGTTCTAACAGAGGACCAGGAGTAAAATCAAGAGGACATGGCAGACACTTGTTGGCATATTATTGTGTGCTATGCAACATGTTTTTATTTTTTAGATGATAGAAATTATTTTTTTACAACTATGAAATTATTCTAGTGAAATTCAATTTCAAGGCAAGTTCCAATGTGGGGGAACTTTCTATACATGACTTATAAACAGCTACTTTTTGGAAAAGGACACAAACCCAGCTTGTCACATTGGAACTGGCAGAATTGTTTGGCCAGATACTGTCTCTAACGTGTTCACCAAATCTTTGTTTTGTTATAGGCTTTTAAACTGGTTCTGACTTGGCTGATAGAGGTTGTCATGAAAACATAAAATACCCAAGAAAATAAATACTGTAAAAAAACCAATGTACCTTCTTGCTCTGGTCTTGACATTGGAACTTTCCTCTGTGCCAGATGAGGGCCAAAGGCAGCTGCTTCTTTCACCTTGGGAACTAGGAAAACAACTTGTCAAGGGCTGAGTCATTATGGGAACAGAAAATGGAACTTTACTTCTTTATACCAGTTGTCAAAATTTATTTAAATAAGTCAATGTATATATTTCCTACTCCATTCCTAACCTCCCATTCTTAACCCCAGTTAGATACTAACTCTGAATTTTAAAACTTAAGTCCCTGATCAACTCTGCTGGCAGTTGGGAAGGAGGGCTTTGGTGACTGCCCTTCCTCTTGCTCACCTTCCCTGCTACAGCTGGTAAGCACAGCCTGATAACCAATCCCAGTGGAAACCCCTGAGCAAGTTATATTGTAAAAATGAGACATGTCTTGTGCCAAACTGGAAGAGTCAGTACAGCCAGTAAGTGTCAGGTGCGCTCTCTAAGACACTGGCCTGAAGGAGGTAGTTAGTCCAGAAACATTATTTTTCAGTAACAGCATCAGAGACCAGGGGAAAACCATTCCTGTCTGGTGACCTACAAAATTATAGAAGCTTACATACCCTTGTTTATGCTGAATAACACTTTAAAATACTATAAGTACTATAAGTATTTTAAAGTTCTGTGATTAAGCTTGTTTTGTACTATTTTGAGTGACTAATAGAGAAGTGCACTCACTAAGAAAAAATTACAGTCTCAACTTCTTTATGCATATCCTGTGTAAATAACACATGAGATAAAGGGAAGATCTGCTTTCACTGGTGGAGGATTCTATCCTTTGCAAATACATAAGCAGATGATACCTATGATATATGCATCCCCACCTCTGAAAACAGGAGTGTAAATGTGTCACTTCAGAGGAGGAGTGTGAGGGAGGATCCTTTGGAGGTGTTAGTGAAAGGCCTGAAGGACTGAAGTTCTTTTCAGCCACACCCTGTGGGCCTCTCTGCTATGTTCAGACTGCCTCATCAATGCCAGATGATAGGAACCATGGAAATTACTTTTCCCTACTCAGCATTGTATCATATATGTAAATGCCAATTTTTAAAAAAAGTCATTACTTTCACATGTGTGTGTATTTGTTCAAAGGGGAGCTTTTTCCTGTGAGTTTAACTGAACTAGTGCTTTACATCTAAGTACTCCAACATACAGTTGTAAACACATATTCAGTTTTAAGAATATACTTAGAACCCACTGCAGTCCAGAGCCTCCTAGCAACATAAAGGCTATGACATCTATTTAACCTTTCTTTTCCTTTGTCAAAAATTGTTCTGTGTACACCAGTGAAAACACACAGTAATGAAGAGGCCCTGGAGGTATTTTCAGAGAGGTTGAATTCAGCTGAGAAAGGAGACTCATGCAATCTTATGAGCTTTCTGATGAATTGCCAGGAGCATGTCCTCTCTTGTTGTCCTTGCAGCCTTCTCCTCACCCAGACCGTTGCTTAAATCACCTGGATAAAATTCTTACTTAAGGCAAGGATTAATATATCTTTCTCCAAAATAATATGTCTACATATACACAGCTAGGAATAGGCACATAAAGATGAGGTGTTAAGTTTACTGTCATGCCATAAACTTGGCCTCATACTTAGTGAAAGAGGCTCAGACTGTGAAAATCCTTGCCAAAATGAGGAGAGTTATTAAAAGATGATCAGTTCTGGAAAGAGTGATTTAACAGAAGACAGCAGCTGCCAGAATGATTTATTTGTGGACTTATTGAATTACACTTGAATTCACTTGAGGGATATACATGCAGGTGTAGCTGTGTGCTATCAAGTGAAGAAGTGTCATGCAGAGAAAAAGAGTCCGGTTTTGTATCCAGATCTATGTTTGTTTTCAATCAGGCATGACAGTCAGGTTTTCCACTTACTGAAAGATATTAACTGTGTATTATGAGAAACTGTAAGCTTCAGCTTAGAGAAAGGTTTCCAAGAAACCTTACTGCTTGGAAAGGGTCTACATTTTACACCAGACCATCAGCACATATGATCCAAAGTTTACCCCCTTGTAAGCAGTAGGCAGGAGTAAGGATTACTCTTTTTGGCTCTCCTGCTGTCACGTGGTCTTGTAGAAAGGCCTCATCTCACATTCCCTAAGAACATACTGTCACCAATGTAAGAGCACATAGTACCACTTTAGGCACAGCAGAGTCTGTCCTTCTTTCTGTACTGCTTATGTCCCCCCATCTATTTCCCTGCAGCACTAGTTACTATATAATGTCCACATATAAACCCCTTCATATCATGGTGCCACACATTCTTAACCACTGATGTCATCATGATACTCTTATCAGGTAGGATAGGTTGAACTTATGAGCAGCAATTAATGGCAGAGAGAACCAATGCCCAGGTCTTCAGAGGTACCTATGTAACAAACTACCATCAATTTCCATAGGAGTTGTGTCTATGAATGTCTGTGGCAAGCTGAGCATAAATAAATTGGAGGTGGTCTGGTCCTGAAAACAGCCACCTTGTTGCTAGCACAGGTTCTTGCGTCTGCAGAAAATTCTGTGTTTCTATTTGTGATATATATCTGAGTATTGTCCTTGTTCTTAGGGGGGGGAATCTCTTTGAGGCATGTCTCATGTGCAGTTTGTCATTATACATCAGGAAGCATAGCAGGGAAGGGGACTTTCTGCACAATAGAATGGCCCCAGCTGGGTCTACCTGGCTGAAAGTACTTCCCTAAAAATAGTAAGACTTAGATCAAACAACTCTGGAATTACTGAGGCTGTTTGCATTCATGGGAATACTTCTTAGAAAATAACCTAATAAAATGAGAAAATAAGGCTGAAAAGAAGCATTGAGACTTTATTCTAGTATAAATGTGACTAAAGAGAGTCCCATGAAGGGGATTTAGGAACAAATTTATACATGAAAATAAAATTCCACTTTAAAACCACCAGACTTACAGGGAGCACTGCACATAATGAAATAAATGAAGTTTGAAGCCCATTGCCTAACCTCCCCTGTCCAGGGACTTTTAGATAGTAAAGAGACTGACACTGACAGATGCACAAAAAGAGACAGTTAGATTCAAGTACATCCTTTTGCACAGTGTACAGCAGTGCCCTCCAAGAAATGCAGGCAGACACCAGTTCAGTCTGCCTGTCAAACAGGTTTGTTAGCACTGGTCTGCCAATTGTACCAACTTGAAGAATGTGAGTTCTTTGAAGCTGGCCTGCACCTGGCTTGCTTGGAGGACACCTTGAGTGAGCTCGGGTCTGTCTGAAAAATACTATGTGAACAGACCCTCAAGTCAGTCCGTAAGTCAAATAAGGGCCATTGAGGTCACAAAAGCAATAGGAAATTTCAGGAGCACATCTGGAAAAGCATTGCCTGGAGTAAACAGCAACGTTTAAAGATTCAAAGTGAACAAACAAAAAAAAAAAGAGAAGAAAACAAACAAAAAATAAACCCAAAAGCTGAAACCCCAAACACAACAAGGAGAAGTTCAGTAGAACAGGTCTGTGTAGCAGTGTTTTATGGACATCTTTCAGAAACAGCATAAAAACACTGTTAGGCATCTGGTAAGTGACTGGTGCTAAAGGAGCTTTCTGAAAACACTGATAGATTTTCCTTTCTGTGCACTTGGTTTCACCTCTCTGCTTTGCCAACTGCTGTATGTAAAGTTACTTATAGTGCATTTGGAAAAGGTATTTTAGTCTGAAAAAGTATGGCTTTGTTTATAGCCTGGAAATAATTTTCTATTTGTCTGCAGTAATGCCATGTGCTATCCTTAAAGCTTTGATTCCATCTTCCCCCCCTTCCCCCCCCATTATTGTGACTGTATTTTTATATAAATCATCTGTGGCATCACATTGAACTCTTACTGAGGCAGCTATACTGGAAGAGCAGATATATAGCAGAATATAAGCACCCATGTATTTAAGTGTGCTAGTTGTGGGCAATGCAGTATATTTTTATTTCTCATTACTACTGTTTGATTTTTCTCTCCCTTGGAAAATGCTGGTGGCTGGTTTTGCCTAGGTAGTCTAGTCAGTTTAATGTAAAAACAACACAGTAAATTTGGGAAAAGTAGCTCTTGGTAATTCCAGCACACAGAATCTCAACTGCAGCATGTGGGAACTGTCACAAAAATGGTACTCGCTGTATTTCTAACACTGTTCTCTAATGCTCAAAGCTCATTAAAAAACAAAACCCAGAAAGCCAGAGTGGGTGCTGTAAAAAAATCAAGCAGAATACAAGTAGCAAATTTAAGACTAGCTTTCTATATATACAGTATATCACTATGTCAGACTCAAAGGAATATACCATATCTCTGCTACCACATCCTGCTCTGAAAGAATTACATTTGCCAGATGTCTGATGTCAACAGCACTGGACTGAGCTGTGGTCTGAGTCACTCACAGAGTGGTGTAATTATCAGAAAAGAGTCAGGTTAAGAGCAAGCATCATGATTAACTGAGAGAGTGCTCTTGTTCAGAATTAAGAACCCTGAAGCCATATGGGAAACAGTGCACTTCTAGTATTGCCAAATAAACCAGAAACCAAAACCTGTTGGGTGCCACCGAAGGAAATGTCACTGTAATAACATAGCTGGTTACATGATTATTTAAGAATGAGTTTCATAAACTGATAGAGAATTCAGTTGCAGTCGTCAATACCTTTCTTGAATACCAATGGTACCTGGAAAGCAATGAAATGTTAGAAGCTGTCAGAATTAAGGTTGTGATTAATTAATTAAGTGTAGCATCCCTGCAATAATTGCTTACACAACCAAGTACTTTGGTCCAGCTCTGTGCCTTCTTCCATATGCAGAAAGGACATTTCTCGCATAGTAAGAAGATTTCCAATACTTTGGTTTGCTCTCATTTTCTATACATCTGCAAATTTTGCAATCAATAGGGCATATTTATTGACCTATTTAATAATTATTAATAATTATTAATAAAATAACATTGATAAACAATTAGTATATTAATAAATATTCCTATTTCTTAAACTGCACTCTTCATAACAGGAAGGTCCTTCCTTCACACTGAACAAGGTGAAGATCCCGTGGAAAATCGTAATTTGAAGCCATTACAGACTGTATCATTAAGATAAAAATATAACAGCAAAAAATGTTTTCACAGATGACCTTAATTTTGATATTTCTCAAATGTTGGGGACTTCACTTTGGTTTAACTATTGTGTTTTGTTTCTTTAAATGGTGAGTATCAATTTTCACGAAGGTCGAGTATTTTGACAGTTTGCCTGTTTTAGTAATTTCCATCTCTGTATAACAATTCTTTTTCCTCCCCCTACAGTATTTTTCTGTGGCTCCCTATGTACTAATTATGTAGTAAAACTACTACTATGATAAAATAATACATCAATTTAAAAATAAAAATTAGGATCTCTGAAAAGAGTGACCTATCTATTTTTCCTAATTAACTACTCTTCCTGGAAGACAAACAATACAAATATTAATAATACAAGAGGCAGATGTTATGTGAATACTTGAGGGGATTATATGGAGGAACTTAATGTGGTAGTAAAGGAATCTGCTGAATAGACATTGGCAAAGAAAGGAAAAACTGATGTACAAATTTATGAGCTGTAAATTTCAGCTAACAATGTACTCCAAAGGATTATTCAATATCAGTAAAAACTAAAGTGTTTTTAAAGCCAAATGTTCAAACAATTAAGTGCCTAAATCATGACTGAATTTTTATTAAAACCAAGGATCAATTCTAGCCCATGGAAATTTAAAAGGAAAGGAAATGCAATTAATAAGCTACCTATCCTGAAATGAAAATGGAAATGGCACAATGCCTTGAGTCCTAGAGTCAGTTGATATCAAACAAGAAAGCCATAAATAGTATAGAGTTCACACACTTAATGGAACTACTTCATGAGCATACTGCTATCTCTGTGTCACACAGCACAGACTTTCTGCCAGTATCCTCTGGCAAAATAAAACCTCTATAGCATATTCAGCGTATAAATTCCTTATAGTTACAATGGAAAATTCCAGCCAAATGTACCTGGAACAAAGACAGTATAGGCAAAAATACAGATAAAACACAGTGCTTCAGTATTTTCAAGCGATAATATTCATCGTCACTGCTGTCAGCTTAGTGATAATTTTGCAGAAACAAGTAGTCTCTGTCTAGCCCGAGTATATGGTGTTCAAATGTCCTGGTTTTGTTGAGAAAGCCCTCAAAAAGAATCTCACCAATCATCATGACAAAAATCTCTTTTATAGTGTATAGCTCCTTGTACGGACAAAGGATTTGCCCTGTGTGCCCTCATTTGAACTGAGATCTGGGAAATGAGTGCATTCCAAATAGTGTAGCACCGAGTACTCAGCTGGAAGGTTGCATGATCCACTCTTTGTAACTGCATCAGGTCATGTAGCCTAGTATGGGAGACCATGTTCCCCTTGCATCACCAGGCATAGAGAGCAGAGCCCTACGTCCTTATAAACAAAAAAAAAATGGTGCCTCCAATCTAGGGGCAGTATTTCTGGCAATGCTTCCTGACCTGTCTGAACAGGTTGCAGAAGAAACCTGTTGAGATGTCTGAGCTACCTCCCTCCCTCCTCCTCTCCCTCCTTCTGTCCCTTCATCTATCCCAAAAAGACAGAAAGGGATAGGAGGGCTCACTTGTTTTTTTGTGTTTTGTTTTGGGGTTTTTTTTGTCCACTAACAGGCTGCCTTGCCTCACAATTGAAGCAGAAAAGCCCCCAGTCCTTTGTGCCACAGGATTTGGAATAAATGTACCTATTACTAATAACAGTATTATTTATAAATATTTATTATTTACAGTAACTATAATCATAACCTATTAGTACTATGCCCTTAAAAGTGATTGAGTAGCAACATTCCCACTGTTCTGTTGAGAAAGAAAAGCTTTTAACTTTACAGAAATCACAAGTCAGGGGAAACATCCTCTTGCCAAGGGTTAATTTCCCTTCAGATTCCACAAGCATTTTGCTGTTAATTAGTCAATCTTTTTGAGTCCTCCTCAGTCTAACCACATTTAGCCCAACTTATCTGGTCAATTCACACCACTCTCTTGGCACACAGAAGCTCCTCATTAATTTAACTTTATGAAGAAGCTTGAGTACATAAGAACCTACTCTTAACAATATTGCAACTATCTTCTGCTCACTTTCTCCATACTTTCTGAAAATTATGGGCAACTTTGGATTAATTAGCATGACTGGGAAGAGTTATATCCTTCTTTAGGGTAGTATTTTGGCAGAAATGTGATGAAACAGAATTCTCTAATTTTAAGAGTAAAGCCATCAGAAGACCTGTGTTTTATTGCTTCTTGTGAGAGAACAAAGACAAGTCACTTAATCCTCTGTTCTGAGACTCTGAAATGCATCTGGCAGCACCAGCATGGCAAGGCTGAACCCCAAGGGTAGTTTGCCATCTAGTGAAAACTTCAACACAATTTGGCATCAGCTCCTACACCTGCTGCCCCTTTTAGGTAAGTAATTTATGAAGGGATCCTTAGAAGATGGATAAGAAGTGGCGTAAGCTCAGGAGTGAAAGGCTGAGAGTAAGACATGATCTTGAAGCCAGATTTTTTTAAAAAGAAAGAAACTTACAAAAGACATCTCCTCTAAGCTTTCGCTCATCGTCAATTTGATTCTCAAAATCTTCTTTCTCCTCTTCATCTGACTCTTCTACCTCGTCTTCTGTAGTAGCTTCTATTTCTTTCTCTTCCTCACTGTAGCTCCCACCAAGATCAATACCACCTTTATAGTCCAATAACTGCAAGTGGGTCTTGGAAGGCAGTGTTACAGCTGCTTCTGGGATCACATTCTTGATTGTTTCATGCTTTTTCACACTATTTTTATGTGCAAGAAGTTTCTTAATTGTGTCCTTAGCTGTTCCAGGGATTCTTGCAATTTCCTTTACTGATTTTTCAGGGATAACTAGAACCAAGAAGAAAATAGTAAACATTCATCTGAGGAATCATTCAGCAATGAAAACATTTTCAAATGAGACCATGGTGTCCTTTACAAAGTCCAGAGACCCATACAGCTAAATTCTCTGCTATGAGCTGTAAGTTTAGCTCAATACAGAACCAAACACACATGCACATGTGCCCCTCTACACATGTTGTATAGACAGCTCTCTAGCTGAGTTATAGTGAAAAGACCAAAGGGATCCTCTGCCATAAGTGTTTTGGACTCCTGTCTACCACAGGCTATAGAGGCCCCCTACATTAACTATTTCTTCTCTGGAGCTTGGGTTAAACAAAAGAAAAGGAAAAAAAAAGATAAATGCTGCTTCGGTTTGTGAGCTAATAAAAATTGTCCATGGATGTAAGATTCCATGCACAATTGTCAACCTACCAGTAATAAGCATTTTTCTTAACTATCTTTCATGGACTTTTCTGGCCTAATATTCCTTCAATGACAGGCTGAAAGCCACTGAAATGGAGCATATTTTGAGAAGATGTACATCAAACTGCTGCATCACATTTCATTCTGCTCTAAGGGATATTTAGCTGTAAGGGGTAAACCTCAAATTTCAGAGAGGCATCCCAGAATGCCAAATTACTGTCTAGTAATTCCAAGATGGACTAGAACATAAATGTTAAACTTCCTGAGATTTTTACTATTTTATGATTCCTCTTGGCCATGAAATGCTATAGGTTATCCTTTTGGATAACCTGGTATTATCCTTTTAACTATCCTGGAATTATCCTTTTGGATAATACTAGTTATCATTTTGAATAACCATTCTTGTAGTATCTTCCAGCACTGGATCCTGCTCAGAAACAGAAGGGCTGCCAGAAGTGAAAAATTAAAGATTAGGATAAAATTCAATCAAGATTCCTCAAAGCTGCAAAATAAAAGGAAAAAAATCTGAGTTTGGAGTTTTATGTATTATGAAGTATAATGAAGTCAATATAGTCCATATCCAGGCACAAACTTCAAAACATCAATTGGTAAGGGACATTTTCTAATCATGATTTCTTTGAGTTTCAAGATACAAGCCTTTTATTTCCTATAGAATTCATTTTTTTCTTCTCTCTACAATCATTAAACTGTGTTTGGATGCTTGAATGAGGGAGATTTTTCATAGGAATGCATTTGGAGTTGAATTTCTAGATATGTGGGGAACCAGCATTGATTTTCCACCACTGGTAGGACCCAGTGGCAAAACAAATTGCTCCTTTCAGATAGTATGTTGGGCAGCTGTTCTCCTTGTTCTCTTAAGAAGGGGAAATTATTAGTTTACAAGAAATAAGGTATTATAGTTACATATTTTGAAAAACTTGCTTACTATCCTTGCTATAGGAGGGTGAAACATAGAGGCAAACCGTATCACTAGAAGTTTTGAAAATTTTTTAGGCTACCATCTGTTGTTAATGTGCTGGATATGATCTGCTCAGAGCAGAAGAACAGCCTAACTGATCTTTTTTGGTCCCTCTCGGATGTACTCTTCTCTCATCTGACAAAGACTGATGGCTCTCTGTGCTGATGGCCAAATCATATCGGAGGGTTAAAGGCAGGACTACTTTAGATCAGTTTGTTAAAGATATGCGTACAGTGCAAAGCAAATTCAAAGGAGAAATTATGTCAATACTGCAGGTGTTGCTTTTTAGCAGCAACATCAGTTGCTGCTCAGCATCAGTCAGGAACAGTGCTGTGCCAAAACAAGGTCTGGAAGGGTTTGTGTGACAAATATGCAAGTTTTAGAGAAGACATTAATCTGAGAAGTTCTAGTTTTTGAGACAATCCCATTCCACTATAAGGATTCCATTAGACCTAGCCAAGTTTTTTTTCTGCCATAGTACCAGAGCTACTGAGGAGGAGCATGTCCTTGGGGTTTAAAGTCCATAGCAATGGACTTTGAGGCTTGAGATATTGAGGTTTTTGAAACAACTCAGGATTTCATAACTGCTATGACATGACCAACCAGTTTATAATCACATACTCAAGTCCTCTAGTGCTGGGCACAGCCTGAATCTGTCTGAGTGAGGAAGAAGGACTGGTACATAGGAAAGCTCAAACACATCATAACCTACCGACAGCCTTCTGCAGTCTGAGTCCTTTATGTGAAGTACCTTAGGAAAAAATGAGAGCTGAGCAGTTCCAGTGTGCTCTATGAAAGCCCTTCCATAGAGAGGGACTATTTTTACCAGTGGGTCAGAATAGCCTTATATACTACCTTCTGTCTTCAATTCTTGATCAGCATTGATGCTGCAGTACCTACAGTCTTTTTGGATTGAAAATAGTGGGGTAAGTCAGCTATTTTTGTCCCCCTCTGCTTTTGCTGTCTAGCAATTTTATTAACAGAGCAGGAATATATTCCTATTTTGCTCCTTATTTTTATAATTAAAACTTCATAGTAGCATTTTGGGACAGAGGTACTGGACTTGTAACATTGAGTAGTACTTTCTTCTGTTTCTTTTCATAGAGACATAGCAGAACTAAAAACACCAGTTAATAAAATATAACTGTGGTCTAGTAGGAAAAGGGGAAGGTTCCCTGAATTTATATTCACTCTTTCAAAACACAATCCTATCATTGTGAATTTTTCATATTTTATTTATGGTAAATGCAACTACATGCCATTTAGTATCTCAGGAAAAGAAACAGACCCTTTTGGTGTGCTCATTGGAGCATTAAGGTTTTTTTGAGGTTGAAGTTAGAGTAAATGGATGTCAATAAAATAAAAGCCAAAACTGAGGTGGGTTTTTTAATCCTTTGGATAAAACTTGTAGCCTTGCTTGTCAAATACTTGCAAGTTCACTTTTACTAATACTCCACTAATGTCCTCTGGAGGATATAACGAAGGATGTAAGGTTTTCTGGGTCTAAACTCAGAATGCAGCAATAAAAATTAACAGGAAAGCTTAATTCCAAACAAATTTCCTCCTGACAATCAGTAACAAGAAACTTCATGCTGTTAATAAAGAGGCTATGGGGATTTTCAAAGCAGGACTGACTGCTCAGCAAACATGAGCATCTGCTTTCAGTTTCTGCTTTGAAGTCTTCCTTGTGAAATGACAAATTCTAAGAACTCAGTAACCTCTATGGTGTGAGAAAACCAATCTCCTTGAATGTACAAAATTTAAAAGGGCAGAAAATCAAATGATGAGAGTGGTAAATACAGGGGTATGAAAATGTCTAAATCCCCATGCACTTGCTGTGGCACTATGAAAATCTGCATGCTCATGGGGACAAAGAGGGACAAGACAACAAGCACATTTCAGGATATAGCACTAGTCCCCTTGTAATCTGCAGTCAGTGTTAGAGTAGCTGGAGATGTGGATTTAAGGCTTTTTGAGTCTACATATATATCACAAGAGGAATAATACAGTGGAAGGATACCCCACCTTAAAGTCAGTCCGTTCTTTTGAATCCACTGCCTGTGGACTTGCCAGAATGAGCAGCTCACCTTCTCTGGCAACTGGGGGTGCTATAGCTGAGGCAGTGATTCTTCTGGGCCCTTTGGCCCAGGACATGGAGACAAATGCAGAGATGTTGGTCATAAAAATTTGTTCACATGACTGCATGGAGAATTTTGGAAAGTGAAAAGAAATGTAATGCATTTCATTCCAGCTCTTCATTATGTACCTTCCATCAGGAAGCATTCAGATTAATACCTCCTGCTCCTACAGTTTGTTTTTATTGCCCTAATATGAAAATATCTCAGTTTTCAAAAGTATTTTCTTTATTTGAATTAGAGAGAATTAAAGCAAGAGGTAGAAAAAACAAAGGCAAATGGTGGCTGAGGGCTAAAAGTAAATATTTTCTGTCATTAGTTGCTGTACAAGATTATAAAATCACAGGAAAAGGTTGGTGTAGGATTCCTAATGACCAAGTTGTGAAGGTTGAGTTGAAACAAACACGTAGAGAACAGGTGCCAACCCCTTGACTCTGTGCTACATTGTGTAAAGGGAAATGCTCAGGGCATGATATGGGAGAGGGACAGACAGTGATCTGTTTTCCATCCACACACTCTGTGACTGAAGCCAGTGCTGGCCAGGGTCTCAATGTACAAGGGATACAGGAGGAGACAGCTTGCTGTGCACTCCAGCAGGCTCCCCACTGCCCCCATCTTCACACCTAGCAATATCTTTAAAAACTTGGTGAGAGACAAGCCTAGGAGATCAGCTTACAAATCCTTTTGCAGCTCCCTTTGTAGGCTTCTCTGTAGAGGAGTTGGAGAAGTGGTGAAGGATACGTACAATCATTTACGACGTTTAGGTAGAGTCTGTAGACCTGAGTAAAGATTAGATCAGCATGATACAGCTTCAGAGATCATTCTAAAAGTTCTCAATGTCTTTTATATAGTTAAGAGAGTCTGAAAGCTTTTGTAGATAGATTCAAACACAGATTCTGGACTATTATTCTCTTTTAAGCACCACGGAACATCATCTACCAATATGTATTCCTACCCTGTTTCATTTCTGAAGTTTTTACTGTCTTTTTTAGGGAAGGATACTTGGAGAAATCAAGGCAAGTTCATCATGCTGGACTGTGTTCATTACTTGGCTACACCAGCAGCAATGCTTCCAGTAGGAAATGTGTGATGAGAAAAGCCTAAGTGTTGAAGGATGAGAGCAGTATTTGACTTCATACTAAATTGAACTGTGAGAATATCACCAATGATATAGCCTCAATCCCTTTTCAAGCTTTGAAACTTTATTATGTCAAACCCAGTGTTTCTCAGGACTGGCAAGGTAATAAGAAAGCTAAATCATATATAGAGTTTGAGGGTTACCCTATTAGCAAAAAACAGATGAGTAATAAAAGAAGCACAGAGAGAGGTGGCATGAATTTGTACTGACATTTAAATATTCAAAAAAACATAATAAAGAGTAGTAACCACTGTCTCCAGCCCAGCAATAACAAGAGTGTCATTGCTGAGCTCCTTAAAGTAGTGCCTGAAGGTTGAAGACTCAAGTTAGTAAAGTTTTCTCCTGTTATTTTGTAGTACTCAAAAATTGAATCAAAATAGGTTCATTTTTCCTCCAGGAATCTTAACTGCTTATTGAACCTTGTGAGACTCTATTTTTAAATAATAGCTGAAATACACATAGAAGCAGGTGGCGGGGGAAATGTGGTTTTTCAATGCACAATGGGAAATCAGGAAACACATGAACCTGAGAAGAGAAACAGGTTGCAGCAAGATAGAGGCCAGATGTGGAAATGACTAGGACTTTTTTAGGAATCATTCAATAGGTTACATCTCTATGGATTCTCAGATGAAATGGGGGCTAGAGACAGTTCAGAAACAGCCTCTAATGTTTCATGCGTATAGAAGTGTTAAATGGCAAAAAGGTGCCTGAACAATCACAGGTCATATCCATGCCAGCAGCAATATTTGCAGTCTGATATTTCAGCGCTTTCTCCTAAGTTAGTATATTGACAAGCAAATTGAATTAAAGAACTTACCCTGCTTATGTATAAAGTTGAATTATACATTACCTCACTTATTAGGTTATTTGGTGGCATGAGGAGATGTAACCATAGGCATTTCATCATAAACAATGTACTTAGTTACTCTCTTTTCATACTCCAAAACTTAAGCTATATATTAAAATTTTTTTCATTTGTTATAAAAAGCAAATACTGCTGCCATGGTAGCCAGTTTGTTACATAGTAAAGGCAATTGCTATAAAGAATTAATGCTTCTCTGTGAAAACAGGATTCCAGCCCTGTGGGAATACTTATGTGGAGTACTGAGGACATATTTAAGAATCCTTTTATTTAAGTGCACCACAACAGCAGGCCCATCTGTTGAGAGCTGGGAAGGGATTCAGGAGCTGTAGCTGCTTTCACCAAAAGTGTGAAGTCCCTAAAAAAGACTTAACCCCCTAATTTCCCAGGATAGTGTCCTCATCCTATTAAATCCAAGAGCAAAACTTTTGGCTTCAGTGAAGCCAAAGCTTTTCCACAGTTGCCATATGACATGGAGAACAGTTAGTGTTTCGGTGTAGGCTGATACATGAAATTGATGTTTGTGTCACTGTTTGAAAAAACATTTTCCCCACTAGCAAGACACATGTCCTGCTCCCATCAGTTACACTGGTCAGACTTTTTTGAGGATTGCAACAAAAATCAACTAGGCTTAAAGAATCTCCTCCTCTTCCCTTTAAATAAAAGGTCTATGTAGGGGAATTACCATCAGAGAAAACAGTCTGTCTTAAGCACCAATGCTTTTCAGGTTTTACCTACCCCTGACCCCGTATTTTTCTCCTCCTCAATTGTTGTATACATTTTTCTAGCCATACACTCACCTTTTGACTTTCTGCCTGTGGCTCTGATTTCTCTCATTACTATGTGTTATTCCTCTATCCTCTCATCTAATAAATCTCTTTTCCATTTAGTGTATTTTACTAAGTTTATGAATGTATGTCTCCTTCCTCTGCTAAACAACTAACAGACTAATTGGAAATATGATGTGATGAAGTAGGCAGAGGGTGGGAAAATTATGTAAGAGAAACACCAGTGAGAAGATAGGAATCACCTGACTTCAGGACTGATTTTCTTTTCAGGACTAGATGTTAAAAAACTGCCTCTCCACAAACAAAAATATTTCCATTGCTCATATATAAACAATTATTCCTGCTGAATCTTTTCAGCTTGAGAAAGGAATATTTTCTACATAGACTTAGCTGAAAGGAGTTTTTCCTGGGAGATTTTCAGCATCTCAATAAAGAGAAAATAAAAAAAAATAAAAAATGCACCCAGGTCATTTTACTCAGAGATGTAGCTGTTTAACATTTCATCAGTGGTACATTTTGTTTTAACAGAACCATGTTGACATGTGTCCTGACAGCTTGCTGTGCTGTTCAGTTAGGTCTCAATCCTCACTGCCTCCTTCCATTGCAGTAAGCTGCAGTGGACATATCACAGGGGATGTGGTCTAGCAAGGAAACGAGCTCATAACATTGAATTTGAGCAGAAGAACCTTCTAAACAGCTCTGCTGTGGCAATCTGTGTCAAAATCACACCTTTCAGTACCAGTCAGGTTTTTGGGTGTTTATTTTTGCTCATTAAAAAAACCCCATTTTTTACTGGAAGTAGAAACTTAACAAAATTGTGTGATTCTTGGGGCTATCCTGTGCAGGGCCAGGAACGGGACTCGGATGATCCTAGTGAGTCCCTTCCAACTCAGAAAATTCTGTGATTCTGCAAAATACTAACTTATTAATGTGTATCGGAAGTTTCAATTACTATCATTATGGGAGTAGGAACATGAATAATAGAGGGACTCATAGAACATGTGACCATAAAATATAATCATAATACATATCTGATCAAGGATTACTTGAAAATGACCCACGAAAACCGGTTTATATATTATGTAGAGTTAATCTGCTATAGGCAAAAATGTTTTAAAAAGTTTGAGCAGGAGACCCATGTCGTCCCAAGGAAAACATTGCTGATGATATTGCAAGAGAAACGTCTGCCAGGTTTAATTAAAATATAAATAACAAAGGTTTATTTTAACTAGAAAGACAAGAACAGTCTTTCTTTTTTTCTTCTGGGAGAGTCAAATTCTGTTGGAAGTGGGCAGTGACATCTTTATAGGAAATCTTCTATATTCAATAGACAATACAAGGGAAAATAGTTTAACACAGAAGTCACAGCTTTTTTCCCTTTTCTCATTGTTTTACTAAGTTAGCCTGAAACTCTTCTGGAAGGAACTGCACAGTCCTCCAAGGGGCTAGCCTTGGGAGGTCATGGAAAATTCACAGTATGTTTTAAAACTTATGTTCTCTGTTTCTTCATGATAAATTCTCTTCACTGTTCTACTTGTGATTCCTAGAGGTACTATTAGACTTGGAGCCTCACAGGCTTAATCTGAACTACTAATACTTGTATTAACTATGCTACAACTCATGCAATAAATAATTTTTTTGACAGGTCTTGCTTGTTTGGTATTGCAGCACTGTTTAGCATGCCATTTACAAGAAAATGCCTTATAATGATCAATTATTGGAGAAAAACAGTACAGCAATATTCCTGACATTTAGTGATACTCACCAGCACAATCAAATCCAGTTCCTTGGTAGCCCTGTTTACATTTGCACTTGAAGGATCCTTCAGTGTTGAGGCACTCTGCATGGAGGTTACACCCATGTGTATTTGCCACACATTCATTCACATCTAAGGAAAGATATAAACGCTGCAGTGAAAACCCAAGGTTCATAACAGACTGGTTTTGCCATCCGTTTCCTGATATTGTAAGCACTAACATTAGATCAAGACAGTCCCGTGACCATCAGAGGTAGAAGAGTTCATGGTAGAAGAGAATGCTGAATGTCAGCTCCAAATGCACAGCTACTGGCATATGCATTCATGGATAATGTAGAGCATCCCAGTAAAGACAAGTGAACGTAGTGATTTTATGACTGAGAATAGGATTCAAGCTGTAAGTTGAACACACTCTTCTATTAGCAAAATGCAAAAGACATCAGGAAAATGTGTGACATTAATTGTAAAACAGCTCACCAAAACTTTCTCAAACTTTCATTCACTGTAGAAGGAATGCAATGAAAAGTAATATTTAGCATGCCAACATGTTGAGATCTTTAATCTACCTCTAACATTCCAGCATACATATAATGCGGTATGAAAAAAGTAGAAAATACTATGTTCAACTCACAGCAGAATGTAGAGGCACCAAGAATATTTGATTTTGTTCTCTTTTTTCCTTATTTTTCTCAATCACAAAGATGTTTGTGATTTCTCCCACATGAGGAAGTCAAGTTGGTGCTCACATGTTTGCATCACTGGCATTTTAGCCAGACTGCATCGTCTTTAGTAGCTGACAGGCCCTCTCATAGTGTAAGTAAGAAAATAGACAATAGCAGGAAGACTGACTCAAAAATCTGGTATGTCTGAGAGTGAAATTTGCATTTGCAGGTGAAATCCTAACTACTGTGACCTCTCCAGTTTCCCCTCCATGCATGAATATTGTATGAAAAAGAAATTTTTTTTTCCACTTTAAGACTTTCAGAGTTTGCAGACAACAGGAAATGCAAAGTTAAATCTGCAAACTTGCCTTATGATCTCTCTCCCACCCCTCACTCAGTATCAATCAAATATAAACAAACCCCATGAATTCTCTTTTTTATGCACTTGCAGTAGTTCCAACCCTTCCAGGCCCTTGTGTGGTCAGCAGCTTGAACAATGCTCAGTGCTCCTGTGGCACCTGCTGCAGTAACTTGCACTTTGCTTGTTCTTCCATTATTCAACTAATGAATGGAAACAGGAGCAAAGGTGTTTTGACACCTGAGCATGTCAAGATAACTTTTTGCCTGTATTTATTTTTGTTAGGCAGTAACTTTGGCATGCCAGAGAGACCTGAAAAGTAATTGAAACCTACTATTTTCATACTTCTTCCCCCCAAGTTCTGTACTGTTCATCCAAACAACTATTTTTAAAGTCACAAAGGCATTTGATTCACACTCCTCAATGACACACAAAAAAGAAAAGAAACATTGAGGGACTGCTTATTCCTCACAGTTTGAAAGCCAAGATGACAAAAAATGGCTCCTTAACTAAAACTGTACTAGAAGTGGCATTTATTTTAGTCCACCGTTGCTAACTTACTACAAAATCTTGACTTGGTACAATGAGGCAATTTAAATTGCAAGTGCCAGTGGTTAAGTTTTTCATAAGGCTACAGAGAAAACTCAGAGGAAAATTCAGAGTGCCATCAAGAATATTCTTAGTGTGACATTTTTGATCCATTTCTGGGGCAGTATCCTCAGGCTAGGCCAACGTGCTTCAGGCAATGACAGAGAAGATGCACACTGTGGGAATAATAATAAAAAAAAGAACAAAAAAGGAAAATTCATTGGACTAACTCTTACCTACACAGTCATAGTGGCCGCTGACATTTTTCAGCTCATAACCAAGCTGGCACTTGCAGTAGTAGCTTCCAAAAGTGTTGACGCATCTGCGGTTGTAAGAGCAGAGAGCTTTGCCAGAGGAGCATTCATCAATGTCTAGAGCAGGAGAAGGGATGCTGGTCAGGTCCATGAGAAGGTAAAATGGGAAAGTGAGAACTAGTTGGGATTTGCATGGAAATGTTTTGGTCTTGACTATCCCAAGTTGTTTAATAAATAAGTCCTGTAATTTCACACTTGGTGATGGCATTTGGCTTTTGCATGTGTCCTTACTAATGAAGCAGCAAAATGTGAACATAGTAAAATACAGGGTAACTGGCAGTGGGGATTCTCCTCATGGGGGACAGTGATTTCCCCAAGGCCTTGGAGCAGGGTCAGGAGGAACTCCACAAATTCCTTTATTTCCCTGAGAATAGAAATGTCAGAGAACAGTTTAAGAGAAAGTTCAAGAAACAGGAAACTAAGAGCAGCAGCAGTTTTTCTACTGAACCTCTGCACCTCCACTTGCCGGGCTAAGGCAAGTCATGTAACAGGGAGTGGGTTTCCAGACTGTGAGTGCTCTGTCCAAGAAGGCAGGTGACAGGGGCATATATTTTGGAGAAGGAAGCTTGGCATGGAAGGAGCTTAAGAACATTATATTCAACAACCATTGTAATTGAATGTTACTAATTTAAATTTGTTTTGTTGCAACATCAATTTTAAAATAATGCCAGTTCTGGTATTTGGCCTTTGTCATTCCCTATCACATTTTAGCACATAGTAGTGACTTTCACTGTAATTTGTCATGCCACACTGCTGCCCATTATGGTTTAGAACTGTTGTGATGTACTGCTGGACACCACAGTCAGTCTTGTTGTAATTTCTACCATTTGTTTTCATGCTTAGGTGATCAAAGGGAAGTGGACAACAGAAAAATATTTAAAGAAATCTGTAGTCAAAATCCCTCTGTCTGCCCACGTTACACACTTCTGTGGAGTGCCTCCAGGGCATTCCCAGACCCCTCCAGGTTCTCATTTCCCCATGCCTCAGCCAGTACTAAGGTCTGTCCTGCACCTGATCCATAGTGTGAAGCTGAAATGAATTTGTAAGACTCATTGTACTCTTAGAAATAAGAGATTTGGGGTTTATTAAAATTTTTGCTCTATAATTGTTATTTATTTCTTTCACCTATACAAATGTAGATGAGAAAAAGTGAAGCACATCAATGTGTTGCTCTGCAGGTCTAGGAATAATGCATCTTCTTAGGAGGATTAAGCTAAGACTAACAGCCAGAAATCTTCAAATGCTTATCTGCTTATGCTCTTTCTGTGGCTAATGTCCAAGTATTAGTGTATCTTACAATACCTATCAGTATCTTACAGCATCTGTTCTGCTATCCTGCAGGAACACGCTGTACCATTTTAGCGCTGGACAACTGTGATGTACCACATCATGCAGAAAGAATATTCTA
The DNA here is from genome assembly GCF_047495875.1 of Pithys albifrons albifrons. Classification (NCBI taxonomy): domain Eukaryota; kingdom Metazoa; phylum Chordata; class Aves; order Passeriformes; family Thamnophilidae; genus Pithys; species Pithys albifrons. The sequence continues at coordinate 10,704,083 of NC_092458.1, forward strand.
ACCTAATATTTCTAACCACTGGACATACTTTTTGTCTATTGTACCTTCTATCATTTGTATCAGCACTCTTTCAAATCCATTTAAGCAGGCAAGGTAAGTAAAAAAAAGCTCAATACAAAAGTAAAAATAGTTACTTGAATAATCCAGTAAGAGATTTAAGAGAAACACTCACATCATGTCTATTGTGTTTAAATACATATCTACAATATTCACCTTCACATAGCTTTTAATGATTCAGATAAATGTTAACTGTGACTGGTGGTAATCCAAGAGCCTTGCTGATTGCTCAGAGCAGAACAGTTCCAGTTACATTTCATTTGAAAGACAGAAGTACCATTCGCATGTTGGAGTCTCTATACTTTGGAATTTGAGCCAAGTATCTCTGTAGGTTTATTTGATAGCTCCTAAAAGTGACAAAGTAGTGCCAGGTCATACAGTCTTCATATGTGACTTGATATTACAGTTACGTGTTAAAGAGAACATTTCATTTAGTAACTGCCCTTCTACACAGCAATGAATCTTGGTTGATGCATTTATTTAATCTTTAGTTTGAAGTGTTAGGAGTAAGAGTGTTTTGGCCATTGGAGTTATGATCTTTAATTATTTTATTAGTTTTATTTTTACCGTGAATACCACCATTGTTGTTGTTGTTATTATTATTAAATGTTAAACTCCTCAACATCTAAAACATTCTTTAAGCTTTAGCAATCATTTAGCCAGTATGTATGCAGCACCTGAAAGGTTAGCAAATTATTCTTGCCTCTTGGATACCATGTTAAAGAATTTGAAGGACTTGTACCACTGAAAGAACATAAAATATGTGGAATTATTACTATTGTTAGGTTATGCTGACAAAGAATTTTTAGTTAAGTAGCACTTTTTGCAAATTCCCCCCCCCCCCCCCGAATCACAAATAGTTGAGGTAGGAAGGGTCCTCTAGGGGCCATCTGATTCAATCCCCTGCTCAAGCAGAGACATCTAGAGATCGCTGCCTTTCTCCTGCTACTCCTTGACGTGGACTTCACTGCCCCTTCTCCTGTAGTTGTTGGAGTGGTCCCTGCTTTGGAGGGTTTGTGTCACATCTTCTAGGTTTCGCAAGGAGCTAATTTAGCTTCAGTATTAAAATGGGTACAATTTCAGCTTTGGATTGCATTGCTGTAGCACTGGTTTATCAGATGACAATGTAAAACAGTATCACAGAACACAATACTAAGTGTTATAAACAATGCTTTCTTCGTCATAGGAAACTCACAGGTGAAGTAATGTTGAGGCTTCTAGAGAAAAATCAAGAAATTTGTATTGTGGGTCATCACAATAAAAGAAAACCCCATTCAATATGATGTCCAGATGCTATAATACATTTTGTTGGTAGGGCAGCTTCCTGAAGGCAAAGCATTGTATTTAACGGGCTCGTAGCAACAGGGAGAAATTGAACCTGTTGACAACTGTTAATTGTGTCAAAACATTCAATTGTTTCTTGGAGATAAGACTTATCTGAAGAATTACATGGCCAATTATACAAGAACAGTTAATAAAAAAAAGCATGAAAACTTTATGTCACACTGTGACTAACAAGAAGCATTATTCAAGCCATCATGGGGGATTAAATACTTCCTAACCTTTCCCCAGAATTTTATGGTTTCATGGATCCTACAGAAAAGAAGCTGAGAGTGAGCTCTCTAACCATACCAATGCATGTCCTTCCATTTGGTCCCAGCTGAAGGCCACCTGATGGACAGAGACACTGCACCTCCCCTTTCACTTCTTCACATCCATATTGGCAATTCACCATGGCACATGTTCTAGAACCTGAAAACAGTATTAAAATAACAAAAAGAGCAAAATACTAGGCTAGGATCACACACTTTAAGTTAGATCTGGATGAACACAGAAATTAATCAGAACAAACGTCCATTCATTATAGATGAGGCTGCTTATACATTAACATGTTAACAACTCAGGAGTCCATGAGATAGATCTTACACTCCTGTTTACTTCGTTCTTTCCTTATCAGCCCTTATTCCTCTTTTTTTTCACTGATCCCAGTTCTGTGACTTCTAATATTAGCCTTTAGATTTAGAGACAGAAATGCAAGGAATAAATATCCATTTCTCAGGGATCTCAGGGCCCCACAGGTGTTGTCTGCCAGTAATACACACCACGGTTACTAATGCTGTGGCACGAACTTGACCTGTGATATATTGAAGGGAAATTCTCCAGAAGCTCTGCCCCAGGGACCTTTTGTGGCAGTTTCAGTCTCCCTGCAGTAACTGAGAGAGAGGAGGAGCTCTGGTTTCCTGACCTGCTCTCCAGCTGCAGACCCTGAACTCTTGTGAGTAGTTGCCAAGGCTGGGTATTTTTCCAATTATTCTAAGACAGACTCGCCAAATGGACACCCTATCTGGTGAATGGTTTTCTCCAGGGTTTGGAGATCAAAGCCTGTCAGAGTTTATGGTTTTCTGTCATATTCATGGGAAAGATTATGCTGCATCCCATACCACTAGGTCCATTGGTTTAGAATAGACCTCTCAAGAAGATTGTTCTGCTGCTCAGATGAACTGGATTCTTTGTTCAGCTTAAGAATCTGCTCCATAAAGGGTTGTCACCATGTTACTTGGGTCTTGTGAAAGTCAAAGCCAAAATACCTGTGTGGAACTGCTCATGTGAAGAACAAAAAGGTATTTTCTGCAAACAAAACTCTGTCATTGAGAAACAAGATGCTTCCTCAGGTCTGAAAAATCAAGTTGGCTAAAACAGCAGAATGCTTTCCATTTCATGCTGGCTTAAAAACAAAGAAAATGGGTAGAAATATCTATTTTCCCCAGAAGTTTAGATAAGCCTTAGGTCAATGAACAAATATTTGCGAGAAGCTGGCAGCAGCTGTGGGAAACATGTCAACACAGATAAAATACATCAGTCATGGAGCACAGAAAGGTAAAGCAAGGAATAATGGCATGAAATTCAGCACAGTAAAAAGTAGTCTGTATTGGTGCTTTGCTTCAATAGACTAATTCATCCTTATTCAACAGATGAACTTGTAGGACTATGCACTGAGGTTGTACTAGCTGTCCTTCATCTGAATTAACACTAACAAAGATTTTTACTTCTAGCAGGATCAAAACTGCTCTGAACACCAAAACACAAGTATAACCTAGTTTACTTTATCCAGGAACCACCAAATAGAAAAGTGTCTTTCAGCTGTGACAGTACCAGAGAGCTGAGGCAAAAACCCTATCCTGAATAAGCTAAATCTGTTCATCACAAGAAGAAAATCTACTGGGATTAAATGGGATTAGATGATTTTGGTGTGCCCATTCTATGAGCTTTATTACTTACTTGCACATGTGCCATCTGGCATAAGCATGTACCCGTTGAGACAATAGCACTTGTAGCTGCCATGTGTATTCATACATCTGTGCTCACAGGGACGTGGCTTCAGTCCACATTCATTCAGATCTGCAGAAGTCATTGGGATTAAGTGAGTGCTGGGTTTCTATACATATATCGCCTAATGTGTTGAGTTCCCCAGAGTAAAATCATTTCGATGGAAAATGAGTCAGCCCCTTGTAAAATGAGAGTTTAGCAGACCATCTGGCTGAAAGACTGCTAGTAAAACCAATACACACACACTTCTGCACTTGAAAAACTAATGCAAACTGGCCACATCTGGCAGCTTGTTAGGAAGAAGTGGAAGGGTGGAGAGAGAATTTAGTTAGTCTCTTTTTGGAGTTATTTGTCTGGATTTCTCTGATTCTAGCTGGAGATTTTAGCCCTCCAGTTGACCTCTGTACTAGAAAGGCAAAAACGTTAGAAAAAAGAACAGCAAATGAGTTTGAGATAAAGTGAAACAAAGCTTTTGCTTTTGTTTTCCTGAGCTAGACATTGGCAGCAACGATATCAGTAGCAGAAATTAAATACAATATATGATAAGAATTATGTGACATTAAAAATAAAAGGAGCAATCTCAAACCCCTCAAAATTCTAAGAATAAAGCATCCTAAGTCTTTCTCAAAATCCAGGATGTAAAGGCTTTTCAGAAATTAATTCAATTTCAAATTTCCAATAGCTGTCCTTCACAGGGAGAAAATGAGAATTCTAAAAATTTAATTTGTGTGGTATAGGTTGAGCACTATCCACAATGATATTTGGCCTATGAAAAGGGGATAAAATCTGTGTTTGTGACTTCTGTGAACTGACATTTCTACCTCTTGTAGTGATTAGTGAGCAGACAAAACTCGTTAATGGAATGCTCCAGCTTATGCAGCCCACTCAACATATGTTTAACAGCCGTTAGGACCAAGAATATATTTTCAGTAAAGATGCAGCTCTCCAGGCAAGCACTGAGCTTGTGCAGCCCCACTTCAAATGGGAGAAGCATCTGTTCTTATGTCCATGTGCCCTGCAGACCACAGAAAAAACTCCAAGCCATTCAAAGCATAAACTTTGTGGAGGGCCAGAAGTGTTTGTTACAGCTCAGTCCAGGGAAGAAAGAGGGTTGCATTCTATTATTTAAATGTAGGGTGTGTTTGAAAAAGGGCAACCTATCTGCTTACAAATCACACTGGATTTTTGTGCTACTGTGGCTCCACTAAATAACCAAGACCCTCTTAACAAAGAAACTAGGGAGGAAACTGGAGAACAAAAGTTATTCCACTTAGACCATACATTTTCAAAAGTGCTTATCCGCATATATCTCACACAATACACATATAGCATACACAGCTCCAAAAAAGAACCTCTGGAGATAAGGCTAATTTGGCTCAGACTTGGTGACAGACTAATACAGTTCCCTTATCTCTGTTATTTTAGTTAGCTCATGTTAAGCTTGCTCAGCAGGCCATTCTGCTGTAAGGACAGACCAAGGCTACATCTGCCAGTAAATGAAAAGTGGGTATGAGCATTCCTGGCTACTGGAACATGACCACCTATACAGCTATACTGTTGAAACAGCTCTTGGACACTTCTGGCCTGTGCCAGACACTGCTGTACTGAAACAATCCTCACAGTCCTTCAGAGGGTAGAAGAGCCCAGGAGCTGAGGTGATTTGCACACATTTACTGCAAGTGGCACAGAACTGATCTGACTGCCTATACTGGGCATTTCAGTTGCAGTTGGAGTTACTGCATAGAAAACACCTAAAAGCTGGGGCTTCTCTGTTGCCTTTTGGTAGCATTTAAGCTGCCAAATAATTTTTGAGGTTAAACTTTTGGGTTTAAAGGCTGAAAGGCTGAAGTTGTAAGTAGTACCTACATATCTGTTACATATAATCATAGCTGCTGTTTCCCTTTCCTCTCTAGTGGTACTGAGGAATTAACTTCTTTTCCCTGAGAGAAACATCAAAAGTGCAAAAGATGGAGTTTTCCAAAATACTTAACAACATATATTGTTTGAAAGATAGTGTATAATAAAAGGGGTTTTTTGATTATAAAAGCTGTGTGTTTAGTACATCAATGGAACATTTTCAAGCAAAGGCAGCAGGAGCTTGGGAAAGTAGCAAGGACAGACCCATCTACTTATGTGGCCATTATGTCATGTTTCCATCATAGCACCTGCAGTTCACTTATCTGCATTGCAGTAGGATGGCCTCTCCATGCACAGTGACCTACTCCTTACATCTGATCCAACACAGGGGTCTCATACATTGGAAGAGGAAAAAAAAATTCTTACCAGTGTGTTAGCAGAAATATTTCCATGTGGAATTGCTAATTTATGGAGGGAAAGTGGTTCATTTAAAGTTTATGAAAATGCAATTCTAAAGACTCCCAGTTCTGGTTCTCAGAAATACCAACCAGCATCTGCAAACAGTCCAGGCAGCTTGATAAATTACATGTCTAGCATATAATTGCATGCCTTTCTGATTAGAAGGTTAGTTAAAAAAGAAACATGAGTTGCTAATTAAGAAAACAACATGGGCTCTGGGATTGACTTCCATCTCTTCTCATAATTCCTTACATAATCTCTCCATGCATTAATCCTCTGACTATGAACATGACAGTTTGCCCTTGTCATCAGCCTGCAGGAGACAACACAATTTAGGTTCAAACTTCTGTCTGCTGAAGGAGGCTTAGAGCTTGCCTGGGATGCTGGAGATGTAAGAGCCTTAAACTCTCAAGTTCTTCTATGTAAACATGAAAATATTCTGGTTTACTATTTTGGAAGATGGCACAAACCATGGTACAAGATAAAGAGACAGAAAATCAGCAATCTGCTTTCTGGAGCATATGCACAAACCTTGATTACAGGATTTCCCTGTAAATCCAGGGAGACATTTGCATTTGTTTGGTCCCATGCACTCGCCATACTTGCAACCATGTCCACAGGTAGCTGGTGGAGTCAGCAGAGAAAGAAGAGAGAAAAAATTAGAAACACTCTGAAAACTTTTGCCCTGCTTAGTTGCCTAAAATCTTTCTGTGCAAGTTCAACACCCTCCATACCTCTCCCTCTAGTCTGAGCATGGTAGCTACTTATCAGCACTTTATTTCTGCTTGAGAATAGTGACACTAACATAAATGACAAGAGTTTTACTTTTCCCAGGTTTGTAAAGACCTGGTAAAAAAGGGATTACCTTTGGGTCTCTCCCTCATGTTTTTCTGCTGTGCTTGCAACTCACATTTAGTTTTGTACTCTTGCCTTTTTCCTGTATTTAAGAAGCCTAAGTAAGATGCAGCTGGCCAGCAGCTTGATTTGCTTTGCTTGGCATCTGGAGTAGGAAAGAGGCAACAGCCCTCTCCTGCAGCCAAAGGAGACACATGATCCTATAGCAGTTTTACAGTCTGGGACTTTCTCAGTTACAGATGAGGAATATGTCTATCTCATGGTGGAATATCCAGAGCACATCAGGCAACTGTTCATACCACACATCCCAATAAGTATGATTGCATCAGGTTTACAATAATTTGAGATGGCTACGTTTAACTTGGATGCATTAAAAATTACAGTTTTCTAACTCTCTGTCCTCTGCATCATCAGTCAGAAATTAAATGCTGAATTTCATAAGGCTTATAAGGTTCCTAAAGTCAACATGATTGTCAACATCGGGGTTATTCAGGAAGAGCAAACTAAACATGCATTTAAATCAGGACCAGCTCTGAAAAAAAGCAGTGAAAGAGTATGCACCAGGAGCCACATCTCAATATCTTGGATAATTAGGCTGATCTGCAAACTATAGGAAAGTCACAGTGTTAGTTAATATACAGTAAAATTAATGATTAAAATTCATACTTCTGAATTCAAGTATCTTCCTTACATTTACCTATGCATTCAGATGTACTGACTCACTAACTCTACCTACTGAGGCATTTTTATAACACTACTTCTACCCATAAATGCAGGGTGGCACACTGCAAGACCTGCTTGTTCACTTGGGATCCCATGTATCCCTGGTTGGGATGTTCTCCATGGGTTGGACACATTCTGCTGCTGTAACTGAGGAGATCCAAGACTAGAAAAGACCAAATCTCAGTGTTAGCACCAAAGCAGAGAACACCACATCTGGATTTACAATGCAGAATTACAATATAGGTGGCTTAAAGTACTTTGTCAAAGAACAGCCTTCAAACTTTATGAAAACCTTTTACTTTAAAACAAGACAACCTACTCTAGTGGTTGACCAAAACTATATCTGCCAGTAGGCCCTCCAGCTATTTATTCACTTCAAAACTAAGGTGCTATTAAGCAATGCAAAAACAATCCCTTTTCCCTTTTTTAAGATGACATGTTATATATACACAGCAGAGACATTTTAGCATCTTTCTCTTTTAGTATATTGATTTTCAGCAATGAACAACCCTAAGCCTCTATACAAATTCACCAGATATAAAATGCCAACCTCTCTGGGACAACAACTGCAACATTTGAAAAAGATTTCTAAAACATGAATTTCATGATTTCGTTGTGTTTTGCCCAAGTACAGATGGAGAGAAAGATTCCATATTGTCTTCTCCTTGGGATCTGTAGACGTTTTACACATTAGAAGTGACTTAAGAGTCATTGTCTCTTCATTAAGCCAATGGTCCACAGACCAGAACACTGGCTGGCTACCCAAGCTCAAGTTAGGTGCACTTACTGCTTGAATTTTGTTTGTGTTTTCAGAAAGTTAAAACCTCCTGGTTCTCACAGGCTGTATACTCTGAAGATAAAGGATACCAACTGATAGAAAACTATTTTAGGGGTCCTTATGAGACTATGGAAAACACTGGGTTTGGCATATACTCAACAGATGTAACAGTACATGCACCTATGAGGGCCATGCAGGAGATTAGAACAGATGGTCCCTTCTGGATCTAAGAATCTCTGAATGTGCAATTTATGGTTTATTGTTATTCACCCAAAGCTCTGCTTTTTTTTTTTTTTTGAGGAGATGGTCTCTCAAAAATGTTTTATTCACTTTCCGACAGAGTTCAGAGATTTCACTCCTCAGAAGGTTTCTTTCTGTAACTTATGGCAGACATGTATGAACCCCCTTTATTAGTGCCAAGTAGGCAGCTGCAGAGAGGAAACAAGCATAAAGTTACGGTTACCTTCACAGTGGCTCTTGTTCTTTTTCCAGCCATAACAGCAATCCAACCTAGAACCATAGCGACACACCCCAGGCTGGCTCACAGCCACCAGCTGCCCACGAGCTCTCGAGCTGCATAAGGAAGGACAAACACTTGCTCCATCAGGCAAATGCGCTTTAATTCATTCCTCTGTATATTCCAACGCACATTTCCCTTATGTTTTATCTGCTCTCAGGCGTTTTCATTTCACCAAACCTAGGGCAGTGTTCCGAGACAGGAATGCTAAGTTGCATTTGACTGGAGAAACAGGGGATATGGGACTGTTTCACCTGCAATAAATTAACTGTGCAACATAAATCCTTTCTAATGAGAAACACCGCAAAGGTGGAAAATACAGCCAGGTCCCTTGCTACAATGAGTAATTTTTAATATCGGTGAAGTCAACAGGGCTGCCTCTGCTTGTGTCACGTGAACAACCTGGATCTGATGCCATACCTGACAGCACTATTGCTTTGGATGATGAAATACTGATTCTACAGAAAAGCATGTTCTGAAAATCAGGCAGCCCCATAAAAGCTAGTGTGATGGCTAGTGATTTGTGGGGTCATAGCCAGTGCATACATGCAAATTGATTGCTTAAGTGCAGACAGTCCTGAGCACTTTTGTTGCTTGTGACTCCTTGACCATACAGCCGATAAGCCCAGGGGATTTGAAGTCACTGTGCAGATCAACAGCTGCAAGAGTAGGAAAAGCTGCCATATTAGTCGCCAAAATTATAAATCTGACAGAACTCCACAACATCTAGACCTACTCTGTGCTGCAACTAGTGCTGTGACTTTAGTTGTCTTCTCCCTCTGCTTGTTGTTACTTAAGTTCTCCATGACCACATGCCTTTCCCTTCATGAAATTCTAAGTGGGACCCTCAGGTGTTTCAGTTAAAATACCAGGAAAGTTTTACTGCTGCTGTACCAGGTTGCATGGTTGTCATGGTTTTGCAATGATACACCCCAATTCAGTGTCCCAGCCAAGACTCTTTAAAACTACATGTCCCTCTCTCTCACTCCCCTGTTTTCCCCCTTTGCACTGCAGTGGCATGGAGTTGAAAACTGGAGTTGAGAATTGGAGGCACAAAAGGTAAAGATCATGGGTTGAGATAAGAACAATTTATAGGAAACAGCAGACATAAGAAAACAGTAACAGCAACAATACTAATGACAGAGGGTATAAGAAAAGAAACGATTCACATGAAAAAAACCTTGATAATAGACAATACCAGATAGCTCCCTCTGCCACATTTTCTTGACATTTTCTTCCCTTCTCTCTGGAAGAGAGTCCCTTTCCTCCACCCCTAGACAATGATGTGAGGTAGTCTAGAATAACATCCATGTCCTGGTGATACCCCTCCCCAGCTACTGCAAAAAATTAACCCTGCCCTGGCCAGAACCAGGACGATTGTGTACAGATCATAATTATATATGGTATATACGATGACAAAAGCTATGAAGAATGATGATTTTACAGAGGATGGCAAGAACTTGGCTTCAGTTGAACAAACCAGAAGCTGAGAAGGGAATCTGATTGCTTCTAACTGCATGCCAGGCAGCTCCAAAAGACAGAAGGAAGAGCTCATTTAGATAAAGACCAATTTATAACCATTTACTCTTCTGCAACCATCCGTTAATACTCTCAGACAAAAAAAAAAGGATTTGAACACAGTCACAAGAAGGATGAGAGTGCTGAAGAGCTTTGAAGAATCAGGAGAAAAACTCCTCACTAATTTTAAGATACACAGTCTCTTTCATAAACTGGGTAAGACCTAACAGTGCCTGTAATGATGCAAACATAAGCATGAATGAAGTTGTTCCTCTCTGAAGTAATATGAAGATTATGAATCCCATTCCAAAAGAAATCAGACCAATTCAGAACAAAACATTCTGATACTGGCCAGGACCAAGTAAATATGTAACTCTATTCCTGCAGTGGTGTGAGAAACAGACATAAATTGAGTGTATGATGTGAGGACAGAAGTTAAACTGCTACACAGGAACTTTGACTTCTTGCAGTGATTTACTCAATTTCATGTTAAAAAAAGGGAAACATTATGTACAATAGCACATGTTCAGAAAGTTCACTTGCTCCACTGCTCCACTTGGCTAGGTAGACCTTTCAGCAGAGTGAAGCTGATTGATAGGATAGGATTGATACCCACAATACCGTAAACACAGAAACAATTGCAAAGAAAAATATTATAAGTACAACCAAAGGTGAAAGGGGGGACACCTAAATGTTGGGATTTGCTTCTCCAGCATAATGTTCCTACTACTCCTACCCCTCTTTATTGTTTTTGCATTCCATAAAATAAGGAAACAATTTCTCATTGCATAATTTTCTCAAAATTAGTTTATGACCTAAGCCAAATTCAAGCTACTAAAAATGTCTGTATACCAATTGGCAGTTAAAACTTCAAATATAATAACTGGGCTGATAGCTGTGGTAGACTATAAACTTGACTAGCAGTCATTTTACCTGTAAAAGCTAAAATAAAAAAAAAAAAGTAAAAAACCCAACAGTGAAAAAAAGATACTTGTCATGTTCTCTTGACCAGTGATCATTTGCAGTGTAAGCCCTGCCTGAACTGAGGTATGTGACAGTAGCAGGTGTGCAGGACGACCAAGCAAGTTTCTCAAAGTCTGATTTAACCAGGTGGGTAGATAAAGTTAGGTATAGTTTGAGATAATGTAGTTCTATTAATATTGTCTTTTACTAGACATTTATCTGGGAAGGAAAGGCAGTTAAATGCCTCCCTGACATCCGATCCCATCAGATCTCGGAAGCTCAGCAGGGTCAGCCCCGGATTAGTACTTGGATGGGAGACCTCCTGGGAAATGCCGGGTGCTGTAGGTTCTAGTCCTGAGGACTTCACTGTCACCGTCCAAGCTCACTTGGCCGTGGCAGATGAACCTCAGGACTGAAACGGTGGGGCCAGTTCTGCGCACGCTCTGCCTCACCTAAAATCCACTGCACAGGCTGGAAGGGCACACCCATGTGGGGAGAGCCCTTCCCAAACCTTCGTTCGCGAAGCTGAGCCACACATCTGGGAAGGAGCATTTATAAGCTTTCAGCTTTGGGTGTTTTTTGTTTTTTTTTTTTTCCTTTTTTTTTTTATCAGCTGCTGAATAGATTAATGCATCATTTCCATAGGGTCTGTACAGAACACTTTTGGTCAGCTCTTGAGCACACAATAGCTACCTGCTGCTGCCAGGGTGGTGGTGCGGGAAAGATCTTCATGATATTATTAGCAGCTTCCAGTTAACTTAAAGACAGGGTATTATCTCTTTATTTAACTTTTCTCTAAAAATATTTCTGGACATTGTTGCTAGCAAAAACTAGCACCAAACCTAAAATTTTGACCAACTGCTATGTTCAGAAGGAGAAAAAGATGGTATTTCACAATTTAGCAATTTGAAAGAAATTCCTAAAAACTGAGTGTAGGCAATGTGGAGATACCTTTGAACACTGTGGAAAATGAAGAGGTAAAGTGTTTTCACTGTGTTGGTTGGTTGGTTTTTTGGGTGTTTGTTGGTTTACATGTTTTCACAACAGTTTATTTGAAGGGTGACTTCCTTCTAGGAAAAAATGTTCACCTACAGTCATATTAAATAAAATAAAAAGTGTGTCACCTATTATCTTTTAAAAACTGTGTCTTAGATAACCCTTCAGCCAGTTTCAGGCACTCAACATGACAACAGTCCTGCTTCACTGCCAGTCCCTCCCAGCAAACAAATGAAGTTTAGCTTGGGCTTGCAGAATTTTCTTCTCCAAGGCTTCCAAACTTACAAAAGGAAGGGCTTATAGAGCAGAGAAGTTAAAAGTCCAGGTATGAAAGTTACACTTCTAAGAGACATAAGTAATCATAATTAAATTAGTCTTTCAAAACTGAATCTGATTTTTACTATTTCCTGTGCCTTTTTCCTAGCTATTGAGAAACAGATAGGATCCTCTTAAATCAGGATCCCTTGTCATCCAAAACTTTCATTAATATGTTTGAAAATCTCTTCTTTTCCCTTCCTTCCAGCGGAAATGGCAGACAGACAATCTTGTTGGAAAAGAGAGGTTCCACCACCATCCAACACCAACTTGGATAAGACAGGCTACAGAGCAATCAGTTGTAGGCAGGCTGTGTTTTTCCCATAGGTCTCCTGACTTAATGTGAAGTAACATATTTTTTATTGAACAGACCACTCTTGGCTTTAGGTAACTGCAGAAAGAAATAATATACTATTTTGCAGTTTTACATTTTCCTGAGTACTTGGAATACAAATACACTGCACACACTCCCACCCCCCCACCCAAGAAAAAAAAAGAAGAAAACCAAACCAACAAAAAACCCACAAGTATTTAAGAACAAATATGTTTTCCATATATGATCAGGTCTGGTGCTCATAAACTTCCACTTACTGACGAGCTGACCACTCAACAGCCCTGCATGTGCTGGAACAGCACGGCCACTTGTTGACGAAAAATGTTCCCATTCACAAATCTGATACTAAATAAATAAACCACACAATATCTCGAAAACTTCAGCCACAGTTGCTATGACTTTTCCCTTTACAAGCGACTCCTGTCCTGTAGCACTTGTGCTTCTGGAGAACAGAGAGGGAAAACGATAGAATGACTTGATCTGCAGTAAGCGGTTTTATTGATCCTCCCTCAAAATCTCATTCTGTTTCCACAGTGTACCAGTCTCTGCGGAACCCAGCTTGTGACGGCGGGGTGATTGTAAAGCGTCTGTTTACACAGAGAGACGAAGAGCTAGAGCGGCTGACACCTTTCTGTAGGTGGTGCAGCGGTTCCCACCGTTTGGACCGTCACCGAAGCCGCCTTTTTTCCCAAAGAAAAAAAGAGCACCCAGCTCTGGTGTGAGCACCTTGAGGAAGCAGCGCACACGCCGCTGGAGCGCCCGAATCGGGCGGGCGCGATTCAGCACCACGGCCCCGGGGACCGGCCGGCGCCGGTGCAGCGCCGCGGATACCCCCGCGGGAGGGACTTGAGAACACCCGCACCCGCGGGCAGGCACGGCAGGAGGGCCGGATTAGGATCGGGACCCAGCCCTGTGGGACCCTGCTGGAGAGCGGAGCGGCGACCCCTGGACCCCTCCCGCCCGCATCCCCGCCCCGCCCCGCCGGCCCCGCTAACCTGCCCGCGGCGGCCAGCCCAACGGCGAGCAGGACGGCGAGCAGGGCGCTCCCGGGCGCTGGCACCATCGCCCGGGCGCGGGCGGGAGGTGTCTGTCTGTCCCTCGGCGGCGGGGCGGCAGCGCCGAAGCGCGGGCGGGCGGCGGGACGGGCCGTATAACCGGGCGGGGCGGGGCGGGGCGGACCCGCCTCCGGCCGCGCTCCCCCCGCGCGTCCCGGGACGGGGCAGGCAGAGACCCCCGTCGGGGTGGACATGGAACCACGGCGGTGTCCCTCCGGGGACAGCCGTACCCCTCCGGCGGGCCGTACGGCCCCCGGCCCCGTCGGAGACCGGCCGCTGCTGAAGGCTTACCCCGTGCCACAGCCGGCGTGTTCCGCGGGCTCTGCCACCGCGGGCTCTGCCTCCGCAAGCACCCGCTGGCCCCGGGGCACCGCTGCGCTGCGTCTCTATCATCGGGAAACAGCACTTGCACTGAAAGGTTTCCAGACTCTGCCTTTCAGTTGCAGGACCATCTCTGAGGAAACTTTGTTCAAGCCTCTAAGGAAAGTGCTTGGACATTCGAAAAAACTTCTTAACTGAAAAGGTGGTCAGGCATTGGAACAGGCTGCACAGGAGAGCAGTGGAATCGCTATCCCTGGAAGTGTTCAAAAACGTTTAGATATTGTGCTTGGGGACGTGGTTTACGGGTGGACTTGGCAGTGTTAGGTTAAAGGTTGGACTCGATCTTAGAGGTCTTTCCAACCTAAACGATTCCATGATTCTAAGTTGTTATTTAGCCTCGTTGTGTATGCTCATTGCTGACGTACTTTCTTGCTAGCTAGTCTTTTGGCTTTGGTGTTGCTGTCACTGTTTGTGAACTGCCTCAGCCCTGAGGTATCTTCCTAGGACAATGCTTGCACTTTGAGGGTGCTGGGTTTCATATTGGGGTTCTTCTCAAGGTTAATTAATAACTCTGTTTGCAGCAATGGAGAAATTGTTTAAAATGTGACTGAAGTTTGCCAGCAAATTACCAGTGTTTCAGTGCAAGACTGGTAAGATATGTTCTGCTTGTGTTGTGTCCCTTGATAGCTTGCTTCTTCATACTATGAAAGGACACAGGTGGAGAAGGATATGTCTTCTGCTCAGTTCAGCAGGGGGCAACAAGCACAGCTCAGCAGATGAGGCTGGAATGGTTGGCATAGTCAGTGCTTCTGGCTGGCTGCTCTCCCCTGGGATTACCAGGAATGCTGCAGGAGAGCATTTTTATGCTGGCATACTGAATTCAGCATTTTAAGCACAAGCTTTTGGCCAGCTTTTCTTCTCTCATTTTTGCCATAGAAAGGGGAATGTTCAGAAAACCTGGGATGACAACTGTTTTAGTCACTCCAGCTTAATCCTCTGCTGAGCAATATCAACACCTTCATTCAAGAGAGGTATTTAAAGCAATGGTGCCTACTTGGGTCAGCCTAAAATCTCTGAAATAAGGTTTTCCAGGAGTTTCCACAATGCTTGTATCAAAATATTTTGAACATAACTTTTTCAAGGATCTTAAAAAAATCCTGAATTGCTCACCTACTCTTGGCTTCCACTTCTTTCTTTAGACTCCTGAAACTACAAATGTCCTCCAAAGTAGTTTTAAGTCACTTTGTAGAGTGGAACAGTACAAAGTCAGAGGTAACAAAAGATGGCAAATTTAGTCCCATGATTCAAATGACACCTAATTAAAATCTAATCTAATTAAAATAAACAAGCATGCTCAATGCTGATTGTGTTTTACAAAGGATGATAAAAATGTGGTTTGTTTGTTGTTTGGGTTTTTTTTCCCTGGATGCTGTATGCAAAAGCCATCATTGGTTTGCAGCTGTTCTACTGTCTTTCTGAAATGCAGTAGTGCCTTGAGACTCTCCAACTCTCTTGATTAGACTTGTCTTCCTGTATGGGAGGAGTAGTCTTTTAATATTAGTTAAATCAACGCCATGTAGAAAGCATTCTAATTACTTAAAACCATATTCAATGACTTGCAGTTTTATTATGCATATTTATTCCAACAAATAGATATGAATGCATCATTTGATGCTGGGCTTGCCATTAAAATATTGGTAAGTGTTCAAGACAAGTTTTATTGGTCAAAAGACAATTTCTGAATTGTTGTCCATGTAGTCTGTTATGAGCTATAATTACTTCCTCAAAAATCTTTATTTTTTACAAAGAGTGACTTGAGGATAGATAATAAAATGATTACCTGAAACTCTCTTCTTCACTCAGAACAATAATTACAGAAACAAGAGCAATGGATTTAATGGAGCATGTTTGTATGTGCTAGGATATTTATATTTGCACTCTTTAGAACTTGTAGCCTGCAAGATATCAAGTTTCCTGAGGTCCCCTTGTCACAGAGTTTTGCTGTATGATTCCCAAGGTGAGAAATTCTCAGATCTCAGGTCATGATTCATCCCTGACAAAATGGGACAAAGTGAATCAGGACACACATTCAGACTTACCATTTTAACTCGGTTTTGCTTTAACCACCCCAAAAATTACATGTATCTTTTTCCACAGCAGATGTCAAGACTTCAGCTATATCCTCACCTGGTTACAATAGGAGTTAAAACTGGAGAAAATCAGCCTGAGCCACAGGGTGTAAATCGCGATCTCCATTAGAGTTTAAACATGCTGATTTGCCAGTAGGACATGGAGATTCATTGCAACTCTGGAGACATTTCAGTCTCACACGTGACATCTCTTCCTCTTCATTCACATTCCTTGGCCACCTGTATAATATTTTTTCCATTTTAATCAACACTGCACTTTTGCACCAGTACATCTGCACTGATTTGATAGTAGCAAATTTTAGTGGAATAACCTCTCCTTCACATCTGTATAAAGGAGAGGAAAAATTCCACAGCAGGGCTCATGGGAATACACTGGCTTTCTGGGCTGATCCCAGAGGTCAGCATGATCGCCCCCATGGTCTATCAGCCCTGGTGGTCCCTGCTAAGTAGTATTTCACATTGCCTGCTGGAATGGGCCTGGTCCTGGTTCTCCCCTATTCCCTGTGATTTATTAGGCAAATGTTTATTGAGGCTGTAGTCATGGCTCTCTCCTGAGTGAAAGTTAATGGGCATGTTTTGGACCATCCTCCCAGTCTTGCTCTGAGCTCTCACAGGGTCTCTTTCATACTAAGCTGACATAAGAGTGGCCTGTGGCTTCTAGAGTCATATACAACATCTTACAGGCATCTCCCTCAGCTTTTAGGAAAATCTTTTTATACTTCATACAGTCCTGGCAATTAAGACCTTAAGTCTCCTCATGCACTTCAATCTCTTCATGGTGTACTTTGCAAAGTGCTGGGAAATCCACAAAATTTGTATTTGCCTAGGTTTTTCCTACTTTTCCCACTTGCTTCTTCCTCTCTGACAGTTATTGTGAAACTGGTCTATAGACTCATGGTCCCTGGAGCTTCCATGTAGGGGAAGAGATTCAGTCACCACAGCATGCTGAAGGTACATGAAGTACAGGCCCTAACAAAACTCTGGCTCTACCATGATTTAATAGACTTTCTTCTTCTCAGGCAGTAGCTCTCGTACTCAAAGGAGTGGAAGGGTGGGATGGAAGATGGCTTATGAGGCTATGGAAGAGATGAACTAAGTTTGCCCCTTTCTTTCCCACACTTTGAGTGTCCCTTCCCCATAGAAAGGAAAAGGTTACATTTTAAAATGAAACCTTGAGCTCTGGTAAGTGCTGCAAGTCCCATGTGAAGAACCCAACACAAAGTATTAAATATATAAAATGCCCCCCAATATAAGCCCCTGTTTCCTACTTGGCCTATTTTAATTGATACTGGTGCAATCCATGTGTGCATAAGGAATTGCAATTTCCAGCAGTTTTATGAATTAATTTAATAGGAGATCACTGTGTGGTTTTAATTGAGGAATTTTATAAATACAACTTCCTGGATTTTCATGTGTTTGTTTAGTTGTAGTTCTCCTGTCAAAGAGTTTTAGACTTTTTTCCCCCTCGCATTATTTCTCTACATACTAACACAGAAATCTTTCACTGCTTGACTACATTAGCCTGTAACAAAAATAATTCAGTCATTGTTGATCCTCTTAGATATAACACTTTCCATATGGTAGCCCAATAACATGGTGCTTCTTAATGTCTTTTTTTTGTTTGGGTTTTTTTTCTGAGAGAAAAAGCACAGTGTTTTTAAAGTTTGTTCAGCAGTACTATGTTAAAGAGGAAAAAAGTAAAGTTCATGTAATTCATATATTTATTTTGTCATAACAATGTGTTAAATGTTAATTGACTGTCCAATGTAATTCAGTGCTTAAAGGTATGTTTTACTTGGAACCTCAACATATATCCTTGTTTGTTCCCCTTGAGCATCTCAATACTGACATGCTCAGTAACATGGTAGACAGTTTAGTGGTGAAGCACAGACCATTCCCCATGTAATAGGTGTGACTTTATAAACTGTAGCAATCAGAAACTTGTAGGTCTAATTTTATCTAATTTTTAAAGACTCTTAACACTTTTGATTAAATTAAATAATTTTGGGGATTTTCATGAAAATCCATGGTGATACAACCCTATTAGGATTGTTATTACTTTTACTATAGTGGTTGTTACCATTTAACATTTCAGTTGCAGTACTGTTCAAAAACCACAGCCACCTGTAAGAAGCTTTACAAACTCTGTCATAGGAAGTGCCCTTTATCCTATTCATAGCAATTAAAAAAATTAAATTATAAGACAGACTTAAGATCAGTAATGAATCTTCTTTTTCTATTAGTAAGAGAATTAAGTTTTTTTTTCAGATAAGATGCATGGAAATTTTTTTAAAAATTACAGTGACATCTCTTCATAATCACCTGATATTTTAGAGAAATTTGTCAGTGGTCATGAGGCACCTGGGATTACAGCACTGAGAACTGGGCAGCAGGGCTCTACACTTACAGGAGGAAGCCAAGGGTCTAAAGACTCTTGTATGCCTTCATTTTTCTAGATTTTACCAATGTCTGTAAGAATCTGATGGGAGGGTGTCAAGAGGATGGAGCCAAGCTCTTCTCAGTGAGGCTGAGCAATAGGGCAAGAGGCAATAGGTAGGAACTGATGCACAGAAGTTCCACCTGAACATGAGGAAGAACGTCTTTATTGTGCAAATGACCAAGCACTAGAACAGATTGCCTAGAGAGGTTGTGGAATCTTTCTCACTGGCAATATTCAAGAAATAACTAGATGCAGTTCTGTGCCATGTGTTCTGGGATGACTCTTCTTGATTGCCCTGAAGGTTGGACCAGATGTCTCACTGTGGTCCCTTCCAACCTGACCTGTTCTGTGATTCTGTGACTCTGTGACTATCTAGCTTGAGAGCAGTTATGTTTCCCTAAGCCAGGATGCAGAGCTACTTTGTAGAATTCACCAAGCCTACGCATGTTAAAATACTCAGTTCCTAGAACAGGTATTTCCACATGTTGTTGAGGATTTCTAAACTAAATGATTCTGTGACTGAATGAACTTTTATATCTGTCAAAACAGTGAAATCCCTTTAGTGCACTGGGGTAACTAAGTGATACATAAAGATCATCTGCTACGTGCATGGCCATCTAAATAGCTTTGGACAGAAAGCTCTCTCTATAGCGGGGTAAGGCCAGTTTGAGAGTGACCATGCAAAGATGTTTTGGTCTTGTGTTCTCAGCTGACAGAGTGTTGTAGTTAAAATGCTCTGAAGACTACCCTTCTGTTATCATGAGTTCAGGTTCTCTATGTGTCTTAGTATTTGGAATAGGTGCTGGTTTAAGATTCTAATTTTTATTATGCTGCAAATATGAATTATTTAATCTCTAATTAGGAATTGCAAAAGATTGATGAACTGGAAATATAGGTATTTTAGCTAAAATATTTACATTAAGCTATAGGTAAATTGAAAAATAACTCAGAGCTTTAAGGACTGACATATTGCTATAGTAACAATCCTGTGTATGTCCCTTTTTTATTTTTTATTATTTTTAGTTAACTGAATTTCCTTTTGTATTGCCAAGTAGTTTCAGATCAAGTAATTTTATAGGGTTTTCATGGAGTAGAATAAACAGAGAAATAAAAATAATGCATTCATTTCTTCTCACGAATCATTCTATTAGCTTTAACAGACCATTTTGAAATAGTAAAAAGTCACAAATGGGATTTCTGAATTGGAATTCCTGAATAGAATACTGATTATAAAATCAATTGTGCTTATTTTTTTGTTTTAACATGTTGAGTCTCTGAAATAATTTATTTAGTATTGCTTCAGACTATCTTGGGAAACAAAATTAAGCTCAAAGTTGAAATTCTTGCAGTTATTTAACTATGATCTGAAGTTTTAGGAAAACTATGAAATACCCAGAGATTTCTGAGACCTGGTTATATTGCTTCACTGAGGCACATAAGGAAAAGCTGGCATACTAGATTGTTAAAGGCAGAGCACCAGGATTAACAATATCTGCTACTAGGAAAATTTAGTTGTAACCTCAACTTACTTTTCTATCTGAAGTTCTGAAATGCCCACCAAAAGTGGTCTGCTTACATTCCTTTGATATTTGATAACATTTCTCAGATTGTTACCATGATTGAACTGCACCCTGTGGTCCACAGGGCAACATTTGCTGTTCTCAGTGCAGCAGAGAGTGTAAATCCATTGACAGTGTTACCACTAATCCCAGGTATTGCTAAGAAGACTCCAGTATATCTAACCAAATTATGGTTTCTGTGAGAGAATCCTTATTTCTGGCCAAAATAATTGCAAGCATAAAAGTTTATTGTTTAGGAAATGCTTGTATTTTATTATATCTAGATAATTAAACATCATACATTCAGGATGGTGGGTGGCCTAACACAACTTGAAAAAGAGCTATTAAAATTATACCATTAGGCTGTAGTTCACTTTTCTAAACATATAAGTAAGAGGTTTCCCATGTTAGGTTTATATTCCACAGTCTGGAGTTCCAAGTGAGGTTATAAATTTGTTTGGCAGTAGTAACTGAACTAAAGGATATATATGCCTATTTGATGACTGGTTCAGGAGAACATCAAGAAGAACTCAGCAAAAGCTGACAAACTTTATTTTGGCAGCAAAGACAAAGGTTATTAAATGAAAGTAAGACAATATGGAACTAATAAAAAATCTGAGGGAATCATAGATAAAAATATGGATGGAAGTGTCTAGTCAAGGTTTTCTTTGCTGCAGTATGGTTCTCTGGCATGGATGTTCATCACGGGTTCAGTTGTGTGAGGTATGCTTTTGAAGTGCATCTTAAGGTTTCAGCTGAAATCCAAGAAGTCCATTTCACAAGGTCTGCATCAACCTAAGCACACTAAACAGTCACAAGATTTACTTCCGAAGTGCAATTCTAATTTGAATTAAAATACAGATGTAGAAAAACTATCTGTGTCTGCATTATGGACAGTTCTGGTAATACAATAAATAAATACTTGCTTTTTGGCAAAAAGTCTTTCCAAAGTGACTCCTTCAAATCCTCAAATTTTTTATCTGGATGTCTACACATGTTTTTGTTTGACTCCTTTTGTAAGCTCTTTCCTCTTCCCTAGACCTTAATTTTCAATGCTCAAGAATGTGGTCAAATAATTTTTCTGAAAATAGTCCCCTCCTGATGTCTGCTCCTAAAAGAACCATTTTGCCACATACATATGTAGAAAGTGTTTTCCACTTCTAGATATCCTCTGGGTGAACCTTTTAGTCTGTTTTCACTCTTTGTCACAAAACATAATACACAGGATGAGAAACCATATCCTAGGGAGCATCAGGCAAAGTATCGCCAGCCGGTCAGGGGAGGGGAGTGTCTCACTCTGCTCTGCACTTGGGTGGCCTCACCTTCAATATTGTGTGCAGTTTTGGGTGCCACAATATAGGAAAGATAGAAAGCTCTTGGAGAGTGTTCAAAGGAGGGCAACAAAGATGGCGAAGGGCCTTGAGGGGAGGCTGTGTGAGAAGTGACCGAGGTCACTTGGTCTGTTCAGCCTGGGGAAGAGGAGACTGAGGGGAAACCTCACTGCAGTTACAACTTCCTTGTGAAAGGAGGACGGGCAGACACTGATCTCTGTGGTGACCAGTGACAGAACCTGAAGGAATGGTCTGAAATTGTGTCAGGGGAGGCTTGGGTTCAATATTAGAAAAAGGTTCTTCACCCAGAGGGTGGTTGGGCACTGCTCTAGGGAAGTGGTCACAGCACCAAGCCTGACAAGAGTTCAGGAAGCCTTTGAGCAATCCTCTCAGGTACATGGTCTGACTCTCGGGAAGGTCCTGTGCAGGGCCAGGAGTTGGACTCACTGATCCTTGTGAGGACCTTCCACCTCAACACATTCTGTGATCCTGTGCTTCTGAAATGATTTTTTGCCTTGGCTGCTTCTCCTTTTGGCCAAAGTAATCTAGATATGGCTTTCATTGTAGTGATTAATCTGTTCTTAAGTGGAAACTGGCATGTCCAAAAGTGTATCCCACTTGAAATGAGATTGTGTATGTTTCTGATAATTTTGTATGTCTATAGTCTCCTCCATAATGGGATGTTTTATTCTTTCTGTCTTAGTTTTCTTCTGGGATATCTAGTTTCTAGCTCTTTGCTTTGAAGTCACCCACTGACTCTTTGTTCTTCAAATCCACTAAAATACATCTCTAGACATACACTTGTGATATTAATCTTTCACTTCTGCAGTCAGATTCTTGTAATTTGTTCCTGGATCTTTGCTGATATTACTGGGGTCATCAAAAAATCTGGCCTGTAGAAGGGTCTCTCTGTGAGCTGATCTTGGTGCATTGTCCTGATGGGTGCTCAATTTTTTATTCATATGTATTGTGGGCAGAACAGAAAATATTGATCAATATTTTGCATGCTTTCTCCTTCTGATTTGGCTCAGAAGTATTAAAAAAAAAGGGGGGGGGGGCAAAGCCAGACAAAATAAATAATATCACCTAAGTTTCTGGGCTCCTAGCAACTTCTGCAAAAATGTCTCTCGGTCTCTGAATATACAACAGCTTTCTAGTACAACATACTTCATAATCCTTCTTGTGACATCTTGTAATGCTTATGAAGCTGACTATAAACTAACCAAACATTCATGCACCCTCTATAAATTCTAAGATAAAAAACAACAAAAAGCATGCAAACATTCTCTGATTAAAATTGTACTTAGAAAAGAAAAGCCTCAAAGAGATTTTATTACTTTAATGCTCTCTCCACTGCCCAACAGCCAGGCAGGAATCATTCAGGATTCTGGAGTTCAGTCAAATATAATAGTGAAATGTCAAATGAAAATTTTGGAGGACGTGTTCTTACTCAGTAGAGTAAGCAGACTTCTTACTCAGCTGAACTGTCTGAAATCTCTCAACATATGGTCAGTGTCCTTTACCTCTTTTTTCTCATGCATGTTATGACTACTCTTGCCCTAATACAAATCTTAACAGAATGCAGAAAAGATCCAACAAAAAAAAAGTAATGTAGAATTAAGTAAAATGAAAAAATGACCTAATAAGTAATATTTTATAAAACTTAGTTTATTTTCAGTAATGACTGTTCACATAAACATTCAGTGGATACAGTTTCCTATTTACAAGTGCACACACTCCATTCTTTATTGTGTTAGTGCTTTTAAAACTATTATCACTGGCTTTGGTCTCCGTCTGAGATCCGGGTAGAAGATTTGTTAACTGTGTTTCTTTCATAATCAGGACTGTCCTCTTGAACTGCTGCCTTGCTCATAGGGATATAAATCTTTGTGGGCTTTTGGAGTTGCAAACTACTGATTTCCTTAGGTAATGCAGACATCTTTCATCACTCACCAGTTTTGTCCCATGTCACTGTGTCTTCCTGAGTGGCATTTAATCTCACTTGAAGGCCTCCAAGAGATCTAATTGGAGCCCTCCAATGATCAAAGGGGGATTATAAAAAAAGAGGAAGAGCAATTTCTACATGGACAGATGGTGAAAGGATAAGGGGAGATGGGTTTAAAAGAGGAGAGATTTGGATTGGATGTTAGGAGGACGTTCCTTGCTGTGAGGGTGGTAAGGAACTGGAACAGGTTGCCCAGCAAAGCTGTGGATGCCCCATTCCTGGAAGGCACCAGGATGGATGGGGCTTTAAGCAGCATGGTCTAGTGGAAGGTGTCCCTGCCCATGGCAGAAGGGTTTGAACTGATTGTTAAGTTCCCTTCCAACACAAACCATTATATGATTCTAGGACTTGCATTTCTGAGTAAACATCCATCTCTTTGGTTCTAACCCCTCTGTCTTGGAGCTTTTCTTGCCTTTAAATTTTGCATGTGAGCCATGTATTTCTTAAGCTTATATGTGGAAATGTATTACTATGGATATTTTTACCATAAACATCTGTTTAACATCTATCTGTTGCTCATATGCATAGTGTAAAGCTCAGTGCATGCCTTAGGTCCCTCCTGGAAAATATTTTTGCTGCTTTTTTTTCCCCCTTCCCAAATGTGTACATATTGTAAATAAATTTGTACTCTGAAGCCAGAGTGTTTATGTCCAAGTGCCTTTCTCCCTCATCTATTCCTCCTCTCCTTTCCTTAAAGGTGGCTATGCAGAAACATCTGCTTTCTATTACTTTCTGTGTCAAACAGAAAACAATAACAGTGCTCATTAAGAATTTTCCATCTTTAACCTTTGCATGGCAACTTTCAGAGAAAGGGGACCTCCCAGCTTTTTTCTTGAAGAGCTTTGTTATTTTCTAACCATAAACTCTCCAGAAGGCTTTCAGCAGCTCTGCCATGATGCTCAGTTTCTTGCCTGTAAGCATGACCTCCTGAAATATTCCATTTTTGCACTCTTCAGGCTTCAATCATGTTGGATGGTGTGCTTACCACAATAACTGGAAAATGACTGCTTTTAAAATAATAGCTGTTGTTTCAAAACTTATGCAATATTTCTGAACCTCCTCGTTCACAACACTAACCAGCAGTTTGTTCCTCTGAATGCACAGCATGGTTCTAAATTAGCCCAGTCAGTTAATGAAAGCTCAGAACCAATCAGTGCTTCAGACTGCTTGGTAGGTGCTATTTCATCTACAGTTACTTGTGGTTTGAGTTCAGGAAGATGGAAAAGAATGTTGTCCAAAGAATGTTGAGGAATATGTGTTATACAAAAAACTCCCTGATGGAGAAGGAAGTGAGTACTATTATATAGATGAATATTCATTTCTAGATGATTTTATTATCTGGTTAAAAGTTCTTTGAACTCTTTTAAGACCTCATAGGACAGGCCACCCTTGTGGACCTGGTTGTATGGTTTAGTATAGATATCATACAGAGAGACTCGTTGGTGAGTGATGTAACAAAACAGATCAGATTTAAAAGGAAAGGTGAAAGTTACTTGCAAAATCTCTGAGTAAGTTGATTTTACTCATACTCATTCTTACTTCCACTTACCTCAAGAACCAAGTGTGTCTGAGTGGTCTGGCACTGTGTGTGACACAAAGGACACAACCCTGGGTGTTCCCATAGACTGGGGAATGAGATGCTGGAAAGCAGTGCCCTGGAAAGAGACCTGGGGATCCTGGTCGATGGCAAGTTGAATATGAGTCAGCAGTGCCCTGGCAGCCAGGAGGGCCAACCATGTTCTGGGGGGCATCAGGCAAAGCATTGCCAGCCACTCAAGGGAGGGGATTGTCCTGCTCTGCTCTACATTGAGGTGGCCTCATCTTGAATATTGTGTGCGTTTTGGGTTCCACAATGTAAGAAAGATACTAAACTATTAAGAGAGGATGGCAACAAAAATGGTGAAGGGTCTTGAGGGGAAGCAGTGTGAGGAGTGTCTGAGATCACTTGGTCTGTTCAGTCTGAAGGAGACAGAAGGGAGGCCTCATTGCAGCTACAACTTCCTAGTGAGAGGAGGAGGAGGAAGGACAAACGCTGATCTCTTCCTGTGGTGACCAGTGACAGAACCTGAAGGAATGGTCTGAAATTGTGTCAGGGGAGCCTTGGGTTCAATATTAGGAAAGGGTTCTTCACTCAAGGGTGTTTTGGCACTGGAACAGGCTCTCTGGGGAAGTGGTCACAGCACCAAGCCTGACAGAGTTCAAGAAGCTTTTGGATGACACTTTGAGTCACATGGTGTGATCCTTGGGGATGGTTCTGTGCAGGGCCAGGAGCTGGACTTGCTGATCCTTGTGTGGACCTTCCAACTCACTGTATTCTGTGATTCTGTGACTGATGTTAGGATTGAACAGACATCTGTACACTTGCTGGTTTTACTTTGAAATGTTGTACCGCTCTGGCATTACCTGAGCTTAAACATGTAAAAGTGCTCAGTTTTTCTGTTCCTACTGTGGACTGAACTCCCTGCTTCTCTAGATGGTAGTGTTTCCATTTTGAAATCTAAAGTACTTCTCCATTGTAGAGCATTTAATACTAACTTTCTGTATTCAGTGCAGATTGATTTATATGCTGCCTTTTTTTTCCTTTCCATTGCTGCTTTGTCTAAGCAGATAGGTGGGGGTAGATAAGTATACATTCTGGTTGAATGGATGCCAGGTGTAGAAATGATCTGTATGATGTAATCTGCAGAGCTCTACAGTGCTAGTAGCAAAACCAGACTCATATCAGCAGTTGCAGCCATTACCTTGATGCGATTTTATTTGGCACAGTGTGTTTTGTGTATCATTATTCTTGACCATGCATAGTAACTTCAGATTGTTTATAAGAATGAGTAATGGCTAATCCTACCTTGTTAAATTAAAATCCAGTTTGGGCTGGGAAGAATTACAGACTCTTTCTCACTCATCTGTAATTGTGTTTGTGCAATGACGGTTGCGGTGTAATCACAGTTCCTGCATAAATGGCCAATCTGAGGAATTGGACATTATGATATTCCTTAGTGAACAGATGCCTACAAACATCTTAAATCCATGTGGATAAAATATCAGTGTAGGATAAGTCTCATCATAACAAGTGTTTTCTAATGTCCTGCAGGCCCATAATTCAACCATAGCAGATGAAGTGCACAGATTTCAGAAGCTTTCAAGATGAAACTGAGGTCTGGAAATGTTTATTGACTTTTTACAGTATCAATTCTCCTTTCCCACTATGGGTCTGTGAGTATGTGAAAGGGAAATCTGAACTGTGTTTATACAACATTTCCAAGTACTTCTGTCCTTGTTGACTGTGATTCCCAATGTTTCTGCAGCCTAACCCCACTGGAGTCACATAATCACCATTTTTTTGAAAAAAAAATCCCAGAAGTAGGAGTTCTTTGTCCATTGATCATATCTTGACAATCAGCACAACAAAGAAATCGAGTATGTTCTTGCTGCAAGCAGAAGAACTTGATATGCCATGGCTTCAAATTGCATTACTACCTAATGAATACTTCTGTCTCTGAGTCTGGCAGAAAGCTGTCTAACATAACATTTTGCAGCAGTTTTACATTTCTGATACCATTATTAGTAAAAGAGATGTTTATTAAGATATAAATCATGTGATATGCAGTGTGTTAAAAAGAAGAGTCTGGCCTATGAGAGGCACCCAGTGCATTAACGGAGCAGTAGTGAGCTCTAGTGACAGTGGAAACTGTGCAGACCCTGTGGGCTATGCCAGCAGCAGAATGCATTGAGAAGGAGGATCCAGAACTTCCAACTGCCTAGGGTAGGCTTTGCATCTTGCTGAGAAAAAAAAAGAAATATGTAAGAGCTTTAGAGTGTTAAAAATGTTTTGTCTCAGTGTTTGAAGAGGTCTGTCTTTGTCATTGACCTTTATTTAGAAGATGGGCTTTTCTGTTCTCAAAATTAATATGGTTCACAGTATAAGTCTTAGCAGTTAATAATGTACAGAGAGTCAACTTTGTTGTTTGCATCTCTTGGTATTGGAAAACAATATACAGTGCCCTGTCTCTCTCCAGCAGTCTATTTAAGAAAGTAAAGTTACATCTCCTGCATTGAACAAGAGTGGTCTCTGGAGAAAATCTCTTCACTAGAAACAATTGTAATGCTTTGTGTAACAGAGTGCTCACTGTTTTCTGGAGGCAGATTATAAAACTGAATAAATGCCAGTGTCTCTGTTTTAACATGCATAATTTTGCTGGTTCTCTGCATATAATTGAACATTTTTTTTTCACACATATGCTGCTAATTGATAAAACAGCCCCATGTGACAAAGAATGGCAGGAAATACAAAATGGAGAAATCCCAGCCATCTTACAGTAAAATCTGTGCTCTTTTGTGCTGCACACAATGTGTTGCATTCTTTTTCCTATTTCACGACTGTATGTATTTTATTTGCCTAGAAGGCAGCTCTTGATTTAGAAGTGAATAGTTCAGTTCCTGTTGGGGGCATTCCTCAGAAACTTCAGCCTTTGAGCCCTGGCCTATGACAGGAACTAAATAGCCAAGCTTGGATTTTGTTACTCAGGTCCATATAGGAATGTTATGATATATTTCTTGAACAACTAATTTACTGAAGAAGTGTCTCATCAGAATTTTTTGTCATATTTTTTCCTGTATTCTTCTTTGTGTTACTTTTTTCTTGAGGATTAGATTGACCTGTACCCTTGGCTGAGGAGAATTTCTGTAGGGATTGAGAATATGGAACCCTCCTTGTCCCTTATAACAAGCCTCATGTTCAAAAAATCACAAAATAAAATCACTAATGAGCTTCTGTAGTAAAAGCTCAGTATGGAAGTTTGATATTTAGGGAGTGTGTACTGCCAGTCTATCCACTGTTCTAGGTGTGTAGACATGATGTAGGCAATCCAGGTGAGGACAAGTTGTCAGAGAGGTATGAAGACACCCTAAAGTTACCATTTGCTATGGCAGAATAAACACAGTTTTCTCAGCCTTTTCCCATATGTCATGTGCTTCAGCCCCCTGACCAGCCTGGTGGCCCTCCACTGAATTCACTCCAGCATGTCAGTGTCTTTCTTTGGCTGGACATGGAAGTGGACAGACCACTCCAGATCTGGTCTCACAAGTGCTGAAAAGAACGAAATGACCATCTCCCCTGACACACTGGTCAATGCAATCCAGGATTCAGTTGGTCTTCTTTGGTGTCAGGACACACTGCTGTCTCTTACCAGCTTGTTGCTTACCAGGACATAGCTCCTTCTGCAAAGCTGCTTCCCAGTCCTTCCTAAACCTGTATTGCTGCATGGTGGTATTCCATTCCAGATGCAAGAACTTGCATTTGCTTTCATTTAACTTCATGAGGTTCATCTCAACCCATTTTTCCACACTGTTCAGGACCCTTTGAAAAGCAACCCTGCCCTCTGGCCTATACTGGCCACCCATGTCAGCTTAGTGCCAGCTGCAAGCATACTGATGATGCACCGTGTGCTTCCACCGATGTTAAGCAGGATGGGCCCCAGTAACTAAAGGTGAGGGATGCCACTGGTCATCACTGCCTGCCAGGTGGACTTTGCACTACTCAACACAACTCCTTGAGACACCAATCCATCCATTTTTCTGCCTGCCTTACTGGCCACTAATTTTTTGATAAGGGGATTGTGGCAAAGGCTGTGCTTTACCGGCCACCAGGGTTACTCACCTTTTCACAGAAAACAGTCAGGTTGCTTCAGTGTGATTTCTCTCTGCTGTTTTGTCACCTGTTCCAAGACAAACTTCCACAGACTCAAGCCACTTCTTTACATATATTTTCATATATCTATGGATATAAATAGATAAATTGATATCTATAAACACAAACAAGCTTGTATTTGGTGTGCCATATCAGTAGTGTTTAGTGAAGGTGGCACCAAGGCACAGTTCATTCCTAGACCATAAGAAATCTACAGTGTTCAAACCTAGTAAAAATTTTTCCTCTCCAAATTTTGTCAGTCAAATTCTTTTCTTAAAGGATGGAGAAATTCAAAAGCTGGTAGGATTTTAGAATTAGATTTTAGTTCAATCTAAATCAGGTAAACACTAAAGGCAGGTCATATTCTCTTTTCAAGCTGCTTGCATTCATGTAGAACTTCAGAACACCCTAAATCCTGACCACAATCACTTTAAGCTTATAGGAGGCTTCTAACTTTTTGAGTACTTTTGGAGAATTTGATGTGCATGTTTCTGTCAACAGCTTTGAGTTGAACATTTTCCATCTCTACCTGCTCATCTTTCACCTCAGAGCCAGTGCTGTTGTTTTGCAAGTATCTGAATGTTTTTTCCTGCGAGATCCCAATATGAAGAGTCAGGTCTCTGAGAGAGATTAATGAGTTCTCTGCTCAAAGATATTTATATGCAAAGTTTTGCTTTGTTTATGTTGAAGTGGGACTCCATCTGCATGCATCATTAGTAAGTGATGCAAGGAAAACTGCCAAAAGTGGAAGGAAAACTATATACTTTTACACTTTCATTGCTTTCACAGTACCAAAATGGGAGAAAAAAAATCTCCCAGTATAGAAATATATAAAACCTTAATTACTATCACTATAGCTTTTTTAATTAATTATTTTCTTCATTAAGTAATTTATTCTTTTTGTTCCTGTGGACCACTTAATGAGCAAAATAGTGGGCTGGACATTTATGCATTGTTGTAAATACATTATCTTCACTTTTGTGTTTTTGATAAACTTTAAATAGATAAATAGGTACAAGTTTGTTCTTAACGTCACTCTGGAGAGGTACTGGAGATAGCTAAGATGTAACAGAGACTGAGAAAAGATGGAAAATTATTTTCCCTTTGTTGCTAAAGGGGGATTATTATTGTCTGATTTCTTCAATGTCACTCTCGAAAAGTGCATTTTCAGAGTTTTCATAAAGGTGCCAGCTGTAACAAAATAGTCTTGAAATTTGAGAGATACTAAACTAAATAATTGGGGGTTTTTAATCCTGTGTTCAAATTAACAGTAAAAGAAATAAACAGAGTTGTTTCTTCAGCTTTGAGAGTTACCATTAAATCTGTCAAGATGCTTATTGCAACTAAAAAGCAATCACTTGCAAAAAGAGTTGGTATAGCAAATGTTGCTTTTGTAAAATTGGAGGCATTTTATAACATCAAAGTTATAACATTACAATTGTCAAATTGAGATAATCTTTCCATTAAATTTGGATTATGTATGTTGAATATATGCTCCACATTTTGATAGTATGTACCTGCTCTCACACTCTTGGTTTTCTCTGTGTGC
This sequence comes from Pithys albifrons albifrons, assembly GCF_047495875.1. Taxonomy (NCBI): domain Eukaryota; kingdom Metazoa; phylum Chordata; class Aves; order Passeriformes; family Thamnophilidae; genus Pithys; species Pithys albifrons. Next base: position 10,734,878 of record NC_092458.1, read on the forward strand.
CTTATTTCTAGAAAGACCTGAAGGGATAGAAAAAGGAAACAAAGGGTGGAAACAGTTCAGTGGGAGTGAGAAATTGTCATTTCTCTTTACTTTTGTTTATGTGTGTTATATGGTAGTTTGCTTTTAATTTTCCCTCTTTCATGTAAATACATAAACAAGTTTAAGTTTTAGGGGTTTTTTCCTCTCCATTTTCTTGGTGGGGGAGAAGGCCCTCTGACCCTGTAGTTGGCACCTGGCATTTTACCAGATCAGGCCACTACATTCATTCAGGACCATACCTAGTTTAGTAAAAGGAGGTAGACAATTTTGCCAAAGCTCTTGGATTGAAATTTAGAAACGTTGTTGTTTTAGAACCTGGCTGTAGCATTTGTTTCTAGTATGGTAGTGGGTAAACCACATGAGCAAATTACCCCTTATGTGGTCACAAATGTCCATGCTTTAGTCCAAGATTTGGTACGATTGTTCTAAAGTCTACAGAGTGATTGGTCTTGTTCCCCAGTAAAAACCACATACCCTTTCTACCATTCCTTTGGGATACCTGGTAACAGTGTGTTCACAGCACAGTGGAAATGTACTGCGGGCGATAAGCTAAGGAGGAGCCCTTGTCCTGTTCTCTGCTTGGCTGGAGGGTGATACTTGGCCACAGTGTGGATGTGTTATCAGCTGAGTGACACATTCCAGGCTGAGTCTGACCCAAGTCCCACTAGTTGGTCCCTGCAGACAGAACTGCTTTGCATGCACAGGAGAATCCCCTGTGAAACTGTTTGCAGTGATACACATAAAACGGGATATATGGCTGTGTTAATCCTTGCTTTTCCCTGCTCTGTTGAACCACACTAAGTCTGTCACAGTCAGGGTTTGCCAGAGCCCTTAATGGGTCTTGTGAATACAATCTTTAAGCAGAGGGGGACATTGCTTCCCTCAGCTACAGGATACCCATGTTTCATGGTAATTCTGAACACAAGAGCACATGTTTCATATCACAAATGTCTGTGTTTCTACGTCTCTGGAGCAAAACACAGGTCTCAAAGTGTCATTTACCCTCTCTTAAGCACCAGAACAGGAAGGAGTGTGTTTGTAGTATTACTGAGTTGGGGATATAAAAACTAATGGAAACCAGTTCAAATCCATTCAAGATTTTGTGTAATGCCCATTTCTTGAGATATTAAGTTATGATGTTGGTTAAGAGTGTCAGTATATTTATATTTTTTGTGTACTTGCTTCAACGAATCAGGGGTTAATTTGTAGCACACTTTTAAAGAAAAATGAAACATTTTCATTTAAATGCATTAATTCCACACAAGTTTGGCATGTAAGCAAGGAATTTTATCAACTAGTTAATGGTGTTCTAGTTCTAGTCCACCCATTAATAGCAACCAGGAAACAGAACAGAAGACAGAAAAGGAACAGATTCGAGTCTGGGATGTATTATGGTTTGTCTTCTTAATGGGAATTAAATATGTCCATATAAGGGAGGAACTTGGCCTTGCAGCACGGTTCTTCAGACCTGGCTGGATGACCAAACTCCTGAGACAGAAACTTAGACTGCATTGTGCCTGCTGTGAGACTACACTTCCAGGAGAAAAAAAAACAACTCAAGAAATGCTTCTCACTTCTATTCTCATCTGTGCATTCATTTGTTCTCCAGCTTAGTAAAAGGGGATTTGAGACACTTCTTTGCCTCTTCTGTCTCTATTGCTTTTCTGTCTCTGTAGAGGTTAAATTTCTTCTGCATTATTCTGAAACCCATATTTCTTCTGTTTATTGAAAGTTCCCAAATATTTGCCTGTTGTATATTGTCAGGTCTTGTTTTTGGTATCCCACAAAAGATTAATGAGAATTGCATACTCAAAACGCTGTTAAAAGGAACCTGAGAGACAGTTCTTTCTTCTTTAGATGTATTGGTTTTAGATATATCATGCACACCAGTTACACTGATTGAAGAAACCTGTAGACAGGTAGCCCATTACTATTGCAAAGCCATTGTATGAGGAGACCATTCTTTATTGTTTAGAAGATTTTCTGGGGAGAGGAAAGAGAAAGTTGATGCCTGATACTTGGTTTTATCTCATGGTGTCTCCTCAAAATGTCAGATTTGTGTTAATTTACAGAACTTAATAAATACCTAGGAAAAAAGTTGATCACAGTCAACTCGATTGCTACAGGGTGCCCTCTGCTAAAATTATAGCCCTAAATTCATCAAAAGTTTTTTTGAAAATAATTAGAAGTGAATGCTTTCAGCATTGAAGTAGTTTCTCTGTCTCAAATCGTGCAATACTTTGTCATAATCTTTCTTCAACCTCAGTACTTTGGACAGAGGAAAGGTAATAGGTCGTAAGTGTAATAAGCCCAAGAGGTACTATAGAAAATCTGCCAAAGAAAGAAAGAATTGAAACTTTTTAGTCACTATGGGAGGTATGGGTCTTACCCTTGGTTTTGGTAATAAACATTTGCCTGTTGAAATTCTGTGATTGAAAAGTTCCACTTATGTAAAATTGGGGGAGGGGGGTTGTGGGTGTTGGGGGGGGGGGCAGTATAGGAAATACTTCTGTTGGAATGTAAAATAAGGATAAATATTGAATTTTTCATTTGTATTATTTTGGGTTTGAGGTTAAATTAAGCTAATTGGTTATGCAGAGTCATACTCTATACAAACTTAAGGACAAGATTATAAGTCAACAGTGGGATAACTGAAGGAAATCACTGCACAGATCCACTGTACAATTAAGGCTGTAAGAAGAGATTAATAGTCTGAAGAACTTTGAATTTACTTGCAGTGCAACAAGAAGAAGCCAGTCAGAAAGGTGTCTCCTGAGCACCTATTTCCCAAATACTTAGCAGCTTTCTGGCTGAGATAATGGCTGAATAATCAGATAATCACTTGGATAATCATCTGGCATTAGCTGCTGAGCTCCCACACGTGTTCAGTTGATTACCCCCCTACTTCTGCATGATGGGTGGTGGTTTGATTCTTATGAAGTTATCTGGAAACATATAACTGGGGTTAAAACTGGTATTCCCCTTGCCTAACTTTATCTTACCAACACCTAGTTCTCCAAAGATGATTATGTCCATGCTGTGAAGCAAACCAAGGATGATTAACTTGTGCACAGGCTTTCAGACACCTCGACTAGGACAGGTGAGTCTCAGCTGCCACTCTCCTTCATTGTATGTATTCCAGAAACTGGTTCAAATCACCTCCTTACACACATATATTACTTCTAACTTTCTGGTAGACTCAGATCATCATCATCCAGATCATGCACATGATTAAATGGAATAGACAGTGTCATCTGGCCCTTTGGGCAACTTTTATCCAAAGGCCACAGAAGAAAGGAGGCTTCTAATGTATTTCCAGATATACCTTCTCTGGTAAAATACAGCAAACATACTGAAGAGGAACTACTGTCTCCCCACAGAATGGCAGTTTTCCAGACACCAAACACTCACTTCTAATTTGTTATAGAGTTGTCTGGGATTTTCAGTGACTCAAATGCAGCTTGCAACTTATTTTATCAGGGGCTGGTGTAATGGAGAGCACTCTGGACTCTGAATCCCAAGGTCGAGAGTTTGAGTCTCAGGGACCGTCCCTGGCAGTTCAATGCCTCCCTGAAATCGGATCCCATCAGATCTCAGATGCTGAGCAGGGTCAGCCCCGATTAGTACCGGGTACTGTATACAGACCCGAGGACTTCACTGTCACTGTCCAAGCTCGCTCGGCCGTGGCAAATGGATCTTAGGACTTAAACTGTGGGGCCAGTTCTGCACACGCTGTGCCTCACCTAAAAAAATCCACTGCGTAGGCTGGAAGGGCACACCCACACGGGAAGAGCCCTTCCCAAATCTGCGTTCATGAAGTTTGGTCATACATACATACATACATACAACTTATCTCAAAACAAGAGGTAAATGAAGTTGAATACTACAAAAACACAAAAATAGTCCTTGAGGATTATGTCACTAGTGGTCTTTTCTTAGTTGTCTGAAAGAAATGTCTTCACTAATGTAATTATTTTTAGTCATGCATAAATGGTTGTACGTGTAGTCTGTGTGTTTTGATTAGATTATAGTAAAACAGTAAAAAAGTCTATATTTATCATGTACCTGACATTTAGCCTGGTTTTCAAGTCACCCACATGAACCGCAGTGGAGGCCCCTTTTTTTGGTTCTCTGTGGTGGACCTAAAGGAGATACTTTAGGACAGGGGGATATACATGAGATAAATCAGCTTGAACTTTGATTAGGGAAACTCTAAATAGTTGCAGCAGCCTTTTCAGTGGAAGGAGATGGTAATGAAAAACTGAGGGGGAACTTCTGGATTTGAGTTGCAAAACCAGTTATTTGAACTGTAGTGTTATATGGTGTCATAACTAGAGAAATTAAGTTCTTGTCAGTGCAATGCTCTTTGGTGACTGCATCAACAAGACAGTTTTAACATTTACTTACTTCTCATTAATTAGCTAAGAAATGTTAATATTTCTGCCAAAGCTTTCACAGGTAATTCATATGCTGTTGAAAAGTACTTTGACATTGTAACTTTATGACCAAAAATACATGATCAGGCAACGTGATATCTGAGGATATTTGTGAAGTGTTCTCTGGGTAAGAAACCCTCCTGTACATACAGAGCCAATTATACTTTACTGCAGGTTGCTCAGAGGGATAAGTATCATAAAATTGTAACATGAATAGACTTTTTAGGAACCAAAACATATCGAGAACCTCAGAATGACCTGGGATTTTATGGCTTCACATTATTATTTCAGCAGTGATACTTTGTTAAAGACTGCATGGGAACATGTGTCTCTTAATGTAAGTGCAAGAAAATTTAAGCTCCTTTATAACTACCTGAAACAGTATCATTCTCAAGAGCAAACAGAGACATGAGCATACAGCATACCAATGGGCAGTGCGTGAATCCAGGTTAATTTGTAAGTAAAAGCTTGTGAAAGTGGAACAGAAAAATCAAATAAAAGAGAATAAAAATCTCAAAACAGTCTGCAAAAGCATTTTATTTAGGAGCATGATAAAGAATAGAAAGAATATTTGAGCTGAGTACTGTCAGAAAAAGGTGCTTGAAACCGTCAGCAAAGCTTTTTTTTTTTTTTCCTGAGCTTGGGAAACCAGAAATTTTGAAATTATTTGCAAATACTTTTACAGAATTGCATGGCAGCAACATCTGCCTCTTAGCAGTCTGGTTCTAGCTACATGACCTTGAACTTTTTTTTTTTTTGGCTAATTATTTTTGCCTAAAAGTGGCTTGGGCTTGTGGGAAATTGTCAGCTGAATTTAGCAATGATAAATAATTTGAACTATAACATTTAAAAGATAGACTTTACTCAGTGTGCAGAATTATATCCAAAGAAACGTTATCACATTTCACATCAAATGCTTTGAGAAGATGCTAGTAGTGCTGAACATTTCTAACAAAGAATGTTTTGCATTGTAGAAAAAATAGTCTGGCTATCATCATAAAAAGTAACTGTAAAGCACAGAGAATTTATCTCCAGCACTGTACTTGGCAGCTTTCGTCAGCTGTGAACCACGTCAATCTGTGAAATGCACCTTGCTCCAGATTAGCATTTTCAGCAAAGAAAATGTTGATAAAATATTTTTGCTAGCTCACAAAACACCAGTAATATTTTAGAATTAGTGGTCTGAAAAATAAGTGTTAGCTTTGAGGCTTGTTCACTTGTGTGAAATATATGTAAACATCCATAAATCTCTTCTGAAGTGAAATACTTTTATCCTTCCCATTTGTTTTTTCCCACTAGCTTCTTGAGCTAGTGCATGCATGAGTAGTTTCAAGAATTTTGAGGCATGTTTCTGGTCTAAGTTCAGCAGTTTGATTTTAGATAGGTCACTCAAGTGACGTGATAACACTGAATAATTTTTCTGTTTTATGGCTATGGTCACCTGACCAACTGTTGGAGATAACTGCACTATATGTATTGTCTTACTGTGTAACCATATAACAAACCCACATATTGTGAAATAATTGGGATGAATGAGATTTTATTATTATTTTTTCTTATTATGGTGGTGACCACCAAGATGGTGACAATTCTCTGCAAACATGCAAAACTGAATACTTTATATTTCTTGTATATTGGACCAGCTGACTGTCACCAGACATGGAGAGAATGATTTAAAACTTTTAAAAGGATTATTCTTAGCCCAAAGATCCTTAAAGCCACAGGAATGACGCCTATGTAAATTTCATTGATTTTGATTTAAGTTTATAATGAAACTGTTGCTTTGCTGTTCATGCTCTGAGTTGAGAGCTGTGCGTGTGAGGAATGTGAATACCTTCTGCAGGGAATGTCTTCTCCCAGCCACCTCCACACCACTCTTCTTTGCCTTTCAGTGCTGCAGAAAGCAGCTCACAGGTCATGGGACCTGAAGACACAAATGTGGCAATTTGGGAACTGTGAAATACCGACCTCTGTGACACTCAAACTACCTGCTGCTTTGTTATTCTTGTAAGCATGTATTCTTCTTGGCAGTCTGCTCATTCAGAGTTGTGCTCAGAGGCATGGACACCAGTAACCCTGTGAGATGCTAATGACATTATCACTAGCATCCAGAGAAGAACTGCTGGCATAAAGTTGAGAAGCCAAATCTAAAATTGATCCTGGCAATTTTGCATGTAAATAAAAAGAGCATTGAAAATTTAACTGCGAAAATGTTGTGTAATTTAACTTTCCCACAGAAATCTGTGAATGTCCCATTTTTCCTTTATACTGTTGCTTAACCACGTCTGGATTCTGGGGAGGGAGTCTGGGAAATATTTCACACATGGGAATATATGGCATATATTTCAACTCTGTGTTCATGTATGTATGTATATCTCTTGCAGGTGTAAGGTTAGTAATTGTCAGTTACTCACAGACACATTCATATCTTTTATCACTATTCACATCATCTTGAAATTTAAAGCCTAGAAAGAATGCATTTTGGAACAGCAAACATCCTTCCAGCTCCAGGTGCAGAGGAGTGTATCCAGGAATGCTCAAGGCTAACTGCTTTTGAAACTTCAGGTTTTGTTGCCTTGGAAAAAAAATTACTGACCATTGTTTAAGGGAGTTGACTAGAATTTATCTTTGCTTCTTGTGCTGCTGAAAGACAAGCTGTAACTCTGGGAACTTGTGTTCTGTTTAGAATATGAAAAAGAGAGGGAAAGCCATGCAGTGCATTTGTACCCTGTACTACACCTGGGAAATATTTCAAATTTTTTACAATTTAAAAAAATGTTATGACTGACACTGCTCAAGGCTGTTTCCTCAGCTGGTCTGTTGTCCCAGAGTCAGCCGAAAATGCTGTAGGTGTGTTGAAGAATCAGACTGAGAGATTACACATTCACAACACTCAGGTGATGTTGGAGGAGCTATGCTGATTTATTCTTGTTGAGTAGCCTGCCAATTTCTTTGCAACTAATTTGCAATCATCATACCCTAGAAGTAGTGTGGAATAAATGAAGTAGGAGTCATTGTGGTTTTATCCCTTTCCCCCCCACTCTTTAAAGTGGCCAGTAACGATACTTTTTATTTTTTTATCTTGTTTTCCTAAAACAGAAACTACATTCACAGTGATTTTATCTGAGAGGCTTTCTTCTGTTCTTCTCTTAGAGTCATTACAGTGCCATGTAGACATAGAAATTTAAACAATCTAATATAAGCATAGAGAGAGCTGGAATCATAGCAGCTACAGTTCAAATGACAGGACTATTTAGAAATTATGTATTTTAAAACTGGACTTATATCTGTTGGAACAAGAAATATTTGGTGGTCCTTGTATGTATTACCTGTCATTAATTTGGGCAGGGTGTGCAGCTTGGATAAGAGTAACCCTAATTTTCACTTTTGTCTCCTTGACTGAGGTTTTACTATTTCAGCTATAGTTTTGATACAGAAAGAATAGCAATGGGGTTTGGCATATTCAAGGGTGTGAAGACATCTACATGGGAAAGACAAAAAGCAGGTGAGAGTCCAGGCATCAGACAGCTACTTGAAGTTGATCTTATAATAATCACTCAAATCTGAATCTTTTTAGAAAATTATTAGGAATTTTTTGTTTCTACAGTTGTCATATATGTCCAGTCCAGTAGTGGGTGCCCTGAGGGCACACAAACAGTAAGGGCAAAACAAGTAGTATGGGAGTGGCTGAAAATCATTTTGTAAAAGCAAACTAGCAACCATTCATGAAAATTGCAATTAGGAAAACAGTTTCTTGCTTACAACTGTAATTGAAATAAAGTTTTATAAGAGAAAAAAGTTCCCATGCTTCTTTGTAGAGTATTGCTGAAAGCCACGGTATCTATCATAGTTCTGAAAGATCTTGTGTTTGGAATCTCTACCCTCAAATAGAGAATTTAGATGCTTACATTTACAATATGTATGTTTGGAAAGGGGCTGTACTTGACCAGATCTAATTAGTATAGTAGGGTAGATTGTATTTATAAATATCATTCCTTTAGAAAGCTTTTTGTCTCTGGAGAGCTTATAGTACCATTAACAAACTTCTGATTTTTCTTTTTTTTGAGACAAAATGTGCAGGTAGTTTAGGTCTTCTAGTTACATTTGGTAAATTTCTGAGGATGATGGATCATTTTTTACTGTAGGAGAGGGCACTGATAACACTGCTAATCAAAAGTAGAATATCATAGAAAGTAAGACCAACCTAAATTCACCTTTGAAAAGAGTATCAGTCAGTAAGCAATATTAAATAAATGAAGACTTGCACGTGGGCTGCTCTGTTAGTTGTACCATCATCTGGAATATTGCACATTCATCAGGTATTTTTTCATGACCTTGGCAAAAAAAGTAATAAATGGAAATGAGGAGTTAGCGTGCCTATATGCAGTAATGATTTCATGTACTTACATGCAATACTGATATGCTGACAGCTTGAATCCTATAGCAGGCACAGCAGGTCAGAGCAAACCCTGTAACCTATTTTCTGAGCTTTATTGCTCATTTTTCAGACTGCTGGTAGTTCTTACTACATGGAAAGGAAATTGCTGTTTTGCTGATAACCTATTTTTTATATGATTCATCTTTGGTACTTCAGATTCCTTTTTGCAGCCCATCATTTCTCTGCTCTCAGAATGTCCTCAGAAACTCTTAAATTAAGTAGTTTATATGAGCCTATCTTCTATATCATCAGATGTCCATTAATGTCTTTTGAAGCTCTTGATTTCTAGCCAACTATCTGACAGTAAAATCAGTATGATGCTTCTATACCATTTCTAGAAATAAGTTAATTAAACTCCCTTAGGGCCCCAAAGAGAAGCCTCTTATCTTTTGTCAGTTTAATTTCTGCTGTATCCATTTGTGTTAGTGCTTTGTGAAAGAATACTCCAATTCCATTTCGTGTTTATTTACCTTTTTCTTAATCTTTGGTTGCTCTTTGCAGATGTCAGAATTCATTTGAAGACCAGTAGTGTGTGAGGAATTAAAACACAAGAATTGAAAAAAACTTTTATATTTCTCAAAATACCTTCATATTTTCAAATTTTTTTTCACATTTCCCTCTTCCTTAAATTCATTACACTTGTTATTTAGGGGGCATATTTGGGGCAACCATGACCTATTGTAGTGTTAGTTATATGAAATTGAAATAAGAAACAGAGAGCATAAAACTTTCTCTCAGTTACTCCTTTGACTTTTTTTCAATATATTTTAAAGGAGAATTTTGAAAAGAAAATCTGCAAGAGAAAAGGGAAATACATGAAAGAACTGGGTTGTGAAAAAAGGGAAAATTAAAGTACATGCATAGGATATTAAATATCTGATTTACAAACAGCTCTTTTGTGCATACATGATGTTATTATGTTATCTTTAAAACCCTGAAATGCTAAAATTTTTCATACATTTAAAATCATACATAAAAGTCTAATTTTAAACTCCACTATTCAAACAGGAATTGTGGATCTGCTTACATTGATTTCAAAGACAGTTTTATTTATTTATCAATAGGAAGAAATTCGAGATCCCAGCCAGGCAGTCTGACATGTTCGTGTCCTTATATATGAACCTCTAAAATTCATGAACACATTGTGAACAAATTAAAATGTTACAGAACTGGTGAGAAGAAAAAGTAGGATAAACCTTGATATGAAGGGCTTGTTTCTCCCTTTTGCTGTTTTGTGACAGTTCACACGAGGTCTCTGGGTGCTGCTGTTCTGTAGCTCAGTATGTCTTGTCAAAGAATAAGCCAGAACAACTATTCTACTGAATTACGATTGTCAGAAGCAACTGTGAGAGGAAAACTGCGCAAGAATCAAAGAGAATGGGAAGCAGGAGAGAAGTAAGCTCATGAGTGTTATCATCTACAAGGATGTGCAATTCAGCTTTCAGAAAGGTTGTTATTCTTGCTTATATTTATACATCTGCTTCCAATTTAAGTGAAATGGTCATTTACTGAAAGCCGATACAGATAAATTAAGCATAATAATGATTTAAAAGATTTATGAGTGGCAAGTTAAAGAAGTTGAACTGTTCAGTCTCTTCATTCTCAATCACTGTACATAGCAGTAAATTGCTTATCTCTAGCTCTGCCTGGTCTGGGAAATGTGTGCATCACTGCATTGAAAGACATGGTAATTTGACAAACAGATACACACCTCATTATAACTGCAGTTATTTATCAAGCATATGATGATGATGAATAAAGGAATATATAGCTTAGCTCCAGTATTACCAGTTACTCCAGTAACTTCCTTTTTTATATATATAAAAAAGCTATAATATTCAGATATGCATAATGTGCCCTTTTGATATGGTAGTGGATGCATTTCCCAGGTCAGGAGTAGTAACAGGACACAGATATGTATGAAAGTGAAAGAAATAGCACAAGTGGAAACGTGTTTAGAGAATCCGTTTTAATGACAGTGGTTTGTCCGCCTTTAAATGGGTTCATGCACAGTAATGCAAAGATCAGGAGTCCTCAAAAGTGGTGTTCAAAAATATCATGTGTCTAAATGCCATAAGAAAGACAAGACTTGAAACAAATTCATCTGAGAGGAAAATAAACTCATGGGCCTTGAAGTAACAGAAAATACAATGACTAAAGAGGAAAACAGTAAGAAATAGAAGCATAGAATAAACTTGCTGTTTTAGATTTCACCACACAAAAAATTGTAATCCTTATACTGCAGTGGGCTGAAGCAATTCCCAGCTTTCATTCTGCTTTGCTATTAAAACACTGCTGTTATATCTCAGCTCTCTGTGGCCCCATTTTCTATGATGAAGCAAAGGTTCAGATTAATACCTGTTGATATCTCTGCCAAAATGTGAGTTTCCTCCAGTGAGGAGCTCTCTATGTGGCTTTTCAAAAATGAGAGCTCTCAGGAGTTCTCAAAGTGCATTCAGTTGTCCACACTTGCTTTGAATGAACACAGTAAGTGGATAAGTAAATTTCCAGATGGCAGTTAAAAACATGAGATGAGAAAACACGAAATCTCCCACACCAAAGAGTAGTGTAAACAGGACTGTGAAGGAACCCAGGAGAACTGAGTACAGAATATTCCTGAAATAGAGTGCTAGCAGCTGTGCTGCTGTGTAAGTACAACAGAGTTGCCTCTGTTGACCAACACCTTGAAATAAAGAATATCTCATATAGGAGAGCTGCTTCATTCTGTTTATTTTCCCCTGTGCTTTCATGGCAACATAACCTCAGCAAAAGCTTTCCTCTCTCTCTGATTGTTATGGGTTTAACCAAGTAGGCCAAGAAGTTAGGCCTTAAAGTTCAGATTAGGCCTGAAATTGTCAGCTGACTTGAGCTGGGCTGAGCTAGCTAACAGCTGACTTCTTCTAGCCAATAATATTGTATTCCATACCATATTGCATCATGTCAAAAGGGATAAGAGCTGGTGTGTGGGAGTGGTTTGGTCTGTTGCTTCACAACTGTGGTCCCAGCAAGACACTCTGCCATCCCAGGAGGGATGGGGAGGCCCAAGCCCAGATCACCGGCTTACCATCATGTTATCTGAGGGAAGTAAAATGTTTGTTCTTAGCTTTTCTCTCTGCTTAAGTCTGTCTCTGAAGAATTGACTTCTCTAGAATGATTTGTAGTTAAAATGGTAGAATTTGTGTTTACTGGGAAGTGGGAAATTATTTCTAACTTGTGTAAGTGTGTGTTATATTGTAGTTTCCTCTTAATTTTCTCTTTTCTGTATAAATACATATAGTTAGTTTCAGCATAAACCTGGTTTGAGGAGGTTTTTTTCCTCTCCCTCTTCTTTTTCCCTTAGCTGGTTGGGGGGAGGAGGAACCCCTTTCACTCTGTCCTGGACAGTTGGCGTTTTGCCAGCTCAACCCAGGACACTGATATAAACCAAAATACATTCATGCTTCTTGGCTCACTAAGAGCCTGCTCTGTGCATACCTTCAGCATCCCACTGCATGAGCTCCCTGGCAGCAACATCCCCTCTCTCTGTGTGACGGATGGTGCTCTCAGTGTGACACTGTGTATGTCCTGTGTCTCTGATCTTTCTCATTGCTCACTATTTCCTATTGTATTTTTGCTAAGAGCAGACAGTTTTGTGAGGCTCGATTTTCTTCCTTAATTCCCGAATTCACCATATTCCCCCTGCAAGTGGCCCTGTGCTCAGTTTCTCTGCCCTTCACACAACTGCTCAGAGGCAGGAGCAGCACACGCAATTTGACCCTTGCCTCTGCCCTGTGTATGTGTCGATCAGATCACTCTGCTGAGGGGCTGAGCAGGAGTCTTGTGTTGTGACAAGCTGTTAGTGGGAGCTGTTATTTGCTTTGTAGGTAACTGTAGGAAGTGAAGAACACCTTCCATTTTCTCCCAGATAATTACACTACTGTCTAGAAGACTGCTATTGCCTGAGATTCCGGACTTCATGAATGCCTTATGGAAAATTATCCCAAAAATAACAGGTGGAGAGAAAAGATCCACCTAAATCCTGATGAGTTCAAGTTAAATTGTTGTAAGTCAAGCCTGGTGCTGCACTCCTCCCAGAATTGTGGGAAGAGAAGAATTCAGCTTTATTGAAGATTTTGTAAAATATCCTGCATGATGACCTCTCATGTAACTTGGTAGGCGCCCTCAGCCCTCACCTTGGGAGGTGGCCACAAGACAGAGTCCCTGTTTAGTGTGGGTCATCAGGTCACTCAAGACTTTCCTGTTTTTTCCATGGTCCTTCCTAAATAAGTAAATTGCACTCAAAAAAGAAAAAATGACCATAAAGCAAGAAAATGAGGAAGTTTGAAGGAACGATAAAGTGGTTTCTGCTTCTTTTCTGCTTCTGATTTCACCAAAAGCTGCATGAGTTAGTTCAAGTACCCAGCAGACATTTTTAATTCATTACTAGCATAGCAAAATCCCTTCCTCTCACTTTATGTGCTGTCACCCTACTGACTACCTGAATAAACTTTGGAATATGATTATAGGTAATATTCTTAAGGAGAATGTCCTTAACTTAAAATCTTTCCCATGACATAATATTCTATGATTCTATTTTTTTGATGCATTGCATAACATATTTATAGAATTATGTTTCCTATTAAACTTTTGTAAAAAATTAAACATTTTTAGAAGGTTCTCTAATGAAAGTAACACATGAAAAGCCAAAAGGCATTCCTCCTGGTATACCACTATCCTAATTAATTTCTGTCTTTTTCTTGTTTGTTTAAGAAGCTGGTTTTTGGAATGTCTGTAGCATTTTTGAGTGTCAAGAAAGGTCTACTACTCTTCTGGTTGAATTCTTTGAGAAGCAACATCAATATTCCCCATGTTTCTTCGTAAAGGTCCAGTATTGCAAGTTCTGAAGGTGCTGGTGAGAATTTGTTGTTTTAAATACTGCAAAATAACAGTGTGGGGATACAGTAGGAATGGGGCCTGGAGTAGCAGTATGATTAATCTCTTTTAAAGCAGGCTGTTATGGATTTTCTACAAATGATAGCTGGTTCCAAACTGGAAAGTGTTTGTTCAAATACAACTACACATAAATTGTTCTGCTCTGTTTTTGATGGCATTTGCTATGGCCATCTGAGAAAGTTTTCACATTTTAAATGTCCTAATGTTCATATCATGCTCCATGAATTCTCAGACTGTATTTTGGCTTGGGAAGGAGAATTTTGGGCTAGACTAGGTATTTTAATGTGAGGATTAAGCTTTCAGAACTCTGAAAGATTAAAATTGTAAAGAGTAATTCATATTTAATTTTTTTTCCAGTCTCCAGAAGCAACACAATATAAGCACACTAAAGCAGAGTTTTTAACAATTAGAATCACCAGATTAAAGCAGAATTGGTTTTTTTATGGCAAGCAAAACCATTCATCATAGATTAATGAAATATAAAAGTCAGATTTTTAATATAGTGATGGTAAATTGCAGTTTTCACTTTCTCACACTGAAACTTTTTCCTGTGGTTTGAACATGACATCAGCTTAGCTGAAATACAACTTCATTGCATGGGTTGAACTCATGGAAAAAAAAGGAATTATCATGTTTGTATTTGCTTTTAGTATCTTGTGCTCAAATATAGAAAATTTTTCCTTATATATTCAATGTTATTTCACTTCATATATGACATCATTGTTTCTGAAGGTAATATTAATATGTTTCATGCTTTTAGGGCTCTTTTTCAGGTACTTTACAGAAGTCAAAGATACTATCTTTGCACTGAAGAGTCTAAGGGAATGTGAGGGTTTCTGTTAACAGATAAGCTGCACATTAAATCATTCTTGACAACATCAAACATCCAGGTGCAACATAATCTGATATGGCAAATTGAAATTGATGTGTGAATAGGTTCATCATATATTCAAGTTTTCCTAGTTTGCTTTTTCTCTTTATCCAGAAACTTTTTGAAGTTGAAGTCTGCATGTGTACTGCAAGTCCATTTGTCCATTGACACAGATCTTCCTGTTCAGATGGGTCTTGCATAGACTGCAAAGTCAGCAGTTGTAAAACTGTACCTTTTTTATTGTAGTGGTACAACTACTGCTATACAGGTAGATTAAGCTATAGCAAGCAGGTGAAACTTCAGAGCAATTTAGGGTATGAATGGCTAAGACACAAATTATCTGTAAAAACACAGATTTCTGTCTATGCTCTTGACACCACACAGCGAACATAGAATTGGGTGTCTTTGTAAGGATTACCATATTTATGGTCTACATTTAAGTTATTAGTGTACAATACCCTGATTAAGATTTCTGCCATCTAAATTCAATAAATTTTTTCATTAGTATATATAGTAAACTGATCCTCTGTGATCAGAGACAATACAGGTTAAATTCTTCCTTTTTGCAGTCATGAAACACACTCCCATGTTCATTTTTCATCAGGCTTTGTCTATTTAGATTGCAGTGAACTAGTGAAATATTCTTCACCTTGCTTGATTGTGAACTGAATCCCTGGCAAAGAATCTGCAATATGTTTGCATTGCATATTATGACATATTTTTGTAACAAAAGGCTGTGATGACATAAATTTGGAATATTAATATATGTTCAGTTATTAAGACAGTCTTATTCAGATTCATCTATCTTCCACAACAAAACCTCTGGAAAATAAAGAAGCATTGCTAATTGGTGGGTCATGAGAAATGATGTAGGGAAGCAGTACAGTGGTGCGGGCTGAGAAAGAACAGATCTATATTATTCCAATCACTGATTTACTTACTCATAATCCTTCTACTAGGCTTGTAAACACAAAGAAAACCTTAAATGTTGAGTCTCAAAATGGATATTCACAAATAATAGCTTTGTTCTAGGAAGGATGGTTTCTTTGGGGTTCAGTTTACAGTCAAAGGTGACAGTCTTACAGGGGTGACAGGTTACTCTTAAGCAGTTGCTTAACTCTGTTGAGTGTCCAAGTACCCTGCAAGAACCTCTCTCCAACTATACAGCACTGCTTTGCAATCTTTCACCAGCTTCCCCAGTGGAAGTTCAGACCTGATAATAAGCTGTGGCTTTCTTAACTTTATTAGGATCACTCTTCTCAAATAAGTTTCCAGACCTATTTCCAGCATTTCACAGAGCATCTGTGCTCCACAGACCCTACACTGAAAACCTCTGCCATAACTGGAAACAAGGAAGACTAACCTGCCTGAGCCTTTCTGAATTTTCCAGAGCTATTCCCCCTTCCCCACAAACACAAGAGATGTCACAAAACACATCATGTGCATTTCTGTGCCTGCTGCCAATGCTGCTTAGTGCTGACCACTGGGACAACTTCCTCTGTCTCACATTAGTTGTAACTTTCTCTTTTGTTCCTTTCAATACTTTTCCAGTTTTTTTTTTTTCATAAGGAAGGAGCCTTTGATTTGCTTGTATTTTAGAGAGCTTCAAGAATTAGGTCAGGGAATCTCCTTGCCCTTGTTTATAGCACCGAACTCTGAAAGTCTGGGCAGCAGCCATCCAGATGTCACATAAAAAATAAATTTTAAAAAGGCAATAGGATGAATGCTGTTCCCTTGTAATTGGGGAAAAGCCATGGGGCAGAGTGATGATTCAGCAGTTGGGCTGAGCACTGCCACAGCAGAACACTGTGATGACAGTTTTTGTTTCTGCATAAAGAAGGTATTGCCAAGGCTGGTCTATTCAGCTGAAATAATCCTCCACTGCTTGACAATATTTTGTAGCTGTTTGATTATAATTATCAACAAATGAAACATGTAGCAGTGGTATTTTACTGTAACATGGTGTTCTGGGAAAGTGTGTAGGATACCATTTGTATGTAGACATCATGTCTTTTCTTAGACTACTTGGTATAACTGGAAAAGTTAGAGGAACTTCTAGGTACAAGATCCTTTGTAAAGATCTCAATGTAATCAATAACTCTTGTTTAGGGAGTATGTCTTTGCTGACCTATAGGGAAAGGAATTATATGCACAATCATTGTCCTTCACCTTAAAGTTTTGTAGAGGGCCAGTGAATTCAACAAATACTTTGTCATCCACTAATTTGCTCATTTTTAGAGAAGGTTTTTCAGGCATAAACAATTGAATAACAGGAACTGAAGTTGTGAACTCTGGTCTTACAAAACAAACATCTTTGCTTTCTAAGAACAAAATCTATACAATAACGACTGACTGACCTAGTTTGACTCTGTCCTGCCTAGGATGCAGAGGCAGGTGCTCTTCAACAACACCTAGTATGCCAAAGTGAATATTTCCTCTGGTCCAGTCTCCCTACTATTTGATAAAAGGATAATGAAAAGGCAAAAAATAATTGTAACTAAAAAAAAATTCTATTTCACAGTTTCTAGTTGTTCATCTTGCTTGTTCTCTGATTTACAATAACACCAAGTTGGGGCACAGCTGATTGCCTTAAACATCAAAATGATTTCTTCAGGTGTGATGCAGTACTTTCAATGTGTTACCATAATTTTTGTAAGCAGTTATATTTTTAAAAGCCAGCATTTTTCCAAGATTATACTTACTGATTTTGAAATGTCAAAGGATTTCACCTGTAGTGATTAAGCAGAGCTATGTGGTCAGAGATACTGGTCTTCTTTACTGTTTGCTTAAGTACACGGAAGCAGAATGTTAAGGTATATTGCCTTTGATTATAGCAACACTAACAGGATTCACAACTTAACAGTAAGGATTTTCAGATATGAAGTAAGAACTCTGTGGATCAAAGAGAAGCAAAGAACTACATTCTGTGAACAGCCAAGGAACTTAAAATACACAACAGAATACATGCCCTCCCCTGTTCCTAATTCAGCATCTTAAAATCAAGAAAGGTAAAAATGTTCTTGTTATTATATTGGGTCTAATAGAACTGTATATTTTCTACATGTCTAAGAACATGGAATGCAGGCAATAGACGTGTATTTACTGAGATGCACATATTCTTCATAATTAGTCTACTGCATGATTGTCTGAAGAACCAACTGTTCAACCTCAGATATAAGCCTCTGAATAGAGTGTAGTTATATACAAGAATTGTTAGGCTATAAAATGTTTAACAGCTATATATACAGCAAGGGCTGAGCTTGTGTTCGTACATGGGTTCTCCTCTGCTTTGCCTTTACATAAATGTTTAAATAAATCTTCAGGTTTTGGGGCATTTGCTTTCCTCAGGTGAAGTGGTAACATCGTTGATTCAAATGAAAATTTGAGGTAACTCAAAAATATTTTATTATATACACAGTAATGGATTACCAACTGAGTGGATCATAAAAACTCTCGACGAGACAAGAACATAGGATACATGTTACACAAAGCTACACTTCAATACAAGACAACTATTGAACAGAAAGAAAAATTTCTTAAGCAGCAGAACAGGAAAATGATTACAAAAATATTAGTAAGATATCAACTGAAATGTATAAAACTTTTTCAAAAGAGAAGTATTTTGCTATTAGCTAAAGAGAACAGACAAAAAGGACTGAATGCCCTCTCAATGTCACTAGATACACCACCCATCTTTATTTGCTTTTGTGTTTTGTGAACTATCACATGAAACAATGCATCCTCTAACTTGGACTGTGGATTCAGTTTGAGGCAGGCACACATTTTGGGTGATATTAAAATACAGCAAGTCCCAGCTGCCTTGTGATATGGTCTTCTCTGTTTAAAAGCAGTGAGACCAAGGTTTTAGTAACATGCATTTGTGAACACTACATTTTTTTTTCAGAAACAGGGTACCTGTGATATGTGGCATGTAAGCTACACTAGAAACATTTTTTTTATTTCAATGCAGCCAGAACAGCTGAAGGCTTAGTTGAGATAAAGGTCTAGTGCATTTGTTTTGAAAAACAAGCAAGAGGGCTCAGCCACTCACACTTGACTGCTGCCATAGACCATATTTTGCCTGCTAACTTTATGTTCCTGGAGTAAAGTCTCCAGAGAATATTTCACTTGTCAGTTAGACACACTCTTCTCTTGATTTTGCTCAAGCTGTAAAGCTTGTTTGCACAGAGAAGTCAGTGCATAGTAAATGCAGCTGAAAGCTTAATAACTGTCCAGATCTCATGCTATTTCTCTGCTTGAACACCTTTGGCTATTCTCTGGGCTTTTATGCTTGAGTTATCAGTTGGAAGTTCTCTTTGAAGAAATTTAGAGGCTGGATATAGTCTCAGAATTTAATAAAAATAGTTAACTTGCTTTAATCTTCAGAGAAGGTTGAGGGAAATTCCAAGTGACTGAAAAGACACAGAATAAGCAAAACCTTTGGAATTGAAATCTGTTAGAGCTTTAGCTAGTTTTATGTGCCTCAATGTGTGCACTTTCATGTCCCCTGGGAGACATAGACCTACAAGGACTCACGCAAGTCTGAAACATGTTCTTGCAAGGCAATGAGTTTAAAGTAGATCATGAAGCATTTCTCACTGTTTGTATGACATAGGGAAGTGCTATACATTAATGAGAGATGGCCTGTCCCCACACAATTGCAGGTTGTAATTTCTTGTTCTGACATCTGCTGTTCTTTCACAAAGTGGATTTGAATTCAAATTGGTCTAAGGATGGAAAGTACTTGTAAAACTTAGTATGGTTGCAGAACATAGAGCTGCAACTTGAAGTATTTTTCAGGGTCTTTGTATGTTTTTGATTTGTTTGTGGTTTTGCTGATGTGACTCATATTTCCCCGACCTCCTACTTTTGCACAGAGACCTCAGATGATCTGTGACATACCTGAAGAAAATTCAGCTCGTGCTTTATTAAAATCATGCAAGTCAGATCTATGGACTGGGAGCTACAAGGTCATCACCATGGTCATGTGACAAGATTTTGAATTTTTAAAAAAATTATCTTTATTCTACTGTCATTTCTAATACAACTCAGCTTTTCTACCTCATAAAATACTTATGATTGTACCTGTTCTACAGTAGCTACCCTGAAGTTAAATCTGAGGCCTGAAAAAAATATTAATGAACCTGAAATAGAAAATAGTGTATAAATTTGAATTTAAAGAGTATAGAGAACTTGAATATAAAATTGATCACTTTTTTAAAAGTGCCATTATTTGATATGCCACTGGATGTACCTCAAACTATCACAATTTATTAAATTCTGTTTGAATACTTTTGCATTCTTGGAATGGCCTCCTTGTTGCATGGTGGATACACATTAGACTTCTCCACTTATAGGTCTTAGTAGCATTACTAACACCAAGCCTAACTGAAAAGAAAGGAATGATTAACATGCCATGGATTTGGATGAAGAGCAAGTGACTTGATGTCCTTACTTTGTGCCCTTCTTTCTGCGTTGTGGAGTTCAAGCTGTACTTGTGTGAATCGAGATCGCCATCCCATGGTTGCTCACAGGTTAGTTTACACAGTAATTCCAGGAGACAGTGACTGTCCCTGTCACCACCTCTCTTTGAAGGGTATTCATACTGAAACAAAAGGTAACACACTGTCCTCACCAGAATCATAGAATCATACACTGGTTTAGGTTGTGCCTCATCACCCACACAGTAAAGAATTTTTTTCTAATATCTACTTTAAATCTACTCTCTTTCCAGAACCTTACCTTTACTTGGTAAAGAGATAAACTGTGAGGCTACAGTAATTCCATATTATCATACTACTTCAGTATGCCATAGATTCTCACAGGAAATGGTCTAATACCTGATATTGTTTAGGGACCCCTGAAAGCTTATTCTTCATAGATATTTTTATGGGTGCTTTCTAAGTTAAGCTAACATCAACTGCTTTTCCCCCAAGTGTTGTCTGTAGAATGGCTTCAGAGCTCTCTTGAATTAAGACTACAGTTTCTGTTTTTAAGAGAAACCCTCAGTGTAAAACCCAGCAAGTGGAAGGGAGGACTGAGTAGTTTTCTGTTTATGAAAGTCAAATAGCTGTTTGTCTGAGACTGCTTGTTGGTATGTGTCCCACTAGAGATGTTGATTGCTGCTGCCAATTTTTGAAAAGACCATTTATGTAGTTTTCTAACATGTGCTTCTGCTGAATATGTAATTTTTCTTCACTGCATTGTGCTTGACGCTAATGAAATCTGAAGGCACAGCCATATGTGAAATTTAAGAGGGCTGATCTTCACAGGAACAATGTGTAAGGAAATCAGATGAATATATAAAGTCAATACACCTAAATTACTGTATGTCAACCCCCCCTGTAGATAATTTCATCTATGAAAAAAGACATTTCAGTTTGCTGCAGACTAAGCCAAATGGTAAAATTACTTTACAACACTATGTAGTAGGCTCTAATTGAGGAACTGTAAAAACATCCCCTTGTGATTTTGGTTACACTTAACTAGGAAACTACTTTTTGCAATTATTCACCACCATTCAGCAGCCAAAGGTTACTGACTTTATCCATTCCCTTGCTGCAAGTTGAATGAGTGCTCTCTGACCTGTTTCAGTAGAAATTTAGGCAAACCACACTTGTACTTTATTTTAACTAAGTAATGTAATTTGCATCAAAGCTTTGAAAAAGTGCTTTACTTGCTGAATTGGTAGAATAATATTCATAGGATACAGCATCAATCAGCTAGAGGAAAGCAGCAGAACAAATTTAGAGCTGATGTAAGTAAAGGCAAATTTCTTCATCCTTCTAATTCTTGGATTTTTACTGGCCAAGCTGGGGTTGGATCAGAATAAAATGCAACTTGTCTTTATCATTTTCCAAAATTCTTCAATGACATCTTGTTTGGATTTTCTTGTGAAAACTACTATTGCAGATAACATTAACTGTGCTCATATCATTTATTTCTTCAGAATGTGAGGCCAGTCTGCTTTGATTCTGCGTAAATTAGGATAATCAGCAGTGCTTTGAGTGCAGTTAAATTAATTGACTGCTAACAGCAGAAATAAATTTATTGATGTATGACCATTCTTCAGCAGGACTGTGACCACAGCCTTGTTTAAATCTGGTGATGTTTCTAGTACTTACACCCAGCCAGCAACTAGGATCTATTTTGCTTCAGTCAAACAAACTAAAAATATGTCCTCTTGCCTCAGACATCTTGTGTACAGGCAGGTACAGGCAGACCAGGACACTAATTATATTTATGAATACTCATACCCTGTAGCTTAGCCAAAAATGGCTACATTATGGAACTTCTAAATGTACCAAACTGTTTTACCAATACACTTTGTAAAAGGAGAAAACTCTATTAAGTATCATTTCCTCACTGAAAAAGATGGAAACTCTTAATTATTCTACTATTAGTGCAAATAATTTTCATATGGAGAAAACACAGGTGGTTGATTTTGTACACTTGAAATCACCAGTCTGTTATATTATTATTGCAACGTAGCCAGCAGATGGCAATAGCTATTTATTTTAGTAAAGGGAGATAGCTATCCAGCTCTAGTTGTGGTGCTTATGTTAGCTTTGAGCCTTAATAAGTAACTCAGTCCTCAAGTCTTGCCAGGTGTATTGTTAGCTATGTAGTTGAAGCAACTGCTGTACAGGAAGGCAGTAATTTGTCAGAGCAGTCAGAGTTGGGACTAAATTTAAGTTCCAGTCTTCTATTCTTCTATGTATTCTGTAAATTATCTCATTAGGAACTTCTGAATATTGCTCCTTATCTTACATACAATTTTTTGATGTATTTTAAAGCTACTATAAATAAATACTTTCCCAATTCCTCTCTTTCTATAGCATATATGTATATAGCCTTTGTATATAAACACACACACATATATTTTTATATATATATATTTATATTTACATATATATAGACACAAACATATATAGCCTTTGTACTTGTATGGAGAGACACTAGAAAGCTGTAGGTATGCATATGTGTGCACACTGGGAGTACAGATACAATATCATCTACAATATGAAATGACCTTTGTTTTCTGTGGATGATGCAGAATGTTATTATCTACAGGATATGAAGAAGGAAGGATTTGTATACAGTCCTTCATACTGATAAGAGTATAATAGCTGCAATTCTCAAGAGTGCTTAGTACAGAGACATGAAGTGTTTTCTTAGATTAATGAGACATTACTCTCATAAAGCATTATGCCCAGAGTTTTTGGCAACACTGCTGTCAGTAGCTGCTCAGAAGAGTATGTAAAAAACCAAAAGGTCTGGTCCTTGAGTTGTCAAATGATTAGCTTTGTTTTCTGCAAACAGACATCAGGTGGCTCTGCTGTTTGGACCAACTGTTTGGCATATCTTCAGCCAGAAATTTAATATGAGGTGAGAATGAAGGAGAATGTCCATGAGAGAAGAAGATAAACAAGAGGCAGATGGTCCATGTGTGAAACTTGTAATGCCAAACAGTGGAATAAGCTGCTCTTTTAAAATGCTATTTCACAACCTGAAGGCAACTGAGAAAAGTTACACTTTCACTAGCTACAGAATGAGAAAATTTAGTCTGGTCTTCATCAGAAAATCTCCTAATTGTTGAACTATTGTAGGAGCTGCTTGTCTAAAAAGTGACCTAACAGCAATTGACTATTACTCTCTAAATAGAGGGAAGCATAATAATGCCATCTCTCTGTGTGGTTTTATCAAACCAGTTACCAGACTGATCAGCTCTGGGCCAGAGCTAAGAAGCAGAAACAAAAATATAAAAAACCCCTTTGGGCAGTCAAATATTTGCCCTTGCAACAATGCGTCAAAGCTGCTTCTTCAGACAGTGCTTCTGCCACCATGCTGTGGGATGGCCCCCATGACTCAAGTTCTCTGATGGTTTGTGCTGTACACAGAAGCAGCTCAGGTGCATGGAGCCAATGTTGGTATGGAAAAGATGATCATTCTATCAACAGTTTATAGGATCAGTAGGGAAATCACAAAGGAGACATAGTGGTAGGAGTCTGCTATGGACTGCCAAGTCAAGAAGAGAAGGTGAAAAAAGCCTTCCTTAAAAAACTGGAAAAAGCCCTTTTGATCACAGGCCCTGCTTCTCATGATGGGTATTGAACCACTCTGACATCTGCTGGGTGGATGCCACAAGCAAGTTCATGTAGGCATACCCATGAAAACATTGTCTGCTCCTGTGCAAGGACAAAAGTGAAAAGCTGAAGGGTTTTAGTGTCCCAGGAGAAAAACTCTTCTCATGCATGGTGGGAGAAAGGAGAAGTTGGCCACGTCCAGGAGGAGAGGAAAATTAGTGTGGGAACGAAAAAAAAAAGACCAAGAGAATCCTTGACAAATCCATGTACCCTTTAGCTGTGCTATGTAACAGCAAGTGTGCAAAGAGGTTCATACCTCAAAAGAAGTGTTTCATGGGAACATATGGATATTTTTTGTCAGTTTAGTCAGGAAGAGTTTCTTTGCTCCATGGTGGAATATCCAGGTAGGAGCAAGTGTCTCACAGCCACATTTCAGAAAAGTCATTGATATGGTGAGTCATTGATTATTTGGGGAGTGTGTCAGATTTCTTTTACTGCCTTGTTGAAGCTATTTAAGTTTAATTAATTTAAATTCACATTGGAGCAAAGAGTTGAACATGACTCTCCTGTATTGTATGTGAAGGATTTAAACACAGGGCTGCAAAGGAGGGGTGAAGGAAAGGATCCAAAGTCTCTTTTTCAGGACTAAACCCTGACTATTTATATACTTGCTGTATACTGTAAACAAAAACCTTGTATCTATTTCAAAATTTATCATTGATGGTCTTAATTTTTTTAAATTGAAAACTTTGAAAATTTCTTGGAGAGAAAAAAAAATCTCAAATATATTCACAAAATGGGATTTTTCTTCCTGAGGCAGTTGCTTTTGCAGAAAAGATGATTCCTCTTGTTGAGCTGTGCTGCTAGAACTCTTCCTTTGCATGAAAGGAAATTAGAGTTGCTGTTAAAGTGTCACAAATGTCATGGATGGTTCACAGTGTAGAATCATTACTGCTTGTTGACTAAACATGTCCAAGCAGAGAATAAACAAATCCCTGTCATATATGAGGATTTGGGGAGGGGTAATAGAGAACTATGCTAAGGTACCATCCTAAATGTATCTGATACTAAGCTGTAGCAAAATTAACTAGCACAATGAACACAACTACTTTTCCCCACACAAAGGGTGGGTGAGAGTGGGCAGCTCTGGAGTGTCCATATCTAAAAGGGAGGAAACAGTTATATAGAGGAAGGTACAAGAAGTAAGGGCTTCTATTCTGCTTTCTGCTTTCATTGTGATCTGTAGCCCTCAGCATAAATTCAGCTGGTGGAGAAAAGACCTCCACATATTTCATTTCCAAAGGGTTTTTTTTGTGTTTCAGTACTTGATGGTTCTGGAATACATGCAAATGTTGTGAAAGAGCCAAATGACTCCTGTCACTTAAGTGAGTTTTATTGTATTGTATCCTGGAATGAACACGTTATTTGTGAGTTTACTGATGACTGGTATCTCTGACAGTACAACAGTGAACTCCAGGCCTGACCTTAACACAGCAGCCAGATGGTGTTGGTACAAGTTCCTGTTGTATAGTTAGGAGTTTGCATGCTTGAATTCACACTTTGCAAAGCTCTGGAGAAGTGACAGTTTACACAAGGTTGCAGGGGATAAAAGAAGACCTTTAACAAACTGTACAGCATATTGTCTAACCAGGATGAATGCCTGTATAGGCTGATGACCTCGAGGTAACAGCCCAGTTTGTGTCTTGGGCACCTGATAGCAGAATGGTCTCAATGCATGAGCTTTTTATTTGGGAAATCATTTTTCAGGGGTCCTCAGGAATGCAAAACCCCCACTTTAGGGCATGCTTTAGATTGTAATTTTTCATTCATGTTCTGCCTCTGAAATTGCAAGGTGTTTGCTTTTTAGATAAACCTCTCTGTAGGTTTCCTATGGATAGCAGTTGACTGATGGTTTGTTTTTGCTCCCTTGTCACACTAATGCTCAAAGACTTTCATTTTGACCTATTTATGCAACAAAGACAAAACCAAAAATAGAGTACTCAATGCTGTGCCTCATCATCATCATCATGGCAAGTCTTCACGAATGAAGATTTGGGAAGGGCTCTACCCATGTGGGGGTGTGTCCTTCGAGCCTGCGTAGTGGATTTTTTAGGTGAGGCAGAGCGTGGGCGGAACTGGCCCCACCCTTTAACTCCCAAGGTTCATCTACCATGGCCGAGTGAACTTAGATGGTGACAGTGAGGTCCTCAGAACTAGAACCCACAGCACCTGGTATTTCCAGGAAGTCTCCCATTCAAGTACTAGCTGGGTCTGACCCTGCTTAGCTTCCAAGATCTGACAGGATCCGTAGGGAACCAAATGTCATATGAAGAATGGGAACAGTGCTGCAGGCAGTGGATGTAGGAGGACGGAGAAGCAGCAGAATCAGTGTGAATTGAATTTGAAGCTCCCAAAGTTTAAATGTTGAATGATTTTTCACGGTTTTCTGTACCCCCCCCCGCCATGTGCCTTCTCCCCCCTTGTGTTCCCCTGCAGTTTCTCCTGACAAGCACGGGCACCGGGAGGCATCAGTGCCATCTCTTCTGGGCTGGATCGGTCCCGCCCAGGCATGTCCCCTGCCACAGGGCCACCTGACTCCCGCCGCCACTGACAGGCGGCTGCCACTCCCTCTCACCCAGCGACAGCTCTGTGGCCCCTCTGCCGCCGCCAGAGTGCTGCAGAGCCTGCCCCATGTGGCCCGAACGGCACCGGCTGTGGCACTGGTGGCATGCCAGGACAGTGGTGTCTGGAGCCTGCTGGAAGATCCAAGCCATGGGCAGCCTTTCGCGGAGTCCCGGCACAACCAGTGGTCTGATGGAAGTGCACACATCTCTTTCACCTGTCCCGCCCCGATCCCTAAGCCCTTATTGGTCAGTTACAGATGTTTCCCCAGTTGTTACTCGGGTTGTCAATTTTCCAGTTTGCCCCACCCCTGGACCTATTGAGATTGAGTTCTTGAGCCTACCCCTCAGATCTTCTCTTATTGGATGTAAACAGTTACTGACACATGTTTTACCCAATCCCTCCTAAGGTTCCACCCCCTTCTAAGCCCCTCCCTGAACTGACCCCTTAAAAGTCAGCTCTCCCAGCGAATAAAGGCTTTTTGGTTTCACCCCCAGGTTGTGTGTGGTGTCTTCTCTGAGAAGCCATTCCCCCATGGTCGATTTCTGCTAGGGATCAGGCGTGAGGGTGGCATTTAACTGCCTATGCTGTGTCTATTTTGCTAAATAAAACAGGACAAGCTTTACAGTAGATTTTTAATGAAGGTTTTGTTCCATTAAAATGTCAGATTTTCCAAAAGGCTTTATCCCTATGTTTAAGTCTCCAGAAGCTTTTTTTTTTTAAATTCAGCATTCCTGCTTTAATTACTTTTTTTATACTGTAGTCTTAAGAATAAAACTTTAAAGGGAATATTTTATGGGTTAAAAGGAAAAGCAAGATGTGTAAATGCAGCAGATGTACTCTTATGCTTAGAGATTAACAAAATTCTTTCAGCTAGTGCAGTCAGAAGAATGAACTTCAGGAAAAATTCACTTCAAACACATAGGCTGTTGTCACCGAGTCAGAAACTGGGAGTAATGACACCAATATATTCATGTTAAAAACAAACACGCATTCTTTTTTCTTTGCCTCACTACTCCTGAAAATGCAATTCTGTTTAGGGTTTTAATATCTACCAATGAACTGCCTTCTCTCAGAACAGTATAATAATTCATGCTGTAAGGTGCTGCCACGCCAAAAGAGAGGATCAGGTTAAACTCATTAAAGACCTAGGCTGAGATGTAACACTCTCTGAACCCTTCTGCTCACTGTCTTCGCTTTTTGCTGATGAAAGGCTGTTCAGTGCATGCGCACCAAGCCTGTTTTCACTGGACACAGGAAGCCAATTCATTGTCCGGATTCCCCATCAGCCACGTGCTTTCTGTGTGATTCCAACCAAGTCATGCTCAGACCCTCCAACACACAGAAGAATTTCTGCCATGTAGGAGTCAGGCATCTCATTGTGTTTTAGAATCAGAGCTGTAGAATCTCTCTGCTTCTGGTCTCTCTCTCCATGCAACTGGGATTGGAAAACAAACAAAAAACCCCCTAAAACCACAAAGCCTTTCCTGTTTCAAAAAAAAAAAAAGCAAAAAAAAATCATCTGAGACTCAGACACCCACATATTGTAGTGATTTAAATCTGAAACAGTGTTAAAAATAATACCCAATTTAAAAAATGTCTATGTGAAAAACAAAAGTATTGGTATAAAGGCAACTTCT
Organism: Pithys albifrons albifrons; assembly: GCF_047495875.1. Classification (NCBI taxonomy): domain Eukaryota; kingdom Metazoa; phylum Chordata; class Aves; order Passeriformes; family Thamnophilidae; genus Pithys; species Pithys albifrons. Next base: position 10,762,942 of record NC_092458.1, read on the forward strand.
ATAAGGTTTGGCAAGGTCCTGCCCCACCGGGAACTTAGTTATTAAAACAAGCGGATAAGGGCAAATGGTGGCTATCATCTCATATGTATGCTCAAAGCTCCTTTTTTAGATCAGCTCCTGCATTAACAAAGCAGGAATCACTGGGATTCCTGTGAAAAAACCCCTGAGGTGTAGGTAGGGGTTTCTCTGCCCAGATTTATCACTTCCTAAGGTAACTGCTTCTTATAAGAACAGAATATAAGTGTGTAAAGGAAACGGAAAATCTTTAGTAGCATATGTGAAGCTAGTGTAAGGCTTTTTCCCGCACAAACCCACAGGGAAAAGCTCAACAGCCATTGGTCATGGACAGTCCAAGTAAGCTTGTACGGACCCCTACTTTATATGTATGCTCCCCTGAAAGAAGGAGAAATCCATTCAGAAATGGCACTTTGTGCGCATTTTCAGTGTGTTGCACAGATATTGTCTATTGTCTTAAGGTGTGTCAACACTTCTAAATAAAAGAAAAGAATGAGCTGGACTATTTCTAGTTGGCAACCTCCTCCTCCTGTCTGCTTTGCACCTCCTTGACTATCTGACTCCAAGACACATGTTGTGGAGAGAGCTGGTCATAAGTAGCTTGGACCTGAGCCAGTCCTTACTCTGGGTCACAGAGCTAAGGTTCAGAAAATCAAAAATAATATAGATAGATTCCTAATATACCTGTTGTGCTTCCTTACTTTTGCTTAAGTTTAACCTTTTAGAAACATGATTCATCTTTAAGCAGCGGCTCAGGGTATGTAATCTTCATATATTAATAGACTAATAGTATCAGATAGAACCTATTCAAGTCAACAGAAGCTTCACTCAACAACAGTGCCTGGCTTATCCTATGTTTTAGTTGCTTCTACATCTCAGCCAGGAAACATGAATGTGTATCTGCTGAAAATGTGTTTGGTGCTCAATAACCTTTTCCGTTCAAGAAGATCCATCTGTCTTCATGAATCTGTCTTTACTTCATGCATCTGCACCACCAAAAGGGGGAATCAAGTTTCAGTTCTCAAAAATCTCACATGAAAGAATGATTATGTGCCTTGCATTGCAAAATAAGGCCAAAAAAAGCAGGTGAATATCTTATGGCTTAATTTCAAGATTCCCATTAGTGATATAAAGAACATAGTGGGGTTTTAATTACTGTCTTGGTACAACAAAGATATCTAACAAAGCTGATTATTTTGGTGTTTGCTAATACTTATTTCTTTAAAATAAAAGCAAAAGTATCTTCAAAATTTGTATATTATTTTAACTACAAACTACTTCACTAATTTCTTTAATAAACTCTACTATCATTAGGTCAAATTAATTCCTAATTACTGCCCATAACATCTGGATATTGCAGCAATGCACATGCTCTATAAAAACATACACTTAGATTATCATATCCTGAACCTTCATATGGATGAAACTAATATTTTCACCCAAAAAGAGAGGAAAGGGGATGTCTGTGTGGATTGCACCCTAGCTAAAATGTGCACTAGGCATGATGTTGAGTACTTAACAAAAGAGAAAAACAAACACTGATGCACTAGGAATCCTGGCCACAGCTCTGATGCTTGAAATATGTGTTTTAAAAATGCCATATGCAATAAAAGGTGAATAATAATATTGTTCTGCAGATGGGGAAAACTGAAGCACAGATGCTGAAGTATGTCAGACAGCAATACAGCAGTAGACCCAGTCATGAAACACAAATATCTTGCCCTATCAATTTACTAAGCAATTTATTCAAAGGTTTTGGAGCAGGTTCTTCTGCAGTGTGGGAGGCTGATAAGGGTTATGTCAAAACTAAATCTCCACTTGCACCCTTGCGCAAACTCCAAAGGCCCATGACATCCCTTAACTTGCTTTTGGAGTCCGCTCAGAGCCCTTGGAGCTCTGAGGGGTGTTAGCTACCTGCCCATGGGTCAAATGGTAAATCGCAGCTGAGAAGGGATTTAAGAAACCGTTTCTAGCTGTATGCTTCCTGGCTGAGACTGGAGGCCATCTGGGCAAGTGGCCTACTTCATTTCTGTCCTGGCAGCAGGCAGTGGTCTCTGATTCAGAGCAGTGCCACTAGCTGTGCCTTCCAGGAACAGAGGATGGATGCAACATGTTCTTGCAGGTAGACTGTATGTGAGTCACCATGGGGAGCTCAACCACAGAGATGAGGTTAATACAAGAAGGAAAATAGGAAAATGAAGTATTTACAGTGAATGCCTGGTTTAATAGCCCCAAACTGTTCATATTTCAAATACTGCTTTCTGCATTCGCAATGTGACTCTGCAATAATGTTTTCACTTTCATTCTCTTCAAAGATGTTACTTGTAAGACTTCTTGCCACCTTTGGGTCCAAAACTTACAGATTCTTGTGCTTTCTATCAGGATGAGAACAGAGTAACATGAATTTTTTCATGATAAGGTGTTCATATGATCTTCCCAATGTGGCCTATAACAAGGGAGTAGTAGTAATTTTATGAGGAAGCTCATAAACTTTTCAACTTTGGTCAAGCCTGTCACTATGTGTATTTTATTCATATCAACCTTCTTCTCATTCACCTTCTCATTGACCCCACAAGTCAACACTTGCTTGAAAATGTCACCCCTTGGAGATCAGCCTGTTTTCAAATGACCAGTGTTCCTTTTCATTTTCTTCTTAGATCTTATCTCACATGCATTTCTTCTAGAGGCACCAGAAATAATAATCACACCCCCTCCAAGAACATGTGAGTAAATAGCTCTGGGGCGTTGCTGTTCTTTATGTAAGTGGGAGTTGGACCGGGATGAAACAGAGGACAATACCACTTAAATAGAAGGCTGTTAGATTGTTTTGGTGAATCCACAGCTGAGCAATACTGTATGTGTAATTTAAGAGACTGTTTCACTTGTGTCCTTGTCATACATTACTGTACAGGAAATTTCTTCCCTGCTCCTGCTCACAGCTGCATGTCTGTAACTTAAATCACAGGCTAGGCATACAGCAAGAGAGGGGCATGGGAAAAGCAGTCCGTCTGATTTTCCCATTTTCCCATATGAAGGGGAGGTTCCTGTGTTTGCTCAGCTGGGAACAGTTGCCCCAGGCCTTCCCAAGGTCTGCTGAAGTGGCACCAGGATGTCGTGCTCGGCCCAAGGGCTATTCCCAGTAGGAAGGTGATGGCAGCTCCTGCTCCTTTTGCTTCAGTGAGAATGTTTTCGAGCACAAATAGCAAAGCAAAATTGAATATCTCGTGTCAGACTCTTTTTGAGATGTCTTTATTTGCAAAGAACAGGGGTGTTTCACAGTATCGTGGTGTTCATTGTTCGAGGTTTCTCTGTAATTCCAGAGGAAATGTCTGGGAAGGAAAACTAGCTTGGGATGTGAAGCTCACGCCGGATCCCCTGTTGTTTCAACATCCTCCTGGAAGGGGCAGCTTGTCTTCACTTACAGCTATGCAAATCTTCCGGATAAAATTCAGCATTGCTGATGCCAGGGAGCGTGTACGGTGACGGAGGCAGTTGCTGTCCTAACCTGATACCCTCCTTCCTCGGTGACATGCACAGCTGACGTAGTGCACAAAAAAAAAAAAAGGGTGGGGGGAGACGAGACATATTGTCTTCCTTTTAGCAACGCCACCATGTTAGAGGCACGTTCCTCCAGCAGCTGGCGGTGGAGAAACTCGGGACCACCGACATTTGTAGCAGGACCCGCCACCGTCCCCAGCTCCCGGCGCTGCCTCCCCGTTCCCGTCAGCCGGAATCGCCCACGTCCCGCCCTGTGCAAAGCCCTTCTGAGATAACAGGAAACGGGGGCGGGGAGACCCAGCCCAGAGGTCGCAAATGTCTCGGGAAGCGCCCTTTCCTCGAGAGAGCCGCGACGGCAGCGCAGGGGCTGCGGACCGGCCGGCAGGGAGCGCGCCAGGACGCGGCGCCGGGTCCGTGGGTGCGGCCCCTGAGCCCGCCCCGGTCCGCCCGGGGATGGAGGCGGGCCCGGGGAGGGGTGGGACGGGCAGCCCCGGGAGCCTTTTGACAAAGGGAACCCGCCCTTGCGCCTGGAGAAGGAGACGGAGGGTGTTTCGAGCGGCTGGCACGCTCGCCTGCGGGAAGGCGCCGCCTGTAGTAGCGGGGATGCGACGTGCTCCGCAGCTCTTGTCATTCCGTCGTCAGGGACTCGGAGGGAGCGAAACGAGGCGGTGCCTGTCGGGTCGAGGGGACCGACCGCCTCCCCACGTCGTCCCCCAGCAGCAGCTGTACCACGTGCGGGGACGTTTTTTTGGGGAGGGCTCCCGGCCAAGTCAGCGTGCAGCGACACCCTGCAGGAACGTGCGGGAGTGGCCGTGTGTGTCCCGCGCACAGGCAGGACGTGTCCATGTAGTGTGGTAAACAGAGCTTGCGGCTGAAGGAAAATCACAACTATGAATAGAAAGGCCTTTCAGGAGCGAACGGTCTCCCTTTCATTTGTCAGTAAGGCAGAGATCCAGCAGACACCCCCCAGAGCCTCGGCTGTCGTCGCAGAGGTGGGGTATGCCCAGCCCTCGAAGGCTGCCCTTCAATACGGCGGCAGCATCCAGCAGGTCACTGCGCTCTGGCACCGGCAAGGAGCGCTCGGCAGCCATCGCTGCCTATCGTGCTACGGCCTCTCGGCGTGGGCATTGTCAGCCAGCCAAAAAACCGCAAGCAGCAAGCTTTGCAAGCCGCCTTCTTTCCCCGAGTACGAGATTTCCATCATGTCTCAGTGCTAAGCATGACGAGAAGAGGCACAGTTTTTAATGTGAATTTTTTCAGGTTTTTGTTTACATTTTTGGCCAAAGCCCCTGAAAGTAAATAGTTAGCATGTTTTGTGAGGTGGCAGGATAGGTTTTTTAAAAAATTTCTGACTCTTTTTTCATTATATTTACACTCTATCCTTGAATAGCATTTGTTAAGATAATATGCACTGTAGTATTTTTCTGATTACCTAAGCTCAACAGCCTCATTAATAGCTGGGTTAATCCCCCAAACCTCTGGATATCTGAACCAGGGAAATTTTAGACATAGATCTAAACTGTATAAGGTGGTCCTATTTCCTTTTCATTTGCTTGATGCAGCAGAGAAACCAGAGTGCTCACAGCATTTGGGAGCAACCATGGCATGCATTGCCCCTCTACTGAGGCTCACGTACATACAGCTTTTTGATCTCATATGATACAGGTGGAAAAGCTACTCAGCTACTGGACAGGTCTGCAGTTATTACTTAGCCCATGAGGTATAACCCAAGAATAGGGACAAAATGTCTAAACAATTTTCAACAATCCTATGGATTGGAATATAAGGAAAATGCCTAAGCTGCTCCCTGAACCATGCTTTCTTATGAATGTGGCTGAATGGTACTTACTGACAGATACAAACTGACTGCAGCAAGCAAGCAAACATTTTTTCCTGTAGTCTGCTGAAGGAGCCTGTGTGCTTTCTGTTTTGTCTCCTTTTCCTTGGCATTTAGGGTAGTCCCATTGCAATGGCATCTCACAGTCTGATAAAAATTATCCTATTATTTGTCTTTAAGGTGTACAGCCTTAAGGAGTCAAGGGCTCAGAGGCAGTACAGGACTGAAGAAGAGTGATCCTCTTTGACCCTTGTTTTTGGGCCTGGGTTTTCTCAATATGAGCTGGACACCTGAACTGCAAGTATGGGTAACAGGAGTGGTGCTTGGAAATGGTAATCAGAAGTGCACATTAACGGGGAAGGTACTTGCATTTTAGCTGATAGATACTATGAAGCATAGGTATCCATCACCAGCTCACATCCTGCAGGGTGCTCAGACTAAATAGGACTCAGCAGAGGTTTAAAGTCATCCCACTGGATGGCAGGTGACAAAATCATGCATTTATTTTCAAAGAAGCCAAAAGTAGCCAAAGGTAATAGTGTTTCTATAAAACATTTCCCTCCTTTTCCTGGGAGAATTTACCTGGAAATGGGAGAGCTGGGGCCTGAAGCGAATGCCCAGGCTGCTGCTGAGGTGCCTGGGACACCACTGAGGCTGTCCTACTGTGGAAATGCAGTTGAAGGTTTGGAGAGGAGGAATGCGTGGGAACAGGCTTTGTAGTTCAAGCCCTGCAATCCACTGGTAAGAACACTTAGCAAGGAATGGGGAGTGCACTTTCAGTCCTGAGTATCTATGTACATCTGTCACTTGATGCCTTACTGAATGCACAGTGGTTATTAAATCTATCACAATTAAGATCTACTGCTCCAGCTTGTCCCTAATTTTCCCAGTATTTCATTTTCTATTTCATGAGACAGAATTGTGTCTGTCGTGTCCTTTGCTTAACAAAATGCTGTCGATGTGTGCTAGTGTTCACTGAGCATGCCTGTCAGCTTGGGTCCCCCAGGGAACGTAAGCAGCAGGAGCCTCGTTTGTTAATCTCCAGAGGGTGGAAAGCACAGAGAAGCACAGCTTAGCCTAGACGTTGCTTATCTGGGCATGCACAGTGCTAAATATTAGGCTGACAAGTACAAAAATAAAATGGCTTTCTACAGTGTCTATGATTTTTTTGGATGTTGCTATAAATTCAGTCTGAATTTTACAGTAGTCAGTTACATTCACAAAGCTTCAGAAGTGTTCAGAGCCAGTTTTCTGACTGTCCCTGTGCTTATATTTTTTACCAGCATTTGTATTTCTTTTTCTTTGTTCCCTTACGCAGTGTCTTATGTGGGTGTGAGAACTATGTGGTGTGCTCTGCAAACATATGGAGCAAAAGTCTTGAATTTGTCTGTTTCCTGAATTAAATCTCAACTGAAAAACCCCATTTGCTGTGTTGTCTGACTTCTTCAGAGACAGTGCCACTTCTTAATCAGTTTTGTAACAACATCAATTTTATAAAGGGGGGGATACAATTTGCTTCAGAGATAATAGGAAAAAAACTCTGTAGGAATCTCATTCACGTGACTGTTTTCTCTGACTGTGCCTGAATGTGATGAGGAGGCTGCTCAGTCACACTGGTGTGGGAGCTGAACGCAATCCCTCAACCAGCCCTGAAGGGAGCATTGCACAAAGAAAAGCAGCTGGATGCTCTGCTTTGACACCAAGTGGGTGGTGACTCCAGAGCGGACAATGATGCGGAGAAGTGTTGACCTTGTAGCTATCTCATTTGGTGTCCAGTTCCAAGACATCTGTTAATTTAACATTGGCTGTGAGAACTGTCAGAGCAAATGGCTCGGAAATGAGGTGCCATAGTGGGGAAAACCCGATGCTGTATAACACTGCTCATTCAATCAAAGAAAAAAAAATCTTAAACCCCAAACACTCCCTTCGTAGCTACATGTTCTGTCATTGTCAGTCTCTCCCATGTACAGGGTGATGAATCGCCATTTTAGGCAGGCGGTTTATGGCTCATAAATACTTGGGTGTGTCAGGCTGTAATGGATCCCTTAGGAGTGACAGTACTGTTTGGACAGTGGCTGAACACATCCCTCCGAATTCCCATCCCTTCAGCATAGAAAATGGATTTTAATGGTCACAAACAGATGGTGTTCATGAAAGGGAGAAAAAAATCAGATTGTAGCTCATGTCAAACAGGGTGGAGAGAAGAATCTGCTATATTTAAAGCTTTATTTTATTAGAACCAATCTTTGAGCTTCAAGCAGTTGTACCAAAACCCCCCACCTCAATATTATCAGTAAGGGGATCTCAAAAGACAGGGCAGTTCAGGTCAAACTGGGCAGAAGAATCTAAAGCCCAAGAGTGGGGTTATATTTTAGCTTGCTTTTTCTGTTTGTGTGTTTTGTTCAAATCAGAGGGGTTTGATTGCTGCAATTCAGCTGTCAGGCAGCAGAGAGTTAAACTGAAATGTCCAACATCCCAGGAGAATGTCATTAACGGTACCTTAACTTCATGAGCATTATCTAAGTCAGCTGGAAATCTAGTTACTTTTATTTATTAGAAAGTCAAGAAAAAATATTCAGGCTTGATTGCCCTGAAATAATTATTTCAAAAAGGATACTGGACTGAAGAAACCTAGCAAGTTTGGTTCAAATACTTGTTCAAGCCTCAAGAGAGCACATAAACACCCATTAATGCACACTTATATGTAATATAGTGATAGATTCAAGGCCTGATATTGACTGAGGCTCAGACACAAGACTTAAATTTCATTGCAGGCACTTAACTCTGTGAGTGGGATCTATTAAAAAAGTCTATATAATGCCTTAGATATTTATTTCCATTATCACCTGCAAACACTATCAGTAAATGTCCTGGGAGTCAGGACTGAAGTCCATAAAACTGGGTTCTTTGCTGTTTGTGGCTACAGATTTGCTGATGATATCTTCTCTCTCTCATATTTTGATTCTTCCATTCTGCCCAGTTTCAAATGAATTAGATGGTTGCTTTCTTCTTCTACTTTTTCCAACCAAGTGCAGAACGTGATGGTTAACGTATGTCTTCTAAACACCAGGTACTCTTCTGAATTCCATTTGCATGGTAGAGGAAGCTTAAATGTGAATGGCAGCTGCTCCTCCTTGAGCCACATTTTAAATGTAAAATATGTGTATATAGAGGGATAACAAGTATTTGAGCGTATTTGTAGACCTTTTGTGAGGAATCTTTCTTCTGTACTGTCATCTCTCACAGAATGACCGAAAAAATTCACATCCTTTTTTTTCAGTCTTTGCTTTTCACATGCCTGTGCTGCATATTGTGAAATTAAATTTGTAAGTGCTTAACACTGTGTAGGGATTTTAGGTTATCACACGCATTCCTAGCATCCAGTGTCTAAAGCTTTCCCAGCCTGCATTGTGTCTTTGGAGTCAAAAGGAAGGTAGAATATTTTTGCTACTCTGACATCAGACAAAGCTTCCAGTGAAGAATTTGCAGGACTTGAATTCAAAGGATAGCTGAAATGGAACCTTGGATTACCAGATTAGCAGGAGTGGAGTTGCTACCCTGGTGTGTTTCTGCAGTGCACTGTGATGCCTGGTTGCTGTGCAGAAATGTCCAGCACTGCCCTGTTACGGCTCGACTGAGCAGTGATTAGATTTTCATTCCTGAATGTGTCATTTATGAGATTTGCAGGCCATTTCCTTGTTATAAGGGGGAAAACCAGAGGAAGGGTGTGATTAAATGCCTGAAGTGATTGATGTAGCCAGTTGCTGTGGTCCTGGCTCATGGCCAGTAAGACCGGGAAGCTGCAGTTGGCAGCCTGGAAGTACAGGAAGCACAGGGATATAGAGGAAACAGGTAATGGGCAAATAAATCAAATGACATATATGAAAATGCTTGAAGAAATTAATATTCTGAAGACAGTGTTCTTTGCCATAATCTGTTGTATGAATCCTCTTGTAGAGTGGATAATGGCACAAAGGGGAAAATTAGCTTTCAGAGTAAAAACAAAACCTGTGAAATTTTTTTTGTTCAATGATAAAGGGACTTTGAAGCTTTCTAAGAGAACATAAAGACTCATCCTCTAAAGGGAGGGGTGCGAAGCAACTGGGACCACGGTTCTGTTGAGTTTGTACCAGAGAATCTGAATTTCTTTAAAGGCCTTCTTTTGAGGTTTGCAACAGACAAAGACCCAATATTCATCTGACTGGCCCTGACCCATGCATTTTATATGATTGTCCATCTTACGAACTTCCCCTGAGCTGCACTGGGAGCCAATTAGTGACATTTGCACTGTTCATGAAATGAGAGTATCAGTGTATTAAATCAGCAATAGCATAGTGTTGTCAGGTCCTATTTTTATGAAGAAATAATCACAATACTTTTTGAAGTCTTTGCTTCTGGATCTGTATCTCAAAATTCCTTGGAGGGAGGGGGCAGGGAAGCAGGGAGGGAGGAAAGGAAGAAGGAAGGAAGCAAGGAAACAAGGGAAAGAAAGAAGTTAAAAATACAAACCAAATACAAAACTCAAAAGAGAACCAAACAATAGGAAATGGAATATGCTTTAATGCTAATGGTTTTTGTGGCATGGCCAATCACTTTTCAATGCTTGGGCTTGGCAAAGTGGAAACTACTAAAAGTGTAGGCAACATTTCTTGCAGATCTTTCTAAAGAAAGAAAGAACTGAGGAACAAAGAAGACATGAGTAGGTCTTTGTCTCTTTCTCAGTGGGATGAACATGCCTGTTATTGTGTGAAACAGAAGGCAGCAGTGTCTGCCTGGTGGCCCTCAGAGCTTCAGGCCATTTGGGTGATTGTTGGCTAGCTGTGCCTGGAGCCTGGGAGAACAGTATGTGTTGGGTAATAACTGGGGGGCTGGTCTCTGTGATCTGGGCAGCTGTCCCTTCCAGGCTGCACGGACACAACTGACTCATTTCACTGAACACCCTTCTGATGGTGATAACTTCTAGTCCTGGCTAGCTGAAAATGGATGGAAACTAGTGACCTGGAGGTGAAAGGTGCCATATTGCATTCCAGTGCCCTGAGTCACTTGTGCTTTCATTACAATGAGCTCTCTGTGCCACATAGAGGGATGCTACTGCTTTGCTGCTTTCCAGCACTGCCTCTGAGCAGCGGTTAAACCAAATGCACTGCTTTCCACAAACTCTTCCCCTATGGCCCCTTGTTATTTTAGGGGGCATACTAGCACATAATGTGTAGCCTAGGACTCCATTGCTAATTACAAATATCACCTTGCTTTGTCTTCCCTCACCTTGAAAAGTCTTTGCTAAAGGCTGGAGACCATACATCTCACAGCAGAGTGTGTGTTGTGAGCTACCAGAAGGGAGTGAATACAGGCTGTGAGTTCAGTACAAATTATTACTGTTTCATATTTTGTCCCATTTTACAGCAATGTGGGCCCATATTTCCTGGAAGCTGATAGCATTTCAGCCAAGGAAGCTATCTGTATGCAAGTAAAAGAGCTACTGTTTGTAACATGTTGGCCTAGCCTGTAAGGTTTTGTGTCTTTGTAATGTACCTGAGACTACACGATTTAATACTGCCTGCATATAAAAAGGAGCAGGAGAAGCTTGTCTATCTAAGTGACACTTGTCTGGACAAGTCAATGGTGATCGTGTACTGATGACTTAGGTGTTTATATGTATATGGAAATGTAGCTCATTATTTCTTCAAGTACCATTCAGCTCTACTGTTGTGCAGCTCTCCTCCTTATCTAGTGTACCACACATTAGAGAGACACCGTGTGCTATGTCAAGGTAGGAGGGACTTATTGTGAGAAATGTACAGCACACAAGCCACATTCAGAAAACAGTATTAACTAAAACTCCTTCACCACTCAAAAAACATGGAAAATCTGTTAATTAAAGTAAGTAGAATCAGGAGGGTCTGAATGAAATTCCCTCTTATTTCACCTCCATTGTGTTTCACATTTTTCTGTTCTGGGATATGTTCATGTTTGCCTGAAGTACAACACTGAAGCACAAATCCTCATGTGTGTGTTTGCTCTGACTGGTTAAAACAATGCCTTGATACTATTTATTTTTGTGAAGTGAATGCAGGCCTCTGTAGGGGCCTTGTGCCTCAGTATTTTACAGTAAAGGTCAGGAGTCTATTCATGGGACTTCCAAAGTGTTATTGTTAAAACATGTCTTTGCTATGTCACTGTTTTCCCTTTCCTCTCCTCTTTCAAAATAATATATTGTTGTTAGTGACTTATAAGGCTCTCCTTCGAAGTGCAGCATATCCAGCTTTCCTTGATTTTTTCCCCAAGTTTCCTTCCCGTTTAAACAAAGAATTGTTTTAGTCATTTGGGACTGAAATATTCCTAGCCTTGCTATCATGAAAAAAAAAAATCACTCTTTTATGGAGTGATTTATAAGCCTTGCAGTTTTATTGCTGTTGTGAGCTGCAGCATCGCGATTTGTTACAACAGAAAAGTTATGTTCTAATATGGGCATTGCTGCAATGTCCACTAACCTTTCTGTGCCTTGTGTGGCCAAAACTTTAGGCTTTTAATACATTAGTCACTTTATGAACCCCTGTAAGTGACACATCAGCAAAAAAGGAAGAAAGGGAAGAGGATGTGCTATTGTAGTTCAGTAATGTGTACTAGTACTTGTACTCATTACTGCATTTTGTCGCTTTCATAATATATTTTGATTTCAGACATCTTTAACTTAACACCTAATTTTTTACTCAATGATTTTTAAAGTAAAAAAAAAGAACAAACCAAAAACAAACCCAAAACCACAACCCCAAGGTCATCCATTTTCAGTTATTTGGAGTCTCAGTTATTACATAGACAGTCTTTGGACCAAGCCTGCTGTGTTGTCTCTGACCAAGTTGTGTCCTATGGTAAAGTCATCAGTCCTTCATCTAAGTACACTGGGGGATGCTGGAACCTAAACTTGCCCACTACATGCCAGAAATTAATCACTTCATTGCTAGCCTACTTGTTTTTTTCAGATTTATCTGTGTTTACATTAAACCATTGACTCTCATTAGTTTATTCTACTGCATTAAAAAAACTCCAGAAAATCAACACCTCTATTTTCCTCTTGTGAGAGCATTTATTCACTATAACCATGTTACCTATCAGTCTCCATTTTGATGAATTGAGCAGAGCAAGCTCTGTAGGTGTCTTGGTGATGTAAGTTCTACAGTTGAGGAATATTTTCTGTGATTCTTAGAGCACTCCCATGAAATTACAAACAACATGTCTGAAGGAAATCACAGTGTCTGTCCAACACTTTCAGTGGGGTGGCAGTCTCAGTGTTGTTGCAGTCTGCATGTTTAAAGCTTTATGAAAATTGTTGCACTGAGAGGAGGTGATCCTGAGAAAGGAAAGGCAGCTAGAGCTCAGCCAACTGGCCAGCCAGCCTGTGCCAGTGGACTGCCCAGCCAGCACTGCCTAAGCTATTTCCTCAGGGCACCAGAGAGGATACAGGAGCAAACACATTAGGGACAGGAATTCCTATTGCATAAGTGGCAGAGAAATAAAGAAATAATAAAAGGATGCTATTTCACAGGAAATCAACTTTCCTAAATTGTTTCACGAATTGCAGAAGTAATCCTGATCTTCAGGCATCACTACAGGGTGGAGTGCTCCCCAATCAGAAGAGACTTTTGTGTAAATCATATGTAGGTGTAACAAAATTAAAGATGTCAGCTATATCAGTTATTATTTTCAAACTGGGAATATATTTGGTATTTGGGGATTTTTATAACTCTATGCCAATGAACTTGGGCTTTGTTGATACTAGCAAAAGTTATGATTATTTGGCTATAAATATGATCGGCATTATACAACATGCTACAGTGTTGTGAATAGAAGCCATGCAAAGTGAGGCATTCAGGACATTTCTCTGTATTGATATGTATCTGCCATAACAAACAGAATAAAATACTCCAACCAGCTCTGACAGTCAGCCACTTATGGTAGCTAATGTATTCTGTGATGACTCAGTTTACTATCACCACCATGCTGTGAATTCTTGTCCTGCCTGTTGCCTTAAACAATTAATAAAACAAATTCAGATACCCTGCCCCATCATACTGACAATCCACCAATGACATATTTAAATGTATGGACTCAGGAGTTAGGCTATCATTTCTTGGAAGAAGCAATTACAGGACAGTACATGTCAGCTGGAAGATTAAGGGGTCTGTGCTCATTGAAAGAGTTGAGTTTCAGTTCTCACACTCTGACATGTTAGTGACTTTGGGATGAATGACCACCTGTGATCAAGAAGATTTGTGCAGAAATGTTAATGATGGTACAGTACAGTGAGTAGAGGTCAGGGCATATGACTGATGATCAGTATTCATGGAGCTCATGGGACAACCCTGACATACCTGGGAATGGACTAGAAAGTAAGCACAAAAAATTGCCTTTTTGTAATTTTAGGCAATTTACAGGCCTCTATATATTTCCTTTGTGCTTGCATTTTTCTTTTAAGCAGCCTTGCACTTTTACTTGCAGTGTCTTTGGCTCATTCAAAGATGATTAACAAATTTTTCAGTCATTAAAGGCAGACTTGATACCATGTGAAAACAAGATGAGCCACATTTTCTGCCACATGAGAGGGCTTCTTGGCAGGTTTTTTCTAACACATATTACAGTTGTATATTTTATAAAATACTGCATCATAAAAATATAAATAATATAGATATAATCTGGAACATATGATATGTAATACTATGCTAATATATTACTAGACACTGTTTGTATTATATATGTATATTATAACATGGGATTCCTTGTTGCAGCAGCATTTTTATTTAATATTTATGATAGTTCTGAATTTTTTGTGCCTGAATGACAGAACAGTTGTAAGGAGGTATCCAGAGCTGACATATTATGTGCAGTAAGCTAAAACTATGAAAGGTGCACTAGTATAAAGTATTGGGGAGAGAGTTACTATGACCATAGATAAGGGAAACTAGGCTCAAATCGATGGATCCTTCTGGTTTTTAATAGTAGTTCCTTAGCTGTGAAAAATTTGCATCACTCCATCAGCATTAGAGAAGCTACTTCTCTGCTGAGGATATTGCAGAACCTGTGTGTCTGTGAACTGGCCTTAATACATGTGTAACTGTTCACGAAGAGCTGCTTGGAGCAGCACAAAGGAGAACCAGGGAGTCAGTTAAGGGTTTGGTGGTGTGAATGATCAGAAATCCTTTTCTGGGCTCATTCTCTTGTGTTTCTGCAATGCCATACTCCATAGGGGGCTAGGCGAGGAAAACTGGATCCCACATTCACTTTTGTCCTCAAAACTTTAACAGATGGAAAATCTGTTAAACATCTATTAACTGCTGGTTTCTTACTGTCACTGAACTTTATAGTCCAACACTGAATTTGTTGAATTTCCTATTCCAACTACTGTGTCTCATTAGACATTATTTTTGTGAAATCTCTTCCTCACTGTAAATGTATGTAGGCTGCAATCAAGTAATTTCTTAACCTCTTGAATTAAGAGAAATGGATACAGTTTATTCAGTCTCCACCTAACAGCTGTATTTTCCTGCTTTAACCATCCTTCCCTAAGCTCTTTGCAGATTTTCAGCCTCCTCTTTTGAAGTGTGGATTCTCCAAAAGGATACTGTGTTCTAGCAAGGAGCTCACTGAGAATATATGCAGAGAAAGTACTGTCTCTTTGCCACTCAGTATTATTCCTTGTTTCTTCATCCAAAAATCTTTTATGCTTTTAAATATGAACTATCCTGCTCAATTAGCTGTCTCATAGAGCCCCACGGTAGTTCCCTGTTGCATAGGGCTGATCTGCATTCTTTCTTCCCAGTTGCCCAAGCTTCTGTTTTGAAAACACATTTTGCTTGACTGGGCATGGTGTACAGAGCAGACAAATTGCTCTGACCGCTCTTCTAACCTTCATGATAGCTGGATATTTTATCAGCAATTCTGAACTTATTTTCAGATGAGTAATGAAAATTCTCATTCTGCACCTTCCCCACTGTTTTAAAAGATCTGAGAATAAACCAGTCCTTGTTTAACTTAACATGTGCTCTTGTGATTTCTATTGGATTGGGTTTTTTTCCAACAGTTAGTATAGAATGGCACAAGTTTAATATGAAATCACATGCTGGGAAGTTACCTAAGAGTATGAAACCTTCATATTTGCTTTTTGAATGAAACTTGAAGTTTCAGAGAACAGAACTGGATTTGTTTGACATGTCAAATTTCCTTTAAATCATAGTGGCTGTTCTTGATCTGTAAACATTGCACAACATACCTGGACTTTCCAATGACTACTAGATAGTTTAGTTTAACCCATCTTTTCCCTGTGGCTCATGAATTTACTCTGAGAGGATTTACCCAGGCTTTTACAATCACAATGCATTTTTGCTTACTGTCTTGGCTTTCCCTTCAGTCTCCAAGAGGGAACAAGAAAGATAAGGTAATTTTTTCACTGATTTTTGTTCAATTTAATATACCTTAATATAGTAGCAAAGCAGGAGGTCAGCATACTGTACAGAAGTAATCTGCCTGACAGAAGTAATCTGCCTTCCAATGCTTAACTTATCCTCACAGGGAAAAAACATATTTCCTTGGATCTCACTGGCAATTCTTGTGTTTCAGCTTGAGGACATAGTTTCTCATCCTCATACTGTGTATCTCCCAAGGTGAGCCTGGCATCTCCAAATCCTACCATTAGGGAATGAAAGATTATCCACAACAAAAAGTAAGAATATACTTGTTTACTTTCCCCTCTTTAAAACATTTTACCCAAATATGAAATGGATACACTCTTCAAAGCATTTTTCAATCACACAGTTTTTATGGAAGAGCTGAAGATATTTGGGAGAAAAAAGCACATCAAGAGGATGTACAGAGAGAACCCAGGGTTTCTCTGCTAGTGTAATGACTGATAGACATGATCAGAATAGAATTCACATGGCAGATTCCTCTTAACACTATCTTTAAATAATAATGCTGTTCCCAGTGCTCTAGAGTAAGAATAATTGTCTTTTTGTCTGCCTTTGATAACATCAGCTGAGAAGCATGTATTTTCTCCTAGGTTGTTAAGTGCCTAACAAGTCTAGGATTCAGAATTAAGTCAAAGTAAAAAGATACCTTTGAAATAAATTTGCACTGTGAGATACCTACCTGCAGCCTCAAGTGCCCTGCCTTAGCCTAGGTGAGTACAGAGAATAAAAAGAGAGGTTCACAAAACTTCCTGCTGTAAAAACCTATAAAGGCTTCAGAAAAAACAATTGCTGTGTGGAGAAGGGCACCCACCTCTTCTTCCACAAAAAAAAGACTTCCACAACACACATATACAGATGGGAGCTGGAAGGGCTATGTCACAAATGGCTTGTATGAATGTCCCAAAGGACTCCTGGATTTGAGTGCACAGCAATGCTGTATCAGGAGTGTTCTGACTAACATCCATGGGGCTCAGTTCTGGAGTTCATGTGTAAGCAGCCATTCTCTCAGTTTTGTGGGGTGAAGTATCTGTCTGATGACTGTCTGGTAGGAAAGCCATTTATGGCTAGAACTGGCTTTGTTCTTTTTGGCTGATGAAGACAGATAAAGAGTGTCATCTACATTTTTTTCTATAAGAAGGGCTGTTACAGCAATTAGCTTCTAACTTGCATTTCACATTTTCTACTCATTTTCTTTGATAAATGAGGAGTGCTTAGGATCAGAAGTGCCTCCCGAAATGAAGGGCTTAAGCATGACACCTGCGTGTGCAGACATGAATTGAAATCACTGATACAGGGGTTGTTTCATATCCACCACAGTTCTACCACCTGCTAAATTGCTTCACCTCAGTGCTGTCAGGTCACGTTCCAGTGAGCACACATACATAACCTACCTGTGATGTTAGACAAACGGAGTAAATGCACACTCCACTTCCACTGCCTCTCTGGTGCTTTTCGTGACAAGACGAAATATGTGCCACTGGACTGGAAGAAAAGAGAAAGCCACTTGCAACTTCCTTAACATGATGATGATGGTGTGGTAAAGGGAAACAATTTTCTTAAAAAAACATTGCTCAGTCTGTGCTTAAAACATCTACAAAACTGAAAAATAGTCCTAACTCCCAAACATATCCATCACCACTCTAAATCTTCCTCTGATTAAACTGCTTGGAATTCTACTTGGCAATGGTAAAGAACAGCATTTGAGAAAGGTCAGAAGAAACATTTTTGAGTTCACTCTTCTGGAATAGACATGTATTTAGATTGCTCAGTTCTAGCATGTTGATCACCACAGTGACTTCAGAACCCTGCGTTTCTGGTAAGGAGGATGAGCGTAGGTAGTAGGCTCAAACCTGTCTGCCCTTTGCTATGTGCTTATGGCACAGTCACAAAAGGAAGTTCCCCCATGGTAAGGTAGCTGGGTGGATCATGTGGGCTGCTCCAGCTGTGATCCCCTGTGAGAGATCTCAATGAAATTGATCCTTCCATGCAAGTGGGGCAGCTTCTTGCCATTAGCCTTGGGATTAGTGTGCACATTGCCATAAAAGAGCCAGCGCATTGGATCACCATCCCAGATTGCCACATGGTAATTGTTCTTGTGTATACTGTATCCTGTGGCCTTGAAAGTATCTGTTTTAGGCTATGGCAGATGCCCTTCGGAGCTCAAAATCACATACCAGAGTATTCAGCTGGCAGATAAAAGGAATGTGTTCCATGGTGCAGGATGCCAACTGCTGCAGGAGAAATTCACAGTCAGGATGAGCCAATGCCCCGCCCCCGGGTCCCCTGACTCCGTGAGGCAAGGGACAATGCTGGGGTGACAGCTGAATATAGAGCAACTTGGTGATATTAGCTGTGATTGACCCTTCTCACTCCATTGGGACTAAGTAACTGGCATTCTATGTGCTGGTATGGTGGCTGTTGTGTGCAGAAGGCTCTGTTAGAGCATCACTTCTTCCAGAATCTGCCTACAGCTGAAGAATCTCTGCTTGCAGACATCTGTAGACTAAAGGTTGCTCCTCCTGCTTTAAAAAAAAAAAAAAAAAAAAAAAAAAAAGAGAGAAACCAAACTCAATCTGTTTGCTCTCCAGACACCACAACCTCCTTTTACATAGTCCAGCTCTATCCTGCTTGTTGGTACTCTGCCTTTGATGTTCAGAGAATAAATCCCACCTCCCTAGCAGAGGCCTGAACACTAAGGCTTCTGTATAGGAAAAGCTGTTCTGGAGAAATGGAGATGCACTTGAGCTACTGCAGTTATCACTTGGCTATCAGACTAACTCATTGGAGACAAACCTGTGGGAAATTCATTGGTTTGTATTTGCTCTCTTCAGTGTTAATGCTGCAGCACTGCAGCCAGAGGATGGAGAATGGAGTAACTGAGCTGCAGAACTACAACCAGAGATAATTTACACAGTGTTTTAAGTCCCTTTACTCATCACTAATAGAATTCCTGCCAAACCCAATTACTCCCACCCGAAGCTGAATTAATTTGCTTCTGTCACAGTAAGTTTCTTGCTCTATTTCAATACAAACTGAGCAGAAATGATTTTACCAAGTAAAATACTTATCTGCCTCCAAAGCTTCCCTGTCTATAGCTAGGTACTTAAGTAAACATTTCAAACCACCAGACTGACATTTTCAAATACAAATGCTCCTGGTTTTTGCATTAGATAGCTACTGTCATTCATCATTTATGTATTAAGTGCCATTGGGTGTGTCCATCATTTAAAAAGTTTTTAACACCTCTGGGGAAAAAAAGGGAACAAAGGCGGTCACCTGCAGTGGCTGTATGTTGGGTCTCAGTCTCCTGACCCTCCTCCAAGTAGAAAACTGCCTCATTGAAGTGAATGGATTTATGTAAGGAACATTCTGTATAAATTTGGGTTCAAATTAAAACAATGGATTTAATCAGTGAATGGGGGATACTAGGTAGCAAAGAAGTAGGAGCTTGTTAGACACATCTCCATGTTTGAACTGCGAGGCAGGATTGAAATTGCCAAGAATCGTTCCCCTTTGTACATATGACTGCTTTGGACATGGGGCTCAGCTTGCCCACAGGAGACATCCTGACGGCAAACCCACAGTTTTGCAGGAAATCCACTGTTTGGCAGGAAAGCTTAGTGTATGCAGGGGAACAGCATGGAGAAGCAATCTTATTCCTTGCTTCATAATTGAACTTGAACTTGGGAGACCAGGAGAGATCACTATCTTTCTCATTTCCTGCCTTACATAGCCCACTGTGTTATAAAAGTTGTCTTATTTCCCAGCACTAAGCATGTGGTTATGGCTGAACCAGAATACTGCGTTTCTGAGTTCAGAGTGGGGTCTGGTGAAGCAGTAATATGCTGGTGCAAATCACACTTCTCCTTTAGGCTCCTCTGGAACAAGACTCCTAGTTAGCCTCTTCTCTCAAAATGTTTATGTTTCAAGGTTTAAAATGCTTAATGGTATTAATTGAAAATCCTTTAAGTTCACTCTTATGGATAAGAAGTGGAATAAATGTGTCATATCAGCAATAGCATTAGAATAAGGCAAACTGGGACATCCAGGCTTGTGCACTATAAGGTTAAATATATAATATGAGAAAATTAATTGTACATATGTTTGTTGCTGCAAAGTCCAGGGAATGCTGACAAATGGAACAGTCAGTCCAGCAAGAAATACCAAGACAAGCCAGGAATGTGTTGTCAGGCAGCAATGACATCAGCCTACAGCCCTTGCCAGGCTCCGTTCACCACGTCCACAGTTCCAGATCACCACTCTGCAAAGGGCTGCCACTCCCTTCCTGTTAAATTACTGCACAAAAGACAAAATCTTCAAGTGGTTGTTTGGGTCTTTTCATTCAATGACTGATTTACTTTCAAAGTTTAAAATGTTAGAAAATACTGTATCGGAATTGGAATTTAATCTTCCCAAAGGAGACACTGGCCTTCAGTTTTCAGATATTACTTTAAATGTACCTAAAAATCATGAACAGTTAAACAAAGCTGCTTCCAAGAATGTTTTGATGGCTTACAAAGGTCAAACTAAAGGTTAGTTTAACTATTTTAAGTTGCAGAACCTTCAAAAGACAGTGACAGCTGAAACAACTCAGTAATTTTACATAGCAATCAATATAATGGCTGGAAAAGCGTGAGAAGGGATATATAGTTTTCAGAACTCACTGTAAAATCCAGGTTGAATGTTTTTTACTGAGAGAGATGTATTTTTACTTCAGGGTAGATAATGTGTTTTTCTATAACATTGGGAAAAACCCAGTGAAGATGAAGTACTTCAATTTTACCATGAGGCAAACTCAGAAAAATCAATTCTGTTGTCCACATTGACAGTTATTGAATTATCTGTAAGTACAGCTAAAGCTTCCTTATGTTTTTTTATGTTGGAATAGCTCTCAGAAATTAATATTACTGGTTGTTAGCATTCATCTGGGTAAGAAATTGGAAAACTAAATTATTTCCCTTATTCCTGCATTCAGTGGAAGTTAAAATCACAGACACTTTGTTAGAAGATATTATTTTTTTGTATCTACAAAGCAGCATCTTGTCATATAAGTACTTTCAAAATTTTGAGGTTAACAAGTTCAAGCCTGAATTGTGACAAGAGTAGGAAATTACAAGCCTGTGTTTAAAAAGAAAAAAAGGGTAAAAAACCCCAGCATCAAATATATATTATTGACTGAAAGATGATCTTATAGCTACAGCTGTAGTTTTGAATTTGGAAACCTTGTGATCCTTCCTATTTCTTTTGTAGTTATCCTGAGAGATCTGTTTGATTCTGCCCTCCATTAACCCTGACTATTACGTTAGTCTGCAGATAGCTCCATTCTGAGTCTTAATCACTTTCTCACAGCTCTATCACTTAAAGTCTCTGACTTTTAAGAATGAGGATATCATATTTATTTGTATCTGACATTAGCAGATACCATGGAAACAGACATGATTTTTGGTTGGAATTACATGTGAATATTTGAGTGCACTATTTACTGTTGATCAACAGCCTAGAAAAATAATACCAGGAAAACATTGAGAATAGAACATTAAAAAATATGGAAAATAATTAATTAAAACAATTAACAGCTAGTGCAAATATAAACTTCTGAGTACATTCAAATGGAATATAAAATGGTCCATGTCTTAGTCTTACCATGTCTTTCAAAAATAACTTTGAACATGTATTCAAAAAGCTACATCAAAATATATTAGCATATTTGAAAGAAGGATGTGCAATAATTACTTTTTCTTTACAGTAGTATTTGTTTGTTAGAATTCCAAATTAAAACTTGAATAAACTTAAATAATTAATCAGTTTACTGATATATAAAACCTAATTTTCTTCTCTTGAGATTGAGTAGCTTTACCATATATTTTAAACCACTGAGTTAATTGTACGAAAAAAATATTTTCCCCTTTTTAAAGAGATTAAATATTTCTTGGATCAGTATTAATTTTTTTACTAACTTCAATTGATTTGAATTAGTATTTGGGGAATTATTTTTCTGATTATTTTTTCAAATTTTATCCTTTTACAGTTTAGATATGTCAGTCTTTGCTATCATATATGTCAGCCTAACCAGTTAATTATTCCTGGAAGTTTGCCATTATTAAAATTTAATTTAGTATTGATTCATCCATGTTTTTTCAAATGTATGTTTAAATTATGTACTACTTTTTAGTCATTGACTAGAGCCATTAATAGCATGCATGAGGTTTGTCCTTCATAAATATTATTAAAAATTCACTCTTTAAATGGAAATAGAGCTTCATAGAACGTATTCTGTCATTACATAATTACAGCTTTTTTCCTGTTCCAGCTCCCAGGGAATGTATATCCATTAAAGGGTCATTAGATAAAAATGCAAATTCAACTCCTCAGCAGGAACAAGAATCCACTCACCAAACCCTGGGAGCACTCTAGGCATCAGGCTAAATGCAGATACTTTCTTACTTACCGTCTTTCCCTGACTTTATTGATAATTTCACTCCTTCCTGCATGCTGATGGGACCTCAGTGTGGTGACATCAGCACTGGTGGGAGTTAGGTAAACACAGTGATACACTGGATTGTGATGCCTTCAGCTGGATCTGCATTAATAAGTTAAAGGGAGGAAGATCTTCAACTGGCCCACAGAATAGTCCACGTCTATGGTAGGAATTATTTTCACCCCACTGCTGGGTGACTGCACGCATGCTGCCTATTGGAAAAGGACCTTCAGACCCTCCAACTCCCAAACCATGCTCAGGAACTGCTTGAGATGAAACTGGGTGATATGGGCATATTCAGTAACATTGGCCATCCTCAGAATTTATTAGACTAGATGAACCTACCCAAGTGACCAGAAATGTTCCCATGCACTGTTTCATTTACCAAAGAAAACCGAGGAAGCTTCACCATAATTTGGAGTGAGGGTGGCAGCTTGCAAGTCCCAAGGTGCTGAAGTGCCCTGCAGAGAGCCCTGCCTTTTGGGTAGGCCTGGTTACAAAAATGCCTGCCTTTAGTGACTTCCAATTAAAGTTGGGAGATTTTTCTTTGTACAAATCTCTTGAATGGAAGTACCTAAATGCTACCCTGGGAGTCCTTGGCTTCACTGCTCTCCCAAGGCAGTTTCACAGTGATAGTGGTGCAAAGCACTTCAGAGTACCTGAAGAGAAACTGCTAATCTTGGACAGGGCCATTGTTTATTGCTTATACTGGCTTTGGGCCCTGCCATGGGGCTTATATGAGTCGGAGCACTTGATCAAACACAGCATAGACAGTGTCACAGAGGAGAACACCCTTTGGGAAGACTATTGAATGGCTACTAAACCCCCAATTTTTTCCATCTTTGTAGATGCCTTTTTTTACCTTCTGAGAGAAGGGCACATCCCTCATCTGAATGGGAGGTAAGTACAGGTCTGTGAGGCTCCCATGATGTAACAAGGCACTCTAATATGGGAATTTTTCTGGCTAGTTTGTAGGATAAACATTTATGATGAATCCAGCTGGAGAAATGATGAAGCTGCTAGTTAGTAAAACAATGTTCACATATGCTTTTCTAATAGTCTGCTGGAGTGATGGTGCAGGCTTCAGAACCCTGACTTTTTTAGTGAACTGATATAATTCAGAAATTATTCTTGGAAGGTGCAACTCACAAAAAAGAAAACAATACGATTTCACCTACAGCTGTTTCCCCTTGACTAAGACCTGTTATACTCCACAGACAGCTTTTTGGTTGACTGCCCTGCAGGGAGGTTGTTATGTTACCACCTTCAGCTTTATTTTTCTTTCCACATTTCCTCTTAATTCTGTGTAAGTGGCTAAAGCTACTCACAAAATCTTAGGCTCATACTTTAGAAGTTTGCAAGAGCTAGACCTGTATTTCTAATTAGATGGTTTGCATTTCGCTGCAGAGAGAACTGAGCTCTTTGATACAGTTATTCATTGGTGTTTATTACTGTTGGATCTCCTCTGGATCTTTCTGTTGTCTAAGCTGAAATTTGAAGATAGATAAATATCTTGTTTTGTTTTCAAATAAAATCAGAAACAAAAAGAAGGAAATGGTTAAAAGCTTTCTCTGATTGTGAAGTTAAAAGGAGTACATATGCTGGATTCATTTATATAAAGAACAATAGGAAGGAAAAAAAGGAAAGAAAACAATTTAAGCAACAATTTGCTTAATCTCTTTGTATGTTTCTAAATATTTGTTCCCACTTCTCACTCACTTTGCCTTCCCAAAATGGAATGACTTTTTATAATTGTTTTGGAAACAAGACAGCAAAAGATAAAGCCTTTTAAACTTAATTCTGCATCAGGTTACAATGCAGCATGTCTGACCACAGCTGTCCTCTGGGGTTTTGTAGTAGGTGGCACAAAAACATTGGCAGGAATTGGTATTGCTATCAGTTTTGCATATCCTCTTTTGTATCCCAGGATGGTCCTATAGGCTGAAGTATTGAGGATTTTCTTGACAGGAGTAGATTTGCCCACTGATTTTATGGGCAAGATTTACACTGAAACAGTGAGTATAGGTGATTTCCAGTGTTTGTGAGTATTCATAATGTAAAAGTCCCAGCTGCAACATAGCTCTGAATCCTATCTCTAGTTTTAAGACAATCTGAGTCTCTAGAAATGAACAACACTGACTTTTGTCCTATTAAAAATCCAAGACTTTTTTCCCCTCATAACATAATCTTCAAAGTAAACTTGACCCTGGCTATGAAATTCTCTCATGCACTGAGATACCAGCTTTTTGTATCCCATGGACATGGCAGGTTTCTGACTGATGTTTGGTTTAAACATATACACAAAGTGCCTGAGGCACCCGCTGAGCCTAAACAAAGAAGCCTGGGAAAGGTCTCACCATATATATTGTCTTACACTGACATTGGCCTTTCCATTACAAAGCCTTTCAAGACCAAAAGTAATCAATAATGATGAATGTGGCTTTTGCCTGTGTGCATCTGGGACAGATGGAGAGTCACTGTGGACAACAATAGCCTGCAGGCAAAGGCCTTGACATGGTTGTTTAAAAACATCCCCAAAAATGTACATAAAAAAGGTACAAACTTTTGTGGATTTCTTTTTACATATTTGTCTGCTTAATGACAAATTCCTTGAGGAAGCAGTAACTGCATTGACTGTGCTTGAGGATCAGTGCTGTCACTGAGCAGCATCCACCTCTCACAGAAATGACAGACAGTTTTCCACGTGATTTTATCTTCGTCCATCTCTCTTTCTTTCCACATTCCTATTTCCCAAGCTTTCCTCACCTCTTTCTCCATCTCTCTCCTATCTTGCTCAGGGTATCCAGTTCAAAACATGCCTGTTTACAGAGGCATTACATAGCCAAAAATACATTCCTCAGGTAGTTAATCTTGGAAAGAAACTCTTTATTGACTATGCTGCATTTTCAACCTCCTTACTCATAACTGTATTCACTTAGGGTCAGATGGAGGAAGTAGTCCCACAGTGGCATGTCCTCAGAGAGTCTGCAGGTATCCTTGCAATAAGCATGGCTGTAAGAAAGCAGTCTTTCCAAGGGGCCAGGAAGTTGGCTTCATGTTGTGAGCAGATGCTGCTCATACCTTATCGCATCCCTGCCTGCTCACGTTTGTTCTACCCACAGCACATCTCCCCTTCGGCAGACGTATATACCAGTCTTCTGACAAATGCAAACAAAAGGGAAATCAAAGGAGAATGGGAATGGTTAGAACTTCATTATTTTTCCAGTGTTGGGTTTTTTTCATTTGCCTCAGTGTTCTTTTGTCATATTATGGTACAGACAGGTAGTTGGGATGGGTGATGATGAGTCCTTAGTGAAACCTATAAAAGTATTTACAGTAGCACATACCTAAGAAAATTACTTTAGTAAAGGTAGGAGCAATGAGAGAACAAACAGGAACACAAACAGAAACCTCTGTAGTTGGATTTGGCCCTCAGTTCCAATGAGATGAGAAAGAACTTTCCTGTTTAATTTTAACAACAGAGCCCAATGTAAGCATATTAGCAGTTTTTTATTACAACATATTAGTAATCAGGCAGAAACTGTCTTAATAATATTTTAGAGCTCAAAAGATGTGCAGTAGTAGACATAATTAAGAAAATATTACATAAAGGACACAAGATAGGTGAGTGTTTTAATTAGCATATAATGTGGCTGCTTGATCTTAAGGTGCGGCCAGCTTTGCTTCTGAACATACCATCCTCTCCCCATCCACAGGCAATCCTGGCCGTGTGAACTGCTCCACTGATCACCTAAAAGGATAGTAATGCTATCATGCTTTGCTTTTGTGGTCAAAGACACATGCTTTCAGTCATCTGCAGCACTTTGGCTACATTATTGACCATTGTTCCTGTCTTTGTGCATTGGAGGGGAGAAAAACCCGTTGGAGACAAAGTTTGTGATATCCAGTGAATGCTCCTTAATTCCCAGATTCTAATTTTCATGGACCCCAGCCGTGAGTGTATTTCCAACCTTTCCCTTCTTTTCACAGTCTTAGAACTCCAGAAGGACCCACATGGTCTGTTTACTTCAAGACCCGTTTCTCCTACACTATTGGAAACGAAAGAGGAGGGCTGGCATTTTTAATAATTTATTCCAATTTTCCCTCATCAGGGAGGTGGGGAACTTAAAGGCTTCTGGAGCACTGTTGCAAATGAAGGCACCGTTTAGCTCAGGATCATGCTAATTCCTCCCTGTGGACAGCCTTTGGAAGAAAACAAGCACACCCAAAGACAGATTTCTTCCTTTACATTAATAACAAAAGCATTTTTCTAGTAAAAAGTTAAAAAGGAGCAATTAGAGACTTCAGGGAATACGCTGAGTGAAAATGTGTTTTTGTTCATCCTGGAGCACAGATGATTTACTAAATTGCTATATTTCACTTATTGTGGTTACCAGTGGCACAGTGACCCAGTTGTGGTAA
Source organism: Pithys albifrons albifrons (assembly GCF_047495875.1). Lineage (NCBI taxonomy): Eukaryota > Metazoa > Chordata > Aves > Passeriformes > Thamnophilidae > Pithys > Pithys albifrons. The sequence continues at coordinate 10,789,652 of NC_092458.1, forward strand.
TGCTCCTCTGCCATGCTCTGCGAAACCCGATAACCCCTGTGGCTTCCCCAAAATGCTGCTCATTACTGGCCACCCGAGGCTCAGGAATACGCTGTGTGCCTTGTGGAGGGGACTTCCACAGAAAGTCCCATGCTGCTTGCAGCTGTTGTGCTGTATATACTGCCCTGGCTACGGGGAAAGCAATCATGTCTTGTCTTGCTATTTGAAGGCAAAGGAATGGCAAGAGGAAAGTGACCCTAAAAGTCATTCCTATGGTTTATTTGTAGCAATTCTACATTTACAATGTGCCTAAAAAGCCTTCCTCCAAATCTGTTTGGCAAGCTACTTATCAGTTCCAGCACAAAAGCTTTATTTGTGTATCTAATCTCTACTGATCGGAAAAGATGAAGTAGGAAAGAACCAGATGGGCAAATTAAAGTTAATCAATGCAAACTTTACTTTTAAAATAGCTCTTGTTGTATTATTTTTTTCATTTATCCTGAAGCCATGCCTACTCCTCAAGCACAGATGTGTTTTCATCCTCCCTCTTTTCTCTTCATACATCAAGTTAAGCATTTGTCCTGAGCTCTAGCATCTTAGAGGGATGTCCAGCCACTGGAGTGGGTGTCAGTCAACCCCAGGAGTTTTCAGCAGCCTCAAAATTTCTTGCTTGAGGCTTGGTTTGCTGGAGTATGAGACATTGTGAGCTCACTGTAGCTTTGCCATTTGTGTGTATGTGTAAGTGCACTACAGCAGGTAACAAGTGGTGAGGCTGTGTGATGTTACGGTACTGTGTCTGCTGCATCTGTCCATCTGTCTCAAACCCTCTGCTGCTTTGAAGCCACTGATGTCTTTCTTTCAAGGAGATTCAACAATGTTTCTTAACAAAACTGAAGCAAACATTGAGAAACTACTACCCTTGCCCAGTTTCAATCTGGTATGGCTGCTAGTGTGGCCCCAGCTGTTTTCATTGTTGTCCACTTTATTTAAAGAGAATTAAAAAAAAATCCATACCTATCCTAATCTCTACTATAATTTCCTCTTATCCCTTAATGACAACAGCTTAGAGAGTTGAACCCTAAAGAAACCCTAGTTATAATCAGGTACAATAACCCATTCTCCTTTTTCTCCTTCTCTCTTAGATTATTTCCCTCCCTCTTTTTTTCTGCCTTTTTTTTTCCCTTTTCCTTGAATTCAATCCAAAATTTAAAAATTATATGTTTTGAAGGTCAGCAGACTCATATGTACTGAACTAGCTGATAAAGCATCAGGATGAATTCCAGCACTGTAGCCTGCCACTGGATGTTCCTTTCTCCCTCTAATCAGAGATCTATTGCTCATCTTTCTGCAGCATGGATAGAGAGGGAGTCAATAGTTGATATGGAAAGGTAATTGGTCTGTCTTACAGATCATTAGTTTCATGCTTCTAATAGGACATCCATCACCAACCAGTTGTAATTTTCCATCTGAGTTCTAATGCAAAGTGTATCTCCTCCTCTGCAAAAAATATTGCAGTGACCTTTTTTGGAGATGGCTACAGCCTGGGCATTGTTAGCAAGAGCCACACCTGAAAAGAAAGTCTACATTTTTGACCAAGCAGAGGTGAGAAAGCACTGGTGTGGCTAAAGCTGCCAATAAAAGCATCTGTTGCTATAAAAAGCACTAAAAAGCTGTAAACCATGAACAGAGAGCAGATGCACAGTCTTGGTTGGCTGGCCAGTTGGCTGGGCAAAGCCGTGCCAGCTTTGAGCTCTTTTCCAAGCCTGTCATCAGTGTCTCTGTCTTGTGTGGGCTGAGCTTTGGATTTCTCAGGCTCTCGCCATCTAATCCTGCTGAGTCACCGGAACTAGAAACATACAAAGGGGCACTGTGTGTCAACCCCATGAGAAATGCTGAACTTGGGGCCTGACCATACCAAGTGTATTCCTACAGAAGATGGGCATCCTGTGAACAGGATGTTTTGTCAACAATTGCATGAATGTGTGGTATTTTGTCCTGTATTAGGCAGATCTAAGCTGGAGGCAAAAAGGTATGGCCACACCATCTTCTGCGTACTTCCCCTGTGCCTGACAAACAGTAAGTCCAAGCCATTTCTGTGGCATCATTAAGTCAACCCTTTTTACTTAACTAAACCATAAATGATCAGTGTATTGACTGCCAATGGTAGATGTATCAGTCCAAACAGAAGAGGTGGAACCTATTCTTCCTTAGAAATTTAGCTCCCTGAAAAATCAGTGGTGGCAAGAACAAAAAATCTGAAATGAAACTCCTTGATCTGTCTCCACCTCTTCCCAGCTAGCTCACCATTCAAAAGATGCAAGGGCTACATCCATAGTGCCGGACTGAACACCCCCAAGGCTGTTCTTAGCAGCTGGCAGGGAATGAGCCATCTCCCACCACACTATTATCTTCTCTCTCTCCCCAACACAGAGTGCCTGCAGGAAAACAGCCTGCTGGGAATGGTCTCCCAAACCACACCGGTGAACTGTAATATCAGGATGTGCTGAAGGCTTGCCAGTGTCTGTTCTTATAAATTAACAATACAGATGATCAAACTTTGGGTACTAGGAACATACCTTATTACTGTAATATATATACTACAGTAGATACAGACAAGTAGCCCATGTTCTGGAGAGAAAGCTCTGTATTTTCAGCCTACAGTAAATGTTATCTGGGGTCTTGGACACCATCACTTTGGATTTCTAAGGCACACTATAAGCTGTCTCATCAAAGCATAATATAGTTAGGTAGATGTTTGGTCTGTGTTGGACACTCCTGCTTGGTAACTTACCCTCCATTTAATCTTTCTCCATTTCATCTCCTAGTTCTAACTGTAGCTAAACACAATGCTTGCAGTCCACAAGGAGTCTAAATTACAATGCTGATACTGAAATTACAGTGTCCATCCTTTAAATTATACTTCCATCTTGGACATTACCTCTTCTTACTGCATCAGGATCACACCCATGGGGTTTTGCCTTTCGGCATTTGGTCCTTGAGTGAAAATGCTTTCTGCCTGACTCATGTGATCTGCTGCAATGAGGAGGATGGTGTGATCATGTATCAAAGCACAGAGCCCCATGGGTGTCTTCTTGAGTTATTTTTACTGTACTGAAACTCCATTGCTCCTATGCTCCTGTGTGATAGGAATTACATTGTGTTTGACAAATTCTGCCCATTGTAAACTATCTTGTACACCTAAATGAGGCATGAGGAAGGCCTAATAAAAGCAAGAACAAAAACTGCTCCAAAACACTACTACATATGATTTGCAAGTGTAACAGAGTTCACCCTTTAGTTCTGCTCTTGATCTTGAAGATAGTTCTTACTAGGTGTTTTTTACTAGTCTGACTATGCACTCAGCTCACATGCTTATTAGGAACTCGTTGTACTTGGTGTATTCTCAGTCTCATGTTCATTAATGAACTCCACTGGCGCTCTGTCTCTTGTCCTCCAGCCCTTGCCCTGCTGATGGTTACTTGAGGGACAATCCCACCAGAACTCATAGGCCACAGTGTTAACTGAGAGCTGCCAACTAGACTGCATTTATGGATATTGGGGTGGGAGAAATACCTGCAAATGTAATTTTAGTTTCTGTTACACCATAGATTAGTTTTCAAAAACAGTTGTTCAGTTCAACTGTGTGGTAGCACTACTGGGCTACTCATGCTACCACCATATCCTTATGGTGGAAAATGATTGTGCAAGATAGGGGAGCTGGTGCATCTTTTTCTGCTTCTGCATTATAATTCTGAGGGTGCAAAACTCTCATGAGCTGCACTCAGCTCACCTCTTCCTGCCAGAGAAGCCATTCATTGTGTTTCTTTCAGCAAGCATTGTGTTGCTGAGGAAATAAGTGATGTCCCTCGGCTATGCTGCCATGGGACAGAGCCGACTTTCTTAGGTAACTTCACCAAGCAAATGCTGTAATACCAAAGTACTCTAACATCAGTGTGTCTGTCACCTCAGTTGATGGTCTTGGCACGAGGACTAAGGATTGAAAAGGTCTGGAGTCCAAATTCCAGGGGAATGATGAATATGAAGGGTTATATACATAGACAAGGCATGTGTCCAGATTGGAGCTGAGCGGTCCATTTTTTGCTTGGCACTTTTGTTTCAGTTGCTGTTTTCATTTTTCCAGCTGTTCTGAGGAAGATGCTCTTGCTGTGCACTGTACTAAGTCAGGCATGGACCAACCTGAGTTAGGAGAGAAACTCTCAAGGTCTTTCCTTCTTACTCCATCCCAGCTGGTGTGTTGTCCCTTCTTGTGTCATATGACACAATTGCTGTGTTAGACTGCAGGGTCCCTCTCCATTTGCAGCAGAGTTACATTCATCTCATGTGCCTCAGTTTGGCAAAGCAAATTGAGATTCTTCTCTCCTAACCATGTCAGAACACTCTAGTTGTGATTGGTTGGTGTTTGGTAGTTGTTGTTGGTTTGGTTTGGTTTGGTTTGGTTTTTTTGCTTAGGGTTTTTGTTTTGTTTTTTTTTTTCCACAAATCACCTCTGGTGAAAAAACAAGGCTGTGCATTTCTATGAAAGTGAAGCTGACAAACAAAAATATATAATCTGTCCTTCAGTTGAGCTTTCTCTGCAGTACAATATGTGAGCTATTGGAGCCTTGTGGAGAAGAACAGTACAAATTGCATGGTCAGGGACTTAATAATTCTTAGGTATGAATCATTGCTGTCAGCGTTTCTATGGGAACAGAGAAATAAATGAATATTTAGGCTATTTTCAAATTAATTCTGTGAGAAGATCCAAAGGTTGTGCAATGTGTAGAAGTATGCAAAGAAATAAATAATTGTATTATTTAGATTGTGCTAGTTACTGTTACTGGGGTTTTTTGAAAAGTATGGTTTATACAACTTAGTCACAAAATGTTTAAACTCAACAGAAGATAAACAGGACATTTGGCTGTAAGTTCAGAACAATGAACTCATAAGGTTTATTTTTATATGCAAGTTCAGCTTGGATGTGTGCCATGTAACACAAAAATCCAGTTACCACTTAATGCCTTTTTTTCTCCCTTGAAGTGATGAGGGCATCTGGATCCCATTTTAAATTGCAAACTAGGCTTTTTAGCTTTTTAAAACAATTTGCATAGCTTGAACTAATTAGTGCTTTGGTGGATGTGTAGGCAGTAAAACAACATGACCCCAAGCATGAGAGAGGTGAAGGAGAGTTGCATGAATTTTGGCATTTCTTAACTTTGAGAGCTTTAATTGACTCTGCAAACATTTCAGTGCAAAACAGGGTATACTCACAGAGGAAGCAATGAAGTAATACTAGAAGGAGACCCCCAGGATAAGCTATGTGTGTTTCCCAGCATCATAAATAAATGTTCACAGCGCTTAAATACGCAGCCTAATGTTCTGTTGCCTTGAGCAAAGCCAACAGTCGCAGCCAGATGCATCTGTCCCTCTTGAGTTGAGCTGCTTGCTGCAGTCCCTGAAACACGTGGGAACTCCTAACACCAGAGGTCCCATTTCTGTGATTGGCAATATGTCTGCTGATAGAGGGCTGATGTCCCTCAGTTCCGGCTGGCTGGACCAGCATTGGCCAATACCCAGTCAATTTCCTCTCAGGTTTTGGAGTGATGTTTTTCTTTCTCCAATAACACTCAAGTCTCTGCAAGCAACCCCGTGGTTATCTTCAAGAATAAATAAAATGTGGTGTCTTATGGCTCAGATGCCATTGAAGTGGATGCTGCAGCTGTATGAAATAAGGGGAAACAGAAGAAATAGATAATTTCTACTCAAGACAAATCTAGTTTGTGTGACAATGAGAAAGCCTGAACTATACCCTTCCAAACCTGAGTGTCAGATGCATGTATCTAAAAGAGATGGCTTGGATTAAGTTTTGACCAGGTTACAGCACTATGGTGAGGATGATGAGAAGGTATTGTCCTGCTGGAGTGCAGTGTGACAGAGCAGTGAAGCGTTTCTTTAGAGCTGTGAAGGAATCAAAAGTCTGGATGCAACATTTTGGTTTCATGATACAGCTAGTTCTGCCAAAAGCATTCTGGCATTTTGATCATGCTACTCTTCAACCTTCTGCTGCCTGAAGTTCTTCACAGACAGCTTAGCTACAATTAAGGTTTTTTCAGAAAATGACAAAATGCATTCCCTGAAGCCCTGGCACTGCAGAATGACTGTTGCTTGAAGAAAATGTTGCTGAATTTTTTTAAAACTTGGACAAAACCATCTTTGTTAATAGAAATAGTTCAAAATTTTTACCTAAAATATTCTAAAGCATTTTTCTTCCATGCAGATACTTGCTTGGCACCTGGAAACGATGATACCCTGCCATGACAGTCAGGGGTTGAAGGGGCTGGGGAGCAGCTCTGCAGTAAAGACCTGAGGTGGTTGGGGGTAACCAGCTGAACATGAGCCTGTGGTATGCCCTGACAGCAAAGTCAGTCAACAGCTCTTGAGCTGTGTGATCAGGGATATGGCTCAAAGATCAAGGGAAGGGATTGTTCTTCTCTGGGTGGCACTTGTCAGACCACATCTAGGTACTGAGTCCAGTTTTGGGACGTGGAATAGGAAAGACATGGACAAACTGGAGGGAGCTCAAGGGAGGGCCCCCAAAGTGGTGGGGCTGGAGCACCTGTCCCCATGAGGAGAGGCTGAGGAAACTAGTCAGGGTCAGCCTGGAGAAGGGATGGCTTTAGTGCACTTGGTAGTCCCCCGCAACCGGCAAAGCATCCCTGAAGAGATGGAATGGGGCTCCTCACATTGCTCCTGGGTGGGAAGGCAAGAAGCAATGGCCACAAGTTGGAATAAGAGAGGTTCAGGCTGAATACAGGGAGCAAGTTCCCCCATGAGGAGGTGAAGCAGGTGACCCTGAGTGTCTGTGCTGCCTCCATCCCTGGAAGGTTTCAAGCCTCAGCTGGTCCAAGCCCTAAGCAGCCCAGTCTGACCCCAGTGTTTGGCCTGCTTTGGGCAGGAGAGTAGGCTGGGTCTCTCCTAGCCTCATTTAGTCTATCGTCTTCTGATCTTAATCAGTTGAAAATGGGGTCTTGCTCTAGACACACTTAGCAAGTGGTAGTGCTGCCAATGCTCCATACAGCACTGAGCCCAAGATCAGACTGCTCTCGTGGAGATGTAATGGACACCACCCAACCGGCAAATGGTGGGCCACCTTACTCTTTCCTTTTTGCTTTTAAAAGCTCTTGAGGTCTTTGTGAGTCTTCCAGATAGAAACCTAACCACCCACATTCATCTGTAAAAACCATATAGGGTCTTAAATAACTGCCCTCAGGTCAAGGCAATGTTACATTTTACTATATGCTATTTTATACAGATTATATTTGTAAATTGAGAAATACTGTAGCAGCCCTTGCCAGGGCTGAACAATCCAAGAAATATTAAGTTTCAACTAGTTTCAGATCTGACCACTGGAGCTGTATCCTCAGTCTTGCACACCAGCCAGCTTTTCTTAGTATCTATCACTGTTACTATTTGTTATGACAGCTACATTATTTGTGAGGTAACAGAACATTACAAAATGAATCAGGGGTGTTTAAAGTATCAAAATTCCCTTATTGTGTAAACTTTTGTCTCAGGTTTCACTATTTTGTGGGTCATCCAGCATGTACATTTGTGTACTATAGACATGATAAATCTGTATATTAATCTTTGTGACCTCTGTTTGCCCTGGCTGATGTGATCTCAGTATTTCCATGGCAAAAAAATAACAGAAGACTCAATGTAGAAAATTTAAGGCATTTATTGTGTTTATAAATCTCACTATGGGCCTGATCTTGTAATTCCTTTACTTGGTTACATTTTCGTTATTCATCTAAGGACTGTTGGTGAAGTGTAACACTATATGTAAGGGAAGATTTGTAACATCAGGCCCCAATTAAATGTTAAGGTTAGCAGAAATCACCCTTGTCTTCTATCAAGTGAAGGAAGTAATGGAAATGAAATAAAACGTTCTTGTGAGACTGATTACATCAGCTGTGTTTGCTGGGGAAAGCCAAAGCAGCACATAGGGAAGCTGCAGTTGTGCTGGGGCAGGAGGGGGCTGAAAACAGTCCTATGTCCAACTGAGAGGCAAAGGACCATGTGAGGCCAGGTGGAGGAGCCTGGGCTCAGCCCCACTGAAAGGAGACCAGGTGCTGCAACGCAGGGCATCTAGGGGGGAGATCTAGTGGGAAAAGAGGCAGTTGTGGTGATCAGTATGAAAGCAGCATCATTTTTAAGAACTCTTCTTCACATTAGCCCATAATGTCAAGGCATGTAGTGCTTTATTATTCTTATTCCATTGTTACTGTTATTATTTATTTTATTATTTCATTTAGTTTGATAATAAATAAACAAGCAGTAACCAAAAAGTGTCAGTGTAAGTTGGATGTCGTGACAAAAAAAGGATACCTTCAAGCCCTGGGCATGCCCTTCCAGGGGCAAAACCTTAAGAAAACAAAATAGATTTATTCAGAACAATTAGCTTCACCCTTGCTGTTGCTTATCTGTGAGAGAATGCAGTAAATCAGATTAATCTGAGGAGAGAGGAGGAAAGATTATGTATTCTAATGTTTTTTGTTTAGTTTAGAGGGGTACTAAATGTTGCTAGATGCCTTCAAGTTTCAATTTTTAAATATGTTGCCAAAGGCATGGAAAGAACCAGCATGACTGATGTGATCACTCTTGGCTATTTCATTTCAGCTCTCCATATTCTCCCCACATTTGAGCTCGTTATCTCCATTAGAAGCCCCTTATGCATACTGCTGACATTTCTATAGTTTTGAAAATTTACATTTTTTGGCACATAAGAATGTCAAACAAGGCACAGAACTCTCCTGATTAATGTATTTGTATAATATATAATTTTGCAGACTGTGCTGGTGATTAAAATTGAATAAGGCAAGTGTCTTTTCTCTTTTAACCTCCTGTGCCACAAGGACAAGTTCTCATGGATTTTCTTGACTCTCCTGAATAAAATTAATTACTTTTTTAAAGGTCCTCTCTGGGAGACCTCTGCTGCTGACATATTTCTAATCTGATGTTGATCCAAATGATTTCAGAATATGTACTTGTTTTTCCTCAAAAACCTGCTGCCTCTCTAAGAGAGATTTGAAGAACAATAGCTTAGAAGCACTTATTTCTAACTTTTTGAGCTGCCCTCAAATTCAAGAGCAGACTGGTGCCAAGGAACAGCAAACTCTGTGCAAATAAGGGATGTGGTTCCATAGGAGTGATTAAGGGTATGAGATGCATTCGTCTCTATGCCAAAACTAGGAAGCAAATGGTCCACTCCACTGCCTGCTGTGGTGGGTAGAAGAGAGGTGGTGTAACAGAGGTTTAGAAGCACTGCTTAATCACCTAATTTCTTGTGGCCAATCCTCTTGATTGCCAATCCTCTTGCAGCCCATGGTGAGTTTAACAGACTTTGAGGTCCAGCAAGGGCTTGTGTAGCTGCTCAAGAAATTCCAGTGCACTTACAGTGCAGATTTACAGTGGAAGTTGGAGTTAGGCTATGCTTGCATTTTGGGGGTTGCTGAAACTTGCTATTATTGTAGAAGGAAGCAATAGAAAGGGGGGAAAACCAAAAAGCATTAGGAGAAACAAAGGGGTTTAGGAAAGGGATGAGAGAGCACTGCATTAGCTCAAGACAACCAGCCACACTAGGTCTTGGGGAGAGCAGGAGCAGCAGGAATTACTTGAGCACTGTCAATCCTCAGCAAATAGGAAACACATGCAGTATTTAGTACTTTATGCACTGTAGAAGCTGTTGCAGGAAGGTTCTGATGCTTTGAGACCTTTCTTAGGCCTGTACATGTTTGATAAATGCTACAAGACCAAGTGATGATGTGCTTACTTCTTTGTGCAGACCTCAGTGTCTCTATCAGGGCTTACAGTAACTTACATATGAATAGATATTGGGAGCAGAAGTTCAGGTTGTTTCCTCTGAAAGTTTGTGCTGTGGAGTGACCAGCCTATATGAGTTAGGAGGTCAAAATATGAAGCAGTGAATTAAGCTGTTGCTTAAAATGGAGTTTGTTATCATCTGTTTGCAAATGCATTGTTTTTTGAAATCTCCACAATGATGTCTGACCTTCACTAAGACTTTCTCTCATTTTGTCCTGTGGTGGAGGGGCTGTGCCAGCCATCTCATTCAGCACAGCAATAGAGCCCTGCAACGGTTTATTCACAGCTTTCAGATGCTACTGGCTTCTAGGTCTGACAGGCAGTTGCCACAAGCACGGTGATAGTGACACCTCCGAGTGGGGGGTGAGGGGTGGTGCTAGCAGGCACATCGTGAATGACCTGGGTTTGGGAGCTCCTCTTCTAACACTTCAATTGAGTAGGCGATACCAGAGAAAAAGAACAAGACTGGTGCTATAATCTTGCACTTAATTAGTATAAAAATCTGCTTATTTGTGATGTACAGAAATACTGAATTTCCTGACTTTCCAGAAGAGCGATGCTTTCAGTCTGTTAGGAAAAATAGATAGCTTTATCTTTTCCTTGCACCAGCATGCAAAGAAATTGTTTTGAAAAAGAAAAGCTAATTAAAAGCTGTTAACACAATCTTCACAGCTGAGTCACCCTTCCAGGTTCCTCATGCTGCTACTGTTGTGTCAAACAATAGACATCTGACTCAAGAAGGAGGGTGCTGCTCCTGGGCCAGGCCACTTGAGTGCTGGGTGTTGTGCTATTCATTATCACAATACTGGAGACCCTTTTCTCACTTAGCCCTGAGCCTTTATTTCTCTGCAGAACATTTTGCCTGTTTTTTCCCCTCCAGTTTCCTAAAATATTTCCTCTGTCTTTTTGCTGGTGAGATTCTTGGAACTGTGAGAATTGGTAGGTGCAAGTTGTCATAACTTGAATTGCAGGTGTTTAGAATCAAAGCTGGGGAGGGCACAGAGTTTGCCCTTCAAATCAGAGGAAGCCTATGTTTGCCTGCAGAAGGAAGATCGAAATAAAAAGAAAAGAACTGTATTTGGAAGAGCATCAGAATGACCAGAACTCAATGCTAATTCTCCTGTAAATGCTACATGAAATACTGTGACCAGATATGTGTCTGTATTTATGTTTAAGGCATAAAAATATTACCATCTGCTAATATGAAGATGTTGAAAATTCATCTGCTTACACTGGAGCTAATTTGTTTTGCCAGTGTGGGATTAACACAATTATTGATTACTAGCTCTTTTCAGAAGTTCATTTGTTTTGTTTGCATTTTTTTTCAATATCAATTTAAGAGAGTAGAGTCATCAAAAGTAACAGTGTTGTTATTTGACAGTTAATATTCTGGTTTGAAGTTCAACCTAAGAGCCAGATATATCAGAGGACGTTGTTCCACTTAGATTCTGGGTCAGGTACTATAGCTTATGTTGTTGATATTGTAACATGAGCTGTCACAGTTTTATGTGGGGACAGATCACAATTTCACACTATTTGTTCAACCATCTATAGTGCAATACCTATCAAATTTTACATTTCTTTCTTTTGTAAATTTGACACAAGAAAACATAAATTTATAGGTGAATATTACACTATAAAACCCTTGATGGAAGATATGCAGCGTCTTTGTTTCTGTGGCTTTCTCATTTTCTAAGGAATAAAGATTGGAATTATTTAATTCCTTTATAAAAGGTATTTTCCTACTAATCCAATTTCCATGGGAGTATCATATTTAGATGTAAAACAAAAGAGAGGCAATCCAAAATGGATTAAGAAGCATAAATATTCCCAGAGACCGTAAAATCCCCGTCTGACAGGGAGAGCAGATAAAGGCGCATTGTAATGCACAAATACTCATCTTCTGCACTAGAGACCTGATGTACTGGAAAACTAATGGGATTGATGCAAAAGGGCAATGTAGAAAGAACTGGCCTAGTTCCTGCAACCATAGTATGTATTGGATGTGCAATGACATTATACTTGTGCAAATAAATTATTTAAGTCGGTCTGAGGGGGTTAGGAGAGAAATTCCTATGGCTAGACATGTATTATCTACAACACCTTGAGTACCTTTCTTATTTGTTCGGGTTCTTTTTCAATTTCTGTTCTTTTTCAGCTGTGAAAGTGGTACTAGACCACAGTGCTCCATGTTCAGCTGCTCCTAGGTCTGGCTAACAGATGACACTTTCGCACAAGGGCAGAGAATTGCTCATTCCACATCTACAGTGGTTTCTCACTTTTGATGGCAGGAAAGGGCTGTCTTCCACAAATAACAGCATGATTATGATTAAATTGTTCTTTAGGTGCTGTTACAGCTTGAGCTTTAAAGGATTTGGGTTAAACTTTCCCTACATAGTCTCTTTAGCCTCAACAGGAAGGGAATGACAATTTAGGAGTCAATATCCATATCTATCTAGTAACTGGTGTAAACATGTTTTAATTTAGAGTCATGATATGTTTGTCGTTTTACGTCTGAAAAAAAGTTTTATTTCCCAAGTTATTTTTCCAGTATGTGCTTTGCATTTTTATAAACCAGAAGTAATAGGTCAGTGTCCATAATGACTGTCAAAAACATATTTCCTAATATTTTTAGAGGACGTGCATTATTCACAACTGCTAATATAAAAATCTAGCTCAGTGCAAAACTTGACAAAAAGGATCTCTTTTGGCAGGCAGGAGCACAACCTTGAGTATTTTTGTTCTCTTATTTGTATCTCTGAAGAGCTAAATCTGTGGTTACTTGGGAATGCTTTCTGTCCAGTGCCTTCCTCCAGTACTTGTGTATTCTTCAAGTGCCCTGGAATCCCCACAGGAGTCTTTCTCAAAGAATGTTTCTTCTTCTATCTCCACTCCACGAGCAGATCAACCTGCAGCTACACAGATTGAATGTTAGACTTCGATTTTATTCAGTTCCAATATTTTTCAGTCACTCTGCTTCAGCTAATTTTTTCCTACTTTTCATGACAAAAGAGTTTTACATTGTTGGATAACGTTTGGTTTAGAAGTGGGACATGAGAGTGAGAGAGCAAAAGAAGCATAAGCCTCTGTGAGACTTCAGTCAGCCAAGACTGTGGCGGATAGAAGAGACAAGATTTGTGGGATTTTCAGCCTCTGTCCTAGTTCAGCTGGAGGGACCAGCTAACCCTGTGTGGTGGTGATCAAACCTGTGTATTCCACCCCCTCTATTCATTCCCCAAGGACAATGGGCCATTAGCAGCAGCTGCCCAGGGAGCCATTATCACTTCACACCCAGCCTGAGGGGGGCGGAGCTGCTAATGGGCCATCAACAGCTCAACAACCCCTGGCTCCCAGAGTTAATCACCCATTGTGTGAGTCCCCGCCCAGGGGGAGGGACTGAGTGCTCCCTGAGGGTACATAAGTGGTGGGTAAGAAGACCTCAGGACCTTCTCGTCGGATCCAGAGCAGCAGCAGGACCTCGACAGGAGGAGATCCCCGCTCTCACCCAGACCACAGCCCTCGCCTGCACCAACAGGTTTTTCTTTTCCTTTTGCTCTGGACTTGGGGGAGCCACAGGGGTCTCAGCACAAGGGCAAACAAACCCCCTTGGGTTTGTGCCCCAGGGCACTGGGTTATACTGCTGGGGTATTGTGAGTTGAAAGCAATTTCCCTTGTGTATCAGTGTTGTTATTGTAATATTATTATTAAATTTTAGCTCTGACTTATAATCTCTCTCGTGGTGAGTTCATTTCCCCTGCTGGTTCACCTTCTAACCAGCACATCTTTTGGCGCCCAACGTGGGGCACGAGAGAGAAGTCAGAACTACAATTTCATTTTGTGTATTTGGGTACAGAAACTCCCTGACTACCATGTTGCTTGATGTATTCATGTGGATGGTGTATCTGGGCTTGTTCATATTTCGACACATGGGGAACCATGTGCCTGTTTTGATGCTCTCTTTAATACCAGGGAGAAGGATCAAAATTGCTTTATTAATATACTATGTTTATGTTGTCATAACATCAGAAGCAATGAATTTCATTGTGAATGTATATTCAGTCTGGTCTGCCTGTCCTGGTTTGGGTTGTTACCTCTGGGGTCTCATTAAAAATAGCACCCAGACTGTGGGGAAAACAGGCGGAGATGGTTACTTCCACCTTTTCACCTCTGCTACAACAATCATTGAAAATATTGAGCTTCCTTTTGATGTTAGGGACAGCATAATCCTGCTGTTAGTGTTGCTTTGTCTCCTCTGTACTGTATACACCATGTTTAGGGTCAGAACTGGGCTCTCTAAGGAGACTTGCTGGAGGCCTGCCCTGGGAGTGGATGATGTTGAGTGGCACGGGAAGTGGGAAGATATGGGCCAGTATTTGGAGACCTTCTCTCCTCAAATGATCTGGAAATTCACCCCGGAACAACTGCAGGACCCTGCCAAAATGCTGAGCTATGTGAAAGGAAGATGCTCTGGTAGTCCCAGAGATGTGCAGCTCACAGCAACCTGCTGGGCCCTGGCCACTGCCTACCGCACACTGCTTGGTGTGGTACAGCATCATCAGGAGGAGGAGAAAAGGAGCAAATCCACAGGCGCCATGTCCACCCAGACCATGACTGAGCCAGAGAGGAAGAGAGATACATCAACTAGCGCCATGTCCACCCAGACCATGACTGAGCCAGAGAGGAAGAGAGATACATCAACTAGCGCCATGTCCACCCAGACCATGACTGAGCCAGAGAGGAAGAGAGATACATCAACCAGCACCATGTCCACACAAACCATGGAGGAGCCAGAAGGACAACAGAAACCGATAGCAGTTGCCCCTGTCCAGAAAAGAAAATCAAAGACCAAATCAGTTCGTATAGTGCATGACGAGGAAGAGTCAGGACCTTCATCTCAAGCAGAAGAAATGGAGCCAGAAATAATCACCCGGTCCCTATCCCTGGGAGAGCTGCGTGAGCTCCGGAGAGAGTTCACACGACAGGCAAACGAGTCCATCTTGACCTGGCTACTTCGAATCTGGGATGCTGCAGCCAATGATACAATTCTAGATGGGAGTGAGGCGAGGCAGCTGGGATCCCTGTCTCGAGATGTTGTCATTGATCAGGGCATTGGAAAGAGACAGGAAACTCTCAGCCTCTGGCGGCGACTGTTGTCAAGCGTGAGGGAGAGATATCTTTGTAAGGAGGACCTCCACGTACAGCAAGGACAGTGGAACACGATGGAACAAGGTATCCGGTGCTTAAGGGAATTAGCCGTACTGGAGATAATCTTTTCAGAGGATGAGAGATTCCCTAAAAGTCCAGATGGTGTCCAGTGCACATCCCAGATGTGGTTAAAATTTGCACGACTTGGGCCAGAAATGTATTCTCGCTACCTTGCAACATTGCAGTGGAGAGAGGGAGAAGACAAGGTGGGTGCACTGGTCAGCAAACTCAGGATTTATGAAGACACTGTCACTGCTCCATTACGAGCCCATGTCTCAGCTGTGGAAACAAAACTGGCTGAACTGGAAGAGAAGATTAAGGAAGGACTCTTCCATATCTCTCCAGAACAAACAAGAGTCTCTGCCATCAGAAGCAGGCGTCTTCCAGCTAAGGAGAAAGGGTACACTCCACGCGGCAATCTGTGGTTTTACCTCCATGAGCATGGAGAAGATATGAGGAAGTGGGATGGGAAACCCACCTCTTCCTTAGCAGCTCGGGTACGTGAATTGCAAAGAGGCACAACTAACACAGGGAATTCTTCCAGGTTGAAGGCTGCTCCGGTCTCTCGTGGGCAAGGCTCCAGACAGTATAGGAATGATGATGTTATGCCCGATCCTCTTGAAGGAACCTCCCGGTCATATTCACAGGGAGAGCGCAGTGAATACCATGACCAGAACTAGGGGGGCCCTGCCTCTAGCCAGGTAGAGGAGAGGGACAATCGGGTTTATTGGACTGTGTGGATTCGGTGGCCTGGCTCATCAGACCCACAGAAATACAAAGCTTTAGTGGACACTGGCGCACAATGCACGTTGATGCCATCAGGATACGTCGGGGCAGAATCCATCTCTATTTCTGGGGTAACAGGGGGATCCCAACAGCTGACTGTACTGGAAGCTGAAGTCAGCTTGACTGGCAAGGAATGGCATAGACACCCCATTGTGACTGGTCCAGAAGCCCCATGTATCCTTGGCATAGACTACCTGAGGAATGGATATTTCAAAGACCCAAAGGGACTGCGTTGGGCCTTTGGCATAGCTGCTGTGGAGACAGAGGAAATCAGACAGCTGAGCACCTTGCCTGGCCTCTCAGAGGACCCTTCTGCTGTAGGACTGCTGAAAGTTGAAGAACAATTGGTACCGCTGGCCACAGCCACAGTGCACCGTCGGCAATACCGCACTGACCGAGACTCTGTGACCCCCATACACAAGATGATTCGTGAGCTGGAGAGCCAAGGGGTGGTCAGCAAGACTCACTCACCCTTTAATAGCCCCATATGGCCAGTACGAAAGTCCAGTGGAGAGTGGAGGCTGACGGTGGATTACCGTGGTCTCAATGAGGTCACACCCCCCCTGAGTGCCGCTGTGCCGGACATGCTGGAGCTTCAGTATGAGCTGGAGTCCAAGGCAGCCAAGTGGTATGCCACCATCGACATTGCCAATGCCTTTTTCTCCATTCCGTTGGCAGCAGAGTGCAGGCCGCAGTTTGCTTTCACCTGGAAGGGGGTGCAGTACACCTGGAATCGACTGCCCCAGGGGTGGAAACACAGTCCCACCATTTGCCATGGACTGATCCAGACTGCATTGGAAAAGGGTGAGGCCCCAGAACATCTACAGTACATCGATGACATCATTGTATGGGGGAACACAGCAGGGGAGGTTTATGAGAAAGGAAAGAAGATAATCCAGATTCTCCTAAGAGCTGGTTTTGCCATTAAACGAAGTAAGGTCAAGGGACCTGCTCAGGAAATTCAGTTCCTAGGAGTGAAGTGGCAAGACGGGCGTCGTCAGATTCCAACAGAGGTGATCAACAAAATAGCAGCTATGTCCCCACCGACCAGCAAGAAGGAAACTCAGGCTTTCCTAGGCGCCGTGGGCTTTTGGAGGATGCATATCCCTGAGTACAGTCAGATTGTAAGCCCTCTCTACCTTGTGACACGGAAGAAAAATGATTTCCAGTGGGGCCCTGAACAACAACAAGCCTTTGAGCAGATTAAACAGGAGATTACCCATGCAGTAGCCCTTGGGCCAGTCAGGACAGGACAGGATGTGAAGAATGTGCTCTACACTGCAGCCGGGGAGAATGGCCCATCCTGGAGCCTCTGGCAGAAAGTACCTGGGGAGACTCGAGGACGACCGCTGGGATTCTGGAGTCGGGGATACAAAGGATCTGAGGCCAGCTACACCCCAACTGAGAAAGAGATCCTGGCAGCGTATGAAGGAGTTCGAGCTGCCTCAGAAGTGATTGGCACTGAGGCACAGCTCATCCTGGCACCCCGACTACCAGTGTTGGGCTGGATGTTCAAAGGAAAAGCTCCTTCTACCCATCACGCCACTGATGCCACATGGAGTAAGTGGATCGCTCTGATCACGCAGCGAACCCGGATAGGGAATCCTAATCGCCCTGGGATTTTGGAAATCATCACCAACTGGCCGGAAGGTGAGAGTTTCGGATTGTCCTCTGAAGAAGAAGAGGAGCAGGTGACACGAGCTGAGGAGGCCCCACCATATAACCAGCTACCAGAAGAGGAGAAGCGATATGCTCTCTTCACAGATGGCTCCTGCCGCATTGTAGGGACAAGCCGGAAATGGAAAGCAGCTGTATGGAGTCCTACACGTCGAGTTGCAGAAGCAACTGAAGGACAAGGTGGATCAAGTCAGGTCGCAGAGCTGAAAGCTGTTCAGCTGGCTTTGGATATCGCCGAACGAGAGAAGTGGCCAAGACTCTACCTTTACACTGACTCGTGGATGGTGGCCAATGCTCTGTGGGGATGGCTGGAGCGCTGGAGAAAGGCCGGCTGGCAGCGCAAAGGGAAACCCATCTGGGCGGCTGAGATGTGGCAGGACATCGCTGCCCGGGTAGAGAAGCTGAGTGTGAAGGTCCGTCACGTAGATGCTCATGTACCCAAGAGCCGGGCTAATGAGGAGCATCGTAACAACGAGCAGGTGGATCGAGCTGCCAGGATTGAAGTCTCTCAGGTAGATCTGGATTGGCAGCATAAAGGTGAATTGTTTCTAGCCCGATGGGCCCATGATGCTTCTGGTCATCAAGGCAGAGATGCAACATACAGATGGGCTCGTGACCGAGGGGTGGATCTAACCATGGACAGTGTCTCACAGGTTATCCATGACTGTGACACATGTGCTGCCATCAAGCAGGCCAAGCGGGTGAAGCCTCTATGGTATGGTGGACGGTGGTCGAAATACAGGTATGGGGAAGCCTGGCAAGTTGACTACATCACACTTCCCCAAACACGCCAAGGCAAGCGCTACGTGCTGACCATGGTAGAGGCAACCACTGGATGGCTGGAGACATACCCCGTATCTCACGCCACTGCCCGGAATACCATCCTGGGCCTTGAGAAACAAGTCCTGTGGAGACACGGCACACCAGAAAGAATAGAGTCTGACAACGGCACCCACTTCAAGAACAGCCTTATAGACACCTGGGCCAGAGAGCACGGCATTGAGTGGGTGTATCATATCCCCTACCATGCTCCAGCTGCCGGGAAAGTTGAGCGATGTAATGGACTGCTGAAAACAACCTTGAAGGCGTTGGGTGGGGGAACTTTCAAACACTGGGAGCTGCATTTGGCAAAGGCCACCTGGTTGGTCAACACCCGGGGCTCCATCAATCGAGCTGGCCCTGCCCAATCAGAACTCTTGAATACTGTAGATGGAGATAAAGTCCCTGTGGTCCATATGAGAGGTATGTTAGGAAAGACTGTTTGGGTTAGTTCCACCTCAAACAAAGGCAAACCCATCCGAGGGATTGTCTTTGCTCAAGGACCTGGTTGCACTTGGTGGGTAATGCAAAAAGATGGAGAAACACGTTGTGTACCACAAGGGGACCTAATTTTGAGCGAGAAGAGTTTGTAATGTTTCATTGTATACATGTGTATATATATGTATAGGTAAAAAGGGGGTTAATTTGGGAATGACTAGATGGAGTGGAATAAGGGGTGGATAATGTCCTAGTTCAGCTGGAGGGACCAGCTAACCCTGTGTGGTGGTGATCAAACCTGTGTATTCCACCCCCTCTATTCATTCCCCAAGGACAATGGGCCATTAGCAGCAGCTGCCCAGGGAGCCATTATCACTTCACACCCAGCCTGAGGGGGGCGGAGCTGCTAATGGGCCATCAACAGCTCAACAACCCCTGGCTCCCAGAGTTAATCACCCATTGTGTGAGTCCCCGCCCAGGGGGAGGGACTGAGTGCTCCCTGAGGGTACATAAGTGGTGGGTAAGAAGACCTCAGGACCTTCTCGTCGGATCCAGAGCAGCAGCAGGACCTCGACAGGAGGAGATCCCCGCTCTCACCCAGACCACAGCCCTCGCCTGCACCAACAGGTTTTTCTTTTCCTTTTGCTCTGGACTTGGGGGAGCCACAGGGGTCTCAGCACAAGGGCAAACAAACCCCCTTGGGTTTGTGCCCCAGGGCACTGGGTTATACTGCTGGGGTATTGTGAGTTGAAAGCAATTTCCCTTGTGTATCAGTGTTGTTATTGTAATATTATTATTAAATTTTAGCTCTGACTTATAATCTCTCTCGTGGTGAGTTCATTTCCCCTGCTGGTTCACCTTCTAACCAGCACAGCCTCTTGTGATATGCACAAAAAGAATCAAGTTTTATATTTCTATCCTTGAAAGTTTGCTTTAATATACACCTGATGAAACTAGGCTATGGGTTCTACTAATTCTACTTACCTTGCAGTCAGTTAGATGAAGAAAATATTTCCAATATTGATAAAGCTGAGCACTCTGTTTAAGTCAGTAGCTCCAGGAAAGTGAACATTCTCTTGTCTTGAAGGAAATCACTCCAGTTTTAAGATATTAACTGTTTAATCATTTGTTACTCGTCTCACTTGCAAATACTCCTGATGGTTATGTTTATTTAGACTGACTCTGAAAAATGAGAAGTGGTTAAAAATGTCGTAAAGTTTTTCTGAAGACAAAGAAGAACTCATGAATTGTCTTGTAAGATTTTTTTTCCAATCGAGATGAACTGCTAAACCTGATGTTTGACAGATAAATGAGTAAAAGGTGGCAGCTAGTTTTTGTCTGTTGTTATTTGGAATCTCCATATAGTGGATGAAATTTTGCTCCTTTTACAAAGACATACATTTGGAAAATACAAGCAAAGTCACTTGAGTGTCTACTGTAAAGCTGGAGTGAGAGTGGAATTGATGATTTTCACAGGACTATTTGGCTCATGATAGACAGGATAAAAGTAGAAACAATAACTTTGAATAGCTTTATCTCATCTAAGAGCATTGGAGAGAAAGGAAGACAGGAACTGCTGACCCTATGTGAAAGTGGCAGTCATGACTCCTTTTTACTGTCTTGCCAGTTGTGTGGAAGATGAATACATAATAGAAATTACATAAAAATACTGTAGTATATTGTATTGAGGGAATCTCTTTTGAATCTAACATTAGGCCAGCTGTAGCAGTTCGGTAGTTTTATTTTACTCCTTTTTGTTTTCTCACATTAGGGATGAAAGTTGCAAAGTAGATGTTGTGCTTTAGTTACTGATCTGTCACGCTTTATTTTCAAATTTCTTCTTAAAAATCAGTTTTGAAAAATTGCCAGTATTCCATGGTGGATTTAACCAGAGTAGTTGGTAGTTGCCTCGCTGCTTAAAACCAGTGGATCTCAGGAACTATGAATGCTAAAGAACAGAGAAAAACATCTTTTTTTATGGAAAATCCTGTCCTAAAGACTGTTGAAATTAAAGGTTTCAGTAATTTCCCACCTCTTTAGATCATATTCTGGTAATGTGGGCACTGGTCTCCAGGGACAGCTGGTAAGCTCTGGCCATCAAGAAGGATGGAATAATCCTCTCTTAGTCTGGTCATTATTGTTCATGGCCAAGGCCAAAGTTGTGTGTCTCTCCCTGAATGCAGAGCTCCCCTTTTCTCTCCATCTCTGCACCAGGCATTGCAACTTGCTACCAGCTGCAGCTGGGCCTTGGTACATAAATGAGTGCACTGATGTGTTTTTTCCACCCCTGCTCTAAGCCCCCTCTATGTGTGGGCATTGGGACTACACAGACCATTCCTACCTTGCACCTGGATGCTTTGGAGCACAGGTAGAGCAGACACTGAGCTGTTTGTGCCCATCCTCATAGTCAACTTCTTCAGTTTATTCTATTTCCATCATTATGTTGAAATTCGATGTCATCTGAAAAAAAAATTGATTTAGTAATGCCTCATCTACGTTTCTTCCCTCCTATATTCTAAACAATTTCTTAGGGCAGACTCAGATAGATTTGGAGCCCTAGAACTGCTTATGCAAGTCTGAGCGACTTCACACCTTTGCTTTCCCAAGGGAACAAACTGATAAAGGAATATGTTTCAGTGTTTTATTGCATTGGTCATTCGTGTTAACGATGTGTTTTCCTCTGCGTCAAACTAATAGTTCCCATGGTGCTTTTTCCTGGTGTTCTTGGCAAAATTTTCCTCCCTCTGCTGTCCAAGTTGTGATCATACTGAGCTGTTGTGTTCTTCTCCAGGAAATAGCTATATCTGTATTGTGCATGTGTAGTCTACTAATATATAGTGGAAACTTACAGGAAGAAGGAGACAAGATAGATTTAAGACTTATTAGAATGAAAGTTTCCAGGACGTAATGCAGCAGTACACAAACATGTTGAAGCAGGACTTGTGACTGGATTAGAGTGAAAACAAAACACGCAATGTGTATGTTGTTCTGGTTCCAGCAGATAGTTCTCAGACATAGATACCGGGACCAAAAATAGTCCAGTCAAGTTCAGTGTTACTTTATATAGCTACATAATGTGCTACCTTTTCTTAACATGCCCTTAAATTGAAAGACAGCGATTTTGCTTCCAGACATTCTGTATTTTGCTATGTGTTCCAAGTTTTCTAGGATCCAATCATGATTTTTCAGCTGTGCACTTCTTGCTATAGTTACAACTGCTGCAGCTCTTGCTGCATGGCTCTATTTGTGCAGGTGCCAGATGCTTGTTCAAATGCACTTGATGTACTTTGTCCACCTGCCTTTGGCCACTAAAAGCATATGAAGGTAGCAATCAGTTTGCTCATCTTCATTTTAGCCTCACAATGTTCCTCCTGAAAATTTGCTGTGTGACAGATAAAAAACATAAACCAAGCATGTCCAGCAAGGAATAAGGATTGCTATTTCAAAAAAAAAAACAAAAAAAAAAGAAAAAAGGTCACGCTCCTGGAGAGTCAGTTATTCTTAGAATCATGCTTACATTTTGCTTCTACATATGGATTCAGAACATAATTAAATTTATCATGATAAAGCACATTTTTGCAACATGGTTTCACCCAGGGATATGACTTAGCATTGAACAACACATTTCTAGCCAAAAAAAGACACTGACAAATTATTTCTGTCTTAAAAAAAAACAACAAACCAACCCAAACAAGCAACCAAACAAACAAACCCCCAAACCAAACATGCTGTGAATTGTTTAAGTTTTTGTGAAAAATTTATAATTCTGCCCAGGTTTATGAAATCTAGCTCATTGTGCTTAATCACACTGTTTTTCATTTTAACCAATACAACTTAAAAAGATGACAGAATAATCAATGAGGAAGCAATTTTAACAAAAGTTTCTAGACTTGGGAGACTTAGTGGTTAGTGTGTGCTATATAATTAAGCATCTGACACATACTAGCTTTAATTTACAAAACACTTTGTACTTTCTCTAATTGTTTTAAGAAGAGAACTTGCCATTTTGAGATCCGTCCTGTGGATGGATAAAGGCAAAGCTATGCTTTTGTCTGTTATCTGATTTTGCACTTGAAGTGATACTTTTTTTGGCCATTTTGAATACAAATGCATGTTGAATAGACTGAAGAACGGGAAATCCATATGAGTCTTCAGCAATCCTATAAATACTAATATACTCTGAAAAGCATGTCTGTTCCCATGTCTGGAAGACAAAGATAGAGAAAGATCCTTTTATTGCTCAAGTATTTTCCTTTTTCTGGTTTCTATTTTCCTGATTGAAATCAATATTTCAGGGCTAATGGATGAGGTTGTCTGCCGTTGTTGCCTAAAATGCTGACCTTGGCAATCAATATATTTAGCTTGGAGCATTTGTGATGTCAATTACTATGATAATAGTGCAGAATTTACTGCCTGCAAAATGTCTGGGTTATTGGGTCAGAGTTCCCCTTCAACATTATCTTTCCCACTTTCTCTCTTTTTATACCTTGTAACTGCTGGGGACTCTGAACCCTTGAGCAAAACGCTGCTAAGCAATTATTTTATTAGGACAGCATGAAGGATGGGTTGTGTTTTGTTTTCTAATTTATTGCTAATTTTGGAAATACAAAGGGACAAGCAAGCAGTTCTGAATAGTATGTTTCACTTCAACTGAAAGCACTTTGTTCTGATGTTTTAAAATCTTTTCAGGCAGACTTTGAATATTTCTAATAACAGTGAGGTAAAGATTGCCACAAAGTAATTACATACTGAAAAAACAGGGCACCTTTTTGTGGAAAACACTGAAACACTTATTTTTTTCATTGCGATCTGCAAGTGAAGTGAACAATTTTATTGTACCTAAATGAGTTCAGTGTCATCAGTTAAACTTTTTTCTCTGAAAAGTATTTCATTTAAGAAATAACTCATAGTCCAGTATTTTAACTTTAGTAATTTCCACGTGCTTTTGAAATGGCAATTTTCTTCCTTCTCCTCTTTGTTTTCTTCAGCATTACTCTGTGGGGTTTTCTCTCTTGCTCCAACAGAATAGGATTAGACACCATCATCCCTGCCAGCACTGGTGCTTTCTCTCTGTTAGACATCAGCTGGTTGCTGAGCTTCTCTACCAACTACCTGGATGTGGTGAAGAACCTTGGCCTTGACATCAGATTGATCCTTGTGACCATAAAGACTCCCAACTGATCTGAGAGCTTCAGTAAAGCCTGTCAGTCCCTGTAGAGCATATCAGTAGGCAGAGCATTATAATGATGGCCTTTATTCATAGGGCAGTCTTGTACTGGGGCATCTAATCTTATTAGAGAAAATTAGGTCTGTCTTGGAGCTTTAAAACCTGTTTGTGGGTCTCTGGCCCACAAGCTGTCAGTCAAGTGAAACCTATCACAAAGGTTTGCAAAGACCATAAATTACTAAAGAATGACAGCTATGTACATGACTGCATTGCCTTCAGGTCTGCCCAAATCTGCAATTTTTGCAAATCAAAAGGAGTCTGTGGTTAACAGAATAAATGCTTTGTCTTACAGACTATTGAAGACAATTGTGAATATTCACATTATTTGTTTTATATGGTGTTTTTTCTCCCAGAAGGAGCAAAGTTCACTAAAAGGGAGACTACAAAAAGTATTATTCATGTGTACTTGTATCAGCTGAGAAGTTTATTCCTCAGTCCTGTAATCACCAGTACCTTTGCACACATATGGCACTGTTTAAAGGGTTTTCAAATGCTTTGTAATGCTGAACAAGCAAGGTCTGGCCTGAAGCCCTTCAAGGTAATTGAGAGCTTTTCCATTGACTTCAATGGGCTTTGGCTTAGGACATTAGTGAATATAGTCTCTCAAAACTACTTGGACTATTGTTATCCTCATATACTAGTAGAAAATGGAGACAAAAAAGTGAAATTACATGCTGTCAGTCACACAACAAATTGGCAAAGACAGTATAAGAACTCAGTGCTTTTACTACCAGTCCATTTATTCAACCATCACTGCTCTCCAAAAGGAACCAAACCCCCCAAAAAAAAAAAACAGAAAAAGGGAAGAAAAGCAGATTTTTTTTCCTGGTGAAATAGCCCTGTGAATGGCTTGAGACTAAAGAGAAAAGCTTTCATTACATATAGGCTGTCCTAGCTAATGGTATCTCAGGTATGCCCTGAGCTTCCTGGGGCTTATAATCTTGCTGGAGATATTACTCACATGGGATGCAGCAATGGTATCCTCCCTCCCATGGCCTGCCCTGAAGTTTCTTGATGCTGACGTGGATCATGTTGGCAGCCCTGAGTCATGCTCAGCAGCTGTGCTTGTGTGCTCTGAAGGTGTCCAGACAGAACACAGTGACAGCCAGACTCCAGGAAAATATTTGTTAGATGATGTGTTCAGGGAAAACAAATATTGACACAATAGCAGCCCATGTGCCTGCTTCTATCCCCTGTGTCTTACCTTTCCCTGGCACTGGTGAAGGTGCTCCCACTTTGCACACTTCTGTAATGTCCCCTTTTTGCCTTCACAGTCTGTTCCCATCAGAAGAAAACTCTCCATGTAAAGGCAGCCTGTCAGGCAGGAGACATTTTGGAGCTAGCAGCCTGCCTTGCAGTGATGCTGCCTTCCTCTTGTGCCCTTCTATGGCAGTCAAATGGAGGAAAGACCCTTCTCAGAGCTATCCTCCACCAGGAGATCTCCTCAGAGCTCTGTGTGTTTCTTGTGATGTGCTTGTGATAGTCCTAGCAACCTTTGTTATAATTTGATAATTCACAATCTGTAGGTCATTGTTTGATTTTATTTTCTTTCCCTGTGGCTTTATTTTTTAGTTTCTGTTTTTAGCCTGAGGGAAGGAACCCATTGCTCACTAGTGGCATGCCCTGGTAGATCTGCTAGCTTTGAGTCCCCTGCAATATATGAGGATGCTATTCCCCTCTGAAATGGATGTGTTTATTGCCTTTTTGTTTGTTCGTTTGTTTTGTGTGACTGAAGCGTAAAATGTGTTCATGATTTTTTTAGGTTGTAAGTCCCAGGCTGAGCAAATAACAGAGGAAGAAAGCTTGCTTCTCATTGGATCTCTTTCAAGCCCAAGTAGTCACATATACAATTAACCCTTTCCAATTTGGAAAGAAGAAAAAGGGGCTTTCTGATAACAGCACTTCTGTAGGTTGCACTAGGAGTGGTTCTTAGCTGTTCTCTGAGTTAAGGAAAGAGTCATGTCTTTTCCATGCAGATAGAGATGGCCCTGCCAGTGCTGATTGTATGAACTACTCAGGTTTGTCAAAGGAGAAGCGAAAGCATATACAGCCAAAGGCTAGAAAACCCTGGAGTTTATTCACCTTCTTTCCTTGATCTTCGTACTGATTTGATTTGGGGCTACCTCATCACTATATTGAATGTGATTTACGTGGTTCATTAATTAATAAGCCAAAATTATATTAAGAAGCCTTGAGTGCACTGTTAACTAATAGGTCTGTCAAGTCCTCACTGAAGTCTTCAGGGATAATGCCTAAGGGGCAGAACTCAGATTAAGTCCATTCATATCAACTGCCACTACCTAAAAGGTATGACTTAACTGATGAGTGGTAATTGGTTATGAGTGACTGTGACCAGGTCCTAAAATTTGTCAAGGAAAAGGAAGCTCTGAATTCTGCTGACCTGGAAGGCCTTTACAAAAACTGTCAAAGACTCAAGACAATCTTCAGTTTTGTGTGGTATTTTGTGTGTATCTGAGCTGTGAGGTTGAGAAAGCTCTGGAAGGCAAGAGACTTTACTTAAATATTGTAGGAAGAAAAGTTTAATGTGTGCTTCTGTGGGAAGACAACAGATGCTGAGATCTGAACAAAAATATGCCTAGATAACAACAACTACATATAAAACTAACACAAGGTCTTCAGGGCAACTGGCTAACCAAGGATATCAGTGTTTTCACTAGAAGTCTTTTATTTCCTGCTCATTGCGGCAGTTTCAATTGAAATCACAGGCAAACTCTGAATGACAGTCCCATTTCTGCAAATAGAGAGTAGTAATTGGAAACTGTTCTCCTGGAAAACCATTTATTTCCTAGTGAATCAAATAAATATTTTTACCTTTTTGAAGTGCTTTGCCTGGTCTAGGGAGTGAACAAAGAAGAAATAATCCTCCATTTGCCCCCTCTCTCAAAATGGCTGTCTTTTAAAAGGGTGATGATTACAGACTGTGCCTTTAGAAGAGTAGGTTTGTGTAGATCACTGCAGAATAAGATTTACAGCAGGTCCACTGAGTGGATAGTCACTTTATTCTATTGAAAATATATACTAAAAATATCACATTAAGGAAATATTATTGGATACATCCTTTTCACTGTTGTCCCATTTATGGATTTTTGAATAGTCATAGAAAAATGGAGAATTTTGTTCATCAATGTTTTTTATTCTCTTTAAATATTTGTAGCCACTGTCATGGGTGGATCCAGTAACAGTGTTCTCTCAGTGGATGTTTTAGATCTAATTTCTTGAAGTATCAGGCAATATGGGTGTCAAACCTGTGTTGCAATATGAAGAGATTCTCTTGCTGCAGCTGCCTTCATGGATGTGATCTTAGGCCCCTCAAATTAGACCAGCCTGTGAATTTTCCCAGTTTACATTGCCCCAAATGTAACTTTTCCCTGATAATATCAAATTGAAGAATAACAACAAAAAGCAATCCAAATTCTTCTATTAAGTTACTATCTAAGGCAAAGGCCCTGCATTTCTCAATTATTTGAAAGATCTTCATGATTTCAGGATTTAGAATGCCTTACCCACTGCTCCCTTAAATGCTGAGTTCCAGATCTATGTCAGACCTTTAGAGTACTTCTTATACATAAAGGTATGTTATTGTTAAGATTAATCAGGTCACTATGTGTTTTAACTCCCAAACAGAGCAAGAAGTCTCTGTATAAGTACTATGTGACTGAGGTTTCATTCTTTCAGCTGCAGTGGGATCAGTGGTATTTCACAGATTCATAGAATCATAAAAGGGTGGGAGTTGCAAGGGACCTTAAAGATCACCTAGTCCAAATTTCCCTGCCATTGGAAGGGATACCTTCAACTAAACCTATTTTTCTCAAAGGTCCTCTAACCTGGCCTTATAGAATTCCAGCGATGAGGAATCCACAGTTCCTCTGGGAACCTGTTCCTGTGTCTCACCATTCTCACTGTAAAAACTTTCTCCCTATTATCTAAACTATATCTACCCCCTTTCAGGCCTTAGGAAAAAGTCTCCCTGAATCCTTCTTATAAAACTCTCTTTAGGAATTTAAGGGCTGCAATGAGGTCTTCCTGGAGCCTTGTCTTCTCCTGGATGAACAACCCCAGCTCTCTCCTCCTGTCCTCATAGGAGAGGTGCTCCAGCCCTCTGGTCATCTTTGTGGTGCTCCTCTGGACTCAGTCCAGCAGGTCCATGTCCTTCCTAAGTTAGGGAGTCTAGACCTGAATGCAGCACCTCAGCTGGGTCTCACAAGAGTGGAGCAGATGTGCAGAGTACCCTCCCTCATGGGGCAGACTGCTGGTCACTCTGCTTTTGATGCAACCCAGGACACTTTTGGCTTTCTGGGCTGCAGACAGACAACCAGACATTGCCACCTGATGCTGAGCTTCTAATCAACCAATATCCCCATGTCCTTCTCAGGGCTGCTCTGTAAAGAAACCCAGAGAAGAGATGGAAAACAACATGAATAATTTCCAGCAATTGTACTGAAAGTTGAGCAGACTTCAGTTGTTTTGAGTCAGTAAGATTAGCTGTTTTGAGTCAGTAAGATTAGCTAAATTGAAATGTACATCTCTTCTTACTTTGACTTACCACCACTCATGTTGCAGAGTGAATTGTATTTGCTCTGTAAGCATCATTTTGTTCAATGGGGCAAATATATCTTAACATTGCCAAAGTCATTGCTCAAAAGACATTATGTTGCTTGCTTGATGTTTAACACTAGATGTTATGAACACAAAATAAATACCACTCATTCTCTCAATGACCTAGTGATCTCAACATGTAGTGAGAGAAGTCAGCGAGAGGCACAGAAAAAGGAGAAGAGACAGATGAAACAGTGTGTTAAGTAAGTAGGTAGCTGTTAAAACTGCTTTGGTTCAGGCTTATCAGAGGGAAGTGGAGGAAGTGAGAGGGATGGCACCATCCCTCCATTAACTCTGCCTAGTGCTACTTGTACACCAGTTCCATGAGTGAGGAGACACTGCAGTGTAGCTGATCTTGCCCATCAGCAGCTCAGTTGTGCCTGACTCTGAACTGGTGTTTTGTACACGCTTGCAATAAGAAAAGTTGTATCCATTTACTCTGACCAAAATCTGGATGTAATATGGGCATGAGTGAGACCACATAGAAGAGGACAGTGTTTTTCTGTAGCCAATGCTGCTTTTCCATTAGAAAAGTAATGTAGAACTTGGAATGACAATGAGTTTGTCTGTCTTTTTATGTCTCATGAAGCATTTCTTCTGAAGCAAGAATCCAACTTGCATACTGAGTAGATGAAGGTTCCTCTTTGCAGAAACCCAACGTGCTGTAGGTTGTGAGTTCTTTCATACAAAAGGTACGAAGAAATGCCGTGGCTTTGCCATCCTTCTCCAGCTCTTGGTTATAAAAAGTGGCGCTGTTTTATCTAAATTCTGAAGTGAAAATCAATCAAAATGAAGGCACACTTGGTATGTTCAGAGATGTCCAAATTAGTTATAAGTATGGTGATACCTGAGCAAGGACTCCCAGAACCCTGGAGCCCTTTCCCTGCCTTACCCATGCCTTACTCATTAAAGAATGAGTCCTTAATACTGGCCATATTTTCTAGCTGAGTATCTAGAGAACAGAAAGGTTTAGTGACTTGGCTCTGTGGGGTCTGCAGCTTATGAAACAAAGTTCTATTAGCTCAAAAGAGCTCTGTGGCTGACAACCACAATTTTGTAACCTAAATTTCAAAAATAGATTTTAAAATTACTTGTACTTGTCTCTCAGAATAAATGCAGGCTATTCCATGAATATGTGCATGGTTTATTTAGCTGTGTGGTGAATGTATCTATCTTTCTAAAATGCTTAATGCATCTACATTTCTAAATTGTTGATTACCAAAGCAAAGATACTGGAAGGATATATTTCTAACACACAGATAGGTCTGATTCATCTTGATGCCCCTGGGTGATCCAGTGTTCCTGTTAATGGATGCTTTCCACAGCCCAGCCAGAGAAGAATGATGCATTAATGAGGATTTTCACTGGTAAGTACATTCTGTAGTAATTGCACACCTACCAAGAGAGATAATTGCTGGTTTCCAGATGTTACCACTGTGGTCAGGGCCACTTGCTGTTTAAATTTTATTCTCCTTTGAACCTTCCTTTTCATTAATTAAAAATTATGAAAATCATTTCTACATTTATCTGCAAAAAAGACAAACAAAAGCTGTTTTTAAAGCCTGGTTGATTCTGAGCAGTATGAAAGTGTAGTGAGGGTAGCTACCTGACCAAGCATACTTAGTGAACACTCAAAAACCTCACATACTAGAGGAGAAAGCAGAACTGAGACTGCTGTACTTTTTACATGATGCACAAATGACAATCATAGGAGCAAACAAAAGCACACTTCATAGTTCTTAACCCTGAACAGAACAGACAGGTTTTTCAGCCTCGATCTCCATGGTGTGTCTCCACAAAAACTGAGGCATTCTGCAACGTCATGCCGAGGAAGTGCTCCCAGTTCTTTGTGCTTCCTTGCACCCTGAAGGCGCTCAGTGTGAGAGCATTTGCAAGAGTAGACCATATGTTAATGACTTACTCACTAACCTCAAAGCCAAATCCACATGCTATAAACCAGGACTATTACCTTTCTTTTGTGCACTGTGCTATTGCCTGAAACCCATAATTTCAGAAAATGTCAGGTACAACTATTGTATCAAGATGTGAACTGTGGAAAGTCAGCTCATACATTTACCAGAAAGCCATTAGGAGAAAATGTGTATGTGCTGAAATAAAGATAAAAATAATATATAAAGGTATCCACAAGCCAAAAGTATGATGTTCTATTATGATGAAAGATGCTTGAAAAACGTTAAGAATAACAAACTGGATTCTTTCCTACCATAAAAAGCTCTGCTCAGCACAGGAGGGCTTCAGGACTGCTGCAAAATATGAGAAAGGTAAACACAGAATGATGGTATCACCCAGATATTTTGAAATGAGAATTGTTTTTCAGACTGTATGTAATTGGGCTGCATATTGGATTTGTGTGAGCACTGTAAAGCTAACATATATGTACAGTAAGTGAATAATCTTGTACTTTGTAACTTTCAGTGATTTTCTTGTGCTGTTTAATTTTCTTTTGTCATTTCCTCATTTTTTTTGGTGCAATAGCTTTGATAATTCCTTGTATAGACTGTTTCATTACCCTGCTGTTAGCCCTGAAAGGAACTGACAGGTCCCCTATCTGGCTTGTTAAGGTCTTGAAGCTTGCTGCATCCTGCATGTAGCATGTTTCTGATTATGCCAGCAGCACAGACATTCAAGCTCACAGCTGCTCTAGTGGTGCCAGATCAATACACTCACAAAGCACAGCGAGCCTTTTGTGTAGGTTCAGAAATCAGATTTCTCTTGTTTAGAGGGCAACCTGTAAAATAAAATCTCCTTCCATGAAGTGGTCCTCCTGGAGCTTCACTGAGATATGCATTTATCAGTGTATTTAACAAGGTACTAAGAAGTTCTCAAGACTGAGTGACAAGAGGAGCTTCCATGCTTCAAATCAGTGACACCTCCCCCTCTGCCTCTCCCCCACACCATCCTAGACTCCACTAATGATAAGGCACAGCATATGTTTCTGCTTAGACTTGTCTGCAAAAATATCAGACTCTTAAAAGACGCACCAGTTGTGGACATAAACCTGTCAGAAAACAATTGTCAGCTGCATCTCTTTGTGATCTTATTATGTCACTTGGGTCTGATAACCTTGCAGATACCCTCTGTAGTGGAAATAATCAAGGCAGAGATAATGCAATTTATTTATAAAACAAGGAGTCTGACTGGGCCAGCTTGAAGCCCACTCAACTTTGTTTGCAGGGGGTGGGGGATGGCTGTTCTCAATTTCTGGGGTTTTGGTTTTGGGTGGAGTTTTTGTGGTATGGCTGATAGGACTCAGTTTGAATTCTTTCCTTCCCTCTAATATAGACAAGCTCATTTTTTCCCTATCCATCTACACTGAACTTCTAGCTTTACAGCTGATATGCAGGAATTGCCAGCTCAAGGGACAAGAGAAAGAAAGGGGAGTGGGGTGCACAGAAGGCTCAACCACAGAATGCTGTGGGGAGCAAACAAAGATCTAATCCTCTCCCAGACATTTGTCCTACCACTTCCCTGGGAATGGCTGTTTTAGGGATGAACCTTGCAGGAGTGCTAATGAGTTGCATTGGACTTTAACTCTGCAAGGGCATGAGAGTATAAATTCATACAAACAGAGATACAAAGAAAAGAGGATTGCATGTATGGGATGAAGTAACTATTTTTAGCAATGTGGGCTTATGTCTATCTGCACTTTTGCACTAACTTGTAGATTATTTCCTCAGGGGTTGGATTTGGAGAATTGAATTTGAACAAATTTCCCCTGATGGTAAAATTTGATGCAATAACCTATTTTTCCACAAGGGAAACTGTTACTCCAGAGGAAGAAGAATTGAAAATTGAGGAAATTGTAGGACTTCCCTTCTGAGGAAATGGCTGTTCTCAGCAAAAATGTGGATATGTCTTACATTAACTTTTGAACAGTCTTTTTCATTTTGTTTTTGTTTTGCAGTAACCTTAAAAAAAATGACAAAGTGGTTTCTGAAAGTCCCTAAGGAAAGCACGTTAGTTTGAATGGGAGGATCCAGCACTGACTTGGAAGGGCCCATGTAGAGGAGACCAAGGGTTCATACTGGGCCTCTGTGAAGGCTGTCACAGCTTTGCCTTGCACACTTGCCACCAACATGGCTGAAGCAAGTGGTCTGAAGGAGTGGTTCCCCATGAAAGAAGGAGAACACTTAAAAGTTTTTAAAATTAGACTATATAAATGTTTTTATTCAAGGATGATGGATTTCATAAGGCTTGAACTAAAGCAGAGGCCTGAGAAAAACATCCACTAGAAGACAAGAATTAGAAACACTTTCAAGTATATATTCAGTAAGGTGAATCCATTTTTATCATTTTAATGCAAATATTTTTATATAGTTTGTGAAAGATGTCCAATGGTTTTGCTTCCAAATGTTATAGTAAGGTGTCTTAATTAAGATTAGTTGTCTGGA
The DNA here is from genome assembly GCF_047495875.1 of Pithys albifrons albifrons. NCBI lineage: Eukaryota > Metazoa > Chordata > Aves > Passeriformes > Thamnophilidae > Pithys > Pithys albifrons. The sequence goes on from NC_092458.1 coordinate 10,822,691, forward strand.
TTTTACTTTAAAAAAGGACAATACTAAGCCACATCCTTGCTGAGTTTCATGCTAGGAATTGGGGAGAGAATCTGTTCCTAAATTAAAGTCTAGGGCTGAGGATTCTTTGGATGCTTAATTTTCCCTAATTAAAGTGAGAGCTGACAGCAGACCGATGGGAATCTCTGGAATGAAATATTTTCATTTTGCTGAAACAGTCGGGTATAGGTCAACAGAAAGGACCCCACCCTATGCTTGTTTGGCTGATAGTTCCTAGTCTGCCACCTTCTGTCTTTGCAGCCTTCAGTCCCACAGCCTTGCAGCCCAGACCAGACTGTGGCTTGCTTTGCTGCTCTCTGGTTTTCAGTTCCCTCTAGTTATCTTGTACATGATTTCTCTCCTATATCACAACCAGTCAAAGAGCTCAGTCTTCTATGGTAGTGACGGATCAAACCTCTGATGGCAACTAGTCCTTAAAAAACATCAAAAGGTTTTTACTGTCCTGTTTTTACTTTTGCAGAACATCTGACCTAGAAGACACTGAATATCTTTTAGAAGTGCCTGTCTCCCTCCACTGACCAAGCCACTTGCCTGCCTTGGAACAGATGCATATGTTTAGTTGCAGAAATGCTGCCAAAACTCAATGGACTGATGGTATTTTATGTCTTGCTGCCATAATACACTTGTACTAACATCTTATGAATCAGTGTGAAGGTGAGGTCCAGAACAGCAAACCCAAGCCTCTCATGGAGCTCTTCGTTACAGTACAATCCTGGCTTTCTTAGTCCTACTTTTACTTGGAGAGATTTATGTTGAGGCTATTGAATGAAGTTATATTTAGCTACCCATACTTTGTCATGATATTATCATTAAAAATATAACTATACCCTTGGTACCAGAGCAACCCAAATTGCTCTTATCTGAAGAAAAGAAAGAGGCAATAAAATTTATTTTTTAACTCCACTTGCTTGTCTCATTGCATTTTTCTATCCACTGAGTATGTTTCATTTTCTTTACAAATGCCCTTTTGTTTCCAATATTGAATTTTATATTTATAAGGGGGATCCATTTCAGTGATGGATAAAATTCATCACTGTCCCTCTACATTTATAACTCATTTTTAATTATGACATTTTCCAGCAAGCAAAAGCATAGGCAGATACTCTGTCAGTACAAATCTGAGTACACATCAGATTTTTTTTCAACAGGATATATATATATAAAAAAAGATAATTAGTACAATCAGGTAGATGTGCTCTAAGTATGGGGCAAGGCCATAGGGTGTTGCAAGTTTGAAAACTGATCCAACTAAGAAACATTGTGATATGGTTAGAAAAAAAGCTGTAGTCATTCGGAAAAATGACCAATCACAGCCCTCTAGTTTAGGAATGCCAAATTATTTGTGCAGGCTGGGTCAAGTTCCCATCCTGTTATCATTTGTATCTCTCTCATGCATGTAAAATGTAGGCAACTTTTGAAATAGAGGTGACATAAAGCAGGTATGACACCAAAGGAGGGGAAATGCAGAGGATGGGAACTCTCCATCACAGTTGTTCCATTAACAATTAGTCTCTGGCCCAGTATCATGGAAAACATGTCCTTAGACTAACTGGATTATTTCGGTCACTTGATCTTATATGACGGAGAAGGCATTGCATGCCAACAATTTACCTGGTAAATCATGATACATATGCTACACATATAGGACCCCCAATATTCTGGATTACTCTCACTACAGTCTATCTCATGGAGCTAAACACCATGTGGCAGTGCAGAGAAAATGGAATAAAATCATTCAATTACTTACGACAAAAAAGGTAAGATCATTCTCCCTTTTTCTCCAATAAAGATTAGATCTGACGCAGAAAATTCTCTTAACTCCTCTGTGACAACTAGCATTGTTTCTATCAGAGGTTGCAAAATCCTCCAAAATCTTGCAAAATTCTGTTTGCTGCTGAGTAAGAGTATTAGAAGAGATCAACATGAGAAAGTCCATATGCTTTATGAAAGCAGGACACAGGCTTGGGTCAACAACAGGAGAGAAAAAGTAGGGAGCAGAAGAGACACTATGTGATTAAAAAGCAGAGAAGAACAGAGGGCAACATGTTTTGTTTCCCCAGGCATTCTGGAGGATTTGACCCTTTGCAAGTCAGTCAGTGTTGGGTGGGGATTGCAGTGCATTCTGCACAGTGAGGCCTTGGGGTAAATAAAATTACAGCAGGAGTAAAATGTTTTCATTTCTCATGCATAAGCAGCAAAGAGATAATAATAAAGATAAGGCAGGAACCTTGGGTAGTGTACCTCTGCAGACATGGGCCATTGGTGAGAGAAATACATATACTGAAGCCTGAATGGTTTTGATACATCTGTGTAACTGTGGGTTGCCTGACCTCGTATTCTTTTTATATTAAAAATATAACTATAGTGTGTGGTTTTTTTCTTTTATATTTCAACATCTAATGGTTTTGCAAGAAAGCCGAATTATGGATGCTGGTCAGATCTCACATATTTTCTCCCGCTTTTTCAAGCCTCTTTGTTTGCTTTTTGCTAAGCACTTTCAGTGATCCATCCCATCTGGTTCTGCTGTATTGCATGATCCAAGATAATACTTAGTGCCATTAACCATCAAGATGGGACATATCATAGCATGTTCCCAGTGCTTTTGCCAAGGGCCTAAATCTTCTGCTTCAGATTTCAAAATAATTTTTAATTTCTTTTTAAGTTTTAGAGTGTTACATACTATATTTCCTTGTTGGGGATGACTCTGCATCCAAACAAGGTTTCTTAAAACTAATTCAGGGATCGTACCAAATATAGCATGACTGGGCTGAACGTCAGGCGAGCAGCTATTTCTCACTGAATCACCGTCACCGTGCAGCTTCCTTGATTATGTTTCAGTCCCGTCCACTGTCCTGCCTGGTACCCTTCCTTTGTGAGGAAATGGCATTCTCAGGGTCCATTTAGGGCAAGTTTTTATTGCTGAGCTGTGAAAAAATCAGCTAGTGCAGAGGCAATGGACAGAGCCTGTAATACAAAAGCATTCTTTCTACACCCTCTGGTTGTTGTGTCCTTCATTTGCGTCTGAAACCATGGTATTTTGAACTAGGTCTCACCAGTTTTGCTTTATTGGTGATAATCTGTGGTTGGTAAATTTTAAGAGTCTAATCAGTCTAGAAGATATATGCAAAACAAAACTAAACAAATACTATCTAATTTCTTCATAGAATAGGAATAGATAACGTAATGAGACTTCGCCATGTCCAAAAGCACGTAAATTCATCTGACATTACAGGCATAGTCATTGCACACATGCACACAAAAAAACAGGACTTCCTGCTTTTGTGTACACCATTTCCCATGTAGTTTGTTTATTGCTGTGATTGTTTTCATTAGTCAGGTGGATGTATCATGCTGGGGTCCTGCAACAGAAATCAGTCATCTTGTGGGACCTACAGAAATGCTTGAGCTCAACCAGGGAGGGACCTCAAAGGGCTTCAGTGTGGTCACACAGAGCAACAGCAGAGAAATCTCCCCTGCTGGGTCCTGTTGAGGATTATACCCTCCTGCGGATGCCCTGATAATCTCATAATCCCTAACCTATGACTTGCCTCTGATCTCCTCTCACTCCAAATTATTTCAACTTCAAGTAAGAGGAAGTTTAGAGAAGAAGAATAATTATGAAAAGCCATTTTCATTAAGCTCCTAAAACATTCTTAGCCAGTTTAACAGAACAGTTAATGACAGCAGTAGAAGAGACCTCGGGAGGGTAGCAAAGATGTCTTTAATCCTACTTCCCTCTTTTCCTTATCTCCACCACATCTGCTGAGGCAAACAAACAAATGAGATGTGTTTCCAGTATGCACTTAACACTTTACATGCTGCACTAAAAAAAAAAAAAAAGGAGAAATACTTTATTTTTAAAATTGATTTAATGGTTTTAACTAATGTATTATATATGGTATGAAATATTTCCTCCACATGCACACACAGAGACTTGCAAATATTTGGATTGGTTACTACTCAAAAGTAGATCCACTTTACCAATTTTTTTTTTAATTTCCTCTAATAATGGATTTTGTTACTATAGTCCTGCAGTAAGCCTTTTATAGTACAGTTTGTTCTGCCTGTTTATGTATTTCAAATATAATTCTGAATTAAAATAGCCTAAAGTGTAAAAGATACTGGTATCATATATTTATTCTTTACTAATAGATGTAACTGTGGGGTTTTCATTTTGTCATTGACAAAGCTTTAAAATATGGATTACTTGGCTTTATGTGTCTATTTTTCTATACCTCCTGGGTAAAAGTGAACTTTTACACAGCTTTTTTTTTTTTAATATTGGTTTAAAATTGTAATATTTGAAATATTTTCCATTTCCTAAACAGTTCCCTTCTTCATCTCTCCCCCAAACTATTGCACCTTTTTTGTTCTACTGAGGTTTTTTATAGTATGGAAAAGAGAAGAAAAATATGCACATTCCAGAAATAACAATAACAAATTTTTTTACTAATACTGAAAAGCTACAATTAAGTAAGAACTGTAAAAACAAACCTTTGAAAGAAGAAACATCACAAAACAGATTTTTTTTCAGCTTAGCAGAAATAAGGGAGTGTAGCTTGCCATAGGAGATTTCATTACCAAACATTACCAAGCAACTCCCTTTCTACTTCTAGGATAATTTCTATTTGAACTGCATGTTTTTGGTGTGACAGTTGTTTTTTACTGGAAATTCAGCTCAGTGCTGTGATCTGAACTGTGGTCTCAAGGTGTTGTAGTTAGATAATTCGCAACAGGTAAAATGACAAACATTCATCATTATTTTCCGCATTTTTTTACAAGGCTATCAATACTGCTATTTGAAAACTGTCACACCTGCTTGCCTTTTGAAGGCAGATTTAGCCCTTCTGGACTGAGACTCTTGCAATATTTCATATGATGATCTGTGCACAAAACTGTATTATCATATTAATAATTGGAGTAAGTTTTGTCATTTTACAAATGCAAAGTAATAAATGTCATCACCACAAAAACTGTAATCCATCTAATGGTGTCACATCCTTTTAAAGTCACTAGTACTCTGGATTATGTCCCTTCCTTGCTGTTATATTAGAACAGTGATATAAAAATGCACCATTGACTTTGCAGGAAAATATCATTAAAGGAGAGTGTTTTATCTTTTTTACTCCTTTGACCTCTCCCTCCCAGCCATAACTAGTTTACTGTAGCTGTATTCTTCTTTTCCTAAAGCAAAAGTAATTACTCTACTTTCAAGATCTGTGGAAGCTCCTATTACAAAAAGTACCTGGCCTTGCTTCCAATGGCCTTGTTATTGTGTGATTGAAAAATTATCTGACATATTTTATCGAAGATCAAACAAATGCAAAATGCATTTGCCATTAGCTAACTATTTGGCCTAGGCTGAGTCACCGGCTCATGTCCTGGGCTCCTGCGCTCCTCAGTATGTTCCCTGATCACTGTTGGAGTGTGGCACCCACAGGTTTAACTAGAGTGCAACATGTCTTTATAACTGAGTTTATTAACAGATTGGTGTGGTGATGGCCTGGTTGTTTTGCTGTGTGGCAAAGACCGGGCTTTTAAAAAGTACAAAATAAAGAGTAACTAACAATCTAGAGGAGATGAATGTGTAAGTGCCTCCTTCTTGAAATACTTCCAGCTTCCGGTTTCACAACTCTGTAATGGCGGTGTCCTCTCTCATGGCAAGAGATGGCCAGGGAATGCTGGGCTAATGTAAACACTTCCACCTGTAGTTAGCTGTAACATGAGTGGCAAAATGATGGTCAACTGATGAACTGATGATTAATTCAATGGGTCAGAGCATAGTACTACTAACACCAAGGTTGTGGGTTTGATCCCTACACGGGCCATTCACTTAAGAGTTGGACTCCACGATCCTTGTGGGTCCCTTACAACTCAGAATATTCTGTGAAATTGTGTGCTCCAGTACCTGTGCACCTCAGATAAGTATTTTCCCCTCCAATCCTCCTTTCTGGTCCTTTTAATGTCCAGATGCTAAGTCAAGTATTGGAAGCTTTTGGTTCTGTAAACAAAACCAACCAAACAAAAACCCAACCCTGATATGACTGGGAGGCACTGACACTTGCTTTTTTGAAGACTAGCTTCACATTCCCTTCCTCTGTGGATGAGTCCTCTTGGGTGTTGATCCCCATATTGCAAGATTTTAAACCAGTTTGGATTGCCAAGAAGAAGTAATTGATGGGGAAGTAGGGTCAGAAACAAGTAGGAGAAAACTTTGTAGGAGGTAGAAACAAGCAAGCTCAGAGGGACGTTTGCATATAATTTCCCAAACTCAGAGCTAATTTTGATGAAGAGGAACTCTTATTTTTGAAGGAGGTAGCTTAGGAAAAAAAACCCCTCAAGATATGTTTATTTTTCCAACTGTTCACTCTTTGCACTCCAGTATGAGGCTGTTAATTAACTGGGGTGGGGGAGGGTGTGGAAGGGAGGGGCGTGGAAGTAGTATTTCAATATATCTATTAAATGAAAAAGTTTTGCTTGAAGCCAAGAGCTTAAGATGAATGCAATTTGCAAGCTCAGTTACTACTATGAATATATATTTTTCCTGTTGTTCTTAGTTATTGTTTCAGCTCTGATGTAGCTGTCCATAGATGAATATTGACCAGGTTGCTATACTGGGACCTCAAGGATAGACATGTTTCATCTTCTCTTGGTCCACTGGTCTTTGTCCCAGCCTTGACACCTCTGACACACTTATTAGATAACATATGGCTGCTATCTCTTCACAGAAACTGGGTTAAATGGCCCCTAGGCTGTCTTAATCTTCCAGACACCACAATGATTTAAACACATGGAATTCCTTAAATCTAGCCTGCAGCATCCTGGATTTACATGTTCCTCTTCAGTAATACAGGACAGATGAAAGTTAACAGATGCCTAAGATGGATATGAGTTTCTAAATACAATTATTCTCTACTTCAGTTAGCACAGGAAGGATACAGAACTAGACAAAACAATAAACACACATGCCTCTGCTTCCTTCCCTCATCTTTTTGTCCTTTCTCTCTGAAAAGTTGGTAGTTGCTCTTTGTATCCTCTTCTGAATATTCTTGAATATCTCCTCTTTACACAGCCCTTTTTCTTCTTTCTGGGTTAATCAGACTTTTAAAGAAGCATTACCTTCTCTCCTGCAAAAAAAAGGCCTCAATTTTGAGGACTTTAACGTTAGTTAAAGGGTTGCAAAATGACATCTAATTCCTTTGTTTTACCTCAGCAAGAAATTCCACTGCTCTGAGCTCCAGCTCTGTGAAAAGGCAGACAAAACTTACCATGGAGAACTTCACCTGTTGCATTTCCCATGTAGTTTCATTTTAATGGGGTCCTCAGGTTAATGTGTCATCATCTCCTTGAATTTCAGATAAATATGGCAGTAGAAAGACAGTAGTGAAGGTTCCCAACAGTACAGTCACACTGTAGTTTGAAATCTTACAAGAGAATCTCCTAAATTAAATTGCAATTCATAAGCTCCACATTATAGAATCATTGAATCATAGAATATGCTGTTTTGGAAGGGACTCATCAGGATCATCGAGTCCAACTCCTGGCCCTGCACAGGACACCCCAAGAATCTCACCATGTAGGTGAGAACATTGTCCAAATGCTTCTTGAACTCAGAAATGCTTGGGACTGTGACCACTTCCCTGAGGAACCTGTTCCAGTGCTCAAAAACTCTTTGGGTGAGAAAGCTCTGCCTGATATCTAACCTAAACCTTCACTGACACACCTTCAGGCCACTTCCCCGAGTCCTGCCAGTGATTATGAGAGTGAAGAGATCAGTACCTGTCCCTCCACTTCCCCTCATGAGGATGTTGAAGACCACAATTAGGTGTCCCCTCAGTCTCCTCTTCTCCAGGCTGAACAAACCAAGTGTCCTCAGCTGCTCCTCATATGACTTCCACTCTAGACCCTTCACCATCTTCATTGCCCTTCTTTAGGTGCTCTCTAAATATCTTAATGTCTTTTTTATATTATAGTGCCCAAAACTGCACACGGAGCTCAAGGTGAGGCCTCCAGTGCAGAGCAAAGCAGGACAATTCCCTCCTTTGACTGACTGGTGATGCTATACCTGACCACTATCAATACATGGCTTTTTAGTGTGTCCTTCCCTCTTCTCTCAAACACACACACATGACACACACACCCCCTCCCCGCCCCCCCAGACACATTGCATCTTCAGATGTTTTCAGTGTTTGTGTAAACATAGGTGCTTCAACAGGGCCTTGGAAATATTGTCAAGGCCATCATAAATGCAGTTAAATTTTACATTATTATAAAGCAGATCTCTGCCTTAGTGACCTGCATCCTAATTAGTTCTGTTTTTCACTCTATCATGTAAACTATTTTAAGTGGTAATTTACTCTCATGTGATTTTACTGTGTGCAAAAGAGAAAAAGCTTCTTCTTTTCTTTGACCTACCTTTGATTTCAATTTCCAATTACATCTCATGCTTTGTAGTGGGTTTTGATTTATTTATGATATTTATTCTGTGATCTTTTTGTCTTTCTAACATTTAATGTCAGGGTGAAATCTTTGATGGTGTTGGGAACTAGCAGCCTCAGATTCAGTGTGAATTGAAGGCAGATGATAGTATAGTGGTGGGAAGTGGAAACATCCTTCCCATGCTTACACGCTGGTGGTGAGGTTAGGATATGGCTCTGTGTCTCCAACTCAGTGTTTGCACTGGGAGGCTCAGAACTCACTATCTTTCCCACAAGTCCCATCCAGTAGATACAAATCACTTCTGTCTCTGGGGCTATTGCCTCCTTTGTGCTGGTGCCCCAGCTGTTGATGCCACACTGGACAATGGAGATGGAGAGGCGATCGGCCCTTCTTTTGGAGAGCTGTCAAGAGGCAGGAGGTGGGGATCACCTTTTCTGCTCTAAAAGATTTTCCCACTCTGTAGATGAAAGTCACTATGTTATTGTCTCCAGGCCACTTTGTCTGCTCTTGCTGATGGGGTTTTTTTTTGGCCAACCAATTGTGTACATCCTGTATGCTGTTACTTTTTCAGGACAAGTTTGGTTCTGGATGCATGAAGACCTGCTGGGCTCAGGAAAGGGCTTAATAAAATCAGAGATTGATTCCTTAAAGCTGAGAAGATGCTGATCTCATCCACTTTCTAGCTCAATGGTTAGGGCATTTATCTTAGAGTGTGAACAGAGGAAACAAGCGTCAGCAGACCAGCCGGGTCATGATCTCTTCTTCAATGAATAGGTAAGGACTACTAGAAAGGCCATTAAGAAATATCCCTTCCTATATCCCACAGCCCATTGGTTAGGCCCAGCTGTTTGCAGGGGGATTATTGTAATCTCCCCTATTAGATGAAAACATAAACTCTCCCAAAACAGGTGATGCTTCTATCCCTGAAGGATCACCTCCCCTCTCTTATTCTGCTTTACCTATTTCTCTTTGGAAACATAACCAAGCAGTCAATATGTTTTGTTTTGGAATTGATATTTTTTCTATTTCTTTGGGCTACGATGAGTTGAAATGGGTTCAACTTTCATATAGTGATTTCATAGATACTCTGAGAAATAGGTGAAAATGACATGTTTTATCACTTTTTTTTTTAAATCTAAAGAGCCTCACTAAAGGACAATCATGATGCCAAGGTCCCATGGAGACTGGGGACTCCCTGGGGTCTGGGAACATCAGGGGCTCCCTATGTCAGGGCAGGGCCTTGCATCCAGGGCTCATCTGATCCCCCAGCCAGGAGCAAGGCTGCTGTGAGACACTGGGGCACCCCAGCCCTGGACATTGGGCACCTCCCTGGGTAAGGGGATGGGCCAAGGCTGGGACAGACTGTTGATTCATGGATGGGATGATAATCTGGACCAGACCTGGTGACGGAGACTTAGGGGGAGACACCGCCCTGGCACTGCCACATGAATGTCCCCAGGATCCCGACCAGCAACGTGGTCACTGTGCACTGGGCTGTCACTACGTGACTGGTAACCAGTTGTAGATACAGAACTAGTGGTCTTTCCCCATTTCAGGTTAAAACCAGATATGGATCAGAGCCTTGCATGTCCCGTATTGCATTATGTCCTGAGCAAACTTAGTGCTGGCTGTGGGCCAGGAAGTAATTTTCCATCCATTTTTCCAGCTGCACAGCGGAGTGCCTTGAATGTGGCCTTTATACTCCTCTTGCATCAGGCCCTGAAACAAAGACTATGTGTGCTCTACAAAGACGTTTTGTTATAACTAGGTGGATTGTATTTACAATTGGGATTACAGTACATGGGACTCAAGATACAGAAATAGAAATGAGAAAACCTCTTTCTGATGATATTGAATAGAATATCCCCTGTAGGAATTGTTGTATACTTACATAGTCATCATGTGGCTTACTGGGAAAACTGAGGGTTTAGTCTCGTAAAGGTCCCAGCACATCTGCAGTTATAACCATGAGTCTGTTTCAATCTAGTACAAAAAAAAAAGCTATACATGTTTAGAACCACAATAACTTTAGAGTTGCCATAGAAATTGCATCTCAATATTTACTTTCATTTCACAACAGGACAAAATCAAGAGATTTCAAAACCTTCCTAGGAATGGAAACTATCAAATTCTTAGGAAAAAAATATTATTAAAAAATCTGGAGTTCATTGAAATGTTTTCTTTAGCTTATTCAAAGCATCACAATGGTTTGTGTTCATTCATTTCAACACTGAACTGCAGAACATGACAGTGTATCGTCTTGTACCAGATCTCATTCATTCCCATACTGTGAGCAGGGTCTTGGCCAGAGTCCATCTTCTGTAATGCCCATTAAATCCTAGGGCTTCCAAGATAAATCCTACAGTTTTGTTCAGAAAGGCGTCATGTACATTACAAATAAAGAAACAACCAAAAACCTCCAAAAAACACCAAACCCCAATTTCAGTAAAAGCACAAGAGAAAGAAACTTCACAGCTATATACCATAGAAGTCCTGAAGTCCTAAACCATTAGAAAATGGTGACTATGTGTGTGCTTATTCATGTCAACTCTAAAAAAAACCAAACTAAACCAAACTAAACCCAATCAAACCAAACCAACCAAACTAAGCAAACCTTTGGAGTAATTCAGATCAGAAACACTTCGTGATTTGTATCCAACCACTCAAAAATGAAATATTTCACTTTGATTTTATAGACTTAAAAAAAATTACTCTGCAATATAAGACTCTTTACAAAGCATCCATTGCAAAAAGTCAGGTGACAGAAGAGACTTACACCCAGTACTTCTGTCCATGATTTCTAAAAATGGATGGAATGCTTTTAAATGCAGGAGTGAGGACTTTAGTTCTGAGTAAGCATCCTCCTCTTTTCCTATCTCTGTCCATACTGCCTTTGCTGCTCCTTTTTTGCGAATCCTCAGTTGGAGGCTGCTGCCTGCCATGGTATATTCACACAACTTAACTTATTTTAAGTGAAACAGGTGAGAAAATCTTTGATGGTAATGGAGTTCGCAGATGGGATGGTTGAGTGAAATGACACAGAATAATCAGTGTTTGTAAACATATATAGGTAAACAGATATGTTACCATTTTGGGTGCTATCATCTATAGTAGTACAGCAATATTAAAGGATAAAAGTAACACTTAAGAAAATGTATAAGGAGCAGAGCATTATTAAGGCATATAAATAACACCTAAGGAAATGTATAAGGAAAAGGAAAATAAAGAAAGAAAAAGAAGGAGGAAAGATATATATATATAGTCACTACTCACTGGATCCAGCAATGAAACTTGGTCCTGAAGTTTGTTGATTGAAGCGATAGTCTTCATCCGTTGGGCGTGGGGGAAGCCCCCCACACTGCTGGGATCTCATGAGTTATTATACACTTCACGCACAGGTAGGAACAACTTGTACCTCCGCCAGGGCAGGGAGTTTTACAATGAATGGTGTCATGGGACATGTCATGAGTCTCTGACACCTCCTAAGATGTTAGAGCTGCCTATTATGTCAGCATTGACCATGGTCCATCATGGTCCAACATTTGAGATGAACAGCCAGGCCAGATGTGAAATTTCTTTGGAGGCATTTTTACAGCAGAGTCATCATGAAAGGGAGGACATTGGTAGGATAAGAAAGATTATCCCACCTCACAGGATTTGCCTCATGTTAGCCTCTTCCCTTATCTGGAAATCTAGGTTGTAGCTTCAGGTATGCATACCCTTCTTGCACTGGCACAAGTGCATCTGGGAGGAAAACACTCGTAACATTTCACTGAAGTGCAAGGTGTGTTTATGCAGATTTGATCCCTAGTTTTAAAAGTTCTGCTTTTCTAGCTTATGCTGCCACTAGGTAAAATTGAACAGTTTGAATAAAATATGTATGTACACCGAAAAAACCCCATATGCTTCTGTAGGTATACTGTAGGGTTTGAGGGGGGGGATGGGGTTTTTGTTGTTTGTTTGCCTTGGGGGTTTTTGTGGTTTTGGTTGGTTGCTTGGTTGGTTGGTGTTTTCTTATGGTGGACTATAGTGGACAAATATGGAGTTAGGAGGGAAATTTCAGGTATCTTAGGCAACATCACCTGAATGGGGTCTCACACACAAAGGTGAAAAACTCCACTCCTCAGACAAGAAAAGGTTTCCCATTTTGAATTCAAATCAGTCTGCAGATATTGACTGCATTTTGCGAATATACTTTGTTAAATACATATATATGAATTTTGCAGAACCAGGCTCTTGCATAATGAAGCAGCCTGCCATTTATATCAATTAATGTTATTTTCTTTCGGAGAGTGAAGTTCTGGTAAATATAGCTATTCAGGTGATCTCTGGCAACTTTGAGGAATCCTAATATTTATTAGTGTGCCCCTTTTGGATAAAAATGTTCCTTATATGGATAAGATATTTGCAAGAAATGCATACTTTTAATAACTGCAGTGCTCACTTTAAGAAATACCAGTTGTGTTTGAGTATCAGGTTGCAGACCCACAAGGCTGTCCAGGGCCTTTCAGGGTATTCCCCGTAATTGGTAGTTGGTAGGGAAGAAGATGCAGAAGAATTCTTTCACGTCTCAATTTGACTTTAAAAACCCCAAAAATTCAATTAGATGATTTAGACTAGATTTTGTGGTTTATGAGATGATGATAAGGTACACTATGCCATCCAATTCTGGTCATTTTACTATTCTGTATGAGCCAGAAACATCAGAACATATCATATAATAATTGGTGCTCTGAGCTCATTCTGGCAGGTCTTTATATCCATGACAGAAAACCACCAGTAAGACGGGGACAGCTCCCAACTCTGGAGACCAATGACTCCAGAAATCCATTGATTACCACTTTTTGCATAGGTGTCTTTTCCTCTGCATTGATTTGCATTGCTACTTCAGTCCAGCCCCATGAAAAACAGCATATTCTTTTATGTGTCTCATGCAGCGATTGACCATATTTTTTATTGGTGGTATTTCCTTTTTCCCCTTTTTTTTTCCCCTGCAAGCATAAACCATTACTATGTGAAGAAAACTAGATAGCTGGAAATGTTGTTAGCCTTGTAGGCAGATGGATATTTCTGTCATTAGAGCAATGACTTGGGTTTGAGGCAATGCCACAGAGTTCTTACTTACTGGGGAGAAATCTGTTGCCTGGCCTCTTCTCATCCTGCAGGCTGTAATCTCCTCTACTCCTTCTCTTGTCTATGTTGGATATAAGCTCTTAGAGGTAGGGGCTGTCTTTGGCTAAATATTTAGACAAGATATAGTATGATGCAATCTAGACATTTTTTGAACCTCTAGGAATGTAATCATGTAAATAAGACTGTTTTATATGGACCAGGATTTTATCATTTAGCAATTTACTGACACGCCCCAGTGTGGAGCTGAAATGCAATTTTCCTTATGCCATATACATGCTGCAGAGTCATTGTGACAAATTGTTCAGGAGCTGGAGCTTTTTCCCTCCACAGAAGAAATATTGAGCTAAAATGAAGGCAAGTAAATGCTTAATTACTGATACTAAACCGTCTTTTATGTCTATACTGTGAACATGAAACATATTGGATGGAGCTGCTGTCTGGCGCATTTTCATTATATGTGAAACTGGTAAGGCAGAAACAGATGGAAAAATTGCAGTGTGAGAATTGCCCTATTCCCTAATTGACTTGATAACAATGCAGAAGAATAGCAATATTTGGGGTTTATGGAAGTCCAACATTTTCCAAGATAGAGGATGGATAGCTAGGACATGAAAATTACTAATCAGGATATACATATATATATACATTCTTATATTAAGCATTCATATTTATCAGAAGAAGCTTATAAAACAGCTGTCATTATGCTTCTTGTCTCCATCAGATATTCTGCTTTATTGCATTGTATAATGTGATTTTGCATATCAGCACAATGCCAGGCATAGAGCTGGAGGAAATTACTCTTTTTTTTTCAATATTCTGAAATACATTGTTTTGTGAAAAAAGTTATGAATTGAAGGCGAATAGGTTCATTACTTTTGGTTATTAAAAATGTATCTAAACCAACACAATGCTTGAATATCCCTTTGAACCAACTCATTCTTTCTCTGGGAGAGCTGGATTCAAATATGTTATGTGCATTTAAAACCACACCTCTGGGCTATTATTCAGCTATGCAAATATGTGTGTACAGATTTTTGCTCTCCTATGGTTACATAGAATGATTAGAGGTGCAGCTGACCAGGAACTTGAAGTCTGGTGTCTCTAGTCCTTCAGCTAGAACAGAGGTCGGTACCCAAACAGCCTGAGGCTGGAATTTCCTCATACTGCCCATGGCCACATCACTTTAACACTCCCACCAGTAGCCTAAGGTGCTGTTCTTATCCACCTCTGGCTGAAAGACTGAGCATGATCAAAGCTAAAAAGACTGCAATAGAAGAGAAGCAATCCAATATATGTCCTACGGTCTAGTGGTTAAAATCCTTTTCCTGGGGGGTAAGAGATGTGAATTCAAACTGCCATAGGTAGAGAATAAGATGCACCTGTATCTCTTAAGTCCTAGGCAGAGAGTCTGAAAATCACTGAATTACTGAGAAAGCTATTGTCCAGCAGCTTTCTAAATTTAAGTCTTCTGCTCTGTTACCCTTTTTTTTTCCAAATTCCTTTCAAAAGCAATAAAAGGGTTTTGTTTTATATTGCATAGAAAACCTTTGTGTTCCATCTGCCTTCTATTTTTTGCATTATTTGGCAAGAAAAAAACCCCTTTTAATTAATTTTGATCCAAACCAAAATGCTTAATTTCTGTGTTTTCTTCTGGCTTTAGACCTAAAACCCCAAATATTTTGCCAGACCCAATCTTAGCAATTGTCAGAGCAGAAGTTTAGTACCATCTTCTTTCTAAAGGATTTCCTCTGGTCAAGCTGCTGTGTAAGACCCACCAAAGTAAGATTCTGCTCTTAGTGTGATATATAATGAGACTCTGTGATGCCTAAATCAGACTTTCTGAAAATAGAGTGAGCAGCACAGTGAGTCCAGGGTTTCCTTTTTGGCTCTTCAAAGCCCAGTGCAGTGGGAAAAATGAGGGAGAAAATGGAAAAGGATCCCATGCAATTATTTTTCTTCTCTACTTTATTTTAGGAAAAAAATGCTATTCTCTGGACAGGAGAGGAGGATGTTTGCTTTCTACACTTCTTTCTCTGCTCCCCATCCACTAGAATAACATACGAAATCAGTTTTAAGTGAAGCCTGACCTTTCTTTTTGGAATTGGCTTCATGGCATTAGAGCAATTCTGCAATTTCAAGTATTTGTTAGCTGTAGTCTGTGGAGCAATTGCTGATAATCTCTGATGAGCTCTTTGACATATGTTTGGGACTGATGGACAAACCCTATTATGGAAGAAGGCTCAGGAGGCAAGCAATGGGCTCATGAAGCTCAGGGAGGACTGTAGGGAGTGACTACAGCTATAGCACAAGAACCGAATTCATCTCAACACAAGGGAATGGTTGGGTGGCCTTTGCTTTGATAACTGGCTGTATCAGTTGAGTGCACCAGCTGATACACTGAGTTTTCCCAGAGTTAATGCAAAAATTGTCAATGTCCTCTTGAGTTAGTGAGACCAGTATGGGGAAAGAGTACCCATGGCTTAGCATGCAGTATGAAAACTGAACGATCAATAAAATGAACTTCAAAGCAAATAACATGCTTGAACTAGCTTCAATCCATGCATTCCTTCCCAGTGACTGAAGATGCCAAACATCATTGAAGTGCCCATAGGGAGACTGGAAATGACAATCACATGTGTATTGTGATTCAATTGTATGTTGCAATTGCTATATTGTGCTTGTATTCTGATTTCAGCCCATTGTTTTATCCCTGTGCTAAATCAAAAATCTGTCTAGCATCAAAATCTTCAGATATCTAGAAGTGTTATTAAATATTAAAACCTCTTTGTGCAGGGTATTAAAAATAACCTGGTCAGAGAGCATTGTATTCTGACACTGTTTCTTAGTTGTCCTCCTAATCGTTCACTGCTAAAGCAAGCTTGCAAGAACTGAAAAGCCCATTTGCTGTTTTCCCAAAATTACTTCCTCAAGCTACTGAGGAAGTCAGGAAAATTTTAGAGTAAGAATATTAAAAGCTCAAGAATCAAGCATTCAAAAGTTAGAAAAAGTAATAATTAAGTCTCTGCATCATTAAGTAAAGGACAATGTGCTGATTTTTGTGAGTTCTTATGATGCAGTGTTAGGATAACAAATCATAAGCAACACTTAAATAATTAATTATTAAATATAAACTGTTGGCAGCTTTAGTTGTGATTGCTTTCTTATTCACGTATATCTTTTGCTGAATCAATTTGAACTATATTTTCAGATATATTGTTCAGATTTTTTTTCTCCTGTCCTTTGGGACAGAAGGCATCCTCCAAGTTCCAAGCTTAGAATTTCTGAGTTCTTTCACAGCTTGGTTGTTGATTAACTGGAAGATATGCCTGTTTCTCAATCAGTCTGTAGATGAGGACAACAGTTTTTCCAAAATCTCCTTCACAGTTTAAAAGGATCAATTAGCATTTGAAGATATAAACTGTGTAGGAGTGAAAAGTGTTGTTATTTGGAAGTCTTTTAAATATTATTGCTCACCAGAGATAATTAGAACATGATGCACCCAGAGCTGTACTGAACTGTTTATGAACAAATATCTATAAGAAATAGAGTTCTGATTTTCTTCCAACAGTTTATGACTTATAGAAAGTTTTTTATAATGCAGGAATACTATTTTAAAATTGAAACTACCTTATATCTTTATCAACACTGTACTTTGATATATTCCAGTCAAGTGGTTTCAAACAGTACTTTTTTGTAAAGAATTAAGTGACATTAAGCTGAAACCGGAATTAGTTCTAGAATCCCTACCAGAAAACAATGATCTATAGCAGTATTTCAGTTACAATTTTCTGGAAGAACATATTGTAAATCACTGAAAATTTTACTAGTATATACTTTGGAGTATTCGGGAGTGAAATATCCACAGGCAAAAAACTGATTAAAAAATCCTACCTTCTGATTTCTCAATTACCACTTCTTTCTGAGCACTCCAGACCCTTTTTGGTGTACTACAAACTTAATTACATTGTATCTCTAAATTATTCTCTGCAGATTTATGTTCCGCATGGTCTTCCAGAGGCCGAAAGGCAAGGTTTGGCAATACTTACATTATGTGGTGGTCACATAATCCTTCAAGGAAGCATTTCAGCTGCCACGCTTTGTGACAAGAATGAGACTCAAACCATTGTGCAAACCCGAAATATAGTATAAGATACATGTCTTCAATAACCAAATGAAATACACAAAGTTACTTATTCAGGGATTTGACATGTTAGGATCCCTCACACCGTCTTTATTTACTGAAGCTGTTGAGTCAGTCAAAGTATAAAATAATGCTAAATAAGGCTTTAATTCTTTGGAGTCTTGGCAAGGCTAAGTCCTGAAAATTTAGTCAAATGTCAAGCCAGCTGTGGTCAGCCCTCACCAAATCACTTTTCCCTGAATTACTCATTTAAAAAGCCAACTGGCCAGGACCCAGCATATATGTAATGCATTGTGTATTGACATTGTGTAGCTGATACAGAGCTTAACATGATTTTCCAGGCAAACTTTGGAAATTTCCCAAATTATGTCCTGACACCACTGAAAAGATCAGACCACTGAAATGGAAATAGCTCTACAGCATAACCCTGTTTTTACTTGATTATGTAAATATTAGGACAACCTTAGAATTATGCCCAGAGACAAGTTCATTTCATTTAAATCTTTTGTTAGCTCTCAGAGGCAAAAATGTCTCACTGCTTATTTGCTTTATACTGGGGCT
The DNA here is from genome assembly GCF_047495875.1 of Pithys albifrons albifrons. Taxonomy (NCBI): domain Eukaryota; kingdom Metazoa; phylum Chordata; class Aves; order Passeriformes; family Thamnophilidae; genus Pithys; species Pithys albifrons. Next base: position 10,841,004 of record NC_092458.1, read on the forward strand.
GAAAAGGAAATACATGTAAAAAAAGTGTTTGTTTGAGTGTCTATCAGGGAAATCTACTTCTTCTGTGATAAAAGATACTGTGAGTTCCCAGGCAGAAGTGTGGTAACCTTCAACCCCAGCTCCACAGCCACTATCACTTCACAAGCACTGCATGACACAAAGTGGATGTACCTTCTATACCATTCTCTGGAACTATCTAGAAGTGACTGAAATGAAGATCTGACAAGTAGACAGAATTGAATTTCTAGTTTTAAGTGTGTGCAAGACTACACCTTTTTCTGTGGAAAGACCCACAGGTTGGATGAGAACTTCCATATGTATTGACCAGTCTGAGTCACACACCTACGACACAGGGTAGATACCTCCCTGCTTTGCCTCCAGGGACTACAGTACAAGGTAAATATGACCACCATGGCTGAGCCTCTGATTCTTCTCTCCCACATGTATGTGACACACAACAATGCAAATAGTCTGCTGTCTCCAAAGACAGACCATATTGGGAACAAATGATCTAAAGATGAATTAGGTCCAGCGAGCTGTAGTAGAACTATGGTTTTTCTAAGTGTGCTGTTTTATGTGAAGTGATTAAAAATGGCAATCTGTCAAACCAATCCTTTCTTCGTGTGATGAAGCATTAAAGATTTTCTCCAGACTCTATTATTTGTATTCCCTAAAGCCTTTAACAAGCTTACATGAATCTCTCTTTGCCTGGAATCATGGTTGTTTTTTCCCAGAACAGTGAATCTGTTTCACAATCACTCGCAGACATGAGGCCAATAAGATAACATTTCCCACATACTTTACATTCCAGTGTCTTGGAAGGGAGCTTTTAGATATGGTTGCTTAAAAGCAGTTGGAAGTTTGAATTAAAACGTCTTTGAATGTGGCTCTATGTCTCAGTCAGTCCATTTCTGGAAGCACTGAGTAATACTGATGTGTTGACAGAGTATGGCTACACAAATCCATTAGCAAAAGTCAATACCTGTTCAATAGAAAGCAAGAAACTCTTGTATGCAGCTGCAGCAGTAAAAAAAACCCCAACAAACTCAAATCCCAGAAAACCTAAAAGGTAGAAACTCTTTCTTTTCCAATAACAAATTTAAAAGAGCATTTTTTTAACTGGCTCTTGTCCAGTCTAACACAAACCTTCCCAAGGAGTAGGAGTTCATATGTTAATTCCAGTCTTCTCATGTTGTCATTCATCTATTAATATGGCAATTTATTTTTTTCAAACAAAATCCCCTTTTTGGTTTTTAAAGGAAAAATTGCCTCGTCATCCATGAACAAACAAAGGAGACTAGCGGTAGGTTTTCTTAGTGCATTAAGTAGAATTTGGTGAAGCATAAGGTTTTTCTTATTAGGCATAAGATTCTGCATCTCAAAGAGACTATGCACTGTCCATACTGGAAATCCAGAGAAAGAGTTTATATTTCCTCCAGACTGCCTAGGGAAGAATGCTGGTCATTCCACTTGTGCGCAAAAAATGACCATTTGAAAAGATCCCTTTTCAAAACAAAGTGTTGTTAGAATGGCTCATGAACATACTGTGTGCTTTGTAATTCTATTTTCTTAAAACTTATGGATTCTTATGGTGTGTGCTAATCTCACATATATGCAGACCCCCACCTCATCAAATCTGATACTGCAGGTACGTTGCAATGCAGAGGTATTGCATGAACCTTTACCTTGCTCCTCCTTCATCTGTAATATCACAGCATTTACACTGGGTGCTTGGTGTGACAGCAATCAGTCTTGGGGGCCGCTTCTTCTTCAGGGGAGGTGTTATGTTTCAGTGTGGTGATTTGGCTTAATAAGGAAGCTACGCTTTTACAGTGGTTTTTCTTTTCCTGTTTTTAATGGTGATAGGTGTTTACCTTAGAGAGAGCAAGGTCAAGAAAAAAAAGAAGTTCTTTGTTGTGGTCAGTTAAGCTCCCCATGGAAGTTCATTTCATGGCCTGTAAGCTGTCTCCAGGAGAGCTCTCCCCTGCCGAGAGAGAGGCATTACCCTCTGCTACAGAATTCCTTTCTGCTTAAGCGGTGATGTTAGCTGCAGCTCCACCCCAGAGTTCGAGCTGAGTGTTTGGATTTGCTCAATTTGAGCCACTAAGTGCCTTGAAGGTTTGGCATTTGCATAGATTGGGGGAAGTGATGTTAAAAGCTGATGCAAACTTGGTGCAGCCCATCTAGCCTGTGCTGCTGAGGAGAAAGCTCTCCATTAACAACAGAGCTCTTCACTTTACCCGTAGTGAGTGTCCTTTCAACAAGTAGGGTAATTCCAGTAAAACACAAAGGCACAGTTTTAACTATCTATTAAAAAGCAATGTTCATTTTTTCTCAAAGCTCATAACTTTGTGAATTCTCTGTAAAGACTTTGAATAAAGGTCAGGGATCTTGCATGACATTTCAGTGCAGAAACATCAAGGCTGGGATCTGATGGAGTCAATGCAGTGCCCATTTTGGTTAGTGCGAAACGCAGGGAGAACTGAAAACCTTGGGTGGATGATTGCCTCCTAGCTGCAGACCAGGTAATTTCAGACACTCAAGGGCTGGTAGGGGGATTCCATACCATGGAATTCCATGGTAATTGAAAGACCTCACTTATTTGGTCATTGTCTTTCACTAGAAGGCAATGGACTCTGAGATTTTCAGAAGAGACTTAAAGCCACCTGGGCAAGAGGAAGACTGCTTGCCAGTGTGTAATCAAGAATAAAAGGGTGCAGGAATTGAAGAGTACATAAGAAAATGTTATTTTGCTTTGTAACCTCATGAGGCGGCCCCTTACAACCGAAATTTGGTCCTGCAGTCAGGTTAAACCCTGCTTAGCTTCAGAATTGAATGCTTCTAAGCAGGAGTAGAAGCCCAAGGTAAGTCAGCTCCTTGACTCAAAGTGAAGGCAGTGGTTGAATTTTAGATGCTTCTGGGAGTTGAGTGTTACTTTACTTTTAAAGGTGTTAGTAGAGGCAGTAAACTGAACTTTAAGTCCCCACGGGCAAAAACGGCAAATACTGCTCTAATCCTAATGATCCTGGCACTCCCTGACATGAATTTAGCCAGGATGTCTATGATTGCAGTTCCCTCCTTCCATCCAACAAAATGCACCCGGGCAAGTTTGTACTTAGCTAATGAATGGGATTGGTTTATGGAAGGTGCAGTGAGCCCCAAAGCTGGTATGAAGATATGGTTGGACCATGTAGCTGGGAAAGTGGGAGTGGAAGAGAAAAAGAGAAAATTTAGGGGAAGGGTACATTTACCAGTATTAGAGTGATAGATACACTGCACAACTAAGGTAACCACAGCCTAAGGCACAGGCTGTTCAACATTTTAAGCAGATATGAAGCATCACTGCAGTCAAAAGAAGCAGCCATGGTCTTTTTGCTCCCTTCTAGTTCAGCCTTTCCAATGCCCTTCTCTTGTGCAGGCAGCATACATATACCTACAAAACAAACTGGAGGAACTTCTGGATGGAAAGCTGACTAGACAGCAAAGGTTTATATTTTAGCTGGTTATCTCAAAAAGATAGTAACTAAGGAACAATAACCTTAAATGCAGAACATATACTCCCGCCAGGGAAAGAGTCAGCTGCAGAAACAGTGCCTCAGCATGGTGAATCAAAAGTGAACAAACACCATATATTCAGAAGCAAACAACTTCTCACCAGTGTGAAGCCAATTCATCTAGATGCAGCTTTGTCTGTCCATTGCATACAAGACCAGAGAAGGATTAGGATGATCTGTACATACCAGACCACTGTGGTTTCGCATCCAAGTGAAAAAGGAGGGAGAACTGATGCTTGCCTGAGTATACTCCCTGCATTTATTTCCTGTGAGCTTCTTCCAAATGGAGAGCAATATTGCTACCATTTTTTGACTTTTCCCACATTGCCCTTTCATGAGGCCGTCCATAAAGCTTTTCTCCCAGAGTTTGTGAGCACTTATGTCTCTTACAGACATGAGGTCTCTGCCTTTCATTCATTATTGGTTGTGAAGGCACACAAAACACATTTCAGCTCTTTTCCACTTCTTTTGGTTTGTTTACAATTTTTTGTCTTCTTCCATTCACTGTCCATAAATGAGTGGGTTCTGGGGCCTCTGGGAATACAGTCTTGCTGTACTGGTGCAACAGGTGTAGCCCAGCTGGATCCCTCTGACACAGGCACATTTTCTGTGAGGTTACTGGCACCGTGGATGAGTGGGAACCACTCCTGTTATGTGTTCCACCTCTTGCTGCCAATTTTTGGCTGTTCTGTGTGCAGAATCATTGTTGCCTCTAGCTGTTGGGTGCAAGAGTGGATGCAATGTAGCCTGGTGCATGTTTGGAGTTGGAATTCCTTGGCTCCTGCCAGGCTACTTTCTGTCTTCTATGCGTGACATGAGGGCAACTGATATTTAAAATGTGAAAAAAAAATCCCAGAATCTTGAATCAACCCCCTACAAGTCTCAAGAGCTCAGGTTTACTGGACTGACTTGTTTTCACTTCCATGATTTTATCACTCACGGTGAAAGGGCCTTTAAAACAGAAAGTTTCCATTTCAGTTCTCATGTGAATGACAACGTATTGTCATAAAAGCATTCACAAGATAGCCACAGCTGCTGATCCTCATAGACTCAGACTGTCAGTGTCCAGCATCACACTGAACATGCTTGGAAGCTTTCAGCACTTCATAATTTGAGCTGAGCCTCTTGCTCTGAAGCGTTTTTAACCCAAACACTAAGCCTTTGACCAGAGATATGGTCTTTATTTTAGACTAAATCTGAACATAGTTTACATTACCTTCCTGTAAGTTGTAGTGACGAAGTGCTTTTCATTTATGGTTGGTATTAAACCTTAATTAATTTCTATGTGAAGAAGAACATTTTGGAATCATGTCATTTACTCATCTGCTCTTAAAAGTTCATATCATTAAATAAATCTTTATTTACATTAAATCTCTTTATTCCTGATTGCACATTTTTCAGTTTTTTTCACCCCTGTGTTTTCATAATTTTTGGTCCAAAACCTATATTTCAATCCACCAAAAAGAATGTGTGTTTGCAAGTATTCAGTTGCAACCATGCAGTCCAGTTTAGAGCTAATTTGACTGGGTGTGGAGGTCATATCACACTTCTCTTGCTGCATAGGCATAACATCTGGAATCATGTTTCTTGTGTGCATGCTATCAATTCCAAATGTAAAATCTTAGTTCTCCAAATATTAAGCAGCATTTGTTTGTAGTTTGGTACTCTGCTAAGCATTTCTGCCATGACCTCATTTGCTAGATTTTCAAGGAAAGGAATAGAGATGGGTTGCTCAACATACTGCTGCAGAATCAACCATGAACACTTGTGAGAGCTTTTATTTTTTGCTATTTATCCAAGTACAATTCTCAGTGATCAGAAAATCACTACCTGAAAAGTTGCACCAGTACCTCATTTAGAAGAGCTGAGACTTTACTGCAGCTTGACTTCTGTATAATTGAAATTATCTTACCACAAAAGAGCCAGGACAGTTCATTAAAAGGAGACTGACACAGGTTTCTTTCAAACATTTTAGCCTTTTTGTCTTCAGGTGGTCTTTAATGAAAGAGAGAGAAATGGGAAAGAAGGAAATATTTTTCTCAAAGGTACACTCTGTAAATAAAAATTACTCTTGCTTACATAGGGGGAGGCACTTTATATGCAGCTGTTGTCATGAAACTGGAGCTTCTAGAATAGTCAAACTAGCTTTTTCATTAAATATAATGAACATATTCAATGTAACTTCGAGTTTTGTAATAGTTATATTTTATTATGCCAAATGACCATAACCTGTCAAGTAAAATGTGTCCAGCAAGGGAGCAATGCCTCATTTGTTGTTTTGCAGTGCAACACAGAATAGTAATTAGAACAGAGGCAAAAAGTAATACAGTATATCCAGCCTACTGGTGTGAGCAGCATCTTGAGAAGGCCAAAATGCCAGAGTTCCTCCAATTTTTGATCTTCCAATTATGACAGCATAGTCTTGCACTCTGCAACTTGTTATCAGAGTAAACACTATTTGCAGTTCAGGTAGTGTAGGACAGCAGCCAGATGTTCCATTTGCTTATCCAGGGATGCCAAAACTCAGGAAGGTATTTTCAAGATTCTGGCTGCTGGTTTACACTAAACTTCAGTGAAAAATGCAAGTGGACAGGTGCAGCCCTTACCCTTTAAGGTAGTGCAATGGAGAACAGCTTACAAAATTGTCATGGAACAAGGCAGCAAGAGCCACTGCAGTCTCCGCCCCAATATAAGAACACACAGTCCAAGGCAATGACATCTCTACAGCATATGGTGTTTTGGTGGCTGTTGTTTAATAACGATTCATGAGTAAATGAAAAGGAATGAAGGAAAGTGACAGCAGACATATTTAAAAGAGGAGGCAGCAACACTGCACATAGAAAACATGGTCTGGGAAAATCAACAGGGAGCTTTTGGACATAGCACTGATTGTGAAATGGCCTTGGCACAGCAAGGAAAAAGAAGAACTCCTGCTCTTTCACTCCCGCTGTCTTCAAGAAAACTGAACATTATAAGCTTTTTGTAAATAAGTTTTTATCACAGATATGCGGTCTTAAATTCTCATGATCCAGTCAAACCTGAAGCACTCGTCTTTTTAACTGCCCTTGCAGATCTGGAGGTGAGCAACCTTATTACTGCCTGGGTTAACAAACTTGCAGACAAAAAGCAACTATTCTTTCCCATGTTTAAAGACAATTTAAACCAGGAAAAATGCAGGTTGATTTCTGAGTAGTATTAAAAAACAGTATTGTGTCATCTGCCTATGAACAGTCACTGTTTACAGTACATTGTAAAGGCAAATGGTGCAGTGTTCAGGTTTGGCCCCTCTCCCAATATCTGTATTCCTTTTCAGCTCTGCCACGCATGCAAAAACTCTGCACTCTGCTGAGTTTCTCCAAGGCCCAGACTTGGAGTATAAAGGGTCCTTTTGGTGTGAATGAGAGCCAAGGCCAAGAGCATAGCAAAAGCTTTCTCCTCACCTCATGGGTTACTTTTCACATCAGCTTCCCCAATCTGTCATTCTGTATGTTTGGTGTGTTTTCCTGGGAAGCAGCTATAAGGGCTCTGCTGTATGTATGTTCATGTGGCATCTCCACAGAGATGCAGAGAGGAGGAGGAGAGGTGCCCTCATGTGCTCAGCCTTTCCACACCTCTGGTCAAGTCCTTGTACATTGACATTTCCTTCTTTAGAGAGTTGCTTCAAATATCATGCAGTGGCATGTTAAAAAGCTAGACCTGTAAACCTGTATGAATTCAGTACAGGTACTGTGGAATCTGAAATCATGATGGGACAATATTGTGGGGCCTTTAGACTTAGCAGTGGCTACAGCTGTGACACCTTGCTTGCTCCTGAAGAAGAAAGGACTGTGCAGATGAAGAAAAGGAAGAAAGGCACAGCAGAACATAAGAACATTTACAGTCCTCATGAAGAGACATTAGAAAAAGTCAGCATGAGTAATACAATGGGAGCATAGAAAGCAAGTAATGGATTAGATATATTATTCCCATTTTCATGTCTGGGATGGTCAGATCTGAATGATTATTTGGTACTTCTGGATTACTTTTGTTAACTCCAGGCTTTCTTGTACCAGTTTTTCTATAAGTGTGTCTCAAAATGCTTAGTAAAGAACTCTTTTTGTGGTTAATAAACACTGAATATATGTTAGCCATATTGTGAACCATATAGTAAATATAAATTCCTCCAAAATGCCTGGAGAAAGTAATAATTTTGTGTGTCAACTATGAACAGCCCCATTATAGAAGGAAGAAATAATTTTTGTAAAGCACTTAAAATATTCAGATTTCTCACTTGAGACACAGTAAGTTGCTGAAGTTTTAGAACGTGCTAAGCCCTTACTTTCTGAAAATAATATACCTTCCATTTGGCATGTGAAAAAAATGGTTACATTACAAAAATTTAGATCACAGGATTTTATGAAAGGAAATTTACATTGCTTATAGAAAGTCTCTGTTGTGAAGAGTGGGCAAACATATGGATAACATAACAAGTTTGAACTTGAAATCTGAAACCCAACTTCAAAGTGTTGGAAAATGTTTGTTTAACTCAGAAAAAAACAATCTGTGCCTGCATCTGCAATTTCTAGTCCTTATACACCACAGAAATATTCAAAATAACACAGGGAAGAAATTACATAATCAATATTCTCATACAAACAGAACATGGACATATCTCAAAAGATATATGCTCTTCTGAAATGTAATGTGATTCATCACTCAGTGTGTGCTAACCTAAAGTGTACCTCTGCACACTACAAACCAAAGTAAGAGAAAAAAAAAGGTATCTGGTAACTAGAACAGTTTTGCAACAACACTGACAGATTTACCTTTTGAACCTTTGTGATAAATATATGAGCTCTAACTTTTAAGGTCTTACTATTTGAGCCTTTTTCAATACATATTTTCCATTTTGCTTGGTTTATTTTACATACAATAGGAAAGGAATCAAAATAATGGTTTTCAACTTACTCTCAGGGAAAGACTGAAATGCTGAACTACTTTATTACTTCTCACAATCTAAATTTTAAATTTCTCTAAGTCTGTGCTCACCAAAGCTCATTGCCTTTGCATCAGGAGGCTCTTGGAAAACACAGGATTTTTATAGGAGCCCATGTGCATTAGGAAGTGGGGCACTTGGACTACCAGGACCTTCAACAGTGCAGTTTGAGCACAGCACTGTTTTATATGGCACATTTTACCTGGCACTGAAAATGAGTAAGGAATGCCCACATGGTCTGAGAAGACATCTTCAAAATAAACATGTGATTATATCTGTGGCCATTAGTGACACGGTCTGAAGTGAAATGGCATCATACATGTTAAGCTTGTATTAATCTGTTTACAGCTTTGGGTTGTATATTGATACTAATCCATTTTACCTATTTGGTAGCTGGTATTTACCTAAGTCAACCTTTTTGACTGCTTAGAATAAAAAAGATTTCTAGTGTTATTGAATGGAAGATTTTAATTGGCCATCTTCAACTATTCTGTGTGTCTTCTCTTAGAACAACATGGGCTATGGTCTTATTTGATTTTATTTACAGTGGCATTAATCAGGGATGTATTTATTGAAGCCAATAGCATTATAAGAGGATTAGACTGGAGAAGGTGAGATAAGAAGTAGGCAGTAGCAACCTTGTGTTGTTCAGTGCTGGTTTTCTGACATGAATGAGTATTTAAAGAGCTACAGGAGCAGGAGAGATCCCAGGATTTTAGAAATACCTGTGAATGGAGTGCATTAGTTACACAGCAAATGTGTCTGTAGAAGTAGAGAGACAAAAAGGTTATGTTCCCTTTATTAGTTGTTATTATTAGAATACCTAGTGGTATAAAAATTACTGTCTTGAGCCTGAATCTGATCTCCCTGGGAGACCTGCCTGGCTGTGAACCTCCTGGGATATTAGAATGAGGCAGTTTGTGCACTGCTTTCCTAAAATTAGTAATTAGTCATAATCACACTTCAAAACTCTACACCCATTCCTCTAAGCATTTTTCTCTTTGTAACTTATAGAAGATTATTTGCCCACCTGAAAATTAGGGAATTTTCAGTATTTCAATCTATAGAAACCAGTTTATGGGTCACAGGGGCAATAATTTCTTCCTACATTTTATTACCATGTACAGAAAGAGGAATAAGAGGAGGCAACTCCCACACCTTAATACATAGCCTGTGAGTGCTTGCACTTAATGAAGGCAAAGTATTATTTTCTGGATTAATGAACTGTAAGCATAAAATAGGTTGTACCATTTGCTCCTGCACTCCCTTGCCACTTTTTAATATTTCCCAAGTTTGTTTCACAGTCAGCGAGAAGCCCTGTGGAGGATTATGGAGAACTTGCTCCATTCCACCCAAATTCTGGAGCCCCTCTGCCCTGTGCCCAAGGAAGAGGAGAGGACAGGCCATGTCTGTACACAGATCTGGGCAGACACAGGTAGACCAAAGCAGCATTTGCCAAAGATCCCCTTTGATGCCATGCGATTTAGCCCAAGAAACATATCCCAACATTTTTAGATGCTAAACTGAATGATATTATGCAGCCTCACATGGACACTGAATGGCAAATCCTCATGTAGGCAAAGCAAAAAGCATTTTCGAGTTACGTATAGTTGATCATAGCAATGTACAGCACTCATTCTGTTGTACAAGCCTCATTTGTTAAACAGTGTTTGGGCTGTGCTTTTGGCAACAGTGCTATTATAACCCTTGTTATATTCACTGTATGTTATAGCACCAGTAGAAAGGAAAAGGACAAAAAGGACTACAAAGGCAATATTCCTTCTGGAGCTGAGCAACTATGGAGAAGCCCAGGCATCAGCCTCTTCACTTGTGACTGCTAACCACAGCTCTGAGTACATGGTCCTGCAAACATCAGCAGTGGTTTTTGGTTGGGTAGAAATATCTGTTTCAGCAGTCATGGTGAAAACTTCACAGAGAGAAGCTTTTCCTATAGACTGATCTGATGGTCTCCTCTGGCCCTGCCGTGAAGGTGTAGCTGTTTCTGATGCAGATCTGGGCTTTTGCCTTCCTGCACTTAAGCAATTGAGCCTTTCCCATGTCAACACCTTTTTATTTCAGCCTGTGTGATAGGGCTGTCCTCTTTCTCACATGAATGTACATTACCTGGGAAAGTCAGACTCCCTGGGGAGGGAGCACAAATGGAAAAGGGGGTGGATGGGTATTGTGAGAGAGTTGCATGCTTTACATCTGGCCAGCTGAAGATACTGATGTTCCCAAACCCATTCAGGGATTAAAGGGATACTTCAGCACCCTGTCAGTACCAGAAGCGTGGTTGTAATTTTCTCAGTGCCATGAAATATTCTCATTTCCCACAGGCTGCAGAGTGGAATCCTAGTTTCCCCTGAGTTTAATAGAGGAATTTTGTATTTGCTGTTGACTATTTTTCTGCTATTATTCTTTAGTCTTCAGTTTCTGACTGATTTCTGATATGGAAAGCTGTGTAGGCATAGCTAAGAATTTAAGAGGGCAGAGATCCAAATACTATTAGTTAATGGGCACAATCACAGAAAATTAATATATGCAGAGTTAGTATGACTTTTTCCAAACAAATTCTTTCTTCATTAATACTTCTGAGAAGGACAATAGGTGTGCAGTTTTAGAGCAGGAGGGAGCACCAGGCAGTTGGAGGGCAGGCGTGTTGGTCAGGCTGGAGCTCTGTGACGTGGTTCCTAATGAGCAGGGATCAACACACATTACTTCAGCTTGCCAGATCAGTACCCAGTCTCCTGCATGCTCTCCAACCACTCATTCCAAAGCATTTTTTAAACTACAGGCTGTTGGAGTCTTACAGGCTTCATGTGACCACAAAGGCACGTACAGAAGCATATATGCATAAACAGCAATGAAATGATAACTGTTCCACTCCATCATTTAATGCTCATAATTTAGAAGAGGTTATTCATCTTGTTTTTCCTTTGACAAAAACGTGATGGATTTTTTAAAAATAATTTTAATATATTTTCTCAGTTCAGAAGTTTAAGAACAATCCTGTGCCTTTGGAGGGGTGGGGGTGGGGGGTGGGGGATGGGAAGAAAAGAACAAGAAAGAAAGGAGGGGGAAAGAAAAAACAGAAAGTCTGTCCAAGTATGAATTTCAGAGGGATAGCTGCAGCAGCCTCATTCTTCCCTCCTTCCCTTCCTCCCTTCCTCACTCCCCCACCCCTTTGTGTGCTAAAGTTACAACCCAAGGACTTGGAGACATTTCAAAGGAGCGTCACTAATGAAGACCACATGTGTGCTGCTCCTCTTGTTCAGCCCAGAACAAAGCTGAACTGTGAGAGCCTTCTCTCTGCGGGGCGAAAACCAGGTCCCACTTCCATCCTCAGTTACCCACCCACAGTTTATGAATGGGGCTTTCTCAGGTAACCACCACTTGGTATTAGAGCATTTTCAGAAGGAAATCAATCATCTTTCCAATAGGAAGCCAAAAGGCAGAGATCATGTATCTGCTTTGCCAAAATGTCAGTGGCAGCACCCAAACACCCACGCGCTGACAATGCTGCAGCCTTTGGCCTTCGTTCTCACACAGCAGTATCAGTGCGTTCACTGTGGCATTTTTACCTTTGTTTTTGGGATGCCTCCTCTGCATTTTCTCTGGAGCAGCATGAGGGTAGGTCTGTGGAGAGGTGAGCTGCAACAGGGCCTATTTTCTGAACATCAGCTGAGGAGGACACTGAAATTGAAGACCAAAGCACATAATTTCCCATCTCTGTTGAACATTAGCCATGTTTCAGGAAAGACTTTCACTAATTAATAAGAAGTTGATCCTCACGGGAATAGTTTTATCAGGCAAAATAAAGGAAACTGACACTTCAGTTTGTGATTTCATGTCCACTTGGTTCTCATTCTCAACAGTCTTCTGCAGTTTAATGCTGGTGGCTGCCCAGTCCAGCAGTGGTGATCTGGGAGTGAGGCACGTGGCTGTTTCCCTCATTTGGGTCCTTGTTTGGTTTATGAGGGGGCCGGCTCTATCTCCCAGCTGAGCTCCCAGTGCCCTCAGACCCTGACAGTGGCTAACAGCAGCAGTGCAGGGCAATGCCATGTGGGATTGGTGTGCCAGCCTCACTTCTCCTCTGACCCTCTTAGAAGGGTGACATCAATGGGAGGTAGTATTGGTCTCCTTAGACAAGCCAGCTGGCAGCTCATGGACTACTATGAATGTCAGAGCACAGGCTGTGTCACTGGGCAACTGAAGTGTCTTCCTTTCTGCATGACATATCACAGGGGAGTGGCTAGGAAGGGAATAGTCACCAGGCTTTCATTCCACAGACACCCAAAAAGGGCTGGGGAGTCTACCAAGGAGAAGGACAGGGCTGTCTGTGTGAAGGGACCAACTGACTGAGGGACTTGGAAACATGGCACATATCTTCAGATTGATTTCTTGGCAAGTAGTCACCTCTGTAGTTGTGCTATGTATGCACCGATGTGTTTCATGCTTAGATCCACGGGCCAATTTCAGCAGGCAGAAAGATCACAGGGATATTAATTTTCTAATTTGTTTATTAAAACACATGATGGGAGAGCCAAATCTTTCAAACTTCCTGGCATTAGGAGAAGCCAGCAGCAGTGGACAAGGACATGTTAGGATACAAAGAAGCTGCCCAGAAGACACCTATCTATCTACAAGCTGACAAAGCCATGGATGATTGACCATAGAGCAAGATAAAAGCACACACAGATAAAAGCCCAGTCCTCATGAATATAACCCTGCTGCTCTCTCAGGCAGGCAAGCTTTATGATGGAATAAATAAAGATGAAGGAGAGATAAAATAAGCAAACAAATCTGAAACACATCAAAGCCAGTGTACAGTAGCAGTTGCTGCTAAAGCTGTACCTATTTTCTGACAGGAAACTCTTCTACCACAATTGTCTTTTGGAGGCATTTCTGATTACCAACAGTATAGGAGTTTGTTTCTATAACAAATATATTCCTGTGGATGAAACCCCTAGTATTAAAAATAAATGGGAAGAGGGAAGTGGATTCCGTGAAAAAGTGACTACAGAGGAAGAGAAGTGACCTCTATGTGTTGGTTAGTGAGAAAAAAATTAGTGGAAGCATTTGAAAGATCATAGAACTTCATATAAAATCACTTTTAAGTACAGGATTAAACCGTAGTATATGTATGGAAGAAGACGTAGTCTGAGGATGGTTGTTTGTTCATAAGTGATCTAGGGTTAACAAAGCATTCCAGGGTTTTATGAAAGCACTTTTAAACAAATAAACATTACCCTGCAGTGTTTACAAGCTAAGCACTTCAACATAATCTCTATGCATGAGAACCTGGGAGGAAAACTGATTGAAATCCCATGATAAACTATTTTGTTTAATTGCTTAACCTCATGGCAGCAGAGAAAAGCAGATACAACAAATAATGAAAAAATGTCAATTTTTAAATTTCTAATACATTTCGTCACCCAAAGTGAAGTTTAGTAATCAACATGGAGTGCCTAAAATACTTCCACCCTGGAAGTTTCTCTTTAAAGTGGTATCTGGACCTTTGTTTTGCATAATATCAAAATGGCTGAGGTTTCTTTTTCCGGTGTAAGGTGACATTATGCAGACAGAGGGATTGCCACAGCCCTTGGGCAGTTCTTTGAAGCCTTGCCAGGCTGCAGTCTGTTCATCAAATAAGGCATCCTAAACATTTTTGCTGCTTCTGTATTTCTTTTCTGCCCATCAGGTTTTTTTCTTTTTTTTTTCCCCTGAGTATCTTGTCTGCCTTCTGAACACATCATGAGGTCTTTAGATCTGAACCAGCTGTAATTTCATTTAGTACTGATAAAATTAGATTGATTAGAACAGGGCTGTGCTCCTGGGGAAAGGAGAAGACAGCTCTGGAGTATGGTTGTGAACAGGAAGGTAATGAGGAGCTCCTCCGGAATTCTTCCCACATGGCCAAAAAGGGATTGTCCAATATTCCCGTCCTCTTGACTCTGGGGTACAGGAGTGCTGCTGCACAACCCCCTCGTCTAGGCAGGGGCCAGAGGTCTCAGCCTCCTGGCTGGTTTTTCTCTCTTGATCTCTGAGATCAGTGTGGATCTTTTGGGTGGGCTAATGCTGTTTCTCTGATCTGCTGAGTGAGCAGAGCAAGGCACAAGGAGTAGGTGTCCAGGTAATCCTAGCTGGCACTGCCTGCCCCAAGGTTACTCAGTGTGGAGTTTGTTGCCCTCATTTCTACTGACTCCAAAGGGACCTCCCATTGTGCCATGATTTAATTTTTTTAGGGGTGACTGACTTTCCAGAGCAGTTTGTCTTTATAGATATTATGAAGAAAATAAAATAAAATATGTAAAGCCAGGGAGAGGGGAGGGGGAATCTTTTTACCCCATATTTCAAAGTATTTCTTTGAATATTTTTATTGTGTAACAGATGTTGTCTTCACTAAGTCCCCCCTCATTTTTAAGGCTGACTTAACTGGCTTATTTTCCACAGTGAGCTGAGGCCATGGAAATGTCATTTCCATATGTCCAGCCACAGGCATGGCTGTGCTGGCTGCTGAGTGCTTCCAACACCAGTCCTATCAGCATAGTCCCAGCAGGGGCTGCTGCCTCTGCCACACCTCCTCTGGGCCATTTTGCTGACTGAGTCCACAATCTCTTGGATCAATGTAAAAAATAACCTTCTCTCTGAAGAAATGTAGACCAATTAGCAGTAGTGCTTTGGGTATTGGTAATCTCCTTTCTCTTACATCCATCACAAGCCCTGCTGTGCACAGATGCAGATGCCATTGCAATGCATGTGTGTAAATACATCTCCCATATCCATGATAGATTCAAATGTAGATACTCCTGTGGCAGGAGGTAGGTTTCTTTGAAAGCATCTACCTTTTTAGGAAGGGGAGAGCTAATAGTATTAAACACCAAAGCAGAACAGTATCCCTTAATTTTGATCCTTCAATAGTGATGTGCAAGAGCTTATGAAGTGATAAAGCATTTTAAGATTTTAAAGGCAAAGATTGTCACAGCACTATTGGCTGTGGAAACAAACTAATTGATTCAAACAGCAGTAACATTTTCTTTGAGTGAAGATGAGCTTTCAAGTGCTAGTATCTGTTTTGTCACTTTCCAACCCATTTTTGTCAGATATTCTATCCCTTGCCTCATAACTGTCAATAACATTCCCCTATCTCTTTAAAACCATGGTTATTGGCTCAGTCTGTTTGGAGACAGAAAGCTATTTTGACTTACAGGTTCAGTTCCTGTTGACTCAAAAGGGAGGAAGAAAATGCAGAAACTGAGAATGCAAACATTTCTTAACCCAGAAGTTACTAGCAGACAAATGCCTTTAAGGAATGCATTTGTTCACAAACTTTTAAAAATATTTTTTCTGCAGCTGAAATTTAGCCAGTTATTAATGTTTCTGTTACTCTCATTAGAAAGTATTATTTTTAATTCCTTTGCAGCAAAGTGTCCTATACAATGCATACAGGGTCATAACACAACTTTGACACTGAAATATGAAGAACAAAGCATTTTTTATTGCTCATATCAAGGAAGAGATTCTGGTGCTGCATGGTTATAAATGTAAAATGAAGGTGCCTTAATTTCAACAGCTGCAAGATCTTTTTAAATGGCTTTCTTGCCACCTTTTTGTCCAGATTATCATACTTGTTTGCACCTATTTTCAGAAAAAATCAAGTAGATGCTGCAGTGTCCGAGTCTTTATACAGGAGTATGGATTGCTTGACTGTAAGTGTGGCTTACTAATGAGAACAGAAGGCAGCTGTAAATCTCTGGCAAAACTTACATTTGGGTGTCAAACCACCACAATTGCTAATTTGAATTGTATGATTCACTTTAAAATTGCTGAATTCTAAAGATTATTTGTTGAAAGTTTTATAGGATTTCTTTTTTCATTTCTTTTCTAAGTGCAATAACTTAAGGCCAGATCAATAACTATGTAAGTACAAATATTCCCATCTCTACATAGAACATAGCCTAGACTGAACTCTATGAGTTTAAAAGGAAAATACGAATGTTCTCTTCAAATACCACTACTAGACTGGCAGTGGGGAAGGGCATTGTGTTTCCTGATTATAATAGGCTCCATCAAAGATGAAAAGTACTTCTGATTTAGATGTAATGACCATTGAAAATCAGGTTACCTTTCAAGTTTCCCACTCCTTTCTGAGTCTACATGTTTCTCTGTGGTGTTGAAGTCAAACTGTTCTTTCCTTCCCACCACTTTTCTCCAGTCAAAATTCCGTAAGAATAGATTTGCACCCATGTAACTGCTATGAACCTCTGGTAATGAGTGATTCTGGCTGAGGATCTAATAACCCTGATGGCTGTAGAGTAGCGCAAGACATATTTTAGCTATTTATATGGGATAAGAAGCTGTAAATCTAATCCAGTTCAGGGTTTGGATGGGCTAAGTGCACAGAGAGCACAGACCACAGAGCATTTGTTCTGGTGTAGAAAAACTGAATAATTAGCACACACTAATGCCTGCATGGAGGAATATTCACATTGCAGAGCCCTAGTAAGAAGGGCAAAAACTAAGCATAAAGCCAAATAAACTGCTCTGAGGACCCTGTGCATCTGAAGCAAATAAAAACCTCATTTCTAAGCTGTGACTGTAGATGTATATGTAAAGAGATACTGTGCATGTAAGATCTATGCTCTGTGGTTGTGTTTCCTTTGGGACAAGGCAGAATGATGACTCTTCATATTCACTGCACTTTGGTTAGGCTAATTACTAGGAACTACATGAATTTACAATGGATTTGCAATAAATAATTTATCCAACATATTGAAATCTAGTTTTATGTTACTCACTGTGTTATATTTGTAAACCAAGAAAGGACTTAACAACCGTGTACAAATCTTTGAAGCTATGTGTAGGTTTGGACCCCAACCCTGAATCTCAAGACCCTCCCAGGAGTCCAGTACCTGCTGAGCTAGGAGCTGAAATATGTGCTGACAGGTCTAAGCCCCTACCCCTGGGTGTTCGGGCCACTTAAGCCTTCTCGCCTCTGAAGCAGCTCAGCCTGGCCTGAGGCAAGAGTAAACAGAGCTTTAACTCTCTGTGGTTGCTTTGTCCAGGCTGGGCGAGTCAACTGGCTTTGAAATACAGAATGGTGTAAAGGGTCCCTTCTTTGAGCCCAGGTTTTTTTCACTCGTAAGGAAACATGGCCAGCATGAGAATAACTGTGTCCCCTCCTCATCAGACAGGTTGAAGACAGCATTCTTGATCTTATCAAAAGTCAAATATGACAGCATTAAATTCTAAATCCAAATTCAGCTGTGGACTTCAAAGGGAGGCTGGACAGTCTCTGCTCCAGTATGCATCTAAGACAGCATTTAATAGGCTCATCATCTAAAGAGATGCTTCAGGTACAGGCTTCATGATGGCCTTTCAGAGCAGAAAAAAAACCCTTATGAAATCAAGATTTGTCATGGGAAAAAGCTAAAAGCTGGGTAAAAGCCCAGTTTGTGGGAAGTTCATTTGATGAAGGAGAGTAGAAGGGTGATGACTGCATGGGAAATCACTCCATGTCAGCAGTACACATGGCTTGGTCACCCTTGGCCATTGGCTTGCATCTGCACTGCACTCCTCCCTGATGGAACCATTCAGATACTGTGAGTGATTTGGAGCCAGGCAAGGATTGGTCTTACCACTGATCAGCTGGGCTTGTCTCTGCAACACTGCCAGGCATTCACAGAGGTTTTCTAGGCAGTGTTCATGACCACATGCTGTCCTCACATGTTACCCTAGTGCTGCTACAGAAGCAAGGGCGATTCCATAGAGAAAAGTTTTCAGAATAACAGCCATGGAGGTCGGCAGACTTTCTACATACAGAAAAGCGATAGATAAGATATTCAAAAAGTGTTAGGTAAGATATTCAGTGCAACTAAACTTTATGTCAGAAAAAAAATATTGCTTGGCTCTAGGGAAAGTCTGATGTGCAAGGAAGTGGCAGTTTCTCTGCCTCCAGGGATTGGTCTTTGATTTGAGCAACAAATGGAAAAGATGCAAAGTTGTCTTTTGAGCATGCAGGCTGACTTTTTTTGCTGCAAGAAATGTCACCTCTTTCAGATCCTGTCTCCCTTTTGTCCCACTGTTTTGTGCAGCCAGGCCAGGAGGAAATAGCATGAATTCTGCTCTGATGGCTTTAGCCAGGAGAGGGGAAGATGAGTAGACCCAAAAACAGCAGGGCACATTTCCAGACCATGAACCCCTGACACAGCTCATGAACCTCTCCCTCTGGGATTTCTGCAGTGTATGGGAGTGGGAACTGTCTGAGCAGTCTGTGGGGCCCCCAAACATCTCTTTCTGGCTAGGAAGCAAAGGAAGGCTGCCTGAGACAGGTCTGGGCTCTTCCCGGAGGTTTTCCATGGAGTTTAACGGTGATCTCGGAGGTAGCATTTAACTGACGTACATGGCCTGCCCTTTTGAATTGGAATTAAAACCTTATTTCAGATCCAATTTAGAATGTGATGAAAAAAGGAAAAAGGAAGTCTGAGGAAATTTCTCTCACCCTCTCAGTTTTCTCCATGTGGGTTGCACCATGCTAATGCTGGCCCTGTCGCTCTGGAGAGCGGGCAGAAAGCCGTCTGCCTGAATGGGGCAGGCAGCAGCATTCCTCCAGACCTGGGGATGAGGGTGGGGCTTAATGAGCCAAGGGAAAAAAAATGTCAACATCTGTCTGTCACTGCACGGCCAATGGCCAATTATTTTTTTTTCCCTGCCTCCCTAAGCTGCAGTTAGACAAAGCTGCCGAGTTCCCGGCTTTGTTGCCTGTGCCATTTCCCACCACTGCTCCACCTCTGATATGCTAATAGCAAAACTGAACGGTTTTGTGCAGCTGAAAAGGATCTTTGGGCACATTCACGGGGTCAACAATCCCAACTGCTGTGATAGGGCTCAGCCTGCTGCGCCAGAACCTGGTGCCAGGGGACTTCCCTCCTTTTCGGGGGAATAAATAAAAGTAGTGAAAGTAGTGGAATTAACCATCTGGCTGTCTTGGTGCCCAGAAACTTAACTGAGCAAATTATGACACGGTAACATAATATACACCCCTCTTATATTTCTGGACTGACAATCAACAACTTGGGCTGTGCTTTCCAGCTTTAATTGCTGTCTAGCCAGATGCAGCCTAAGAGCTGAGAAAGGACCATCTCCTCTCTGCTTCAGAGCACCACAGAGCAGTGAGGTGGTTACAGAAATACTGCTGTGTGTATAGAGTTGGCTTTGCACGCGTTAAAGCAAAAGTAACACTGACAAACAGCCTTTTGTTTAGAAAATAAACCCTGTCATACATGCAATGCTGGACACAGAAAGAAACTTGATGACCTAATCCTATCTATTGTGTAGCAATAGTAATGCACTTAAGTACTAAGCAGAAGAATAATTACCGAGTTTATTGGGTGATGAGTTTCCCATTCACTGATGTTGTGCAAGTGCGAGGGGAAATAGACTGTAGCACCAGAGACAAGGTGCTCATAAGTCTGTGACAAATTGATTTTGAAGTATTTATCGCTTATAATTAGTCACCTGAACTAAGTATGAATGCTGTGAATGATATGCCATTCCTTCTGCTGGTGCTGTACTAATGCCATCATTGCTTTATAAAAAACTGCAGCGAGTTGGCAGGTTCTTGGATGGTAAATTTTGAAGCACTTTTGCAAGCAAACTAATGTTTATAAGCACAGTAATTTGCCATCATGATTCAAAACAACTATGACATATGCAACTGTGCCAGCTTTGACTGCAAGCACCCTGTGAAAACTGCTCAACATAAGGCCCAATGACAAGGGATAAAAGCTAAAGAAATTTAAAAGCTGAATAAGCAAAGCAGTCTGATGATCCGATGGCTTCCACTTGACCTTGAGCAGAGACCTGGGTAAAGCTGGATGAATTCTCCAGCCACAAAAAAGGTGATAGTTGTGTTGTTTATAAGACTATAATTTAATATAGTTTGCATGGTAAATAGTGCTGTAAGAAAAGCTGACCTATGCACAGCTTGCATTATCTTCTCTTCGTAAAACATGCTTGAAAGCAATGAGAGAAATGTGGATTGTCTGGACCCAGAATCAGTTCACAGTGAAGACTGATACTTATTCCTAAACAGAAGTATCAAGATGAACATTTTCTTCTCATTTTTAAAGAAGTTCATCTTTGTCAACTCTCTCTTTTCTGGCTGTGCTGAAAGGCACTTAGGCATCATCACCTGTGCCATGGTCTTGCAGCTCTTTCTTGCATGTTTACACTGGCTTCCACATCCCCTGCAGAGTGTTCACCCAGATCCTGGGAAGTGTTCCTAGCAATGCCTTCTGCTGCTTTCCAGGGAAGGACTTTTATAAAAAGCACACACTGCATGAAGGAGGAAGCAGATGCAGGCTTACTCTGCACAGGGCTCTGCAGTTCCTGGCATATGGTGGATAGTTAAAAAAAAAGGGTCTGAATGGTGTGAAAATCTATTCATCCTGTATCACAGAGAATAAATTAATTCTTTCTGGTCATATGCTTCATGTTGTCCTGGCTGCACCCGCCCATGCTGTTATGAAGGAATGCTTTATACTCACAAGCTGTACAGATCAGAGCAACACTCTGTGCTGATTTTCTGCATGACAAAGGCCAAAGATTTTAATTCAAACAATTTTTTGTCTGATAATACTTGTACCTTTGATGAAATGAACCCAGGCCTGATTTATGATTATAAGAGGACAGAAAATCCAGCATGATGGTAAGTATGCTGCCCCAGTAGCATGTTGCCACTCACATTGGAAAACTTTATCCATGGTCTAATGTTTTCTGTATTTAGACTCTATCTGATGGCTTTGGCTACACTGAGGCCTAGGTTTACAGTTCCTGCTGCTCATCTGTCCCATAGTTTTTCTCCTGATCCCCAAGGCCATGAAACAGCTGTTCATGTTCAGTGTCCTTCTGGGCATGCGTGAGCTCCTGTGAGGCAGGAAGGGCTCGAGAAAGTGGATTCCATACTCCTCAGTCCTCTTCCATTCCCTGTAGGCCTGCACTTGCCCAAATCATCTGCAAAACTCTTCTTTTATAAAATAAATAGACTCAGTTTAATTTAATCTCTCTGGCACTCTTCCAAGAATCACTTTTTGCAGGTCTTCCCTGAAATTGTTTAATTTGTCAGAAGTCTTTCAAGGTCCAGGCACTGTACATTTGTAGTAAAGAAAGGTGGAAAACCACATTTAAATTAAACTGATAGGCTCAAATTTACTATTTGATTTTCTTTATTTTTGATGGCTTGTTTGGCTACTCTTGCTATCTAAAATAGAGAAGGTTTATAGACTTGTTGACAGGTCCTTGCTCTCTGCCTATTTCCCAAGGATTCCAGCGTGTTGCCTCACACACCATATACTACCTCAAAACACATAACCAAGATAAGCAGTTAATGATATATTAAAAATTTGCTCTCCAATAAAATCAAATAACAACTGTTACTTTTAAATACTATAAAAATTTTAAGTGTTTCTCTTTACTGAATGCCAGTGATAAACAAACAGATTTGGAGGAAATCAGAACTTTCTATTATAGATTACTCTTAGAATAATTTCAAACCTATAAGCTTTCTTGGCCTTTCTTCCCTGAAAAAAATTGGAGTAGAGCAGTGCATGTGTTTCTGGGTGTGTGTCTGTAGAATCTTCATGACGCTGTGATGGCTGTGGGTCTGGCTTTCCCAGCTGGAGGACAGCAACTCCTATTTGTTGGACCTTGAACGTCGTCTAGAAAGCTACCCCAGCCCTTCACTTGCAGGCAGATTCAGCCCCATCACCTGAACATCTACTCTGTTCATCCCTTAGGTCTGAATAGACTCCGTGTTAGAAGATGTCCCCACTCTGGGAGCTGGAAAAAAGCATAGTCCTAAGACTGGTTCCTGAAACAGGTGTGGATTTATTTATGGTGAGAAGGAGCATCTTCTCTGGAAACTCCACCTGTTCCCAGTTACATCCCACATTAATGGTGCCTGGCTGCCTTTTTTCCCCTCCCCATCATTCACACTGCAGATAGAGCTCCCTCCCAAAGAAAACAGACTTTGTACTTTAAAAGAAGTGAAACCAGAAATTTATCCGCATCATACATTTCCAGAGCTGAGTTTTCAGTAAAAGAAACCATGCCACCTTGCACAAATCAGCCACTGAGAGAGTTACACCCATGGGGCAGGGATAACTCTGCACATTGTAGTTTATATGAGTGGTACATCCTCACAGACACCAAGAAAGTGATGTGTCTGACAGTCACCTCTGGCTGTTCATACAACCATGCTGCCTGCAAGGTGGTGAGAGCAGGTGCAAAGTCTTTCCTCCCAGGTGTATTTCACAGTGCTTAGTACACATCTGTCAGCCTATACTTCACAGTGGGGAATTAGACCTACCTGAGCAAATCTGGTACTGGACTTCTTTCTTTGTTGTACCCGAAAGCGTAGCAGATTCCATTACATCTCTTGAACCTCCCATATTTTCTTTTTTTTTTTTTCTTTTTTAATTAGCCTTTGGGATGTGGGGCACAATCTTGTGCTGACTAGGTCCTGTTAGAGTTCAGACTGGCATGAGGGAAGGAAGGGGAACATGTAGAAGTGAGAAGTAGAGAGAGATGAGGCACTGCACAACTGCACTCTCCTCCCATCCTTGAAAAACATCCCTAACTGAATGTGCTAGTCTTGCAGGTGGGTGTGCCCATCAACAACATTATTGAATAGCATAATGCCTGAAGGTGCCAATCAGTATACTAGACAATGACCAAACCTGTGGGAACAAGAAACTGTTGCCTGATGTGTAGAAACTACTGAGTACTGGCCAGATGCAAAATAGCCTTGTACATAGCTGAAAAGGCTATTGTTTTTCAGAGGCTGCTATTTTTGTGCTCATACAACAGTCACAGAGATATGTCTGACCCATGAAAGGCCTGCATCCTCTATTTTATGTGTAATTGCAGTAGCTCTAATTACTATAGCCTCAGAAGAAACCCAAACAATTGTTCTTCCTCTTGGTAGGTTTAGAAGACTAACAGGTGGGGAACAGAATGCATACAAACATGTATATAAGCATATGCAAACACACATGGATACTTGCATATCTTTTTCTGTGAAATACATCACAAATACAACCCAAATATGGAGCAGCTGAAATAACAGGCCTATTGGCATAAAGTCACATGTTAGATGCTGAAGTCAGTCCCGCTGCACCTGCAGTAAGCTGAAAGCAAAAGAGCAAATAAGTATACAATCTACCCTCTTTGTTTCTCCTACTTAATGCAGACTGCAAATGTATTTAAATTGTTCAACCTGGTCTTGAAATTTGAAGTAACAGCATACTTTTGATTATGGTGTGAAATAAGCCATAACACTTCAAAATAAGGATGTGTAATGATTTCAGAAGCCTTCTTTCCCTTTTGTAGATTATATATAATACCAGGCTTTGGTCCAATTTCTATCTTAAGTGAATATTGGGGAGGCAAGTGGAAATGTTTATTTTAGCAACTGGGCAATTCAAAATTTTTTTTCTCAAATGCAGAGGCTCTGAGAAGGCTCCACAGCGACAGTTCAGTGTCAGAGTTGGGGATCTGCATGGGGTGACTGGGGGGTTTTGGCAGCATTTGTCTGTGGACAATGGGACAGTGTGAGCTGTCAGGAGGAAGCCTTGCCTCACATCTTTTGCAAGCTGTTTAATCTGAACTGGTTGAAAAGGTCCAGGAAATCAGGTGACCTGGACAAAACTATTCTTACAGGGCAGTTATCCATGCTTTTTCAATGGTTTGGTGCCCTATCTAACAATGTGTCATTCATTCTAGAACAAGTGAAAGCCTATAAAGCTCTGTCTATTAATATTTCACAGGCTTTGGACTGGACCTGATATTTTAGAGACCTCAACTCGACAAATCTGCAGTATGGCTTTTCAGGATACATTTGCACTGGAGCAACAAATATTCTGTGTTTATTCAGGAATGACCTATGGACTTCAGATGCTGGGATTAATAAGCCCTTCCCTTCAGAGGCAGGTAGACCAGTGCCTGAACTGGGAAGAGTATATTTGGGTGTTGGACCATCATCTGTAGGAGACCTTGCAGTGCCTGTTTAGAAAAGAGCCCTTGCCAGCTGCCTCTTCTGCCTCTTTTTTCAGAGACCATCACTGTCCTGGAGTCAGTGGAAGAAAGTCTTCTTCCACAGGATCCTGCGTCTGAGATCAAATCACTCATGAAGCTGCTGCAGTACAATACTGGGTTTTTCCTGAGGTGCTGGTGTGTGTAGACCTTGGTCAGCCCTGCTGTGGGAATAGCAGATGGGTAAATGGTGATGAATCACCAGAAGGCTGAGGACCAAAATCATCTTCTACTACACCATGGTTAACATCCACTTTTCTGGAGTGATGCTGCTCATCCCAGGCATGATGCCCATGAGGAATCTACCTTGTCTACTGTACCTCTAGTTTCACATGGTATCTGCTTTAATCTTTCATTGTCATTGCAAAGCAACGAGGAATTAACTACTCTGCCCATTCTCTTCATTTGTGCCTGGGGCTTTTCTAGTAGTCACTGCCTACATGCAGTTTCCAGTATTCGAAGAAGAAATTGCACACCTGGGCATGATGGGAAATTTCACTCTCAAACAACTTTCTGCTATGTTTATCCCTACAAATTTCAATTGCTAAAAGAGCAGATGGCCTGGAAATATAAACTTTATTATCCATAACAGAGGAGGGACTGTAGCAGATGAGAACATGCAGTGCTCATGCTTTTGTAAATAGCCCAGTGATGTCTTTAAAATAGGAAGAGGAAAGGTCTGGCTTGTCCTGGGAAAGCTGAGACAGCCACAGGTTTAGGTGTAATTCACAATGAGGTGCAGCATACAGTAACCTTACCTGATGATGTTTTATACCTGCTCTTTGTCTGTGAATAATGGAAGATGGTGCTGCCAGAGGAGAAAGGACAATTTCTGCTATTAGCTCTATTAGCAATTTCTTTCTATCTAACTCTGAGTTATTTTTGCTTATCAAGTCCTTTTCTTTTTCTTTTTTTCTGAGTTGTTTATGAAATATGAAGGAAGAATATTTATATATTCTATTCTCCGTTATGACCACTCCAATCAGTGGCTCTGTGTGTGTGCACCAACATGAGTGTTGTGTTCAAGGACTGTTAAATGTCATGTAACTGAACCAGAGCATTTCATTCTCATGGCACTGACAAGCTCCACTCATGCATAGCACATGCCTTTCCTTAGCTCAAAACAGATGTTTCCCTTGACAGATCCCTCTCTGGATTCCTGAAAATAAAGTTGGGTAAAATTTTGTGGACTTTATTTCATTGTTTGCTTTTTGTTTTGTTTTGTTCTTTTTTTTTTTTTTCTGTTGAAACACTTAAGTATGTCCACAAACTGAATGGGAGACATGAAAGACAACAAGAAAATAGATGTTTCTGAATTATTGACCTCTTTCCTCTCCATAATAAATGATGGTAAATAGCTATTCTCAGGGCCATGGCTGTAATGAGAAACACTGCTGTGGCTGCATTTCCCTTCTCTGTAATGCAGAGGCCCTGCAGCTGAATCCCACTTAGGACTGAGAATGTCATCTTTTCTCATGACTGTAATATTCCTGATGCTCAGCATTTTGTTGCAATGTTATTCAGACTGGCGTTATAATAATAAAAAAAATCATGTGTCTTGGCTTATCGAGCTGCTTGTCAGACTTGGTTTGAGCACTCTCATGCAGACAGAAATGACTCCCTAGTACTGTTCTGATAAACCGTGCTCCTTGATGGCGGAGATTGTCATTAAAGGAAACTGGTTTTAAGTCATTCATAGGGAAAACTAGTTGAGAAACAGAATTGTTATCCATCTGCACTGTGTATAATGCTATTTACACTAAAAGGAAGGTTAGACTTGAGCAAGCATGCTGTACTGAAGCAGGAAAAAATCAAAATTATCAGCTAAAATGTTTGCATGCCTGGGGAAAAGAACGTTTTTTAACAGAAGAAATTATTTCTGTGTCTGTAGCACATATTTCACTTTGCATTAAAAAAACCAGATACTGTTTTGAGTTATGTTTGCAGGGTTATGTACATGTGTTTCATTTGTGTGGGGTTAATAACAGAAAGAATTGGGGGAGAATATGAAGGAGTTAAATAT
This sequence comes from Pithys albifrons albifrons, assembly GCF_047495875.1. Classification (NCBI taxonomy): domain Eukaryota; kingdom Metazoa; phylum Chordata; class Aves; order Passeriformes; family Thamnophilidae; genus Pithys; species Pithys albifrons. Next base: position 10,867,648 of record NC_092458.1, read on the forward strand.
ATTTCTGTCTGCCAATAGTTATGCTTCTAGGTAATGTAGCAAATTTGCCTTTATAGTTGCTCAGTGTTTCTCTAAAATTCCTTCTTCTCCTGTTTAGAGATTCCCTTTGAAACACAGGACCATGAAGGGCTCTCATATCTTTGCTCTCAGTCGGTAGAAATAGCACCTACAATAAAGGCCAGTCTATATTCATGCGACTCATTGTTGTGATGACTCATATGGATTCACTTGGAGGACAAACCAGATATGTACAACTGAGCACACTTAAAGCAGGAACCCAGAAGATCTGTGCTGTGATGAGTTTGCTGCCTGGTCTGTGACTGCAAAAGGCTGGTTTGGTGCTCAGCATCTGCAGGAGGCTGGGACTGGCCAAAGCTACAGTTTGACCAAGTGTCCTCTGTTATTTTCCTGAAATAGGAAACTCAAAACCATCAAACAGTGTTGCAAAATCATATCTTGCTCTTCAGAAGCCGTGACTTTCATTTGACTAAGGCCTTTGAAAGTGGCGCTGTCAAAGTAAATGAGCTCATACTCTAAATTGTGAATCATTATGTGAATACTGCTTTACTGTAGCTCCACTTATCTTTATTGATTTGGTTGTACAGAGCTATCATGACTTGAAGAACAGGATGAGAAGTCCTGATGCATTCCTGGATAAATACAGGCATGATATACAGAGGAGTATGCTGAAGATGTTATCTAAGTTTAAAATAACCTTACTAAATTCAGTAAACACTCCTGGAAGGATCATATTCACAGCTAATAACTGCTGTTTCCAAGTTTTAAAAGTATTCCTCCTCCACAAAAAACATCTGCAAAGGTGATGGCCATGTGAGATACTTGGATCAATTTTATAGGAGGCAGTGCACGTGAGTCAGTCTGTTCCCATTACAGCTCAAACTTAAAATAGCTTGCTGTAAATAATCTTTCATGCATAACAAAAGCTTGTACAATTCCTGAAAATTAATTCATCACCCACACTGACATGCTAAGGACTGAGATAGTTTCTGGTGTTGTGTGGTTTCCTAGGAGGGCATGTCCAGGGAAATTACTGAAGCCTGACATTTTTGAAATATCTCTTTATTTTCTTAGGGTCAAATTAATCACTTGTGCAAACTGGCCTATTTCTTTCAAAATCAGCTGAGAATTTCTGAGCACAAAAAAATAATTGAAAGTGTTATAGCAGGCCTGTGGGTTCTCTTTTTAAGATGTAAAATCAGCTGGTCCATAAAGGTCATATTGCATGTCCCAGTCCAGCATGGAATGGTTCCCTTACTCTTAGACCAGGCTGTAGCTGATGAACCAGGCTGTAAAGTGTTAGGACAAACTCAAGAGTATCTCCCAATGTAGTGGGGAAAACAATCTCTTTCCTGTTTTAAATACAATTGTCTCTCATGAAAATTAAATCTATCAGCCATGGTCTTTCAGAAAGGAAGAGAGGAGGTAATCTTTCAGCATCTCTGTCTTCCGAAACACCCTGGAAAGAACCTGCATCTACTTCTCATTTTACAGATGCCAGAGATGCCAGCAAAGACATAGAAATCCCTGGAGATTTCATGTTTCTGCAAGCATTAATTACTTGCCCCCACAGTGGTGACACAGGCTGCAGCACGTCTCTTCTGATGAGCTTGCACACCAAACAGACAAAGAGGTGTGGGGAGGGAAGGACGATGAACATAACCAAGGATATTCGACAGGACTGAAGCAAAGGTGAGACCAGTGTGCAAATTTCATGTTTACCTCAGGGTTTCTCTGGGGAAGTTTTAAAACCTGCCATGTTCTATGCCTGCAATTTGGTTAGTAGAGGCAGGTATGTGGGGGCAGAGAAGACTGCTGTAACCCCTTTACCATGCTCAGCCACTGCTTCTGCTTACACACCTGAAGCAGAGTGGTGATGCCATGTGCTGCCTTCTTTATCACTATGACTGTCCATGGCCCCAACCTGTTACCAAAAGCAGAAAAACAGGCACAAATAAATAATCTCATTGAGAAAATCAAACCTGTTCAAGTAGAAGGGAAGATGCAGGTAAGCCATGAGCTGCAGCCAGCCAGCAAGAAAGCTTTAGCCAGTTTGTAGTTGTTTTCTCAATGGGGAGAAAAACAGACATGAGAACTTATAGTATCTTGACTGCCAAATCTCAGGAAAAAGTACTTTTTCCTTCACAGCTATTGTGCCCTTCTGGGGGTGTGTGAGGCATATTTACTTTGTGGGGAGAGTAAAAGCTGGGAGGTGGCAGACATGAGAAAATTATCTTCCTGAATGTGTAAGTAAGACACTTTTTTACTTGTAGAATAAAATAAGAAATGCTATAGTATGAAGATCAGACACTAGGGCTGTGATAGAAGAGGATCAGTCACAAAGAGGGACCATAAATGGGATATGTGGGCATGAAGGAGGAAGGATATTTGCTCTTCTAGTGTCAGTGAATTAATGGTACTGTAAATTTATGTATTGCAGTCACTTTTCAGAGCGGAAATCAATTGCCAACAGCAGAAGCAACAACAACAGAGTCATGACAAACCCATCCAGAAAACCACAGCAGTGACTTTGCATTTAGCTGTAGCTGTATTTTCAACTGGAGAGTGTTGGTGAAACAATGCAGCAACACTGTCACAGGTCTATATCCAGAAGGTCCTTTCAAGAATTTGTTATGGAGTTAATATGCATGTTGTTGCTCTTTGATGAGATTTCAGTTGTCAGCTGTCTGTGGGGACCCAGGAAATGCCCCTGTGAAGGCTCAGAGGCAGGAAATCTGGCTGTTGGAAAAAGGCTTCCAGCTTCAGAAAATTACTAGAAAAGGCTTTTCTTAGATCCTCAACCCATCGGCAGGCCTTGCCCCTGGGGAAGCCCTGGGTATGCCCCAGTGTGAAGGTGTGCAAGTCTGTGCCTGCTGCAGCCCAAGGGCAGGTTCTACCTATGCAGATGGAGATAATTCTGGGGCCTCTGTGGGTTGGGGGCAGGCATAGCAAGGTCTTGTGTCATCTTGTGACAGCCAGAATAGACAACAGGAGATATCTATTAGGACTGTGTTTCAGATGGAGGAGCTTCTGGTGACTCCCCCTTTGCCATGGATATTCTCCACCTCCCTTGGTGCAGATTACCTGGGAACTGATCAAACTATTACAGCAATGTTTTAATGAGTTTGCAGAAGGCATGAAGCTGCAGTTTTGGTAAGTGAACAATCTCATGCATATCAATGTGACTATTACCTACTGAGCTTAGAGATAGAGGTTGAAGTAGAACCATGAGCTATTTAATTTTTGATCACTTAAAAGATGCATCTGCCTCATTCCATAGTGTTGAACTGCCTCTCATGCCTGCACATGATATCAAGCCCAGCTGCACAAACTCACATCTTTCCACCAGACAATTTAAATGTGTCTCTCATCAAGGAGAAAATCAGTGGCCCTCTGCAAGTTTAGCATGTGGGCAGTATTAAAGACATCACTGTTAATACCAGGATAAACATACAGAGTGCTGAAAACTCCAATTTTCCCCAGGAGGCTGCCTCTCATTTCTCTGTTTTTATTTTGATCAGAATTTTGAATTACTGTAGGACAGAAATTCTGTGTCATCTCTTCTAAAGCTAGGCTTTTGTTGCAAAAGACATATAAGATCTTGTCAAATGAATTTGCAACAAACTCATTCCTCCTGAGAGGGGAAAAGGAAGTTTCTTGACAGTAAGAAAGGGCTTAGTGTGGTTTAAGTGCTATAACCTGTCTTCTCTGGCTGCAAAAGAGCCCAGATCTTCTGTAGATTCCTTGTATTTGCCATTTGAAAGTCTCAGACCAAAAGTTACATCTACAGTGTTGCTGGCCACTAATGTTTTAGCATCTGAATTGCTCCATAATGAAGAGGTGGCTTAGGAAGTCAGGCGATGGTTAGGGACCATGTGTTGCAGTCAGAGGTGACCCTTAGTGTGTGGAAGCCAGCACTTTCCTTATCTGCACAGCAGAAGTGCTAGGAGCTGGTGCTTGGTCTCACGAATGATGTCAACTAAGTGGGAAATAGTACTGGTGACACGGTTCTGGTGACACCTGCTCGTTTGAGGGCAGAACAGGCTGCTGCTGGCCCACATGCCCAGTGAGACAGCTGAGCACATTTCAGTGGCAAATCCCAAATACAACTCTGTGAGATGAAAACATCTGAAATCATAAAAAAATGAATGTGCAAGTAAACAAGTGTAGATGTGGTTGTAGATTTGATGAGTGTTTTAGTCAAATGTGTCATTTTTTTGAAGAATATGGAAAACATCAAATACAAAAGGGGTGACTGATTTTAGAAACTTGAGTCTCTTCTGGATATTTTTTCCTCTTATCATAGATTCATAGAAAGGTTTGGGTTGGAAGGGACCTTAGAAATCATCTAGTCCCAATCCCTTTGACATGGGCAGGGGCACCTTCCACTAGAACAGATTGCTCAAAGACCCCTTCAACCAGGCTTTGAACACTTCCAGGGGTGGGGTATTGACAACTTCTTTGGGCAATCTGTTCCAGTGCCTCACCACCCTCACAGTAAAGATGCTTCACTTTCTTTTTTCTTTTACTTACTATTATTGTCTTCAGCTACTGTTAAGGCACCTCTTGGGGTCTCCTTTGATAATAGTTTTTGCATCTCACAATAACAGGTCTTTCCCTTCTTCTGGTGTAGCCTCTACTTCCTCTGGAGTGTCCTTTCTGCCTTGCTCTGTAGCCACTTTTCACCAGCTGGGACATCACACACACACAAACACATGCACTTCCCAAAAACGATTGTGTGTGCTGACCACTGCAATCCATCCACCTGGCTCTGCTCTCTGGAATACTCTAAGGCTCCTGAAATGAACACTTCACACTTTCAGGTCAGACATCTGTGTTTTCTGAATATGTTTTTTTAACAGGCGAGTTGGAATGGAAAGAGACAATTTTCTCACTTACTGTACCTTATTCCAGCATTCCTTTCTACAAGTGATGTTCATAATGTCCCAGTGCATACGTAGCAATATGTGAATGTGGATACATTGTACTGGTGGGGCAATGTCTCATGTCAGTGTACAGACTGAGATGCACCAGGAACTCCAGCCAAACTGGTTTTCCAAGCCTGTTGGTGAGGATGCTGTAAGGTGAAAAAGCAGATTGGAGTGTTATTTAACTATGTGTGTTGAATGGGGATGTAGGGGTGGATATAATTTGAATAGGCCTGTTATTTTGCTGCAATTAATTACTCATTGTGGATAGACTAGTGAAAATAGACAGCAGTTCTTTGGTGTTGGGATGCTTTGCCTCTTCTCCACCACTTAGAAAACTAGCTCTGAACTCCACTCATTTAACAGCAAGGGAAAAGCTTTATCAGAGAGGATATAACAAGTGTTCCTCTCACACAAATACTTTTTCAGTGTCTTCACAAGCTCCTGTGCCTGACTTACAAGGGACAGCAGAGACTGACTTGCCCAAGGCTCGTGTTTGGATGTGTGTCTTTAGTTCCGGGGAAAATGTTTAACCCGGAGCCTGCCCTGGTGAATCACCACTGCACAGCTGTGGCACCTATGTGGTGTCTCACACTGGGCACATGTGTTCAGCAGAGCTCTCTGAGTGGTACTGGTGCTCACCTCTCCCTGGGATGTCCCTTCTAGGTCTGTTTCCCCAAATCCTCAGTTTCTGTCAGTGTGCACAGTTCACTGAGATCACTGATGGCAACTTATTTTCGTGCACACTTTAAATAAAGGCTATTTTCAAGGGGTTCTCTGAATTAGGATTTAGGTACTCAATCTCTCACAGGTTCCTCATTAGAGACACTGTGATTTTACCTCCAGTTGCAGATGTATTGATCTACACTCAGAAGAGAAAAGTAAAATTGATTAGGAGTGGAATGACTGCAGAGAGAACTGCACAGGAGAGAGGTCTGCAAGAAAGAGGCTTATTTTAATGGAGAGATTTAGTGACCCTTTGTTAAAAGCCTCACAGCCTACACAGTTCTCAGAGCACCATGGCAAAGATCAATGACTGCTTGGACACACCGTGTGTTCATATTCCACTGGTGAGGCAGCTGTTGTGTTAAGTATTGATTTTTCTTTTGTTTGTCAAAGGCACAATTTATGTATGGAAACTAATCTTCTACTCTCTATAGGAAAAACAAAGATCCTTTGTTTCCAATGAGCTTTAAATGAAAATTCAGAGCACCTAATTAGGTAACTTCTTAGCTCCCTAACACTGCAGCTCATGCAGCATTGTTTCTTGCCTTGCCCAGCTCATGAATACTGTCTGTCTGCCTGTGACCCTTTCACCAAAATAGGACATAGGGTGCATCTGTCTCCTGCTTGCTAACGTCCTGGTGTCTTCTGCAAGAGCTTTGGTGTTTGGAGCCTAAGCAGATAGACACACTAGCTCTGAAAAATTGCCAATTCCTTACGTAGCTAACACAGTAGATGTGGATATCTTGACAAAACCAACATGGATTTCCTTGCTTCAGTTTCCTCAATGGGCCAGGGCTTTTCTCATGTTGAGAGCAAAGCCCTGTGCTATGCCCTACTTCTCCTTCCTTTGCTGATAGTGTTTTTTTGATTTTTCAATTCCCTTTTTTTTAATCTCTCATTCCAAAATGCTGAATTTCTGTCTAATCTCTTTTCAGGTGAATTCCTAATCACCCTCATCAGGTGAATTTCTAATCAACCTCATTGAGAGATCTTTCTGCCCAGCCATGCCTTGTCTGACTTCAATCTGTTTGTAGTTCAGAGGTGAAAAACTGCCGTCCCCCAAGACCTAGACATATCTTTGTCCAAAGGTGTGTCACATACATGGATCCTCATTAGTACTAATTTACAGAATGCAGAAGCAAGCACTTTCATTTTCTGTGGGATATGTATCAAAATGAAAGAGAAAGGGCAAAGGACACTCTTTTTCAAGAAAACTTGCAGCCCCAACTGAGCATAGGTGAACTGCCCTTAGCAGAGAACAGCAATACTGTTAATTATAGATAATCTTCTGCACTGCTACACCTTTAGTCCTGTGAATGTGTATATACATCCCTCTAAATGCACATTATATATGTGTATATACACACAGTATATGTGAGAGATCAGTGAGAATACACAATCCAATTAAGAATAAATATTTCTCTAGTTTCAGATGACAACAAGATGACTGCAGGTCTTCTGAGAACTCATAGGTGTTTGATCTTTGTCAAGGAGGTAATGGAGGAAGACATTAAGAATGATTTCCACAGTGAGAAAACTGTCCTTAGGCTGGGCCGTGAAATATAAACATCAAACCCATTTTTATGGTTACTAATTCTGGTTGTATATTTCCAGGATGCTGTAATACCTATTCCATTGGTATGGGTCAGCATGGACTCCATCCTTGAGGGGTAGGTGTGCAATAATTGAAAGTCATCTCTGGTGCAATGTGTCATCTAAGGGAAAACTCCTAAAGACCTTGGCATTCACTGCGGAGGTTAATCTTGCCTAACCTGAAGGAACTGAAATTTAGGTGCCCTAAGACCTACATAAGTCACTAAGATTTCCTCTTTAGTCAGTAAAGAGAAACAGGCAAAAGTCATATTGCAAAAGTCTTAACCAGCAATAAGACTGTCTAGAGTAGAAGAAATGTGCTAGTTCAGGCACAACATAGAAGTGCCTGAGAAAGTCCATGGGGAGAGAAAAATGTGTCATGCTTTGCTTTCACCATTAGTATTTCAGGACTGAATGTTTGAGAAAATAGGAGAAGAAAACTGAGAGTCATCACAGCTGTATTTAGTATAACAAGCTGTATTTTTTTTTAGAGGAAAGGCATGAGAGAATTTTGAGAGGCGGTGAGCTCAAAATGCAACACAGATAGGGGAGACAGGGCAGCCAGCCCATCCACTATGTCAGCTGAGACCCTAAGCACTTTGGAGAGATATATTATGATGTTTAAGTGTATCTGATAACTCCATTTTACTGGTATATATTTTTCCTGCTTTTTAGCTTTTGCCTGTCATTTTTTGGATGTCTATTGCTTTATTAAACTTGTTTAGTTTTGTTGATGTTAGAAATTATCTCTAACAGGAACAAAGTGCTTTACTACTCCAGGACTGACTAATCTAAAAATAAAATGGTGCCTGCTGGTGGAACACATCCAAATCCCTGAGACTTAAAGAGCAGAACATGCAGGTCAGCATGGGGGCCAGTCAAGACTCACCATGCAAAGTGAGCAAAATGAGGTTAAACAGCATCGTTCTGGCATGGCATAGGCCCCACAAAGGCATCTGCCACTATTAACTCCTCCTCTGACCACTTTTGAGGCTTCAAAAAATTTTCCATCTCATGCAAAGACAATGCAAGGCTTTCAACACATGGGAGAGACCCTTCAGCTGGTACCACTGTATTAAGAGTACTGAGGGAGAATATTGAATGGTGAAGAACAATATATTGTGCTTACTCTGGATGAGCAAGGGCTTGGCTCACCATTGTCTTCTTCCCTGATTGGTACCCTATCTTTCTGTTGCTGGGTCATCTCAGGTAGGATCTGTCTCTTGCCCAGAAGAGTCTGAAAAGACTTGCCAAGGAAAACTGACCCAGCTTGCAAGGTCCTGTGAAGATTTGCAAGTGTTTATTGTTGCTGTTGTTGTATCTGTAACGCTTGAAGGAAAAATGCTGTACTGAAAATTTAGTGACCTGTCCTAGTCATACTTTTGTTGTAATGTCCATGGACTGCTCCTCTGAGTGACCTTGGGAGGTAACTGAGGGAAGAGAATTGCTTTGCAATTACTCTGCACAGAACCACAGTTCCAAGGGAACATCCTCAAGGATGCGCATCATGAAAAAGGGTTGCCTTTATCATGTTAGCTCAAATCCTAAAAGCAGATAGAACAGTCCATATTCCATAGAGTTTTCTCCTGTTGTCTTTGAATTGTTTAAGAGGAAAGGATCAACAAATATGTCTTTCTGTAAGGCAGGCTTTATTGTCTCCACAATCCAGCAGGCTCAGGTATGCTTCTTAGTGTAAAAAGGAAGAATATTGCCTTCTGCAGAATAAAAAACAAACTAAACCAAAGTAGTATCTATGGGATGGGTTGTGTGGGAACTCAGATTGGATAATAGTTGTTGCAGTCTTACATAGTTTTGCATCAGTGACCCTGGAAGTGATTTCTGAATGTCACATTGGAGGGAGAAACCAGGATGGTCTGTTAGAATGGACATTGAAATGTTTGAAGAAATCCAGCCTGCCAACTGCACCTCTAAATCCTTTGAGGTTCATGCTTCAGCTATTACTTGCCGTATTAGTTACTTGCATGTACACACATGCCAAAGAAATACTTAAAATGGTGCACATGAGCACTGGCTCACCTTCCCCCATATGATACACAAAGGAGGCTCCCTAAATCAGCCCACATGGCATTTCTTTTCTAAATATAGATTTTTTATTTTTTTTTCCAGCAGTGAGAAAGAAGCTAAACAACAGCATCACTTGTAAGAAACCTTAAACCTCTAACCAGCTTGATTAATTACTTAGGGATTCCCTCAGCCTGTTACTAAGGTAACAGGAGTAGAAGTGCTTAAAGATGGCTGAATATGCTGTGTGTGCTTGAGAATATGTGGTGGCTTTTCAGTAGCACCCTGCATTGTGAGTTTTGTACAGTATTAATGTAGAAAATAAAAGATATGTGCATATGTATTCATGAAAATGAAGAGCCCACATAGCTCTGTGAATCCCCAGATGCATCTGCTGAACAGAGAAAAAAAATCTGCTTTGGCCTTCAGGAGGATGTAAAAGGAAAGGAATTTGGAGGGTGCAGGGCACATATCCCTTTCTAGCTCTGCAAAGCCTTCACTTTTCTGACTTAAAATATTTCCTCCTTTTCCCTGACCTCACTGCCCCATGTCTAGCTTCCCACCCTCCGAGTCTTCTCTCTGAGATGGAGCCACCCACACTGCTGCCTGGCCCTGCTGTGGTACCCACCACAGCTTGCTTTGCCCAGCAGTGTGGCATAGTGCAACATCCCTGTGCGGAGCAATGGTGCTGCAATGGTGGAGCAATGATTGGGGATTCATGCTCTGTAGCAGTAATGCATTTTCTAGTCAAAATTGGAGAGAGACAAAGCCAAAGGTGACTATGGTAAAGAATATGCCCCCTAGTCAGATACCATTGCCCTAAAGATAATTTAAATGCATGTGATAATATGGGAAAATGATTGTCTTGAGTGACATCCATGTCAGAATTTTGTAAGTTAATGCCCAAATTAGTTAACGTGCAACATGGAGGTAATTAGAAATGTCGACCTTTTATACAGACAGAGAAACCACCTTCTCACTAACTGATCAGCTTGCATACTTGGGAGAGGAGAAGGAGAGGTCAAGACAAAGCTAAGCAAACACATAGCTCACAAGACCAATTCAGGATAGGAGCTTGTTCTCACTTTAATGACAAACCTGTAGTGGTTTGAGTTCCTATACCACCCAGAGAGGTTATTTTTTTTCCTCCTTCTGTGACATTCTCTTTCCTCAGAGCATTTCCATGTACCTCACTGCCCTGTTCCTGTCTCTCACTTCTGGCAAACATGTCTGCTCAGCTCCTCCAACTCAACTCTACAGCTGAGCCAACCCAGAGGCTTAAAAGAACTCATGCTGACTTAGTAATTTTTTTATTCATAGACATTCATTTGTTTTTTATCATTTTCCCAGCAGTGAACACAAGGAGAAACTCAAATTTCCAAGAGGAACCATTCAAAAATGTGACACTTGGAGGCCTTTACACTGTGAGATGCTAAATACCCATAACTCTCACTTGGTACTTCACTGGATGCTTATGGCTCAAGCTGTGCAAGGAATTATTTCTTCTGGTTTATAGACATTGCCCAAAAAATAATTAAGAAACATTCTGGAGGAACTGAAATAACTTCTGAGAACATCTTTAGGACAAATTTGGAAAAGAATCAGTCTGAGCAAAACTGTTTGAAACAAAAGGCATCAGTGCGATTTGGACAGTTTGGTATCTGTCAATGCTCTTTCAAAATGTAGTCACAACATTGCTTTGTGTAACTGCATCTGTATTCTCCTCCCAAAATTGTTTCATTTAAATTGCTGAGTTCTGTATATCATCAGGCAACCTATGGCTGCTGGTGGTCCGCTAAGCCATTGAATACATTTAAACCATCTGTTGGATGGTTGGCTTATTCCCATAGCTCAGATAGCTCCTTCTAGCACAGTAAATACAAAGTCCTTCATCTCTCCTTTTCTCTGCCTTTGTAAATTGCCCAGTTCAGGGACATTTAGGAGATATGACCCTTATTAACAAGACATCACCACTATTGTTTTGAAGGATCTGTCCACCTTTGTGTGGTAGGCAATCAAGATGGAGAAGTGTAGCTGTTACTTGCCCTTTTTCCACAGCAACATTCTCTTTTATAGTCTTTGACAGGACAAAGCTCTGCAGGAAGCATAGAGCAGTGACAGGGTTTCATCCTCTTGCAGCTCCTCTTTCCCTGGGTGTAATATTTTCCCCATTGCATAATCCTTGCTCTAGTGATCTTGTTTCTTTCTCCTGAGAATTCAGAAAGGCATTTCAACAAGTGAATTACAGGGAACAGGCATTAGATGATTTCTTAATCTCCTGGGAAAATGAGGAAAGCGATGTGTTTCCTGCAGAAGTCTTCTGGGTTGCAGAAGCACATTTCAGCCTGCAATCCAGCAGCACCTCAGGTGCTGTTACCAGTCCTGCATCCTGCTGCATCTTGGTCTGGATGTGTGACTCTTGCCAGGGGCAGCAGCATCCTAGAGGGTGCTGTGCTGCTGGAAGAGGTGAGCTGATCCCCTGCACTGTGACTGCGGTTCCCACTGGAGCTCTCCTAAAAAGACTGCCTGGATGCAAGACAGCACTGCCCATCCACCTCACAGACTGATGCTTGGCAAGAGACTGAATACCCACATGGGGAATGCCATGAAAACATGCTAAAAACAACCCACAGTTTCTAGAAGCTTCCTATATTTACTTTCTTGAAAGTTAACTACACTGAGTTTTTGCCCTAAATTAACCAAGTCCATGGTAAGAGAATCTGTAAAACACATACAGTGTCAGAGAGGGAGACAGATATATCAGTGTAAGACCATGACACAGGATGGTCAGATTGGGATACGTTCTGGGATAAGGTGAAACAGTCCCAACTCTCTGCTCTGCATCTTCCAGCTGAAGAATCCAGCCATTCATAATAAGGATGATTTCTAGCAAGTTTTCCCAGGTATAACAGTTCCCACTTTCCCAGTACATGCCTGCAAAATCAGTGAAGACCACCCAGCAGGTTCATCAATTCACATTCATGTGGGTTAGTTTACACTGCTGATGAAAGCAGACTGAACCATGAAATGTAGTATCTGAGCTACACTTGCAGCCAGGGGATGTGTCCAGTACATAGAATCATAGAATCATAGAATGGATTGGGTTGTAAAAGACCTCTGAGATCATCAAGTCCAACCTTTGGTCCAACTCTAGTCCATTTACTAGATCATGGCACTCAGCGCCACGTCCAAACTCCTTTTAAAAATCTCCAGGGATGGTGAATCCACCACCTCTCTGGGCAGCCCATTCCAATGCCTGATTACTCTCTCTGGAAAGAATTTTTTTCTGATATCCAACTTAAATTTCCCCTGGCAGAGCTTAAGCCCGTGCCCCCTTGTCCTATTGCTGAGTGCCTGGGAGAAGACACCAGCCCCCACCTGGCTAGAACTTCCCTTCAGGTAGTTCTAGACAGTGATGAGGTCACCTCTGAGCCTCCTCTTCTCCAGGCTAAACAACCCCAGCTCCCTCAGCCTCTCCCCATAGGGCTTGTGCTCCAGTCCCTTCACCAGCCTTGTTGCTCTTCTCTGGACTCGCTCCAGCACCTCAATATCCTTTCTGAACTGAGGGGCCCAGAACTGAACACAGTACTCAAGGTGTGGCCTCACCAATGCAGCGTACAGGGAAAGGATCACTTCCCTGGTCCTGCAGGCCACGCTATTTTTGATACAGGACAGGATCCTATTGGCCTTCTTGGCCACCTGGGCACACTGTTGGCTCATGTTGAGCTTCCTGTCAATTAGTACCCCAAGGTCCCTTTCTGCCTGGCTGCTCTCCAGCCACTCTGTGCCCAGCCTGTAGCACTGCAGGGGGTTGTTGTGGCCAAAGTGCAGGACCCAGCACTTGGCCTTATTGAACTTCATCCCACTGGAGTCAGCCCATCTCTCAAGTTCTATTAATATCAAGTACTATTGGTTCTTTTGTGGAGATGTTGTCCCTACTCAATAAGCAATAACAAGAACGGTGAAATATCAGACTTTTTAAGAGCCTCAACTGTTTGTTCCTTGAACTTGAGTCAGATCCTTAAGATAAAGAGAGAAACACCCTCTTGATATATCCAAAAGAGTCCTCAAAGGAGCTTTAAGTAAAAAGAAAACCTACAGGAAACTATGAGTGTAATTTTAAATTATATATTAAAAAAAAGAGGGAACATTAAGTTCATGTGGAATTGCAGTAATATTTGGATGAAAAGCTGTGATGACTTCCAACTGTTTAAGAAACAGATGTGGGAACTGTTAGGCTTCATGTTTACAACTCAGATTTGAGGTTTTTCAGAGCAACCTGTACAATTCTGGGTTCATATGGGACAGAGAATGGGAAATGATGATTTTAGAGTTGGTGTAGCAGAAATAGAAAGTAAAAGCAAAATGACCTACCCGTTGGCATTTATTCCTTTATTTACTTTCATTTACTTAAGGCTTATTTTTTTATTCTGTAAGCTAATTTCCTTGGGAATTCATAAATAGCAACTTCTTGAAATTTTTTCATCCCTGTAAAATCTTGGCATGATGTAATGATCCCACAGAGATCATAAGGCATTCAGACAGACCTTCCCACCCTCCCTAACCCCCACATAAAACTGCTTGGAAAAGAATCATGATAAAAGAAAATCCAATACATGCTATGAAGCAAGAAGAGGGGGAATGGCTTTCCCTTGCACAGTTATCTTTTCTGAATTATGAATACAGTCTTACCAGACATCATGGGTTGCTCAGAAACATGGAGAAAAATGAGCATGTTATTAACTTGACTTTTGCTACTGGGCTGCTGGGGTAGATCTAGGCACATGCAGCTCCCTAGATACGCTCTGATAGCTTATGGATGGAAAAATAAAATGACTGAGGCAAGGAGCAGTGGAAAACCACTGCAAGTTAAGTAAGAATCCATTTGTGATGCTGCTCTTTAGGGGACTTCTACCATAAATGATTATTTCTCTCCCTTCCACGCTACTTAGTTTTTTTGTAATTTTTTTTGGTCAGTATGCAAACTAACATGTGTGAACTACCTTGGCATAAAGGCACAGTGAAGACATTTATCACAACTAGATCAGCTCCCGTCCAAGGCCTACCTAGGCAAGTTTGCCTCATGTTAAAACTAAAATTGCCTTGACTTCACTAAATTCCTGTCTCAGGATAGCTGAATAGTTAACTTGTTAATGGCAAAGATAAAGTTTTACACTGTGTTTTTCAGTAATTTTTCAAGTGAAAATCAAATTTACAGCTTCAGAACTAAAGCTAGAGGATCAAGTTTTCCAAATGAGTAATGAATACTGATTATTTATGAGTGGTCAGTACAGAATTGATCCATTACTGGTCACTTCTTTCTTGACTTATCTCATATTACCCTTTACATCAAGATTTTCTATCTTTATTTTAAATACACTCAGCTGAATCAAAGTGGAAAGAAATGAAAATTAACTCTGTAGAATATATTAGAAAGTCTGTAGAAAGTCTTTCATCTCTGGAAATGCTTTTAATTACTAGAAGAGTTTACTCTTAATGTAGTGGATTTATTGAGCTCTAGACAAGCTTTCAACATTACATCTGAGGCAGAACACTCACTTTAAAGCGCTGGTGATAGTTGTTTTCTGCTGATGTTGTAAGCAGTTTAGACCCAGATGTAAGCACTGCTTTATGAAAACCATTTTCCTAGCATCTGTCTCTGTAAAAACAGAAAGGTTGCAAGTGCAGATCTCAAGTAGGATCATCAACATGCCAAAGTAGCATCCCTGGGACAATGTAAAGACAGAAGAAATACGGATTTTGGCAAACTGTACAACAGCAGAACTCAGGAGAACGTAAAAGATGAGAGTATCCATCTCATTAAGCAACAAGGATACCTCCTTCAGTGACAAGATGTGGCCATGGTGGTCAGTTTTAGTTTAACTGAAGATAGCTGACATTCTTCTGAAAACTTTCACAATAATATTATCTGCAGAAGGATAAAAGAGGAAAATTAAACATTTTTTTCAATGCACATGATGGCTGATGACTGAATTGCAGTCTAAGACAGTCTAAGAAAGGGCTTAAAGGCACATAAAGGCAGTTCTGGGCATGTGAGCATGCATGATAAGGATTATTATTTTAATGGTGCCACAAGACAGTTGGTCAAGGCTAGAAGGGAAAGAAGTGTTATGGATAACAAAAGATGCAAAATGTAGTGATTGTGATGCAAATGTTAATTTCTGAAGGCTGTTTGTGTGAAAAATGAAGATTCCCTTCAGTCTCAAGTGGGCAGTTATAGCATAGGTTACCCAGCCATGACAGGTAGCAGTTTCTCTGCTGCATTACCTTGTTTGAGAAATTTAAAAAGTCGGGTGTTATTGCAGGTGTGCTTGTGTATTCAGGGCTTCTTCAAGAAGAGCTGGTGGATGTAGCCACAGTCTATGAGGGAAGCAGGGGAGAGGATCTATAGAGCTATGTATCCATGCATGCATCACCTGATGTGGGAGCATGGCCTATTCTCAGTAGGATGGTCAGCAAGAGCTTAGATTTCTAATTTGTGCCTATTCATCTTGATCAGTTAATAACCATTAATTATGCCTTACGAGTGCAACAAGACTTACAGTTAAATACCAGGGGTATGTTTGAGTTGAGAGGGATACAACAGCTGTCAGCAAGCAAAACATAGCTGCTGTAGCAGACAAGCTAACTACTGAAACTCTGCATTAATATGATTCTTTTAGATTATTCACCTCCTCCATCACATCCTGTTTATGTTTTAATCACTTTCCCTAGGCTCATACTGACACTCCCTTTTGCTGTCCTACCACCAGATGGATTTTAATAAACTATTATTATATCTGGAAGAGCTTTCCTAGGTCTTCATAATTGCTTCTTGTACTTACATGTGCGATGCAGAGGTGTCAGCCTCCACAGTCATACTTATTGCTATAATTGAGCAGCATATATTGTTACTTGTTTTTTTGGCTTTTTTTTTGCAAGGAATCTAAATGATCCTAGGTATTGGTTTGTTTCCTTCCAAGTTACTCTTTGATCTGCCCTCCCCTCCTCTCCTCTGCTCTGCTCTCCTGTCCTGTCCTGTCCTTCCTCTCTCTGTTCTTCTCGCCTCTCCTTGCCTCTCCTCACCTCTCCTCGACTCCCCTCCTCTCCTCTCCCTTTCTCTCATCTCCAGTGTCCCCCTGACTCCTATATGCAAGCCATTCAGGTAGACAACCCATGTTTCTTTAAAATTCAACCAAGAAGTCTCCAGCTGAACATGTTGTAGGGATATAGGGGAACAGACTGCTTGAGAAAATACTGTAAAATTATTAACTCCCTCTCTTAAGGCTTCTCTGGAAAGCATAGCCACAGCATATCAGTCCTCCTAGGTTCAATTTGGTCCAATGTGATGAAAACTGATTTGTGACTCAGAATTATTTTATGAGGTCTAGGAGCTGGCAGGGATGATTTAGCAGTTTCAATAAAAGAAAAGAGGCCTTTCAGGGAAAGGAAATACTGCAACATTCCTTGAACACCAGTGACAATCTCTGGAAAGGCCTGCATGCCCTTTTGGCACATAACTGCCATCAGGAACTGAAAGGGCATTTCTGAAGAGTAGAAATGAACCTTGGTTGCTGCTTCCTGAGAAAACAGCTTCTGTCCCTCCTGAGAGCCATGGCACCCTTACTGTTGAAAAAACCCACAAAAGTTCCCTCAAAGAGAGTTGAACAAATACAAACATTGGGATGATGTCATGCTTTTTTGTGTGTTCACCTACTTCACATTTCAATGTCCTGTTCAGGAGCCTGAATAACATTTGGTTTGGGGAGTTTTCTGTGTAAATTAGCTCAGATTTGGAGGGTTTTCTAGCACTTGTATTTCATTCTGACCTGAATGCTGCTGGAGAGATACTACAGGGAACAGAAGAATGAGGATAGAATTTCATATTTACTATAGCTTTTGCCAGGTGACATAGGAAAACAATCCTAGAAGCTGAAAATCACCTTATAGACACTGTGTTTGTATGTCTGGTTGAGTTTTAGGAAAGTCAGGAAGAAGGCTAGTATGTAGTACTCACTGGTATGTTTTACTCTCATGGGATGCCAATTTCAGACATTTACAGCTCTTTGTTCTATCTTCACCCTAGGTCCCATCTCCATACTGCTGTTACTGCCTCCTCAGTCAGTCCCACCAAGAGCACTACCAGCACAGCCAAGGGGGAAGGAAGACATCATGATAGAGAGGCAGTAGGAAAGGAGAGAAGAAATCTTAATTTGTCTTTACTTTGGAAAAAAAGGCATCGGAGAGTTATATCCTTGAGGCCAGGGGGCTGGGGAAAGATTGTGACCTCATGTTACCTGAAACCCTTTCCCATTGAATGTAAATCCCCTTACTCCTATTGGCCCAAAGCCAGATTCCGCTCTTGTCCCTTATTGGTGAGTTTGTATCCCTCCAAAGTCCATATAAACCTGTTCCCCTGAATAAACTTCCTCTTTGTTCCTGTCCTCACCGTAGTCTCTGTGTGTCCTTTCTTGGGGGCTCTCAGTGACCACATGGTTGGGATAAAAGCAGAGAGCACATTTCTCCTAGGTTAATGGACTAACAAATCCAGGACCAGGAGAATCACCATATCGTTGCAGAATTCCTTCAGCACACATCATCACGAGGCTACAAGAAACCCACACTCGCAGATGGGAACATTCCCCCGACATTGCATAGGTTCATCTGGAGGCTGGCTACAGGTCAGGTTCCAAAGGGGTCTACACTGGACCTACTTATGATGTTCAACACATTAATCAGTGACCTGGAGAATGTGAAGGAGTGCACTCTTAGCAAGTATGGCAATGAATTGAAACTGGTGGGAGCAGTCAATACATTTGAGGACAGTGGACACTCAGAGGGATGCAAACCAGCTCTAAGAATGGGTGAACAGGAGCCCTTTGACATTCAGACAGGATGAATGAAAAGCCCTGCACTTGGCATGGACTAACCCCCTGCATTGGTATGGGCTAGGCCAGGGAGCGGCTTCTCTGGATAGGACATGTGTTCTGGTGGCTTTTAGGCCAAACATGATCCATCAGGGAGCCCTGGCAGTGGGACAGGAACACTTGCCACAGGAGGAACGGCTGGGGGAGCTTTAGGGGCATCTGATGGTCGTCTTACACACAGTCAAGTTATTACCAAATGTGTTCTTTACTAAGAATGCTCCTAGTTTTGTTTTCATATCCTTCTTGGATTTTAATTATTCTAATTTGGCCTTACAATTCAGTAGCTATTTCATTGTGCCAGAACAATTTGATTTGCTTTGTAATTTCACTACCTATATTATTTTGCAGGGACAATATTAATTACAGATATTCTTCTGTCATATATCTGTGAGGTACTTATTTATCATTAAAAAAATACTACTCTGCCTCTTAAAACATAGTTTTATAATGGTGACATGAAATAATTCTTTATAATCATTGCTTAGCACGCATCTATAGCAAAAATATATGTAATGGCCTTCTCCAAGAGCATAAGGCAACCATGTAAAGTTTGTAACAGTGTCAAATAACAGCCAAAACTAGATATTTGAACATATTATTTTCACTGTATAATGCTACTTGTTTTTTCCTTTTGCATGCAATTAAAGAGAGTCTCAGCTAGGCAATGGTTGAGTGCCAAAATATGATGTTTTTTCCTTGTGCTTTTTCTTTTGCATGTTTCCAGACTGTGTGTGGCATGTGATTTCTTGCATTGTTTTGCTTGTTATAGTCAAGTTTATAAGTACATAAATGGTCATTTCTGGAAATCTACGTCTGTTCCTCTTTTTTGATGTCCATTGTATTCTGTAAGATTCCTCCTCTGAGTGCCTGCAGAGTGATTAAGGAAGTAATCTGGAATCATTCAATACTAATTATTTTCAGTGGTGGTACAGTATATCAGGTTCAGGGAATTCACCACACATTCATGGTATGTAAAAGTAGTTATGGTGAATGACAGGTGAAGACATTTCTGGCAGGCAATTCAGACTTGCAGTACTGTTTCTAAATATATCTCCTTCTCCTTGGTTGTCCAGAGGTTACAAGCCCATGCTTAGCTATATCCACACCTTCCCTTCCTTTGTATTTACTTATTTTTGCGCAAGAAATTTTGAGCATAAGTGAAGCTGTAAAACAGGACCAGTGGCCCATAAAAACAGGTGGGTGGGATTCTTTTTAACCTATAAAGACTTTGCTAATTCCCACTAGCTGTCAAATCAGATTTTATAGAGAAATTAATTTGTTTTGAAACACCAGCAAAATGATTCTTACATGAGTTCAAGAAAGAGCTGAAGCATCAAACCTGTTAATGGGAGAGTGGAATAGGATTCAGCTGACACAGTGCGGCTCTCTTGAGTCTAGATGTCTACAGAAGAGCCAGGTGCCTCTACTCAATGAATCAATGGAAAGAAACAGTTCATGGTGATATTCAACTTATCCTGTAGCATTTGCTCAAGACAGGTTAGTTTAAGAGCTCATTTCTTGCCCCTTACCAGGGGGAATAATTCATATAACCACGTGGCAGATGTCTAACAAAAAAATAGAACTCTCTCTCCAAATATCCCAAAACTTCCTCTGAATTTCAGATTGAAACAAACAAGATCAGGAACATTTTGCTTCATCTGCTGTTTAGTGGCTTAAGAATGAAAATGCATGAAGAGATTAGTTGTTTTTAAAAGGTTTGTGCACTCTCAAAAACTGACCACCGAAGCTGGTCTGAGCACTGTCTTTTGTAATGGAACTGAACAAGGTACAAGTTTCTTGAAATTTAGAGAGTTTGTTACAAACAGGACACTTATATTTAGTTTTTAAAAAACTTTGTTATTGGAAGGAGCATTCAGCTTTATTCCAGGACTGCTTATGACATATGACTCTTCAACAGCCTTCTAAGCTATTTGTTTCTAACAACATCTGCCCTGAAGTTCTAAAAAATTCTTTCTGACAGGATTCTGGTCCTGTTGCCATTTTAATCCAAAATCTTTTAATGGGTAGTCCTCATGGGAGCATGAAAGCAATATTTAAGATAAGAACATATTTAACTTTTGCAAAGTACAAATGCTAATGCTGTTTTGTAATCTGCTGCTTGCCTAATCCAGCATCCATATCCTTTCATCTGATTCTGCTTACTCTCTGAATTCTTCAAAGTCATAGGAACATGTCCAGTGGAAGAGCTTCCACTGGTTTTTTAAATTTCATTAAGCCTTAAATCTGCAAGGAGTCTGTACAAATAATTCCTACATTTGTAGTGCTGAACTGTATCTGGCCGAGTTCTGGAATTCTATCTTGTAACTGCGGTGTGAATCAATTTTCATATACAGAATCACAGAATCACAGAACAGATAAGGTTGGAAGGAACAACAGTGGGTCACATGGTCTGACCTCCTTGCTCAAGCAGGGTTGTCCCAGAGCCCACAGCACAGGATTGCATCCAGCAAAGAGACTCCACAATCTCTCTGGGCAAAATGTTCTGGTGCTTGGTCACTTGCACAGTAAAGAAGTTCTTCTTCAGATGAAACTTTCTGTGCATCAGTTTCTCTTTGTTGCCTCTTGTCCTATTGCTTGACCCTGCTTTTGCCTTTGTTGAATTCCAGGTGGTTCTTTTCTTTTCCCCAAACAGGCTCAAACTACCTTTTGAGTTATTCTGCGGTGACAAAAACTTTCTCTAATTTGGAAAAGTGTCTGACATCTATAAACGATCTAAAATGAGTAGTCTATGACTAGATTGTACTGTTATTTTTAGCATACTACTTTTAAAAATAATACAAATCTGATAACACTGTCTTGTAGAGAAAGCAGTGCTTTCACAGGCTGTAAACACTGTCAATTCTTTAGACAAGCTGTGGATTTTCCCTGTTCCTGACTGCAGCTACTTAGAGGGCACTAGAAAACATTCGTTGTAAGCCAAAGAGTTCATGAGTGTTTTTATTCCAATTCCTTGGCACAGGTGATTGATAAAACGATTGTAGTAAGAGGCTAATGAGTCTTTGCATAACAATGAAAACTGTCAAGATGAGATGAAACCTTAATGTAATTCATTCTGCTTAGAAGAGTACCTAATATTTTTGTGAAGTGCCTGACTGGAAGAGCAGATGCCTCACTTTGATCATGAACGATGTGGTCAGAAAGTTCAGGTCTACTAAGACCATCTTTGTCTGAAAGGCAGACTGCATTTTTATGGAGTTCTCCACCTCAACAGATTTATATTTCTGATTTCCTTTTTCTCCTCCTTTCTTAACCCTTACATCGTGTACTAAGACCCAGACAGCTCATACATTACTGCCTCCCCAAGGTAGTTCTGTTCCCCCCCTTTGCTGCAAATTCTCTCTTTGCTGTTTCCTATTTTGACTCATAGAGCTGAGTCAAAATAGTAGCTGACTTTCTCAGGGGGAGATAGTGTTCTCTGACACTGGAGTTTCTAATGTTTTGACTAAAAACTGAAGTTAACTGGTGTATACTTTTCTTAGATGAGCTCAACCTCAGTGAGTGAGTCTTCATGTGTGATATTCCTGATCATATTAAAATATCTCTTCAGTCATGAATCTGTATATGCCAGATCTGAAGCAAAACAATTAACAACTTTTTCAGTCTGATGATGATGAGTTCACACAGATTCACTCTTCCTTGATTGACAGTTTCTCGTTCACTTAAATGCCAGTTACTTTCCTTCACTGAATCATGGATTCAACTCTGTTTTAATGTTCACACCATCTCTATCAAGTTTGCCCTTAGCAGTAAGCTATTGCATTTCCTTTTCCACCATACATGTTTCCTAGGTAATCAAATAAGAAATTGTTCAAAGTGCAATCAACCTAACTCCTGAGAGAGATCATTCTTTCAAAATATAGATATTTTTGTATAAATTAACTGAGACTAAGAGACACTAATAAATCTTTTTAAACCAGTGTCTCAAGCAGACTGACCAAATGTAACTCTTTTTGAGCATGCTAAATGAAAAAACAATTTCAGAGAAAATAATTGTCAGTGAGGTCTAATATATAGCTCTGTTTTGTTCAAAATACACGTGTAGATAAATTATCTATCTGAAGAAATCTGTTAACAGATGTACTAAGTGAAAGAGCCATCCAGTCTGAATTGCTAACAGATTAATTCTAGGTATCATGTGAAATATGAGTAAGAGTGACTGTTTCCCCAGCAACACTCTTGTAAAGGACAGCAATAAATCTGCATGGAGAGAAACAGACATTCTTATTTCTGTGCATACAGTTTTGCCAAAGGCCTGGGTTGTGCTTTTGAAAGTCTAAGGTCATTATAAACAATAACAAGTTGAAGCAAAATTGTGTGCTAAAATTAGTGTGTGTCAGTGGAAGCATGTTTTAAAGTCACTGGTATGTTTTATTGGAATTAAAATATTTAAAAACAAGAATTAATTTATTAGAGTAGGCTCTTTAGATAAGCCTTCCAGGGGATATCATTCCCTGAGGTGCTTTGTAAGGACTCCTAAATCTCTGGTTGGCTTGAATTTTTTAACCAGTGTTGCCATACCTAAGCATAAAACGCACCAGGCACAGATACCTCAGCTGTTTTCTTGCTTCCCACAGGGACTGTGTAGGCCAGCTCCCTGACCAGATTTCCTTTTGCAGAGGTGCCTGAAAACACTTTGAATGCTATTTAGTCAAAGTGTCCTTGATCATTTTCCAGAATGAATAGAAACATTATCTTGGGGAAATCCTCCCCTTCCATTCAGAAGCTGCTTCTCTTCCAGTTGGCTATTACATCTCCTGTCCTCCCACCCTGCAGAACATCTACATGTCCTGGGATAGCGGCAGCAAGTCAAGTTTACATGGGAAAGCTATACTGGGAAAGTAATTTTTAGATATTACAAATGACATTAAGCAGTAGGAGACAGGGGGAAGCATTAAAACTATGTGGCCTCTCAGATCTCAGTGGACCAACTGTTTGGGAACCTTTCAGATGGCAAGATATGCCACACTATGCGCACATAACCCTTTTTTTTGTTTTGTTTCTCTTTAAATCCCTAGACTATTAATCCATTTTAAAAATGTAATTAAAAGAAAAGAAAAACAAAGCAACCCTTTCCAGAAATAGTAACTTTTTTTTTATAGTGGGCTATTTTTACCACTAATATTTAAACAATTTTTGTTGTTTTTTCATGATGCCCTTGAGATTACTATATGGTTGCCAGGAATATTGAAATGTGTTAATATAAAAAAAGGAGCACTCTAGAAGCTGTTTCATGCCAGCACATATCAGGCAAGTGTTTTCCCTTTTGGCAGTTTTGGTGAAAATTTTTCAGGTGTTTGATTACACTTGTCTTTTAGTCTGTGCATGGTTTTAATATGGATCATGCTAGCTGAAGTTTGGAAACAACAAATATTTTGAGAACCTTAGCTGAAAAAAAAGGATCTTATTTTTCTCCACTGAGCTGCAAATACAAACTTGGCAGTGAGTAAAGAGTCATGCTTGGCCATATCACTCAGTCACTATTGAAACAGAAATGCGCTTTTGCAGAGTTCATCCAACAGTGTCACTGAGGAGGGATTATCCTAGTGCAGACAATACAGAAAGGACAGCATGAAAATAACATTTCACAGCCCTTCTAACATTATTATCATGTCTTTTGGGGGGGGTTGTGCAATCCAAAGATTAATGGATATGACTTGTTTCCTTTGAATTTATAGTTGAAATGCTGGGAATAAGGTGCCATATTTGGTAAGAGTAGTTTTGATTCAAAACAAAAGTAAAGCCTGGTAAAAGTACCAGACTAACTATGCAGCTTCCATTATCATTATCTTAATTGCTCTTGAGTAATGTAAATATCTTATGTGGACACATTATATATTTCATCAAATTTAAATTTTGGACCTTTTATTAATGTCTATTTAATTCATCAGGCATCCTAAGAATGTGCAAAAAAATCCTCTTAGCGTTTGAATCTAAGTCTGAATAGAAATGATATCCAATAACCAAATCCAATCTTCAGTCCTACAGTAAGTTACTCACAAGAAAAAACAGATAATTTTTCATAGACTCACTGAAGTGTACTATATTGAAATACAAGGATTCCTTTATGTAAATTTTAACTCATGACCAGGGCCATGAGGAAAATTATGAGTTACCTCATTACCATTATTAATAAAAGCAATGGCAATTGAATTTACAGGCTTATAATGGAGAGTAGGATGAGCTTTACTGCTCTTTACTGCTTTACTGTTGGAAATAAATCAAGTAATTAAAATGTGAAACACTTCTCCCATAACTTTTTGGAGTCTGCTGCTAGTACCCCCTGGTCACCATTCTGATGGAGAAAATAGACATCTGCAGTCAGATGTCATCACAACATCAACCCTGAAAAAAACTCTGTGCAGGCAAATGAGAAATCAGTACAGAAAGCCAAGCGGTCTATGGAATCTCACAGGAGTTTTCGCTATTTGTGTGACTTCAGTTATAAAGTCATAGCACTGGCACCACATTCACTGTCACTTGCAAACAAATAATTTGTCTCCTCCCTGTTCCTACCAGTCTCTGTACAGTCTAGATGACACACAGGGCTTATTGTTGTCATTGCCTCCCTTATTTGATGCAGTAGCAAATGATATGCAGCATAGTTTACAAGAAACTTCTGTGTCACTTTTTTTTCTTCCTTTTTTTTTTTTTTTGCCTAACGGAGCAGAAAAAAGCAAAACCACAGTTTCTCTCCTCATTTTGATTTTCTGCTTTTTCTTTCCTTTTCCCTTTTCCTCCTTGTTCTCTCTCATTTTCTATTTTTTAAAAGAAATATCTTCAAAATACTGACATGCACTTAATCTAGACATAGTTAACAGTGAGATAAGGAAGTAGTATGTTTTGTTGAAAAAGTGGAACAGGAGAACTAGTTCCTTTGATTTCCAATTTTCAATATTTCCAGGTTAATTGTTAAAAAATTTATTTCTTGCAAGTGACACCACCGAAGCCAATCTTGTATGTTTTCCCTTAACTACCACAGGCTTCTGAAGGATGTCTATGTATTAAGTTTTTCAGGGCTGACTGTTTTACTCACAGATGTAGAAGTCGTCACCCTGCAATTATTGGTTTTGAGCTAATCTGCAGGATCTTCCTGCAGACCTGACTGTAAAGTTTGAGATCACACAATGTCATCAGTGTATCCAAACTCAGACCACGGGACTATAGACCTACAGTTATCTTCAATCACATATATAATATTGGATGATGTCTCAAAATATGTGAAAACGTATAGCTATTTTGTGCAAAACTCCCTATTTTGCTGGAGCTGGCAAGCCAAACAGTCGTCCCCAGAGCAATCCCATGCCCATGCACCAAGGATGGGCTGAGGTACCAAGTAGGATCAGATAGATTGATCCTCCAGCCTGGTCCCTGTTCCCCAGTCCAGCCCACTGCCTGCTCCCTACCTGACCCACAGCCTGTGCTCTGGAGTATATGGGTGTGGGGGAGGAGGGGACCAGGAGACTAAAAATGGAGCACTTCTGCTTCAAGTTCTTCGCTTTGGCATCTCAGTTTGTCCTTAGAATGTGTCAGTGTGATTTTTTTTAATGATAAGTTATAACAGCATAGCTGAATCTTTCCTGAAGAATTGATACTCTGATTCATGTAAGAACTTGATGATCTCGGAGGTCTTTTCCAACCCAATCGATTCAATGATTCTATGCATGTATGAACTGTTATATCTTTGTCTGGTTTGAAGGACTTTATCCCTGGTGATGTTATACCTTATCCTGTCAGATCATGGAAGCTGAGCAGGGTCAGCCCTGGCTAGTACTTGAATGGGAGACCTCCTGAAAGTACCAGGTGCTGTAGGTTCCAGTCCTGAGGACTTCACTGTCACCATCCAAGCTTGCTTGGCCATGGCAGATGAACCTTAGGAGCAAAGGGTGGGGCCAGTTTTTGTGCATACTGTGCCTCACCTAAAAAATTCACTGCGCAGGCTCGAAGGTCACACCCACATACATATTAACAACATAGAACATCATATATATGATCAAAACTAAGTCTTGTGCACCAGCTCCTACTATACATTTTACTTGTAACCCCTTAAATAGTTCTACTATGTTTGTCAATTTAATTTATATCCTTGATTATTTTCTACATATGAATTATTTTTACTTTGTGGTGTGAAAGGAATTTTGCTTCCATAAAGGCCATGCAACTTATCAAAATGAAGCAAAGTGTTGTCTGTGTTTTCTTGATAGACTGTGCCATCTATCAAATACAATTGTTTTGCTGGTACAACACCCCCCCCCCGCCCCCCCGCCCAGTACATGAAACAATTTAACATATTTTGCAGGTACTTTACTGCTATATACCTCCAATGGTTTTTAGTCAGCGCAAGACACCAGTAGAAACAGGCAGATGAAAACAACCCGGCCATACCTGGAGTGCCTTGGAGAAGATTGAGAGGACACTGACCATCATCAGCAGAGAGTGCAGATGTTAGAGGCTGTGCTAATTTGGGGTTCCAGCCTACAAGTGAAAGAATAGCTGCTAAAAGCATGGCCAGACACACAGCGTGGAGCTAACAGGTTAGACAGAGCATGGGGAAGTCTGAGCATGCAGGGACGCCTGTGAGGGTGACATACACAGGTACCCATGTCCCAGTGTATTTTGTGCTGACAGATGTTTCCTGACCACAGCACCACATTTAGTACCTTTTCTAGTTAAACTCAGTCTAAGCCAGAGACTGTGTGCTTTCCTGCCACTCATTTGAATTCCAGGACTGATTAGGAAGCAAGAATTATTCCAGGGTAATTCAAGCAGAACCTAACTTCACCTTTCAAATACATATGGGGCAGCAGTGTTTAAGATTCAGCTTCACCATCATGTAAATTATTAGGGTTTTTTCCTCAAATAATTGCCAGTTCACATCTTTACCTATTATAAATCACTTAATTTTCCTGTGGTTATGTGAGTTTACACCACTGATAATCTGGTCTGATGAGATAATTGGAAATATGGGCTAAAATACTAATCTTCAAGAGCATCATAGTCTCTTCACACAGATGTTTCCATAGTAACATAACCGTTGTGATACAACCATGGTGAATGGGGTTTTATAGTGATTTTTTCCTTTCTTGTGATTTTTTGAAGGGAAAGTATATGGATGGAGACAGTATAGAAATAATATTAATTGATCCACAGGTACAGGGAAGGAGTTGGCAAAGTGAACATTGTTACATCTTATGAAAGAGAAGTGGGAATATGATCTCCTAATATACATTTGGTTTAGGTTAAAAAAACTTGGCATTATTTATATAGATGTATGAAAGTCTCCACCAAAAGTACTATATATTCTTTGCAAGTAATAATTTCCTTACTAACCAGAATAGTATATTAAAGTGCTAAATCAACTGCCTCTGCATCATCTGTCACAACCAGAGCCAGTCTTATGACATAATCAACCCAAGTCCATGAACATCTCTGCATAAGCCTATTCCCCAGTGTCTCTCTCCTGTGTCCCAGTCCTTGAGCAGTAGGACTAACGATGCCTGCTTTCCTTAAGCCTTGTGTCTCAGGTATCTAATGCACTATAATTTCTAACCAAAGCATTTTTGACATTTATGGCAGTCATGATAGCTCTTCTGTATGAATTCTCTGCTATTTAATATGAGTTGGGCTCATTCGTCTCCCAGTGCAAGATCTGATGGGGTCCATCTTCCACATCTTTTTTTGAAAGTTTTAGAAAATTAATGTATTTTAGGTCAGTATCCTATCAAACTCCATCCCATAAACCATGGCTAAAATTGATGGTCTAAAAAGTTGCAAAGTGTGAATGGGCAGGCATGTACACTTGCTGTGAAGACATATCCGTCTTCCTTAGGAAAAAAGATAAATTAATTTCAAAGTATATCTAAAAAACTGGAAACTAAAATTTTTGTAGATTAATCTTGTCATCTGTAAGATCGTTCACCTGTTGTCCACTGCCCTGTCCCAGGTCTGACATGTACTGCAGGAACACAAGGATGGTGGGATGACAGCCATTGGCTTGGAAAATGCTGAGAGCTAAAGTTGCTGTGTAGGAGAGGAGAAACCATCTCTGAGGAAGGGAACTGATCACCAGAGGTATGCCCCACCTAACCATCTATTCAGATTTTCCAGAAGAAATTATTTCTCTATTTTTCTACATAATAGAAATTATTTCTCTATTTTCTGCAGGAAAAATTTGCTACTTTGTATGGGTATTTTCCAGGGTAGACTGATTTTAGGGACTTTCCCCAGCCACAAATGATTTATGATGCACTTACTGTAACATGTATGTAATTAAAAATGCTTGTGAATAAAACAGGTATCATCATCAGCTATGTGTTGCTACACATACCTAAGCTTTCTAAGATTGAATGCATTTCATTCAGATTTGTGTAGTCTCTTTAGTTTTACCTACTGCTGGAACTTCACTTGGGTGTTTACTGAAGTCTTGACTGCTCCTTTCAAGGAAATTGCTGCTCTCCAAAACCCTTACCTGCTCTTCTCCTTACACAAGGCTCTGTCTACTCTGTGAGGATGAGCTGTGCCCTGTTGGGAGCTCCCAGGTGGGCCCTCAAGGTGGTGCAGGGCACCTGGGTGTTTTGTGCCCCCCCAAGCCATGCCAAAGAGTTGTGTAATGATGAAAACATCAAACCTGTCAGCACAGGGGTCATCATGCTCATCCAGTGACAACCCTGAGGTTCTACCAGCTACCAGGGTGAGCCAGGAAGCTGCACAGCCCAGAGCACAGAAGATGTGCAGCTGCCTCACAGCTCAGGCTTTCAGGCTTTAAAAATGACCCAGTTCCCAGATTTCATGCAAGTAAACAATAGCTTCTCTGCTAGCCCATAATCACTGAGATGGATTGATTTTTTTCCTGAGCTTGTGGGTTGTTTGTTAACTCTAAGAACATCAGAGGCAGGGAGTGAATGTGATGCTGGACAGTACCCTGTCTCAGACATGTGCTCTCAGCATGGACCTGATACTAGGAGACAGTGTAGTGCACCCTTCGCATCTCCATGAAGCTGCAATATTGTGCAGATGTACCATCAACCCTCAAATTCTGCTCAGTTTTATGATGGCTTTACGTTTAGCCTACAGCTGCAAAAAAAAAATCCAGATTTGGGACCAAACTGAAAATCAGATGTGCAGGTTGCACCACCCCATTAACCAGGAGGGACAGTGGTTTGGAACAGATAGATGCCTGACCTCACGTGGGTGGCCCTGCAGGCACAGCAGCAGCCCTCCAATAGGCAATATATACTCCAAGAGCAAAGTTTGTGCACATGGACAGATTGGGGGTGTTTACTAGACCTGCTCTGGAGCAAGCCAAAGATGGGTGGGTGGTGGCATCACAACCTAGCCTCAAAATCAAGAGCCTATAAATCCAGGCTTGTAGCTCCTGCCTGTGGCAGAGATTAGGTGCCAGGTGCAGAATCCAAAGCCCTGCTAAAACTGTGTTGTGTCTGACTACCCTATATTACAGTTTTTGTTGAGCCTTTGAGTAACCTAAGCCAAAGAAGCGCTTTTCTCAGAACTGCAAAAAGAAATTATTGCAAGTACAAAACAGAAACAAGCTGAATATTTAAGGATGTCTGCATGACTGAAGTTTTTAAGCCTGAAATTTAAGAGACCATAAATCCAATTACGTTGTCTACTGTCTGTACACATTTTTAGAAAGACCCTGCAATATTTATTTAGAAGTGTCATTCATTGACTATGTTTATTGTTTTGGTTTTGTTTATTGTTCAAGTAGGAGCTCACAACAAATTTTAGCATGTGTATTTTTAGTGTTTATGGCTGCCAGCTGGATGACAGAATAGAAAATATTATTACGGATTATGGGATCAATAATCCATGTGCTAAGAAGGATTTATGTAAGAGACCATAACCGCTCAAGCTTCAATAAATAACAAGTAACAGAGGACAGAAATAGCAAACATTCTCTAAATAAACCCAACATTTTTTATAGAAAAATAATATATGCAATATTAAAATCAAAATACATTTTTAAAAAGGTAAATAGAATGCATACTATTGCTTTGTAAGGGCTTTAACTACATATTTGCATGAATTGAGTTACGTTTCGAGGCCTGAAAAATGAGAACAATAGGAGCTTTTCTTGTCTCTGCCCATTTTATCAGCTTCCATGATAAAGAAGAATTTTTTCCTTTTCCCTGTTTGAAGCTCAAGTCACAATCCCCAAGGGAATTTATGAGGCAGGGCAGGTGAAAATAACCTCTACATTTGAATACTACAAAAGCCATCACATCACAAAGGTATATTGGAGATGATATTTCATTCAGTTGGGTTTTTGGTGTTTTTTTTGTGTTTTTTTTTTATTTCCCCCACATTCCTTTTTATCTGCAGTAGTGCTCCCTTTTGCAGAGGGAGCATCAGTCTAAACAGTGAACATCCTGGCTTTCATGTTTATAAAAAGAAGTGAATGTGATCAACTTTTTTTTTTTGTTCCCCTCGGGGATATAGCAGTATCTTTGATTTCCTTAATTACACCCATCACTCTAGAAAGGTCATAGTCTAATTCTGGTTACTATTCTGGGAGCAGAAGGAATTATTCTGAGGGTTTTTTCACCTGCTTTCACAATCCAGCAAGGCTTCTTTCTTTCTTTTACAGGAACAGATACATCCTCCAGAGATTTGATTGGCACGTGACTAGTCAATCAACAGGAAATTATCTACAGTTTGATTTTTAATTACTTGTGATAGCGTGAATGCCTTGAAAATTGTAATCCAAGGACAAACTTCCCACACACTGAGAAAATTCGATTCATTTAACACTGTGTTGCCACTTATTTACAAGCAAAGAAACCAGGTTAGGTTAAATGTCTGTGGGGGTGACAGTGTGTGGATCTCTTAAGGTCTGAGGTGATTGATGAATGCATCCGTAAGGAACAAAGAGACACCTGTAGAATGTGGATGCCTTGTTACCTGTAGAATCTTTCCATGTATGTTAGGTGAACTACTGACCAATAGTGTACTGGCATGTTATATGTAGGAGTAGATAAAAGTGAAGCTGTTACTAAAAATAAAGTCCTTTGTCTTTGGTGAGCCTTCTGATCACACTGTAGCCTGTGTTGTCTCTGCCTCCTTGACCGCTGCTAAGCTAATCTACATTACCCCAATAAAAGGTGACCCCAGTAAATGCCTCTGGTTTTCTTTGGTTTGCTTTCCCATTCTGTGTGTACAGGAAACCCTGAGCATGACTCAAAACAAAATGACAACAGATGACATTTTGCAGATGAGCTGCTCATACCTCAGGGACCCCTAGTGTCCCACAGGCTGAGAAACTGATATCCACATGATATGTCCTTGGGATCCAGAGAGCTTCAGGCTGCAAGTTGCTAACCCTTTTGGCCTTAATCAAGCAACACATTTAAGCATGTGCTTACCATTAAACACCTGAGTTGCCCTATGGGCTTCAGCTGGATTATGCATGTCAGAATGCTCTGCTGGATGACAGCCAGAGCAGTCAGCACTGTGCTCTGATTTCAAGGGGTGAGAATATGGAGAAAGTTCATCTGCTTGGTGGTGACTAACAAAAGCTACAGATCTTTTTAATTACTGGTGTGATATATTGCCTTCTGAAGACAAAGGAAGTATCCTTTGGCCTTAATGTGATAACACAAGGCTCCACAAGATTAGCTAGCTAAATCTGTGACTTTTCTGGCTTTTCCTGTGAAATGACGTTGCCAGCTGATATAAGTCTGGATTGTTCCATCATTTCACTAGTTTATCCCATCCCCTCCTTTCCAGTGGGTAATGGGTTGTACTAACAGACACCCTCTTTATAGGCTTAACAAAGGCATCATTATAGTAAACCTACTTGTCAAGGTACTTTCTTCTCTTGTTTTGGTTTCCTCAGTTCCTCTGAAACAATAGGTCCAGCTTTGAACTGTAGAGTGTTTGTAAATACTCCTTCCGAGAGCTGTTTTGAGTAGTTTATAGTTCAATGGGATACTTCTTGCATCCGGTTCTTCTTCTCAGGATATGACCACTACTACTAATGTGATTCACTCCATGTTGATTATGTCACTGTTTCAGACAGCTGGCAATCAGAAAAAAGTTGGAAACCCTGGTGATTCTTCCCACTTGACAGTTCTGAGCTGGGTGATGATTTTGGTTATGGAAATATCTTCCAGAATTCTTCTGGTGTGGATGCATGTTGCCTTCCACTCATCTTTTGCTTGGAGGATTGAACTCTTCTTCTTTTACATCAAAGGATAAGGGGTCATCTGCCACTCTGTGGTTTCAAAGCAAAGGTAGAGATTTCTCCCCAGATGCTCATATCTGCAGTGTACACCTGAAGAACTCCAGAAGACATTTGCTATCCCCCCAGATGCTGCTGCTGCTGCCTTCCAGGTGTGTTGGCAGCCCATCTGCCAGCCTTCATCAATCCTTAAAACCAAGTTTCATTCCCTTGGCCTCTCTTTTCTGAAATGTGTATGCCTTGTTTTTGCTATGGGCAGTAGAGCAGGTGTTTTGAGGAGAAATGTGCTCATCAATGGCTCTGCTGGCAGCTGGGCTGAAGTGACCCTTCTGCTTGTGGAATCTTGTACCAAGGGAGGAAGCTTTGTGGCTTCCCCTGGACCAGTCTTTACCCCTGGAGTGAGGAAGCCACAGCCTCACCTCTCTCAGGAAATCCCTGCAGTCTCCTACTTCTGGGAGTGAAGATGACTCTATTTCAGCATGTGCCAGACTGCTGGGCTTCTCAGTCTTCGCCAGCCCTGGTGCCTGGAGCAGTGCAACCTTGCTAGCCCAGCCTCCTCCTGCCCTGTGTCCCGGCGAACATGGCTGTGCCTGAGGGAGGCTTCACCAATGGGCCACCCATGGCAGTTCCTCCATGTTGTGCTGGGATGGACCTCCAGTGACAGCACTTTTGATGTTGGGCAGTATTCCCATTAAACACATCTGAGAAACGTGGGACAAGGTTAGATGCCTAAGTGCATGACTGTAATTCCCAGCACAAAAAGGGAGCTCATGAAAGCCAATGCAAATGAGATGTGCAAATTCTATTTTTCCTCAGAGTAGTCACTGGGGTTCACACTCATTTGAGCTCTTACTATAGCTTCTCTCTTTCCCTTTAGCAATCTGAAAAAGAAAGATATCAAGCCTGTCCCCCAAGATGTGTTCAATCAAATGGAATGTTTATTTTAAGAACATCAGGATTTTAGCTCAGGTGGTATTTCTGGAAAAAAAAATTAATTTCATTTAAAAAAATTGATGAGTCATTCTGGTACTCCACTTTTTCTCTTTCTGTATTTTCTTGGGTAACAGCACTATTTTCTGAATTAAGGCTAAATCATCCACAGCAATTTAGTTCTCTGAAAAGTATTTTTGGCAAGTGTAATCATTTCTCAAGCATCTTTACCTGCCTGTATTCAATTCAAAAGACAACACCTCCAATTTGTTAAACGAATGCAAAAGAACAGCCAGACCATGTCAGAACAATAGCGCAGGTGACCCTGTGCTCTGTACAGTGAAGCCTGTACCTTGGCCTGGTACAAGGAGTTCCCTAATGTTCCCAGAAATGCTTAAGAAAAGGAGTAGGAAATGTGAGTCATTCTTGGTTGCTCCATCCCCTCTCCTGGTGCAGCATCTGGCTGCCAGTGCTTCGGCGACTTGCCAAGCTAAGGCAGGCTGCAAGGTTTAACAGCCATCCTTGGTGCAACCCTCGTATAATCCTCTTCTCATCGAGTTGGGCTTTGGCCTTGGCAGCATCCTGTGTAACAAGAAGTTCCACAGTTTAATTTCCACTGTGTGAAAGAGGATTTCCTGTATTTATTCTCTGATTGCTACCTGCTAATTATAAAGGGTGCTTTTAGTTTTGTGCTAAGGCAGGAGGGGGCAGCTATTCCCCAAGCACATTCCCTGGATCTTTTAGAATTTATACCTCTCAGTGATCCCCCCTTGACTCCCTTCTGGCCTCAGCAAACACATCCTATTTAGTATTTTCTAGCACCATTGCCTTCCCATATACCCAATCACATGTCTTGCTCTCTGAACATTATCTAGTTCTCCCATGCTCAGCCATGTCCTGCTGTGAGGGAAAGAAAAATCCAGTTTTGTTTTCTGCAATAACCTTCCTCCCTTGTCCTCGTTTGGCAGGCAGTAATTTGTGAGACACACACCTAGGATTTCCAGGGACAGTGCACGGCTGTTGGATGGACTGACTGGTCTCCCAGGGGAACTGAGTTCTGCTCTTTAAATAGCATGATTTGCAAAGGCCTTTCCAAGCAAAATCCCTGGAGGCTTTATCCCTTCCTATCTCAATGGCTTCTCAGTTGGAAACTTTGAGTCCCCCAAAGCTTCCTCTCACCAGAAACTGTCTCAGCGAAGGAGGACATGTGAGGGGTATCAGGAGCTGCTGAGTGTACATGGCAGATGCCTGGTGACCTGGCTTCAGCCCAGCACCTGGGCAGAGAACATTTGACCTTTTTTATTAAAAATTCTTTACTTTTTTAATTAAAACAAATTTGCTCATGAGTTGGGTCTTGCCAGGCAGACAATTACCCCAAAAAGTCCCATCTATTTACCACAGGATTTCACGGCTTTGTCAGATGTGAGGATAAATTTGAAGATGAGGCACCAAATACTGCAGCCCCAAATGCTAGGCCTGGAGTAATTTTAATTTTTTTGATAATACCAGGTCTTCTTCCTCTCTTATTTGTGCTGGATTTGCTCCATGGATTTCTGCTGAGCCAAACCTTCCTGGGACAGGCAGAAGAGCCAAGGGATGGAGTGAGCCCTTTGTGCTCGGTGGGCTGACAGCCAGCTATTGAGGGGACCTGAGGACCTGGTCAAGGGGCAGCAGTGACATTTACTACAGCGGAAAAACTGGCTGCTGGCAGTTCTGCTTCCTTCACTGAAGGGACAGGATGACTGGGCAAGCAGCTTTTGTGGGGGAGAAGGAGCAGGAGGAGAACAAATCTCTTGTTTCTCCATGACTTTTTATTTTCCTTGTCTGAATAATGAACTTCACGTTTTCCCAGAAGGGGTACTGTTGTCTTTGAGATGTTATTGCCAAATATCTATCTTAAATGTCACATACACACAGAGAATAAAATGCATATAAGCAGAGCTCTAGACGTGAAGGGGTGCTGAGGACTAGAAGCTGACAGTGAAACAACTCTCCTGGGCTGTCATGCAAGTGCTGCTGTTGAGTGGAACCATCTCCTCTGTCAAGATATCTGAATGAGTCTGCTGTTTCTAACTAAATAATAGTATAGATTGAATTAATCCTTGTCATATGAGAGTTCTCAGCTAGAAACAATAGCATCAGCTGGAAGAGTTAATTCCTGGCATTGTGTTGTCCATCACCAATGACCAACACAAATTCAAGGCAAGAAGTGTGACAGAATGCTGTGCAGTACCTAATTCCTCCACCACTCCATTCTTCTTGCTGCCTCCTCATTTCATTAAGTGCCATTAATCAGTCACTGCTTAATGAGAAACCCATATCCAAATGTTCAGTGATGTAACATAGCCAAAGCAAGATCCATTCTTGCCACTCAAGCCTTGCATACCAACCCACATGGAGTTAGTTTGCAATTGCAGCTCTTGATTAGAAAGTTGTGAGCCCGTCCAAGCCCCATTGCCTTAAATAAATGGCATTTCTTTCTCTCCCTCTTCTGCTTCCACCACAACAATGAATGTCTGTGAGGAGAGGACTGAGGTCTCATTCTTCTCTTCGCTGTATAAATGGCAATAGGCATGGATGAAACTTTCAAAAATATTTTTAAGCCCAAAGTCAAGATAGGAGCTCAGTGGAATTTTCTAAGGCTTTTGGATATTAAATTCCCTGGAATTTGGAGGGTATGGAAGAGAAAAGATAGAGATCTCCTAAGATATTTCCACTGGTTATTTGCATAGAAGTTAGGCCGCTAAATTGCTTTACAGTTGTGGGGTTTTTTTTAAATATCACTGGGTGTATATTTTTATAATTTACCTGAAAGTAAGGTCAGTCTTCCAATTTTGCACTGAGTCATGCTGGTCAGATCATGGACTGTAGTTGATTTTGTATGTCAGAAATATTTTAATCAGAATATGTTAATCACTGGGTGCTCAGGAAGCCACAAAATTCTCCATTCATCCAGTGAAGGACTGGGGCCTCAGCAGTTAGCAAGAGATAAATGTTGAGAGAGATAAGAACATGTGAATATGGAAAGTTAATTGTTATGAAATCGTGTTTATTTAAAACAGCACGTAAAATGATGATGGACTACCCACTACTTTCAACTATTCATTAGTTGACTTCTCCAAGTGCATTTTTTTATATGCAAAATATTGACTAATTCAAAAAGCAGTGTCAATGAAGGATTGTTAAAGAAAGTGGGATGTTCTGCCATGTGATCAAGATATTTCTGTCTCCTGTTTACTCAGTGTTTGCAGCAATCACTACGCCACAAGCACTTCAGAGCCAGACTACTTTTTTCTCTTTTTTTTTTTGCCAGTTATTTACTTTCTGCTGTGTGTGTTTGCTGCACAGTATAAATCCTAACATAGATATAGCCTTTTGTAACTTGAAATTTTTTCAGTCTTCTGTGAAACAAACTGAAAAATTGACAGAAATTCTTAGAAGACCATAAAAATTTTTATACTTGATTGCCTCACTTCTGCTTTCCTCCATCTCCTCCTCCATATATATTGATAGCAACTGCGTTAAGGAACAAGATATAGGATTGTGACTTTGAAAATAAAACTGTCTCCTCTATCACAATCACTATTGTAGTCATTGATCTTTGTTTTCTGCAAATTGTCTTTGTGAAAACAGTCATTGATTTGCAGTCATTTTCCAGGCTTTTTAGATACAATGCATACTCCCCAAGAGATAAAGTAGCAATGATCCTGATGAGGGAAAAATTAAAATTTGATTGAGTAACTGTGATGCCATAGGTAGCATTTTTCATTTTGAACTCTCTCTTGTTAGTATTTCTACAACAGTTTCCTCCTAGCCAACTCTGACAGTTAGGATATTGCTTTGAATAGTAACTCACCACATTTTTGGACGCTTAGCATCCCTGGCAACCCACATCTCATGTACAATGAGACCAATATCCTGGGCATAGGGGACTCACTGTGTAAAAGACATTAAGCCTGTCTGCATTCACTATGTCCAGTGCATCTGGAACATGAGGCAGTTGTTGCACATACCTGAGCTAGCACATTCAGCCCATCACACCTCTGTGGCACCTGTCACCACTAGTGTGACACAGAACTCATCTGCACACAGAGAGAAAACCTGGGGTAACTGAACCCAGTGTGCCTGGGCAGAGCTGCTCACATCGACAGTGTATAAACACGTTTTTGCAAATATTCATTTTCATCCCCTTTCCCTCTTGTCTTGTATTCTCCACTTCTTCAGACAATTCTCCATTAGATTCATAGGTGTGGGGTGATGGGCTGATAAGCCTTGATGAGTTGAGGGAAACACCTCAGCCCCCTGGAAGGGTGCTCCCAGCAGAGGACAAAGGCTTTCAAACTGATAAGATGAACAAAGGGTGGAGTGTTGTTAAATAATGACATGGCCCTCCTTTGTGATATCTTCTATGGCCACTCAAGGAGCCACCACCCTCAGGCATCTGTATCACCTCCCAGAACATTTTGACTATAGTCACAGGAAACCACTTGAAGAAAAAATGTATTAAAAGAAATGCAGTTTTAACTGCAGGAGAGAGGGAGAAATGCCATTGTCTCTGTTAGGGTAGCTGCTGGCAGCTTGTCCTGCCTCCTACCTCCTGGAACAATGTAGGGGTAAGGAGACCATGTGCTTTCTGTTTATCTATACTTTACTTTCCTAACTTTACTTTCTAACAAAGCTTATTCCTTTATACAGTCTATCTTACATCTTATGCTAACAGCTACTTTGATTCTTACTTTATAAGCACCTCCTTTACTGTGTTTTGCTACCTTAATACTAATAACAGTAACTTACTTTACACTTTGCTACTTTATATTAGTTATTGCTTTCTTTTGCAATGTGCAGTTTCTTTTTCAACATGTATGTTGGTAAGAAGCAGCTCTGTTATTTCCTTTTGCTTTGTGTTACAGAGAGAGTGGTGTGCAATCTATTGTCCTATGTTATTGAAAGAGTGTCTAGATAAGTGTTTTAGGTGGCTGTGCTTCTGGTTAGTAGTTCTTTGTTGCTAGTTTCTGTCTGTCGTGAGAGTGGGACACACTGCTGTATTGTAACTTGAGTTTGGTGTGTTTATCACTGTAAAATGTGATTTGTGCCGGTTTCTTTTGAGATCTTTTATTATCAATTAAATACAACCTTGCAGCTAAATGCTATCACCGGCAAAGCAGAACCCACAATAACTGTCACATACTTGTATTAATAAATGTTATTTCAGGAGCTGTTGTGGGGAAAGTTCT
Organism: Pithys albifrons albifrons; assembly: GCF_047495875.1. Classification (NCBI taxonomy): domain Eukaryota; kingdom Metazoa; phylum Chordata; class Aves; order Passeriformes; family Thamnophilidae; genus Pithys; species Pithys albifrons. Next base: position 10,906,244 of record NC_092458.1, read on the forward strand.
TTTCTAGCTATTAAGTGTGGCTTCAAAGCAGAGGTTAGAAATCCTTCTACCCTGTGTTCTGTTCAGAAGTTCAGCAGGCAGTGCTGGGTTCATAAGGCTCTAATTTTCTGGAAGCGCTATTTTAGCTGATAAGTTCTCCCTAGCTTCATATCAGAGATCAGAAACCCTTCCAACCTGTGTGCTGTCCGTAGTTGACAGGCAGTGTTGAGAACATAAGGATCTGATTGTCTGGAAGCACTTATTGCTAATAATTTCTTATTAATACAGTTAAGACTAGAAATCTTTGCATTTCTGTCTCACTCCTCCCTTTCACGTGACCATGGGATACCAAAGAGCATGGTCTTCATTCACTGCAAAGTAAAACATTTTGTAATTTCCCAATTCCAAAGCAGGTGTCAAAGAGAAATTGGGAGATTTTTCCCTAATGAAGGTTACTTTTCAATACAATATGATTCTGATTATCTCTTTAGTAAGAAGCTGTTCTCATCTACTCCTGGTAACAGTCTTACTAGTTTGGCATTGAAATGTTCTTTAAACCAATCATGATGGCAGCATAAATAATTTATTTCTTTACAGTAATGTATCACTTAGTCTGGAAGCCAATTACAAATAGTCCGGCCAGAGCGTCCAAGGTTAGAAAGACTGGCCAGTCTCTAGACTATCTCGGGGCTGCCGTATGTAATGGCATCTACCTAACAAGCCAGTTTTGCCAAAGAAAGAAAAAAACATTTCAAATATTTGCTTGAATTTGTAAAGGTATTTTTGACAGCTAGGCTTGCATATTTTGCAGTTGGGGTAAATATGGTAACATTTAAATTTGTCTTTATAAATATTCACAGATGCTGGATTTGAAGTTTACCCATGTGGATATTTATTCATCCAGTTGGTGCAGAGAAATTGTATTACTAGACTTCTGTGACCAATTAAAAGTAAATGATTACATAGACAGTAACTAAGCACTTCTGAAAACCAAATTTTTTGAGGATGAAAGTTTTCTGTAAAATCTGTGTTGAAAGCAAGGAAGATAAATGTGTTCTAAGGTCTTCTTTTCATTCTTAATTATCCCCAAAGCATTAATCACAGGAACAGTTTAAGTGTCCTTAAAGAGGGCTCTTTAACACAGCTGTTTGTTCTGTGTTCACTTTCTGAACTTTAAAGGCTGAAGTAGATGCAGGAGCGCAGATAAGTATAACCTCAGTAATGAATTACATTTATTACTTTATGCATTTGTAAAACTGTTTTAAAAGCATTTCCTTACATACACTAGGTAGACTATGCTAGCTATGCTCTATACTAGCCAGACTTCAATGTGAAACAATCAGGACCATTGCAGTAAACAGGCATTTCCTTATATGAATAATTTAGTCTCTAAATACACTTGAGCAAAGGCTACTGAAATGTATTTGAATGCTTTGACAGTCAGGGCTTATCTGATACTCAAAATCTATTTATGACATTCATTTCTGTAAGTAGCACAGAGCTTCTAGGATGCTGGTGAAATGCATTTCTGTGTGACATGGGTAATCTTTCATCTCTCTGTGGACTATAGCATCCCCACATTATGTCATGGTAGAAACATCTGCATCTCAGTGCAAAGAAAATGATCACAGTTTTCAGAACCTATTCATTTAGAGTGCTGCCTCTTTCTTTTAAGGATTAAATTCCTTCATGTGCCACAAATAAAAAGTAATGCATCTTTGGACCAAACTTATGTTTTTCTAAATTCAGCTTTGTTTTAATTTTTATCTTTTTCTGTTTCTGGAAAGGAAAACAAGGATCTGAAAATCCACCAGGGTTTCAGGCTGCTGTGGTCCTGGTGGTTTAGATCTGCCTTCATTAATGAATAAAAAATAATCCCCTTCTACATGCCCCACTTTTAAAACCATCCTCTATTTTAAGCTTTCCAAGATGTACATGTTCCTATCAGTAGCAGATGAAATTTCTACCACATAATAAAAATTTTGGGAATTAATTTGAAGCAGAACAAAGCAAAACAACAAACACTTCATAACTAAGAAAGCACATCTTTCTGAAGAACAAAGCATTTTTTTCATTTCCCACAAAAAGACAATATGTAATACTTTCATAGCTATGACCCAAGTGGAGGTGGTTTATAACACTCTAAATCGAGTTGTCACTGACTCCTGCATTATAGAAAGATCTAGACAGCCTCTGAATGCTGCAAACGCACTTGTGCTAAAAATTACGTGTACAGTATTCCTTATTGATGCTGATGGTCAGTGTTGACATGAACTCCATGGTGAGCTACTTCAGGGCCTGTATGTGGTAGTTCTTTCAGTCGGAGTATCCCCTCTCTCTAGCCATTGCAGCACCTGATGTATCTGTTAGACTTTTCTTCCAAGACAATTTAACAACCAGAGATAATGTCTGGGGTGGGGATGGGGAAGAAATCTTTTTTGACGAATCTAGAGCCCTTGATTCACCTGAACCAGTCACCTACCTGCATGCATTTTAGATTTATTTCACAGATTGGTGCTGGGGTTATAGTAAAATACACATTCAGTCTGAGATTCACCACTGTGAATAGCTTGTTATAGTCTACTGTTCACATCTTGGACTGCCTTCATTATAAAATCATATCCAAGGCGATCAGCCCTGGAAGATAAATCATGTCAGCACAAAGCTTGTTTGTGAGATCTGATTTATTGGCTTTGTTTGTCCTGCAGGGCTTGTGAATAATCTCCACACATTGTAGTTTGCACTTTGAGACCAGTCTGCTCCAAAGGCTCAGATTTTTTTCCCTGATAAGAGCACAGGTAAGTTGTTACTAAAACACTCATGGGTAATAAAAGACAAGAGGCCTGTCTTCCAGGAATAATGGTACAGTGAAGCTGCAATGTCATTATATAAGTTCATTTGAGCTCAGGTAACAAAATTTTCTATTGGGGTCTGATGGGATGCAACAATTGGGTTGCTGGGGTACCTTTGCTGATGGGGTTTTGTAAACTTATTGCATTTCTGTTTTCATAGCCTTGGAAATTGACTTTAGTGAATTCCTCTAGCATTCCTCCCTTTTGCAGTGATTTTGCAGTTTCTCCAGGTGCCAGTATCACAGCCTGTTTTATTGATGAAGTGAAGCCAATCTAAAGAAACATTATCTTTTTGCACATATTAGGATGTTTGCATTAGTTCTTTCATCTCATGTACTATGACTAGGCATAACCCAGAAGCTGGAGGTGTTTGTATGGAGAGAAAAACTCCTCCTCAAGTTCTTCTAAAAGTCCCTAATAACAGTGACTGCCTTTCAAGATCCCAGTAAACACTCTTGAAAATGTGTTGTGCTTTCCTTTCAATACCAAAGATATTCCCCAACTGTGACTCCAACACTGACTACCAACTCCACCTCTCTCTCACTTCTCCATTGGTACTTCCTAGCACTGGCTCCATCTCTCATTCTGCCTTCTGAACCTGCTCTGCTCCTGTCTAGGGAGCTCACACTGTACAGCTGACTGACTTCCAGTGCCGCTGTTCCTTCAGTGTGCATCTGTGCTGTCCAAATGCAAAAAATAGGGGGATCCCTGCCAAGGCACTGCTGAAGTCTTTCTGTATCTCAGATATTTGCAGCATTGCTGCTTCTTTCTTGCAGACATGTAGTTGAAAAACAAGACCCTGGCCCCCAGTGGTTCCAGCCCTATGAGACCTGAAGTAGCAGAGAAGTGAACTGTTACAACCAGAAGCAGGCAATCCTGCTCCCACACATGAGTGCCAGTACATCAAAAGACCTATTAGAATATGCAAACCTGAATACTGAAGTCCTTTACCCTCCATGACCCTATAGTTCTTCCCTGCCAGGTGACCTGAATTAATCCCTCTCCCAGAAGTCTGTCAGATAAAGAAGCTGGGGGAACAGTAGATGCGTTAGTCACTACAGTTTGGAGTCACCCTGCTGCAGAGGATAATTCACTTTGACCAGAGGGACTACACAGATCTCTGCTTCCATGATGGCACTTCATTGTGGCAGGGACCAAATGGCTCACTCTCCCAGTGGATCCTCACACATGAGTCTGCACCTCCAAATTCAAAGGGAGCTCTCTGACTCTCCTGGCCACAGTAGACTCCCTTTGGCTCTCCTCTGGGCTCACATACACCGTTTGCCAGGTATTCTTCTCTGTATGCTGTATGTTGGTGTCCATATCCTACTGCAGTTTATTGACCTCTCTCCACTGCCCAGAGGGATGATTGAAGACAGGCCATAGCAGACACTGAATGTGTTTTGAGAACAGGAGTAACAAAAGTTCATACAAGGGAGGAAAAAGTTAGTTCACTGGATTCCAGTAGATACAACAAACATCAATACAAATACAAAGATGCATAGGGCTTAACAGCACAGCACTGTGAATTGTGAAGCTGTGTTTATTCCTTTGAATTCAAGCAGGAAGGAAGGGTTTTTTGCAGCTCTGGCGTTGGGCCATGTCATTTGCCTTTCCTTAGCTCCAAGCTTTTGGAAACAGGAACTGACTTCTGCTGGCAGTCCTGCCCCACACGCCCCAAGGCCCTGCACCCCTTGCTTCTGCCTCTGCCTGCCCACAGTCTGGCTGGGGCTTCCCTCTTCCCAACTCCTGCCACTCCACTCCGTGCCCTGCCAATTCATTTAGGGCTCTTCACATTCATCCTTCATGGTCCCACAGAGCCGTTTCCAAGTTCACATCTCTATGGCTGTTTGCACTGTAATATGTGCCCTAACAAGACATGAGCTCTTGAAATTGGCTGTGGGATACAGTGAAAATGATCTCTCTGTGTTCCTCAAGTAAATGGAGTGTGTGTTTTTCTAAAGAAATACTTAAAAGTCTTCAGATCCCAGACAGACAATTACTAAAACTTATTTACCGGGCTGCAAAATCTTTTCTATTTTTAACTCCTGATTAGAAACTGGGAGTTTCTTTTTGTGGTTTTAGAAATGTCTAGGTCTTGTAGTAACCCTTTGCAGAATGCTAAATTTGAATTTCTGATAATTGCTGGAAAATGACATTCCCATTAATTCTCACTAGTACTGTTCAAGGATTTAGACTGCTTTTAGATACCAGCACAGGTCTGCAAATCCCCTAAGACAGAGTCTTGGGTAATGGGAATATAGAGGTCACTTGAGTCAGGAACTGCGAACTCTGCATCCTGTCAGGTGGTGTTACAGAGAGAGGAGAGAGGAAAATAATGGTGTTTTCATTCTTTTGAAAAAAACACTTCAGGAGTGGGGAGACTGTACTATTCCCTGCAAGAAGTAAGAGATTCTCCAGTATGGCCAGATGACCAAGTTAAACTGGCAACTGCATAGTGACAAGGCATACTGAGAAATCCAAGCTTGGACCATGTGGAAATAAAGAGTTAAATTCTTCATGCAAAAAAACTGTTGTTTAACAAGAAAAAATGGTAACAGTGTTGTGAGAAACATCAGCAGGCTATGCCTGACTTGCTCTGCTGTTCACATAAGGTTTTTGAGTCAGTGGAGCAGATAGTTTATTAACCAAAATGCTGGTGCTCCCTCTGTGTAGCACTCCCTGTTACTCAGACTAGTAGATGTACTGGGTGCACGAGTCACCAGGTGGGGCACAACCTTCCAAAGTGTCCTGAAAAAGCCTGATGTATATTAAGATGCCATCAGGTCACTGAAGCCAAATGATACCTCTTTGAGGTAAGTGAAGAGGAGGGCCAGCTTCTTCTCTGAACAACACTCCTGACCAAGTCTATTGTTTCCTGATGAGGTAAGGTGAGGAATGGTGTGCAGTGTTGCCAAATGGATTAAAATTTCAGCATGGTGACATATTAGAGGGTAGTGGGGCTCTGCTGGGATGAAGGCATGCATGGAAACCATTGGCAAGAGCAAGCAATTGCATACACTGCTGTCTCAAGCAGGTATTCAAAGAAGAGGAGAAACAAAGGAATAGAGACAGCCAAAGTGCAATACAAGTAGCAGTGGCTCTTAACAGCCAGAGCACCAATCCAATCCAATCCACATTTCTTTGTCTCTAGGCAACAGCAGCAGTATATGCCCTATGCGTGTGTCCCACCCCAGCCCCAGAAGCTGCATAGTGTGGGGAGACAGCAAGGACTGCATGAAGGAACAGCACGTAAATGGGTTTTGTTTGTCTCTTTTGCCCTGTGGAAGGACTTGGTTACTCCTACCTGTTCTCAGCTGGAGCAGCTTGGAAACTACAACAGAGAAAACCATGAGGGGTGGCCACAAAGGAGAGGTGGATGCCTTGCAGACAAATCTCACTGAAATACTCCATCAAGCCAATGGTTAAGCCAACAACAGATTCAAACATATTTCAGTGCATGCATCATATAAATACCAGCTCATCCTGCTGCTTATGCTGTACAGACTGAAGAAGTTCAATGTGGAGGCCACTAGATAAGCCAAGTTTGTTGTCTCCAATGTAGTTAAGGGCTGTAACTACTGTTTCCTTGGAAATAAACAGTGAAAATGGACGGATTTATTTTTTTTTTCCCTGCAGCATCTCTCTTAACAGTTTGGACATAATGCCTAGGATTTTTCTGAGTCCTTCATTAAACTGTCTCTCCTCAGCAAGGTGTAAAAGGGTTAATTCTTGCTTCCCAAAGGACCAGTAAAGTCTGCAGCTTCGTCCAGCTCCACAATTAACACTTCAAAGTTTCTACTGGTCAGAGCTAGCTGATAACAACCCGAATATGCTGGTACTTGGGTAGTTTATTATTCAAATTAAATATTTCAAAGGAATTCAAATTGGGACATTATGCCTTTGAAGCTATGGAAAGACCCCCAGCTTAGGGTTATCATTTCAGAGAGATTCTTACAACAACTCTTAGATGTATAAACGTCAGTGGTGGCCAGAGAATTGATCCTCAAACTGACAAGATTGAATAATCGGGAACTGGCTTAGCTGAAACAACACATTAGGCATTCTGTGAAAGGAACTGTAGGGCATCCTTGGAAAGGTGTTTTTAACTGGCAGGATGAGGCAGAATGCCACTGAATTTACAGGCTGTGCATTTGCTTTGGTTATTTTGAAGCTGGTCTGAGATCAGCTTAGAAAAGAGATATGTCACATAAACTCACAAAGATGAAAACCCAAGCAAAAGCAGAATTGGTGATTTCCACCTACATGCTCTCAGAACTCACAGTTAGGTGTAATTCTCCGTTTGAACCCCCTCAGTCACATCATGAACCTCAGCCATACTACTAAAAAGTGGGACTGCTAATGCTAAGCATTCAAAATTCATAATTCAGACATTCAAAATATGAAATATGAATATTAAGATCTCAACATTTAAAAATATTACTGCATTGACTTCTAGTCTTTATTTATTTACAAAATTGGACATTTAAAGTATACATTTTAAAACCTTCCCCATATGGCCTTCCATTTTACTCAACTGTATCATAGGAGCAGTCATACACTATGGTCCCTTTTTGATGGGTACTGTACTAATCCAAATCAAAATTAAGGTCTCATTTCTGAATGCTCTTATAGCCATGAATCATTAAAAACATTGCATGACCTGAGTAATTTTGAAAATTGAGACCCATTTCCTTAATTTCTTAGACATTTCACCTCCAATACCCCATTGACAGCTCCTTAGTCTTGCAAAGCTAAAAGGAAACCAGTCTAATCAGCCTTTAAAATCTGATCTGTGCCATCTGAGGTCACCTGACATCAAAACTGACATCTTAAGAAAAAAACCAAAACAAAACAAATCAAAACTTGAGAAAGGTAGTAGATAAATTACAAAGAATAAAAGCAAGATGTTATCTCTAAAGAGACTCCAACAACTTCTACTACCTATTAACACTGTCCAAGTGAACATATAGGGATTATTTAAAACAGACTGATCTTTACCCTACTGAGTTGAATTTTTCATTATTACAGCTGCAGGCTTGATTAGTTATTTATCCAACTCCAGAACTGGGGGGGCCTGAACAGGTGTAGGTGAGATGCAATTTCCCTGAGTCAGGCCCTATTGAACCAAAGTCCCATGGGAATTACTTACACAGCCAAGGGATTTGACTGTAGTGTTATAAAATGCAGACTTACTTGCCTCATCAGCTCATGAGGATACAGATCAAAGAAGAAAATTGATGTTTTTTTCTGGCTTGATGGTGTGGCTTGCTTCAGTCAAAGATCAAAGAAGACTAACTTGAGGTGGAGGCTGCAGCAGGCACACTCTTACAGATGCTGGTGAAATTATACTGACATGTGGCTTCATCAGTCAGAATGGAAATCCAAGTGTAGAGAAAAATGAAAGGTCAGCAGGTAACCTCTCTAGCACTAATTGAACCCTCTGGGCAATGACTAACAGAGGAGTAACCAGCATAATGCTTTCCGGGCATCCTATTTGCAATGAAATAAACCATTGATGGATGCAGTTAATTTCCTACCCACTATGCCAAGATGCCCATGATGAAGATCTCAGTACAAATGTATTTCAAAAGAGGACAACTGCTTTCCAGGGAAGGTGAATCAGGGTAAAGTGAGCAGGCAACTTCTAAAGGCATGAATGGCTGCAAAATGCCATGTCAATCAACCTTTCTTGTTTTTCTTAATTTAAAATAGAACAATGACAAATAATATGATATAATCCATTTTTAGTCTGGATCTAAGCCTCTTCTCCTGGATTAATACAACTAGCCAACACAAACACAATGCATCAACTACATAAGCTTTTAGGTCCAGTTTCCACATGGCTATAAATTAGCACAAATATGGTCCTGGGGGAATATTGGGTTTTATGAGAGGCCTCTGTTTGCAGTGATGCAACTCTGACCACAGTGGCACATGCAATGACTGCTGTGACATACTAGAAGCAGCTTCAATGTCCTATAAATTATCTCTGGTAGGCAGCAGCCCTGGTTCAGTGTGACCACCAGTCCCAGCTGCTTCAGGCAGGAGAGCCCAGGGGGGCCATGTCTATCTATTCTGCTTGCTACCATCATTGCAAGGCCAGCCAGACTAACAGTAGGCTTTAAAAACATTGAGCTCTGCCAGCACTGCAGATGGGTAAATGCACTTCCAGGGATGCTCTAACCCCATGGTGACAAAAATATTTCACTCAAAATGCCAGGACTTATGTGGTACTGTCCTGAAGGGAACTGCTGCAGACAATGTACTATTTGTTGACTTTAGTTGACTTTGAGGCTGTGCAGGAGACAAAATCCAATCCCACTTCGGTTTTAAGTTGCTTAACCTGCATAGATTAATGCTTTTTTTCATAGCCCAATGAACTATACCAGTATAACCAGATAACCCTATCCCCAGTATGGGGGTTGCAACATGTAAACCCTGGTAAAATTGCAGCAGCATACACTGTGTCTACTGTCAAAGCCCAGGAAGTCCTTTCAACAGGTCATAGCAGGTGGAACATGTTAGATTTATGAATTCTTCTAAGCAAGGAAGTTTCAATCAGTGCTTATTTCACATAAACTGTTCACTGTGACTAATTGTTCTAATACTTGCTGTTTGTTATTCATGATAGGGGAGTGTCAGGCTATTAACTCCAGGGACTTTTTTTTCACAAAGAGTTCATCTACATTGGCTTCCCTGGAAGTTAAAGTCAATGTAACAGCAGGGGAAATCTGTTCTCAGATTGTATGACTAGAATTTCTATAACAGGAGTGACTGATGTAGAGCTATGAAAATAATTGATTTTTCAGTATGGCAGCTGAACCAAAAAATCAAGAGGAAAAAATAATTGAATCCATCTCAGCTCAATTTGTTGGGCTTTTTTTTTGCTGCTTCTTTTTTTTTTTATGTTTTTTTAATCTGTGAGCTGAGCAAAATATTTCATTCAACTTCAGACAAAGCTGTTCATTTACCAACCAGGTTGTTTCTGATGAAAAACTGGTTGTTGGAATAGACAACCTAGATTTAATCATCATCTACCAAAAGGATGAGGAAATGCAAACATATCTCCTACAAAAGGGCCTTCCAAGTAGGACACTCCTCTGGACACCAAGCTGCAGAACCTTCCTCTGCCCACAGGGACTCATCTCTGCAGCAGCAGGTTCCTCATCCACTCTGTGCTGAAGAAGCACATGATGGACCCTCCTCAGGACAGACAGTGGTGTAGCATCAGCTCTGACTTTTCTTGTACATGAATATATTTAAGACAGCTCTTTGCTAGGTCGAATACTTTTCCATGGATGTTAATAGGAATTAATGGCATACTTTTCTGTAGATAAACCAATGAGAAGGGACAGAGATGGCTTCAGATCTGTGCTTGCAAAAATTTCTTACAGGTTCTGAATGTTTGGGGTTTTTTCTCCTGATAAAATTGAAAACTATCTTGATCACCTCTGTTTAATTGGATAGAGAATTGAGGCTGCTGTGATGTCTGTAGCCGTGCCAGTTTGAGACCCGATTGATATTGAAGGGAGGGAGTCTCAGTTTCGCTCCCTCACACCCTGGTCTTCTTTATCCACACAACCTAGCTATCTTTTGGGCTGGTCGAGATATGTGAGCTGACAATTGAGCTTACATGAGCTAATTTAATTCATTCACCTGCAAAAAACCAGCAACTTTTCTGCTGGGATCATTTTGGGCTGGGTTAAAAAGTGTAACAGCTGCTGGAGTGGCCCAAACAAGTACCTCTCCTCGTGCCCCGTCAGCAGAAGGGCTGGGACTGCTCTGCACTGGTACTGCTGTGTCAGAACTCCTGTTTGCTTTCCAGACTCAGTCTCTGGTTTCATTTTGGTGTGTTGCATTAGTGCATATCTTCTTGGTAACTGATTCCAGCTCTGAAACCATTGTTCAAGGTGGAGAGGTTTTTTCCAGGCACTTTTGTGGAGCTAGATAAGCCTCCAAAAGGGCAGATTTCTGTATTGCTCTGCCTGTGAATCATGCTGTGCTTAATGTGCAGTCATGCTTGTTTTGACAAAACAGGAGATAATTCACTGCTAAATAGGTCTTCAAATGAATGTGAGTAGTCTTGTGATACTCTATATTAGATAGAATTATAGACATGGTTGTACTTGTTCAGGAAAGCTATTTGTCCTGAAAGAGACAGATGCATAGGAAAATATCTTTCTGTTTTCCTGCCTTATGTTTTGTTTAATAATAAGGGATGAATAGAGTTTAATAGAGGGAATAGAAGCAGCTGTGTTGCAATTAGAAGACTTAATTAGTATTTGTCCAGAAGTTTGAACATTCAACTGTACTTAGTAAGGAGATGCCTCAAATGACCAAAAATGTGTGGCTGTGTGGTTGGTGCTTCTGAAATCTGGTTCCTCCTGTGCAGTCAATGTTAAGCTAATAGAGTACACTAGAAATATAATCCCTTGCAAATCACTTTCTGGATCTGAAAGTAGTCAATTATCTGTGACTGATTACTGTTTTAGGGCCAGAAAAGTACCAGACACCTGCTATTTCCATTAAAGCCACTGAGAATAGTTGGTGCCCTTTCTCAGTGTTAGATCATTAATGCTCTCAGCATATTCAAATTTGGTATTGTAGTGTGTTGTTAAAATGAGGACAAGCAGTGACTTCCCAGCAACAACTGTCCCTAATGATGTCCCTATTCTAGGTTTGAGATAAGAGCAGTTCAAATTCCCTTCTGTTTGACTGCCAGTTCTATGCAATTTTCTAATTTAGCATGATACCAAGGGCAGTGCAGTTTTATTTATTATTGTGGATTCAAATTATACCTCTAAAACATTTACTGATTTATTTAGTATTTTTGAGATCATACAAAGAAAGGATGAGAAGATTAAAATGGTAACTGGCTAGCTGCATTGCAAAGACCTGTGCCTTCAGATCAGATCTGAAACGAGATGGAGACATTTAAGAGGGCTGTTGCTGATGCAATACATGAGGAAAGCAGTCAATAAGGGTGAGACTCTGCTCTGGGACTGCTAACAAAGACACATTCTCACTCTGCAGAGAAATGTGATTGCTTTCTACTCCTGAAAATCTCATGTGACTTCTGTTACTAAGCAGAGAGGGTGTCAACATGCTAACTGTCAGCTGGAAAAATTAAGCAACCCTCTGGAATTTGATTAGTAAGGAAATACTTCAAGAGCGGGCTAATCAGATGGTAAGGTAGAACTATTAAATAAAAGCATCACTATTAGTTTTAGGATGTGTTAAATAATTGCCATAGATAGTGCAGTAACTGGGGTGTTTCAGAGTAGTGAAAATCTGTTCCACATATGGATTTTCTTCAGATCTCTGCCAAGCTGACAGAATGGGATGTGGATGCAAACATGAATTCATTTAATCTAAGGATATGAGGACACAGCAAGAGTCGGGGGAAGTGTAGGCAGACGTACAGATAGGGAAAAGTATTGAAGGACTCTCATATTCAAAGTGGTGAGTGTGCTCATTGCTGCAAAAACTAAACAGATCTGTCTTATGACAATGACATGCAATAAAAGTGCTCCTTAATCTAGCCTTAGTTTCAAAATAAAATGGCAGAACATTCTTTCTGTAGCTCTGATGCTGGTGTGGAGCTGAGTGAGCACCTGTGGGAAGTCTATATGAAGATTAAATGTGAGAAAAACCTGTAGGGAAAATCCCTATTGTAAATCCAGGCAATTCCAGTACAGAATCTCTCACTTGTCCAGAATCTCTCCTAGACTTTCAACAGTTCCCTAAACCAAGAAGAATACAGATTCATTTAAGCTAATTGCTTATATGAGCTTTCTTGTTTTGCATTAAAAAAAAAAGGTTTCTATACCATAACTGTTTTGTAGGGTAACAGTAAGTGTATATGACTTTTCCTTTAAATGCTTCTCTCAATTTGTACTTTATCTTGACCTATTTCTTTCCTTTATAGGAAAAGTGAGTGAAATGTCTTATTTTGCCAAAACTTTAGTAAGACTAGAGAAAACTCTTTCTATCTCTTAGACCATTCAGCAAACTACTCAGATGGAACACTAATCAGAAGAGTTCAACTGGAAAATCTTAAACACTCTTCTGTTTCATGTCTTCATGTTCTTATCAAGTTTTCCCATTGCCTTCAACCTCAGAGGGATGAGCACAGACACTTCTTCCCTTTCACAAAATACTCTTGCTGCAACAGAACAATGACCAAAAGACTCCATCAGCACAAGGCAGATACCATTATTTCCTTGGAGATCTTTTTGATGTGAACACATAACAATCCCCAAGAAGTCGGGCAAGAGCTTTGAACCCTTTCCCTCCCTGCAGTGGTCAAGTGCAGAGTACACATTGTTCCCCTGACTATAATGGCATGCATGCAACCTGCATTTCCTCTGATAGAAACTACTGTAACTCCACTGCAACTTCCAACAAATTGGACCTAAGAAAATGATTATAAGGGTGGGAAATATTCTTCTATTCTCTTTCCCCTTTGTATCAAGAATGGTTCTGGTGCTGCTCTCAAGTACAGGCTGCCCTGCATGTAAATAGCAAATTTAAAACCTGACCCCGGTATGACCACAGAATGCTGTCTGAGGCACCTCGGGCTTTATGCAGACTAGGATAACCCAGGTAGATCTACACAGGCTGTCCACAAAGTGCTTCTATAGAGAAGTGATGCAGCTGGGAAGGTGGCACCTGCTGGGCTTTCAGCACAGGCATTCCTGCACCCCCTGCACTCTCTCCAAGGAGTGTGTACACAGCCACAGCATCTGGCTGAATAGGGAACATCTATTGAAGGATCCAAGCCTGCCATTATGGCCATTTACAAAACACTCTCCCAGGCTAGTAACTGAAGAACCACAATATGATTATCTGTGGTTTAGGAGTCAGATCATGGATGTCCCTTAGGCCCCAATAGCTGTAGATACTTGAAGTAGAGCAGCTCTGTTGCTGCTACAGATTATGTGCTGGTGTGTCAGTGGTGTAAGATGTAAAGAGAATGTAAGACTGCTTCAAAAAGAGTTACAGATTGGGTGCGATCTTTTGAACGGGGAAGAGGGGATGAGAAAGTAAGTGGAGTCAGGATGAATATTCCCAATTTCATGACTGATATACCTGGCAACCTCACTTCTCTCAGGTCTAAAATGAATATAACATTTGTCCCCACTTTTATAGTAGCTACTTTGTTCTTTTAGTTCAGGGGAGAAACAACCCCTCTGTCTCTCTGGCACAGGGCTGTACTGTCTATGAGTTATATAGGTTAGTAAAGCTGCATTTGTTCTGTGGTAAGAACAAATGTACATGTGTAGAAATATTGACTGGATTTTTTTTTTCTAAAGAGTATGATTTCTCACTCCTTCTTTTTTATTGTATTTCATCTGGAGGTTTTACAGTTTCCTGAAATTCAGACATTAGGGAATTGCATATTATTAAAATCAGGACTTCTTAAAAATGGAATCACCAGAAACTACTCAACACTTGAAAGTCTTCCATAAGTTCTTACGACCAGATTGTTGCTGTCTCAAATTTATTGTCTCTTTCCACACCAAGGATCAGTCCAAGAACTTCTGGTGAAACTGACATTTCAGACCTAGCATTTGACACTTTTTTCTGCAGGCCTCATTAATTAAAAAGAGATGCACAGTGTCTCTGCCATTAGAGCAGAGACAGAACAACAGCTTTGCTCTGATGATGGAGGTTTGATGACCTAAAGACTTACAAGCAAGCCGTCTGAGCAAAGTTTAAAGATTTTTTTAGGCCAGCAGATATAGATGGGGCAGGGGGACCATAAAATATTTGTGCATGCCGGTCAGAAATAGATGTAGATATTCAGTCTGACTTCTTTTTTTTCAAGATGCCCAGTGTTTCTTTCAGATGTTGAGAGCTTCCACATTGCAATAGTGCTGTCATGTGTCTGGGTGAGCTGAGGGCCTCACCAGAGCACTGTGGGGTGGCCACACTGCAAATCCTCCATTCTCCAGCTCAGAAACAGTGGGGTGTGCACACCCTAACATGAGGGCAAACAGCTTTATAAGATCCATGTCATGCTGTATAACCTTTAATTTGCTGGAGGTCATACTTCTTACACAGCAATTGGGAAGGTTCTTGCTGGACATGGTTTTTATTATTTTAGTGCTAGCAGGTGTTTTTAAGTGTACATCCAGTATCTAACTGTGCTAGAGGTCATACTGAATATAATTTTCACATTGGCTGAATATAGAAATACAGTGAACTGATTTAGGTATTGCCTCCCCATGGATGAATTCCTGGATAACCAGATTTTTTAAGTAGCAAGGACAATGGGGATATCAGAATATTCTTGCAACCATTTCTGACAAATCAACAAGTAGGATGCAGGACAATTTGGTGTAAAATAAATGGTGAATGCTATTTTCTTTCCCTGTCTTCTTTATCCAAATGTAATTTGCTTGTCAGATATTCAGTCTTCTACTCTACCCTGTCTCCTTATGTGCCAATGCATAAAACATTGAGTATGTAGAGTGAGAATAGGAATATGACCCCCATTGTGAGCATTGCTCTGCTATACTCGTTACTGACAGCATTTCTGAGTGCAGCTGAGTTTATTGAAGTAGAGAATTTTGTCCTCTCCCTTCAGAGTGTTCAGACAAATACATCTACAGCACTCCCCTCAAACCCCCCCCCCCCAAAAAAAAAAAGCCAAAATGCAGAAAAACCTGAGACATCACTTATGGAGATATTATACTCCATCAGGACACATGTGGCAAGCTCTGCTTTGATGTAATCTCCATAGAGGTGAAGAAATACAGATGCTGAAACTTTTACAAGGTATTCTAAATAAGCTGAAATAAAGTTGTATAAATTAAATCAGGACTGCATCTTGTTTTCCCTTTAATTCCTGGAAGCAGGAAAACTGCCTAGAGTTATGTTATTTACAAGTAACATTTAGGCTCAATTTTTTACTGATTACATCTTCCATTCTTGTAGAGCTCCTCAAAACACTAGGATTTCCATTAAAAGGCAAAACTAAATCTAGGTGTATTGAACTGGGATTTTTCAGAAAAGTAAAAAAACAAAGCATGTTGACTACTTTGACTCTAATAAACCTCAGCAGATAGAAATATCTTGCATCAAACTCACTTAGAGAGTAAAGTTGGAAAGATGTGTAGCGAAATTAAGGGAGAAATTTTGTCAGAAAGAAGCACTTCAAAACCAGAAGAGTTAGAATAAAATTGCTGGTAAAATGGAAACAAATAATAAAGACCAAAAGTGTCAAACACAGCAAGCTGTGCTGAGAAAAAGCTTTAAGGAAATATCAGATATTTTTCAATGCAGCGTGGCTTAAAAGCCTTGGCCTTTGAAAAGAAACCCTTGCAGGGATGCCTGAAGTGTCTAATCTCATAAGCTGCTCTGGCCACTTTTTCGTAACAGCTTGTGTTGCCCTTGTTGCCCTCACATTCCTCAAGCTCTATGGAGGTTTACAGCAACCAGCAAGGGTCAGCTTGCAGAGGGAACACAAGAAAGGTGTCTGAAGGTGGGACACTACTGATAAGGGAGCTGCTGTGGGAGGATGAATAAGGGCTGTCTCCACCCACAATACCCTCTCTTGCAATATTATAACCCTTAGAGTTCTTGCTCTTTCAGGCCAGAAGTTGCTATACTCATGAGTGCAGTGCACACAGTGAAGCAATACTGATTTAACCTGACGGGGCCTCTCAATGTTCCTGTGAATAAGCACAATCAGAAATGTTCCCTCAAAGAAGGAGCAGTGGGCACTGATGATGCTGAGCTTGGCAATGCCTTGCTCAGTGCAGTAGCTTTATCTAAGGATGCTCTGAACTGAAGTTTTCCAGCTTCATGGTCTGGAATTTGTGGAAATGTGTGCTTCTTTCAACACTGCCTTTGCTACTGATTTTTAATTCTTCTGAGTATTTCTTCTTTTATCTTCCTCTGACTGAATTAAACTGATGATTTGCTATTGCTCAAGAGCCCTAGCTGTTCCCCCAGTATGACCTCCACACATGCTTTTTCTTGCAAGCTTTCTATAGGGAGTCTAATCTGTCTTCCTCCATCTTTCCTGCTCTTAAGAAAATGGTCCTGCTCTGGGAATGTGGACACATCCAAAAGATTTAGCAGTAGCATAGTCACTACAGCCTCAGTGGCCTAAGGGTACATGCAGTGAAAGGTATGTCAGGAATGGCAATCTGTTTTCTTGAGCCCTCCAGTGTAAATGGCAGAAATGAGGAGCCTTTAGGTGCAGAAGGCCTTTCCCTGAGGGATTATTTACCAGGACAGACATTAGTTACCCAGGGGACATCTCTCCTTTGTTACCAGGTGTACTGTGTTACCTGGTACATCAGTAATCACCATGCTAGCTTTGCACTTTCTGGTTACCTTTTGTTCTTGATTCCCAGGAATATTCACCTGCCACCAAAGCATAACAACAAGTCTGTCTAGGTAGGAATCTGATATTTCACCCTGTTGATAAAAGCAACCTTCTCTGTAGGGGGAAACACAAAAAGAGCACTATCAAAGCACCAGGGGCTTAGCAATATTCACAACAAGCTGAATAGAAAGCAAATTATGGGAGCATAAACAAAATACAAAATGGTGACACCACAGCAGCATTAGGGCAGTTAAGAAATATCTGAGGTCCCTGCACGTGAGACCCTGGTAGAGGGTCATTTTGGATGACCTTAAATGCCTGTAAAGCAGCTGAGCTAATTGCCTTGGGCTTGCCCTACAATCAGGGACAGAAGTACATCTCATGGATGTGATTAATCTCACCTATAAGAGGTCAGGCAGTTAAATGCCACCTTGACACCCGATCCCATCAGATCTCGGAAGCTAAGCAGGGTCACTCCCGGTCAGTATTTGGATGGGAGACCTCCTGGGAATACTGAGGGCTGTAGCTTCTAGTCCTGAGGACTTCACTGTCACCATCCAAGCTCACTTGGCCATGGCAGATGAACCTCAGGAGTTAAAGGGTGGAGCCTGCATGCTGTGCCTCACCTAAAAAATCCACTGTGCAGGCTCGAAGGACACACCCACATGGGGAGAGCCCTTCCCAAATCTTCATTCGTGAAGCCTTGCCATGAATGAAGGAAAGAGGTCAGTGTGATAGTAGGTCAGATGAATCCTTCCCTGGAAATGTCTGTTCCTTTCTGCCATAAAGAGGAGTTAAAGTGACTAATGCAGGTACTGGTGGTCGCTTAGTAAACATCTGCAGTTAGAGGAATCCTGCCCTCCCTGCCCAGCTTGGCCTGTAGCCAAGACACACTTAATTTGTTAGCTAAACTTAGAAGTGTATTTGTGGTTACTCTTGAATTTGTATTGCCAGTAAAGTGTTTTCACCGGTGCTGAAAGGCAGAAAGGGGGAAGGAGATGTGGGTTTGTTTTTTCCCCCTGTTCAAAGGCAGAGCAAATGCTTGAGTAATAGAGAGACATAAAACAAGCACCACCATTGCCTGGACCAGGACTCATGGTATGGGCTTGGAAAAGTGAAACTGGAAGCACTTGTTACAACTGAGAGCTGATGGAAAGATGTTTGAAATTCTTTGTAAATAGGTGTGATTGCATCAGAGGACAGCTGACTTGTCCAGAGATTCTTCTTTCTCACAGAAATTACCTGATGGGGACCACCCACAGCAGTTCGTGTGAGCAGCTGGCAAACATCTGTCTGCAGTGCACAGCTTCAACTCACAGAACTTTCTAGTCAATCCCATCTATCTCCAACCAGGCCAGGATGCACCAGTTTTAATTATACTTGTGGGTTGTGTTCATTGACTCTCTCAAGGCTACAATCTGATTTGTCCTCCATGCCAAAATAAAAAAATCTAGTTTTGCCATGTAGTTGCTGCCCTTAGCTGTCCTGCTGTCAAAGCTCTGTGATATGACTGCAAGCTTAGAAAGGCAAAAGGAAACACAGGCAGGGTTCATGGTTCTGAATAACATGATGAACCTGGTGTGAGGCAGACACTGGTAAGGTCAGGAGCACTGAACAGAAGAGCTAACTTGTGCTTGGTTTCCTTACACAAACAAAACCATCTTAGCTACTGAGAAGAATGAATCTGGTGTAATTCTGGGCTGCAGATGGATGACCCTGTCTGCATCTGGAAGGACGGTGTTTCCCCTGGGTGCTCAGCCCCATGTTGTGGACACCTGAGAGCTTCCTGCAGGGAGCACTCCTCTGAAGAGCCATGAAGAGCTGGTGGTGGGAAGGATCGGGCTATGGACCTCTGCTTTTGGGGCCCACAGGAGTGGATGTTAAGAGGGCTGGATAGGCTTTACAGGGAAGAAGAATCTCAGCCACCCTGATGCCATGTAATGGCTGCAGTGACAGTGGGAGCTTTTTCAGTGTTGGTGGAGCTGTATGTTGCACAGCTGTAATTCTTCTTTTGGATGCGACTTTTGGAAAGGAACCACCTTCATTCTTCTACTGGCACCCTTCCTTAGAGAACTAAATAACAGAACAGTGTGCACCACTGGAACATGAGATAAACTGGTAAAAGTCACCTGTCCTGTCTGAACATACTTGTTCTGCATCAAACCGTGGGTGATTTGACAGAGGGAAAAAGGTGAAAGAACTGAACAAGTTGAGACAATTCTCAGTTAGTGTACTTTTAAAGATCAACAGCAGATAAAGCACTACCCCTCCCATCACAATATCATGTTTGGTAGAGACTGTGAAAGCTGTACTTTCAGTTTGCCTTGTTTTGAGCAAATCTTCAGGTTGGGTTTCAGTCTTATCTCTTGGTAAGTGCAGTTCAATTCATGGGCCAGTCCCAGCTGCCTCAGAGAGGCAGTTGTTTTTTGCCACCTGGGAACAGATTGCAGTCCTTCGGGTTCAGTTTTTCACATGAGCAAATCTGTCTTTCAGATATGGCTTTTGTAACAAAGAGAATAGTGTGGGAGGGGGGAAGATAGCCCAAGGAAACAGAAAGCTCAACTGAGCATTGTGAGTTATTTGTACCTGGCTTGTCATATTTGTATCTGGCTTGTCATATAAAGCCATTGCTAATTTTCTGTAATTTTCTCACAGGGTTAAAAGGATGATATCCAGAAACATCCATGTGAGGACAGATGCCAGGAGTAAGAGGCATTATGTGTATTAACTCCACATAAATCTATATACTGTTTGAGTCTAAGTCAGACTATTATAAAGGAGCTGAAAGGTGGCTTCCCAAGAAGTTTGTATAGGTAATTTACCCTGCTCTACTCATGAGAAAAGTAGGAAAAATCACCTACCCATTTATTTGAGGTGTTAGGAAGTATTTTCTCAGTAAAAACACCTATCCACGTTGTTTATATTTGGAGTAAATGGAAAGGGAGAGAGGTGGCATCTAACCAGAAACTGGAGAAGGAAAAAAGGCAGAAACAGAAAAAGAGCAGACACATAGTCTGCTGTCTCCAACACTCAGGCTGTTAGAATGAATGATGCAAATGGATAGTTTTAGGAAAAGGACAAAGCATTGTCTGTTTGCCTCTGGCAATGTCCTTCAGCACTGGGGGAGAAAGATAAAGGTGCAGTATAATTGTTACCTACTAATATAGAGTAGGAAGATATTTTCACAAGAGAACAGTGGAATTGGACTAAATTGTATTATAATTACATAGAAATATTTTTACATGTTGAGTCGAATTCTGGTGGGCCAATATTCTTCCTTTCAGCTGCAGAGATGCATCTTCCTTTTGGCATCTGTGACTGTTACATGCTACATTTAGTATTCTGGCAGCTTTATTGGTGTAGTATGAGAGGTACTGGAAAGAATAAATGCTTTAAGAGAAATTATGATCCTGGGAACAAATGGCATTATCAGCAATTGCACTTTACTAATTCTGCCTACTCAAAAGGAAAGAAGGTAATCTGGAACAAAGTAGTGGCTACTGCAGGATGAAAAAATCCTGCTTGGAGCTGCAGCCTGCAGTGAGTGACTCATACTGCACAAACAGCCGTGGTGTGGGTAGCAGTAGCAGACAATTGTCTGTAATTACTGCCACGTGCAACGTAATGAATGAAGCACTGAACAAGAGCTCTATAAAAGTTGCAGCTATGTGGATGCAAGCCTTTAATTTTAAGCTAGAGCACCACATAATGAGTGTTAGGTTTGATAAACATGTTTTTAAGGTGCTTAATAATATCCATGAATGAAGTAGAGAACTGAGACAGCAGAATTTCAGTCTGCATATGGCATTTTGAGAGACTCAAAATATACTTCCATAAAAGCAAACAGTCTTCTGAAAGGTACATTCCATTTTGGGTTTGATGTCATGAACAAAAAGGATGTGACTATTATTTTTATTCTGGTCCAAGCTCCTATTTTCAGATATTCCATCTTTATCCTGCCATTTGTAAATGTTTTTCCACTATCCACTTACAGTAGCACTGCACAGATTTTAAATGAAAAAGGGTATGTTTTCCTGGCACAAGTTAAATGTTTTGTGATGAAGCACTAAGGACATTTGTGACTGACAGCAAACTAACATCTGTGGCTCCCAAACTGCATCTGACCTCTCCACCGTCTGTGGCTGCCTGACTAGCAGCTAGTGGGCAGTCAGTGGGAAGGAACAGGTGGGTGTTTCATTCTCATGTCAATATAATCCTTAGCAGTTGTGATAATATTTGACAACTGAGTTGAAAAAGTTATCTTAGGAGCAAGGGCCTTTTTATGTAAAGGCTGGGCTCTGAAATAGACCAAGAGTTTTGAATTAATCCTAGTCTTCTCTTTGAAGAACCATTTTAAATACTGTAATGATTGCATCTTAATAATTAGATATATTTGTAAAGGCTTTTCATGTGAACCTGTACTTCTAAGGATGATAATAGGCTATATAATGAATGAAGAACTGAGTAAGTAAAGAATTCTCTGCAAGACATCTTTTGTGTGAATGGGAAGCCTGTGATTTGAAGCTAAAGCTTTACCTTTGATCTTGATCCAAAAGTATACTGAGTACTGTACTGCTTCTTGCAGTGCAACCCATCCCTTCATGTCACCACCTTGGCATAACAACTAATATAGGTCAGGTGCAGAAACTGCATTTACTGATATCAAGGTGAGACCTATTGTCAAAACAGTCCCCTGAGAAGCCAAAACAACAATAAACCAAAAATTATTAGCTTACAGGAACAGAGTGTTGCTCAGCACCACTTTTATTTAGCTGATTTCTATCTATTTCCAGACTTTGAATATGATTGCCTTTAGTTTCTAAACTGATTTTGGTCATGCTGAGCTTTAGCTGAATCTAAGTTGTTGCTCTTCTGCCATGCCCAAAACTCAGAGTATGCCCCAAACTCTGTGTCTATGCTGTCTTATACTTCCTGGGTACAGATGTCCTGTACAAACAACAGCTAATGAATGTATTTGATCATCTTCCTCCCACTTATTTAGTTGAGTTACAAATCTCTCAATCTTGCTGGAACAAGCCACGTCAAAGATAGTGCCACCGTTGCTATATACCCAAAGCAAAAACACTTTAGGCTCCCTTATGCATAATTTTTGTTCTGCAATCTTAATAAAGAGACTGTTGTTGAAAAGAAACTTTTTTTTCAATTTAGAAGGCTGTCGCAGACACGGAACAGTGTTACTTCCCTTATAATGATTTCTAACTGCCTTTTTTAAAGAAGTCTCTCTCTCTCTCTTTTTTTTTTTTAGAGGCAAAGCTTATGCTTTCTTGCATTACTCGATAGCTTCTCTTCTTTTAAGAGGCCTTTTGACAGGGTCCAACATTATTCACTGAACTCTTAATCTATTTTACCTATATGCACAGTCTCACTGGTTTAACAGTATCTTCATTGTATAATCAATATTGTACTACGTCCAAGGAACAAAATCCATTTCTGACATAGTTTAATATGTGGAATCAAAAATGGGGGTAGCTGAACAAATCTAGGACACATTTGCAGCACAGGGATAACTATTGAGCACAGGGATCACTATTGAGAAATGTGGTCTTGTGGAAACAATAGTTAAGACAGAAGTTTATATCATTTATAAAAAGGAAGGTGATCTCATGTGCTACAGAATCACGGAAGTGAGAAATGGAAAAAATGTACTTGGTCATCTTGACCTCAGCTTAGGTTTGTTCTGTGTAATACATTTTCTGGTGCTTTCTCAAAATTTCTTTTAAAGGCTCCTAAGGATTCACTGTTTATTCCAAGGTTTGTTCATTTCTAGAGCATGGTTTTCATTCACAGCTGAGAGGAGAACCTGAATTTTCTTTGTCTTAATGTCAGGTCATTTCTCCCATTTTTTCCTCAAGAAAGACTATTTGTCTCCTGGTATTAATTGAATTGGAAGGATGGACCTTTAGTTTATCTCTGAGCAATGACAGCACTATTTAATATGGACAGCATCAGTATGAACAAAATGCTGAGGGATGTGTCTTGAAAAAAAAAAAGAGAGTCAAATAATGATGGTTACAGCCTGGTCATTGATGGGACATCTTGCACATTATAATCAGAGCAGATGCTGGGCTCTGCTGGTGCTTAGTCATGACTGTTCTCACAGATTAAAATGGGACAGAATGGGGAAGAAAAGGCAATATAAAAGTGTAACCTGTTGAAAATATCTAAATTAGAAAGGTTAAGGGTCTAGAGGTAAAAAACTGAAGGGCTAAAGGAATATATAGTTTCACTTATTTTTGTGTCCAATTTGAAATATCTTGGAGAATTTCACAGAGGTTTATTTGCATAGCCCCTAGACTTCCTTCAAGTTACACTCCCTCCATGAATCTGAAGTCTCCTTTCTCTCAGCCATGCCATTTGCCTCTCAAGAGAATGAATGCACTCATGTTTCAAGCATTTAAGAGGGTACCCTGTCTTTTAGATTCCTATTGCTTTTTCTTCTTTTCCTTAGCATTGAAGACAGTTTGTTTGACATAGGATATAATTTGACCAGTTGCAGTACCAATGAGAGAAGAATAAAATAAAAAAGAAGTAGAAATATTTTTAGTGAAAAGCTCGCCCTAAACTGCATTTAAAAATTTCATGACTCAGAAAATGTTGAACGGATCGAGTTCTCTGTGGCTCCTCAGTGACCCCCCAGATGCTTCCTGCCTTGATTTCAGTGTGTTTGTAGTTCTTTGTAGTTTACTTACATCCCACACAGACATCCCTTTACCAACATCCTGTGAACCTCTAGCTGTGTTTCCTTATGAGTGTTTGGCTTCCTAAAAGCAGAAGGACTCATTTGTGTGAGGCTGCTTTGTCACAGCTAAGTGTACAGGGAGCTCGGCTCGCCTGTACCTTGATGCAAACTGTGGTAAATAAAGAGTCTCTGACCAAGGTAAACATATCTCTTGAAATATGGTAGCTTTTCTGTTGGATTGTTAGTGTTGACTCAGACTTTGTGTTTCTACTAAGTATAAATAGTGGAGGTAAGTGTCCTTGAGTGTAAAACTCTAGCAAGACTTGGTCTCCAGTGGCACCATTCAACACATAGTTTATGTAGACTTATTCCAGCCTCTCTCCTGCAAGTGCATGATCTGTTCCTAATAACAGTATTAATAATAATTCAGTGCTCAAGCTTGTGATCAGCCACCAGTCACTGGTTATTCCAAAGACCAATGCCCAGCCAAATAAAAATTTTCTCACTAGCAATGACATGCTAATACACCTGGTGCACTTCCTTGCAAATAGTTCCCTATAAATGCATGACATGAATCTTAACACAAACTTTATAAGAAGTTTGCAGCCAAATGTAACTGAGTCTGAAATCCTCTCCCTCCTCTCCTCCTCAGGTGTTCTTTAACTTCTCTGCTGGGAACAATCCCTGACTATCATGTTCAGCTATTGAGTTAGAAATAGGCTTGGCAAAAAGGGTTACTGAAAGTTTATACAAACCTGTTTTTCCAGGTTGTGTGAGAGGACTGTGGTTTAAAAGAGTGGAAAGTTACCAGAAGCAGCACAAAACCAGGTGTTGGATAATCAGAAGGAAGGATTGCAGAAGCAACTGGGGAAGCCTTAATCAGGGCCATAGGATAGACAATCTTGTGCTTAGAGGAGGCAGTTAAGACAGGGTGACTGAACTCAAAGAATGCAAAATACAAGTTGTAAAGGCAAATTTGAGCTCACTGGAAGTCACTTTGCCCTATCTGAGTATATAGAAGAAAAGGAAGTAGAAAATTCTGTACAGCATATATTGTATTTAACAGGAACAAGGACAGGAACACAGGAACAGCATATATTGTATTTCATCTTTGTGACACTATATTAAGCCTTGGGTCTTGGTTTGCTGTGTGGGGCATATGTATTCAGTGATACATGTGTAGCATGTGCATATGCATATACATCATCTCATGCATGTCATCTGTCACTGAAGAGTTAAGTGGTGAAAAGGAAGGCTTCATTTTCTCTGGTAAGGGAGGTGCTCAAAGCATGAGGCAGCAGGACCCAGTTTTGTGGGTGGGATGGCAGACCACTAGATAAGGAATTTGCACCACAACAGTTTAGACTCATGATCAAGTTACCCACTCTAATTTGGGTAATGTACAGTCTCTGTGACTTCTTACTTATGCCAAATAGGCTCTTTAAACCATTTTTTTTCTTTACCTTTTTACCATCATTGCATCCCAAGAGCAGACGTGGAGGCAGAGAATACATGCAGTGCCTGGTGGCTTCCAGAAGTTTTGAAGATATGAGGACAGGAGGTGCAACAAAGTGGTCTCCTAAGCAGCCAGAGAAGTAGTTTGACCAAAACCTGTCACACTGAAATAACTTTCCCCTTGCTTTCTGCTCTGGAGTAGTTCCAAGAAAGCATGGACAAAGCCTTTCTCTGGGGCACTGCACTTTTTTGTGACCTTGCTCGGGAGGACTTCACTAGTGCTGTGGCGACTAGGGCTGCCTGGGCTGCAGGAGATATTCCACATTGTATTTCCATTGCCTCATGCGTTGTTGGAAGATGAGGTGAATCTCATTGTACAGCTAACAACCAGTGCTCCCCTGACTGCATTAACTGTTTTTCTGCTGGCTGTGATCTAGCTCAGGCCTAGGTGTCTTCACTGCAGTCAGTAGTGTAGAGGGAGGTGATTCCCTTCCTTTGAGAGGTATCTTGTGATCTTTGCATAGAGGAGGCTACAGAAGTGCAAGGTGTTATTAGATGTACTGATGTACTTCCATAGAGAAAACAATCTGATGAGGAAGTGGCTGAGCCAGGAAAGAGGACTCCATTTACAAGACTGAGGACATCCCAAATGGTTTAGAGATTCCTCATAAAGTGGCAAGTATCATCTCCCACCTTCTTCTGGATGCCTTTTCAGTTTTGATCATAAAGGCTATGAGCAAAGGTTATTGTGCATATCTGCCATGGCAAAGGCAGTGAAGTTTTGGTCTGGCCACCCTTAGGGCTACTGTAATATGAACTAAAAGATGGGTAGATATTCTGGACAGATTAGAATCTGCCAGCTGTCCTCCTTCAGAATAGCCTCTTACTCTTAGTAAGGCCATTTTGTCAGGCTGCCATTGTATGACCTTTACTTTTGTATGTCATATGACGAATTTCTTACAGTATTCTCCTTTGCAAGAGGCATTGCATCCTACTCCATGGCAGTGAGCCATTCCTGAATGTGAGAAAAGGTTCAGAATCTAGTCCATCAATGAATTGCCATTATTAACCTTAATTCTTGCTGTATTTTGTTGCATCTCCTTTCTGATTGCTTCCCATCATGTATTTTAGCCACAATGTTCTATTCAGAATATGGAAACAAAGCTACAAAGGCTTTGAATATCATCTTTCTTCTGCTGAGGCCTTTCAGGCAAGGGCAGATGGGAGATGAGTAAAAATTTGGAATTTCTCTCCTGCCAATTTCCACGTTGTCTGTGAAACACACACCAGCCAACCTGTTGAGCAGATACCATGCAGCGCCTGGCCAGAGGTGCCAGCTGTTTCTGCACCATCTCTCTGCAACTGTGCACCTCCCATCTGAAGAGGTGACATCCCTGGCAAGGATGCCCTGTGCTGAAACAGTCTGCTCAGAGAAGCCAAAAATGCGTATGATTAGAGCAGCTGTGGAAGCTGCCCAAATGTGTGGCCACCATCCCTGCTGTCAGTGGGGCACCTGCGGTGATGGGACTCAGCAGGCAGGCAGCCACCCTTTGCCCTCACACGGTGTCACTCTGCCCCCAGGATGTTGCAGGGCATACAAAGGGTGCACAGGCAGCCTTGCAGGAAGGGGAGGGCAAGCTGTGGGGGAAGGGGAACAAAAGGAAATTCATTGACGAAAAGCAGAAGGGTTATGGTCTTGTTTTTATTTTTAACAATGGGCAGCTGTGAATTTTTACGCTGGATTATTGTAGGTCTCAGGCCAGGCTGTTTCATGCTTCATCAGTGTCTGAGTTTCCCCTCCAGCCATCTGAATCCAAGTGATATTATTTGCAATTACTTCAAGAAAGCAGAAGCTCAGGGGGAGTGTCCTCAGTGAATAGCTGTAATTTCTGTGCTGTGGCTGCCCAAAGCTATTATGGTTCTGCTATCTCTGGCTGCCTGCCAGCAGGAAGGATTCCTTCCAGAATTAATTGCATTTCCCGCCTTACAGATACTCCAGGGAGTGTGAACCAGGTTTGCAATGGATATATCGCCTCACAAGAAATAGTGACATGTCTTCTTATATGCACCATAGAAGGGCAGTGCAAGAAGGCAGACATGCCACTGATTTTCAAGTCTTTGCCTATAGCCAAAAATGAGTACTGAATGGTGGGAAAGAGAAAATAACCCCAGTGCTAGGCTCAATTTTGTTTCTGGCATGGACAAAGAGGAGGTTACTTCTCTAGAGTGTTATTCGTGGTGACATGCAGGAGCTGTTGCCTCTGTGCTTTGCTGCATTAAAAGAGGATCTGCAAGAAAACTGCAAGCTCATGCTCTTTGGTGTTGTTTTATTTAAATGTTATTTATATAGAGCTACCATGACTGCATCTATACTATATTGGCAGTAGGTGCACAGATTTGAACTTGCCCCTCCTTTACATGACATAGCCATATTTTGGTGCAGCCTTTGAACAAGGTTTGAGATGTGCTGGCTGAGCTCAGACTGACTTTGGCCCCTTACTGACAGCATGGGGCAGGAGAACTGTGCTATTCCCTACGTTGTCCAATCCCATGTAGCATGTGAGCTTCTCTCACACCAATCATTGTAGGAGGGAGATCCCAGGCAGGGTGCCAGGCCACACAGAAAAGGGGCAGATGGGAACTTCTAGGCAGTTGTAGCACATCCTGCCCATGCACCATGGGGGATGCACTACACAGAGCTAGTGGCCTCATGTGGTGATCAGTGTGGCCCTAGGGCAAGGAGCACAGAGAGTCTCAGCCACGGGTTGGACACCAAAAGGCACTCTGGATTTAGCAGATCTTTGAGGACTGTATGAAAAAGTGCCTGTAAAGCTCAGTGGCATGATGGCTACCTTATTATGCTCATGAGGCAGGAACCAGGCCAGCCACCTGCTAATGTGGGCTGACATGGGCAGTTGTGCCAGCTCCATGCGGAGCACATGTTCCTTACCCTTCCCCCTTGGCAGGAAGAGAAGGGAAGGGAAAGGAAGGAGGAATCGCCTGAGCAAACTCCCTCCCTCACTCTCTCCCTCCCTTCTTCACAGTATAATGAGCTTATGGGATGGATTGCAATCTAGCCCTATAGATTCTGCTTGATAGGTCTGGTATTTTTATGAGAGGACATGCTGTGACATTATGTTTTGGTAACATTTTCATTGGATACATTCAACAGACCTGAAGTGGAGGTTAAGTAGCAAAAAAACAAGCAATGGGGAAGAAAATAGAAAACAAGAAAAAAACCCCAAAGCAAAACCCAAAGCAAAACCTCAAAGCTATGGGAAAAATGCCATTTCTTTCTCTATGTCTTTTAACATCAAAGTGCCAAAGTGCCTACTGCTGAGACTTCTCTAAACTGCCACAAAAATGTCCATTTTAAAAAAGACACCAGTTTGCTCAAGGACTGAGGTAATTTCATCTACTGTCTTGTCATCTCTCTCTACAAAGGAACAAAAAAAAAATTAAAAAATAAACTACCTGTTCATGTAACCTACATGGAAGCAGAAAATGTTGCTACTGCACATCTCTATATATCCAGCTGCTGTCCTCTGGTTCAGCTCTATTCACTTTTGTTCTATGGCACCAAGATATAATATTATTGACAATATTTGTATATGGCAGGTTGGATAAATGAGATAAGTGATATTTGAGAAGGGGCCACATTCCTCTTTCTTTACCTGTGAAGCAAAATGTAATTCATTCAACACCCCAAATGAACTGTGGTAGCTACTCATGGTATAGGGACTGTGAAGTAAACACAAACTAGAGTCAGAATCTGAGCAGTGTTGCAAGTCATGGGCCAGGTCCCCAGGAGGATTCACATGTCTGATAGATGTGTTACATCCATACCTTGCTGCTTGGCTGCATATAACAAGGAAGAAAGTCGGTTCACTCAGGGTCTTGTGTTTCCATTCTTGAAATCACTGAAGCACCTATGCTGCTGTCTCTACACATGTATATACCCATCTTTTCCAAAAGCTTGCACTGGAGCACAAGTGGGAGTCACAAACATTGGCTGCTTTGCCTCTGGAACCCAGTGCAGAAACTTAGAGTAGAATAAAAGGAACATAATACCTCTTTAAACCCAGGAGCACTGGGGAAGCCCACACATGCAGTGTGACTACTTTTCCCATACCTTCCCCACACAGAAGCAGGAATGGGACTGTATAGATTTCCTATCCTGAGGGGCCCATGGGAACTCCTGAGCTGTAGAGAGGGGGTAGACAGGCATGCTATTGCCATTTCCCCTAGCTGAACTGTTCTGCTTGGCATAAATAATTAAATTCTATTGGGATGCACAAGAAGAAAGTGAGATTAGCTTGGGAAGGCACTCACTTGGGAGAAAGAATAGTTTGACTGAAAACCTTGTTTGGGCATTTAATTATTTATACCAACCAGAACATTTTTGCCAGAAGACATTAAGAGACATCCATCTAATTGAGTAGTCTGCCTATCACTAAGTTTAGCAGTGGTCAGGCAGAACATTGAGATGACTACTGGTTTATCTCTGATTAAACAGAATCTGGTCTTCTGTTTACTGTGCTTAAGCTGACAACAAAAATGCACAATGCTTGCTTTGTGCACAGCTCCAACATCATTAATGCAATCAGCATTGTTATAACAGAACATTAGTATTTCTCTAGTAACAAATCATCTGACTTTCCAGTCATAGCCACTGAACTAGTAAAAATTATATAGATATATAGAAATAATTGAGTGCTATTGCAGAAAGGTGAAAAATTAATGTTGGAATGCAGTGAAAGGGACAGCCTACAATGTGAGATAGGTCATCCATACCAGAAAAGAAATCACAGATTTGATAATTTTTAGAGATACTTTAAATGTGAACTGCATAAAAAACCCCAGATCCCATTTGTGTGAAAGAAAATGTTTCTTTAGTATTGAGAATTTTCTTCCTTTAGCTACTATCACCAAAATGACCTTGGCATTTAAATATAAGTGGAAAATTTGATTTAGCTGGTGAGTTCTGCAAGTGGAAATAACTATTGTTGGCTGTTTGTATGAAAATGGAGGGCTGATGTGACAGCTGATTTGGTTGAATATGACATAGCTGTATTAACCCGCAGTAGTCAAGTGCAGTGAAACCTGAACTGTGGTCACTGGAAAAGCATTGAGAAGATGAAGAACTTGGGATCCCATATATGGCCAGATAGCTTCAGCTGCTTACTAAACCAAGAGTTATGGCTTGGTAATTTTTTGAGAAAATTTCTAGAGTGGTACTTTTCACTCAAAACAATGTTTTGCAATAGGTTTGAAGTATAAGATTCACACTTATTTATCACTGTGCACAATCCCACTGAGGCTACTGGGCAGTTGAGGGACATGGCTGGTCAGGGAGCATCCTGAGACAAGATTGTGCATCCTGCTCTGATTCCCTAGGGTTGTGCAGTCCCACTGCACCCTACAGCTGGTCTCATACAGAAGCTGTCTGAAGCCAGCACATTGCCATTGCTGTTGCCCTGGTCATCGTGACCATGCAGACTCCAGGCTGTCAAGACCTTAATTTCTGTCCGGGGTCAAGGAGACTGCTTGCATTTTCAGGTGTGACTAGATCTTCAGAGGGGTCGTGATGCAGAACAGCACATAGTTACTGCTCTTTTATGTTGTGAACTGCACTATTATGTTGCTAAAATACAAAGGAGTAGAGTTGGTGTTATTAGGCAGAAGATACAGTGCCAATGTCAAGAAAGCCATTTATGTCAAGGTTTTCAAACTCTCAGATGATCTGGAAACTGCTTAAAACAGACAGTTATTCTGCTCATGTAATTTATTTTGATGACAAGGCTCTCACTAATTTCATTCCTTCAGTGCTATTAGCACTTATCATCAACACTTTCCTTGTTAGAGCATCAGTTGGATAGCTTTTATGCACTTACTATTGCTAAGAAATCTTTGCATATGGATCACATATGATTTCCCTTATGTGTTTTTCAGACTGCATCTTGGCAGGAATATATCACAGGGCAGTATTAGTGTTCCCAGTTTCTGACTGAGTCACTGGCCACTAGTATGCAAACATACAATAACACCATGCCATATTTTATTCTTATATTAGACAAACAAGCTGTTCCAGGGTAGTTTCCCAAAGGAGAAAACAGCAAAGCTGGGAACAAGGGTCACTGTCCCAGTTTCGAACCCATTCACCACATAAAAGTGTCACAAGGTTCTAAGGAAATCCTCACTGATTTTAGTTGTAGAAAGCAGAAACTTGAAAGTCTTCTGAGCACTAGTCTAGTAAACAGGACTTGAAGTGAGCAAAAATGGCTCTAGGTATCAAAACTCCCTTCAAATTCTGGTCTACATCTCCTAAAGGTGAGCCACCTGCAGAATATTTAGATCCCCTTACATCTGTTGCTGCTGTTTAAAGCCTTTTTGTACCTACAAACAGGGCCAGGCTGAAAAAGGGTGCACAGAAAAAAACAGAAGAAATTCTTCCTTCTACGAGCTTCTGTGCTTTGCTGTAGTTGTCTCTTCTTTTCCCTCCTCAACATGCAGGTTACGTAAAGTTCTCTCAGCTTCATGGCAGTCTGAAAAAGGGATTTAGCTTTTAAGAGTGAAAATTGGGATGATGTGATGCTCAGAAATGAGAGGACAATTGCAGTGTAAAATTGGCTTGCATGTGCTCGACAGACTGGATGGTGATGTGAAAGGAAGATTGTAAGGGCTGATTTGATTAAAGGGCTGTGAAAGCAGCATCTGAATGGGTATGTCTGGAATGAATGGGCATCTGGGGGGACCATTTTCCTGCAGGATGGGCCCTTTGGTGTTTGGCTTTACAGATGCTAGCTACAGAAATGCTAAGATTTAGAGCACACACTTGGCTCTTGGTCTGGAATGAGCCCTATTTTCAAGAGTGCATGTGATATATCAATAATTTAAAAGATTTTAATTTCATTTTCTGAAGGCAAGGGAAAATTTGTTTTTCTTTTCAGAAGTAGAGTGATTAGTAGAGTTTTAGGAGTACTTAGAAGATATTTTCAGTATCATGTAGAATCTGCCTAGAACAAGGCCATCACTTCCCTAACATATTATAATTTAATAAAAGATTCTCTATATTATACAGTGCAGAATAGGGACGATTCATGAAGTTTACACGATCGTATGAATGTGTTTAATATTCAAACATCATGATGGGTCCCAGTGCAAAAATGGGTCTCTCAGATGTGGTCACAGTACAAACTTATGCTGACAGCAGCACTGTGGATTGTCACCAAGCCACTGGCAGGTGCCTATAGCTGAAGATGTGACCCAAATTTTACATATTGCCACAGATATTTAAAGAAGGGGAGCTGAAGTGCATGTTGATTCATAAAATGTTCTGGGCTTTCCTTTTTCTTTTCTTAGTAATCTCCAATCAAGCTGAAATTGTCTTTCTGATGAATTATTTGCTACCACAAACCCCAGTGCTTTATTCACAAACATTGTTGAGGTGCCTGGGCAAAACCAGTCATAAATCATTACTAACATAGCTGAAATTTTTGTCAACATCTTTCATTTCCAATTTATGTCAGGACAGGGCTTGCACTCACTTGAGTGCACATAGTGACAGGTTGAAACCCGAACCGGGCTTAAAGTGATTTCCAGGCACAAGAGAGCTCCTCTCCTTTGCTGGGAAGCACACAGAGAGATTCTTACTGCATGTGATACTCAACAAGCATTCACAATATTTATTGAGCATAAAGTTGCCTCCATTAGGTGAATTTATGTCAGCAAAGTTATTACTTGTGTGTCAGAAGCATAAATAATAGAACCAGAAGACCTGAATGCGCTGCAGTCTCAAAGCCACATGATATATAGGGATTTGAGTGGGAAGCATTAATATTATGCAAGTGGTTTGTTAATGTAAATGTGTAATTTAAAGAACATTCATTTCTAACAATGGAGGAAAGGGTCTTTAATTAGGAATCCTCTATCAAGGGAAAGTGGTGTAAACTGGCTTTAAGAGTATCTGATTTATATTTTATAAGAAAGCTGGAGTACAAAGAAAAGCCATTCAAAAGCTAGAAAAAGCAAGCTAGTCTCTCACCCAAACCTCAGGAAACAAGGTCAGTCTCCAGGGAAAAAAAAAGAATTTATGTAAATACACAAACTCCAGCCGGAGGTTTAGTTGAAATATTTGGTTCTTTAAAATCTGAAACAAAAATCTTCCGCAGAGCTGTCTGCTGAGGTTCTGGAGTTTGGTAGAGCAATATGTTCCCTTGTGTTTTCATTCATGTCACTGTAATGAAAGCTGACTTTCTTTTTTAATAATACGTACTTCATCTGCATAGTGAGGGGAACTAAAATGGACATCATTTACTGCAGGTTTATTTGAAGGGCGCCTCATACTAAACAGAGTGTCCATCATAGCTGTAAGGGTTTTTCAACACAAGGAATGGAAAAGCTTGCAGAAATTTCATTTTCATTGTAAGCAAAGCACCTTTAAAAAGCTCATGTCTCCTGCCATGTGGACAGATGAAGGAAACATTGCACTGGCAAAGAAGCTTTGGGAGGTCACATGGTCAAAGACCAGGATCTGGAAACCTTGAGGCTTTTTATGACAAAACATATCTGAATAGAACAAAGCAGACTTTGCTTGGGCATTTCCCTCGGCAATGTCTGGATGTAAAAGGAACAAGACTTGGGACTTGCCTTGTCACACCATCCCTGCCATACAGATGCTGGAGGAACTGTTGCCTCATTTGACACATCTTTCATCAGCTTGCATGAGGGACACCCACCAGTTGCTGCTGCGCAGCAGTCAACTTATTCGCATAACAAAACACTACAGACTGCAGCTGGATCTGGTGAATAACTGGGGAGCAATACAGGAGCAGAGGGAGTCAAACTGCAGAAATGTCCATGGTAAAACATTATTGTCATATAAACTTTGGGGATGTCTTTTCCCCCCCATCATCTTTTTCTAAGACTGATTCAAATTATTTCAGCAGTCACTGCTGCTGATTACTTTTGCATCTTGTATAACAAAGCACCCCACAGTGTATTAGCTGCCAGCTGATCAGAGCAGGCAATATTTGCCCTGGATGTTCAAGAAGATTCTGGCCCTGCAATTCCACTAAAACATCAGGAAGCCACAAAGCACACAGGAATTGTAGGATTGTAGAATCATTGAGGTTTGAAAAGACCTCAAAGATCATCACGTCCAACCATTAACCAAAGACAGCTTCTTCTCCCCTTATTTGTCCTAGTTAGTATAGCTGCTTTGCAGTATGCATAGAAGCTGTCACTGCAATAGAAAGCAAATCATTTGGGATTTAGATCCTCTTCCACACATACCTCTTCCACAGATCAACAATGCAAGACTGCCTACCAAAGTTAAGAGGTAAGGGACACCACAAGAAGTGTATTTTTCACACCTCAAGTAGCTTCCTATGGGCTGCTCATGTCCCAGCCATCCAGATGAACACGAGTGCAGAATTCAGCTCCCTGTTTTACCTCACCAATGCAAGGAAGAATTAACCATATTTACAGCATTATCAACTGGTAACTTTGTCTTTTTATCCCTCTCTGTGTCCAATGCAAGAACATGATCCTTCACTGATGTTTTGTTTACTGCTGTCAAATATTTTGGTGAACACAAGAAAGCTGGCAAAGAGTATGTAACTTCTAATAGTAAATATTCCCAACAGTTTTTGCAGTAGAAATAGCTCTTGGACATAAGAAGGAGCTCTGGGAAGCTTGTAAGTCTAAAGGATAAAATCCATATACTCTCATTCCATCCTGGTGGTAGAGCAGAAGCAAGCTTTTCTTCAAGCATCTGTTTTTCCCCTGGCAGGTGGAAATTGTAGACTTCAAAAGTGGACAGTTCTATGAAATGGATAAAGAAAGGTGGGCCCACTTTGCTGTATTATTGTTATACTAGAAAAAAACTCATTCCAGAAAGTGAACAAAACAACTGTGCTGCGAGAACATAGTAGGAAGTGACCATATGTGCAGGGAATCCTAATTCCATTGTATAATGCCAAACATGAAACAAGAAGCGTTCCTGGTGATTAAAACTAGACTCTTACTGCAATACCTGATAGCCAAACAGGTATGAACTATTTAGACATGCCTAGACCTTATAATAACAGAAGGCCATTGCATCTAAATTGGTTTTGTTGGAAGTCATAAGGGTTACATTTTTAAGAATGCCTGTGCACAAGCCAGCACGAAGCTATCCAGTTGAGAGGCAAACCAAGGACAGAGTTGTTCAGTGCACCAGAAGCAGGTGTATAACTGAGGACAATAGACATCTTTGTAGTTTTATAGGATCACATGGGTGTTAGGAGCCTCTGACTCCAGCTGAGCAGTGATTTCAGTTGCAGACATTTATAGCCCAGAGCATCGGTGTTTTTTTTTAATTGAGGAACATGAGCTGGGGCTGAGCAGTAATTAGCTTGAGCTCTGCTAGTAGAATTGCACAGTGATGTTCAAACATGGACTTGCTTCTGCTAGCAAAAAAGCTTTGTGCCAGTGCTTCCAAATATGGCAGAGTTGGAAGTATTTTCCTGGGTCTGTATAATTCTCTGCCAAGAAGGATCTGAGTCTCCTAAGAATTGTAAATAGTCCCAGTACTTTCTAAGTTAATTAACTGTGCAGTGGGCCAGGTGTTACTCCACGTTTAATTTATGCACAGGTTTTTAACCAGCACAGGGAAGAAAGACAGAGCCCCAGTAGGACATGAAAGCTCCCTCTGCTTCCACTTGTGTGCCTGTAAGGAATGTGGGCAGGATCCAGACCTCAACACTAACCAAAATAACACATGTAGTTTCAAGGGGAAGGATTCATTTTATCTAACTGAAGTTGTTTGGCATGTAGGTGCCCAGCCTAAGACATTTATACAGGTTCCTACTGTATTTAGTGGAGAGATATAGGCATTTCCATGAGCAGTTTGTCCCATTCATGTCAGGTAGCAGCCAATATGATGCAGGACTTCTGCACCTCTCTTCCGATACTCGATTGCGAATCCAAACCCTTGCACTCTCTCTTTGGTCTTTGACTATAAGCATCCCCTCAAGGGCACTGGTTCACCAGAAATCAGTTTCTTCTGCTCTGCTCTGCCCTGCTCTACTCTGCTCTCCTCTTCTCTCTCTTCTTCACTTCCAGGTTAGCTTTTGGCTGGATCAGTTCTCCTAAGTGGTTTATAATGAAATTTTAGAATAGGAGTTTAAGCATGATACATGACATAGACTATATGCAAAATTTTGAGAAGAAGCAAGTTGTGATTAATGCCATGTTATTTGTAAAGGTCATGACGGGGGAAGGAATAGAGAAAAGCAAGGGGTTTCCAAGCAGCTTTAACCTTGAGATGCAAGTGCATTCTGAGTTAGTCTGCCTGCCCCTTCTTCTGCCTGTTGACCTCTGTCTACCCACTTTACCTCAGGTTGTTCCCTGTAGTAACGTGACCTTGCTAAAGGGAAGTGAGTCATGAAATAACTCTGACCACACTGAAGAGGCTAGAAGGGAACAAGGACTGGAGAAGAATGGAAAAGTAAGCTGTGTGAGAAGGGACAGTTGCAAAGTTGTACAGGGAGGACACACAAACTTTGCTTGAAGTATTGAATGCGCTTCTTGTCTGACTGGTGCCTCTGTGTCTTGGTAATAACTAAAGAAAAGAAATGTTCTAGCCTCAAAAAGCAAATAATGGATATGAAAATATTTCTTTATTTTGGGGCTATTTGTTAATTTTTGCCTTTGTGTCTTAAATATCTTAATATTTCATCATGATTAGCTGGTAAGTCCTTAACTCAGGCACTTAACTCTTTTATCTTGTCCTAAAACCAGATGGATTTTAGAGTTAATTAAGTTTGGACCTTGTGATCTGGAAAACCACAAACCTTTCAAGAAGACCCTAACGCTCCACTCACTCCCTGGCAAAAATGGAATTTTGACTGAGACAGCTCTGCATCGTGATTTTCTGCTGCCAGACTTTGGCCATCATCAATCATATTAGTATCTCCCTCCACTTCAGTGGGACTGTGGCTGAAGTATACCTCAACAAGGATAAGTGAGAAAGAACTTGGGCCTTCAGTGGCTACAGGTAGAGGAGAGATGAAAGTAACAACTCTTGGTAATTTAGCTCAGATACGTCTCTCATTAGTTTATTACTACTTGACCCCTTGAATGGTGTTATTAAACCTAATCCGCTTCTTAAACAGGATCCTGATTCCATGTATGTGGATGCAACCCTACAGTAGTTCCACAGGAGCTCCCACTACTGCTGTACTCACTTGACCAGACAATTTTTATTCACATGAACGCATCTAGAACATGTTACTTGCATGAATAACTACAGATTTTTTTTCTAGGCTGGCAACCTCAGCACCAGGTTCAGACACCTGCATTCACCTGGCTTCAGTGTAGGTGCTGTGAACATGGTGTACAAGGTCCTGCTGTAGGCAGGAAAGAGCTGGACCTTGATTAGTTGCCTTCATATCAATGTCTGGCAGGGCAAAACCCATCTTTGAATACCCTTGATTGTATAATTGCACTGAACACTTACATTCAAGCAACACACCTGAACCTTGATCTGTTTAGCCAGTGGAGCCTAAAGAGGGATTCAGAGCATAGGTGCACACCTGATGGTGAAGTCAATGGGGTCTCTAGACCCCTTGGACTGTACTGGCTGGATGTCCAAGATTACAACAGGAGCCTGGGCAGATAGCATGTACGTAAGGCACCTGTGCCTCTCCCCAGCCATATAAGGGTAGGTCTGTGCTCACGTGTGCACTGCTCATGTGCTTAGTCACCTATAGTCATGTAAGCAGGTGAGATGCTCAGCACATGGCAACATGCATTGACTCCCTGCAGGGTATGTTAATTTAGGCTCAATACTGCCACAACCATAGCCACCGGGCTTCTGGCTGTGCTGAGCAGAAGCGGCCTGCAAATGCCAAGCAGACATATACCAGGAATTAGGGCTCTTTTCACTCTTTCCTATTTAGAGATTTGACCAGATGATTATTATTTAAATGAGTTTTATATGTAATCAAATATGAATACAAAGCACTTATTTTCCTTACTGTTGAGGGATTATGATGGGTTCTGTCTCTTCCACAGCAGTTTGTAGAATGGTGTTCGTTACCATAATTTGTTTTTTTAGCACATTCTTTTCATTTGCAAGGTTTGACAGTTTGGAGCCTTATTTGCTCTGCAGTGTTATCTCTTAAATCTATCCCCGGTTATATACTGTCATTTTAATTTTCAAACCACATCAGAAGAATGCTTGAAAAACTCAGGCAAACATCCAAAAACTATTTGCCATCTAATGGCCTTCGGAGCAACTAAGTCTCTTGAGAGCAATAAGACTTTCATTCCTAGATTCTTTCTCTAGTGAATACAACTGTTGAATTTCCTACTTTCTGTCTTTAGGAGGAACAAAACATGTCCACAAGAAGAAATATTCTGAAACATTTTGATTCCAAAATATCCATGTATTTAATGTTGGTCTGTTTAATTGCCATGAGCTCCCTTTCAGGTCACTTGACAGTCTAACTGGGTTTTTCTGTTGGGGTCCTTTGCATTGTGATGTTGTGGGTTTTGAGCCTGATACTCTTATTTTATCATGGAAGAGATTTTGACCATGGTCTGCCTCCCCTAATGATAGGATC
Organism: Pithys albifrons albifrons; assembly: GCF_047495875.1. Taxonomy (NCBI): domain Eukaryota; kingdom Metazoa; phylum Chordata; class Aves; order Passeriformes; family Thamnophilidae; genus Pithys; species Pithys albifrons. Next base: position 10,945,184 of record NC_092458.1, read on the forward strand.
TTCTCAGACGTGTTATTTGGAGACTGTTGGCCTTCTGGAACTCCATCCGAAGTAAAATATAAGTGCTTGTTTCTGTGTATATAAAGACATGAAAAGAAAGGTTAAAATTGATGAGATGTGTAATTATACCTATTGAGCAGACTCTTTTGAATTAAGCAGAACTTCTCTGAAAACAAAATTGAAAACTGAAAAAGTTAAGTACAGCTTTCTACTGACCAACTGTAGCACAACAGGTGATTCTAGAAGCTGTAAGTCATACACCAAGCATATAGAGGAGTGTAGTGATGATGAAATAGAAGATGATTTACAACACCTTAAAAATATAATGTCAACTGTTCATATGCATGAGCAAGAAAAGTCCATCAACATTTTAATAAAACCATAAATATATCCTTGATGGCAGTTAAATATGTAGTAAGATACTTACAGACTCGAAGTCATCTATTAAATTTTATAAAACTGATTTTACATTATTTTTATCCTGCTTTTTCTTGTGTGGATACTTCTTAAGACAATAATTTCATTAGGTGATCAGATGAAGCAGTTCAGAAGTGTAAAATTTCTGAAATACTGAAAATGTCAGATAACTGGTTAATATGAGTACATCAGGAAATATTACTGCTGGCTTAGACACAATGTTACCCACATTTGCCACCCACATTTTTTTCCCTGAGCAACTAGCATCCAGTTTAGTTCTCCCCAAGCCCTGAGCAGACACACTCATGGTAATTATAACTTTGTAAATTGTAACTTCATGGCTGTCTGTGTAAAGGATGGCATAATTACAGAATCTTAGTACAGATAATGTTATTTATTGAATAGTCTTTCCTAGACACCTGTCAGTAAATAGCTCTTTTTAGGGCTTTTTCTCTGTGGATGCATTCCATAAATTTGTCTTCAGCAAGCACTGTGTATCAGATCTTTTGATTTTCAATCTCCATATATTTGTGAATCTTCTAACTCTGAGCTCTTGAAGATTCCATACAAAGGGGAGGATGGCTAGAAGTAAAGGTTGATTTCAGGAAACTATTGCAGATCATGTTACAAATGAAAGAAGGTTTAGAAAAACCACAAACAAACAAACAAAACAGAAAGATTTATTAATAATCTGAAATTTTATTGACTAGACTAACATTTAATTTTAGATTTTCTCTTGTTCTTCAAAAACTGCTCAGTTCAATTAAAGTGCCACAGAAGTGTATATGGTAGTTGTGGTGGTTTGACCTGGCTGGATACCATGGAAGGATGCAAAGTTCGTGAATGAGGCATCAAGTGCATTTCCTGTGCAGAGGTTAGGGCTGAAGTAGGTCACAATCATTTTCTTTTCGATGAAGTTAATGTCCATAGCTGGACAAATAGGTCCCAAACAACCTGCAGCAAACCACACAGTGGATCTACCATTTGTTGTTTATATGAGGTAATAAATGTGATTGAAAATTCTGATCTCAGGTCCTGAAGATTTGGTTTGTTTTCCAATCTAGTCCTGTTTTCTAAGGCACATCTTCATCAGCTTTTCGTGATCAATTTTTCTTCAACATTCTAGTTATTTTATGTTGCCATGGCACAGTTATATTATGCTGTCGTTGCTGTATACAGGCATTGCTACAGAGAGAGGAGCAGCATGCCTCTGCTCCCTGGGGGGAGCACAGGTTTGTTTTTCAGTTCCTGGGGAGTTGGGATGTCCCTAAAACAAGAAAGATGCAGAGAGCTGCAGGCAGTTATTGGGAGTGCCTATCACTTACTTACAGGGCTGCAGTCCTTGTCCCACAGGGAAAGGACTACAGCATATACCTTGGGTTTGAAATAAAACTGAGTTTGATCCATAGACCTCACATAGCTTTCTGTGACCCTGCAGTCAGGACATGAAGTGAGGTAGCTGACTCAGTCCCTGAGCTGGCCAGGGGAGACAGCTCTGAGCTGGATGTCATGGGTTTGGGTTGGAGGAAACCTTAAAGATTAACTGATTCCAACGTCCATGCCATGGGCAGGGACACCTTCCACTAGACCAGGTTCCTCAAAACCCCATCCAATCTGGCCATGAACACTTCCAGGGATGGGCCATGCATCTCTGTTAGTGCGCTGCTTTGTCTGAACTAATGGAATCTGCTTCACAGCATGGTCTTTAGCTTAAGTCAAACATGTTTTTGGGACTGGTGGATCTCTGGTACCTCAGTAGTACGAAGGCTTTGATTAGTGAGCTTGTGTCTGCCCCTGCTTGCATAAGCAGCTTCATAGCCCTCTAACAGGAGTTTCCTGCTCCTAGAATGACCAAGGAAATGGGCCTATTTCACACTGTGAGTACCTCAGATATTACAGTTGTAGGAGTTGTATGAGAGGGGTAGATGTACTAGAAAGCTAAAAATATTCTGGAGACTCTTCCCCATAGTCCTAGGCACTGTGTTAATTCATGGTCATTTGAAATAGAGCTGAACAGCTTCATCACTTGGCTATTGTCACACCGCAGCTCTGAGATGTTTATCTAGCCTGAGGTACTCGATAAATTTTGTCTCAGTCTTCAATGGCAACATCTCTTCCCTCATCTCATGAGTAGGTGACTGGCAAGGCAAGGACTGAGCAAGCATTTATTACATTCCCACTGTAATAAAGATCAGGTTCGTGACCACCTGAGAAACCTGATTTGTACATAAGTCTGTGGAACCTGATAAGATGCATCCTGGCGTCCTGAGGCTGATGTAGTTGTCAAGCCACTCTCTGTGATATTCAAAAAGTCCTGGCAGTCAGTGAAGTCCCAGGTGACTGTAAAAAGGGAAACATGGTACCCATCTTTCAGAAAAGCAGAAAGTAGGACTCTGGGGACTACTGGCTTGTCACTCTCACCTCTGTGCCTGGGAAGACCATGGAACAGATCCTCCTAGAAGATATGCTAAGGCACAGAGAGCAGAAGGAGGTGATTTGAGACAGCTGGAAGGGCAAGTTCTGCCTAACCAACCTAGAGACCTTCTATAATGGACTACATCCATTGACAAGGGAAGGATTTTACTTTTGTAAAGCCTTTGATGTGGCCCTCCATAACATTCTTCTCTCTAAATTGGAGAGAGAAGGGTTTGATTTGTGGACTGATCAGTTGATAAGGAATATGTTGGAATGGTAGCATCCAGAGAGAGTTGTGGTCAATGACAGAGTCCCAGCAGACATCAGTGACAAGTGGTGTCCCTCAGTGGTCCATACTGGGACCAGTGCTGTTCTACATCTTCGTTAAGGACACGGACAAAGGGATCAAGTGCATCCTCAGGAAATTTTCACATGATACCAAGCTGAGTGGTATGGATGACACACCTGAGGGACAGCACCATCCAGAGAGACCTGGAGAAGCTTGAGAACCTCATGAAGCTTAACAAGACCAAGTGCAAGCTGTTGCACCTGGATCAGGGCAAGCCCCAGTATCAACACAGGCTGGGGAGAATGAACAGATCAAGAGCAGCCTTACCAAGAAGAATTTGAGGGTGCTGGTGGATGAGAGGCTGGACACAAGCTGGCAATGTGTGCTTGCTTCCCAGAGATCCTGGGCTGCATCACTCTGCTCTCATAAGACCCCACCTGCAGTGCTGCATCCAGCTCTGGGGTGCTGTTGGAGAGAGTCCAGAGGGGTGATGAGAAAATATAATGAGAGGGTTGGAGAACTGGAGTTGTTCAGCCTAGAGAAAAGAAGGCTCCAGAATCATCTTATTGCCACCTTTCAGTTCCTGAAGTGGTCCTACAAGAAAGCTGGAGAGGGACATTTCAAAAGGGTGTAGAGTGATAGGACACGGGGGAATGGCTTTAAACTGAGAGTAGGTTTGTATTAGACATTAGGAAGAAATTCTTGACTATGAGGATGATGAAGAACTAGAACAGGTTGCCCAGAGAAGCTGTGGATACTCCTTCCTTGGAAGTGTTTAAGGTCAGGCCAGATGGAGCTCTGAGAAATTTAGTCTGGTGGAAGGTTTCACCACCCACAGCAGGGCCACTGGAACTAGATAATCTATAACGTCCCTTCCAAGCAAAACCAGTCTATGATTCCATGATTCTACCTGCTCCAAGACAAAGAGACATGCAGAGCAGGTATGGAGGACCTACAGAGGAGAAAGTCACAGGAATTGGATCTTCTCTGTCTTTCTCTGTATAACAGGGCACTGTAGTGTTCTAGGTTCCACTGCTTTGATCTTCAGAGCACTTTTAGCCAGAGTGTATCTTTTGTAGTTTGAAGAACAGAGAGAAAATCCACCATTCTCCTCTTTCATTTGTTCCACTGTCTGATCTCCTTCACTATTAAAAAGTGTCCTCCCTACATCAGAATAACCCCTGCCTTAAAAAATAGAAAAGGTATTAGTTGGACACAGTTAAATTTGATCTAAGTAAAACTCAAGAGTGATTGAGCTGTCCCCATTCCAAGACCAGGTTATTGCCCACAGCATAGCAAGTGTAATTTCTTCTGGCAGTGCCTGTCCCTGAAATAAAAGGACCTCAATTTAAAGAATCAGTTACTCACATAAATGATGATGAAATATTTAAAAATACATGAGAACTGAAGGCTCCATCTGTCTTGTAAAAATAAGTTCCACATAGCCACAGGTTATTGCATAGGCTTCCTGGTGGGAAAACCCTTGATTAGTCAGGAAGGATCACTTGTCATTGCTATAGAGAGGAAAGAAACAGTCTGTCCCAGTTTGGCTGGTTTGCAGAGTAGAACAGCTTTGTGGTGATGGGGATCACAGATATCACAGTTCAGGAAGGATTCAGGATTATTTCATTGCACTGCTGACCTTGTGGCAGAGCACAGCACTATGTACAAGGCTACAATCCTTTCGACTTTTTAAAGCACAGGTTATGCTGTTGAGGAGACAGTCATTAACCTTCCCCTGTGCGTGTGCATGTTTTTCCTTTCGCTCCATTCCTTAGCCATCACACAACCTCTTTGGAGCAGGCAGTATTCCTCACCATGTTTGTTCAGTACATAGTGGAACAAGGCCTGTCCATGCTATGAAAACAGTTACACATATTAAATATCAATTTTTGCTCCTGTCATGCCATCGCTCACCAACAAAGTGTACTGTTGCTGTTTTGACACTGATATATTAGAGGGACTAAAGAGTTAAGCTCATGGAAACCAGACGTTTTGCTCCAGCACTTCCTCTTCCTTTTGTTTTTAAACTTGCTTTCCTGTCATATGTTATCCTGTCCCTCACCTCATTCTCCACTGTCAGCTGCCGACCTAGTGCCTGCTTGTACATTTAGCATAGAGGCCTGCCTTCAGGAACAGCCCTGCTCTCCACACCAAGTCTTGGTGATGCTGAGGCATTTCGGTGTCACTCGTACTGTCTTCCTGGAAAGGAGGGAAGTTTGCAGACTGAACACCTTTGACCCAGAGCACCCAAATACAACTGTGTGCCTCCCACCACCATTGCCTGGTGAAGTTCATCCTCAGGGTCAAGAATCATATCCTCACATAGGGCAACATGGAGCAAGGTGGGACATGAAAGGAAACAGTGAGACCAGAGCCCCAGCTGGCAGGATGGGTTTATTTGGAATGGATTGGTTAGAGAGGACAGTTACTGGTGTGGGACTGCCGGACTTGCTGCTGTCTCAGGTGTAGACAGAGAGTGGGCACTCAAGCAGTTGAGGAAGAGCTGTAAGAACCATTTTGAAAAGGAAATGAGAACTGAAGAAAGACAGAAGCCCTGTTTGGGAAGCAAAGTAATAATGCACTGAGATAGCTGAAACAATAAATGGCTTTTGCCATTAGTTTCCTGTTCATTACTTGCTGGATGAAAACAAATGGATGTTGTGGGAAAAGGAGTGGATTTTCTCGAAAGTTCTGGGAAGCACAAGGGGAAAGGGCAAAAGGGAAAGGTTCAGAGCAGTGGGTTCCCTGAAAATATCAGATGCAGGGATGTGCCAGTCTCTTGGCAGGTAGACTCCATTGCTGAAGGGCAAATGACTTGTGTGGGACCAGAGGAATGGAGTGGAGGATCAGATCCCACTGTCTGGATGCAGAAAAACACCCCAAACTCTACAGCATGCCACAGTAGCCTGCTATCAGGTGGACATCAGGGGCTGGCTGAGGGAAAGTGCTACCTGACTACTACAGTTTCTTGACCCATATAATCAATTCCCCTGGAAAAATGAGGGTTACCTTTTGTAGTGGGTCTGTTTAGAAAGCAGCCCAGGACAGTCCTTATCACAAGAAAACTTTGAGCCTGGTAATAGCCATTAACATATTCTGTTCAAGATCTTTCTTTACTCCTGTGACTGAACTCAGGGGATATTACAAATTTCAAACTTCCCTTGAAATGGCAAGGGTGTATTTAATATAGTGTTTCCAATCAGATAAATCATACTGGGGGAAAAAGTCTGCCCATATTTGGCAACAGAGTTAATTCATTCCCCAAGCTTAGTAGCAACCTGACTAATCTTGATATTCTTCATTACAGGCTCTTACTTGCTTTTAAAGACAGACTTATCTCTGCAAGTTCAGTGATGTTTTTTTGAAGCACTATATCTAGAAAGAAGAAAATAAGCAATAAAGGATTTATTTCTGTCTTTTTTTACTTACTAGATATCAGAAGTTAAAAATAATTTCCTTCTTTCTTTTTCTTTCTTTCTTTCTTTCTTTCTTTCTTTCTTTCTTTCTTTCTTTCTTTCTTTCTTTCTTTCTTTCTTTCTTTCTTTCTTTCTTTCTTTCTTTCTTTCTTTCTTTCTTTCTTTCTTTCTTTCTTTCTTTCTTTCTTTCCTTTATTTCTTTCTTTCCTTTTTTTCTTTCCTTTTTTCTTTCCTTCTTTCTTGAAGCTTTTTCTCTTCTTTACAGTAACTTACATTAAGACATAGATGCATCTCTCTGTGTTAAATATAGACAGATACCTTCCAGGACCATGGCTTAACAGTGCTGATAAAGAGAAACAGCAAAACTAGAGCAATGGTGTTACATTTTTTCTATCAATTCTCTTTAAAAATGTATATACAGGCACTTACTGGTCAGTTACTTTGTCCATTTTCATAGCTGGGACTTACGTTTATGCAATGAATAGAAGTTCCATACAGTAGAAATACATGCATTGCTTTTCTCCTCTAGGATGAAAGATGCTTGCTTAGGAAGATGAGGAGTTAGGTGAAATAATGAATCAGACAAAAAGCTGAAATTCTTGGCTGGCTCTCCCTTTATCTTTTCAGGCATGGGAATCAGCAAATATGATGTTATTTCCTTTAAGGAATAATAAGCTAATATTCACATAAAAAGTATGTTTGTGATTAGTCAATGTGATCTAAGGTTTCTGGAATGAATCAAGTTATTTGCCAAATATGGGGAGTTCTTTCTAAATTGCATTATATTTGCTCGTAGAGGTTACTTGCAGTTAGAATAAAAGGGTTGAGGATTTACTTCACAGCATCTTAAATGATGACGGCTGAGTTTTCTTACCTTCAGGTTGGGAAGTTTGAACTTTTGCTCTCTTTGAATTGAAATCCAGTAGCCAAAAAAGGAAGGTGTGTAGTACTGTTTGTGAACTGACTGATGCACAGATTTCCTTGCTGTTTCTGATGTATGGAGCAGTGTTGGTGACACATGGGACATGTTCACTCAATCTCTATGGTTATCTGGGTTATATGTTTCAATTTTTCTGGGGACCCAACTTCCTGATAATTATACAAATGAAGAAGTGCCATGTGAAGAAAATAATAGAAGGGTTCAATGGTGGTGACGAAGAAGTACCTCTTTAAAACAGAATTCAGAGAAGAGGAGTAAGCCTTGATGTGCTGATGAATGAACATGTCAAAGATATGTCAATTGCCTTCATGTTCTTGCATGCATTTCAAAGTAGGTCTTGGAAATATTTTCTCATATTTATTCCTCTACTTTCCTGACACCAGAAATTCAGCTTGGTAGAATTAGGTCTTGCAGAAGCTGGGAAAGAATTCCTCAGGGGCAAGGGATAAAGCCCCTGCCTAGGGAAACACTACTAGGTGAAGAACTGATTTCTGCTTGGGTGTAGAGACAAAGAGAATTTTCCTACCAGACAGAAAATTCTGGTTTAAAGCAAATCCAGTTTTAAAGGTTAGGACACATGAGGATAGGGCAGTGATGCAGAAGATATTCCTCAAAATTTTATTATTTTGTCCCCACTTTCCCACAGTTTTCCTCAGAAGTCAAGAAACCTTGTGAGGTTGGAGGTTTTCATAACCTATATTTGTATGGCTTTATGAAGATGCATAGAACATTGTGTACAGGGGAAAGCGGTGCCAAACAAATAGCATGTCTCCATCCTTGAGAGTAAAGACGAATGTAGAGGCATACAAACCCAGAGAGCCTGATAAGCTTGTGATTTCAAAGCAAGAGCAGCAATATTTTGGCAACACTTTACAGGAGAAGTCTGGCATCCATCTGCACCCTGCTCCATCATCCTTATACTCGTATAATTTATACAGACATGAATGGGTGTTTTATGGGTGTAATTCAAGGACACTGGAATTCTTTCCGTTGACTTTAACAGGGTCTAAATCAGACACCATAATAGCCAGGATTTGCCAAAGTGATTAGTGACTTTGGATTACCCTTATCATTTGGGAAATGTCTTTGCATTAGGGCTTATGGCAGGCACAGTTAAATTTGAAATATATGTAAACAAAACACACATGCAAGAAGTGTGCCCATCAGTGTTAGGAAGCCAATTATATGCACTCTTTACAAAGAAAATGTTGTTGTGGTACAAAATAAGTTCCAACTACTAAAATGGCGTTTGGAGAACAAAAAAACCCTGGACTTGTCCATAGAGAGCAGAATGGGTCATTCAGGACACAGGATACATTGACAGCTTTCTTCATTATCTCTATATTTGGCTACGTTTAGCAGGAACATCTAAGAAGGCCCGTAGAACCTCTCTTTCACCCTTGATTTTCTTTCATATGCAGAATTTTTCTGTATTCTCCACTTAAGCTGCAGCCCTAGGATTTAGGCCTGTGTTTCTTGCACCTCTGCAGCACTTCTGGGGAATAGGAAACCCAACCCTTGGTATACTTCCAGATCTTGTGTAACCCAGTGATGGGTTTGGCCCCTACCCTGCAATAGATGTGTCAGGCATGTACCTTTGTGTTTATTTAAAAACCCTCAAGTTTATCACTCTCCTCTGCAGAGAATCATGTATTGATCAGGACATGAAAGTGTATATCAAACACTCTGTTTCTCTAAAAGTCCACCCTCTGCCTACTGCTGTAGGGACTTGAGATATTAGCTAAACCATGATCTCCTGAAAGGAGCTCACATGAGAACCTGAACATTATAATAGGAGATCAAACAGCCGTGAATATTTAAAATGTGCCTACCCTGCTGGGGATGACTTCCCCACAGCAGGTTGGCAAAAGGACTGGTGTATCTGAGCCTCAGCTGATGCATTCTGTGACCTGGTCCCTTTAGGATATGGCTTTGTATTACACCTTAGCTAATAGAAGACCTTCCAAATGGTCCTGCTTCTTGGCCTTTCCCTCTGTCCTGAACTGGACCTAACAATTTTGTGGATAGAGGATGAGAGGATGTAGCAACTAAGCTAATGAAAAATACTATTTTCTGTCCCACTGCCCTCTGTTTTGCACAGCTGATTCTTGACAGGTCAGACAGTGGAATTGACTCACCCTGTGAGGGCTGCAATCCACACCAGAACTGGCAGGAGGGACCAGGAAGGAGCAGGATAGTGGAGTTTTTCACAGTAGCTCTCCCTCCTATCACGTTAGGTGTAACCTGAAACCAAAAACTTACTTCAATGCTACTTTTAACAACCATATAAATGACTACATCTGGAGGTGAACTGTTTCTTTTGGGGTTTTTGCTCCGTTTTTGGTTTGGTTTTTGTTTGTTGTTTTTTAATCTGCCTTTGGCCTGTCCTGCTGTCAGCTGCTCTTCTTTGCCGGTGGTTTCACAAAAGTGATCACGAGCAGGACATAGGTCAGGGGAAGTGTGGTTAGTCCTGCTGCCTGCTTTCTGTGGTCACTCCCTGGTCTGCAGCCTTTGTCTGGTAGCAGAACATGATAGGAACCTGTCCCATGATCATTATTCAGGTATTTTCCATCTTATTTGGTGACTAGCCCCCTGCGCCTTGGTGACAGGTTTAGCAGAGGTCACTAGTCACCCCATGTCATGTGACAGGAGTTATCTGTGTGCTGGTTACAGGGGTGATGTACAGTGAATCAAAACGATCAGATTGCACAAGTTGCCCAAGATCTGCCATGGATGTCTCAGGTGCAGAGCATGATGAGTCTGAAGTTTACATGCATCAGATCATAGACATCCATTTGAGTCCTCTGGCAGTCCTTGTTGAAAGGCTGGGCTTACCATGCAGGTTCCCAGGAACCCGGGGCAAATGTAGCTGAAGTCTCACCAAGAATAAAGAAATGCAAGATAAAATCAGAAATCCCTCAAGATATGCCATGTTGGAAAATGTCTGGGAAAGGCAGGCAGAAGTTATTCTGAGCATAGGGAGAGCACATGAAGTTATTACAAAAATTAAGTGGTAGTTTCTGTATAAATATTTTAAATAAATGAAACACTTGACTTCCGTGAGGATCCTGTTGCTAAGCATCAGGGATGACCAAAGTAAACCTGCCTGACCTGGCTTTCTCAAGGGAGGAAAGAGGAGGAATACTTTGACTCTCAAATGGGCTTAAGGATCACATATATGCCCTGTTGCTCAGTCTGATCAGGACTAGGGTACTTCCTGACAGAGAGGGAACTACAGCTTGAAGCACTCGGACGATTCCACAGTGATACAGCAAGGCATCTGTGAAATTTAACAGCACCTATGCTAGGGGATAGCTGACCAAGAGGTTCTGGACTTTGTTTTAAAGATTTAAACATTTAAAAGAAAGACACAGTGAAGTATATGCATGCTTTATCCTATGAAAGATGCTGTAGATGAAACTCAGCATCAAGAGTGCAAAGCAAACTCTAGGTTTTACTTGAACATTTTATGCCACAGAAATTAAAACAATCAGCAGACCTACTACAGGCCACTACTGCGTAGTGGTGTCTTAGTGAATGTGGTTACCCCTAGCCAAGCAGAGGTGAACATTCCATGTTTCTGCGAGTAGTGCTGGCTTAATTTGGTAATGGATCCAAGTGGCACTTCTCTGTTTCAGAAGTTCTTGGATTAAGACTAGAAAAAATGGATGAATAAGTGCTGTTCTCCTGCTAGGAGAGGTAAGTAATGCTTCACATAGATGCTCACTCTCACTTCCCTTACAGTGGCAGTTCAGAGTACGTTTAACTCAGTCTCCGAAAACTAGTATTTTTTATTGCAGGATGTGGTACTACTTTTGTGTTTCATGGTGGAAAATAACAGAGAAGCTTGCAGTGACACAAGTTTTAAGTGATCCAGTTCCAGCCTTGCTGGTTGCTTTCTGCTCGGGGATGGTGCCCGGGGTGCTGTAACCTCATCAAGCCACAGCCGTCTTCTTCAGCTCCTCAGAACTGCACTTTTTGAAAGCACTGCCAGCACCTTCCTGCCTTTTTCAAGGGTGTCTGGTCTGTCAGCCAAAGGGAGATACTGAAATGGTGTGTGCCAGTACAGTCTCCTTGCATTTCTCTGAAGCACCTACCTGAAGTACTGACAAGCACAAACCTCAAAGCTACAGTAGCAGCATCCCCAGTGGGACTTTATATGAGGGAACACAAGGTGATTCTTATCTACAAGTCAGTTCACATCAGTGCAACTTCCTTGACGTCAGCTCAGGGTACGAGCTCACACAGGTGAAACTCAGCTATCTGCAGCGTAGGTCCCTGTGCAGGCCACATCTCAGTTATCCACAGCAGCTCCTCTGTGGTAACACGTTTAGAAGCTGCTCTGTACATCCACACACAGGGCCGGCAGGGTTGCTGCTGCAGTGCTGGCACACATTGACTCATGCCTGCTCCTCCCTCACATGCCTGAGGCGCCTCTTGTTTCCAGGGGGAACAAGCTCAAGGGAAGACATTATGAGAGGGTAGTGCAGAGGATGTAATACACCACAGTGGAAAGATTACTATGCTGCAATACTATTCTCTTTTCCTCCATATCCATTGTTTTCCTTTTTTTCTTTTAAATTCAGGCTGGATTTTTAGTGTGAGCAATATTTTTCTCCAAGTGCTGGCAGGTAAATACCAGCTTTTGCTCTGATCCAAAGCATGGCCATGTCCATAAATTTCCTGAGGCTGCACTGGGTCCCATAAAGTGATACCCATATCTTGGGACCTTTTATTTTTTTAGTAGGTGATATGACACTTTGTATTAAAACCTCTCCCAGATGTGTGCATTTCAGCTTCTGCTGGCACAGGCATTTGTGCCAAACGACTTTAACTATTCTGAGAATTTATAAGCTGATCAAAATTGAGTTAATTGTAGAACCTTCACTGTAGTTGTGCTAGAAATCAACTGCTGTAAAGAACTGAGCTCACACTGTGTGCAACCTTTATCTTGAACCACAAGAAACAGGAAACCTATGTGGGTTTTCTTGCAACAACCTGACATTTATAGTTGCTTTCTGAGCAACAGCTATGGAGATTATGCAGCCTTGCACCACAGCTCTCAAACGGGAAAATGTATCAGAGAGGCTCCTGTCCAGCTTTGGTATGCATTTGAAAGAGAGTCACTTCAATTTGCAAATGGTTCTTTGTTTATCTGCTTTTCTTCCCAGTGGTTTGTCTGTTTTCATCTCCACCAGGGTGTGGGGCAAACTGGGAACAAACCTTCAGTCTCAAAATTCAGAGTCAGCTCCAGTGAGCAGCATGAAACCTCTTTAGGTGTGCCAGGGACCTGCATTTCTCAATTCACACATTCATGACTTGGCAGTTCTTTCCTCGCTGTTATCCAGCGGGATCCCAAGGAAACAAAATCCACCTTTCCTCCTACCCTGCATAGACCAAAGAAAGGGCTAAGGATTATGAATACTCTCTCCTATTGCCTCTTGCCCTTCACTGCCTACCAGCAGTCCATATCATAATTGCCATAATCCCTCTAAGCTGGGACAGTGCTGGCTGGGGATGGGCACTTTCAGAGGAGCATTTCTTAATGCATTACATTCTAATTGTCATGCTTGGCTGCTTGCTGAGGATTAGAAATGAGTCTTGATAGAAGAGATTACAATGGCCAGGAGGAGATGGTTTGGGGAAGCTACTTTACTCTTTCTATTTTTTTAAGATGTGGGAACAGTATTTATCAGGGGAAGGAAAGTAATGAAACAAATTGGAACACCACATAACAGTTTTTGTATGTTGTTATGTATGCTTTTAGCAAAGATATGTATTTTGTGTTACTAAATTTTTGCTTGAAAAGCAGTTGGAGTTCTTGTTGAAAAACAATTTGGGCTTTGGAGTTTTCTGACAAACATAAGAAAACTATGAAAAGCAATTGTGATTCCTGTTGAAAAACAATTTGGGCTTTGGCATTTTCTGACAAATATAAGAAAACTATGTAAAGCTGACATTCCTCCTGGAGAACACCATTTTAAAGAAATATTTTCTCACTCAATATTTGAAACACTTTTTCTGTTAGATGATTTTCTTCTTACAGTGTCTAATTCTGTCACTGGGAACAGATTTTCAGATAGGCTCATCTTCCATTGCCACACTAGATGCAAGTGTCCATGAAAGTAATTACCTAAGAGCACTGGGGATTTGGCATGTTCTGAGGTCTGGCCACAGTCTCTCCACTTGAAAGTGCAGAACACCTGAGAAAGTTTTATATCTAAACCTCAGCTCCTTCAGTTTCTGAATTGCAAACCAAGGAACTAAGCCAATATGCTGTATATATGGGCTTGTTTGTCTGCCACCTGGTTGTATTTGCTACCCAAATCCAGCCTTCATCAGCCTTCGGATATTGCAAAGACATCTCTGCTTCTACCATGACAGATAGTGAAACAAAGTTGAAAAATGAAGAACACAAAAGTGAAATAATGAAAGAGTATTCTTTTTGTCTTAAATTGTACTACTTTTGATTTTGTCTTAGAAGTACTGGAGGAAAAACAAAGGCCAAATAAAAGAAGACCTCCAGGTCTGAAATTAATGCTAAAACGCAACGTATCAAGTCCAGTTTTCCAGATGAAACAATTCAATTATCTAAATGTTTAATTGTTCAAACAGTGTAAAAATCTGTGCAAGCAGAAGGGCTAACAAGTACCCCAAATGTAGTTATGTACTGAAGAAAGGCAGGTGGGAGTGGGGGGAATTGCAGTGGGGTAGCTGACCCCTCTCCAAGGCTGTGCTAGCTGAGCCCCTGCCACAGCTCAGAGCAGGAGCTAAGGGTAGTCATGTAGAAGTGCTTGTCCAGTTTCAAATATGCAGAGGAAGCACATGATGCTCTTTTCTAATTTCTAAACACCTTGTGCAAGCTCTCTGCAGGACAGCCTGTGGCATGCCACAGAGAGGAACTTACTGCCTGCTTGCAAGGATGATTTGGACACTGAAACTCCTTCTGTAGTCTTAATTTTTTCCCCATCTTTTATTTTTGACCCAGTAAAGCCTAGTCACAGAGCCCACACCATAGAGGCAGTCAGGCAGCTTTCTGTCAAGTAGATAACACAATTTTAAATGCGTTAACAGGAGGTAAGCAATAGCTCTAAAAGCATAATCAATAGCAACTGCAGGCAAAAAAAAATTACAACTGAAATAAAAAGGATAGAAAGAAGGGAAAAAGCATGGAAAAGCTGAGGAGCTGATAAATGGTTGTCAGCATAAGCAAACTGAAAGTAACCATTGAAATAGAAAGCTGTGACATTCTTTTAAACCTGGGCACGGTAGAGATACCAGAGTACTGGGTGGCATGTATAATAGCTGCTATCTTCCCTGAGGGGCTACATGGAAACTGCAGTGCCTGGCAGCACTTCCCAGGGATGTTTGTTGCATCACAGCTGCTCACTGCAATGCACAGCCCTTTCTCTTTTTTCTGCCAGTATCCAGGGAAAGACTGGGCAGCTGTGAATGGCCCTGCTCTTCAACAAGTGCCCTGATCTGTCTGCTTGGGAAGTTGGGCCTGCAAGACACAGCGCTGAGCACAAGTTCAGATACAGCCCAGGAGAACACTGGCTTCCCCAGTCAGGATGCATCATAGCAACCCTCATTAATGCTGAGGGACTCTCAGAGCAGCCAAGTTTTGGATGCATTGATGCACCCAGAGAATAAACCAGTTCCTAATTCAGCCAAGTGGGAACTAAAACTGCAAGCACGGTTTGTGTTACTTGCTGTACCAGGCTCTTCCTCAGACTGCTGTTTGCAAGACCCTTACAACATGCTGCCAAGGGGTTTTGTCTCTGGTTGGAAGGAAGAAAGTGAAATGGCTTTTCAGTCAGCAGTCTTTTGACTAGCAGTGGGCAACAGGATCCATGAGTGTCAATGGCAATATTTTCCCATGCTTTCTCAGTCTTGTCCTCTGTGTTCTCTAAAATTTGTGGAGACTGTTGAATTTTATGTGTAGATGCCAACTGCCAACTCAGTTTACATTATGAATAATAACTTATCGACATTTCACCAGGAAAAAAAATATAATTAAAACAGACTCTAAAAATTATTTACATATTTTGCAATACCACAGGAATCTGGTGGTTTATTATGTCAGCTCTGTCAGGATAGCATTATTCCTGTACATGTCAAATCCCAGGTTGCTGCACAATCATCGCAAGTTAACTGCAAGAACAAAATCAAATGTGCTTGCTGCTTAAAAGTGAGCTAATTTTGTAGAAAAAATCCATTTTACTGTTTCCCTATGTGTACTTTTATTTATACCTAGCTAGTACTTCTTCTGTCTCAGGAACTGATTCAAAAGTAGTAAAAGTTATAACAGCTCTAAAAAGAGAAATGAAAAATGATCTTGTGATGGATCTCGGTTCCCTGTGTGGTCTGATGGCCACCTCCAAAACCCATCCAAAAGTAGGCAATGACTTTGCACAGGGAAAAGGGGCATGTGACCAATGTGCTTCCATCACTGCAGCATTTGGATACCTTGGAAAACTATATCCAGTGAGATTGTGTGACTCATTCTGAGGTAATCTATGAAACAGTTTTTTCATTTGTTTTATATTTTTAAAGGCAGGAAAGCTGGCAGCCTAAAATCTTTTTTAGAAATTACCTCTAACTCATGGGGTGCTTTTAAAATGACTACTTTGCCTTAGTTACCCCGAATGAAGCAAAAAACTACAGTAGATGTTATAGAACTGTAACAAATGATTGACATGTTCATAAAGTTGAAGTTATTTGCATTGCTGATACAGAGTTTAGTCTAAATGAGATTTTTTTTTAAGTTGTGCTTGGTAGAAACCAAATATTTCATTTGATCTAAAAGGAAATGCTAAATTATGTTTTCACTGTTCAGACCCCTTTGTTATTACTACAGATGTTTTGAAAAGCACTGAGAATAATAAGATTTTCCTTTTTCTTAATATATATTTTCTACCTGAAGAAATCAAGAGACCTGTTACATTCTAGGAAGAGTTTGTGTCTTCCTATAAACCATAATTTTGATGAATAATACATCTTCCAACAAAACATCTTAACATTGCCTGATTTACAGAAAATGTCACAAAGTAGCAAAGTTTTTGTCTGCAAAGCTCTTACTTCTTGGTTCAATCAAAAAGACCACTGGAAAAGTGGGAACTCTGGATGTGATGCAAGCCAAAGACCTTGCAGGCTGGCTATGATGCTATGATAGGCACGCAGTTATCTTGTTACTAAATGCAGTATAATGGAGCTTTAGATAAAAATTGTTCCATGGAGGACAAAGCAAGAGTGTTGAGTGGCAGATTTATGATTCATAAAACTTTCCATAACATCAACAAAAACAACAGAAAATGGAAAAATATAAATATATGTAACATCAATCAAATACAGCACTAAGGGCTCACAACAACTCTTTGGTGCTGAGGATAAAAAAAAAAAGACATAAAATCCCTTGGAAAGTTGATGTGTGTTGGCCTTTTCTGCACTCTACCGCACAGGGGATAGTGCCCAGCAGGAGCTTGGGTGGAGATACACGTGGCCAGTGATAGAGGCCAGCACGGGTGTCCTGCTGCTGCAGGGAGAGCAGAAAGGGCACAAACCTGTGCAGCAGCTAGGCAGGGATCACGGGCCTACACCATCCCCTGCCAGACTTGGTGGGTGATAATCCTGCTGATGTGCTCAACACACATGCCAGGCACCCAAGGCTGGATTCACCCTCTCCTTTGTTCAGTGCTAAGCTGAGCTCCAGATTCCCCTTTGCAAGGACTATCCTACTCCAATTGTTCTACAGGGGGCCTGGGTAATTCTTTTCCTAATTGCAGCACTTCAGATAAAATTTTGCTTAGATGGCTCTGGACCCAAACATTAAATTAATAAGATCAGATAATTCAGTGTCTCTATTACATCCCCCATTTCTGTGCATAGTTTGTTTCAGCTGCAAGTTCTTTATAGCAGCATCTGTCTTTCATTACATGACTGCATGGTATCTGGGACTGTGGAGCAGCTAGGCATAAAAATAAAAATGAGAAAAGTATTTAATTTACTTAACTGACATTTAATTTTGTTGTGTTGAATGATGGTATGGAAATATGACCTCCAAATAAATAGTCTGCTATTCACTCATGCTGATTTTTATTCTTGTCTGGTGTGCTGTGGTAGTTCCTCTTTGGAGCAAAAGCCAACATTGCCATATGAAAATACCAATTGCTGTATTTCTATGCTGTGCTCTCCAAAAGCCTTATGAGCACTTTTCCTTTTGTCTGGGCAGGCATTTAATGAATTTTTGTATGACTCGTTCCTAAAACAAAGATGCATTCTCGCTCTCAGGCTGTGAACCTGGCTTATATTTTCTTTAGAAAACATCAGGCTATCTGAATAAAAGCTCCTTCAAAACTGCCTTGCTAGTGTGCTCAGCTATGTAGGAAAATGAACAATGAATTTGTTACTAAAAATGCTATAAATTATATTTAATTTTGCTTACTGCCTAGAGAGTAATTAAAGAGCCATTTAAATGGAATATAAATTATGTGGAAAACATAAATTGAGTTTTCATGCAAGAAGATGATTCAATAATATAATCACACATAAAGTTCATGGTAGAGAGCTCTGCTTTTTTGCTTTATAGGACTTCTGAGGAAAATTACCCCCCAAACTCTAATGAACTGCATATACACACACTTTCCCATAAAAAATCTCCATTTAATGGTTTGTCAAATATGACTATTCTTGTACCTGGATGCTCTGCTTATGTAAATGTCTTTCTGGGGCTGCTGCTTAAAAATCTGAACACAGATGAAGTCAAGATCAGCTCTGAAGGTAGCTATCTAAATGATGCCAGAGATTGTGCTTTTTCTTTTGGGTGGGAGGCACATTTCTTATCATCATTAGTTTTTCGGCCCTCTTGCTCAGCTACACAAAAACAGCAGTGGTTATTC
The DNA here is from genome assembly GCF_047495875.1 of Pithys albifrons albifrons. Classification (NCBI taxonomy): domain Eukaryota; kingdom Metazoa; phylum Chordata; class Aves; order Passeriformes; family Thamnophilidae; genus Pithys; species Pithys albifrons. The sequence continues at coordinate 10,963,562 of NC_092458.1, forward strand.
ACAGCAGGACCAGCAGGTTCATCCCACACACAACAGGCTGAGGCAGGTAATACCAGCTTCTGCAGAAAACATAGAAAACATGATCATTAGTAAGCCTGTTTGCCTCACTCAATTGTTTGGCTTACAGGATAAAAGTAGTGCGAGCAGAACAACCAGAAATTGGGATCAGAGCATCCTTTGCCTGGAGGTTAGCATAACACTGGGCTGAAGGCAAATCCCTCAATATAAGCTAATTGGGAGATTTTGCAGTGAATCAGAAACTTGTGGTTCATTCCTATCCTAAACTTGCCTGCAGAGAAGGCAGCAATGTGGAGTGAATGGAGGATTTGCACTTGGACCAGCCAAGTCTCTCTGCTTTCCTTCATTTCCTTGTCTGTAGTGGTGATTCTGACAGCCATTTGTATTATCAACCTTTTTATCATGTTGGTAAAAAGCTCCATCAGGACCGTGCAAGCCTGTGCCATGGACACCAGTGGTGTGCTCCATCCCTGCAAGAAGTTGATACTTAACCAGAGAACTGGAAGAAATGCTCATAAACATCTGAAAGCTGGAGAACTGAGACGGTGAACTAGAGGGACTGGCACAGTTAGTGGAAGAAGACCCAGCTGACATCTAGGCCTGCATGAAAACACTGAGACCCCATTTGCTGATAAAGTTTTGCAAGCATTTGATGACATCCACAGAGTATGTGTATTGTGGGGGCAAGGACACTGTTGTCACCACTAAGGGGTTCTGCCTGGGACCAGTGGATTACATGGCATCAGAAAATGTCTGTGTTATCAGTGTAAAACCAATTCAAATTCTTCCTCCTTTTGAGCTGGATGTTGGTCTATGATAATGTCATTCCTGTGACGGTGACATTGAAGGGAAAGCCACAGATGGCTGGATGTAAACAAGTGAAACTCAGGACAGTGTCACTCTGTGTCCTACTAAGGCATTATATAAACTTAGCATTTCTGAGTCAGGAACACTATATGGGGGACAAGGAAGCAACAGTTGCTGTATTTGAAATATATCAGATCACTTATACTTTTTCAGGAGAATTAAATTGATAGGCATGTATTCAAAACAGAATAAGAAGTATTTGAAGTGTTTGAGCTTGAAGACTGCAGTATTGAAACACATGCCCCTCACAGAGGTGCTGAGAGAAGCTGAGCAGTCTCATCGCCTCACAATCTGCATCATGAGAGCTATGGATGGCCACTCCATGAAGAAAAACAGATCCTCTCACTAAACAGAGTCTAAAGAATAAAGGAAGTAAAAAAGCAAACGTTTTGCACCAGTCAAAACAGGAGACAATTCTGCAGAGATGGTGGGTGCTAAATATATCCCAGTGCTTGAGACACCAGCAGAGCTCTGGCAAAGGCTCTTGGATAAACATTGCATGGTGCTGTGACCATGCAGCTTTGCCCTGGAAACACTTTTGGGTTCCTTTCACAACCAAAGGTTTTCAATGAGAAAATAAGGGCTTGGGGGGAGCTAGGGTCTGTATCAGAGTATGTCCCTGAATCCCCAGCATCTTTGGAAACAGCAGTAGTGGCAGCTTGTGCTTCACAGCTCTAGCAAAGCCTAGGCATTGACTAATAAGGCCAGAGAGGGCAACTTCAGCCTTAGTCCTTCCTTCACAACATGTTTGATCTTTGTTCATGAGAAGACACTGTTAGATGAACCTGACCATAAATTCTTTCTCACCTCTGGTGAACAGAGATGATTTTCAGTTTCAAAGTAGGAATTTCTAATTAAAAAAAAAGCCAGTGGGAAAATGTGCTTCCAGCACACTTTCCAGAGATTTTGATGAAAGTTCTAGGGAGTACAATGCAAGGTTGGAGGTTGTTATGAAGTGCTGTGACTTAAAAAAAAAGCCACAAACAAGCAAAATCCTGCCACAGTCAGAGACAAAATGTAGATTGCTATTACCAGAGTAGAAAAAATATGCTGTATAAAATAATAGAGATTGTTAACACAGGGTGGCTGACACAGTGTGTTCCTCAGCTCTTTTCACAAGCAAAGGGCATGCTCTTGGTGGTCTGCTAACAGACACCCAGCTGGGTAATTTTCAGACATTACCAAAAATATGCAATAAAAGTATGCATGGTTTAGGGATGGAAATACTTAGAAGGACCCTGGGTGTTTTCTATTAGCTTCCCAGGAACACTAATGTCAAAGAAGTTCAACTAGCAAAAATGCAAGAAAGTCAAGTAAAGGAACTTATTTTGGTATTATTGGGGACAATTCTATTTTTTTTTTTTTAGGGAAAAGTAGGCAGTAGGGAAAAGTAGGTAAATTTAAGAAAAAACCATTAGTTCCCAAGGTAGAATTGCTAACTTTTCTAGTAGTCAGGATACATCTGAAATAGTAATGCTTGACTTCACAGTTTGGTTGGCAAGGATTGAATATGTGACATAATATTACTATGGATATATCAACACTCATCCTATGTCTCTCTGTGACTGTTAAATGAAGAAGGCATCAAAATAATATGCCTTGCAAAAATAGCATGGAGTCTGTCTCCAATCTGTATTTATCACTGTTACTGAACAAACCTTCACTAGTAAAGCATGTATTATCACCTACTGATATTTTGCCCCCACAGATAAAGACACACTTATGGTACTTTTTTCTAAATGGTATTTTTGCACCATATCCCCCCTAGCAAAACAGTGCAGTATAAGCAGTATTGCTAATACAACACCTGTGTCACTCTATATATTGTACACACTTGATGAGCATTGAAAACATAGAGTATCAAGGTATCCACATCTACAGTAGTGCATTGGATTTGATCCAAATGCTCCAAACGCCTGACTAAGCTCTGGGACTCTGAAATGAGTGAATGTGATTGTCAGCTCTAAGTAAACCCCCAAAGATGCAGTGATAATTCCTGTCCTGGTGGGTGAGAGGAAGAGTGGCTTTGAGATGGAACACGTTCCCCATGGGAAATTGCCAGATCATGCCCCAGGAGCTTGTGTTTGGAGACTAGATCTGCCCTGCATGGAGGAAGGCCCCTGGAAGTACAAAGGAAGCAAAAGGAAGAGACACTATGTGAATACAGGAAGGAAAGAAAGAGCTCAAAATTAGTATGTGGAACAAAAAAGGAGGAGCTGGAGCTCCATACCCAGTCAGGAAGTTATGATATCAAAGGAATAAGTGAAAGATAGTGAGACAACACTTGACTGGAGAATCACAATGGATGACTACGGGTTGTTTCATAAAGACAGGCAGGGAAAAAGAGAAGGAGCTGTGTTGTATGTTAAGGAGGCCCTTGAATGTATAAAAGTCAACCACAGCAGCTGTGGAAGTCCTATCAAACACCTGGGTGTCAAGACCAAAGGGGTTGTCTTCAAGGGGAATCTAAAGTAGGTGTGTGCTGCCAACCTCCAAACTAAGTAAATAAAGCACTATTTGGGTCACTTAAGCAAGCTTCAAGACTACAGAATTTAGTTCTTATGGGTGACTTCAACTGCCCAGACAATTGTTGGTAGCAACTCACGTGTCATCCAACGAGTTCCTGGAATGTCTAGAGGATGTCATGAAGCACTGCTGGATTTGCTACTCACAAACCAAGAAAACTTGTTTTATAGTATGTCAGTTAGTGGTAGCCTTGGCTGCAGTGATCACAGTATTGCAGAGTTCAGGATGCCACTGAGCATTCTGGATGTTAGTTCCAAGACAGTAGACAGCATGATTTATATTTTGGAGTAGCAAACTTTAGAAGAGATCAGTCAGAGCTCAGTTGGGAGATATTCTGTGGAAAGCTTCCATGGAGAATAAAGGAGCTAGCAAGTTCTAGGAATTTTTCAAGGATGCTGTCCTGGAAGCACAAAACTAGTTTATCCCCTTTAAAGGTAAAGGAAACAAGCAGAGCAATAGACTCCCTTGGATTAGCTGCAAGTTTCTGAGTCTGCTCAAAACCACAAGAGAAGCACATAAGAGATGAAAAGAGGGCGAATTGCCATTCAGAACTACCAGGGCATTTTTAGGGTGTGCAGAGATGCAGCTGGAAAAGCAAAAGCTAATCTTGAATTGAATTTGTTCAGAGATATCAAAAATACAATAAAAGGTTCTTTAGTTATGTAAAAAACAGAAGAAACAGAAGGAAAATATTGACCCACTGTTAAACAGAAGAGGTAAATTAGTCACCAACAATGTTGAAAAGGCAGAGGTTCTCAACACATTTTTCACCTTTGTCTTTACCACCACTGCTGGGACCCAGACCTTGGGAACAAAAGCCCAGGCTGATGTAAAGACAAACTCACCATCTGTGAAGGAAGAGTTGGGGTGTGACCTATTACAGGAGCTTAGCCCCCATGAATCAATGGTCCCTGACAATGTCCACCCAAGGGAGTTAACAGATCTGGCCACACTCCATAACCTTTGAGAAGTTGTGGAGATTGAGAGACATCCCTGAAGACTGGAAGAGGGCTACTGTTACCTTTAGCTACAGGAAAGGCTTAAAGGAGGATGCAGGAAATTATAGGCCCATCAGTCTTACTTTAAACTTCAGTTCCTGGGAAAGTTATGGAATGAATCCTCTTGGGGGCTATCACAAGTCAGATGAAGCATGTGATTGGGAAAACCCAGCAGAGATTCACCAAGTGCAAATTGTGCTTGACAAACTTGATTGTCTTTTATGACAAAGTAAACTGCTTGATTGATGTTTTACAAGCAGTGGACAGTACCAGTACACAGTGGACACTACACACTCTACCTGGGTTTCTCCAAGAATTTTGATCCAGTTTCTCACAACTGCCTCCTAGAGAAACCGATGTGAAACAGTCTAGATAAGTGGTCCATTTGGTGGGTGGGGAACTGGCTGACAGGTGGCACCCAGAGAGGGGTAGTGAATAGCTCCTTTTCAAACTGGCAGCCTGTCACACGTAAGGTTTCAACACTGAACCTTACACTGTCTAATATCTTCAAAAGTGATCTGGAAGATGGGATCAAGTGTTACCCTGATGAAGTTTGCTGATGATACCAAACTAGTGGAGAAGTGAGCATTTCAGAAGGAAGAGCCATCCTATAGGAAGACCTGGACAAGGTGGAAGAACAGGATAACAAGAACTTTATGAAGTGCAACAAGGACAAGTGTGAGGTCTTGTACAAGAAAATATAATCTGGAAGTGCAGAACAAAGTGGGATCTACGCATCTGGGGAGCTGCCCTGTGGAAAGGGACCTGGTGGTCTTAGTCAACAAGTTCAATATGAGTGAGCAGTGTGCCACTGCAGCAAGGAAAGCCAAATGGATACTGAGTTGCATCAACAGGGGCATCACTCTTGGAAATAAAGACATTATTCCACTCTACTAAGCACTTGTCAGGCCACATCTGGAATATGATGTTCATTTAGGTCCCCACTATGCAAAGGAGATGTGGACAGATTGGAGAAGGCCTAGAGAGGGCCAAAAGATGTCTAAAGGACTGAGAAGCTTGCTGTATGAGAAAAGGTTGAGACTTCTGGGTGTGTTCATCTTTGGGAAAAGAAGGCTTAGGGGAAACCTTATCACCATGTCCCAGTCTTTAAAGGGTGGCAACAAAAAAGATGGAGATTCCTTTATACCAGAATTCCCATGGAGAAGACAAGGGATAATGGATACATGTTACTCCTGGTGAGATTTCAACTGGACACAAGATGAAAATTTTTCACAATGAGAACAATCAGTTATTGGAATAATCTCCCCAGGAAAGTGGTGAATTCCCCAATGTTGGACACTTTAAGATTTGGCTGGACAGAGTGCTGGGTCATCTTGCCTAGACTGTGTTTTTACCATGAAAGGTTGGACCAGATGATCCTGGAAGTCCCTTCCCATCTGGTATTCTATGATACTCTGAATATCATTTATGTATCTACTACCGTTTTGCTTGTAGGTCTCTGGTGAGCTGAACATATGAAACAACATTTGTTTCTGTAATAGCCATTGATCTTCAGTTGTTTGATTTTCTAATAGAACAACATCATGCTGGATGCATTTTATTCTGATTGTACACCAAGGATTCAAACAACCAAAGAGTAAAAGTAGGCAGTCTTGTAAAATGCATTTTGAGACAATTTCTTCTGTCTGGTTTCCAAAGGAAATAACACTTGTGCAACCACATTGTCTGTGTGTAACTCTCTGTCTGCCTCTCTGCCTGCCTCATTAAGATCTGAGCCCAATCACAGGTGCCAACAAAATCTGAAAGGGGGCAAAAGTGTCAACAAAATGTATTTCATGAAAGTCAGCGGCTAGGACGAGAAGGTTCTTTGTCAGTGGAGGAGAAAGGCCGTGGTGTAACAGAGGGGAAGGCTGCTGTCAAAGCTGACAAAGTCAGGCTCTACCACACCAGAGTGAATTCACAGAAGATGAAGCTGTGAAAACTGCACACAAAGCCAACACTTGATCAAAGCTTGAGCCTCACTAGTTGTAGACCAGCCAGAGGACAAAAGTCTGTAGGAAACAGATTTTCATAAAACTACCTGAATAATAAGTCTTATATATATTGGGTAACCAGGCATTGGCAACATCTTGGTTTTCATTCAGTTCAAAATTTTATCCAATATGTTTGGTTGAAAAGAGTTTAGGCATTATCACAAACTATAATGAGCTGTGTTCATTTAGGTCATGTAAGAACACATGTGAGATCTTGGTGGGAGCAAGAATATTACTTTCGTGTTTAGAGCAAGAGGAACTAAGCCTCTCGGGACCCAGGCTGACTTCACAAAACTGTTTTCAGTTTTGGATTTGAACCAAAATTCTCATTTTGAGCACTGGAGGAACTTGGCAAAATTTCCTTCTGGATTTTCTCATAAAGACAGAAAAAATGACATTTCCATATTGTTAGAAGGAAGCTGAAAAACCTGAGGAGCTAGGGAAGAGCCAAAGGATCACTTCGCCACTCTCATCCTTTCCTCAAGCAGCAGTCAGTTTTCTGTATACAATGCATGCAGGATGCAGGAGAACATAGGACAGGATCGAAGCTTAGCACATGCATAACTAGAAAATCCATGAATGAAATGCAGTACTTGGAGTTAAAGGATAACAGCATGTATGTTTGCCTTGGACTCCTCTACACTTCCATCCAGCCAAAAGTTTGAATTCATTGCAAGAGAGGAAGCTAGAAATTGCTACTTTCAGCTCCTATTTCTGATCCTGGTCATGACTGAATAAGCTGAGGTTAAGTCAGGTAACCACATTTTATTTTACATCTCTTCTTCTAAGACTTTTTCTGAGGGGTTGTCTTACAATGTGCTTTGTCCAGTCATTATACAATGCTTCAAATCACACTCTGTTTTGTGCATCTAGGTTGTAAGTTAAGCCTTTTCCTCTTCTTCACCACGCTCCCAAATATTTTGCCAGCAGTCCCTACAAAGTTAAGCTTTTTGACAATAACCAGTCACACCATGTTAATGAGAAAAATTTAGTTTGGGCTCTAAAGTTCTACCACCCACAGACATTGTACCACCCACAGACATGTTGCTGTAACCTTGTCTTCTTCCCTTTATTTTCCTTTCCCCTTTTCAGTCCATATTAAGACCATGAGCACTCCAGGAGCAAGGCTTTCCACTAGCCCCCCTGCCCTGCAGTCCTGCCCTCTTGCCTGTCCTCACTGGGAGGTCTGTGGGAAAGTGCTGTGCCACTTTCCTCAGAAAGCAAGGTATACGGAGCACAAGTGGGACCGAAATCATGTTTATCTGGGTCCCAATTCAGGTGGGACCTGCTAGCTATGTTCATCTCTGCCTAGCAACTGGGAAGAGCACCTGGGATCTACTGCTTCAAAATAGTCCAACATGTTTTTTAGAGCATATTTTAAGACACTCTGCAATAAATTTAATGTTGAATAGAAATATTTAACAGTTTCTCTGCTCTTACAATTAAAAATACAACTGCTATGTCAGGTAACATATCATTGCACAGCTTTAAATGCTTTCATATGAAAAGTACTCAGACAAAACAGAGAAAATTCTGAAGAGAATGAATGGCATGTGTAGAAAACTTGAGAGCACACAATATGTGTTACCATTACAGCTGGTGAAACAATGACCAAGGCAAACCCCGGTAATTGTCCAAAACAATCTGGGAGTGTAAACAGGCAAGGGGGGAATGGGGATGGGGGAGGGAGAAGTTATTTATTTAGCCTGGCAGTCAACAGGGATTTGGGGTTGTGATGCCACAAAAAAAAAAAAAAAAGATACTGCCATAGCCCAAACAGTGCATACACACTCAGTCATGCAGAAATTACCTCTCTGGGTCAACCGCTCGAGGAGAGATCTCCTGTTGTGCGGGGACAGCTGGTGCTCCAGCACAAGGGAGATGCAGGAGCCACAGACACCGAGGCCCTGCACTGCGTTTTTGCCTCGCAGACAGGATTGGGAAAGCGGAGCCCATTGTTCTCAGGGTCTTTAGACGTTGTTTTACTCAGTCACCTCATTTCCATACAGCTCCCTGGCCTCCCAGTAGCCCAAAGTGATTTCATGAATACAGTTTTGTGTGTTTTAGGATTCATTATTCCCCATGTCCCATCCTCTCAGTTTTGTACCAGGTAATCTCAGTCCCCACGCAGAAAGATGCTTCTGAAGCCTTAATTAAAAACTGCGGGCACAAAATAAAAGCATTTTCCTTTGCTCCTTTGTGTGCCAGCCACACACTTCTCGCTGATTTCCAGTTTCAGCTGAAAACAAGCAGGAAGGAAGGAGACATCACAGCCTGTAGCTCTAGGATAGGCAATGTCGTGTCTTTCAAGAATGGGGAAGGAGAAGAGGAGACTTTTGCATCTAGAAAACCTGAACCCATAGAAGCATAAAATTCAGAGTGAAAAATGTAAGGGAGAGTGAATGAGTTCTTCTTTGTTCATTCCTGCCTTCTCAGGCATGTCCATTTCTCCACATTATCATTGAAGCTGAAATGCTCAGTGCAGGATATTTACTAAGCTTCTCTTCAGAAGTTCCTTGTTACTTTGTTAAATAGTGATCTAGATATTTTTCAAAAGTTTGACTCAGCCTTCATTTTGCAGGCCCTTGGTCATCCAGAGAAGAGTGAGGAACCACAAAGATAAGCCACAAAAATGTATAGTCTCTTTTAAAAACTTTTGTTTCATGTTGAAGCTGAGGCTCTGCAAGCCTATATGAAGTAACCTTGATTTTTGTATGGCATAGCAAAGTTGTGGAATTGTAAAAGTGTCAAAGCTAGAAAATATCATCAAATATTTGGCAGTTTTCTCCATCTTCTTCCCACCACAGGCCAGTTCAGCCAATAGATCTTCTAGCTGTTTTATTTACCCCAAAGACACGAATTTCTGCTTAAGGAATACATTTGATATTATTCTGAAAGGTTATTAGCCTTGCTGTTTTAACAGAGGCCATATGTAAGAACAATTTTGCCAAGAAATAAAGTATAATTTGTGTATCCAAATTCTTTTTGCAATAATTTCAAGTGAAGCATAAGTTCACAAAAGTCATAATACAAATATGAAAAAAGGCCACTAGTGCTTTAGGTACAAAGGTCATATTACTAATTTTAATAACTTGGGTTTTAGTTCTGCTATGTAAAAATGCATTTAATCTTGGTGACTTCTCTTCTGGACAGATATAGAGGAAATTCTGTCCCATCCCTGCTCAGGAATACTTTGTCTCATTTCATGACAGTAAATCTGTATTCATAATTGAGTACTGCAATTGCCTACTAAAATTTTTCCATAGTGATTGATGTTTGACACTAATGTCTCCCTGGATTCTTCTTTCACACATAGTGTGACTTTGACCCTATTTGTGTAAAGCATCCTCAGGCAGATGATTAGCATCACCCATCAGCGCACTTTTCCTTCCCTCCCCTGGGTTACTTTCTGTACTGATGTGGATTTATTAGAAGGGGTGAGAGGATCCTAGGCTTCATGAGAGGAGAATCTTATTTATCAAACCTCATTTTTTTTTCTATGACAAGGTAACCCACTTAGTGCATCAAGGCAAGCCAGTTGATGTAATCTTTTTGGATTTCAGTAAAGCTTTCAATACTGTAGCTCACAGGATCCTTCTGGACAAAATGTTCAACCCAGTTGGATAAACACATCATGTAGTGTGTGAGCAATTGGCTCATGGGTTGAGCACAGAGGGTAATAGCGAATGGCATGACATCAGACTGGTGACCTCTCTATTATGGGGTCCCACAGGGCTCCATCTTGTGCTCTGTGCTTTTCACATCTTCATAAATGACTTGGACACAGGACTGGAGGCAATACTAAGCAAGTTTGCAGGTGACACAAAGCTGGAAGGAGCTGTTGACTCCCTCTAAGGCAGGGAGGCTCTGCAGAGGCAACTCGATAAATGAGAGGACTGAGCAATCACCAACCATATGAAGTTCAAGATGGGAACATGCCGGATTTTGCACGTGGGATGGGGCAACCCTGGATGTTCCTACAGACTAGCAAATGAAATGCTGGAAACACAGTGCCATGGAAAGAGACCTGGGGGATCCTGGTCAACAGCAAGATGAATATGAGTCAGCAGTGCCCTGGCAGCCAGGAGGGCCAACTGTATCCTGGGGGCCATCAGGTACAACATTGCCAGCTGGGTGAGGGAGGGGATTGTCCCACTCTCCTCTGCACTGGGATAGCCTCGCTTTGAATACTGTGTGCAGTTTTGGGCACCATAATATCAGAAAGATATTAAGCTATTAGAGAGTATCCAAGGAGGGCAACAAAGATGGGGAATCATGTGAGGAGCATCTGAGGTCACTTGGTCTGTTCAGCCTGGAGGAGACTGAAGAGAGACCTCATTGCAGCTACAATTTCCTCATGAGAGGAAGAGGAGGGGCAGGATGTGAAGGAATGGCCCAAAGTTGAGTCAGGGGAGGTTTAGGATGGATATGAGAAAAAGGTTCTTCACACAGAGGGTGGTTGAGCACTGGAACAGACTCCCCAGGGAAGTGGTCACAGCACCAAGCCTGACAGAGTTCAAGCAGTGTTTGGACAATACTCTGAGGCACATGGTGTGATCTTGTGGATGGTCCTATGCAGGGCCAGGAGCTGGGCTCGATGACCCTTGTGAGTACCTTCTAACTTAGAATATTCTGTGATTCTGTGATCCTCGTAGGATCCCACTGTTCTTCCCATGGTGAAATGCCAATGCACATTGTGGTTTAGTTCAAAAGCAAAATACTGCTGATGGGGAATGGGAGACAGAGGGTTGTGAGAAAAGAGATCCTCTTCCAATGCTTGTTTGTGGTCAGTCCCAATAGCATCACAGCTTTCACCATTAGTCCTCACACCACACTCAACCTGAGATTTTAGCAGTGCTCCACGCTATCTGTTGGTGGAACATTTTGGTAACCTATGCTGAAATAGCTCTTTGCTGGTCCTGGCTGTATCAGGGAGCCAAATCCAGGCTACTGACGCTTTGTTTCCTTTCCTCTCACATAGTGTCTGCACCTGATCTTGAAGTATTGTAAAAGAACTTCAATGAAAATAGGTATTAGTTTGATGGTAGGCTCAGACCTTTGTACTGCAGCATAGCTTCCTTCACATTCCTTCTGTGCTCCTCCAGTCATCCTGCCCTTGTTGTCTGAGAAATGTTCTGTGGCATAAATCTGCTCTTAGTGCCTGTTGATATCAATACATCACCTCTGGTACACAGGTAAAGCACCATCAGAAAGAAAGATAAGACAAATGAGATTATGGTTAATAAATCTCATCAAAAGACATGAAAGCTGTAAGCTTAATTTAGTCTTGAATATGTTAAAGAGCTAAGCAGTGGCAGCATCTACTTGTGTACATACTATGTACAGCATAGAATCCTAGGATCATAGAATCATTTAGGTTGGATAAGACCTTTAAGATCATTGAGTCTAGCTTTAAAGCTTGCACTGCCAAATCCATCACTAAAACATGCCCCAAGCACATTTACATCTTTTAAATGCCTCCAGGAATGGTGACTCTACCTCTTCCCTGGGCAACCTGTTCATGTACAGAGTATTGCATCCTGAACCTAAGGAGACATACTTTTGTACCACAGATTACACAATGCTTAAAATGATTATGGGGAAGAGAAAACAAACACAGGCCTGGAACACAGAGATGTTTTATTCAGTCCATGTTAGTGAATGCAGCGCTCTGACCTCAATGTGCACCATTGGGTAGTAAACACAAAATGCTACAAAAGTTAAACATGTTTTTGAGACACAGTCACTAAATCCTACTTCCTCCCTCATCCCACAGGAACCAGGCATCTGCAATGGTGAGGTGGAATTGCAAAAGACCATTTCTGTGTAGGAAGGTGTGTACATAGGTTAAACTGATGCTCAGAGTGTGGCTCTCCTGCTCTGAACATCCACTGCACTTCCTTTCTTCCTCTGTGCTTCAAAAGAAAACAGACTAAATGCCTTCCAGGAGCATTCAAACACCTCTGGTAACATTGACTATTCCTGTATTATGATGCAGCCTTCAGCCTCCCTAGGAAGGAGAGCTGGCCATATAGCTATATCCTCTGGCTCTATACCTTTCAGCACTGTGGTTTTTTCTGTGGAAACATCCCACAGTGTCACCTGTCCCCTTTAGAACATACTGTGTCATTGGATTGATTTGCTTTAATTGATAAGGACATGCTAATGCCAGGTACCAAAGTAGAATAATATTAAAGCAGTAAAGACTACACTGGAAACAATGTAATTCATCAATGAAAGGCAGTATTTATCAAATGGGACATGGGAAATTTCAGGGTTTGGTCTAAAATATTTTTTATGATTGCACGTATGCTTCTTAAAAAGTCATGTTCAGATGATTTAAAACCACCACTAACTTGCATCAGTACTCTATTCAAAAAGTTTCTATATACCAGATGTTATTCCATGGTTACTACAGATATCTTACATGCTTCTTACAGGGAGGAGGTGTTCTCTTAGTTACCATTGTGCTAATTATTAGCAAATGTTCACCGGCAAAAGGTAATTAGGAAATAATCATTAGAAAACAGAAGCAATCAAATCAGGCAATGCAGAAATTTCTCCACTGGGGTCACAGACTAGAGAGAGAAAATGCAAAAAAGCATCTTCAAGAAGCTTAAAAATTCACATAGTAAAATTGTTCAGCAGAGCAAACTGAGGCTGCAAATATCTTTGAGGGATGCTGCAGCCCCATCAGTAACCTCTTCACTCATAAGGACAGCTGTGTCCAGTAAGGTTATGATCAGTAGGTTTGCACTGTGTGCCTTAAGTGCAGCAATGCACAAAGAAGAAAGCAGGCAGGACCATGAGTAACCACTGTTGTTTCCCCACAGTGGCAAATGAAAACAGGAAACAGGGCCAGCGTGTGCTGCTCACTAAAACTGGAGGAAAGGGACAGGAACACAATCATTAATTGCTAGGTTTTTGGAAAGGCCATGCCAGTTTTAACTTTTGGTGGCTGAAAAGCTGGACTTTCAATGTGAGGATCTCTTACTAAGGAAGCATGTATTCATTCATTCTCAAGGCAGCACAAATAAGGAACTCCTGTTTCTGAAACAGCCTCCTGTCATATGCAGAACAGCTGATGGAACAAAGAGCCACATTTGTACATGTTCAGAGTGACACCCATGGATAAGCATCTCTGCCAGAGCCTGGTGCTGCTGGAGAGGTACTGCTCTGTGTCCACAGAAATCATCCTCTCATCACACCTTGTGGAGCATCCAGCCTCAGCATCAGTATTTTGGTTCCAAAGAGTAGAATCAGCAAGGATGCAAAAGGAAAGGAAATACATTGTATGTGAAGGTGATGGATTGCTTCATACTTTATTCAACATGAAAAAGCTTATTGCTTTTTTTCAGCCATGAAAGTGCAAGTGCTCTTACTTTACCACTTACTATTCTACTTTCACCCATGCCAGATATAATTTCCAATGTCCAATCAACCTGCTCTCCCTTGGGATCCTAGCAAGACTTGGGGCTGGTTTTCTCTTTATGAAACACAGAAGTTAACTCTGCATTGGAACAGCTGGAACATAGCTGTCAGTTCCTTTTCATTATCAGCAGCACCCAGCTGGACGTCTGGAATTCACAGACACTGGAGGAGACTCATATTTGCTTGAATTTTAAAAACAGGTTGCTTTCTGGGAATGAATACCCTGCAACAGTTGCTCAACTTTGCCTCTTTGAAAGTAAAAGCAATCCCAGTGGCCGCTAAAAGCAGAAGAGAAATCAAACTGCTCCTTTTTCATCAGTTCAGAATCTAGTTAGTGCTTGAGAGTTTTCCTTTTGCAAAAAGACAAATATCTGTAACAAAATCAAAGCTAAGGAGAAACCCCAAGTTCTCATTACTTGAAATCAGTGCGCATTGCCACTGATTCCTTGTGAGGTAAATAATTACACAGCTCTAGTACTTCAGGATTTGCAAGAGTTTTGGCTGAGAATCTATTGCTGGGAGTTTTAAAATTAGGATCATAGATGATGTTCTGTTTGCCATATGTCAAATGAGCAACCTTTGCTTAATTCATTGTCAAAAGATTTAGATTTATGCAGTGGCACTGCTTCTTGAAACCAGAAAGTTTGCTGAATTTCTTCTAGCAGGGACTTACAGGTGGTGCCCATGACAAGAGTTTAAAGTATTTCTCTCCCTAATCTGAATTAGATAATGAGTTGGAGGAGACCTTTACTTACTTGCTTCTCAAGTAAACTTTCCAATGCTAAACTAAACTTGTCATGTGTCACAGATTAGGGCAGTTCCCTTCTGGAAATTCAGGGTGCACTTAGCACAGAGCTTCACTTCTCTTTATTTTAGCCTTGCTTTGAAATATACCTTGTTTCTCTATTGCTCACACAGGAACTAACAGTGCGTCAGAAATCCTAGTGGAAACCTCTTTCTTCTTCCTGTACTTTTCTTTGGTATATTTTTTTTTGTTTGGTTGGTTTGGGTTTTTTTGTTTGTTTGTTTGTTGCTTGGACCACCAAAAATAGGGCTAGCTAGGTTGCCATGTCACTCCCATTTATTAGAAGTCTAAGCTATTTTCCACCTAGCTGAAGTTGTGATCATCCCTGGTGTTGTCTGGCCTACATTTTGCACATAACACACTCTTCATAATGACTGAGAAATCTCTGTGTGTTCTTTCTATGCAATGGGTAATATTCTGAACTATTAATCACTCAAAATAGAAGAAAACTGTGAGCTTAAATAGCTAGCTCTAAGCACCTGGATGTAAAGAAAAAAATGTCTTTTGTAAAAGACCATTTCCATGCAAGCCAAACTGGCCAACAAACACACAAACCAACTTTTATGTTACAACCCTTAAATAAGAGCATTACAATAAAATAGCTAAGAATATGAAAGAGAGGGCTGTAGTAGATGTTAATGGCCTGCCATTCTTCTCACAAGTCAGAGTGTGCATGGAAAACTGTAGGCTCATTCCAGCTGTCTTGTATTAAATATGATTTATACCAATGGTGTGCAATTGCCTTCAGTGTAACTGTTCAAAAATCCCAGAGTAAAATTTTCTCCTGATTATCTTCATGCTTGTGCTAGATCACCTGAGAAAGAGTTACTTGGACCTGCCCAGGAGAAGTTGCAGCTCCCATTTGACTCCTGAACATGATCCTGCAATGATCGATATCAGAAATATATGCGAGCAGGCAGGTGACTTGGGCATAGTCTGGGCATAAAATGGCATTTCTGTTGAATAAGGCACAGCTCCCAGCAAAGGTGTTTCTCTCATTCTTTTGAGAATGAGAGATGTTCATGTTATTCCATCTGTGAGAACAGAAATTATCGGTGCAGAATTAGAGTCGCATGGACAAGCTTATACCACACAAGGCATAAAGTTTCCTGGGACAAAGAAATCTTCACAGACATTTGAATCGCAAAATGGTTGAGGCTGGAGGGAGTGTCACAAGGTCACCCAGACCTTATGGAGGTCATCTTCTCCAAAGTAACAGAGTGCATTTCTACCAGATCAATTGTTTGCACCATGGACCAGTTGGATTTGTCATGTGGTACTCAACAAAAGAGCCCAGCTCCCTGCATGACTGAACTACAGCCTCACCAGTAGTTTTAGATGTTCTAAATACATCATATTTTCTTTTTTTGCTGTTGTTTTGTTTTGTTTCATTTTAAAGATACTTAGGCTACAAGAGAGTGGAAGAATCTGGCAAGTTGGTTGAAATGACTGAGTAAAAGTCCAAGGCCTTGTCTCTCACCACCAAGCCAAGTCTCTTGATCCACCCCAGAACAAATTTCTCTTGTTGAAGTGGTCCAGACCAGGATTAGGCAGGGAGAGAGCAATGGGACAGGACAAGTGATCATGGCTCAGTGTTGTGTGTCCTTCCTCCTTCCCCTTTACTTAGTGCTATATGCATACTCATAGTTACTGAATTCTTTAATGTCTGTGGACTGTATGTGAGATAAGGAAGAGGAAAAGGTTCCTTTAAACTGCCTTGATACCCACAGCCCTGAGAACATCTGGTCCCATGTCCATTTCCAACATAAAACAGCTCCTCTTGAAGTGGTTGACTTCATAATCCAATAGCAGCAACAGGGAGATTCTGAAGGAAATCAGGAATAAAAAGAAAGTTTACAGACTGTGGAATAAAGGGATGGCTACTTATGAAGAATTTATGAAGATAGCTAGGTCATGCAGAAAAAATATCAGGGAAAGAAAAGTGCAATTTGAAGTTCATTTGGCTAATTCTGTTAGGGATAATAAAAAGTCCTTCTGTAAATACATTAATAACAAAAGGAGGGGCAAGGAAAACCTCCATTCTCTGTTGGACTTGGAGGGAAATATAGTTAACAAAGATGAGGAGAAGGCTGAGGTACTTAACACCTACTTTGCCTCAGTTTTTAGCAGTAAGACAGGTGGCCCTCAAGACAACTGGCCTCTGGAGCTGGTAGACAGATAGAGGGAGCTGAACAGCCCCCCTTTTTCAAGGAGGAAATTGTGTCTTACTGAGCCAGCTGGATCCTCATGTCTATGGGACCAGACGGGATCCATCCCATGGTGATGAGAGAGCTGGCAGAAGAGCTTGCCAAACCGCTCTCCATCATCTTCCAACAGTCCTGGCTCTCTGGGGAGGTCCCAGATGATTGGAAGTTGGCGAATGTCACCCCAATCCACAAAAAGGGCTGCAAGCAGGACCCTGGCAACTACTGGCCTGTCAGCCTTATCTCAGTGCCTGCCAGGGTTATGGAGCAGATCATCCTGAGTGCAATCACACATCACCTTCAAGATGGACAAGGGATTAGACCCAGCCAGCATGGGTTTAGGAGGGGCAGGTCCTGTCTGACCAACCTGATCTCTTTTTACAATCAGGTGACCCACCTGGTGGATGAGGGTAAGGCTGTGGATGTGGTCTGTCTGGACTTCAGCAAGGGCTTTGACACTGTCCCCATAATATTCTCCTGGAAAAGTTGGTAGCCCATGTCTTGGACAAGTGTACCCACTGCTGGGTTGGGAGCTGGCTGGAGGGCCGGGCCCAGAGAG
This sequence comes from Pithys albifrons albifrons, assembly GCF_047495875.1. NCBI lineage: Eukaryota > Metazoa > Chordata > Aves > Passeriformes > Thamnophilidae > Pithys > Pithys albifrons. The sequence continues at coordinate 10,980,964 of NC_092458.1, forward strand.
TGCTGGTGAATGGAGCTGCATCCAGCTGGCGGCCGGTCACCAGTGGTGTTCCCCAGGGGTCTGTGTTGGGTCCAGTCCTGTTTAACATCTTTATTGATGATTTAGATGAGGGGATTGAGTCCATCATCAGCAAATTTGCAGATGACACCAAGTTGGGAGGGAGTGTCAACCTGCTAGAAGGCAGGAGGGCTCTGCAGAGGGATCTGGATTGACTTGAGAGATGGGCTGATTCCAATGGGATGAAGTTCAACAAGGCCAAGTGCCGGGTCCTGCACTTTGGCCACAACAACCCCATGCAGCACTACAGGCTGGGCACAGAGTGGCTGGAGAGCAGCCAGACAGAAAGGGACCTTGGAGTACTAATTGACAGGAAGCTCAACATGAGTCAACAGTGTGCCCAGGTGGCCAAGAAGGCCAATGGAATCCTGTCCTGTATCAAAAATAGCGTGGCCAGCAGGACCAGGGAAGTGATCCTTCCCCTGTACTCTGCGTTGGTGAGGCCACACCTTGAGTACTGTGTTCAGTTCTGGGCCCCTCAGTTCAGGAAAGATATTGAGGTGCTGCAGTGGGTCCAGAGAAGAGCAACAAGGCTGGTGAAGGGACTGGAGCATAAGTCCTACATGGAGAGGCTGAGGGAGCTGGGGTTGTTTAGCCTAGAGAAGAGGAGGCTCAGAGGTGACCTCATCACTGTCTAGAACTACCTGAAGGGAAGTTCTAGCCAGGTGGGGGCTGGTCTGTTCTCCCAGGCACTGAGCAATAGGACAAGGAGGCACGGGCTCAAGCTCTGCCAGGAGAAATTTAAGTTGGATATCAGAAAAAAATTCTTTCCAGAAAGAGCAATCAGGCATTAGAATGGCCTGCCCAGAGAGGTGGTGGATTCACCATTCCTGGAGGTTTTTAAACTGAGTTTGGATGTGGCACTCAGTACCATGATCTAGTAAATGGATTGGAGTTGGACTAAGGGTTGGACTTGATGATCTCGGAGGTCTTTTCCAACCCAATGGATTCTATGTTCTATGATTCTATGAAATACTCCAGACATAGTTTTTTGTTCTTACCTAAGCTTTTATTTGGAAAAGTTTCTAAATGCACACAAACTTCTCAGAATCCAATTCTACCAATGTGAAGACATTTTTCCAAAAGCAAATAAATGTAAGGAACACCTTTGGGGATTTCTTTTTATGTTTTCTTAAATGTTTTATTCACTCTTATTTCTCATGTGCTAAGCCTAGCAAGTGATCTGAAAAGTGCACTCAGCTTCAAATCTGAGCTTCTAACTGACTTTACAGAAGATGACTCATGACCCTGAATACACACACCATTTCATAAGTACTCCCATTTCTAGATCATCAAATCTATGCAAATTACTTTCTTTGTACCTTTTTTGTATCCAATTACCTACTTGTACAACAAATACCCTGAAAAAATAGATTCAAGGTGACATCGAATTTATCTTCAGCCTCCAAAAACAGAGACGAGTAGGAGGGACTTGAAAAAGAACTGTTCGTACCACCTTCTACATCACTGTTGAAATCAAGAGGATCACTAAATCCCCTAAACACCTGGCACATAAAATCTTACCTCAGTCAAAATCCACATAGATATTCATGGAGCTTACCTGCAGAGCCTGAAAAATTATTAAGCAAAGCAGGCTGACTCGGTGTTTTTTACCTACACAAAATCTGTGCTACTGTGTTGTTCAAAATAAAAGCAGATCTTGCAATGCCAAGGAGGTAACACATCCAGGCAGGATCCATTTTCCATCCAAGGATTTCAAAGTCTATATCAAAATATTGCAAGGAAAATCTGCATGCTTGTGCCTCAATGTGCTTATCCTAGTAAATGCCACATCATTCAGCAGCAGCTCATCAGCCTGTCTTATGGATCTGTTTCTGTGGTGCTATAGCCCTGTGAGGGTTCTGCTGTGATTGGGGGAACACTTGACGGTATCGACAGTGCCTTGGTACAGAAAGAACATCATGCCTTCAGTGAAGTGTCATTTAAAAAGAAAAAAAATAAGATTTCACTTTCTGTTTGCAACATGAGCAGCAGTTTTGTGATGTGCAGCCAATTTTCACATATATTTGAAAATAAAATATTACCTTCTTATGGTAAGTAGTATCAAATGTAGACAACTCATGCTAAACTGTGTCTGTCTGAATAGGAGTGTTATTATGGTGTAGCACAGAAGATTTATTACATCATGGCTTTTTTCCTGAAATTAACAGCTGTCCTTTGTTTTAATCATTGTGTATATAAAGAAAATAAAGTCATAAGACACAGAGCACTTTTAGTTCTTAAGAGCACTCTACGTTCCCAAGGAGAAAGTCTGAAGCTTGCATAACAGCAAAAAACAGAGTAGCCTTAATTTTGCAAGCATGTAGTAATTTTACTGTAGATGAAAACTCCAAAAGGAAGCCTCCTTTTATTTCCAGCACAATTCATTTGTTTGTGTGAACTTTTTGGCACACAAATGCAAGGAGAAATAGTGAGGTACTTTTCAGCTAGCAGGCATCCATTTCCTTCTCTGAGGCAGCAATAATCATTGTTGAAATCCATCTTTAAAAACAGGAAGCTTTATAATTTTGATTTTCTAACAACCTCGCCCTTTCTTGTGAACCTGACCCTGGCTACGAATCATCTACTTTGATTCAAGCACGACTGTTACAAGACTGAAGTGCAGGTATTTCCTATTTTGCTCTAAAGCACATACAGCGTGTGCTTAGAAACAGCTCTGCACAAAGTGATTCATCCAGCCCTGAGCAGGAGCACTGCTTAATGGAGCCTTACACAGGAGACCCACATGTTTATATCATGCTTTTGTTTATGTTTTATTTCTAAGGAATAGAGGGGATGAAGCAAGGTCTCTTGTGCTGGGAAAGTATTATCTAAGAGGAAAGCAGAAGGAAAGTGTTGAGGATGAATTTGCAGGGACCACAGCACAGGTGACCATTTCTAATATATCAGCAACAAGTAAATGCCTTCCCTAGTGGTACTTAGCAAGAGGGCCTCTCCACACAGGACTGTAGCAGACTCACCACTGCAGTGATGGTGTCAGATACATTTCATCCCTTCTTGCATGGATCCTTGACAGCACATACAGGGTTGGGCACATACATGCTTGGTGGTGCTGACTATTTGCTCCTGAGGAGAGTGGTAGTCAGCCAAGACCACTGCCCACCCAGCACCACCCTGCAGTGCAGCCACCAAACCCCCCAGCCCCACTCTGTGTTTCTGCAGCAGAAACATCCTCTGAGATTCCCTAGGAACTTGACCACCCTATGGGAGAAAACTCTTCCAGTCCCTACTCCACAGGCAAACTGGTGCCCAGCTGATGAACTCTTAGGACATGTTAGCTGGAGATACTCCTGTCATTGCTTTTGTCTCAGGCTTTTCCCTTGTGCTGTCTGTAGGTAATCCTGGGGTGAGGATGGTAGAGAAAGGGACATTGACTTGGATGCAAAACACTGTTAACACTTCTTTATTCCCACAAGAGCTCACCGAACACCTCTCTAAGTCAACCCACTGGTGGCCACTTAAATGGCTAACAAGAGCCAACAAGAAATACTTTGGAAAGGATAGTAAAACAGGTCAGTGTAGGTTTACAATCATCTCCAGTTCAAGTAGAGAACAGTGCATCACACTACTTCTTGCAATAGTTTTACTGCTTTCCTCAAGCAAGCCAGAGACAGATAATGAGAGGTGGTCTAGGGAATTAGTTTCTCTGTTGGATAACCCCAAACTTCTTGTTTATCCTGGGATCTTTCCCCTCTATGTCTCCCACCCACACCATTGTGGTCATCCACAGGAGGTTCATGCAGGGATACAAGTGTTCAAGTGCACCAGCTCCATGCAGTTCCATGCATTAACTGAGTTACACTGAGGCCAATATACCTAAAGACAAGACCTCCTGGTTTTTCATTCCAGCACTGCTGGAACTCTCTGTATGATGTTGTCTGTTCTGTACCATTGTTTCTTTGTAGCATGTCTGCTCTGCACAGACATCAGCTAAGTTAGCTGCAGAGCCAGAAGCCAGAGCTGTGCTGGAAGTAACTGATCTGCCTTGGTCAAAATGACTGCTGTCAAAATCACAGTCAGTTCCTGAAAGAGTGAATAAGACATCCTCCAATAAGCTCCATCACTGGCATCACTGCTTCTGTCTCTTGAGAGCAGCTGTCTGCACTGTCTTCCGTTCTCAGCAACTCCTTCCCCTCCCACTGCCTGTGGCCCCCAGCCCCTGCCCCTTGGCTAGCATCGCTGGAAAAGTCCCCCTTGCATCTCCAGTGAAGGAATGTGGAGATGCTAACCATCCAGCCTCCTCCTGCTGCCTTCCTGAGCACCTCTGCAGAGCCCTGAACAGTGTGGGCTTGCTCAGATCCCCCACATGACCCTGCGTGACCAGAAGTGTCTGGGGAGCTGATGAGGAAGTGATGAGGGCTGGCCACAAATACAGGTTGTGTCCTGGCTGTGAACTCGACAGTCAGGAACTGCAATATACTTCTGTGGTCTAAAGCAGCATTTTTAGTGCTTTTGTATTCTCTGGGGTTTCTTTGGCTTTGGACACACTAGACATCACTGATAATAGATGAGAAAAGGGCAGAGGAGTATTTCTCATTTGCAAACACAACACTCTGCTTCCAGCAGAAGAGATTTTGCAAATGCTTTTCAAGCAGGGGAGGAGAAACTCACCACAGAAAATCCACCAGGCTTTACATCCACAGTACCTGTGTGATTATGCCCAGTTGGCTGGCAGGAACAGGCTCTCTTGTGCTTTGTTTCTGCTTACTATCACCAGGAAATTTTGAATGCGCACATGTCACACCCCAGGAAAGCATGTGTAACTGTATGACACAGGGCAGAAAGTCTTTCTGAGGGAAAGGAAGAAAACAACGCTACAGACTGGGAAGGAAACATGAGAACAATCAATATGGGCCAAGAGTCTAAACTCTTTCCCTTGAATGCCTTCCCAGTCTGTGACCTCTCACTATTTGATTATCACAAGAGAAATCTAAAGAGTGTACTCACTGATTCCTGAATAAAAGCTAACCCATAACATGGGTCATACTCGCATACTTCACATATTTACTGGCGCATATGGGGCCTGAGCACTCTGGCAACATGTTCTGAGTCAACTGTGGCTTATTGCAACAGATCAGTTAACACAGACCAGGCCAAATGTTGCTCGATATTCCAGGTGGGGGCTGGTCTCTTCTCCCAGGCACTCAGCAATAGGACAAGGGGGCATGGGCTTAAGCTCTGCCAGGAGAAATTTAAGTTGGATATCAGAAAAAAATTCTTTACAGAGAGAGTAATCAGGCATTGGAATGGGCTGCCCAGAGAGGTGGTGGATTCACCATCCCTAGAGATTTTTAAACTGAGATTAGACGTGGCACTGAGTGCCATGATCTAGTAAATGGACTAGAGTTGGACCAAGGGTTGGACTCGATGATCTTGGAGGTCTTTTCCAACCCAATCGATTTTATGATTCCATGATTCTATGATACTGGATTTTATATTTGTGCTTATTACAGGTTTGATGGATGTAGTACCCAGCAACTTCATCCATGCATTCTGATATACTCCAACCAGGTTTTCCTAGTTCCATTAAGTAGCAGCTGTGCAGAGGATGGACATGGATGGTCAAGTGAGAAAGCAAATGAGGCATCACTGACAAGCACAGCAAGCTGAAGGTATCACTTTCTTCTTGTAGTTCAGATTTTCATAGGCAACACAGCAAAAGAAGTGTTTACAGGCACATTCACAGAGCTGCACTGTAGGCTACTACTAGAGAGCAGTGGACTCTTTAGTAACTGCACTCCAACACTGAGGAGAGGCGTGGGGGAGCTGGTGGGCCTGGCATAGACCAGAAGAGACTCTGGTAGTGAAGATGTGCAGCACTTGCTTGTGCCGTCACACCAGGGTGAAAGTAGTGGAATTTAGACAAAAATGGCGTGCCAGGAAGAAGACAGTCCATCGTAAAATCTGATAAGGTAGGAAGAAGAAGGGGCTGCAGGGGTTCTACCCCTAAAGAAGGGTGTGGCAGGTGGTGACGGTTTGGGAGAGAAGCAACAAGAGATAAATATCCTCTTTCCTCCCCAGATCTTGTGGTATACCGTAGTGATTAAGATCTGAACTGATTTATATTGACACAGCTGTTGCTGTCTCACTTATCCCAGTTCTTTGCAACATAACCCCTTCACACCCTAGCCATCACTCTGCTCTTATTGATTGCAATTTTGTATAATGAACAGGCTGACATTCTTTCCTCCCACACATACTTGTCAGGCTTTTTGTGTACAATAGTGATTCTTAAGTCCTTGAGCACCAGATTTCTTCCTCTGAAATCTTCTAAATCACTTTTGATAGTATTATCTTTCTAGTCTGCAAAGCATTCAGGAAAGCCACATGTAGAGCTAACTTTATCAAATTTAGTGCAGAAATCTGAGCATTGCATCTGGTACAAAATTTAGGTCTCAGCAAACTTTACATTTTCTCATGCAACAAGGATAAGCACACATAAATCCTGGTTCTACATGTCAGGTGTTGTACATGTCAGATACATGCAAAGTTGCAATTCTATGAGAGAAGCAAGACCCAAACCAACAGTATTAGTGATAACACACTGCACTGCTGCTCTCACATACCCTTTGCCACTTGAGTCTCTGAGACTTGCCCTGGTCCTAACATAATATGCATTTTATAAAAGAAAAAAACAACCTTCCCTTCTTTTTTCTGGGGCCATGACTTAGGCTACTTAGACTTCGATCCAGGAAGCCCAAGAAGGATGTGGTTTTTTAAAGTGGCATTCACAGGTAGTATGTAGGCAATTAATTCATTATCACAATGTTTAAGCCCCATTTAGTGGGTTGCACAAAGGGAGTTAGCAAGAAAGAGGTAGAAAAGACACTATTCCTTTTGGGGTTTTTTGAACAAGCCTAGAACTGTATTCTAAGCTCCTTAAGTAAACTGAGTAGTTACTGATTTTATGAAGAAACCTAAAACTAAGAAACACATATTAATTCTGTCTGTAACACAACCCCTGTGGACCCAAGAAGAGAGACAGTTCCTGATGAGAGTAATTTTTATCACGGGTAGGGTTTTCCAGCCCAGCTGACTTGGTCCACACATGCCACTGCTGATAACTGGCCTTCCTGCCTCCTCTGGGTGCCTTGCTTCCCCACAGAATGAAACAAGTAAAATATTCACCATACCAAACAAAGAGGTTAGCACAGCACCTTCAGTCAGAGTGCTGCCACGGTGGAGAGAAGAAAAGAAGGAAAAGTGAATCCCCCTTGCAGAAGTAATATGGATTTGCACCCTGTAGTCTTGCCCATGGCCTGACTCTTTGTTTCCTTCAGATTATACAATCCATTTAAACAGATTAACTAATGGAATAAAAATTTGCAATGTTACCCATGTAACAGTCAAGCCTGTATTACAGAAAAAGATTTTAAACTCCTTCCATCACCAGCTTTGTCAAAGTGAGATTGACTCCATCTCAGCCTGGTGCTCTGGCCCCCTGTGCCTCCCTGCTGTTGGCAGGAACTCTCTGCACTCCCACTCAACCCCACCAGTTGCCTGCTCCTCTGGGCAAGTCCCTGTGGGGTTGCTTCTGCAGTGGTGGGCAGATGCAGCTTTTGCGACCACCATCCCAGCTTCCCATGCCATCACACAAGGAACGTACTACACAAAACCTGAGCTTTCCTCATGTCCTCTTTCTGCCACTTCATCCTATGGCCATCGAACAGGAAAGGCGTCTCAAGGCTAGGGGGGAAAAATGGAAACAAAGGTGAGATGGATTTTCCCTGATCCATCTCAAATTTATTCTGTGCTCCTCACTTGAAGAAGAATTGGTCTAACTTATATTTGCTCAGCACTCTGACTAGAGTTTTGGTTTTGATTAAAAATAATCACAACCCAAAAGAAATTAAGATGGCTACTAGATTTTTCTCTTTTTTCCTTTAAAAAGCCAAAATAGATAAAAGGAACAGTAAATATCACGAATTTTCCCAGATGAAGGGTTTTTTTTTTAAATGTCCTAGTGTGGTCTGTATTTATTAATGATATATAATACCTGATCTCAGATTAGTGATTATTTTTATTATTATTATTTATATAAGTGTGATGAAGGGATGCCAGTGTTAGCATTGTGCTTCAGTCCAGCATACTGGGTAGGAAGGAAATAGAAGGTTTAATTACATCAAGGCTGATATGAACACTTGACTTCTGAATTTATAGCAATAGATGAAAGATGTGCTTTTGCTTTAGAAGCAGAAGCATTTCTTGTTTTGAAGGGTGAGAGAGGACACAAGTGCATGCTGTTTTTTTCAGATAAGCCTTTACTCTCACATTACCAAGAGGAGTGATGGAACCTCAGTAGACTCACTTTTAAACACTGAGGAAATAACCAAGTTTCAGAGTATTGGTATTTTTTTTTCTAAAAATTACTTGATGTTTTTATCCCTCCAAACATTTTTAGCATCCAGATTTGCTTTAGGTGGTTTCTGCAGGCAATTATGTAAAGAAAGCAGCCCAGTACTATTCATTTGTCTTTATCTTGCTTCATGCTGCGCCTGGTGGCAGAGTGTTGTTCTTCAGTTTCCCATGCTTTTTCATGAAAAATGAGAACACTGAATTCTTCACTACACAATGCAGTTCTGCAGTTTTGTTTATTTTTGCAAATTAAACCCCTGGTTCAGCACAGTGTTAGCTTTGGACCTAGCAGCTTGTGTTAGCATTGGACCTAGAAGCTAGTTTAGCATGGTGTAGGTTTGGCTGCTACATTTCTCCAGGTAAAGCACAGCCTGCAAGCCTTAGATGTTCATATAAGACACCTTTTCTATAGCACAACAATCAGAAAAATATCCAGAGATTAAGTTTAGCCACCAGGATTTTTGGGGTGGTTGAGCTCATAACATTGTTCAAGTGCTCCAGAAGGGTAAGGATCACTGAGTGCTGTTTGTGGAGGATGGTAACAGCAATTTTTGGAGAAGATCAGAGGGGAAACACATACAGAACAAGAAGGAGAAGAGAGAACAAGTGGAGAAAAGAGATGAGAGAGAGGAAAGAAAAGGAGAAGCAGACAGAGCAAGAGAGAGAAATAAGTAAAACACAGCGGTATGCTGCAGGCACAAAAGCAGAAATGGAAGTGAAAGAGGGTGTGTTTCAAAGGCACACTCAGCATCAGCCCAGTTGCAGTGGGTCAGCACTTCTCAACCATAACACACTCAGGCCCTGTAGGATTACCTGGCCCAAGCCCAGAGGGGTGGTCTCTCTCACAACTGCCACTAAGGACACTGCTGCACCACCAGCCAGACACAGAAACAGTCCTGGACTGCTGTCCTCCATTAGGCAGAACAACACTGAATGAGGCTCTCTGGAAAGCAAAGTTACTGCAAAATAGGTGGGAAATACCTCCTGGCTTTGCAAAATAGCCAGGAGTCAAAACATGCAAAATTCTCAAAGTTTCAGCATCGCTGTTATCACTCCTGATCCATTTTTATGCCTAAGTAGCTGCAGGTATGGTTACCCCAGTTGGCTGAAGTAAAGACACAAAAAATCCCCATAGAATAGTCCTTCCCCGCAGTCAGTAGACTCACAGCAAGTAGCCAGTTTACTAGGACAGAGGATTCTTGTGGAGTCATAGTCATTTGTTATTTTCATTCTGCCGCGTCAGCCTTTGCTGTGTCTGTGTCACAGAAAAAAAGTCAGTTGCCTGAAACAAACTCCAGTTGATCTGAAGTCTGAACTAGCCTTGACCCTAATGACTCACTCCCATATTTTCCCTATTTGTTCAATAGCCAAGAAAAATTCCCCTTGGTTTGCCAGACTTTAAGGATTTTCAGAATTTTCAGTCTTTCGGCTGTAAGTTTGGAGGGATTATTTTTGTGGATAGTTTGACTTGATCTTTTTATTTTGTTCCCCTTTCACTTTATGTGATTATGTAGTGTGACAGTCCCCTCTTAGTCCACATATTTTCACACTAGGGAGAGATAACTTGGAAGGGTGAACTCTTTTCTTCTAGAGCCTGGGCAACATATCCTAATTTTCAATTACTCTCATGGCTGTGGAGGATGTTAGTGCTGCTTCTTCTGAAGTATTTGTCAAGTTGTGCTGTGTGAATCCAAAGGAACAACTGGTCTGAATTTCCCTAGAAATTATCTCTGAGCAGATTCATCTAATTCCTTTAATTTCTGCTTTGGTTTTGGTCTGTCTGGTCTTCATACCACTTCACCACTGGGATAGCCACGCTTAGAGCAGAACTTTCTTTTGAAAGACGGTGGTGATTCACAGGCTCCTACCACAGCTATCTGCAGCCCTTCAAAAAACTGCTTTACTTGCAGAACAAACCAGAAATAGGAAGTTGCAGCCAGGCTGCTGGTGTTGTAAAACGGAAGTAGCACATTAAAAAAATTAATCATGCACTCATTTTACACACTCTGACCTTGACTGTAAAAAAGTTTGTAATAGCACTACATGCTACTCAATATTCTTACAACACTTCACATGTTGGTAGCCTCGCTCGTCAGTGGTAAGGTACTCAGCAGGACAAAGCACCAATAGCAAAGCCTAAACTTTAAACTCGATAACTCATTTAATGGTAAGACATTGACAAAGTTTGAAAAAAAAATACTTTATGACTGAATCACAGTGCAGGCTGCTGCTTTCTTAACTACCTATTCATTTGTGTTCATTGTAGACTATATTTTTATAACTTATGTCAGAGTACCACAAAAATTCATTCCAACCCTTCTTTTTGCAGTGACCTCCCCATGCAGTTGTTCCTTGTTGAACCTCATCCCCAAGCAAACTTGACAGAGACGGGCCAGGAAGTGAAGTGCTGAGAATCTCAAGCTTGATCTGGAAGGCAGCCAGGGCACACTCCAAAAGCAGGCAGAAAGGCTTCTGCCTTGAATGTAGGTCACCGCTCACTTATGGAAATTCATTGCTCATGTGAAGAGTGCCATGAAGCAGTGCTTTAGGGAGAGCAGGCAAACATGTAATGTTTTCTGTGTGGAAATTACAGTGGTGTGAGGGAGAAGTCTCCCGATTGCTTTGGCTTTCTCTACTCCATTTTCACCACCTCTGTAAAAATGAGGCATGTGAGTGCCTGGTATCACTAGAGATTCCTTGAGGGCACATTTCACTTGAAAGCATAGTTTAAATACAAAATTTCTCTACATAAATGAGGCATCTGTCTTTTGTCTTTTTAAAGAGATTGCACTCAAGAAGTTGTCCCAGGCTCAACTCTATTGTCAAGGCAAGGAGATTCCAGTGAGCTAATCTCTCCATTGCCTGAAGATCCTTACCCACAAGCCTGCCTGCAGCAATGATGGGGATCATTCCTTGCTTGAGGAATACAAACACATACACACAGAGATATGCATTGGGGAGATTTGACTTCTCATGGGCTCTACTGATGCAAACTGTAGAGCATTCTTACTGTTTGCATGGAACGACACAATTAAATATTTCATGGTCTGAAAGCAAGGAAGAACTAGTGTGGATAAAATTAGAGCCAGCAAAACTTTCACTGATTTTCTTTTCACTGATTCATCATACTCATCAGAAGAACATCTTTTTTTCTTATCTTGCTTAACTCTGGGACAGTAATGCCCAGTTCTCTGTGACTTCGCCAGCCCTTGTTTTGGAGATCCATCACCAGTCACTTATTGACCTGCTCTACTGGCCACTGGCATCACATGTGTCAACATCCTGCACCTTCAATATACCTTAAAGCATCATGATGACACAGTGAAAATGTAACCGTTCAAAAAGAAACCTCAAGAGACCCCAGGCTAAAAGACTGATACTGGTGCTTCAGTCTCAGATGAAGAATTTGGCAATCTGTTCACAAAAGACAGCATTTCCTGTTAATGATCGTATTCCTGCCTTTCCGCCCTGCACAATGTATATACTGTCCCTGTGCAGTTAAATTGTATGTTTTTCTTACTCTCTGCATGCATTCCTCTCTGTTAAACTAAATCTTATGACAAAAATTACTTTTCTGCCCACCATACTACCAAGAGTTGCACTTCCCAGAAACACACTCCTGACAAACAATGCAGTCTGGCTGTATGATGCATACCAGTGCTAGGACTAATTCTTTGCTGTAGCTTTGTCCTGAATCAGAAGTTGCCCTATGTTTGTGACAACAGTTACTATAAAAAGGAGCTTCCTATCCACCTGCATAATAGGGTCTGGAAAAGGAAAGGCTTCTGCTTGGCAGACAAAAGTAGGACATCAGGCCCCAATCTCACACTGTCTCAGTTCTGACTAGATGTCATGATTATTTCATCTTAATGGGAAATACTGTGGTTGGAGACATGGTGCATCTCAGTTCAGGCTCTCTGAGATCAGAAGAGAAACTCATGCAAGTGAGTTTCAGATCCCAAATCTGATACATATTTAATACAATTTTTAACACAACTGTTTGGAAAAAATACATTATTGGTCAATGACCAGTTCTGAAGAAATACTTCTAGGATTTAGGGAGGATGTAGATATCTACATCCAAAATTACACTGAAATGAGCAAAAAACAAAATCAAATCCCAAACCACTGGCCCAAACTATTGATTTTTTTTTCCTTATACTTACTGGTTTAAATTCCTCCACCCCTAGAAATGCAACCCTGAGCATGCCTAGAAGTACCTTGCTGCTAACCTGGTTGAACAGGTTGCCATCCGAGCCTGATAAGTATTCACAGATTGGAATACAAATTCTCCATTCTATCAGCAGTCAGCCAGCCAAATCTTCTAGTTCCGTCTTCCAGGCTTAGTACAGTTAGTTACAATGTTTCTGAAAATGGTCAGCATTTCATTGCAGGAGCCAGGCACAACCACAGCCCTTTCTGGAAGATAATTACTGAATTGCAGTGTAACTTGTGCTCAAAATCCCCCCCACCGCTCTACCCACAGTCTCTGTTCCAGCACTCCTCTCAGCACTTTTAATGTCCCCACACCCCTGATTGCTGAGATGGGGATGGGTATGCTGTGAACTCATCACATGCTGAGAAACTTCATTCAGGGTTTGTGCAATGACGCACACAATGTACTGTCAGTGGGACCTGTCTACAAAGCCTTTAGCTCCAAAATACAAGCCTCCACCTATTTAGCACAGGAATAGCTCCATTAGATGATAGTATCAGGAAATTATGTACTTTATTCAGACACCTATAGGAGAATGGTATGATAATATGTGGCTATTGTGGGAGATTAATAAAATGCTCCAAGACCCTGTGTGGAAAGGGCTGATAGACCTTGAGTTCTCAGAGAGTGAATTATTTATGATTCACCCATCTGAATTATTTATCCTCCATTCATCTCTATGCCCTAGTGAGATATTTTTGTTTTGCAGCTATAGCTATCTAAAAGTTGGATATCTAGTCAGAGTTGATTGCCTAAGGTCACTTAAGAAGAGCCACCTGTCCTACCTTAAACATCTCTCTTGTGTTCTCCACATTGACCAGAGAAGAAGCTGTGATGATTAGTTCAGACTAGGTAACGACCTTCAAATGCTGGGTCCCAGGGTACCACCCTGGGTATGCAATTAGACTCTGCTGTGGGTGCACCAGAGACCTGTTGCTGCCCCTTGCTGGGCCAGGGCTTCTTGCAGGTAGGGTACCCTGCCCATACCTGCTCCCACTGCCATACTTGCTCCGGAGCCACCAGCACCTGGCTGAGGAAGCATCATTCTGAGTGGCAGCAAGAGATTAAGGATCTGGGGAAGATGATGAAGATGGAATGAAGGAGAGAGATGAAAAGAGTGATGTTACCCAGAGCTCAGTGTTGGGGCCAGTCCTGTTTAATATCTTTATTGATGAACTGGATGAAGTGATGATGAAACTCAGTAAGTTCACAGTGGAGAGATATAGGCATTTCCAAGATCAATTTGTCCCATTCAATCTCAGGTGGCAGCCAGTATGTATTTCTCTATACCTCTCTTCCCATACTCAGTTGCACCTCCAAACCCTTGCACTCTCTTTGGTCCTTGACTAAATGCATCCTCAAGGGAGCTGGTTCACCAGAAATGTGTTTCATCTCCTCTGCTCTGCTCTGGTCTCCTCTGCTGCCTCTGGCACTGCCTGGCTTTCCTAGCCCTCTGCCCTGGTCTGTGAGGCTTAATCTCACATTGACACTGACAACCAGGCATTGTAAATCACCTCCCATCACACAAGTCTCACACTTCCATCCTTGTACACACTCATTTGTTACCGTGGGTGGGCATATAAGAAATATGGCTGCAAAAGCTAAGCTGTCAGATGGAGGAGAGGCACTGCTGCCCCATCTGCAGTCCAGCACATACTGCTCCTCATGTTTGAGAGAACAGTCTCCATGAGGTACTTATGGGAAGAACAGGAAGATAACCAGCACTCAGATATCCTGAATATGCAGGTTTATATTTGGAGGTTGTTACAAATAAAAATTATTTTAAAGAAATCACATTAATCAGGGCTTTTTTATGCATTTTCTGCAATGACACCCGAATGAAAAGAATCATTAGTGCATACTAATTGTAAAGGTCAACCAAAGGCAGCTTTTTCTGTTGGCAGCCAGATCCACCAGATCCTTCTGCTGGTCTTTGCCAGGAAACATTCACTTCATTGTTTCTCTTTCTCTTTTCTTTTTTTTTTTTTCTTATTTTCCCCTTTCTTTTGACTATATATGTCCAAATCCCATTCTCAGTTTTTCTAAAAATTATAATTATGTCACACCCATTTTATCCTGGAGAAGAAAATGGTGAACCTGTACCATTTCAAAGCTACTTTGACAGACAGGTTTTCAGTGTCAGCAGTTTTGATTGAGACTTCGCGATAAGTGTCATAGAAGGTGCTGACTGATCCTTTGTTGCAGACATTAGAGGTAATCCCTTAAAGAAAACCACCTGAGGTAGCAGAAAACCACAGAGAAGTCCCAGCTCATCAAGCAGCTGTACAGACCTGTTGATACATCTGCTCTGGAGCCATTGCCTCCACACTGCCCAGCTGGGAAGCATTTGGAAATATTTTATGGATCAATTCAGTGTTAAATGGTGGGTTGACTGCAGACTGCAGTGGAGGATAGTGGCATCTAAGCCAGCTTTCAACAAGTTCATGCCAATTTAAGATGCTGTTTACCTGGTAACATTCACTTTTGGTGAGCACAGATGTTGCCTGTGGTCTCATTCCCCCAAGCAGATCACATCACATCACATCACATCACACAGCTTCAATCAGTTATATCATCACTGAAGCCCAGATGGCAGAAGTTGCAAGAGAAGCACTAAATCAAAGTGCCATCATTCAGCCTGACAGTGTCCCCTTCTCTCTAAGTGCTGCTCCTGTAGGAGGTGGAATGGACCTGCCTGTGCAGGGCAAGGCTTGTAGGGCTTCCCAAACCCTCCTGCTCCTGTGAGACAGTGATGGCACAAATGCATGTAGTGATGCTTGTTCCTTTGGTACAGCAACAGAGCTAACCTTGGCTCTACTCTGCCATAAGCAGCACAATTCCATAGGTCATTAAGTTTTAACTTCCTTCAGTCTGTGCCAGGAACTGAATTGCTGTAAAATAAATTCATATTCAGTTTGAAAAAGAGGCTGAGATAAACCAAGATATCACCTTTCCTTACTGAAAGAATTTTACTTCCCAAAACCTAGTAGGTACAGTAGGACAGTTCTCACATTTCACTGTCTCTGTCCTTCCTTTCTAGCTCTACATTGGCCTTTTGTCACAACAGAAAGTGTCTAATAACTTCTTCATATTCTTGTGCCATTCCTCAACTTTGCTCTCTGAATTTTTATCTTGTTTTAATTTCTCTTTCTCTAATTTTTCCACTACTAGAAAAGCATAAAGGCTAAATGAGGTGGATGAGAGTTTAACTCTACAATGTAGTTGCACTTTCTCAGTCAGGCCCTGGTTCTCAACCTCAAAATTCTTCCCTTAAAGTTTCCCCTTCAGACTTTGAATAGATGCAGCTAACATGTCCAAAATTTTGGTAGAAAAAAGCAGATTTCTGAGTTTCTTCTGGCTTGATGAGGTAAAAACCTACTTCCAGCTCTCCTCTTGAGGCTTATCAAGTGATCATGCTCTCTGCTTTCAAATCTTCACCTGAAATGAAAGTGAGTTCTCATCATGGTTTCTTATCCATGTTTAGAGTATTTCTTTTAAAATTTCAAATTCATCTAATAAGTTCTCATGGAAGGTATAGATAAGACCAAAAGCTTACTTTGGCTGTTGTTCTTTGTTCATGCAAAGAAGTACATTTTATAATCTCAATGTTTTTTCTGCTTATGTATAGTGACTTTAAAGGCAGTTGATACCATTGAAGCATGTTATCTACATCTGCATTACAAACATTACTCATGCTGGCCCAAGCACTCAAGGGAACACACTGTTGACATTAAGATGGCTGCAGCACACAATAAGGGAGGTAAGTGTTCTGCATCTCAGATTAGCCATGAGACATGTCTCTCTGCTATTCTTGTGCCACAGGACTCTGCCCTTCTAACTAGCTGTGGTCCATCCAGAGTCTCCAAGAAAAGATAAAATACTGCTTCAGTTGCAGGGTGGAAAGATTTCCTACCATCCCAAAACACAGGACTACCCAACTCCCTGGCAAGGGCTGTTAGTTTTGCTGGAGGTCTTGATCATGAGAGCTTGTCTATCCAGGTCAGAAAAAGGTAGATGGATGGAGCAGCTCTGGGAAGCCTGTATACCACATGTTGTTAATAACCCATTCAGTGAATGGTTTACATCTTCCAGGCAGTTTTATAATGACTTTTCACAGCATATAAAAGCTGGAGAAGGTAAAGATTTCTTCTATGAAATTATATCTGTAGTCTGTGAAGAAATACACTTTTCTTAAAAACTGAACAGTTACTGGAGAGGACTCATTCTAGTATAACTTTGATCAGGAAAGGTCTGTTAGAATCAGAGGGGTAAATCTTAGCTAAGAATGGTTTTGTTCTAGTGATGGAACATAACTCACACCTCCTGAAATGAAACAAAACAAGATGAAGACGAACCCTGAGACTGGCTCAGTTGGTTAGAGCATGGTGCTAATAACACCAAGGTTGTGGGTTTGTTCCCTGTATGGGCCGTTCACTTGAGAGCTAGACTTGATGATCCTTGTGGGTCCCTTCTAACTCAGAATATTCTGTGAGAAAAAGAGAAAAAAAGAGAAAAGGGAAGGGCTAAAATCTGATAAATGTTGGAGACGGTGAGCTATTACTTAGGAAATTATTGTGCTGGGAAAATAAGAGTTTGTTCTGTTCTTAGAAATTTAGGTACATAAGACAAGCAGCATTGCTTTGTTCCAATGCAGCTTTTCAATGGAGCAAATACACTGGAAAGCATAACAAGCTGTGCTCTAAAAAATTTTTATTTTACCAAAGTCTTCCCAGTTTCTTTGGACATATCTTATTATCTCCTTACTGGACACTAACTAACAAATTTTCTATGTAAACTGTTTGTCTCACTAGTGTTGTAGGAAAAATACAGCCATCTGAGATGTATCTCCACCAAATGGATGATTCAAAGCTGTTTGTATGACTTATGTGCTGCCTATCCCTACATATATTTTATTTGCTTCACAGCTGCCTTTTCAGATTCTATCTTATTGCCACTTACCATACTATTTGCAGTGTGGGTGTATTGCTAGTGAACACAGCCTAACTAGATTTACTTTAAAATGCTGTGCGTTTAAACTGCAGTAAGTTATTATGCCTTATCAATGTGCAAATACTGTGTTCCTACCCACATGCCTCTTGCAGAGCTGCAGGTCTTTAAACTGGAATCCCTTCCTCCTGCTCACTTAGTATAAAAGCCTAGGCAGAGAATTAGACATCTATCTATGCTTTGGAAGTTGAATCACTGAGATCAAAAGGAATTTAACCAATATTCTGAGTTGGTGTGCATGCATAACCATGGTGTATATCAGCAAAGAGGTTCTTTATAAAAAAAAATCCTTCTTTTTCTTTCATATTTCTTCCTCACCTCCACACACCACAGCCCAAGGGCACAGCAAAGGTCACCCGTTAGTGGAGTTGGAGACAAGACTTCATGTTTGATCTCACAGAGCAATCCATGAGGAGATGGTAGGAGATGATGTCAGCCTCAGGAGCAGTTCAGAGTTTCCTTCTCATGAGCAGCCATCCTCATTTTTGTGCTCTGACAGCCAGTGCAGCTCAGAGCCTGGCTGTGTAGATGACTTTTAACAAAGCCCTTTGAAAATTAGCATGGCCGTTTCCATTCAGGAAATACGTGAGGGCTACTCAGGACTGACGCTGAGGTACATGAGACCTACCTAAGGGAATACAAAGTTGGTAATTTTCTTCAGCGGAATTTTGTCTTTTATTTCTTCAGCTTCCATTGCAATTTTTGTCATGATCAGATAGAGACCTTGAATTCTGGCAGATAGCATGGAGGAACTAGGAATTCTTGTTCCTCATTATGGTGTTAGACTGAGCAGTTCCCAAGGTGTTATGAAACACTGCAGTGGGGTCACAACAGGAAGCACAACCATCAGCAGTAAGTAAAATAAAGGCGTTCCTTCCTATTCTAAGATTTCAGAACTTCCTTATCCTAAAGCTCAAAATTCTCTTACAGCTGTTGCTTTTAGTTAAAGGATTTTTTTTCTAATATCTTCTTGGGCCACATTAAGGACCCAAGGCTTGTTTGGCCCTTCTGCATGCACAATTTGCATGAGAAACAGGCAGATGGAAAATAAAAGATGCAGCTTAATCAACCCTCAGTGGAGACCTTGAAGCTTCTGTTTAAAGGTGTGCAAACTGCATTAAGTACTCCTCTGGCTCCATCTGAGCTCCTCACAGAGCTGTGCCTTGTTTCTTCAGCCTCATTTTTTTTTTTCTAATTAGGCATGGTGCTGCAGTTCAGGATGGAAAGTAATCTCACAGCCTATTTAATATGTACCTGTTGACCCCCACACAACATTTTAATCAGAATTTGATAGGGTTTGGATGCAATCTGTCTGTTTAGATGCCAAACAAATACAAGTGATCTGAGAAACTGCTCTCAAAAATTTTAAAAAGGATTATTGCCAACTAGGTGCAATGCCTTGGTCAGATCCTATTCATTTTATTTATATGAGCAGTCAAACCATGAATGGAATGACATGACAGCACAAGGTAAGCAGGATCCAACCTATTATATTCAGCTCCCTGAATATCCCTAGTTCTCATTCATCAAGAGTTCCAAGGACCTTTTGACCAGAGTCAGACAACAGAAACAGCAAGTTTAAGCACAGGATTATCTGAGCAGTTAAAGTTAGGCACATGCTTAAGCACTTGTTGAGTTAAAATTCAGGTCAGCCCTTGGAATTTGGTCTTCCCTGCTTGTATTTGTGGATACAGAGGAAAGTCTTTGGGAAGTTGTGGCTGCTTTCAGTCTTCACACAGATTAGTATGGTACAGTCCAAAATTTTTTTTATCAGCTTGGGAATTTACTCTGTGCGAGAACTTCTATGGCTGCACAAAGAGAACCAAAGCAGTGACCCTCATGAGCTGGATTTCTTTTCTCTTCTTTAAGGCTGACTGACTGCACAGGCAGAGATGTAAAAGGGCTATTGCATAAATCCCAGGAGGATGGACAAGAAAGTAGGTTCCCAGGTATACTGTGGCCAAGTACTACTGCTGTTGGCAGCAAAAGGGATGACTGAAGTCCCTTACCAGGTCTATATCCAAGGAGAGTCCAGTAGTGCAGGAAGTGTTCACATATGGTGCCAGAGCAGCTGGCACACCTCCGTTCACTTGCACTCTGTGTGCTCAGCACCCTTTTTTTAACAGGTAGGTACAGCACTGCTCTATCATTTGGAGAAAAAGTTGGGGAAAACATCATATCTGAAGTTTAGTGCTCTGAGGAAATTAATATTTGAGGCCACTCCATAGACAGCTGGCAGGTTGCAGAAAAACTCCCTGTGCCCACCATGTATTTTCAGAGTGCTCAGCTTTTGTTTCAGGGTCCCATAGCTGCTCCAGGTACAACAGGCCTCAGGATCTCCCACTGCAAAACAAACTCTGCAGCTCCAGGATTATCTGGCTGTCAGGGCCAGGGCCTGTGGATTTTCCATATGCCTGGCTCCTCAGGCAGGATGCAAAATGAAGCAAGGGGGAGGCAGAGTAATACAGGGTATGTGTATACCACAGCCTCTCAAGGTTAGTCAGCAGCTATTATTAGCCCTGAGCTGTTGATCCAGTGGCCGTTCTTTGCCTCTGTAGGTCAGGTACAGATTGCAGAAAAGCTTGCAAAGGAGTCAGCAGTGATGGATAAACTCACCAGTCTCCTTCAGTGGTTGAGAAAACTGTGACCCAGATGGGTCAGCCTCCCTCAGCTGTCTTCAGTCTCCATCCATCCTGGGTCAGCAAGCTGTGGTGATGGATTGCCATGAAATGGCCAGCAAAGGAAGGCAGCAATATAAATTGTAAATTGTCATCAGTATAAAAGTACCCAAGGTCGGAGGATTTGATTGACAAAATCAAACCATAGCATTTCATACCCCTTATGCTCATTGCCTCATATTTTGTAGCCTTTAGATTACATGTTGCAGATACACACAAACCTAAGAACAGAAGTTCATTTTGCAAACAGCTGTTCTGATTGAATATGGCACTGACATGGCTGCCTACCCCTGCCCCAAAATCACTGTGTGAGCTCCCCAGCATACATAGAAAGAGGGTTTGTATGAGCTACCCCTCATCCTCTTCAGAAAAAATGCACTGGGTTATTTCATCTTGCCTGGAATAATGTTGATTTACAGGACAGGTAATGCAGTGAAAATGGGGCTATTTGACAATGTTGCAAATTAGGCATTCAGAGCCTCCAAGTACTGTCACAAAACTTTGGCCCATGACATTTATCAATAAAAAATTCTCCATATTACCACTGAATGATTCAGAACATCTTATGAAAATCTCACAGGGAAGTAAAATGGTGCTGTATGCAGACACCCACATTTTTTTCAAGTTCACTTTTGGACTTGGCTCCTGTTTTGCTCATTATCATTACTTGTATCTACAGTTCTGAAAGTTATCAAGACACCTCTCTCCCAGCAAGTCTGAAGGAACAATACCTGAAATCACGAGTCCAGTGGCTAAATTTAAGCACAACACCAAAAAACATCAGGTCATTGAGATTCTTACACTTTTCCTTGTTAATATGTCACTTCTTTGAATTTACCATGTAAAACAATGGTAGCAAACCTCACACAAAATAGCAGCACTACAAAACACAGCTGGATTAAAAATAATGGATCTTTTCTGGGAAAGTTGCTTGCCTGCAAAATTTCAAATGAACAGTAAGCTTTGTGGATAAATTCATTGTTTAGCAGATATAAGCGTCTGAAATAGGAGAACTTTAAAGAGTGATACACACAATTTGCACATCCAGAAGTTGTATACACTTATCCACAGAAGTTCAGTTTCAGTAAGTTATTCCACAATACCCCTTCTTCCACATTTATCTTTTTTTATCCTCTTGACAATCATGAATTTGTTTTAATATCCTTATGAGTTTGTCTGCTTGTGATTCTGATGAAAAAATCTTTTCTATAGAAACTGAAATAGGATGAATGAAGCCCAAGCTACACTGATACTAGTATATAAATGATGGTCATGGAGTCAGCGTGATGTTTAATGCAAATGATTCCTGCAATACAGCATGATACTTTTCGGGTTCAAAAAGACTGTATTTTTATTGCAAAATACCGTTCTTATTATATAGAATCACAGAATAGAATCATAGTGTGGTGGTGAGTGCATTCATGAAAAATATCTATGAAGCATTTTTTTTTCATATTTTAGTAGCTGTTATTGCTTCTATAAAGAGGCATATTTTAAAAGGTAGTCTGCAATTGCTCATCACCAGCAATTATTCCTAATAATATATTTCAGTCACCTAGCTATTCATCTGGATATATGTAAGGTAGGACACACCTCAACAAGGAATGAACTGCGTTTTAAGCTCTTTTTTTTTCCTCATTAAATATCCTGCCTAGAGACACATTGAATTGTTTTAGAACTCCTGAAATAAGGGAGAGAGAAAGAAAGAGCAAGCAACATGGTGAATGAGCTGGTTAACAGTGCAAGCTAGAGCAACAGCTCAGGTCTCCATTCCTAAGATACATTTGTTTGCAGTTCATTTCTATAAACACTTAGTTCTTCAAGCTGGTGATGGCACTCACCATCCTTTTGTGTTTACAGCCAAATACCCCTAGTTCTTTCCCAGTCTGTTAATAGCAAACCTCTCTCTCCACTCTGTGTCTGAAGTGTAGCCCTGAAAAGGGCTGACAGCTCCTGTGATTCTCTCCTACAAGTGTGTTTTATTGCACCTAAGTTGGCAATTACATATGTGAGCTCATCTTATAAGCAATGCAGGACCAGGCCAGTTCAGTTCCTGTGATATTTTTGAGACACCCTACTTGAATACTTAAATTGCTTACAGATATTTAGGAGAAGTAATACTATTTTTTCTTAACTTTGCTTAGCTAAATAAGTTAAGACCCAATAACATCTTTTAATTTTTTACTCTCAGTTTCCCCATCACCTCTGTAGATTTCCTCTGCTCCCATTTCAGTTTAATATATGTTTTTAATATAAAACAACTCTAATATTCTCTAGGCACTCATACAGTTGTACTAAACCTTCCTTTTTTCTCCTGAACATGCTTGGATTGATGCATCATAGAAGTAGAGCAATGTAGAGTTGAAAAAGGACCACCTGGGACTACACCAGACCTTCAGTCCTGCTCTGCACAGTCTCTAGAGATTGAATTTCAGCAGTATGACACTGGTGATTCACAGATCTTCAGCCACCAATTCACATTCTCCGTCTTCCCTGCTGCTTCTGAGAATAGGGACCCTGCTTCTTGGGAGTCCATGCTCATGGCTTTGCATTTTGTGCTTCTGTAATTCACCCTGCTCCTGTTGCTCTGGTTCACAGAAACCTCTGGTCCTTCCTGATGAATGATGCTCCTGTCTTTTTCAACATTAGTGACTCTGTGCTACTTCATATTACTGATAAATGGCTGAGACCACATTCTTGTACCAAGGTCAATAATGAAAGAATTGGATTAGTTTCCAAACACTTTCCTGAAGAATATCACTGATAAATTTGCTCATTCTGGCTCCCCACGCATGTTTTCCTGCTCCCTTCTCTAATTCCTGTGTGAGATCCACTCACCTCATTACATAAGTGGCTGCAATTAGAATTTCAGCAATGCTCAAGGTCCATGAAGTTATTCACAGAAAGCACAGTATACAAGTGTTCAGTAAACTATTCAGCTGGTTTAAAAATACAGGTTTTTTGGTTTTGACAGAAGTAACAGTGAAGGTAAGACCTCCTCTTGTAATCTAGGGCAAGGCTGTTGAACGGTTTATTGTTTGAATCCTTTTAAATTAAAAATCAGAATACTGAAATGCGAACTTAGGATGTATAAATGTAATTTTTTCTTCTTTTCTGGTGCACTCTAAAATGACTGAAACAGAGCTCTCTATTCAATAACAGTAAGAATAATAAGAATAATGCAGTCTCAAATGCATTCATGAAAACAGTAAATAATATATAAATAATGAAACAAAAAAGCTAGATTGAAAATAGTAAATGGAGTACATATATTTTTAAAACGTTTAACTTTGTTAAAAAGATTGTTCTGCTATTGTGCAGCTACTGAATATGACTTAAAAGTTAAATAACACCTTGAAAATTGGATTGCAAAAATTTATTGCAACTTCTATCCTCTATTTCTCACTCTGTAAGACTTGGAAATAAAATGGGTTTGTAAACTGTAAGTGTGAGAATTCTGAAAGAGCTAATCTTCACAGGATATTACAGTCATAAATTACCTTTAAAAATCTTGGGGCAGGGATCTGGTTTAGAAGTCAATACATTATACAGTTATCAGGAAGTACCTCCAGAAGCTGTTATTAACGGGAGCAAAGAGCAATAGTCAATGAGTTCTTCTGATACTGCATTATTAATACTCAAACCACAAATATTCTGGGATGAATTTGCAGAAAAAACCATGAAAATAGGATATCTGATTTGTGCCAGCCATGATATAAAAATAAATATATTTTGCATGCAGCACTATTGTGTCTCTGAAAATTGCCACCAAATTATCACTGAAAGCATCAAATCATCTTTTTGTTCAGTTTTATATTTATTTACTAAACCACTTATGGAGGTCTACAATCAACAGTCTTGTCTTAAATTATCTAAGAATGCCATTCAGAGAAACTCTCAGATAATTTCCTATTAAAACAAAAAGGCAGTTTTATGGTCAGAAAGTAATAGATTTATAGTTGCATATGAAGTTTGGCAGCTCTGAATAAGGGATGGAAATACGGAGCTGGCTTTTGTGGGTATTTCTTCCATTGTCCCTAAAGATATCTCTCCCTATCTTTTAGAAACATTGCTTAAGGCTTTTCCATGAGAGGCAGGACATGTCTAAGCACAGCCCAGCTGAAATGCAACATCCAAATCAACAGACCTCAGCCTTCCTCTTGAGAAGCAGCTCACGGGTTTCCCTTGCCAGTCTTCTTCTCTTTCAGTTCTTCATTATTTACACATTTCGCCACTTCACACAATGCTTTTTCAAGCATAAACGAAGTTTACTGCTCCTAATATTTTCTATCCTCCCTTACTTTTATGGACCTTTCCTCTATGACTGGTAAAAGTTTGATGCCTTTGGTGACTTGGTGCAAGGAGGGGTTTAACTTAGTAAGCTTACAGTCAAGGAAACCTGCCCCAGAGCTGCAGCTTTCCAGAAGCAGCTGACATTCATTCAAATGAATCGAGACTTCAGCATAGGTCACTACTAGATGTAGGATTCCCCAACTGCCTTTGCCAGCTCAGCATCACCTCACCAGGTCCCTGGGAGCGCTTGCAGCCAAGAGCCAAACCAAGAGCCAGACCCATCCTTTCCATAGTGGTTGTGAAAGTTTTGGACTGCTGAGGCTCTAAAGCTGTATTCAGGGCAGGTTTCACCAGAAAATGAGTGAAATCACTGAAAATGGGTGAATGTAGACCTTTTCACACCATGCAGTAAAATTATAGACCATTCATTTATCTGACAAAAGGAAAGGATCTAATTCACAGATAAGCACAGCTGAAGTTACCAGTTCAGGTGGCCCAATTCAGAGGTGCGAAGCTGAGCGCCAGGAAGGTGGCCATAGGCGCAGAAACCACAGGCGGGAGGAGGGGAGATGTCACAGCAACGAGCCACCCTCCTCCTCTCCACACCGCTCATAGACCTCATGCGAAACACCCCAGCGCATGTCGCAGAGATAACGTGCTCTAATTCACATCCCCCGGTGAAATGCAGGGTTTGGGTTGACAGCACAGTTTCAGTGTAAAGAGTCAGAGCAACTGTTGAGCCCCAGGCGAGAAACACGGACGGATGTGGTTCTGTGTGAGTTTTAGGTACCGTGTTCCTGTGATCAGGAGTGGAGGGAAAGCCTGGAAGCCAGCAAAGGGCTGCCACTGGCCCCAGGCGTTTGGATCCCTGCCCTGAGTTAGGGTATGCTGGTATGATCCCTTTGCTTGCTCTGGTCTACTTCTTATGGAAATCCTAAACTTTACTGCATTTTTATTATCATATTCGGGGTAAATGAAAAACAATTCAGTGAACTGGACGTATCTGTGCAAAAAAAAAAATCATTTTTAATCACTTTGTCTGATACAAATGCGGCGACTCTGCGGACTGCTGGCTTTCTCTGAATCAAGCTCGCGGCAGCAGAGACGTGCAGCCGCCGTCTCTCGCTTCCTCCGCTGCTGAAAGGAGCTATTTGCAAGCGTGTGCTGTGGGGAGCGGAGTCACTTCCTTACCATGTTTGGCCAGAGAAGGAGATTGCACCAAACACGGAAGCACTCATCATTATGCAGTTCAGGAAAATATTTCAAGCATCTCTTTCGCCTTCCTGCCTTTTTTTTTCTTCTTTGGTAAGGAAAGTTGCATAGGCTTCTACGCTACGTTGTTTGAAAACAGAAGGCTGAGCCGACTCAGACTTGTCTCAACCGTTTTATTTGGCAAAGTAGGATTCTGTAGTTGAGCTGAATTAGGTTAAAATGCAGTGCAAGCTTTAGCAAATGCTCTCAGGACAGAAGAACCAGCACCTCACATGTCCCTGCCTAAGTTAGGTTATACCACAACCAATATAATAACAGGTAGGATATGAAAGAAATTAAGCATGGAGCATGAAAGCAAGTAGCCACTGAGCAAAGAACTGCTTTAAAAAACTGGGTTTTCTGCATTCTAAATGAAAATTAAATGAAAATGCAGTTATTTTCCATTTTTAAGTAAGATCTGCTGGGATGTGTACTGCTATCTGGACATCAGTATTAAATGCTATTAAAGCTGTTATTTATGGAAGGGGTTTTTTTTCTGTCTCATTAAAGGTCAGTGTCTCAAAGCCTTTGCATTACAGAATCACAGAATCTGCTGAGTTGGAAGGGATCCATAAGGATCATTGAGTCCAGTCCTGCCCTGCACAGGATCATCCCCGTGTCCCTGAGAGACTCATACTTTGGGAACATGTCCTTGATGTAGGTAGCACACATGTATGCTTGTGAACACCCCAGGATCCAAGTGTCATCACTCCTGCTGAGTGCCTGTTGGCACAAAAGATTTTGCACGTCCTTCCACCGCATCTTTGGGTTTCCCAGTGCAAAAGGGCTCAGTGATTGAAATCAGAGTTGAAAACCTGGTGCTTCAGGTTTGGCTGGCAACATTGAACAAGTGATGTAAACCAGAATAGGCCTCAGACTGAATTGTAGGGATCTAACTAAAGCTGAAGGGTGCATCCCTCTTGTCCCAGCTGGGTGCCCACCTGCCTCCTGTCTCCCATGCATGCCTCCTGCCCCACAAGCAATGCCTCTAGCAAAGCAAGATGCCAGCATGACTGCATTTGCAGAAAATCAGTGGTTTTGCTTTCAGCACACCTTTTCCTCCAAGCAGGACAAGCGAGCAGTGAGAACAACCCTATAGCAATGTGTCCAAGGCATGCAGCCATCTTGCTCAGCTGCCTTGTGGCAGGCTGTGTAGTGCCTCCCTTTGCACAGGCTTACAACTACAGCAGGAAGTCTACATGAGAGGAAATCCATCCCTTTCCCAAGGACAGCAGTGCTCCACATGTGTCGATGCACTTTGTTTTTTTCCTGCCACAGGATGGAGGCTTGGGAGGGTGAGCCTGCTGTATTTCTCTTTTCAAACTTCTAACCTAAACAATCCTTTTCTATAAAACTGGTTATGCTCATTGCAGGCTTCTGGTGCTCCCTCCCAGGTGCGTAAGCAGTACTGGTTAGAGCAGCCATAGGGAGCAGGATGCCTAGAGAACCATTCTCCCTTGGCTGCTTGTCAGCAGGGCAAGGGGTCCATGCCTTACACTGTCCTGACATCACAGCACATGCAGCCAGGAAAAAGGCCACTCTCTGTAAAAGCAGTTAATCCAGCTCCTAGTAGGGAAATATTTCAAAGTGAATTGTCATGAAGAAAGATAAATTCTTTATTAATAGTAATAACAGCAACAGTTGATGATTCTCTGCACTGAAAAGCTTTTAGTATCATCTACCTTAGTTTTTAAATTAGCAGCTTCTGGCAAGTTAGAGCTTATTTTTTAATGTGGGATTCATCCCATTCCCTGGGATTCATTCTGTATATAGCTAGATCATCACTCTGACCACAGCTGATTTGTAGGGCAAGGCTAGTGGTTCCCCACCTCTTGCAGATATTCATGGCCTTCCTGAGAGGCCACATGCAGAGCCTCAGAGCTCTGCCCAAGCTGTTGCTAGAGAGCAAAGATGAGCCTCCAGGAAGAAAGTGTAAGGATTTTCCACTCCAAGTCCCTGCAATGAGAAGGAACAGAGGAAAGGCTTTTCTCTGACTACTGCTGGTCTTATGCAAGGATAAAATTTTCCAGCAAACTCTGAGAAAATGTTGAATTCTTTATTTTCCTAGTAGCAGTCTACAGAGATAGGTTACTCCTGTACTCAAGCCATGAGCTTCCAGTCACTTTGGAGCTAGCTGTGTCTTCCATCTTCCAGCTGGCTGCATATATTTTCACAGGATGAAAATAAAGATTCCCAGCCCCATCTCCTCACAAACCTCTGTGCTACTCTTATGCCAGGGAGAAGTACAGTGCTGATGGAAGGGACAGGACAGCCTGACTGCCACCTCTAATTCCTAGTAGTAGTTAATACTACTGCTGTCTGTAGTATTGCCCTCTGCATCTCACCTGAGATCACATGCCACCTCACCTTTCCCACTCTGAGACTCAGCCTGGTGTACAACCCTCAACCAATGTAGCACCCACCTCTTAAATTCACGCCCAGTTTCCCCTCCTTTTCCTGTTTTTGCAAACACTTTCTCACTTCCTGTCATGCTTCAATGTTCCTGTGCTTGAGAACAAAACCCTTGAAAAATGTCACTGGTGGTTACTACCATGAGCATAAAACAGCTGAGGTTAACCATCATCATCTGTTTGCACCCAATAAGCACCTAAAAGAGGGGTAGTAGCATTTTCAGGGACAAAAGGTTAAAAGTGAAGACTTTTCAGTGCTGGTGGCACACCCGTCTTACCATCACCTAAAGGGTGGCTCAAATCTATGTCCTGACCACCACACCCATGGAGGTTTCCTGGTAGAATTAAAGAGTAAGGAGATCTGGGAGCACAAGGTACAGCCATGTATTGCCTTTTGCTTTCACTTTATCATATTAAATATTACTCAGTTTATTGCTTGATGGACTGATTGTCACTCTGAGTGGCAGCTGGTGACTCAATGGCAATGCCCTGTCCGGGACAGTGCCGTGGTGCCTCCCCCACCTCCCCAGCCCAAGCCTACACACAGGCTCAGGGAACAAAATTACATGGGGAGATGGTGAGAGGGGAAAATCCTGCTGGATGGAAGCTGTGGCATTCACTGAGTACCTATGCTGTAGCTTCTGAGTCATCTTGAAAGCCATGCTGGTGGACCCCAGTATGATTGTACAGCTGCTTGCCCAGCCAGATATCACCACCCTCACTCTTGCAACAAACAGGGTGAAATAGAAGTGTTTCCAGAGAAGCACAGACTGACTCATTTCACTAAATACAGCCAGTGGGGCAAGTTTCTTCCTTATCTGCTTCTCTCCCATCCAGCAGAATAGCTCTTGAACCAATCGGCCAGAAACTGGCTGGGTTTAAGGTGTTGCTGACTGCTGTTCCTGATGAAACTGGCAGAAACCACTTCAGGGTCCCTTAAATTACCCATGACTCATACCTCTATGAAGGCATGCCCATTTTGTGTTTATCTTTTTTATAATTTTTTATATATTGTCTGATACTTCCAGTGCTTTATTAGACTTCCAGGTCAAAGGTTTTGAACTTACTTGTCATTGAGCAATAAAAAAACATCTACTAGCTTGGTAGCACAAAACTTTTGTTTTCATTGAGGGTTTCAATATTCCCTTCATCACATGTAGTTTCCAGGTGTCTGAATGCTTATAGAGTAGTACAGGCTTCCTGCATTTATAATTTACAGATTATATGTGTTGTCCTCCTAGCATATCCAGAGTTACCTCCTCATGGCCTCTGAATCCATTATTTCATGTCCTTCTCATATGTGAACCCTTAAATCTAATCCTTAAACATTAGCCTGGCTGAGCTAGTATATTTTGTTTATATTTTATTCTGCATAACTCGAAAATAGCACTGGAAGGAGTTTTGAGAGGTCATGAGATAGATAGATAGATAGATAGATAGATAGATAGATAGATAGATAGATAGATAGATAGATAGATGATAGATAAACTCCAGCCAAGTGTCTCTTAAATTATGATCAAATGATAAGTGACTCTGCAAGCTCATAGCATTCTGGGACAGGATATATCATCAGGAGATAGGTCAAGGACACTGGCTGAGTTTGCAGGCTTGGGCAGGAGAGGGTGCCTTTAGCTTCTCAGGTGTGTGAGGTTTTGGTGGATCTTCTCTGTGTCAAACATCAGAATTAGAAGGATGTGCCTGCCACTGGCAGTGAATTAATGGTCATCACAGGACTGCAGAGGTAAAAAATGATGCTTATGCATTGGGTAAGAAGGGTGAAATGCAAATAAAAGATTCATTTGCCATAATATTTTCACAAGTTTTAAATGCTGAATGTTGAATATCTGCCCAGTGGTCTTTGAGGTTGGTGTACCCATAGTCACTGCAGGAGCGTACAGTCACACACAACAAGATATGAACACAACTGAAGTTTTTATGTGACTGAGTATTGCCCACCTGTAGTAAATAATGCTAAAGTAGTCATCATGTTGCCAATATTCCGCTTACGCATTGAAGAAAAGGAATGACTGCAAGACATAACCAAGCAATACATTACAAGAAGCACTGCAGCACTGGTCTGATCTGATCTCTCTAGTCTAGTAACACACCTGGTTAAAGAGCAGGGAAATAGTTCTTGCCATGTGATCATATGATATAAATTATATATGGCTTCAGCTGCTCAGTGCTTATGCAGCTGCTAGTTTGTGTCATGTGCTAAATTCCCATCAAATAATTTAGTTTGCGAAAGAGTCTGCTCTGTGGGTCATCTGCTCCAACACTTCACTCAAAGCAGGGCCAAGCTTGCATTTGAATGCTCAGGGCCCTTGGAACTTTGAGGATGCCCAGTGATGGAGGTCTCTCAACCTCTCTGCTTTCAGGTCGACTATCCTGATCCTCATAAGCTTTTTCAAATATATAGCAAGTTGCAACTTGCAGGTGGAAAGACTGGCTCTATCTCCTCTATAACATCCATTAAGGCTGGGTTTGTTCCAAGCTGAGCAAACCCAGATGCTCTTGCAGTCTTACTTCTTATATCACATGCTTCAGTCCCTAGTTGTTCTCCGCTGGACTTTCTCCAGCATGTCAATGACCTTATTGTACTTAGGAGGGCCCCCAAAACATTTTCCCAGCTGCAGTTTCTAACCCTCCATTGTTTTCAAACTTGTAAGAAGATCAAGAATGATTAATCTCTTTATTAGAGGAAATCAAAGAAAAAGTCATATAAGGGCACAATCTCTGGGCTGTCTCTGCATTTAGCATTAGACAGATGGCTCACATTCCACCTGTGTCTCTAGAGGCAGATGCAGCCCAGATCTAAATGGGGAGCTGCTCAGCTGCGGCCATGTCGAATGCTGACCATATGTCACAATGGCTGGTGTCACAGGGAAGAGGGAAAAATGGAGCTTTGTAATCCTGCCCAAGTGTTCAGGAAATCAGCACCAGAACTTCCTGTAGTATCTCCTATTTGCTGTACATCTGAAAAGGACAGGTAAATTTTCTACCATCTGTTAGGCAAGTAAGTTCCCTCAAAGGATGAAATTCACCACAGTACATAATATCTTCTAATGGCTTGTTCTGAAGTAAAATCACCTACATATGAAACCACAGAAGCATTGGCCACTTGTAAGGCAGCAAACTTCATGGGGAGGTAAGGATGCAAGCAGTAGCCCATATGGAGGCAAGTACAGGTGGATGGGAGAGATGGCAGCAGTTATATACCAGCCTAGAATAATGGAAAAACTTAGACCGGTGTCTATCTTTTAAAGAAAAATATTTCTCACTGTTAACTGTATGGAGAGCTTCAGCTCTGTATTCACCAGCCTGCCTAAGAATTAGTCCCCTGACCTCAGCTAAATGAAGTGCTGGCATCTCACTCTTAACTGGTCCAATAGTATCCTAGGTTCCATTTCTAGTAAGGCTATACAACCAACACATACTAATACAGTCAGTACACAAGAATAATGTAAAATTGTCTTCACAACAATATTGATGAGCTTCATACCACTTTACTACTCAAATAAGACACCAAGAAAAGTAAATGATTGCAAAGTACACAACTGTAGACAGCAATGTCTATGAAATATGCCCAGCTGTCTGGACAAAGGTACTGGAAAAAAGTGCATTTGGAGTGTTCCACAGACTTCTCATGTTGTTATCTTTGACAGACTAACTTTATGGTGCTTATCAAAGTTTAGAGTCCATTAATGTACCTCAGATTGGGCACTCAGAGTCATGCACTGTCTTACTAGAGAGTAAGAAAAATTTAAGTTGAGCTGCAAAGACATCTAAAAATAAAAAACAGTGGGTCTAAACACACTACTACATACTTCTGCCACAAGCAGTTGCCAGTTGTACCACAGAAATGATCATTATATCAGTTCTGTCCTGGTGGTGGTCCAAAAATAATTGTACCATTGCTAGGCATGACTCAAAAGAAAAGAATTACTTTTGTAACTGGAAGGAATCAAAGGGCACAACATCCATCTGCTTGCCTTATAGTAGGCTCAGCTTGCTATTTATCATGAGTGCTGTAGTTTTGAGTTCCACCTTCTGCAGCTCACACCTCTTCCTTTGCCCCTTGGCAGGGAGCTGCCTCCTCTGAGTCAGCTGAGTCCTGTGGTCCCCACTCAAGCAGCCATACATTTCATGTCAGCAGGTCTTGCTGAGTACATGGGAGTGGGAGTTGAGGAGAAGCCACTTCTCAGAGGGTGTAAATTACATGCTTAGCAGGCCAGAGAAGGTGCAAAGCACACCCAACTGTGCTGTTCTGGATTCAGCTGTGTTCCTTCCCAAAGGCTGCCTCCTCTCCTTTCCTGTGGTGTGGAGTGGGTAGGGAGGGCTATGGCAAATCTGGGAAGGAACAGTCTAAAGGCAAGGAAACAAATAGCTGTTGAAACTGGAATTGGTTGGAGGTCTTGGTTGGAGGTTGAGAATAAATGTCATACTTAGCGTCTCTTTCAGTGATTTCAGAGAACAATAATATATCTAACAAAGAACACAGCAGGTAGCATATAGGAACAATATGGGACAAAGGAGCAGCAACTCTCCCTTCCCTGTCACTTATTATAAGTACACTTATATAAGTATACTCATTATTTATGCAAGACTAGAGTCTCCAGATTCTTCAACTTTACAACAGACAAAATGACAGAACACTTGCTGACTATTTAGTACATTCAGAGAACAAAATAAGGAGGAAATTGGAAACTCCCATTCAACTGACATGGAAAGCTGCAGTAGCACTGCAGGCACATTGGCTTCATGGGGTTTACAGCCTTGGTTACTACTGGAGGGCCCCAGTCCTTCTCACCCTGCTTTCCTCCCACACCTCACAGAATCAGCTTCTAACTACTTTATCTGCATATCATCACCTAATGAGAACAAAACTGATAGGAAAGTTTCATGTAAAAACTCATCGAAAACGGGACCACATGGGCTAGTTTTTGTCAGAAGTAACACAATAATGTCATTGAGTAACTGTGAGCTTTGCTAACTGTGAACAAAAGGGGAAAGTGGGAAGGATCTGAGAATGCCCTGTAATATAGATATTGACCCAGGTACAAACTGAAAAAATACCTATATTGAATTACCTACTGAAAGAGGTGAGGTAATGCTTATTTCCCAAGCTACTACAATATCTACAGATCACACTGCATCTGGAACAGTGTAGTAGAATCCATAGGGACTGTTTTTTCAAATTTGTCCTGAGCCCAATATTTAAAGGCCCAGTTCTTTAAGGATGACTTTACAGAACAACTGGAACTACTACCGAAAGCGAGGGTTTCGATGCATACATGTATTCGAGTAAACTGGATCCTTTTGCAGATCTGTGCCTATCTGTGCTCATTATCTGATTCCCAAAAGCTGACTAAAATATAATGCAAAGGACAGTTCAGATACTCAGGGCAGTTTGCAGTCTGAATAAGGGAAATGGCAACGTAATTAAGATTTTTATATTTTTAAAAAAGAAATAGAAGTTGTTGATATTGTTAACACTGATCACATTTCTTAATTACTATATGTGTACTACAGTCCCCTTCCTCAGTCTGTTTGCATGGATGTTCTGAAATCGTTCTTTTCCACAGGAGCACTGGATTCTGACCTTACAGACTAACACAAAGGAGCAAGCAGAGCATGAAATGCTGTAAATCAGGAAACATGAGAATAAACTTAAGAAGTGAAAAACAAAGAGGCAGGAAAACCATGTTCATAAAGGCAGTAGGGCAAGTCAAATGTTACACGGTGTATACAAGGCTATAAATTACTCTATAAATGTTTCACGTAACTTTGAAGGTCTGGATGCAGAACTTCTAATTTTAATAGTCTGTGGGGATTACATACATGTGCTTCTTTGTACAGAATTCACTGAACATATGGACCCATACCTCTACTAAAACAATTGCACGGGATCTAGAAAAAAACAAAATAAAACCATCAGTTAGATGTTTTTATTTGGGAGATCATGCATCCACACATTTTAATGTTTTTTTAAATTACTGGAAGGAAATCAAGACAAGAAATTATGGAAATTCTAGCTAATATTTTTACCCATTGAAATTATACCGAGAAAATAAGTCAAAGGAGAATATTGCATAAGAAAGGTATGATTTGTATGATATATGATTTGTATGTATAAGAAAGGTATCATTTGTATGATACAAGCTCCACTATTGCTCTAAAATGACTGAATGTTTACCATTAAGGTAAACTACCAAGAAGACAAAGAAGAGGATAAATAATAAAAGTGAGGTGAAATTAGAGGCTTCTAAGATATCACAGAAAAACGGCAGTTATTAATTTCCAGCCTTATTTTTTTTGCTGCTGAAATATAACTTCCTACTGTGAAATAAAGTCACTGGTCACAACTGAGAAAAGCATTTAAAGTATGATAATAAGAAAACCACTTCATTTAGTCTTCATTTAATCCTCATATATTCTTACCTGCTTCCTGAAAGCTGTAAAGTATGCATATGCTTGTCAATTAAACTACTGAGATAAAAGTGTGGGTTTTTTACAAAACTATTCATCATTGTTTTAAGGGATAATGCATGTATGACTGAAAAGCAAAGAACAATCACAATAGGACCTAAAGGAAATAAAAGGTGGTGGTACCTTATGTGTCTGTTGAGCTCGTAACTTTTGTCTAGCTCCAGACAAACCTTGAGCTATAAATGAAGTATGTCTCCAAGCAATAACAGTGCAGCTTCAGGCTGCCTCCTTCTTTTGGTGAC
This sequence comes from Pithys albifrons albifrons, assembly GCF_047495875.1. NCBI lineage: Eukaryota > Metazoa > Chordata > Aves > Passeriformes > Thamnophilidae > Pithys > Pithys albifrons. The sequence goes on from NC_092458.1 coordinate 11,015,984, forward strand.
CATGTTGTGGGTTGCTGAAGGGTGAGGAAAAAAAAGGACTGCTCTTCAGCAAGGACCAGCTTCCTCAACTTAGAGAGACAATGATGGCGGTGAGGAGTAGTTATTCCCACAGATGGAACATTGTTTTCCTTCTGCTTGTATAAAAGTCTGTCTGTGTAGGCACTTTTCTGTTCCTAACCAAACCTAGTAATATCATGCAGTAAATGATATATCAAGACTTAAGGTGGATATAAATTTTCACAGTTCCTCTGAGCTCCATTTACAGAGCCATTCACCCTCTGCTAGTCCAGATGAGTATTTGAAATGTAACCCACTATAAAGGAATCTGCAGCATCTATATTAGGCTGGTTCAGTGATCTAACATTTGTGCAATTTGAAAGACTGAGATTAGCTGACAAGTTGTCTTTTAATGTCAGTAGAGATGTCTGAAGTAGCTAGCTGGACATCTCTTTGTTGAGATAAAACTGAAGCATGATTTTACACCAAAAATGTTTGTCAGCTGGGTAAAATACATAGTAATTCTTTAAATACTATCAAAATTGGTATGTGCAAACTAACAGTTTTCATCTTCCATGTGTATCATTTGCCTTAGGCACGCAGTGTACACTAATAAATGGGATACTGCAAACTTACACTGGAGATATTTCTTAAACCAGTGACTACTGTAATGTTTGAATGTTCATAAGGACTCGAGTAAGTTTTACTACCTCACTGGAAATACTGTTTGCATATTAGGAAGGATTGTCTGCCTGTGATATGCCTCTTCTATGCAAGCAATAAACTGTGGATAAACTGTCCTGAATTTGTAATAATGGCCTCACTACTGTCAAATGCAAGAATAGTGGCTGAAAGCAGTGCACAGTCCATCACCAGATTAAAAATCTATACTCTGCATCAGTGGAAGAAGCAATCTTTAAGGGTCCACTAACATAAATTTATATCACAAAGGGTAATTTCTCAGACTTCATTACATCTATTGGAAGAATTTAGTGTATACGGCCAAAATTCAGTATGGTGTTATAAATAACTCACATTGGCAAAGACCAAAGCACAGCCCTTGATCATATAATAAATTGATTTATCTACAGAGAGAAGAACTGGATAGTTAATCCCACCAAATCTTTGTTCATTGGTGTAGTGTTTACTCCTGTGAATAGTCCTGCTGGTTACTGCCATGTTTGCTCAGTCTAGAGTATGCCCACCATATAAACAGTTCTCTACACAGGAGTGGACAAGCGTGTAAACTACTAGTGATTTCTTCATAATCATAAGCTTTTATTGTTTTGTTCTCTCTGGTGGCCTTTCTTCTTTTAACACCAATAACTTTTGAGAAAGATACCATGCCTGAAGATGCATGTGATTTAGATGCCCATAATACAGTTGATCTTAGCTATACTACTTACTGATCTAAGGTATATTACTTCTGTATAAAAATCAATAAAAAGGAATTCTAAAACATATATTAACTTCTACATGATACTCCAGTTTTTATATGCGTTTAATTCCGCATGTATATTTGGATACAGTTCTGCGTGAAGGATGAGTGAGATGCTTTGCTCCAGGAGAACAAGTGCTCCAGGTAGTGCCTTCTTTGTTATCTCTGTGCCAGCAGCAAGTAACAAAAAATGACAGACTTTTCAAGATCCCTTGTCAGAGCTGGGCATGAGGCCCTCTCCCCCTGTCCTCTTCTGAGGTGCTGTGCAGAAGAAAGTTGCCAAGGGCAAGGCTCCATCTGAGACTTGCTGCTTCCCTGGACATAACCAACTAAAGTTATGGTTGCCTTTCCCATCCCCTATGGCTCCGTTTTGTCACCTGAACTGCAGTGAACTCCCACAGAGTCCTGCAGAAATAGCAGTGGTATGAGCTACGGAACAAGGCAGTGGACAGGGCAGAAAGGCCTTGACCAAATAGTGCAAGCCTTTTTCTCTCAGCATTTAGAAACACACTCCATTTGAAAATTTCATTAGTGCGTATGTGTATGTGTTATAAACAGAGGAATCTCACATTCTTTAGGGTGCTTTTGCACTGAGTTAAATCCTGACCAACAGCAAAGCTGTCTCCTCTCCCTGCTGACTCTGATGAGAAGCAGCAATGACTCACTGAACTTCCCATGGAGATTTCACACATGTTTGCCTTAGCATATATGCCAGTTCCACTGCATACAGTCTGTTTTTCTTATGGCACTGTTGACAAGAAGGACGTACAGAACCTCCCCATCCCTGCTGTGCAAGATAAGCATATAGTACTGATATAAAATGTAATTGATTTCACTGGCACAGCTTGTCCTGCAGCTCACAGGTGATAATCTCAAATAATTTAAAAGGATCAGTAATCTGCTATTAAATTGCAATGATTAATATATGGTACTGCTTTTTTAAAAAGCCCAGTGAACTATTTGCAATGGCTTCTTTTCTCTCTCTATAACTTCATTTTCCTTCTTTCTCCTTCCATGTATATCCATCATATATACTTTGTCTGAGCAGTCCTGGAGGATGACATGTAGGAAAAAAAACCATACCAAGACATAATTACAATGGTATAGCTAACAGAAAAGGCCTAGATGTTTCAAATGTCAGTAGATCTGAAGATGTGTGGGCAGGATTTTACAACAGTGGTATGTTGCCACTGGTAACTGACTGCGTTTTTAACCTTCCCACTGCTGGCTAGCAGCATGAGAGGGTAAGTCTAGGAACGTAGCACTAGAAATAAACACTGTCATTACAAACTGCTAAGACTTGTTGTGAAGCTGAGACAAACAAGGGGAAAGCACTGTATAAAGGTTAGAGAGGAGCTCTTTCTTCCTGATGGGCAGCATACACAGCACCTAACCCTTCCAGTTTGCTGCCATGCAGCTGTTTCCTCTATGAGATCAGCCCTGAGGTCTAGTTTTGGTCATTCCAGAAAGACTGAAGTTTTTACTGCAAGTATTTTAAAGGCACAGCCATCTCAGGCAAAAGATACTTGATGGCGTTCCACTTTCAAAAAGTTGGCAGCAGTCCCTTGCTGAGAGTGAGCCATTTGGGAGACACCAATCAATCTGACAGACTATTAGAGTGTATAGTGAAGTCAAACATATAATCTGAAGTGGGGAGTAGTTGCTGACAGGGGTGTTGCACCCACAGTTTGGGTCTGATGAGCGAGGACTGAGGACAAGACCAAGCTTCCTGGACATGCTATAGGGGTATTATTAGTGTGCTTATCCAGAAGGATGGGAACAAATGTAGGGAAGGACACAGGATTCAGTGAAAAACAGGATTATGTGAAAGGAGATAGTGACAAGAGAAAGCCTTGAGATATGCGATGGTACTTCATATGTCATGCAAAGAGGGGGGATACTCCCATTCCTTCTGAGAAGAACTCATTGCAAGTCCTGCCTAGGAGGCCCCATACAAGCCACTTCATAAACTGGGGGTAGTTGCAAAAGACTAAAACTATGTTACTATCCTTAGTTAGACAATCAAATGAAAAATGTCTGATGTGCATCTTTCTTCACATCTGGAAACTCACTGAAATGAAGGCAACCTTTTCAGCACCTTGGCATTTCACAGGGACTTCAGCAAGCAGGAAAATTTCACTGAAAGTTGTGAGCATTCTACTGCTCCATTAGTGTTCACTCTAAATATGCATTTAAAAGTCTTTTAGGCTCAAAAAGTGTGTGAAACCATTCATGGTCTCCAAACAGTGTTTGCTGGTTTTTATGATCTTGAGAGCGCAAACTGTAATGTCACAGTGTGGCCTTTGCTGAAAACAAACTCTGTGCCTATCAGCTCACAAAACCCAGCTGAAAATGAAACAGAAGAGACAGTACTCTGCTCGTGCTGCAATGCATGTGACTAAACAGCTCTTCCATTTAAAGACCTTTAGGAGAATGCCAATCTGTTCCAAGTTTTAACCTTTAAAATGCAGAAAGCACTTTGAGAAAGACTTCGGCATTTCTCAGTGTAACCCACACCTCCCACACACAGCAGAGAACACTTTAACAAGCAAAGCACCAGGGAAGCAGATGTATATGTATATGTACAGGCTATGGACCCCGGTAAGAGGGGGCATGTCTCGCAGAATTCCACCTGTATTTCTCTTGTCATCAAACTAACTCCTCATGCTGAGAAGTGGTGTCATCTATAACAGCCTCATTAATTTTCAGAGCTTCCCCTTTCCTCTCTGCTTAATACTGGCAAGTCAGCTACCATGAGCAAAGCAAGCAGAAGATTTTTTTTGTCTGAGTGGTAATTAAAGTTGCTTAAAAAAAAAAGTAAAAATATTAAAGAAACGTGAAGTTCTTCCCAGGAGCAATGTTCTTTGCATAATCCAATCAGCTGCTCTTGTAGTCAAGAGCTATGGAGATGACATGGTCTGGGATCCATCTGTCCTGCCCTAACATGTCAGAGTGGTGGGGTATAGCTCAGCTGCTAAATTAGTTATTCCTAATTCACTCTGAAATAGCGCAGTGGGACCAAAATCATTGATGCCTTGACCAACTCACTTCATTTCTTGTAATGGCTTGTTTGCTGCTGCTGGGGAATGGGAGTATTTGCATAAAGCTCATCTTGTATTGCTTTCTCGTGGAAGTAATTTTATTATGCCCTCCATGATAACTTTGTGGAACTTCTAGCCTTTGACATAAGGACAAGATTTTTTGAAGAGCTAGGCTATGAACAAAAGCCTTCATACACCATATAGTATCCTTAATCCAGTAATTACATTCTTTAAGTAAGGGATTTACATATGGAACTGGTTTGCCTCATTCCTTGGATGCAAAGCAGCCCTAAAGCCATCACAGAGTCTGGACTGCTAAGGTTATGGCTGGTCTGCATTTCTGTACAGTAATAGTAGAGCTCAAGCACTTTGTGTTACTACTCTGTATAACTGAAACTTTGTGACTAAAATGACATGAAAGCTGATTGGAAATGTTTAAATATAAAAGACTCAGCTGCCTTGGGGAGTGTCCTGGGGCTGCCCATGGGAGCCCACCCTGCAGTACTGCCAGCAGTACACACTACTGGATGACACTTTAGGCGATCTAAGGATGCAGTCCCTCTTCACAAATACCCAAAACAGTGAGAATAAAACTTTTGGGAGCGTTGAGGGTGCTCAGCATGCTGAAGATGTTTTCCACTTTGCCAGTGTAGATGTTCCAGGCCCCGTCCACTTTTCTCTTGGAGGATATCACTCTGGAATGGTCTTCTTTTCCTCATCACTTGCTCTCATTAACCCTTAAGAAAAAGGTACAATGTAAAGAATGGACTTTTCTATTCCCCCTCTGTTGGCTCAGTTTTCTTATACAGCAATTGAGGTGGACCAAGATGCATGGAAAATTAATCCAGGAAGCGATTTTTCCGATTGTTGTGTAGCTCCAAAATTCTCTACATTATCTTGAATTCATGTGGTGCAAAGTGCCTTAAATTCCAAAACTTCAAGTTATGATTTGAAGAAATACTTATCCATTTCAAAACATTTTAAAATGCATTACCTGAGTCATATAAACAATATCATATATGCTTATATGTCAGGTGGAAAGGAAGCACCATTATAGGAAATAAGCCTTAAGGTAACATCTATGGAAATTTGTAAAACACATTAGGTAAGATTTGAACCTTCTGACAGCTGCATTTCATACTTTTGGTCCAGAGAGAAGTAGATTTCAGTGAGTTCATCTGTTCTTTTTTAGAGACATGAACACTGCTGCTGTAGTTTCAAATCACTAGAAGATAATGAAATTACTCATGGCAAATATTATGCATTCCTCTTCTTGGTTTGGTGTTTGTAGGTTTTTTTGTTTTGATTTGTTTTGGTTTGGTTTGGTTTTTTCCAATTTTCAGAGCATCTCTAAACGTTGCAGGTGTAGTTATTATTTATCCATAATAACACAAACAAAAAGCACAGCAAATGTCTGTTCATGGAATCTGCAATGTTTACAAAGTCCCATGAGACTGTTTCCAGGCCCAAATTTCAAGCCTATGACCACATGCCAAAGATAAAATGATGAGAATCATGAAAGTGGGGAAAAATTTCTTCATCATTGAAAAGCCTTTGGTCAATGTAATGCTGAAAATATATTTAAATTGGAGTAAAACCACTGATTCATTTCCAAAATATTGCTGAAAGTAAAATCAATTTTATTACACTAAACATAAACCCAGGGCAATCAGAAAACCTGAGGCCATAGGAATTCTCAGTTAAATAAAAAATAAGGCTATTTACTCATCCTACTGTCATTTTTTGCATATTATTGCCTGAAACCAGGGCTAGGGGCCTATATTTGGCTCTGCTTTGCTAGCAGCATCCACTTTTTGTGAGGGAGAAGTGGTTACAGAATCTCCCAGTTGCCAATTCTCATTACATTGCATGAATCTCATCGTGCTTGGTAATTTTCATAAAGCCCAAGTTCCAGGAGACTGAAAAATCTCATAAGAACCCCACCTTTTTATTACAAGGAAAAAACCCAATGTCCTCATGATTGTAGAAAAAAGAGGAAAAAATTATCTTTGCTCTGGTCCCAGTATACTACCAGAGGCAAAAGCAAACATCTCTCAGAACTCACTATGTTTGGTTCTTTTTTTTTTTTTCTAAGCAAGAAGAAAAGGAAGTCAGAGAGGGGTCTGACATTTTTAAAATCAGGTAAAAACAATACTGGAATTCAGGTCATTAACTTTAGCTGAAAAGAGTGAGAAAAATGGGCTCTTTCTTGCCATAAAGTCACAGAATTCTGAAACAGGTGTATGGTATGGTCTTCTTAAAAAAAAATCACTGTATCACAGGGACAATAGCAAAAGAATCTGCCAGACATCACACAAATAAGGGATACACATTATCTGTAACTCCCCTTCTCTGAATTAACAAAACAGCCCATTTTATTAGAATTTGGTTGCCTTGCCTGTTGAATTCAAAGTGCACAAAGCTGGTGCATGAGTGATCTCACAGAATGCCAAGCCTGACATGGGTTGCTTTGCACAGTCATCCTACTGAATATCAACGAATAAGCATAAGATGGCACTTTATTCCTTCACACCCTTTTTAATATCAGCCCAGTGGAACTGTTGCTCTGAACACTGTATTATGTGCTCATTGTGTTTTATATGATGACTGGAGGAGCACACGGTTCCTTACCAATAAAATTCTGCTGTGCAGCAGATGTATGTGGCAGTCATAAATGATCACAATACACAATAGGAACTGCTCATTTCTACACTGTTTCTAGGGAAGTAAAGGGTTACTAGGGGAAGTGGTGTTTTATCACACGTTCAACATTGCACAAAAATAGCCTAGAAGACCAAAATGCTTGCATTAAAGTCTCCACATTTCTGTAATTAATACCGCAATGAGCTATTTTGGATATGGTTAGCATATGCTTTCTGTTCAATATATGTATGGTTAATGGTATCTGGGGAGGTGCATGAAGGGGAGAGAAAATCTTCTTTTAAACACTGAGGAAGGAAGAATTTGGCTCAGTACTGGAGGGCAGAGCTACTCACCACCTCATCTCGCTGGAGCTCTCTCTGTGCTGGGGGTGGGGAGGCAGCAACACCAGACACTGTAAGTCTCATAGGGCTGGCATAGTGTGCCTGCACAGCATGTGAGATAAAAAGCCATATGTGCCTTTCTTTTTCATAACGAGGTTTTGGGCTGTATTGTTTATTTCTAGTCAATTTGTTTCTGGTAAAACTTTATAGACTAAGAGCTGAAGAGACTGATCTCCTTTATTAGCCATAGCCAACGATCAGTGCAGACACAGTCTTGAGTATTAGTCGATCTTTCCAAGCCTCCATTTTTAGTACCATCAATTGCATTGCTGTGAAGTAGGTGTCAGGTGTGACCTCCTCAATACTGCCTATGCAAAGCCTGGCAAAGACCTGTCACAATTTTCTTCAAACGTATGCAAAGAGCTGAGCAAGGATCAAAGCATTTATTGGATGATAGAGTCCAATAATTCCCAATTTTACCTGGAAGGTTTACTTTCCAGTTGTTTTTGTATTCTATTCGGTCCTTGATGCCAACAACAGAGCTATAACAGTAGTAGTAGCTTATTGCCATGTCTCCTGAAAACAGATCTGAGCCTCAACACCTCACACTGCAGATAGTGGTACCATTTGGCCAGCACTGAACACTTTGGACTTGCAGTTCTGAAGTCAGTGGCATCATAATCATTACAATTTTGCTGAACTATGCTATTATTACAGCATGAACTTTCACTGACTTACACAGAGCTATGTATACCTCATGCTTTGCCTCACTCAGAAATACATTGCTTTGGTTTTTTTCCCATAGATAAAGCCACACTAAGCAAGCACTCTCTTCAAATCATTTGTGCACGTGCAGTTCAGACTGTATGCTTCTGAACTTAGTCCTGCCACATCCCGTGTTACCTGATTGAGATCAGTAGCTGGGGATTGATTATTGACTTTTCAGAAGCTCAGCTGTAAGTTTCCTATGTCTTTCCCACTATACACAGGAAATGAAAGCTTAAACAAGTGCAAGAAACAGTTCATTTAATTCCTGAACTCATCAGCTTAATTACTGTGGAGATCCTTATGCCACCAGGACTTCCCATATCTTCCCATACACTTCATAAAAAAATCTCAGGCCTAAACCGAGATTCACATCATACACAGTTCTGCAAGTCTTCCCCTGACAGGGAGCTGGGAGACTGTGCCTGCAAGCACGTGGCAGCCCCTCTGGCTTCCACCTTCTCAGGAAGCAAAGATATCCACCAAACCTCCAAGGAGAGGAGCCCCACTGCCCTCACCAGTGTAAAACCAAAGACAGTTTGTTGCCGCAGTCAGATACTGTTAGAGAGCAGTGATAGGATGAAACCCTAAATCTACATGACTCTGCCAAGTCAGCAGCCTCAGCAAAACCCAAGTTTCCCCAGAGGGACTAGTTTTGGTTTATAGGAACTGGCTGAAATTAATGAAGCCTCAAGCCCTTAAGATAAAACTAAGGCACCACAGAAGCACACTCATCACCCTCCTACAGGTTATCTGACAGCATTTTTTTCCCCCGAATGTTCATTACTCACTTCACTCTGATGAAATTCATGATTACCAAAGTCAACTCCTACTGCTCTCCCTGGATCACAGGTTTTAAACAGGTTTTTGAAGAAAAATAACCAAAAACTGTCCCAGGCATGAATTTCCATAAATCAGCAATGTGGAGCATCACTATTTGCATACTGGATTTATGATGATCTTTTTAAGTTACCACAACGCTTTTGTCCCCAGATGGTCAGTTTTGAATTATTAAAGAAACTGTAGCTTTTTATTCTTTGATACTAATTCTTAGGATCAAATAGATGTTAAAAGATTAAAAAATGTTGTTCGAAGCATGAGTAACATTGTAGCAAACTATTTTTTTCCATGGGACATCACCTACTAAAATAGCTTTAGAAAACTAAAAGCCTATGTTCAATTTTAGACTCAAAATTCAAGTTACATCTTCCTTTAAATACTGTATCAGAATAACAAGTCTTAATTATTAAATGAACTAATTATGGCTTTATACAACTGAGGCTGAATCTCTGCACCCGTACAGAATGGTTCTTGCTACAAGAGCTATGCTATGGGTGGGGCACAGCAATAAACACAGCCCAACTGTTTTGTCTTTATCAATCTCTACATAAAAGAAATATTTAAAGTGATATACTCACATGATAAAAAATTACAAGATATGCAATTTTTTACTGAAATTAAAAAAACTGGCTTCGAAGATCACAAACTTATCTATTTGTGAGCACAAATAGTGAAAAAATAATGGTAAATGTGGTTTGAGGCATCTCCAAACATTTTATAGTATCCCATGTCACAGTACTGGCTTTTATGCTTCATATCCATTGATACAGTTCTCCAAAGAGAGGACATAAATACCATCCAGGTTTTAAAACATTTTATTTGCATATTAAAAAAATTGTGCATTCCAATAATTAAAATCATTTGAACAAAAAAAAAAAAATGGCACTCGATTAACTGCATTTTACAGCTCGCAGGACCTTGGTACAGCTTTGCATTTATTCGTTTGTTACTCTAGTTTACTGTAGTCCCACCCAAGTTCTTCTTTCATCAACATGCAAGCTCTTTCATGCCACCAGGACCAAAGCCAGACAGGCAGAGGGAAAGGCAGCGCCTTCGTTCAGTGTCAGTAGTTCTCTCTATTCTTTTGATGTGAAAGGGGCAGTACAGTCATTTTAAACTTTATCCAACCTCTTTGCATCTTACAAAGTTAAACAGCTAAAAGAAGTAAAATAAGAAGGCAATGCTTGTGGAATGTACAGTGCATAATTTGGAAGGGCAGATTTCATTACGATTCACCCGCTTGCTTCTCCTGTTCAATTGCTAAAATGGGGGAAAAAAACAGAAAAGGAGAGAAAAAAAATGAAGATCGGGAATCTGAAATGCATTCCCATGACAATTGCTATACATTGCTAATATATAGGTATCTTTTTAGTTACAGATCAAAACGGGATGTAAATAATTGTAAATCAAGCGCTGCTAAGCGGTGGGTTCGAGTTTTCTCTGTCTGGCAGACAGAGCCGTGTATCCTCCCTCTCTCCAGCCCGCACTCGCCGCACCCCCGGCTCCCGCCTGCCGCCCCTCTTTGTCTCCTCCCGCCTCCCTCCCTCCATCCCTCCCTGCTCGTTTCCCTCCTTCCCTGCTTGCTTCCCTCCCTTCCTCCCTGCCTTGCCCGCACTCACTTTCTTTTGAAGGCAGTGGGTTTTTCTCTTGCGTCTCTGTCTTCTTCAATTTGGACTTGTCAAATTTCTCGATCTCAGCCATGTCTGGTTTGTCGGACATGTTGGCAGGTGACTCTGCGCACGGGAGGGAACAGCCTGTTACCCCCGGCCAGGGCTCCGCGGCCCCCCCGGCGCCCCTGCGGAGCCGCGCCCGCCGCACCCAACGCGGGCAGTCGCGGGAGCCGCACACTCAAGCACGCCGAAAATGAGACGCTTCACCCCCGACGTATTTAAGAATAATAGTAATTTTAAGAAGCGTCCGTTTAACCCAGCACCCAAGGCGGTGGAGCTCGCTGCCAGCCGTCGCCGGAGACAGCTCCCAGTATCTGCGCGCTGCGGATTACAATAGCGGGGACGAGCCCGGCTCTCACCGCATTTTTAATTCGTTCAGGGAAAAATATTTAAAAAATAATGCCCTGGAACGGCAACAAAGCCGGCTTGCGCCTCGCCCTGCAGCGGCGCCTCCTCAGACAATACCCCCACGCGGACAATGGTCCCCTGCCTCCCACCCCCCGGAAAACAGTCCCCGCGCCCTGCCTGCCCTGCCCTGCCCGCGGTGCCACCCCCGGAGGGGATGCGGGCACAGGCCCGCGCTGAGGGACCCGGGGGAGGGGGGATGGTTGGAGGGGGTGCAGCGGGACCCACCGGTGTCGCCGCGCGGTGATGCTCTACCCCGCCGCTCGCTGCTGCCGCCGCTCCGCACGCCAGTATAAAGAGCGCTCGCTGGCGGGGCGGTTTTATCCCCGCGCCTATGCAAATGAGATGATGTCACCATTTTGCCACTTTCCGCCGTTTTCTCTCTCTCTTTTTTCCTCTTGCTTCCTTCCCCTCCCTTTACTGCCCAGCCCTCCTCCTCCCCGCGCACACGCGTACACGCACACAAAGCTACACACACACACACAGACACGCACCCACAGTTTGCAGCTTGGTTTAAACGGGAGCATCGCCCTACTCTCCTCAGTCCCTGTCCCGGCCGACGTGGAGCCGCCCCCGAGCGGGCCAGGGGATGCGGAGCGGCCCCTGCCCCGGGGCTGGTGCGCGTCCGGGGCCAGGGGTCGAGACCGGGACGGAGGCATGGGGGGCCAGGGCCAGGGCCGGGGCCGGGGCCGGGGCCGGGGCCGGGACAGGGGCAGCGCCGGCCGCCTCCCGCAGTGCAGGGGCAGCCGCTGGCCGCCTCCTGCAGCGGCGGAGGGCTGTGCTTGGCTGGAGCCGTGCCGTGGTTGTACTCCGGCTCCCTGCGTCTCGCTCCCCTGGTTGGGCAATATCATCTCGCTGATAACGTTACTCAGATTTCGTCATTTAGAAGGAATAATCGAAACCCGCGTCACTTCAGCTCTGACAGCTGCCGCTGGTTCGCCCCGCACTCCCGTCCCCATTCCTCCGCTGCCTTTGCATCCCTGATACAGAGAGAGAAAAATCCTATTGCTGCTGTTCCTGCAGCCCTGCTGCAGGGGAAAAGGGAACCACCCCACAACCACCACCACCCCCCCCAGCCAGGCTTTGGTGCTGGGCCAGCAGACAATGGCTCTGGCCAGATGCCGCCGGGCCCATCCTCCTAGCCAAGCACCGCCCGCCCGGCCCTATCCGCCTGTGCCTGGGGGAAAAAGGGCCGGCTGCAGGGCTGGGACCGAGGACGGGGGCGTGGGGGTGGGCCAAGACTGCTGCTTCCCGCCGCGCCGGGGCTCCAGATGTGCTTCAGCGGCCCCCTCGGCTCGGGAGATTCAAACAAGCAGCCACAACCCCAGCATCATCCGGTTAGGTGGGCAGCTGCTGTAGGGAAGGGGGCAGAAGAAAGGAGTGTATGGGACGCGTGATTCTTTTTTCTGCAATTGCCGCATCGGGAAATAAACTAAATTATTCACGTGAAAGAGCTGAGAGACGCCGGGGGCTGTATCTGTGCGTGTGCGTGTGCTTGTGGCTGACTGACAAGGAGACGGGGAAATCTCTGCGCCTTTGTCTGGCAGCAGCCGTTCAAGGAAGTGCAAATACGATCGCTTTCGAGGTGTGAAGGGGCATAAGAGCAGGCGTATGGGGGCACAGGACCAGGCCTGTGGAAATTCACTTAATTTCAGCCACTTCTGGGACATCTGAATGAAAAACATGGAGTCTATCACTCCCTGCTTCCTGCCCTCCAGCAAGGTATCTGATGATGTGAGAGTGGTTGCTGGTGAATTAAAAGCCCTGAGTCACAAACAGTATTAATACATGTAAGGAGAACATTTCCGTAAATTCCCTGAGGATGCTGTTTTCTGTTTCGTAGCTGCCCACTCCTCCTTGTCTGGCTGTTTTTCATAGCATTTCCAGAGTTGTATTTTCAAGGAGGTACAATCTTGACCCCATGGCAATCCCAATACCTTTTATAGTGAACCAGGAGTTCAAATCAGCCCACAGACTTCCTAAAGCCAAGCTCCTTTGCATTTGGAGGTGTGGTGTATAAAATCTGGTTTCCTGTAGCCCATGAGCTTCTCCAAAACCGAGATCAACGTGGTATGAGCCAGGAACTACGTGAGACTGAAGGCCAAAGGAATAACTCGGGAAAGAAATGACAATATATCATTTGGGGATATTTACAGATTTTCATAGTAATGGCATTAAAAGTGTTCCAGTGGGATCTTCTGTGTGGATACTGACTAACTCTGCTAGCTTTTCAGCAAGTTCTATAAAATGAGTTTATGGCCTTTTACAGCTTTGATGCTTTTGAGCGTGGAACTTCATAAACAGGAATTGTGAAATTTCCCTGATGATCAGTTCATAAGCATCTCCAACAATGTTACAAGCCTCAGACTTACAGTTTTGCCAAAAGTTCTTCTGCCTTTTGAGAGTAAATTTAAAATAAATATTCTTTAGAATTGCTCCTCTCTGTGTCTGCTTTAGTTGCTCACTGATGTATCTGAGCAAATCAGTATTTCCCTGACCTCAGTGCAGGAAATGTGCTCCTGAAATTAAAGAACAGCAAATGTTTACGTGACTAGGGTCTGGCTCTTTTCACAAACTGCTTGTCCAGTAGCAATACTGCCTTCTTTTGCTTTTGCTCATTTTGGCATAGAGTCATGAATCCCTTAAATCAGTGTAAGCCACAGCAGCAGGGGGAGGTTTGCTGCTGTCTGCAAACCAGGCTCTTCTGCTGAGCCTAGGTTCAATTAGAGTTCTGAGAGACAATGACAAATAAAAGATTAACGCTGTTGCTGCTTCTCTGCTTTCCTGTATCTTCTTTCTGTTGGATTAATACGGAGATAGTCACAGTGCCTTAGAAATGTTATGTATACTTTATTATGTATATGAAGGCAGTATTGTTCCGCTGAAGCAAAATGAGGGTTGTTGCATTTTTGGTGTCAGGACATAGACTAATTTCTGTAAAAATAAATCCTCTTTATAGTAGTTTATATAAGTGGCATAGCTACAGAAATTGAGTATCTCCATGTCCTTTTATGTTTAGTTCTGTTTGGTGCTATTTGGAGAATGAAAGGAAGGTACATGTTCATACAAGATTGTCCCATGTCAAGTAATTTCTGATAAAACTCCAAAGCGCACTTGGATGGGGCAGACCTGACATCCTCAATAAATATCCTAGGCCATGTGTTGTAAAGAATAGCTAGCTCAGGAATCGTCAGTTGTGATATTAATGTCCTGATAATTTATTTTTTTAGTGGTTTTTGAGTCAGCTGTTTCTTATTGGGATGACTTTAAAAAAAATCATTCAACAAATGTTTGATGTTGTAGTACCCTGCTAGACATGCACTCTCAATCATTTGCATGTTAAAGGAGAGCACTTTTCAGCACATTGCTGATTCCATTTGCAAGAAGGAAATTGGACCCTATTAAGATAGTTTTCGGCTAACACCTTTGAGGGTTTGAACTAGAGCAAGGCAGCAAGTTCTTTCTTGCCTTCTAGGAAATTCACATTGTAGGAAATGTAGCAAGTGGTAGACTATGGTTCTTGCATCTCATTTGTATGTTCAAGTCTGAAGAGTTGTAAAAACCATGAACGCTCCTTTTCCAGGTAAGTATGTACTGATCCCGTTTGCTTAAATGTGACGATAAAAGACTTGCTCAAGGCCAGGTAACAGGGGCTTAATCAGACATTAGCAGATGTTGGTAGCAAGTGTCAAATTTACTTCAGTGGGCTTTTCCTTGAACTCTATTTGAAGAATGTTTTGAAACGTGATCAGGAGCACAAATCTTGTCACCTTACACTAATTCTGGCATAGACTTTATGCATTTATTAAAAAAAATAGGGGAACATGAAACATCTATGTGATAAAGCACCCAAGAGTAATTACAATCTCAACTTATTATTAATAATGGGATCCCAGGCACATAAAATGACTAGTAAGCTAAAAATAAATTCTATATGCAAATTTCTCGATCGTGTGGAAAATAAATTAAAGGAAGGAAAGCCAAGTGATTGTTTTCCAGGTCTCAGTTTCACATGTGAAATCTTCTTTTCACATGCTTGAGTCACTGAGGGAGGATGCTTTCTCTTGCTCCTTATACTGCTAGAGGAAACAGGAGCTGGCAGTGAGCCCGAGAGTGTAAGTGAAGAGACAATCCCTTTGGGCAGTTGCTTGGTGTGCTGCCTCCCTGCCAACAGCAGCATGGTGTTGACAGGGACATCAGGGTTTGGGCGTTCAGTTGTTCAAACACCATAGCATAATATTTGTGGTGTGTTACATTCCACCGATTGCTACCGACAATTAAAAAAAAAAAAAGGGAGGTAATTAATTCATGAAGCAACGTTTTTGAAAAGTGAACCTTCCCATCCCCCATCCACTTAATTTCAGAAGACAGATTGCAAAATGCTTTTCCTAGCTGGACAGATTCTGGCATTAATTGGCTTTATAAGAAGTAGCATTTCCGTTTTCTACTGTGCTTGACAAAGGGAACTTTGCAACAGGTCATGACTTTCAGAAAGTAGTGCTTGTGAGAGAAGAGAAGTCAGGCTGCGAAGCTCAGATTGCTGCACAGGAAGCTAAATGCCCTCCAGCAGCAGATGCTCCTCTCCCACATCAATCTGCCTGACTTTGCTTTCCCTGCCTTGCCTATACCCGTAAACCATAAATGAGGAGAATTGAGTCTTTCTTTAACACACACAGAAAGCTGTGGCAATGCAACAGTTTGGAAGCCAGGCTCTTAAACACTCCAAGTGGAAGGCCGCCTGCATACCTTCAGTAGCAAAGCAAACAAGATGAGGACGCCTTCAGCTGTGGTTTTTAGCTTTTGATGGATACTAAAAATTTACTGCCATCATGCTCTGAAATTTTTAATAAATGGAGAAGAAGTAAGAAGCACATTTCCAACTTTCAGAAAGATTTCTGGAAGTTTGCAGGGAACCATCTAGCTTTTAGTGATTTATCTTATGTTTTTCACACATGGCATGGTGGGGACATGGTTTACCAGTGTACTTGGCAGTGTTGGGTTAATGGTTGGACTTCACGATCTTAAAGGTCCTTTTCAAACTAAATTGTTCGATGATTCTTTATACAAACACTATGTTTGAAAGCTACCTCTAGAAACAGTGATTGATTTGAAAAGTACCTGAGGGAACTGAAGACAATACCCTAGCCTATCTCCTGCCTGAAGAAAAGCATCTCTGTGCCAAGTTTTCATGAGTACTTGCCATGAATTTAGTACTTTCTGAATTTAGCAGCAAATTTTCTTCCCTCTCATTTATATGAATAAAAATAATAATTTTGAAAGCATGTAAGTGACAACACCAGCATAATGCACCACAAAAGTATGATGAATCATTTCTCCTAGTGCAACTCAGCAACCCCTTGTTTCTGCAATGCTAGGCTTCTCCTAAGGAAAAGTGCTAATTTTATGGCGTGTTCATGGGTGTCAATAGACATAACAAACAGAAATCCCAGGCAAATGGAAAGACTGGATTTTTATGTCACCACTGAATATGAGTTTCTTTCAATGAAAAGGTAAAGCTAAATACGTGCTCAAAATACTGTGGTGTCTATTCAGCATACAAAGACCTCCATATGTACAAAAGACAAGGCAAGTATTCTTATCAGAATTCCATTGAAAAAGGGATGACCGAAGTAAACACTCAGAATGAAACAATGACTAACTAATAGCATCAAACTGCCTAGGCTACTGTATGGGCTTTGGCAGTCCCTTTGAGGATTGCTCTTAAGAAACAGCACAGAGATAGGGAAATACCTCTCAGAGAACATCCTCATGATCCCCACACTGCATACTGTACTCATGGATGAGTTTCAGAGCAACAAAATGTACCCAGCATCATTGATTAGGTGAATTATGTCATTCCAACAGAGCAGTTGCCTCCCTCCACAGCCAACATTCTCTGGCATGATACAGAAAAGTAGCATAAGTCACTATGCATGAGCATACAGCAGGACTAGTTTATTTAGCTTGGGAAACAGCACTACACTTGTGACCACACCTGTGTTATGTGCTCTGTATATAGCTATCTCTGAGCTGGCTTTAAACTAGTGGCAACTTGGAACTCACCCCTGGTTTATTGCTTTATGTTGAGTTTCTTGGGTGGATTTTACGGCTTGTGCTGAATGCTGCTAGCCATATCTGAGGCATTTGCTTTAGAACCATCTTAAACAAAGCTATCAATCTTCTTTGTGTTTTGGCTTCCCAAACCCACACAAATACAACGATCTTTTGTCTCTTGTAAGATTGTAGGCAGACGAGGTTTCCCAAAATTTACTTGTGGGTTTATCTATCTAAACTATCTATTTATTTTTCAACACTTCTCACTTCTTAATTTAATGTAGTTTCAGGGGAAAAGAAAGAAAGAAAGAAAGAAAGAAAGAAAGAAAGAAAGAAAGAAAGAAAGAAAGAAAGAAAGAAAGAAAGAAAGAAAGAAAGAAAGAAAGAAAGAAAGAAAGAAAGAAAGAAAGAAAGAAAGAAAGAAAGAAAGAAAGAAAGAAAGAAAAAGAAAGAAAAAGAGAGAGAAAAGAAAGAAAGAAAGAAAGAAAGAAAAAGAAAGAAAGAAAGAAAGAAAAAGAGAGAGAAAAGAAAGAAAGAAAAAGAAAGAAAGAAAGAAAGAAAGAAAGAAAGAAAGAAAGAAAGAAAGAAAGAAAGAAAGAAAGAAAGAAAGAAAGAAAGGAAGAAAGAAAGAAAGAAAGAAAGAAAGAAAGAAAGAAAGAAAGAAAGAAAGAAAGAAAGAAAGAAAGAAAGAAAGAAAGAAAGAAAGAAAGAAAGAAAGAAAGAAAGAAAGAAAGAAAGAAAGAAAGAAAGAAAGAAAGAAAGAAAGAAAGAAAGAAAGAAAGAAAGAAAGAAAGAAAGAAAGAAAGAAAGAAAGAAAGAAAGAAAGAAAGAAGAAAATAGAAGAAATAAGTTTGCACCCAACAAGTTGTGGAAATGGCTAGGAGATCTGCTCAATACCTAACTCATGTCCTTGACATTCATTCTTTCATCAGGATGAGTGAAGAATGAAGCTGTTGAGGTAAAGCACATGCAGTCATTTAAACATTCTTGATGTGGTGCTTTCTTCATAGTGTCACAATCATGGACTTTAGTTGCCTCTGGTGTATTCCACAGGTGGCAGAGATTAGGAATATGTGTGTGTGTGAGAGAGAGAGTGTTTTTTTTTGTGTGTGTGTGTGTGTGTGTGTGTGTGTGTGTGTGTGTTGGGGGGGAGGTTATCTTCCTGAGGATGAAAGACACAGCTTTCACAGCAGAAAGGCTTCATCACCTCACCAACGTGTGTGACAGGAAAGGTGTCGCTGGCACCCACACTGCTCCTGAAACTTCCAAGTCTTTTTCTCTTACATTTTCCTTTTAAGGCAGAGAGGAATTACAACCTCTGAGCGTAAACAGAGGTGTGGACTGGCAGGGAGATCTGTTGAAGCAGTCACACACACAGGACATGTGGATTGAAAAGGACCCTGTGCTTGGTAGGCATTTGGGATTTTCTCATGCTTTTTCACTTTCTCACTTTTTCAAATAATTTCATCTTGATTAGTATTGCTGTTGGGACAATTAAGGCAGGTGGGCAGGGAGCTCAGGAATGCACCACTTTATGTTCAGGTTATAACACACATATGGGTAAGGACCAGTGCTGGAGATTAAAAATTGATAAACCTTATGATTTCTATGTTTAAAGTATCAGGCTTAGAGATACGCACCCACAGACAGTTGCTGGCAGTAAAATGTAGTGGTGGGAGCAGATGGAGCAGAGTCCGTTTTCCCTTGCAGGTAGAGGAACCCTCAGCATTACTCAAAGTTTCTGGTGTTAGCAGGGTCTGTGGTATCTGAAGTGTCACCTTTCTTACGCATTATTACTAGGTACAAATTTATTTATGTCTAACAGAAACAAAAGCATTTCCTAGCATGTTTTAAGGTTGGTAGAAAGTTACTGTGCACATGCACAAGAAAAACAACAGTAACACTAATGTATATTGACATAATGGATTATTGCCAAAATGTGTCACTGCAGGCAGGCAGGCAGAAATCTTTTATGCAGAGAGGTGTACAGCTACTTTGCACCTGAAAGCAAGATATCACACAGGAGGAGAAAGAGTAAAAATATGTAGGTTCCTTTCTTTTCAGTCCATGGATATTAATAAGAACAGGATTGAATCCAACTTCCATTTATTGCGGTTACTCACTGCGCCTTAAACAGAATGGATATGAAACTGGGGGTGGCACCAAACTTCCCAAAGGGAGCACATCTCAGCTTACATGCATAGCCTCATTATCTCTGGATGATTAGTCTCTCTCACTTTTAATGTATGGTTTTCTTCACAGCTGTGATCTTGCCAAAATCGGAATTATGGGATGAGAAAGAGGAGCAACCCTGTGGATTGAACTAGATGGCAGAGTTGGTTGTCTCTCCCCATAAATCACATATATGTGTGCAGACCCCATGCTGTTGAAGCAGTTTTGTCCACTTGTAATGAACTGCTGCCACCAGTGGGCTGTGGTTTGTATCGACACACACTTTTAATGCTACACATCTGCAATATTTGTAATTTTATTTTCATGGATAGGCTTTGCAAAAGAAGAGTTGGGAAGGGCTCTACTCCCGTGGGTGTGTCCTTTGAGCCTGCACAGTGGATTTTTTAGGTGAGGCACAGCATGCGCAGAACTGGCCCCACTCTTTGCTGCTAAGGTCCATTTGCCGTGGCCAAGCAAGCTTGGATGGTGACAGTGAAGTCCTCAGGACTAGAAACTACAGCTCCCGGTATTCCCAGGAGGTCTCCCATCCAAGTACTAACCGGGCCTGACCCTGCTGAGCTTCTGAGATCTAGATGTAGTAATATTACAAGAATACAGGTCTAAAAGCAAGCCACGACTGCATAGGACACTTGAAGGGAGACAAGTACTAGATGAAAAGTCACATATCTGTCTCTGCAATACATGTGGAGTGTAGATGTTAACTCTGTTCATTTAGACACACTTACAAATTCCATAAGGGGTATTTTTTCTCAATAAACTTCACTCTGCATCTGCTAGTGTTAGTCCCTGCCACTCTGGCCTTATTTGCAGGAAATGAGATTGCATATGTATAAAATATAGGGTTCAAATTTTACTGGTGATTGCCATGATTTTGCACAGATTGAATATCAGTATTCAAGGAAACACAAGCTTTAGACTCTGAAGGGCAACCTCAGTAAAAAGATCCATACAAGTCCTGAAACAGGCACATGAGCTACTTTTAGCACTCAATGTCTCACTCTTAAGTTTATCAAAGATCTAGAAATTAAATCACTTCAGAATTCCTTAATGCTTTGTCAGACCATGACACACAAGAAGTCTGACTCCTCAAAAATGTGTTTGTTTTCACCTCTTTTGTGAAAATGTGGCCAGAGTTTGTGATGATGATAATCCTTATATATATATATATCTACAGTATATATATATATAGTATATAACACGTATAGTACAATATACAATATATAATGCATATTGTGTGTATATATATAATATATACTGTAAATGAAACACAAAATATAGAATATATAATACTTATGATATACAACATAAAAGGCATCAAGTATATTTTATTACATTTTTAGTGTAATATCATATTATAATGTTATAGTATATCCATAATATTATATTGCATTATACTATATTGACTCCATGGTTTTAGTTATATTTCTTAGCCTGAGGGTCCTTCACATGAACATTTTTTACTTTGCTGGAAAACACCCTACTGAGGTAAGGGTTAATGTAGCATATACAGTTCATAACCCCCTAAAATCAAAGCAAAACAGCAGAGCAGTGGAGAATCATTCCTATTTGGATGGATTAGTGACATGGGAAAAATTATGTAAGAGGACAAATTTAGGCTCCACAGCCAGAATGGATTTGCCGAAAAGATTCATCATCCTGTAGCATCCCATCCCTCCCGAGCTCTGAAGGTAGCTGTATTTGCTGCCATTTGCATGACTGAGGCACAGCCCTCAGTTTTATCAACTCTCCCATCTGCATCCCAGGAGCATCCACCCAGCCACGCATTTTACTCATTAAAAGATGATACTAAATTGAAACATAGACCACACAATGGGTTCATGCATAAAACCGATGTTTACATGCAGCTTACTACTATGACCACCTATGTTACAATGTTGAAAAGTCTGAAATCTGCTTCAAATACTTCAAGGTAGCAAGGGACTAGGACTCTGTAAACGTAGAGTGGTTTTATTGCTGAGTGAGTAATGATTTACAGTGGTCTAAAGAGACTCTCTCCTGCTGATGCTTGGGCACAGTCCTAGCAAGAACTTCATTTATCACTTGCTCCTGAGTAAACCAACTGCTCCCATTTCTCCAGTGAATCTAAACCCATCATTTTATTCTGTGTGTGCAACTCCAACATGCTGCCATGAGGAAGGCTCTAGCATTAAGAGAATACTGCTAGTAATTGGATAGTAAGCTTCTCTTCTAAAATCCACTGACATGAGGAATCTAAAAGTATATATCCTCTCCCAGAGTAATATGAAGTTCTAAGAAAAATAGAAATGCAGCTGTATTAATAGCAGCAGAATGATACACTATTGGCAGTCTCCGTTGATAGAATACTTCAACAAAAAAAGAAAAGATTTTGTTGGTGTTTGGTTAAACATCTTTTGCTTATACTACTGGGCACAATTGCTTCATCATCTTCTAACCATCTAAGTATATGGGCTTCCAACTCCATGGTTATGTGTTCCATAAATAACTGGCTTTGGATTTGCTTACTTTGCTGATAGCTGCTGTTTACACTATTCTTGGAAAATAAGATAATTCACTTTGAGATGGAACTTGGATTTTGAAGACTAGTTTTGTCCATTTTAAAAAGTTAAAATCAACAAAGGCCAAGACAAAACCCTACTATTTATGAGTCTCTCTCCTTCATAAGGGGAGAGAGAGTGAGCAAGGAGTATTAGAGCATCAGTCAAGAGGAAATGCTGAGGTTTCTAAGTTTCCTGTTCTTGGTGAGAATGAGGGACCCAACTATTAAGAACCTGCAGTCAGAGAGAGGAGGACTCATTTGTTTTCAATTTAATTTGCAATATTCCAAGTCAGTAAGTCACCCCCTAAGCTTTGAAGAAGCAGATCTGCTAGAAATCCACAAAATCTCATTACAGTCAACAGCTGGTCAAGTTCTTTGGTGGATAGACTGCACTGCTTACATTTTATTTAACTGAACATTTGTATGAATTCACTAGCTGAATTTTAATTGAAATTTTTACATATGCTCAGAAAATATTCTATGATGTGTTAGTATTGCTTCTGGAAAATATTAAGATGATGCTTCCTAACACATTAGAAGGACTAGTGGAACATCAAATTTAAAACCTTAAAAGCATCCATTATTTCTTTTGTACAAGCAAAAATATACTAAGGATAATATATAATGAGTCTTCCATTAGCATTTGTCTTTGTCCTGTGGTTTGGTGCCAAAACAGGTCAAATTGGAGGCCATCTCACTACTATACCCAGACTATAAGAAGGGCTGAGATCTCATGTTTGATATAATCTGAGATAGGAACATCAGAGACTACTTTTTATACTTCCAGTCATAACTGTTTGAGGAGAGAAAGCTACTGTATGTTTTCAATTAATGGCAAGGGAAAGATATGAAGGATAAAGGAGGGATTTGGTAATGGACAAAAACTGACATATAAAGTGAGACTGATCAGTCTCCCTCAGGGAATTGATTAATTATTTTTGGCACAGTTTTTACCCAAGCCTTTTTTTGGGCAAGAATTCAAGACACATTGTAAAATTACTTGGTATATATAAGTGGGAACTTGGGGTAATTTTTCACTCAGCATCTTAAATAGTTTATATAAATTTGCCACTTTTCAAATGATGTGTTTAATTACTTATGTGGTTGCATAGTATCAATATTCCTCTGAAATTTTATAAATACATCATCAGCATTAGGTGGATGAAATCCAGCCTGCCATAATCCAGATGCCCAATGCAGACAATGTTTCACTGAACATTTGAGTATGCAGCCTGAAGAGCAGGGGAAAGAACAATATTTGCCTTAATGTTGCTGCCACACTTGTCCTGAAACCTCCTATAGCAGCTCAGTAAGCCTGCAGGGAAAGATGCAGTCTGCTTGTAATTGTGTTTCCCTAGTTTTGACTGTGGAGGAACCAGAGGCATTTCCCACAGGTGGTACCTTCCACTGGTGCTCAGGGAGATGCTGAGCCCCCCTGTTTCCTATGTGTAACTTCCCCTGGCCCTTTGCAAAGCAGAGGTGCATCATGTGCTAGTGCCTGCTCTTTGTAGTGTGGTGTCAAAGGTTGGCAGCCTCCAGGTAGATGGAGCTACTCAGCCCCTATGGGGTTAAAATTTTAACATACTAGGAGAACATCTCGAAGCTCACCCCTCACCCAGACCGTGGTGGGATGAAAACATTGCACAAATATGAGTGCAAGGCTTAGGAGAAGGAGCAAGAAGGGGCCTGGCTTGAAACCACAGGATCTCCCATTCTGCAGATAATTGCTGTACCTAGTAGGATTTGTTTCAGAAAGTCTTATTACCTACCACTCCCTCATTTATTTGTTGATGCCCATCTGCCTTAATACGGGCCAAGATATATTAACTACTCACATTCATGAAACAAAAACTTCTGAGAAAATATGAGTGGCTAAAACTGAAGCCTCCCTAAGAAATTTTAAGCAAAATGAGAAAATTACTGTATGTCTTTGGGTGCCAAAAGGTAAACTGTGCAAAGAACTTATTCAGATTAGTTTAGACAGATGAAGGCAGGAGTGGCATTCAAACTAAGGGAAGATTGGATCAGACAGTGGGGTTGAGATAAATGTATTCAAGCTGAATCATTCTGATGAAATTTGACTTAAGATACTTATAGAGCAAAACAAAGTAATAACTTAGGCATACAGCATTCTTCAAAGAATGTGGAAAAGAGAGATCTCTGAAAAGCAGTAAAGGTAAAAGACTGCACCCATTTTTAAATGGTGGAATACAGAAAAACACTGGATTATATACTTAACAGCTTAACTTCAAGTGTCAGAAATAAAATTAAATACATGTAAGATAAAGTCACGATAAAGAACTGCTAGGAGGGACTCAAGCCAATCCAATTTCTGTCTTTGAAAATGGGAAGGCAATAAGTGTAAAATATCCCGACTCCACTAGGGCTTCTAAGACCTCTTCTGTATGGCATTCTCGTAACCAAACTGAGAAAATACAGCTAAGATAGGAAACCCTTATAAAGCGTGTTCACTACGAAGAAGAATCAGCAATTGGTCCTCTACCAAGGTGAGAGCTGTTTTGACGGGGAAATTTTATTAGCAGCCTGAAGGACAGTCTTTTTCAAAAGAAATGGAAGTAATTTGGAAAACTTAGTCTGATTTATAGAAAAAAGGGACTCTCCCTGATTGCCCCAGCTGCTCCTGAAAACATCACAGATGATGCGAGTCATCCTACCTAAAGCCAGTCTGCAGCTGTAACTCAGACTCTTCCCACAATCAGGCAACAGTCTGTCTTAGATGAGTCATCCAATCCAAATATAAAGGTTGAGGATAAGGGAAAGTAATCACTCTCCAGGGTTTCCTCTTGCTACCATCCCACGGGCTATAGGACAACATAGAAGAACTACCTCACAGTAGTCACTTACCTTTTAGATAGCTAACATTAGGTGAGATCTTTGGTAGCCAATTAATTATCCAGATTCTCAGAGATATTTAAGTACTTAACTCCCTTTGAAGTCAACATTAAATAGATGTGATAACTTAACCTGGGATCTGTTGACTGGGTGAGGAGGTGCCCACATGAAACCAGTTTTATGGAGATCTTAAGACTTCTGCCTGTTCTTATATTTTCCAGACCAATCACTGGGCTTACTAAGGACTCCAGGAGTAGGGAAGTAGGATGTGTAAAACTGAGTGTGTAAGCCTGGGTCACAGTCTATGCAGTATTACTGAGTGGAAAGTTACGATTTGGACAAAGAAATCAGTGGAGCTAATACTGATCCCCCGCCCTGAAAATCCTCTTCCCACGTTGGCCACACTGATATTAATGGAAGCCCTTCTTGTGAAATAAAGATCCAAAAATTGTATTTTAATACAAAGAGTCTTTGGAAGGAAATATCTCTCTGGGTCTAATGCTTGGCCTTGCAAACATTTTAGAGGGGTAGTGGCTCCACAATTATTGGTAATTCTGCTATTGAGAATTGAGGAATTGAGAATTTCAATTCTTTTAGCTTGGAAAAAAACACAGATGAACAGCAGAACTTTATGCATTAAAAGCCAAGGGAGACTTCCACTAGCCCACAGGATTTTCCATGAAACCTTTGAATGCAAGCTCTGTTCCATTTTTTAAGGTTTCTTTTTTCAGAAAAACTTTTCTTTCACATCTCATCACATTGTCACAGCCCAATCAAGCCTAAACCCACAGCACTCACAGAAGTGGAGTGGCTGGATTGCTAAGGTCTGGAATAAATAATGCCTTTTGGCCCCTCACTACAAGAAAGACATTGAGGTGCTAGAGCGAGTCCAGAGAAGGGCAGTGGAGCTGGTGAAGAGTCTGGAGCACGTCCTATGAGGAGCAGCTGAGGGAGCCAGGGTGTTTACCCTGGAGTGAAGAAGACTGAGGGGAGACAATATTGCTCTTTTCTCTTAAGAGCAACAAGAGGAAATGGTCTCCAGTTATACCAGGGGAGTTTTAGATTGGATATTAAGAAGAAAATCCTCACCAAAAGGGTTATCAAACACTGGAACAGGCTGCCCAGGGAAGTGGTTGTGACATTCTTAAAGGTATTTAAAAGTTGTGTAGATGTGGCACTTACTAGGAACATGTTTTACTGATGGATTTGACTGTGCTGGGTTAGTGGATGGACTTGATGAACTTAGAAGCCTTTTCCAGTGTGACTTTATGATTCTATGATTCCTGCTGGTTGGCAGCACATCTGAGCCCAGTGCACAGCTCTTGCACCTCTTGTGTCCCACTGCACCATCACCCTGACACCAGCAAGATCTTCTGCAAAGACAGAGAACAAGTCTTAGGGTTGATTCAATTTTTAGGTACAAGCTGCTCTCTGGCTTGGAGTCAATACTTCTCTACTCCATTTGGATGGAGATTGAAACTATAGCCGGTGGCAAGGATTGCTGAGGGAGGGAAATTGCATGGCTAAGATCTAAAGGTGGCACTAAATTTCATCCGTCTTTGTTTGAGGGAAGGCTTTCCTGGCCCAAAATGCTCCAGTACATAAATTTGCCTGCTTCAAAATATATTTTTCATATGGATAAGGGAGCAGTCAGAGTTACAGTCTGAATAAGGATCTTATTAAGAGATGCCAGTAATTAATTAAGGTTACATGTTTTATTCCCTAATCCATATTTTAAACCTTACTCACAACCTCTCACATGACAATACCCTTTCTCCTGTGTATATGGCAGAGGTGTTTGCACAATGAGGAAATGAGTTGTTCGGTTACAAAATACTTAAACCCTAAGTCCTGGTAGAATATGAAGGCAAATGGTTGAACATATTCATGTATGTTTTTCTGTTCAGCTGAAATGGGAAATTCCTCTCTCAGGCAGAGAGAGTTGCTGCTGAGATCCTTGAAAGGCTCCACATCGTGATGAAAGTTGCATTTAAAATTAGACCTCCTGCCTCATGGTCATCCAGGCAGTTCCTGCTGCAGGAAAAAAATCAGATTAATATACTGGAAAACAGTATTTAATTCTTTAATTTTGTCTTGCGAAGACAGTAAGTGATTCTCAGGGCAGGATATGGTGGACTTCATCTTGACCCTGTCCACTCACACCAGTCTGAATATGATCTGATGCTTTGTAAGCTGCCATGAACTTTAGAACTTGATTAAAAAAATAGATTTCATTCACATTTTCTATAATTATTGTAGAATCAATGGATATTTACTTCTGCTTAAAGGAGTTTCCTTATATCTTGTAATTCCATTGGAAACAAAAGTGTGAACCCTGAGTTTACTATAGAGGTCATAAAATAAGTTCTTCAAGCCATGAAAAACTAAAAGTTTCAATATAATAAAATATCATCATACCATGCAGTTTTAGGAATGTATATGTGCATATTCATGTGTATATATGTGTGCTTTAGTGCAAAATATAATGAAACAAAATGAAGAGCAGTTTATCTTTACTCATGGGTGCCACTCTTCACCTGATTCTCCTTCTTCTCCAAGCCTTCTCACACATTCCTTACTGTCCCATTTTCCTTTTTATTTTTTTTTGCATACCTGCCAGATTGTTTTTCTGCCCACAGAAAAAAATCTGGCATGTCTGTCACTGTTTATATAGTTGCCAGCACAACTGTTCTCACTTGCTTCTTAGTTTTCTGACAATAATACCAGACTGGATTTGAAAGTACAGTGATGCTTAAAAATAGTGACAAACTTAAAAATACCAAAGTATTAAATACCAAGCACATATACTTTTATTTCTTTCCATTTCTATGCAAAAATTCTTGCTTCTCTTCATTTTTCCTGCTTGTATGACCCCTTCAGAGTCGCAGAAGCCAGCAGCAGTCAGCTGAATTGATTGTGCATTCATTCACCACCTCTGCATGACCTTGTCACACTGAGCTTTGCACCAGGCTGGCTGACCTGCCATTTAATGGCTCCCCACATCCGTTTTGAGAAAGAAACTGAAATGGAAATATAGAAGGCAAAATACCTTCTTTTTTTTTTTTTTTTTGGCCGTTTTTTCTCCATCCCCCTGCCCTCCTCTCACCCTTTCAGGAATGTCATGCATACTAAACACCATGGGAGGGGGGGAGAGGGGGGATGAAGCCCTCTTCAAGATATGAATGAGATTTATTTTCTTTAAGTCATCTATTTAAAGAGTTAGTGATTCAAAGTTAGTCCTTCCAGGCTCTCTCGCTGCAGCCATACAGGGAAATGTGCACCTCAAGGGCCAAAGACCCTAAGACTAAGGTAAGTGTCCACAGTGGGTCAGATAAATTCTCTATGGAAGTATCTGTTTCTCATTGTTGACTATAACTCAAGACAAATTTACTCATTAAAATTAAGGCAAGTGCACTCCACACTCAATACACCAAGGAGAAATATAGTCCCACACTGAAATGGATGAAGGGCTGAAATGGTTAATCTGTTGGTGAGTACAGCTGATATTATTCATAACTTACTAAGCACGATGGTTATATGTGCTTTTGCAAGGTGCAAAAGTAGATATTTGGTCCAAGCAGTATTCTTACTAGATTATATCATGGAAGCTTAAGTGGATGTGGAATTCATTGCTGTAGTTGAGGACAAATGTGGTTTTCTTCCATTTCCCTGACTGTATTTACTCATTCCATTTGCCTGAAGGGTTGCTTCTGAGGGGTTTTGGCTGCATATTTGAACTATATATGCATTTGTTGAACAGACATCGTAATTCATGGGTAATATTTCTTTCCAAAAGAAAATTTTTAGTCTTTTTCCTTACTCCAACTTAAAAAAAAAAAAAAAGAAGAAGAAAAAAAGGAAAATTATTAATCTCATCTGGGAAAAGTAGACCTCCAAGCAAGTAAACTAGTGAAAACAAACTGCTCTAGGGAAGGAACTACATGTTTCAAAACAGTTAGAATGTTTTAAAAACAAATTATAGATTTCTTTTTTTTTAAAGGAAATAATCCTGGCAGTAATTTTGATATTAAGCACGATATGTTCTACTGAATAACTTAATAAATTGCCTGACTTTAAGCTCACAATTAGTCTCACTATCTATTCACATGCTAAACGTAATACTTATGCACTTTGTTAAACATAGATATGCTGCCAGAAAGTGTCACTGTAATTAGATTGTTACAGCTGTGTGTATTTGAATATTCCTGCATAATTTCCCTGATTAGCATGATCGTTATTAAGGGCACCTTCTTTCAGACAATACAATTGGGGTTTTTTACAAGCTGTCTTTAGTGAAAAAACAGATTTTGCATATAGTGGGAGGTACCTTTTACGATGTCTATGATCATTCATGCTACCATATTTTTAAGAAAATACTGCACTCTGCAGGTGAAAACTCTTCCTCCATCTTGTAGCATGCTGGAAAGGTTTCAGTAAAGAAACAGATTCTCTCTGGTGATCAGTTAGTATTTTTTAAGCAAGAAAGTGCATTGTCTGCAGCATCCTTATAAATTGGAACAGGTCAAAGGATAGCCAAAAGTACATAGCTATTATGCAACATTTCCTGTAAAGAGTGTAATTACATGATAAGCACAGTTTGGCAGTTCATGTTACTTGCAGGGCTCACTAGAAAGTTCTGTGTCAGGTCTAAACACCTTTTTCCATTTCCTCCTGCGAATCCCACAAATTGAATTTCCAGCTAGAAATAGGAGCAGTCAGTAAGGCTTAGCCCCAAGCCTGCACTCCTAAAGTGAATCCCTTGCCCCTTCACCCCTCCTCCTCACTTTCTTGCAGTCGTATAATCTCTCCCTCATTTCTGTTTTCTGATTCCTGGCCATTAGATGGCAATCCTGACCATCATCTACTTTCCTTATTCTTGTCCTCTCATGGCCAACACGCCTGTGTGCCAATGCTCCAAAGAAAACTTTTTCTTGTCCCTCTCTGCCTTTCTTATCTATAGCAGCAGTAGTTTTGCAGAGGCTGGTTGTTAAACCTGATGGTGGTTAACAGGGGAGAAAGGAATTGTTTCTGTTCAGAGGGAGAGCGTTGTCCTGGGCATAAGAAATGTGCCCTCCAGCTGGAAAAGGCAGCATTCCATTAACACTGCCAGAAGCTCTCCTCTGACCTTTTTCTTTCCAGTCTTCCGCAATTGCACCAAGTGACAGGGCTCTGGCTGATGTTTCAGAGGCACTGTGTTCACAGCTTTGTGCCTGTGAAGTTAAAAAGTTGCAGGTAAATCTATTCATATCCAAGGTTCAGATTAAAGCAGAAATATGATGCAAAGTCTTTTAGTTGAGAATCTCTGTCACGACTTTCCCTCTTGGAAGGGGTTTGAAGCTTGGCAGATGAATCACTCAGGTCAGTTGCTGACTTTGTCCATATTATAGCCCCTAAAGAAGTTTACAGTGTCGGTATCAAATAGGGAATTTCCAGCCAGCATTACTTACCCACAGGTACACAGACAGGAGCTCCATCATTTTTACATGTCAGAGTACTGGGCTGAGATGTTTCCATAAGCATCTTCTTCAGGCAGTTCTGCAGTCCCTGCTAGCCATGTGCCCTGAAACTATGGAAGCCTGTCAGGCTGTCAACTCCCCTTCCTCATAGTCCAGGTGCAGACTACATATGTAGGAGGGACAGCAATCAGTTTGTTTTCCCAGTCTGAAATGGCTCTGACTAGTATCTTCCAAATCTAAAACTCAAGCACATTTCCCTGAAAAACATCCCCTTTCTTTTTTTCTTTCTGAATGATCAACTCGCCTTAAACTCTTCCATTATCCAGACAAAGTCTTCCAGTATCTGGTCTGGTCATGTGAGTGTGCTTAGCCAAAATAGCTGCATGTGCTACACAGAGTAAGTATCTTCCTTCTGTGATCCCAAAACAGCATGAGAAACTGTCCATAATGCATGGTCAGCCGTCTCCAAAAAGCATTTTGCTTTATTATTTTGCCTGAATTGAGAAATATCCATAGCTTTTCCCTGCTTCCTAGCTTTGTTGCCTGGTTTGCAATACGGATGTGGTTTTTTCCAATATGTGCCTTTTCTTCTTCTCATGAAAGAAGGTCAGAGCTGCACACCATGACCTGCCCACCTAACAGCCAAGACACACAGTTCAGGTGAGGCTGGACATGGAAAAAGAACTAGAGACTGGGGGGTGCGATGGGATTTGGTGAAATTAGATGGTTGAGCCCAGGAAGTGTGGAAGGAAAACATCATTGTGTGGCTTGGAATTGATGCCGCCTAGTGCAACAAGCAATGCTGAGACTGTACAGCCATTTCTAATTTTTGCATTTTCAAAATCTTGAAGACTAAACCTCCATCTTCTAATTTTGTTTCCTAATACTATTTCTAGCTTTGTATTTATAGGCCCCTACTGTGAGGAAATTAGTCAGCTGCTATGCCATTTCTGGGGGGAGTTTCCCTTGACTGACTTTACGATTTGTTCTGATGGGAGTTTGTCACACTAAAGCAAAAGTAAAAATAATGCTATTTGCTTGGTTGGTAGTATATTTGAGGAAAATAATTTTTTATAAGGTATTGATATATTTTACACACTTTTGCCACTGTTGATAAAGGATTTATGTTGAAATCTGAAACTCTGTCAGTCTATGTAGTTGAGGAATATTTTTGGTCATTGATGGCCTTTAATATAACATCCTTTTCTTCTCCTGAGCAGCTGAGGGAGAGATGGGAATTTTAACAAAGCAGACAGGTAGTAAAAACAATCTTTCAAAGATAGCCAAGCTTTGCTTCTGAGGCTACTAAAACATAAGAAAAGCAAGTCAGAAGTAGTGATACTTGCTAAATTGGTAGTTTGCCTTCTTTTTTTGGATATGAAAATGACATTTTAAGTGGCCTGGACTATGTCCTTGTATATCTCACTGTCTTTAAAAAAATTATAAGACAGTAAAGGCAACATAGGAACAGAACATTAAAAAAATTATAAGACAGTAAAGGCAACATAGGAACAGAACATTGACCTGGAAATAGAAATATGTTATCTCTATGGACCAGAAATTATGAACACACAGTTTTGTATGTGAAAACTCCTTCTGCATGTTTCAAAATCTTAACTTTTCCCATGATGCTGTCCTGAAAAAGGCTGTTAAAAAGCAAACCCAAAAAGTCTGTTTGCCTTTTTAGCAGAAAAGTTTTTCGGAAAACTGCAAGTTATGGAACAGTACCAGTAGATGGTACTGAAGAATATGCAGGAGAGTTCCGTCGTTTAAGGCTAACATGACAGTACTGGTCTGCCTAGAAAATGGCTTTCTCTACATAGATTTTTCTATTACCTGTTTCATTATTGCTATCAGCTATCCTTGTAGAAATAGATTTTACATTTTTTAGTGTCACAAGATGACGTTAGGTAGCATGCATTATTGAACTGCCCTATAACCATAATTAAAAATAAGGAATGAAAAGAATCAATCACAAGTGGAACTTCCTGCCAATCACAGGAGCATGGATTTTGTGAAATGTCATTCTCCAGAAGGTCTATCAGAAGAACAACATCTACACTGGAAAGGGAACAAACTAGTTTGAGGTAAACATACTACTGATGCTTAGCCTACTAATGGCATCACAGAGCAAATCTTTTTCAAGGATCCCCAATGGTCCATTCTGATCAATAGTTAAACAAAGATACACAGTCGTGTTAGTTTCAACTCATTTGAATCTAAACATCAACACTGAAGGAAAATCAAAATGGGATCTTTCGGCAGGTTGCAAACGCACCCATGACTGCTGGGGAATTTTCTCCTTCTACCAGCTACCAGTAGTGACACCTCCTAGCAAACATGAGTCAGAAAGTTTCTGATTTCTCAACTTTCCAGTGAGTGTCACTAAAGTTAATTATAGAAAGAGAATGTGAATGATGATTCTTGGTCTGTTTTGCCACCATTTTAAGTAGCAAGGAAATAACAATAAAAAATGAAACTACTTGTGGAAACTCCCTGAATCTGGAAGAGTTAATTTCTTTGTTGAAACAGGCTTTTTGTTAAATTTAAATGGATGGTGAAAATAGCTAGTGGAAATTCTGTAGTTTTGACAAATCCTTTTATTGACAATATTTAGTAAAATAAGCTTGATGTTGTAGATGTGATACCTCTGAAATTTTCAAAACTAGGTTATTTTACATTCTAGCATTGAGCTGAAGTTTTATTTTAGAATCATTAATCAAATTGTTAGTAAAAGTTTTGTAAAAAGTGAATTTAAAATTAAATTAAAAGATAAATTAGTTCCTTTTGAATTCAGGATTTGACAAATTTTCCATATTTGTTTGGGAATAATTTTTTAATGTTTCAGATTTTTTTGGCAAGGTAGAAGACTGATTCAGCACTGCTTATACTATAAGGAGCAAAATAGTGGAAAACTGACTTTATTAACTCTTTTAACAAATTTTTGAAGTGTCTGATATATTTCAGTCTCAATTGCATAGCTTTTTTTCTACATTGCTTATGGAAGCACGGATAATGGAGATGAAAGGACAACACCTTAGATAATTCAAAGATCTAAAGGAGGCAGCGCAGATTATTCACACTCGCTGGTTTTAAGATCAAAGGTACCTGCCCACGTTCTCAGGCTCCCCTTGTAGTCAGTGGAGATGCTCATTCTCCCAAACATTAGGGCTTGGTGCTTTCAGAAGAGCTTGTGTCTGACTGTAGAGGAGCCAGACCAGTCAACATTTACAATGCCATATGAGAACAATTTCCGCTTGTGAAAAAGAGATTGATGAGGTGATTATTCTAATTAGCACAAAACTAAAACACCCTGGATGTGTAACAGTTTAGCAGCAGCCTATGTTATATGTATTATTTAATTTAAATAGTCTCCAAAAGCATATACCCATAACTGTGTCCCAGCTAATCTACTTGTACCATTGCAGTTGCAGGCAGATTTTCCACTAAGTTCAAAGAAGACAGGCACAAAAAAGCTGATTTTATATGGAAATAAATTTTTTTCCCCTTAAATTCAGAAGTCCATAAGGTTATTATCAAGCAAGAAATAAAAAAGAAAGATTATTTTTAGAAATATTACTATCTTCTTTGGGAAAGACAGAAATGTTTCCCTTATGAGAGAAATGTATTCCTTTAGAGCAATTAATATTCTAAGGAGCAAACCCATGTCTGTTGATGAAGCCCCTAAGTGCCTCCTTGTGTGCTTCCTCTGTGTTTCTTGTCTATTATTAAGTAGTGCTGTTTCAATCACTTTAAATAAATGATATCTATGAACTGTGAAAAGTCTGGACTTCCACCACTGCTTTTATACCTTTGGGGAATTAAATAAGAGAAAATATAAATCCAATTTCCATTAGACAGGAATATATACTGAAAGATGAGCAGGTGGTTGAGTACTTTGGGGGACAGGGAATGATGTGAACTGTGAAAAATTATTTCAAAACGAATAATTAAACAGGAAGAATAAATTAGTCTAATGCTAGCAAAGACAAAAAGCATTTAGGAACTCTATTGGCAAGTGAGATCATAATTGTTTAAGCTGCTTAAATCTGTAATATTTTACCCTCAAAAGTCATCAGTATAACATTTATGAATGCAAACTTCAAGTTACGTGATAATATCATACTTCTCATTAAATCAAGTCAAAGTTTTATAGATTCTGACTCTTCCAAACTTCTGCAGTCTTTGCAGAACTATTTTCCAGTCAAATTACAGCTCCCTTCTCAATTCAGGTGATTTCTCCATTTTGGTGAAACAGTTTCTTAAGGTGAAGGCTGATTTTTCTGGCCTGCCACTCACCGCAGTCTGTATAAAATCTGCTGTACTGGCTTCCATTTTCTGTAAGTCCTGCTGTTTTCACACTGCCAGAAAAGACCTTTAGCCTTTCCCACCTCCCAGGCCCTTTCCTCCAGGCACTGCACGACCTCCTTTCCTCCAGACCAAACTGAAGCTTGGTGCTTTCCCTGTTGGTTACCACTGGCTGTGGCAGGATAGCTCACCATGATAAGACCTCAAATCCAATCAGAGAATGCATACAATGCAAGCCACCATGAAAGTTCAACTGCTGGTGCCAGAATGCTGTCTTGGTGTTGAATTAAGCTAAAAGTAATCTGGTTTACCAGACTTCAAATACACATCCTACTTTTCGAAGCAGGATTTGACAGATAAGCTAGTCTGCTGGCCTGTAAATCTGTGACTACCAGTCAATCACTCTATACTGTTAAAGTCCAGTCCCTTTCATACAGTCAGACTCTTCTAACATAATCCTTCTTGGGGTGTATGTGTGGAGATTCTTCCCTTAGGTGGGGACACCCTCCAAGGATGCTTCTTGAGGTTGAGCAAAAGAGATCTCCCCATGAGCATTAGTTTGGGTGAGTTACAGCAAATCTCTACTTAATAATTATTTCTCCTTGCTGTCTTTAATATAATTGCTTCATTATAGTGCACTGCCCTATCTTATACTATACTCCTAGTAGTTTTAGCTTTTATATTATATAGTAAATAATTCTGATCAATATCTTTTGTCTGAGCATTTGTTATAATAAATGGTTCATTTTATATAAACATTCTCATTTTGACAATTATGAAAACCTGTGGGACAAAGTGGTCCAGTCACACATCTGTAATTCCTTAAATTGAAACCACTGACATAATCCAAGGCTAAAACTGGATTCATCTGAAGCTAGACTCCTCTCTGAGGAGTTTAGAAAGCAAGGGAGTCCTTTTTGCACCTCATGACTTAATGGTAGGGCTTGTTTAATAAATTTTGACTAAACCTTCCACTCCCACCCACAACACTCGGTGTGTATGGAGTTTTGTGTGGCCATGGATGCAGAGCCAGGGAATTTGTCAGGCAGGGCTATTGTAGCAGTCAAAAGAATAAAACAGAAAAGTAACATAATGCTGAAACCTCATTTGGTGACATAATTCTGCATTCACTCTGCTCTACGTGCTTAATGCTCTGGTATTACATAGATAACAGCAGTTGCCAGTCGCGGAATGCTTATGTTAACATTTACATACATTCCTTTAAAGAAATCAGGGATTGCACAGGCACAGTCACAAGGATTCACTTGGTAGCCCAGTTGCACTAAATAATATTACCTATTAGATAGGAAGGTTGCTTGCTTAATGTGATGAAAGTGGCAATAAAAACAGAGATTAACTATACTGTTGGCCTCCCAAAAAAGTCCATCAGAAAGCTTGGAAGACTTGTTATGTTGGTGTAAAAATACCCGAAAGACAGAAATGCAGTTGTCAAGATGATTAAATATACATATTTTTATAATATAAATTATTATGATTGCTAACATTATATGACATTTGTTTTTTCTTATACCTAAAATTTTGTTTTTCAGCTTAAATGCTTTATCTGAGGGTTTTAGTCTGTGCTTTCCTTTCAAAAAGCACTGCAGTTTATTGCTGTTTATAAATGGTTTAGATAAATGCTGTGAACAATCAAGAAATTTCTGATGGGGAATATTATGAATTGGCATATGTCAAAATACACCAGTCTACAAGGATCTCTTAATTGATTTACATAACTGTTGTCTCCATCTGTCCCTAAGCAGCTGAGGTAGTTTCCATCAAACTATAACTTTTGTAGAGAGCTGTGGACTAAGATAGTCTCTGTGAGTGTAAAATAACTTTATGAGTAGCTGAGGCTAAAAGAAACCACTGAGCTCATATAGTACAATTTCCTTTGCTCAGAACAGTATCAGCTAGGACAGGTTGCTCATTGTGTGCAGCTGCATTCTCAATATCTCTTAGCAGACTCCAAAACCTCTCCAGGCAACCCATTTCACCTTTTGAAGACAAGGGTTGCAGCTCTGCTTTTTGCAGGATACTCAAACATCAAATGGTCACAGCAATCAAAGTTGCCCCTGACCTTCATATCCTTGACCAGTTCTTCCTTTTTTCTAAGTATAACATTACTGCATAGCACTTCAGAGAGACATCTATATGTGATTTAAAAAAAAAAGTATGAGATCTTCTGCCATCATTCTGTCCTCTTGGCATCCCCTTATTCATGTGCATAGACTTGAGGTAGGCCTCCTTAAACCTTAAATCCTGTTTTGTTGGGTTTAAGGTCTTAAAAAAAAAAGAGAGAGAAAACTTATGTATTATCCCTGCCATAGTAAAGTGCTGCTTATTTTCATCAAGATCCGATATTCCTGAAGTAGGTGATTCATGAAAAACATAATGAGAAACTAAGTCCAGTTTGTGACTGGAGAAATTGCAATACTTCACATTAGGTTGGAAGGTAAAATTGATACCATTCAAAGCTTGTTTAATGCTATTAAAAGACATATTCAAACACAATATTCTCTAAACACCTTCAACTTTCTGCTTGACAGTGAAGGAAAGCACTGTTTGAACTTTGAAGAATTTATCAAGATGTTGCACTGAATTTTTAGCAAAGATATATCATTGCTGGGCTTATCTTCTGGGAAGGGCATATTATTTACTCCAGGTCTGTATCTGGTTTTGACTGATTGTCTACTAATAGCACTCTTGTTGCTACACTGCAGTAAAGGTGATATTCTGCTGCCAGACAAAGAAATTGCATTTAGCTTAGTGAAAGACTGAAATTAACTTGTGTGATAAATAAGATTCCCAAACTGCAGTTAGGAAGATTTTTCAGATTTCTGAAGGGCTTTAGCTATTCATCATAAAGTCCTTGAACATCAAACCTCTTAAATATGGTTACTGAAGGGAAGGAGGTTGCAGGAGTAGTCAGACATGTTTATACACTTGAGTTTGCACTTTTCTTCTGTGATTAAATGATGAGTCAAGAAGATATAAACAGCATGGAACAAAAACTCACCCCAGGCCATTGTCTTTTGTTGAGCAGTTGAATTCAAGAAGAGCAGGTTTTAGACATAAAGCAAGCTGTTAGTTGTAGCTG
The DNA here is from genome assembly GCF_047495875.1 of Pithys albifrons albifrons. NCBI lineage: Eukaryota > Metazoa > Chordata > Aves > Passeriformes > Thamnophilidae > Pithys > Pithys albifrons. The sequence continues at coordinate 11,053,627 of NC_092458.1, forward strand.
GTGTTAGGCTTCTCTATCAGCTGTGTCCTGGGTATGAGTGAACAAAGGATGGGGTTTGGGGAGCAGCACTCCATGCACCCTCAGTAGCAGACCCTGCATTGTGCTGCTTCTGGCCCCCAGGCACAGATGCCCCAGTGAGGGAGCACTTTCCTTCAGGAGGGTCTTCACAGAGTTATGGTTGCAAGGTGTGGAAGAAGCAATGCTCTGTGAAGAAAGGGTTGGGATTTTAAGGGGGTTCATTGTTTTGGGGGACACTGCAGTTTTCAGTTCTTTTTCTTCAGGGAAGAATCTCCTCCAATATTTCTGTCATTCTATAAGTGCTGAAAGAAATGTTTTTGATGGAAAATGTTCAATTATTTCTCAAATACAGAGTAGTTGAAAGAAATGGAAGCCCAGCTGGTATTTTACATAAATGGGTTTCATCAGCCAGCAAATTCCCTAGGATTTGCAAAGTTAGCAAAAGATTCATCTTCAGTTTTCACCATTTTCTTGCATAAATCATGAAGCATTTAAAGTCCCTTTGGATTGTGGTACCTGTGTAGATTTATTTTCATCAAATTGCTCAGGCCCTGAAAAGAATATTCTAAAAGTTTCTTCTTGCAGTTATCTGAGAGTTTCATCAGTTACATCCCCACATTCTCCTTTCAAATGATGTATACTAGAGCTAAGAATGACAGAGGAATTGTCCATTACAACATTGTGGCAGCATTTTGGATTCTTGGATGTAGCAGAATTTTGGAAATATCAAAGTACAATTCATAACAGTCTTGTGACTGATGCATTCAGATTTTCTTTTAAAAAATAGACTTTTATTTTCCTGTTAACGTGTACTTAGCACGAGCTTGAAAAAAGTCATAACATAAATACACACATTCATGGACTGTTTTTTATAGTGACATTAGTATACCTTGATTTTGCTATTCAATACAAACAAATAGAAAGAGAAGCTAGCAACTGAATTTGGATTCATGGAGGGTCATTGCACAACAAGGACTGCAAAGTTCATCTGGCTTTTCTTTGCTATTGTTAGAAATTAGATGCCTTTCTAAATAAATACCAATAACACAGACAATAGAGACTATTTAACAGGAATAGGATTTATTGCTTATAGTAGATAAAAACACTAGAAATCATTCATCTCTCTGAAAGGCTGATCAGACTTCTGTTACTTTAATATATTTGCACATGGGAATGTGTTTGTATTGCTAATATAATATTCCAAAGATAGATGAAGACAAGAAAAAGGCTCACATTGAATGTGTGAGATCAGGCTTATAGCACCAGCACTCAGGCATCTTAATTTCCCTTGTCAGCTTTGTTCCTTTCCTTTTTTTTGTTTTTTTTTTTTGTTTGTTTTGTTTTGTTTTTTTGGAAGGAAGATAAAGTACCATAGAAAGAGAAATGTACAAGTCTCAAAACTACTGTAATCTTTTGAAGCACAATAATATTTATAAGGAAAGAAAAAGCAAAAATATGGCAAATGTTTAAGGACATTATTATGCAAAATAGTGCATGCATATGCTTAGAAAGAAGCTATTTAAATGTTGCAGATGATTTTCAGATAAGGAAACATACAAAGAAGAAAAAAGGGGAAGAATGTGAGATGAAAGAGATGAAAAGGCTGTCATCAAAGGGTGGTCATTAAAATTCTGATTAAGTGGTAATATGGTAGCTGTTTAATTGGTCTAACCACAGAAAAGATTGCGCTCTACAATTAAAATGCAATAAAACTAGTTTTTAAAATATAAAGAATAGCCAAACATATTATCATCATCATTATTATTATTATTATTATTATTATTATTATTATTGTTATTATTAAGTTTAAAAATATCCATAGGATAAGATTATTATGCTTCAATGGAAGCCCTCAATATCAGATTAAAATACACAGTTGTCTAAACAAATATATTTGTAAGAAATATTGAAAAGTTCTTGTTTTTCACCATTACAGGATTGCCTGTGAGACTTCATAAGGCAATCTCATCTTGTGTTATACTAAAAAGCATACATTTTCATAAACAATTTTCCAGAAGCATCATGATTTTCCAGTCAGAAGCTGTGAGATTGATTCCAATGACATATACACAAAGCTATGTGTGACTAGAAATCTGTGCTAGGGAAAAGCAGACTCGGCTTCTGATTTCTCAAATTCTTGGCAGCATTGTCTGTGCTTTTGAAAATGAAAATACTCATCTTCTTTATCTCTCTGATATAAAAAATAATCTATGCATCATAATGGCAAAACTGGAAGCTGTCATTTACTGATCAGCTGACCCAGAGGGGCCAGTGTGTAGACAGAAGTGATCTGTGTTTTTCTAGCGTTTGTCCTGTACTAACTGGAAGTCACACTGACTTTAAAAGTCACTTCTATACTGAGCTGGTGTAGGAATATAACAAAGGAAGACCAAGTAGGACACAGTAACATGATGAGTTGTTATGCCAGAAAAGATTACAAAGCTGGTGATCTATTCAGGAGGAAAAGTAAAAAGGAGAGGAAATTATCTGAGCACTGGGCTCACACAGCTATGCTTCTCTGCTTAGTGCCTTAAATATTTATGTACAAATACATACATGGCACAAAGGACTCCAGCCCCAAGGTTTTCCTCATGTATGTGAACATTTATATCTATTGCTCTCATAGATCTTAAAAGTAGAGTGCACACCTCTAGATACTTCACGGGTTGTTTAAAATATTATTCTCCAGGGCAATGCCGCCAGTAAGGTAGTAAATAACATAGGCATGAATTTGAAATGCCTGTCCTGAGTATTATAAATAAAAGTATAAATATTTATTTTGTTTTTTATTGTACAAAACCTTTAGCTTTGTAGATAATTTATTCCCTCCAGCCTCAGAGGGCTTTAACAGGTCCTTTTCTTTCCTTCACTTGGACAACCTATTTAGAGAAAGTACCCAGCTGCTTAGGTGGCTGGAACTTGTTTCAGTTTTAATTTTGGTGGCATTTGGGATATGATATTGCTTATGATTATGTTTGAGGTTTATGAAGATGTTTGATGGCTTGAAATTTCCACAGCATTTTCTCTGAAAATGGTTGTATCATTAGTGAGTCCATCAGAGAGTGCAGCTCACTGAGATGTTTATAAAAGCCTTATAAAAGAGAAAGAAACACAACAGTACCACCTCCAGATGTTTAAATACCTCACGTCCAAAGACTCCAGGACCACCTTAACAATAGGGTGTGTGCAAAGTTTTTCTTCTACTAAACGGAGAGTATTTGTTTCCTTCCCTCCTTGATAATCAGAGCAATAAATTGTTCCTCTGTGAGGAGGCAAGCTGCACCCAGATTTCAGCACGAATTTGAATAAAGCCTCTCAGTGTTTCTTCTGCTCTGCTAGACACAACTATTAAAGACAAATTCATAACTCATAGGATTTGCAGCAGATTCTGAGTAGCCAAAAAAGACCGAAAATAAACACGAAAAAAAATTACTCTGAATTGAGCAATTGCAATTTACTAACCACAACCCCAACCTCTAATCAGAAAAGAAAAAAAAATTCCATTCTTTTTGCCGCTGACATGAGGAGAAGGATCAGTCCTGGCTGTGCTGTATTCACCTCGATAGACATAAACACACCAACATCTGCTCAGATTGGTGGTTAGATGCATAAACGGCAGGAGGTGGGCAGGACTGCAAGCATGTCTCTCTCCTAAGGCAAGCCTCCTACTGCTTGGCATAAGGGTGCCCCTGCTCATTGTGCTGCCTGTATTGAACTCCACCTTAAGGTGCCTTTGTCTGACCCATACCCTGTAGGAGAAACCTGGCTGAAGGCTGTGAATTATCTCCTGTAGTTGCCTCTTGCCTTAAAGATCATTGTCTTTTAGGGTTTATGTGCCTTTGAGGATTCCCCTCAGGTGGGCTGAAGTTATTAACCTTTTTTGTGCCTGGTTATCTGTTCAGCCAAGTTCTGTGATAGTTTCATGAAGGGAACAGAGCCACACAAAAACTGATGTGGCTGAATACCAAGGCCTACAGGGAGAGCAAATATGGAAAAATGGTCCTAGTAATTGCTTGCAGCCAGTGTGAGAAGGGCATAATCACCTGAAATCTTCAATAGCAATGTCTCGTTAATAATTTTAGTAGCTTAAATATTAACTGGGCATTGTTCTGGGAGATCCTGAGAGAACTCCCTTTGGCAAGATGAGGATCCCTCTGTCTTCTTGTTATCTCAAAGCATTTTATAGATACAAAATGATTAGCAAAGCAATTCTCATTATCTACATTAGAAAGTACTCATAGGTCACTTAGAATGAGCAAAAAAATATCCTACACATGAGGAATAAACACTCTTAAAAGCAGAAATTTTTTTGAACCTTAGGGTAATGTCTTTCTTTCCATATCTTGTAAGCAGCATCTGTCTGTGTTGTCCCAAATGTGGGGGCAAGCAGCACCTTTCTGTTTCCTGGACATGCTGTACCTAGCTGCTGGCCAGCTGCACCTGTGTCCCAGGACCTTCCCTCTGGGCACAGAAGGACGTGCTTCTCCCCATTTCCTCCATGCCAGGTTAAAGATCAGTGAAGCTTGGTGCTTTTCTGGGTGTCCTACACAATGTGTGTATCATCAGGAGTGTTTTGTGTGTCCATGAACATACAGCCAGGCCTTTTCCTGGCAGAACCAGTGAGTGTACTGGGTACCCCAGAAAATATGTTTTGTGATTTCTGACACAATAATGCTCATAAATAGGAAATCAAGTGAATCTCTGCAGACCACATCAGTGTCTGCTTGGCACCAGAATGTGCTGGTTCTTTTTGGATCTCAGAGGGAAAGGCAAAAGCACTATCAAGAAAGTTAACCACGTTATTAATATCCCACAAAGAGGGAGAAATTAACAGCATCTTATGCCCCCTCCTGTGCTGGGATCGCCAAAATGATACTATGTAAGGTAGACCTCTGGCCCTGCCATGTCACACTGCTCAGACTTCACATCTGTGGTGAAGTTCACCCGCACTATAGTTTTTCGAGGTTTTATAGGATTTTCTTATAAGCAAAGCAACTCTATTCATCATATTTACTGTGGTAGAAAAGAATGTTTATAGGAAAACATGATGCTTCAAGATAAAGTCAGGAACATGCTTTTGGCATCATGGTTTGGAACAAATAGGTACTGCCTGTAGGCTCTTTGGTTTTGTCAAGCTGGCTGTAAGGGGCACGGGCAGCATGGCACAGTCCTCACAGGCAAATCCTATATAGTAGAGCAGGGTTTAGCACAGGCCTGCACTGCAGTTAAATGCCTCCCTGACATCCGATCCCATCAGATCTCGGAAGCTCAGCAGGGTCAGCCCCGGATTAGTACTTGGATGGGAGACCTCCTGGGAAATGCTGAGTGCTGTAGGTTCTAGTCCTGAGGACTTCACTGGCACTGTCCAAGCTCACTCAGCCGTGGCAGATGAACCTCAGGACTTAAACGGTGGTGCCAGTTCTGCACACGCTGTGCCTCACCTAAAATCCACTGCACAGGCTGGAAGGGCACACCCACGTGGGGAGAGCCCTTCCCAAACCTTCATTCAGCGAAGCTGAGCCACACACACACTGCTCAGGGCAGCTGCAGCCTGGGTGGTTATCTGCTCCATGTGCAATAGTTTGCCTTGTAGGACACCCCCGTCTCTGGGTTATTGTGCAGGTGGTTGTTGTTGTCTGTGGTATAAAGGTGTTAGCAGGCTGTGTCCGTCTGATGAAGGCATGATTTTGTCCATCTGCCTTTTCACTGCATGTCTTTTCAAGTCCTGCAAGGCTCTCTTAGCACGCTGAAACTCAGATCAAGGTACCAAGGACATACTATTGCAACACCACATCCTACATAAATCTCTGAAATCCTGTTAAGCCTTACCAGCAGAGCGAGACAGGAATCTCCAGAAGAGGCATCAACAGTCATGATAAAGCCAAAAAACTGTTCATTCTGCTTCACATGAGTAAATGCACTAGAGGGTGTTAAGTCAAAGGCTTTCACTTTGTTGCTTCGCACAACTATCATAGTAAGTATGCTTCAGTGGGGATTGTTGCCTGTTTAATGTGGGATTTAACAAGATGTGTTAGGTTACGGATATTTTAAAATGCATGTCTTTCCCATATCTATCTGTTGACTGATAAAACTTTAAAGTAGTTTCCTTAGAACACTGATTCCTCAGGAGGATTAGTGCTTAGATGGTTGTCTCTGTATGTAAAAAAGGCATTCCAGAGCAAGCTAAAAACCTTCAGGCAAAGGAGATTTTCAGTAAATGGCAACTGAGATGTCCTGCCTATTGTGGCTCAACTCAAATAGTTCTAGATTTCTATTTTTTTTTAATTCAAATCTACAAGTAAAATTCAATATACTGATTGATAGATTTAAATATTTTAAGTCACGTAGATTGATTTCAGTGACATTCACAGCCTGACTATTGCAATTCATAGACAGATTCAATCAGGCAATTTTCCCAAACCTGGTCTGAGTTTAAACTGCTCTAAGTTAATGAACATGAGGCTTTTGATGCTCAGATCTAGTGTTTTTCTAGGTCAGGTACTCTGGGGTCTGAGAGCAGCTAAAATAAATAGTCAATGCTTTTGTCCTAGCAAGTACATGAAAGGGTCGAGTAGTCATGTTTTCACAAAGTCAGTCCAACAGACTAGTCTTATCTTGTCCTCCAGGTGACATCTCACAGATTAGTTTGTGGGAGATTATTAACACTTTGAAAGATAATGAAGTTAGGTTGTTTTATTAAGTTTGTACCATAAAAAAGCCCTCACAATTTTAGAGAAAGAGTTTTTGAGTGATGTTCAGATAGCTCTTCAAAGATATCACAGAAGATTTAATAAATTTGAAGATATTAGAGAGGAAAAAGACAGTGCAAGGTTTAGTAGTTTTTTTCTCAAAATTTAAAGATAACACCATCCAGAAAGGTCAAACTCTGCAAGAATTTTTCAAAAGCTATTTCATAACTGAAATAATTAAATACAAGTTGTACAAACAGTTCAGGTGCAACAGTTGGGGAACAGCTGGTGTTAATTCAAGAGTTTAATTTGTTAAAGGTTTTGCAAAGCCAGCAATTGTTTGGATGGAAGTGTTACCCATGTAGGCCTCACATACTAAATGAGCATTAAATCCCCTCAGATAATGCCTGTTTGGATCAAGAGATTCCACATTAAACAGTATATTTATATCCCACCTAAGAATACTCTTTATTTAGTTAAGCAAAGGAGGTGGAAAGCTGCTCTGGTGAAGCTGCTGAAGAAGAAAGAATGGTTGAATTAGTGAGACCTACAAAAGCCCTGTCTGCTGAAACAAATTTTTTTCCATAAGGATTGTTTTAGTAGCAGTTCTTGCTTATACAATTCTGTATGAAAAATAAATAGAATTTAAATATTCTGTAAATAGAATTGCCAGTGAGAGCAAACTCCTGGTAGTGTGAACTGCATTGCTAACACTTAGTCCTAGTGCAGCAGTGAGACATGAAAAACCCTTGTATACTTTGTGTGGCTTGATACTGAGATGTAATTTTCCTAATTCTGTGAAGTTGAAAAAAAAAAAAGGAATATAATGGGAATGACTTGACATATTATGGTCAAGATTATTCTTTAAGATTTGTGATCTTCTGAAAGATGTCATCAGAAACTGCTTGGGTTTGAATACAGGCAAATATCAAAGTGCCTGCATTATCATTTATTTCCACTTTCTGTCAAAACCTTCAAGCTTCAGTGAAGGCCTATGAAAAAAAACTGATGATTTCTGCTTCTAAAGTATGTGGTAGTTTTCTGGGATAATAAAATATTTCTGGTCCAAGAGGATCATGAAGAACAAGCAGAACAGATAGTCTTGGATGCAGACACTTTATTTCAAGGGAAAAACAGTCTGAACAGATTTTCTCAAGAGGGAACACCTGGATGCATAGCCCATTAATAAAAGCAGTGATAGTTTTGTACTGTAGTTTTAATAGTGACATTCTAGACATTCTTAATTACACAGAGCATGGATTTAAGAAAGGTCACAAGAAAAATTGTTAGCTACTTTATAAATATCATGGATTCTAGTTGTTTATGGGCTTAATAAGTTTTTCCCTCCCAGAGTTAAATAAATGACATTTCAGGAATGAATATTATCTTGTGCTGGTTTTGTGGGCAGTATTTAAGATTGCTTATACTGACTGATCAGCCACATCAGCATATAGTCTGGCACAACAGGAATAATTTGGAGAGCAAAACAAGTGGTGGTGAGGGCCCACTGTCAACATTATATGCATTTCAAGGTGTTTTATATTAGAGACATGTTGTAGCGTAGGCCTTAGACTGAATGAATGGCCATGAGCTGTGCATCTGCATAATGTTTTTCAGCTTTGTTTCAGCTAAGGGGAAACCAGAGGATGTGCTTTGAGACCATTCCACGTGATGAACCAAAGCACAGCAAGGTCAAAAAAGGGGAAGAGTTGCTTTTAATTGTGTTCACTTCATGTCTAAACAAATATGCTGCTGCAAATACTGCCTGTGACAAGAAATGGGCGTATTAGTGGCTTTTTGTCCTAAAAATGTTCAGTTGCATATAGGATCTCTAATCTGAGGAATGATGTCTATCTGCTGGGCACAAACTGCTAAAGCAGAGCAGTAATTAAGGTGTTGTCTCTGGAGGAGTATCTTCAGCTTTACCTTATTCCTTTGGTTTTGAGGACATGGTATTTCATTTAGCTGCAATGAACACTAGCCAGAAATAACCTGTTAGGACTTTCTCCAGAGGCTATTTAAGAAAGTGCAAAACCCTCTGGAACTGGATGTACCAAGGGACTTACACACTGTGTTACCTGCTTCAGTGGAAACAGTGAAATTGTTGTGTCATAGTTGTTCATGCTATTGTTAGGAATACCTGAAATACTGTGATACATTCTGGAGCATTAGGTTTGTCCAAATTGAAATCAGAAGTTTTAAAAGTCTTAATAATGGATTTAATTGGGTAACACCCCATATTCAATATAGTAGACAATGAAAAAACCAAATCAAATATTTGAATCTTGTTAAAAAGATAATGACACTTTCTTTAGAGATCTTTGGAACATAAGCTGCAGCTCTTTCCATTAACAGATAGATGAACTGAGTAGTACATCAAACAATATTAATCTCTGTAAGCACAGCTAAAATATGTAAAAAAATTATATGCTTACATGTTTTTAGAATCATAATATACTGCTCTGAAAAGAGAAGTGGGTTTGTATTAATAAATAAAAGTGGTATTTATTAAAGGAAGCTTACAATTATTAAAGTAAAAATTTTCAGAAAAGACACCAAAAGTCATTCCTGTAGATGATTTCTAAAAATATTAGTAAAAGGATGGGAGCGCATAAACTCCTATACTCCTGAAATTCTTCAAATGCTGATAGTGAAAGTTGGAAAATAAATTAATGTGGATGAATGGCAAGAGAGAGACAGATAAAGGAAGCCAAAAGAGCAGTAAGCAAAAGTTTTAATAAAAAAAATTGTTTCAGATACTTGCACAGCAAGAATGTACTGATGGAAGAATATATCCACTCAAAATCCTGGAAGATGTATCAAAAAGTGCATTTAATGCATTAAAATAAATGAGTAGAAGTGTTCTATTTACAAAATGATCTGTGGGATAGGTAACATATGCACATCAATCTCAGAAAAACAGAAAAGCAGCATTCAGTCTAAGGTCAAAGCTATCTATTCAAGCCATTACAAAACATGCACAAACAATTCTTATTCTCTTCACTGCCACCAAATTACCTGTATGACTTGCTCAGAACTCACCAGCAGGATTGGTTCTTGAATGTTTGCTTGCTGAGGTGAATGCTTTTCTAAATATACCTGCAGGGATGACATGAACTCTACTTACCCTGCACGACAATTCAGAGGAAGCATGATTGCTGTTGGGCTCAGCAATATCTCAAATTCCTGCCATCACTGAGCAGGCTGTTGGAAAACAGACATCAATCCCTTGAGCCACTGCTGCTGGTGGTGTCCTCCTGCAGGCAGTGTTTTGAAAGAAGGGGCAGAGGCACATGCAAACCACCTGCAGGCAGCTCAGGGAAATAAGAAAAGCAGCTGGCACAGCTCCCCACCGCGGCCAGGCAGTGCCAGCTGCATCTGGCCTTGGTTTACTGCCACCTGCTCAGGGTGACCCATCAGTCACACTGGCTCTGGTATCAGCCTTCACTGAGTTGCCACAAGAAGAGACAGGTGGGGTCTAAAGTGAGGGAGGTTCTGTCAGAAATGAATATTCTGGTAAGCTGCTCAGAGGATACCGTGTAAACCACTGCTAAAGCAGATGATGTTGTCACTCACTGCATGCTCCTCTCATTGCAATTATCATTTGAGAGCCACAGACTTTGTTTCAACTGGGCACAACTTTACTAGCTCTCTGCTAGAGCAGAGGAATCCCAGAAGTGATTTAAAGGACCACTCTTTGAGCTTAAGTACTTGAAAGTATTTTCAAGGTGCATAAATTTACTTTTCAGAGGGAGAAGTGTAATGAGTTGGGCATTTAAATTGCAGCTATAATGTAAGCACCAAATTTGGCACAGAGATCCCAAATAAACTCTCCCCACTCTCAAATACATCTCAGGTTTTGAATGAAAGTAATCCTGTGCATTGAGACACACTGCCTCAGCTGGGCAGACCGTCTCTGTGCCAAACTCCTCTCCAAGGCTGTCATGAAGCAAGAATCTCAGCACTGTCATGTTTTTGTCTCTTTTCATCTATTCATTTGGTGCACTTTGACCACATTTTAGGCGAGTAGTGTGGTGGTAGACTTTTTCCTTTTTTTCCCAGCCACAGTATCCTTCCCATCTGACAGCTGCAGAGCTTTCTTAAGGAGGAAGTGTTGTTCTGTGTAAGTACCTCATGGGGTGGTTTGTAAGCAGCACTTGGTGACCCCAGCCTCGATGTGGATGGCAAAGAGTGAGCAGAGCTGTTCTTCATGGGATGTCAGACTTATTTTTCCTAAAAGAAGAATGACAGTTGCCTACAAAATTTATTAACATGCTATAACATTTTCATGTAAAAAGGCAGAGTTAACTGTTTGAGCAGGCAGGCATTCTGACTGATTCAAATTTGCCACTTAGTTTAGCAAAGCTAGAAAAAGATCCACTTCCCCTTATTTCTGTCCAGACTCAGCATTTCAGCATTTCAAGTCAGTAACAGAGTTGATAAGATACTTGAGTTGTGCTGACCAGAATGCAGTTCCCTCCTCTGCATATGAATACATCAACACTCAGCTCTCAGAAGTGGAGGGTAGGGGATATTCTGAATTATTCCTGAATTTACACTAAGTAATCTAATATGACATATTTACTGTAACAGTAACAGCAGTTTGGGAGTTGTTTACTTTCCCATTCTGTACAGACAATTTCAAGATGGAAAATTAGAATGTTTAATTTCAAAATTGTCACAACAAAATGTTTTTACTCATTTAAATTTCTACCTTCAACATCTTCTAGCTTACTGAACAAGATTCATAAACCTGATGTGTAGATAGAAATTCTGAATACTTAACAAATCCTCAGCTGCTATACTAGCCAGGCTCAGTCCTGTACTTTTTCAGTTCAGAAAACATTAGGGAAGTCATACTGAAGCAGAAACTCAAAGCAGTTCCACTGTATTTGCATTCCGATGGGTGGAGTCTTAGCACTTCTTTGCTTTTTGTGGGCATAGGATAGTATTTTTATACTATTAAAAATATTCTGTGTTGCTGATATAATCAGACAGGTTTGGACATGAGCTACGGTCTGATGAAAATGGAGTAAAGAATTGCTTCTCAGTATTTGGTATGAATGTGAGAGGAACGTTAATGGCAACAGGAGTATCTCAGCAGCAGTGCTCTAGCTGAGCAGAAAATAAGAAGGAATTTAAGAGATTTTTATCTTGAGCTTATTTCTGCTTTTTTTTCTGTGTTTGGGGTTAGTATCACAAATTCTGTTATAAAATCAGATGTCATTAAATAATATTTCTGACCTTATCACCTATTTCCTATATTAATAAGTACTCATCATTCAGACTGCAAAATGTATATGCCAGGCTAAAGCAGGAAATGCCTGTGATTTCATGTGACACACATATTTGCAATTTATAAGTGATCCTGGATTTCATGGATATGAGCTGTAGGATGAAATGTGGAAGATTGTTCAACCAGGGCAGTCATCGTATGCCCTGAAACAGGGTAGGCTTTAAATAAAAGCAAGCCCCTGACATCAGGTTTTAAATCCAGAAATTGTGGAGCTTAGTTCAATTACAAGCAGATTTCAAACAGTATTTAGAGACTTAAATTTATCTCGGCTTAAAGAAGCATTTGACAGCTGCCAGTGCAATTCACTTCAGAACATCTTGAAGGTCTATTGCATGCCAACGAAAATCATGAACCTCATCAAAGTCATACATCAAGGTTTTGCTTGAACAGTTAAAGTAGATGGGAACTTGCATAAATAGGTTAATGAAACTTGCCTGTCAAACACACACTCATTCATTCAAAATCCCACTGTCAGACATTAATTTTATTACAATGAAAAAAAAAAAGGATAAAATGATATGAAACAGGCATGACAAACCAGAAAAGCACTGTACCAGAATATTTAAAAGACACTGTCAGCTCAAGCTTCTAAATTACCGCTACAATCAAAAGCCTTAAGGACTGTCCCTCCCTACACAAATATAGAGAGATAACAACTATTCAGGGTAAAATATCCTCCAAAAATAGATCTGCTGAGCATCTGCTCACACTGTATTACAGTAGAAGGCAATGACATGCAAGAGGTAACTAACTTACAGGACTATGCCAACCAAGGGTGGACACCTGAAGCAAAGAATGTCATTAAGTACCAAAGCAGTACCTGGCCTTCAGCAGTTTAAACAAATTTTCATCCCCAGTAGTCTAGACCATATATGTCCCAGGTTGTCACTACCTACGACCAGGAACAGATGTGATTCGTAGTGTATCATGTACCTTTGCGCTCCATATCTGGGGGACCTGCTGGAGGGCTCTAATCCTCTCTCTCTGTCAAAGTTCTGGAGTTCCTCACGGTGGGAGGCCAGAGGAGTGCAGATGTTTTGTGTGCTCAAATCTTTCCACCTCCTATGCATTCAGGAAATGGCACAGAGATTTCTTGAAGAGAAGACCATGCTATGGACAAAGTGTGGCTCTCAGAACAGGGACTGCCTACATGTGCCCTGTTCAAAGGTACACATTGAGGACACACCAAAGGCAGAAGCAAGTGTCTAAATGACCTTGAAAGCAAATGCTTTGGTAAAGATCTAGGAATTCGTGTCTTAACTGTATAAAGAACACCAAGACTCAAAGGAGATAGCAGCAGCTGATCTCCAACTCCAAAGTTATATAGAAAAGAAAAAGTAAGGAAGTGCACACTAACTGTATTCCAGCTCCTAGAAAAGGAACTAACTAGACAAATAAACCTTTTATTAGACACTGCATTGGGAAAATGCATGCAATTCTCAATCCAAACAGCCAGACAGAGATTAGTTTTGTAGATTGTGACAGATAGCTGGAGAACCTGAGGTTTGAGTCAGACAGTTTTCTTTCTCTGATTCTTCTGCAAGCATTTTTTCCTAAGAATGGACAAGGTATTTTCTTGTCCCCAGCAAGGATTTCTTCAGCTACTGTAAATATTTTCATTTTCTCAGTACAATGGTTCTTTTGGCCAGGAACTACAAAGACTTTTGCTGGCTTCTTCCTCATCCCACAATGCTGTTGCTGCTTTTTCAGGCTTCTCCTACAAGCTGTCTCTCACCACCCAGCTCTCCTCCTCATCGCACACTCATGCACACAGAAACACTTACCTGCATAGGACTATGCTCAGCAAAACTTCTATTTCCAAGTACTTTGAAATTCTTGAACTACCTTTGCCTTTCACATAGAAATCAGTGTTGAGTGGTTAAAGAGTACTATTTGCCTTCTGACTTTCAGGGAAGTGTTTAATGGCTTCTCATAATGACTTTAAATAAAATGGTGGTGCCCAACATCTTCAAAAAGATGTAGCACAAACTGCAGTAGCAGATACATCTGACCTTGTCTGAGACATAAGAATATCTGATAGTGTAGAATTTCACTACTATTCAGCCGTCTAAAGATGCAGATAGATATCAAGTGGGATTTACAAAATTGCTGGCACCTACGTTATTTTATAAAGATGCCCCTCAGGACCTGATTCAAAGCCATTGCAGTCACAGAGAAATTACCATCGACTTTATTAGGATTCAGTTCAGATTAATGTTGCACGCTTCTTTGCTGCCCTTTGCTGTCTCTGTTCTTGTGATTTGAATTGTTCCCTCAAGGCATGGCAAAAAAAAAAAAAAGGAAATATTAGCAGCAACGCATGGGAAATTCAATACTTGTCCACCTGGTTTTGACAGTGTTTGTTTAATACAAAAAGCAAAATGTTGTTTTAAAACTTTAATAGAATTGTTCTGTTCATATTTTTAAAATATCATTACATCTTTAAAAGATTCCTAAACCAATAGTGAAATATTCTGACTTGGAGAAGGAATAAACACATATGCCACTTACTTGCAATCTCACTAATTAGAGTAGGATGACTGAAAAACTAGCCCATGTTCCTACAGCAAACATCATGTCCATGCAAATCATGTGCAAGTATTTGATTTTTGCATCACTGTAGAATATATAAAATCTACCTTCAGTAAATGTTTTCCAATATACCAAAATGTCTGATGACAAGCAGTAAACGTCAAAGTCTCCTTCTCTAGCTGTCCTAGGCACCAAACCAAATAGATTAGTTAAAACATGACAGTATCAAGCCACTTGCAGAATAAATATGGGGGCAAGGTTTTGGGGTTATTTCTTTTTGCTGTTTGGTTTGGTTTGGTTGGTTTTGGTTTTGGTTTTTGTTTTTAAGAGTATGTTCTTGGATAATGTCTAAATTGGGAAGTAAAACAAAGATTAAAAGGAATATGGAATCAAGAACTAAGAAACAGGAGCCAGTTATTTTACAGTTTTATAGTGTTGGAGAGAGAATAAGGAAGATAAATTGAAAACAAGTGTAGTGGTACATGATTGGTCTGCAGAGGTGAAGAGATAATTTTGAATTTAAAGGGCTTAAACCTATGATGGTTAAAGAAGAATACTGTGCACAGAACTGCTCTGCATCACATCCGATGTCTGTCACAAGCTTATTGTTTTGGACTCTTACCCACAGGGTAACTAGCCTGATTGAAGACCTATTTCCAGCATCATCTCTACTTGCAAAGGGGAACTGGCTGCAGAAAGTCTGATCAGAACATGTTAACAATGCATGTGACTTGGTTTTCTACTTCCAGCTGCAAAGTTGTCTTTTTCTCATATATTTAAGAAATACAGTTTCCTTTGTGCAAACATCTAGTTTCAGAGATAGATCTGTGAGATTATTAAATTCTTCAAAGGCTGGCATGTCAGATTTGCTAGTGAAGTTTGGACCAAGCTCATTTAGCTTTTTAAGGGTAAATAGAAGTTTGTTACACTTTATTTTGCTCTTTGAAAACACGCCATTAACGTACACTGTTAATAGCAACAATTATAACTTCCTCTAACTACAGTGATTCTAGAGATTATAAGTGTTGATAAAGGTTTCAATACCTTGACTAGATTTTCCTCTTGTAATTGAAAGATAAATCCTGCTCTTCCAGAGCAGATAACTCTCTATAACCTCTCCAGATACTATGATCTGACTGAAGAAATCAGATGCAAAAGGGATTCACTTGTGGCTCTGGCAGTTTTTGAAAGCAGACAGAAGGTATTTATGGAGTCAGAATGAAAATATGCTTTGTTAAGGATGCATTGAACAGGAGATTTCCAAAGCAAGGTTCCAATGGAAAAGTATGATTGAGGCACTTCGCCTCAGGTCAAGCTGCTGTAGAGGTACAGTTTGGCAGGACCACACCCAAGTCAGGTTACTGCAGACAGTGACAACATTGTCAAGTTGGTCAGGGCAGGACATCCCCAAGTTCTGTGGGAAGTTATTTTCTATAGGGTGCACTAAGTCCCAGTTCTAATCCCCGCCAATTTCCTTCAAGATTGTGATGCTGAGAAGGTGTTGTAATGGAAAAAGTGCTGATGAACATGAGACTTAGCCAGGTAAAGTAGGTGAAAGGTACTGCCTTTGTTAATCCTTGCCATTAAGATGTAGTTCCTTAACTTTTTAAAAACTTGATAAAGTTGCATTTAACCTATACACAGTCTGGAGACCTCTCCTGCTTAGATTCTTTGAGCTTAATGTGCCAATTCCAGTCCAGTATCAAAATCTAAAGTTTCTCAGAACTGCTAAAATCCTCTCAAAATATCATGATTTTAGGATGCACTGTTTCTCTAGTCCTCCCAAGTCTCACTTGAACTCCAAGCTTGCTGATGCTACTTTTCACATACTAACATAAGGCATCAACCCTGTAGAACCAACCTAGCAGTGTGCTCATAGTCTGTATCAAAGTGACCAAGGTGAAGTTAAATTGCACTCTGGTAATTTACTTGAGGGCAACCATCTCCACAGAATAAAACATATAGTAAGTGTTAGCATTAGCTGTTAAAAGCCTTCAAATCTTCCCCAGTAGGTTAAGAAATAGTCTAAAGGATAACCTGAAGTGATGAAAATGTTATGAAACATCTACACTGATAATTCAAACATTATTTACATTAACAGCTGATCACATGCAACAACAAACCTGAAACATAATGCAATTCTCTAGCACAGTTATTCCTACACAAGAGTGTGACACACAATCATGCAAATTAAAAACTACTCAAACCACTTTCATAATTAACAACAAAAAAAATTAAATCTTAATTTCTGCTGAAGGAGATAACTGTTTACTTGTAGAAAAGACAAAGAGATGTTGGCAACTAATGCAGTGGTTCCATTGAAATGAGATGAAGAAATGTGTCTGAATATGCAATATGGATGTGTCTTCTGCATCATTGTAGAACGATGTGATGTTATTTGCTGGGTATGCTTTATTTAATGCATATGCACACAGTCTATTTATACTGAATAGTTAGCATGAGTTATTTTGTCATCGAAAATGAGAACAAAATATGATAACTAAGGAGAATATAGACATTTGAGATTGATGTCTGTTTGTTTGCTTTGCAGAAAAAACTCCCAGTAAAATAGGAATTGAAAGTGAAATAAGGGAGGGGAACAATGAAACATGTTAAGAAAAATAAGAAACAAAATCATTATATCCACGTGATGAGTGGGTGGGCATATGGTGATAAGCAGGCAGAGGAATATGAAGATTTATGAAGAACTAACTGTATCAACAATACTCTTCCTCAAGAACTGAAGGACATCAAATTCAGAATCCAGTCATAGAACAGATCTGTAGAATAGCTTGAGCTGGAAGCAGTTTTAAGGTCATCTAGTTCCAACCCTTTTACCACAGGTGGAAACACTTTTCATTAGATCAGGCTGCTCACAGCCTCATCCAATCTGGCCTTGCACACTCCCAGCAATGGTGTGTGAAAAAGATTTCTTCTCAATATCGCAATTAAACCCAGTCTTTTTCAGTGTGAAGCCATTTCCCCTTGTTCTCTCACTACATGCCCCTGTGAAAAATCTCTCTCCATCTTTCCTGTAGGATTCCTTCAGGTACTGGAAGGCCACAATTGAGTCACCCTGAAGCCTTCTCTTCTCCAGGCTGAACAATCCCAATTCTCTCAGACTTCCCTTTGTAGGAAAGATGCTTCATCCCTTTAAATCATCTTCTCCTCTGGACTTGCTCCAACAGGTCAATGTCCTTCCTGTGGTGAGGACACCGGAGTTGGATGCAGTGCTGCAAGTGGAGTACCACAAGAGCAATGTAGGGGGGGAGAATCCCCCCCTTTGACTTGCTGGCCACTCTGCTTTTGATGCAGCCCAGGATATGTGTTTGGTTTTCTGGGTTGCAAGTGCACATTGTCGGCTCATTTTCAGCCTCTCATCCACCAGCACACACAAGTCCTTGGCAGGGCTGCTCTCGATCCATTCATTCCCCAGCCAGTACTGATGCCAGAAATTGCCCTGACCCATGTGCAGCATCTTGCATTTGGTCTTGTTAAATCTTGAGAGATTCCCATGGGATAACTTCTCAGGCTTTTCCAGGTCTCTCTGGATGGCCCTGTCCTTCAGGAGTATCAACCATACACTCACCTTGGTGCTATCTGCAAATTTGCTGAGGGTGCACTTGAACCCTTCATCTCATGCTACAATTTTATTGTTTCGTTTGGCCAACATACATTGTCCATTCAGTTATAATACAAGAAGTTTTCCAATTCTGCCCCTGAAAAATAGTTGCATTGTGTAACTGAAGTGCAACAGCTACTGTGCCCTGCTCTAGGCATGACAACATATTGACACTGAGAGACAGCAAGAGACAGAGGAGGAGGGAGAGAAGGAGATTGAAGTTTTAAATTATATTAGTTATCAGGAATTTATGAAGAGGTGTTAATATAATTTTAGGATTTTCTTCTTTCCTTGCACATGATTGAGTATAAACCAAATCACAACAAATCACAGCTAACAACAGTTAGAGGAAAACTTGGAAATTATGAGAAAGAACATAATAAATTCACAAGGAAATGAGGTATTGAGTGCTCTTTGCATGCTATCCTGATTAGGTTGCCTTTCATTTAAGTGGTCTTTGGATCTGTAGAATTTCTCTTTTCCTTCAATCACAGTCTCTGCTCATCCTTTTCAAGCTTCCACTCAGTGAAATGTCAAACCTCTCTCCAGACAAAGAGGACTAGTTAGATGGATTGTCAATGAAGCTTAGACTCTATTGTGCCAAGTTTGCCTTTAAACTCCTAAATGAGCCCCGTGTCCTGGAGACTAATCAGAAAAGTCTGTGTAGACAGGTATGAGAAAAGGGTTGAACCTGGAGGCCAAAGCTTGAGCTTTGTTTTTCCCAATGAAACAATATTAGAGAACATTTGTGTAAGACTGCATCATGTTGTCTCGTGAAAGGATGATCTAAACTGGAGAGTTTGACACAGTGGAGACATTCACACTACCGCTTTCTAGGACCATTCTCTTCCACCCCATGCATGGGATTATACAGAAGAAAGGTGTCTGCCTTGGGACTTCTTAGAGGCAGCCTGACTCTTTCTGGGTAAGGTAATAGGGAGCTACTTGAGGCAGGATTTGGCTTTTGACACTCTGAGCTGCTCCCTCTTAATTTTGGCTCACAGGCCAGCTGTCCACAGAGTTGGCAAGTGGAGCATCTGCTCTTTTCCCTTTTTGCTCCTGGTATGACTCACACTAGTTGGAAGTATTTTTCCGTGATATACTAGAAAATGAGAGCTTTTTCTTTTTGAAAAGAAGAACTGGCCCCCCCAAGGGAAACAAATATTTTTTTATTATACACTAGTTATCACTCATTGTGTGTAAAATTACTAATATAAGAAAATTTTCAGAGAACAGTGCCAGACTGGAACTGTCAATTTTTTTTTTGTTCCTAACAATAGAATAATGCTTTGAGAAGTTTCTTTTGTGCTCTTAGGTTCCTCTTTCTTCAGAGCTAGTTATATATTTAGCTTGCTTTAAAAGTCCTGTTTCTTAACATTTTTTCTCTTTTCAATATGTAAACCACATTCTTTCTGTGAGACTTATTAACTAATTTTGGTGTGCTGTTGACAAGAGTTTGGAGTTGTTGGAAGAATCCTCTTGTGGTCCATAACAGGAAAAAATTACTCTTTTGGGGTCTTTTGAGGTTTGTTGTTTTTTGTTGTGCATTTTGTTTTGTTTTGTTTGGTTTTTTTCCCAAAGAGAAAGGAGTTTGGATATGCATAGATATGCATGTATACATATATATGCATACATTCATACAAAATATATATATGTGGCTACTCTGGGGTTAGCATCTCTGATCAAAGGGGAAAGCGATGGAAGGTCTCAGCTGCTGCAAAGCAGAGCTCCGCCACAACTACTCTTTGTAAAGGTGGTTGCTTCTCTTTCCCTGTCAGCTGCAGAGCTGCCCCTGTGCTCGCAGGTTCTCTGGGACCAGGGTTAGTGCCAGAGAGGGTGTGCATCACATCTCAGAGCCCATGACTATGCACACATAAAGGCATATCAGTCTCAGAGAAATTCAACTCCAAATATGTTTGTAGTCCAGAAAATTAGCATGTCTGCCAGACTGTTTCTGTGACTGGATGCCACATCAAGGCAGGTTTTCATTCACAATCAGCCACGGAATCTGAAGAGATGTGTCTGTGAGGAAGCAGTACTAAGAGGGACTCTGTTGTCTTTGATTTACTCCTTAAATGCACTTGGAAACTGTGTCAAAGTAGTATCTTATAGACATTGTGCCTGATCCTGAAAAATGGGAAACATTACCTACATTTCCAACATGATTCCTTTTCTTACTTGGAAAAAGAGAGCAAATAGGATGTGTATAGTGAAAGATAAATATTAGACTACTGAGGTCATGTCATAACTTATCCTTTATGTGCATCACTTACTCTAGTGCATGTTTCTCAATCTTTACAAAACTTATTATCCTTCAAAGGACAGCATGGCCCTCTCCCAGCTACTACTGAGCTGAGTCAACACACCCACCTAAAATCCACACCACCATCCTCACTATTCCGTCTTCCTTTCCAGAACTGAGGAGCACATCAAAACAAGATGGCCACCCACATGGGGCTTCATCTTTTCTCATGCCAGATGCTAGAACGGGTCTTGTGTAGAATTGCAGAAGATATCCAGGGTGACACATTAGAAAATGTGGTTCCAAAGATATCACAAAGGTGGGTGCTAAGGCTACTAGCTGCTCCTTCCTTTTTCATCACTATTTGGACACACTGGTGTCTAAGTTTCATAGAATTAAGTCGAGGCTATGCATCACTTCTTCTGCTTCTTGCAGCAGCCCAAATTTCTGGTTGGTTTTTAAAAACAAATAGTCCAGCTCTGGGATTTTGATGAGCTGATGCCACTGCTACATGAGGCAGATTTTAGGACATTAAAATACAATCTCTTACAGTGAGTTGTGGAACTTCCGATGGGAACATGCAAGGTGAGAAACTATAGGTAATCATGGAAATAATTTGAGATTTGTTTTTCCAAAGGAGAAAGGGTCAATACAATTCTTATTCTGGAAGTTTTCCATTTACGTAATGAATGGAAGTTCAGGATAGATAAACAGTGCAGCTTAGTGACTGAGTTTCCTTTAAGTTAATACCAGAACTAAAAGTAAGTCTTAGTCCAAGGTAAATAGGTTATTAGATTAGGAAATTTTGTTATGAGCAAAATGCAGCATTCAGGTGCAGTGTTTAAGCATAGTCTTGTATGAGTATAATTCTTATATATATACAGACTTCTGGATCTCAAATTTTCTGAGTAAATTATGAGAAAGAATCTGAAAACAAGATTACAAGAATGTATAACCTCAAACTTCCCTTGTTCAAAGTTTTACAAAATTTTCCTTTGTTCTTCTACACTGGAAGTAATTTGTCACTGTGACTTATCATTTAAATATCAGTTTCAATTATTTCTTCAGTTAGCAAAGCAAAAGCACAAAAAATTAGGGTAGGAAAAGAAGGTGTATTCACAAAAAAGGACTCATTGACAGTGTTGCTCTTTAATTGAAAATTACTTCCTCTGTAGGAAAATACAAGACTGGGCACGTATGTTTTTAAGCAACACATACTTCCAGAACCTCTAGCTCTTGTGGAATCCTACTAAAACATTGATAACATACATGATACCAGAGTTGCGGATGTTACTATGGGGAGTACAACATAGATAAACCAAACAGCTGAGATAGTGAAACCAGACCTTAACTTGAAAAATAAAAGAAAATATTCAGAAAAAAATATTTAGAAACCAAAAGCTGAAACCTTCCATTTTACAGCTTGCCAGCTTTTCTATAATTATATGAATCTATTGTCAGTCCTTCAATAATACCATTGCTAGAAAAAGATTGAAACTTTATTTCCTCAAATGTTTTAAACTTTGCATTAGCAAAAATGGTTTTGGTTTTGTGGGTGTTTCTTTTTAAAAAATGTCAAGTTACTCAAGAGTTGGTTTTGCTCACAATTTTGCCCCTAACAGTATGTCTCAGAAACATTAAAGGAAAGAAAACAAAGAGAGATAAGGCCATGGGTTTTGATCATTGGTACACTTCTTTGGCTCAGGAATTAATACCTTGAACAAAGATACTCTCCCACCAAAACAAGAATACTCAACAACCTCAATTTTGCAGACATTAGTAGAGCTCTCATCTGTCTCATACTTTTCACAGGCAAATTAGGAATTTCTCACGAGGACATTTGATTTTCACTTTTGGCCATTTTTTCTGACCAAATAATCCCAGGTACAATAATCTCTAAAGGCTCATTAACTAAGGGATGCATACAGGTTGTTTTTAGATGTTGGATATCCAGATTCCCTTTTCCAGTGCAGCAGCTGTAGATGGATATAATAGAAGCGATTTGACTTGTCTGTGGTTTATTTTTATCACTTATACTCCTGGGATAATGGCAGATTAATGTGTATGTCTTTTGCATTTAGACACACGATTTATCTTCCCAAATTAGGAGGCTAACTTCCATATATATGCAGTGAAGTTGAACTCCTCCAGAGGCAACTGAGAAGAATTATATCCTAAATGATCTGAATACCTTCTTCAGAGTAAATGGAGAAATTTGGCCTGTGGCTGATTTTTGTCAAATGAACAGCCTATCGTAGAACTAATTTCTACAGGCAGATACTTTCAAAACAAGATTGAGAAACTTAAAAGGCAGGGGTTATTTAGGAGACAAGAACTAGTTTCACTGCACTGGAGAGCCTATTGACCTACAATGTGATCTACTACAGACAAAGGCCTCCTGATCTTCATTGAGTTTTTTAAAAGATGCTATTATAAAGTTCCTTTATAGGATATCTTGTTTGCTACATAGCACCCCAATTTTATTGCAGAACAAGAACCTAAAGAAGTTAATATGTTGAAATTAGACCTCTTCTGACCTCCAGAGGTCCCTTAAAACATAAATTGTTCTCCCAGAGAGGCAGCTGCAAGTTCCTCACAAGTCAGTTCTTAAAAAACAGGTAAATCAAAGAGGTCAAAGATGATTTCACATTCATATAAACCTGTACTATAAGTAAGGATATTTCTTATCGGCTTTCAGTGATTATTCTTTTTGTGACACATTAATGATAGTAATGTAAATAACATATTTTTTCCTGCCAATTCCAGAAGAACTGTAAAAACTCAATAAATTTGCAATATTCCTCCTTGTTTCTCCTCTTTCTCCTTCTTCCACCCCACGTATGATCTTTTCAGGCCACAAAGACTAAATGCCAAGACTAGCCACTGTCTGTTTACAATTTCTGTAAGGAAAGACCAACTGATAAAGAACAACTTTGGTCATCACGGTTGGTATTTATGGTACTTCACATATTTTGATGTCCACCTGACATGAATATTCAAGAACTTGCTGCACACATAAACCTGGAGCAGCAATCACCTTGCCTAACTGAAAGTGTTCTCAGTGCAAACACCTACACAGTTAGTGGAGAGAAATCCTTCTTTTGGTTTGCAGTTATTTTGATCCACCCCAAATTCCTGTATTGGGATAAGACATTCATAAAATGTCTTTATGGTCTTACCTCTGGCCTTGAAGCCCTAATGTATAGAAACATCAGGACTCATCAGCGTTTGATAATTTGGACACTGCTGTGTCAACCAGACAAACAAGTTTCAAGCTTTGCCAGAGAGCAAGTGCACAAGAAACTGGGAGGGAGCATAGCTGGGACAGGGAGGGACCTTGATAGGCTAGAGAGATGGGCTGATTCCAATGGGATGAAGTTCAATAAGGCCAAGTGCCGGGTCCTGCACTTTGTCCACAACAACCCCATGCAGTGCTACAGGCTGGGCACAGATTTGCTGGAGAGCAGCCAGGCAGAAAGGTGCCTCGGGATTTGGATTGACAGGAGACTGAACATGAGCCAACAGTGTGCCCAGGTGGCCAAGAAGGCCAATGGGATCCTGTCCTGTATCAAAAGTAGCATGGCTAGCAGGACGAGGGAAGTGATCCTTCCCCTGTACTCAGTGCTGGTGAGGTCACACCTTGAGTATTGTGTTCAGTTCTGGGCCCCTCAGTTCAGGAAAGATATTGAAGTGCTGGAGCGGGTCCAGAAAAGAGCAACAAGGCTGGTGAAAGGACTTGAGCACAAGTCCTGTGAAGAAAGGCTGGCAGACCTGGGGTTGTTTAGCCTGGAGAAGAGGAGGCTCAGGGGAGATCTTATCACTCTCTACAACTACTTGAAAGGATGTTGTAGCCAGGTGGGGATTGGTCTCTTCTCTCAGGCAACCAACAGTAGGACAAGAGGGCATGGGCTTAAGCTCTGCCAGGGGAGGTTTAGGTTGGATATCAGGAAGAAGTTATTTACAGAGAGAGTGGTCAGGCATTGGAATGGCCTGCCCAGGGAAATGCTGGATTCCCCGACCCTGGAGATGTTTAAGGTGCGACTGGACGTGGCACTTAGTGCCATGATCTAGCAATCAAAGTAGGGTTGGATTAAGGGTTGGACTTGATGATCTCAGAGGTCTCTTCCAACCCAACTGATTCTATGATTCTATGACAGCTGACCTGAACTGGACAAAGGGATATTTTATACCATAGAATGTCATGCCCAGTATACAGACTGGGAGAATTACCTGGAAGGAGAACTCATTGAGGTTTGGAGATGGGTTTTACATGAGTCAGTGGGTGAGCAATTGTTGTGCATCACTTGTCATTCTTGGGTTTTATCTCTCTCTCTCCACTTTCCATTGCTATTATTATTGTTGTTGTAATATTACTTTTGCTTCATTTTAACTATGAAACTGTTATTATCTCAACCAACAAGTTTTACTTTTCTGATTCTCCTCCCCATTCCACCAGGTTAGGGGAGAAGTGAGTCAGAGATTGCATGATGCTTAGTTGCCAGTTGAGATTAAACCACAACATCCTCACAAGTCACCGAACCTTGTTTCTGCTGCCCATACGCTTTGTTTTCTTCACCTTAGCTACAGAAAAAATCCCTGGTCAGCCAAGCTGGCCTTCTGCCTCATCAGCTTGACTTCCAACATTTTGGAATTGCATGCTCTTGTGCCCTCATGAGATGATGTTTAAAATGAGGCCAAACTTATGTATCCCAGCTTCTCCAAAACAATTTTCCTAGGGGACCTTACAAAGTACTTTTCTGAGCAGCCTGAATTCTGCTCTCCTCTTATCCAGAGTTTTGCTGGCAACTTTCCTTCTGTCACCAAATAATTTAGATTCAACTACTTCATGGTCCAAAATGTCCACCAGTCATGAGGCTGTCTTGTTAACAAGCAACAAATCAAGGAGGATATCTTTCTTAATCAAGTCCCTTAGTACCTGTACCAATATATAAGCATTGTTACTCATGTCGTACCCATCCTCTGTGTTTTCCTCAGTGGAAGAGGATAAAATACTTCTCCCCTCAACCTCAGAAAGGCTGTGACCTTGGGTTCCTGCCCTAATCAACAAGTCTGAGAAAGAGGATCTGCTCCAAACTAGATGTTGCGGGGAGGCAAAGGGAGAAGGGGTGTGGTAATTGAGGAACAGAAGTTCCTGTTTCAAGCATTACCTTGTGGAGAGGGTCATATTTTAGCCCATGTTATCACATTTAGAGCTACAGATTGTTTAGGCTTAAAAACAAAACCATCAGAAACACAGATTATTAAAATATAACCATAAAACTCCCATTTTTAAAACCAGCTCTGTCTCTATTTCCTATTTCTGTATTTAACTAATAAAAATTATGTGACAAATTCGGAGCAGAAAACCCCTTCTTATCTGTAATATTATTATTACATGAAGTTTCTCTATTTTTTGTTTGTGCTTGTGTTCTTGTCTGTCTGGTTACCTACAATTATAAAAAGAGACGCTATTTAAGGGAAGGACAAGTCAGAACAGTAGGTGAGGAAATACAGGAGGCACGTGAAATAGATTTAAAGTCGTTAAGAGTGTCAGTTCCTCATCAGCCAGAGTTATCACTGAGACTAGTTGCGAGAAAAGAAAAAAGGCCTTTGGAAAGAGAGAAAAAGCTGTGCCCAGGCTGCTGAAAACAGGACCACCCAGCAAGGTGAGAATGCACTGCACCTTCAAAAAGGACATCATCACAGCAAGCAGAGAATCTACCCAAGTCACGCTCAGAGGTTTAGTCTGTCATTACAGAAGGCTTCATTTGAAATACCATCATGTGTTCAGTGAGTCTGCTCTGTGAACAAGCCCAAGTGTTTGTGTTTCTGAGCATTGTTTCTACTCTTTTTCAGGATGTCTCTAAAGCTAGACCCATTCCTATCACAAGTGTTTAGTGGTGTCCCATCACCTGCTGTGGGAAGGCGGACTTCCTGGGGAACAAGAAGGTGAGGGAGGGCTTGAGCCTGCTCTGGAGCACCACAGCACAGCTAAAGAAACACTGGGATGGATGGTTTCCTTGTTTGACTTGGTCTTATGTGCATTGCAATCCAAATTTTGACCATGTTTTCTTCTGGAGGAAGTCTGGGAAGGTAGAAATGATTCAGTCACTTTATCATGTCCTCAGGCCCAGTCCTGGCTGGACTAGCTAACACCATGCCATATGATTCAGAAGGGGATGAAACATAGGACTCAGGTCGAAACAGAGAAGCCTAACACTGACAGTACGACACTGGAGAGTCTTCAAGAAGAAGCCAGCTCAGCCAACAGCCCAGGAGGCAGGTGAAAGGCAGAGTGAAAAGGTTACCTGAAAGTTAATAGTAAATGCTAATTTAACTTCTACCATGCCATACATTAGCTGCATGTTCCCCCATTCCTTCCTTTTTTCCCAACTTTCTCTTTTATCTTTTGCCCTACCTTTCTTTGTTGCTTCTCATTTCCTCCTTTGTTTACTTGATTTTCTCCATCTGCAATGTGCCTGTGCCTCTGGCTCTCTGCTGTCCTGTTCCCCCTCCTCACTTTCCTGCAGAAGCCTGCAAACCCTTCTATTGATCTCACATACCTTCCCATTTTAGCATCTCCTCTAGCTGAGCAGTAATCAGTGCAAACCAAAGTGCATGTCATCTGTGTCCTGACAACAGTTTCAGCTCAAAATTGTCATAACACAATAAGTGAATTTTCAGCTTTGGAACTAATTGTGCATTTAATTTTGAGACATAATACACAAATTAGATTTATCTTCCATGCAGCAATAGTATTGGCAAATGAAGTGGGAGATCTTTTCCTAATTGTGCATCATAAACATAATTGAAGGGAGGATAGAGCTAAACAGTTTCTTGGAGAAGCTTGTTATAAGCCAGTGAGTTGCTTGTAGCTATGGCATTTTTCAGGCACTGCCAGAAGAAGGGCTGAGATTGAGGGTTAGTTGGCCATTCCAAGACAGAACTTCTGCACAGCCTCTTCCTCAGCCGGACATAGCGGGACTTCTGCAAAACCTTCTCAAGAAATATCAAGATAATGACATCCATTTTTTCATCTAGAAGACGCTGGTGGGCCATGTAAAATGTTGTCTTGAAGCTGCCGCTTTTAATATACTTGTTGGTCAGCACAAATATGGTTTTTTTGCTCAGCTGAATGCTCTGGGAAAGGTTGTCAAAGACTGGCTGTCCTGGGAGCCAGTCCCTTCCTTCTAGGCATAAATTGAACTGCCTGACTTTTTGGTCTTCCAGCCTTTCAACCAGTTCTTCCATTACCCACTCACTCACAGCTGGATCTTGATTGTCATAGGCAATAAAAGCATCGTAACAAGAATCTGGGGAAGATAAGCGCCGATAGCCCTTCAGCTTGGCAGTGCAGTAATGGTAACTATACCACACATCCCAGAAGTACAGATGGCTTGTCACCGTGAGCACCATAATGCAGAGGATAGTTGAAGCTGACAGAGCGTACAGGACCAAATATGAGGTGTCCAGCTCACAGGTATATAGATCCAAGAAAACCACACTTCTTCCCTTATGTGCCCCTGGGCCAGCACAGGTCACGTCTGTGGCCAGAAGAGGAATAGTCACTTGAGTCTGATTGATCCACCAGACAAACCACACAGCCTCGCAGGTGCACTGGAACGGATTGCCATGCAAAAGAAGTATCTTCAGGTTGTTAATGACACTTTCAGGGAAGCTAGATTTCTCAATTATTTCAATCTTGTTGGAGCTGAGATCCAAGTACCTCAGTTTAAAAGCACCTCTGAGAAAATGTTTGGTTAGATGCTGGATGCGATTGTTTCGGAGCATCAGTTCCTGGAGTGATGATGAGCAATTGGACAGTTCTCGGGGAACCGTAGTCAGAAGGTTGTTGCTCAGGTCCAGAGTTACCAGTTTTTTCAGATACTGGAGGCTTCCCCAGTTGAAACTCTTTAGTCGATTATTGGTTAAATTGAGGAGCTTGAGTTTGGGAGGCATTGCTACAAAAACATCATGAGGGACAAAACTGAGTGAGTTGAAGGAAATATCCAGTTCCTCCAGGCCACTCAGATTCTTGAAGAAGGACAAGTATCTAGAATTGCCATCCATCCATAAAACATCTAAATGATTTCCTCTAAATTCTAAAATTTGCAGAGATTGACTTTCCATTCCTGTGTTAATAGTGGTAGAAATAGCATTCTCATTCATCATCAGCTTTCTCAGATGAGTCAAGGTTTTTATAAAACTAAGCACATGAGTAACACCTTCAGCCAGAAAATAATGCTGGTTATTGCTCAGGTCCAGAATTTCTAGTTGTTTTAGCTCTTTGAAAGCAGTTTGGTATAGCAAATCAACCCTGTTGTTAGAAAAATCCAGGTACTTCAATCCAGACATGTCAGAAAATTCACTTCCATTTATAGTTTGACTTATTGCATTATCTGACAAGTTGAGACATCTGAGGGAGCTAAGTCCCGAGAAGTCTGAGGGGTTAATAAAAAATACATTATTTCTGCTCAAATCCAGAGTTTTTCCATATTTCAGGCAATCTTCCTTAACTGAAGATTGGTAAGAAGCAGCCTCTTTGTCTTTGGAATGGCAACTTCGTTCATACACATCATACCTGAAATAATGCATCTCTTGTAGGACTTGCCTGTTGTACTGCTCTGCTGAAATCCTAGGATTAGAGCAGAATCCATAGAAGTTGCTTTCCCCTGAAGAAGGAGAAATTTTATTCACTGAGAGGTCTATGAATTTAAGAGCAGGGAATTCTTTGAACACTGACAGGTTTACAACTTTAATAAAATTAGTCCCAAGATCCAACACGCTTAGATTCGCAAGATGGAGCAATGGGTGTAGATCTCGTGCTCTCAGTTCTTTAAAGACATAACCCTTGAACCTCAAGGTTTCCAGGTTAGAGAGGGAAGAAAACGTCTTGGACAGATTCAGGAAGGGAGAATACGTCTTCAATTCAAAATTGAAGGACAGATCAAGCTCCACGAGGTTGGGGATAAACTTCAGAAACTGAGCATCTCCAATCTCCTTTATGAGGAAATTTTGGGACAGATCAAGTTCTTTGAGATTCATGAGGTTTTTAAACCAGTTGCTGGGTATGCTCTGAAGAGAGTTACTGTGAAGTCGCAAAATCCTTAGATTTCTCAAGGAATCAAAAGCCTTTGAGTGTATGTCAATTGAGCTATTGTGGCAGGGAATACAAGGATAAGGGGCATTATAGCAACGTGGGCAATTGCCACTTAGGTCAAGAATTTCTAAGTTGATAAGGGCACTTAAATCTTCTTCTTGAATCACTTGAATCATGTTATTGTAAATATACAGTTCCTTTAAAGTAGATGACAAATTGGGTGGAATATGTGTTAAGTTGTTGGACTTCAGGGATAGTATTGTTATTTTTTTCAGCTCCAGAAAGGCTGTTTGCTCAATTTCAAATGAAACATTGCATGGATTGCGGTAGTAACAGTTCTGTCCCAGATACAGTACCTCTAGGTTCCCTAGCTCTGAGAAGTTGGCTTTTTGGATAGAAAAAATAGTATTTGCTTCCAAGCTCAGCAGGCTTAGAGTAGCAGGAAGTCCTTGAGGTATTTCCAACAGCTTGTTTGCATCCAAGTACAATGACTTCAATCTTGTCAGGGCAGCAAAAGTGCCATTCTCAATTTTCAGTGTGCCGGTGCACACGTTGTCTTTGGGCCCCATTCTGGGAGGTACACAGTTGCATCTGAAGTCAATCTCCAGGAGGTTTTGAAGTTGAGCAAAGGATGTTGGATAGATATGGAGGATATGGTTAATACTCAGGGTAAGGTTGGTAGCATTTCCAGGGATCCCTCTGGGAACTTCCGTGAGACGCCGATAGGTGCAGTCCACTGTCACAGTACCTTCCCAGGATTTAACATCACAGGGTAAAGTTTTGGGAAACCAGGCTCCTGACAGTAGCATCGGAAATAGGAAGAGCAAGACAATTAGCAATGCATTCGACATCTTTGCACAAGGTACCTAAAACCAAGGAAACACAGAGGTATTAGTTTCATGCAATGAGAACATTTCACCCACACACTGGGTCAGACCAAATGGAGAGCTGCAGTTGCCTCACAGAGGCCAGGAGTGCATGTGCAGGCAGTTTTTTAGATTTTGGGAAGGCATATTTTGGTATTCCTTACGTATTATCATTAAGAACTGTAGTGTTAATTTAAATCTGAGTCTCTAAATAATGATAAGTATGAAGGAGCAAGCGGTATTATTTTCTGCCAAATTGCTGCACTCTTAATGCAACAGAAGGAGAAGTTAATTAGATTCAACTTTTAAAGGTTTGATAAACCAAAATGAACTTTTGCCAAAGCACTAGAGCAGAACAGCGACAAGGTGTGATTGCAGTCTAGGTTTATAACACAAAGTTTCTGTATGAACTCGTACCCAGCCACCGCACTCAGGCCCTTAATTTTAGGTGCTTACTCAAGTTCCTCATTTCATTGCCACCAATGTGGGCTGCACTGATGTTCAAGGGAGAGTGGGAGCAAGGAGGGAGCGACAGGGAGAACAAGACAGAGAGGGGTCCAGGTGCTGCTGGGCTATGGAGACGGAGGGAGTTCTCTCTGACTACACACCAAACAGAGACTAACACTGCTTATTTGGTGCCTGAAAATAGTTGCAAAAATCTGGGTCTTAAAAGTCTACGTGAATGCTTTTCTATGTTTCTTAAGAAGTCAAAAAAGACCTTTAGAGTCTTTACAATTCTCAGAATTTGAACTTTCACATTACAATATTTTTAGGAACCTAAGTGTTGTTGCAGAGCCAGCCTAGCTTCTGCGATCTTTGTGCTTCATTTTCCTGTATATTCTTCTATTTCCTAATTTCTTTTTAATGTGTTAGCTATTTTACCTGTAAACCGTTAAATTCTGGTACTGTATCTGACTATTTGCATGTGTAACACTTTGTAGCTGTTATAGTACCAGAAGAAAACAAAATACTTTTAAAGAGGAGAAGCAAGCAATGTCTTTGCAATGAGAAGTTTGTTTAAAAGTACAGCTAGGTTATGCATGTAAACTGCTTTTTTCTCTGTGATCTCCACTGGGCTTTATAAGAAGTCAAAACCCACTAATTTACTGATCGTATTGGACGTGCACAAACTCATCATGATTTGGGGTGTTTTTCAAATATTCAGCAACAGTATAGCTAAGTGTTTTTCAAGAAAGGTTTTCTCCAGGGGTTCCATATGAACTGACAGGGAGAAAGGCTAGAGTAACACCTCAGAAATGACAGCAAATAGAAAAGTTATTATTATACTCATTCTGAAGTACAGTACTACAGATATATGATATCCAGGTAGTATTAGAGAAAATAAATGCTTTCCTATCATGTCAAAATGCACTGCAGCTTGTAACCATAATAGTAGAAATGATCATTTAGAAAGCAGAAAAGCAGAAAATGTTCTTGAATATCTTCCACAACAGTTCAAGTAAAAGAGGTCTTAGGGCAAATTTAAAATGCAAGTTTAACATACCATCTTCTGTGTGCTTCCAGGTCTGGCAGATTTGATGCTGGAAGTGACTGCAAACCAGAGCAGAAGAAAACAACATAAAAGTTATTCCCACTGGTTCAGCTGAGATGTAGAGAGATTATAACATGACATAACTCACTCAAGACAACACTAATTTACACATTTTCTACTTTGTCTTCATCTGAACACCAAAGAAAGGCAACTTCAAAATACTAAACGAGAGAGCATGAGATTAATAAGCTAGAAGACAAAGGCATTGTGTAAGTGTAAAATTCATGTGAGCAACAAATATTTGCAGAAGCTCAACTTCCTTTTTTTTTCCCCCTACGTACTGTAAGCTGCATGAAGGGAGACAAAAATTGTTAGTTGGTATGAAAGTTTAGTAATTTTTGTAATTATTATTTGGGATTCATTTCTGGAGCTAACAGTTTCAAGAACTCAGATCTTACTAACAATCACCTGAGTGCTAAAGAAGCAGACAAGTCTCTTAAACTGAACACTTTATGGAAGAAATATCATTAAGTCAATGGGACTTGTGGAAGAAAACAAAAACCAAGAGGAAGAGGATAATTGTAAGGGCATAGGAAACTGAATACAAAAAGGTGAAAACTGCATGGGAGAGTGTACACAAGTTGGATTGAGAATGTTGATTTCTTCAAGCTTCCAACCACGTGCCTGGTACATGACACCAGAATATGAGTTGTTTAATGTCTGCTTGCTGTGGTTGCAAGTAAGTTTTCTAAATCACAGTGTTCAGTCACCCACTCCTGTAATTTCTGATCCCCCTCACAGTTTATGCCTACAAACTGGGAAAATTTTAATAGCTGTACTGACACTTAGCATTTTCATTTGGAATAAGGCTGATCTTACTGTTTTTATATTAGGAACTTGTCACCTAGCAAAGACCTGAAGGAGTTTCAATTCTATGCAAAGTGATACTCTAGCTTTAGCTGAATGCCAGTAGAAATGAGAGTGCTTCTTTGGTTTTTTGGGTTGTTGGTTTTTTTACCTGAGAAATGTGGGAAGCAAAATACAGCACTATTTTCCTTTAAAGAGTTGGGGGCAGGGTAAATGCAAGGGAGTTTAATAGTCCAGATCTTCTGAACTATACTTTGATTTTTAGAGGCACAACGAGTCACTGATTTACTGATTTCAAAAGTTCAGATTTTTCTTAGATGTTGCGCAAAATCTCTTTTGTATCCTATGAAATATAAAGTAACTGAAAGCAGAAGAGTATTTCTTACTTCATCATGTGTTAGGGGAAGACCCACTGGTAACAGCAAATGTATATTGCTGCCTCTGTGAGCAAAAAATATAATTGAAAATAAAGAGCCCTTAATAGCCTTAATCTTTCATGTATAGTTTCGGTTGTCAGTTGGGTTTATAATCAGATTGGTGAATTCCCATATCCTTTTTCCTTTTTTCCCCTTTGTCATCTAAAGGAAAACTTACAGCAAGTTACTTTAGCTTATGTCTCAAAGTCAGTATTCTGTTGTGTTCATCTCAAAGCTAGGTAATTTACTTTTAAGTCCTAAAGTCTTGAAGCAAAATCTTTTCTCTAAAGTGCTAATCCTAATATAAAGAGTGAGGAAACAACCTCACATATTCATGCTTAATACAACATTCAGAGTAACATTGCGTAGTTTAGCCAGGAAGTTATTCAAGAAAACTGTTAAATTGCTCAATTTTTGAAATGCCTAACTTGGCTCTTCAAACTAATGTTGCTGATAACAGTTGCAGAAATGTGTTTGCAGAGACTAAAAATAACCAAAACAGTAAGCAGAAGACAGCAGTAGAGAAGATTGGCCTACAAAGGCAGAGGAGCACTCACAGCTCTGGTGAGGGAAGAGACCCAAACCCCCTGTGGCGCTGAGATATGGCTGAAGGAGTCTCTAGTACCACGGAAATAGAGTTGCCCATTTCTGAGAGCTGAGGCTGCCCCAGGCTACCTCAGTGCCAAGACTGACTGACTGGTGTTTACAACAGGGGTTAAAATTGTTTGCTGAAAGCAAAGGTGCCTGGCACTCCTATTACTGAAAGTGAGTTACCTTCAAGGGAGGCAGAAGGCATCCAGAAATACCTGAATTAAAAAGTAGTTTTTTTCCAAGCTCTCCAGGGTCAGCAATGCAGCTACACCTCTCCTGTTTACCTCATCCCAAGGGGCTGATAAGGGTAGCCAGAGATGGCATCCCTGCCTTTCTTGGGGGATGAGGACGAGAAGTGCCAAAGCAGTAATGCTGGAAGTGGTGGTGCACACTAATGCAGGAACTGCTGGCAAATCATAAAACTGCAAGGTTCAGAGGAATTTTGGAACTTGTAAGTGGAATCCTTCTTCGTAGTGATGAAATTACTAGCCTGCAGGATTCTGACTTGTAAAGTTTAATGTAGGTAATCCTGCCATGAATTAGGTAATTCTGCTGGTTTTTCTCAGGCAAGAGCACTGAGGGAGTACTGGAACAACCTCTGCATGACAACATGAAACTCAGACACTTCTGGACCCAAAAAAATCACATAGGAGGAAAGCAGTTCCATATAAATTAAAGGTTTAAGATTAGGGCAAGCAAGCAACTGTAAGGAAGCTCACATTAAACATGTGAGAATGTCAATTTATGGACTTCTAAACATCATGAAACATGATATTCTCATTTATTATAGGCCTTAATGTTGACTTTTAAACAACTGTGCATGATGTTTCTGTGTATAAAGGCAATTACTCAATAGACATTATTTTGATTTTGAACTGCACTGAAATTAATTGAATTCCTTTCTCTTTCTGTGTATATTTTTACATACACAAAATATCTATATGCTATAGGAATGTATATTGTATAGTGAACATATTGTATATATCTAGATATAGTGGCAAATTCATTATTGCACAATGTCCTAAGGGTTTTAACTTATGTAACCAAGGAGAAATGCCTGCCACTAACAGTGGCACAGGCTTCCATTCATGTTCTGCATGCCCTTCCTTCCAGGCTGCTCTGGAGCCTGTTTCAGAATCATGGGAGCAGATTTTTCCTTTGCCCTCCCACCACTGTTCCCTGGACCCTACCCCTGCAAGCCTCAGTGGGACCAGGGGTTTCCTAGAGCTGAGGGGCAGTAGCACTTACTTCACTCCCACTTTCCCCCAATAGTAACTCTGGAAGTGAAGAGTTAGTGCAAACCACTGTGACTGGTACACCCTGCTCTGACTCCTGGTCATGCAACTAACTAACACCCTTTTTTGAGGCCACCAACACCTGTGACTGAGTGGGTAACCTATTCATTCCCTTTAGCCTCATTCTCAGGCTCTGAAGGTATGTGAACCCAGAAGAAAACTCCCCCTCCTTCACACCCTCAAGGTTCCTGGACACCAGGCCAATTCCTCCCCTCCTTACTGTCCTGGGGGGCCCAGACCTCTGGTCCACCAGGCCAACCCACAAGAGGGAGGCAAACTGTAGCAGCCCACGGAGCACTGTCTAGAGATCCAACCAGTCACAAGGCATAAGAGGATACTTGGACCAGAGCTGCTGCTGGACAGTGAGACCTAACACCCTCCAGTGGCAAGGACACCTCCACTGTAATCTGCATCCTCTGAGGATAGTGTCCATATTCTTTTATATGTTTTGGGTTTCCAGATTATAAATTTTATATTGATACAGCAAACTGCAGACTAAGATTTTACTCATCCTGCAGAGGGTTTAGTCACTAGAAATCATAAGTTAAGCAAGGACCTTCAGTTTAAAGCTCTATAAATTAGCCCCACTACTGACTGCGCTAGAGCTGCTGTACGTGTATGTACATGTATGTGGGCAAAACTCCTAAACTGAGCAGGCAATAAAGCAAGTCTCTATGATTTACCTTGCTCTGTGCAAGGTCTTTTATTCTTGCCCCTCTTCTACATTTTCACACAAGTACAGCACATCATGAGCCAGGAGAAGAGAGAGTGTCTGAAGTCACATCTCATTTGTCACTCACAACAACTGTACTGGATCTGGTTGGGATGGAGCCCATTCTCTCCACAGCAGCCCCTATGGTGCTGTGTTTTAGACTGATGACCAAAGCAGTGTTAGTAATACACCAGAATTATGCCTAGTGGGAAACATGCAAAGCTTCAAGGCCTTCTCACACTGGTGAGCAGGCTGGGAGTGGGCAAGGGTCTATAAGGGGACACAGACAGGTTTGCAGAGCCCAGTTGACCAAAGGGAAAACCCATGCCATTATGGTTCCATAGCCAGCAATAAAACCGAGGAGGGGGAGGGATGGGGATTTAGCTAAAGCAGCCGTCACTCAACAGTCCAGCTGGGCATTGCTCTGCTGGCAGGAAGTGGTGAATGATTGCTTCTGCATAATTTGTCAGGATTTTTCCTACTATTTTTTCCTTAGTTTATTAACCTGGCTTTATCTCCACACAAGAGCTGCTCTGAATCTCCCCTCCCAATTCTCTCCCAACCTGGCCTGTGTGGGGCTTGGCTGCCAGCTGGAAGCAGCCACCACTCAATGCACGAGACAGCACAGAACACCAGCACTGACAACAGATGCCTGACAAGCAATTGAGAGGAACTTGTACAGTGAAACACACTCAGGTTTCACTCCTCAGCACAGTCTCTGAACATCTGACATTTGAAAGCCCTTGAGTCTATGACAAGAGGTTCCAGAAAGGCTGCAAATGTCAGGTACTCTTACCAGGAAAGGCAAAGATGTGTACTTCCATGAGGGCAGAAGAATGAGGCAAAATAAGGTTTCTAGACAAATATAAGCTAAATCCTCTAACTTCTGCTAGGCAATGTGGCATTTTTTTCACTATTTCCAAATGATGATGCTGAGAGAGGGTTGTTTCCCACCAGGCTGAATTGCCACCTGATCTTCCGACCAGAATCCAGGCATGGACCGGGGAGTGTAGAGCATTAAACACCAAACACCTCACAATTCTCTGTTTCCATGGCTTTAATTCTTTCCAAATGGATGCAGTTTTCACAGAGCTGTTGGAAGTCACCCATAACTCTTCATAAGCATTTCAAGTGCAGCAGACACAGTAAGCTTAATTCTGCCATTTCTCTTCTGCTCTTTCCTCTTACCCCGTTAAATAGCCTCGAGTATGTTTATTTCCAATAATCTGAGAAATACAAATTTCAATTGCTTCAGACTCCCAAGGAAATTTAAACATTGCATCCCTCCTGTCAGACCATGAAAAGAAGGACACCTTACTATAAAGACATGTGCTAGTCTGGTATGATTAACTCTTCAAGCGTAGGTCCAAGACAGCTGGAGCAGAATTTATGAGCAAGGTTTGCAGGGAGTCAATGCCTTCTTCCCTATTTGACCTGTGCAGGGCACAAGCTTCAAAAAAGAGTTTCAAAGGAAGAGAAGGGCAAGCTATCTCTTGGCACAAGTAATTTTGAAGCTTTATTTACAGTACTTGTGCACAGGAAAGCAAACAGTTCAGCATTTTATTTGTAACAAAGGTCTGATCTATAAAGCAACTGAATTGACATCATCCCTTAAATGTATTGTATACCTTTTGTTTGGTAACTTTGGTTAAATTATGTGATTAGATTTGGGGGTTAACAACTTAACTGCAAAGTCATATCGGTGAAATAATATTACATTTATAAAATTTCTTTACCAAATAAAACAACACTGTTAATTCATTGTGTTACTATGTTTTAGGCTCTTTAGGAAGGATTGGCAGGGCAGGCAATGCATGGAACGGCTACATATTTAAGGGAGGGATTGAATTGGATGGTGCCTGCCATTGGTGATGACATGGTTGAGGTCTCTGGATAATGATGAAGATGGATGTTGTGGGAGTGTACTATCAACCACCCATCCAGGACAACAACACTGCTGAATTATTCTATAAAGAATGAAAGAATATATCTGGATGAGCAGCCCTTGTCCTTATGGGTGATTTTAACTTCCAAGATATCGATACGTATGTTGGAGACAAGCATTCCTGATGCATGTTGAAGATAATTTTTTGGTGGAGGTGTTAAGGGAGCTGACTAGGAAAGGTGCCCAGCAAGATTAGTTGTTTGTCAACAGGAAGGGGTTCACGGGCAAGTGGTAGTTGTTCACAGTGACTACAAAGTAGTTGACCTTCACACTGTTGGTGATAGGAGAAAAACTTCTAGCCAAACTGGAAATGGGTAGAGCAGTCTTCTGACTGCTGAAGGAGCTAATTAGTAAGGTCCCCTGGGAATCTGCTTTTGAAGGTCCATCGGGGTCCATGACAGCTGGTCTCTTTTTAAGAGCCATCTCTTAAGAGCACAGGAGCTAGCAATTTCAAACTGTTGGAAATCAAGCAAGCAGCCAAAAGTCCATCTGGGATGAGTGGGGATATTCTAAGACTCAGGTAGAAAAGGAGAGTATATCAACACTGGAAGCAAGGACAGGTGACACAGAAGGACTACAGAGTTGCTATTGCCACTGTAAGGGGAAGAGTTTTTACAACAAAAGCTCAATTAGAATTGAAGCTGGCCAGTACTGTGAAGAAAAGAGAGAAAAAAAAGAGCTTTATAAAATGTGCTAACAGCAAAAACAGAATCAGAGATAACATTGGTTCTTTATAAACAGAGACACAGACAAAGCAGAGAGGTTTACTGCCTTTTTCACCTGCCTTCAGCACAATGATGGGCCCTGGGACCCCTGGAGCATAAAACAGCATAAAACTTCACAAGAGCAAGTGCCAGATTCTGCATCTGGGACAGGGTAATCCTGGTTATATGTACAAACTGGGAGATGAGAGGTTGGAGACGAAACTCATGGAAAAAGATCTGGAAGTTTGGATTGATGGCAAGTTGAATTGAATCAACAGTGTGCCCTGGCAGGCAAAAGGGCCAACCATGACATCCTTATCACATGGGTTTGACATATGGCTGTTGGAGTAGACCCGGGGTTTATACAGTGGCAAAAATACTACAAGAGATGGATAGGTGAGGACGCCGAAGTCCAGAAAACCGGCTCCCCAAATATGGAAGCTCTGCGAGAGGTTTATAAGGACTCTAATAAGTTCACACCCTACATTGATGTTTCCCCAGCTTGAATGTTATACACCCCACTGTGTCTACCCTGGTTTGTTTTTACCTTGGTCATTCCTTGTCCAGGTTTCCTCTTCCCACGGAACCCTCCAGGTTGCAGCCCCCTGTCCTGGCCCGACCCGGCCATGGGGGCGGTTACCGGCGGGGCTGCCCACGAGGCTCAGCTGGATCCTGGGCGGGGGCTGTCCCTGCCTTGGAGTGCCGGAAGCCCTACGGTGGAATTTCCCCGCCCACCTCATTCTCCTGTTGGTCCTTTTGCCGCTCCTCCCCTCCCTCCTTCCCTTCGTTTGCATGCACCCAATGAAGTGCGTCTCCACCCAGTCTCCGCCCCTCTTCCCCGCCTTCATCCGGGGAATTCCCATGCTCTCCTTAAAAGCTAGCGCGCGGCATTAAACTTGGCTTTTCCTCGTGGACCTCGGGCTGCTGTGGACTTACTCCGTTCGGGGTGGTCTCCAGGCTGGGGGCGGGAAGAGCCTACCTCGCTTCTAAGGGGCTTGATCCTAGGGAGCACCACTTGCCGCTTTTCTAGCCTTGCTCCTGGAAGCAGAAACCTCTCCACCGTATCGGTGGCTATTTACAATCTGCTGATATATGGCCACTTGGTAAATAAGCAATTGGCTGGATGGTTGCACTCAACAGCTCAATGTCCAGCTGGAGATAAAAGATGAGTAGTGTTCCTCAGGGGTTGGTATTGGGACTGGTCCTGTTTTACATCTTTTCAGTGACATGGACAATGGGACTGAGTGCACTCTCAGCAAGTTTTCTCATGACACCCAGTTGTGTGGTGTGGTTGAAATGGTGGTGGAAGGGATGCCATTCAGAGGACGCTTGAGAGGCTTGAGAGGTGGGCCTATACAAACCTCATGAAGTTCAACAAGGACAAGTGCAAGATCCTGCATGTAGGTTGGGGCAATGTCAAGTACAAAAACAGGCTGGACAGAGAATGGATTGAGAGCGGAGCTGAAGGGAAAGACTTAGGGGTGTTGGTTGACAAGAAGCTCAACATGACATGACAATGTATACTTGCAGTTCAGAAAGCCAATTTTGTCCTGGGCTGCATCAAAAACAGTATGGCCAGAAGGTCAAGGGAGGTGATTCTTCCTCTCTACTCTGCTCTTGTGAGGACTGACAAGTCCAGCTCTGAGGCCCCCAACACAGGAAGGACTGGGACCTGTCAAAGCAAGTCCAGAGGAAGACCATAAAGTTGATCACAGGTCTGGAGCCTCTCTCCTACAAGGACAGGCTGAGACAACTGGGATTCTTCAGCCCAGAAAAAAGAAGGCTCCAGGGAGACCTTAGAGCCTCTTCCAGAACCTAAAGGGGCCCTGCAAAAGAGTTGAAGACAGACTTTTAACAAGGCCATGTAGTGATAGGACAAGGAGGAATTGCTGATACTCTGATAGAGGGTAGCTTTAAATTAGATATAATTGATAAATTATTTACTGTGAGGGTAGTGACACACTCAGGTTGCCCAAAGAAACTGTGGATGCCCCATCCCTGGATACATTCAAGGCCAGGTTGGATAGGGCTTTGAACAATCTGGTGAAGTGGCAAAGGATTTGAATGAAATGATCTTTAAGGTATTATTCTATGATTCTCCTTTATGAAGATAGCTGTATTACAGACCATGTTATTCTATTTAGAGATACAAATTGTTTAGGTTTACAAACACAACCATGAGAAACTGTAGAATTGTAGATTTGCTAAGGTTGGAAAGGCCTTTAAGAACATCAATTCCAACTTTCAACCCAGCACCACCACCATGTTCTCCCTTAAAGCATATCCTTAAGTGTCATATCCACATGTTTTTTGAACACTTCCAGGGATGGTGACCCAACCACTTCCCTGGGCAGACCATTCCAATGCTTGACAACACTTTTCATGAAGATTTTTTTCCTGATATCTAATGTGAACCTACTCTGGCACAGCTTCAGGCCATCTCCTCTCATCCTGTCACTTGCTAACTAGGAGAAGAGATTGACTCCCACCTCACTACAACTTCCTTTCAGGTAGTTGTAGAGAGCAATAAGGTCTCACTTCAGACTCCTTTTCTCTAGCCCAGCTCCCCAACTCCCTCATCCATTTCTCACAGGACTTGTGTTCCAGACCATTCACCAGCTTTGTTGCTCTTCTCTGGACACTCTTCAGCACCATGATGTCTTTCTTGAAGTGAGTGACCCAGAAGTGGACACAGGACTCTCACCACTGCCAAGTACAGGGTAACAATCACTGCCCTAGTCCTACTGGCCACAGTATTTCTGACATAGGCCAGGATGCCACTGAACTTCTTGGCACTTGGGCACTCTGCTGGTTCATGTTCAGTCAGCTGTCAACCAGCATGCCCAAGTTCTTTTTCACCATGCCGCTTTCCAGACTTTATTCCTCCAGCCTGTGGCATTGCATGAGGTTATTGTGACCCAATTACAGCACTTGGCCTTGTTGAACCTCATACAATTGGCCTCATCCCATTGATCCAGCCTGTCCAGATCCCTCTGCAGAGCCCTCCTGCCCTCAGACAGGTCAATATTCTCACGCCATTTGGTATCAGCTGTGAACTTGCTGAGAGCACACTTAATATCCTCATTCAATTTGTCAGTGAAGATACTAAATAGTACTGGCCCCAGTATTGAGCCCTGGGGAACACCACTAGTGACCTGGTGCCAACTGGATGTAACTCCATTCAACACCACTCTCTGGGCCAGGCCATCCAGCCAGCTTTTACCCAATGAATAGTACACCCATCCACACCATGATAAGCCAGTTTCTCTAGGGAGAATGCTATGGGAAAGTATGTCAAAGGTTTAACTAATATCCAGAGAGACAACATCCACAGCCTTTCTCTCATCCACTAAGCAGGTCATTTTGTCATAGAAGAAGATTAGTTTGGTCAAGAAAGACCTGCCTTTCCTAAACCCATGCTGGTTGTACCTTACCCCCTGGTTGTTCTGTACATGTAGCATAATGGCATTAAAGATGATATTCACGACCTTCCCTGGCACCGATGTCAGGCTAACAGGCCTGTAGTTCCCTAGATCCTCTTTCCAATGCTAAAATAAAACCATAAAACATCCACTCTTCTAAACAGGCCCTGCTCTTTCTCCTGCTTCTGTTGTTAATCAATAACACTACTATGATAAATTTGGAGGAAAAAACACCTCTATCCGTACTATTATTATATGAACCTTAGTTTTCCTGTTTGTGTCTATGTTCTTGTCTGCCTTCCTACAACTAAATCAAAAAGGGACTATTTAAAGAAAGGACTAGTCAGAAAAGGTAGGAAAGGAATGGCCAGAGGCAGTTGAGATCAGAGAATCATAGAAAGGTTTGGGTTGGAAGGGATCTGGAAGATCATCTAGTTCTTTGTGTCTTTGGTTTAATTGATTTTCTCCATGTTCCATGTGCCTCTCCCTCTGCCTCTCTGCTGCCTTGTTCCCTCTCCTTGCTCCCATGCAGCAGCTCCATGCACAAGGACTCCCTTTATCTTATGGCTTTTTCCCACCCAGAGCCTACAAGCCCTTCTGAACTTGTTTTTCACCTACCTCCCCCTTTTAGTTCACACACATTCTTCAGAGTCTCTTCAGATTTATGACCTTACTGATAGTGCAAAAAAAGAGTTCCTGTACCAGACCCAAGCCCCTGACAGGCCGCAAAAGCATTTCTTTTCCACAGAGTTTAGGACTGGTCCGTATTTAGACAGAAGTGGTAGACTCAAAAGCTGTAAGCCTAAGATGAAAAGATAAGAGATCTTGTGTTTTCCCAACTAAGATTGAAGCACCAATTTTGCTAAGTGTATTTTCAGAGACAAAGGTGTCAGCAAGCACTTTCCTTGTTTTTCATAAATACGTCAAACAGAGAAACTATAATTTACTCTAACAATGTCTGAACAGCAGCAACTTTAGGCATGGTCCCTCCTGGGATGTGTGTACTCAAGCATGTTAAGCAAGTGTCTAACCCATACTTCATCCAACCACAGGAGATGCTAGAGGCCTCTAGTGAACTGAAAGCTGGAAGTGGTGATTTTGTTCCGAACCAGCAACTTCCAGGGAGTAGTGCATAATTTCTTGCTGTGCAGTAATAAATGCCAAGCAAGGTGCATGTGCATCATAACATTTCTATGGGGAAGGGTAGAGCTAAACAGTTTCTTGGAGAAGCTTGTTATAAG
The DNA here is from genome assembly GCF_047495875.1 of Pithys albifrons albifrons. NCBI lineage: Eukaryota > Metazoa > Chordata > Aves > Passeriformes > Thamnophilidae > Pithys > Pithys albifrons. The sequence continues at coordinate 11,096,677 of NC_092458.1, forward strand.
CCAGTGAGTTGCTTGTAGCTATGGCATTTTTCAGGCACTGCCAGAAGAAGGGCTGAGATTGAGGGTTAGTTGGCCATTCCAAGACAGAACTTCTGCACAGCCTCTTCCTCAGCCGGACATAGCGGGACTTCTGCAAAACCTTCTCAAGAAATATCAAGATAATGACATCCATTTTTTCATCTAGAAGACGCTGGTGGGCCATGTAAAATGTTGTCTTGAAGCTGCCGCTTTTAATATACTTGTTGGTCAGCACAAATATGGTTTTTTTGCTCAGCTGAATGCTCTGGGAAAGGTTGTCAAAGACTGGCTGTCCTGGGAGCCAGTCCCTTCCTTCTAGGCATAAATTGAACTGCCTGACTTTTTGGTCTTCCAGCCTTTCAACCAGTTCTTCCATTACCCACTCACTCACAGCTGGATCTTGATTGTCATAGGCAATAAAAGCATCGTAACAAGAATCTGGGGAAGATAAGCGCCGATAGCCCTTCAGCTTGGCAGTGCAGTAATGGTAACTATACCACACATCCCAGAAGTACAGATGGCTTGTCACCGTGAGCACCATAATGCAGAGGATAGTTGAAGCTGACAGAGCGTACAGGACCAAATATGAGGTGTCCAGCTCACAGGTATATAGATCCAAGAAAACCACACTTCTTCCCTTATGTGCCCCTGGGCCAGCACAGGTCACGTCTGTGGCCAGAAGAGGAATAGTCACTTGAGTCTGATTGATCCACCAGACAAACCACACAGCCTCGCAGTTGCACTTGAACGGATTGCCATGCAAAAGCAGCATCTTCAGGTTGTTAATGACACTTTCAGGGAAGCTAGATTTCTTAATTATTTCAATCTTGTTGGAGCTGAGATCCAAGTACCTCAGTTTAAAAGCACCTCTGAGAAAATGTTTGGTTAGATGCTGGATGCGATTGTTTCGGAGCATCAGTTCCTGGAGTGATGATGAGCAATTGGACAGTTCTCGGGGAACCGTAGTCAGAAGGTTGTTGCTCAGGTCCAGAGTTACCAGTTTCTTCAGATACTGGAGGCTTCCCCAGTTGAAACTCTTTAGTCGATTATTGGTTAAATTGAGGAGCTTGAGTTTGGGAGGCATTGCTACAAAAACATCATGAGGGACAAAACTGAGTGAGTTGAAGGAAATATCCAGTTCCTCCAGGCCACTCAGATTCTTGAAGAAGGACAAGTATCTAGAATTGCCATCCATCCATAAAACATCTAAATGATTTCCTCTAAATTCTAAAATTTGCAGAGATTGACTTTCCATTCCTGTGTTAATAGTGGTAGAAATGGCATTCTCATTCATCATCAGCTTTCTCAAATGAGCTAAATTTTTCACAAAATTAAGCACATGAGTAACACCTTCAGCCAGAAAATAATGCTGGTTATTGCTCAGGTCCAGAATTTCTAGTTGTCTTAGCTCTTTGAAAGCAGTTTGGTATAGCAAATCAACCCTGTTGTTAGAAAAATCCAGGTACTTCAATCCAGACAAACTGGAAAATTCACTTCCATTTAAAGTTTGACTTATTGCATTATCTGACAAGTTGAGACATCTGAGGGAGCTAAGTCCCGAGAAGTCTGAGGGGTTAATAAAAAATACATTATTTCTGCTCAAATCCAGAGTTTTTCCATATTTCAGGCAATCTTCCTTAACTGAAGATTGGTAAGAAGCAGCCTCTTTGTCTTTGGAATGGCAACTTCGTCCATACACATCATACCTGAAATAATGCATCTCTTGTAGGACTTGCCTGTTGTACTGCTCTGCTGAAATCCTAGGATTAGAGCAGAATCCATAGAAGTTGCTTTCCCCTGAAGAAGGAGAAATTTTATTCACTGAGAGGTCTATGAATTTAAGAGCAGGGAATTCTTTGAACACTGACAGGTTTGCAACTTTAATAAAATTAGTCCCAAGATCCAACACGCTTAGATTCGCAAGATGGAGCAATGGGTGTAGATCTCGTGCTCTCAGTTCTTTAAAGACATAACCCTTGAGCCTCAAGGTTTCCAGGTTAGAGAGGGAAGAAAACGTCTTGGACAGATTCAAGAAGGGAGAATATGTCTTCAATTCAAAATTGAAGGACAGATCAAGCTCCACGAGGTTGGGGATAAACTTCAGAAACTGAGCATCTCCAATCTCCTTTATGAGGAAATTTTGGGACAGATCAAGTTCTTTGAGATTCATGAGGTTTTTAAACCAGTTGCTGGGTATGCTCTGAAGAGAGTTACTGTGAAGTCGCAAAATCCTTAGATTTCTCAAGGAATCAAAAGCCTTTGAGTGTATGTCAATTGAGCTATTGTGGCAGGGAATACAAGGATAAGGGGCATTATAGCAACGTGGGCAATTGCCACTTAGGTCAAGAATTTCTAAGTTGATAAGGGCACTTAAATCCTCTTCTTGAATCACTTGAATCATGTTATTGTAAATATACAGTTCCTTTAAAGTAGATGACAAATTGGGTGGAATATGTGTTAAGTTGTTGGACTTCAGGGATAGTATTGTTAATTTTTTCAGCTCCAGAAAGGCTGTTTGCTCAATTTCAAATGAAACATTGCATGGATTGCGGTAGTAACAGTTCTGTCCCAGATACAGTACCTCTAGGTTCCCTAGCTCTGAGAAGTTGGCTTTTTGGATAGAAAAAATAGTATTTGCTTCCAAGCTCAGCAGGCTTAGAGTAGCAGGAAGTCCTTGAGGTATTTCCACCAGCTTGTTTGCATCCAAGTACAATGACTTCAATCTTGTCAGGGCAGCAAAAGTGCCATTCTCAATTTTCAGTGTGCCGGTGCACACGTTGTCTTTGGGCCCCATTCTGGGAGGTACACAGTTGCATCTGAAGTCAATCTCCAGGAGGTTTTGAAGTTGAGCAAAGGATGTTGGATAGATATGGAGGATATGGTTAATACTCAGGGTAAGGTTGGTAGCATTTCCAGGGATCCCTCTGGGAACTTCCGTGAGACGCCGATAGGTGCAGTCCACTGTCACAGTACCTTCCCAGGATTTAACATCACAGGGTAAAGTTTTGGGAAACCAGGCTCCTGACAGTAGCATCGGAAATAGGAAGAGCAAGACAATTAGCAATGCATTCGACATCTTTGCACAAGGTACCTAAAACCAAGGAAACACAGAGGTATTAGTTTCATGCAATGAGGACATTTCACCCACACACTGGGTCAGACCAAATGGAGAGCTGCACTTGCCTCACAGTGGCCAGGAGTGCATGTGCAGGCAGTTTTTTAGATTTTGGGAAGGCATATGTTGGCATTCCTTACTGTACTATGACTAAGAATCATAGTGTTAATTTAAATATCAATCTCTAAATAATGAATTGTTAAAAAAAATCTGCTGAGAAAGTGAGAAGGCAGGTGAAAAAATTTCTGTCTCTGTGAATGCTCTACTTTAAGGGGAAACAAGAGGTGTTAAATGTTCAGCACATTGCCATTGCCTACTGGAGTAGATGAGCAAAGTTACTGTTTCAAAGCCTAGGACAGAGAAAATCTATACTCCCTCACAAGGTAGTGTAGACTTTCAAAACTGCACTGACTAACAGATGAGTGAGTCCCTAATTCAAATGTAACCTATCCTAAGTATTCTCCCTCTAGTAAGTCTCGTAACAGATGGAGAGTTGACCGAAGCCACTGAATGGCTTTATTTCCATAAGGTTTAATATCATCTTGCATTTTCACTGTTCAATAAGGGCAGAGAGCTGAGAACAAACTGTATCGATACAACGCGTGAAAATGAAAATCAAAGACAGGTTTAAAATTGGCCATGTTCTCTAAATGACTAATAATCAAGAAATAATCAGAGACAAAATCCCATAGGCATTTAAAGAAACTTCTACAACAGTCTGTGTGCCTGTCCAGTCTTTGTGGTCTTGCCTACCTTATAGATTTATGTGTATTATGGGTAAAGCAATAAGCTTTTAATATTTCACAACCTACGAGTTACTTCCTCAGCAGCAGTCAATGTCAGAGAAACACTGGCTGGTGGGTTGCCAGCCTTGGCTAGTGTGGCACAGGCAGAGGGGCCACGACCATTTTGCTGCCACGCCCAACATCTTAACTACTTGTGTCAGATGCTGGTCAATAGGTTTAAAGACAAGACAGCCCACAACGACCAACAGCCTCATTTCTCCCTTGAAAACTCAGTGTTGAAGGCTTGGAGATGCATGGTAGAGAGAGAGCTCCTAAACAATCAGGAGGTGTGTGGCATAATATTGATTAAATGTTAAAACTCTGCTCAGCAGTGGCAAATTGGATGATTAGGTAAAAGGTCCAAGATACAAGAAAATGTTTTTTTTCTCTTTAGCTGGGACACAAGAACATACAGAGGCCTCCTCAAACAGCCTGTGCAAGGCCTGCTGTTTTCTGCCAAAGACATGCCATGCAGGTGACACAGGCTTGGAGGCAAAGCAAGACTTCCTGTTTTATGCTCTGTTACCCTCAAGCACAATGTCCCCTAGACAATTTTGTGTTTGTATGCTACCTTAGAGAACTGTGCTAAACCTTCCTCTGCATCCATGTATCTGGAAGAGTGCTCTAGAGACCTGCAGGGCAGCAGGTGAGAGATAAGCCAGATCAAGTCTCACACACCTCCACACTTCTGTCAAATGGCATATTTTTGGGCATTCATAGCCTCAATAAAGAATAAAAAATGTAAAAGTCATCTGCAGATCTTGAATTCAGTGTAACCTCATGTAGTACTATGCCCTAGTCTTTCCTCTACCACACTCTTTCCCAGTCCCTGCCAGTGCTACAGTGCCATTTTCTCTTCAGGTGATCCTCTGAGAAAAGGCAAAGTATGGCTGGTAGCCATGGCAGTCATGCATGAGATTTCTCAAGGGACGCTAACCTGGACAATGCCTGTGAACTCACATTTCACTATTTCTTGTGCTGTCACTTGTTAGGAATCAAATTAACCATCATTTTGTTAACAGGAATTCACTTTGGACTGTCACCCAGATGGAGGCCATTGGGTAACAGAGTTCACCAGTCTTTTCAGCACAGTCTAGCCAATCTGCTTTACAGTAGGATTTACTTTTCTGATTTCCTGATATAGAAAAGTCCTTGGATTAAAACGATCAGAGTCAAATTTGGAGAAGATATAAGGCACTCATTTCCTCCCAGCTCCCTAAAATGTTTTTTTTTAACTCTCTTTTTCTCCACTAAAGTGATCAGGGATATGGGAAGAAAAAGGAAGGGCTCTACTATTGCTATTAATTACATAGAAAATTGAAGATTTTTCTCTGAGTTACATTGCCAAAGACTAATTGGATATGTTCCTGTCAATATTTTGCCTGTCTTCCTTCCTTTTTTTCCAGGAGATACACCATATTATTTATGTAAAGCATGTTATGGGACTAATGAAAAGCCAAAGAGCACCTATCCATGCCACTCCATGTGGCCCATGATGGTCCAGGACCTGCCTGCCTCCATGTCTTGTTTTAGCAGACCAATGGACCCCAAGGCCAGGATCATTATCCAAGATAGATGCCCATGGAGGATGGCAGAAAGGTGGTAGGGTAACAGCAGAGACTCTGCATTGCAGGACATATCGGTCCATCCTATTGGTGCCATCGGCTGGGCATCTGTTGGCACACATCACAACAGACCATGATGTGCCGGCCGTCACCAGCCAAGGTCATGAAACCTGTAGTCACTGAGGGAAATACTGACAGTCACTGCACATCAAACTCCAGCAGCCTTTCTAACTTTAATATACAGATAGAAAAGTTAATTAAGGTCTACTTTTAAAGATTTGATAAACCAAATTAAGCCACTCTATCCTAGCACTAGAGCAGAACAGGGAAAGAGTGGGAGGGAGATAGAGGGAGATAGGGAGAGAGAGGCAAAGGCCCTTCTGCAGGTACTGCTGGGCTATGGAGATGCAGGGAGCTTGATCTGACTACACACCAGAGACTAATGCTGCTCATTTAGGTGCCTGAAATTAGGTGCAATGAATCTGGGTCTTGAAAATCTGCATGAATACATTTCTATGATTTTTAAGAAGTCAAAAAAGACCTTTAGAGTCACAATGCTCAGATTTTGAACTCTCTCATATTACATTATTTTTAGGAACCTAAGTGTTGTTGCAGAGCCAGCCTAGCTTCTACCACCTTTGTGTTTCATTTCCTTGTATATTCTTCTCTTTCCTAATTTCTTTTTAATGTGTTAGCTGTTTTACCTGAAAACCATTAAATTCTGGTGCTGTATCTGACTATTTGCATGTGTAACACTTTTTAGCTGTTATAGTGCCAGAAGAAATCAAAAGACTTTTAAACAGGAGAAGCAAGCAATGTCTTTGCAATGAGAAGTTTGTTTAAAATACAGCTAGGTTATGCATGTAAACTGCTTTTTTCTCTGTGATCTCCACTGGGCTTTATAAGAAGTTAAAAAACCTACTAATCTACTGATCTTAACTGGCACGTGGAATAACCCATAATGATTTAAACTGTTCTTTGGGAATAGTACAGCCTGGTGTTTCTGAAGAAAGTTTTCTGTAGAGGTTTCACATGTATTTTAAGAGGTGACAGGAGGAAAGTGTAGACAAAAATGAACACCTTAGAAGTTACAGCAATTAGAAAAGGCAATATCATATTCATTCCGTAGCACTGCAGTACAAAATCGTATCAGCGCAAATAAATGCTTGAATGCTTTCCCTTCCTGTCACAATGCACTGCAGCTTCTAACTATAATAGTAAAATTGAACTTTTAGATAGCAGCAAAGCAGAAAATGTTCCTGAAAGTCTTCCACCACAGTTCAAGTCAAAGAGGTCTAAGAGCAAATTTAAAATGAAAGTTTACATACCATTTTCTTTGTGCTTCCAGATCTGCCAGATTTGTTTTTTGAAGAGTCTACAAATCAGAGTAGAAGAAAATAGCATAAACGTGGTCCTCAATGGTTCAGCTGAGGTGCAGAGGAGACTATAATATGACATAACTCACTCAAGAAAACAGCAGTAATCGCTACGCTAACACTACTCTTCACCTCAACTGCAACTTGAGAAATAACTGAATGTGAAACAACTGCTGCAAACTACTTCCTCAAACATTTGTACTTAAAACAACAGTACCTCATTTACTGCTCCACTCTGCAAGAGATAATGGAGTACTCATTTTTCCCCTTTTAAACAAATTCTCACATTACTCATACATCCACGTGCTTTTATTCTCGTATGCTGCAATTTACTGTTTGTTTCTCTACTTTTGAAAACGCTTTTAATTTCAAACTGTGTTTTACCTTCCTACAGTGTCACACCATAAAGAACTATAATAAGGCCTACTCCATGAAGATACACAACCAAACTGCAGGGAACGCCAGAAGAGAACTGCAAAATATTTGGCCACAGAGTTTAAGATCAGTCAGCTGGGAGACAACTGTGTTACATAAGGGTGACCAGTCACTTCAGACAACTAAGATTTCCAAATCAAGTTCCTCCTTTCACCCATCCCATTTTTAATGTAAATTGCAGAAACAAAGATACAAACATTGTTAAATGATGTTAACAAAAGTTTAGATTTGGAAGTTTAGTAATTTTTATAATTATTATGTTTTGGCATTCATTCCTGATGTAAACAGCTTCAAGAACTGAGACAGTTGTAAACTGAATACTTTATGGAAGAAATGTCTGTTAAGTGAATGGGACTTTGGGGAAGGGAACCAAAATAAACTGTGATAAAAAGAATAGTGGTAAGGGCATAGGAAACAGCATACAGGAAGGTGAAACCTGCATGGGAGAGTGTAAAAGGACCAAAGTTAAAAATTACAAGGATAAACTTAAGCTGGTGACAATCCAGCATTACACAGAGCACAGTGTTTGAAAGTATCTTAGAAGTCTCCGTGCTTAGCAGAGCAGACTAATTCAATGGTTAGGATATTTATTAGGTGGAGTTTGTGGTTTTTTTCATGTCATTCTTACCCTACATATTTTTCTTTACATTTTAAATAGCAATTCATAATTTCTCTGACCAGGATGGAGTTGAGAAACTCATTTCAGATGCCTGGAACCTGAAGAACGAACAGGGAAAGAATTTTCAATCATATTTTCAAATTCCCTGTGTTTAGAGTCTGACTAATATAGACATAAACAGGAAAACAAGAAAGTAGTATAGCATCATTTCCATTTCAATCAGGGCCTAGGAAAGGGCTCATTGATCCCCAACTATATTAATTCAGTACTATATTTCACACGCTGGTGGCTGAATACTAAAGGTACTGCAATAAAGTATAATTTCTCTGCTCTTTACTGGTAACTGGATTTTGCTTTTCATGCAAGACACACTGAGGTTTTCATTGGGGACTACTATAACTAATGCAGAAATCTCACTAAAATCCTGCTATGTGTTGCAAGGACATTCAACACATTTCTAGTAGGATGAAAACCTTCACTGGAAACTCCCTGTACTAGTTATTCCACTCCAGATATTTCCCAATATGTGACCACTAAGGAAAGTGAGCTTCCACTCATTTATAATTATTCACCTTATAGCAAAACTAATGTGCTTAATTAATTATGAAAGAAGAGAATGAGTCAGCTCAAGAATGACTGTGTATGTTGATTTCTCTAAGCACCCAGCCACGTCTCTCTAGTACATGACACTGGAACATGTGATGTTTAATCTCCACTTGCTTTGGTTGCAAGCAGGTTTTCTAAATCACAGTGTCCAGTCACCCGACCCTGTAACCTTTGACAGATACTCAGTGCCTTTGGAGATCTCCCTTGCAGCCTAAACCTACAAACTTTGGAAATTTTAATAGCTGCACTGACACTTAGTAATTCTACTGTCATAAGGCCGACTTTTTTTTTTAATATTAGGAATTTCCTGTCACCCATTTAAGAGTTTCAATTCTGTTCAAAGTGAAACTGCAGCTTTAGCTGGACACTAATAGAAACACAGAGTACTTTTTTGCTACCTTGTCTTCTTATTCTTTCTTTTGTTTTTTTTTTGTTTTTAAATATGAAATGTGGGTAGCAAAATGCAACAATATTTTCCTTCAGAGGGTGGGAGTAGAGGCACAGGGAGTCGCTGATTTACTGATTTCAAAAGTTCAGTTGTTCAGTTTCCATCAGATGGTGCACAAAATCTCATTTGTCTCCTATGAAACATAAAGTAACTGAAAAGCAGAAAAGTATTTTCTACTGCATCACGTGTTACGGGATGATTCAATGGTAACAGCAAATTTTTATTGTAACAAGAATATAATTTGAAATAAAACAAGAGTCCTTAATTGTCTTAATACTTTACGTAGAGGTTTGGTCATCAGTTGGCTTCTAATCAGTTGGCTTGTATTCCTAAAATCTTGCAGCAAGATCTTTTCTCTAAAGTGTCAATCCTCATATCAAGAATGATAATACAACACCTAATATTCGTGGTTAATGCCACATTCAGTGTAAGATTACATAATTAGGAAATTTCTCAAGAAAATGAGTTAGGTTGAAATAAATAAGCTGACTCTCCGAACTGATGTAGACAGATGTTCGAAAAGAACCACAAAGAGAAATGGATAGCAAAATTGGGGAAATGAAAGCAAAATAACTTACAGAAGCCTAAAAGCTTCTGTATGTATGATCTGTGCATGTAATGCAGGATGCTTGCTGACAAGAGTTACCTCAGTGCCAAAACTGAGTGACTGGTGTTTACAACAGGGGTTAAAACTGTTTGCTGAAAACAAAGGCACTCATATTAATGATTACTCATATTACTTATATTACCTTCAAGGGAGGCAGAAGGCATTCAGAAATACCTGAAATAAAAAGTAGTTGTATTCTAAGCTCTCCAGGGTCTGCAATGCAGCTACACCTCTCCTGTTTACCCCTTCCCAAGGGGCTGATAAGGGTAGTCAGAGATGACATCCCTGCCTTTCTCTGGGGAATGAGGACAAGAAGTGCCAAGGCAGTAATGTTGGAAGTGGTGGTGCACACTAATGCAGGAACTGCTGGCAAATCATAAAACTGCAAGGTTCAGAGGAATTTTGGCATTTATGAGAGAGATTCCCTCAAATCATACTTCTTAGTGATGAAAGTACTAGTCTTTTTTAATGTTTCCTATAGGCAATCTTGCCATGGTTTAAGAAGACATTCTCAGCCAAGAGCACTGAGGGAGCACAGAAACAGCCTCTACAGAACACCACAGAACTCTGACACTGCTGAACCAAAAAAAAATCACATAGCAGGAAAGCAGCCTCATAGGAAATAAAGGCTTAAGATTAGGGTAAGCAAGCGAGTGTAGCAAGTTTCATATTAAACATGCTGGTGTGCTGATTACTATTCTGATTTATTATAGCGTTTGATATTGGTTTTTCAAAAACTGTGCATGACATTTTATGGACGAGTGCTACCACTCAACAGGTTATTTTGATAAGGACATGGAACTATTTGACTGAGTCCAGAGGAGGACAACGAAGTTTTTAAGGGGACTAGAGCACCTCCCCTATGAAGACAGACTGCAAAGGCTGGGGCTGTTCAGGCTGGAGAAGAGAAGGTAGCATGGAGACCTCATAGCAACCTTCCAGTATCTGAAGGGGACCTACAAGAAAGCCAAACAGGGATTCTTCATCAGGATCTGTAATGATAAAACAAGAAGAAATGGATTGAAACTGAATGGGTTCAAACTGAAATAGGGGAAATTTAGGTTTGATATACAGGAGAAATTTTTTACTGTGAGTATGGTGAGGCAGAGGAACAGGTTGCCCAAAGCAGCTGTGGATGCCCCATTCCTGGCAATGTTCAAGGCCAAGTTGTATAGGGCATTCAGCAACCTGGTATAGATGTCCCTGTCCATGGCAGGGGTTCTTGAACTAAATGATCTTTAAAGTCCCTTCCAACCCAAACCATTTTATGATTCTATGATTCTAATGTCTCAGACCACAATTGTTATGGATTTCCTTTCTTCCTCTCTTTACATAAACACAATGTCTATACAATAGAGATGTTTCTCTTAGAAACCACAGGAGTACCTGTGAACAGTCACATAGGAACTAGAACTTCTCCCCAAGAAAAGATGGCAGGATCAATGGCCCAGCTGAAGTGCACCTACAAAATTCACTCAGCATGAGCAGCAAAGAGGAGTTGGATACTGTTGTGCAGCTAGAAAACTGTTAAACAGTTGAAATCATGGAAACATGATTGGATGACTTGCACAACTAGAATGCTGCAATAGACAGTGATAAACTCGTCAGAAGGGACAGGCAGGGAAGAAGAGACAGTGAAGTAGCCGTCTGCATTAGAGTGTTTTGACTATTTCCTGCCTGGGCGTGGCTACTCCCTGGGAACTGATTCAGGTGAGTGAGGGGTGGGTCAGGCTTGTTAGCAGGTGCTGGGGAGGCTATATAAGAGCCTCCAAAGGAGCACTAGTGACAGCAGTTACTCCTGCACCCAACTGGACTGGGTAAACAGGAGTGCGGTAGGGCTAGCAGATGGTGCAAACAGCTCTTGTAGGTGAGTTCATTGTTGTTTTTTTTCTGGTTTTGGGGGTTGGGGTATTTTTGTTTGTTTTTTGTTTTTTCCCCTCTCACTCCTCAACTTAACTAAAACTAGTAATGGTTTCCAGAAAAATGAAAACCATTGCTGCTGTAAATACTAGGAGTGTGTCTGCACAGACACTACCCTCCAAGAAGGATGCAGCCATGCAGGCCTCTGGCTGTGCAGAGTGTCTGAGCCTGGCATTGGTACCAGAGAATGGTATGGAAGGTACCTGTGTACAGTGTGAACAGGTCCATGACTTGCTGTGCCTAATGGCAGAGCTGAAGAAAGAGGTAGCTAGGCTAAGGTGCATTAGGGAGAGTGAAAAGGAAATTGGTGGAGTCAAACTCTTTTGACCCCTAAGGAAGTCCAACAAGAGGTAGTGAAGCCCTGCCCCTCACGTTATAAGGCAGATGGAGCAAAACAAATTGATGGGGGGGATTGGAAACAGGTCCCTGATTGGAGAGGTAAAAGAACCCTCTCTTGAACCCCACGACCACCCTGGGTGCCCTTAAAGAATAGATCTGAGGCCCTGGACCCAGAAAGTCAGGCAGAGACCAGCCAAGAAGATTTGCCTGGAGAGCATCCTGGCTCAACACCATCTATAAGACATTACAATTGCAGAGCTATAAGGGAAAAAAGAAGGGTCATTGTAGTCAGTGACTCCCTTCTGAGGGGAACAGAGGGCCCTATATGTCACCCAGGCCCATCCCACAGAGAGGTCTGCTGCCTTCCTGAGGCCAGGGTGAGGGATATTAGTAGGAGACTTCCTGAGCTAATTCAGTCCTCAGACTATTATCCCCTGTTAGTAGTCCAATCTGGCAGTGAGGACATTAATGGAAGAAGTACCTAAAAAAGACTTTAAAGCACTGGATGGGTCAGTTCATGGGACAGGAGAACAGATGATATTTGCCTCAGTTCCTATGCTATCTGGGATGGATGAGGAGTTAAATAATGACAGGAGTAGAAAAGCTCATCTTATCAACAAGTGGCTAAAGGACTGGTGCCACCGTGAAAATTTTGGGTTTTTTGACCCTGGGGCAAACTCCATGGTACCTGGTGTCCTCAAATCAGACGGGCTTCATCCTTCTAGGAAGAGCAAGAGGACTGTAGCCCATAATTTGGCAGGGCTAATCAGGAGGGCTTTAAACTGGGTTTGAAGGGGGAAGGGATTGAAACCAGGCCCTCTAAAGATCAGCCTAAGGATGGAAAGCCTGAGTTGAGAGTGAAATCAACAGCCCATCTCAAGTGCATGTACACTAATGTACATAGTATGGGCAACAAACAAGAGAAGCCATCGTGCAACAGGAAAGCTTTGACATAGTAGCCATCACAGAAATGCTGGTGGGATGACTTGCATGACTGCAGTGCTGCTATGAGTGGCTACAAGCTCTTCAGAAAGGACAGGCAGGGAAGGAGAGGTAGAGGGGTAGCTTTATATGTTAGAGAGTCTCTTGACTCTGTTGAACTTGAGGTCAGCAGTGACAGGGTTGAGTGCCTGTGGACCAGAATCAGGGGAAAAGTGAACAAGGCTGACATCCTTGTGGGTGTCTGTTACAGACCACCCTACCAGGATGATGGAGGAGATTAATTATTCCACAGGCAGCTGGCAGATGTCTAAAAATCTCCAGCCCTTGTTCTTGTGGGTGACTTTAACCTGCCAGATGTCTGCTGTGAGCTTAATACTGCAGAGAAGAGGCAGGCTAGAAGGCTCTTGGAGTATATTGAGGATAATTTCCTTCATCAGCTGGTAAATGAGTCTACCAGGGCTAAGGCCCAGCTAGACCTACTGTTTACAGAGAGAGGCTGGTGGGTGATGTAGTGGTTAGAGGCCACCTGGGTCATAGTGACCACGCAATAATAGAATTTTCAATACTCAGAGATGCAAGGAGAGCCATCATTAAAACCTCTACACTGGACTTTGGGAGAGCAGATTTTGGCCTATTCAAAAGACTATTTCAGAGCATACCCTGGGAAACAATCCTTTAAAAACAAGGGGGTCCAGGAGGGATGGACATGTTTCAAGCAGGAAATTTTGAGTGCACAGGAACAGGTTATACCAGTGTGCCAAAAGGCTAACCAGGAAGACGGTTAGTTTGGTTAAATAGGGAGATTCTGAAGGAAATTGGGGATAAAAAGAAAGTTTACTGACTGTGGAAAAAAGGGATGACTACTTATGAAGATTTTATGAAGATAGCTAGGTCATGCAGAAAAAAGATCAGGGAAAGAAAAGTGTAATTTGAAGTTAATTTGGCCAATTATATTAGGGATAATAAAAAGTCCTTCTATAAATACATTAATAACAAAAGGAGGGGCAAGGAAAACCTCCATTCTCTGTTGGACTTGGAGGGAAATATAGTTAACAAAGATGAGGAGAAGGCTGAGATACTTAAAACAACTACTTTGCCTCAGTTTTTACCAGTAAGACAAGTGGTCCTCAGGAAAACAGGTCTCTTGAGCTGGTAGACAGAGACAGGAAGCCAGATAGCTCCCCTGTATTCCAGGAGGAAATAGTGTCTTACTGAGCCAGCTGGATCCTCACAAGTCTATGGGACTAGATGGGATCCATCCCAGGGTGATGAAGGAGCTGGCAGAAGAGCTTGCCAAACTGCTCTCCATCTTTCAACAGTCCTGGCTCTCTGTGGAGGTGCCAGATGATTGGAAGTTGGCGAATGTCACCCAATCCACAAAAAGGGCTGCAAGGCTGACCCTGGCAACTACAGGCCTGTCAGCCTGACCACAGTGCCTGGCAGGGTTATGGAGCAGTTCATCCTGAGTGCAATAACACAGCACTTTCAGGATGGACAAGGTGTTAGATCCAGCCAGCATGGGTTTAGGAGGGGCAGGTCCTGTCTGACCAACCTGATCTTTTAAGATTAGATGACCCACCTGGTGGATGAGGGTAAGGCTGTGGATGTGGTTTGTCTAGACTTCAACAAGGCCTTTGACACTGTCCCCATAATATACTCCTGGAAAAGCTGGTAGCCTGGAGAAGAGGAGGCTTAGAGGTGACCTCATCACTGTCTAGAACTACCTGAAGGGAAGTTCTAGCCAGGTGAGGGTTGGTCTCTTCTCCCAGGCACTCAGCAATAGGACAAGGGGGCACAGGCTCAAGCTCTGTCAGGGGAAATTTAAGTTGGATATCAGAAAAACATTCTCTGCAGAGAGAGTAATCAGGCACTGGAATGGGCTGCCCAGAGAGGTGGTGGATTCACTGTCCCTGGAGGTTTTTAAACTGACATTGGACATGGCCCTGAGTGCCATGATCTAGTAAATGGACTAGAGTTGGACCAAGGGTTGGACTTGATGATCTCGGAGGTCTTTTACAACCCAATCGATTCTATGATTCTATGACTGCCTAGAGCTTGATGATGATGATGAAACTGTCAAGTGTTTACAGGTAATATTCAGGGGATAGGCCAACAAGCCAACTGTCATGGTGAGATTCTGTTATACTCAACCCAAACAAGATAGAGTGTGTGGAAATAACATTCTGGTGCAGCTGGTGAGGGAGCCAACTAGGGAAAGTGCCCAGCTGGACCTGAAGTCTGTGAGAAGAGAAGGATCTGTGGGCAATATGATGTTAGATGATGTCTTGGCCATGAAAGAAGAGATTTTGATATTCAGAGCAGTAAGGAGTTTGGGTTAAAAGAACTGTTATCTTAGACTTCTAGAGGGCAGACTTAAGCCTGTTTAGGAACCTTACTGAGAGAGTCCCCTGGGAGGCAGCTGTGAAAAGCAGAGAAGCCCAAGAAGGCTGGACAGTGTTCGAGAACAAAATCTTCAAGATGCAGGAGCAGGCTATGCCCATGTGCCAGAAGACAAGGAAGCGGGGAACAAGACCAGCCTGACTGAACAGAGATATTTGGCTAGATAGAACCCAGGGGGAAAACAAGAGTTAATTTTCTTTGGCAGAAGGGGTAGACAACTCAGGCAGTCTACAAGGATGTCTTGAGTTTATGCAGGGAGAAAATCAGATGGTCCAAAGGTCAAATAACTTGGCTACTGAAGAAAACAAGAATAAAGTGTTTCTATAAATGTATTAACAACCAAAGAAGGGCTAAGGAGAACCTCTTTCTCTTGGTTCATTTTTGAGTTTATCAGCACAAGAAAGACATTGAAGTGCTGGAGAGTGTTCAGAGAAGGGCAATGAAGCTGATGAACTGTCTAGAGCACAATGATGAGGAGTGACTGAGGGAGCTGGGGATGTTCAGGTCTGCAGAACAAGACACTAAGGGGAGACATTATCATACTCTACAACCTGTTCTGTGCATTGTCTTTTACTCATTTTCCTCTTCTACCTTTTCTTACAAGAACAGCACAACATGGGCTGGGAGAAGATAGAAATGAGTGTCAAAAATCCTATCTCATCTGTTACTCAAAATCATACTGGATCTGGTTGGGATGGAGCCCATTCTCTCCACAGCAGCCCCTATGGTGCTGTGTTTTAGACTGATGACCAAAGCAGTGTTAGTAATACACCAGAATTATGCCTAGTGGGAAACATGCAAAGCTTCAAGGCCTTCTCACACTGGTGAGCAGGCTGGAAGTGGGCAAGGGTCTATAAGGGGACACAGACAGGTTTGCAGAGCCCAGTTGACCAAAGGGAAAACCCATGCCATTATGGTTCCATAGCCAGCAATAAAACTGAGGAGGGGGAGGGATGGGGATTTAGCTAAAGCAGCCATCACTCAACAGTCCAGCTGGGCATTGCTCTGCTGGCAGGAAGTGGTGAATGATTGCTTCTGCATAATTTGTCAGGTTTTTCCTAATTTTTTTTCCTTAGTTTATTAACCTGGCTTTATCTCCACACAAGAGCTGCTCTGAATCTCTCCTCCCAATTCTCTCCCAACCAGGGCTGTGTGGCTTGGCTGCCAGCTGGAAGCAGCCACCACTCAATGCACGAGACAGCACAGAACACCAGCACTGACAACAGATGCCTGACAAGCAATTGAGAGGAACTTATACAGTGAAAACACACTCAGGTTTCACTCCTCAGCACAGTCTCTGAACATCTGACATTTGAAAGCCCTTGAGTCTATGACAAGAGGTTCCAGAAAGGCTGCAAATGTCAGGTACTCTTACCAGGAAAGGCAAAGATGTGTACTTCCATGAGGGCAGGAGAATGAGGCAAAATAAGGTTTCTAGACAAATATAAGCTAAATCCTCTAACTTCTGCTAGGCAATGTGGCATTTTTTTCACTATTTCCAAATGATGATGCTGAGAGAGGGTTGTTTCCCACCAGGCTGAATTGCCACCTGATCTTCCGACCAGAATCCAGGCATGGACCAGGGAGTGTAGAGCATTAAACACCAAACACCTCACAATTCTGTTTCCATGGCTTTAATTCTTTCCAAATGGATGCAGTTTTCACAGAGCTGTTGGAAGTCACCCATAACTCTTCATAAGCATTTCAAGTGCAGCAGACACAGTAAGCTTAATCCTGCCATTTCTCTTCTGCTCTTTCCTCCTCATCATCCTGTTAAATAGCCTTGAGTACATTTACTTCCCATAATCTGAGAAATACAAATTTCAATTGCTTCAGACTCCCAAGGAAATTTAAACATTGCATCCCTCCTGTCAGACCATGAAAAGAAGGACACCTTACTATAAAGACATGTGCTAGTCTGGTGTGATTAACAGTTCTTGTGTAGGTCCAAGACAGCTGGAGCAGAATTTATGAGCAAGGTTTGCAGGGAGTCAATGCCTTCTTCCCTATTTGACCTGTGCAGGGCACAGGCTTCAAAAAAGAAAGAGTTTCAAAAGAAGAGAAGGGCAAGCTATCTCTTGGCACAAGTAATTTTTAAGCTTTATTTACAGTACTTGTGCACAGGAAAGCAAACAGTTCAGCATTTTATTTGTAACAAAGGTCTGATCTATAAAGCAACTTAATTGACATAATCCCTTAAATGTACTGTATACTTTTGTGTACAATTAAGCAGTAAACTTTGGTATATTTAAATTCTTAACCCTCTTGTCTGTTGCCATATGTCTGCAAATATTTTTAAGACAATAGGTTAAAGAAATCTTTCATTGAAGAAGTTTCTTTACCAAAGAAAAGAATTTTGTACATTTATTTCCACTATGTTATAAAATAGTTTTGAAAATTCAACTGTAATGAGGAGTTCCTCTGAGAACTTGTGGCTGAACTGAACTTTCATCCCAATAACCTATATACTCTATTTCTGTATTCATCACTGAAAGCAGTACAGGTGAAATCCTGTTTTACTCATTCTCATGTAGCAAGAAGAAATCCACAGAAGAAATAGAAAATTATTGGGGGGAAAAACATGAAGGCCAAGTAAATTTATTCTCAGAGAAACAAATACAAACCAACCAACCAAAAAACAAAACCAAACCACCCTCCCCCCCAAAAAAACCCCAAAACCCAAGAACAAACAAACAAACAAAAAGGTTTGTGAAGGCTGTCTTAACTGGAATGGAAAAAGCCTCTTTATAAAACAGCATTGTATTATTATAAATATATCCCAAAATAAACAAGTTAGGATGAAATAAGGCTATTTTTTATGCAGCTCTGTAGTAAGGAAGCATCATCTCAATGCTTTTGTAATTAAAAACTGCAGTTCCGGGTAGAAAATTTAGTTTCTCTTGATCTAAGTGTAGGAACAGTACTTTAATACACATAAACTCTTACTTCCTAACAGAAGGACTGAAAATTCTCCATAGTGGGACTCAAAGACCTAATTACAAAATTATAGCATTATTTTCCCTCCCCATAACCATTACTGACTGCATTACCCATACTTAACCACAAGATTTCCTATCATACAAAAGGAAAAACTGTTTTCATAATGATTTTAATTTTCTAATTTTAAAATATTCAAGAATAGGCAGAGTACCATAGTTCACTAGCTGCATAGTGAAGTATTGTGGTACTTTGTAATAGAAACTTGAAGATCTATTGGCTGTGTAGTTTGAAAAGAACAGTAAGTATTTTCAGCTTTTTAATCCTGTAGATATGGGTACAAACCAATTTGTATAAGCGTGTTTAACTTCTCTATTTTAACTTTGCATGGTAAACCTTTACAATATTAACAGGAAAACTGCTACAAAAATATTCATATCACAATCCAGGAATGTCAAAAACTACAAGGAAAAAATGAAATTTAAACACAACTGCTCATGATTAAATGTTGGTCCTTATTTTTGCAACAAGTGACGTTAATAACCCGGGGAATACTGAAACATTAATCTTACAACTGAAAACAGCAACTGCGGGGAATGGATGTTATGCAAACCATTTAATGTAATGAGAGCTTTGCAAAAGGAAACTGCAGCCCCATTTATCTTGTGGGAAAATATGAACGGGAAGTGTATGAAACAGTTACTACTATGTATATGTCAACAGTTCCTCAGAAGTAGCATGCCCTTTACATATTTTAGGGCTTACAAAATACTATTCATGGTAGTTAAACATAACAAACAAACAAACAAAAAACCAGCTGCGTGCCCCACAGAACAAAAAAGATGCTCAAGTCTGCAGCACTTAGCTTAATACAGAAAATGATCTTACATGTATACATCCCATTAAGTTCTGTGAACAATTTGTAGTTCTGTGTAGGAAAATGGATCCAGAGCAGCAGTTTGGCAGAAAGTGAGAATAGGTATATAAAAGAGAATTTAGGCAACACAGAAGACTTTCAGACTCTTGAGGGAATTCATAAGGTTTCTTCAAGATGGAGATTTATTGTCCATTTACAAAGAATAACTGGTGATTACAAGAGAAATATAATAATTAAACATACAAGCTCTGGAATTGTACAAAGATACTCATTTCTTGTGGCTGATGTGCATCATTAAAACAGTGCTAGCTTAAGGGACTTTGGCAAAGATGCAGTGTAATATCCTGCAGTTACAAGGGGACATGACTGAACAGGTAAGACACAGATTCACCATTGTGTGTTCTTCGAATTGCCTCTGCCAGGATCATGGAAATGTCAATAAACTGAAAGAAAAAAATCCAGAAGAAAAATTTTATGGGATGCCAAGAATAATAAACTATGCAGTTTATAAATATATAAACATTTATCTACCATTTTGCTCTCTTTTATTTCTAGGAAGTAATTTAACATTAAAGCTTTAGGTATTGAATTATTCATAAGAACTGCACTAACACCAAGTAAAACTCAAAAATTGAGTAAGAAAGCATTATCCAAGACTGCTGCACAGTCATATTGTTAAGACTTCTGACAAAAGGCATGTTTCCCAAACCCCCCACTATTCTTGTCATCAGATGGCAGTATCTGCTTAACACAAATAGAGTTTAAAGGAAGTACACTTTTGAAGTGCTTGCCTTGTTTCAATAAATACCAAATAAATGTTAGGCTTTGAAAAAAAATCCAATAATGCATTAAAAAACCCCCAATCTTGTTTGCTTTTCTCCACTCTGTATAAATAAAACCTCAAAATGGGACATATGACTTCCCAGAACAATTTCATTAGTGTTTTTAAAGAGAAAAGGTCTAACATTTCTGTGGCCTCCACAATAACATAATTAAGTTCCTACATGCAGATATTGTATGATTAATACTGATTAAAAAAACACAAACAAAAAAAGCACCCAGTAACTTTCATATTTCCTACTCTTTCACAAGCAAACATACATAAGGTGTGGCAAATAGCAAATACTTTGCAATGCTCTATTGTACTACCTGAATCCCCTTAAAACAGTTCTTTGGCAAATTTCAGCAAAAACTTTTGCAAACTATGTATTTTAGAGTATTAATTTCCTCTCAAGACACAAATTTGAGCACCAGTGAACACTCCCAAGTTTAAAGAAGTGACACAAGAATACCATTGTACCTGTATTTTTGGGCAGTGTTTCATTTTCTCCTCTTGGGGGATTGTATTAGTTACCACAACAGCCTCAAATGATGCATTATTAATCCGAGAGAGTGCAGGACCAGAAAAGATACCATGAGTGAGAATGGCATAGACTTTTGTAGCTCCAGCAGACATTAACCTGTAGAACACACAAGAAAAGTATGACTTGATGCATGTTTACATGCATGGCTATAGATGAAGCCAGATACAAATCTCTAAAATATATTTTATCACAAAATCCTATATATAAAATATCTATAAAATAATTCAGACATTTGTATAACCTGAAAAAGTTTACAGTGAAGTGTCTCAAAAAACCCCCAACCCCATACACTGAGAATTAAATTAAAAACTTCTTATTTGCAGCAGTGATGCTACTAAATTGCTGCACTTTGACCCTGTCAGCACAACATACAACTGAACTCCAGTACAAGTTTTCTATCTTAACAAGGCAAAAAATTAATTAGGTTGGATGGCAGCATCACAGCTCCATTGTGTCCCATTATTGTCCACCTATATTTTCACCTGCAGTTGAAAGAGTTCTGCTTGGAAGGAGTTTCTGAGGAAGAAGAAATGTTAATGATTAAAAGCCTAGTTTGCTGCAAGGTTGTGGGAAGATATGCTGCTAATGCAAGCATGCAGTGAAGTGGTGCAGCAGAAAAGGAAGTGGAAAAAAGTATAAATCAAAGAACTAGAATACCTTGTGAATAAGTCAGAATCTCTTTATTTGTTTTCTTTTACTGGCCTCAATGCCTCCAGATGCTCAGCTATGTCCTACCTGCTTTTCTAGTCTTACAAACAGAGACCTTGAAGAATGGCATTTTATCAGATAATCACAAAGGCACAAGAGGAAGCATAAGAAAGGAAAAGAAGAAAAAAACCATAGAAACATCATCGCATTCTGAATGAATCAACAGACTCAAAGTTTTCTGGTCATTCTCAGCAATACATTTAGTAGCTCCAACCTACAAGGAGGATGCAATTTGACAGAGTGAGTGCGTACCAAGGATATGTACTTAGGTTTGTACTTAAGTTGATCTGCTGTATCTGAAAATACATTTCTTAGTTCAACTGCTTGATGTGCATCTAGGTTGCTAAGATAAAAAGAGGTCTAAGAGGTATTTTGGTGAGCAAGCCTAATTAAACACAAAGTATCCAGATTTGACTTAAAGGAAAAGCACTACATCATGCCAAGAACATGATATAAGGCAGCATCACTCATGCAAAAGCATCTTTCTTAGTGGTCACTGTAGATACATTGAAGATGTTTGACGGTTTTAGAATTTGGTGTCTAAAAATCTACTGCAGGTAAACAAAGAGTGCTTCTTTCATAACACACACACACACACACACAAAAAAAAAGGCTTTTTTTGGCAAGAATTAACTTCCTCTAAGCACAAGAGTATAAAAAAATATTGTTGACTAGGCAATTTTTGACTTTGATCTGTAAAGGGCACAGCCTAGAAGAACACTGGGGTCTGATGCAGATTACAATGTGGAGAGCAAACAACTACACAAAATCTCTTTGCAGAATTCCATCAAATTTCCATGAAAGTGAAACGGAACACAAAACTATATAAATCCTTCTATCACAAGTTTTGACTTTTTTTTTTTTATCTAGATGCAAAAAGGAAGTCTGAAACTAAAGACTGTAAACTGATGGAATGATCTTTATTTCAAACCACCAAGAGGAACATCTAGCTCACTTGAGCTCCACTCTGTTGCTTCGACACAATTTCCCACAGCATTCTCCTGGAGAAATTGGCTGCTCATGGCTTGGATACCTGTACTCTTCACTGGGTAAAAAAAATGGTTGGATAGGCAGGCCCAGAGAGTGCTGGTGAATGGAGTTAGATCCAGCTGGCAGCCAGTCATAAGTGGGGATCCCCAGGGCTCATGTTGGGGTTATTCCTGTTTAACATCTTTATCGATGGTATGAACAAGAGGATTGAGAAGGGTTTGCAGATGTCACCAAGTTAGGTGGGAACATTGATCTGCCTGAGGGCAGGAAGGCTCTGCACAGCGATCTGGACAGACGGGATTGATGAATCAAGGCTAGTTATTTAATGTCCAACAAGGTCAAGTGCCAGGTCCAGTACTTGGATCACAACAGTCCCATCCAGTGCTACAGGCAGGGGGAAGAGTGGCTGGAAAGCTGCCTTGGGGAAAAGGACGTGAGGGTGCTGGTTCAGAAGCAGCTGAAGATGAGCCAGTCCCAACCCTAACCCTAACCCTAACCCTAGCCCTAGCCCTAGCCCTAAACACACTAGCATAAAGCCAGATGGAAACCCATAAAGTAATCCTTTCTGCTTAGCACTCCTCATCATCATGGCTAGGCTTCACAAACAAAGATTTGGGAAGGGCTTTACGCACGTAGGTGTGTCCTTCAAGACTGCACAGTGGATTTTTTAGGTGAGGCTCAGTGTGTGTGGAACTCGCCCCACCCTTTACTCCTAAGGTTCATCTGCCATGGCCGAGCGAGCTTGGAATGATGACAGTGAAGTCCTCAGGACTAGAACCTACAGCCCCCAGTATTCCCAGGAGGTCTCCCATCCAAGTACTGACCAGAGCTGACCCTGAATAGCTTCCAAGATCTGACGGAATCGGATGTTAAGACAGTGTCTACGTTCACAGGCTCCATTTCAAGAAGTGGACCAACTGGAAGGAACCCAGAAGGCATCACAATTGAGCAGAAGTCTAGAAACTTTGTGGAAAGACTGAACAATTCAAAGTTATTAAAGTCTAGAGGGAAATGAGAACTTTTAACTGACTACCCAGACAAAAAACAGGAAACCCTATTCTAACCTCCCTGGATAAAAAGGACAAGTAGTTTTATACTTAAGATGTACACTGAAGATTAATATTAATTTCCACTGAACACAGGAGAGAAAATACCTTACAATATTAAATCCAGTAAAGCTTTGTGAAAGATTGCCTAAGGAGAGTGGAAAGGCGCCATGAGGAGGCTCAAGAAGAAAATTATTTTTGATCTGTTGTTTCTACTTTCGAACTGTAAAGTGCATCAGATGGCCCAAGTCCCTTTCAAGTTACATGATATTTTATTTACTCTGTGCTCTTCCTAAATACAAATTATACATTTCTGTAAATATTTTCTCAATTCTATGTTCTAAATAAGGACACAGCTTGATCAGAGCACTGTGATCTATAGACTCAAGGATCAGAATGACTTCTTGCTACAGATGTCAGGTTGGGTTATAGGCATGCAGAACAACTGCATTCATCAGCTGTCTGCCAGTTACAGTACAGTGAAACAGTGGAGCAGTTCATAATAATACTTACTTGTCTGCTGCATGACATATTGTGCCACATGTGTCAGCCATATCATCAACAAGAATTGCTACTCTGTCTTTCACGTCACCAACCAAGACCATTCTGTCCACTTCATTTGCCTTCTTTCTTTCCTTATGAATGAGCGCAAATTCCACATTCAGTCTATCAGCAATCGAAGTAACCCTGAGTTATGGGAAGAAATACACTGTATTTACAGAACCATTTTAAAAGAAAGAACAGTTATGCATATATATTTGTCACAAAACATAGTTTTGGTTTCCTGGCTTTCAAATCACCAGAGCAAAAACTTTTTCAAGGAATGAGATAGGTAGAAATAATCTTAATTCATTGCTAATAAATGCAATCACAGTGTCTAAATCTATACTTCAAAAATCGATTTTTAAATTGAATTGATTTTGGTTTTCTGTCATTAAGTGCCTGGCTTTGAAAACATTTCAGCTTTGCAGAAGCTCTTATTAAGCTGATGCAATGCTAGTCACACTAGGTAATTTAAAGTAGGGAAATCTAAGTCAATTCTAAGCCTACCAGGAGCATGCACTTTAACATCGTAACTGAAAAATATCATTGCAGAATGTGAATCCAAACAAAAGGGGAACAAATAAGTTAATAGGGATTAATAATTTTCTTACAGTAGTCAAATAGTAATCAAGTAGCTTACTTCCTTAATAATTCCCTTAGAATACATCTGCTTGACAAAAATCTTTAAAAACTACTCAGGGTGACCTCTGGTGGCCAGACAAACTTCCAATAATATATTTACTGTAGTTACAGACTTCTGAATGCTTTTTCCAGTTTGTTTAATATAACAGAGCTGTTAAGTATAAAGACCTTGTGTTAACAAGGTAGTCAACACACATGGTTAATAGAGAATACAGGTTTGTTACTTTACCACTTAAATATGAAAGAGTTGTTAGTAACAGTATTTCAACAACCAGATGATAAACCAAACCAAAAGTTTCAGAATTTTTTGTGAACAGTGTAAGTCTCAATACCTCAGAGGCATTAAGATATTAATAGAATTTGCATGCCTTATTTCAGTCACAACATTTAATAAGCTGGCGACCAAGCAAATGGCAAGGAAACAAAAAAGAATTCAGGTATTTTAAATAAGTGCAAGAATATGTATTTTTTTCCTTTTTTTTAATTAATGCTTGTAGATTTAAATTTTAAGACAATTCACATTCAATTTCCACATTCTATTAAATTTTCATTAAGTATTATTTTGAGTTCTACAGATTTTAATTGGAAATGCCAAACCATATTCTTTACATTACATCACTTGAGGTGAAGGAAAAGCTGTGACTTTACTGAAAGCAACACCTACCCCAACTTAGACAGCAACTGCTTGGTTGCATTACAAAAGATACTAAAGATAGACTGTATCTGTCTGTATTAAATATAGTGAGACTGATCCTCAAAAAATAAATTCCTATGATCAACTTGATAATATGCAAATACTTTGTAGGAGGAAAAATGTCTTCTGACTCAAATTCTAAGCAAAGGTTATATTTTGTTTCAAAAACAAAACAAAACAAAAACCATTTCAAACAAAAAACAACCATGAAAATAACGGTATTCAGATAGGAATGAACAAAGAAATTTAATCAACTCAGTCATCTGACCTTTAGAATGCTTTCTATAGATTGTATTCTTTACATCCTTAATTAATCTAAAAAGAAATGACTACAGAGTTCTAATCAGTCTTATTTCTCTATTAGTCATTACCACATGAACACTCACAACAGACCCAAGGATTTCAATTAAAATAAATTTATGACAATTTTTCACATTTTCCCCGTACTACATTTCAGACATTTAAATTGCTATGGACTTACAGGATTCTTACTTCATTTGTCTTTTCTCCCTTTGCAGCAGCAGCATGAGTAATAAAACTTGAGAATAAGCATTTTGCCTCAATGGCATGCTTTATCACCTCACCAGCCAGACTGCTTCTGAGCTTTTGCATTGCTTTATACTCAAATGAGTACTCTAAATAAGTAACACACGCTGCGAATGAAGAAAGACCCCAATGAACTAAGTTTTCTATTTTTAACTTTTGTCACTTACTTTTTCTAGTACTTATAAAGTAAAACTTGGGGTCAAGGGGTTTACTGCAGGAATGCAATAACATAAAGAAAAAGGCAATATGAGTTAAGCAAGCTCTTACCTAAATGCCAGCAGGTACAGTGGGAATAGGCCATATGTTTTGACAGAGAATGGAAGCTTAGGCAAATCCAGAGCGAAGCGGGAAGAGGTGCAGCAACTGGACTAAAGAAGCAAGCAGCAGGAAAAATCTCTCCCCTCCTGTGGAGGGATTCAGCTAATGAGGCCATTTCCAGGGAGAGAGAAAAATATTTTCTTTAGAGTATAGAAAGCTCTTGAATGTTTTCAAGCATGAACAGCATCAGAAGAACCAGTCATTCTGCTTTTACAATGCAGTTGGATTAATCGGTGATGTAGCCTGTATCTTGCACATTTCACAGAGGAAAATAGAAGACTAGACATACTAGTTCATTAACCACTAATCATATGTAAAACTAATAGTTTTAGGCTTGTATAGTACCTTTTTGCACCACCTGCATCAGGTGAGACTATTATACAGTTTCGCCACTCGGGAATGTTCTCTTTAATCCACTGCAGCACTGCAGGTTCTGCATACAGGTTATCTACTGGAATGTCAAAGAATCCCTGGAATTCACAAAAGAGAAAGAATTTCATTAACATGGGTTTGCATCTTACCTGAAATGAAGACACAGGGAAAATCAAGCCTTTGCCTTTCATTCATGGTAGAATTTGAGTTAGTATTTTACACTGGCCTATTTCTGCCCTCTGATACCACTGTCAAATGCTGCTCAAGTCAAACAAATATTATAGTCTCTAAAAATCTAAACCAAGAGTAGTGAAACAGAGAACAGATGTTCTCCATTAATAAAAAAAATCAGGGAAGATGATCACCTTTAGTCACCCAAGTAAATTCATGCTAGTGAAAAGCTCTCAAAAAATCCAGTGAGTAATACTGAATTTCCATAAATTTAAACTGCTTGACATGACCAGTGGTATTTCAACATGGGGAGAACTCAAACTAGTATTACCTGAGCAGCAAAAATGGAATTTTTGGTTTTGTGCGAGTTTTAAAGCAAAGAAATCTATGTTAGACCACAAATGAAACTGCTTTTATTTGCATGACAGCCATCTAGCATATTAATAAATTCTCATTAAACAGAGTGTCAGAACTGGAAGATAAGGTCTTTTCTAGAAAAAATAAGGTATCTTGAAATAAAGTACACATGAGAATGACAAATGATGTCTGCTCTGTGACTGAGGAAAAAGTTCTGTGATTTGCTGGATTCAGCAGTTAAGCCAGGTAAGGGTTGTCAGCCTTCACCAGTACTTTTTAAAGAGGATATTGTACCCTTGGCTGTGGGAACAAAATTCTAGCTGGGGCAGCACTATAATCTCTGACAAGGCTAAGATTAAGATTGCCCCAAGTATATTTTACATTCTGGAAGCTCTTACATTAGTCTGCAAATTCTGCTGAAGACTCCAGTGCACAAATATTTGATGTGCCTGCAAAATCACCCCATAAAAGCAAGACTGGTCTCTTTCTAAAGGGGAATTTAATTAGAAACAGGCAGTGAGGCTCACTCTGAACCCTGAGAATTCTGTACATAGCTTTTCAAAGCAATGAGAAAACAGAGAATTATTATTAGCCTTTCCCATTAACTCAGTAGAACTCTTAGGCACAGCTACTAAGACCCAATAGTTACCTGGATCTGAGAAGCATGCAAATCCATGGTGATAATGTGGTCAGCTCCCGCAACTGACAGCATGTTGGCAACAAGTTTTGCAGAGATTGGGGCACGGCTCTGAGGAATAAAGCACAAATGCTTAAATTTTTAAAACTTTGATTAGAGGCAAGGAGTCAGAAGATTAATTCCTTTTATTGGTTTTTCCTTTAGAATATTTTGAAATCTAGATATGGAAAGTTCCAGAACTTTAGCAAACTAGCCTATCAATAGCTAATGTTGCTACTAGAGTTTCAAAACTCAGCAAAACATTTAGGAATATCTAAATCAGTTTGCACAGTCTGTCTAATAAATGCTCTGTATTAAAAAAAAACATATAAAATTGGGAGTATAGTTTTCCAATTCTTCTGCTTAAAACTTTCAGCTAGCTTTCCTATAGCAGAACTCCATTTCTCTAAGCCACTACCCTACATAAACATTCAACTCTAAAGGAACTATCCTGTTCTAAAAATGCTGTTTAACCCAAAGATCAAAGGCAAAGTGAACCCAACTTTTGAGAACACCACTTTAAAAGAACATTAGTATCAAGAATTTCTTCATACTATAGTAAAGCTTGTAGCAGATCCTTGTTTGCAGGGGTCTTCTACCTTAGCCTGTTTATTTATACTTTTTGTTAACTCATGTTTAATTCCTGGATGCAACTAGGATTCTAGAATTCCCAAAAGGGACAGGGGGAATGAAAAGAAAACTAAGAATTGAAATGAACAAAAGAAGAATAAAAATCTTATTAGCAAAGTTAATGCCAATGTCAAGATGCAGAATAAACAACTTCTAAAAAAATAAAAAGAAAGAAAAAGAAAGATGGAAACCATGACTGGACGATACCTCACATTTGCTATTGGAGCAACTCCACCGTTTTATCAGATTTTTCTAAGCTCTGTAAAATGTGATGTTTCCCTGGACAGCTTTCTCCAACAGAAATACTAAACAAAACCTGCTGCTTTCTTCTTGCCAATCTTTAAATAAGGCTAATAGGCTGGCAATAACATTAGCATGAAGGAAAAAATGGAAGTCAAAGTTTCTATCTCACTGTCAGACTGTTTTTTCCTGGTACAGTATTCTCTCCTGCTACCTCTCTTTATCAAACAGCCTCATTTAGCCTCCTAGGAACCTCCTCTCCTTCCACCCCCTACACACAATCACAGAGTATCTCTGCTTTTCTTCCACTCATGCTCAAGGGCATAAGTGACAATGAGTTGAATCAATGCCAATTAAACCTGGATGCTTTTCCATCTGTGTCCTATCAAGGAACTAGTATTTTCCTCAAAATTTCTGCTAATTTAGGTGGAAACTTGGCATTTCTCTGTTTTAACCCGCAGATTGACAACATACTTTCAGAATAGAAACTGAAATACTGCAGTCTTTCTCATGGCTAGATAAAGTTTATCACCATCATTACTGAAATTCTTCATTTTGAAAACCATCCCTCGGGGGTCTTGTGTTTCACAGAACATCAGTTGGTCTGTGTAAGATGCACAGAAGGCAGATGCAACAGATAGCACGTCCCTCTATCTCTGCAATTCAGATGCATAAAGCTTCCATAAGAGTTTGTCATTAACACTTCAGCACGGTTGATTTTCCACTTACAGAGGACTATGCTGCTCTTCATCTAAATTCAGTTCTCTAAGGTCCAAGTTCTCCAAAGCTTTCTGGATATTTCTATTATTAGTAGCACACTTTTTGTTCATGCCATTTGAATTCTTAGCATCTGAAATTTTTAAGCTGGACTTCAAAATATTCTCAAATCTCTGGCAACATCTAACAAAAATAAGATTTAATATCTGCTCTTTTGATTCTATCACAGTGTTCTCTCACCGGCTCTTCACAAAGATCTGGTTTAATGCTTTCACTAATCTAGATTAAGAGGAGATGCTGAAATCAGAAGTTTGCTCCCCTGCTTGTCCCATCCCTTCTATCCAGGCTAGACACTTCCACCACTTGCCTTGTGCTGGACTTCTCTGAACCAAGAGCAACCAGGTAAGTTAGCTCAAATGGAAGAGAAGCAAAAAGAAGATGGCAAACCAGGATCATCCCCACTGGTAGAAACAAATAACTAGTTCAGACTATTGGCTAAAGGCAAATTACATTCTTCTCAGCGCATGGTTTGCCATTTCCACTCCATCCAGCATATTGAATTTTGTCCTTTTTTTTTATTTTGTTCAATGTGAATACCATTTAGTTTGTCTCATGTATCAATATCATGAGTATAATCATCACAAAAAAAACCCCAAACAAAATACTTTCTGCATCTCATACTAATGTATACGTTACCAGTTGGTACTTCTTTCAGCTGTTGGCCTTGCAGGCTGCCTTCCCAGAAGGAAGAACTTGAAGTTTTATCACTAGGTAACTTGTTTTAGCAGATATGCACACATCACAGATTGCCTATTTGTTGGTGGACAGGGGGTCTTGGAAGGAAAGTTAGCCAGATACAATTACCTCTTTCTCTAGAATGGGCTAATAGGAGATTAAGACAAAAAAGTTTGCAGCTGATAGTGTTCTTTACCCAAAATTGTACATTCAAAGAAAACCCACATGACACATTCAAAAGGATTTAAATTTTGATTGCTTGCATAGGACATAAGTTTTGTGCTATGATATGATACAAATTGAAGATTAATTTAAAAACAAAGAAATTATATTCACAGGAGCCTCAAATAACCTGGTCTCATTATTCAGAAACTCAGATGACAAAGAGGAGAACTCAAGATTTTCTTTATATTGTAGTTTGTGAGGTTTGCTTCTGATGAGAGAGGTAAGAACACACAGAGATTCATAATATTAATTGTTCCATTTTAGGTTGGTTTCAGAATTATTAGTATGAAATGCAGCATTAGATTATGTACAGAAACTAAATCGTAGAAAAATCACTGGAATTACCAGGGGCAGGGCAAATACACAAAGCTAATGTAAACAACCTCACATTTCACAACTTTGCAATGGACACGTAGAAGGTAAAAGTTGTCCATGAAGATCAAAGCTTTGTTGCCTTCAAGCAACTTATTATATTGTCTTCCTTAATGTTCATCACATGCATGATGAACAGCAATAACAACAACAAAAAACAAAAATAGAAATTAAGGAAACCCTAAAGATTTATAACTGGAACTTTCACTTCCAAGAAAGCCAGCTGTGATGTGTATGGATACTGAATGTTCACTAATGTATTACCTGAATTTATAATTTAGAAAATGAGATATGCTTTGAAGCTTCAGAAGTTGACAGCCATTATCTTGAATGTCCAGATAAATTTTTAACTAGAGTCTAGGAGTTTTCTTGTGGCAAATTATTCCACAGAATTACTGTCATGGCCTAGGTGAAACACAACTGAAATCAAGAAGTGAAACTGAAAAATGTTCCTAGTTATACATAATGTATGTAACCCAGTAAGTTTCACCCTTTGAGGTCACATTAATGGAAATGTATAGTGTTAGATTTGGAAAAAAAAAAAAAAAGATACCTACCCAACGCTCCACGGACCCCTTCTACAAATCAAAAAAACAAAGTTACATGAGCGGTAGAACACCAAACTCACCTGTCACTGTACTTGTAACTTATCTCAAAGGCATCTCTGCAGTATCCTACATAAATGTGTCCTGTCCACAGCTTGGAAGGTTAGCACGATTGGAGGATGCATAAATGCAGTTATAGCCAAAGCACAGACACACCTGAGCTAATTTTAAGTTAGCTAGCCTGTGCATCAGAAATGTCCTAGTTAAGGGCAGTACATGATGGAGTCTAAATTAATGTGCCAACTTTTCTATAATTCTCAGTAAGCCTTTTTTTTTTTTTCACTTCTGATTCTCATTTAAAGCTAGTCTAGGTTTAGTGCTAAAATTTCCAGAGTAGGCCTGTTCAGAATAAGATTTTTACTGCAAGGTCTTTTCCTTACATAAACAAATTAAGAGCACTTTCATTGTTCTCAACAATCATAACTTCAGCAAGCGTATGAAGAATACAGGGTTATTTTAAGCAGTAAGGAATCAGCCTATTTAGTTCTTAATGAATTAAAGTCAATAACTTAAATTCAAACCAGAAAACAGAATTGCACTAGTTAAGATTATACTGCTTCAATTCATAGTCAAGAAAACTACACAATATCTTTCACCATAGAAGAAAATCCTAGGAAGAAAATGGCTGGCACTTTACTGACACTTCAGGCAGCATAAAAAGCTTGTGCATTCAACATGGGTCAAAGACCAAGTGATGTGATGCAATCCAACAGTACAAGGAAAGATGTCCCTGTCAATAAGCTGCCCCATGCTGACAGCTCTGTTACAGCTTATTTTGCAACACAGAGGTCAACTACCAAGGTTAATTTCCAAAGATGGCAAACATTTTCTCAATTTCAAAATGGGAGAAAAAAACCTTCTCACAAACAAAAAACCCCCATTTTGCCTACAATTGCAGAACTCATTGACACACAGAGAACATTCTGGAAAAAAACCCTCAAAATCTCTGTTGATCAAAATCATTTTCCTAGGCTATGCATCTTCATAGGGCATTTCCAAAATACAAAATGCTCCTGGATGGAATGCTGTGCCCCCACACAGGGGTTTTAACTGTCTCCTGGAAGTTTCCCAGGTTCATTTTGGCTACCCTTGACAAGACATAATTTAGATGCCTGGAAAATCTGGAATATACTAATCCTTTTCCTACACCCGGTACTAAGAGGATGGTCCAGTAGAATCATCAAATACAAATTGGAGAATCAAAACATAGTGAGATGCTTTCCTCTCTTTTCAACAAAATGTTTATTCGTTCACTTTCAAGCAGTATTTCACCTCTTCTGATCAAGGGAAAGCATTATTCAATACAAAACACATCAAAAATTAACTAGCAAAAGATGCAGGTGAAGAATAAGGTATTATTATTTAACTCCTGAATTGTTTTTGGAAATTAAGTGGGTCTTAATAATATTAGTACAGTGCTACAGAGCCTGTACTTAAAGAATGAGTATACCAGAAAATAACTTTTCTGTATTTAGCTTTATTCTCAGATATCACAGGCTAAGCATTATATATTTTGTAATAATTGCTATTATTTTTAGCTTCTGCATTACTTTGCAGTTCTGTTACATTTTTCTGTATATAAAAGAATATAAAGAAAATCAAAGGCTTTCAGGACAGTTTGCTTGAAGGTCAAAGTGAAAGGGAGGGGGCAGTGCGTTTATGGGAAGTATAGGAGAGAGGCAACTTTTCCAAGAATACAAGCATTGCAATTGAATCTTTAAAGCCAAATTTATATTTCTTATTACTTCTTTCCAAGTGAGTTTAGGTAAAAGTAACATTCACATAACTTATTGGAGGGTTTTTTGTCTATACAGTAGAGATAGGAAAATCTAAGTCTGTATTTTTTAAACTCAATCTTAGCTGCCACAGAGGGTTTATTACTGTGTTACTAACCTGGCTGAACTGATATAATCATCAAATTCAGGAAAAGGGCACTAAAATCAGTAGAGTGTTTATGGGGTTTCCATACCGTTTTTGGTCTGCATAAATCAAAGTAATTATTACAGATTTAAAAACCTTTTAAATCTGCCTGTCACTATAAAATAATGTTTTTTTATTAATCACTGTTATGCATTGTAATTTCATCAGTTCCTTCCATTTTGGTCTGTAAAACCTGCCTGCATAACTGTTACAGCAATTCAGATTTAGGATTTAAATCCATGCAATTAAAATGCTAAAACAGTTGTATTCTCTTCATATAGAGAGAGAGAAAAAATAACCAAAACTCCCCCAAAAAATGAACAACCCAAAACTTCAATGCAGGCAAAAACAATTCCATGAGCTGTGATTTGTTAGCAAAGTACTGTAATATACCACACACCCTAGCAGGTACCTACTCTTACAAACAGAGGGCATGTTAATTAGTAAAACACAAGCAAAAAAATAATATATTGTCTCACTTCATTCACTTATAAATAAAATAATTTAACATTTTATCAAGATAAAAGATCGGGGGGAAAATCAAATATTTCAAATCACTTAAATGTTTATGAAAATTATTATCTCCAAAAATTTCAAGTGAGCAAGCTGAACAAAGCCTTCCAAATTTACACTGTTCTTACCTACCTTGTCTTTCTTATCTTGCCTGGCATATGGAAAACATGGAATTACAGCAGTCACTCTGGAGGATGATGCAATCTTGCAAGCATTGATCATGATGAGTAGTTCCATTAAGTTGTCATTTATTTCTCCACAGCCACTCTGGATAATATAAACATCTTCCCCTCTCACACTTTCACCAATCTCTACACTGAAAGAGCAGGAGATGATCATTGCAACACTTGAATTACTTGAAAAGCATTACTAAAGAATAAAATAAAACCAGTTTTCTTTTAACAAACTTCCATAGGTTTTCCATAAACTCCCTATTTAGAGTAGGACCTCTTTTTTAACAGCAATTTGGATAACTGCCTCCTTGACACAAAGACTATTTCAGTGTAAGCCAGTCTAAAATTTATTATAGTCTAAATATGGTCTTCATAAGGTCAGCACCAACCAACATGCAATAACATCTATAACACTAATGGAGCTCACATTGTTATTAAATTTGATACTGCTTTATTTTGGTTTTTTGTTTAGTCTATATATTCTGTACGCTTTCCATCTCTCAAGCAGATGACCATTTAAAGAATAACCTAGGTCATAAGTACAGAAACAATGGAATCAGCTTTAGAGCATTATTACCTGCTTCAAAATACCTCCTTAAAAAGGGTAATTACATTTCTATAGTTATGATGTCACTGCATTCAGGGAACTGCAGCATTTTAGAAGTGGGAAATACCAAACTACACGCCAAAACCAAACATCTGGTTAAAATCTACACCATGATGTTCCAGTAGAGTATTTTTAAAAGAAGAAAACCTTAGAGAAAGCTAAGAGAGCTGCTCATCAACAGCTTACCATGACTCAACTCTCATGTTGTGTCAGTTGTTCTATTTGCTCTAACTGTACTTACATGCTTTGGCTCCTTATCATAGAATCTAAGGGTATTTTTATTCTTCCACAGGTTTCAAGACAAATTCTGGACCCAGTCACTGCTCACACCACAGAATTCAAAAATTAAAAAGAGCTTATCAATGAACAGGAAAAATAAAACTATTGAATGTGCATTCTTTCTCAATACTAGATCTAAGCAAAAGAAATCTACTGCCTAACCACACTAACTTTTCACACCTGTTACTCCAAAACTTACATATAAACACAGCAGAATAACCTCCATTTTTCCCTACATCCATGCACAACATACAAGAAATAGACTTCCTAAACAAGGAGGTGATCAGACCTTTTAAACTCATGCTGTACCAAGTTAGTCTTAGTTAGTAAATGCTAAAATATATTCAGCCCTTATTTAAAATGTTGCATCTTTACCCAAGACACAAATGAGCAAAAGTTTCTAACTGGAAATCACTCAAATGGCCCAGATGTGAGTGAAATATTTTCTCTGATAGGTCCTTCAATACTGAGACATGTTCTAGTCAAACACAGTCCTAAGAACTTTAATTTATTAGCTGTCAGGGTAATATGTAAGACTCATTAGCTTTCTGTAGAAAGGAATTTACTGCTTTAAAACACCTTAATGATAAGCAAACATTTGATTTACCAGCATCAAGATAGTTAAGTCCATGTTCTCAGCTCCGCTGTCTGACTCCTCTGCTGTCCCAAACCCAAACAAGCTATAGTAAGATCCTTTCTTAATTTTTCTCCTTAACTGAATAAATCTTTTTGCCCAAGAATGCTACTAGCAGAATTTTTTACAATCAAAAGAAAGCAACCATCTAGCAAAGCCCAGGTCACTGGAAGGACAGAGCTGGTCAGGGACAGCATCACCTGCAGATACATCAGGAAACCTTTTGGAGGCTTTCATCATGCCACAAAGATATAATTTTTCAGTCATAAATATGTTACTTCAGTGTCCAACCTTTTGATGAATGGAATACAGCCATTCAGAGAAAACTGTTTCAATCAAAATCTTTCCTTAGTTTGTCTTCCTTTTTGGAGCTCAAAAAGTTTTGGTCAACATAACTTAAGTTCAGCAAGACACTGAGTATATTACATATTTGGAAAAACTGGCCATGCTTAAGTAGAAGCCCCTCTGAACATAAATCCAGCTTCTAGAAAAGCATCTACCCACTAGATAGATGCAGCCTCAATCATTACTATAGCTTCATGGGTATTATGAGGGCTCTAAAAAATTATAATCGCCACTTGACTCAGCACTTGCACAGACCTGCTTATAACAAGTGTTGTCACATGCCACTTCTTTGGAATACAGCCAAGGAAAAATTATTTTAGTACATGGAAAAAGAAGAACAGCAAGTTTAACAGATACACTACATGTTAGGAAAAAAATTCCTGGCTGAAAGACAAAAGTATATGATCTTAATATTCATTATATAATGAAAGAATACTGAATTATCACAGACTTGTTTTGTTCCTTTCAAAACAGTCATTTCTATGCTCATCACTTAAAAATAACAGGTTTCAGAAGGTCAGAGAATATACTTTGAGATAAATATGTCTGGGTAATACAATGGACCTGAATTGGTGCTTTTCCCACTGTCATTAATTGTACTTTTTCAATGACCTTGTGCTAGCAGTAACTTTTTCATCTATTAAACAACTTAAAAAACAAACATGCTGCTTCTTTTTTGGTGCATTTGGGAAAAAATGCTTTTAAGACTAGAACGACAAATTTACTTCTCACACAGAAATGTGGGTAGTCATATTTCCAGTCAATTAGAGAAAGCTGTGCAACAGATCAGTTATCTCTTATCATCTACCCTCTCAAAGGCTGGTGTTGAGAGGTATTGTGTAGACTCAACCAAGAGATACACACATAGCTGCCTGTTTCACCTTCACCAAGCCACAGAGTAAAAGAACTAGTCATTGTGTTTCAAGTATTCCATCAAATATAGCCTGTACTAACCACATTGGTGGGGTTATAGGTGGCAATTTGGTTGGTTGGTTTCTTTGGTTGGTTGGTTGATTAGTTTTCTGTGGGGGAGTGGGAGGGGCAGGAATGGCAGTTCGGGTTTGTTTGGTGTTTTTTTAGGGTTTGGGGTTTTTTGCCCCCTCCTGTTTTGGTTTGGTTTGGGGTTTTTATGTATTCAGACAACCAATGAGAGATGATAAACTACAGAATCAGGTATCTGAAGTATTGTATCTCAAATATCTATTAGACAACACTAAACTAACAGCAGTTAAATTTTGTGATAGTTATCTTATTAACACTAGTACTAAATCTGTATCGTTTGGGAGGTTATTTAAACAATTTCACATAGTGAGGACAGAGGAAAGACACGAGAACAAGCTCTTGCCTCAAGATTACAAACTCTGTTTGGTTTATGCAATATAATCAAATTTGACTATTTGGTAACCATTTAAATAAATGTCTTGATCAAGAAGAGTCAACAGAATCTGTATATTTAAAGTCCTAACACCACACAATTGTGTTTAAAAGTGAAGTTTACAGAAATCAATAGCCCACAAAAGTAACTAATGTTGACCAGTTGCTTGCAATCCACAAGCACAAGGTCTAGCTGGGAAAGATACACATATGATAGGACATGATGAAAGCAATTTTAAGTGTCAGTATCTGCCTTCAAATTCAAAGGCTGATTTGAGACCTTATTAAGTGGAGACCTGAATAGATTAATAACCATGAATTAAGAGTAAGACTCAAAATCCATTTAGGTTACAAACATTTCAATGGCTGAAGCATCCATTAAGCAAAAATCAGCATCAGGAGTAACAGCAGATTGAGCTCCTTCTGAGCCAGATCTGCAGTGTACTCCCAGCAGAAATTAGTTATGGAAATTTTTAATTCGCACACCCTAACTAAACAAACAGTTGTGAGGAAGTAGGGGAATAGATATGCAAAGCTAGACTAGGATGGTAAATAATGTAAATCCATAACTAGAATCCTGTTCAAATTATGCACTTAGAAGGGCTCTATGTACCTTTTAAAAGAGGTACAACAGATTAAGTTTCTAGCCATGCTTACAAGAAGGAAGATTTCTCAAGCAAGTTAAGTGCCAATAAAGTAGATGTGTACTTCAGGCCCTTTTAATACCCAGAGAAGAGGCCAAAATTTAAGGTCTAGAGTCCTTGTACAGTGTGCAAAAAGAATCAATATCTCAAAAGTGAACAAAAAAAATACACATGCTGAGTTTGCAATTCATTGAAACCCAACCAATGGTAAGCACTCAGCAGTGGGGTGTGTTTGACCTCCTACCTTTGGGAACATATTTTGCAGAGTAAAGTCTTTTAATGCAAGACTTCCAACTGAGTGGGCAAATATTTCCACTGACATGATGTTACCTAACAAAGTGGGTACCAGTAAAGCCCAAAACAACAAAGAAACAATAAAAATATCAGAGTTGGTTTTAAGTTTTTGGGATCCCTTATCTCCTGGCACCCATGGTTTCCCTTCAGCTCTAGGCTCTTCCACATTAAAAAACTCCAAGACAAATCCCCACTAAATCTCTATTAACAGCAGCCAATCCCAATGGTGGGCACTGGTGTGATAAGCACCAGAAGATGGGAAATATCTTCTTACCCTCCACTCTGGCACACACAAAGATAAAAGTGATAAAAGTGCACAGTTTATGGCAAGGTCAGTACAGTGGAAGTCTCAAATCTAAAGCATTGAAGGATTTAGGACCTTTTCTGATTCAGAGCAATGAACAATGTAATAAATAGCCATATCTGCTGAATTCTCAAGTCCCTATATAAGCAAAACACTGTGTTATTGTGGCTTAAACCATGACGAACTCACTCAATGTGAAGTCTAGAAACAATTTTTATCTTATTCAACCAAGCTGCTAAAATCAGTCTCTCCAGTCTCCCCTTGCTTATGACAGTGTGAGTGGGGAGAGATGGAAAAATCTGCCTTCACTGGCACAGGCAGACCACAACCATCACAGTTGCGAACCACTTGCTCAGCAGCTGGGCAGTGTGAAAAGTCAATTCATGTCCCAGCATGTCCCCTGATCCCAAGTACCTTCAGCTAACGTAACATACATCAGTTTATGACTTGAGTTTGCTCATTCTACAATTAGAGATCTGCTAACACCACAACCATCTACTCCAGTGAGGGTGCTACAGCTCCAGGACACATCAGCTGAATTCATAGCAGGTTACATGAGATGTAGTGAGATCCTGTCTCATCTGAGACACCTGCAGTGTAAGACTTGGAGGATACTGAAGGGAAGAGGGAAATTTTTCTGCCAGGTGCTGACTTTTGCATCCCTGATCTTTAAGTTTCTAGGTTTGTTCTTAATTCTTTTAATTAGTTGCTTTACAGAACAAACTGATTTCATTACCTCACTTTGTGTGAAATAGAGACTACAACACATTCTTGTATGAATTCTCCAAGGAAACGTCAGCTACTTTTTCCTAACTTCAAAGATTAAATTCCAGTCCAAGATACTGGTTTTATTTATTTAGTTACAAAAACCATCTTTCCTATCAGCACCACAGCTTTTCCCATAGAGGAAGCAATGTCCCTTTGGTAGTCAAACCCCTACTTCCCTCTGTAAAAGCTAAATGGCATTCACTTAAATTGATGTTTCTGAAACAACTTAGCCTCAGCACCTAAATAAGGCTGGGGGCAGGAAGCCTTCCAATTCACATGTGCCAGGCAGGACTTCAATTCCCTTCCTCTTGGAGCAAGAAAATCTTCAAGACTCACTTGAGAGACTGAATCTAAAAGAAGCAGCCACGAAGATCACAAGAATGGGCAGGAGCACTAACTTCTTTCACTGGGAGAGTAAAAGAATGCCATCCATGACTCTAGTTTCTCCATTTTGAGAATAACAAGTACTTTAAGGGCAGAGTTAAAATAAATAGTCTTAAGGAAGAATGCCATATCTTGTGAGAAAATATAATTATTTACAGGGTGATACATTCTTTTTTTAATCAAGTCACCCAAAGTATCTGCTCTGCGGTTTAATTGTGATTCAACTATAATGAAATGCCATCTCATTGTATTTGGAGAAAATTATGCAAAAAGCTTCAGAGTGTTTAATATCTCTATGCCAATGTCTATCAAATAGAGTTTTATGATGCTGAGGCTACAACAGACGTTCTTGTTTAAGGACCTCCATTCCTTTCTTCTTCCTCCAGCCTGTGCAACTCTGCTGATGACAGTTACGTTTGAGGTTTGAAGAAGATAAACCGACTAAGCCCCTACTGCAGCCCTTATCATTTTGCCAAATAAATAAGAAGGTGGTGCCACCCAAGCTCTACCATGGCACTGAGGCTGGCACTTAACGGACACACCAGCTTTGAATACTAAACAGAGTTATCTTCCACAACCAGATATTACTGAGGAGCTCTGTCACTGCATTTGTTAGGGTTGCTTGACTTTAGTAGCCAGCTGAAGGAAAGCATTTCCATACAGTTTAGAGGGAAGGAGGAAAAAAATGGGGCAGTGATTGAGTCTAGCAGCAATTTCCCTCATTTCCTCCAGCACCGACGTTACATATATCAGTTACAGACCTGAAAGGGTACTGAGTGCCTGAATCAAAAGAGAACTGTGACATCACTAGATACATCAGTCTCAGAACAAATTAAAAAGAGAATCCTTTCCCATTTTAAATGTTCAGGAGTTGGGAGTGTACTTGCCTATTTATGCACAGAGCTTATCATTGGTGGTCCTATCCCTGGCTAACCTCAGCATTAATTTCTCAAACTCACATCTACTAAGGACTGGGACTGAAACCTAAAGCCTGACTGAGTTGAAATATAATGCAAAATATTTAATGACTTTTCCCTCCACTCTGTTCTGCAAGGCAGACTAACAGCAGTTCCCAAGTAAAGGGCTTCCAGCTAGAACCCTTCAACAAGGATTTAATCCTGGGGCTGCACACAGCTATCAATTTATGCATCATTTATATTTAAGAGAATGCAGCAAAACAGAGTTTTTAACAAAAGGCAAATCCTCTCTGCAACTCGCTAACTTAACAGATCTGACAAAGCAAGAGTTTGTTGATCCTCAGAACCAGGCTTATCTGTTTGCACAGGGGTCTGCCCAAATGCCACTGGGAACGTTTAAGGTTCTTTGAGCTTTTTAACTATCAGGTTCTAGTATTCTGCAATACTGCAAGTGTATTTTGTAATGCCAGTACACTTGTTTATAAATTTAAAAAGTAATAAAAGTATATGGTAAACAAACAAACAAAAAACCAAACTGTGCTAGAACCACTTTGCATAGGAAATGAATTTTTGCTTACATATACACACAATGAAATTTTGTTATACAGACAGACTGAAAATCCAGATGCCTCAGGGGAAAAAAAACCCCATAGCATAAATATTGACTTTACCTGTAGTTTGATTTCAAATGCATTGTTGAGGAATTCTTTTATTACTATTGCTAGGGTTTTTTTTTTATTAAGAACATTATTCCAGAAAACTGAAAAGTCAACACCTTGAAATAAGTTGCTAAGGATATTGAAAAAGTTGCCCACTTAAAACATTATATAGAGGATACAACTTTATTTGCTAAAGGGGAAACAAAACCTTCATATTAGAATTTCAAAATAGAAAGTTGTAGAAAAAAAACAAAACCAAACCAAAAGCCACAACAAAAACCAAACACAAAGATTTAAAGCGTTAAGCCATTTAAGGGAATAAAAGAAAAAGATGATGTCAGCATCACAGTGTTGCAGAAATTATGTTTCTGTTAAATGCATTCCTTATATCCATACCACACTACATCCCTACTTGCCTAAGAAAATACATTGGCACTACTAGAGTAGCTGAACCACTGACATGCTGCAGTCATCAGTACCTTCCTTTTTAATGGCAGAGGCCAATATTCTCTACCTGGGAAAATAGGGGGAAAGATAGACTACAGATTATTGCATCCTGAAGCCTAAAGTTTAATTAACTTACCTCATAAAATAAATATGCAAACTTCTGTGATAAACTTCTACCTTGGATGAAATCTAAATCAATTTAGTTCTGCTGTTTGCTATGTTTTAAGGAGAAATTAAGATAAGTCTGTCTGGACAACAAACTTAAAAAAAAAAAAAGAAGGTTGACAATTTAGCAACACAGTCATGCAACCAAATACACAAATTAAGTTTTATCATGCAGAAAAGAGATCAAAGAGCAATAAAGTGAGTCTGAGGCTGGAAAGACTTGGAGAAGATTTAAGCTTTCATTTAATCAGGAATGAATAGAAGAGTTGGAGTGTGCAAACATTAGGTTGCATAAACACCAGTGGAAGAGGGTTATAGTAATGCCAGTGAACATAACTAGAACAAGAGCAATTAAACTGAGAATGCAAAAATATAGACAGAAGGACAACCTTTGTGAGAGCAACTTTAGAATACATGATGTTAATCTTTCAAAGGAAGCAATGGAAACACATTTTTTCAGGAGTTTCAGAAAAAGAACAGATAAAAGTAAATATACAAGAACCTCAGAGACTAGCCAGTTTCTCACAGTCAAGGAACCTGTGTTTCAGAATCAGCTGGCAGCCTACACTTACACACCTACATAGAAAAGCAGTGGCCCAGTCTTACCAGCTCATGGGATGAACATACTACTACCACCTCAATTTAAAATTCTTCATTAAAATTGAGCAGAAAGCTAAGATGACAAACTAGTAAAGAGAAGTAATATTGGTAGAAAAAGCACTGGCAAGCACATTCTCAGAGTCCAGGTGAGCAAGCTGTCTTGATGGTTTCACACAGGATTTTTTGCACTGCAGGGTCGCTTTCTGCACTTGGCTGGCCAGGAGCCTGGTACAACTGCTCCTTTAGGAGTTAAGCCAAGCCCATCGCAACTGTTATCACCCTCACGCATGACCATCAGTCTTGGTCTATGGAGGGGAGCCATACAAGAGGGGTAATTGGTCCATCACACACACAACTGGATGCAAAATAAATTGTGACAAGTTCTGCAAGTGTGATTTCATCTATGGCCTTTTTAAAATGTCTAATCCATTATCACCATCCTGTCCTTACAAAACTGCATAACATACTGCAGTTCATTAAATCAAGATGATTTTGTCATCTTTAGGTAGACAAAGCTGATCAACCATACAGGTTGATCACTGCGAGCAGTGGGATTTATCTCGCATCGCAGACAGGCTGCCTGCTGCAAACATCATCCTCACAGCAGAGACGACGCTCTTTGTCCGGCCGGGGCCGTCCCAGCCGCGCTCCGGCCCAGGAGCACCCGACGGGAGCACTCCCGAGCTGGGCCAGCACAAGCCAGCCGGGACATCTCCGGTGCGGTGCTCGAGCTCCGCAGGCGGGAAGGGAGGCTGGGACAATCATGGAGTGCTCGGGGACCGGGCACGGCACACGGGACCTTGTCGTGTTCCCGCGGCTGCACTTGCACCTGCCGGGGGCCACCCACACGCAGGTCCCGCAGCGCTCCGCTGCCCGGGAGCCTTGGCGCGTCCTACTACGGGGCTGACACCGGAGCGGGACCCGCCGCAGTAGCAGCAGCCGCCGGGCCACGGGGGCGTGTCGGGGGCGCGCCCGTGACGCCAGCGGGGCGTGGAGCGGCTGACACCGCGAGGGGAGGTCGGGGACGCACCTGGTTTCTTGGTTGCTGAACTTCTTGGTGACCACCTTGCCCAGCTCCAGTCCGAGCCGGTCCGCCACCCGCTGGGACAGGTCGTGGTGGGAGCTGCCGCTGAACAGCACGATGTTCGGCATGGCGGGGGCGAGCGCGGACGGGCGGAGGAAGTCGGGGCTGCGGCGAGAGTGGCAGAGGAGCGCGGGAACCACGGTGCGGGGTCAAATAGCCGGCGGTGCGGACCCGCCCCCGCCCCGCCGCCCGGAGCGGGAGGGACCGGGGCGGAGCGAGCCGGGGGCGCCGCGGGGCACAGGTAGCGCCGGGGGCACCAGCGGCCACGGGGTGGCGTTCAGGGGTGGCCCTGCCACTGCCACTGCTCCTCCTCCGCGTCCCGAGCCCCCAGCCCGGCTGCCTCCGCAGCTGCCGTCCTACCTTTGGAACAGCGTTCGGCCGGGCTGTGCCTCAAGCAGGCAGAGCTCGCTCTGCCTGAGCTTCCCTCCCGCACGCGGAGAGAAGGACGAACGGAAGATGCTCACAAGGGCTTAGCTGCCTGTGGGAATATGTGGTTGAGGTGACACCGTCACCTAGAAAACCAATTGCCAAATACAGCTAATAGCTAGGCATGTGGTTAGTTAGATCGGCACCTAACTCGTTTTACTTACCAAAGCTGTCCTTAAATAACCCACGACCGATTCTAAATGCACACTGTTCATATTCCATTAACATATTTTTGTCACTTGTTGCTTAGAAATATGCTTATGAGCAAACTGCTGTCTGAAAATTCACAAAGATGAAAAGGCCTCAGCTTTCAGGCGGAGCTGTTTTAACTTGTATGTATACAAATAAATAAATTGCATTGGATAAGTGACTTCAGAACCACCTCAGTTTTCCTGCCTTAAACAAACCTTTGCTTCAAGAAGCAGGGTCTTGAATTTATGTTTAATAATGTTCTATCAGAAGGATAATCAATGACTAAATAAACACCTGTGTTGTACAGTTCACAGTTTTAGAGCAGCTCAAAAAGTCCTATCAGAGTAATTTTTTCAACCGAATGCTGAATTCCAGTAACTTTCTAAATAGAAAAGAAAGAAAAAAGAAAAAAAAGAAAAAAAAAGAAAAAAGAAAAGAAAAGAAAAGAAAAAGAAAAAGAAAAAGAAAAGAAAAAAGAATAGAAAGAAAAGAAAAGAAAAGAAAAGAAAAGAAAAGAAAAGAAAGGAAAACGAAAAAGAAAAGAAAAAAGAAAACGAAAAAAGAAAGAAAAGAAAAAAGAAAAGAAAAAAGAAAAGAAAACGAAAAAGAAAAGAAGAAAGAAAGGGAAAAAAAAAGAAAAATCCAAACAAGTGTATGTCCCAATATTTTACTCAACAGCTGGGTAGTAAATGCTTTTGAGTTGGGGAGTTAGGAACTAATAATTTGGGTAGCTATCATTCCCATTCTTTAGTGGCCCATATATTAGCAGAAATCATAGAGACTTCTTGGTAAGTATTGCATCACAGCAGAGAAAATATACACAAGGGATACAGCTTATGGACAAGAATGGGAAAAATAAGTATTGAGATTTACCACAGCATAATTCCAGAATTTATTCCAGTATTTGATTCATTGCTAATACTTCAGCATATGATGACTGTTTTGTGGCCCACTCATCCTCTGCCCTCTTTGTATTTTCACATTATGCAATGAAAAAGAAATGTGTTTAACTGTCAGCACTGTAGGCTCATAAA
Organism: Pithys albifrons albifrons; assembly: GCF_047495875.1. Lineage (NCBI taxonomy): Eukaryota > Metazoa > Chordata > Aves > Passeriformes > Thamnophilidae > Pithys > Pithys albifrons. The sequence goes on from NC_092458.1 coordinate 11,141,380, forward strand.
AGCATCTCAAAGTCAAATCTGTGATTCTTCCAGTGCATACACCCTCTTCAACAACGAATTTTGTGGGCTACATTTTGTTCTGAGTTATTTGCACCTCCAAATTTTGTCTACTGTCCTGACTTGGTTGTGATTTTTAATACTGGTTATTCTAAAATCTTTAGCTTCTGTGACAGGATATATCTGCTTCCATTAAGACTGCAGGTTTCAAATCTGTGAAAAAGAAAATTTGCTGATATAACTTCAGGATTATCAAAACAAAAAACATTGCTACACAGAAAAGGGCAATTTAACTTCAAAATAATGTAATAAAGGAAAACCATACTTTATTGTTGACTCAAAACACCACCAGAACTTTAGAAATGGTATGCAAAGTTAGAAAAAGACAAGAAAACAGCTTGGTCTGGCGAGAGGTTTTTTAATATGTTTGGCAGTACTAAATAAACTTGCTGATGGTCTCTTTTTTTCCCCCTAAGGTAACCAGTTAAAACTCTTTCCCTCACATGTTCCTTTTAATTGCTGGCTTAGCAGGATACCCAGACAATTCTTTTCAGTCTACTAAGACTTTTGTGCCCAACAGCTAATTAGTGTTTATTCAATAGCTGCAACATAGAAACTGAAGTCATTAAGAGTAGTTGTGGAGGCTGTCATACAGAAGAAAGAATGCTGATTGACATGCTGAGTATGATTATCTTTCCTTTGGCTGTGATCAACTGAAATAGTGGATCAGAATTCAAAGGTTAGTGACATCCCCAATTAAAGCTGTATAGTTTTCTAGGAAAAAAAAATCACTCTTAATTGAGAACATTAAGGGAAGTACCTGTCTAACTGCAGAAAGAAACACTTTGAACAAGAAATTGCTTTCTTCCTTTTTATCATCAGATGGTGGTTAGAAACAGTCTTGCCTGATATAGGATGTAATAATCAGCAAAGAACTAGAAAATACTTTTTTCTGGTAAGAAGCTGTCAGTAATTATTGGTCAGTTTAGCCAGGACAAAGACTGACACAAGTCAGCTGGACCTGAGAAGGCATATTTAATTCTGCTCCTGCAACAGGAAGTAATTCCAGCAAGGAAAAATAAGATAATCTTAAATATCAGAAGAAGAAATTGGACTACCAAGAGATTCTGATTTACATAAAAATGAAAAATTTCCACCCATCTTGGTTTCTTTGCTGTGCAGTTTTGCAAATCTTACCATACAGTTCACTTGATGAGTCTCCTTCCAGTTCCTATAATAAAAATTGTTACACTCTGAAAAAATGTCAAAGTAGTCAGGGCTTGTGTAGTTTTTGTGTCACAATGACTTCTGATTGTTTGGTGTTTTTTTTTCTTTCTGATTACAAAATATCTTTATAGGAGAACATATCTGTTGAGGAAAAAAACCCAGTCTTTTAAAAGAACTGAAAAAATCCCTGTTGGATATCTGGAAATATGATCTACTTTATTCCTTCCTTTCACAGTCATAATTCATAAAAAAGTCCATAGACCAATTTCTGACCTCAGTTACATTATTTAATTATCAAATCTTAGCAAATCATGGCTCTGGTCTTGAAAGAATTGATTGTGAAAAATCAGAGATTTAAAATAAGCAGTTGCGAGCTATTTTTGTTGTGTGTATTTTTAACTGTTGGTGTACATTTGAGTAATGATTTCAAGATTTTCTCAGAATCTCCCTAAAAAAAAAGAAGCTAATATTTGCCTCTAATCACGTGCCTCCAAAGGCTTTGGCTTGAAGAATAAACAGCAAATATTAGAGGCCTTGATATGGAATAGCAGCAGCTGACAGCATTACAGTCACATCTGTCCAAACGTATTATCTCTGCATTTTGAAACCTGTGATTCTATTGTTTTCAAATGCTGATCTGGTTCTTCCAAAGCTTGTACTATTCTGCCAGTATAAAAACATAAAAGGTTGTTAAATGAATAACCCTACTGAGAAAGCATAAAATTTTGTCATAAAACCCCTATAGTTGTTCCTACCACGCAGTAACAGCATTTTCATCATGATCTTGGCCACCCTCAAGGTTCCAGATCCCCCTCGGTGTTCCCAACTTCCACAAAGCTCCAGTAATCTCCCTCCCAGCTGTCTCCCAAATCCCCATTACTTTCCTGCTTTGCTCTGTGGCTTCCAGTGATCATTTCTAATGTTACCTCTGAATACTGAATATTTCAGCTGCTGCTTCTATTTCAGATCCACAGCTCTATGATGTACTATTCAGCTGCTATCGAAATCTCTTTGATCTCTTAGCTCCACTTCTCTTTGTCAGCAGATACAACTCCTACTGTCTCACCTACTTTATTCTGTAAAAGAGCTTATTGGCCTTAAGATTTCTTCTGAAGGAAGATGCTAAGCCAAAGACCTTTCATAAATTTCTTCTAATGTGCATCATAACACACCTTTCTCAGCTCTAATCATCATCTAATGACTGCATCTCATACAATGTATGATCAATGGAGAGAAAAAAAAGGATTTTTAAACTGCAAGTTACATAAATTTAACTGTTCACTGTGTGTTTTGTTATCTGGACATTTCACATCAATGGTCTAGACTGTTCTTAGCCCTTTGCTTATCTACACAGTGTTGTTCTAGCTGGGACAAATTGCAAAACTTAATTATATGCCACCTCATAATGCTGCAGTTTCCTCAGACATCTGACAAAGTACCTTTCAATATTCTTATACATAATAAAGGACTATCTGAGTTCTGTAGTTTGTCCTGAGCATAAATTTTCTGCCACAAAACAGTAGCAAAAATTTTCAACTAAAAATATTTTTGTGGGTAGTGTAAGTATGGCTATTCTTTTGTCCTAGCAGTTTAGACTGGGATCGTTCCACTTGGGTTTCCCAGTGAACCAAGAAACATTTTAAATTTTGCAGGGATATTTAGTTCCTACTACTAGATAATTTCTCAACTTTGTCAATGAAAATGACCATATGCTGTTTAAATTCCTTTTTTTCACCAAGTGTTTACTTACAGTTTCTGTAATACTTCTACCTTTACTTTCTTTTCACTGTGTTTTCCTTTCTGTCATGATTTTGCCCGCTTGAACTCCAATAGAACAGTAGCTCATAATCTTCATCTGTGTATACTGCATCTCACCCTAGTGCTGTGGCTTTCACCTCTGATTCCGTTAAGAAAACTGCCAGTCTCCAAAATCTTCTGTGTTACCACATGCCTGAGTAAATAAAGGCATGACAGCAGACTAATCCTGGAATTAAATGAACTCTAGGGATTGCATTATTGAAGAAAGAAGCATATCAGTGCCAAGGTAAGGTGGAAGTATAGAGTACATCTTTATATACCATCCATTCACGTATCAGAGGCAAAGGAGCAAGACTCTCCAGACAACTGTTCTCTATCACTTTAAAAATAGCCTAGTTCAAGATAAAAGATCAAAGATTTCTGTTTCTTTTCTAAGACAAAAGCTTGTGCATTCTGCTTCAGGCTAATTTAGAGAATTTTATCTTGTCTTTTATGCATCTTGATTCTAAGTAGGGGCAGCCACAGGACTCCAGCTTAGCCTGCAAGCCTGTCTGCTTACTCTTTAATTTCCTACTAAATGAACACATCACCATGCTGTGTCTCAATTCTGTCAAATCACATTTTCAAAAAGAAAAGCATTCTGCATGGACATTTTTGACTGGAAAAAGATAAGAAAACAGAAGCAAACACGAGAAGAAAGGAGATCACAATCTAAGACTGCACTCTTTCAAATCATGCCTGCACAACTACAGGCACTTGCTTTTGACTCTATTCAGAGGCAGAATGTCAGGTATCCCTCTCTCAGATTTGGTCTGACCCAGTATAGCTTTTCTAATGTTTTGTTCCTGTGTTCTGACAGCATACAAATCCAGAGTGCCATGTCAAAATAAAATCTCCCTGAAAGTAGACAGCCACCAGTCCATTTTGAAAGTTGCAGGGTAGACTACTGTGATGTCTGTGATGCCCATTTTACAAACATCACTGCACTGCTTCTACTTCAAAAGCAAAATCATGCATTCAGACTCCACAGACTTTCCACCAGCTTTGGGTAAAAGCAGCCTAGAGAAGATTTTAGGAATTGTCTTATGTTTCTTTGGCTGTGGTTATGCAGTGAGACCCAAGAAGACTTCTTTGCTTCCACATCTGAGTGAATATCCCTTGTCATGCAGGAAAAGATCTGCAAGTGGACAATTATTTATCAAATACCTCTTGTTAACAAAAAATAAGCACGCTGAAAGGAAGAGATCTGAAATACACTCTAGAAACAAAACATTACTGAAAAAGAACCTATTTATTAATGAGTCAAAACTTCCCTTCCATGTTCCCACAGTATGATTACATTATACGCTGCTAGTTATTTTAGAAATTGGCATAGAACCTTTGTATAATACCAAACCAAAAAAAAAAAAAGCCCACAGAAATTGAACTAAGGATTTAGCAAAGAGTGGGAAAACATTTTTCCATAAATGTTCTGAAGAAGGTTGAACCAACTCCATTGTAGTGTTATTTCTAGAGACACACAAGTTGTGTGTTTTATTCAAAACTGATGTGAGAAATATTTTCTTCATCTAAATCAAGTTTCACTAACACCAGCATAACACAAGTACCAAGAAATAAAAATTAGATGAAACATAACAACCCTTCGTGCCCCTAATTCCACATAAGTCACTTCAAAACGTTTCTTCATGTTGCCTGTCTTCATATACAAAAAAACACAAATGAAAGATATATCACTAATATTTATTTATTTTCTTGAATATCCCAGGCTGATTTTAATGATAGCTTCATTAGTTAGGTTCAGAATTGAACACATGGATTTTATTTCAGTCTTACTCCAGAAAGAGACTACAGCAGGTTGTGTTTATTAGCTTCATTCTCATGAAAAATACATTCTTTTATCCCCCCATGATGAGGTGAAGACTTCTTGTGAAGTGAAAGGAAGGAGAGTGAGAGATCAATACAGAAGTGCTGTCTGCTGTGGTGCTTGCATTCTCAAGAAAAGTAGGGACTGCCGTGGACTCACTGAGACAGCCAGTGGAACTGCTGACTTCCTTAGCCAAAGGTCATTGACTTGTAAGGAGGAACATATATGTAAAGAACATCTCCATTTTAAAACAGACCTACTTAAGTGTGGAATGTTATATCACAATTCTTATGAGACACATAATGTTTAAAAAAAATTGATGCCCCGTGAAAAACATTACTAAATCCGACTTAAAAATACAGCAGCTATTTTGACAGAGCTTGGCAATCATACAGCTGAGTACTTCACACTCTAAAGTTTCCCCCAAGATTAGAAGGAACTGGATGCTTTCAAGTGTATATATGTAGGTTTGTCTTAGCAAGAGCAGAAAGCATTTGTCATACATTAGGGAAGAAATTCTTCATCAAGGAGGTCATGCAAAGATTTTAGATAATTTAGCATCCTAAAAAATCTGTAGCCTTTACTAGAAAAAAAAACAAACCAAAACAAAACACACTAAACACCAAAACAAAAAGCCCACACCAACACCCACAAGAAGAGTAATAAATGGGGGAGAAAAAATTATATGTACACAAACCTGCTTCAAACTATCCACCCATTAACATTCACTTCTGTTATAAAGGTAAGCAGAGAGGAATAAATACTGAAGAAATATGACAATACCTACTTCCTTCTGAAATGATTTTAAAATAGTATAAAGTCCTCAGTAATTTTCTTTCAACATAATGATATAATGACAGATCCTAAAGGTACTATATAGGTTTAATTTCTGATCTTGTCTTGTAAGCTGACTTCAAATTACTCATGAAATTCTGCCCTAATATTCTATGAAGCATAGGAGTGAATAAAATTATGCATTAATAAAATACATAATAATGCATCAATTGGGTAACCTTATGATTGGATAAAAGTTAAAGCCTTGTATATGCATATATTTGTTGTCTTGGGTTCAATGACCATTTTCATCAAATCATTCACCAAGATTCTTATATTATTTATATCAAAAGAGGACTCTGTATTTTAAAATCGTCTTTGAAATATTTAAATCTTTTAAAAATATTTCAGACTTCTAATTTTTCCCTCTACATGTCCTATAAGCTTGTTTCCTGCTTTCTGTTCATCTTTATGGAACTCTCAAAAAGGGAAAGGAATATAAAGTGCATGTGTTTTTAAAAAGAAATAAATACAAAACTGGAAACCATTTCTTGCCTTGATGACAATCACAGTAACATAAAACTCCTGGTTTCTTCAAGAACTAAAGAAAGTAAAATATCTGTGGTCTGCCCCTTTATCTATCTTCTTCCTATGTTTCTCTTGAGTAGCTATATTGGAACTTCCACAAGTCTCCATAAATTCTATCATTATGTCCACAATCACAGCACAGCTTGTGCTATTGGATACTCCAGTGCTAACAAAGGGACAAGGTTTCTTTCTCAGTACCAAGGGTAAAGTTGAATTATTTTCATGAGCAAATGCTCTGTATCAGGAGCCTTGGCAATCTAGTAGCGACAACAATAACATTTAACTTTGTTAGAAAAGCAAAAACTAGGTTTGAGGCTTTAAACAAACAATTGTATCATGCAGGCAGCTGTAACACCAGGATATACAGCCCGAATCCTCATCTCCTGCTTGCACAGACCGCTGTTTCCTCTCTGGTTCTGATGGTACTGATGAATCTCTCATACCAGGGGATTGAGAAAGAACGGTCAAGAGTGAGGGAACAGCTAAAAATAGAGTGGAGGAGAGAGAGAGGGTTTTGTCACCTTGCTTACTGATGGGCCTTCCGAAGTCTCTGCAACATTCTGGTGTCCCACTTGTTCTCACCTGGGTGTTCTCCTCTGTCCATTCCCCAGCATATGGCACCCCAAAACATTCTAAATCCCATCATCTGACCAGCATTCCCAGACTCCACAACATCACTATCCTTCCCCTTATGCTACTTTTTATTGCTCCAAACCCTTTCTGACAGCTTCCTCAGAACTGCATTTCATGAACTTGCTGTGAAAGAAACTGGGAGCCAGCTCTCAGTTAATGGTTATGGTTAAAAGGTCCTTTTTCATGGGAAAGTTATAGATGCATCCCGTTAACTAAACAGCAAAAATGCAAGACAGTGGAAATACTGTTAAGGTTCATGCCAAGAAGGTATAAAGTGTTTCAGAAGCTCAAGAAGAGGTGAGATGAAGACTTGACTAACCACAAAAATCTCTGAAGTATTAATCAGGAGGGGGAGAGATTTTCAAATAGCAGAAGCCTACAAAAACTGGCATCTAATGATACATGAAGTCATCAAATCTGTTGGAAAACCAAATGTACAGGGTACAGCAATCTTATGTACCAGTGAATGAAATACATCCAATAATTTTCCATTGCACTGAGTCAAAGTAGCGTGTAATTAAATGAAATCTCTTAGCTTCCAAAGCAGTGTTATGTGCAAACTGCCTATTGGTAATGACCCCCAGAATGTTAATGTGCTGAACTGCCCCAAGAAGTATTTGGGGAAAGCACTCGCTGGAAGGGCCACACTCACACAAGGGCACAGTTTAACAGTTTGTTAGCATAAAGGATCATGCTCTAAAGGCCAGCAGTACTCTCAGGGATGCTGAAATCTCCTGGTATAGGCAGAGTTATTCCAGAAAACTGTTCTGACAATGATTTGTCCCCTGCCCTGTCTCCCCTCTAACTCCCCCCTTCCCAACCAGGCAAACCAGAAGCTACTGATGAAGTGGCTATTCTCAATTTGATTTTCACTAGAAAATGACTGAAAACATAAAGGTGGGAAGCAAGCTTAGTGAAAGTGAATGAGAAGAGTTCATTATTGTAAGGAGAGAAAGGAGTCCAAGGATGAGAAGAAAAACCAAACTGTAACACATTCAAAGACCAGGCAGATGGAGTCTTCTGGAAACTTAATTTAAACGACTGAAGTCTCCCAGGAAGGTAGCATTAACTAGAGGTCTATAAATGGTGAGACAGCAGCAAACCTCTCAGATGCTAGACAGACAGCAAAGATAAGAAATAACTGTGGCTGTACTGAGACTCTTAGAACAATGTGAGAATTAGAAAGAAGTCATGCAAGGAACACAGACATCCCTCAGTGTGTATGAAGAAAACAAAATAAGGGATTAATGCAGGGGATGAAATGAGAAGGGCTGAGTGACATAACAAGGGTTAAAAGAAATAATTAAAGAAAACCAACCAGTCAAACAAACAAACAAACAGGCCATTTGCTTACTGCCAAAAACCCCCAAACCCAACAAACAAACAAACAAAAAACACCAACAAAAAATCCCCCAACACTTGGAGGTAATTGTGCTCTTGGCAAACTGATTTACCTCTGGAACTGCCTATATCCACTCTCAAGGAAAACAAGGGCAAAAAGACATTTCTGTTCAGTGTCAGGGTTCACAGTTCATTTTCAGTGGTTAGAAGGGATTGCTCTACACAGAAAGAGTGGAGAAGGTAGACAAATGTAACCATTCCTAGAATGTGAAAGGCTTTTGACAGAGTCTTCCACATTATCCTATAGCCAAATAGTGAAATGGGTGCTGCTGAGGTGGATGATAAGTTGGGTGGAATATTGGCCTGCTCATAAGGCTCAAAGAATTGTGGTCAACTGTACAAAGTTCAACTGGAAGCTAGTTACCTGCCACATGCCTGAGGGATTGACACAGGAGCTAATTCTATTTAATTAATTGATTAACAACCTGAGCAGTGGGACAGAGGTGCACACCCAGGAAGTTCATGCACAATATCAAATGGGCGAGAGTGGTTGATATGCCAGAGGACAGCTCTGCTATTCAGAGAAACTTCAAGGCTGTAGAAATGGGCCACCAGGAACCTCATGAAAAGTTCATCACAGGTAAATGTCCTGAACCTGGAAAGCAATAAGCCCAGTACATGGTGGGGACAGACCAGCGACAACGCAGCTTTACAGAAGAGAACCTGAGGTTTCTGGTGGACAACACACTGACTATGAGCCAGGAATGTGCATGTGGTAAAGGCAGCCCATGCCAACCTGGGTTGCATTAGCAAAAGTGTGGCCAGCAAGCTAAGGTGAGTGTTTCCTCCTCTGCTCACCCTGTCAGGGGTGCTGTGCAGGGCTTTGAACTCTCTAGTACAGGAAAGACACGGTCACACTGGAATGCATCTATCACAGAGCCACTGGGATGGTTAGAGAGACAGCACACATAAGGAAAAGGAAAGGGTGAGAGAACTGGGCTGGTTCAGCCTGAAGAAAAAACAGAAGGATATTGCTGCTGTCTCCAAACACCAACTGAGAGGTTAAAGAGATGGTGGAGCCAGACTCTTTTCAAAGGTGCACAATGGTAAGAGGAGAAGCAATGGATACAAGTGGGACTATGGGGAATTCTGGTTAGACACAAGAAAACTTATTTCACCTTGGGGTGATCTGACACTGAAGCAGGTTGCCCTGGGAGGCTGTGAAATATTCATCCTTGGAGATATTCAAAACTCAACAAGACCCTGAGCAATTCCATCTAATTTGAATCTACTTTGAAAAGGAATCTGGACTTTAAAAGTCCCTTGCAACATACATGATTCCATGATTACAAAAAAGTACTGATTGATCAAGTGTTGGCACTGCTGGGTAACTGAGAGGAGCTATCCCTTTCTTTTCTCAGAAAATGTTTCCTCAAACAATTATAAACTTTTCTGCAGTAGAAACTCTTTTTTTACTTCCCCAAATTTAAAGTAAATTTCACATTGAATCATAACATAAAAACAATTCCTTCAAGGTGGGAAAAACCTTGATATTCCTGTCCTGACTTCTCCCTACCTGTGAAAACATAATGGAAACAAGAGTAAAACCATGACAAGCCTATCATATCCAAGAAGGCAAAATCACCTTTTCCAGCAGCCTGAAAATTAAAGGTCTTGTCACTAGTTAAAGTAATTCTTGGTCTAAAACCATCAAGAGGAGTTTCTCTGCTTCAGAGAAAAGCTTTTTTGCCACTGTTTTACACTTCATTAGAAATCTTTTACTCATTTCCAAGAGTTTCAATCACCTATACAACATGGAAGGGTCTTTGTGCTGAGGACTTAGAATTGGACCATTAATTTAGATTTTCTACTTAAAGAATTAATGTTCTGCACACAAGTACTTTATGAGTGACAGATGCTTCAAAATTACAGAAATAACAAGCACTTCTTAGCACTAAGCTACAGTACACCCAAGGCTACACTGTGGATGGGGGGAGAACTCAGTATTTATTTGTTCCCTACAGGCTTGACCAGATGAAATAAAAAAAAATCAGACTCTGCTTTCCAGCAAATTAAAGGCCATTGCTAAGGGCAGAACAAAACTGATACTAGGGCTGGTCTGTTTTCTGTAGGCATAAAAATTTCAAATTTTATCCAATGCTGACAATCTACAGTAACACTACAAATGAAAGGACTAATGTTCTCTCTCTAGACCTGAGTATAAGTGCTCGTGTACCACGGAATTTCTGTTATCAGGTCTTACATAGTTTCAAAACCTGGTTCTAATTTGTCATTCTTTGTTCTGTTCTTTATGATCAGAATAAAAATAAAACTATCTGTAGTTTTCCTCAGTGTAAGGTGACTTTATGCTTTTCAGCCCTAGTATTCTTATCATTTGGTGTAAACATTCTTGTAAAAGTGAGAACTAACCTCTATGGCTTTCATTTCCTTGGGAAGGTGGGAGCATTGCTTTAAAAACTTTCTATTTCTTCATATTCCCAACTACAGTTCCCTTTCACACTATGTGTGGGGGGGTGTGTCTTTTCCTTCATTTTTATCTTTTCCCCTTCACACAGCAGCCTGGTGCTCTGTACTCTCATCTGGGTCTGATCACAGTCGCATGCATATTCCATTTCAGTAGCACTCCATAAGAGAGACAGAGAAGCAAGAGAATATGAAATCTTTTCTTCATTAAAGAAACAAATTTCAACCTTACGTAATGCTTTGGTAACATCACAGTTTTTCACAGTTTCAGAGCTAAATTCTTAACTGCAAAGACTATGGGACAAGGCTACTGTTTTCTCCTTATTTTTTAGTACAAAAGTTGTATATTATGGACATTATTTAAGACACAGCTGCCATGACTGAATTTCATTACTTTCTTCTGGAGTAGCGAAGGGATTTCATACCAAAGGATATGTGGTATATCCTCCATTATCTTGGAAAGAAAATCAAATGGAACACTTCCACAAATGTACACAGACAGAACAATGATCTCATTAGGGACAGGGCACTGTGTTGTCACAAGAAGGAAACTTGCCTGTTTTCTGTGAGTCTTTCAGCTGAGGCTGGTATATGCCTTGCCTTTCTATAGGAGGAATTGGTCCCAGCTTTTTTGTAGATCCTGAGGGCAGGGTGGAAGATCACTACTATCACACAGCTTTATAAATCTGGCTTTTATTATTTTTTTTTCCCTTGAAAGACAGAATAATCCTTAGGGTACTGAAGCAGAATTGTATCTTCAAGCAATATTACATTTTTTCCCCCCAATATCCTTAATAGCAGGGGAAGATGATGCATCCTTTCACTTCCTTCTGCACAACCTGAAAACTCTGCCTCCAGTCACGAAACCACTCATCAAAAGTGCACTGGGCAAAAATTATGTAGGGATGTTGCCACTTGTTCCACCTCTACAGGGATGAAGCGTACAGAGCCTGGGGATGAACTGTGAGATGTGGGAGAGGACATACCAAAGAGGGAAGGTAACTTTTATTTCCACTTTTACCCCTTGCAAAAAACATTCTAGTATTATTAAATGAACTTTCATAAAGCCTTAAAAAAAGTCTCTGGAATACAAAAGAACAAAATATTACCATTGTGTTATTTTGCAGGCTGGTCTTATGCTCATACCTGTAAGATTAAGAGGTAAAAATGTCAATTCACTTTTATTGCAGAAAGTAGCTTCATCTAGTTTATGGAGTTCTTCAGTGGCTTTCCAAAGGCAGCTTCAGGCACTGGATTGTTTAACCTGTTGTTTTTTTTTTTTTTATTTTATTTTATGCTAATATTTAAATTTCATTTTTATGTACATAATTATACTGCAGCCAGATTAGAATGGCCCAATTACTTTTTATCTCATTGTCATTCTACAACGTTCTGGCACTGTAGTTTGTGATACTGTAAAAAATAGCAGTATTTAGGATTCAGAGGATAAAATTCTGGATTATCATCAAGAGGATCCTTTTAGGCCCATTTCAAACCTACTGACTCATTCTTCAAAGGTGATTTCATTTCATATCACATATAACAAAAAAAGAGAAATATTGAAGTAAATGTTATGCATGAACCACGGTGCAAAGGCTGAGGAAGGAATGAAAACAAAAAAACACTCAATGCATTGTCCTAGTTCAGCAGGAGGGACCAGCTAACCCTGTGTGGGGGTGATCAAAGCTGTGTATTCTACCCCCTCTATTCATTCCCCAAGGACAATGGGCCATTAGCAGCAGCTGCCCAGGGAGCCATTAGCACCTTCACACCCAGCCTGAGGGGGGCAGAGCTGCTAATGGGCCATCAACAGTTCAATACCCCCCTGGCTCCCAGAGTTAATCACCCATTGTGTGAGTCCCCGCCTAGGGGGAGGGACTGGGTGCTCCCTGAGGGTACATAAGTGGTGGGTAAGAAGACCTTGTGAACTTCTCGTCGGATCCAGAGCAGCAGCAGGACCTTGACAGGAGGAGATCACCGCTCTCGCCCAGCCCACAGCCCTCGCCTGCACCAACAGGTTTTTTTTCTTTTCCTTTTGCTTTGGACTTGGGGGAACCACAGGGGTCTCAGCACAAGGGCAAACAAACCCCCTTGGGTTTGTGCCCCAGGACACTGGGTTATACTGCTGGGGTTTTGTGAGTTGAAAGCAATTTCCCTTGTGTGTCAGTGTTGTTATTGTAATATTATTATTAAATTTTAGCTCTGACTTATAATCTCTCTTGTGGTGAGTTCATTTTCCCTACTGGTTCACCTTTAAACCAGCACATGCATGAAGAGAAAAATGGATCCAAAACTGCAAAGAGAAATGCTGCTGAAACCTCCATGCCTAAGTTTCAAAAGAAAAAGATTATCTGCAATTCCCAACAATGACTTGCAGATCATTTGCTTGGATGACAATACAGCAGAATGACTACATGACTTCAAACCTGCCTGTATTACTTATCTTCCCCAGTTGCTGATATCCATCAGATCAAATGCCTATTTCTGAGAACCTAAAGGGATCATTAAAAGCAAAATTGGTCAGCAAGCTTATTTATTGTAGTAAGTTAAAAATTAGCTACTTTGTGGCTCAAATTGAATATAATCAGAAAAAAGAATGCAAATTTCACCTATCATCCATGATTTTTTAAATGGACTCAGTGAGACACAAACAATAATGCCCAGTGCTCCTCTGTGGGACCCAGGTTTCTCCTTGAAAGCAACAACATGCTGATAAATGTCTAGCTTGATTCTCTCATGAGTTTCCACATATTTATGAGTTTCAGATCCAACAAATTGCAAACAAGCTCTGAAAACTAAATTAGGTTCTTCCCAGCTCTGTAATACTGCTTCTGAAGCCCTCATTTATGCCCTTATCTACACCCAAAATGTTTTCAGGTTACCCAGTCAGATTTATGAACACTGATAAGTGAGAACAGAGGTATTTCACAGTGCACATTTATCTAGTGTTTTGCCCAAGGAACATATCCTCTGGGATAGGATGGGGGGGGGGAGAGGGGGGTAGTGGCGTGGGGATTACATACAAACAGAACAAATTAATTTTGTAAATGAAACGATTACATGTGGATGGAGTTGATATGATGGCCCATCCACTGTGCTAGAGACTTCTATTCAAGCACGTAGTGTAAACTAAAACTGCTGTCACAGAAGCAACAGTGGGACACATATTGTGGTTATACCAAAAGTAGGCTTAAAATCATCACAAACACAAGAAACGATGAATCTGAATTTCACCTCATGATGTCTCTGACCACTGAACTACAAATATAAAGACAAGTCTGCTTTCTTCCCAGTCAGTGGTGCTTGGTTGTTTCTGAACCTGAACACTTTTCTCAGCAGTATTTAGAGAATTTGACCTTTAGTCACAAATTGTTTTCAGATAGTGCAGGTAATGAATTTACTACTTTTTGCAAATACTGAGTGTTATACATACTGATGCATGCCTGTGCTTGTTTTTACTGTTAGAAAGAAAGCATGTACACTTAGTTGAACTTCAAAATCAGAAAACAAACTTTCACATCTCCATAGAGTAATGTAATTCTTTGGATTGATTCAATGTCTCCAAGGAAAAAAGTATGCAGGAGTGCGGATAGATGGGGAATGATGTACTCTGTCTTGTTCTTTTTCTGCTGTGGTTTGGCAGTGGTGGTTTTGGTTGGTTGGTTGGGTTGTTTTTGGGATTCTTTGGTTTGTTTTTCTTAATGTAATTCTGGTCATAATTACATGACCATAGTTACTTGAGCAAAGGAAAAAACCAAAATGCCCCACAATCTCTGAAAATATCTCTGAAAGAAGAAGACATGGCCTTTCAAAGGTGAGAATTAAAAAAATTTCATGAAAGAAATGAGAAGAAGAGTGATATTTTAAGAGCAGAAAATTTCTGTATAATGGACCTGACAGTTCCCAAAGAATGACATGTGAATGACATGGATTTACCCCTAAAGTTCCTTTCTTGGCCAGGTGTGAGGCCACTTACTGACTTGTCTGCACTTCCCAAGCTCAGAGGGCAGCACAGTCTCTCAGGGAATGCATGCTAAGATGGTTTTACAGCATAAATGCCTATCTGAAATGCTCTGCTGACATATTAAATGATCACCTACAGCTTGTGAACAGATTTTACAGTAGATTGAGAACTTTAATGAAAAAAACCCATGAATCACACAAACCAATTTCAAACTAATTTCCCTCTAGGTGTTACAGACAGTAATTCTTATTGATCTTTCATTTTAAAAAAAATTGTTAACAGCATTAATAAATTGTTAGTCATTAATGTTTTGCCATAATTCTGCAGAGAATAACTAGCAATTCACCAATGCTACAAGCCTCTGTGATTTGACTCAGTCTTGCAAGCTTAATGGATGTGATTAAATTATTTTATGCAGAGTAAACATTTGCAGTGTTTCTCTTCTTGCTCCTGTCCCAACCTAAGCAAATAAACTGACTGCCAGCATCAGTCTCATGCTTCTCATGTGAAACCTATTGTGATCTTTCAAAGCCCAGTACTGTAGGAGAGAACCTGATGTACTTCTAAATAAATTCACAGATTATTTGCTTAACAGTTTTGAACAATTAAGGTTATGGCCCCAGTCATTTGTCTGAGAAGTATTCTGTGGGAAATTAAATGCAATTAGGGAAGAAAATAATTGTTTCCCTTTTATTTCCTTCTGCAATATGCTGAAAATGTCTTTCCAGAATAAAATATTTTTTACTACACAAGTAGTTTTTCTGCCTTGGAATTTGAAGAGAATTTGCAGGAAACAAAATGACATCACTTACAGGTTGTACTTTTGTAATAAAAGGTTGGCTTGCTAGAATGAGGAAATCATACAGCACAACTGAATGTGGATTGGTACTATTTAGTTAGGATTGCTTTCCTTCACATTAATCTCATCTAGCATTGCCAAACCCCTGAAGAGATATCTGTTTGGACATGCATGCATCAGCTTAAAATTTCCTTGAAGGATCACTAAAAGCCTTTACCTATCAATCCTTAAAATCCTTGAAAGCCTTCTAATTTTCTACATTTAAATGAGTTGTTCAAGATCATGTTCAAAATCAGTGGCAAAATCAGGAACAGACACCAGCAGTATTCAAGGGTTTGGCTCCCTATTCTAGCATCTCAGATAACAAGCTTGTCATATGCATACACTCACTCTCTTCCCTTGTGTCCCACTGTACAGCTTTAAAATAGTTTATATTTGACCTGTTTGGGGAAAGCTGGACATTAGGTTGTTAAAGAACCTGTTTCAGAACTACTTGGAAGTTATGAGAGATGCACTTTTAGAGTCTGGCATCTGTTCTGATCCAAATTTACCAAGAATATTTTGAGCAAATTCCATTAACTGCTTTCAGGTCAGACGGTGGTAAAAGAAACACTTTCACTGTTACAAGACATGAGCACTTCCTCAAGAGTTCTCAAGCAAAAATGTTTACACTTTGTAACTTGAAATTTGTCACATAATTATTTTCCACACAATGCACAGCAGAATAATACATTTTTTTTCTGAATCAGCTACTAAATTGAAATTGGAATTTAAAATGAGTTTAGGAAAAGCATCTATTAGGATCCTCTGCAGCATTTCAAACCTAGGCTATGATACAGCTCACTCATTGCTGGAGACATACTTAAAAGCAGAGTGAGATTAAAGTTAAGTCCTGCAGTTCTGTAGCAAATGAGTTTCCAAAGGTCCTGGGCTCTGTGATTTTTGCTTCTGTTGATGCAGTAAAAATAACTTTGGTTAGATGGCATTAACTTCGCTGCAGCTGCAGTAGACAGATACACTGGGGGTCAAGCTTTTTCTTGTTGAGTGTTTCCTAAGGACAGTTTTTTCTTAATCCCCGATCAAAGACCTCATGAGAGAAAGAAGAAGACTGGGGCCTTATATTAATGATCTGTGCCCTAAATCTCACTTCTTACAATGGATTTCTGTACATCTCTTCTATTAGAATATGAACAAACTTTCTAAAACAGACCTGTCTTGCCTGTCAGGCTAGGAACCAGAGGGTATGACAAGATTAGGATCTTCCTTTCAGCAGGATTATTTATTTGAGGTTTTTTTTTCATGTTAGTTCAGATCCCAGTGGGTGACCTTCCGCAGTTACAAAATACAGATGGTAGCAGGAGTAACCAGGACAATTTTCTTTGCTAGCCAGGGGTTTCAACACTTCTGTATGCAAACAGTCTCTCAACTGTTCTCATTCAGAGTGGCCCTCAAAATCATGGGTCAAGGGAGCTGAAGCAAAACTGGGGCCTACTTCTAACTAGGGGGCTTAGGGGACAGTCTTGGTGACATCAGGGCTCCACAGTTTTCCTTGGCTAGCTGGAAGTTTGCAAACAGGATTTAGGACGCTGCTCTTGACCTAAAAAAGCACTTAGGGACAGTTTTTATGACCACCCATGTCTTTCCTTTTGCAATACCAGTCAATACTAAAAAAGGTGTTGAGCTTCTACATGCTAAAAAAGGGATACTTTTTCTCTCTGGAATTCACTAAGCTGCTGCTGTTCACACTCAGTCAGGTTCAGTGAGCAAGGTATTGCCAAGGCTGAGAAGAAATGTTTCCACGTGCACACAGGCAATGAGTGTAGCAGGACAATATGGGACTCTGCCTCAGAGAGAGGAAAAGCTTTTGGCAGAGAATGGCTGGAAAGTCAAGGGTGCTTTTTTTTGTCACAACTTTCACTAATAAAAACTTATAAGGTGTTTAGTACAGCTAATGATGGATGCCACTTCTGACTAAAATATTAAAGAATGGATGGGAGAGTACTTAATGATTTTCTAGTGAATTTATGAACTAATACCATGGTACTTAAAATAGAAGCTGGAATACTGCTAGAAAAATGAGAATTGAAAGTGGTGATGCACTGAAATTGGAGGATTACATTGAGTTCTTGAAGTCAGTAGAAGTATTCAAGGATTGCATTTATCTGTGTTTAAATCTGTATAACTTCATGACTTAACCTCAAATATGTTACACAAACCTAACACAGAGAGTAACAGCATTGAAAAAACTTTACACATGAATCCTGCTTTTTTTGTTTGGTTTGGTTTTTAAAATGTTTTCTCACCTTTTAAAGGCATCCAGTAAAGTTTCTACTGTTAACTGTAATACAAGATTTTTCTTTTCCTGTCTTCCTAAATGTGAAAATCTCTAAAAGCTGCACTGCAGCCAAAGAGTTCAAGTGCCCATTCAAATGAAACTGGGCTATAAAGGAAAGAAATTTCTGAAAATTAGGGGCAAATTGATGTTGCTGGTAGGGTTCATCTCATCAACATCTACGTATTTATGAACTAGACTTCTGTAGTTGCACTGGCTTCCTGGACCCCTTACACAGCTCCAGTTTAGAGGCAGTGTAGAAAAAACCCAACATTTCTTGAGAACAAATCGTCTGGCTTCTTTTAGATATCTTAATTAGGATGAGAGGAATTCTCTTGCAGAATTGCCCATTGTTTACCTGTTGCCTATAAAGTGAAGGTGGAATGATTAGTATTTGTCTGACAAATGCCAAACAGAGTGTTAATGCAAAAACAGTGTAGTTGGAGTTCTGCTTGAAAATAAATAGATGCAACAACCAAATCTCCTTGCCTTTCACCGTGACTAAAGATGCACCCATAAAGTTAGAATGAGGCTCTTTTGGTTCAGAAGTGGTAGTAGAGTAAATAACAAAATGAATGTGGAGTCCGTTTACCTCACTTTTTTTAAAGGTATATTCAGTTAAAATAATCTGTACCAAATTTTTATATTTTATTGTGAGATTCAGAGGCTTATATTAAATATTTGCTTTCCACTTTATCTCCATCAGGGTCATACAAAACAGATGCTAAAATCTATTTATGAACAGTTATGACCTTTGAGAAAATTCAGATCTTCCTGTCACTTTCATAATTTGCAAGCAAAATATTATTTCTAGGATTATCCTTAAGTGATTTCTGTGCTTTTTCTCTTCATTGTTCTAGCTCTTGGTAGAAAGATAAATATGCCCCTTTTGATTTGCTTGTTTAACCTGATAAGGTACTAAGATTAATTTTTCTTTCATACACTTGCTAATAAGGAGACATTAGCAATCAGCAGATAGTCTCATTAAGCATTTGATTCACACTGGATAGAGATATAGCATTACATTTCTCTAGCAGCATTGGCCTCATTCAACAGATTTTAATGAAGGATTGATTTTGATGCCATCTTTAATGAATACATGAACTAAAAGATTATGTCTTTCAGTCAAGCTTATCTGAGACTCAGAAAATAATTGAAAAGCTTAAAGTGACAGACTGGGACAAGACTGCTCTAATATAAACAAACCATTTAAAATACCAGGCTGTCAATTTGGTTATCAAATATTGATTGAGTGCTTGCACAGAAAAACCAGAACTGAATATTCATTTCAGACTGAATTGGGATATATTCCAGAATGACCAATTGTTCTCCCCCACACTTTGTATAAATTCAAGAGATGTCAATAAAGCCACAAAATACATCTAACAAGTGCAGATGCTGCTGCTTCCATGATAACCTCTTCAAACTAGAGCAGGATCTACCTTTTGTAGGTAGCTTTAGATAATATGGAATAAGAAAAGACAACTGGAAGTGGCACCACAATTTAACTTTAGATTTTTGCATCTTTTAAGAATGTAATTTCTATGTTCTAATCTTGTCTCACTAGACTTTTTTACATAACTAAAACCAAAATAACTTTAAAAAAATACTTTTATTTAATTCCTGTGTGCTTTTTGCTAAAAGTCATGTTATTATTTAAGTATCAAACCTAAATATGTCAAAGATAAGATGCATTTGCCAGTTTTGGTGAATTTTCCTTTTATAATATAGTCTTGACAAAACTAAATTTTAAAATTTTTTATCTGTAACTATTCCTTCGCAATGCACTATGACTTACAACATTCTTCTACTGACCTGAATGAGTTTTATCTTTTGAGATCAGAGAGTGATATTGCAGCAATCTGTGAGGGTGAGCTATATATTTAGAAAATAACAAGTGAGTTTAAATGTTTTCCCTTGTGAACCAGGCAGATCCAATTTAGGATGACAGCAGTGAAACGAATATTTATGTAAAGAATCAGCTTTTCTTTTTACTTCTCAGTTGAAGTGGTTTTCTAGTTTTTTTCTTTCCCTTCTTTAATGTAATGGACCTTATGGACCTACATAATTGATGAGACTGTAGAATAGGACACCTTTGAAATCACAGTCTTGCAAAAATCCATGCAAATCTCTATTCATTTTTTACAGCAAAGACTATAGAATATTCCAAGGTGGTCACAGGACAATTTATTTCTTGCTAGTTTTTAATGTTGATAATTTTATACTTTGTATTATCTTTCATTCTTTTTCCCTATTTCCATTTAATTTCTTCTCTTGTTTGAAATACAAGTGCATAAAAGAGGCAAATGTCTGGACTCAAATATTTGATTTCATTTTGATTGCTGCTTTGACTTCTGGAAGACTTGAGGTAGCATTAGAAATATTTCTTAATAATTGCATTGGTTTTTTTTTTCTGTCTCCAACTGAAATCTAAAGACAGTAGAATGAGTGTAATAAGAAGCTATCTAGCTTTCTTATTACCTGATCTAGCAGAAAGGAAACAAATTTTTCATTTAATGCTTCAACACACGCCTTGCTTAAACTCACAACTGTAAAAAGTTTTATTTTTCTTGCAAAGAATTGTCACACACAGTCTATTCCCAATTCCAGTTGCAGGTGTTTAATGTATAAAGGAACTAAAACTAAGAGTTTGGCTGTGAAAATCAAATAAAAGTCTCAGTATTACTGTAAAATAACTTGATTTCTCCTGGTGAAATCATAAACCTTTTAATGAAAAAAAATTAAAATGCCTCTTCAAAGACACATTTCAGAAGAAGCCCAATTCTTTAAGAACTGCCTGAACTCTGCATTTTTCCTTTGAAACATTGACATCACTTGAAAACTATTCAAGTGTCTGATGAGTTTTTGGTTTATGGGCTTCATTGTTCTGTTTCTTTGCTATTTGTGAAACAGAAATGTCCCCAGATTAAAAACACCATCAATATAACTCTCATGATAGGTTTCATCTACAGCTATGTGACTTTCTCATTTTGCCTAGCACAGCTGGTTGGCATGCCTGTTGTTAAGGCACACTGAACTTAAGATAATTTCAAGACATCTGCTCTTTCTTCACACAGCTCCAGAAGCCTCTCCCTTATAGTTTTTTTTTTCTACAGCCTAATGAGACATTCTGGAAGTTCAGCCCATTCTAGTTTAAGATTCAGTCTTAAATATAGTTTTCCAGACAAAACCTTTCAAGTCAAAATTGGAAAAATATACAAAAAGTTAAAAGGAATGTAACTATGGACAGTATTAACAAACATTAATCAGGCTACTAACTAAAAGTTCTCACATACTCTGTGAACTCTTCTAAAGAGATACAAGGATACATAAAAGTACTGGGCTTTTGGGAGCAACACCACAAATGGTCTAAGAACAACAGACTCACCTGTCTATGTACTGAGGTCCTGTACAGAGGAAAAGTTCTGCACATGGAGAGGAGTAACCCCAGGTACTGGTACAGCTCAGGGGACAACTGGCTGGAAAACAGCTTTCTAGAAAAGGGGGTACCGGAAGCAAGAAGTTTATCATGAACAGCGTTCTTGGCTTCTTTAGCAATGGTGTGGCCACCAAGCCAAGGCAAGTGACATTCAAACCTCAGTGATGGTGTGATTCTGCATCTCAGATATTGCAGGATTAAGGTCCTGTGGCTGAGCTCCCACATTACTCTCCTTCATGGGATTCAGGAGACATTAATATATGTTTGTAGCATACATAATTTGAGTGATGACCTCATGTGACGGGGAAAGAACTTCCTATGACATCCATTGCTTTCTATGAATATTGCTGTCAACATGGGAATTCTGTGCCTCATTTCCACACTAGAAAATTATTTTGATTATTACTTTTCCTTGTCTTTTCTGTCTTTAATTCTACTGCAAATCTCCAGTGTTTCCAAGAGAAGTGTAGAAAAGTGTAAAAATATCTTGGTCAGCTAAATTAAACAGTATTTTCCATTCAGTGATAGAGACATGTCGGAGGAGACCCAGGGTTTATACAGTGGCAAAAATAAACCCTGGGTCTCCTCCGACAGAGACATGCTGAGAAACATGGATCTCAATTGTAACTCTTCTAAACTTTTCATTAAGTGAAAATTTCATTCTTTGTTTCTTTACACTAAGTGAACTCCCTTCTGAGGTATTTGAATAGAGATTGTTGGTGTTTTTGCCTTGGTATTTTGGTTGGGGGTGTGTGTGTGGTTTTGGTGGTTTTTTTTTTCTTTTTCTGTGTGTGTGTGGTTTGGTTTATTTTAGGGAGGAATGTCAGGATAACATTTAGAAGGAATCAGATATCCTTCAGGACTAGAAGTGATAGAAGTGGGATAAATGTGCAGTGTCAACAAATAATGGTAACAACCTTAGCCACTGGTACTAATCAATGCCATAATGATTAGGAACTACTGATGTGCTGATTCTGAAAAATGTAAATGAGATGATATTATGTACATATGAGGTACTGTCAGTAGAGATAGATGATTATCAATGGCCTGATTAAGAAGATTCTGAAGAGTCTCCTATATCAAAATGTTAAAAGAGTTTCCCGATTAATTAAAGAAAACCAGAGGGAATCTGACTCTATGTGAAGCGGAAAGATGCTATCAGAGGTTGGAAGAGAACTGTTTAAAAGGCCCCAGTTGCAACAAATTGTTTCCATCTGGAAAGAAAAATGAAGTTTCTAGCTATGGAAGAAGCGAGACTGAAGAACAGCTGTCCAGGAGGAACAGGTACAAAACCTGTGCAAATACCAATACTGCATGTAAAGAGATTTGTTGGGGGTTTCTAGAATATTGCTTAAAAATTAACTAAAATTATCAGGGGAGGTCTTAAGTCAAGCACTCAAAAGTTAGGACATTTCACAATTAAACTTGCGTGCCTCTGCAAAATCTAATTGCTATTTCCCATATGTATGATTTCCACAGCACTCTTGCTCACTGCACAGGCAGGAGGACATCGGCGCTATGTGAAGCAGTACATGTAGAAAGAAAAGATACATGAAGAACGCAGTACCAGATATGGCTGTAGAAAATGGGATTCTACTCTTTTCTGTCAAAGAAGTTTTTATTTCTAGGATGACTCACAGCATTCTCTATAGTTTTCTCCTTGAAAAACACAAGACCAAAAAGTGTCTTTTTTTTTTTTCTGATGTAACACAGTGTCAACACTTCAACACTTTTCATGAAGTGAAATGGGGAAATCTAGACACAAGTGCTAGTGACTGTTTTAAATTAAAGGAACAATTATCCACTCAGAAACCAATTTACCTTAATAAATTAAAGATGTTGTAAAAATATCTGTTTCTAAATGTTTATTCCATGCACGTTTCTTCCAGCTTTGAAAAGAATAATAAGGGGAATTAGGGTTTAGGGGTTTTTTTGGTCTATTTTACTTTCTGATCTTCATTTAAGAACACCCATTAGGTTCTAATTGGCTATTTGCAGGACAGCTGATAAAACAACTCCAATTCAAATTAATTTAAATTAATTTCATTTTAGATTTTCAGCCTTTTTTTTTCTGTTTGCAAAGTAATAATTCAAAAGGAGACTTCCTCTCTAAGCTCCAGCCAAAACTGAATGCATGCTAGGTCAAGAAGTGTTCGCAGCAGCAAGTGTTACAGTAACTTTTGTATCATAATGATCTGGATGGAGCAAGATTGATAGGGGCCAGTCCTAGAAATGTCACCACAGGTTGGGAGAATTTGATAACATTTCTGGATAAATTATTAATAAAGAAACAAACAACTAATGTTTGCTCTTCAGGTTTCTCCTACAACATTTTGTGCTTTTATCCTGCAGCACCAAATGAAGGGACATAAGTTAATTAACAACTGTTTTACTTGAGTCCCACTGACATCACTGATGATGCACATTCATAGCAAAGAGTGAAGAGGTCTGGATTGCTTTGATGCAGTTCTCTTCCGAAGCACTGGTAGAATACTTTAAAATCATCAAAATGTACTTTGCTCTTTGTCAACAAACTCACTGCATTTAAAAGAGTTTAACCTTCAGGCACATCCATACTTGGCCATTTTGAACTGAAAAGGAGATTTAATGAAAGCTGTGAATATGCAATGTGAGTGGTTTCATGAAATTGATGTTCATCCTAAACAATAAATATAAGCAAACAGCTGTTACATTCCCATAAAATGGCCCATCTGAGACTGTGAGATCCTTTTGTACAAAATCTCAGCCTTTAAATTGAAACATAAGTACTGTGTAAGGAGTTTGCACACCTCTGCCAAGTTATCAACATATGTTCTACAAAAAACATGGCATTTGCCTAAGAAAAGGGAAACAATTTTTTGATGGCATTATTCCTGAAATAATGTTTCACATTCTCCATCTGCCTTTTCTGCTATTTATTACTGCTAATGTTTACTAATACTGACCTGAAATTTACTTGAAATGGGATTTAGAAATATCAGAAAAGATGCAGTTACGAATTCTGCCCACTCTAAGTCTTGCAAAATCCAATTTATGTAATTTCTATCCAAATACTAATGACTATGCAAAAAGATCTATCGTTAAACTGTGAACAATTATGAAGTGCTGTTAATCACTTCTATTTTAGTTTGACTATAAATAAAGTACTGAGATTTATACAGAACCTAAACGTCCTTTTCAGGCTACTGAAGCCACTGCTCTATGTCCAGCACTGGCTGTGTGAAGCACATAGGAAGGCCATGTGTTGCACATGTACGAGGAGTTGTGGCAGACAGTGCTGGGGCCTCAGCACTCATAGAGTCTGGGAAGGCTCCTACACCCCAGCTTTAGTAAGTACAGACATGATGGTGTTAAAATCAACACCAAGTTGAGGAGTTTTATCCCAAATATTCTTCCATGCTCTCCTCTACTGGTTTGAGTATGTTTTTCAAAAGGGTTAACAGAATGCCATGACATAAAAGAAGGGAAAACACTACAAAATTAATTATATAAGTAAAAAAAAAAAGGTAAAAAAAAGAAAAAATGCATAAAATGTAGAAAGCTTCATAGTTCTTCTGGACCAACAAAATTCTATACTTCTATATTTTCTCATCTGAATTCTTTAATTTGTCGGCTTTGAAAACAAACAACTTTAAACATCTGCAAGGAAAGCATGATTATCTGAGCTGGTTGACTTGGATTCCCTTAATAACTGATCAGAGAGAAATGGGCATTTCCAAGATATGAATTCACTTACCTGATTTTGATCTCTACCTTCAAGTGGTATGAGTAGCATCTAGCAGTGCCTACTTCTCTCCAGTTCAAAGGAGCACAGCATGACTAACTCACATTTTGAATACCTTTAATAAAAACATCTCCAGTTACTCAAATGAATACTAGATTTCCCTCTTTTATTAACCATATTCTGCTAAGGATCCAATAAAAGGAATTTTCATTCAAGAACCTCAAATGCATTTACGCACATAAGAAAATATTTAATATAACTAGTTCTGGAACAGTTTCTTACTGCTCACTGCTGAAGTGAGCTGTAGCTTCACTCTTTATTACCTTTGGTGAAATTCATATTCTGTTCAGTCCTAAATCAACAGAATAATCAAAAAAAGACACCAATTTAAGAATAACTTGGCATGAAAAATATGAACATTTCTTCAGTAACTTTGGATAAACTTTCCTCTAAATTCTCACAGTGTATTAAAACTTATTAAGCAAAACATTAAGAAATGCGAGTATGAATAAGGCACACAATTAAACAAGGAAAAAGTCTGAAAATCTGGGATATGTGTTTTAACTGGCTAAACAACATCCTCAAATATACTGGAAACAGCTGCACATCCCTTGATTTGAATACATTTCTTCTGGAGAAACAATGTGCTTTGTGTCTTTCAAAGCACTTTTTTGACCCAAAGATGGGAGGCATAATCAATTCAGTGATGATCACATGCCATGAGCAAAACTGAAGAGTTAGGTGATCTTGATAAATACTAATTGATGAGAATCAAAATTTAAAACAGTACATGTGAAGAAAAATGGGGTGTGAGGCGGCAGCAGAAATCTTCATCTCCCAATATTCATCACTGAGATGAGCTGGTTGTCTAGGATCTCTGTATTGTCAACAGAAAGAGAGAAAAAAGCACATCCAGGAGGTGATTTATCATGGACATCTTTGAATGCTCCTCTGGAGATGCTTCTTTCTCTTTTGCATTGACTGTAGAGAGTGTTTACATGATTTATTCCTCATAGTCATCATTTAGACAAATAGAGTCAAGCAAGATGAATTCTGCCCTGGGGAAAGAAAAAACATCCACCATAACTTAGGAGTTAATCAGATTAATTGATTAAGGAGAAAGAATGGTACATACTAATAACTCACGAGTGACTGTAAGCCACTAGTGTGCTTCAGGCATGAAAGGTAAAAGGGATCCTGTGATATGCCAAACAAGAAATTTTGCATAGACAAAGAAATATCACCACTATATAAAGATGGGTCAGATCTCATCTGGAATTTGATGTACAAGCACCAGTAACAGAAGAGACCTATTGAAATCAAAAATATAGTATTAGAACTAGTTTTTTATCCTAGGCTTTGGTAAGAAACTAAAGGCAGTGATTTTCTGAACAGCTGTCTACAAAGAAAGACTATCAAAACCCCAGGTGCTTTTAAGATGCTTCCTGTCTGCACTGAGAAAACACAACTAGACTCAGAGAAGGTGGCACTGTTGAATCCAAAGTCCTATTGACACAGGAGATACAAACAGTGCAAATTTTTCAGCAAGGAACATATTAATGTGTAACTTGTGAAGTACAAATAAGAACATTCAGGAAGAATAATGCAATTTTTAAAGAAATTCCTTTTCAACAAGCTTTGCAAAGAAAACTGTGTTTTCATAAATTCCAGAATAAGCAGGGAAGGAAAAATAAATCTTAAAAAACCAGCAGATAAGTTCCAAAACACCAACTAGACCACAGTATTTTCCAATGTTGTTTAAATACGTTGCCTGCCAGTAACTCAGGTAACATAAAATTAAGTTTCTTTTAAAAATTTTTAATCACAGTATCAGAATTGTAATAGGAAACCTCAGACCTATACTGACTATACTGATGTATTGTTTTACATGCAAGACAGGTCTTTGTGTAGAATCAGTTTTCATCATCCAGTAGTTAATTTACTCATTTATGTCGTCTTTCATATGGCAAGAGAACAGAGAAAAAACATTGAAAATTATTTTTTTTATCAGTATGACTGGCAAGAGAAATTCACTCAGAAAAAAAGAATAACACCTTTGCAAATGACTTTATAGAATGTGAAAAAGGATTTAATTTGCCATCTTACCTTCATGACATAAGCAGAGCCATGTGGGCTGAGTAGGCTGCCTTCACAGAGAAACAAAATTTTTTCCAGGCTCTTCATGACAGACTTTGAGTTTTGATGCAGGTTCCTAAGCCTTTCCACCAGATGCAATATTCTCTTTATGGAAGGCATGCTACCAGAGGGCTCTCTAGAAGCATCTCCAAGGCAAAGGTTGTTTGCTTTTTTTCCCCCAGACACCATATTTTACCTGAAGTCCTACCATTGTACAAATGAAGCAGTCGAAAGGCACATCCTCACTTGTTCTGGTGAATACTTACCCTTCCTGACTCCTCAAGGAATGTGCTGCTGCCTTGCTCATGTAGTTCTTTCACATATTTAAAGATTATTTTTAATATTCTGTTTCAGCAATTTAAAGAGAAGATGCTGCAGTAAATATTGTACTTTTTAGAAGGCAGGAAATGCTTTAAGAAGAAAACCCCTGCAAAGCATCCCTGATGAGAAACATAATAAATATATTTCTTCTTTCAAGACATGGTTTTCAAGCGTATGATAGTTAACAATTAAACAAGTGAGGAATAAAATAGGAAATAGCAAGGTCTGGTGGGAAAAAAGGTGTAAATCAAGAAGGATTAAATATAATTATCTGAAATGTATGAAAGAAAATTGAAATTACAGTTATAAAAAGCAAAATCCATTATGATAAATAGCTTGTATTGAAGTGTCTAATCTGAATAGTGTCCAGTGTAGGTAACAGTCTTTCAGAGACATTACATGTGTCGACACTTGACTGAGTGGCTGCTTCAGGCAGTAATTGTTCAGCATTATTCAGGAGAAACTCAGCTTTACTACTAGCTGTATTGCATTTGTGTCTATAATTCATTTGCCTTTTGAAATGACTTGCAGCAGAAGCCCTAAAACAAGTATTCAGTGGGTCTGGAAAACATTAAAACTTTCCACCAAAACATGCCAACTTTGAACTAGAACTAAGAGAAGAAGTGCAAGCAGTTTTCTCCTCTTACTGCAGAAAGTACTTGAAGATAAGCTGAAGAACTAAGCATGGGTTTATACACTTGGAAAAGTTGGAAGTTTGGGCTGTTCTTTCTGAAGGCTGCCAGATCTTTGGGCTGTTCATGAAGATCAAGAAATACCAGAAATTGCTGAGAGGATGACAGGATGATGCATTTCAGCAAAATGACAGATCAGGAAATTCTTCAGGCATCCACAATGTCTGCACTGCTGACCCAGGAACAGACTAGATCCTCAGCTGCATCTGTGGCCATTTCATTGTCAACAGAAGAATCAAAGTAAAACTGGATCCTTTGGTATCTCTTTCACTAAGAACCAGTCCTGGCCATCATGAAAATGGGATTTCCATGAGGTGCTAAGATCACCTCCTTCCATGGGCACTGGAAGACTTCTAATTTATATTGATGAACTCAGCACTTCTACTGAAAGCAAAGCCTGAGGCACTGGCTAAAGCCTCCAGGATGTCACAATTAATATCTAGATAGACTTCTTTCAAACCTGTTCTACATACAAACTTAGAGTTTAGCACATGAAAAAAATGTACAAGAATAAAACTGTTGACGACATTTACTGTCACCTCATGCTGTCATTTGAAAGGCATAAGCAAAATGGAAGAATCTTGCAAGGCAATGCCAAAAAAGATTTAGAAAACATCTTTTCTCTCTGAAGAAAAACTTGAAAAACATTGTAAACCCCACTGTGTAACACCTCAGCCACTGTGCAATATCTCCCATACCAAATCATTATATAAAAAAGAGGGGTGTGTGTGTGTATGTTTTCGATTCCAGTTCTCAGCATATTATGTATTAGAGGCAACTATCTTCTTTTGGCTCTTTGCTTATAGTAAGAAACAACAATAACTTATTATCATAAGCTTAATTCCATCTTTGTTGCTACAGACTGCTGTCCCATCATCCTTTACAGTAATTCACTGGTTGAACAAACAATGATTGATCTCCAAGAAAGAAACATAGTCTTGTTTAGGATGCATGGCCTATAAATAGATCTGTTCTGAGGGTACATCTACACCTTGCCACTCCAGACTGCAGAGATTTTCCTTTGCAGTACCCGTGGATTATGTATTCACACTGTTGTCATCACCTTTGGCACAGTGGCATAAAAACCCCATATCATGCCATAAGTAATTTAAATTCCTTCTCAGCCATGCAGACATGGTCTAAAACACTGAAAGAAAAGCTGTTAATAGAGCTCAGGATGCCTTCTCTCTTTTTCACCCTCAAATCCATTTCCACATTTGCTCACACTTTGCGACTTTATAAAATTAGCAGCCACAAATTACCTGGCCAAGGTTCTTGGTGTCCCTCATGCAAGCAGCACTTCTACCAAGTGCTGTGGCAGCTCTTGAGGCAGCTTATCAGAGATGGCACAGTGCCTAGGGAAAGAATGGTGGATATATAGCTGTACATTAATTCAACAGTCTTGCAGAAGCTGTATACTCACTTGGAAGTATCAATTCCTAAGTTTTATAGCCAATACTGAAACACCAAACATCCATCTAGGTAATGGCTGGATCTCTCAGAGATATACACAGTCTGTATATTCTGAGAAAGCCTGGACTACAAATATAGAGGAAGCTCTTTTCCTATTAAAGGTACAAATAAAGCATGTTTCTTAGAAGCATAAGGAAGGTGAAGGAAGACATAAACAAGTAAGTGATGCTAAAGACACCACCTTTAGCCAAAATGATGGCTGCATCTTAAGAGATGACCTATCTTTGAAGAATAAGGTCAAAGAAGGAATCACAGGGTTATGGATTTCTTCCTGAAAGAAGACACAGATGAAGAATAAACAAATAACTTGGTTGGACATTGAGAAGAACTGAAATAGTTCTAAGAACATCTGTCTCATAGAATGTGTTGAGAATAAGAGAAGGTGGTTGCAAGCATAGTTACCATAAAGAACAAACGTCCCCCAAACATGAATAATAAGATTCACATAAAACCAGTGCAATGAGACAACCACTTAAAAATGGAATTTAGAATATTTTCTTAGTGGAGTAGGAAAGATAACAAATTCCTTTTTTACTCTTCCTTACTTTTGCAGGCTCAGAATATTTATTTTTCAGGATGACAGAATGAGCTCTAAAATACAATTAAATACATCCTAATGCATAAAAATGGGCCACAGTCTCTTTTCATAAAAGAAGTGCACTTCAAAATCAATACTGGAAGGTTTACATTTACTGTAGTATAACAAGCTGCTAGGTTAGTTTGCCTTCCCTCTCACCCTTAAGAAAACAAAGTTTGCTCCCAGGTCTCATGGGCCAAAATTCCCCTCTCTTCAGAATCCATTGCTTCACAGTCTCTAAAGGAAGAGGTTTTATTGAGTCTCATGAAATTTCAGATTTTACCTTTTAAATACATACAGGAAAATTTAATTACTGTTTTATTTAATTTAGTTTAGATTTTAATGATGAGTGCCTCAAGCACTTTATTGCTTTGGCCAAATCTAGGTCTGAAAACACTGAATCACAGAATATGTTGAGTTGGAAGGGACTCACAATGATCATCAAGTCCAACTTCTGGCCCTGCACAGGACCATTTCCAAGAGTCACACCATGAGCCTGAGAGTATCATCTAAACATTTCTTGAACTCTGTCAGGCTTGGTGCTGTGACCACTTCCCTGGGGGATCCTGTGTCAGTGCCCAGCCACACTCTGGGTGAGGAACTATCTGAAATATCCAACCTAAACCTCCCCTGACACAAATTCACATCATTCCCTCAGGTTCTGTCACTGGTCACCACAGAGAAGAGATCAGTGCCTGCCTGTCCTCTTCCTCTCATGAGGAATTTGTAACTGCAGTGAGGTCTCCCCTCAGTCTCCTCTTCTCAAGGCTGAACAAACCAAGTGACCTCAGCTGCTCCTCATATGGTTTCCCCTCAGGGCCCTTCACCATCTTCATTGCCCTCCTTTGGACATGCTCTAATGGCTTAATATATTTCTGATATTGTTGAGACCAAGACTGCACACAATATTCAAGGTGAGTATGTGCCAGTGCAGAGCAGAGCGGGACAATCCCCTCCCTCAACTGGCTGGTGATGCTGTGCCTGACACCCCCCAGGACACAGTTGCCCCTCCTGGCTGCCAGGGCACTGCTGACTCACATTCAACTTGCTGTCAACTGGTACCCTCAGGTGTCTTCCTGTGGCACTGCTTTCCATCATCTCATTCCCCAGTCTGTAGGTACAAATGGGGTTGCTCCAGCCCAGCTGCAGAATACAGCATTTCCCTTTTTTGAACTTCATATGGTCGGTGATTGCCCAGTTCTCCAATTTGTCAAGGTCTCTCTGCGAGGCTTCCCTGCCTTTGACAGAGTCAACAGCTCCTCCCAGTTTTCTGTCATCTGCAAACTTGCTTATTATCCCTTCCAGTCCTGCGTCCAGATCATTTATGAAGATGTTGAAGAGCACAGGGACTAAGACAGAGCCCTGCAGAATCCTACTAGTAACAGGTCACCAGTCTGATGGCACCCCTTTTGCTCGACCTGTGAGCCAATTGCTTATCCACCACATGATGTGTGCATGTGTGCTGTGTGCTGGACATTGCATCCAGAAGAATCCTGTGAGAGACCAGATTTTCAGTTTGTAACATTTTAGTGCTTATGCAATGAGCCTCTGGCTTTTGACATCTGCTGCTACAATGCTGCAGTTACACACTATTGAGCTGAATTAATCCATGATAAAATACTACTAACTTTAACTGGGTATCAGTGCAGTGATAGGGTCTCTCTTGGATAAAAACTGTGTGACAAACTTACTCAGGAGTCCACTTCTCAGATTCAAATAATGTGCTAGTATGATTATTTCACAAGTCTAGTGAACAGTGAGGACATCATGAAGCATTTTGGATCTTCCAGTGATCACAAATTGATGGAGTGTTTGGTATTTAGATGGATAAAAAAAGTAAGTATGCAGCTTAGTTTCTTAATTTCAAAATGGCAATTGCCTAATGTTATTTTATAAAACAGCCTGAACTCAAGGACTCAAATATGAAAATGCCTTTCATGTTGTCAATTTAAAAAAATCACTAAACATACCACATATAGAAAAAAAATTATAAAAGTATAGTATATTCCAGATGATACTATATATTTATCTTTACTGCATTAGTGAAAGTAGGTACATACTGATGACATTCCTTGATGTCCTAAAGTTAAGATGTACAGGATTAATTAAGATGCATTAAGTTTACCTTAATGCTGAAGAAATAGGTTATAATTCAGCAGCAACTGATGTGCAAGTTCATATGCCCCAGAATTAATAACAGTTATGTTTATTATCATCTAGGACTCTCCTTAACTGGATAGGACAAGCTAAATCATAGGATCTTAGAATCATAGAAGAGTTTTTGTTGGAAGGGACCTTTAAAAGTCATCTAGCCCAACCTCCCTGCAATGAGCAGAGATATCAACTAGATCAGGTTGCTCAGAACCCTGTCCAACCTGACTTTGAATGTTTCCAGGAATGAGGCATCTACCATCTCTCTGGGAAATCTGTTCAATGCCTCACACTCTCATCATAAAAAAAAATTTCTTCCTTATATCTAGTCTAAATCTACCCTCTTTTAGTTTAAGCCCATTACCTCTTGTCATACTGCAATGGACCCTGTTAAAAGATTTGTCTTTGTCTTTCTTTTAGGCCTTCTTTAAATATTGAAAAACTCAAAAAAGGTTTCCTGGAACCCAGAAGAAAGATTAAAATACTTCCTGACAAAGGATAATTCTGAGACAAAAACCTAATATACATGTGATTCTAGAAGACTGCAGACAAATTGTTTCCAGCAGCTGTGCCGTTGTAGAAAGTTCTCATAAGGCAGCATTTAAAAGCCTGCAAATAATTCTGTGTGGAAAGATTACAAAAAAGACATTTGCATAGTACCACTTGGGGATATCTGAAATCCTGGGAAAGGAGAAGCTGCCTGTTAAGAGATACCTTAGAGAGCCTGGCCAGGTGATCCTATTTACCAAAACTGGGACAAGAATATGGTGGTGGTTTATGAAATCACACCACAGAGTCCAGTGGAGGGTAACCATGATGGTCAGGTGCTGGAATAAACAGTACACAAGGAAAGGCTGAAGAAACTGATTTTACTCAGTGTGCAGTAGAGAAGGCTCAGGGGAGACTTTATTACAGCCTACAGCTGCCTGATGGAAGGATATAGAGAGAAGACAGAGCCTGCATAGTGTTACAAGGAACAGCAATAGATATTAATGGAACATGAAAAATTCCAATTAGACAAGAAGAATTTTTGTATTGTTTAACATTAAAGATTATCAAATATTGCAACAAGTGGCAAGAGAAGTTGTGCGAATTTGGAAGGTGTCCAATAAACAACTTGAAACAGCTTTGAGCAACCTGATCAGACCTGCCTTGAGCAAGGGGTGGACAAGAGGAACTCCACCCAGAAGACCCTTTACAATCCAAATTATTCCAGGAAAATGCACTAAAAAAGGAGAGGACCCACCCCCTACACACACACACACACACCGAGACACACGTTAAACCCAAAAAATACTATCACACACACAAAAAAAAAAAACAAAACAAAAAAGCCACAGTTAGCTTTAGGGAGCAAAAAGACCATGTCTACAATCAGAAAAGTACTTAAATAGTACAGACAACAAGAATCTGCTTACCTTTGAAATAAAATTAGATTTTGAAATGGAATCAAATGAAAAAGACTGGACTAGCAATACTGAAAGTGACACATTCCTATAAACTATGTCAATGCTTAGCTGTGAGAATCCTAAATTTATTGCTGAAACTTAGTATTTCCAAACCACTGATGATATTTTTATAGATTCAACAAAAAATCAAAGAATACGTACCAGTACAACAATTCAGCCTGTTTTTTCCCCCCACTATGAAATACTCAAACCCCACAGTATTTTCAGCAGCACAAGAGCAGCGCACACAGCCCCACTCTCTGTGCTGCCAGAATGAGAGCACCAAATGTGACCACCACACAGGACAGGCTGTTGTCACCCACCAGCAATGTAATTCAGCCTGTAGCCTACCTCTGAGCTGCCCTCCAGAGTGGGTCCATGTGCTGAAAGAATTGGTCTTAGAAACCACATTTTTCTCCTGTGGACAACAGATTAATCTTCTGATACTGTTTTTCTGAAGATGTTACTCTGCAGTCAGAGGAAAAGGCCTGTCCTGCCTTTCATAGTGAAGTGCAAGAAAACATTTCCTTAATTTTGTTGGTTTAGTCTTTCTAGTTCAGCACAGAAAGCTTCACATGTGCTTCAACTGAATGGGTAATTTTTGAAAATAGATGGTAATGCTCTTTGCATGTGATGTTATGACCAACAGATGAAATTAGCTACATCAGTCTGGAGAATGGAGGCTGCTGCTCCTCAGCCACTGAAAAGTTTAACAGGTGCTGGTGTGAAAGCCTATTTTCCAGCCAGAATTGAGAGCTTTTGCTTTGGCTGCCTCTAAAACATGAAACTACAAAACATTTTCCGGAAAGGTTCAGATGGGAGAGATTATTCACAAATTGCCTTTGTCATCACTCAAGAGAAGAACTGTCTCTAGCTGGAAATATTTCAGAGATATTTATTGTATTCTGAAAACGTCATTTTATTTCTAACTTATTTACAGTTAAACATTCAGAATCATAAAATATGAAGTATAAAATATTTAACAAAATAGATGCAGTTCATGTTGTTCAGGTGCACCATAGATATATGATGAAACAGTAAACAGCAAATGAATTTCCTGACAGTCCTCTCTCTCTCATTTATTAGGGAAAGGGGTGTATAGACCTGCTTTATACATTTTGGTCTGACCATTATGGCATCAACTGTTCACTTCAGAGAGAAAACCACCACCACTCCGGTTTCTGCATCCTTAGTCTTCTACAAGTACCTTCACTATCTAAAATGCCAACACTAATGTTCAATACATCAGATACCCTTGAAGTTGGTATTTTCAGTAATTTGGGGTTTTTTCTTTTTTTTTTTCTTTTTTTTTTTTTAAATACAGAATTTCCTAGAAAAGAAGAATCAGGTAATTCAGTCCATATGAACAAAAGAGTAATTTATTATATATATATTCTCTAGTAAGTTATAATAGTCTCTTGGATTTTAAACGTCTTTTTGCTATTTTCAATGCTTAAAAATTATAATTTTAAAACATTAAATATTGTATTATATACAGTATGATTTAATTTATCATTTCTAAACATGGAGCATTCTCCAAGTGAAAACTTGGATGAAACAGAAAACAACTTCATTGACATAACAGGCTTTAGAAGTTCACTTCATACACCCATAAATTTGACTATATGAAAAATAGCCAAACATCAGTTTGTTCCTACATGGGATTTTTTTCTGTTTCTTTTTTTTCCTGGTCTTGGGGAGAGTGTTTTTTTTTGGCTTTTGTCTTTGTATAAATGGAAGGACAAATCTACTAATTGCTTCTTTTCGGTGTTCAGTATTTTAACTTTTTTTAATCTCTTACCTATTTTATATAAAATAACAAAATATACAGAGAAAGCTGTTTGTTACACTAGTTCATACACATACAGTAAATAAAAGTTTTTTATGTATGGCTTTGCAAAGGTAGATTATGAAGTGACTTTTGAGTTTTATTTGTTTAAAAGCATTTTAAGAGAACGTGTTAGTGTGCTTACAATAGCGGCCATGGTAGTCGAATGTCGAGCCAAGAGTTTAATGCTAGGATCACTGGAGGTCTTGCCTGACACTGCTTCTGCAGCCTTCAGAAGACAAATGTAGTTTATTACAACCTCATCTACCTTAGCTATAATTTCCTGCTGCTGTGTTTCAGAGTTCATGACTTTAACTAAACGCATGCAGGCTTCTGTTAAGCAACAGAGTACTTGAAAGCTGGAAGTCATAGCTAAAAGCATTTCCTCAGGGCTTTTATCAGCCATGGCCATTTTCCTGCAGGCACTTCCCAACTGTCTCGATTCCAAAGATAACAGTTGTTTGTACTTAGAAAGTTTAAGGTCATATGTTTCTGGATGTAAATCTTCTCTCTTGCCCATACTTGCTCGGACCAGTGAGAGTAGCTCATTGGCATCCTTTTGTGCTGCAACAAATCCATCAGGCATTGCATAAGTCTTCTCTTTCATCACATTTATTCGCGTGATTCGTGCATCAAAGGCCACATCGTTGAGATTCACATCAATTTGGCCACCTTGGGTGTCAGCACTGCTCTTCTCATGCTCATTGACGGCCTCATCTTGTGGGGGCTCAGTAGCTTTTGAGAACTCCAAGACTTTCTGTTCATTGTTGCTGGACAACAAGCGACCAACTGATTCTGTGAGCTCACACGGGGTCTGCGGTTCAGAGAGATGTGAGAGCTGATGGTTGTCTTGGTCATCATCATCATCATTGTCATCATTTCCTCTGCCCAGGAAGCAATAGCTGAAAGGGCCACGACACCTCCAAGTGTTGGTGTCCAGCTTTCGCAAGGGCAACATTCGACACTGCTTGGAGTCCTTCTGACTGGTGCCTGTGCCCAAACATCCCTTACTGTCCTTCCTATCAGTGCTGACATACACACAACTCTGAGAATAACTTTTTGACAGCTTTTTGCCCAGAGAAAATTCCACTTTTCTCACTGATTTGGATTCATCCTTTCGGGTGATGTCCAGGCTTTTCAAGCTGGCCATGGTTGCCTTCTTTTCAAACAGCATCTCAATGCCTGCAGATCCTCCAATGATGCTGCTGCTGCGTCTCAGCACTTTCCTGCTCTGCGGCATCCTCAGGCTTCCTCCTATCATGTCATATGGCCATAAACTAACTGTTGCCCCACAAGCCTGATTTACTTTGGGAATGTCACAAGAGTCTTGATTTTGACTTGGCACCTTTGATTCTGATAGCATGGATGATAGCATGATGGAGTCAGCTAGAGGCTGTCTAGGAAAAGCTGTAGGCATGCCTCCTTGTCTTCCCTTTTCAGGCTCTGTGAAAGCTACACTAGGGGTAGTAGAAGAGCAGACAGAATAATTAGGCATCATCCTGATAATATTCAGAGACTGAACTTTTAAATATCTTTTAACAGTAGGGAAAAAATGGATTCCTGGTACTTCCCAGTGGTCTCCATTCCTCAAAATATTCATTAAAAAATTGATTGCTAGTCTTTTGTATGTCACTAAAATGCCTTTTAAAATCTATAAACAAATTACAAATTATGAATATTTAATTATTCATTCCACTACAGCAAACTTATTTTAAAAAAAGGAATAGAAAATAATCTATAAAACATCCGAAATCCTCCCCAATATATGAATTGAATATTTTCTACTACTAATTAGATTAATACTTTCAGATTAAGTACCTTCTTTAACTACACCTGAGAGGGTATGGAAAGATGTGTTCATGGTAATTTGGTTTGGTTTCGTGGTAGGAGTTTTGGCAGAGAAAAAGTATTTCTCGTTCTAGCTCCTAGTCTGTTGCACTTTTGGATTTTCATGCGTTCACACTACTGCTACATGTGGGTTGCAACCACAGGAAGAGGGAAACATTTAAAATCCAACTGAAAGAATTTCCAATGCTATCTCTGAAAAACTGTGCATTTTTATAGCTTTAAAGAAACACCTACTGTCAGATTCTGAAGTAAATACATGCTTAATAAAGTAGTGACATTTTCTCATCCTTACATTTAGGGCTTTTTATTCATACTGGCATGCTTTTGACAACCTGCTAAAATAGCATATAGGATACATAATAAATGAATCACAGGTTTTTCTCTTCTACATTAATATACCTTCTCAAGTCATCTTATAATCTAACAAGTATCCTGGAACTCAAGTGACTATGAATTTTGGAGATGCTTCCAAAGAGTGGAAGAGGCCTCTCCACTAGTGTCTTTCCAAATATTTTTAAGTGCAATGAGAAGTTTTGTTAAAAAGTTGATCAGTGTATGCAGCTCATAAGAATATCTCAACATGTACAAGTAAAATGAATATATAACTGAAGGTCTAATTGCACTGTCTGCAACAACTTGATTATGTACTTCAAGGTAAAGATACTAGAAATGTCTTACCAAGTCTTCAACACTAACACATAGCTTTAAAAATAAACATAAGAAACCCTTTATTACTGCTGTACCTGTAGTTTCTTTTATCTTGGGGATCCGATGACATCCTTCTCTCAAAGTGCCAAACAGCGGTTCAGCATTAACTGCTGAATGCACAGCAGGCACTGTCATTCTATGACACACGGCTTCGGGCTGCTGGTGCAGGTCCTTGTATGTTGCTCCGTGGTTTGGAAGAATGGCAGCTCTTTCATCTGCTGGAACATAGGCAATGCCCTTCATTGATGGATCAGAGATGATGTGCTTAACATCAGAGGTACAAAGAGGAGATTCAACGGGGGTAGCACATGTGCTACTGCCTGTGCTGCATCCTGCGTCCACTGAAGAGCACTGAGAGCTCTGCAGTGAGAAATGGCCTTCACTTTGCAGAGATGACATGCGCTTAGCCAAGTGATATTCACATAGTCTAGCTACACTCTGCTCTGCTTCTGGAAGCTTTGAAGGATGGTCATCTGCAGATAAATCAGTATCTTCTGCATCGTTTAGGTCTTTGGCTGAAGACACAGGAGTCATATCTGACAGGAAGTTTTCACCTTGGCTAAGCCCTGAGGTATCATCCTGATCCACCTCAGGATCCACTTCATCCTTACACTCAGTTTCTGTTTTACCAAGGACAGGAACCCTTGGAAAAGTCTTCCCATTCCCTGTTTCTGGGCTTGGCTTATCTGCTGTCCCATCATCGGCAGCATACCATCTTTGGCGAAAGGCAGTTCTCTCCACGTTAAAAGTGCTTAGGCGTTGACTGTCTCTTGCTGAAAGAGTTCCAAATTTAGCTTTTAGATCTTCATCAGTCTCTGCTTTTTTATTTCCCTGTTGCTTTTTCACAGTAGCACTGCCATCAGAGGGTGCTTTTACTTCGCTATCTGTCATCTTATTTTTCCTTTTACTAGTGCAAGAATATACCAAGGATCCCATGTGCAATTTGCTAAAATAATCAGTGACAGATTTTGTTTCCATGGTCTCTGGCTCCATTTCCATGTTATCAGAATGAAGAATCTGCTTTGAAGGCACAACTTTTGACTGTAGCTCTGTAGCCTGATGACCAGACAAAGGCTGTGAGGGCTTCATGCCTGGCCCTCCAGCCTGATTCTTAGCAATAGGAAACTCAGTCTGCTCTTCCACAAGGGGTTGGTAGCCTTCACTTGTGGTCAAAAACACGCGCGCAGTGTTTTCCGACTGTTTCTGTGCTGCAGCTAGTTCAGAGCTTTCAGTCATTTCAGAGGAATTTGTTTCATTGCCAGAATCTGAAGATGACTCAGGGCTATATGCTCGCAGGATAGCTACACCTGCAAGCCACAAAAAATAAGACTCAATTAAATGACAGCAGCTGAAGCACCTGGATAAGTGACAAGCAAAAGGGGTTGTATTAGAGACAAAAATAGGCTTTGTAAGAACACTGAATTTATTGCACAGTTCCCGAAAAAAGTAGTTTAATAACATAATGGTGCTCCATTAAATATGGAATATGATGTATGCAAAATGATGGCAAAAAACAAATGGAAAACTTTAAAAAAAAAACCAAAACAAAACATAAACCAACCCTCATGAAATGGAGTATTTCCAAAGCTAAATGGATGAGATGAAATGGTTTTCAATGAATAAATGTAACT
Organism: Pithys albifrons albifrons; assembly: GCF_047495875.1. Taxonomy (NCBI): domain Eukaryota; kingdom Metazoa; phylum Chordata; class Aves; order Passeriformes; family Thamnophilidae; genus Pithys; species Pithys albifrons. Next base: position 11,181,117 of record NC_092458.1, read on the forward strand.
ATGGTGAAAGAACCTGAATTGTCATTCGTCTGCTGTTCCTCTGAAGCAGCTAAAGCTTCTAGTGCTTGAAGTGTAGAGACTACTGCATCATCTAGCCCCTTTTCACATTTCCCCTCTGTATTAGTAGGGACAGCATCGATAAGCGACACTGGAATGTCATCATTGCCTAGATTACTGTCTTGCTCCTTGTTGTCTCTAGGCTGTGTTGCTTGATTCTGAGAGTCTTCCTCATCTGAACTGTCCCTGAAGCCAGGTGGAGGGGCAGCAATGGCCATGTTTAAGGTATGCAATAGGAAATCATCTTCATTATCATCACCTTCTGGAGGTGGAAGTGAAGTCAAATCAATAATGTCATCACTAGAACCAGAAAGGCTGAGAAGAGCAGGCCTATTGATTTCTCCTACCATAATGTCTTCTTCACAGCTTACTTCATCTTCATCTTCAGCATCATCTGTGTTTTCCGCATAACAAATATCATGCAACAAAGGCTCTTCTATCCCTTCCGCAGCTCCAAATATTTTACCATCGCTTATAGTTGCATAAACAGAATTTGTAGCAAACTGAATGGTTTCAGAATCTGGTGATAACTCCAGGCCTTTAATATCATTGGCATTACTAATAAAAATGGCTCTTTGTTTTTCTAGTATTTCTGGACTTTCATCCAAAAGCCTTTCATATCCAAGAGTCTGGGGGCTGATACCATCCAAGTTGTGATCTCCAAATATAAAGGAAACTTTTGCTGCCCTGGGGGAATCCTGTGCTTTCTTGCTAGATTCCAGACCTGAGAGTGACAGCATTGAAGGCTGGTTAAAATTTCTGCTTTCTTCTGCTTCAGCAGGGTCACTTTGCTTGGCCAGATGCTGATCAAATCCAACTGAATTATAAGTATTTTCTATGTACAGATGTCTGTGTTCTTTTTGACATAACAGACTTGCTGAAACATCTAGAGTCTTCTGTTTTGGATCAGCAAAGCACATTTGAGTCTCCTGATCTCCTTCAGCCAGGAAAGTAGTAGTTTTTGGTATACAATTCCATTCAGAAGCAAGGATATTATGCTTCCCTCTGTTTTCAGGTCCTATAGAATGATGAAATAAAATCAACACTGTGAAATCAAAGAACAAAGTCATGTAATTTGTGAACAATAATTTGTTTATGCTGAGCATTAAACACTCTGAATAGGGCAGCTAAGCCATCAAAGACTTCAGAAAACCTCTTTCACACTCACCTCTGTTCTAAGTTAAATACATGTTGACTTAAGGCCCTAAGGTTTAACTTGAACTTTTGTGCTCTAGAACAGAACTATACCTCTGCTAGGTACTTTGCTATAGTAAAAATAGTAACAGAAGACAGCTCGTTTCTCCAACACCATATGTACTCTTGCAAAAGATATATGCACATAAAAACATTCACAGAGAGTATGCATCGATTTCACTAGAGTAGGAAATAAATTCAGCATGTGGTTTATTTTACCATTAAGATGCTATGATAGGCTGGATACTGAAACATTATAAAGTTGAACTGATATACTATGGTACTAGGTCTGAGTCAGCAATCAGATCTTACTTGGCATAGCCTTCTGTTTATCTGGAGGTGCTCTGGATTAAGCTGAGTTCTGCTTTATTCATCAGACCACTGTTAATGTACTGTGAAAGCAATACCTGTTTCTCGGCTCCCTGTATTTTTCTTGTTGGCCATGTTAAATATTGAACGCCTTGAGTCAACCAGCAGCCTGTAGTATCCAGCTGTCAGGCAAGCAAGATTCATTGCATCTGATGACTCCATCAGAAGAGTGATAGGCTAAGAAGAATACAATCAAGTTAAGGCTGTTCCTCTTAAATTTGTTTACCTGCTGACAGTATTAGTCATTGAAGCAAAAGGAACTACATCACAAACACCACAGTGAGAAACATATACAAGAATTTTTTCCTCACTACCAATATCAACAGCACAAAAACTTTAGAAAAGATTGAGTTGTAGTTAGGTAGAACTCCAACTGAAAATCTTAACAGCTGATTGCTCTCTTTCTGAATGAAGCTAATCATTTTAAGTCTCTAGCTCCATCATTTTCTTGCATAGATATTTTATTCCTGCCAAAGCACTATTTAATGTTACATTGAATCTGGCATGGGTTAAGAACATGGTACATTAGGCACTGGAGTCTTGCAATAGTATGGGAATCCACAGCTTCAGAAAATAAGGTGCATTAACCATATGTAATCGAGCAAGAAATGGGAAGCAAACACTCAGGGAAAGTTGAGGTTCAGAAAGCACATTAGTGAGGTTAAAGCTATCATTACACAGCAGAGACAGTGACAGGTTAAAAGATTCCAGTGTTTGTGGCCTGGCACTACTGAAAAGACAAGTGGCAAAAAAATAATCAGATAAACAGAGATAAAGAGAATGAAGAAAGGTCCTCAGAATGGAGAAAGATCCTTAGAAAGGAGATCAGCAAAAAAACCAAACACAAAGCACTGTAAAAAAACCCCCAGACCTAACAAAAATTAGAGACTTAACAGCTTTGAAAAACTATGGCTGCCAGGCTAGCAAGCATCAAACCCAAGATATCCATGTGAAACATACTTTCTTTAAATCTCTTTTCTTTTACCATCATTTATACATTTCTTTGCCTAAAAATTTTGTTCATGTCTCTGTAGCTTTGAATACAAAAAGCTGTTCTCCTCAAATTTATTTTAAGGTGGCTAGCCTCTACAATTCCTAGACAGGAAATAAAAATTAAGTCCTTACCATGATGCATAGATAGAAATTATACCGTAGACAACCCATCTTATCAGTCACATTTTGTAGTGACTCATAGCTATATGGACATTTGTGACAATTTATCATAATTTAGTATGCTGAACCCACTTTCACAAGACATATGTGAGGACCTGCATAATTCATTCCAGAAGTAACATTGCATGCAGGAAGCATGATTTTCCAACCTACTCAACCCCTTACTAGTAAAAAGACAACTCATTCTGATGGAAGCTGTGGCCAAAATATAACTGATGATCCAAGCTTACTACCAAACCACCCACAACAGGTCTGGTGAGTTTTTTAATACCTGTGCTCCAGCATCTAAGGTCAAAATGTCCCAGTTGCCCTGAATGTTGTATAAACAGTTTTCAGCAACTTGGAAACATTTATGCTTTTCTTTTTCCTTTGACGTATTTTTTGCTACAGCTTGAGCTTCTATTCAATGCATGCCTCTTTCAAGGTATTCAACTATAGCTATTAAAGTTACTATAAATTATTAAACCTGCAGTGCATTAATTAACCTCTGTTCTTTTGAGTGTCTACTAAAAATAACATTTGAAATGCTACATTCATCTCAAATTTTCTGCAGTGATGGACAGAAATAGATGAACTCTACAGAAATTTCAGATTGCTGAAAACAGTGCTGTGAACTTCTGATAATCTGCTGAACAGTCTGGAGACAGTTAAACTTTTATTGTCTGCCTCTGCCAAGTGATACATGTTCAATAATGTATTAAAAGAAACAAAAATAAAATAAAAATCTGAACTGTCCATTTGTGAAGAAAATAATGGCATATATGACATACACTGGCATATTCAGAAGCTGGATATACAAACCTGCTACCTTAGGGTAAGTTAAGGAAGGAAAACATCAGCTGAGAATACCTACCTGTGTGTCCCTGCACCTCCTTCACAGGACATAGTCACAACCCCTACCTGTGCCCCAAATCAAATTCCTTCAGTAGCCTCCAAGATCTGCAATCTTAAGACAGTCTCTCTGACTTTAAGATTACATATGTTGAAATGCAAGGAGATGGGGATATACACAATTTGCAACAAGACAGTACCAGTACTATAATATAGAACATAAAACTACAGTAATACATAATACTATGGCATACTGTGCTACATATGAGCAGATGGGAAAGATTCAATTTCTAAACTACTTTCTCCATCTGTAAAAGGGTGCTAACAGCTTTCTTACAAGAGGGCTATGAGTTTAGCTCAGTAATGCAGGTAAAGTAGCCTGGTATCCTCAGATGTTACTGTTGTTAAGTAAGGTGCAAAAGATGCTGTGTTCACCAACCCTGTAAACTTTGCTTATGTTGCTGTCAAAGAACATCTAGATTAATTTACAGCATTTCTTTTTTCATTAACTTAATACAGGGAAACAGTTCCACGTCAATATACATAAACCATTCAAAGCAAAACTTAATAAGGTATTCCTGGTGTGTGCTTTTTGTGCATAGTTGGGTAAGCAAAAAGAACTAGTAGGCTTTATTTATTTTAATCAAATATGTAAGTTTCAAGTACAATGGAAACGATTCCTTCAATCTCTAGTTACCCTTATAATGTCCTAGAATGTCTATGAAACTTTTCACTTAAAAAATTAATAAAAACCACACCAAGAACCAGAACAGTATAATATACAAAACTCCATGGATTTTGCCAGTAGACGCCACAGAAGCAAAGTGTTCAGTGGGATTCAAGAGCAATTAAATGACTAGAGGTAGATGATATGCATCTGTGAATATACTATGCAGGGGAAAGCACCAAACTGGAATTACAAAGGCTAAATAAAAAGCCATGCCTTTCTACAGTCTAACTGGTAACTGCTATGCGGTTACTTGCATGAACTCTGCGAATGTAACACTGGATTTACAGGGGACCCTGGACCAATGCAGCTTGTGATCCTCTAATGGCAATAATATTGCCTATTATAAAGAGCTTCAAAAGAAGATCAATTTCATCATCACCTCTTTTTGCCATGGAAATCCAGGAAGACAATAACAAAGTGAGTTGTCAGGGGTCAGCCAAGAGAAAACTCAAAAGAGTATAGAAGTGCTGTAAAGATCTGGTCTGGTACACTGTAGACCCCTCAAATGCCCAAGTCATAGTATGCATACATTCTCACCAGAAAAAGAGCTAAAAAAGCACCCTCACAGTATTATTGGCATAAAAATGTTCAGAACTGTATACTTTGATAAATGCTAAAATTAAAAAAATATTTATAGATATCATATCATCATAAAGCAATAACAAACTTACTTTTACATCTAAGACATGCAGCTCAACTCTAACATTGATTTCATCTTCTGTAAACATCTCAATTCTGTTCACATGGCTGAAGTCAGCCAAGAGAGCCACAAGGTTTGTTTTGGTGTTTATCACATGGCTGATTCCATACCGTGGCCCTACTAACAGAGTCACTTCTGAGCGCTTTTCTCCCTGCTTTAGCAGAAAAAAACAAAAAAAAACACAGGTGAGAAACATGATAGCTACTGCAGAGTGACAGAAATCACTTTCAGTGACAACTTTCAGTTACATAGGGCTACATTTCCATAGCATTTCTACATTAAAGATTATTATGTTTTTATAAGAAGATACTATACACAAGAGCATACTTGATTCATAATCATAATCAAAAAGTAAAGGAATTTCCTGCTGAATGCTGATTGTACTCTAGTTTTTTAGATGGATAGGTAGATGGACAGACATATGGATGGACTCTCCTTCTGTTGAAAGAAAAATGTTGTCATTAAGATTTTTCCAGACTAAAAATTTTAGCATTCTATAGTTAATTGAATGGTGCTATTTGCTAAAAAAGTGCTACTTATCTCTAAATTTCCAGTAAAATTCAAATTATATTAGGTACATTATTTTCAAGATGAGAAGAAAAAAAAAGTTATTTGGTTCAGTTAACAATGACTTTTCAGTTTATGAATAGAACCTAAACTTCTAAAGAAAATTATAATATTAAGCTTTTGAAAAAAAAAGCATAGATAAAAAAATGAAGAGAAGAGATAGACTATTTTAAGAGAAATGTTACCACTAGTGTTGCCTTGAAAACACGGCCTCCATATAATCGCAGATCACTGAGGAACTTTAGATAATGCACCTTGGCTTGCAAAGCAGAGAGCTGAGAAAGGAGAAACAAGGGTAAGTAGTTGTTGAGAAAATCATCACATTATAAAATTCAGAAAGAAAATGTATTTTCATAACATAAGGAAAATGGACTGCAAAAACAGCTCTTTGGAGCCTGAAACTAAATCTTTAAATGCTTGAGTTTCAGATTGGGGAGGTTTCATTCTTAACATTAATATCTTGCTTGTTTAGTTAAAATGCACTGAGGACTTGAGAATGGGCTGATCAGAGCACTGCAAGAACATCGTAACTGCTTCAATGAAGGGAAAATGTTAAAGTACTCAGATTAAACATCTGTTCATTGAGGGATTTCAAGGCTAAGACAGCAGCTCTCCATTCATAAACTCCATCAGTTCTTAAACGTTTATGTACCTACATAGAGAAAGAGAACAAAGAATTTGCTTTTGTCAGCTACGTATATTACATTTGGCTAGGTACTTGTGGCATTTGGTATATTATTCCAACTCATTACTGCATTTCCTACTTTGTAAAATGAAACTCTTTCACTACATTTAGTAGGTAATTAATCTGAAATCTAAATACAGCACATCAATACATAAGATCATATCATGTCATACATGTCATAATTTGTCTCCTTTTTTTCTCCTCTGAGTTCAAACTCCCTACTAAGAAAATAAACTTGGAAATACTTTATAAGACAGAATGGAAACAAGAAACAGTTTATTTCACCCAAAGAGTCTGGACCCCAAATTTATACGTCTAAATATATATTTGGACTTTTAAAAGATAATAAAAAACAGTCTTATCGCATTTGCTAGTTTCATTTCAGCCACTAGAATTATAATTCAAAAACTTATTTGATTTTTAACAAGATTTTAAGGGCCCCCTATCCTAAGTTTTTTCTAGACATCCATGAGGAAATGGAAACTAAGCAGAGCAACTAGTGATAATGCTTTCCCCTTTTCTTCACCAAGTATTCACTTGGTGGAGAAACACACAGGAGTTGTAAAAAACAGGAGAATCCTGAGAGTGAGAAGCTTCCCTTCATGCAAAGGAAGAGAAGACCCCATAAAGAAATCAGTTCTTGTGTTAGCACCTACAGATGAGATAGAAAGTGATGAGGAGCTCAGATGTTTTGTTTCTGATACCTGCCTGCTAAAAAAGGCAGGTCAGAAACAACATATTTCCAAAGCTCAAATCAAAGAGAATGAAGCAAACCCAGAAAGTCTGCTTGCTGCAGGAAGGGACTGTTGCAAAATCTCTTCTAACCAAGAACTGATACTGTATATCACTGTAAGGCATATCTTACTCCTGCAAGGTCTGTAGCAGTGATGGCTTTCAAAATTAACCCAAGTTTACACTAACAAGACAAATAACAAGCCATTAGCATAATTTAGCTTTAGTTTCAGCAGTGTAAGAGACATATAGAGCTTCAGAGAAGTGGCCTTTCTTCCTGAGCATCACAGGTCAAAAACATGTTCACAGTCATGATCTGAAACATCCAAGCAAGATTTCTGCTGATCACCATGAACCTTTGCTCAGGCGCCAGATGTTTTGAGGTTTTTCCATTCAGAAAAAAGGTGCGATGAAGCAGGTTTCAACTCATTTTATGTCTCAACTAGTCACTCTTCGATTCTTTTTGTAGTCCATGAAGAGAAATAAGCATTTCTAGGACACAAGTAATCTGACCTATTTTTGGTTCCTAATGTGGGATGGGATGAATTGCTCCCTCGAAGTGCCTATTTCTCTCCATTGACTACACAGAGAGACTAGATGACCTGCATTACTCATTGCAGTGTCTAAAAGCTGTCTCAGATGTATGCATGTAACAAAGACATTTCTCAGAGACATTGTCTTCTCCATGTTTTTTCCAGCTAAAGTGAAAGCTAAGTGCTAGGAAAAGCATTTTACAATAGTAAGGAGGGTCAGTCACTGTAAGAACCATCACCTATCCAGGTAGATCTTGGCCAGCGAAAAGTCTCTCTCTAGTGTAACAGAAAACAATCTGAAAAACGGCATTTCTGTCCAGGACATAGGTTAATGTTTTGCAGATGAGAACATCAGAGAGACAATAAGAACTTTACTAACAAACCTGACAATCATAGAAAGCACTAAATCAATTTAAAAAAATACATATCTTTATCACACATGACTTATTAATAACCAGTTCTCTGTCTTTGTCAAGATAAGATAGTTTAGTTGGGGCATAATTAATTACATTTAATTGTTCTTGGCTGTGTTGTATGAGCACCTGAAGCTAAATCTCTGAAAATATAATGGCTAGGTGTTTCTCTGAAGGATTAGCTTTAAATGTTTCCCATGCATGCCACCCTTCCTGTTCTTTTAAACATACTTTCCATTATGATGCAAATGTAATACCTTTTTTCCTGGAGGAACTAGGTTTTGATTTGCTTTGACAAGGTGGGAAAGTGCTTTCTTTATGTTCTTTTCTTTCATGCTTTGTAGCACAGCAGATGGAAGAAAAGTCTCTAATCCCCATTCTTTTCTGCAATAAAAGGTATATATTTAATTTCTCATTCCTGCGGTGATTATTTATCTAAAGACTGGTGACTATGATGTCAAGATCACCTGAAAACAGGAGAGTTGATCGAGTCTGCAGTTCTGCAATAAGACATTATTTTCTAGATTCAAACTATATATTTCTTAAGAAAAAGATGTTTTTAAATGATAAATAATCTCTCTTCCATCCCTTCCATCTCTTCAATTGTGCCATTCAGAAAAGAATGTTTCAATTTGATACTTCAAGTCTACATTAAACACTATTTGATTTCATGGGTAACTTCCATTACAGAACTAAAAAACAGATAATTTAACAATGTACGGTCAGATGTAACTATTTTCTAGGCTTCTTTTAGAGCTTGCAAACCAGAGTCATTTTCTTTGTCATTTTTTTTTGGGGGGGTGGCTGGGGGGCAGGGTGCTCCCCCTCAAAAACAACCCTCCTTTTACCAATCTTTTTTTCCTACTTGAAGAAAGACTGACTCTTCACTTTCTAAGTAATTATTTTTGCTGATTCATTAATAGAATAGCATGTAACACCATCTTCAATACGGTGGATAAACTCTACAAGACTAAGTGTGTAGCAGTTATTATTTCTATTTTGCAAGTAAAGTAAGCAACAGTAATAAAAATTTTAGAGTTTGGGTTTTTTATTTTGTTTTTGGTTTTTTTTTTGTTTGTTTCTTTGTTGTTTTTTTTAATCCAAGCATATGTAGTCATTCACACTGGAATTTTTAATTTTCTTTGCAATTACATACACATGTCTAACATAAAACAGGTCCCTACTGAGATACTTCTGCATTTAAAAAATACTAAAACATGGAATCCATGACCCAAATATCTTCTGAAAAAAACCAATTATCTGCATCTTACTATAATAATCTCTACTAAAACTTTACAATTCAGACCATATAAATTTAGATCTTAGATCACTGAAAGCAGAGTAGTTAACCTGATTTACATTTACAGGCTATTTCACATGCCCAAATAGATGACCAAGAGGCAAATGGACTAAAAGGACTATACATACTGCTCTTAACACAACTGAATCAATTTCAGTGACAAAGAATAAATCTAAAATTGGTGCAGAAACTCAGACATAGTGAAGAAACAACCTTAAAGAATATAGGAGTTACTACTAATGTTTAACTTTTAAAGAACACACAGCATTCTCAACTTACTCTATATATTTGAGTGAGATTTTCTGGGTTTGCTTGGTGGTCACAGTTGCAATATACATTTGTAATGCAGCCAAGCGCAGGGCAATGTCATATTTCAGTTCTGGTCCAAATCTCTCCTGAACCACATCGTTACAGCTCTGCCAAAAAACCAGTAGAGGGAGCATGAAGTTTAAAAATCTTGCACTAAAAATAAATTGTCTTTTTTTTTTCTTTTTTTTTTCATGAACACTGCATGAAGAGTAGCCCCAAACTCAGAAGCAAGACCATGCTGAAGGTAGGACTGCTGCTCTCAGAGGTGTCAGATTCTCATCAGGATATGGGCAGTTACAAAGAATACCACTACTTCTGCCAAAGAGCAGAAGGCATGAGCATTTTGACCTTAGCTCTCTTCATCCTTCCCAGGTAGGAGAGTAATCCTCCATCACAAAGAGTGCTAGGAGACTATCAGTGAATCTGGACTCAGGAAAGAAGGATTCTACCTGGTGAGATACTCAGGAGAATCACATTGCTTGTACATTTGTTTTCCCATCCACTTTACTGGAAGTTCCTTTTCAGACATCATTTCTGTCTGATATTACAGAATCATAAATAAGTATTAGCAATTAATTCAGCTTCACTCTTTTCTAAAGCCAAATATACTTTGGAAAGATATCAAAGCATTACTGTTTGGAGAGACTTATGAAGAAAGGGGACTTTGCAGATGATAGAGATTTGCACATTCCCCAAGTGCATTCATTGGCTTTATGCAGCCGAAAACAAAGCCAGGATCTCCTGTAGCCACACTTTCTATGTGAAGATGTAAATTTATATATACAGTAAGTGCATTTTTTTGTTTTCCCCTTTACTAAAAATGGCTGTGCTTTCACTTACCTGTACATACAGATATTCAAAAGCAACTGGATCTCTTCTTAAAAGATCAATGGGATCCTTTGGGACAAAGCTAATCCTGAAAAGACATCTCATCTTGTGTGAGCTTGGCCTTTGAGTCACCTAGGACAGAGCAGTAATAATATTAGAGCTTGGCAACCCCTGCCTGAGCAATGTGCTCTGTAGTGTCAGGCAACGTGACCCCTCTCCAGAGCCATGTGGTAGCAAGAAAAATAATTCTGTCCAACAAAGAGCTCTGCCATGGGCTATTTATTAAGTTCTTCACCTAAGAATATCATATTTATAATCTTGTGGAAAGAATTTTAGACTCATATAGGCATGACTGCCTGATACAACTCATCCTCAAAGCAAGAGAATTCACTCAGTCAAAACCAGAGTGAAAGGACAGAGAAAACAGACCTTAATGAAAACCATCCAAGTGAAATACAAACTGAGTAGAGCTTTGGCAAGACTAAAATACTTAATAAATGAGAAGAGACAGAAGTTTTTTGGGGAGAAGTCACATTTTATTTCTGTTTGAGAACACAGGTGAGGCCCAGCTTGGGTGCTTTTCTCGCTTTCTCTTGCTTGCTTTAATCCATTAGGCAATTTGTGAGAAATTGGATCTTTTTCCTGGGTTGAGAGACCTACTCCACAACTTCTGATTGAGACTCAATGCATTAAAAAATTAAAAAGATCTCTTTGTGTGTTGGTCAGCAAAACTTTGTTAGGCATCTAACACTGTCATCCAGGTATATTCACAGGAGACCACCACATAGCTAATGAATACTGGATGAAAGGTTAACAATCCAATAACACCATTGTAAGTCATGGTCAGCAGCAACATTATAATGACAAATTAAAGTTTTGCTGATTTTACAGGAACTTCAAAGAAGACACCCTCAGAATTAATCTAATTTACCTAACTTACTTACTTAGACTAATGTAATTACAAAGTATGGGTATTTTATAACCAGCAGCTTTACTTCATAAAACTATACTTTTAAAAATCCCCAATAAAGTCTCTGTCTTGCCCTAAAAATTCTCAAAAGATGCATTTATCACACACTGTCTCTGACCTCATTCCAAAGTATCTAGGCATACTCTGTACATATAAACAAAAGCTCTGGATGGGATCCTTGAAAGCTCACTGACTTGCTTTATTCAGATCCTTCTGATTTCAATGAGAATTTTACCAATTATTGCAGAGGAGACAGATAGGACAGGAGAGCCAGCCAGTATTGAGTACTTTTGGATACTGTGCAATCACTGTGTAGCTGATGCCCACAAGAAAAGAATGTTAGCCTGGCAAAAGCAAGTGCTTAAAGATTAGAAAATACAAGAAATACTGTTAGCTGGTAATCTAAGCTCCTTTATACCATTACACAGACTGTAGCGATAGGATCAAGGAGATTCTGTAACTGAAATTAAACATATTTGCCCATCTGATCTAAGAATGCATTTCTTTTTTTTTTTTTTTCTTTTTCAAATAGTTGAAATTAAAAAAACCCAAAAACCAATGTCCTCCTCAGACACAGAAATTTGATGGAAAATTTCAGGCTAAATAATTTGCCAAAATGATAAGCAGCTAAAATCAGGGTACTCTGTTGGTAACTGTGAAGCAGCATCGCCTTTATTCACACCTCCTTGATCTAAGTGAAAAAGTCATACCAGCGTTTTCTGGGTCACAATTTATCATCACTAAAGTGACACAAGGTATCATCACTGCATAAACAAGACAAACTTGACTTCCTCAGAAAGAGGAATATTCTCAGACATACAGATCAATATAATCAGATTGGAACCAAATATTGAAATAAGGTTTTTAAAGAAATTTGGGCAGACTGTGGTTCTCGTAACTTCTTAATACTTTTGAATGGTCCATTGAAGCAATGAAATAAGATGTTTGTATAATAAAAATATTTGCTTCCTGTGAGAGCCTGATTCTTACAACCACATCTAAATACCACTGCTGTTTGATAGACTGGATCAAATTATAAATCTTGTAGCTAACTCACTTCAGTAATGAAAAAGATGGATAATTTACTGATTAATTCATGTCATTAATATCTGTTTTCATGTATCATTACACAAACCTGAGTCAGAGTCTCCTGTTCGTGTAGCAAAAGGAGTTTTGTTCCAGATCCTTCAACCCTCTGCTCCAGCATCAGGGAAAAGTGCTCAATACACTTGATGGAAAGTTTTTCTTGGAGTGTTAAGATGACATCCTAATTAACAAAGGATTTATAAAATTTACTTAAATTCATGAAGTGATGGGAACCAAGTTATTCAGTGCTCCTTGCCCTGCATGTGCCCAGAACAGGGTGGAAGTCCAGGCCTCAGGCCTGTTCTGCACAAGTATACAGGACATCACACTCAGTGAAAAAACTGCCTCTTTATAACCAAATATCCCTGAGATGGTATTGTCCACCAATGTGAAAAATATATACATGGGACTGCTGTGAATGGACAACATTCTGTGTGGTTTAACATGCAGATTATACTGGTGTGGCCCTTAATTCATATGCCTCTGTCTCCCTGGAAATAAAACCATCAGCAAAGGAGAGATGATCTTGCCACTATTCATTTCGTTGGGGCAGGGCTGTCAAGCAGTGCAACCCACATTTATATGTTCAACAAAACCCAAAATTTAATGCATGGCCTTTATTTGCTCTTATGGCAACGGGGTTTTTCAAAGTCCACTTCCTGAGTTTTAAATGCTGACAGAAAAGTCAATGACGATGATACCTATGCAGAACAATAGCTCTAAATTGATGGACCATATCACTATATAGTATAAACCCCAAATTTAGAGACTTCTGATTAGTTTTTTTTCTCAGCTGATTATGTCTAAAGGTAGTTAATTTGAGATACTTTGTAAATGTATGAAAATTATTAATGTCATCTGGCAAGGTATCCTTTGCTTGAGAGAATTTTGTAGGAAAAAGAAACACATAATAACCTATCATTTAGAAATCATTTCACATTATGTTGGTGACAGGATTAAAATATTTCTAACCCTTCAAGAAATTTTCAGATATACACAAGTATCGAGATGGATAGCAGATCATGATGAATTGTAATCCAGGTGTTTTAACATAATTTAGGGAGATTAATTAATCCGTTACTGTGTGATTATGGAAAATCAAGACCAAACTGGTGGAAGGACAAAAAAAAATATAAGTGGAAAGACATTGACAACTCTGGACAATGTAAAGAATTTAAGATGGTATTAATGAATTGCAAGCAATCACTCTAAGTAATGGAACCTAATATTATGCTATTCTGACTAATGGGGAATGTATTGCTTACACATTAAATCTACTTTTATTTATACTTCTAAACTATGCTAAAAAGATAAGGTGCATAACAGTGACATGAAGAAGCATAATATTAAAGGTAAGCTTTTGAGAAGTGGTAATAACGGCACTGTTTTCCATTAGCTGCCTTGAACATTTTAAAATATGAAGAGAAGGCACATAGGTGCTGAATTACTGCCCCAGAGTCAGCCCAGGTACTACCTCTGAGCAACAAGGAAAGCAAGAACTGCAGGTTAGCTGCTGCTTGCACCCTCCTTTATTAGATGCTGAACTACTGGCCTGCTATGTGTGAAAAACACCTGTGTTTACTCTGATTCAGATGGGGCATGTCCAGTTCACCTCAGTTATGCAAAGAAGCAACAATCCACACTAACCCATACACAATGAGGAATATACACACATATGCAAGTATGACTCATTTATGGCTGTGCAGGTCTCAGAATAAATAATTGCCTGAATTAGAGGTAAAGGAAATTATTCCTACAAATAGTCAAAATTACTAAGGTCAAAGCAGGTTTACAACATCAATACAGCTACACAGCTGAGCCCACATAGGTATCTGTGCAGATGACTTCAGATTTGACATATGGTCTTATAGTACATGACATATCCACAACAGAACTACTAATGCACCATGATGGCTAAAGACAGATATTAAAGGGCAAAACATCATGGAGCAGGTTGGTTGTTTTTGTGTTCATAACAGAAAATACTGGAAAGTCAGCCCATGGGCCTTAGAAGGATATGGAGACCTCACTATCTACATGAATTGTGCCTCCTATTTCTTCACCTAACCAAATTCTCAAATGGACTGAAGAAATTCAGTATCCCATTGATATGGAGGTTTGTACCCATTACCTGTGCTCAACTAATGCCTAAGGTGTATGTGTATATATATATATGAACTATTAACAAATATTGCAGTGTATTTTCAAGTGCAACTTCAGTATCTATTTTACCATCAGACTGGACTAAGTTTCCTATCGTCTACCTTACCAAATCACTTTCTTTGCTGTTCTAACTGATTGAGCATGTTGCTGTATGAAACTGAGCACAAAGGCAGTCTTCCTTCAAATAGGCAGTTTTAAAATCCCTTAAAACTAGGAAAAGCTGGCAATGCAGCTGAGAATTGCATCTTCAGCCTTTACTGATCACTCCCACCTATGCATCTCTCAGGTCTCAGTGTTCCACACATGCAAGCTGCATGCAGTGAACTAGATTTGGTAACCAATTTGTTTTAAAACTTTACCCAAACAGTAACACTTACAAGACTAGCAGCATACCAAACAGTGCTAGTCATGCTGCTACACCACTCCAAGTTTCTCACAGACAATAATACCTCTGATTTAGGAACCTATACGGAACAGTGTCACAGACGCTCCTTAGCAGCCTCAGTTGTGTGGCAGGGCTTCACCTTGTTATTGGTTTATGTGAAATGTATTACAGAAAACATCAAGTACTGAAGTGAGCAATTTGTCAGTGACATAACCCTACAATATCCCATCCTAATTTCACTGGATGAGAAGCTAAATGATATTCAATTAGCAACCAACATCTTAATCTTCTCAGCTCCTGACTTTTGCTGACAAATCATGCTTTTGTTTGGCAGCATATCAAAACAATAGGACCACATCATATTAATTGTGCTCCAGGCACATTAAAATCATCGCTTCTTCTTCAATGACAATAAAATACGTTTTTAGCAACAGAAAAATGGACCAAAACCTCATTGTTTCTGAACTGTGACTCCAGCCTCAACAAAACACACTAGTAATTTTGTACTTAAAGCATTTCAAGTAAATGATAATTACTGAAGGTCTCATACCAAGGTATATCTAGCCTACCTTTATTGAAGTGCTGCAGTCAAAACGGAAAGATTTGGTTTGCCCATTTTCAAGATACACCTTTAGAACATTTGGCATGAAAAGAAGTGAGTTGTCCTTAACTGTTTCCTGTCAAGCAAATAAGTGAATCAGATTACAACATGCAACATGGGAAATCTAAACACTGTCCTATAAAGAAGTACATAATTCAGATGGAAAGGTAACAACTGAAAAGAAGGTGCTGGCCCTGAGTGCAGAAATATCTATGCCCTGCAAGGATCTAGCCATGGCCATTACAGATGCCCTTTGTAAGTCTCTGTCTGGAAAAATACAACTTTTCACATGCATTTTGTGTCTGGCTTGGAGTTCTCTGACAACAAACATTACCGCTAAAATTGAAATGTGTTCAATAAAACAGAAAAATGGATTACTAGGGAGCTAGTTTCTGTCTTCAATCTACAAAACTGAAACTGCATATTCAATAGTAAGAATTCCAATCAAAGTGTTTTAAACTTTCTTTGTAGCAGGATATTAAATGCTAGTATCTGTCATCATTTAAGAAGAGCAACATATAACATTGCTACTTAATTTGATAATTCATAATAAGGATAGTAAAATAAAGAGGAAAAAGGAAGTGAAACAAAGTCTGGGGGGTTTTTGTTTGTTTGCTTCTTTCTATTTTAAAAAGCAGAAAGTGCTTTTGAAAAAATTCAATATCAATATACCTTCGAAGAGAATTGTATAAAGATATGAGAGTGGAATGATATTCTGGCAAATTATGAAAATTATCTGGAAGTTCATGTTTAAAGAGGTGTACAGTGCCTCTCAAAGGGAGGCTGACTTTGCCTGAGGGCTGGAAACAAGAAGTTCAAGTACATAAAATATGTTTTAAAGAGGTCTGTGAGGCGATCAGTTTTTTCTGGCATGATACTTCTCTTGAGCTTAGGCGTTTTACTAATACAAAATTGATATGAAAAAAAACCTCCAACAACAAGCAAGCACAATGAAGACTGCAAAGACAGACAGATAAGCACTATCACCACAAAATGCATTTACTAGCACTTAGATTTTGAGGGACAAGTTTTTCCAAAAATAATGCGTCCAATGGACTTAAAAGATCTTTGGAAAACTTCAGAAACAGAAAACCTCTTCTCTTTTAAAGTCTATCACTGTTGTTTCTACCATATAATTTTCCCTCCCTTTCCAGCCATAAGCCATACCTTTGGATGAAATGCTGTCCTTTCTGAAGTAAAATAGCTAAAAATACTCACCGACACCTGGCCATTGATAATTACTTCTTCTGAGAAGCGCACTTTGACAGGATTGGACTTCAATCTTGCCTTTTTTGCAGCACTAATAAAAGCTGATTTAGGAGACTGGAAAAAAAGATGATGACAAGATATATCATATCATTTTAAATGAAAATGTTTTTCTCCTTTTCAGTTATTCCACCTGTTTCTCACACACTTGGAATTCCACATATACAGCAGCACTTTTCCTGCTGTTCACTGAAGAATAGAAATACAGTCAAATCATAATGAATGCTCAGATAATACATATGTACATACACATAAGGAATCATCAATGCCTACTGCACATACTGAAAGTTATCCTACTGTCAGACTGGAGCCATGAGGAGGGCTCTCAGTGCACATAAGAATTCCCTGTAGTGCTTCCACAACAATTGCTGTTGACCAAACTTGTCTGCAAGAATGAACACTGACCAGTGACCTACCAGTAACCCTTCCTTCAAAATCTGAATGGAAAATTTTAGCATAATCTGTGATCCACCAGATAGATATACACATAATTTTTGCCCAAAAAGTGTCTGAGACCTCTCCAAAATTCAGTGGTGTATTAGTCCACTTCAAAACACAGGTGAAAACCACTAAGAGGTACCGGTAGGCCAGCAGGCTTTCCCTAAAGGTATCCCCTAAACACACCCTGTGCAAGGCTTGCCTTCATTAGATCAGAAACATCGTAGGGCTTCATGAATTAGAAGTCCAGAAGTATTCCTAATTTTCTTCTGGGACCTACTTCACTTTTACCTACCATATTATAGAATGGAATCATCTGTGATCAAGTGTTCAGCCCTTAGGAAAAAACCAAACTCCTCTATTTGAGGCATTTGGATAACAACCCATTTTTAGTAACAAATTCAATATTCACAGTCAATAGGATTTCCATTTTCAGCAGAACAAGAAGGGGTGGCTTATCCTCAGGTCAGTTACAAGCACAGCGCTTCTGGCATTAACTCCATAAGCTTGATAATGGGCAATGGAAAAAATTCTGGCTTTGGCTGAAAATCACTAGACTTCTTCATGTCAGGTTTTGGTCCTTTTTTTTTCAGTACAATGTGAATTAAAATTTTCATAATCTTACTCTAACTTCCAAGACGTGGCCTAATAGTTTTGGATAATGAAAAGACTAACTGATGTTGGTATGCCTGTGAGAAACCAGGGCAGGCATGACTGGTGACAACCAATGCAGCATGACAGTAGCCCCAGTAAACCCAGGAAGTCTTGTCACTATCACTCTAATTTTGACTCAACTAACAATCTGCAGGAGTGATGGAGTAGTCCCAGGCCACGTGCTCTTGTCTCTGATCTCTGTTGAAACTGCTTAAATAGTTATTTTCTTGTGATGCAGAGACCTTATATCTAGTAAATAGCAGGAAGAAGTCTCTAGTTCATTACTCTATGCTTCTGATTAATTATCACACTGAAAACATGGTAACTATTAACTACAGCCTCAGTATCAACAATCAACAAGGAACGAACGATGCCACATTCTCCCAGGAAATACCAGAAACATCCAATAATTCCTGGAGCACAAAATAGAAAAAAGATATAAAAAATGCTTCACTTCCACAGTTCATTCTTTCTTACTTTTCTAGCAGCTATAACCATTAACTTTTTAATCAGTAACTGTAAATGACAGAAAATTCAACTCCACAAAGAAACGAAGCCCAGATTCCAGTCAGTGCTGAAAAAGGTGGAAGGTCCCCCAGATTTGAAACAACCATCGAAACAAAAGTAAGTAAAAAAACCCCCCAAAACGAGTGTCTCAGGGCAGGGGACTCTGTTGACTTCTTCAGCAAGAGGAGACAACACAGAAATACTGAAGCAGCTTACATATTGTGTTCTAGAGCTTATTCCTAGAAAGAGAAAGACACAGTATGTAATAGTACTGTGACTGATATAACAGCTTTACAGATGCTTATCTAATTTCCCTTCTCTCTATGTAGTACTCCCCTGTAGTGTGTAAGGGAGATAGCCTATATGGTACCCAAGTAATGGACTGCAAACTTTTGATTCCCACTGCCACTGGGCAGCTCAACTATGGGACAAGGCCACTGGCTTCCCCTTGCAAGGACAAAGGAGAAAGAGTGGCTTTCACTTACTTTTCTTGCTGGAAGATGCTTTGTACAGTTGTTTGCTCTTCTTGCAGGCGAGTCACCAGTCTACCCTCTCTTAACAGGCAGACTGCCAAATTTTCTCTGTACGCTGGCAAGGTTATTCCCATACAGCAACTCTGGCAATCCACTATGTGTCTCTATCGCTCCCTACAGTCTCTCGCTTTTCCTCTCTACAACCTCAAAAGTCGCTTGCAGGGGACATAAGCAGTTAAATTATGCTATTGCAAAAGTGCAGTAGGGGAGTCCAAGACAACTGAAAGATGTCAACATATTTGAATTCCCAAGAACTCCTTCAGGACATGGAGATTAATGTACATATTGCATAGCCATGGGACCACACCATGGTCTACCATAAAACGTGGGGCTTCATTTCCATTTCTGTGGCAACATGGGCAGGACTCTGGCCCTTTGCCAGACACTCTGGGTGAGCCTGGAAGCAGATTGCTTTCCAAAAAGCTTCAAACTGCAAACCATGGGTGTAAAGAAACCCTAAAACAGCTGTGCCAGGTATTTGGGAGAATGTTCTATGCTGGTTAGAGGTTTGAGTAATAGCACAGCTTTTGCATTTAATTGCACATTCTCATTGTTTCTACTGCTGCATCAACTTGGCACTTAACATTTTCTCTTTGAGAAAAAACGTGTTTCCAAAGAATGCGGCAAATTCCTCAGAAAACAGCTGGGTTTGATTGTCGAAACTTGCTTGTCTAACAGTCTCAGCAAGATGATGTGCCGCCCTATTCTTTTTTTATGTCTTCAGGTTTGTAGAAGAACACTATCAATTAATGATTTTCAGAGTGCCAGGTTCATTTGTTTCTGATGCTCTGTATTTTAGCCAAATGGAAGCCATTATCTTCAGTTAATGACCTTAAGCAGGAGGTGTTTACACTAATGCAGAACATTTATCACTGCAAGTAAAGTATTTGCATTGTCACAGATAAAAACAGCTTCATTTGAGTGACTTTTGAAAAACAAGGGCACACATTTTAACAAGGAGTCAAAATAATTAAAAACCCCTCAAACTTCACTCTGTGTGACCTAAGCACTTTTTCCTATTAAAAGGTCCAACTTGTCAGGATTTTAAGTAAATTTTACTTGTTTACAGAGAATTAAAAAAAATAAATCAGCTGATGATTTCAGCACTATTTAAAGAAAATGCTAACAAGAAAAATGAAGTATTGCACAGAGATTTGCCTGGAGAAAATTATAGTGCAGACCGAGACTCTACTTTGAACCCTGCTTACTAGGGACTGCAATTAATGGGCATCCCATCAGCAGGGTCAAAAGACAAGAGATTGCGATAAGAAGAAGAGACTTTCTATAAAATATGATTTTCCCATTTTCTGAACTTCTCAAAATTAAGATACTATTTTTGTCAGCAGCATTATAGCAGGTCATTTTTTGATAGATCTTAGAAAAAAACCTACGTTTTGAGGGAAACTTTTTTGACAAAAATAACAATGTCTTGTACTTTATGCACTTTTGCAGCTAGACTATAATTTGAGGGAGATTCTAAGGGATGTCATTTTCATTTGCTGAAAAAGCCCCTTTGACTGCTCTTGCCAGTAGAGGTGCTGCAACAACAAAATCTTTATTAATGCTCAGGAAAAAGAAAGATTAAGTATTTAGAAGACCATACTGTAGTACTGGGTTACCATAAAGAAGTAAAATTACAGCAGTATAGGACTGTCACAAAGTGAAAAGAAAACCTGCTCTGTGACAATAAGTATCACAATACTACATTTAAAACTACAGCAAAAATGTAATTTTTAAATAGCCATAGAGTGTATATATGCAATAAATTTTAATCTTGTTACTTAAAAATAGCCATTATTTTAATATGAAATATGTTTGCCAGAAAATAAGGAAAAAATTGCATCACTGCAAAAATGTGTTGACTTTTTGGTCCACCCCTAACAGCAATTATATAAGCCAAAATTTAGCAAGGAAATAAAATGGGAAAACAAGGAACAATTAAATTTATTAAAAAGGACATAATGCACAAAGGCAAACTAAATATGGTAATTTCTCGCTGTGAATGAGGCTGAAACAACTACACTGGCTCACAAGAGCATTGTGGAAGAGCAGGTAGGGACATGGGAGAAATAACATCGGGAAGTTTTACCAAATAGTAATTTGTTCTGATGACATGGCACTGACAAATCTCAATCAGGAATATTTCTTGGCACAAATTTAATTATTGAAATAGTGTTCAGATCTGGGTTCTCTCTTAAAACTTGACAATCTATCATAGACAATTGTATTTTACTATTCACATTACTTATATTTTACCATTTTTAGACAGTTATCATAGTCTGATCATTAGTCCCATAAACCCTCAATAAGATTGTTGCCACAATCATTATGATCTATAAATAAGTGCCTTTTATTGTAGTTTTTCTGCTAACACTGTGCCTCAGACATGCAACCATATTATAGTAAGAAGCATCATCTCTTTCAAAACAGAAAAAGATCCTATCTTTTTCCTGTTGCAGAACTTCATGCACAGCAAAATTGCCATAGATCTCAGCTGGGCTTGGACTTCACCCAAGAAGCTTAAGAGATTAATCAGGAAAGCAACCTATCAAATGATCTCTGTACATAAAATCTGAACAGATATCAAATAGGTAAGTTATTTGATTAGAGTAATGCTTTAAACTTAATAAAGCAACAATCAGAATGATAGTTCATTCACAGAATAAAACAGTCAAAAAGTATAATCCAATGCCGTACTTCCAGAAATCAAAACTTTGAACTGCTTCAACTGCTCAGTGACCACCTGATAAGCAGTGGTGATAAGCACCTAGCACAGATTTGTAAACTGATGGAAAGAAAAAGATAGCCCAATGCTCTGGTTTGGTCATAATTAAAAAGAAATTTTAATGAGTTTCATTAAACAAAACTGAATGCACTTAAGCAAAAATGATCTGCAAAAGCTTTCAAAGAGTACTGAGTACTACAAATCTAGATCATGACTACTTTCACCTGCAATCACAAAGGATGGTTACTCAAATGCAAAACCAAAACACACTCTAAATAGCACAAATGAAAACAATTAAGAAACAGTACTCTTGTAATCCATCCTGCCAGATATTTTCGTGCAATAGCAAAAGGAAAATCATCATCAAGAAGAGAGATCTATGAAAAGTTTGTAAAGATGTATTCCTGCCAAGAACAGGGAAAATATTGAGTCTATTTAATAGTTCTTACTTTGCCTGGTTTCTACTTCATCATTTTGGTTTTATTGGCAACATAGTAAAAGGAAACATGGAGGAGGCAAAATTAAAGAAATTAGGAAAGTACACGTCCTATCGTAATTTTTGAAGACATAAATATTGTTTTCAAACTGTAAGACAAACCATATTTATCAGAGGACCCCCCTGAATAGAAGACCAGGACAGGTACAGAGCTGGAGTGCAGCAATATCCAGGACTGCGGAGCTGAAAGGGATGTCACCTAACAAGCTCAGGAACTATTAACAGCAACCTTGTGGCAGCATGAGGGCCAGCAGGAACCAGATGTTCAAGGTGAGTCAGGAGTGCCCAGGAGACTTTGCAGCCCAAGGTTTGCATAAACTGAGGGACTTTCCCTTGCTTCAGGGCTCAAACTTGTCTGCATACACTGGCAGCATCCCAACTGCTCCATATCATAGAATCATAGAATCATAGAATCGATTGGGTTGGAAAAGACCTCCAAGATCATCGAGTCCAACCCTTGGTCCAACTCTAGTTCATTTACTAGATCATGGCACCCAGCGCCACGTCCAATCTGCATTTAAAGATCTCTAGGGATGGTGAATCCACCACCTCTCCGGGCAGCCCATTCCAATGCCTGATTACTCTCTCTGTAAAAAAATTTTTTTCTGATATCCAACTTAAATTTCCCCTGGCAGAGCTTAAGCCCGTGCCCCCTTGTTCTATTGCTGAGTGCCTGGGAGAAGAGACCAGCCCCCACCTGGCTATAACTTCCCTTCAGGTAGCCTACACACACCTTTGTTTCCACTGCAGAAAAACTTGCAGTTGAAAGTGACAAAGTAAGAATGCTATGAATCAGTAAGACCCTGGTCTGGACAGGTAGGGAGGTAAAACAATACTGCACAAACAGAAGAAACCTGCAGGGTGCAACAGTCCTGTAGTTGAGGCTTTCCCAACAAGCTCTTTCCACTGAAGCATCCCAACTTTGGGATAAGATTGGGTCAATTAAAGCTAGCACTAACATGCTTACATCAATCTCATCTTCTAACTGCTCTGTGCACGTTCTATGGGAGACAATCTTCATGCCTACACGAGATAAAATATCAATCCCCAAAAACAGGAGTGTTTTTCTAAGGCAGAGTTGGGCAACTCTTACAGATATGCCATAGTGTAGCAACACAAATATATGTATAAAATGGGCACATCAGCCTACATGGCTGACAGGACAGTAAAGTGTTTCCATGCCATCCTTAGTTCAGTGATATCTAGAGGTAGTTCGGTTATTGATTAGTTTTTGGAGCAGATTCTCCCTTGTCAGGCCTCATACAGAGCTTGGACCCAAAGAGCTGGGAATCACAGAATCACAGAATTACAGAATCATAGAATGGAAGTGACCTTAAAGATCACCTAGCTCCAACTCCCCTGCTATGGACAGGGACACCTTTCACGAGACCAGGTTGGTCAGACCTCCATCCAACCTGGACTTGAATGTTTCCAGGGACAGGGCATCCACAACTTTTCTGGGCAGCCTGTGCCAGTGGTTGATCACCCTCAAACAGTAGAGAATTTCTTCCTAATATCTTAATCTAAACCTACTCTATTTTGGTTTGAAGTCATTCCTCCTTGTCCTGTTACTATATGCCCTTGTAAATAAGTCTCTCTCCATCTGTCTTGTAAACTCCCTTCGGGTACTGGAGGCTGCAATTAACATTACCCCAAAGCCTTCTCTTCTTCAGGATGAACAATCACAGTTATCTCCACCTTTCCTCATTGGGGAAATGCTCCATCCCTCTTATCATCTTGGTGTCCCTTCTCTGGACTCGCTCCAAGAGATAGATGTCCTTCCTGTGCTGGTGACCCCAGGACTGGATGGAGTACTCCAGGTGGGGTCTCACCAGAGCAGAGTGGCAGAATCACCTCCCTTGACCTGCTGGCCCTGCTGCTTTTGATGCAGGTTAAAGGCTGGAGTAGGACTGTACCCATGCTGTAAGGTCTTTCACTGAACATGGAGTGCACAGTTCATTTGGGTTTCAGATTCCCTTACATTTAGTACCTATAGGTGTTCTCTCAGACCAGCAGTGTAGAGATAACAGAACACAGCACCTCACAGATATGCAATACTACACTTTACTGTCCACTTTTAAGAACTATACATAGATATATTAAAGCACACGCCCTTTCTTCACTTGTCATTTAAAGAAAAGAATGAAGTCTGTCAATAGATGAAACTTACATAAAAAAGAAAAGTGGGTGAGGATTTCTTTGCTCCCATATTATATATATTCACAGTGAGTGAAACCACTGGCTGTAAACCAGCAAGCTTTAAAAGCAGTTAGGTTTCTTTATTTAATCAGGCCATGCCTGCATTTTCATTTAAGATGGCTTATGTTGACCAGATCCCAGCTAACCTTCCTGACAGTGGTTTTACAGCTGGGTGGTAGCCTCTGCCTGGTTATCTGTGGAATGCGTGCTTTTCTCTCATTAATAAGTTGCAGTCCAGACTGGCTTCTAGAAAAGGCGCAGGACCAGCACAACTACATGATCACCTCAAAACTAACCAGAAGGGTTAATGACTAGTACAAAGACACACAGCTCAGGCCAAGTTGCTTTTGCAAGATGTGTGTTTTGCAGTCTCATCAGATAAATTTGTTTTCACATCTTTGTGTCAAATCCACCTCATCTCTAATTCTTGGGTGAAAAGGATGCAATTATCTCTTGCTAATAAAAACTATTGTGTATCAGGCTAACCAAGAGGGAGCTGAATGGACCCGCTCGATCTGAAATCACTCCTGATGCATGACTGAAGCTCCTCAGCAGCCCAGAACGTATGCATGGCTGTGCACAAATGTACAGCAAGAGAGAGATATGCATCCTTCCCTGGCTTGGCTTCTCTCCTTTTGTCATGGGAGGTGGGTTTGAACTGACAGGTCACAAATCCACTCTCACAGACTACTGAGGCACATCACATAAACCAGCTCTCTGAGGCGGGCTGCAGTTTCCCCCAGCCCACTTCTCCCAGCTTCAAGCCAACCTCACACAATTGCCTGTCTGTCTCTTCTCTCCCCTCATCTCCACAAGCTCTGCACTGGTAATGCAGACAGAGCCCTCCCTTACCTAGGGTACAGCTGGTTTGCTACAGCAGAGTAACTCTGTGGGACCAAGGCACAATCAAGAAAAAGCCAGGAGGAACAACAAATCAGAACTGAAGCAGAACTCAGCATCCTGCTCCATCGATCTCCCTGATACGAGTTTAAAGACACTGCTGTTATTTAACTTACTAAAGAAGCCTTTGAGTGTAGAACACAGTAACACTGTCTTAAACATCACCTTTAGGAGACACAGCCCTTATTGCACTTATTTCTTTTTATTGCACAAATAAGGTAGATACATGGACAGAATATAGGCAGAAAAAGAAGTTGCTATGTTGCTAGGAAACTAATTCAGAAAACACTGACAATACTTACAGGGTAAGGTTGAACAACAGTAAGGAGGATTGATTCTTTGCAGCTTCTATAAAAAGAAAAAAAGTAAAATCAAGTAAAGATTCATATTTTTATTCACTACAGATAACCAGCTTTTCTTTTTAATGGAAAAACAACTAATATGGCAAAATGTTTATTAAAATCACATAGCAGAGAATTGCAGAGATTACTATTAGGCCAAAATAACAATGGCTATTAGGAAAGAAGTTTCCTGCAATCTAAAAAATTGAACTTACTTAACTTTATACTTTATGCTACAAATTTTTGCTTCATCAGAGACCTGCATGCTGTAATAATAGTTGTCTCCAGCAAGAACGAAGTAACTTTTGATTTATTGTATTAGTTCAGTATCTACAGAGTATGAATTTCTTTCACTTGCTTTACAAATGCAAGTAACTTTTTATACTATCTAACTCTTGTACACTTAAAGTCAAATCTATTTGAAGACAGCAGTGTTTTTTTCAAAACAAACATGAGGATAAAATTCAGCCCTCATTTCTTCTTTAGCTCACCTTTTTAAATGGATGGGAAAAGACTAATATTTGTTGAACACCCCCATAAGAATTTCCCTATTTTTACAAGATTGCTAAAGAAAAGTTTTTCTTTCAATTTAAACAGGTCCTCTTTAGGATGAATTTAGTAAATGGAAAACATATGAGCAGCTCTAAAAAAATCCAACTGATTTATGGGATAAAGAGAAGAAATTACTAGGAATCTTCATGTGATCAAGTGATCTGGACAAATGACACATGCATATTTTGGCTGTCAGTGGTTAGTTGGGGGTGGTGGACAAGTGGGGAAAAGCAAAGGTAAAGTAGAAGAGGAAGGAAGAAAAGCCAGAGTCAAGATTTCCTGTGTTACCTTGTTGATCTGATGGCTGCTGAGGGCAATATTACCTAAGAAAAGGTTAGTTGCCATTTCATTGAGATACAACTGAATTTCTGTTCCTCTTACTACTTCCAGACTCAAATTGTTTATTTATGTGACTTACTGCCTGGCACTGACATGTAACTAATTTGGCGCATGCCTGAAAACTACCTAAAAAAAAATCCCACTGTATTGGTGTTATAAAGGGCCACCTTTTACACATACTCACATCTGCGATATACAAATCAAAAAGCCAAAAAGCAACAAAAATAGAGGAGAGACTGAAGACCCAGTCAGAAACTGGTTTGGAAAGCCAGGCTATACTTGACAAAGCCAACATATCACAGAAAGCCAACAGGGATAGCAAATTCTATTTTTGTCAAGCTATCAGTCATGAAGGGGACAAGTTCTGATCAAATATCCCTAACTAAAAAAAAAAAATTGTTAAGTTTCAATTTTTACTTAGATATTTGTATCATTACAGTAAAGGATTGTAGGTAGGCTTTTCAAAGGAAGGGATTGAAGGTTTTGGCTGCCTGTCTGGACCTGGAAGAACAGCATAAACATTAATTCAGAAAGTTGAAAAAAATAAGTTACGAGGAGCTATATGTGGTGAAAATTATATGTTCTGCCAAAACCCAACATAATTTTATCCCCTTCAGATATAAATATAACTATTTTCCGGAATTTCCCACAATTATTTTTCATTTCAAAAGAATATATTCTAAAGTTAGATTCTAGATATTATTTATTCAATCATGAAATCGGCTTCACATACAATGCTCATAATGATGAAAACTTACACTTCAATTTTAAGGTCTGCTACCTAAAGTTTTGGAAATCTCCACAATTATTCTTTATTATTCTCCATTGTTTTTCTTGAAGACTTTTAACTCGCAGCTTAAAAAAAAGCAATGCCCTTTCTGATTGGGGTAACAACAATATACCATCTACTTTTTTCCTATTCTACTGCCCTACCACATTTTTGGAAATCTGAAAAAGCATAATAAGAAATGTAATTTTTTACAAGAATCTCACAGCCACATCTATGGTGTCCACAGCTATCCAATTATGACCGCTCTATTAACCTAGGCATACAAGTAGACAAAAAGGCCCACAGTTAGTTATGGGATGAACTGCTGCCCTGGGGTAACTATGTCATGCCCAACTGACTTCTTCAATTACTTTCAACCCACTACTTCATGCTTTTCATGCAACATAAGAATACCACCTGCCTCTGCCTCCTCTGGCCCAGCTACCTTAGAAATTTGTCTTAAAAAATGAAAATCATCTTCTCCGTAAAATGTTTTTCGTCTGTTCATTATTCTTAGATTAAACCAGTCCAGGTACCAGTGGTGTAGGCAAGATTCATTCTAGACTAACATGTGCTTTTTTTTTAATGAAAGGTCAAAAGATATGATTTGTGGACAAGACTTTCCTACAGGATAACCACTTGCATGGGAGGATGCTAGACCCCAGACCATTCATTCAACATTTGAGGCCCTTTTCAGTATTTGGACACAAGCACATTACATGTACATGAGGTTGGTATCAAACATCACATACAAACCCCTCACCCTTAAACATTTTTTATAAAACTCATGCTACATAGAAAACATCACTTAGAAGAAATAAATACTTAATTTGTAGCTTTTTCATCTGCAGTACTCACTCAAGTCTCCTCTGTTTGTTTTAAAACATTCTCAGCTGATGACGACAAAACTCCATAGGACAGCACATTTTTAATACTTCCAGTATGGTTAGAAAATCCTATAAACCTATATGCACAGCACTGGAAACTGTCAATTGTACCATGTACTGTACATGTCACAATAACGGAGAAACAACGGAATCACTGACTGTGTGATCTGTGACTTTGGTTGTTTAAACATATGTGTCATGTGGGCATATGTATGTCCACATGACAGTAAAACATATAGACAGTTTCAATTACATAAACTAGGTACATCACCATACTTCAATGTGAGCCACTTCTTTTAAACAAATTCTGAAACATAGTGGCAAAACCCCCTCCAGTTGCCATCTTACTTTCCTCCTGAAATGTCTTTCCTCCTCTAAAATGTGACTAAAAAAATTTAAATATTTATTATATATAGTTATTTTAATACCTTTCATACTCACTTAACAACTGCCTAATTATTTCTATTTTAAATCTATATACTCTTTTAGAGTCACTCAAGACTAAACATCTGCAACTCCAAGCTTGGACAAGAAGCTGAGGAGTTTTTGGGTGCTCTGCCATCTGACCAGCTAACACCAACACCGCAATAAAATATCACAATGCTTTTTTCATTTCCTGACCTTAGAATCAAATGGTGAGAAGAAGGCTAAAATCTGAAAACTCTGATGAGAATTTGTGATTCACTTCTCTGTCCTTCTCTGTGTCCTGTGTGGTAATTACATTTGTCAGTTCTCTATACTCCTTACAGCTACCTAGGCTGTAACAAAGAGAGAATATAGATAGTTTGAAAATCAAATTATGTTTTGTTATAAAGGTTAAAGTATTACTAAGTATCATGCATCTTGAGCTACATGAGGCGTTAACATTCAGCTGCAATGCCCGCCATTGACTTTATCTGTGAACCTGAGGCTGGAAATCACTGTCTCTCTTCTGCTTCTTGTGAGCTGGAAGAGAGAAGGAGCAAGGATAGATGAGGGATGTGGGAGAATCCCAGTGTCTGAGCCAAATGGAGTGAGTGTGTACTCTGTATGCATTCTACTGCAAATACAGCATATGATAAAGTATACCTATATTGCTCTTAAGAAGAGAGAAAGAAAAATTATTGTTTATGTTAATTTAAAAGCTTTTAGCAATATTACATACAAGAGGAGCACTCAATTTCTCTCCCACTGAAGATGAATGAAGAATGGACATATAATAAATAATATGATTTACAGGCAATGCAATTCAGAAAGATCTTTCTCCTAACTATAACTTAGCACTGTTTCACTTAAAATGAACATGAAATTCTGAAAATCTTGTTTGGAAATGCTTTGTTCTCTGTTACTTTAGGATCACCTGCTTTGCTCTGTCTCTCACTATTAATGAGAAAGGTCTAAATTTCATAATTGTGAAGTTTGATACCATGACTTGCGGTGTTTCATGCTACATTTTTGAAGTAAGGAAATGGAAATCAGTGGATCAAAAGCTAACTACAAAACGTAACAGGTTACCTCAAATTCCTTATTCAGAGCTATAGAAAGTGAAAATTGTCTTCATATTCTAGAATCTAGGCTAGAGAAAAATCATTCCATGGTAGAATGTCTTTCAGTTCCATGAAGATTAACGCAGTAATAATGAACAAAGATTTTTCAAAGTCACTCTATTGTAGTACATTTCTAATTACTTCATAGAATGAATCACAGAATCATAGAAAAGTTTGGGTTTGAAGGGACCTTAAAATCATCTAGTTCCAACTAGGGATACTTTCGATTTGAGCTATATATCCATTTTTACACAAAACCTGTTCTACAGTATTTATCTTCATGTAGAGAAGCTCCAAATTTCACTTTTCCAGGACCTTATCAAGAGCAATAGTTCCTGTGGAAAAGAACAGTTTTCCCCAGAGATCTGGGTAGATTTATTTCCAGGGCTAGAGGCATCTTCTGGAAGGATGTTGGTGGGACAGAGTAGACCCATCTTAACCCAGAGTTTCCTCATTCTCAGCTATTATCACACAGCACACACACACACATACATACACACATACCGGGTGAGCCTCCAGGTCCGGTAATGATGCCAACCTGCCAGAGCTGACTAGTGAACTGTGATAAGTTAGCAGACAAACTCAGCATCCATGGACACTCATGAAACAATGCAGAGGGACCCAGGGTGAAAGGCTTTAAGAAGAGCCTTTCCCCAAGGAGGCTATTTTTGTCATAGGAGAAGCAACACTGCACAAATACAAACACACAAGCTAAAAGCTCTCTGCACTGGAGAACATCTCCAGCAAGAGCCATGGTATGTGGGGCTTCTCCCCTTTCATTTCCAAAGGTAACACTGCAGCACACAAACTACAGGCAATGGTTTCATGACTCTGTAGCTTCTAACTGACAAGTACAACAGATTACACCAGGCTGGAAGCTGTGCTACTGTGGACAGATTGGTTTTGGCCTCTTGATTATATCTACCCATGCATAATCATTGCTTTAGCAGCAGGTGAAGCATCAGACCTCTCCAAGCCTAGGAGGAGATTTTCCAGACAATTTTTAGGCAAAAAATTATACTTTCTCAAGGGGTTGCCAATACCTGGCACAACAAATTGCTTGAAGAGTGGCAGTGGGATTTCAGTCTCTGCCTGTCCAGTTGGTTGCACTGACCTCTGTGAAGTCTCTTTGAAAGTCTTGTACACAGCTACACATGGAGTTTCCTGCCATTGCGCTGGTACCCTGCTGGTAAGGCAGGGTATGCCACACATGTCATTACATCCCCAACTCCATGTCACAGAACAGTTGCAGGAATGCAGCAGGCATGAAGTGTAACAAGAGGCTTATGATAAAAGGTAGGCCACTGTGCTGGTTTAAAGGTGAACCAGCAGGGGAAATGAACTCACCACAAGAGAGATTATAAGTCAGAGCTAAAATTTAATAATAATATTACAACAAATACACTGATACAAAAGGGAAATTGCTTTCAATTCAGCAGTATAACCCAGTGTCCTGAGGCACAAACCCAAGGGGGTTTGTTTGCCCTTGTGCCGAGATCCCTGTGGCTCCCACCCCCAAGTCCAGAGCAAAAGGAAGTGAAAAACCTGTTGGTGCAGGCAAGGGCTGTGGTCTGAGTGAGAGCGGTTATCTCCTCCTCTCAAGGTCCTGCTGCTCCTCTGGATCTCACAAGAAGTTCCCAAGGACTTCTTACCCACCACTTATGTATCCTCAGAGAGCACCCAGACCCTCCCCCTGGGTGGGGACTCACACAATGGGTGATTAACTCTGGGAGCCAGGGGGTATTGTTGAACTGTTGATGGCCAATTAGCAGCCATGCCCCCTCAGGCTGGGTGTGAAGGTGATAATGACTCCCTGGGCAGCTGCTGCTAATGGCCCATTGTCCTTGGGGAATAAATACAGGGGGTAGAATACACAGCTTTGATCACCCTCACAAAGTGTTAGCTGGTCCCTCCTGCTGAACTAGGACAGCCACCACAGAGGTAAGGCCTGGCATCCTCTTTTGAGGAGGAGGTGTAACATTGCATGGCTCACAGATATAGAAGATGGGGACATGAGGTCAAAGTTCAGACACATGAGGAACACTTAGAAGATGAAAGGGAGCATCAGCTTGGACACTTTTTTTCTGGGGATGACAGAGCACAGAACGCAAAGATCATGGTGTTCAGGCCTTATATGTGGAGATAGGGAGGGTGCATTGAAATCCTTGGTATTAGAAGGCAGAGGGATCACAATCACATTTAAAAAGCTGCGGCTGCTACATCTACTGATGTTAATAATATTACCTGTCCTTAGCCTCGCTGTCAAAGCAATAAAATATTCTTGATATCCAAGCAACTTCAACTTGTGAACTCCTGAACCCTGCAGTTTAATTTGCACAGCCTGCTGCTTTACAAGGCCCTTAAAATTTAAGTCTGCATTCAAATATGTGAGAGCTTGCAGCAGCAGAAGCAATCTGCACAAGAACAGGGGAATTGTGCAGGATTCCACTTTGAATGTCTGAGCCCTAAAACCCATGCAAGTAATGGATGCTTGAAATGACTGCTGCCACATAAAGTATAAAACACATAAGCATTGGATTATTACAGCACTACAGGATCAAACAGCAGCAGAAACAGCTGAGTGAAAAGATGCTCTGATTCAAACATAAATAACTTCAATAATAGCATATGGAAAATTTCTGTCAGAGCAAATTGTGTTTTGTATAAATGTTCTTCTTTGTTTTAGAGGCCTGGTATGGTGTGAAAGTCAATCTTTAAAATTGCCACAGTCTGAAGACGGTACTAATTGGAACCTTTGTTGGTAGTGTCCATAAGGGGTTGAGGAGAGAATGTGTCTGCAGGCTGCATTACACTTGTTTCCTCCAAAAGAAGTGATCCCTTCAGATCAGGGCTGTGAAACACTGGTGGGCTTTCACACAGGAGATGCCATCTCAGATACCTCACCAAATAAAGGCTTTGAGAATAAAAAACCCTCCTATTCTCTAAGGCTGTCCATAAGTCAAGCTTTCACATATACTAAATTCACTCTGTTTTCTCCATTATTAGCACTGCTGCAAAGTGAGCCCTGGAAAGCTGTTGTTCTTGGAATTTCAGTGCTTATGAAGACTTCTATTTACCTCTAGTTAACATAATCCTTCTGTAAATAAATATTCAAAGTTGTCCAGTTCCTCAACTTTAAGGCTATTACCTTTGTAACTGAGTTAACAAAATGTTGGTCAGTTAATAGTTGTGCATGCTGTACAACAGTGTCTTGGTGGGGCAATAGCAACAGCAGCATTACGTGGCTATCTAACTGATGAGCAATGTTACCTGCTCCTTACTACACTGGCCTTCAATTAATATTTGAGTTCACCTCTTAATATCAGCAATATGCAGAAAACTCAACACTGACTGAGGTGTCTTCCTTAAACAATTTTCCTACTTAATCTAGGACAGTCTCCCTCAGACCCTGAGGGCACTCAGGGTTAAACTTCAAGATGGAATAGAGAATGCATTAGGAGTTATTAACACTAGAGTTGTTTGATTGAACAGAATCAGTATTTGCTCATTTTGCACAGTGTAAAAACCCCACAAGAGCCAGAGGAGCATTTGTGTATATATGATGGACTGAGACTTTGATCAAGTCCAAATGTTAGCATGCCACTGCTGCAGCATCACAGCATCAATTACTTCACACTGTATGGAGATGCCATACAGCCAAGGAGAAAAATGTAGTGCTTATTCCCCTATTAATTAATTGTTCAGCTGTCCTCTTCTAATTAGACTTTCTGCACATTAGCTTTAAAGGATCAAAGATAGCTAAAATGGGATAATAATGGTCTCTCAGGTCATTCATCCAGGCCAACATTTGAATGCTAGTTTTCCTATCATTAACTGCCAAAGCCTCAAAAGCTCTGAGCAAAAGTTAGGTTACATTTTGTTCATTACCCTTTGAAAATTAAGATAGACCCAAGATGTCTATTGATGACACATCTTTAGAAATGGTGCAATAGAGTTATTATTCAAAACTATCAAAGTAAAATATTTACAGAAGAGGTTGGTCTAACCATGGAGAGGTCAGCTATACTCTTCTGAAAATTTCACTTTATTTCTCAGACTATACTGTTTCTATAAGATTGCAATGACTTATAAGAGACATTTCCATGGGCATTGTGTGCAAGGCTTTTCAGACAGAGTTTCTAAGTAAGCTAGGTAGTTTCCAAACTCAGTGCTCTTACCAAAACTGCAGCAGCACTCACTTCCCCCTAACCCTAACCCTCACCACCTCCAGCTGGAGTACAAAAGGCAAAGATCATGGGTTAAGATAAGAACAATTTACTGGAAACAGCAATGAGATAAAAAAATGAACAGTAACAACAACAATACTAATCACAAAAGTGTACAAAGAGAGAAAGCTATTTACAGGCAAAATGTTCACCAAGCCCAGGACAATGAAAAACAATGGCAGACAGACCCTCCACTCTGCACAGTTTCCTCCAACTACAAACCACACCCACCTTGTTCCAAGAAGAATGTCCCTCACTTCCAAACCCCAGCAATGATGTGAGGTGATACAGAATAACAACACAGACACACTCAGACAGCTCCAGGCTCCACTCCATCAAAGCTACTGCAAAAAAACTAACTCTGTCCTGGCCCAAACCAAGAAATAAGTGTAAGTCTGTTTACCCATTCAGCAGCTGTCCATGCACAGAATCCCACGGGCACACAACACCTGCCCACTGCCCATACTGCTCAAGTAACTAATTTGGGATCCTTTGCACTAGCATTTTTTATATAAGACATGCAGGAACTTGGACTGTACTGAAACACAAAGGTTGCAGAACAAATTGCACAGCATGGTAAATTCTGATCCACAAAATCCAACCTAATGCTGAGATGACAGATTTTGAAACAGTGGTATGAACCAATTCTCTAAAGCATCCACCACAGACTCAGTAATAGTTACGAAACTTATTCCAATTACTCCATCATTTCTTATCTTTAACCTTCAAAAATGGAGCCCTTATGATTTTGCTACATTAGTATCTATGGGCATACAAAGTTTAATTTGAATAATGCTAAATCTAATTACAACATTCTTCTGTTTTCTAGAGCACTTTCTAAATTTTTGTAAATACATCTGGATGGTCAAACTGAATTCTCAGTTCACTTATCTGTGAGAAAGGACTACAACAGCTTGATTACTTTTCTGCATACATCCTATATGTTCCTCTACATTATCTGAATTAGATTATGAGAAGCTTTCTTATGCTGTACTGAATTTTCAGCAGTTGTTTAGATATCTTGATGCAATCACATAGTCACTTGAATTTTATTTCAATAGTGGAAACAGACAAAATAATGAAGGTTACAGACTGAAGGAAATGATGAGGCAACTTTCCAAACTCTGAAAATTAGTATTATTCCATTCACTTACCTCAGTGTAAAAGAGAGATTAACAATATGATCTAGTAATTGAAAAGGATGTTTCAGGGAGTGAATATAGTTCTAATATTCACATAATGAAGTCTTTTTGGTTTCCTTTTTTTTCTTTCAAAGAGACAATGTAAATCTTCATTTAGAAAAGAAAATCTGTCTTCTAGTGGTTTATTTTTAATGTCTGTTTTTGCTGACACTGTGTTAGAAAGTGACAATCATCACTTTACTCAGTAGTTTTTTCCTCTAGTCTGGCTTCGGCAGACCTCTCATGCCCCTGGGAAGTGAAAGTTTTGATTTAACTGATGTTGAACTATTTCTCTGTGTTCTAAGTGGCAGAGAAGCATAAAGTTAAGCCCAGGAGTCAACAAAAACTTCATGACACTTTTAATGTCTATTTTCTACAGAGATGTAATTTTGCCCAGGTTAAAACTGCACTGGTGATTGAACAAGACTGTGCAGCTCTGCTACCACAAACCATCAATCCAAAGCTGGACTGGCAACTGACTGCTTATGCATTTGAAGGAAAGTACACTTGCTGTGATGGTCACAGCAACTTCTGGCAGCAGGAAAAGCAACACTGCTGTCTTTCACAATGAAGTCTTGCCTCTAGCAGAGCTCTGGTTTGCCTGCCTAGTCTTGACAGAAGTTGGGCAATTGATATACGACTATTAATATAATGCAAATATTGCTCCATTAGTGCTTCTACTCTCCCAACAGTTTCCTGCAGTACTCTGATTTTTGTCATAGCAGGGCATACTTTGGACAAAGGAAATCTACTGTATATGCTGACACAGAATTTTGTATAGTGAAGTTTGACCATTTCAGACAGTATGGCAATTAAGAGATCAATAAAAAGAGTAACCCAATGAAGAGCATTATCTAATGCCAAACACTTTGAATAAATAATTACAATGATGAATTAAAATAAAACTAGTGTAAACTTGTTCTTTGTTGAGAAGCAAGGAAATCATGTATTCTAAAATTATGTTTTAAATTGTAAATAAAGAAGTGAAAGAAAAGATAGTTGAACAGTTCAGACACTGTAGAGGAGCGATGTTGGTGTCTGTACGAATACAAAAGAGATTTATGAGAGTTACATATTAAAGAGGATGAAAGATCACTAAAGATGAGAAAATCTTAAAAGATATTTCTATTATGGGACAAATTAACCATAATCTTTCATGATAAGAGTTTCATTTTCATTTCACTGAAGCATTAGAAATCATTATAGCTACTATTCATAATCTGTACAGCGCTGGCATTTTCATTTTCAGGTTTGGGCATTGTGTATGTAGTAATGAAAGGTCAGGCATTCACATACATCCTTCATTCCTGGAGCTATTAATTTTTTTCTTTTCCTTAATGCTTTTCAAAAAGCAGAACATGAGATAAATTTTGCTGATTAAATGTTAAATGCTTTAGGATCATCTTGTTTTAGAGAGTTATCTGAGTTTTTTTAATAATGCATAACATTCACTTAGGGCTATTTTGAATTGGAAGTCCTTCACAGCATTATCCGACCTCTAAGTAACTCAGCCAATAAAGCAAAAAGAAATTAAGAAGAGGAAGATGCATTCAGAAATGAGATGAAGCTCTTGAATTCTGAAAAATATTGCATTTTCCAGCACTATATGATATAATATTCTCAGTTCAATATTATTGGCTTTCTTATCATTCCTTAAGAAAAACATAATCATCCGATGGTATTTTTCTTTCACATATCTGAACACTATGACTTTTGCTTTCCTGTCTTATCTGCTTTTTTGAAACTAGACTATCTGATCCATCTATGAGCATCTATGTTCTTTGTTATGGAACACAACGGTATTATTATGTTTTAAATAATTACAGATTGATGGAAATCGTTTTAAGAAATAAATGTTATAGCAAACATTAACTCAATTCCTCATTAAGAAAAGTTTTTGCAGTCAGTGACTTGAGATTTGTGGGCTTTATGATTAGTATTACTGTAATTATTATTATATCTGCAAGGTTAGACAATTGATGGATACTGAGCTGCAGAGACTAATGCAGAATGATTTTTGCTTACTGAGTCTGGAATAGAAAATTGATTGGTCAGATGCCAAAGACATATCCATGTGCCACTGGAACAGTATAAGTGATGGCAGATGTGATTTTATAATGATTTGGATGGGCAGCCAAAGAGGCTTCTCTTCTTAATGTACTGCGCACGTAGCACAATAATTCAGACAACAGCAGTCACGAGGTGCAGACTGCTTGGCTATATTTGTGTCCTCACACATTATTTAATGTATTTAAGAAGCAGAGTGATAGGAGAAGAAATTGAGTCAGAACTCTGCCAGACAATTAACCACTTCCTTCTGCTAAATTGCATTAATTATTAAAAAGTCCTGACATGAATATATACCATATATCCAGAACGTTTCAAATTGAAAGGTTCATCCCTTTTTTTTCCTTTATTTAAAGGAAGAATTTGTTTAATGTGATAAAATTAATAAGATATGACTTTTAAAATCTATTCTATTTAAAACTCTGTCCAATCTTTCAAAATCATACTGTTAATTGTAATTTAATACATCTAAATATCTTCTCCGGGGAGACCCCCTTGTCGTGGGGGAGAAGCTTGTGTGCCCTCATGAGGTTGAGAGCTATGCTGGAGGTGGTTTGTGCCACCGGTAGGGTCTCCCATGCCAGAACAGGTCTCAGCTGAAGGGTCAGACAAAGTGTGTCCACAGGCAGGATGGGCTGGCTAGCCCTCTGGCAACCATCCTAGGAGAAGGACAACTCCAACCCCAAACCCAGGCAGATGGACCTCGCTTAGCCCTGTAAGGCCATCCATCTAAGAGAAGGATACTCTAACCAAACCTACGTCCTGAGGTACTCACTTTCATCGTCCAAGCTCGCTAGGCTGTGGCAGATGAACCTGGGGAGTAAAGGGTGGGGCCAGTTCTGCGCATGCTGTGCCTCACCTAAAAAATCCATTGTGCAGGTTCGAAGGGTTCACCCACATTGCAAAGCCCTGTAGCGACAGGTGAGGGTCAAAAACGGCAGGTGATAGGAAGCAGCTGGAAGCCTCAGACCCAACCCTGCATGCAGGCGGTTCAGGATACGGGTCATTAGAGACTTGACCCCGGAGTTGACAGTCTCTTGCGGCAGCACCCTGAATGACCAAGCAGCCTTTTCTAGGGACAGCACTGCTTGCTCCACACAGAGAGGGGCCTAGCAAAGGTGGCCTAAACAAAGCTCATCTCCACACCTGTTTGGATAACCACAGCCAACCGGCATCCTCCATGTGGTCAAACAAGAACAAAGAGATTTCAAAGGCATACACCTGCCTGCAAAGGTGTGCTCAAACTAACACTCGCATGTTGGAACATCAGAACCATGCTTGATACTGGGGATAGTGGATGTCCTGAGCGTTGTTCTGCTCTAATTGCCCACGAACTGTCACGGCTCAACATTGACATTGCTGCTCTCAGTGAAGTTCGTCTTCATGAGGAAGGCAGCCTTAAAGAACATGGTGCTGGCTACACACTCTACTGGTTAGGCAAACCCAAAACCGAAAGACACCTTTCAGGAGTTGGCTTCATGATTAAAAACTCCATTGCCTCCAAACTTGAAAATCTGCTGACAGGTCATTCCGATTGCATTATGTCCTTATGCCTCCCTCTACACAACAAGCAAAATGTTGTTCTTTTTAGTGTATATGCCCCAACTCTCCAAGCTGACCCAGCGGAAAAAGACAAATTCTACACAGACCTGCGCCGCCTCACCCAAAATGTTCCTGCAGATGATAAAATCATAATCCTTGGTGACTTCAATGCCAGAGTAGGTAAGAATTCTGAAGCCTGGAAAGGAGTCCTGGGCAAGCATGGCGTTGGAAACTGCAACGACAACGGACGCCTCCTGCTAGAGTTTTGTGCAGAACAGCAGCTCAGCATCACCAACACTATCTTTCAACAGAAAGACAGCCTGAAGACAACCTGGATGTATCCTCGATCCAAGCACTGGCACCTCATTGACTATATCTTAACTGCAACAGAGAAATGTCAGCGATGTCCGTCATACTCGAGTGATGCCGAGTGCAGAATGTCAAACAGACCACAGCCTTGTGCGTTGCAAACTTAACCTCCACTTCAAGCCCAAACCTAATAGAGGTGGCATTCCAAGGAGGAGAGACTCCAAGTCAGCAATCTTCAAACAGCCACAGTGAGAGACAGCTTCCAGGGAAACCTTCAAACTAGACTTAAAGATAATCCCATAGATC
Source organism: Pithys albifrons albifrons (assembly GCF_047495875.1). Classification (NCBI taxonomy): domain Eukaryota; kingdom Metazoa; phylum Chordata; class Aves; order Passeriformes; family Thamnophilidae; genus Pithys; species Pithys albifrons. The sequence goes on from NC_092458.1 coordinate 11,220,506, forward strand.
CCTCTCCTGAAGCACTTTGGCAACATATTAAAAGTTGCATCCTGCAGTCCTCTGAAGAGTCCCTAAGGTTCTCCTCCAAGAAAAACAAAGACTGGTTTGATGAGAACAATCAAGAGATCCAGGAATTGCTGAAGAAGAAGAGAACTGCTCACCAAGCACACCTTGCTCAGCCATCTTGCCATATAAAAAAAGCCGCCTTTCGTCTTGCATGCGGCAAGCTCCAACAGAAACTTCGAGACATCCAGAACAAATGGTGGCTCGACCTAGCAGAAAAGATACAACTATGCGCAGATGTGGGTGACCAAAGAGGATTCTATGAGGCCCTGAAAGCAGTGTACGGACCCACACACCAGCTTCAAAGCCCCCTACTCAGTGCAGATGGTCAAATGCTTCTAACAGATAAAACCTTCATCCTGAACTGATGGTCTGAGCACTTTCAGACTCTCTTCAGTGCCAGCCGTGTAGTTCAAGGCTCAGCAATTCATCACATTACACAACAACTGGCGAAAAATTAATTGGATGCAGCCCCTACTATGGGAGAGACACTTAAGGCCATACAACAGGTGAAAACTGGCAAGGTAGCTGGGGTTGATGGAATTCCACCTGAAATCTGGAAGCATGGAGGTCAAGCACTTCATGCCAAATTCCACGAGCTTGTTGTGCGTAGCTGGGAACCAGGTGAACTACCATCAGATCTCCATGACACAATCATCATCACCCTGTACAAGAAGAAAGGAGAAAAATCAGACTGCTCAAATTACCGAGGTATTACTTTGCTCTCCATTGCTGGTAAAATCCTTGCAAGAATACTTCTGAACAGATTAGTACCCACTATTGCAGAAGATCTTCTACCTGAAAGCCAGTGTGGTTTCAGAGCCAACAGTAGCACCACAGACATGGTATTTGTTCTCAGACAACTGCAAGTGTAAGGAGCAGAACAAAGGTCTCTATGTAACCTTCGTTGAACTCACCAAAGCTTTCGACACTGTGAACAGAAAAGGCCTGTGGCACATCTTGGAACGTTTAGGATGTCCCCCCAGGTTCCTCAAAATGATCATCCTGCTACATGAGGATCAGCATGAATAAGTCAGATATGGCGATGCACTCTCTGAGCCCTTTCCAACAACCAATGGTGTGAAACAAGGTTGTGTTCTTGCACCAACTCTATTCACAATCTTCTTCAGCATGATGCTCCAAAGAGCCACAGCAGACCTCGATGAAGAAAACGGCATCTACATCTGATATCGTACCGATGGAAACCTCTTCAACCTACGGTGACTGAAGGCCCACACCAAGACCCTGAATCACCTTGTCCATGAGCTGCTTTTTGCTGATGATGCCGCCCTTGTTGCTCACACAGAAGCAGCTCTGCAGCGCTTAACATCCTGCTTTGCAGAGGCTGCTGGGCTTTTGGAGCTGGAAGTCAGCCTGAGGAAGACAGAAGTTCTCTACCAGCCTGCACCTCAGGAAGTCTTCCATCATCCTCACATCACCATAGGCAATTCAGAGCTTAAGTCAGTCCAGCAGTTCACCTATCTGGGAAGTATCATTTCCTCTGATGGTAAGATCGACAAAGAGATAGACAACAGGCTAGCAAAGGCATACAGAGCCTTCGGAAAACTCCATAAAAGAGTCTGATCCAATAAACACCTGAAGAAAAGTACAAAGATCAGTGTCTACAGAGCCATTGTACTGTCTAGTCTTTTATATGGGTCTGAATCCTGGGTCATCTACCGCCACCACCTGCGGCTTCTCGAACGCTTCCATCAGCGCTGCCTCCGTTCAATCCTAAACATCCACTGGTCTGATTACGTGACCAATGTGTCCATTCTTGAACAGGCAGGGGTCACCAGTATCGAGGCCATGCTGATGAGAACGCAGCTGCGCTGGGCAGGGCACGTCTCCAGGATGGAGGATCACCGCCTTCCGAAGATTGTGCTCTATGGTGAACTCGCCACCGGCTGCCGCAAGAGAGGAGTCCCGAAGAAGAGATACAAGGACTCCCTGAAACAACACCTCAGCCTTGGCCATATTGACTGTCACCAATGGTCCACTCTGGCCTTCAATCGGGATTCATGGAGACACACCATTCACGACGCTGCTGCTTCCTTTGAGAATGCACGGAGAGTCAGTCTTGAGGAGAAAAGATAACGCAGAAAGAACCGTTCCTTGCCAATATCACCTAGGGAGATGTTCCACTGTGCCTTTTGTGACTGGACCTGCCTATACCGTATTGGCCTTTTTAGCCACCAGCACATTTGCAGCAAGTGTGGGTAGTGCCCTTCTCAAATCTTCGTTCGTGAAGCCTAGCCATGATGATGATGATGACGACATCTAAATATTTATGCTGGTTAACCCCATAATGCATTTACAGCATTATATACTTTATTTTTTCCCTTTTTATATCACTAGAACTACATCATTTGTTTCACATTTTCCTTGGGACAAAGAATCACTAATATGAGTTCACTGAAAAGTTACAAAGCAAATATATGCTGCTCATAAACATGGTCCTTAAGTTAAAACTTAAATTACACTTAAGCAGAAATTCTTCCTTGATAAATGCAAAATATTGTCAATTATAAGGGGAAAGAAACGTTTTAAAAGGGGAGAGGAAAATTACCCATCAGAAACAAACCAAGCATAAAATGCTGAATGGTTGCATTCTTCTATCCACACAGAACATAAAGACATAATTGCAGTGTAGTCAGATATAGAGATGTGAGCTCTAGCCTAGATACGATGGGTAACATCAGCAGTAAAAATATGATGCCACTCTCTTCAGCATCAGTTATACTCCCATCCCTCGCTCCCCGAAACGCCCACGCTTGCAGAGCCAGAGTGGTGTTTTGGTATTCGTACAGGCAGAATAAAGTTCGCCTGGGGACACGGTTCACACACGTGCTGTGCCCCGGCCGGCCCAGCCCACCGCCCCTGCAGCACCTGCACAGTCCACGCCGCAGCAAGGGAAAAAAAAAAGGTGAAAATTAACCTGTTTATCACTGTCCTCTCCTACTCCTCAGACACTGTCGGTAACAGGCAGGACGAAAGGGAAGGACACTAAACTATCTCTCTGCTTTTCAGGAAAACAGTGAGGGGGAGAAGGGAAGCTGTTCATGGGGGAAGTGAATACATAACTCACCATATAGTTGCAGCCAGAAGGTGGTAGGAGGGAAGATAGATATTGGTGAAGGGAAAAAGTAAGACAGGACTGACTTGATGTGACTGGCTAAATTCATTTTATAGCTATTTGATAAATAATTTATTTGTATTTTTTCAACTAGATTTATGCCCCCTATGGCTAGACTGGGTGCATCTGTTCACCCAGAGAGCCCTGAGTCCCCCTACTGCAGCTGGCAGGACATGCGAGAGCCATGCTGGCCTGCACTGGGGCACTCAAGACCAGTGGTGCTGGGGAGAGAGTGCCTATGCCTTGGCGCACGCCCTGGCACAGACACTGCTCAGTCTCTGCTCCTAGCATAGCTGTTCTACCGAATCAAGCAATTATTTGGCACAAAACAGTAAAGCAAGTGGAGTCGTCTTACACAAGCCCTCTCTAAGTACAAGCCATGGTACCACAGGGGCGAGGTCACACCACCACTGCTGCCTCTGACTGCAGCTCTGAATCAACCTGTCAGTAACCATCTCCCTCTGAGCAGAGGCTGGCACGGCCAGCATGGGCAGCACTCGCTGCCAGCAGGTCCCTGGGGTGGAGCACAGAGACCCGACCTCTGAATTGCAAATGGGCTGAGGTGAGAGATCACAGCTGAGGGGCTCTGTCAGTCCACCCAGCACGGGCAGCCACACCTGGCACCCATCCAAATAGGAAATTCACCTCAAGCTGTGTCATGGCAGGAGGTACCACATCTCAAAGTACTTCTTTAGATGCTTTCTGAAATCAGAGGGACAGTTGCAAATAGCTGCTCCCACACTCAGCATGGCTGTAGGCAACTAGATTGGGCTAAAGGCCTGATTTTAGACAGCTGGAGCTCACAGAGGTGAATTTTCAATCATCAGTTTTCTTGTTCAGAATTTACCTTGGCTCACCCAAACAGACCAACAGACTCTGTGAGCTGCACACAGAATTTTAGGCACCTTGACTCCACTACCTGGGCTTTGGGTGCTGTAGGACTTGCTCTTGTAGTCTGAGCCAACTCAGATATGCTTCATAAAAATGGCTATATCAGCCATGTAAACAATTTCACCAAGTTTGAAAAGTATGCAATATTAAGGTTTCCCTTCTACAGAGTAACTCCTATGAAGAACAGTCTTCAGGGTCTGCAGTTTTCTTCTCTTGGGTGAACATCCCATTCTCCTCTTGAACAGCTTGTACTTCTGTTTCATCCTGAGTACGTTGAGGACTTTCATTTAAAGCTAGTTCATGAACTTGTTAGGCATCACAGATATCCCTCACTTCAGCTGTAATCATGAGATAAGCACACTTCAAAAGTCTTACCTTCTTCATTTGTACACACTGACAATGATCTGTCTGTGTAAGAATAAATCCCTTGTTCCAAGATGGGCATTAAAATTCAATTCTCAAAGGGGACATTACAGAGGATTTAGTATGCAAGGATATATGGTCTTTAAAGACTATATGTCAAACTGCAAGATTAAAAATAGACTTGTCAAAATTGAATCTGACAGAAATTACTGTAACATCTCTGTGTTTAAATGGACATAATGTTCTTCATTACGTAGTCATATAGTAATGTTTTTGGCAACCTGGAGACTTCTCTGGAGTCTAATTAGACTGCAACTGTAATTTTAAAAAAGGAAATTAAATCATTATTTTTAAAATTAGTTTACTGCTGAAGCAAAGTGCTAGATTATGAGTACTGGCTGGCAGTTTCTTCACATCTATAGGTCAGTAGGTTTTTGCATACATGTAAGTAAGTGGAACAGTTAGATTCCATCCTCATGCATAATTTTGGCCTTTAGGTGGAATCTGTCAGCAAAAAGTGAATGAGAGTAAGAACAAGATCTAAACATACAGGTTACAGAACACTGATAATGCATTTTTATCACCTGAAACCCAAACTAGACACAAAACTGCCAAGCATTTTACTAAATCCTCATGAAAAATAGTTCAAAATTATTAATCTGTGATTCTACAGAAAATGAATCAACTATTAAAAATATTTTAAACCTTGCAAATCCTTTCCATTTTTTTAATATACTTTTCATTCTCTAATACTTTTTTATCCTAACAAAAAGATAATCTCAGGGCAAAACCTCTTAGTCTTCAAGGGACTAACAGTCACAAAAGTGTATAAAGAAAATAAGCAGGGTAGAGAAACATCCTTATAGAATCAAATTCACAAAGCTAATCACTACAAAGAAAAGTGGAGGAGGGAGATCAGAGAGGTTCAAGAGGATTTATTTTGTTTACTTTCCTCTCTCTACCCTTTCCCCAACTGCAGCTTCCCAAAAACATTCAAAGCTTATACTTTCCCTGTGGCTGTTCTAAAGATGAAATTTCAAAAGGGAAGTTTCAGGAAGGTCACCTGTGAAAGGGATCTTTGCCCCTCAAATTCTGTTAAGTTCACCATTTGAACAATGTACTATTCACATTTTTTAAAGGCAATAATAAACAATACACTCTCCTAGTTCATTGCTTCATCACGTGAGACCAAATATCTGACTTTTGCTTTGCTGTTCTGCATGCTGTCATTGTCGACATCATTAACCTATTTAGTCAGCCTGAATCACCTCAACGTTCTCCAACACATGATGGTAACTTGCTACTTCACCCACAGGGCTGCTGCCTTCTTGTACATCGAGGCAGTGTCCCTGCAGGAGCAGAGGCCTAGAGACCTTTTCCTGTCCTGGACATGTGCAAAATATTCCAGGTGTCCCAAAGGCCACGAGGATTTCAATGGGTTGCACAACAAAGTCATTGGTTACACAAAGCCAGACACTGGAGATACTTACAGACCCCTACAGCTATGCAACACTGACTTTACACCTGCTGCTCTTTTTATCTCACTCCCAAAGGGCTGGCTCTTGGAGAGGGCAGGGAAAGGAATGGCAGGCTCTCCCAGATGCTCCCACAAGCTTCCTATGAGGAGCATGAGCAGAAGGGTTGACTCTGATTTATTCTCCGATTTAGCCTGCTTTGAATCTCCATCTTTAACACTGTACTTACATCTGGAAAATTCAACCAATGAAGTTAAGGAAAGTAAAAACAAACATGAAAAGCAATGAAATTTGATTTCAAAAAATTTCTCAGTATTACGGAGAAAGATGGTAGTGATGATATAGATAGAAGTACTTATTACAATCCATCAGATAAATGGTTAAACTGCATGTAACACTTGTGAGGAAGAAGATGAAGACAGAAGTAACAGAGAAGATGTAACCTCTTTTCATAGTAAAACAGCCTCAGGGAAAAGAAGATGAACTAATTTATATCAGAAAATTTATCTCAGGGCTGTCAAACTCATGCATTAAATAATGGTGTATCAAAGCCTGCCATCACTTAAAAGCCATGATGCCAGCTATAATAAACTTCTATCTTCTGTTCTTGCATTTTTGGTCTTTCTGAGCTCATGATTTTATGCTTTCTATAGTCAACAAGACTAGGCTCGTCCACTTAAATAACACTGTGACTTCCATTCATTCACATGAATACCATGACTCATAACAAAGCACCAAACAGTTTAATTTAGACTCATGAGAGAAATACAGGAAAAGACTTCAAACTGCCTGCTATTGTTCAGTACCTAAACAAAAAAAATCCACTGATTTTTTTTTTTTGGTTGTAACAAGCAAGTGATGTTGAAGGCTGTTACTGCATGCTATGATAACCCCCTGCTGCAGCTCCAGAGATGGTGATGTGAAATTGATTCAAACATAGGGTGATGCAGTGAAAAAATGTTAGGGACATCATTACACAGACCATTTTACTGAGGCACAAAGCAACTACAAATATTTTAAAACTCTGTATGTTTTCATTTACAGGCTGGGAGATAAACAGATCAAGAGCAGCCCTGCTGAGAAAGACTTGCAGGTGCTGGTGGATGAGAGACTGGACATGAGCCGGCAGCGTAAGCTTGCAGCCCAGAAAGCCAATTGTATCCTGCATTAAAAGCAGCAGGGCCAGAAGGCCAAGGGAAGTGATTCTGCCCCTCTCCTATGCTCTTGTGAGACCTGATCTGCAGTGCTGCCTCCAGCTGTGAGGTCCCCAGCATAGGTAGGACATTGACCTGTTGAAGTGAGTCCAGAGGAGGGACATCAAGATGGTAAGAGGGATAAAACACCTCTCTTATGAGGAAAGGATGAGAGGATTGGGATTGTTCAGTCTGGAGAAGAGAAGGCTTTGGGATGACATAATTGCACTCTGCAGTACCTGAAGGGAGCTTACAAGAAAGATGGAGAGAGAGACTAATTACAAGGGCATGTAGCAACAGGACAAGGGGGAATGGCTTCAAGCTGAAAGAGTAGGTTTAGATTAGACATTAGGAAGAAATTCTCTACTGTGTGAGGGCGGTGAGACACTGGCACAGGTTGCCCAGAGAAGTGGATGCCCCATCCCTGAAAGTGTTCAAGGCCAGGTTGGATGGAGCACAGAGGAACCTAGTCAATTAAACGTGTCCTTGTCCATGTTGGGGGCGGTTGAAACTAGATGATCTTTAAGGCCGTTTCCAACACAGGCTATTCTATGATTCTATGATTTATTTACAACTTTCGTTTCTTGTCATTTCTAAAGTCATAAAACCTAATGCACTAAAAACTCCTCCAATGTCTCTCACCTCTATGGTTTTGTTTTGTAAAATATAGCATAAGCTTAAAAAGGGGTCTGGTCTACTTGAAATATCTAATTTTCACATCATGAAAACACATGCCTTGGTAGGCATAGAGCTTCAGAGAAGGGAGAGTGATGGGAAAGCGAAGGGAGAGAATTAAGGGGAGTGATGGGAACAGGACCTGCAGAGGTTGGCATGGATTGTCACTGGCAATGGCATGACCCAAATGGACCCCCTGAACTACCCTAGATCAAATAGGGGAATGTTTTATTAAAGCATTTTATTCCACCTTTTGACAGCTACACCTTAAACAAATTAGCAGGTTGCAAGCAGAGCCACTACAAGCAATCCGTGGAGTAATCAATAAACAGTCTGATCCAAACTCAGCTGAGATCCATCAAGACTACTACCATCTTCAGCAGGCTTTGGATCAGACTCCTTTTGGTACAGAATGAACACTGCTCCATAGTTTCCAAGAAAACTAAACAGAAGTGAAAAACCAACACCTTTTGTGTCATTATTAAAACATCTTTGTCAAATCCTTTCCCTTAACACAGCCTTAAACAAACAGGCACTTCTTTTCAGAAAGGAAAATGCATGTATTTCTAGAAGCAGGCAGTATGCATTTTAGTATTAATCACTATGGACATGTTATTCGTATGTTCAACATACAAAATATTCATCCTGTTCAGAGCTGTTCCTAAACAAAAAATAAAGTAGGCATTAATCTTTGTGCCTGCAAAGAAAGAAAAATCTATCACCAGTAAGCAAAAAATAATTAATTTGCAAAGCTGCAGAATTGCTTTATTTGTGGTTGACTAGTGCAGAGGAGTTTTAAAAGATCTGGCACTGGCAAGATGGGATGAAACAGCACTATCACTGTCTCATGCTTAATAATTGTAAAATGTTGTGGTTTATTGCTCTATTTTCAATAATAACAGTATTGTTGAACAGCTATAATAAAACTGTATTATTGACCAAAGAGTCACTGATGTTTGTCTTTGTAAATTAGGATAGCCATAAAATTCCGTGTTTATAATGGTATTACCTTCTTTGAAACAACAAAATATTCCATTGGTGGTGTACCATAAGCACCTGCTGGGAAATTTATGTTGTCCTGCTGCATGCATCATATATCTAAATGAACAGCCTTGACAAAAGCATTTTTTCCCCCTCATTGTTAATGACATACATGCAAAATCACTATAATTATTCTAAAGCAGCAGCTGAAGGAAAAACTCTCATGGAGATATTAGTAATCTGTTATGAAGAGAGTAGCATGAAGACAGCAAACAAAAATCCAAATATTCTTTGCTAGAGACAATTTAACTATTCAAAAGCATCTATCAAACACTTACACAAGCACATATTGGAAGAGTTTCCCTAATTTAAAATTTACTCAATAGATTATGATTTTACGTAGAATATGCAAAGTGTAAGATATGAATACATTTTAAAAATGTGTAGTAAAGTAGCTATTTATAGAAGCTACTGCACGCTGCCCTTTGGTAAAATGTCATATTTCTAATTAAGGCATTAGGAGTAATAAATCCCTACTGCAAATAAACTGTTGCTTGAATCAAAACTAAGTTTTAGATCAGTAAATCCTGTCAGATTAAGGCAGTTACGCCATAATCTTCACCATACTACAACCAAACCAAATTACTACTTCTTCTTACTGTTTCTGACATTCAAGCTATAATTGCCAAAACAGAAGTTCAGTGCAGAAAAATAAAATAGTACTAAAAGCTAAAGGATACACACTGTATACTGTGTATGTTCAGCACTTTGTACCAGAAAAGTAACTCCTTGTCATGCTGTATTTGACTTTCACTCATTAGCTCCAGTGAAATAACACACACCTCAAAACAAAACAAAACAAAACAACAAAAATCCAACCGAAACATCAATCAAATAAAAGCAAAAAGGTTTAAAAAATAAAAAAAATGAGTAATATCCTGTATAGCATCATATCTGGTGAGGCTTCAAGGCAGGAGAAGACATCCATCTGTGAGCAAGCCTTTGAATTGCACCATGTAACAGTAAGTACAGGTAGACAGAACACAGGCATGGGTGACAAGTGAGCAAGAGCTCAAGAGCAGAAATTTACTGCTGTAAGGAGGGCTACTCACTCTGCCACCTTCCTGAAAAAGCTACATCTTCCTAGAAAGGGCAGATTATCCCACAGGGAGTTAGCACAGCTTTTTGAGCTGCTCATAGCCCAGATTCCGGCTTGAAATGAGGCAGTCTTACTACTCTGCTGCACTCACAGATCCAATCACCAACATACAACTTAAAGCTGACTTCATCAAAACACAAACTTCCCCATAAAGCATTGTTGGCAGATGTTTTGTGAATGCCTTATCTTATGCTTGAGCTATAGCATATCTTTCCAAACGGATACTAGATTATAATTTAAATATTTGAAATGATGAAGAAAGACCACAGCTTGCTGTCTCTCATCTCTCTGTGTTACTAGCTGTACTTCCTTAGGACTGGATTGTACTTTTCTACTAAGCTGAAGAGGTACTTGCTATCCCAGTTTGTCCTTGTTCACCTAAACCTGTCTGGATCTACCTGCAGTAACCCAGCTAGGCTGAGCTCATGTCTCTCATAAAAGGGGAAACTTGCAGTTAATTTTTGCTGATTTTCTGAAACTACCTGCAATTACCAGCACACTTTCAGGAACAGACAGCTCTGCAGACCATCTATAGTTACATATAAAATTTATATTGTCTCCTTACTCCCATTTGATATTCTTATCCTTTTAAAATCCATTTTATATTCATTCTATTAGCTACAATGTACCATACTGAAAAGTCACATTCAATGAATTATTTAATGCAATGGCAAGCTGAGACACAAAACACTGCATCTTAACAGTCTTGGGTAGTTTCACCCTAGGCTGGGCTTCAGTTATGCGAGCAAAAGAGATCTAGACAGGAATGCTCATGATACCAGCTTTAATCCACTTGCTCTGAGCAACAGGCACATCCACCCTGTGCTTCACTGAGGCAAGGCTTCTTCTGAAGCAAAGTTTTTATTACCAGAGCCCATATTCAACACACTGCACTGGGAAATAGCACCTGCCTTGTAATGCCAGCACATGACTTTCAAAGCTCCTTTCCCTAAATTTCTGAACTTCTAGAATCGGGTCAGCTATTGCCACATGACAGTGGTGCCATCAGATAGAGATGGGAAGGTCACAAAAATCATCAGAGGGATGGAGCACCTGTCCTTCGATGGCAGAATGAGAGTTAGGACTGTTGAGCCTGGAGAAGAGAAAGCTCCAGGGAGACCTTACAGCACCTCCCACTACTTAAAGGAGGCCTATGAAAAAGATGGGGACAAACTTTTTAGCAGGTCCTGCTGCAATAGGACAAGAGGTAATGGTTTGAAACTAAAACAAGGTATGTTTAGAATACAAGGAGGAAATCCTTTACAGCTAGGGTGGTAAGGCACTGGCACAGGTTGCCCAGAGAAGCTGCAGATGCTCCATTCCTAGCAGTGTTCAAGGTCAAGTTGGAAGGGGCTCTGAGCAACCTGATCTTGAAAGGTGTCCCCACCAATTGCAGGGAGGTTGAAATTAGATGATCTTTAATGCCCTTTGCAACATAAACTGTTCTATGATAAAATATTGACATGCTTATTTTGTCATCCTGAAGTACCAGCTTTTCACTGTATCACTCTGATCTCAAGCTCTGCCTTCCTGAACTCCTCACCATCTCACAGGAGATGTAGTTCCTGCTGTGGCTGCCCAATTTACAGAAGTCTCATGACACCCACAGCCCATCCTGTGGATGAGAAAATCTCCAAAGGGATTAAATTAAGTGTATTAGGTACCTTTGGCAAAATGTATGCACAGCATATAGTTATATCTCCATAGCTAACCTGTATATTCTATTAACACTAATATTCTAACAAAACCCCCATAAAACTAGTAATAGTCATCAAATGATAAGAGTTATAAAAAATCCCCTATGTCCACATCTTTCTCTATTTTAATGCATATTTTCCTAGTAAAACCCAAATGAAACATGAGTTTCTACTGCTGGAAAGAATCACAATGACATGACAGAACTTACACTTCTTATTTATCATTTTTAGGTGGAGATAAATGTTTCAAAGAACTATCTCAACACTGCCTAAAAACTCTCCTGTAGCAGGTTGGCTGTACAAATCACATATAATGTCATGATAAGATTTTGAGTTAAATGAGCTGCAGAATCTCAGGTTCTTGTTTCTAAGTAACACACACATCCCAAGTCCATTATAATAGAGCTTTATGAATCGTGTTCCTCTCTCTCTGTGTACGTACATACAAATATGCAAATGCATACATACAAATGTAGAAGACATACCTCATGCTTATGGCATGTTACTTGTCCAATAAACAGCCCTAAGACTTACTCTTTCTCTAATAAAACATGGTTGCCAAATTGTGTGCTGAATTTTCTGTCCTGCTCATATATCAGTATGTAGTATAGTCCCTTCCTTAAACCCATGGCAGCCTTCCATGGCAGTTCCTTCTTTAAACCCATGACAGTATGAATTATTATTAACTCAAAAAGTCGGCTGGACAATGTAACATAATTGGTATGGAACACTAAGAAATTGTTTCAATAATTTTTAAGGAGAAAAGGAAGATATCTTTACTCACACAGTTGTTCTAACATTTAAAGGCTTCAAACACAAATAGAATTTCAGATAAAATGCAGAACAAAAGGGGATTTCTGGTCACTAAAGTATAAATATCATGTAAAATTGAGAAGACAATGACACAAGATAAAGAATTAAAAAGAAACTGGACTGAAAACTCAGTAAATGAATAATTTTAATTTTTTGCTGTCTTCCAATATGGAGAGCTTATGTTATTACTCGTGATAAACTCTTAGGCAGATGATATTTTCCTTTTAACTCTCAGGCACACTGTAATGACACATAGAAAATCATGACTAAACCTCATGACTCCTACAGTTTTTATGAAATACAGATGACCTCAAGGATTTTAAACTGCTAGAGCAACCATTTTCTTCTCCAGAAGAACTGCCTTTTTCATGTACTGCTTTCTGAGTAACAGACCTGCTGAAAAGGTGAAGGGATCAACATAAAATGGGTAAGCTATATGATACAAGATGATAAGACCTTTGCCTCTTCTGGATTCTTGTTTGATTCATAAGCTGAACAAATTTGGATTTAACTAAACCTCCAAGCAAGCTGAATTACATTATTTAACAATATAGACAGTGGACTGCAGGGATTTTCCCTTGTGCAGTAAGTAAAATATATGAAGCCTTAGTCTGTGTGAGGAGGAATAAGAGCAAAAAGAACAATTAACATTTCAGCACATAATATATAAGAAATATGCCTTTGGGAAAATGAAGGCTGATGGCAATATGGATTTATTTCTGCAGCCTTTCTTCTGGTATCTGTAAGCTCTATTTTGATATTCTTATTTTGTTTTACAGAATCAGCTTCTCTTGGTTTTTCTCAAAGTATGACGAAGATCAACATCATTTCGAAGTTACCTCCTGTAAAATACACTTGATTTGTCTTTTTCCTATTCCTGTTGCTGCCTTCAGGAGGTCTGTGAAGACTTGGATGTTACAAGTCAAGCAAAAAGTCAAACAGAGAATAGTATCTATGGGGAAAAGCTGAAAAAAAGCTAAAGATAAAAATACTTCATTTACATTATTTTTCATGTGTTGCCTATAATAAATTACAGATGATCAATTGTCACACCAGAAATCAAGAAAAAACTGACTAATAAATCCCAGAGAAATCTATCACATTAAGCTGCCTTTTGAAGCACTCAATATTTTTCAAGGTAAAATTATTTTTAGCCAGTTTTATTTTCTACTAGTTTTTGTCTCAGTTTCTTTGTTTAATGAGAAACTGTTTTCCTCCTTTGACATTCCACTGTGACCCAGACTCATCCCAATCAGTGGTAATAATTAACTGAAGAATTTCACTTTGGGGACTAATGAGTCAGATTATGTAAAACTGTTATCCTTCCCTTTTAACTAACCTTCTGATTGGGCGTATCAGATAAAGTTGGATGTAGATACTCAATCCCTTGGCAGTTTGGGGAGTCCTTGTTGGCTGCAGTACTGCTAAATTAAAAATACGATCTAATTCTGTGTTCTAAGTTTTCTTGTCCATCAACCAACACAGAAGTCCCTATAACATTTCTGTTTCAATTACACTAAACTATGAACTGCTAGGAGAGACTATGAATCTTCGTACTGCAGGGAAGCAGGGAAGAGCAAGAACTCACTAATGATGGTCTTAACACTTTTGATCTTATTTTTTAATATTTTTGAAAAATCTTAAAAAAAACCCCTGCACCAAGAACCAGATCCAATTATTTTATAACACAATTAAGTCTAGACTTCTCTCAATCAAAAAGAAGTTTGGTTTGAGAGAGTTTTATCAGACTAATATTCACAGAATCATAAAATCATGGAATATCCTGAGTTGGGTTGGAAGGGACTCACAACGGTCATCAAGTCCAGCTTCTGGCCCAATGCAAGACTATTCCCAAGAGTCACACGATGTGTCTGAGAGCACTGTCCAAATGCTTCTTGAACTCAGACAGGCTTGGTGTTGTGACCACTTCCCTGGAGAGCCTCTTCCAGTGCCCAACCACCCTCTGGGTGAAAAATCTTTTCCTAGTATCTAAGTTAAACCTCCCCTGAAACAACTTCATGCCATGCCTAAGCTCGAGTACTGTGTGCAGTTTTGGGCATCACAATATAAAAAAAGATACAAAGCTATTGGAAAGCATCCAAAGGAGGGCCAAAGGATGGTGAAGAGTCTGGAGGAGAAGCCTTACGAGGAGTAGCTGAAGACACTTGGTTTGTTCAGCCTGGAGCAGACTGAAGGGAGAACTCACAGTGCTCTTCAACATCCCCATGAGGGGTAGAAGAGGGGCAGTCACTGATCTCTTCACTCTCATAACCACTGATGGGACTCAAGGAAACAACATGAAGCTGAGTCAGGGGAGGTTTCAATTAGATATCAGTAAAAAGTTTTTCATCCAAAGGGTGGTTGGGTGATTGATCACTGGAACCGGTTCCCCAGGGAAGTGGTCAAAGCACCAAGCCTGTCTGAGTTCAAGAAACATTTGAACAATACTCTCAGGCACATGATATGATTCTTGGGCTGTCCTGTGCAGGGCTAGGAGTTGGACTTCATGATTCTGATGGGTCCCTTCCAAACCAGCATATTCTATGATTCTGTGACCTTTCTTAGTCAGCCTTCTTAGTATCTGTACATGAAGTTAACATGCAGGTATGTTAGCAATCTTCTGGACCTGTTTCTTCCAGATGTATTGTGTTCCCAGATAACATCCAACAATGGGAAGGTCACAGATCTCATCCCACCAGGTTTCACTTTTTTCTACTTTTTTTTTTTGTGATTTTCCAGCTCCTTAGACAAACTACAGGTTACAGATTTCAAGCACTGTCACTCCCACATATCTTTGGCTGACTGACAGGCAACAACATTGCTATCGGAACAGGAATATGAAATGCAAGTGGAGAGATAAGCCATTGGAACTGGATCCTAAATGATAGGAGGGACAGCCACCTTGTGGACACATACAGCTTCAGGAGGCACCATTCTTCATTTTATTTTACTTTATAGACTAAATCTGGGAAGTAAATGGAATTATGATACTAAAAACTAACTCTGAGAATCAGAAAGCCAGAAAGACACAGCATCAGCGTACCACAGAGGCAAAGCCAGATCTTGTCATCTTCAGGAACTCCTGAGTCAGCTTTCCATTACACAATTCATTAAAATTACACTATTATAGCAATGGACCATGAACTACTAAGACCTCTGGGTGACATTTTGCTCTGAGTAGAGTTTTACTAACTTCTCAATCACTGTCTTCATCTCATTCCCACCACAAGGAATGCTGTTTCCACCTTCACAGGGAAAAAACCTAACAGCTAAAGACTACAGGTATTTCAAATTAATGGAACTATACAAGACATTGCAGATTTGTCACAATCCTTTTACTCTTCCCTCTCAACATTTCAAATTATGTTTCACCTCCTATGAGCACTGGTGCATATAAAACTGCCACCCCCAAAAGAGCATTCCTTAAAAACAGGCAATTAAAATCTTTCTGCCTTTCCCTGTACAAGGCACATGTAGCTGACAGAAATCTCCAAGTGTCAGCTTACAAACCCATAAAAATATCATGTTTCCCTCTCAGCTCTTGACATCACCACTGCTATCTTTCTATCAAAATACAACATTTTGGTATAATTCATAGCAACTACAAGCTATTTTATTGATGCTACCATCTACCTTTCAGTCCTGTAAAGAACTACTTCTCTGTCATCCTGGAGCTATTCAGGCAGCAGATAAAAACAGTTCATTTCTATGACTCAGATGTCCAGCACTGACTCAGGATAAAAGGGAATGCTGATGCCATCACTGTGAAAAGCCACATTGTGAAAGTATTTCCAAAGCATCACAGGCATGCAACTATTATGTCTTCCCAAAAATGACTGTATTTTTTCATTACAATAGCTTCCTCAGCTAATGTGCATGTGATGAATCAGTTACCAACTGACTGGCTGGATAAGGGAATTGTAAACTTCACAGTGAGGCAGAAACACACTTCTGGAAGGACAGAGTTGCTTTCTGAGTTCTGTGCATGCAGTGGTGAAGGTATCTCTGTCACCTTCATACTTCACAGTCAGTCCATGCTGGCAGTCTCAGATGCATGCCACAATCCTCTCCTGTCAGCTTATGCTGTTTCTCCAGTACCAGAAACTGTTGTGCACAGACTGGTGCTGCCCAATCAAGTTCCTGAAGCTGTTCCCATCTTATCTTTCCCTCTAGTTTCTGCTTTCTCCTAATTAAATTTCATAGTGCATACAGTTGTATAAGTATAGCTGTCCTTTTGTAATGTCTTCAAGGCATCCACGGAACATTCAAGCACAAACAACACAACGTAAGGGGCTAGCTTGCCCAACATAATCTTTTATGATTTGGAAATGTCATTCCAAAAGACACATATAATGTAGTTGGGAAAGAGAAACCATGAGATTTCAGTAGTTCTACAAGTCCTCCCTAACCCTCCCCACCCCAAACACAAGCATGAGATGTTTAGGTACCTCCTGCTACATATTCCAACAGTAAGCAATCCTTTGATGCGAAGGGCTCACATAAACAGTGCAAAGAAGGATAAACACCTATTGCTGAGCATGCAACAATGAGGAAATCTATCACTTGGAAGGGTTAATTAATAATAAACTCAAAGCTGGGTGTTTATTTCTATGACTTTGCATAGAAACAATTACTTTGAAACATTCATATCAGTGCATTCAGCTTTAAAGTACCTCTTCCATTCAGACAAGCCAATGCTTTTGTTTAGTTGGATGAGAAGCGATAAGCCTGCTTGTCAGAACAAGCTAATGAGAGGAACACTTGCTGGTTTGCATCTGAAGAAGGCATTCAGTACAGTTACTTATGTTTTGGGCACAGCTGTTCTACATCTCCATTCATACCCTTGCATTTAGTTACCATAAAGCAACTTGTTAGGGAACAGCTGACGTGAAATTCATCATGGCTTTCTCCTTTTTCTGGAGGACAACAGAGTGACATGATGACACATTTCAACCAGATGACACATCAAGTCTTGAAATTTCAAAAAGGCCCTAGACTTGCTAACTCTGGAGGCCATTCTACGGGGTTAACATGAGAAGAAATTTAAGTTTACACAATAAATTCTCAGCATTCCAAACATTTAAATTATTGAGGCCAAACCTTACTGAATCATATCAGTCAACTTTCTGCTAAGAATAAGCAAAGATATGAGACTGCATGCTTTCACAGATACAATGGATTTAAAACAGAATAATGTCCACAGTTGGTATTAATTTAACTATAACTAGTAATACCACTATACAGCTTTCAACTCAGCTTAACTCTTACAGGCCTTTGAAAAAGTGGACACATATTGCAGATTAATAATTTAAATCTGGAGAGTTCTGAATTAGCTTTCAATATATTAGCTCAAGAATAAGAAGCAGCTCATCATGAAAGCCAAGCAAAAAAGTTGAAGGAGACAATACTAAATCTGTGCTTTCACAGAATCAGAACCAATTTAAACTGTGGTTCAGTTATCTCTGTATTATACTGTAGTAACACCTCAAAAGGTAGAAGATGCAGGAACTGAGTACTCATATCCTGACTCTGAGCTCCACACATGGGCTTGCTGATCAGAGGCAGCTAATTAAATCCCCTGGTAGAAAGCTTATCTCCACTGACACCACTACAAAACTCCTACAGAGCTGTTGGTCCAATATTTTGTCCCTATGTTCACAATTTTGTGTTTAAAACCTAAATCAGTAGCAATTCATCAATCAGGGCCTGAAACAAAGCGGATATAGCCTCTGGATTTATATAATGAACCGGGGGCATAGTGGAGTGCATTCAGATTGAAAGCTCTGTGTGACTGGTTTTTCAGAAAAACCACTTTTCAAGATTCCTGGTTGCTAAGCAGTATTGTCGCTAACAGCTTAATATGCTTGAATTTTTCTCTATGATGTTGATGAAGAAAGAATATCTTTAATAATAAGTCCACCAAAATTACTTGATTCACTAAATGAAACAGTCTAAGCCTAGAGCCAGAAATTACTTTTGAAAAGTGGCATATTTACCTGCTGTGAGACAACGAAGGTGACAGGCACTGCCACTGAGCTCCCTTTTACACTTGTGTTTAGCTATGAGGATGCAGAGTAGGAAAACTGGGCCCCTGACATACAGAGTCAAACGGCAGTGACAGAATCCTCATCCATTTCATGACAGAGGTGAGGAGGGTCAATATTGATCAAATTCATGTTAGCATTTAAAATGCAACAAGCATCCTAAAATCCTGAGAGTTCCTTCTCTCCAGTCTTATGGCAATATAAAATTAAAACATTAATTCTACTGCAGAATTGAAAGAATCTTCCAGATCCTCTTGATGAAAACTTGCTGTGACATTAACTTTCCAAATCAAGAGTTATTTCAGAAAGATTTTCAGTCATTTCTCTTAAATAGAAAATAGAACCAACAAGAGAGAAAAGCCCTTAATGACTTTCACCTTTTTAATGTCTCACTTTGCAATTAACGTCTTTTAGTGGAATTCCACAGGACGTCAAACACTAATTTACTGGTGTTACTGTTACAGGAGGTGGACTAATCTAGCCTAATTTAGTAACCCAGAAGTAAGGTTTCTACTCTAAAATACTTTTCTGCTCTCCTTCTTTAGTCAATGCAAAACCAAAGCTTTCTGCAACAGGGTAGTTTTTTCCAAAACAAGTATGTCAGATGGATCATCCTCTTCAGATGCCCATTTCTCCTCATAAGTTTTCTGAATAACTAATTAAAGTGTGAACGAAACACCAGTACCATGCCCTACTCACAGTTTATGGAGTACGCAGTACTTAAAATTTCAGTAAAATACCTTACTAAATAAAACAAGAGTTTACACATACTGGGATCCTTGTAGACTAATGCATACTCTTTACCATCTGAGATAAGTCATTTGTGTAACAAAAATTGCCTATAAACATCTAATAAGACAAATTATTTGTTAGATATATTTGTGCTTAAAAATAGGTTGGTTAAACTGATGCTTAAAAAGATAGAAATGTAACATTAACCAATGATAATGAAACACATGCACCTCTGAACAACCAATTAATTGATAACATACATTAACATACCTGTTTTATGTTGCTGCTCACCTTCAAATAAGGAAAAATTGCTCCATTGTGCAATGACTAGTAGTTATTGCCAAGTATGTGTGAAAAGCTTTAGTTCACAGTATCTGTATCAGCACTAAAGTAAAACCAGGATAATTAGCTCCTCATACCATTCTAAACTGACTGCACTTCAAATACATCTTCTTTCTTGAGTATTCTTTTTGCTTGCCCTTTGTCTGGACTTTAACCTTCCATTTAGAAAACTGACTTTATTTCTTCCTCTGTTTTGAACTTCTGTAACTTTCTACACATCTCGACCACAGCCATAAGTGATACTCATAAACTGGCCTCTCTTGATTAGGGAAACCATGAAAACTTTCTGAGTTTGTGCTCAAAAAAAGCTCAGGGGAACACAATATGGTGCAAAAGCCATTGAACATCACCCAGAAATAATGAGTCCAAATGGATTTTGTCTGGAAACCATACTGTATTCATATTTCTGCAGCTCTGGCTTAGGATAACTTGGACACTAATTATATGTTGCCAGTAAAGCAGAGCCAAAAGAATTCAATGGATCAGAATGACTTACCAGGGATATTTGTAACAAATATCCCCGATCATCTCCAGACTTGAGACCTCCTAAGAAACAACAGTATCCCTCAATTCTTAAAAAACCAAAGTCTTTCATCAGGTTCCTGCTCAGTACCCCCTAGAGCCAGCAGAAGCAGCTTTAACACCATTTTCTAGTTAAGAAAGAGTATTTTCAGTAATGAATGTTTAGAAACCATATACACAATTAAAATACTAAAATGCAATAAAAAGCTAATGGGAAAATTTCTGTATAACATACTCCATTTAATTTCTTAAATTTTCTTGTAGTAAAACCATTACACAAAATGGACTTTTCTTAAAAGACAAGTCTATCTATTTCTAATCCTGTAGGAGTAAAGGGTAGACAATGAGTTTGGCATTAATAGGAAAAGAATAAAAACAAATTACCTGACAGCAATTACTCTGATTTATTTTGTGGGAAATTTAGAAGTAAAGCAAATTTATTGCTTCAGATATGCTTTTTCTTAGTGATAAAAGATTCAATTGACATTTTTCAAATATTCTTTTTGGTGAACACTGAAATTTTTTTTTGTTTTTTATTTCATATGGATCATAGCAGAAATTATCTTTACTGTTCTCTTTTCTTTCAATCACATAACTCTTTTCATAAACTAATGTCCTGACAATGCTGTTTGGAAAAAAACTAAACATTACATTACACTAAAAATTCTCACATTTAGGGTTGACATAACATCTAACAATTGTGTATATTTTTGTATGGAAATTTTGGGTTTTCCTAAGCCTGTTAACCACTCATCTGGTTGTGAAATCTGCCTTTTTCTTTACTCACAAAATTTGGTGGTTTTTTCCTGCTTGACTTTCTATGATCTTTATGTTAATATTTTGAAAGTAGATTAATTTTTTTCCACACTCTCTGCAATTACAAATTTTTTCTTGACTTTACAAAAAGCTTTGCAGGAAAAGTGCATAAAAATATCCACTGAATTTTACCTGATTATAAAATAAACCTTGTCATCCCTAATCAGCAATAGACTATGCAATCACAGAAAAAAAAATACGGTGTGGGAGTATCAAATTTTCATGTGCTGCAGTGACCACAAGATGGTACAGTGTAAGATCCCAAAGGAAAAAAGGAACAAGGAGGCCAATCTAAAGTCAGACTTCAGCTTGTCCAGGGCACTAATAAGCAGGGTCCTGTGGGATACAGCTCTGAAAGGCCAGAGCCCGGTACAGCTGGGTTATGATCACAGAGAACCTCCTCCAATTGCCAGAATCGTCTGCTCCAATCTTCAGGAAAGCAGGCAGGCACGGCAGGACACCAGTGTGGCTCCACAGGGAAAGCCTGACCAAGACCAGTGCAAAATGGAAGCAAACCAGAGATGGAAATGGAGAGAAGTTACCCAGGAGAAAAAGAGAAGCCCTACCCTTGCCACGCAGGGATGGGGTTTGCAAAGCTCACCTGGAACTGTAAGTGATCCAAGATGTGAAGGGTAACAAGAAGGGTCTCTACAACAGCCAAGGAAATAGGAACTTACTGCTAAATGGAGCAGGCAGCCTGATCAATGACACTGAAAAGGCTGAGGTGCTCAAGGGTTTCTTGGCCTTGGTCCTTAGTGGCAAGGTCTGCCACCCTGGTCCCTAAGAACAGTGACAGAATTTAGGGAACAAGGGTAGACAAAGACTGAATTAGAGATTTCTTAGGAAAGAGGGACCCTCACAAGTTCATGTGGCTAGAAGGGATGCATCTAAAGCTACTGAGGAAGTTGGCTCATGTCTTTTTGAAAGGCCACTGCTTAAGAACTGCAACATCTGTCCAGTGTGATTGTGAAATCTCCACATTTGGAGATATTAAAAACTTGATTTGCCAAGTGTTGAGCTGCCACATTTAATTTTGACTCCACCTCACTTGGAGCAAGAGGTTAGACTGGACGATCCCTAAAAATCTCCCCTGTTCTTGTATACTTTTGTGATCATGCCCATTGCATAACCTATACATTTAAAATGCACTCATTGTTGACCACTGTCATGCTGCTGCTGGCAGGGAAATAAGATTTCAAAACTTCTTCCACGCGCATTCAAAAATGCACATGCATTGAAAAGTTGTAGATGTATTTAATCCATATGAAAACCTTCCATTACACAGAAGAAATTCATTAATTCATGGGTGCAAGTAATTGCTTCTGCTATGGTGTCAGGACTGTACACTGACAGTGTCTAACCATTCCAGGTGTCCCCACTGGCAGGAAAAGAAAGCACTTTGCTTCAAATACTGTAACATAGAACCTCAATACATTTCACTGCGTTTCATCAAAGAATGAGTCTCAGTCAAAATCCCAACAGCAGACATATTTTAAAAGCAGAAGTAGAATTGCAGTGCAAGAAAAGCATCACCAAAAGCTTTCCCTCGAATGCAACAACACTTAATTTGACACTACTTACGTAGTCAATATAATTGGGAAGGGTGAGAATCTTACTGAGTTTCTCATTTGAAGGCAGACAGAGAATCAGCCACACAATAAATTCAGTTTGTCTCAGGTCTCATCAGTCTATTTTCCTTGCTGTTATTACTACATATTTCTGAATATTGCAGAAAAGTGAGATAGAGATCCTAACTCCCCCTAAATACCAAAGAATCAGGGAAAGAATGAAGAAGGTAATATGATCACTTTATGAGGAAGAAAAAGACATAAAAAATGAGTATAAGACCCATTTTTGAGGCTTACGCGGGTGGTCAACACAGAGCACAGGACACCTTTTGCAGTTCTTGGGGTCTACTCATCACAAGAAAAGAAGCTCTTTAGCGAATTGTGTTTGGTAGCTGACTGGCAGGTTAGCACTTTTTGAAAAAAATTCTAAAAATATGTTTTTTCTAATCCCACTAACAGATATAAAGGCATAATCATTGGTGGTATTTTATAGTATTTTTGTATATTCTTGGAAAATTTTCTTCAGAGCTGAATCCCCAGCAAATGAGCACTTGTTTGCTCAAATTGTCATCTGCAGGAGAAGTACAACTGTCACGGCACCTCCAACCCTAATTTCTGTAAGCAAATGTGACTTTCCAAAATTACATGAGTAACACTGAGAACACTTACAGGTACCAGTTCTAAGGAGAGGTACCTGCACCGTTAAAATTTTAGTACCTCTCAGGAATCAACTAGACCCGCCAATTCAGAATTTATTCCACTGCAAAGGAAAACACAGGAAAAAAAGTGGCGTACAGCAACCAGGCTACTGGAATTTAAATAATTAAATTTTAAAAAAACTTAATTACTGACCATTTTTATTTGCAATGCACTAACGTTTCTTGTTACTACAAATGCAAAGTTTATTATGTGAACCACAACATATCTCTTTCTAAATCCTTAGCATTTGATAGTCACTGTCCTTTCTTTCCTTCCACACACCATTACAAATAGTGACATTTCTCCTTTCCTGCATTATCGAGTCACTTTTTTGTCTAATTTTCTGTCCTCTATCTATACAACCCTGCCTGCTTTTTTCACACAAACTCACCTACCTCCAATCCACTCACACACTCTTTGAGCTTCTCTACATATTTACATGCATTCATTGACTCTCAAAAATCACCCTGCCAAATTTTTTTCCTCTTCATATAAGGCAAACCTGACTTAAATTTCCTCAAGTAAAACAATGAACAATAACATAACAGTGACTGGAGCTTCCTTACTCCAGGAATTACCTTTTCAACAATCCATAAATAAAAACTAGAATACTATTCCTCTTTTGATACCCAAGTACTTTGGAGCTGTTGCAGGACTTTATTACACTTTTTCAGCTACCCAGACAACATGGAGGAGACTTCATGTCAGTAATAAAATAACTCAACCATTCTTCGTTATGATTAAAGCAACATTATTTTCTCTTTTCTCAGCCATGAGAAGGCAAGATGTGCTGTACTACTGAATGACTGCACAGGCATAAGCCACTGGGTTCATAGCTTAAGTGACAGGACATCAACTACCTGACAAGGTCGATGACTCTCTCCCTTGGAGCAGTGCTGACTGGCTCATCATTAATCATTATGATTTGATCCCCTGGTATAAGCTTTCCTTCAGAGGGGCCGCCTGCAGAAGAAATTTAAAAAAAAGTACAGGTTAGCAGACCATTCTAAATGCACAGACACATTCTGTTGTTCACACACTACAAGTGGCTTTTTCCTTCAACTAATGGCATGCTTAATACTAAGATTATTTTTGAGATCACCAGCACTTCCTCACCAGGAAAATCTTGAAAGCAAGTGGCTTAGCAGCTTCTACTGGAGATCCTCAAGCTCAAAACCCATATATACCCACCGAAAATAAGGGCTGGATTTCTGGAGGGCCAAAAGAACAACCGTAAGGGGTAGAAAAATGTACAATTTAAGGTGTGATCAACCATACTTTCCTCATCCCTGACCAATGTTTGCCTGATATTTTGTAAGACCACCCTGAGAAGGATTCTTTTTCCTGTAAATAAATCCTGTTTATCTACCGTTAAGATCAGGAAATCTTTTTCCATGGTGTCTACACCAGACCTTCCTTATTGCAACACACTGTTTCCTGTCCCAGGCAATGTAACACTAGAGATCGGAACCATCTTATTCCTCTTTCCTATGAAACATCACTTACACATTTGAAGGTCATTCATAATTTCATATTCATAATTTTCTGTTGGGGCAAAACAAACCTGTTTTCCTCAACTGAAGACAGTAAGTTTTTATACTTCCAACCTCTGAGTCTCTTTTTGTCTGGATTCCTACCACTCGATGAACACAGGTGCATCCAAAAGCATTGCCATATTCAGTTGGACATGGATATTTGGCATTTGCCTGAATAGAAAATCAGTCATGTATATGTCTATGAGTTTTGAATTCAGACATTGCTGAAATTCACGGAGAGTTTATGCTTTATAAAATGCACATTATACTTCACTTCTCAGCATGATTACATGCCCAGAAGGTGGTGTGATATTGCAATTCCTAATGAAAAGATATATCCTCTCTAGTCTCTGTCTTTAAACTCTGCAATGATGATATATAAAAATCAGAGTAATACTACCAACAGGGAGATAAAGTCTTAAAAGAAAATTTCTCAGTATCAAAACCAATTTATTCAACAACTGAGCTAAAGCTGTTCCTTTCCCTTGCTTTGAAAACTTTACTCCACTTATATATCCAGCATAAATGGATACGAATCCATGTAGGAAAATGTTGTCCTGAGCTCATATTTCCCCCTATTCACTTGGAACAGAATATAATAAACACATTTTACAAACTTTATCATAGAACTACATTAATAATACCAAGTTGAGAGATATAAACTGTATGGATTTCGTTCAACTATAGTTCCACTGCTCACTTCGTGTGAAAGCAATACAAATGTAATCAATGCACACACAAGGCTAAATGACATCAGAACTCCACAAGGTTGATTTTGCCTCTCCTCTGCTCTCTATGGGGGTTCTGGAGAACATATCAAACAAGAGCAAAGTCAAATCCCTGCCCTTGGCTTCATGGCAATTTTGTATAACAAGTGAACTTTTAAACATAGAGAGCAGAAGACTTCTGTTTCAGAGACTAGTTAGTCCCAGGCCTGATCCTTCCTAACTTTTTTGATTTATTTTGACCTGGCTTCTAATCACATAGTTATACAAATGTATCCACAGGAAAAAAAAAAGAAAGAAAATTAAAGAAAAGAAAAGAAAAAGAAGCCAGCAATATCATCCTCTTTTTCAATAAGAAATATTGGTTTTAGGAACCTAGTTCTCCTTGGGAAGCTGATGATAAAAAGAATGAAAAATATGTAAGTTTTAATCTCACAATTCAACATACCTCTTGAAAACACTGATTCAATGGTAATGAAGGTGACAGCAAGCCAGTATAAAGACAATATAAAGATAACACAGAGAAGATCCTCTTTCCTTGAATGAAATGGGTTAACTTTTTTCAGGCAAACAATAGTAATGGCTCAGAGCAATAACTCCAAACTGGCTTTTTGTTAACACATTTACATAACGTTCAAAAATGAGTGTGAGGAAGGAACCCACTGAATAATAATATAGGGCTTAAAATTCTACCTAGTATTTGTGATTACTTTGTCTGCATGAATATTTCCACAGTACTCAACTTCATAACTGTATTTCCTCTTAGTGGACTAAGTCAAAGTTTTCTTCTGGGGTCAGGTGGGGAAAACATACCTGGTGTTACTGAGCGTACAACAACTGGCTTTTCACTACCAGCCACAAACCCAAATCCTAGTACAGGATCCCTCCTCATTTCCACTTTCCGAGGGGCTGGAGGGGTTATTTGGCAGCTCTCTATTCGAGGGTCTTCAAATGTGGCTGATTGTGTCATGTGACTGTGAAAAAAAAAAAAAAAGATGGAAAAAGGAAAAAAAAATCATTAAAACATGATTTTGTGGTATCTACTTGAGCCAAGCAATTTGTGCAACGATATGAGATGAATATCTGAAAGGTTCTCACTAGAGGAACTAAAACATCAACTTAATAATTTTCTATTAGATTTTCTTATGCATGAAGTAATAATGCTGCTGGCAGTTTCAAATACTAATCAATAGTATCAGGTTATAAAGAGGTCTCTTTTTGACAGCACACTTTTAATCATACGCCATATATGAAAGAAAAATAACCCGACAATAAAGCCTTTGTCATCTGTGCTTGAATTTTTCATCCTTTATTTTTTGGAAGGGAAAAATATTAGCAGTGACCTATTCGTAATGTAAAAGACAACAATTAGAGATCACCAACCTTTTTTAAAAAAGGACACACAATTAAATTTGGTTTTCTACAAGTTTCTGTGTGGAGTCCTCTCAAACAGACCACCTAAGGCACACGTAGTAGCTCTGTATTTACTGCTTGGGTAAACTCTCCAAAGTCACTTCAAACTGTCCCAGAGTACAAACACACAAGCAAAAAAAGATACTAAGATAATATGTTAATCTGGAATTACTAAAATACTTTCATCTACAGTGTTATGACAAAGATTATTTATTGGACAAGATTGTACATATTGTACAGCATTGTACATATTTATTGTAGAAAAAAATTCTCATGGCTGGAGAGAAAGATCTTGACATTTCAAGCAAAATATGGAAAGGATGAAAGCTATCCAACTTCACATATCCATGAAACAGGTAATGGTTTTAAAGCATAGAGATTTAAAATTAACATTAATAAGCACTGAAATGTGGCTGATGCTGCATGTAGTCAGAACCACAACATACTTTGCATTTTCCACCCAATGCCTCGAGCTCCCTGCTGAATCACAGCAACCAATTCCCAGTGCCAATTAGACAGACAAACAGACCACTCCAGTGTTACACCCTTCCAAACTCCATCAAATGAACTCATGTGCTCCAAAAAACATAGCCACCACTGCAGGCAACAAGCAATAACTGGTCAGCGTAGAGTGATGACAGACTACAGCTCATGGCATCAAGTTAGTGCAGTCTTGACAGAGCTCACAGCATTTGTTTGAAGTTGCCTAGCCAAGAGTTAACTCTTCTTTCATCTTCAAGAGACCATAAGTCTGCAGGTGCTGAACCAACTCTAGCTCCTGGCGGATAAATGCAGTAGACAAATGAAGCCAAGTCTCAAGCCCACCTGCAGAGAGGGCACAGGCTCTGAAAAAGCTAACACTGAACTGCACATCAGACAGGTAGATATCCCTGCAGCAGTAGGCAGCAGCATCAGTTTGAAAGGTGGTGTCCTCATAATTAATTAACAATATGAAAGTTAAGTAATTTTCCCACATCTTTGATAATTTCATATGTAACATGTTACAACATAAGAGTTAAGGAGCGTACCATGCAACCAGCATTGTTGCCTTCACTTCCTTTCCCTTTTTCATCTGCAAATACAATTCCCTGAAGAACTCCAAACAGGCAGTCCAAAAGGAGAAAGGCATCACTGAGAGATCTATTTTCAGCATCAATGACACTCAAAATCTGCTCTGATCTTTCCCCAATACATACACCTTGGGCATGACATCAATTTCCATTCTCTCCATGTTCTGCTTCATTACTGATACAGCAGCAAAATCTCAGTAAACTCTCAGTGGGAGTCTATTTCTGTTACTGGATTTTTCTAGGGCTTTTCTTCAAAGAAACTCTCTATCCCCATCACCAGATTCAGTCTGCCTAAGAGTAACATGCTGCCTTTTAATGCATAGGATCAGAGGCAATAGAAGCTACTTTCTTACAAAAATAGGAGCACAAGAGAATATCTCTGTGCTCTCCTATTGGCATAAAGTGAAGTCAGCAAAGAAAATGTATGTTTTTTACTAGCTAGAATATCACATCTGATACTTTATTCTCCTCTTCCTTCTCCTTCTGTTTCTCCAGGTTTTATCAGTTTATTTTAGATAAATTTCTACTGTTCATTTCAAATGAACTGTTAGAAACCCCATATAATTTTATGCAGACTTTCTAAGGAATCTATCTTCAAGACCTTTCAGGCACCTCATCCTCATAAATTCCTATTTAAGACTTTTGCTTCTAGATATTCAAACAATTTGTCTTTCTAATGAGAAATTTTCTGAGGTGTCACTGGTATTTCAAAAACTATCTATTTCAACTTGTGAACTTTGTTTTGGTAGAAAATATGAAACTCTGCATTTGTCACCTCTTTTAGATGACAGCCTTACTAAACTCCCCAAAAAGTTAAGATGTTCAATTTAATAATTTCTTCCTAATAGCTCTTTCAATTTTTGTAATTGGAGCACTACAGACCCCAAAAGGAGAGCCTTCTGTCTGTACAGAGAAAATGCTGTATTTACAAGCAACTTGAAAATACCATTTGAGCCTTTTAGAACCGATTTCCTGCCATTGTACCTCCTCTCTCTTCAAGCACTTGTGTAGCCTGGTTTAAAAACTAAATCATGATTGAAAGAAATCCAAAACAACCCCAAACCCCCCACCAACAGCTGCACCTCAGAGAACAAATTCTAAGAGGAGACATGGAGATTTGCTAAAAAGAGCAGCCCTTCTACTGGATATATTGCTCCAGGCCTTGCATTGGCTGGTACTGAGAATCTGCAGCAGCACAGCATCAGTTATTCAAAGCATAAGCAAGAGGATCAGCAAGGAACAGTCCATCATGATTCTGAGTGGCGCAGCAGACACTATTGATTTCTAAGGTTATCCACTTTGAAATAATTCAACTAAAAAGCCTTCGCAGCTCACGCTTCCACAGCTTGCTGCATCAGATATTCTTTTGTCATTCAGTATGTTGGAAGTGCATTTCAAGAGAGCAGCAAGATACATGAATATGATCCCAGAAGAGATTAGAGGAATACTCAAAGCTTTGTGTGATGGTACATTGACAAACCCACTTCCTCCTGTGGCTAGTTCATTATTGAGATGCCAGTTGTAGCACCACAGTTCAAGACTAATTTGAATTTTGCATTAATTGGAAGTATTTGATCTCCATCTCAGCTATGGAAAATATTGACATCTGCAGAATAACTATGCTAAGAGTTCTAGACCAGAATCTAATAAACTTGGACTCAAAACAGCCACTTTAGGGAAGCCTACACAGAGCATCATTTACACTGTGAAACATCTTGTAAGAACAACTGCCACACTGGAAACTTCCCGTTTGCTTCAAACACAGTAAAAATGTGTTTAGATGGCACAGTGCTTAGACCATACCTAAAGATTTACTTTTCTGAACAAAAATGGAAGAAAAGGAAAAAGCCTGAGATCGTAAGCAGGAACCATTCTTTCCACATACACAAGCTGCCCTTAGGTTGCCTTTTCAAAGAGAGACACTTATTTCCTACCATTTTCAGTGGCTGAGATGAGTCCCTGCTTTACAAAAGGCTATCTTCTCTGATGCACTTGTAAGCAGTGGGAGACAGCTGTTATTATTCAGGAAAGTAATTCTTAGAGAATTCCTTGAACAGAGATTTTTATATACCAGACTCATCTGAGAGATAAACTACCAGCTAAGGAAAATCATAGCAGAAGTGCAAGTCCAAGCACTTGCTCTCAAAACCTCTCTGAGGCAAATGCTCTACTCAGAAGATAATGGAGGAAAGAAGAGAGAAGGCATCTGAGCATGCATGCACCAACACACAGAGGAGAATGGAGACATTGCAAGTTGGCATGAAGTCCACATGCACACTCACCCACAAGGGGGCTTACAGTGAGCAAAGAGGAAGAAAACGAGGAAATGGAAACACCTTGGGAAACACTGATTGGCTGCAACATGGCAGCCAGCACTTGCAAACACAATTCATCTGCCCAGGATATTATGAGGAGCCTAATGTAGCATGCACATACCCAAATTCATGCTTGGCTTAAGTCAGAGGTGTGGTTTAAGGCTGGCACTTTGAATCTTCACATCATTAGCTTCACATTTATTAATTTATAAATATTTTCCAAAGAAAAATTCATAGCATTTTCCTCATTCAAATTACAGATTGAATAATTCAAGGTATATCTAAACAAAGACTATAGTCAAGAGCTTGCTTTAATAATGCATACTAGTAATTCAAAACAAAGTATCTGAGCACAATGTTTTTTCAACTTCTGGATTTTGACATGTCATTCCCTGATACTTAGGGATTAGTGGGCTAATTCTCAGTTTTCTCTGGCAGCTAAGAAAGCTTGAGCTTAGCAGGCTGAAATTTGCTGTGCAGGAGTTTGCATTCCCACAGGAAAATTCTTAGGGCTTTAATTCTTCTAAGAAACTGAAAACTATGGCATGAATGCAGTGACCCTGGTTATGCTGAAAATTATTTTGGAAATATGTTAAGAGAGACATGGGAACAACTTTAGCTCCAATATGAACAGACATCAAAAAAAAAAAGAGCAGAAAAAGTGATATCTCAAGCCAACTTGAATACAGTTGCACACCCTCTAAAGCAACAGCAATCAAATGGCTTTTGCATTGTATTTTGACAGTGTGAGACAGGCTTATTTTTGGTGTTTCATTTTGTATTCTCCTATTACAGTTTGTTTCAATTACATCACAGGTTAACACCAATTCACAATTTTGAGTGGTTCCATCCTTAACTTTTAAATAGTTACAATCTCTCTGCTATACAGACTGATTTACCTACAAAATAGACTCTTTACTTGAGACATAGCAGGTGTGATCCTGGTCAATGACGGAGGAGAGTATGTGGAAATGTCAAACCACTCATGGCCTGATGAGTGGAAGTAGGTGAGGAGGATGTATAGAGATAAGGATGTTTTATGAAAGGTTTAATTCAGAAACAAAGCCACTTCATATTGAGCATGTTAAATCCTGTCTCATTAATTTGGAGGAGGTGGAGGATCTGCTTTGTTGATTGCAGTTGTGATTTACAACAAGATCTATGCAACTTAAGGACACTGAACAAAACTTCATTTACAACTGTCCATCTGAATCCCTGAGACCATGAGCCTCAGCCCATCCTGCCCCAAAACTACATCTTGGTTCATATTCTATGCAGAGTCTTGGGTTGTGCACTCAAAAAATGTCTGGGAGTTGCAAAAGCTATTGTTGCAATACAAGAAAGCAAACTTGATTCTCATTCAATCACTCTTCTTCAGGAACTAGCACTAAATAAAATGGTTTGAGACATGAGACAATATTATGGAGACTGATAACAACGTGAGTGAATTTTATATTTTTCTGTTTGATAATCTGGAAAGACTACCAAAACAACAATGACAGTTAAAAGAGAACTTTAGTAGGTGAAAGTAAATATGCAAAACCTCGAGAAAATAAAAAAAAACCCTGATCTTTATTTATCTTAACTAGTAGCTAAATATGAAAAATAATTTCCTTTCTTCCTGGGACATCTCAGTACACCCCAAATTAATTTATGTTCTCCAAGAAATCCCTCAAGAATTATTAAGAATTAGAACACAAGTGTCAAAATCATGCATCAACTTTATCTGCCTTCTATTTGAAAATGGTATTTCAAGAAAAAAGTGCCCAAGTAGTTATTACATTGCTAAGTAAAACCGCTGCTCCTACAGAGAATCTGGTGGCTTGACAATCCCTTTTTTGCTCTATTTTTTCAGGAAAACAGAGAGTCACTCACAGCTCTGGAATTTTTTTTAGACATATTCAACAAAAACCTATTTATTTTCAGCAGTTCAAAAGGAGTCAACTTTTAAAAATTCAAGAAAATATTCCCTACATTTTCACTGGTTTTGTGCAGGTGTGTATACTGAGAATTCAGTATCACAGGCACAAAATATAACTGGCAAGATTTATCAGATTTTTTTTTATTCTTTCTTTCTGGGACTACTTTTCTGCCCCAGTGTCAATTCTATTTTTTTTATAAGCTTCTTCAACAGTTAAATCCTCCAAAGTCAGGTCATTTTATAACACCCTAGAAATGTTTGGCATATGCCATCTGGATGAACATATGGTAAAAATGTAATTAGAAAGAAAAAGGTTTTCTGGTTTCAGAAGAAGTTGGTGACAGTTTTTTTGATAAAAATGGATACAGGGAAATCTGACACATAAAAAGATTTCAAAATCCACTTTGCCACTGTTGGGCATGATTTGCAAGCTAAAGTAAGGCAAAGTGAAGCAAAATTGCAGTGAATAAAACTGACATGACTACAAATTTAGAAGGCTAAAAAGATTTATGCTGGGAAAAATACACTGAGAATATAATTCACAATGACAATTAGCACTCATAATATTACATGTGTAATCTGTCAGTGCTTCTGCACTCTGCCTATACTGTATATGATTGTTACATATTGGGAAGAAAACAAACTTCTACACCTGAATCCCACAAAGACGTGGAAATAAACCACAAACCCCAGCTGCAGACTAATAGTTGTTTGGTTTGAGTTTTATATCTACAGATTACCAGAGAGGTTCTTCTTTATTTTTCTTCTCTCAGGATGGCCACGAACATTTCAAGAGCTCATGATAAACACTGGATTTCCTGCCATCGGAATTGGGATGGAACTTTATAGGCACCAGCCAAATAGCAGAAATTGCATAGAAACATCTCAGTGCAAACTGGTGCAGAGAGGGACAGGAAGGATGGGAAGGAAAAAGAGCATGGAAGCCTGCAGAGATGAGCTATGAATATTTGAGTTAAAGAATGAAAAATCAGGCAAAAAGAAAAATAAATACAAGTTGTAAATTTGTTAGAAAAACATATGCTAGAAAAAAAAAATCTCAAAGGAGAACCTCTCCCAAAGAAAATTGGAGGTGCAGCAACGCTGGCCACCTGAATGCTGGAATTCCCTCCCCCATAAGCAGAGCATGATACCAGCCTCTGCCTGACTTACATCCTGAAATGTGCCGGCAACATGAGTGTGCCATTGATGAGTACATACAAATTGCAGCCATGCACATGCAGCATATAATGAACATTGACAGTCCACTCTCTTAATGCACAATTATGCTTTTACACAGTGCTGAATGGCAATTTTTGCATTCATTTTCTGTCCCAGCAATCTTTTACCACCTGGGTGACAACAGCTTCAGCAGAAATACTCTTGATTTCAAAGTCTGTAATAGGAAGGAGGTTCAGGGGCCCAGTCCTGAGCAGGTTTTGATAGCCAAAGGAAGCTCACAAATTATTCATATGTACTAGGCTCTTGGACGAAATTATGGATGAAGAGTGAACTGCCTCCCACAAGCAATTTCAGGGCAAGCCCTGTGCTGGAGCTGTGCAGACACAGGGTAATGCAATTGTGGCAGGGAGCAAGACAGTAGAACTGGCCAGTTAGGCCTTGCCTTTTCCTGGAATAGAGATTTAGGACCTTACAAAGTCACTAACATTTCCCTCCTAAAAGGAGCCTTTCCAAAAGTCATGCATATGCAGCTTGAACTGGTGGTACAACATAGGAAAGGAGAGTATTTGGCCACCTGCCTGGCCCAAGTCCTTCATGAAGGAAATGGTGAGAGATATTTTTGTCAGAAATCAGAATTACTGGCTTTCCTCTAGGGCAGGAATTTCTTATTGGGTTAGGATATGAAGTACATCTTGTTTTTTTCCCCACAAAAAGCATTTTTCTCAATGTAATCTGAGCAACTCCATTTAGGATAGTGAACTACTCTGAGGCCTTTAAAGATGAGCTGAAATGCAGCTTTTCATTATGTTCTGCACATGCATCAATAAACCCTGTTGCAACTACAGACATAGGAAAGGGAAAAAAACTACCAAAAACATTTACTGAGCTGCAAATACACAATAAATCTATTTGGGCTGAAAATGTCCTCTGGAAAACAGAGTGAACAATTCCTATTCATCCTGCTTTAGAGAGGTTTTATGCTAACCCTGTCAATAGCAATCTGTCGGCTCCTGCCTGGCTCAGCTCTGCAGCAAACAGCACAGATCTGTGCTGAGGGCCGCCAGCATCTCATCCAGCAAGAAAAAGGAGCTGCCATCTCCAACTCAACATGAACAATTTGTCCAACTGAAATGTTATAAAAAGAATGAAGGAGGAGAAACAGCATGGAAATAGCTTTTAAGATGCTGATTAGATTAGGAAAGCTACTGTCTGAAAAGATCTGGTCTGGTGCAATGCTGGAGGCTTGCTCCAACATGCACATGTTGCTCTCTGTAAACGCTAAGTGTGGGTAACTGGATAATGTGGCAAGAAAACAGAATCCAGATTTAATGTGGCCATTGTAACCCCCTAGTACAGTTGGGCTTGGCATGAACAAAGAGCTGAAAAATGAAAGCCTCTGCTTCAGCAGCTCTGTACCTGCCTAGCTCCTGGGAACTCAGTACTGTTATGAGCATATGGAGATAAGCAGAACAGAAGTAAAAGCTCTTTGTTTCTCCTTTTGAACTTAATCTTCCTCATTCCTTCAGCAACTGAATGGAAGAGCAAGTCACAGAAAGGGCTCTGAATTATCTACCCTTTTTCTTCCTTTTCACAGTTTACAGTGGAGGACTCCTGAACCAAAACTAGCCCTTCTGGTACCACATCAGCCCAGCATTTCACCCATTGCCCCTTCTGCAAAGCGCAGCCTTTCTCAAGTGGAAACTGAACATCAGCTGGAAGTGGCAAGTCAGATGAAACAGCAACACATGGGTTAGTAGATACACAGGGCATGCTCAATACTGCAACTGCTTGGCTTGTTCACAGTCAAGTATTTAAAGATTCAAGGATATAAACTACCATATCATTTTGATCAGTACAGCTCTCTGCACTCAGAGGTGGGTTGAGGAGTTGACTTCAGCAAACACAGCAACCTGGTTAGAAACGTGAGTTGATCCAAGTTCAGGGGCACACAGGGAAGCAGTCAGTACACCAGTACAATAAGCTGTCACCAGTTGCCTATGCTGGGTCTAAGTTCTCTTCACTGGAAATTTGAGCACAGGAAAGCTTAGAAAGTTGCTTTTATAAAGATGTACAACTTCTCCACTGACACAATGAACTCTTTCATTCTCCGGCTACCAGACAGAAGAGAGTTACGTAATGGGACAGGAGTCTGCAAGTAACCAAGGTTGATGAATTTAAAAGATTTTCATAATAATTCACAAAAGTCCAAAAATCAAGCCTCCATTTTCTGTTACTTCACAGTCAGTCCTCAAAGAAAATCTCTTATTCTGTAAAAGCTCTGGAGAAGGTCTTCAGGACAGAGAGGAAGCCGAGAAACCATCTTTCTTTCTGATTTCTTTTAACAAATACAGATAGAGAGGATTACTCTTCTTGACTGCTGATTTGGGAGCATGCCATTATGACTCCACAGCAAATGCAAAACAAGAAAGAAAACTTAATTGAAATAATAACAGAATGACAGATTGCACTGATGGGAGCTGAGGCTGCCAGATAGAGCTGTCATGCAAAAATTAAGCATAGGATATTGAAAGGAGAAAAAAATCAGAAGTGTTTGATCTTTTATTTTTCCTGATAGATTATTCTCTATACTTCAGCACAACATGGCTGGATAATTTTTCTGGGCTTACTTTTTCATTACAAAGTAAGTTGCAAACCTTTTTAAGTGAGAGCACTTCCAATAACCACAGGATATTTTATACACCTTATAAATAGGGATGCTGTACATCATATGGCAGCTTCATGACATCCAAGTAGCTTTCACTGTGGGTAATTTCTATTCACCCACAAAAATCCCCAACTACCAATCCATTATGTTTCACAGTATCTGTAGAAATATTATTAAAGACAATGTGCATGGTAATGATGTATAAGAATTACTACTTCTTTGCATTCACAACTGCCAGCAAACTTCCTCAGGAGGTGAAGGAACAAAAAAGCAACATTCAACATTTCAAAACAAATGTGTTAGGGTTAAACTGGATTGACAGATCCTCTAGAGAAGCCTATTAAGATAGAAACTCTCTACTTAAAGGTAAAGAAAAAGGTGAAACGCAAGTGTCATTTACAGCAACCTGGACACACACACACAAAAAATTGCAATGAAAGTTGCAGCCAGGCTGATTAGCACATCAAATCTTCCTGTTCAGCTCTAGAAGTCCCAGCTCACTGTAAACAGATAGTGGAAGCTCTTAAATAAGGCAAGCAAACTAAATGTGCTAGAATGGGAGTTTGAGCACTGTGGAATGAGGGTCATGGGTTCTAGTGAAACTATCTGATTTCAAAGCCCAAGCAAGTGAAAGAAAATGCTATGTTAGGGTCTCAAAAAAGAAAAGGGTATATAATCAGATGAAGCTAGAATGTTTTGTCCCAGCCAGTGGCCAGGTCAATACAACAGAACAATATACACTGAACACAAAATCCTACATGTAAAGTATAGGAATTTATTGAGAAAGTTATTAATCAGCCAATTCCTTGCTCATCATTAGTAATATTACTAATATATCAAATATTTACAATATTAATGATGCATTTTAATATAAATGCCAGAATGGTTTGGGTTGGGACAGACTTTAAAGTGGATCTAGTTCTAATCTCCCCTGCCACTGGTACTTGCTCAAAGCATGCCCAGATATGCTCAAAGCCCCATCCAGCCTGGCCTTGAATACTTCCAAGGCTGAGGCATCCACAGCTTCTCTGGACAACCTGTTCCAGTGCCTCACCACACTTTCAGTACAGAATATCTTTCTAATATTTAATCTAAACCTACCTTTCTTCAGCTTAAAGCCATTAACTCATGTTCTGTCCCTACATGCCCTTATAAAAGGTCCTTCTCCAGCTCTCTTGTAACCTCCTGTTGGTACTGGAAGGCTGCTCCAATGTCTGCCTGGAGCCTCCTCTTCTCCAGGCTGAGCAGTCCAACTCTCTTAGACTGTCTTCATAGGAGAGGTGCTCCAGCTATTGGACCATCATTGAGGTCCTTCTCTGGACTCAGTCCAGCGGGTCTGTAACATTTATTATGTATGCAATTGTTGAACATTTCCAACCTTTTTGTTCATTTTAGCAGTTTCTTACAGGAATCATAATTTTACATGAAGTTCCTATGAAGTTTAAGACACTAGAATTGTACTCTTATCCCACAGAAAAAAACCAAACCTTTACAACTTATGAAATGAAACAGGAAATGAATAGGCAGTGAGTTGTGTAACTCTTGTCTACGCAGTGACAGTCACAGTCCAGTGTTTCATCAGCAGAGCAAAATGACCAAAGCAGAGAAGAAAGGTATTTAGATATATATTCTATTTTAATACTGCATTTTGTTCTTCTACTATTCTTCCTCTTTTGCAAATATTTTTTCCAATTTTTAAGAGAAATATAGTACTTTGAGAAAAACACAACAAATTACTGAATTAAGAAATGAAATTTCTTTTGCAGTACATGCAGCACATACTGCTTCATGATCTTCCCATTTTCCAAGTATAAACAATACAGACTAGAGATCTGGAAGGTTTTTAAATAGGCATCTTGATTTTGATGAGGCAGAAATAAAAAGATTTTTAATACAGTAGTTTTGTATTTTAAAAAGAACACATGAAATTCAAGTTTAATTAACATCACTTTAGAATTGTCACAGTCATGAAAAATGCAGTCTTTGGACATGTGTTAATCACAACAAATAATAGAAGACAAGAAAGTAGCATACATATGATTAATGTCAGAATGTTCTAAAAATTTTTCTACTGGGAGATGATTAAGTTTTACAAGCTTCACCTTTGAACTCTGATCAACATCTTTGAAACATTTATGAAAACAATGTGCAATTCTGTAACTGAGAACTCACTTTTCCCTTTAATCTTCATAGAGGGCACCAAAACCAGAGAAAGTTATTGTCACAATCAGCCCTATTAGGGCAATATTTTTTTAAGTAAACCACCACAAAACCTAAGTAAGTGTTGAACTACACACTTGTTTAAACATCATTCGCAAATGATTACATAGCAGTAGCTAAATTAAGGCCAATACTATCCCCCATTAAGCTGCAGTCTCTACCATGAGGCTAAATCAACTTTGTAGGAAACATTTCAGTGATGAAGACCCCAATTTACTACGTAAATTACTATCACTATGTAGGGCATTCTATAAAACAACGTTTTTCTAGTTAGATAACAGTTCCCGTGGTGAGGCCACACCTTGAGTACTGTGTCCAGTTCTGGGCCCCTCAGTTCAGAAAGAATATTGAGGTGTTGGAGCGAGTCCAGAGAAGAGCAACAAGGCTGGAGAAGGGACCGGAGCACAAGCCCTATGGGGAGAGGCTGAGGGAGCTGGGGTTGTTTAGCCAGGAGAAGAGGAGGCTCAGAGGTGACCTCATCACTGTCTAGAACTACCTGAAGGGAAGTTCTAGCCAGATGGGGGCTGGTCTCTTCTCCCAGGCACTCAGCAATAGGACAAGGGGGCATGGGCTTAAGCTCTGCCAGGGGAAATTTAAGTTGGATATCAGAAAAAAATTCTTTCCAGAGAGAGTGCTCAGGCATTGGAATGGGCTGCCCAGAGAGGTGGTGGATTCACCATCCCTAGAGACTTTTAAACGCAGATTGGACATGGCACTGAGTGCCATGATCTAGTAAATGGACTAGAGTTGGACCAAGGGTTGGACTCGATGATCTCAGAGGTCTTTTCCAACCCAATCGATTCTATGATTCTATGATTCTAAAGCAGTTTAATTTTCACAGAGCAGCACTGAACCATAGCGGCCTTTTAAAACATAGGGTAGAATTTAAACTGCATGGCATGGCACATGGGAAGGAAACAAAAAACTGAGGGAAACATCTGCCTAATTTAAGCCCTTGACTCTTTAGAAAATATATTGTGGCCTCATTTTAGAGTCCACACAAAGCATACTGAACTTTGTTTCTGAGTGTCTGCTACTACAAAAAAAAAAAAAAAGAAAGGAAAGGGCATTTCTACTAAGGAATGAAAAGCCAAGCCAAATTGACTTTGGTCAGAGCCTACTGCTAGAGGGGAACCAGAGAACTGTGTTGTCACTTACATGGCACATAAACTGATATCAGAGCATGTCAGAGCAGCCTAATGCACTTTGGCTGAAATGGGAGTCAGGCCTTCAGAAGCAGCTGTTTAAATCACACTTTGCCAGAAGAGCTGCTCTAAGCCTGCAGTCTGAAGGACCCTTACATTAGAGCACCTGCCTGACCAGAAGCTCCAGGGTAATGCTGTCACTCACCCAGAAGGACATTCCCTATTTTTAGAGCTCAGCCACCAGTCTGAGGTCCTAATGCCTTCAATGCCACACTGTGCCCTAATTCTGGGGACATGTATGGACTCATCTCCAGCAGCTTGTGTTGGCCAACACTTGCCTATCAAACCACAAAGACTTCACAGTGGTCACCAACATCCTTCAGCTTCAGCATGTTAAACACTACAAACTCAGCAACGCCTATATACACACTCACACAAGACACTGAGGTGCTCGGGCATGACCAGAGAAGGCGAACAATGACAAAGCTGGTTAAGGATCAAGAGCATGACCTTTATGAGGAGCAGCTGAGAGAGCTGGGGGTGGTCAGTCTGGAGAAGACTCAGCGGAGATTTTAGCACCATTTGAACAGAAGTTGTAGCAAGGTGGGGACCAGTCTCTTCTCCCAAGTAACAAACAATGGGACAAAAGGAAATGGCATCAAATTGTGCCAGGGAAGGTTTAGATTGAATATAGGAAAAAATTCCTACCAAAAGGTTTGTGAAGCATTGGAACAGGCTGCCCAGGGAATCAGTCAATCCTGGAGGTATTCAAAAGATGCGTAAATGTGGCACTTGGAGACATGATTTAGTGGTGGACTTGGCAGTGTTGGGTTGGACTTGATAATCTTGGAGGTCTTTTTCAACTTAAATGATTCTATAATTCTATTCTATTCTACAAATAATATCTTTGCTGACATATCCAGGAATTATGCAGTTCTTAGTCATGTCACAGACTGCAAAGTGAAATGAGGAAATCACTTTTTGAACATTTCATACACCAATTTTTAATAGAATAAGAGGTCAGTCTATGTAGGAATCACAAATTCCTCAAAAGCACAACATTTCTTTACATCATTACTCAACCAACCAACCTTTCTATTTTCAGATCACATATTGTCTATAAATGGAACACATTTTCATCAATTAATCATATAGCATTTTTATTTAACAAAATATGCAAGTCAAATTATTATTTCAGAAATCAAGAACTCAGAAAGATTACTCATTCTGCCAAGAAGTTTAACTTCAAAAACTACATAGTTTACATTTGGGGGTAGGAGAGAAAAAATATATAATATCTGGAAATTAAGTTACTCTCTAAGTTCTGTCTTGAAATGTGAGTCATACATTCTCACAATTTGTTTAAAACAACTGGAAAAAAAAAAGAAAAGCAAAGGTGACCACTATTTTCTAAAATTAATTAAAACATCTGGAAAGAAAAAACAAGTCTTCTTTAGCAATGGATAAGTAAGCTACTCACTGTTTTAGTAAACTCTACTTCTCTACCACTTACATTCATAAACACAAGAAACAGATGTTGAATAAGTTTTAACATTTTCAATAAGATTCATATTCTTGTAGAACATGGTTTACAATTTACTTGCTATTATGGAAAGAATAAGATCCACTAAAGCATCAACAATTCAGGAGACATTATGTCTGACCATTATAAATTTGCTGTTAGTGAAAGAGTAGGAATAAAAGAATGCATTTTAGAAGGGGTCTCAAGCTTCTGCACCCACATTTTGTGGAGTTATGTAGGTTATTCTATTGCCAGTTGCAGGATTTGTATTTCTACCTCTCAATTATGGCCTAATGCAAATACATAAAGCTTTGGAAACAAAAAAGCAAACAAAACCACAAAAAATTGCAACTGCAGATAAATTAGAAAATGTTCTGCAATAAATCTTTTTGTTACACTTCTTCAGTGAAATTTCTCCTAAGACAGAAGGATAGGAAAATTAAACCACTTTAAAATAAACATTTTCTCTTTAAAATATAGGTAGAAACCTGGCACCAATTCAGAGTACTTAGGTGTGAAAGAAAAGTGCCATCCTCAGTGGCACCATTTGAGTGGAGAAAACAAGAGCCAAATCAAAAGCAGCAGCTAAACCCCAGGCCACACATACAATCTTTAAAGAGCAAAGATGGGAGAGGGAAAAAAACCCACCAAGGAATGTGAGTATGCCAAGTCCAGGATGACATTTTTCATGGTCAAACCATGCAACAGAAGGAGGAATGAGAAGGAAAGGACAGTTGGTAGGGATGACATCAGAGGAGAAGCCACTCATCAGCAAACCTATCTATTCCTCTTAATTGTGTATAGCGAGGAAAAAGTGTTGTTA
Organism: Pithys albifrons albifrons; assembly: GCF_047495875.1. NCBI lineage: Eukaryota > Metazoa > Chordata > Aves > Passeriformes > Thamnophilidae > Pithys > Pithys albifrons. The sequence goes on from NC_092458.1 coordinate 11,262,199, forward strand.
CTGCCAAGATGAAATTCACAGTCAAACTTGTGGACTACTGGGAACACTCCATGTTATACCTGTGACATTACAGTCTCCCAGTGCAGGAAAAATTACAAGGAAAACTACAGAAGTTTCTGTAACTTCCATAACTTACTTCCAGCCTCCTCCCAGAGACTGACAAAATACCAACTTGTTCTTCTCCTACCAGGATGCTTTCTTACAAGCTTAACACAAACATCAATCAACATTTCATTCCTTTCTGAACCCACAGGCAGTCTGACTTAGAGTAAGATCTGAGTCAAACTTAGCCCAGGCAAGACAAAGGCAGTCTTTATGGGAAATAGAAAAACACTAGGAAGTCTTGGCAACATTATTATCTCACCATCCATCAAACACTGCACTGCTATCCTCAGTGTACTCCATCAACCTGCATTCCCTGTACTTCTGGCCACACTGAAAGGACATTTCCCACTAAAATGGGAAATGTGAAGCACTGTAAATTCACAGTGACGAGACTAAAATGACTTCTAACTTTAAAGAGTTCTAATGACTCCAGCACACACAAGCCCAGTTACAGCCATTTTTTACAGATCGCAGGGAATGGCCACTGCCATACTCTTTTCTCACAGTTACAATGACTACACTCTTTGGGAAATCTACAGTGGAGTCTACATTAGCTGTCACTAATCCAACCCTGCAGCTGTGTACATGTTGCCAGATGAAATAAAACATGAGCATGAACTGAACGCTTTCTGCAAGAACAAAACCTGTCTCTTCCTCTTAGATCTCCTCGTAGCTGCAACTAAGCGCAATCAGAAGACTGGATTTTCATTTGCATTGTGCAAAGCGCTCATGAAATTGAGGCTGCAATACAGCTTCCATATTGAGGAGCTGGGCATAAACCTGTATTTTATGTGCTGTTAGGGTCAATTCAATCCCTTAGACTGAAATAATATGGCACAGTCTGGTTGGGAAAATCTGCATATCCAGATCCTCTTCTGCACTGTGTCTTCCTTTGCCTTTGTATGTGCTTTCCTTTATGGATCTTCAGACAAGGCTACACCTGCAGTGTAATCCTTAGGAGAAATTTAAATCAGTCATACTGGAAGTATTTTCCATTTCTTTCTAAATTATGATTCAGATTCTCTTTTAGTAAAAGTTGTGGGGGCAGGGAGAGAAAAAAATTAAGGATGCTTGGAACAATTAATCCCTTCTACCAGTGGAAGGCTTCTACAGTGTTTGGACCAGTATCCTGGCATTATAAAATATGGAACATTGGGGATTCAGAGCAGACAACTCTCTGCAGCAAAATTAGCTATTCATCTCCATTCTTCTGTATATAAATGAGCAAACAAGTTACAGCCAAAGTGTCTGTCTGCATGGTCTGCTTAGTAATTTTGAATGCAGGACTATCCAGTGCACAGACACCCGGAATTAATGTTGAAAATACCCTGGCAGTCAGTTATTACTACTGATAAATATTAAATTGGATGGCAGACTGTACTATAAAAACTGAAACTAAAGAAATAAAATGGCTGTGGTTTTAGTCAGAAAGACATGTCCTCTAAAAGATAAAAAGAGAATTCTTCAGTAGGTATAGATATGCTAATGATTGATCAGAAGAAACTTCAAAGCAGATGAGTCTACAAAGCAAGGAGATCCATCACATAAATCTGAATTTGTTAATAAAGCTTATCTTGTATAATTGTTGCACCCTATGAAGGATGTTGGTGGGTCGAACACAAAGCAACATGGGCAGTATTGCACTAAATATGGTAAAGTGCTGTCCTACATTCAATATAACTGTACTTTTAAAAAAGTAATATTTGGGGGTTTGTATACTAATAATCTTGTGTAAGTACATTATGTGCTTGGATCAGAAGGCAGCAAGGTTTGATGCAGTACTTTGTCCTTCCTAATTTTGGACTAGCCTTTGAAAGCTCAGGTTAGGTACAAGTACACTAAGCATTGTTGTATATGTTTTTGTGCCAAAACAAAGTGAAATCATGGACAAATGACCTGATCTTGTGAAAGAAAATTACATCCACTTCAATTTACTTATAGTCTTGGAAGAATATGAAGAAGACTTACTTCATGGTGTCCACAAAAGCCATAAACAGCAAATGAAGATTTAACACGCCGCACTCATCGTTACCTGCTTCATACAAACTTTCACATGTTTCAGTTGTTCCATGATCAGAAAACTGGTGGTCCTGCAAGAAGGAATGAACTCATGCTGATGGGCTCAGAGCACCATTCCAATATTTAAATTCAGCTGTCCAGGAGATGACAAGGCAGACAGCTGCCTTGAGGGCTGCCTGAGGTTTGAAGGCCTAGGTACAGCACACAGTGCATTCAGAGTCAAGTTTGAACCCACAGTGCATGGTGTTCCCCAAGATTGAGCAGTAAGTCTGATATGGCAGGGATTTGATGTCCTTGTCTCTAGCAGCAAGCTCTCAGTCTTCTCTAGGACTGAGAACTTACTGACTGGAAGCAAGGTCTTCAAGTTGTGAGAAGCACATCCAGGAAGGAGACACTGTAAGTCAAGCACCTTTTGACTTATAAAATTATTTTTGTGTCTATCTGGATATAGTCCAGCAAACAGGTTCCTAGTGGTGCCAGCTCCAGAAGCAAAGGTCAGCTGCAGCACCAGAAACACACTCTCCAACATGTGCCTGTCCCCTGAGCACGTACATGGGAAACCAGACCCCAAGTCCAACAGCAACTGCCCAGGGAGCACTTCTGGAGAGTGCTCAGATCCTGATGATCCTAACAAATACTCTATAAAGAATGATGTAACATGTTCATGCACACTGGAAGACGTGCTATTTTTCAGTAAGGGTGTACAGGATCCATTTATTAAGGCAGCAATGGTATTTTTGTAAGAATGGCAGTAACGAAAGGAGATAAGCTTATAGGCACCAAAAATTACTCTGAATACCCTTTTGCCCAATAGCAAGTTGCCAGAGCAACTTATGTATCTGGAAAAACAGGTAAGCTTTTAACCAGATCTTGTTGCCCAAAAGCATGGGTTTGGTTTTGTTTGATTTATTGTTTTTTCCCCAAAACTATCTCTGTCATCCCAGTAAAAGGTACTATCTCTGCTAAGAAGCACTGCCTCAGTTCTATTTCTAGATTCATCACAATTACAAAAACACTACCAGCAAAAATTTTTTCACTGTTTCTCAGGGAGGGCTTTTCTGACTGTTTTTAATGTACTGCACACTGGATAATACACTGAGTCTATGAATATCCCACCTTATCTTAGATCAGATTAAATTCAACCATAAATATAGGAACATATCAGCTTGGAAGTATTGCTTGGCTGCTTGTTCAGTAAGTCAGCTACAGACCATGATAAATCATACACAGAAAGTAGATGAAGCACTCTGTACACCCCTTGAAGTTTCTGGATGCATGAAGGTTCTGCATCTCCTTGGCAACCTGCACTGCTATAAATGCTTTGGTGACTTTCACATATAAAAAGTCTAAAATGTCACAACCTTGCTCACAACTCTTAAAACCAGAAAGACATATTTTGGATTTCCTCTTTAATATAACTGACCGATAACCAGAAGGCATTCTCTGCCTGAGTGACAAGGTTAACTTCCATGGAAAAGTCCTGCTACTTTGCATGTTTATTAAAAGCAGGGACTAAATACAGAGTCAACACGTGCCTGCATATCTCAAAGGAATTTCTAAGGCCTTCTAAACAACTATAAAGGAATAATTCATTATAGCAATAGAGTGCCAGCAAGATACAGTGGCACATAAATCAAGCTTGAGAACAAACCAATTCACTGACTCTCTCTGCCATTCAGATGATAAATCTCTCCTTAAAGCATATCTGCTCCTGTCAGCATTGTTGCTCTTACCTGCCAAATCTTGGCATTGACAGGCACTGCCTTTGCTGATGGCCACAGTGGCTGGGGGCTGCCATAAAATTTTTAACCAATGCAAAAGCTCAAGCAGCTTGGTAATAATGATACACTTCACACATTTGTAAGATTCAGTGACAACATAGTGCATAGTGTTTAAAATATCCTTTATCAAGACTCAAAGTGAAATAATTTCTTTAACATGGGTTCTTTATGAAAAAGAAACTTTCCTTTGGCAAAAAATAACTTCAGACAGCTGGATAACTGACAAAAATGGATATTCAAATAAAATGAAAACTGAAAATTCAGCTTTACTAAGAAGTGTTTTCCAAGCAATTCCTCATTTATCATTCCCCACATACTTCTCAACAGATAACCTGTCTTGTTCTCCAAAAGGACTAAAAGACTCTCAGTTATGTTTCACCTCCCTATCATGTATTTCCAAGTAATATGCAAGCACTATTAGCCTAGAACATTTCTGTCACTATAGCAATGTCAATAAACTAATTATGCCAGAGGCTGTTCACTGGCTATGAGAGCACGTGGCACAGAGCAGCCTGTGCCAACATTATTACTGCACTGTACTTCTCACTGTAGTTATTCTCTTAACCTCCACAACAGAAAGTACAATGTCCAAAAAGTCTTGTGGGGGCTACAAGACCCCTACAGCCCATGCTAAACCCCAAACTGTGACTACAGTTTATTTAGAATGTGTTAAGTGGCACATGCACGAGCAAGTTGAGGACCATTCTAATAATTCAGCTAAATGGCCCTGTCAAATTCTCATCCGTGAGAACTTCATACAGTACTGCTCAATTTACAGAGGCTTCTAACTCAATGCTATCTAAAACAATAGGAGCTCCTTGAGAAGGTCTGTAGCAGCTTTAGTGCAAATTAATTGAAAAAAGCAATTAAAAGCTTTGATAGTGTAAGTTTTGGAGCGCTAAGTGAATCATCACCATGTGTCTCATTCTACACACATTCTTAAGCCTGGCATTCTAAATACATCTAACAGTCAACCAATTTCTGGTCAAAATGCAAACATATTCTTTAAGCACAACTTCTGCACAGGAAGCTCTAACAATCTACTAACAGATTGCTGGAAGATGAGAAGGTATATCAGGGAATCTATGGAGTCACAGAGCAATTGAAGCTGGAAATGACCTCTTAAGATCATCTAGTCCAGACCCTTCTCAAGCAGGGCCACTTAGAGCACATTATCCAAAACTGTCCAGATGGGTTTTGAATACCTGTAACAATGAAGGTTCCACAACCCCTCTGGGGAACTGGACCTAGGATTCCAGATCCGGCCTTACCAGTGTAAGGGAAGAAGGATCACATTCCTTGACCTGCTAGCAATCCACTTCATAATGTAGTCCAGGATGCCGTTGGCAGCCATTGTCATAAGAGTGTATTCCTAGCTTATGGTCAGCTGGGAGTACAGCAGGAACAACACTTCTTCTTCTGCCAGGCAGCTTTCCAGGTGATCAGGCCCCAGCCTATACTTGTGCATGCAGTGTGGTTGTTTGTCCCTCAATGCATTTCCCTCTCCTGAATTTCATCAAGTTCCCGCTTGTCCTTTTCTCCATCCTGTCAAGATCTTTCTAAATTGCATCACACCCAAAGAGTGTATCAACCATTCCTCTCAGTTCTTTTTTTTTTACCATCTGTAACCTTGCTGAAAGTGCACTCTGCCTCATCCTTTGAGTCATTAATGCAGATGTTACACAGTACTCAGCTCAGTATTGACCTCTGGGGTATGACATTAGTGACTGGCCTACAAGTGGACTTTGCCCCACTGACCACAACCTTCTCATTTCAGCCATTTGGCCACTTTTCCATCCACCTCACTTGTTTCACCCTTATTTCATCTGCTTGTCTTTGGGGATGTTATGGAAGACTGCTAAAAGCCTCCCTAAAGTCAAAGTAAACAACATCACCGCTCTCACTTCAGGTTAGCCACACCATTTTAAAAAGCTGTGAGATTTCTTAAGCATAATTTACTCTTTGTAAATCCATGATGACTGTTCTGGATCACCTTCTTGTTTTTCCGGTCAATGGAAATAATTTCTGGGATTAGTTGCTCCATCATCTTCCCAGGATCAAGGCTCACTAGACTGGAGTTTCCCATATCCCATTTCTTGCCCTTCTGAAAGAAAGGCATTGTATTTGGTTTTTTCTGAATTTCAGGAACTTTCCCCAATTGCCATGACCTTCCAAAGATAACTGAATGACCTCAAAATAACATAAGCCAGTTCCCTCAACACTCGTCGATGCAATCTATCAGGCCCTATGGACTTGTTTAAATCCAGTTTAAATGTTCCTTAACCTGATCAGCCTCCACTAAGGACAAATCTTTACTCCAGACTTTCCCTCTGGTCTCAGGGATCTAGGATTCATAAAGGCCAGAAAAGACTAAAGCAACAGTGGCATTGATTACCTTGGCATTTTCCCTGTCCTCTGTCAGCAGTGACCCTGAATTATTTAGTCGACATACTTGCAGAATCCTTTCTTGTTGTCTTTCACATCCCTTGCCAGATTCCACTCGTGGTCTCTGGCTTACCTGACCCCACCCCTGCACAGCTGAACCAAAGGTCACCTGTCCCTGCTTCCAGGCTGCCTGCCTCTTGGGATAGACCAAATTAGACCTTAGAGATCACACAATCATAGAATATCCTGCGTTTGAAGGGACTCAGAACAATCACCAAACTCCAACTCCTGGCCCTGCACAGCACAGACCCAAGAATCACACCATGTGCCTGAGAACATTATCCAAACACTTCTTGAACTCTGTGAGGCTTGGTGCTGTGACCACTTGCCTGAGAAGCCTGTTCCAGCACCCACCCACCCCCTGGGTGAAGAACCTTTTCCTAATATCTAGCCTAATTCTCCCCTACACAACTTCAGACCATTCCGTGGGGTCCTGTCACTGGTCACCACAGAGAAGAGATCAGTGCCTGCCCCTCAGCTTCTCCTCATGAGGAAGCTGCAGAGTGCAATGACATTTCCCCTCAATCTCCTTTTCTCCAGGCTGAACAGCCTAGTGATCACAGCCACTCCTCCTATGTCTTCCCCTGTAGACCCTTCACTATCTTCGTAGCTCTCCTTTGGATCGTCTCTTAATAGCTTTATATCTTTCTTGTCATACCCAAAACTGCTCACAGGACTCAACATGTCCACCACCAGTGGACACTGCACCAGTGCAGAGTAGAGTGGAACAGTGTACTCCATCAACCGGTTCCAGACACTTCTTGAAGATCAGTCTTGGACTGCTATTCTCTCCAGGGTCATGGGATATCATGGGATACCATGTGATTCTTCCAAGTAGATACCTAAGCAGGCCAAAGCCTGCTTTCCTGAAGGCTAAGGCTGTGCTCCTGTTTCTTGCCCTGCTCCCTCCTCTCATGCTCCTGAACTTCACTGTATCATGGCTGTTGCCAAGGTTCCTCCTGACCTTCATGTCCCCAACAGGCCTTTCTCTATAGGTATGACATCCAGTAAAGCATCTCTTCTCATTGGCTCCTTAATCATCTGTGCCACAAAGCTGGTGCTCTGTGATGCACACCAGCAGTTATGAGAGTAGGTTCACATCCCACATGAGGACCAGTGTGTGTGAATGAGAGGCTACTTCCAGTTGTCTGAAGGTCTAACCTACTTCTTCCTGACCAGGTGGCCTACAGCAGACTATATGTTCGTAGCATCACCCATGTTGGTTTATCTGCCAATTCTGCCTTATATATGCTCTGATCTGACTCACCTTCCATCCCCACAGCAGAGCTCCTTGCTTCCCAACTGCTGTTTCACATAAAAGATGACCCCTCTTTCTTGTATTCCCAGCCTGTCCTTCCCAGAAAGCCCGGAACACTCAATTTCTAAATACAGCTATACTTAAAATGCAAAGCATTATAATATCTAATAACATTTTAATCTCTAACCTTAGATGAACGTTTTTAAAATAGCTTGGTTTACTCTGTATATGCCAAATAATACAGGCTAAAGTATTTTAAAAAATAAACCAAACTGAATGGGACAAACCACATAAACACAGACAAAATACAAGGCAGTGTAAGAGTAAAACACTACTGCTCAGTATAGGACAAAAAAGAATGGTAGTAAGTTAGTTTTATAGTTAAGTACCTCAAAGAAAGGTCATCCTTTTTGTATACATACATATGTATGTATATGAACATAAACCATACAGGGGATATATGACTTCATTTCCCAAATTTTACATCCCCTAAGGAAAGACACGATAATGGCAAGAAAAAGCAATGGTGTGTGTTAACCATTAGCTATATAATTGGACCACAAATAAGAAAAAATATTATTACTATTATTCATGTTCACCTTTATGTAGCTATGTTGGACCTTAGATCAAGTTTTTTCAGGTGTCTAGGAGTGAGTGCTTCTTTTCTTAGGATAAACACTAAATGCTTCACATTTTCACAACCATTGTCTTTAAGGATTATAGCACACATGCAAAATTAGTGGCTACTTTAAAAAAATACCTTGTCAAATATGCAAAAGGAAGTAACAGTAGAGTTGGGTAAAAAAAGACTGATACAATATTAATATTGAAAAATAATTGAGGATATATGTAGAATAAATCATCACATATTAAGTGATTTTGCATGAGAAATTAAAAAAAAAAACAAAACCAAGATCTTTTATTGCAACTCCTTTGAGGGTTTTGTAAAATAAAACTATAGGCATCAAGCAAGCTCCCATGGTACTGAAGGACAACTGACTGTTACCTGCTCAGCATAAGGCTGCATTGTAAAGTCCCTCAGTTAAACCTCATCACAACATTACCCACAGGCAAGCTGAAGCAAGGCCAAATGAGTCATCCGACAAGTGTCATACTTGGTCCCTCCTCTGCTTCAGTGAGCATTTCATTCATGTTTATGCAACATGAAGCTGTGCTATCATGGCCAGGGATTCTGAGTGCTGGATGATCTTGTGCAGGGAACAGGAATCATGAGCTTACCTCACCAGGTAAAAGACAAAACTGGCCAACACAAAGGCATGAATTACTTTGAAAATTAAATGCAGTTACCAATCTTCAGGAAGTTTTGTGAATCTACTTCTGAATGGTCCATTTTTTGTAGAAAAAAAGGAATTACTGAAGACATGGAGTACTTTTTGTTCCAGTCAGGGAACAACCAGGAAGAGAAGAAACAGTAACACACATTACATTTTACATTTTATTTGATCCAAAATAGCAACAAAGCTGAAAAAACAATTATTCACAGAATAAACCTGCAAGTTCTCATAGAATCATAGAATTACTTAGGTTGCAAAAGGCATTTAAAATTACTGAGCCCTACTGTTAATTCAGCACTGCCAAGTTGAACACTAAACCATGTCCCTAAATGCCACATCTACACATCTGTTAAATACCTTTGGGGTTAGTTACAAAATCACTTCCCTGGGGAGCCTGTTGCAGTGCTTGACGACACTTTCCATGAAGGAAGTTTTCCTAAAAACCAATCTAGACCTCCCCAGCACAACTTTGAGGCCATTTCTTCTCATCCTGACACTTGTTACTTGAGAGAGGAGACCAACCTCCCCCTTGCTACAACCTTCTCTAAGGTAGTTGTAGAGAGCAATAAGGCCATCCCTCAGCCCCCTTTCCTCCAGGCTAAACAATCCCAGTTTTCTCAGCCAGTCCTCATGAGTTTTGTGCTCCAGACCCTTCAACAGCTTTGTTGCACTTCTCTGGACTTGCTCCAGCATCTCAGTGTCTTTTCTGTGGGGAGGGCCCCAAAACTGAACACAAAACTTGAGATTTGACCTCACCACTGTTGATCATTGCCTTAGTCCTACTGACCACGTTGTTGCTGATGCAAGCCAGGAGTGCAAGACAGAGCCTGTTAACTGCAACAAAATATATGACATTCTCCCATGCAGAAAAGACTATTGCATCCCTGGAGAGTATTTCCATCAGAAGATAGGTCAGGCTGAAAATCTGAGTCCATCACTAATGACATCTATAAAAGTGAATATTTGAGTAGTGAGCTGTGAGAAGTCTGAAATATATAGTTTCCAGCCAGTGTGTTTGGGTGCTGTGGGAAGCCCAGCTGATGCATTGCAGAGCAGAGCATAGGTTTAATCTGCCCAGCTTCATATCACCCTAAACTTGAAGCTGCCATAGCAAGATTTGTACCGGTACGTGTGCCAGATCACTTAAGGCTGACTGAGTTGCACTGATCACAGGATTCACAGCAAATATTCCTGTGACTGCAGTGCAGGAAGAACGCTGGGTTTTGAATAGGTCTTTTTTTATTCCTGAGTAACAAGTGATACCCTGATCCAGCAAAATGACCCCATAACACACCTAGCTAAGAGATGTGCATCATGGTCACCATAATGAATTCAGCAGGCCTAATTAAGTAGGGTAGGTGCTCAATTATTTGCAGTTTGCATTCTACTATGGGGCTCACAGGACATCCATTCACTTCCATAAAAATTTCTGTCTCAAAAATTGCAGAACAAAGGCAGAAAAGCTACAGGCAGCCAGCTTCCCATACTTAAAAGCCCAAAACACACTTTGACTCTCAAATGAAAATGTCAAAATTAAAATGCCTCCAAAACACCTATGGACAAACACCACAACATCAAAACCTTTTCTACACTAGGGAAGGATATATTTGATCTCAAATTGCTGACAGAACAATGAAAGCACAGAGAGGACAAGATGAGAAAAACCCCCAACCTGTTATTCTAGGAGCCATGAAACACTGCATTAGCACAACTCATGGGATAAGCAGTAAAATATAACGTGTTTGTGTGTCATTTCTATTGGTGTAAATCAGTGGGACTCTTCTGACACTAATGAAGCCAACCTGACTTATGGCAGAGAATCTGGCTCTTTATTTGCTATGATGACAACTAATGTCTAAATTCAACTGCAGATTTTATAGAATTATAATAAAAGGTCTACAATAACAGAACATAAATGTAGTCTGTGCAGAAGAGCTGTATTGTATTCATCTTGTAGTCTCATACTGACAATGGCAATGATATACATAATTAAAACACTAACACCTCTGTGAAAGGCATCAGCACAGCATGAAATGAATACTTTAGAACTACGAGCAGCCACATATCAGGACAACCAAATAATACCATTTTATAAGACAAATTTTGGTTCAGTTAATAAGAATTGCAGTATTTAACTGATGTCCCTCCTGAACTCTCAAAATGTTTTTAAAATGTAGAATATATATATATATACACATACACACACGTGCGCGCGTGCACACATGTAACACATGGCTAAGCGTTTTGGGCATTTGACGAAGTAAAACATTAACATTCGTGTTGCAGACCTAACGTTCCCATTCATTTGACAACCATAAATACAGAGAATTTATAAGCACAGAATTTATAATAAAACTAGCAGAAACATAGCAAGGATTACCACAGGTCATAACCAGATCATGATCAATGCCACCAGGTCACTAGGTTACAAAAAAAAAAAAAAAAGAATCACAGAATCAACTAGGTTGAAAAGACCTCAGATCATCGAGTCCAACCTATGGCTGACCAAACACCACCATGCCAACTAGACCGTGGCACTAAGGGCTACAACCAGTCTTTTCTTCAACACCTCCAGGGAAAGGTGGCAGTTAAATGCCACCCTGACACCCGATCCCATCAGATCTCGGAAGCTAAGCAGGGTCAGCCCTGGTTAGTAGGTTCTGGTCCTGAGGACTTCACTGTCACCACCCAAGCTCGCTTGGTCGTGGCAGATGAACCCTAGGACTTAAAGTGGGGCTGGCTAGTTCTGCGCACGCTGTGCCTCACCTAAAAAATCCACTGCACAGGCTCGAAGGACACACCCACGTGGGTAGAGCCCTTCCCAAATCTTCATTTGAAGACTAGCCATCACCCACTCACCAGGGACAGGGACTCCAATGCCTCCATGTGCAGCCCATTCCAACGTCCGATCGCCCTTTCTCTGAAGAACTTCTTTCTAATGTCCAAATTACAGATGTCATTTGTTATCTCCCCTGTCCTCCATCTTTCCCCATCTTAACTCCTTTTCAGACCAATTCTTCTCTACCTGATCTTCCTCCTCTCCTATTTCCTAATGGCTATCCTGTACTCAGATAAACCTAATGTTGCCATTCACACTATTTCCTCCTCAAATTATATTATCTGTATTTTTAGCTAGCTTCCTTCTCAGGTCTCCCAGCAGTCATTATTGGCATACTTCTTATTAGCTATGCAATTTCTGGACACACTGCATAGATGCTTCTTTTGAGATCTCAGTTTCTGCATTCTGCTCAGCATGGTAACGTCAAAAATTTTCAGAAGGCTCTAAACATGGGAGAACTTCACAGCAACAACAAAAATTACATCCCTGAGGCATGGGTCACCTTTTAAACATCTCTCTCAAACACTGGGAACCAAGCTCTGAAATGCATGTTGGGAAAACAAGTTTTCTGTTTCTCTAGGAAAGGGAAGATATTTTTCAAAATACCAGTTAGGTCTTGGAAAGGTGAAGGAAACAAATCTTTTCATCTCAATCAAGAAAAGTATGGTAAAGTTACAAATAGGTAAAAAAGGGTCTGCTGATGAGAGGTATTCAGCAGTCCCTGTAAAAAGAACAAAAATCTTGATAATTTCACCCTAGTTTTTCCATGATTTTAGTACAAATAAAGCAGTAATATTTTTTTTTAAATCTACAATATCTGTCTTAGATTACTATTCTCATTTCCCGCAGAGTAAGCACTTAAAATATAGTAAAGTTCCTGAAGTACTATTAGAAAGGATTAAAATACAATAGTTTTAATTAAAAATTAGAATGTAAAAACCACAGAAAAATGGACAGTAAAATCCCTCTTCTAACTTGTGATTGACTGACGGAATTTGAAATAGACACTTCTTGGGACTACACAGTAAACACAACTTCTGTTTCCATAATGGATCCTTTTTATTTTCTTTTTTTTTGATGGACAAAATAATTAAGATTCAGCTAATCAACCATGAAAAACTACAAAGCAGGCTGAGAGAAAACAGCTAGCTGTAACACACAGCAGAGCAAGAAGTGCAACAAGTTACACAGAGAACATTGAGGGCAGGCTGAGTTACATGGATGCATAAGGGGGAGCCATGTGGAAGATCACCACATTGGAGAGGAGCCCAGCCAATCCTTGGGACACTGAACTTGCAAGGCCAAAGCTGCCAAGGGGCCTGCACTGGTTTTACTATGTAAGGCTAACGGCATCCAGGTGATGGTTTCACACACACCAAATTTAGGTGCAGATGTTAAAGAAGTAGAACCAATGGCAAAAAGTAACCCACAGTATGGCTCTAGAGAGACCAGGGCCTAGGGTCTGCTGTGGGAAAGACTACAGGTATGGATAAGATACTGATGAGACTCATTTGAGCACAAATATGGGGAGTTTGTATGTCCAGGAATATGCATGACCCAATAGCAAGGACCTAAGATGCAAGACCCAACTGCAAATGCATAAGAACAGGATCAAGCTGTTTGTACTGGTCTCGTTTATGGGTGTGCTGTTTGTGTTGATGTGGTGCCTATAAAGGCACTGGTTGCCTGTATGCATTATGAGGGTGGTCATCTGTGTCTGTCTGGGGTGAGCTGGACCAGGGGACAGGGAACTGCAGCCACCTGGTGCTATCAGACAGGTAAGGGAGGGATCCATTCTAGTCTAGATGGCCCCCATACATCCTCTCTTAAAGCATTTTGTACATTTGACTAGCATTATTTCAGTTACTACTCTAACTGAAAAAATAATAAAAACCACATCTGAGAACTCAGAAAGAGCATTAGCATTCTGTACCTTAGGATAATGACAGAAAGAAGACATTGCCCTAGTCCGAAAGGAGGTCTGATGAAGGATATAAAATATACACAAGAACATGTTGACCACATGTAGTTAATGGTCTTGCTTCAGTGCCATTACTTGTTTGACACTTCTTTACATTTATATTTCCTTGAAATATGCTCTGAGTGCAGCTCAGTGCCTTGGGTTGTTGTGGTAGGTCCTGTAGGGTCTGTGCTGCAACACTGCAAGTTGTTGAGATGCCTGTTCAAGGAAACTGTTATCTTTAACTGCCAGCAAAAGACTGCTGCTGTTATTGAATACTGAAAATAACCTTTAAAACAAACAAACAAAACCACCAAATCCCCAAACTAACAACCTGTGTGAAGCTAACTTGTAGCATTGGAGTAAAGAAGTTTATTATTCACCTCCTGAACAATAGAGCCTTGGCAACTTGTGCCATATGAATTCAAGTTGTTGAGTTTTGAGTCTCTGAAGAGCTGTCAAACTAGAACATTTCCAAAGCACCTTAATTTATATTATCGGCAGTAAAAGTCTACTCATTCAAAAATACCACACGTATTTATCATTGTTATGTGGAAGTTCACACGAGCAAGTGGATTCCCTAAATAGTGTTTCAAAACATTTATATCAGATACTAGCAATTACTTTTTTATGTAAGTGGGAAGAAGAGGACAGTCAACATATCTTGATGAAATTAATAACTCATCCTAGTTGTTATCAGACAACAGTGTAAAACTCAAAACTGCCAGCAAGAAATACTCCTTCCATATTTATACTTTAATAAGATTGATGATAATGTCTGTTTTCCAGAAGAAGAACATTTTGCCAATACTGTGTATAAACACTTCATGAAAAACTATTTCCTCTCCTATCTTTCAATGAAAACATTTTTTAAAACAGACTTATTCATCATTCTGTGACATAATTTAGAAAAGAGCATTTATCCAGTTATCCAAAAGCCTGGTCAAATGATATCATTTCCTTGAATATCATCCCATTTGAGTATGTTTATTACCCATATGTTTACCAAAAAACACTGATCTTTACTCCATTTTTTATGTGGCGATCTAAATTGCCTTGAGTAATCTGACTAACAGAGATAATTAAATTTCTTTCACTAATACTTGCAAAAGGTGTCAAGGGCATATAGTGGATTAAGTCTGTTTTTCAAACATGTTGCTTAGATTTCATGTTCTATATGCTAAAGAAAGAAGTAAAGTGTCACTTGACTCACAGGAAAACAGGAATGGAAATTATCATCAGTCCCTTGCCATTTTAAATGGTATCATATAAACTGTATCCTATATCCTCCTTAAATGTTTACCCATAAACAGTGTAAACACATTTGGGATAATTCAATCCAATGCTATGATTGAAAACTTGGAAATGAACTTCATTGCTCTAATCTTTAAGGGCCTTGTCTTCTGCAATCTCTGTGTATAGTGCCTTTATGTTTTTTGCCACAAATTATTTTGTGTTTCAAACATTTCTCATTTCTTCCTGGTGTTCATTCCCTCTTGATCTTACTTTTGCTGTATTAGAAAAATCAATGTGTTCTAGTCCCCCTGAATTTTTTCCCTCCCCTACCCAGTGCCAGTGCCATACTCAAATGTCGAGAATTGAATGTCTCTCAGCAAATCAGCTAATAAATCAAGATTTTTCTCCTCAGTCATTTGAGCACTTATTTTTAGATCATTGGGAAGATTTTGCCTCAATCCTGTCTGTAAATTTTACTGTGTTCATCTGTGCAGGAGATCAATATGCCTCTCTCATATTCACACACAACTCTATGCCACCACTCTGAATCTTGAAACTGGTACTTTCATAAGGGATGAAACACTTCTGGCTTTCCCTGCCTCTCTCTCTTCTCCCTACAGGTTTCTTCCCTGAAAATCCCCCTTAGCTTTATATACATCCAGATTTAGGTCTCCAGTAAAACCAATGATTTTCAGATTTATTGAAAACAGTAGCCTGCCTATAATGCACCCGTCAGACCACCTGCAAGTGCTGTCTTGCAAAGCTATCCCAAAATAATTTTAAAGTAGCGAAGTCAGGTGCCAGTAGTAGTTTAGCTGTTGTGGCAGAAAGATCAGTCTGAGTTGTAAAATCTGCTTGATAGTTTCAGATAGTCCATGCTAAGCCTTATGACAGCCTAAGAACAGCAGACAGTCCAAGGAATTTAGAAGCTCTTTATGAAATATGACACTGGTTGATCAATGCAAACATGTAAGTTTTCTCTCACATGTAGCAGAAGCATTTAGCATTTGTGCTGTATTCTATGCAAATCTAGCCAAAGACAACAGAAAATCACTTTTCTATCACTAGTATTTACATTAAAACATCATTCTGACTTTCACATATGGCACAACACTTAGCCTGGCAATATGTGGACCACTCAGCTTTTTATTTGTTACTGAATAGTAGTTAGGAAAAAATTCACATTCAGTTCTTAAGCTTTGACAGAGATTTGGAGAGGAGAGGGTGGCAGTCAATCCCTCCTTGAAAAATTCACTTAATCTTGTCATGCTTCAGCTTTGCGACATAAAATGAGAATAAAGTCAATGCATTTCTACCATCATCTAATTAAAATATAACCACCTAGTACATGTGGATCCCAATTTTATGTGGTAGACTTCCTGTGTGCCTGTAGTATAAAAAACCCCCAAAACAAAACAAAAAAAACTCCACCCAAACAAAACCAAAAAAAGCCCACCACACCAGCACCACCACCACAAAACCTGAATAAACCAAAAAGCCCAACCAATCAACCAAACAAAAAAAAAACAAGAAAACCAAACCAAAAAACAAAGAACAAAACAAAATCAAACTCCTCCCCCTCCCCAAAAACCCCAAATCCCTCCAGTTACCAAAACCAAAATTTTTTCAAAAATTTCTGGCCTTACCAGCCAGTCCTTCCTTCCAAGAGGAGGTCAGAAGTCCTGGTGCTGGTCTAGAGCCTTTCTGCTCCAAACATCTAGTGGAGCTGCGCCTACTGAAGGGACTTGAGCACAAGTCCTATGAGGAAAGGCTGAGGGACCTGGGGTTGTTTAGCCTGGAGAAGAAGAGGCTCAGGGGAGATCTTATCACTCTCTACAACTACCTGAAAGGGGGTTGTAGCCAGGTGGGGATTGGTCTCTTCTCTCAAGCAACCAGCAGTAGTACAAGAGGGCATGGGCTTAAGCTCTGCCAGGGGAGGTTTAGGTTGGATACCAAGAAGAAGTTCTTTACAGAGAGTGGTGAGGCATTGGAATGGCCTGCTCCAGGGAGGTGGTGGATTCTCTAACCTTGGAGGTTTTTAAGGTGAGACTGGACGTGTGCCATGATCTCGTGATCAAAGTGGGGTTGGATTAAGGGTTGGACTTGATGATCTTGGAGGTGTCTTCCAACCCAACTGGTTCTATGATTCTATGGTTCACCAGAGAAGGTTGCTCAAAACCCCATCCATCCTGGCCTTGAATGCTTCCCAGGATGGGGCATCCACAACGTCTCTGGGCAACTTGTTCCAGTGCTTCACCACCCTCACAGTGAATATCTAATCTAAATCTAGCTTCTTTCAGTTTAAAATCATTGCCCCTTATCATTGAATGCCCTTTTAAAAAGTTGTTCTCCAGCTCTCTTGTAGGGACTGTTTAGGTATTGGAAGGCTGCTCTAAGGTCTCCCGGAAATGTTCCTTCTCCAGGCTGTCTATCCCAGTTTGTCCGGGCTCTAGGAGAGGCACTCCAGTCCCTTTTCTGTCATCCTATGAGAAGTGGAAATGAGCCATCTCCAATGTGCAAATTATCTGCAACTCTTCCTCTATTAGGTAGATGTAGACTCTGTAGCACTTCTGCATAATGAATATTCTGAGGAGTCTGTCCGTTTTGAGCTCACAATATGTTTAGGTCATGCGGTATGCTTCCCACCAGCCCTACTAGTCTGAGCTCAATCTTGGAATCATCCTGCTCTCATTCTTTGTGGTAGCATGTACTTTCCACCCTTGTGAATAAGACACTTGGAAAACATTTTATGAGACCAGGTGATAGACGGACCCACAACTGCACCTTTTCAGTGGAAATCAGAATTTACTAAACCTGTCAGATTACATTTTGTTGTCTGGTTTTGATTATGGGAGTCTTTGATGTCTTTGGTTCCCTATTCATTTCAAGCAAAAGTTTAGGTCTCTGTGTAAACAGACATGTTTTTAGCTCTCCTGTTATGAGGAGACATTGCTTCAATTCTGCTAAGTTGTCGGACATTGAGTTTTATCAGCTTTACAATAAAATGTCTTTCCTTGCATGTTGAGATGCAGAGGTTTCTTTTGCATCTTGGTATGAAAAGCCTTTAATAAAGATGCATGATAAATACATCAGATATATCTAAAAATAATTTTATTTGGTGAGTTCATAAAGGAGGAGATGAATACTGGGCACATTTTGTAGGAATCAGGGTAGAAAGTGTCTGTTTATAGTGGCTGACTTTTGCCATTGAAAAAAAAGCAGAAGCCCATGTTCAAGTTAGCCCCTGGTAAGATTCAGCAAATGTAGAAGGAAGAAATAGTGAAATATTGATAAAACTTAAGGTAAAACTAGAAAGTCAGGAATTTATGGAGGAAGTTTCTTCAGAAGTTACTTAAATGATATAGAGACAGTTTCTGATGAGTGCTGTATTAGATAGTGCTGTTCTTTGGCTTGATCAGGTGGGAACAACAGTTTTATCAGGAGTCTAAGGAAGTACTTCATGTTTCTGTTCCTGCTTATAATCCTTTTGTGCAGCTTTTTCTTCTTATTGCTGTTGTTATTGGTTTTGTTTAATCCAATCAGTGCATTGAGCTGGACAGAAGAGACCTGGCAAGAAGCCATACTAATAAAAGACATTTTGTTTTGGGCCACGAGGGGCTGATTTGGTCAGCTCACAGTTAATGACATTTACAGGTTTTGTTGCATGATTCTTGTTGCCAACATCCTATGGAAATGCAGTCCCACCATTTTAAAAGTGTCCTAAGGAAGTATGAGCTAATGGCCTACCTTTGAGAAGGAAACCGTAAGAGCATAGATTGGTGTTGCACACTGACAAGTTACAGCTTTCCAATCGAGCACCTTTTTCATTAAAACATATGTGTTAAAAATAGGGGTTTCCATGCCTTCAGACATGGGTACGAATTGTGGCTAGGTCTTGAAAAGGACTTGGTTCCACAGACCGTCATACTCTTGACTAGCCAGAAGTTTCCAAAAGGAAATGAACGATGCCCAGTCAGAGGAATCCAAACATCAGTATCCTCAAAATCCATTTGAGAACAATGCTGCTAGTTTCCGCAACTAGAATTAATTAAAGCAAGTGCAAGCTAATGGGCAAATCATAGAAACAGCTGCTTTCATGGTGTGAGCCTTCAGGAACACGGTTCCTGAAGGAGGAACCCTATCACCTGAACATAATGTGTAATAGCTGTACAGCTGTTTTCTCAGCCTTGCCTCTGTGACTTGCATAGGCAATTGAGCTCTGTGCTGAAAGCCTGGGCACCATTAGGGAGAGTCACAGGACAAGGCTTTGTAAGGCTGCTCAGAGGGGGAAGTTTAGTTCGATGGCTTGGTTTTTTTCCATAAATTGCTTCTTCAGCAGATTGCACTTGGAGTCTGCTGGCATTTCCCAGACATCCTGAGAAAGAAAGATGTCATGACTGTCCATGCTCAGGATGTGACAACCTAAAATAGTTAGACATGCAGCACTTAGCTTACTGTTAAAGTTTTTTGTCTTTGTGCTCAAATTTAAAGAATTGACCACCTGAACCTCCAGCTGGTCCCTTCACCAGTCTCGTTGCTCTTCTCTGGACCTGCTCCAGCACCCCAATATCTTTCCTGAACTGAGGGGCCCAGAACTGAACACAATACTCAAGGTGTGGCCTCACCAATGCAGAGTACAGGGGAAGGATCACTTCCCTCCTCCTGCTGGCCACACTATTCTTGATACTGCCCAGGATCTCATTGGCCTTCTTGGCCACCTGGGCACACGGCTGGCTCATGTTCAGCTTCCTGTCAATCCAAACCCCCAGGTCCCTTTCTGCCTGGCTGCTCTCCAGCAACTCTGTGCCCAGCCTCTAGTGCTGCATGGGGTTATTGTGGCCAAAGTACAGGACCTGGCACTTGGCCTTGTTAAACCTCATCCCACTGGAATCAGACCAGCTCTCTAGCCTATCAAGGTCCCTCTGCAGACCTCTCCTTCCTTCCAATAGGTCAATATTCCCTCCCAACTTGGTGTCATCTGCAAACTTGCTAATGATGGACTCAATTCCCTCATCTAAATCATCAATAAAGATGTTAAACAAAGCTGGGCCCATCTCTGGGGGACACCACTGGTGACGGGATGCCAGCTGGACACAGCCCTGTTCACCAGCACTCTCTGGGCCAAGCTATCCAGCCAGCTCTTAACTCAGCACAGAGTGTCCCTGTCCAAGCCACGGACTCCCAGCTTTTCCAGCAGAATGCTGAGGGAGACAGTGTCAAAGGCTTTGCTGAGGTCCAGATAGATCAGATAGTCCAGAAAGAAGTCCCTGTCCTGGCAAGGGGGTTGGAACTAGATGATCTTTAACTATTCTGTGATCCTATGAACCAAACAAAAAGCCAGTCTGAGAAAAAACTCCAAACCAACTACATCACTAAAAGCTGAAAACTGTATGTGCCGGCAGATCTGCATCTGCAAGAGTTTTCATAAATACACACGAAAAAGCTAGGAATAGATCTAGAGAGAAGTAGAAACATTAGGATCGATTAAAGCATCATCTTATGTCTTCACTGAACATCAGTGTGTCTCTCT
Organism: Pithys albifrons albifrons; assembly: GCF_047495875.1. Classification (NCBI taxonomy): domain Eukaryota; kingdom Metazoa; phylum Chordata; class Aves; order Passeriformes; family Thamnophilidae; genus Pithys; species Pithys albifrons. The sequence goes on from NC_092458.1 coordinate 11,282,667, forward strand.
GCAGTATAACTTTATATTTCACATTAGAAATGTTACTTGATAGCAGAGACGCAAATAACCTTCTTTCCTAAGTGAACTTAAGAACACTTAAAAATTAAAAGAAAAATGGTGTTACTATGCTGTTGAATGTTTTAAACTCTTGCAAAAAATTTTTATGCTATTTGTATCTGAAATAATATGGCTCTCCAGGTTTTAATTATGAAACGCTAAATAAATCCCTCGAGCAAATGCTTATTGGTATCTGTCTGCTAAGTTCCTATTTGTAATTCTACCTAATTACTTCCTCTGTCAGGAAAATACTCTCTGAAGTCCCAAGGTGCCACAGAAGTACCTCAATCTCTTTTATTTCATGTCTCTCTCTCAATGTTCGATACAGAAAATGTAAATTTATTTGTCTACTGCTGGAAGAGTCAGAAACTTGAAATAATCTCTGCACTGTCAGCAGGTCTTTATGTGCTTAATCCCTGTTGCCATGGTGATATTTAATTGTGCAGCCACACAGTTTTATTGGTTTATTTTAAATTGCAGTTTTTCTGTAGAATGGTCCAGGATTCCAGGGAACATGAGATAAACGGCTTTCAAAATATTGCAGTGAGTCAGAATGTTGTCAGTGACTAGATAAAGTAATAATTTGAGTTCAGTTAAACTATTTCTTTACCTTAATCTTATACATTTATGACAACATGCATAATACGAGGATTTTTACCATTATATTTGGGAGCTGAGCATTTTGAGCATAATTAAGCAATATTTTATTGTAAGAAGGGCAATTAAAAACTAAATGAGAATTGAAACTCAGCACGCTTTTGTTGGTAGTATTGTCTTTCTAAAACAAATTATCTTTCTGTCCTACAATATCAATCCAGATAAGAACCTTTTAAGTAGGCTTATACTTGATTTTCTTTGTAGAAAACCATAAATATGTTAATATGACAAGCCAAAAGGATAAATTAGGCTTCTTCTGTGCTGGCTTCCATGTACCTCAGTAAGCAGTTCCTTAGTATATGAATGTCAACTGGAAACGTATCATCTATACGGTATTTCCTGACACAGCATAACACATTAGGTAACTTGTTTTAAATTCTGTACATACACCATGATCAACTCATGAACTTCAGCTTTGCTATTTAAACAGTAGCAACATACTGTGCTAATTCTCATGGGGGTTTTTTTCTCTATAACCCAGCTTCAGCATGTTTTTTTATCAATATCATAACTGAAGCTCTGGGGAAAATTGTCACCTAGTCTTTACTGTGAAAGGTCTCAGTACCATCAACAAGTATCAGACAGCTTTGACTTACTTAAGTTTTCAAGCTCATGGCCATTAAGGCCTCAGTGTACAGGCTGCAGGAAATGCCTTTTAAGTGATTCAGGGGCTTTATTCCTCATTTTATTTTCAAGGACTATCAAGTAGCCTGGTTGAATTTCATATGCAGAGCTGCTGTGTTTGCATTATTGGAGTTACCAGCATGTGACCCAAGATAAGACTTGGCTTCTTACAAACCAGTGCCACTCTTCCAACCACCCACATGGCTTCGCAGAAGCAGAACCTGACACCTCCTTACAATAATACTGTGATCCTGGGTTAGGATACCTTGAATTTTTTTTCTATACGGGTCCTGTTCCAGAAGTTTTATTCTGCTTCTTAATCCACCTTCAAACACACAAGAGTAACAAGGTTCAGAAATGCAATACTTATCTGAATTTCATGGTGTCCCCACCCAGTTTATGTTTGGAGAAAACACAGAGGAATACCTCAGGAACACTGACTTTGCTGTAGCAGAGGCCCACAGTTTTATTCCCTGTACTCCACTCAGGAATAATTACATCCAGGCAACCCAAAGCGAATGACTTGAGTAAAAGCTTCTTCTCTTCTGAGTAGACTCACTCACGTTCATACCTTCTTGTATAACTCCTCTCAGCTTTCCAGTGTAAGAAATCGTTTTTCTTAAGCAAGTGAGAGTTCTATGTGTGCACAGAGAGGACTCAAAAATGGCAAGCCAGAAGAGAGGGAAGGAAGCAGGCTGCAGTGACTAGTTCCTGAGTTACAGCACACTAATCAGCTTAGATGCAGCTGCCTTACAATGCAATGAACTATCCCCTTTTCCATGCTCTAGTTGAAGTAAAATAGCTCCACAAACTGTTATCTCCTTGCAATCACTCCCTCCATTATAACAATGATTTATCCCAGTCGGTATTAACATCACTTTGCCTGTTGTATCTATGACTGCCATGTTTATGGCTAGAGCAACAACTCTTTGTGAAGGAATGACAATTGTTAAATCCTCGTCTCTTTTCTGGAGGTTGAGTTGATTTAGCAATACTTTCTTTTTCACCGTATACCCGAGTAGTCTCTAGGCAAACCACTGACATAAACAGGTTACTACGTAATTTTTCTTTTTCCCCTTTCTGATTATTCAGATTTGCTTTAAACAGTCACTTGCATTTGTGCATGCCTGCTGCTGCTCATCTCTTCCAGCCCCACTCCCCCTTCCACCATTCGATTCTGTCCTTGAGTAGGTCAAACCCTTAGTAACAGAAAGCAAATTTGTATGCAGTCTGAAAGGAGCAGAGAAGCACTCTTTCTCTAAGAGCACTCTATTCATAACAACCGTCTGTATTAGTGACAAGGGAATTTAAAATAAAACATAAAAGAGACACAAAAAATCAAGAATTGCCATACCAATCAGACCTGTTGTCCTGCTGGTCCAGTATCCTTTCTCTGACAGCACTCAGTACCCCGCTTCAGAGGAAGGTGCAAGAAACCTTGTAATTATAGAATAACCTGATTAATACAGGAAGTTTCGTCCTAGCCCTAGGCAGTCAGCAGCTGACTCACCCGCTTGTCTGAAACATAAGATTTTACATCTGCTCTAATTTTTTTTAATTCTATGTAATTTAATAGTGAACGTCTCATTACAAATGTACTTTGAAAATGTACATTTGAATCTTATGAAGCATTTTAGGCTTTACTGTAACCTGTAACTGAGAGTTATATTTGCTAATTATATAGGTTGTACTATTTTTATCGCTATTAAACTGCATGCCATTCAATCTCATTGGATGTCCCTTTTAGGGACCTGGGAATAAGTGGGCCAGAGAGTGCGATTCCACTGCCTTTTCCCTTGGCATCTCACCTGGGAGCAGAGTTGCCCAAAGAGGCACATAACAGTCAGCCTTTGGCTTGAGGCATTATCCAGTACACAGACTGCCTCCATTCACATCCCTTACCTGAAGGAGAAGGAACCCTGCACAAGTAACAAGTGCTCTTACGGACAGAACAGCAGCAGCCATGCTGCTCATAGTTTTGCCAATGCCACATAAATCTCCCAGAGGATCTAGTCGACATTGTTTCTGAACTTGGCTATGAAGTAATCTAATGCACTCAATAAAGTGCTATCATACCTACAGGGTAGAAAGTGGCTCCTGTGACTTCAAACTTTCATTATGGCCTCCCCGTACTATGGTCCACTCTGGCCTCCAATCGGGATTCATGGAGACACACCATTCATGACACTGCTTCTTCCTTTGAGACTGCACACAGAATCAGTCTTGAGGAGAAAAGACAATGCAGAAAGAACCATTCCTCGTCAATATCACCAAAGGAGACTTTCCGCTGTGCCTTTTGCAACAGGACTTGCCTATCCCATATCAGCCTTTTTAGCCACCAGCACACTTGCAGCCAGTGTGGGTAGTGCCCTTCCCAAATCTTCATTTGCGAAGCCTAGCTGTGATGATGATGATGACAACAACGACGACTATGGTAGTCTTAAGATATAAATAACACCAGCCTTTTCAAAGCCCAGGAAAATGAACAACACAATAACAACAATCAAGGCTTTCATTATATTTTATTTATATCCTTTGATGGTTTCCAGAATCCTCCAACAGAGTAAACTTCAGAGAAGTAGTCTAAGAAAGGACTAAACTATCAATAGGCATGTACAACCTACAGAACACATGGACAAGCAGGCTGGGGTAGGGCTAGACATAATAAGAGAAAATAATAATTTAAAAAAAAAAGTTGAATGGTCGGATCATATTCTGTGCTTATTTACTTTAAAGAAAACTGATTAGCAGGCTGTGAGCCTCAGTTTCACATCTGGTATAAATCAGTGGTACTTAATAAGGAGGATGTTTGATTGATATGCCATTAATATTATCAATGATTGTGTTTTGTAATTCCACATTTCTGGCCAGCTATGAGAACAAGGTGTACAAGGAGGAGGATGCAGAACAGACAGGATGCATACAACAGGCACAGAGGCACACTTTCAGAAAACACAAATGAGTTTCCTCTTCTGAGCACTGCAAGCACAGAAAGAATAAGATAAAGACTACAAAAGAAAATTTAGGTATTTCAGCAGAGAAGAATATAAAGACATTTTTGTACTGCAAGGAAATATATTAATGTGTATGCTTTGGGAATTTAAGATGTTGTGAACTCCACTAGTTACCAAAGAACACAAACATGTCATCTCTGTTTTCTGTAGAGGCAAAAGCGGACATCTAAGAATTGTATGTTTCAGGAATAGCATAGCTACTAAGGCAAACAAGGACAACCTAAATGTAATGATTTCACAAGCCAAATATCATGAAGCTGATATTATATGCAGGATAAGATACTTAAGAGGAAAAAAGAATTAAGTTTCCCAGATATACCTGGAAGAAGTCTAGAAGAAATTTTGCTACTAAATACAAAAGCACCAGTGAAAAACAACAGCAGACGCTCAAGATATCAAAATATGATGTAACATAGAATTACAGAATCAGGTTAGAAAATACCCTCAGGATCCTCAATTCCACCCTTTGTCCAATCACTACCTTGTCAACTAGGCCATAGCCCTAAGTGCTGCATACAGTCATTTCTTGACCACCTCTAGGGATGGTGACTCCACCTGAGCAATCTGTTCCAATGTTTAACAGCCCTTTCCCTGAAGAAATTCTTTATGTCCAATCTGAACCTCCCCTGGTGCAGCTTGAGTCTATGTCCTCAGCCTGTCACTAGTTGCCTGGGAGAAAAGGCCAACAACCACCTTGCTACAATCTCCTTTTAGGTAGTTGAGGAGAATAAAGTCTTCCCTGAGCTTCCTCTTCTCCAGACTAAATACACTGAGCTCCCTCAGCCACTCCTCATATGACTTATTCTCCAGACTCTTCCCCAGCTCCATTGCCCTTCTCTGACCATGCTCCAGCAGATTATTGTCTCTCTTGTAGTGAAGGGCCCAGAACTGGGAACAGGATTTGAGATGCAGCCTCAACAGGAGACAATGACTTCCCCGGTTCTACTGGTCACAGTGTTTCTGATACAAGCTAGGATTTCCCTTCTTGGCCACCTGGGCACACTGCTGGCTCATGTTCAGCAAGCTGTTAACCAGCAATCCTAGGTCCTTTTCCACTGGTCTGCTTTCCAGCCTTTCCTAAGCCTGTAGTGCTGCGTGGGGTGTTGTGACCCAAGTGCAGGACCCAGAAACATGGACTTGTTGAACTCTTAAGTAAACCTCTCTGTCCCACAATTCAGGAGTCACTCTGGCAGTTGTATTCACACCATCTAAGCTGGGGCCAAGGCCCCTTCTCAGCTACGAACACCACTCTCACACAGTCAGACCAGGTTTCCTTAGCAGCTCCACCCCAGGTTTCCCATAGCAGTCTCAGATACCTGGATCCTTAAAATACTTTAATCATGTTGCAAAAACAAAATAGCAGCTCAACTTGCTGTCTTCAAGGAGGGACCCTGAGAAACCCTGGGCTTTTATAACCTTTCAGTCTAAGCACAGGACAGTCTGGGGTCCTCAGTTCCTGCTGTGTCTCTGAGTATGGTCACCTGACCAGTACCACAGATCCCCATGCCTTTTGTTATGCAAAGGGTTGGAAGTTGACAGTCTCATGCCTCAGGCTTGGGCTCCCATGCTTCAGAGCTCAATCTGCAGCTCATACTGCAGCTGCACATCAAGCTATCTGCACTGAACATACTCCTCAATGGAACCTCATACTGCTGGTCACAACCTATTGATTCAGCCTGTCCAGATCCCTCTGCAGATCAACACTCCCACTCAACTTGGTGTTGTCCATGAGCTTACTGAGGGTACACTTGATCCTCTCATGCCAATCATCAATACAGATACTACAAAGGACTGGCCCCAATGCTGAGCCTTGAGGAACCTCACTAGTGACTGGCCACCAATAGGATGCAACACCATTCACCACTATTTTCTGGGCCTGGCTATCCAGCCCATTTTTAACCCAGCCAAAAGGTCAACTGTCCAAGCTGTGGGCTGCCATCCTTTCCAGGAGAAGGTCATGGTAGACAGTATCAAAGGCTTTGCTGAAGTCCAGGTAGACTGCAATCACAGAATTTTCCTCGTCCACTAAGCAGGTCACCTGGTCATTTCAACTGTTGTAGCAACCATGCCATATTAATATAACAAGATTCAGAAAGGCTTGTGACAAGTACTTCTCTCCCAGCTCTGCCGTGCAGTCAGGAGACTGACCTGTGGTTTCAAGCCAAGCAGTAACAATGCTGCAGGCTCTGATCTCTGGGTGTGCTTCCTTTAATTTCTTGCCTAGGATCATAGCTATTTGCTCAGTTTGCTCCAAACTGGACCACAGAAGCGAGACAATATGCAAGAAGTACACATGGTCATGGTCCTTGAAGTGAAATAGGGAGGAAACCAAAGATCCCATCATCCTCTCTCAGGCAATAGCAAGAGCAAAAAAACATAACCAGTAAAAACAATAAAGTGAAATAAACACAGTCAATAGCATCTCTTGCAAACAAGGATATGGCAATAAGTTGACCTAATAGATTCCTCTATCCTAAGGGGCTAATAAATAACTGCACCTTAGTGGAACCAGTGTTGCTTTGAGCTCACATAAGAAGAGATACACTTTCTCTAAGGTGATTTTCCATTCTCTGTTCTTTATTTGAATCACAGAAACCAGATCCACAAAAATACCAAAATACCTTATTCCTTAGCAATCAAACTGCAATAGGAATCAAAAAGGTATGACTTTTAAAGACAGTAAATGTAACTTCAACTTGCAGGTAACAGTGAAGTTGCAGGGCAGCTTAAGCCAACACAACTTTGTTGCAGCCCTGTTCCCAAATCAATCAGATACTTCAGTGTCGCAACAACACTGCTCATCACCTGGAACCAGACGTGCTCTGAGCAGATGGCTGGACAGGCTGACCTTCAGAGGATCCCTCCATATTAAACTATTCTGCAACTTCAGCAGACCATGCAAAGGACTGGCTCAGGGAGCTAAGCTATCGTAAAATTCATTGCTTCCTCCATAAGATTGACTTTTTATTAGCTTTCACCAGTTTATTTCCTTCTATCAACCTACCTCCAGGTCTGACAAGCAGCAAGACTGACACAAGAGAAAGGACAAAAATGTACCAGTCCAAGAATCAATAAGATCATAGCAGTGGTAAAAATTAGGAGCCAAAATTGCCATGAAGCTAAAACTTTTGTGAAGAAAATCAGTCATATCTTCTGCTACACATGCTGTCTCCCTGAGGCCCTACATTCACACCAAAACTATTTTTAAAAAATGTCAGGTTTTCATTCAAATTAGCATTGCAGAATTTCTCATAATCATACACTACACAACATATATAACAAATGCAAATAAAACAGGCCTTTAAAGTCATTAAATATACCATATTCAAATTATTTCATATTAAAGGTCCATCTTAATACAGTTTGTGCAGTACAGAAACATGCTGAAAGAATAGGTGATTGCCATCCTTCCATAATGAAATGTATTACTTATCTCATAAGGCTATTTCAAGTAAAAGTGGCAAGTTAAAAGGGAATGGGTGAAGTTCTGAAACTTTAATTTACCATGTCCTAAACGTAAGAAAAAGTATATTAGAGGTTTGCAAAATGACCCCGGTTGTGCCATCTGTACAGGAGAGATAACGAATTGATAGCGACATCTGAAAATATTTTGATAAGAGACTCTTCTCACACTTTTACAAAAGCACTGCCTGGTGATGGAAGTTGCCCCTGATTAGCTCATGTCATAAGGGCTTTCAGAGGTTTGAAAGAAATCAAATTTGATTCAGGAGAAAGAACAAACATCTCTTACCATTCACGCCTTAAAGCATTTGCACCAACACTATATAATTACTTTTCATTTCACCAAAAGTTTCTTCTGGATTCTCTATTCCTCCCACCACTTCAAAATTACAATATGCCTGCGTGCAGTTGAGTGGAAATGTACATATGGGCCAAAGTAAATTATTTAACTAAAAAGCAGTTAATGTTGCTATGAATTATGTTACTTATGTACAGAACTCTCACATACATTTCATTGTGATAATACCTGGTTTATACATCTTTAATCAAAACCAAGCAAAGTATTTGAATCGCTTTGTCTCTTTAAGTGTGATGCAATTTGTTAATCTGCATGCCTATAAAAAGTCTTCCTGACAATAAGAAATGCTTTTATACTGATCTCTCTCCTGCCTTCATTGGCATAATTCTCAACAAATATCTCACTATGTCATCCTTAAAATCTGGAGTAAAAAATGAAGGAAAGACAATTAAATTCTGTTTTCATGTAGTATTTGCAAAAGTATTTGTTTTGAAAGCCAGAGAGAGCTTCTCCTAGGACAAATAACAGTCCCTTTAAGGACAGGTACTATATGCCTCCACAGAGGAATGGCTGGTGCAGTCACTGAGTCTATTTAGTTTTTGGTCATTCTTCTGAAATCAAGATATAAGTCCTGTAACTACCCAGTCACATCATAATAGCTACCTGGGCTGATGTTCACTAGTGATGGTGAGAGGCTGGCAATTCAGTGCAGCGGTACGTGGTTCCAAACTGTTTCCTGATTTCATTCTATTTCCAAAATTAATGGCTTTTAATGCATCCTGGGGGACTGTCATTTCATTTAAGATGCATTACTACTCTGGATGCACATCTGGTGCACACCCTATAGTCAATGCTATTACTTTAAAACATTTGATATGGGAATATGTACTATAAATCAATCATGAAATATGTAGGTATGTAGCAGTGCTCAACTTACACCTAAAAACTGCTGAGAGATTCTGAGGGGTTAGAAAGGCTGGCACAAGATATCAAAGGCTTCTACAGATCAACTTCCTCAGAGGCCTCAATCTCTTTACCCTTAAAGCAGACTATTTTTTTCCCACATAGTCTGCTATCCAAATGCAGAGAAAAATGGAAGAAAGATCAGAGCCCAAATGAGAATGGAAAACAATTACCTTGTAAGAACATGGAAAAAAAAAATCAACCCCAACAACAAAACAACCACAAGCCTAATATTACTTAAGGCACAATGTGGCAGTCCATGGCATGAATTTTTGTTCCTAGATGCAGTTTTGCTCAATTTAAGAGAGAGATATGGCACTTTAAGGTACTAAAATGCATTCAAGAAAATAAAAAAAAATAATCATTAGCTACTGAGAGCTAGAAAACATTCCCAAATTGCAAAATTAATGAGTAGTAACACACTACATTTTGTAAACCACAGCTGTTCATAGCTACACAAGTGCAGCATCCCATCATGTGACCAGTGAGAAAAGAGAAGGAACCAAATGTGGTGCCTGTCCACGCAAGCAGGATATTGATTCTCCAAGGGATTCTCATTCACACAGAGGAGAACATATCAAGGGTCTGCACAAAATATGGACACCCAAGGTGTCCAGGTCCCTTCAGCAACTTCAGTAACCAAAACAGCAATCTCACATTTGCACAGTACTTTGGAGGCTCACCTGCACTTCTTGACAAGCCTAATTATCTCAGGCAGAAAACTTGCACAAATACACTTTTGTGCCTGGCATTCAGCTTCACATTTGTCTGGTACTGCATCCAAAGCAAAACAAATACTTGTTGAAGCAAGAAAATGACATTTCAAAGTCAGCTTCTGAACCCTCATTAACCCAGACAGCTTGTTCCAATTTGGACAGGTCTCAGTCTTGAAAGCCTGCAGGTCACCAGGCTGCTACAAATCTTTCGGCTCCAAAAGCAAATGCTTGCTAGGAAGCCAAGGCATGGCCCCTGGGCAAAAGGGGTAGGAAGAGCCAGCACAGTAACAGGGACACAGTAACATTTTTACACTGTACAAGTTTTACACTGTACAATTCTTTCTTTTGCAGATGAAGGATCTTGAGAGAATTAAGGACTTTAAACATTCAGTTAAAATAAGTCTGATCCTTCTACTCTGTGATAAAAGAAAGAATTGTAATTCTCATCTATGAGTTTTTCAAGCACCTGCAACATTCTATATAGTCTGATAAAGACAAAAAATAAATAATACTTAAAAAATAACCTTTACATGAACAGAATGAAAATGCTAACCTGAAAAATGGAATATAAGCTAAAGCACTGAATGCCAATCAGCCAATTGTTCTGCTAACTCAATACCATCTCCCCTTTTTAGTCAACAAGTTCTAAAGTCACATAAGAGTACATTTGCTAGAACAGCAAATTGTGTTTTATCCAAGCCATCTCAGTGATTTTAAAGAATAATTATGCATACTTTCCAATGGGAAAAGACAATTTTGTTTACAATTACATCAGCCAGATTGACACTTATTTTGCAAACCTTAAAATTCACAGCTAAAGGACTAGGGGAAAGCTAAGAATTAGAATATTTACTAAACAGGATCAAAATACATACATTTAACAAATCAAAAGACCTCACATGGCAGAGATGGAGAATTTTAGGTATCAGTAAGCATTGACCTTCTGCCTCACTCTTTAAACATGGTAGGTTTTTTTCTTTGATTGTTTTTTAGTGCTTTGCTTTGTTTTGTTAATGACATTTGTTCTAATTCCTCAAAGAATTGCAGGTCCTTATATTACCAGCATTCCTTTGAATAAATGAAATAATCAAGTATCAAAGCAAGGCACAGTAAAGCACAGCCTGAGCAATCCCCGTGCCATAAATTAAAGCAGCTGAACATTAACCATGTAGGGCTGAAGCAGGAATTAGGATTCCAAGGTGATGCAGTAAAGAGCAGGGCTGCAGTACTGTGCTATACACTGCACAGCTCATACTGTCCACTTACTTGATGAAGTAGTCTCTTCCATCTCTGTTTGCCGTCATCTCCCATCCATAAGGTGTCCCCTGGTTCAAGCTCCAGGTCCCTGAAGGGTGAGGCCAGCCTGAAGACTTATTCCTGTGGCTGCAGTTTGGGGAGAGGGGAGGAGGAAGAGATGGGGGGGAGGGGGAAAGAGTTATTTGTCTCTTGTACTTCACATGATTCACTTGACATCCAAATACTTTCATAGCTGTGACACATATAGCCAAAACCCAGGCGAGGGAAAACAGGTTAGCAGGTCTATTTGCATTTGTAATATTCTTCCAGTAAGTGGAAAAATACACTGTCATTTCTAACAGCCTGAGTTCAAGCCTTGAATTGGTGAATTTGTAATTCCCAATTCATCCCACATCCACAATACTGATTTTCAATATTTTTTAGTAAAAGAGATGGAGAGCATTTTCATTCATCACTATTCCCTGTTCAAATGCCAGCTCTCAGTACATTTTAAGTAAAAAAAAAACAACAAAAAAAACCCAAAAACCAACAAAAACAAACAACCAAAAATGACAAACAAAAACCTTACAAAGGAAACCATGCACCACATGGTTCCAGTTCACACATGTGTCACAATACTTGGCACGAGAAGGAACATTCTCACTGCTAGCAAACCATTTTTTTGATTCTTGTGCTGGAATGAAGGAAGGCTGTGACACTGCTGCATAACATGCTAAATTGATTCAATATGCAGATGTTGTTGCACTTGATCTTTATCCATTAAGCTCTTCCACCAAGTAACCTTTAAAAGGCTGCAGTACCTCTGAGAACACACACTGTTAGATATGACGGCTCCAGCACTCTCTGCTAATATTCCCACTTCTGAGGAAGGGCCCAACAGCTCTCCCAAGTGACTTTTTTCCCACTAGATCTGAAACATTTTGTGAGGTGCCTTCTACTGACTCCATACAAAAAAGATTCAGCTAGCAAGAATCCACCATGGTTTCCCATAGGAAGTCCCAACATTTGCATTGGTGCTTTTGCCCTCGCTTGGCAGGAATTAAGCTGGATGTTATCACACATTCCCACTTTCTGCTGTGGGGCTTCAGAAGTCCACAAGACAACAAATACATCTTTGAGCAAAATTTATCAAGTCATTAATATCTATGTACAACCTGAAAGCAGGAATGAGCAGGAAAAGGAGGTAGGGCAACCAACAATGCTTAAGACTTGCTAAGACCATATGACAGACAGGCAAATGAATCAACCAACACTGAATACAATCTGAAATTTTGACATGCAAACCAAAACCATACAAAGTAAGAGCATGTTTTGAATAAGTAACCTCCATCTCTGTCTTTTCTTCACTCATCAAACATATTACAGCTTTGCTTTACATGATAGATTTAAGTTCAAATACTAACAAGGAACTTGATATTTCTTGTCATAGATGGAGACATAAGAATTTCCTTCCTTTAGAGAAACAGAGCACCATGTAACCTGACAATCACTCTTCTGAAGAAACAGAATTGGTCTCCACGGACAACTCAACAATTCATTGCAAACTGCTAAACTCAATGAAGTTGTACATAGCTAATCTTTCCCAAAGGAGGAATGTATCATTAAAAACAAACTAGCTGCTTCCTCCTCCCCTTTATTTCAAGGATTAATCACAACTGAGAAAAAACATGGTGCTTCAAAATATCACTTACATGAAATTAAAACATTACAATGGAGTGCTAGGTATCATCTGATTTAGCAATTACATTAAGTACTCTATCTTCAAGGAGTAGAAAAACATTTCTGTTAGCATATTCTGTTAGCATAACACTGGTATTTGCCATAAGACTTAAGTCTAATATTGAACATGCTAGAACTCTTAATAAAATTACAGTTATTCATGGCCAACCAAAAAAAATAAATGTCAGATATGCTACATTACCCCAGATAAATACAACTAACCCATGCCTGATCCCAGGAATTGATTAAAAAACAGCCATCCAAAGAAAAAACCAAAATACTTTCACAACTGTTTCATGCAGTTTCTTGTTAAATAAGCATAAACATTATTTTTTCTTCATATGCTTCACAGAGGAAGAAAGGGTGATCCCTTCTTTTAGACAGAAGCCACTCTACACTGTAAGAATGACAGTTTAACTACATCTACAGACTTCAAATTACACTTTAGAGTATATGGAATTCTAAACACTGCAGTTAACTAAATAAAGTAGAAAGTAACCTTATTTATCAAGACTGTATAAAAGGGAGGCCTGGAGCTTTTCAGTTTAATTAGTTGTGTTTCACAAACTCTACTATAGTTTCACCACCTGTAAAATCAGTACAGTGACATTTAAATTCCTACATCAAACTTCTATTATCAGATAATTTGTAGAAGCACACAACAATGATAATGATCAATGTTATTACTCTCTGCATTCAAACTAAGGGTTCATCTTTCTATGGTTTATAACATTAGCGGATTTTAAAGTAAATTTAATTCCCTTGAAAGCTTTCTTTGAGCCCTTAAAACAATAATGGTGTCAGAACCTATCATATACGATGGGTAATAACTGTCCTACTTAACTGTAGATCTATCTATATGTGATCTACTCCTCCAGACTTTCTTGTAATCAGTGGGACTCAAATTAGCACTTCAGGCACTGCATACACCTGCGTTAGATGTGTGCAAATTCAACCAAGTGGCTCCACAGGAGAAAAAAAATGCGCCATTTTTCCTATAGTTATTGTATGATTCAATAACAAACACTCACAAGACAAGGTCTTTACACTCAGAGGTGACTCGCATTGGGGATTCCCAGCTGCCTATACAGCCTGAGCATAAGAGCAAATGAACTGGGGTTTTTTCTACACCTCCCTCCACTTGTTGTATATCATTCTGCTTGTCTACAATGATTCTGCTCACTGGCCACTACAAAGGGCAAAAGATGGCAAAGATGAGACAAATTCAAAAAAAAAAAAAAAATCAGAGGCTCTGGAGGAAACTACAAGCAGGTCAGGTATTTCATCTCTGGGAAGGACAAAGCCATGTTGGCAGTCTCTGAGTTGGGATGATGTCTTGGTGGTGAGAAGATCATCAGGACCTGGGAGATTCCAGTCCAATTCCTACCTCCCTGCCAGTGACCTTGGATAAATCCATCAGCTCAATGATCACCATTTACCATTTCCCTTCTGCACAGGAAAAGAGGGAGAAACACACCAAGACTGCCTAGATTTCTGGAAGACTTGCACACTTCCAAAGACAAGAAAGGCAAAGAAAATGCACCTTCTATCTCAGCAGGCCTGCCTGCAGAGGCAGCACTGGCACTGCTGTTACTGCTGTCACTGTTGCTGCTTACTCACAGCAATGGGACTTGCTGCTGGAGCACCTGTTGGAGTGCAGCTCTCAGGTGTCAAACTTCATCGTGAAAGCCTAGGCAAGCATCATGCCAGCAGAGGTCTGAAAACAATACAGATTTGCTAGAATATCCCCTCAAGCTGCTTTTGACATTCTTGCTGCAGTAGTATAAGACCTGATCTCTCCAAATTGCTTCACATTGAATAAAAGGCAGTTTATTAAATCACCAAAGCGGTGATCACTGAGGTGGTGTGTAAGAAACCAACATGCCCTGCAGAGGGACCTTCTGACTGATGCAATAGCTGACCCGCAGTGAACATCTTCAGGTCACTCTTTTTTGTGCCCTGTGCTTCAAGCATGACTCAAACATATGTGAAACAATATGTGAAGTTTCACTGTATGAGCAGGATGCCACTTACATGATATGTAGCATAACCCATGGCACAAACAAGATGTGCAAGTCTGTAGTAGTACCCATCTCTCTTTCAAAGATCAAAACTAGAACAGTTTGAATTTTTAAAGTAAATTATTAGAGTCTAATTTCCATAGTAGTTTAGTGTTAATAATGAAAGCAGAAAGCATCACTATTCATTCTTCAAAACATGGAAAAATCAAATGTTTAAATGGGCTGGAAAATTCAATTAAAAAAAAAAAGTCTAGAGAGACAATAAGCTTGCAATATTGCCTAAAACTTTTTTTTAAAATACCTGCAACTGGAGATTCCTCTCAATAGATCTTTACTGTAGAAATCTTGACAAAATTTTTAACTGTGCCACATCTATAGCTCAAGCTTGTAAATTTTGTTAGAAATGTAGCGCTACCCGAACTAGTGGAAATTAAGCTCTCAGGCTGTAATTTTAAAACAGCATAAACTGGCACTGACACAAAAGCAGAATTCTCAATCTCCCAGCATCAGATGATTCTGCTTCACGTCACAGTTGCTCCTGTGCCAGTGACAGTAAACTGGTTCACCTTAAAATTAACAGCTTTTTTGTTGTTTTTTTTTCCATTTAGATTCATCTCTGCCTAGTCCATGGCCTCACAAATGGCCACATGGCAGCAAAAATGAAGGGTAGGACAAACACTGGCTGCTTCAGATAGTCCTTTGGCAAAGACAAGACAGAAAGCACTCAATTAAAATGAAATGTTCCAACTGCATTTAGTTAGTGTCTAATGGGGCATAACACTCAGTATACAGGATTAGTGTGTCTACCCACTCTGAAGATGGACATCATGTTTACGATCACCCTTTTCCACAGACAAGGGCCACCATTCCTTAGGAATTATATTGGACATGGAACTGAAGAGAATGTCGTATCATTAGGGTAGTCTTTAGTGCCTTGACCAGGAATCCCAGTTTGCAATCTGTTGACAGATTCAAAATAGTAATAGAAAGCTGTAGTAACCCTGAAAACCTCCACTTTTCTCTCTCTCTCCCTACCCACCCCCTCCCCCCCCCATACCCCCGCCTCCTTCCCCCATAATTTGAAGAAGGCAGAAACCTGGTTAGTCTTTGTCATAGTGACTTTCATTCCAAATCCTTGCATTCCTCTACTGGGCAGGAAGGGGAAGAATCTATTTATGTGATTGTTTTTTACTAGCTCTCATTCCATGATTATCACTTTCTGTGATCAGCACTGGTGTGAAAAAAGTATCCATCTGCATTTTCATGGGTGCCTGCCACCTTCTGCTTGATGCTCTCTCATACTTGCCGTGATGAACTATGTCTCCCTTTTCACCCTCTCCATGCCAGCTATAATTCAGTAGATCTCTAACATATCCCACCATCAGCAACAACAGTCTACTCCACGCTAAGGAGTTCTGACCTATTCAGCTATTTCTTATACAAAGGTTTTCACAGGCTTGATCATTCTCATTGACCTCTGAAATCCTTCCAGGTCTATGCCTCTGTTGAGACAGGAGTTTGGGCTTTCACTCAGGTTACAGTTTATAATGATGAGCTGCCTCTCTGGTAGAAATCCAGAAGAAGGTACTTGAAGATGCAGTTAAAGACCCTCTCTGAATCTAGGGTCTTAGTGAAGGGCTAGAGGCTCATCTCTGTTCTAAAGCTGACCTCTGAATTTGCATGCTTTCTACACTCATTCACTAGCTCTCCACTAGGTGTAATTTGGAGCTCTGACATTTCACTCTCTGTATATTAAAATTTGTATTTCAAGCATAGGAATCTGGAGATGAATTGCAGAACAACCCCTTGCCACAAATAGTGAGCCCTTATTTTAAAACTGCTGCATAATGTAATAAAATTGGCAATTTTTATAATCTATTTATTCCCCATTCTATAGCACCTTCCAAAACACCTACGAGCACCACATCAAGTGCAAACACCTTCCAAGCTCCTGGCACCATTAGTTTTAAGTGAGAAATTTTACACTACATTATCAAATATGCTCATTGAACATAAAAAGCTTTAGCACTTTGGGCTGGATGCCATGTATCAACTTCTTACCATTCTCTTCAATAATCTAATCTCTAAGATCACTTGCAAATTTTTGAAGTTGGGGCATGTCTTCCAAAAAGTCCCCACAAAGCAGCTCCCCTTGAAAACTTCCCTCCAACACAAGGCTACAAAAAACCTCTTAGCTTTCTTTTTTTTTTTTTTTTGCCTTATTTTCTCCCAGTGTTGCTTTTAGTTAATGAATATCTGTTAGCTCACAGACTAGCAAAAGCTGAAGTCATCCAAAGACCTTCTGACAAATCTTCACAAACATGTAAAATCTCTGTATGTGGACACAAATGATTTCCCTAAATATAAGTAATTTGAAGTATAAATATTCCATATATGTGGGGGTTTTGAGTTATTAGTAACTTTTTAAGCATTTACCTTTGATTTCCTTTGTTAGATTAAAATAGTGGAAGGATTACATCCTAATCTTCCTTTATAACAACCCCTTGGACTGCTGCAACTGCAGTGGATGGCTAAAGTTACAGAACTTGTACTGTGGAGATTCACAGTATAATGCTGTGTTTACCATTTAGATATTTAATGTCTCGGCATCATCGTGTTCGACATCTTGATGTTTGTCATAGGACTTCCTTATTTACGGGAATTATTTATTCCTGTAAGGCATATCTGCAGGGGCATCAGTGACTCACAAGGCTGACCACCTACCACAAGTAACCCAGCACGGATAATGGTACTGGACTAACAGCATTGATACACTGGCTTCCTTTATGTTACCATACTGAGAAAAAACTTCTGAATTTTGTGTCTCAGCCTGTAGCCTTTGCTTCAACTCTCCACTGATATAAAAACCAGTTCTCTGCCTCCTGAATTTCAATATATAAGTCAGTCCCTCCCCCATCCACCATAAAAAACCCCTCCTGAACAAAATCCACATTACACTTCCAAAAGTTGCTTATGAAGGAAGCAGAGTCTGGCCAAAGTGATCCTAAAGAGGTACCATGAGGAATACCAGAGAAAAAACATATTATATTATTAGTTTTTAAAAGTGTGAACACCACACCTAAAGTATCTGCAGGGCATTTCTATTTGGGAATAGGAAACATTATTGTGACACAAGTGGAGCTCAGTTACTGTCTCTATGATATTTAATCTTCCACTGCCTCAGGAGCAAATTCCTGTTTTCTCAATCCAGTTCTTACCCTCTCCTGTCCCAGAAGACTACTACAGTAAGTTTACCTCTATCCTACCATTTTGAAAAAAATGAGAAATGAAAGTCTTAAAAGACTTTGTAGAGGTACTATCAAGGTCAATCATCATACCCTTCTATTGAAACTCTCCTGAGGGGTACACAGACATGGTGGACAATAATTTCTGGAACCAAGATCAAGGCTTGTGGTCTCTGCAGAGATGAGTCCTATAAATCCTCAGAGAAGTAGTCCTACCAGAAGAAAATTAACTGCCCCAGACACACTCTCCTGTACTAAAAAGAAAATAATTCCTACTGGGTCTCCTATTACAAATGATGCAAGTACAGAAGGGAACCGTGATGACTTCAGATACCCTTCATCTTCTACAACTCACATGCTTTCAAGTCTTTTCCTGGATAAGTGAAAGGGTTTAATTGACCTTCTATGAAAAAATTTGTGCTATTTCTGAGCTTGTGGAAACTCTGTCAGTTAAAACTGAGTTCGGAGCTTCAAGTTTGTAATTACTACAAACATTAAGGTAGAATCATTGTCCAAGACTGTTTTTCTTATTTAACCATAAGAACTTAATGATAGAAAAATATTTTTGCCCTGTGACACCTGTCCATCTCAGTCATCTTGCAACATGGCCATGATCTGGCCAAAGGCAGAATAATGTTGCTGTACTCTTCAGGCTTGTCTGGAATTTCTCCCCGGCATCATGCATCAACAGATAAAAAACAAATGCTGTTCAGAATATCAAGATGTCCCCCTTTCTTGTACCTTCTATTAGTTTTTTTCTGTATTTCTAAATAGGGTCTATGAATAAAGCCCGGGCTGCCTTGCACCAGTTGTTCAGAAATGCTTTCTTAGGCACTAACTCTGGCTGAAGCAAATAAATCCACACTTTTTCCCCCCCTATATCCATCTTCCACCACAGATGTTCTGAATTATTCAAAATTTCACCAAGTAACACTCATTCTTACTCCAAACAACAAATTATGTTACGGACTTCACTCAACCTTTAAATCCTTCAGTGGAGCAGAAAAAAACCTCAAGTACAATTCAAAACTTCATACTGAACTCCTCCATGCCAATTCCCAATACAGCATAGGAGGAAAATCCTGTCAGACTATTTTTGTCTCAGATTACATTAGCTTCCATCCCCTCGGTGCCTAAAACAGATTTCAAAACGGCAGCCTATGGCTGGGTTGAGAACAAAAGACACTCCAGTTAATTCCTCCCCCAGATGTCATTGCTACTGCTGCCAATCAGGAGACAATGAGGGCCCATGGCCCTGCAGCTGATCTGAAAGGTAAGGGATCACTTTTGCCAGGGATCCCATGAGTGCCATGAGGAACACTGTGCTACAGCTCCTCTGCCATACAAGCAGGGAAATAACAGCAGGTGTCCATACTTTGTGGGGGGAAAATAACCAGAAAACATAACCAGAAAAGTTCATGTGTGGACTTTTGGAGTCACTCACTGGCTCCAAACACTACAGCATCAATTCCAGATTCCTGTCTGTATCAGTGGCAGGACAGACTGATGAAGAATACGGAAACCACTAGGTGTTCAAAATGTACACTGTATCCATTACACGACTCATGATATGAGGAATGGTTCCTCTCAGTCTGAAACTACAACATAATGTTACTTCCTCACCAGCTTTGTTCTAGTGATCTATGTGTAGAACATTTTTCAGCATATATCTTCCAAAATTGCTTTTGTGCTTTCCTCTCTCTTCTCTACTTGATCAGTCCAAAGATGCAAGTACCCAAACAGCACAGTGAAGAAGTACCTATGGGAGCATGAGTTTTGCCTTCAGTTAGATAGAAAGCTCCTCAGCATTGAATGGTGGCTCCCCAAAGAGCCACTGATGTCCACTATGGCCCCAGAAACTAACAAGTACAAAAGTACATTGGGAAAAGGGATGAAATAAACTCTGAGGCAACAGTGGTCAGTTCCAGGCACTAAAAACCTTCATATGACTTGGAAAAGGCCTCGTCATTTCCCAAGGTACCTCACCTGCCCTAGAATGCTTCCTGTCTTGTTTCTGATTCACAAAAAGTTTCAACCTCTTCATCACTGATGTAGCTGTTTCTTGAACTGTCCTGTTCAAGGTAAGCTGAGTTTTTAATTTCTGAAATGTTCATGTATTCTGATTCTCTACAATCATTATTGTCCAGCTAATGCTCTTTCATGTCTCTTGGGGTTTTTTTGTTCTGGGATTTCTTTTGGTTGGTTGGTTTTGTATGGGGTGGGGGTTTTGTTGGTTTTTGTTTGTTTGTTTGGGTTTTTTTTTGTTTTTGTTTTTTAATATCTTATACAGCTCACATTTTTCATTTCCCTGTCTTCTTCTCCCTCTATGTTATACATCCATTATTATTAAAGATGTGAGCCCATTACATAGAAAACAAAAGTCTTCATTATATTTCCTTTCAGACTGCCAAGACTTTTCATTTAAAGCACACTGATCCCATTAGAGATCCAAGTCCCAAAGGAATTGCTTTCAACTTCAGAATCATGTATTGCTAAAGCCAGAAAGTACCCAAAGCAACAAGTAATGGCTGGGACTCAGATGGCTGTGAAAGGCTCTCTGACATTCTGCTTTAGCTTCATGCTGATGTGTGCTATAAAGTTTCTAAAAACTGATGTGTGTGAGATCTTTTTCTCTGTTTTAATGGAGATTTTGACCATAGGCCTTCTCAGGTTTACTTAGTATTTCCAGGGAAAAAAAAGCCCGACAAAAACAAATAAACAAAAGTGTATGTAGCATATTTGTCTCTTTCTCATTTAATGAATGAATTACGGGTATTTATTTCTGAATCTTTTGAAAAATCTTTTCAATTTTTTTTCTTTTTCCTCTCAGCCTAATACGTGCTGGAAAATCTTACCATATATACCTAGCATCACCCTAGAGCAGGCACCAAACTCAATTTTCATACAATGCAATCCCTGACAAAATCACAACTATTATCAAATGCTAAATTTTATCCCACGTAAGAGTTTTGTTTGGGGTGTTACTTTTTTCTTTTCTTTAAAATGTTGTTACCGCTGCTCTCAATGAATACTGGTCCTCTTACTAGTTTTTCAGTACAGTGAAGCCATGACTCTCTGCTAAGTTTCAGTGAGAAGTTCATGAGTTTGGCTACTTCTGCGTTATGGAAAAAAGTCCCACAAAGCCTGTGATAGAAAAGCTGTCCAGCTCACTGATTGCATTGTTACTAGTAATAAGAGTTTATGGTAGTACAGAGTAGAGCACTGGAAATGCAATGCTGTAAAGTTGTATCACATTTTAAATACAAGAAACAGTACAGTCTATCATTACTTAGCACCTATTACACAACTGTCCATTTTATGCCATAAAAATTTGGGGTGCATGTATTCATTCAAATTCAATTATGTACACTGTATTTGGAAGAGCCAAAAGGAATCTCATTTTTATGCGTAACACATTTTGCATTTTTTCAGTACCCAGGTATGAATACAACCTGCCTGCTGTGAGCCAACAAATGTATAATCATATACTAGAAAAAGCAGCTCCATAAATTTTCAGGCACTTCTTGGGAGATTATTTCTGTACAGATGTCACCCATGCTTCAGGCCTGTGGTCATCTGAAAATTCTAAAGGACGTGGTCTTGCTGTAAGGTGACATTTTAGCCTGTAGGGGAGTGACATTGCATTAGAAAGATGCAATCAACAAAACAGCAGAACAACAAATCTGGCTAGATCTTAATTTAGAGGAGAGTACTGCAGAGAAGAGAGAAGACAGAAAACACTCATTTATTTACTAGTTCTTCAGATTTTCACTACTACTTAGTCTCCTCTCCTTCAATTTCTTGGGAAATAAAAAGAATCAATAAACTAAATAATGGCAGTTTATCTGAAGCATACTTTTAAAATGAAATTAAAACAATACTATCCTCTTAATTTTGGAGGTTAAAGAAAAAGCAATTTAAAATATTTTCCCTACACAGAAATTAAATAAGAAACATTGCTGCTCAGTGATTCCAGAAAAAGTTCCAAGAACTAAAGTGTCATCTCCTTACAAGATGAATTTGACGACTTTGAAACAAGATGCAGCCACTGATCAGCCATTGATCCCTGGCTGAGTTTGTTTTCCATAAACCTTTAAAATCATTACTTAGAAAAAATCATACCTTTTCACAGGAGAACAATAAGGACTCTATCAGCCAATACAGGAATTAGCCTTCAAAAAGTCAATTCATCAAAAAATCTCAATACCAAAGTAATCAGTCTGCTCAGCTTAAGTCTACTTCAAGTACTACATATAAGCACATAAGGTATTTTGTTACATTTTCTACATCTAAAAAATCTTAATATTCCATTTAGCTTTAAACTAAAATTCTCAAAACTGGGAATATATCTTGAAATATCCATTCTGTTTTAAAAGGCTAATGGCATTACATACTTTAGTATACTTCACTCCCAGACAAAAGTTACAAAAAACTTCTGAAAAGGACAACATAAAACCTGTGCTGGGCAATCTTTTTACATTCTTGAAACGTCTGCAAAGAAGCCTGTGTTTCTACTAATATCGTGCTACAAGGTTGGATTTTTCCCCCCCTCTTTTTCTTTATTTTGAGTTCCTTTGTATTTTTCCATTAAGAAAATTATGGTTTATATGGCAACATACTGAGAAATAATGTAAGTGAAGGACATTTTGAGCAGTAGTCAGAAGTTTTTGCCAGTGGTAAGAAGCCTTCATCCAGACAGGGAGCTGTTTAAAGCACTTTAAACATAAACACAAGCAAATCTGAAGCAGGTGCATTCTTAGGAAATCACCAACACTTGGCATTTTCTGTTACAGACTTACTTTGCAAACCAAGGCATGTGTAAAAGTTTAACAAATAAGAAAAAATTAATTGGAGGGGGGGGATAGATTTTTTTTTCCTTTGCCTTAATGACTCCACAAAGCGTGAGCCAATAAAATGGAATCAAAGTCTTATATTTAAAATGTATTTTAGGACTGCATCCAAAAGGGTCAAGTGCAATACTTAACTTTATGCATCAATATATAAAAAACCTAGTTGTTTTGTGCTTTGAAAACTAACTCATGTAACTGAAGATTTGAACAGAAACTGTTCAGATGCCGTTCATAACTAGGGATAAATGATCTTGGAGCACTAGTCCTTTCAGCACACCCAAGGCCATTCCATAGTGCAGCCTAGAATGAGGTGGCAAAACATCCACCTGGAAGTGACAGATCCAGTTTCCTATGACATTTGATCTAGACACATATTCAGGAATGATTTGCAAAATCTTTTTCCTGCCTTCCCCACTGATCAACATAGATGTAGTTTCCTGAAATTCCAAGAAAATGACTGATATCCAGGCAAGGAAGTACAAAACTGTAAAGCTGCAAAAGAAAGACGAGACAAAGGAAGAAATTTCTTGGTTACAACTGGTCTTGAAAAAAAGAAAACCAAAAACAGGGCAAACCTCAATGTTTGACAAGAACCCCACCTGCACATGAATATCCCCACAAGAAGCACCAGTAACACTGACCTTCTCCATAAACTTAGAATGACTTTTTACTGATTATTCATGGTTTACAATATACACTGCAGCCATACACTTTCTGCTGATGGGTTTAAATGGCTGCGTTGCTAAAAAGAAACATACACATATTTTTAAGTGAATTCACATGACTGCATAATTTCCTTTAGTTTGCTTTTTAGATTAGCAGCAAGGCTTAAAGTTTAACTTGAATGTCGCTTCTAATACCAGCTGCCCAAAACCCAAGGGGTCCTCTGCCCATCTTCATCTTACACAATCAACAGCAAAAGCTCTTGCTGAGCACTGAGGCAGCAGTGCTCATGCTCCATCAGCAGGCTACCAACTTGTAGGCATCACAAGATCACAGCACAACTCTGTTTGGAAAGGACTTCAGTAGGCCAGCTACTCCAGTTTCTCACTCAAAGCATTTCAGCATGCTTCACATAAACAGTATGAAAAATAGGCATTACACTGAACACTGAGTTGCCTGGAGTTATGTACTTGAACTCTATATGTCTATCCTATTAATCATTAAGTGACAGACAAAAATTTGCTTATTCTATTCTTTGTTGCTTTTTGGTCTATATCCTTGTTCTTTCCCTATCAGTATTTCCTAACCCAATGATTTTTAAAGATAAAATATGGAAACAAAAATCCAACATCCTTTTTTTTAACTTATCACTTGAAAAACACTCTGAAGGCAGATAGTACTTTTACAGGAAGAGAAAATTTAAGTGTGAGATCTTGCTGGATAAAAACTTCTTGTAATACTAAAGCTCCAGCTACCTAATTCCGTAATATCTTACGATATTAAGCCATCCAGCTACGTATCTAGGTTAATGGACTCATAAAGTTCCTGTCATAACAGGTTTGTAGAAATGAAATCACACACACACAAACCACATCCCAACCCCTCTACCCCTCACATCTTTCCTCCTCCAATTTTCATCACTCTTTGGTTATATACCGTGGTAGGAGTTTGGGTATATATGCTTGGGTATAGCTTGGCAAGCTGTAACTGCATCACCACTGTGACAGCTAATAGAAAGTCCCCAAAAAAACTCTCTCAGTTCTCAGTAAAGTGATAGCTAAGGAAAGCGATACACACAGAGGTACAGCCGGTTCAGCTAACCTACTTACAGTCACTGACAAGCAGCTTCCTAAAGATCTTGCAGCAGAAAATGAAAGTTTCCCTGCAGTCAGAAAGCTAGAGGGACTCTAGTACTTACACAGGTTTAATACTGTTCTCCGAAACAAGGTTGCACTGCTTCCAGCTGTTTTGGTACAGCAATATAGATGTAGATGTTTGCAGATTGTAACTGCATGTTCCACTCAAGGAGCGCACCTACACTCATATTTAGATGGAATCCAGCTCTTTGAAATATGCATTGTCTACATTTGCAGTTATTAGAGCTCGCTATCAATTGCATTGGTAAGAGGAATCAAATTGGGCACTGTATCAATAGAGGAAAACGTGCATGAGAGAATAGAGAAACAGTGGAGTTCAATAGTCAGTGCAATTCTGAGATGAACTTCAGCATTTTCAGTGCACAAACTCCTATTGCAAAGCTTGGAGTCCCCTAGCCAGCTCTACCTCTCACTTAATTTCCTTTTTGTTGTTGAAAGGGTGCCAAATCCATTTAAGGGATGATACCTCCATTGTTCCAGCTACTATTGTATTGTTTCCCAGTAACTTCACAACATAGTCTGTAAACTGAGTCCATTTGTACCAACAGGGAATGCCAAGGACACTGTCCAATTGAGCTAGCCCCAACCTCAGCACCTGCTCTATCATGTCAGGCTTTTGTGAGGTGGTTTCAGCACAAAAGATATTCTAGACCTAAAGAGCTGTAAGTTTAAAAATTATTCAAGGAGAATATGCGATTCACACAATAAAACAATGTGTCATCCTCCTGGGATGAAAGAAAGAAAAAGAAAATAAGAAAAAACATTTCATACATTCCCTTTGACTTTAAGAAATATGATGAATATAAACCTCAGGAATATTTGCAAAGAGGGAATAAACAAAATGGCTCTCCTCCTGCTGTTCTGTGCCACAGACAAAAAATGTGAAGCACTGACAGAAAAAGGATCAGAAAGCCTATGTCAGGCTAGAGGAAAGTTAGAGTACCCCAGGGAGGTTGCAGGAGCCCTTTTCAGTCAGAGAAGATAGAAAAATGACCTTAAGAATGGATACTGATGGTAAGACCCACATTGGCTTGAGTCTCGCTTTCTTGTCACGTCCCTTACAGTGGGCAGCAGCAAAATTTGGAGAAGAATTAAATAGCATTTCAAACAAACTTATCCCCCAGCTGTGATTATTAAATTACTTAATCTCTTCCTTTACAGAAGCCATCAGATAACAGATAATTCCCGCAATCCTTTCATTTTTGTCTTGCACAAACATATCTTATTTGAGACAGTGACTGCAGATAGAGCAATGGAGTAAACCCTTCCCAGGGTTGTTCTTGAGTCACACAGGCTTTTACCTTTTTACTCTCTTGCCTCCACCACTGCAAATATGTTTAGAAAGAGATTCTTTCCTTGACAGGATAAAGTAAACGTCTAACTACCCTAAGTCTTGGCCAGTGGTAAGACCAATGCAAAGGGACCTGGCAGACACTGAGCTCTCTGCTGCTTTGGGCAGGGGGATGCACTACTGGATCACCACAATAGCCAGCCCCTGGGTTTTCAGCCACTCACAAAGTCCCATACCCCATGGAGTAGTCCAGGAGGATGCCAGAGTCTACCTAGGAGGCATAGTAAGTGTTACTGTTCCATGAAGAACAGCCCTTGCTGGCAAGCTTTAGCCTAAGCAACAGGTCAGCAAGCTGATTTTATCATCCACCACTCCATTATACTTCACAGAGCTATTTTTATTTCTTCTGCATATTAATTCTCCCACCCATTCCCGAAACCAAGAGGAGAACTTGACAGCATACTTTCTGTAAAGACATTCAGAAATGCTACATGTGTTCATAAGGGCCTAGTTATCTAAAAAGCAGTCAAAAAAAGTGCCTGGTAACAGTAGCTATTCAATGTGGCATTTTCTAGACTTCTCTTGAAGCTCACTTGAACTCTTAGATGCTTTGATACCCTTAAAAACCTTGTTGCAATGATTACAAAGATGAAGCTAAGTTCAAAGCAACACAGATTCAGGTTTTATAAACATGTTACCAAGTTGAAGTAACTTTAGACTGAGTAAGCCCTTACTAAAGTACATTAGTATGTCAACAAGTACACAGCTGATGGATTATTTAGTTAATTTTATCTTAAAGGTCATACCTTAAGACATTTAAATCTTTCATTTATCACCAACCCCAACAAAAAAATAGAATTAGACATGCCTAGCCCTATGAAATTAGTTATTCCAATCTATAATTTAAATAAGAGGAAAATATTTGTTTCTCAATGACAATATGCCGGTTTTAAAAATTCACTTTGGAGGACAGTACTTACACATGGGGGCTATGGCTTTACAACATTATCAGTGAAGACAGATAGAAATTATAATCCCACTTAAGGTGGTAGAACTTTTACTACTAATTTCAGTGGGGTCAGGTTTTGATCACAGGAGTATGGTCAACAACAGACCCCTACGTAACTCAGAGGAGCTGCTGAACTCCATGGCATGACTGGGTTTCCCCTGCAGGCAGGTTCCTGAAGCTCTCAACAGGTATGTGTGGAGACTGCAGGCACTGGAGTGCAGCACATGCCCAGAAATGTTGCTGTCTAAATTAGCACTTCACCCAGCTTAAAATCAGCTCCACAGAACTGACAGCACAAAGAAATAATACAGGATGGTTTGGATGGTAAATATTTACAGACTGCCAACGTGGATTGTAACAGCCTTAGCTTTGCTGCTGGGTTAAACACAGTTGATTCAGAGTCCTGAAGACAAAGTTGATTTACTTAACTTATGAAAAGGATGTTCATCCCTTAACAGGTAAACAGATGTATATCTGTGAGAATATACTTCCTGCCCCCATCCCCCAAATGTAAATATTTAAGAGAAAGTTCAGAAAATAAACTTGTTTTCTTAAAAGTCACCACAAGGAAATTTTTTCCTTTCAGCAGCTCTGTCAAAGCAGGCAGACATGGGCATACTTGAAATTCAAGTAGGGAGCAAACAACATTTTTTAAACTGTTTTTTGTGATTGGCTGTGGCATTAATACCAACATTTTGATGCCTACAAGTTTACAGGAAACTGAGATTATACGTAAACATGGACTACTTATCTCTTTTTCTATCAAATACAGCATTTGCACAATCAGTTTAAATCCTTTACCCATTTTATGATCAACTGAGGAGCAGCATATCTAGCTGTAAGTAAACAGGAGTAAAAGGAGACATGCAAATACATATCTCCACATGCAATGTATGCATGAAGTATTACAAACACACATCTTGCAAAGTACTTTGCTTTCCCACCATACTTTATTACACCTCTATGCTTGTAGCTTTCTTTTCTTCTTCACAATTTTGTAATTTTCAAGATAGGACCTCTGATTTTATTACAAGTTTCATTATTTTGTCTACTAATAAAACTTCCTGGAATCTTACTTTTTTATGATAACTTACATTCTGATATAAAAAATGTTTCCTGAGCTCAAAGAGGGGAATTAAAAATTTTTAACTATGAAATGCCAAGGCAGAAGAAAAATTGCATGAAAACTTTTATACAAGTCATTTTGTCCTGATTTTGTCTGGGACAGAATTACTTTTCTTCTTAGACACCTATTCATGAGAGATCTGACTGACCTTTAATTGCCTTTTGGTATTTATCCTTAACCACATTTAAAAATAAAATCTACTTCAACTGCCCCAAATCACAAACTATGAAAAAGAAAAAAAAAATTAAAAATCTTTGCACAATTTGTTTACAGAGGAACAGGAAATGAAATATGCTGCTCCTTTTCCTAAAAGCTGCGAGGAGTTTAGCAACAATTTTAAAGAAGACATACAATTTTGAGTACAGAGAAAAGTCCAAATACTGCATCAATTATGTGGCAATAGAAAAATATAAAGACAGAATAAAATTGAAGGAGGAATAAGTCACATCAATGTCTGCTCAATCTCTTCTTTTTACATGTTTCTCAAGGCTCCACTTCTTACAATACATACATAAAACTACTGTGTAACTGAGTGTCTTGCTGCCAGAATCCTTCCTAGTGTTATACATCAGCCTTCTCTCCTCCATGGTGTCAAAATACAAGCTACCTTGAAATGCAAGTAAGACTCCCGCCCATCTTAAGTTGTGATTTTTTTTCTCTACCTTACCCTATAAAGTGTAACTTTTTAAAGAAATTATTTCTGTCTGTTTCTTTTGTAAATCTCTGTGGACTTTCCTTCATTCCCCTGTAGCATACATCTTTCAGTTGCTCCCTTTGGTTCCTATTCAGGGTAACACTTTGATTTCTTTGCAGACTCCAAAGCAGACACTTGTAAGTTTCTACTTTCTGGATCAACTGCAGAAAAAGCAAAGCAGATCAGCTCTTGTGGTATGGGATAGCAACTTCGTGTGATCCTCCTCCAGTTTAAAACCTAGATCTCAACATTGACATCTAGATTAACTTCTCCCTCAGATCCAGACATAATATTTCTCTATCTTATGCCAGTCAATCTCACTGGTAATGACAAAATATTTCTAAAATATGTAGTTTGCAATGACTGTACAAATAAATAGCTAAAATGTAAGTGACATGAGAATCCTTCATTAAGGGCCTTAAATAGAAAAAACTTTTGTAGTTGGGCTCTGTTTATTTCTGTTATTCTGGTACCCCATTGACACATCAAGAGAAAATGCTGAGAGTCAAGGAGACAAAAAGCATCACCCTTCTGAAATAGGTAATAGGCAACCTTTACAATCACAACTCAAATAAGTAAATCTATCATCAGAACACATTTTTTGCTGGTGGTTTGGAATGGCTGCAGAGCTGCACAGTTTCTCTGCTGTCATTTCTCTGTGCCCTGGCCATTGCCTGACACAGAGAAACACAGTGCAGCTGACAACAGCCTTCCTTTGGCTGCCTCCTTCTGAGGCTCCCCACAGCCTGTCTCCAGAGGAGAGAGCCATGACAGTCCTTCAAAACCCTCCCTTTCTCCTTCAGCAAGATGCGCAAAGGCTCCCCTGCCACGAGCCCTGTGAGGTGACAAGAGTCATATGAAGCACTCAGATGGCTCTGAGCCCCATCTCAGTGCAGGAAAGAAGAAATGTGAGGCATAAGTGGGAAGCTTCAGCCTTGCTCGGAAAGGGAAGAAGCTCCAATTCAGTGGTAAGAACGTGCCCCCACACAAAAGCCAAACATAAGGTTGTGTTTGGCAGCATTGGATTTAAATTAAATTAAACCCTAAAATGCCTCCCACCCAGCTCTGGCCTCTGGTTTACCATCTCCTGTTAAAGACTTGTGCATTAGGCATTTGACCATAAGTGTGGAGCAAATGCTGAACTGAAATACTTCCTGTCCTTGACATCTGGCCCTGAGTCCCATTAGTAAGTTTTGAGCTGTGTTTACCATGGCAAAAACTGTTCCCCTGCTGCCACACCTCAGGGCCTGCCTCCCCAGAGCTGCAGTGAGATGCTGTAGTCAGACCTACAGCCTGTTATAGAATGCGCAAAGAGACTGGCCTAAATCAATCACAAAAATGTCACCAGTAAAGAGATCAAACCTCCATATTGCTTATTACCATACATTCCCTTTTATCTGTTAGGAAGATGCTACTCACTTCACTTCAGTCTCATCTCCCAGTTTCTAGGGAATTTATAAAATCATAACAGGGTTTTCTGCTGTCATTGCTGCCATTGCATTTTCCTCCACCTTCCCCTCACCAAAAACCTCTGGGAAGGCAGCCATCACACTCTTCCAGAGTTTGCTTTTTATAACTGCTCTACTTCCTCTTATATTTTCTTCTGTAGGTGCGTCTCTGTATCTTCATTAATATTTACTCTCTGTTGAGAAGGAAAGCGCTTCTCGATTTACTGGCATATTTACTTAATGTGCTTTGCTGCATACAGAGTCATAAAACATAAAACATTTTCTTCGTTCAAACAATACAAACTTAGTCTGACAGCAAATTTCTCTTGCCACCCCTCTACAACTTTCGTTACTCGCTCAGTGCACAAAACAATTTGCAGCTGCACAGATGCATAACACAATGATCCTTGAATATATTTCTTGGCTCACACACACACCTTCCCTCTCCCTCTTCCACTCTCTAACTTGACTACCATGAGCCTTGAAAGAGCAAGTGAGCTCAGGGTTCCTTTCCCCCCTACTACAGCTGGCTTTCAGAGCTGTGGAGTGGCGGGCATAAGCAGCAAGCCAGGGAGCAAGGGCAACCCCCACACCACTCCTCTCTCTGCAGGGAAGTGGAGCCCCATCCCTTGAGAGGCAGTAGCAAAGGGCAAGTAGCAGGGAAAAGGCAGATTAGTTCCAAGGCACAAATCTTGCCCTAATGCTGCCCAAGGCACTGGAGCTAAACACTTCCACTAAATACAAGCACATGCCTGCAAGCAGTCTTGCTCTGTTTATGTGCTTTATGAAGCTCCTTTTCCTACTGCAATCTTGGCTTCTTTGATAATGTTCTCAGTTGGTTTTATTTAAAGCAATTTCTTCCCTTTTGCCATACTAAAGATATTTGACTCCTAATCTCTTCTCCTGACTCCTCACATAATAGGACCAGGCATGCATCGCTCTCATCATGCTCTGTTTCCTTGGAGAGAATCTTGCGGACAACATCCATCATCCTTCTCCACCACTCCACTCCCAATTCACTCGCACACCACACCTTTCTCTTCTTAGTTATGTTCAGCTGGATAAGGCTATTACTTACTTAGTCTAAGTATGCATCTATGAAGCACAAATATTTCAATCTGTAGTTGAAACATGCAAAACAGGGCAAAAATGATTGCAAGATAGGCAGAAAACAAGGATAATTGTCCTTACTTTTTATTGTAACACATTGAGTCAATAGCCCTTTTTATCTTGTGAGTAAACACCTGAGAAGGATAAGCAAGACAAACGCCAGGAATGTAAATACACTGCTTTGGGAATATAACAACCAGCTTAAGTCCCAAAAAGGTCAGTGGGGTGAAATCCTAGTGCTCATTCTAAGAATCCCATTGACCGTATCACTGGGCCATGTTTCATCCCATATATTCTTAAGAAAAAAATTGAGTATTAACAGCTCTTAAGATACCTCTCAGAGTGTGCATTGCACCTACCAAGGACAACCCATTTAAAATGCTTTTAAATCATTTATCTGGAAACAATGGGTAAACGAGGGAAATGAAACCCTCTATTAGCATATGAAAAAGCATGAAAACAGCTTCTGCCAGAAAAATATCCAAGTTGTACCTTCACTAAAATCAAGGAATTAAAAATGTCTCCCTGCTTTCTAGCACCAATGTGGGTGATCTAATTTGTTTTAAATCATTGGACCAAAGTTAATTAGAAAGAAAGAAAGAGGTGGGGAGAGTACATAGATGCATCCTTTATTCCCCCATTTATATAGGAATGGATGTAAAGCAAAATCCAAGAAAATGAACCAAAAATCTGGGAAACCCTGAGCTCAGTCAGGGTCCCAGTTATGAAGAGGAGCGTTATGAAGAGGCATGTTAGTAGTTTGTGTCCTCATGACTGTGAGACACCCAGCTCCATTTTTCAGAGCACTATCATAAGGGTTATGATAATAACCCTCCCAAACACAACAAAATCCTGGCAGCAGGCGCTGACTGGCCAGGCGAGGACCTCTCAGGTGAGACCCTATGTAGTGAACCAGTCCCCTGACACCAGATGCCACTGACAGTCCCTGGAGCATGGACACCAGCAAGCCCTATGCTGTCTGCGGGGTCAAGAGTCACTCCTTGGGTTCAGATGAATGCCAAGAAAAAGCCTGAAGGTGTTCATTTAAAAAGTACCAGGAAAGATTACTCTATAATTTATTTCCATTGTTGCTAAGTGTTATTTTTGCAAGGTTAAATTTCTTAATACCCTGAAATTGTGTGATCTATTAGCATAGACGAATTAACAATTTTTAATCTTGTTTGGCAATAAGGAGCAACAAATGATACTTGCATGCCATAAGGACAAAGTCTTTATAGAGGTCACATAATCATAGAATCATAGAATATGCTGAGTTGGAAGCAACCCATCACAATCACCAAGTCCAACTCTTGACCCTATGTAGAGCACCCCAAGAATCACATCATGTGCCTGAGAGCATTGTCCAAATGCTTCTTGAACTCAGTCAGTCATATTTTTGAGATTTCTATTCATGTAGTTTTAGAAGTTCCCTGAAGCTGAAGAACACGCTTTATTTACATCTAGCAAAAGGACTTGGTGACAGCAGAGTGGCACCAACAGTGATCTCCCTTCATGATGGCCACACACTGGTAGCTTCTGGCAAGCCATGACAGGTGGGTGGACCACAGCAGAAGATGGAGCATGGCCTGGACATGTACTGTCTAGGGGCAGAAACTAAATAAGTAGATACAAATGTTTAGATTCTGCATTGAAACAAATAAGCACACACACAAATAAAACCACCCCCTGTGGAGCACAGACCTATTCCACCCTGACTGCCCACAGAGATGTTTCCACAAATAAAAGGGCACTGAAAGTGCAGTGTTGTATTTGTAATTTTCTCTCCAATAATCTACCTTAGGATAAGAATAATTTATCTCATACTGGATGAGACAATTATACTTCCAGATATGTCTTGAGGCTTTCATCCTTCAGTTTGCTGGGTTGAAGATCACAAGTCCAGTTTTAACAGTACCAAGCCATATCAAATGACAGCAACATCACTGTACTACTTTCCCAAAAGGTCTGTGATTGAGGTCCTTGAATCATACTCTATTGTTTACTTACAAAAGGCAGCTGCTTTAATATAAAAGCCCTCTGAAAAGTCTCTATTTTTCTCTAAACAGATATACATTTTTGTAATTGAGATTTTTAAAGTTTTCTCTTCCAAAACATATCTTTCATCTGAAAATGATACCTAAAGCACATCTAAGACACATCAGTCCCCCCCCCAGCACCATTCTGCAGACCCATACTTAGCCGCTGCCTTGAGCTGCATGAAGTCATGCAGAGACGCTGCACAGAAAAGAAGAAATGCGAGCACGAAATATCGTCAGGAAATTTTTCATTTCTAAGGGAAACGGTTGAATGATGCACCAGAAGAGATATTAATCTTAGGCATTCTGTAATCTTCTCTTTTCTCAGAGTAGTAGTAAAGCAAGGAGACATTTTTCCTTGGAAAGAAATGACAAGTTGAAATATTTCTTCAGGCACCACATTCTTCATTTCACTTTTTATCAGACAGCAGGATTTATTTGGTTTAACTGGGCCTCAACTTGTTATGGTGGCATCAGTGAAAGAAATGAGAGGTAGATAGTGGAAGAAACATTACAAAACCCCTCTGCATAATAAAATAATTTGACTTATAATGCACCCCCAATACCTTCCACAGAAATTTAGGGTGGCAGCTGTTGTGACCTTCAGCAGATAGATGCATCTCAGATAAAATAAGCAAATGATAACAAAACAATAACTTAACTACAGAAGTTCTAAGGCACCTTATTATTTTGCATCCTACCAGACACCTTTGTATGTTTAAAAGGAAAACTGAAAGGAGATAAATTTAAGCAGCGATAAAGCAGTAGCAGGCCCCATAGCTTCCCCCTTCCCTTTTCTTTTTAAAGTACAAATGCATTCCTGAAGTACCACCTTATTGCAGATCTCTGTCTACTGAGAAAACAGTGCAATGAGGGTCAGTGGCTGGATAGGATCACCAGAAAAATTAAAATGAAAAATGAGGGACTCATTTTTATCATTATAAAACAGATAATTAGGGAATCACTTCAAGACATAAAATCAAACCTGGAAGTAATTTAAAAAGCATAGGTAAAATGGAAAATATAGGTTCAAATAAGAAATCAATGAGTGCAAATTTTTTAGCTGGACATGGAGTCAAATTAGAAGATTGAAGTAGTCCAGAAACTTTACCATGTGATTCATGACGGCTTAAACAAAAAGAAGATAAGAAGATTTAAGACATTCTTAAGGTAGGTCAGCATATATCTATGGAAAATAGGCCAATCTTTGCTTTAGATCTAATCTGAGTTAAAATTTAACAACTGCACATCTGAAGAATTGTGAAGCTCCCAGAATTAGTAGCTAGCTCCAGGGGAAGCATGAAAATAGCAGTGAAGAGAAGGAAGGATGGTCATTTCCCAGTTAGAATACGGACCAGTCAAAAGGGAATAAAGGAAAAAAATGGAAGACAAATTCAAGTTACACTGTGCTACCAAGAAAAAATAGGCTTGACTAGTCTTTTCTAAGCATACCCTTAGAGAAGGAACATATAGAGAGGATATGATGGTGAAACAGGAAAAAAAAGTCTAGTTCAACAAGCTTTCAAATATCAAAATATTAATACATCATAAATCTTGATAAGCAATGCTACAGTCACTTCATTTCATATTCTTCATCCTTCTAGGCACAGAGTTACAGAACGGCTGCAAATATAAACACTGTACTTATAGATTTTTCCTTCAATATAACCTGAAACCCAATTTTAGATGCTGCAGTGCAGGGGATTGTTGCCCCCACAATTGCTAAACCTTATCCAAGGGCTACCAATAATCTGCTTTTTTTGAAGTACAGAATAGACCTTTTCTGTGCCTTTCTGATGCCACTGGAAAATGATCATCCAAATAATCATGTCAGACTTTTCCCAAAATATTCACATCTGCCATGCAAACCCAGACTTGTCTGAGTTAGTTTCTGCCTGGAAATCAGACAAATCCACTAAATTAAATTCTATCTTTTTATAAACCAATTGGAAGCCATGTGACTTTGAATTTTATTATATAGCATAATTGAGCCCTTAATGTCCATACATGAATGCTACCCATTACACAGAAACATACATGAGCTTGTGAATTTCCAGTCACTTTTTCTCATGTTATTTTATATTCTAAGTATAGCAATATTTTCAAGAAAGATGGTATTGAAAGCACTACTGCATCTGGATAAAAAGCATAAATTTACTTTTATTATTTTACAGAAACATTTGATAATTTGAAAGCTTTCATTACATTCCCACATTAGTTACCACTTCATGCTCTAAAATTACTATTAAAATTCAGGTGATCATAGAATAGATTTATGCTTCAGTCTGTATTTATTCTTCCCTTTTTTTCACTAAATTTGAATAAATCAATATAACATGCATGAAAATAAACAAACCATTGTGTTAAAAGAGACAGTAGAGCATCCTTCAGCTAAATGTCAAGCATCTTTTAATTTCTTTTTTTATCAAAAATATTCTTTATTCTGATGTGCCTTACATTACCTTTAACTCAAATGCACCATGTCACATATTTGCCATATTGAGGCTGCTAAAAGAAATCAGTCAAAAAATGCTCTAAGCAAAACAGTATCATTTCATGCTAAGTATTTTAAATTTAAAAAAAGGAGAAAAAGGACCACAAAGCCCAAATGAAACATCAGACTCATGCCTAGAGGCTGTCTAATGTACGCTGCTGCTACAGGGAAAGGAGCAGAGCCAAGGCGGACCAAGAGCTGCTGAGGCTGATGGAGAGTTGCAACTTCCATAACACAAACCCATCACACGTCATTTCCATCTTTGGCTCTGACATCAGGAAAACAACAAGAACAACAAAATCCCCAAACATTAAGGCATCTGGCATCTCTTGAGTTTGAAAGCTGGCACATTAGCATTAAATGAAATATGGGTACTTATTGCTAGACATTAATTCCCAGCATACTTCACAATTATAGCGATGAAGAGTTACTTGTTCATTGTCTGGTTCAGAGCAGCGGAGAGAGAGATTGGGTATGTATTGCACAACATATACAATTTAGCCTGTTACTTCCATTTGAAAACTGGATTGTAACATGTTAGATTTTGTGAAAAGAGAAGAAATATAATACATTATAGAATCATAGAATCAATTGGTTTGGAAAAGATCTCCGAGATCATCGAGTCCAACCCTTGGTCCAACTCCAGTCCATTCACCAGATCATGGCACTCAGCACCACGTCCAATCTGCATTTAAAAATCTCTAGGGATGGTGAATCCACCACCTCTCTGGGCAGCCCATTCCAATGCCTGAGCACTCTCTCTGGAAAGAATTTTTTTCTGATATCCAACTTAAATTTCCCCTGGCAGAGCTTAAGCCCGTGCCCCCTTGTCCTATTGCTGAGTGCCTGGGAGAAGAGACCAGCCCCCATCTGGCTAGAACTTCCCTTCAGGTAGTTCTAGACAGTGATGAGGTCACCTCTGAGCCTCCTCTTCTCCAGGCTAAACAACCCCAGCTCCCTCAGCCTCTCCCCATAGGACTTGTGCTTCAGTCCCTTCACCAGTCTTGTTGCTCTTCTCTTGGCTTCTATCCACCATCTTACAAAAACTGAATTAAAATCAAGTTCTTATGAAAAATACTTATTTACAATATTATACCCACTCAGTTCTCCATTATTTGTGGGGAGAAAAAATGAGATAATGAGATTACAGTGGGACAAAGGAAAAACATCTACCCGAAACAAACTGACCTATACAGTGCAAATTCACGTCTCTTCATCTATGGCACAATGCATTCACAATCCAGAAGTTATGCATAAACATAAAAAAATAACATGCTATAAACAGTTTAATAAGGATTTTGTTTACACTGTCTATACTCTGTCAATGCATCATGACAAGGCTATTTCAAGAAGTTCAGGCCTTTCTATCACCTACAATTAAAAGAATATGAATGAAAGTATTTTCCCAGGGAAACTTTCACTTCCCATACTTGTTTGATGCTATTCTCTCGTATCAACAAGATCTAATTTATTTTCGGAGAGTTTAACTTTTTTCTGGTTCTAAAGTAAGTTTGAGAAAAGACAAAAACTTCTTAATCTAGACTTATGAAACTTTCATTAATGGGCATATTAGATGATCTCCAGTTGCATCATGACTGAGGAATGCAATTATACCAAATTAATGCAGTATGTCATCATACACTCTTTCCTTATTAATTAAATGCTATATAAAACCCCCTTGCAATACACAGAATTCTCAGCTGCTTTTTCGCTTGATATGCAGAACTTGGAACACGTTGGCAACCAGTTTTATACAGGACAGCAAATAAAGAAAAAATAATAACATAGAAAATAAAACTCTAGACTGCAGAGACACGGATTTTTTACAAAAATCTGCTCAAAACCAACAGTAGTTATTGAAATCACGTTACGAAAAGTCAACAATCTACATTGTTTAATATATACATGTATGATTCAACACATCTTTAACTACCATACTGTTTTGCTTTTAAAGAACAAGAATCCAAAATTTTTGCAGCATAGATTCTCACATTCTTCTTGTAATATGCTAGCTTTGAATATAATTTCCTCAGATTACAACTTGCTATTCCATTATGAAGGTATTTTAGAGAATTGAAAAATGTTAGTCCTTTTTGCTTTTAATGGAACCTATTTGATGGTGATAATTTTAGTCTCATCTTAGTTGAAGCCTGTAGAAGAAAAGGTAGGTTGGTTACTCATATATTATATTATAATTTGAAGTTATTTAACACAAGCAATGTTTTTTGGAGTATGTTGCATTTACAATACAACAATCAGCACGCATATATACATTCAGCATACAGATTCAGCATTGTGCTATTCAAAGTATTCTCTTACATCTGATTTAACTATTAAGTAATTCTTGGGGAAACATTCCAAAGGAACTAGCCTCAGGAGGGCAATCTCAAGAGGTTTCCTCTCTTCCAAGAGCAAGCCAGCAGAGGAAGCTGAAACACTTTTTTTTTTCCCCCTAGAGGAGCTACCTACCACATTCTCTCCACTCATTACAGAGGGACTTTACAAAGACCTGATTCCCAGGGTTAAAATGCATCGTGAGTATATGGCTCTTTGTTTTCTTTCACATTAGGAACTCATGAATCTCATAGTTCAAATATGAAAGTTAATGCTACCTCATACCAAAGCAAACAGAATCCAAACCAGTGCTAAGTGAGATTCCTCAAAGACAAAGTGCTCTCAAGCCTCAAACCTTCTTGCTCAGAGAGCAGAATAAAGTACAGGCACAAAGAGAAGCTCACTAGTGACATGAACTGAGGCTGCTCAGCAGCTTTGTGGTCTGAAATTAATAACAGCAGATTCTGCTACAAATATATTCAGTTTTGACTGAAGACAAGAATGTAGGAGGGAAGAATGCATCAGTAATTAGTATTACCTTCTCAGAATCAGCAAATAAGCTTTTTTCTTTAGGCCAAATAAACTTATGTCTTGTCAATGTCATAAGAAAAAAGTCTTCTATATTATTTTTGATATAGAGACAGAAATAGGATTACACTGAAAGCTGAAGTAACAAAAGAAAGAACATCCCCCAGGAATACTTTTCTTGCAATAAAGCAATTACGCAAGATGAATATATTATCTAAAATCCTTATCTGGTTAAGGAAAAAACCCATTTAAAATTCAAATAAGGTCTTGAGTCATTAGACAGTTTGAAGGATCACGTCCATTGAGCTTTTGGCTAAATGAATTATTAGTGTTTTCACAAATGATGTGAAAACATTTTTTAAGAAATCAGTCTGCAAGCATTATCAACTCCCTATATGCTGATAGTTGCTTCTGCACTCTTCAAAATTAATGTTTAATATCTAGTGGAGGTTATACAAATCTTGTTTGTGCTTCAAAAGGTTCTCATAAGGAGAATGAAAGCCTTAACATTTACACTCTGAATTGACTTATTTTGAAAAGGAAAGCCATAGGAGCTGAATGGGACAAGACTCCATTGATAGAGCCATTTTTCAAACCTCTGGAAGACTTCAGGCATTGACTCTGATCCACACTTGAACAGTCTTTCTCGTCAACCACTGCCACTCCACCACCTCAGGGAATACGTATTATTCACCAAATGCATACTGCTTTCTTACAGCCAGTTTTTTTTGAAAAACAGGAATAAATCTGCTCCCAAACCACAAAAGACAGAGTGCTCACAGACACTGGATGCTTCACAAGTTTCAGCTAAGCCGCTCAGCCGATGCAATTCTATCTTCACTTGTAGTAGCTTTGCCAGGCTTGAGAAACATATTTCACAAGGTTTAGTTAGCTCTGGGAATTATTCTGTAACACAGAAATGGGCCCTATCCATAGAGGTTAAGAAGAAAAACTAACACTGATGTTCTGACTGTGTCTATCTTCATGAAGTATAAATACAGCATTGTTACAGCAAAAGTTGAGTCAGAGGGGAGAATAGCCCTAAACCCCTCCTACAGGTACAGCATCTCTATCATGCATAGGGGATACCAGGACAGGGCAACTAGCAATAGTCCTGAAAGGCTACAATACCTGAGAATCCTCTACTCAAGTAACTTATGACAGAGATGGCAGCATTAATTAAAAGACAGCTGTCAGCAAAGTCAGAGGCTATAAAATCCAGACTGTTTTTTGTACGATCACCTAATAATAATAATGAAGGGAGAAATAGTAAATACATTTGTCTAGCACTAGGTTATAATATGCAAATACTCAGAAGAGCAAAGGCTACTTAAAACTCACCTACAATGAGAGATTAACATTTATTTTCTTGATGTTTGCACCACTTAATGTCTTCTTGGAACTATCCATTTAGTTTTTAAATTGGCCAATCATCTAGCACTCAATACCACCTCCGCACAATAAGCCATCAGTAAAACCTCACAGACTCATAGTATTTTCCTTCTCTTTTGCAGATATAGCCATCTCTGTGAATAGTCCTGTTAAGCAGTACCATAAAATGACATTTATAGTAATATCATCAGGCAGAGATTGTGTGCACACCAG
Organism: Pithys albifrons albifrons; assembly: GCF_047495875.1. Taxonomy (NCBI): domain Eukaryota; kingdom Metazoa; phylum Chordata; class Aves; order Passeriformes; family Thamnophilidae; genus Pithys; species Pithys albifrons. The sequence goes on from NC_092458.1 coordinate 11,323,036, forward strand.
CCTGTTCTTGCAGGTTCTACACACTTTTCCCCCACGAATATTAAGCTGACATGCTGATATCAACACCTTGCTTCTCTTTCTTGCACCAGTTGTCAGACAGAATAGAATATATACAGTTGCCTTCATCTGACGGCTATCCTTACCAAGAACTTAAAGTAGAAACTTGTATTTACTCATATTGCAACAGAAAAAAAGAAGCAAACAAACAAAACTACTAATGAACCCCTAGCTGAAAGCTGCTACATCCCTTGCACATAGAGCAACCAGCTTTCCTCCAGCACATCCAAAAAGAAGCAGGGGCACACAGTGTAGATGAAAAGCTGATTGAAAACAATGACCACACACAGTGTGCCAGAGGATGGGTTCTCAGGCTCTGCTGCACAGCCTTTTTCTTCTCCCAAATGAAATGAAATTGGAGACTTAACCAGCTGTCTCAAACAGGCTAATCTTATATATCAATAGGTCAAATTAAAGGCTCAGTGGGAAATTTTCTATTGCCAGGAACACCATATCACTACCCAGGAAAAGAGGTCTCTTTGACTTGCAGTAGTTACTTAATTATTTTCATTTGCTACAGCAGCCAGGCCTAGCAATGTATTCAGCCAACAGACACCTGCGTATCATTGAGGCAACATCTGATAAACAACTTTGAGTCTAAACCTCAAAGAATCCTCAAAAAAACCAAACTTCTCACAGCAGAAATAATTTTAACATGCACAACTAGTAAACCTGTAATTTTATTATGTTTGTAAAAGGAAATTAGACTCATAGAATCATAGAATCGATTGGGTTGGAAAAGACCTCCGAGATCATCGAGTCCAACCCATGGTCCAACTCCAGTCCATTCACCAGATCATGGCACTCAGCACCACGTCCAATCTGCGTTTAAAAATCTCTAGGGATGGTGAATCCACCACCTCTCTGGGCAGCCCATTCCAATGCCTGAGCACTCTCTCTGGAAAGAATTTTTTTCTGATATCCAACTTAAATTTCCCCTGGCAGAGCTTAAGCCCGTGCCCCCTTGTCCTATTGCTGAGTGCCTGGGAGAAGAGACCAGCCCCCACCTGGCTAGAACTTCCCTTCAGGTAGTTCTAGACACTGATGAGGTCACCTCTGAGCCTCCTCTTCTCCAGGCTAAACAACCCCAGCTCCCTCAGCCTCTCCCCATAGGGCTTGTGCTCCAGTTCCTTCACCAGCCTTGTTGCTCTTCTCTGGACTCGCTCCAGCACCTCAATATCCTTTCTGAACTGAGGGGCCCAGAACTGAACACAATACTCAAGGTGTGGCCTCACCAACGCAGAGTACAGGGGAAGGATCACTTCCCTGGTCCTGCTGGCCACGCTATTTTTGATACAGGACAGGATCCCATTGGCCTTCTTGGCCACGTGGGCACACTGTTGGCTCATACTGAGCTTCCTGTCAATTAGTACTCCAAGGTCCCTTTCTGCCTGGCTGCTCTCCAGCCACTCTGTGCCCAGCCTGTAGCGCTGCAGGGGGTTGTTGTGGCCAACGTGCAGAACCCGTCACTTGGCCTTATTGAACTTCATCCCATTGGAATCAGCCCATCTCTCAAGTCTATCCAGATCCCTCTGCAGAGCCCTCCTGCCTTCCAGCAGGTCGACACTCCCTCCCAGCTTGGTGTCATCAGCAAATTTGCTGATGATGGACTCAATCCCCTCATCTAAATCATCAATAAAGATGTTAAACAGGACTGGACCCAACACAGACCCCTGGGGAACACCACTGCTGACTGGCCACCAGCTGGATGCAGCTCCATTCACCAGCACTCTCTGGGCCCGACCCTCCAGCCAGCTCCTAATCCAGGAGAGGGTACACTTGTCCAGGCCATGGGCTACCAGCTTTTCCAGGAGTATATTATGGGAGACAGTGTCAAAGGCCTTGCTGAAGTCCAGATAGACCACATCCACAGCCTTCCCCTCATCCACCAGGTGGGTCACCTGATCATAAAAAGAGATCAGGTTGGTCAGACAGGACCTGCCCCTCCTAAACCCATGCTGGCTGGGTTTAATCCCTTGTCTGCCCTGAAGGTGCTGTGTGATTGCACTTAGGATGAACTGCTCCATAACCCTGCCAGGCACGGAGGTCAGGCTGACAGGCCTTTAGTTGCCAGGGTCCTGCTTGCAGCCCTTTTTGTGGATCGGGGTGACATTGGCCAACCTCCAATCATCTGGGAACTCCCCAATTATAAGAATACAAAAGAATAAAACCCCACACTAAAATTTTCACTGAATTTCATATTGTGGTATTTTACACATCAATAATACACAATTTGAGGCACTAGGTAATTTCCTGTACTGTAAATTGTGCAAGCAGATTCTTTGATAAAAATCCTACTTTTAAAACACATTTCATAATCCCTCATATTTGTAAAGAAGTAATTACAAATGTGGTGACATTTTGCCATTACTTCACACTAATTCAGTCAATTCATCACAGCTTGGCTCAACAACCTCTTTAGCTTTTAGCCATTTTTTATTTCCTAGTGACACACCAGCTTTGAAGATTATTTAGCTTAGAACTAAGTTGCCTTGGAAAATGAAGTAGTCAAATAATCATTTATTTGCCCTTTACACTGTAATTTCACTTCAAGGATCCCAAAAGCGCTTAGCAATCTTAAAAAAATTCAACCTCATATTATAAAATACTGGCTAATGCAAATTTGTCTACACCTGCCTCATAGCTGAGAAAATTGCAGCATGGAGAAATTAAGTGGCAAGATGCCCCAAAAGCTTTCTGTGACAGTCAGGAGCAGCATCTCTTGACAGCTCCCCACCTCTCCATTTCCAGCAGACAAAACAACCCTGTGAACCTCACCAAGGCATCTCCATCTGCACTTTCTTCTGAGGGACTTAATTAAGCAGATAAGCAAAACCCATGCAATTCTCCAACTTCTTGCTATGGCTAAGGACCACAAAACTGGCAAAGATCAGGAGAGAAAGGAAAAGGAGGATAAAATTTACTTGGACGCTTTCCAAGTCTATGGGCTGTACTCTCAGCAGCCCACATGATGAGAAGCCACCAGTGGTATGGTAGTCTGTGGCTAAGACCAGCGCTGCTCAAGGGCCCGAATCCTGCAGCTGCGTGTCTTGCTCCTGGCATGGCATCCATCGGCCACATCTGCATATATCAGGGGGTTGACATTGGAAGACAGGACACCTGCAGGTCCAGAGAGAGGGGACTATGGACAGGGAGAGAATAATGCAGTCCTAGAGAGGGGGAAAGAGCAGGGAGAGCCCTGCATGTCTTTTATACAGTTTACTCACCTCCCTCACAGTCTTCCCACAGGTGCAGAGCCCTTCCCACAGCCCGCTATGGTGTCACCCTGTCTATCAAACAAACTCTCTGACATCGTCACAAAACAGAGTTCAAGAGCTTATAGCCAGTGAGTCCCCTTGTCATTTAAGGATAACATATCATAGAAGTCTTACAATGGATCAAATTTGGGATTTACTGAAAATATCAAAGAAAACATTTACTGATCTAGATGCACCCTAAATACTACAATAGTACTGAAACACCTTAAAAGGACAAAATAGATTTCACTCATATGAAGATATGATGGAGTCTGCGTCCTCAGAAAGACTCAAAACCTGACTAGACACAGTCCTGGGCCACCAGCTCAAGGTGGCCCTGCCTGAGTATGGGGTTGGACAAGTTGACCTCCAGAGGTCCCTTCAAGCCTCAACCTTCCCTGTGATTCTGAAGTTCAATCCTATTAAATGTAAGAAAGTAGCAGATACATATTTGTTACATATTTAGAGCATACATATTTTGTACAAAAGTAGTATAAGACAAATTTGAGCACATATGTGTGCAAGAAACTACAGCCACAATTCAGGGACTCCAAGAAAGTGTACTGAAGACAGAAGCAGAAGAGGAATTACTCCTGAGCGGAAGAGGAGAGAAGTTGCATCTCCTGACTCTCAGAAGAAAGAAAGCCTTGATGAGGGAAAGCAAGACTGCAAATCTCTTACACTGCTAATATAATTCAATTTTAGGAGGTAATGTACTAGTGAGTTGTCCACTTGGCCTCAACAGCTTCAAGGCTTCAAAGAAACTCCACTCTAAAAAGCAGCACTCCAGAAGCTACTTAGTTTAACCAATATCAAGAAGTGTTTCACAGAACCAGTGACAGTATTTTTTAAGTGCATGACAGTTACTAATATTTTAAACAAGTTTCTGTATTTTCTTTATGCTGACTTGGAACTAAAGAAAGCTAAAAGACTAAAAATGTTCTACAAGCAAACGTGGTAAGAGCAGAGCAGGCACCTCGCACAGAAATAACGCAGACAAACAAATCGCTATTAATAGAAAGCCTTTCTTAAATCAGGATTTGATGCATTTCCAAATAAAGTGCAAGAATAGTTTTCAAGGTTTGTATTATCTAGTGTCAGTGGTACTTCAGAATGTATCATCTAACAAGTGTTCCACATGAGGAACAGTCAAGTGAAGCCCTACAACTTTTAAAAAAATCATTCTGTGATGTTGTAAAAGTACAAACATCTTCAACAACAGGGTAGGACTAAGCAAGGGAGGGAAACTTTATTGTTGTGGCACTGTGAAACAAAGCTGTGCTTGTTTTATACAGTGCCCCTTGCATTAGTCATACACTTCACATACTGCTGGGCTGAATGACTTCAAACTGCTATCAGCAGTGGAAAATGAATGGCACAAGGGCACAAGCCACCTCCTAGCCCATCCTAGTCCTTGCTGCCTCTTTTATTTTCAGCCCTTGGCTTCTGGCCCTGTGCATGTGTGTATTTCATCGTTCATGCCTCAGAAGTCTGCAAGTGGAGGAAACTTCTATCAGACAGCTCTTACTGCTGCTTCCCTCCACCATCTGAATTGATAGAGACCTAACAGCATCTTCACACAGGCAATGGGAGCAAAGAACTACTGCTAAAATAATTCCCAGCACAGAACTATTGGTAAAGTAACTCCCCTTCTACCAAATGCACGAATTCCCATTGAAACTCAATTGAAAGTAAAGACTAACCAACTAACTAAACAACTCCACCTATAATTTATTTCGGATAATTTTTGAAGTATCTTATCTGACATGACATTAAAAAATAGGTTTTCCTACCTTTGTATGTAATAAAATAATGTTCATGGGAAGTTAAAATATTTGTTATCTGTTTTCAAATGACAAGCACCTAAAGCATTTTCTTTAATTTAACTCTTTGTTTTTGATCTGCTCATTCTTTTTCAGGTTTCAGTGCTCCCCTGGGAAACATTTTCACAGTTGAAAGCATGCTGTATCATCTGTTATTCCCCATTTCAAAATCTTGACTCTAGTGCAGGAGCACATATTAATCATTTATACTGTATAAATACATTAAAAATTAATAGCCCTGCTAGGATTCCAAGGCATCCACTTAATGAGCTGGGACTCAAACCTAGGAGCATCATGTCATTACTATTATACATATATAAAATAGTGCTTCGAAAGCTTCATCAAATGAGATCCATTACTACAAACTCAGCACATTAGACCTGTGAATGAAGCATCCAAAAACCAAATTAGGCATTTACTTTCTGCAAGAGGGGAAAAATAATCTTTCTCCTCAATTCAAACTTCTTCCAGAATACTGAAAATTCAATCTTAGACTTTGAAAGAGAAAAAATAAAATAAAAATGACAAAATACTTGTTAAATTTTAAGTAGTTTAAAATAAAAACTAGTAAGTTTAAATGAAAGAATGCTTGACCATTTTCAAAGTATTTGTATACACTTTGCAAACATCAATTAAAACCATGCTTGCTACTGCAAGAACAATTAATGTGACAAATCCCAACACCACAAGCACAAATAATGAAAAAATAATAAAAAGCAAACATCAAATTATGTAATTATTTTGTTCCAGTGCTCTGAGTTGTGATCTGCCTTCACTATCAGAAGTATATATAACTGCATTTACACAAACTCAATGGAGCAATACAACCATGCCTACTTCTACGACAGCTGCAGTCATGGCATCTGTTTTAGTTTGACCAGAAAGGCTGTGCCAATACCAACTTTATGAATGCACTTTGAAGCATGTTCAAGCAGGGCACAAAGTAATTTCTTCTTAGAATAAGTAATTTTCCTTTTCATCAGTGCTATTTTCTTAACACTGTACCAGATCCCATGAAGAATTATGGAAAAGTTCAAAATTAAGAATAAAAGCAGACAGGCTGGTTGCCTTTGGAATAGGGCAGGCAGAGAAAAACTGGTGAAGGAGACACAGCATCATCAAGCACTAGGCAAGGCAACTGTTACAACATAAAAACTTCTGACACAAAGCAGGAATTTCCAGAGAAGGAATAACATGTTTCCAGAAAAAGAAGTAAGATGTAAGATGTATATCTGGAATATATCAATATATCAGATGAAACAGTAATTCTCACTCTTGAAATGTTTTAAAAAAGGAATTTCCATATTACTTAGAGAATAATAAGCCATTCCTATCTATATGAGCAAGAATACTTGGTGATCAGGAACAAGCTCCTCTATGACCTGCTAAAGGTTTACAATTATGGTCTATGTTCCTACATTTCCTTAAGCCAGAATAGTAGTTCTAATTTATTCAAACCTCATTTGTATTTTCCTCAGAGCAATTCATAATTCACATAGCTACCAAAAAAAAAAAAAAAAGAAAATGTGTACACCCACAAGCCAAACAAATTTTTATGTACTAGTAAAATCAAAACTATACCATGAAGAGAGCACCGTGATCTTAATCAGATTGCAAAGATCTGATTCCCTGTTTTGAAATGCTTCACATTATGGGAAAGCTAAAATTCTCAGGTCTAATCTCAGTTTATAACTGTCTGGTTTTGTGAGAGCATATGCAAACCTACGTATTTCACTGATAATTGCCAGTATATTTGGCCCCTGGCCAAAAAAATGTGCTGCTGGTCACCTGTGACCACCCAACCCATTGAGCCTGTCTGCCCTCATTGCATTAGAAAATTCCAGTCTTGTCATGGATCAGACACCAACACTGCTCAGTTCAGGAGTCAATGGGGCAAAGACTTTGACTGCAAAAAGTCAGAGTGAGGAGACAGACTGACTGCAGTGTAAAAAATGAAACCCTAATTCAGGCCAAAGCTTCAATAAAGTGGCCTCACCAAAGCAGGGTTAATGCTGGGTCCCAATTATGCAATTCCCACATACTTTTCCCACCACCCCTAACTCATTCAATATATAACCAGCCAGCTCTGCAAGATGACACAAAAGTGTTTCATTTTAAAAATATCAAAATACAGGATTATTCCCTCAAATCAAGATAGAAGTACCATAATTCACTAAGCATGAGCACTAAGTGGGTAAGTTATGCCTTATATTTTTTTGACAGGCAGGTAATTTTGGAATAAAATGAACAGGTATCACGCAAAGGAATATTGCCTTTTAGAAAATTAACCAAAACATATATATAGGTATAAAGAAGAAAGTGGCTCCTGCAACAGAGAAAGCAGTATGAGAACTTGACACACAAAAAAAGCTGAGGAAGCCTGTCTCATGGCAGAAACTCAGTGGAAGAATGTATTATTAATAACAGTTATAATAACAAAAGATCCATGATAACTTTACAATAAAAGTACTGAGAATTACAAGTTTTACAGACAATGAGGGCATTTGGGATTTGTTTTCTCTTGTCAACAAATTCCTTGTTCTGAATGATGATTAAGTCACCTAAATTCCTTGCTACCATCGCATCTCTAGACACTGGGAAGAATAATAAAAAGGGGAAAATTGTGCAGAAAGACTGGCAAGAGCCAGTGAGCACCAAGCTGTACTTAACAATGAAGGAAGGTGAGAAAAGTGAAAATGTAGCCTGTGACTTGGTTAATATGAAGAAAAAATAAGCAGGGTGTAAAAGCAATGAAAAAAAAGCACATAAAATGAATTCTGCATTTACAGCAACTGATATCAGCTGAGAGTCAAATGAATTGCTGTAGCATTCAAAGTGAAATTATCCCTTATAATAATGACTAATGGTTTAGCTATATATCATACACTGAGGCTAACCATTACGTAACAATTTAAAGTCTATGAAAGCAAATCAGTGTCAATATTGAGCAGCCACAGGTCTCAGCATAATTCACTTCCACAAATTCACTCAGTTCAATTAATTCCTAATGTACTTAGCTGTGCTGCTTGTTTGAACACACTGCTTTAAGCTACTGAATTTTGTGGGGTTTCCTATCTGTGAGGCTTGCACCCTGTTACCTAAAGATGTTGTATTTCCTCGAGTAAAAACAATCACATAGTTCTGCTCAGTTTTGGTTGTTTGTTGGGTTTGTTTGTTGGTTTGTTTGTTTTAAAGCAGGTAGGGAGGAGCAGAATTTCCTGCACATGCACCACATCCTCATCAGACAGAGATGCTGTGGAAACATAAGCCCTCAGTGGCCCCAAGCCATGGTGGTCCAGAGTCCTCCCCTCCCACAGCACCTCTGACATCCTTTTCTTCAATCCACCCCATCCCAGAGCTGTTCCTACCAGGTGTCCTCTTCCACTGCTGCTCCTAACATCTCTCCAGCTTCTGAGACCTTCCCACTGGAGCTTCCAAACCTTACCTTACCCAAGTCAATCCTTACCTCTTTCATTTCTGCTCAGACTGTCCCAAGTGTCCTCTACATGAGCTGCTCAAACACATCAAAGCCACCAAACACTGAGCTTTTTATGTCATGTTTTCAAAACAGGCCTAAGATGAAACTGCTGTCATCCTCTGTCCACCCAGATACTGCTTCATTCCACTGCCCAGTAATCACATATAGTAAATCTGGATAAAACCAGCAACCACAATTTTAATCTCCAGTACCAAGTGGGTTTGAGCTGAAATACCTTTTGGAGAGGAAGAATTAAATTCTGACCATGAAGTTAGAAATCAGAACCCAATTAAACCCAGTTTGGTGGAAAATGGCATCTATTAAACATGGAGGAAAAGATGACAAAAAGCTATGGAGGAATTGCTCTGCATAGACTGCAGACCTCACTCAGGACAAATGTCCTGGCAGTTTACAGCCAGGGGCCCATGAATCTCGCATAAAGAACACTCTTATCCCAATCAGGCAGTAATTCAGGTTGTAAGGGATATATGGAGGTCTCTAGTTCAACCTGCTGGTCAGGGTAAGATCAGACCAGGTTTCTTCTCAGGGCTTTATTTCATTTAGTCTTGAACACTTCAAAGGATGGAAACTGCACAATTTCTGGGCAACCTGCTTAACAGCTTAATTATCCTCACAATAAAGCTTTCTTAAATCCAGACTGAACAGCCCCTTCTTCAATTTATGACTATAATCACTCATTCTCCAGGTATGTACATTGGCAAAAGGCTTGGTCCTGTCTCCTTCATAACTCCAGCACCTGCTGGCAGGTTCTCTTACAGTCTTCTTTCCTCTTGAACTGAGCAAGTCCAGCTCCCTACATTTATCCTCATAGCTAATGAGTTTACAAAATTATTTAACCTTGTATAAATCTAACCCTTATTCAACCTTTACCACTGTACAAAAATTGGATTTTTCTTTCTCTTTGTTTTCATAATAAAAATTTTCTGACTTGTCCAGTCAAGCAAATTATTGCTATTGCTTCTTGTAATGGAACCAGAGTGGTTTAATATTCAGCCATTTCCTCGAGGAATGAGAAACTAAAATCATGAAATAGGAGTATGATCATTCATGGTTTTTTTAATACTAATGCAATAACTAAAATAGGCATTAAAGAGACAAACAGGACCAAATCCATTTTTTCCTCACCTTTTCAAAGGTTCCGTGTCAGTAGCATACAAATCATACTGCAGTCTGTACTGTCAAAACACAGAAACTACAGCATTTCTCTCCAGCTGATGTCTAAGCTCATAACATCTTAAAGCCTTCCAAAGCTTTCTCCATTTCCTCAGCACAAAACACAGGAGTCCAACAGCAGAAAACCAAGAAAAAGGAGGACCAAGTACAATTCACTAAAGCCTCTCTGGTATCTGCTTAAAAGAACACACTGTAAGGATGAAGGCTGTGAAACTCTACTACAGCCCAAGTAGCTTAAGCATGCATTGCAGGACCTCAGAGTGATCAGTGATCTGACCTACCAGAAAGAACTTAATTATCCTACTTACTCTGCAGCAATTAACGGTTCATGTTTTGAGAAAGGAAAGCATGGGAGCCACAGTGTAGAAAACCCTAGAGTAAATTTTGAGTTACTACATCACTCCCATTCCTCCTTCCTTCCATGTACAAGAAGTCTGTTAGAAAAAAAAAAAGGAAAAAAAAAAAAAAGGGGGTGGAGGAGTGGGGAGGAGTGGTTTACTATTAAGAATATACACAATTTTCAGAGAGAAGGAGGAGAAAGAGGGAAGACTGGCACACAACCGGATGGGTAAGAAGCTGGTTGGATGGGCAGGATCAGAGTGGCTTGTAGCCTACCCAGACAACAGCACCAAGTGGAGAAGTGTCCTGGGACCTGCACACTTTAACATCCATATCAATGACCTGGAGAAGGCAATGGTGTGCCCAGAGATCAAGATAGGGGATTGTCCCCACTCTGTATAGCACACATTAGACCACATCCCAACACCTGAAAGAAACTGTTTTCCTGTGATGATAGAGAGGCAGAAGAGCAGGTCACCCTGAGAGACTGTGCCATGTCCATCCTTGGGCAGTTCCAAACTGACTAATCCAAGCCTCCAGCACCCTGGTCTGGCCCCACAGCCAGTCCAGCTTTAGGAGGAGATCAGTCCACATCCCATTTCACCAGGATAGCTCTGGCCGTAAGAGAGATGAAATTCAGAACCTGTGCTGGCCAAACCACACCTGCTTGGACAGGGCAACATGAATGGTATGTCAGCTGCAGTGAGCTCCTACTTCTCACCTGGTTTTGGGTGCCGAGCCCAGGGCACCCACCTCCTAGGAGTAAACTTCTCAATTGTCAAATGGAAAGAGATGAAGGTGAGGAAGAAAAGTACTGTACAGCAAACTGAAAGGCTTTAAGGGACAAACTGTATATTTTCTGTATACTCCATAAGTTCTGGAAAGAAAAAAAACAACAACAAAATAAAAATAAAAACTCATTAACAAGTATTTTAAGCCAAAAAAGGACAAAGCAGCAAGAGTCCCAATATGACTGCATTTCACAGAGAAATATCTAGAAGGGACTAAGATTTCCACCTACTGAAAAGATGATGACACAGAAATGGCAAATGCTTGAGACACAGAAATGGCAAATGCTTGAGTGCTTTAGTTAAGCCCCTCAAGTGCACTTAAGAGAACATTGAACAGGTAAGTATGATTTTAAAAGCCAGGAGGTACTGGAAGTCATCACTTTTCAAATAAGGCCAAATTATACCAGTCACTCTTAAAAAAAAATCAGAAAAGGTCTGTCAAGCTTATTTTATTAGGCATTAGGTAATTAACATAATGATTACCTTGTAATTTATATTAGTATAATGAACTCTGCAGTTGGATATACGTAGTCTTACATACATTCATCAAGCTGACACTTTGATTGGTGAAAATTAAATTTTACTACCTTTGGGAAGTGACAATATTCTAGTTAGAATTTTCTCATTGATTTTCTGTAAATACATAGTAGCAGTTTGGTGATGCTCATATATAAAAAGCCTACTCTTCTGTACACAGTAGAACAATTAATTAGGGTGTTGTTGACATTTTCTACTGAGAGAAACAGTGAAGGATTTAGAAGAAATACAGAAAATTAAAAATATACTGTGCTGAACAAATAAAAAAAGAATAGGCTCATTTATTTATAATTATATTGTTCCCATTATATAAGCCTGGAAATAGTTTTCATTTTCAGAAGCCTTCCAGACAAAATGTTGGATTATTTTAGAAAACCTTCGTTTATATGATAGCATAAGTCTCTTTTGTTTACCAAAAAAAAAAAAGTCAAACCTTTGAAAATTCTGACTAAAAATTACCATTGAAATCTGTAAAAAACTTCAATTGTGCATGTGTAGGTATGTGCATACAAGAGGATAATTAAGTTTTAGCAGACAAATAACTACCTCTTTACCAAGAGATAGGGATCTCCAGGTTGGTTTCACTATGAAAGACAATGCTGAATTAATCACTGAAATACCTCCTCCCTACTTTAGCACTGACTGGATTACATGGGAACAAAAAATAAAAGAACAGTTTCAACTCCTGGTTTATATCATAATGCACTTCAAGCACAAGTATCTCGGAGGTCTAAGGGTACAAAGGTCTGATGTGAATTTCTGGATGAGAGTAGCAAAAATGACAAGGTCAAGGCAGAAGAAATCCCTGTTGCTTAGTGATTTTGGCCATTCAAACAAAGATTGTAACAGAATCATAGAGTGGTCTGGGTTGGAATGGACCTTAAAGATCACGCAGTTCCATCCCCACTGCCATGGGTGGGGACACCTTCCACGACACCAGGTTGCTCTAAGCCCCATCCAGCCTGGCCTTGGACACTTCCAGGGATGGGGAATCAGGAACTTCCCTGAGCAACCTGTTCCAGTGCCTCACAACACTCACTGTAAAAAGTTTCTTCCTTATAAACTACTTTAAACCTACTCTGCTTCAGTTTCAAGCCATTTGCCCTCATCCTATCACTACAGGCCCTTGTACAAACTCCCTCTCCAGCTTTCTTGTAGGCCCTTTATGTACTGGAAGACTGCTATAATGTCAGTCCAGAGCCTTCTCTTCTCCACACTGAAAAACCCCAACTCTCTCAAACCATCCTCATAGGAGAGGTGCTCCAGCCTTCTGATCTTCTTCATGGCCTTCCTCTTGACTCCCTCCAACAGGTCCATGTCTTTCCTGTGCTGAGGACTCCAGAGCTGGAACACTGGAGCAGAGTGGAGTGGCAGAATCAATTCCTTCATCCTTCTAGCCACTGTTTTTAAACACTTGCCTAATATCTTCAGTTATATACACAAGCTAATGCACCTAGGGATGGTGAATTTGAGTCTGACATGTGACAGCTCCAGAAAAAAACCTGCTGTGGGGAGCAGCTGGAGCACAGGAGTTCCACAGGAGCCTCCCCACAAAACGAGCCCAAAAGCATCAACTGCAAGGCCCAGGTGCACTGACAGGAAAAAGCAACCCACAGTTGCAGAGGGAATAGCTGAGATTGATGCTGAAATGTGGGGTTTAGCTTGTGTCTCCATGTTGCAACAGAATCGGTAGAGAGCCACAAATCATGTGCATCAAAAAAGGAGATGGAGCTGCTTCATGAGACTTGGATACCATGACTGGATTCAACACCACCATAAGGCAGGTGCATGTGACTCAAACGCAGTGAGGTAGCCGCAGGTCTGGTAAGGGGTCTTAAATCTCACAGCACAGACAACAAGAACCAAAAGTTGACAATGAAGTCAAACAAATTCATATAAAGGGAGAAGAGAAGGTATTCGTATTTATCTATAACACAGGAGTAAAAGCAGCAGCAGAACTGTGGCATCTTTCAAGGATGTGAAGAACGAAAATGCTTCTGAAACAGGCTGGTCTCAGTCACACACATTACAGGACACAGTCAGGGAACAGCCTGTTTAAACAGCCTGCAGCAAGCAGATCAAAGTACAAGGTCTAAAGGTCCCCTTGGGCTTCATACAGCAGATGAAAGTGTGTTCAGTGTGCTTCGTTCCAAAAGGGGGGTGGTTGTGTCTGCTGTGCAGAAGCACATGACTGACTGCAATCAGAATGCCACGACACCAAGACTACCCAGGTACAAGAGCCTGTCACAGATGGCACAAGGACAGCTTATCGAGTCACATTTGGGACTTCATGTTCTGTAACACCAGTGCTAACAAGCTCCCTCAGCCAAGACTACCTAGCAGCATATTTCTCATGACACACCGCTCCATCCTTCCCAAAACTATATTTTGTTATTATTTTCAAAAATACTACCTAGCCAGTTTTCAGTTCATTGTGTTCCATGTTCACTATTTGGGGAATGATTTCAATCACTGGTAGTTTGAAGCAAAGGTTCCTGAGCATTCCTTGACTCCTTCCACAGCTGTCCCCAGCTCCTCTAGCTCTTCACAGAAAGAGACTCTAATGTTCAGCAAAATAAAACATTGTAAAATCTGCTTTTTGGGGGGCAAAAATTTCTCCTAAAAACTTGGTTTTGCAACCACATCTCCTTTCAACTAATCCCCCCAGCTACACATGTGCATTAAAGCACTTTAGACAGACTACACATGTACTTGTGACTGTTACCCTTTATACAGGAGAGCATCAGATGCATACAAGTGTATTAAAAAAGAAAGCTAAAACAATAGACCATTGATACAGTCCCTCCTCTCAAATGAATCAACATTGAATATGACCAAGTTACAAGTTGCTTGTAAATTAACCCACACAGCAGCAGCAGTTTTCTAGCTCTCTCCACTCCATACTCAACATTCTCACACACAAAATCTCAAACAAACAAAAAAATCAAAATTACTTTTCACAGTATCATTTGCTTTCCAGCAAAGAGAAGAGTAAATCAAGGGATCATTTGCTTTCCAGCAAAGAGAAGAGTAAATCAAGGGTCCAAACAACCAAAAATGAAAAAAGTCCAAAACCCGAAAACCCAACACGTAAGCAGTGCTCAACCTGCATGTAAGAAATCTTGATGCTAACAAGGCTGTGCCAAAGCAAATCGTTCTGATCTTTTTACAGCTTTTGCATGACTCTCTGCATACAGATTGAATGGAAGAAGCATCATTTCTATAGCACACAGCATCCCACTGAACATTAATCACCATTACCCACTTACATACTGCAATATGCAAGACTGATTGGTGCTTCACAACTGCTCCACAGCACTCTCGAGCATGCCAGCCCTCAACATTACTCCTCTCCACTTTCTTACAGGAAAGTTAAACGCTGAAGGAAAGACAACATAAATGTCAAAAAGCAAGATGAGTAGCACATTTAAGAATTATCACGGCTCCCCAGAAATTGAGCCAACAGGTCATTTTAGGATTTATTATTATTTTTCTTGCATTTATTCGTTAATCTAAATTTATAAAAAAACCCTTCACTAATTGGAAAATAACTATCCATTTAGTTTATATGCAGGTCTGGCATTCTGCTGGCTTTCTATTTAGGGCTTTGTTTTTTATTTTCTCTTTTCTTCTTCTTTTTAGAATATAAAAAGGTGTTCTACCAGTGACAAAGGACAAGTTTGCATTTGATTGTTTGCCATCAGTTGTGATATCAAAAACTTTTAACAGGCAGTTCTTAAATTAGAAAACCTTTCCCACAGTCACAAATACAAGGGTTTTTGGGGTTTTTTTCATATGCAGGTATGTTGAACATCACTAAAAAACCCAGCAATCAAGCATGTCTAAATGCATTAACTCATCCTTGTTACAGCACAGTTTAGCACCTTTGAAGTGCCAGAGTTCATGAGATACTTCACATATCTCACAGGATCCAACTGCAAAATGGAATACTTCTAATTAATAGAGCAATCTGTCGATGAAAAAAAAGTGGGTTTACTTTGCATGTAGTTTGGGTAATAATGTGATGTTTCACTCCATTTATAAGTAAAAATCTCACCATTTATGATTAATACATATTTAATAAGATGTGGGAATCTACAAGCCATTTTGGCACTGCTGTGGGTATAAAATACATATTTGTACACAGGGTATCTGCTTTGGTATTTAAGATCATGATGAGCTTAACAGAATATCTGAAGTCCTAGTTGTCCCTCAGTCAGGGGCCAGGGAACATTTTTCCATGAAATGTAAAATCAGAGGATAAACTACATGGAAAATAAATCCCTGCTCATCCCATACCACTTCCAGTTCCACATGAATGTGAATATATTTGCTTTCTTTTACTTTTCCATTCCTGATGGATTCAGCCTGGAATTAACTGAATTTTTGGTCTGTATCTGTGAAGTTCCATTACTTTATTGCCCAGCCCCAGAGAATTTTAAAATACCTCAGTGGATGTTTTCCATGATGTTTCTTGTGCCTGCATTGAGAAAGTCTGCTAAATGATTGGCCACAGTGACAGCAGAAATATTTGTCAGAAGAGACTGAGAAAGAGTATCAACCATGGTCAATTTTTCCCCTCATGGCCAATTTTTCCCCTCTCTTCCTCTCCAAAGAAAATACTTCTCGGAATCCTCTTTCCAGTAGGCTGAAGCTTTTATTGGAAGAAGGAGCATTCTTCAGCCACTTCCCAATTATGGTTTTAGATGCTGTGGTGGTATCCAAAGTCCTTCCTTCAACAACAGAACCAACCTCCTCAGGCATCTCTTGTATGGCAGAACAGACATCTTGGGCATCATTGAGAGCCCTACTAAAAATGAACATAACTGGATATCTTCTGAATTCTGAAACAAAATGGAGACACCAAGGGGCTAGTACCTGAGTGTTGAAGCAGAAACTACTACACTGAGTAGCATACATACAAGGTTTCCTAACAGCACACACAGGAGACAGGACTGCCCAACTGCCTTTTAAATCAGTTCCTGCACTACCTCCAGCAGAGGGGAAGCAGCAAATTTCTAACATGAGTAATGTTGAAGATGATGGGCATCATTAAAACAAATGAGGACCTAGCCCAAACTGAACTTTTAACCACACAATTTAAATTTTGACAAAATTAGTTTCTTCTTCATGAATGCATGGGAAAAGAATAAAAGCAGTTTTGAGGACACACAGTTTAAGTGCCAATAGATTAACTGTGGTATCTTATTTCTTTAAGAAAACTGAAACCACAAAAGGTGCAGAACAAAGACATGGCTAAAATAAAACAGCAGATGCCGATATTTTTGATAATTCCACTATTCTATGCAGCTTTTTTCTATACTGACATACTCTGACCCCTTAGTACTCAATAAAAGGTATTATTAGATCTAATTACTAATTCTTCTGTAGAGGTAAATCAAAATATGGGAACAGACTAATACGTAATACAGACATTTGAGAATCTCAGTAGTAAGACTAATGACAGTCTTTGACAGCTAGTATGACAACACTTTTTTTTAATTACTATTAGTAGAATAACTTTGCTACATTAATACATCTGTTGCAATACCTTTGGTAAATGCCAAATAGAAGCAGTAAAGTAGGCTCATCAATCAAGCACAGTAAATGTGATGGATTTCTTAATTTTTGTAGAACAGTGATAAAACACACCTTCATGATGACATTGGCAACACTATCTATACAACTGGCATACAGAAAGTTACCCTCCCAAAAAATTACTAACTCAGAAAAGCTGATCTATTTTACAGGGTTTTTTTTGAAAGGACCTAATTGAAACAATCATAAAAACCTCTTAGTAATGTAAAACTTACAAATGTATAACAACATTTAGAAGAAGGCACAAAATCACAGTCTGAAATACCCTCTTTGAATCTTCCATCTCATCCTTTCATCTTAAATTTTTGTAACTTTAAAGAAAAAGGTAGATCCTACAGAAGCGGGCTTCAGAAAAGCTCCTAGTTAACCACTGAAAAGTAGAAAGTTGTACTTTTTTCCTTTGTCACATAATGCAAAGAAAGGTTTCCTCTTTCTTCTCTCCCATATTTTTCTTCTTTCTCAAGTTTTTTGGGCCACAGATGTAATTTTAACAGTCAAAACCGTAGAACATTGGTAAAATGGAAAAAAATTTAAAAAGTAAAGGAAGTTGTGTTCTTGATCCCGTTTTATTTTCCAGGATAGAAGTGAAATAAACAACAATGAAAATTGAATTTTCAGAAAAACATGTTCCTCCAAGTAGTATTTCAAAAAAGTATGCATAAAGCACAGAGAAAAGGCTAATTCTTATCTTAGTATTTAAAGAGCATGATAATTTAACCAATCCATCAGGGTTGCAGATCTTTTAAATTACCAGTTTTTTCATGCAAAAATTTGGGCACATGGAAAGAACAATCCCAATCACCCTTCCTGCCCTCACATCTCCCCACCTGAAAAACACACTCTCCATTTCAGGAATTCTTTTTATTATACCTTTGGAATATGGATATTAGAGGAGTTCATAAATTCATTCATGAAAAGTTCTGTGACGCTGATGGCGCTTTGGATGCTTAGCCAGTGCTGAGCATGAAAGCAGCAAACCAACTCCACTGCTGGGGGAGGAGACTATGCCTGTACCTGCTGTATGTAGATCAGCTCTTCTCAGCATCTTGTCAAAGCACACCCTTAGGCCATTTCAGGCACAGAACCAAACAAGTTTTTATTCCCACTGTGTAAACAATAACACGCTACCCAAAGTGTAATAACACAAAATTAAATCAGAAGCAAAGGATCAGGAGAGTGTTCCAGAAAAGCAGGAGGAAGGTTGCACTCACTCTTTCTGTAATTTGACCCCTAGACTTGCCCAAGCTTGTACTTAGATGGGAAAAAAGCTTAGTTTTTTCTCTATTTAAAATTAAAATTTGTGTAACTCAGTTCTTGATGAGCATGGATGCTTTTTTTATGATAATACTTAAAGAGATGTGGAAAGGGCAATATACTTGATGGATGCAAAGCCCCTAATTCTGCATGCTACCTTGGAGTACCTCATTTAGTCCCTTTTTAGTTGCAGAAAGGGGTGCTCCCGTGGTGTAAAGGAGAGCACTCTGGACTATGAATCCCAAGGTCCTGAGTTCGAGTCTCAGCGTGGGGACTGTCCCCTGGCAGTTAAACGGCACCCTGCCATCCGATCCCATCTCAGATGCTCAGCAGGGTCAGCCCCGGTTAGTACCAGGTGCTGTGACAGTCCTGAGGACTTCACTGTCACTGTCCAAGCTCGCTCGGCCGTGGCAGATGGACCTCAGGACTTAAACGGTGGGGCCAGTTCTGTGCATGCTGTGCCTCACCTAAAAAATCCACTGTGCAGGCTGGAAGGGCACACCCACGTGGGGAGAGCCCTTCCCAAATCTGCATTCGTGAAGTCTGGCCATACACACATACATACATACAGTTACAGAGTTCACAATCCAATATAAACAGTGTTTTTAAATAATAGATTTAAACAGACACAGACTGAATTGCCACCAAGTACACTCAATCCCAATAGGGTGTGATGCCCTTCCACAGGTCAGAAGTGTGGGCTTCAGGTATCGACCTAAAATTGTCAAAGAAGTGACAAGATCAAGGAGATCACACCCATCTGTAAGTCAGGCACTGTATCTAAGATGTACCTTGTCAGCAACAAGCTCTGATCTGAATTGCTGCTCCCAGTCCTCTTCATTTAGAGTCTGAAGGGATGACGGGACTAATCCATGACAGCCCTTGCAGCCCTCTGTCCTTGGAGGTCTGTTTCACAGGCACCAAATTGCTTTGGAGGCTCCATTAACTAGGAAAAGCAACTCTAGGATCATTTTCCTTACTGACTCCAGCCTCACACTGCGAGCTCACAGAGACCGGCCAACGTTCATGCAACTGTCCCAAATGTACCCTTGAGCCCTTGTTATATCTAGGACCTCTTACAACTTTATCAGGACTTGCCTTGACCCTGTCAGATGTCTTACACAGGCTGTAACTGGGGAAAAAAAGAGGTAACTGCCTATTTTGTCTACACCAACAAGACATTGCATTGTGGTCAGTGATCCTCTTGTTAAATGGGCAATGTGGATATCATGATCATTTGGTTATATTTATTTCCTGTGGGATGCATTCATTTGGTCAAAATTATATAGGTTTTAAATGTGTGCACTCAGTGACAAAGAAGGGTGTTGTACCACACTGCCAAAATTCAATTCCCTTTCTCTATTTGGAAAATATTTAACTTCATTTCAACAAGCAATTAGATTAGGTTCTTATTGGACTATTAAAATCTTCAAAATAATCATCCATCTAAAGCTATCCTACAGTTTGAATTACTTGTATTTTCTATTTTTATGAAATGTATTTGGTAAGAGCCCAAACAGCTTTTAATTTTTTTATGTGACTGCCAAATCATAATACAGTAGGTCAGAGAATGCCTGAAGCAAAATATAATCCATGATATATATGCTCTTTTTTTTTCCCTTTTCTCTTGCAGGCCTGAGTAATAGAAGGGCACAAGCAATTTCACATGCTGTTCTGCATCGCAGGATTTAGTCAGAATTAGCTCACTGAAATAATTAGTTTATTTCCATACTCATATGGATTAATGAAGAAACGAAAGGTAAAATATCTAAAATATCTAAAGTAGACCGGACAAGAAAAAACAAGTACCTTCTGTATGTTGGGGGCAGGGGAGGGGGGGAGGATGGGATGGGACACACACATGACTATTTTGTGAACACTTTAAAATGTATTTTAATATTACTAAAGAATCACTGAATATTCTGAGTTGCAAGGGACTCAAAGGATCAAGTCCATCTCTTAGACTTTCAAGGTACAGCAATGTATGAATTTCTGTACATATACATAACAAAGCTATATCTCTAAAATATATTAGGTGTCATTAGTAACAACTATTAACTCAGATAATTCTGATGTGTGTAACCCAAGGAAGAGACAGGGGAGTATGAATATATGCTTTTGTATTGCTGCCTTTACATGTCATCATGCAGCAACCCAGTTCCTCTTGTGTGCTTAAACACTGTGTTTCCATCTCTGCATTCTTATCCTCTGGCTCTTGTCTGAGTTGTTTCCAAAGACTTTTGTTTCTTACAGCTCTGCTCTTCATTCAGTAAAAATTGAGAAAATAAAACCACAAGGCACCTCCAGGATGATGATCATCCTCTACCCAGTAAAATGAGTCAGAGTTCAGACTACAGTTTCAAATGTGGGAACACATATGAAAAAGGACATGAACTGAGAAAAATCACAGGTTCATAAAATGGTTTCAGTTCAAAGGGACCTTCAAGAACATCTAATTCCAAACCTTTCTGTGTAAAGGAATAAAATCAGAAAGTAATTCTGTATTTGCTGAAATTCATCATTCCTTTTGTAGAGAACAGGCAGTTCTACTCCAGTGTTTGGTATAGAAAAATCTGAACTTCATAAATTTTACTGTATGCAGTGGCCATCTCCCACATGTCTCCCATTTCCAACTGATATGACATTCATTTTCAAAATGATGAGAATATTTGTCAAAATAAAAAAGTCATTGTAGGAGTCAGAGAAGGTTCAAAGTCAGTTGCTACTATGGACTCCGCCACTGTTCATTTTCCTTGGCAGGCACTTAGGTACAATGCCAGGCAGATAACAAGCACGAGTGAAAACAAAATGATACTCTGTGCACTCTGGCTGTACAGTGCTGCCAATCCTCTGAATCTTCTGCGACGTGCAACTAAACCTGAGGATAATAAACCATGACAGCTGAAAAAGCTGATATTATGCATAAAGATATTACCAAAAAGATTACTTAATTATTAATATTATGTAGATTTGCTATATGTTTATAAGACTGTAACATCAAATAACTACCCAAGAAAAGTGTTGAAACTGGTACATCACTTAAAAAACACAAAATACAACCCAGAACATGAAAAGAAGATGAATTACATTATTCCAGATTACTCATCTGCAAATTTGGATGTTTGAAATCATTAACCTCAATCTCAAAGTAATACCATGATTTTTCTTTGTGAGTACTAGAGCAGCTACATACATCTGAAGCTAAAGCACTGAACATAGGTGCATAGAAATAACACAAACTATTTTATATTACACAAGTAAAATCTTCATACACAAATAGGCAAACAACTCGATGTAGCAGCAGATCATGTATTAGATTTCTTGCCAAAGCCAATAACATTTAAGATCTTTAGTGACTTTTATAACATTTACTGAGTCTTATTTATGACTTGCAACAGGATGGTTAAATTAAAGAGGAAAAGCAGAAAACCAACCTGTCTTTCAGGAGCATTTCTACATGGAAAGCTAAGCTTGAAATCAAATTCATCTTTTCTTTCCTGAATCCAGATAGTCATCAAGAAGGCCATGCCTTGTAACTTCCTCGTAAGTTGTTGTAGCAAATGTTGCTATGTGTGAACCACTTTTACTAATAGTTTATGCAACAATATCAACAGACAATTTAGATAATCAATTTTGCTTTAATACTACAACACATAATATTTTAGTGTTGGTTTATATCTGAAATACGAACAAGTGGAAAAAAAAAATCAGCTTTTCAGAAGGGGCTTCTATAGAAGATTGATACCCCTAATTTTCAAACTTGACAGTGCTCTCCTTCAGCTTCCTACACAAACAAGCTCAGCAATTAAAAAGAGGCCATTGCAAATCAGAACCACTGTTATCTGACAATTTTTAGCTTTGCAAAATAAGTTGATTCATAAAGACATTGCACTGAAATTACACAAATCTGTACTGAAATAGGTATTAGCTGTCAGTCTTCCTGGTCACAGAAGCAGAGTAATCAAGAATATTAGCAACATGCAGTCTGAGCTACTATTTCAGCATTAAAAATTCTCCCATTAGGCATACAGCTCAAAAAATAAACAGGCATAATTTAAAACATCATATTTTGCAGCTATTTTGGACTTCAGACATTATCTAAACACATACATTTATAATTTCCAGTTAACTTTCAGGTCAGATCCCGAGTCTATTTTAGGAATATCAATCTTGCATTCAAAATAGTAATTACGCTTCATGCAGATACACCCAAGATAGAAACACATCCCAGACAGGCACAGCTTTGGTCTCTTGGTGCAAGGATGAGTGGTCCAGCAAAACCACCTGTGATTGGTCTATTTCTCCTTTTCCTTTAGCATTCTACAAGCAAAGACCAAGAGACAAAACTTTCCCCAAGTCCCCCAATTATGGAAATACATAGTGTATCTGGTCAGTGCATATGCATTATACCTCCTAGTGCAGAGGCATAAACTACACATGCAGAGCTCAACCTGCCCACCATATCCCTGTACGTTAGACTTCTTGCTACATCACTTACATAATCTTTGTCTAACCTCTACAGCATCTCCACACCCATTAGAATTACCACAGAAGTGGTAGCAGCATATGACTTTGACACAACTGCATTATTACTTCAACAAAACTAAGTAGTTCAGTGGTATTTTAGAAGGTCCAACTATAGTTTAGGTATACCTTAAAATGAGTATTTCAAATACTCCTCACTCCCTGGCTATTAAACATGGCTTCACAAAATTCCAAGCAATGTAACTTCCTAGCTAATAAAACCTTGATTATTACTGATTGGATTTAACACAAATTTGCATAACCACTAATAGAAGCTACCGCAGTAAACAATCTTCATGCATCATGATGAGATTAAACAAGAAGTCTGATAAACTGATAGGAAGTTCCACAGTTTGCTTAATCTTTTACAGGGAAAATCTCTTTTGGACAATCTCACGTTGTACTAGCATACACACAATCATTTCTGGTCCACAAAGGCTACTTTTTTTTTAAAGCTATGAGGAGTTAGGAAGAAAAATAAGCAGGGCACTAAAAATTTGATTACAAGCAGGCAACGACACACACACAGAGTGCTCTGTGCAGACAGATTCAAAACGTGAATGAGGGCAAAAAGAATGACCCATCTACTTTTACACTATCTCCTTAGTCTTCCAAAGATAAAGTATATAAAAATACCACTATTGAACATCATTCAATTGAACCCAAAATGCTCTCTTTGCAGCAGACTGTGAGACTAAGGCAGTAGCATTGAGAGAGGCAGTTAATCTTGGAATTACATATGCTTTCATCAGCATACTGAATACAGACAGTACTTATCAAACGGGGGCACTCTTTCAGGACTTTGGAGGCTTATCCTATCTATGCTGACAGAAAAGAAGAGATGAACACAGAACACACGGGCAACACAGTTTTTCAAACTGCCTCTGTTAAAAGTATCCATGTCTCCAATGCCGAATGTAAACTTTTAAAATTATAGCTCAGATGTAAAAATACTGAGCTATTTTATTTCAGTTTAAGTGGTTGTAGTAGTTTTGGCTTTAGTCAGCACAGGTCCCCATTTAGGCCTCAGTTTTTAGCAGGCCTCAAAGGTTGTGACACAGATTAGAGGGGACAGGCATCATCTGACTTAAGCAGCCATAGAGGTATTTCATATCATCTGACATCATCAGGAAGTGTCGGGGAGTATAACAAGCAAGGTGGGAGGAGTCTCTGCTCTCTTCGGTCCATGCTTCTGACCAGGACGGTTCCCGCTCTCTGACTGCTGATATCAGGCCCTCCTGCCGGTCCGCACGTCTGTTTACCCGGGGACGTGAGCACATTCCTGTTAATTCCTCTTTCCCTCTTGCTGGGAGGTTTCCTTTGGGGAGGAGGTTTGGTTGGTTTGGAGTTTCACCTGTTAGCTGGGGCAACCTCGGTGAGCCTGTTGTTGTCTCCTGTCACTATGTGCTATTTCATATTCTGTGTTGAGCTCTCCTCTTCTCTGTATAAATATAAAAACCTCACTGTGTTTAAAGCCTCATTTCTGCTGTTTTCCCTCACTCTCCTGCTCTGGGAGTGGACTTTTTGACTGGGTACCAGGCAGTTGGCATTTTGCCGGCTCAAACTATAACAGTGGTAACAGTGACTAGAGTTCCATAAGTATAGCCCAGTTCCTCAGGGTCAAAATTAGGCATCTATACAGGATGCATATTGGTACTGAAACCACCTTTTTGTTGATAATCTTACAGCATTTTAGAAGGCCCAGAGGGAAGAAATTCTTTTTCCAGCATCTGTGAAATCTGGGATGATGAAACTATACAAAAAAAAAAAAAAGGAAAAGATGAAGTAGTCCATGAGACTTCAGAGAATCAAATAAGTGCTGGCTGAGATGAACTTCTGCCCAGGTGGAAATTATTGTTAACAGCAGATGAAGTCAGCTATGACTCTGTCCAGTGAGTTTCAAATTCCTCTGAGGACAAAAATTAAAGAAATTCTGTGGGCAAACTCTTCCAGGGCTGCTTTGCCCCTGCAGATAAAGTTCCCCCCTACTGTTCAAACCCAAATTACAATTTGTGCCATTAGATCTCTTTTTGCCATCTGTCATTACCAAACAGAAATCAGCTTTAAGATTTTTTGTAAATGCCCTTAAAGTTTTAGGATGCTACTGGACTGTTCTTCACATTCCTCTTTTCTAGACTATGAGCTCAACTCTGTCAGCCTCTGCCTCACACCCACTCCTTAAGTCCCTCTTCATTTCCTAGATCTTTGAAAGGTCCTCCTTCAACTCTTCTTTCTATCTATCTATCTATCTATCTATCTCTTGAAGTGCAGGCAGCCTCACAGATACCAAATAGTGGGGATAAAAACTGTCTCCTTGAGGTGCTGCTACTAGTACAGCCTAGTGCCTTATCTACCTTATTTGCAGTGACAGCACATTTAAGGCTCTTGCTCAATTCAACATAACACATGAGGCTAATTTGTGTCAGGTGCTCTTTCTGGACTGAAGCTCTACCATCTAGCATGCCAAACAAGGTGATTTAGCATATCTGCAAATATGCATACAGTGGCTTTTACTTCATGACCCAAGCTAATGATGAAAACCCTAAGTGTCAGCCCTGGCATCATTCCCTAAAATACCCTGCTTGTTAACAACATTCAGTTAACAACTGAATGTAAAGCACCATAAACCTTTCAGTAGCTAATTTTCAAACCATCTAAAATTCCACTTGACTAGTCCATACTACTTTGGCTTCCAAAGGAAACCCCTATGGAAGACAGTGATATAAGCACTACTGAATTAAAGGCATCCATGGCTTGTCCTCACCTCTACATCAAGTCATTTAAGCCAAAGCAGCAAGAAGGTGAGTCAAGAACAATTTGCCCTTGCTTGATTATTTCTCATTGTCTTCTTGTTCTTCATGTGTTTGGAAATTAGAATGCACTCCATGATCTTTCCAGGCATGAAATGAAGCTGAGCAGCCCATACTTGCCGATGCTTCTTCTTGTCCTTCTTAGAGACAGATAAAACATCAACCTTTTCTCTTTCACTGGGGACCTCCTCCAAATGCAGGGGGGTTTGTAGTGGTCTCACATCTTCCAGCTCTTTCAGTACCCTCAACAGCTCCCATCCAATCCCACTTTTCTTGATATATCCAGCTTTTCCAAGTGGCCACTAACTTGTTGCTCTCCTAATATTGGCTGCACCTCTCAAAAAAATGCTAGCATATACAGAGGCAGGGGATCAAGCTTTTCCTTGAGGCAAATAAAGCATTTACTGCTTCCATTTTTCTGTATCATCAAATACAAGCTTGCCTCTTCCATTCACCAATGAATTTACACCTTTCCAAAACTTCCCTTTGCTATCAGTCTACTTTTTACTTTACCTGGTTTTGGTTCTAACTGGCTTTAATAGTTTTTTCTTCTTGATTACATTCCTATGTGACAAAGCTATGATTTTGTACTTCCCTTCTGTTACCTGTGCTTGGTTTAACCATGCTCCACTTTTTGCATGATGCTTTTCTGTTTCAGTTCCCAAAACAGTTACCTGTCAAGTGTGTCTTAATTAAGGGTCCCCAATCCTCTTGCGCAATAGAATTTTTTTTCCCTGAGCTTTCAGTAAGTTTTCACATTAAAATCTAACTACATGGACGGACTGAGGAGCCTGCCATTCAGACACCTGTCCTTCTTACCTCTGCCCCCTGAGGCCTACAGTCACCTTCAATCTGCTGAAAGCTTTTCCTGGCTGCTTCACTGATGCCCGTCTAGATGTGCTGCCAAGGAAGCAGTCAGAAAGCCAGATAAGCTGTGGCAGCCTCTCTGCAACACCATGGATCCAGGCTCCAGTCAAGCAGCAGCCCTCCCCAGATGACCAAGCTGGCTGGCAAACAACAGGCCCTGTCCCACAGGTGAAATCACAAACCAGTAACGCTTGTCATAGCATCTTCATAGGATGGGTTGGAATCAGTGATGTGAGGTGTGCAGCTTGCAGTCACCCCAGCAGCAGAGATCATCCACATTCCTCCACTGATGAAGTCCAGGCAAACAGCCACAAACAGAGACAGAGCCTTCTGTGTGTGCATCTGCCAACCTTGTCCCAGTCCAATACTTAAAAACTGGTAGGGGTCACCTACCAAGGTTAATTTGATCTGATAGCTGGGAGAGAGAGAGAATGCAAGCACTGCAACCCGGGGCTAATCCAGCCCCACATGGGCACCAGCTGGCCAGCCACATGGCAGCTGCCTGGGGCCACAGGCAAGTGCCTACTGCCCCTCTGCTTCCTGAGTGGGTCAAAGACAAGTGACAGGGAAGGGATCATAGGCCCTCTTGGCTAAAGGCTTTGGTAGACTATTTTAGGACCTCTGAGATCACCACCCATCTGGCCAGCTTGAAACACATTTGACAGTGAGTTAAAATGTGTGATAGGCACAGAAACAGGCAGCAAAGTTATATAAGATTTCTTTTTCCCCCTTTGGAAATCAGGCTAAGAAGTCACCTCTACATATGCAGACATCCTCCATATCAGCAAACTAGTTTTGCCAAATTCCAGTTTCCATTTCATGTATTTATTTAATCCATCGACCATGAGTATCATCTGATTTCCTTGTCCATTCCTGGTCAGCACTATTGAGACTATATAGTCAAAACATGCTCTTTTTGTTTCTACATGATGGAGGAAAGACACAGGATGTCTGCACAGCACATGATTTTCTCTACCCCCCTTCTTCCAATATGCTACTATAAAAAGAATCAGGATTTGTTTTATGCCTAAACACAGAAGATGAAGCAGGTGCTAAAATTTCAAGCCTTACTGTTGGAGTTTTATCTATTACTCAGTTCCATCAAGAGATAATATAAATGGCTCAAGAGCATTAAAAAGTTATTGCAGATTTGCTACCATAAATGTAGCTTTAGAGAATATAGCATATTTTTCCAATATTAGAAATATTACAAAAATTAATACTACCCACTACCAAGCCTAAATGGTTAAACAGCCCATTATATGGAAAATGAACATCTTCCACAATCCTTAAAGTGGATTTCATCCAAGATATAACTTACAGTAACATGAAGAACATAAATGAAAAAAAAAAAGCTCTAGTCAAATCTACTGATTTGCATTTTAGTTGTAATGTAACAGAAACAAATCCAATATAAGTATTTGTGGGATTTAGGCAACGAATGAAATACAAGCCAATTATATTGATTTCCCCCCTCAACAGCTATGATTTAGATAATGTAAAGAAAACACTAAACAGTGTTAATAAAAACAGAACTGAAAGCCTGCAGGTTGCTCCATGCAATCCTTCTCATAAATAAAACTCAAGAATCACTAATTACTTTTTCCTTCAGTACTCATTACTATATATGTCATTCTTGCTGGAGTCCTAGATAAGAACTGAAGGTTTAGGGTCATAATTTCTGACATTTTGATTATTGCTAGTCTACAACCAAGACTTAGTTTTAATAGATGCCAAAAAGCTAACTAACTTCAATCAGACACCCCTTTAAAAGTCACCACAAAAGGCCTTTCTACTGAAAGACTTTTCTGCTGAAGCCAGAAAATAATCTTATTAAGAATGGAAGGTGATAGTATGACATTATTTAGTGCACTATAGGGTGAAAAGGAGAACATAAACCAGCCTGTCACTGCCTCAGAAGCTGGACATAAAACAAGTTATTCCTGGTAAGTCCAACTGTCTAACTCACCATTCAGTTATGTAAGAGGTTAAATTGCCTGCCCTAAGCAATGGTAACTAACTAGAAGCTGGAAGTCCACTACCAGTTCACTCAAAGCCATAGTAATACTTGAGATATAAGCATTTAACTTAGTTGTTTACATTGCAGAATACAAGTGTTTAAAGAAGGAATGGGCAAATCTATCCTTCAGGTCCACTTTCCTGGAATGGAATGGCAACTGAGGTTAGCTTAATTAAACCTATTGCAAAAATAAAGAAATAAACTACTGCTGTCTTCTTTAAAATGGAATTGACTTCTACTAATTAATAGGTAGAAAATTACTAAACAATTGGGCTTTATTTACCCCTAACCTTCCCCCTATCCTTTAGAGAAGAAAGTCTTCAATTGAAACATTTTTGGCAGGTGAACTGAAAAAAATTAGGCTGTATTCTTTCCAACTCTATCCTAAAATAGGGAAAAAAAACCAATACCCACTCACAAAACCAAACAAAAACAACAAACAAACAAACAAACAAAACCCAAGCCAATTACACAAACTATACAACTAAATCATCCCTTCATTCTGGAAGTACACAAACATCTTTGGAAGTCAAGTGTGACTGCTTGGTGTGACAGGAGACCTATGAAAATATTTCTTTACAACACAAACTAGAGAAATAATGCAGTGATTAGGAAGAAAGTCCTCCTTCCCCATCAAGAAGAAAGTCCTCCTATCTTTCTGGATAGAGTGTCCTCTATGTCTCCTATAGAAGTAAAGTTTGGAGAAAAGTGAGCAGCACTGGACTCTTGATGATTGCATACCTGAGTCTGTAACATCACAACACATTAACAGAAAATACTGCAAATAATGATGAAAAGAAAAATGCTCTTAAAAGATGCTTTAAAGCTGCATTGCTGGTGTGACTAAATTCATACTGACTGCCATCTAGATATTTTATTATCACACTAAGGACAGGTGATTCAAATTCTGCTTCTGCATCCACCAGCATTTCAGTATTCCACCAGCAATAGAAATCCTACTACAATCTGTTCCTATGGATGCTGTAAGGACTCCTCCACTCAGTGACATTTCAGATTTCTGTATAAGAGGAAGTATTCCTGTGAGTATGAAAGAATAAATACTTTATACAGAGTGCTGTCTTGCTATGCATGCTGGAGATAGGCTTACAGGAAGAGCCACCCTCTCAAAAAAAGCAGTGAAGGTGATGTATTTTAAGCATCACCATTCTAATTTCCACAACCATTGTACTCCTTCTGTTCTACTGAAGTTCATGGTAGAATGAATCTTATAATCCATAAGTGGTAGTTATGATTCTTAAAAGACTTTTGTCATAAAGTCTTCAGAAGCTTTTAAGAAGAGATGAGGAGATGTCAAGCAGGCAGGCAGACTTTTTTGCCAGACAATAGAAATATTAATTAAATCAATCTTATAGGAAAAGGAAATAACTGTCATGTTTCTATGAAAATATCACTGTGTTCAAATACCACCATTCCCTGAAACAAGGATAAAGGTTTTATAGAAAAAAAAAGCTTTTTTTTTTTTTTTTCAAATCAAACTCAAAATTGATTCCAAGGTTTGGATTTCTAAGACTTATCTATTTTTCAAAATCTGTTTGGTTTTGGGGGAGGGGGGTGTTAACTGTTATATTTGTTTCCAGTTTTGAACATTACTTTTATAATTTTAATTTCAACAGTACAAAAGTTCTTTTATAATTATCCTTGTCTATAAATAAAGATGAGAACCACAACCTCTGGGTTTGTACATTTCTCTCCAGGTGCAACATCACGGTCATGGTAGTCACCAAGAGTTCAAGCCACTTTCCTTCACTAAGCTTCAAAGCCTGGACATGAAGAAGCAAGACTGATAAAATCTGCCTGGTAAGGAGCAAGAGAAGATGGAGATGCAGTCAGAGCTCCTTTGAACAGCAAAAGTCTAATAAGATACTATGGGATGAGGATATCCACCTTTAAATAATTAAAATGGCAAGACACAAAGAGACTTTCAACACCATTTATAGAATCATCTTCTTTTTGCCCAATATAGTAGTTTAGATTTTAGCCTTCTGAAATAAGGAAGCTTTTGATTCCTCTCTGCTGTTTGGTAGAACACAGGCTAAACTAAAAAAATCATATGCTTAGCTAGACTTCTTCATTTGTTATTCTTCCCAAATTCCTTTATGCCCAGCAGATGCCTTCCCTTTTCCCAGAACTTTCCTGTTTAGGATTCTTCTTCTCATGCTTCATTCTGCATTGACTTTTGGTGTCACTCCAGCCCCCAGAGACATGCCAGAAACAGCAAATCCTGAACTCCCTCCCTCACACAGATACACAAATCCATTTTTTCACGTGGATCTCACTGCTTGTCCCTCCCAGCTATTTTTCTCTTCTGTCAGTGTTGCAGCTGTGAATCCAACACCTGGTTTGGTTTGTGTGCTTGTCTCACCACAGGCAGCTGAACTGGCACAAAAAGACAGCATTTCACTAGAATAAAGGAGCATGCAGAGAAACTCAAAGGCTGCAACTAATTCCATCTCACACTCCTCCCTGAAAGCCTCCCACTCGCACACAAAACCTAGCGCTCTGCTGACCTGTTTCCCCATCTGAGGGGGCTGCTTTTACAACCAAAACACAACACTGCCCACGAATGTGCAGAGAACAAACACCACATGGGCTTATGTGTGCCTCTAGTAAGCTCTTCTTAGGCTGCTGAGAGGTAGCAAGCAAAAGTAACTCTGAGTCATGCTTTCT
The DNA here is from genome assembly GCF_047495875.1 of Pithys albifrons albifrons. Classification (NCBI taxonomy): domain Eukaryota; kingdom Metazoa; phylum Chordata; class Aves; order Passeriformes; family Thamnophilidae; genus Pithys; species Pithys albifrons. Next base: position 11,354,273 of record NC_092458.1, read on the forward strand.
GGGTCAGAGCTCAAAAACTTTGAGTTGTTTAGCACAACAGGGCAACCACATACTGTTTGGAGTGCCTTCAAAAACAAGGGACAAGTGTGCTCACTGCTGCTCCATACCACAATCTTTGGGGAGCAGAGCCATCATAGCAGTTTTTGACCTGAAGCCATGACAAGTCTGCTTTAGATACAGCAGAAAGTCTACCAGGTGAAAAAAAAAAAACAAAAAAAACCCCAACAAACAACAAAACCCAATCCAAACAAAAACAAAAAAATCACCCCACAAACAACAAAACCCAAAACCATTAATGTTTCCAAAACAGTGATATATGAACATGAATCTTCTTAAAGAGGAATCTAATTAGTAAACTGGAGCATAAAGTCAAAATGTAAACCACTGTTTGCAGCATTGAAGAATGAGAAATATTTAATTAGTGGCTATTCCTACAGTCTGAAGCCAAAGATTTGTTATTTTGAAACGGCTTCACTGCCAGTGGTTTCCAACTAAACAGCAGCAGAACTGAACACACTTCACGCTAAGTAGATCTGACTGCAGAGTCAGGGTACACACTCAGAAAGGTGATGTAATATAGACTTACATGTTGACATCTCTGAGACACTCAAACCATGACACGCTGTACAAATGCAATCTTGATGCCTCGTGAGGCAAAGAGACAAACAGAAATGTATGTGTGGACTTAAACATTAAGACAGACATTCACAGGCACAGTTAAATTAAGCCCTATGAGGAGTACAAAGCATATGCTCATTAAACTGAAAGCGTATTAAGTTAAAAATTTAATCGGATATTTGTTTTTGAACTTCATTTATGACAGGAGATAAAGGAAAAAGTATGCAAATTACTTCAGCCACTTGGCAGGTAGGGAAATTTGCAACAGGGAACAAACAAGTAATAAATAAATAAATAAAGATAATGCTACCAGGCTCTGAGAGGAAGGGATACAAGGAAATGGACTCTTTTCCCTCCAGCAGAGGTCACAGTAGTCAATAGATATCATTAGCATCATTCTTGTAACCTGAGAACAAGCCAAGCTGCCAAATAGTTACACTGCAGTAGTACTTCAAGTGCTAGCTGTAGCAGTAACACAGGAGAAATTTTCTTTTCTTGTAAAGAAAAGGAAATTGAGCTCTTTCAAAAAACTAAGCTACTCAACTCATCTCTCATTATGTATTTTTCCATGTTAGTTTTGAAAGATCTCAGACTGCCCTGCACCCTGACTCAGGGCTTTTCACTATAGTGAAAATCCTGTTGCCACATAATGTCACCAGCATTAAACAATAGCTTCCTAGAAACTATAGCCTATTTTTTTTTCCCTTCTGGTCAATTGAAATTCTCTAATCATGGCAAATTCATTAACAGAGAAGTTACACATGGAGTGCAGGGATGCCTGAAGGTTTAACATCCACAAATACCTTTTCCCACTGACCAAATGCCTGAGCTCACAGCTCCTGAACACACTCTCATTTCTACCCACAGAACATCCCACAAACAAAAATAAGGCACATTTTTATTTTTTATTGTCCATAAAACAAGCACTTATCCTGATGAATTATAACCTTATGACCAGTTTTGAAACTGATGGTAATTGAAAAGAATTATCTTTGAAGGAAATGCTTTGCATGCAAAATGATGATTTGCCATGAGGAGGTACCTCCATGTCTGTTTTTCTCCAATGACACCTTTATTCAAACTATGAAATGCTCTGATATAGTATGGAAGACACTTCTTGTTCAAGTTGTTCATGTTTTTTTTGACAAATGTAAAACTAACCAAACAAAATTCATCAGGTAAACTGGATTATACCAAACCTGGTTTCCTCCTCTTCCTAGAGGAACTATTTCCAGATCTGAATGAGGAACACACTTTAAATGTCTACTTGCTTCAGCTGGAAAACACTACAGAGCATAATTCTCAATTTAATAGGGTGCTCAGCTGTTCCCCCAGCTATAAAGTATTACTTTCACATCTACTGTTTCTACATATTTACTTGTAACACCAAGGTTTTTCAAAAAAGCAAATTAGGATAAACATTTTGGAAGGACATGAGAAGCAACAGTACCTAGTCACTTGCATTGGCAATACTAGGTTGTAAAGCTGACAATGGATGGCATGTGGTAGAAGAGAAAGGACATCTGAAACACTGAAATATTACTACTGCTCTGAAGCCTGCAGAAAACTAATAGCTCCTTGAACTACAATGATGAAGAGCATAAACTCTTCTATTTTCCCCACACATACACCTCGCAGTTATAGAGTTACAACATCTATTAACAATAACCAATTATTTTACTTTTTTCTTTGTTTTCTCCCTTTTTTTTTGTTTTGTTTTTTACAGAGAGAAGGTCATTCGGTCCATCAGTGTATTTAGACTTGAAGACTGTAATACTTTGTTCTAAGCATCCGTATGAGCAACTACTTCCTGCTTTTCAGATAATGAATTTCTAGTGAGAAATTATTAAATAAGTAGATTACCTCATCTATCCTCTTCTCACCACCAGAGGCACCAAGGCCACCCAAGTGCCTCCCTCAGCTGCAAAGTAACACAGCTTTTCGCATCAAAGGACACCTCCATTAATTTTTTTTTTTTTTTGTCCATCAGACATTCAAGAATATACCTGTTAATGTCACACCCTGAACACTAGCCTCACCTCTGAATACCTCCTCTGTCAGGCCACCAGCTGGCACAGGCTCCTGACCAAACTGGGAATTTAAATGGACAAGCCAGATGTCAGGGGGGAGCAATGGCTTAGTGACAGCACTACCGTGGCAAAAAGACATCTCACAGAAGTCTTGTCCTTAATTTCAACAACACATGGCCACAAATGTTGGGCATGTTGCATGATGCAGGTAATAAAATCTCTACTTACACTGAAAGATCGAGAGGTTCACAACGTGACAGTACATCTACCCTTTCCTGTTAACTTTATCTGGAATATTTTTCCTATCCCCATGTGCAGCATTCCTCAGATGTGGAGCATTTTCTCCACAGTCTGTTGTCCCCTCAGGAAACAGACATTTCACCTCTATGTGCACACATGGCTTTTCATGTCCCTGGGGACTAGGGGGCAATGCTGCTCACCTTCCTTTTCCTCACTCTCCATTGCAAGTCCCACTGGTGGCAGCAGCTGCCAAATCTCTGTCAAACCATGGCAAAGGGGTTGACATTTGGCTTTTGGAGGGGAGGTTCACTGTCCAAGCAGCTGTTCCCATCTTTGGGGAAAAGGCACATTACTTGGATAGAAGTCATTTGCATCTCTGATTCTGATCTACCATCAGACAGACCACATTTGTCAGGAATACAGCAGTTTCAAGAATGTCTCTATAACTAAAGAAAAAGTTGTACATTCAAAACAAAATCCTAAAATAAAACAAGAAAAATAACTGTGTCATAAAAACATTTCACAAGATTTGAGCTATCACTAAAGAATAGATTTCAGAGATGCTATATTCTTATGAAATCCAGTGTGATTCTGAAGGGCTTCTTTTCTACAGTTGTTTCCTTATCTCTTTGAAACTGAAAACCAAATCAATTTAGAGAAAAATATTACCCAGTTACACATGCCACTGATGACTTCAACTGCTTGGGAAATGTGAACACAGCTAAGTGCAAAATGATCCAGTCTTGGAAAACTCTGGAAATTTATTTTTTTGCACTAAGGGGGCCACAAAGATGCACTTCATTTACTGAAGAAGCAACCAATGATCACAAGCAATGTTAAGTAGCATTAAAAGTTTATGTGAAAACACAAAGAACTAAAGTTGTACCGAAGCCATTGTCCAGATGAGTTAAATGTACCACGATCCCTCACTATACCATTTCTCTTAGCAAATGTCCATCTAAACCAACCACCACTCACCTCAACCAAGGCCTCTTCTCAGAAGCCTGACACACAGAGATGCCCTTTCTGCAACACTACTTCCAACATTCTCACACATCCACCACTCTGCTCCTCCTCCTTCCCTCTGCTTTTGCTTTTTTGGACAATGAAGTTTCAACTCCTTAGAGATTTTTTTTTTAATAACCCAGGGGTTTGATGCTCTTGAACGCTATCAGACACATTGAAAACATGGAGAAGGATGTTACAGACAAGACAGCCAGTCTCAGAAAAAAGGCATTCATTTTTCCCCCACTTCATCTCACATCCACACATTTCCACTGCACTGTTTTCCCTCTCTTCTGAAATCCAAGCAAATCCAGAGAGAGCAGACAGCTCTTAGATATCCTAAATACTTCTTACATATTTCACTTGAACATTGCCCTCAGAGAGCCTGTGGGAGGTATTCAGAAAAGCAATCTTTGGTCTAGTGATGCTTGTCCCCTTTAGCTTGATCTATAGCTGACATAGAAAAAGAGATTCTCCCAAGAAGTAGGATGCAGGAGTCACTACCTGTCTTGAGCAGTGAACTCCCTTTTGGAACAGTCATTTTCTCTCTCCTGACTACGAGAAGTGCAAGAAGAATGGTCTCTGGAGGATTTTATGTGCATTCGCATCACTGAAAACCCTTCTTAGCTACCACTATAGATGACGCCTCACTTAAATTTCCAGGAATACTCTCCTACACCTCCGTACCTAAATCCATCACTCAGCTCTTGCTCTTTAAATATATCATGTTAACAACTATGAAAGGTGCCTCTAAATATATTTAGTTTACCTAAATGATACTTACTCATCAGTGCCACGTGCAAGTCTGCTATTACTGGATAGCTTGCTCCTAACAGAAAGATAAGGAAGCTTTTCATGATGCAGTTAAGTTACGGAGGAGATATGTAAACATAATTGAGATACGTAGTTTGTGACAGAATCTGTCAGTGAGCATCATAAATGGAGACTTTTTGCTGAAGCTTGGCAGCTCTTGTAAGAAAGATGCCCATGTTGCAAAGTATTACAGCATGCTTTTAAAACATATAATGCACTTACTAGCCTGTAAGAGAAGGCAAGTATGTCACAATCTAATATTATAGTCTATTCTGTCTATTAAGTCATTAGAATCCATTCCTATACTGCAGTTGCACTACAGAAATTACTCCAAAAGAAGTCCGGGTTCATAGAACATGTTAGCAAGTGCCTGGAATAAGTCCCTGGACAAACTGGATGAATTTCCACTGTATTCACTCCCTGGAGGAAAACACATTTTCAAGCTGAATCTGAGAGCTCTCTCAGAGTCATGTGTGAGTGCCAGAAAGAAGTACATTAAAGGGCTGTAAAGCTAAAAATAAAAGTCCTTTAGATAAGACAGAGCGAATGAATTGCTGCAAGTATCATAAATGAGAAAGACCAGTCAGCCACTGATTTACGCCATGAGGACTGATGGCAGAGAAAAACAATAGCACACTAGTTCCTTAAAAAAAAACAAGCACTGTTTAGAAGTTTCTTCATTTAGCCATATGACAAACCCCAATTATAAGCAGGTAGGCCTGTATCACCCTATGCTGTGGCACTGCCTTTCTTGCACACCTCTCTGAACAAAGCTCCTCTATTACCCCTGGTGTAAAGGTGAGATTTCACTGCTGAAAACAGCGGAAGGCGAAAGTTTACTGAATTCTGCTCTTTGAGACAAAAAACCCTATTTCTTGAATATTTTTTCTAAAAAAATCCTAAGAAGTCTGGACATCCTCTTTCTCTTCTGCTCCAGTGACGACCTTCCCATGAGAACTCCTCTCTACACTGAGCTATTCATCTGAGTAAAACCAGCTTACACTGTATGTCTTTTAGCAATGAATTTCACTTTCTAACTTGTGACAGCAATTTCTTTGCCTTTGCTTTCCAGGATGCCACACTTCCACCCAGCTCCTACCTGTTGTATTTCAACAGCAAAATTAAAAAAAAAAAAGGTTAATTCAGTTTCTTCCTGCTAGAAGAACCAAGAAACAATTCACACAGAAGTTGCCTTTAATTGTCCCTAAGTAAAAGGAAGACTCAAAGAACTATGTAGCTTGGAGTGAGTTTTTGAAAACTTCACATGGGCTACCAAAATACACTATAAATGCCACTGATAGGCTTAAGAATTTAAACTGGATAAGATATATATAGGGAACTGCTGATTTTAAACAGCATGGGGAATATCACAAGCTGGTTGTTACTTCACTGCCAGCGCCCAGCACTGTGCCATCCCTCTCTACTCCTAGCATCCCTTTACATGATTAAAATGAAAGAAACATAGCACTTGGCAGAGGTGAACCTCTGGAGAAAAGAGAGCCTGAACCCAGGAAGCTGGCAAGGCAGATATTTAAACTGGCTTTGCACAAGACCACACTTTGCCTGCCTTCATTAAACCAAGCAGCACTACTTTATTCATCTCTCTCTCAAAACCTAGATTAACTAAAATAATACACTGTGCTTAGAAAAAAACCAACCTTAAGAGTAAACATTGCACTTCCCTCAATCTGGTCTTGATCTCACACCAGTCACAGTAGAGGGGGCCTTTATTGCCACTTTAAAGCTATTTATTTCATGGATAGGTAAGGAGACAGACACATATTCCACTGCTCCCAAACAAAAACTGGAAAAGTTGTAAGAGGTATGCAGGATATTCAACCTTTACAGCAACCAATAACTTCAGGAGTTGGATTTAACAAGGTTGAGGTTTTGTTCTGGTTTATAATGTCTCTAAATAGAAGAGGCTGCAGGCCCCAAAGATCCTTGGCCTTGCAGCAGGAGCCATAGCAAAAATTGGCAGATCAAGGATGCTGGCCTAATGACACATCTGAAACTGCCTCACAAGAGGGAACTACTTAACCCTAATGGTTTCTTGATTGTCGAGGCCTGCTTAGTCCATGGGAAAAAAACCCAATTTGTGACCTTATTTTGCTTTCTGCTTTCCTCTGTACACACCTGATGCGAGCAGACCCAAGTCTAATCTCTAAAGACCCCAACTGCAGTTGTTGGTTACACACTTTTCATACTGAGATGTAATTTCACTTGTTCAAGAAGGGTTTGGGTTTGTTACAGAAAATGAAGTAGGGCAGCACTGGTCAATCACAGGAGTAACAAGAGCACAAATTCTGGGATTTTAGTCCTTGCCAAGGCTGGATGTTCCTGTTTCCAGAGGACAACCATGCAAGGGTAGCAAACACCACACTGATGGGCTTCCTGAACGTGTGGCTCGGCTGTCCAATGCCATTTAAGGAGCTCTAAACTTTAATACAGATTTAATACAGAAGCAATGAGGTCTGGGAATGATATTACTGTTGCTGCTTGTAATAAATAATACTCAAGACCCTTGTAGTGCTTCTCCAGGCACTTACTGAAAGGAAAGTTAAAAAAGCAAACAAAAAACCAAACCTCCTAACAAATAAAAATCATTGAGGGTTGCCCTATAATTTTCTGCAATCATACAATTTGCAGGAACAAATCATAGCTATTTATTACATGACCCTAAACCAGCGCTAGCCTGGGCCCACCTTGGTCCCTGACATGAACAGCCCTGATCTTAACCCTGATTAGCTGGGCAGCTGCCAGCCAGCCAGGCAGCACATTGCAGGAGAGGTCAAAGCTCAGTTTCTCTATTGAAAGAAAGGATACATGCATACATATATACATAGGATGATCTACAATTGCTAGTTTGTATTTACAAGCAAAGACTGTAAAGCCTGGGCAAGAACACATAAAACAACAGAAAGATGGCTTTTTACAGCCACTGTGCAGTCACCTGTATTTTTGATTAAAATGGACAACTACAGGAAAAAAAGTAAATACTTTCTGGGAACCCAATGACTTACTTCGTATCACAAGCAGCTCCAAAAAGAAAGCAAAAGAGATGAGGGAAGAATTCTTGTGTTTTTCAGATTCTTACTTGCCTTTTGACAGAATTTCCTTCACCAACAAACAAAAAATAATAAATTGTTTCTCATCTACTTCTCATAGGCAGGCAGGCAGATCCTTGTGTTGGCAAGTGCAAAGTATAAGAAAAAAAAAAACAAATCAAAACACGTTTCTGGAAACAAGAAGGCTTAATAAAAGAATTCAATGCTCAGATTTTAATTTTCAGTTTAAGAAACTGCACATTATTGAAGACAATTGCTTGTTCCAAACCACAAATATGCTGCTCTCCTGCACCCAAATTCTTGTCACATATCCTCATGCACTGCACTTTGAAAATGTAATAGGCATGAGTCCAAACTGAAACTTTTCAGAGCTAAAAATTATTTGTCCTCCCAGGCACTTTGGTGCTGTCTCAGTTATCAGTAAGTTCTAAGAAACACTATTAAAATTGCTATTTGAATTAAAGTTCTTGTGGAAATTGCTGTGGAATTTTTTTTTTCCTTTTGCTCTCGCATCCAATAACATTTTAGAATATTTATTCTTAAACAATAACAAACAGTAATAATTCCATCAAAGTGTAAAAAGAAACTAGCATACTCTGTGAAACCAAGCTGGAAAGTTGTAAAATCACCTTTAATGTCTTCCTATCCATTTTTAGAATGTTTTGAGCAAGCTGACTAGCCAAACTCTTCTTTAGCTAGCCATGTGTTCTGTAAGTTTTCCCTCTCAGTTTTCATGTTTCAGTACAAAATACCTAAGAATTGATGCAAAACGTTTACAGAAAGAAGTTATAACCAGCATAAATACCACTGCAGTCATAAATCTTCAACCAAAAATAATGAAAAAAATCACAATGGAAAGGTGTGATCCTACCCACAGGCAAAGCTATGCATGAGCAAGCTACGCTCTCATATTTTATCAAGCAGTTTCTTCTCAGTGGCACTGCTGAAACAGGACCCCTGCAACATTCCAGCTGCTGACAGGCAGTTTTTTATTTTTTTCTAAAAAGACATTCATGTGCATGGATGGACAAGAACAAGACATGTCAAACTCTGTACACTGAAAAACAATCTAGTTTAAAAAGCTGGAAGCCTTTTTTTGCCATGTTTCACACTACAGCCATATTTTCGCATTGCAAACGTATCCTGCCCTTCTTCAGAAGATACAATAGCACAAAGAAAAATACCTTCTTCTTTCTCTCACTCCCACCCCTCTTTCAACCCTTCTAATCTAAAAAGATCTTTCTGCTCATGTTTTGAAATATCTCTCACCATTATTAATGGCTCAGAGCTAACCAAAAAGATGCCTCAGCAAATATCGCTGTTCCCACTACTGGGAAAGTCCATCCTCCCTCACGCTCTGCAGAGTCAATAAAAAATTCACATTGTCATAAGCAAATAGTTTATAAAATAAAAAACCCTGTAATTACAAATCTTACCTAATGTGACAAGAACTGACCTCCAGAGCTACATCACTGTTGCTGCAAAGGACCGTAGTTCCTTAAAACACTTGACAGCTGCTTTCTCCTGTCTCTAAGTGAAGCCTCCAGAGGCTAATTATCTCAACTACATGTTTGTCAATACAGCTTTTAAAACTCTACACAATGCATCAGGTTTACAGAAGGAGAACTGTAGTTCTTGGTGGTCAGTGCAGAGCACAGCAGAAGCTGGTTGAAGCTTTAATATTCCCAGCCTTTATTCCAGGTAAAGTTCATGCTCCTAAACTGCGGGAGCTGGAATCCCACTCTTCCAAGTCTGGAAACATCATTCACCAGTGGGACTGGAATAACGGGCCCAGGCTGATTAATTTTCTTTCTTTTTTTTGCCAGCACTTCGTTAAATAAACTCTATTACAGTTTGTAAAATTACTGTGCTCAATCTTTATAAAGAAATGTTCTGCATTGTAGATTTGTTATGGTTCAGCACTTTGGCTCAGAGAAGAAATGAAATACAAGCACAGAGATGTGATCAACTGCAGTTTAGCTCTGCCAGACAGTTATGAGTTATAACTCATCAATATGAAAAAAACAGCCCACTTGGCTCCAGAAAAGACTTTTGTTGACAGGTTAAGTATTTAAAACTTAAGAGAGACAAAAATAACTCCCAGATTCAACAACACATATCTGTGTTTGTGTGTATGAAGATATATATATAAAAGCAATCCCATGACACTAATTTGTCTCAGAGGAAGCTGATTTTTGCCACCAAGAACCCATATGGAAAGTAAGAACTTTTTGTCTTCATCTGAAGTGGAAATGTATCAGAAGGCAGACAAAACACAACCTACAAACAATACACAAGTTTCAGCAACAAATGCGTATGGGTTTCATCTGGTTATGCCACCAGCCTTCCAAGAGGAACCTTTCTTTCAATTTATTAACTTCTTTCTTATTTAACATTTGCTATGTCTGTCATCTGTCAGCTCTAATACATTAAGAAGTTCCTCAAAGTCCTTTTCCTTGAATCCATTACCCTCAACGTCTGCAATTTTATTTCACCTGAAAACCTTGGAAAAGAGGAGTAGAACAGAACAGCTGGCTGTTGTTTCTATTTCAAAGCCAACATCGTGGCTTTAGTCCACTCTATGAAAGAGGCAATAAGTGCCAATCTCACCAGACATATAGTGAGTGCACAGATGAAAGAAAAGCTTATGACAAGGGTAATTCAGAAATCAGTTGGAAATCCATAACCTTGTACTAATAGTTTTACAGACTTTCTCAAATTGGTTTAAATACATTTACAGAGAAAAAAAGAAAAGAAAAAAAGAAAATGCCTTGAAGCTTTCACAAATTTAGCCTTGCAGAACAGTGATTTCTTTGGTTCAATAGCTATCCATTTAGAACAGGAAAGGCTACAAGACTAAGAAAAGACAGTTTCCACTTCATCATTTTCATATATTGCCTATTACTGTTTTCTGGTATCACAGCAAACAGGTTTTCAGTCCAAAACATTGATATATGCACTTTACAGGGCCCCAGAGAGTATCAATAATGATATACACACTGGTATGGTGCCACTTTAATTCAAAGTAGAATTATGTTCAACATTTGTTTTCTGAGCACAGCATCCACTCACTAATAATTTCATAGTTACCAAAACAGAGGCACAAAAAAAACCCCACCACTATGTTCTACTTGGACTATTTTTTTAATTTATTTACTTTTTACAATTATTAAATTAGGAGCAAAGTAACACTTGCCACCTGCTAGTATTAAACTGTGAAACCATAGAAAGAGACTCCACCTGGAAACAGCACATGAAAAAGCTCAGGGGAAAAAAAAAAACAAAACCACAAGGAGGCTGATAACTAAGATACATAAAATTTTCAGTCCTTAGCCTCAAATTATACATTTAGAATACAGCTAATCTACAGCACATCATACTCAAAATATTTTGCAAATCTAAATGATCCCCATCCCACAACAATTTAGTGCAGTTTTGTTTGGTAAACCACTTACACATCAACTAAGTGCTCCCTCATATCACTTCTGCATTGCCTACACCTTTATGAAATTGGAAATATCATCTCTAAATATGACCAAGTTACTGATGTCCAATGAGATGCTCTAGTGACTACATGTAAGTATTACAGTTCAGATCCCTTCAGACCCGAGGGATTGTAGGAGGTGATACACAATTATTTTACTGACCCTACACTTTGGATGGACCCTCTCTGCACCCTACCCTGGTGGAAGTGTCAGCTCCTCCCGTGACCTGTACTGATGTCCTCATTGCCCCAGCTAAAAGAGCATTCTCTGCTTCTGTCCAGCTGCTGACTCACTGATTCTTGAAGCAGAAGGGCTACACACCATTGCTGTCTCCCAGAGAGATTACCCAGTGCTCTCATGTGATTCACAGCCTCCAAGATCACTTGTTCAGCACTACTGAGGCAATTTAACTGTAACAGGTACTTGAAGAATATGTTTAATTAACAGCATAAAATTTGCTAAAAAGTTCTCTCAGAAAGCTTGTTTCTAAAATGGCAGATTATCATGTCCTAAGATTATATTATTTCTCTTGATTCACATGATCATATTACAGAGTCACAGAACAACAAAACCAGCACTGCCAAGTCCACCACTAAACCATATTCCTAAGTACCACATCTACAGGTCTTTGAAATACCTTCAGGGATAGTGACTCGTAGGCATTTTTCATGACAGAGTTTCACTGAAACTGAGAAATCAAACTTGTATGAGATACAGCACCATAAATAGCCACAATTTTTTCATTAAATGCTGCTTCTCTTGCAATAAACATACCTTTCTCTTGTTCTCTTTTTCCTTTTATTAAGTATTTGATATGAGGTGCTGAAACTATTTTACATTTAGCAGTGTATATGGCATCTCTTTTTTGTTTCTGAAACAATACAGTCAACTCCTGAAACTGATAAACAGTTCTCAACTAACTGAGAACTGGAAAATCTTACAGACCGCAGCTAAGATGGTCAACAAGCAGAATACGTTTATCCAGATCTTTTTTAGAAATGAAAGATCTATTTTTTTACAAAGAGATTTTTAAAAGTATATGCATAAACACACCCAAAAAAGCACTGATTTATTTATGACTTTCCAAATAACTTTATGCTTTTTTCTTCAAGCCCAGAGCTAATCCTTAATATGGAAGTGACATTTACATTTTCTGTGTCTTTAATGTTGAGTGGGAAAAAGTCTAACAAAAAACTCACAAAAAACAAGACTGCAAAAGGATTTTCAAAGACCAAGAAAAATTTGATGCAAGACAACCTAACCTGCAGCAAGGACTTTATTGTCCTATTGCTACTTTCTGCAATGCCTAGAGTCTCATCATCCCTTCGATATCCATAAAGCACGAACTTTAATGAACTGTTTAGAATGGCAAACAACTTCTTCATTCCTTAGAAAAATACTGAGTTATAATTACCCTTTAATTTCATTCACAGCATTTTCCAACAGCTCCAGCATCCCCTTCAATGAAATCTGACTGACGTACATTGCAAGTACTGAACTAAACTCAACTAAATACACAATCCGGTAGTCTAGTACAACTGCATCCATTCAAGGACCTTATACTTTCTTCACAGATTGACACTAACCCTCTAAATCCAAAGGATTTACAATTCAAAACTGTTCTTCAGGATCTGAAAGAAAGAATTTTCACCCAACAACAAAGCTCTTGTGAAGAAGCGGCTGTCTTCAAACATCAAGCTACCTCTCTTTCTCTAAGAAAAATCCTCAAGAGAGACTGTTTCTGTAAGAACAGTTGTATTAAAAGGTAGCTCACAGCCACCTCCAAGTTGACCAGCCAGTCATCAGGAAGGGCTGAGCTCAGTCCTTCCCAAAGTACAAGCACAACTTGAAGCCTTTCCCCCCTATGTAACTCTCAAACAGGTGTGAAAATGACCAAAATGTTGCTGAATGACTACAGCTTGAACTGAAAAAGTAACTTCAAATACAACATCTATTAATAATCCCAATTTGGATTATCTTCCTTCTTGAACTAAATTTTAACCAAGAAAAAAAGTGTACACTGGAAATATTATGTAAGTTACCACTTCCTATTATTTTCCAGAGATATTTGTAATCTCCCCGAAGCAGAGCTTCTCAAAGACTCTGAATTGAAACCTATCCTCAACATCCTGGTAAGGGAAAAAGGTTTTTCCCCCATCTGCAAAATGAGTAAGCAACTGAGTAAATTTAGCATAAGAGTACTTTTCACTTCAAAGTCTGCCTTTGCATTCAGTGGGCATCCATCAGAAGCAGACATGGTACTTGCACTGACAATGCAAACATACAAACACCAACAATATTTTCACTTGCTGTGAAAGCACAGTACTACTAATGGACAATTTCACGGGCATCAGCAGTGAAGTTACACTTTCTCAAAGATAATGATCCAAAACAATGTTAACTCTGATTTTCCTGCCATCTCTTCTACATCTTCCCTGGGTCAGCTTGGGGATATCGTTCACGAGATGAATAACTCTTCTATTGCCATCTTGAAACAACATAGGGATAACCACACAGCCCCTTTGACACTTCTCTACCATCAAGTGAAAGACTGCACTCCTTCACTGGTGAAGTGTAGTTTATAATATACCTGGAGATATTTGATATGTTCTCCAAGGGAACTGAACACTGTAAATATTGATTGAGAACTTGCTGACTGTTTTCCTAGAACACAGATGTTCCAAATGTTCAGCAGTGAAAGACAAATGCACAGAGCTGCTGACTGACTGGTTAGTTTAGTATTATTTCCAAATTAGAACCCTCTGAGCTTATCAGTAGAATGAGCTATGTAACACTACTGAAAGCACCCTGTTTACATGAAGAAAAATGGGCTGTCATCACCTTAATCTTTTTTATAGGTACTCGGAAAAAAAGGATATAACTCTAACTTACTGCCCAGAGTAGTTATGGACTCACCATCCTTGGGGTGGTCAAAACCAGGCTGGATGGAGCTCTGAGTAACCTGGTCTAGTGGAAAGTTTCCTGCCCATGGCAAGGGTGTTGGAACTAGATGATCTTTAAGACCCCTTCCAACCCAAATCGTTCTATGATTCTACAAAATTTGATGTCAAGATTTAATTGCAAAATATTGTCCTATGGTTAATTCAAATTTTAAATTTCATTCACTATTTGGATTATGGACAAGAAACTAAGGCTTCCTTTTGCTTTTGCAAGCAAAAAAGAAACATTTGCTTGTGCAAAGCCAAAACCACCCATTTTAGAAAAGAAGTAGGACTTCAGTGGTGACATGACAAACAATGTATCACTTAGAAGTAAACGACTACATTAATCATCAGATTTCAGAAGAGCAAAAAGCTATCTTCTGGTACTAAAAGTTAATTAATGTTTAAGATAACACTTCCATTTCCAGTTTTCAAAGAAGATTACAAAATGCGTTGATTTAAAAAAAATAATTAACATAAATAAAATTCCACCACATATCTCCCAAACACCGACATAAACTTCACAGCATAAAACTGAGTACAATCAAAATCTGCTGTGTGTATGGGATGAAGAGAGGGTTGTTGTAGCAGGTTCTCCAGTGGGCGGTCCAAACCCATAACACCCTCCCAATGGAAACTGTCCTCCATGAACTTCTCTAACATGAGTCCATCCCTCAGGCAACAATTCTACACAAACTGCAGCAACGTGGGTCACTATGGAAATATGGTGCAGTCTTTCAGGCACAGGCTGCTCCAATATGGGTCCCTCAAAGGGCCACAAATCCTACCAGGAAACCTGCTCATAGGCTCCTTATTCCACCAGTCTGCAGGTCCTTGCCAGGACCCTGCTCCAGCATGGGTTTTCCATGGGCTCACAGCCTCCTTTCAAGCATCCACCTACTCCAGTGTGGGTCTCCTCCATGGGCTGCAGGTGATTTTCTGCACCCCTGTGGTTCTCCATAGACTGCAGAGGCACAGCTGCTCCACCATGGTCTGCACCATGGGGTGCAGGGGAATCTCAGCTCTGGCACCTGGAGCACCTCCTTCCCCTCCTTCTCCATGGACCTTGGTGTCTGCAGAGTTGTTCCTCTTATGTATTCTCATTCCACTCTTCTCTGGCTGCAATTACATCTGTGCAATAGCATTTTTTCCTTCTTAAATATGCTATCACAGAGGTGTTACTTGCATCCCTGACTGCCGTGCCCTTGGCCAGCAGTAGGTCTGTCCTGGAGCCAGCTGGCAATGGCTCTGCTGGACATGGGGGAAACTTCTGGCAGCTTCCCACAGAAGTCCCCCTGCTACCAAGAGCTGGCCACACAAACCCAATACAGCTGTCCAGCCCAGGAAAGGTTAGTGTCTTTCAGCTTTTTAACCAGTAATGGTAGTGATGCAAGTCTCAACATGCATCACCTTTTCCCTGCCCCACAAACACTGGCACAGTGAAAGAATTGTCTGTTGTTCTCCACTGTAACAATCAGCAAATACAGTCAAATCCAGAGCATCTGACAACTATGGGGCCAACAGCAATCCCTTGGACCATAGTAACGGTGTAAGCTTCATGCCATGCCTTTTTCAATAGCAGCATCTTTTACTCAAAACTGAACATCACATCTAGTGTTTCCAAAATTAGCTGCTGCAACACAGGTGGTAGGGGACAGTATTCAAACAAATCTTTGTGGAACTGAATAAGCCATGTGCTGCTCACATAATACTTTGATGTAAGCATACAGTCAAACAAGCCTTCTGGAAACCTATTTAACAGATACTGGGGAAACTCACAGAAAGCATTTACCTAGCTTGGGAGCACATTTTGTCATCTTACAATTCCAGACCCACTCTAATTTCTAGTGTCACTGCAGCCTATCCAGTACATAATATACACACAGAGCCCAGTGCAAGACTGTTTTCCCTAACATTGGGGGGGGGGGGGGGGGGGGAGGAGGGAGGGAGTGTGTGAAATAACCAAAGGAAAAGAAAGAAAACTACATTCCAGCACTGAATAGGTAAATAGGCTTCATAAGCTTATTGACCAATGCTTTATTTGCTACCAGTAATGACATCAGGACCACCTGGTTTCTGCTATTCACCTGACACCACTAATGCAATCACATTGTCCAAGGAACCATGTACAGAACATGTCTCTGCTTAAAGCTTCTCTACAGAAAATCATCCAAACTGAGCCAGTCAACCTCAAGATTAGCTGCATGTGAGCTTATTTTATTCCTCTAAGAACCTCTAATCTAGAATGTCCATGGAAGAATGTCTAAGCCATCTGAAGACACTGCCACTAACACAACCACTATGTTTTGCATAGATGATTCAAGTTCTAGACACCTGTAGCATATATTTATACAAATAAATGACATACATACACACCCATTTTTAAAGTAAAACACTGCTGTTTTGAATATTTTCTCAGAGCAACAGCTCCCTCGAGCAAATATTGAAGACCACTTTCCCTATATAAGCAAGACTTCACATCCAGGAACACAAACTTTCATTGCAGCAGTTATCATACAAGACATTCAACCCTCTCTCTGGGAAAGACAGGGGAAAAAATAAATAAATTAAATAATAAAAGTCATTAGTGAGCACGAAAGTCCAGAAAAGGTGCCTTCAAATAAAAAAAAAAAAAGGAGAAAGCATGGGCATGCAAAGAAAGAGAGGAAAAAACCCACTTCAGATGCATTTGTAACACAAGGCTTCCCTTACTGTTTCAGACACCATGAAAGAGATGCCCTGATGATACAGTGAAGGAATTTATTTCTGATATTAGATATACACATATATGTGTGTATATATATATACACATACATATATATACACAAACACACACACAGGTGGTGATCATGTGTGCACCTATTGCAAGGCAGGAGAGTTAAACAGGTGAAAATTAGAAAAACATAAAATTCCTTGGTTCTTATAAATCTCTTCACTGTGAGAGCAATGCAAGATCAGATCTAGTGTGCACATATAGCCTTACCTTTTCTTTCCATAATTAACGAGTGATGCTTTTAAAACATGCCTAAGGCACTGCAAGATGACTCTGTGCTTTACCCAAAACAGTGACTGTGACTCTTCCCCCATGCAACCCCTCAGCACACTGAGGAGAAAATTAGCAAGTTCAGGTTCAGTGAGCTCTACGTTGTGTTTGAAACAGCAAACAAAAATAATAGAAACAAAACATTTATAGTGGAGTTTAATTATTTTTAATAAATTTTCTGGTTAGTAAATGCCGTATCTAGTGAAGTTTCTCATTTACTATAGCGCTAAGCAAAGTTAAAGCTGCAGTGCTGTCAAAGACAGAAAGGGAAAGAATACAGAGAAGGCATATCCCACCCATTTTTATTTCCCAAGAAAATACAATCTAACTATCCTCAGATATAAAAACAAGTTAGTAAGTCACTTAAACTTCATCGTAAAAACTGCATTGGTTGAATAGAATTCTGACCTGTTCTACGTGGCCATCCAAAATCTCGCCAGTGATCCTTTCAATACCACCTTCAATAAACACGGTCAGCAAATAAATATCCAATAAACAGCAGTTTAAGCAGCAGTCAGCTTAACCTTTCCCTTGTCTTTAAAAAATGCCAGAGTGTTCAGTTTGCTCAAGACTCATCTTTTACCAACATTCAATTTGAATGAGCCGGTGCAAATGCACTGTTCATCCCCTCGTGAGAGGAGGATGCATTTATGTGAAACATGAGGAGAATGCCTAATGCTGAAACATACTCTCTGCATCCTCAATGAGATTTTATTACAGGGCTCTCTTTCTTCCCCCTGGCGTGTGTCAGCATGCCTGCAACCATGCCACTTCTTTTACAGCCAGACACTATCTGTACACTTGTATTTACATTTGGTATACACACACTCACTATCTATCACATGTGCTTTATGACCCTATTGGGGCTACTCAGAAAACAATCAAACCTGCTACTCCAAGTGATAAAATACAATACTGACATAAAAAACATCTTCTGCTAATATTCCATACCTTACTTTCTGGCTATTAGTAATCAGGTTTAAAAAATATTATGACTTCCAAAAGCACTAAGGTCTTGAATTTGCAAAATGTGCCTAAAGGTCAGCCCATTTTATAAAGTAGCTGTAGTCCTCAGAGAAACATCTGGCAGTTCAATTAAAGTACAAACAAGTTTTTAATTAAAAATAGTTATTTTGTCTATTGTATCAGGGTTCCATAGGACAAAAATATATAATTTCTGAACTTGTCAACAAAACATTACAGGTTAAAATCTGCATTAAAAAACCCAAAAACCAACAAGAAAAATCCAACCAAACAAAAAACTGTAAGACCATAACCAACTTCCTAGAGCCTGCAATTCTTTAACAGTGCAACTGCTATTTTTGCTTAAAGAAATATGACTTATGAAAAGCAAGGCTTTTACCAAGATCTTTGAGTATCTTGGGCTGTGACAACTAGATTTAACCAGCTTTGATAAATAATAAAAGAGCCTGGCAAACATTCAGTTTTTCTAGTCCTCCACCCACATCGTTCTACAATTCCTGTCAATACATTATTTATATTTCAGGAGCATTCTCCACGAGTTAATCGCCTTCTACATCAGTAGGAAAGAAGCCTCTGTTGCAAAGATCATTCATTTCAAGAGAGCAAGGAAGTAAAAAGTTATTACTTTAAAAATTCTGTTTCCTAGTCATAACAAAAATGCATGTTGCAAGTAATGGGACAGAGAAGCTGCTGTTCTAAGTGAAAATCTCTTTGAAATATTGAGTTCAAGAAAAGTGCTATCTATGGCAATACCTTTCAGTACTGCCTTTGATAAAATAATAAAAGTTCAATAAAATGAAGTCTTAAAATATAACTCATTTTGATGATTTCCGTACCTTCCTTGTTTTTCCCATTTATTTGTTTCTTTTTATTATTTTCACTATATAGTTAATATGCACTCCACTTAAAACTATATTTCTCATTCTGTCACTACATCCTTAACAAAACACTGTCTCTTTAACACCACTTATGCTGCAGGATTGACCTCAGGAATTTTCTGGAGTGTCTATTTGTTTAGAGGCCAGAGGGAGCAGGAGGAGATATACACCACGTATCTCCACTCACTGTCCAGGATCGATCGCCCCCATCATTCAGCCCCCTAGAGGAGGGATACTCCCTCAAGTAACTCCACAAAGCAGAGCAGGAGTTTCAGAAAGTTCTTGCGCTGCTGGAAACTAAATGTTCGTAATAGCTGCAATACAACAGGTCATGCTGTGTTATCTTGAAAGTCATCAGGGGCTTTATAGGCTGATGTGCTTGACTGACAATATCCCCAGCGTGACAAAATGATTCTGTTTAAATTCTTGATGATACTTGAAGTTTATCAAGCAAGACTGTTGGTAATTTCAACAGAGTAGGAAAACACATAACTCCAACCAAATTTGTTTTTGAAAGAATTCAGCAGTGGAGTTAGATGATAAAAAGAAAATATTATGGAGATTTTTTTCAGTGTCTTCCTATTCTATCTACTATTGGTTATGGCATGCCATTATCTACTTACACTTTTAGTGGAGAAAAGGAGATGACACCATGCAAAGATGGCACTCTATCATTTTTGGAATAAAGACAAAGAACCTCATATCTTTCTGTTTAGTGCTCAATGCAATGTGCAGAGGAAAACAAAGACATGGCAACTGTATTACAGAAGAAAAGTAAATTTAAGAAGATAATTTTGGAAACTTAAGCTATGGCAAAGTAATGCTCTTCAAAGAATTATATTCACTATAATTTAGAGACATAGATATTGTATTTTCAAATTCAGAGAAAGAGTAATAACCTATTAGCTATTCTTCCATGAACCAAGATTTAATTTTTCTGCCTCCTGGCTTCATCCTGAGTTTTTAAGTAATACACGCAGATGTTGGCAAAAGCTCATATTAGGTTAATTAGCTACACCTATGATGATCAGATGCATAAGTGTTTGCTGAACCAGTCCTCCAGCAGTTTCATTTGGTATCTTTTTTCCACCCCTATTTGCAGTACATACTTGAAATGAAGAATTAAAGTGTTTTTCTTCTGTACAGAGTTGTTTCCATGTGCGCTGTACCTTCATGCTCTTAAGGGAATGCCCCTCTGTGAGGAAAAACAGAGCATCAAGGGCTTTCTAGCTAGCATAGAAATTTCTCAACTTTTGCTCATTCAACATTTAATCTCATATTAATGATTTTCAGTATCAGACAGTTTCACATTTGTTCCTATTCAAAACAGACTGCTGCAAGGTAATTATTGCCTTTTCAGATAAGCGGAGGGTTGCAGTTTCTCTGTTGTGGAGCTTGGGTGAAAGTTTAAGGCATCCATTTATCAATCATCCTGTCCCTGCAAATTACCAGGATAAAGAAAAACAAAATCAAACAAACAACCTGCTCCCCCAAACCACAAACAAAATAAGAAAAACAATTAAAACCAGACAAAACAAAACATACAAACAAACAAAAAAATCCCAGGCAATAAAATTATTCCCTTCTTCCCCATCTGAAATAGAAGGCAGGTAGACTGAAGAATGTACATTCAATTTGATGGCAGTTAGATATGCTGAAGACTGCAATACAATGTAAGTAACACTACAGATATAACATATAGGAGGGACAAATCTAAGAGTTGACAGGACATCAACTATCTGGTAGTTCAGTATTTGATTTGTTCATTTTTATTTTGAGCTAAAAGTTGACCCTAAATAATTCCAGGAAAAGTAACAGCTGTTTTATAGTCAGATCAAGACTTTTCTATTTTACCTACTCTTTTCCTGGTTTACCTTTAGTTACAACCAACAGAGAGGTACAATAAGGAGGCACTATTCAGAGACTGAGAACTGGAAGCACCACCCATGTGCATAATCCAAGAATTGTTCTCTTATGCCAAGCTCTATTTACCCCATTTGAACCCACTGAGTTAAAACTTTAAGTCCTCTATTCTGCAGTTAATTCTCAAATGGAAGTAAAACAGGGACTAAATCACTTCAGGACATTCATTCTCTGTCACAGTGCTGTTCTCATTCTCTGCAGAAGGCCCCAGCCATGTCCCAGTTTCATTGAGGGCCACATAACCCATGCACCAACAACTAAGTGAATAATATTGTATTTCCCTATTTTTACCAACCAGTGATTCCACACAACGTAGTAGTAGCTGCACGCTTGTCTGCAGAAACTCAGAAGATGATGCTGACTGCCTAGAGTCGCCACCCAGTGAAAAAAAACAACAAACTCATCTTCAGGAATAAACGTACTGATGGTTCATAAGAAACCTTGACAACATACAGAGCTAAATAGGACCAGTTAAAAAGTCACTCTACCGCTGTATACCTACCCAAATGACGTGTCTTTGGAAGTACTGTCATTAGCAGTAATAGAGAATGGGAGAGAGGATTTCCAAGCCCAACATCCTTACCTTGCCAGACCACTGTACCCTAGCTATCTTTGAAAAGGAAGGGCCAGTAAATAAGACACAATTAAGCCTATGGCTTACATAAAGCACTCCAAGTGAATCCATCTGCCAATATACATACCGGAAATCTAATCAATAGTGAGCTTTGCATGTTTGCACAGCTGTTACAGACAGACACTCATAACTGTTATTTTATCAATATTTTTTAATACAGGGGATGACTCTTAAATGATTGTATTCTTCCTTTTCTTCTCTTCCAATCTGGTTCTCTGATTTTCACTTACTTGCATTTCTTTTCACCTTTAATTTCTGTCTTATTTAACAACTTTCTCTACTCTTCCATTAGCCTTTCCAAACCCTCTCTGTGCCATGTGATTTCTTCTTTTCCACCTCTGTGGTTTCCTTATACTTCACTCTGACAACTGTTTTCTCTCACCCTTTCCCTGCTGTCCCTAAGTATCAGATTCATAGAATAGCTCAAGTTGGAAGGGACCCATAATGATCAAGTACAACTCCCTATGCCTTGCATGACTACCTAATACTAAACCATGTAATTTATAGTGTTGTCTAAAAGCTCCCCAAACTCCCACAAGTGTGGTGCCATGACCTCTTTCTTTCCTAAAATATGGAATACTTCATGAACTTGTGTGTCATTCTCACACAGGGGCCATGCCAATTTTATCTATGTCGTTCCAATTGTAGCATATGTATTTGCTGCCAAAGCGAGCACAACTGGATGTCTGTTGGATGTCTCCTGTCCCTTTCCAAAAACCCCAAATTGGCAGACCAGCTCAGATGACAGCAGCCTGTCCATGGCTTGCTTTGTCAGCTTAACCACTGTGCAGAAAGTGAAACCTCAGAATTTGATCAATTTAATGCCACAAGACCCTCATCTATAAGACCAGAAGACAGAGCAATTAAGGTATGTAACTATGGTTGAAACAGCCTTTATTAATGACTTGGACACAGGATTCTAAGGGATAATAAGTACATTTGCCAAGGATACTAAATTGGGAGTTGCTGCTGACTCCTTGAATGCAGAGAGGCCCTGTAGTGAGATCTTGAAAAATTAGAGAGATGGGCAATTGCAAACCACATGAAATTTAATAAGTGCCAGATTCTGCACCTGAGATGGGGCAACCCTCATTGTGTGTATACACTGGGGAACAAGAGGCTGTAAAGCAGTGCTCTGGAAAGGGACCTGGGGGTCCTGGTCTATGGCAAGTTGAATATGAGCCAGCAGTGCCCTGGCAGCCAGGAGGGCCAACCATATTCTGTGGGGCGTCAGCTAGTTGAGGGAGGGGAGTGTCCTGCTCTGCTCTGTGCTGGGGCAGCCTCACCTTGAAAATTGTGGGCAGTTTCGGGCACCATGATGTAAAAAAGACATTAAACTATTAGAGAGTGTCCAAAGGAGGGCCATGAGGATGGTTAAGGGTCTATAAGGGAAGCTGTACGAGGAGCAGCTGAGGTCACTTGGTTTGTTCAGCGTGGAGAAGAGGAGACTGAGGGGAGACCTCACTGCAGTTACAACATTTTCATTAAGGGAAGTGGAGGGGCAGCACTGACCTCTTTACTCTTGTGACCAGTGACAGGACTTGAGGAAATGACCTGAAGCTGTGTGAAGGGAGGTTTAAGTTGGATATCAGGAAAAGTTTTTTCATCCAGAGGGTAGCTGGACACTAGAACAGGATTACCAAAGAAGTAGTCACAGAATGAAGCCTGAAAGAGTTCAAGAAGCATCAGGAGAATGTTCTCAGGCTTATAGTAAGATTTTTGGGGTGTCCAGCACAGTGTTACAAGTTGAACTCAATGATACTGATGGGTCCCTTCCAACTCAACATATTCTATGATTCTATGATTCTAAGCTCATGGTTAATGCTCTGAACTCCAAGGCATTCATAGGTGAAACAGTAGCATAAAATTTCTTGTGGAAAATTACATTTCCTCTTATTAAGGAAGAGCCTAAGGATTTGTACCATGACTATTGTGCCACTGCACACTGTCTCAATGCTGAACACACCAACTCCCTATTAGCAATCCTTCTTCCTGGAAATGACATAAAAGTGCTTCATCTTATGAATTAACCAACCCTAGGCCTGGCCACAGCAGGGTTACAGTGCAGCAGGTCCCCAAAAGGCTTCAGAGGATGAGGGTTAATGGATGGTTACTGTCCACTTCAAGAAACAGAAGGCTGGTCTCCCTCACCTTCAATAGGGTATTAATTGTATTATTCTTGGACCCAAAAATGTGGGACTGAAAGCTGATGTGGAACATTACCAGCTTTTTTGAGAACCCATTTCATTGGTTAACTATGCTCACAGCTGTGAAGCTCTTTTCAATATTCACCTTAATTATATCTTTACTGATGCTTAAAGACCATCACCTCCTAAAATGCTTGTCATGGTCGCTATCTAAATGTGTTTATTTTGCAGAACATGAATAAGTGATGCACCTAATCACAATGCAAGTGTTATGCAGCTTCACAACATTTCTGTTGTCTGGCATAAAGAGCAAGCTCAGAATAGGCTCTTGTCTGTTGGCACTGTCGCTCGGCCAGAGAATTTCCACTCATTTAGCAGCTCCAGGCTGGCAGCTAAAGCAATCGCCAATGGCCAACAAGCATCCATCCACCAAAGCCACAGACCTTCATTCAGGCATAGACACTTCAAAGTATACTCAAGCTCTCCTGCTAAAAAATTTTGAGTTTCAAGATTAAGATCTGTACAGAAACTGAACACCTGAAAAGGAAAATCAGAAGAAGTGGAAACTCCTACAGTTGGCCTGTGATTAGCAAAAGGCCAATGAGAAAAGAGCTAATAGTAGACCAGCACACAGTCACCTCTCCATAGCATGCAAACCCATCCCTGCTGCTAAGAAAATAGTTTTGCACTCATATTTGCAACTGCCAAAGCCAAGCATGAAGTCCTTTCCTTTTCCGATGCTAATTTAAATTAGTAAAAATATCTTCTCTCCAGAGAGGAAGAACACTTTCTCAAGTGGAATGATTTTTGAGATACTCCACGTTTCATACACTACTTCAACACCAGGCAACCAGGTTTGCTCTCTTCTAAGCACAAAATCTAGAGAAATATTTTCCCCAGACCCCTGAGAAGAGACCATGTTCTCTGGCTATTTGAGCTGAGAGAAGCTTCCTCCTGTTAGGATGAAACCCCACAATGGCCAACCTTTAATTTTCTACTTCTCATTCAACAACCTAAGAAAAGTGTATACACAGTCCCTGGAAGAGACTGAAGGAAAATCTACTTCTTTTATTGTCTCCTGGTGAGTCACAGCACTGCTAGAGATGTAAAAAAAGATAAATACTTCTTTTATTTAATCTACATTTTTCTCCACATTTTCCTCAAGGCTATGGATCCTTTCAAGTCCCTGAGCAATATCAGTTCTCCTGCCCTCAGTGCTACAGTGTTGTACAGTAACAGAATTTCCCCAGTCTTCCTTAAAATAGGTGAAACTGTCAAATAACAGAAAATCAGCAGCCTTTGGTACATATAGTGATCTCAGGCAAAACAAAGTTGGGGCTTAAAGAGCTACTGAAAGGTATAGACTGTGAGGGAATATATCAAAAATTAGGAACGGGAGAAAAATACAAACATTTATGTTACTATGAAGGGTATGGAATTAAAAATGCAGTTAAGCAGGAAGTTCATTAAGAAGAGAATTATTCAGAAGAGCACACATTTGAGTACAAAATGCAATTAGTTCAGACAGGAAATAAGAATTAAAAGTAATTATTATGTTTTGCAAAGGGAAAATAAATGCAACTGAATCACACTGTTCAGTGTCTTGTGGCTTGGGGTTGTTGGGGTTTTTGTTGTTTTTGGTTTTGTTTTTTTTTTAGTTTTCGCTAATAGATTCTCACACCTCCCATGCCCTCTCAAATCAATCAAAAATAGTAATTAAAAATGTTCCACTTCATCATCCCAATATGCCTGTGGGTAACACCACATTTAACGTCATGGAAATAGTTAGCAGGAAAAAAGGCAGCTATCTAATAATTGACTTCTGCTCAAAGCATGTACAGTCAGGAGTTGGGTCCTGGTTTCCCTACAGGACAGAGACTTTCAGTAATGGCCATTGTGCCATAAACATAATCCACCAATTGATTTAAAAGTTGGGTAAAAGCTATTGCCTGCAACAGACCAGGTAATCCAAAGGATTTGCGTTCAGGGACTAAGCAAACTGCATTTCCACTTGAAATATTTTGACCTCGGTCCCGTGAGTGTTCCCAGCAGAGCTCCAGCAGTGAATACCAAAGCCCTCTTTCTCCTGCCTGTCCAAGTCTGCACGTGAGCTCCTGCACATGCCTCCCTCTCTCACATTTAGAAAGGGAAAAAGATCTTCCCAGATCTCAGTAACAACCTCCAAAATGTCTATTAAGAGGGAATGAGAAAAAAAAAAAGACCCAACAATGTCATCTCTTCCAACAGAAGCAAATTTGGTAGTCTTAAAGTAGATAAGGCAATGGTGAATAGCAGTGCTATTTTAAACAGTGTACAGATGTCAGGAGGTGACAAAGAGAAAAATATGCCAAAAATAATCTTAAAATGTCAAGTGTCTTCCTGTGAACCAGATTATACAGGGCACAGGGTAAACCAGAAGCAGCTGCCCATGACCAGAAGCAGCAATGATACTCACCAACTCCATATAGACCTCAGGATTACCTCTTCAGCTTCAGTAACATTTTCTGCATAAGTCTCATCCCAATACAGTCCCACGTCCAGGGACACTGGACTTCATTTTCACTGCAGCACAGTACACCAGAACATGCCACAGTGTTTGTTTTGTTTTTAAAGCTAGTAAGAAGATACTATGCATGTAGAGTATCTTCTAAAGAGAGATGCTTCAGCATCAACAGCTCAGTAAGAAACAGCTATATCTACAACCATTTACAAATCTTGGAAATAATTTTATTACCTATTATTTTACACTAGATGCCCACTATAAGTCAATTTTCTTTCTGCAATCCTTTTGGAAACAGTTTACTTATCTTTCAAAAGTCTGATTAATCTTTTAAAAGAGAATAAAAACATGCATATGACCACATATAGTAAAACATATTTCTGCAGTTCACTATTTTTTTAATTCACTTTGATGCCTGAGCCACTTTGAATTCACTTTCATGATCATTTCCACAGTTAGGTCTACAGCAGAACACACAAGCTAAGCTTCCCCAGAAACTGAATTTAAAAACTAATTAACAATACGATTCCCACCAAAACCTAGAATATAAAGTGATTCTTAGTCAGACCAGGGAAGTTGACAGATAATATACTTATCTAGTCCAGAATAGAGCAAAGGAGTCAGCATCCTGTGTAGGAACATAAAGCCCAAAAATCAGAGCAATTCTGAAGAACAGAACATTTGGTGAGGGCTGGTGCTCTGCTAATCATATCGCGAACAGAGGAAGACAAATTCATTAAATAAATTATTCATTAGTATTTAGCAACTTGCCACTGGATACAAAGTTTATCTTTTGGCTAAAGAACAGTGCTACAAATCCAGCTACTTTTAACTTCCCTGTTGAAGACGTTAATGCCATTTATTGACAGGTTAATTTATTGTATCACCTTAATTAAAAAAGAAGATCATCATCAATTTCTGCCTGAAATGAAACTGCAGCTGATTGGGAATACTGTACCTACAGGTTAATGAATGATTTCAAGCAACTCAGTGTCCAATTAACACCAGCATCTGGTTTAGGGAATTTTTTTCCCTGTCAAAGCATTAGCCTTATATTAATTACACTTAGAATCATAGAATCATAGAATCGATTGGGTTGGAAAAGACCTCCAAGATCATCGAGTCCAACCCTTGGTCCAACTCTAGTCCATTTACTAGATCATGGCACTCACTGCCACGTCCAATCTGCGTTTAAAAATCTCTAGGGATGGTGAATCCACCACCTCTCTGGGCAGCCCATTCCAATGCCTGATTACTCTCTCTCTGGAAAGAATTTTTTTCTGATATCCAACTTAAATTTCCCCTGGCAGAGCTTAAGCCCGTGCCCCCTTGTCCTATTGCTGAGTGCCTGGGAGAAGAGACCAGCCCCCACCTGGCTAGAACTTCCCTTCAGGTAGTTCTAGACAGTGATGAGGTCACCTCTGAGCCTCCTCTTCTCCAGGCTAAACAAGCCCAGCTCCCTCAGCCTCTCCCCATAGGACTTGTGCTCCAGTTCCTTCACCAGCCTTGTTGCTCTTCTCTGGACTCGCTCCAGCACCTCAATATCCTTTCTGAACTGAGGGGCCCAGAACTGAACACAGTACTCAAGGTGTGGCCTCACCAACGCAGCGTACAGGGGAAGGATCACTTCCCTGGTCCTGCTGGCCGCGCTATTTTTGATACAGGACAGGATCCCATTGGCCTTCTTGGCCACCTGGGCACACTGTTGGCTCATGTTGAGCTTCCTGTCAATTAGTACTCCAAGGTCCCTTTCTGCCTGGCTGCTCTCCAGCCACTCTGTGCCCAGCCTACTTTCAATAGTAGCAACAGGACGATCCAATCTTGATGTTATCCTTGAAGCAAAAGTACAGCCAATAAAATGGTCAGGACCTGAAATTCACATAACTAGAAACAAAATTCCAGTCACTTTCAGCCAAGCAAAACAAGATATGAGCTTGATATCAATAGTTACCTCAACCAAAAGTACAAACTGAAGAAATGGATGAGAGTCCCTTATGTCCAAGGCACTGGAAGAGTGACCTATCTGTTTCCACCCTGAAGGATCCTGGCTGAACCCAGCTTCATGATGAAACAAATTTTCCTTGGACAAGAAGGTGGCTTTTTTTCATTAAATAAGCAATTGAATAATTCACTGTTTTTCAATATTTAGTGCAGCTAGAAGACTTTGGACAGAGGAACTTGAGGTATGTGGAGGAAGCATCCTTTGACTCATCATGATGTCAGAGCATGTGAGATTAATGGACCGGCATTCACCTCCTGCTCATAAGTTAACAATGGATTTAGATTAGTCAAGCATGATTTCTGAAATATATTTTTTCCCATAAAGTGTCCATCACTAACTCTATTAACTCTGCAATACCACAAATGTACAACCAATACTTAAAAAAAATAAAAATTATGAAGTCCAAATCTGGCTTGATGTTTTAATACTGTGCGCATGGGTGGATTTAAAGAGTATCTTACTGACATACTGTATGCAAGCTCTGTTATTCCTTAAGAAAGGTGTAGTGCTATCTCCTTAAGACATTCTTGCAATGGAATCAGGCAAGAGATGCTAACTTGGTATACCAAAGGGTCATTTGCCTATGCAACAAATACTCATTTCTGACAGAGATTGATTCAGCAGCAGGGTTAAGCTCTGTAGCTGTCAATATTTTGTTCAATAGTCCTGCACTTGCAATATTCACTGAATAAATTATTAAAGGAACTAGGAGAACAAGTAACAAACAAAAACATAAAAAGCCAAGTACCACCTTTGCTACATAACTGTGTGATATTATCGTATATCTTTTCCTCTTGAGTGTCATTAACCAGCACTAATTTGAATCCAAATACTAGAAAGCTTCACAAGAAGGCTTCAATAACTGTACATATGCTCCTACCTGAAAATCTATAGAGAAAAAAGCCAATAAAATCATACTTTTGCTTCTCATGAATGCTCAATTTTAATTAACTGTCATCACTCCAACTAGCTGACACTTAATCTTTCTTTCAGAAGCAAAGCAGAAAATCTATGCTTCTGCCTCCTTTTAAGAGTGTTTTAACCATGTTTCTATTCTAAGTTCCCCTCTGCCTTTAACTTACAACAAAGATTTTCTGCACTTCCCTGTAAACTGAAGTACTTTTATCCCACCCATGTAGCAGCTCCATGCAACTGTTGCCAAGCCAATAAATTAACAGACTCTTGGGCTGATCATTCAAGGTAATTCTTTTTTGGCTGTTTTATCTGAAATCGACAGCAGTCCCCTCTCACATCTGTAGCTCAGACTCTGCTTCTAGTCTCTGTTATTGTGCCATTGCCTACCAAACAGTTTTAATACAAAGAAACAAAGTAACGAGCTTCTTTCTAACGCTTTGGTTCCCAAGATGATCAAAGTTGATTCTTTTCTCTCTGCTGTAAGAGGTCTGCACTGCAGATTCAAAGATTCAGTATTCACATTGTGCCAACAGTGTACCTAGAAGAAACTCAGAGTTCCAAACTACTTTTCAGAAGGGATAAAATAAAACAGGGTGGGTTGTTTTTCAAGTTAGTGTTTTGAAAGTGAATCCAATTCTCTGTCAAAAAAGACCTTTAAGATACATGGGTAAAAACCAGATTGTATGCACTATGAGCAGATGCATGCAACCTTCTGCTTTTCCTTGGCCCAAAGGAGCTCCTAATCCAACACACTTCCACCGTCTCGCACCTCTCTCTTCCTGCCATAATTATCTCCCCCTGCCCCCTGGACCAAATCTGGATGCTCTTTCTCAAGTTGCAGTATCTATTCTTTCCCAGTCATTTCTGTTCCCAATACCCTTCCTTCCTGAACTGTGTGCGCATCTTTTAGCACAAGCAAGAAAGAAGTGAAAGAATGAATAAATGCAATGTAACATTTTTCTCCTTCTACTGTAGCTAAAGAAAGGAAATTTTTACTGCAGGCATAAAAACTAATGCCCTATTAAGGGCAGCTGCAAATACTAAATGTTGTCAGAAAGCTGGTGATTGCCAAAATAAGATATCAGCATAAACCAACTACTATGCCAGCTATTCCTAGCCTTGAGAATGTATGTTCTTGTATGTATAGAGATCACTTTTTCAATACCGTAATGTGCATTGGGTAAATTAAGCAGAGTTGTCTGAAGGCCACTAGAAACATCTCAGTCTTGAGGTAGTAAAGAAAATTGTTGCCGTGAATGACCCTTCCCCCCAAAAACAGGACTTCGAGCCACGTTAGTGTAGGGTAAGATAAAAAGTAAAGGTCCTTTAATAACACAGGGCCTACAGCCCACAGGAATACCGGATGACATGCATGTGTCTTAGTTCTTCTTTCCATGGCTTTTATAATAAGATCCCTCCAATCATTGCTTTACACATTTCTCAGTCCAGCCCCAGTCCCACCCCTGGTCCAACCCCCTGGAATTGGGTCTGGGGTCGTCAGGACCCTCTGTCTTCATCAGCTCTTCTTCCTCAGGCACACAAAGGTCTCTTGGAGCTCATCCAATTCTGGCTTTTGGGTCACTCTGACCTATGTTTATGTTTCATTCTGTAGGCCTTCTGATATCCTTCAGCTCTTTACCTTGGAAAGGAGTCTAAACAAGATTAATTAACTAAAGGAATTTGAGCTCCCTGTTCTGGGACAGGGGTAGTGATAGAAAGGCATTAAACTTAAACTGTTAGAAATATTAACCCTCTAAAAATCTACAACTACTGTGTTCCTAAAATCTACAAAATGTGAAAATCAGAACAAAAACCCTTTCGGCATCAAAATAATGACACATCTTGAAATTATTTACTAAAGCTGTAATAAAAATCTTTTGGAAAGTAATGGCCATGCTTGATAAACTAGTGATGACTATACAAAGCTAGAGTTGCCTGAGTGAAATCTCACTTAATTTTAAATGAAGCATTTTGAAAAAGTGGAAATCAAGGACATGAACTCAGCGGAGTTCCTCTGATGTGTCTGGGGGAGAAAATTCCTCTGTGTTTATTCATACAACAGACCCTGAGATGAGGTTTGCAGTTTAACTCACAACATGGCTCTTCACTTGATTTGTCAGGACACACGCAGTGAAGTTGAACAAGTCACACAAAGTGTTAAAATGACTCTTCTGTTTAAAATGAACATATCCTAGTTCTCTTACTTGGGAAAAGAGGAAGGATATCCTTTATGAAGGCTCTCTGGGACATACAATTAATTTCATATTCTTTTTCTCCTTCTGATTAAGTGTTCTGGTTATTTTCTTCTTTGAAAGCTTAATTTCACAAGTTGAAAAATACACATCAATTAGATGCACCAACAGCACTCCCAACAAATTTCATTTTCACAATAATTAGCATATTACAGCTCTGTCTATTGGAAATACTGACCAAACCCACCTTTTTTTAAATTGTTTCACTTTTATGCAGCAAATAAAACTCTTGATTTAATAGCTACATGTTTTTTCCAGACAAAACATTCAGGGAGTTTGATTTTTGTTGGGTTTTTGTTTTGTTTTGTTTTTAAATGGCAGATGTTTTAAGCTTGGCTGCTCACACTCTTTGCCATGAGCAAGCTAGCATCCAAACATCACCTGTCATGCAGTCTCACCATCCACATCATTAGGAGGCAGGGTGGGAAGCATCCCAGGGGGTATCTCAGGCTGGATTGCCAAATACAGAAACTCAGAAAGAATAGAAAGGTAAAAAGAGCCCAAGTAAGACCTGCCATCTAACAGGGAGTAAAAGCTTGATTAGGTTTTCCTGAGTGCCCTGAGAAATTTTGTTGCCATAAATGAACAGCGATGCTGGAGCACATCTCCTGTGAAGAAAGGCTGCAAGAGTTGGGGCTCTTCAGTCTGGAGAAGGAAAAGCTTCTGTGGGACCTTATAGCAGCTTCTCAGTACCTAAAGAAGGGCAACAACAGAGCTGGAGGGGAACATTTGACAAGGGCATATCAGGGGATGAGGAGAAGGGGGAATGGCTTTAAACTGAGAAAGAGTAGATTTAGAGTAGATGTTCGGAAGAAATTCTTCCCTGTGAGGGTGGTGAGGAATTGGAACAGGCTCTCCAGAGAAGTAGTGGATGCCCCATCCGTGAAAGTGTTCAAGGCTAGGTTGGATGTGGCTTGAGTAACCTGAACTAGTTGAAGGTGTTCCTGCAGGGGGGTCAGATCACAATGATCTTCAAGATTCCTTTCAACCCAAACCCTTGTATGATCCTGCAAATACACCTGCCTCGCAAACCTTTTTGATAGACATTGAACAAACTTCCATTCTTCATCTGAGATGCTGTTCAATCACCACATGCTCTCCTTCCATTGAACACAGACATAGCAGTATTCTGTACCTGAGCCAGGGGTTTTAATTTTTCACAACTCAGAAAGCCGGCAAAGAGGACAGACCCTTTGGCCAGCCCTCCCTTGTGCTGCATTTAAC
Organism: Pithys albifrons albifrons; assembly: GCF_047495875.1. Lineage (NCBI taxonomy): Eukaryota > Metazoa > Chordata > Aves > Passeriformes > Thamnophilidae > Pithys > Pithys albifrons. The sequence goes on from NC_092458.1 coordinate 11,386,976, forward strand.
AATCACACAGTCATTCCATAACTGACGGAAGGGGAGCTGAGGTATCAACATGGAGTGCAGAAGGGGAGGCCAGGTCAGGTAGGAGATGGGCTAGCTTTCTACTGAATCAACAAAGTGGTCCAAGGAAAACACAGCCAGGAATTAGGGAGGTGGAGAAGGAGAACAAACTGCCTGGCCACTTCTCTCCTCAGCAGTGTACATGTGAACCATAGCATACATAGGGTGAAACCACATGACATGTCACTAAAACACAACTGTCAGAAAACAAGTCTCACCACTTCCAGGAGACTTTCCATTGCAGTACCTGGTGAATCCAGGACAAGTGTCCAGATTATTACCTGAATGAGAACTCAGAATCCTTTCTCCCAGTTGTACTGCCCCCAGCACAGCAGCCCCCTCGCCATGATCACACATTCCCAAACACCTGGGCACAGGCAGCCCTAGCAGCAGGAATGCTTTTTCTCTTCTTTCCTCCCTCATCTAAAATCCCAGTTCCCTTGCTTTTGATCCACCATTATTTGCCACCTGTTCCCTCTGATTATTGACTTCCCTCGCAGTTTACATAGATTATTGTTGGATATGTTGGACATGACAGGTTTGTCATACAGATATGCCGGTGAAATTAGCAAAAAACATGAGTTGGGACACTTGCTTATCTTGTACCTGGGCTCGAGCAAGGCTTAAAAGTTGAATAATGTCTGGGGTGAAGTGAAGGTCTCACAGCCTGATGTTATCTCAGTGAAGCACAGAAGAGCATCCACAGCCCTGTAGCAGCTGTTAGCCTCAATCTCCCTTATCCATTCATAAAAAAACTTATGATAAATCTGGTTCTTCAAGGAGATAACAATGGGAGTAAAGTTCTGTCAGATGGCCTTCACTGCCACCTCAGCTGGGTGAAGCAGGATACTGAGGTGTCATGGTTCTATGCTACCTTTGTTTCAACCTTAAGTTACATATCTCAGTTTGACCACAGGTAACCAAAAACTCACATTATCCCTCACATACATATGAAAAAAATGTATCAACCAATACAAAAATGAGAAAATATCTACCCCCCCACTACCTATGATGGCAGCAACAGGAAAGCAATTATTTTTTCACTACTATCAGACCTCTGTTTTCCTAAAAAATATGAAATTGGTATTTGAAATCCTCCAGTACTGAGGATGAGAATACAAACCTACTTCACACACAAATCAGCAGGGTTGCTACTCTCTCCATCCTTCAAAACAGGGATGCCTTTTCGGTAAGATCTCTACCCCTGACTGCATCGAAGCATATGCAGAGACATTTGTACAGTGCACTATACACTTGCATTTTTTAGGTCAAGTGAATTTATCACTAGCAATCTACCAACAATCTATAACTTGCTGCCACAATAAACTGCACTTTGTGAATCTGTGATTGTAAAAGTTCTTACTGAATGCAACCAGATTTATGGTATCGAAATGGTTACAAATCAGAAATTAAGCCTAGCTACATCCAGCCCGTCTGATCTCTGAGGACTAGTTGGAACACAAGAGGGTTTATCTTCTGCTGAATTTCATGCCATTATCACAGCAGTTATATAAGGTATAAGTTATACCTGTGAAAATATGATGCTTATTTTGACAGTTCAAGAAAAAGAAACAAAAAACACCACAACAAAAAAACCCAACGCCCCACACTACCCCTCGCGAAAAAAAAAAAAAGGAACAGGAGAAATAAAAAAATGCATAAATCAATGGAGAGAAACCAGAGTCATGTTTCACAGACAGCAGAAGATAGGAATCCTATTTAAAACAAGAACTCAGGAGCCAAAAGTACCTTACATTAAACATGGGAATTGAAAACAAAACCCATTAGAAGCAATCCAGTCTTCACTGAAACATAGGCACATCATCATTACCAATAATAATTTGGCTCTTCATGTGTAATCACTGCATACTAGCCTCACTTCATATTCATAATGGCCATTAATGTCAAGAGGAATTGTGCACATGGGCACCAGGTTGTCCCCATGTTGATCCTCAGTCTGCAGCCTGCTCCACAGAGAAAACCACCTCTCCCTGCCACTTCTTCCCTCTCACCCAACTCAGGAATAGAAAGAAGGAAAATGCTGTATATATTTTTTTCTTAGTACTTCAATAGTTTTGCACTATTAAGAGCATCAGAAAGGTAAGTTGTAAAACCATCTGTTCACACAGTACTGAATTCAAGACAGTGCATATTAGAGCACTGCAAGAATGGAATCCATCCCAATCAGCACCTCACATTGTGATGATTGATTTCATAGGTTACTATCATCTAAAAATGGCCACAAAAATTAAGCATGCAGAAAATTCTAAAAAAAAAAAAAAACAAAACCCACTCAAAAAACCCAAAAACCCACAACCAAACATAACAACAAAAAAAATCCACCGAAAAACAAATAACACCCACAACCTAGCATTAATCCAGCATACTTCATCTAGACTGTTCCACCTTCTGCTTTTCCCCAACATATACAGGGGCAGGGGAAGCATCATATTCTTTCCACCATTTGACAATATCCTCACAGGCTGAAATTTTCATGAAGAAAACAACAGTATATCACTGCAGTGTTGTAGGAAAGGTTTGGACAGAACAAATAGCATTAAATAACTCTTATTAATACACCTGTTACCACATTCATCATCGGTATAGTCAATATAACCCTCAACAGTCTGAGACACAGAAATAGAGGAGTCTGACTGAACTCTACTACATACAAGGTTGAACAAAATGTTGAAATACAAACTTGATACCATGCCCTTGGTGGCTCAGATGAGCCACGAAACAATAAGGTTTTCTTCATTTATGAGCAAAGGCACCAGGAAGCTTCCAGGAACATAACTCTAAAACACTGAAGGAATTCATTTTACAAAAATGTCTACAATAAACAGAGAATAAACATTGGATTGGACCTTACCTTCTTTTCAAAGCAGAGTTGATCAAATAAGTCACAGTCAAGCTACAAAGGCACAGTATTTTCATGTCAGAATGACACAGGCAGACATATTTCTTGAGGTGGATTTACTTCACCCATTTACTTCATCATAAAGCTATGTCAGATCCAAAATCCACCACTACAGCTACCAAATCAAAAGAAAGGTTTCACAAAAAAATACACAGAATTGTGAATTCCAAATGGTTTTGCCTTAAAGAACAGATCAGTCTATCTCTAAATCTCAGCTTTATTTAAAAATCCTGCATTGGGCGACTCTTGCATAAGTTTATAATGTACTGGTTATCCCTCTTGCACTTCCCACTTTTCTCTTACAGAATCCCAGCTTGGTATCCACATCATCTCAAGGCACTTATTTTTGTTTTCCATTCCACAGTAATTTCTGATTTTGCTATCCTCCTTGCAGTGATTCAAACAACATACTTTTAGATACGGACAGAATAGTCCTCCAGGAACCTTGTTTGTCAGTTCCCATTATTTTATTATAATTATATAGCTAAGTAACATTCTATTACTTTATCAAGTATTTTATTACTATATCAAGTACTATGTAAGTTCTATATCTTTAAGGGCTATGGTTTAGTCTTCTATTGCATTAGAACTTATTTTCATAACATATTTTAATTAGCAACTCATTTACTCAAATTATGAGAATTCAGCAGGAATCACCAAGAAATTCCACCTTGTTAAGCAAGATTTCACGCACCCCATTTCCAGCTGAAAAGAGAAAAGACAAGGGCACAAACTGCTAGAGGAAACAAGTCTTCTACATGCGTGAGAACAACTTCTTTTTACTGAAAGCAAAGCCTGGTTCCTGGTTAGACATCTGTTCCCAAACCTTTTCAGAATTTCTGTATCACTGAACATATTTAACTTTACTTCTCTATACTTTCCACTTAGTTTTACTGGAAAGAACACCTTACTGCCTGCAAAAACAAAAGAATGGGGAGAAGATGGGTGTAAGGAAAGCTACCACCACCATCAAGCCACTACAGAAAGGAGGTGCAGTGGCCTGAGCATCATTTTTTTAAATACACTGTGCTAACCCAATCTTTTCCACAGGTCCCTGGTCCCAGAGGTCTGGAACTTAAATATACATATATATATAAAAGAATATCATTGTTACAAGAAGTTTCAAGCTCCTAGCCCTTGAAAGGTTGATGAATGATATACAAGATTGACTCGATAATAATCAAGATATACTTGGATTTGGAAAAATCCATTATGTTAAAACCCCTAGAGCTTTAGCAGTGCATAGCCCCCTTTCCACCCCCAAGCCCCTCCCCCCCAAAAAAAAAACCCCAAATCTGTCACACTAAAATAACGCAAAATTTGATTAGACATCACCTCAAGTTAATTTGATAATACCATAAAAGACATACCCTATTTATCTGAATAACTTCTACAATTGAGACCTTCTTTGTATGCAAAGAGAGTATACTGCCATTACAAGTTAAATGCTGTATTATGATTTTTAATTTGGTTTAAAAAAATCCCCCATCACTAAGGAAAGGTAATAGGTATTATGGTGTCGCAGGTTAGGCCTAGCTGTTGCCAACCCTGGACTGGCCCCTCTTCCCCCTCCCAGGACCTTCCCAGCAAAGGAAAGGAAAAAAACTGAAAAGAAACGCACTCTAAAGAAACTGAACTGAATAAAAAGAATAAATTATATTTACTAATATTTACAAACCACACTGTATACACAATACATAGGATCCCACCCCCCAGGGGAGAGGGGAAGGGAGAAAAGGGGATTGATTAGCCAGAAAATAGGGAAGACACCAACCCAACCCAAAGAAACCAAATGAATCAAAACAAATACAATTAAAAACCTCAAGGAAGGGGAACAAGAATGAAACAATCTCACCCAGGACAGGAGAAACACCAGGGACCGGAGGGACCAGACGTCAACCACCTCCCTCCAGCTCCTCAGCCAAGGAAGGGAAAAAGCAACAACACCACTCCCCCCGTGCTACGTGGAAGACACGTGTGGAATACTTGTAACTTCCTTAGATACAATGGTTACTGAGGAAGCCATGGGTCAAACCATTACATATGGAAAAAAAAATCCAAAACACTGCTTCGTGAGTTAAAAATTATCTTTCCATCAGTTATTTCAGCAGACAAAAATCACTCTTCACTTCCTGTAAAGATGAGACAGCCTTTGCAATTTTTCAGTTGCTTCTTCACATCAGCATGTGGGTTACTCTGGTACGCCAAACACCATCATGGACAGATCACACACTTTCACATGGCACCAGTGAAATTGTGTCTGCTGTAGTGATAAGTCATCTCTGAAGCCATTTTTTAAAAAATCAGAAGGAAAAGCTCTGAAAACTCCTAGAGTTTTAATGCAGCTTGCAACAAAGATAGATCACCACTCATCCTTCACTGGCATATCTGTGAACTCAGAAAATACTCAACTAAAAGAGAAAGCCATTTTTAACATTTTTAAGAAAGTTATTTTTTAACTCCCTTTGTGATACAGTCTAAAATAGAACAAATCACTAAACAAATTAATGGAAATATGTCTCTAAAAATATTCAGTGTTAAACATAAGATGACCTAGTCACTGTAAAAGAATATCACAACAAGATTTCATAAAAATACCATCTCAAGAAATAATTCATGGAAATATATTATAAAACATTGATATTTACTACAGTATTTCTAATTTAAAGATATTTTTATTTTATAACTAAATATTATCCACAAAGTCATTCTCTTTGAGTTCTGAATTTCACATTCTTAGTTCGCCTTCCTGTGGAAAAATAAAGTTGTGATGGATACATGCTTCTACATCAAAAACATTTTGAAAGTTGCAAATTATTGCTTTCTCTGCTCATTATCCAGTTAAGTGTTTGTTTTCCAATCACTTTTTGGAACCTATTCCTTACTCAAAATAATATGATAAACCCTAACTCACACCTAGGATGTGAGCACTGAAGAAAGCATAAGGTCTGTTTTGCAACTGTTGTTCTTTGAAAAGGAAAATGAGGTTTAAACACATTAAATGAAATTTTGCACATCACAGAAGAATCACTGCCACAGGAGATGAGAGATTCATAAGCAAGATTCAGGATTTGAGCATTATATAAGTCAGTTACTCTTCCACTTCTTTAAAATAACCAAGTGTTACACAGGAATTTAGACAGGAACTGAGTCCTAACTACCCAAAGATAACTTCCTCTGCAATGCTCCCTAAACATCAACATATTAAATGAACAGTCATATGCAAAACTCTAACATAAAGGAATGAGCTCTGCTTAGCTCCTCACCCTGGTCCAGTTCAGTCCCAGCACCACAGGGTATGATGGAGCCTCTTCTGCAGGGCTATCACCTTCCCTGCCCAGGCCAGCCCTTGGGAGACAGCTGGCTGATGCTGCTGTGCTCTGCTTTTGCTTTAGGGATGGCAAACTGCCTCCCAGACAAATGTATGAACAAAAGTGCAAATAGATAAAGACTCAACTTCTGAGCAACCTGGTCTGGTGGAAGGTGTCCCTGCTCACGGTGAGAGCAGGGCTTGGAACTGGATGATCTTTAAGGTTCATTCCAACCCAAACCAGTCTGTGATTTAAATCAGAAAAAGCCTGCCCATCATGTCTTCCCATTACCTCAGTTGCGTGGCTAAAAGTCATTTGTATTTCAGAATTACACAGCAACTGGTTTGGAATATGAGAAGAGCTAGACTGTAAGAAAATAATGTATCTGAAACTTTGACCTCTTAATATTTTCATAAAACAAAGCCCCAATTCTTTTAAAGAATAATTAAGGGGAAATGAAAAGGGACAAAAAATATTGCTTAGGAGAGCTAAAAAGGGTTAGGTGTGAATGAATTTTCTGCCTGAAGCAAAGAGCAAAAGATAATTTCAGAAACCAAGTCCCTACATGACACTATTACTTCATTTTTAAGGAGTTAGGAAGTTCATTTTAATAGGTTAGCACTGTGCTCATAGAAGTAACAGCAGAGTTTAAGCTAGAAATACAAGCTCCACAATCACTCAGTGGCTTATGAGTCAGCTAACCCCATTCAATTCACCAATGACAGTAAACCCATAATGAACCATGTTAATAGCAAAATTACAAAGTGGATTAGGAGAAAAGTGTAATATTTTATCCATGTCATCTGTATTCATGTCTCTGAGAGAAAGTTAGTGAATCTACAAAAATAACTACTTACGTAATCAGTAAGTATTTCTGTTTCAGGTTTACTGAGGACAGGTGGCTTTTAGAACTGAGATTTCAGATTTTTTGTAGGGATTCTCAGTTTTAATAACTACAAATTTGAAACAGTCTGTTAGTGTAACATACAGCTTTCAAGTAAAGTAGCATTACACATCTTATCTCTTTTTGTAGCTTTAAGGGTACTTATTACATTAACTAATAATGTAAATCTGATCTATTAGACACAATTTAGCTCCTTAACAGTTTAGCTGACCAAGCACCTTTTTTGTGTGCACTGTACGGAGTTTACCAAAACGGAGTTCCTTGCCCAGCATAGAGTCACTGTGCAAGTGATAAGTTACTATCACACAGCAATCAAAAGAAATTATAAAATTATTAAGTAACTGTCACTCTCAAATATAAGGCTGTACAGTGAGAGAGGATCCTATTATTTCAGAATGTATATTAGCTGGAAATACAGCAGAACATCCAAGTTACACAGCCATGTAATAAATTGTGAAAGCAGCAAATTAAATCAAAGTCCTGACTAAAAGAAGTAGATACTGCATTATGTTTCTCACAGCAACAGCAAAATAGAGATGGCAGATACCTTCATCTATGTCCCAGAAAACTAGTTAGGCATGATAAAATATATCATCTCCAAATACAGCAACACTTTTTAAAGACATCTATTTTATTTTAGCATGATATTGTAAAATGCAAAAAAATCCCCAACCAGACTTGGAAAGCAATGCAGGTGTATGTGTACCTATGTCCATCTGGATGTGTGTGTGTATCAGAATTAACCAGGTTATATTCTAAAGAACCTATGCAGGTCATCTACTTGTCTCTTTAAAACACCATGTTTCCCCAACATAAAAACAACTCATATGTACTTCAGCCACTGAAAGCACAGACACATACTAAATATTTTGTGATCAGTTAAAAGGAGTGGTGAAAATTTCTTTCCTGATAAGGTTGAAATGTCCTTTCCTAACCTGCGCTTCAGTTCTAACATTTCATCCTGTCAGTTGGATTCATCTGTCAAATGCTTATTCTTCTGGGCACAGCTGATGGGCACTACCACTATCCTGCATGACTGGGAGACCATGTCCCTCAGACTACACTTACAATATACAATATTTCACCAATATTTATACATACCTTTGCTCTGACATGAAGATCGTAAGCAACCTAAACTTCAGTCTAAATCTAAGGCCACAAAGTGCCATCTTAATAGGAACTGTCCTTGCACTGATCACCTTTATGGTTGCCATGGATATTCTCCAAGAATTTTTGTTTTGTTTTGTTGTCTTTTAAAAAAAAAAGTGTCAAGTTTTTGGAGAGGCTCTAGCAGACAAGAAGAGCTGTTCCTGGTTCTTTCTCTGTCCAGAGAAACAATCTCTCTTACCTCAATCCCTTGTAAAAAGTTGCCATCTTCAACAGGTTCAAATGGAAACCCCAAGCCTCTCAGAAACAGGCCACCATGGACAGCCTGTTTCGGAGAAGATCTTTGACACCTGCACTAGATTTTTATGTAAATAAGTCTCACTCTTTCTTTTATAGTTACATGTCATATATGTTTACATACTTTCTAGAATAAAAAATACACAAATGAGGTGAAATGTGTGTAAGTACTAAGTAATTTTTTCAGGTGTTTTCCTCCAGGGGATGTTTTCTCCACTGTAGCAGGTTCTATTGTTCTACAAAGTAAAGAGAGAGAAGAACAGGAATGCAGATACTAGAACACTTTTCTGTTAAATGGTATTGGCACTGGTTTTGCTCACCTCTACAGCATTGTGAGACAGATCAGATCAATTACTTGCCACAAAGACCCAGAGCTAAGATCATTTGTGAAACTGGCAATTAAGGGAAACAGGGAAAGGGTAAAGCTGCTTTCAAACCTTTGTATTATTATCTACTGACTGAGGAAAAAGCCCTGCTACTCAGACATGGTCTAGCTTTCAGATAGCCTGGAAGAAGTTTCATGGTTGCCCTTCAAGAAATTCCTACATCATAAATAACAAATGGCAATATGGTTTCTACAGAGTTAACCATATCAACCTGTAAGATCCTCAAAACTTCAGATCACCAGTTCAGAAAATAATTGGCTGCTCATTACTTGTGAGAGTAGGAAGAGGCAGTCAGGTGAACCATCAGTCTCCTGGCATCGTCTCAGCACAGTGGACTAAAACCATGGTTTCCTGCCATTGCCTCTTTAGAAAAAATACCAATGCTAACAACAGGATGGGGAAAAACAAGGCTACTGCCCCTCACTATAGTTTCTTCTAACTCCCATCACTTCCTGCAGGCAGGCTCCTCTCTTGCTTTGCCTGTTTTTGTGTCTTGCTTTCTTCCATTTTCCATGTTTCTGCTACTGAAGCCTTAATTCTTCAACAGCTTGTGTGTTTATAAGGATGTATAATTTTTCTTATAATGAGGATTGGCCTTGATTTCAGCCAACAGCATCCAGGAATCCACACAAATATTCTGCTTTAGCTCTGAAGAGCAAACCAGAAAATCGGAAGTTTAACAAGGTTTCAAGCTGAAATCCACTTCAAACATGCACATTAAAATTTCCTCACCCATACTCTCTGATTTTAAAGACATATTTTCATCCTTTAATGAGCTGTCCATCCCTTTCAGCCTTTTCTCAGGTTTCAAACAGTCTCCTTTCTCACTTATACAATATCTTACCTCATTATTTGCCCCTGTAGTCATTTCCTACCTTCTTTCCTTATCAAATTATCCTTCAGCTCTTCTCATCTAGATCTCCCTTTGGGAGCACTCCACATCCGTGCAGTTGCCTTGGTCATTCTTCCAACACCTCCTCTTTCTCTCATCTACTACCTCTTCTTGCTTCTGCTCACCAAAACCAAGAAGCACCACAGGGATCACACCAGGGGCATCCACAGACCCCACATGTGCACGTACCAACAGTGCAGCCCTCATAAGCTGTTTCTGAGTGTGAGGAGCTGGGTAGAGGAGGCAGGTGGGCTCTCTGGAGCCACATGGCCCTTCTGGGGTTGAAAGGGCTCCTTGAAGACAGAAGGTCCCAACTCCTGCTCATTGTCAGACCAGGAGATCAACTGATGACTTTCCTGGCTACGCAAGATGAGGTCTCATAGATCCAGCTAGAATAGCCATTAGAGCTATTAGCTATTAGAGAATAGCCATGTTAGAGGATGACTAATTAAATAAAGGCCACTTTGAGTTAAGCATATTACAGAGTCACTTTTCACTTGTTGAAATGGGGATTTTTATTTTGTCTTCTAGGTTCATCTCCTTCCCCTGTACTCAGAGCTGGTGAGGCCACACCTTGAGTATTGTGTTCAGTTCTGGGCCCCTCAGTTCAGGAAAGGTATTGAGGTGCTGGAGCAAATCCAGAGGAGAGCAACAAGGCTGGTGAAGGGACTGGCACCCAAGTCCTGTGGGGAGAGGCTGAGGGAGCTGGGGCTGTTTAGCCTGGAGGAGGCTTAGAGGTGACCTCATCACTGTCTAGAACTACCTGAAGGGAAGTTCTAGCCAGGTGGGGGCTGGTCTCTTCTCCCAGGCACTCAGCAATAGGACAAGGGGGCACGGGCTTAAGCTCTGCCAGGGGAAATTTAAGTTGGAGATAAGAAAAAAATTCTTTGCAGAGAGAGTAATCAGGCATTGGAATGGGCTGCCCAGAGGGTGGATGACTCCTCATCCCTGGAGGTTTTTAAACAGAGATTGGACGTGGCCCTGAGTGCCAGGATCTAGTAAATGGACTAGAGTTGGACCAAGTGTTGGACTTGATGATCTCAGAGGTCTTTTCCAACCCAATCGATTCTATGATTCTATGATCTGCATTTTGCTATATGAAAGAGTATTGTGGATAGCATCTCAGAGTGCAGGAGGACAGAGAAATAGGCACACCTTCTATTCAGCTTTCGATTTAGAAATGCAGTAGAATAGACCACGACTAATTCAGCTCATGCTAGTAAGACCATCATTGAATTATTAAATTATTGTGAACAAGTTCCAGAACAAACAGCATAAACAGATTCTTAATTACCAAGTGTACTTTGCTCATTTGTGTTGACAGCCGTAACACAACTATAATTATTTACTATACTTCATAAATTACAACCATAAAAAAAAGGAAAAAAAAGAACCTTCATGATTACATCAATCATTGAACTTCTTCTGAGTAATGCTAAAACCTGTTCTTCCATTGTTTTTCCTAATTTTCTCATTTTTTCTCACTCTTAAGTGAGAAAATTAACAGAGATATTCTGGCATATATAAAAAATGGCACTGGGATAGTGAAAAAAAGGAGAAATTATTTGTACTGATGTTCCAATAAGAAAAGAAATTTTCCTCAAAAAAGTGCAAGAATGCTCATGATAAGTTTTTTCCATAAAATGTAATGGTTTCAAGGGGGAGAGGAGACATACTGCAATGCTAAGCAGTTTTTTGTTAGTCTGATAGCATAAAGTTTAGGCCTTTTTATATCTTGTGCCCTTTCAATGTAGATGGGAAGAGACTATAGAGCTGAATGTAGAAATAAGAAACATTTCACTAATATTTCACGAGTGTATAATTTTATTTTTTTATTTGATAGCAATATTTCAGCATCACTCAGAAACAAAGGTACAATAACTTGAATTGCTTATGCACTTTCAGTGTAACAGTAGATAAAATATAAGCCCACATCTGGCTTGGACCAGAACAGCACATTTGGAAGAAGAGTTCTGAGCAACCCTAAACAGAGTTGGACAAAGGTTATCTTGTTCTTTGTAATCCAGGCTGATGTGACCTAATGGAATCAGTAAAACTCAGCCATGGAACTTAAGAAGTACAACAGTTACATGCTTGTATGTATTTTGGGAGAAATGGCATGCCCATTTATAAGAAGTGCCTCTTGTACTTCAGACAATGATGGCAAAATATTTTTAGAAATAAAAAAAAGATAGAAAAATTACATTTTAGACATTTAAAAAGACAAAGCTTGGTGGGTTTTTTATGGGTTTTTAAGAAGTCAGAATTGACTCTGTTGGTGGGGACAGACTCCCAGTTGAAACTTCTTTAATTGATATTAGAAAATTGGAAATTAGAAATTGATATTAGAAAACAGGCCTATGCAAGTCTTAACATGCTGAAATGACAATGAAAACAACGCTGTTTAATTATATTTCCCTAGTACTCTCTAGCCCAGACCACAACCAAGTAATTTTTATGGTGCTTGTATATAAAACAGAGCATTCTACGACAGCAAACTAATATTACATGAGGTTATAGAAAAACTATTGTAACTGTCCTCAGTGTTAGTCCTCAGACTAGATGGGAGGCCACTCCAAAAGTAATGCAGCAACTTGGATGGAAGAGAAGGACCAAACTAAGGTGCTTCCAGTGAAGTTCCAAGGGGCTCAGGTTAGTCTAATAATGTCGCCTTCTGCTTAAAAGCAAAAATATAGGAAAAGACATTTCCTATTCTCTGGAAATGTTGAAATACTAAAACAAAAGAAAACAAACTAAACAACAGCATCAAAACAAAACCCTTCTTCTGCTTCTAAGCTGCCAGACAGAGAAGGTGCCTGGTAGCAATGGTGAACTAGTAAAGGTTCCTGGTTGCATCCATTTTCTCAAGACAGGATCAGCTCTCCCTCCATCATTCAGACAATTACCTAATCTCTCCTTAAAGAAGATATATCACCTGGGAAAATAATAAAGTACATGTACTCCATCACTCAGCTTGCTCAGAGAAACGCAAGGTGACGTCACACCTATGAGACCTCTGCAAAACTTTGAAGTTTGCAAGTGAGCAGCTTTCCAGCTGTACTCTGATTTACTCTGGGTCACCTAACCCAGGTTTCCCTGTCACGTTTATTACATTATAGCAAGAATTGTACTGGGATTTAAGAGAGGAAGCATCTACTGCATCTAATTCTCTTCTGAAATGCATGGGCCATCACGAGAAACTGTATGAACTGTCAGCCACTGCATACAATCTGGTATTTGAAGTTACCTACATCTGTTAAGGCTGCTCATTGTCTCTGAGAGTATGGCTAGCAGTGACCTGGAAAACATTTCTTGTATTGATATTCTCTGCAGATATGCTTGCTGGCTTTGTGCCACCTTCTGTGAACGACATCTCTTCACTTGCTTTTATGATCTATGTTATTATATATTTCTGTACCTTCCTTTGTGATACATCCTGAACTGATCCACACTGAGGCATTTCATATGCAATGCACCTCTTCTCATATCCATTTTACTTCCTCTTTTTCAGCATACAAAAGCTGTGCTTTTCCCATTTCTCACCAGTTTTTAATTTGATGCATTTTAAGAAGCTTTAAAAGAAAGCCACAAGACTGCCAGAAGCAGCAATGACTTCTTCACTTCCAGAGTACTCTATTATACTTAACATCCGCTGGAGTATTTGCAGGTTTGGAAGTAGAGGGCCTAGGCATTATCGTGCTAATGTAATACATTTGTCATTGTGAAGGTCAGAAACTCTTTCTCCATTACTGAAAAATACCACAGACAGCACGTAATCATTAGCTTTGTTACACAGCATTTTCCCATAGCCATAATATTCTATTGTCTGCTCCAGGATGACTAAGAAAAACCAATATCCCTTACTCTAACATATACATTTAAAAAGGGGTTTTAGTCAGCATATAAAACTGCTCATCTTTGTGCTCTGAAGTTCACTGAAAGATTGCCCTATTTGCAGTGATTTTAGAGCTCAACGTTTGGAGAAAAAAAAATGAACTGCTGTTGAGAAGGCTCTTAAAAACAACCAGAACTGGCACCTTTCTTTCTTTTTTTTTTCCAATGCAAATACACCAGTTATAGGATTTTCATTTGCATGCTGAAAAAAGTATTCAACATTGAGGTTTAAATTCTTGCTTTGGGGGATTTCTCTGGGCTTAGTGGAACAAAAACTTAAGAATCATTTTGCCCAGTCTTTTCTTCTTTAATTTTTGGTAATCCCTGTTCCAGCTTTGGGTCATTAAAAACAGCACTGTGTTTCTGAACAAAAGCCCACATATTTTTCTGTTTCTTATAGTTAAAATATTCAAATATCCAACACAGTAGTGAATATGGATTAAATGCAATTTAATGAGTAATTGCTTGAGAGAAGAAAACTTTGTATTTCTGAAAATCACACAACAGAAAGTATTCCTTCATTTCCACTACTGAGGACTAGGGAAAGAGCTTCAGTACAAAATAAGTTGATGTTTAGAATCCACATGTATTCAAAAAGCACCTATAATAAGTAAGTATTTTAGAATTACCTGAAATAACAAAATGTCCAACTACACTGGACAGGCACACAATGTAACACCTGCAGAATTTGTCCCCAAGAGGATATATTCAATCATCATCATATGTTTCTTCTTCCCAGATTCTGTGATCAAAGATCCCTCCTGTGCATTTCCAGATATAAAGTGAATTTTCTTTCTGAAGAATCTTCCTCTCTGCCTGGCTCTCACACTGAACTGAACCACTACAACAATCTAGCTCTGGAGACATAAATTTGCAAGAAAAATACCACTGCACCCAGAGAAACCTGGGAAACTCCATAAAGGCATTCTCCTCAAGCCAGTGTTGGTCACCAGAAACAAATGCAGCAAAGAGGAAAAAAAAAGTATCCCACAAAACTGAAACTGTTTCCTTAAATATTAAATGTTAATCCAGTATCCTTAGAGGAAAAAAAAAAAGAAAAAAAAAAAAAGAAAGAAAAGTAAAAGCACCATCTCCAAGCAAATATATAAGCTATAAATGTAGATATCCTAATTTCAGTATCAGGCATATATAAACAGAATTTGAGAAAAATAAGGTTGCTTTCAAAAAAAGTTAAGCTGACAATGACTTTTCTTCTCCACACAGTTTACCACTCTCCTTGCCAGAAGAATTTCAATCTGCTTTCTAAATAAAAAAGTCACCACACTGTAGAACAGATTAGTACTAATTAGGAAGACTGGCAATGGCCACATATAGGATAATGAATAATCCATCCTATGAAAAAACAGAAACTGCAATTACCTCCATCTGAAACTAAAGACTTCTCAGATTCAAGAAGGTAACACTAAATTCATGCAGCATTAGACCTTTCCCCTGCCACAATCAGCAATGCTGCATAATTATTACAGTAATGTTATGTGTAATATCAGATATAGAAGTTTGAAAACGGAGAACCAAGTGACACAATTGTATGCCATTTCCAACATTTTCAAACTACTTAAAGTCAGTCTCACCATTAGTCCACATAAAATGAGAGATTATCTTGTACTATTAGTTTTTTATTCAGTACAAACACATTCAGTGGCACTTCTAGTGCTTTAAAACTGTGCTAATGTAAGTTAAAGTGATAATTAGACACCTTAAATTACAACTGAGCCATCTCTTAGTCTAAGAACGTTCAAGAAAGAAATAATTTCAGACTGAGAACTTGTATATAATGAAGTAGGAGAACTATACCTTTATTCTGGAACTCCAGTTGAAGATACTGAACTCTGTCATACAAGGGACTTCTGGTGTAGGACACTCTCCCAACTCAAGTTGATTTCTGCATAGCCTGTGATTGCTTGAGAAATGCTGTGTAAATTGCACATAGCTTGAGAGGACAATGTTTTCAAAAGACTACCTGGTTTCCATGACAGAACCAGCAAGGGCAAGGTCTGTATTTTTTAACCTTCACAATTAAAATAAATGCACACTGATGGTTTCACAACAAAAATAAGAGTAATCACCACTTAAATCCCTTTGAGTTTTGAGAAGGGGAATAGAGTGTGTGTTCTACTTTCTAAACTAAGCAATGCTTCATGAACTTTAATAGCATTAAAGGATAGGTCTATCCAATACTGCTAAGTAGACAGTCTTTTCAAGGCAGTTATTGCTTCAAAGCTGAATTTTTGTACAGATTTCAAGTCAACAGTACAATAGAGCCTTCTCACTACTCCCTCCTCAAAGAAATAATGAGTGAAAGTTCTGGACTGCTTGGCAGTAGCAACATAATATAGAAATTTCAAGTATTTAAAAACTCATATGAATCACAGTAAGAAAATCATACATCATTAAAGGGTCCTGTTATTAACAAAGGTACCAAGTAACAGGCATTATAAGAAGGTGAATGCCACAAATGTCAAGAATATCAGAAAGTCATCTACAAATTGTAAAAATGAGGAAAAAGAGGACATAGCAACATAGCGATTTCATAACAACTTTTTTTGTATCAGGTCACCTAACAGACAAAACCACCATGGTGGAGAACATATACAAACTCTTTCACAAATTAAGAATATAGCAGTAAGATTGGAACTACAAAAAACATGGCCAAATAGTAAAATGTCACTATTAACGCACCAAAAGTCTCTAATCTTTCTTAGAAGAGAAACTCCCGTAAACCAAAAAAAGAACAACCAATCAACCAAACAAAACCAAAATACTACCAAAACCTCTCTGTAAAAAAAAAAAAAAAGCTCACACTTCAAGGACTTCAAGGTAAAGCAAACAAAAAACCAGATGTAATGGTCTGACAACTGGTATACAATAAATATTTTGCTGGGTTTTTTTTCTTCATGAGAGTATGTTTTCTCACAGTATTAAATGAGGCATATTTTTTAGTAATTTTTATAAACATATATATGTACTCAATATTTATACAGTTGGACTATAGAAATAATTTTTTGTGTCAAAGTAGACTGACTTTGCATGTTGTACAACACATATTCTATTGAAGTAGCAGTTACTCAGCAGCTCGCAGTCGAGCAGCAGCCTGGTGTGCTGCACTCCATATCAATCAGCATCTTTTGCACATCTGTCAGAAACTGTTCTGTGAGCTCATACTCTTTGAAGGTCAATCCCCTACAGCCCCAGTCAGTACACCCGATCAGCACAGCAATGAAAAGTTCTGCTACTCCAACCTCCAGACAAATCTTAAGACAAAAATAATCACAGCTTTCAGGTGGACCTTCTCGGTACATTCCATCTTGGCAAACTCTAGCTTAATAGAACTAAAAGATATGTCAAGATATACACATGGATAATGTTCCACACAAGATCTAAAAAGCATGAAAAAACAATTTCTAACATGCACTAATTCTTTTACCTGAGTAAAGAGTCATAGTATGGGTTGGGTTGGAAGGGACCCCAAAGTTCATCTAGTTCCAGCTGCCCTGCCATGGGCAGTCACACCCTCCATTAGACCAGTGGTAAGAGGTCCATCCAACCTGGCCTTGAACGCCTCCACGGACTGAGCATCCACAACTTCTCTGGGTAAACTGTTGCAGTGCCTCACCATCCCCACAAAAAAGAACTTCATATTATCTAACCTAAATCTACTCTCTTTTGGTTTGAATCCATTCCCCCTTTTCTTGTCACTACATGCTCTGGTAAAAAGTCCCTCTCCATCCTTCTTGTGCACTTCCTTCAGACACTGCAAGGCCACAGTTAGGTCACCCTGAAGCCTCTCATCCACCAGCACCCACAAGTCCTTCTCAGCAGGGCTGTTCTCTATCTATTCATTTTCCAGCCTGTACTGATACCAGAAATTGTCCTGACCCAGGTGGAGCACCTTGCACTTGGTCTTGTTAAACCTCAAGAGATTCCCATTGTCCCACTTCTTGAGCTTGTCCATGTCCCTCTGGACGGCATCCTACCCTTCAGGAGTGTCAACTGCATCACTTAGCTTGGTGTCATCTGCAAATGTGCAGATGGTGCATTTAAACCCTTTGTCTAAATCATTAATGAAGATATGAAATAACCCTGGTCCCACTATGGACCACTGAGGGACACCACTTGTCACTGAAGTCCACTGGGACTCCTGAGCCACTGACCACAACCCTCTGGACGCAACCATTCAACCACTTCCTTATCAATCTAACAGTCCACTCATCAAATCCATCTCTTGCCAATTTAGAGTGAAGGATGTTGTGGGGAACCATGTCAAAGGCTTTACAGTAGTCCAGGCAGATGACCTTGTGGGGTTGACAGTGTGTGTGTGGATCTCTTAAGGTCTGAGGTGATTGATGAGTGCATCCTCAAGGACCAAAGAGGCACCTGTAGAATGTGGATGCCTTGTAACCAGTAGAATCTTTCCATGTATATTAGGTGAACTACTGACCAACAGTGTACTGGCATGTTATATGTAGGAGTAGATAAAAGTGAAGCTGTTACTAAAAATAAAGTCCTTTTTCTTCAGTGAGCCTTCTGATCACACTGTAGCCTGTGTTGTCTCTGCCTCCTCTGACCGCCACTAAGCTAATCCACCTTACTTTAAGAAAGGGTGAACCCCACATGACCTCTGTAGCCCTTCCCTTGTCCACTGATGTAGTCAAGTATCATTGTCAAGTGTCAGTGTTAGAATACTTATTTCTTCAATTAAATCCAAAATGAATTTAAGGCCCAATGACATGCTTTTGTGACTTTGTATTGGAGCAGGAAAGCGTGTCACCAGGGGCTGGATCTGCCATCCTGATGCTGCAGGGCACAGGATGAAGCTGTAGGGAGAACCAACAAAGGAGAATAGGTACCAGATGGTACCCATAAACTTAGAACACAGTCAGCTATTCCCTCCAGCGTATTTTACATGCTGACAGCTACAGCTACTTATAATATTGCCAGTACAATCTGTCCATCTACACTTATCTTTAAAATCAGTTGAGGTCAAATTTTAATCATCATACATATTTCTATCAAATCTCAAGTAAGTTATTTTTCATGACATGGCACTGTTTTATTTTCCTGGATAATCTGAAACAATTTATCTTATGCAGATGACATGAAAATCTTGAAATCAAGCAGAAAATCAATAATTACAGAGGAAAAATCCTAAATTAAGAATTAATACAGTAAAATACTCAGCCCTGAAAAAAAGCTACAATGCAGTTAAGATCATATTAATAATCAGCATCAAATCCATAATGCAATCCATGTTTATAAAAGCTGTATGCTATTTCTGGTTAGATTACGTCTTCTTTTCAAGATGCATTAGACACACATCGTAAAGATGAAAACACCTCTTTTCTAGCAAAAAGAATGGGCTGTACCTGAAAATTCTGAAATTCTCCTAAAAACCTGTGAAGAACCTTTAGAAGCCTTTCAGCAGCATTTAAGAACAAAAAGTAGGTCTCTCCTATTTCCTTGAAAGAGGAGGACTGCAGAGTTAGAATTTTAATGTGTGATTAGGCATTACAGAAAAAGGTATTTCAGGTAACACTGTCCATCACAGATGAAGCTAGAAAGCTTTCAATACAAGAAGAATCCTTTCCAGGAGTTTACAAGATTTCATTTACCCCCCATGTTGAGAATGGTAATGGAATAAGAAGACCTTATGAATTTCATGTAAATAAAAAAAATGAATAAATCTCCACAGAATATACAGTATTTTAGATTCTCAGTCAGTCTAATCTATTATCACTCAATTTACTTCATTCAAACTGTGATAACTTACATGAACTGGGGATCTGGCTTTGTGACTTATTTCTAGCCTTTTAGGCATCTGATGTGAAGAAGAGTTTCTTAACTGCTTTAAGACAAATCAAAATTACTTATGCTTTTTTGAGCAGAAGAAATATTTTTTAAAAACATATATGAACAAAAGCATATAGAGTCTACTTTTTTGCCCTGCAAGGGAGCATGGCTGAGTTTAACCACTGAGAGAGTAGTTAAGCATTTGAACAGGCTCCCTAGGGAAGTGGTTAGGGTCACCATCTCCCAGGAAGTGTTGAAAAGGAAGAAGATGTGGCATTTCACAATATGGTTTAGTGAGCATGGTGGTATTTGATCAGTCTTGAAGGTCTTCTCCAGCCTTAATGGTTCTGTGGTAAATAACAACTTTTATCAGTTTCTGAAGTTCAAGAAGTTATGAGGAAAGTCTTCATGGTTCCCTTATGACACTGACTCTCCCAAAGCAGCGATGAGGTTGAAGAAGTACATCCAGGTACAGCACCAAAGCCACCCAGTATGCTCCAGCACTGCTAAGCCCTAATGATCTGCAAATGCACTCAAAGTATTGGCATGGAAGTAAAACATCCTGAACAATCTTCTCGGCTTCCAAATTTGGCACATTCGTTACAGCCTGAACAAAAATCTTTAGAAAGTAGGCCAGGTTTTCACTCAGCTAAACTTGGCCACAAACACATACACAATCTGTCAGGGATCAGCGGCAGCATCACAAAGAAACAGCCTCTTTTGTGCAAAGCTGGGTAGTCATGAAGCCTGTAAAAAGAACAAGGTATCTGGCTTTAAAAATAGCCAAAACAAGAAGCTGTACAACAATCAAAGCTACTTGAGCACAGTTACCCCAACAGACTGATGGCGAGTTTGAGAGCACAGATAGGAGATGGAAAATATTTTTCTTCAGACAACACTATGAAGATAGCTTGAATAACATGATCAGAAGTACAGCAATATGGCAATAAAATATGGAAAGGGATACAGGCTGTAAACTATAATCTGCAAAAGAAATCATGTTCTGTTTTAGATGCAAGATTTCAACCAGGAATTTGAGATCCACTCCTTTATCTCCTAATTTTAATTCTATTACAAGGCCATCACACTGGCCAGCTTGCTTAACCTCTTGAATCACAGTGCTTCAGCTGGAATATATACAGTATTTTCTCTCAAGCAGAGGAAGATTTTACACTGGGCCAGGTTCACAGTGATCTCAAAACTCTTCATGTCAAAATTTTACAACTAAAACTCCTTCTAACAAAGCATTTATTTTATCATAAGTATATGCCAAAATCAATTTAGATGCAGAAGTGATATAAAAGCCTCATGATGGTACATGACAGGCTGGATTACCTTTCATCCTAAAAAATTCAAGGATGGTAAGGAGGGAGATAAGATGTCCCAGATGACACATGGAACTTTCTATCTCAAACTGTCCAGTTTAGGTGTTGGGGTGCAACCCCTACCAACCTGTCATGCAGCATCTGTAAACTCATTATCTCAATGGCATCTCTGACAACAAATGTGCCAAAACTACTCAAGCAACATTTCCAGTTATCCAAAGGAGATTCAAAAAATTCTTCTTTTAATCAGTGTTTATACCATTTTCCTGGCATCATCTAATCTTCTGAAATTTAAAACATGGAAAGAAGCATCACTTCTTTTTCCTGCCTTTGTGTCTTCTAAAGAACCACCAGCTAGTGACTCATGAGTCACCTCAAGACATACATAATCTGTTCCTCCAGAACTATTTGCTGACATCCCTTATGTTTTAAAAATGCAATAGCAGGAAAATATTTATTCCCACCCTCAATTTAACTGACCTTTCAGCTGACTTGTTTCTCTGGAACATAAGCTTCATTGTGCCTCTTCTACACTGTCTGTCAGTCACCTGTCAGAATTCAAAGCTCTCTTACTTCTGAAGAGGATCCTTAGGAAGATCAAAAAGCCAAGCCTCTCTGTAGCAAAGATTAATTCAGAACTAAAATCTCATTTCAACTCGGAAGACATATTCACTTCACCAAACATTTTTGTTCTCCAGCTGAAAATAGCAGAGATATGAACTGGCTTCAGACTACCTAGCTCTACTGCTGTTCCTGTGAGCTTACTGGAAACACTGCCCCATGTCCTGAAATTGAAGTTAGGTTGTTTAAAAAGAAAAAGCACAAAACCACACCAAAAACCCTGTTGAGCTTTTCAGAAGCAAATTGTTTGCGATTGAAAGTCTATCCCACAACAGATTTGTTTACAAGATCTTCCTAAATTGCCTCTAATGCTAAAAGTGAGCTATCAGATCAGTACATTAAACTTTTTTTAACTGTCCTCCTTGCTCAGGAGGAGTCCCCTCTGCACTCCTCACCAGCTCGGTGACACCACTGCTACAAAAATAATGGCAAATGAGTCAAATCCAGACAGAATTAGTCCCACACAAAAAAAAAACAGACTCATTTCCACAAACTTTTCTCCACAGAAGAAAAAACAATGAAGTACGATAGGAAACTAAGTCTGTTCCATGCCTCAAAAATCAACAAACTTCTGAGAACAACAAATACACAATCTTAAAATAAAAAATGACAGTGTGTCTATTCACAAGCTTTTAATTAAGCTTATTCTTAAGGTCTTCAAAAATCAGTTATTTGATGAATATGCAACTAAAATTTCGGAAAAATGGTTACAATCATAACCACTTATGTTGCTAGAAAAATGTAATATATATTAAGTTACAGATTTACTCATATTAAACAGACAGCTCCCAAACTTTTCTGGTTATATTCTGGCCTATTTTGTTTCAGTCAAAAAACCTCTTACCAGAAAAGGGCTTTGATTTCTGGCAAATCTGTTCCAGCAGTTTAATATTTCAACTTTCCCTGATGTGTGTGCACTGCTGACAGCTTAAGAAAGTCTTTTAGGGGATGGAAGTATTAAGCAATTAGGCTGCTCAGAGAGGCTGAGGATTCTCTGGAGATACTCAAACCTGCAGGGAGGACACCAACGTGTGCAACCTGCTGTAAGTGAACCTGCTTTAGTAGTGAGGTTGGACTAGGTATGTGCAGAGGTCCCTTCCAAACCCCACCATTTGTGATTCTGTGATTGTTCTGCTCACACAAAAAAGTGAGTGCAGATTAAACAGGTGGAAACACCTAAAATTAGACACAGAACACAGATTTTAAACGTGTAAAAATGCACAAAATCAGTGTGCACGCACACACAATATACTGTAGCTGATCAGAACCTTCAAAAAGTAAAAGGACTTACTCATTTATCTATTATTTCTAACACTAACTTGCAGTTTCACCACTTAGAGGATTTCTCTTCCTTCTCTAATATATGACAAATGGCAATATTTATTACTGTAAATATATATTTTGATGTCAATTCAACATTTGTGCTGGTTTCAGTCCAATCTGCTCATGCAAACAGCTGTTTCTAAAGATAAAATCCAAATCAGTTTTATCTCAACTGCTTCAGCTGATAAGACCGATTCAGTTCATGTCACCTGCAGACTTCTGTCCTCCAGCTTTGCCACATACATGAACTTGGCAGTACAAGAAAGGAAAAAGAGATTTCAGATATGCAATATTTAGTAGCTCCACAGAAATCAGGACTTCTAAATTGCTGCATTCTACTTTACCTGTTCTGTACTTCAGCAAATAGAATGCTTTAGACCATCATGGTCTGCCTGCTAAACCTTTGAATTTTGAAAGATAACAATTCATAAACAACTTCAGGGCACCAAACATCCCAAGTCTCCTGATGACTTGTGGTGGTTTTGAAAAATATATGTTCCCTCTCCCTTTCAGAAACATTATGTCCTGCTTTTCCACAAGAAGGAAAAAGTAATGTCACACAAACAATAACAGACAAATCAGCTAAGTATAAAAGTTCAGGATGGCTATATAAAAAGTGCTACAAAAGCAGAATATACACAAAGACAGAAGCATTGTCTTCCTCCAATTCAGTACAATTATACTCATTTTAAGTGTTGCTTGTTACAAGAGTAAGCTTGAAATTTGGAAGCAGATGCATCCTAGTTGTCAGCCAATGCTCCCCACTTAATTCTCTACTAATGGGTCCACAGTTTTTTCTTAAATATTTGAGTTTGAACTTTTGTATTACATATTTTATTAGTGAGATATATGTATACTTCCCTAAGCACTACAACTGCTCCAGTTTTTAGTCACAGCCCTATGTGCACCCACAGAAAAAAACAGTGAAAAGCAAAATGAGACTGGATTTCAAATAGTTACTTTTCACTATTCCTTAAAAGTAAACTACTACAATACATAAGTTACTTGCAGCAGATAGTAGTGTCCTGCATTTGTACTGGGGTAAATTCATCACTAACAGATGACAGAGTTTTGCATACTGGAAACCAAGAGCACAAAGGGAGAATCAAGGAACACACATGATACTGTATGTTTCATGAACCTGCAGTATTTCTCATTAGATGAAGTAAACTTTCAAAACAAAGTAACAGTAGTGTAGGTTAATTTGCAAAACCTGTAAAATTCCACAAGAGAAAACAGCCTCAAGTTGCACCAGGGGAGGTTGATATTGGATATTAGGAAAAATTTCTTCCTTGAAAGGTTTGTCAAGCACTGAAACAGGCTGCCTGGAGAAGTGATTGAATAACCAACCCTGAGGGTATTTAAAAGGTGTATATATGTGGCACTTGAGTACATAGTTTAGTGGTGGACTTGGCAGTGTTGGGTTAATGGTACTCGATGGTCTCAAAGGTCTTTTCCAACCTAATAATTCTGTAATTGTGAATATCTAAATTAATTCTTAATTATTTTAAGGGTGGTTCTTTCAGTTTTATACATCTTGTCTGTATATTTTAGTATACTAAGTAGATACAGAAAATAAGACACAGAATGCGATTGTTAGTCAAAACATCTCATAGACTCAAATGAAACAGAATGTTTTCATCCCTAAATGGCAATGGATCTCAGGTAAACAACATCAATCATTTAAAACATTCACACACAAATACAGAATGCCTGCACTGATTTGAGAAGAAAGAGATAATATGAAAGCTGGAATCATAGAATCATACCTGGCCAGAAATATGCTTCCCAGACATTACCAAAAAAAAAAAAAAACAACAAAAAAACCCAAACCAAACCAAACCAAAAAAAAAAAAAAACACCCCCAAAAAATCCACAACATCAAAAAAAAACAACAAAAAAAATGGAAGTTTCAAACACATGAGTTTTTCTGGGGGGGTTGGGTTTGTGGTTTTTTTTCAGATTTGAAGAGGAAAAAAGAAAAAGCTGCCAGTTCTGTTTTATATCCATTTCCAAAAGATCTGATAAATGGTAATTTGAAGGTAAGTCATCTACTACTATTCACATGTAATTTACGCTTCCTGTCCTTTTTATTAATTTTTTGCTCACCCAGAAGCAAAGTCAGCTGAACAGGAGAGCTACTGTTGAAAGAGCAATCCTTCCAGGCGAGAGGACAAGAAAATGAGACTAACTAGCTGCAGTAGCTTCTGTTTCCATTGAACCAAATGGGGAATATTTCATACACCACCAGAAAGGGAAGCACAAAAAAGACTTGGTGACATCTTTGCACTTTGTCTCCTCTCTCAACTGAGCTCCCACAAAACTGTACCGTCAGGTGTTTCTTCAATGTAGTACAGGCAGTCTGTACAACGCAATTAGTCTATGCAGGGGCACCCTAAAGAGACAATTCAATATGACTTGCATAGTATTGTGTTGACAGCTAAGCCCCTTTCTTCCCCTCAAATCAAACAAAAATCCCAAAAAGTAAGAAATCAAAAAAACACAAACCACTTCTGGAAAGAGTCAGTTTATTGTTGAAATGGATATCAAAAGTGTGTTAGGACTTCTTCAGCTCAAAAAGAGATTTTTTTTTTCCTACTCTGGGTGCCTCACGCAAAGCAGGTCAGCCAGTAATTTTAAAAAGTAGAAGAGGATTTGTGGCCTGTACAGGAAAATAGGTATTAAACCTTAATACCTACAGTGAAATCAAAGGGCAATTTCACTTCACAACTAGCAAAAAATAGACAGAATTTTAGAACACTGAAGTGAATCTCATCAAACCAAACTCAGATCTACATCCAAAAAGTAAGGTACTTCAGTAAGGACCATGGGCCCTCTGCATCATCCAGGGATACTCAGTGCTTCCCATCATAACAGCCTTCTGCAATTGTTCAGCTCTTGCAATGTCACACAGCCAAGACTGGCAGTTACTATAAAAACAGTCCTTCCCTCAATCTGTGTTTTCCAGGGACCTTGATGTAAAATAATTCATTTTCAGAAACCAAGGCTGGGGAGAGCATGGTATCTTTCTCATAAAAATTATTGACAGGTAGTTTTTACAAAACGCTATACCTTCCGACAGGAGGACAGAATACATTAACCTCTTGAGAACTCTTTTGTCCATGAGCTAAATAAAGTTTTCATTAGTTATAAAACAATGCTAAAAGTTGCCAAGGAACTCCCACATCATTCATTAAGTGTCTCCTAAACTTTCCTTTGCTCTTTATTCTGCTCAGAAAATATCCATTCCATAAATATTTTTCTTTCCAGTATTTGTTGTTGGAGGAATGTGGGTGTATTTTTCTCTTAAAAGGAGAAGGCAGATAAACAGAGATACTTAATTACTAATGACTGTTACAGACCTGTTCTTTGTAGTGTGTTCCTTCTTTGCTCCTATCAGAGCTGCATTTGTCACTTCCTCTCTAACCTTCCCTTTTAAGTAATTTCCAACCAGTACAGCAATACTTTATTTCTGATCCTTCCAATATACTTCAATTTTCTCCAGTTATCCTGTATCTTGTGCCACCTACTTTCCCACACCTGCTCCACTCCTGCATGCAAGTTATCCTCCTCCACAATTTCTGTCCTGCCATATGGCTGCCTGTGCTCCACCAAAGCAAGTCACTGAGATGGGGTTGAGGTTTGAAACCAAGACCTGTCAGGACAAGATACAGCTGTCCACTTCAAATGATTGCAGACCCCAGCTACCCTTCCCTCCTGCTCCATAATCCCATGCAGCAGACAACTGGACAGTGAGAGCAGCTGACTGCACAGAGGACAGGTGAGACTGAAGGACCACCGTATGTGCACCATGGGAAGAAACTTCTCCTGTAAACCCAAAGAGGCCTCACTGGAGAGCAGATGCCTACAGTTTCTGCCTGTTTACATGAAGTAAGTCCCATTTCCCTGACAATAATCCCTTTTCTGTTCACTCTCCAGCAGGGAAAGTTCTCCTCAGTAACAGGATGTATCTTTCAAACATACAACAGCTGAAGAAATTTTTTATACTGTCCATATTGAACTGGATGTTAATAGGAAACACAAAATACATATCCATCACACAATGGCATTTTTATACAGTTGAAAACTTATGTTCCTCATCAGTCTTCTCCTCTACAGGCTTAATAACACTAATCCCTTATTATGATCTCCAATATAAGGCTATGTTTCTCAAATCTCAGCTTGATTTTCTTGTTTCCTTCTGGATTGAAATTGGTCTGCATCTTTTCTACAACATCTTACCAAAGCTGAACAGAACAAAAAAATTACTTTCCTTGTCTTCCATAAAGCTCTTCTTACACTTGGTATTTACATGACATCCTTACAGTGTCTGATTTCCATACTTACATTTTTCCTTGGCCAGCTACTTGAATATAGACCCTCACAGAACCCTGAGTAGCTGCCACTGTCTCCACCTAATGTGAACTAATCAGCTCTGAAGGAGCTGACAACTACAGTCAGTTAGTGTGACTTTTCTGAGGCATCAGTTTCATGGTACATCTGGTCCCAGACACAGTAAATAGAGAGTACTAATAGAACATTTAAACTTCATTTGGGGTATTTGTCACTGACTACATTTTTTTATTGCATTCACAAAGATCCATTCCCACCTATATCAAAAAACTCATTTAGTTTGTTCCAAAAGTTCATAAATCATTTACCTTAAGACACTATTAATATTCAAAGACCTTACTGTCATCACAGCAGGCAATTTTCCCCCAACAGTTCAGAGACAATGAATTTGATAAGAGAAAAAAAATCACAATAAATTATTATATGGCAAATGGGATGTTTGGTTGAAGAACACTAGCAAATCATGCACAAGCAGTCTTTGGGGACTTTATTATGTCTTTTACCCTGACATCTTCAGCCTTCCTCCTCATTTCCATTGTCACAATAAAAGTGACAAAGCTCCTAATAATAAATGAGATGCATAACACATTTGCAGCCATGACATCACGGCCAATCCACATAGATTAATGAAGTGAACAACTCCTTTTAAACAGCAGAAACAATTACTTAAATACAACAAAGTGAATTATAGGTCAGTATATAACCTGCAGTGTCAATCACAGCAATCAGTTCTTCAAAACAGTCTTGAAATTAAGCTGCAACAGTCACCAGCATCCTTCCCTCATGCTTGGGCTTGCCCTTACTTAAATTCTTCAAAAAGCAAGTCTGGAAGAATATCTTTGTATTTTTTTATTTTAATTAGAAGTTTTTCTGGATCATGTTGAGCTTCAGATCTATTATCAAGTACAAAAGAATCATTATTAAATCTAACCAGATCAATCACAGTTTCAAGTTAATGCCAAGATGACTGCAGATATAATCTGAATGAGCGGGATATCTAAAAAATATAATTTCATCAGCCATTCCTCAGATTATATCTGTACCAAAGCCTTTATATTTTTAGGACTTCAAGGACACTTTCTATTGACTTTTGGTCTTGCTGGATTCATACTGCTGAGTTAAAAGTCCATGTTTAGCCAAACATAACTAACAACTGACATCCTAGTACTCAAAACTTTAACAGTATAGGAGAACATTTATTTACCTCTTGTCAAATAGCCTATCTGCTACTTGCTATGAAACTGCTCTCCAACAAATTAGACAATGTGGCTGAACAGAAAACCTGTGGGCTGTTTTCTCTCTTGCCCAACAGCTTGCAGTGTGCCCTTCAGTAAATCACCTCCTGTTTGATACACGGTGGAACAGAGGTATCATGCTTGCTGCCTTCATGTGCTATATCCAGCCAAGCTACGATGACGAGGCACACTGCTCAAAGGTGAAGTACTTAATATAAAATCACACTTATCTCAGCAAGACAGAAATTTACCCTCTGAGGATTGAGAAAGTTACTTGTTACTGAAACTGCCAAAAGACACATTCAATACCTGATGACGAAGAGAATGAAAATGGACTTTTAATATTGTAAAATGACATAGGAATGGCAACTAAATTCACCCATTCTGTACATTCAGTACATTTTCCGTGAACATCATTAAAGCAAAATGAAATTAAAGCCAAAAGGTCGGGACATCAAATGAAAACATCAACCTAAAGAACGTTCCACTCACTTTCCTGTAACTAGGTAACAAGTGATACTACTTACATCAAGAAAAGATGAATTTTCTACATGTCTGTGGATGGGATCAGTTGTCTCCACAAAACCCTTAGCATAGCCCTTTAGGCTTTCTGAAGAAGACATCCAGGCCCTTCAGGTCACCGATCCACAAGGACGAAGAGGCAGCAGATGCCCTCAAGACACGAAGGCAAGTAATGCCTCATCAAGAAAGCCAGACTCCAATTCTAGCTGGAGACCAGACAGTGTGCTAACCAAAGCATCACTCCAAAGGTCTGCAAACTTGATTCCTCTCTGGGACTATTTATTTATTTATTTATTTATTTATTTATTTATTTATTTATTTATTTTAGCTAAAATCCAAGAAGTAGCAACGTCAGTCCACCTCTCAGTGACCATCTTTCTGGATTCTGACTGCACAGCTCCATCATCTGTCTCACAGCAAATGCAAAACACTCCTGAATGAACTGTGTCATTCTGGAATCCATTTCACACTCTTAGAGATGCATTTCATAGTGTGAGCCAAAGGACGAAAGCAAAAAGCAGAGGCTACTGCAAGGAAAATCCTACCCAGCTGCATTCTCTCAACATGAAACTCAGTTATGCTTACCAAGAAGGGATAATACCATTAAAGGCATTCACCAGACTTGGGAAGAAGAAATTACTTTTTTACATAAAACCCTATACTGAGAGGCTGCATAAAACATAAGTGGAGCTGGAATTATGTATTTTTCAGTATAAATTTTCTGAAGCAGATTCACACTTGGAAAATGAAGTCAATGCCTACAGTGTAATTACAAAGGATCAGCTGTGCACAAGAGGTAAGGAACTTTGTCAAAATATCCATTTCTTCCCCTGTAATTAACAACTCTGAGGCAAATTACCAGAACTGCTTACAAAGTAACAATTCAATGTATTGACAGTTATTGCAAACAACAAAAACAACACTGAACAATAGGACAGTTTAATCATTACTCTTCTTAAAAGTTACAGCACCTTTGGGTACTGAAAGTGAGAGGACATAAGGAAAATTATTTGTACTCTAATACCCCTAAATTCTATTTTTAAAGAGCAAAATAAATTTAAAAAGGGTGATTCATCAACTATAGCATTTAAAAACTAACAGAAACAAATGCAAAAGGTATTAAAAGGGATTTGTACTAGAATTGAATATGGAAATAAAACTGTATCATTTAAAAACTAACTCAAAATATTAATGCAAAAGGCATTAAAAGGATTTGTACTAGAATTCAACTTGGCAAATAAAAGGCTTACTTTATCCTTTAAAATCAACCCATTTGGTTTAATTTAAAATCATTATGTACTCAGTCAAGAATGAGCTCTATAAACAGATTCCTCATCAAGAGGCCCTTCTGTTACATACAAAATTCCAAGTTACAAAGTATTCTAGAGGCCAAATAACAACCCTACTACTAGTTAGGCTAGAAATAGGGTGTGAGGAGTGGCTTCTACAGAAACCAACACTAGCATAGATTCACTAATAAGTGATGGACCTACAATAATTAAACAGAGGGATACAAATCTAAAAGTGGTACTTTTGTACATTTAGATGCCTTTTCAACTTTGAAAACACAGAATTAATGAGTACTAATAAAATGAGTAATAAAATAAGTACTTAATGCAACTAGCACCAAAGAGTTTTTAAAAAGCTTCCCAAGGGGATTATAGTTAATACAGTATGGATTTAAGGGAGAACCTTCTGTCAATCCAGTTTCAAATAAATTTTTGTCAGATTAGAAAATTTCTAAGAGTTTTCCAGAACTAAAACCTAAGCAAATTTCCTTGGAAAATATTCAAGAAAAATATTAAACTTTTATCTATAATATATAAATTTGAATCTCATATAACCTGGAATAAAAAAGAGTCTTTATGACCTCTGTTGTGACAGCTCCCACATGGTGGTATCAGAGCATAACATCCAATTTGGGTGCCCACATATTGAAAAGGGTTCAGAAGAATGCCACAAGAATGACTGAAGCAACTGAAAAGTATGTTTTACAATGAGCACACCACAACAGAGAACCCGCTTAGCCTGTCAGAAAGAAGGCTAAGAGTTGAGTTCATACAAATTGAGAATAAACAGCTCTCTAAATCAAGAGTTGTAGCTATGCTGTCTCAGACTAGAAAAGGTCATAGGATTATTAAAAAAAAAAGCAAGCTGTGAAATTCACTGCCTTTTGGAAGTGCTCACAGGAGGAAAAACAAAAAGTTAAAAGGCAGCATTGTTTTGCAAGAGAAAATGAAACAGCAAAAGGAATGGAAAGAGCATTAAA
This sequence comes from Pithys albifrons albifrons, assembly GCF_047495875.1. NCBI lineage: Eukaryota > Metazoa > Chordata > Aves > Passeriformes > Thamnophilidae > Pithys > Pithys albifrons. Next base: position 11,418,200 of record NC_092458.1, read on the forward strand.
AGGGACTTCTGTCTCTGCCTGCCCTGTGCTATCTGTAGCTGACCAGAAGATGGTGAGAGCTCAGTCACCCAGAAGAAAAGCTTTGCTAGATGAGGATGCCTTAGTTAACCCACTGGAGTTATCACAAGAAAAACTGAAGCTGTCAGCAATCACACAGTATAAATAAAGATGACATGCAAATATACTGATGACAGCAACATTTCAAACCATACTTAACAACAATTGGTTGCATATTAAGGCCTTTTTTGAAAAAAAAAAAAAAAGAAATCAGCTAAAAGATGAATGTACAGAAACCAAGGGCAATACACTTTTTTCCTGAAGGCACTAGGCCAGCTGTGATTCCCTACACAAGCCTTTGAGATGCATATTCAAATGAATATTTATTTTTCCTCTGAAAATGATATTTAACAAAAAAAACACAGCAGATGTTATAAATTTCCCAGATGTAGGTTTCTGTCCTTAATCAGCACTCCACACTGAAAGTGTCCTGGCTCACTCTGCTTCTTACCAGGCACCGGTGAGCCACAGCCCATGAGCTGAGCCAGGTGCTGGCTCCCCTCTTAGTTGTACAGTTTGTGAGATTTTTCTACTAGGACACCGAGACCTCAAAATCTTTATGCCCATAAAGTCTGCGTTCATAGAGACACGGTTTTTACTTCAGAGTAGTACAGACTGTGACATTTATTTTGTAAGACTTGTCTGTGACATCATCTCAGGGTGGCTCTCACAGATTACAGCATCAACTGCATCCTAGTGCTGCACAGTTGAGGCTGTCAGAGTTGCATATGCCCCTCTGCTATCGCTCTGGACTGTCTGCTACTGCCAGCATCTGTGGGTGTACCACAGTATTATTTCTTATAGACACACTAAAACAAACACACAAACAATCATTATAAGGATGGTCAAGCAGGGAAACAACTTGCCTAAAGACCTAAATTAAAGAGCTTAGAGTATCTCAAATTCAGTACCAACCTTGCTTTGAGAAAGAGGTTGAACTAGTGTCCTTCTGAGCTCCCTCTCCACCCTGAATGAAACTATGACAGCTCATTTCAGTCACAACCAGCCTGGGCTCTGCTGACTCTTCTCCCCTGGTAACAGCACATATCATTTGATATATAAACTGAGTGCAGTAGAAAGCCCAGGTACCTTGGCAACTTCCTCAGATAACAACTACTGGAGCTCATGCTAAAAGCACACTGTCACTTCCAGTGACACATGACGTATTTATCCTCTTTTAGAACTTCTGCTGGAGAGCAGTTTCACAGAGCATGTCACCAAAGCGAAAAGGATCAACGACACCTTTCTATTTCTGTACAGAACTTCCACCCAGCCTCATGTCTCCCAAACTGCCAAACAACGGCTCTGCCAGCTCCCATGGACTTAGGGAGAAAAAACCTTACCAGCAGGCACCTGTAATCATTCTTTTGAGAATCATTCTGCTTCACCAGGTGTCCCTCCTAGCTCTCCTCCCCTCACACATTCCCCACATTGCTCCACTTTTTATATAGATCTGGTTCTTCTCATCCTCTATTTTACTGGTTCATCAGAAAATTCCAAGCTAAGAATAATTTTGATCCTGTTTTCCCTTCATGAATATCCAACACCCAAATCCAACACTAGATAACTGCCATCTTTCAGATTATTAAAGAGTTTATTATAAAGAAAAGATTTAAAAACAACAAGCAACAACAAAAACTACAGCCCAACTACAGGATATAATTTTAGTCTTAAGAACAACTACGGAAAAAACAGGACCCATGAACTGTTTTGTTAGTCCAAAGGCTAGTAAAGAATAAACCTAGACAGAATTGATGAACCCAATTAATTTAACCCAGTTTTGTAACATGCCTCTTTGGGGCAGAAGCTATTTTTCTGAAATCACTGAAAGAACCTTGTATGTGTGTCAAATCACAAATTCAAACACCCTTGTCCTGTAACCATTTCTATTTTATGACTGACTGAACCTGTATTTCTCTGACTCCATTGAAGGTAGGGATTGACTGTTTTGGAGGGTAACAGATGTGCCCAAAGGATCACAGACACATGAACAAAGGGACAGGGATTCACTTTGCTGAACCAAACTTTCTGCATTTCAGTTTAGAATAGAAGGAGAGAAAGACATGGCCACTGGACATAGAAAATTAAACAAATCATCCTCTGCTAATACCTCACTCAACAAATTACTATGAAAAACTAGACAAACTAGCTCAGACTAGATGCTAATTTCTTGTCTGTTCTCTGTTTCTAAAACACCTGAGCTCCAGGTTAGGATGCACTTTGGCATCAGAAGAGTCTGAACAGCTGGAGATGGTGTTCATGCCTGCCTACCCTGTAAGGCCCTTGAGTAACAGAGACCAAGAGGTATAGGAAACAGGAGAGCTGGAGACCACCCAATGCCAAGGAGATGCAGCAACCCTGGTCCAGTCAAAAGTCTCTGGGCACTCCTGCCTGTGAAGTGCTCACAGGGAAGGACTTCTCTGCCAGTCCTGGGCACAAGTGTTGAAGTGTTATGAGCTACTAGACAATTCTGCACCCAATGCTTCAGAGTTTATTCATCTCATAATTAAGTTCTCATAAGTACCCTTGAGTTAATTTGGAAGAGCACATGCACATGATGAGAGAAAAAGAATGATTTAGAAGAGTAAATACATGAGTATCATTAAAAAAGCAAAGCACTCCACAATCCCAGCAGTAGTAATCTTACAGTAATATCAGGTATTTTCTCAAAATGTAACTCTGTGGTGCAGGACTTTGGCACACATCAAAATACTGTGCAATAAATAATAATCCATTATAATCCATGTGGTTTACAGTATCTAAAGGGTACCTGCCACAACAGGGACTACGGAAAAGAAAATTAAATGTAAATGCAAAATTACTTTTCATATTCAAGCAGGGGCAAATCCATCAAATGAAGCTCAATAAAAACCACAATAAGGCTAAACTAATAGAGCTCCTCATCATTTCAAAGAACAGAATCACTACTTAATCTCTGTAGTGCAAAAAATATTTTAGTTTCTCACACTTCACCTTTTTAAGGAACCAGACAGTTATCACCAACAGGACATCAAGCTTTGCAAGTTTGGTAGTAACCACACAAAAAAATATATATGCACTAAAACATCTACTTTTTGGAACAAAGCAGAGAGGAATATTAAAATCTGATCCCATGTATTATCCTAGTTCACATTATTTTGCACCTTAATTGAAGTTAAAGGACCATTATTAATTCTGTCACAGAAAGAAGAGTCACTGAAGACCTTTTCAGAAACTTGGAGGGAAAACAAGGGTCACTCATTTTAAGCTGTGGAAAACACACAATTTCTAACAGGCTTGTTTCCTTCCTATTTTTATAACTAGAATATTAGTCATACAGCATAAAACATTACAACTGGAAATTAAACAATGCATCAAGTAAAGAGATGCAGATTTTTCTTAATGTTACAAAAAGATTTAAATGTAATCGTCAAGACACTTAACTTGCTCTGCCCTGGGGATCCTACCCATCATTCCCAGGAAAAGAGGTAACTACAAAAACTTCTTGAAAATCATTGGAAAATTATTTAGATTTTCCGTTGCAGGTTTGCAGTGAAGCAGCATCACATATGGTGGTGTCTTCTCCCCCAGATGCTTTTCACAGTTCAAAGACTGGCAATATCCTGGGATTTTTATTTCTTTGGGAACAATTCTTCAGCACATTTCTAAAACTATTACATTCCATGTAGTAGAGTGAAGGACTCAATTTAATCCATTCTGGGACTTATCTCCAAGTCCCAGTTGCTTCACTTCCTACTCTCTAGTCTAGTTTCTCACTAGAGAAATTCTTGGGGAATAGGAGCAGAAGAATACTAAATATTTTGTCCATTCAATTACTGAAGGTTTATAAAGAACAAAGAATTTCTCTAGCTTACCTAAATTCAATAAGGACAAGGCTGAGAAAAAATTTTAAATGGCAGTAAAAAAATCCAAAATGTTATCAGTGTCACATTTTCAACTGTGTTTCTTATTAGAGGCATCTTTATCAACTCCCTAATGAAGATAAACCAGAACTTCCAGTGGAACATACAACCATGTGAAAAATAGCTACAGACATAACTCCCTCCCCAAAATACACAACAGAGTCTTATGACACCAAACCAATTTTCAACAAACCCAGCTGAATAAACCTCACAACCATGTACCTAGGTCACATGAAACTGGTTCACTTTAGAAGTTAAAGACAACTCTTCAACTTTTTGAGTTCATCTGATATTTGGAAATGGGCTTTGCAGTTTTCCTCTGCCTGCAAAGCAAACTCCTCTGCACAAGACTTTCATTCAAAAGCAACTGATTATCCTACAAGAGCTAGATCTCAACCAAATGGAAAACAATAAGGTTTGTTTCCCTCCCATAAGGAATCTGGTTAAGTTTGCCAAGAAAAGAAGCTTGTTCAAAAATAAGAGAAAAATAGTTTGTGTTCATTTAGTCCCTCACCTAGCCACTAAAAAGTATTCTAGCTAACTCCCTGAGACAGAATAAAGAGCACAAACAGAGATACAATGACTAATAAACTAGTATATATCACTAAATTTATACTAAAGCACAGTAACTGTTAAAAGGATTTCATTCCTGCAAGATGAAAATACATAAAAAGGAAGAAAATCTTCTATCCACTGTGGACAGTTACTTTGGTTCATGCTTTCATCTTTTAAGTAGCTTCTCTTTGCCTTAAGAGATTTTTTAAAAATCCTGCTATTACTTATGCAGGTGCTTCTCCTAAAAATCTTCTGATTTGAATGCCAAATTACCTTGTGTGCCAGACAACTGCCTTTTATAATAAACAAGAATTATTTTTTTTATCCCTTTGATTTTTTTAATATCATCATTGAGTCTTTACTGAACAGATGCAATATATTCTGCTTTTAACATCTAGGTGCTTTTTCCTATGATATATAGAAACAATTATTCTCTGCTCAGCAGGTAACACATAGCATTACTCCATGGCTTGTCAGTCTGTTTTATGCAGCAAGTACACCCTAGAAAGCTTCTTTTATTTTTATAAAGGAGCTTTCAACAAGAAAAAAAGAACTGTATGAAAGGTTAAAGAGCCTTACCGACCCTGAATTGTTTAAAGTTTCACAGCTTAATTTCCAAGGTAACTTTTCTTAATCCCCTTTTTTGCTGTAAACATCATGGCTTTCAGCTTGGCCACAAAACAACTAGATGTAATGAACTAAATGAAGCAAGTGATTGGGAAAATCTAACATGGATTTACCGAGAGCAAATCATGCCAACTAACCTGATGAGCTTCCACAACAAAATACCCTCTTCGGTTGACACACGGAGAACAAGAGGATGCTGTTTACCTGGCCTTCAGTAAAGCATTCAACACTGTTACACACAGCCTTCTCCTGAACAAACTGGCAAGATACAGACTGGATGGGCTGTCTGTAAGATGGGCAGGCAACAGGCTCACAGGTCAGACTCAGAGGGTGGGGAACACAGGTTTTTGCTTAGGCTGGCAGCCTGTAACAAGTCATCCCTTAGGGATAAATACAGGGCCCCATGCTGTTCAACATCTTCATAAATTATTGGGATGATGGGATTGAAAGAACCCTCACAAGTCTGCTGATGACATACCAGAAGGAAGAGCCATCATACAGAGAGATCTGGATGGGCTGGAAGAGCGGAGTAGCAAGAACAGTATGACATTTAACAGACAAGTGAAAGGTGCTGCACATAGGACAACATAACCAAAAGCCCAGCACAGGACAGGATCTGTATGGCTGGGGAGCAGCTGTGCTCAAAGGGACCTGAGAGTCTTGGTGAACAACGAGCTAAAAATATGTTGAGAGTGTGCTACTGCAGCAATGAAGGTAAATCAAATCCCAGGCTGCATTCACACAGGAATTACTAGCAGAGATGGGAATGGGACCATCCCACTCTCCTCAGCATTTCTCAGGCCGCACCTGGAGTACCATGCCCAGTTCTTGTCCCCACAATTCAAGAAAGATGCAGACAGATGGAAGTGACCAAAGGGCTACATCCTTTGAGGAAAGACAGAAGGAGTTGAACCTTTTCTCCCTGGAGAAGAGAAGGGTCAGAGAGAACCTCACAACAGTATTCCAGTACTTAATGGGTAGGTACAAAGTGGATGGAGGCTCTCTCTTCACAAGAAGCCACCTGGACATGACAAGGGGGAAAAGGTACAAACTGCACCAGGGGTGGTTTCATTTCACCTCAAGACAGACATTTATAGTGAAAATGATCATTCACTGCAACAACTTCCCTAGTGATGTGGCAAAGATGCCATGACCAGAGGTTTTCAAATTGAGATTAGACAGGATTCTAGATAATTTCATCTAGGCTCCCATTCCCAAGAAAGTTTGGGCCAGATCATCTTTCAAGGTTCTTTCCAGCCTGAGTTGCTTTATGATTTTGTGACTGTCATTTATGACAGCAAATACAAAAAATTTTGTAGCTACTCTAGCTTTCTTCAACCTTCCCCCCCCCCCCCCCCGGAGATGCTGAAATCAGTGGGACTGTTCTAACTGTTCTTTAGCAGGTTTACAATATTGTCTCATGCCACTATCTCCTTTCACCTCCATTTTAACTTCTTAAAAAAGCCAAGAACAACATTCCAAATCACAGGCCATTTTCAACCACCCAAAGATTTCCCTTGGGTGATAAAGGTGTTATGGTAACCAAGTTTCCAAGGCTCTATAAGCCTCGTGGTAGCCTACCTTCAGAGATGCAATGATCTCATGTTTCTCAAATTTCTCTGCCTGAAGGAACTGAGACTAAAAACAAATCTGTGAAACAAACCAATGTGACTGAAATAGAGCAGAATGACATACTTTATCTAAGCTATTTTTAGAGAAATGTATTAAAACTTTCAATTCTTGTTAAAAATATTTTTCTTTCACATTTTTCCCCTTTTTTCTTTAGCAACTGCAGGTTGTTGCTATCCTCCTTCTTCCAAAGCAATTTATATCCAAGTGAATTAAAGAAATGAGATGTTATTTCTCACAAGGATTCTCATCCTAGAAATAAAACAAACAAGATACAGAACTACTTCACTACAAAAGCAGTCCACATTGTTTCTAGATCATGCATTAGCACACAAAGCTCATACAAATGTTTCATTTACTGAATGAGAAATACATCTAGCATGAGAAACAATATAGTCTTAATAAAAAGGTGTTAACAAAGGAAGGTTGGCCAAGTAAGATGCACATTATCTTTGATCCCTGAAGCAAAAGAAATCTGAGCTCAGCCAGCATGCACCAGCTAACTAGCATGGTCTTCTGAGTCTCATCTGCCAAACTTCACCAAGCAGCCTGGCTACTTAAAAAAAAAAAAAATTAATAGAAAAGAAAAATCAAGAGGGGCTTTTCCTGCCCAGTCCTGCCACAGGGGGCCATGGACTGCCAGCCTGGACTCCTTCCACACCACTTATCACCAGCTTTCAAAAAGGGACCACATGGTCCAGCTCACAGCTTGCTACATCCACTGCCTATGTGCTGCTCCTCCTCCTGTGCCCCCATGGGATGATGGCTGTGTGAGCCCCAGGGTAGCAGAAGGACAGCTGGGAAGACATTGGCAAGAGAGATTGTGCAAAGCACAAGAAAATAACACCTTACTCTCATCCTGCTAAGGCTAAACAGAGTAACAGCAATGAATCACTCAACCTCCACGTATCACCTTTCTTCAAGTGCTCATGTGAGCAAAACTCTGAGGTAAGTAAAAATCCTAGGGCTGGCTCCTGTCCAAAACTCAAAATGTAAAAGGTTCTCAACTGCCTGTAAATGGCATCCACATTTGTTTACAATTTCCATAAAACTTCTATTTTGAGGAAAAAATTATTCTTATTTTCTACTGTGATACTCTTTTATAATACATATTACTCAACAGTCATGCCTGTTCCCCTCCATGAAAATCTTTAGTAAGGGGCAGAGAATTTATACAATCTGAAGAGAAACCAGAGTATCCCTGGAAGTGTTCAAAAGACACGTGGATATGGCACTCATGGATATGGTTGGACTCAATGACCTTAGAGGTTTTTCCCCACCTTAATGATTCCGTGCTTCTATTCTATATTGCCATTATATACTATATATTCATACTATTCATATGTTGGCTCTTCTGAACTTCTAACTGCACAAAAAAACAAAAAACAAAACTTACTCATGGAGAAAATACAGTCTTAAACTGAAGTTATCGTCACATATTCTGCTTACTTATACTGTTCAGAGAAGGCAAGATTCTCCTTGAATTTTGTATACAAAAGGCATGTCCACAACTGAAAATCATCATTTCTCAAGATGCACTCCTTATAAATACAATATACAGCTTTAATATAACCCGGCTATGGAAGGTTACCGTGAAATCCATTAAATTACAGATCTGCAACCCTTATTAAAATCAGATTCTTCTTAAAACACAAACTCTGCTATACACATACAGTAAACTCCCTGGACAAAGCATTAAAAAGTTTCCCTTAATAGAGTTCCAGGCATTTTAGAATAAAAAATAAGTAAGGCACATAAGGAACAGAATAAATTCAATAAATACATTAGCAAAAGGCTGGGGTTTTCTATATAAGGCTGATTTTATATTTTTAAGATGTATACCTTGTCTTTCATCCTGAAATATGAAGGTTCATGACCTTCATGAATTGCTTTTTTTCTTAGCTTTTTACCTTCTGAAACAAAATCTATGTACGGGAGCGTCAACAAAATTCTAGAAAATAATTACGAAAATGCAAATTTGGGAAACCGAAATTCATGTTTTATTTGTATTTTGTAATAATAAATCAAATAATTGAGACACATTTTGCATGTCTACCAACAAATCTTTTACCAGTTTGTGGGGTTTTTGGTTTGGTTTTGTTTTAACACAAGGGAGTGCCTCTCCTTTCTCTTTCTACAGTTAAGGCTAAATATTGGTCTCCAAGCAATGTTTGCCTGAGAATCTTTAATTCAGTCAAGGAAGAACTCTTCCTTAAATCTTAAGAAGGAAAGAAAACTTCAAAAATAACAAAGCAGCAACTTTTTAATACAGTGTTATATAAACTTTTACATAATTCAGCACCTTGCTGAATAGAAAATGTTATGTGAAAGGAATCATCACTTTCAATAGATTATGATCAGGCTTTCCACACAACAAACCATCCTAACAGCATCGTCCTGAAAAACATGCTTCAGATATCATTAAGTCTGAACCAGAAAACAGATGCTTAAAAATACTTTTTTGCACTTCTAACCTTTTAGACTGCGCTGTTCAATTATGCATGCCTTTCTGAATATCAGTCTGGAAATAAAATTGAGCTCTAAGTATTGCCCAGAAGGAAAAAAATAAAGAAGGAAGAAAATTACACACCCTACAGGCATAAAGAGGATGTGGCTCTCCTAAGGCTGGAGCCCAGCACCGCCTGACAACGCGGCAGGAGAGCACAGGCATTAGAAAAGAGTTGCATGATGGGCAATAGTAATGTGCGAGTTATATGTTAAAAAATTCCTTTTTCCAATCATCTGCAGACAAAATAAACATATCAAGAGGGAAATGTAAAGCAAAACAGGACACTGATAATGGAATTTAAGTGGTCTTTATTTCTAGTTTTCAAAATAAACAAGCGCAGAAGTGAGAGATTGCCAAAACACTGAGCAGCCGGAGGACAACGAGAAAACAGTGCTATGATGGATCAAAACCTACGCAAAACATATTTACTAAGGTAACAGGAACATAATGCAATATCCTACAGCAATATTCAGAATAGATGAGTTAAAGAGGAAGGTTGCTTAAAGCTTTTTTAAATGACTGAAATCGCATCATGAGCTACAAATGAACAAAACTTAGGATGTCTAAAGAAAATATCCAACACATTTTTCTCTCTTACAACATCAGAACACAAGAGAGAGATCTTAGTGATGACATAAACATGGAGATAGATGCCAACATCAATGCAACTTTGTCACTGTTAAACCAAATGTCAAGTACGCATTGTTAGGTCTTAAGAGAGGAATTAAGCAGTGGAGCACACTTACACTGGTAAGAAAGAGGCAAACCTCCAGCATAGAGGGAATCCTACCATCAAATCTCATATATTTTCTGTCTCAGTACAAAAAGTCAGTCTGTATGTAGAAAGCTGCTACTGAAAACAGTTTGGAGAACCTACAGGACCACTGACTGAGCTTCAGAAATGAGAAGATCTTCACCTCACACAAAAGTGATTTTTAGAAAGGATGTTTCTGTAACCTTAAGCAGTGAGAAGTCACTACACTATCAGACATCTGATTACAGGGGGTGGGGAGGTGCTACACTCAAACTCAAAGACAAGGTGTCCTCCACATTTATACTTATTCATAAGTATATATGTTACAAGAGTCACTGTACATGCCTCACATAGAAACAGTCTACCGCTTGTGCCCGCAACACAAGTTTAAGTTTTGTACATATCAGATTTTTCTAGTGGTGATGCTCAATTTCCTGGGCTCAGTACAGTAAAAAAATCACTGGAGATACACAGATGTACAGAGGTGTAAAGAGAAAAAGAATACAACAGTATCACTCCACGTAGGACATGCCTATCTCAAACGGAAAATCAAAAAACCAGAAATCCCCACATCAAAACCCTTAAAAAAGCCATTTTTCAACAACTGGTATCTTCAGCACTGTCTGCACCAAGATTTTCTGCTGTGCAAGAAGGCACATGCTCAAACTGGATCAGTGCACATAGGTTGAGGGGTTTTTAAGCACATCTCTAGACAAGAATGCAAAAAACTCTAATACACGAAGAAAATATACACAGTCCGTGTCTCACCACTTACAGGTATGTTTGTTCGTTCAGGTTTCCTGAATGTTTGGTTTGTGTGGGTTTTTTTGTTTTGTTTGGTTTTTTGTTAGGTTTTGGGGTTTTGGGGATTTGTTTTGATTTGGTGGTAGTGCTAAGTTTTTTTCCCCTGCTTTGATTTTGTTTGAAATAGGCAATGCCAGTGTATTTTTGAATAATTTGAATGGACAGGGAGTCTGCATGGAACGCCTAACAAAAGCATTGATGTAATACAGCAAAACTTCCTGAATGCCCACATTCACTGTCCGAATTCAGAAGCAAAAGGGACACTGCCATCTTCTCTTGCTAAAGGATGAAAATTACAAATTCAGATTCCAGCAGACTTGCAAGATTTTAAGTGAAATAATGATAGCCTGTTAGTCAAATGGCTGCTAGGTACAAAGGCTTTATATACCTCTTACTCCAACTATCTGAATTATGCTTTTTAGAAAGGAAAAAAAAAAGTAATTTGGTTTGTATGGACTTTACAGTCCCCAGGCTTTTCTTCTTCTTCTTCTTCCTCCATTCTCTGCTCCCCAGGAAAGAGATTGTATAAAGGAAAAAGGAGCCTCAATTCTGGAGTCACTGGTCAGAGTCTCACAGAATCAGAATCACAGACTATTCTGAGTTGGAAGGGACCTGCAAGGATCATCAAGTCCAACTCCTAAGTCAATGGCCCACACAGGGGATTGAACTCCTCTGCATTGGTAGGAATTTAGCATAGTAGTAACTGCCTTTCATCAGCATCATAAATGATTCGGTATTACTTCAAACTTGACACATTTTAATGGTTTTGGTCTGTGATATGAAGTGACAACAATGGTTCTGAAGAACAGTTTTCTTTGGATTTTTTTTATTTCACCCTTGCACTTTTCAACAGATAGCTTTCAAAAGTATAAAAAAAATACATTAGGTAAAGCTTGAACTTGCTTATATAAGCAAAACCAAAAAAGCATAATACAGATTTGTTCTCTTTTAACTTACTAACTGAACAATAACTACCTAAATAACCTCACAAAATGCTTCCCAGAAAACACTTTTTACATGTAAGCAAAAAAAAAAAAATTGCAGTCTCTCTTTGAACATTATCTCTCTTGACTATTTACAACCCTTATGGTTACTCTCTTTCATGTCGTATTAAATTCAAATTAACAACCCAGGCATCTCAACAAACCTCTTCAATTCACACTATGGCCTGCTGAAGCTGCTAAATGCCTTAAAAAATCACACATAAAGTTACTAAAGTATGGAGAGGAGCAACAAATGCAAACTCCTAGGGAAAATGAGGCAGATACTATGTCATCTAGGCACTAGTCTGCATTTATGAAGTTAAAAGCAGACTGAGTAACCAGTATCTTCACTGACTTCCTTATTTGTAAGACCAGTTTTGAATAAGGACAATGAAATAGAGATATATCTGAATGGAGTTTCGAATATCCTTGGCCAACAAAGGTAAAGAATAATCCCTGCCTGATAGGACAGAAAGCATTACCTTACTCTTAGGTGTTTCCTACACTTATACACACATTTTAATTTCAAAACATAATTCTTTTATAAGGACTCAGCACAGCTTGGAGACTTAGACTTGCCACAAAACACAGAAAACTGCAAAGGCTTGAGGGAAACAAACTCAGTGACTGAGTCAAGCAAGGCAACAGCATCCCATTGTATCGCACTGTTTGGAGGCACTCCTGTGCTTTTGTGAGAAAACAGGCCTGGAGAACAAAGGCCTGGAGCACCAGGTGCTCTAGGGTCCCACCAAGTTGTTTTAGCCTTGGTCCCAAAAGTTAATGAACTTTACATAAGGTTCAAGTTTCATAACGGCATTCGGAGCTCAAAGAACATTAGTACAAATGCCATTAGTAGTGAAGCTGGTGCCCCCTAAATTCCTTCAAAATGATACTGAAATCAGGAGTTAAATTCATCATTTCTGGTAAGGACCTCACTCTGGTGTTGCTCCTCCTTTCTGCATCTTCTTAGAAGCTTCCTGTCTTAGTTACTATCACTTGCAGCTACATGGGAAAAAGAAAAGGAAATTGAGAGCCTCTACTTCAAGAGCAGGTGAATACTATTTGCTTCTTTCTCTACAAAGACCAGATACTGATAATAAGAAGTTCTATTATAATTTTTTCAAACTTCTGGCTTCTTTGGAGGATGGGGAAATTACACACTACAGCTATCCCATAACCCCCCAAAAAACCCAAAACCAACAGTAACAACAAAAATCCAAATTAAAAAAGGACATAATTGTCAAACAGTCTGTAAGACTTCAGTGCTACAAAAAAAAAAAAAAAAAAAAAGAAAAAAAAAAAAAAAACCAAAGGCACAATTCCAAAGCAAGAGGCCCAAACTCTTTTCCTGAACTGACATATAAAACCTCCAGAGAACTCCTGATTTACTTCTAGGTGGATTCAAAGTCTGAGCAGTGGGACAGACATCTGGCAGAAAAAGAAGTGTCACTGACTAACTTTTAAACACTCCTTTAACTGTTCACTGGTGTCTTTATGGATATTCTCAATACAGATGCGTAAGTATATATAATATATATTAGACATTTTTCTTATTTTAAAAAACAAATGTACTTTTCTAAGAATACAAGACCATAAAATAAAGATTTTTGGATTTGCAAGAGGATGGTGTAAATGTATTACCCAAATGCTGTTCTCATCACGTGAAAATGTTTGCTTTCTTTTGAAGGTCCTAAGAGTTTTGCTTAATAAAGCAAGTCAAGGAAATAAAAAGATGATTGGATGATTCTTCACTGATAAAACATGGGTCTTTTTTGCTGAAACTGCACACATGGAATAAGATTCCCCTCTTCCTCTAATAACTAGCTGACAGTAAAAAAACTGCCAAGGCTTTCTGCAGTATGTTACCAATACATTAAAAATGCTGCTGCTAAGACAAGCATATTTTTCTCTCAAACATTTTTTTCATTTTACAGTATTTTACTCTCCACCATACTGTGGTCAAGTGCCTTCACTTATTTTCCTTTTTATGGAAAGGGAGAGTACACCCTTTTGGTTGAGGATCCCATCAATCAAGAAGAAAATTAGTATTTAAACAACATTAATTTAGATCTCTTGATGTCTCACCCTATACTTCATGAAGTTTACACTCATCTTATGGAAAACACAGAATTAAAATATTTTGCATCAGATATAAATCATTCCAGTAGTCTGAGGGAGTTATGCTACAGTCTTAAACATAGGAGTATATATGCACTATTATACTCATCTCAGTTTCAGCCTCCTCATATTAACCCCTGCAGCAGCACAATACAAATACAGGCATTGTCACCTCATCAGGTCTTCATCATTCCTATTCTTGTCTTTCATTAAGCAGTACCAACCATGGTGCAAGGAATTCACTGAACAAAACTGCAAATAAGCTTATTCTGCTATTATTAAAATATATTCTTTATTACATTTTATAATTACCATGCCTCTCATCTTTCCCAGAGTCCTGACTGTTCATTTGAAGCCTGGCAGTTACTAAACCATTGGAATGTTTTAGACCAAAGACTGTTACCACATATGATCACATATTTTTATATAAATATTTTATTGAAATATATTTCATTGAAAATAATTAGCAATTTAATTTTTCACAAATACTGAGGAATAACATAATATGCAAGAGAGAGAGCTGCAAATCCCTAAGATTCTCCTGCTGTTACATTTATTTATTTTTATTCACAGAATCATATAATAACTTAGGTTGGAAAAGACCTCCGAGATCATCAAGTCCAACCTATGACCTAACACTACCATGTCAACTAGATCATGGCACTAAGTGCCACATCCAGTCTTTTCCTTAAACACCTCCTGGTACAAGTGAGTCTACCAGATCCATGGGCAGCCCATTCAATGGCTAATTATCCTTTCTGTGAAGAAATTCTTTCTAAATCTCCTTCAACCTAAACCTTCCCTGGCACAGCTTAAGACTCTGTCCTCTCATCCTATCACTGGTGCCCGGGAGAAGAGGCCAATCCACACCTCGCTACACCCTCCTTTCAGGTAATTGTAGAGAGCAGAAAGGTTTCCCCTGAGCCTCCTCTGCTCCAGGCTAAACAATCCCAGCTCCTTCAGCTACTCCTCGCAGGACTTGTGATTCAGACCCTTCACCAGCTCCATTGCCCTTCTCTGGACTCACTCCAGCACCTCAATGTCCGTCCTGAACTGAAGGGCCCAGAACTGGACACAAGATTCGAGGTTGGCCTCACCAGTGCTGAATACAGGGAAAGAACCACTTCCCTGGTTCTGCTGGCCATACTATTTCTGAGACAAACCAGGATGCCACTGGCCTTCTTGGCCACCTGGGCACACTGCTGGCTCATGATCAGCCTCCTGTCAATCACCTTTCCCCAGTTCCTTTTCCGCTGGGCCACTCTGCCCCCAGCCTCAGCTCTGCATGGGGTTATTGTGGCCAAAGTGTAGGACCCAACATCTGATCTTGTTGAACCTCATACCTTTGGTCTTGACCTATCCAGATCCCTCTGCTGAGCTTTCCTACCCTCCAGCAAATCAACATTCTGACTCACCTTATTGTTGTTTGCAAATTTGCTAATGGTTGACTTGATTCCATCACTAAAGATATTAAAAATTACGGGCCCCAACTATGATCCCTGAGGGTCACCACCAGTGTGGGAGCACCAGTAGGATGACAACAGGATGCCCCATCATTCACCACCACTCTTTTGGCCCAGCCATCCAGCCACTTCTTAACCCAGCAATAAGTGGATCTGTTTAAAGCATTGCTGCCAGCTTTTCCAGGAGTATGCCAGAGCATTGCTGTGGATGAAGGCATAAATCCAAGTACTTTTAAAAAAATATATCTAACAATCATTTTGATACACCTCCATGTTCCCAGGATGTTTCCTTTTAGTAAGCATAAATACTATTCTAATCTATCACTGTTATGAAATTCTGCCTTGTCCATTTCTCTGGCCATGCACACATCAATGATGCACAAGACAAGACTGGCATGAGTGGCAGTCAAAGGAAGCAGGAAAGAGCCCAGTCTACAGTGTAGGAGGCTGGGATGGGCAAGAGAAGCAGATATAGGATATAATACAGGCTAGATCGCAGCATTAGAAATAAAAAATACAAAAACACAAGGATAAAGAACAGAAAATGAATCACCTGGGAAGTACTGCAGTTACCTACATTATCTGTACTTGTTTATAGACTGGGAGAGGAACAGATAGGTACTCATGATGATGAATCTGTGCAAGCAGGTAAGAAGAAAACTGAAAAATAAAGTTTCCAAATAGTTTTAACAATAAAGAAGAATCCTTTTTCTTTACTTGACATTCTTTGTTAAGCAAAATTCTTGGGGCCTCCAAAAGAAAGCAAGCATGTTCATGTGATGGGAACGTTGTTTGGGAAATACATTTACATTCCAAAACACCAGCAGCCTTCTGCTCTGCCCTTATGCCCCAACTGACTGATGCCCCATCACTTCAGATTTGCAGTTACAGTAGACAACAAAACTTTAACCTAACATTTCACAGCTCACAAGACCTCATTTCAGATAAATGTTCTAATATGCACTAATTTGGTATGCATATTTAAAGTTTGAATACATTATTTCTTGATTTCAGGTCCTACATTTCACATAAGAAAAGGAACTTTTAATCAAGTGTATTTCTCTAAATGCCACCATTTGAACTTTACTCATTTTTCTAAATGCTTTTATACCATTATTTTCCATGGTCTCACACTATCTAAGAAGTTTACCTTGGCATCTGTCAACTTTTGCTTATGTGCCTTTCATTAGATACATTTATCTGGAAAATTTCACATACTTCTCAGGCTTCATAATATAAACTTACAGATTTTAAAATCATTACCCTATGAAAACAATTTTCTTTTTTGCCTTTTCTAACAATCCTTTGTGCAAGACACCAAAATACAGTAAAACACATAACCCTGCACAATAAATATGACAAAGGAACAACACCTCATCGATATATATGTGTCTAAAGGCAGGGGTGCCAAGAAGACTGAGTCAGGCTCTTCTCAGTGGTGCCAAGCAATAGAACAAGAGGGTATAAACTGGAACACAGGAAGTTCCGTATGAATATGAGTAAGAACTTCTTCATCATGCAGGTGACCGAGCACCAGCACAGACTGTCCAGGGAGTTCGTGGAGTCTCCCTCACTGCAGATATTCAAGACTCATCTGTACACAATTACATACAATGTGCCCTAGGATGACCCTGCTTAAGCAGGGAGGTTGGACCAACTGACCCACTGTGGTCCCTTCTGACCTTACCTACTCTACGATTCTGTGATGATGTTTGTATGTGTACAACTCCTGAAAAAAAACCAAGTTTGATTTCTACTTAATGACAATACTGCTGCACCCATAGTAATGGTCTAGCTATGAACAAACAATGATTGTCATTCTCAAGAGGATGACTATAATGTGAAATAAAAGACTAAGCATAACTGTGATATTTTAGAACAGTCATCTAAAGGGTAAATTTTGAGAGGAAATTGTTAAGGTATTATATTAATGTAACAGGAAACTAGATTAGAAGGATCTATCTCCATAATTACCAAAGGAAGGAACTAACAAATTCCTAGTCCTATGTTTCTATATAAAAGTATTCATTAACAGTGTATTAAAATGCATTCCTGTATAGGATTCATTGCTATACAGCCTACTCCCATAAGGGAAGACTGTTGATCATAAGGAGTAACACAAAGACATAAAAGTGTATTTTCCAACATACCAGATTACACTTTGGGGGGTGGGAACAAGGGTGGGGGGAGGGAAGGCTGGAAAAGACACAATAGAAGAATTTATCAATCTGCTATTCTGTGAATGGATTATACCTACCAAACGGCACCACAAACTGAGGAAAACACTCAGAGTTAAAGCAGACATTTATATTACAATATTGACAACCAGTGATTTTGAATTGGAACAGTTAGGGTGAAATCACTGTATAGAAGCCAATAGCTCACAACAATAGTAGAAAACTAGATCTGGCATTTTGATTAGCAGTTGTTGATGAAGCCAATTGGCACTGACTGAGACAATTATTTGATTTTTTTTTCCCTTCTTACCAAAAAGTGTTCTTCAGTTGGTCAGTTCTTCTGGGAAAAAAAATTCCTTGCTATCATTTGAATCTAGCAAGCATCCATCTGAATAATATCAAGAAAATAACTGAGCCAAAATATTGAATAAATAAACAGCCATAACAACATAAAGCAACTATTTAGTACTCCAGGTATATCAGCATGCATTTTATTCTTAGCATGTTTTCCTAAGCTCTACAGAACAACTGGTAAGCCTTATCAAAAGCAGTAAATGTGAAATGTGGGGTTTGGTTTGGTTTTGGTTTTATTACTTGAGGAAAAAAGTGTGTTTTTAAATCTCAGCTTAGGTGTTATTCCTATGACTCTTCAGGTGAGTTGATTTACTAATGAACCAAATGAATACTTGTAGGGATGCACCAAGAAGAAAATACAAGTTCATTTTGCAACACAAAAAACCTTGGTAGAAAGAACAGCAGAAATTAAGAGTCAAAAGTATTTTCAGTTCTGAGTTATTTCACTATTATTATATATCTGGTGATAATCTGGCATTTATCTTTTAAGTTTAAAATCCTAGATTACAAAAAAAGTATGTCATGGCCACCGATTTTTTCCCCCTTTGTATTTCCCATGTCTTTTAACAGATCAAAAATGCAACATTTATTTCACATCTGAGAGAGGAGCAAATTTGTGAAAACACTGTCATTTCCCACTTCTGAAACATACAGTAAGAGATAAGGGCTGATTACACAGTTCGCGTTACAAAACTTCTGTTTTCTTATCTGAAAGTAACTCTGCCATGAAAAAACCTGAGTTTTTTCTTGAGAAGATGTCACAATTGGAGATTGGGAAATTTTAGGAAATACTGCAACATTTTTATCCCCAGCCTATAGAGGCCTTACAAGAAGCAATGTTTCAATTCAGCTTATTCTTTAAGCTAGATTTCAGTCTCTTCCACTACATTCGTGAAATTTAATTTTAGTCATGATGCTGCGATTTGCAAACAAATCTCAGTTGATAATTTGACTGCCAAATTTCACAACTAAACATTCAGAGACTTTATGTTCAGTGACGTACAATTCTTGTGATTCATCACAAAAAGACTACAAAAAACAGAAAGGAAGGAAGATTACCGATGTTTCTTAGACATAAATACCCCTAAGAAAAATAAAAATTAAAAAAAAAAACAAAGAAAAAAGAGGAAAAGGAAAGAAAAAAGAGGGAAAAACAAAAATATTTTTTTTTAAAAAGCACACGCACACAAACCCCCCAAAAAACCAACCCCCTCCCCAAAAACAAAAAAAAAAAGGTCAAAATCAAACCAAAGATAACAGCTCAAAGATAACCTGACAGCTCATTGCACAAGACTGGCCTTGGTTCCTCAGTACAGCTCCTCCACTAGAGCTATGCCAGGCTCATGTACTACAATTCTGGCACAAACATCAGCATCATTCTTTTTCACCTTCCAAAGTAACAGGATCAAGATCTTCCTTATCTTATTAGCACCCAACTGTAAACAAAATGCAATGCTGTCCTCAAAGCAAAAGGTATTGTGCTCACAGATCTGCAAATCACCTTAATGGCAGTGGAAGACTGCCAGTCCCGAGCTGCACAAATAATGGAACTCACCAAGCTGAAAAATGAGAAATAACAGGGCTGGCTATACAATTGAAGGTGGGACAAGGCAGACAAAAAGATGACTTTGACAACATGAATGACTTTGTAAGCCAAGGCTTACTCCTTTTCTTTCTTAAGAAATTCTAAATATTTTCAAGGTAACTTGCACTTAAAGAGTTACCAACCTAGAAATGTACTTAAAAGGAACGCCCACACATAATGTTACTATGTCCTTAAAACAAACAGCTACAACAAGTTTCAGGTAGAAAATAAATTACATTTAACAAACTTAAACCTCACATGATGAAAAAGTAAGACAGCCTGAACATAAATTTTCGGTAGAAATTCTTAAGGGAGCCTTTAGAAACCTCAGGAAGACCCCTAAATTTCACTCTGTCTTATGTACCATCATTAACCATCACAAAAAAGACCCAAAAGCTACAACACGTGCTTCTGTGTGCATAAATACAATGTATGTGCCCACCAGATCAAAGTGAAGCCATCAAGAAGAACAAGGCCATTCTGAACACAGCATGGACACCAGCTGACTTCATGAAGAGTTTCACTGGTCTCCAGAGCTCGCTCATCATTTCCTCACTGTTTCACTCACTTCAGAGCGCTTTTGCTACAGGTAGACCAAGGAATGTTACGTATTTCCACGTACATTTTGTCCATACATTGTTAATGCAGCCCTGTACATGCACACAGCCCTTCAGAAAGGAATATTCTAAACAAATTAATGTAATGTGCAAAACATAACAAGCCCTGTTGCCTGCCTCGTGCTTTCCTTTTAAGGATGGAACACTGCCAACAGCTTGCATCAACATAGCCAGGCCAGATAAAGAGTAAGTTCAACAGAGGTAAAGGTTCAACAAGGTAAAGCAAAAAGAAAAAAATCTCCTCTGTGGTGCTCCTGCTTATTCACAAGGCTGTTGTTCTCTCCAAAGAGCCTTGGCTGGTTGCACTCCAGCTCCTTGCTCCCTCGCCATGTGATGAATGCCCCAGCGCAGGGCACAGGGCTAAGCCAGCCTTGCCAGCACCAGAGCTCCAATCCAGCTCTGGATCAGCCATTCAAATCCTTCCTATCGTGAGAAGCCTTCTCACTTTTTCAGTTTCTGAGATTAGCTCAGAAGGAGTACAACTGTTTTAGGTCTGGAAGGTGCTCACGGTGGTTTTGTAAAGTCAAAACCGCATTTAAAGCTCTTGAAAAGAAAAGAACAACAATAACAACAATCAAAAAAATCCCAGAGTCTCCAAGCACTTTGTTGTTCAGAAGGACTCCTTCAATTAGGCACTTTTGCAATTTACAGTAGTACTCCAGGACTTACTTTTGGATTCAGCAATAAAAATCTCCTATAGCTATTTAGATCTATAGTGGATGGCTATGTCCATTCACATTAAAAATCTACTGGTTCTTCCACTGACCTCATCTCTCGGGTACGGAAGCTATTATGAAAGGCCTACACTGCAGCTCATTTCTGTCACAACATTAATGGCTTTTCCATTTTCAGTGCCTTCCCTTTTCTCTCACCTAAAAGATTCTCTACTGCATGAATAAGTAAGCTGAAATATGGCACACATTAGCAATTTCAGATATTTGGAAGATTTTTTTGCCCTCTCACCCCAACATCATAGGTGTGGGGAAAAAAAATTTCAAGAAATAACGAAACGCCTTCCTTTTGCTTCTTGGAAAACAGACCTCCCAAAAATCCTGATTTTATAGTTTGGTTTTGTTGCTTTTGTGTTAATGAACTCCAATAGCAGCACAAAAGAACAGTTCCGGTTTCCTCTCATTCATACACCAAATTCTGATCCACTTCATGTTTAAACCACCACTGACAGCTCAGAGGGCCACCATCACCCACCAAACAAGCACCTGAAATTTCTATCACCTGTAGATAAAGACAACTGGCCCTGTGGAAATCCGTATCAGTGGCAGGGAGGGGAGAGTTGTACAGAGGAAATGAGAGGGGTAATAACTTTTTCCCAATTTTTAATACAGGAAACATACAGAGAAATGCACAACATGAAAAAAATAAATTGAGTTTTGGAATGCAGCCAGAAAATGCCCATTAAATAGCTGAACATTTCACAATCGTTTTACTGTTCAGTCACAAGCAGTAATGAGATTAGCTTTCACCTAAACTCAAAATAAGCACTAAATCCATGGTCTGTTGTTTGACTGTTCAAAAACCTGTTATCTGAACACCATCTGAACACCTCCTCCTATGGGTAAAACAAGGCTGATTTGGCTTCACTGGAAACAGTGCTTCCTCCCAGTGACCACACACATACTCACTGGAAAGCCTCATACCGTGGACTGCACAAGGCCAGTGGCTGCTGGGAGACTTTAGCAAGCAAACATCATGTCAGAAGCCTTTACTTCAACAGCAACACAGCTCCTCAGCTCTCTGCTAGTTATAACCTATGCTCTAATAATGTTTCATAACAGGTTATCCCTTTCCTAAGAGCCTTTACATTACTGTCTATCTTTAAAATTTCCACTTCTTTCAGTTCAGTAGGTACACAGTAAGCACGTAGCGCATAGACACCTTCAGGATGTAGTAGTGTATTTATTCCATAAATAATTACGTATAAACAAAAACATGAAGGGAGTGTCTCTATAAATCAAACACACAAATGTCAAAATGATTGCTTGTATATTAAACAGATATACCATGCCAAGTAATTTTGGTATTCTCAGGCATCTTCCCACAGGGTAAAGAGTTATCAGCTACCTTAGGAACACAGTTATTTTTAATGACAGAAGGTCATTTAAATATTTGAGAAATACATTGAAAGAAATATGCACTTTGGTAACACTAAAAACTTTAATGACTCCAGATCAAGTTGTCTAAATAGTTTCATTGTAATACTCACCTCCTCTCCCAAAGTGTGATTCCAAATGCAAACCAAACAAACAAAAAACAAACCAAACAATCAAAAAAACAAACCAAACAAAGAAAAAAAATCCCTCCCACTCATCTCTAAAAACCCACTCAATAACTATTTTTGAAATTTTTGCTTAGAACATGTCAGGGAACAAATGGGAATTTGGAGTTGCTAAAGGAGTGCCTTGGCCACTGCACCATGCTGTGCTAGCAGAAAGGCTCTGTTGTTTCCACAGTATGAAATGCATGCAATATTCACAAACAGGTGAATTTTAAAAAAATAAAATAAAAATCTGGCTTTAAATCAGATTTTTCAGCTCAGCTACCAAAAGAATTCTTGCACAGCTCTTATTACAGGGGGAAAAAACAAGCTAATTGAAATAGTGGTGCATTCTAATCGAGTTCAACATTTTATTTCCTTCAGTTTTCAGTAATGAATCCTACTTTTTATTTATAAAAATACCAGATCAAAAACACACTTAGCAATTTTCTATTACCTGTTTCACATAACTATACTATAATATTCCATTTGTATCACCACACAGTTGTTACTGCTACTTATGAGAGGCCAGCTACAGATGTAGGGGTGATTCAAGAAGATTTTGAAATGAAATAAATCACACATCAGACTCCAAGAGAAGACAAAGAGAGGGAGAGAATGACTAGATTGAATATTCACTGCAATGAATCACAGGCAACTGACTCTTCCCTATGAATAAGCAAATAACCCGAATGTTCTTTAAATGTTTGGTTTTGTAAAATACTGGAGGAGTTGAGGCTCTGCTAATCTCTACAGAATAATAAATCACTTAAAATCCAAGTTTGCAATGGAACCTTCTATTTAAAAGAGCTATCCACAAATCACATTACTTTTGGTAAGCCTGCAGTGATCTTTCCACAGTACTTATAGTCAATGCAATAATGAACTAGATTATGTCCAAGCACTGAATTGTGCACAAAATCCCATCATAATATCTTTGTCTCATTCTCCAAAACCCCTGTCTCCTGCAATTGCTTTGTACAAATTTGCTGAGCTTTGTGAATTAGTGGCAAGTTTGCCAAACAGCTTTGTCTCCTCCACAGAACAAGATCCCACCTTGAAACAGAGGTCTGACAACCTTGAAGAGCTTCAATCACCGTGAAGACTTCAAAGAGCAGACAACTCATCTCTTTTTCCACTCAAAACAAAACTGTAAGTAATTATATCCTTTGTTACTGAATTACCTAGACAGCTGAGAATATTTTCTTATAAATTAAGGCACATCATCTTACAATTGCATCCAAGGCCTTGCTAAAAGACATAACCCTATTACTTCGTAAGAAAACGTAGAATTTCTGACGTAACACCATTTCAATAAATGCTGCATAATATGAGTAGAAAAATATGCTAGCAAATTATTACAATACAGTGTGACTACGGACTTGCACACACAGTACAAGATGCACTCAGCAACATTTACCTTTGACCATAATTCATACACTAAATACACCAAGTCAGTTTTACAGCAGTCCTTTTGCAGGGTGTGCTATAGCCATGAGACTCCAGTGGATAACTAATCAAATATTCATTGCCAAATACTTGCTCAGCATAGAGAAACAAACACCTAATAACCATATCAACAGGAAAGAACAAGCAGTGGAAGAACAAACCACACATTCTAAGGTACCAAGAATGGAAAAGCTTAGCCAGGAACCAGATATCAAACTTGCCTTTCACTCCCTAACTAAAAGCATAAACAACTCTGTGCTGACCAGATGCAACTCACGCTTCAGGGGGGAGCAGCCAGAAAGAAATACTATTTTTATCAAGCAACTGTTCTTTCAAAATAAGTGCAATGCAATAGGACATGCATACCCACAGAAAACACATACAACTTCAACCACAGCCAGGCCCAAGCAGGCTTTCATCCTGCTCCTTTCCATGTTCATTCCCTTCCTCCTTACAAACACCTAAACAAGGAATAGCAAGACTAAATGGAGAAATAAATACATTTTAAAAAGCAGCTATCACACAAAACAAGATATCAAGTACAGCTTTACAGCATGTAAAGATGATTATCATGGCTAAGCTTCACGAATGAAGATTTGGGAAGGACTCTGATGCTCCAATGGAAAATGATTAGCAAATTACAATGTAGCAGGTTAATAAGTTTTCAGTACCCTTTATAGCCACCTTCTGATGGGAAGTCAACACTTCTTAAAAAGAGGTATTTGATTATACATCTCTTTGATTGTTTTGGCTTAACTTTCCAGGCAAGCTGAGAAGGTTAAAGAAGAAATCATGCATGAAAGACAGCTTGCGAAAAAAGCCACTTCACTACAGACGGTATCAATTTACCATATACTTAGTTTTGCAACTTGAAATAGATGATAAAACACACTGAGATTCTGCATTGGGCACTTCATTTTTCTGAACTGAAGCAAACACATAGCCCTTGCAACTCATAAGGGTTCATTCGCTCCCAGGAGGAGCTTAAGCCAAGACCTCAGCTCTGAGGCGTAGAGGGGTAGAATAGCTCTTTGCTCCATCTAATGGTGAAAGGGAATAAGCATTTCCATAAGGTTTAACTTAGCTACCTGGTAAAGTCAATCCAGGGCAACTGGTGCACATTAAGTCATAGTGGAGCAGGTTTGGTCTGCGGTGATAACACAGGTACACAGAGCTGCAGAGGAGGCAGAAGCAGGCACAGGCACGTTCCTGAACAAGGCAGGTCACACAGGGATTGCTGGTAACTGCTGCTGATGTTAGCTCCCAAACCAGGGGCTGGAGTTTGTTCCCATGCCTATCTCTGCTATCCAGACCCTGTGCCAGCACTGGCTGCATGTGTTGGACCTCCTGCCACAGGAAGGTGGTGAGGTGAGGGCAGGTGAGCTGGGACAGGGTCAGCAGGACCAACTTGACACAACAGCACTGGGCAAAGGCTGAACACCTCCTGCGGCCAAGCAGGGTGTGCTCTAGCAACGCAGACATCATTATACTGATCAAAGGTTCCCAGTGTTTTTCCACTAAAGGACTATCAATGACCTCTTACACTTCAGGCACCTCAAATGGGAAAAAAACACAATTTCTATAAGAACTAAGAACACAGTGGTTCCAGAGGGCTTCTGAACTACTGTAAGAGTCTCTAAGTACTGTCCAAGTCTGTCTCTTGTGACACCTAGGGGCTCCAGCAAGAGGCTCACATAGCACCACCTTTGGGAAGAACCCACAGGTTTAGAGAAACTGAATGTTTGTTCTCACACGACGGGTGCTATGCTGAGCACCAGGGGAACACAACAAGGTTGTTTAGCTCCTTGCCAGACAATCAGACCAGAGAGCGGAGAGCACTGTCACCTGTAAGACTCCACCTTCATACCCTGAGCACAGCACTGTTGACACGGAACTCCACACGCTGCTTATTTCATGATGACCACATTCACATTTCCTTCACAATTCAACAACTCCTGAACAGACAGTAAAAATATCTTGTTAATCATTTCAAGAATTTAATTAACTTGGAAGTACTAAATCTTGGTGTAGAGATGTTTTGCGTTTTTATACATCGATGTTCAAGGGAAAAAGACTTAAAAAAATAAAGTAATTCAAAGTACTCAACTTGCATTACTTTAAAAAAGATCAATTTTCAGAAAATAAGGAGCAGCAATTCCTTCTCAAAAATTAGATCTTAAAGTAAGTCAGGCACTCAAAATTTTCTAGTCAGTTTGGAAACTTTATTTTATAAGCAGAGAGAGATTTCAGTAGATGTGAATTGGCAGGGGAAAAAAAATCCAAATCAAAGGAGAATTTTTTTTTTAACCTGAAAAAAGACAAGATGCTATTTTACCCAAGATAACCTCCCTTCAAGTCCACTAATGCAGCACAAGTTTATTCAAATATGTCCTAAAGATAATTGCATCTGTATGTAAAGACAGTTGGATTGCTCTGCAGGTACAGAAGGTATGTTTTACTCTAATTCCGTATGCCATCTGGAAATTTTATGATCAGGTCATCTTCTGGTAATTAATACCTAAATTAGGCCTAGTTTTCTAAAAAATTCAGTATTTGCATTATTAAAAATAATTAAAGCATCTCAGCTCAGCAAATTGCATTTACTTTGATTTTTATGAAAATTTGCATATCTATTTTACATACATTTATATATAAAAACATGTTTACTGCCCAATTCCTGCTACACATGCCAAATTCCGTAACCCTTAAGGCAACATCTGTAAATGTTAACTTGATAAAAGCAAAAGCAATGACAACTTATCTGAAAATGTTTTCTCCTGATCTATCTTGCTGTGAATGTGCAATTCATCCTCTTTGCAGAGATCTTGGCCTCTTATTCCACCATCTTGGAATGTAACACGAAATACTAAACATGAAAAAGTGTGATTTTTTTTTCTTTATTTCATGCACAGATGCATAATGTGCACTGGTTTAATAAAAAAAATGCCTTCAAAATTTGAATCAGATGGAATAGAGTTAGGCCTGGCATTTTCCTTTCCCTCTGATGCATTGATGCTTGCTGGGAGTTTAGCTCACATAAGAAATAGTTATTGCTGTCATACCTTCACACAGTTAGGACATATAACTTTTCATTTAAACTGAGAAAAAACACAACCAAAGGTGAACTTTCACTGTCATCCCGCAACAGTCTTAAAAAGCTTTATACTGCCTTTACCCCACTTCCCTAGAACTGCAGAAGCATTTTTCCTAAATTTCATAATTTCACTCTTCATTTAGAAACATGGAAGTAAACAAGCACACACACACAATCCCCACTGTATGAGAATACTTTGAATTATGTTCCTATCACTACAGAAATAAAGCTGTTTAGAACTACCAGACACATATATTCAGTACCCTGGCATCAGTTTGAATAGTTATATAAAAATAAAATAGGTATAAGTATCCATTATGAAATGAGAGTCAAGACTGAAAGCTACTTAGTACAAGAAGAAAAATCCTCTACTGCCACACCACAGTGTAAATAAGAGGAAAAAAGTCCACATTTGGTGGCCAAACATTTCAGGATTTATCTACAGATAGCTAGACTAAATTCCTTCTGACAATAATTAATCATTAGGTCTTACAGTTCCTATAATGTACTGGTCAAAAGAAGAGCAATTCAATTTGTCTAGAGGTGCAGCAATGAGCAAATCAAATTGGCTATTTATTATCAAAGCTTCTGATGTTATTCATATAAAAAGAATTAATATAGTCAGAAGTGAGACCATGCAACTCCTCGGAGAAATATGTCACACAGTACTGGATAATACAAGGCACAGCCACTTGGCAGAAGAGCATTACTGAGGTCAAAGAATTCAAAACTTTACACAAAGGCATATACAAGAAAGACATAACACACTTTGACCACAGCCAGGTAGGGCACTCCTAGACTTGTCAAAGAGAAGACTTAATTTGCTAATGTCAAGCTTTGAAAGCTCCTGAATATACTACTTACCCTATAATGCAATGGCAGTAGGTAGAGCTAAAATGTGTACAAAATTTAGGGTATTGGAATGGAAAATGGTAAACAGTTAAAAACATTCTACTTGCAGTAAAATGTTCAAAGTATTGACAGAGGTAAAAGAGGTGGGAAGTTTTTGATCCATCTAACTAATGACTAAACAAAATTTTAAAATACTATCAGCTTAGCAAGAGCAGTTTAAGGTGAACATTTCACTCCTACCAGCAAAGAGGCAAAGGTATCTTCCTCTCTTTTATACAATCCTTGTGTTGAAATGAGATGTACCTAGTTAAATCTAGACATTCTCTAGCTCATCTTTAATGTACTTGTTCAAGTTGCACTCTACTACTGCTTGTAGTAGTAAAGGTTTCCTCTAACATACAAATTTTCCAGAGCAAACTTTTCTTTTTGCATTAGATATAACTGGATTAACATTAGTATAGTTACTGCTCAATTCTTTGGCCCCTCCTGTCTTGCCTTCCCTTAACTTAATGCTCTTAACTTCTACCACTTTAATTTTTTTTTTGTTTTTAACAAAAGTTTGAATTATATTCTTTGTTTCAACCATTTCCTCAACAGTTTTAACGTACAATAAAAATTATATTCATTTTTTTCCTTTGTTTATCCTAGGTTTGAGTTGGGAGGGACCTTAAAGATTATCCTGTTCTAATTCCTCTGCCATGGGCAGGGATGCCACTCATTAGATCAGATTGCCCTGTGGCCAGGTTGGATGTCAAGTTTATCTTT
Organism: Pithys albifrons albifrons; assembly: GCF_047495875.1. Classification (NCBI taxonomy): domain Eukaryota; kingdom Metazoa; phylum Chordata; class Aves; order Passeriformes; family Thamnophilidae; genus Pithys; species Pithys albifrons. The sequence goes on from NC_092458.1 coordinate 11,446,766, forward strand.
CTCCACACAATACATTCACTATATTCTCATCCACAGTTACCAAACATGTTTCCTGGTAGTCTCACTTTTATTTACCTATTCTTAACAATTAAACTACACTTAGAGATTGGTATTAAATAAAAAATCAGTTAAGCAATATGTTTATGAGTTTAATTTTTTTCATTAAAAGAATTTTAGCTGATTGCTTCTCGGTTTTCATTTTGATCTCTCTCTCTGCTGCTTGCTCCTTTAAAATACATGACAAAAAGAGTATCAGGAATATAAGCATAAGAGCCTTCACGCTTAGCTGTGATGTACAGATGTGGTTTTTTTAGTGAGTCTGACATTCCTGAAAGAATAGAAGTAAAACCTAAGGATTTGTAATTCAGCAAAAGAACAGGTAAAATTAGCAGCAATGAAAGAAGCAAAATCACTGCGTTACACAACATCCAAACAAATGTCTTCCTAACATGTGAGATATAAATCTTATTTAAATCTTGAAATAAAGCATAACTGCTTACCAAATTTGTCGGCTAAAAGCAGTATGTCATATAAGTCCATTTTATTAGATGACTTACTGCCTAGGAAGGGTAGTTCCTTATTCAACTCTTGGGTAAGCAGCAAACTTAAGACAATATTCTGCAAAAGCAAGTTAACATTTTACTCATGCTTCAGTTATAATACTGACGTCTTTTAAAATAGCTCTCTATCTACTTCTCTTGCTTTCCATTTCCCAAAGCACATTTGTTTCAATTGTGTTCATCATTCTCTATTTTGTTTACAAGGAGGAAAGGGAAAGGAGAAAGAAAAGAACTTCTATAAAGAGAAAATTGCATAACTATGAAACTCTACACTTGGCTTCAGGGAGATTTAAATTATGGCTCAGTAATTTCAAAGCATATTTCAAAGAGCATACTGTGATAGACTGTTCTCAGTCCTCATCATGTGCCATTCAGAGGAAGGAACTGTGAACTACAGCTTGAGATGAACCTGCTACCAACTCCCTGCAGTTTGCGAGGACTACAGATGGGCCAGCTGGTGACATTTACCTTCTCCAAGAGGCAAGACTGCCCAGACTGAAGTCATTCTCTCTACATAGGTCATCATCTAGGGGCATACAAATTCCTGTTACACCAGGAGCCAGTTTATCATAGCACTTGGGTTGCTCACCTCTGATTTAAGTGAGCACATCAGCATTTCTCGTAGTTTAGCCCCAGGCAGCAACCAAGCCCCCCACAGCCTCTTGCTTGCTGCCCCACCAGCAGGAGCAGGGAGAGAATCAGAAAGGTAAAAGCTGGAAAACTCATAGGCTGAGATAAAGACAGTTCAATAGGGAAAGATTAGCTCAGCTGGTTAAAACTTGGTTGTAATAATGCCAAGGTCAGGGGTTCAATCCCCTCTATGGGCCACTGACTTAAGAGTTGGACTCGATGATCCTTGTGGGTCCCTTCCAACTCAAAATAGTCTGTGATTCTGTGAAAGTAAAAGTCATGCACGCAAGCAAAGCAAATCAAGGAATTAATTCACTGGTTCCCATGGGCGGGCAGGTGATCAGCCACTTCCAGGAGAGCCAGGCCCTGTCATGCGTAACAGTGACTTGGGAAGACAAATACCATCACTCCTTCCTCCTTCTTCCCCCACTTTATATACTGAGCATGATGTCATATGGTATGGAATACTCATTTGGCAAGTTGGAGTCAGCTGTCTTGCCTGTGTCTTCTCCCATGCACATCCAGCCCCCTTGCTAGTGTCACAGTATGCAAAGTAGAATAGGCCTGGTCTCTTTGTAAGCCCTGCTCAGCAATTATAAAAACATCTCTATATTATCACCCCTGTGTTCAGCAAAAATCCAAAACACACCCCCATACTGACTACCATAAAGAAAATTAACCCAGCCAAAACCAGCACAGCTCTGTAGCAGGTTAGGTAAGCACAGACACATTCCTCTGCCTCCTGACTAATGGGTTATAACTGCTGGGAAAGGCATTAACCCAAGGGAGTTTGAATTACCTATTGTCACTAATTTTTAACCAATCTTAAAAAAAAAAATCAAAAACCAGGACAAAGAATTCAAACTGCCTTTAAAAATGCGTCCTTTACATTAATAAATTAGCATAGAATTGGTATCCTCCAGCTCTGTCAGACCTCTACAAAGCTGATTTGTCCAATTCTTTCTTAACAGGACAGCAGAACATCTTAGCACCCAGGCTGCTGAAATCATATGAGAGATAGAGCTCTTCTGACAAACCATTTTTAGAAGAATTACAAAGAGATTTGCTGCAAATAACATTTCATTTCTGCTAAAAATCTCTACCCACAAAGAGGTAGGTCATCCAAAAGTCAGCCTGGGTCTCCTTTGTCTCAGCTCTCAAACCTGCCTCTGGTACAACCCTGTGAGCCTTACTGGCACCATGGCAGTCCAAACAATTTGATCATCTGACCTCAGGAGGAATTTGTAAATTGTAAAAAACAAACAAACAAAAAACTACACACACTCCTCTGGATGCCCAGAAAAGACACACAGGATTTCAGATGTACCAAGTACAGCAGAGCCTGGAGAGAAGTCATCATGGCAGTGAGCAGATTGCCTACTTTGGCATATCACTTAAAACTGCCCTAGCGTCACATTCTTGGACTTATTTTATGCTGCTACATATCAATTCTAAACTTCAATATTCCCCAGCTCTTCCTTACTGGATGCAACTTCTAGAATGATTCCAATTAAATTTCCCTCAAACATAGCTGGAACATGTACAATTAGCAGGAAACAAGTTTGTCAGTTCATAAAGAACTGCCAGAGCTGACCTGTCAGCCCAAAAATAGCAATTTCTCCACATGGCTTTTACCAACAAACTCTGAAAAATTAAAAAGCTCTGTCTATACTTACTCTCCTCCTAGAAACACTCCTCCCAAACTCCCACAGCCCCTAAGATTAAAATGTTCCCTCATCCCTCAACCATTGAAATCATCTAGACAGCCTTCACTACATTTACTTGGCACCTTTCTTCCCCCTCTGAGCCAGAAAGATAATAAATATTATGCTCTGATATTGTGTGCATACTATGCAGAAAGCCTGAGCTTTGGAAGTATGTTCAGCATCATAATTACCTGAGAAATAAGAAATTAAACACTGGTCCTTTAAACACAATTCTAATGTCAGTTTATAAATAAGTGGCTAACAGGACTTTCTCTAAGTTTATGAATGGCATCTCATTGCATGTACCAGAACTTTTACTTCCAACTGGAAAAGGGTCTTATATAAAAAAACCCAGCCCCAGAACCAAAAAAAAATCAAAAAGAAATAAACACCACAACAAAACAACCCAGGGTAACATAGCATAGGATGGGAGAAGAAACACATGGAGTGAAAGTCATTCTGAGACAATAATGAAGGTTTCTCATTCCCTGGGCTTTCCTAGTGTACTTAAGAATTGCCCAAATACAGGCATTCAGAATCCACATCTCAAGCAGCAAACTGCAGCTGAATCCTGAGGCACATAGTCTTTCACATAAAGCAAATGCTAAATTTTGGTAAAACATTTCAACACACTTAATAGTGGGGCAAACTGAAAAAGGATAAATAAAACAAAAACTAGCAAGCTAAACATTTTGAGTGGCTATCATTTTATACTGATGTTCACTCCTGCTTCCAGCTTCTTAATATTCATGTCCTGTTGCGTGTTGGTTACACATTACTTCATGTCCAAATGTTAGGAAGAGTACAAATTACACAAGTGTGCAGGCTGAGCTGTAGGGGCAAATGGAACCAATGACATCCAAAGGACAGGTATGGCCAAAGTTGCAATGACAAGGGAAAAAAAACAACCTGAGCTTTGGTAGTTTTGTTCTGTTGAACTTCTTTTCTGCAGGCAAAAGCATGTAAGGGAGTGTGGCACAACTTAAATATCTACCTCCTATACAATAATGCCTTAGCATGGCAGTAATCAGCATCAATCCAAGCAGAAGCATGTAAGGCAACAAGTAGTAAAGCAACAAGCAGTGAAGTATTAATATGAAGTATAATTACAGGTAAATTGTAAAACAGGTTAAAAAAATAAACAGGAGAAACAAAAGATAGGTGAAGTCACTCCACTCATTTTATATCTACTGCTTTAGGTTCTTTAAGTGTGGGAAGATAATAGCTTTTCCAACACAACACAGAACCAGGAAATTAATAGCAATGACTTACAAACTAGCAATTATGAAATTTAAAAAATGATTAATTTTATCCATAATAAAGCTATATTAATTATTGTAAATAGCAAGTTAAGTAAGAAAAACATTTCTAAAATATATATTTTTAAAAGCATAGGAAGAAAGAGTGTTCTGGGATTAATATAATTCTGTAGCCTAAGACTGATGATTATCTATGGGGATGCTGGAAGAAAAAAGAAAATAACCCTAAAATCTAAAAAAGCATTTTTACTCACATGTGGAGATAAAAAAAAAATGCATGCCCATCATAAAATGTTTGGATATGGAAAAATGCTTTCACAAGAAATTGCTGAAGAGCAACTACAGCAATAAAACAGAACTATAATATAATAACAAGTCTTGTGTGATTTATTAGTCAAAAATATAAGCTAAACATGGTTGTTAAATAAACATGTTACATGTTCACTGAATAAACTATTGGCATACTCTGCATGTCAAAAATGAAGTCAAAGGGAGACCAAGGCCCAGATCTGCCTTTCTGATCACCATCACCTTCCTCCATCTCCATAAACACCACTTTTCTTTTTTTTTAAAAAGACCAAACCACACAACCAGAGTACTTATCATCAAGAAAAAAGCTCCAATAACTGTCCATCAGGGTGCTAGGTTCCACCCTTTAAAGGTACATCAAGCACAGCTCCTCCTTCCTTCACCTCCCATGAAGGACAGGCAGCAGACACATCCCTGGCATCATCCATCTTCCCAACAGCTCCAGGCAGCTCCCCTGCTGCAGTTCTCCCCCAAGATGGCCGAACTGCCCTTTGCAAGAACTGAACCCCGGTGGCAATGCAGGCACAACTCTGCCTGGAATCAACATGTCAATTCCAACTTTTTACAGACTGTAGCACTCAACTTGGCACTGACAGTAAATTATGGACCCCACTGAGAATGTCCATTGCTGACACAATCCAGTTTGCTCTTGCTCACATACACGCGTTTGCTCTGTAACAACAAGGGGACTGACAAGGTAGCTTTCAGCACAAAAAGGAAAGAGAAATATTTTTCCCAAGTCTCCCCATTCAGCATATCACATACAAATACTTAACAATGCAAAATATTTCTTAAGATGCTATTAGTTGGCGAGCATGACAGGTAGAGGCCTATTATTTTGCTGAATTAGCTTTTGAATAAAGTGTTCAATAAATTAAATCATTAAGTAGGAACAAAACTGGATATATATACCATTTAGAGCAACTAGATATAAAGGCTTCATGTACGTAAGCCCAGGTATGTATAGAATGCAACGGCAATTTTGCTCTGAGCATCACTGGAATGAAGATTTCTTCACTAATCTTATTTTTGAGAAAGCAGTTTCAGATGTTAAGTTACTAAATTCTTAAATATGTACATTAATTCCAAATATAGGTCCACCAGCATTAAAATTAATGTATGTACACAGGAAGTTACAGAACCATTGAATGACTTGGGTTGGAAGGAGACACCTTAGAGATCACCTAATTCCAAATCCCCTGTCACAGGCAGGGACACCTTCCTCTAGACCAGGTTACCCAGAACCCAATCCAAACTCGTCTTCAACAGGTCGAGGGATGTGGAGTACACAACCTCATTGGGCAATCTATTTCAGTGCTTCACCTCTCTCACAGTAAAGAATTTCTTCCTAATATCTAATCTAAACCTGTCCTCCTTCATCTTAAGGCCATTCCCCCTTGTCATATCACTATATTCCTTTGTAAAGAGTCCCTCTCCAGCCCTCTTGCAGTCCTCCAGTAGGTACTGGAAGGTGCTATAAGGTCTCCCTGGAGCCTTCTCTTGGAGAAGATGAGTTTCAACTCTCTCATCCTGTCTTCATACAAGAGGTGCTCCAGTTCTGTGATCAACTTAGTGGCCCTGATACAATCCACAGCTAAACAAGTCAACAGCTAAAAGAAGGTGAATGTAACACCTAATGTGCAAAGAGTGCTGATGAAATGTATCTGGCAATTTCAAAGACAAATGGTTTTATCCACGCACCATTCTGATTAAAAAGTCATTTGCAAACATAATAAAACTAAATTTTAATAAGACACTATTTAACATAGAATTGTAACTAAATAGAGAATCAAGAACAGTTCTTGGCCCTTTGCTATTTCACAGTTCACCAATGACCCAGTAGACAACAGGTTGCTAATACAAGCCAAAGCGGGCAGAGGGACCAGGGAAACTGTCTAAAGTTTACAGTTGGGCATATGATATTCTAACCTATTCCACAGAACTCTACACATGTTCTGAAGAGGAACAGTTCCAAAAAATTCCTAGTGAGCTAGTAGGTGAATCTGAGCTCCTAGGACGATGACTCAGAAATAAAGAAGTACAGAGCAATCCTTTTGGTAAATCAACAGGAAAACAGCAAGAGTATTGATTTTAGTACGTCGTATTGCACTGAGGAGGCAGATGTTAACAGTGTGTGTGCAGTTCTCTTTTAAACCTTTTAAATAAAAATACAACCAAAACAATTCATATAGATGCAGTAATAACAAGGAGCCAGAGAAAATGCCTTACAGCAAGAGTTAAAGAGATGTCTGATTAGTTTAGAACAAGAGTTTTGAAAGGCGACTTCATTACAGAGTATAAACATCTCACTAAGAATAAAGCACTGGAGCTCTGAAGAAGAAAACAGAGGCAGTACCTGGAAACTGAAGCCAGACAAATACATATTAGAAATAGAGCTTAATTACATTTTTCAGCAATGAGGACCATTAGCTACTGAAGTTAGACTGCAATGCATCTTCTTTGTGCTTTCACATAAGTAAACAAAGACCAACACTTATAAAAGCTGCACTCCATGGTAAGTAACTAGTCTAATTCAAAAGTAGCTCCATAAAGTCAGAAAAAGCCTGTCTTATACAGAGTTTAACGCATACAATGTAATGGTCCTGCAAGACCCTAAAATTGCTAGGATTGCTAGGGCATACAAATCAGTTGCAAGATAAATAAACCAGAAGCAATAAACCACACAGGAACACACAGCACCATTACGGACACTCCATTTCCAGTAAGTCACCCAACTTTTCTAAATAGGACTAAGGGATCTCCATTGGGTAACAATAACACATTTTTCCAATATGATCTCATTCCAGCACTTCTACTATTTTGTAGTTGTGATAAATGCCACCTAGATATTAACACAGCATTACTGAAAATTAATGCTATATCAAAACTAACAAAATTCAATGAATGTCTATTATTCTAATACTTCAAAACATTACTGCTAGCTGGCAAAGCTCATTTAGATTTGAAATAACTATTTTGATGAAAGGAGAAACATTGATTACATAATTTGCACCCATTTTGTCACTTCAGTCCTTTTTATTTTATCATTTTCTCTTCTGCTGCATAGTGGTTTGACACTGCTGACTCACAGGCGGCAAGTATATTCCCAGACTGAATGTAAATGCATCTCATGCCCCTAAATTGCCATTTTCCAGATATTCATCCCCTCCTTAACACCACCTGTACTCCAAGGGTGTATCTGAAAACAGATTAAGCAAAGAAGCAGAACTGGCCTCTGAAATGAAATTGTTTCTTGATTGCTTTATAGGAAACCATTTCATGAGGCATACAGCTACTCCTCCAGCATACAAAAGCAGGAACTGTACAAAAATTATCCTAATTTGGAGAGCATAAATACCAAAATACACACATCCACTGGACAGCAGGGCTTATTGGCCTACAAAATGCTATTGTACATAAAAAAAAATGGGAACTCCAGATTACATTCATTCTATACAGTATAGGTCCTTAAGGAATGCAAGTCCTAACCTAAAATAAAACCAAATACAATAAGAGCAACAACAAACTTTTAAAAAGGCACAGAGGTCAGGTAGCCCAAACCCCATTCCAAGGTAATCCAGACAGAGAGTTTTCGAATCTTCCTCAGAGTCTCCAAATAACCTATCCTGGAGCTTGCTATTCTTGCTGCTGTAAAGTATTCTGCCCTACCTTTGTCTGTTTTCTGTTTGCCTTTTTCTTTAGTATCTAACCCACATTCTTTTAGTTGTACATTAAGCTTCTTGTCCTAGCCATTAGAAATAAAAAGCGGATTATTGCTTCCCTCCTGGCATCAGTCTCTCACACACATGAAAATTTGCTTCTGCCATCAGTAAACAAACATAATTTGTTCAAATTTTTAAAAAGGCCACTTTATTTTTAGACATTTTATTATATGTTTCCTTCCCCTAAACCAACATCTTTCTAGAATCCCAGTGCCTTGCCAAGGGCAGTGTATGGGCCCAAAACTATGAGTTTTCACAGTCTGCACTTAACTCAAGCACATCCTCACATAACCTGCAAAAAATCAGAGGTTGAGAAAGCAGTAGGGGAAAAAAAAGGACCACGCAATGGGAGATCAGAGACACCAAGAACTTAAGGGAAAAGTAAGGTTTTTCCCAACTACCTGCAAGTTTTTATATCAATATTTTAGTCTACTGACCTTAGTTTGGCCTCATAAATATGAAATTATTTGTGCAATGTGATAAAAAGGCGTTGTGATTCTACCTAAGGCTTCTATCATAACAAACTATATCTATGAGGAAAACTCTATAAAGCCACTATAAATAAGGGGAGAAAGGGAAAATTGTATATATATGCAAATATGCAAAGTAAATATTTTGGACTATTTCAGTGGCTCTTAAAACCAACATTTTTATTACACTTTAACAAACAATAGATCATTTTGCCTCTCAGGAAAGCTTGATGCAAAATCTGACCTGACAACCAGACTGCAATTTGAAATTATTTAGCATAAACTAATTTATCATTTTTCTAAGTGATGTCTTCCACCTGGTCTCTCTTGTTGTCTCTCCTTCCTGACCTAGGCAGCTTTATACCAGCAATACCAGCTTCAAAAATGCCTAAGCAACTGCTTCAAAAACTTAGGATGAAAATGTCAATTTTTTTTGCCACTAGTCTTATGGGGAGACAGCATAGGGTGCAACCTTAAGTGCAAAAGTTTTGAAACTGCTATTAAGGTAATTGTGCAAATAAATCTCACATTGAATGTTTTAATTGTGAATTTCAGATTTTACACCAGTACCCAAAATCTGAAAGTACACTTCAGATGCACTTTTTCATCATCAAGTCTTGGCCCTGACTTCATTGATACAAGCTCTGGTAACGTTGGAGTCAATGGGTTTTTGTCATTCAATCCTCCTCTGCATAGTCAGACGTTATATCAAAAACAGTTATTTATTCCAGTGTTTCAAAAGATTTTTCATCTACCACAAGCAACTTAGTTTTTTTCCTCAGTCCTTTAAACCTAGTTACACACAAAAGAAAATCAAATAAATCAGATTTGTTTAATCTCCATTTGTCAATGGTTTACATAGTTGGATCTGAAAGCCGCAGATTAACAAACTGAGGGAACACACACATGAAAAGGGCACCACACCTCACCCATCCTAACAAGCTAAAGCACATTTAAGCAATTAATTACATATTCTTATATATAGCACCTGAGTGTCCGTGAAGTTTTAACATCTGTTTAACAAATATACCAAAAAATATAATTCATAAGCATATACTGATACAGATGACTCGCATTTTTTTCTAAAAAACCTTTAATACATCAATCAGAACATGGATTACACACACACACAAAAAGATAGATTGGTACAGAAGAGGCATTTTGGCTGCTTCTCAGCAAACACAGATTAAAGCATGCAAGCTCTAGTGCATACAAGAAAGAAGATAAATAACTCCAAAAGGTCACAGCACATACTCTGAAATCTGTGGATACTTATGAAATAAAAGAAAATCTGCTCCTGTGAATAAAACTGCATGATTGTAATATTCAATTGTAATAAACTTTTAAACATGTATAACAACACAACAATCACCATATGTGCTGCAATATTTCTCCAATAACAGGTACAGTTTTCTAATCCAGTGAGAGGAAATACGGTGATGACTACATTTAAGTACAGTGACCACCTGAAATCAAACGTCTTCACTAAGTTTTCTCTATAAAGTTTTACTCTATCCTACTGCTAAATTTTATATTTGATTTATATTTCCCAAGACTCCATGTAATACAGAAGTGTGCTATTAAATCATATTGCTTTACACTGTATAAACATGAGGGATAATAAATCACCATAGTCCTGCTTCTAGTAACATAGTATTAAAAGAAATTCTCAGGAAGGATTTCTTCACTGAAAGGGTTGTCAAGTATTGGAATGGACTGCCCAACCTGAAGAGTTAAAGAAATCACTGGATGTGGCACTTAGTGTCATGGTCTAGTTGACAAGGTGGTGTTTGGTCAAAGGCTGGACTCAGTAATCTTAGAGGCCTTTCCCAACCTTAATGATGCAATATTCTAAACCCACAAGGCAGATTTCCTTAAAAAGAAGGAATCAGCTGTTGAGATCAACAGGAAATTTCTGATGTAATTATTCATTTATTGGGAAATGCTATTTCTACATTATTCCACTTCCTGAATCTGAGATAGCCATGGAAACAGAAAACAAGAGGTGAACTGAAAGTGAAAGAGAACAGTCTTTTTTCTTTTGTCAGTCATACCACTTTGGTTGGGCCAGTAATTGCCATGCACTCCCACCAATATTCAAATATTTGCTTCCCAAAAAGGGGAAGAAAAAAAAAAGCGAGCCAAGCAGAGAAAGTCCATGATTTTTGTACTTCATGTTTAACAGAGTCTGTATTTAATTGCAGATTTCCATCATACATCAAAATACAACAGGCTTCTCACCATCCTCACCATATCTCTTCTTCCAGAATTAATTTCTGGAAGCAAGAAGTATCTTCATGCTTTTCCATTCCTGTACCCCTTCCCATCAAGTACTTCAGTATTTCACTGCACACAGCTTAATTTACAGATTTTTAACTCTATCTAAGGTAAATAAAGTTCTGTTAATTAGGCTAACCAGTCTCCTTGAGCTGAACCAGTATGGCTGCTATTCTCCTGAAAACATAATCACATTAGCAGCATTTCTAAAACAAAACCAAAAAACTTGGCAAGGAAGAACCTGACTGACAGGCATTCTTTTGGTGAGGCCTGAAACACTGTTTTCTCCTGACTGTAAATCCAGGGAACTCTCATGCCTTCTTTACCTGCCATCCATGCATCCATTGAAGAAAGTATGCACCAGTCCCTGAGAGCCATGGAGGGTGCTCCACCTGCAAGTCGGAGCAGCTGAGATGCATTTCACTTAATGGCTGTTCATCCTCTTGACCAGCAGCTGTTACAGCAAATGGCACAAGAACTGAGCACACTGCAGAGCTGCAACAGTGGCTCATGGGCACGCAGGGATGAGCTGACATGGCAGAGGCAGCCAACTCCAATAGGGATTTGAGAGAAGTACTGTGGAAGTGTCAGGGAAACAGAAACCTGCTGAGGGGGATAGGATGAACTCTAGTAGTGGTAGAAGCTGGATATAAACTAAAGCTGGAAGAAGCCTGGAGTCAAATCAGGCAATGGTGAACAGCTGTGAAGTCCACTACACTCCTGCATTTTCTATCTCAATCATATATACAGAAGGTAACAGCCAACTGCTGAAATTCTGGATTACTGAGATAGAATATATGGCATATGAAAAGACTATTGTTATTCCAGATAATGGATGATTTCTTTAATAACATAAACCAAACACCTAAAACAAGGAATACATATACTATATATATCTAGATAGATAGACAGATCTGCACACACACACTACAGACACCAGAATACAAAATGCCAGCTTTTCCCAGATGGGCAGGTTTAAAAAAAAAAAAAGGTGAAAAAAAAAAGAAAAAAATCAGGTCTACAGAATAAGCAGAATCTCCCAAATCGCTTAAGCCAAAGTGTCTACAAACTACAGCTGTGGGGCTTGTCCTTTGCAGATGCTGAATTGAGCCTTTTTTCTTTCAGAAGTGCTAAGCAGAAAAGATGTCCACATTGACACAAAGTGATCTATGGCAAAAAGGAGGATTCTGACAGTCACAAAAATGGAAAATTTTAAAAATATTTTAAATTACATTTCAGACCAGAATTGAGGAACAAAAAAAACAAACAAAAACCAAACTGGCCCCCCCAAATTTGTTCTCATTCTCTGGAGAGGGCTACAAAAATGAGTGAACAGCACCATGAAAAATCAGATCCATGTGTCCCCTATTGCATGCAAAGAGTTCAACTGGTTTAGCCTTAATCATTTCATACCTCAATTCCCTTTCTGTAAACAAATAACAAAAGATTGCTAAATCTTACAGAAGCAGTGTAAAATAAATTCAGTACAGTTTTAAGTATGCGGATGCAATGATAAGTGAGCCACAGAGCAGCTTTGAGGAAATGAGCAGTTCTGCACACGCTGCAGAATATAGACAGAGGTATCTGAACCAGAGGAGACGAGCAAAATGAAATATTAAGCAGCTGATCTTTGTCAGACCACCATCCCACTTCACACAGAAATATACATGTGCCATAAAAAAAACCCAAAAAAACAACCAACTATTCAAGTAAAGACAAAGTTGTTCTGTCAGCATTTTGCCCTGCATTGTTATTTGCCGATTTTGACATAATACATGCAGAAATTGCTCGGTCCTTATTCAGATTAACTCTAGTTTTCACTGAGCACTGCAGAAAATGTTTTAATAGTTAGGGAAAAAAACTGACACCCTTATAATACAGCACTTCCAGGTTTCCCCACCAAGTATATTTTTTTCTTATTGGGAAAAGATACTTATTAAAAACAAAAAAAAAAAAACACCACCAAAACTTTACATATAAGGAATCTAAAATTGAAGCTGTGAGGACATATCATAATGAAATTAACTATGAAGTGTTCGATATTTTATACTCTGGACTTTAGGACCTTTGCCAAATGTTTCTTGTCTTTTGAGAAAAGATGTGAAGTTTTCATTACAAATCAGCAGGAAATCTCTTATTTTGTATCACTTTGAGTTTCTTGTGTTAGATACAAATGTTGCTAACCTATTGGATGAATCGTTTTGCAGAAACAGGTTATCCAAGCATGTACTTAACGTATTTAGGTCCATTTCTACCAAGACATGGTCAATGCAGCCAAAACTGTACTCTTCTATGTGACCCTTAATAAGGCTATTATATCCCATAACACTTTAACAAGTTTTTAGTCAGGGTTTTTTATGTTAAGGTGACACTTTAATTTAAAAGTATTAGGATCTAGTTTACAATTAAGACTCTAATTTACAAGAACCTCAACTATGACAAATCAAAATACTCATATTTTATTAACTCATTTTAGCTGTGAGCCAGAGAACAAATCTTACAACTGATTAACTCAGACTGGCAAACATGGTTAAGTATTGTATGATGAAGCTTAAGTATCACAGGCTTTCTTCTGCTACTTCCGAATTATTTCTTAAATTGTCAATACTAGTGTAAGAAAAACACAGAGGGAGATTACAATGGGAAAAGTAAAATCTTTATCAAAATGTAAATATCTCAACAAACTACTTCTCTTAAATTTCCAGTGAAATATGTTGGATTTCCTAAATATCATCCTTTGAAAGGTGGTATCATTAAGAATTTAGTGAGTGAGCTCATGTATTATAAATTTAGTAATTCCTACAGAATTTATACAGATTAAAAAAAAATCCAGCTCCTGCTTTCAATATTAATCTTTGCTAATTTATTATTTCTTTCTCCAATTTAAATCATCAGCATCGCAATGTGAGCATTTGGCAACTATAAAACACACATCTTTCAGTAAACCAGGAAGGGAATGAAAGAAGCATTTTTCTCTTCCAGATGTAAAACAAAATGTTTCGGACTAATCTCTTACCCAACTCCTAATCCTAATCAAACCTGAGAGATAACTTCTCTAAATCCATCAACTATTTTCTGGAAGGATTTTTTTTCTTTTTTTCTTTTTTTTTCTTTTTTTTTTTTTTTTTTAGGGATGGATTTAAAGCGAAGAAACAGAACTCTGAGTGATAAAAACAAAAATTGAAAATCAAAGGTTAAAACACACTCTCAAGTCCAAATGAAGACGGAAGTTAAGATGGAAAGCACACCAGTTATGAATAAAGAAATAAAGGAATATAGAAGCCTATAGCAAATATACTGCAAGTTAATGGACCAGTCTGGCCCAGAGGGACACTTGTAGGATGTGTCTTTGGATGCAAGCCTCGATACTACATAAATCACAAATGAATAAGCATTATTCGAGTCTTTTCAAGTACTCTGCAACAAGGTATATGCTCACAGACAGGTTGGCCAAAACTGTGCAAAGCTACTCTGAATGGGTAGAACTACAATAGCCAGAGCTTCTGCTTATACTTTGTTGGCCTTGATCCCCCTCTTAAGGTTCCTTTTCTGTATGATGAAGTGCCATTTTCTACATTCAAAATAAGTTTACAGGCCATTAGAATTCTAAAATGGCAAAGTCAAGCAAGTCCTTCCCTTCACAGCAGTTACCTGTGCGTCACCTTGCCCAGATCCCTGACATCCCTTCGCTTCACACCCTCTAGAACCCTCTTCCAAAGAAAAGATACAAGTACTGCTGTTTCCCTGCGGGCAGTGAGCACACCAAGAAGCTGAAACCACAAGTTGTTGCTTTCTCTGAGCTATGTGAAGAGCCAACACGTGGCATGACAGCAGCAGGGCAACCCAAGGGAAATCATTTCACACAGCACCACCTAACTGATGGTACAACTCCAAGGTGAAAGCTTCATAAAATAGTTCAGTTTACAGAATTGTCTACATTCCAGCTAAATTTGGAATAGTGACACCAGCAGGTTGAGGAAGGGCACTGTGTCTTGATGTTTGGTCTCACTGAGGGTGCTGGGTCCAGCTCTTGTCTCCCCAGAGCAACAGAGATATGGGCGTACTGGAGCAAGTCCAGCAAAGGGACACAAAGATGATCAAAAGCACCTGACAAACAAAGAGAGGCTGAGAGAGCCGGGACTGCTTGGCCTGGAAAGGAGAATGCTCACGGGAGCATAGCCACAGGTGTAAGTACCTGTTAGAGAGAGTAAAAAAGACAGAGCCAGTCTTTCCTTGGTGGTGTCCAGTGACAGGACAAGGAGCAATAGGCAGACATTTAAATACAGGAAATTTCATTTGAACAAAGAAAATATTTTCTTGCAATGGGGGGTAGTTGAACAGTGGCTCAGGTTACCCACAGAAGTTGTGGAGGTTCTACTCTTGGAGATACTCTAAACTCAACCGGGCATGCTCTGAGAAGCAGATTGGACCTGATGACCTCCAGAGGCATGACTTCCATACCCTTCCAGCCTCAACGATTCAGTGACTGTGTGCACACTAAGATTAAATGACCACCCTGCTTGATGCTTAACAATAATGGAAATACAGCATATATATAAATGTCATCACAGAGACAATTAATTAAGTCTCCAACTTAAAGCTCCACTGAATGGGCAGAATTAAAATAACTAAAGCTTCTGCTTATGATTTGTTGGTCTTGACCCCCCTCTCTTAAGGTTCCTTTGCTGTTTGATAAGGTGACATTTTTTAAAGCCAATTTCTAGATTCAAAAGAGCAATTTACTGAGTCAAGGGGGTGCTGATTTGGCCTCAAAAAGTGAGGAATGGGTTGATTTTTTTCTCATGCTCTTTAAACACTCATTCTGTCCCTGCTATTTCTCTCCCAAACACACATTAATTTCTCTCATTTTTCTGCATGCTGTTTAATCATTTGCATCCATCTGGAATAACCCTCCCCTGTCATCACAGTATCCTGAATCACCAGCAAGTGACATTCTTGAAGTAATAATTTAAGAGCCATTTTAACAATGCAGTCCCTGCTTCCTGCTTCACAGTTTCACCCTAACTTCTATTTTTTGCTCCAAAAACAAAAGGCAATGTCATCTACAACCTTATTAAGACCTTCACTGCAAAGCTGTAATTAGTCTTCTTTCAGGCCTTGCCAACATTTCTTTTTAAAGTGGTAGTAAAAATGTGTACAAACAAGCACATCTCACCAGTACCCTGCCTAGGAATGGTTCTGAGGCAGGATTTTTCAAGAAAGTTTGTAAAAGCTAGAACAATTTTTCATAACCTTCACAGCTGAGGTGATTTATAGGAGTTAGTTTTAGAAGCTGCTACCAGTAAGTACAAGTGGGACAAGAACAGGTGCACTCTTTCTAAGGATAAGTGATTTAATTTTTCTTCCCACTGGCCATTTTTCTCTATCTCCTCATCATTTCCACTTGCTTTGCTATTTCCTCCTCAGCTCTCCTACTAATTCAGTCTTAAACTCCAATTTCTATCTGCTTATAGCTAATGTTGCTACTAGATATATTCAGGACTAAAAAAAAACCCAACAACACACTGCAAGTTATGCCTGAATACTGATGCATATGAACCACATGATTTTCTGCATGGGTTTAATTAATGTCTTTTCTAATGGCCTCAGTACTCCTTCCCTGTTGTTCTTCAGTGTCCTCCTGGATTTTTTCATAACATCAACCTTGTTTTCTCAGGCAGGGTCTGCATAATTTTAAACTAAGTGGTATTAATTCTACAAAATAAGACTGAGAAGCAAAGAATGGATGCTTAAGGCACGAATTTGACTTTCAAGTCAGAGCTGGAGAAAACACAGAATTTAAATTGAGAGCACATAAGCTTGGCTGTTCTTGTGTGAAGACAAGAATGAAAGTAAAGCAATGCTGCAGATTCCCAGGAAAATAATTAAAATACTAGTGCTGCTTTATATGCCTACAGCAGAACTAAAGATAAAAATCTCTTCAGCTTCAAGCTGCACCAGCTGAGGAGAACAACAATCCAAGTCATTCCTTCCCTGAAGATCCTACCAGATTTGTCTCTGCAAAGGAGATCTAAATGAGATCTACAAAATCTTACCACATCTTTCTGCATCCTCGTTTTTTAGAAAGAGGAGAGCTGGAGAGCAGCACTCTGGAAAGGGACCTGGTGTCCTGGTCGACAGCAAGTTAAATGGGAGCCAGAAGTGCCCTGGCAGACAGGAGGTCCAACTCTGTCCTGGAGGGCATCAGGCAAAGCATCACCAGCCAGTCAAGGAAGGGGATTGTCCCACTCTGCTCTGCACTGGGGTGGCCTCACCTTGAATACTGTGTACAGTTTTGGGCCCTGCAATGTAAAGAAGACACTAAGCTATTAGAAAGTATCCAAAGGAGAGCCAAAGGATGGTGAAGGGTCCAGATGAGAAGCCTTAAGGGGAGCAACAGAGGGCACTTGGTTTGTTCAGCCTGCAAAGAGGAGACTGAGGTGAGACCTCATTGTGGTCTTTCATGAGGGGAAGTGGAGGCACAGGTACTGATCTCGTTACCCTCACGAACAGTGACAGGGCTCGGGGAAACGGCATAAAGCTGTGTCAGCAGAGGTTTAGGTCTGTTCAGCCAAAGGGTGGCTGATCACTGGAACAGGTTCCCCAAGGAAGTGGTCACAGCACCAAGACTATCTGAGTTCAAGAAGCATTTTGACAATGCTCTCAGGCACGTGGTGTGATTCTTGGGGTGTCCTGTGCAGGGCCAGAAGTTCGACTTGTTGACTCTGATGGGTCCCTTCCAACTCGGCATATTCTATAATTCCGTTTTTCTAAAACATGATAAATAGCACAAGCACAGCCAGTGTGACAATAATCTGATTTATAATGCCTGCTAAAGCATGTGAAATTAACCCTGTGTCACCCCCATTTGCCGTCATTAGCGCAGCACTATCTTGCTATAGGGCTGATCAAATGCATCAAATGCTTCCTGACATGTGACCCTCAAAGAGCTTATAAGAATCATTGGATACAGGAATCCTGAGGGAGAAGTGGCAGCTCACCACAGTTCTTTCATAGCCTCAGCCTTCTTCAAGGTGAACCAAACAAACAGAAAGGGCATCAATCATCTCCTCCTCAACCTCTAACAGAGCAAGCAGACAGAAAGACGAGATGACCACTGTGAGAACGCAGCTTTTACAGGGCACAGCACACATGAATACTCTGCAGTCCTGGAAGTTTCTGTGACAAACAAGCTGTATGAATAGAGAAGAATTACACTAGCACTCCTAATTCAATGGTGCCTTTATATTTTATCATGCAATGTTAGAGTAGACTACAGTTCCAGTGGACTGTCTTTCCTCACTTAAGCACTAAAATAATTTCTCCAAATTCAGTATTATACAATTAAAAAAAAACCTGTCTCAAGAACAGGGACGTCCTTAAGTCATCTGCAGTCTGCCTTCAGATTGGCATAGTTACTAAATATAAATAATGTCCATTTGGGGTCTAGTCTCTAGTGGACTTGTGGGAGGCAACCTTTCTGTAACATCTCTTCCAGGGACCACTAACTGCATAACACATCAATACATCTTCTCTAAAAATTTAAAAGGGAACAAAAATAGTCTTGGAGCTTTCTACACTGATTTCAAAGAGATTTCAGCTGAGTAGCTTCAAAATGACAGTTCTGCTTTAGTCTCCTGGATTAGGCTTGTTAAGTCTAAAAGCATAACACTGGAAATGGCACATCTAAGATAATAAAGCAAATAGATGCAGACATGAAATTTGGAGTTCTAGCTCAACAATAAACTGAAAACCAAAACAAAAACCCTAAAGAATGAAAGAGGCTAATAATATTGCAGCTTTGCTTTTTTTAATTATTCTTTTCAAAATATTATTCAGCTGTATCACACTTGTCAAATAAGCTAATGCAGCCAAAGTTAAGCCTCATAAACACTCATGAGAAGACCATAATCTTGAAAGGTCTCCTAATTTGAATAGGAAGCACTTGCATATCTGTCAACAGGCCTTTACAACCGAAATATCTATTGCCTACATCAAGGAGACCAATTTGCAAAGTTTAATCAACACCTCAGTATCCTTGCATATTTGTCATTAGTGATGAGTTTCACTACCTGTGCTCATCACAAAGTATTTGCATGTTATTAAAAAATAAGTAATTTTTTAAACTACAAATTAATTTATATATATTTGCAAACTAGCAAACCCACAAATCAGCATACTTATAAAAAAACAAAAAACCACGACCTTATGAACATGCTACAGGACCTACAATAAGACACAACAGTTATATTTGAATAAGCTCTAGAAAACCTAAGTCTCACCTATCCAAAATATCTGGTCTGCACAACAACACACAAATTCTTTCTTGATTCATGCAAAACACCACTGATCTTACAAACTGAATACAATGGACTTAACTTCAAAGAGCATGCCACAATATGATTTTGCTTAAAAGTTCTCATGCCGTGCACAGTTTTTCCTAGTTTTTTCACTTCTTCCACTGAGCTCCCCTTTTCTTCCTTTTCAAGCCAACACCAGACTCGATTTCCCAGTCTATGCACAGACAGTCTAACAAAAGTAAGGCACTGACTTAACATGTGTGCCCTCAGCAATTCCATGGCTCCAGATCCACCTCGCGGAGCTAACAGCTGCACCTTAGAAACACGGTCTTCATTTGTGCTCCCTCTTCTGGCTTTAGGAGCATACGGCACAGCCATAGGAGGGTGACAGAGGCCACTCAAACACAGCTTCGACAGTGCTACCTGTGGTCCCTCCTTCCCAAAAAACAACACCAAGACATAAAGAAAGCATTCCTGACCTGCATGCTACCACTCATTGTGGTGGAACATGCAATAGAAATAACCCAGATCAGTATTCATAAGAGTGATTTATTTTTTTTTTTCACTACTCAACACAAAGCAGCAAGTACTCAACTTCCAAGGACAGCACAAAAATAGCTTTCAGCTAATTTTTTAAGCCTATCCTAATGTTAATTTTAGCTCTGGAAAACCATCACATGTAACAGAACAAACAGTCCAGCACCTTCCATAGGGAAAAAAAACCCAATAATGTTAAAGGCTCATATTTGGATACGTCTGGGATAAGAGGCTTTCATTTTCAATCTTAGAATGCATTTTAATAATTTTAATATTTTTTATATTTATTTTCATAATAAAAAATAAGAACTTAGGTTATTTAACTGTATCAACTTTGGCATCAATGGAGAACAGGAAAAGGAAGGGGGAAAGAAGCCAACTGCAGCATAGCTTACTGTTCCAGTGTAATGCTGTACTGCAGTGAAGGTCTATTTTGAGAAAACTATAGTTGCCAGGAGCATGGCCTTCTAAGTCATTTTGGTAGAAGCTGTCAAAATACATGTTCTTTGGAGTCTTGTGGATTGGGAAAACTTTGCATGGCTTTACTTTACAACAAAATAAAAATTTGTGACTACTCTCTAACAAAACTATTTGCAGAAATGTTAAGCCTGGGTGGGAAAAGAACAAGTAAAATAACCTCTGGTTTTCTCTAGATAATAAAGGCTACAAAATGGGAATAGACAGAGGCAAAGTTGAGTAAGGGAGGAACATAGTCTAGGTACTGTGGTATATAAGAACAACTTGGGAATTGTTAATGGAATGAGACAGCAGTGGAGAGAAGCTGGAGAAGCTGTTAGGAATCCTAAGCCTCATCTCTGCTCTGCATGCCTGTGTTAAGAGTGAGAGAATAAAAGCCCTGGCTAAACCCAGGAAAAGGGTCTGGAAATCAAGGAGTCCCTTTCCTAGGCAGATGCCCTAGCTAATTACAACTACTTAACAGACAGGCATTATATTCTGCACCATTCTATTTTCATTCTTGTATTTGGAACTGAATTCTTTCTTCCTGGAATATCCTAATGCCTGGTAGCCAGGAGTGACAGATGTTGGCTCAGATCTCCTGTCTTCAGAGGGGATCTGAAATGCACAAAATCCAAAGAAGAGCAGAAATTCTGCAACACCATTGTGCCTAATGATATTTTCGACTAGCTACTGCCAAATGGTTTCCCAGATCTGCTCATCAGGGACATCTGGTATTCTGTATTAGCCAACATGAACTGGTCTGGAACACTCAATGGCCTCAGGAATGTGGTGGAAATTTTCATACCTAAGTTATTTGGACTCTTCTGAAGCTTTGGAGGTCACCAAAATTTTAGAATATATCATGTCATTGCAAATAGGCTTTAGAGTTCGCCTAACACACTTGCCTCACCAGCTATCAAATCTCATTTGGCATACAGCCTTTTTAGGTTTGGGAATGATTTTTTCAGCTATCCTGCATGGTCTTTAGACAGCTCCAGAAACAAAGCTTATAACTCACACAGAAGGCAAGATAATGTAAATGAAATTAGGTAACAGTGGTTCACTTTTACATACCAAATAACAAATGTAGGGGCACTCCAGAGTAGGAGGCTTGTCTCTTGCGCTCCATACTTTTTTTATTTATTCTACAGTTCCTGCAGACAAATGAACATTTAACTACTGAAAAAAACCTGGAGAAATCTAAACATAAGTCATCATAATTTAATTTACCAACAAACGCTCATCAGCTGACCAACAGCACATCTTCCAGATTCTCATCACTTTATTTACTGTTTATCTTTGCTGAGTGGAAAAATGGTGATAAAATTGCATTTTGTTTTTACCAACATATACAGACTGCTAAAGTCTGAATATTCTTCTAAATTACAGTTTATATTAAGGATTATGTGCTATGCAGTGCGGCCCAAGGAAAATGGATGAGAGGACACTTCCCAATGAAGCATATGAAAACCGTAAGGCTTATGTGTTCTTCCCAGTAGCAATATGTTACAACAACAAATAAAACAGAACACTTCCCAAAATACAAGCATGTTAATGATATTCCTCATGATGCCTTATCCACAAATTTATACTGAGGCCAAACATAGTTGAAATCCATAGCAGTCTGACCTTTGAATCTTTTTGACGACCATCAGCTAGAAGTTAAATTACATGCAACAAAAATGCATATTTTAATGCATTTTATGCTATGTCAGACTATAACATTCCAGAAAGATCTGACTCTTGATGATATTTAAGGCTGGCAAAGAGCACAACTACTGAACAGGGGGTCATTTCTGATGTACACATTTTTCCATAAAACCTCTCTCTCAAGTCTGTTTTGTCTTTTCTTCTTTTTTATTTTTATATCTGCTCCAAAATTCCAAGGGTTTTGATGAAAAAAGGATAAATATCAAATCAAACATTTTACCTCATCTTAAAATCTAGCCTTGTGTATCTCCAAGAGACAAATTCTTTTCATCAATGCCCAAATATTATAATTCATCAACATGTAAAAGTATTTCCTCTTGGTGTGCATAGATTGTCTCCCTGGATCTTGTAATACATTCCCCATTACAATGAGAACAAAGTAATTCTTTAAAAAACGCTACTAAATCCATTCCTCAGCCAGTGGATGAACAGAATCCTCTGGGTTTAGATCCTGCCATTGAATGCTAACCCGTTTTCCACAGTAACACTGAAATACGAGGGTTTAGTTGCAAATGGTTAAGAAGTTATAGCCCAGCAACATGCATGAAAATCGCCTCCCAAAAGCCCAACAGTCTCAGAAAATGCATTTCTCCTGATTGCTGAACTAAGCAAAAATCAGAAGGAAAGAGACAGAAAAAAGAAAGCAGAGAAAATTAAAAACAAAATCCATCTGTTATGTTTATGGAGTTTCCAACCAAGGGCACAAACTCCTGAATAAATCCACCAGGAAGTTGAGCAGGCCTCAGGTGCTCCACTCTTTTGTCACCAACAAGTGCCACAGCAATCAATCAGAATCACTACAGGGACATGGAGGAGAGGAAAGCAGACAGTTTTAAAACCAAAATGCAAAAAGTACATTTTGAATTTGAGTGTGTGTGGTTTTTTTTAATTATGCACCAGAAAAGCATGTTTTAAGACAATTCCACATGGAAATAGCAAGTCCTTTGGAAAATTCTTAATTAATGTAAGGTGTCTAACTGGTATAATGCAATATGAAAGGTGGCCTTAAATATCAAAACCAACTGATGATTTGGCATCCTCATTTGAAAGTCAGTATTCATTAGCTTACAGACAACCAGATGCCAAACACATAGTTCTTCCCAAGAGGAAAAAATAAATAGAATAAACTGTCTTTAATTGTTTTGTCCAGACCTCACAATCCCAACATCAAAGAAATACACAACAACTAGGAAATTAGAACAAGTAGCTTTTTCCGGAATAAGATTCTCTCCCATGTTTTACATGATACCGAAAAGCAGCAGAAACAAACTTTTTAACACCAGTTTGTAGGTGTTAAAAAGGGCATTCTTTATTCAGCATACTGGACATTCAGAGCACAGCTGCTATAATCCCAAGGTGCCAAGTGACTGACTTTTTTATTACACCTACTGTTTACATATTCATTAGATATTTTTGCTTAATACCATATTCATTAGTTTGCTTTACATAGTCACACCCTTATAGGAAGTCCTTTTTGCTTTCTTTGTCGTCTTGACCTCAGATCTTGAGCATGCAGTGTCATAGTGTTCAATGACCAAACCGGTAACATTTGTCCTTTATCTTGTTTGGGTACACAGAGCTTGGTTTACATCCTGCTTCTTTGAGTTACATCCCTTATCTAATTCTCCAAGAATTCTCTAAGATTATATTGTTACTTATTTGGGCATTCTTGGATATTGGGAGTGAAGCTTCTATTTCTCCTATGAACCAGGTGACATTAACTCTGTGATCAGATCTTAACATCACGCCCAGCCAGAGTCAGTGCCTGGTGATTACACAGGTAAGTTTCCATCCAGTTGACCACTGTCATTATCACCAAGTATTTGTGTTTTCTGTCTATGTTGATAAATATCAAAACACTCTAAACAAGTCACCATGCACTGAACTGTAGAAACACCTCACTCAGAGATGAAGTAGTATTTTTCCTTCTACTGTGGAACAACCATAACTTTCAAAGCAACAGACATGAGTTATGAAAGTCTAACTTGAGAACGAAAAAACATGGTCTTTGCCTTCAAAATGACTTTTAAATTTATACAGCAAGGACTCTCAATACAAGTTTTATAGGAGCTATATGGTAAGCTGAGTGGGCATGTGTGCACAATAGTGCATTTACACACCCCAATACCCCCAAAAATGCAACTCCTTTGTCACTATTAATGCTGTTTATTCAGCAAATTATTCAATTAGCCTGGAGAAGAGGAGGCTCAGAGGTGACCTCATCACTGTCTATAACTACCTGAAGGGAAGTTCTAGCCAGGTGGGGGTTGGTCTCTTCTCCCAGGCACTCAGCAATAGGACAAGGGGGCATGGGCTTAAGCTCTGCCAGGGGAAATTTAAGTTGGATATCAGAAAAAAATTCTTTCCAGAGAGAGTAATCAGGCATTGGAATGGGCTGCCCAGAGAGGTGGTGGATTCACCATCCCTAGAGATTTTTAAACACAGATTGGACGTGGCGCTGGGTGCCATGATCTGGTAAATGGACTAGAGTTGGATCAAGGGTTGGACTCGATGATCTTGGAGGTCTTTTCCAACCCAATCGATTCTATGATTCTATGATTCTATTCTATGAAAACAGTTGCTGGACTAAGTTTGCCTGTTTGAAGAATGTATTATGTCATCTAGAAATATAATGTATATTTTACATCCCCGCTGAAGAGTATGTCAAGCCTGGGAACCATCACATGGGACCATTTGTGGCTGATCAGGCAGAGAGAACCAGCATCTGAGACAGCAGGTCCTTCCAGATGAAATCAGAGCAACAGTTAAGCTTGCAAAGAAAGTTTTGACTGTGAAACAAGTTACACTATAATTTACTGAGTAAAGAGATGCTGTGTGCAGGGTTATAAGACCTATGAAGTGTGCACACAGTTTGGCTGGAACAAAAAAATATCCACTGCATTTTAGTTGTAAGAGTTGAATCATTCAGTTCACAAAATAAAAAATGACAAAGTAAAGAGGGAATAAAATGATGGTATGTATCTGAAAAACAAAGCAGTCATGCTGTCCTAACAGTAATATTTTTGCAGCTAAAATAAATTTCAGCTATCTTGAGATAACACCCAGTAGAATAGGTATTTTGTCCTCTAATTAGAAAGCTGTTCCTTTCAGGACTGAACTATGAACCATTTGAGGGGGCAGGGAGGGGGGAATCATCAAACTAATGCTGCTTTACCTTGTCCTATAAAACAAACATTTTAAACATTCAACATGTAAACAAAATTTCTCTTTTTGAGAACCAGTGTGTAACATAAGAAAACGGGATGTACTCTGATGTTAATGACTAATGAAAGCATTAGGGAAACACTTCCACAAACATACACTTGTCTATTCATTACAAGGCCAAAGAACTCTATGAGGTTAAGACAAGCTTAAGAAAATACAACAACAAAGCAAATCAGCATTCTACCATTAAATAAATAGAAAGTACTTTTGTTGAGATGAAGGATGAAGATTGCACTAACATCTGGAAGACTGAAATTCCTACTTTACCCTTTACATAGCAGGTGACTATTAAAATCTACTAAACAGTCACTGCACCAGATAGCACAGCCAGACACCATGGACAACTTCAATGCAACAGGACAACTATGGAAACAACTGGCAGGGATAAAGAATCTGCTGTTCTTCCACACTGTGATTTCAGAACACCCCTTCCTCCACAAGACCTGTCACAGTACTTTTATGACTACTAAAGCCATCAAAAGAAAAGAATAACCAACGTTTTGCTTTGGAAAAAATACAACTTTTTTTTCTCAATAAAGAAATATGGAATATAGTCAGTATCAAAAATAAAGATATTGGAAGTTTTTTGATCAAGCATGTCAACTAAAGTAAAACAGACTTGTATTCCACTGTACTTATAAAGTGGTCTTCTTTAAGACATGCTGAATATTAGTCATGCAGATACACAATGTTAGCCATCTAGTAAAGTGTAAAAACTACATTATTTTTAATTGTGCATCCTGACACTACTTTCTTTGACATACTATGTTGTATTTTTGACAAGAAAGCACCCAAGCCAAAAGAGATTTAGTAGTACTAAATTAAAATTTTTCAATAGAATAATTTGATGGGTTGCTTTTTAGAGAGATCCTTTAGAGGTATCCTTCAAGATTCCTGTAACCACCGCCTTTTTTAGACCACATTTTCAGTGATGTGATAGAGTTGATGGGTAAACATCACAAAGCATGAAAGTGATCAACAAAGAAGGGGGTTGCTGAAGTGCCACACAGATATAAGAAATGACAGAAGATACAGAAGGAATTGAAAAATAACTGTATGGAAACTCCCTGAAGTTTACTCCTGTTTGTGTTTAAAAAGAGAAAGTCGTACTATTCAAAGCAAAATTAAAAATTCAGGCTAATTATGCACCTATAAAATTTCCATTTCCAGTTTAGAAACAAGGAGCATTTTAAAAGCAAGTCATTAATACTCTCCAATTATTTTTATGCTTTCAGAAGCAACACAGGTACACTACATCTGATACTGTAAGAGGTTCTTCAAAGTTCAGAAATAGAACATTTGAAAAGAAACCTTTTGTGTCTTCAGATAGCTTCCAGAACCTGGAAAACACATACATGGAAAGGATATAACTGCAAGCTTACCACTATGAAAAAACACACATTCATTATTTAAAGAGAAAATTAAAAAAATAAATAAATAAACATCATCTCATTTGTTCTCTACAGTTCACATTCTACAACAAATCTAGGAAAATTAATCCCTTAGACAGCCACACTCCTCTCCTGCCTAATAAGGTAAAAATATGAAGAGAAATCTGCTTTTAAAAATAAAAGAGAGACAGTTTCTTTAGACTGTATGGCATGGGAGCATAGGTGTAATACCTTGATACGTCAGGATGTGCACAATACACAAAAGCTGCAATTAGCACACAGAACCTGCGCCTGGTTTTACAAGTGCCCAAGCAAAGCTGAGTCACCTGAAGGCAGCAGAACTGGTTTCAAAGGCAGGAAAAGACAAGGAAGCGAGACAAGCTGGGAAAGACCTGAAACATTTCAGAGGGGCTGAAGCAACTTCTCATCATTCCAACTCATCTTTATCAAGATACTCCCCTCTCCCCTGGTTTGCTCTCATGTGGAGTTCTCACACAGCCTCCCCACTTCTCAGTTCCCAGAGGCTACTGCAGAGAGGTCTCCATGTTCTCCCAGACATCCATCACCAAACGTGGTGCTATGTAACAGAGCTGAGCAGACACCAGAAGCTCCACTTTGCCTCCTTCCCTTTCACCTTGCTGCCCAAGGCAACATGCCCCAATCAGTTCTGTCAGGCCAGTTTAGATATCTATATCAGCAGAAATCAAACAAACCAAAACCAGTTACTAGTGGGTTTGGTCCATGCAGTAGCTCACCATGGTGTAAGATGTACATAAACGGCTGCAAAGGATAAAATGGGGAAACTAAAAAGCAGAAGAAAGTGGAGAACAGATCCCACAGCCTCATGAAGTCTTCTGCTGTCAGCAGTTACATGAGGTTGATCTTGGAGAAGAGCCCTCTTGACGTGCTTCACAATACCAAGGTCTACTCCCAATTCCCCACACCTATTAAAAAAATATATTCCCCAACTACTATAGATTTTGCAGTCATCTTCATTCAAAGGGAGGAAAAAAAGTCACAAGGCTCACCAGTGAACCAATGCAGGGGATGAGCTTCACCCTGAGAAAAAGGCACCCTTCTGATTGAAGTGTCTTTTACACAGCAAATGCACAGGGAATCAGAGACCACCTTGTTATTTCATGTGTTGAGTTAGTTCAAAATCAGTCAGCAGAAATCCCTTGGAGAAAGACTTTGAAGAAGAAACTCAAGACCATAGGAAAAAAAGTTCTTTCTGTTTCAATGCTGGCATGAACTCCTCCTTTTTTTTCAAACATCCATCGCAGCACATCTAAGCAATTAAGTCAACCAGCCTTACGAAGCAGATAAACTCCTACCCAGGCAACAATGTAAGTTCATCTTCACATAAAGATCAGCTAGTCTTGACCAATTACTTCAATTCACTCACGTCAAATAAGCCCATATTCAATAAAACATTCATTAACTTACTTTCTCCAATTTCTCTCTTCCTACTTCTTCCCCTCCTCCCCTACTACACACTGTAGCTGACACTCACCCTGCCTTCACAGCAGAATAGTCAAGTACAGAACATCTCCCACGTGCAGCTTTTCTCTGTCCCTCTTCCCTGTGTGCCCTGACAGAGGAGAAGGGACTCCTTGTAAACATGATGGGTAACATACATTATGCAAAGTAAAAACCTAGGCAGAGCGCCAACTTCATGAGAAAACTACCTCCCTCTCTCAGGTATTTCTTTAAAGATAAAATTTAACTATTTGGTTAACATCATCTTAGGTTTTCAACAAGTAAAAAATAAAAATCAAGATAAGCAGATGTCTTTAAATTAGAATTTTCAAATGATCCATAAACGAATGTCAGTTAAAAAGAACATGAAATTTGATCATTCCTACCTGAACACATTTTGATGTATCAAACTCCTTGTACAGTCATAAGAACTGACAGTTGTCTTTTCTCTGCCATAAGTGTAGAAACTGATATATATTGCAGTATTAAACAGACAGCCCACTTCTTTTGTGTTTCATCATTTGGACAATGCTCTTAGGGACATGGTGTGGTTTTCGGGGTGTCCTGTGCAGGGTCAGGAGTTGGACTTGATCCTGATGGGTCCCTTCCAGCTCAACATATTCTTTGATTCCAGCATGGGTAAGGCCTTAAAAGTAGTGTTATACTAACTTTCTTCTTTTTCTTTTCTTTTTTTTTTCATGGGATAAAGGTCTAATATCGCAAGCTTCAAAGGGTCCTTAAAGATCACCTAGTTCAAACTAGATTTAACTTTTAGCCCAACTGGGCCAGGGTCTTTTGTGCAATTACAACCTCCGCTCTCTCGTGGCTCCTGTTACAGATGCTTGAAGAAAACCAGCCTTGGGATAGCCTCATTTGGAGCAAGCCAAAGTCAATCTCATCACTGAGGCATTCAGGTAAACATGAAGAACGCTGTCTCTATTAAACTGCTTGAATACGGACCATTTCCAGGTTTCTTCTCTGGTTCTCTACTGCTCTATTTCAGTCAAGCACAGAGCACAAAGTGAAATACAAGCAGCCTGGACTTTAACACATGCCTGGCTTGTTCTACATGGCTGGTGCAACTGCTGGTTCTCCGGGTAACAATTACTATCATAGAATAATGGGCATTTTGCTTTCCAAACATATGAGTACTGCCAAATCCAGAGTAATATAATCACAAATTCAAGACTAAAACCAAACAGTGAAACTGCAAAATCTATAAGCAAGGTAAGCAAAACCTTACAGGCTGCATAATGCTGGAAAAGTATTTTAAACAAACGTCTGAGCACTTACATGAGAAAGCCTGATAGTTCATCTGAACAATAAACACTAAATCATGCAAAAACCTTAATGAAAACCTTTATCCTAAACAGGATACAATCAGTTCTAAAAAAGTTTACAAATATTGAGTTTAGATTTTTTCTTAAACAAGATTAATTTCAACAAGTATGTTTTCTCACTCCCCCTCCCCAAAAACAAACAAACAAAAAAAGACATGTACAGAAATAAATTCTGAAGAACAGAAGGAACACGTCCTGATATTTTCAACTGTTAATGTAAGTCAAAATGCAGTTTTCATCAATCCACACATACATACTTTTTTAAAATTATCTATAGATTTAAAAAGGGCATAATATCTTAAAATATCCCAAGTCTCTTTCCTTTAAGCA
Organism: Pithys albifrons albifrons; assembly: GCF_047495875.1. NCBI lineage: Eukaryota > Metazoa > Chordata > Aves > Passeriformes > Thamnophilidae > Pithys > Pithys albifrons. Next base: position 11,476,470 of record NC_092458.1, read on the forward strand.
TTTCAAAAACTTCATGTAAAATCCAAAAATAAACGCTATCAGGAGCCAGATCACGAAAAGATTCATTCTCAACACTTGACTTTAGCATACAAATATTCTTTCTTTGCCTTCACTGCCTTCTTTCTATTCTCCATAGAAAGCTATTTTTTTACCAACAGTTCTCAAAATCTTGCAAGATATCCACCTGTTCTCCAGCATCTTATCTCTCCACATTCCCACAGTATGTGACAATTCCTCTACTTTTACAATAATTAAAATGTATAAAATAATGAAAATTAATTTCTCAGTTTATAGCCAATAATCAACCTATTAAAGGGAGTTTCTACAGACTCCACACTATAGGAATACTCGTAGAAACTTCTACAACTCCAGGTTCTGATTTAGGTCAGAGCCCATTTAGTTTTTGAGTCCTGGATTTCCCAGCTCCATTGTACTTTCACATGTTTAGATTTTAAGCAGTGTTGACTTCACTAGGATTTGAACGTGCAATTATTTACCAAAATTTATACTACTGACAGGTTTATTTGTTTCACTTCTAGCCATTGGAGCAATTATCAGAAACAGTGTCTTAGTGGTTCCTTTAAAAAAGCCTTCAAACTTATCTTCAACACACATGCAACCTTTTCAGTTCACAAATTTCTTGAAGGTACATCACAAAGCTGATCACACTACCCATCATTATAAAAAACTGGTTTAAGTACAATTTGGTATGATCAGAAGTAAAATTGCTATTCAAGGCATGTCCTTACAATATTTAAACACTAATATTTAATCAGCACCAAAAGCTTCCATAATGTAGTAGATCCAAAAAGGTTATGTGCACATGGTCATGAAAACAAGTAATTCATGTACTTGGATGATCTTCCCTGATTTAACAGAGCTACTTGTGCATGACACAGTAGGACTGAAATCCAAAATTATCTTTCTCTTAATCACATTTCATTTTTTGCATTATTTGTCTTCAGCACTTACAGATCCTTCCCAGATGATGGTTCATTTTGTAGGAGATGGTAGCTCCTACATGACTTTATTCAATTCTTCATCATATCAGTCAGATACTAAGCTGTGATACGCTGACATAACTACTTGAAAATGCTGTCGAGAGCAGTTAAAATAACCCTTCTCTACCACATGACAAACAGAGCTGAGAGCACGTATTATCCAGCCATTATTTTAGGTCACGGTTCATTTTCTATAAACACCTTAGTACACTTTTATAACGAACTATAATGGTGCAAAAACATACCCTCATTCTGTATTACAGTAAAAGAATTTTTTTTTTCAATGTAACTGAAAATTCCCACGTGAATCTGTCAGACTGAAAAGGTAAACAAGCTTCTCTAAACTTAAACCACATCAGGAACAACCAAAGCTTCGCCTCAAAAATTGAACAAAAAACCATAAAACACCTCGGGTTCTTTGTGGTACTAGTGAATGTAGTGGAAGAAAAAAGCCCAGACTTTTCTACCTTCTCAAACCATATGAAAACATTAACAGACTGACTTATATATGCACACACAAGAACGCTGGTTCAAGTTACAATTATAAAAGAATGATCCCATCCCAAGATTCTTGAGTCAATCCTGTCAACTAATGATTTGACATCATGGATTGAAGTTCTTCAAAAACAAACAAACAAACAAAACCAAACCCAAACCCAAACCCAAATGTAAGACAAATCTTCCTAGAAAGGAAAATACTATACTGAACCTGAACATGCTTTGATTGTTCTTAAATCAGAGCATCAATTCTCAAAGTTCTCATTTCATTTTATTTAGTAATTAGTAGAAGAGAGGGAAAGAAAAGCACTGCTTGCAGAGTTTATTTTCCTTTGGGTTTTGGTGTTGCTTTTTTTTTTTTTTGCTTTCAAAAATTTCCTAAGACAAGGTTCCTTCTGGTTACATCTTTTTAGTGCTGCTATCACTAGGCAAACAGTATTTAGAGAATATACATATTTAGCAGAGTTGCATCATCATTCACTGGCCACTTGACAAGTTTATAGCAGTTCACAATATAAGGAGTGGTTTCAATAAATCTCTAAACTGCTGAAGCTGTTATGACATACAACATTACTAACATCACAAACATTAAAGCACATATCTCTGTGTGTCAGCTAACACAAACAAATAATAAAATGTAAGGTAAAGCTTTTACATTCTTGTGGCTAGACAAACATGTCACTGAACGTAATGCAGACCTCAAGGAAAAAAAGCTGAAATGAATTAATGGTTATTTGAATTATTATCCAGTATAATAAAATCATTTTGGAATTAAATTACCTCCATTAAGCATAAAAAGGATAATCATAGGCTTTCTTACTGACAGAGTCTTTTGTAAATACTGAAAGTAACTTACAAGCTACAATATTGTAATTTCAAAGAGTGCTTATAAAAATTGTTCCAAAAATCATATGCAAAACAGCATCAGTAGTTAATCACATTTCAATTGTTTCTCCATTAAGATGGATTTTTTTAAAGTTCAGAGCAAAATAAAAAGATGGCAAGGAAAATCACAGGTAAATAAAGGTACTATTCTGATAGACAGAGAGAACCATCACAAAATCTTCTTCAATTCCTTAAAAAAAAAAAAAAAGAATAAAACAAACAAACAAAATACACCACCGAACAACAGACTGGCTAATCTCAGAACCTTAAATCTAGAAACATAGATCTGGTTTTCCAGAAAAAGCCCCCTAAACTATGAGACTAAACCGTCCTATGCCCTGTTTAAAAAAAAAAAAAGAAAGAAACAAAACAAACAACCAAAAAAACAACAAAAAACAAAAAACCCATAACAGAGCCTAGTACTCAGAATCCACAAGCACAGCTTCTGGTCTGCTAGATTTTAAGACAGATCTAGGACAGAACCTTTCACACCAGGTTCGGCAGGATATCTAAAGACAGCATCTGGAGAGAACAAAACTGAGCACGGGGCTGGAAAGTGAGAGAACAAATCTAAGACTCCACATATTCACTTTTATAAGCATGAAGAATCCAAAAGCCCAAACATTTGTGCAGGTATCAAGTCAGTCTACCTAACTAGAGATGCCCAGCTGCAGAAAGAAAAGCACAAAAGATAAGAATGCAAGGTTTATCCACCTCAGTGAAAAAGGCCTTTTGTTAAAGGGTCCTCCTCAGTTAAAAACCCAGCCTCAGATTTAGCATAATCACAGGGGAAAGATGTATTTGAATGTTCTCTGAAAAGAAGAGCTTGCAGAGTTATGGGGTGTTTTTGTTTTAAAGCTGATTCCAAGGGGGATAGCAGGGATATGGCTATTAACATTCAGTTTTAATGGAATAAACTTAAACTCAAGAAACATGGATAGCAATACTAAACTTGAACAGAAGAGTAAAGCCCCAGGTATGACACATTTACCTACCACATACCACAAAATAATATCACTGTTAAAGATGGGTCCAAGTCTTCCTGGTATCCTCCTGGGTTTTATATCGGGTTAGCTCTCTATTAATTATACTTTTAACAGCTACAGTGACTTAGTGCCAATGTTGCTTACCCCACATTGCAACCCTATTTCTTGGAAATTTCCTTTCCGGTGACAAATGGCTCCATGAGCTCAGAACTTCTCCCACAAAAGTAACTGTGTGACAGAGTTGTCCACCCTACCCTTACCAATACTGCCACAGCTTACAGACAGATGGCCACTCATGTGGACAGTCATGTTATTTTCTCCCTGGTGTACTGGCAAAACTACAAACAGTAGCAGGGGCACAGGAGGAAGGCATCCCAAGTCTGAAGGGTCACTACATGCCTCAGTCACTTCCAGGTGATACCCAGACAACCATCTCTTCACAGTTTTATTTCCTGCTATGAAAGCTCTGAAATAGAAATGACCTCTACAGACATTACAGTCATTACCAAAAAAGAGTTTTCCTAACTAAAAATATATTCTATGAATACATGCTTAAAATCTTGATAACTTCCATTCACTGTTCTGACCTATTATTTTATAGTTCATTTGTCCAGTACTGTCTAGAAACTGGACACTGCTTTTTCCTCAGATTTATCTTGATCTGAAAACACTCAGTTTCATGTTAAGTTCAGCAGCACTGTCCTTTCTCCATTGTCTATACCTATGCTCAAGAATCACCACTCCTTACCTGTCCTCATTCTACACTTTCCCCAGGCAGTTACTAAAAGCAGTATCTGGCAAGACAAACTTCTGATCCAACATAATCTGGCAATTTTTATGTGCACCTCATCTATTCCACTAATCCTCCCTTCCAAACTACAGACACTTTCCCACCATAGATGCTTATGCAGCTCACAATACAGAAATATTAGAATCATAGAATAGAATCATAGAATCGATTGGGTTGGAAAACACCTCCAAGATCATCAAGTCCAACCCTTGGTCCAACCCTAGTCCATTTACCAGATCATGGCACTCAGCGCCACGTCCAATCTGCATTTAAAAATCTCCAGGGATGGTGAATCCACCACCTCTCTGGGCAGCCCATTCCAATGCCTGATTACTCTCTCTGGAAAGAATTTTTTTCTGATCTCCAACTTAAATTTCCCCTGGCAGAGCTTAAGCCCGTGCCCCCTTGTCCTATTGCTGAGTGCCTGGGAGAAGAGACCAACCCCCACCTGGCTAGAACTTCCCTTCAGGTAGTTCTAGACAGTGATGAGGTCACCTCTGAGCCTCCTCTTCTCCAGGCTAAACAACCCCAGCTCCCTCAGCCTCTCCCCATAGGGCTTGTGCTCCAGTCCCTTCACCAGCCTTATTGCTCTTCTCTGGACTCGCTCCAGCACCTCAATATCCTTTCTGAACTGAGGGGCCCAGAACTGAACACAGTTGGCTTGTACAGCTCCACATCAGATACTGAACCATTAAACAAGACTTGTCAATTATTCTCTATGCTTGGAAATTCATTACAATAAAAGGTGGTGGTTTGTTTGGTTTTTTCCTTCAGAGAACGACACCATAAGATTTATACCAAAACATTTATTCCAGACCATTACCAAAGGGGGGTGGAAGAGAGGCTATGCCAGGGAAAGTGTGATCAGTATTTCTACACAGTACTGTTATTTTCAATGTCAGATAGGTATTTCCACTCTTTTAAAATCAACAGTAACTTTATCATGAGGCACCTGTATTTTTATGCATTGTACCTAATGTGACAGACCTACAAAGGCAGGGAAAGGACAAGATTACCAGAGATCATATTTGTCAGAAAACCAGTTTGGCAATCTCTTCCATTTCAGCACATAATCCTTTTCCAGATTATGTCCATATTCACCACTTACCTAGCAAGTATAGACAACTGTTGAAGCAGCTGTAGAAGTGAGAGTCTCTGAAAGACCCTATCCACAAAGGTATCACATAAAGAAAACCCTGCACAGATAATTAAAACACAGTTTTTTATGTATGCTATGTAAAATTTTATATCCAGTAGCCACCTTCTAAGACTTTATACCCCATCATAAGCTTATTCTAGATAAAATCTCTTCTATGTTAATTGATTGAGACAAAATTTCAATTCTCTACAGATCTATTAAAATTATAACATGACATTAGGAAGCACCCCTTCCAGTGGCCATTCATAACAGAGCTTCCCTGTGCCACTGCCTCCAGAGTCAAGGCTGCAAACTAAAACTGCAATAACAGACTTACAACCTAATATAATGCACAACAAAATAAAACTTTAAAAAAGACTGAACATTATAAAAAAGTTCAGCACCAGCCATGTTCAAAACAACTTTCAGTAAGTAATCTGCCTATCAGATCACACTCTCAGTTAAATACTGTTTACCATCTCACTCCTTTCAGAAAATCCTTCATTCTAACAACAAACAGGGAACTGGTATTTTCAGGCAAACTAATCTTCCAACCCAAATGCAGAGGGATTAAAAATGGGGCTTACACTGGAAACTGTCTGCTTCATGAAGCTCTCATAAAATTGGAATAGATACCTGGCTGTTACCTAGGAAACAGCAAGTAAAGTCAAGTCCTGTGTAAACTATTAGGTCTTTTAACAACCAGAAAATTAGAAACAAAAAGAGTAGTTGGCTGCAGAAATTATTTACTGCAATCTACAAGATAAACGCAGTCCCTAAGTACTTCATCTCTTTGAATCATGCTGAGCCAGATATGAGCTTTGAAACTTGCAATTTCATTTCAGAAGGAACTTTCAGATGCTTCGGGAGAATCGCTATGATCTGTCTTAAATACAAATCTCAGCATTCATAAGAGCTGGACCTTCAAGGGTGTAGAAATCTACAGCTTTCATACATACCAACAAAATCCCACGCTTACAATACATATAGCTAAAAACTGTCACACACCTGACTTAACATTTTCAAGGGGCACATCCCTTTCTCTTCCTTTAATTCAAGTTCAAGTATGACATGAAAACCTGGCACTAAAACCTAAACACTGTTTCCAAACAAATAGAGAAGGTCAGGCAATTCATTTACCTAGAAATAAATATCATACTACATGACCTATTCCTTATCTGTATGAGCATATTTTCCCTCTCCTCAAAGTTTCCACTGTAGTTACCGCTGCTGCAGCTCTAGCGGTATCAGCCAGTAATACGACCCAAGGAAAGCCGAGCGGGCTGCTACCGTCGTCGCTGTCACATGGTGTAAAATTGCTGCGAGCAGGATGAGACAATGATGTGCTTGAATGACAGCAGCTGTTCTGTGCTGGCATCGCCACAAGCATAGCTGTAATCACAGCCAGGTGCAATGGTGGGAATTTTGGGAGAGAATGGCAACGCCTACACCTGTGGCACTCTAACTTCCAGCCATGCAATGTTTGTTTTTTAAAGACCATCTATCATTTTGACAAGCTCCCAACCTGACCCATCACTGGAGCAACCCACCTTCTGTGGCTTGGTTTCCTTAACAAGGCCTTTTCCCCTTTTGTACAACATCCAATTTGAGCCTCATACATGCTTCATAAACAGAAAAGCATATGGCAAGTATGATGCAGGAACCACTGAATCATAAGAATTTTAAACACTCCTAGTTACAGTGATCAAAGCTAAATCCTCTAGGAAGATTATCCACACCAGAACCCTGAAAAAACCCTGTGCCTCGAGTGCTGTCATACTACACCTTTGAGACGTGTAACTGTGAAGAGCTACCTCCAGTTATGCTTAACTGTGATGGGGACATTTTAACAGGGGCTGTTGTGCCTCTTGATCTATCTATGCAGCTCCGGGCCTGGCAACCAGCTGCGAACACAATAGTCCACAGGCTGAAACCACAACTCCGAGGCCAGACAAGGGAAGGTTTATTCAGAAAACAAAGAAATAGAGAAAAATAATACAAATCAACCACTCATTTAAATAGTGAGAAGTACGTGCCTTACAAGCAAGCGGTAAGAGATGCCAAACCCTCTCACACCCCTGCACCCATCGCCGTGTGAAACTGGCGACGATGTCACCACTCCTCTGAAACCACTCCGGGTGCCGGTGTGCCCGGAGCGGCGCGCACCGCGGGAGCGGAGCGGAGCGCAGGGGCAGGGCGAGCCCCCTCCCCGGCGGCGCGGCCCGGCCAGGCGGTGCCCGCTCCCTCGGAACTTCGTCTCCCGCCCTGGCACGCGAAAGATACCCGCACCGCGGCCACCGCCCCCCGAACACCAACACACCCCTCAAACACCACCACCGCGCCCCCGTTCCGGCTCCTGTCGCCGCTTTTGCATTTTCAGAAGCACTCTGGCCGCCCCTTCACGCCGGCGTCTCAAGGCGGGCACCGCTCTCGCCCAACTGCGGCCGCACCGCGGGACGCGTTCCTTGTCCCTTCAGGAGGGAAAGGGCGACGACCCATCCCGCGCAGCGGCATCGGCGCGGCCCGGGCAGGTGCCAGGGGCAGCGATCGCCCCGCACCCCACCTCGACCGCGCGACCCTCTCCCCCCTGCCAGGGAAGTTGGGAGCGGCGCGGGCGCTCCCCACGCCGGGCAGCCCCGACCCCTCCCCGCCCCCGCCGGGCAGGGGCAGCGCCTGTAGCCGCGGGACGCCCGCGGTTCGCGGAGCAGCAGCGGCTGCAAACACCTACCCGGAGAGCTTCCCAATCTTCACAAAGCTAAACACATCCATCCATGCGGCCGGCTAGCTCTGCCCGTCACACTCACTCACTCCAGCAGCAGCGGCGGCGGTGGCAGCAGCTCCATGTCGAGAGAAGGTTGCGTCCAGCGGCAGCAACAGCCCTTGCAAAAAAAGCAGGAGCCGGCGGAGACAGCGGCTGCTACCCCCCTCCGGCGGGGAGCTGGGCGTGCAGCATCTCGCAGGACCAGCGCTCATCTGCGCGCAGCCCTCCCCCTCCGCCCCCCACCCCCCTCCCCGCTCTCGCCTGCCGAGCGCTCTCCGGGGGTAACTCCGGCAGCGGAGCGGGCAGCGGGGCTGCCCGGCAGGAGCGCTGCCCGCAGCCCGAGCCAGCACCGGGAGGCTGAGGGGGAGGCGGCAGCTCTCCGCCGCCACTTTGCAGTACTCCTAGATGGGGGAGGCGGTGGGGGACGCTGAGGAAGGCACAGGGTGTATGGGGGGAGTTTCTCCCCTCGTCGGCAATGCCTCCCCTGCGGTGGCGGAGCGGAGGGCGCGGGCGGCGGCGCGGGCGAGCGCCTCTCGCCGGCACCAGCCCGAGGCGGCGCTGCGGCCACCGGGCCGAGCCCAGGGCTCCCCGCAAGGCCTCCCGGAGCCGCGGCGGCGGGGAACGGAGGCAAGGGGTCGGGGCGTGAGGGACAGGGACAGGCACGCTGAGAGAGAGGGGAAGGACTCCTCTGGTCAGTGGAAGGCGGCTCCTCCCCAGTCGGGGAGCAGCACCCTGGTCCTTGTAAAGCAAAAACTTGGGAAAGCAGAGAGCCCTCTTCCCCGCGGCGATCGCACTGCTCTGCGCTTCCCCCAGCGGAGGGAACGGCCCTCTGGCCTTCAGCCCTTGCACTGGGTGCTCATCAGTGGTGGACCGAGAACAGGCACCGGGGCTAAAATCCACTGCCTGGCGGCTGTGACCTCTCCACCCTGCCAGAAAACAGGAGGAATGGAGTCCTCGTTGTGATAGGAACACAAGGCCGGTTCGTGACAACATTATTCATACCACATCTTACAGAAAAATGTCATGTCCTTGTGTCCCGACACGAGAACAATACAGACACACTGCCTTACACTTAAAAGCCCTGCATCAGGCTTTAAATGAGGAACTAGAGTTTAGCTCTCCATAAGCTTCCTGTGACTGAGCAGAACAGACAGGCAGGTGGAATTCAAAATTATCTTCACACAAGCTCTACAGTGTAATACAATAATTCTCAGCATGGGAATGGACTTTTTTCTCCGCTTCAGTGTTTTTATTTTATGTTTGTTCTCTGAAAAGACTGAAGTACTCTACTTCCTGCCTTCCCAGAGTTTCAGTCTCTTCTGCAGGCTTGCACCTGCACTCTCCCACCAACCAAGAACTTCATAAGTGACAGTAGAGCCCAACATGTAGACTCCAGCACCCAGATGAAAACAATGCACTTTCTTTTACTATTAAAACTTGTATTGATAAGAGAACAAAAAGAACAGTGAGTACAAACACTCACTGTGAATTGATTTTCAAACTATTCTTTAAAACAATGACAAAAAAGAATGATTAATCACCTATTTATACTGGGAGAACAGTGAATTGCTGGCTAAAAAGCACTCGCTGGCCTACCATGAATGTAAACGGCTTGGGCATATTCTGAAATGCCATACGAAATATTTTGTGCTAGTGCATCAAAATATTTATGTGGTACTTACACATAACTATATTTATTTATTGTTAAACAGGATTTTTTTGAAACTGCAGAACCTGTGCCTGTCATTCACACTGCTCTATTGATTGGTAAAAGCTACAAAGATAACATAGTTTCAACTGGTTAGAAACTGATTTATTTATAAATCTGTCATTATTTATTTATAGACTGAGGAGATAGGCCAAGATCCTACAAAGCTAACTGAAACTGATGAAATGATACACTGTATATAAAATTAAGCACATATGTTCTGTATCAAACAAGGTTCTCGTCTTGAGCACTTCATGCTCCAAGGCTTCTCACATAAAAGTGCCTTAAAGCATAGTGGTGAGGGCCACAGAAATGAAGTTCTAAGGGATCACTGGAATTTCTATGGTTTCAGGGTCTTTCAGTGGAAAGGCAAATTTGATCTTAGGATATATTGACTGGGGTATTTCCAGTAGAGATACATAGGAATGCAGAAAGCATAAAATCTGATCAGAAGTGCCATACTCAGCTTATTCAAAAAGTACATTTGAGAAAAATGAGAGCAGGTGCAGGAGTGTTAAAGGTAATGAGGAGTCAGTCTTATGAGAGGAAAGAGCTTTGCCAAACAAAACAAAGAGGTAAAAAAGATTGTTGTTTATAAACATTAGTATGGTAAACACAGGGTGTGTACCCAGAATTATAGGGCTTTATGGAAAGTCATTAAAATTTGAAATTATCTCCTCTTTCTTTGGTCTTCCAAGAAGATAGTTGTAGTATTGATGTGTTTATAGCTACATTTATATTTTTGTTTTCCTAGACAGAAGCTATCACAGCATTACAAATTTTTCAGAATGCCTGTGGAGATAGTCTTGGGCTAGCCAACATCCTGGCAGTCCATTAATAGCACTGTCACAGGAGTATTACTCCCAAATGTGCAGACATGAACAGAGAACCTGGACAAGTGTTCTTCCAACTGCGCTAAATACTCGTAACCTTTTGGAGCCATGGGATGTGGGAATCACGCAAGGGGAATGAGTTTGGGTTGTGAGAGTGAGCTTTAGTCCATATGGGGTCCTTGGGCTTCTGGAGTCACAGCAACTGCCATGTCAGTTGCTGCCATGTCAGCCACTGCCAAAACTATGTCAGAGTCATAGGAAAAGATTAAAAATTACTAAGTGGTGGTCTTTGTTCTGTTTCAAGAGTTAATGCTGATATATGTAGTTTGGACTGTCTTTGGAGCCATCATCTGTACATCGAAATCATATTTTGGTATTATGTCTTCATTTGTAGGAACATCGACGAGTGTCACTACTGAACTCTTGCACTTACATTTATACCTTTTAGTTATTACAGTGAAATTCTCCTCACTAACTAGTAAAAGTCAGGGATCCACCTCAACTAGTCATACCCTCCCTCTGTGGTGCAGGCACCTATCACTGAAAACCAAGTGACATAAATTGCCTTCTGCAGGTGCTTTATTTTCTCTGTTAACTCCAGTGAGAGGAAACCTAGAGGCCTACCTTTGACTAGAGGACTGTCTTCCAGATGACTAAAGTCAGTTGAAATAAAACCCATTTGAAGGTGACAAAGGTACATTGTAAACATGGAATGAGAACAGACAGTGAAAGACAGCAAAACATCATGTATTCAGTATCTTGGTAACAAACAATAATTGGACATGAAGTTCTTAATCTTTAAGCAGGAATCTGACATCAGTTCCTGGCTGAATTCTTAGATGGCTTTTTTTTTCCTTTGTCTTGGAATAGCATAGTAAATACAGCTTTTTGAGGATATTTTGTTACCAGGTACTATTATCTTTTATTACTCCCAACTAATCCAATTAGGACACTTAATACTAATGTTTTGTGTAATCACCAGTAGCCTTGTGTAGACTCTGGGCCAGTAAAAGCCTCAATTTCACATAATATTATGGCAGTTGCATATGCATTTCTAGAGAAAGAATTTTGTGTCTCATTTTATAATGCTCCCTCTTCTAAAAGAAATGGCAGGCATATGTAATGTGAACAGTAATGTTACTTTATTTAAACTTTAGAACCAATTAAGTCACTGTAAAGACTTTTTTTTAAGACCCCTTTGTTTTGGTTCTAGTGAAACTGCTATGAAATGCAATGTAAATATCTTTACAACTGACATGAATAAACATTTATTTTTGTGTTCCTGTGTTTTAGGTGTTTCAATTTTTCTTTCTGAGGCACTAATAATCACCACAAGAATATGCTTTGGGCTTTCCTGAATACCACACAGCAAAAAATTTTAGCCCTGCAGCTAAACAACATCTCTTCTTACTTGTAAGATACATAGAATTTGATCCTAGATAGTTTAAATGAAGACAGGTAGAATCCTAAACTAAAGATATAATATTAAACCCCTGGAAATGGCTAGTTTTCATTGAAATACTTCTGGAGGTGTCACAAGTTTTTCTCTCACATAAATTCAGTATTTATTGCTATAGGGTTTTTAAGGCTAATCAAATGCAGTTTTCTTATGGTTTGGAACCCTAAAAAGATACTTTAATGTGCTGTATCACACCTTCAAAATGGTTTAAAATTCATCAAGTTGGAATGATTTTTTTTAGATAACAGCTGAAAGTTCCACAATTTTTCTGCAGTGCTTCTTGATATTACTCATATCCAAAAGGCAACAATGTTTAGAGGAATGTGATAATAAAATCCATTGAGTAATGAGGTGTTAATACATATCTGGTGATGCAAAGTTTCGAAGGAAGATATTTTGTCATTGTGATCTGCTACTTACTGAATGTTATTTCTAAAGATAGTTGCTTATGACTGAGTTATGTAGTAAGTCCTGTAGTACTGTGGGGTACTTGTATTTTAAACTGTTACATCTCTTATTTTCAGCCTTGAATCTTTGAAACACATATTATAGAATGCATTTCTTTATTCTGGTGCTTAGTAAGCCCATACAATGCCATATAAAAACTTTGTAACCATTACAGATTTTCTCAATGTCTACATTTACATCATGATCAAGAAGTCCCTCTTCTTATGTTGAATATATTCACCAGCATCTACATGCAACTTTTGGCACCTGTATCAAATAAAGTTTTATCAGGCATATTTTTTAATTGACCCATGCAGTCTTGTTAAGCCCTGAATGTTTTCAATTTTGCTGAATAATTTAGTGTGGTAGACATGGCATGTCACATACAAATGCAAAATTAAATCACAGAGGGTTGAAAATTTAAATAGCAGACAAGAATTTCTGTCTTGTCAGTTAAGAAACAAAATCTAGAAGTTGAAAGGATACTGAATGGTATAGAACAAAATAAGCCAGGATATTACAGCTGATGCAACAATTCTGCTGAAACCAGGCATACGTAGTCAAACCTATACAAGCACATCTGTTATAGAGATAGTTAACAAAAGCTACTGATTGCTAATATGAGCTTACAGCATATTGAACCTGTAGCATTAATCCCCCCTTCCACCCCCCACCCCCCTGACCCCCCAGTAAATAAAATGTTTTCCTATGTTGCAATACACAGATGAGATCAAGGTAAGGAAGAGGATGTTAGGCAATATATAGTTACATTTTCTACTTCTATGAATAAGGCAATACTAATGCATTAGTTATTATAAAATAAAATTATCTTTATAAAAAAGGATTCACTTTTCTGGAATGGATATGTATGAAATATTCAAATCAGAATATGGAAAGAGCAGAGTGGCTCTTTTAATGACAAAAAACCCAATTCATGAAAATCTTGAAGACATGCTTGTAATCAGCCCTATTCATGTCCTCAGTCTAAAATATAACTTGAAACAATCACAAAGTTAAGCATGTGTTTAAGTGTTGTTTGAATAAACATGATTTCAAAAATCATAAGAAAGTACGTAAAGATGAATCAGAAAAAAATAAATGTGAAATGTTAATATGCAAGTAAGTGTGCTTAAAATTTATTTACAATAAAGAGAAAATTGGGGAAAAGTAAAACCTAATCCACCCTTTCTCAAGTCAAATCTGAAGTCTGCCATTTTTTTTCATGTTTTGACCAAAACTGACTGCAGACTGAAAAATTTATGGCACCTTTAGAGAAAATGATCAATGTATTTTTAAATGAATAAAATATTAAAAAACCAGGGCTACCACTGATGTCTTTCTAGTATTATCTGTGTTATTCAGCTGTCATTAAAATGATCAAATATGTGGTGAATTTTAAAAATCGGAGGCATATTCAATTTTTTATTAAGACATCATTAAAGAAAGCAAGAAGAAGATTGTTATAATAGAAGCATATTGGGGTGGGAAGCCTTTGTTTTTGTTTGTAGTCTGAATTTTTAAATCTTCATTACTATTTTTTATGATGATGATGATGTACCACAAAATGTTATCAATTATGGATTGAATATTTGCCAGCTTGTCTCTATGAACACAAAATACCTGTTTTGTTTATCCTGTCAAAATGGGACATTATTGTGAAACTCAAGAAACACCATAAAGCTTTGTTCTGTGTGGATTTTCCTAGGAAGTATCTGCAAGCACCTGAGCTGAGGGGGAAAGCAGCAATTTCATAGGAGAAAAATAGCTTACAGTCAGAGGAGGAAAAAAAATGCAGATTTTTACAATGAATAGAAACTTCATGCAGCATTTGTATGTGGGTGCCAAAACCCTAGTTTTCTCAGTCCATATTGGGCACTTGCAGATAGGTGGCCTACTTGTCAGTATTACTAAATATTCACAAATATAAAGGAGATTGCTAGTTACTTCTAAAAACCAAGCTGCTTATACAAACTTGCCTGAATATCTGAAGAGCCAAACTTCAGCATGTAGTCTTGAAATTTCCAGCATATACTTTGAAACACCACACACCCCATATTTTATCCCCTAAAATGTGTTCCTTTGATCTTAATTGCAAGTTTAATACATCTAGGCCCATGAATTATATGTGCAGTATAAGGCAGTGGGCAGTTACTCTTAGTTATGGTTACAACACAGTGCAGTTGCTATTCCTGACCACAGCACCAACAGAACTGCCAGTCTGTGTGGATGAGGGGTTGTTCTCAGTGTAACTGTTTCCAAGGTATGTACAGGCAAATATATCATGTGGCTTGCATTAAGAATGCTGTTTTTTTCCAAGTAGAAGAGATGACTGCAAATCTGTCTGTAGGCTAAAGTACAGTAAGGTAGTTATTTGTTCAGCATATTGAGTAATGTGATAAGGAGTCTTGCCTGCTCAAGACACTTCTGTTTATTCAAGTGACCACTGGTAAGAATCATTAAGGATTTTGATTTTGTTCAGGCTCTGTAGTGGTTCTAAAACACAAACTGAGTCTCTAATGTGGCTTAACAATAAATACTGGATAATTATTATCATGGGAATATGGTATATGGAAAGATCAGTGGGGATTGCAAAGTTGAAGGGGGCAATAACATGCCATAAAGTTTGCATAATTTTCTTAGGAAAGCATGTGCAACTTTTAGAAATGCACTGCAGTTCATGAAACATATTCTGAAAATACAGTACAATTAGGAAGCTATTTACTTATCACAGTGCACAAGCCTAATGCTTTCAGTTAGGAAGAAATAGAAAACTAGTTTTTCAATAGCCATCAGCAAGTGGCCTATCACATGCCTGAGTAATCTCTGCGTGAAGGCACTTATGCCATGTTTTCTGCTACCAGATATCTGTTTGCCCAGATCATTAAGAAACATTGACAAAAGTGCTTCACATCTGTATGCTCTTCTTTGGCTACCAGTTCTAGTCTGGGTGAAATTTATGACCAGCGTTGTCTCCATGTTCATTATCTCAGACCTGCCTTACCCTTTGCACCAAGCTGAAAACAAGGAGGTTGGCTGCAGAGCATTCCCCAGGGCAGGCTATTTTAGCCTAGATCATGGTCCTTGGTCACACAAATGGACACGTGCACCTTCTGGAGTCACAAGGGAGTCAAAGGGCCAATGCACAGCATAAGAACCATCAGTCTGTGCAGATCAGCTTACAGGGTAGAGACATTTTAGAGCACAATACAAGATCACTTTCTTTGTGCTCCCTAGTAGAAACAGTCTTTAGAATTCAATGACATTTAATCATGTGCCTCATATCACTCGTTTTCAGAGCAGCTATTTTTGTGCCATGTGGGGGTTGTCACAGAAATGGTTGCCTAATTCTGAGCTAAATTTTGTAACGTGTACCCAGATCTTCTACAGATAAGCATTTTACATCCAAATACAATAATAACAGAATTAAAAGTGATTCTGTTTCGTGAAAGAGCAGCGACATACTTACCTAGCTCTTGTAAAAAAAGAAACCTAGCAAAATTTCCACAAAGCTGATGGAAAAATGGTCATACATCAATACAGTTTCCACTGTCTGACCTATCTCTTTAGTTTCTGTAGTTACAGGTGAATGGATTTTTAGTAAAGTCCAAGAAATCAGGACTTGTTCCATGTAAATGACAGGCATTGATATTTTCAAATCACTGCTGGCCTTATAAAATGGCTGAGGTTCAGAACTATTTTGAAGCTTAGCAGTTGGAATAAGTATCAGTGAAACTGCCAAGAAGCTTGCTGCTTCATGCAGTAAGGAGCACAGAGCTAAGTGAGATTTTTTCCTTTTTACTTGCAGGAGAGCAGTAAGGAAGACATTGGGAAAGCGGCTGCACAATTTATTTTCCCTGAAATACCTTTGTGATTGTAGATTTAAATCAATCCAGTGAGTACCTTATGAGGGGTTTTATAAATGTCATCTTAAAGGCTTTTTGTGTTTCTCTGCTGAGATTAGTACAACTACATATGTGCAATATGCAAATAGCAGTTTTTTCCCCTGAATGATTCTTTCAGAGTTAGGGTGGTGCACGTCTACATTAGGCTCAGAAATAAAAGTTTTGTCTAAATGAAAACTAAAACCTAAAAACTTAGCTTTTTTTAAACTAAAAGAAGACATAAAAGGAAATTAAATTTTCTATGAAGTTCTTACAAGTCAAGTGTGTTTTGAAGGGTAGTCCATGATTGCAGCTAACTTAACAGCTTTCTGATTGGCAGCAATTTCTGCTTTGTCTCCTCTAGTCCTCTAGAAATTCCTTCCTTCCCTTCCAAAATCTTCTGGACTGTTCTGTCATCTTTGCTGTTGTTTTTTCAAACCAAATCATGCATGATGCCCAGCCTCCTTTCTATAACTTACTTATTCAGTCCATCCTACAGTCTCCTGAGCGCCTTCTCTTTTTGAGGACACTCAATGCCCCTAAGGGAAGGAATAATCTCCCCTTCCTTCAAGAGGTCCCTCTTAAAAAGAGCACAGCATACTCTTGGGGAAAATAAATCAGATGCCCATGAAATTCCAAGCCAAGTCTGCCCCATTTGTTAAGAACCAGTGTCATAGTTTAAGACTGACTAAAGAAACACATCTAAGAAAAAGATGTATGACATCTGGTTTTACACGTCCTCGGGACTCATTGGGCTTAGGCATAGTTTGAAAACTTGTCAGAAGGTAAGAGATTTTGAAAAATATGCAATGAAAAGTACATATTTAGTTGTATCAGATTATCCACTTGAATAATTATTCTGGTTATCCATCAGGCCAACTCCATCATGCTGGCCACCTTCCAGGCCCATTTCTCTTATGTCTCTGCCAGACAAATCACCAAACTGTCGAAAAGCCATTGAAGTAGGAAGATGAATTATAATCACACTGTAGGGGTCATGACTACCCATATCAACTTCCTGCTTAAGACGTTTGCATCTTTTTGAGAGGAGCTAACTCTGTTTACCTGAAAGTCACATTACAGCTGTAGCTCTCTCCTTGCCCCTATGAAGTCAGTGGAAACTGGCTGCAAGCATTTTCTGTCTGAGGACAATTCTGTCTATCTGAGATCTGTCTGTTTGGTTGTTTGGGTTGTGGTTTGTGGGTTTTTTGGGGGGGAACTGGGAGGGTATAGGGGTGGGTCTCCTCTGAAACATTGCTTGTGCTCCTAAGGTGGGTGTTTCAGGTAGTTCTGTGTTAAGGTAAGCTTGCACCATTCATCAGAATAAACAGGAAGGAACAGAGGACTGTGGTCTTGTAGGCTGTGTTAGAAGAAGTATTGTTATACCAAATACAGGTCCTTGCACCACTGAATCCCCTCTCTGCCTTTTGTGCAGACCATCATTCACTTTTTTTTCCTATTCCTCACCATGGTTTGAGGCAATTTATCCTACCAAAAGAGATTCCTAATCTTTTGACACTTAAAGATTGCACTCTTATCTGGCTCCTGGATAAGGCTGTTACACCTTTTAAGCATTGTGTATATTTGGGTCAAGTCCACTATGGATTGATATATTTTTCTTCACCTCTTCGTTCTTTAACAATAATATACTATCAACCCCATTTGCAAAGGAGATGAAGTACACAGTAGTAATAAGACTGCAGACATTTGAAGTCTAGAAATATCTGTCACTGAGCTCAAATCAAAGCCTCTTACCTTTTTTAAAATGGAGATACAGTTTTACATGGAAAGATGAAACTGCTCCTAGGAAGCTTGCAAAGATTTTTAAGGCCATTGCTTAGATTGTAACTTTTGGAGCAGGGACAGAGTATGTGGACAAAAGATTGCAGAGACTACTAAAATCTCTGACTGGAAGAATTTGAGATCCCATGGTCTGATTCAGACAAAATATCCAACAAAATCAAATAAGAAATATGTGTGAATGAAAACTTACAGTAAAAGAAACCTAGAAACAAGCAATTAACACAGATTCTTTGTGTCTATACGCTGTAGCATGCAGATATTATCAGCTCAAAAATTCAGAAATGAAGTTCAGACTCTAAAACATCATGAGACTGACTTTAAAACAAGATTTTAAAAAGTTATAATTTGTTTCCTTTCTGGTCTCTGAAATTTTAGAGAACTCTCAGTTAATGCTTTCAAGGCTTCATCTGCAAACCTGAGGGCTGGAAACTTACATTTAGTGATATCAGTGCTTTTAGGCAATCCCATTTTTCAAAGAGTAATGGTTAAAGGAAAAAAATCACAAAGCATTGTGAGACTGAAAAATAGGGAAATGAGTTCGCAACTTTGGATACAGTAATATGTGAAAAGGTATATTTTAACCAACTTTACAAATATAGGATAATTCCCAGAAAGCTTTCAAGATAAAGAAGTGTTGATCTTACTCTCTTCAGTGCTTAGGAAATAAGGGGGTTAGTTTTCTAATATTTACCAGTCAGTTTTCTAAATGCATGCATGCAACTTGTAAAAAAGTAAATACCATATTGCCTGAATTTCCATTATGAACTAAATCAAATCCACCCTATGCATTTAGTGTAAGTTTCTGTGTACTTGTCTATGTTTTCTTACTACAATAAATTGGCTTCTTGGACAACTGTCTTTTCATTGCTTCATAATGTTATTACTGTGTGTTGGTTAAAGCACCGTCTATTCAATACATTCATGCAAACTAATATTTTGCCAGTGCTACAAATGAGAAGGTTCCTCCACAGAAACAGTGGTGGAGGCTTATCAGGGACTAATCTCAAGCAGCTGCTAGAAATTTCATCACCACATTATACTGATCTTATTGGGGCGGGAGTGAAGGGCAGAGTGTGTGTGCATGTGAAGAATCACGTAATAGCACTGCTAATACGTCTGTTCTGTAAGCAGAGGAATTGGGGGCGCCTGGGCAATCAGCAATTTGGTGTTCTGGATTAGACTCCAGATCCAGCATCCTCTCTTTAGCAGTTCCAATGTTACATTTCAAAGAAACCCCATAACAGCAAATGGGAGACAGCCTGTGCACACACACACAATGCCACACACATGCCAATCTCATCTGTACACCTGAACAAAGATGTATGTAAACCCTGAAGCATGAGGCTTAATATCCAATGCAAATTGTGTATTGCATTTCATTGTAATTCTATATAATCTTGATTATCTTGTAATTGTCATGTCCCAGGGTTTCATCATTAACTGATTTTTTATGTTAAAAATAACACTTTGAATTTAATCTAGGGACAGACTGTTTAATAACTTTATTGATGATCTGGACAAGGGGATCGAGTCCACCATTAGCAAAGTTGCAGATGACACCATGTTGGGTGGGAGTGTCAATCTGCTGCAGGGTAGGGGGGCTCTGCAGAGGTACTTGGACAGGCTGGATAGATGGACTAAATCCAACGGTATGATGTTTAACAAGACCAGGTGCTGAGTCCTGCACTTTGGCCACAACAACCCCATGCAGCGCTACAGGCTGGGCACAGAGTGGCTGGAGAGCTGCCAGGCAGAAAGGGACCCGGGGGTACTGATTGACAGGAGGCTCGACATGAGCCAACAGTGTGCCCAGGTGGCCAAGAAGGCCAATGGCATCCTGGCCTGTGTCAGGAATACTGTGGCCAGCAGGACCAGGGAAGTAATTCTTCCTTTGTACTCAGTACTGGCAAGGCTGCACCCAGAGTACTGTGTCCAGTTCTGGGCCTCTCAATTCAGGAAGGATATTGAGGTGCTGGAGCAGGTGCAGAGAAGGGCAATGGAGCTGGTGAAGAGACTGGAGCGCACGTCCTATGAAGAGCAGATGAGGATGCTCGGGTTGTTTAGCCTGGAGAAGAGGAGGCTCAGGGCAGATCCTATAGCTCTCTAAAAGTACCTGAAAGGAGGTTGTAGCCAGGTGGAGGTTGGTCCCCTCTCCAAGGCAACCAGCACCAGGACAAGAGGGGACAGTCTTAAACTGCACCAGGGGAGGGTTAGGTTAGATATGAGAAAGAAGTTTTTTACAGAAGGAGTGATTGGGTATTGGAGTAGGCTATCCAGGAAGGTTGTCAACTCACTGTCCCTGTAGGTATTTAAGGAGATACTGGATGTGGCACTTAGTGCCATGACCTAGTAGGCAGGGTGGTGTTAGGTCAAAGG
Source organism: Pithys albifrons albifrons (assembly GCF_047495875.1). Lineage (NCBI taxonomy): Eukaryota > Metazoa > Chordata > Aves > Passeriformes > Thamnophilidae > Pithys > Pithys albifrons. The sequence goes on from NC_092458.1 coordinate 11,497,036, forward strand.
TTGGACTCGGTGATCTCAGTGGTCTTTTCCAACCTAGTTGATTCTATGATTCTATGATTCTACAAGAGTGCACAGTGCAGAGTTGAGATCACACTCCCCAAGCACATCTACCAAAATAAGCAGGCAGCCATACTTCCCAGTGGAGGCTTCTGGGCACTTATCCAAGACAAGGAAGAGATAACAAGGCCAACTTTAATATTACATTCATACCTTGTTAGTCCCATACATCCAGGTTCATCCCACTCTGCACTGCCCAATAAGTATATCATCTGCAAAACTCTGCTGTCTTCTGATTAATCCTCTGCAATTTTTGTATGACTGCTTGATAATGAAATTCATAAGGTAGAGGAACAGATATAAATTCTATTATTAGAAACCTGCCAGTATCTTTATCTTTTGCAATAAATATGGTACAGAAATTCTCACTGAAATCCCAATTTTGTCCCACTCTGTGGGAAAATTCAAAGAGCACAATACTGTTTAGATGAGAAATTACCCAGTTGAGAGTTGTTGAGACCAATGATGCCAAGACAGCTTAAAACAGCCATGACCTTGTAGGGGAAAAGGAGTAATGGCCAAGCTGAGCTCCACAGTGTCCTGCACAAAAAAATCATTGGGACAGAGGAACAACTTATCATGTTTTTGGTTTGGATCTACTCCCACAAAATGGATAAAAGAATGATTGGTAATTGCTAGCATGGATTGAAGGCAGAAGAAAGCTCTGAAATTCCTCCAAAATATAGGTAAATATAGACAATAAAGACAGCATAGTCCAATGGCACAAACCTGTGATTTGTTTGTTTATGCAGCATTTTAGAGTAACTTAGAGAACAATGTGAAGAAATAACTATATCATTTTTGGAGAATTAAAAATTATACTATAATGCTGCTCTCTATAACATGGTTGCCTAGTTACAAAGCAGAGTCATTGGAATGACAGGAAAAATGGTATTTACATAAGTTTAAAGCCCTCCAAAATCTAAAAATTATTTTGTCTCTCTATCAGGGCAATGCAGGCATATGGCCTTATATCTTAGAATTTTCCAGAACTAGACACAATCATTTTACACAACATGACACCCTATTTTAGATAAAATATCTGTTTCTAGCTCTAAGTTGTTCATATCAACTCATAAGTTATCACTCTGAAAGGTTTGGAATCTGTCAGTCAGAAATTTTAGGCTGCTGAGATGGGCAGAAACTCAGCAGCTTGAGGAAGCATTAAGAAACAAATTTTCCAAATTTGTTTTATTAATTATGATAGCTTCGAGATGCTACGGATTTTTAGTATAAGGCTTATCTCAACACAGTGGAAAGGGTAAAAGTGGGCCAGCAATTTTTTTAAAAAAGGGAAAAACTGCTATTATTGTATAATTTATTTGGGGACTTGAGGAATTTAGTCTTCAGTGTGTATGATTTTGTATGCATTAATTGCATGTCTGGAGTTTCCAAGGTTGACTAGCAGGAACATATGCTGCTATGGTCCTATGCAGACATACTTGGCACCTATATGTAAACCTTCCAATTTACAATTTAACTTCCAGGCACACTGGACTGAGAACACTGGATTAACATTCTGCAATAAGAACAATAAAAGCTTTCAGGAAAATGAGATTTCACTCCTTTTATCACCCTAATTGCTTTGAATTGTCCTGCAACTTGCAAGAATAAATATAAGACTTTTGAGTTGAAAGATCCAAGTCAAACTGCCTCCTGAAATACCCAGTCTGAATTTCAAACATCATAGGTAATCTTCTGGAGTTTATTTGTTCCAGAAGCAGTGGACTGGTAATTGCATGCTGATTTCAGGATAGAAATAGCCTTCATTAAAGCTATATGCTGCTACAACAGAGAAAAAGAAATCCATACTCTATATTAGTTGATTAAGAGTTCTGCATTTACTCCTATGGCCATAATTTATATTTTGATGCTAGCATAATTTACATGAAAGATGTTTTGTTTTGACATTGTAATAAGATCTCTGTAGACTCTAACTGTTATTTTCCATGGCTGATATTTTTCACACCATCCTATTGTGAATAAAATACACATTTACTGAACACAGCACATTTTCAGGAGTTGTCTTTGATTGTCAATGGCCTTAGTAAGAACAAAATTTCCAAAATCCCATTAAAACTAGCTTATATATAGTTTCATTATTTTTTTCAAATTATAGGGTAGTTTGTTAGAAAAGCAGTTGGAGTCATTTGGATTATTTTTATTTTTCTCTCAGTAACTATAAGAACATGATTAGACAGATGTTTCATTGCAGATTTGTTTTAGACCAATGTGATTGTAAACACTAAAAATATAATACCCCTTAGAATTAACTTTAGTATTGTAATACTGTGAGAATTTTTTACTATATTGTAGTGTACCAAAGATCTTTCTATAAATTAATTAAAATAAAATAAAAAGTGAAATCTTAAATTCAACAGATAAAGATAGACATTGTAGGACAGGAATATTGTAATATTGCAAGAAATGCTTTATGAATACTTTCAGCCTCTTATCCCTCTTCATATTTACTGTCAAATAATTCAAACAAATGCCACCTAAATGAAGATTGTAATAAAACTGCTGTGACAGGGATAAGAGCACACTCACTACACAATTGTTTTATATTATTCTAAGATTGTGTTGTTGAACAAGGTTTTGGATTAATTTTAGTATAAAGACAGCATAGCAGTTACTCCAGCAATTCCAATTAGTTCCTTCATTGTTTTGTTGTTTGGTAAATTCTGGAATTGGTCTGTATCACATGTTAATCTCTATAGATTTAATAATATAATAGTAGTGTGCAATGTATCCCAGTGGATGAATGGTGTGAGACTTACGTGAATTCGCTGCTTAAAAAAAATCATAAGAGCATTGAACACATTAGATGTATACTGCAAACATCAATTTATTGGTTCCAGGAAGCTCACCTATCTGTGGATATGAAAGGAATTTATCCACTAGTTTCTGGCCACAATAAGTCAGAAGGTAAGGAATACAGCAGAGGAAACAGTGATTTGCAGCATGGTGAGTGTTGCTGCTGATAACAGTTTCAAAGTCTGAAAACTCTTAAGTCTGACTTGGAGGATATGTTTCTGTGGTCCCCTAACTTTTCTGATTCTACTTGACCTTAAAAAATATACTGTGAATATAGATAGCAAAGCTAGTTTACTCATTTGACACAGTCAAATATGGATAAGACATGGTCCTTCTTGATAATTCCCAAGAGTCAGCTGAGGCCTTGAGAGTCCCAGAACTCTTTCCAAGGGCTTTGAGTGTTCTTTTTGCAAAGTTTTGACCTCTCATTAGTGTTATTTTTATTACATGTTTTGAATCATTTGGCTAATATTATCACTCCTTGTTTTTTTCCCAGCAAAGTCAAAAACCCATTAGTGCACAACTTTTTGTCTTTGTGGTGCATTGATCCCTACTCCTTGCTGTAACACCCCCTAACTCTATCACCTTCATACATCCTTGTGTGTGTATATATAAGTGTATATATATTTATATGAAATGGAAGTGGTTATCTCTTCAACATATAAAAGTCCTCTTTTTAAAGTTTTATAGTCCAAGAAAGTCTTCTACATCATCTTTTAAACTGAAGCTTGTAAATTTTCCTTGCAGATCAAGGAAGTGCTAAAGTATATGTATTTTTATTGAATATATTTGCCATTTTTCACTGTGTCTAGTCAGAAACTTTGCAAAATGAAGATATGTTTTTATTTTTGAGTACCAGATTCTCTCCATGGTTTTTTGCCTCCCCAGGCATCAATGCAGTAGTAGACATTGCATTCTATATTAAAAAAAAAAAACAACAACAACAAAAAAAAAGACAACAACAAACTTTGGAAAAAATGAGCACTTTGAGAATGCAGACATAGTGATGCAAATTTTTAAAGCTTTTTTATATCCTGTTTACCATTATTCCATCATCTCTGCACTCCCAGCACTTTTGATTTGTGTTTGTGCACAGCCAACTTATTCACCTCCTGTCTTATGGACTCCTTCCAGTTGAATTTCAGACCAGAATTTGGAACAGGCACACTATTGTCTGTAGTGATGGATGACCTACTCTTGCCTATTTAAAGGTTCCTATGTCTTTCTACAATGTTCAATATATTCACTGCACTGAGTAGTTGTTTACCTTGAGGAAGTTAATGGTTAAGCACTGAGCTGGAAAACATTCACTCTACAAAATGCAGTGAGGGGACTGATGGCCTGCTTTGTCTTACTTGCCAAACATATGAAGACCCTCCAGTTCTACATCAGTCACTCTCTCTTTTCAATATCCATATAAAGGCACAGGGAAAAAAACATGAGGTATCATCTAAAACACATAGATCACTCTTTGTCCTAATAGATGGTAAGTGTCTTATTCTGTAAAAGTTACCCTCTGTCAGATATGCCCCAAATTAGAATTAAACCTACTCAGCTCCATAGGTGATGCCACATGACATGTATAGACTGCATTGCTTTTTCTGCTTTCTTTAGCCTGATCCCTACCAGGTTTTCTTTTGGAAACTGAGGCTGTTGACATTTGATGAGTTTTTTCTTTAATATCATTGAAATCCCTGCTTCCCCCTCCTGTATGTTTTCTTTTTATGTCTTGAGTTGAGTCAGGAGCTTCTTGTTCATCCATGCAGGCCTACTACTGCTTTTGCTTGATTTTCTGCTCTTTAGTGTGGACCAATCTTGAGGATGAAGAAGGTGGTCCTTGATAATGAACCAGCTCCTCTTGACCCCTCTTATCTGCAGGGACATATTGCATGGCATTCTTCCAAGCAGATCTCTGAAAAAGGCCAAAGCTTGCTTTGCTGTAGTCCAGGCTTGTAATCCTGGTTTTTGCCTTGTTCCCTTCTGTCCAGCTCCTGAACTCTGGTCATTATAATCACCGCAGCCAAGGTTGCTTCCAGCCTCATATCCCCAAATGGCCCTTCCTTCTTTGTAAGTATGACAAAAGCAAATGCCCTCTCATCATCATCTACTCAATCAACTGTTGGCAACACACACCAGAAGATATCACCGTGATGCTAGATCCCCATGTGAACATGAGGCTTTTTCCAGTCATCTGAAGAAGACCTCATCCTCTTCTTCCTGATTAGGCAGTTTGTAGCAGACACCCACAACATCACCTGTGTTGGTTTGTCTCCTACTTCTGAGCCACAGGCACTCAGCTCTCTTTCCTCACCCATCAAACAGCAGATCTCCATGCATCTGTGCTGCTCTCTCACATACAGCATAATTCATCCTCTTGCCATCCCTTCCAAAGACCCTGTATCCATCCATTGCAACACTCCAGTTGCGTGAACAATCCCAACACATTTTTGTGATCCCGATGAGACCATAGCCTTAATTCCTCCTATTTTTTCCTATGCTGTAAGTGCTCTAGGGGGGCACCCTGCTGTTCTTATTTCTCAGAATGGGTTGGAGAGCTTGGCCCATAGTGTTGCAGGGACCTAATGAGGATGGGAAGAGAGGAATATTAAGGAGATGTCATATCACAGCTCTTCTTTGCTGCCAGGAAACTCCCCTTGCAGTACTAAGTAAATAATGTTGTGACTTGGGACTTTTTCTGTGTGCTTCACAAATTCTGCACACAAACAGATAAAAATTCTCATTTATTTCTGAATAGCAGAAAACCTGAATTGCTACTCAGGGATAACAAACATAGTTACAGTGGGCTGAGACCTCATGATCTTTAGACTGGTTCATCATGTATCAGGTTTCCTGGGGATAAAGCACTAACTTAAAAAGGAGCTCACCACAAGTTAAAATGGCAGAAGCCATTTTGGAAAGACAACTGGAGGCATCTGTTGTTCTTTTGAGTCCTGGCTGATTCCCCTCGTATGTCAGATTAATTCCATAATATTTCTTCTCATGTCATACTTTATATACAGATCACTATGATGAGCCAGTTTATTTCTCTAAAAGATGAAGAGTCCCCTCAGTATTTCCATACTGTGCTGCAACAATTCAATTGTCAAATACAAGAGTTAAACTTCTGAAAACTCTGTATCCTAAAACTACTGTATTCCTTGTTTGCTGACCTGAGAGTAAAGATATCCCTTTAAGCAAACCGTTCAAAAGTTCCACCTTCTAATATTACTAAGAAAATATTTTCCTTCCCTTAACTCTAATCCTGCATACATATGTCAAAAGGCAACAGGGATGGAGATCAGAAAATGCTTTGATAGCATCATAGGCAGGCATGAGATAAGTGGGATCCTGCTGTTTGGGATGGTTTAAGGTTTGCAGCATCTGCTCTAGGTCTATAATGAGGGGCAGAAGGAAGATGCTATTAAGAAAACCCAATGCAATAAATACATATGACAAATAAAAATCACTCAGCTCATGTCACCGACTTCTCATCTGTGCAAGTTTATATTATTCTGCAAAACTAGAAATGAGCTTATGCTTAGAATAAGTAATGTAATTCATTGGTAGTTTTAATTCCCAAATCTACTGACACTTTCTTGTTCAACATCGCTACATAGCTTCAGTAGGATACTATTTGTACATGAACTGATATTTATCAGTAGTTTTGATATCTCTGTATATATTATGTGAAAAATTGTTTGAGAATGCTTGCAGTTTCAATCTTTGAGAAAGCTGACATTTTGAAATTTCTTCAAGAAAGGATAAAATTTTTATATAAAAGTAGATTCAAGTGTGAGATAATAACTCTTCCTTTTTTTTTCCCTGTTCATCAAGACATAAAGCTTAGAAACTTAGAAACTGTATCACCATAATAGTACTTAGAAACTGTATCACCATAACAAATATGTCTTTCTTAAGTATATAGGCAGGGTATCACTGGGTGATGTGCAATCGAACCTACCAACTAATTGTTCCAGGGTCTGACCAATTATCTTTCCAAAAGGATACAGAAATGGAAAAAAAAAGTATGTAATCACTGAGAACTCATTCATCTGTGATTGTCTTAAACTGTGATAAATGACCTAGCACTACTCATTTTTCTTGAATATTACTTGAGATTATATGAAAACATCCGGTTTGGTTTGTTTGTTGTTTGTTTGGGTTTTTTTACTACTAGACATTCTTAAAGGTATTCAGACACACTAAGCAAATCTCATCTCCTATAACTTGAGCTTGCCAAACTGTATATGTCAATTTTAAGCCAGTTCATCAAGGTTCCACATTTATTAATGAATGAGATAGCCAGCCTTGAGCACTCGTCTTAGCAGGGGATGAATTACCCTCAGGAAGTTCCTATCCATGTTGACTGTAGAGAACATAAACGATCAGTTTATGGAGACTTAAATTACTAGAAACATAGTTTAAAGAGGCATAAATTGAAGAGAGGTTGATTTTATTTGTATATACCATCCATGTTAAAGTCTTAGTCTTTTTTAAGGAGAGAGTACTGAAGCATTTGTCCTGTTTTATTACAGTGTAGCTTGAGGGGAAGAAGTCAAAACTGCCTGGGATAGTGGAAACACAAGAAAATCAATGCCTTGTGCAGAGAATAAATGGGCATGGAAAAAAACATGGAAAAAACCCTCCTCATAGAAAGTATCAATTAGCTGGCTAATCAGACGTGCTTATGGAAAAATGTAGTAATTATAGTTCCTTGAAAGAAAGTGAACATACCTTTGAGTAATGGTTGTCTGGAGAAACAGTGGACACACTGAGAGAAAACTCTAAATATGCTTGTTTTAGGGAGACTGGCAAATAGTTGTGTAGCATCCTGATTTTTTGTGGGGTTTTTTATTTTTTTCTGAATGTATTTTTTTAAACTGGGGGAAAAATCCAAACCCAATAAACACAGCTGAGGACTGTTCCTGAAACAGTAATTACATGCACAAAAATGACTAGACATTTTAGCCTCCTTAGAAATGGTTAAACATGTGGTTAAAAAATGGAATTATTATGTTGGCACTACATGTAGGTTTAGGATTAAAGTAATCTGTTTTATTTCTGGAAACAATGTGGCCCCTCTTCTTATTGTGGTCATGTTAGAAAGAGAAGTGAGCTGTTATGCAAACAGGCTACAGGGAGCTGTGGCCATCCCTCCCTCGGGGGGGCTCGATGCATCCTGGAGTCCAGCTTGGCTGGATGAAGATAAAGTAAAGGCAGGCTTGAAAGGGGAGCATTATGCAGTTAATCTCATGCTGGCTTTAAAACTAACATCTCTGACAGAAAGGGTCACAACAAAGGAATGATACAGAGAAAAGGGTGAAGAGCATGAAATGAGTGAGGTGTCACCGTTTGATGGGCAAATTGAACTGACACATGCAATTGTTTGGGGTGGACAGTATCTGGCTCTCTGCATTCTGTATAGGAGGGGCATGTTTTCAGCAAGGAGCAGGGTATAGCTCCTAATATGAATAATGGTAAATGTCTCCCACATTCCTGGCGCATCTTCCTGGTAGCTCATGTCTTTGCATCACTGCAAATTCTGTAAGTGCTGTTCTCACTGCTGTTATTCTCAGTATTTCATTGATAGTGAGTTTCTTCATGGCATCAGTATCATCAATGACAGATGAATCTCAAGCATCTGGAATCTCATTTTAGTTTGGACAGGCATCCTAATATTTAGATGATCCTTTGAATCATACGTGAACTGGAAATCTCTGAACCTGAGCTGAAAATATGAAAAGTACGGCATTTTTCATGAGTTTTCAGACACTTTTGCTTTGAGTTACACCTGGAAATACAGAGAAAGAAATGCCCCTTCACTGTTCTGGCATTTTGCTTGGGGAGAAAAGGAAAGGCTTGAGCTTGTCTAGGTTGCAGAAGAGTAAATTCCGTCTTACTGTATGTAGGATTTTAAAATTAGCAAGGTTATAGTATATTTTTCTAACTTAAAAAGTTGAGGTTTTATGAGAGGAAAAAGGAGTATATGTTGTCTAAAAGTAGCTTGATGAGTGAAAATCATCTTGTCTAATTACAGAGTCATAAAAGTTGGATATTGAAGTCTACTCTCCCTTTATAGTTAATAGAATCATCTTCAGAAGACATTTACTGACCCGTCTTAGATGCCTGTCTTAGGATGAGATGAATGGCTCTCTGGAGATCTCTGTTTCTGTCTATTGAAAGGAATTGAAGGTAACAACATTTTCAAAACACTAAAACTGTAAAATGGAACTTAAAAATAGTTTTAATGAGACCATGTGGAAGAGAAGTAGAATGATTCCAGGTATTTGCAGGCATCAAGGGCAGGAACTGTGGAAAGCAATGCTCTTATTCACTTAGGTTTTGTATTTATTTATGGCTTTGTTATTGATAGGACTGAAAATAATGCAGGTAGTAATTTGTTCCTCATCGGTTTCAAAATAACTCAGAAAAAACTATTTGTATTCCAGTACAAACCTTTATTCCCTTTTTAAATTTATCATATTATTCCTGGCCCTTTTAGAAACAATCTGTGAATTCAGTGGTGATATCTAGATGATGAAGGGCAGATAGATCATGGTGATAGATTTTATTTATTTTTACCTTTGGCTATTTGAGAGTCACTTTGCTGACAACTTGACCTCCACCATATTTTTGTAACTTCTAAATCATAGAATCATAGAATATCATGAGTTGGAACTCACCCATAAGGATCATTGAAATCTGACTCCTGACCCTGCACAGGACAATCCCAGGAATCACACCATGTGCCTGAAATAGTTTTATGGCTTTGAAGAGCTGCTCTTTTCAATATCTTTTTCCCCAACATTGCAGCCAGTCATAGTTTGCCTCTCTTCTCTCTAATATATACTTGGAGCTCTGAATGGGCACTATGTATGTGTTTGGAAACCAGTGACATCTTTATTGTGTTATCCAAAATTCAAAGGAGCATGAAATTGGAGCTTTATTGCACTGGGAACTGCCAAAACCCAATTTTTCAATTGCATGCACAGTGTTAGTTTTGATGCAGTTGGTGAGACCATAACCATCTTACACTTACTAAAAGACTACTTTAGGTAATTCAGAGACCTCAGAGCATTTACCATTCACACCTTTCACTTTCTGCGGTGTAACTACAGAGCTGGGCATACACTATTCACTTAACTTTGGCAGTCAGGAGATAAAAAGTAGTTCATTTCTATGGCTGTGGATGCTGAGTAGTTATTCATGTCAATGCAAACAGTGGATACTGTTCTACCATCCTTGTGTGTCAAAAATAGTGTGGCCAGCAGGACTAGGACAGTAATCCCCCCTCTGTGCTTGGCACTGGTGAAGCCATACCTTGAATCCTGTGTTCAGAATTTGGTCTCTCACTACAAGAAAGAAAATTGAGGTGCTGGAGCAAGTCCAGAGAAGGGCAATGGAGCTGCTGAAGGGTCTGAAACACAAGTACTACGAAAAATGGCTGAGGCAGCTGGGGTTGTTTAGCCTGGACAAGGGGAGGCTCAGGGGGAACTTTCTCACTCTCTACAACAACCTGAGGTTGCAGCAAGGTGGGGACCCAGGCAACCAGTGATAAAATGAGAGAAAATGGCTTCAAGCTGCAGTAGGAGACATTCAGTTTGGATATTAGGAAAACTTTCTTCACTGAAATAGTGGTCAGGCATTTGTACAGGCTGGCCAGGAAAGTGGTAGAGTCACCATCCCTGAAGGTATTTAAAAGGCATGTAGATGCAGCACTTAAAGACGCAGATGTGTTGGACTTGGCAGTGCTGGATTATTGGTTGGACTCAATGATATTATAGGTCTTTTCCAATCAAGATAATTCTATGGCTCCATTTGATTTTCAGTCCAGTTTGCAGGGGATAGGAACTCAAAGAATAGTTAACTTCACATATTCTAAAATATCTTTGGAACCAACTAAGGGTCTTAACTGTAAGAGATAGTAAGTCCTGAAGGGATTGAATGGACTGGTAAACAGGTTTTACATTTAAAATTTTAGAATATTCCACAAAACTCCTGTGTGACAATGCTTCTCAAGAAATGAGGTTACCTATTTTCCTCAGGTTAACTTTGGCCGCACACTTTCCTTGCTTGAGACTTTCAGGCAAGCCTAAAAGCTGAAGAGCACAGTCCCACTGGGCAGGCAGAGGATGAAAGCCATGCAACAAGCAGAGCTCACACCCACAAGCCCTGTCCACAAAACCAGACTCCCTCACTCACTGGAGGCTACAAAGGGAACATCAGCTGTCAGACACGGCAGTAAAAAGGAGCGGCATCTACCCAGGATAAAGAAGTGATTGCACTGTATCTTCCAAGGGCTTGAAGGAATTTTAATGACCACATGTAGCCAGGACTTCAGTTTTATGTTGTGTCCAAAAGCTGACATTATATTCCTAGCTTTGTTCTGGGTCTTAACAAGCCAGCATGGTCTTGGCTCAGAGGCAAAGACACAAAAAGTGGCACATCTTTAATCGCTGCTGAACTCTGTGGCACCTGGGAGCTGCTGGAAGTTTGCCATCTCCCTGCCAATAAAACCTGGCTCAGCTAGTTTTGTTAGCTCTGAGGAGTTTCAAGCTGGTGTGTTGTTTCTGCAAATGTTGGTAATGTAGATAAATGTAACACCCTTATCAGAAGTATAAAGAAAATTTATCCCTTTTGTTATTAGTCTTTATTGAACAAGCTGTTCAATTGATGAGACTCACGAAAATGTGCAAAGAACACATACCACAGCACACATGGATGTCTCATTGCCTGCATGGATGTCTGATCATATGAATTTCACTTTGAAGAGGAGGCAGAATGCTTGGACAAACCATTTTTTGTTGCTTCAGCTCTATGAAAGTATCTCTGTGTTGTCTTCTTGTACTTTTTCTAAGGTCTTTTCTAAGTTGCTCTTCTGTGGCAATTAATTTTATTTTTTTTCTTTTATTTTTATAAAGAAGACCGCTTACATCAGACTGTAAGCATATCCACCAAATACGAATACTTACTATTTCAAGCAAGTTCATCCATTGCATGTTCTGCTAGCATAGGATATATTAGTGGTGAGAAGTTAAAATCACTTCTCTAAATTGCTGTTCTAATTGTTATTTTAATTAAGTGCTGTGATTGACTTATGATCAGAAACCTAAGCCAGAAGCAATAGTTCGAGTAAATAAGCTGAACACTCCAGTATTTTTGTGTAGGTTAGTAGGAACTAAAGTTCTGGATGGAGTGCTTCTGTTTTTGCATAACATTTACCTGCTTCTCTAAATAACTTTTTTAATTTCAGTTATGTCTGGATCAATTGGACTAGGACAGTAAAAATACATTATATGAGCCCTCAATAGACGTTAACACAGCAAGCGTTATATATTTTTGTACTTCCAAATAAAATATTTTGAGTGTCTAGGGAGAGGTTTTATTGTACATTAAATGAAGGACCTGAAACCAGGAATTCTGAGGTCTTCTGGTCACTGACTTAACTAAGAAAGCTGGTGTTTGTTGTGTATGTGGTTACAGTGGCAATCTACATTTATAAAACTCTGTAAAGGCATAACCCTTCATAATTTAAGCTCCTGCCAACCCTGATCAGTTGGGGAAAGCTGTCTGAACAGTAAGTTCTTCCTGCATCAATGGTGTCTGCAGCTGTGCTTAGAAAGGCTTTGGTGGAAGACATCTCTCAGCCATGTTTCAATTACCCAGAAAAAAAAATCTTCACAACCTGCAGTGAATGACTGAGTTTCTGTCGGTCCTCTTCTTCTCCTACCTGTGGAAACTGATGCTAGACTTTGCAATTCTCAAGATTTTTGTATTAAGTCTGTTTGGGTTATCTCAGTTGGTCAGAACATAGTGCTGATGACATTAAGGGTTTGGGTTTGTTCCCTGTATGGGCCATTCCCTTAAGAATTGGACTTGATGATCCTTGTGGGTCCCTTCCAACTCTGAATATTCTGTGAAATATTTCTGCAGGTGCTTCTTAAGAAAACATTGATTTACTTTTTTTCCCAAGTGAATAAATTCAAATCCATCTAAAGTGCAAGGATATGAAGACAGAAGGAAAAAAAAAAAGAAAAAAAAATCCTACCTTAGCTATGCAGAATGACTTATCTCACTTTACAGGCAAGAAATCTAATAGAATGACTTGCCTGAGGATCAGCAGTGACTTTGTGGCAATACCCTATCTCCTGAATGCCGAAGTTGCAAAATTATCTTTCACCAATGCTGCCTGTCGTTTAACAGAGAGAGTTATCTTATTTTTAAATATACGTACATGATTCATGCTAATATGAAATGGAATTAATTTCAACAGAGAAAAATTCTTTCCAAATGGTTGAAAGCATGTTAGCAATATGTAAACTATCTTTGTATCTGGAAAGACTGTTTTCCTGTCATTAACTTCTTTGTAAAAATTAAAATCATCCTGTGCTGTGAAAATGGGTTTTTGTTATCTCTATTATAGCAAGTCAATAAAAAATATATTCTAGTAACTGTTTCCAACTGCAAACTAAAATTCTGTTGAGTTTTATCCAATACGGGAGGGGTCAAATCTTTGGAGAGCATGAGCAGCTGGGACTCCTATTGCTTGACTGATTAGCACCATCTTACTTTGGAGGCCTGAATTTTACACAGTAAATGATCTAATCACCTACCAGGGTTTAGAACTATCACAAGTTAATAACAGCACTGCAGCCACAGCTGCAAAATATTACACAGTAAAACAAAATAAATGGAAATAATCTCTCATGAGTGCCAATAATTTAGATTTACAGGGTAATCCATAGGTATTCCAACTCCTAACAGATTGCCAAAATACTGTTTAGAGACTTCTATTTCAAATCTAGTACATTTTATTATCGTTTTGGAGGCTAGAAAATTGAGGAATAAATTAAAAAGCTAAAATAGGGAAAACAAACATTTACAGATTGCATAGGGAAGTGCGAATCAAAGCTCTCTCTTTTCAAAGAACTTCATTAATGTTTAATTAGCTGAGCTGCAAACCAGAACTCACTCCCCAGTGTCCCCTTACCCAGGCACAGCATAGATGGCTCTCCTGCTCAAGGAGGGAAGTTTTGGGGGGTTATTTAGCAGCACCTCAGGGGTGGCATTTTTCTCCAGCTGGTCTCAAGGCACTTCACACCATCATCATACTTGTCACTGCTAAAGACAGTGGATGGACCAGGCTACAAAGCAAATCAAGGCAGGGATCTGTGTGGTGAACAAGATGCAGGGCTTTGTTCCGCCAGTTTTTAGAGGAGAGAGGAGCCCAGGCATTTTAAACATCAGTTCATGTTTCTCACTGGCTGCTTGGTGCCATAAATGAGAATCCACTGTCATGGACACAATGCTCATACCAATATCATATTGTTTCAGATATAGAAAATTACTGTAGTATCTCAGATGTTCAGGTTTTTCACAGATAGATGATTTTTCACTGATTCTCTGCAGCATAGTAAATTCAACAAACATTTCACAAACAATAATTCAAAAAGCATCAAGATGTAAGTTATACTTTAGAAATATTGTCCAAACTTACCTGAATGCTATAATAATAAAGTCTATTGCTTAAAGATACAATTCATAAACAACTCAAACCTTTTCTGTGATGCTTGAGTCAAAGACCACAGAAATTCCACACAGGGCAGGACAGAATATCTCTGAGTTTCATCAAAAAAAGACCAGAATATGTTAACAAACATTAACCTTGCTGCATCTTTCCAGCTAGAAGCACTATGTTCATGAAAATACCGGAGACTGCTGGCCATTAAAACCATTGGACTTGTGCTACTTTCCATTTGCAAAGTGTCTGGTTCACTGCCCTTGGACTGGCCTCTTTTTTTGTGTGTGGATTACAGTGCATGTTATGCTCTACATTAAATAAGCTTAACCAGAAGACAAAACAAAATATGACCATGGAAGTCAATTTGGTCACTGAGTTGACCTTGCCCCATATTTGCTGTGCCTGACTGCACAGCCAATGTGTTTCCAAGCCTCAGTCATGGGGAGCAAAGCCTTCACTCCAAGGCTCTGGCAGGTCAGGGCAGTAGCACCCATGACTGACTTGAGCTCTGTGCTTCATCACTGAGGGCTACCAAGGTAAACATGGCCTTCAGCACTTTACTGGCTAGCTATCAATTTTAAGATTAAGTTATTAGATGATAATACACTTTGTAAATCAGAGGTTCTGTTTTGTATTCATATGTGCCTAAATAAATCATAATGTTTCTCTCTAATAAGAAGCATATAAATATTTACTGTAATAAATGCAACTGTTCAAAAAATGGCTCAGAAAGCAGAGTTCTTTTGTGAACATTATGAATATGATGCATTCTAGTAAACTGATTTCTGTTCATGCCAACATTTGAACTCACTATGACTTACAAAATAAACTCCAAGTAATATGAAAACTAAAATTTTGTTAATAACTTCTTCCCAAAGAAAGGCTACAGTCTTTATCACCCAGTATATTTTTGTCAGAAACAGTCAGTTTTGGACACCTTTAAACCCCCTGGTTTAAAATACTCATATTGTAGCAAATCTTAAACAAACAATCATTGACAAATGCTGAACTGAACTCTGAAGATAAGACGCAGTGGACAGTTCACATTTATAGCAGCTCCAGCAAAGCAGAGAGAGGGAAAGGAAAACATTAGAAGACAGTGTAAATATGATGGAGCTTTCAGAATGAAATCTTGCTTTCTCTTTGGTTACAATAACCACCAGATACAGTCAGAAAAAAAAATATCACTTCATTCTAGTATGGCACATTGCATTAATATCAAAGCACACAGTTTTAGATTCAACAGGAAAGGTTAAAAAAATTATTAAAGAGAATCATCAAAGGAAGGAAGCCATAAAGGTCAGATATTTCCAGTTACTGACTGATTGGCTGGATCAATGACGGTGATCATTAACTGCCAAGAAGTGCCCTTTCTGTCTGCCTCTGTTACATAAACAATGAAATACACAGCAAAGTAGAACAGAAGCTATTAGATGATCACATGTGGAAGCTGGTCTTTCCAGAATGCTATGGCACTAAATGTGATACTCGTGTTCTTGCTCTTGCTTTCTCTCTAGTTCACCCTCTTTTTCCCCCCATGCAGTCTCACATGTCTAATGGCCACACAAAACCCACGAACTTGCTGGTGGCAATGGTGGAAATGGTTGGTGGCTGTCACTGTGCCAGATGAGAAAAAAACCCTGAGATTAATCAAGTAATTAATCTTGTGTTAATAGATAACTGAGGAGACACGAAGATTTTAAAAGCAAGGACAAAAAGGTATAATTGGATATGGTAACTTTTTGTGCTCAACAGAACTGCTGGGAAGAGGAAAAACAAGTAATTATAAAAACAAAAAAGGATTAAGGAGATTTTTTTTTTCCTGCTGGGTACAAGCACCTGGATGGCACGGAGCCTAGAATTGGATTACCTTTGAATTTTCTAAATTGTTTTCATGAGAGGAACTTTTTTGACCCATATGAATAGAGAGAAAGCTTCTTAGAGATGAGGAATATTAATTTATAAGAAATGTTTCCTCCTATATAAATGCTCAGGGATACACTGATGTTCAGTGCCATTTATTTTTTTTTAAATTCTCTTCCTGACTAAGTCAATGAGTTGCAGAGCCAAAATTTGTGACCTTCAGCAAGGAATAAAATGGTAAATCTTGAAAAGAATACATTCTTTCTGTATTTTTAAGGTATGTCTAGATATAAGTAGATAGAAATTTTAAAAATAAAAAAGTGCATGAGACATTTTTCTCCCTACTGTTGCTGATGCTTTTACACAGAAAAGGATATAATTCTTCTAGTGCCACGTGTTTTTTTCAGTTCAGTATTATGTTTGACCGCTGAAATTTATTTTGTGTGTAAAATATTTGGTCATAAGAACCAGTTAAACTGGTATGTAGTCACAACAAACCAGAGCAACTTTTATCTCTTGTAGGAGGCTGAAAGACTGATGACTGGAGAGATGTTTCCCTTGTCAGTATGTGCAGGGCTGATGATACCTGTTCATACCCCACAGGCAAACCTCCCCTGCAACCTGGTGCAGCTGGCCAAGGTTGGAATCAGATGAGCACTCACACATCTTTTGCATTTATTCAAAGTTCATTGGCATGTGTTGAGCTGTGCTGCAATGCAGCCTGTTGCCCCCACTTCAGATCCCAGGGACTGATGGCAGGATCTTAGTCAGACCCCAGGCAAGCTGTGAAACTCTGACGTCTTTGCTAAGATGTATCTGTGGAACCACAGAAGCGGCTGTACCTCCTGTAAAAGCCTCTTGCTGTAGAACCTTAAAAGAACTGTGGAAGCTTTTAATCTGGCATTTCCTACCCTGGGAAGCTGAGCTTGTGAGGCACAGCTGTTTTATAAGCCCCCTTCCAGCAGTGCTGAAAGATGTGACCGAGAAGTGGTGTAAGAACAGACAAACTCACACTGGCTGGCAGGCATTGCTTGGGCAGCCACATCTTTAGCAGCAACCCCAGACCAGGATCTCAGTCTCCTTAACCACATCTTCCCAAGACTGAGTATGGGGGTACTTCAGCAGGCACAGCTCCACTAAGTGTTTTGCAGCAGAAAGGCTCTAGACCAGCACCAGGGCTTTTGACCTCCTCTTGGAAGGAAGGACTGGCTGGTAAGGCCTGAAGTTCACTACCTGATGCTGCTGTGGGCTGTCACTTCACAGAGTGGAGAATTTGTCAGTAAAGCCACAGTGGCACCAAGCAGAAGTGTTTGTAAGGAAAAGATTGCTGAATAGCTTATGCTGCCTTATCTGGGCTGCAAATGAAGCTTGAAACCACGCAGGGATAACTCGCCCTCACATTACATAGCTCTAACCCTGAAGCCCTGAGATAAACAAGATGTTATTTAAATGAAGGAGCAATATATAATGTGCATTGATTTTGGAGGGAAGTTATTTATTCAGCATTTCTACATGCTGCTAATGTTGGTTCAGCAGGGAGAGGCTTGTGCTGTGCTTCCAAAATGGTCCCCAGACTTTTCCTGAAGGATCATTGCAAGAATAATTAACTCCTGTGTCTGTTCATCTGGAAAGGCAAGGAGTCCATACGGATACTACAGGTGTAGGTAGAGGGTAACTGCTGTGTTAGAGAAAGCATAAGCAAACTGACAGATGAAAAAGCCATGCCTAGCCTTTGTGCTGATAAAGGCAAAGTCCTTCTCATTGTAAAAATTTTGTGGGTTGGGTCTTAATGTTATTTTGTTTGTTTGGTTGGTTGGTTTTTTTCGCAGTTAGCATATATAGAAAAGGTTTAAATATTTAAATGAAATTACTTCTCCATACTTCCTCTCTGTGAACAGCAATTAAATTTCCTGGCAGGGACATGAGTGATAAGTATGAATTGCACTTCACATCATATTTATAGAAAAATAATTTTAAAGTTTGTATTCACAGAATTAAAGTTCCTTTTAATAGTAATAGCCTCTTATAAAGAAGAAACTACACCTCACAACTCTTGTCATTTGATTTTTGGAAAGTGTGAACCACAGGCAGGAAGTGAACAGCAGATAAAAAATTACTGCTGAGATTCTACTAATGACTCTATTAAATATTATGATCTGTCTTCATTAACAGAAGGGAAAATAATCAAGAACATTTGTTATTAAATGTTTAAGAGCAATTCTTTGATTTTGATGAAAAGCTCATGCTAAAATATGTGTACATATGCATTAGTTAACAACTCATAACACCTATGATACAATTCATAGGATAAAACCTGAATGTTTGTCATGAAAATAATTAAGCATTTCAGGCTGACATGATCAGGGATATAGGTGACATGCAGCATACCAATAGCAAAAACTATTGCAGAAGATTTACTGCAAGAAGAAAAAAGGGCTGTAACATGAACCAATAATTTCTTCACTTAATCCAGGAATAAAGATAAAAGGAGAGGAGAAAAATACAGTTAACTCTTCCCTGGGTATTTGAGTGAGGAAAGTGCTGAACTGTGAATCAGAATTGAATAGACAGAAACATTAGCTCCTTTCAAAAGGATGTTTGCCTTACAGAGATCAGATATTGTAATAGCACTGATCTGGCTTCTTGCCTATGCTTTGCAGCATGCAAATGAGTATTTTCCTTTCTCCACAGCTCTGCAGTAAAAACCACCATGAAATCACAAAAATAAACTCAAGAACCCTCTAAAATGATCACCTATTCTGCTGTCAAACACTAGAAATGTCTGACGTTCAATTTGCAGAGCTGTGGGTAAGAACCCTTCATTCCAGTCTCACTGTCAGTGGAAGCAGAGAAACAAATGCCTCTGAAAACCAGGCTCAAAGAGGCACATTTTCAAAGGTGACTCATAATGTAGGCAGGTGCCAGACAACTCCTTTAAAAACAATACCTACATGCTATTGAACTGAAAGGGTGAAAGAACATGTTTGCATGGTGGATTACTCTGCTTGCTCTGAGGCAGCTCTAGTTTGTTGTGCTGAAGACCAGGATGTCTCAGCCCACACTAAGCTCTGCTCTGCCACATCCTGCACCTGAGCTAGCTTGATACTGAGATTGTATTGCAAATTGAAACTGAGCAACCTGAGGATGTTCTGCAGCTGCACCCCATAAGCATGTTTAAACCCTAAGGACCACTGAAAGCTGTGTTTCAGCTGGGCGTCCTAATTTGAAAGACCAACAAAGAGTTGGCCAAGCTCAGTACAGAACTGTCAAGCTTGGGTATTAAGGTGGAAGAAAGGACATCAGAGAGGAAGGAACCAAAATATGTTATTGCCATTTTAACCATGTATTTGATTCACTAATACAATCTTTCATGCTTGCACTGTAATCGCCTGCAGCTCTCTTGATTTCATCAACATCAGTATTTTGCTTACATTTAAATGACACATCTGGGACTTCTGAGAGGCACATAAACTTATTTTCCATAAGCTACTTCTAGCATATTTCCTCTCCACTGTCCTGTTAACTTCATCACAGATCATTTAAAGTTGGAGGGACTTCTGGAGGTCTCTCATCCAACTTTCTGCTCAAAGCAGAGCTAACATTTGCAAAGGCTATCAATCCCTGGCCTTTTTCAAAAGAAGTAGCACTTGTCACAATG
Source organism: Pithys albifrons albifrons (assembly GCF_047495875.1). Taxonomy (NCBI): domain Eukaryota; kingdom Metazoa; phylum Chordata; class Aves; order Passeriformes; family Thamnophilidae; genus Pithys; species Pithys albifrons. The sequence continues at coordinate 11,516,952 of NC_092458.1, forward strand.
ATTTACTTGGCTTTGAGCCATAGGTCACCATCTCAAATACTACCATTATGTTCCTACCCAGCAAGCCCTCAATGGCTCATGTCTATGGTCAAACCATCCTTCCACAAAGACAGGCCAATGGTCTAATGTGAAAAGATAGCTGTGATAATTTACAGTACTCTTAGTTAAACAAACTGCTGACTGAAGCAAAAGATTCCATAATCTCAATATGATATTGAGATGAATTTAAAATGAATGCAAGTTTTCCAGTAGATACAAACATAGCATAACTCAGATTAGCAGTGAGCTGGTTTTCATTCCCATCTGCATCTTCTCAGTAAAGTGTCTCTTACAGACCTGATCACAGAACAGCCTTTTTAGAGATTCTAGCACAGTATGCAAATATTTCAGGGACAGGAATGATTTCAGCATGAACATGCAGGAAAAGAGAAAATAGCAGGCATGAGATATTTAGGGCAGCCACTTTGAATTCACTGTAGGTCTGGGAAGACTGTCAATACTGTGCTGTGCTGTGAAAGTACAGGAACAAAATCAATTGCAGTCAGAAATTTTGCCTCCCAGTACACATGACAAAATTATTTACAAGTGGCTTATTTAAATCTAGCCAGAAGTCACCTATTTCACTGGCCTATTGAGCAGAACAGATCCTCTCTGAGTTAAGGAAGGTCACAAATCCAGTTACATCACCCAGATGATCCCTCTGACAGAGTGTTTGTAATATTTGCTCTACCTTCCCTTTGTTTCAGTGTGGATGGCTTGTGACAGTGGGTTTTACTGCCATTTTTTGCTGGTAGTGGCTAGAACTTGCTCTATCCTGACACAACATTCCACATAATGATGATGAGCACAGTGAAAAAAACCAAACCAAACCAAACCAAACAAAAAAACTAGAGGGAACATATCTACACATCATATCTAGCAGAAAAAAAGTCACTAAGACCACTCTTTTGGAAACTCTGATCTAACCTAAAGCTAAAAACTGGTTTAAACACCACCCACTCTGCAATCATAGATCTCCTGCTCGGCACCCCTCCATAATCTGAATGCAAACTGCTGCAAAGGCTGGGAAGCTAATAGCTGATCTGGCTCAATGCCAGTTTGATTTTTACTGTCCCCTTTAGAAGTCTAGGGCATCTCTGCATTAGCAAGTAGCACAGCATAATTGGAGTGGATCTGTAGAGTGAAATGGTGGATACAGAGGAGCTGAGGGCCAACCTGTACACATTGTAGGGATATTATTTCAGACTAACTCTCGTTTGGGCCCTACACAGGATGTGGATGGTTGGTGTGTAGCAGGTGCCTTGCTGGACCCTATCTACTGGTTTCAGCAGAGGGGCATCCAGTTTGTGTGCTTCAAGACCACCTCACACTGAGAATGCAAATACAGTAAACAGGATAGAATATTTGCTTCCAGAGTACTCTCCTGATATGAGCTAAATGCTAATGGCAAACACACCTTGGAATCTCTTAGGAGGGGTCTTGGAACAGGTAAATCCTTAGGAAGGGATTCTGACTGTCAAGTTAGTAAAAGCATAATTTGCTGCTCACATTGTCTGTACAGGGTTAAACACAAAACTGTTAAATTTCATGAACCACTATGATAGCTAGCAAACCTTTTTCTTTTTTTAGTGTAAAATATGAGGACTACAATCTGCTTTTCTGTTACATATTACATTCAAATTAGGAAATACCTACCGTTTTTTGAAATTTAAAAGTTTAACAGTGAGCAGTACATATCACTGATTTTGAAGTCCTTTATGTCATGAACCTTTTCTGTCATGCTTTTATACTAACTATCTCCTAAACTGTATTTGTCTCAGGCCATCACTGCCAGACGTTGTCATCTTCCAAGCATGTCCATGAAGGGACACCTGTTCTTATGATGCTTCATGAGTCAGGCTTGGTGCTCTGGGGACAGCACTGTGCAGCCACATAGGGGAGATATTTGTTGCTGCCACATCACAGAAACCACAAGCATTATTTTGCAGTAAGGTGACTCCTCTGGTTAAACTCCTGCAAGCTCACTTCACAGTCGACTTGATGGGCATTCAGAGAAGAGGGTCAGGAACAGAATCAGAAAAACACTCCAACATACAGACCTGGGTCTTACTATTCAATTGTTGTGAGGAAGGTGATGAGATATACTACTTTATTTGGGGTTTTTTATTTGGTTTTTTTGGGGGAGTGGGTTTTTTTTCTGTTTTGGTTTGGTTTTTCATTGGTTGGTTGTTTTTTTTGTTTGGGTTTTTTTTGAGTTTTGGGTTTGGGGTTTTTGGGGTTTTTTTGATGGTTTTTTGGGTTTTCTTGCCTGTCTCCATTCTAAATGCAATGAAGCACATTTGTTTATAGAGATAAATAACTTTCACAGAGATGAAGACTCAACCATTTATATCAGGGAGCATATACCTAATCAAGCTCTGTTCCTAGGTTTTCCACAAGCAGCTAGGGAGCTATATTATTGATTTCCAGGGAGATAGCTCAGTTCTCTGGAAAAAACCTCAACCTATGTCTCCAATGACTGACTTCTTGTTCCGCAATAGATAATACAGGGATTTGATGACTATACAAGAGCCCTCATTTAATTCACTCTGTATCCCTGGCACTCCTCATCCAGATAATCAAAGAAATGAGACTGTAAAGACTGTGTCTGAATATTTTCTTTCTTTTTAAGCTTTCAAATTCCTCATTGCTGTTACTTATGCTTGTGTGGGACTTGCCAGATTTCTTCATGTTGTAAGGGGAATGTGCATAATAGAGTGTTCTGTCTCTTTCTAGTGGCTCTATTGTAGAGTCTGCACAACCACTACCCACTTATTCCAAGCATCTTTTGTTCTGACGTAATATATCAAAGAATTCCACTTGGAAAAAAAATTAATGAGCAGTCCTAAGCCTGCTGAGCATAGCTCCAGTGTATGTGAACTTTAATAACTACCCATTGTACAGAGTCTTTGGGGTTAGGGTACCCTTAACCCTTGTTGAAAAAGGTAAAAATTTGCCAACATACTTCAGCTCCACTGAAATATGAAGGATCATATAGTAAGATGAAGGCCTTTCCACTGATTTACTCAGCAAATCTTCCTGCGGGGGTTCAGTTGCTATGCCTCATTACACTGGCAGTAGTTGCTTTGCCTTACATAGCAGCTCAACAGGCCTCAAACACAAAGCATCCAGAGGCTCTGGAAGACCAAGGGCAACAGCATTGCCCTGAGCAGGTGCCCTATGTGTGTGGAGCTGAAGTGGCTGTCCCTCTACCACTGCCAACAATGTGTCAGCTTGTATTTGCATTGCCTGTTCCAGGCTCAGGTTTTGTTTTCTTGTCTTTGGAGAGGGGAAGGTGGGGAAAGAGAAATATTTATTTATATGGTTCTGTATTTGTTATCCCTTTTGTGTCTCTGTTCTCTCATTTTTCAGTCTGCCCAGTTCCTGTTATTCACCTGCAGCATTCAGAATGAGGGAGCAAGCTAACCCTACAGCAGTGGCCCATTTGCCCTTGAGTGCAGGGAGAGGAGGAAAGACAGACATTCACTTGATAAATAAACTCTCCAGAATTCTGGCATTTATTTTAATGTGCTCCAGAATACACTAGCCTTTTCACTGGAGACCTGCAAAGACAAGGTCCCTGCCAAAAAAGATTTCTGGTGTGATTTAAAACATGATATAAAGTAATGAAGAGAAAATAATGCAGAAGGAAAGTATACACAAAACTTACAATCATATGGTTAATGAAAATATTTTCTGGCTTATTTTGTCTCATTTATGGAAAATTAAATATAGGCAAAGCAAGTTAAATCATTCAGACAGAAAACAAGCAAAAAACCAAAAAACACCAAACAACAAAAACCCCACACACATTATTGAAACATCCAGAGAAAATTGTTTCAGCTGCACTCCAGTTCTATGGGAAGATACAATTCTACCCAAGTAGAAAGGGACCAGATGAGTCCAAAGCTTTAAAATTTTTGAAGATTGGGATTATGCAAAATTGAAGTCTTCTGACACACTGCTATTCTTTAAGTTCTAGATTTACACTCATTTTAGAGATGAAAAAAAGAAAAAAACACATCCTCAAAAAAAACCAAAAAACCCATCATGATTTTGGCTGAAGAACTGTCTTTGGTGGAACTGGAAGCAGAATCTGGGCATGCTGACTTCCAGCCCTCACAAGTATTGGACAGACACTTTTAGCAGATAAATGCGGAAAGATTCACTTTAAAAAAACATCATTTCCTATGATATGACACAACATACATACAGTACAGTGAAATCTTGAATAATTCATCTATGGTATGAGTTCATTCTTCAAAAACAAACATACCACTCAGTATAATGGGACATTAGATTCATAACTTTCAAGATCTTTCAACTGCATTTGTAGCATAAATACATGCTTACTAAAATGCTACAGATTCTTAAAACTTCTGAGAGAGTCAGCATTCTTTGGAAAAAGAAAATGCCTGATTCCTTTCTTCACTTTCTGAAGTCCACTGCAGTTCTATGGCATTTTCAATAAATTATCTAAAATGTCTGTGTTACTTCTTGTTGAAATGCTACGTAGATTACAAAGGTCAAACTATTTTAAATGTTTAACTAAGTCATTTCAAAACATGTCCTATCACTAAGGGCAAAGAGGTGTGAGTATTTAAAACCATTTTGCCCTTGCAAAATATGCATGTATTTAAATATTTATAGTCCATTAACTTAAAAAGAAAAGGACAGATGTATTAGCTTACTTACTGAATCACGGTAAAGATTCCCAATGGATTATCATAAACGTCCATTGTATTTAAAGTTGATGGAAGCAGTTGGCAAAGAGAACAGCTCCTGAGAGTCAGCAGTCTTGGTCAGTGAATCTGTGCCTCCTCTCTGGCTCTACCCTTTACGCACACACATACATATGTGCATACAACCCTCCTCTGTACATCTTGCTCAGCTCCCCCTTGTTCAGCTGCCTGTGTCAGATTGGCTATTGAACCACAAACACTGCTGTTGGTTAAGAGCTACCAGAGGCAATGGCCAGCAACCAGGAACACGGTGGGGGTTCTGTGGGAGTGATGCTCCCACGTGCCAGTCCATGCCAATGCTGCTGACAGAGGAGGATCAATGTGAACATTGCAGTCCCATGGTCTGGGCTGTAATGATTTAATGACAATTTTCAAAACTGTTGTGCTGCTTCACCTCAAAACAAGCCTTGAGTTTAACCTTAACAAATATAGAAAAGTACATGTATGCAGCCTGTTGTGAAATACAGCAAGTGTGATGTGTGATTCTAGCTTAATGTTAGCGACATGTCAGTGTCTTCTGGTGTAAGGAGTGATACACAGAGTTGTGCTTTGCTTGCTTTCTTTGCTTTGGCTGAGATTAGTATTCATATAATAGGTTACGACTTTTGGGTTTGTAAAGAAATAAAGCTTTCTTCTACCTATGCAAAAAATGAAGTAACAGTAAGAGAAAGCCTCTTTGTCAATTAAGTATTACAGGAAGAATGCTACAAACCAGTCCACTGAACCCAGTGAATATAATATCTAAGTTTTCCTTTGCCCAGCTGAAGATCTCTGATTTTCAAAGGAGGATGCCTTTAATTCTTGAAAAGTAAGTCTCTTTAAAGAACTTACAACTCCAGAAGTTAAGCATCTTGCAAATACCTGTGAGAAACACAGTTTCTTCATGTAAAGAGGCATTTCCTTACCAATCCACATAGCAATTTAAACACAACAGTGGTAAGACTGTTGTGGAAGGAATAACAACTTATTCTCCAGTGATCCTGCATGAAGAAATTCTTCAGCTGAGTACGTCTGATGACAGCTAAGCATTTTAAAGGAAGCATTCTTTGTCCTTCCACCCTTCAGATCCCCTAGTTCCTGCACTCTAGGAACACAGCACTAGGCACAGCTTCATTCAGGGAAGACAGTTGACACTGGGGCAACAGGCTCATAGGAAGCTGCGAGAGGGCACATCATCCTGTACCCTCAGACTGCATTGGGTGATAGAAACTGCTGTGTCCAAGAAGATGAAGAAAAGCAAAATGAGATAGAAAATGATGGATCTGGTCACTGAACTGCATACCAGTGATGTGGGTCTTGGACATAAAAGGCAGCCATTATGGAAATGGATGTGCTGAAAGCAGTTAGTTAAATGGCATCCCCATTTCTAACAAGCGCGACCCACCTGCTCTCCCACAGTGCTCACCTTGGCCAACCAAATTACAAAGAAATGCAGTGTCTTCCAGTGAGTGGAAACACAGAAGTAGAGGCAGCTAGATCATAAACACTGCTAGTATTGATAAAGGTGATGATTACAGAATTATAGAATCACTGAGTAGGTAAGGTTGGAAGGGACCACAGATTGGCAAAGGTCATTTCAGCTAAAGGCTAGTGACCAAGACCAAGAACATTTTCTTGAAGGCCCCAAGAAGACCAGGACAACAGAAGAGAGAAGGGAGAACAGTGGCTGTGGTGGATGGAGGACATACCTGGAAAATCCATGCCAGGGCTCCATAACTTCCCTGTAAAATCAAAGCTGACAACCTGCTGGGTTTTTACTGTATTGCACAACTCATTCTTTCACACAGTAAAGAAAAGAAATGGAGACTGATACAAATCTTTTCATTACAAAAGTGATAACAGAGAGTCCAGAGACTTAATTTTCCAGACAGAGTCTGAGCATAACTCAGCACCCGCCTTGTTAAAATACTGGTACAAATATGGGTTTGGGCATCATTTCTGAATTCAGATCCTAGCTCTGAAACTAATTTAATTTCTGGCAATGGGCAAATTGCTAACAGACAACCTGGAGAGACATTTCTTCAGAGCCACTGATATTTAGCCTGAGACATGCAGGGCTGTATTTTCAAAGTGAGCATCATCCTTAAGGGTTAGTTACAGATGATCATTTTCTCTAAAGCTTATGTACAAGCTATCACTAATTGAACTTCTGTAATCTACAGCTACTTTTTAAAAAAGCAAGTTTTCATCTCAAACTCAGCAAGTGCTTTTTGGAAATATCCCAGTACTTCAACAGGCTTCAGGACACCTATTCAGGCTGCGTTGTTAGCTTTTACATCTCCAATAGAGGAGTAAAAGCTTAAATGTCTAAAATAATCAGACAATATTTTTGGATTAGTCTGAGGGATGATGAAGGTAGTTACCCCATATGGTTTCTTCACAGGCACTTAAGTTAGATAATCTGTTCACTCTCATGTTTTCTCTCTGTTGTATGTGATTTCACTGGATCTTTTCATTACTCATTTTTCAGATTCTCTCTTATTCTGCATAGTAATTTTGCTGTCCCTCCACACTATCTAAGACATGGCAGAAGTTATTCGTGTACTATTAGGCACTGAGGCTCATTATTCTGAAGAAATTCAGTAGATCATTTTAGGGATAACATGATACAAAATGAGATAGGTCCCAGAAGCCAACCTTCAGCACCAGCACTTTCCCCATTCTGGGCTTCCCTGTTCTACAATCCCAGCAAGGGGGACAATGAAAGAGCTAGTGTGGGGGGGTAAAAGGCCAATGGGATCCTGTCCTGTATCAAAAATAGTGTGGCCAGCAGGACTGGAGAAGTGATCCTTCCCCTGTACTCTGTGTTGGTGAGGCCACACCTTGAGTACTGTGTTCAGTTCTGGGCCCCTCAGTTCAGAAAGGATATTGAGGTGCTGGAGCGAGTCCAGAGAAGAGCAATAAGGCTGGTGAAGGGACTGGAGCACAAGTCCTATGGGGAGAGGCTGAGGGAGCTGGGGTTGCTTAGCCTGGAGAAGAGGAGGCTCAGAGGTGACCTCATCACTGTCTAGAACTACCTGAAGGGAAGTTCTAGCCAGGTGGGGGCTGGTCTCTTCTCCCAGGCACTCATCAATAGGACAAGGAGGCACGGGCTTAAGCTCTGCCAGGGGAAATTTAAGTTGGATATCAGAAAAAATTCTTTCCAGGGAGAGTAATCAGGCATTGGAATGGGCTGCCCAGAGAGGTGGTGGATTCACCATCCCTAGAGATTTTTAAATGCAGATTGGACGTGGCACTGAGTGCCATGATCTAGTAAATGGACTAGAGTTGGACCAAGGGTTGGACTCGATGATCTTGGAGGTCTTTTCCAACCCAGTCGATTCTATGATTCTATGATTCTATGTTATTTGCTTTTCTCCATGCATCTCTTGTGAAAGAACCAATGATGAAATAAACCAGTATTTAACATAATCCTTTCCTCTCACTACTCTCTTAATAGCATCTTGAGAAGCATGTACTGAACATTTGGGGCCAGATGCTCATCTGGAATGAACTGATGCAAAAACCAGTAGAGCAACAATAATATATAGACACCACTAGAAGCTTTGACAACTGGTCCTTAATAAAGGGTTATATAACTGGTAATTCTGGTACAGGATTTGTTTTTAATACGATTGACTTTGTTGAGATGAACATGACTATAACTTTAACCTTTGAAAAGATGCCATGGTATTAAAAAAAAAAGACAAAAATCAACTAAAACCTACAATAACAGTGTTTCTAGAACCCACAACAAAATTAATTCCTCACCAATTCTCATGTCCAACATTTTTCCATTTAAACAGGAAGAATGAGACTTATCAAGTGCAGATTTTTAACCCCCTCACCCAAGACTCCAAAACTGTCAAAGAATAAGGCACTTAGAGATGTAATGCATCTCAGCTTCATAGAGATATGTTTGGGTTCAATGAATCCCATCATAAGACTAGGGATAGCCATCTAAACTGAGGCAAAGTGAAGCCTTATCCAAGTTCCTATGGCTGCTTAGGTTACAATGTGGCCAGCACTTGTTTTTACTCCACATCAGTTTCAGTCCACTGGCTGGAACAGCATTTCTAAGAATAAGGTGTAAATATGATTTTACAAAGCCAAATGCAGGCTTTGCTAAATAAATGAAGGCACAGAATATTGTGCTGATAAGTTGCCAGTTTGACTGTACTGCCAAAGTAGATTAACTGCTACTTTATAGAATTATTAAAAATTTAAAACTTTGCATGTTGTGTCAGTGACTCAGGTCTGGTGGCATTTCAACACATGAAAGTCTCTGAGTAATCAGTAGGTCATGTATGGTGGCAATACCATAGGGCAATTACTAAGTAGCATGGTAGGTAAATTCAGTTTGGATAAAAATATTAAAAATATTAAGAATACTACTTAAGGGCAAGAAAGAGGTGATTTTTTTTCTATATAATAGCTAGCCTAGAAATGAGCTTTATCTAAAGTTTCATTTGGTCTTGGCAACAATCCTCATAAACAGAGGACTTGTATCATCTAACCTCAGATGTGTATGATGCAGTTGGCTGTCTGTGCCAGTCACCCACTGCTTGCCTCCACAGTCGCTTCTAGGATGTGATTCATCTGACCTAATTCAGCCAGATGCTTTACAGTTAAAATGAATAATGCCTAGAAGTGTCTGTTTCTTTCCATTGTCTATCTATCTGAGCTATTCCGTGTGTGGTCCTGCAGATGGCAATACTTTGTGTACAACAAAGAAGAATTGGTGCTAGAGGAGAAACTCTGAACTTTATACATCAAGTGAAGGTCTGTGTGTCAGAGCCTCCTCTGTGGCTCCATATTATAGAGACGTGGTAGAGGCATGAAAGCCAGATGCAAACTTCGATGGACTTCGGTGTTGCACTGGTCTACCAAGCTTCCACTGTCAAAACTTGCTGTCCTGATACAGTCCATAAAATTGTGCTTGCCAGCGTGACTGAATCCTGCCCTCCGTAGATTTGGAAAGAGGTTTTTTGAAGAAAACCTTTTACATGTCAGAAAGTATAAACTTACCAGCAATCATGTGAAAAACATGCTCTGGCAATGCTCTGGTTCTACTCTTAAAAGTCCAACATTCTTCCCTCTTCCCAAACCCCAACACATTAAGATCCACACGCTGAGTTTGGGCGTAATTCTGGTAGACCATGATGTTGACTGTATTCAGCAAGAGTCCTCTTTCCATCACTTACCATATTTACCAAATGACAGAAGCACAAAATCATAGACCATGCAAGTTAGAAGGGACCCACAACAATCATCGAGTCCAACTCCTGGTCCTGCACAGAATCATCCACAAGAGTCACACCTTGTGCTTGAGAGAATCGTCCAAACAGTTCTTGAACTCTGTCAGGCTTGGTGCTGTGACCACTTCCCCAGAGAACCTGTTCCATTATATTGGGGTGCCCAAAAGAGCACACAATATTCAAGGTGAGGACACATCAGTGCAGAGCAGAGCGGGACAATCCCCTCCCTCAACTGGCTGGTGATGTTTTGCCTGATGCCCCCCAGGAAATGGTTGGCCCTCCTGGCTGCCAGGGCACTGCTGACTCATATTAAACTTGCTGTTGACCAGGATCCCCAGGACCCTTTCCATGGCACTGGTTTCCAGCATCTCATTCCCCAGTCCAAACAAACATCCAGGGTTGCCTCATCCCAGGTGCAGAATCCGGCACCTTCCCTTGTTGAATTTCAAATGTTTGGTGATTGTCCAGCCCTCTCATTTGTCAAGGTCTCTCTGCAGGGCCTTTGAGGGAATTAACAGCTCCTCCAAGTTTTGTGTCATCTGTAAACTTGCTTATTATCCCTTCCAGTCCCGTGTCCAATTAATTTATGAAGATGTTGAAGAGCACAGAGTCAAAAATGGAGCCTTGTGGAACATGACTAGTGACAGGTCACCAGTTTGATGTTACCCCATTCACTGTTACCCTCTGTGCTCAACCAGTGAGCCAATTGCTCACCCACAGCATGATATGTTTATTCAACTGTGTGCTTTGTCCAGAAGAATCCTGTGAGAGGCAGTATTAAAAGCTTTACTGAAATCCAAAAAGATTACATCAACTGGCTTCCCTTGATCAACTGGGTGGGTTATCTTGTCATAGAAAGAAACCAGGTTCGAGAAGCAGAACTTTCCTCTTGCGAAGCTCGTCATTCTTGGAATCAAGGCCCTCTGGCTCAGATCACTACTGTCAAAAGTTTTTATACAGTATTTCTCACATGCAAAGTGGGCTCATCCTTTGCTTCCAAGCTTATGTCCAGCCCTGACCTTTAGTGAAAGGAACTGAGGTGTGCAAAAGACAGGGAAGTGTAACTGGGGACAGGGGAGTTTTGAGAACGTCCCAGGCTCACTGAAAAGAGTGGGCAGTGCTGGATGAGGGCAGTGGTGGTGCTAATCTTGTATCTATGATTCTTTTGGAATTGTAGTGTGTTTGTTTAAAATTCAGTTTATATTTTCCTTGTATTTATTGATGTTTACCTTAAATCAAGCAATTTTTCTGCACTTATGTTATATCAACAAAGCTGTCTAAAGCACTTGTCATCCTTATGAAAATTCTTCATATGCTATTATTTATCATCTCAAAACCAGTAAACAGATTGGTAAAACAAGTCAATATTTTCAGGTGCACTGCAGAGCTTCAAAAGTGCTATTGCTGTACATGTTCCTTAGATACTGGGAAATGTAAAATCAGGAGAAAAATTCAAATCATATTTTCTCAACCTTGCACCTGCCACATAAGATCCTATGACATAATCTCATGTGCAGAATTAGATACAACTTATTGTGAATATCCATGGTGGAATCAGTCCAGCATATGTAAAAGAATGAGAGAAGCTTCAGTGCTGCAAGAAGTGTATAACAATGTTTTTGTGTTTTAGAGATTAAGATGTACAGAAGTCCCAAGTAATAATTAACTTAGACATATTCCTTACTGCCTTGAGCAAACAGAAACTGACACCCTACTGTAAGTGAGCTGGGACTGTGACCTAAGAAGTCAAGTCCCACCTGAAGATTTATATCAATCCCAACATATTTTGGCACAGATTTGCCTCAGAAACTGGGAGAAACAAATTATGAACAAGGTTAAGGAGCTCACAGATGGTTTTACAATGACTGACAAGCCAGGTCTGTTCAAAATAAAGCTGGGACCAGTCACAGTCTGTCTTTTCAGTGGTTATTGGCTGCTTCCAGTGACTGAGCTGCTGGGGCACCTGAAACAGGGATGCAGATCCGTGTCACATGGGCTCATATCTTGTTGGCTATGTACATGGAGCCCAAGCATGGCCATGTTACACTGGCAGTAACAATAAATATTCCTCATTGGAAAATGGCTAATGAACAAGCCAGACAAACTGCAACACTTCATAAAAATGGCAATTGGGCTAAGGTGATGAACATAGAAATTACACTTCAGAGATCCAGCAAGCCATAATTAAAGGTCACCTGATCCAGACATAGCAATACTCCATGCTTATTCATTTATGATTGTACCTAATTTCTATCAAGGATTTCTGACAAACCATATTCAGCATTCTCATTCAGATATCAGAATGACTACTGTGGAAGTTATGTGGCATTAAAAATTACGTTTTTAAAATCATGCATATTCAAAGTCATGTAACTCATCATTGCTCTCCTGTCTGCCAGGAAAAGACATATTTCTGTTTTGTAAATATGATAGGGTTTGTAGCAACTAAGTTACCCAGTGTGGTAGTTTTGGGTTTAGTTTTAGGTAGGCCTCAAATTAGCAGGCTCAGAGAATCTATGTAGATTAGGAGAGACAGGTATCACCTGATTTAAGTAACCAAAGAAATATTTCATACCAGATGACGCAAACCTGAGATACGAATACAGGAGTAGGAGGCGTTCACTCAGTTCCATCATGGCCGAAGTAGAGGCAAGACACACAGCTGCTGTCTTGCTGTCTGGGCCCTGCTGCTGCCGCCGCTGCTTGCATTTTGTTTGAGTTCAGGGAAGTAGAAACATTTGGTTGTTATACTTTCTGTTTCTTTCTTGGTGTCTTTTGGGGTGCTCATGGATCGAAAGTAATAGAATCTGTTTTCGGTGGGAGGTAGAAAATTGTTGTTATATCTAACTTATGTAAGTGTGTGTTATATTATAGTTTTCATTTAATTTTCTCTTTTCTGTATAAATATATATAGTTAGTTTCAGTTTAAACCTAGTTCGAAGGGTTTTTTCCCTTTCTCCCTTTTCTCAGCGTGCGGGGGAAGGAGACTGACTGTGTTGGGCAGTTGGCATTTTGCCAGCTCAGCCCAAGACACCCAGACAAGTGATATCCTCCCAGCTGGATGGCAGATTTCAAATCATCATTAAAGAAAAAAAGAGAAACCATATCTGACACAGATTAACAAGAAGAAAGGAAGTGATGAGTTGAACAATTGTGTTAATTAAATTATTTATAAGTGTTTGTGAAAACTCCTGTAGGCCTGTTCACTTGCTAGCAAAAGTGAGTAAGAGGAAGAGGAAACTTTAAGTCAGTCTCTACTCCAAGTAAGGGAAATTTCAGGAACAGATATGTGAATGGAGAGGCTTCTCATGTTATAAGGCTGTGTAGGATATTTTGGCAGCCAATATAACAGGTCAATCTATGAACCAGAAAATTCTTCAGACAGAACTCAGCAGCAGCAAAATACATCTTAGGTATTTAACTTCTCTCTATCTGCTTTTTAATGGAGTAACTAATTGCTCAAATCTTTAATTTTAATATCATTTTTGCTTCTTATATAACTTTTAGTATAAAGGCAATGTTGGAATATGCCGCCCCATTTTCAAGAGGGAGATGTCCTAAATATGGGTGGTGAGCTTGCTGACCATTGCCAGAACCATTCACAAGGTGAATGAGAGAGCAACAAGCACTCCTGCATTGGGTCACATGGCTGCCCAGTGACCTGGTCCTGCAGAGGACACATATTGGCCACAAGCTGGTCTTCAGTGGTCAGGTTCTTCTTCCATGTCTTTTTGGTTAGTGCCTCAGTCACAAATGGTCCTCCAAATGTGAAGATGCTCCATAATAACAAAACATGGTAGAGGGTAAGAGGTGCATTTCTGACTTTATCTCCTTCAACATTTTCTGTCATGCATCTGTATGTGGCAGCATCTTCTGTGGTGGAATAAGGGAACCTTTTTACACACATTTGTCCTCCCTACTGCTCTAACCCTTCTGTAGTGCATTTTCATGTTAGTTCAGTTGGGTTGGCTACTAATTTTGGTAACCACACAAATGCACACACAGTAGCTAAGGCCTCTCCCACCAACACTAAAAGCCCACTGCTGCACACCTCCTTCTCCCACTCATTCCTGCACTTGCTTGGGAAGTTATTCAGGCAAAGCTGCAGCTGAAACATACACTTTTTTAATTACTGACAGCTGCATGTACCAGTAGACATGTACAATTGTAAATGTACATGAGCACTGCCTATCACTGTGTTAAACCCCAAAGTATCTCCCTCTGCCTTTTGTTCATAGGGCTGATTTTTCAAAAGCAGTTAGCAATTTGAGGAGCTTTAATGTGGGATACAGGGAAGAAGTCTCCTTTATGAACGTTTGCACTGGTTCCATCCAAAAATCATTCCCACTGAAACAGCTGGCTGTGGGCACCTTAGATATGAGAAGTCTGGAATTACAGACTTTGCTGAGTTTGCAAATTTTCTCTCTTTATTATTGTGAGAAAATATTATGAATTATTGTCGGGAAAATCTGATCTGAGGCTATAGGTCTCCACGCAAGATTGTATCCATGCTTGATCTCAGCATCTTCTTTTTTTTCCTTATATATTCAGTTTATGTGCAACCCAGTTTTCTCCACTGAAGGTTGTGAATAACAGATGTAACCTCATTGTCCTTACTGACTTCACTGAGCTATAATTGAACACTGCTTTTGGTATGCTCTCAGCAGTGTTGCTTGTATGCTGCAAGTCATCTAAGTACCAATATTGAATTTATTCCATCAAAAACTAGCCCCTAGGGGCAAAAACAAACCAGAAATAATTAAATTCATCTAGTAAACCACAAGCTCATTTGAATAACTTTGCCATCTCTTAATGCTGTGTGTACATACAGTAAGCATTGATCATTACAACCTGGCATCCACTCGAATGCCTGTGAAACCAAGATTCTCTTTTTTGGCTTCACAAATAACTAGTGCTTTGAATGGAAGGGAGAAGAAATCCAACTTTCTATTTTTTTTCCCAAGTAGAAAGGCTATGTAGTCTATTGTCAGTTTTTTCATACAGCACTTTGCTTCTGCTTGATGTCCTTTCATATTGCACTAGAACTTTTTTATTGCTTCTGGTCTGTCAGAGTGAAATGACAGCAGTTTTCTGTCAAACCAGTTATATATCTGATTGAAATCCCTTCACATTTCTCCTGAAGTTAATTATTTTCTCATTTCTATGTTGTTCCCAGGATGAACCACTTCACAGTTCACACTTTCCCTTGGAACACCAATATATCTGTTGCATGCCTCAGAGGTTCAAGATTTGACCAACAATCAGTGGGATTCTACTTAATATTTCTATTCACTATAACACAGTTTCTTGTATAGATTCTTCCCATACCATAAGGTAAGCTGAAACCTGCAATCAAGTGGCATTTATAAAAGGCCTTGTGAAAGTTTAGGTCTGTATATAGAGCTCAGTGATGAATGCCTCCTCTTCTATCTTCCTTCAGCTCTTGATATAGAAAAGTTTTTGCAGTCAAAGATATGAGGAAAAATCAGCATGTGCCTGAATATTGTGAAGTGGGATGTTTTTATTTTTAAAATTTCTCTTTTTCAGCTGTGCTACTTTTTATTTTGCATACGAACAAAAATCACGAAGCGTTACATATCACAGCTTAAATATCAAAGATGACTATCAAATAATTCAAACAGAAGGCTCTGTAAGTCATATTACTGAGCAATTTCATATTGGAAACCAAACAAGATGAAGGAGAATAGCACTTACTGAATTACAGCAAAGAGAGTCTTGCTTTCCAATCACACATCTGCAGAAGTGCTACAATACATAGCTGAGTAACTAACTCATAACTTTGGTATGTTTGATTTTGTTTCTCCACAACATGGAAAACTGTACCCACTTGTCATATCTCACAATGGTAAAATATATAAAGATTTCTTTCAAGGAATTTCATCAAAGGACACCAAGTAAATGGTCAGCACCATCATTTTTATCTTGTTTAAAATTCTCCATATCAAGACAAGACAATGCAGGTTTTCACTTACATGTCATTCAGCTTATTTCACATTTCAAGTTAGGTTTTGTGTACTTTGGATGGAGTGTGAGTGCTGCCTCAGTGATAAATTTCTTTGTTTCCCTGGGAGATGGTGGGAGTGCTGCATACAACTACTTGCTGCTTCTTCTAGTTTCAAGAAGTGTAACAGGAAGAACAATTCCATTTACCCTTTACTGATGACCTGGAAGAATTTTGAGTGGCACTAGTCTTGCGTGAAAGCACAATTAATGAATGTCACCAAGAATGATAAAGCTTTGCTAAGGACATGCACATCCACCACCTTATCACAAAACAAAAAAACAATTTTCAAAGAAAGAGACACATTCTTATGCATACCAGTAGTCCTAGTTTATGGCACATCATTTGTATAGCTATTTATTTTTAACAGCTGGTGAGCAAATTACTTTACTATAATGTTGAATTTCTTTCATTAGCTGTATATATTTTTCCACAGAGATCTGATCAAAAATCAAATCAAAGTCAGTACACACCAGTATAAAGTAAGCATTGTGTTCTATGACAAGCCAGGCTCTGACTGTCCATATTCCTACTGATGCCAATGGCAAATCAGTCATCCAGTTTGGTTGCAAAGACAAGGAACCAAACCCACTAAATGGCCAGAAATTTGGCAGAAGCTGGAGTCCCAGAGATGAGAATGCTTCAGAAGTTAAAGCTACATTCATATTTTTAAGAAAGTATCCACATGTAACATGATGTCTCTAGTATCCAAAACACATCAGAGGAAAATGAGCCACTTTCATGGTGTGAAATAAATGTTAGATGGAAAAATGGAAATGTCCTCAAGTTTCCCTAATGACAATTTTACAACTCATTCTGTGGAATCTTCTCTTGAGTTTTATTTGCTAGAGCAAACTATAGAAATTACCAGGGTGTTATTCCAATTATATGAAATTGCTTAAAAAATTACAGAAAATGGCTTATAAAACTTTATGTTCACGACATCATCTATCTTAAAACTTCAGATTGTTAAATTTTATTGGAAATATTTTTCAGATAATTGGGTCTACCTCTTCTTAGCTTTCTATAGACAATTCAGAAATGAAGTGCACCCAAATCCAGTTCTGTATCTCTCCTGCACTCTCACAATCCAGGTTTCTCCCTGTGGAAGCACGTTAATGGCATTAAGTCCTTATCATGGCATCAGCTGAAAACATACCTTACCCTTTTGCATACCCTACCTATCTTCTTTGCCTAACCATAGTTCCATCTCCACTGCAAGCCTTCCATAGTAGCAGATATACCTGCTAATCCTCCCAAGATTCAGTGCAAGAATACAGGATCTCCTAATTTGCAATAGCAGATACATCTACAATATGTATATCCAGCAGCTGTAGAGCTGTTCAGCTTACCTGCTATTCAGCCAAAAAGCCTCTAAGCCTGACTTCCAGCATGGTCAGAGGCACATACTTCAGGATGCTGCATGCTTGAATGCAATAAGACAATTACCATATTCCCTAGTGTGTCCAGACGGGATGTCTGTGGGCAATCTGCAATCTGCCTAGCAGATAAGACACGGACTGGAAGCAGAACTGGCTGTGTTGGCTGTTGTTCATGAGATCATTCTTCCACAGAGAAGGATGATATTTCTTTCTCTACAAAAGATGTTATCATCTCCTCTGTTACTCTTCTTCAAACCTACAGGTTCCTAAGAGGTCTTGTAAAGATATATCTATCTTCCTCTAAGCATCAGTGCCAAGATCTGTTGTCATGTGAGGGACTCTTCTGCTTGCTTCACGCTTGTCTAGTGTGGTGATTAAGTGGAGATGTATCCATGGGAAATGCTTACACTACAACTTATGCTCATCAGAGTTGATGACAAAAATCTTCTTAGGCATATTGAAATGCCAATGCAGAAATTGTGAATTTCATGGGAAACATTCAAGGCTCCTTATCACTCGTACAGGAAAACCCTGCTATCCGAGACAGAATGAATGTGCAGAGACAACTGATTATTAGCAGTAACACCCTAAAAGTC
The DNA here is from genome assembly GCF_047495875.1 of Pithys albifrons albifrons. Lineage (NCBI taxonomy): Eukaryota > Metazoa > Chordata > Aves > Passeriformes > Thamnophilidae > Pithys > Pithys albifrons. The sequence continues at coordinate 11,534,970 of NC_092458.1, forward strand.
AGGCAGCCAGACAGGTAGGCAATAAACAAGAACTACCGGTTGGACATCACTTTTCCCATTCCTCCTAGGCCTTAATTCCTGCTACATAAGCAGTGAGCCTTGCAACACCTTCTGCAATACAAATGCTACGTCCTCACAAGGTCATTCCGGTGTCCAAGATGGCAATTCCTTACTAGAGCTCTTTCCTGTGACATGTGCCAATTCTGCCTCTCAGCCTCTCACATTTCTTCCCATCCCTCATGTTTCTCAGCTGAAGACTACTAGTAACTAATGCCAAAATTAACAGCCAAAAAATCTCCTTTTAATAACTTTAATAGCTTGCACTGCTTAGCTGGCTGTAAGTGGAGCTGATACATGGTAAGTGTGGCAACATTTTCTACAAAGCCACCTTCTAACACAAAATTGTATATGTTACCGAAACTAAATGTGGGACCAAAAGCACTTGCTTTCAATACAAAAAAAAAATGGGTTGGGTTGGTGTCCTCTTTTTATTTAAAAACTACACACTAGAACTGAACATTATTGTTTGTAGGCTGAAAACCAAAATGCTTTGGATGAAGGCCAGAACATCTCAGCTGAGAACTAGCTAATGCTTCATCACTGTGGTTAGCAGATGTGACTGGATCCACACAGGGAATGAATTTGTTCCACAAAACTTGACATTTTTTTGCAGTCACATTTCAAGTGGAAAAGAAACCCTTTGAAAATCTGGAGATAGATTAAAAGGAAATCATCCCTTCTTTGCAGAGGAAAGCCAGGTATGTGCACAAGAATGTAACTGGCAGTAAAGCTCTCCTGGGCTTTCCCTGCTCATTCTCCTCCCTGCTGCATGCAGTCTGTCAGTCTCACCGCAGGAGAGAGAGCTCAGACCTCTTGGATAATGGGCATGCAAAAAGCTGTCACTTCAAATATTTTTTAAAAGTGTGTTAGCCTTTATAAACTGTCCCCAACATGACTGAGAAATACATTTGGTAAAGGTCCAAGACTCTGCAAAATATAGTGATTCCATGTGCTCAAGACACTTGGTTATTTAAAGGTTTACTGTATGTGGCAATCTATAAAGAGACCCGAAAAGCTTTCCACTTAGCATGTCCTTCAAGATAGGAGACAGAGGAGTTCTAAAAAATTCATAAGGTGCTTAAAATTACAATCATTCAGTATAGCTTATATTGCTTTCCTTGCACGGATTGGAATAAAAACTGGTGTGCCTGTTGTTACCTCAGTCACAGATTTTTTAAGATGTGTGTATGCAATTCATTGGGGTTAATTTGCTATTAACGTGCCAGCCAGAGAGACTTTCCTACAAAATGCCCTGGAAATCTCCTGGCTCCACTCCTTAGAAAGTTCCAAGCATGCCCAAGCTCTATCTCCTCCCTTTGTAAGGGAAATTTGGTCACATGGCCCAAAACACATGCTGCAGCCTGCTCGCTGTTGGGCTGATGGAGGAATAGCATGGCATGGCATGGCATAGTGTGGCATGGCATGGCATGGTGTGGCATGGCAAAGCATGCTACAGAAGGGAGGTCTAGATGCAATCCCATCTGAGCCGTACTACTCTGGGAAGACTCATCTGCTGTCACTCATTTTACCTTACTGCTTGGGAATAAAGAAGTATTCTTTTTTTTTCCTCTCTTCATCCTTTTTTCTTCGCGTCTTCACGTGGCAAACAGTAGTTTTTCTTTTAACTGAAGTTTCCCTCAGCAACAGTTTGGAACTCCTGTACCCATGAGGCTGGAGTTGTGGATGTGTCAAGCTCTGTGTGCTGCCAGGCTGGGAGAGCTCTGTCACTGAGGGGACAGAGCTCTGGCCACAGCTGGGTTCCATTTGGCATTACCAGTGACCAAAATTCACAAGGTAGAAGTGAAACCATGTTGCTCACAACAGACTGATGTCCTTGAATGGCCCCGTGCCCAGCAGCTGCCTGGCAACAACATGTAGCTGTTGCAAGTGCTCCAGTTTAAGAGACTATCAATCTGGCTGTTTTACATGTGCCTATTTAGCAATTAGCAACACTGCTGTAACCAACAACTCTACATAAGAGTGAAAATTTGGTAAAAGAACATAAATTTTAGCCTTTCTCTAAAAAAGTGATTTGCCTCTGGGCAAAGGGAGCTACAGGGGTTTGTATGAGTTTGTTACAGTTGACTCCTAAATCTCTCCCTGCAGCATCAGTGGGGTGTCAGGGGAGCTCCTGAGTTTGATGTGGGGTGTAGGGTCCCCCAGGGACACTGCCAGTTTCCTTGTGCTGGAGTGCTGAATAGGCCCTGTCATGGCTCTTTTCAGAGTTTGTTTGGCATTTGACATCTTCCTCTGTTTTCAAGAACCATATGGGATGCTGCCCAACAGACCTTTCTTCTTTTCTCTTTCAAAAGCAGCTCAAATCCTATTCTCACCGCTACAAAGTACTCATGAGTGAATCCCTCAGGTGCCTCAACCCTAACAACTCCCCCAGAGGATAAACTTCTGCTGCACCACAGAGGTGGCAAAGGTTGTGAGAATAGCACAGATGAGGCAGAGGAGCCAGCCTTAATATTTTGAGAGACTGTAATCCCAATCCCAACAGTTTAGAAAGGCTGTTGAAAGATCCAGTTTATCACTTGGCAAAACACTCAGGGTTTGCCAAGCAGCAAAATTCACACAGTCCAGACTGATGCTTGCCAAGGTTTGACAGACTTAAAGCACAACCATCTTTGAAACACACTGTTGAACCTTCTCATTTCTTTTTATTTTACTCTGGGAGATGGCTTAAGAATAAACCAGATCCCTCTGAAATATTCCAGGTGCTGTGTGACTGCTGAGCAGGAGTTGCACTGTTCCTGGTGCAGCTCAATGGCTGGTAAGGGAGCCCCCTGCATCCCCCTGCCCGCTCCTCTGTGCAGCGCTGAGAGGGCAGCTGCATTCCAGCTCACCTCCTCAGCTCTTCCATCCAGGTTTTATGGCTTTCTTTAGCCACCAGAAGGAGATATCTGCTTTTCTGCCCTCCTTATTACTGTAAAACATTAAGAACTCATGCATTTTTCTAATTATACTACTTGAGCTTTAAACTTTCCAGCACTATTTCAAAACTGTGCAGTACTTTCTAGCATGTAAAACTACATCAAAGAAATATTTGCTGCTTCTTTAAACAGATTTTAAATATAGATCATTTTTAATGAGCTTCATAGTAAAGCAGCCTTGTGAGTGTTATCAAGGACATTGTACAAATGCATGGCTGCAATCACGTTGACCCAGCAAAAATATTTTGAGCACTTTGAAACCTGTAGTTCTGGCATATTCTAGAGATATAGACAGGGGTTTGTTACAAACTCTCTCTCATTTAATATGCTGTAGTAGTAGTCTTAACCTGTTTTGTGGTAGTTTTTGGTTTTTTTTTTTAATTAAAGCAACGAGCTGGATCTGGAAGAAAAGGATTTGAGGTGGCTGAATTTTTTTATGTTGAAGATCCAGTACTTGTGTTTTCATTTATTTTCTGTGTAGGACTTTAATCTTTTTGGTAATGGGCCAAAGTAGTGCAATGTGCAATCATGGTTCTGGCACATTTACAGTGATCATGTCAGAATTTATTTCACCTCTCAGTATGCAAGAATATTTTCCAGTGGGTAAGGAGTGTTCATTATTTTAGGGTTGACTCAGTACAAATATATATATTTAAAAAAAGAATATAACTAGCTTCAGCCCACACAAACCCATGAAGCCAGATGTCTTTTTTTTGCCTCAAATTCAAGCAGATCCTTTATAAACTGATGTGCAAAAAAAGCTGAAAGGGACGTTTTAATTATATGCTACAATCAAGAAGGCATTTTACATCCCAGTTGGCAGAGCCCTTACTGTGTATTTTAAGCAAGATGAGGATGATAGAGAAAAGCAGAGGAAAAAAAAATAATTTCTGTACTAGTTCTCTGGTGCAAGGAACAGCTTGATCTTATTTATTGTATAGTTTTTGCAAGTTCTGATATTTAGAGTCTGTCCTGTAACATCCAGGAAGAAATACTAAGGAATCTCAACCATATTAACATGAATTATAAATTAATTTCCTGGAGTCATAGCCATGGCTCCTAGAGGGATGTTAACATATATGTCATTTTTTTGGCACCTAATGAGTCTCTGGTAGATCTTTCATCATTAATCTTTACAAAAATGAATGAGGATTGGGAGAGAGGGGAAATTCTTTCAGCATTCCCATTATAACTACATGCAATTTTAGCAAAAACAAGTAAAATACTATAGTTTTCTTTCTTAATTAATTTGCTTTTGCATCTGCCAGATTCCTCTAGCACCTTTTTTATATATCAGAACTGCAAAGTGTCAGAATCCAGAATTAACGCTCAACCTTCAAAAAAATTGCATTTTGTAAATACAGACCTTTTTCACTTCCCTCTCCTTCTAAATAGAAGACTGATTTAAATAATCAGTTCTTTATGCCCCAATACCTTTAGTGTGCAAATTTAACATCCTGTTCTTGATTAGAAAACAGGATTCAGTAACAAGCTTTTTAATTAGAGCTGCCCATAGGCAATAGGTTTCACAGAGTGGCCAGTAGGTTTCTCACAAAGGCATTCTCTCCTCATTTCTTTAAGTTTTTCTGAATGCAGAATGAGCAATAAACATAATTATAGCTATTGGCTTTATGTGTAAACAGTTTGCAATATTGGGTACTAAAAAATACTGGAACACTTGCTTGACACATCAAATAATTAGTAATGTAACTACAAACCATAAAACCTGAGGATTCCTGCTTTGGTAAGAGCCTGGAGTAAAAAGGATAACAGTGCTTTTGGGGATACAAATGATCTCTGAAGAGTGGAGCTGTTAAAGTTTCTCATCCTGTACTAGTAAATAGCAGTACCTCTTTATTGAATGTGATTAATGAAGTGTGATGATTGCATAGTTACACACTGGAAGAGCATTCTAAAATACCATTGTTAACTATAGCAAGGTTTAACTTTTGTAGTACTGGGTACCAGGTACCTGTTAACTGCTGGCAGGCATTTTAACTGATTTTAAAAGGCTGAGACAAACAGAGTCATCAGAATTCAGGTATCAAATTTTCAGCCAACATTTTATTTCTCTGTAACTGCTGAATACCTAAGACTTTGCTTATTATGATTTACACCACAATCATTAATATTTCTTTAAAAATAATTGTTACAGTACTGGGTGACATTTTACTTGTTCTGTCAAAGCAGGTGGACCTTCAGGAATAGGAACTCGTTCTTCCTTGAGCTTCTCCCTCTCTGGCTCAGCCCCACCCTGCCATTGGGGAATGTCAGACTTTGTAGTACAGCTGCCTGAAGTCCCACTGACAACAGTAACTGCTAATTCTTGCTAAGAGCTTATATCCTCCACTGAAATCTAGCATCATGGCATCATGGACACTGTCATCTATTGCTTTAAAGTTCAAGAAACACTTTGACATGTAAGAAAAAGAGATTTTTTTAATAGAAGAAACATTTGTGCTACATCCAAAACCAAGATTTAGAAAATTAGAAAAAAATGAAGAAATGAAGAAATGCACATGGAAAAATCATTCCATTAATACTTGCTAACATCAGAAAGGCTCTTGAACAAATGTATCCTAAGAGTATCACAGTCATCCTGCTATTTCTGTTGGAATCTACTGATGGCCAGACGGCATCTTCTTTTCACATGAAGTGGTATGCTTTCTACCATAAACCTGAATTCCTTGCTAATAAAACTGGGCTTTGTCCCAGAAAGCAATATTTTATTGCTACATATTTTTGCAAATTAATTACCAAATCTGAAGAACTCTAATGTTCAACTGGCAAAAAAAAGGGGCTAACTATATGTCTAGAAAACATTACCCAAATAGTTGAGGGATCCTCCAAGTGCTGGAAAACACTTTTTTCATTCTCCACTAAAGAATACACAACTGTGGTGTGTAAGTAGATTTGCACACCTGCATGCAAAAGAGCTGACTTTATCTGTCTGCAACACAGGTGTTCCCAGGTGCACGTTGCTTGTCTGAGGTCCCAATAAATGCAATGGAGATGTAGTTCCCATGGTTGATGTTGTCGAAATAATTATCTTACCCAAAATTCACTGAATCACTCTCTAAGATTCCTGTGACACTAATGGGAGCAGAGACATCTGTTTAAGTCATAGCACATCTAGATGTTGGAAGTATAAAATTCAGTCTTAAATACTGACAAACTGAGGCTCAAACAGCAAACCTCAACCCAAATGTTCTTCAGCTTTGATGGTTTGCAACCCTCCCTCACCGAATACCAGCAAGCAGTTTCCTTCAGAACAGTAAGGCTTGGAACACTTACTAAGGAGCTGCAACACTGTGCTTCAAAGGCCAAATATCTAGTTAGCTGTGAGTCACATCCCATATATTGATCCCATGCCATCTGGAAGCACAAGCTCAAATAGCTACCATCACCCATTGTGTAACTTCAATAAAGTCAAACTGTCAAGATATTTCAAGTCTCTGAAAGTGTTACCAGAAAGAATAATTGCTGGACACAGGTAAGAGGTGTACAGAAAAAAATAAGAATTTGTTAGGCCACTAGACAAAATTGAAGGTAGAATAAGCCCCCTTAAGATAATAGATGATAAAAGTTAAGGAAAAAGGGGTCAAGAACAGTCAATAGCTGGAACAGAGGATTGGGCATTGAGCCATTCTGGTGGATTTGGGCCAGATATAGCCTGAGGCTGTACTTAAGCCGCTCTGAGTTGGACTGTTTAGATGTTAGTTTGAATGGCTATAAAAGTTTAATTAATGTCTGAAGGGCTTTGGGAGACAGATGACCAGAGAATTAACATCCAAAAACTATTTCCCATAATGAAACCTATCAGTTTCTTGTAAAATTTACAAAAACAAAGAGAAATATATGAAAAGTTTGGGTTTTTCTTTTGTTTATATAGAACCTTTGAAGGATTCCTTCATAAGGCTCAGAATTCTTATTATAGTGGTAATAATTTCTTTTCAAAACTAAGAAGTTTATTTATAAATATATTTATCTTCAAAATACTGTGACCAGAAGGAAAAGGAAATCTATATATTTGTGGTTTTGTTGCACAGAAGACCAAAGGAGCATTTCCCTGTCACTACTAACCTAAGTATCAAAAATTCAGTAGAAAAACAACTGAAGAATGTGAAGATGTATTTTGTAGCCACACAAAACATTGTCAGTCTGGATGCTTTGGACACATATTGATCATCTTCTGTGACCAGTTAGAGTTTTCCCCTGCAGTGTAGAGTTGCACACTTGCCCATGCGTGGCATTTGTGCCTTCCTGCAGCAGCATTCAGCACTAATTAGTTCTGGACACATGGTATTGTACCCTTCGGTCGTTAGCATGTTTTGGTAACCTAAATATTTCATTTGCATTACTATGTATGATATCATTAGTGAATCAGTAGATGATATAATACCTGAAAATCTACCTACATATACAAAAAGTGAATAACAAATGCAACCCATTGCTTGTGCACATACTCTTCTTGTGTCCTAAAGCAGATGTCTAGTAAACATCCTTTCTTCTGTATACAGGCTTTTTTCCTCAACTGTTAGTCCACACAACCCCTACCTTTGATCAGACTGTTAGCACTGTTAGGCTTTCTCTTTCCTTCCAAAGCAGAAAGTTCAGTTAGCCACCCAAAATATTACAGTTCACTTAACATCAACAAAATAAGACTTGGAAAAGTAATCAGGGTAGGCAATATTCCATCTTGTTTCATAATGAGTTTGTAAGGTTGACTGAGTGTTTTGCCCTTCATGTTGCCTAGAAGCAGGAGTGCTGTGCTACTGGAAAGTGTAGATTTAGTGTTTTTTGGAGTATTCACAGGTACTTATTTTTCCTTTATCTGTCCCCCAGGACTCCCTGTACGTAGTTAGCTGGCTAGCTTAGTTCTTGTTGAAGTGATTATTTAATGTGGTGAGAATGTGTTTATTGTGTGGTTTATGACAGTAGAAATGCAGAGCCTTGAATGGATGTCTCTTTTCTCTCCTCTTCTCTGAATCTAAATAAATACATGAAAATCAACATATTTTTCTTCCTTATTCTTCTCAGTTGCTAAAAGCAACTGCAGCTCAGGGAATTTAATTGAACTTCCATATTTGAAGGCATATTTTTTCACCTTTGCTAAATCTCTGTATGTTTTCTTTCTGAGGCAGAAGTGCAAACTCAGCTTAGATAGGTTCAATAGGAAGTCATGCTTGAAAAATCAAACCCACATTTTTTTCTCTAAAATGCCTACAAAGAGACACATTTTAATGACTAGCATTTTGGAACAAGCTTGCTTAGATACTAGATATTTAGGTTATTTTTCAGACATCTGAATGAGGTGTTCTGATTTTCATGAATGTTTGACTATCACTACATGAAGTAGAATTCACTGTGCTTATGGATTTTTTCTGTAATTTGGGGAGTTAGTCCTTTCTACATGTATTTGGGCTCAAAAAAGCAGATTTTGTTATCAGGCATATGGATATATAAGGGCTTTTATTTTGAGTGTTGTAATGGGGGCCGAGGTCAACAAAGCATTACTGGACTGCTGTAAAATAAGCTTACATGCAAACACATCAATGTCTGCACGTATTTAAAGTATCTTTAATTTGCAGCTAATCTGGAAAACAAAGTTCCTAAGAGTGTCTTGCAATAATCCTTGCTCATCTGTAACTGGAGCATTCCTTAGGCTATGCAAATGCAGAATGAAGTTTCTGTCATCTCTGTGAAGAATAGGAAGCCCCAGCCCTCTGAACTTCCTGAATTTTTCAAACATAGCACATATGCAAGAGAATACACAATGAATATGTTTTGGGTGCTGCTCACAGAATATGTATGAGAATCAAAATGGTAATTTTGACTTTTTCCCATCCAATTGTTTTGGAGTCCTTTCTATTCCTAATTAGAAGTCTGAACACAAATAAAGATATCTAAAGACTTCTGAATGTGAAAACTAAGGAATGAAAAATCACAAGAAGGAAAGGAAGGGAAGGAAGGGAAGGAAGGGAGGAAGGGAAGGGAAGGGAAGGAAGGAAGGGAGGGAAGGGAAGGGAGGGGGAGGGAGGAAGGGAGGAAGGGAGGAAGGGAGGAAGGGAGGGAGGGAGGGAGGGAGGGAGGGAGGGAGGGAGGGAGGGAGGGAGGGAGGGAGGGAGGGAGGGAGGGAGGGAGGAAGGGAGGAAGGGAGGGAGGGAGGGAGGGAGGGAGGGAGGGAGGGAGGGAGGGAGGAAGGGAGGAAGGGAGGAAGGGAGGAAGGGAGGAAGGGAGGAAGGGAGGAAGGAAGGAAGGAAGGAAGGAAGGAAGGAAGGAAGGAAGGAAGGAAGGAAGGAAGGAAGGAAGGAAGGAAGGAAGGAAGGAAGGAAGGAAGGAAGGAAGGAAGGAAGGAAGGAAGGAAGGAAGGAAGGAAGGAAGGAAGGAAGGAAGGAAGGAAGGAAGGAAGGAAGGAAGGAAGGAAGGAAGGAAGGAAGGAAGGAAGGAAGGAAGGAAGGAAGGAAGGAAGGAAGGAAGGAAGGAAGGAAGGAAGGAAGGAAGGAAGGAAGGAAGGAAGGAAGGAAGGAAGGAAGGAAGGAAGGAAGGAAGGAAGGAAAAGAGCACTGCATTGTAGATGTTCCATTCCCAAAAGGGAATGCCGCCAGTGGCAATGTAGCATTCTAGGAATCTCTTTCCAGTGTGCATAAATACAGTCTACAGGGCAATAGGTGTGTTGAAATTATCTGCTTGGAGACAGCTCCAGCCTCTGCATCAAATAAATACTTTTAATCAACAGATTTTTTAAATATTGCTGCTCATCATCCCTCACCTATGCAGGGATAATTTTCAGGAAGATTAAAGAAACAGTGTTTGCAAGGATATTTGAGGATCCTCAAGCTCCTTCTTCTGTGGGACAAGTGACCAGGCACTCAGTTTACAGGACCTTTGCTTTGCCTGAACCCAGAGACATCACAGATATAATATCTGTCCAAGACAGTGCCCCATTGCTCATTACAAATTCTGCCAACATCATTAAAGGACTTATTCAGGAAACAACTCTTCATACTTGCCTCTGAGGCAGAAAAGTAACATCTGCTCATTTCTAGTGTCTACTGGTATTCTTACAATGAACCAATTCATTATTGATGATATGATATTTATAGCCAATTTAATGAAAATCAATTCATTAGGGTGAGAAGTTTTGCTGCATGGCCATCCCTAAGGCCTTATCCTACTCATTAGTCAGGTTTTGTCACTAATTACACTAGGAGCATGCCCTAATGAGAATTATGTTTAAATCCTGGTCATTGTAGCCTACAGATTAAACTGATGAAGAATAAAAAAACCTTCAGAACCAATGAAGTTCTATTTCAAGTCAAAGTTCATCTGTATCACTTAAGGGAACAATTTTCTGTTCCCTATACACCAGAGGCTGCAGAAGTGGTAAGAATGCCTTTTAGTTTAAAGGACCCCAAAATGCTTTACAATCAGAAATCACTTGAACATGTCCTGAAGTGCAGCCTCCTTTGTCTTGAGAGCAAGCAGCTGCTCAGCTGTGCACATCAACAGCAGCACACAGCAATTTCAATGTGCACAATGTCAATTTTGACTGAAACAACAAGGACAAATTTAGGCCAAAATAATGCAGTTGCCCAAATATACTTGTGCCCAGAATACTGTACCCCACCAAACTCTCACAGAGACCTCACAACAGATAATTGATCACTACTTTTCTTTTTTTTGGTTTGTTTGTTTTGCTTTCCTCCAAAGTAGAAGTGGGCTATACCCACAATGTATTGCAGCACAGGTCCTCTCACTGCTTTACGTTTTGCTTAAATAGGAGATCTACGAAGTTCATCCCAAACACTAAAAACTTCCCATGTGCAGGGTGGCCACTATTGAAAAATATTAACAGAACTCTACAAAGAACTCGAATATTAGTGACACATACATTTATTCCATTATTACATTTTTATGCTTTTCCCCAGTCCAAGTACATTTTGTGGTAATCCTGTCTCTTCTTAGATACAGGAAGTAATAGCAGCTTGCTACTTGTCTCTGTTCATTTTACAGAAAGATTGCAGATCCACAATCCTCTCTGCTTGCCTTAAATCAAGCTATCCTAAGTATCCTCAAGAAAAGATCTTTGTGGAGCAAAGAATCATACATATTTAACTAAAATCCCAGAAGTATCAGTTGTAAAGACCATTGAGCTGAAAGAATTATTTTTTGTGTACCTTTTTCAGAACACAATCTACATCAGTTTTAGAACTCCAGTTCAAACATAACCTTTACTCATATGCCATTCATTCACTCTCTCAGCGATTTACTCGTTATGAATGTCCCAGAGGAATTTCTAGCACAATTTCTTAAGAATCTCCCTCTGCTGTGCAGATGGGTATATGGTGCACTTTCAGGATCAAGGATTGAACTATCAGGGTCAAATACAGGGATTGTGTATAGTTCTTGTAAGCTGCATCAAGCTTACATACAAAGCATAGGTGTAACAGGTTGGTGTTCTCTTATGCAACAGTAAGAATTATCCAAAGTTCATATAGGTTAAAAGTATTTGAGTCTGTCTATACAGTAAAAGAAAGTAATTCCTCCTCATTGCATCTTGAAGAATAACTCTTAATCATGTTGTTAGTATGGAGTCACAGAGTAATGCATAGCTGAGAAAGGTTGTCCAAGTTTTGAAAAAATATTTTCTTCTTTTAACATAATATCAGTAATAAAGCATTTCTTTAAAATGATGGCATGGTTACTCTACTCATGAACTTTTAAGTCTTTAGTTCCTTACTATGTTAAAATTCAATATTCATGGAAATTAAAGGGGTTTATGTCTTTCGGATAATTTTGATTGCTGTGCAGCTGTTCAAGAATGCTTTTGATTCAGCAAAGTTGATAACAAAATGATACCTACTCCTTAGTGATACACAGAAATACATGCAGAAAGTACAGAATCATGGAAACTTCTAGAATAGTCTGCATTGGAAAGGACCTTCAAAGATCATTTAGTCCATTCCCCGGCCATGGGTGCAGATATCTTTCACTAGATTGCTCTAAGTCCCATTCTCCCTGGCCTGGAACACTTCCAATGGTGGGACATCCACATTTTTTCTAGGCAGAGTTTTTCTAACCTACACTCTTTCAGTTTAAAACCATTGCCCTTTGTCCTGTCACTAACAGCCCCAATAGAAAGTCTCTGTCTTTCTTACAACCCCTCTTTACATATTAGATTACTGCAACAAGGCCACCCCAGATTCTTCTCTTCTCCAAGCTGAACAACGCCAACTCTCTCAGCCTTTCTTTCCAGATGATCACCTTCACGGTGCTTCTCTGGATCTGCTCCAACACATTGATGTGTTTCTTGTGTTGGTAACCCCAGGGCTGAGCACAGTACTCCAGCTGGGATCTCACAAGAGTGGAGTACAGGAACAGAACCACCTCCCTCGACCTGCTGGCCACACTGCTTTTGATGCAGCTCAGGATGTGGTTGGCTTTCTTGGCTGCAGGTGCACATTGCTGGCTTAAGTCCAATTTTTCATTTGCCAGTCCCTTTAAGTCCTTCTCAATGGGGCTTTTATAAATTCTTTCATCCCCTAGCCTGTATAGGTACTGGGGATTCCCCAGTCCAGTTGTAGGATCTTGCACTTGGCCTTGTTGAACTTCATGAAGTTCCCATGGGCCCACTCCTCAAGCCTGTCAAGGTTCCACAGGAAGTCCTATATCCTGTTCTTCAGACATGTCAACTACACCATTCACCTTAGTGTCATCTGCAAACCCACTGAGTGTGCACTCAGGCCCAAGTCTAGGACAAAGTGGATAATTATTCTGTTGCAAAGCAAGTACATGCTCTGAATTGAAAAATCAGACGTCAAAGAGGTTTTCCAGATTCCAAAAGAACGTTGAACGACTTGTTAAAAACATAATTGAATTGGTAGCAGAAACTGCTCTGCAAAATGTCAGCAGGTGTATGGAATATTCTAGTGGCCTATTTGGTGTGAAAAAGGGAAAAATCAATCTGGAATAGTGCATAGATATGTAGGGCTCATTGCAATGGATCTGCAAACTGCAAGTGGTAGCTGTTCCTGATTGATTAGAGTTTTAATTGTCATACTCCGTATGTCAACTGACCTTTATTGGTTTTATGTTGTAGCTTTTATTTCTATTAGAAACCTCTAATATAACATAATATGATCCTTTCATAGTTTGTAATTTGATTAGTGTCTATTTAATAATAGACTTGTCATGCACATTAGGAAGTTAATTATAAAATTTCCTGCAGGAGGAAAAGGTCAAAAGGTCTGAAGAAGAGATGGAAAAAAAAAACATGCAGTATGTCGGAATAATTGGATAAGACAGACTCCCCATAAACATTTTTAGAAATTCAGGAATTAAGAATTGCCACAAGATTGCCTCTTTCTTGCAGGGCACTCATATTGGTGCAACTGCGAGGAAGAAGTGCCAGTAGGTGGCAGCCCTCAATCCCCAGCATTACACCTGGCTTACAGGAACACCTGCAAATTGTCTGGGCATAGGTGACAGCTGCCAAAAAAAAAGTCTGCATTGTTTTATTCCCTTAAAGAGCGGTAAAGCAGTATCAGCTCTAACCAAGCAAAGAGAATAAAGCCAGTCTGACAGGTTGGGTGAAGTTCAATCTTTGCATTAAGATGGCAAAAAGATATGACAGTATTTGCTGAAGACTAGTATGGCGTGCTTTGCCTTCAAGACTATTTTGAGATTATTCTGACTCAGTTGAAATAAGTGTAAACAATGTGTAAACATTGTATAAACAATAAAGTACAATTAATTTAGGGCTTTGCAAATTGTAAAACAGAGGTAGAAACAAAACAGATATAAACATAAGCAGGAGGTGATTTCACTGCTAGTACTGTTCTAATCTTATTTCAGAGGCAAAATCCCTGTTAGATTCATCATCTTGTTATTCACATTGCTTGTGTATGTGTAGATGGAAAGTCCCCATCTTGGTCTGTTCTTGCCAAAACTTTTCCACTGTTTTCCACAAATGCTGACATTCATTTTTATCCTTAGCCAAGCTCAAATGCTATATATGCAAGGATTTGCTACAAGAGAGCCTGTTGGAGCTGTCCTATCTTAAATCTAAATTGATGTTGAACTTGCAGTGTGTACCTTAAAGTCTGATATTCTCTCGACATTCGGTAACAACTTGTGGTGGATGGCTGTGTCAGTAGTCATCACAGCCTTTTGCAACCATTATCTCTACTGCAAAAAACACCTCTGGGACTGTCACTGTTCCAAGAATGAGAAGCCTAGAGTTTATATGCCAAAGACAGCCATGACTTACTGACGTTGGCAGACCCAGGTGATTGGGTTTTGCATGTTTTCACAGGACAACATAGAGATCATAGGAACACGGAATAGTTGGTCTTGGAAGAGTCCTTTCAAGGTCATCTAGTCCAACCCCTCTATCATGAGCAGGGACGTCTTCAGTTTGCTCAGAGACCCATCCAACATAACCATGATTGCTCCTAGAGATGGGGCATCTACCATCTCTCCGGGCAACCTCTTCCAAGTTTTTTCCTTTCTTTTCTTCCATATATATAAACTAAATTTACCTTTCTTTAGTTTAAAATCATTACCCCTTGTCCTATGGCAACAGGCCACACTAAAACACCTGTCCCTGTCTTTCTTGTAGTATCCCTTTAAATATTGAAAGACTGGAATGCATGTGAACATGCTGATCAGTAAGGGTGTTAAAAGGGCCATCTTGGCATTTATAAAATGACTGACCAATGACTCACTTGAGTCCAAAGGTTGTACCCAACTGAGATCTTCAGTTTCCACAATCCACCACAAAAAGAACAAATTAAGCTAAATATCAGTGCATTGGTTTTGTTTTGGGGATAATTACTCTGGATTTGCTCTGGATTTTCAGAGGAAAGGTAGGGTTCTGCCTGCTGCTTTGAATAATTTTTATTAACTCCTTTCATGGGCTTGCTGGAAATACAGTAGTAGTTTTAAAAGATTAAAAAAAAAAAGAAAAAATAATTCTGGTCAGGAATGCAAGTAAAAAGGCTGCTTTCTTCAAAGGTGTTCCATGCATATGTTCACTGCTGTGCTGTAACTTCCATTGTTCAGACTAGACTGGTAATCTAAGGGAATGTCTTCTACTTTTTTAATGTAATACACAAATATTTGCCTATTTAAAGCTAAATACATGCAAATGCTTGGGTCTGAGCTATGTTTCTCAATTATAAAAACCATAGTGTATACATATGATTCCTTTCGAAACAGAAGGACCTTAATTTTCATCAGGTTAAAGGAAAAATCTGTTTCACTTTTTCCAGCATTATGTCCAGTCAAGGAGAGAAAGCTGTTACCAGAACTGGAGTTATAATTGAAGCCTCAAAACCTGCCATGCTGTGCAAATTATAAGGAGAAGAACTAGAAAAGCCAAGGATACAAATTAGTAGACAAACAAAGCCCTGTATTATTTTCCATCAGCACTTCTGAAACATCACTTTAGCTTTCTACAGACTGCTAAAAAATGTAATCATCTTAGCAAGTTTCCATGTAAAAGATTTAAAAAATAATATGAAGAAACCCATAGCAGTCCTTTCATTATATCTGTTTACATTGTAGCCCAACATATTTTAACAACAGCAGCATAACACCATCTGCACTCTTACTTTGCATCATTTTTTAATCTGTAAGAATAAATAGGTCTAACAGTGATTTAACAGGGGGGATGTGGGAGAGAGGTGTTAATTTAAAAAAAAAACTGAAATAGCTATTTTAGGATGTCTTTAAAAAAACAAATATTGAAACCTTTGCTCAGTAAATGAACTCTTTTTAAATGTTCGACTTTTAACTATGTGGAATCACACAAGTACATGAACTGCATGTTAACTAACAAGAAAGAATGGGAAATGAATTGTTGCTTCTTATGATGACTACCTTGAACCATCTTTGCTCCTATTATATAGCAGCAGCATTTAAATTAATTTTTCAGTTATTAATGATTATTTATTAAGAGAGAGTGTCATGTTATTTCATTGTATTTAATCTATTATGTCAGTTAGCTTCATTATAAAGAATTCCTCCACATTCAGCCAATACACACTTGTTTCCCCTCTCATTCACCTCTAGCAGGGTATTGGGAAATAAGAATTGTTCTAACAATGGTGTCCTAGAGTTTAATCCTTGGCAACTTTGGTTGCTTACAGAGTAATGTGATCCACTAATCCATTTTGGATGAAAGTATTTATGCTGGAACACACACTCACACACACAAATTCATAGCACATCCTTCCACCTACCCCTTTTCCTCAAAACTGAAATTGTTCCGCACACTTTTTTTTTTTATGAAAAGGCAAATTTATTTTTAAATTCTGAGTGAAATTATAAAAATGTAGGGACAAGCTCTTTTCATGTTTACCCATCTGCAATGGATTTTCTGAGCCTGTTGTAATACAGATTCAGGATGGAATGGAAAGGAGAGACATGCCATTGAACTTCATAGCTTAATGATGGTCTTTCAAGAGCTGACATCCATTTTCCAAGTAATGTACTATGTCATTAGCCGTGACCAACAAGTTATGGGGGATAACAGCCTACAGGAATTGACAGGAATATAGGGAATGCGTTGCAGTGATTTAAAACTTTCCAAGAGAGACAGAGCATGTTCATGATGGCAGATGGCACCAAGGTCCAGACTTGTCTTTTACAAAGCAGGCATTAACAGGTAGTCCTGTTGGGATTCCACACCTCACTGAAGCCATGGAGCAATAGCACAGATTGAACAGCACACTGTTTCCTACTTGGAAAAGGAGTGATGGTTTCATTGCCCTTAGTGGGAATCCTTAACTTGCTTTCATTTAGACAACAGTCAATTTAATCAACATTTGAGTAAACACACTGATGCTGGAAGGGTAGAAGGAAACAAAGACATTTTTCAGCTGCATATGTCTCATTTGTCTTAAAATACATACATAATCCTTACTGGTCAGAGCAGTATACAATTGTAGATGTTGACTTGCCAAAAATGCAGGCAGCCAGCATGCTCTGTCCCCTAGAGGAGGAGACGCCATTCCCCACTGGTGGGGAAAATGGCCATCATTCCTTACTGGTGGCTTGTCAGAGGAGACCTGGTGGATGAAGATTTTATCAAGTGGCAAAAGTATTACAAACGTTGGGTGGATGAAGACACAGAAGTGCAAGAACCGGGAAAACCTCAGAACAAGCTCAATAAAGACCACGAGGGCTTCAAGAGCTATTTGGACATTTCCCCAATTTAATGGTTATATACCTTAAGATGGCTACCCTTGTCTTTTTTCCCTTAGTCATCCCTGTCCAGGTTTCTTCCCACAGACCCTTAGGGCATTTTCCTGCCAAGCCTCTCCTGATTGGTCCTCAGTTGGTGCAGTGCACTGTTTCCCTTATATGGTTGTGTTCCCCAATTGGTTCTTCCATTGTTCCTCCCCTTCATTTGCATGCCCACCAATCAGATGCTTTGCCCCTCCCTGTCTCCTCCCCTTACTCCGCCCATGTTCTAGAAAGTCCCATGCTCCCCTATATAAGTCCGGGCACCCCAATAAACTTTGCTTCTCTTCGTGGACTCCTGACTCGTGTGGACCTCTTCCTTCGGGGAATCGTCGCCAGTTGGGAGCGGGAGGAGCCATCCCTGAGCTTCCAAGGAGCTGGCCCCTCGAGAGCACATGCGATTGCTCTTCGAGCCCTTCTCCTAGGAGCGCCACCCCCATTCACCGTATCGGTGGACAATCAACCATTCACCGATAGTGGCTAGTTTAGCCATTGTCTTATAAGTTGCCTTTGTACAACTCTTTGTCATGTGATATTCTGAGTCTGTACCCCTGTGTAACATGTAACTGTGTGTAACATGCAGTGGTGCATGAAATTAATTCCAGGATTAATTTGGTGACCATGGGAACATCACACCTATGCTGACCTATGCTGACTTTCCAGGAAAAAAGGCTTGGATACAAGTTATCTGTCCTCACCTAGAAGGCTTGAATCTAAAATATCTCTAACATTCCTAATATTCTAGGATGAGGAATATGCCTGTATGTCTGCCCCTCAAATGCAGTGAAATTACAAAGATAAAGATAAAAGAATTTTCTTGGAGACCAGTAACAGATGCATCCAGAGTGTCAAACATCCACTTAAAGTTAACCACAAATTGCTTTTATTACTATATCATGATGACTTGACTTTGCCTTCAATGACACAGCTATATCAAATACATAGTTATATATTGAAATTCCACTAACTATGTGGCTGGGAAGCAAGAGAAGATGGAAAAAAAAACCCCTCAACTCAAATTAGAAGTTGCATTAACGCATGTTAAATATTGAATTAGTGAACCATACCATTGAGGACACTGTTTACCAGAAGGGAGGTAATTACATAATACTTAATCTATCTATATTAATCTAGAAAATATCTCAAAATTACAAATATAAATATTATAATGTCTATAAAATAACTAATTCTAAAATAATAATCAATCTAGAGAGCATTTAATGTATCAAATTTTTACATTACATAAAAATCAACTGCTAATATACCACAAACAAACTAACTGTGAAATAGGCAGTTAATGCTGTAACTTTGATTAAAACAAAATTTAGTTTTGTTTAAAGGCTAATCAAAGCTTTCCAATAATGATCATATATTTAAATATCAAGAGTTATGGTAAAAAAGTAGGATATTTCTGCTTTCTGTAAGATGCATTTTAATTTATTTAACTTACATTGATTCCTTTCTGGTTTCTGCTTGTCACATTTGAAAAAAAAAAAACCTCAAAAATTGTTAGATCTCTAAATTGTTCTATTTAATTACTTTATACAACGTTGCAATGCTGTACTATAACTATGCCTCCTTTATTCCTCACACCTTTTCAAGTACCTTCTTCTGTGGTGGAGACCAAATGAACGTAGTAATTTGTGTCTGATTTTACACTCTTACACAAACATACTTGCACATAAATTGCGTTAAATGCGAATCTGAATTAAAAAAAAAAAAAAAAACAAACAAAACACAACAAACAGTTCTACTTTCTAGTAGCCCTGATTGCTAGAAAGTCTCAGAGCCAGGGCAGATTTGCTTTTCTAGTTAACAGAAATTGTTTGCAGGTAGACAGTGGATCTGATCTGCAGCATCTCATAAACAGTAGGGAACATTCCAAGGAAGTATAAAACACCTATCATGGACAGTTATGTATCTGTCAGATCACTTGGGCTCCCTGCTTTTGCCTTTAGATATCTCTGGTTTTCTCCATGTTCCACCAAGGATCCCAAATGCCCTACATTCCTCAGTACTTTCTAAATTTTACCTCAAACAACAAATCCCAGACTTAGGTTTCTACTTTTTGTTCTTGCATGGCTGCCTCCAAAGGCCTTTTGCATTAAGTCCTTCCCACCAAAACAGGTAATTCCCATCTAGACCTAAGGATTCTCTGAATTTGGGAATTAACACACCCATTGCAGAACGCTGAAGCCTCCCTCTTTAGACTGCAAATTTTGGCAAGGAATATAAACCCATATGTGTAATTCATAGGTGATCTGGCTACAAGAAGTAATCCTACATGGAGAACTTGCAGAAGTGTACTCCTTTCCTCTGTTGCAGCTAAACATATAGTCACTGCCTCTTTGAACTTTCTACCAAAGTTTCTTTAACGACAAAGATCAGGATGCACCCAAGAGGTCAATGAGGCTGAAGTTTTCCACTTGTTGAGGTTCATGCCGTCATGAGCATGGCATGCCCTCAGGAATTACTGTTACGGGACCCTTACCCAGCTGTGCTATCATGGTCAGAAGTGAATCATTTCCCTTGGAAAGCTGGTAGGAATGTGAAGCTAGCAAAGAGTCACAGGTGTAGTGATTACATCCCCCTTTCTCTCCTTCACGTGTTTGAATTCTCAGCACCAGCCAACCCCAACATGCGATATGAAGGGTTTGTGATGTTCTTCCTTTCTCCTCTCCTGCCGGCAAAGTGTAGTCAAATGAGTACTCATGAGCAATCTCTTTGGAAGAGCACCCAACTGGCACACTGAGAAGCTGTCCTTAAGACACATCTCATATCTGCCTCCACTCTCAGCACACTGTGAATCAGTTTGAAACATGCATGGGTTCCAAATGCAAATTGATGTACAAACAGTTGACTGTAGGCTCAAAAGATAGGCATGCCTGATTTCCAGCTTTCACAGCTTTATAGCAACTTCAGATGAAGCAGAGCTAAATGTCCTTAATAGAGATGCAGAAGCTTTACACGATTAACATTGCTATGTCCATGACATGGATAAGAAAACATCAAAAAGGGAATTTCTGAAAAATACTTTCGTTCACCAAGAGCCTGGGCTAAGATGCACTCAGCTTGTTTCAGAGGAATTGGTTTGTGTTTCCACCAAAAAAACCCCAAACAGGTAGCGTTTTTAAATGTTCCTCCTAAATAGATAAAAAGTAAATTAAAGAAAAATCAGAAGTGGGAGTCTAAAGTGGGAGACCCCAAATTTCAGGCCCTTTCTGAAAGTCCTGGCATGTGACTATTAAGAGATCATCCAGAAGATCAGTGGCTAAACTATGACTAGATTCCTCATTCTTGCTGTAACCCCACCCATCTATTAAAACCAAGTTTTTAAATAAATCCAAGGAATTATACATAAGCCACTTGCAATGACTTTAAAATCTCCATCCAAAGGAAAACGTCCATGTCCTCATTTTGCCCCAGGCAATGGTGGCTTACTGGTCTCCTGGTGTTTCTCTGTGTCTGGCCTCTGTAGTTCACTCTGAGTGGAAGTTGTGACTCAGAGTAAACAGGACACATGTGGGAGAGAGGAGACCTCTGCTGAGAGTTTCACAGATCTACCCCAACTGCATTTTACAAAACAGGGTAACTTGTGGAGAGTCACAAAAATAGTCTTTTCTGGAAGTGAGTATCCCATGTTTTTCACATCAGATGAGGGAAAAAATAGTTGATAAATGTCTGTAGCAGAATGACATCTACGAATTCCAGATAGGCTCAAGCAGCAGCTCAAGTTCAGGCTCTTAGAAGGCAGAATAGGGCTTGCTAGCATTTCCAGGTGTCAGTGACATACAGAGAATGCATCTGCTGAGGGTTATTATCAAATATTCTTTTATAACAACTTAATAATTTTTTATTATTTTACATCCATCACTAGTTCTCAAACTTTAAAGAAAAATATAAGGACTGAATGACATATTGGAGAATAATCAAGAAATAACCAGTTCTTCAACGATGCATCTGATGCATCAAGCAGTAAAATATTGCTAATGATAGTCTTACTCTCTCAACAACTCTAACAGAATAATTTAGGCAACATAATTTGACATTTAAATAATTTAAACTCTGTAAACCTTAGGATGCACCATAACTAAAGAGACTATTGTGATTTATATTAAGGAATATTAATCCTCTTTAAAATATAACAGTAAAAATGCATTTCAGACACACTAATGAAAGAAGATACTATAGGGGAATTTTAGAGGATTAGCTAAATATACCTAATTTGTGTTCTGAAACAAATGAAATCAAAGTATCCAAGAGGTACTTTGCAGCTAACCACTGCAACTGATTTAAATGGAATATTCATGAAAACAATCTTAGCCTGTCTCTTGAAGATGTCTGAATCTGAAGAAGTGCATTTGCAGTTTCCATTTGCCTAAATTTGTAGCTCTCCAAAATTACAGCTTCTCTGTATCCCTGAATTGAAAGTGTAGTTCCATTGATTGAAAATTACATAGGGATAAACACTACTCTGTGTATGCTGTCAGGCTGTGTTTCCTTTGGTTTACAGAGTTTTCACTCAGTTGTGTTCAGGAAAGATTGTAGTTGAAGAAAACATCCCTGACATGCTCAGTCTTGATTTGACTCAATGATCTTAAAGGTCTTTTCTGACACAAATGATTCTATGACTTAGGGGTTCCCCCAAAAAGATTGAAGTACATAGGGAAGAGTCAAAACATGCATAGTTACTGAGATGCTGAGGGAATAAAAAATGTACACAAGTAATAATATTGACTGCCATTATCAAAAGGATGTTGATTTCTAATGACATATGCAGCACTTTTCTCTGGCTCAGTTCTCTGTCCAGCTCTTCTGCTCCAGGGCAGCGAGCTGTGTCCTGCCCTGTGCACCAGGAGCAGGACATGGACAAAAGGTCTTTGGGGTGGTTGTAAGGGAGGGCAACATCCAAGATCGATGCAACCCAAACTATTCTGAGTCTATGATTCTGTGAGTCTGTGGTGTCCTGGGCTGTGCAAACCACAGCTTTTTTAAGCTAACACCTTCTTTCTCTTACGTTGTGGAGACTGCACTCTCAGGCCTAAAAGATAAAATGTTTTGCTACTAGAAAAGAAACAACATAACAACCATTTTTCTAGTGAGCGTTGAGCTGTGTTTTCATCAGTGATGGATCAATGTGCTCTGGATTCTTCTAATGAAGCCCATTAATTCTGTTACTTGAACTTTGCATAGTGCAGCATTTGGTGTCACATTGTTGAAGCTTCTCAGGGTAGTATTTCCTTTGACTGCACATTATGTGTCAATCATGTGCTTTTATATCTCTGTAATTCTTCATTTGGTTAACAAGGCATGTCTACTAGGCTTTTGAAAGCTATACTTTGTGGGCAAATTTGCTTGTATTAATTAACTTGTACTTACCATTTAGATCAGGAAAAGTGAAGATTTTTTTATCGGGAAATAGGAACTGTATTATGAAAACACCTTTGTTAATTAACCTTCAAGAAAAATGACTGTGGAAAGAGATCTCAGCCTGAAAAGCAGTTAATGTTAAATACAGCTTATTTCATCATCTGGAGTGCTGGCCTGAAAGACACTCAAACCATCACTACCACTGCCTTCCCCCTTTGCATTTGCTTGTATTTACAGCTCTCAGACACCAAAACCAACATCTGCTATTTAGACCAGTGGATTAAGCAGAAACACTCCCACCCATTTCCATTTCATTCTTACTTAGGTCACATTTCAGATCCAACTTCACAACATGGAATAAGGTCAAAAAAGACATGCGTAGTCATTCCTTCCAAAATTCAGATTTGTCTGTTTTTCTCATTAAGAAGCTCATCAGGAGAGTCTTTATCAGCTCAGTTAACATCAAAATATTACAGTCTAAATACAATTTACTTGGACGGAGCTTCCCAAGTGACCGCAGATCCAGGAATAAAAGGACACTAAATGTCAGTAAGAGCATGATCCATGTCCCAGTACAAGTGCACCAGCCTTTCATTAATGCTTTCAGCTCTTACATAACAATAATGATTTCATGCTGCATGGAAGTGTCTCTGCTAGTCATTTGCATCATTCCCTAGATCAGATTATTTACTCAGAAATCACTCGGCTTCACTTATCCTTTTACAAGCTGTCCTTGTTTATTTAAAGGATCATACTGAGTGCCTCTATACCCCTAAATAAAACAAGACCAAGCTTGATTATCGATTGTTCATACAGCTTAATTGTTCTTTAAGCCCTTGGTTCCGGTACTGATTCCTCCAAACAGCTGTCTGCAAGACAGCCCTTATCTGCAAGAGGCTGCTGCTTCACACATGTGAAGCAGCATACACATGTCCCCATCCCTGTTGCTTGGAGTTGGTTTGAAATCTGGTCATCTTTTATATGGTAGGGTCAGCACAGCTCTGGAAAACAGTGCAAGAACTCTAGGCATGGTGGTGCATGTTACTATGCTTGGTTCACATTTCTGTGTGCTTATCTTTCTTTGTTAAAAATTAATCTACATATTTATCTTCTTCCTGTGTGGACAGGACACAGCAATCTAACAATTCTCCTTTTCTCATAGAGTGAAGACTACATTCTGGGAAATGGCTATTGTGTTCTCTTGCAGTCCACCATATTTCCTTGATGACCCTCTGGACTAGAGGGTAGCAAAGGTATCATCTATTAAAAAAAAAAAAAAAAAGAAGTGAATTCTGTAGGAGATCAAGGGAACCAAAGGAAGGAAAAAACCCCTAAACTGGTTTTAATAAAGAAACAAATGGGAAAAGTGGATAATTTCAGGGCACGAAGGAGGAGTTAGCATGGACTTTGTGATGAAAATCCTGCCTCACAAACTCGTGAAAGAGTCAGACAACACCTCAGTAGATCTCACCAGGCTTTCAACTGCCTCCTGGCCACCTTCAGGCATCAACAGTTCTACTGGATAATGAATGTCTGCAGATGGACTGGGAAAAAAACAAAACCCCAATCACAGAACCTCACACCAAACAGGTCAAAAGTATAGAAGTGAAAGGACAGTTTTCACAGTAAACTGTGGAGGTCATTCTGACAGGGGTTGACAGTGATTCCTGGTACAGATGGGTAAGTTATGGAAGAGACATCCATTGAGAGGATCTGATAGGGTCAACATTTCTGAGCTCAGACTCTGAGTCAGAGGCTAGAAGACCACCTTAGGGAAGTAGCACAATTTCCTTGAAATACTTTTATTTTCTACTCTACTTCTTGTCAGCGCTGAGGAACAATTGACAACAGTCAGTACCTCCATTCATACAATCTTACAGTAAGCTGACAAAGGTGAAAAGGAAATCTATGCAGGCAGAAATAGCAACTCTACCAAAACTACAGTCAAACAAGAGAGAATAATGTGTTGATTTAAGTATCAGGGAATTCTGGCATCACCCAGATTTTCAAATTACATGCTTTTACATACATAGGCAATATGAAAATTTTCCCTTGTGAGTATCCACTGAAGTCACTGGGTCTCTTTCTACAGGACTTCAGTTGTTTTTGCATCAAACAAAGTAGACTGTGCAGGAGCATCTTTTTAATATGTCAGTTTCCCAATCTGTGGAAATCTGTCTCTGTTATACATACAGGCAGCACAGAAATTACATTTGTTTTACAATTACAAATAAGTCATTTTAGTAGAGTTTTCTTCCCAGGTCCCAGGTTTTTATATTTCAAAGATTTCAGATGCAGTATGACTCTTTTGTAGGTTTGTCTTCATAGTTTGCTGCCTAATTTAGTGAAATTCATAGGAAATGTTCCATTTATGAAAAATACTTTACATTTAAAGAAGGTGCTAGTAAAGAAACCTCTGAAATACCTCTCAACAACAATTTTTTTTTTTACTTTGCTGCATTATTCATGATTGTCAGCTGTTTCAGAATTCATTGCTGCCAGTTACTGCATGTGCTTTTTTGGATTATTCTGTACATCTAGGTGAATTGACAGGCAGAAGTATTTAGCATCTCTTCCTACACCAAGTACCAATTAATGCAACCAGTTATCTGATCAGAGCTCCTGGGGAAAAGCTATACTGGATCAAAAGCTACTTTTTTAAATTACTCCTTTTGACTTACTTTGCATATTATGATTAAAAACTTCTTACCTGTTGAATTTTCCTAGGAGAAAAATATTCCTTTCCCCATAAGAGACTAGCTCAGCTCATGGCAACAATAAAAACATCTGCATGTGGCTATAGAAAATTAGCAGCATATTTAAAAAGCAAACATATGTCATGGCCTTGTAAAGGACTTGAGTCGGTAACTGTTCCCAAGGAACCCAGCTTCCTCTGAAATACAGCAGGGTGACACTTCTACTTGGTTCAGTTTGCCACTGTCGGAGAGCCCTCCCTGCCTCTCTTCCACTACTATACTGATTTGTGCAGTTATTTCTCTCAATATCTTCTCAATGGTAACACTGGAATTTCCCACAGGTATGGGCATTTAAATTAGTTTTATATTAATACAGTTTCCCTTATTAGAAAGAAGTAACTAATTTATTCTCATTAAGGCTGATCTCCTTCTGACGAGTGATAAGCCCAGATCCAAATAGTAGGGTAAGCCACAGCAAGAATTTGGACCCTGCAGAACTCTTTACAATGTTCACACATGGTTAATTTATGTTAATAAGCATTCAGATTTGTCCCCATAATTTAGCAGAGGGAAGGGCTACATTCATTAGGCATGCTTACTGTAACACAAAATACTCCCAGGAAATGTAGATGACCATAAAAACATCATTGACTTTAGTCCCAGAAAATTTCAGGATCACTGCCTTGCCTTCCAGCTGTTCCCAGCACTCTATGAATTACAAGTCGCCCTGGAGAATAAGAGTAAATAATATTTTCTGCAGCATACATTTGTAATTATCACACATACTAAGAAAGATGGAGAAAATTGCAAGGAGGGAAAAAGTTGTCCAGTGCCAGTCATAGACTCAAATGAGTTAGAATGAGTATTTTCACCTTTTGATGTGTGGCTCTGTAACACCTGCTTCCAGTACTAACACTAGAGGGATAGCAACCCCAGATATCAACCCCAGCAGAGTTCACAACCACTGAAGAAGAAATCAATGTCACCAGATCTTCAAATATTCTAGACAACCCTTTTTTTATTTGCCGTAAGTGCACTTGAGTACTGTGTCCAGTTCTGGGCCCCTCAATTCAGGAAGGACATTGAGGTGCTGGAGGGGGTCCAGAAAAGGGCAATGAGGCTGGTGAAGGGACTGGAAGTCCTGTGAGGAGAGGCTGAGGGAGATGGGGTTGTTCAGCCTGAAGGAGACTCAGGGGAGACCTTATCACTCTCTACAGCTACCTGAAAAGAGGTTGTAGCCAGATGGGGGTTGGCCTCTTCTCCCAGGCAACCAGCAGCAGGACAAGAGGGCACAGTCTTAAGCTCTGCCAGGGAAGGTTTAGGATAGATATTAAGGAAGAAAATTTTTATGGAGAGAGTAATCAGGAATTGGAATAGGTTGCCCAGGGGAGTGGTTGATTCACTGTCCTTGGAGGTTTTTAAGGCAAGATTGGATGTGGCACTTAGTGCCATGGTATAGTAAGCACAATGGTCAAAGGCCCTAGACAGCTCTTCAGTGGCACACAGGCTGGGCTGCTAGAAAGCCACTCTACCTTTGAAATGGATTCTGATTCAAGAGTAAGGAGGAGAGTGATCTCTCCTGCTGCCTATCCAGCTTGCTCAGCCTCTCTGAGGCTGTCACACCCGATATTGACAATTGAGAACATTTTTCTGAAACTGAGTATTTACTCGTAAGAGGGGGAAAAAATCTGAATGCCTACTTGAAATAGAACCGCCTGGCTCACCTTCCAAATAATATTTTAAATGATAGCCTGTGATGAATAAGTCCAGTGTATTATTTTGATGATGAACAGGGGCCATTTTCAAGAGCTTACTGCTTCTGGGAGGGGAGAAAAAAATAAAGGTAAAACTAAATTTTACAGTAACAGAGAGAGTTAAACTTCTTTTCAGTCTGTAAATATAGATATCTACTGCTGATTCTCAATAAAAAACAGCAACCAAAAAGGCAAATAGCATACCAATTAGCAGACTTTCAGAATCAGGAACAAAATTATAAGGCAATGGTAAGACATATATTCAAGTGCAGAAAACTGAAACAACACAGTGTTAAAGATCCTGTAGTGAATATAAAGTAGTTCCCACACAAATACAAAGCAAATTAACATGGTTCTCACTTCAGTGCCATCCTGTACCTGTACAGAGCAGCCATGGAATGACTGATTTCATCTACTTGGCAACAGATTTTACAGGCATGCTTTTTGAAGTTCTTGCACCTTATTGCTATAACCCAAAATACTAAGACAAAAAGAACAAAGAGAAATCAATGTGCTGTTTTTCATATACAGCCCTGACTGAGCTTACCCTGCTCCTCCTCTGGGGCAATCTCCAGTTCACAAGCAGTAAGCAAATGCAGACTGTTTTCCTGGGGATCTGGGAAGTGCAGCTGTTTCAGTTCGGTGTCTAAACTTAAACTACAATTTTAGTTTTCCCTGAGGAGATTGCCTATTTTCTACTGAAATGGAAAGAAAACCCAAACCAAACCCCAAAATGGAAACATCAGTTTTTTCGTCAGATTAGGATACTTGAAAACTCTTCTCTACTAGGCCACCGATTTCCACCAGCTTGGGCTCTTATCCTTTTAGGCAGCTACAGATAAAATTGCCCAGCAAGTTCAAGAGTGGAAGGGGGAAGAAAAGCCAACAATTCCAGCAGCAAATGTGCTCAAAGCCACCAGCCCTCTCCCAAGCATTTCCCTCATCATCAGTCCACAGAACTAGAATGAAAGCTGTTGCTGTCAGGCTTACCTGCTGCTATGAACTGCCTACAGAGGGGGAATCAGGCATTGTCTTCATATTGAAGTCTTCATACAAGCCACTTAGTAAGACACACTGGGCAGAGGTAACCATCCCTAAGTCAGCAGCCAGTTAGGCTCACAACATAACACATAAAATCAGAAAAAAAGCTAGTTACTTACAAAGGCCTGTCTAGCCAGATATCTTTCTTCTGTTTTTGCAGCTGCAGTTCCTGAGCATATTAGATGCTTCAAGAGATTTGATTTATTTCATACCCAAGTGTTATTATAAATAAGTGGAAATCAGATGCTTGCAAATGCCCACTTTTAACATTTGCAAACTTAGGTACAATTGTGTTCAAAACTAGTGGGACAAAAGACTACATGTCACAATAGAGACATTTCTATTTAGGGGGCCAGAAATTTCTAGGGAAAAATTCTGTTCCTGGTATATATTTTATATATATGTATACATATATAATATATATATTATCAGCAAATATGATACTTAAATGGCCTTCATAGATTTGAGCCTCAGCCAAACTTTCTATATTACACTTCACTGTGATTTAATTTGAGCATTAAAATTGACAAGCTAAATAAAAAATTGCATTGAAAGAAATTATATAACTCAACACTTACTTCAGGAATCCAAAATGGATACACACTTATCTCTGATCAGATTGAATGATTTTCAGTTTTAAGGCAAAAGAAACAAGTCTTGGGATTCCTACTTACCCTGAATTTACTCCATTATTTCTAACTACCTTTCCACTGTACAATCACACTCCTACCCACCAATCCAATGCTCACCTGTATTTTGAGGTGCCTCCACTTCAAAAACCCTGTAGAAAGCCCTGCTACTACAAAAATATCATTTTAAGCCTCATTGTCCCCATGTGTGTTCATTAATGCCTTTTTTACTTGATTGGTTCCATGTTTCTGTCATTCATACAACCATTTAACTGCTTGGGGAATCTTGCTAAATTCCTGAGCTCAGTGGTTATCCTATGGCAGTAAGTTCTACGTATAGTAGAATATTACTCCAGTGATAAATGTAAGAGTACCTCTGTATGTTTCAGGGCTTTTGTATTTCAGGTACCTCAAATATCTCCTTAAACACACCACCTGATTTCCTTCCTTCATACGTATCCTTCATACACTTCACATATCCTTCATACACTTCTTCAACTCCTCGGAAAAACAAGGTGTCCCTATCTATTCAGCTTCTATTCCTATGGAAAACTTTCATTGCTTATAATCATTTCTGTAAGGAGCCCATAAACAGTCAAAGTATTATAAAAGGCACTGAAACAGGGGAAAAATATTTTTATATGTGTATCATAAATTTGCATGTACATGTTCCTGTGAGTATATGTGTACATGCAGAATATCTGAAGCACTGCACTTTGGAGGTGTAGTATCACAAACTGCACATAACATCTGAATCATAGGACTATTGTATTAAATATTATTGCCTCAAAAATTCAGCTTTGTAGATAGGGGATATTTTATGTCAGTGCCCATATGTGCACAGATGTACTTATGCACTCCCACACATGTGCCCACACATTTTGCCTTAAGAAACCTTATACATGTGTAATAAAGTACTTTACATATACAATGTAGTATTAATTTTAATACTACTTCTATTCTTATGTAGATATCCAGTCACATTTTGACTATCACTGTAGATAGACAGCACCTTGGTGAATTTTTTTCCAGGCCCTTTCCATCTCTAAGCATTAGAGTTAAAATAAATAAATAAATAAAAGCACCAACAGTTTTAAACCAGCAATGTTATCCATGATACTGTTCTGTTGACATATTCCATCTATCATCCCACTGCCAGTTTACCTAGTTTTGTTAGGTCCCTTTGTTAGGTGTTTTTCATACTCTCTTGCACTTCAGGTGAAGCTCTTCCATCATTTGAAATGTATTTGACAGCATTCATAGTGCAGCTTTGCAATCATCACTTGGCTGGCCTTTTGCCAGCCTGGTACCTGGGTATTTATTTATAGTCCTTGCTTTTCTAAGGCTTGTTGTTCCCTAACCATAATTCCTCACCTCATGATTACTTAATTTCCTTAAC
The DNA here is from genome assembly GCF_047495875.1 of Pithys albifrons albifrons. Lineage (NCBI taxonomy): Eukaryota > Metazoa > Chordata > Aves > Passeriformes > Thamnophilidae > Pithys > Pithys albifrons. The sequence goes on from NC_092458.1 coordinate 11,565,105, forward strand.
AGCCCCCATTTCAAGAATTTCAGCAAAAGTAGTTTCTAAAATTCTAAATAAATTGTTTCAGGCTATTTTGCTTTAGACATTGCTAGGCTGGCATGTACAGTAGTCAGCTTTCTTTTACAGCATCAATGTTGATTTGTGAGTATTACACTTCTTCATGTTCTTATTGCCTTCTAATACTTCTTTTAATTATTGTTTCATCCTGTAACTCAACAATGACAGTAGACAAACTTGTTTATAATTTCCACAGTTACCATGGAGCTTCTGTTAGAGATAGGACTGAAATTTGCTACACTAAGGTCTGCTGCTAAAATAGAGCTGTGTATTTTGTTAACAACTCGACGACCATTTTGCTCTTGTGTTTCCACAGAATAATTGGTGGAGCAGCAGCCAAGTCTTCTTTTAAATATGGTACTGCTTACTTACAGCAGCTTGTTCTAACAACTGTTCTTTTGACACCTTGGTCTCACTAGGTTTCAACTTTGTTAGCCGGAAAACAGTTATTACCAATGTTTTCTGTAATCAAAATGCACACAAGAAAATAATTTCATTTGAGACTTCATCTACCTCCTTTACAACTTTAAAGGGACATAGGCATGTCTGGGATAGAGGGATGAGAGAAGTCTAGGTTCAAATCCCTGATCTGTGTCCTTCATCCAAGGACTAGATGGTCACAAAATACACAAAATGAAGCATCCTTGGATTTGACAATACCAAGCAACAAAATTAACACATTTTAGTTATCCTTGTTGAAGAACACTGCAGGCCAACTCTTACTATTTTTTTAATTTCTATACTATACATATTTCTGTATACTGACCCAAAACATAGACTCTGATCAAATTTTCTACTGAAAATATATAACAGATAAGCCAGAGGTTTTCAGGACAACAGCTATTAATTTAGGAGCCTAAATTTCATCAAAATACCCACTTCAGCTGGAAACTCTCTATCTGCAATTGTCCTGCATCTCAGTGGAACCTGGAGTACTTGAAGAAGCAAACAAAGCCACAAGGAAGAATTGGTGCCACCACTGCTTCTGAGTGACCGATTTTTGGGCACTTCCACAAAAGAACAACAACACCTGCTTGTTCTTTTGAGAACAAGCTGTCCTGGCTTCTATGGAAGCTTACTCCAGGAGGGAGGTCACAGGTGCGAAGGCATCTCTAGTCAGTCCAAAATAACACTGCCTGGAGGGAAGCAGATCTAAAGCTCTGTATGTCTCTATTGCTACCTAGACAGCTCTTGTTTTTGCCTTTACAGGTTCTGTTCTACAGTGCTAATTTTCCTCACATGTTGTAGAAAAAGCAGACACACCTCCATTAGGAAACTCTCACTGGTTGGAAGAACACCTTGTAAATCCTCCTTATGAGTACAGACTGAACTCTTTATTACTGTTTAAGCATACAGACTACATCCAACTATGTATCTTTAGCTCTCTCTCCTCACTTCTGCAAAGTCCTGGCAATATCTCACACTAAACCTGCCAATGATTTTCTTAAGGCAATAGCACCTTGCTAACTTGGAATTTGATTTTCTACCCTTCCCCCCCCCCCCCCCCCCCCTTGCTTCACCTTAGAGCGTTAGCACTGTTGTTAACTTGGGAGACCATGTACCTAATAAAGCAGTTTTGTAAAGCCCCTATGCAGCTGCTAACTAAAGAGCTGCTCCATGTCCGCAGGTGAGTGGCTGCAGCTAATAAAGGATATAAGCATAAGGAGGAAGAGTCAGCCTAAAGCATTAAGGAGAATTTCCCTAATCAGAGAAGGTGAGGAAGCTTACGTTCTAGATGGAGAAGGACCAGCAGGAGCTTCTCTAGAGGCAGTGGAGTATGGAAGGAAACCCTTCGGTCCAGAACTAGCTTAGAATTTCATTCTGGGTAGACTGCACCACTTGTTTAAAGATCAAAAATAGCAAGAAACCTGAAATTTCTTACTTAGTCAGCCCTTCTTCTGTGGTCCTGAAGGAAGCAAGTATCAAAAAAAAGACTGGGAAATATAAGACTCAGCTCTGCCTTTCTAACTATTAGCTCCTATTGACAGCTATTTTGGCCTTCAGGGGATGACAATTTGGTCAATTGTTCTTCTTCCCTCAATCTTGGAAACTTTAAACAAAAATGAACAAAAACTCATTAATAAAGCAAATTAATCAAAGCAAGGCAGAGGAATAGCTTCATTAAACTGTGGAAGACAGAATGGGTATATTTGCATGAATATTCACAGCAAACTCTTCTGATATTTGAAAGTGAAGTTACAAGCCACTAGATAAACTAATCAAAGGACTGGCTCTACAGCTTTGTCATATATTTTTCATGAAGCTGGACATTTATGCTATTCTCTTGAGTCATTTCATACTGAAATGGAACTTTAGCCTAGCATTCCATTAGATTCATAAGCAATATCAGCTGAAATAAATGAATAAAGGCAGAAAGGTATTGAATTCTTTGCAGGCAACTTTCCAATTGAAATGTTTTTCATTTCTGTTGAGAATTCAAATGTTGCTTGTGTTTTATGGATCTAAAATGTGAATCTACAAACATTCCCTCCATTTCATGGAGAAGTGACTCCAGAAAGTTGCCTAGATACATAAGATGACATAATAGAAGGAAAGTGTCATAGTCACTCTAAATTTCACAGAGCAACTACAGCAGCAGGAATTGCATTTACCAGCAAATAACATAGTGGCCTGAAGGTGAACATATGCTATTTGTCATACTGCTCAGCTGTGCAACTTGCCACTATGGCCACAGAAGGGAAAAAAAAAAAGAAAAAAGAAAACAAAAGAAACCATTTCATTACAGTGTATTACTGGTTTGATGTAAGTAAACTCTTATCAAAGATAGGAAGTTAAATTAAAATATGATGTAGAAAATTCAGAAATATTTAAAATGAAAACATGATCTCCCTGTGCTTCAGATAACCACCATATAATTGCTCATGGTAAGAAATTGAAATAATTGAAATTCAGAATGTTTAATTATACCCTAGTGCAGCCAATAAGAATCTTTATCTCATTGTACTCATGTGAAGGATGGTGTGGGTGAGCATATGGATCTTAAAGATGATTAAATTAGTGACTAATTTACTGCAAAAAGAGAAGAAAACAGACACATAAATAAAAATCGGAAAAGAAAAATGTCTTTTACAGATAGCATATGACTAAAAATAGACTATACACAAAATTTAATAGTTTATATAAACATTGTAATATAAACTCATATATAATATATATTCCCTTATATCATAGCAAAACTTATAATTGGTTGGATAAGGATGGTGGATCTTGGCTCCTCTGAAGTCTATGGCTAACAGATGAGTGGTTGTGCTTGGAAGTATCTGTTTTCACTTGCTATGAGACTTTTGATGGGCCAGGTACTGCTTTTGATCTTGGGAGGATGATAACATAAATATAATCAACACTGGCACAGGCTCCCCAGCAACATGGTCATAGCACTAAGCCTGAGTTCAAAAAGTGTTTGGACAATGCTTTCAGGTATATCATGTATTTCTTGGGGTTGTCCTGTGCAGGGCCAGGATTTGGACTCAATCCTTGTGGATCCCTTCCAACTCAGGATGTTCTATGATTCTATGATAATAATGCACCTTTCTTGCAAGGAAAAAATTTGCATTTTGAGAACACATAGAAGCTACTGTGGCAGAGACACTGAAGAAGATGTGCCAAAAATTAGGGTTTAGAAGTCTTATGTAGGTGGGAAAACATAGGATCAAGTTTCCCAAAGTGCTCAGTTGCAAATAATTTCCCTTCAAGAGACAGAGAATGAGAGCTCAGCACTCTCAGAAACAGGTTACTTACTTACGTATGCATGTTTAAAAGTTTACCTTAAATGCATGGAATTGCAAATCTGAAACTGTCTTGTTTCCTTACATCAAAGTAAGGGTGAAAATAAAGCTGACTGAAATGATGGTTAGCTATATAATTATATAATTATGTAATCTATAGAACTGGCTGCTGTAAGACCTTATTGAGGCTAAGGGCTGACTATAATGTGCTGTATGTGCAAACTTGTCTTGGTTTAAAAACTCTTATTGATTATCAGAGGATGATGACATAATTCAGACTGGGAGGTATCTCAGGAGGTCTCCAGTGCACCTCCTGGCCCAGAGCAGGGCCAGCACTGGGGCAGATCAGGATGCTCATGGCTTGGACCAGTTGGGCCTTGAAACCCTCTGAGGATGGAGATGACACAGCCACTCAAGGTGACCTGCTCCACTGCCTACCTAATGGGAAGAGAGTTTCCGCTTCCACCCAGCCTGAAACTCCAATTTCAACTTGTACCTGATGCCTCTTGCCCTCCCACCCTGCACTGCTGTGAGAAGCCTGACTCCATCTCCACATAGGTAGAGGAAGGTGTCTGTCAGGTTCCCCCAAAGCCATCCTCAATTCTTGAAGAGAGGCCTCTGGTTGTAAAAGCCAAACCTGTTGCTGACAACAGCTATGCAGCCAGCTAAAGCCCCTTCCCCTCAGTGGCACGACCAAGGAGCAAAGCACCAGGAACTTTTATGGCTACTGCAGAGGTGTCTGTGTGGAGCAATGGTCCAAGGGCCTGCCCAAGCTCTCACCAGCAAGCCAGTCTGGGAGACAAGGTCCTGTGTCCCTGCAGGAAGGGAGTCTCCTTCACTGCTTCTTCTTGGTGCTTTTGTGGATCTGGGATGCCTCTCCAGGCACAGGATTCTGCCCCCACCTGCCTCGGGGCACACACTTTCCTTTCAGGCCTGTGGTTGGAGGGACAGCTCCCTGCCATTGACAGGAGTCAGAAACCTTGAGCCTTCCCTTCCATAGGCTCCTCCACGTGTCCCACAGCCTCTGCCTGGGCCCTCCTCTCTGCCTGGGGCTTAGGAGGTGCCCCTTAACCACTCCTGATGAGATCTTTCGTGAAGCCTCCAGTCCAGCATTGAAAGAACATACTTTAAACAACCAGCTCTCATTCTGCATCGCATCACTTTATATGATCTTACATTCTAGAAATGGGCCTGGACCCTGAAAGCAGAGTCACTAAGGTTTGGTTGGAAAATTGTCTGAAATAGCCCAAAAGATCCAGCTTTTATCTCCTGATCCTGTGTTGGTCTTCAGGCAAGGCCAATATCTGAGTTCTGCATTGAGTCAAGTTCCCAGCTGGTGCTGATTGGTGGAACTCCAGTAAGATTCACCATCCCTGATGATATCTAAAAGACTTGCAGATGTGGCACTTAGGGACATGGTTTATTGGTGAACTTGGCAGTACTGGGTTAACAGGTGGACTCGATGTCCTTAGAGATCTTCTCCAACCTAAATATTTCTATGATTCTATTCCTTCTACTCCTCCTGGGATCAGACCTCCTGCTCTCCTCCTCCTATGGTCCTTACCAAGGGGCAAGCACAGCCATCTCTACCCCTGGAGACATGTCAGAGGCAACGGGCTGCCAGGCTGTGGCCAGAGGTATCCCCTCTCCCCGAGCTCAGCCCTCCTCTCTGGCAGCCTTGAAGCACGACTTTCTCAGCCAGCACCACCCCCACAGCTAAGTTTTAAACCGGTGAAGCTAAACCCTGCTAATTTTAGGTATGAACTCTAGTAAACTGGTTTAAATTCAGCTTGAAGTGACTCAGCTGGCATTCATAAACACTAGTGTAACAAAAAACTAATTTTAAATCCATCATCCTGTGTGCGGTTTTATCAGTTTAAGCGGAGTGTCAGGCAGGTAGAGTTAAGCTAAGCTGGTGCTGCTTGGTTGCAGCAGAGCCTAGGTCTGGAAAAGCTGACCTACTGATAAAAGTAAGACCATCAGTTGTAATTATAAAATACTTCAGCTCCTGCGGCAAGGTATAAATTAATCACCCACTGCCATACCGAACAAGCCTTTCTTCAGGTGCTTTTGGTCGAGCTAACAAACGCCTCCCTCCAAAACACCTGCTGTTGTCCAGGCCTGGGACCTGCTGTTGTCTCAGGAAGGCTTGAAAGCTGGACAGAATGCTACCCACTTCCATAAAATAATTATAATTCTCAAGAAAAACATGGTTACATTATCATTAAATTGGGAACAAATCCAAGGTAATAGAGAGCACGGAACAAGCGGTCCCCTTCCACTGGCTCAGATGCCTTTCTTGGCATTAATTGGGAGTGCGTCAGCAGGGGACGTAACTCTGTTAGCTAAATGAATAACATTACTGAAGTTTCTCAGGTTGCCTGTGCCAAATCTGTGTTTAATCGGCCTGACTTGGAAAGGCTATAAAGGATCATTTTATTAATCTCTAAGGTCAGGATTTTAGCAAGAATTTTGAATTATTAAAGAAACTAGCTGATACTGGGGCAGGAGGTAGAGTCGTGCTCACCTTTGAAATCACAGCATCAGCAAAACTTTCTTGAGACCTATTACTGGATCCAAAGGGCTGAGACATGCATTTAGACAGGAGAAATGCCTTTTCTGTTGAATGATTTAAAATATAGCAGTAAAATACCTCTAGATGCAGCATGTTTTAGGGTTTGCTGAACTAAATTGTCCATGCTACTTTCATTGCTTAAGAGACACAGGTACACCACTGTAACCAGACATTTAACATTTCCCGACTTCCCTTAAATGGAAATCATTAAACATGAAGCCACACCAGCTTGAACAGTTGTACTTAGCTATAAAACACAACTTTGAGAGTTTAGCCTGAGAACACCTTGGGAATACAGGCAAAGAAGAGAGAGTGGATGAGCTCTCCTGTTGAGACTACTTGGCAGCATCAGCAACCTCCTTTCTGCATTGCCACAAGCTTCCTTCTCCTTGTGAGGATGAGCTGTCTATCCTGTACTTAGTTCTTCTGAACAGGAGGCAAGCCGTAAGACTTCTTGACCTTCCTCTAGCTGCCTCATTTCTTAGGGTCCCTTTTGCAGGCTGCATGATTAACAAGGAATTTACTCTAGGCAGTCTCCATCCTTAACAAGGTAAACACTATGGCTTTTCATTCCCTTTCCATTCCTCAAAGGAGCAGAAGTCGATTCCTCCATACAATTCCGAACAGATGGGAAGATGTGGATCATACACCACAGATGCAACAGAGCAATAAAAGGAAGCAACATCTAAAGATGTGATCTAGCCCTCAGGCTAGTTTGGGTAAAATTTCTATGGTTTAAAGCAGTTTTTAGTGCCACACTTTGCTACATGGAGATATAGGTTGGTCTAGCTCACCTTGTCAATGGGAAAAAAATATGCTGAGGCTCTGCTCACAGCAACAGTGCAGCTATGGCTGACTGGAATTCTTGCAGCATAATAACCCAAGCATTTAACTAAAACATTGTAACACCAATCACCCATTGTCACTACAATACAAGACCATTTGAGGAAATAAAAGTGTTATTGCCTGAAGTGTTGTAAATTTTCTTTCCTTCCTTTGTTTCCATACAGGAGCATGTAGCTGAAATTCCAATCCATCTGTATGGAACTACAAATTCCTGTAGTGCTTGCTGACTTAATACCAGTGTTATCTTACTGGAGTGAAAGCGTGCATCCAGACTTCATTTTCTTTTAATAGGAGTGAAACACTTGCTATGTACTTTCTTCTACTCAGTAATTATATTGCACAGAAGGGATATATATCCCCTAATAAACTCTTTTTTCATTTTTGCCTTGCCTCTACTTTCTCAGTATCAGCCTTTGAAAAACACTTTAATAGTTCTCTGAATGAAAATGGTGCGTTTTTTCCCATCACTTGAGTTCTTTCCTGCGTATAAATTGAGATGTTTGGAATGGCAATATGCTTTCAGATTATTAGAAAACAGCTACATTATTGTTTTTGAAAAGGCCAACAGCCACAAGATGTTGTTTAATGCATTTCTGAATACATTTAATATTCAATTACAAGACAGAAGAGATGGTTCAAAACAAGTCTAAGCATGGGCACACTCCTTTGGGAAATGACATCTCTAAGCTGAAGATTTTTAGCCATGAGGGCAATAAGCCATTAAAATATGACCCCAAAGGACATAACCAGCATTTTGTTGTCTGGAGACTCTAAATCTAAATTGAAAACAAAACCCTAGCCACTCATTTCTTCAGGGGTAGCATTTCACTCTGAATATTTTCTGAACATAGTATTGAATGAAGGTGCTTGGACTCATCATGGTTTTCTTGAAAAGACTGAGGGATGTTTTAAGGGCTGCTTTGAGTAGGTTGGAGGAGATGTCCCAAATGGATGGAATAGAGGTTTTAAAACCTCTAAAGGATTCTATAAGTATTAAATTTAATACTTACAGAGAAAAAGAAAGATAGAAGGCACTTTGACAAGAAATCTGTGGAAATGATTTTGTTAATTTGTCTCTGATAATTTCTGATCACTAATATTTCAAAACAGCAAAACCAAAATTACATGTTTAGCTTTATACAGGAATAATTGGTCAAAATTTCTTTTGATTTTTGTTCATCAGCACTTAACTTTCCAGTGAAAATTAATTTCCTAGCAATACACTTGACCTAAAGTTCAATGACCATAAACAGGGTTTACTCAGCAGCTGACCTGTATAATCTCCTTGCTAAGAAATTACAGGTTGGAAGAATATCCTGAGCTGTTCATTTTTATGATGTCCCTGACCACGGCTCTGAAAGGTTTTAAAAATTCATTTACAACTCAGGAATGAGTCACTGTAGTCCTTCATTATATATGGAGAAAAAAATGTCTAATGACTTCCACTGGGATGACACTGCGTTCCAGTAGAAGAACTGTAAAATCTATTTCTGCTTATGGCACTTCTGTTTTTTAACTCATTCCTCTTACTTTCTTGCCTCGAAGAACACAAAAAATCCCTAAGAGGCTCTTAAGTGTATTTTGTATCCATAGCAGCCAAAGGAGACCCATTTTAAACACTTCTCTAAAACACTTTATGGGGAAAAAAAATTTCAAGCTGTAGAGGAAAAAAAGCCACCTAAAATACTTTCCAAAAGAAAGTCAGTTTATCTCTGAAAACAAAAGAGCAGCAAACAAACATTTCTGCTGAATTCATGTAATAAGCACCCACGAATCTTAAGCCAGTTGTTCGCAGGCATACCTGGGTATGGCAATATTAAACTGATCATCACATATGTTTACATGTTCAGCATTACTGGAGAAGACTCACTGATGTCACCTACTGCTTATATAGCAATAGTTACTTTAACCTGTTATTTTAAAAGTGATGTAACATGCTAGATATATACTAGTTAAATATATCAAAAGATACCCATGGTAACTGTCAGTAACTATTAACTCAGTTTTCTATATTTGAGTCAGCATCCTGGTACTTTTACTTACATAGTTTCATAGATGCCAACATGTATTTTCAATTATTCCATCTTTTTTTTTAGTTACTTTACCTAAAAACTTGTGTAACATGAATAAATGGCTGCTTTGGAAAAAGAAAACAAAAAAGGAAGAAAAGGAATAAGGTAAATACTTGTCATTCAGGATAACTGCTTTCATTTCAGCCTGTATTCAGTTATTACTTAGTAGGTAATTATTCATGCAACAAATCTGGCTTCACCTCTCAGATTTCCTCCATTGCTGTTTTTGTGCCACAGTTCTCTGTCCTGGTCTCAGGTATGTAAATAGTAAGCACTTCAGTGAGGGAAGTTTTTTATGGCTAATGAAGTGATTGCTGTTGTATTGCTGAGCTGTAAAAGGGCTCATTTCGTAAAGAAATTAAAAATCTGGCATAATGCTCTCGTACATTTGCCAGTGACTGTAGTAAAGGAGATTGGCCCCTCACAACAACTTGGACATGAAAAAGCCCTATTTAAACTTATTCATGTACATATTTCAGCCTAAAACTTATGCAGGTATTTCCAGTTACTCTCCATGTGACAGGAATGAAGGACATTCAAATTCATTTTTAGGTGAGGAAGACCAGTGCATTATCTGGAAAGTGGTTTTTATTAATTATTTATAATTGCAGAGGTGGCTACATGCACAAAAGACTAAGAAAAGAGGCAGAGGAGACAATTCTGTTATTTCAAATTTTGGCATTGAAAAAAAAGTACTGTATTTGAAAGAACAGATGAACAGATTGCTCACAAATTGGGAGCATGCTTCCAGGGACTGGATTCACACATGCACTGAAAACAACAGGGAATAAGGCCATTATCTCTGCATGTAGCTTTTTGTCCTTTGTGTAGGGCAGAGCAATGAAGACTCAGGCCAAGTGCATGTAACCTATTACTAATTCCCAAGGAAAAAAGACTGATGTTCAGGCAACCACAATCAGAGGGAATAGTCTGAACTACTTAATAACAGTGGTTGTAGAATACATGTATTTTTTCTACATTTAGCAAGGGGAGGAATAAATTAAATCAATTCAAAAAGTAATTAGACAGTATTTTGTATGAATAATTCAAGAAAAGTGCATGAGCCTTGTTATGCATTAATGTACCTTTAAGTTTCTGGACATCTAGAAGTAGGTAGTGCAGAAAAGCCAACCAGGGACATAAAACCTTGTCTGAGCTGTGTGCTTCCATAGATGACACATAACACGTTTAGAAAGAAGGGAGAAGGCTGAAGTATGAGGGTGCTGGTGCAGGTGGAAATGGAATAATAAATGTGCTTGTTCCCCTAAGAGCCACGATGGGATAATGGGACTACTGTTACAGACTGTGTTTCCTTGATGCTTCTGTCATTCCTTCTAAGGCAAGGGCAAATCTATGAAAAGATTGTGTTCAATTCACTGGAAGGATGTGTCTAATTCTGCACCTCTGACAGCTATCTCAGAAGACCATTTGATTTATTCTGGAACAAACTTAGGAACTTCACTTGGTTTCTATCCAGATTAGCTTCTGTTTATCCTTTAGTATTTGCTACTAGTGAGTGCATCAAGCTCCATCTGTGTCAAATAAGAAACTTCAACTACCTACTACCACAATGGCTACATGTATTTGTACAGTGGTACAGACAAGAGTGGGGACAGAGCAATTTCAGCTGAAGGATTTGATTATTTAACAATCTCATAGAACAGGAAAATTACTGAAATGCTGTAACAGCTTGCCCTTTCAGGGAGCCTTTCTGCCACAGGCAACCCTCACAACTGCACATTTCTTTCTCTTCCACATGATCTTACTAACATTTGGTTCCTTTTCTTCCCCTCCCCCTCTTTCCCAAAACAAAGCAAAACAAACCAAGTAGGAAAAAGCCTTTAAGTCTTGAAAAGGCTGCAAAACTAAGGTTGCTTAAAGGTTGCTATGTATATTACTACTAATGGCATATGGAAGGTTCAAAGACAGAGCTGCTGACTCTAAAACAGGCTACTTTAAATTATATCATACCTTGATCATTACCTGTGGTATAGCAAAAAGCTGCAATCTGTCTAATTCAGGTAAGTCTATTCATTTTCCTCTGTATCAGTCCAGCAAAATAAGCTGCTCTCTCACTTCCTAGTCCAGGAGTTAACCTCAGTATCTGAGCTGGCAGTCTGGTGGTACTAAAAGGAACGCATGGCTACAACATGTAGTGAGGTGTTTATATTGAATTACATGCACTGATCTACTAGGGCTTCAGATGCTCCCTCTGGGGTTTATCTCCTACCTTCTGCACATTCTCACCACAACAAGTTAATTAATTTTTTATTTTAAATAAAATTAATAAAATCTGGTTGGTCAGCATTTCCTTGCCAGACCCTCTCTTTCCACTCTACCATCCCACATGTCCTTGGCGTGGCAAAACTGGGAAGAAAGGCAGATTGGCACTAGTGAGAGGCAACTGAATGAGCTAGAGTGGGGAAGGGGAAGGCTGTGATAGGAGAGGCTATTTAATGGGAAAAAGTAAAAGTGACATGTGCACTCCCTTGTAAGCTCCCATTTGCCCTCCCCCAGCCTCCTGCAGAGCAAAGCACAATGCCATCCTCAAGTTACTCCTCTCTCCCCTTCCTCTCACAATACAAATGGCTCTGCCACTGCGCAAATCTGCCTCCCCACACCATGGACAAGGACAGTGAATGGATTTTTCTTCTCTTCTTCAAGCACTGAAATTCATTTTGGCTTTGTTGTGGCTGTGCTTTGAGATGTCTCAGAATTAAGGCATGCCTTGAAAGCATTCACTGGATTAATGTCAGGGGTGGAGGAGTAATCAGCAAAGGGGGAAAGGGCTCACCACTCATTCTCAATGATATTTTCCACAATCATCTGAGATTATGTCAGTTTAGTGATCAGAGCTAGGAAAATTAGAGCTGGAGCTCCTCAGTTCTGTGTCTTGGTTTTTGCTAGTTTTTTGCTTGGGTTTCGTTGTCTCAGGCAGGTCTGATAATAATCCTCTAAAATAGCAGTCGTACATCATCCTTTACAAGGATGTGCTTTCTCTTGTTAGAGCCTGGTTTCCATCTGCACTGTTTCACTGCTGTCTTTCTAGGCAGCTAAAACCCAGTGTATGTGTGCAGGATACCTTCAAGGGGCTCCATGGCATAGTGTTGCCCAATGTCATGGATATAGGCCCTTTATCCATGAAGCAGGGAACTTTGCCTGTATTTGCCATATTTTGGCAACTACCATCTTGCCATGGGGCACCATGTGCAAAGGAAGCAAGCCACATTTAGGCCTGAAGCCCAGGGACAGTTGCAAATATAACTAATAGTGAAGAGCATGAAGACCCTGCAGACAGAGGGGTAGAGGTACCAAGATGAGAGGATGGGAGGCTGATCCTAGGTCAGGAGCTGGGACGGCAGAATGGGAGAAAGCAAGGCACAAGGATGGCATCACAGTGGTGAGGGGGACAACAGTATGACAGTCAGCTGGGAGCAAAGGTGTGAGTGAACTGAGACTGGAGAACTGGGGTTGGGTGGGATGCGTCCTAGCTGGATTCAAAGACTAGTACCAGACCACAGAGCCACGATCTAGTGGTGATGGTTGCGAATAAGGAAAAGGAAACAGGAAGGACACAAGGGCAGAAAGGGAAATTATTGAAAATATTTTCAAACTAAAGAACAAAAGAAAAAAATTGAGTGTCCCATGAAGTTTTCTGTATTTTGACCAGATTCCCAGATTTTACTCAACTGAAAGTCAAGGCCTGAGCACGCAATTTTCATAGCCTGTTACTGTTTTCTATTGCTCCAGACCTAGCATGTAGGTGACACCTCTGACTGCAGGGTAGAGTGAGGGCTCACAAAATCCCCACCTGCCTGCCTGACACACCTTTGTGCTGGAAGAAGCAGGCACTTGCTTTGCTTTGTCCTCCAACTACCCATATGCTTATCCTGGGTTGTATGAAGGAGAAGCCAGGACAGATAACACAGATGTTTGAGACTCATGGGTAGGCAGTGCTCGAAATATTTGGTATTAAGTTGTGTTCAAGTACTCAGCGCAGTTTTCTACAGGGAAAGAGTGCCTTCTGAATACAGGTTAAATATCAAGTAAAACAGTATGTTCAAAAGACTAAGAGGCAGGAGATGTAACAGTAGAGAAACACAAGGGATTTTTTGACTAGTGCTCTTTTTAGTGATAGGAATCCAAGCCAGATTCCTTTTCAATGCCACACACATCTATTGAAGTCCGAGCAATATACTTAATTGCTGTAGAAAATTGCTTCTTTAAAAAGCATATCTGTAAAGAATGGGAGAATATATATGGCACATATGTGCCTCAACAGTTTTGCTAGATAAACCATGAATTTTGACAAGTGTGTATCTGTAAGTTTGCCATGGAAATAGGATTGTATAACTTCACAGCTGAAACAAAAGTTCAGCTGCTGAAAACCGTGGGGGCGTGATGCTAAAATGTTTGCTTCAATGTTAGCTGACTAGTTTCATAATTCCCATGCATGTAGTTAATGCTCTTTTAAACAACGCATGGAAAGGATAGATTTCAGAACTGTTTAATAGAAGCATTCAAGTTGTTATATCTAATAGATTTCAATTTCAGTGTTTCAGAAAATGATAGAAGCTTCTTGCATTAGAAAATTTAAGAGATGAGATTTCTCAGCTTGTGTATACAGGATTCTATCAAGTGGAGGTGTGGGAAAATATTTGGTTCTCTGTTTAATGAGTAAATTATACTGTAGAGTTATTAATAGGATTTGGGGAAACTGGTCAGTTCAGCAAACCAGTAAGGAACAGGCTATAAAGGCTTTCTCTTTCAGGTTGTTGATACAGAGCCAATTTGCTCAGTTGGTTAAAACTTGGTTGTAATAATGCCAAGGTCATGGGTTCAATCCCCTATGTGGGCCATTGACTCAAGAGTTGGACTCGATCCTTGTGGGTCCCTTCCAACTCAGAATAGTCTGTGATTCTGTGAAAGCAGGAATTATTGTGAAGAGGAGTTGTTACTATTAGTGAACCCATGATTCAGCTCAGGAGTCTCATCCAGAACCCAGTGAACATGTTACAGCTCCGTAAACTACTGACATGTTTGGCAAAGCATCAGCTATCCATAAACCAATACCGAGAACTAAGTAGGTGAAAAAGCACATCTCCACAAGGCCCCTAGAAGTGGTAGCTTTAGCACAGTTGTGGTATGCTAATTGCTTCTCAGGGGCAACAAATTGCCATCAGCCATAAGGTAAGCATGGACATCATTATCCAAAAGACAACAGGATGAGGGTTTGCAGCAGCTTTTGTTGTGCTGAGCACTCAAAGCCACCCAGCACTGTCTTTGCTGATAAGTCATTCCCATCTTCACCTGCATTCAGGGGATGCAAAACTTAAACTAACAAAATCAGGTTTTCCAAATTTCACCTAAATTTCAAAATCATTGGGATCATTTTTAGTCTTCACTGAAGGTCTGTTTTGTAATTCACACAGACCGGCTCATCCTGGTTCCTCACAGTATTAGCATGACTGTAGCACCTTCTCCCAGTGGTTTTGGATGCCCCTGGTTGAAGAGGGCATTCTTATCCTGTTTGAATTCAGCACATGGCAAAAGCAAATGCAGCCTGCCCCTGGCATATGCACCAGGAATGGCCACTCCACCACACCCCAGTTTTGCCCTGTTCCAGGAGAACTGACTAGGGCAGGGGGAATGGTGAAGGAGTATGTGTGTACACACAAGCTTTAGCCCTGGAGGAAACATATTGCTGAAGGAGCCAAAGTGTTCATTGCTTTTGTTCAGCAGCCACAAAATGTCCCAGGCACTGTGTACAAAGCCTGCCTTACCAAGTGTTTCTCAGGCTAGTAGGATTTCCTCAGGGAAAATGGTCCAGCTATTGCCATGGCATCTTTCATTGTTTATAAGCAAATTGTTTATTAGGACTGTATTAATGCTAGTGTCCCTTATAATAAAAAACAGGAAATACATCTCAATTCAGTTCCTCTAGGCAGTGCTCGTTCCAAAACACTATGCTAGAATTGCTGATTTATACAGAGCTGGTGACCTGATTGTGCTTTTATTTAGTGCCCAACAGATTTTGTCTGGCAGACACGTAAGTCACAAGTTCAGACTAACACACTACACATGACTAAAGTCAGGTGGATGAATGACCACAGTATGCACAAAAGCATTTTTACACAGGGACACAGATCGTCTGCTGAGCCACATGCATTATACCGCTGCCAGGGAAGGAGACAGAAGGGCATGACATGGAGGGCAGAAGAATGGAATTAACATATCACCTTTTGCTCTCTCCTCCCATGGATTGGTTGGAGATAAAACTAAACAGGACTCCCACTATCACAAAGCTTTGACAAACTCTTGAGGTTTGGCTCTGGCTACACCTCTTACATGGCTATACTCTACAGCAGGGTAATGTCATTTGCAAGACTGGGGCAGCAGAGTCATACAGCAAATACAGAGCCTCTTGGTAGGAAATTTGAAATCACCAAATGGCAAAGATCCTGTTACAACAGTTTGTCTCCCCCACGGCCAAGACATTTGATCTATTAAATCATGGAAATCGCAAACCCTGCAGCTTCAGTGCACAGGGAGGATTGTATTAAACTCAGTCAGCAATTATCGGTAATATGGGATAAAAATCTTTACTCTGAAAGTAAGCTTTAAAAGGTCATAATGTAATCGCTGTCACTGATGGTCTCTGCAGAGGCTGTTAGTCTGATTGCAAAGCAACAGAGAAGAAATGCAGATGCATAAATTGAATACAAACTCTAAACTGCTATTTCTGTCGCAGTGTTATTGGCAAAATGACAGATGCAGTACACATCATCTTTCTCCCCACTTACTAGACTTCATAAATTTACCTTTATTCTTCACCAAATTTCCTCTTTATTGTTGTTTGTGAATGCTCATTATGAGTGAGCACAGAAATGCTAAATGAGACAGGGAAAGTGGGAAGTGTACCAAGGAGACAGTGGGAGATTCAGACAAGTTTTCCGGTTCCTTTGTGTTGCTCACAGAAAAAGTAATACACGAGTTAAAGCTGCACTGCCAGATTAGTTCTGGAGTTGGACATGGAGGTGACTTCCCCTGCAATGAGATGTGGAATTAAGACATTTGGTGGTGGAAATTTTCACCCTGACAGGTGTTATGAGCTGCCTGCTTGCCCCAGCTTCCCCACACCCAGAAGTTCAACAGTAGAGGCATTTCTTTGTGCCATTTCTTCATCCAGAGGGCACACCCTGCTCAGTTATCTCTGCAATTCCCTTCCCAAGGGAGACCTGAATCCCTTGCATCTTAGCACATCCCTAGAGATGGCAGAAGAGATTTCAGTGGTTCTTTGGCTGCTTCCAGGATCCCATCCATAAGTCATAGCCTACTTATGGACAGCAGTCAGAAGAGTTAATCCCAATTCATTTTTAAGGCAGTGCATGTAAGCTTCATCGAATTCTCTTACAGATGCCCTCCTATAGAATTTAAAATGTCTTAGAGTGATCTAGTGGACTACAAGTTTTGAGGTAACAGGTTATGGCATGCCAGCTCCTACATAAGCATCTGTTTGCAGTCTCTGCCTCAGCACCACTCTACTTCGAATGACTTCACTTTTACTATATATTAAGAACCATTGACAATTACTGCAGATCCTTCATACATAATAATTTGCAATCAAATAGCCTGCTGCCTCTACTGCACCACTTAGTTTATATCACTTTGAAAATAATTTCTGCTTAATTGAGTTAAGGCCAACTCTTATTGAGAGTGCTGGCGTAATGACTAAATGCAGTTCAGCTTCTTTACTCTTACCTCATATTTTAACCTTTCTGAGTGTTAACATACAAGAAGCAGAGTTTTCATACAGGAAACAAATAATTAGGAACATCCTGAGCAGTACAGCTGCTTAGCTTCACAGTACATCTGATATGATGCTACACCTCTGACTGTGCCCAGTCCCATTGAAACTAAAATGGTTTCCTCTTCCTGGCAGTTTGATTTCTTATTGTAAAATCATAAGTAAGTTACTTCTAATAGTGGCTTTACAAATGTCTCATGTGCTGCTTGAATGGATCTAATTTGCTTAATAAAAGGACAATTTTTAGTTAATCAAAGGCTTCTCAGTGGATTCTGAATTAACAGTTGGCTAACTGACAGGTAAAATCAAGTAGAATTTTTTCTCCAGCTAAATGAGTAAAATAATCTTTTGATCGTATACATTTGTGATTGAAGCTACCGGGAGCATATTGGGCATTTACTTTCTGAAAAGCAAACACTAACAACTTGGTAAAAAATAAAAAGTCATTAATGCTGGGATTTGTGTAGAGCTGCCTATGCTATTAAACTGATTTTAAACAATAACATTTTGTAGCCTTAAAGTTGCTGCTCCATTTCATTTTAGTCCTAAACATCATAGCAACCTACCTGACCATAGAAAAGGCTGGCAGGTCCTGTTTCTGCCATCTTCCCATTGCACTCTGCCTGCCTTGTACAAACTCACAAGCACTCTCTTCATTTTTAAAAAGGAATGTTTTACTGTATGGGACTGAAGTGGGCATCAGCACACTAACTGTGGTACCAGGACCCAAAAGGTACAAGTTTCTGAGAAACCACCATTACTGCAACATCTAAACCAGGCTCGATATCTCTGCGACACAAGCTGGGGCTTGCAGCAAAATGCAGCCTCTCAGACAAAACCCCAGCTGGTTAATGTAACCACCAACGGAAGGATGAGACAATTCCTGTATTGACCCAAATCTAAATCATGCCTGAATCCAAGGTGACCTTCAGCTTTAGATGAGAAGAAGTTGCAGAGCAACATACTGCACATCAAAACATAAAACATTCCTTGCTGCCTCCCAGCCTTCTTCCCTCCAGTCCCAGATATAGCTGAGCCAAAATTTCCCACTTACCTACATAAGCCCTTGCCTGAGCCACCACAGAAACAGTCTCACAACCCCATGGAAGGGCACATCTCACTATAAGTCCCCCTCTCTCCCATCCTCTTTCCTGAACTCTTGTTGCTCATCAGCCCTGGCTGGGCACAATTACACAGGAAACACTGCTTCTTACAGCTTTGAGGAAGCTAATTACTTTTGAGAGGTGAGAGACCATTACTGGAGGGATTCAGGAATGCACATCCTACCTCCTCAAATAAAATGGTGCTCATCCTGCAGCCGTGATCACGAGTCTGTCATATTATGACAGAATATCACAAGGTGAAGCTCTTTTTGCTTTAGGCATTTTATAGCATCTGCCCCAAAGTGAGATAGGAAATGGTCGAATAAGCTCCAGAAGATCCATTGACAAATGCAAGTCTGCACATCATTTAAAATATAGCTGGAATTATACAGTTCTGAGATGTTTAATTAAGGGGAGTTGTTGTTTTTCCTTCCCCACATTAACTTACAATATCTATTAGAGCACCTGCCTCAATTCTGGAGAAAGTCATGGGCAGTTCCAAATCTCTGGCCAGACTCTGAAAGATGAAGAATAATGATGAGTTTATGTGGAATTTAATAGGAATTGAAGGTACACAGCACTTCTTAGGGCTTGGTTTGTACACATCATGCTCCTTCCCTCCCTTGTAAAATGCTAAAACTGAAAGAAGTCTGTTTTAGAAATATCTGGACATACTTATTAAGTTCTACTATGCTTACCAAGCATTGCTATCTATATGTCTACCTGTCATTCCAAATAGCTTGTGAAGCTGCTGACCAATTTCTAGGAGATTTGACAGAGTAGCAGAAGAATCAAGATAGCTTGGTTTGCACATGATTCATGAAAAGAGAAAGTGAGGTAGAGAAATGACAACCACCCGAGCTGAACCAGTGTCCGCATGGTGACTCAACCTCAAGACATAAATCATCAGGGAATCAAAGCATAAGACTGGTTCCACTGCTCACTGAACCACTTCTCTGCCACCCCGAAATCCATCAAAAACATCTGCTAGAAGCTTCACTGCAAGGAGTCTCAGTGAGTCTAAGGTTTCACAGGCAGCTAACAAATCATATACCTCCTAATGTGAAGGTCAGCCAGCTGCCGTGTTTCTATTCACATATAAAATGAATAATACTTACTCTAGAACTAACAGAGAAAGAACAAGCTATGTCATTGCCAAAGTTCATCCTAGAACAGCGACCTCAATGAGCGTTAGACTGATTAATATAAAAATTCTTACCTTCAGCTTAAAGGAAAACAAACATAAAACTGAATGAAGTGGAAGATTAAAATCACTTCAGCATCTTAAGATGCTTTATCCTGAAATGTGTAGGCACTGCAGAACAGGAGTCAAAAGCAACTAGCTCTATTTGAGCATTTCAGTGTGTGACATAAATGGTCATGAAAAGAGCTATGGAAAGAGTTTGCAAAGATTACTGAAACCTCTGTATCTTCACCTCCCACACCTATTCCACACAGTGGAGTTGACCCAATGTGGTACAATATCCACGTGATTACAAAAGTGACATTTGTACTAGTGGTTTATTATGTATCTCATTAGGGCTAACTATTTTCAACCATTAGTAGCCATTTGAATGGGCTCTGCATGTTGTGCTATGGAGGGAGGATGAAAGCAAAATACCACATGCAAATATAAACGATGCTTCAGGATTTATTTACCTGACACTAAACTGATAACAATAATGAAGAGATACTATTATGGTAAAAAGTGGATACTGCTCACTGTTATAAAGATTTGTAAACACACTACCCTAATTTGTTGTCCTTTTTTATATGGCACCCTTTACACATTTTTATTTTGGTCATTATAATGGCAGGAGAATTGTAATTATTCTTGCAAGAAGCTGATGTGGTTTGTGCTATCTCATTCTTTTTCCCATTGATTCCTAAGGTAAATGAAAAAACAGTTTTTATGGTGGCAATTTTTTTTCTCACACGTGGCTTCTTTTTCTTTGTGTGAAATGGCCACCAGCAAAGCATTACCGTCAGTCCAGAGGAACAGTGGCTGCTGTGGCACCTCTCACCTGTGCCCACAGGGAAGCCTAAGCCCTGGCTCTATTGGGTGCTGCAGGGCAGCTCTTGAGCCTCCTGTTCCCACAAACCTAGGCAGATGGTAATTTATCCCAGATCTAAGTTGAGATATATTCTCTCATATATATATGAATATATATATATATGTGATAGGAAAAAAGATTTTGACCAGTACTCTTGCAAAGTCTGTGGTATCTGCTTATAGTAAGCCCCTAATAAACTGCTGGTGTAGTTTACGACTCTTGGGATGGTCTCTGTTACTCCTGGGGGACAAAGATACACTCCATGTTCCCCAAACCAGAAAAAAAGAGGTCTTACAAGCAAATAGGCAGGGTCACCTGTCCAAGTGTGTCTGCCAAGCCTCAGTACGTGATCTTGACTAAAGGAATATCTTGGATGAGAAAAAAAGTATTCAATTCTCCCCATTTCCTTGATTCCCAGTGACAAAACAGAAACAGTAACGTTGTGCAGTTAATACAGTCACAACTGAATGACCAAGCTGTGTCTGACTGTACAGCAGCACATCAACCAACACACAGCCTTCCAAAAGCATGCAGAGAAGTTCTCCCCCTCCCTCTTCCCTTCCCAGACACAGAACTTCCTCCCCATAAAATCCTTTATAATCTGCTAAAATCAAGTGAACAAAGAGCAGGTGAAGCCAATCCATCTTTAGCCCACACCCCAGGTCCCACTAGTGATGAGGGAAGCTTGGTCAGGCAGAAGGAAATTAAAGGTTAGTAAGTGTTGTGAAACACAGGTTTCCACCTGACAATTTCTGTATCAGAAAAATGTCCTTTCCACTTAAAAAATCTGATTGTTTATATGCCCATATCCTTGATTATGAAAGACATCTGAATATTTTTTGTGTATTGTTAAGCAGTTCTAGAGACTGTGCTGAAGTCTAGTGTGTGTACAATGATCAAAAGAGACATCCTCAATTAGTATTGAAATTCAGCCAGGATTGTACATCTTATCAAAGATTAAAACTGAAGCAAAATTTGACGTTGTCACTACACTAGTCTAAAATCTTGTCAACATATTCTTTTTCATGCCAACCCTTCTCTCACCCCTCCTAACCCATTCTCTTTGCTGCAGTTTTTGCAGCTGCATATTCAGGTCTTCAACAGCAAAAGACACAGTATGTAGATAGAAACAAGAGCTCTCTGCCCTCTTACTCTGAATGGGGCTTTTGATCTCTTAAGAGAAGAAAGAAACAGACTTTCCTACAGCCATTTAAAAAATTAAATATATTGGCATATGAGTTAGCTTAGAGTTGTCTTCTCTTTTAGAAATACATCTATCTTGAATTTTCTTCCTCTTTCAATTGTTCCCAAAAACTTCACATCCCCCTGTGACACTGCACATGCACAAGGGATGCCCCCCACCCCACAGCTGTCCTCTGTCCAGGTCATCCTCTGAGGGGCTGGAGACCAGCTGCTGTGTGCACACCCTGGCACTCTGAGGGCACATGGACCTCAGTCTGTCCCCAAGTAATGCAGGGGCAGTTCTCAACACTGTGAATCTTCTTGAAAACATGGCAAGTGGCTACCAAATTAAGTGTTACTACTCACGGGCAAAATTGCTCCTCTTCCCCTTCATCCATGACTTCGTTGATGTCCCAGGGAATGCAAAGGGTTTGCTTTTTCCCACTGCCAGAGTCCCTCTCCATGACAGAGACAGGAATATATCATCGACCCTGCCCTTTGCGGGAGCAAGGAGTGCATGAAGCAGCTCTGTGCCTGCTGCCCCTCAGCTGGAAAAGGCTGGTGCAAGCTGGGCTTACTCTGTCAGAGCAACTCAGGGGAAGGAAAACTGTATAGAGGAGAGAAGGGAGGAGAGTGGTGGTGAGTATATGAAGCCCAATCACCTTACATCATTTTTCATGTTGGAAACAAGATACAGTTAAGAGGTCATGTGCCCTGAGTGATTTACAAATGCAGTGACTGTATGAGAAGCCTCACGAGGTTTCCTTTTCAACAGAAGCAGAGGCTTTTATTGATAATTTGTTCAACATCCAGGCTTAGAAATTGTCCATCACAAATGGGGGGGGGGGGGGGGGAAGTGTTGCAACACTTAAAATTACATCAAACCAGTTTTAAAACCCACTTGATTGGGGGATGGTGTTTCCTCCAACCAGCTAGCAGAAGTGTAGGATTTAGCACTTTCAGTAGCAGACTGAAAGCCTCTCCAAGGCAGCAAGTGGAGCCTTGGATCCTAACACTCATATTTGATAAGGAAAAATAGCCTCTTTTTCTGAACCAGGCCAATTTTCTACAGGGATAAGGAAGACGATACTGAGAACATGGCTCTGTGTGTATCCACATTCCCCTCTCAAGTGAAAAATGAGGAGCACAGCAGCAGTCCTCCACTCAGTATTGAATCAAGCCAGGTTGCTAGCAGGGGAGTCTTACACAACACAGTGAATAAAACACATACCTTTCCTTGTGTATCTCTATCTGGAAGGAACTAACCATATAATGCTTGTAGAAACACGGGCAGGGTCTTTGCTTACAGGAGAATATTGTGAACTCACATTTCAAGTGTTTAAAGTCCACCTAAAAGGAATTTTAAATGCAGCATGATCAGAGAGGCAGAGAAAGCTGTCAGATACTTAGCCAGCAGGAAAAGGAAAGAAAGAGAGATGCTGAGCACAGGGCAGCAGGCTGAGTGTCTCTGGAAGTCTTACCTCCAATTATGGAATACAGAGGATGATTTAAAGGGATATTGTAAATTCAAACTCAGTGTTTTAAATAATTTATAATTAGAACTTGAGTCCCTTGAACAGTCTCTCCCTACACTAGCTTGGCTTCTTTCATCTGCTTAATGTGTTTTACACCTCTCTTCTAGCATAAACTGAATTTAAAGAGGCTAGAGATTTTCTTTGGAAAAACAAGTTTAATTTTGGTAGAAAATGCAGGAAACATTTGGCACCGAAAAAAAGACTCTGTCAGAGGAGGTTCTTTTAAAAATCTGCAGTTAGGTCAGTACCTCCTGGGGCTGAAGACCACTCCATGGCATGAGGGTCTCACAGCTCTAAGCTGCACTCTGGTTCAAAAGGGGAAAATGCATGGGATCCTTGCACACCAGCCCCCTAACACAGACAAAAACACTGCTAGACAAACATGTGATGCTTCAACAAGATCTTATACCTGGACCACCACAACTAATTCATGTACACTACGCTTAGCAAGGGAGGGCTACACAGCATTCTAGGTAGAAAAGGCAGAGTGAGGGGGACTATGCAGATAGAAAAAAAAGCATCTGTCTCTTGTTCACAGCCTTGGGGTGTCTGGAGAACCAAAGCCTGAGGGTAGGAGTTTACCAGTGCCCTGCTTGCTGCTTCTGCAGGGTGACCATATCTTTCATATGTGTTGCAAGCAAGCTGAGCTGGAAATCACTGTCAGTCTTCTCAGGGTAAACCAGCTCCCTGAAGTGCCTTCATGAGTAGATACCCAAGAGGGAGGGCTTCTCACTGCACTCAAACTGTGGCAGAAATTATAGAGCTAGTCCAGCTGGGCATTGCCAACTTATGCCTCTCCACCTCCTCCTGGCTGTCTCTTGGTGTGTATAAAAAAACACAAGTCTGGAAATAGAACTCTCTACTTTAGTTTTACCACCATTTGGTATTGTGAGTCTATGACACATGGCCAAGGCTCCTAAGTGAAACCACAGTGCAAACAGCAATGAAATAATGAGCAGAGTTTGGACCAGGGCACGGCTGCCCTGCATCAGAGGTGTTGCAGAGGTGCAGGGATGATGGTGTGCTCGCGCAGCAGCCCTTGGACTGCTACCAGGTACCTGGGAGCAGTTCTAATGAGCCACAAAACATAGATGTGAGTTCATGATATGAAATAACTTCATCCTTCTGTCTAGTCCTCCTCTCCTAAGTTACTTCAGGGAGGTACTTAAGATATTTCTGACAATGCAGAAGATCTCAGACAGCATCATTTTAATCTCACAGCATTTCTATTTCCCTCTCTAGCTGGACTGTGGTGTTCTCTCTTCCTACCACATCTAAAATAAGGACACTGCAACCATTTCAACAATTCTCGTATTAGAATTCCAAATGGCTGTGAGTGCAATGGAGAAAACATTTTAAGGGACTGTGGCTTTTCAATTATTTACAGCAATATTATACCTCCAGGTTTGTCTTAACATAAATAGTATCAAACGGGAGCAGAAAGAGAATAAAACATTTGAGCCTATTTTTGAGACACCTAACATGTCATGGAGCTCCACACCCACCCTCTGAGATCTGTTCACTCCACTCTGCTGCAGCAGAGGGTGCACTGGTAATCCTGCCAGGGATGAGAGCAAACCTTCCCTGTAGCAGATCATACCATCTGCAAAGTCCTTTGCAATTATTACTGAAAATATCCACTCTGTTTCACTTAATGAAAGCTCAAAATGTGTTTTACTTCATTCTTAACTTTAGCCTTAAAATCCTGGCATGTAGGACACTGATGCAAATGTCTTGTTTCCCACTAGGGCACAGATGAATTTGTAGGTGATCAGTGGGAGAGCAGATGGCTTCTCTGAGCCCTGAGTGTATAGGACCCCCACTCACAGTTAAGCTACCCTACCAGACTTGCTACTGCTGCTTCATTTTTTCCAAATCAGCAGTCAGTGGAGATTTAGGAGCTCTTCCTCAAATAAAATGCACACTGCATTTGTCTTTGGAGCCTTTAGCAGGTGACTGGTGAATCTCAGGGTCAGGACAATGTGTCTACTTGTGCATCTATTACAAAGTTAGGAAATGCAAGAAGACACTTCAGGCTCCTTGAGTGTTGCTGGGACAGTCACCACTCACTTCCAGAGGTGGCTTGGAGAAACTTACTGAAAGTAAGACAGCAGCAGTGGTGAAGAAAACATCAAAATAGTTTCTCTCCTTTGAGACTTATTTTCTAAAAGTAAATGTCAGTCCAGAAGTATAATAGATGTCTTATTCCAGAAAGCCAGTCACTGACATTTAGAGGAAATATCTTACCTGTACAGGTCCCCTTCAGGGGACCTCTGGCCCACTTCAGGCATGGCTACAGTCCCCCACTGGCTCTAACAATACCAGAGCTGGTTGTTCCTCTTACTTCACTGCCCAAAATGCAGGTGATCTCTTTCAGACCATTTAGGAGAAAATAAAGAAGGGAAAGGAAGAAAAATTACCTTATTTCATCTTAGACATCTGAAAATATCCCCTTGCTTAAGTATATGACTGTATTGGAGTAATTTTCATAACGTGGTTGTGACAATCAAGGAAAGTTAAACACAGCTCAGTGAGATGCCTTCATATACGTAATTTGACTTCCAAGAGTGATTCTATGGAAACACATGGGACTGCTCACATAAACAGAATTTCAGGATATGCAAGCTTTTGGCAAAGGATTGGTCTGTAGCCCCGTGACTTTTACAGACCTGCGTCTTTGCCTATCAGTGCTCTTTCTCTGAAAATCTCTTCTGCAGCCAAGTTTGCAAGCAGGAGCGTGTACAACAGTCACAGAGGCAGGCTCTGTGTGTTAATGATTCACATGCTGCATAGCCACTCCTCAGAGATTTGTACATAACCTCATTACCTTAAAGCCAGTTGACAAAGAAAGAAAGGATAGTTAAGAAAGGGAAGGAAAAGGAAAAAGAGAAAGAGGCCAGCTTGCCTGTTGTTGAAAGCCTTTAAAAATACATCATAAAATTCAAATTCACTTTTTCTTTTCCCTTTTAAAAAGAAAAAAATAAAAACAAACAACAAGCTAAAGGCATTTTAAAAAGCTCTACCTGCCCTGAACAGTCTCTGTATATTCTTCCCTTCCTAGAACGTATGAAAATAAAAAGCCCTACAGAATACCTATTAGCAGAGTCTCTGGTGCTCAACCACACTCCTACTGGAGATCATCTGCTAATTGCAAACCCACCTATGCAGGCTAGGTAAGAGAATTAATGGAGAAAATTATATTACCACCTTTCCTGTAGCCCAGTCCTACTCTTCCCAGCCAGTGGGAGCTCTAAGTGTTTAGCTTTGCACACAGTGCAGGGGTAGTCAGTCAGATTTAGGCACAATTTACAGACCCTCACTTTCAGATTGATATCCATGAATAGACAATTCACTGTATACTTAAGGACATCTGTCATATCTACCTTTTCCCTACCAGTGCATTGAATAAAAACACAGAGAAACCAAAATGAGGTTTCATTTTCACCAAAGCTATAGCACAAGTGAAGGCCCAATATCCAAAGAAGAATTCCAGTGGCTTATTGACCTGAGATCCCCTAGTAATCACAGGCAATACCAGTGCACTGGCTGTGTCAGCCATCATGTGCTTTTCAGCCTTGAAGACACACTTAAATGAGAGACATGGAGAGACAAGGAAGGGTGACAGAATGGTCTGGGACAATAGTCATACAAGGAGATAAACACTGGACACAGGAAATATTCAAACATTAAGATAAGGTTATAAAAATGACAAGTAATAAGCAAATCTGTATGGCATGGAGATTTCCTTTTAATTTTAAGAAAATTAGCATTTATGCCTGTGCATTCAGTCTTCAGAAGAACAAAGCAGAAATTATGTGAGCTGCAATATCTATTATCTTCTTCCTCATCTGTTTCCACTAATTTTGGGGCAGAAACAAAGTTTGTGAATGAAAAAGGGAAACAAAAGTTATCATGTATCAGGTGTAACAGAATAACTCTGTTTAACAGGGTAGATTAGAAACATAGAAAGAAACTTTATCTCTTCTCACAGATGAAGAACAAAAGGAAATATCTTTGTAGTTAGTCAAATTGATTTTGCACTTTCCCTTTCTAGAACATAAATCAAATAAGAAATATTTCTAAATAAATTACCTTCATGCACTGCAAGGCTCTTCAGAGGTTATTCCGGATCTAGAAGGTCACCATGAACTTAATGAGCTTTTCATTCACAGGTAGCCTTCAAAAATACATTTTAATTGACATGAGGAACTTTAAGAACTTGTATTGCGTCTGCCTTTTTAAGAGGCAAGACACAATAGCTTTTTCTTCTTATTATATTAGGTGGAAAAGTATTGTGTAGATTACACCTGCTAGTGCTTCACATCAGTCTGTGGTGTTTACTCAAGCACAGGTGCAACCTATAACTTGCAAATTGAATGCAGACCAAGTCCGGGTTTGAAAGCAGCAGGGTGCTGTGTCTGTAGGTGGGGGTTCTTGGACACACAGTGCTTCCTGTAGGTCCTGACCAGTTCCTGTGTATGCCACCTTTCAATGAGGACCCTACTGACTACAGGCAAGTGTTTTTACCCAAGAAGTGTCACCAGTACAGTAGCAAATCCTCCTGCCAATTCAGAGGACTCCCTTGGAGCTCCTACAAGCTTGCAGTCCTAAACCTTTTAACCCAGTCAGTGTTAGACAGAAGAAAATTGGTCACTGCTTACTCAATTTTCTTCCTTTTGGAGTTTGAAGCACAATGCTGAAATTGAGACTGCCCTAAGAGTTAGTCAATAACCACAAAAGACTGCAATCTAGATAGATGGGAGGTGGAAAGAGAAACAAGACTGCAAGAGACACAAATTGCCTGAAGTCACACAATAGCAAAGAGCAAGTCAATAGCCTATAGACAGAATTGGATTTCACTTTTTAATCAGAAACATACCTCAATTCTTTATCATTTATAACATTTTACTTCCGACATCAAATGACTCCTCCACAAAAGCAAAGCAGTTCTCTCACTTGAAACACTTCCTGGGTTCCTCATTATCTCTGGTAAAAGAAAACTAATACAGAAATTCCAGGAATCAAGAAGTAAGTACTGGGTACTGCTGATTTTATTATTATCATAGCTGCACTTCAGTTCCCCACAATTTTTACATACAGCTGTAGAGAAGCTGATCTTTTATTTTTTTTTTCATGGAACTATATGGGCAAAATTATATCAAGTCTCATAACTGCTTTTTAATGCTTCCCATATTTTGAGTCTTGTTAGATGGGGAGGAAGAAAGAAAAAATGCAACTGACTTTTATCATTAAAACCCAACAATTGTCACTAAAAGAAGAACAGCACATCAGGCACAACTTGTCTGTGTCACGTGTGAGCTCAGCCTCAGGGCCGGCAGCACATGTGTGTGTTGGTGCACCAGAGCTGACAGTGCAAATGGTGGCCTATGGGTGTTGGCAGCACCAGGGACAGCCACACACATCATGCTGTATTTCTGGGGCACTGGGGCTCTCAGTCCATGTGGGCTGTCCCTCTCACAGGTTACAGGCTGGGGGAAAGAGAAGCACCAAGAATGTTTCTTTGCCCTTCCCTTTGCAGCACAGCTATCCTCCAAGAGGGAACTGTCTGAACCTGCAATGTGGCTGTGCTAAGGAAGAGAAGGATCTTTCAAAGAAATCCCATCTTTTCCAAGCCCCAAAGAGGGAAAAACCATACAGATGCTGTGGCATGACTCTGACTCCCCTGTAAAGCTGATGGAAGGAGAATAAATGGAACCAGTAAATGCAGGCCCTGCAGCAAGATAGCATGTGTGCCCTCCCCTCAGCCCAGTGCCTGGCCTGGGAGATCTCGTGGGGCGTGGTGAGGTTGGGGGTGGCAGTGAGTGTCAACTCATGCCTCTCAGAAGTGTCCAACTCATTTTAGCTCTGAAGGATTGCTATAAAACATGATTCTGCATATTTTGTAAACCAGTGATCTCTTGTAAAGTTATTATCTCATTAGATTGTCTTCTTTTATACCTCTGAAGAACAGAGAGCCCTTTGAGCTTCCCAGATGGTGACAAGGCAGCAACTGGTGACATTACACTGTGATGCCCCTTAACACACTGCATTTTATGTACCTCTTCGTACCCCAGTCATAAATGTGGCATTTTACTTGTGACTAGGTGGTTGTTTCAATGTTTACCAGGTACTCACTTTTCACACAATACTCTGTTTTGCTCCTAAGACAATAACTATCACATATACAATGCTGACCTTAACATGAGAGAACAGGGGATGAATTCCTAAACAGTAATGTTTGTTTTCATAAAAGTATCCATAGGGAGGACAGATTTGGCTACCTTTGTTCATTTAGAGTAACCTTTTGTTTTTCTAAGTGGATGGGTAAATCAAGTCAGGCTGCAAGGAATGGGAGCACATGGAAAGCAGCTCTCCCCTCTAAGCCTTCCCCTCTTCCAAGCCAAAAAGAAGTATCTAGAGTTGGAGCCCTAAACAAAGTTTTAGAAAATTATTTTATCAAACATCACAAGTTCTTTCAAACACTTCATCAGTTCATGATGAAACACACTCAAAGATGAGATGAACGGATCAAGTCAGTCTGATAACAGAAAATGAGAAGATATAAAATAAAAGTTAATAAACACATTTCAGCTTCTAATTAGTCTATCAAAAGATCTGTCTTCTTTATAGTCAAAAGCAAGAGAGATTAATAAGATTTTTTCAAAGACTAGTTGCATGATGGTTGGACTTTTCCTTTTATTCACATTGATTTTTAACCTTTCCTTATAAGAATAGATTTTTCTTAAAAGCCTTTATGTAAGGAACATTATTAAGCAGCTTTTCCTCTTTTTGTAATATCTACATGTGTGAACAGCAGACAAACTATTACTGAAGTCTTGGAAGAAACTCATTGCCTCTGACAGTACTCAACAATCAATAAATGAAGGACACAACATTTTAACCCACAATTTCCCAAATCGTTTCTCTCATCCTCTATGCACCTGTCTTTCCTGTAGCACAGCAAGGAACATTAAAATCATATAAAACATACTTTGAATAAATGATACAAAGAATTTAATTTATAAAATAGACCCTCTCAGACTTGCTAGTTCTCCCCTTCCACAGCTCATCACCTCAGGGCAGAAGAAATCGACCTCTGGTACAGACTGTGCACACTTCTGTTCCCTCTGCACATGTGAGGTTTTGCTTCTAAGAGCAGGCAAGATTGCAGCACAGCCTGGGTAGGATTGCTAAATGTTTTGACAGTTTGAGAAAAAACCAATAAAGCAGCTTGTTCTCATATTGTAAGTGTAACCGTTTGCATAAAAATTCAGGGAGACGCTGCTGGGAACACTGTTTAATTGGACTGTAAGATCTCATTGCATCGTGGAAACAGCACAATCAATAAGCCCTACCCACAGTTGCTTAAAAATGGAAGTCATTTAGAAACAATAACATCTGACAAAACCAATCTAAACCTTCACTGTGCTAAAGGCCTTGTTACTGCTTTACGTCCTGTGCCATAAACCTGCAGGCATAGGGTGGACTTTTTGTCTTTTAGCTCAACTCTGTCAAAGCCAGTGAAAATGGGAACCACATGTTATGCAAAGGGCTACAAACCTGACCATTACACATCAAATATAAGGATTTAAAATAGTTTAACTCTGTTTTCTAAACTTAACAACAGTTACTGTCAGCTGCATAAAGAGAACAAATCTGAAATCTGCTGCCAAATCAAACTCGAGCCTTAATGTGAAAGAAAGCCCATATTTTATAGAAAGGGTAGAGTTTATTAAGAAGACAGCTAATCAATCAATTACCAAGACATTCCACTTCTCACCAAATCTGGTGCTGTTTGTAAAATGTGTTGAGATCCTTGATTGGAACGAGATGTAACAGAAAGGCAAAGAATGATTGTGGGCACTCGCATTCCAGTGATAAAGTGCCAAGGAAACATCAATAGCAGTCAAACAGTAATTTTCCTGATTACAGCATGTAATCTAGGCTCCCCCTTCTGTGGGGCTGATGCAGAATTTTAGATCAACTGTTTCAGACAACTGAGTCACAAGCCATGGGTGGGTGAAAAAAATACATCTTGAATTCTAAGGGTACACCTTAGTAACATTATCTTCAGTGGAATATAAGCACATCCCTAGCTTTATTAATGTGTTGTAAATGAGGCTTATTACACTAATTTGTATTGGAGTCATTTACAGGCCAGAGTCCCAGTGTGTTTGGCATAGCACAAGAATTGGAGCATCAGTTTCTCTGCTCTCTGAATTCCACAAAGTACGGGAGAGAGAAATAAGTGATAGGCATCAAGAAATGGGAAGTGGAGAGCAAGTAGCAGGTCTGTACACAGCAATGGAACACTAGAAAATAATGAGGTAAACAGGGGTCGCTGCACACAGAGAATTGCTTTCATCCCTTTCATCCAACTTAAGATTTTACAAAGTACATTTGTGAATCTGAGTTGCTTACCCAATATTCTCTGCATCTGATGCATTTATCTGACTCACCAATTTATACTGAAAATAAATCATACTTTAAAATATGTCTTCACCTGCTGGTGCTGCAATGGTGCCCCAGGTGACTTACTCCAATTTTGCCATTGTATAAAGTCAGTATAGGAACTTTAAAATATGTCTTCACCTGCTGGTGCTGCAATGGTGCCCCAGGTGACTTACTCCAATTTTGCCATTGTATAAAGTCAGTATAGGAAGTAACAAAAGAGAAAGGATTGCTACTAATCCTCATAATAATAGCAATGTCTCCCACAGTAACTTAAGCTGAAGGGTGGACATTCACAGTGTGCAAAGTTTCTGTATCCATCCAATTCAACTGCAAGTGAGGCAGAAGCTCCTGGGAAACCCTGGAGCTTGTAAGAGAAGGCTTATTACTGCACAACCTATGACATTGGCCCAAGTGGCTCCCTGTTTGACATTCACGGAGAACTCTTTGCCTGAGTCCTCTGCCATTTGTACAACAGCCTTGCAGCAATATCACATGTCCAGAAGCCTTGTCAGGCAGAAGGTCCCTCCATGCAGATTTTGCCCTTTCCTGCAGTGGGTTGCTGTGTAAGACCGGTGGGGACCTGCCATCCACATCCCAGTCTATAAAAGCCTGTGAGTCTTGCAGTTGAACAGTGCTTCCTGCCACACTGACACTCATTCCTGAGCTTATGTGACCCCGCTAGAAGCTAGTGGTTGGCTTTACTGCAGTCATCTTGTTATTCCAGGTGACAGATTTTATCTGGAGCATGTGGTACTGCTGAACATGTGCCTACCAGCTGACTCTCTACATGTCTATGGTGCCACTGAAGTTAGTGCATAAGTGTGCATTTGTCACATCCAAAAGTGACATTTTATAATTAATCAGTCATGTGGCATACCTATCCCCTAACCCTGTCCTCTCTTCCCCTCTCAAAGAGATAGACCTTCTTTCTTCTTGACACAGTCTTGGCTGGATGAGGGTCCTAGATGGATGACCAGCACCTTTTGAAAACACCCAATATTAAGATCTATATAAGCAGAAGAGATGTCTGAAGTTTCACTGACCCTAGAGCAAAGCTGACAGGCAACAGCAGTCCTAGGGCAGACAAATGAAATGCAGAACTAGGAGCACTCCTCCTTTTGCTTGTTCTCCGGACTGTACTCCACCAAGTAGGTGTTCCAGACCAGAACCTGCTTCTGCGAGGTACTGCAAAAAGTAAAATCATAAAGATGGTCTTCACATGGTAAAATGAAGTAAATGGACACACAGACCAGATGCCACCACTGAGACAGTCTCACAGGCTCATTACACTTGTTCCAGAATTTCGTTTGTGCCCCTGACTACTAATGTCTACAAAGACATTTATGAAGAAGGCATTAGCTTTGCTATGAAGAATTAATTGCTCCATAATGCACATTGCAAATAATGTCACACTTTTTTAAAAGACTACAATATTCAGTATACTACACTACAAACATTTCTAAATCATCAACAATTTCTAAATAATTGCCAGCTACATCTGTGTAAATGAGATGCTAGTAGAAACAGGTATGTTCTATTGTTCTCTAGATGCATTTGCTGGGTTTGAACTTTTATAGAGCTGCAAAAGAGATTTTATATTCATTAGCTGACTCTCGTTTGTTGGAAGCAGTTGATTTACTAAGTATCTTGCTTATTAGTGTGGAGGCATAGAACAGAAGGCAACACTTTGTGATTGCATTTTAATAAGCAACCTTACATACTTGATTTTCAGTGAGCAGCTGACAGGAGTTGGGATACCAGTTTTTCTTTGTGAAAAGATTCAACTGATGGAATCTGATGTTTCCTTTAAGTTGACCCTATCCTTTTCTGTCGTCTTCTGTCACAGAGTTCTGCAAAATCTAAATCTAAAACATAACACTGCATCAGCTCATAGGAAGAAAATTAACTCCGACCCAAACAAAACCAGTATGAATTCATTGTGTGCATGTACTGCATTTTGAAGGAGTAATAAGTGGGTAATTATCACCTTTTGCCATGGGGCAGCAGTTGGGACAGGAATCAGCTTTAATGTTAACACATCTACCCATTTCAAGTCCTGACCAGAGTGAGGATCAATATCCTTGGACATCTCTAACGAATCTTACCTCACCTGGACACTATTTAAAAAACTTCATTAAAAAAAGAGGTAATGTTTATTATAAAAATAGTATGAATTTGCTTTGAGGAAATCAAATATAACTCAGAACACTCTGCTTATTACTCTGATAACTTTCGTGATAACTAATTAATGCTATTCTTCATCATCAATATAAATTCATCAAATTACCAGCTGTGTTTTTACTTTTTCTCTCTTCCAACAATAAATCCTACCTCTAGTAGAGATTATATACATATATATATATATAAAATATATATATATATATATACACATAAAATATATATATATATGCTATTCCATCCCCACCTTAATGGCCCTGCTGGATTTAGCCCCAGGATGTGTTTGTACATCTGTGTATGTGGCAGAAGGCATAGGGAAGGGATTATTTTTCACTCTTTGACAGCATGAGGGATTTGAGCACCAATGTTAGGCACACTGAATCTCCTTGCCAAAGCGAAATTAAATCTCTCCTCTCTCAAGAAGTAGTGGTGCAGCAGAGAATGTTTCAAATGCATGCTTTGAGACATCACTAAAGTCATGCAATAAAAGATGTCAAACAAAAAAGAACTCTACTTCCTCCAATTGTCCAACCAGAGATTGGAATAACTTGGCTACATTCAACCTGAGACTTTAATCACTAACTTTTTAGTCCCTGTCATTTCCACACATCAAAAATTAAACAACACAAAAAACTCTGCTTATTTGCAGTTCTTGTCACTATGGTTCTTATATAGGCAATGGGGTTTGGGGGAGAATTAGACATGAGAAATGTGACATGGGATTTGAATATTCAAGAATGTTTTCTGCATGCAGCCAGGCGAATCCAGATCTCCAGTGAGTCTCTAATTCACAGACCACTGGGACAGCAGACAGACTGCACTGACTCCACAGGCTTCGTGGTGCACTATATAAATGCCCACATTACATCAGAATTTTCTGAAATCTGAATCAGTTCAGCCTAGAAAATGTTACACCACTGTAAGAACTATCAATTCATTTCTATCCACACTTACTCTTTGTTTCAATATGTTTAATTTAATTTTAAATTTATGCCATTTTTCTTAAGGGAAAAAATTGCTGTTGTGATTTTGTAATGTTGGATTACGCCCCTCTTGGTCTACTTTGTTAACCATTACCTTAGTGGATGAGGAATAGGAAATTAAAAGAAGGAGTAGGTTTTCTTTGTTCAGTCTGAACAAAGTATTAATAAATATCCTTCTGAAAAGGAAAATATAACAGGAGTTATTCATCATTTTTACAGTTTTCTTGTAAAACAAGTAATTATATCCTTTCAATAAAGTTTTTAATCTGGAAGTGACCATATGGTCTATTTGCAGGCATAAACAAAGGAAACACACACACAAAACCTGATCAAACAATGTAGTCAACCCACGTGGCACCCTACATTAACTGAAGATATCCCCAGATAAGCCTGCGTGGTTTTCCAGAACTCACGGTGTAAGTGACAACTGGGCCAAGAAACTGTCTCAGCAACCCTAATCCTGTCTCCAGTTAAAATCAATTGCTAGTTGAACTGTAGCAATCCGAAGGTATCCATTCTGCCCAGATTGCTGTACACCAGGCAAGCATCCCACCCAAAAATTTCTCTCCTCTGATACCTGGAACAAGTTCCAAGGATCTTTCCAAAGGTTGGAGCATGAAAGCTCTGTGAGTAATCTCAATAGCATCTACTGCTGGGGAAGCATTGGTCCAGAATAATCCACAGTGAGCCTTGGCACGTGGAAAGGTTCCTCACAAGGTGCCAACCTTCACGGTAGTTCTGCTTTGCAGCTTCGCTCTGAACGGGTGCTTGCAAATTTTGAGGAACACGCTGTTCTTTCCTCCATAACTCTGCATGCTCCCAGCCTATTTGTATGCTTTTGTAGCACATGTGTTGCATTCTGAGGGCTGTGATTATTAAATGCTGGTGCTTGCTACTATTTCTCTGGTAAGAAAAGTGTGAGAGAAACAGAAATTAAATTTCTCTATTTACACAGAATCAGAAGGAAGTTACAATGAGTTCCCCAAAAGACAGATGATTCATATATTTCATAAAAATTGTACCATAAGCATTAGCTATCATTCTCAGATAATATTACTGTTGCAGGCGTTGTTGCACATAGTACTTCATTTATATAAATTGAAGCTTTACACTTCTGTGCACTCTGCAGGTCTCAGCTCTGCTATGATGGAGCTACTGTAGCAATGTATTACAGTGTCAAATCAACTCACATTTTATATTTTTAACTAAACAAGATCAAAATAACAAATGCAGCCATGGAAGGAACAACTGCTCTCATCTGCAGCTACACTTACTTAACAGTTATTAAATAATAGCAATAAAAATGAGAGAATATGTTATTACTGACAATCTGTAGAGACTGGAATAAAAGTGTTGTCTTTTATTGATGCAATTATTTATTTCTACTAGATGAAACATCATTAATTTTTCCTCTACTACTTTTCTCACCCTAAATATTCAATGTCTATGCAAGCACTGAATATATTTCCACTTGGTCTTCAGGGATTTGGGGCCTGCCTTACCCTCTCATAGCAATGACTGCATCCTGACATTTCCCCATCTTCCTTGTTACTAGTGTTGGTTTCTCTACCACTCTAACAGATCCCGGCCCACATTAAGAGGAGTGGGAACATTGTCAGCATTAGTGGGAACTTCACCTTCTCAAACCTCTTGCCCCCTGAGCCTGCTCATGTAAGACTTGTGAAGATGGTCCTTAATTTTTGATAGATGGAAGTTTTAATGTCAACCTGCTTCAGCCCCAGACTTGAATCTGTATCATTGTCAAAAACAAACAAGGAGTAGGAACATGGGGGCCACTCATCTCACAGTTTTGATACCAGGCAGGCAAGCTAAATCTAGATACAGGAATATGGAAACTAAACATATTTTTAGTACATAACTCTGTGCCCCAAGCTATCTGGAAACAGTAAGAAATCACCTATTCACTTATTCTATGAGCAGGAGGGAATCTACTGGGGGACTGACATCATTGAAGTCATCAAATGATCATTGTCACAAACCTGAGCTGACTGCTGGCAGCATTTCACATGTAATGTTTCCAGTTGTAATTAATGAGCCATTTTCCATAATGCAAATATAAGATTTTTAAAGCTTTTATTTAAAGCAAATTCAAAGCTTTTTTAGCTTCTATTTTCCAATTATATGTTCTCTGAGACACAGAAAATGCAGAAATATAAGGTGGAATGAAAAGAAGATGCAAAAGGCATAGGAAGTTATGTAAATATGTCTAAAACAAAGAGCTTCACTTGCCTTGAGACATGTCAGAGAGCATATACTAATTTATTATTCACTTACAAATAAAACTGTCTTTCTTGCAGCTAAGTTAAATATGAGCCAATGCTTCATTTCACTTTGCATAACAGTAAGCATGCCAAGACAATATTCAAGGCATGCAAAATGCAGAAGCCCTGATATCTCAAGATAGGAGTATTGCTTAGGCATCTCTCTGCAGCCCAAAGAACCTGACAAACCCATGTTTGTATAGCACCAAGCCCTATTGTAGTGGGAGGCAGGGCCCTCCCCAAACCCTACGGTAAGAAAAGGCACAGTGAGCACAGAGCTGTTCTCCCTTTCCCTAGGAGTTGTTGTTTTCATTTTGTCTGAGACTTTTTACTGAACAGCTCAATTGATTCCCATTTTTCAAATCAATATCTTCTTGCCTTGAATATCTCGTGCTGATAAAGCACTTTCAGGTATGACTTGTTGAGTATCTCTTTTTGTTCTGCATTTAATATCACTTTTGGAACATAGAATTCTGTCATTATGGCAAAAATTTCCCCATAGCATTCTTTGAAATAAATTTAAAAATTACTCTAAGGTTGTTACTTCAGCAATGATGAACCTTTCTCACGGCCCTCTAGATTCAGATATATTTTGCAAAGCAAGCATTTAAATATCAAGTCTGCTAGTCCCAGTCTGCTGGTTCTTCTGGCCAGACACTTGATACTTGTATGCAGCTGAGGCACCTCAGCTGGAGTGTCACTGAATTTAAATTGCTACCAAAGTTGGATCACATACCCTTCATAATTTTTGAACTTGTCTTATGTCAAACTAGCCAAACAACACTCCCTCCACCCACTCCCCCCAAAAAAAGCACACAAAATTGTATTTATATTGTTATTTTAGAATCACTTCTGTGGTGGCTCTACCTTACTCAGCTGAGTTGCTCATTATATCTGTGACACTGAACAAGCATTATAAGCCACAAATCTCAATCACAGAGCGGGTAAGGTGGAAGGGACCACAGTGGGTCATCTGGTCCAACCTCCCTGCTCAAGCTGGGTCATCCCAGAGAACATTGCACAGGATTGTGTCCAGTTGGTTCTTGAATATCTTGAATAGCCTGCCCACAGCACTCCCCTGGAACCTCTAATTAGCTGTGATACCCCTCACTGTGGCCAACGGGACAGTGAGTGGTCAGTGAACCAAAGGTCCCACCTGGGAGGAGTGGCCACAGTGACCTAAGTCTATAAAGAGGCACTGTATGAGGCATCCACTGGGACTTGGCCTGTTCTCTTTGAAGCCGTCAACATGTGACCTCCTGAGCAGTAGCTATGTTTTTTCGCTCCTCTTTTTGTCTCTTTATGCTTTCTTCTCTTACTCTCTCTTCCCTTATTGTTTTCTTTCTCTTGTAAGTAGCTTAAACACTTATTTTCTGTAAGTTATGGGTACTTAATTTAAGTTTTATCAAGTTTGGGTTTGCTGGGTGTAACAAAGGTTCCCTATTATAGCAATGTTTG
Organism: Pithys albifrons albifrons; assembly: GCF_047495875.1. NCBI lineage: Eukaryota > Metazoa > Chordata > Aves > Passeriformes > Thamnophilidae > Pithys > Pithys albifrons. The sequence continues at coordinate 11,603,431 of NC_092458.1, forward strand.
CTAATCCTGGTAATCTGCTGAAATGCTTTTGTGAAGTTGCATGTTATCTCTGTAAAACCCTTTTTGCCAAAACACATATTTTCCCACCAAATGAAAAGAAATCTCTTAGACAAAAATGCATATTCTCCAGATGTTAACTCAGGGTACCAAAGAACCAAAGGCTTTGCAAGAGTTTGTGTGAGCAAAACCTCTTGAAGCCTAAAATTAAAGTGTAACACCTGGTAAAGGTTGGGCATTCAGAACTGCGGTGTAACATCCACAAGAGAAAAAAGCTGAAAGTATTCTGCAAAGCCTTGCTGCTGCTGGAAGTCAACAATGAACCTGAAGACCACATACTCATATTTTCTTCTGCAAAATAGTAACATTTCCATTCTGATAACTCAGCATACTTTGAAAGAGGTTCTGGCAAAATATTCAGAAAAGGAGATTTTTTTTTCTAAAACAAGAGGAGAATATACTTCTAAGTCAGAGTGCTTACAGCTATAACTCTAAAAATACAGACAGCTTTTATATGGAGATCAATTAAAATAGTGATGTACTTAGACTGAGAGGCAGTGACTTCATAAAACTGAGAAAGCCCTATAACAACATGATCCAGTAACTCTGGTGAGATTATAGTGTTGGCATAAATGCAACATTTAAAAACAATGCCGTACATCTCTGAGGAATGCAGATCAGCTCAGACTTACTATGGGTTCACTGCTCTCTACTCCCAGCTGCTATTTTATAAGAAGCAGCCAATATCTTGAGAAGCATTTTAGAAAGCATGAAACAAATTTCAAGTTCCAGTAAAATCATTGGAACCTTCTATGTTGTGGTCAATTATGCAATACAGTTAACCCCTAAGCTGGTGATTTAAAACTTCATTTAAATACATGAGAAAAGTCTATCATTTCATTTGAAATAAATACATTTGGGGTTTTCTCACAGTAAGCATCTTATTTTTTTTATATTTGAAAACTTCTATATTTTGTGAAATTGTGTTGCCCTGCCAAGCTGATGCTTTAATTAAATTAAAAGCAGATAGACTTGCTACTATCACCAGAGAAGAACAAAATATGAAAAATGAATCTGCAATAAAAAAAAAGTCTTTCTTGAGTCATTTTATCAAAATGGTGATTTTGAAGTCTGTTAACAGCTGTAAGCCAAAAAAACCCACATGAAATCATTCAGGCTGACAGATCCAGAGGGTCTTTATCACTAAAGGTGAAACTATAATTTCAACAACAGTTCAGCCATTACACTCTAAAGCTGTACATCCAACAGCTAGCCAGTGGTCAAACTCCTTCTATGACATATTATGGAATTAAGTTATAGAATTGTAGTTATTATAGAATTAAGTAAATTTCCAAATATACAACAAAACATTTATTAGAGGTTTGCAGAAATAAGGTTCACTGCGCAGGAGCTCATGCTGTGCAAAAGCAAGCCACACTGAATACATGCACAAAGTCTGTGCTTACGACCTGCTAGCGCTGGGATTAACTGGAATTCTTAGACCAGCAACTTCCAGAAAGCATACAAAAAGTTGACATTCATAATCTCTGTCTCAAAAAGGCAGGGTACTGGCTGATGACAAGGTTTGTTGGGCCACATCCGTCCTACCAGCCCCACTCTGGGGCTCCTCTGCAGCCTATGTTCCTTGCCTGCCATCAGGAGGGAGAAGAGCACAGGCATGCATCCCACATGCAAAGCTGCATGATCCACAGAGCACCCAGACATGGAACAAGACAAGGATTTTGAGGAAGAATTTGCACTGGAAAAAGTGGCATCTTGGAAAAGGGGAAAGTTTCCATCCCACCCTACAGATGTCCCATTGTTGTGAAGAAAGAAAAGTGAGCAAAATGCAAGTGTAGAGAGGGGTGCTGTCTTCACCTCCCTTCTGCTACTGCATTACCTGTGTAAGTTGCTGATTTTTAACAGCCCTTCTATAGCATTATCTGCACTGTAAGTTAGAGATCCAAGGGCTAGATGTGTTGTGGGATTCAGGTTTTGCAGGAGCAACCATTGCAGTGTCTGCCTTCCTCATGTCTGGCTGCCGAGCGCCACCTCCACTGGATGTGCAACAGGCAAAGGTGGGAGCAAGGAGGCACCCAGGCTTGCCAAGAGACACTGCAGAGAGACACCTGACAGCCTGCCACTCATATGACCACACCTGCCCAGTCATGGTTATAACATTAGCCTCAAGTTGCACCAGGAACCATTTAGATTGGGTAGTAGGAAAAATTGCTTCACCAAAAGTTTTGTCAAGCCTTGGAACAAGCTGCCCAGGGATGTGGTTGAGTCACCATCCCTGGAAATATTTAAAAGATGTGTAGATGTGGCACTTAGGGACATGGTCTAGTGGTGGACTTGGCATGCTAGACTTTTGGCTGAACTTGATCTTAAAGGCCTTTTACAACCCCGAGGATTCTATCAGGTTGGAACTTCTAGCCTGTCTCCTGTGCTGCAGCAGTTCATTGTACTGGGCCCTGTGTAACACAGAGAAAAGTCATTACCTGTGTTACAGGGAAGTGGGAGGTTTCCATTTTTACCAAATTATTTTGTACAAGTTTCACTTACTATACCAACCATCCTGCTGCAGCTTTTATGCTTGGGATGTTCCTCTCCTCTCATGTTATAGTCACCTTCCTGGGCAAAAAGTGATTAAAGATTCAGTGGAATAGAGAGAAGCTGCCTAATCTTTTAACCAGTGACTGGGAAACTTGATCAGAAGTGTAGAGGCTTGTTTTCTAACTGCTGCTCCAACAGCTATTGGTAAGCATGCACAGAAACAAAATATTAAACGCTTGGTGAATACAAGCATGAAAATCTGTATATCTAAAGGATTAACTTAAGGAATGAGGAATAAGGATCAAAATTCAGGGTTTAAGATGTGATTTTACTCAGTCCTGATTATAGATCCTCAATCCTTTATGAATTTGGGTTAGTAATATTGGACCTGATCCACAGGCTCTTCAGACTGAGTTACTAGACTTGCCTTCCCCTTCACCCACTGCTCCCACTGCCCTGCAGATAACCATGTAATATGCAAAGGCATATTCATTCTTGCAACAACATTGCTTTGATTATTTGCCACAACAAAAATCAGCCCTTGTTAAATACCTATTCAACTTAGTATGGCCACTACAGTGGCTGCCCACAGCCTCAGATATTACCTTGAAGTAATGTGCACTCCCTTATCTGGTGAGACCTTAGTAGGATGGGAATAATCTTAGACCATGAGCAGCTTCATTTCATAGCCCAATTTCCTCTGTATTCCCACTAAAATATTTTCAAAGTTTCTGCTACATGCATCTGCCTTTGCAGATACACTGGTTTATTATTTTTCAGGGATCCATGAAAATAGAAGCACATAAAGTTTTGCCAACTTTTGTCTAAAAAGAAAAACACCACATAATTCAATCAGAGGAAGAAACAAATGCAGATAGAAAAACAAACAAAATAATAGCAACATGTGAAACACTGCCTCAGTTTTTCCACCACTTTTTTGGATTTGTTGGGTTTCTGCAGAACTCCAAGGTTTTCCTGAAGCTTCATCTCTTCCTGTTCCTGCAGCCTTTTTCTGATAATCAAAGAAAGGCTGCTTATAAACTAATTTTTTTCATTTTATAAGTATTAGTGCCTTTCTTCAGGCAATGTCCTTTACTAGCCAGAAATCAGTTTGGTCATCTGTTTCTTGGCTACTTGCTTGCCTGGCAGAGTATCATTTTCTCGTAGTGTACCCAAGGAAAACTGAAAACAGTTTTGTAGGCTTGTGCTAAATGCAACAGCTTTTCCAACCAGCTCTATGTGTGCCAAATCAAAACAAGGAGGTTATGTTGTGGATATGGAAGCAAACATCATACACAGGTGGATGAAGATACATTTAACCACATACTGACCCACCACATCACCCATGGATGCGAAGTCTACAAGTTTCACTGGTACACTGATTTTGTTTAAGCTTGTGGTAAAGGGCGAGTCTCCCACTACTGTCAAAATACAACACCAGCCAAACTTTCTCCTTTTAAAATATAGGCACTGACAAAACTTGGCAAACTGGTTAAAAAAGTTTTTCCCTCTTTCTACCATTGTCTGAAAACAAAATCTTGACACCCCTCTGCAGACCCCAGGCACACAGCTCATAAGACCAAAAACTGCTATTAAAAAGAATTTAAACTAATTGCCCCCATTTACAGGATGTGAGTTATATAAGACTGTCTGTTATCTCTTGATGAAATCAGTGTCCATGTGCTTCTGTGAATACATTTGCATTTTTAGCCTTCTCTTAATCCACAAAAGAACCTTACATGTATCAAAGTTGCATCTTGTCCTTGAATGCTCCTCTTTTCTCTAAACTCTCCAGCAAATTTGTACATTTATCGGTTGTCTTTGCTTTGCAGCCTCTTGATACCATCTGTGAATTTGATAGATGCGTAAGTTTTCTTCTATTATTATTTTAGGTCATTTATACAGAAGTGAGTGTTAGACTGAACACTAATCCTAAGGAGCTCCAATTTGCTATGTTACCACTCATAATTGCTTTGCTTTCTGATTTTTCAGCCAGTTTTTTTTGTTAAAACTGCAATTATCACTGTGGGCTTTTTAAGAAATTGTTTAATTTGGATTTCCTTCATGGAAAATCTCAGATTTTTGCAGAAAGGTTTTTCCTTTATCGAGTAAAAGTATAAACAAAATGAATAAAGGAACAAAGTTTGTTGGGCTTCTCTTCAAACCCTGTAGTTTGAAGCAGATCTGGTTATATATGACTGCTTACACAGCGATGAGTTTCATACTGGCTGTACTGTAAAGGCAGTATACACACTGTACTCCTCTATACATACTGCATGGAAGTTGAGATACACAGGAATTGCCCACAGCCTAATAAAATTTTACTTTTGACTTATTATAATGACAGCTGCTTATTCTTGCATATTGAAGAGATGGATTTTTACTATCAGACTTAGATTTCCGGTTTCTTATCTCTTCTTCTGCCAGGTAGGATGGTAGGAGAACTAGCTCAATATTTACGTGTTTCCTTATAAATGCTTTCTGGATATAAAAGTTCAAAAATAAGGGGCAACTTCATGGTCTTCTAGAAAAAAAACCCCATAGTTTTTAATACTTCCAGCCAAACATTAAGCATTAATTAAACACCTTAAAAAGAACTCTAATGCAGATCTTATGCGTTCTTTTCCTCTGCAATAACATTCTGTTAAAATAACAGTTTCCACAACAAAGCAGTTAAATGCATCCCTGACATCCGATCCCGTCAGATCTCGGAAGCTAAGCAGGGTCAGCCCCGGATTAGTACTTGGATGGGAGACCTCCTGGGAAATGCCGGGTGCTGTAGGTTCTAGTCCTGAGGGCTTCACTGGCACTGTCCAAGCTCGCTCGGCTGTGGCAGATGAACCTCAGGACTGAAACGGTGGGGCCAGTTCTGTGCATGCTGTGCCTCACCTAAAATCCACTGCGCAGGCTGGAAGGGCACACCCACGTGGGGGGACAGCCCTTCCCAAATCTTCCCAGCTGAGCCACACACACACACAACAAAGCAGAGAGCACAGAAAACGCTTGATATCCAAGTCAACCAGACCCCTCCTTGCCGTTCACATTATCTTGTGCCTTGTTCAGTGTCACAATGAGATTAGAACACAGAAACCACCTCCACTCTGACTAGTGGATGACCGTTGCTAACCCCAGTTTTCAGAGATGGAAAGCATGTGCATCTCCCTGTCTTTACAGGCAGCTGTACTTACAATTTTCAAGCTATTTATCAGAGGCAAAGGTGCTGATTTCACTTTGCTCTTTGTCATATCAGCTAAAGCACAATAAATGTTACAAGATGACTGGAAAAATACCTAACATAACCTTGCATTCAAGGAAATGGCATTGTCAAACTAGAGAAGAGCAATTCTTTGAAAAAATATTTTGAGTGATTTCCCCCTTGTGCTTTCAGGTCTACCACTCATAACTCCACAAGACTGTCAAATTCATTTTTTTTCTAAAAGGAAGATGTGAATTTTCTTCCTGTTTTGCTCTGAGATGAAAGCAAAGAAAATAGAGGTGTCTTCTATAGTCTTTCAATACACAAAATATTTCTTCCTCTTCACTTGAACAGCATAATTAAGAAGTCTTCATTAGAGTTTGAAACTTTAATCATGGTTTTCCTAATAAAATCCTCTCTGGTTTGAAGGACTTTGTATTAATTCTCCTTGAGTGAACCCCAAACCGATTACTTGACAGGGAGCATTATCTAATTAATTATTTAGAGGAACAACTACCAAATTACACACAGAGATTGAGCAGCATACGGTGCTTCAGTTTTAATCTTCTAATCCAGAGTTTAAATCCCAGGTGGGGAACTACAATCTTCTGAATATTTCTCTAATTGCATCTATACTGTCCCAGAAAATGAGCTTCTTGTCCTTATGAAATTTTAATCATTTCATCTGTAGTGAGAGAGAAGCCTACATCCATCACAGTTTAGAAAGCATGTACTACATATCCACAAAATCCACTTGTTCACGCTATTTCTGAGCAATTCCTCTGCATTTCTGTGTCTTCTTGACCCTTAACACCCACTTCCATCATCACCCCTGCAAAGCCACCATCAGCACTTGTTTGCCAAGGCATTGAGTGCTCTAGTTCCAACAAGCAAGTCTTCATCAAACTTCTTCAGTAAAGGTAGCCCAATTTCTTACATTCCCTGTCATCTGTTCTCTGTACACAGGTGTCCCAGATGGACTCCTGGAAACAGAATTGGGGTTTTGTTAGCTCTGATGACTACTCACAAGTGTATTTCTCAAAGTAACTCAGCATATTAAAAGAGCTAAGTTCACTCCAGACATTCTGTAGCTTCCACTGATTCCAAATATAAGTGTTGCTACATCTTGTTTGGGCTTTTTTTAAACATAGCTCTGATAAAATGGCTTCAACATTTTTTAGACATAAAAAAGAGCATAACAGGGAAAATCTCAGCACTGTTTCAAAACATTATGTTTTTCAGCCCAGATGTCCATGCAAATGACAAATGCAGTGTCTTAACAGACTAGAATTTGTGTAGCCTTAAATATTCAGAAAAATGTATATTCAGAAATAACTCCTTTCATGATGCCCTGTGATCATCTTCATCAGAGCTTCATGCATGGCCTGAAAACCAATCTAATCCTAAACAAAGCCCCATGAAATCCTATGCTGCATCCAGTCTCTTAAATCCATGTGGCAGCCCACAGCTTACCTGTTCTCAGACTCATTCATAGCACCACATGGACCAAACACCCCCCTCATACACCAGCTATTCTCCCAAATCCAAACATGGCCTTACAACAAGTCTCTTCTAGCCACCAACCCATAGGCATTTTCCCTCCACGCCAGACAGAGGTAGGCAATGGCAGCCTCACAGAAAGGCAGTGTGTGTGTTGCTACACACCTTCAAGGTGTCATTGACTACTTGAATCCCCCCATGTGGCTTCAATCCATGAAGTACACAAAGCATGGCTGCTTTGACACTAATGCAACAGGCCAGGTAAGGAAAGTGGCAAAACTCTGCTAGCTTTGCACCACAGGCTCCTGAACAGAAAAACAGTGATTGATGTGAGCAATTTTAAAAAGCGAGTGGTATGGGACTAGGGAAGAATGCAGTCCTGCAATGAGATGGGGTTTATTTCTCCCTAAGCAGCACTAGATTTTCCAGTGCTTTAGCAAAAACTTCTGCAGGGTGTGCTGCATAGGATTGCTACTCCAAGATCTGAGAAGCACAGGTTTCACTGACTGGCTCCACTTGCCTACATGACACATGCAAACATGGGCTAAATGTTGCAAGAGAGGGGGGCAAAACCATAATATGGACCATACCTGCTCTGTGCTTGCTCTTTGCCTGCCTTCAACTGCACATTGTGCACACATTAACCAGTTATTTTCCAGCTCTCTCCCTCCACAGCTAACAGTTACTCTTCAAAGGTTCTGCACATTTACTTTTTCCAAGCTTTTATCTTTCCTCTTGTCCTGCAAGTATTTGAATGCTCTTGTAGTAATAACTAGGTAGAATAACAGCTAAACTCTGCTGGGCTTGGAGCAAGAGTAATTTATATTTCCAAAAATCCCTAAAGTAAACGAGAGTAAATCCATGAAGTAAAAGCTCTTAGAATGCCTCAAATCAGTTTGAATTTATACAGATAGTGCAGGGAGGGACCCCCTCTCCTAAATGCATGCCCATGCATCTGTGTCGACTCTTGACTCTAGATTCTCTCTAAGCAGAGAGGAGGTGTTGTGGCTCAATAGCATGTGTTCCACACCCGTTTCATGGCAAGATCAGCCACACCACCCTGGAAGTATTTCTTTTGTCCAAGGTCTATAGAAGTTGTCCAAACAAGGGTATCTCAAATCCATCATCTGTATTTGTTGTGCTGAATCCTACCCTATGTGCTTAAGCAGCAACAGAAAGAACAAGTTGGGGAGTGGGGAGGAGGGTTGGTTTGTTGTTTTGGAGCAGTTTTTTTGTTATTTACCAGTAGAATTCAAAATTTCAGATTTGTAGTGGGATTTTGACCCACTCAAAATGCTCAAAACGTGGGCCTGTCATTCCTCATATAAATTACTCCAGTATCTCCCACCAGGTGGGTGGCAAGACTGTCCTCAGGGTGTGCAAAAAAAAGGAATCCAAGAGCAGTATAGGGATATCAGAATAAGCAAGTGGAAATATTACTCTCCAGCTCAATGAGAAGGAAAATTCCTCTTTCCAGGTCTATGGCTCTCACTGCTCTTTCTGTGTACTGAGACAGTTATGAGCAGTGTAAAAGGAAGCCTCATGCAACAGGGTCAATAGAGTGCACAGCAAAACTTCTCAGGTGGAGTAAGTACCAAACCTAGATCTCCCATTTTCTAATCAACCTTAAATCAGTGTAACAAAAGGACTTGGCACTCTATTTCCAGCCTGCCCCTCCTGTTACAGCAGTTGCTCTTGCTGTAAGGTAGGTTGCATGCCATAGGTGACATGCACGTGTCCTCTAGCAGAGTCACATGCAAAGACTGGTGCTCAATCCGTACATCCCACACGGCCTTGCAAACTTGGCACAGGTGCTAAAAGCTCAGTTTGTCTTTTTAATAGCTAAATAACTTCACTGGAAAAAACTTGGGCAACTACATACAGATTGCTGTGCTGGATTTAGAAAAAGAAAGGATTTGAGGATTGTTCCCTTTAGCTTACATGTATCTGACCTCAGACAAGATTTTTCTTTATACTCCTACTATCTTTGATGTAGCTTGGCCTAAGGCAACTTGTTGTCTTGTCACAACAGAAGAGAGACAGATAATTCAGAGTGGGTCTAACATAAGCAATATATGGGGCTTGCACACACAGCATAGAAACTGTGGAGTTCTCATCTTGTTTCCTGTTTTCTTCTGATGCATGATTTCATCAACTTCATCATTGTATACAGGGTAATTCTGTTACTAGGGTAAACAATTTATCTCTCTCACTTTATTAATAGTCATTCCAAACAATTAAAAATTTGAATCTGCAAATTTAGATTAATGCCTTTGGCAAAGGCAGACTGTTTTGTAAATTAGCAGATATAACCATCCTACCCAGAAAACCTTGCTATCTGAGGCTTCTGTTATGTTCGCACAGATGTTCACAAATAAATTCAGTCTCTTGATTATTTTCAGATTAATGACATCCTGCTCTATTAGAGCATTGCCAAATCATCATTTTATTGACAGTCTTGCAAAGTTTTGGTTTTTTCTAAAGCTGTAACTCTAAAGGACATGTGATTAGCCAAATCTCCATTTTCCTTTCCTAAGTCTCAAGCAAGCCTTGTCACAAGCTTGACTCATGTTACCCTGGGGCCCAAAGAACAGGAGTTAATTGTCACATTTTCTTAACCACTCTGACTCATGATTTTTAAGGACTACAGTTGGCAATATTGTATATACATTACGTGTGTCATACCATCCATCTGCCAGTAAACAAATTCTTTATGAAATGTCCAATTAGTTACAACTCACCGTGTTTCTAATAAATGATTTTTTAAAGTAATGTTCACATCTCTGGTGCCAAAGAAGTAATATCACTGCAGCAGTCACTCATGGCAAGAGAAAATAATTTCCTTGTTAATCTAATTAAAAATAATTATTAAAATCTACATCCTACTCAATCATGCATGTGAAACTTAAACAGAACCGCTTTAAATTTTTTACCTCAGGAGCTTACAAAACAGGTTTTTAAGCCATGCAAACTCTTAAACTAAATATCAATTATGCAAGCATTCACTGTACTGCTGCCATTGAAATACGATCTAGGGGGCAACTTGTGAAGGCTTATTCCATCTGAGGACTCTGACTGCATGCTTACCAATGCCACCAGTGGAAGACCATGAGCACCTTCTGTGTGGGCTGAAGTCACTTTGCGGAATGTTGCACATTACCTTTGTCCTGCCACTGACAATGACACCTTCATCAGACCAGCCACATGGCAGCAGATTTGTCATACACTGTACTTCTAAGAAGCTTCTGTAAAAAGAAGGGCAGAATTCCTCTATGGTTATAACATGGGATGATAGCATTTACATGTTTGAATTAAAATTGATGGCAAAATTTGATGTTTGTATTAGTCATGCTGACATTTAATCCATTTTATCACTTTTGAGAAAGGCCTTCATTTAATATGCTTGGCATCAAGTAACCAAGACAAATCAGAAAGCCACATTTAAAACTTTCCACTGTCTCCCTGCATAAATACATACAGTAGAACTAATTTCAAGCATATTGAAATTATCTGTTAACCGAACTAGATATTTACACCATGCAATTCACCCGTCTTTCATTTTGGCTCTACTTTCAAGCTACAAATAAAAACGTAGTATGTAACACAGATGTGATGACTGTACCTCAGAAGGAATCAGAAACATCTAAACATTTAAGAAAATTATGTGCAACTTGTTTAGTCTGAGTCAAAATTGTTCTCCTCCTCTCCATAAACATCGTAAGCATGGTTTTGCAATTTTCTAGACTACTAGAACAACATAAGCTAGAAAAGAAGGAAGTAAAGAAAGTACTTCAGACAAATTTTTGATTCAAGGACTTTAAAGATTAATAGCTTAATTATCCTATTAGTAATTATTAATAGCTCGAAGACTAGAAAAATCTTAATAAACTGAGTATTAGAAGCACAACCTGAGTGCTACTGCTGTGATGGAAGTGTCTGCTGTTCATTTTCCAGGAACTAAACACATTTATCTCTACATTTCTTGAGATAGATATATATATATATAGGTATATATATATATATATACCTATATATATATATATACACACACATTTTGTTTTCTGGCATCACACTGAAATAGCCCCATGAACATATTGTATGATTTAACACTTTAATACCTGAGTTGCTCTCCCGGGAAATAGTTCCGGTATCTTGTATTGATAAGAGAAAAAGCACTTTTGACTCAAAACTTTCTGCCATTTCTAGCACAAAATAGCAGAGAAAATACTCCACTCCTTAGAAGCACTTTTCAAGGTCTCTATTAGTGCTGGGATTTACCAATTTGCATCTGATTTTCTTCATTCTCTTAATGACATTGCTTAGCTCACATATGAGCGACCACTCTCAAATGACAGAGAGAAGGAACAATGTGTACTTCATTTGCCCCCTCACACTTTTTTTTAAACAGACTTCTTTTCATCTTCAAGCACGAGTTTATAATTCACTGATTTTATTCAGCTTGCTATAATCTTTAGCCTTAATGCAAAAAAGTCATCTGCTATATGAGTTAGAAGGGGAAAATACATAATGCATGCAATAGGGAGGATGCATTAAGTTAGATCTTAGTAAGCATCTACATCTGCTACTCAGTCGTTGCTGATAACATTTTCCCGAGGGAACGTACTCAAAACTTTGGTTTGGAAATTGTGGGGGGTGAGGGGTGTTGATTGAAGTAAAAACCACAAAAAATTGAGACAAATACTGCATTACGTTTTCACCTCTGACTGTAGAAGTGTCGTACCTGTATTCACTAATTTCATACAGAAAAATGATGCAGTTATATATGAAAAGCTGAAAATCCCTCCAAATTAATTGTTTCATAAGCAAGTGAAAAAAATGACTATGTAAACACATCAAGGTTGTACCAATTATAGTCAAACACACTACAAATATAACGTACCATCTAGAACTGTTGCTCCTGGGAAGCTCATGACATTGAGATGTATTTCCATAGGAAATTAAATACGTAACTTGACTTATTCATGTAATTAAATGTCATCACTTCATACCACAAAGATTCTACAGTACACAGGACGAATACATAATTTTATGCATTTGGCCTAAGTACACTTTTGCTGCTGCTATTTGGCGTTCTAGCCTTGAATTTAGAGAGTGTCAAGACTTTGTGTGCTATGAAATGCAAACTTGCTTTCCAGTTCTGGTAATAGGTCAAGAAGTTAAAAACAATCAAACATGCACCAGGCCAGAAGGTAAGACGAGAATCTGCACAAGAGCTGTCAGCATTGTGCTTTTCTACAGCTAACTACCACAATAAAGGCTTGACTTGGGACCCAGGTAAGAATAATACATGTTCCTTCCTTCCCCTCAACCTTGAAAAGCTTATTTCCACTCCAGTATATATATTTTTGGGAAACACACTTGAGACTCCAGCAGGGAAGATGTACCATTTTCAAGAAATGAAGGATTTAATATATACATATACATTTTAACTCCAATAACAATCTCCCCAGTGTATTTCCCACATGTCTTGATAACACTTTTTATGATACAAACATGAAAAGCAGTAACAGCATTTTATTTCCAATCAGCTTTTTATTTCCTCTTTGACTCCAAATATTCCTCTTGGCATAATGCAGAGCAAGGTCATCCCACACTGCTGCTTGACAAGTTCCCATCAAACATTCCTAACGTAACAGCTGACAGCACACACGATGTTAGCCCACACCAAGTGCCAAGAGAAACCCTAACATCTTCATAAAGCTTGCTTTCAGAATGGGACATGGAACATATTTTAAATTAGCACTTGGTTACTTCAGCATTGACCACCTCAGTGAACAGGACCCTACAAGAAAGCCTGAGCTTTGAAACAGGAGCTTGAAAAACACAGTAGCAAACCAAAAGGCAACATGGCAACTCTAGATAGTGCATTTGAAAGAACAGTATGCTTCTTTTGTTCAGAAGCATCATAGATACAAAATCAAGCCTAAAATCAGGAATAAAACAGAATATTATATTCTGTTCATTTATTCTTCTTTGGTAATCTTTACTACCCATGTAAGTCCTGTGGCCCACTGTCCAGTTACTCAGGCATCTTCATGCTGACCAAGTCAGAGCAGTAGTAGTACCAGCACAAACCAAGCCCCTCAGGTACATACACAGCAGCACTCTTTCCACATCACTGCAACTGCAATTACCTGCTTCTACACCCAGGCTGCCATTACACTTCTCTGCCTTTTCCCAAGAATAGTCCTATCCAAAACCCACCACCACGCCCACTGTGGGAGCACCCTGTTCTTGAAGACAAGTGCAAGGACATACCAGTTTAAGTATACACTGTAATTACACTGGAATACTTACCTTAAATAACACAACTCCCCCCTTGCCTTTGGAAGCGGAGCACACATGACTTGTACAAACAGGTATGTTGGTGTAAACTGCCACTGTCTACTAACCTGCTTTCTCAGCTCTGCTCCTCCTCTGCAGGACACTGTCTCTGAAGTCTGCTGGCAGACTTGCTCCCCTGAAGGCTCCCTAGCCCACTTCAGTCGGGTTTTCACATTCCTTCAGTTAACCCAAGCCATTTTGACTGAATCAGGTTAGAATACGTTGATAGGAGTAGCTCTACAAAGAGCGACTATGGAATGACAAACAGTTCAGTGCATCTTTCATCTCAGATGGATATGAATCACATCACATACCTGATCAGTCAAGGACATTCAAAGAACTACAGATTCACACCAACAGTATAACTACACTGCTTAGCTTTCCCCAGCTCCAAGAACGCTTGAACACTACATTCAAAGTGAATTTTGGGGCCCACACTAGGGGAAGTCCCTATGTATTTCAAGACTAGTAAGAACTAACCCTCTTATAAAATCTGGTTAAAGATTTTGCAAGTCTCTCCTACTGCCGCAGGTTTAGAATAAATAAATCATGTATAAAACCAGGAATGCAGTCAAGGAAGAGTGACAGTAGGGAAGGTGGATGTCAAAGATGAATATTACTGTAATTGAATATATAAGCCTCAACTTTTTAATTAAAATATGTAGTAGCTGGGAAAGTTATCAATTAGAAGTGACAACAAGTACAAAAAAGGTGTAACTTCTGAGAAAAGCTTTTTGTTATTATGACAGTAAGATAGTTTGTAATATTATATCCAATAGCAACTCCCAAATAATTGCATGAAAAACTTTGTTCACATGAAGACTACACTTCCATAATTTTTGACCCCTCACGGCTTTTGAGCATCACCACAATGTATCAACAAGGCAATATCAACAGTATTTCTAACCCCTACATGCAGAAATTTTCATTTTAATGGTTGAACAGTCACACAATAAGGTTTAAACTCTGTTCATAACTTGCCCTATGCTCACAGATACCAACAATGGAACAAAACCAGATAGGCCATATTATTACATTAACATTCCTACAATGGAGACGATAAAGAATCAAGTGTCTGGCAGCATCCTAGACTAGTCCCGTGTTAGATAGTTATTAGTGCTTTGTTGAATTGTCTTTTTAGAGAAACAGGGTTTAAACCTAGAGTGAAACACATTGGCAAAGTGGATTTTGGCACACATGCATTCTTCTAGAGATTCAAAACTTCTCACTTGAGAATGAGGAAAGCTTACAAATGTGGGGGTTTGTTCAGTACAAGAGAAACACATTTTAAAAAAGAGTACTACTGCTAAATGGTAATCTTTAGAATCAACAATCACTAAAATCTCCATGTCAAACATAGGTTTAACCACCATTGAGTTTAACAGACTCTTCATAGAAATTTTTCTAAAAACCATAACCTAAACTGCTAAAACCAAGGTAATACCTATCTTTTCAGTTCAAAAAGCTTGAGCATACCAGTGCACTCTAAACAGTGACAATGAATGTCAACAGTGGAATTCAGATTTCCTTTCGCCTTACACTAAGTTTGCCATTTACATTTGAAAGACGATTCATCCGTAATACTAGTTGCTGCAAATCTGTAAGGAAACTTGAGTTTTGCATTAGAGGTAGCATTCTAATAGAAGTTTTCTGAACCAAGGGCAATAGAGTAATTAATGCAGTAGTCTTTAAGCCAGAGTCCTATTTTCTGACAGTGCTTTTAAAATCTGTGTCTATCTTGACATAGCAGAGCATTCTGATGGTCAGCGTTCTAAGTCATGGATGAGGTTTTGATGACAAGAATTATTTCAATTAATTTCTACTGAATGTGTTGTCAGATTTCTAGGAACTCAGTTCTCACTGAATTGCTATTTCCAGAGCCAAAGTGTCTAAAACTGTCTAAAGAGACATCCTTCAAGTCTGCAGAACACCCAAGGATACATAAAAGGCTTTTCTCCGTGTGTTGTCAGTGCTCCCAATTCTCATTATACACACACTTAGCACCCTCAAAAATACTAATTAAGTGCAAACAAAATGTTTTAGACAGTCAAAATCACACATTTACACAGCAGCCACTTGAAATTTATTAAGAAGTATTTGCCAGTTAAACTGCAATGACTTTATTGACTTCTCCACTTACTTGTAGAAAATCAGTTCTTTCATAATGGCTCTGGAAATTATTTATTGCCAGGTAAATGTTGAACCCCTGGCCCCTGGAAGGTATGGTCTGCTTGGAACTCTGACAGTCTTACCATGAAAGGGCTATATTCACCTTTGCAAAATGCAAAGTAAGCAACACATCTTTCATTCAAGCAACAAAGTCATTCTTGAGGCAGATGTCATGCTAGCCAAATAGCAAAACCATCTTTTTTACATTAAGTAATCCTTTCTGTCATGACATTTCCGCAAAATGAAGTGTAATTTGTGAGGAAAACAACCCATGAAATACCAGTTAAATGTTCTTGTCAAGTGAATGTGTAGTCAAGTCTTATTTCTCAGGTGGGAGAGGCTAAAAAGAAACATAGCATGATGATCTATCTTCATGAAAATCTCCTGTTGCTAATGCATCTGCTTTTGCCTCCTTTCCTCTTTATTAGTCCTGTGAAGTCCAATGCATTAGAAGTCAGAATAAGGCTTCTTCATTCATCTGGAATCAGATTTATATTCAATCCTCTAAGTGACTCACGACATTGTCTACACACATTTCTGAAAAGTAGTTCTCCATTCCTAAGTAATCCAACCATCATGAAAGATACTTTCCAATTTCTTCAACTCCAGAAGTTGTTTAAATTCCTTTTTTATCTTCATCTTGTAGCCACGTAGCAGAATAGCATTGTCATGGGCTATGTATAGTAGCTTTTAATCCTTATTAATAGCTTCAGTAGATTGCCCGAGGATTTTTAGTACTGTAGTAGGCTTCACATGCAGCTACATAAGCAGACTCTGGGAAGAAATCATCATGGTATTCTGCTAAAAACCTGAGAAGAAAGCACACCCAAAAAAAGAACAGAACATGAAACATTTAACAGAAATGCTATTTTCAAATTAATTTTTAAGCTCAGCAAAACCACAGCCTGGGAATTAAGAATTATTTCACTTTGAAATTTGGCATACATAAGACTTGTCCTATTTTTCACAAGTTTTACATAGTGAGAAGCAGTCTTCCCCTATCACTCTGAAATCCAAATAGCATTAAAAAATTGCTCAAGCTCAACTAAAAAAAAACCTCAAAAGTTGAAGCTATGCTCAGAGAACTATCACAGAAGAAAAAAAGAGTTGAAGAGATTTGTCTGCAACTTCTATAAACTACCTGCTCAGCATACTTTTTTCATTTGTGTCTAAACCAGTACTTTTGAGTTACCACTATGTCAGTATCTTATACAAATGGCCAGAAGCCACTAAGTCAAACTGTATCTTTCAAGGTAAGTAAAGCTATGATTTCAAATGTTTCATTTGGTTGTGCATTTAAGGTCTCCATCTTTCATCGTATCTGATTTAAAGATGGCTCTCAAAGACAAAACATGTCCTTTGCAAATCCAGTTCCTTAAGTTCATATTTCTGCAAGATGGTCTTCAAATATTCAAATAGCCAAGCACCCAATACTTTATTATGTCTTCCTGTTCTGCTAATAGGCAGTTCAATGCCTCCCTGACATCTGATCCCATCAGATCTCGGATGCTCAGCAGGGTCAGCCCCAGTTAGTACTTGGATGGGAGACCTCCTGGGAAATGCCGGGTGCTGTGACAGTCCCGAGGACTTCACTGGCACTGTCCAAGCTCGCTCGGCCGTGGCAGATGAACCTCAGGACTTAAACGGTGGGGCCAGTTCTGCGCACGCTGAGCCTCACCTAAAATCCACTGCGCAGGCTGGAAGGGCACACCCACGTGGGGACAGCCCTTCCCAAATCTTTGTTCGCGAAGCTGAGCCACACACACACACAAGCTCTGTTCTGCTAATACACTGTTTCCTTGGTTTGGGACTGAAAATGAGAATCAATAGTGCTGCTACCAACACCAGTAACTAACTCTCTGCTGTTTCCTTTGACATTTCATATGTAAGTGGGGGCAAAAGGGCAAAATGATTCTTAAGAGTACAATAAACCTCTACTTCAGAAAAAAACAGACCTTCAAAAATACCTGGATATTACAGATCAGCATCAATAACCATGGCAAAATGTTAGCTACAGGTTCTCTGTTCATGTTAAAGTAAAAAGCAATAGAAGCAACAGGAAATGATGTCATTTGCAGAATCTGGGTTGTCTCAACAGTGGCTGGGGTGATGCCTTCACCACTGGAAGCTGGAAATACCAGTTTTGCAGAACCAAAACTCTGGACACAGAAAGTCCAAATTAAAAAACAAATGTACATGCAAATGCCATAAACCCCACAGTGTTTCTCCAGCCTCACTCACTGCCTGAATTAGGCATGACCTTTGATCTTAACAGTTAAAAGCACCAAAGAATGCTGGCAAGATTTTCTATATAAAGCAATTGAAATTTATTAAGGAGTGTATTAATTACTCAGAGTTCATAGAAAATGGTGACAGCAGAAAATTGCAGATAAATGAAAAAACGTTGATTTTACCCACACAACCCCAATCTTTGTACTTAAACAAAGGCATCAAATAAGTGCTAAACTAGAAGAATAACTAGCTACATCCTACGAAATCTAGAAAAAGCAGTGAGAAATACAAGATGTTTTAGAAGAAAATCAATCCTTTGGCATGTCATCATTAATTCAGACAGCATATTGTCAACTTCCTCCATACTTGCTTATTTCAAAGGAGCTCTGTAATTAACAGTATATGGTGGGGGGCCTAAAAGGGCTTCTGATGTGAAATTTTTCAAACCACTATACAAGAATACTGAAATGAGAACAATTTAGAAGCTAATAAAGTACCTGAGTCATCAACTACTATGACCACTGACTTTAGCTACCAATCACTTCCTGGGATACAAGGAGTGGGTATGAAGTGAGCATGGTAAGGCCTAAAATTTAACAGACTTACACCTAACATGCTTAGATAGCACAAGATGAAGAGGAGCCACAAGTGGTATTTAATTAATAATTCTTCATTAGCACATGTTAATGACTCCAAGTGATTACTGAGGCTGATGAAAATCTTAGTGTCTTTGGATAACATTCAGTAAAACAAAGTACTAAGGGCTGGATTATACTGGGGAACATGTTTTAAAAGAACACTAAAACAAAGGAACCTTCAGAGGGCATTGGGTGGCTGAATTCAAAAGGCAAGTAATGGGAAACAGATTCATTTTCTTTTACAAATTTTTTGACTTTTGCTTAAGATCATCAGTCATACATACCAGTTTTGTGCACACTAAAGTGACAGTTGGTAGAGATGAGAAATGTTAACTGAGATGCTGTGCCACAGTTACAGCTAAAAAAAACCAAAACAGGCAGGCAGAATGCATGCAGTCAAATGTACATCTCCCTGTTCTCCATGGAACAGTTGTGAAAAGCAAAATACCCCAGAGCTAGCAAACAAATTATTTTCTGCAGAAGAGTGGGAGAAAACTGCCAAAAGAATGCATGGGCAGCTTCTGTCCCAATCCCTTTATATCTGTACACAAAGAGCAGGGCCCTTCTGAAGCTCTTTTCTATTCAAACAACAGCACAGTGCAGAACACTGGCACAGAAATATTACAATTCTCCTAAGGCTTAGCTACCGGATATTTCACTCCTGCTTTGCTCTTGGACAAGCTAAAATAGCTCCAGGATCAACTACACTGGTACCTGCAAGTCATGAGCCAAGATTTAAAGACAGACGGAGTTGTACTTAGCAGGCAGAGCCAATGTTCAGCTACAGACTCGAAAGCACAGTGCTATCGAGTTACTCGGAAACTGTTTCTTTACCTTTAACTTACCAATCCTGATCAGTTTAGTCACCTGTTGCATTATTGCTCTTTTCATTTTTTATAGAGTTCATATGCATACATCTACATGTCCTCAAAAAGAAACCTCATGCTTTACATTCATGCTTAGAACACAGACGTAACACGGCACAGTGCAGCTATTCCCCTCTTTACCACAAGTAGAGAGAACACTTCACAAAGACCTAGAGCTGATGGAGACAAGGGAAACAGATATGCAGGCAACTTAGCTTGAAGAATTCCTATGTTCTGATCTTCAAGTGTGGGAGTCTGTAAGCAAGCTTACCTCAGGTGACTCCAAGCAATAGCCTCACAAATATACTACCATCTGACTTTGAGTTATACAGGCAGATCTACCAAAAAGAGGCACAGAATTACCACTCTTCCCATTAGAAGGCCACTTCACACACGTCAGGAACATTTATCAACGAGAGTCACTGAATTAATATGAGCTTTAAGAGCATCATCTGGTAACAAAAAGCGCCTTGTCTTGACAGCGTCAACACAACTTATTAACAGAACATTCTCTGCATAAAGAAAAAAATTCCTCTCAACATCACCTACCATCACATGAATAAATTCAGGGACAGCCTCAAAGTGTGAAAATGGCATAAAAAGGAAAACCTTCAGTCTTAGAAAGACAACTTCAGCCACTGAGGTACAAGAACACAGACTCCAAAGGAAAAGCTTCCAGGAAGGTGACATCTTAAACACTTCCACTACAGAGCTCTAGAAGGTAAGCAGATGCTTTGAAGAGATCAGTGACCTGAGCCAGATGCCGTTTGATGTTTGAAAGGCAACTGTAATGATCTATGGAAAGGAATTTGCTAAAAGAGCATTATGGATCCTAACTCTATGAGTCATCTCATCAAAAGAAATGTCATTTGCAGATTAAGAAGTTACCTCCTCTACAAGACTACTACTCAAATGCAGAATTTGAAAGCTAAAATACTTTAGATTCACAAAAAAAGCATATGCCACCACCTCCTCCCCAGTTTATAGGCCTGTCTCCATCTGGAAGGCTGTTCAGAACAAAAAATCACCAACACAAACTCCAATATAACATCACTGTAGTCAACAGAACAAGTGAATTGAAGTTTCAGATGTTTATTCTAGTACCTGGATACCATGCTAAAGGAGGAAACTGGCCTGTTCTGTTGGCTGGACTCTTGTCACTTATCCACATACAGAAACTGAGATCATCTGCCTTGGCCAGTCCTACAAGAGCTCAATACAGGAGTCCTTGGTTTTTCTTAAGAACGAAGATTCACTTGTCACAAGGCCAGCACAGATCCCTACAGCTGCCTTTTAAAAAAGCCACTATAACACCTTTAATGTATTTTGGGAAACCTCTCAATTTAGACGCACGATCCAAACCTCAGCTATTGACTAGCAATACACTTACTCAAATACTCAGACACCTGATGATTTGGTAACCAGAAGCAAGAGACACAATCCACATGGCACTTTTGGCAAAGCAATCAAACCTTAGTCAAGAACAATAAGCACAGAAGAGCACATTCTGCAGACCAAGCAGACAACAAAAGCCCTCTGAAAATAAGAACATGTAAAATACAAGGTACTCGGTGACTAAAAAGCACTCAATATAAAGGTGCCAAAAACTTTAGAGGACCCCAAATGGCAATTAACTCTCTATCCATTCAATGAATATGGCAAAGCCCAAATAAATGGTAGTAGTGCCCTAAAACAAGGTACTGTGCAAAGTTGTCTAGTATATCATAACTGCTATGTTGCACGGGTACTTTTTGACAAGTAACTGGCCAATTTCAAAAATTGAGAGGCAAAAAAAACCCAAACCACCAATATGATTCAATAATAATGACTCCATTAATAGTCAATATAAGAAACACTGGTATAATTGCATTCTTTGTGATCTTACAGAAAATTATGTTCAGTTAGTTGTCATCTTACAACTTTATTAAGTCACAATGACTCACGACAAGCAGGAACTCTGTCACAAAGCAACTTCACCTAACTAAAGATGTTTTCTAATCTATTCACCATGTGCAATGCTTCATTTTTTCATTCTCAGACACTAGCAACCTCTCATTAACCGTACATTAGCACAGACTAGTGGTGATAATTCACCACTGCAGTCATATGTAATAAAATTAGTACACTCAAAATGTGTGCTGTCAAAACAAGAGTTCTATTTCTTAACGCTACTTGAAACAACATGTCATCTTTCTATATATACATTTTATTATCACAGTGCTCTAATTTGGTCACATCCTGATTTGACTTCCTTCTCAGAAAATGCTCCACAGTGTCAAAATACTTTTCTACCCATGGAGCAGAGTGCCACTATAGATACAAGCAAATCACAGACCATCATGGAAAAAAAAGATCTAAGCTTACAGGAAATACTGAGTTAGGAATACCTGTGCGTTTTTAAGAAAACTAAAGACCATTAAGAATAATGGTCTTAATATTCGAAATAATACTTTGGAAAAAAAGTATTAGAAAGTTTGGAAGCAGTATTTTAGAAATCTTTCATCACTTATTCTTTTATATTTCATTAAAGTCAACATACTTGTGTCTTTCTGAAGTGATGTATCACTTTGGTTTGCCCTTTTTCCTAAAATACAATCCTGAAATTACCTCAGTAAAGATGGATCTTGCTATTGTAAAAACAGACATGCCACATTTTCCTAATGTTCAAGTAGCTTCCATTGGGCAACGGTCCTGAGAAGCGACCTCTCTAATCCCAAAACAGCTTTGCAAGTCAAGACTGTGTTCAAATCAATGGAAACAGCAAAACAGAGACTGGCACCTTCTTGCTTATCAGTTCTTATCACTAAAGCAGCTTCTGGAGGCCTCATGGTGCACAAAAGTCAGCACAGAGCATGTTATTTAAAAAATTGAAGAAAAAATGAACTTGGTTAAAAGATAGTACTTTCTCTACGCCAAAACTATTAACAGGCAAAATTTAATCAGGAGCCCTCCACTAGCTGGATTACCAGTTAGCAAGCACCACTTACTGCATTAGTTTCCACTCCTTACTCCTGAAGATTAAACTCAAACTCTAAGTGAAATTCAGTGAAATCAACGGATGAGTTTGTCATTAAAGTCTACTCCAGGCTGCAAGTACTAAGAATTATTTCCAAGCTAATAGTTTAAGACTCAGAGTTTTGTACTTAATTTGAGAAACTGATTTTCTCTACTCCTGCAAATTCTATAATTGAGAAATCAACCTTAATGTTCTCCATGAGGACATTTTCATCACACACACTGGTAAGAAGCTGCACTAAGCACAAAGGGCACAGTTTCTACTTAACAAGAAAGTCAAAAAGATGCTTTTTATACTGATACATTCCCTAAAAATATGTTGTCTGGGCTGCTGAGAACAATCCTGTTTAGCAGCAGTCTGAGGGTATGACTGAAAATTTTACCCATGTAGCATGTCAAAGTAAATTTAATGCATCTATCAAGCACTAAGTAAACTCAATAAAACAAGCTTCCAGACAAAGAGTTATATTAAGTCTTGGTTTCTCAGCCCATATGAGATTAATAGTACAAATGTTAAATGAAACTCTAAGTTTTAGCCATAAAATCATAAGTCAAAATTAGATCGGTATCTGTGCAAGAACTAAAGCAATCATCTACTACATGAAAGTTTTATTTAAAAATATATAAACTACTTATGCCTGGGCTACTCTACCCAGACTTCAAAGAACATTCAGACAGTTTTATTATTGCAAACAGACACATCAACACTTTGCTACTAGAAAAATTAAGAAAAGGAGAGTACTTCAGCTTGTCACTCAAGAGCAATTCACTAAAAAAACTTAAGCAGTCCATAAGGAAACTGGCTGCTATCATTTAATGCATACAGACCTTTTAGGGCAGTTTTTACCCTTCAAAAAGTAAGCCAGAATAGAACTGATACTTATGATAAACATCCATCAATCCTTTCATTCCCAAAAAAGAAAACACAGAATGTGAAAACTGAATAACTAGTACAAGATGTCATCTCAAGTTTTCTCTTGTAATTAGAAACAAATAATGAAGAATTTTTTCTGTGATAAAAATCAAGCATGAACAAGCTTCTAGAAAATGTAATTGTTTGACCACTTTAAATGACATATGGGACAAAGAAATAAATACCCAAATCAAAGACATGTTAAAGCACCAAGAAAAAGTGTTAAGAAAAAAATTCTAATAATTTGCACTGGTTTCAATGTAATCTATTTGAATACACAGTAGCACAGCTGATAAAGAAACCGAACTAGAAAGAGCATTTATGACAAAACTGCCCAAGACCAAATGCTGCCTACAACAATAACTGTAACTTGGAAGCTTTTTTGACACTGTCAAAAAAGAAAGCACTTGAAAAAAGAAAGAGCCTTCAATTTGTTGTAACAGATATGTGATAGCCACATTTGCTTGCCATGCTTGTCCTGAGGGGCTCACTTTGGTTTAGTTGTAGACTGGTCTCAAGGACCCAAGCACACTTGTGGTTAGATGTTTTCTAGAAGAAATGCAGCTTGTGTTCTCAGAGCACTCCATACTGAAACACAAAGCCTGGTAAGTGGGAACTATCAAGAGATTTACTTCAAAAGCACCGTTCTATCTCTCCTAAAAATGCTGACAAGGAAACATGATTTATTTCCATTTAAGATGACTACACATTTCAGCAAGATGGTCAGATGGAAAAATACGACACATATAGATACTATTTTCAGTTTAGTCACCTCCCTACTTGTATAAGGAGCAGGGGACATGATGCTCCTTCCCTCTATTCTATTCCACTACAGCTTATCCATAGAATGGATATGAAAACACTGCATTAAAGATGCCAAAGAACAGACACCTGCTCTGATCAATATAAAAGAATCTGAACACACAAAGGTCTGATAAAAACTGATCTTATCCACTAGGAGTTAAGCTCCCTAAAAAATAATCACTCCAAGCAAAACCAGGTTTCCAACAATGAGTTCTACTTATGTTCCTGTTTAACTTTAAGGTACTCTGAAAGCCATCAGGGATCTGACAAAACAGAGATTCAAAATGGAATCAGTAAAACTAAACAACTAAATGCTTCCAGTGAAAAATTTTATATTGTAGAAACATTGACATTTGAGACATCTTTTTATTTTTCATAAACAATTAAAGTAAAAGAATTTTAAGGCTTTCATCTCCCTGATCTCTACTAGGACTTTTATTTATGCTAGTGTAATATTATGTTACCTTTCTGTACTAAAATCATTGACCAAAAATTAAGCTACAATTTCCACAGTTGCTCCAAATGTTTACCATTTATGACACTTTCTTGGCAATTTTATTTTCCACTGTATTGATGCTGCACAACACAGTGTCTCACTAGGTATCCAACTACCCCTTCACTGTTCTGCATAGATACTCACTACAGTAATTGATAAACAAAGCTGATCATGGTGTACGTATAAGCTGTGGAGCTTGTATGTTCAGATATTGGGTATCTCTACAAACCACTGCATTGCATCACAGACACCTTTCTGCTCAAAGCTCAGTTAAGACAGACATTTCTTTTAAAAAGCTGCTATAATTAAGAACATGTTTTAAGGCACAAGTTTCTCCTCCTGCATTATCAATGCAATATCAAAACTCTTTAAGATTATGGTCTCAAAAAATGCAGACTTTGTATTTCTCATACAAGACAGTTCTTAATCAAGTTAGACTTGCCATTCTATACATAGTAACAAACTTTCACACTTCAGTTCTCTGTCAGAGTTTATCAAAACTTGAACTAGGAAATTCATGTTCCCTTCAATTTGAATTACAGAATTAAAGATCTTATATTAATCTTTACTCAAGATGTTACTGTGAAAATTTTGTATTAATTTTATCATATTCTTGTAGCAATAAAAAACGTGTCATCTTATTTTAAACTCCCTTTGTCATTCCAGAACATTTCGATCTATGTAACAATGGAAACATTGCTGTGGTACATTGTGTCACATTACCTTAGAAACATTTCGAAGTGTTTTACTAAAGCCTTCAGATTTTTGTCAGGAAAACACATCTTCCCCAGTATTTCTGGTAGCTTTACTGTAAATAAAAGAAATAATGTTTAAACTTATTCTTGTACAAGCAACTTCAATTACTTTTATCTACTACACAGAAAAGAACATAAAAATTTCTTCTCCTCACAGACATCACTTCTCCTTGCAAGCTACTCAGTGATCTTTCAAAGACTTAGCAAATAGAAACACGCTGAGAAAGTGAATGCTGCTTGGTTTAATGATGTTTGATAGTGTACTGGAAGCAACACTGCTTTGTTTTTCTTAAATGAAGACTTACAGAGCAAGTAAAGGATAACTAACTCTATGAATAGCCTAAGTGTTGCAAATAGATTAAAATGTACATTTTGCCAAGAATAAAACTAAATGTGACAAAGCAAACAAAAAAATTCACACAGATACGAGCACTGAAAAAAAAAGGCAACTTCGATGGAGCAGAGATGTTTTAATCAGTTTACCAAACATCCGCAGCAAATGCTGAGATCCATAGATATATGAGGGAGGTGGTGGCTGATCACTTGGCGGATAATTCTCTGGCATCAATTTCCAGGATAAAACCTAAACATAAAACATGACATCATCGATTATGAAATCTTTATAGCATCATAAATAATTTAGTCTGTACAGAACTACAAATTGAAAGATGAAATAAGTAATACCAACAAAACCTTTTCTTGCACAGCCCTACTCTGAGGTCCACAAAACCTTTAATTATGGAATCTAGGGTAGTAACATAAAAATCTGTTACCTCATTCAATTCATTGTTTCTTCTACCTTCAAAGCCAGTAAAAACCGTGCTCCCTTCTTTGCTAGGAGTCAAAGTTATCGGTGATGACGACCCGCTATGGACAGGGGTTTCTTCAAAAGGAAGGGGAAAACAAAACAAAACAAATCAGAAATAAATGTTATTACTTGTTTTATGGAACTATAAACCACTAAATGCAACTAAGGCCTGCTGCTAAAATGTTTGAAGTCTTAAACACTGAAATTCAATAAAGGCTATCCTCTAAAATAGGCTCTCAGAAACAGAGCTCATTCAATTCTGTGGAAAAATACACTACTAAAGTACTGAGAATATTGCTTTATATTTCTCCCTTTGGCAATAAGGCCTCAGAGATAAATAATTGATACAAAAAGTAATGAATTCCCACTTCCATGATTCAATTCACAATCCACACCGCATTAAAAAAAAGAACAGAACCTTACACTTTATTTAGATCAACAAATTCAAGAGCAGAACCTACTTTTCTCCAGGTGCAGGAAGAGCTTTGGCATAGAAGCTGGGGTCTCCAGATGACGCCTCTTAGGCTGCGGGGAAGCGCTGCTCTCCGACAGCCTGTCACAGTTGGAGCTGTGGCGCGTGGAACGTCTCAGTGACTGCAGGATTTCGGGTTCAGCCTTGCGCCTTTTCGGCGTGGCCGGCTCCCCCGTGGTGGGCTGGCTGTCAGTTGACTGAGGCGTTGGGGGATTCAACAGAGGAGGACTTGGGGAAAGTTCCTCCTGATTTCTAGGAAATTAAGGCAGCTTTAAAGAACTGAAGAGCAGGGCTCTACCCACAAAAGAAATTCTTGTAGTTTCATACATCTGGTTAAACACTTATTAAGACGAGACAGTCTCCCAATAACTATTAAAGTGATGAGACCTTCTATTAAATACTATTTTTCAGAATTGTATTTATTTTCAAATAGAAGTTAAAAACAACAAACACCACATTCTCCTACATTTTCCTCAGGAGATAGCAGTATTAAACTCCTTATATCCAACCTACCTGTTAGTATTTGTTGAGTTTTCTTTGATAGGAAGAAAGAATTTTGATGAAGTCACCTTCTTAAATTGAGCTTGTTCATAAGGATAGAGCAAAATTAATGGAAGTGTGAAGTCAAAGGTTATTCTCAGCCCATCCACCATCTCTTTACATAACTCAACACTAGAGGGGAAAAAAATATGAATTTCAAAGTTGCATGTCAACATTTTTCAGCATTGTTGTACAAAATTGTCCTTTAGTACAGACTATTAACCATGTAACTACAATATGCTGATTTAATCACCAAGTAATAGGTGATTAAAAGCACACTTAAAAAAACAGTGATTGCTCTTGTTAACTTAGAAATACAATTTTTTAAAAAGCTTGCTTCATAAAGCAAAAAAAAAAATTCTATTGTATTTCTGGATTAATGTAATCTACCGTAGAGTAAATAAAGTTAGTCAGATGTTTTTTATAGAGCATTATTTTGTTTTTCAAGTTTACTATGTTGAAAAAAAAGAGGCACCTGCCAGAAGAAGTAAGTACTCAACAGACTGAATCTCTGTCTAAAAGGCATAAGCAGAATTTGACCTACAGCTGCTAAGATGGAGTTGAGTCTGTGCTTACGAGCTAGCCAGTGAACCAACAGAACTACATACATTTCCACTGGACATCAGTCTCCGGTGGTGTGCTCCAGTAATCAAAGCACTACATTTAGAGGCTCTCAGGAATTTCAGTTTTAGGCTTTTGTAAAAGACTCACAATGTTAGGTGGGGAATACATGTGCTGTTACAAAAAGAACCATGAACACCAAGTGCAGTCCACCTGCATCAACTCTCACCCTTATGAAGGTATTCCCCTCTCATGTTTCAAGTGCATATATGAGTATGGTAACAGAAATTTGATTCTGCCCAAATTACCCATGTTAGAAATTCCAAACCTCCAATTACCATTTCACACCACCTGCTAAGACCGTTGCCTTTGGTTTTTTTAAACACTACATATAAATTGGGTCAGGGGACCATCATGTGCAGAAATTCTATTAGATCCAAGGTCAGTAGTAACCTGGTCATCCAAGGTCAGTGTTAGAACAGTAAGAGCAACATAATAAAATTGTCAGCCGACTCTCTTCTGCCTAATGGATCACTGAAACTATACACATTTTCTTTATTAAAGCACTATCTTTATTGAAGAAGTTACTTTAACAATCACAGTATGTGTACAACCTTCTGTTATTGTTTTTGATATTTCATCTAACTTTTTGTTTGGAAGAGCATACTACAAAGGAGGAGAAGTATCATTAAGCTGTCAAAAAATGAGTGACTGCAATATAAACCTAGACACTCACAGAGACCAAAATATTCCAAGGAACAGCCTAATTACACATCATTGAAACGGAACACTGTAACACAAGTAAAGAAGTTCTCCTTGATAAAATGCAAGATTAGCCCCCACTGTAGACTTATATAAGGAAGCAGTCTCATCTAATGTCAAGAATCATTAACATAAGAGAACAAACACCAAAAAACGCCACACTGCAAACATGGAGGGATGGTGCATTTGTAGCATGGTAGAAGAACACACAGCTCAGCTGAGAACAGAAACTAAGATACAACCAATTTTAACAAATGGGATTGGTGTTATACAGTTTCCCTACATATTGACTCCAAGACTTAAGATCATGTCAATTAAAAAAAGAGTAAAAATTTTTAAAAAAAACAACCTGAACTAGGAGGACTTTTTAAGTGTTCCCATTAAATTTTTTATCTGTTACAAAACTTGAACCTGTTCAGCTTTATTTAAGCAGGGTATTCTCATACCAGATATGAAATTCTTCACACTGACAACAGCAATGCATTCTTCCAAATGGGTGACAATATTTAAAAGAACTTATACAATAAAACAGGATATTGATACTTTTGAATAATGACTTTTTGTAATATAGGGACTCTCTCACTCATTAACAAATTGTCAGTGTTACTGTACTACAATTATCTGTCAAATACTATAAGCCCTGGAAATACATCATGGTGTAAGCTCACAGAAGTGAACAGTCATCAAACAGAACACAGAAGGCTTCATTCTTCTTACGACAATAGTACTGGACTAGAGATTACTTACTTCTTCTCTGGTGGCACATAATGGAGATTCATATTTGCATGTGGAGTCATCTGATGGTGCCGAGATCTTTCATTGGCTGAAAAAGCAGCATTAATAGCAAAATGTTTCACATATGACTCCAGGATGGTTATTATATTTGTCTGACAAGGAAGCTTCACTAGCTGAAAAAGAAGCAACAAATTAATATCTTATATAAACAATTAAAACAAGTTAAAACAAGAGCTTGCAATACACCAGATAATTTAGTAAGTGTCTAGTGCATGAAGCTATTTCAGGACTGATTAATTTCTGCCCTCAAACTGCATTTGTGATCAACACTTTATAAACAACTAGAGCAAAAACACAGTCAGGTTAACAAGCTTCCTGCATTTCCAGGTTTAAAAAACAACCTGTATTCTAAAACACAGGTAGGTATTAGGTACTGAAACACTACACTGTTAAATATGACAAGTCACAGTTTGAGCTATAGAGAAGTCTGTCTGCTACACTCTTGGTGTTATTTCCTACACTGTCTAAGCACACCTTCAC
Organism: Pithys albifrons albifrons; assembly: GCF_047495875.1. Classification (NCBI taxonomy): domain Eukaryota; kingdom Metazoa; phylum Chordata; class Aves; order Passeriformes; family Thamnophilidae; genus Pithys; species Pithys albifrons. Next base: position 11,633,331 of record NC_092458.1, read on the forward strand.
CATGAAGTTGAAAAAAAACAGAACCTGTACACACAGCTTTTTTATACCCTCCTCCCCCTCCCATGCACATTCATTTCACAACTTTGATTTCATACCCTTTTTCTTCTATTAATATAATAACAGTCTTCCTCAAGCTTCTTTTTCAAGACTTCAGGAATTTCTATGCTTATTGCTCTTTCTTCCATGTCCCTTTTCGTATGAGTATCTTGTTCTTCTTTCTACAACAGACCAGTGCAAGAAACAATATAATGGTTGTGCTTATGAATATCAGTGAAAAAAGAATGTCAATTGTCAGAATGCAATATAATAATCAATTTTTGTCAAACAAAAATAAAATTGCATTATCCATGGAATAAATATTTGAGTGGATAATAGCCTTACTGTAAGCTTGTGAAAGCATCTGCAAATTCGTATCTTAAAACTTTTTTAAAAAAATTTACCATTCGCTTAAGTATTTCACAAAAAAAAACCCAAACCAAAAAACCAACACAGGCTTGATGCTTCCAATCACCCTCAATGTAGACTGTAGTTGTTTGATTCCACACAACTGTTTACTCTGTAATTTCTTTTTCATGTAGGAAAATGTAGAACTACAGAAAATGTAGAAATGTACAAAAGTAAATGCTTTTTCTTTAAGTTAGTCCTCTACCTTTTAATTTAATAGCAGGATTGACATGCCTGTTTCACAGTAAAATACAAGACAAAGATTCTGCTGCTATTAGGAATTGTCCACCCTGCACAGATCAGTAAATTTTTACAGCATCCACAAAAGTGGAAAATCTAGTCTGCTACATTTTCTCCACATAAGCTTTGTGAGTAGAAAGAGGAAATGAAACAAATGTGTATGTTTAGATTAATATCAAATAATTCCACAAGAATATGACATTCTGTATAATTTTCAAAATCTCAGCCGCAGTAGACACCAGGAGTAAGTAAATTATGCTTTGAATTCCAGTTAAATAACCAGCTGTGGCCTATAATGCATCTACTCCAATTTTCCCAGAGTTTCAAGTATGGATCTTTAAATTGTATTAACTTAAGGCACTCGAATATACATACCATTTCTGTCCTCTCATCTATGTCACTTTCTTCACTTTTTATTTCTTCATCTGTTCCTTCATCACTGTCATCAGAAGAACTACTTATAGCTGCATAAAAGAGATTTCACACATTTATCTCACATTATTATATTGCAGAGGTTATGACCAAACAATTTCAGGCCTCAATGCAACAAAAAACCAACCAAAAAAAATCCCCAACAAAACACCATCCCACCAAGCCCCACAACTAACTTGTTATATTTAATGACGACAAATAACTCTAATTGAGTTAAACATACAAGTATTATTTACAGCATGCTATAAACATTTCAAATACATAAGATGAGTTTATAAGAAGCATTTTTGCATCCTCTGTAACTGAAAAACACTTTTAAAAGCTCCCTACATTTCTGAACAGATCTTTTAAATTTTCACTGGACTTTAGCATTGAACAGAGGATTAACATAATAATCATTCAATCAAAAGGTCTGGATCTGTGCAGTGACAGTTTACAGAACATCAGTTAAATGCCAGACAGTGTTCCTGCTGGCTTTCCAGTTACAAAGAAAAATGCAGGAAATTAAAGATCTGTCATGAAAATGAAATCAGGCAGTCAGCTGATGAGAAGGAGACCCTTGTGCCAAGTAAACTAGGGAAAAAAATAACCTTATTGCCCCCTAAAATACAAACAAACACTAGCAGGAAAAGTGTTTTGTTTTCTAGCATCAAACACCTATTAATACTACACTAAGGAAAACAGAATTTAGCTCTGAAATCACTGATTAAAAGAGTTGCGTGGAAGAAATAGAAGGAAAAGCCTCTGGAATACAGAAAGCAAGCAGGTATCCTAACTTAATAGACGCTTAGCATGAAACACAGTGCTCACTCTTCATATGACTGCCTCTATGAATTTCAGATAGAATCATGAAAATCTCATATCATCCTAATAGCAAGTTACAGCATGCACTGCTTCCCCAGGTTAAGAAGTTAAAGGCATCACACCAGCCACCAAAGGATGAAAATAAGCTCACAGTTTTCACTGCTCTCATCATTTTCTTCAGCAGGAAGGCTTTTTAACACAGAGTCAACACCAGGCAACCTGCAACGTCTCTTCTTTCTTCCCTTTCTTCTCCTACAAAACATAAAACAGTTCACTGAAATTTGGCTATTATTTTGTTTATCCTACCTAATTCAACTACACGCAAACGCACAGGAAATATATGATTGAGTTATTTTCATCAATTAATGTTAAAATAATTTGGACATTGCTTATTTGAAAATGGACACGTTAATATCTGCACATTACCTCATACTCATGTTCTCAAGCAGATCCTCAAAGTCATGGCCACTCAATATTAGACTAATGCCTTTGGCTGGAAAACACTTCAGGTTTTTCTAAGTTATTTTACACGTGTATTTCTTTGGGAAGATGGAGATCCAATACACAGGCATTTCATGCAATAGTTAAGAATAACATAGTTATTAAGTGTTAGTCTTCTAGAGTGGTGTTTAAGACCAATACATAGGTATCCACCTTAGTATGAGAAGAGCAGCTCTTTAGAATGCACTGACTGTACTAAGTACACATCTACCACCTCCAGCATGCGCTTGGACACCCAGCTCACTTGTGGACACCTGGATGTATCTGACTGAAACTGAAAATGAATCACTCATTCATTCTGAGGCCACAAGAAATCCTTACATGCGAGCCACAGCCTTCCGCGCCAATTTACGCTGTAATCTGCGGTTTTCGTCTGTATCACGAAGAACATGATCTTCAGCTGCCCATCTATCCCAGCTAAGGAAAAGTCAAAAGAAAATTAACAATGGCTATCAATATATGCTGCTTATGATTACTAATAAGATTAAATCTACAAAGTACCCTTTTAATGTCATTCAAAAGCAACATCTATATCACAAGGTTTGCATTGTCCTGTATTCACATGGCTTCAACTCTCATGTTGCTAATCTAAAATCTCACAAGCCCTGACTTCACATGCAACAGCATTTGTAGCACCAACACATGCTACCGACCACAGTCAGACACCACACTCGTGTACTGGCCTTGATAACCAAACAATCCAGGTCTAGATTCAACAAAGCATAAAATTTATTAATGGAAACATAGGAGCCACAAGTATATGCCACAAACAGATATCCCACAAAGTTTAAACCTATGGCTATCAAATCGATTCACTGAATTTTACTTATACAGACAAATGGGTCAACATGAGCATACTGAAGAATACTAAAGGCATTCACAAATCCAAAAATACTCTTGAAAACATCAGTCCTTTGACACTCAGTGCAATGCCTGTCTTTGCAGAATAAAACAGAAGAAACGGAAGAACTGAAACCACACATACAGGTTCTTACCTTCTGTTCCAGCCGTTAAAATGGATCAGATATTCTGGAATCTTTCTGCCTTTCTCATCTTTTCCAACAACAATATCAACAATCTGAAACAAATATTGAATAGCATGTGTTAAAAATGTGAGAGAAAGTAAGGCTTCTGGTGTTCAGGGAGTTCATGCACAAACAAAGAAAGTTAAATAGAGAAAATATGGATTATACTAACTGGTCAGAAAAACTAGCTTTCTTGTTGAGTACTTTTAACATTCACCATCTTTGTTCTGTCCGCAAATATCCCATGCTTTCAAAGGGACATGTCAAACAATGCAGTAGCATAATATGGTTATGCAGATTTGGGCTACTAACAGTTTTCTTACATGTGCTGCCTCCTCAAAACTTCAAAGCAGGAGAAAACACCGTTCTCTATATACAAACCTCAGAAATGCTATGTTGAACATCACAAAATCTCAGCCACAAAACATTAAATGGCTTTGCGAATATCTGAACCTTTGTTTTCCTTCTCTTTCATGCATGTAAAATGAGCCAGTCTGAAAGTCTGCACCTCAGAAGCAAAAAATGGATCAGTGGATCATTAAGAAAAGCATCGGTACCAGCAATAACAAAGGAATCGTGCTGCTTGCACTGGAGTGGCTCTCAATAAATCATGTATCTGCAGTTTGGCTACAGTGATGTTTTAATTTGGGAGTCCAGTTTAAGAACTATTGATGGATTCAAGGGCAATTATGCTGCTTAGGATATGTGAAAATAAAGAAGGTACTATACAGTTTTTGCACTCAGGTTAGGGATAGCAACTAAAACTGTTGGGATTGTCAGAATACAGGAATACGTGTACAAGCAAAAGGGAAGCCCAAAATATTACAGGATGGTCATGTTCCTCATCAAAGATGTTTGAGAAACACAGACACACAACTAGCAAACTTGCAGCAAAAAGTATTAACTTGGTCAATAATGCAGTTGCAATACTTCCCTTTTCATCTCTCTGAGAAAAAACCCCTGCCAAATGAAAGAAAATAAAAAACAAACAAAAAACCCCAAAACAACCCACAAAAACCCACCACACTTCTGTTTGCAAGTTGGGCACAGATGATTTAGGATTGCAAAATAAACTCATAAAATAAACTCATGCGTACCACTGATATCATAAAACAAAACTGCATTTACATAAAGCTCTGTAATTACTACCATTACTCCTTAAGATCAGATCGCATTGAGTCAGTCACCTCTTTCTTACTGCCACATTTATACTCCACACGCACTGCCTGCTATCCTATTTCCGTATACTCTGCACCGGCGGTACCGCTTAAACCCTTCTGAAAGGCAGAAGGAAGGGCAGTAAACGTGGGAACGCGGGACGGGGGCTAAATCTAGCTTCGCTACGAAACTGCAGGAATGAAAACAAGATTTCAGAATTACTCTGCAGGTGTTCAGACGAGAACGGAAACTGGGAAGCGCTTCCGAGCCTTCCAAAGCCCCTTGGCGGCTCCGCTTTCTACCTGTCACGACAGCCAGGCCCCGAGGGCCCCGTGGCCGGTCACCCGCCCCTGCTCCCCAGCGTGGGGAAGGCCCAGAAGCTCCTACACGGCTGCTACACGCACCCCTCGGCCCCGGGGCTCTGTGTGCGGAGGGAGAGAGCGGAGTCCTGCCGGGGGACCGGCCTGAGCCGCCCGCAGAGAGCGATGACGAGGGGAGCAGGAGCCCGGCGGGGGTGGAATCGCCTCGCTGCGTTCCCTGCCCCGCGGTGGAGGGCGGCCCCCGCCCCGCGGCCTCTCCGCCTTTCTCTCCCCTGCCCGGGCCAGCGCCCGCTTCCCGCAACAAGTGCTGCTGCTGGCGGAGCCGCCTCCGCCTCCCCGGCCGGCCCTGCAGCCGCTTCCCGCGCCGCCTCCCCGCCCGGGGGCGCGCGCAGTGCCCGGCGGGAGCGGCACCGGGAGCGCGGGAGCGGTACCGGGAGCGGGCGGGCCGCGCGCCGGCCCCGCCCCGCGCCTCCCGCCCCGCGCGCCCGGGAGGAGGGAGTGGGAGGGAACGGGGAAAGGGGCGCGCGCGGTCGGTCACCTTGGCATCATAGAGCACTTTGGCTTTGGTGGGGTCGGGCTCGAAGCAGAGAACTCTCTCTCCCCGGTGGAACTTAAATTTCATTCCCCGCGAGGTCATTTGTTCATCATGGCGCAAAGGAGAAGAGCCCCGCCCGCTCCCGCGGGGCGGTGCCGCGCCCGGCCCGGCCCCGCCCCCGGCTGTTGCTCCGGCGGGGCCGGGCCGGGTTGGGCCGGGGGGCTGCGCCCCGGCCCCCCTGCTCTCCGTGGGGAGCGGTGCTCGCCCCCGGCCGCGGCGGGATCGGCTGTGCCGCCGTGCCCGCCCCGCCCGGCCCCCTCGCCCCGCGCGCCCCCCTCGCCCCGCGGCCACGCGAGGTGCGCGGCACGGGCGGCCGGAACCGGCCGCGGCAGGGGCGGCGGAGGGGGAAGCGGGGACGGGTCCCCCCGGGCGAGGCGGCCGCAGCCTGCCCTGGGCCGGGGCAGCCCGGGCAGCGGGAGGCCAGAGCAGGTTTTGCCGGCGGTGCCCCAGCGCCGCGGGAGCAGGGCCGGGCCTGTGCCTGTGCCCGCCTGTCGAGCCGAGTGCGGGAGGGAGTTAAGTGCACCCCGAGATAAACAGCTGTGCTCTCTGCTACTGCGGCCCCTAAACACCACCAGGCATCCCTATTCCTTACCGTGTGCCCTGTTCCCCGATAAGCAAAGAACCGCCCCTACTCCCAAGATGGCTATGTGTACATTGTAACCTCCTCCAAGGTATGCTTTCCTCTCCATTGTTCTTTTCATTGTTCTTCAAGAAAATAAACTAGAAATAGAACGTTGGATTAGCAATCTAGTTGCCTAGAGTTTGATTTATCTTTCCAATGTTCAATTGCAGATCCCATGAGCATACAAATAGTGGAAATAATACGCAGGTTTCTTGCCAGGGCACTTTATACTGCCTGATGCCTGGAAGGGCCTCCAAGGGGTTCAGCCAGGGTAACGCTGCAGTTTCCCACACGATGTCAGTAGATGCTCCCTCAGGCTGCTACAGTTTTGATGCCAGTTCTGTCCTGATTTACACAAGATCAGGACAGAGCTGGGAGCTCTGGAGTTTATTATTTGTGATTATTTAGCATTTTTGAAGTTGCCTTTCTGTAAAAGCTGTTCAGGAGGTGGATGACTCTAAACAAAGAAAGGCAACCATGTAAGTGAGTGCACAGTAGTCCAGTGCTAAGGGGAAGCAAAGTTTAAATCATCAGGGTTTTTTTCCAGCTGCTGAGGTTGAATGCAAAGCTGGAAACTGGCAGGAATGCCATGGGAAAGAATAGGGAGCTGCTAGCGTATTACCAGGTTTCCAAAGGTAAAAAGCAACAGGGGACGCCCAGAAAACAAGACTCAGGGAGTAGATGGTCCCTGGGATAGGATGGACGGAGTACTCAATTTCTTTTGAATCAAAACTTACATATTTTTGAGAGTGGGGGTGGTGGGAAAAACCTGCGAACTTGCTGCTAAGACAGCGTGGAGTGAGAGAAACCAATTCATGGAGAAGAAAGAGAGAGAGAAAATTAAGGAAATGTTCCTGAAATTGTTCAGAGCCCACTGCTGCTAAAGTTAACAAACAGGCTCCAAAAATGCATGGATGCAATGTCAATTGCAGAAAGTGTTACTGAATTTTTTTTTTAATTAAGATAAAGGAGATGGTGCTGGACACTTGCAAAATGAGGCTGCTTCCAAGGGACGACTGCACCTTAAAAATGGGAGAAAACAACAACAACAAAACAAGGCAAAGAGAACCCTCAACTTGTGCTTGTGTCCCTGCCTCCAACCTGGTCTTAAGAGTACTCATGCAAGAGGAGCCTCACACCGCTTCTGCACAAATAGCCTTACATATTTCCACACTGCCTCCTAGATTCCCCTTTTCCTTCCTCCCCACTGGTCTCCATTTGCAGGCTCTGCTTCTCGTTTTCCTCATCTCAGCCCCTCTTACTTCACTCCAGCCCACTTTCCTGGCTCCCACCTAAGCTACTCTTCAAGTCTTTTGACTCAAATTTTTATTTGGGTTTCCTAACACTTACATACAGATCTCTGCCATGGTATTTGAGATCCAGTTGTTGCCCTCCCTATCCTCTCCCTGCTCCCACACCCAAAAGGTGCCCCTGTGATCTCCCCTTATCTCCCTGAGCCACCTTGCTGTAAATGATCCTTGCCAGATCTCCCAAGGCTCCTTGTCTAGCAGGATGTTAGAAACCTGTATGTGGGCTGTGCTTAACTAAGATCCACCCACTAAGAGGGATCTTAGTTCTTCATAAACGCGGGTGTGTTTATGAAGAACTTGCCCCGCGACAGTGCTGCCCGGGCTACCCTACTTCTAGATAAAATGCAGAACGTGGAGTTTTCAAAGTTACTGACTTCTCCATAGCGAGGACTGCCAAATGACTGTGCAAAACTAAAAAAAAAAACCCAAAAAATAAAAAAGGAAAATAGTATTTGTGTGCGTGAACGTACATACTGCCCACGCAATGCTCACGATGAGTTGTACCTGCCCTGTATAGCACACAAAGGTCCAGTACCAGATATATGAGACTTAGCAAAGCGTGAGCTACAGCTCCTCACTTGTACGCAGCAAGTCCCCTACAAAGGCAAATCGGGCAGCAGAGCAGCGTCAGGCGCACCATTTGGGGTAAACCCCCCGGTGACAAGGTGGGAGTGGTGAGAGAAACCAGTGCCAGGGCTTGTTGCATAGAGCTGAGCCAGATGAGCTGAATCACCACGTACTTTGAGGACACTCCCAGGACACTGCATTTTGCCTCCAGGCAAGAAAAGCGGTTCTACAGCTCCTCTGGGAGACAGCGGCCTGAGGGAGGGGACCCCCCCGGCCCGCTGCCGAGCACCCCCTGCCAAAGCGCACCCGGCAAGGACTTGAGGGCTAATTCAGCTGGCTGAGGGACTATGTCGGCCGCCCGCCTCACTGTAGGCTCAAGCGCACGCTCACAGAGTTTTATTCAAGGACGGGTTTATTTCCAACAACGCGCTCCGCGCTGTTCGCAGAGCGGCGGCAACATGGCGGGCCCGCAAAGCCCGCCGGGAGCTGTAGTTCGGCGGCGGACGCGGGCCGGGACCGCTCCCTCGGCTCCGTCAGGGCCTCCCAAAGAGAGGATTCCTTACCCCGGCCCCTCCGCACCGTGCTCTGGGGAGCACCGGGCTCAGGCTGCCCGGGGAACAGGCCAATGCCTGCCCACAGCCTGCTCCGTGCCGATCTCTCGCTGCCCCGCTGTGTGTGACCTGTTTTACGCCCGTGTCTGCTGATCCCGGGCGCCTGGTTACACACCTGCGGCCCCACAGGAAAGGTGACAGCACCCAGAGACACACACAGTTCGTTGGGCAAGATGCAATGTGCACAACTGGGTTAGTTGCTGTTGTTTGATCTTCCCTGATTTCCGTGACTGTGCTGGGGGTCGGTGTTGGGGCGGCAGGTGAGTGTTTACCTGGGGACAGGTGTGTGTGTGTTTACCTGGGGTCAGGTGTGTGTTTGTTACCTGGTCCCCGGTCCAGCCTGCACACCTCAGCTGAGGGCAGCAGAGACAAGTGGTGCCTCCTGCAACTCCAGCAGTGTTATTATACTTAAAAATCCTAGTGAGACTTCAGCTGTATTTATGCAATCAATGATTATTTTATCTGTGCAATGAGTTTTTCTTTAAAATTCCTCCTTCATTTTTTTCAGGGTGAAAAAGACAAGCAGAAACTTTTAAGTGTTCTGAGGGTTTTTTGGCTTTAAGAGGCTCTGATCACGTTGCCAGGATTGGAATCCCTGAAGATTGTGTAACTTTATTCCTAAACTTATTCAACAGCCATTGCCTGCAAGTTCTCACGTATGTTTTGTTTGTTAGGAAACAAAATTATTTGTTTTGGTGTTGATCAGGACAAGATAATACATTATTTCTGGCAGAGCGACACTCTCCATTCTTCTTTTTTGCCCACTCATTTTTCACACATGATTATAACCAGTAGTTTTAGTATTAGGATTATAGAAATTTTCCCATTAATATTTCAGGATACTCGGAGGAAGCAGAGGACATCTACAGTGAGTGGAGAAGGAGGCAGCAGGTAGAATCAAAGCACAGCTCTCAAGAGACAATAACCCTTTAAAGACTATTAAATTGCATAACACTCTTGCTGGATTGCAGTGCAGAGAACACAACTTCAGTGTGTGCCTGCACATTTAATGAAGCAGAACCCAGTTGTCCTCTCCCTGACATTAATAAAATTAGCTGGAATAACAACATAATGCTGTTCTTGATTTTTTTACGTAATACTCAAAAAGCTCAAATGGTAAATGTTTAATAAGGAGAACATATTTCTTCAGTATCTATACAGAGATATATAAAAATACTAAACTATTTGCTTAATTTTATTAAGGCAAACCGTGTTCCTTTCAAATCTCCTAAAGTTAATCCCTGGTGTTTACACTCATTTCTGCTGTTTACATTGGATTCATAAACCTTTGATGTAAACAGAGAAAAAGATGTAGGAATGCTTCCCATGAAACCCTTCAAGAAAATCCTGACATCACTTAAATAAAGCATGTTTCCTGCTTCAATGTAATTAAATTGTGAGATCTTAAAAACAGAGAGAAGAAAGAACCCCACCCTAATATACTGTAAAGCTACAGACATCTCTGGGATACAAAAGGGCTACAGATGGGGAGATTATTGTTAGCTATAGAGGACGTTTCTTCTCATGCTCTTGTTTGGGTGTCTGTTTCAAACTGAGAGGTTTCAGCCAAAGCAATCGTTGTTCATAAGGACAAAACTACTAATCTTTGCTTGTTTGAGGATCCTCAAGGATTTCAGCAGGATGGCTGCCTTAGTGTCACAAATGTGCCTTCTGCCATCCCTGTGAAGGCAAAACCAGGTTCTTGCAACTGGGCTACATTTATAACACCAAAAAAAACAACTGAAGGACTGCTTTTTGGCCAAGTGCCATGACCTGTCTTGATCAACTCTACAAATCAATTGCTTCCCTTCCATGGACCTAAGACACAACCATTAGTATGTTTCGGGGGGTTTTTGTTGGCTCTTTCTTTTCCTGAAAAAAAAAGTTATTGGAGTGATATTATCATAGTATGAAGATGAGAGTATGTATGTTGTGCCATAGAGAATCTGAGGGAGGTGAAAAAAGGTGGTGCTTGAAGGGGAGAAGAGGGAGGCTGATGGTTCATGGTGCCTGCCAGAGTGGGCTCCATCTCCTGGTCTGGACTCTGTCTGGGACAGTACTGGCTGACATGAGCCAAATGTTTTCCAGGACACATGCTTGCAGTCAAGCATTATGGGCAATTAGCAGTCCAGTGATTAAGTTCATTTCCAGGTCCTGTTTTTTCTAATGCTGTAGTCAGAGCTTTAGAGTTCTTCAGGCAAAACCCATTATACTTCAGACCAGTAGAGATGCCTTTAATTTTAGAAGGTCTCAGGCCGGGGTTCCTTGAAGAAGCCTAAGAAGTTTCTGCTGCTGGCTGTTTTCTCTCCCACTACTGCCAGCTGTCCTGGCTTGGCTGTGTGCACAGCAAGGAGCCTGATCTGAATGTGGGTTGAGTCTTTATAGCTGTAGCAAAATCAAGCAGAAGCTTGGGCTGAAGTACTAACACCATATAGTAAATATTCTTAAAAAATAATCAAGACTTAAGTATCTCCATGTGGAGTTATTACAAAATAAAAATTACATTTGACTTCAGTGGTTTTGCCTTGGTTCCTGTCTTGTGAAATAACAATAATACTTCAAGACAGCAGGGAACTAAACTAAAACTTTCACACCTTTCTGGTTTAAATGAACCATGCAGCAATCATGGAGTGTGAAGTGATGCTGGTATCAAGGCATGAAGCCTGCAGGCATCCAGGCAGCAGGCTTTACAATCCTTGGGCCTTCACTTATATTTGCAGTTTTATCTTCAGATTTACCCTTTGGTGGCCCAAGATTCTTAGGAGACTCTGAACGCATTTATTCTGAGAGAGGCTTGGCCATGGTAATGAAGCTGCAGAAGTATTTGAGGGAGAAAAAAAGGATTAAATATTCGTAACCACAAGTAATTCTAAGGGTGCTCATTGAAGCTTTACAAATGCTCAAGCCCATCCACATAGAATAAATATAAGAAAAATAGACAAAATTTTGCTGGTTTCTGACAGGATCTATTATTATTTTATGTTTCTGTGGAGGGAGAAAGTTGTAGGGGGAAAGGTAGAAGTCAGGTACTTATACATACCACTTATCATGGAAATTAGTTGCCTGAAGTAGAAAACATACTCTGGGTATTAAGATTATGCATACTTTTCTTGGGAAAGAAATGGCTCTCTTGGAATGCAAACCTCCCTTGTTCCTGGCCTTCGCACTGTGACATCGTAAATAATGCAGTAAACTACTGCCCCAAAGTCAGGAACTTGGAAAGGAAAAACAAAACACAGACCCTGTGGCTGCCTTGGTGCCTGGAGAAGTGCTGAGCAAGGCAAGGTGTGTAAGAGGGCCTGTGCAGTTCGAGTGGGGAGGGAAGTGGGGCCACTGCAGGAGAGCCTGGTGGATGGGCATTTTGTGGGTGAGCAGAAGCAGCCAGCACCAGAGAGAGCAGAGGGCACCCCATACCCCCAGTCTGAGGGCAGAAGAAGCCATTTTCTGGATGTGTGGGGCATGGCTGGGCTGTGGACCAGCACACACCCCCTGGCTGTCGGAGAGGATCGCCCATGGTGTGAGGAACTCAGCCTTAGAATACAGCCTTTTCCATTCTGCAGTGCCCACAGCACAGAAGATTGTTTTTTGGTTTCTTCTTCTTTGGAAAGCCACTCCCTGAGTATTGATGCTTGTATTGCTCTTGATTCTCTGGTAGTTACAGGCTGCAGATGTTGATGTGGTCTGCAGAAAAGTACTCAAGTTCAAGCAGCTGCACAGGCTGAAGTGCAGGTAAAATAATTTACTTTTGGGAGAGATATTTGGATGCACACATGGCTCTTGTTTTCTTCTTTAATGTTTCCTCTGTAACCCCAGCAGTCCTGCTCTTTTTCCACACCCATTTTCTATTTCAACATTTTTTACTCTTTTCCCTCTTTCATTGTATTATTTGTTGTCCCCCACAACCTTTTGGTTTTTCTCAGGGTTTTTTTTATCACCCACCTCCTATATTTGTGGGGTGGGGAGAGATGAACTGACTCTTTTATAAAGAAATGGGGTGGCATCTCCACCTGGTATGGAAGATCAGTGACAAAATTTGCATCTGTTTTTTTCACCTAAGCCTTTTTTTCATTCCTGTTCAATTTTCCAAGTAGGAAGCTTGAGAGAACCTCCTTGAAGCTTTCTAGTAGTGCTCAGGAAAGACTCACAACAAAAGAAACTTCCACCTTGCCCACACCACAGCTTCTGGTCTCCTTTTGTACCCTTCAGCTTTCCACGTCTCCCACTCACTTGGCTGGAGTGCACATTCCCATTAATATTCTTTGGATGTAAGGGATTTTCATGATTTGGAAAGGGAAGGGTAAGTACATGCACAGGGTCAAGATTTTTCCTCCTGTAGATGTAAGAGTGTGAAGTGGCAATTAATGGAAGTCTTCGTGGTTAATACAAAAACCTGACCCTGTGCCCTTATTCAAAGAGTCAGAAAAGCTGATTTTAAGTAAGCAAATTGCACCTTCTTCTCTTTATCTACAGAATTACCTTTTGCAAGGAGAGGCATGTCCTCATGCTGCCAAACATACTGCATTATCTTCAGCTGATGTGCTGGTACAGTAAAGCCTTTCTTTTCATATGTCCATTCTTTTGCTAAGCTCTATTTTTCAGGGTCATCTTATTCCAAAGCATAAAGAAGAGACTTTAAAAAACAAATACCTGAGATAACAAGAAACAATGTGGTCTTTCATTGTGTAAGGTCACTCAGTCAACAGCTTCTGTTCCTCCCTTTGCTTCTGTACTTGTACATTGAATGAGTCTGACAAAGAAAAGTTTAAGAAGTCAAAGTATAGAGTGTCATTGAAATATGATTTATCATTCTTAAAAGGTTTAGCAGTCTCTAGTGCAACAGCACATGGACTATGCAACTTGTGGAAGGTCAATGTAAACAGTTACCAAGGTAACTTTTGGAAGATACAAATAACAATGCCTGCTATAATGCAGATGTATTTCCTTGGAGCATTCTTGACAGTTTCTCATCTGACATGACAAGAGCACTTCTGAATGAACAGACATGGCAAAATCCATAGAGGGGAAATTGTTTCTTAATCTACTTTTACTCTTTTCATTAAAGAAATAAGAGTAGAGATAAGGCCAATTTAAGAGTTTTAAATTTACATTTTCATGTGTTTATAATCTGTCTAGTAGCTTGATATTTTTCATGCTTTATTGGGCCCCTGTGCTTTAAAGTGATTTTTACTTTATGTAATTCAAAAACATTTTTTAGACATCTCGAGTTATTTAGACCCTGAGCATAAATTTCTGTACTTTAAATATTTTTGGGATATGTATTTTATTTTCTTCCTTGCTTGGATAACTCCAAAATTACTTGAGCTTGAAACTTGGCACACTGTTACTTTGGAACAGAACGTAATTTTTTTGAGTGCTTAGAAAGAAAATACTCTCTGAAACAATGAAACCCTCCATGCTCTTCCCTGCAGGACATGTATTTGCAAAGGAGTCCTTTAGTTTAGAGTGGCAGTCCTGGCTTCATGGTAAATAACTGTGAATGGCCTTTGCTATCTTCAGAGTGAGTGTCTGACTTACAGCTTTTGGAAAAATAAGTATAGGAAGGGGTGTAGTTCTGGGAACGGTTGTGTGTCTTCCCACATTTACTTCCTCTCTTCCCAAGCTGAGACAAATTCTTGTGGACAGACAATAGCCCTGTCTACAGTTATAAAATGAAGGATATTTGGCATGAGGTGTAGGTCAGAGGTAGGCTTGGGAGTCAAGGACTCAGAGTGGGGAGCAGCTGGTGTGGGAAAGAATTTGTGGAGTCAAATTGATCCCTGTGAATTATGTCCTTGTGGGAGTAAATCCCATCCTCTCAGTCCTTCCTTTGCTTCTATGCTCTGAGTGACTTGAAACCTAGTTCAGAAATATAGCGTAGAAGTTCTCCGTCCCTTCTACTCCCTCAATCCGTCCTAATTAATTTATAAGGAAGGTTATGCAAACCAGTCTGAAAATGGGAATGGAAAAATAAAGCTTTTTTCTTCCCCACTTTCTCATTGCCAGAGATTTTCTCCCATTCCTTAGAATACCACCCAACATTCAATTCACAAAATTGTTCACAATGAGCTTCCTCCAGGCTTCCCTTAATATTATTTCACTGTGTGTAAATACTACTGTGAAAAAATGACTAAGTGATGAAGACTGACTGTGCAGGCCAGTGGCTGTGTCCTCCCAGGAGGAAGGACTTGGACCTACCCCTGCTCCGGTCAAAGTTTAATTATTCACAGAGACTGAAATGTGTTAAGGGGAAAAACTGTCAGTCTAGTCCAGTGCAGCAGCTGGAGAGCGTAGCAATTCCTCAGATACGGGGAGAGGTGGGTTTAGATATCTAAAGTAGAGAAACTACCATAGCCCTGGTCTACACCACTTCAAGTTAGTGCTCTTCAATGAACTGAAAGTAACAACTCTTTTCCTCTGATAGTTCTGTGATTTTTTTCCCTAATCAAACCTAATACTTAATATTTAAACTGTTTTCCCAGTTAATGGGATTTTTTTAATCTTTATTTTGTTTTGCTTGTTTTAGATAAAAGATTTATTATTAAAAATCTAATAATATGAATGTTCCCAGTGTGTTTTATTAGTAAAATTGAGAGGGTAGTTTATGTTAATTTAAAGCAATTACTTCCTCTTGTTGTTTACTCAGGCTGTTGTTGCTGGTACATAGAAAATAAAAATGTGCTTTGATATTCTTTCAAGCCTTCAGTAATTCCTTTCTCAACATATTTATTTTGTGCTAAGTGAATGTGTCTTTGTTCTTTCTTGTCTCCTCTGCTTTCTGGTATTAGCTGGTGTGCTCTGGACTAGCCGGCCTTTCCCAGGGCAGAATGGTTCAGCTAAAAACCCCACAGTGCAATTTTGGTTTCTTACCATTTCCAAATACAACCAAACAGAGGTAATGCACCCTGAAAAGAGAAAGCTGGAAAGCTTCTCAGATGGTGGGCTTGCCTGTGTTCTTTGGTTGTTTTGCTGGAGGCTGAAAATTCAGCAAAAGACATGATTAGCCCATGGTAGAAATTTGCTATTTTGCTGGAAATTAAGGACAAGCTAAACCCAGTTCCTACTCAGCAAAGAGTATTAACACACACTGAAGTATTAGTACCTACTTCAGTGTCATAAACTGTGCCTAAATCTTTAGGGTTAAGAAAAACTTCTTTTAATAAGATAATGCTTCTTGGCTGTATTTCTTGCCAATCTATGTGCATAATTTGGAGAAATTTAGGGACAAGGTAAAAAATGGGAGAGGCATAAGTCCTAATTTATCTGGATTTACAGGAGCAATTTGATATGGGTCCATTTAATGGATTAGTTAGACCAATGATCCTCCTGATTAGCAATGGATCCTCCTGAACCATGGGAAAGAATAAAAACATTGCCTACAGGGCAAAATAAAATACAAAGGGGGAGGGGGGGTAATGGATTTTTTTCTAATTAGAAGAAAGAGAAAGCACTGAATGATTTTCCTGTAAAGGTTATTTTCATTACCTGTCTTTTTAATAATGATTAGATCTTGAGAGAAAAAAAGAGAGCTACACATTTTAAGCTTGTATTGATCTAGAGCCGCTTGAAGTTGTGGGTTAGTGAGTGGGCCAGTATAAAGTGACATTTAGATTTATGAAATTATGAGGCAACAGCATTTTAAATAATATTTGTACCTCCAGACATGGCTTTTTGTGTTTGTCTTTGAAGTGGTGCAGATACCTAAACACCCAATGCAGAAAAATAGTTTACAATCATCTGTTTGAAAAATAAGTAAGCTGATAAAATACAGTAAAGGTACTCAAGAAATGACTGCCTGGAGTTGTACTACTAATGGGTGGATGGTAGCAAGATTCATCTTCAGCAGAAGCAAGATCTTTTCCCTTGGTTCTTTCTCATAAGCCCTCAGCACAGAGATCTTCACACCAGCTCTCAGGTGATATCACTTCCATAGCATCTTCCACTGACAGCATGGATCACTGTGGGTGCTGTAGGAATAAAGGGATCTGGCATTCAAGGGAGGCCAAAACAAAAGCCGAGGAAAATAATGGAGGTCCTGGGATCACTGTTGCGACGACATGGAAGGTTCCTGCTTTGTCACATCCAAAGTCATGAGATGAACATCATCCCTGTTTATGTTCAGTGTGGTTTCTCTTTGGGGCAGAAGAACAGATGTGAGGGTAATGCCCAGACTGTAGCAGATAGGACAGTGCTGGTGATGTGGGAGCTCTTGGTATTTTGCTGCTTTCAGCCACAGGCATCTCCAGACACGGGGTCAGAACAAAGAGTCATGCTAAAAGGCACAGAAGACAGCTTGAGGGGTCATTTGCTCACTCTGCTTGAATTTGTGGGTTTTTTGTTTGCTTTGCATTTTGGTAGTAGTGGTTTTGTTTCTTTGTGCTAGATCTTCCGTGCTTTGCCATGAGGAAGTTTAATGTTGCCTGCTACATCTTGTGCTCAGCCCTCCCGTGGGATTCAGTCTCCCACAGTTCTGTGTAGTCCAGGCATAGGCATGCAAATCTGCATCTCCCTCTCCTGCCCCATTGTGCCAGCTATGTTCTGGCACCCTCAGGAATTCATCACATGCCTCATATGGCAGCAATTTTAAGAAAAAAAATCCAGGAACAGATGTTTTGTACTGGTTTGGTGTTTTTTAATTGATTAGGTCTGCTTTTGTTTTTTTAATTTCATATCCCAAAAACAATTTTCTGTGGAAAAGTGAAAGGAAGAAGGGCCTATTTTTGCTCTCTGGTAAGTTTTTGTCAGTCCTTCTTTGATCTATACTAAGGGTTGTAAAATTGGACTGAAGATAATTCAGGTTATCTGTCCACTGACGTGTCTGATGGCCCGGGATAGGTTGCTTTCTCTCATCCAGAAGTTCATGTACTAATGGATATCTTGAGCTGGAACAGAATTAGGGCATATTGGACTGGATTCCTCTGGGCTTGAGTAAGATGTGATTTCACTCATTAAAGTAAAAGAAGTCTCCAGGAATTAGAGGACAAGTCAATGTCCTAATTAAGTCAATCACAAGGAGTTTACCCCTTCAACAAAGCTATATTTAGTAGATGCCTTACTGTTAAGGGGTGAAAGGAAAAACACAGTCAGTATACAGTCAGAAACTGCTTTGCAGCCCAAGGTCAGGATGACACTTAGCAAAAACCATGAACCCAAGTGTTGCAGACCAGGCTCTAGTGAGACTGCACACATCAATATGATGTTCAAGCAAATCCCAAGTTTATTCAAAACCACAGGTATATATCACCTTAAGTGACCCCGCCCCAGGTACAGTGGTCTGACTCCAGTTGGTTGAGGCTGGAAACATGTCCTTTTAAGGTGAAAATGAAACTTGTAAGGTGGTCCTTCAGACCCACTAAAATCAGGGGCTGCAACATCCAAGTCTGGGGAAAAAGTGAAAATCTTCTTCCTCCTAGGAAAACAGAAATAGATGAGATATCTTGGAGTCAACTATCAAGAGTGTAAGATGTATTCTGCTCGTTTTCCTTGCATGTACCAGTTAAGAATTGCTGAAGAGGGCTGTCTGTCTTGGGCTGAGCTGGCAAAATGCCACCTGCTCAATACAGAGCCAAATCCTCCCTCCCCCCACCAAGAAAAGGGAAAAGGAAAAAAACCCTCCAAGATTTAAACTTAAACTAGTTATATATATTTATACAGAAAAGAGAAAATTAAAAGGAAACTACTATATAACACACACCTACACAAGTTAGAAATAACAGTAACTCCCCACTCCCCATCGAACAGAATCCCACCATTCTAGCTACCAATCAACCAAGAGAACTCAATCCCCTGACAGACAGACTCATGCAGGGAGAAAATTAAGAACAAACATTTTACTCTCCTAAGATACCATAGCAGCAAGTGGTGGTAGGGCCTGGTCCAGGAAAACAACATGGTATGTCTTTCCCAGATGAGCTGGCATGAAGAATTGAGAGAACTCCTCCTACTCTACTGTATTTATATCTCAGTTTGTGTCACATGGTATGAAATATTTCTTTGGTCGCTTAAGTCAGGTGACACCTGTCCCTCCTGATCTACATAAGACTGTCTGCTAGACTGAGGCCTGCTAAACTGAGGCCTACCAAAAGGCCTAACTAAAACTACCACAGTGGCAAACCAGAAGCCTTCAAGTCCCCAGAGGAAAAGAAGTCCTAACCCCTGGTCCAGCTTTGCTTTTGCAATGCCCAGCATCTCAGTGCCCAGGGGCATTGTGGAGGGCTGTAGGATTCATCTCCATCAAGCCTCAGACAAAGGCTGCCTTGGGAGCTTGTGACAAAACCTGCAAACCCAGGAGAGCTGGTGTTGGCTGGAATCTTCTTGGTGGGCAGTGGGGGCTGAGATGAGTCTTGGGGTCTTCTCAGATTGTGCATACTATAGAGGGAGAGATTAGAAAAGCTGAATAAACTATGAAGTGGATTATTCCAACAGACTAGAAAATTGTTCTTGCCAGTGTGTGTGGCTTGACTTCGCGAATGAAGATTTGGAAAGGGCTGTCCCCACGTGGGTGTGCCCTTCCAGCCTGTGCAGTGGATTTTAGGTGAGGCTCAGCGTGAGCAGAACTGGCCCCACCATTTCAGTCCTGAGGTTCATCTGCCACGGCCGAGCGAGCTTGGACGGTGACAGTGAAGTCCTCAGGACTAGAACCTACAGCACCCGGCATTTCCCAGGAGGTCTCCCATCCAAGTACTAATCTGGGGCTGACCCTGCTTAGCTTCCGAGGTCTGATGGGAAAATCTTGCCAGTACTGATATTAGAAAGACAGGATGTGGGGCTACAGAGAAGCTACTTGGAGTAAGTGGCTAGTTTTTATCCCATATTAATTTAGGTTTTGGCATCCAAAATATGATATTTTGCACTTAGATTTCTGTATAAACTAAATTACTTTCCATTTTTCCATTACTTTGTGGGGTTTTGTATTTCCACTTTATTTATTTATTTAAGGCACTTGTTTGTATCAGACTACTCATGCAATGTCCAAACTTCTTTGGATCATGTATACTAAGCTGTTAAACAGAATAGCCTTGGCTACCGAAAGTGGCGTAGATTTATATTTCATACATCTCTGAGAATACTAAGGTGTAGAAAAAAGTTTCTGATAAAGTTTTAAAGGATTTTTTGAAAAGGAAACACAAAAATCCTGACATGCATATAGAGCTTCATATAGACAGAGCATATTTAAGAAACATATAGTCTCTCTATAGAGCATGAACTTAAAAATGTAGACTGAGAGACATTTTACTGATCAAGTTCCAGAAAAAGTAACAGATGTGAAAAGACATGGTTATTGAAAGGCTGAAAAATTAACTCATGTTATTAGATTTTGACTGTATTTCAGTGACTAAACAAATACAGTCCTTACTCCACAGTAATACAATATGTCATTCCAACTCTAAGCATAGTCTGAGGTAAGGAAAATGCTTCTTCTGATTGTTTTGTGTTCATCTCCCACATGTTAATGATACATTGAAGTGAATCCTAAGTGTGGGCAAGGAAAAAGAGAATATGCACCCTATTTCCAATTTAAAAGAGACTATGAATTGTTACAGTTTAGTTCCAGGTAGGTACTGAAGCCTCTTCATCTCCTAACAGGCCAGCTGAGGGTACTGTGGTCTTGGGACCCTGCAGGGGATGCTGTCGCTGACTGTGGCCACTGTGGCCCACTTGGCCCTCCCAGCAGGCAGCTGCTGCCAAGCCCCCTCCTCATGCAGGAAAACAGGACCTGATGGATAACTACAGCTTTCATCTGACTTCTCTGGGACTTCTCTGCTGCACTGTTTTTCCCCTCATGCAGTAGTTAGTTTTCCTCATTACAGAAAAACTCTGTGTTCTGTTGACTTGGATGTGGTAACATGTACAAAAATGTCTTCACTCCAGCTTGGCATCGCTTTGCTGTAGCTTGGGTGCCAGGAGTTAAGTGATGTTCTGCTCTGAGTTCATACAGACAATTTCAGGGTAAAGGCACAGCACTAAACTGATTACCAGATTACATTTTATTTGTTAAATATTTACTGCCAACAGCTTACAGCCTCTCTGGAGACAGATGATTGTGTTTTCCTCCCTATTATGAAAATAAATCTCCTCTCTTCCTCAGGATGCCTTTTCAGTTTAAGCAAAATTAAGTATCTGATCTTTTGAGAGGCTTGCTGTGGTTAAATCACTAGCTATATTTCCTTTAGTAGTGATCTCGAATGAATTTTGGAAGATAAAAATTTCAGTAAACGCAGTGATTAGTCCTCTTAATTAGCAGGGCTGAATAGAGACAAAAATAACAGCTTCCAAAATATTCAGCCTCAGCCCAGCATGGTTCTGTGTTGCCTGAGGTGTCATTAAGAATGCTGTTATATTTCTAGGACCTCTGATTGTCTCTTCACAGATGATGTTATAGGACAGCAATTTTCAAATAGATGATTTCTGGTGCAAAGGCATTTCTTGTGAAGGCCTATGCAAACATTCTTCCTTATATTTGGCTTCCTCTATTAAAGAGCCAGATAAGGGGAATGAACAGCACTTCATGTTTTAATGACAGGAAAACACTCTTCTAGAACGTGACCTTTTCATATTTTCAGGTGCAGAGTGTGCCTCTGGTACTGCTGAGAACCTCTGCCCCTCTGATACATGACCTTCTTGAGAAACCCAGCTGCAGAGCTTGTGCAGGCATGTTATAGCAGCCGTGTTTGGATCCCACTACGCAGAAAACTTCATGTTGTTTGATATTTCCAGCTGAGGGTGGAAAGATCTCCTTCCAACCTGGAATGATTTCTGGGGTATTAGCTAAACATTGCCAGGTTTATGGCCAAACTGAAATGTGGAAATCATGGATTAATGCCCCTGTTGTGCAACTTCTCAGCTAATTACTTAATTCTGAGCACACAAGGGGTTCCCCTGACCATATATGTATTTTCAGAGGATACTTCAGCTGCATGGCTGTGCTTGTAAGATTGAAGCTTTGTTTTATTATGTGCTTATGCTGTAGTTTGACAAGCTGATTTAGAGTGTTTCATATCAGACACAAATTGCAAAGTGCTGGACAAACTCACTGTGCTGGTTCATACTGGTTCAAAAAAATGTAGGTAGGAGGTGTGTCTTGTCCTAGAGACTTACATAGTCTATCTGAATTCTTATTATATAAGCTATCCGTAAGGTATTACATAAAGTATAACACCTTCTTTTGGCTGAGGTATTGTTTGTCCTGCTGTGGCTGGCATAAAATCAACATACATAACATATTTTTCACTATGAATCAGCATAATGCAAAGGTGTTCACATCTGATGTCATCTGATTTGTGCTGCCAGGTGATCCAGTAGTGCAGCTTGTGCATCCATTACCATGATTTATGTTACTTTTTACAGGAGAACCTAATCCGAAGATCAGAAAACTCCCTCTGAAAGTCAGGGGGGTTTAGATCAGGTCTGTCTCTCATTTGCCTTATTTCCTCAAGGCTGAAACAGACTGGGGGGCTTAACTGGCTTTAAAAGTGTGCTTCATTTATCCAGAGACTTAATCTCATTCAGCAAAATGCTATAAAAGTGACTTTGCCACAAATAAGGAGCAGTACATTTTATATTTAACAGTGGAACATCTTAATTAATGTTTTTAATGATATATCTATGGTATTTTTTTAAAGAAATCTTCACTGTAGTTATTGACTTGTTCATACATTAATCCTGGGGAAAACAGGAAAAGAACATGTGATGTGATACTGGTTACGAGATCAGCCCAAAGGTGACCTCAGTCCAAGGCAGATAGCTGAGGCATCTAACAGTAGTATCTGCTTAAGCTACAAAAATTAGATGTAGTTTGGGATTTCAAAGACTTCAAAATATGTGAGAGTTTCAATGTGGGTTTAGTTTTCACCTGCTTAATTAGAATGCTGTGCTAGCACAGGCTTCTGCTGGTTTCTTTTCCTAGGAGCAAACCTGAATGCACTCCTAATTCTAATTGACCACAACCCCATTCCCAAAGCACACCCATGATAAAGCTTGAGACAGGAGGAAAAAATTAAAGCTGCTCACAAAGCTTTTCACAGACCTTTTCAGACCTGTAGTTTGATTCCTGAGATATACTTTGCATTCCCAAAGGTGTGCACCGGCCACACCGAGTGGGGCTGGCCTTATCAAGAAGGTCATGGAAGCCAGGAGGTTTCGCATTGCAGGTGAAACCGCATTGCCTCATCTCTCCAGGTAATCATTCACCTGCTTATACATATCCTTCTGGCTACAGACTCACTGTGTGAGACATGCTGAAGTCACAAAAAAAGGCTGAAGTTTGTAGTGGGATTAGTCAATGTTAGCAAAAAAACAGTCACCAGGGGTTTGCAGCATTTCCTATGAGTTCCTGCACCCTCTGCTTCTCTGGGACCCAGGAGCCATAGATTTGAAGGCTAGGAAGTGGAAGGGGAAAAATTAAGGCAGTTTAGGTAGTGTTATGGGCATATGGGACACACTGAAAAAGGAGATTATTGAATGATGACAGTACAGATTAAGAAAAAAAATTGACATGCACCAGGACAGGCTGGGGACTGACCTGCTGGAAAGCAGCTCTGTGGAGAAGGATGTGGGGGTCCTGGTGGACAACAAACTGTCCATAAGCCAACAGTGTGTCCTTGTGGCCAAGAAAGCCAATGATATCCTGGGGTGAATTAGGAAGACCATTGCCAGCAGGTGGAAGGAGGTGATCCTGCTCCTCTATTCAGCCCTGGTGAGGCCACATCTGGAGTGCTGTGTCCGGTTCTGGACTTCTCAGTATAAGAGACACATGGAGCTCCTGAAGTGTGTCCAGCAGAGAGCAATAAAGATGATTAAGGAACTGAAGCATCTTCCTTGTGAGGAAAGGCTGAGGGAGCTGGGCCTGCTCAGTCTTTGTAGGAGTAAACAGAGAGGAAACCTCATCCACCACTATCTAAAGGGAGGGTGTCAAGAGGATGGAGCCAGGCTCTCCTCAGTGATGCCAAGCAATAGGAAAAGGCAACAGGCAAAAACTGATGCACAGAAGTTCCTGTGAAGAACTTTTTTATGAGGAAGAACTTCTTTCTTTGCTGTTGAGGTGACTGCACAGTGGAACAGATTGCTCAGACAAGTGGAGTCTCCCTCACTGAAGATATTCGAGAATTGGCTGGACACAATCCTGTGCCATGTGTTCTGGGATGATCCTGCCTGAGCAGGGAGGTTGGACCAGATGACCCACTGTGGTCCCTCTCAAAGCCAATCTGTGATTCTGTGATTTGATTCATCTATCCTCCTTACTCCACCATTTTGTCTTTGAGATTTCTACTAGGACAAGAGTAGTTTCACCTTTTCTTTGCTGATTAGAGCCATGGAAAGCCTTAAAGATTTATTTATTTATTAACTGCAAACCCAATGCCCTGTTGTTAACCAAGCACGAAGCTGGCAATTTAGGACTGTTCAGAGGGTGACAAGGGAAAGGAAACATCAGCAGGAGGAGGAGAGTCTCCTGCTCTGAGGGTTGAGCTGGGAGATGGGCTCTGGAGCAGAGCAGAGGCGGGTGGCAGCAGTGCCAGTGGGGTATCTGGTGGAGGACCACAGTGTAGGTGAGTGTGGGGATCAGCTGAGAATGAGAGGCACATTCATGGCACTCAAAAGTGAGGTGAAGAAAGAGCAGGTGGGAGGACATGCAGAGCCCTGGGCAAGAGCAGAGAGGCAGAGCATGGTGCTGTGGGGAGATGAGATGTGGAATACATGAGCAGACAGTAACGGGAAACTGGGTGCATGAAGACCCCTGTCATGAGGCAAGAGAAAAAAATTCACAGGGGTGTTTTTAATCAAACTCACAGTAAAAAAAAAATGAGGGGATTGACAACAGAGGCAGAAATAAACAGCATAGGGACTATGTGTAAATAGAAAGCTCAGAAGAAACTTAGACAAGGAATAGTTCATTTCATAATTAAATCCGTATTGTAGACCTGTATTGACAAGGAGAAAATGGTGTCCTTGAAAGGTGCCTTCTCAAATTATGTCTCTTCAACCTCAGTAAGAAATAGGGCTAGGTCTGTTGATGCCCTACAACCATCTCTAATTTTTTTTTTTTTTTGTTTAAAAAAATATTTTTTTTCCCCAGGAGAACAAAAAGTCAGCTCAAATAGACTGAGAGAGCTTTTTTCTTTTATTATTTTGGTTTGCTTAAGGAGCTGAAAAATCACTCTAAGGCTTAGCCAGAGCAGCCACACATACTTTGTAAGCTGCAGAAGTTCCTCCCTCTTTAGGGCAGACTGAAGACAGAATAGGAGTACACACAGAGTTACTGACCAGCACTGCACCGTAACTCACTGACACAACCTGGAAATGTGCCTTATTTCCATGGCTTGGTTAAGAATTCTTCAGCACATCCTGAAGAGTGTGACAAAGTGCCCTCGTACCCATGAACTGCTGTCAGGCTGATCCTGAGGACTGCACTGAATTCTGCTGCTTATGCCAACAACAGGCGTATTTCAGCACTGCACTAACTCTTGCTTTCAGCAGGAACATCTCTGATGCTGGCAGGGGGCCAGGCGAGTGCTGTATAGGGACAGATTTGCTGACTCACATTAGCCATACGTCTTCCCACCCTGGTGAAATCCTCAGCTGACCTGTGATCAACACACAGGAAGATAGATCCATCCCCAATGCTGCAACTCAGAACTCCCCATCCTAGTTTTTACGATATTAAAATCTTCTCAGTTAGTGATGCACTGCAGGATGGGTTTATATAGCTAAAATCTAAGAGCAGAGCTCAAACTTCTTTTAAGTTTTGAAACTGAAAGCAAAATGAGTATCTAAACGTAACAGGAACAAAGAAGATTAGAATTAACAATACATCGAATTAACAATACATCAAATTAACCATTTCAATATATTGTCTGTTGGTTGGCTAGGGCTTGTTATGGTATCCCTACTCACACTGAAAATGCAAATGTTAGCTGGAAGTGAACGTGCAGACAGTTAATGGAAAGAATTGGCAGATTCTGAGTGTTCTTTCTCTTGATTCAAGATACCAAACTACTGCACATGCATATGAAGAAATACACTTGAATTTTGCTTCCCATTAACGCAGACACTAACTCACCATTTCCATTCCAAATGTTCACTTATTTTGTTTATATTTTCTCATCTTTTTTCCAGGACACATGGTTGTCCTCAGAACAAATTCTCGCTCTTAAAGCTCTGCAATGTGTTAGAACTCATTTCTCCAGCCAAAAGGACAATCTGTGTAATAATTTATATGCTTTATGACAACCTGCCAACTACTAAAAGTTGGTAAAAATCAAAGTACTCATTTGTTATTTGCTCTGTAGTCTGCTGGGAGAACAAAAATGAAAGGTCTATCAATGCCTCAAGAGGATAATTAGAACTTTTATTGCCCAGGAAATTAAAGTTTGTATTGAAACTTAGTGGATACCCTGTGCATGTGATGTTGCATCCTGTTTTAAAATAAGACAACTCTTTTTTTCTTGGTGATGGAGACTTTGCCTGGGACACAGGAATGATGTTCACCAAGAGAGCAATCAAAAGACACTGTTTCTTATCATCTGTTTGTGATCTGGTTTTCTGTCCTCACATGGCTTACTTAAGTTGGTCCAACTACACGTGTCTTGATTTTATGTGACAAGCTTTGTAATGTCCTAGTGAGATTGCAGCTGAGCCCTCCACTGCCCTGAATTTCAGACAAGGGCTGCTGTTGCAGTTAGTAGATGTAACACATCCATGAGCAGTGCAGCATCTAAAGCAGCTTCTCCAAAAGTCTCTGATTGAGAACTGATAAAACTCTGACAGGTCCAAGAAACATTTCTGAATTGCAAATGTGGCTTTGAATAAAACAGACGCATAGAGCCATTTATTTATTTATCTATGCTTAGACCATTGACATTTATTTAAGATTTGAGAATGAAGTCAGCATTATATTTATGGATGTGTGTTCAACATATTCATATAAACTTAGCTTAATATTTTAGGGACAAAGGGAGTAAAGGTAGGCAGGCACGATGCCTTGGCCTCCCGTACAGTAACTGACAGCACTAATCTTAGTCACATGCAGGTTTAATCATTGCTGTGGTTGGGATTGTTGTGATTTGGACCCAGTGTTCTCCTATGCTTTGAATGCTTTGGGAGTAAATGCTGTCTGTGTAGCTCACACTACAGAGCGTTATCCAAATAAGACATGAGCAGCAGTTCACCTCCTTTGTCTTTCTGTCTGGTTGGGACACTGTTTATAGCAAGAAGGGAGCCAGACTTGTCAGACCTATATTACCAGAATACTGCCACATCTCTGTGGTACTTCACACCAGGACTGGCTCAGCTGTCTCTGCACTGAGCACCTCTCTGCTCCTGCAATGACAGTGAAAATGGAGGGAATATGCACGGAGTTACCCCCAGGGATTTTTCAGGTGTTTCTTTTTTAATTGGTATTGGTAAGGCTTTGTATTATTCTGCTTGCAATTCTGAATGAGAGAAATTTGGTGCAGCATTGCAGAGGCATGATACAGCCTAGCTACACCAAATGCCTCTTGAGAGGCATTGTGTTGCAAGTGTGGACTGGTTGGTACAAGCTGGGAAGAGCTAGAAGTGTCCAAAGGAAAAATCCACCCATCTGGAATCAGTTGTATGAAAGCTTATAATTTCTAAATCCCTAAGTACCAGGTCCTACAGTCTGCACACACCCAAAAGAACAATTAACATTGACAGGGGAAATGGCTGCATCAAACAATCTTGAAATGAGAGCATACTTGTGTTAAATACAGATTAAATTCCAAGCTTAAAGCAGCAATCAAGTTTTTTTAATTGCTCCTTTCAGCTGTGGTTTTATAAGAAGTAGAAAATAACTGCACAAGCATTGGCTAATTTAGAAAAGTCTACTCTGAAAGGAGATATTGCAAAACATTTGGAATAATAAAACAGAGCCAGTTTTGCATTGTAACAGAAAAAAATCTAAGTTAACAAAAAAATGTCTGGCTCCAAGCCGGACCACCAAAAGAGAAACTAAAGATAGATCAACAAATATAGTTCCAGAAATTGGTTCACATCAATTTGGTTATCCTCTAAGTAAGAAAAAAAAAGGGGTGGGGGAAATTATTTAAAATTTTTGAAACATACCACTTGTGTTGCAGACCATCTTCATTAACGTCAAAGCCAAGACTCATTCGTTAGCACATACACCTTTTATGCATGGCAAGACAATTCTAATATACTTCCAAAGCTTTGCAGTAAAGTGACAGAAATTCTCCTGAAAACTCTAGATTAATCAATTTTCCTTTCATGAAGTTTACACCTTGGAATAATTGAGATGGTTTTCAGAATTTTTCTGTTTTATAGAAATTGCTGTTTTCTGAAAGAAACAACTTTTATGATGGTGAATGTTAAAATAACATCTTCAACAATGAAAACACTCAATTTGAAATACTTTTATAAAAATATGTACACAAGTGTGATCCTGAACATAGGAGGCCCATCTGTTGGAAAAATTGGAACAATTTTTTATATAGTTGGAGAAGCAGCTTCACTTTGAAGAAAATAGGTTGAGAGATTTTTTTTTACGTAATGCTGCATCCAAGGTCAGGTGGCTGAGCTTTGTTTTAGAAATGTGAAAAGTAGAAGCTGGAACTGTAAAGAACAGTACAGTGTCTTAGAGGACAAGAGACCAGACAGGGACAAAATAAACGTGAGGACAGATGCTGAGCTTCTCTTACCCACTAATGCAGCAGAGGTATTTAGAGATGGTGAAAGCATCTTCACTCAGAAGAAATTGGAATATTGAGATGTTTGGAAATCATGCAGGCTGAAAGTTATCTTTAAAGGAAATGCTGAGAAATTGCCTAGGGCCCTGACAAACCATTGAACTACACAGAACAACTGGAGGTAAAATCCAACATACATAAAAGCAAAGGAGCACACATGGAAGATAAACCATGAGTGTATCTTGGAGTGCTCTTGAGAGTTTCTACTCAGGGCATTGCCACTGAGTGCCCCAAGGAACTCCCCACCACCAAAAAAAAAAAAAAAAAGAGAGAGAGAGAGAGAAAATGAAAAATTAGTATGTCCAGAACAAAGATTGGAGTAGAAACTGCAATAAGAAATAACACAGAGAAGAAATATTCATATGCCACACTCAACAATTTAAGCCGTACAATGCATCTCTATAATTTCTGACCTGTCTCTCAGTATTGAGTGTCCTTTACTCACAAAGCATGACACACAATAAAGTCTGACAGATTTTGCTATTTCCTTACTGCTTGAAAAAGTCTTCCAAGTAAAGAGTATTTCCCATAGTTTCCTGTTGACTATGTTTTCTCCAGCCTCCTGTAGCTCCGTAGTTACAATTTCCAATGCTGACACAAAAATTTGAAAAAATCATCTTTTCTAGACATCAACTAAATTCCTTCTTCTGCCATCAACTCCTGGAGTAAGATGAGCTCAGGCAATGGTGCAGCCCTGGCACAGCCTGACTTAATTTTCTGTATCATTCCCACCAGCCCTCAGCTGCAGCTCAGCCCATTTCTCTACCAGCAGCACCAACTGTTCCAGCACCACTTTGAACTCCACAGCCCAGGAGTCACAGGGAACAGGGGTGAGGAACTGACCCTTTCTTCTGGCCAAAGCCTCTGCAGCAGGCATGACAGAGAGGCAAGGAGGGAAAGCAGGGAACCTAAAGCCAGCCCCAAACTTCACCCCTTTCCTGGAGCCCTGCGTAAGTACTCGTGTGTGGGGTGGGTGCATTTCCTACTGCCCCCAAATCCTTATAATGGACATCACACGTGAAAGTCACTAAATACTGATAACTCTCCCATCCTTAGCTATCTCAAAAGGCTCACTCCTCTTCACTGACCCACCAAGGTACCGCTGATTCTTTGACTCTAACCTGCAACAGCAGGGAGGATCAGGTAAAAGACTCTCTGAAGCTTCCTAAGGAACTCCAGCCCTCACCACTGTGCCTGAAATTGCTCTCCTTTTCACAATGGCATTTCTGTCACAGACAGGCAGGGGAGGAGAAAATGACGAATCAGAATAGGTCCTTTGATGTGCATGAAGTAATTAATAATGCCACTGTAAACCTGCGGTGCAGCTTCACAGGCGTTAAAACATGAATACAGCAGTTAATTTAATTGCCAGTAGTTTTGAGCAGAGTAAACTCACAGATGAAGCTATCCAGGGCTAACATTTTGAAGCCTTTGGATTCTTGCTTGACGAGGCCCATCATTTGCACCATTATTTTTAATCACTCTACATCGAACAGGCATGCTCAAGGCAACACCACCATCTCAAGAAAATAATTTCTGCATTTTCAAAGAGAATTAAAACGTTTCACTTTCCTGCGGCTTGCCAGGTTAAGTCACAGTGTCAGCCATCTTATTAGGACATGTCTGGCAAGTTATTCTACCTGCTTGCACAGCCAAATCTTCCCATGCCCATGCCCTTTAATACACAGGGCATGCCGTGATACCCTGCACTACACAAGCTACAGCAATAGGCAGGTTTACCTTCTTGGTCCTCTACCACTGTGATATATGAACCAGGCTATAACAAACATTTCCCAGACTTAGGAAAGCTGAGTGGCATTCACTGCCCTTTTCTTACACTCATGAGGAAACACCTCAGCCAGCCCTCCTTGCCTGTTTCTTAGTTCCAGTGATTTTGTCTTGCAAGCAGCTTCACAGAACAAGGTGTCAAGACTGAAGCTGCAGGAACACCAGGAAAAAAAGTCCCACGAAAAAAATTCAAACAAACAAAAAAAACCCACAAAAACTCAAGCGTTTCTTTGTTTCCACGCTCTGTGGAAACTTCTCATTCAGCAACTGTGGGCTGAAGAGATCAAGTGAAGCAAAAAGCCTATCTCTAAGCCCAACAGTTCGGATGCTGAGAACCAATGGGGAAACAGATGACCCAAGGTCTAGTTTTCAGCTTCTGCACTTGAGGAAGCACCCCAGATTAACTGCTTCCTCATATAAGAGGCAGGTAAAAGATGTGCTTATCCATTCCTTTCTCATCTGATTCAGAACGACTCAGATTACTTATACATTTGTGCAACACAGCGCTAGGGAACAATTTGTGCTGCTCTCAACATTAAGTGTTGTAACATTCTAAAGGTTTGTTTTCAATGATTTGAGCACTGACAAGAAACCTGCAAACACACAAACCGTGTTTTTAAATGCTTGCAAACTGACCTACAAAACATTTCATCTTAACACACTGATAATTTGTATTGTTCTCTACCTTATTTGTACTGAAAGACTCAATTTTACTCCATTTCATGTGCATGCAATCAAAATCTTGAAAATAGAAAATGCATGGTGTAGGAAACGATGCATACCAGATACCACCCCCTCTCCTCTCAGAAAGCATTTGCAATTATATCTTATTTGTTGCACATTCCAGTTACACAATGAAAGTACTTTTTGAGTCTTTATTTTTTAAGCATGCTTAGGCCCAAGAACAGTGCTCTCTGAGTTTCCTCCTTGGGCTGCATGGTTCCATAACCAGTTCCATGAAATGCCCTCAGACTGAGTGGGTCAGCCTGCTGAACTTCACCTGTCCTTTTGCTGCTCATATATTGGCCTACAGAGCACCTGCAGCAGTAACAATGCACATGTAATTTACTTTCTGGTAAGAAATCTCTGAGATATTCTGCCCAAAGCTTTTCCACTGGCCAATATCACATTAAGCCAAATAGCTAAATCTTCTCTTCCTCAATGGGAAAACAAAGGACAGGCTAGGTACCCTCAAAGTCACTCCTTTTCCCTTCAACATCACCAAATTTATTGTGCTGTTTCTGGAAAAACTCCATGATCTTACAAGTATAAACTTAGCCATTTCTCCCAGCAACGCATGTAATGGCAGTGAGATTTCCCCTATTGTCCACCAGTACTTGACAACAAAGTCACATATCTTGCTTGGGAGACTGTCAGTGAGTGAGAAAGGACAAGGAAACTGACACAGAAAAGGAAAGTTAAATGCTTCTCCACAGCACTTCAAAAAGCCTATTGCTGCAGGTCCATTACCTGTAGTCATACCAAGTGCAGAAACATACATGCCTTTTCTCACCTCCAACTGATCTTATTCTCCAGAATCCAGTGTTGCTAACATTTGTAATCCCAGCAGCTCGGTTAAGGTACTCATGTAAATGTCATTCCCCAGCTAAAAGCATTCCATTAGCACTGCATAGATCATCCATAGGAGACACGTATATGGTAGAGAACCATCTGCATGTCCAGCGGTATTTCTTCATTCCAAACACTGGTATAAATGACATCTCACTGTTATGAAGTGAGAAAACCCAACAGCAGAGACAAGGGAGGTATAGTGGAAGACACAAGCCAGAACGCCCAAGAAAAGGGTGGAAGCTTTAGGCAGAGGTGATAAAAACTCTTGGCGCATGTTACACACTTCAAGAACATGCCCTGCCTATTTATGCCAGGGACACCGACAGGGAGCACCTAGTCCAGGTGCTTTGCCACCATGTTGTCTTGCAGCTTATCAACTAAGCAGTCCCACCAACCAACACCAGCCCACTGTACTGCCTACTACCTTCATGTTACCATTTAACTGCCTGCTATTTTCATGTAACCTCATATTTGGGGGTAATATACAGCATTTATGGACACTGTGAACATCAGCAATGCAAATGGTGCTTATCATATCTGAAGCCCGTGTAAGCAATGTACCTGTTTTTAAACAACCACTTTGAAGTGGCAGTGGTGTTTTCTACACCTGTTGGTGCACGTTCAGATACAATGCTCATATTACACGGTTCAGAAAATAATTCTGAAAACTGAACGTGATCCAGGTTTAACTTGGCAATAAAAAAAGAAAAACAAGTTTTGTGGAAAGGATTTTATGGATACAAATGTTTGCAATAAAAAAAATTGAAGAAAACAGATTTTGTTTGGATGTAAACATTTCCCTGCTGCCTTGGAAATAGTGACACAGCAACACTGCACTGAGACATTGCGAAAAAGAAAAGTACTCTTTTAAAGAAAGACCCACCAAAAAATGTAAAACTACCTATTGAATTACTTCAAGTTTACAAATATAAATATGTTTCTGTTTTTTTAAATCTCCACTGCTATTTAGCTAATTGCCCAGTAAACTGCTAAAAAGCAAAGATGCCAGCTGCTTTTGACGAGAGTTCCCAGGGGAAGAAAAAAGTGCTGAACTCAGAAGATTTTATGGAGAAAAAGGTGTCTTGGTTTGAGGGAAAAAAAGCGCAAAATGTTTACCCACAAGCGGGGGAGGGGGCCTTGTCCACAATAATCACACCACTCTTTATCAAATTTAAGAAAAAAGGAATTTAATACAAGAAGGATAACTGTTCTTAACTGCTATATATAAACAGACTAGTGCAAACCGCTTCCCCAACACCACAAGAGAAAGAAAAAAAAACCCAACAACAAAACCCAGCAGGTTTTCCTCCGGGAGGAAAGTTATACTTAAGCAGTGTCAATGTCACAGCCCGGCTGGCTGCTGAGTGAGTTTTCAGTCCCTCTCCAGCGAGACAGACGAGTGGTGAGCTCTCAGATGAACTCTGTGTCTCTCGTCCCAGATGAAGGAAAAAGAAAGCTGAAAGTGGGAAACCACCACGTGTCCTGCAAAAGCAGCTGCACAGCTCTCTCTCCCGGGTCACTGCCCCAGCCGGGACGGGCAGGCCGTGACGGTGCAGGCGGTGGTGAGGCTGGACCAGAGGCCGGGACCCCAGATGCAGGAACCAGGAGAAACAGCCATGGCGAGGAGAAAAACAGCGTCTTAGCCAGAAGCCCCAGCAGTGCCAGCAGAGCAGCTTCCCTCCTCAGCAGCCACCCAGCTAAGAATGGAATAATGTCCCCAAAACCAAATAGAGACAAACCTGCCCCCACCCAAGTGATCAGCAGTTAACTACTTTTGTTAACCGCTGGCATGGGCAGTTAGTGGCAGGGAAGAGAATTTACATAATAATCCCAAACTGCAACAAAAGGTATGTCCTTTATTGGGCTGGGCTGACACATGCTGAACTTCAAGAGAGGGTAAAAGACAAACCTGAGTGCCAAGAGAGGCAAAGTAAGATCCAGCTTTATGATTTCTCCAGCTGAGTTTTCAATCTCCTCGCAGAAAGAACTATCAAAAGCATTCCATAGACATTGTGAATTGTTGCAGCCTGTTAAGCTTATGACCTAAAATGAAGTTTGATAACTTCACTAGGCAACATTTCCACAAACACCTAGGCTCTTAGAACTGAGTCACATCCTTCCCCTCAATGGTTTCAGCAGTCTTCTAGGGATTTTGATTTTACCAGAGTAGACAGAAAAACCTGTTACAAATGCCACCAGCTTCTCAGAAACACACAAGCTTTGCAGGTAGCTGGGGAGCTTCCTGTGTGCACTGTCCAGCCAAACTGAGACACGTACTGACTTTCTTCATGGTAGACCAAACTTGGCAGAACTACCTGCATGGGGGTGAAAACCTCTGTACATGCAGGCAGCCTGGTCTGATACTGCCTGATCCCACAGCTGGCCCTCAGAACAGCTGTGCTCACCAGATTTTTATAAAGATAACCATGTTATAACCAAGTTCATAAATTAGAGGATCTCATCAGTGATCAGAAGTAATGATTTTGCTCAACTGCAGATGTAACAGGCTACTCCACAGGCAAAATATTCTGCAGTCATCTTACCTTTAAAGACACATCATTATGACCAATGTCCTTGTGTTTTCAAGATGCTTCAAGTATCTCTAACTGAACTGCTGCACACAGGTGGAAGTTAGAAATCACATTAATTTCACTCCATCTTTGCTGAAGTTCAACTCTAAACTCCCCAGGTATGTCAGCTTGGATAAAGACATATTTTAGTCTCAATCCTATGTTGCAACACATCTTGGGCTGTCAAGAGTCACACTGCACTGGTTATAATTTGTTCTTTGCACTAACAATGCATTTGAATCCAGCACAGGAAAAATCACTTCTGTGAAAAAGAATCCTATCCTGCTAGAATATCTGAAATTACTCCCCAAAATTACGTACTACTTAATTCTAGTCAACTGAGAGAAAACTGTTTTTCCATAAGATGCTGATCCTCCCAAACAAATTCCCATGCATTTTACAAGTATTCCCAACAGGAAATTCCATGTCTTGGTGAAAAGCTTTGCTGCAGCTTTGCAAAATTCCTCAAAATTTTTTGAGCAGAGCATAGGAAATTGCAGCAACAACAAAGACATTTCCCCGTGCTATGAAATAGGGCTTACAGAAATATATATAAAAAAACCCAACTCCTTTGTATCACTGGTTTCCACTGCAGATCACAGGTACTGAAAGAGTAACAGAATCATGGTTCATTTCCTAAGCCTCTCTCCAAGTGTGTGCTCTCTGTTCACACAACTGTGAGTTGAAGAGTTATCCTCGGTGTCTGCTTTTAGACAGCAGCACCTTCAGAATCTCCATGCTGCCTGCTGTATTGTTTAGATGACAGCAAGTTTAGCCTATAATCCCCAAAAATCTACTCATAAATCAGAGGTGAACAGAAGAGATGCACTTTTGCACCACCCTTTCAATTAGCCATCACACTGAGTCAACAAGTGCAGGACATCAGGAGCTGTAAAGGTACAATTCACTCGGTGTCAAGCACATAAGCCAACCCATGCAGTAACTAACTGTTGAAATTTGAAGAAACCCATTGAAGTCCAACAATTTTAATGAGAAACTAATGTACAAGGAAGTTTCATGCTGAAGATAAGAGCACAGCAATACTGTTGCACATGGGCAACAATAAACCCCGAAGAAAGAATGCACAATTACCAGTGAAATTACTGTGTGGCTCAAAGAGAGTGATGAAGGAAAAAAAAGGGGGCGGTGGGGGGCAGGGAGGTCTCACATGTTGTAAAAACAGCACTGTTAAAAATGTGAAAGCCAAGTTTCTTTATGAGAGCAAGCAGCAAGTTTAAAGCTGCCACGGACAAGTGCAAGGCAGAGCTCTGGCAACTGTCTACAGCAGACACAGAAGACAGGGTGGTCCAATCCAGCACCAGTAGCAACCAAGAAACTGGGAGGTTTCAGTGCCAGGAAGAGCACCAGACTTTATGAGGGCTGGAGAGAGTAACAAAAAACCCAAAAAATTCTTGGCAGGATTCAGCAAAGAACATTCGGAAGTGTTTCAGACTCCAGCTGGGTATGCTACTCCCAAATAGGACACAGAAACTAGAACTGTTGCTGCTTTGCTGCTCTGAGTCAGTAGTTTAAGATCCACACTTGTACAATTCATCAGGGAGACAGGAGAGACCAGTATTTGCTCATCCTTCCTCACTACAC
Organism: Pithys albifrons albifrons; assembly: GCF_047495875.1. Taxonomy (NCBI): domain Eukaryota; kingdom Metazoa; phylum Chordata; class Aves; order Passeriformes; family Thamnophilidae; genus Pithys; species Pithys albifrons. The sequence continues at coordinate 11,669,210 of NC_092458.1, forward strand.
ATCCCCGTCTTTCCCACATCTCTCCCCAAATCCTGCTATTACTACACCACTTCCTCAGGAGGAGATGCCTGCAACAATGCAGCAGGCATGTACTTCATGTAGCAATCATGGTAACAAATGCAGCATGGACCAGGAAGTAACCAAGTTCTGATTTCTTCAAAAAACAAGACAAGTGAAAAATGGCACAAATGATCTGATAATTAAGCTTAAGCCCCTTCTCAAAAATTAAAAGTACTTTTGTAACTCCTAATTTCATCTGTAAAAGTGCTCTATGTTCTACTGTATTGAATACAGCAATCTCAGCATTCACTGGATCAGTTTGTTTGCAGGCCATTAAAATATTGGTATTTTAGTATAGTAGCTATTTCATTTTCAGACAGATCAGGGACTAGCACCTATCCCTGTCTCAAAAACTGGAAGATGGGTAAGCTACAACAACTACAGATATTAAGTCTTTATACAAAATATTGGAAGAAAATTTCAGTGGCTGAATTGTTTTCTCCTAATAGTTAAAACCTGGTTGTAGTAACTGAAAATCAGATTATTTTGCAAAAAGGTCAGACGATGGAAAAAAGTGATTACAAAACAGCAGTAGCAACACAAGAACAAAGGAGGAAAAAAACCACTAAGATTAAGAACAGCATTTGAATATAAAAATTTATTTAGGTGAAGTCACAAACAGTTTGATATCAATTTACAAACACTTCATGTTATGCATGTTATTGAACTATTGAGAAAGGTAAAGGAGAGGAGATAATGGCAGCTTTTTCCTGAAACAACTAAAGGCAAACCCTTACCATCATGTGCGTTACTGGATCATAGTATTACCTTGACCATAACCCCTAGTATGCAAGGAAAAAGGAAAAGAAAACAAAACACTGAGATGCAGAACAATTAAACCGAGAACCAGTGAACAGGATTTTCATGAGCACCAGACTACAAAGCTGTAGTCTGATGGTCAGGATCTTAAATTGTACAAGGATAAAAACAGAATTATAATTTAAGTCAATGACTGTAGTTGATGAATTTTTTAATGCACAGTTGAGCTATCTGGCAAAGACAGCAATGGTTAACACATTTTTTAGAGAACAATGGAGAGGTAATACTGAGCCTCACAGAATAATTCTGTTGACAACCTGAGTTATTATAGCAAGTGTATGATACTGTTTTGAGTCAAATACACATTAATGTTGTAAATATTCTCAATGAAATGGCAAAAATAACAGCTGTAACAAGACAAATTATGATTTTTTTTAAACAAATATAATACATAGGGTTTTGAAGTGTCCGGTTGTAATCTGCAAAGATCCAGGATTGCACACAAGTTTGGTCAAATGAGAAGGTTTAATCTGCACATTAAATTAGCTTATACTTTCATAGTAGTATTTTAGGGCAGGGTTCTCCTCCAGGAGACTGTTCCTGACCTCCTTCAACCAATGTTCAATTTATTCACTTTCCTGAATCTTTGCCCTCTTTGGATAGTCTGTGACAAGTGCTGCGCTGCAGGAATTCCTGTTTTCCAGCAAACTGGCTTGTTTTGCAGGTTTGTAGTCCATTGTTACAATTGCTGATTGGGTAAAATGAATTTCCTACGTCTTCTCTAGCACAGCTTGCAACGCAACAGAAGCAGAGGTAAAAGAATGCACTAGAATACCAGAGCTCCACTTAAACACCAACGGAGTCAGGCTGTTGGCACCAATAAGAAATTCTGTATTTAACAAATCTGCAAATATTTAAGATCCAAAGTTAGTCAGTGTTATAAATAAACTCACCCACTTAGTCTGACTGTCATCCCAATTGGCCACCTGTTTTCATGGAGTCTGGGGAAAAAAAGAGAATTGTCTGAAGTTATACATACAGACATAAATTTGCAGGAATGAATCTCAGCTATCCTACATACATGCCAATTATCACAATCAAACCAAAAGAGTTTCCCACTCTGTTCTTTCCATGTAAAACAAAGTTATAGCTCTTCACCAGTGCCTTGGAAAGGACAGCTAGCTTCAGACATTGTTTATATTGATTTTGTTTTTACTGCTCAACCATCTGTGGAAATGCAGAACCAGATATACAGGCACTGAACTATATGACACAGAAATTCCAGCCTTTGACTGAAAGGAGAAATGGAACTCAGTCATGCTGCCTAACGCTATCCCTTGAAATGACAAACTCAACATCAGTTCAAACCAACCATTTGAAAAAGGTTTTTGTAAAACATCCCTTCCTCTTGACAGCACAAATGTTGAAAAGCTTAGGTTCTGGCCAAGGTCCTAAGTCCATAAAAGGTTATTCTCTCCCATTTTAATTCTCCAGTTCTTTTGCCCAAGTGTGATGTCGTGTCTTATTTTGCTGAAGTAGTTTTACACAACAAAATTAGAGCTTGCAAGGCACTGGGGAGGTCTGGGGGAAACACGCAGGTCACTTACAAGGAAACATTTTCTTGCTGCTCCCTTGCCAGTGATAAAATCGTGTTTTATCCTAGGCCTCATCTACATTTAACAGCTGCTTAAACCCTTGTTTCAGTTAAGAACATTTTTAAACAGTTATAAGAGACTATGTGCTACCAATTAAAAACTGCTCTAATAATAGAAAAGTGGTTGAAACCACATTGAACAATTGCACAACTTTTACTTTTTCATTGTGCTGCTAAAGCACTACTCTTTTTACAAACATTAAACTTCCAGTATTTTGTAAGTCAGTTAAATATTTTTCCTTTACACACTTTCTGGGGGAAAAAATATGTATCAATGCCACTGTTAAAAATCAGCTGGGAAGTTTCCAGGAAATCAAAGGGGATTGAGACCTCTGGTGCCTCAGCCAGCAACAAAGCAAAGCTCTACACTGCCAGACCAGCTACTGTGGAAGTTACAAGAGTGGTTAACATGACAAGCTGAGGGTCCAGTCTCAGATATTGAAAGCTATAAGCCATTGCCCATCTGGTGCTCAACTGAGATCTGTGGAAGAACAAGAACTGAGCTGTTCTCGAGAGTGGAGAAATATACATGACACAGCAGAAAAGCTGCAGAAACAGACAGCATCAACCACAGAAGGCTCAAGGCCAACAGGCCTGGGTTTATCTATATTACTGTGTGGTGTCTGCTCCCTTTCTTTGCCAGAATTGGTCTAGCAAAGTAATTTTTATGGGTATTAAAAGAGAGGACACACCAAACACATCCAGATGACCCGAAAAAGGATCCTACCTCCCCAGATCAGGCTAACTAAGTCAAACAACTGAGCTACTCTATGCTGGCAATCCCAGGAAGCATAGCATCTGATAAGCTAGCAAAAATTCTTCAAGAATGCAAAGGTTCTTCCTATAGTCCTAAAAATTTGATTAGAAATAAATATATTCAGTATTACAGAATCTCTGTGCTACCATTCAGCTGGCATACAACTCAGGATTCAGCATTTTCTGTGCTAGGGATTTGGCAGACTACAGCTACCAGTGTAAGAGAAGCAGCACAACCCCTAATATAGGCAGGCAGCCCTTTGTGGCTGGAGCTCGGTGTCACGCCTCAAGCAGGAGAAAGGGTAGACCTGTCTGTGTATACCCGGGGTTATGCCAATTCAGTGATGTCTATACTCAAAGCAAAAAAAAGTATACAAATTCCTCCCCAGTTGCCCTTATCACTCTCCCCATCTTTTCCCACAAAACAGGTTATAACTTGTGGATTAAATCTACCGAGTCCCAAACCAAGTTTAATCTTCAATTCACGGTAAATTTGCAAGCTGCAGCCATTCATATTGAATTTTATCTTTATTCACATCAGTTTTGCTGCCCTCCCACACAGCCTGCAACTACCCACATGCTCCCATAGTAACAGGAAAGTCTGTACTCTTTGTCTTACATACGGATAACTGTACTGCTGAGAAAGTTCGTATTTTTAAAGACAACTCAGAGGAAAAAAAACACAAACCATCTTTCTTCTAATGTCTTCAGGAAAATGAAATTATGTATCAGGGAGGGGAATGTGTAAGGTTTCCATTTTCTAGTGGACAGAGCATTAAATGCTACAAACAATTATTTGCCCAGTCTCCATCAACGCCCACACCTCCCCCGGTGGCCAGCAGGGCACCCGTGACACCATGTCCCCATGATCAGTAGGAACGAAGGGTCACTGCCGTGAGACGGGAGCCGCCGACCAAGGCAAGGGCACCCAAGTGCCCCTTCCTCCTCTTCCCCTCCGAGGGGGCACCGCGCCCAGCCAGCGGAGCGGGCAAACACGCGGCCATCGGCTCATCACACCTGGCTTTTCTCCTCCTTCTTCGGGCTCTGTGCCGTCGGGGGCGGCGGGGCCGGCGAGGGCTGTGTCTCGCCCTCACCACGCAGTCGTCTAGGGACAAGTGACTTGAGGGGCGCCATCCACTTCATCCACAGGTCCAGGTCGACATCACCCCAGGGCAGAGAGGGGTTCTTGGCTGCCCGCCGCCGGAAGTCCTCATCGTAGTTCATCCAGGACGTGCCACCGTAGGTGGCGTGCAGCTTTCGGATGGTGTCCAGGTACTTGAACATGGCTCCGCAGCGCGCCGGGTGCTTCTCGCACAGCACGCTGGCGTACACCAGGAAGGCAGAGACCCACTGGTCCAGCGTGTCCCCCGGGCGCGGGCCGTGCTCAGGGGCCAGCTCTGTGTGGAGCAAGGAAAAGAGGTCAATGAACTCCCCCCGCCAGATCCGCTCCTTGGTGGCCTTGGCCAGTTTGTAGCCAAGAGGCCGCCGCAGCCCCACGTAGGGGGTGGCCGGCTCCGCCGCCGCCGCCTCGCCCTGCCCCGCCGCCGTCGCCGCTGCCGCAGCCGCCGGGGCCCCGGCCGGGCCGCTGGCCGCGCCGCTCGCCGCTGCCGCCGCCGCCGCCTCGGCGCAAGGGCTGGCGGCCGCCGCCGCCGCCGCCGCCGCCCCCAGCGCGGCCTGCCGCTCCAGCCAGCGCGGGTTCACGTAGACGGTCCGCAGGCGCGGCGCGGCCCCCGCCGCCGCCGCTGCCCGCGCCGAGCCCTCGGCGCCAGGCTGGAGGCGCAGCACGGCCAGGGCGCCGGGCGCACCCGCGGGCAAGTCGCTGCCGTCCCGCCGCGGGGCCGGCTGGGCCGCCGCCGGCACCTGCAGCAGCGACGGCGCCGCCCAGGGCGGGGAGCCGCCTCTAGGCCCGGCCGCCGCCGCCAGCGCCTCTAGGCCCGGGAGGCCGAGCCGCGAGCCGGGCGCCACCGGGCCGAGCACCCATCGGGTCTCGGCGATGCCGGCGCGGTCCCGGGGGCTCCGCGACCTCCCCTCCTCCCGGCGGCCCGCGAGCGCCGTCCCCAACGTCAGCGGGGCCGCGGGTCCGACCCGGCGGCGGCGGCGGCTCCGCCGCCTCCCACGTGGCATCGGCGCAGCGGCTCCGGGCGGCGCGCGCGGCCCGGGGCGGGGCCAGAACGGGGCGGGGCATGGACACGAAGCTCCGCCCCCGCCCGCCCCGGCCCCGGCCCCGCCCCCGGGATGTTCCAGGGAATTGTGCGGGCTGGCACTGAAGGGCACTGCTGCCGTCTCAGAATCTAGACAGCGTTCCAGGTCTGTTGAATGCTGCGTAAAAGCAAATAATCACTTTTCTCATTGTATTGACTATGCTTCTGTTGATGCAGCCCAGGATTCTCTTAGCCTTCATTCTCGAAAGGGCTCCCTTCTGGATCAGGTTCGGTTTATTGACCATCAGGGTATCTGGGCTCATTCCCAGAAGAGCTGCTCCCCAGAGCAAAGAAATGTGTGGAGTTAGTCCACACCAAGTGCCATGTCCCCACTGACTTTCCTAAGATCCCTGTTTTCACGTTCATCTGGCCAATCTAGGGCCCTCTGAATGGCAGCCCTTCCCTGGAGCTTATGTTGCCTACAGGCCTTAATTTAATGTTGTCCACAAACTGGATTAAAGTGCACTCCATGTCCTCTCCAGTCTATTGATATGAAACAGGACAGACTTATGAAGAACTTCACTTGTAACCAACTTCCCTGTAGAGTATGAACCATTACTCACTATGATCCAATCAGTTTTTCTCTGTCTCAAGAAGGAAGCTGAGGGAGATTGTGCCAAAAGCCTCCCATCCTTCCTGCTCTCCCATCATCCATGGATCAAGGCAGGTGATCAGGTTGGTCATGTATGATTTGCCCTTGGTAAATCTATGCTGGGTCTTTCCAGTCACCTTTTCCTCCTGTATATGCCCAGAAATGTCTTCCAGGTGAACTTATGTTTGTGATTTTCCCAAAGTGAAGCCACCAGTCTGTAGCTCCTTGGATAGTCCTTGCTCTTTTTGAAGACAGGTGCAACATTTAGCCTTTTTCAAGCCATTAGGTACCTCTCCAAATCTCTATGACCTTTCAAACATAAAAAGTGGCCTTGCAGTGACATCATCCAGCTCCCTGAGCATCCTTAGATGCATCCCAGCTGGCTCCCCAGATATCGATGGGCATTCTCGAGAGCAGATCCGTGACTTGGTCCTTTTCTGTTATTGCCAAATTTTTCACCTTGAGGCACAAAGAGCTGGGAGACTATTGGTGAAGATCAAGGCAATGAATACATATTCTACATGAGTAGAATTATGGAATTCTACATGAGTAGAATTATGGAATAATTTAGATTGGAAAGACCCTCAAGATCACCAAGTTCAGCTGTAAACCTAACACTGCCAATGCCACCACTAAACCCTGTCTCTAAGTGCCACGTCTTCAGGTCTTTTAAACACCTCCAGGGATAGTGACTACACACTTCCTTGGGCAGCCTGTTCCAGTGCTTGACAACACTTTTCATGAATAAATGTTAGTCATTCATATTTCTGAATTTTTAATGCATTATAGACCTGTATAGCTCTTGTTCACTTTCAGAAATACAGATTTGAAAAGCTGAGAGGTGATCATTCATGTTGCAGCAAGTCAGCTGACTGCAGCATAAGGTGGTGATGGGCAGTCAGATTTAAGCTTTCACTATAAAAACCCCACAAACAACAAACATGCAAACTGTTAGGACAGCCTTTCTAGCTCCAGAATTTAGCACATCCAAAGTCTGTATTGCTACCTTAGGTCTAGGAAGGACTGCAGAGTTTCTTGACTGCTGTTGCAAAGTTATGGTTGCAATGACAGGTGTTACACAAAGTTTTGCTTTGGAAGAGACAGGCTGATGACCAATAGCAGGTCAACTACTACCAACTCACTATTTCTCTGCAGATATGGCTGCACAGTTGGTATCTTGTGTCTGGAAGTTACTGCTAAAGTTTGAGGACTAGGACTGTCTTTTTGTCCTGTGCCTGTACCATTCCCACTAGAGCTCCTGTGCCTAACTGCAGGGTGGTGCTGCCAGGTCTTACAATAACATAGTTCATAGTGAAAATGAACAGAAATTTAAAAAAAGAATCGGTAAGTTTTTTTAGTGCTGTTTCCCTTGAAAGATGCAGACAGCAGCTGGGACAGGTAGTGAAGTTGTCTACATGAAGCATTTATATACATATGCTCTTTGAATTGCAGCTGTGATGCTCCAGGTCTCTGCCTCGTGAAAACTATCAATTTTTCATGGGGGCTTTCATGAGGAAATCCAGCTGAGCAGTAGTAATGCCTGGACTGAAGCAAGTGGAAATAAGTATGCTTTGCTCCCACTTCGTTTAGAGCAGTTACGCGTGAGGTGACATATGCTTCTAACTATGCACTTACCTGATTGTGTTGTCCTTTCACAGGCTGCGTGTGCAATGTGTAAAGATCTGAGTTGGATGTTTGTCCGCTGGCACCTGGCTGTTCCCAAGAGTATCAGCTCTTCAAAGAGGGCAGTGTAGCTCACAGAGAATGGCAGAAACTGTTTCTGGTGGCTTTTGGAAGCATATGTGATTTTCCTCTGTACTCCTCAAGTAAAGAGCTCCTGATAACTCTGAATTTCTCCGTTTGCCTTTTTCCTCGTGTCTTCCTGTCCCTTTATGGTCCTATGATATGTAGAGGACAAAAAAAAATGATTACTTGAAGCCACACATCTGTATAGTTGTATTGCAGATGTGTCTCTCAACCAAATTGCTACTATGGGCACAGAACTGCAGAAACAGACATGGATCATTGTTTTTTGCTTCAGACCTTCTTTTTAGTCTCAAGCATGAGACCTTATTGAAGGCATTAATGAGGAGGAAAAAATGAAGCTTTAAACAGAAACAGCTGCAACCTTAGCTGTGGAGGAACATAGAATTAGGCAATAGTACAGTTTATTGAAATAAGAGGGAAAGCTAATTTGCAGACAAAAAAATCCTTTTGGAAACATTACCTAAAATCAGAACACTTACCTTTGAAATTGGATAGACTCGCGTGCTGTTGCTCTTTATGAACCTTAAAAAAAGCTAAAACGGAATTGTCTGCTCCCCCTATTGATGAAAACAGAAAATGCTGCCACAGAGCATTTACCTGTACAGGCTCCAGGATGTCAGGGAGAATAACATAACCCTGCACTAGGGTTTGAGGAGAAAATGCAGCATGAGAGGAAAATACCCATTTTGTTGTGCTCAAGCACTTTTTTTTTTTTTTCAAAATAGCCTGTCTTTTTCTAAGGCAATTTTCTAAAAGTTGCCTGCGACAGTTCTGGGGAGACCGTGGAGCTGGTGAGTTTTCAAGTCAAAAGAAGGATGCTTAGGCTCCATGGAGGCAGTTGTCTAACGGTGAGTTTGTCTGAGACAGCGAGTATTCAAGACAGCGAATATTCAGGAGTTTTTAGTAGTCTGTCTTTAGGCATTTTCCACTCCCTCTCTAAATAAAAGTATGGGTATGGGTATGGAAGAAAAACAGGATTTGGTTTTGTGTTTGGCTTTTGATTTCAAAAACGGCTGTAGTCTTCACTGACAAAAGAACAACAGAACTGAACACACCCATAATGGTTACTTAATAAAGTTGAAACAAAGTAAACGCTGCTGTGGAGGGTCCAGGAAGAACCTGACAAGCATTGCTGTTGAACTGCTTCCTGTGAGGGGAGGACTCTTAAGATTCCCAGTTGGAGAGTGGGTAGAAGTCAGATTCTAAGGCCGAGGGACTGTTTCCTTCACTCCAGGTGAGGAAGGAGCTGGCTGGGGCTGCCTTCATGGAGCTGCATGTTATTGTTCCTCTGTATGCATTCTGTTTCTGCATTTATTTAGTTTTGCCTTTCCCAAGTTTGTTCTCTTTTTCTGGTAAAAGTTTCGTTGCCTATCCTTGGAGAGAGAGAAGAGAAAGTCTCACTGGAGGACGCAACATGTTTAGTCCCTTGTTCTGAGGAGGCTTAGCTTCAGTGGTCACACTCTCTTTTTTTTCTGCTGCTGTGAGGTCCTCAGCAGAAGATTTACAGGTCTTGGGTGACCCAGACTGCCTGTGGAACTCACGACCATGTGTTCTCAAAAGTAGGTGTTTTGTCATGGGATGGAAAGAGAGACATGGCCAGAACATAATTACTGGTCGAGCTCCGCTGTAGAGCCCATCCCGTGTGCTGCACAGTGCGAGCACCCTGCCTCCCGCTGGAATTTTTTCCTGAAGACCTCAGCTCTCTCCGACACAGCCGGGGCAGACGCGGGGGTCGCATAACCTGCAGCCCAGGCAGGAAGGGGCTCAGAAGAGTAAGACCGGGGCTTTCCTCGGCTGCGCCTCTGGAACGATAGCTCCGAAAACCATCTGTCCCTCACTACTCCATCCCTCCCCAAAACACAACCACGTCGTGCCACTGTGGCAGCGCCTGGGATCCACAGCCCCGGTGCCGGCGCAGCCCAGCGGCTCTGCCGCCCCTGCGCTCCCGGCGGGGCGTCCCGCGGCGGCACCGGGGTGCGGGCGACACCGGGACCGGCTCTCCCCGCCCCGGGAGGGGCAGACGGACCCCGCCAGCCCTGGACCTTACGCCGTGCCTGTGTGGGGTGGGCGGCCCGCGGCTCCCGCGCACATCGCGGCCGGGGGGGGAGTGACTCTGGCAGCCTGCGGCGAGCCCAGATAAAAGCTCCGCTGCTGCCGTCTCCCCTCCCCTTTTCTCTCGTAACTTTTTTTTTCCCTCCCTCTCCCTCTCAGCAAAGTGACCGCGGCGGCAGCCCCGGAGCAGCCCCAGCGCCGGACGCCGCCATGAGCCCCGCGGTGCCACCGTCGGGCCGCGCCGCCGGGGGCTGATCCTGGGAGTGAGGGACGCCCCGAGAGCCCCTCCGCGGCGGGGGCTGGAAGCAGAGGCAGCGAGAGCCCCGGCGGGACCCCCGGGCACCCCGCCGTGCACGGGGCAGCGCCCGCCGCGATGTCGGCGCAGAGCCTGCTGAGCAGCGTCTTCTCCTGCTCCTCCCCGGCCGCCGCCGCCCCCGCCGCCGCCAAGAGCCTTTCTAAGCGGAGGCTCCGCCAGACGCGCAGCCTCGACCCCGCCATCATCGGCGGCGGCCGGGAGGACGGCGAGAGCGCGGGGCGGGCGCCGCGGGCGCGGGGTGCCGGCAGCCCCCCAGGGGAGCGCCGCGGTCCTCGGGGCGCCCCGCCGCCCCTCGGCGCCTCCTTCTCCACCCCCAGCACCCCGCTGGAGCGGTCGCCGCCGGGCAGCGCGCTCTTCGACGAGGAGAGCCTCCGCGGAAAGCGGAGCCCGGGCTGCGAGCTGCCCTTCCTATCGCGCACGCCCTCGGCCCTGGCGCTGAGCGGCCCCGCCAACAGCATCTTCTCCTCGCCCCGGCGCTGGCTGCAGCAGAGGAAGGGGCAGCCCTCGCCGCCTGAGCCTCGCCCCGCCGCCTACGTCGTGTGGAAGTCCGAGGTAGGCACGCCCGCCCCCGGGGGACGGGCACCCGTCGCGCCGCCCTCGCCGTGCGCCGCCACAGCCCGCCCGTCCCGGCGGGGCAGCCCCGAGGGGCAACAGCAGCGCCTGCCCGGTGGTGGGGGCACGGCGAGATGGGGCTCCACGCGTCGGGGCCGCTGTGGGTGTCAGTGCCGAGAGCCGGCATCCACGGCGATGGAGGGGTGGATATTCGAGGTTCCCTCGACGGGCGCAATGTATAGCCTGTCCCAGGCCTGTAAAACCTTCAACTCCCAGTTTCACACCTCTTAAACTGAAGTATGTGATGCCTTCTGAAAAGATAGACAAATTATTTTTAATGTGCACACCCAGCAAGCTGTGATTTATTTGACAACACATGTGTCAAAACCACATGAGGAGCGATTGTATTCCAAGACAAATCCAACTTTGCAATGCAAATATTTATTCGTTTAACTTGGATGTCGTCGATGTTGGGCTGCAGATACCATACCATGTGGATGAATGTATTCAAAGAATGTGGCATTGTTTCTTGGTAGCAATTACTCTGCAAATTGGTTATGCAGAGCCCTTTATAGCAGGAGAAGAAATTTTTTTGTTTAAGAAGTTCTCCGCCCTGTCCATGGTGATGAGGTTTCTTGGTTAACTGTTTAGTAGTGCGTCCTAGAGCACTGGTATCAGAAGGCAGCCTTTTTCTTTCCATTTCCAAAGGTATAGTAATAACTAGATCCATCAATAAGACGGCCCCATTGTTTTAGTGGGATGCGGAAGCCATTGAAAAATTGTTACCTTACACAGTGATTTGGCATCCACAGCCAAACTAGGCACCATGATGACACAAGATTACAAAATATGGTTTTTAAGGGCAAGGGCTGCCTCTTACCCTGAATGAGCTCCTATGTCTTCTGTTTGCTTAGGGTATAAAAGTTGTCAACGTTTACCAGTTGGGATGGAGTGTCAACATGGGGGTGGTGACTTTAGGCATGATCCTAGCTAATGTTGAAAGAGACAGTGAAGATTTTTAGCAGTTTTAAAAAATGGGTTATTATGAAGTCTTGTGATCAGAAGTTGCTCTTAGCAATATTTCATCTTGATGCTTGAATTATTAGATAGTTAACAATGCATGATTTTGAAGAACTTTGTTGCAGCATCAGTGGCAAAAAAGCCTCCTGTGGACAAGTGAGACAGTAGCTGGTCACACTAAGTTTGTTTGCTGCTTATCAACTTACAATTTGATAAAGTACATCAAAAAGTATAAGATACTTAAGATTTCATTTGCAGGGTTTCCTGACTGAGTCCAAGACTCACAGCATGATCTCTGATCTGTAAATCTAACTGAATCTCTCTGTTTTCAATGATGGACACTTGGGGCGTTGTTTTCAGATCTGTATGTCATCAAACCACATAGCACAGCACATCTTCAGACTGCAAATTTAAAAGTATTGGGGTTTTAGTTAATTTGGTACATAGTCAAATAGTCAAAGCTTTTTTGGGAAGGGTATATTATGTTACTAATAACATGATTTCAGTATAGGGATATAATTTATAGTTACAGTTGATTCAGTGCCTTGTCATGTGATGTTGCAGCACTGTTTTCTGGCAAAGTGTTTATGTGGCATTTGAACCCAGGTGAGTGTCTTTCATACAATTAAGAAATGGATGTTTAACAAAGTGTGGTTTTGTGTTTTGAAGGCACCTTTGCTATGGATAGGGGCTGATTTTTGGAGTAATTGAGATGTATGGGTGAGTGTAGTTTTAAAAAAATCATCTTTACATTAGAAAAAAAAATAACCTTAACAGATGATTTTGTTGTGAGAACAATTTTGGGAAGATTTGAGCTCAGTCTGTCAGGACAAGCGAGTGTTCACATCTCTGTATTGTGTCTGAGTGGGGCGGGTGGCCTGGCCACTGCTTTGCACAAGTCCTCATTTGGGCACAGGTGTCACAGGTGTCATTGCTGTCATTGTCCCAGCAGTCCCCGTGGTGGGTCTTTTGATTGTGGTGCACCTGAATCCCAGCTCCCATACTGGGTCAATGTTGTTGCTGTGTATTGGTGTCACTGTTTGTCAATTGTCTCATAACCCAATATCCACTAGTTTCAGAGTTGTTATTTTCAAGATGTTTTACAAATACTCAATTATTCAGTGAAGACATGTACAAATTATTTAAATCGATGTTTTAGAAGAAACTGCACATACATAATTTTGATCTTATTCTCCCTCTTATTTCAGGCATGCATCCTAATGATCACTCAGTTTGGTTTTATCATAAAATAGCATTATTAATGAAGAACTTGTTCCTTTATTTATTTATAAATATTTATTTGTTCCTTCCTATTAAGTCTTTATTGGAAAAGGACTGGTTCAATTTTTAGGAAGTGAAGGTTTTTTTTTGTTTCTGGAGCTTTACCCTGCCTATGGCAAAGCAAATGTGCTTGAGGAGGTGAAAAAAACCACATTTTATTGGGTGAAAAGGAAATAACTGTTTATATTATTGTAACTTTTAAAGGTCCCATTATTCAAATTATTGCATTCTCAGTAGGAAATCTATAGTTCAATTTTTTTTTCAGCTTAGAAAATCAAATATATCACAATGATGACTTTTGATGGCTGTAAAGGAAAATTCAATAGATGACTGCCAAATTAAAAAGTACATTGAAAGTTTTGATTGGAGTACTTAAAAATTCCCATCCTATTAGCTGAGAATAAAGAAATGTTCATTGCAAAATATGTTTTCTTTACCTTCATTCCAACACCTTCAGTATAATAGCGCTTTTTGGAAAATATTTCTCTAGAGCCACTGTGCAAGCAACATGGTTATGCACTAGGAGATATATGTGGGAATTATTTTCTACCCCAATACCTTAATCTCTAAAGCAGTAAAGACAAGTAAAAATGCCATGGAGATTTCCTCTTCAGAACCCCCTCAAAATTATAACTTCTGTGCAGGACATCCTACACCCGCATCCCAAGATGTAGTGGCATCCAGAGGGATGAGATGAAGATGGGGTTTGCAGCCTGTGCTCTGTTAATCCTGCCCTAGGACAGCCGGTGTCCAGGGCCTGCAGAGTTAGAGGCTCCTGGCTCAGCTCTAGTCAGGTTTTAAAGGAGGCCTGTCCTCCTCATCTACAGTCTTTGTATATGCAGCCAAAATAACCGTAATAGCTTTGACATGAGGCCAAGAGAATAATTGATTGATTTTCTATCTTCTTTTAATTTTAGTTCTTTGACTTAAGCATTTTATATCACAAACCTGTCTACTGGCCTAAGGAGAGAAAGGTTGCTGCTCAGTTCGTGGCACCATTCACAAATAATTTTTAATGGAATGTTAGAGTGCACAGGGGATTTCCAGTTTAAGCAGCAGGTGACACCTAAAGATGTTAGGCCTGTACTCTTGGATCCACAGAGTTTTGAATGTGAAGCAACATGTGACAGATGTGTCTCTCACTATGCACCACATCAGAATGATCTGGCTCTTTATTGACATATAGTTTTCTTTGCAAGAGTATTTTACAACTGTAAAGAGTATTTTTGGTAGAGCTTTACTTTGCTGACAAGTTTTCTATCTTTATTATCTGCTCATGTATAAGCTGCTTAAATAAAAAAACCTGGTCCTGGATCTGTGGAAATGAGCAACAACATTTCCAGTGGTTTCAGCAGTGGAAAGCCAAGGGAGATTTTCAATAAGGAATAAAAGCATTCATCCTCAATTCCCATTTGAACTCAGCTGTCCTTTAAAGCCATTTTCCTTCAAGAAAATGAACTTTCACTTACATAATTAAGTCTTATTATGCTTTCATGAAGTGTCTAATATACTTTAGTGACCCTCTCAGTAAACTAAATATCATGGGAAGAGTTGGCAAAAATATCTAGAGATAACTTAATGCCTTGATTCTGCCAAAATTTGTACATACATTTATGCCAATGTATGTGAGTAGTCCAGTATATGTTAAAGATGTGTTTTTATAGTGACTGATTGAAATATGTTTGCTGGGTGAAAAGTCCAGAATGGCTTGAAATGAACAGATCTGAGTGAAATCCTAAGTTGTGTTGATTCTTCTGCTTATTTTTCTCTCCTAAAGATGGTAATAGAAAGCCACAGCATGTGTATAAAAAATATGGCAAATCATGTGAATGTATTCAAGTAATCTGTTATAATAAACCAAATCTAGACACTTAAACTTAAATGGTCTGATTAATTTACTGTCATACTCCGTGTGTTACCAACTAATTAAACATTACTATCTGCAAATAGTATGCCTTTTTTGTGGAGAGCTGCTTTTAAACTAGTAGTAGCTTAACATCTGCAGCCTTCCTGCCTGCCTGCCTGGCCTCTGGGGAGCAGGAGGCAGCATCCTTAATTAGCAGCTTGCAGCAGCTTAGTTAGCAGTGAAATCGGGTTGCTGCATGTAGTTGCCTCAGCCCTTCCTCACCTCTTCCTCCTCCTGATTAAGTCTGGTCATTCACCCAGGATGGCTTTCTGTTGAGCACAGCAGAGCAAGTTCTCTGTGATGTAGGAGGGGAGGTTGCCATGGTTCCTCATCAGATGCAGAAGGCAGGAGTGGTCCAGGTGTCTCCTGCACTGCTGGCTGGCCAAGCAGTGACTAAGCTGCAAGGATGTTGGAGATGCTAATCTGCAGTATCAGAATTCTATTACAGCATAGCCATGAAAAATAGTGAATGCTCACAACACAAGTTTCAGCTGATAGGTGCCTTGGAAGGTCAGCTTTGTTAAATTCTCTTGCTTGATACTTTAAGGGTTTAAATCAGTTGAGGGAACCTGGTGTCAGTCTCTGTTTCCTTGTAGCAAGGTGGGTGGTCAGCCTCTTCTCCCAGTCAGCTTGTGACAGGACAACACGAAACAGCCTCAAGCTGCATTAGTGGAGGCTCATGTTGGACATTAAAGTGTGAACACAGTGTCCTTTAACCTTAAGCACCTTGATACCTAACCTAGAGATTTTCCTATATGGATAGAAGAGAGTTTGGAACATAATCCCTTGTAGAGTTCTGATTAACTGTCCTGGAAGCAAAATGAAGATCTAGCGTGTTTAAATGGCTTTTTGTCACCTTGGTCTTCATCCAAACATTTAAAAACGGGGCACTTCCCCCTCCCCAACATACTAATTTACAGTTTTCACTTTGAGTGGGGCTTTTTGATGCAATGTGTGAGAACTGTATTGTGGAAGATTTTGGGAGGTTTTTTGGTAAAAAATTGTGTGTGCTGGTATTTACCACTGAACTGTCACACAGACTAGTTTCAACCTAAGTGCGTTCCATTAAGTGCTGTAAGAGTTCCATAACTACAAAATTTGGTGGGCAGAAATGTTGTGGGTCTCTTATGAGAGGAATGCCATTAAGAGTAACTACATATGTTCAACATTTCTGATGTTGGTAAATGCACTCTGCCCATTCCCAACTACATTATGTCTGAAGACACTGGATGATAATATGGGGGTTGACAACTAGGACAGACAGAATTCCCCAAGTGTGCAATGCTTAAGTAATCGGAAAGGAACTTGTGAAAATAATAGCAATGAGACTGAAAAGTAATTTTGAGCAGCCTCTAAAATGTTAACAACCCAGACTGCTGTCTTCACAATGGAGTTGCAGCACATTCAGTTTTGCAGTCTCTTGTATGACAAGAACTGCAGCTGTGACAGTTTGCAGATGCAGAACATTTCAGAAGTCTCTCTTCACTTTTCTGCAGTGTTGTGCCTGTATAAGTGTGTAGGTATTAAGCCTGTTTTGGGATTTTGTTTCCTTCCAGATATAAATATTATAATTGAAACCTGGAGGGAGTTCTGCCCAAGTGGGGCTTAACACTCTTGATAGATTAGTAATTAGATCGTATCAGTGTCAGAGTTGCAGGGTTAAAATTTTAATGTAAAAAGGTACTAGAAATGAAAGTTTTAATGGCAATCCTATCTTAGTGTCTTTAAACATGATATAATGCTGCTCATAGTTGATCCTCTGACTATATGGTATAGAATTTGAGAGCATAAGTGTCACTGGAATTAAGCTAATGTTTTACAATGTAACTTTTGTACATCCTGTGTTACACTGGTCGTTAACTGAACCAGGTGTCTGCATTGTGGGGGAAGAGGCCAAATATTCCATTCAGTTTATGGAAACTGGAAGGGCAAGGTTCAGACTTCACTGGAATTTGACATTGCAACTCGTTGTCCAAGTTTGCAAGGTACTGAGCTTTCAGACTGGAATCCAACAGAGTACTCAAATGTGTGCTTTCTTTTTGGCTGGTGAATACTACTAATCAAACCAGAGTGCAGAAAGGAAGCAAAGCCTTGGGTCACCATTCAGCCCTAGGAATTTTACTTTCTTCACTTATCTTTAAAACTTTTGTATCTGTTATTTTGTACTGATTTTTAAGCTGTGCTTGTTCAAAATAATTTATATTATGTTTTTAATCTATTCTTATCCTGTAGCAACAACACATATCAATGGAGATGTATGTGGAAGGTTTCTGATTGAGTTCTAGTTTTTCCTAGATGTGTACAGACTGGCTCTTTCAAGTTACATGTTTTTTCCACTCTGTTTGTGAACTGAGAACTATTAAATCCCTGGGAAAGTTGAGAGTGTTTTTGAAGGATTTGATGAAGTTCCAGTGCTTGACGCTTGCCATGTTGTTGTACTGGAACCAGATGTTGGGTACCACATGTTTGTGTTTTTGGACCTAAGTAGGTTAGGTTCTGTATCTGTGGCTCGTGAAAACAAACATCAGTTTTCCACCCTAAAGCTGTCATCCCTGGGTCATCATCCTCACAGTCCTGGCTATGGGAACAGCTTGCATCAGCATCCCAAGTTGTGAAACCAGAACTGTCTTTTCTGGATCTTCCTACTTCATCTGTTTTGTGTCCCCTCAGAGAAAAGATCTGACTTAGAGTATTTATCCATGAGGACTCTTTGACTGTAAGGTCAAAAAGAGATTTCTGAGCATTGCACTTAGTGACGATGCACATGAGCATTTGATGCAGAAACTGTCCTGGTGGCAGCTGAGAACTTGTTTTTCTCTTTTCTCCCCTGTTAATTTCTGAGTTCCTGTTCCATGTGCTTGAACCCATTTAGTTTGGGCTTTTATCTATTTCTAATTCTTGTTGTTATGTGTATCTTCAGTTATCCTCCAAGCCAGACATTCAGAAGGAAGATACTGTGTCTTCTTACTTTCATCACCTGAAATTCATACTGGAAAAAGTGCTGCTTTCCTCTAGCTGTAGCCTATTATTTGGATTGGCCAAGTTAAATTTTAATGAGTGCTTTTGTTCTCATAAATGGACAAACTGATTTCCAGGAAAGTACAAAGTATGTTACAGGCTTTGCTAACAAATAAAATATTCCTTTTTGGTTTTTTTTTAGTCCATTTGAGATTGCTTCTTCACTGCCTTGGACTTAGGCTTCTCCAAAGGACTGGCTTCCTGGATTTGATATTCAATGATGGAACTGTACCTCCACTGAGTAATTATAACTCCTTTTTGCAAGAGGAAGGATAATACAAATTTTCCATTTCTATTTTCAGGTTTTATTTACTTTATCCTTTTGTTTTCTGCCACTGTTGTAATATGGCAAGATGGTTTCTGAGCACTAATGTTTTCATTTTTTCTCCAAAGAGTAATTTCAGTTGAGTTGCACCCTACTGAGAGTAATGTAGTGAGAAACCAGTTGGCAGTGCTCTGTTCAGTTTTCATTTGCCCATCTCTCTAAAAGTCTAAAAATACTCCTCCGACAGGAAATGTTTTTCATTCTGTTATGTCTTTTGCTTCCCATAGGAGGTATTTCTTTTAATTTATTGAATAAACCCACAGGCACAATAGGTCTTTGGACAAGCTGTTTAAGAGATCTCACCATCTTCCGGTTTTAGATGATCTGCAATTGTTTGTTCATACAGTGCTTCGGGGCAAGCTGGCACTTACATGAAAGGGGTGAATTTGAAGCTGAAGAAAACAGATTGACACATCTGCTATCACTTCTCATATATTGTCATTTTGGTTGTTTGTATCTCATATTTATCCTTCTTAAATCATAAAGAAGTCCCTTTTCTCTTTTGCCTGTTCTTGATTTTGAAAGGATTCTGGGCAATATTTTGATCTCAATCTAAACACCACAATTTGTTTTTAAATGTATGTCTATATAGAAAGTACCATCCCGGTTGGAAATCTGTGTTTAACTGTTAATTTAATTTGATGACAACACAGACTGCTCTTTGAAAGGGGAAAGAGAGACTGGGATAGATTACATTTTTATGCTCCAAAATAAGACCCTATCTACTCTATCATGAATTAGAACAATATGGCTGAGTTTTCTTGTGGCTATTTCATAACATTCCAGCTGACAAAATGCAACGTGCCTCTTGCTCATTGTTTCACTACTGTTTCTCAAGCATGTGTTCATGTCTCTGCATCAAGTGACAGCTCTTGTAGCAGCACACCACAGGGACATGTCTTGTAGGTCTTTAGAGGGGGACAGAGTATTCGGAAATGATACACAAAGTGAGCTGTGCCAGGGAGTGGGTACCAAACCACAGCCAGCTGGAAGAGTTAGGCAGCCAAATTACTTAAAGCAGCACAATTAGAAGTTGTACTTATTTTAGAGATAGAGTGCCTTAATTCTATATCCACTAAAGGAATGAGATGTAATTGGCAGTCAACATGTATGGAGGGTTTTAAAGCAACTTTTTAGTAGAATAGTTAGTAAGATTTACATTGGAACTTTTCTGTTTCATAAACCTCTCCTGAATAGAGGCAGAATGAATGTGACAGATAAGCATACTTCTCTGTCTTGGAGTGAACTTTGTAACAGAAGCTCTGGCCTGTTTTTTATCCCAAATGCAGGTAAATTGTACCCCTTTCCGTGGATCAGAAGAAAGTGAGTTAGGTAAGTTAGTGGACAGTGGAAGGTGTGTCATGTGGAGAACAGGATGCCTGCATACTGGGCTTTATGAGCAAAAAGGTAACTGGCAGGACAAGGGTGGTGACTTCACCCTGGTGAGCCCACATCTGGGCTCCTTTATACTATGGAGATGTTGACATAGTGGAGCAAGTGGAGTGGAGGGCCATTAGGACAGTTAGGGGACGAGGGTGCTTAGTGCATGAGAAAAGGCATGGAGAAGAATGTGGGGGGATGTAATTTCACTTTTACTACCCACATGGGGACTAAGGAGAAGATGGAGCTGGGTTTTGTCAAAGTTGCACAATGACAGTCACAAGGTGCAGCAAGAGGTATTTTAAGTAGATGTAAGTAAAAAAAAAGAAAACATTCACAGCAGGAGTGGTTAAGTATTTAATGGATTGCCCAGAGAGCTGTAGAATCTCTATGTGCTTGGAAATTTTCAACCCTTGACAGGACAAAGCCCCAAGGATTCAAATCAAATGTTAAAATGACCCAGCTTTGTGTAGAAGATTGGACCAGGTGACCTCTAGAGATTCTTTCTGACCTAATTTTTACTGTGATAATTTGACTTAGAGTATCACTTCTTTACACAGTAAAATGAAAGCTGCTGTCCTCCCTTTTACTACAACATACTTTTGATGAGCCAAAAGTTGCTGAGTTGCAGAAATTATGATGCCCTCCAGCACCAACATTTGAAGCAGGCTTGTAAGAAGAGTGATTTCATTCATTGCGTTGTTCTCCAAAGTTGGTGTGCTTCTATTCTATGAGGTGTACCCTACTCTTACACTGCAGCTCCACTGCTGGTGTCTCACAAATGCAAAGAAAATAAGAGCTGTTCTCTAAGAAAGTAAATTTAAAACAAAAACTCAACCAAACCCTTCTCAAATTCAAATGTTTTGCAGAGGCAGTTTGACAGTGCTCTAGCAGAACTTCAGCAGGGATTTGGTGGGGAAGTTTCAGTAACTACTTGCCAGGTAGGATTGCTGTCAGCTTGTTTAACCAAGCTGGCCTGCTTATTCCAGGACTAGGCAGCCTAGGGCTTACAAAGTAACTACCTTCAGGACAGTGATGGGACAGACTTGTTCTGACATCTGCTTTTGTGGGCTGCTTGACTTTGAAAATATTGAACAATATGCCTCAAGCAGTTCAATTCAGTGCCTGTAAGAAAATGATGGTACAGAAGCATTCCTATCAATTTAGCATTTCTAACTTCCATTTTTGTCATCCTGTATTCTAAAAGTAAAAATAGTCTTGAAGAGAAATGGAAGAAGGAAAAAAAATAAAGAGCTATCAAGAAGGAAAGGAAATCTTCTGCCAAGCTTTGAGCTGGGAATTGCATCAGATACACAGAAAAACAGGTGTGGCAATAGGACAGGATTCGCCTATATTGTCTTACACAGCAACAGTTTAACCTGATATTGACCTTACAATTTATGAGCTTAAGGGTACAGTTATGTAACTGGGATCAGTCAAAGCTAAAATAAACTGGAATAGGCAGATGGTGCCACACTGCCTGGAAAAGCTGGTACCAAACTGGCTAGCTGAAATAAACGCTTCCATGCTGCCATTTAAAAGGAGCACAGTTCATAATTTGCTGCTGTTTACAATGCAGCAGTGGACTGTTTTTTGAGCTTCCGGAGCATGTTGGTCAGCATCTGGTCTCCTGTGCCTCTTCCCTTTGCTCTTGAGAGATTGCTCTGCCAAGTCTGCATTTAGCCGGCAAGGGTTTTGTCAAGCAGGTACAGCCTTCAGCATCACATATGAAAGTTTTATTTGCCCAAAGTAAAACAAATCTTTGATGGCTTGGGCTCATAACCTTTTGCAATCTCGGTGAGTACTTTTTCTTTGATGAACCAGAACATAAGAAGAGGAAGAGGTAACTTAGAGCTATGTTGTTCAAATAGAAGAAGATAAGAAAGGGGAGAAGACAAAACAGAATAGGAAGTGTCTTACCATGTGAAACATCATCAAGGCTGAAAACAAGATTGCCACTGAAGTGCAACCACTCTGGGAAGAGGAGAACTTTGACTCCTGCTTCGGTATCGTTGCCCTGTCTTGCTCATGGTGTGATGTCCTGGTTTCCTCCTGGGAGCGCCAAGCCCAAGGTACCATGCTGGGGTGGCTCTGTGCTTCATGGCTCTGTCTGTTGCCCCACCTGGTGCTTAGAGACACTCAGACCTCTGGTGTGGTTCCGTAAGATGAAAGGTTGATATTGAACTCAGCAGTGCATGGTCCCTACTGGCTGCCATGGTGCATTGTACTGCAAAATAGTTCTCAACATCGTCTCTTGAGATGAGATTTCCTGAAGCCACTGACTCACTTTTGAAGATGAACCTCGAATTTTTAGATGATTTAGTTGGTTTTTGAAATATTATTCTAGAAATTTTATATTGTTACTTTTTGTTATTGTAATTAGAGCCTTCTTCCTATCTTCTTCCTTCCCAGAGAAGGAAGTCTGTAATGCTGAGGTCTTCAACAAAACTGTAAACAATTTATAAACAGCAGAGAAACTGGTCTTCACCAACAGGCTTATGAAGTTTATAGTGAAGACCTTTTATTACACAAAGCACACAGTTTATATAGGGTTAGAACTACAGCTTATTGGCTAAAAGAGTTAACACACCACCACGCCAGATACTTCAATTGGTTAAAGCCTCTCTCTCACAAGTCCCATGTTTATATTATTTCATCCTGGCTGTTTTCGTGTCCCTGCAGAGTCCTGTGAACTCCTACTATGTGAATTCTTGGGGAGTAACCTCCTTCCTATCAGCCAGCAGCAGCTGAGCTCCTTGCTGCTTCTGGCTGATAGCTAAGTCTCACAGGGCTTTCTATAGATCTGAATTGCTCACTTTTGATTTTACTGTAACAACAAAACTGAATACCATTTTTTAGGAGTAAAGGGATCTTAGGCCTTGTTCATGTGTCTCTTTGTGTGTCTCCTCTAATTTTAGCACTTTCAACTGTTGCTGTTTCAATAACTATGTGCTTTAGCACAACTTGCTGTATTATATCTGCCTTCTACTGTCATTTGTTGGTTTTGGCTTGTGATAACATATGTGCTTGGTTTTTTAGAAATGTATCTTGAGGCTGTATCAGTACATTATTGAAGTCCAAATGTATTCACTAGAGTTCTTTAAACTGGTAACATCCACTTTATGCGGTCAGATGGTAAATGGAAATTCTGATTGCTGTAGAGTGTGGGATCTGTCATAAGTGTCAGAATTTAAAAAAGAGTATCTGCTGTTCTTTGGTAACTCCTTCTGTTCTGTGATAGCTGCCAGGTGTTCTAAGCTTCGTTGTTTAGGAATCTCTCTGACAAACTGGCTGGAAGCTGGATATCATCTTCCTTTCTACAGAGGAAATCTTTCCCATATCCTGAAGGCTGCCAAAGGCTACAGGCAAGCAGACAGTGAGGTGCCACTGCAGAAGGAGTTGGAAGAGATAATGGGGCATCATCCATATATCCTGTGCTCCACAAGTACAAACTTTTCCAAAGCTACTGAATCCTGATGACAGGAGTAGGGAACAGAGAGAGTACCCATCACTTGGTGGGTCAAAGAGCTGTTGTATCTTGGAAATAGAGACATTAGGAGCAGCAATGACCTCATCTTTATGGCCATACTGCTTTTGTAATGGCTATGGTCTCAGGTGGCTGGACAGCTTTCCTAAGTTGTTTGAGCGCTTGGACACCCTTCTTCTGGACCAAGTCTGCCTATTTGGACTTAGCATTCAGCAGAGGATTTAACCATAGAACTTTCTTGAGCTGAAGATAGCAAGGCTTAAGATGCAACTTGAAATACAGTTGAGAAGAATGAGATTCCTGCAGTGAATTACTTATTTTTGGCTTCCTTTCAGTTTTTTGAAATACACTGCCTTAGTTCAGGTAAAGGTGTTTAATAACCATATTGCTGTGCTAAAGCCCCTTCATTAAAATAGGACTGAAAACATTTGTAGGAAAGCAGGAACTCCTCTTGTGCTGAATCTAACTCAGATGGAGTGAAGCCAAGGGGAAAGGAGAAATATGGTTGGCAACCTCTGAGCCAAATCAAAGCAAAGCTGTTAGAATGTTCCTAAGCAGAATATGGAAGACTTCTGTAGAAGATCCATGGCAGGAGGAGCTACAGAAGGGTTTGTTTGATGAGCCCTCTTGAAAGAAAAGCCAAGGCCAGAGGAGGCTGAAAACAGAAAAGCAAAGGGGAATTTGCTTGTCATGTTCCTTGGAGCCAGTGATGAAGGGCCAGAGGAACAAGGGAAGGGATGGATCTGCTTTCAGTTTTGAGGGCTGAGAATGTTGGTGCAGCAGAAAGAGCTGCTGAGCTGTCGAGGACACAGAAGAAGTAGCATGTGGAGAGTGTACTGGGACCTCCCTTTTTTTTTTTTCCCCCACTGTCTTGGTTATTTTATAACCCAGCCTTTTCAAGCTGAGAGACTGAGAAGATCTGCTTAGAAGGGCAGGGAAAATTTGGGAAAGACAAATGACTGAGCAGAAATCTGGAGATGAGTGAACATAGTTATAGATGGAACTGATGTAGCTGTGGTGTTGATGCACTGAAAGTACCATATATATTTTGAAATAAGCAATGTAGTTGCTGGAGCTTGTCCTAGTAGTGATTATTCTGTGCAGTGGTGAAGTGCTCTGATTTGTTTGGCAAACCTTAATGAAGCCTGCAACTGAACCTGTGAAGAGGGAAATTGGGAATTGTGTCTCTTCATTTTCACACCTTCTGTGAGGGGTAGTTGCCCAGGAGAGCTGGACTGCAAGTATTTGATGGGAGGAAGGAGGAGAGTTTAGGAGCATATTGAGGGAAAAATAAACTAGAGGTGCTTTGGGATGGTTGGAATTATGAACTTCAGGGGAATTATTTAACTTTTGTGACAAGTTGTTTTGCCTGTAAAATATATTTTATATGTATGTTGTTTCTTTCTTTCTAAACTTGCAATTTATGTTTGCTATGTTATATTTTTGCATGGAAAATATTCTTTGTGTCTGGATCTTTCTCTTCCATGAGTGATTGCCACATGCAAAAATGTTATTTTAACCATTTCACAATAATGGAGTCCAGGTTACTAAAAATCTGTAACTTATACAACATTGCAATGTACAATGTCGAGGAAAAGAAAAATAATGTAAGATGTATCATTTCTTAGTAACGTAAATCAAGATTTTATTGTCTGTCTCTTTCATTTTGTCAGGAAACATCTCCCAGTTATGAGATGTGGTTTCCTGGAGATGGGACACTGCAAAGCAGGGTGTGTGAAGTTTGTAGTGGGTTGAACTGGGGCTCCTCAGACATGTTTGCATATTCAGTGTGGTGAGTCAGTGGGATATTGCTTTGCATTCCAGTACAGCAATACCACAGCTCTGTATGCCACCACACCAGGGACCACCGTGCTTGATTCAGATGACTTAGATGTCCCTACCAAACTCCTCCAGATGCCTTCTATGGAGAAGCTTCCAGAACAAGGAGGCAAGTGAGTGGCTATGAGATCAAATAGCTGGAGGTCACTTGCCTCTGGAGAGAACTGGAGGGCTTTTACTTTTTTTTTTAGAGTGAGGAGTTGGTGATTTATGCTCAACTGGTGCAACATCAATGTGCAGAAAAGGATCTAATGTACTGGATTTGAAAGAAAGAAAGAATTTCTTTTTCCATGCTTTGTATTAGGATAACTCTGGAAATACTCTGTTTCTGGTTTTGCTTTTGTTCTTCACAGCTTTTTAGGAAATATTTGAATTGAAAGGGTTGAGTCAGTGTTTAAGACCATTGAGGGAGAAATTAATTTGCCCAGCTTCAAAAAGGATCAACTGCAGATTTTTCTGCAGGGACTAAGAAAGTTTTTACCCTTTCTTTCTTCCTCCCCTGGTACTATGAATTAGGTCTACACCTACTCTGTAAGAATATTTATTTTATTTACAGTATGCATAGCTCAGAAGCTTCTTAGAGTATCTTTTTAATTCCTCCTGAAGAGTGGAATAGAAGCACTGGAGAGGCGATCACTTGGTCCTTTGGAACTGCCTGGGGGTGGCTCACTGAAGCACTGGGAAGGGACAAGGCTTGAAAAATCAGAGCTGCAGATGAGCCTGTGGATTTGATGGTTAATCCAGGCAGGAGTGTGGGAGGTGTCTGCTGTGAGGGCTAGGTCTCTGTGCCACAGGGGCCTGCTGAGTAGGGCAGTGGGGTTTGGGTGGGGTTTTGCAACTGCTGCTTGGCGTTTCCCTGATGGGGGAAAGAGGATGTAGCATTAGTTATTTCTGGAAATACTATTTCTGGAATACACAGCCTAGAGAAATTATATTTAGCTGTTAGATAAGTGATTTAAACTGGGATTATGCCCAAATTAGGGATGAGACAGTAAAGCTGAGTGATAAGAGTATCTGTTGTTTCTTCCCTGACTAGGTGGTTGAGGGACAGAAATGGGCATCCAACAGTGTGCAAATCTATAGAGAAACAAGAGATTTGTGTGGGCATCCCTGCATCACGGGTTGCCTTGCATTGCAGAGGTGATTTTTACATTACCATAGTGTCTTGGCACCCTATTTGTGCACTAGGACATCACTATAAAAGGTGTATAAGTATGAGCATAAAACTTAAGTTAAGCTATTGCCCATGTAGTGATACCTCACCACTCCACTTGTCTCCTGTCCCAGCAGGAACCTGACTGGCTCTCTGAAAGCACCTTGCCTTGGGCAGTTTTACTGCTCTTCCCAAAAGATGTTTTACAATCCTCTTTCTTGATCCCCATGAACAATATTGTTTTTACCCCGTCAATCTGCAGAGTGCGTGGGACAGTGCACCTTGAACCAGCTACCTGCTGTGGTAGCTGTTGGGTACCACCCCCTGTGGTGGGCTACTGAATCCTGATGTCTAGTTGACACCTCATACAGCCTGATGATGCCCTTTTGGTTGGCAAAAGCAGAGGCACCATCTTCAGAAGGGAGGAGAGTATGTGTATGTTTTTAAGTATACAAATTTAAACCCTTGGCAGAAACACTTTTTCTGAAGAGAAATTTTTAAGAGCAGCAAAAGAAGAGCTTGATGAACAATACAAATACACAAAATAATTCCTTTTGTCTGAAAGTTATCCAATTTATTCCAAAGACCTATTGCAATGTTTTCTTTGCATATTAAATGTCTTAATGGAGACCTGGCATCTTGCTGTGAATTATTAACACTTACCTAATGGATGTTTACATGTTTGACTTGAAACTTAGCTCTGTAATTCTGTATGAAAACACTGAGGTTTTAAGCCTGTGTTTTAATAAAGGTGCAGATGATGTAGGAGAAAGGGGCTGCTGGTTGTTTGTGCATAACAGCTGTGCTGAGCTTCCTCCAGTGTTGCTAACCATGAACTTCAGTGTTTCTTACCTGTTTTTTTTATGACCACTTAGCTACTTCTGAACTGTTACTCTGTCAGCAACACTAATAGTAAGCCTCTTCTATAAATATCTTCTTTATTATTTCTCCATGAGAAGGGCAAACCAAGCTTCAACCATATACAATAGTCTGCAGTGCCTCATTGCTTGGAGCTCCGTTCTTGCTCATACCCAGTGCTGGACCTCAGCAGCCTGTGGGGCACAGAGCCAGGTACAGTATTGATCTTCTTGAACACCTCAGCCCCCTGACAAAGAGAGGTGCATGCCAAAGCATCTCACTGTCTTTCATTTCAGTGGGTGTCTTCATGTTCTGCATTCAACATCTTTTTGGAGATGGACTGTCAAGCTGCCACCTTGCAAATTGGTTAATACATCTCAGAAGAAAGTTGGTGGGTCTTATATGCCACGGTTGCATGCTACAGCTTCTGTAGCATGGTCCTCATCCTGGTACCCTTCAGAACTGTGTCATCCTCCCCAAACCAGCGCTTACTTCTGTGAGAACTTGCTTTCATGAGAAGTAAACTTATTTCAATGTAAATTGTTTTTGCAGTGGCCATTTTTTGAGTACTGGATAAAAAACGAGAAAAAGATGCAACAAATCCACCACAATCTGGACTCTCTTCTCCATTTAAGTGGCCAAATATCTTAATTGAAAATGTAAGTTCAGGAACCTGACTTGAACTGTGGGTGACTTTGTCACTTGAGAAGAATTGTCATCTTTTGTCCTTGAAAATGGGTATTTCAGTGCCTTGATTATATCTTTGCATGAGGAGGTGAGAGTGGAACAGGCAACTCCTAAACTAATGTTTAATCTTTCAGCCTTGTTAGTGCACTGATAGCTTTGGCAGAAGTCCTCACCTTGGTAGTTAGCCATTACCAAGAGGAATCTAATAATTTACTCTTTTCTGAACAAACATATCCTAAAAGGACAGCACAAAGGATCCAGCAGCAGGTGAAGTGAAGGCTGCTCTGCCAGCTCTAAATTTTGTGTTGGAGGCAAATGCACAGAAGCCTTCCCTGTGCAGTTGCGATCATGGGGCGGCTCTGCATGCCCAGGTTTAGTCACTGCAGGGTTATTCTGCAGCAGTGGTGGCACTGGTGAGACAGCTGAACATGCCTGGCTGTCTTGGGTACGTGTCCCCTGCTCTGTGGGATGCCCTGTGTCCCATGGGCTTCCCAAAAGGCCTGCAGTGCACTCCCTGTGCTGCCTCACTGATGAGACCTGTCTTGGAGGTCCCTTCACCAGGGGCAGGTGTAAGGTACCTGGGATGCTGCTCCTCCACCTTTCTCGCCAGTTGAGTTGTGAAGGTGTGCTTTGCGTGGAGTTAAAATCAGGAGGAGGCAGATGAACTTTGCGTCTAAAATACCTTATTTTACTGAAAGAGTAGAAGTGATGGAGTTCTGAACATGCAGGAAAATGATAGGTTTGAAATTAGGGAAGTTGCAATATGCTTTAAGTATTGACATGCAAAATTGCTTTTCACCCCCCTTTTCTTAAATACAAGCAATACCATTAACAGGACAGGAAAAAATATACTCTTGAGTGAATATTTAATATGTGTGATTTTACATATTTTTCTATTTGGATCTTTTTATCTTAAATGGCAATTACCGAGGTGAATCTTAGAATTAGCTAAAATATGTATTTCATCTTAGCTGATGAATATCTTTAATTAAAAAATAAGAATTTCAGTTTTAAAGGAGTACAGTTGGCTCCTCTTAAAGACATGCTTTTGTTTGATTTCTTCTCCAATTCAAATATGAAGCTTTATCAAGCAGCATGCTGATATTAATTTCCATGGTTTCTTTATTGGTGGTGGTCTTATGTGAAACACATCTTAACATCTTATGGAATCAATTAGATATGACTTTGCAAATGGTATGGTGTTTCAACAGATGTGTAAACACTCTGCCCTTCCTAACAGGAAAAGGTCACAAATAAGTCAGCTTTAAAATTAGGGGTGGTCATGTAATGCTCGTGAAGGAAATACAGTCCTTCATACTGGAAAAATAGAGGGTATCCTGGTTCCTATTTTTGGACAGAAACAATGTAGGTTTTTTGTCAGGGAATCACAACACATGGTTCATTTTTAATACATATGCTTATTTTAATAAAATGAAAAGTAATATTCAATCAAAAAATCTGTGGTGGGATGTTGTCAGTCAGGACTCTGTTGTGGTCTTCACTTGACATTATTTATTTCTGTCTATGATGGGGGTTTGTTTTCACAGTTAATTTGCCTTCCCATAGTAGGGAGGACTGTATTTATTAAATCTTACCATGCCTAATCTTACATGAACACCTGCTGGGAAGCTGTAATGCAATGTCAACTGCGGCACTGAGATAAGGACCTGATTTGTTTTTACTTGACACTGTTTCATATTTACCATATTTCTTTTAAAAACATTTTGGAAAATTTGGTTTGGTGTGCATATTTATTTAAGCTGTCCTGTCAGTCACTGCTGTGTTTCATTTCCATAGGCAATGCTGTGTCTTACAGAAGTATGTTCCTGCATGAGTCTCTTGATAATCTTTTATTTAGGATGTGATCTGTCTTCTTCCAGACTTCCTACGTCTACAGGCTTATTTAATTTTGAGACATCTCTCACTTCACTGTTCTTCTTTGTTCTGTAGATGACTCGGTATTTCATGCCTTAGACATGAAATACTGAGATCTTCATAGAGAGACTTGTTCATATTGTGGGAGAAGTAAGCAACATTCATCCAGAAAGTGTATTGCTCCTATGACATACTCCAATATACTGAATGGGAAAGAAATACTAAGTGTGTTTGATTATTGAGTTATCTGCTATGCTGTTTGCAACGGGTGAATTAACACATCAATCATTTATAAAACAGCGTTGATGACAAAATACTTTCAGTCATTTTTGTATGGGGTATTACAGGTGTCATGTCATTCGTGTTAGAAGTAGCATTAACAGGATATGAATTATTTTGTCTTTATATATACAAGCAATATTATATTCTGTATCCCTTGAATTAAAGGACATCAGTCATTTTGATGTTTCCATATAATTTCACCTATCCATTCAGTATAATTCCACCTATACATGCTGAGGTCAGAAACAAATATGCATCTGAAAAGATAAGATTTAAAAGAACAATAGCCATATATCATTACAAATATATTTCTTGTACATGCATATGTTCCTGTATAGTTTTGTGCATGAATAATTTGTGTATGTTTGAATGAAGGACAAAATGTTTCCCACATTTGGCTCTGGCAGACTGAGTTGCATGTGTGAAAACTGGACAAAAATATGGATTCATTGTTGGCCTCACAAATGAAGAAGCTCTGGAGCATAATATTTTCCTCCAAAGTCCTCTTTAAGCTTGTGTTTAGTAAATTGGCTTCAGATCTTCCTATCCAGTGCCACTTTAGCAGAGGAGGAGGAGCTTTAGCTCGTCAAGTACTGATCATCAAACTGCGATATGCGTGTTGGTGCACCTCGATGTAAGTGTCACTTTAGGAAGGGATGTGCCAGTGAGCCAGTCCCCATCTGCTGACACGAAGAGGCCACATGAATAGGTTGAATCTTGCTTCCCTTGTGTGTAACTCTTTTTCCATCATGTGGAAGTGAAGAGGTGTGGGACTGGGACAAGAAGGTCTAGTGTGAACTGAGGTCCTGCCCCTGGGTAGGGAGAAGAGCCAGCTGGAGCAGAGGATGCAGAGGAACTCCTGAGTCTGTCACTGAAGAAGTACTCCACAGAGCTAATTTAGCTGAAAATTTAGATTGGCTGTCTCTTTACATTCTTAGGGATTTTCTGTGTTTTAGGAAGAAAACTGGTGACTTTTATTATGTGACTTTCACAGGTGCTTTTTGTTCTTGCATGTGACTCTGTATCCACTAGTTTTTCCAACAATGTTACTATGTTTAGAGTTATAGAAAAAATTATGTACTGCATCATGCTAGATAAATTCTGGGTTATTGTGTAATTAATGACTGTTTCCCTCTTGAATTTAAAGTTATACAAGGAACTTTATCATCAAAAGTTTGTAGGTTTGAACACTTTGTGTTCTTGTGAGGTGGCTCTCATATGGGATTCCACTTATTGCCTGCCAAAATGTTAAGTCTGAAAGAGAAGGATTTTTTCTTTTTTCTTCTTCTTCTTTTTTTTTTTTTTTTTTTTTTTAATTGGTCTATTCAGGTCAGCATTCTGGGAATATTTGGGGTTACTTTGTTACAGTTCTATATATGTGTGGAAATGTGGAGTTGTTGCAGTTGATTTTTTTTGTGTTGTTTTGTTTGGCTTTGTTAATGGTGAGCTGCCAATGAAATTATTTAAATTCCACCCACTTCAGCATAATCTGTATAAACAGGGGCCTTCAGAAGTCCTGGGCTCTTTTAGTTTTAATCTGAAAATATTTCAGTCTTCATTCAC
The DNA here is from genome assembly GCF_047495875.1 of Pithys albifrons albifrons. Taxonomy (NCBI): domain Eukaryota; kingdom Metazoa; phylum Chordata; class Aves; order Passeriformes; family Thamnophilidae; genus Pithys; species Pithys albifrons. The sequence goes on from NC_092458.1 coordinate 11,700,593, forward strand.
TGTCTTCATTATCTTGTTTCCAATCTATTCTGGTTTATTGGGGTCTGCTTCATTAAGATGACTCAAAATGCTTTGTATTTCCCTGCCTAATGATAGGGGTAGGTGAGGTGTCCTCTCCTATTCCCTGTCTTCAGTTTTCCTGAGGTCCCCCACTGGCTTTCAGAGCTTAGTTGAATTGTACATCATGTATTTTTGTGAAAAAACTCTTTAAAATGGGGTTAATTTCTTTACAATGACATAACTCTGGGTTGCAAATAGCCTTGAGGAATAAGAAACAGAATCCCAGAGAAAATGTTGCTAAATAGAAGTGATTTGAGGGATCTGAGTGAAAAAATTTGGCAAAGCTTTCTTGTCTGTTTTGAGTAGGTAAACATCTAAACTTTGCCTCATGCCATTGCTAAAATAAATGTAGCTGCAAGCATGTGCTATGGGTATCTAGAGAAGTAAAATTTCCTTTAATCAGGGAAAAGGGGAAGAAAGAGGTCACTGAGAATATCACCAAACCCATAACATTTTTCTGGAAAACACTGGCAAAGATGTGAATCACATCTGTAATTTCATTAAAATGACAGTAAACTAGGGAAAAAAAGTGTTCAATTGTCTTTTGTCCACAGATGCTTTTGGCATTCTCAAAGTTTGTTATTTAATCTCTTGAAAACTTGACGTCAAGTGCTAAGAATGTCATATGCTGTCTATATCTGAGTTATACCCTTTGTCTGTTTCTTGACTGGATCTTTAGTTATGTTTTTATTGGTCATTCTTTAAATCATCTTTGGGTTTGCAGTTTGATTTTGATCACTGATTTTAAATGTATACTTAATTTAATAAGTGATGGATTTGATTTAAACCTTTTTGGATTGTATTGCGTAGTTATTTTTCTTGCAAGAGTGTATTGATTGATGACTGTTTCATGTTTTGAGTGTCAATGGCAATATATTATTTTCCTTAATTTTGGTACTTCTTTTGCTATTCAGACTGTCAAACTGCATACATGCTCTTTGTTATCAAAGGTGAATAATGTATGTAGCATGTGTTCATGTTTAAATTGTGGTGATGTCTTCTGGAATTCGGTTCACAAGGCAGAAAATCAGTGTTTTAAAATGAGTTAAATAATACTGAGTTATGTATATGAGAAGCACTGGAAAGTGTGTAGAACCAGGTTTTGCTTTTGAAACTAAGGGAACTGTCAGACAGTTGAACAACACTGTATGTACATTAAAATTATCATTTTAATTCTGTATTGTGTGTGTATTTTGAAGCCACTCTGCTGATTAGATGCACTCGTTGATTGGGTTCACATCTTGGAGCAGCCTTGGAGCATGTGGATGGAATTGCTTTTATATGAAACTAGACTGCAAAATGCACCAGTGTGTGTTCAGCCTCCATCAGGCACTCAGGGTGTCTGAAAGTCAAGCTGTCCTTTGCCACTGCATCTGAGGGAATTACTAACCCTTCTACAAATCCTGGATAGTATCAGTAGGTAGGACTGTGTAGGTGTCTGAATTGACTGTTCTTGGTTTCCATTTCTTTCAGACTTGAGAGCTGTATCAACCTCTTCTGCCAAGTATGTATAGATTTGGAAGGGAATTCCAATCAGTTCTTCAAACTTTAAGCAAACCTGTTCTTGAACTGGGGTGAACTAAAAAAAATGCTCTTTATTATCAACAAACTAGTGTGTGATTGAGGAGACCACTTTGCTGGTTTATCACTTTGGTGCATCCTACAGGTTGTTAAGCAGTTTGTTCTCCAGTTGAGTGGTTTACTTCCTTGTAAACTTCATCAGCAAGGTACTGTTTGAATTTCGTATAAATTCTTTAATATAATGAGGAAAAGTTTATAGTAAATGAAATTTTTACACTCTGAAAGTTTGGGTTTTATTCTTTTGGAGGTATTTTCTTGGTGTTAAGAATGTCATACACTATCTGTAGCTGACTGTCTTTAGAGTGATCTCTATAGAAATAGATAATAACCAAAGTTACATGTTTTGTCAGTGACTGATACTTCCAGTGCCCAGAACCCTTGGATGCAAATCATACCTGGCCCTCATTATTTCTGCTCTTTCTGCTCTTTATCATCTTTCTCATCTTCATCTGTCAACTCTTTATTTCAGAAAGAGTAAGTATGGATGTTACTTTGTTAATGTCCTTCCACTATAAAGATGAAATACAAAAGATGCAAAGAAATCAAAGCAGCTTTCGTGTATTTTCTTTATCTTCTTGTCATCCTGTCTTGTACCTATTTTGCCTACCTGGAGTATGGCATCCATCTCTGGGGCCCCCAAAATAAGAAAGATGTGAAGCTGTTGGAGCAGGTCCAGAGGAAGGCCATGAAGAGTATCAGAGGGCTGGAACACCTCTCTTATGAGAACAGGCTGAGAGAGTTGGGGTTGGTCAACCTGGGGGAGAGAAGGCTCCAGGAAGACCTTCTAACACCTTCCAGTACCTAGAGGGAGCCTAAAAGAGAGCTGGACAGGGAGTTTTTTACAAGGGCATGTAGTGAAAGGACAAGGGGGAATGGTTTTAAACTGGAAGAGGATAGGTTTGGACTAGATTTTAGGAAAAAAAAGTTTCTCTGTGAAGGTGGTGAATCACTAGAGCAGTTTGTCCAGGGAGCAGGATATCCCATCTCTGGGAGTGTTTAAGGCCAGGTTGAATGGGGCTTTGAGTGAAAGGTGTCCCTGCCTGTGGTAGGGAGTTGGAAGTACATTATCTTTAAGGTCCCTTTCCAACACGACAACAGTCTACAAGTCTGTGTTTCTAAGGTGTGATCTTGAAGCAAATGAACCGTTTCTGTGCTCATACTGCCAACTGTGGAGTACAGAAGTGGCAAAGGTGGATGGGGAAGAAAAATCATGCTCTGCTGCCTCCCGGTGACCAGTTGTGTGAGCATGGGTGTCCTATATGCTCAGAGATGTCTGTGTCCCCAAGTCCTTCTGAGGAGGCTGACATTGGGCTGGGAAAAATAAAGCAAAGCCACAGTGCATCTGCAGGCTGGGAAGCAAGCAGCTTTGTTTCTGTGGCTGTGGCTTACTGGTCTGCCCTTACTGCATTTCTGAAATGGGCTAGTGGGGCTGCAGGTAGAAGGGAGGAGCTGGTTTAGCTTCTTGGCTTAGGATTGTGCGTAGCAGAGTGGGACCCCCATCCTGGAGCTGGCCAAACAGGCGGGTTAGATATGACTTTTGTGCAGATACTCGATGAGACCACAGACTATGTGCCCAGTGAGATGCAAGCCAATGAATTTATTGTTCTTGTGCTCACCTAGCACAGGGTTGCAGTTGTCTGTATATGAAACAACTAAATATGGAGAAAAATTTTCTGTTGTTGCTTTTGGACTGTCTACTTCCAAGATAAGCACTGATAGTGAAAGAGAAAAGAAGATTTTTCTAGGTTCAAAGTGAGATCTTTGCAAAATCTATGCTTTTCTCTACAAAGGAAGGAATACTCCTTTTAATATTTCATTCTTCTAGATAATGAGTATATTTAAACAATGTTTTAAGTTTCCCTTCTGAGTAGGGAGTACTGTCAACTTCTGGCTCATGTTTTCTTGTAGTTTGGTCCCCAGTTTGGCTACAGCATCAAAATTTCACAGGGTGTGGACAGAGTTTTATATCCATTTTCAACAGTCTTGTTTTGGCATATTATGTGCTGTCATTTGATATTACAGTGTTATATTCTTCCTTTCTCCTTCTTCCCTGGCACCACTCTGGTTTTGATATCTGTCTTTCTAGCTGTTTGCAGTTATTTACCTTTTTCACAACTCTTGTTCAGTATGGTTTGTGTTTTCTTCCAGATTGTTGCATTACACTTTCAGGTCATTAATCTCCACATTCTCTTCCCAGGGAAGTTATGAAGAATCAGACCTCGAAACTTTCCTGGAATTTTCTTTAGCAGAGTCCAAGGTCATGAGGCTGAATGCATTGTTTGAATATTCATCCAGCAAAACCTTTGGATATGCAGCGGCTGAACTCAGCTGAGCACTGCTGCTTACTGGAGTCATGATCAGTCTTTGTTTATTTAACCCAGGCTGCACTTTAAAGAGGTTTTGGTTACAGGCATTTGGAGTCCTATATAGGTCACTAATGTCCTTGTATTATCTCTGAGTATCTTTATTGCCACTGAACAAAAAGGAAGGCTCTATTCTTTTCACATAGTTAGATAATGAATGAGTTATTCTAATGGATTTTAGATCTCATTATTCGGGCTGATTTTGAGTGAAGTTATACAAGGTCAACATTACAGAAAAAAAGTGAGGCTACGTTTTATAGCTGAGGGAGTAAGACGTGTACATTGCCAGTTCCAGTAGAATTTAAGTTTAGATAAAAACATCTGTAGTTCTTTTGGTTTCAGGAGGAGCTCTCTCCCAAATGTGCCAAGGTAAAAGCTGTTTTCCAGATTCTGCCCTTAGACAACTGAGACCATGCCAGTGTAGGACTTTGCCAAACTACAGACAAGTGATTCTGATAAAACTGCAGGCAGTTTCCTGTGGCTATTTCAATCCTTGTGACAGAAAGGAAAATGGCAAAAATTCCACTTTAATTTCTTCTGGGATAACAGGAATCATTATAAAAGCTAGTTCATTAATATTCGTGGGGAAGAAGAAATAGAAACAATAAAAAACTAGAGTAGAGGACTGGAGGCACAGGGTTAGAATACCTTCATCCTGAACCCAGCCTCTGAAGAGATCCTAGTGTGGCAGGTGGGTTCATCTGGAAGGAGAGAGGTGGATTTTGGATGTTCCAGGGAGATTTAAGGTAGGACATATCAGGAATAGTCATTCCACCTTTCATACACATTAAGAAGTTGTGTCCTTTAAAACTATACATAAACGAAAGAAGTCTGGCAGACCTGCAGTGTTCAGCACTTTAATCTCTTAGGGGCTTTCAAAAGATAAGTGGTCAGAGCAGGTTTGGGGCTTGTCTGTAGGTCTGTGGGGTGCAGGATACTTTGCGATGTCAGACAGAGAAGTAGAGTTTTGTGGCCCACTTGTGTTCATGTTGCTTCTCTAGCTTACTGAGGTGGAGAAGTCCCCATCTTAACTGCTCATTGCCTGCTTCTGCCTGCACAGCACCGTTCCAAGTGCCCAGCAGAGCCGCTTCTGGGATCCACATTGTGTTAAGTCTCTGTTGTCCAGGCTGGCTTCCAGGACTGCACTCTCTTAGCATGGCTATTTCTGCTGAAAAGGTGCTGCAATACTCCTGGGAACAGCTGTGCCAGCAGTCCAGGGTGGGTGTTAATCTCCAGTGAAGGGGAGATGACAGCCAGGGCAGGCCAGGGCCTGCAACCTTTGCAGTCAGCACAGCTGGCATTGCAGAGTGACACCCAGTCAAATACCTCATCTTTGGGAAGGCATTTAATACCCACTATGCTTTTATTACTCATTATACATACCACATATGTTATCTTTAGTTTATGCAGTGAGAAGGTTTTGTGCTGGAGATGAAAATCCTTCTATAGCAGCTCAGTTTTGCAATATTCATCAATTCTTCATGGGATACAAAAATCACTCAGCAGTTGCAATAGTTGCAGTATAACTGTAGGCTCCATTGCAGCCATTTGAAGCATATTGAATGGTTATGGCAAGAAGTATTAAGAAATGCGGTATTTGGACATCACTATAAGTTAGTGCATGCTGCTTGAGAAGCTCTGCATTAGTCAGACCTTATGGTGTGGAATTGGTCATTGGGGCACTGGCTGTGCCTAATGCTCAGTGCTGAAGAAGCAAATGAAAAATTCATAATGTGAGTGTATGTGCCTGTGTGAATACAATTACAGGAGGATTTCATACACAGTAACTTCAAAGAGCACTCTCCAGCAGGCAGAAAATCACGGTTTAACGCATGGAGTCTTCTGTCCCAAGACATTTGTCTGTGTTGCCTTCCAGGGCACAGTTTGTCTTCTTCAGCATACACAGTACAAATGATGCAACCTCATTTTTGAATGCTCAGCCATGACACACAACCCCGAGAAACACTCATTATTCTCTGGCTTCGCTTTTCTTTTTACTTCTTATTTATTCAAAAAGATTACATTCCCATTTGGATAGGATTAGCTGTGGTTTGAAAGTATTGCTGCGGTTTGTCCTGTGAACATGAGTGTAGTATTTAGCTGAGTGATTTCTGTTTCATGACCCGAAACATCTTGGATAGAGCATAGAAGAGTGTCAGCATTTGTATCTAACTGGATTTCCTGTTGTATAAAGACATGAGGCACATTGGGGGACTTCTTATGAACTTTCCCATGGGGTAGAACACTGAATTTGGGGTTTTCTTCATAGCTTTTTTTAGGAAACATGTTTTCTTCCTTGCTGTTGAGCTTTTGATTAACATCAACAGATGTACTCAGAACAGGCTAAAACAGTGGTGCCCAACATTTTGCTGTGATGAGGTACCTGAAAGCATCCTGCAGAGTGACTCGCTTGTGGCTATGTGTCCCATGTGTTCCCATCCTGTGCCACAGCTTATATGGGAAACAAACCCCATATATAGCTGTTTTATCAACAGTCAGCAAGGTGACTTTGTCCTCAATTTAATTTTGCATTTTTAGGATTAAAAATAACCAGGTAAGTTCAATAGATGCAATTTATATTTAATGCTTATTTGTGCCATCTAGTATGCAAATCCCACTTTTCTTTAAAAAACAGGATTATGCAGTTTGACTTCCAAATTCATGTTTCAACATGTGAAACAAGGCTTTTAAGCGTGTTGCTCCTACGAACATGAAATATTTTTCCTAATTTCATTTAATGGTTTTATTTTGGATACAAGTAATTCTGTTAGTGTTGGAAACCCATGCACAATAACATAGCTCTGATGCTGAAGAACTGAAACTCTAATTGACTGGCCTTGTCCCTCTGAAGGCAGAGTGCAGTGTAAACAACAAAATACAAGCCATAAATGGTGTAAGGCTTACTTTTTAATTTTAATCTCCTGAGCTAGACTGCCAAAAATTGGTGCTTGGAACGAAGCTATACATGAATGCACACCATTATTTTAATAGGAATCCTCTGTAATGGAGGTATTATGAAAACACAGTGAAATAATTTTATGCTATACATGTGTTTCTTAGCACAAATTAAATTATTCTTTTGTTCAAATTGAAGTAAAATAAAAATCTGTTTGTATTCAAATTGATGAAGCTAAAAAATAGGATGCAATTAAAGCCAAGCTCAGTAGCTGTCTCTTCCTTGTTTGTTCACCTTGGGAAACACTGTTCTACCACCCCAGGGGAGACCACCTCCAGCCATCTCTTTGCTAAGGAGGACTCCCTGTATGTGCTCTACTGTTCTCCCAGCCTGGATGGGATGTGGTGCAGGTTCATGCCATCAGGGAGCTGGTGAAGCATATTTTTCACTTTAGCGTAAATGGCTTTAATAGAGGACATCTGAGAACTCTTACCTGCAGGTAAAACATGACTAGCTATAAGGGGTCCATACCTGGGTAAGAAGTTTCTAACTTTCTTCTAAGCATAGTTTCTGGAAGAATAGGAGCTCTTGTTCCCACTTCGATTTTGTGAAGCAGCAGCCACAGATACAACAAGATGGCAAGTTATAGACCTGGATTGTAGGTGTATGTTTTAAGTCACGTGAACTCAACCACTGTCAGTTCTTTTTCTGACTGTGTTTCCTGAATTTACATTTTTAAGTTGTGACTTCATTTCATAATACCTGAATATCTACATCTTAAAGTGGGAAATGTCTGTATGTGTTTACAGTGCTTTGTACAGTAATAATCCATGATACTTTTGGTGTCAGTCTGTATCTCTTACCTTAGAGCTCTAATTCATGAACTCTGAAGAAACTTGTGGCTAGTGTTGAATACAATGACTAGTGCAGAATTCAGCATTAGGAATGTGAGAACTCTGGTCTGGTGTATTCCTTTTGCATTTCTGTGCAGTTTGGCTTTACTGCCCATAGCCAAATATCCTTGTTTACCTCCAGGATCTTGCTTGTGCTGGAGGCTGCTCTCATCAGCTGTATCCCATCAGGTCCTGATGTTCCAGCTATGCAGATGAAGATCATGTTCCATGGTCCTCTGGACCTAATGTAAAGCTATCAGGAGTCAGAGAGAGACTTCAGTGAACTTTGTGTCAGACCCTTTCTCAGGAGCTGAAGAACCCCCATTCCCATGAGAAATTGGAATAATCTCAAAACTCTCCATGTTTGCAACTGACTCCAGCTTCTGTGACATAGTTTATCTCATCCATGAAAAACACTGAGAACCAGAGCTTACTACTTTTTCAAGCTGAATCTAAAAGGGGAGAATTTGTTCTTTCTTCTATTTTGGGTGTTTCTATTTTTATACCCCAATGAAAAACAGCATCTAGTGCTTAATAGTTAACCTCTGATTTCTAACTGCAATTCACTCTCAGGATCAAGGGACTGTAGACTTGTTCCTCCTTTTCATTTTTCCTAGACTTTTCCAATCCCTTTCAGCAGTGAATAATTTGTCCCTGTGTTTTCTTGTCTATAATACATCCTCATTGTACTCTGCAGCTGAAATGGTTTCTCAGAGAGCAGGAAACAGTTTTCCCAAAAGTGTATTTGTAGTATTTTCTTAATAAGGATGGACTCCTGAACTTTTTGTAGTTACCTATAGATAGATTTCTTAAAAAAAATTGAATTAGTCCAATTCCTAGTTTATCTATATTACTCTTTAACAAAATTCATATAGACATGATCAAGGTGGTGAAACTATATTTTACAATTGAAAGAAGCATTGAAAGAAGGGTGATTCTTTGATCACTTTCTGTGATGCTAAAAGAGGAGACTGTAAGGGATTTAGCAGTATAAAGTAAGCCAGTATCTTTTCATATTGCAAATTGTTATATAAAGACATTTGAAGCCTCCTGACACTGGGATTCTTCAGATGGATCCTGGGATATCATACACAGCTGCTAAGAGGATTTTATGAGTAAGGCTGATATCTGCTGATGCAGTCTTCAGAAGAACTGTTTCATGCTTTCCAACAACACTTTACATTTTAAGCTACACTAATAATTTTTAAAATACATTCTGAAGGTCTGGTAGTGTTTCACTAGAGTGTGCAGAGTGAGGAGGTGCAGAATCTAACAGCCTGACAGGGAGGAGCCTGCTGTGGCTCCATGTCCCCAGGTCCAGCATGAATCCCCAACATGCACATGTGCACAATATGTACATATGTGTGGGTATGTACATGGTTATACAGACATGCAGATCTACACAGGCAGTGGATACACAGCATTCCCACAAGTAGGAGTGGCACAGATGGCCTGATCCTGTTTCTCCTCTCCAGCTGTTATGGATGAAAGTTAACTAAAGTCATTTATATAGCACACCTATATAGACAGGTATACAGCATATGTATGCACGTACATGTTCTTAATGTAGCCTGTAGCTGCCTCTGGATCCCAAGCTGGTGGCATCTGGACATGCAGGCACCTGAGGTGCAACCCTACTGCAGTTGCTGGTACCCCAACAAGAGGGACCCCTCCGCCCAAGCTGCTGCATTCAGAGCCCTGTACACGCACACAGGCAGAATAGGCTGCCCATGGGGATGGTCTTATCCTGTGATGGCATGGGGAGTGATGAGTGGGCCTCCCTTATGTCTGGTAATCAGCTGTTAATCAGCCACCATAATGAAGAGGCTCTGTGCTCAGAGCTGCTGAGGCTCAGGATTTGCTCAGAGGCTGAGGCTGCATGTCTTGACTGAGACGGTCTTCTATTTCTTTATGAGCTGGGGGCCACAGGCAGCAACCCTGAGGTGAGGTGGTACCTAGAGTTTATGAATTATACTCTTTTCTATAAGGACTCTCTTAAATAGTTGTTATAGCACTATCTTTTTTTTTTCTTTTATTTCCTGGAAAGCTGAGTGTAAATATTTCTTTTGATGCTTGAGTTCTGGGATTTTCTCCCACTGACTTCAGACTGCTGAGAAGGGGAGGGCTGCACAGGCAGATAGCTTTTGAAAAAGTATAGCCAAAACCTCATGCCTCTATGGCAGATCACTGGGAGGCTTTCACAATAGCTTTGAGCTATTCAGTGGGAAACAGAGTGATGGGTTCACCCTGGAAAGATGACTTGGTACCCTGGAAAGAAGGAGGTCTTGGTGTGTGTCATATTACTCTGAGTCAGCTTTATCACTGAGGAGATTTAATGATAAAAACATGTTTACTCAAAATACAGATTTACAGGAATGGAATGAAGTCACTAAAAAAGTTAGAATCACAAAAACATATTGCTAAGGGTACACAATGCAAATTCTTTCCTGGTTCAGCAGTTTAGGTAGTTAGTGAGGCTGCTTAGCTGTGTTGCAACCTGTTCTGCAAAGTTGCAATTAAGTGATGAATTGTGGGGGGGTCTAGCATTGGTTCTCAGAAAAAGCTGCTGTGGGAAATCCACTCTGTTGCTGGCTCAAGAGGGAACGAGCTCTTGCCTCTTTCCTGTGTTCCTAACCCTCATCCCTGTGGTGGGCCAAAGTCACTCACACCCGCCATCTCACCACGATAGCTTGATAAACATTTCCTTTTAGCAGTGTTTTAAGTAGGCATTAAATTGCTTTTGTTGTGTTTTCATAATCAGTGCAACATGTGACTTAAAAGTTTTATTTAATGAGAAATAACAATAATAGACTTTTTTTCCTTGTATTGAAACTTGCTATGCCCTTTGCACAGAAACTAGCCCAAATCCGTAAACACATGGAAAGAGGAACACAGTGCCTAGGCACTGGAATATTTTACTATCTAGTAGATTAAGGGTAACAACATCTCCAAAGACCCTTCCAGAGTCTGGTTTCTTACTGAGTTTGTTTTATTTTGCTGCACTGGAAGTGGTCTTTGATGGAGCAAAAATACTGAAGAGGGAAAGCCTAAAGAAAAAGAAGTAAGCTTATTAAATTTCTTTAATTTCAGATCTAGTTTTGAAGCTTGAAATATTCAACACTTGGTTGAAATTAAAGCACAAGACCCTAGGCTGAATCTGTGACTGAAATTGAAGAAAAGGACAGAAGGTAGACTGACCTTCAGATATTAGAAAAACATAATTCTTTTTGCATTTAGGGAGAAATTAAAAAGGGCTTCTGTCCAAAATGGAGTGAAATTAGTTGATCCAAGGTGACATTTTCCGTTCATAGCACTGATTGATTGTCCTGCAGGATGAAATAGCTCTGGGCCAGAATTGTTGGGATAACACCACCAGAAGGGTGTATTGATTCATGCTTGTCCTGAATTTTTATGATTGTCTTGAGTTGTGAGCAATTAAACCGTATTTCAAATATCAACATTTAGCCTGAAACTGAACCAGTCTTGAAATTAGAAGTTTCATTATCTAACAATGGGGTACTTGCAGATAGATATTTGAGACGCCAACTCTCCGCTGCAGCAACATTAAGTGTAGTCCTCAGTTTTGACCTGCCAAATACCTTCTGCAGCCTAAATGTCTGAGTCTGTGATTGTGATTTTAAATACTGAAGGCTGCTTGAGTCATGATAGCTGCCAATGGGCAGGTCTTTCTCCAAGCAAGAAAAATAATTCAAGTAGTTTGTTTCACCTGTTGGCTTTTGCTGAAGGTGTCAGCTGAAAGCAATGCATTGGCACTGGAAGAATTGCTGTTAGAAACAGCAAAATTAGTGTCATGGCTTCAGTGCTTACTTGGTAGACTTTTTCTCAACACCTTTTTCATTAACTTTGAGAACTGTCTTATATAATCCTCTGCTGAACGGCTGAAAGTGTTGATGTCATTGGTGGGACTGTCAATCCTGCTCAGTTTTTCTTTTAAAACACAAGGTTTCCCCGGGACTACTGTGTTGATAACATCCTGTGAGGATTTATTTTTTTTATCATAGGAAACACTGGATTGAAATAAAAAAAGCAGAACCTTAGATGTATTTTGAAGCTAAATACTGATTTCATCCCCTTACTGATAAATGGGCTTTGGCAGTTGGTAATCAATAGTTTCGACCTTTTGAATGTGTGTGGGATGCTACACTAGAGGCAGAGCAATTAATTGTTTCTCATGGCTGGAGAGGAATATGAATGTTCTCCTGGGCAATGATTAGACTCTATGGATCTTTCAAACGTGGTAAGACTCTAAAAATGTGTAAAAACTCTGTTTTGCAAATTAAGATCAGAAACTATTATTAGCTTTTGTTTGTAGTTCAAGCATGATGTCATATTTGGCAAAGTGCTACAGAAAAACTCCCAGCTCATTGCTTGGGTCTGGTTTTTCTCAACTTGGTGTCTTTGGTGTTTGCTCTTGAGACTGTCTATCTCTTCTAAAGAGGAATGGTTTGTGTGATACCAGCTTTCTAAGGGCTGATTTAGTGTTATCACCCTCATGGAAAGAGGGACCGGAGGCTTTGGAGCTGGTCATGACTGCATGATTTCCAGCCAGCTTATCCTTACATGAAAGTGAATTCAACAGCTTTAACTTTTTATGCTGATACAAAGTTCTCTAAGGCCATTCCAGCTAGAAAGCCCTGGGCTCTGTGGGAGAAACACATAGAATTTGCTCCTGCATTTTTTGACTTTTTTCCAGTCCTTCTATTTATATTGCTAAATGACTGTTATTTAGGGTTAAAAAAGTCTTGATGAAGCATAAAATCCGAAAAAAACCCCCACTTATATTTGGAACTGTGAAGCATCAGAGGAAACAATGTTCTTCCAAGTCTGGTGAAGTTGCAGTATGTTAATGGCCCTTTTGTAACGTCTTTTCCAGTGTTGCCTTTTCCCACAATGAAGGATGAGGGCTGCTGAATTTTGGAGTACTTGCATTAAGCAGAAGTCACTGTAGTTGTGGAGGAGTAATTTGATCTGTAGTAAGTCTCTTTCCAATTATTTGAAGTTTTCCATAATATTTGTTTGAATAAAGTTTGAGTCAAAAGTTTGAAAACCTCCTGTATATTGTGACTATTTAAATTTCATTTACTTTTGCTGCATATAAGCAGTCTTTTCATTGGAAAGGCAAGTATAAGCAAAGGGGAATGCTACTCTTCATACAGTTGAAAAAAACATCCTTTCAAAATAGTCACCTGATCAGTTCATGAGGATTGTCTTATTAATTTTCCTAAATTATTATTTCTGAGTTCATTGGCCAAGTATGCATAAGTGTTTAGCAAGAATACTCTAGGTTTTGTAGTTAAAGGTAAAATACATATTTGTCTGTTCCTTTATGTTTTGTTTGCTGGCTGACACATCCTCCTTACTGTTGTCTGTAGAAATGTTTTCATCTTCAAAATGTGAAGTTTCATTCTCTTACTAAGTTTAAAAGGATACAGTAGCTTGAGGGGCAGAAAAGCCAAAATACAGTATTAGAATAATGGCAGATTTCCAACCTGGTAACTTGTGAATTAATAGGACCATAAAAGAAAGCCTCACAATACTGAAATACAAGCTCTCTCCTATTCCCGAAGGAATTGTACAATGTATATAATGTATCCTGAGAGGAGCCATTTCACACTATTATTGCATTGGGCAAAATAGAAGAAATATTAAAGAAATAGATACTGAAGAGATAAAAAGAAGGGTCAGTATTACAGAAGTGGAATTTACATTTACAATGGTCTAATTTCTGCATGAAAGATAGATTTTATGGATGAAGAAGTGCAGCCTCATAGGCAAGTGGGCAGAAAAGGCAGCCCAGTGCATTGTCCCCTTACCTTTGTTATGGCAATGAGGAGCCAGGATATTGTCAGTACAAAATAGTTGATGCTGTTGTGTCTCAAGCTGAACTCCAGCTCCTGCAAGACCAATGCAATTGTCCCTCGCACGTACTTTGCAGCATTCTCAGTCAGATAAACACTGTGTCAAGAACTTGCACCAGTCCTTGGGGCTGCAGAGGGCACATGTGGTCCTCTCTCTTGCTGCTGCTCAGTGCAGTTTGGGTATTCTCCTGGCTGCAGATCTGACTACAGAGAATAACACAAACTTTCCTGAACGGTATGACTTACAGAAAGCACTTTACAGCCTAGTTTTGTGGAAGGCTTTTGTTGACATTCACTTAAGATAAACAGCATCATTCCTTTGTGGTTTTGCAACTCATGAGCAATGACATGATGTTGGACTATTCTGTTTAAAGCCTTTAGACCAGAATGGCAGTGTGTACGTAAGTAGTGTTGTTATGTATGGGTTTGTCAAAACTCCAACAGGTGTCTTAAAGGCAGTAAGAGCTCCAGAGCCTTTTCAAACATCATTACTGTATTGTTGTGTGCCATAAATAGTCAAAATTAAACAAATGTATATTTTCCACATTCCTGTAAAAGTTCTGCCTCAAACATTCAGCTTAGCCTAGCAGTAGTCCTTCTATGACCTGTCTCTCTTGCTATACTTTCTACATTTTTTGCACATCATGAAGCATTTGGTTAACTCTTTCTTTGAAATCTAACCTGATTACAATGTCCAGTTTTCAGAGCTCTGCAGAAAGTAACTAAATGTGCAGTAATTAATATATCTACTGGAGGTTCATCACACTTCTGAGTACTAAATAAACCCAGACACAGCTGATATTAAGATCCACAGCAGGAATTTTTTTTCCTCTCCTGCCACATAGTCAATAAGGAAATCAGGAAAATAGTTCCTGATTCTCTGCTGCCTTGCTGTTTAATAGGTTTTTGTAATAGTTAGAAGCACCTTTGTGTCTGTTACTGACATGTACTTAGTCCAAAATAATTGTGAAAATCAATAGCCTATGAGGCATGTTGCCAGCTTTAAAAGACAACTCCTGCACCCCTAGGCTGAATGTTACAGAAGGTGTTTCGTGAAATCCACTGTCTGAACTTCTAACTTAAGCAATCTTTTAATGGAGCCCCAAATATGCCAAGCTGTTACAACAGGCTTACTATAGTCTGATAAGGCTTTGAATTTTCCCAGCTTCCAAACAAAATATTATGTCAGAAGTATCTCTCTATTTTTCCTTTTTCTGCCTTTTCCCCTGAGGTGCAGTAGTTTCATTTGTAGCAGAAGATGCCTAAGGCTCTTCTGTGGTGCTTTAGGCAAATAATCAAGTTTCAGCAGTTTATAGTAAATAATTGAATTTAAAACATCTATAAATGTGATACTTGCAGGTTGATTTCCCTCCTTAACTGTGCTTCTTACATGCTTATGATTGTGGATTAGTATAAAGTGGTTCCAAAAATGACAGTAGTATCTCCTAACATTATTCCTGATGCATCTGTTCCTGGTAGTATCTTCTGACTTGTGCTATCAAAGGAAGTTTGTGCTGCAGAATCAGCTGATTTAAAATGGAGTTCAGTTTATTAACGGTGAACTGAAGTTTTTATAGTCTGCCTTAATTTTCACAGTGTTCAATCTTTGTTCTTATTTTCTAAATGGCTGTTCTTCACTGCCATTTCATGGAACATAGAGTGAAGCAGAAGAGGCTCAGTTTTCTCCTGCACTGCCTCCCAGAGTATCAGTTACAAATCAGGAAAGGGAAGGTTGCTTATAAAGGGCTATCCAAGGACTACAAACTCTGTAACTGCATCACCAAGAAACCAATTTTGACTTTCTGCAATTCAGGGTGAATTTAATGGAACTTGACATTTCTTTGGTTAATTCAATGCATGATGGGGAAAACCTGTAGTGATTATGGCATGATGGATGCCAGGGAAATTTTTTTATATTTATTTTAGATTAGAGCAGTTAGGTTAACAAAATGCAATCTGAGTGCTACCCTTTTCTCACCATGTTTGCAAAATCTGAGCATATATCCAATTGTTAAGGATTTGTTTCTCCACATCTTTCAGCATTGGAATTGGGGTGGCAGGAAATCCAGCTGAGGCACTGTTATTTTTATTCATCATACAGAGTTTATATTTTAAAAATAAATAAAGTTATTTTTACAAAAGGGCAATAATGCGTGTGAACATAACAGAAAAATCACAGAGGACACATCAAGTCCTTAAATGTTAAATAAACTGCTTTACAAATTAGAAGAGTTATTTATGCCAATTCCCATCCTATCTGGGACCTTTTTACAGTGAGACTTTTGAAGCTGAAAATGAGTGTTTAGCAATAGTCTGGCAATAGAGAACAGTGTATATTTCTGCTTTAGCATTTTGCTTTTTTTCACAGATACATAAATAAACTTTCCCTGCATGTTCTTCAGATTAATTTCTGTTATATCCAGAGTAATATATTAGACCTAGGGCAAGAACAGAATATGATGATCCAGGTTGGCCTCAGCTGAGGCGAGCCATTCCTGTATCTCCCCCAGCATCTTGTGGCTGAAATAAATAAACTTGTGATGCTTTTTTTTCCCCATAAATACAAAATTATATGCATTAAAAGCAGATGAATACTTGCTCTAATTTTTTTGGATACATTGGCTCTAGATGTCAGGTACAAAACCCATTTGAAAATTTGATTGTTTTTTCTTAGCTTTTTTTATGGTGAATAGAAGATATGCTATTGTGGACTGGATGAAACCTTACTAAGGGTTTGATTTATCTTATTCATAATAAAACTAGGAAGGGCATTATAAAAACATCCAAAAGCCTGAGAGCCTCTTGGTCTCCAAAATTCTGTCCTTCAGCTGGCATAGAAGTTTAACTTTGAGGCAGAAAAGGTATCCTCTATCATGTGATAACCATTCCATGTTGGGAAGACAGTATGTTGAAAACAGGAGTGGTCAAGGCATAAGCATTAGGAAACCAAGACAAAATCAAAACAAATGCTAGGCACAAGTCTAGTGGAGAAAATACTGTGATCAATGGGTTTCTCAGGCTGAGTGTTGACAGGATAGGGCTGGGAGTTATTACCAGAGAAACTATCTTTGCTTTGATTGTATTGTGTAGAAGGGGAAAAGATGTTGCATGCTTTTTGTAAGAGAGTTGAGCTTTATCAGACAAATGCACAACTCCATTGTTGGTGGGTTTTTTCCTGACACAAGTAACACACAAAAGCAGAATTAAGGGTTTATGGGTCAGAAATGCATAAATGCTTATGTATGATAAATGCACATCTGTGAGCCTGTGTGTAACTTACATTTCTGATACAATAAGTTAACTGCATGGAATTAGTAGTGAAGGTCAACATCTAATAAGGTTATCTCATTCAGCATAATGTATTAATTTCGGTACTAAAATGGTGAAGCAGGACTAGCCATCTAAGCCAATACACATGAAAAAATAATGAATACATTTTGTACTGACTAATGAAATTCATCTTGCTCAAACTTCTTTGGCTCCAGAAATAAAATAACTATTGTCCTAGTTCTAAAAATATAGGGGATCAGGTAATAACTTAATTCTGATTTATTTGGTTCAAACTTTGAAACACTATCACTTGCATCTGCCAGATATGCAGTGGTAGGGAAAAGTGCCATCGTGAAATGCTGCAGACTGAAAAAAATCACCTGCTTGTCCTGGGAGGAGTGCCATTGCTGTCTGATGGAAATATCAGGCTGGTCTCTCATCCTCTGAATGGGATGCAGATGTCTTTAATGGGAGAAGAATTTACCTGTATAGCATAGGGAAGGATAGAGCAAGGGATAACGCTTAGCATTTTGCAAGTGACTTTTTGCATCCAAACATAGGATTTTTTTCCTTTTTCCTTTTCTCTAAAGGCAAACTCACAACCTTGTAAATATTAGAAGCAGATTGCTCATGTACTGGCAGAGATTCTCGGCAGCTGCTTGTTTTGGCTGGTTCCATTTTAACATAAATTCCTAACAAAATAAAAGACAAATATATGTAGAATATTGTACCTTTGTTTGGCATTTGCAGTCCAGTGAACAAAGTTCTCTTTAGAGTTAGCATCATCATTTTTACAGGGTGATTTGGCATCTAGTCAAAACTATGGATATTCATAAATAACAGAGCTATACCTGGAATATCCAGACAATATGTGATGTTGTTTTTTCTTGTTGTCCTTGCTTTTTTGTTTTGTTTTGGTTTGGTTTTTTGTTTGGTTTGGTTTTTTGTTTTATTTTATTGGGTTTTTTTGGTTGGCTGGGCATTAGGTTTGAGAGCTGTTGAATGTTTGAATCCAATTATTGGATTATTTCTTTCCCTGTTTCTCCTCTCAGTTAATCTTCCAGGTTGGACTTACTGTGAAGGGAAATTGAGCAGATTGACATTTTTCCATTTTCAGTCCTTACATCCTTTTAGATACCAACTCAAAGGTGAGACAGCAAAATGAAAATCAAAATCCTCATCATTTTATGTTAAACATGGTCTTCACGAAGTACTGCAGCATGCAGATCAGCAGTAGAGGTATTAACCTCTTGCAGTCTCTAAACACTTGGCCTGCTTAAGCAAGCTGCTACTGATAGTGAATTTTTTCTGTAGGATATTGCTACATGCTTTTTATTACATCTGTTGACAAGTGCTTAGTGCTTGCTTTGGGTGCGAGAAGGTTTGTGAGCCCTGAGCTGTTACCTTGCCTCCCCTTTGAACTTCAGTCCTTGGATGAAATCTGGACCTTCTTGCAGACCTTCTTCCTTGGATATTTGTTTAATTTCATGCTGAATTGACCAACTTCCTGCTCTGGACTTTGCCTTGATGTGACCACATTTTGTTTTCATTTTATAAAGTTGCAGTAAACTTATTTCCTGTTTCCTTCTAATTCCTTAATTTAGTATATTTTAATGTATCTGTTCATGTTTCTTTTGTGTGTATAATGTCAAATAGACAAGAAAATCTGGGATTATAGGAAGGAAAGCTTTATCAGCACTAACATGGGAATAGCTCTGTTATTTCTGGACGAAGGCCACAAATGAGTTATTCAGGACACGATAAATGAAGGGGACACTATTGTAAGAAACGTGTCATGCATAACCCAGGTAAGTAACTGCATATAGGCAGAGGAATACTTTCAAGAATTTTAAATTCTTGTTATAAGCAGAATGAATTAAAAATATAAATCTAAGTTTATTATTGATTGAACAAGTTGGTGCATAGAGCAGTTTAGATGTGATGAAGTCTTACCAAAGGCAGACAAACTCTGGGAGACTTCTGGCCTTGAGGACCCCACCTCCACCTCCAGTAAAATTTGTCTGTTGTGAAGTCATCAACTCCAGAGTCCATGGGCTTGAGGCAGGAGATGTTTCAACTAGGATGACGCTGGAGTCAGGAATTTCTGTCCCCTTTCCCATCTGCCTTCTCAGTCCCAATCTTTGCCCTAGCACCCTTAGTGCAACCTGATTAGGCATAGTGTCATTGCATCTATAGCAACACTTTTTTATTTTGCTGAGCAGGTGCAACAGGAACTAAAGAGCTCATGTATTTTTAGCAGAACAACATTCCAGGTCAGGATTGATTTATAATGACTTTTATTTAAGTCTCATTTGGTCAAGAAAGAAAACTTATGCACTTGAAGCACACAGGCAAGACCCACAAAGGGTTGGTGAGACATGGTGTTTGTGATCTTTAGGAGAGCATCTTCCATGTTGTTCAACCAGGATCATGGGCTTAACTTGCCCCTTTGCCCCAGGGTCTCCTTGGAGCTGTGATCAACCACACACATTGCCTCTGATTTGAGGATCCACTTTTTTCCAAGGCTAGATTATTTAAGATTGGTGCTGTTGGAACTTGGGAAACTTTTCTGGTGGCATAAAGGACTACTTTTGAGTAGTGGAGAGATGCCAGCACCCAGATGTACTAGGGTGATGAACTTGTTTGTAAGAGAGCAATTACTCTTCCTGCTTTTCACAACTGCTTTTCACTGGTTTGCCCAGCACCTCCAACCATAACATTTTTGTTTTGTGAACTGGAAGAAAATAACATCTTGCTCTGAGATACAAAAATAAGTAGCTCATTTGAAGCTCACTGGTGATCAGGAATGTTGAGAGAAAATCTGATGGAGGAATTAATTCTGGGTTTGGTGATGGGATATATTTGACCATAATTGTGATCTGATCCTTAAGAGAGTATAAATAAAGAAGTGTGTCTAAACAATCTGCTGTGCCTTAGGAATAAGATTTTGGGTTTATGACAGATAATTTTGTAGGCACAGTTCAATAGCTGTCTAAAATAATAATTAAAAAAAAATCAGGAGTGTTAGAGAAGGAACAAAGAGCAACCAGAAGCAGTTTTTGAAGCAGTTGCCTGATCCATCCTTGCCTCCTCTGCTTTAGTTTGCCTGGGTATAGCCTCAGGCCCACAAGTTGAAATTGTTTTAGGTGAAATTCACCCATAAGATGCACTTCAGAAGCACACCTAATGTTTTCAGTGTGGAAAGGGACATTCAGTCTTACCTGTTCCAAAATAACACCCCCAAACAGGTATATAGAGTCAGGTCCTCTCCTCTGCACACTTGGCCCTCTGGTAGCCCTCTGGCCACCATCCATATGCTGATGTGGAAGTAGCTGGAGAGGCTCCTGCTCTTGGCTGGTAGGTGGAGGAGTGTGCTGTATAATTGTGCTTGCCCTGTGCTCATGCTCCTTTCCAGATATACCCAGAAACTGGGGACCTGAAAATGGACCAGGTTAGACCTTTGGTCTGTGTGAAGAATACTGGGAACCTAATTTTAATGGAGAGATTAGTAGAAATATTATTGAGAGTTACTTAAAGACAATAATGGCCATATTGTTTTTCTTTCTGGGTCCTTTGATAAGTTAAGACATTACAAGGAACAATGTATTTGTTGCACCCATTTCTCCATGAAAGCTAATACAGTTCACGTCCCTTGTTAGGAACAAGCTTATCTCTCTCCTGAGAATTAGATGAAGGCCTGGGAATGGGATCCCCTGGCTAAGTTGCACTCCCAAGTCTCTCTATCCTTAAAATTTTCCCTCTGTAACCTTTTCATATCAGAGGATATTTTATGCCTCCTGTCTTAAATCATTCTGTACTATGTAACTTGAATATAGTGTCATAGCTAATTGCCACCAGCTGCATATAAACAACAGCAGTTTTTTTCTTCTACATGTCATAACAGCAACTGACTTCTGGCTACTTGAAATGTGTCCAGGAGCAGACACTTAACTCAGATCCTTTGAGTTAGTTTCTGTCAGTCCCTACTTCTCTTCGCTAACTCCATATGCTACAGGAGCAAAGAACGGTTTGGGTTGGAATGGGTCTTAAAGATCCCACGGGCATAGGATCCCTGTCATGGGCAGGGACACCTTCTACTACAGCAGGTTGTTCAAAGCCCGATTCAGCCTGGCTTTGAACACTTCCAGGAATGGGGCACCCACAGCAGTGCAACCTGTTTCAGGGTCTCATCACATTCATCACAAAAAATTTCTCCTCTATGTCCAATCTCAACCTTCTCTCTTCCCTTTTAAAGCTCCTGCCTCTTGTCGTGTTCACTACATGCCCATGTGAAAAGTCCCTCTCCAGCTCTCTTGTAGCTGCCTTCAGGTCCTGGAAGGTGCTGTGAGGTATCTCTGGAGCCTTCCCTTCTCCAGACTGAACAACCTCAGCTCTCTCAGCCTGTCATCATAAGAGACATGCTCCAGACTTGTAGACCCACTCCAACAAGACCATGTCTGTCTTGTGCTGGGGACCCCAGAGCTGGACACAGTACTCCAGGTGGGATCTCATCAGAGCAGAGCAGAGGGGCAGGGCAGAGTAGAGAGGAAACTTGTACCCCTACCTTTTTGTGACTTGTTTATGTCAGTCTCAACTAGCCTGAAATGGAGGGAGCATATACAATGTGTGTTTTCTGAGCTACAATTGTGCCTGAAAGTTCCTGGAAAGCATCCTTGGGAACAGTTAATAACAGGAGCATTTCAGGTTGCCTCCATTTTCATGATGCATAACAGCCATTCAGTTTGAGGCAACTTTTTGGTGCAGTGCCCAAATCATGTGCCATGAGACTGAAGGAGCGTGTCAGTATCAGAAGGTGGGCAGTTTGAAATCAAAGGAGATACGTACAGACAGAACATTTGAGTAGTTCTGATTGTTCCAGTAATAAAACAAGTGAACATTTAAAAACAGAACATGAAGCAGAAATAATGAGAAATTTGAGAGAGAAGTCTGTCTCCGTGCTCTCCAGCAGTTTTTCTTTCTCATCCAGGTATCCTAATGAATTTCCTGCAGTGGCTCTGCCCACATGAGCAGTGAGGTTTTTTCAGGTGTCAGTCCTTTTCATCTCAGGGCCAGAGGGCATCATGCATCAAACTTGTGGTCTTTTATATTAAAGTGTTCAATTTCCAGATGAATATCAACTAACATGCATATGCCTGTATAGAAGGAAAGACTCTGGGTGGTGAACTGTCATTTCTCTGTCTCCTTTCTTCTCTACTTGATGTTGAGGCTTTGTCTGCTGTCCCTGGAACCAGCTTCTATCAGACTGTGGAAGATTTTCTGATGCCAGCAGCAGCATCTGGATGCCTGGCACAGCTCTTTGAACAGTTGCTTTGATTTTTATTGTGGTCAGCATGCAGCTGCAATTTTTTATCCTGCCTGGATGGTTTTTCTCTTTGGCTTACCTTGAATTATTTGGAATTTATATGTTTCCATCCCATGGGGGAGACGGGACTCTTTGCAGTTACTTCTTAGTATTTGTGTAGAGGATCCTTGCAGCTGAGATATAGGGAAAATTTCCTTCTGCCTTCACATTTGTATATGTTTTTTAGAGGAGAAGTACACTAAAATTTACTCTGATCCTGAAGCTGTTGGACACTTACAGAGTGCATGCTGGGACTGTGAGTACAAAAGGAGAAACTTTTGTAGAGGTAGCTGCAAAATTTTTGAAATATATTTTGTATCAGAAAATTCTAATTACACAAGCAAAAGAAAGAAACTTTCTACTTTTGCATTTTTTGAAATGGAGTTTCAGCAAGGACCTTGCATGGATCTAAGGCAGGATTCCTGCTAGCAAAACCAGATATTAAATCAAAAAATCCCTTATGAATTACTGGCAGTGGGTACAAGGGAGTCAGGTTGAGGTTTCTGCTCTACCCCATTCAGTGCTGTGACAACCTGGCTGCAAATATGGGATGTTTTCCATTGCAGCCTTTCATTAGGCCAGCTGAGGTATAAGCCCAATAGTTTGCAGTCTAGCATGTATGACTGAGAGACAGGAGCTTCCTTGAACCAATAGGTGAACTGGGGAGATGAAGGAAGATGTGTCTGTCCTCAGAACATTAAAGAACTATGTTTTCTCACACTGTGAGGCAAAAATAAGTATCAATGCTGCATTTTGTTTTATTAAGGATCTTGTTTGTGGCCTGGACCATACCCAATCACTCATTCTCTTCTCATTCTTGCTTGCTCTTTTACTGCATGTGGGTCCAAGATGGCTGGGGTGCAGGATCCATCATCCTTGAAATACCCCTCCACTGCCTTTTGCTGTGCTGAGACAGATCCTTGCCTGGCAGCAGTTTCCTTGGTCTGCAAGCAAACACACAGTCCACAGCAGGGGAAGCCAGAGGATTGCTACCAAATTAGGAGATGGGGTTGCTGGCTAGGTCAGCAGAGATACTGCGGAAATGTAAAAGACAGGTTTCAGATCCTCTAGCTGCTCTGAAGAAGCCTGAAGTATTTTCTGGAGCAAGAGATATTTTCGAGATTACAGTAAAAGTGAGCAAATGTTACTGAGTTGCCTGGAGCTTCCTTTACTTAGGGCTGGGGAGTCATAATTTTTGGCCCCGTTAGACAACTTCGTTTTGGAGAAAAAACTGCATTTTTATTGTGTACAAAATGCAGTTCCCAGGCAGCACTGGGAGAGTCCCTTATGGGAAAGCACAAAGCAGTGTCTTGGCACTTGCAGTGCTGTTGCTGGGCTTACATCTGTAGCCACAGTGTGAACTGAGGGCCTGGCAGCCCCTATCCCTGCCCAGCTTGTCTGCCCCCTGTTGTACTGAGTGGATTAGAGGGAGAAGGGCTTTTGGCCTCTTCAAACTCTTGCATCTGTATGGAAGTAGCCAAAAGAGCCAAGGGGAGCTGGTTTTGACCAGGAAAGCCTTTTGCAGGTGATTGCTTTGCATTATGCCACCCTGAGTCATTTCTGGCAGAAGAAAAGGAGAAGCTGAGTGTGAGCAGCTAGCAATAGCTGCTGGTCCCATTGAGAATGCACAGGGAGACAGCTTTCACTTGTCCCCACCAGTCTCTGCCACCCAAGGTTCCTCCCAAGCAGGAGTGATTCCCTACCTCCCCATGGCTAAACCCTCACAGGTGAGTTTGGGACGCAGAGCGAAACAGGGCAGGTGCTCATTACAGGTCTGACCTCTTCAAAATAACAGGCCTTATTTGGCTTTTGAACCATAAAGATTGGGACACCATTCGCTTATTTTATGCTGACAGCAAGTCAGCAGCATTACTTGCAGGACTTCATGGGATCTTTCCTACCTGCATTAGCTCAGTATTTCTCTTGCTTGGCAGATCTGTTAACTGAAATAATAAGGGAAGATGTGACTGTGGTTACACATGGTGTTTGGCAAGGACTTTTTGTCCTGTACGTTAGCCACAGATTTATCCTTCTGCTTTGCATACTGTCAGTTTTTCATTTCCTCCCTTTATTCTGTATTCAAGTTTCCCGTCTTTCTTTCTTCATTATTATTTCCTTTGCCCAACCTGGTGTCCCCCTTTGGTTCAGTGACTGCCATTTTTTACCTCAGATCTTTCCTTTAGCGTCAGTGATAAAAGAGAGGATTCACACATAGCATACACAGACGTCTCCTACACACACTCCAGGCACTGGGATCCCTGCCCATGTGGACATGTGCACACACCCAAGTATGTCTGATTGGGTTTGTACCAGTAATTTAACCTAAGCCAAGGAGCTTTTCTTAAATCCACAACTGTCGAATAAGGCACAGGCAAGAACCACAAACCATATGTTTCTCCTGTTTTACCACATGCTGTTCTGACTGTGTCTTAGAAGGAACATGGATATGCCCCTAGGGAAGTGGCAACAAGGTGGGGTATTTACTAGAAGACAAGTAATTGGATTGGTAGTTTGGACATACTGCAAATAATAATCTGTGGGTTGTTTGTTTTGGTTTTTTTAGCAGGGGAGGATAAATTTTTGAGTATTTTGTAATATATTACTTGTAACTTAAAGGCAGGATTTCTGAAACCTGCAGCTGTGGACTAATTCCATCTCCATTCTAGAAAATAAACATTTAATCAAAGAGAGTTCTTTGGATTCCTGGACATTATATGGAGTTCAGTCCAATGGCACTTTAAACAAAGGCAGGAAAAAGAACAATTCCAGTCATTTTTCTCTCTTTCTAGCAGGCTGAGAAAATGTGGAAAGTTCTCACTTGTTTTCATGGACAATTTGCCTTGTGCCATACTTAGCTGGCTCTGCTGATGATACACACCCAATCTAAAAAACCGCTTTAATTTACAGAATGTTTACATTGGAGAATATCCTTCTTCAAAATTGGGCTGCTCTGTTAGTATTGGTGCATGGAGGATGATTGACAAGAACTGAATGTCACCAATGGTCTTAGTCTGCTCCAGGGAATAGTAATTCCTACCTGAAAACATCCTTAAAAACATGCTGTTTGAGGACTTAGTAACCTGTTAATAGTTGTGTTAAAGAGCATTAGGCTCCACTCGGACTGGTTTTTGAAAAAGAGAGATGGGTCTGAAACAATTTGCATTGTAGCAAAAGTGGAGAAAACTGTTTTGTCTCCCACAGACCTGAATGAGCACACAAGGAGAGTGAATGGCTCTGGCAGGTCCACCCTGTTCCTCCCACTTCAGGTCAGTCAGATCTTTGTTTCCTTGATTCTGTGTATTTCTGAAAGTCAAGTTCCTGTTTTCTTTTCTGACTGAGCAGTTTTATTAAATGTAGTCTGGACTAGTTACGGCAAACACAGGTAGTATATTGAACACCTTAGTAACTTCTCTGAAGGCAAGCTCACTCCTTAGTTAACCAGTTTTTTTCTTTCAAAGTGAGTCACTGTTGCAAGATTTCTTCTCCTCATACTAAATTCAAGGCCTATCACAAATCCATCTAACTTTTTGGTTCTGATTATCACATCAGAAATGCTGTGGCCATGTGGAACAAAGCACTCATCCACTGTTGATTTCTTCAGCTTTTTTGATATTTGGGGGTTAACTTTGTGCCAGCAAGATTACTCTGTGTTAGGTATTGTTCTGGCCTTCTGCAGCCTGCATAAAAGTATAATGATTTGGCTTATTCAACAAAAATGTAATTGTGTGTCTGTTCCTGGCCTGGATCAAATTTCTATTGCTGGCTTATCCAGCAGTGTGCAGGATGGATATCATGGAGAATGGAAGCACCCATGATAAAAAGCTCTTTCCAGGTGTATTTTCATAGTCTTTGCCATGGCTGGATTAGGAATGAAGGTTCCATAGTCAAATGCAGATCGTGACTGGCGAATTTCAGATTATATCTGTTAAAACAGTACATTTACAGTTTTCTGAGTACTTAGCATGCACAGGCAGGCAACATTAAAACCCTCTGTCTTTGTGGCTGCTTGGCCTAGAAAGAGTTGATGTTTCATGCCATGTGAGCTGTGTGCTGCGCTTCTGGGTTTGACAGATATTTTTGACTACCACAAACAGAAGCTAAGAGAAAAATAATGACAATCTTAAACAGAAGCTAAGAGAAAATATTGACGATCTTAGTGTATCACCTCACTTTATTTCAAATGACAAATGCAAAAGGAATGTTATTTTCATGATATTTTATGCATACTTCCTGACCCCTGTGTTACTACTCAATCATGAATGGTGTTGATTAAGAATGTCAAAAGGGAAATACAATAAAACAAGAACATTAAGAGTTTTTAAAGAATTTGTCTTGCTGTATCAATTTAGTCCAGAGCAGAGTACTGAGCAGTGTTATATTTTAAAACATAACATTTTTGCTGTCAGTGGTGCTGTGTAATTGAGCTCGGTCTACCTCAGTTCATTTTCTTCATACCTTCATTACTGCTTCTACAGAGGTAGCACAAAATATTCCTTTTTCCTGCTGTGATTAAGATTCAGCATCTCAATAAGATTTCATTTTTCATTCCATTTCCATGATAAAGCAGTGACTGATCAAAATCATGTCACTGTACACCGGCTCAAAAAGTGTAAATTGACAAAAACAATCAGTCCTAAAAGAGAAACCAGCTTTGCCATAACATTTGTTTCTTTCAAGGAAGGACTAGATTCATCTGGGATGGAAAATAGATATTTATGAATATGAAAATATTCTTTTGTGGTACTTTGGTGCATTTGCTACATTACAGCACTGTGTTTTATGTTAGTGCAGATAGTTCAATGCTATAACAGATTTGCTTGTTGTAGCTGGTATATGATTAACCTTCATGATGCATTTCATACCCCCAAGCAATTCTGACTGTAGCATATTGCCACATTAACCACTTTTTTGTTACTTGAATACCTGTATCATCCAAAATGGGTAGATATAATATTGCTTTAAGCATTAAATTCAGGGGAGAAAGTTTTGGAAAGGGGACTTGTTTGTTTAGCCTGGTACAAATGCTTTTGGAGACCTTTGGTGAATTTATTGACCTGTTATAGTCACAAACCAATCTTCTCAAGAGGAAAGGTGGCCATGAAAATAGCCGACTAGTTTTGAGAGGAGAAAACTTATTGGCTGGACCATCATGGACAAGGATGTGAAAGCACTGGTAAGTAAAGCATGGCAAGTTTGGCAATCCTAAACTTCACAATACTGACAGTACTGACTGACAGTGTTGCCTTGAGCCTAAGCATGTGTGGATACCCATGGAGGAGATACAGTATGGTCAGAACAGGCCAGATGAGACAGAGGCAGAAGATCAGGCATAACTACTCTGTGAGCTTGGAGAGTTGGCTGGGGCCTGGGACCACAGTGGAGCAGAGAAGCCATGTTGGCACTTGAAGTTGGCACACATTAAGACTAACGCTTTCAAGTGAAGGGTGTAACCTTTCCAGAAATTGCGTATTACCAGTGGGAGGCTGGAGTACATTTGTTTAGGTAAAAGACCTGTTTGTGATCAATTTTTAATGCATTGATCTTTTTCCTTCTCTTCACTATTTCTGTTTATCTATTAATAGCTTATTGGGTGGTAAAACCAGGCAAAATAACTCTCAAGACATGGAATTACTGATAATGTGACAGCTAGGGAAGGATTTATGCTGTTCTTGTTGGAGTGATCCTAATGGAAAGGCAGCAAACTCTGGACATAGGCAGATCAACAAGAAAGGGGAAATTTATTATATTTGGCTGCATTTGTTGTTGTAGTGAGTGGGTGTGAGAGAAATATTTTCATGATTAGCCTCAGATTCAGGGCACGGCATTGGATCAGATGGTTAGTAATAATGTCTATCTTGTCTCAAGTTATTACAGTTACAACATCAGTTGACTACAATTAATAACTTGTTCCAGGGCATAAAACTTCATTGTTTCCATTTTCTTGCAAGTCCTCACTTCATTACCATAAGGTCACTCGTGGCAGAGCTCCAACAAGGAGCTGTGTCTGAATGTCTCTGGGTTGTGTCTTCTGGATTCATGGAGAGGGACGGCCTCTCCCTGAAGAGAAATCCTCACGGTTGCCAGCAGGAAGGTCCAGGCTGCAATGGGAAGCAGGAGGGCTGCAAAGAAGGGAGGCAGGAGACATCAATCTCCTGTCTTGCTCTGCTGCCAGGTCCCAGATACCTGATGACTTCTGCCAGCTACCTGTTTGCAGCACCATCACCACTCCACAGGACCTCTGAATCTTCTGTGGATGTCTTTCTGCCTGTTTAAGTCTCCTGGATGATGGAAGTTGTCTCAAAGGCATTACATTGCAGGAATTGACATATTGTAGCTCTGTTTTGCCTTTCTGTCATGCCATGAGATTCACCAAGAATCCCATCCATTTTCAGGTGAAGGAGGTGTAACCTTTTTTAAGCAAAGGGGAAAAATCCTCTTTGAGGGAAAAGAAAGTCAGAGATGATCTCTAGTAGAGTTTCTTCCTTTTTTTTTTTTTTTTTTTGCAGAGATTAGTGAAACAAAAATATATTTGCAAGAAGATAACTCTAGGATTTTGTAGTATACTTCTGTAAAGCTCAGAAAGATGGTGATGATATGCAGCAAACATATATCATCCATTGTTGAAAAGACTGAAGGAAAAATCTTGATGTTTTTGGAATGATAGAAGCTTGATGCCCTGACTCTGTCATGCAAAGATATGTGGAGAAAGCGTATTCAAGACATTATGGGAATTCATCAAGCACAAACAGCTGTGAAGGCAGCCTTAAATTTTGAGATTGATGGGATTTTTGCAATACAGAACATTTTAATTATTTTAAGTCCTGGTGCAGTTTTTTGTCAGTTTGACTTTTGGCACTGGTGTCACAGAGTTTGAAAACACTGCATCATATATGGAAGCAGCAATTGCCCATGTGGGCCCACTATAAAATGGGATGGGATTCTTGGTAGACTTGAACATTTCAGTTGTTTACCACATACAACAGGGGTATGACAGGCTGGCTAAATGCAGTAAAACTGGAGAAGAAGAATGTGAGACCATAGCTCTAATTTTTTTGAATTGCCTAACTGCTTCACAAAACTAATCTCATTAAGGACAGAGAATCAAATTCTTATATCTTGCTGTAGCAAGAGTTCCTCCAGCAAATCTGGAATGACTCAGGAAACTCTCAATCCCTCAAGCCCTTGATCTTTGTGTGAACTCACATAGCATGAGCCACCTGCTGTGGTGGAAGGTGTGAGGTATGGGGAACAGGAGGACCACATTCTCTAACAGAGATTTGCTCTAGAGGAAGAAATGCTGTCTGGTTTGCTTACACGGAGCATGTAGGTGGTAGCTGGGACAGCCAGAAAGACCGAAAAACCTTCAGAGTAGCATCAATAATGAGATCAAAGTGAACCAGCTTACCTGTCTTGTTCAGTCTCCTTTCTTATTAATTTTCATATCTTTTTATACTTTTTTCCATTTAGCTGGGGTTATAGTATAAATTGTATATATTGCCTCATATATGTGGCCCAGCATTAAATGGTGAGCTTCCATGAACATTTATTTCAGGCTATACTGAGTATTGCTGATAGCATCTATTTTGACTAAACCACATGGCAAAGTATTCAGTATGGAAATTGTATGTAATAGAAAGCAACACTAGCAATAAAAGGAAGATAGAAACAGGAACTGCAAACATCAGAGAAGAAAATCTCTCTGACAAAGGAGTCCCAGTACCTGCTCCATTCTTGCTCTCTTTGCACACTGAGGATGAGTTCTTGTCTTTGCTAGCAGGAAGCAGAGGCACCCTCATGGAGCAAAACCCAGCATCTCCATCAGGAAGTGATTTGATAGTGTACAGACTCTGCAGGACCAAGGAGCCATCATCCCATGGACAAAGTCCTTTTCTAAATAAAATTTGTGTGGTGCTGGGCAGGGAGGAGCCCTTTGCCTTGGGACAGGTGCTGCGAAGTGCACTTTAGTACATGGGATGTAACACACCAGTAAAGCTGCAGGCATGGATTTTGTCAGGTGCCAGTTAGACACATACACATAGACATGCTTTGTCTTGGCTTGAAATGCCTTGTAGGATTCTTGGTAGCCTGCCTTAGGATCTGCTTGTAAATTGTCCTCTACCTACCCTGTCTACCTACAAACGACTGTTTCCTTGGACAGAGAGTTCATGAATCATAAGCTTGTTAAAGAATTCATTTTACCACAGTGGAATTGATCTGCTTCTGCCTCTTTTAGCAAAGTCCTTTAAAGCCCATAATTTTCTTTCAAAGGAAAGAGGCAAGTAGTGCTGTTCTATTTTGCCTTAGCTCATCATAAGTTTTACAAGTAGGTTGCCATCTGCACTGTAATGACTTTATTCCAGGAACATTCTTTTTATTATGATCAAATGCATTTTTATAATGGAATTGTTTTTCACTTAGCTTTCAATAATAGTGCTGTATGAAACTTCCACCAACATGTAGGTCAAATTGTGTGACTCTTATTACAGTGTTCCTATAAATGACTTACTAACCGAAGAGAATTTATAGTGGAGAAATATTTTACTATTCTAACTTTTAAAAAGAGCAAGTTTTGCGTAATATTTTTCTTGCCCCTCAAAATAACAGCACTGAATACTGATTCTTGAAGCTTTATATCTGTCTGTGACAATGGCAAAAGTATATTTAAGGTCATGGAAGCCATTTTGTTCTGGATATTTTATAACATTCCACACAAAAAGTGAACTAGATTTTCTAATGTCAGACTTTTTTTCTTTGTCTGGTTCTTCCAGTGTTGCTCTTGCTCTTCTAGTACTACAAAATAAGACATACAAACTATTGCTGCCAATCTTGATAAAAGATTTTTGCATCTGAGATCAAAAAAAAAATATTCTTAGCTTCTAGTTTCACAGATCTGTTACAGCTGCTTGTGTTGTACCTTGCCCTTGACTCAGCAGAGCCACTTCAATGTGTTTATTAATTAGATAGTAAGACATGACTAAAAAAAGTCTCCTTGAAGCAAGAGCTTATAGTAAACAACATACTTTCCCATTTCTTATCTACATAATAACAGTGCCTTGAGAAAACACCAGTAGTTTCCCGGCAGCACTTCAGCTTTCATCTGTTTTGAAAGTAGAACTAGAGTGGGTTTTAACATTGGCTCAGCAGTGTGCTCCTTGTGGGCTACTGCTGTGGAGAAGTCTTCTCAGCCACCTCTGCCCTGCATGGAGTTACCCTTACTCTTGACTTGTGGGCTGGTCTTGCAGGTTACTGGGGTAGTATTTTTTATGAAGCAAGTATATCAACTGGAGGAGAGGAACATATAATCACAGAATGGTTTAAAGTTGGAAGGGACCTTGAAAGATCATCTTGTCCAACCCCACTGCCATGGGGATGCACTACTGAACTCAGAGTTTAAACACGTCCGGGGACTGCACTGCTAACCTGCTTCAGTGCAAAAATAAGGTGGGCCTGTGATGGCATTTGAAGGCCCTGGTTGTGTCACTATGATGTTGTCCTTTCACCTTTTGGCTTCTGATATTTGGTTCCGGTTCCTCATTTGCAGCTTTGCAGCCTGCACTTTGGTTGCAGCTGGTGAATCCCACAAATTGAAATTTGTCCATTTTTTCCTCAAACTGTGATCTAGCCACTCCCTCTACTCCTCAAACAACTGATATATGAAGTGTTTTTTTCTGAGTGCTTACTAATGACTGAAATAGTGGGAAAGATAATCATTGTTGCCACCATTTTGCTCAATTCTATCTTTTTTTTCCCAGTTGATACTGTACTTTTTTTTTTTTAAGGAATAACATTTTACCAGACCTGGATAAGGTCCCAGAGATCTCTTATCTAAGGAGAAGGAAAGATAATCACACCATAAGGAGATGAGGAGCTCAGATCCCCTTATAAATGACAACTCATAGCCATGGAGGTTCTTACTGCTGAGCATGTGGTGTGTGTCTTTGCCTTTGCTTTCAACATAAGCCTCCTTGCTGTGGTAACCTAAACCCCCCCTCAAGGATGTCTTTGCTCCAAACGAACTGGAGCATTGAAGGCATTGAAGCTATCTTGATTTAAAAGACACTTTTTGTCCATGAATGGGGGAATAAATAACAAAAACTGTATCCAATGGCTTTGAACATCTACTGCCATATGAACCATTTATAAACTAAGTAGGTTTAAGTCCATAGTTATTCATTTGGTGTCCTCCCTATATAGTTCTTCATCAATATTTGATATTTTAATTTCCAGTTTACAGTTCAATTTGATTTTTCTTATGAGTAATAGTACTTGTTTCAGAGGAAATGAAAATGTGCCACTTATGTTTCTATTTGTAATGTACTTAAAGGAGTAAATTATCTTAATTATTATTTTAATATAGGCTTAATTCTAGTTTAACATAGCATTTAGACACAAAATTTACTATGTCCTTTTCCATGCATTGTTCAGGTTTTGGCAATTCTAAAATAGCTTTTATGGTGTCATGGGAATATAAAAGGAAAGCACAAATATTAATGCGCCTGAGTCACTCTGTCTCATCTATCATATATATGATATCATATAAAAGGAATACTCTTTTAGTTTTAAAGGAAAAAATTAAATCCGATCCCCTATAAAGCAACTCTTTTTCTTTCAAGCTTCCTGTCTAGACTTTTAGTCAGAGAAAATCCAGGAACCTGCTCTTCCGTTGCTGTCTCTAGCAGTGCAGCCTGCTCACTTGGGCTGGGAGATAGGCAGCTCCACTCAGTCCATTCAGCAGCATCTCCTGCTTCCATGTGAAGACTTCCAGGTGAACAGCACCATTTTTAACCAGATGTCCGCAGGATTCTTGGGGAAAAGGGATGGTTTCCTATCTCTGAAGTTTACGTGGCTGAAGAAGAGTGGGACACAGCACTTGGTCCTAACGAAGACTTTGCAATGGTATGTGGGTGTCTGATAACCCCTATGTGAAGATCTCCAAAGGGTGTCTCAGTATGTTGTTTGGTGGTTGGGTTTTTTTCATCTTATTTATGTGAATTGTTTGGGTATTGTTGCTTAAAATATCAGGGGTATAATCCTGGCATCCTGCTGCAGTTCGTGGGAGGTTTGCCAGCGTATTTAATGGAATTCTGTAAATGTACCAATGTTTTCTTCTGAGGTGTTATACTTTACATTTGTTTTTAAAAGAAATCCTCCTGCTGGCTTGGGCTCTGGCGATGCCCCCGGCTACCAGGGCTGACTGAGGGGCAGTGCCAGACAGCTTGTTCCCGTGCTTTCGAAGCAGGCTGGGCTGGGCTGGCTTCTGCAGTAGCCAGGGGCCAGATCTGGCAAGACTGGCTTTGTGGTGCCTGCTGAAGGGAGCTGGATGGGCTCTACAGCTTGGTGAGAAGTTTGTTAGCAAGCGAGACCATTGGCTCATGAATGTAAAGGCTGGGAAAGCCAAACAGGCTGGTGTAGCTCCTTATGGCACTTCTAGATTGTTGGAATCTCCCCTTATACAATAATTGCTGCTTAAACATTGAAAGTCAGACTAGTGTACCAGCTAAATCCATAAATAACACAGGTACTTGCCTGGAGAAGAACTTATCCATTCATTTCACTTGTGAATTTCCTTTGTGTGTGTAGTTCAGGAAACAGCAGAAGGCACTGCTGTCATTCCCTGCATGGTGGAGGCGCTTCCTGTGACCTCATCTAACCCCATGGATTGTTACTTCTTTGAGCTCTGCTGCAGGTCTTTAGCTCCAGACCTAATTATGAACAATCACTCTATTCCTTTCTCAGCTCCTGATAGAGGCCATGGTGTTGACTGCTCTCAGGGAGGTGTGGATGCTCCTTCAGCTCTCCTCTGAGCAGAATGAACTGCATTGTTGTCCCAAGGCGAGTACATTTGGATTTGCAGGCAGCACTAGAGCTTACAGAAGCAGGTGTAAGAGTATGAAAATATTCCATGCCTGAATTTACCGTCAAGGCCAGCTGCAGAGGATAATTCTTCCAAATGTCTTGTAAATGCAAATTTGTTACTTTTCATAATAGTGCAATTATATTTTGATCACAGAAGCTACAGTTCTTGTTAAATAGGGATTTAAATCAGACTTCTAGCTGAGAGAAACTGTTTGCATACTCTCTGTAGCCTTTTCATGTGGCTCATATCATTGCAGTTTCTGCATTAGTCTTGGTCCCTCTTGTTTCATTTTTGCTGCAATGTGTATTTCCCCCATGAAATTCTTTTTTTGTTCAATTCACATCAAGCTTTGCTTCTGATCTAAGGCTGTCATAGAGGGACTCTTTATAGCCCAAGTCCTCTTCTGTCTTGTTTGCTATGGAGAAATGTTTCTTGGAGATTTTTCTCCATACTTGCCTCCAGCATACCGCAGGATACAGGGAAAGTGAAGTGTTTAATCCATCCTAAAATGGTAGAAGTGTATTGGATACATCTGGTTTGGACACAGCATCCGGTTTCACACAAAGTTTCCTTTTTTTGCACTTCTAAGAAGGAAAGCAGCAGAGCTCTCCCCTGGTGTTCCTGGGAGCTGGCCAAATCAGGAGGCGGGACTGCAGGCAGGATGGAGGCAGAGGGAGGTGCCTGCCTCAGGTAGGGTCAGGAAATCCATGCTGTTCAATTTTTTAAAATATGTATCTCAGAGAGAAGGGTAATAGGAAGACAACTAAAAGAACTTTACAGGAAAAGGACTAAATGCTCTTTGCCTTTTGAAAGCTGAAGGATATTGATGTTGTAACCTGATACACGATCTCAAAGAGGACTCAACTCCAGATGTTGTTTGTTCCTCCTTGTAAGGTCTTGAATGCTTATTATTATGAAGAGGAAAGGTAAATTTCTTCACTAAGAATTTGCATGTTGTTTCTTGAGCTTACCAAGAAATTGGTTTAGTTATTTTATTGGTTCCTATCTGGAAGTGTTGAAAGTGCTGTGCAGAAGGCATGAGAGCTCTCAGCTGCTGAAAGAGTGTACATTTTGATCCAGACTGAAGTGGGATGAAGTTTAGCAATTACTTCCAGTGTTTTCTTCACTTTCTGAGGGAGAAGGTGGCTTGGAGCAATGCCCTGGTTTTGCTCAATGCAGCAAGTCTTGTTTTCCTATGTGGTGGACACTGGTTTCTGCTCATCCTTCCAACAGCGGTCCCTGCCCAAGTAACAGGATTGTGTTCCCTGGTGCAGTGGGAAATATTGGGAGCGCACCTATAGTGGTACCATGTGATGTGGTTTTGTATCAGGAATGTGAGGGGCAATGGGATTCCCATCAGCAGGCTTTTGGATGAGGGATATTGGGCTGGGGCTGGATTGCTGTGCTGGAGCATGATGCCTGGGCACCCTGGGGAAACTCATGCCCCATGCTGCCAGCTCATATTTGCTACTGCGCAGTATTTGGCACTATGGGTGTGTTCCAGCAGGGCTGGACATGGTCACCGCTGTGGCAGCTCTCAGAGGGACAGGCTGCACAGTCATGGATGAGGATCTTGAAGCTATTGATATATAGTCTGTGCTGCCTGTCTCTGGTGCTTCCTACTTCCAGTCACTTGTATGTAAAAATCAGCCACAGCTGCCTCGGTAGGCTTCAGCTCTGACATTCTGTTTTTCAAACATGTCATTATGTTTTTCAAATGGTGGCAATGTGTTTTGCTGTTTCCTCCCTTGTGCAGCTCAGCTGCTCTCTTTGCCTTCAGTGAAGGTGTGGGTTTCAGGCCAGGCAACAGTTCATAATTTCCCTTCTCTTGTGGTTTTTATTTAATTTCATGCATTTTATCTTAAAGGACACTGAGGCAGCATTACAAGTGTTTCCAAGCTCTCATTTAACATTCCGCCCAAGTTAGACAAAGGATATGTAATGGGTCAATCAGGCCATCACTAAAGGGTTGATAAAAAGACATTAGCTCAGTACAGGATCACTATAGGAACTCAGGAAAATGGAAAATGCTCTCTCTCTTCATAGGTTTACAGAGGATGTTTCAAAAAGAGGATTTTTTTTTTTTTTTAATGTGAGAAGTGGAAGGATCCTGAGCTCAAACCTACTTGAAATATACAAAGATATTTGCCCATATGCAAAACCAACTGGTCTCTGTTTTCAGCCTTCCATTTTGTTTATATTTTGTAATTATTTGTAATCCAGCTGTTACTGCTCTATATAAATAAGAAACTAATGAAAGATAATGGACTTTCTCATCAGATATCCTCCAGAATGTGTTTTGTTATTCTTGCATGTGCCATCTGTTTTTAACAAGAAGGGCTTGGATTAATCAACCATAACAACTGGTTTAGCAATATTATATTTTCTAAATAGATTGGTATGATAAGTATGATTATATTTGGCATGAAGGGCTGGTAGATCTTATTCCTGTATATGTAGCTTTTTTTCTTCAGAGGAAAGCAATACTTTTTCCTCTGAAGAATGTCACTGTTGCCAGGGAAATGTATGACAGTGAATCGTGTTTCCACAGGCATCCTAAAAATCACTGACTCCCTAACAAGGCCATTCCTGGAAGGAGTTTCTAGAGCAGACATCCTTCAAGTCTTTTATCATATGATGAATATACAAATTATCACATAGTTATTTCTATATATTTAGAGCTTATAGACAGAAATTGCTCTTTTCCAGGATTTCATGTTTTATTATTGCCCCACTTAGCTTTCAAAGATGATGTTAATTTATTTACACTCTTCCTAAACTCGGCTTGAAGCAGATGAGACCCCTGTGTGAGCTAATAATTCTAGATATAGGCCATGTATGAGTTGTGAGCACTTGCTTCTCTTTTCTCATTCTACAGGCCCGCATTGATTATTTTTGCGTGACTTATCATATTAAATAAAATAAACAATTCATTAAAAAGTAGTAAATTTGTGTTAAGAGAATTTGGTTGAATATGGAATACAAATGAGGTCTTTAGTGAATAATTCCAGCTGGAAAAACAAGGAGACACATTACTGAAAAATCAAAGCGTTTGTTATCTTAGACATGAACTGTTCCCTTTTTTGTGTTGTGAAATAGTGCTCAATACTGAATATAAATACAATTTATTTAAAAGAGAGTAAAAAGTAACCCCTAACTTCCTAGAAGAAGGAATGGGAAAGAGTGAGTTGATGCAGTTTATTTTGCAGTGATATTGATGATAGGCAGTCATTTCAGGAAGAAAAAATAAAAGGTTTCTGAACAAGGAAATTGTATTTTCTGCAATTTTTCAGTTTTCACATTGATTCAGAAGAATCACTTTATGACATAATATAACAATACACGTTATGTGTCTCAATGTCGTAGGGTATCAGAATCATTTTGCATTTATCACTTTTAGTATATATGTGGGAATAAACCATACATACATAAAAAAAACCCTGTTCAGTGTGTAGAATCACAGAATAATTTGAGTTGCAAGAGACCCTAAAGATCATCCAGTTCCAAGCCCCCTGCCATGGGCAGGAATGCCTTCCCCTAGACCAGGTTGCTCAGAGCCCCATCCAACCTGGCCGTGAATGTTTCCAGTGTTGGGGCACCTAACCAGGTCTCTGGCAGCCTGTTCCAGTGCCTCAGCACCCTCATAGTAAATAGTATCTTCTTTATATCTAGTCTATGCTCTTTGAGCTTAAAAGCATTACTCCTTGTCCTATAACAACAGGCCCTGTGAAAAAGTCTGTCTTCATCTTTTTTGCTCTAAGGTCTCCCTGGAGTCTTCTCGAGACTGAACAATCCCAGCTCTCTCAGCCTTGTCCTCATAGGAAGGGTGTTCCAGCTCTCTGATCAGCTTTGTGGTCCTCTTCTGGACTCACTCCAACAGGTCCATGTTTTTCCTGTGCTGAGGACCCCAGACCTGGTTGCAGCACTCCAGGTGGGGGTCTCACAACCTGCAATGTTTTTGCCAATGTTCCTTCCTGTGATCCCCGACAACTGAAGAGTCTCGTGACATTGTTTTGACTTGATAAACACTGTTGATAGTTTAAATATAATGTTACAGCATATATTGAGATATTTGTGGAAACAATGTGTTTGAAATTGGGTAAATACATCTATGTTAATATATATTCTAATTTGAAAGTATTTTATAGTTTTATAGCACTTTATTGTTATGGCCTGTTATGGTTTCATTTTAGATGTAAATTGTAGTGTAAATACATAAAGTCAGCTGTGAATGGCCAGAGATTTGAGGTCCTGTTTTGATGTAGTCCGGGTGTAGTAATTTTACTGTACACATAAAAAGAAAGTGCGTGGTTTGAGACTTCCTTCATTTATATGCTCTGTATATAAATGGTTTATTGCAATCAGTGTGGTTTCATAGATGTGCTCTTTGCAGGATATGCTCCATGTACTGAAATATGGAAGTCCTGGGAAAAATGTGTTTACACAGGACAGAAATAGAAAAGCAGTATATTCATAGCTTATGCTGGAGAGGGAAAACAAACTGTTTATGAACTGGTAAAATTATTAGATCATATGATTCACATTTTAGAGGGGAAAATTCAGATAGAGAATATTTTAAATCTCATTGCATTCAAAATTCAGGTTAATTTTCTGTAGACTTTAATATTTAGTGTTAAAATGATAATTTCTTTTAAGGATGAGAAAACATGACTCTAATCTTACTGTAACAAATCAGCATACCATATATACATACATATACACAAATATATATATATACTTGCAAAATATTGGACATCTTATTGAAGTTAATGATGATGACAGAGACTCCAACTGCAAGTGAAAAAAGGAATGCTGTTCTCACTTTACCATTTCCATATAATTGTGTGCGTTATTTTTCAACCTTAAGTTGTTGACTAATTGTTCCCCCTATAAAAATCCAGCAGCAGCCCTGCCGAGTGGGGTTCCGAACTGTATGTCAGCAGCCATGTGCTGCAGCACCAACAGAAGCTGTGCTGCTCTCTGAAATGAGAAGTTCTCAAGAGAATCCTTGGGGCAAGGCAACACAGCTGCTTCTCAGGTTTTTTTACTCACCAAGGCTCCTCTCTGGGTGATGTGGTGAGCCAGTGCCATTTCCATCACAGCCCCAGGGCCCCCTGCCTCTGCACCATGTGACTCTGCACTGGTGCTTCATGCCCACCTGCACCTGGAGTAGTGCTGCTTTCGGTTGGAAGGAACAAAGATTTATGGTGCTTGGTTGGTTGTTTCACTCTGTGCATTGTTATACTGTGGTCCCAAGAATTCATCTGGTTTATCTCACTCCAAGTCGTGAGTGGTCATATATCTTTCAGATGTGTTTAAAGGCGGATCTTCACTTCCATGCCTTTTCTAGTTCTTTTTCATATTTCCTAGGAAACAGTGCCTGCTGCCAGTTTGCTAAATTGCCCCTTTTGGTGGTGCTAATACCCTTCTGTTACAGCCTCTGCAGTGCTTCAAGCAAGGCAGAGGTGAAGTGACTTCTCCCTGGAAAAGCTGGCAGGGGTGTATGAAGGGGCTGCAAGCCCCACTTGCTCCCCTTCCTGCTGACCAAGATGCAGACTGGGAGAAGTCTGTGTTGTATGCTGCTTGTCATTGCATTTTGACTGAGCTTTACAGAACTTAAAGCAAGATTTCATAAAATTGGTTACCCATATATTGACAATGCTCATTTCTTGTTGCATTAAGTTTATCTTCAATAGGATGGTATAAAGTGAGTGGGACCACTTTTCCATATATATAGGGGACGCTACTTAAAGAACCAGAACTGGCAGGAGCCAGCATGCTGACAGAAAAGGAGTGTATCAGTCTGCTTGGCACTCATTTTTATATTCTAAACTCCTGCTCTTATTAATTTACATGTTAATTTCCTACTTTGACACTGATTATGCTCTATTTTTGTGCCTGCTTCATTTATTAGTGTCAGTTATTCCCTTAAACATGTTTGACACATGATTATCCCCTTTCAAAGAGAAGTTCCCATTGCTGTCCCAAAAAGAAATGTGTTGGCCATGTAGATCAAGGCTCTTCATGGGTGAATAATTGTGAAGATCAAAGATCCTCACATATCTGGTGATCTTTACAGCAAATTAAGTTTCTTGGAGACTATTCTATTTTTGCTTAGTGTCAGGCATCAGCCTGTTAATATCATGCTCTATTTACAGTGACTCTTTTCTTCTCTGTGCAAAAGCAACTTCCTTTATGTCTCATCTGTTTCCTCCATCTCCGAGATCATTTTCAGTAAGACCATGAATGATAAGGAACCATCCAGAGAGAAAACAGGGAGAAGAATGCCAAGCAGCCTGATCCTTCTGCCCTGGAAGTTGAAGGAGAAGGGCTGGGGAGAGGGTGACAGCAGAAGCAGCTCTGCAAGACGCCAGTGGAGCAGCCTTTTTTGCCTCCACAGGTGCTCAGTTCAGCTTCTAACGGCTCATGGGTTCATTTCTCACTGTGCTCTTTATGGGGCTGTAACAGGCTGTAACAGCAGCTAATGTATGGGTACAGGCACGGGTGTTGTGACTGGGAGATGTTAATGTGGGTGGCAGGCGCTCTCTCTGAATGTAAAACATGACCCCGGGGTCTTCCCAGCCCATGGTTAGCACCAGCAGGTCCTTTGCTGTTGTCCAAGGGTTTCCCCTCTCAGTGGGACATTTATGACCTACTTTAGAACAAAACAATGAAAGTATCTCTACTCTTGCACCTTTTGCAGTGAAGTATTTAAATTCCTGAAGTTGCTCTTCACATAGATTGTAAAACATTCAGTTGGAGGCCATGTGAGCTGGTCCTACAGGCTGTGATGGTTTATAAATTGCCATTTGAGGAGGTGGATTTTTCCTGACCCAAACAAAATTGTCTGTTCCCCAAGAAGAACACAGTTCAGAGAATGGTTCCTCCTCTTTGTGTGCCTCTTTCAGTTCTGCTTCCAAAGAAGAACTAGCATAGGCAGAGTCAGGCTCTGCAACCATCAGGGCAGCAACACATGTTGCAGGCTTCTGAAATTTGCCTAGCTTCCTCAGGAGAAAAGTATGATTGCTCTTGCATGCTGACCAGCATCTTGAACCAAGTCCTCCTTTCTTGTCTTCAGATGGTGACAAATTTGGAGAGACAGCACCATCCACACCTCCATGATATTTCAGTGTTGCTGAGGTCTCCCTGCACTGGGTTAGTCTTCAAACCTATTTCAAGTTCACTTTTCTGTTGGTGTGTCCCAGCACTCTGTTCATTTTGCTGCCATTGCGCATAATGAACAGTGACCTTCACACTAAGTCGTGCTTACTTTTTGAGAAACTAAGTGCACCAAAGCAACAAAATGAAGCCATTTACTTTCACATTCAGGCTTCCTTGAACATGGTGTGTATGAGAAAAATAAGCACCTTTGCCGCTCAGGAATAACGAGAATAATATTCACCCATGTTGAACAAGAAAGTACTATTATGTATTACCTGTATTTATGTACAACTTCTGCCTGCTGTCATAACATAAACATAGTATTGAAGGGTTGAGAAAATAGTACATCTATCAGAAAGCATTCAAACAGTAAATCAGTCTATAGTTTCTTTTATAGTTTCTTTTAGTTTGCATGCTCTGTCAAATTAACGTATTGCATATTGCTTTCATGGTATATAGTAGCTATCTTTAAATCTGAACATAGATAGCTTTTGTGTCCTTTCTCTATATGCAAACCTACAATTTTTGAACTCAGATAAAATCAGTTGCTCCACATGCCTCAGCATCTTATGTGAGAATTTGTTCCTTATCGTTGTGAAGTAGAAAGCTTTAGGACTTTAATTGATTCATAAATGTTTTAAAGGTCTTTGCTCTCCTTGTTATCTGTTTGGTTTACATAGATAAAATGCCTAGAATGAATCATTTGGCTGCTGTGAATACAAGGACTCATTTAAACCCTCCAGGGACAGACTGACTTCCCACAAATATAGAAATACACTGAGGGCTCCTGCCAGCCATCACTGCTATGAAGTGTCTCTGGTTCAGAACAGCTACCATTAAAACTCCTGACATGCAGTGAGGAGAACACAGTGAAGAGGAAGGGAGACTTTGGGTTGTCAGATAGTTTTCTCAGCCACAGAGGGAATCTGTTGCTGAGTGATTCCTGCCTTATGAAGCAGGTACCTGGGAGGCTTTTGGTGTGTAGGAAAAATAACACTTTTTAGAGTGGTGCTTAATAAATTAACATCATAGAGGGACAGTGTTTGCTGATAGGAGAAAGGGTTTGGCAGCTTGGGTGGGGAGCTTGTGGTACTGAGGGTGTGGAGGAGTCAGCAAATGCTTTGCTGTAGTGAGTGAATCCAGCTCACTGCCCTGGGAGTCCATCTGTCTCCCTGGCTCACAGGCACACACAGACACACTCTCTTACTGCCACATGTCTGGGGAGACTGGACACGGCTGTTGCCAGCACCACACCCACATGCTTTTAATAGCTGTGATTTTGTTTCTTAATTGGCTGTTCACAGCATGCTGAGCTGTGGAGCCAAAAACTAAAAGAGCAGAGCTTTGCTCTATTTTATGTATATTTTATATGTAATTTACATATAACAAAATTCCATGGGGAAGGGAGCTAATGAAATATGTTCCTTCCTAAGTCTTACGCTGTTTCTCCTCAGCTGCTTGACTCGGTCCCCTGATGTTTCAAGTAGTCCTTCTGCCGTCCTCCCCTCTGCAGGTGCTGTACTGCTGGCATAGTCCTTGGCCAAGGAGTGGACAGGCAGTGTGCACTTCACCGGTCCCCATTTAATCCCCTCTGGCACACATGCAGTGATGGGCATTCCACAAGGTTGAATGCACTAGTGCTGCACTGCCTTTTGGGTTTTTCCCTCTGGGTAACCCTCTGGGCTTCTGCTTGTCAACCAGGAAAGATTCAAAGCCTGCAGGAATGCAACACATCCTCCATCAGACCTCTCTTCTCCTGGAGAATGTGGCTTGTGCTGTCCCAAAGCACTGCTGTGGGAAGACTGACAGATGGACAGGTAAAAGGGCATTAGCCTTGTTCCCTTAAAAATGGACTCAAAATGGAAGAACCTATATTGAAGTCCCTTTTCCCAGTGCGGAGCCTGCCCTAAATGAAGCTGTAAATGCTTCAGGGCCAAGAGCTCTGCACATGGGAAAAGCACAGAAGAATCTGGGCTTGTTGTCACATTGACTGTAGTAGCAATGAGGGTGTATGAATAGCAGGCAAGGTTGGCTCTCTGTAAGGTGATTTTAAAGTCAAACCTACAATTAGAGATATGAGAGCTTAAGCATTTTTGCAATTTTGTCCAATTAAAACACTTAAACTAGTCAATCCAACAAGTTAAAGGAAGTTTCTTTAAGAGGAAAGACCTCGCAGCACACATTGACTAACACAGTCCATGTTGATGCTGCACAGAGACCCAGGTTTCTTTATTAGAGAATAACCCTAACACATTCTTTTTTTGAAATAGTTAAAAAATAGCATGCTATTGTACTTGAAAGTATATTGTTTTGATGAAACTCTGCAGAGAAAGATTTCCTATTACATTTAAATTCTTGGCACAACCTCTAAAGGAAACTTAAAGTAACCACATTTGCCTGATTTACGGAGGGAACAGATGTGGAAAAGAAAGATCTGGGTTGTGAATAGGATGTTTCACAATATTAACCATTTAGGATTTTTGTACTTGAAAATGAGGCATTGTGATGTTATTCTAAACATAGGGTTTTCAACATACCCAGTGGTAGGGACAAAA
This sequence comes from Pithys albifrons albifrons, assembly GCF_047495875.1. Taxonomy (NCBI): domain Eukaryota; kingdom Metazoa; phylum Chordata; class Aves; order Passeriformes; family Thamnophilidae; genus Pithys; species Pithys albifrons. The sequence continues at coordinate 11,744,470 of NC_092458.1, forward strand.
GGATGTATTCATGTTCATCTGTCAAACAAATGTATTTATGTGGCCTCACTTCAGCAAAATATTTTGCTGCTTCTTTATGCTGAAAGAAAATGAGATGGTTTGAAACTGCAGCCTAAAAATTGTCAAATGCTGAAGATCTGAATGCAATTCTGTGGTTTTGCTCACACAACTTATTTTTAGATTAGCCTGTCTTCTCCTTGCTGGGGAAATAAATCACAAATCAGTTATGAACAGCAAATAAAGAATTGCAAAACTTCAGGCTGGATGCCCTTACCACAGGTGGATTCTCTGGAAAGTATTAGAAACTCTCCTGATTTTTGCTGAGGATGGAGAGTCCATCTGGCTTTGGCTGCATTTATCTTGCAATATGTTGGATTCAGCATCAGGTTTTTTCCCTTGCCTTTTCTACTACTTCTTCATTTATTTTTTTTCCACTTCTGGGGACTGATACTTCCAAAATTCCATGCAAGTGCTTCTCTGAGGTTTTTTCAGGTGAAGAGGTTCATATACCCCAGCCATTCTGACATGTTCACATCTGGAGCTGGTGTCCCTTCAGCTGGTCACATCAGCATTGTGTCAGCAGTGCTGCTGGTCTTCCCCCTGCTTATCCCATGGCCTTGCCCACATGCTCACTCTCTGTCAGGACTTTGTTTCTGGAAAAGGCCTTTCCATGGTACAGTGCTGTACTGTCTTGTCCACCTCGTTGCCCCCTTTTGCAAAGTCACAGGAACTCTTGCCCTGTTTCTTATATGTCTTAAGCTTGTGCTCACTGACAACTGTACACCTGTGAGGAGTGCAGCCATCATCTAAAATTATAGAATAGTGTATTTGGGCTTGCAAAAAGTATCTTGAAAGATAAGGGCAACTAGGAACTATGTGATGATAGTTTCAAACTATTTTCAGTTGTTCTGCTCTGCGAGTGAGTCTCACACAATTGCTGTCTTCCCTGCGAATAATGTCTGATTTTGTGCGAGACTTGGGAGACAGTGAGAAGTTCCCACCAGTTTTGTAGAAATCAGGCTCAGGTGGAAGAGTGACGTGGATGAGCGTTGCCATGAGTACAGCTCCTCGTGCAGCTTAGGAGGCAGCTGCTGGTCCCTATGGACCTCTTTGCTCCACGGCAGGGTTTTGAGGTCCTGAGTCATGTTTTGGAGTGTTTTGGTTTGACAGCAGAGTGTCTGGAAGTGGCTGGAAGTATGCCCAGATCTGATATCCCTGCCAGCAGCATGAGGCATGAGGGATGTGAGGGGCTCAGCCCACCTGGTGGGGCACAAGGAGTTCCCCCTTCAGCAACTGGAAGTTCATCAGAGAAGGGAGGTGACAGTTGCCTCTGTTTGGCCACATCTCTTTCTGCATCCTGTTTACAAGCAGGGGAGTCATTAAATGATCAGTTTAATCTCAAAATTAAGTTATAAAACAAAAAAACCCATTTCCCTCCACCTCCACATCTGTGTCCCTCTCCACTAATGGCCCTCATTAAGGGGCGTCGTTTTCCTGTAAGCCAAGTGACATCCAGGAAAATCTCAGAGTGGATCCAGTTACTAAGCAGGCATTTGCCATTGCAAGGCTGGCTTTTGCATGCTTTGTGAGTTTTACTGAATATATTTAGTAACTCCAATTGTTTCTGGTAGTGCTTTTTTGTGAGCACTCTTAGGAATGTTTGTAAGTGTAGAGGAGCTGTTTTTAACATCCTGACATCTCTAGCTCACCACTGGCAGCCATGAAAATCAATACTGTTGAATGTGAGCCTGGGATGTTACTGGTTTGTCGGCATGTCCAGAAACATATGAATTCCTTTGGGACTGAGTCCTCCAAACTATTTCAATGAACTCTGGGCACATTAACAAACACATGTCTCCCATAATATACTCCTGGAAAAGTTGGTAGCCCATGGCTTGGACAAGTGTACCCTCTCCTGGATTAGGAGCTGGCTGGAGGGTCGGGCCCAGAGAGTGCTGGTGAATGGAGCTGCATCCAGCTGGCGGCCGGTCACTAGTGGTGTTCCCCAGGGGTCTGTGTTGGGTCCAGTCCTGTTTAACATCTTTATTGATGATTTAGATGAGGGGATTGAGTCCATCATCAGCAAATTTGCTGATGACACCAAGTTGGGAGGGAATGTCGACCTGCTGGAAGGCAGGAGGGCTCTGCAGAGGGATCTGGATAGACTTGAGAGGTGGGCTGATTCCAATGGGATGAAGTTCAATAAGGCCAAGGGCCGGGTCCTGCACTTTGGCCACAACAACCCCATGCAGCACTACAGGCTGGGCACAGAGTGGCTGGAAAGCAGACAGGCAGAAAGGGACCTTGGGGTACTAATTGACAGGAAGCTCAACATGAGTCAACAGTGTGCCCAGGTGGCCAAGAAGGCCAATGGGATCCTGTCCTGTATCAAAAATAGTGTGGCCAGCAGGACCAGGGAAGTGATCCTTTCCCTGTACGCTGCATTGGTGAGGCCACACCTTGAGTGCTGTGTTCAGTTCTGGGCCCCTCAGTTCAGAAAGGATATTGAGGTGCTGGAGGGAGTCCAGAGAAGAGCAACAAGGCTGGTGAAGGGACTGGAGCAAAAGCCCTATGGGGAGAGGCTGAGGGAGCTGGGGTTGTTTAGCCTGGAGAAGAGGAGGCTCAGAGGTGACCTCATCACTGTCTAGAACTATCTGAAGGGAAGTTCTAGCCAGGTGGGGGCTGGTCTCTTCTCCCAGGCACTCAGCAATAGGACGGGGGGGCACGGGCTTAAGCTCTGCCAGGGGAAATTTAGGTTGGATATCAGAAAAAAATTCTTTCCAGAGAGAGTAATCAGGCATTGGAATGGGCTGCCCAGAGAGGTGGTGGATTCACCATCCCTGGAGATTTTTAAACGCAGATTGGACGTGGCGCTGGGTGCCATGATCTAGTAAATGGACTAGAGTTGGACCAAGGGTTGGACTCTGATCTTGGAGGTCTTTTCCAACCCAATTGATTCTATGATTCTATGATTCTATTTATTTCAGCCTGAATGAGAAGATTCATTTCAAGGGTTTTTGTGGATTTTTTTGCATTCAAGTGTTTTTGCCCTTTATGCAAATACCATTTTGAAACTAAAACATTTGAAGAAGGACACCATTTCATTTTGAAAATTGTGGAGGACATCAGTAGTTTTGGAAATGCTTATGTACTGATACAGGCATTTTAGCAGCACAAAAATGGACAGGCAAAACATTTTCATTCTGTGACTGCATTTGTGCATGTGTGACATGAACTTGAACGTCTCAGGGGAGCAGTTTCATCTTGTTGTACCCAAGTCTAACCCCACCAGTCTGGAAGTCCCACCTCACAGACACCTGGGTGAGCAGCTGCTGCCTTGGGAGTTGTTGATTGAGGTGACAGGCACAGGTTGGCAGGGGTAGGTAGGTAACCTGAATCTAAGTGGGTCATGAGCCCTATATTAGCAGCTGAAGAACAAGGTGGTCAAGAGTTAACTCTCTTCTGAAATTGCACACTATGTTTCTGGTGCAGAGACCTTGGCTAAAAAAGGGTGTTTGGTCATTTGTGACAACACAGAGCTGCTTCGAGCCTCCCACAAGGACATCACCATGGAGAGTGAGACTTCTGCTACCTGTGACTTTGATGAGCAGTACAGATCCCAGATTAGAATTAGAGATAGTTTTTGCTTTCGTGAGAACAGATTAATAGATCTTGCCTCATGCTGTTCTGTACCTTCCTATGTGTGTACCAAGGGAATATTGATTAACTGACTTCAGCATTAGATGCATCTGTTTGACACAAAGGAGGTGGGAAATGTCACATTATGTCTCAAGGAAGTGATGGTGGGAATTGCAGGAAACCCTCCACCAACTGAAAAAGAGAGCAGCATCAACCTCTCCCTGGAAGCACAGCATAGCCTGCCCCTCTTCCCATCCTTCACCACCCAGGGAAGACAAAAAAAACAGAGGAAGGAAACACCACAGGATGATCAGTGATGCAGTCTGGAAATGTCAGTGTGAAGGAACTGCTCCATTTCATCTACATTTGTCCACTTCACTGATTTGTTATTTTTTCCTGTTCCTCAGGTACTTCCTGTGCTGTCCTAAAGCTCTGAAGAAGGGAATTTTGAACGTTATTTGAGAAAATAATTTAATCTGGCACAGGCCAGGACTGAGTAAATTAAATTTCTGTTGAAATTGGCTGTTAGCGCTGTTTTCTGTTGGCTTCATTTTATCCTCTATTACTTACTATTAGAAAACGGAGATAAGATGCCCTTAGAAAATTCAACTAATGCATTTGCTTTTTGTTCATGATTACATCTAAGTCTTTAACACCGCAGTACCTTTATTCTACTCTGCACATTTGATTTCTTAATAGAAAGTTACCATTAAACTGTGCACCACTGAAACCTGTGCACAGCTCACACTTAACATGATTCCTGTAGTAACCATGACAGGCTGGTCAGTGCTGTGCACAGCGGTATTGGAAGTGGGAAACTCCATTAAATCTGGGTATTCATAAACCTTAGCTTTGAGTTTAATTTTTAACAGCAGCATCAGCTTCCAGTTAATGGACTTAAAATCCCACTGGCAGAGCAAGCTGCAGTGAGTGCCCTCTTCCAGATGAGCCAGGAGCAGCAGCAGTCCTAGCTCCTGGAAGCCCCATGCCATTCAGGATGTCACTGGAGTGTCCTTTTTTTGCCTCCATCTTACTGAACAGCTTCATAATGACACTTCAGTATAACTTATAAGGTATTTCTCCCCCAGATGCTGTTTGCTGAAAGGGCTCCGGTTTAGATCTGACATAAGTAGAATTCTATTTTTAGAATACCCTGTACAGTTTGGTAGAGGAAAATTCATATTCATCTTCTGGAAATTCAGATTAATTTCTTGGGTGAGCCTGGTACTGAGAGGGGCATTTGGGGTTCATAGCTGTTTGGAAACACTTGAGGTGACCTTGGCCATCCCATCTGTCGCCAGTCCAGCAAGTGTCACTCTGCTTGCTCCTGGGGAAGTCTTGACTATTCTAAAGTATATTCGAAGTGGCGCTAAATGGTTATACTTAGGCCCCTGGGTGCCTCCCAAAATGATGAGCTGAGTGTTTCAGTGCCTTAGATTCCTCTGAGATCACCTTGTTACTAGAGACCCTCAGGCTGCCCCAGGAGGGTGAGGGGTTGGCTCTGTGGGGTGGATGAGACAGCTGGAACTCTCCTCTTGGCATGGGGAAACTGTGATGCCTGTCTCCAGCCTAACTCTCAGCACCAGCATCCTGCTGGACACAGGGGAATTTTAGCTGCAAAGAACATTTTTTGCTTGTTAGGGGCACGGCTTGCAAGAAGGGTGGATCAAAGGACTTTAGTAGCTCCAGATGAATTGCCACACACTTTGTTAATCAGCTAATAAAATGCAATGAATATCCTGCACTTGGAAAGCCAAGTGAGAGGCCTCACAGTCCCTTGTACCACGAATTTCCTGTGTTGTCCTCATTTACCCTTGCTGTACAGTGGCTTTTTTTTCTTACATTATTTATAGAGTGACTATTAGTGCAATCTTTTCTTTTTCAGCAGTTGATGAATCCTCAGAAAAACAATCAAGTGCAAATGAAAGGACAGAGACCCATATATTTTTTGAGTTTATTTTACAAATCTATTTGTAATGGCTGGAGAAGAAAACATAATTAATAAGGAAGCAGGGAGTGGAAGCTGTGTTCTTTTATCTGAATATTTGTTTTGGCAGTGATCTGGAGTTCTCTGAAACACTGGCTTAATTGTCTCTCAAGTTTGCCAAGTCTAATTTTCTCCCTTATTATTAGAAACAAGGGCATTTTTTGGTTTGCTCGAAGAGATTTATTTTCATAGCAAATGCATTATGTATATCCTGTTAATGTAAAAATCTAACATTTTGTTAACATCTTGCATTTAAGTTTATTTCATGGACCCAAGCTCTGAGATTGAACTCTAATGTACCCTGAATCAGATCACATGTGAGAGGCTGCTTGTTGCCAACTGCTCTGCTCCGTGGACCCATACACAGCCCCTTCAGCATGTAGGGCTTTAAAGGAAGGTGGAGCAAAAGCTGTGTATCCTACATGAGTAACCGCTGCATCAAATAATAAGCTCCTGCTCAAAGTGTGCAAGTCCTTAGAAGCCCTGTGTAATTTCCAGCTGTACATTAGACTTTAAAAAGCGAAATCTAAAAGCAGGGAAGGAAACCATTTATTGTACTTTCAATATGGAACTGATATAATTTTCCTTAACACATTTTCTCTGAAGTAGCAGACAGAGAACTTTTTCTGTAATGGAATATCTTTATTACTCCTGATATTAAGACTACAGCCGATTAAAACATCAACTATTGCCTGAGCAGTGATAAAATTATGAGAAATATATGACAGGATTATTTTTGCAGAAAGATTTCCTCTGAGTAGTAACTCTGCTACTGGCATTTCATGTAGAATGTGAAATAAGAAATCTGCAATGCCTGACAGAGAGGACAAATTTGCTGCCCAGTTTGGACTCGGGGAAGCTAACAAAGTCATTAAAACTGGCAGACTTGCACAGTATTTATGCTTGTGAACAAATATTCATGAATCAACACACAAAGTAACATCCATGTGTGCTTTATCCAGTCTGTTATGAGAACTCTCAAAGAAGCAGCTTCCTCTGTTCTTCCACACCTGCTCTACTTTTGACTGCCATGCTGCAGTATAAATGTTCCTTATCCATCCAAAAGAACACTCAGTTTAGTAATGAGGTAAAGAAACCAGTCTTTAAAAAGCATGTTTCAATTTATGTTGTTTGTTTTTTCTGGCAATTCCCTATGATCATTGTGCTTTAATAATTTCAATAAGTTCCCTTTTCTTTTTCATTCTATCTTTTCCTTCATCATTAGCTATATCATTAGAAGCAAAATTTAAACCTTCCTTAGTGGTTTTTTTCCCTCACATAGGGGTATTTTCAGGACTAAAGTTAGAATAACTGGTATCTCTCTGCAAGACAATTCTCCCTTAAAATAGGGTAGGTATAAATTATCATTTAGCAGGTTTTGTCAGGATCTGTTTGCTATAAGTTTCTAACTGCTCTTTGTCATGAGATTTCCATATATATAGTCATCTTGCTAACTGAAAATATTCCTGGACTCTCTGTGATTTTATGTCTTCTACCACTAAATGCTCTCTCAATAACAAAGGACAAATTTTGTTAAACTCTAGTGAAATTTTGTATTACATATCAGTAATGTGGAGAGGGAAGATAAATTAATTGCAAGAGCATTTTAGCTTTAAAATATTACATTTGCAGTCCAGAAAAGCAATTAAAACTTAATGAAATTATGACTTTGGGCATATTGCAATAGATGCATTGGGTATCAATTGAATAATCACATTACTACTGCTTAGTAGTGGGCTGTATTTTAGTAAAGAAGCTGTTTGCAGTAGTCTGTGCACATGTTCCTTGCCTGTGGCAAATACAAAGTAATCGGATTTAGTTCAGATTGCAGTGAAAGTACGAGAATTTAAGTCGTATTACTTTGCATTTATGTAAGTCTAAGCTTATGCAAGAAGAGGTTATTGCACATCAGCAGACACACAGACACTTATTGACTCTAATAGTCAACAATGTCCTCGAGCCCTTAATTCTACCTTGGAAGGAAATTCACCCCCAAAAAAGAGAAAAAAAAAGAGAAAAAAAGAGAAAAAAAAAAAGAAAGTAAATTAAAAAAGCCTCCAAGAAAAAAACAAAAATCACTTTATGTTGTAATTCATGGTCATTTTGTTTGATCATAGCAAGGAGTAGAATACCTTATATTTAAGCTGAAACTGGGGTCTGTAAACCATCAAAAATGTATTTTTCAGTTTATATAGGGCACTGAAGGTAGTCATTCCAACTTTTCATTAAGAACAGAGTTGAACACTCTTTCTGAAAATAGTTTACCCAAAAATAAAAGGTGGTTTCTCTCATCCTGGAACTATTTGGAAATTTGGGATGATTGGTTGAATAGGTTTGGATGGAAAAATGTTTCAGGCTAAAGTGATAATTCTTCTGTTTTTACCCTTCATTAGGAGGTGATAATGAAGAAGGGGTTCAAGGCCAAAAGGACTTGATGCCACATCAGTCATGCCCTAAGGGAGTAACATGATGTACAAAACAAAGGATATTTGAGGATATGTTACTCCTTATATCTCCTTTTGATCCTCTTCCTTTAAAAACAATAAAATAAAAGCCTTACATATTTGGTGAGCCTGAGGATTAAGGATGATGGTGCCAATGCACTGGTTAGGGAACTTGCTCTGGATTCAGATCTGGTCAAGATGGTTATTTGTGTACTTACAATTTAAAACAGCTTAACACGAGGCCACTGCCACAGCTGGTGCCCTCTCTTCCCTCTGCTATTAGAAAACACTTCCAGTCAATAGACATTTCAGTGCAAATTTAAATATTTTGTTTGACTTGCAGTAAAACCATGGGCTGCTTTTCTTTTTTAACTTCAATGAGAAAACTTTGCAGTATCCTTTAAAAAAAAACAACACAGCCTAAAGTTTCTTTTCCTCTTGCTGAATCTGTAAAGTAAAAGACAAAGGAGCAGGTACTCACACAGTCTCAATTCAGATCCATTTTGCCACCAAAACAGGTATCCCCCATTGTGTTCACTTCTGATTGTACCCTGATGGATCCACTTCTCTGTAACTTTGACCCAGCAAAAGTCATACCTCTCACCTGAAATGTATGGTGGCCTTGCCAATCTTGTATGACACCACTTGCTGCTTGGTCTGGAAGGATAAACTACCTAAACTGACAAACACGTAGCAAATCTAGTATTGTGATAGGCTTTTGAAACTTAACTGTGAAAGTACGTTCTGGGGAGTTAGAGCAATACAGCAAAATGCTGATGGCAATACAGGCACTCTGCTCTGTGTCTATTTGACACCTCTGATCCATGGCATCTCCTTGTTTCCCTGGTCGGTCTGACTAGCAAGAGACTGAACCCACTGCACGATCACATCTTAGTGTGTGGTTGGAAAGAAGATCTCTGATACACCTTGACTTTTAACTTAACTGGGAAAGGAGTATAAGGAAACATTTACTGGAAGCTGCTAAACTTTATAGAAGAGGTAGGGAGCAAATTGGCAATAAAGATGCATGTGATTTAATGTCCTATGAAAAGACACAGTAGGGTGCCTATAACCCTGTTTACAATAAGGTTGGCTTTCCAGATGCAGAAATTAAAATGTGCTTTCTGTAGCATCTGTTTTCCTTTAACGGGTGTGAAAAGTTCAGAATTTGAAATTTCAAGAGGAAGTATGTTTTTAACTTTGGGGTGTTTTTTTTTGATAAATTAAACCATTTTGATACAGCTGAGTCATAATAATTTTTTAGATTTTACTTAATTAGTGCATAGTTGTGGAGCATTTTTATTTATCAGATAATCTGTTTCTAATAGGCAAGTTTTCCAGTGAAAATACTTTAGCTCTTCATAGCAGTATGCTCCCACAGTACCTGTGAACCAAAAACAGGGTAGGTGAACATTATGAACCTATTAGAATTCAAAACCTCTGATAAAAACTCTTTTCAAATAATTTATTTTTGAAGAACTAAGTTTTCTAAGCACGAATTCCAGAAGGATAAAATGGTTTTCATTGTTTAGTGTTCATATATGGCATTAAAAGAATGCATGACCTTTTAAAGGGAACAACAGGTTCCTTTTAAAAATAATATTTAATTCAGGAATTATACTGCCCAGTGAAAGACCACAAGAACAGTGGCAAAGTGTGTACAAATGTTCAATTCAATTTATAGACTGTATATTTTATCTTCCTAATAAAAATGAAATGGACTGAGAAGACATACTGCTTGTATTTTATGTTTTTTTCAGACTCTGACATTACAAACCACTGTAGCAAATACTGTGGTTTGTTGTTTGGTTTTTTTTGTTTGTTTTTTTTAAGAATATCTCACTAAAATCAGGAATATTTGTGGCATAAGGCAACTTAAAGTAACCCACATCCATGTTTCTCATCAGCATCAAGCAGGGCTTTCTGAATAGGAAAGAGGACTTTAAAAAGAGCTCATGGAGAAAGTCAGCCTCCTGCTTTCTTTTTTGTTTCCCTATCCCTGTGGAAGGCAAAGCGCTGCACAATTCAGATTTCCTGCACAATTCAGATTTTCTGCACAATGGTGGCACTTGCATCCTGGGAACCAAAAGAGAAATCTGTAAGCGTCTGCCAATATGAAAACATTTTGGAAAAAATTTGAAGTACACCTTTGTTCAATTTAGGAGCATCACCTTTTTCCTGGTCTATGTGGTATCCAAACGGCCTTTAATTTTGTCTTTTGTTGGAGAAAAAAGTGACCATGCCATTTACCATGTGCCATAGATCTGGAAGGGTGTTTTTTTTTGGTGGCAGGGAAAAGTTCACCATCCCCAGCCACCTTCATGCTCTGAGATATCCCTCTTGGAGGAGAGTGTGGTGGCAGAGACCCACATGGTTGTCTAGAACCTTCTGCTAAATGTTGCAGGGCATTGGGAAAAGTTTTTGAGAAAATGGAGCCTTAAAGAAAAATTATATTCCTCTGAGCTTTTCCACTTACAAAGCCTATGCTTCTGGGGCTAATACAACGTGCCTTTTGAAGATTTTATTTTGGATTGTTTTCTTTTCCATGTGGTGTGAATGCAACTACTCTTGTTTATGAGACCACAACCCAATTCCAGTAGAGATGCCAGTTTCTAGCTTTCCCTGCAAGATTTCATGTGGGTTTTTTTTCCTTCCTCTCTGTGGCCTGGGGTGTAACAATGACGGCAGAGCTGAGCTCTGACGTGGTTAGTTTGAGGAAGGTACTTTGACAGAGTTGTGGAGTACCAAGGTGCTGTGTTCTCCACCCCGGGGCATTCAAGTAGATACATTCTGCGGGGGAAGCAAATTGCTCTGTTAATAGTACGATGCCCACAAAAATCCCTTAGAGTGCATCAGTGACCATATCCAGTGTGATCCTAGAAAGCTAGAAAGCAAGGCAATGACAAGTTGAAGTGGGATGAAAAACAGAGGCACAACTTGTCTTTTACTGGGAGAGACAGCTGCAGTGAGCTGACACTCAGTGTGCTCTTGGGAAAGGTGTCTTTCTGTTTATAACGTGCATATTTTGTTGTTTGACTCCTGTAAATGCCACTGTGAAAGCCCATTGCTCCTATTTTATAAAACAGGTGCCTGCCTTTGAGATGGCAAAAAGCTTGTGTGACAGAGAAGGGGTGAACAGTAGAGCACAATGGGGATAGGATAATCTCACATTGTGGTGGAGATAGGATAATTTCCCAGTATATGTTTGGGACTCAAAGAAAAAAGCACAGGCAACTCCTCTAGGAGGAGCTGCTGCGCCTCTGGTGTCCTGCCCTCAACACCAACCCTGCTTCTGGAAATGGCGCTGACCACAAAATCCATCTCAGTGCAGTGAACAACAGGCATTCCTCTTCAGGTATTTCTGTGCAGAAGATGCTGCATCTGCCACTGTCCCAGATGCAGACACAGCTTTTGCTGCTGACAGCAATGGATGCAGGAGATATTGTTCCACACTGAGCAAGCCCTGTGAGCACTCTGCCCTACTACAACATCATACACTGCCAGCACAGCCTTGCTGCCCTGCAAGGTGCCTCTGCCATCATGCAATTTCATGGTTTTTCTGAGTGTTTAAAGCAGTTAAAAAATAAACATGCTGGGAAAAAAAATAAATACATTTACAAAAGATGTCAATTACAAAGACATTCCCACTCCTCTTTGCTTTCCTGTTTAAGTACTGATAGGTTATGCCTTTGGTGGGGGGTGGAACAAGAAGAGCAAGGGTGAGGAGTGAACAAAGCAAATGATTCCTGAGTTCAAGATAGAAGAAATCTAAGCTTCTTATACCATCTTCTTCTTAAGGTGTCTTTCCTCCTAGAAAAGCAACAGGACTGTGAAAAAAAGGCATTGACAACTATATTGTCTCAGAGGGACATGGAGGCAGAGCAAGGCAAATTACTTGCAATGTATTTTTCATTACACAGTGTTTCTGCTTTTGTGGAATTGTCTGCAGAGCTGAAGCTTTTGGTTTAGTTTTCATAAAGAAGTTTCTTACTGGTCTCATGCATGGTGTTGCTTTTATTTCAGAGTCACTTTATTTTGTCCTCAGATTCTAGTGAAATTATTGAGATGCATGTAACTTTTTTTAAGCCTCATGCAAGTTTTGCTGCATTATGAAAGGTGCCTTTGGTTTGTACTGAGCCTCTTTGACATAGTAAGTACTCATGGTTGATGCCTTTTGGTCTCCCTGTCTTCTTGACAGACAGCTGAAAAGTTGAGTGGGAAAAATTCAGTTGCAAGTGTCATTGAGGGAAGTAGGAAGGTGGGTTTGGGGGAAGGCATGTTTTGATTTGTTTGGGTGTTTGTTTTCTTTTTGTTGTTTTGTTTTGGGGTTTTTTTGTTTTTTGTTTTTTGTTTTGTTTTTTTTTACTGTAGCCTAATGCTAAATACATTCCAGAGGGGCTCATGGGAGCACACTCTTGTGAGCCACCATTGCCACTGTGGTGTTTGGCAATGTGGCATTCAGCAGAGTTGTGATGGGCAGTGCTGGTTGTCATGTGCACAGTGAGATGTGTTTATGAGCAGTTCTGAATCCCAGAACTGCCTGTCCTTCACTGTCAGGTGTGATGCAGCTCTGAGTGTTTGCAGGAGTTTTGGCTGGAGAGCCAAAGTTGGTAAGTTACCCCCTGGCATGCATATGCATACATGTGCATATATATTTAAGCTAGTTGTTATATTTTGTCAACTCTTAAAATACTTAAATTTGTGGTGTATTTTTTTTTTTTGAGAAATAAGAGACTGAATGTCATGAATTTACACTGGGCATCATAGAAGTTTGCTGATTCTAATTTAATTCTCGAAATCCTCACTGGAATTAAACCCGCTGTGTGGTAACATACATGTGGTTAACTTCAGACAGACATGTGCATGAGAGCAGTCCTGGTACTTTTGAAGGGGAAAATTAGGATCACAAACACACATTTGCCTGCCTTTTTGTGGGATCAGAGCTGTGAAGCACCAGCTAGACTAAAAATAAATGATAGAAAAACCCTTTACTGAGAATTTCCCTGAGCATTTCAATAGACTTCTTGCTGCTTAAACTGTCATTTTTATCCTGGCAATTTAAAGATAAAATTATGAAAGCTTCTCACTTAAAGCTTTTAATCAACAGAATCATTAAGGAGGGTCAGTCTGATGTGGTACTTCTCTTCAGATTTGTGGCTCAGAGCTGTACGTGTTCCTGCTCAAGTAGCAGAGATACCTGGGGTACATGGGTGAAAATGGCAATGGGCATCATGCAGCAAAATCTGTCCTAAGAAAACTCAATCACTCTACAACTCTTTCTTAGTTTCATCTCCTTTGTCTTTTGCATTCCCCAGAGCTGAGTACCTATTTAAAAGGGGTATTTCAGAAGCAGATTTTCATCTGTGAAGCAGGAAAGAGGTACAAATTCATGGGGAGTAGCTGCCTGGCTTTTTGGTGTCAGCAGGACCATGGTCATCAGCACTTCTCAGATCGTCATGAGCCCTGCTGAGCAGAGCAGAAGTTGAAAGGTCTGGAGATCTCAGGCAACCACATGATTAGGTGGGCTGTATCGGTCTTACAAGTGATAATATTTATTATTTCTGTTCAGTACAGTGGCACATAAACACTGCAGTCTTCAATAAAATAAATGCTTCCCAGTCCTAGATATGCACCTGAACGGCCTCTCTAATCTTTGCAGCTCCCTTCTTCATATTTCAATGAAGTTTTGTATTTTCCTCATGGATTCTGGGGACTTAATGTTATTCTGTAGCTGGCAGAAGAAAAGCCAGGACAGGCTGTCTATAGAGTGCCATATACAATCCATGGAAAGTAGGTGAATTTTGTCTTGAGCAAAACCCCCAAGTCTTCTGTTGAGGCAGGATTGAGGTGCTTCTGGTAGACCTCAACATGCAGTCTGACTCACCTGCAATAAACACATGGGGACACGGCATCAATAATGTGGTCACTCCAGTAGGTGTTAAGAACTTGCTGCAGTAAAAATAATGAGGAAAAGTTGCCTTCAACTCAACTGAGAATCAGCAGCATAGAAAATTTTAAGGCTATTTTCTCATGTTGGTCAGAAATCTGAAGTATTTCCGTATATTGTGAGATATATGTGTCCAATGCATATTATACTGTTAGAAATTTATCAAATGGTACACTTGACATCTATTGAATGCTTTGAGGAAGAGGTCTGGATCCACCTTATATGCTGTAAAAATGCTCATTCAAAGTGGAAAAAAATATGCTGTTGCTGTGGTAAATGCAGGCTAGTGGTGGCCTTTTTGTTTAATTCTATAGTAACTATAAAATGCTGATTGATGGACTTGGTTTCCTTCCCTAAAACAGAAGGAGCCAGTTTTAGAAGCATTTGTGTAAAGCCTTTGGGATTCTATTTTCATTAGAATGCTGAACAGTCTTAGATTTGCATCTTGCTTTTTAGATTGCAACTGTCTTTTCTAATTACTCTTTTGTATTAGGAAAAATAATAGAAATCTTCCATTACAGTTAAAGTTTTTCTAATCTTCCTTAATTTGTTGAAACACAGCAGAAATCAGTGAAAGGTGAGGGGAAAAACATGGAGCATCCAGAGAAGCTTTTCACCACCCAGTTACAGAAGGGACCCAAGGACATTCATTCTTGGTAATGGGAGTGTAGCACACCAATAATAGAAGTTTTTTGATCATAGGAAAGTGACTGAAGTCAGGAAGGCTTCCTTGGAAGTGATAGATATTTAGGATCTGCAACATGACAAGTATGTTTTTTCGTTAGAGAGCTGAATGAAATGCTGTTCATACTGCAAACAGTACAGTGATCTGTGTCCTACAGAGTGGGTATTGTCTTCTGATTTAGTATTTGCTTAATGTTTCTCAGGTTTTATTTTATTTATTAAACTACTGAGGGAGGGAAGAGATTTGTTACCGTAGATATCTGAAGTTTTACCTTTGGTGCTGCCATCTTGCAGAGGCCACTCTCCATTGAGAGCAGGCTGGCCTTAGTTTCTCCCTGAATTCTTAGACTGTTTTAGGAGTCCTGAATATTTAAGTGCAGGCCTTTTCAATCAGCTTAAAGCCAAATAATCACTTACTGTATAGGACAAGTTTTGAGGAGAGAGGAGCTAGAAAATAAACATTAGTTGCAACTGCTCAGTGAGATTCACAGCAACTCCTTTTGCTATCCTTTTTCATGGATAGTGAACAGGAACATGTTTAATGGAAATATTTGCAGAAAAAAACCATATCATATTTTGAAGCTGGATTAGCTCTGTGATTTGAACATCTTTAATGAATTCCACAGAGAATATGCTGAAAACTGCTGTCACCAACAGCCTGGTTTTATGCCTTGCATCCTCACAATTTCACCCAGTAGCTGTGTGCAGCTCTCTTTCTGTTAACACCCTTATTTTTAATTCCCAATGGCGTTTAATCACATTTAATTCACATCTCAAGAAGTGAATGGTGGTTATTTTTTTTAAGAGCTGGTTAATCGTAAGTATAACTGTAAAGCTACCTCACCACTAAAAAAAGGAACCTATGTCTGGTGTTTGGCTGCACTGCTGGAGCAGGGCTGAGCCAAAGGTGAAGCTGCATGCCTGCATCAGAAGGAGCATACATACTGATGGAAGGTTCAGCCTCTCCTTAACTCTTGCCTGCATTACCATAAGGAAGGTGAAAAGAAGGACAGCAGAGAGAAGGTTGCTTGGAAAGGCTCAAAGTGCATAATGTGCTTATGTTTTCCCCAGCAGTGACCTGTCAGAAGGGTCTGCCCGGGTGTGTGGCACAGATGATGGAGCTGGTTTGAGTCAGTCTTTATTAATGCACTATTTCCTTTGCCAGTCTCAGCAGTGAGGAATGCTTGTACAATGGCTTTAGGTGCTTCCCCAAGGAAGCTCAGGGGAAGAGAATGGGGAAAACTTTATATGCCCTCCAAAATTCAGTGTCATAGATGAAAAGTATTTATTTTGTCTCTTGCATTTTGTACTTTGGAGTTCAATTCCATTTCACAGATACTCCTTGAAATTAGGAACCAGCAAGAACGTGACCTGAAAACTCTGATCCTCCCAGGGAGATGTTGATGTTGCATTTTTTTATTCCACTTTCTTCTTTTTTCCCCATCATGTGAAGTACCCTGTTTGTTCTGAACTTCAGATCCTTTCTGGAGTCCAACAGAAACTTAAAACTGTTGATTTGCTTGGCTTCTCAGGCCCTTTTTAGAAAAAACAAGTTTTTGGACCCATCCAAGAGATAAGAACTAACACTGTGATTTTAAAATATTGTATTCAGAACTGGGTAACAGGGTAGTTCTAAGACCTTCGGTAGGAGGAAGGCTATAAGAACTTTTTTTTTCATGGCATCTGCTAATATTTTTCTGTAGCTACTTGTAATTGTCAGAACGCTTGGCTTATATTTTGAATAGTTCTCATTGCTGTCCAGAGAGCTGGGGATGCAACACAAGTTTCTGCATTGTATCAGGATAGGTACTGGCATCTTCACAGCTGGACTGAACTGCTTTGTAATGAGTTGTGGCAGTATTAAGGAGAAAGGCAGGCTGCAGAGCTGGTCTCATTGCCAGGTTTTTCTGTTTAGTTTTAGTTATGATTAAATGCCTGTAAAAATAAACCAGTGATTGAATCCAGGCCTTTATTTGAAAGGGACAGAATGGAATTGGGACTAGGAAATGTCATGCCTGAATCCCCGAATCACTAAAAAATCAAAGCTTTTGATGGTGTCCTTAGCTGAACCTTTTCTCCTCCCTGGCCTGTGTCTTTAAGATAAGGCTCTAGGGAAGTATTTTCAGAGTAACCTGCTTGGAGTTGAAGCAGAATCTTTTGTTTCCATGGAAGAGAGCAAAGTGTTCTGCCACATGGGAGAGGACAACAAATGCTTGGGGTATCAGTGGGAATAGAGTGCTAATTTTAGCACTGTCAAGCCAAATCAGTATTGCTGTAATTCTGAGGGCTGGAGGCAGCCCCATGATGGTGTGTCTGATGCTCTGGTTCCTGCTGGATGTGCTGGCTTTGTTGTGGAAACAGCCATACCAGTCTGTCCCTCTGGAAACAGCTCATCCCCAGAGCTCGCTCTGCAGCATCATCATCTGCTACCTTTGTCATCCCAAGCTCTTCCTCCTGACCTAAGAGAGAAGAGATTCATCCAGTCTAACTCTACATGTTTTCAATGTAAATGTCTACATAAGAGTTATCTTCCCTGTGGTCTCGTTGCGGTCAGTCCAATGGAGGGAAGCAGCACTTCATGTGCCTTAAGGGTCAGTAGTACCCTGGAAGTGCTGCCTTTGCCTGTAAAAAGCTTCTAGGTGAAAAACTTGGATTTGTGAGGTTGAATCCTACCCTGTCAGTCTCCAACGAGGACTTCTTAAAAATGACAGTTCATCCAAATGAACAGTTTGGAGTTGACTTTTTCATCTGGATTCATATCTCAGTAATATTTTATGTAAATAACATGTATTTCCCATTTGGTTGTTCCTAGTACTGGAGTTTCAGAAGAGGGTGGAAGGGAAGGAGGTCAAATGCATGAAATCTGCTGGGAAGATTCCATGCTTTCTGTCCTTGCTCAAGAAAGGCTTCTGGTTGACTTATAAACTGGTATAAGAAAACATTTCCATTTCGGTAACTGTCATTAGATGCCTTATAGTCAAAGAAATGGTCATGATTGTACTTTGCCTTCAAGTAAGTATTTGGATTCTTTTTTATTCTTTAATTCTGAAATCCTTTGTACCTTTTGTTGTCATAGCACTTCATGTTAAAATGAGATCTCCACTGACACTAGCCATGACATTTCCTTGAATATTATTAAAAACTTAATTATAGGTCTGTGATGGCTTTCTTGCTTTGGCTGTCACTTGCTCAGCAACATGCCTTCACCTGGTGTCACCTGCCATCCCCTGTTGTCACTTGTGCTTCTGGCCACAACACTGTTTTGCCAGTATGCTTTTCCCATGCTGGAATTTATTCTGTAGTCCTAGAGTTTTGTAAAGGGAAAGGCTCTCATTCTGTATCTGCTGTTTTTCTCTGGAGCTCTGTCCCAGGAAGCTTCAGGGCTCCTGGTAGAAGAGGCGTTAATGCATTGGAAAGCAATCACAGCAGACAGGATGGGCTTGGGGTTTCCCCCTTTAATCTTTGGCATTGCATAAACCTTTCTCCTTGATTTCAAAACTTTAAGGTAGAACCCTCGTATGGGGATAATAAAACAAACTCTTCCTGAAGAGTGGCAAAAATAAATAAAATGTGTTCCTTTCTTTTGGAATATGTACAGGACAGTCGCTTTTCTTCACTAGAATAACAACAAAGGCAGTCCACAGTCTGGCCAGGATTTATACTCATATCCATTTCACCTTTGGCAGGGTCAGTTGGGCCTTTGGATTTCAGCCTGGTGCTTTGAGTCTTCTTTGTGCCATTCCAGAGAGACACTGGTCGTTCCTCAGATGACTGTTGTGTTACGACATTGCTCTTCTGGATTTTTAGGGGTCCCACTCTGAGGGCCATTATTCCAGGCTGGGCCTCGTAACAAGCTGGTGCAAAGGCAAGGCAACATCTTTTGTGATGTCCAAGAGAAAGATCAGACCCTAAGTCAGGGTTGGTGATTGGCAGTGGTGTTTCAGCTCTGCTAGAAACAATGTTAAATGAGCACAGAATGAAGACAGAACAAGGTAATGCCGTATCTTTGGAGACACTCTGTGGAGTTTCTCTGCTTTGAATTTTCTTAGGATGTGTCAGAAAAAGGGATATCACATCCTGTCCTTGAACTTTGAGGAAGCAAAAATCTGACTGGCTTAAGAGCAGCTCTTTCATCTTGGTATACTTTAGTTCAGTTGCTTATGAGAAGTTGTGTGTTATTAAACAGATATTGATGTTAGTGATGGCAGGATGTGGCAAGAAAATTATCAAATAGTAAATTAATGGCAGTTGTGATTAGGTCTCCTTGATCCATTGAGAAGTCTCTTTCAGATTGCTGGTAAGTACTTTTACTTGTTAGTATGGAAGTAGATCTTCTGTGTATGTGTGGGAGGGTGTTTTTGTTAAATTGAGACACTGAAAGGATATGCGAAGGACACCCTTGGAAATTTTCCAGACAGACTTATCCTCTTTTCACAGAAATTACTCATGAGACTTAAAAGTACACATTTATCATATAATCACTGTGAAAAATAATTGAAGGCAGAATCACAGAATCACAGATTATGCTGAGTTGGAAGAGACCCACAAGGATCATCAAGTTCAACTCTTAGCCCTACAAAGGATCATCCTCAAGAGTCACACCTTGTGCCTGGAGTATCATCCAAACACTTCTTCAACTCTGTCAGGCTTGGTGGTGTGACCACTTCACTGGAGAGCCTGTTCCAGTGGCCAACCACCTTCTGAGTGAAGAGGATTTTTCTAATATTCAACCTAAGCCTCATCTGACACAACTTCAGGCCATTCCCTCAGGTTTTGTCATTGGTCATCACAGAGAAGAGATCACTGTCAGCCCCTCCGGTCCCACTCATGAGGAAGGTATAACTGCAGTGAGATCCCCCCTCAGTCTCCTCTTCTCCGGGCTGAACAGACTAAGTGACCTCAAGTCTTCCCATATAGCTTCCCCTCCGGACCTTGCACCATCTTCATTGCTCTTCTTTGGACACTTTCCAACAGCTTAGTATCTTTCTGATATGGTGGTGCCCAAAACACGGTGCGTCTACAAGCATCATATCTTTCCTTTAGCCTCACCACAGGGTGGCTTTTTTATGTTATTTTCGGAGTATCTATGGGGTTTGCACATGACTAGGAAGAGTTGAAAGGAGTGTTCTCCTCAAAAATCTCTGTGGATCAGGTAACTTCTGGGTAAAACAGCATTGGTGGCATTTATTGCATTCCTTCCTTCCATTCTGAAGGGAAGTGGCCAGTTGTGTTTGGTGAATGGCATCTGGTCTGAAATCTGATGCGAAACCTCATGGTCTTGTTTTATGCCTTTTGCTAGATGTGGGAACTACTGTTTACTGTCAGATGAGCAGAAGACTTCTATAAATGATTTTATGTGTGGGCAAATGTAGCTGTAGGAGACCTACTGCCCTGAGAAGAGGATGTAGCCTGTAACATCTACTCAGTGAAAGCAGGTGGGAACATAAAATACCTGTAATCCACAAGCCTGTATTTGTTCACGCTTCAGTTTCTGGTGCTGCTGATCTCTGAAATATTCCACTTGCTCTGCCTGGACTGCCCTAAAAGTCTTCTTTGTTATTCACAACTTCTAAGGGCAACTACATAGTAAAAAAATGAATGTAGTAAAGCATGAATATGGAAAAGAGATAGTAAGTGTTTAAGAAGAAAACTTTTAATGCTGCAGGTCAAAAGGTATGATGGGAGAGTGTTCTGTACATATCCTGCAGATACCATCTAGGAGTATGAGGCTAATTTAGAAAAGTGCAAAGAGGAAAATCTTGCTTTGAAAGAGCTGCAAAGTCCATCTTTATAAAATAATAAGAAGAACTGGCCTCTCAGTAGGAAATTAGTATTTTCTTGAAACAGAAATACTGCATAAGATAAAAGCTTCACAAAAGAATCATTTCATACTGAAGAGTCACAGATTCCTGGGGTGTTTCATGTTTTGATATCTATGTCACAAAATGGCAAGATAAAGAGGTTGATACAAATGCAAGACTAGAGTTTTTTTATTTCTTGAAAATCATTACTTGTGGATAATTTCTAAAAGTACTCTTAACAGGCTACATCAGTTCAGCAAAAAAGCCTGAGAAAAGAAAGATGATTCCTAAAAAATTTCATTGCAAACTCATCCCTTATAGTGCTTGAATCCTTGAAAAATGTACTTCACTTTTGAATAAAAGTGTCCTAAAATGTATATTATTGACAAAGGATCCTGCTGCTGTCATCATCCTCTGAGTTACTTCTTTGTAAATCCATAATCCTCAGCTTCTGGTATTTTTATGTAACTTTTTTTTGTGTTTAATGTGACTTTGTTTTCTGTCCCATAAACACTTGGTTCCTATGGCAGCTGTTGGGGGGAATCCTTTAGTGTGTGTTAGATGCAATTTGCTTTTAATAGACCTGTGCTGGAATCCCTTTGGGTGGAGTACAGATCTTGGTGTGTATCTGGCAGACTCATCCTTTGGAGGTGTCACAATCTTAGCAGGACAGAATGACAAACTTATGTGACCATTGTCACAGAGTACACTTGGTGACTTTATGGACATATTCCTGTTGCTGTTCCCTGGCACTGTCCTGACTGTGGGCTGGTGTGGGTGCTGAGTGAAGGCAATGGGAGTTTTCCTGCTGGCTGGAGATGAAGGGGTTGATAGAAAGGCAAGGTCACAGCCTTTGCTTGAGATTCTGCTTCTTCAATTTATCTTACCTAGGAAAAAAAAGACATTATGAGGGTAGAAGAACAGATATTAATATTAATTTCTGCTTTGTTCTTGGCATTGGTGGTGGGCTACTGTCTCATTTTGACTGCATTTGAGCAGGGCGAGAGGCAGAAGAATTTTGAAGGGAAAATGCCAGTGTATTGTCTGAAAGGTAGGGCTGAAAAACCAGTAAGTTGCATAGCAAAAAGGACTCTTGGACTTGCACAGCTTCATGGAGGTGAGCACAGGGAAACTCTTTACTCCTTCAGTCCCTGTGCCAGAAAATCCGCATTTCCAGATTGCTGACACTTACCATCACAGCAGGTATGGAGGTAGTAACAAGTGATTTTTAGATATTCCTAGATGTAAAAGGCTCTCACCAAATAATCAGTGACTCTGTTGATACTGTTTTATGTGTGGTTTGGTGAACAGTGGTAATATTACAGAGGAACTAGAAGTGGTTTCAAACTGAGGAGAGATGCTTGTGGAGCAGTGTACTCAACCTAGTCAAACGAAGAACTTTTTAAGGTGGTTAGAAGCAAACAGTGGATTTTCCCATAAAGAATAGATAAAAGAACAGAAGCATCAATAAAGAAATGTCTAAAAGTCAGAAACACAGTTCTATAGTAAAAAACCATGAATCCTGCTTAGCTGCCTTAAAAGAAATGTGCCAATAGTAAACGTTCTTTACCTATTTAGAAAATAAGGGATTGAATTTTCTCTGCAGAGATGGCAGAGCAGAGAACCAAAATGATCAAATGAAAATTATGCTTCAGCTTTCAGTCATGCCCATTGAAAGAAAGAGGACTAATGGAAATGAACCTTGAAAGTGGAAAATAGCACAACCAAGACGACAACTTAAGCGAGTGATGCAGAGAGTATTTCTCTGATTATTGCCATATTCTTAAAGTAAATGAAGTCATAGATCTGACAAAAAGGATTTTTAATGAATATCAAGTCAGTCAAATTGGTGACTACCCCTAAAGGAACACATAGCTAGAAATGTAGTACTCAAATTTGAGAATAGGTAGAAAAATGTGATCTGGGTAATACGGATTCTTTAGTTGAGTTCTCTGTACCCTGAGGGCTTTTCACATGTGCTCAAGGAATGACTAATTAAAAAACTAAAAAAAATGGAAAATAAGCTTATGCTTTTCTTTGAAAAGAGCTCATTTTCAACAAAGGCAAATGTAGTAGACATGATCTTTATCTCAATATTGTCTTGAAAATCCTAAGAATTGTGGGAGATTCTATCTCCATAACCACAATAAACTGTATGTGCAGGCATAATGAGACTTAGATACCAAGCAAGAAGTCGACTCTATGTACTGAGCCACACATCTCTCATGGTCCAAAATGAATTAACATTTTTTGTTAGTGACTTGGAAAGTGGAGTAGAGAATAAGTTTATTCACTATGCAGCTGATGCCAAACTGAGCAAGGAATTGCTCTGCAAACACTGAAGAATGGTATTAAAGCTTTTTTGTTTTGGTCATCTAGGTCTGAAATAAAATACAAGTGCAAAATGCTGTGTTTATTTACGAGATACCAAGGGCACATCGCCTTGTTAGGGGGTGAGTTGTTTGTTAGGCAACAGGTCTGCAGAGGAAGATGCAGTGATTATTGTTGCATTGCATTAATCTGTGGTTTGGGGTGGCATGTGTTGTAAGGGAAGCAAACCCCATCCCAGCATGTATAAACAGGACTGCTGTATACACGGCTTGCTAAGTAATCTGCCTACTTAGCTCTGCTGAAGCTTTAGCAAAAAAAGTATCATGTCCATTTTTGGGCATCCCTCATCAAGAAACATGTGGGCCATCTTCAATTTGTTCTGATCTACCAGAAGTTTACGGACTGTTATATATCAAAAAAGTCTGAAAGGAATTTAATTGTTTAATTTACAGAAAAGATGTGAGAGAGACACTCCAAATTTCTTGAATATAACCACAGGAAAAGAGGCAATATAATTCTCTGCATCCACAGGAAATAAGACTCCCAAAATATGAAATGGAGACACATAAATATCAGTATTTCTGTGATGAAAATGATAGGGAAGAACTGAAATAGACTGTCTAACTTGTTCTTACCTTCCAGGTAAAGCAATTTTGTGGCTTGATAGGTAGCTGTGTCTGGGAGCAGCTCAGCTGTAGCTGATCTTGGCTGTCAAAATTTTCCAACCACTATGTCTTCAGAGACTCCTAATTTTTGTGTAAAGCTGGGCACAAGAGTTTATACAGTGATAAGAAGCAAGTAGAGAAGATGACAATGTGTTGTTTTATAAAGGGGAGTGCATTTAGGTCTTCAATTGGTAGAGTTTGTTGTTGAATTCTACTATAAAGCACAATACATCTCCTGTACTTTTTAAATTCATGACAGAATTTGTCATGAATTGTCAAGTGAAAGAATCAAGGACTGCATTAAGTCCCTTGCTGACAGTCTACTTTACACAGATGATATAGCAGTTAATAGCAGTGCACATTCTTTGATGTGTGCATGATCCACATATCCAGACACCTGAGAGATCTGTAGAGTTATTTGCAAATCCCTCATGTCAGGAAAAAGGCAACTCAGAACTACTGGCTTGAGTGCATCTTAAACCCAGCCATTTTCAGATATGACAAGATGTTTCTTGGACACAGCAGTGGAGCTGCAACTCGATGTGAGTGAGTTTAGCTGTTGTAGCAGGGCTTTTTTTTCTGCTCACTAACTCATACATGATGTGGCACATGGAGCTGAAAATTGCTCATTCTGTATAGCCATTGAAATAATGAGAAACACTGTTTGCCTCAGTGTGACGAGAAATACAGTTCTGACACCCATGGTATGTGCCAGAGAGTGCTGGCTTTGCCTCCCAACAGCTCAGCCCCACATCAGGGGTCTAGCCCAAGCTCTTGGGAGTGAGAAACGAGGAGCAGAAACCTTCTCCGTCTTTGCTATACAGGTATGGCCAAGTTCTTCAGTTGACATTGCTTCTTTGATGTGGTTGATGTGGTAAGGAGTGGGAAGATGTATGTGTTGGACAAGCCAATGCCCAAATGTATGAATGGAGATGAACTTATGGAAAGTACCTTCAAAAGACCTGATCCCAAACTCCTTTGAGTGAAAGAGGTCCTTCTCTTGGTGACAGATTTGGCTTATATGGTTGCTATTTTCATTTTCCCACTAGTCCTTTTCTTCTGGATTTGTCAAATAAACATATTTTAAAATGGACTGTGAAAACTGTATGTGTGTAGAACAGTTAGTATTAGATTTTTTTTTCTTTTTCTCCCCATCTCCTCCCTTTTTTCCTGATTTCGATCACTTGAGAAAGGTGGGTTAGGATAACACTGGGAAAAGAGTTAAGGTAGCAGAACTGAGAAGATGATAAATTTAGGTAGGAGGGTTAAATGAACCATTGAAAATATGAAGTGGATAAACTGGATTTGGCAGTATTAGTAATCCTTGTATTCTTCTGGTCACTTTTGAATAACAATCACGTTATAAAAATAACTTTATCCTTGGTGACATAAATAAAATATGTGACTTGCTTTATTGAAAGAAACAATCAGTACTGAAAAAACTTCCTATTCCACCTATTTTAGCCTCCTATTAGAGGACAAAGACCACAATTTATAGAAGCTAGTCTGGAGATGATTAGAAACAAAAACTCAAGTCTGTGGAAGCAACAAAATTGAGTTAAATATGGCTGCTGAAAGGAAGCAAAAGGAGAAAAAGGATTCTACCCTTGTTTCTGTGGTTTTAAACACAAATTTGGCTCTTTAATCAAGTTCTTACCCAAAATGTATGTGCTCATAGAGAAAATACCGGAGGAAAGGAAGTAACGTATAGACAGTTTCATGCAACAGAGAGGTTTCTCCTTTTCTAAATTACATTTACATTATTTCAGCAGTGTTGGAACCCACTGTGCATTGTCATTTTGTCTTGAGCTTCCCCTTGCACATGCATCGGGATGAGCATGGACAGCCCTGTCCATTGTGCCTGCCAAGGGGTGATGGGACAGGAATGCACGGCTACCCCTAGTTGTGTGGGAGCCAGCTTGGGCATGCTCAGGTCTCTCAGTTTGGACTAGGAATCCTTTCAAGTGGATTTTTCTGGAATAAATACAAAAGAAAAAAAAATGCTGTGCAACATAAGCAGCTCTCATCTTGGGAAGGTTTTATTCTCATTACCTGGAGAGGGCACTGCTGAAGACATAAGACAGTTTTCGGATTTTTTTTTTTTTTTTTTTGAGGGAGTCAGGATGGAAATCGGAAGGCTTAGGCTTTGGGTTTGGTTTTGTTTTCTTAGAAGGGTCAGTCAGGGCAGGTTGCTCTGTACTCATTCTCCCAGCTGTGAAAATGTTCAATTCCAGGGTAAGACCTGGGACAATATGTGATAATAACAGGAGAACTGAACTTCACAATAGAATGATTGAGATATGACCAAAGTCCAGGGTTCACTGTTGTGTCATAAGTGTGTGAGCCTGATGTGCATAAGGACTGGTATGTGCACATATGAACAGTCTATTTAAGAGAGTAACAACAACATTTCTGGAGAAAAGGGGTGGAGAAGGTGTATTGAGAGGGACAGGGTAACCAAACAAACAGAACTCAGTGAACATGGTCTAAGACTTGCAATCAAACCAGATTAAAATGAAATCCTTAACAACACCAGAAAATCGTGTTAGTTTGTTATCCTGTAGTCTAACCCTCTACCTGTAAATATTTATTTATATGGATTCTTGAATAACAAGTAGATTCAACTTTTAACTTCTGAGCTTCTACTTTTAAACATTGTAGAAGGGAGAGGAGAAGAGAGATTGTTGAGAGTTTTCCCCATTCCTCATGTATTTCTAGAAGTGCTGAGTTGCTGTTTAAACCATGACCCAAAATACTTCCCAACCCAGCATACATGTGTGCACACCACTTCCATCCTTTATGCCAATGGACATGTAACTTGGATTTCTAGCTTCTTTCCTCACTCCTTGCACTTTGGTTTTACTGGAGGAAAACAGGCAGAATGGTCATGGTACAGGGAAAAAGAGGCAATTTGATGGTGGGAATTGTGGGATGCATTGCAGAGCCCAGGTATCCTGTCCACGTGCAGCAGACAATAACATCCCCTCTCTTGCCGTTTTTTCTGACACCTCCAGCATAGTTCATCGAGGTGCACTTGTAAGCACATGCCTCACTTCAGTGGGATTGCTCAGGTGCTTGAGCACCCGGATTTTTGCTAGAACTCAAATGCTCTTTCAGACCTGGAAGCTGGAGTTTATCTTTTTTTTTTTTTTCCATTTCACTTATTTTTTTACTGTATTAGTCCATGCCTTTGAATTTATTCTTTGTAGAGAGATGTAAATGATTTAACATTACCAAACCCAATAGAATGAATTAAATTAAGCACTGAAATTTCCATTTTTTACAGCAATCTTCATTGTGAAACTACTAGACAGGACTATTATCTGCCTAAGAAGGGGCAGTTTTACACATCAGCAGAATAGTTTAGATGGCTGTCCCAGAGAACTGGTTTAATTCTACAGATTCAGATCAATAAGGTATGTGAGATGTTTACTTCATGGTATCAACTTATATAGTCATCAGGTGCTCCAACTCTAGGTAGTAATGCCACCCAGTGGAGAAGAGGAATATGGTCAGCTTCCGATGAGGAAAAGAAACCCCTGCAAATAAGAATTTCTTCTTAGTAAAGACACAAATCCACTAATTTTTACAAGAAATTAAGATTTTTGTTCCTTTTTTTTTCCTATTAATTGTCTTGCTACTGTAATTTCTAACTTTTTGTTAATATCTCTAAAATTTTATTTTTCCCTAGTAATTTTATTTTCTTCTTATTAATGTAATCTGTACTTTAAAATGACACAAAAATTGTGCTGAAATGTTGAAATGTTTTTATATACTTTATGATTCCTTTTATGCAAAAAAGCAAATGAAACATATTGAAAAGCTTTCATTTACTTTTACTATTAATATATTTCTCCAAGGAGAAAATGCTCAAATCTCTACATACTTGAACTCAAGAAAAAGTTTTCTTGCAGAAAACTAGAAAATATATGAGATTTGTAAATACTGTGTTTTGGTATCTTGAGGTCTTGCAAGGAATTTATTTGTTGTAAATTCTCAGGAAAGTCTGGCTTAACAACATTCACAAAGGAAGAAGCTTCTTGACAAGTTGCAGCTCACAGAGGTTTAAAGCACTCTGTGTGTTGCCTGCCAAGTTTCTGACTGTTACCAAGCAGTACCTGGAGTTCCAATCCAAAGTCTGCCAAAGCTCCTGCGTTGTCATGGGGTTTGCTGCATTCTGGTTTCTGAAGGCAATAAGGGCATGAGGGGAGGAGCACAGGTGTGCTGAACGTGGCACTTGGATTCAATAACTTTGATTCATCCTTTACGGTTGCCTTCATCTGAAAGGGTGGAATTCTGGTTTAATGGTGCCTGTCTTGTTTGCTACTGAAATCACTCAAGCTGTGAGCCCTGGCTGAACCCAAGCAGAGCAGCCCACTCTGACATTGAAATAGTCCCATGCCAAGTGCTGCCTGTGTCTGCTGTCTGCTCTCATGGGAAGAGTTTGTTCAGGTCTGCTCATGATGTCCTGCCAAACAAATTAATTTTTCAAGTTACTGATTGCTTGGCAGGTGATAAGATATCAAATTATTTTCACTGATTGCTGCAACCTTTGCCAGCCCAGCCAACTGATGCTGAGAAGCCACTCAACTCAATGTCTGTCTGTACCTGGCTTATTTGGAGCTGTAGTTGCAGGTTCATGAAATACCACCCCACAGTGCATGCATGTTTAGACAGTCCCTCTGCATCAGGTTGGATTTTTCCATCACTGTTCTTCCATGTCCTGAGGTTGGTGTCTTCAGTCCTACCGGACATCTCTGATTCCTCCTGGTGTGGGCAATGGGGGCTGCAGGACTGGGATAGGGAGAGGTTGCCCTGCCCATGGGAGCCAGGCAGGCATGGTCATGGCTAACAGAAAGCAGGCATGGGGGAAACTTCTCTTGCCTTGTCACTAAAGTTTCAGTTAGTAAGCCACTTCCTGAGCAAACCTTGAGCCTGATGATTTTGTTGTGTCCTCTACTCAAAAAGTTTTTTAGCTATTTTTTTAGCCCCTTTGGGGTTTTTTGCTTGTTTTCTTCATATTACCTGTAGCCTCAGAGACATGCTATAGCCATCAATTTTGCTTTTAAAGCTGCTTCTGTAAAGCTAGGAGGTGTATGTGAGATTTTCTTAAACCAAAAAAGGTACAGTTTGCTATGTGATATATTTTTATACATATGGGAATAAGAAGACAAGTGGTGATTGGGAGTTAGAAAATTACATTTCTTTCCTCTGAAGGTTGTTGATGACTGTTCTTTGTGGTAGAATAATGACTAATTCTTCAAAAATGCTTCATTAAAAAGAGGTCTGCTGGGTGATTTTCCTTATTTCCTGCAGGGTTGTACATGGCATTTTGCGTTGACTCTGAATGGAACAGTAAGACATGATTACAGCATGTACCAGTGGAGAGGTATTAATGTCAATTGACCAAAAAGCTGAGGTCTGTGTGTCAGAAAGCCTGTCTTTTACAGCAAGTTTGCTGCACATGTAGGAATCATAATTTGAAAATGTTCTGTTTAATCATTATTGAAGCTGTAGTCCTCAAGAAAGATGATGATATGGATATAAACCTCACTGGACCCAGTTTAGAGGAGTGCGTGTATGCAGCTTTGTAAAATAAAAGGAAATGTCATTCTGTTTTGTTTATGTACAGACTTACACAAGTTTATGCATCTTTAACTATCATAGATACTCCGTGTGCTGCACGGGACATCTGTGATGCAATGAGTGTTCAGTGATTCACTGATACAGAACATGAGAACGTGTGTGATGACTCACTTTTTCCCTCCCACTTTTCTTTTCCCATTAATC
This sequence comes from Pithys albifrons albifrons, assembly GCF_047495875.1. Taxonomy (NCBI): domain Eukaryota; kingdom Metazoa; phylum Chordata; class Aves; order Passeriformes; family Thamnophilidae; genus Pithys; species Pithys albifrons. The sequence goes on from NC_092458.1 coordinate 11,773,758, forward strand.
TGAAGCAAAGCCTAAGAACTTCTTACCAGAATTTAAGGAACGGTTCATACAGGCTCTAATAATTTGAGAGTTAGATATATTTTAATGGAAATTAACTTTTCCTTGAGATTCCCTTAAGGGAAATAAGAATCCTTATTTCTATAGATAAAGAAAAACAAACTAGACAAAACCCTTGAGAAGTGCTACAGGGATTAAGCTTGCAGCAGTACCCATTTCTGATACATAGCTACAGCAAATGTGGCTTATTGGGGGGGGGGAGGATGAAATTATATGACGAAAGTTCTGCTCTTCCACACTCTTAATTTTTGTTCTCATTTACAGATATAAACAGACATTTCTATTTGATCACTTCAGAGTTCTCCTATAACAACTGAAATGAAAAAAAAATTCTTTCGGAAGAAAAAACCAGTGAAAAACATTGGAAACTTCCCCTGGGGAATTAAAAACTGGGCCCCTGCTGCACTGTTCAATGGTATCTGTTTTAGTAAAAGTTTGTGATGAGCTAGTCCTTCTACAAGGGTTTAGACTTTTCTACCATTATTTTTCAATGCTCCTCGTGTGATGTGTCCATTTTGCTAAAATTGATAGGGTTTTGCTTAGCTTGCTATTTGATGGCGATTCTGATTCAGCTTTTTGGGAAGGAAGAGCTCTTATTTCAGGGACCACACGAGGGAGTGCTGTTCTGCCTGGCTGGCTGCAAGCAGCTCTCTTGCTAGCATGTGCACTGAAGCTCCGTGGTTTTTTAGCCTCTTAAAGGAAAACATTTTCGTCTGCAGTTCTCAACTTTTTCCAGGCTGGTGTAGTTTCTCAATAACCCCAAAATGGTTTAGTGTTTTGTTGGCTTTTTTTTTTCTTCCAGTGGACAGTATTTGTAATTTACTGCTTGAAAATGGCAAAGCAACTTTACAGCCTGTGCACAAGCTGTGCTGGGAGCGTGTGTGTTGTGGGAGTGAGAGTGGGGGGAAAGCAGGCAGGGTTGCTTTATCTACTTTCCCTCTTTCCCTGCCTATAGATGCACAAGTTCAGTTAGAGCTTGCCTGCAAGAAGTCTCCCTCCAGTTCACTAGTTCACATTATAGCACCTGCTATTTTGGAAATGTTTGTCAAACACTATGTATTTTGCACTTCAGATTTCAGTATGTTATCTCAGAGCATCAACCTTTCTGCTTCACAAAAGTGTGGTTAAAACTTGCATAGACCAATTCTTTGCAACTGCATTGTTGGCAGTCCTCAGACTGTCATCCTGCATGAATTAAGTCTAGATGCTTGGTAGCTGCATGCTCCTGAGTTCCTTGATGCTTTTCTGGTGCTTGAGGCAGCCACGATTGTCCTTCCCCTTGAAGGAACAAGTAGTGAAGTCTTAAGCCCTGAGACATGAAGTCAGAACTGGAGCTGATGTCCATGTTTGCATGTCCCATAGGACAGGTGGCTGCTGCATACTATCAGGGCTTGTAACTGTTCAAGTGTTAAAATGAAGTCTCTGGGGTAGACACACCCAGAGCAAGAGTTTGGGCAATTCATCCAGTATCTACTTTTCCCTTGAAGAATTTGAACCCTTTTTTTTTAATGAAGTGCTACCACACATCAAAAGTGAAATATGAAGAGCCCTGAAGAAAGCATGGCAGGCACTTGCCAATCAGTTTGGAGAGGAACACTCTCTGTGAGTGATGCTCCAGGACACCCCTGAGTGGACAGTCCTTTTGAAAGCACTGTTTTATGAGTCTCTCCAGTAGTGTGATCTCTCCCTGCACTGTAATTCAATAGGTGTATTTCAGCCACTTTTCCTAGCTCTGGTTGGCCTAACACTTGGTTAGAAGAAAGTCCTTTTCTAATGATGTGTGGCTATTAGCCCCTTATGGACAGATTTTTCCAAGTGCCCTCCATGCTGAAATAGAAGTATTTTATCTTTTATTTCTTGCAGTATCTAGTTCATGCATCTCTCTTCATAAAAGTTCAGAGGTCAAGATTCAAAGGTTTCAAGCAAGGTTGCAAGGAGTTCAAAATCCTGATGTACTTAAGGCACTCGTGTGCTGGCCATACAGAAAACTGTCGGTTTGGCAATGCACTTTAGTTTGGCCTCTGAGAGTTAAGGCAAAGAAAGTATTTTGTTTGACAAGAGTAGTAAATGATCAAGTAACTCTCTCAGGACTCCCTAAATAGCTCCGAATAGTTCCAGGAAATGCTTAGTTCATTACAGCTGAGAGATGCAAAGTCAGACTTGTGGATTTAGCTTCTTGGAGCAGTCTCAGTGGAGCAAATGGTAACACATGGCTTTGTATAGGGGTATGATGAAAACCTACAGAGCAACAGAGATAATGGGTTGCACTTCTAATGACAAGATTAAGTATTCCAGTGCCCTGCAAAATGGAGTAAACACTCCATACTGGAATATCCATTTCAATCATCAACTTGTAGGTTGTTTCCACTACACTTAGTCCCAGGAGATAAAATCTTCCTTGCTGTGACTAAGTTCTCTTTTTCCCAAGTTTAAAAATTTCCAGGTTTAGTGGAACAAATGCTTCTGTTTTCTGAATCCAGCAAATGGATTTTTAACTATATGGGCAAAAAACTCTATATAATTCTGGTTAATCTGTAAATTACAATATGCCAGCCTTCTCCATTCTTTATATCTAACTTTTCCATTTTTTTTTCTCTATGCAAAAGTTTCTTTCCAGTCTAGGAAAGCATTTCCTAGCATAACTACTCTTGCCATTTAAGTGGCAACACTGATGTATCTATGACCTATTTCCTTGACAAATTCCACTTTTTCTCCCAGAAATGACCTCTACAACTGCCCTAAATTTTCAAGTCCCTTCAGTTCCTGCTCTTGTATATTATTTGGGATATTGGGCAAACTAGTACAAACAGTTCCTCACTGAGAAACAGAAAGTTGGGAATCATGGCTATGCCATCTAACTGATGATCTTCCAAAAACACACAGTTGCACAACTTCTCTGGATGTTAGGCCTTCTCTGGATGTTAGACCTCTAGTTATGAGAAGAATTTTAAGCTTCTGCCTTGTATCTTGGCAAGATACTGCATATACTGCCTTGTAACAGGTCAAATGCACCTGAAAACAGCAGTGATAATGAATTTATCATCACTACTATCTATCCCAGCTGCTGGATCCACAATATAGTTTTTGTGCTGAGGGGTGCACCCAGGTTGTATTTCTGCCATAGAACACTGGTGTTAGCCCTGGAGCAACTCGTAAGAATAATGTTTTTTTCATCATCCAGTGCTGCTGTCACTGCTGTTCTTCACAGTTCACCACTGTGCAGTCCTGCTGGTCATTCTACTCAGTTCAGTGCCATTTTGGATGTGTGCTGCCAAACACCTGGCTTGGTACCTCTATTCTTCTGTCACAAACCATATCACAGCAGTAGTAACATCCCCAAGAAGATATATATATGTACATGTATATGTATTTGTGGAAATTTTCAGGTGAATCTTGTAGTGGTACCTGTGAGTTCACAGTAATTTCTGTGTATTTCTGCCATTTCTGGGTGAATGTCTTTTTCTTTTATTAACAAATTCACAGAATGAGTAAGGTGGAAGGGACCACAGTGGGTCATCTGGTCCAATCTCCCTGCTGAAGCAGGGTCATCCCAGAGCACATTGCATAGGATTGTGTCCAGAGGGTTTTTGAATATGTCCAGTGAGGAAGACTCCACAACTTGTCTAAGCAATCTATTCCAGTGCACTGTCACTCTCACAGTGAAAAGGTTCTTCCTCATGTCATATAGAACTTCTGTGCATCAGTTTCTGCCCATTCTCTCCTGTCCCACTGCTTGGCAGTACTAAAAAGAGCTCGGCTCTGTCCTCTTGATACCCTGCCTTCAGATACTTACATACTTTGATGATGTTCCCTCTCAGCTGCCTCTTCGCGAGGCCGAACAGGCCCAAATCCTTCACCCATTCCTCCTAAAAGAGATGCTTCAGACTCTTGATCAACTTCATAGCTCTTTGCTGCACCTGCTTCAGGAGCTCCATGTCTGTCTTGTCCTGAGGAGCCCAAAACTGGACACAGCACTCCAGATGTGGCCTCACCAGAGCTGAGTAGATGGACAGGATCACCTCCCTCAACCTGCTGGCAGTGCTCTTCCTAATGCATCCTAGGATTCCGTTGGCCTTCTTGGCCACAAGGACACATGGTTGGCTCATGGACAGCTTGTTGCCCACCAGGACTCCCAGGTCCTTCTCTGCAGAGCTGCTATCTAGCTGGTCAGCCCTCCACCCAATACTGGTGCCTGAGGTTATTCCTCCCCCGGTGCAGGACCCTGCAATTGCCCTTCTCTGTCCATCTGTCTACCCTGTTGAGGGGCTGAAGGGCTGCACAGCCCTCTGGGGTATCAGCACTCCTCACAGCTTTGGATCATCAGTGAACTTGTTGAGGAAGCATCTGCCCCTTCATCCAAGTAATTGATGAACAACTTAAACAATACTGGGCCCGGTACTGAAGCTTGGTGGACACCACTGTGACAGGCCTTCAATTAGACTCTGTGCCACTGATCCCCCTCTGGATCTGCCATTCAGCCAGTTTTCAATTCACCCCACTGTCCATTTATCCAACCCATTGTGTAACACATAATGGAGATGCTGGCTAGAAGTTACTGTTCTGATGCTGGGTGGGATTTGCGTGAATATTGGGCAGCAGATTTTATCATGAGTGAAATAAAGAAGTTTTTTGAGAGTACATGATTAATTCCTGCACTGTATTAGGAGGGACAAGAGTATAGATAAAAACCAGCATATTTTGAGTATAGCTTGTGGCAGTCCTTAAACTTTGCATTCCTAGTACTGAAGGGGAAAGCTAGTCAGTGTAAGGATAACTTCATACTTGCCCACTGCTGTATAGTCTTGTAAAGATTTCCGAGGGACTCCTTGGAAGATGAGTTGCTTTACTGTAGGGGAATTTGAAAGAAATCAAAAATGTATTAAAAATGAAAACTACTTTTAAATGTCACAGTAAGTGCACAAATACTTATCCCTAGTATTTCCCTTCTTAGCATACTTGAGTCTTAGCATTACTGTTGTTTCATACCTCCACCCTTACAAGCAGGTTAGGCCTGCTGGCCATGCTACTTTTGATACAGCAGTTCAGAGCTGGCTTTCTGGGCTGCAAGTGCAGGTCATATTGAGGTTCCTGTCAACCAACACCCCCAGGTCCTCCTCAGGGCTGCTCTCAGTCTGTTCTCCACATGGCCTGTGTTTCTGCTTGGGATTGCTCTGACCCAGATGCAGGACCTTCCATTTGGCCTTGTTGAACTTCATGAGGCTCACATGGGCTCACCTCTCCAACCTGTCTGGGTCCCCGTGGATGGCATCTCTTCCTTCTGGTGTGTCAACTGCACCACACAGCTGGGTGTCATGGGCAAACCTGCTGAGGGAGAACAGGGTCTCACTGTCCATGTCACCAACAAAGATATTAAACACCACTAGTCTCAATACCAGCACCTGAGGGATGGCACTCATGCCATACATTTTGATCTTTGTAAAACTATTACTTTACATGTGTATTGTTTATGTTTTGTTTGAAAAAGAGCTATTCCATTGCACAAAGTATGACTGACTTTGTGTGCCAATTTGGTCATTCATATTCAAGTACAACGACTGACCTAAGGCTGGAGTGGATCCAAGGAAGTGCTACTAAAATCAGGGAGGACAAAGATCAAAAGATTTTAGATTGCTTAGCCTCACAGAAGAAGGATATTGAGAAGGCGGTAGGATTATCCTTTCTTAGTAGGGACCAAGTACTAGCGATGAAGTGGAAGAGCTATTTAAGCTAAAGATTTAAAGGGCTATAATGTGGCACTGAATAACCTTAGGACAGAAATTAGAAGGTGGTTTCCAACCATCAAAGCAGTGAGACTCTGAGACTCTTCATAATGAAAGTAATGGGAGTAAAGGCAACAGGTTTATGAAAAGATGTGTCTCCTTAGAAAGTTGTGACTGTGGCCAGAGCAAATACTGCCATAGTTGTCAATACCCAAGACTCTTGTCTCAGAGGTGTCTTCCAGTCCCTGAACCATAGGTTTTATAGTGATAGGCCAAGCCTAATTTACTTCCAGGCATAGTAGGTTTTTTCATTTTGTTTATTTTCACACAACAGTATGAATACATATCCACAAAAGCCACCAGGCATTCCAAATGTATGCTTTAAGTAGGCTGTAAGGATTGCCAAATCTGTGGCTTTGACTTCAGATGTTGAAGCATTATGGTGGTGTGCTCAGTAGCAGGATCTCCAGGTGTAAGACTCTTCTTCTGACGGTCTTGACTACGAATGACAACTCTCTAGGGGGCAGGGGCAGTCACATGTGGGATGGAGTTTGGGACAAAGCTTAGGAGTCCCCTGGTAGGTGGTTACTAATGCTCTGAACTCTATTTTAGAACAGTGTTTTTTTGAAATGACTACATGGTGAGCATGTTTTGAGAGGTCTGCAGAAGGGAGGGCTTACAAGAAAAAAGGCATTCAGTCTGGACGGCCATCAGTTAGAAGAAAAAAAGATGTCTGTGGCTACTTGGCATGTGTAAAAATGGTACAAAATAAACATAGTCTGGTTCTGTTGGGTTTTCTCTTCCTTTTTATTTACTTTTTCCATTTAATATTCTGAACTTCTTTCCTACAGCTTCCTCTTCTTGATTCTTGACTTGGATTCTTGAAAAATACTGGTGTAAGAATTTAGTGGTTTTGGTAGGAAGGTAAAGCATTATTGTGACTGTGAACTACTGTTTTTGGAAGATTAGCTAATGCTGAACAAAGAAACAAACTAGGCAAGTGAACAACAGCAAATGTAGCTCTAGAGAGCGTCAGAGATTGTAAGGAGGCTCTCGTAAGCCAGTCTCCATGGTACACCGCGTACATTTCCATGGTCTTGTTTATACAAAGAACTATTGAGTAGGCAGTTTAGCTGTTTTCTTTCCTCTCTTAGACAGTGTTACATTAAAGGAGTTAATAATGCAATTACCATTGTAGCTGTTTAGTACACCTACTAATTACATGGCATTCTCCCACCTCTTCCCTAACACAGGAGGCATACCACAGAGTGATGCTGGAGAAGGAGCTGTACAGAGATTTTGCCTCCTTCCTGGTTCTCACAGCAAGAATAAATCTGCTCTATTTTGAGGGAGAGGAGCCACTCACACATGAAGGGGAGTCAGGGCATAACAAAACTGTTTGAAGGACTGGTACAGTATTGCAGAAGAGACTGGGTAGCAAGGGGATGAGGAGAGAGGAAGATGATGGCAGGGGAGCAGTAGAAATGGAATGGCATCCTAAGCCTGACTCCCACTGACTCCTTTTGATTCCAATAAAGACATTATTGATACCTACATGTACAGAGGGAGCAAATGACACAGGTGGACTTAGCCATCTTCCTTCTGCACAGCCTCATGGTTTTACTGCCTATTTTAGTGAAACAGCTGTGACAGACCAGAGCACTGGCTGGCACATCATGTTTCACCTCCTGGAGCCAAGGGGCAGCCTGAAAACGTGCCAGGTCTTTCCAGCAGCTGTGGGATGGCCCTGTTCCTCATATCCTGACCTGGGCAAGAAGCAGCATGTACTAGTTAAAGCCAAGCTTGAGTACAGCTTTTAAGATACATTACTGTTTGGGAAATGGAAGGAGTGTGTATTAAAGGGCTGTCAAATGTACAAATTAACAATGTATCACATATACTTGTAGCAGTTCTGTTACTGGGGTCTCATGGAGCTGGTAGGTCAACAGTCAGTTACCTGGATGAGCTCCTTCTTCCCCAGATATGAGTGAATATACACCAAAAGGATGTGCCAGTAACAGAGATGCCTAATCTAAAAGCCTTGAAGTGTTTGTAAGAAGGGTCATGTGAATACAAAAGTTGGTGACAAGTATCTTGCCTACAGGACTTGCGCTCTCTGAGACATGTTTATGTAGGTACAAGTTGTTTGTCCAGATGACACTCAAGTGTCTTTGCTCTCCATTTCCTTGTAGCAGTAAAAGAACTGCATGTAGATCACATTCAGGAAGTTGGCCCTCTTTATTTTTTAAAAGCCTAAATATTTATAGTTTTCTTTCTGGGTGAAAGAAAACCAGGTGAAATTGCTTGAAAGTCCATCTATCAAGAGGAATTAAATGAGCTGACTCATCCTGTTGATGGAGAGAAGAGTTCTGTGGTTACAAGCCAAGGCTTAGGCCGGCTCTGTGCTCCAGTCCTTTGCCAAGGCAGCTGGGTCCCATCTGGGGTGTGAAGCTGTGAGAACCTTGACACCCATGGCTTTTCCTGGCAGGAATGCCTTGTGTGCAGGTAGTCCCTCCAGCAATACTGCACACAGCCTGCTGGGTGTTTCTTTTGCAGGCTGGAGGTTTCCTATACAGCAAAACATGGGGCTGCTGGAACAAGAGTATCTCAGCCAGACACAGGTTTAACAGATCAGACTTCCCATGTAAGTAAAGTATTTGGGAACCTTGGGGTAGGGAAATCTAGAAAGCTTCCCTGTATATTCACGGGTATCTTGTAACAGGGCACTGCTACATGATAGGGCTGCAGCACTCAAAACCTCAGTTTGTTGATGAAAAATTGCATTTGTTTTCAAGCTTTGGAGACATTACAGAATAGTCGTAGGTGATTTTATATACCCAGCTTGAAGCATCCTTAAAAAGGCGTGGATTACTGCATGCTTTCCAGAAAAGGTGGTTGCAAGACCTTCTGGTTTTTCAAAAGGGACTAGCAATTTTTGATGTCTAATTTAGGCCAGCAATCTTGATATAGAAAGCACTATAAAAATGCCAGCATTTTTAATATCTGCCACTGGATGGGATGCAGTAGGGTTTATATGCTGTAGCAGATGAAGCAGAATTAGCATTTTATAGTGTTAAACCATGACTCTTTTCAGTGAGATTATTCTGCATGTTTCCTTCTTTGTGCCTCCAACAAAAACATTGTAAAGTGTGGGCTGTGAGGGCAGGGAATACTAAGAATGCTATGAATGCTTTTTCACACTGCTTGAAAGAGAATTGGCTTGAAAACTTAAGCCTCAGAATGATTTCTTGCTGAATACTGGTTAAAGTGATGTAGGTTTAGTGTTTGGGGAACACATCTTTGAAATACTTTTGTGAGGTAAAGGATGATGGCAGAGGCCACTGTGAATTCAAAACCAAAGGGACTGTGGAAACCAAATTTTAAATCCAGAAATTACATACAGTACTAAAGTCAAACACGTGGCAATGAAATGCCTCATATTAATCATGTACTGAAAAGTAAGTATTTTGCCTATGAATTTGAAACATGAGACAATCCCAAATATAAACAGACTGGTTTAAAATAATTACTAAAATAATGTTAACTCTCTGTAACTAGGGTTTTTTTTTCCTAACTTCTACTGTATTTTGGTCTTGCATTCTAATTTCTCCTGAAAAAAGAGTATTTCATATGTCTGGTCATACACTTATGAAAATGCCTCCCAAAATACATGGGATACACCCAAAAAATTGTCTTTAATTGGCTGTCTACTAATCCCCATCCTTAGTTCCTTGCCCACTGCATCTGTTTCCTCGTGTAGCTGCTATTTCATCTCCTATTGCTATCTTCCCAGAGTAGCACTTCGTTTCTCTGTTCCCATCCCTGAGTCCTTTCTCTCCCATCTCACATTGCTCAGTTATCAATGCCCCTGGACAGCTTCCCATTCAGTGGGAATGTGAGATGAAAGGTAAGTCTTCCTACTAAGACCTCTTTCCAGCTTTATTCACAACTTCCTGCTCCTCATCTCGTCTAGGTTTAGCATAAGAAGCCTGTTGTATTTTGATTCCTCTATCTGGGGAAGCAGAAACCTTACAGAAAATAAAGGTACAAGTGGAAATCAGGCCAGTTCCAGCTGCACTGACTAGGAGTAGGTTACCAGGGGGAATTCTGACTATCGTGAATCATGGGTAGTCATAGTTTCTCTCATGAGGTTTACAGCTATGCACAAAATAATAGGCCTTATATGAATGCAGTGAATAATATATATTTTAAGACTATCATAGGAGAAAAATAGCAGTGGCTGATCAATACCAGGATGCTGAATAAATGATAATATCCTTTATATTCCAGTAAAGATTTGAAGTACTGGTGGAAAGGATTTTAAATGAGAAAAATTAAAATTGCGTGGCAATATGAGTTTTAATTCACTCAGGAAGCAGCCATGTTCTTTCAAAATCAGTGGGAGTCCATACTTATTTAGCATGTTCTATTATTGCTGTCTTGTATCATAGGTACTGCCTTTTTGGCTAAGGAGAGCCATCTTCTAAGGTCATAGGTATAACTTGTTAAACAGTAAGAGATACAAGAGAGGGAGAGTATTGAGCTAACATAGGCAGTCATACATACCCTTTTGGAAAGAAGTTAATTTCTAATTAGGTGACAGGCCAGCTTGAAATCATGATCACTCACTGCCCAAGCACTGGATGTTCTTCCATGTTTCATTGTTCCATAACCTTGTGGAAGAGTAGCATTAAAAGGCTCCTAGTGGAATTTGGTTAAAAAAAAAAAGTGTAAAACTGAAGTTATTAGCACTGATGTAATCTTTCCTAAGGAACAAGTCCAGTAGTGAGCTGTGAAGAGCTGTTTAACTAGTAATCTTCTTTGCAGGATTAAAAAACTAGACTGATTTTTCTTATATACTCACTAAGATGAACATATGTACAACTGGAAAGGAGACCTTTAAAATTTATGGTCTCTCCCATTTTGGAGTGTACACACAACACGGTCCAAAGACTGCAAATAGTTGTGTGTTTTCACTGCTCCCTTTAAGGGTTTGTGTGGAAATTAGGAGTTTGCAAAGTTTTCTTTATCCACTTGTTCCTCTGTAGTCTCAAGTACTTCCAGAAGAGTTGCAACATGACATACCTCGAAATTTAATGCGTAACTGCAGTGGGATAAATTGAACTAGTTCAGAATGTAGAAATCTGAAATATGTATATGTACTTTTACATTTTTTGAAGCATTACATTGGCTGACTTTTCTGAGCACAACAGTTCTGTATGCCAAAAAGGTTTGTTTTTGTTTTTTGGACATATAGATACAATGGAAAATGACAGATACACTGAAACAATTTGGGTTCAGTGTGTTCCAGTAGTTCTGTTGTTGTTTTCCTCACACGAACTTAATGATAGCTTGAAAGCACATTGCTATGAAAATGGCACTGAATTGTTTGCACTTATCATAGTTATTTTCTGCAAGTAGTTTTTTACAGTTTCTTACCAGAGATTAGATCATATGAGGAAAGGAGAGTTATTACTCTACTTGTCAAATTTGCACAGGAATACACTTGCCATGATGCAACAGTGAATCACCTTTTAAGTTTAGCACAAGTGATAAAAGTAAAACTCAGGGTAAACAGCAACTTCAATGTGAGCACACATGGGACTGCAAAAATCCTTAACTAAAGACCAGTCCTGGCTGACAGTCACCTTACAAGTCAGTCAGACGGAGAGCTCATGGCTACCAGAAAGGACTCGCTCTTTCCTCACTTGATCTTCCCCATGGTGTCTTCCCCTTCCCATCAGGTCTTGGCATCTGTTTACAGTGAACCAGTTCATCTCTCAAACCTAACCAAGGTTTTACAAGGCTGAGACAAACAGCTGTTTAATTCAAAGTGAGCAAGATTTAATTTGACTGTCAGGCTATTAACTGCTACTGAATCCTGAGGTAGCATTTTGAGTCACTTTTCACTTAGAATGATCTGGAAAGCTCCAAGTTACCCCTTTGGTGTTTCAAAAACTGTAACTTCTTGCTGTGCTTTTAGAGCCTGAAAACTTTCAGTATAAGGAATAGGAACCCACTTTGAGAATCTAAATTACTAGAACCAAACCTAATCATCACAGAGAAGTGGAATTTTTAGCCTTGTTGTGCCCTTGAGGCCTGCATGTGAACCAATCACATATGAACTTTGTTTTGTTGAGGATCTGGAATTATCATATTAGTCATCAAGGCTAAGATCATGAGGAAAGCAAAGAGCTAAACTGACGCTTTCCCGTTGGAATTTGTGTATTGCTCATCTTTTTCTCCATGTGGCAAGGGGGACACTGTGTTTGGCTAACCACAGGCAAGAGTTTTGTGTCCAGCTGGACAGGTCACCATATAGGAGGGAACACTGTGCACTGCAGTGACTCTGATTCCATGTCCCTGTTTGTTCCCCACCAGCAGGCTGACAGATCATCCTCATACAGTGTCAGGAGACCACATAATGAGCTGGCTCACCCAGAGCTACCATCCCACTTAAAACAGAGCCAGTGCAAACCCAGTTAACATTTTAAATCTAGGTCAGCATGTTGGTCTGCCTCCCTACCTGACCTCGTTCCTACCTTTACTTTTAGGAAAGGCATTTGTGGGGCTTTCCCTTCTGCAGAATGTTCCTGCCATTACTCTGGCATCAGTGTGATGGTGGAGTCATTCAGGTGAGCTCACAGATACAGAAAGGAGCTGGCTTGCCCTCTGAGGAGGCTTATCATGGTCTGTGCAACAAGAAATCAAGCTCAGCATTAGGGCTGGGGTACAGCTAAGTCATGAGGAATGCCTCCTTTTCAGTAGTGAGAGGACTGCAGGAGAATGTCAATTGATAGGGGTTAGGAGAGTCACATGGGTGTGCTTAGGACCCTCACACAGGTCCTGATGAACCCCTCTGGCTGGAAGGAGTTGGTCCCTCAAGTGGAGTCGTTCAGTTTCTGTGGCACATGTCTCAGTTGAGGAACACTTGTTTGCTTTTAACATTCCAGTTCAGCATGGAGGAATGAGACAATAGGAATGACAAAGAAACTGCACGCCCCAGTTTTATGGTCTGATAAGGACTGAAGGAGAGAGATTGCTCCCACTACCAGGCAGACCTCCCAGTTTTCTGTCACCAGGTTATCCAGAGGCCAAAGATAAGGCTACTGTCAGCCACCCTTCTTTCAGCATGGTTAACATCACCCTTGTGACTGCAGTGTGTTAAAAAGGGGCTGGGGAAAACAGCAGGCGTTCATAGGGATTGTTAGAGTTAAAATCAGTGAGGAGCTGCACTCACACCTTTTTAATGGATCTTTGTTACAATTTCATTTTCTAAATCTGAAGTCACCAGAGTCCTAATTTAGCCTATTGTTAACCCTAATTGTTTGGGTCACATTTTGTGCACCCAAGTTAGCCTTCAGGGAACGGAAGAATTGACAGTAACTCTGAGGTGCTCTGGTGTGGGCAGCTACTGTGTCAGCACCCCATTGCTATGCCATGTTGGTGCATTTCACCACAGGTCCTTCAGAAGTGTGAACTGGCTTGCTGGAATATATTTCTAGGATGGGGAACAAATATTTTCTATGCCAAGTTCCTGCTTTGGTTTCCTTTCTCTTTAGAGGCTGCTGGGCAGATATGTGCTCGCAAAGGGCATCACCTGCAAACCTCCAGCAGACTATGGCAACGAGTGTCAGGAACAAGAGAGGCTTGAACCAGACCTATGCTGGGCTTGTACTCCTGCTGTAGCTCTTAATCCAGTATGCCAGGACCCTGCAGGGCCTGGCTGCCAGGGCCATCTCTGTCCAGGCAGGGCAGGGCTGTGGGGGGCTGGAGACCAGCCCTGCTGCGGCATCACTGGGGCAGGGGCTGACAGCCCTGGGGGCTGATATGGAGCTCCCCTCAAGTGCTACAATCTTCCTGTCGAGGGAAAAACCATGTCACATTTGATTTCTTCTGGAGGCAGCACTTACTTTGTGTTTGGCACAAGGCTGGGCAGAAGTATGTCTCATAAATCAGTGCTTCTGTGAATTTTTTTACTGGCAGGTTTTGTACCTTTTGATATGTGCTTAGTTTTTGGATGTTTGTAGTTTTGCTGCTGTTGTCCTGTCATTCAATGTGGGCTAACTTAGACAAAAGCAAAATTTACCATCAGGTAGAATTATGTGGCTACATTTAATGCCAGAAATTTAATGTTAGTATTTGTGTCTGCCATGCCCTACAGAATGATGCATTTAATAAGGCAACAATGAACCTCTCAGAAAACTGTTTCTGAATGTACAAACCATAAAAGTACAAAGGAAATATGCAAAAATGTCAGAACCAACCATTCCCTGAAATGCAAGTATGATGATACCTGAGTAACTAATGCTGCACAAAAGCGAAACGCCTGCAAAAAGCTTTGGCATCTTGGCTTTGCAGACCATCAACCTCGCTGGTTTTGGAGGGGTGTTTGCATCATGACTCTCAGATAACAATAACAGTTATTTGTGCTCTTCTTTGAACAGCACTATTAATATAATTGACATATACACCCTGAACTCAATTCTGAGGGGAGCCCGTGGGCCCTGTTTGCACTGCAGACTGCAGAGAGGTCCCTGGGGTCCTGCAGGTGAAGGTTATCATGTGACACCACTCCCTTAAACTGGGCTGGTATTTTGAGTGCTGGGAACCCACTTAAAATGAAACATTCAGCCACGGTTACAGTATCTTAAGATTGGGTCTGGTTAGGTTGCTGTTTCATGATTTAAGGCAGTTGATGTTCTTTCTGCTTCCTGCGTCAGTGCACAGTAAAGACACGACTGCATAGTGAGTGTTGGATCAGAGAACTGGTGCAGCTGAAAACTCATCTTTTATTCCTTTCTTGCCTCTGGGTGAATTTACAGCAAGTCATTTCCTTTAGCACACACACAATTTTTAGCATTGCATTGAGGAGGAGACTGGGAACATGAAGACAGAAGTGATGGGAAGGTGTGACGATCACTGTAGGACGCAGTTACACTAAAATTGGATTAAACAAATCAGGAAAACATCTTAATTTTTAACTGGCATAAATATTTAATGGCTCTTAGTGGAAGACATGCAAACCTGTGCACAGAGGTACTCTTTCTCATAGCCAAACAGACATGCCTGTGTAAGCAACCTCTTGTGAAGAGATTGCAATTTAGTACAATGATCTCATACTGCTCCGGGAAAGAAAGATAGTTGAGAATTATTGTCTCCAAGTATGCAGCTGGAGAGGTGGAGGAACAGAGTGGTAAGAGCACTCAGTGATATGTTTCTGGTGACTGCTTCTCTAGCAGTGCTTGCCTGGTATGAATTTCTGTTGTGTAACCTGACATAGGACTTACAGTAACATTTCAGTTGGCAGTACAGTTATGCAAAGTGTTAATGAAGCATCAAGACTCATGTTTTAGGCAGCCAAGAGAGGAACCTTTTTCTGCTGCATCCCTAATGCCCTCTTTATTTCCACTCCACCTCCGAGCATCATTGTTGGCAAGGAAACCTAATAGCATTTTTGGCAACAGGAAAAGATCAGTGAAGTGTCTAAGTTGGAGTAAATCATCATGCTGCAAACATGGTTATCATGACCATCATCCTCTTCTACTGGACTGGTGGAGTTTTGCAGTCTCTGCCAGTTCTATCTCCCTTTCTACAGATGTCTGAGTTTTCTGTGATCTCTATTTCAAATCCATATTTTGTCATGTGGGATGAGAGGCATTCCTGAGTGCTGGCAATAAGGGGGGACCACAACTGCAAGGTGACAAGGCTCAAGTAGCAGGCTTGGAAATCTCATGGCAGAGGAGGGCAGGGAATCACAGGATCAGTTAGGTTGGACAAGACCTCTGAGATCATCAAGTCCAAGACCATGGCACTCATTGCCATGTCTAGTCTTTCCTTAAACACCTCCAAGGACAGTGACTGCATTACCTCCCTGGACAGTCCATTCCAGCATCTCATCATGCTTTCTGTGAAGAAATTCTTCTTAATGTCTGACCTAAATCTCCCCTAGCTCAGCTTAAGACTATGTCCTCTCATCCTGTTGTTAGTCACCTGGGAGAAGAGACCAATCCTTACCTGGGGACAACCTCCTTTCAGGTAATTGTAGAGTGATAAGATCATCCCTGAACCTCCTCTTCTCCAGGTTAAGCAACCCCAGCTCCCTCAGCCACTCCTCACAGGACTTGTGCTTCAGACCCTTCACCAGCTTTGTTGCCCTTCTCTGGAAAAAAGCATGGGAAGGACATAGACCTATTGGAAAAAATCCAGTAGTGAGCCACAAAGATGGTCAGAGGGATGGAACAGCTCTCCTGTGAAGACCAGCTGAGACAACTGGGATTGTTCAGCTTGGAGTGGAGAAAGTTTATGGAGAAAGTTATATAGCAGCCTTCCAGTACTTTAAGGAAGCTTACAAGAGAGATGGGGAGGGATTTTTATGAGATCATGTGATGAATAAGACAAAGAGGAATGGTTTTAAACTGAGAGTGTGTTTAGAATAGGTACTGGAAAGAAATTGTCTACTGTGAGGGTGGTGAGGCATGGAACAGGTTGCCCAGAAAAGTTGTGGCTGCCCCATCCCTGACAGTGGTCAAGGCCAGGTTGGATGGTGCTCTGAGCAACCTGGTCTAGTGGAAGCTGTCCCTGCTTATGGCAGAGGGGTTGGAAGTAGATGACCTTTAAGGTCCCTTCTGACTCAAACCATTCCATGATTCCATGATTCTATGATTTTGTTGAACCCAAACAGTGTTGAGGCATGTAGAACCAGAGAAGCAAACCTTACAGAAAATGCCAAGTTTGTGAATCCTGAGTTCTCTTTACATTTTGTAAATGAGTTAAGTTTGTTTTAATTTCACTTTTTTGGTTTCTCTGTTACTACTTGCTAGCTGGACTACTATGCAATAATATTTTCACTTAGCTTTATTTATCTTCCAGCTGAAGTGGAGTTCTTTTACCCTTTACTGTTATGAAGAAAGTGCTGAAATTTGAAGTTTCAGACTTGTGCTTAGTGGTATCTAAAGTTACAAGGACGTCTCCCTACCAGGATATTTTCCAGCTGAAGTAATTCTTGGCGAGGCTTGATGGTCCAGAACATAAAAGATTGTATGTTGCATAAAACAAAAACTGTTTCTATACAGTGTCTTCTTTTTTCTTTTTTTTTTTTTTGAGTTGTTCATAGCACTAATATGAGAAACTTGACTGAGATCTGCTTTTACTTAGAAATCATTTACCATAGAAAATTATAATATTTATATAACAAATATTTAAACAAGGTTAGTATTTATAATATTTGTATTATAAATACAAAGGCAGTGAACTAATAGGGAAAATAAATTTGTAGGGGAAAATAATGATAGATAAATGGGAGAAATTCAGAGACCAACAGCTCAGCTTCTTGGGAAATATTTCTGGGGTTTGTATTCTGGGATGAAGTTAGTGTAGAGCAAAGTAAAGATGGTATTTCTGAGGGTTTCTGAATGTGGGAGATGGAAACAGAATGCTCACTTTTTATATTGTCTTTTTCTGCCCCAAATTTCTGCACTTTCTAACCAGCCCGATCTAAGAACAGATTAGCTCTGTAAGCTGTGCTGATACAAAGCTTTCTGATTAAGTATCCAAACTCAGCCTTCCTCTAGCGCTGCCCTACTCTTCCCTACCCCTGTGCTCCAACTTGTCACCCTCTCTGCTGTGCCTGCAAACTGCCCATGACCTCAGTGGCCTGACCTGTTTCACAATGCAATCCCACTTCCAGGTACCCACTGGCACCATGAGGTGTGGTGATGTTCAGCCTTGAGCAGAGAAGGGAATGAGGCATCAGGGAGTTGAGGATGCCTTATGCCAGTGTTGCTGCTACAGGATTGGTTTTGTAGAGATGTGGCTGCACAGGTCTGCAGGGTCAATCCATTTAACCTTTAACCCTGGTAGCAAGTCTTCTTCTGACAGCCTTCCATGTTGCTTTAACTCAAGACTTGGGATATAGATTTAGCACATAGAAAGAGAGACCTAGTTCTGTCCAAGAATAGGATATGTGAAGTGGAAGGTGCGATGGTCCAACCCTCTGATTTATGTGGTGAGACTGATCTTCCTAAGTTGCACAAGGATCACACAGTTTGTGTGTTGTTAGCTTTGCAGTACATATGTCTCCAAGCCTGCATCTGGCTTTAGTTCAGAGGTGAAAGAAACCAGGACATGGCCCTGAGGTGCACTGGCCTGTACTGGCTGGAGTCACTACTTGACTCTGCATCTCCTCTTGCCTGTGGAGGTGAAAAGGGAGAAAAGAAGAAAAAAGAAGAAAAAAGAAGAAAAAAGAAGAAAAGAAAAGGAAAGAAAAGAAAAGAAAAGGAAAAGAAAAGAAAAGAAAAGGAAGAGAAAAAAGAAAAGAAAAGAAAAGAAAAGAAAAGAAAAGAAAAGAAAAGAAAAGAAAAGAAAAGAAAAGAAAAGAAAAGAAAAGAAAAGAAAAGAAAAGAAAAGAAAAGAAAAGGAAAAGAAAAGAAAAGAGAAATAATAACAAAGTGTGTGGAATAAAGAGGTGGCTATGTCACAGCCACCCAGGGTATGTTTTATAGCATAAAATGAAGAATATGTGTGACATGAGAGCATATATGGGGCTCCTGAGAGCGCAAAGCTTGTAGAGTACTGCTGGAGGACTCTGCTGGGTCCACCATGTGCTACCTGTGTCAAATGTGGCAATTGGGCCACTTTATATTAATATTTTTAATGCTTTTTATGTGGTTCAGAATTTGTAATTGTCATTTTCATACATAGTTCTAGTTCTACCATGTTTTTTAGCTGAGGGGGTCACTTTATTTTAATATTTTTAATGCTTTTTATGTGGTTCAGAATTTGTAATTTTCATTTTCATACGTAGTTCTAGTTCTACCATGTTTTTTAGCTCCTCAGCAGGACTGTCCAGGTGTCTTTCTCTTATTTCAGAGGAGCATGATTCATCTAACATTACAGGACTGCATGTGAGCAAGATTTACAGTATTGAATATTATTTGAAGATGGGTTTGGAAATACTTTAAGGACAGTTTCCAGATTGTGTGTCGAGAATGCACCTAAGTACATAAACATGGACTCCTCCATCTTCACCCCTTTATGTGAAAACAATATAGCCCTTCAAACCATATATACTGGGAGATTATTGCAGTTCTTGGTGGCTCAAGTCTTTCATCTGTAGAAAAAGTGATATGGAAAAATTTCCTAATATTGCTAGCAGCATTCAGAATTTTGTCATGAGAAATCTTTAAAAGGAAGCACATGAATTAAAAATGTTAGTATATCTCATTTGAAATGGCATATTCTGTGAGAGAAATTTATTGTCTGCTGCAAACTGACTGCCTAGACTATTTGTGTGCTTTTAAAGTTCTTGTAGGAAATGAGAAATGTTTTCATTCCTAATGCAATTTTTTTTTACTCTGAGGGTTCAACAGTTTCAGTCTCCCAGACTATTGTAATATTTCTGGTGTGCTATCTTAGACAACACAAGGCTTCATGCTGCAAAAATTAGCTTCTTTAGAACTTGGTGCAAGAGTTAAATGGACATAAGATTAATGTAGGGCCAGGATAGCTTTCCAATCATTTTTCTGAGGAAACAATAGCTACATCTCCAACTATCCCAACCCAGATCTTTCAGTGGACATTCCTGCTGCATTTTGCTGGCATGACTTTAGATGTTGCCTGAAGTAGGGGCAGCAGACCTGGATGATGATGCTCAAACAGGCCACTGGAGTACAGCCACATCCATTTTTGTTGCCCCTGTTAGAGGGAAAATATTGTCTGGCTAGGCGACAAGATAGAGAGCTGGGTGTAGGAGCACCCAACAGTGATTCTGGGCCCACAGGCTTCACTGGCACCAGAAAAAAAATAAAAATGCATGCCTTCTATTTAAATCTGTTTATAAATTGGTTTTGCAGGCAGCACAGCTGCTTGATGAGTATGCTTATTCCAGTAAAGTTTTAAACTGCTCCACTGGCGTTAGCTTTCATGGTCCTGGCAAAGTGGTTGAGACAGAGAAACAGCTTTCTGAAAAAGCCCCCTGAAGTGATAGTTTTTCCTCTACCTGAATTCCTAATACCAGCTTTCTGTAAGGTCAGGCAGGAGCAGGTGCTTATAATGGTGGTCTGGACTGCAGTGTACTGCAGCTCTTGATGGCACTTCATCATAACCTGTAACATGGAATTTACTGGCTTCTCCTGAAGATTTTCACCTCCCGACTTAGAGAGATCAGTTTAAAATGTTCTCTCTTGTGTGTTATTGAAGGATTAAAGCCATACTTCAGCTGTCTAAGAAGTCATTGGTCACTCCTTCCTCACTTTATCTCCCAACAGGAGATGGTTGCCCTCATAGCAGCAGGAGCAGAATAAAAAGGCTGTCAGGTGGGTGGAAACAGTCAAATGTTGGCATAAAACTACCTTCAGGAGCAGCTTTAGCTGAGCAGCCAACATCCTTCCAAATCGCTTTGGCGCAAGTGCTCCTCCCATAATGGAAATAACCACAGCTGGAGTTAAAGCCGTGCCACATTCACTTTCTGTCCTCAAACTGAGAGAAGAAAACAAGGGATAAAGACTTGAGTAATCCCCACTGGAGGACAGGCCAGTTAGCAAATGCTTTTACTCTGTTATGGTTCTGGTGGTTCTGCAAGATAACTTCATGAAGTATTTGCTGAGCTTTTCCTTTAGTATGGTATTTTTTGATCTATAGTTCTTTAATTGACCTCAATGTTTTTGTTACATGGAGAGTTGTTATATACAATGAGTCAGATTAGTAGGAGAAAAATCTGAGATGAGTAAGGAATTGGCTAATGGGGATATGACAACAATTAGTGCTGAAAGCTGAAATATTGGCTGGAAAGAACTTACTAGAGAAATTCCTGTTGGTCTTGGGACCAATTTAGTATAATAGACCTTTGGAATAAAATAACAGTCCTAATGAAATATGCTGATGACTCAAAGCTTGGAGTTGTACTCAAGAGAAAGGATGATTAAAATATCCCTTCCTTAAGGGGAAGGAAGGAACTGGATTGTCCTGCAAATCAGACAAATGGAAGTGGTGTGATATGAGGAACAAACTGTTTAAGGAGGTGAGCTTGAGGGTTTGGCTTTTTGGGCTAGAAAAAAAAGCCTGTGAGGATTTGACTGTTACGTGTCTGGAGGATAAAAATCAGGGAGTCCTTAGGACTGTTTCATTTATAGGGCTGTCTGAGTGTATAAACAGGGACTCTGAAGTGGGACACATTTAGACTAGCAATTAGAAAATATTTCTAATCATCAGAGGAGCAGATTTCTGCAACAACTTCCCACCAAGAGAAGGGGAGATGCTTACCTAATTCTGCCTGTGTGCTTGGGTGATTTACAGAAGATTTTGTGTGATGTGGATGTTTGTGACAGTAGGAGACTGTGCTTGAAATGCAGAATTCAGTACATTTTTTTCTGGCTGGAAACACCTGGAACTAAAACCCATTGATGTTACCGTAAGTTCTGTTCATAAGCTACTCAAGCTACTTACAAGTGTGATTTTTCCTGTTACTTCTGGTAATTTCATTATGTTGCTAAAAAGGTGATATTGATTTATCACTGGCTTTCAAAATTAACAGCCTGCTGCTCTGAACCGAGAGAGGTCACACCTCTCCCAGCTGTTGTTACAAGTTGTCAGCAGGGCTAGTTCAAACATAGTGCCACTGGTATGCAGTGAGTCAGAGCTTTGCAAGTGCTCTTTGCAGCTCAGAGGGCTAGGGATTTACCTAAGTTTCTATCAATAATCTCATATTTCTGTGATAAAAGATTTCTATTGCAGGAAAATGTGCCAGGTGTCAGAGTATTGTGAACTAAGCCCACACAGTCACCTTGGGTTCAACAGGGGGATGTTGGCACCGTCCCACTCAAGAAGTGCTGAGCCTTCTTCCTGTAGAGTGGCACACCAAAGATTTGCCAACTTCAAGGAAAGGCTTTGGTTGTAGTAAGGTACTGCCAATTGCTGGGAAAGTGGAAAACAGCCAATTAAAATAACACCTGGGTTAGGTCAGAGAGTATTTAGACCAGGCAAACAGCCTGTGTGTTCTGTGGCATTCCCAGGACTGCTCATCAGAAAAGTCACAAGTTCCGTGTCTACCTGTGAGTACAATGCCTAAAAGATGGGGTGACAGAGATTTGCTTATTTAGAAGAAAATTCTGTTAGTTTTAGCTTTGTTTCTGAGTTGATTTTCGTAATTCATTGACATAATGATCTGAGCCTGTTAGCTGTAGTTAGAATCTCTTCACTGGGAACTCTTGTGAGCCACTGTTTCCTATGCAGCCTTATCTCACCTACATTCCATATCCATAGGCCTCTTGTATAGGAAAAAGACATCTACAAGGGGGTCTGTGTTTTTTTAACAAGGTTTTTCCAGTCTTTTGAGTATAAGGTGTGCTCTGATAGCATTCTGCTAAAGCTGATCCCATTTGCTTTATATTTTTGTCTTCATCTTTCCAGCCCACACACAGACAAAATAAAAAGGCCTGTGCCTGGTCTGACAACTGTGCACTCCCACCTATACCCAACAGTATCTCTGGAGGTGAACATGTGTGCATATGTGCTGACCACAATGTTTAAGAGAGCTTTTGGTCAGAGAAATCTTGTATGTCGAAATAAAATATTCTTGGAGATGTATGCAATTCTCTTGCAAGTCTTAATGGAGGTGCTTTTTCCTCCTACCAATCTGGTGCATTAGATAGGCTATGAACAATGCAGGCTGCTTGATATGCTGAGTGACAGCTATCCAGGGAGGTGATATGACAGCCTGTTATTTCTCAGAAATGTCTATCCAGTAGAATGTGTCACATTTCCAGTCTTTCACCCCATTTTAAAATGGAAAAAAAGATAGAAATACAATATTTTTTCATAGGATGGATGCTTGTAATTCACACACACCTCTAATTCTTGAGATTTTTATAAGAACTATAACATGAAAATTAAAGTGTTAGAAAATATTTTGTTGACTGAAGAAAATGAAACATTCTTAACACTTAATGAGCTCTGTTATCTGCTGCCTATGCAGCTCCATATCTCTATTCACCTGAATGATGCTGTTTGAACTATTTACAGCAATGGATCTAAACCAACTATGAATTAAATGAAATACTTTTCAAGTGGTTTAAGTAAATGGAAAGATATTTTTGTTCTTTAAATAATTGATCTGGACTCTAAATTAATGAACCATTTGTAAATTACATGTTTTCAAAACAAAATTTCTCATAAAGTGAAAAGACGACCAGATTGATAAATGTGTGAATTTTATCTGAAACGTATATTTAGGATTATTTGGGGGGGGAGAGTGGAGTGGTGTTCAAAAAGCCAATAATTTTCTGTTCAAACCAACTGACTGATCACTCTGACAGTTCAGTTATCCACATATTCCTGCTTTCCTGCAGTTGTGGGCAAGGCCTTATTTTGACTTTGCTGCTTATGCTCAACATCATTCAGTTTCTGTGTGTCTCTAGAGTTCCCTACCTGGAGATTTTGTCAGGGTAATTGTTACAGGTTTTTCTACAACTCTTTCAAGTGTCTTGCATCCTGAACTCAACTGCAACATAATTGTGTAGCTCCATATTCAGTTAAATCCAGTGTTTTATGAAAGCCTTGATCTCAGGGTCATACTTGTGAGTAAATGCAGATAAACTCCACATAGCTGCTTCTCTGTTTACTGATGACCTCAAGTACTGATAACTTTACCCATTGTTTTAATTTACCACTCCAAAACTTTCTGGGCTATCCCAAACAGATCCAGTGGGCCTGCTGCTTTCAGGAAATGGGTATATTACAAGGTCTATACACATATACCCAGAAAGTCCTGGCTTGTGCAATAATGTTCTTCACAGTTATTCCTGGTAGAAGTGCACTCGTTTTGGGTAAAACTGTGGTTTGCTATGGAATGTTCTTGGAAACTCTAAGACTTCCTGGCACACTTTACCACCTGGTAGTTACTGGACAAGTTATCCAGGTAAAACCAAATATCGTATCCAGTCTGTTATGAAAGCAGTCCTCAAGTCAGGCTTCACATGCACTTCCAGCTGTATAATCACGTTTACTGTTTCTTCTTCCTCTGGGCTGTGAAGGAATTGCATTCTTACTCATCACACCCTTTGACATGTTAAGTAAATGAAACAGCAGCAGAAGGTACACACTGAGAATACCAAAGCTTAGAAGAGTTTGGCTTCAGCATTTTCAAAGTCATCACTGACATCACTGCTGCTGTGGGGGTTTTTTGTACGTGTGCATATATGATATAGCAATCCTGGTGATTAGTGTCCACATCTTAGGCCTTGGTCAGGATCTTTCCAAATAGTTTGAATCACTTGCTTGTCTGTGGAGTCTACCAGTATCTTCAGCAAGTTTATTTCTAAGGATTGAGTGCATAGTGTTTTTGAGGCAATTATGGGTGTGCTATCCCTATGGAAATGTCAGACTGGTACACTAACTGAATCATTTAGAAAGCAAAGAACTGGTTTAATTTGCTAGTTATAAAGCCACCGCTTTTCTTGAATAGAGTCATGTCCTTTGTGGAAGTGCAAGTGCTGATTCCTGTGACCCCTTTCTCCTCAGCGTTCTTGTTCCATCTGCTCCTGCCTGCATGTCCTGTGCCCCTGCACCCTCTGATCACTTCACTCATTGGATCCTGTTAGTAGCAGTTTTCCTTTGGGGGCCAGTTCCCTCCTGAGCCCACAGACAGAATTGTCAGGAACCTTATATGGGCTTCTCATGGGGGAACAAGTTGCTGAAGTTGCACCTGGACTAGCTCACCACTGTACTTATTAGTATACACCTTTGTGTTTGTTTGTTTTGGAAGAGCAATATACAGCAAAAGGAGTGGTTAGCCCTAAACTAATACAATATCTTTTACAACTACACTCTGATCTTTTCAGAAATCTACTGTTCATCGCTTTGCTCTGTGCAGGGTCTTTCATTTCTATGCATG
Organism: Pithys albifrons albifrons; assembly: GCF_047495875.1. NCBI lineage: Eukaryota > Metazoa > Chordata > Aves > Passeriformes > Thamnophilidae > Pithys > Pithys albifrons. The sequence continues at coordinate 11,798,424 of NC_092458.1, forward strand.
GGAGCACTGCACATGGATGCCATTGGGACCCCAAGTCCCCAGTCCATGCTCTGTGCAGCCCTGCACCTGCTCCTCTAGTTCATGGTTTCTGAGCAGGGAGAAGAGCAGCATTATTTGTAAGGTCTGAAATGTTTTGTTCTCTGTGTTAGTCATTGGTAAGCACGCATCAAGGTAGTAGCCTTTTAGAAAGACTGGAAGAGTTTGTGTGCCTGCTGACTGTTCCTAGAGTGCTAAGTTAAATCTTTTTGACTTCTGAATGAGAGTTTCCATGGAAAAATTACTGTGATCTCCTTGGTTGGCTTGACTGGTATAACTAGCATGTTAGCCTGCATTTCTGAAGCAAACAAATATGATATGTAGATGTCAAAGTAAGTAACACAAGTCTCATCTGGAAAAATCTAGTGTATTGAGCAAACACTTTCTGTGAAAGACTCATTATTTATTCAGATTTTCAAGACGTTGCTATACTAGAAATCCTCTCCTTCCATTACATTTCCATGTGTGTATAACCAGTGTGAATTTGGAACCCCTTGCAGGAGAGCTGATGGAAGAAAAAAGCCACATGATGAACTGCTGGACAAAACCTACTGGCAGTGTTCTCACTATCTTTAAGCACTCTTTGGGGAGTTGCCCATGTCCAAATTACACTTTTTTCCTTAACTGTTCAGCTTTCTGTGATTTATGCTCACTGCTGGTGATTTCATAGTGATTATTTCTTGCTTACTTTAAGCTCTAAAGTATTTTCTTGCTGCTGTTTCATCCACAGACCTAATATGGTGACTGGGCCACATGCTGTGTTCTCAGCTACACTCAGCAGGACCCATCTCTGAGTTTTATGCAAAGAGACTTTGGAGGATGCTCTCCTTGCAGTGATTGTGCAATCCCAGAAGATAGAATGGCAGCAAAACATGACATTAGAAGAAAAAAGCCTGGCATTTCAGATCCCATGTTTAATGTGCGAGCTGGCAGTTAGCAAAAGCACTCATTAGCTTGAAAACTGAACTAGTGTGCTATGATAATTAGTGAGAAACGAAGAATATGGGACCCTGAATACCATTTTAATTAAAATAATTTTTCAGGCTAGAACAGTGTTTTAAACGCATACTATCCTAGCAGCGCTGAGAGCAATATAAGTAGCAATATGAACTACAAACTCTGAAAGTCACCCTTGGAGAAAGAACAACTCAAACTGATGGGCTTAGGCAAATATGCCCTTTCCAGATCCGTGTGGAGCTGTAAAAAACTTATTGGCATGCTCCCAGAAGTTACTGATTTCTCAACTGAGTAATCGAAGACGTGAGCACTTACACTTTGCTGTGATAAAACAGGTTTGCTTAAATCCCCCAGCTGAGGGGGTGCTGATTTCTGACTGAGATGAGGTAGCTAACAGCTGTGGCCAGTAGCTTTTATACAGCTCTCAGTTGATTGCCTATAATTACCTAATTATAATTTGAGTCAATTAAAAATATACTTGTACTTAAACTGTCATTTAGTCATGTTGGAGTTGGGACTGCTGCCTTCTAGATCAACTTTTCTAAAAAACAACAACAACAAAAAACAACACCACCACATTCCTTTTATTCTCAAATACTGCTAAATCTGTTTCTGTAAATTGCAATATTGTGTGCTAAGTCAGAACAAAAATTGCCATTACATGGAAAATACTGGCATCCAGAACCAACATCCTAGGGCAGCTAGGATCTTTCATCTGTTTCATCAAATTTGGCAAGTGCATGAAAGAAAATATTTATCTTTGTTGTTTGTGATTCTAAGAGTCCCCTTATATGCTCCTCTAGACTTTTTCTTCATTTTTGCTGTCAGTCACCCAGGCTATGGCCTTACAAGCCTTTGCTGACTGAGGTTGTTTTATTTCTCCTTTCCCAGGGGCTCTGGCTCAGGAACCCCCCAGCTTTGAAGCATCAATGTTAACAGGAAACCTAAACTTAAACATCAGTTTTGTCATGTCTTTGTCCAAAGGCACCCTGACAGCTCAGAGGCTTCTCTGCTCATTTGCTGAGTACTGACCTACCCTAAAACCTAAATATTTGGGTGATGTCACCATTGATAAAATAAATCCATGCATGTTTGTCCAATACAATCGTGTTATACTTTAATAATAATTTCTGCTTTGCCAGTGTCCTCAAGTCTGTTGATACCAAGGAAAATCACTGATATGACGTGGTGAGGTGGTAAGAATTACGCTGTGAGAAAACCCCATAAACATAAATCTGTCAGTTGTGTATGAACACACACAGACTTCATATCCTTTGTTACCTTTTGTTAGCTGAAGGCTTGGGTGGTGCAGTTATATTCCTTGAAGAATGTTTTATTGTTTACATACAATATAAGTATGTATATATTTGTGTGCATAAACCCACCTTTTGAGCTGACAAGACCTATGAAGGTTTAAAAACCACATAAGCCATAGTGTTCAGCTCTTCCATAACTGTGAATTCAAGTCACATCCCAGAAATGCTGTTTGGTCATGGTTGCTGACAAGTCCTGGATAAATCACTACTGTCACAGCTAAGCACTCCAGGTTCAGAAGGTTTTCTGTTTCTGCTGCCTCTCTTGCAGATGCAGATATGGGAGCAAGGAGTGAGAAAAAGTGGCTTTGGACCTTGGTGGCTTTCTCTGGAACTAGGCAAAGCCTATGGTGGGAGCAGAAGAGACCATATTAAGAAGGACTGGGGGGCACAAGGGGAACAGTGGAGTCTAAAATACAAGAACATATTTAAGTCAGAATTTTGCCTATGTGGTAAAAATAGGGAGGGTAAGAGTTCGCCCCAGAGCTGGTTAAATCCCCTGAACCAAGCAGATGCATTACTGGACTGCATCCCACAGTGCATATCTTTCAAGTCATGCATATCAAACTGGACAGTAATGGTGGGAAAATTACCATTTACTGAGGATTTAACAGTTGTGACATTTTTTAATATGCATTGAGCAAGGCTGATGCCACAACAAATGCAGATCCATGGAAAATTGAGAGAATCACTGTAACTGTTAATGGGTTTCCGAGGAATCTCCTCTATGTCTCGTAAGAACCCTTTTTTATTAGTTTGAGACCATCAGAACAGTTTATGTGCCCTAGGGGGGTTATTAACATATGCCAAGAATATAAAGATAATATCAGGAACACAGAATGAGAAATAATAATTTAGGGACTGAAATGTAGTGGCCTCAGGGGAACACATGGACTAGCAACTGGATAAAGTGGTAAACCAAATATTACTGGAGGGTTTCTTTCAACTATGCCACAAATAGCTTTGTGGGCAAGAACCCCATTTAACTTCCTTTTGCATGAGTCTATAATGAAAATATTCATGTTCATTTGTCTTCAATGTGTGTCAAATCTTTGTCAGTGAATGGCATTGTGATATTACAGTTTAGGATACTGAAGATGTGCAAGGTTTATCATAGTATCTTAGCCACAAATATCTCCATACACAAAATGCTAGTGTGTGGTTGTGTTTGGTTTCCCAAATGAACCAGTTGTTTGTTTTGTTAACATATTGCCCTTTATTCAGAAAGACTTTTCACTACCCAAACAGTGCTTTTGTGAAATGACTATTTATGAATTAGTGTTTTTAATAATATTTATTCAATTCTACCAACCTCATAGAAAAATGTTCTGGCAAAAAATACGTCTGTATTACTTCAGTCTATGTCATTCACTTGGACGACAGGATTTTTGCAACAGGGAATATTCCTAACTCTGCACACCAAGTATCTTTCTTGAGCTCTTCCTGTGCTCCTTCAGTTTAGTAACCATGTGGAGGGTCAAAATGAAGGGATTACAGGAAGAGACACGAGTATATAAAGCCTGCCTTACTGCTCAGTTCCTGGGGCTATTTTTACAGGTGAATCATGGGCTATTTGCAAGCAAGGTGGCTGATAATACTTCTAGCAATAACAAAAAGTGAGTGCAACTGCTGTTTTAGCTGTAATGGATTCATAACCATTGGTTTCCTTTATGCCACACGGGGAAAAAAAGGCATTTGTGAAGAGCAATTAAGAAAACAAAGTAATTTGAATACCTACATATTATAAAAAGAAGACTAATCGCTTCATACTTGAAAGAAATTTTTTAAAGTGACAATGGAAACATGGAGTGACTGGAACAGGAACATGGTTCTGACTAAACCTGGATTTAAAAGTTCCTCAGTCTTGCAACTGGCCCTGAAAGAACACAGTGAGGGGTCTTCTCATTTGAAGTTTGTCCCATTATAACTGAAATTTCAGAGAGAATAAAAACGGTACTAAAGATTGCACAAGACACTGAAAATTGCTTAACCAGTTCAGAACCAGAATATCTAAGCTGTATGTTTTCCACTGGGCTTTGGAAGTCACCACAAAATTATCTGGTATCTGTCCCACAGAAAATGTGGGAGAAAACTTCATTTTTGTTATGGCACTGATAGAAAAAGTAATGTAGTGTTTCAATAACAGGTCATGACAGTATGAAACTGGTGTCACAGAGGCCAGATGTAGTTTTTCAGCAGAATTTAGGATGCCCACTGAATTCCCTTGTTTGAAAGCTGAGTATTGATTTGTACTTAGTCTGTCTCACAAGAAAACATAACAGACCTCCAAATGATTACTAAGCAGCTAAAAACTGAAAACATATATATATTGTATAGATATGCTTTCTAAATCCCTCTTTTGTTATAGACATTATAAAAGTGTTGCTATTTCTGTCCTGGTTTTTTGGGTTGTGCTCTTAATATCAGTATGACAGAGACCAGCTGAGTATACAAAAATGGATACCTGATAGAAGTGAAGAGCTGAAGAATCTTTAAGAATCTGGTGTCTCTACAATTCTGAATGTTTCTTACTAATGTTTTTATTTAAAAGTCAGAAATTCAAAGCCTTTGGTAAGGGATATACTGTTAGCTAAATTAAATGTAGGCTTGGCTGTTGTTTCCTCTTCTGTTCCCTTGCAGTGTCCACCTGCTGTTGAAAATCAGAGTTTTTAGTTTCTGACTGGTATTTTTCCTTATCATCACTCTTCTGTGTCAGTTTGGAAAAATAATTTAGTGTAATGAGTCACAGACTCAGTTTCATCACATGAAGATCAGGTGAAAACAGCCATCAATTATGCCTAAGGATTTTGTCCCACTCATCTCTCCAGCTCCTTAGCTCGTCTCCTCATTTCTGTCAGGGTAAGTCACCTTACACAAGAGATCTGGGTGCAACGTTTGGGCACAACTAACCCCTATGAACTCATCACAACTGGCCTGCTTGGTGCTTACATTTAGAATACCTCTGCAGATGGTAGCTGAGCTGTTGCATCTGTTTGATGACACCTGTAAGGCAAAGGCTTGAGCAGCACCCCAGAGCCACAGATCCCTCCAGAGAATCAGCTTTTGCTTCGGTGGAGCTATTAATCTGTTGGCAGGAGAGAAGCATAGTCCTACTCACTATCAAAGAGAGGATTGTGGGGCTTTATTGCAGGGGGGCCCAGAGGAAAGAAGGTGGTGGTGTACTGTTGGAGTCAGCATGGTCAAAAACAGGAAAATAGGGGCGTTACAGAATGCACCTGGGACCTGAAGGCATCTCGTTTTCATTGCACATTTCAGAAACCCTAATCAGTAACTGTTATTTTCTTGCATTGCTTAGAAGCGAAATTATATAACCTTTCTGTGCAATTGTACCTCTCCAAGTATGGCCTAAGTTTCACAAGCTGAATGGCCTTCTTAAGGTCTACGTCCTTGACAGTGTACTTGCAGTGCTTGTTGTTGATTTATGCTTTTGTGTTTGTCTTGTTTGACAAATGCAAATATTTTCTCAGGTATTTAGAAAGCCACATCCCTGTTTTCTGTAAAATATAGGCATCCATCACCCTTCTAGTTACACAGAGTAAAGCACTCAAAAGAATTCGTCTTAAGCAGAGCATCAAATGATAAATAAATCATGTATCCAGTAATATATCCAGCAAAGAGTCTCTTAGTTAAATAGATCCGTGACATTTCTGAAGATAATTGCTGCATCAAACCCCAACATTAGTACTCTGCCTCTTCTCTCTGCAGCCTCCTACAAAATTTAGTGAAATATCAGTAGACTTGACCTAAAGACCGGAATTCTTTGTATTTGGGAAACAACACTGACAAAATTAATGGACCCCAAGAATATGATCATAAGCATATGCAAGTTTGATCTCAAGCCCCAGAACTGTTGTGGTTTCTGGAAGCTGTCTAGCATGGAATTGTTCTGTAAGCAGCAGTGTACCATAGATCTTCCCTGCCATGCTGAGTGGGTAGTGCAAACAAGTGCTGTGTTGTCTGGATGCAATAATGAAGAAGGTATTCAAGCTACACAAGAGACTGCTGTGGATGCGTTTCAATTACATTGATTTGGCCTGTTCATCTTAATTGAAGTAACATTGTAGGGAGATGGATGGCACATTGCTCTGAAAATAAGATCTGTAGCTTTTGAGTTTAAATTATTCTGTGATGTGAATTGCACATGCCAGGTCTTATTTAAAAGGCACAGCCTGAAAGCAGGAAAGAAATGAGAATGTCCTCATTCATCTTAGTTTTGAAGTCTGAACAACAATTTAAATACCTATTATTGATTTGCTACAGAAACATTGGAACATTCAGCAAATGGATTTATTCCACTTTAGCTGGAAAGGCTAATATTTGACCAGTTGACTTATTGTTCCATATGTGCATAAATCTAAGACAGTGGTATGAATAAAAAATAATAACAAAGTCATAAAATCAATCTAGGCTGACCATGTTCTGTTTCACTGAGAATATATGCAAGCAATTAATGACTTTACTAACCAAACATTTCACTTAGCTTAAAAGGAGTGCAAAATATTTATTTTTTTCTGAAAAAAAAAAAGAAAGAAAAGAGAGAGCATGCTTTAGTTATCTTTCTTTAACAGTTCTGAATGTAAGTGCTGTCTCCACATAACCTAGAAAATGGGATGCAGTGATCCTGCTGCCCGTGTTGCCTCCAGATGCTGCATATGTTTGGCACTTTAGGATAAGACTGGGCCACTTTCAAAGTGCAAGCTCAGACTTTCAGACCATATGTCGTTGCATCATATAAATGTCCCTGCTTGAATCTGTGCTGGTTTGGGTGCAAATGCTCTGTTGTGTTGCCCTGTGTGGTACCTAGTGAGGTGAGCACTCTCTATCTTACTCTCCCCTCATCTCTTCTTCCCCTGGGATCGTGCCTGGGGCCAGCCTGGCCACCCTGAAGAGTGGGATAGGGGTGGTTTGCACTGCCAAAGGCAATCCTTGCCTTTGCCTCCTACCCCTTCTCTGCTCTATTGCCCCTGTGAACACTGGACCAGTTGCATCAGCACACCTGGTCCACTGGGTGCCCAGTGGCTGGGTGAGGCTGGTTGCAGCAGGTGACAGGATGCATTTCCCCCCTGCCCATGGCTTTTGTAGTGCTGAGCTTTGCTCCCTGTGCATGCTATGAGAGGCTGATGAGGGGAAAGCAATGGTGGGGAGGAGGCAGTTTTCCCCATCTTGTCCTTCTTTTCATGCTGTTTTTGCTTTCTGTAATGGGAAGCCAGCTTCTGGCATGCCAGGGGCTGCCAGGACACTTGACCTACCCTCAGTCTGCCAGCCAAAATCCTCTGCTGTGCTCAGTGCCTTGTCAAAGATGAAGCTTCAGGCTCATTGTGTAGCTACATGTTTGGAGAGGGTTTGTCACAATTAGGGCCTTGTGTTGATTACACTTCTGATGTGAGTGTGATGGTGACATTCCTCTCACTTGCCAGGGACTTACCAAGGGAGATGAAGAGGAGCAACAGTTGTTGGGGTTGTGCAGCCCAGCAGATCCATGGTGGCTCCCTCCTCCCCACACTGGCTGGGGCTCTGCCTGTCACTGGTGGAGAGAAATGCCTGTGTCACTGTGCCCATGTGTTTCCACCCCCCCCACCCCCAGTTTAATGACCTCATCCCCCCTAATGGAGCTGCTGCCCTTGTCCTTTTCGCTGTGGTCCTGTGGCTTTTGGCACCGTGTGGTCAAATATAGGGCTGTGCACATGGTCCATCAGACACATTTGCTTTCTCTTGTAGTGCTCCATTAAGATTAAAAAATAAACCAAACAAGGAGCACTTTGGTAATTCTTAATAAAAAGCAGATAACTACAGCTGGTAGCTCATGTCTCTAAATTAATTCTATGGTAAGAAGTCATAGTTCCAAGAGAGGGTCTTGTGGTGGCAGATAGGGCTGGCTCCTTCAGAAACCCTGTCAGCACTGCAGCACCATGACCTGTTGCCAGCACAGGCTGATAAACACATCAGCTCCTGGCAGGGGGCTACGCCTTGAGCCATGGACTAGTTCTAACAAAAATGTATCTTTTCTTACTCCTACTGTTGGTACTTGTACCATGGTATTGTCATTATACAAAATGGGATTTTTGACCTATTAAATGATACACTTCTCATGTCTATATTCAGTAAAAAGGAACGAATTAAGCATCTGTGACCACAGGTTCTGTGCAGTTGAGGCCAACTGCAGCATGGCCAGGAGTCTCTTATATCTGCAGTGGAAGATTAAATTTAGCAAAACATTTAAGAGCATTAGCAGAAATCTGCAGTTATAGTACAGCACTCTGCCTGTCAGACTCTTGAAAAATCAACATCAAGGTATGCACTCAATTTTTCTGAAAGGGTTACAATTTTCTTACAGTGACAAAATTAGCATCAAGAGCTGACTTCATGCAGGCATTTATATGCTGGCATGAGTCATGAACTTGAAGAGAAATCTGCCTAGGTAATTAATTTTCTCTGTGTTATTGCAGATCTTGTCTTTGCTCATGGGGTTTGGTTTTTTTTAATGCTACATTTAAAGATTATTTTAACCATAAGTTCTTGGGCTGAATTCAATTTTAATAGTACTCTTCAGCATGACCTCCAATTCAGGAGATGGTGGACATTCAGTTTTAACTTTATGAGTCTTGTGTTTTAAGTACTTGCCAGGAATTGAGTGGAACTGCCATAGAAGACCGACTCACGTGTGTGATCTTTGGCAAGTTCTTCCCTGCTTTGGCTGCTAGCTTTAAAATGGGCCTAATTATATTTACTGTAGCAATGTCCCATGAGTTGGAAGTCTTTGTGAAGAAGCCTGATTTCATGATGGCAGAGATTCCCAGGTCTGAGGTATTGCATGCCACAAAGCTGTGATCTTCCAGGGCTGGTGGAAGTGCCGTTATAAATGTGTGGAGAGAGCTGAGTCATTTACCTCATACTTCTCAGTCTGTGGCAGTGAGGAAAACAAGCACAGGCTTGTACCAGCACTACCTTTTATAGCAACCATTCTTTAGCTTCAGACTGATGTCCCTCTGGAAATCTCATCTAGGGACACCCATTAAAGTGCTGGGAGATGCCCTGAATCTACGACAGCACTGCAGAGCACTTTCTCTCCATTGTCATTATTGCTTCTCTTGCTGATACTGTCCTGTAGGTGAGAAAATGTTCAAAATACAGGACAGAATTAATTGGATCTCACAGACACCATCTCATCAGGCAGCATCCAGCTGATGCTGAAGGTTACCTGAAAGCTGCTGACAGGATGATACATAAACACGGGCCACGCACATGAGGCAAATGACAAGTCTGTTTGCAAACATCTCTAGTTCCCTATACAATTGTGCTGGCACAAAGATTCTGAAGAGTTTCAGTTGCACTCCTTTATTACTACAGGTGCAAAATAGAACCTGCAAATAGGCAGCAGATTAAATACATGCTCTGTGCTGTTGAGAATGTCACTGGTAACATGTTGAGCCCCAAGAGTATAATACTGAATTTCTGGGATATAAGAAACATAGTATGCCAGATTTATGGATTCTCATGCAATCTACAGCACCAGCAAATACAAATAAAAACACATCTACAGTAAAAATGCCTACATTAGCAAATCCATCCTTACAAAAATACATGCTTTAGTTCCGAAGAGTTGCTGGCTTGGAAAAGTACTATTTATTAAACATATTTTCTCATCCCTGGATGCTTATTTCAATGACATGTTTTGGACACCAAGTATTTATCTCTTCAGGAAAAAGTAGTTATTTTTTTTAGCTCACTGAACTTTTGAGTAATCAATTGGTTGCCATCCGATGATAAATGTATTCTAAAATTATGATTAATATGGCTTACAAGTGTTACTGTGAGAATCAGTTTGAAATAGCTTAAATACCTAATGTAATGAGAAACTGGGATCAGTTGTATGATAATGTAATGTTTTTCTAAAGTTTGTGCTGTATAATTTTTTTTTCTTTAACTTGCTTTTCTTCAAGTAAAAAAGGTAGTTTTTTTCTGATACTGCTTAGGCAACAAGAAAACATCAGACTAATGAAACCTTTTGGTTTATCATAGAATCATGGAATAGTTTGGTTGGAAGGAACCTTTAGAGGCCATCTAGATCCAGTCCTTCTGTAATGACTGGGGACATCTTCAATTAGATCAAGTTATCCAGACCCCCATGTAACCTGACCCTGAATGTTTCCAGGGTTGGGACATCTAACAGATTGCTTTATGGGCAACCTCTTTCAGTGTTTCACCACCCTCATTGTAAGAACCTTCTCTATATCTAATCTAAGTTGACCCTCCTTTATTTTAAAATCATTGCCTCTCATCCTATTGCAACAGGCCCTGATGAAAGGTAGAGTTATGCTGGATTTATTAGTGCAAAGCCTTGTTTCACACAAGGAAAGAAAAAGTTTTTTTTTCTGGGAGAGATTTCTGAGAAAAAAAAGGACCCACAAGCACCAAAGGATAGCACTACTTTTGCTTCCGTATGGGGCATGCACTTGTCCCACCTGCACTGGATTTGTGATAGAGCAAACCCTCTCCATTTGACCATATGTTGTGGATATCGAATACGGAGGAGTTAGTCAGCTCCCTGATGTCCCACATGAGCATACTAAGTTATCATAAGCAAATTTGCTTTCCAGACTTATATGCTTATGAAGACATTGCTGCTAGAAGAGGCCTCTGGATGAGTGACTTCACTTATTAAGGGGACCATCTTGGGAGCAATATGCTCAGAAAAAGACCTGGGAAAAAACTGTCTCAGCCAATATGTGGTTCAGATGCCAAAGTATGCAGCAAAACCAACTTTAATAAACTGCAGGATACGTTTCTACTGCTGATTGATAGCTGCTCACTAGGTCTCATGATTTTGTCCTCCTTGGGTTTACTCTTGTACATTTTTGAGAACACCTTTTTTCAAAATCTCTTTTTACCTTAAATGTAACAAGTATAAAAAGAGAAGGCTGCAGTATTCCTTATTTTCCTGAGTGTCTAGTTGTTGAAGAAAGGCAGACTTGAGAAATCATCCAGTCCATCTTCACAGCCAAAAGTCAGATTTCTGTCCTCCTCACAGGCTTAGTGTAAGAATATTTTCTCTGTCCCCTCCACGTTAGCTTAAATACTTGGTAGAGATGAACATGCAGGAAAATAGCAGGATGTTTAGTTGTGTCCCGATACCGTTTGGTCAATGGGCTGCCTTCAATGATGTCCACCTCTATTCCACCAGATACTGCATTAGAGAAAATACACTGGGGAAAATACTTTAGCTTCAAAGGCTTAGTGACCATCTGCTTGCAAAGCCATCTTTTGTCTTGGAAATGAAACTGGTGGCATTTTTGATGAGCCTGGTTCCTTTTTTTTTTTCTCCAAAGGTAGAGCCTTTTTCTCCAAAGCCAAAGATGAAAAAATCCATGAGTTGAAGGTTGCGAAAAATTGTCACTGATTAAAAGAATGCTTAAATGTTCTTTCATGGCAGAAGAAATTAATTACATTTCATTAAAACATCTTGAACCTGGTGGGAAAGCAGTCTGATTCCTGGCAACTGTGCTTTTCTCTCAAGCTGTAACTTCTAGAGGCTCACCCTTTTTCTGAAATACTTTCTAACCTTGATGCTATTTTCTCTGCTCACTTATATTTATCAATCTCACTTATTTGTTTTCCCTTCCTTGCTCTGGAGGAAGGGAGTGTCCATTTCAGGTTCTGGTTTCTTTTTCAGTGAACTATGAATTTATGCTGTTTGTGTAGCACCTGGCAGAGAGGTCTCCATGACACCCAGAAATCTCTGCTATCACAGCCATTTTAAGGGAATCATTCTGCTCTGGGAATATCACCAGTGCATGGAGCTCGGGGAGGCCAGTGGCTCCATGTATCTTCAGATCTCTCTGGCTTCCAGATCCCAATCTAAAATTGTTCTTCATTACAAAAGGGGGAAAAAGGAGGAGCTGAGAGAGGGGATCTCCCCTGTGTGGTTGGGGGAGAAATGGTAGGAGGATGCAAAGAAGCACCATGCAGGGGTTCTGGCTTTGTGAGGAGAGGCAGCAGCCACACAGACATCTCCCACCTGGTCTGGATTCATGGTTGCTCTTATGTTAAAAAAATCAGTGTTCAGGAGGCTGTCTTGGTACACAGCCAGTGTTGTGTTGAGATAGCTTGAGTATGAGAAGTGTGAAGAGAAGATTCTTTTTACTCTGTTGTAATTTAAGGAAAGGTCATGAGGCAGGGAAAGAATTGCCAATACAGAAAATTTTGCTTCCAGCTTAGAGGGGAAATTTGCATCGACCTGTTTCCTTTTCCAAATGTGCATATAGATACAGATAGAAATGAAAACTGTTTAGTTTTCTATTAAAAAGGATTTGTTTGTTGAGCATGCTTTAGTATCTAATAAAGAACTTTTAACAGCAGAATTGTTCTAAGACAAGTGCTGAATTGTTGATCATCTTTGGTGGCTGCCTTCTTGCCTACTGAATGTGTCTCGAACCATTCATGGCATCAGTTTGGCAAGAACAAATTTTGTTTGATGAGCATTTTTGAAATCTCTTGAGTTTTCTGTCCCCGTGTACATCACTTTATACTGCAATTCTGCAGCACACACATCCTGGGTGCTAGGTAGAGGAAAGAGTGTAGAGATTTCAGTTTAAGACAGTTTTGTGGATGACTTTTGATGTATGACCACACTGAATTGACAAGACAGAAACAAAATGTCATGAATGATACATCTAAGTTTTGGCTAAGTCTGAGTTAAATCTTGGGCTGTTGGGTCTTATTTCTCAACTCCATACTTCTCTTCTTTGAAAGTTATATTAAAAAACCCTCACCTTCCTTCACTTGATTTCCCCTCCAAAGGCAAAAACTATGTGAAGAACTGTGCGATGCCAAAAGTAATATTAGTTCTTGGAATCAGCTTTCAGGATGTGCTGAAAGTTGTGTAATCAGCACCTTACCTCTCAGAAAGACTGGGTGCTTTATTCTCCAACATCTCACGGGCATGCAGGGCCTGGGAAAGTTGGTTTTTTTGGATACTTGAGAGACCTGACTAGAGAATTATATGGTCTGGAAGTGTATCAAAAGTTTCTCCACCCTGGGTTCAAAGCTAGGCCCATCTTGACATCAGTCTATCTCCAGGCTACAAAAATATTTTTGGGAAATAAAAAAATGAGTCAAAAGAAACTTTAGAACATCATAGTAACTAGAAGAATACAGTGGATAAATGCTAAATAAGGTTATGATTTTTGCTAAAACATGAGGCAAAAGCTATAATAACATAGTGAGGAGCACTGGAAAAGAAACCTGCACAAATGGGGAGTGAGCTGTTGGCAGTACTGCTTAATTCACAGGAGAGCTGTGATCCAGCATAAGAGCTTCCAGGTGATCAGAAGCCATGTCCTGTGCTCTCAGCTTTGAAACCATGTATTCTCTACACTGCTGTCTTAAAACGAATGTCCATTCAAAGAGGCCCTTAACATGACGTAGTCATGTTTTTACCTGCATTTAGTGATTTTAAACGGGACTGAGTTACAGTGGTACAATTTCAATTTACTTCGGGCAATTTTCATTTATACTGAGAAATTGGGGAGGGGGGCGGGGTTTAGAAGCTGCTTCAGATGTTCAGCTTTCCTTGCTGCACTCACTGCAACCTGTGTCTGAGCAGCAAGTGGGCAGTGGACGTCTTTACCTTGGTGCATGTGAACCAGAGCTCTGACTCTCAGAGAAGTGGTTTCTTCTTAGATGGTTTAAATAATATTTGGGTTTGATGATATTTATTGGAGCATCTTGAATGCCACATAAGTCATTTAGGAGTATGCTTGTGTAAGCAACTTGTGTCTCCTTTTCAGAAGCTGTCCAAGCAAGTTTTGTGACTAAGCATTGTATGTTTTGGACTGTGGTTCCACAGTGCAAGTGGCTTGGCAGCTGCTCTGGATGAACAAGTTCCTGCCCCTGGCACTGAGCTTAGGGCAGTGTAAATGGTTTAGAAGTGGGGATCACTTTTGACAGAGCTAGGGGATAGTTCTGGGGCATCAAGAAGTCCATATGAATTGCTGAATGCATTTTATAATGTGATACACATAGCACAATAATTACTAAGTGGTCAAACCTGACTTGAAAACAGCTTTTTTCAGTGAAGAATGCTTCTCCTGTAGCATGGTTGTTCAGACAAGGCTGGTCCACTCTCCCCAGGGATTGAGTTGGGGCTGGGTGGGACAAGCAGGAAAGCAGTGCTGGTGCTGAGAGACATTGAACTGTAACCATACTCTGCTCCCAGCCCCTGGAGCTCACACCAAGACAATGTTTGTGCAGGGCAGTGTATTGTTCCTTACTGACAATAACAAACTCTTCAGTCTCCAGATAAGTAGAACACTTCAGAGTAGCTAGACCTGGACACTTGGACTGGAAGGTCCTGAAGGGAAAAGCAGAGCCATTCAGATGATATGATAAGGGGCAGTACCACCAATTATTTCTGCTGATATGTCCTCTTCCTAAACAGTTAAGTAAAAAACTCAGGGAGCTGCTCGCCAGTTTGTCTCACTTCAATATCTAGCGTAGCAAAAAGCAAATAAAGAGATTCTTCTGTAAATGGTCAGATGGTAACAGTTTTATAATCTGTGGGAAACCTGGAATTTTAGAAAACAGAGCAAACTTTGCAAAGCTTGTATATTTTTGGAGCCATCACAAGCTTTTAGTAAGGTAGCTGATATGGAATTTGAGGCTGGTATCATCAAATCAAAACTAAGCTTGAGAATTAATGACGACATTTATGCAAATATCTTTGTGCCAAGGGTAAATTTGTATTTAATTTTGTTTGCATTTTGTCTTCATGAATGATCTGGAATTTTAAACTAGTTAATTATTGCAGTTTGTGGAAGGTTACAGTTTTGAAACACTGAAGCTGCCTTGGAGAGTTCTAACAAAACTTGTGACTTCCAAGAGGAAATTCAATTTTGTAAAGTCATCTTGATGAGAGGAAAAAAAATCTGAAGCCAAATTTTTGTCAATCAAAACCCAGAGGCAAAAAGAGATTATATAGTGACAGTGAGGAAGAAGGTCTGGGCATTAAATAGATAACAGACACACCACAGTGTAATTTGCAAAAAGGCAAAGACTGTTCTGGGCATAGCTCCTAATGTTTCAGCTGCGTCTGATCCAGGATTACCTCCAATTTTTCCCTACAGGGAAACTGCACAGTTTCAAGATAAAGTGTGTTAAAGTAATGACATGGTTTCAGGTTGTATATAGTGGGAGTTGTTCTCTGTGTGTGTGCCCTGGACAGGTATTTGGATTATTACAGGTTGTGGTAATGGTTCCATTTATCCTTTGTCTTCCTTTTAAGTCCTCAGAGTGATCATTTTTCTCTGAACTACACAGGCGATACTGGGAATACTTTGTGGAAGAACAAAGAACAAATAAAAAACCTCTTTGGTGAACAAGGACAGGGACAGCCCCAAAAGTCAGGAAAAATTACTTTAGGTTTAAGGTCAACTCTCATGAGAGCTGGAAATACAGAGATTAAAAGGATAGGAACACTGCTAAATTATTTCAAAACCTAATGTTGCATTTTTTAAAAAAAGCAGTAACAGAAAGAAAGGAATTACTACAGGTAATTAAAGAAATAAGCCAGCAGAAAAAAGGTGACTCAAACAATGTATTATGGAAAATATGTAAGACTGGTCAGAAAAAAAGAAGGGATTTGGATCACCTGTGGAGTTTGATGTGCTCAAAACAAGCTTACTTCTTAGAAACTGCTTACTGTTTACTTCTAAGGAAACTGTTTTCCATGGAAAAGTTGATCTTCATTGAAACACAGTATTATCTCAAGAAGTGCTTATCATACTAAAAAAATAATTTTTTGTCAGGAGATTCCCTTCAATTAAAAACAAATTACTAAATGTTGAGATTTTCTACTGTTATTTTACCTTATGTGCTGGAACAGAAGCAAATTTTTTTTGTGAAGGTAAAGGTTTTTCCAAACAGCTCCCTAGGGGTCTTTTTTTTCTTGAGCAAACAAGACATGTCTGTGTAATGGTGATGTGAGCCTTGGAGAGGTGGAGATCACAGCCATGATCAGGTATCTGAGAGGGCAGAAAACCTCACTCTCTGAGCTTCGATGGCCCCCTGCTGCAGGGATGCCCAAGGCCAAACAGCACTGCTAAAGCCTCCCCAGCCTTGGCAGCAAGAGGAAGGAGGGCAACCAAGAGCACCTTTCTTCCTTGCACCTCCGAAATGCATGGAGAAAGAGCAGTCTCCATCCCCCATGGCTTTTGGAACTGTTTTCCCTGGAGGAAAGGGAAACTTTTGCAATTTTCTGCCTTCTCTTTGCCTCGCTGCCATGGGCTCCTGGTGGAGAAAATTATGCCCATGCAAAACAAGGAGTAAAGCTGTGGTGCACATTGTGCAGCTTTTCTGAAGCCTTAGCATTTAGACAGCAAAAATGGCTTTAAAGAGTAACAGGCAGACTTGAGTTCAGGTCTGTGTCTTCAGCAGACTACAAATTGACTTGTAAACTCTGCAGTATGATGGGTTAAGGAAATGCCCCTTTGCTTCTGGACAACAAGCTTGAATAATCTAAATTTAGTGTCCAATTATAAAATTCTCAAACAATTAAGTTTCCTTCCTAGTCCGTGATCAAAAATGGCAGCGGCCAAGACGTGCGTGGGTGTTGCATGTCTGAACAGCAGTAAATGATTGGGACTCTGTGGGAAATTGAGCAGAGGCTTCTGTGACAAGCCCCAGCACTTGGGAGGCGAGAGACCGGAGAGAGTGGTGACAGCAGGGGAATGTAGGGACCACTTGTGGCCTCTTGCAGAAGGGGAGGGACAAGGCTGTTGCTTTGTGTTAACCTTTCAAAGCAGTGAGCATTTCTTAAGAGAGCCTATCTGCCCTTATGGCTAAATATAGGACTGGCTTTTTCCTTCCCACTCAGTAAGTGTGTTCCATGAGCTATAGGTGCCAAAGCCGTCTGCAGACTCTATCCTTTTGTTCCTGACCCCTCGTGCTTTCTGTGACCAGCTCCGTAACACACCTGTGAAGGCCTTGCTGCTCCTGCTCCTAATGTGCCTGCTGTTGTTCCTGGCATGGAGCTTTCTTTAGAGAAGGAACAGGGACCATCTGCCCTGCAGTGGCTGTGTCTTGGAGAGGCAGGAGAGTATCCGGCTGAGCATGGGGCTTGGGTGGGATTCAGGGTTCAAGAGGGATTGTCTGTCAAACTGTGCTCTGCCTGGTTTTAGGGCTCCCCATCACTGATAAACTCAAAAGTCAGAAGAGTCATTCGTCAGAAGGTCGTTTTCTCTGAATGTGAGTCTGTACATCAAAGGACCATGTTTCATGATCATGCATTAACATAGACATATCTGAGTCCATACCAATCCTCTGTCTTCAGGTTCAGGAATACATCCTTCTTCCAGAGTAGTCGGGAGCACCTGCTTTTATTTGCAGATCTGTTGAAAGGCGTGTTAATGTCCTGTGGAAAGGCGGCTCCAGTGAATAGCAGTGCTCAAACCTCTGATTACATTCCCTCCAGCCTAATGAGACCTAAGGGTCCCTTCTGCAGAGAAAATTGATCTATCTAAACCTGAATCTCTATGCAAAAGGTTAAGCTAATAGATCAGGTGAAGTTTAAATCAAATTTGAAATTTAAAATGCATTAATTTAAAAATTAATATTTCCTCAGTGTTTATTCTTATTTATTCTTTTAGCTAAAAATGTCATCTTTACTAATTTCATTTGGTCCAAAAGCAACTCTCTTTGCCGCCATGGTGTTTTTCCTGCTCCATATTTCTTTCTGAAGACATTCAGCTTCATGGTTCTCCTTTTTCCCTCCCCTTTTCAGGCTTTATTTTGCAAGCAATGCTTTATAGAGGAGTTTAGCATTTGTAAACTTTTGCAAGTTGCACATCAAGAATGGTAGTGATAGCACTGCTTTCCTGTGAGGGACCCAGTGATTCCAGATGAGGTGCCAGAGTCCTGTGAGCTGTAGATACATCACCATAAGAACTGGCATACTGGCTGAAATTAAAAGAATCCCTGTCACCCTAATGTTCTTTTCTATGGTAGGCAGGAATGATGATTAAAGAAAGTGTAGGAGAAAAATTAAAGAGTGTAAGACATAAGGTATGTTTTCCTATCTCTCATGGTTAGTGATTTAGAGTCTTCTATACAATGTACAATATTCTACTCAATATTCTGAGTGAGTTTGTTTACTAGCCACTGATGGCTAGGAACTTGTCTATTCAGTTTTCAAACCCATTTACCCATTTTCACTCCTGGTTCTCACAGTTGTTACAATGAGTTCCACAATTCAATTATTTCCTAATGCTGATAGAGCCCCTCCTCTTGTATAAAGGGAAAACAACAGGTAATGTCACCTCTTTTTGGAGTAATATGCCCTGAATATGCAGGGTTTGGGAAGAGAGAATGTACCGTTGTACAAAAGGTTTAATTACTCTGGTTTAAGGATTTAATTACTCCAGTTAAAGGCAACCTGTAATCATCCATTCCTCCCACTTTCTCTTCAACAGCTATGGCATTTGAATGACTTCAAAGGTAGTTGATGTGACAGAATACACCATATGAATATTAATTTTTCTTTGGAGTAGCAGCTTTTCCACACAGCCACAAAACCAGGAGCATACTGGTGGACTTGAGGAGAGCAGAGGGATGCATAGGGCTACTCTTCTGGTGGCAGCCCACCACCGGATGAGTTAAGCCAATTATGAGTCTGCACAGGGTCTCAATGGCAGGAGTGTCTGAACAGTATAGAGCAGCATATACTCTTTGTCTAACTTGCCATACAGATACTATACCTTTTCAAGGCTGTCTCATTGAGAGATGTGTATGGTGTTTTGCAGTGCACTAAGACAAATTCCACCCTCAGTGTCATGGGCACAACAGCCACCTAAGTTTGAATACTTTGAACCACAGAGAAAATGATGGGCTTATTCCTATCGTGCTTGAGAAGGAGGAGCCACTTAAATGTACTTCTCCAATCTGTTTCCTTGACCTCATTTGGAAAAATAATCCCACCAGCTATGATAAAAATCATAGCTACAAGTTTTCCTCCTCTGTATGACTGCTCTTCAGATCTTGAATTGAGATCTTCCATTACAACACAAGGCATTAATATACTGCTGATTTGTATAATGCACACTGCTTGTTCGCACATTGGCAGCACCTTCATGTTCCAGTGCTACAGGGAAGAAGTAAGAATTTACTTGCAGATAAAGTGACAGTCACTATCAAATTCACTTAGGTATTTGGATTTAACTTCTGAATTTAAATCAGCAGAAGAGTGATTCTATTAATTTCTTTTCCTTTGGATATATCTCATATTATTCAATTACAGTAATATCAATTTTGCCATAATGATATTGTTCATTAATACTATTCGACAGAAAATAAATGTGATAGTTAAAAACATGAAAAGATTCTGAGTCAGGTAAAAAAGCCACAAAGTTCAGACCTTAAAGGACTGGAGATTCTAACAGATTTTTTCTTATATCTATTTACAAAATTGCATCTGATTTTTAAAACTGAGGGAAGAGAATGTTTGAGTTTCCCTTCCCCCACTTAAAAAAGTCCAAAAAACTTTGTTAAGAAAATAAACAGAAAAGCCTCCGAGAAATACATGAGCTCCAGAGGAATGCTATGGTCCAGCTGCACCCGAGGCTGAGGCACATTGGTATCTCCAGTTCACTGCAGACACAGCATACTCTCCTCCCTTCTGCTGAGAGTTGCCCTGAATTAGCTTTGGTTGGATACCCATCATGTCTGTGTCATGACAGCCCTCGAGCAGCAGAACTGCCACGTTCCTTTCAGCCTTCATGAAGTGAGCACCATGGTACCTCCTGCAGCATTTCTTATACTACACCTCTGGCAATATTACACACTGCAGAGTCCAAAGTGAAACACTCTGCTTGTTGGATGGTATTTCATAGGGGAAGACAGAGGTACTGATAAAAGATCATGACAGAGTGTGCAGTATTGAAAGCTTTCCTATGTGGCTTTCTGTCCAGTTGAAATAATGTGCCTGAGAGATGGCTTCTACATCTGAGACCCTTAGCTGGACCTGAGTTCTTCTCAGAGGTAGCAGACATAGCTTTGATATGGCAGATATCACACCCAGAGCTTTGTAGCTTCCCCCGTAGGTTCCTCTGAACTTTCCTTGGTTCAGAAGCAATTTTGTACAAGAATCTCACAGTTACCATTTTCAGGGGTTACTGTGGGATTCACCACACTGCTCTAAGGTTTGGTAAACCAAGGGAAAAAAAAACCAAGTTAGACTTAGATTTAGAATTTTAAAAGTATGAACAGTCTCTGGACTACAAATATAGATATAACAATGTGAATGGTTAGCTGCTGCCTGGAATCATAGCCATTGACAGCAGCCTGTGATCAAATAAAGAGTATTGTATTGCACTTTGGATATTTCACAATGTTTTTGAAATAAAGTAAAATAATACCAAGAGCATTCACTTGCAGATCAGTAGGGTAGCCACAGTAGTCTAAAAATTATCCCATTTATTGGAATAATACATATGGTAGAAAGACATATACAGGCATTGTCCTCTGGATCCGTCTAGACTGATAGAACAAGTCTGTTCATCACTGTATTGTGCTGCTAGGTCTCAGAGGTACCAACAGACAAAGATGTATGAAAGCTAGATGTCTATGGTTCAAGCAAGAAATCAGACAAATCTTCTCCAGCTATTAGTGTGAACCATTCAAGAAAGTCAAGATGCTTTTGCTTAAAATTAAATATGAAGCATCATAATTTTTTTTCTCTCTGTGACCCAAGGGATCGATAATTTCTGTTAGAACAGCGATGATTTACCCAGGATCACAAGAAAACTTCTTGTGCTGGTACAGCTGGGAGCAGAGGGTACAGAGGGAGCAAAAGAGTCTGTCATGGGTGATTTTCAGATATGACTTTGTTGTTTCATGTCTTTTGTTAGAGTGTCCTTCTGTAGAACACCACCAGGCCTGGGCATTATCATCAGCAAACTACTGCTGCCTGCCTTCTCACAAGTACCACCAAAAACTGACAACCTACCTTTTTTCACCTCAGACAACCTACCTGGGTCTCTCCTCATATGGACATTGGGTTTTTTTGTTTGTTTTTTGTTTTTTTCTGGAGGTCTTGTGGGTTGTAGCCAGTATCTCCAGTCCTCATGAGGCATTTCAAGTACCATAATTTCATAAGGCCAGCAGTGAAGTTGTCCTATTATGGGGACTGATCCATAGCCTTGATTGTGAGTAGAGCTAAGCCAACAGTGATTGCTTGTGCAACCTTGCTGGGTTGACTGGGTCCATGGCTGTTTGAGAAATTCAGTGGTGTCTCAGAGAGGAGCAGTGGGAGTCCTGGCCACTGTGTGTCTCTGAGAACTGCTCCAACAGGCCCTCAAGTTGAGGACATTGGTCACATGAAGGCTCTTGGTCACATGCAAGTGTCCATTTCCAGTAATGATCAAGAATTTTGATCATCCCTGTTGTGTTGCCATATCATTTTCTTCATTCTTTAGCTGCTAATGGTACCTTTTCTTCACATTCTCTATCACAGAAAGACTTAGCAAGTTTAGTTGCATACCTTTACTTGTAAAGAGCATACTGTACCTTACTTTACTGGAAAAAAGAATTAATTGCTTTGCAAATTGCAGCTTAGTACCAATGCTGGATGGAGAGATGTTACAGATGAAACCAGGAGTAGGGACATTTCTCATCTTATTGCCAGGCCCACATATACCTAAAGCAGAAGCTACAGATCCTTTGATTCCTGACTTCGATACCTGTGTTTCAGTACTTTGGAGTACTTTTGACTCTTTGAGTCTGAGTTTTATGGACAAACTTTTACATGATACGCCATTGAAAGAGCAAAATTAAACTGAAATCTTAAATAAGAGATACTGCTTTGGCTATCAAGTTTATGAATTACAACTTTATGAAAATTGGAGAATCCTGTTATTACAGAAAGAGTGATATTCTAATAAAGCTGTTTTAGATGGCCATAGCAATTTTGAATGAAAAAGGAAATAAAACATATCCTTTTGATCTCTGTAATTGCATCCACATCAGGACTTCAGCTATATGAGTAAAACCTGACACTTCCAATTGATTTTGCAATACAGATCAAACTTTTTATGAAATTTGAGTTAAAAGATACATGAAGGAAAGGGGAGGCATGAAAGCTACTGGTTGGGAAGGAGAAGGAAATACCTGAAACCTTTTCCCTTTTCTCCAGCTGTGCCATCTAGCTGTTTTTAACTCAGAGACCAGAGCAGCAGACTGTGAAGCAGAGTGGTAAAAGAAGTGAAAGAGTTAAAGTGAGCTGGAGAGAAACAGGGACAGTCCTGATCTGTGGAAGGAAAATACTTCCCAAAATGGGTCAAAAATAACAAATACAAAATGTACTGAATGAACTTTTGTTTTTGCTTAAGATTAACTTAAATTTTTTAGAAGAGAAAAAAAATACTTTCTCTAACAACACGAACCCTGTGTATATTTACCTGAGGCTTATAGAAATAGCTCATATGACAAGCCTGGCTCCATAAACTCTGCCTAAGAAGCCTGGATCAGCAAAATTCAATCTGGAAGCTGTCTATACGTTTTTTAAAACTGTCTGAGATTTCTAAGTTAACTAATAGACGAATCTTTTGTTTGTAAAAAGATATAACAGTTAATACTGAAGTCTGTGGAAATCAATTTTTCAGTATTCAGTGCTTTAGTAACTTTAGATTTAATTCTATTGATAAAGGCTAACTCAAGACCAGACACATAAAGTAAGGGCTATTTGTAAATATGTTTAATTATTTTTTATATATTTTTGTCTTTTTTACTCAGTGAAGATTTTCAGCAGTTTCATGCTTCAAATAAATCTCAAGGAAGAAGTCAAAGCAAGCAGTTAGCTGCTCTAAGGACAATCAAATAGTGCTTTTCTGCATGTTTTACTAATAGATCAACAGGCAGTCCCATTTATAGAACATACTACATGTTGACAGAGTGCATTACTTCATTTTGCAGTATTGGCAATTTGAGATCTTAGCAAAACAATGCTGAGGTCGCTCTCATTCTGTACTGCCATCCTTGGAATGTGGCTTGGGTTTCCATTAACTCTGTCGCTACAAGGTACCGCAGATGGAGGCAGATTTTATGGAGGGGTTGTAATAAACATCAGAGAGCAGTACGTTGTAAACCGTGTAAATTCTTTGTCCTGTGTGGATGAATTCCTTTTCCTTAACACTTTGTTGTTCTCACGATCTTATGAACACTTGGTCTAATTGGAGGTGAATGGGGTTGATAGAGCGCAAGGGCTTTGATATGGCCCAGCTGGTGTGTGGGGAGAAATGGTCTCAGACTCCTGCACCCAGCGAATATATGCCTCAATACAAACAATAAAAGTTTGGATATTCAGCCTGGGGCTTGGCTCGCAGCATTCTGGCTCTGCTTAGGAGCACAAATCATGTACAGGATCACTTCCAAGATTTCCCCTCCACTTTTTAAGCAAGAGAGGACAAAAAGTGGGGGGAAAGAGCATGGCTTTTTCACTGATACATTATTGCTGCTTTCCCTTACGCTGGCTTCACTGAAATCAGCAGTATTGTCAAGTTAGTGTAAAACTGCAGTGAATCTTTCCAAGGCCTTTTCTGTACTTACATTTTTTCGAGTCTTACCAGGACAGTTAAAGCAATACAAGTCACTTGAGAAGAATTTAACTACAAAGGGACTGAGCGCCCTTATTGCAGAAGAAGAGCAGACTGGTGAGGGATTCTTTAGGAATAGCTGCAGTGCTTTCAATTCATAGCTTACCTTTTTTACAAAACAAGAGCCTGAGAATAGGTCAGCATTTTTATACAGCCCAGCCTTCACCGAGCTGTTTTGCCCGGGGCAATCTTCCCCTCTCAGATTAGCAACAATGTCATTGCTCAGCAGCACTGCAGCTATACCACCTCTGGATCCCTGGAAGGCTGTAGTCTGTGCTGTGCTTTCACCTTCCTCCCATCCCATCAAAGGGAATAGCCGCAGTTTGGGAAATACTGGAATAACTGGATCCAAGCTACGAAAGATTCAGGATACTTCCACCAGTAAAGTGTCTTGTAGCTTAAAACAACACAGCTCTGCAATTGGAGAAATGCTTGGACAATGGCACATGTCTTATATGAATCATGCTTTCATGTTCCTTTTGCTTTTTTTAACTCACTTTCTCAACAGTGCTTGCACTTGGAGCTCCAGTTTCCAGGTAACAGGGAGCATCAGACGCCCAGGTGCTGGGTGATTTACCCTTTCACTGAATACAACTGGGAAGCAGTTTAAGCACTAATGTCTTATAACCCTTCAGTTAAACTCAGCTCTTCTGACATGGAGACTGATTTGTGAGAGTGACATGCCATATTTACAGCACAGCAGTCACATGTAGTGCAACTGTTGTCACGACTGCTGCAGGGGAGAATAAAAGTACAGTAAATACAACTTTTGCTTTATGTTTACTGGGCTATGTTTTCAGCAATGTGCACTGCTAAGTACCGAGTTAGTACATGGATCCTCTTGGGTAAGGCACTAATCTGTTTTGCCTGGACATGTAAGACAGGCCTTCTTGCAGGTCCCTTCCTCAAACTCCAGTTTACATTGGTTTTTATTTTAGGAACATATGGCTGTTGAAACAGGCTATCCAGCCAGTTGGATTAAAGGTCTTTAACACAGTCATTCCAGCCTTGGGTAGCACAGCTTGTTGTGGGACTCTGTATGTGGACGTGTCTGCAATGGCAGCTTCTACAGGTGGGCACACATAGTCAGTGTACACATCTAGGTCTGGAAATATGTTCAGCAGGTCAAACATGGCATCTGCTTTAGACTGCCATGTCCCAAATGCATTCCACTCTACTGTCTGTATAGAGTAGGTCTTCAGTGACTATAATGGGAACCAAGATGCCTTACTTATGCATAGTCACTGCTAAGTAGCTGTCTGAATCTGAAGATGAGTCCCACCTTAAACACTTAGACATGGTTGTTGTTGTTTGGTTGGTTTTTCCTAGCTACTTTACAGTGGGTTTAGACTTAGGATAAGAGTCATACAGTGTGTTTAAGATTCTACATTTCTCCATCTCCTCTTTGAGTGCTGAAGTGAGTTCCCTCATATTCTCTCTCACTTGTCATGACAGGTCAAGGGAACTTTTATGCCTGAATAATTAGGTGACTGAAGTTTCTTACTAGAAAAGAAATATGCTTTGATGCTTCTGCAGCCTCAAGGTGAAAACAGGGAAAATGATGCTCAAATGGAACTCATTACTGCTTGAAGCCCTCAGACTCCACACAGCGAAATTGTAACCATACACTGAAATTGCAACCTGTTGTTCAAAACCAGACCGTGACTATAAATTGCATGAGCATACTCTAAAAATGCTTTCTTAACTCAGTGAACAGTCATATATACTAGTTTAAAATACCTTATAAGGAACTCAGTGTGTGAGGTTATTGCATATGATTCCATTTTATAAATACAAAACAAGAAACATTTCAAAAGTCATTAATCACACTAATGAGTAGAAATTTACTGCAGTGGAAAAAGCTGATTTGCTGGCTTTCGAATATTTCTTTTGCAACTCCTTGAATCCAGTTCTAATCAATCCAGGAAAACTATCCGAGTTACAAGCAGATTTCACAAAGACTCTGGATTTATGTCTGTGAGAAAATCCTTCTGGGCTGTCCCACAGCCCAAAGTCTGGGACTGATTCAAGAGTGTATATCTTTTGTTGAGTCCATCCAGTGATCCAAACCCTGATACAGTGATCCTGAAAATTCTTGGTTCCCATTTCTAGTGCAGGCTGCCTGGCATAACTGCTCTGCAGCAGTTCCTGGGCTGTAGGACAGGCTGCCTGCCAGGGCTTGGCACCACTGGAGATGGCATAGCCCTGCAGCTTGTCAGTGCCAAGACCTCAGGGCATCATAGTACTGTGGCAAATTCTAATTCCATAGTAATTCTCAGCCTGGCTTTCTGGCTTCCCAGGCTCCCTGCCCTGGAGCAGAGATGTACTGGGATGCCTCCCAGGGACTGTCACTCCAAGGGCAGTTTGCATGAGCGCTCCTGCAGAGCTCAGAGAAAAGAGGAATTTTTGTCAGGCTCCTTGCTAACCAAGCAGAGTACTTCATGGTTTGTCTTAAAAAAAAATGTATAAAAATTCATAGTTCACAAATAGTTTGAAAACGTTGGCTTTAGACTCAATTGAATGAAAGTCAGATTTTGAAAAGCAAAGTTCCTTCTCAGCTGGAACGCTAGTTTTTCAACCAGCTCTAGTGAATACTATGAATAATAATACCCTGACTCTTAATTTACAGTTGAAATCCAGAACATAAGAATGTGAGGTCCATCTGCTTACATGATCATCAAATTATTGACAACTACAGAAACATGATGTTTGTAACCACTTCACATATAGCCTGAAATGTATTAAACAATGACTTCATTTGAAGAGGTTTGTTAACATTATGAATATTATTATTGTTGGTCACAAGAGGCTTGGTCTTATTCCAGTCTTGAAGTAATTACTTTTACACTGCAAAACTGGTTTATGAATTACAACATTAAAGCAAAATGTACAGTAGTCACGTTACTTCTTGGGAGGTTTATTGTGTAGTTATTACTCTGCAGACTAAATGGATTTTAACAATCCCATACCATTTGTGAAACAATTTTGATTAAACTTTTGGGTTGTGAAAAGCCTTTCCTCCTTCTAAATTCTTGTCAAATACTCAGATGGTAAATTTAGATAGAAGCCCATGTGTCAGTTTTTGATAAGCATTATTCTTTCTAGTCAGAATAAGCAGATACAAGATCATGTATCTGTAGCTGATTTGTTTCAAGTTAGTTGTTTTAAGGGTTTTTATATCTATATAGCTGTAATTTCTGTACAAGTCATATTTAGTGAAAGAAAATGGTGCTTTTCTCTCTCTCCAATTCCTAGAAGATATTTAAGGGAGAGAGATGATTGCTAGTGAGAGTTCAGCTCAGTAATGCAGTTTACACTGAATATGAGTTGCAAGGAGATAAACAAGGAAGGAAATCCATGAAGATCTACCTACTTGCAGGAACCAGAAAAATCATCCAGTGAATTGTTATTTTTCCAGATATGTATAACTTAGAGACATGAGACTTCACTGAGATTTTTGCCTTATACCCTTAAGTCCCTTAAGCTGATTTGGTACTCACAGAGTCACAGAATATTGTGAGTTGGAAGGGACCCACAAGGATCTAGACCTGGAAGTTACATTTGCTTCCTTCCCCCCCGCTACCCCCTTTCACTGCTTCACTCCCTGCATTTCCCCCCTTATTCCTGTCTACCTTTTTAGCTTGTTCTTGGTCAGCAAGGAAAAACAAACATTTAAAAAAAATTAGGCCTGAAACCCTGTAATTTATCTTCATGTGAAACAGTGAATTAACCTGTTTATTAAAATTGCAGTCTCTGAGGAGAGAAAAAGATGGCAGGATAACTGGGAGTTTCTTCTGCAGCTTTAAAATCCAAATGAATTTTAGTGACCTACAGGGTAATGCTAATTTTTGTTGAAAAACTATTTTGTGCTGTGTGTTAGGGTCATTTTTTTTATTTACAAGTTTGTAGTTTGGAGTTTTAGTTTAAAGATATCCTTGTGAATTTTTACTGATGCTGGAAATGAAGATCAATGTGCAAATGGAAGGGATACAAAGTAATTTAACCTTTTTCTAAAATGTAAGTCTTTTATATTAAATTTCTTTGCCATGCTGCTGATAACTGATACTGCAGTAAAATGCACAATCATATACAGGACATCACTGACCTACGACTTATACAGTATATATACAAGGACCTATAAATTAAACAGTGTAATGATTTGTTGGATGAAATAAATTTGAATGAGATAGCTAGAATTAAAAAAACTGAGTGAGATTCTGGTAGCACACCAGTACTAACAAACTCCCGAACGCTTGCTAATATCCTGCACGTTAGGGAAAAGTTTTCCCTTGTGATTGCTCCATGAGTTGTCCATTTCTTATTCTGAGTGCTTACCAGAAGAACTGGTTTTGGTTCCAGGGCATGTTGTTTTGATTCTAACCTTCCCCTAGGGCCAGTTCGTGTTGCTGCTGCTCCTTCCCAGCTGGTGGCTCATAAAGCAGCAGCAGCAGCTCCAGTGGACCACAGGCAAAAGACATGGGGAAGGGTGTAGGGTCCTCCACTAGATGCTTCCTGATGCCACTCCTAGAGAAGCTGCTCCTCCTGCCTCTATGCACAGCACAGTTTACAGGTTTGAGTTAGTGATCTGGAGTCCTGTTTGCCCTCGAGGTCTCAGAGTTTGAAACATTCCGAAGGTGTGCAGAGAATGATGCAGTTCCTCTCAGTTGGCACCACCTGTTGCAAGTACAACGCAGATGTTTGTGTCGAGAGAACACTGGATACTTTGTATCCTCCTCGGGAATAAGGTGCTAACTTCTTCCCCATCGGTATCAGCAACACTTGGGCAACAGCTCCTTGAGAGCAGTAACGGGGTCATGCTCTTCTAGTGTATTAGACTTCGTATAAAGGGCTTTCAGACATCTAGGAAATTACAGCTATCAGGTTCTTTCTAAATAGGATTCTTTTGTCTAAGAAGATTTAAGTCAGTGTTGTAAAGAAGCATCTCTACAAGTGAGGGGACACTTTGTTCTTCATGGACATTAAGTACTATTTCCCTAAGCTCTGTTACAAACTGGTGAGAAACTATCAACATATTTTGATAGGTAGCAAATAAACACTTTAAAAAAAGAAGTTCTGAACCCAGGATTTTTGCAGTATATGATCCCTAAATCTGATTCCTTAGTTTCTAAGTTTTGTTTATAGAGCTTTATGCATTTGATATATTTGTTATCTTTTCTCTCTCTTCTTTTTGGGAAATAGACTTAAACTGTAACTTGTGATGACCAAATGAACATTTGGCCAGAATAAGAAAAGTGCTAATTCCCCGAGGAAGAAGTGTGCTGCCAGTATCACTCTTGGCCTGGGCTCAGCAGCCACAGAGGCAAGTCTTTTCCAGATTTGGAGTTAGCTCAGTGTGGAATCTGCATTCATGTGCTATTAGAAAGGTCAAACAAAACAAGACCTTCATGCTTTCTTGAAGCTTTTTCACCTGAAGATATCTATTGTGTTTTCACACGTTAAGTATGGCAGCCACTGCTTTTGCTAATGAAAAGAACCAAGACGCTGAGACTGTTAAGGACTTTTCTGACTGTTGAAGTGAGATTTAATAGCTGGGCTCCCAGGTGGACTTCTCACTTAATGTAGATGCCTGAAGGGCAGCCATCTGACCTAGTTGTCACGGTCTCCCACCTGAATGATGCAGGCACTTCAGTTTATGTGCCCTGTTTTACGTGTCTGCTTGGAATGACATACATCGTCCACTAGATGTGTGGGGTACTTCCTATGGAATAGGGGAGCGTAGCTGGGATGGGGACTGTAGATGTTTATATTTAGGTAAGACAAATCCATTACTGCTGTAAGGACCACGCTGGCTGCCCTCACATAATAGGGTGGATTTGAAAATTTTTTCCTGCCTCCTCTGATGTGACATCAGACAGTTTGAGTCACTAGTTCCAGGAGAAGTTCATGGCAGAGAAGCAGAGAAGTCACTTCTTCCCTGTTTCATAATTGTGTGCTGTCTGCAACTGTATAACTAGTTTCCTTTGTTTAATAGCAATTACTGTTGAGAAAGCACTCAGTTCCCAGAGTAATATTGGAAAAACAAAACCTGGCTTCATTAATGGTCAGGTAGGTAAAATTCAATTACCTACTCATTTCCCGGCCGCTGTGTTGGAAGCAACTAAATGTTGAAATGTTATTCATTCTTTTTTTTTCTGTTGACAGTGACAAATGATAAATAGAATAGGAGGGAAGTTGTTACTGTAATCTATCTTTGCAGGTGTAAAGCACACATTACAGGTCCTTAAAGCTGTGTAAGGAACAACCACAATGGGAACCGTGGAAAGCATTAATAAAAATGCAAGGAAGTAGTACCTTACATAATAGAAATTATTTAAAATTAATTCCAGAATTTTTTTTTCCATTTTCTATAGTTTTTTTCTTGATTGAGTTTCCTTGGAGTGAATATGCAGGAAATTAACTGCTATGCTTCATATAATCTGTTAAGAGAAGCTGACCTGGAATGTTTACACTTCCCAAAGTGAGCTGCATGTATTCCTTGGGTACCCATTATCAGGTAAATAAAGGAGGAAGGAAGTTTGGAATGAACATCAGAGAGGAACCATAAATGAATTGTAAGTGAATAAGGGCGTAATGTGAAAGGGTAAAAGGTAATCAGAACGGCAAGAAAGATCTGTATGTTAATCCTAGTCGCTAAGTGGCTTAAAAGAGGGAGGCATGATTGCAGCTGAGGACTACACCTCAGCGTGTCACTGCTCACTGCAGATCTGCAGACTGGGGTGTGCTCCAAATCCTGTGTAATTTGAAGTCAGGTAGACTCCTTGGCCACCATGAATATGGTGTAAGTGAGCTTTCTAGTCACAGCCACAATAGCTTGAGTTCAAAATCCAGAAAGCTTTTTTTTTTTGAGATCTGGCCTTTGAAAACATCTTCTGCAATCAGTAATTAGTTTTAAATTCTGTTATGGGTACACAAAAATCTTGAACTCTACTGTGGAGTTTATGATAGCTGCAACTTAACAAATCATTTAAGATTTTATACATGAAGACACTTAAAAAAATCTTTTCTCCTTATTTTTATATTGTGCGTATAGAGCAAAACCAATTCTAGTAAACCTGTGTTTTTGTGGGTTGATACCCCCCAAACTGTAAGTTTTTGCCTTGTAATGGTAAAAAGTTCAACTGTACTTTCCTGATTGTGTATTCTTGATTTGTCATCTTAGCTACACCACTGTAAGAACCTGTTATTATTGCAAAGCACTTCCATTCACTTGCTTCTTCTGCCCTCAGTATCCTGCTCCCAACTAGACAGCCTCCAGGTTTCCTTTGTGCCAGCTCTGGCTTCTTCCTCTAGGGCATTCTTCACCTTTTGGCTTTGTGGTTTTCTCCTTTTTCCTGAGTGACTGTTTCCTCAAAGTTTTGCATCTCTCCCTTTGCTGGTTTGCTGCTTCTTTACCTTCCAGTAGAGACTTTCTGCTCTCATCTATACTATTCTTTTCACTTTAGGGTGTTTATTAGAAACACCTCCCTCCCCGTTTTAATCCTGTTTTGATGTTTAGCATTTCTTTTTGCATTTACCTTGATCAGAAGAAGGTGGTGATGCTATAGAGCTCAAGGGTGGAAATCCTGCAAACCTCTTCCCAAACTTGTTCACCTGCTTTCTGTGGTGAACCTTGCAGAGCAGAGGGAAAAACAGAGGGAATCAGAGTATGTGATATATGTAGATTTGTCTGGTGGCAATTATCTCCTTGAACTAAAAAGGAGAAATTTAGGAGGCAAAACCAGGCAACAAGGCACTCAGATACTTTTTTTTCTTTTTTCATTAACTTTTTTTTCTGCCTGCCTGGAGAGCCTGATAATTAGTAATGTTTGATCGGTAAGGTTTGTTTCTTTGTGTTGGGTGCTGCTTTTCAATACATGCTCTGCAACTTAAGTATCTACCCTGCCTTGTTTTCCAGGAAGGGGAGTAGCACAGATTGTTCACCAGAGAGACAAAAATGGACTTTATTGGTAAATGCAGATACTGTGTTCTTCGTTCATGCCAAGCTGACTGTCCATGGGAACACTTAAAGATGGTTTCCTCTGCAAAAGGAATTAAGATCCATGAAAGATCCATAACTGGAAGCTTGTTGAATACAGGACATAATCATCAGAGCACATAAACACTGGCTCAAATGATTTATCTTTCCAGCATGCATTTTGAGTTATCGTACACATTTTTTCCCTCCAGAATAGGTTTTCCTTTTCCCCTAAAAGTATTATGTTACCTTTGTTTAGAGATAATGCAATAAGCTGGTAACGTTTGCCTAGACTGTAGGTCAGAATCATTAATTTCATATATGTCATACAGCACTCCAATAAGGCCACTTCCTCAGAGAACAACTGAGAGATTTTCTGTGCTAACTAAGATTTGTTCAGAGCACTGAAAAATGATTAAAAAGGTGAAAGAGGGCACAGAAAATCATGTAGCCTGTCCTAGGCTCTGCTGAGGCCATGCCTCACTGATGGAGGTTTATGTATTTTTAAACACTTCCATTGATGGAGATGCCATAATCTCCCCAGGCAAGTCACACAGAAATCACTAATAATTATAACACAGCAGAATGCAATTTTCCTTCTGAGAATTTGTTTGATCTACCGTTTGTGTAAAGACACACTCATAAAATAACAAATAGGCCGTGACATAGCACTTCTCTTTTCAAAGTCTACGTGTTTTAAAAGAATCATGAGCCAGTCCACCCAAAGCACGCATTATAAAAACACGAAGGGCAAAGTTATTTGTCCGTGTCTCCTTCACCTTTAGGGTCTCGCCTCCCGGTGCTGCCAGGGGCCGGCGCTGGCTGGCCCGATGTTTGGCCCCGGAGCTGCGGGACGGGACGGGAGGGGATGGGACGGCTGAAGCCGCCGCTCTGGAGCTGTCGGGGGCTCGGGAAGTGCCTCCCCGGGGCGCCTCCCCCGGCGGGCTCTCGCGGACCGCCCGGGACGGCCGGAGCCGGCAACGGAGCTGCCCTCTCCTCCCCTCGGCGCTCCGGGAGCCCCGGCCCGCGGCAGCGACCCCGCAGGAGTGCTCGCAGGTGCGGCAGGACAGCGGCCCCACCGCCGGGAGGCACCGGCGGGGCGGGAGAGCCGAAACCGCCGCCCCTCCGGCGGCGCGGGAGCCGCCTCCTCCTCCCGCTGCCGCCTGGCTGTGCCGAGGGGGGCTGCCGGCTCCTGCGGCGGGGAGGGGACAGCCGGGGGCGGGGTGCGGGCAGGAGTTGCGAGGAGGAGCGGTGGGGCCCGGAGGCTGCCGGGCGGGAGCCCAGCGCTGCCATCGCCGTCGGACGGCGGGTCAGTGCCCAGCGCCGCCGCCGCGCCGTGCGGAGGGAGCGGCGCCTCTGCCCGCGCCCATGGGGGACTCGGTGTTCAGCGAGAGGCCGGCGCTGCGCTACGGGGTGAGTGCCGGGGCGGGAAGGGGCTGCGCGGGGACGGGGCGCCCACGTGTGCCGGGGGAAGGGAGAGAGCGTCCGTCCGTCTGTCCATTCGTCTGTCGGTGCGCAAAGGCGCGGAGCCAGGGGTTTGGGACAGCCTGGCTGCACTCCTGTCCTCTGCCAAGACTCCGCACCCGCCACGGTACGCTCAGCCCTGCAAGGCAGGGCACCGAGCCGGAGGCTTCCCCCCGCTTTCCTAAGTGGGAGTGTCGCGCTTTGCTGGACATGACATAAAAATGGATATACATATATATATTATTTTCAATTAATAAAAAAGAGGGCGGCGCGGTGCGAACCGCGGGGCAGCCGGGCTGCAGCCCACGGCAGCGGTGCCGGGGCAGGCTCTCCCCGGGGGCCGCTCCGGGGTCCCGCAGTCCCGTGTCCGGCCCGGCTGGCCCCGCATCTCGCCCGCGGGCTGGGGATGAGCCCTAGCACCGGGAGAGCTCTCTGGTTCCGGCACCGCTCCCGCCGCGTTTGAGATACAACACCGTACTTTATTTAATTTCCTGCACGAGAGCTGGTGCTGTTGAAAAGCTGCTGCACTCCCACCAGCCTTATTAGGAGCATTTTCTCGTTTGCTTGGGCAGAGAAAAAAAAAAGCCGCGTAAAAACAACCAGCTGCCTCCTCTCCTGAAGTCATAAATAAACGCTAGCACGAGTAATAGCATGCGAGGGCTGGTGCCGCTCTCGTTTGCACCCCTGTCAACGATGAATAATTTTATTGCTGTTGTTAAAGTTGTGTGGGAATTGTCAGTTGGAGCAGGCTTTCTTCTCGGGTCCTGGGAGCCTCTATACCAGCTGTTGGAATTGCAGGGTTGGGTTGATAAGTGCATCACTTTTGGGATACACTGCCACGTGTATTTTTTTTTCACTTGTTTCACTTTGATTCCTCCAGTATTGGACATTAAATTAATCTTTTTTAATGCCTTTTTTGGTTTCTTTAAAAACTGAACAATTTGGAAGAGACTGGTGGCGTTTTTTGGGCAGGAGGGGTTAATATCTGTCTTTGTCCAGACTCTTGTACATACTCACCTGTGGTTGTTAGTGCATTCAGCTGCTGTCATGATACGACAGCTTCTAGAGGTAATGGCATGTCTGCTAAGTTAATTAATAGAAGCAAATACATTTAGTATCATGTATGAGTACTGATAGTGATTTCACTGGGAATCTATTTGTCA
This sequence comes from Pithys albifrons albifrons, assembly GCF_047495875.1. Lineage (NCBI taxonomy): Eukaryota > Metazoa > Chordata > Aves > Passeriformes > Thamnophilidae > Pithys > Pithys albifrons. The sequence goes on from NC_092458.1 coordinate 11,832,991, forward strand.
TATATCAGTGAATTGGAATCACTTCTTTTAATAGGGTAATTGCCCCGTTTGTATTTGGACACGCAGGAGACCAGTGCTGGTCACGTCACATGCTCGCTCCATGAAACGTTTATTACTTCCTATGATTGTGTTTGTCAGTCTGCCATTAGCTACTAATTACAAACACATTATTGTTTCTGTCAATTGGATGCCAGTCCATTTTTATGCCCAGAGCCACAGCAGATAGTGCATTCAGTTCAGGACAGCAGGCATGCAAGGGAAAAACAGGATGGCCAACAATCTTGGATGATCATTGCTACTGCTCTTTGATGGCTCTATATTTGAAGCAACAGGAAATTATGCACCTAGCAATAATACTTTAAAATACTTTTTTACTATTTTAAGGCGTATTTCAGTAGTAAAATAACGTCACTAGGGGGTAAGTGACATTTGCAGGTGATGTTACTACTTTCTTTGGAGAATAGGGATCTGGATGCTGTGCATTATCTGTGCAAGCATAGTCTTAATGTGAAGTCTATGACAAACTTAATTGAAAACAAATGGTTGTTGACCTCATGATAAGCTAAGACTGTAGATATTTCTTGCATTGAGGCCTTGGTAAATACTACTTAACTGTAATTTAGTACCCTTCTTGATAAGTAACTGCGTGGTGTAAATACAAATCAAGTTCTTGGATTGTTTTGATGACTATGAAATAAAAATTAAGCAGTGTTATAGCATTTAATAGCAATTAATTTATTGGCAGAAGAAATTATAGTGATTTCTATGGTGGGCTTGTCTTCTGCTTTTCAGGACTGGTAACTAAAATTTCATGATTTTTATAAAAGTGCATAAGGAAGCATCTGCATTATCATCTTGGTTCTGATTATCAGTGTGCTTTTGAAGCAAGTCTTCCAGTCTTCCCCAGTTGTGTGCCATGCATCATTTCTTGGGGTAACCCTCTAGCATGGGAAACAGCACCAGTTCAGGTGATGCTGATGTCGGGGGGATGTGCTTGTGATGCTTCCCAGTGTCTGGAGGGTATTTGAGCCTCAGGACTAAGCTGGAGTCAGCTTGAATGTAAACTTGGAAAATTCATATTGTTTGGACATTGTATCATCTATACCAGCTGCTTATCTCTGCAATGTGCTGCTTCCAGTGCAACATGAGAACGTAGTCATAAATCAACAGGGATGCCATTGTGATTTGAAGGCTTCATAGTGTATTTGCAAGCATAGCTTAAACAAACACAGACTTAATAACTTAAGACTGTTATGTCAGTGGGGATCATTACATCACCTATAGCATGTTTGATCCAGCATAAGTTGTGTGAGTGGGATGACGGGTAATTATGTCAAAAGTCCACTTCAAATTCAGCATTGATAATGACTCACCAAAAAGGTCCAGTAGGCAAAGCAGTAATTTTAATGAGCTGAAACATTGTTTTCAGTGAAAAGTAAGTTAAAAGAAACCAGCCCTTTGAACATGAATACAAATATCTTATTAAAGGAAAATAAGTGTAAAAAGTTAAAAAAACCCACTTACATTGGGTAACAGAACCAATTTTGTTTTCTTCCTAATATCTTTTCACTAGTCCAAAGACCTCTTCTCCTTTTCTCATATATTTATATAACATTTTTATTAAAATTTGCAGAAAGGTAAGTAATATCTCATTCTTGCTGTATGTTGCCTGGCCTAACTGTACCCTTTAATTTTTAGACATGAGTTAGTTTTACTTGCCCACTAATCATCCAGCTGAATTCACTGTGTTTTACAAGCTGGTTTTGGTATTTTGGCATTTGTCACTGATTCGGAGATCTCCAAATGTTCCAGGAACAATATGCAAATAATTTCATTAAAAGGGTGGTCACCTTCCTGACTCAGGATTTCTTCATGTTGTTTCCTCTTCCCCCCTCTCTCCCCCAATCTTAACAGCTGTTATGGGGGAACCAAAAGCTGCTTCATGTATTTTAGCTAAAACACCAGAAGGCAACATTGTACTTACTTTAAGACATCCATTGGTTACTTGAAATGTAGGGGTTTTTTATGTATGTGACAAACAGACTCAAAATAGCCTCAGCTGTTGCCCAATCAACTGGCCCCTCAGTGGTTCAAAGCAGGAAACTTGGAGTATGATCTGTTTTGGATATAGCCATTTTAATCTTAGTGGAGTATCTTTAATCTTGTTTTGTCTTGAAACATTTACCAGAAAGGATTTCCCTGAAGGGAAAGGACATTTTACCCTGATGAGGAAACTCTGGCTGTCTTTGACCAGGGAATATGAGAAAATGGGGAGGAGCTGGGTTTTAGAAGCGGCTGCCATGACCTGTGGGGTACCTTGGGGGATTCATCTGAGAAGATGATGTGACTCTTTCTTGGAGCCAAAAACTGGGAGTTCTGGCAGCCAGAGTGGAGGGAATGTGTGGGTCCCTGGAGGACACAACTTCAAGTGGTTTTAAGCTTCTGAATCTCTTGCTGGTAATTAGGTCACCTCCAATTCCGATATTGGACAGTATTTTGAAAAAAGAAGGGATTTTTCCCCCACACCCAGCAATGTTTGGGGTATTGTCTTGTGCATTGGCTCAGCTTGTGCCCAGCTGAGCCCTTGCTGGGGTGGTGGGCAGACTTGCTGCTCCCTCTTACCATCTTAAATCTGTCAGTCTGTGTGGAAGGATGTAGGAAACAAAAGAAACAGTTTGCAAGGGAAACTATGACACTAGTGAAGCTCAGAATGCTTTTTGTACACAGAGGGAATAAAAAGAGGATAATAGACATTTTCCTCCAATATTCTAGTTGTAATTGTGCTAGTTTTTACTTGTGACATTGAGATATTAGAATAATTCAAAGTGTAATAGTGAGATTGGTGATGCTGCTGTAAAACTCTAAGATGGAACTGTAAAAATCTCCTTATGAGGAGGACCCAAGAACTGACATCCTCCTGTGGGCTTGCTTGCGTTTTGCAAGAATTCACTTTTAAAGAGAGTTGTTTGCCTTTCTGATTTCCAGACACGTCGCCTCATGTCTTGAGCCTTCACCCACTCACAAATTTTACTAACAAAATTACATGCCCCAAGCAGACCACATTTGTTACCATGATTGTAGAAAATCCTACAAGTAATTTATCTTACTGGACTAATAAGTGTTCTGCCTTCACCTAGACCATCTGACTGGTTTCTCTCTCTTCCCAGTGGCCTTGCCAGCAAGAAACAGCTCAGGAGCAGACTGAACCAATGTATACCCGGATTAATCATAATGTGTTTTTGTACTCAGGTTTGGTGAGGTGGAGGACAGGCTGTGGGCTTGAGAATAAGTTCTTGCCCACTGAAAAAAAACAACTCAATCATCTCTGCTTCACAGAAGGTAGCTGCTTATTTTCTCCTATTTTGAATACCCCAAGGCAAAGTTAACTCATTCAAAAAATTAAATTGCTCTGTAGGTGTTGTTTTCAAATTAGGAAATTGTAAAGAAAACTTTCAGCTTGATCAAGTAAGCAAGCTTGTCTTTACAGAAGAGGCAATTAGCAGTAGAAGAATGGTTAAATGTCAAATTTCTGGCATCCGACTCTTGGATTTTATTCATCAAGCAGTTATGCTAACCTCATGCATGTTGAATGTCTTGGAAAAAGGAATATGATTTCTGATCACTGTGAAGCCCAATGCTTCATTCTTCATTTGGGTAAAATTCCCAGTGACAGTGATGATTCATGCTTACACTTCTGCAATATTTGAAAGTACTTTTATTGCTAATCTCTAAAGAGCATATATAAATATAGGAAACAAGCACTCTGTCACTCAATAGTGAACAGCAAAGCCAAACTTTGATTGGGATTGATGGAAACTGAAGTGAGTCCAGCTGGTTTTTATCTGCTGTGCAAAGTGGCCATGAGTTAACACCAAAGAGCTGGAACAGGAGAAGACAGGAAGCAAAGAGCTCTTCTATGTGTCAGGCTTTTAAAAAGTTGCAGGAAGTAGATTTCCGTTCTGATCAGGTTCTATTTTTTTACAACTCTTGAACTCTTTATGTATTCCTGTTGCTCTTCAGAGACATGTGGATATGATTGTTCTTACTCTCCTGTGTGCAGGAGAAAGATGGGAGCAGATGCAGGTTGAGTTTGCCTGGGCTTGCTAGGTTAGGTCCAGAGCCACATATGGTTGTATTAGTCTGTGCCCATATATTGTGCAGGAAAGGAGGTGGCCTAAAGTATGGGAAGAGTGACCACCCTGTATATTAAAAGCAGGACATAAATCTTGCTTTTTATTCAGTTTCTCTGCCTGTCTTTACATAGCATAATCTATCCCTGCAAAGCAATTACTGTTCTTGTAATAGTACTTACAAAGATGCTGTTTAATAAAACTCTCTTGTGAGTGGACCTTCAGGTTTTCTCTTTAGAGGGGCATACAGTCATTAGCCTCAGATATGTTGGAACCTTTTGCTGGGACAGTTTATGCTGGTGCTGCTTCTCCAGGAGGAGATTTAATCAGCCAGCAGTAGTCCTTCATGAAGCTGCTGGGTAGTTGAGGTTTTGGGCTTACGATGCAGAGGAGGTTTGCCTGAGCAGCAAGGTCATGTGTGACTAAAATCAGCAACCTGTGCCTGGAATGAAGGTTAGCCATGTAGACGAAGTGCAAGATGAGGATTTTGGTCTCTGTCATGTCCTTTTTTGGTGATTTTTTGAGCAAGGCTCTTCTCCAATCCTTTAATTTTATTTTTTTCCCCCGTGTGGAAATACTTCTCTTTCTGAAGTGGAAGTACATGCTAACCTTTATAGGTTCTTCAGATGTGAAGGTGGGATAAGTATAGAACTACCCTAAAGTAAAGATGCTGGACTCCACGTGGTTGATATTCCCCGTGGAGGCTGATGGTTTGTATTTCAGTTCTGTTTCCCAGAAGCTTTTTAAAATTTGCAGGTACGTCTTCACACGTTTCTCAGCCTGAAGAGTGAGGTAAATGGCAGATGACTGAGGTCACACATATATATGGATAGTGGATTCTACTTTTATTTATCATCAGTTTCAAATCCATTACCTTTTATGTGAGTGTCTGCATAGTATTGTGAAGAAGGAGATTACTTACTTGAGTGATTTGTTTCTGTACAGTTATAAATAGTAGTTTTGCCAGCCACAGCTCTTCAAAATTTCATGTATATTTAGAATTTCAATCTCAAATGAAAATGACACCTAAGAAACAGTCTGGTGTACATGTTGTCATGTAAACAGGGATCTTAGAACTTCTTTGATTCATATGCTGAGTACCTCTGTCATTCACCAAGTAGTATTCCTGTGCAAGGGCTGTTTGCTGCTCTTGTTCTAAAGGAATATCAGTACCTGCAGCAGAAATACAGCTGAATTCTTAGTGACTTGCAAAAGATGTATTCAGAGTTCAAATCTCACACTACTCCTGCCTTTCTATGACATTCGAGAATATAGAAAGACATTTCACTCCATGCAGTGCAATGGCTTTTTCTTGTCTAGAGAATAAAGGAGGTATGCATGCATTGTATTGCTTAGAAAAAGAATCTGACAGCCTTTCTGTAAGAATCTTTGGCTGACAAGTCCATATGGTTCACATTAAGTTTCTCTAAAGGGGTGTCAATCTTAGGGCTCCCATGGGAGATACCTGGATCTTATCAGGCATGGCTGACTCAAAAAGAAAAGCAAGTCATATTTTTTTTCTTTCTAATTATTGCTATATAAGTATTATTGTTAGGGCACATTTAAAAGGATTTTCCAAATATATCCTGTCCTACATCAAAAAATGTTAGGAATTTCCCATGGAAAATTGAATATTACGACAATACTTAAATGCACTGTATTTAGTGTTCATTTGCTCAGGGCAACCTAAGTAAAGTTTGTGTTTGTTCAGGCTGTAGTGCCCACAGGTATGCAGGAAAAGTAAGTTCTGTTCTTAGCTACCTGCAGGATATTCTGCTGTTATTTCATACTTGGATGCTTTACATTTTTGAAGCAGGTGGATGAAGCTGTGGAAATTATAGCGAAAGCTGTTTATATTCATCATACAATGGAATTGTTTACTTTTAAATGATATCTCATACTTTTGTACATTATTTATATGAATCTGATTATTGGTCACTTTTGCTTTGCTGCTGGGAAGGTAGATGATCCAGTGATTTTATGACTACTTCTATGCTGTGTAATTTCATTAGATTGGAGACAGTCTTCACTGGTTTTGTTTACTGTAGATGATCAATTTTTTTGAAATCAAGCATCTTGAATAGCTAAGTATGCCTATAGATACCTGGTGTCTACTACCCAAATTTTGGCCTGAGTCTTATCTTCTGAAACGTGCAGTTATTTTCTTTTGGTGTTGATACGGGTATAATATTTGCAAAGTTTTACACATTTGCAAAGTTTTACACATTTGCAAAGTTTTACACATTTACGAAGTCAGTTGCATTGTTTGGAGTCTCAGATGTGATTTAGAGACCTAAAGTAGGTGGTGTTTAATGTTGACTGTTTTTTCCTTTTGCCTCTTAATTTGTAAAAGGTCCTGTTATGCTCATCTATACGTGACTTGGCATATAGATCCAGTGTCCTTGCAGACTGAAATTCTCGTTTGTGTGATTACTGTATTTTTTCCAGTCTGGTCCTATTAATAAATATCCCGAGGCTTGCAAAGCACTTTGTTTAAACACAAGCTGTGGAAAAGAATCTGAAGATCATTGTTTAATAGATGGATATTAAGCTTGCTTAAAAACTTGGAAAAGTATTTTTGCTTTCCAGGTGGAGGTCTTGAATCAGCACGGTATGTAGTGCTATCTGTATGGAAACCAAACCAAACTCATAAACAAATTGTGCAGGAAGAAAACCATAGGTACTTGCAGCCTGGCCCTGTTTTTGCTGAATTATGTCCCAGCTCTTGAAACAGATGTTGAGTCCAGCTTCATGCAGAAGCCACACCCTCCGTTTCCCTTGGCAAATTGTCTTGCATTCCAGCGACCCTCTGGGCAAAACATCCTTTAATTGGTACTGTGACCTTAAATGTTTATCTTTTTCTCTCTGTGGTAAATTGTTCTTGTCCTATATCGCTGCAGCCTGTCATTAATATTTGCATACTGTGATTATGTACCACTTTAAATGTCAGCTTTTACAGCTGCATATATTGAATGTTGGAAATGTTTCCCTTTTCAGTGAGGGTTATCCTAAATAAAAATGAGTGATTTATTTTAGTGCAGAATACTGCATGAGGAAGTTGTGGTAGAATGTCAGATTTTTTTGGTTTGCAAGCAGGGATCTCTATGAGTAATTGGGGAACCCCATGATTAGATTGTTGTTTCTTCTCGGAGATGATGTTTCTATGGTCTTTCCTTGTGAGTGCTTCTGTACTCAAATTCACAGCCTGTTCTGGCATCTGAGCACATCTGGACAAATGGTAGGAACAGGTGGTCGGAGAGACAGTACATGGCTTGCCTTTTTACTGGAGGGTGGATGTCTTTCAGAGTTGTAGCTGCTGAATCTCTTACTTCTTGTAGTATCTGCATTGTCTGGCAAAGGTAGAGGTAGGAGCAATGACCAAGGGGTTTGTTTCAACCCAGAAGAAGTACATATGAGCCTCAGGGGCTGCCCTGAGGGATGCAAGATGTTCAGATCTTTAGATCAGGTATGTATCTCAATGGCATATTTTCACTGGAGAGATGTTGGACACACACCTGCACAGCTCAGTCTGGGATGACTGTTGGAGGAACTCCAGAGACTACAGCTAGTTGAGTGAGCAGCTGAGAATTGCATCCCTTGCTTCCAGTTGTATAAAGTACAAAAGCTTAAGTTGTCCAGGAGCGAAGAGCGATGTCACACGAGCACTTGAGTCAATCCTGTTCTCAGCATGTCCTGGCAGTTTTGGATTTAAAGCCACTGGACTTTCCAGAAGCAGTTCACAGTTCTTCAGGAGAATGTGAACTCCTGCTCAGTTTGTTGTGATTCAGGGCACATTTTATCTTTAGGGCAAGGATCTTGCTGATACATCGTTCTGGTCCACTTTTTTTTCTTGTGGCCACATGAGCTCTCAGTTGAAGGCTGTGGCTGGAAGGAATGAAGTTGCTAGTGATGAGCTTTGTTTTCAGAGTTATTGAGGAGTTATATGAATTCCTCTTTAAATGTTTGTGGATTTTTTTCTTTATTTTTGCATGTCTTGCCCTGAAACGTATTCAGGAAGTCTGATTCAGATTGATGTACAACTGAAATTCAGTCAAAGGCCACAGGAAAACCAGACTAATTAAATGCAAAGTTGTGAGCTATATTGGCCCTTTACGTGTCTTCTTCCAGAATGCATCTGCATTTCAGTCAGGATTTTCCATGCAATAATGTACAGCTCATGTAAAGCAATGTCAAATTCTATATTTCTAGGAATTTAAGTTGATAAAAATGTTGCAGCAGGGCAGAATTAATCTCCATCTGAATTACAGAGGAGAGGGGTACAAAGAACAAACTGTGCAGTCCTTATCCATAATTGTACATTACTCTGTCAATTTATTTTTTTTTACTATATTTTGACAAGAAGAGTGTGAGTTGCTTGTCCTTTCTGAATGCTGATCAGCTGATGATTTGCCTTCTGGCTAAATATTTTTTCAGGGGGAGGGGGGGGAACATTCTCCCTGCTATGAGTTCTCTGATGGACAATAGTTGTCTCAGTACAGGCAATTCATGGCGTTGGAAGTAGTCCCTGCAAATCTTTATTTTCTGATAGTGCTGTAGACTTGAAAGCATTCCTCGATACGGGAAATTTGAGACTCTCCATTTATTGAGTCTCTGCATGATTTTGGACATTGGTTGTCGGTGATGCTGAACCGAATCATGTATTCTACTCCTGGAGAGGATATATAATGGCTGTAGAGTATTTAAATCTTTCAGTGCTAGAACAGCATTTCTGGCTATAAATTAAAGTTGCCATAGTGTTTCTAGTAGTCTTAATCAGACTGAAGTCAAGGTTGTGGCCTTTGCTGCAGTGGTATGACTTTGATTTTTTCAATATTGTATGTCACACCATTTTGTATCATTTTCCATTTATGCATTTTCATCATCCATTTAAAGTTGTCTCATTCTGTATTTACATTTTTGCAGACTTTCTCAAACCCAAGTAAGCAAGGCCACTTTCTCTGCCCCTAAACATGTCATAGAGCCATTTAGTCGTCTTCTGTGAAGTGATGGGAAAAAGTGACTGCTGATTGTCAAATTGATTGTTTTTCAGCAACTTTTAGGTCTATACTGCTGGATTTGAAAAGATGCCTTTGCTAGGAGCCAGCCCTGCTCATTTGCCCAGCTGAAGCATCGAGCTGTGGCTTTTTTTCTTTATCTGGTGTTGGCAGTATGAAATACCCCGTAATTGTTGCTGTGCAGCGAAACTCTTCCCATGCTGTTTCAACTCCTTTACTCTCAACAAGACTGAAAAAGGAGAAAGGGACAGTATTTCTGTCTCCAGCTTAAATAGAGAGTAATTGAAATGCACACTGGGAGCAAAACTGATGCATAGCAAGCTGCTGCATTTTTCTTTTTGCCCTCTCTTAAGCATAACCCCAAAGTGGTTGGCAATAAATATTACTGCCAGGAAGCCCTTACAGTTATTATCTGTGACTACAAATACAGCACCTGTTACCTTAACTAGCATGTAATATTGAGCAGAATTTACTTATATATTACTATTTTTTGTATCAGTTGTATCAATTGCTCGCCTTTTATTTAGAATTCATGCCTGAAAAATGAATTCCAACTGAAGAACTGTAATTGAATTACATTCCTTTACTGACATGTTCCTGAGGGCTTTTTGATTGTTGTTGTTTATTGCTTATTTTAAAGTTCTCTTAAATTCTGTCTCTGCAAGAAGTTGAGAAAATGAACCATCATGAAATATAGATTCTATGTAGGTCATCCACAAAAATTTTTAATAAAACCACTGTGTAGAGCACATTAGCAGTCCAACTCATTCTGTGTTTCTAATAGAATGTCTACACCTTTTAATCAGTTTTCGGCATCTTTTTAGTGTTAAATATAATACAATTGGCTATTGGCAATTATTTAATGTGGGAGGCTTTGTGGAATAGAATGTCCCATTCACTAAAAGTCACAGGAAATAGCAGGGTTTTTCACTTCTACCAAGTTATGTGTGTAATTTGCTAACACACATTCTCCCAAGATAGTGTTGTTAGAACTGTGATCTTCAAATGCTGTTCTCATTTGTTAATCATAGTTCCTTTAATTTTGTTGGTGTCATTTCACAAGATGGGGCTTTGCTTTGAACCCTTCAAATTCAAATGAAGGGCTTCAGCTGCAAAGATGTAAAAGACTGATGTTAAAATGATTCCCTCTTGGTTTTCCCCTTTGTCTTGTATGGATTGTCTTTGCACTGTGTGTGTTAGTCTTGTGTTTTTGATCTCTTATCTAACACCAATTCTCTTGTAAGGGTGCTAGACCAGGATAAGTCAAGGCTTTGGTTTACAGAGATAAATGTTTTGTTTACACACATATTACGAATGCTCTATCTGAAGTTTTCTGAAATGGTGCAGCTCTGCTTGCACTGAGGCACATTTCAGTCATTGCTTCTGAAAATCTCAGCATTTGCATGGCTGCTTTAGAAGGGTGAGGATGGCTTCACTGTTTAATGAAATCAAATTTATAAAGTGAAGAGAGCAGCTTGTTCTGTAAAGTGTTTATTTCATTTAGAGGTAATAGTGTTTTATAGAGTGTGTATGTACGTCCTTGGTTTTCACAAATAACCTTGTTATGTTCTTGATGATTCATCTCACTGTTTTCTCACACAAAGCCTTTTTTCCCCACTAGTGGTAATACTACTCAATTTTCTGTTAACTTGGTAGAATTTCTATTTATCTATTATGGATGCAAAAGCAAGGGGGAAAAGAGGAGGTCACATTTATTCTGGGATAAATATCTGCAGTCTATGGAGTTACCAGGAGGAATTAATGTGTCTCACTATTCATATTCTTTAATTCTGCTTGAACTGGCCTCTAGTTGTCTTTGTGGATCCCTTCTCACAGCAAGCTTGAGTGCAGCGCTGTAAGGGGATGATTTAAGCGAGGCAACAATAAATGACTCCTCATAGTGCATATTTAGGTATTTAGACAGAGATTTAAGTGAAGTTTCTCAATCTGGCTGCAAATAAGCAGATAAAGAGAACAGACCTTTTTGATTGCATTCATCAGGGAAATGAGTTTGCTTTTACATTAGCTTTCTTCCAGCCTCCTTAAGGCTTCTCTGCTTGAAACAGAAGTGGGAAAATGAATGGCTCTATATTCCCTGTCACCCCCATTATAATTATGTCTTATGATGCAAATTCTTTGGATTTGGGATTGTCCTTTTTGTCCATGTTGTGCCGCACACAGTTCAGGTGGTCCCAGCCTTATGAGTGATCCTTTTAGCCTCAGTGATGGTTATAAATAAGGAAATCTAGTGAAGACGGAAGCTCAGGACTATTCTTGGCCTGCTCTGAGCTACAGAAGTGTTCATATTTGTTTCAATAAGGAGAGGAAGGTGGTGTTTGGGTGGACATTGCAGATACAGTCTTACCAGACTGTGTAGCTGGATGTCTTCCTGAGCTCCATTCCTGCTGGTAGCAGCCAGTTGCTGCAAGTCCACTGCCCCTTTGGCCAGCGGGCACCAGTGTTTGACACATGCTGTCTGAGTAACACTTTAAAGGAGGTCCCTGTAGAGAAACTGTGTTGACAGTCAAAAAAGGCCTGAAAAAAGCCCCTGTCTTCCTGTATTTGGGGAATCCTGAGTCTTTCCAACTACTTAACCAATCTCTTGCTTAGCTCCCTCAGACTTCAGCTGCAGCTTTTGTCTGCTCAACATCACTGAAGAGCACCACTTGGAGGTTGAAGTATATGTTCATATAAGTATTTTTGGCTTATAAAAGTCCTGCTGACACACTCACATAAATGAAGGCCAAATCATGTTAGCGAGGAGCAATGCTCAAAAGATGTTTCTTCAGTAAAAGAAACCTTGTAGTCACAAACATATCTGCTTTCTATCTTTCTCTTCTGTATGTATATTACAATGTATTAGTTACATATGTTTCTATATACCATTATATTCCTTCACTACAGGAAGAATCCGCTTCAGGTTATCCACAAGATTACCCAGTCACGACATTACAGTTGACCTTTAACTAACGCCTTTGGCATCAATTGCCACCACATGGGACAGTGAGCAAGGCTGGCTGGTTGGCCCTTGAGACTGTAACAGAAAGCTTCTTTGCTCTTGCTTGAAGATGCTTAAGGTACCTTGCCAAGACCACGCTCAGTTAACCATTTTGAAATGTTTTCTTTATGAGTACATTAATTTCTTGTATCTTGTAAAACAGAGAGCAACATGTGATGTTCTGATGCAAGGTTAGAATTGCTAACCTAATACCTAATAGTGAATATGGACTGTTGTGGTATTTTCAGTGTTGGTGTTACGGAAACCTTAGCTGTGAGTTTTGCACAATTCCTTCTCAGAAATCCTTTTCCTTAAAAACCTCTTTCTGGTGTTAGCTTTTGTCGTTCCATAAAAATAATTTCAAATAAAAAGAAGGAAGAAAGAAAATTGTAGTGACAACAGTGGAAATAATTGCATTAGTTCTGGGAATGAACAGTATACCAACTTGGGGAAAAGTATAAGGGCCCAGATATATGTATTGGTGAAACAGAGGTGAACTTAGAGTAATGCACTTGACTTTTACTTGCAGCTGTGCTTGCAGAAGGGTGCCTCTTCTACAGCACATAGGTTGAATCTGATGCATAAAAGCAATTTATCCAGAACTTTTTTCAGGTCATATAATAGTTTTGACAACATGATATTTTGTGCCTTCTTTTGATGCTCATGTGCATCTTCTCTGCTTGGGGATCAAAACCGTGTGTGCTGTTTGACTTTGTTCTGGGCAGAATCTGTGATGATCCTACTGAAACCTCTTAGTCAGGAGTTATATTTGTGTCAGGAGTATTTGGTAGTTTCCTGGCTCACTTATGCTTCCCCTAGGTTTATATGAATGTAATCTTTACTGTATTTAAATTACTTCCTAAATGCCCTCTGAAACATGTACTTCTAGTCTTAGAAAATCTGTGTATTACTTTTAATTCTAGGTATTACTTTTGCACCAAGGAAAATGAGGAAAAACAAGAAAAAGGAAGAACAGCTTTTCTGGAGCTCCTTTAAATGTGTGCATAACCCCCATTGCTTTGGTCCAAGTCTTCCTCCCATTTGTAGTAGGCTTAGACTGTTTTTAGATTGTTCACTTTGCTCTATTTCCTGCAGGGTGATGTGATTCAGCACTGCAGAGACCAGAGGAAATGATCTCTTGACTGAGTCTGTTAATTATTGTTCCCCTGAGAATTGCTTTCTTCTTCAGAAAGAATGGCAATAGCAAACATTTAAAAAGCAATATGGAAACATGCAATTATTACTTATGTGTTTGGTAAATTAGCGAACTGATCCTTTTCCTGAAGGTTTCAAAGAAGCATATTCATCCTGTTTTAATAGTCATTCTGTAACTTTTTATAAGAAAATCACTCTTTGAGCCTGTAACTCTCCATACTTGTTTGAACCTTTGGAAGGAAAATATTTGAAAATGTTAGTAGAATTCCACTTGGCCAATATCTCAGAATGTAAGATATGGGGCACCTCCTGGGCTGTGGATCCCTGTGCCCTTCTGTTGCACACAGCTACGTGTAATCTCTTACATAAACACAGCAGGGCCTGTGTCTCAGAAGTAGGATGGGTTTTTGCAGTTCACTCCTTCAGCTGAAGGGCTCTTCCAGAGCCCTGTGACCAACAGTCATCTTTTCATATTGGCTTAAATTTATTCTTGGGGCAACATGTGCATACAAGGTTTTAGCAGAAACTTTTCCTGGCTGGTTCTTTATTCGTTTTTCTCCCTTTGTTTTATTTGGCCTGAGGAAGAGGTGCTGGCTCTTTGCTGTAGTGGACACCTTTATTCTGTGTCTCTGCCTGGAAACTGTCCTCTGCACTTGTTGCTTTCTTCAGGGGTGAACTTCATGCACAGTGGGGACAGCAGAGTTACAGAAGCTCATATCATGGTCTGAAGGCAAAGAGAAAATGTCCTCTCATAATCCCTTCCTCGCTGCACCTATAACTGCAGCCCAAGCTTAGCAGCTGACTTTGACATTGCAATGTTCTTCATTTAGATGAATACCACCCTTGGCAACCTTTTCAACCCATGACTTTTTTTTTTTAATTTTTATTTCTCGTCTTTGAAATAGTTGCCTTAATCAGCTTTGTTCTGCAGTTCCTCAGAAGAATCATCCTCTCAGAAACTGAGAGGCAGAGGAGAAAAGGGAAGCTGAGCATGTAACCTCATCGTTCTCACTCTGCTGGAGTTTCTCTTGAAATGTGTTTGTTTCTGGTGCCTGACTTTTGGGGATGGGCGGATGGAGTTGGGAAACAGCAAACTGTAGATAAAGGGGGATGAAAAAGGAGGGAGAATTGCAAATTATTGATGAGAAAGAGAAAGGCATAGATAAAGTGACCATGCTGCTGTTGTGTTTGGCAGCCAGCCCACAGCCCACTGATCCCTTGCAGTTGCTGCAGCCCCCCCGCCCTTATGCCAGGATCTGTGGCCCATGGGGTATAAAAACTCCTGGCACTTAGAGTAGCCACTGTGGAAGAAGCTCCTAGATGTCTCTACCACAGTAAACTGTAAGTGAAGAAGATGTTCATTATAGTGGGCAAACTCTCTGCTCATATGAACAGATTTTGTTTGCACCACTACTCCTGTGCTAGTAAATAATTTTTGTATGGGTAGCTTAATTTGAAACATACTTCCAACTTCTAAATGCCTCTATCAATGGCTAGGGATACCTTGTCAATCAGAAAAATACTCTGCTGCCTGGAACATATGTATGTATTTAACAAAGATGACCACAACAACTTGAAAGAAATAATGTGAACTTCAGTCCTCTTCCTTTTCCTAGTTCATTTACTTCACTGGTGCTATTCTTTCTATTTTGCCAAATTTTTGAAAACAGAAAATACAAGATTAAAAAGTCAGAACAGTACGTACTCTATTTATTTTAAATTTTTTTTTTAAATTCGCGTTGGCTTTTTTTTTCCTCACTTACATGTCTGCACTTAAGATTTAAAATCATTACCTTTGTGTTAAGCAGTGGTCCTTCCTGCAGGTTTACCAGGGATCTGTTGCATTTTCTAAGGGAAAATTAACTAATACTATTAAAATTTTATGGATGACATTACATTAAGCAAAGGTGGTTTTCTGCCTGTTCTGAATCTGAATGAGGTAAAGGAGGAACAGATCTATGTATGCCTCATTGTTTAAAGTGTAAGTGTGCCAGCTGTCTCCTACATCCTTTTCCCCAGGGCTGTAAGTTTTAGTAGCACTTAGCAAAATGTTCAAAGAAAATACACGCCAATATGATTTTAAGGACAGCATAAGGCATTTGGGAGTGGTGACTCATGCAAAGTGTTAATAAATAAAACTGTGCTCAAGTTACTTAAAACTGCCTTTGTTATACTACATAGATGAGTTGTTCTTCTGAAATGCCAAATTAAGATTAAATTGTCTTCAGACTTGTCCATCTGTAAACATCTGTCTAAGGTAGACAAGAGTCTCCTGTTGGGTCTGATAGGCTAATTCTCTGACATTTTTTGGCAGAAGGGGCGCACAAACTAAAGTTTGTCAAAGTTGACGAATTTTTGATTTTTTTCTGTCATTAGGAGTACTTAAAAATGAATTCTGAGGGAGTTTTGTATGAAATACGCAACAATGTTAGTTATGCTTTCTAACCTGTTCACACAGTGCCAGAACAGCCTGGAGGTGATGAGAAGGTTATTCTGGTTGCTGCTGTCCTGAAAGGCCTCCTGGTTGATGGGATTGAGCACTTGTCCTTGTCCTGCTTTACCTTTTTTTGGGTAGGTTTTACATGTGAGGTGCTTTGGGATGGGTCTGCTGTAGATACCAAGTTCGGCTTTCATCTCGAAGTCCATGTTGCTAGAGAAAGAAATACTACTGGGAGATCCATATCTATGGGAAACTTTTATTCCTTGGAGAAGATGCTATTAATAATGATAGGAAGGATATTTCTGGATGTAGTAGTCAACATATTTCTTCTTCTAATAGTTAATGAAAAGATCATTCCATTTCAGGCTTGGCTTTGGTATGTAGGAATGATCTTGCAGAAGAGCTGGCTATGAAAACAGTCCTGGTACAAATGCTGACTATTTAACCAATTTCAAATAGGAAGTTGAACAAAATGCTTGGAATAAAATTAAGAGAATTAATTAACTTAAAGTGAATAGATCAGGGGAGAAATAATTTTATTTATTTATTTATTTAATTTTGTTAGAAAACAAAGTCCACAAGCTGTCAGAACCACTCATAAAACCTTCTATTAGCAATACAGATATAGAGTTAACTGCTTGAGAATGAAGGGTAAGCGGAGATACTGCAAACAAAGCTGTGGCTTAAAGGCTGAAGACCTCTGTAAATTGTCAGAAGTCAGGCTGAGTTATTTGCAGAGGAAAGTGATGAAAATACAAAATGTCCTTGGGACACAGGAACAGGGACTAAAATGAAGCTGTGATGCATTAAAAGTGTAGTATACCTTAAAAATGCTACAGAGATTGTCTCAAAACTAGGTACTTTCTACCTCCACTCCCAGTAATTGAGTGATAATGTTGGAGGTGCTGTATTAAAACCAAGGTAGTTTGTATAAATGAGGACCTGAAAAACAGAATCTTTGTTTTAAGAATAAAATGTAATTATCTGATTCTTCTGCATCCTGAGAACCTATGATAGCCAACCCTAAATGACTGTAATAATGGCCCAAAGTCAAAAGCTCTCTATGTACTTTCTTCCCCCTAGTTATATTGATTGTTCTTGTAGAGTATATTCTCTCTGCAAGGTTTGTGTTGGCTGTCATTAAACATCAGTTCAAAATTTTGTAGGAGGCTGACACATAAAACCTGATCTCAAGCATTTTTAATAGCTCAGTTCTTCCAGAACTGCTTATATGTGACTGGAGAATAACAAATATATTTCTTGCTGTTAAGGAGAAGCAAAAACATAACTTGGGCACCTATAGATTGATTATTCTGACACTTGTTGTGTGAAAAAGTTTATCACAAGGAAGTCATTATTAAAAACAAGGAGTAATGATGCATGGGAGATTAGAGGAAAATGAAGCATGCTTTTACCATAGCTAGATTGTGCCAGAATAATTTGGTGGTTCCTCTTGGTAATTGTTGCATTTCTGAGAAGTGTGGGAGTTTTTGATTTTTTTTTTCCTAATCACAAACCTTGTATCAGGTGGTTTTAGTAGAGAAAGGAAAGTGTTTGTGGCCTTGCAAAGAACACTGATACAGTTTCACTGAGAATACCAGTACATTTCCAGTGCCCCATGTTCAAGAAAGACAAACTAACGTCTGGAGAAATTGTATGAAAACATTTAAGGAAAATAGAAATATTATCATCTTGAGGACTGGAGGAGAATAATTTTGCTTAGCATAGTGAAAGAGAAGATGAGAAAGGTGTGATTGTTGTCACTGATTCATCAAGAGAATAAACAGAAAAAACCCCCAGTTCTTTCCATTAGAGCACAGCTGTGAATCATAGGATAGGCATAAATAAACTCAGGTTAGCAAGTAGGAGGCTTCTTACATGGAAGCAGGTGTTTCTCAAACAACCTCTGTCAGTTGATACTCACCTTCCTCTTCTCATGTTCTCTCATGAAAAGTGTTGGCTGGAATAGGAAATACCTTTTCTGCCCAGGATTTGTGGGGTCCACAAGAAGTATTGTTTTTCACAGAAGTATTTTAGATTCAAAATATTTGCATTGGGGAATTTGTAGTGTTGTATGCATCTATTCACAGGCTCATATTCTGCTCCGAATAAATGAAAAATAGAGCTTTCAGTATCCATGGAGACAAAACATGCTGGAGGACATAAAAACTCAAAAAGTTAGAATATGTTTTCATCTCTAGACTTTTTTATTATGGAATGTGTTTATGATGGGAGTAGAGCACTTTATAAGACATAAAATCCTATGTACCAATTGGTCTTCTGGGCTGTAAAGTACATTAATGTCATGAAGGCAGGAAATGCAGAACTTAAGCAGGCAAAGATCGGTAGACAAGTGCATTAGGAAAATGAAGATTGAGCTTTAGTTCCACTGGGGTAGAAAAATAGTTTGTAGTTTTAGTGATTTAATCCAGTTTTTCCCCACTTTATTTTTTTAACCATTTGTAGTGTAATTTTTCAATTATTTTTTTATATTTTATTTTAAGATTTCTGCCAAGTGAAAGAAATGTCACTTGGCCATCCTTTCCCCTCTGGTGAGGATGAGGGCTGTTGGTCCCCATGTGTCTGGGGACATGACATGGTTTGATTCTCGTAAAGGGATGGAGAAGAGCCCTGGGAAGCGCTAGCAAGCCAGTGCAGCAAATATGTGAGGGTTGTGGGGTTTTTTTTCTTTCTCTCTCTCTCTCTCTCTTTTTTTTTTTTAAGACAGAAGCTATGCAGCCTTAAAAGGACTTGTTTAAATTTTTGTGTGTATGTGTGCTGAGTATGACAAGTTTGTAAGGAGCTAGCGATTCTTGCATCCTTTTAAAGTGAAAATTATAGAATGTTTCACATTGTTTGTCACTAAAATGCAGATTTCTATCTCTCACTATGAGTAGAATCATAAAACTGAATTTAGTGATAAAGAGCGTGAGGACTGTTTTCATAATTTGCTGTTTAAAAATGGGTCAGGAGGGCAGAATTTGCTGGCTTCTAACAACCTTGACATAGCGCGGTCAGAAGGAGCCCCCTTTCCTCCTCTTCCCCTTCCCCTGCAAACCTAAACAAGTCCTTTTAAGGCTATATGGGAAGGATGGCTGATAGTGAAGAATATAGGTGCTATGAAAATCATTAAATGTGTGAATTTAATAGTAGGAGAAGTACTGGAATGAAATGGAAACCTGAAACAGCAGCAGACATGCAAAGCTCCATAAAAATTATCTGGGGTTTGATGCATGTCATGGCTTCTTTACCTTAAAATTGGTTCACACAGGTGGGGAGTGTGGGATATGTGCCTGTTGCACAAACCTAGCTGGGCTAGGGTCTCAAAGAAGCATCTGAAGAGTATTTTACAAGCACTCAGTAACTGGCTTCCATGAATGGCTAAACACTGCAGTGATGGAAGCTTTTTGGGTTTCAGCATGTATGGTTTGCTAATGGAAACTCAGTGGTGGAGTGCTTATTTGCCTGTCATTTTTTCAATGTGCTTCCTTAGCTTACAGTTATTTTCTAGTAGGCAAATCCTGTGAGTCTTTGAACAAAGTGAAAAATGCAATTGCTACTTTGGGACTGCTTCATTCCGTCCTACATGCCTTACATTTCTGGCTTTTCCCATTTTGAGCTGTTGTGATTAGTTTGCACACTACACCTAATTTTCCTCTCACCAGGCACTGTGCTTAACTAGGCATTGCTGGATTTAATGCTGTTCCTCTTCAGTGTGTGGCTTTATTATGAAATGTATATTGGGTTGATGGGCATGAAGTGCTTGGCTTTGCAAGCTGATAGAGCAATCTTGTTTTCTTTTTCCTGTTCCTGAATTAATTTAGGTATTAGCATGGGTTTAATGCAGTATCTCTTAGATTAGCAAAACGTTAAAATGCATCTGTGAAACTCCTCTGGAATGGGCTTGGCTTAGCCAAGGCTGCTCTCTAGCATGGGCAAGAGGCTGTGAGCTGTGATCTGGCTAGGAATAAATGTAATGCAGTGAAATCTAACCTGATAAAATTTTTGGAATTGCTCCTATTATATGTGGAACTTTTAAAACGTATTTGATTTCTGTGTGGCTTGTACTGTACTGCTGTCTGCAGGACTTGTTCTAATCTCTGTAACATGAATGGGAGTTGTTTCTTCTTTCTGTTTCTTTCCCTCTGCGCCGCTGATATTGCTGCTACGTCAGACACTCCAGCACTGCTTAAACATTCTCAAGTCTGTCTGGTTTAACTCTGGAAATGGCTTTATTACCAGACTTTGAAAAGTGGCTCTTTAACTGGCACTGATTTAATTTGTAATCATTATGACAGGGAGGGCAGAACAACCTTTCCTACTTTATAGGACTCCTCTGTATTTTTATTTCTAATAAATATTAACATGCCATGGCACTGTACAGACAGTACAGGATACAGCTAAACCCAGTTGTGGATAAATGCTTGCCAACATGACAAGTTCATCCTTTCTACCTCTTTCATTAAGGAACACTTGGGTGGTTGAAGACATGAGGACTCATGCCATGCCATCATTTCATGTTGTCCTCTCCTTTACATTGAGTAAACTTCCATAGCTGATGCTGTTTTGACATCAGTGAAAGTCACATACCCCGTTTCTCTTGGAGTATGCAGTTTGCTAGCTCTTAACATTTGAATCCCTCTCTGTAGGAAAATGTGGTCAGGAGACATCAAGTTGGGACAGGGTTTTTGTGGAAAAGCTTCCTGGTGAGAAGGCAGGGCAAGAGACTTGATTAGCGCAGTGCTGTTCCCAACCGAGTCTTGGCATCAGAAAGATGCCAGGATTTGTGGGTTTTGAATGGAGCTGCCCATCAATAACCTTGAGTCCAGAGGGAAGACACCACTCCACTGTGGAGGAATTCCAAGGCAGTGAGATGAACAAAAACTCCTCAAAGGAAGATACAGTCTGGCTTATCTTTATGGTTTTGTGACTTTAGAAAATACCGGGTTTTATTTGGTGAGTTGCTTTCTTTTATTTGCAGTAAAAGACCAGACTGTTTCCTTGGATTCTTCCCTAGACACACAGGTTTGGGCAACTTCAGGTTTGAATCTAAATTATTTGAGTCAGCCTCTTTATTGGCATGAAATAGTAAAGTAAATTCTAAGTGTGATGCATTTTTTTTTAAACTAAAAGGTTTATTGGCTCATTAATTTTTTGGGTAGTTTGGAAAGAGATACTCAGACTAATGTTTTTAACTACATTCTTTCTTTTTTTTTTATTTGTCCTTTAAAGGAGAACTCTTGGTTTTGGTGATGATTTTCATTGGCCACATTTAAATGGAATATAAGTGTGCAGCCAGGATGCTTTCATGTGCTGCACAGTGAAAAAGAGTGTGCTATTGTTTTGAATTATGAAGAAGTTTGTTTTCATAAAAACCTTTGAATATTCTGTGAGGTGTAATTATGTATCACAATAGGCACTCTTTATTTCAACATGTACTAATTAGCATGTTAATAACTCTTTAAAAATTGAAGACTGGCAATGAAGGTTTGGGGCAAAATGGCTTTATGTACTAATTTGGTTTTTTAAATGCTAATTTGCCACTTGTTTACCAACTAGCTGAGAAAGCTTCTGTACATAACTTTCTGTTTATCTGACAGAAGAAGTTTTATGGGGTTAAACCAGTTTTTCTTTCCTCTTGGAAGAGTGGAAAAAGAAAGTGATAACTCACTTCAGTCTGCTGTTAAACTGCAGTGAATGATGCTGTCAGTTAAAAAAGCCGTACTTCTGTATATGCATTCTTGTAGTCTTACAAGGGCTATCTAATGTGACTTGTACCAGGGAAAGATTAGAAGTTTTCTGTTGGTTTTTTTCTCTTTATTTTTTACAGAATTAGAGACTAGTTAAGACTGGAAGGGTACCTCTGGAGATCATCTAGTCCAACCCTCAGTTGTGTTATGGGTATCTTAATACACAGAGACTGCACAGACTGTGTAGGCACTCAATGCCAGTGTATGTGCACCCTCATTGTAGAACTGTCTTCTTATGTATAAGTAGAATTTTATCCGTGCCCACTGTCTATTCTCCTGTGACAAGGCACCACTGAGAAGAGTCTGTACTTCTTCCCCCATCAGGTATTTCTACACATTGGTAAGACTCTCCTAAGGCATCTGTTCTCCAGCTCTCTCAAACTTCCTTTGTATGAGAGATGCTCCTATTCCTTCATCATCTTTGTGGCCCTTTGCTGGAGAACTTGCGCTGGTGAGTTGCTGTCTCCCTTGTACTGTCACTCCAGAACTGGACCCTGCATTTCAAGTATGGCTTAGCCATGCTGAACAGAGGGGAACGATCCTCTCCCTTGACCTGCTGGTGACACTTGTGTAATGCAGCTTATGCAGCCTAAGAAGCTGATGGCCTTCTTTGCTGTGAGGACACGTTGCTGGCTCAAGTTCAGAACCAGGAACTCTTCTGCAAAGTTGTTTTCCAGCCTGATGGCCCTGCTTTATTTGATTTGTATGGTGGACAGTTCTGTTGTTACACCCAAGTGTCCCTAGAGGTCTGGCAGGTCAGATGTGCTGTGGGCCTGACAGGCAACTTTGTCATTAGGCTTGTGTACCTTTGTGCAGCATTCCTGCCCTGTCGTACAGGTACTATAGGCAATCTGCATGCCCATTAACTCATGCAGCATTGAACAGCTATAGCAGGCTTGTGAGCCTTGTGATGGCTGTTCAACATAACTGCAGTGATGTGCTGGGAAGCATAGTCCCGGGGCTGAAATCAATACCACATGCTCTGTTTGTGTACACAATGTGGACAAGGATACATGAGTTTGGTTCTGCATTACGATTTCTCTCTTGTGGGTAGCTTTGTGTCTTGCCTTACACCAAAATGTGAGCTGGTATCTGAAAGGTTTTGGCACAGGGACAATTGATCTTGTCCTCAAAAATCAGTGTAGATCTGTTATTATTTTGTACCCACTTGCCTTGCATGATTTGTAGATATGAGCCTTCTCTTCTTTTAGTGTGGATCCTTCACTCACATTAAGGAAAAAACTTGCAGGTAAACCAACAAAATTTGGTAAGTTTCAGGAACAGACATGGTACCTGTCACTGCTCTTGGGTTCCTATGTTAGTTATGCTGGATTGCAGCTCACTACTCCTTGTGTTCTCTTTTATATGACATTAAAGAAGCTGGAATGCATATTTATGCATGGTTCAGGGCCAAGAAATCCTGCATGTAAACTTAATACCTCTTTCAAAATCTTTATCAAACAGGAATAATGTTTTGAAACAAAACGACGTAAATCAAAGACCTCTAATATTTGATTTGCAGCTTTGCACCACAGTACTTTTATAAAGGCATTAAATATTTTTTTGTCAGCGGCAAAGATGCAATTCTGTCTTCCTGAATGCAGAAGACCATCAAAATTATAATCCTAGTTTTTCAGTTTTCTTCCTCTAAGCAAGAAAAGACTTAAAATCCATATAATGCTGATTCATGAAATGATTAATTTCTTTCATAGGCAAACACTCAGAAGTATTGAAGCCTTGAAATCCAGCCTGAAGAGGAAGTGTGATGTCAAAAGAACATTTGATTTTTTCTTTTTTTTTATCATATAACCTTGTACCACTGATGAAAATACTTAATATTACCTCTGTATTTGAAGCCGAAGTACTTAAATGAAAGTCTTATGCAAAAACTTTTTTTCTCTTCCCTTGACTTGCTGCCCATGGTTATTTTTTTTCTCAAAGGTGTACAGCATTTAAAAGGATGTATCATTTTTAGGCTCGTAGTGGTGGTGTTGTCCTGACAAATGCGTGTTGCCTTGCAGTAGAAGGATGAAAACTCCAGAGCAGTTAGTTAGTTTGCTCCAAATGTTCACGAGAATAATGAAGAATTAAGCTTGCCTTTAACTGTTCTTCAACCAGTGGTCTTACACAGTAGCAACTAGATAAGGAATAGAAAAGAGAAATGCATATTCAGTAACTTCTGGAAAAATAAGTTTGGTTGAAAAACCAGACAGACTTTGAAATGAGAATTAAAAAGTATTTACATTGGTAGTAAGGTCCCATGGAAGACTGGTAGTATCTTCCAGCCATGGACATTTGTGATGACCCATACGTACCTGTAGTGAGGAACACCACAACTGTTGCAAAAAAGTGAACCATTTCTGAAGTCACCAAGATAAAACCAGCTGGACCAACCATCTTCACTCAGTGAAAGGAAAGTGGGGAGAACAAGCAGAGTGCTGAACTTTTTAACAGAAAAGACACAATGACTTTTCTATTATTTTGGATGCTCCTCAGAACCAGTCAGTCAGCAAAATATTTCTGTTTTATAGTGTGAGGTGATTTGTCATTTCTTTGTAGCTTTCCTCTGGACTGTGAATGTATGCTCTCAGAGGTGCACAAGAGCAAGGAATGTGCCTGGACTGTGTATGCTGTTGTAGAAATGATGAATGATTTAGGAGAGTCCTTTTGTAACAGTGACTGTTTCTACTTGCTTTGAGCAGTATTTGTCTTATGTGACGTGCACAAAATTTTTGGACTGAACTGCTAGTACTTCTCAGTACTCCACAGAGGAATCCCTACAAGATCTTGAGCGACCTAAGTACATGTGTGCAAAACCAGATCATAAGTACATAGATACGTGAAGTGACGTAAAGATATGTTGGAGTAGAATAGTTTCATTCCGGTTCCCTTTTAAAGGTTTCTGTCCTCATGGAATGGTTTTCCCCACTGCTGTCAAATATGCAAAGGGCAGTTGTTTCTGATAAGCCAGCTTCAAATTTCTCCTTAGTGTTAAAATACTAACTCTTTGGATGCCTCACCTTCCACTTCTCCTTTACAGTCGTCTGACACCTTAGCTCTGCTGGAGTTCGTTACAGCTCTTGCCAGCTCCGTCTGCGTGCACGACCCCTTAGCACAGAGCAGAGATGTTCTTCATACTGAGGCAGTAGCCTTAGGAGCTCAAGTACTCACTTAAGCTCACTTCTGTTGCTTAGTGTTCATTGAACTTGATGTTCCCTGAACATGCAGAAAGTCTTTCAAGAAGCTGTCCTCTATTCATAAGGGAGAACTCTGCTTATATGATCCCTTCTACACATTGACCTGATCTGTCCTTTAGTTCTTAGGAGCTGGGACTTAGTGACACTTTCTAGCTGGGAAAGAATTGAGGTTTTTTGACTACCAGTAGCTAGAAATGTCAAGTTGTTAGTGTTTGGGAGGCATTAATGTTTTGTTTTATTGCTGAACACAAATAATTGGATAATTGGAAGCTTACAGAGGCTGATTTGTTGCAGTGCCAGTGTCCTCTTGGAATTTAAAATGAGAAAGCCCCTAGATCTGTCCCTTTTGGGGAGCTGCTCTCTGAAGTCTGTGGCTGTGTTCCCCAGTCCATCAGAGAAACTCTTCATCAATAGAATGAAATGAGCATTAGAGATATATTAACTCTTCTGGTGTATCTTTACAGAAGACTTTATACCTCTGGTTTTTTTCCCTGCAGTTTCCTCAGTGTCTCACTCAAGGTGACCAAGGCTGATTGCCATGTACACAAAATCCTTTTATTCCTGGCAGTGTATGTGATTATTCTTATGCTGGATGTGTTTGCAAGAGGATCAGGCTCAATGGAAGAAAGGCCATTCTGGCATATCATCTGGATGACAGAAGCTACTTTTTTTCAGATTGTATCAGATTCTACTTTAGGAATTGCCTCATCTGGTAATACAGAGAATTAAGGCATGGGACCTTTGTGGGTCAGCAGCCACCATGTGCTTTATGTGTGGTAAGTGACCCAGTGCGTGCTGCTGTACTTGCATGTCACCTGCCGTGGTGTGAGTGGAAGGGATAACTTCCTGCTGAGACATTTCTGAGGTGGGAACCTAGCACGACAAAAGCTGTTTGCTGAGTGTTTTGGATCTTCTGAGAATATTCTAAGTAATGGAGAGTTAAAAGCAGATATGAAAATACCAATTGATAGAAAATATAGCAGATTGAGAGTAGTTTGAGAGTTTTTTTTCCCTTTCTCCCTTTTCTTGGTGAGGAGAGAAAGACTCTGACTTGGTATTGAGCAGTTAGCATTTTGCCATCTTAAACCAAGACAGATGTCAACATAAATTTTTGTTAGTGTAACTTACTGTAGAGTTTGAGGTGAACCACTGAAAAAGTGAGATGCTCTCTGCTTGAGCTTGTTACCTTGGGTGAAGATATCGGACCCATCTGTTGTCACTTGAAGTAATCGCTGCTTGTTCTTCAGGAAGTGCTATATTTTCTGTCAGTTGGTATTTTCATATCTGCTTTTAACTCTCCATGACTTAGAATATTCTTAGAAGATGCAGAACAACTCTCCTCACACACCTGTATTTTCTTTGGTAAAGGTATTGGAGCCCAGCCCTTTGTTATCGTCACATTAGACTTTGAAAAGGCGACCTGATGACAGTCATGTTAGAGAAGAGAATGAGGTCATTTTAAATACTTATTTGAAGGATCTTTGTCATACTAAATTTTTATATGTAATAAGAATATCTCTTTTTATATTGATCTGGCTGAGCACCATGATGGCATCCAGCAAGGATCTGCCTTGTGGTGGCCTGCCCGGCCTGTGGGCCAGGAGGGTTGTTCCTCCCTGTTAATAAGAGCAGTTGGTGAGATGGTTGTGTGTCACACAGAGAAGATGCTCGTGGAGGAAGTGTGCGTGTGGACGCTGTCTCACGATGCCTTGGACTGTTGATGTAATTGGTTTATTCTGAGAGAAAAACTCTTATTACAGTCTAGTAGGATGGCAAACCACAATCAAAACAGTTTCATTTGTACGCAATGTGAAGAAGCTCACTTAATCCTTGGCGGGCAAGTTTCAGAAGTCAAGTCTTTTCATCTCATTTCCTCATCTTGGCAGAGACCCAGTGCTGAGCCAGAGTCCTGTCCTTGCCCTGTAATTCCTCCTCCAGACAGCCTCCCCAGTCAGAGAAACCCTGTATTCCTCACATGTTATCTCCCTGGACCTGGTGAATGCACGCACAGAGCAGCTATGCTGGCTATGTGTGTTGTTTAATCATCTTTTAGAGCAGCCCTCCATGGTTCCCTTCAGGGCCCCAATCTCCTCCTGTGCTCATCAGGGCTTCATACATGTAAGGGTTTAGGGAGCCAGGGCACAGTAGGTTTCCACATAGATACAATGAGATGGCACAACACGAGTGGAGGTGAAAGGGCTGATGTAGTCATGTATAGTTTATGAAGGAAAACAGAATAGATAGAAGGCCAAGGAAAATGGCTGACCGTGCTGTGTAAGAGCAAATGTAAAGCATGACCTGAGAAGAGTGAGAAGGGCAGAAGAATGTGGTTGGTCCGAAGCTGCTGCATTTGCTCAAGAGAAGATGTGGGCAACCTACTTTGGTACAGTTTGAGGGAAGCTGAAGGATGACCACAGGCTTATTTAGGCTGGCTTATATGGGAAAGTCACGTTAATTCATGCAAAGTGAGCTGTAGGAGTATATGGCTAAAAGGTTACCAAGAACTGTGCGGCTTGAAAAGGTAAAGATGTATTCAAAGACAGTACACTGCTCTGATTTCCCAGAATACACTTAATTAAAGAGATAGGTTTATGTTAAATGGGTGGATACCAAGAAATAAAGAGCTGTTTTAGGATTGGTATTGAGAGATATGGAAAGTTCTTGTTAAGCATTAAGCATCTGGGGAACTCCTCACCTCTCATGTGCTCACACGTTTGCAGGATTGAACATCTGCAGACCTTTTTAAATTTTGTTTTATCAACATCTAGTTGCCAAGTTGTCTAATACCTTCTCAACAGTAAGAGACAGGCTAGTTAGCACATATGAAAAGACTTTTAGAAAATAAATGATGGTTTTGTGGTTGAATGTTCACTTTGGTCTTGTAGCTTTTTATTTTTTAAAAAAATTACTTTGAATGTGGCAGTGGCAGATTTCTGTGCTTCGGTCAGAATATTCACATCAGTGTGTTACTTTTGCTGATGTGCTGTACAACTTTTGAAATGTCAGGTTAAAGGAGAATCCTAGGAAAAAAGGGATTAGACATCCTTAGTTGCTTTGAAGTGTTTGTACAATGTGGTTCTATTGCATTATGTATAAGACTAACTTTTAGTCTTCATAAAAAAGCCCCAAACAAAACCAAGATTGTGCAAGGTTAAAATAAATACCAGAAACAAGAGTTTTAGAGAGTTTTGATGGACTCAAATGGAGGATTTTTTTATCATATGGTTATGTTCGACTGCATTTTCCATTACATATAAAAGGTTTGATTGTCACTTGCAGTAACATTCCTTTACATTTCTCTATGTAAAGCCGCTGACAGTGGTAGAATATGTATACTCTGAAAATACCTGACTTAAAACAGCTTTCCTAAAAGAGTTTACATTTCAGAAATGTCAGAAAGTTTCATCAAGGTAAATGTTAGTTTGCTGCATATTAGCTATTAAGTTTCTGACAATTCCAAATGCTCTTGCTCCATGATACACAAAAAGTGACTTGTTCCCTGTCGCTAAAGGGTGATGTAGTTCATATTTATTGCGGAGTTGCAGCATGAGCAGAGTCTTCTCAGCTGTAGTCTTATCACAGTTAACCCAGTGCCAGTGCTGCAGCAGCTGCTTGATCTGCCTGTATTTCAAGCTAAGAGGAAATCAGGCAACTGCTAGTGAATGTGGTTTGAGTACGAAGAGTAGAAGCAGGGAAAGCAATGTAGTAGTGGGATTGGTTGAGAGATTAGTACACCTCTATTCACAGTAATTATCCTTTTTTATTAATGCATTGCTACACTGTAGTATGGACATTAAAAAAAAAGTGAGGAAGAAGACACACAGAAGAGAGTCAAGAAGTCTAAGAGAAGGAAATGGGGAAAGGAGAATGTAAAGCTCATCCAGGCAAAATTAGGTAGCTTAGAATTTAAGTATTGTAGGGAAATGGCCAAGATCAAGGAGGGGCAGGTCAAATGACTCCTGAGAAAAAAACCCTTGAGAAGATAGGTCATATTTTGACAGGTGACCAGGAGATTTTATAGATCAAGAAGTCAATCTTTTTTGAATTAAAGAAGTGAGTAATGGTTAACTATGGTGATAAAGGCTGTGGTTTATATTTTTCATCTTTATCTAGTTACATGGGCAGTTATGGAGTATCAGCATTAAAGATTAAGATAAAATCCTGTGTGACTGAATTCAGTTTGTGTAGTCCCACTGACTTCAGCAGAGTATTTCTACTCTTAAACTTTCGGTATCTTACTAACCTAACTGATGGCATGAAATATACCCAAAGAGCTCTTTTAAAGTTTGAATTTGAAGGTCTGAAGCTATATAGGGATTGCTTCTTTGACAATTACAATTTTGAGCATTCTGTTTTGTTGTTTAAAACAGGGATCAAAAAAATCTCGGAATTTATTCTTTTATAAAGAATAATGACATATCTTGAATTACAGCTGTCCTTACTTGAACTTTTTGACTTCTTTGAGGTGTATTCTCTCATCCTGGGACCTCTGTAACATGTCAGTAAAACTGGGTGTTCTTCCTTCTCTTCTATTGACTTTTTTGGCATGTTACTTCACTTCTTGGTGATTTGAGTTTCCCTGTTTTTCTATTGATTTTGAGAATGTCTGGCATTATCCTTATTTCAGTTATTAAAGATCAACAGCATGCTTTATTACTGGTTTTGTAGATGATTAACACGAGTGACTTTGAGAGATACCCTTCTAATGCTCTAAAGCATTAGAACAGCAGTCACTCCACACAAAACACGTATCTGCTTTTTCTGCCCTGCTGGGTTAAGGTTAACTAGGTTAAGGATTTCTATTGCTGGATTGTATCTTTCCAGTGAAATCTTTTAGTGACGCTGTCAGACATTGATGAAATTAGTAGATTTCTTTAGAGAGTTTTTTATGATCCTTTCACGAGTTCACATCAATATGCTGTGTATGTATGAAATGTTCTTATAATAAGTTAGTTAGGTATGGATATTAGCATATATGCAGATTATGATAATTAGTGGGCTATGGATCGATGAAAAAATAAGTATGTGTGGATGCCTAACTGGTGTTTCTTTTGGTGGAATTGTTAAGCACCTGGCAACAGGAAGGGAAGGAAGTTGTTGAAGTTCATAATTTGATTGTAAGTCCCACCTTCCTATGTTGTATTCTGTCTTGTAAAAACTGGTATAGTCTTCATTTTCACATATGTAGTACAAAGTCTGAAATATACACATTTTCTGAAAATACTCATTTTTAAAATCGCCTTGGAAACTCAGTCAAATGTAGTTGATATAATTATTTATGCTATCTCACTCTCATCTTTGTACCCTGGTTACAGATTAAAGTGAACACTTAGCTAGTAATAAGTTTTTATTTTACTTTTTCACATAAAAGCTTCTAGTAGGTCATGGCTTGGAGGCATTTTATCTTTGTCTGTGCTAAACTCAATAGCAACCCAAAAAAAAAAACCCAACCCAAAACACCTCTCTAACAACAAAAAACTCAAACATGACTAAGGATTTTGTAAACCAGAGTGAGGTACAGGAGAGAGATGGAAAAATCTGTTAATAACTTTAATTCCATCCTTTTGTCTTGCATCCCTTACCACAGCATAGCAAGTGGGAAAACTCCTTGAGTTTCATTGAAAAAGAAAACAAAGAATTACATGGTTTATGTGACATTCTTCAAATGTATTTTGCCTCTGCTTTTTTGTTACAGATTTTCAGCAAAGCTGTGAATTGGGCAACTGATCTAAATTGCAAGATACAGAAAGAGAGGGAAAACATTTAACGAATATTTTATATACTTGTACAACATTTCTGTTTGGTAGAATATAATAAAATATTTAATAAAGACAAGTGGAATAAGGTTGGAAATAGAATTTGTAGTAGGAGGACTTGGCTTTAAAAACTTAAAATATTTGCCCTTAGTAATCTGCCTTCCTTGTTTACCAATACAATTATTTTCAGTAACCTCAGTCCTTTTTCAATATATTGTATTGTGAAAAAGCAATTACTGAAAGACCTAAGCTTGCACAAAAAAACTATTCAGTCTAAGCTGGTAATTTTCATTCAAGGGCACAGTAAAAAATTGCTTTGGAATTGTAAATGGTTCCTATGTGTATAAATAAAAATAGAGAAAAATCATTCTGAATTGAACCTTCATGTCACACAAATACAAAACAAATCAGAAGCTCAGTTGAGTAAATGTATGGGAAACACTTTGAAGATTAGTAAATAACAATCTATGTTAGTGTTCTGTATAGTTCAATTGTTTCATATTGATTCCTTCTTGTTTTGCAAGTGGTTAAGATTTGGTGGTTTTTACCGGTTTCTATCCAAGGTATTTTTGAGTCTTTTACCTTCCTGTCCTATATCGTTTATCAAGGCAGTACATTAGGTTTCAGTGCTCAGCTGCTTATCCTACCCATCCTATCTTAAATCCACCTGGAGTCTTTCCTGAGTCCTGCAGGATGCAGGTGAGAGGTGGTGATGCTGAGGAACATCTCACCATGGGTCAAGCACGCTGATCACCCAGCTCTGGTGCAATGAGTCTCCTGCTCACTCTTCTTTATTGCAATTTCCATGTTGGTACTCCTATCCTGAGGAGGGTGAGCAGGCCTAGAGTTGGCATGATACAAGGCTGTTCTGGATGTTGAGTGTAGTCATTCAGCACTCTGGAGTGATGTTAGCTGGGATATGGGCATCTACTGCTCCTTTGGGCTTTGTCTGAGGAACTGCTCACTCAGCACAGGGGTGGTTATAGAAGCAGTCAGTGTAACTCCCTTATGTCTTGTGCTTCTCAGAGGTGCTCTTGTTTCTGCTGCAAGCTTTGAGGGTTTGAGAGTGAAGCATCGGGACTGGTTGTCGTTTTTGCAAATCGTTTTGCAAAAATGTAGGTTTTTTCCCAGTTGGTGACTTTTACAGAGGCGCATGAGAACTGTGTGTGGTTAGTGCTCCTGGCAGTGTTGGCATTTCACTTTCTAAGAGAGACATTTGGCTCCCACATAAAAAGTATGGTGAAGGTTCAGGTGCTGCAGATAACTTTCTGGCCTTTCTCACTCTTCCAGTTCACCAAGGGTGTTCCTGCTCTTCATTGCTCAGTGGACTCTTTTATTATGCTTGTCACCACATGATGTATTTATAGCTCTTAAGTGTGTAAACACATACTGCCACAGAGTTTATTAGCCTATCTTCTATTTTGGGCTAATTGTCGTTCTAAGATGCTTTTACCAAGGACTATTATATTAAATTATAAATAGTTAAATAATTGTTTAGAAATGCTCTGACTCAAGCTTGTTATACACATGAGGACTAATTTAATTTTTGTTGGTAAATGGGAACTATTTTCCTTAACAGTTTGGGATGCTGAACAGCAGAAGGGTCTGCAAGCAAATTAACCAGGGTGAAAATAGCAAAACCAGCACTGCTCCTCTCCTCCCTTCCATGTGGGAAATATGACGTTTTCTAACCAGATAGTGGGAATGTTTTCTTCTGCAGGCCTGAGTCACTTGTGAGGAATGCTAAGATTAATGCACAAGATTAGTTTTCTCACTGCTGCCTTCTCTGCTGCAAAAATGGACATGCTTGCCTTTGAACTTTTGTCTCATTTCCAGCAAAACTTCAGGTACTCTGAACGGTTTTTCCTACAGATTCAAGCCCAGTTTTTCTCTGTAAAATCTGTGAAATTTGTCCTTGCCTTTTAATGGCCATGAGCACAGAAGTCAATTCATGTCTTTCAGACAGCTTATTTTAGAGTACAGCAATTAATCTGTTTGCTCTGGTGCATTTTCTGCACTTCTGCAATATACAGAAAACTTTCTGTTTTCACAGAGCTGTGAATAGGAGTTTTTACTTTATCAGAGTTCCTTAGATGTACAGAATCTGTATAATTGAATTTTTTCATTTTCAAAATCCTACTAATTGTACCTAATCTATAACAATAGCGGTTCTGAAAAGGCATTTTTATTTATATTGGATTCTCTAAGAGAGATTATGCACACTGTCATCTTTCTTAATTGAACATTAAGAATTATTGAAAGAATTAGTATTAAGTGCTAAAATTAAATTAAAAGAAGAGATAAAGGATGCCTTCTCAGGCTGCTCCATAGTAAGCACTACTGTCTATATATTGAATCTCACGAAAGGTTCATAGCTGACAGTGGGCCAGTTTTTAATGCTTTTTAATTTCACTGAGACAAATATTGCCATTGAATTTGAGCAAAAAGACTTAAAGTTCTGTCTGAAATGAGTAAACTACCTGTTAAAGTAATTTTAGGAAAAGCAGTAATACAAAAATTAATGTTCCCATGGGTAATGCACCTTAATTTATATATTTTTAAAGATTTAACATATGTAGTTGAAAGCCATGGTAAGTGAAAGGAGTGCAACTGGATTTTTCTCTCTAGCTTGTAAATAACAACATGTTCTGTGTACTATCCCTAAAGGAGCAGGAGCAAGGTTCCAGGTACCTTTCTTTGCACTTTGGGCCCGGCATTAGTTTCCAGCACTAACTAACAGCTTTGCCCTACTCCGTTATTCCTTTCAAGGCTGCAGGGGAAATGCCTGGCTTGCCTCATGCCCTCCGTGTGTTCCAGTGCTGCTGCCTACAGAGGAGGGAGAGAAGGTGGCCCAAAGGTGGTAACACTGGTTCTGGGCCAACCAGTGTCTTTCTCGTATTTCATGAAAAGGAAATTAGTCTGGAATCAGGAAGAAATGGAGATGCACTTGGTATAGTCACGGGCAGGTACCACTGCTGTGCATCGTGGCTGCCTGCTAATGCTTGTCAGCTGCATTCTCTTTGATGCTCATATGCTTGGAGAAGTAATTATTCCAATCAAGACAACAAAAGAAAAAATTAATTTCCATTTTAGATAGGTTGCTTTCTCAGGGAGGCTTATTTGTCAAAAACACGTGTAAAATCATATTCCACTGATGTAATTGAAATTTCTGCCTTGTTCTTCATTTAAGATATGTGTTTACACAGGGTTTCTGTAGTTTAAGGGACAGAGATTATATTCTAGCAAATGTCCCATTCTGCTCTTTGATGGGATTTTGGTTCTCCACTGTGATGAGCAGATCATAGAAGCGGACAAAACTCTTGAAAGTTTATCTTCTCATTGAATCAATGAGAAGGCCTAATAAGTAATTGAAAAGATAATTAAAATTTGACAAGCTGCCAAGATTTGTATATCATCTTGTCATTCTTTTTCAATAGGATCTTATTTTTTGAAATTATTCATGGCTCTTTTGGCCTTTTTTTCTTTCCTGCTTTCCTGCATCTGATTGCTCATTTCATTTCTCCTAATTTTCTAATGCCCTGAATTTTTCTTTGCCTGTTGTCGACACCCTATTTCATTCTGTGTTTTCCTTGTTTACATTTGCTTCTTTTTCTC
This sequence comes from Pithys albifrons albifrons, assembly GCF_047495875.1. Classification (NCBI taxonomy): domain Eukaryota; kingdom Metazoa; phylum Chordata; class Aves; order Passeriformes; family Thamnophilidae; genus Pithys; species Pithys albifrons. The sequence continues at coordinate 11,867,047 of NC_092458.1, forward strand.
CATAGGTCTCTGACTCTGTTGCTCTCTGGCTCAGTCTCATATTGGGTACTTATTAACTTCCCATGAATTGTTCCCTTCAGGTATATTCAGTGCTCGCTTCTGCAATTTTTCATGACTCTTGTTCTGTTCCTTTCTTTTTATACCAGAATCAAGACAGGTCATTATGCCTGTTTATTGACATAATTTTTGGAGACTCTTGTATCATTACATAGAAACAGAGGCAAGCATGGATTTGGTGTGCTTAACAAGGCTGGAAATTAATTTCAAATGTAAGAGATAAAATCTTCTCCTTGACTCTGAGATTCAAATTTCATAAGTTCTCTATTTACATAACCTTGCTGTTTATCCATATTCAGATCACCTCCTTTCTATTTTCCCCACATCAATGCATTGTCAATTTAGGACTTATTGTCTGCTCAGTAAAAAATTGGACAAAACCTCCTGTTTAGTCTAAATGAGAGGGTAAATTTGTCTTACTAAGACTTACTGAAAGTATCTGAAGCACCACACATTGTTACAACTCAACATGTCAGGTTAAACTCAAGAGGAGACAGGTTGAATCACAAACAGCAAGAGACTTTGTGAGCATCTTCCTGAGGCCTTCTTCAAAGACTTTTGTTTTATTTATGTTACCCCAGTGTGTTTCTAAACAGACAGGAAAGACTTGAAATGTAGCCCTTTTCACACTTGTTCTGCCCTGACTGACGACAGTTGCTGTGAAGCATCTGGAGAAAAAGGATTAAGCCCTGGATCTTGAATGGTGCACTCATACTTGGGCAGTGAGTAGCAGGGTGTGGTCCACATCTGAGACTGATGGTGGACTTCTATTCCAGCTTCTACAAATGGTTTTTTGCTGACCTTAAACAATTTCCTTAGGGCTAAATTAAAATAGGGAGGGAAGTGTCAAACTGTGAAGTTGTAACAGACCTCTGAAATGCTTGGCTGTTTCTGGAGGGGAAGCTGCATCCTTGAGTGGGTGCCTAAGCTCACGCTACAGTGGAACCACTGCAGGTGCTGTATCACAGACCCTCGAGCATGCCAGATGTGGCTGCACAGGACCCACTAAACATGGGTTTACTGTTCTCCAGCGTGGCCTGGCAGGAGGTTCAAATTCTGGTTTTTTGTAAGAGGTACAAGCCACTAGGTTAGAGAATAGCCTCAAATCAGGAATCCCTTGACTTGGTATTGTGATGGTTTTTTGATTTTGTTTTGTTTTGTTTTTTTTAATTGTAGTGGTGATGACGGTTGGGTTTTGCCTTTGGTTTAAGGGTGTTTGGGTTTTTTCCCCCTCATTCACCCTTTTCTTAGTTTGTTTTGGTGTTTATGTTTTTCTTTTGCCCCCAGAAATTTATTCCCACATCTGCTTAGTGTTCTGATCACGAAGCTTTTCTTTTACAGAAGAGCCTATTTTCATGTCTTTGAATGAAAGAGCCTATTTTCATGTCTTTGAATGAAAGCTGTGGTCATCACTTTGTCCTCTAAGTGTGTGGCTTTTTCCATGTGCGTCCAGGAGACTACCTCCTGAACCGGCCACCTTTTCAATCACTGCTGTGTGGCCCTTAGGGCAGTGTGGCAGAGCTGAGGTATGGAGGATTGACTGTAGGCTGACATTTCATGGATCATGTCAGAAGGGCTGCAGAAGCCTGGGCAGTTGTCCTGGCCTAAATTTAAATGGCTCTGTACAGTCCCTGTTAAACATCTATCACAAACATTTAATTTTGGTCTTCTCACATGTAAATTGGAGTAATTATTGAGAGCTAGATACTTACCTTCTTTTGATTTTCTTTGTGTAGGATCTTGGGTAACAACCAAAGTGATAGTCTTTAGATGAACTTTTCTACTTTACTAATACAACTTTTTGAGGTTGTGCATTGTTTTGTACACCAGAATAATATGGCATTGGGACCACTATCATTAGCAATTTGGATCACTTTATTACACGACTTTCTTGTTATTTATTACATAAAAACATTACCTCGAGGGCATGGACATATTCTTCAGGGAAATTTACAACTCAGGATGTCTCTAATTCTTTCTGTGGAGTGCTTCTTTTTGAATATGTCAAAAAAGACTTAACAATACTGTGAAGAAACATAGTCTCCATAAATCAGAATGTCATGCCGATGCTTAAGGTATATAAATGTGTAAAGTATATCAAAACCTAATTTTTGACCAGGACCCTTTTAAATACTTCTACCCAGAAGGAAATCTGTTTCGCTCTTTTATTTGCAAAACATAAGGAGGATGTACTTATTATTTACATTGGTAGTTACAATTTCTGGGTTGAATATACTCTAACATTCAATGAGTACCTAAATTTACAGCCTTGTCTGGTCTTCTCTGTGACACATTGCTACATATTAAACCTATTTTTCAGGTGAGTGTTGATTTGAACAGAACAAATCTCTTGCTCAGAGTAGCCCTGTTCACAGTAAAGCTGTGTCTTGGCTTCAGCAAATGCACTATAATTAAATGCCAATAGAAATTGGCAGTAGCTCAAGCTCTTTATTGCAGTGAGGCCTTGATTTCTTTTATGCCAAGGTATTGTTAGAGCAGCACTTGATTTATCCTGAATTTACAGGACTGTGGCAGATGTAATCTAGTTCCTGGGCATTAGACTACTTCCCTGAAAAACAGTAGTGTAGATCACATGTTGTAATTGTACTGTTTCTTATGGTTAATAGAATATTCTTCATATATAATTCTGGGTATAGTGCTGTGGGGGATGGATAATAGTACTGGGCAGAGTTGAAAAACACCAGAAAAGAAAAAAGCCTGAGTCCAGTTTATGAAGAACATAAAGCACTATTGCATACATAGTATGAATGGGAAAATTCCCTGCTTTGTAGACTTAGTAGCATGTATGCATTTCCAGACATGGCTTCGTCATCTTTTTTTAAATAAGGAAAAAAAATCCTTTCATTCTCAAACTTCATTTTGGAGGCAGTAGGACTTTTTCTTACTATTTTCCCCTTTTTCTTCATTCTCCCTCATGCCCAACATTTATCTTGAGTTGAAACAATACTCTCTGGATTTTTTTACTTTGATTTCATATTATTGAATAAAAACTCATGATACTCAGTGAGAGAAGTAAACAGAAGATGCAGTAGCTCAAGCTGCAGTGTAATTTGGTTACTGAAGTTTCTGTTGTGCATCTGCTTGGTTAAGCAAAAATGATATTCATTGTAATGTGTAAACCAGGTGATAAGTGACGGTCTTACATATGAAATGTTACTTTTTCATTTCAGGGTAAAGGGAGTTGCATGTTACTCAGCTGTTTGTTCTTTCAGAAGATTCAACAGCATTCCTCTGTAAGACTTTAGTGCTAGAAACAATGAATTTATATTCATCAGCTTCATTGTGCAAAATTGTACATATGCAGCAGTTAAAATAATACGATGGTACTGAGCAATTTGCTTCTCATTTGCTTAACTGAAGATGGGATTCAAGCTTCATATTCTGAGTGCCTTTCAATCTGGTGTATATATGATTAATGTTGGTGAGTCACTTCTGGTGGGAATTTTAGCTTTTTCTCACACTGCAAGATAGGGAGACTTTCTGCTCCTCCCACCGCCAGTTAAAAAGCATTGTAGAAGACAGAAAGGAGGATGTAATTCTTCATGTTTCAGAGCTGAACTGTTAAAGGAAGTGAGGATCCAGCCAGTCCCTTGGCATTTACTGCACAGGTGTCTGCAAAACAACTGGGATAGCTGAGACTGGGATAAAAGTGTAAGTAGATTGTTACGCACTTGAGAAACCCTCTATTCCTTCTGCTTTTTAAATTCAGAATTTAGCTGGGAAGTCTAGTCTAAAAGAAGGGGGAATGATGATTTGGGAAGGAAGTAATTCTGAAGGTGCAGATAGGCAAATCATGATGTGAATCCTTTAGGGGTTCATCATAGGAATTGGTGGAGCTCCGGAGACCTGTTTATGCCTGCCAGAAGTAGTCTGGGGAGAATATAATGCTTCATTTTCATAGGTTAGCTCAAAAGCTCGCTGTAGCTGACTGTGAAATAATGTAAGGACATGTACAGAACTTTTCCTGTGATTTTAGAAAATGCTTTTTTTCTCTGTTTATGGATGTGTGCCTCTGCATAAAGATGATTTTGATATCCACTTGCCATAAAATTCATCAAATAGGGCAGAATGGCTTCTGTAATGAGGAATTTTAAGGGGCCTCACTTCACATATACCTACAGGCCTGATACTTGGAAATGCCTAGGTACATGCATGTAGGGGACGTCTTCAGTGGCATTTTACAGTGTTTAAACAGACTGCTGAGTTAACAGCTGCTGATTGCAATAGCAGTAACAGGGCTTAGGATATGCTTCACCTAGAATTTGAAGTCTACCCAACATCACTAACTACACTGAGTACAGACTCGTGTCCTGTGGTTTTTAGCTACTGTGTCCATATCTTGTTTTGTTCAGCTGCAGCTGTAAGATTGGACAGGGCAAGATCATTTGAGGCTAACCACTGCTACTGTAGGCAACTCTATTGTGTAATTCTTGTCGTTATGGTAGTGACATTCACTACAGATAACATTAGTGACTATTTGGTGATCTTTAGGAATTTAGTCTTCTGTCTTCTATCTCCTACCTTTTGGACTGGTATTTCAAAACTGACTCAGCAGGAAGCATATGGCTACAGTGAGTATCAATACCAATTATCATGACATTAGTAATTGTGCTGCTAGTTTGGGTTCAATTATTTTTAGATATATATGTTTAATTCATTCTATTGCAGAGGGAAAATGGCATTCAATTTGTATTACTGGCAGGTAGGAAAAAAATACTGCTTGGGAAAAAAATTATTGTCTAATGCACAGACTGCCAACACTTTAGAAAGTGACTTCATAAAAGAAAAAGTATTTGAGTTATTTATTGTATCGGAGGTTGACATTTTCCCTTCTTCCCCTTTCTATTCCTCACAGCTCTTAGAGCTCTCTGCTTTCCAGAGGTATAATGACATGGTCTGAGTAACTGAAAAGACTAATTTCTGACCTAGTCTGAGAGCAGAAGGGATGGGTGCTTTAGTAGTACAGTGCTGATCTGTGGGAGAAAACCAGTTTTTACGAAGGTATAAAATGAAGATTTTATAACCTCTTCATTAGTTCTAATGTTTGTTTTCAGTATTCTCTGTAGGATTGTTTTCTTTTCTGAAGAAATCTATAGCTTCTTCATAAATTGCTTTACCCTGTTGGCTTTCAAAATTAGTCCTTTATTGAAAATGTGCTACTACCTATGGAAGGTGCTCAGTTTGAGCTGCTGGCTACTATAAAATGCACACCAAATACTAAGCATGAATACCGGTGGGCATTTGCACTTATCCATCAAGTAAGGATAAACTCTTGGCAACCCTGGAAAGAATTGCTAAATACTGTCTAAGACTGCCATCTCTGAGTTCAGACAGTATGTGCAGCATGGCTCTCTGCATACACTTTTATAAAGGCAAGACCAGAGAAAAGGTTAGGAGAGTGGGTAAAGCAAAGCAGAATCATGTATGTGTGGGTGAGGAGGAGCGTGTTTCTTCTGTGCTCTTGACTTGGTTTTTTCCCTTCTCTGTATGGTTTACTCCCATTTTCCACGCATCCCTTTCATGCAAGGTTTGAAGGGACCCTCCTGTTGCCCTCTGCTGCACTCTGTGTAAGCCTGTGTGGCTCAGGAGGGGCCAGATAGCAAAGGCCCTTACCAGGGATCGATCAGCACAGCACTACCTCAGCACCAGGTTTGCACTATGGGCTGCCATCTTTGAACTTAAAAGTCCTTCCACATAGCCTTCTGAAGGTCATCCACTTGACTGTTCCCTGGTGGCATTGTAAACTCAAGATCCCCCCAGTGCTTTCCTGCATCCATTTTAACTGAGTGGTACATGGAAAAATACACCTCTTTGATCACGAACTATGACTATAACACCTACTAACTACTGTGACAGGCACTTTCTAAATACCCTGAGTAGAACATAATGTTTTTATTATTCTGAAAAGGAATCAGAAAAATGACTTGGTACATTGCCTTCTCTGAATTCCCATTTCCCCAGGCAGTTTGAGCCTGTGCAGACACCTTTGTTTTTTAAGTTTACCTTTTCAAATCTAGGTATCGTCTGCATTCACATCATTCAAGATATTGTATAAGGAACATTGAAAAAGAAATTATAAAAGGAAGATGGAATGGCAGATCTAGTTTTGCAGTCCCTCACAGAGCTTAGAGATATGTCTCTTTTCAGCCTGGCTGTTATTTCCTGTATGATGCTGAATGGGCGTGAGGTGCCTTTCTAGCATTCACCATTTTTGTTAACTCTGATTTATTGAATGGGCAACTTCTCTAATAGTGGTTTGAAATATTTTGTGATTTTGTGCCTTAATGGTATGATATAGTTCTAATAGCAGTTCTAGTAGGAACAAATGAGGAAAAGTCTATAAATTCCCTCTAAACTGTAGTCAGAGCTGACAGGTTGCTGAAAGCCAGCCATTGCTCCTTCAGATAAGAATGCCTTCAGCTGGGGGCTCAGAAGTACCTGGTGAATCCAAAGAAGGGCAGCTGCAGCTGTGAGAAACTGCTCTTTTAAGATGCCTGCATCAAACTCGGTAAAGATCAAAGCAACCAGATTAGGAAAATGTTTTTTTTTTCTTTCCTTTTTTCAAATGTCACTTTCCCGTGTTGTCCATAGAGCTCCATTTACTAATCTTCAAAGATGAGTTATGCTACATAGTAAATGGTCAGTGTGCAACAGTTAAAAATTATGAAGTGATGCCATCTGCTGTCATAAAATCTTATTTAATATTACATTTGACTCAATTGTTATCTAAAGAAGAAGTGGCAACTGCCTACACTGGGTATAATGTCAGAGCCATAACATGTTATCTGATGTGTATTGAAGTTATGCAATATAAACACTGACTGTGATTGACTATAGTAGACTATAGAATGTCAGAAGGAACTGTGATGGTAGTGTCAATCCAAAATAATTCCTTGATGAATCTACTTTACAAATAATTTAACATTTTTTTCAGATTGTTATGGTTTTTATACTTCTGAGAGGAAGATGTAGAATCCTGTGGAATAGAGGGGAGCATACTCATTTCCAGATGTACTACACCAGGACTCTCCTATTCAAGCACTATAAATAACAGAAGTTCTTAATTTGCTTCCTCTCTGATATGGGAGCATATCCATAGGATTCACAAATGACCAAAACAACAGATAATTAATTCTACAGTTAATCCCTAGAAATGTTTTAATTTGCAGCTGCCTTTTAAATCAGATGATCTGCAAATCATGCTTGACAGAGAGGAAGCTGTGCATGTATTTACATCCTTCTTGTAGCTTGCCATACCTCTTTCTTTTAAACTTCTGTAAAATACTTCTTCTGCCACCAGACTGACCAGTCTGGAGCATACAGAAAATCATGAGATGGATTGAAAAATACAGAGATGGATTTCAAAACGTATGTATTTGTTGGTTCTTTTGACTTTTCTAAACATTCACATATTTCCAAACTTCTCTATACAACTCTGATGGCATAGGCTCTGCTTTAAGAGGCAGAATAAAAAGTGACATAAAAATTTCCCTGTAATCACATGTTGGTCTTAAAAACACAGGACCTTCACTGCAGTTTGCAGAGTTTACTGCAACATGTCCAAGTGTCCATCAACCCTTAGATTAGCTCAGTTGGCTAAAACGTCACGGTCATGGGTTCAATAATCCCCTGTATGGGCCATTCACTTAAGAGTTGGAGTTGATAATTCTTGTGGGTCCCTTCCAGCTCAGAATATTCTGTGGTTCTGTAACTGAAACCTGTGACAGTATGCAATTGTGATGCATTTACTTGCATGCTAATCTGCCACTGTTAGTGTAGTCCTGAGTGGGCATGAACTGCAAACTGTGTGTTAGGCTTTATTTGGGATAGTGTTCAAGTGAGTGGGGAGAAAAGTAGTACCTAATTTGGATTATATGAATTCTTACTATATTTCATGGATAAGTGCTGCACTCATAATTAGAACATCAGGAACAATGTAAGGAAATGTTATGCTCTTGACTGTAGAGAAAGTTACCTGAAGGCAACAGTAGATTTAAAGGCCTTGGTGAAAAAAGAAGCAGGAAGATATTTTATTCCTCATCATAAATCAAGGAACTCCTGAGATGATGTTTTAAAGAAGTTGCAAAAATGTACTCATGTTCTCATTAGCACATCTTTCTCAGGGAATGATGACTGGTTGTTAGTACTTTTTCTGGAAATGTCTAGGCTTTTGGATAATATGTGTCTTCCAGTACCCTAGTCTGGCTGTGTGGAAAACTGAACTGCTTTCTATCTACAGGATAATGCCATATGAGGGTGTGCAGAGTGCTTCTGATTCTGTCAGGTGATGTGGTTGGTAGAGTATGGATTCAAGGTATAGATGGTGGGAAAGAATGACCAAGAGATAGGAGAAATGGTAAAATCATAGAATAAAAGGAAAACTAGGCTGTCAAAACTGTCTTTTCTTCAGTCTTCCCACCAAGACTTTCCTATGCTACATGAACTTTGACATTAATAAAGTGCTTCATAAATTTAAAATGTGAATGCAACGGATTTCTTTCTCTTATTCCCTGGTGCAGTTTTTACTTTTATAACTCTTGTTCTTTTACAGCTGAGTGCTATTTCCAGGGAAGCCAGTTCATGCATTTTAGAAGTGAGCAGTGCTTTGGGAACTCTCCAGTCTGAGTGAAAAGATATACAAAACCTTAAGCGAAGTACCAACATGAAGACCTAGAAATGCAAGGAACCATGCACATGATCAGTGTTTGTCTTCATTCCTGCCATTCGTGTTGCAGGAACAGAAACACTTAAATAACTCGTCTGGCTTTTTTTTTTTTTGGTTGATGCTGAATTGCCAGAGATGTCTGATTCTGAGTGTAAACTCCACATTATCAGAAGCCTCTCTTAGGCTTTGAAGTGCCGTTCTGAAAGCTGTGCCAATGGAGGGGGCTGCTTTGTGTTGCTGCAAAGGAACCTCATGTCTGTCTGAAAGACATCATCATGGCTCAATTGGTCTAACATGTGTCCGGAAGATGGAGGAATACTAATCACAGAATTTTGACCTCTGAAACAGAAAATATCTGTTATGGATCTATGAAGTAGGTGCCAAAATGTCACTTCTCTGTTACGTGGCAGCAAAAGTGCAGTAGTACTGGTGTGATGTGCTTGGCTGAAGAAATAAGTGATGAGGATCATGGGGCAGATGGAAAAAATTTTTTTTTCTTTTCTTATTTCTCTATTAGTGAGATACCATATATACACCTTTTTTTCTGCAGCCTGAGATTTGGATGATGAATCCCAGGTTTTTAAGCAAGGCTGGTGATTGTGGGACAGGTTAGAAGTCTACTGTAAGATTTTATTGATTTAGAAAGATTTGCTTTAGTCCCTTCCACATTACTCTGTTTTGTTATCTGAGGTTATTTCTACAAGCCTGGTTTGTGAAAATTTTGTTGTATTGGGTTTCCTTAGATGACATAACAATTGAAATAAATACAGTGATCTGACACCTTAGATCAAAGTTAGGATTGAATCTATACTTGAGATGATTTGCAGTTTAAAAATGAAGCTCTGTGCACAATGATTTGTCAGTTTAGAAAATAATTGCTGTTTTCACTCACCAGGCAGCTGTAATTTTTAAATAAAGTTAGATAGTCTACCGAGGAACAAGAGTTCTTCTTCCAGTTCAATAATCTTCTGTTGTTTCCTTTTCTTTTGCTTCTTGCTTGAACTTCATGGCAGAGTAAAGCACTAGTATTTTTGCATTAAGCACATATATTCCTACAGGCATTGGTACCTTACTCTCCGAAAATGGGTGTTGCAAAAAGAGTAAGATTTGCTGAGTGCATTGGTTTTCTTTCCTTCTAAGCAGTGTTTCAAAATGCATCAGCAGTGTAAACCTGGTTGCTTCTAATGGGTGGGGGCAAATCACCTTTGCAGCATTTAATTAATCTAGTTTGCATGTGCAGTGCTTTATAGGAACCGTTAACAGTAGCTCTTTGAACAGTGTAAATTACAATAAACGGTATTTATTTATAAAGCTTTGGAAAATGTCCCTCCAAGCTTGTGTATTGTAAGGTATTTCTCGATGTGGTTAGGCAGCTGCTGTCATTTGTTAAATTGCCGAGCCCTTTAATTGTTCTTTGTATCATCAGATCTGGACTCCATCCAGCATTGATGTTTCTCACTTATAGTGCTTTTGAGTTTAGGCACTTGAATGCACACTGTGGAAAATTAAAGCCAGAGACGGACAGTGACTTTGGTGGTGTGTGGCTTGGGAGAGAAGTTAGAGCTCATATATACCATGAAGTTACAGAAGCAGGGGCAGGGGAAATCAAAACATCTTAAATTTAGATACACTTTCTCTTTTTCTAATTACATTGGTGTTTTCAAGCTTAATCTCTTCTTTGCCTTCGCTATAGTGTGTTTCGTTCACTATTTTGATACTATTTTTTGTTCACAAATTTACAACATGCTTGAAGACTGGGAAAGGAGCAGTTAAACAGCATGCTGGCTATGGCAGGAGAAGCATAAAGTAGATTCAGGTTATGGAACTCAGCCTGTAGCCATTTGGTAACTTCATCACTTTTAACTTTGAGAACTGTTTTCATATCTCTAATATCATAACTTGAAACTTTGTGAAGAGGAGATAAAAAGCAATTTATCTTTAGTCTCTCCACAGTACTAAGTTTGTAATGGCAAGTTTACAGCAGCTAGTAATTGCAGAGTGGAGTTAGTGTTTACATATTTGAAGTTTGGTGGTGTTAAGCATATAGCAATCTATAATTCAGTATTGTAAATTCAAATTGTTTGATCTATGATATGATCTGATGGCCACAGCCTGACTTTATTGTATGATGCTTAGAGAATCAGAGTCTTTAACATCCTAGATTGCGTGATAAATCTTCCTGCAACAGCCCTTGCTGTCCCTGGGCTCTCTAGTTTCAGTCACTTCAGATTTGTGAAGGCTTACTGGCAGAGTGGAGTTTTACAGATTCCTGCTGACCCAAGATCCTCAGGGAAATGTGGAGACCCAGCTGTGGGAGCAGAACCTGCAAGAATCTATAAACTTGGCCATAGAGAGAAAATGACCACATCCATTAAAACGTGAGATAATATATGCTACATGCTAAAAGAAAACAAAAACCAAAATGCAGAATCAGGCTATGTGAAAGCATTGACTAGCACATCTTAAAACAGCACTGTCTGTGTTTCTATTTTAAGATTATTTAATGTAAATTGATGTTATCTAACTCCACATGTCTCCAGTGAGGGAATGTCGTCCTGAGTGCAGGGAACATGTACATTGACTTGAAAGAATAAATAACACTTCTTTGCTATTTTTTGCTGAAAAGTGAAGACAGGAAAGAGGGAACACGATTTCCCTTGCTACCTTTAACTCCTTCCCCAGGCCTAGCATGTGCCATAAGCAAGCAAACAAGCAAGAAGAGTTTTATTGAAGCAAATAGGTAAAGGATGAGCTAAAGCCCTGAAGACATCTCAGCTTTTGAAACCTTTTGCCACTTTGCATCCCAAATACTCCTAATGTTCAGGATTTTGCACTGTATGAAGGCCATCTGGAAACCTGTCAGTGTTCTTCTCAGTTAAACCCTGGGATGAAGTACTGTTCTTTGGGAGCTGCATGGGTATGAATCTCCTTGCTGAAATCCAGAAGGTTGAGAGTAGATGAAAAATACAGTGAAAACAACACTATGGTTTTAGGAAGCATCATGGTTCCTAATTTTTCAGTTTTCTGTGCACCTGGCAAGGGCACAAAAGCTATTTTTGAACTGTCTAGACTATTCTTCTTAAAAATATCTCTTCTTTTTCCTCTTCTGCTTATTGGTCATCAGGAAGAAGGGAGTTAGCATGTGTGTTTGTGAACTTGCCCAAACACTGAGCCCATATAAATATTTTACAAAGCATATATATAGCAGTGTTACAAGAGCTCATCTCCTCAATAGCTATGCATTTATAAAACTGAGTTGCATGTAGTTTAATGAGTCCAGAAGGATGGCTACTTAAGTAAATTTTCTGCATGACTTTTTCCATTAAGATAAAATCCACTATGACACCCTAGTCCCCCTCTGCCCCAGTTTACCTTTAAAAGGTTTGTACATGGACACAAAGATAAAATGTGAATGTGCAGTCCAGTCATTTAAAGTTCACATTTCTGATAATTGATTATTTGAATTATTATTATTCATTATTTCAATAACTGAATATATTTCTCCATATATGAAAAGTCATGGTAGTCAGGTGAAGTCACCAGTGACTGGAAAAAGGGAAATATCACTCCTGTTTTTTTAAAGGGGGAGAATTACAGACTGGTGAGTCTCACCTCATGCTTGGGAAGATCACAGAGCAGATCTTCATGGAAGCAATGTTAAGGCACATACAAGACAAGAAGGTGATCCAAGACAGCCAGCACAGCTTCACGAAGAGTAAATCATGTCTGGCCAGTCTGATGGTCTTCTATGATGAAATGACTGCAGTGGGCAACAAGGATACACCTACCACTGTAATCTCCGTAGACTTCAGTAAGGCCTTTCACATGATCCCACAAAACATCTCCGTCTTCATTTGGGGGGTGGGGGGGAGCATGGATTTGAAGGGTGGACTATTCCTGGATAAGAAATTGGCTGGATGGACACAAGGGTTTTGGTCAATGACTCTGTCCAGATGGAGGCTGGTGATGACTGGTGTCCATCAGGGCTCTCTGTCTTGAGTCCCGTACTCTGTAGTATATTCACCAGTGACACAGATCAGTGTACCCTCATCAGGTTTGCAGATTACATAGTGCCAAGTGGTTTAGCTGACACAACGCAAGGATAGGATGCTATCCTGGGGGAGCTGCACAAACTTGAGAAATGGGCCCATGAGAACCTCATGAGGTTCAACAAGTGCAAAGTGCTGCACCTGGCTCAGGGCAATCACAGACATGAGCACAGACTGGATGAGGAAGTCATTGAGAGTAGCCCTGTGGAGAAGGATTTGGGGTTTTTTGCTGAGTATGCACCAGCCAGCTGTGTGCACTCACAGCCCAGAAAGCCAACCACATCCCAGGCTGTATCAAAAGAAGGGTGGCCAGCAGGTCAGAGGAGATTATTCATTCACGTTACTCTGCCCTTCTGAGACCCCACCTGGAGTGCTGTGTCCAAGTCTATGGTCCTCAACACAAAAAAAGGCATGGACCTATTAGAGTGGGTCCAGAGGAGGTCATGAAGATGATCAGAGGGCTGGAGCATCTCTCCTGTGAAGACAGACTGAGAGAGCTGGGGTTGTTCAGCCTGGAGAAGTCTCCAGGGAGACCTTATTGCAGCCTTCTAGTACTTGTTACTGCTTCTCTTTCTTTTGATGATGTTTTTCCCTATTGCTTACTTTTGTTCTCTATTTTGTTTGTTTGTTTATTTGTTTGGGGTTTTTTGTGGTTTGTTTTTTTGCCTTCTCTGCCCAGAGAAGAATTTAGGAGGGTTTTAGATTTCTTATGTACGTATGTATATGTTCACACCTTCAGTGCTGTGAAAGGTTGGTTATGAAATGTAATAGCTTTTCAGACAATCTGCTCTAGTAAAAGAGAGAACCATTTTTCAATCACCCTATTGTAATCTGAGACCACAAATAGATTTTCATTAAATGAGGTTGCTTCATTGAAGCTAATGGGTTGGAAGTTACTGTGATTGATGCCTTCTGGATACTTAGCAACCTCTTGGAGTTGATTTTGTGCTAGAATGGAAAAATTGAATTAAAATTACAGTAATCATCGAGTTTTGAACAGAACATGCAAGCAGTGGTAGATAATGTTGTCTGGGGACATAAGTAAAACTCTTTCCTTTCCCCCTAAAGCTTTGCCTCGCTCATATCTTGGCCAGTTATACTGGCCACTACAGCCTCACTCTTCCATCTGCTCAACTGTGTCCAGCTGCTGGTTCTTTTCTTGTTCCTGCTCTGGTGGGGTGTTTACCGAGAGACCAGACTCTGCTCTGCTGTCTCTGCTGATATCTCTCTGTCTGACAGAACTGGTGGTGTTTAGACAGGATATTTAGCTCAAATATAATGCTAGGGTAGTGTGACTTTGAACATGCCTGTATCATGGCTTCCAAGATTAGTGTGTTTTGCATAGAAATTCATGGCATGTTTCCATCCAGATGTGAAAAATGCTCTAAAACTTTATTCCTTGCTGCAGAGACTGTTATTATTACTACTGTTATTAAGCACTTGGACAACCTACTTGTATCGACTTGACCCATGATAGTAATTCAAATAGTAACTGTAACTTTAATAGTAATTGAAACAGGAAAGAACAGTAGATGCCAACAACAGCTAAGAGTCCATCAGAGAACAGGGAATGACCAGAAAAATACTGCCCCTTTAAACAGGCACAGATGTATTATGTGTATACATATACATATATATGTATGTATGTATATGTATATATATATATATTTATATATACAGATGTAGCATGTTGTACAAGTATATGCATAAATAGTTTAAAAACCCTGAGTTTTTGCAAAAATCATGTGAAATGTGAGTCAGTCTTTGAAGTGATGGTTATTGACAAGGAGGGACAATTCCAGATAAACAACTGAAAAAGATAATTTGTCTAATTTGTAAGAATAATGTTATTTCCAGAAGTAAGCTTTTGCTGGTTTCTCACAAGCAGTTGTATTTTTGATACTTTGGTGCTTATCTGTGTGGGAGTTGGGGCAAGATAGAGTAATATACATACATCTTACTGGTAAGTTTCTGTTGAATTTTGTTTGCAATATACTCCTTCTGAGGTTTTGTACATCATATTAGAATGTGATTATACTGCACTTTGTTAAAATACATGTTTTTGTTTTTTTCTTGTTTTTTTTATTTAATTCCAAAGATCTCTATATTCTAATGATAGTTGATATCCACAAAATTATTTTCTTTCATACAACAGTTGTTAAGGAAAGTGCAGTGTTTGTAGGGGCCTTTAGGGGGGCAAAGTAGGTTTACAAACTGCCTTTGAAGGAGATTGAATAGAAGCTATTTGTGCAATTGCAGTACATCACCTTTAAGGAACTGTGAGTCCTCATATAAATGGAGAGAATGAAAATACCAAGAATGAATGGGGGGAAAAAAATCCATCTTTCTCAAAAAATCGACTTTCTTTGCTTTTTTTGGTATGATCACAGGTGTCATATGGTAAAATCTCTCCTCATCTAAGCTTTCTTATGTTGCCTTATGTTTCCTCGTTCTATGCTGAAGCTGTTTATTCCTCTACTCCTCTGTATTGCTGTAAAACTTTTTGTTTAGAAACTTAAAAACAAAAATAGAAAAAAAACCCAAACCAAACAAAAGCCCTAAGGGTTTATGCTGTAGTGTATGACTCATCATGGAGTTTTTTTGGAAGGAGGAACTTGCTGTATCCTGGTGGATATTCAGAAGTAGCCAAGCTACTAGACTCAGATATGTGAAGGCTTTTTTTTTTTTTTTACTCCTTCTATCAGGCCATATGCACTCAAGCTTCCTGTCTTGGGAAATGGGTATGAGCTTCTTTTTGTTTCCCTTAGTCCCTGTTTTTTGTTGGGTTGTTATTGTGTTGGTTTGGTTTTACTGCTGAGTTTCTAGTAATCTGCTCCAGGGGGGGGTTATGTGGGATAAGAGGTCCATTTTGGTTTGTAGCTAAAGCAGAAAGAACTCAAAAGAAAACTTTATCAAATACTTGATTGTTCAAAAGAACAGTTTCACCTTGTTATTTACAGGCAGACTTAGATAATGTTTTTAAGTTAAAAATCTGAAGTTATAAAAAACATTAAAGTGTTTTAAAATCTGTCCCTGAAGCCAAGTTAGATCCTGTTCTGCATTTTATAATTTCTGCTTTTAAAATGTCACCTTGTTTACATGTGGGTAAAACTTGGCTCAAACATGTGTCCCTTTGCAACAACTTTTAGTGAAGTAGTATTTGAGGAAGCAGAGCTACTTGTTGTACATTACCATTCTAAACCAAAAGAATTCAGATTAAATAAGTGTGGTACTGAGAGTATCTTTACAACTGTTGGAGCAGCAAAAATGGGTAATACAACTCATAATGCAACATGTAACATAAAGGTGTGTAATAGGGGAATTATTTAAGGGAATCTTAAGATGCCTCTTGTTCAATAGCTGGGCCTATCAGCTGGCTATTACATTTAAAGTACTATATTTGAAGAGATTTATGTAAACTGGACAATTTTTCATAGAGGTAATAGAAAAAAACCCCTCTCAACTATGATGTGCTAGCTGAAAAGGGGTGATGAATTTCTAGGGTCAGTAACTCTTCAGTCCAGTCTGCCACACCTGTGAAAGCATGCCTGCTTATGTCTGTAACTGCATGGATGTTTGCACGTTTAGGATGAAGATCACTGACAAGATTCCAGACTGATCTTAGGTGGTAAATTAATGAGATGGAGTTGCTTGCTTTACTTTATAGTTAAGCACGTTGTAGTTAATGAGGCTGTACTTCATCATACCTTTTTTGGATGTAAATCTCACAGTTCTGGTTTGGTTTAGTGCAAATTACAGCAGCCCTTGTTTATAGCTCTGGAGTTCTTTGTTGCAGCCCAAAGTCTGACAATCAAAGTGTCACAAGGTGGCCTCAGGCTGCTGGCTGCCCTGTGTTTCTTCATTCTGTGCAGAAGATCTAGAGATGCTAAATAGTAATAAAAAGCAATGGTATGCTGTATTTCCTTTGGGGGTTGTTCATTAGCATAGCAGACTGAGCCCTTGTCATGCAAGTGCAAGAGCCTGGATAAATTACGGGATACCATAAAAATAAGAGATATGTTGAAAGAGTGGCACTGTCAGTAGAAGCATGAAAGGATGAGTGAGGACAGGAAAACAAAGCTTCTTAGAGTGTCTGCTCAGACACAAGATACAAAAGAGAGAGACCTGAAGAAGAAGTAGGATATGGGAACAGTCTAACAGTCCTAAGTGCCAGAAAAAATATATACTTATTTTCAGTTTCTCCTCTTGGTAGACAGAGTTGGGAGTGAGTAAGGACTCGGCACTCCTCACTTACCTGCAGGGAGTGATTGCTGTTTGCTCGGGGAACAGACCAGTTCATGGTTCAAACTGGTGGTGGTGTGTCACTGCTCACAGGAGTGAAGTGACCTTGTTTATGTCATGTAGCAGGGCCAGTATGCAGCTGTTTCCACTGTAAACTTGCAGAAAGCTGTTTTCAGGGTATGCTTGTGCATATTACTTTGCAATTAGTTTTGAATGGACACACACGCAAACCTGTCCTCCCTTAGCTGCCTCAGTGCCTTTTGCTGCTGTAGGCAGAAGTGCGTTGTGCATTTTCAGTTCATTTTTGCCCTGCCAGAGAAACAAGTGGGTGAGTTAGAAAGGAATGAAAGTCATGCTTATGTCAAGAAACAAGCTGCAAGATAAAGTGGCTGGGTAGCTCAAATCTTTCTAGAGGAACCAAAAATAATTTTATGTGGAACCATTAATCCCTCATGTTACAAGACACTTCAGAAAAATAATTTAAAAACTGTTATGATAGGAAAAAGTATATATCCAAGTATGAAATTGTTTTGAAAGAGTAGAATATGTGTATGTACCTGAATACAATCTGTGCGATACTATGATGCTCTCTCTTCTAGACAGGAATTAAAAATAATCATCCCATTAGGTACAAGAACAGAGTTGTTTGTGTTAAGAGTTCCTAAAACAAAAAAACATTTAGGCATGAAAATTTTTTAAACATCAAATTCTGGTTAGAAATATAAGGAGGCTGCTGGGGATTGAAGGAGGTAAGAAAGTGGGTAAGCCCTCTCCTACTGTGCAAACATCCTGCCCTGGCTAGTGTCCTTGAACATGTAAGAGCTTCCCAGAGATCTTTGCTTATCATTAATATTGGCATGCTGCACAAAGGGGAGGAATATGTTTTCACTTTCTCATGAGATTTTCTTCAGTAATGTGTAATTTTGTCCTGTTACTCACAGAACTCTCTCAAGGGTTCTCTTCGTGCTAATGTTTTCCTCTCTGCTATTATTTTTTTTTCTGTAGCCTGTTCAAATCTGCCCTGTGGAGTAGAATTTCAGCCAGTGAGAAAAGGCTTGTTCTCCACGGTGGCAGGGATTTCCTGGGAATAATTGAGAAGTGGGGGTCGTGTAGAGTGGTTGTCTCTTCATGTATTGGGTAGGAGACCTGTCTTTGACTCTGCAATGTCTCTAGGTCAGGAAAAGCAATATGTGTTATGTGATGTTGTCCCTGTTGCATGTGCCTTTTCCGTGAGGGAAGGAATGAGAGAGGGAGGGACATCTGACAGATTTGTAGGTGTTTTGTTTAATGCTGGAAGGTGTAGTAGTGACATAAGCTGCATGGAGTAACATTCTTTATAATACAGAGATGGAAGGGATAAAAGGAAGATGAGGAAAAAAAGAGGGTAGAGCTATCGGAAAAGAAGTAAGGATTTTAAGTAATTGTCTTTATGGAAGCGTACCTTGGAGCAAAAGCCCTGTGAGGGATTTGTCAGCTCATTGGAGAGCCTCCTTCTTTTTAAACAACGTGAAAGTGCCAGAAAGCTGTCCTTTGGATGGTGGAGGGCTGCGTTGTTGTGTGAGTGTTTTGGAGAACTTCTGTATCTTGGAGGAAGAGGAACCAGAGTGTGGTTTGACAGTTGCTACAGCAACTAACGTTTTTAATGGAAGGCAAGGATAAAGGATGGTAGAAACCCTTGTGTAACTGACGTACCTTCCCCCGCTTCCTGCCAATTTTCCAGTATATTAAAACAATAAGTAATTTATGACTTCAGCTGAGAAATGGCTCTGTGTTTGCCCAGCTCAGCCTCACTTGCAAGACTGCCTGATCTTTACTGAGACAGGAGAGAAAAAATTATTTACATAACAGAAAGCAGGGATTCAAGCATCTCTGAAAAGTATACTTCTCAAGGGACAAATGCATTCCTTGTTCTGCCTGAAGAAATTTTGTTAAATGTGGATGTCACTGGGACAAGCCTTTTTAATCTCTTAGCTTCCTTTCTTCTCATCCTCTCCCTTCCTCCCGACCATGATTATTTTTTACAAAGTTTTTTGAACTCTCTTTGGTTACCATGGAGCTCTTTTTTAATGTAGGAACGATGATATGTTGTAGAGTAAATGAAGGATGATGCAAACTTGTGGCAGGAGGGGAGTCCTGCTGGCTTTCTCTGCAGCATTGTTACAGAAGCAACCCCTGGCATAGACCTCCAATAACTGCTGTCCTCCAGGGCGAGACTTTAACCCTTCTAGTCTTTTAGGACCCAGCTGGCTGCTGACACCTGGGAGGAGTGATACATGAGTAGAAACCACACCACATCCCAGAGTACACAGGCACTTTTAATATTCAAAAAGGTGTCTAACCTGAGTGTTTATTCACTAGTTTAAGGTTACGTATTTTAATTTAGTGGTGGTTTCAGTTTTATTAGTGATATTTGGGAGCATTTTACTGCTGCATATCAGGAGATGAGAGTTTGGCTAACGTTCGTTGAAATCTCACTGGAAGTCTTAGGTTGCAAAGGGTCACTTAAGTAGCATTTGCCCTCTCCTTAGGTCTTTATGTCAGATCAGAATTAATTCTGAGCTAAGGCTACTGGCTTTAATTAAAGAGGAGATATTAAGCCATTAAGCATATTTGTAAATGAATCATAAATATGAACAATTTTAGAATCTTAAATACAAGTTTTTCCAGTTCTTACACTAGTTTTAAAGCCCTGTTTCTATGAACCAAACATGTTTACCTAGCTCTTTAGAACTAAGATTTATTTTACAGATGTCCTTACGAATATTTTGGGCATTAACGATTCATAACTACAGCTCCAGGTTTGTAGCTTTGAATCTTGTGTTTCATTTTGCAGTTTAAAAAAAAATTACCTTCAATGCAATTCATGACAATTTTGCACTGTTCATCTACTAAAATGTGTGGTTGAACTAAGAGCCAGTTTTCAAGTGAATGGCACTGAGGTATTTATCTGGAATAGGTTCACTGCTCTTGATTTGCTGAGAAGCAGTGCATGAAGCATGCACATTTTTTTCATGGATGAGAAAGTAATAAACCTTTGCTACCAATTTTACGCATTTTAAAACTTGGGAGAGGACTAGTTACTACCTTCTTGCATTCAAAGTAATTTTGTGGATTCATGTGAGATGAGAGATAATTGAAGTAAAGAGAAGACTGACAGAAAGATCTCTCTTCAGATGAAATCTGTGACCTGAATGTCTTCCTCCCCGTAGCATCCTGTCTGCGGTTTTTGTCCTCCTACACAACCCTCTCCTCCTGCTTCCTTCCCCAGACCTTGAGATGGCTCATTTTTGTTTCCCTGACTCATTCATGTGCCCCGGTGACACAACTGCATCTTCAGATCTCTTTTACTCTCACTTCTTCAGGCTCCAAGGTTCTCCTATATGTCTCACCATCTTTCCCCCAGTGGGACAAACCTGTTTTCGTCTTTCTCATTTTGAGAAACCTGTGCTAGTTCAGTTGCTGTCCATCTCCTTTCTTGTTTTCTTGTCAAATTGGTTGATTCAGATACTCAAAATTATTTTTCTTCACTTCTGTCTGTGTTTCTAGGCTGGCTCTTATCCTTCCACGGCACCTGACTGCACTTGTCCAGCATCCCATGTCTACCAAATAGCACCACATTAGTGGAGAGACACCAGCAGAACCTGTGCTTGATCAATGTGCATTGTTTCTGCTCTTTAGGTCACACAAGATGGAAGTCTTTCAGCTCCGCTGAACTATTAGTGAACTGTGGAGTGATTTTCTAGGAAACAGAAAAGGATACCTGTGTTATGAAGAACTCTATGTAAGAGAAAAAGCTAAGGTTTTTATGCTTGTTCTGAAATAGGTAAAAAATTGTTGAGAAAATGTGATGGTCAGGGAGTAATTACAAAGTATGCAAACCTCCCATACCTTTTAAGTTAAAGGTTTCTCTTGTCAGTTGTATTTAATTGTGTTCCAGAAAAGCCTCCCACATAATACTGTGGTTTATACACTGGCATGGAAGAACATGCAGGTATATATTTGATTTTTTTTCTCTCCTTTTTCCAAACTGGGTATGTTATTGTTTGGATCTCTGATTCATGGGCACTCAGTTCATTCTGAGTTCTTGGATTTCTGATTCATGGGGCTCAGCTGGAGTGTGCCAATGCTGCTGGCAGCTGTAGGTGTGGAGCACACTTTTGTAAATAGTCTGAAAAACTAAACTTCGAGATTTACTGAGTGATTGGAGTATTTTAGTGTCTCATTTAGCCAATCACTTCAGATTCTTCTTTAGATAAACTGAATTTTCTCACCTGAAGAAATGGTATTATGTGAAAGCAAATCAGGTTACTTGTAGTTTGTAAGACTAATCAGTCATCACTGACATCACTAAAAAATTTAGGAAGGTTGAGACAGAAATATATAACGATATTCAGAAGACTCTTACCCAGTTTAATTTAGCAACCTAAGCTAATGTTATTTAAAAGCCTTTCCAGCATAGCTGTTACACATGCATTTTTCTTATAAAACTTGAAGGAAAACCACTACTCTCTTTTTATTTATCTTTTTCCCCAGGTAAAAAATGACAGGAAGTTATTTGCAGTTGTCTTGAAAGTGAATTTTTGCTAAAGGATTAGAAATACATACTATGAAGTTTTTAAAAGTAGCATTAAACCAAAGAATTTTCTGCCTTCTTATTGACAGAATTACAGATCAAAGGAGTTGAACTGAAGCCCAGTTTATGTAATTGATGATAGTATTTTGTTGTCAAAAAGCAGCACTGCTTGCTGTCTTCATCTTCAGCATTTTTTAAAGACAGAAAGCTGTCGTTTGGGAAATTGAACAGTATAGTTCCATGTTTTCCAGCAAATGTTTCTCTGTGGTTCTTTAATGAAAACAGGTGTTCAGCTGTTAATAATAGGAGGCTCCATATCCAAAATTGTCCACAAACGTTAAATTTAGCAAGCAAAATTCTGTGTCTTTGAAAGAAAAACTGGCCTGTCTCAGATTCACATTGTTATGATAGGATTTTATTTTTTTCCAATGCCTTTGTCTTTCTCTAAGGTAGATGCACAATCTCACCTGAGGCACCACTGCATTTTATAAGGTAAAAGGAAAATCTGATTTAGGTTCCACTCATTTTAATCAGTTAACAAGGTCATGTGGTTCCTGTGGAGATTCATAGAAATCTCAGGTGTGGTTGGGTTTCTGTGCTGTAGTTTGGTTCTAGTGCGTCCTTAAAGGCACAGATTGAAATTGAGAGGTAAAAAGATTGTTAAAACAAACCAAACAAGAGCAAAACCAGGGAGATTGTGCAATCTGTAGGACCCAGCTTCCTAGCAGTGAACTAAGAGCCTGAACTAGAAGAGATCTCTCCTGGCTGGCTCTGTGCAGGCTACCCTGCCCAGTTCTGAGCCTAACATCAAAGAAAGATGCTAAATCCTCCGCAGCAGCAGAGGGAGGGGTGGACTCAGCAGCTGGGGAGATGATGCTCAAGGTGTCAGTGCAAATGCTGCCAGGCTGGGAAGACTCAGGGACACTCGGAGGGAATGTTCTGCACACCATGGGCAGGACTTCTCCCAGGCAGACACTGTGGAATACAACCCCTTCCTAACCGGTTCCCTTGCCTAAGAAGCAGAGTTTCTTGCAGTGGGCTCTTTATCTTGTGGCTGACAAAGAGGTCACACTGTGAGGCTGTTGCAAGGAGGATGTGTATTTTCCGAGGACTCCCTTGAGCATTCCTTGATCTCATGCTGTAAAGAAACACCCCCTTGGCAACGTCGGGGTTGCACTATGGCCTCCCTCCTACGTGGGAGCTCCTGGCAGAGATGTCCAGGGGGTGCCTGGTACATGGGAATTCTGTGTGGGATACCAGAGCATGGTGCTGTATTGCTGGAAACTCTGGAGAAACCTCTTGTGTAGCGTGTGAAACCTGGCAAGTCAGTGAGAAAGCTGTAACCTTAAGTAAGAGTGTAGTTAGAGTTAGCTGCAGATAAGGGGTGACTGAGATATGTTGACTTTTGTTATCAAATAATTGATGCTCTGCTAAGAGGAGTTGGGTTTGAATTTGTTCAATCAGCTGTGGTCATTGTGTGAGAGTGATACTTTCGACAGTTCCAGCTCTGTTTTGGACCAGTTGCAGTAGGTTTTGTTACTCAGGCTGTGGTCCAGTATATAGAGTCATGAAGTGTTATTTTTGTTGCCTAATGTCTGCATATGATAACTTTTGGTCATGTGAGACTGCAAAAAAGAAAGAAGGAAAGAAGTTCTGGTGGTTTTCTAAGACAGGCACTCAGCTCTTTGAAGGAAGAAGCTCTCTTTGATTTATGTTATCTGTGAGTGTTAAATGCAAGTCCAACCTTGCAGCACAAAGGGCTGCAGTATTTCTTTACCCAAAGATACTTGGAGAGTTTTCAGTGAAGCCTGGCCTTTGTTCCTAAGTATTTATATAATCTACATTGCTAGGAATATTGACAGTTACATGCATTTTTACAAGGAGGTGTGTTTAACATCTGTGTAACAGCAGCACTTGTGTAGGGGCTGTCACTTCTTACAGCCTTGCTAGTTTACATTCTCAGGTTTGACAAGCCTTTCATCCTCTTTTGTATTTCTGCTGTTTCCCATGTGTCGTGGCCAAGGAGTGAGTTTATCACTGTCACATTGCCTGCGCAGTGGTGGTGAGGTTTCTGAACTGTGCACACATGAAGACTCAGACTGAAAGAATTTCCATAGCTCTTGCCACTGTGTGTGCAGCCTGAGTGGTTACCTAGCTATCCATCTATTTATGAATATGTAAAACCTCTATTAGGAGAAGCTGGTGTTGACATTCATTCATTGGGAATTCTATTATCAAAGCCAAATAGATCAAAATAAGCAGAGGAGCATCAACAACTGTAGTTTTAAAGCTCACTGATGAACAAACCCAGCTTCCACCACCTATATTTAAAAGTGCAAACTCATAACACAAGTGACAGAAAAATAGTAGCCTTTTTTTCATCCATTCCAGATGTTTGCTGCGAACATCTGTGTTAGCAAAGCCAAATTATGACACATTGTCAAAATACTATTTTTTTTTCCAAAATAACTATTAATTTATGGTAGTATTTTGAGCTCATGATTGGTTTGGGTGGTAACTTCTTCAGAGGTGAAAATTGAACCAGGCTGCAACAGAGTGTAGCGGCTTCCATGCTCCTAGGACAGTGCTCTTTCTGCAGAAGCAAAAGTGGGCATGGAAAAGCCTTAACTACTTGCAATGAGATTTCTCTTCTCGTGTGACTGGGTCAAAGCCTGCCCCCTTTTTGAAGCAGGAGAGTTGCACTGTTGAGCGTGTAGGTTCCCTTGTCAAGCAGCTGTCATCCTGGGCTGGAGGAAAGCAAGCTGTGACATATGATGATCAAAGACTGGCCTTCTCTTCCCAGAACGTACAACGCAGAGCATCTCAGCCTGGAAATGAAAGCAATTTGGGAAATATGGTTGTACCAAGATGCCTAGTTCTGTGTAGTTGTCATTGTTTTCTTTTTTGAAGAGTAGCAGCATGTCCTTCATGGTGGTAGTCATCCCACCTAACTTGTTTAGCATATCTTTAGATTAAATTAAACTTTACTATTTGTTGCTTGCTAATCTCTGCTAATAGGCATGTTATATAGGAAATCAATTAAAAACAAAAGCTAGAGGGTTTTTTTTCTGGTAGTTAAATGTGCAGGAGCTTTCACCAAATAAGGTTTTACAGCTAGATAATGCTGTGCACTTACCTTGCTGTTATGAAACAGCTGCTTGGCAGTGGAATGGCCTGTCTGCTCAGATTTGACCTCAGAAATGGTAGGCAAGCTGTGGTTGGAAAGAGTAGGTGACTATGGCAGGTTGGGGAAGGATAAACTGAAAAGCTCTCAGTTAATGGGATTACAAAGAAAGTGCATGTTGTCAGTCTAGAGGCATATTAATATGATCCTAGCATGTTTTAAGACTGGCCGCTCATTGATCATCCACCTCAGGCTGTAGATGTGCTCACAGGGATATGACAGGAGATGTTTATCCATAGAGAGACAGTGCTGCATTGCCTTAATTTGTTACCTTTCAAGATCTTACCAAACAGATTATCAGATTATCAAAATGATAATAAATCTGGCACACTGGCTGAGGTGATGCCATGGGTAATGGATTTCTTTGTTTCTAACAGCCTGAACACATGGGATGATGTATGGCTTGAGAGGGGAACACTTGGGTGCTCTCCTGCCAATCTCCACTCTTCCTCTGGGTGCTTGCAAGATGCTGTAGAGCAAAATAAAATTTTAGCATGACTGTCACAGAGTTGCCTCAGACCTGCTTTGTGTCCCAAGGTTTACTTTTCCAATTTAGTATGCTATTGTTTGAAATGTCAGCCACCTCCGGCATTATCCTGCCTAAGTTGTGAAGTCCTCTCTCCCTCTTTTCACTTGGCTTGGGAAGCGTAGAGGCTTTGGGACCTTTCCAGGCTTTTCTGAAGCTGCTTTTTCCACTGTCAGGCGAGGTCTGGCACTGAGTCAATCGCTGCTTCCTGGTTCTCACCCTTCCCTTGCAGGCAGACAGATGACATGCCTTAAGGGAGCAACCTTTCTTGGAAGGTGAAATCAGGCACATAAATTCAACACTGGCTATGAACGTTAGCAGCTGTGTACCTACAGACACATAAATCCCATGTTAGCCCTCCCCAGTGCAGTGTTCATTGATCAGGTAATTATTATTTCCATGGTGCTTTGAAGATGACAGTGATATGTAGTACATTTCTCTTATCATTATAGATTAGCATTTTACACCAAGCCAGAAATGTTACTGAGATAATTTATCCGTATTCTGATGAGAGAGGTTTGTCTTTACTAGGGAAGCTCAGTGAGGCACAGAACATATTTGTTCCAGTTCCAAAGAGGAAAAATTTGATAGCTCAGTGGGAGTCTTATTAGCCACATCTTGTCCTGTGCTGAAGAGGAGTGAGGATATTAATTTACCTGTCTTCCTCTGTTTGTGAGTTGTAATATGAACTAACTTCTTCCTGCTCCATTTCTTCTCTGGAATGCTCCTCTCTCATTTTATGAATGCTTGGGTGCCACTAGTTTTACCTTGCCAGAGCATCTGTGTAAGAAGATAAAGGAAGACACTATTTAAGTGGCTGGGGTGCATCCTGGGCCGCTTGGGAAAGAAATAAGTACCTTACATGTCTCTGCAAAATATTATCAAGGGCAGCTTGATCCACAGCCCTTTACATTCACGAGGTCCAGAGGAACTCCACCTACAGGTGTGAATTTCTCGGTTCTTCCTCAACCTTGCTCTTCATATTTCTGATCTCTTCTGCCCCCTCCATTTAGCCACTACTGTTGAAATTGTTTTCCCTGGTGCCATTTTTAACTTGATCTAACTTCATGCTTTGTATAACTAGATGTGAAAGAAAATATGGTCTGTTAATAACAGCAGGCATGCTTTTTGATCATGGTATTTGTGTAACCATTAACTTAAGGAGGAGCTCACTTGGACCTAAAATAACACTCATTGCACAGACATGAAGGACCAAGTCACATGAAAGAAGACCCTGTGTCTAGCAATCTCCATTTTCCTAATCTTACCAGTGGTTCTCTTCAGAGAGGTATTGCACATACATGGACGAGTGCTGTCTTCTGGGCTTCCCGCATGTTTGGGAAGGTTTGAGAGGGGAACCTACATGATGGGAGGAACCAAGAGGGTGGCTGACCTTGCAGTCAAGGTCTATTAATTGCCTTTTTCAAAGCAATAAGTTCCAGTTGGGCTCCTCGGTGTTTGCTCTAATTCTGGACTACTGTCTTTCTAAGCTGCAGGGAGGCCTTAGAGGCCTTCAGAATCTTTCCCCTCTCTTTATTATTCAAGGACTTAGGCACTTTACAGGGATCTAAATGGACTATAAACACTAGATTTCAAGTTCTGTGGAAATTTTCCACGCTTTAGCATACAGTGACATGCAGACTCAAGTTAATGGCACAATACTTCTCTAAGGATATAATTTTCTAATTGATTTTAATGCTGTTAATGTTATCTATGGAGAATTGGTATCTGATGGGGTCCCTTCTCTCCTGCTTGGTGAAGAGATCGAAGCCTCCCAGGGTGGCTGCATTCCACAATCAGCTCTGAGTTGCTGTGAATCCCTATGGGGCCCAAAAAAATCATAACTTGTTTTTCAGTCATTTTACATGGCTTTGATGGTAGAATAGAAGTCATGAAAAAAATACCTGAGACACATCATGCTATTCTTTTTCATCATTATGACGGTATTTGAAACTACCATTTTGGTTGATTTTAGCTGTCAAAAAGAGAAATTTCCCATGCATGCTTTGGACTTGAGAATACTTTTACTTTACTTTGCTGGAATTTTTAGGCAACAATAATAAATAGTCTTTGCATGTGAACTTGTATCAAGAGAAACAGAGATATTAATCCCTTAGGGGAAATAACTGTTTTGCTTTCTAGATGGATTTCAATTAATTTCATGTGATCTCACATTGATTTTCATCTTTGTTTTGTAAGTTCTCCTTCTCTGTTTTATTCTTTGCTTTGCACCACTGTCCCTTTGCTCTCCTCAAAGTTTCATTTACTTTTCCCACTTGTTTCTAGTGGGATATTCAGTATGTCTCACACTCCTAGCCCAACTTGAATCTGTATCTTAGGAAACTCCTCCATCTTCTCTCAGATTGCAGGTTGGTAATGTGATGTTCCCTGCAATCTGCTGGAGGTTTTCACTAATCCTTTTGTTGTCATTCTTTTCCCTCTTGGTTTTCTTTCCCACTCTGTCCCCTTCTGTCTCTTACTGGATTTTTTTCCCCAGTTTATTGGCTTGCAAAAGCCAGTTGGCTGTGGCTCAATAAGGATTTTTCAGGCATTGCTTATCTCTGCCTTGATTTCCAGCAGTTACCTATGCCAAATATGCTGTGTATTTATAGAGGTTGCCTTTTCCCCACCAGTGTCTGTAGGATGAAAAAGGAGCTCAGCAAGATGCAGGTGATTTTCCTAAAGTTGTGTGCTCCGTGCAAATATGATGTGCCTGTATCCTTTCTTCTATAAACGTCTGTATAGCAAAGGTAAAAGTCAGGGAGTAGAACTAAATTCCAGAGGTGCAACTTTCTTTCTGAGGAAGGAATACGAAGCTAGTGGGTATGTTGCTTGATGGTAAATTGAGCTTATCATTTGTTTTTCCTTATTTATATGTGAGGAAATGAGGGAATAATTCTCTGTCAGACAGGAGCTAGTGAACTGGGTAATGCTGCTGTTAAAATTTAAAAGTGGTAAATACATGGGGGAGGAATTCTGGAACAAGTGATGCCAGAATAGTGGGCTTCATTTTTATAGCAGTGGAGTATTGTGAAGGACAATGATTGTTTGTCTTATTATTCTCTTGTCACTTCATGTCTTTTGTCAGGGTAATGAAAAAAATGGGCCTTTCTGAAATGATAAATGACAGCTATAAGTCATTCAAGGTGGTAGTAAATGGGCATCTAACTGAGAGCTGACTTGCCCATGTAAGATCTCTGTCCTAGGTGACAGGTTTTCAGAAGCATGGATTCTAAGATACGGATTTCTTGTGTTTGCAAATGGTTAATGTGCCAATGTGCTTCCCAGTGGACTGTGGCTGTGACCTTGAAAGTCTGCTCATGGTAATCCAACAGCTAAGAAGATGTAAGGGTCCCTCAAAAGGCTGATGTGCAAGGTTTTGGTTGCCCTTTAGATCTCCTGGCCTACGTGCAGAGGGCTGTAGCCTCATTTTTTTTCTAGTCTCATTCAAATGAACTAGTTTTTTTATCTTCCTCTTTCTGATGCCACTTCCTGATTCTCATTTCTCTAAAAATCTCACTTTGGTTCTCTGAAACAAATGAAGGCAATTAGTCTGGTCTTGTTTTACAAATTAGCTTTAGGAACAAAGGAAGGTGAATATTTTCCACTTGAATTCAGTGTTCTTGCTTCTACTTGTGTTGAAAGGTAAGTAACTTTTTAATCAATATTCAGAGTTTTGTCTGTCCAGCACTGCTTATTGTTCCCATTCCACCTCACCAACGCTGTTCTCTTCTTTCTTTTTTTTTTTAATTTCAATTGTCTTCTTCCATTTTTGACTTCTTTAATTTTTTACTGAGAATTGTCTTGTGGAAAGGTGATTTTTCTTCCCCAGTCACTGCTGCATTTTATTTCTTGTAAACTGTGTTTGGTGTGTAAACATTCATTCCTGTAAGCTGTTTTTGAGATTCAGAGCCAGCTACAGTTCAAGGGAGGCAAACTGAGGTTTAAACTCTTCTGTTCATGTTGTCTTATGTGGTGGGGCAATCCTGCATGGTGGAGTTAGAGAGGAATTGAAGTGCATAACGCCCAGTGCTGGAGCAGCTCCTTTCCAGTCGTCTGTATTTCTTGTCTGTAGGACTTTGCGATGAGCTGATGTAGCATCCTAAGGGTGAAGTGGACACTGAGGGTTTATCTAATAGGGAGTGGACACTGAGGTTTATCTAATAGGGAGGCTCTCCAAAACATCCAGTGTAATGTATAGAACTCTTTAAACAACAACACTTGCCATACAGGTTTTTTTGAATGTGCAATATCATTTACACTTTCCTAGAGCAAGCATCCATGCAGAGGCACATTGCCAATACTTAAAAGAAAAATCTTAGTGTATGGGCAGCATAATGTAGAGGCTGAGTTTTGCTTTGGTTAGAAAAGCAAATAATAAGCTGATTTGGAGTCAGCTAAAGCTTTTTTTCCTCTTGTCCTTCTAGGTGGTTCCTATTAAATTTAATAGTAAATAAAATTTCTTTGTTTTTTTAAAACAAACAAAAAAAAAGAAACAAGAATAAAATTACATTTCTTTATTGGCTGTGCATTATAAAATATAGACTATTTTGGATGAAGAGTGGATTTGACAGTAAAATTCTGACTTTCTGTTGGCCTCAGGAGATGCTGTCCTGATGATTTAAGCTAATAAAAGCTAACCTTTAGCATGCTAAAAGGAGATGAAAACAGAAAAGATTATGCCTGGAAGAATGGTTTGGTCCATGATGCTGAAGAGGGCCAGAGTCTGATGCCCGAACCTAAAGCCAGGCAGTGTGGGCAGCTCATGTTGATGCTGCTGCTGGCAGCACCTCTGTAGCAAGTTTGACAAGCAGGCAAAAAGTTCAGGTGAACCCTCTTCACTTCTGGGTGGCTTTGTCTCCGTTGGATAAAGCAAAACGAAAGCATAGAGATGTTTAAGGGACAAGAAGTACCGTCTCTGCAAGTCTCAGTGCACATCTGGAGGTGTGAGTTCCCAGTGAGTACAACCCTGACCAGCAGCAGAGCTGGGTATCCATGTGCCTGGGGTGTACCTCTCCGAGGCTCAGACTGCACTCGATGTTGGAACACATTTTGGGGATTTCTTAGCAGCCAGTGCCCACTGCTGATGGCTGAATCATTGCTTTCCTATCGCGAGCTCTGCTGCCTTTCTCCGAGGGAGCTCCAGCAGCATTCCTGCTGTCGAAGGAGGCTGACAGGTTGAGGCTTCCACAGGTCAGCCCAAGGAGATCTTTTTTAACTAAAAAAATTGAAACCTCTTTCTTTGTTTTCATGGCTCTTTGGGAAGGTGTATTCTGACAAGTTTAAGGGTGTAAATCCTCCCCCAGCAGCATGCCAGCTCCATGATAATCCTCACTGCAGTCATTGCAAATAACTCTCTCCTGCTTTTCTCTTAGGTATGCCTGTTGAAGATGCTGATATAGCCTGTGAACTGGCACTGTGCCTTTAATAGTGCTAACTTCTATGGTATAAGCCTGACAAATTTAATTTAAGGATAGTATAGTTAATAACTTCCTTATGAGTGTGCCTATTTGCAGAACTGTAAATTGTTTAGACTCTTTTGTGACATGGAGCTAGTGAAGGCCCTGATTTTAATAAAATATTTTTTGTTCAGTTCTCTCAGAACAAAATAGAATATTCTTTATTTTCTCATTAATAAGGGAAGGACTAAGATCTGGCCTTGCATTCTCAGGTAATTTTCAAAAGTAAACTAGGAACAGTCCATGGATATGTAATTTTCTATGTTTTTACTAGAAAGTGCAGGGTACTTTGCAACAGTGTCATGTTTCCACTATCTCAAGTTCAACTACAGTTAGAGTTCATGGTGTGGATTAAGTATGTCTATTTGAAGTACTTTTTTCAGATTAAAGTTATCAGATAGTATTTATAATTTGGTATATCATAGCTTTTCAAACCACAGTGTGATTATTTTTCAGGATAGTGTTTTTATTCTGTTCAATCACTGTGCTGTTTTGAGTACCAAGTTTAACACCTTAAGTTCATCTTTTAAATCTCAAGTTCAACAAAAGAATTGATGGGAAGTTTTTCTTTGGTCATTTTTGTTTTGTTTTTATGAAAGTATTTTTATTCTCTGCTAGTTACAGACTTTTGTATTTCGTGCTCACTGAGGAGGAGGGTTAATGGAGATATGCACTGCTGACTACAGGAGATGGATTGATTTTTTGAAAGCAAGTGAAAATGCTTTAAATGCTTTAGCTTTTTTTCCCTGATTTTCTGGTCTTAAATCCTGAAGGAGAAGGTAAAAAATGCTCAGCCTTAGAAAGAGTTCTCGTGCAGTGCTGCTAAGGTTTGTGTTTTGTCTCTTTTGCAGTGGTGATAAGAAGTTCAAAGATACTGAAGGAATGAGATTTGCAGCTTTTTCATGAGTAAAAGCATTAGTGAACTTAAAGTATAAAATGGGGAGAAAAGCAGCAAGCTAAAAATAAGCTAAAGCTTATTGCACTGTTAGAAGCTTTTAAAATCCTCATGCCTTCTGAATCAATGTGTATTGCATGCTTGTTTTCTTTTAAACATAAAAGTACATGTTATTAACTGTTTTTTATAAAGGCCACAATGTTAGTATGTTTATATTTTCCTAGGATGCAAGGTCCTGCAAAGTGTAGTCTTCCCTTTGTACAGCATTGTGCACTTTGTTAATACACATTTCTTCCTCTGAAATTCCATGTAACTTCATGAACTTTGACAGGACGGACTTCAGGCTGTCTTAGTATGATAGCTCTGCATAAGAGAGATGACTCCAATCAGACATCGGCCTTAATTACAGATTTGTTTAAAATTTGTTCTTTTGCTCCACTCTGAGAGATGCTAAACTGATATAAGTCAATCCCAACCTGACAAGAGTATGAATGCACAGACATAATGATTTAACTAACACAGTTTCTGGCTGAGGGGAGGAAGGGATGAGGGAGAAGCATTTTTCTTACTATCTGTTTTCCTTGTCAGGGAACTGCTGTGGCTCCAGAGGTATGTTCAGGGATGGTGGGCTCATGGGATATGTGGGCAGGTGGAGATTCCTCTGCTGTTGTAGCTGTGTAGGTTGGCTGGGATTTACAGGATGCTGAGCCTGCTTGTGCAGGCTTGGTTGTTCACCAGTTTGCTGTTGGGCAGATGGAGTTGGTGTTGGCAGGCTTGGCTGGTGCTGTGCTGCTGGTGAAATGATCCAGCATCAGGACTTGCATCAGCTGATGCTGGAATGTCATAGTCTGTGTTGAAGAGGTGGTAGGCTCTGCATCGGTGGATGGTGGTTGGCAATATAACCAGCTCCCACTGAATCATAGTCATTGGATGAACGCACAGGTGGAGAAAGACACCCATTCTATTATGTTCTTGCTGTTATTCATCATGTATACTGTGGTGGCACATAGGGACTCTTGAGGATGGCCCCTGTTAGGCTGTTCGGACTTTATAATAGAAGCTCTTGGACCACATTTTTTCATTCCTGTGATTTCATTGTCTGCATCTTTTCAAACTGCAAAAGAACACTATTCTCAAAAATGGGGATCTTGTTCTTTTATTAATATATCCGCTTCCTCAAGTGGGAGGATAATATAATAGAAGTGTAATTGTGTAGTGACAGGACAAGGGATAATGGCTTTAACTGAAAAGTGAGTATGTTTAGGTTAGACATTAGGAGGAAATCTTTTACTGTGAGGATGGCAAGGCACTGAATGTCTGTATGTAGTATGGCCTCATAAATTGTCTACCCTTGTGTTTGAGTTCCAGCTATGAAACATGCAAGAAGGAAGTTTGTATTGCTTTCTCCTAACTTACATCCCCATGAGGGTACTTGGGTGCTTCATTTTTCAGGGACTTTGACACAGCACTTTTAAATGCTTGGCATTTGGGTTTCCGTATAACAAATGCAAGCCGTAGTGCAGCAATAATGTGCCTCTGTACACATATCCATAGGCAGTTGGTGTCAATGCCAGTTTGTCTGTGATGGAGATTTGGCATATACAGACAAACGTAGTAGAAAATTGAATTGTGTTGCCTAAGGTCTCATCAGGCTCTGCTACCATTGCAAAGGTGTTACTACTCTCCAAAGAAAAGGTATTCCTTCATCCAGTGAAGAAAAGGAGTCAATGATAATCCATAGGTATTTTAGCTTAGCATATTTTCTTGCCTGAGGACAGATGGCAAAGCCAAGCATTGTGTTGATTGTGCTGTTACGCTCTGAGTCAGTTGTAATACCTATGATGGCATAATTTTCTAGAAAAAATTTCAGTATCCTTTGAGTGCTGAACCACAGTATAAGAAGACAGAACGATTTGAGTAAAATAATTCCTGAGAAAAAGGCTCAAACTTTGTGACAAAGCTTCCGAAGTTTGATTAATTTCTGGTAATTCACAGATGCAAATCTTTGATGCAGACCATAGGGTCTACTAGAATGTCTTTTCAGATGATTCTGGAAACCCTGAATTTTCTGGTCTAGAGTTGCCTATGTGGAGACACTGACCCAGTGTCATAAAATTTGAGGAGTCCTGAGTCTGTTAGGTGAAAAGGCAGACAGAGACATTCTGATAAACTGTCTTCTGTCTTTTTCCCCAATGCAGAGTCTCCTGCTGTAACTCATTTTGTAAGTTTTGTTATGGACCTCATGGGCTGAAACTAAATTTTTAAACCATTACCATTTCATGAGAATGAAAACCTCTGTGTTTCTAGTTCTGTTCCAACTTCACCACTGCAGTCCACAAGGTTAAAACTTAAAGCCATCTGGTCTTAGAGGAATGGGAAATATTTTTGTACTAGCTCAAACACTAAAGCAGGAAAAAGCAGATATCATAGTTTCCAAAATCTGCAATTCTCTTTCCTAATATAATGATCAAGTTTTCTCTGACGCAGATAACCTTTTCCAAATGCTCAACGCTTTTGAACTTTCTGATTACGTACAGGCCAAAAAACAAGTTCCCTGAAACTGGACAAGATTTTGTGTTTTCTATTTTTTTACCCTTCATTTAAAGAATATAATGGGCTTCTATAATTGTGGAGTTGCCCAAATACAACTGCATGAATGTCTTCATTTTAAGGCAAATTCCTTTATCGTACAATATAGCGAACCCAGGATTTCATTTACTGCGTGAGCTTCCATGTTTAAAACAACATTCTGGACTGATAAACCAGGACAGACGCTTGAAGATATTCCTTTTTGTTGTATGTTTTCATCTTCTGAACTTGTTTTGAAATGTATCTTTTCTGTCTGTAGATCCAGTGAGTTGTCTTCCCTTTGCAGTGGTCTGGTTTTACATCACTGGGAGCAGGTTGACACTGATGTAACTGAATAATGAATCACTGTCTTCCTGCTGCCACGTGTTTTAAAGTGAATGAGTGTGTCAGAAGGATGGAAATATTTTACCTTGTAGCTGAAGATGATTAAACAAGATTGTGTTGGATGGTGGTAACTAGAAAACTATAAGATGTATTTTATTTAACTTGGTGTTAGGAGGTAAAATTTCTAAGAAGTAACATAGCTCTTGGCTTGGGTCTCACATGCAGTCTTTGACTTCATGTAATGAATGTAGCAGTGATGGATGTCTCATTGAGTTACTGGTAAGCCACTAAGAGTAGGATTTTTCAAGCATGAGCTTTCTCATCCACCAGTTAAACATGTAAGGGAATTCTCTTGTTCCTCACTGTAGTCAACAGAAATATTGAGCACCTCTTTAGGTCAAAGGATGCCAGCATGGGTGAGACGATTTGCTTAATAGCTCAAGTTCGACCATAGAAAACCCAGCCCACATCTGTAATCCAGGAGAAAAGTTGCACACAACAGATGGCAAAACTTCTTAAACTAAGCACGTACTTGAGTGTTTTGCTGACTGGTAAATTTGCTTTTTGTCTGAAGTCGTTAGGAGTTTATTTTTACATGAAGCATTATCAGTCAAAATTGTGTTCCTATCTCTACTTCATTCCTATGGAAAGATAATTAAGATTGAAGGAGTTTGGAAAAGAATCCTTCCCTTTGGCCTGAAGTGGCTGCCAATTCTGTAACATCCCACCATGGCACACCAAATAGTATTCCAGGTGTCAGGAGAGGAAGTTTTCATTTGCTGTCCTAATCTTTTCCCTTTGCTGTTCATGGAAGTAGGATAGTCATCTGAAAGCAGTATTGGCACAGAGCTGTCAAATGCCATGTGCTTCCTCTAAGGCTGAGGTGGGTGTCTCTTTGTTAACACTCCCCTATGCATGCTGGGCACATCTGTGTGGTGCTGTGCTTGAGGCTCTTTGCCTCCCTGTCCACTGGAGGAACTGGAGGGGTTTAGGTGGGTTTAGGTGGGTTCGTGATCTGAAGGGGTCCTGCCCTGCATGAGAACAGCTCTCAGCACCAAGGCTTCTGCCTTCCCCAGACAATGGCACAGTCTCATGGATCAGGCAAGGCATTCCCAAGAGGTCTGCTAAAATTAATCCTAGTCAGACCATTTAGTATACCAACCAGCTTTATTCTTTCATTTGGAATTTTCACTTTTTAGTTTTGTATATGTATAGTGATGTTGCATCATGAAGTAAGAAGGGTATTTGCTGTCAAGCTTAACAAAACTGAATTGCTGTGTTAGGAACAATGGGCTGTATTACCCACTGGTGGAGCAAATATTGCACCTAGGAGGCAGTGGTTGAGATTCATCCCTCTGTCTTTCTCAAATGTTTGTGTCTGTAACAAGAGGGGAAAAATACTGCTTTGGTTATAATTGTATCAAAAAACAAACAATGCTCATGCATTAGCATCCAAATTAAAATAAACAATCTGTAGATATCAAGGATAGATCTTCTACAGTCAGTTTGGAAAGTTGGTTCATTTATTACCAAGTGTTTAGTGGGAACAACAAGCTGGTGATAAAATTCTTTTGGAGTTTGGAATTTATCTTAAGACAGAATGCAAATGTTTGAACTTTTTTTGGTTTTGGTCTCCATTGTTTCTGCAATCTCTGAGGGCAGTTCCCTTTAATTTTGAAGCCCAGTTCATAAGTACCAAGAGCAAAAGGACTAAATGTCATTTAAAAGTAATGTAGCAATACTTGCCAACAGCACAGCTTTAGCAGATCCTGAGAGAGGAATGTGGGAGCAGTCATAGCCTTAGAAAAACAACAATAAGCTTTAGCAACTGGAGAATCTGCAAAAATATTTGAGCGCTACGCATGATGACTTCTTGCTATGTTGAGTTTTTGCTCTCATGATTTTTTGGGACTTGGACTTGTTTTTTTTCTTGGAGAAACCTCACAGAAGACTTTAAAAAATCGATAGAAATATTTATTTAAGAGCTGCCTAAAGACCACTCCCTTGCTAGAGTTACAATTTTTTTCCCTTTTCCTGGCTGTTTTATCTATCTTAATGTAACTTTGTTCACAGAACAGAATTTTGTGCCAAATTCTCGTATCATGTATTATTATAATGGTGTGGTGCATTTTTTTGCTCGAAGTAGTAGATGAATTAACCTCTCTTCACAAGAGGGCATCAGAGTTAAGGAGGTCATGCCTTCAACATGCTGCCATGAACAGTTAAGAATGTGGGAGGAGCTGATATTTCCACTGCAGGAATTTGTCCTATTCTCATAGAATTAATAGTTTATCAGTGAAAAGATTTCACAGCTTTGAGATTCAGTATTGGAGTAGGATTATTAGTATTTATTTGCTCATAGTTTTCCATATGTTTTTAAGCAATCACAGAACTGTCACCTATACCTTACCTAGAGAGTGAGCACCCAGATCTTCCTACAGGGAATGTTCTTTCTCACCCCAGTGAAGAGGAGGAGGCAAGTAGATGGGTGAATTCCTTCATTTGCATTGCATTCTGGAAGGCTTTTGATTTCCCAGCACTGAA
The DNA here is from genome assembly GCF_047495875.1 of Pithys albifrons albifrons. Lineage (NCBI taxonomy): Eukaryota > Metazoa > Chordata > Aves > Passeriformes > Thamnophilidae > Pithys > Pithys albifrons. The sequence goes on from NC_092458.1 coordinate 11,904,175, forward strand.
TGACTTCATGCCTTTACAAATAAGGCTCTGAGGTCTTCCATCATTCACATCATCACAGTTGGGAGTTGAAGAGAAGTATTTTCCTTTTCTTGCAATAAACCAATTTAGTTCATGTTTTGTGTTAGTAGTGCTATAGCAGGTCATAAAAATAAGCCTGTGTGGTTTGATAATATTCAGAAATAATTTCAGAAAACAAAACTGTATGATTAAAATTTCAATTTTGATGTATAGAGCTCCTGGCTTCTCAAGCACATGTGGTGCTTCTTCTGTCCTGGTGTTAAGTTTCAGGTGAAAAGGATTCAGAGTTGTCGTGATGATAGAAGTTAGGTTCACTGATTTTTATGTGATGTTTTCAATTTTATTACCATTAACCTTATTAGAGTCTCAGTAAGGAAGAACATTGCAGAAATGCTGAGTAAGGCACAGTAGGCTACAATTGTTTTTTCATACTATGAAAAATAAAATGCAGTAGCAGTGGAAATCAACCCAAATATTTTCTGTGGTATAAAATTTCCATGTTCTGTGAGCATTCCTTAATTAGAAGCTAATGTTAATATTCTGCCTTAAGTAGGAGGAGAAAGAGATGAACAGTAGTTTGGTTGGATAGTCGTTAGCTGAAGTAAAATGGAGTGGAAAATGCTCAGCATTAACTGACAGGAAAATGACAAGTACCTCTTTTGCTGACACAACTAAACTCTAAAGAAAATCCTTATGCTGGCTGAACTTCCTGCTCTACTCAGTTTACACAGAGCCTCTTAGTGTTTTATTATGGAGGGGAGAATATCTCTTCTGCTATGGCTTCTTAAGGAGTAATGGGATCACCTGCAGTTCTGCCAAAGAGTGGGGGAATAGCTCCTTTCCTTTGGAAAGATCATTTTCTCTGGACTAAAAGGAAAAGATTAAATAGGCTGCAGCAGCTTAGGCTGCTCAAAGTAGGAAAATAAATCTGGTAGATCATAGGTCGCCCTCTTTCATTTGCCTTTCCAAAGCTGAGAAAAATGTCAACCTGTTTTCTTGTCCCAGGAGAATAGGAGAGTGGGGCTTGGAGACAGTGGGGTCTCCTCTTAGGAACTGGGAAACTGCAACCATCAGGGAACTCATTGTGTCAGAACAAGTCCTTCATGGTTTGTTTTGTTTTGTTTTTGTTCTGGAATCAGAAGAATTGTGCAGGAGTGAAGATAGAAAAAAATATATATACTGAGCTGACAAATCTGGTTTAAAATGTCCAAAGAAGACAGCACTGTTACCATACTCTTGCAGAGCTAAGGACTGACAACAGACGAATTTGTTGCAAGTCAAATACAACAGGGTGGCCAAAGGAAAAATGCCCTTTGTATTTTCAGAGATTTACTGGTTTGGCTGTCATCAAACAGGACACGTCATCTTGTGCGTAACTGCTTGGATGTAATGTCCCACTGAGTGTGGTGTGGGTTGGCCAGTAGGTAAAAGAAGTACTTAACTACTGTCTAAATAATACCAGTAGCTTCAACTGTCTTTGTTAACTGGAGTGTACAATTTCCTATATAGTATCAGAGCAGCTATCCCAGTGTCTGCTCTGTAGGAAAGCAGCATCAGATGATAACAAATGTATAAATCAATTTGACAGGCTGTGCATTAAATCTTCTGTCATTGGACCTTAATCTAGCTGAGGCTGCTTTTAAGAGTAGTGTGACCCTGTCAGTAGGACTGAGAGTACCTTGGAAAGACGATCCTAATATGGGTAAAAATGTTAATTACTGTATAATACTGATGTTAATGATAAATGTTGATTATTTTTTGTTGTTAAAACTGCAGAGTATACACACAAGTTAACTCTTACATAAATATTTCACATAGCTTGGGCAGGAAGAATAAACCATAAAATGTAGCATTACCTTTTTTGTGCAAGTTTGAAGAATTGACCTGTTCAGTCACAGACCAACATCTCTTTTTTCATTTGCATCTTGAAGGGGAGGCAATAGGCTGCACTGGTCTAGCACAACCATGAAAACAGAAGTAAACCAAGGATATGCTTCTCTCCCTCCTGGCTTTTCTCTTGACAGAACAGCTTTATGTCTTCTCTTGCTTAGGGTATGTTGCAGAGCATGAGTAATTTTCTTAGGGATACCTCAGTGCCATGACTGCAGGTGCTGCCTTTCTGCCTCCTGCTCTGGTTTCCTGGGCTATGTCTAACAGCCATGTGAACCATGCCAGAGGGAATCCTCTGGTGCTGGGATTTGATCATCTGTGCTGTCAGTGTGTAGTTACCATAGGCCGGCAGTTGTTTTTGATGGATCATTTGGATGTGGTTGCTCTGCAGGGGAAGATGGTTTAATAGTGTGGATTAAGGCTGTTCCCTGCCAGCTGGGTCACTGCCAATGCACTAGTCCAGCTACGTGTGGTTTGCAAATATACATTTTAGCTTTTGGTTATGGGTTGTGGTTTTCCCCATCCTAAACTGAAATCATATGACAACACAGCTCTTCAGCCTGAGGGAGAGAACCTCTTGGTCGACTGTGTCAGTATTTATCAGCCATGGTACCGGGAGCATCACAGGGCTGCTGAAGCTTAGCAAGGTGGCAGAGCTAAAGTAGCTAACCATATATGCACTCTTTGACTGGAAAAACACTTCACAAATGCATTCATTTTGTCCTTCATCATGTTCATAAGACAGCACATAGTGTCTTTTCTTAGCTACAAGTTTACAGTGCTAAGGCAGAGAGTAATTGCTTTGCTGTTGATGCGTTGTCTTTTGTTCAGCTGCATACAAGCTCCTTGACTGTGGAGATTTGTGTCTTTCCCCGTGTGTGTGTAGCTTCTGGAGGTTGCAGCTGTGCTAGCAGTCCAAGGTCACATCTTGACTCCTTCATGTGGGTTCTGGGCATGGTTTGGCCACACACCAACATCCTCCCAGCAAAGAAATCCAGGTGGGTGATCATATGGAAGCATAGGTAAGACCCTGCAGCTTCTCCATCAGCACTGTCTGAGCGGGACGGGCACCATGGTGTGTCCCTCTAATTGTAGGGACAGTCTTGAGAGTCACATACTTTTTGATATTTATAAAATACAAACATCTGTCATTGATGTACGTGAAGCTATGCTTGCTCTCCAGTCAGGGCTGGCATCTCTGTGACCACTGCAATCAACCCTGTGACCAAAGCCAACTTCTCTGGGGCTCTACAACCTCCTTTGGGGACAGTGGGGTCTGTCTCCACAAGCACTTAGAAGACTTCATAAAAATCTTCAGAACATAGTGTCATACAAACAAGAACAGTCAGGAATATTCACTATCACAGCAGAACTGGCAAGGTGAGGTAGCTCTTAACCCACTGGAAAACACTCCAACTTAATAAAAGGCCATGAACTGTATCACACGGGGTTTTCTTTATGCTCAGGTGCTGTTGGTACCTGGTTCCTTTGTATGGAAACTTTTAAAATATATAGCAGATTAAAACAGGTAATAACTTGTTACAGTGTGTTACAAGTTTCAGTAGGTGTGTGTGTGTGGGGTGATATTTTGTTGGGGTTTTTTTTATTTGTTTCAGTTTTGTTTGCTAAGGCATCAGCAGGGCACAGTGGAAATTTTCTAGGCTGCCCAAGCACACCTAGAGGCATACCGTAACTCAGCCTAGGTGGGAAATGAAGGGGCACAGGAGAAAGCTACAAGGTCTTCATCCTTGTAGCCTTTTTTCCCTGCTTCTGAACCTGGAATAACTGAGTGTTCTCATTCTGTTATTACTATTTTGTTAGTGTATGGTACTTTTCTTTTAAACTACCAATGTGTGCAAACCCATATCTGTAATGCAAACATACACATATCTGTTTCTATGTTTTATGTTGATATCCTTGCAGTTTCTGCCAGGCTGCAGCTGTATCTGTGTGCTGCACTGTTTCCCCTGGGTTGTTTTACTGGTGAAGCAGACTCCAAGATTTAGAAAACAGGTCTAAATCCAACACAGCTCAAAACCCACAAGATGACTTAGATGAATGTTTCTTGGCTTGTGGAGTTTGAAAATCTATGGTGGCTGTCAGCAGAGCTGATAAATTCTCCATCCTTGGCTTTAGATAGTAACACAGTACTCTTGGCAAGGTAAATGTCTGCTGTTTGGAGTCTATCTTCTATCCAGAAGGTATCTCTTTATACAGGAGATACCTTCTAAACAAAGAAAATTCTGTGAGGTGTGTAATGTGCCTGAGAGTGAAGCAGCAGATTCTGACTGTGTTTACATGAGGACGAGTGCTAAGTGATTTAATAGCCTTATTAATTCAAACTGTAATGTGCAAATCTGTCGGTAAGGTCAGTGGGAAACAAACAGTGTAATTTCTTACATTCAAAATGTGGATCCTCAATTATGAAACAAGATACTCAAATAAAAACATGAGGTAACATCCTGATTAATAATGTTTTCAGCAGCGGCAGTGTACTACAAACTGACCTTTCAAGTATTTTGTTAACAGAAAAAAGTCCTGTATTTATTTCAAGCGTGATTGCACTGCTTTTATGCCAGCATAATGTAAATCTAAGCAGCTGTCGGTACACAGATCTGTAGACTAGCAAAGGCTTTTTTTGCATCGTGTTTTCATAAGGGAAAACAGATTTTTATTTTATATACATATATATATTTAATATTAGGCATTACAAAGGCAAACTATGGTGTTGTTTAGAACAAGGGTTACATTATACAGCAAAATAGTTGTCTGCTGAGAGGCTGTGGTATTTGATGACAGAAGTGTTAGGGAGCAGGACAGTCATCCCTCGGGGCACAGCCTGGCCAGCAGGATGTAACTTGGACTGCCATTCTCTAGAGTTGCCTCAAATAATTCATCACAGGTGGATAAAAAGAGGACACAGTTTAGAAAGCTTGATTATCTTTAAAATCATACTGCTTCTGAAATACTGTATGTGCTATAATGCAGAAGAGGTATTAAGCAGAAGATAAATGACAATCCTTTTCCCTCCTCATCCCTCTGATTTATTGTTATATTCTTTTGTGATGTTAATAGCTTTTTAGTTTGTCTTTTGCCTTTGTATTGTACAGCAGTTGTTTTCCTTTTGTGGTAGTACTGCAGAGCTGAAGGGCAGGAGGGGGAGTAGTTACCACAAGGCAATGAGACTAGAGAAAAACAGGTTAGAAACTTAAACTGGTACCAGCTGAGGCTGACTGCCTTCAGGACTTTCCCCTTAGCTCATGGCTGAGTCCCAGCATTAGAGCTGAGTGCTTTTAGGGGGAAGGACACTGACCTGAAGGCTGTGGCTTCAGACCCACCTCTATTAGTTCTCCCCTGGAGAGGAGCCCTGTGTCTCTTGCAGGACAGAGACAGTGTGGTGGGAGGGATGGCTCATTCCTGAGTTCAGTAACACCACATCTTAGTTTTATTGCAAAAGGCAAGGCAAACTTAAATTGATTGTGTGAAGTGATACGATTGAAATGATTACCTAGTCTGGAATGTACCCCTGCTCTCTTCTCCTGTGACATAAATGAGCTGGGTCAGTGCCTCTTCCCTTTTATTTCTACGCCCTCCTGTCCTCTTTCTCTCCTAAGTTTCTGAGAAAGTTTTTGTCTGGGTCATCTAAAGTTTATGGTTCAGCTTGTGCAGTCTAAAATGCTTCTTATCCTCTCATCCATGCTGCAGTGAAAAAACAAGTAGGCACATTTTATAAAGATACCTTCATCAGGAGACATGATGGATGGCTCTTTGAAATTACTTCTGGATGTACCAAAAGAATTGAAAATAAATGAGAACTTGAGGTAGTGCAGTCACACTTGAATAGTTGGCATTTTAGTCTTTTGACTTTGAGTTTAAGGTATAAATACAGGATTTTACTCCTCTTTTTGCTGTGTGTCTAATAGTTTAAAATAACTAATCCAAACAGAACTTGTTGATTCTCATCAGGTGCAATGGTAGGAAACTATATTTAAAAAAAAAGACAACCTAAGACTTTCTAGGTTGATAGAATACTGAGTTGGAATACTGTATAATAAACTCACAGCTAGACATTTCAGATATTAGAAATTAATATTTTAATGTGCTTTTAAAGGCTGCATATTGTTTTAGTCTGTGTTTTTCTGCACATTCATAGAAGACTATATGGGAAGGAAAGAGTGAAATTAATTTCCAGAGAGAAGTGTTTCAGGATACTGGGCATTTTTCCACTGAACATCTCTGTGGAAATCTGGAAAAAATGTTATTTCAGTTCTCTACAAGAAAATAACACTCTTAACTGCACTTCTCTTTCCCACCATCAATAAATTTGAGAAAATTCTTTTGTAATTATTAACAAGTAGAAAGAAATTGAGCTTTTTTTTGGAAAACAGCTTAGGAGATTATTTGCTTTTAAACAGAATACTCTTGAAAAGTGTGAACCATGGATGGTATTTGTACTATTGTCCTCTGCTTTGCTTTCAGATAGAGAGCAGTTTTAGCTTTTGGAAAAGATGAAGGAGGAGGAGAGTATTAACTATGTAATTGCAATCTGTGGATGCTCTTTGCATTTCTGTCTTGCATGCTGCTTTGTGTAGTTCCCTGTAGCCTGAATTTCTCCTGTACAGGACAGTCTGGCAATAGCCAAGGCCCTTATGGACTTGAAAGAGTTTTGACTCTTCCTGTTGTAGGCTAATGATAGTTTTTTGAATGAAGACAGAAAAGACAAGGAAGTTTAAGGCATTATTAATTTATATTGGTTTACAATATTTCCTATTAGTTACATAATGCCACCATGTGTCACAACTCATGATGAGTATGTTATTACTTCATCTGGCATTTCATTCTCTGTACTACTGTTCATTTTTGTGAGTTTTCACATCCTCAGTAACAGAATTCATTGGAGCAATTTGCAGGATCAGTTTTTGTACTGCTGGAAATCATTCTTTTGGAGGTTGGCACCAAGTTAGTTGAAAGCCAGTAGTAGTAATAATTGAAAACTGTGCCTGACTGTTGTTTGTTTTGTAATAGCACAGCGTGTAGCAGTTCCTAGGGGATAAGACTCTTGCAGCAGCCGAAGAATGCAGCCTGTGATCTCTTTCTTCCCAGGGATGCTCCACCCATCGCTATAAATGGCAATTGGACCTTGGGGAATTACAGCAGGCAAGGAGCAAAGCAATGGCAGGTTCTTCTGCAGATGACATTTTCACCACTGGACATGAAATTAATAAAATTATCTATAGCCTTGAGCTGTTTTCCAAGGACTGCAAGGTCTGCAACTTTGTGTGGAACATGGTCTGGACTCTGTAAGGATGGGTAGGTGCAGCGAAGGCAGTGGTAGTCTGACTTCTCTTAGAGGACTGTGGGAGAGGCTGCAGCTGAACAAATGGTTGGCCTTGGGAAACTTGTTGACAAGTTTGCCACAAAATGTCATGTTTTATCAAGCAGCTGTGGAGATGGCCACAGATAAGTGTCTTCATCATGTATCTGCTGCCTTACTAGCAAAGGTCAGAACTTTGAGGCAACTTGGCGGTGCTCAGCAGCCAGGGAAAATGGTACTTAAGGGAGGAATTCAGTTCATTCACTGTGTTTGCTGTTTAGCCACAGTGTAGACGTACATCCCTGGCCACCATGCACTTTCTCCCTGCATGGGAGAAAGTGGGGAAAAAGGTATTTCTGGAGTTTCATTCTTATCTCTTTAAACCAAACAAAATTAATTGCTTCCCAAAAGTTCCCATTTCTCACCGCAGTTTGGAAGTGGTACTTAAAATGTCTGGTTAGATAGAGATGGTAGCATTTCCGAAGCAATCCCACTGTAGGTCTGGTCTGCCCTACAGCTGATGTGTCAGAAGTTGGTATGTCCATAATTAGCCTTCACTTTTGTCATTATTGGCTTTAATTTCTCTATCAAATGGAAGGGTGAAATTTCAAAAGTCTAAGGGATTCCTCAAGGATAATCCAGCTCATTCTGTAATGAATTATGTGTGGATAATAATAATGATAAAACTAATAACACCAGTTATTGGTTAATTCTGTGCTGTGTGAAAAGTCAGAGAGGAAAAGCATGTTTAATGTTTATTCAGTGGAGGGTTTGAATGGACAAGTGTAAGGGAAGTAGCCTTCTGTGGAATAATAAACACCAAGTTACACATTTAACAGTTGCTTCGTTCTTTATTATTCCCTCAGTTTCCATCTGCAAGCATTATTGGCTAGTTGTATCCATCTTTACCAAAACATCTCTTGTATGCAGTGTATATAATTTATTCAGCCAGGTTCATGTGTTTCATCAGTTCTCAGTCCTGTGACATACCAAATGCTTCTGTATGACCCAGAGCTCTATTAGGAGGAAATGCAACTGGCGTTGTGTGGATAACTGGGAGTTCAAGTGCAGGAGTTTGGACAGGGGTGAGAGCAGTCAGGACACATTACCCTGGGTATCTGCCACCAGCAAATGTGTGCTGGCTCCCTCCTGTCACAGCCCATTTACCCCTGGGGAAGGGGCAGCTCAGGGAGCTGCCAGTGATTTTGCTAAGCTGCATGCTTAAAAGGAGGAACTACTTGGATCCTGAGAAAAGCAGAATGACGAAAATGTCTTTAAAATCATGAGATGGAATTAAAAAATATGTTAGAGAGCATACCTTCATGCTTCTCTCTGCAACAGCTGGAGTTTTATGTATTCCTTACGTAAATGCATACAATGAGATGTGCCTAGACTGTCACATACCTCCTGGAGATAAAGCATTAAAGCAAATACCAGATACCACAAAGTTAACTTGTAAAAATGCCATGAAAGTGTTGCAAATGCCTTTATAATCAACATCTTCTTTTAGAAATGTACCCAATTGTCAGCTTGGCCCCTGGAAGTCATTCTTGTAGCTGAGGATATTTATTCTGTTCCGTTTTTTGTATGGGATGCAGCTGTTGAATTCTTCAGACCTGAGTAAAGGCTCTTAAAGAGCTTTATTTATATCTTTTTTTTTCTGTCCTCCTCTGCTTCTGAACAAGTAGCAGCAACTTCAGCTATTGAAAGTGGTCATACTGCAACTAAGCTATTGAAGTCCTGCAGCTTTGCCAGAGTGACTTCTCTGAAGAGCTGAACTCTTATGTGAGTAGGTCTATGTAATTGTATTAAAGTGAATGTAACTTCTCAAGGAGGTTGGCATTTGGTAGACTCTCCCCCTAAGTGTAGGAGCTTCTGTAGGGGATCCCTGGGGATCTGGAGGGAAAAGAACACATCTAAGGTGATCAACTAAAATGCATCCAGAAACTGTTAGAAGCAGGTTGCAATGACACTTGTGTGTAATCCCTCGTTTCAAAATACAGACTTATGACTTGAGTTTCCCTAGAATATTCTTTGTAATTATTAATGATCTCTATCAAATAATCTTATTTAGGTCATTGAAAGGCATAAAGAAGGTAAGAAGTCTTTTAAGCCCATAAACCTCAAAATTAATCTGCTCTTTAGGGCTGTATATTACTGGAAATCTTTGATAGCAAGCTGAAATGCTGTGATATATTGATGTTTGTAGAGTTTGATAAAAGTGCAAAAGCAATATGTAGTGCTGCTATGTGTCTGTGGGATGGGGAGCTCTTTTTATGGCATCAGTGTGATGTCGAGCAGCAAACAACCTGGCAAGAAATTGTTGGTTTTACAAGGACATTGCAGTGAAAGCTGACTTCCTGTGTCTGCATGCCTTTTTTTAGCAAGAATTTCATACTGGCTCTTAAACCCCACACTCTTAGTTCCTTCTCTTTTCACTAAAGCACTTTGCTCAATCAATAATGAAAAGGTTTATGTGGATCTTTCAGCTGACTAATGTATATTTTAATTATAGTATTAATAATGTCGATATGGGGAGGTGAACAGCTACTGTGGCACTTAACAGAGACAGATTAAAATAATTGGATTGGGGATGTCTGCTAGTTTGCCATTAAAAAATTTAAATAGGAGCAGAGAGCATTTGGCAGTCATCAGCCAAAGCATACAGGAGATGAGGGGAGAAGAAATAGAAGAGGGGGTAAAAAGAGGACACTGGAAAGCTCTCATGCTCTTCATTCATCTAAAAATAGGTTGCCAGTCTGCCTCGCAGTTTGTTTATATTTGTTTTTCCTTTGGAGACTGTGGATAGAGAGACATGTCTTTTCAAATGCTTTGGGAATAGGACCTGTGCTCTTTAAGCTTTTAGTTTCAGGGGCAGGACTTGGAGTCTTGGTAGAACATTTGGGGAGCTGCTACAAGCTTCTCCCTGGCCATGCTGCTGCCTCTGAGGGCAGGATAAGATCCTCACTGCACCCTCTTCTCACTGAAGACTCTTAAAATCTAGTGCAGCATTTTCCAAAATATCATTTGAATCCATAGTTCTGTTCTGCAGGTGAGAAATCTAAACACTCCCAAACCCCGGAGTTTGTCCTTGTGATTCAAGGCCCAGTGAGGTGTGGGCTGTACCTAATGTTGCTTGTCACACCTGAATTTTGAAACTACAATAAAGATTAAATCTGCTCAGTGGCTTTATAAAAGCAAAGCTGTAAAGTGGGGTAATACAATGACTCAGGATATGTTTGACAGCCTTTAAATTTTTTGAGAAAAGGTAGATAGAATATATTGTTCTTGGAGATAACAGCAACTGCACCAGGACATCTGAGCAAACTCAGCTTTGGTTCCTCCAGCATTGCCTTTCTACTTTCCATCAGCTTACCAAAGTCTTTGCAACTCCTTCGGATGTTTTCCTTTTCTGGAAACAGGAATGATGCTGCATGTTCTCTCCTCATCTGTCTCAATATATGGGCTTTTATGAAAGTCCAATATGACTTTTCAGAGTGCTTACATCATCTCTTTTGGAGTCATCAGTTTCTGGTGATGGATAAAAATTATGAGATAAAAACCCCCTTGTTAAACACATTTAATTGGTTTTTATTTGCTTTCTGCATTTTAGAGATTGTGAGGCACAAGCAGACAGTCTTTGGAGCAGATGGGTGTTTTATGGTTACTGGACCTGATAGCTCAGATATAATTAAAGTGCCTTTTTTGCATATGCAACTTGCAACCTCTTCTGTATTTTCACAGGTCTTAGGATCATGTGGAGCATAAATTTAATAGAGATTGTACTCTTACTTACTTTAATATTTATTTTGAGTGAGCTGTTTCAGCTGAGCCTAATGCATATAACCTTGTATGACTGTGGTTTCTGACTCTGTCTCTCAGGCTCCCCAGTAGAGTTCAAAAAGAATGCAGGAAAGTCTAAACTAGTAAGTGCTTTTCAATTACTTTTCATGGAAATGCAAAGATCAAATGTGTTGTTATTCAAAATAGCTTTGCCATGTCTCCTGGAAGCTATTCTGTAGGGTTTTTATACCATAGGTTCTTTTAATGAGCCTAAAGAGGCTTTGGTGGTGCAGTGCCATCCCTGGAGCTGAAGGAAGGATTTGGTCACAGGAACTTCTGCTGGCAAGGGGAAAGACAGCCAGGCATGCAAAGTTCTTTGACTCGCAGGTCCTGTAAGGCCCACCAGCATTTTGTGGACTGAAAACATCTTTCTTAGCTACAAACTTTTCTTAACTTTTTGACCAAGTCATTATTTTTTTCACACAGACATGTATGTTAAGACAAAATACTGGTTGGGGTTTTTTCCACTGAAAAAAAAAATTGAGATTTTAGGTCAATTTTGCTTCTGTAGCTGTTTTTGACAGTCCACGACACATTTGTGTCTAGAATTGGTCATTGATGTAACAAGAGAGTAGACCAAGGAATTCTCAGCTGCCTGCTAATTTGGTTCTCCTAATCCTGTGCCTCTCCAGAGGGAGAATGAGTCTTTGGAATTTTGCATAATTGAGAAACAAATAAAGAGTCCCTTATTACTTATTTGTGGCTGACAAAGTTACAATGTTAGCTGCCCTTAACCAATTTCTCAGTGAGAGTTTAGGCCAGCTCAATTCAAAGTTTGAAGATGACTATTTTTGAGTGCTCTGGGAAGAAACAAGTCCAAAATAGACAACTGAAGTTAATTTTCTTCCTTTTTGTTACTGATAGGGTATATTTGGTATAATGTCTCCATAAACTGTGAACTCTTTTTGTTATAGCATATTTTTAAATATAAAGCCGTGCATTACTGAAAAAAAGTAGTTTGAATAGGGGGAAAAAGTCCCTAGATTTACTGGTAGCTAATAGAAATTATATACTAATAATTTCAACCCAAATGTCATGGGTTGTGGGGTTTTTTTGCAGAAAACACTGTTAGTTGCTGAATAACAAGAACCCTGGTTCAAAGCAGAATTCAATTTATGAGAAGGAAACTGTCAACGTGTATTTCCAATAAGTATGAATTGGAATCGGTAGTTCCAGTGTTGTTCTTTTTTTTTTTTATCTAAGGTAAAGAACAAAAATCTTTTCTGGAGCTCATAAATAAAACAGGGACAGGCTGGTTGGATACTTCACAACTATTCTATTTTGTATTTCTGCAGGCCAACAAGAAAATTTGGTGATTTTTAGGTAGTTTGCTGTGCAGAGCCTGGAAATGGCAGTTCCTTCATCACATGATTTGAGTGGATTCATGAAAGAGCACAGCCTCATTTCCAGTTATACAAATAGCAAAGTTTTTCTCATTAGAAGACACTCAAAAAATACTGGCATGAGGGATATATGGGATGAAGAAACTTATTTTTGAAGAAAGGTTGCATATGTAGAGCATAATTACAAAATGACTAGCAGAGCATTGATCTCTGTCTGTAGCATCTTGACAATCAGTATTCAGCCATCTCTGCAGATAAGACAGGTGTTCTGCCTTAGAAACCTTGTGTGATGTGATGCATAGTGTGCAACACACTGGCTGGCCTTAGCACCTCTCAGCCCTGTGCAGTGGTGTGGAAAGAGACTAGAAATGGAGGTGAGAAACTGTGTGATTTGAGGATTTGATCCCTGCTCTAAGAGGCACTGAAAATGCTGAGGGCCCTGCTTTGATTTCCCTGGGCTTTCATCAGTCTCCAAAACATCTGAGATCTGATGTCCTGACTTTGGTGCTGCCAGGAACCATGCTGATGGCCGATATGTCAAGCCAGAAAGGGCTGCATACATTTCAGAGCCGTGAGCGGGGGCTCTTACACCCCAGCAAGTAGGAGGCTCTTCAGCCTGGTGATTTAGAGATGGATGAAGCATCTAGATAATAGGAATTTCAAAAGAAGAAATAAAAAAATTGCAACAGCATAATCTTACTTTCCATTGCCATGAACTCTAGCCCATGGTTTCTCCTGTTCTGTGAGCAATCTGACAAAGCACAAACTTGTACCAGCCGACAAACAAACTTGTCACTCTGAAGAATGACTTAATGAAGTGCCACACAGGGCAGAGCTGCCATCAAAATAATTGGTGATTCACTGTTTGCTTTTCACAAATTTCCTACACTCCCTGCCCACGCACTGTAGATGACAGTGTTCTGTATGGGGACTACGAACGTGACAGACATGATTTATGAAGCAGTGCCTTTATCAGGGACTTTTTTTCCCTAGCAAACTGTGTAAAATGCTCATTCTCTGTATTGTTGTTGTCAAAATTGTGTTACAAATATAGCTGGCCTGCCTGCTTGAATAAGTTTTCAAAGGTGTTTTAAAAAGCTCTGAACTAACTGTGTGAGAAGGTCAGGCAGAAGCCAGTGAGTGCTCCTCTGTCCTCCAAGGTGCCATGGCAGTTGCATCCAGCACTCTTTCAGCTGCTCCTGAGAGAGGGAGAGTTTGGGCAGTTGTTTCTGAGCTTGCACAACCTCAACTTGAAGGCCCATCCTCACCGCTTCTGCCGCTGTCTCAGGACATCTCTGGAGTAAGAAGGAGAGAACCCAGTCACAACTTGTCTGTGCGACTGGGCTTTTCCATGGGCCAGGCTCTGAGCTCACTTCAAAGTAAAGAAAGGAAAAGGCAGTATTTCCTCTTTAAGATTCATGATGTCTGGCAGCAAAAGGTGTCTTGGGAGTCGCAGCTCCTCCAGATGGGCTCACTCTCAGCTGCTTACTACGCAACTTCAGGTCAACGACATTATTCTTAACTTAGTACTATTTTACAAAATGGCATAGCTGGATCTGGGTCCTTAATCTAAGTCTGGTGTGATCAAATACGAAAGGACACTGAAGACACAAGAGAGCTCAGTTAATGGGTAAGGAAACTGAATATCTTTGATGTAGTAGGATAGAGGTAAGTGTGATGGAGAACATGTGCTAAATGTGGTGCTTATGGTGCTCATTTGGTTTAATTTTTTGGCACTTTAGCTGAGTTTGAAGAAAAGTTAGCAGCTTTGATTCAGTGGGGGAAAAAGCTGACACTACTAGCTACTACCAAGCTCCTACCAGGCTCTGGAAATCCATTAACAAACTGAGAGCCCTCAAATACTGTTTGTTTTCAGACCAGTTTCATGACCTTACCTGTTTTCGTAGCTGGACTGAGAGGAATGAAACTATGGAATGAGAAGTGGTATTAACATTTTGAAACCAAACTGTGTAATTAGGCTGGTTTGTATTTGAGAGGCTTCGTCAGGTGTTTTGCTTTGAAGTCTGTGGTGACATGTTTATTCTTTTTTGTATGTTCTGTGCATGGAGGACATGTAACCCAGGCAGTTGTGTGCAAAATATGCTGAGGATAGAGCGGGTTTTTTATGCTATGGCAAAAAACACTGTCTGTAAGCATCAGGTTTAATGGCCACGACTGTTATTGTTGCATTTTTAAATTTGAGTTAACTGCGTACAAGAAAGTAGAGACCAAGAGCTGTTCGTCTTCTGGCTTGGTCTGTGAGGAGCTTGTAACTCTAGCAATTGTTTCTGTTTTTCATAAGAGTGGGAACTCTTATGGCTATTTACTGTTTTTCGATCCAGAGTAAATGTGCTGCTTAAAAAAAAGAAAGAAGTGGTTGACTGTCCTTACAGGCACATAGTTTGAACTTGATGTCCTTCAGGTTGAAGGGGCAGTTAAGAAAGTATACTTTTCTCATGAAAACTGATGTTGCAGCACAGTGTTTTCATTTGTGTGGATCCACTTTACGTTCCTTAATTTGGAAGTCACATTTTTAACAAGCCTCCATGTTAATAGACAGTGATGAGCTTCAAGAAGCTCTTTAGTGATCTTTCCAGATATGTACACTGATCCATCAGGCTGACCTATAGTTAAGTATCCATTCAGAGCTTTTTTCACAGTTCCAGTGTAGCTGAGGTGATTTCTTAAAAAATATTTAGACTCTTGTTTGGAATTTATCTTAGTGGTAAATCAGCAGATTCATGTGTGCAAACAGTAAATTTTTTTATAACAAATGATGAAATAGTACTTTGAAATAAACTGAAGTATTGTCCTGTGCTGTGCTTTGCAAGAAGGGAGCATATGCTGTTTCAATGCATAGAAAGAAGAGGAAAGGTAACTGCATAGATGAAAAGTATTCATGATGCTAGTGAGTGCAAAGCCACCTCTTTGTACTCACAATATTTTTATTTAGTATTAGACTTTGTGTGTTTTCTCATCCTTTTCATAGAGAATTGTCTTTGCAGGGTCTTTGAGAAAGAGACAGTCATCAAAACAGCTGCTGGGGTGGGTGGAATTTGATATCCCAGATCTTATAAAAACCCCAACAAAACAAAGAAAGAAATACAGTCCCAACAGACTTGAGTAGATTGGCAGAGCACTGCAAGTCACTCAGTGGTACAGACTTGTCCCAGACTGCCCAATATCAGTGTGTAGGACAGGGTAGTGTTTGCACACGTGAACATATGTGAGAGTTATAAAACCAAAGTGCAGAGTGATTATGTAGTAAAAGAAGTGAAAACTCCTATTCCCCAAAAGCTAATTGCTTACTTTTTACGTGTTTGAAATGTGGTCCTCCCTGCCTCTTAGAGGCATATGTTGAATTCTTGTGTGACTGACATTGGAGCACTGCTGACCAGTGATGTAAACTCCTGACTCAAAGAAAACTTCCTTAAATAAGAAAAAGGCTCCAACAACCTTTCTTTCAGACAAGTTATGAAAGAGATAATGTATATGAGAGAATGTGCATGGTCCAAGTACAGAGTGAGTTGGTTGTCACTGTTGGGGGTGTGCAAGTCAGCTCTGAGAGTAGCTGTTCATATAGTGAGTCTGCAGGTTGCTGTGGAGTGGGCTGACGATCTCTGCCAAGGTTCAATATAGTAAGGATAGATCTTTGAGTAGTCAGTAGCTTCCTGATTAGGGGATTTTCCTAGGATGGGGTGAAGCTGGATCAATGGGCCAAGGCCAACAACATGAAGTTCAACAAGATCCAGGTCCTGCCCTGGGGTCACAACAACCCCATGTGTTGCCTCCAGGCTTGAGGAAGAGTGGCTGCTAAAATACCTAGTGGAAAAGGCCCTGGGGTTGCTGGTTGACAGTGACTGACCATAAGCCAGTGGTGTGCCCAGGTGGCCAAGAAGGCCAGTGGCACCCTAGCTTTTATCAAAACCAGTGTGGCCAGCAGGACCAGGGGAATTATCCCTCCATACTTGGCACTGGCGAGACAAACCTTGAGTACTGTGTCCAGTTCTGGGCCCATCTGAGGGGAGAGCTCCTCTGAGTCTGAGGGAGCTGGGGTTGTTTAGCCTGGAGGAAAGGAGGCTCTGGGGTGACCTCTCTACAACTACCTGCAAGGAAGTTGTAGCCAAGTTGGGGTTGGCCACTTCTCCCAGACGACCAGAGATACGGGAGAACATAGCACCAGGGAAGGTTCAAGTTGGACATCAGGAGGAATTTCATCACTGAAAGGGTTGCTGAGCATTGGAACAGACTGGCCAGGGAGGTGGTGAAGTCATCATCCCTGGAGTTGCTCAAGAAAGGTCTGGATGTGGCACTTTAGGGCTGTGGTCTAATTTACATGGTGGTGTTTGGTCCAAGGTTGGAATTCATGATCTTGGAGGTCTTTTTCTACCCAAATGGTTCTGTGATTCTATGAAAGCCTGATTCAAGCTCTTGCTCCAAGCTAGGTAGTATAGACTTCTTCCCAAGTCCTCTGTGTCTTAGCTGAGTAACAGAGCTCTCACAGTACTTCCAAATGTAAATATTTAGAGATGTCTTGCATTTTGTTGGTATCAATTAGATCACACTCATCCCCACTCTTGCCTGCAAGAGAAGTAAAAAAAAAACCCCAGAATTGTTTTCTAACCAGACCTGGTATGTAGGTAGTCAGATGGCTGTTTTCACATGTGCAGCCAGTCTTCAGTATATTGTGGGCTGTGGTTCCCTGTTCAGCTTCACAAGCACCTGGACACTGAGGGCTGTTGGGAGCATGTTTGATGCTTGTGCAGCTATGGTTTTGGAGCCATTACCTTGCAGAGTTCATGTTATTCCTGATGAAGCAGGAAACTGTTTTAACAATTGAGAAAAACATAGCACCAACCTCTCAAAATGTACAGCACATGAACTGATAAAAGGGGTAAGAATTCTCCTCTTAATGAACCCAAACTATCCCAGATCTTTTGTGTTGAGATTGATGAAAACTCTGTAGGTCATTACTGTGCTGGTTTAATTACTACAGTTCAGCCTGTTACTTGTCGTGGTTGTGACAGCACTACTTGTACCCTCAACCTATGGCAAAATTCGGAGTATCTCAATATTGCTTAATTCTCCTTTACTCACAAAACCAGACAAAAATCTGCTTAAGTGAAGACTGGCAAAATTTCAACTGTAATTTTAAAGTTGGATCTAGGCTTTTTAAGGTGTTTCATCTTCATTTTGGCACTTCCAAAAAAGGACTTGGCACCTTCTGGCTCTAATTGTGATACTTCTTTATAAATCCATTAAGAAATATTAATATCTACTGAAGTGAGAAATCCAGAAAATCTGACCCTCTGTTTTGATGCATTTTAATGGAGCTTTCTAATGTCTGGAGCTTGATTTTCTGGATCTGTTGAAAAAGCTCAGTACAGAGCGCGTGTGTTAGGGATGAATATTCTGCTAGGCAATACCTTTGTACATCATTCATGTTTATAAATGTCAGAAGCGGAATTAAATGCATCTCCGTTATGCATCAGGTTTTTTAAGAGAATGCTTTTTAAATACTCTAAACATGAATTAGTATCCTGCGGCATTTGGAAAACTTGGAGAGGTTGATCCGGAAATATTTTTCCCTTTATTTTAACAATTTTAATACGCTGTGAAAACATGCTCATTGTTCTGCTCTGTTTATTCTTGGGCTAAAGTTAGAAGGACAATTTTTTTTCCTCTGATAAAATAGAAATCACCACTGTAATATTGTGAAATGTGTATCTTTACCTGGGCACCGGTTCATGCCACCTTGCTGGATGAAGTATTTCTGTTGTGGGTGTGAATTCTGTCTTCCCTGAGGGGAATATCAGCTTTCCAGTGATCCCACAGCAGTTGCCTTGCAGTGCTGATCCTGCGTACATGGATTTCCAGCCTTGGGAATGAGACAGGATGTTAGCTAGGAGTGAGGAAGCGTCTGTCTTTGGCAACACCAAAGGCAAATTGTCATAAAGTAGTTTTGATATCTAACCACTGTTCTGTAAAGTGTGAGCTTTCTGACAAAATCACTCATAAGTACAATATAGCATGAGATAAGGCAACTTTAGTGCAAGGCTTCAAACTGTAATGCAGAATCATCTGGACTGTATGTTCTCTTCCTAGTGGAGTCATTATATTAATAATTTTGCCACTGACGTCAAGGGGAACAGGATGTCACCCTAGATAGCAACCTTAGTGAAGTCAGTCTTTCTTAAGAAAGAGTAATTGTTGAGGCCTCATACTTTGTGCGTCTGTGTTCAGATATCTTCCTCTGAATGCTTTGATGTCATGCAGCAAGCCTTGTGCTTCTCTGTATAGTGTTTAGGTGCCATTTCATTCATCTAAAAGACTTCTTTTGTGATACTAGCAGATCTTTGGGAGCAACTATTTGACTTCAGAGCATCCTAGGTTGCAGTAGTTTGTAATGCCAGCTGGAAAACAGTGTGCTGCCTGTAATGCCCTGAGCTGGCTATGGAAGAGAATCTGGAAACAGGGTGGCAGAGAGAGCTGGCCTGTACCACACTCCTACCACCCTGTTGCTTCTTAACTCTTCATGAATCTGCAGGTAGGTATCTAGGATGGCAATAGTAAAGACGTTTCTATGCAGTCCTTAACTGCAAGTAATGCTAAAAAAGGCTACTTTATTTAGTTTACTTCCTCCTTCTTAATTCTCATCCTGTCCAGGAACAGTATTCTGTATGTTGATTGAACAGCAGAGTACACAGCTGTGCTGAAGTGACTGACTTTCATTTCAGAATTGGTTTTGGTTCTTACTAACAGCAAAACTAGGGAAATAAAGAAGAGAGGGATTACCTGTACCAACAGCCAAGTTGTGAGAGTTTATTCCTGAGCAGTCTGGAAATAATTTAATAGAGTTGAAATAAGTGACTGGGGTAAGTGAAAGATGGTAAAGTGGCAATGATATGTTATTTCATGAAGCTTAAAGAAGTAGTTAGGCAAACAGAATCAAGACTCTCTAATGCTGTATTTACCATGTTATTTGTAAGATACTCTTTTTGTGTGCAAAACCACTGAATTCTTTTACAGTGGACATCCATCCAAATACAAGCACATAGGTAAGAGTTGCTAGGATCGGAGAAAAACAAGCAGACACAATTGATTTTGATCTTAGTGGTTTCAAATGTATTTGAGCAAAAAACTAATGAAAAGTAGACAACTAATCTGATAATTTTGTTTACCTAAATGAGGCAGTAAGATAAAAATTGTTTTATTTGTCTTGCGTTAAAATTTGTGTTTTCTAAAACTGCAGTGTGTCAGTTTTTATTTCCCACCCTGTCCACTGCCTGGATTACTCACTAAGGCTTAAAACCCCACAGAAATCAACAGAGGTTGATCATTGCCCATAAATTTGCATCTGCATTAGCATTCTGTGCAGTAGATGTCAACTGGTTTCTGTATTTTACAAAGGACAGGAGAACAAGACTACTGACAGTCATCTGAAAGACTGTGTGTTGGAGGCTCAAGGGAAAGAGGTCAGGTACACGAGAATAGCCTAGACACGCTTAAGAGTAATGTAAGCACATGGTGTTACTTAAGTCAGGATGTACTACTTCGTGTTTATTTTGGAGCCACTGAACATCCAATGTATTAAAAAAATGCTTGGAGGAATATTAATAAAACTGCAGTCTGTGTTGTATTAGAAATGTGCATATGACTGTGGACAAGAAGTGTGGGGGAAATGGACAGATTCTTCAGAGGAAAAAGATGCACTTTTTCAGTGATGTCCTCTATTTAGTCATCTGCTCTGGTTTGTTAGTTACCCAGTACGTGAACTGATCGGTTGAGTAGAGGACAGATGTTAGATGTTAGTTGGATTGTCAGAGAGAAAATGCAGCTGAAGCTGGAGACTTGAGAGGAAAAATGCATGACTGGTTCGTGGAAGAAACCAGAAAAAGCTTTTAGTCTGGATTAAGGTTTCATAAAATTCATTTATGAAAGCAACTTTGCAGTTAGAAGTTTGTGTCCTATCAGGCTGATCACTTTATCTCAGAGCAGTATTTTTGTTTGCACTCTTCTTTTTGTGTGTTGCTTTTTTTTCCCTTCTTGGTGATGAAGAAGTCATTTTCAGGTCATATTTGGACCTACAGTCCTACAATCTAAATAAGACAGTACAAACTGTGTACCTGTGTCTGAACACATATGCTGGGCATGAACTTCAGAAAACCAACTCGCTCTGACTTGTTGCTTAAAGGTCTTCTGCTCCTTTTAAGCTTCCACAGGGAGCTGTATCAGGCTGATGTTGAAATAGGCTGCTAAAGTGTTGCCCTT
The DNA here is from genome assembly GCF_047495875.1 of Pithys albifrons albifrons. Lineage (NCBI taxonomy): Eukaryota > Metazoa > Chordata > Aves > Passeriformes > Thamnophilidae > Pithys > Pithys albifrons. The sequence goes on from NC_092458.1 coordinate 11,924,854, forward strand.
GATATGGAGCAAGAAACAGGAAGTATTCACCATGTCTGTGTTGCCTTTATCCTCCTTTGGTTGTCCCACAGAGTGGAGAATAGCTTTAGATAGATGCAATTACACTGCCACCCATTCTTCAAGGGAGCTTGACTTTTCTGGACCTCTCCCAAGCTTGTTGATTTTGCAGTTATTTACAGACTGTTTGTAAAACTCTGCTGTGTTTTGGAAGGAAGATGAGGCCTTTCATTTGCCTTATATTGTGTAAAGCATAGGAGTATTTGAATAGATTAAATTATCACATGCTATGTTTTGAATCATAGAACACATTGATTCGTATTTGCAAAATGAAACAGACTTTGTCAAGGAAACATTTCTTGAGCCTCTAGCTCCTTTAAAAATTAGGAGATTCCACTGGCCCTACCTACCACATGATTTTCCAAAAATATTTTACTTTATTAGTCATGTGTTCCATTAGCATAATAAAAGCCTATGTTAATGTGACCTGGCAGAGGTTTTATCAGACCCATCAAATGTCTTCTTTAGTGCACAGCAACTGGTCAGAGTGATTTCACGTTCTTTATCGATGCTCAGCAACCTGTTGGGGCATTGGAAGGTGCAGAGTTTGTATCCCACTGTTTTTAGCTAGACAGTGAGCACCAGAATCATACTGGCAAACTCCCAAAATAAAAACCACGTTGAAAGGAACAGCCCTCAGTCTTGTTGGGTGTTTTTTTCTGTTGGTTTTAAACACTTTAACTCCTACCAAAGAAAGAAAAAAATATCGTAGAATCATTTAGGTCGGAAAACACCTCGAAGACCATTGAGTTCAATTGTTAACCCTGGACTGCTAAGTCCACCACTAAACCATATCCCTAAGTGCCACCTCTACACATTTTTCAAATACCTCCAGGGATTGTGACTGTACCACTTCCCTGGGCAGAAGGATGGAGTATTCCCATATTAAGGTGAAATTATCCTGGGAAGTGGTGAGTTGGGTGCTCTGCTCATAAAAAGCAGCACAGCTATGTGCTCAGACGGAATCTTAGTGCAGGGCTGTACCACAGCTTGCAGGTCTTGTCTCTCTGAGGTCAGTCAACTGGTTTAGCAGAGGTAATGTTAGAGCTGGGCACTGCAGTGGTACAACTCACTGCTTGCAGTTACAGACCTAATCAGAGGATGTGGACTTACCTCCAGAGCTGAAAATTGCCAAGGGCAAAGCTATCTGAAAAAGAGGAGTAATTCAAGTGTCCATGCAAAATTCAGTTAAGGACCATTTGTTTAATTTGTGGTAATTCCTAAAAGTCTCATGCAGCCTTTGGTTTTTGTAGTCTACAGGAAATAGGGCATGTTCTAAACAATGTAAGCATTCTATTACCTCACTTTTTTTCTAACAGCTATCATTTTTGCTTCTCATTCCTTTTTTAATATTTAGTGTTTTGGTTTGGAATTTTTTATGGCAGACATATCAGTGATATTTTTGTTTATGAAAATGCTCATGTCAGAGAAATAGCTAAGATAAAATACCCTTGAACTCCACCATAAAGATGTATATTTCTTTCTCTGTACCATTTTGACTGTAGAATATTATATGTTCATGAGGATTTTATTGCATTTTTCTGTACTTGTAAAGTCTCTTTTGCATTATCAGGGATGGAAAGGAATTAGTTTTTGTAGCACACATTGTCTGGTTGTGGAATCTGTTCTTGATCACTTTTACCTATAAATGACAACAGCTTTTTAAAAAATGTAAATATTTACTTGCAGTTTTGCAAATAAGGGGACTCTTGCTGCTTCGATTTTGCTTGAATTCAACTAATCAGTTTGGCTTGTGACACCATGCAAACCTTTAGTCTGAGATAACTAAACCTGGCTAGTCAACTGTAAGGCACTAAAAGACCAAAAAGAGGTGAAGAGGCAAAAAATGAAGGAACAAATTCCAGTAGTCAAATACGAGGTTAACAGAAGTTTTCATATGTGGCCCATGTGTATATAAATACCATAAAGATACTGAGCATGGTACATCCACTGAGAAGGCAGAGGTGCAGTTGTTCATGCTGAGGTAACACCTTCATCTATTATAGTTTCATGATGACTTAAAACTACTGTCTCAAAAAGACTTCCTTGATGAATTCAAACATACTTCATGAATTGTAAGAAATTTTATTGTGTAATAAAATGTTAATTGTTTAATTCCTTTGATCTATATTGTTAGATGATGCTGCACATTTGTGAATGATTTTTGTCTTCTACCTATACATGAATACCCACAGTCAGTCATAGGCGTACATATATATATTTGTATACAAACATGTATATACAGGTTGCATGGGTACATATAAATAACATGCACATATATAGGCAAAATATATGGAAATGTGCACCAAGATGTTTACATACAACAGGATGCATAACTGTTAAGTCAAAATTTACTGATTTTCATATTAAGGAGATTCAGCCAATATCTTTTGAAATCAGTGGTCATCCTTTGCAAATGTATGTGCAGAACAGATGAATTCTAAGTGTACAGTGAAAAAAATGAGTATGCAGTGAATGTACAGATGTTGAAACATAAACGGAAAATCAGAGTGAAATTTGTTAATTGTAAGTCTGCCATGTTGTGATGAAAGGCAGGTTTGTGGGTTTGTTGTTACAGCCCAGCAGATGTATATCAGAGCTTTTTCATTATCTACAGGTGCATCAGGTTATACCTACTGACAAGATTGATGCTTATTTTTTAACATTGGTAGAATGAAAAACAAATCACCCTTTCTTTTGCTGTTGTGCTAATGTGTGCTCTTTGATGATGCTTTGATGAATTCTGAAAGTCTTGCCTGAAGTTAATTGTCAGTCTTTAAGCTTGTCTTTGTGGTTGCTCTTCTCTTTGAGTGATGATTACTTCTCTGACCTAAGCTAAATACTAACTAAGAGAATAGTTTTTTGTGTATGTTCTCACATACAGCTAAAGCTAAAGCTTTTAGTTTGCTTTCCAAGCATAATTGGTACCTTACAGAGATGTAGCATATCTTATGCTGTTTTCATCTATAAATGTTAACACATATGTTGTTATTACAGCTTTTCAAAAACATGAAATAGCTTGTCCTTTTGTTCATCATATTCTAAACACAATGTCGTCATAAGGAGGGGATTGAAAGTGTCAGGAAAGAGGCTCTGCCTGTGCGCTCTCTGAACAGTCTGGTGGAATGGAATTAGCAAATTGAGGGATATGAGATGAGTGTTGTCTCAGGACCTGTGGAGGTCTGTATCTCTTACTGACAGTGCAGGAAAAGGAATGAATTGATGATCAAGTGATCAAGTACTGTACAAAGAAAGCAAACTGGGAAAAGCAGACAAAGGGTTTTTTTTCTTTTTTATTTTCCCCTGCTTTGTTCTTTTTGTTACTGGAATCCTAGTGTTTTTGCAACAGTACTTGATTAAATGGTTTCAGACAGAATTGACTTCTTGTTTTGCATGTCTGTATCCCTTTTAAGGAATGCTGGTCTAGGGAAAACAAAAATACTTAAAAGGTTAGAGATGTCCAAGAAAATGGCATTTTAGATGAAGAACCTGTGTTGGTTTTTTTCTAGTGATAAAAGAGATGGTTTTGTTTATTAAATTGTGCATACCATATGATGCTTCATATTTTTCCATTTGATTTCCTGTAGGGTGATTTCACTTGGAACAGCATGTCAGGGCGCAGTGTTCGGCTGAAGTCAGTTCCCGTTCAAAGCCTCTCGGAGCTGGAGCGTGCTCGGCTGCAGGAAGTGGCTTTTTATCAGTTGCAGCAGGACTGTGACCTGGGCTGTCAGATTACTATCCCCAAAGGTAAGGGCTTGATAAACTGTCTCTGTTTAGATTGCTAAGCCACTGATTTCATATCACAGCAATAAACACTAGATTTCTGTTTCAGTTTTGCTTAAGCACCGGCACTGTGTAAAAGTGATGAGTAAAGTTGTTTGTCTGCTGTGTCCAATTTGGGACACCTGGGGGTAGGATCATCTGATCAAGGACAGATGTCTGCAGGGCAGATAATCTAAATCAGACCTGTTCATGCTGGGATGTCTTGATACTCAGTTAAGAGAAAAAGGCTTTTCTTACATTTCCTGACATCCAAAAGTAAACATCTATGTAGGTCAGATAGATCATACCATAGAAGTGGATTTTTCACTCTGTATTGCATTGCCTGTGAAGGAAGCCAACTTTAGGCAGACAACGAAGATATTTGCATCAAATAAGATGAATCCTACCCAAATTTTTCTAAGTGGTGTTTATTTCCTAGAAAACAAGTTAATTTTCAGCATGAAACATTGAACACCTAAGAAACAGGAGGTTAACTGAAAAGGAGAAGCTCAGCTATCAGAATCCTCATTCAGGATATGTGCATGTAGTAGACTTAGACTACTATGGAAGAGATCTAAACCTCACTAAAACTAATGAGAAAATTTCTCTTGTTTCCTGTAGGCTGGAGATCAAGCATAGCAAAGACAACTGTTGTGCAGTCATCTGCAAATCTGGCTTTCCTGTTGTTTCTTTGCAGTTGTATACTTACGTAAGGAATAACAAGGAATCATGGAATTCTTAGCCCTGTCTATGAGCAAATGTGCTCTGTGGCAGCAAATTCACAGTGATGCCACAGGACCAATCTTTAAATGAGTCAAAGTTAAGCAGGAAAAAGCCATGCAGTCTGTGAAAATAGTGATGTGGAAAAGAGCAAATGTGAAACAGACAGGCTTGTGTATTCATCAGCTTTTCAGGATCAGCAGAAAAGTCCTGACAAAACCAACAAAGTCCAACTTATCAATTGCAGGCAAGCATCAGTTTGTAGTAAGATGGATTTAATCAAACTCTTCAAATGCCACCAGCTCCTCCCGTCCCTCAAAAAACATTTGATCAATAGGAAAACAATTTTACAGGATATTTATAGGAGGAACTGAATCACTAAGGACACTACAATGATTTCTGACAGTCTGAACTGCCACTTGGTAGTTTCAGTGGGAGACGAAAATACAGATATAGGGGTAACACCATCCAAGACAATAGAGTATACATATTCATAGAATCATAGAATAGCTTAGTTTGGAAGGAACCTTTGAGGTAATTTAGTACAATTCCCCTATAATGAGCAGGAAGATCTTCAACTAGATGGGGTTGCTCAAAGCCACATTGAACCTGGCCTTGAATGTTTCCAGGGATTGGGCATCTATCTGGGAAACCTGTTCCAGTGTCTCATCACCTTCACTGTTCTTTTCTTTATATCTACTAAATCTACCCTCTTCTGGTTTAAAACCATTATCCCCTGTCCTGTTGCAACAGACCCTACTAAAAAGTGTGTCTCCATCTTTCTTAAAATGAAATACCTCCTTTCAGTACTAAAAGACTGCAGTAAGGTCTCCCCAGAGTCTTCTTTCTGTAAGGTGAAGAACCCCAACTCTGTCAGCTTGTCTTTGTAGGGAAGGTGTTCCAGCTCTCTGATCATTTTTGTGACCCTCATCTGTACCTCCTCTAACAGGTCTGTGTCTTTCCTGTGCTGAGGACCCCAGAGCCTGACACAGTACTCAGGGTGAGGGTTTCACTAGAGTGGAGTAAAGGGGCAGAATCACATCCCTTGACCTGCTGGCCATGCTGCTTTTGATGCAGCCCAGAAGACAGTTGGCTTTGTGGGCTGTGACCATACACTGCCAGCTCATGTCCAGCTGCTCATCAACCAGCACTCCCAAGTCCTTCTCAGCAGGACTACTCTGAGTCCATTCATCTCCAGCCTGTATGGATGCTGGTGGCTGTCCAGATCCAGGTGCAGGACCTCATGGGCCCACTTCTTGAGCTTGTCCAGGTCCCTCCTGCTGGCACCATATCCATCAGGTGTGTCAGCTGCAAATTTTCTGAGGGTGCACTCAATATCACTGTGTGTCATTGATGAAGATGTTGAGCAGTGTTGGTCCCAATATGGAGCCCCGAGGGACAGCACTTGTCTCCAGTCTCCATCTGGGCATTGAGCCATGTTCAGGAACTTTGAGCTTTGAAGAGTAAATACTATTTTTGTATTCTTCTTGCTGTTTCCTCCTCCTAGGAAAGGCCAGCTATCTGGAGAATCTTTCAGGTTTGAATCACACACAAGAACAGTTTTTATTTTCACAACACATGTATACATGGATAAATATAAACTGTGAAATTAATTTTAGATATATTGAGTCTGAAAAGTGTAGTTTTAAGCATAAAAACTGAATAAAATACAAATTCATAAATGTTTTAAAAGAAAAGGCATTTCACAAAGTCAGGAACCCTGGGCTTCTATTTGGTTTCTACGGCTGGCCCCATCATTTCATGTACCTTTTGGTTCAGTTTGAATGGGAAATACTCAATTCTGCTCTTCAGACTATATATACCTGGGAGGTTATTGATAAGAAGTAAATTATTTCACATCTACATTCTTGCATTGAGTGATCAGACTGTGATTTTTTCTGTGTTCTAGGGTATACAGTGTGAAGGAATAGCTGGGACAATTGAATTCTAAAATGTTGTAGTACAGTGTATTGAAGGAAGTGAAGGTAATAGCTGTAATTGAGGTACATCTTGTGTTTTACTGTCCATCCTGTTTCTAAGTCTGGCACCAATTTTGACAATAGATATAAATAATATTTTACAATACGTGTCTATGATAATCATTCTATCAGTGCATCATGCCACATCTATGCTGCTACTTTGGTAGGAGAATAAGAATCTATTATGTTCTTAAATTATTACAGACTGATGTAGGCCCTTTGCAGAGACACTCTGAATGTGCACCTCATGTTCCCATCACTTTTGAATGGTGTGGAATGAAAACGTATGGTAAGAAGTTACAGGTAACCACCCAGTTGGTCTGGTAACATCAGAGAACTGTGTAAACAGAGAATTTCAAGTTTTATCAGTGTGAAATTGGCTTGGGCACTTTGGGCATGCGGAAATACAAATGAAATAAAATTCCATCACAGCCATTTGTGCCTCAAGTTAAAAACAGAGTGACGGCTGTTAAACATTTTCTGTTTAAAAAACCAAACACACAGCAGTGAAATGTAGAACTATCACTGTCTGTTTGAGAGAGCTGGAGATGCCCTCTGGTCTGGAGAGATCCAGAAAAATGAAAGATGTACTCTACAACTCTCTTCTACTTCAGATGATGTCACATGAAAATATTCATGAGTAGAGATTAGTGGATCAATTTATGTACTGGAAAATTTAGAAAACTGTTTTAGAAGTTGGATTTCCTTGTGGTTCTTTGACTGTACTTCAAAACTTGTTGAGAATGACATTAGAACATGCATGTACTTGCTGGGTATTTGGTTCCTGCAGGTGTTTGAGTAATTACATTTACTGGCATAGGTATTGTGAAAAGTGAAAATTCATTATTTTTGAGTAACATGCATTTGCTCCAAACATGCTTGTGTGGAAATTAAGTCAGAGTACAGAAGCATCTGTCTTATCTTTACAACCATACTGATGCTGTTACTGGGTGCTCTTCATAATGTTTCCATCCTCCCATGCTCAGAAGGCCCTTTTGTCACAGCAAGTGCAGTTAGCACTTCCAGAACACATTTGGCTATTCCCACACTTGTAGAGGAATGCATAGAATGTAACACCTCATATGTAATCCCTCTCCTTCACTGTATTGCAGACACATTACCATTAATGAAGAACATTACTAACAACTCCTAGTAAAATGTGCAGTGGTTACTGAGAAGGGACCACCTCCCAAAGGAATTTCTTTAACCAGCATATCATTTAAAATATTCTACAATTGCACTGCAGTAGGTAATTAGAATGATTTCAAGTTGATGAGGAGTTACTATTTTTATATGTATGATAGAGATGCGTCAGGTTTGTTTCTTGTTCTCTTGTTTTCCTGACTCATATCTTTCAGATTCTGTAATCAACATCTTTTTGTTCCCTTGTCACTCCCCCATTTGCTACCAGAAACTAGACCAAGAATCAGTTATCCTCTCTTGGCGTAATGTGTTCAGTTGAAAGAGGATGTAATTTCCAGGCAGAACATTACACAGTTTCTTTACCAATACAGTTACTCCGTGCAAGGTTTTTAATTTGCTGTCTGATGGCACACCAGTACCATTCTGGTGATGCTTCTTTACAATTCCTCTATAGAATATACTGTGTTTTTTCTCATTTTAGGGAAGTAAATATTCTCTTTATTAGGAGAAAAAAAATGGTAGTGAAATTCCCTTTAGGTGTGTCTACATTTTAGTGACATTTCAATTCTTTGTGTGTCATGTGCACAAGTAGTGAGAAAAATAAACATTTAACAGCAAATCTTCATGAGAAAGTGGTAACTCAAGTCAGATGGCTTTTATGGAGTAAAACTGGGAAGAGAGAAAGAGAGGAGCTCATTTTCTTTTGTTCATTGGCTTAGGTATCTCTGGAGCAGAGGTGTTACTGAATGAGGTTTGATTGGATCAGTTTCCTAAATATCTCATATTTATAACTCTCTTTCACAATCCTGTCCCACTTCACTGTGCTTGTGTTTGGAAGCACTGGTAGGCACTACTACTACTTTCTGAGTTAGAGCAAGTGATAAATTAGGGCCTCAACCCTAATTCCACTCCTCAAGCATCTGACTAGGTTTTAAGGTGTGTTATGAACCTGTTGGTGTAGGGACTTGAATAGGATTTGGGATTTAGAGGTCACAGGAGTAGTTTTCACCTCTCTTTTATTGAAGAAGAGAGAGTGACTGATCATGTTCTTGCCAGTGCCCAGTAGGATATGCTGGTGTTTTCTCAGCTTTGCACTGGAGCTGGAGGTGGTATTGTCAGAGAGAAAAAATGAGAGGAAGGGGATAAAAATCTCAATGCTAATTCTGAATATTGGTAAGGTAGCTGTGCATTTGCCAGTGAGACATACAACTATACGTGGCTGAGCTGCTTTTTGTGGTAATTTCTTGAGAAGATAAGGAGATATGCACATAATTGGGAATAATCAAGCATTTATAAATAATATAACTACCATAGAAAAAGAGAAGATGAGTGGGGATCACTAGAAAATAAGTACTATCTGCAAATGTTTTGATCTACATGGCCTGTGCTCTGACGCATCTGTAGACACTGAAATGTCACATTTATTGTGAAAGTTAGGGATTTATGCACCAGAGAAGTACTAAAAATAAGTAGGTACTAGGGGTGTTCAGACAAGCAGATACACTGTAGCCAAATTGTTACTGAAAGTTTGACCATCCCATGAAGGTTCCCAAAAGTAGTATTTGAAACTGTTCTAGAGCTGATTTAGCACATGATTGAGCTCATCAGAATGAAAGGTGACCAAATACTTGTAAATAGTGGCTCATGTTAAATGGCAGGGTATCTCACTGAAAATAAAGGTCAGATGGGATACTCGGTAGATATTTAGAAGTATGTATTTCTGTTTGCTGCTTTCTTGTACAAATTGAACTATTGAACCTGGATTTCTCATATAATGATGTCTCATTCTTTTGAAAATTGATATGTTGGAAGGGAAGGACAATACAGGGAGTGTGAGTACAGGAGGAACAGGGAGGATCTGGGCATCTTACAGGCACAGTTCCCTACAGTGCCATATGTCTTTGGTCTGCTGTGTGCCACAGAGCCAGCCTCTCCTCCTCTCTGCTAACTTTAAAATGGTATGATAGCCACTTCTGCTGAATCCAATTGTCTTGGTTATTCCTATACTTTGGGTGAAGTTCTGACTTTTCATCATAGTTTTGGGATTGCTGGTTGACAGCCAGCTTGGTATGGTACAGCTTGGTATGATACAGTGGCCTGTATCAAGAATACTGTGGCCAGCAGGACAAGGAAAATGTTTGTCCCTCTGTACTCAGCACTGGTGAGGCTGCCTCAGTCCAGTTCCAGCCCTCACTTCAAAAAGACATTGAGGTGCTGGGGCAGGTCCAGAGAAGGGCAGTGCAGCTGGTAAAGGTTCTAGAGGGTAAGTCCTATGAGGAGTGGCTGAGGGAGCTGGGATTGTTTAGTCTAGAGAAGAGTCTCAGGGTAGACCTTATCCCTCTCTACAGCTACCTGAAACGAGGTTGTAGTGAGATGGAGGTCAGTCTCTTCTGCCATGTCTCAAGTGAAGGGCAAGAGGAAATAGCCTAAAGTTGCATCAGATGAGGTTCAGATTAGATGTTAGGAATAAAAACATTCACTGAAAGAGGAGTTAGGCACTGGAATAGGTTGCCTAGGGATGTGGTGAAGTCACCATTCCTGGAGATGTTCAAGAAGTGTCTGGATGTGGCACTTGTGTTTAGAGGTGTTTATGGTGATGCTGGGTTGAGGGTTGGACTAGATGATCTTGAAAGTCTCTTCCAGCCTTGATGATTTGCGAAGAGAGAAGATAATCCTTAACTTTACTGCTAAATCTAGTTCTCCGTTCATTCATTTAATTGTAATGCATATGATCTAATGTTGGGGTTAGAAGCCTAAATGCAGTCCCAGTCATTTAAGGGAAGGTGTTATTGATGCTAATTGAACATATGCTGTGTACATTTCCCCATGCAAGTTTTGCAGCTTGTTCCACCAGGCATGTGACACTGTGCATCTGCTGACATGAACTGAACCTTTGTCTTCTGTACAATTTCCTTTAGTAAGGTGAATTTGAAGAAGCAGAGCTGGATAAATATGCAGTTACAGACTGAGAGCTGAGACAACCCTGCCTCTGAAAAGAAAGAAAAATTAGTTGGGCTTTCTGAATTTTTACTGTTCATTTGTACACTTTGCCCCCAATATGTTCCAGTTAAGCTCTGAATAGAAATGGGAATTCAGAGTTACATGTCCTCTACTTGTTTATTTTGACAGGGAGCAGTTCTTTGGATCTGTTTTTGCTTGCATTACTTGCCATTGTATTTCATTATTCATTTTCCTTAACACTGAGAGTGACTATGATTTTTATCTGGGCTTGCATTTTTGTGTGGGCTCCAAATTGCTCTTTGTTTTTAGTCACTGACTTTTATATACTTTTTAGGTTGTTGCAGCAGTGGAAAACATCTAAATAAACTGTAGCATATGCATTGTGGAGCTATGGGCTTACAGACTAGATGCTTTTGAGTTGGCATCAGTATATCTTTTAAGTGAAGGAGCTTATTGCTGCCCCTCCTTATGCCAACCTCTGCTGATTTTTCTCATATAAATACTGTCTCTAACATGGTCCTCTGAGTCCATGGATTTTTTTTCAGTATAGCATACGTTCATGAAGATTTATAAGACAAGTAAGGCTGAGATAAATTCTGCTCCTTTACCCTGCATTAATAAATCTTGGATATACTGTGTCAGATAGGTCAGAGAGAAAAACTGTTTATCTTGCTGATTTTCAGTTTGAAACTTCCCTCCTGTGCCCTCCAATTCAAATTTTTCATGAAAACATGTATTTTTCTGAGGATTTTTTTTTCCTTCTGGGAAAACAAAAACTAATATCTCTCAGCCTGGGGAAAAAAAAAAGACTTAATGTTTTAAGCTAGGAAAAGTCCCAGCTGCTGCAGGATAGAGATTGAAAGACTCAGGCTCGCACTCTGCTGCACAGATGTTTGTCAAAGTGAAGGTGTCAGGAGCTTTCCCAGGCAGAGAGATAAGAAGGCAAAAACCCCAAACCTTCTATTTATTTTTCTTCCCAGTAAAGAAATTTGCTGATTTTTTTTTGTTGTGATTTTTTTTCCAAATTTGACTTTTTGCCACTGGTAAGACAAGAACAAAATGGAAATACATGAAGCTTGAAAGGACACAGTTTTTCTAACATTGAAACAGGGCAAATAATTTATTATCTTCAAAACTTTAGAAAGTTTTTAGAAGTCTGTTCCTTTTTAAATTTTTACTGTGAGGGATTTTTTATATAAGCCTATGCAGTGCTCAGAGAATTTATTTTCAGGATTTTCTTGTATCACATAGCAGGTTTTACTTGTCTGTTTACATCAGAAAAACTTTATTAAGCATATCTGTTCTGCCAGTTAAAAACAAATTAATACTTTTAAAAGCAAATTTTTACTCATTACCATTTTGACTCATTACCAATCTCACTATAAAAAAAAAATTGTCTTTTTACTAAATAGTATTCTGGTAAGTAGTGAGAAGCTTTGGCTGTGAAGCAGCGTGCAGTTTTCTTCAGTGCTATATGAACACAGAACAGGAGAAAATGCCAAAGGCTTCGTGGAGAAATCAGTGACACTGCTAATGTAACCATGGGAAAATGAGTGTATAACTCATCACATTTAAAGGAAGGATTTGTGTAACTTTAGAGAATCTACCTTGTGTGAAGGTATATTTTTGGAAGGGGGAGAAAGAGAATGGGGGGGAGGGATGGACAATAAAGGAATGCTTTGCCTGTGGAGCTCATTGGGCAGGAGAGGCAGGAGTTTTTCAGCTTCCTTCACAATGTAGGGAAGAGCTCTTGCTGAAATTCATAAGATAAACTGGAAAATGCTACAATCCGCATTTTCATACACAAATGTCACAAGACAGTTACCGGAGATGGAGTCATGACCAGAGTTCTTCATTATTAGGGCAGTTGCTTCTTAAGATGCTGACTCTTGTGAATTTAGGATACTGCATGCATGTTTGATGCTAAGTTCCACTGAACTTAGAAATTATTGCTGAGACAAAAATAAATTAAAAAAAATCTATCTAATGACATTTCCTTAGAGTGCATTTAAAATAGCTGTTGACTTTAAGTACATATAAATATATTTGGTATTTTGTCATATTAGTGTAACACATGGAAATCTTGGCTTTCATTTTAAAACATTGCTCATGACCATTGGCTGTAGCTGAGAAAACCAGTGTTGGGAAGCAAAAGACACATACAGAGGCTCTAAAACATTTTGTAAAATTAGGTGTATCTGATTTTTTTTCCTAAATCTTTGAGAGAACCCTCGTGTAACAGAGGGATTCTTGGTTATGTTCTGTCAAGTTTGTCTTTAGTACTTGATGGAGTACTGCCCCTTTGATTCTGAATGCTCAGCTACACTGTCCTGTACTTTGCAAATAATCCCCATAACTGTCTGATGATCCTATAGTGACTTAAAAATGTTTGTTTTATGATGGTTCAAAGTCAAAGTATAGATACCAATAAATATATCCCATGTGAAAAGCTTTCTGTGAACCTTTTTCAAGGTACTGGCATTGCAGCCTACTAATTTCCATATTCTACTTGCTTTCACAGTGGTTTGCTAACATATAACAGGAGTGTAATGTGCATTGTGTGCTTATTTAAAAAATTCAGTTGAAAATCAGACTTATTTCTGTTACTTTGTGTGTTGCTCCTTTCAAAAAATGCATTAGGGAAGTATTCCTGATTATTTCTTCTTGCCTTAGGGAGAACAATTTTCTATAGTTTTTTCAAAGGCACAATTTAGGTGGACCTGTTGTGATTGGTGCCAGAAGGTTAATGTCTCTAAATACTGATTAGGAAAGATAAATTGACTCCAGATAGATTCATTTTATCAGAGCTGTGGTACTATATTGATCTTTGTATAATGCTTTTACGCTGAAAAGGCTACCTCGAGATTTAATGGAGACCTAATCTCTTGCTGAAGGTTTTTAAGAATAGATTAGATAAATGTCCATGTCACTATTTCTGTGCAGGAAGTTGACCCAAGTGTTCTCTACAGAGCTCCTCATGTCTTTTTTCTGTGTGGTTTAGATTTTGAACACCTGTTCCTGTTTCTTAATAAAAAAGTATGTAAGCTGGATGATCAGTGATACAAAGGATGGGTAACTATTACAGAGAGACATTATTAGAAAGTAGATCCATTGGTCAAGATTTTCAAAGACATAGCATCTCAGTTATTGGGGCACCAACCTGTCCAGGGAGAGACTGCACAGTGATTTCATTTCCGTGCATTGAGGGTCCCTGTCTCATTTCATTTCTTCATCAAGGCTCTGAACAGGCATATTGTGGACTAGTTTAATTAGACATGGGCCCTGAACCATCTCTGTGACCACCGGTGGATCTCCTGAATTCCCGTTACCGGAATTTCCTCTTCATTTGAAGAGCTCATCCCCTGTTCACACTTGAGACCAACCTGGGGGAAAAGATCTGAGTGAGATGTAAAGGAACTTGATTGCAGCTTCACTTGCCAATACAGGCGTGCCAGCCACTTTATTGATACACAGTAAGTCCAGTGCCAGCTACATGCTGGTGGCTGTGTGTCTGTTCTGCCACTAGCCCACCCTGTACTGTGGGAATTAAAAGTAATTCTTCTTCTTAAATCAAGATAAGATGGTATTTTGATTACTAATAGCATCAAACTACTCTATTTCCTTCATATTAAAAGATTACTTTTTATTTAGTTAATGCCAAGAGGCAATCAATTTTCTCCTGCCCACAGTGGACCAAAGGCAGTTTTAGAACTGCTTTTTCTATTTTTCCTTTCTCAAATTATAGCATCAAGGCTCCTGTTTGGTGTTTTGATTCTTTTTAAGTGCAGCTAAAATATTTTCATTGACTGTAGTTGTTTTCATGTATTAGTGCAGACACTTTTTGATCTGTTCTAGTGTTGACAGTTCATCAGTTATGAAAGCACTCCAAAAAGAAAATGTTGTTCAGTCTTTCTTGAAGCTTTTAAGCCTGTGCCCATCATCCTGGTTTCTGAGTGTCTTCCACTTGGAGAGAAGGGCAGCAGCAGGGTCCCTGATGTACCATGGTCTATTTAAATCAGGAACTTGCCTACCCTTTGTGTTTACGGAAACTCCTGTCACACTGTGGATACTGCTATAATGTGAAAAGTAATGTCTGTATTTTGTCTTGCACCTGCTACTTGACATTACTGTTTCACAAATCCTGTCATCAGTGTCAAAGTAGCAAATATGTCCTGAAGCACAGAAGGAGTGGTTCCCTCTAATTTTGGTGTGCCTAGACACATTTTTTGCTTCCAGTATTGACACAAGGCATGTGCTCCATCAAAATAAGACCTGGCCCACTCTCTCAGGAGTTTTTTTTAAGGGTTTTGTTGGAGAGTGGAGGTTGGAGTTTTGGTTAGTTTGTTGGTTTGGAGAGTTTAATATTATTTTATTAGATTACTATGACTTGGGATTTCTTATGACATAGGAAATTCTGTGCTAATGTAGACACTGAAGGAAGCAGAGCTGTTCCTCATGGTAATGCAGCCATTTTAAATGTATTGCAAGTTAAAAAATATTCAAATGATGTAAAACTATATATGCTTTCATTCCAGTAATGCTAAAATAACCGAAGAGATTTTTTCCCCAACTTTTCCAACACAACTATCTCTAGTCAGGAGTCCAAATGCAAAAAGGTTAAAGAATACACTAAAAAAACCACAAACAAACAAATCAAATAAAAAATGAAGATCGAGAACTTTATTCTTAGTTTTGGTGTGATGGTTTGAAAAATGCTGAAACTAATAAAGATTCTGGGATTTTAAGGATATTTATAGGCAGCATGCATAAAGTGAAGGCAGGCATTCTCTTTGTACTCTCTTTAGTGTTTCTTTTGGTGCAGCTGTGCTGTGTTCATGTTAGACCTGCAGCTTCCTGCTCAGCAGGAGTTCAGTGGCCTGGGGCAGGCCTGAAAAGCTGCTCCTTCCCAGCTCTTCTCCTCGAAGGGGTAGGCTCTTCTGACATTCCCTCCCTCCATCTGTGGCTTTCTGCAGCCCTGACCTCACTCCAGAGCCCAAGTCCCTCATTCCCTCTTTCCTAAGGTTTGGTTCTTACCCTTACAGTATGTTTTACCTGCATTTTCCCACCAGTTAATGCAAATCCCTCACAACAAAGAATCATGGGAGAACATACATGAAAGTACAAAAGTAGTTTTTTTATTCCAACATACATACTTGGAGACCAAGTAAATCCGTAATCTGCTGGGGAAGGTGTAGGCAAGGGGAGTGAAAATGTCATGTGTGCTTAAGATTCCTCTAGCCACAGGAATTGAGTAGCGTTTGCCAGCTGAATTAGAACATTGCCCAAAGTAAGTTGTTTTGCTTTGGTTTGTTTGTTGGTTTTTTTAAAAAGAGTTCATACCTATCTAGTTACAGTTATAGTCTAAATCTGTATCCTGCTGTTTTCTAATGTGCAACAATTTTGTTCAGCTAGTTGGGACATGGCTCATTTGTATAGAAATAAACCTTGAGAATAGGTTTCAATAGAAATGGTGGATTTTTCTAGATTGCAGTCTAGTTTGGAACTACACTTTTTAGGTTTGTTTTCCTAAAAGACAGGGCAGTTTACTGATGATAGACTCAGCTTGTATAAAGTGATATATTACCTTCGCTTTCAGAATAGCTGGGCAGTATCAACAGATGTGCATCAAATCTTATTAGTAGCCAGCAAGCAAATTGTGGAGGGTGGTTTTGATGTTTGGTGGTTTGGGGTTTTGTTTGTTTTTTGTTTGTTTTTTTTTTTTAATTTGTATCAGAACTAGGGAAAGTTATTGTAAAGTGTTATTTCATTAAAAAAGCTGAGGTTACTGTGGAAATGCAGCTGTCTTTTGAAGGAGGTGAGGTTTCCAGCAGTTTTGCCTTCTAGGCAGGCTTCATGGCAACTCAGAAATACTTCCTAGATAAGGAATTTAATTCACATACCAGTATGACCAAATTCTTATTGTTTCACAGTAAAGGAATTGTGTATAATGCAGGTTTTATACTTCTAGCAGCTGCGTCACTCAAACCTATGCAGCTGAACTTTGTAATTCCTCTGTGTTTAATTTTAACAATCAGTAATGCCTTAGTCCAAAGGGACTGAAGCCTAGGACTGAAGAAGATGCACTAACCACAGGTTAACAAAGAGTCTGCTGGGAAGAAAAGAAAGAACAACCCACTTTTGTCTGATGGATTTTCTCAAGTGGTGGTGTTGTGTACACTGTGTGTTGTTGAGAATGTTGTTTCCTGCACACTTGGCTTTCCCCACACCTCACCTGGTTTCTCACATTGTCCTGGGAAGGGTTTGGGTCAGGCACTGCTCCTTCCCAGGGGACTGCAATGCTCCAGCTCTGATCCAACCTGCGCACAGCCCTTCTAGCTTTGACTTCAGCTCTGCCCTTTTCACATTATTTCTTCTGCCATAAGCATATTCATCAGGAAATTCCCAGAGAGGGGAATGCTGAAAATTGTTTGCTGCATCAGAGGAAGCAGCATTTAAGGGGAAAGCTGCCTCCGTTGTGCTTGTGATGCTGGTGGGCTGAGGTGAACATACATGAGCCAGCTGTCACCTGGAAGGTGTGCTGGTTTAAAGGTGAACCAACAGGGGAAATGAACTCATCACAAGAGAGATTATAAGTCAGAGTTAAATTTAATAATAATATTACAATAAATACACTGGCACAAAAGGGAAATTGCTTTCAACTCACAAAAACACAGCAGTATAACCCACTGTCCTGGGGCACAAACCCAAGGGGGGTTATTTGCCCTTGTGCTGAGACCCCCTGTGGCTCCCCCAAGTCCAGAGCAAAAGGAAATGAAAAAATGTTGGTGTTGGCTGTAGTCTGTCCGAGACCAGTGATCTCCTCCTGTTTGAGATCCTGCTGCTTCTCTGGATCCAAGGAGAGAAGTTCCCGAGGTCTTCTTACCCACTACTTATGTACCCTCAGGGAGCACTCAGTCCCTCCCCCTGGGCAGGGACTCACACAGTGGGTGATTAACTCTGGGAGCCAGGGGGTGTTGAACTGTTGATGGCCCATTAGCAGCTCCGCCCCCTCAGGCTGGGTGTGAAGTTGATAATGACTCCCTGGGCAGCTGCTGCTAATGGTCCATTGTCCTTGGGGAATGAATAGAGAGGGTAGAATACACAGCTTTGATCACCCCCACACTGGTCCCTCCTGCTGAACTAGGACAGAAGGTCATGGCTGTAGCTGAGGGATACCCTTGAATGAATACAATTTTTCTGCCATCAGCTGCCAACTGATAAGCACAAAGAAGTGCTGATTTAAGTCAAAGTGAAATAAAGACAGCAACATAAGCCATAAGGAAAAATTAAATGATAGTCCAAGGCTTCTCAATGAATATAATAATCTGCATCACTGATGGAGATCTTGTGTGTTTTTGACTGAGGCCAGGTGAAAGGGAGAAAGACAGTGATGAGCAATGCCTGTAGGCTCAGCCTCTCCTGTTTCATATTGCTTTATGTGACAAAATCTATAGCTCCTGTTTCTCTGATTGAAATTTTTTATCTTCCATCCTTTTGGCATCTTGTAGTGCTTTGGAAGTTACTGCATGGGGACAGGGAATTTCAACAAGTTTATATAAATAGATATTTCAAGATGGACATTGATGGTCACAGAAATAGCTAAGTGAAACCAGCACCCTCTTCTTCAGCAGAGCAGCTCCAAGTGTATCTTCAGAAGTAAATTAGCTTCAAATGGTGACCCAAAGAAGGGACTTCCAGAGCACAGCGTAACTGTCAGTGAATGAAGTGCAGTCTCGTCTTCATTGTGCACTTTCAGCAGAATTGAGCAATGGCTTTTGCTTGAGAGTCTCAATTACTTGCAGTATTGCACAGACCAGAGAGACTGCAACTTGACAGCACACAGGCTGGGGATGAGGGGCTGGCACTTGGGCAATGTGTTGCTCTTGGTGAGTTAAGTGAACCAACAAGTGCTCAAGAAAGCTCACACTTTGTTCTTTATGGAGTCATTGGAACTAATTTTCAAGACAGAATTGATTGCACTTTTAGAAGATACATTCTATTTTGTTTTCTATAAATGCAATTAGATCCAATTACTAGTGGCTATTAAGAGGAAATGGCCATGAATAGAATTACTGTGAAGAAGTATTTTGGAAATCTCACAGTGTTAACTTTATCCATTTCTGTTTAGACAGTTGAGCTATGGGTCTGATAATAATCTCTCACATAACTCCTTTCTTCATACTGTGTGAAAATAACCCTTAATTGTAGAACATGACAAACTTTCTTCCCTAAATGGACAAGAAACACATTTCTCGTAAGCAAAGGAAGTTGCCAATAGATGGGGAGAGGAGTTCTCTTTGCTCTACAGCCCTGTAAAGAGCAGATCATCTCTTAAGTAAAAAACCCACTGAATTAAAATATTTTAAAGGATCTGTATGAATTTGTGAGTTATGTTTTTGATTAATAAAAAGTGTCCTTGCATGTAAGTAACATGAAAGGAACATCCATTCTTATAGATAATCCACCAGACCATGTATAAATAAAGTGCTGAAAATCCTATTTTTGTTGCATGTTCACTTCAAGCATATTTGATTGGGTATTTTTTGATCATGTGAAGCCTAATACTGTCCCGAAAATGATGTATAAAGCACAGATGCTGTTGTACTTTTTTTAGTGCATATTATATTAATTATGAAAAACATATTGGATTAGAGTTTCATAGTATATTCACTGTTAAGTGACATAATATGAAATCAGTGGTCAAGAGTTCCTGAATGTTAACTTTAGGTACGCCACTACCTGTTTTGAGCTAATTCCCTGTACCTAATTTGTGATGCTTCATCTTATGCTGAGCAGCACCTCTACCTACCAAACAGACCTGTTGATTTCCAGAAATATAAATTGAATAAAGAATTACTGAAAGTAAATAGTAACAGAATTTAGCCTGCGCAGTCTATCTTTGTCATAGGAGGTGTTGGTATGTGGTCTTGTGCAAAGCAAGAGAACAATCTGTCATTAAAAAAATTTACAAAGTTTCCTTCCTTACTTCCTGCCTGCCTGCCTTCCTTCCTGCCTGCCTTCCCGCCTGCCTGCCTCACTTCCTTCCTCCTTTCTTTCTTGAAATTTGTATATCCTCAGCATGGAAATGCTGTTGCCTCGTTTGTAGAACCATGATGGAGAAAAATTTAGGCCTTTAAAAGGTCCGTAGAAGAACTGGGATTTGATAGTGTAACTCCCAATTAAATGGTGTTCATGATGACACTGCAGGTGAATGTCTACTTTAACCCAAAATATCAAAATTTAAATAATCTCACAAGGCTAACTGCTCAATTCTTGTCAGAATTCAGTAGATCAGTACAAATATTACAGTATTCTATAGGCTGTGTGGTTAACTGACAGAGTCCTGAAAAGATGACCTAATTTTTCAAATAGAAAAGTCTTTTTGGCATTCACCAAACACGGAAATGCTCACCACTTTGGAAAAACAGGTCACGTAGCAATTTAATGTGCATTCAGGAGTTCAATTCTAGACTCTTGGTCTTTTAAATATTCATTGTGTTAGTCTTAATACATAGATGTCCAGGGAGTGATGTATGCATTGCAGTGAAAAATACAGCAAACATATAAATTAGTAAGTATTGAACAGATCAAGTCCATTTCTGAAAAACAAACTGATGTGCACAGAGTCTGGGCAGGTGTCCTTCAAGAAACACAGAATGGGTTATCAAAGACAAAAACATGCAGCTTCCTTCACTTTGACAGTTGTTGTCTTTTGATTGTTTCTTTTGTCTTGCTAATATTCTCTAGTGGAATCTGTTGAAGGAGCAGTATATCATTGAGCTACAGAAAGAAGACATGAAGTGACAATTTTATACACAAAAGGCCGGATGAAACTGCTGCAGCTTTCATCAGTTTGTGGTTTAAACATTTGCAAACTGGAAATCAAAATAGCAGTCCATATCTAATAGCACTTTGGACTGATACAATGCTATTTTGAATAAATATTTGCTAATTAATTAGAAAATATGCAGTTGGTATTAAGTACAGGTACTAATGCTTTGCCTGTTTCCCAAGAATGTTTCAGATATTAATTATATTCTCAAAACACACTGCAGTTAATAAGTACTAAGCATTATTATTATGAATTGGGTTCATTTAATATGTAAAACTGCTAGAATTGGCTAAGTCTTTAATCACATTGTGAATATTTCAGCAGTGTTCATGCCTGATGTACCTTGAATCAGCAGTCATTTCAAAACATATTTGTTTTTACAGACTCTAATTGATCATGTCTTTTGCTGGGGAGGAGGAGAACTTGAACTGACCTCAGACCTCTTGGCAGATCTCCTAAGTTTTAACTTTTCACTGAGATTCCTCTAAGTCTTATTTTCACATGCAACTCTTTTTCCTGTTGCCTTGGGGTAAAATTTAAATGTAAATTATTGCAGAAAAACACTGTATTTTACATAAAAATTTGACTTTTTTTCCTCATTTTTTGTCTCAGTAGACTTCAATGGGATGTCAGAATATCAATAAATGGGTCTTTGGAGAATAAGGTTCTCTGACTCCAAAGAAGTTTAAGTCATTTATCAAAAGGCTGCTGTGCAGCAGAAATTTGAATATATCGCATGAAAAATAATTTGAAAATTATATATTTAAAGCCAGAACACAGTGGTAGTAGGGAACATTATGAAAACAAGCTGTACTCTCAGGTTTGTGTAAGCAGGCTACCAACTATTAGTATTGCCAAGAAGTGATAAAATTTCTCTTATAAACTCAGTCTTAGCAACACAAAATATCAGAAGGTGTGAAAAGACTGGGCATATTAATCAATCAAAGTATGACTTTGAGTTATAACCTTGTCGTGTGGCTAAGAAAAGGGAAAATCTAATCATAGACCATATCAGGCAATGAATTACTAGCATTATATTGCTGAACTCTTACCTGGAATACCTTATCCATTTATTCAGCCTTATTTCAGAGACATGAATTCTCACTGGAGCAGGTGCAGAAAAAGGGGAATTAACACAACCAGCACTTAACAATTCTACCTCGAGTATCACAGATAAGTGAGTGCTGGGAGCCCTTGTGGCCAGGAGGGACAGTGATACCCTGAGATGCATTGGGAAAAGCGTGGCTGGCAGGTCGAGGGAGGTGATCCTCTCCCTCTACCTGGCCCTAGTGAGGCCACTTCTGAAGTGCTGTGTCCAGTTCTGGACTCCTCAGTACCAGAAAGACAAGGAGCTACTGGAGAGGGTCCAGCGAAGGTCATGAACATGTTGAGAGGTCTGGAGCATCTCTCTGATGAGGAGAGACTGTGGGAGCTGGGCCTGTTTAGTCTTGAGAAGACAGAGAGGGGATCTCATCAATACATACAGTTATCTCAAAGGTGGCTGCCGAGAGGGTGGTGCCCAGAAACAGGACAAGGAGTAAAGGCCATAAACTAAAACATAAGGACTTCCACCTCAACATGAGGAAGAACTTAGGTACTCTGAGAGTGGCAGAGCACTGGAACAGACTGCCCAGGCAGGTTGTGGAGTCTCCTTCTCTTGAGAAATTCAAAACCCACCTGGATGTGTTCCTGTATAACCTGCCCTAGGTGACCCTGCCTTGGCAGGCAGCTTGGACTGGATGATCTCCAGAAGTCCATTCCAACCCTAATGATTCTTTGATTCTGTGGTATGCTGTATATAAATGCAGAGTGCAAGTGGAGTTGATCAAACCATTGTTAAAAAAATAAAAAGGAATGTTAGTTTTAAATTCAAAGGGTATTAACTGACAAAGTCAGAATTTGTTGAGCTGTTAAGTAATGTTCTGGATTTGGTTTTCAATAGAAGTTGAGGGAAAAGTACAGGGAAATGGCTTGTGTTCTCTCATGACCCATAATTGCAAAGATGAGAGTTCATCAACAAAGATCCATTTCACTCCTCTGTGGTATGTTCATACTGTAAAAGAGCACTTAAGACGCTGGCTTGCATAACTAGAAAAACATGTTGAAACAGATTATTTGGTAACCTTATTGCCCTAAAAGTGAAACAGATACACTGTGTTAATTTTTGAGTTTTTGCCATATTACAAAACCAGTAAAGAAAAGGTACGTGTTCATTAATCTTTATCTAGAGTGGTGTCTATGTTAGAATATTAGTCCCTATGGGAGACCCTTTATATTGCTTTGAAAATTAAAAGATCAAAAGGTACAAGTTAAAGCAGGCCTGTGTCTTAATCCCTAGTATTTTTTGAGATCTAATAAATAAAAAACTTTTTTGTTGACTTTTCAGTGTAAAAGATGCTGCTGAAGGAAATAATGATAGCCAGCCTTTTGACGTAATCCTTTCAAGAACAAACCTGCCTCCACTATTGCTTAAAATTTTTGGTCCTTAATACCTTAGTGAAAACTTGGATGTTATATAGGTTGTCAGAACAATAATTTCTCTGAGACTCTAATCCATCTGAACCAATCTGGACCTGCTCTACCAAACAACAAGTTCCCAGTGGGAGTTCAGATCAGATGGGTCATGTGAAGGTGGTCAGGTATCATCCAGTGGGTATGACTGGAATGCAGTGCTTTATCCTGGCAGTTAGTCATCCTCCCTTTCCAAATACTGCTTTCACCTCCACACCTGAATCACAGTCTTGTGACCATGGATGAAGGCTAAGCAGTACCTTTTAGGTTTATGGCACCTTGCTATCAAGAGCATCCAGCAAAAAAACCTCCATTGTTAAGTCTGCAAAATTAGATGACCATGCATGTTTAGATGTGCCCAGCAGCATGCAGGTGGATACATTTTGGTTCCCTGGTGCAGCCTCAGCATTTGGGTGAACAAACCACAGTCTTTTGGGCTGAGAGGCTGTGGCAGTCCCTAGCCTTTGTGAAATATGCCCCACACCCTTCTGAGTTCTAGTGCTGTGACCATCTCACTCCATGTTCCTGCAACAGTTTGTTCAGTGTTATTTCTCTTCACTTCCTGTTTCAATTTTTTCTTTTGCCTCTTACAGATGGACAAAAGAGGAAGAAATCATTAAGAAAGAAACTGGACTCTTTAGGAAAGGAGAAGAACAGAGACAAAGGTAAAATAAAATGAGTGCATGTTTAGTGATCAGGTCTTAGTTCTGCATAGGAGATTTCTGTAGTCTTAAAAATACACTTTTGGAGTAGAAGAATATTGCTGAGCTGATGTACTGGCTAGGTATTTATTTTCAAGCTGAAAAATATGTTTTATCTTTTCTGTTTGACCTTAGTATAATCCAGATCTCTTCAACTGAAAGATATTTTTTTTTCTGGAAGAAAAGAAAGGTTAAAGGATTGCACCTTTTCTCCATTGTTGTTTCTCCCTGTTTTCACCGTCCAGTGCAGAGTGTGGTCTGGATAACATGATATAGTTCTTTACCTGTATTTGCACTCTCCTCTTTGAATTTACAAAGCATGTGAACCTGTGAACCCAACACTGCCCAAGCAAATCAGTTGGTTTGCTTTTCTTTCTTTGACCTTAGGAAAATAGCCATTGTTTAAAATACATAAATGCTTCAGTGCTACTGCTCATTTGGATTTTAATAAACTCCATGTGACATGGATTTACAGATATGGTTGTACTCTTTTGTTTGGACACTAATCAGCTTTATGGGCTGGGTCCTAATCTAAGACCTGAACTTGACCTGTAATTTGGAGCCATTTGAACTAAATCTGAGACACTGAAAAGTGTCTGTGAAATTGCAGTTTTATGCATGTAGGTAATTTTGCGTCTAATTTTGTGTTCCCTTTTGAAAAAGAAGTTCTAGAAAAATGGTAGTAAATCTCAGTGTGGACATCCCAGTTTCATAAACACACACAGAAACACAAAAATTTATGATAAGAGAAGTGAACTGGTTACTCTGATGTTACCCCTTTTAGTCTAGTTTGGGAGAAGGATGGAACTTTGAAATTCCATTGAAAAAATTATCATGCTCATTTCAAAGTTACTGTAGATATTTTTCAAGAAGAAAATATTTTTCTTTTAATTTTTATTTCTTTGATGACTTCAAATATGTGATTATTTTTTTTCTTGATTTAAAACTGGTTATGGAAAATATTTGTATTAATCTTTCTAAAATTGAATGTCCCCTCACACATTTGTTTTGATAAATCTAGTGGCTTCCTGTGTTACATTGCAAGTACCAAACTTTTCCTTTTTTACAAGATTACTTGATGTAGGGCTGAGCTCATATGCAGAAGGAGTCTTTAAGGAAGGAGTTCAATGATTTTATAGCCACCTTTGGGGAAAAATCCTTTTTTTACTGTTCCTGTTAATGCATTACAATTGACTTGGCTACACTGTAATTAATCAGTCATTATGTTCCTCAGTCATCCGTGCAGTTAAAAGTGCAAAGCAACATAGTTCTGTGCAAACCTTCCCTGCTTTTCAGTACATTTGCCAGATATTGATCTTTTTAGCAGCTGTGGGGTGCTCTTCTGCATCAGAAAAGGCTAACCATATCCTGCTCTTCTTTTCAGCTTTTATTTTTTCTCCCATATGGGTAGCACAACTTTGGTACTCTCCTTTGAAAGTTTCTCTTCAGAAGTTTAAGAAAACTTAAAAAACTTAAGAGTTTAAATGCATTTTACTTTTTTATTCTCACATCTTTCATTGGTGTAGCAGATTTTAACAAAGATAAATTACTTTGATAATTCACCAAAGCCAGAATTTTGCTGTGTCACCCAAAGCTGGTGGATCTTTGCAATTGCAGCTTCAGAGCTCCACTAATGCCTCTTTGGTGTGGTGCCCTGAAAAGTGGTAGCATCCTTTGGGTGGTTGATACAAATGCTTAACCCAGAGCTGGTCTTTATTCCTTTAAGTTCTCTGTTACTGAAGATCATTAAAACAATAATTTTTCTTACACTGCCGTGTATTCTTTTGTGTTTTCCTTATAGCCACGCTGACCTCTGTTTCTAATAATTATACAGCTGCACTGGTTGAGCACTTACAGATAGTACTATTTTCTTCTGTTACACTTCTGTTCATGAATTTTCTTGTGAGTCTATCTTGTACGGTAGCATTTATACTTTATTCAGTTAGTAGCTTTGGGGAATATACTTTCTGTTTTTATTCCAAAGGGTTTTCTGAGTGCACTTTGCCTTTTAGGTCTCACTTGTTGCCCACAGTGAAAGTCAGCACTTTCTACTTATTCATCCTTGTTTATATTTATCTACTTCCTGGTTTTCAGCATTGCTCAAACATTCTGGTTAACTATACCAAGCATTTTTAGAAATCACTATGCTGATTCTCCTGATTTTAATTCCTTTTTTTTAGTTCTTATTTGAAATTGTGCCATGTGAGCCATTATCCTGGCACAGTGGTTGAAAGGTGACTGGTTTCCTGTGGGAAGCAGCAGCACCAGCATCTCCCCAAGCCTCAGGAGTCAGGAGGGATGGCATTACCCATCTTTCAGGTGATGAGCTGGCTCTGGAAAGAAAAATGTAGGGCCTTGTGCTGCTGGTCTCCATAAAGATGAGCCTACCACGCTCACCATTGAGTCCCAGCACATTCCATGGAGAGTTGTCTTCCATGTCACCTACAGTCAGAGTTAACTTTCCTTGGCATGTGTGTCACAGCAAGCTGGAAGTTTTATCCTGGGGTGTTCCATGGTGGTTCTTTAAAGTAAGCATTTCTACTGCTTGTTTTGTGAAGAGAATATCTTCCATTTCTGGGCAACCAGTCCAAAACAAACACTCCTCACTGTGGATGTGAATGTGCTCTCACGAAAGTCTGGGAGCACACACTTACCCTCCTGGGCAGGTCCCTAGTCCTCATGCCTAAAAGGAATGCCTTCCTTCAGTTTCTTTTTGGAGTTTTGTGGTGGTTTCTCTAAGTAACTAGTCCAGCTGCACTGTTGTGAGAACATGAGACCAGGCCACAGGACACCAGATAGGAAGCTGATTTCCAGATACTTTATACAGAGTAGGTGCATCTACCCTGATGCAGAGTTCATTTCCATCCCTTCAGTATCACTTTTGTAGGCACAGTTGCAGTTGGAAGAGTATTTAATTAATTCCAAACATTTTGTGTTTTCTCTAACCCAGCCTGGGAGACCCCACATACCAGGACAAGTAACAGCTTAGAGGGACATGTTTTTAGGTCCTGCCTGGAATATGTGCCACCTGAAAAGTCTCCTTTGGTAAAGATAGACTCCTGAAGGTTAATCCTGACAGTCTTGCAGCACTATGTGATCATGTGTGTGGGTTGCAGCCAAAGATAACAGAGATGTGCCTGATCCAGGAAGCCACAGAGGTGGAAAAAAAGGGCCACCAGGCTGATTACCAGGAATGCACAATGGCCTTACTGCAGGTCTTGCCAGATAAACCCCCTCCTTTAGCACTGGCATGCACTGAACCATGCCAGGCTGCAGACTTCTGGGGTTGTTCTCTCTGGAGAGGTACCACAAACCTGGGGTTTGTGCCCAAGACTCCACCAGGTGTCTGTACTTAAGATGCATAACTGAAAGGAATGATACTCATTTTCCTGGGACTGTTTGGAGGTTTAATCACTTTTATTTTAGGACTGTCTGATCTGTAGTTTTTACTCTCTAAACTTCACATTTTAGTCAGATGGATTGATCAGTCAACCTGTGTAGCTGGTAAGTGAGAGTTTCAGCAAACTTTTAGAATTCTGAAGGCTAATAAAGACACTAAAATAGAATTCAATGCACTTTAAATGAGTTTCATATCTTTATTTTGTCCTTTTTGACGTCTGTCACTGTCTCATTAAAAGGGGAGAAATTCTAAAACAAGTGGGTTTTTTTTTTCAATTGTTTTTACAACTCTGAGTGACTCACTGGAGCAGGATATAGTAAAACTTGCCGGATGTAAACAGACTAAACAGGAGAACAGCACTCCACCCAGGTATTTAAGTGATATTTTCAGCTTCCATCATTCAAGTGTTTTTGCTTTACCCTTCCCGACCTCCTTGTTAATAATGGCCATCATGACTCTCAATCCTACTGTCTACATACGTCTCCAAACATTTGCTTTGGCTGCTGACAGGCACTACTTGGGGTGGAGGAGCAGTAACATGTCCATGCTGCTTGGAATAAGAAATTCTCAGGATGCTATGCATGCTGCTGGCTGGATACTGTTCCCTTACAAATTCGCTGCTAATTTTGATGGCAGCTGAAGCAGAGTATTTTGTCCATCTCCTGCCAGTGATACGGGTATCAGCGTAAGCATGCCTACTTTTAAAGTACACACAGGCATTCCAGAGAGAGATGCTTCCCAGAAATTATTTGTTCTAGAAGATTTTATCAGTAAAACAGCTCCATTTTGCCTTGGTTCCTGTAAACCCTCTGGGTGAATGAAGAGACCTGCTCAGAAATAATAATCACTTGTTACCTGATTGGTTGAGCAGCTGAGAAGTATCCCTTTTGCTTATGTTTCTCTGTGGAATGTAAATACTCAGCACATTTATCTGTGGCACCTTAGCAGAGCTGCTGTGTATGCTGGACTTCCTGAGAAAAGGCGTTCCTAGTAACTGTCTGGCATATGCAAATCCAGTAGTAGATGTCTGATTTTATTTTAGTTAAATATTCTTGAAAATTTCTTCTGTGTTTACTTCCCATCCATGCCTAGTAAATTAAGATGTATTTCTTACTGTTTGCATTTGTTCTTCAGTAATTCAGCCTATCACGATGTCCATGTGCATTGGCACAGTCTAAGGAAAGAGCTGAATATTTTTTTTTGTTGTGGTTTATCAGAAATGTGGCTTTTTTCCAAGCCTTTCCAGTACTCCACCATGCTTTTAAAAAAACTTTGAAAATATTTCTCATGCTCTCTAGGCATACAAAAGGGTTTTTTAAGCACCATTGTGACATGTTTTATACTAAAGTCAAATGAAGGACCAAAGAATCTCTTAATTTTTCTTAAAGAAATCTAGACCTACCCACAGAAAACGCATAGGTAATTGGGAGGGTCTTATATAACTCCTTGAAGGTCAGTGAGCTTGGAGTAGCTAAAGCAATTTTCAGCCACACAACTGCATAGCTGGAGAAGAGATTTTCAGCCATGGAACTGATGCTGAGAACATTTTTTATCTCAAGTCTCCTGGAGTCACTGCAGGTTTTGACAAACCTTGAGATGGAAGAAGTTTTGTTGTTCCCATTATGGACTGACGTTTCTATTTTCCTTGTTTTCTGCTTCCATCTCTGTCTCTACAGGTCTGAAGTAATCAATTTCAGTTAGCAAAGCAGAGTTACCCAGTCTGGCTAGCTGGGGAGATTGACTTAAAAGGCCACATGTACATACCACCTTTAAAGCACATTATTCTTTGATCGGTCTCCCACTGTATTCCCACCATTTAAATAGAGGTGGTACAAGCACCTTAGTACATCTTGGTCACAGGATTTTAGCAGTCCACAACCAGCATTTAAGATGTACTTAAGAAAAAACCCGACATGCTAAGGAGACTAATAGAAGTTGCTGTTCACTTTACTAGCACTGAAAGACTCATTAGTGTCTAGATTATAGACCTCTTTGGTTCTTAATAGAATGATACATTTTGTGGGTTGGAAACTACAGTTTTCACCAGCTGAAACTTCAGGGAAGTCTTTTAAACTGTGCTTCAATAGAATAACATGAGGTCACGTAAGCTGTAACTGTATGGGTCGATATCCTGGATATTATCATTTGGTTAGCAAAGGATTTGGGATCACTGAAACTCTTATTTAATCTGACTGGGAGTTCTTCTGTGACATGCTGCTTTTTATTAGAAAATGCTGATTTACCAGTTACAGGAACATACCAGTTTCAATCAAAATTTTATTAAGAAATTTGCCTCAGCTGCAACATTGACTTTCTGGTAAGAGAAATTATGCACTTCTCCAAAATAGTAAATAGTCTCCTTTGCCAGTAAACCCTTAAAACAGGAGTACATCAAAAGTGCTGCTGGATAAGGGTATGAGTCTGCATTTCCAAGCTAATTGCCCCATCTGCCAGATTGTTTCACATTTTATATGATGCTTTCCGCAAAATTTCTTCTTAAGCTGCCCACTCTCCTAATTGAATAAATGATCAAATTTTGGGAGGGTTTACAGAGAGTAACTAATTTAGTAGCTTTGGCATTTGGTATGTATACAACAGACCAGAGTTTGAGCCACTGCTCTAAGAAACATTTGTTCAAATGAAACCTCTCCAGCAGTGGAGATCCCCAGCCTACAGCTGTAAAAGAGACCTATGCATGTTGTGTCAGAGTTAGTGCCCTTCCTCCCCAGTCGATGGGTTGCTAATTACTTTGCATGTCAACAACTCTTTTTTTTTTATTGAGTCTGAAATGTCAGTAGGGCTTACATTCACTGTACCCATCCAAGAAGAAATTTGTTGTGCTTGAATACTTCTGAAGAGTGGTGGGTGCACATGCTCCCCACCACCACACCCCACAACACACACACACACACACACACACACACACACACACACACACACACACACACACACACACATTTCAGTGGGAGCTTGAGGCTGTTGCGAGTCTGTGGAAGGGGCAACTAATTTTCTTAATTTCAACAAATGAGCAAAAAGGTACTGGGTTTGCCAACTCTTTAATGTAATTACTACTGCCAGCCAGCACCACTTCCATCTGTATTTAGTCTAAAAATCAGCCAGCTGGTTTTGATCCAGTTCCCCATCTCTGCCAGACATTGAGAAATCAGGGAAGCAGTTCATGTCCTCTGAGGAGGCCTACAGCAGAGCATCCTGGAGTAGAGGCTCAGTGTCTTTTCTCTGGGCTACATTAAGCAAGAGCAATTAAAAACCTGGAACCCACACCTGAGAGTTTACAAGGAGGGGCAGCACCTACCAACAAATACCAGTTTGAACATAATGAAGTCAGGAGAGGGTAATTTTAATGAAATTCTTTTAACAGAGCAGTGTTGAGATCTTGTCTCCTGCTGATCTCGCCCTAGTTGTTGTCAAAGCAGTGGCACCAGCATGCTGTTGGGCATCACATGAGCTAAGTACTGCTGTCCTCTCCCAGTCTGAAGCACAAGCAGCTCTGATCCAAACCAGAGAAATATTTTGTGTTCAGGATTTCGTTTGGTTCACTGGCTTTTCTCAGGAAATGTTGTGGAAGGACAAATAAAAAGGGGTGCTGGGAGTATAATAAAGCACCCGGTTAGACAGCCAAAAGGGCAGGCGTTGCATATGTGCGTTTCAAATTTGTCATCTTAAATATTCATTGGGAAGATCATTCAGAGCAGTAATTTAATATTAATACTCTCATAATGTTGTAGACATGTTCTGCCAGGTATGGGAGGGACTAGTCTAACTCTGGGCTCCTGGAACTGGCAATCCCTATAATCCTTGATATCCGTGTGATGATGTTCTTTCTTGTCCTAAATTAAATGCAGATGGTTTTAGATGTCATTGTACTCACAGGTCACCTCCAAACTTGCTTGATATATGAGGCTCTGCTTCCTGGTTTAGTTTTGTCTGGCCACCAAAGTGAGTTGGTGTCTTAACACTTCATAGTTCTAAAGAGCAGAAACGTTTCTCACTAAATCAGAATAATGGGCTCTTGTTTCTTTAGTGTGATAGTCTAGTTGTGAGCTCATTCAAGATTCATAAAATAAACTATTCTTTTCAATATCTTATTTTAATGATAGTGCAAATGTAGATAAAATTTGAAACTTCATCAAGGACATAGTCAGACTTAAAATTCCAGGAGGACCTTTGCCTTTAATTATTTTTTATGGTTCCTTTTTCCATACTTAAAAAAAATTGTTTTTAATCTCTGGTGCTCTGTTTATTCCTGATGCAAGTAGGTCTGAAGCTGGAACCTAGTAGAAGTTGCACCCGTTTTCACCAGGATGAATAGCATCAATAGCTACTTTTATCATTCCATTTGAGCACAAACAGTTCTAGATGGAAGTCTGTCCCAGTGGCTTTGGTTCTGCTAATCTCAGATAGGTCTGATTTGAAACATAATAATTAGAATTTCATTGTTAATTGTTGGCTGATTCACTGTAACACATTTTTTCTATTTTGTAAAATATTTAAACCTTGTACTTTGAGACCTGAAATATATGCTGCTTTTGTACATTACAGTTATACTGATGTGGGATGGGATTATGTTCTTTTTGTTAATTGAAAGAAACATTTATTCTCCTGTATTTCCATACGTCCACATATATTTTTGTACTGTTACTAAGATCCTTTATACTGATGGATCACTATTAAACAGGTTTACTCTTACCAGTATTTAAGATAGTATACTTCTTGTGTATATTTAAAACCATATCCTTAAAAGCTTAGTCTGAATAGTGGAGGCAAGCTCTCTGTACAGGTAGATGCATACTCTCCTGAACTGCAATGAAACCCCTGTGCATGCCAATACCCCTTAACTCTGGTGCCCTACAACATTTATGAGAAAG
Organism: Pithys albifrons albifrons; assembly: GCF_047495875.1. Lineage (NCBI taxonomy): Eukaryota > Metazoa > Chordata > Aves > Passeriformes > Thamnophilidae > Pithys > Pithys albifrons. The sequence continues at coordinate 11,956,806 of NC_092458.1, forward strand.
AAGCCTGGTGAAGGGCTGTGAAACATGAAAGAGAGATGTGGCACAGTCTAGCTCAGCTTCTCAGTCTCAGGATGATACTACCAGCTTCTGATGTCTCTCTGCACCATCTAGATGTAACCAGAAGTGCCAAACTTCACTTATTTTCAGTGGAAATTAAGATCTTAGTTTGTTCTGCTCCCAAGTGATTTTCCAAGAGTCTGTGTGGTATACCTTGCATGATGCAACTAGAAACAGGATCCAGATACTATGGGCTACAATTACCTGGCACTGTTTTTATTATTGTTATGCAGTCCAGTACTTCATTGGAATTAGTATATATTTAAAGGCCTTCAGACTGTTTTTCTTTTTAACAGCTTAACAGTTAATTCTTTTTGTGCTAAATAAATATCAGATGTTCGGTAAATATTAGAGTGTTGTTGTTGTTGTTGTTGTTGCAGAATTTATTCCACAGGCTTTTGGAATGCCTTTGTCCCAAGTGATTGCTAATGACCGGGCCTACAAGCTCAAGCAAGACTCTCAGAGAGAAGAGCAAAAAGATGTTTCAGATTTTGTGGCCTTTCTTTTGCCATTTGGAACTAAAAGACAGAACAAAGAACTTTCAAGCAGTAACTCATCTCTTAGCTCAACCTCAGAAACACCAAATGAATCCACTTCTCCTAACACACCTGAGCCAGCGCCACGAGCAAGGAGGCGTGTAAGTAGACCCATCACGATGGGGTGCATGACAGTAGGACCAGAGGGTCTAGCTGGACCAGGAAAAGACCTGTTGTGTCTCTGGATTGTGGAATATTTCTTCTGTTGTGTTCAAATAGTGGGGTTTTTTTTTCAGGTGGAAGTCAGCCTGGTCAGCATCAGAAAACTCTTAACTGTAGTGGGAATCTTCTTTCTCTGATGCTGGTGGGAAAAGATCATATAGAGTGTGCAAATCTGGTTACAGATCGCAAAGTGGAAGAGAGATTATCTAGAAGTCTTCCTGTTTACTCCTTTTATCTATCTCCTTTTAAGTCTTTTAGATTTAACAAATTCCATCTGTCTTCAACCTAATTTTTTCAGCTCAGGAAGACTAAAGCTATGTGATTGCTATTTATAGATATACTTCTGTTAAACTAGCTCTGTGAACATGGTAGTAAATCTTAACTATTAATCCTACCCTAATATTAATAAAAATCCTCCTGGTCTAATTCTGATCATGTCCTTAGTGGTAAGTAAGAAGTTGTCGGAGTAGATTTGTACCAGGCTCTTTGAAGGATGTTTCTGCATACAGGCTATGAAGATCTTTGACAGTCAAATACAGTATGGTGGTTTTCAGTTGAATGTTAATCTACTTGTAAGATAGGTACCTAGTTGACTATTTGTTAGCATGATTCTGTTCCTTGTAAGTCAGTTTTGCTCTCTGAACTTTTCCAGGACTACAGTAATAGTAGCAAATCTTTTTCCTTCGGTGCCATGGAATGAAGGTTCTAGAACTTCTTACTTTTTGATTGCACATGGAACGGAGAGGGAAAAAAAGCATAATGAAATACTTTAAATAAAACCCTTTTTAAGAAATCTTGAGCAAGAATTTGGGGTATCAGAAGAGACTGGAAAATAAAATATTTCTTAGGAATCTTACCATCTTTCATCCTTAGGATAAAGCCTGCTTCAGGAAAATGTTGTGTGGGGCTCTTCAGATTATTACGAAGGGTAGAAATGGAGTAAATTGCAAATTAACAGAAGATAGAATACAAGTCATGGGCCTCTGTTCATTCGAGCTGCCAGCTGAAGTGTCTGTATTCTGTCTGCACATAGCTGAAAGCATGATGTTTGCAGTCTTATATACAAATTAATGCACATTTCTTGGTCTGTGCAAACCAAATGAACAGACAGTTGTGTTCACACAAAGTGCAAAGTACATTTCAACTAAGTGTGAAAGGAAACCCATGAACTTCTTTCAGACTTTAGCAGCGTCAGTGACAAAAAATAGAAGTTCATGGTATACACCCATTGGCTTCAGAACCTGTTTCCATATGAGGGAAAGATAATTCATGTGTCCAGATATGGATTGTCTGCTATTCTTTTCGCCAAGTGTGATAAGATCTCTGACATATATTTGACCAGACAGCAAGCAGGAGGAATGTGGATCCTTTGGTACATCCATAGGATAGTGCTCCATCAGGACCAAGTTCCTAGAAGCCAGGGGAGAGTTTTGAAATGTTTTACGGGTTTTTGTGAGTTTTTTGTGTTGTTTGTTTTTTGTTTTTGTTGGGGTTTTTTTGTTTGTTTGGTTTGAGGGTTTTTTTGAAGGAGAGGGCTGGGAAGGTGGGGTTTTTGTTAATACCAGGATTGCAGCTTTCAGAATGTTGAATTGGAGCATTCACTTCATAGCCATGAGGATGCAGTAGCACATGGTTCACCTACAGAGAATTAAGAGTAGACTAAGATGGGCAGTGTGACAAGGAGAGAGCTGTCATTTTCTGATTTTCTGTAGGGAATGAACCTCAGGTAATGTATTTCATGAATTATTTAACATTAATGTCATCTCATGTCCCATATCTTGTCTGTCTTTGTCCTTTATGATTCTGCTTATCAGGGTACTTACTCCTCTCCCCTAGGTATTTTTAGGGAATGGTAAGAAGGCTTGCGCTTATCTTCTATCTCTTGAGCACTATTGCACTGTTTATTTTCAAGTGTAGCAAGACAAATGCTTACAAAAAAATTTTAAAAATTATTAATTAGGACATGCAACTGATAGAATCGGTTTATCACAGAAATGCTGCACAGATACCTGGAGCGCAGTCCTGTTAAACTCAGATTGGAGGGATTGTTTATCACTGTACCATTCACTTTTGTGTATTCCAGTAAGTCTTCAAACACTCAGCTAAGATTTTCAGTAAGAGATAGAAGGTAGTGCTGGCTGCAGAGCTGTGGTTCTTGCAAGGGCTTCACAGAAATCACTGTTGATGCATTTTCTTTGTAGCCTTTTTGCCCAGCCATTGGAAGCCGAGACCCTGGTTATCATCAAGGCCCTGTGCTTATTATAGAGAATATTCTGTCTCACTGTTAATACTTAATATATATAATGCAGCCAGAATTTATTTAAGTATCAGGAGTTCAGTCATACTGCTTTACTACTGAAATAGCATAATATATGGAATTAAAGTGGATCCCATGCATACTATCTACTGTTGCTCATCTTTTCAAAAGAGTAAAGCTTTTTAAAACCCTTAAAAAGTAAAATGGTAAAGAGAAGCTTCATCTGACCTTCATTCCACACCTATTCCTCCAGCCTTGATTTTTTTTTTTTTACTCTTTCCACCTCCTCTTTAAACTCTACTTTCCTTCGTGTTTTGTTTGCTTAGCTTAAGACTTGCCCAGTTTATTTAGATTTGTCTTGGGGGAGCAGGGACTAGTATCCATTATGAGCACAGGTAATGCCTAGTAAATGGACCTTTAATGTTCTTAGGTAGCTGGGCACTGCAGTCGAAGTATCACTGTGTACATGGTACTAATCCTGGAGTAGTGGGCAGTGGGCAGTGGTGGGCACAGTCTTCTCCTCCAGTCCTATAGTTCTGTCTGAGCCCAAACTAATCAGTCCAGCTGAGTTTGAGCTGGATCCATGGAATATTTCCATGTGCACTTTGTTGTTTAAAATCCAAGCTGGCCTGGACTTGGTATTGCCAAGCAGTGCTGTACTTCAGTCACTGAACTTGAGGTCACTCTTCTTAAAGCCAGCTCCAGTTAATCCACATCTTTGATAAAATGCCCAAGGACAACGGTGAACTGACTGTATTTACATCTATTTTAGGGGCCTGAATCCGACTTAAGTGACTCTGTGATAATAATGATTCATGAGATGAGAATGCTTTGCAGACCAGTAAAGGCCTGCAAAGGAGGGCACATGTCATACAGGACCTGCCTGGGAGCAGCAGCAGTGAGGGTGGTGTTAGGATTTTCATTGTCAATCGACTAATTTGATGTCTGGAATACCAAACTCCTACAAACAATATCAAAAAATCATTCGTTTGGAATTTTACACACATGGATCATAGCCAGAGGTCCTTGTTTCGTTTGAGGGTTTTGTTTGTTTGTTTGTTTTTGTTTCCTTTTGGCAGGAAATGGTAAAGGGAATCAAGCAGATGTACTTCTGAGAGACATCAGAAATAAAGGTCAAAAGTTGCATTCTAAAGGGTCTAGTAATTGTTTATAGAAATGTGGGTTAAAAAAATAAATTTAAAACTTCACTGCCCTTTATTTACACATCTTCCATGAGTTACAAGAAATAGAATTATACCTGATAAGTTAAATACTTTTTTTGAAAAGACATTACAAGCTAGAAATATTTAATGAATATGAAGTTTCAGTGGACTTTTTATGAGTTGCCTATGAGCTAGAAATCTTTGTAAAGTTCATTGGCTAGGCTGATGGACGAAAATACTTCTAGAGCTTGAAATTCCCTTGTAGGCTGTTATAATGTTCTCATTTAATACACATGAAGATCTGACTAGCAGTCTATAAAAAACCTGTCAGCAGAACAGCATGCTTTTAAGAAACTATAGTTGTTAACAAAGTTTTGAGTAGAAATTTACATTTTCTTCATTGTATCTTAGAGTGACACATTTGATCCCTGTACAGTACATTTTATGTTATGGTAAAATTTGTGCTTTGTTTTGGAAAGAAAGAAAAAAATTTACAACACATCTTTAGTCTGAATAAACCCCCAAAAATGTCTTTTTGTTTTATTATTTGTAAACCCAGATGGCCCCTAAAATGTTTCTGTCTGATAAGTTTAATAACAATTGAGGAAAATGGTCATTTTGAAATGACAGTAATCTTGTGGTTTGAAAATAAAATTTTTGTTTTTCAAGTGTGAACATTGAAACATGCCATAAATCTTCTGCTGCTTTTGCTGCTTTTATCCTTTACAGATTGCTTGAACTTCTGTGCCTTGCTGTAATCTAAACACAGCATTCAAAGCTTTCACTGGAATTTTAATGATTTTAAATTACTAAGATTCATGCAGTAGAATTATCTAAAAAATATTACCCCTCTACTTCTCTGTTGTGTCTTTGTTCTGTGAAAATGTGGGATTATTTCAAAACTCTCCACAGTTGTATTTGTGATATTAACTCTTAACTGTGTGTGATTGTAAATCTCTTTGCATGAGTTTCACTGATGCAATGGTCCAAGCTACAGAAGTAAGGAATCAGGTTTAAAAATGTGTGTGTATCTCCATGCACTTAAACATGGTACTGCTGATATGCACACACAGACAAGGATTCATCCTTGTCCTGCTGTATGTGCAGGCTTATCACAGTAAAAAATGTGGCGTATGAGTGGAAAGCATTTAGTTTTTCCAATATCTTAATTTGTATTCCTTGTAATATGGTAAGAATAGCATTGGTACCATTGAGATTTTCTCATCCATTACACGAGTATTATAACTTCATTAATTTATAAAAACTTGGTAGCAAATTGTATTTTTACACTAATGTGTTTAAAATGCAGGTGCACAGTCTTTGTTAGCTGAGGTCCTGTGACGTTTAGATTTCTCCAGCCATACTGATCATTCATGTGTGTGTATTTTACAGGGCGCGATGTCTGTGGACTCTATTACAGATCTTGACGACAACCAGTCACGATTGTTGGAGGCTCTACAGCTGTCTTTGCCAGCAGAAGCCCAGAGCAAAAAAGAAAAGGCAAGAGATAAGAAACTAAGCCTGAACCCTATTTACAGGCAGGTTCCCCGGCTTGTAGATAGTTGCTGCCAACACTTGGAAAAGCATGGTAAGAATATTTTGTGTTGCCAGGAATGGCATATGTATTTTTGCTGTAATATAAATAAATGCCTATTTTAAGAAGCAAGTATATGCTTCCAATTACAAGGACATCTTTGAAAGTTAGACACTTTCCCTCCTGTTTTGCCTCTTGCTAAAGATAATCTCACTTATATTATGAGACTTGCTTGTCTCATGCTTAGATCGTAACTTCCCAAACTAAGGCTCTGTGCTACAAGCTTGCAAGCTGGCCCATAGAACATGTGGATACAGATATTTCTTGGAGGTCACTCATCTTATACTGAGCTGCTGAGCTCTGTGGGATGGGTTCTTCACACATCACATGTTTACTTGTACCTGGAGAATAAAAGTCTGAAATGTGCCAATCACTCTGGAGTCATTCTTCACAACCAGTGAATCTTAATGATGTGAGAGCTAAATGAACTGTTTATACTACAGTGCAAGACTTGATATTTGAAGACAGAGACTCAGAAAAAAAGAAAAATCCCATGCTAAATATATATTAAGCTTCAAGAAGCTTTTTCCTGTTCACTACAAGGCTTGAAGGCTGACTGCACAGTTTGTCTGGCTTGATTTCTCCTGACCAGCCTTAGTCTCAGGCCTGCTTTCTCTAAAGGGAATTACAGAATCCTGCCAATATTCTTCTCATGTCTTCATGGTTGTCCAGACATGAACCTCCCACAGTTTTATGTAATGCAGAAACAATGGTCAACTAAGGTATCTGTTCACTGTCTCTACCCAAGTATCTTAGTCTTGTCAAGTTTTTTAATGAGAATTGGAATAACTTGGACACAGCAAGACAGAGTTATCACATGGTCAGATAATAAAAAACCCATAAAATTATGGTGACTGCAACACCAAATGATGCATTTGATGCCTAATGTCACCAGAAAGAAATTATTTACTGACTCTGAATGAAAGGCTTTTGCAGATGAGGGACTGTAATTTAAACAATGCTGATCTTTCACAATTTATAATTTAATACTGTATTGCTTACAAATACATCAAGGAACACTGCAAAAGATAGTCAGTCTTTTACAGAGATTAGATTCCATGGCTGACAAATTAGTATGAGATGATTAAGTTTGAGATGAATGACTTCCATCCCTTTGGGCAAAGGCAAGCTGAGTTTGGAGAACGTAAAAGTATTGAGTCAGCCAAAAAACCCATCCAGCTGAGTATCATTTGGATACTGTGATTTTATGTCACTTGATCATCTGTGATAAATTTTTTAATCCATTCTCATAACAAAGATTCTTTTCTATACAACACTCTTTACTAAAATATTTGCTTTACATTGAAGTTTTCTTTTAAAGGAGATTTATGATAGGTTATTGTGCATTGTCTAAAAGTGCACTATAGTACCCCCTAACACAATAATATGATACAATTTGGGCAAATACTGATTTTGTTCATTTTTCAATTTAATCTGCTGTCCACAAGACAGACTCTGAGACTGAAGGACTTAGAGAAATTTAAAGATTGCAGAAGACAGACACTACTGTTTGCTTACTGGGATCATAGAGAGCTTCCATTTCTAGCAGCAATCCTGTAGCAACATCATTCCAGGCTATAAGATGAACCAAGTTTCTGATTCTGAAAATACTTACCTGTAAGAATAAAGCCTTTAGGCTGATTTTTCAGCAACAAACCGCCAGTGGTTTCTGATGAATGCTTTAAATGATAATTTTGAACATCATATTGCAAAAAATTATTTTATTTTTAGCCTAAAAGCCCCTGTCCTTGTTCACCTTACTTGTTTTTCCTGGCATCATGTCCCAGAGATGTAAACACCTGACTCCCTATAGACTTGGAGTGTACAGCTAATACTGTATGTTTGTGCAGGAACTGGTTAACCTCCCTGTGGGTTTTGCCCGTGAGTGTATCTCCATCTCAGGTGATTCCCTGCCAATGTCCCTGGATTTACTAAATGGTAGTCCATCAGTGTAATTTTCTGTTAACCAAAGACAGAAGATCTGAAGAGAGGTATTGATGTTAAGACTAAAAACTAGAAAGCAGAGTCCTATCTGAATTTCTCTGATGAAAACCTTCAACTCCAAACACCATTGCAAAGTGACACATCTCTTTGAGTACAAGTGTAGCCTCATGGCTGTCAAAAGGCATTTGTTTTGCAAGGTTATTTTACATCTCTTGTATGTCAGTAGAGATGAGTGCTGCAGCTGTTGTTAGATCATAAACTTTGAAGCTTATAGATAATTTCATCCTTTTTGCAAAAATGTATAGCTGTGTAAAATTGTATTGTGTTCACAGCTCCTTAAGGCTCTAAAATTTCCACTCACATTACCATTGCTAAAGGCCATGTCACCTCTAGGGTGGCCTTTCCTTTCAAATATTTTGGGTCTAGTCTGCAAAGTTGTCCATTTGATAACCATGTTGTTTGTTTGATACTCATGGTAGCATCGACAGGGCTAGATGAAGGTTCTGCACTTTGCCTGAAGTACAACAAGGTTTCTTTATAGTTTTCCCTCTATACAATAGCTGTTCCTACCCTATGAATTGCACACAACTCCCTTGTGGAGTTCTTCCCTCTCAGTCTACCTGAACACCCTGTTTATGTCCCTTTGAATGAAACTCTGAACTTTGGTTTGACAGGCACTGTAAAGCCAGTGAATAACCCCAAACACCAACTGCTTCCTGTATCCAAAGACACAGCTCAGTGCTCACATACTTAGTTATTTTATAACCTGTTTCCTTGAATGACAGTCCTGGAAGTGCCACCTCCAAAGCTTAAGTAGTGCCTCACTCTCTGCATTCCTCTGTTCCTCATGCAGCAGCGGTGGCACTACCAAAATGGCATCACAAGAAATATCACAGAGATGCTATTTTACAGATTAGGTGAGGTACTTAAAAAACGGAGTGGATGGTTTCCTAATCACAACTGAGTCTTGCCTCAGCATGGTAAATACAAGTTTGTAGAGAAATACGTTACTTTTCTTTGATTCTTTTAAGTATATACAAAGCTCAGATTGCTTTGATTCAATGGAATCTTCAGGAGAAAATGTAACAATAAAACAGTTCTATAATGTGTTACACTTGCAGGTCTCCAGACAGTAGGAATATTCAGAGTTGGAAGCTCAAAAAAGAGAGTACGACAGGTGAGTGGATATGGATATGGTTTTGCTTCATCAGCTATGATGCAAACAAATCTGATTCCTTTTGTTGTGATTTCCTCCCCATCCAGCATGTGATGAAATTCAGGCTTTCTAGGTCAGTGACTTGTTTTTTGATGGCTCATAATGGGGCATTTCCAGTATCCTTGTCAGGTTCTCAGCAGATTAATAGTCTGTATGTTTTGCTCTGCAAAAGTAGCACAGGGTTGGAGATCCAACTAGACTACAATGATGAAATTTTCCAAAGGTTACACTGCAGGGAAAAAAAAAGTCTTGGCTGTTTGTTTCATCTCAGAAACAGCTGAAGCTCCCAAAGTAAACTCAAACTGTAAATCTTTTGAAAACTCACAGTATGAGAAAACATGCAAGTTACAGGACAATCTCTTTGACCCTCAGATTGCTGCTCCTACATACCACCTTTCTTTTACCCCTACTAAACTTGAAGGTCAGAGCAAGCCCTTCCAAGTCTTAGTCTCAGCCAAATTATGAAAAAGCAAAGTTGATGTACAATTAGGTTCCAGAGGCAAAGTCAGAAGTGGGAGTGACCTCATCCCTAGATACTGCATTGTTATTGCAAAAGTTGGGAATACACATTGAATTGGAGCAGTAGGAAATAGTGATTAATGTTTGTGTGATGATTAAGGAAGGGATAAAAAGTTACAGGCAAATACCCCTCCCAGGAAGTATAAGACCAAAAATGTCAAACAGAAAGAAAAAAACCTACAAAGGAAAGCTGAACTGCATCTGATCCCAGAAGTACTTTATGGCAAAAACTACACCATGTAATGCTTTGTTGCTCTATGAAGTTACCTTGAATAGCTAAACTGAATTGATTTTGGCTGATAGGACAGTGTAGCCTTCTGATTTGTTGCTTTTTCTCTAACAGTTTGTATTGTTGAGTGGCTGGTGTAACACTAAGCTAAAAACATTCATGATCTGCAGAGGCACTTGTTAGATCAACACTGAACTAGATAAAGTATTGAAGTTGCCTCACAAGCTTCAATGTCAAAACATATATTACCATTTAGGGATTAGTACAAATGCATCATACCCTGTGGGAAAAAACAGAGAGCTTTTACTGCTTACATGTAAACCAAGCTTTACTTGGAACATCAATGACTTTCACCAGTGTTTCTTGTGTTTTCAAAACTTGAGGAAATAAAGAGATTTGGTATCTATGTTTTCTATTACATGACTAATTTATTGAACTACATAAACTGATAATTTCATTAAACAACAAGGAAGCATCAGCTTGGCCCTTGCGATTACAATAATAAATGCTGTCAACATGAACACGTGGGGAAGTCTGGATTCAATTAAAATTCCGCTCATTTTCTGAACCATGGAAAGCCAAACCCAGCACTCAGATTTTCGTGTGCTTTTGCAGCTGTTCATTAGTTTTCTTTGTGTAGAAAGTAAGCATATTTTTGTTTTCGTTCCTTTCCCAGTTAGAAAATGTCCTGTTTCAACTGTAGCTTGTTGCAGTAAATACATAAGTAAGTAACTAAGTGCATGTGCCAGCAGGGTTTTTGGTTGGTGAGCAGGATGAGAAAATCTAGAACAAGTGCATCTATTACAAACTTCCTCCTTCATGTTCAGTGAGGTGTAGGCAATGGTATGATTTTTTTCTAGGAAATAGTTTTAAAACATCATGACTATTTTCAAAATGAAGTGAGGGTAAAAGGTGGAGCTGTCAGCCTGTGGAAGGTATTCTGCTCTTGGTGCTGGGAAATGTTTCCAGAAGAGCAGGCCTTTCCATAAAGTATCTTGGATGTGGGAGAGAGCTTTCTTCTGCCTTTGGGAAGCATGATGGCTTTGAATTTTATAGAATTTGTCTGAGGACCATAGCTGAGAAATAGTAGCAATACCTTGTAGTGGTATTAGCTTGTGTTTAAGTCCATAATGATGATCACTTGTGAATATAAGTAAATTAAGAAGGCTTGAATGCTGTGATGTCTTAGTGAACCTGTCTGCCTCCTGCCTATTCTTACATAGAGTCTTAAATGCAAGAGAAATGTGAGTTTAGTGGATATTAACATCTTATTATTAATGTTTTTGTACAAAATTGTAAATGTTATGAAATGCAATTTAGTCTTTCTGGTTCTAGGGATAATGCAGTAGGTGATAAAAGAAAGCCTTTCTTGGAATTTTCCTTATTCTCCCTGGTTTCTGCCAAGATATCAATCTTGGTATTTCTGCAAAAATTATAATTACTGGGGTACAGTTTTTCATGGAAGTGTGTCATATATAAGCAGGAAAGAAAACATTGCATTTTATTACAGCCCAAACCTTAAGTTGTGGATTACGAAATAAGCAGCAATTACACATGAATTGTATCTCTGACCTTAGCAAAAACCAGTCAAATCAATCTCAGAAGTGAAAATGAGTAAATCTACTTCTTAAAAGAATGGGATGTACTAACTGGGACAATAAGTTACTGTGGTTTTTCTGTCATGATCTTTTCCAGTTACGTGAAGAGTTTGACCGAGGCATAGATGTCATATTAGATGAAGAGCACAGTATTCATGATGTTGCTGCTTTGTTAAAGGAGTTTCTGCGTGACATGCCTGACCCACTTCTTACCAGAGAACTTTATACACCTTTCATCAACACTCTCTGTGAGCTCTACAGGATCTTGATTTACCAATTTTCAAAAGCTAACCTGTTTGAGTTCTTTGATCTCTACTAATTGTCTTCTTTTATTCTGAATATTTAATGCTCTAGCCTTGATTTGCTCAAAATATTTGTATAACAATTATAAACAATATAGTATATTCTAATATACTATAGTAAATATATAAAATACTACACTGTAGTGTATATAATTTCTATTATATATAATAGAAATAATACAGTATATTCTTTTGTATAAATTTACTGAGATTTTTCCTTTGTTTTCATACTGTGTAAGTATAATCCAGAAAACTAGAACAACAAAGATTTCACTTATACATATTTTTGCATTTGTATATAGGATGTGATTCATGTTACCTACTAAAATCTGACCCTGTCATTGGTTCAGCAGTACCAGATCACAGACTCCCATTTGAATCCCAGTATCTTAAATTTTTTAGAGCTGTTAATTGACCAAAATTCCAACCTAGCTTAAAAAATTCAAGTTTCTTCAAAGTTAGTGGTCCTCAAACCCACCGTATTAAGTACTCCCACTTGTATTGCCTAAGTACCGAGTGCAGACTCTCACAGACTTAGGAAAAAGTAAAGTTGGATCCTTCAAGCTTAAACTGCTGCCTGGTACATGTTTGTCAGATTATTTCTAACCCCCATGGCTGAGATCCTCCCATCTTTCTCATTGGCTACCATTGCACTTTAGATGGTTAGAGGTATGGTGTTTGCAGATTGTCCTTTATACCTCTAGTTGCTTTTCCAATCTCCCAGTATCTCTGCAAGATGCAAAATTGGAAGAAAACCAATTAGAAATGGCTAAAGTGCAAACCTGACTGGAATGCTTGCCAGCTACTGTATGTACCAATAACTATACTTAAATGAATGGAGTAAATAGAAAAGCAGAAATTTTGAGTCTGGTTACAGTGATGGAGTGTGAAACATGGATTTTGCTCTCTTATAGGGTGAGAAAAGAACCTGTGAACTTGTGAGTGAAATGTTGACCAACCAAGCCAAAAATCCCATAACAGTAGTTATTACACTTCTGATGTTTCCTTAGAGTTTTTTCTTTTTCTTCTGCTGTTGTAAGGAAAATAATCCTTAAACAAAGCTATTCTTATGCCTGCCCTTGGGCTGAGAACGATATATTTGTTCTACTTTTAGGTTAGTTGGAGTGATTTTCTTAGAATATATTTTTTCCCCTCTTAGTATTAGAGCCAGATGAACAGCTAAGCACCTTACAGCTTCTCATTTATCTTCTACCTCCTTGTAACTGCGACACCCTGCACCGGCTGCTCCAGTTCCTCTCCACAGTGGCTGGCCATGCAGAAGACACCAGAGACAAAGATGGCCAAGAGGTAAGTCCTGGTCACATGTGTCCTTTGACTTTGCTTAATACATAGTCTGAAAAAGATCTTTAAACCCTTGAAACATTTTCAGTGGTGGCATACCCCTGAAAGATGAGAGAGGTTTAATCTACTTACCTGCCATTTTAGTATGTTCTTAGGGCTGTGAAAGTTTAAGTTTTGTATAACTTAACCAGTAAAGCATCTATCACTTCTTTTTGGAGATTCACAGCCTAACCATCCTTGTTTTTAAGAACATCCAATGTTATCCATCCAGCCTTGTTTTGTACTAATATATTCTATGGAAAAAGTACTCAGAGAAGGTCAGGCATTCGAGAATATGCTTTTTCATTCTCTTTGTGATCTCTGTTGTTGCTTTCTTAAATAACCTTTGGACTTAGTTCACTTCTTAGTTCCCTTGTGTGCACTGGATATTGACAAAAACCCTGAAAGGACAGGAACTCCATCTTTTCAACTGGCAGACCTCATCACTAGTTGGAGTCAGGGTGTTCATCTCTGCCTGTTTTTTTCCTTCTGGCCTCCTCACTGTTCCAGTCTGGACCAAATTCAGTGGAGAGATTGGTGTGCACTCACTCCACAGAGACAATACCCACGGCCATGTTGCTGACCTATTCTGAGCATTCACATACCTGCATCTGCAGCCTTTCACACCAGAGAAGACCTGGAAATCCAGACGTCCTGGTCTAGGGAGATGCTTGAATTAGTGGGCTGTTGTGTATGAAATGGATACAGTTTGTCACTCCGTGACAAAATTGTGCTAGTTTATCTGTGGGATGGACTGCTCTGTCCTCTGAGCTGCAGCAGACACTACTTCTGATGTTACTTCTGAGACTCTTCCAAAACTCCAAGAGGATTTTGTCTTTCAGGTGAAAAATCCTGCTGAATTCATCAAATTTGGACTCCTTTTGCAGTTCTCTGCTTTTAACAAATGGCACTTTGAGACTGACTTTTTCCAAATTTCTGCATCAAGTACTAACTTCCAGTGTGCTGCGTGTGTCTTCTAGGCCTATTTCACTTTTAAATCCACTTTAGATGCTATTATTTTTGTTCTCAGCAAGGAGTTGATAAAAAACTACACCACTGTGATGGAAAGCATTTAGAAAGAGCAGCCTGTAACAGTTTTACTGTGCTTGAAAACATGTATAAGCCAGCTAAGGTCATGATCCCCCTGGTCTTGCAAAAAGTTTTTTGTTGGTTCAGGAATGTACCCAAGAGGATCTTATTGCAGGGCTAGGAGATGCTGCTTAAGAGGGTTGAGCTGGCTCAAGAGTTGTATTAAAGGCATTTTCATTCCACTTAACAGTGCATCGGCTCTGCCACAGGTATTTTGGCAAGGGAAATTTATGTAAGCTCTCTTGACAGTATTTGTAAGCATCAGGAATATTATGTGCAATTGGATGCCTTTTATAGGTAAGACCGTATTCTGCTCACAATTATTTAAGCAATCCATGAATAATTAAGTGAATAAAGGCATACAGGGCAAAAGGAAATATTTTGTTAGACTTTTTGCTATCACTGGAAGGAAAACAGGCAGGCTTAGGCCATCTTCATGATTTCTTTCACAAGCCTTTCTCTCACATGAAGATGGATTACTAACATTGTTAAAATTACTCATTCAGTTAATTTCAGTGGATATGTTTACATTTTTAACGGGTGCCCTGAGGCTGCCCTTAAGAAAAGACTCACTGTACAAACAGCCTGCACATGCAGATCCAGGCATAGCCAGAGGCTGCCCTTGGCACACTGGAGGCACCACATGCCTCTGCATCCTTGGTGGCTTGAAACTCAGACAAAGTTTAAAAAGCAGGTCACCCAAAAACCAGCTGGGTGCATGGTGGTGTGCAAATAAGGGAGTGTGCTGTTCTCACAGTCATGCTGGGATGAGTCTCTGAACAAAGAGCCAACATGTTTGCTATGACTGCCCTTGTGCCTACTTAGTGCAGTTGTCTTTCCAACGTCACACAGTGGTCTCACCAATAAAAGGGAAAAGCTCTTTTTTAGTGTCAGCTCTGTGCTGTCTGGTTGAGCTCTATAACCAATAAACCAGGTACACTCACTGCACAGTTGTAAGTTCAACTATAGTGGTCAGTAAATGACCTGCTACAAAAAAAAAATTAAAAATACTACTTTAGAAGATCCATTTTGTACCACTCATTTCTTGAAATCCCATCTTTACTGCCTCTTTTTAGTGCCTCTTCATGTCCTTTTTATATTATTATTCTAAATGTAATTGAAACAAATGAAAAATAGCTCTCATGGTTTTTTTAAAAATAAGCCTGCAAGAAGTACTGGTTCAATGTCTGAAATTCACTTACAGTCTTAACTGTTGGCATCTTCTTCTGCATTCCCAGAATAGCAACCAAGTGAAGACGGAGAGGGGAAGTGCATCACTCCTACTTTTTGCTCTGTTGAAAGAACAGAAGGGGGGGAAAAGTAGTTTAATCACAAATATAACAGTGGAAGTTTTGATTTAATAACATATGTCGTATTTTCAGATCGTTCCTGTCTAGTCTAGTATATATTCTTAGCCTTCTACTTCCTCAAAATGCAGGTTACTATTGCTTCTTTAAGCACAGATTTATAAAAGCAAGAAAAAAGTTTAAAATACAACAAAACAAAATGATCCATCCAGTAAGTAAACATTTGGTGTGTTCTAGCAAAAAGCAAAAATACAGAAAAATATTAATAAAAATAAATGAGCCTGCTTCTTAATTATCTAAACTGTTTAAACATGGAAGAGTATCACTATGTGTGTTTCAAATCAGGAGTGCTATTTGAGAAAGCTGAGTTTTCAGTATTTGGTCATAAGACAGTAATGTGCTGAGATGGTGAAGTAGGAGCAAAGTTTCTCTGAGTTCAGAACTATGCCACTGTCAAGCTTCCAAGGAATTAAGCACAGGAAGCACTTCCACCTTCTACTCCTCCAATTCATGTAAAAATATATCCTGAAAATCCACAGTGCTTGTTGCAGAGATGTTCAAACAATGTGTTTCAAAATTTCTAAAAATTGTTCATTTTCTATTTGACTAGTGCTAGGTTTTGGGTTTGATGAATAAAGCATCGCCAAATCACAAGAGAGAGAGACAGAGAGACAGAGAGTGAGTGTGTTTATGTGTGGGTGTGTAGGGGTTTGAGAGTGTGTAGATGTGTGTATATACATACCTGTATACATTACACCCTGTGAGACCCCACCTCATTTTTATACTGTTTTCTAGATCACTGGGAACAAAATGACATCACTTAACCTGGCTACCATCTTTGGCCCTAACTTGTTGCACAAGCAGAAATCTACAGACAAAGAATTCTCAGTTCAGAGCTCAGCTCGAGCTGAAGAGAGTACTGCTATCATAGCTGTTGTACAAAAGATGATTGAAAACTATGAAGCCCTTTTCATGGTAGGTGGATATTTTTTTTTGTATTACTCCTATCTATTCTTAAGATAAATGAGAGAATATCTGGTTGATCCTAAAGTAGATGAGGATAAAATAAACTGTAGAAGCTGCATTACCTTAAGATCAATTAGTATTCATAAAAAATGTAGTCTTCTAGCAAGGAGGATGATTTGCAGTAAGTAAAAGTATTAAAAATATGTACTTATGTATTGACCAAAATGGTTTGTATGTAGATAAGGGTATATTCCTTAGAAGATTTCTGTCTGTGGAAATAATGAGGGTGGCTATTCAGTTCTATACTAAACAATGCATGGACAAGACTGAAAAAGACATTTCACATCTCAGCTTTGGAAGTCAGGAAGCCAGTTCTTCTGCAGGGATTAAGAGATCATTGGTTAATTTAAGGAACAACCTTCACTATCAGAGACTTTTTTTGTTGGTTGGATGAAGAGGAAGGACGAAACTTTCTCATTTGTCAGTTGGATAAGAGAAGTAGAACATGAATCTGTGTAGTTCCTGAGTTCCCTTTCTGTTCTCCTACTGAAGCAAGGAAGTTCTTCGTAAGAAGGCTGATGGCCTTGGACTTGAACACGTTGTTTACTTAAGATGCAGCTTTAGTTAAATCATGTTCCTCATGCCTAGCAGTTACCTGTACAGTTAATTCTGTGGCCTTAATTGTGCTCTTTTTGTGTACAAAATTATAGGTCACCTCAGTAGGACTTGTGCCTAAGAGGGCCCTGCTCTGGGGTAGCAAAGGCCAGTTGGACCCAGTGGTGTGCACTATCTTGTCTTCATTTCAGTAAACACACACATCCTAACAAAACCAGTAGTCTTGAAAAAGTGGAAGTAGCTTTGGTGGTTGTGTCCTGAACTAAGCAGCCCTGTATGTTACACTGAGGAGATAAGTTCCCAAAGTAGAATGAAGAACACTCTTGAAACCTCCTTTAGTGCTTCAGAAAAGCTGAGTACTGGAGACCTTGTTGGAAGAAGATGGACAAGCCTGAACTGTAGGCTAATGGTCACATAGTACTGTAAAGGGAAGGTATCTATCAGATTTCAACAGGAAGAAGAGCATGAGAAAGCCCTGCCTATTAATCTAGTCTCAGATGAACTTCTTTGTGGTTTTCCTTGCTTATATTTTTATTCTTGTACCAGTGAGACACTGGCAATATTTTTTTTTATGTTGTTGTTAATGCTTTTCACAGTTTAGGGAAATGTTAAGTGCTATTTTAACTTCCACATCAGGAAAAGAAAGTGACAGAGCTGTACCCTTGGGTGAAGGTCTGCTGACACAGAGTAGGGATGGCACTATCAAATTTAAAATAATACTTGAATAAGAATACTTGCAGTACTTGAAGTTTTCTTACTGTTGTTTCTCTTTAAGAACTTCTTGCGGCACAGACACATCTCAGTATGTAGTACTTAGGCACGCATTCAGACTTCCAGTCTGGAAAGGGTGGGGTTGAGGTTAGGCTAACCTATGGGCTCTTTTAATTCTGACAGATTTATTCCTCTATCTCTTCAGTACTTGCACTTTGTTCCGAAGGTTAAACAAAGTGTGGGAAAAAATTTTCTTTTGTTTTCCAGAGTAGCTTTTACTGTTTATACTTGACATTTATGCTACTAAAAAAAGAAAAACATCTGGATTTAAGCATTCAGCTACAGCTGTGACAGTGTGTTTCTACTAAGGTGCTTTTGTGTTTTGTTTTTTTTTCCTTTCTGTTACTTTTTTGTATGGGGAGGTTATAAAACTGTGATTGGCTTCAGCATTGAAACTGGAACAACATTTGTCAACCAAAACCTAGGAAACCAGGATGTACTGGGATACCCAGACCACAATTTCAGAATGATTCTCACATGTTGGTGGTGTCAAGGAGGTTCTGTTTGTGAGAACAACCCAGGGTACTGAGCACTGTTTTTCCTAAGCAACTATTAATAACATCAGTAATATGAAAACATGTGAATTTCTTATAGAAGATGGAATCTGACCTTGCTTCAGATGTCAGTGTTGATAAGACCTTTCATATCCAATTCTTATTCATTTCAGTGAGTCTTAGGAATGCATGAAAATGTTTTACGGAAATGTGTAAAGGACTGTTCTTTGCCAGTCTCTGAACTGTATCCAGCAGCTGTATGCGAGGCACAACTCAACCACCTTTCATCTTACTGACTTTTATTTGGGATAGAGGATAGAGAACAGCAGCGTGGCCATGCGTTTTCATCTCTTAGCACCCAAATCCAGCCTTGCTGTGAAGAAGCACAGCATAGTGCATGAGATTTCTAATTTTTACTGTTAGGGGTTACTGTGGCCTTCCCAGTGTAGAGAGAGGCACACTCTGTCTTTCTGTGCCACATCTGTGCAAGGGACAGCACAAAAGAGACACTTCAAGGGTCTCTCCACCCTTTTGTGTCTCAGAAGCTGTGACTCTTATGTAGCACCCAGCACCAAAATCTCAGAATATCTCCTACTTTACTGGAGTCCTGACAACTGCAAAGCCCTCTGATACATCCCTGTATGGGCTCAACAGCTGTTACTTCAGCAGTGCATTGGCTTCCCTTCTGTCCCTGAATTTCAAGTTCTCATCCATCTACTCAGGCACAACTGCCAGTTAAAAATTAATTCAGTAACAGCTCTTGTGGCATCTTCCTGAGATACTGATATTGTAGTTCTCTCTACGTGCAAGTTTATAATTACATGCATATCATTTCTACACTTACCAAGTTACTTAACTAAACTGAAGAAAATTGCTGCACAGGAGCAATAAAGCCCAGTCGATAGCTAGCAAGGAGACCATCAGTACAAATGCAGTTGAAGATTCATTCATTTATATGCCCTCATTCATTCAGATAAAAGTTCTATAATTCAATAGAACTGTTAAGTTTGGGGTTTGTGGATGCTTTCTGTTGGAGCTGAACTTCCAATTGGGACTTTTTCAGAATTGTTTGGATGGCATGAAAGACTGATGTATTATTTTTTTTAAATAATGGAAAATGTGTTTTTATTTTTCTGACAAAGTCCTCTCAGTAGATTCTTACAAGTTACTTGATATAAGACTGAAAAGTTAGTTACAGACAAAAAGATGTGGATTCTGTTTTATCTTCAAACATTATCTGGAGTTTATTCTAATGTATGTGTGTGGCTCGGCTTTGCGAACAAAGATTGGGGAAGGGCTGTTCCCACGTGGGTGTGCCCTTCCAGCCTGCGCAGTGGATTTTAGGTGAGGCACAGGGTGCGCAGAACTGGCCCCACTGTTTAAGTCCTGAGGTTCATCTGCCACGGCCAAGTGAGCTTGGACAGTGACAGTGAAGTCCTCAGGACTAGAACCTACAGCACCCGGCATTTCCCAGGAGGTCTCCCGTCCAAGGACTAATCCAGGGCTGACCCTGCTTAGCTTCCGAGATCTGACGGGATCGGATGTCAGGGAGGCATTTAACTGCCTTATCTAATGTATAGAAGGGCAGTCTAAATGTAGAAGTTACTGCACACTAGGTTTCTAAAAATATGTTCCTATACAGATAAGATAATTTATTTAAAGATTAGTATATCAGTGACCATCAGTAAGATATTTTTCCAGCTTAGAGACTGAATACAATTTTTAAGAAATGAGTATGTGGTTACACAAGTTTTTCATAGAGATTGTGGATCAATTTGAATTAAATTATGCATATCTTTATTTATTTTCTAATTAGTTCCTTATTTGAAGAAATATGCCTTTTCTGTGACTTGACTCCCTAAATACCTCCCAAACTGAGGTATTCCCCTGAGCAATCTGTTAGTAATTCTATTCCTGTTTCCCAGAAAATGTCAGGGAGAACAAATGGCCCATGCAGTATGACTTGAAAGTCGAGAGATTCAGGCTCTGAAAAATTGCATCCAGAAACAGATACTGCACAGTTGATGACCTCTTGCTGAGATTTTCTTGTCTCCAGTGCCATCTGCCATGAGTGAATCTGGGCTGTCAAGTTTCTTGGATGGTTTCATTTGTTTCAGTGTTTTGAATCTTGAGTTGAATGTTCCACTGTGATGTGGACATACTTAAGGATTGATAAGACTCTGGTAAGGTTCAGTTGGAAGTACAAAGTTTACTTATACAGGTTCTAGGGTGCCATTTCTGCTACCTAGCCAGGAGTTGTTGCTGTATCCTGCATCAGCTGAATTAATCTAGGGCTTTGAAGGTTCATCTCCATACAAATGCAAAGGGACGGTTAGCAAGTCAGAAGGCCAGGCTCTAAAGAAGGTGATGCAAATTCCAGCTGAGCCTGTTCCTCAGAGTGGCTGGAGATCCAACAGGACCTACTTGTAAATCTCAGTTATGGAAAGGTGAACTTGGTAATTATTCAAGGCCTATTTGAACATAAGGAAGAATTTAAATGCTTCTAGATCTCAGGATTTGGCCATATGGATACCTGGATATTAAATATTTATAAGGCTTCATTTAGAAAAATGCTGACCTTTGACAGCTCTCATTGAAGTGAAGCAATTGAAGATCCTCATAGATAGAACACTTGCCATGAAATTTCCATAAGAGAAGGACATAAATAAGTCAAATGCCACAGAAACATGAAGAAATGTTCTCTTGCCTGTGTAATTACAATGTTTCTAAAAGAAGAGAAGTACAGTTGCTTGGAATGAAGATTTGTAAATACCCACAGATCTTTGAAGGGTGATATAAAGTGAAGATTTTAAACTGGAGCTTTTCAGATTGTGATACATGAGTAATCCCACTGTTACTACCAACTATAATAGCCAGCTGGATACCAACTGGTTATTCAGTAGTACTCAGCATTTAACATTGTACAAGTGATCTTTAGAACTATTTCATCTTTTATTACATGAAATTTCTCTTTTAAGTAGAAGCTTCTGAATATTATATACTCTCAGTAAACATATTGTACTCGGTGTTTTAGATTAAGCAATAGTGCCAAAATTGATGTTTGTGAGATGATATTAATTTCCAGCTAAGTATTTTGTGATGTCTTCATAGGTTTCCCCTGATCTACAGAATGAAGTGCTTATCAGCTTATTAGAGACTGACCCAGATGTTGTGGACTATTTGTTGAGGAGGAAAGCTTCCCAGTCATCGTGAGTAATCTGTTTTTTCATCATCCCTGTTTCTACTGGGAATTTCTGTCTCCCGCTGAAAGTGTTCAAAAGGTTCTGGTTTTCCACAGCCCTTCTGCACTGTCTACAGTGGAGTAGAACTATCCTCCCCATTACACAGACTCTGCCAAAGAAATTATGATTCTTGTACAGTGTTTTCTAAAGATAAAACTTGTTTCCTGAT
Organism: Pithys albifrons albifrons; assembly: GCF_047495875.1. Taxonomy (NCBI): domain Eukaryota; kingdom Metazoa; phylum Chordata; class Aves; order Passeriformes; family Thamnophilidae; genus Pithys; species Pithys albifrons. The sequence goes on from NC_092458.1 coordinate 11,978,377, forward strand.
TCAGAGGAAAGATTGTGTTCTGCTGCAGAGAACAGAATGGCGTGTACATAAGAATATTCAGTGAACAGGATGTATTTTTGTGATCTGCTGGTTCATGTCTTGGTTTTGTTGTAATCTTCAGTAACAGGAGGCATTAGTCCACTATCCTTGAAACACACCCTAGAGTGCCTTAACACCATCCCAACTGCTTGACCAGTTTGTCGTTCTTTTCCTGTCATATACCCATAGGACATTGTAAACAAGTGAACTGCTGCAACTGCGCAATTATGGACACTCTTTGGATATTATTTAATTATCTGCTTTGTGAAAGATCTGAAGAGAAAAAACCCCACACTGATCACTATTGCAGTTATGACACATAACAAATTCTGACTTCATGTATGGTGTATATATGCCTGCACCCTTGTGCCTTAATGCTATGAGTTTGTACATTCAGATTAACAGGATTCCTGGCTTCCTCATGGGACCACAGCAGTCATTGTCTTTATTCTAATGAATCCCAGTATGTCAGACCCAAAAATCACAAAATTTGACAGACTGGGTGTAAGTAATTTTTAAGAGGTTTCCTAGACTTTGAACTCTCTGAGACAGATTGGACTTTGTTTTGTCTTCCTGTGTTTGTGGTAAGTGCCTGGTGCATTCAGAATATAATTCAATTTGAATTTTTACGGTGAGTTAGCTATTTTTTTCTCTCCCTCTGAACATTGTATAGTTGGAAGTAAAATAATAGTGTACCTGGCTTTAAAGGAGGAGGTATAGAAGAAACAATTTCACTAACACCTAGAGAAAAAAGCTTTCTTTAATTATGAAATTTGAAAACAAAAATACGTGCAGAACATATTGTGTTGTAAAGGATTTTATTAGTTTGCTGACTTAACCACATGAACAGATAACATACAGTAGCAAATTATCACAGGTCATCTGATTTGGGGTAATTTTCTCTTTGTGAAATTATTTCAGCTAGTTTGTCTCACTGACAAGTAACCATAGGTATATTTAGATCACAGTAAGTGTGGGATAGTTACAGGTAAAATAGCTCTTTTATACTTCTTTCACATTTGTCATGACTGCAATTAGGAGAGACACTGCAAAACACATGACCTAAGGTAAAGTCTGTAGAGACTTCTTTCTTTAAGCCCTCAGTTTGGAATGAGCATTTTATTTTTATCTCAAGCTAATAAAAACCTTCATGCTGGATTTCACCATCTATATAATAAAAATATGTAAAATTGTATCTCACCTATCAATGAGCATAAATTAGTCACAAATCATTGTGGATGTAACAGGTTAGATCCTGTTTCCTTAACTGACCTTTCCTTGAGCTTTCTTACCTTTAGCCAGCATGTACACCTACAGGACAAAATGCGTCTTTTGTGGAAAGCTGGTCACAACTGACAAAAGGCATTCTGTAAGAAAAGGTTCTGAAGTCAAATAGAAACATATAACTACACTAGTGCTAATTTATTGTGTTTTCAGTAATGGGCAGATAAAATATCACTGAGATAGGAAAAACGGGCATTTTTCTTCTACTCTGCTATCATGTAAGTGGTTTATTTTTAATGTTAATGACATATGTTTTCACTGTGATTGCAACTTCTTGGTTAAGATATTCCAGGCAATTAGCAGGAATGTTACTTAATGTTATTGCTAGGAGTGTGATGCTCTTAAGAGATGAATCTCTTTCAGAACGTCATCTCTGTTTTGAAGCTACATATTTGTTGCTTATTTTTTCTGTCAGAAACGTGAGGCAGCAGACAAGGAGATGTTTGTCTTGATTTCATAAAAATGAGCCTCCAAAATGCATCCTTAATGCTCTTGGAAATTGCCTGGTCACACATTCAAGATCCAAATGTAAATCTGCGGAACAGAAAAGTTTACATATTTTTGAGACAATCTTGATCAGAAGAGCTAGTTGACTGCATAGAGTAGAGTATGGAATCAACTTCAAGACTTTAAAATTACGTTAATTTCTTTGAAGGTCCTGCTTCTGCAATTGCCCTCACATTTCTGCTTTTGCTGTCATTATAAATGCTTTCTTGGGTCTGATCTAACAGAGAAAACACAATCTCTTTTCCTCCCACGAGGAGGACAAATCAGATGTTCCTTACCTTTCAGTTCTCTTAAGAGCTGAGCATTGTAAATGGCGTGTCAGGGAATTTATGAAAGTTGTTCCTGGTAAAGCGCTAATTACAAATGGCAGCAATTGTGAAGTGTGCTTTTGTGGATGACTTCCCCAATTTTTTGTATGTTGGCTTGATAACAGTGGAATTTGGGATTCACAGCTGTAAGATGAAGCATCTCTAAACTAACAAAAAATAAAATCTATTTCTTATGATTATTTATTGCTTATCATGGTTAGTAGTTCTTTTAGAGTAAACAAGTTTCAAAGTTACAGAATTTTTGGCTGTTTTTGTATTATGATAATGGGTTTTAATCCATCCTGACCTGTGGCACAAAGATGAAACCAGCTAATAGGTCACACAGTATATGTAAATGCAGTTTTCAAAGCTGCAGAGGCTCTGTGAATCATAGAGTCCTCTACTCTGTTACAGTAGCAACTGCATCATTATCTCATAGTAATCTGATTTGTTAGTGGCACCTGTGTTGCTCAAATGTGTTTGGAAATTACTGTGTGCTGCCAAGCCATCACACTCCGTATGATTTGCCTCTTGAAGGCGTAATTGTTTTCCCACTCAGAAGCTTTAAGGTATAACAGAAAAGGGTTTCTGTCAGAACCAGAAAGGGATTTCCTGTTTTGATGACCTTGATGCTAGTAGGAAAGTAGGAATATCTCCAGGAGAAGTAATTAGTCTTACTAACATTTTTCCAGTTCACCCATACAAGTAGACTCTGGTGGATAATATCAGTTCATAGAAGGAAGTCTGTTGGTTTGGAATCTGAAGTCGTATTTTTGAACTCATGTGGCATAGGTTGCTTTTGCAGCTTTCAAATGTGTCAGTTTGTACTTAACCACTTTTTAAACTGTTTCCTTAACATAGTTCTTAACCACTGGGAAATGCTTTACTTGCCTTCCCATTTCTCACATGGGATTGCACAGAATCATCTATTTATTCTTTGTGGGGACCATAATCTGCCCTTCTTCATAGACTGCATGCAGACAAGTGGGTAGCTTGCGTGGTATTTATGTTTGCCTCCCACTGGTGTGGGGTTTTTAATCTTAGTAAATATCTGTTTGCTAATGAACTCAAACAATAAAGCAAACAGATGCAAAAGTTTTGATTTAAGGAATTTGTGAGAATTCATTCTTTAGCTGCAAAGATGCAAACTGAAGTCTTTCACAAGTTCTGTTTTATCTTGTTCGTGAAGAGCGTAGAAAATGCATTAAGTTCAATTTCCAGCTTTATTCAATCCATTTTGTTGGTTTCTTGTAGTAAGATTGTCAGAGTCCACAGGCACATCCCTTGATTTTTAAAGCTATTTTTTCTAAACAGATTTTAAAGCGAGATAGATATATAGATATATATTTATTTATATATATACACATACATAAATGTATTTATATATATAATACAGCATGGGCTTATCAGCAGGAACTGTAAATCAGTTTAGAAACTTGAATGTTTCAATCTTTTCAAAGACTTGAAAGTTTCCATTTAGGTAAATTTTTAGCAAGAGCTCTGTCTTCAGAAGAAATCATTCAAGGTAAGACATGAAATCAGTGTTTCACAAAGCTCAAGTTTATGTTCCACATTCTTTCATTTCCATTTCCCTTATTCCTTGTGTTACCTTGCCATGGGTAAGTGGTGGTTTGCCTCTGTCTTTGCCCTGTGCTTTACAGTTAGGTTTGGATGCTGCAAAGATTTGCATGTGATAAGCCTTACTGGTTCACCATTAGTGCTGAGTATGTCTGTATGCTGGCAGGGTGAGGTTTAGATCATGTTCAGTCTAGAAAGCTGGAGAGAAAGATGTTTGGTCGTAGGAAATCTATAGGTGCTAACATTTCTGCCCTTTTCTAAGAAGTCTTTCTAGTTTTGAATTTCCCAAGACATTTCTTAAATCTCATATTGCTGCACAAAGCTTTTTTAGAACTTGGAAGGGCTGAAGAAAGAAGTGAGGGGCAAAAAAATAGGAAAAAGGTTTGTGATAGAGTTATACATACTTAAAATACAATAATTCTTCAGTGTAGACTGTTTATAGATTAACTTGTGTTGGACTCATCTTCAGATGACAAGTTGAGATGGGATGGGAAGTTACCTAATGGACAGGTTTTATTTTTTTTTTAATCAATGACTCCCCAGCATTACCACACGACAGTGGGAGCCCTGGGACAGGATACTTTGCCAAATGGCAGTTTTATTTTTTTGAGTTGGCCCCAGTTTGAGTTCAGGATAAGATCAATTCAGTGATGACTTTCTCACTGAGAGTCACTGAGGAGTAGTAACCCTATTTAATTAATTCCTAACACTTTATTGTTTCTTTATACTAAAAAAAAAAAGAATATTGACTGAGATAATAGTCATCTGTAAAGTGAATGTATTTTATTTTTTGGGACTTGCAATGTGTAAATCGGCCAGGGGTAAAAATAAGAACTTGAAAGTATTGCTAAGTGTTGTCTTTATTTCTGTATTAATATTTAGTGTGCTGTGACTAGCTGTGTCTTTATTTTCTTTCTTCAGTTTGATTTCACTTGTCTGGAAATGGGGTTATTGTTCCATAACAAGAAATGAGATTTGGCTGCTCACTCAGTTCAAGCTGTCTTTGGATTTGATTTTGAGAAGGGCTGACCATTTTCAGACATTTACAAGAATGAGCCTCTGTTGTATCACATTCAATTAGAACAGATAATAACAGGAGGTAACTCGGAGAAGTGTTTGACTCAAGGGAAGAAAAAGATAAGCATCTAAGAAACAAAGGTGCAGAGAAATGAAAAATGAGTAATAGAAATATAAATTAGGGAGGAACAATAGTTATGTTTACAGAGTATTTCTACGTATTCTTTGTGATGTTTGGTGACTCACAGCTTGCCTTTTGCCTGCCTAGTAAACTGTGACAGTTCAAGAAATCTCTCTCAATGTTCCCAACACATTTCAAAAATGAGTTGTCTCTCTGAACCTTGGCTATACTTTGTCGGGGGGTTTGTTTGCCTTTCTTTGTCAAAACTAAATGCAGTTCATGCTATTGGTGATGTAAAGGTGAAGGGGCAAAAGAAGTTGTAGAAGGTATCAGCAGAGCCAGTTGCTTATTGCCCCAATCATAAGTACGGCAGATACCTCTGTTTGTCCCCTGTAAAATATGTACCTTCTTGTGTCTCTAGAAGAAAATCATTCTCATAGCTTAAGAGGCAAGCTGAGTGCTTGATTTCTCTATATAAAAATTCAGAATAGAAAAAATTATTTTAGCATACTGCTTAGCATCAAACTAATCTTCCCTATAATGCCTTAAGTTTTACTGTTCTAACAAGCTAAATTGACAAGGTAACATAAGGAATTGATTCACTGCTTAGTTTCCTGTGATTTACTATACAGTTGTGTGTGGAATTTTTTGTTTTCTTTCTTGACAGCAACATCTTTTGATTTTGAGTGGCCCCTGCTGGCCACTTCATGGCAAAAGTTTTATGCATGGAAAATCCACCTCTGTAACTGCTGCCTGAAGGGTTTTCATTTCAGCAGCCATGACCATTCTCCTGTATTTTATTTTTATCTGTATGATCATAGAATCAGAATGTTTTGGGTTGGAAGGGACCTTAAAGATCATCATTGTTCCAAACCCCCTGCCATGGGCAGGCACACCTTTCACTTCACTGGGTCACTCAGAGCCCCATCCAACCTGGCCTTGATGTTAAACTGCATCCATAGCTGTGAATGTAAAGCATTTTTTATTTACAGTAGTTTATCAAAATTTCTCAGGAGCCCTGAGATGCTGCGGTCAGAAGGTTCCTACTCCACAGGAGAAAGACATTCTTCCACAGATTCCAACAAAGCTTCAAGTGGCGATGTCTCCCCTTACGACAACAACTCGCCGGTACTGTCGGAGCGCTCCCTGATGGCAATGCCAGAAGAAGTTGCCCGCAGCCCAGATAAGCTGTACAAGGTACCTGAGCAATATACACTGGTTGGACACTTGCAGCCTAAGCCAAAAGAGGATTCTTCTCCATCACGGGCTGGAAAAGGTATAGTGCATCCTGCTCATGTTACTTCTTGTCAGTGACTGGTGGGGATTTCTGAAGTAATTGAAAAGTGCTGGGTTTGTGTTATGAGCTTTCATGATTTGAGGAGCCATCATGTAAATGACCTTACAAAAAAAAAAAGGCAAACCAACATCCTTTTCTTTGTATTGAGCCCAAAGGGTCTGTGCTGAGTCCTTGCTATTAACTCAGCCAGCTGTCAGGGATGGTATTGGTATAACACTACTTAAAACTTGAACCTATTATTTAGGACAATAGAACTATGTATGTTCTCCTTTTCAGCCTATCTGTGATAGCATGACAAAGTCTAGTTCTGATCTGTGGGACTGTAATGTCTGCAAGGTTATGATCCAGACTTTGGAAAAATCTGAGATTTTAAGACTTCAATCTACAACTTTTCTCCAACTGTAAAGATTTACCTTAGCAGCCTCTCACTGGAGAACACAGCTGAGCTGCACAGGTTTACATCTGCAGCCAATTACATGCTGAGCAGTACTAGTGCAGGGATCCATAATTTCCTTAGCTACCTAGGGTGTGCATACCTGAATGATTTCTTTGGTAAAGAATTGTGGTTTAAACTAATAGTTCACCAGCACTTCAGGATGCTTTTCCTATAAAAATATGTATCAAAAAATTGTCATCAATGAAATTCATACTTAGTGAGGTTTTAAAGCTTAGGGATGCATATGGTATTTTTTTAACAGTTTTCTTTCAGAGGTACTGGTTAGGCATTTAATTCCCTTTAGAATTAATGGGATTTAGACTAATATATCAATTACATGTTTTATAAATGCATTTATCTTCAATAATCAGCATCTAAATGTCTGAATAGGTTTAAAAATTTAGTTACTTTTCTCCTAAGTTATGAACAGGAAATTGCATGAAGTTTTATCATGTTAACCATCTTTTGGACTTTAATATCCATCAGGATGACAGTGGGCCATGAAAAATTAGGAAATTCCTCTACTGACAGAGGGAATCAGGAAAATGCATGAAACTGTTTATAACCCAGCACAATGCCTGATACATGCATTTCATTAAATCTCTATTCTGTGGCTGCAATTCTGTGTACAACGGGCATCACCCTTGGCTTCATAGAGCATGGCTAATACTTACCTTTGAGGTTTGGGCAGCCTGAGGGAGCTTTGCCAGAAACTACCTTCGTGCACCAGATCTTCCTGTTCTTGTGGCAAATTCTCTGACTTCAGTAAGACAGAGGACTTAAGGACTCAGCAAACTCAGGTGCCCTGCCCCTACAGAGCTCACTGAGTCCATTGCAGGATCTGAGCCTGAAACAAGTAGCTGTGAACAAATACATAGAATCATAGAATACTAAGGAGTTGGAATGGACCTTAAAGATCATCTAGTCCCATGAACAGTGACATTTCTCACTAGACTGGATTGCTTAAGGCCTTATCCAGCCTGGCTTGGAACACTTTGGTGTTGGGGCATCCACAACCTCCCTGGACAACCTGTTCAAGTATCTCACCACCTTCACAGCAAAAAAATTCTTCCTAATATCTACCCTAAATTTTCCCTATTTCAGTTTGTACCTATTATTCCTTGTCCTATGACAACATTTCCTGATGAAGAGTCCCTCTCTGGCTTCCCTGTAGGGCCCCTTCAGATCCTGGAAGGTTGCTATGAGGTCTTCAGGCGACTTTCCCTTCTTCAAGCTGAATAGCCCTGATTTTCTCAGCCTGTCTTTGTATGGCAGGTGCTCCAGTCCTCCTGTCAACTTCATTGGCCTCCTCTGGACTTGCTCAAACTGTTCCATGTCTTTATGTTGGGGGACACCAGCGCTGTATTCAGTACTTCAGGTGGGGCTCACATTTGGAGATGCCCATGTTAGGTGCACAGTAAAGATGTTAAGTAGATGTTAATGACTGATACCATACATAAGGTTTTACCATTCCATTGGTGTATTTCTAAATAATGTCTTTAAGAGGATTGATTAATCATATTTTCCCTGCTTTTACTACTGTTCAGATGTTTCAGAAGATCATTTTGATATCTGGGGCACTTGGCATTCAACGCTGAAAAGTGGCTGCAAAGATCCAGCAATGACAGGTCAGTTATTTCTTGAGTTTAAAGCCCAAATCTAGCAAAGACAAAAACAATTTCTTTGTTTCAAGAAATCACAGTGAAACCAGTAGAAGAAGGCACATTGTCCAGAGTTGGATTTTTAAAAGGTGTCTCTTCAGGAGAATACAGAGAAGTGCAGTGGTTATGCTTTTCCATATTCATTGGAATACAGGGAAGCAGCAACATTTCAAACTATCAAAGATAATTTAAAAAGTAATTTTAAAATTACTTCAATAAATAGTTTTATATTCTTTTAAATGTCATAGAACCATAGAATGTGAAGGGTTGGAGGGAACTTTAAAGATTATCTAGTCCCAGTCCCTGCTCCCATGTGCAGAGACATCTCCCACTGGACCAGGTTACTCAAGGCCTTATCCAGCCTGGCTTGGAACACTTGCCAGGATTGGGGCATCCACAACCTCCCTGAACAACCTGTTCAAGTCTCTTCCCACCTCCACTGCAAAAAAATTCTTCCTAATATCTAACCTAAATTTCCCCTATTTCAGTTTGTACCTATTATTCCTTGTCCTATGACAACATTCCCTGATGAAGAAAACATTTCCTCTCTGGCTTCCCTGTAGGTCACCTTCAGATCCTGGAAGGTTGCTATGAGGTCTCCTTGCAACCTTCTCTTCTCTAGGCTGAACAACCTCAACTTTCTCAGCCTGTCTTTGTATGACAGGTGCTCCAGTCCTCTTATCAACCTAGTGGCCCTTCTCTGGACCTGCTTCATTGGAAGGTGGACACTCAATGCGGATTTGAGAGCAGCTGCCACAGAGGCACAAGCACAAACTGTGAGGTTGGCAGCCTTCCAGTGCTGACCCTGCTGCTGGACACTGTGTTCCCAGCAAATTCCCCTTTGTTTTTCTCTCACCTGCACCCACCTCACAGAGGAGCTGTGAGACTAAAACACTGCCCTCCCAGCTCTTCAAACATTTGAAAGATGTTAAGTGCTGTAAGCCTTTATGTCAGAACAAAGTATTAGAGCCACTAGGTAAACAGATGTGGTTCAGGTGGATGTAGGGCTGGTGCTCTGTGTCCCCAGGTTCAGCTGGAGATTGAGCTGATATACTGACAGTCCCACAGCCTGATGGTGAAAGCCCCCATGCCTCTTCTACAGCGTGATTTGGGGAAAAGCAGTAACTTGTTAAGTGCCACATAAATGGTTCTGCAAACTCATTTTGTCTTTCTGACTCTGTCCCCCAGGTTCTTATGGGAACATTTATGAAAACAGCTTGTTGCGCCCCGGACAGTGCTCTCTTTCCCAGGGGAACCTCGCCATGTATTCTCCTCGGTGGCAGGGCAGCTCCTCGGAGTTGGACAGCAGCAGGCAGGTCATGCGAAGGAGCCAGACGACTGCTGCCATTCCTGAGTGTCAGCTCCATCCCATGGTGTCCTGGGTGTGCAGTAACCCACAAGCGGAAGTTGGCAATAGGAGTTCCGACCTGTCACACTCAAAGTCAGAGCAGCACTTGACTTTAAGCAGTGTAGAGGACCTCAGTGAGCATGACTCGAACACAGGTTGTTTGCAAAGCACAGCCAAGCCCTCCTACAGAAAAGACCGGCCACCACCCCCTTACCCAGGCCCAGCAAAAACAAGCTCTGCGTTGTCACAGCGGCCAAGTGTTTCTTCAACGTTGCACTCTTTATGGAGACTTCAACGCCCAGAAAAAAGTCCAGGGCCGAGAGCACCTGGAGAGCCACCAGCCAGAGCCCCTGCCCAGGCCACGTCCAGGCAAGAGCGGCTGGCCCCGCACACGCAGGTGAGTCACGTCTGCTCCACAGCACCTCACAGTCAGAACAGTACCAGTGTTTCAGAGGTGGACTGGAACGAGTGGCAAAGGGAGAGGTGGCAAATTTGGGAGCTGTTGTCAGCCGATAACCCTGATGCCCTCCCAGAAACCCTTGTATGATCTGACTGCCGAACTGCCACTCATACCTATGCCCCTGTCTTATAGTAAAACAACGGTGACATTGGAAAACAGGGAGGGCTTGTTTTTTTTATACCAACTGATTTGCATATACTTTTTTAAAAACTTTGTTCACTTTAGTTTCTAATAGCACTGTCAAGCAGTTAATTTACAAATACAGTATGTTCCTGTTTTTCAGCAAACTTTTGAGAAAAAACAAGGTGAAAATTTTAGTGTAATAACTGTATGCATATGCTGTGTATAAGATAAAACTGTTGCTTTGTTGCTAAAAATGTATTTATATATCTGCAGTTTTGATGATTGTATATTCTGTAATGGGTATTGTATGATAATCATATATTATGTTTTCATATGCAGATGTCAATCAATCATGACTGCTTTTTTTTAAAAATCACTGCACTTACATTACGGTGACATGCATTGGAATTCTATAGAAAGTGCACAAGCTGGTTTCTGTGCTTTTATATATATATATATATATATACAAAAAGCTGTTAAAGGAGAAAGTTGTCCTTTTTTTCACTGCCTATTGAAAGACACTAAAATAGAGTGGAACATGAAAAGCCATATATTTTATAAGGGTAGTAGTGAGCTTAGAGGGGAAAATACCAAATACTTTTTTCTTATAAATATGTTTGCAAAAAAAATTAAAATTTCATATAAGATTGTAAAAATACTTTTTTTAGATTCTGGTAGGAAGCAACTCAGAGAATCGGCTAAGAGCAACATCATGCCTAAAGCCACTAATGATGTAGTGCAAAGGCCTGCCCTCCCATTCTAAAGGAAAACCAGTGTTATATATACAGGATATAATATAAATATTTATAAATATATGATTTTATATATTGTTCTAAAACAATAAACTGGAATCCAAATTTTAGAAAATCATACCAAATAAATTGAGATGTGTAACAACGGAGATAGAATATGGCTTTTCCTTTTAAATACCAAAGCTCTTGTATTAAGAAATTCGGAGACTGGGAAAAATGCAGAGAGACATACAAAAGGGAGTCAAGAAGAGTTTCAGAAATGAATCTGTTGCTTGGAGAAGCTTACAACTGCGTTTGTATAAATATTGTGCCAAATTCTGGGTCAGTAATACTTCTTCAGTCCCTGTATGTTGTGTTGTTAAATGTTGCTGTTGTATACACGATTTGGTGTTTTAAAATTGCAGAACCGTGTGTGGCCAGCAGGTGGCAATGTACCGCAGTATTCTAGAGAAAATCCTTGTTAGCACATGATAAGGGAAAATGTATCATATCTAAAGAATTTTATAAAACATATTAGTCTTAATTTTAATGAAGTGAAGACTTATTCAGTAATGTTTTCTTTGAGTTCTATCTTGTGCCATAATGATGGAATAAAAAGCTAAGTAAAACAACGAGCATATTTTTTGCTCCTTTTGTTTTTTTGAAGTAAGGTTTATGGGAAAATTAATGTGTTTTTATTACATTCTTGAATATCTCTGTCAAAAACATGTAAAAAACTTAGGAGCTTAGGGACCACCTTCAAATACAACTGAAGATCCAAGTTCAGTTTGACACTTAAAATCCATCATATAGTCTGCCCATCATATCTCCATTTCTCATCATATCTCCATTTCCCAAATAAAGTTACAGGATAAAAGCACTGAGCCAAGTAGAATAGAAAAGGGTGGGATTTGGCCTTTGACTGTTGTAACTCTTCTTGTGAATACTGTGTGTGGAATAAATATCACTCTCCTCTTGTGGTTGCAAGGCTTTTCCAAGTACCATGTAGATATGAGACTTCATAGAAAAAGGTTCTTGTGTCTACCTTGTTGCAGCAGCTCTGTGTCAGCTTAGCAAAAAAAAAAAAAAATCAATCCACCTCAAAATAAAAGGATTGTGTTATATAAGGAAGGACAAAAATGAGCTCTCACAAGCAATCTTCACTATTTGATATTGTCTCAATATTATCCCGGTCTTGATACAGATTTGCTACAGGCAATTAGCTCCCAAAGTCTTCAAAACCAGGCATAGTGTAAATCATGCTGCAGAAGATACTATATTCACTAGATGTATATCTCTTAATTTTAAAGCCCTTTCTAAATACAGAAGCACCTGCACATTTTTAGTGAAAGCTGTCTCAGGATTACTCAGCTTCATAAATTGCTTTTTGCCAGTACGTGTACTGTATATATTTGTGTATATCTGTATATTACCATCTACATGAAGTTTATGCAACAAAAGACAAAACCAAAAAAGACCACTGCTGGAGGACAGCCTTGTCTGCACACATTTCAATATACTATTATTTGGAAAAAAAGAGATACAGAATAAATTTCAATGAATTAAAGTAACACTTGCCAAGATTACACTATTTCTGTAATTTTCACTTCAACAGGACAGAGCAGAATTGTCATGAACAGGCTATGGATATAATTTTTATTTGTACCTCTTTCCAGGCTGAAATCTGATATAATTTTTATGTTTTGGGGGTTTTTTGATATTTCACAAGAAAAGTAGACATGAAGGGTTGTTTCTAGTTTTATGTTGGCTGGCAGATCTTTGTGGGCTATCCCACTTAGAAATCTGCAATGTTTTTCTTTCTATGGCATATGCTCTTATGTAGCCACACTACTCCACTTAGAAGCAAAGTCCCTAATATGGGGATATCAAAGCTTTTTCTCTGTTTCCCTTGGGAGGACAATTCCTGTCTTAGCAAAAGGGCCGTGGGCCTGTGCTTCAGCGAAGAGTGTGATAGAGAAGGTCTCCTCCAGAAGTCTTGAGGCCTCAGGGCAAAATCCTGTGGTTCAGTTCTCTCCCATAACCTCTGTCACGCCATGCTGGTGAATACCTAGGATTGTAAATAATCCCCTTTCCTGGGGTTCAGCCCTGATGGGCTGAATTACCTCTTCTCAAAGGGTATCTCCCAGCTGGCACAAAGGGTGGGCTGCACTTTCAGGTGAGCCCAGGAAAAAGTGGGATGTGGGTACTCCAAGGACAGGGTGCCTGTGAGTTGCCCACAGACCAGGGGTTGCTCTTTGCTGCTGCAGAAAGAAAAAAAATTCCAGGATTCGGTACAGCTCTAGGTACAAGCCAGATGTGGTGGGGAACCTCTCAGCCAAGGGGAAAAAGGAAAAGTACAGACTTAAAAGTATTCCTTGAAAAATAACTCTTGCTGCCATCTTTTAGAACAAGATGTGGCTGCACTGTTGCATCACCCATTCTGAGACTGTGCTCCTCTGCTGAGGGGCCAGTTGAACCTTCTCCTTCTTTCCCAGCCTCCTATCACATGCTTTACACCAGCTCTTGGAGTGCTGGGAGGAATTCTGAGGTAGCTCAGCGGTGGGCACAGGAATGGAGGAGGGACAGGGTCAGAGAAGGGGGGAGGAGGAGGGTGGGACTGGCCCACCCTGTGGCAGCAGCCTCCAGCAAGCCCTGCTCAGCTACTTGTGCAAGCGCAGGGCTCGCTGCTGCAACCTGCAGGCAGGAGCCTGGCCAAGCACTTGAGAGTGGCTCTGAGATACAAACCTAAGCCAATCCAACTTGAAATCTCAATCACTCTGCTGTCTACATCGGGAGCCCAGGATGCCACCATGGCATGGGTTAATGCTGCTTAGAACTTCTGGGCTGTTGAAATGATGTGGTTCATTGAACTGGAATTTGTTATTGTACAGTCTGGAGAGGGGGGCGTTTCCTGGTTTTTTACTGGTTTTGTTGTTTCACACTCATCAGTCAAGGTCAAAAACCTTAATTCCAGCCTTTCTGGAGCATCAGCTTGCTCTGTGTTGCTCATCTGGCAGAGGATCGAGGACTTCTTTCCCTTCTGGGAAATACACGGTGTCTGAGCCTCACCTTGCTCCCGCTTTCCCTTCTTTTTGCCTTTATTTACATGAAAGAAAAAAGAAAGTAATAGCTCCACTGTGCAATGATGTAACCTCACAGAGCTGAAAAACAGTGGAAATGATTCTCAGACACATTAAAGAGTATTTTGACATCAGTAAATCCTTTTACAACATCACTGGGAACAGCGAACCACTGCTGTGCTGCAGTTGCTACAGGAGAAAGCGTCTCTGTGTCCAGACAGTGCTGCAGAGACCACAGAGCTATTCAAGGCATGTAGACACTCAGGCAACTGGGCCATTAAATGCACTGCCTCTGAAAATAGCATTCATCTAATTTTTCTGAAGTGTAAAGCATCCCAAAAGGTGATATCTGCATCTGGAAAACTTGCAGGCTTCCCTTTGATTCAGTGGAAAGAAGCAAGTATTTCTGTGCCACCATTGGTATGGCCTATATGAGTCTTTCCGTGAAGGATGGTCTCTTTTGAAGGGCTGATCACTAGAAGGGCCTTTTTCTTTCCCCTGTCTACGTAAAGGAAGCCTAAATAAGTTGTCCAAATATGGTAGCCTTCCAAGACTGATGGAATGAATCCCACCCTAAGGGTCTAGTAAATCAGAAAATGAATGGGGAATGTTCAGCACACCTTTCCAGCTCCTAGGAAAAGTGAAACTTACCCAGAGGCCTCAACAATGTGTTATTCCCTGGGCTCCTAGGTCAGCCTAGGGCTAATGGGTCTGGCAAAGTCAGTGCTGCTTCTGGAGGCCTGGGGAGGTGGCCAGCAGGAGATGGAAAGTGAGAGTCTGGAATTGCACATTTTGTTCGTTTGTTTTTAAAATGGATTGATTGATTGATTGACTGAAAACTATTTCCGTATGACCTCAAAGTGTCATCAACAGGATCGTAATTTAATTAATTTTTTGAATGAATTAAAAAATAATTTAGCATTTATGAAAGTAACATGATTTGGGCATTTTAGACATACAGAAGGGAGGGGGCTTATACTGCTTCCCAAGAAGCACTGGCAAATGAAGACAGGCAGATAATATCTTCTTTCTGAAAGATGGTGGTTAATCCCCTTTTCTCTGTCTCTGAGTAAGCAAATGTCTTTGTCACTGGAGTTTTAGGAACAAAGAGGGAGAGAGGGAGAGAGGGAAGAGGAGAGCTGTCCCAATCCACTTCTCTCCTGAATTGCATTTGGGAGAAGGTGAAAGAGCATGTTAGAACAGTATCTCCACTTGGGTGGTCACCACACTCTGGGTGAGGACTTCCGCCCCAGACTCTGGACACTCTTCTAGTGATTATTCAAATTTTTAAATAAAAAAGAATAATTTTAAACAATGAATATGTTAAACAAAGGGGACATGAGTGGGCACTTCAGTCACCATTTCCTTTTGCTGGGTTCACTCTATTCCATTTGCCTATGTCTACTTCCAATCATACATATGAGTTTTAATTAAAAAAGAAAATTTAAAGAGCCCTGAGAAACAAAAGTATTTGCTTCTGGTGTGTAAAGAAAAAATCAGATATGAGAAAAAAAATCAGAAAATATCATGCCCTATCTAACCAAACAACTAGCAGCCTCTTCCTCTTTCCTGCACTCATGTGTTGGGGGCACCAACAGCTGCTTGCCAGGAGGGAGTGAGTCTGGCTGATAGACAGGTGTTCAGCCATAAGGCTTCATGCTCATGGCCATGAGGAGAGCAGGGTGAGCACAGATGTGCACAGGGCCACTCAGGCCCTGGGCAAGTTGCCAACACCAGCCCCAGCTTGCTCTGCCTGACACATGAAGCCCTCTTTGCAGTCAGGGCCATCCCCGCTGCTCTGGCCAGATGGGACTCTGCCAAGCTTAGCCACCTCTGCCCAGACCAGCCAGGTTATAGACAGAGAAACCACAATTCCCAACACGGAATCACTGACAGACGGCTCCCTTCTTGGGCATTTTGCTTTCCTGGTCAGGAAGGAAGATTTCTTACTGCATCTTCTTAATATAAATCCAAATTTGGTCTGCTTTGAAAAGGAGCTGCTGACTAATCAAGACATCCTTTAGAGTTTAAAAACTCTCCAATCATTAAGAGAAAAGATCACTTGAGCCCTGGTTACTGCCTTCAACCTCACAGAAGTGATTTAGAGTCACCATTCAAAAATAAGGGAAAGAGAGAAAGAAGAAGAAAGAGATAAATGGAGAAAGAGAGAATGAGAGATAAAGAAAGCAAGGAGAAAAGGAAGAAAGCAAGGAGAAAAGGAAGAAAGCAAGAAGTTTGGACTGAAAAGCACTTTGTCATGCAGAAAATAAAAAATGCATGTGGTAGCCTGCCAAGCAGGGTTATGGAAGTAAAAACCCACCGTTCAGTTGAGGACAAGAGTCATATGATCGCTTTGGGGATATTGAGTGTTGAATATGGAAGGGGCATCTGGCTCTTTTCCTATAAAAAGATTTAAAAGGGTGAGATGCTGAACAAACTCTTCCTTATATCCCACAGGCTATTTCTGTCAATCACTCCCAATAGCAACTAAAGGTTACTAGCTGTGCTTTAGCTCAGGGTGGTATCGACATGGTGTAGCTGTGGCCTTATTTCTGATTGCAGGGAGAGCTGGAGCCCTGGAAAAGCTCAGAGCTGCAAGGAAGTTCTTCTGAAATATTCCTAAAAGAAATGCAAAACCCCCATGTCCAGTGTCCAGTATTATCAGCCACTTTGCAGTCTGTGAAAAAAAGCAGTAAGGCTGAAAAAAAGAGAACTGTGGAGTAGCAACCTCATCTTATTGGGGCTGTCAGTGAGTGATCCTTAATTTGCAGGAACCTATTGCTGTCAGCTCGGTGATCTGACAGTGGTAAATGAGTAGCAGGACCTTGAGAGCTGGAAGGCTGGAGTTGTTGTCCCTCTATTGAAAAAAAAATAAGGAAAGAGGGAGAGATAGAAAGTTTGCAATTAATGTTTTTTTTCCCATGTCTGTCATTGACAGAACAGTTTCCAAGGCTTCAGGTTTTCCCATCCTTAAAGAGTCAAGATTTTCAACTAGAAACATCCAGAATTGACGTGGTCAAGTAGAGCAAGCTTTGGGACTGGGAGCAACAGAGGAAATGTGAGGAGACCCTGCTAGCTGGTGTGTCTTGTCCTCTGTGCCACTGAAAGTAATTTTGTCTGATCCTGGTTCTAGTGGGAGATGAATGGGACAGTATGTGTGAACTTGAAGCTTGGCTGCAGTCACATTGCTGCTCAAAGGCTGAGACAGAGTCATACTGTCTTTTGTTCTGCTTCTGGTTTTATGGCTCCTGCAGTCTTCCTTGTACACTGGGCAGATCTGAAGAAGTGACCTTCAATATGTCCTTCCTTCACAGTATTTTCCTGTTTTCTGATGATTTGAACAACACGCCTGGGATATAGCAGGCATATTTAAGCTCTGAGTATCTATCATCTAGTTCTCCCATTTCCTGCTTAGTGAAGGAGACCAAGAGCAGTGCAGCAGCTGCACCTCACTTGTCAATCAACCACACACAGCTTTCAGGTCCTGCCTTCCTCAAGTCCCTCCCATTTTGTTTTATTCATCCCCCTGGGAAGAGGATGTTCAGGCTGGATCATGCAGTGCTAAGGCTTGTGCTGGCAGACTGTGTCTGCTCAGGGAATGGAGTATGGGATGATTCTGGGGCTGCAAGGTAATGGCTTTGTTCCATCTGCAGTGGTTGGTCTAAGGGCTAAAGCTGTCAGGGTCAGTGTTTGCACCTGCGTGGAGCTTGGCGGCTGGGGTAGCAGAAGTGCTGTACTACCCAGAGCCTGGCTGCTGGGCTGAATTCTGTGGAGTGGGTAGGTGGTGTGTGGCTGTGATGGCTGAGGTTAGCTGAGAAAGTGGTCCCTTTCCCCAAGGACACCTGAAGATGGTGCAATCCAGTACTCAGGATCTACACTGAACCTCCATGCCCTGGGACCCTCAAATGGTTGCTTAGCACTGGAGATTAAGTTCCGAAGCTGTTTTGGTTTGTGTTGCACTGAGACATCAATGCCCCAAGGATTAGAGCATGTAAGTATGGCCCATGATGGTTTAAGGCACAGAGAGCTTGGGAAAGCTTGATGTGCACTGTGCCAACATCACATTTTGTGCTGGGAGTAAATAGGAAGCTTCAAGCTCTGGGATTGCCCTTTTGACACCTTCAGACCAAACAAGGGTCTACCCTGAGAGCTGGACAAGCAGAGACAGGAGCCTTGGAAAGGCAGCAGTGTTACCCCTTCAAAATGAGCCCTTGCTAGCTTTGTACCAGAAGCTTCTATTTCACTCTGCTTGTAGAATAATGGGGAAGTGCTATGAAGACAAAGAGAATGGGCTGAAAAGAAAGGAAGAATTCCAGAAAACCCTCTGTGTTTGTAAGGAAAATTTTGTCACTCCTGCCCTGGCCACAAGGAGACATCCGATTGTCACTTCAGGCAAGCCCTGAGCAATAGTGTTCCTCCCACATCCTGCTGGGATGGTGCAGGACATCATTCAGCTGCCAGCTGCCAGGGCTCTGTCTGTGATGCATGTCCTGTTTGTGGTTGTTGTGGGGGTCTTGGTTTTATTTAATATTTTTCTGCTCTGCCCCTCAGTCCCCCTAATCATCATATGCACCTGGACCAAAGCATCTGCCTTGCATACGAACGAGGAAGCAGAAGTCTGTACTCCCCTTCGAGGAGAGCTATTCAGAAGCTTTTTGGTTTATTATTCATACTAGCCTTGGGCAATTTTGTACTCTGTGTTTTAAGATAGTGGGCAGGGAGAACATGTAGTTATCCTTTCCTCTGGTATCAAGGGATTAGCTTAAGCTCATGAATAAGGAGCATCAGGGATGCAGATGGCAAAAGTAACCAGAAGAGACTGGGAAGACAGAAAGCCACACTGTCTCTTTTCACAGAAAAGACTTTTAAAAAATCTTCCATGACCTTTTCTTCCTTCAAGCAAGTGAGCAGTACCCCATGTCAAGCCTGATCAGTCCCCACCCAATGGACTGGGACAGAACTGAGTGCAGCATAAGGCAAGGAAAGAAATTTGAGCACCAAATACCATAAAGCCATGCTATTAAAATTTGTTTGCCATGTTCTGCTGTACTTGAGCTCATATCGTAATTGCAACATGTGGATAACTTCTACCTAGTAGCAGACATTTGTCACAGCATGCACAGTAAAACACTGTGAACTCTCAAAGCTAAAAGGAGTAAGCTTAGAGTTTTCAGGTCATGATTTGTATTTCCAGCTTAATAAGAAGAACCATCACCCTCTCTTTTTTTTACCTTTTTTTTTTCCTTTCTTTCTTTTTTTTCCCCCTAATACCTGGTGTTACTACAAACTTGTCTAGGCTTGGCAAGGAGGACATTTTGCTGCTTATTAGAAAAGGGCAGCAAACACTACGGCATGTCCAGTGTAGGGCTAGGCTTGGACTCATTGTCAAAAGCCAAAAGCCTTAAGAGGTTTCTTTGATGGGGGGATGGAGAAAAAGAAAACATGAACTACAATAATGATGCTTTTGCAACTTGGTGCATGCCCACTTTACATCTTTGTAGGCAGTTTGGTGGATTTGGCATAGTCTCCCTGACTGCTCAATTGCAGCAGGCACCTCTCCACCATAAGTGCTGCTACAAGGAGCACAGTGAGATTTCATCACCAGTGTCAGCCATGTATAGCCATGTGTGGCTGCAGCAGGAGTGATGCTGACCCTCCTGCAGGGCCCTGAGACTCCTTGCTATGTCCATGCCCTGGGTGTCCATCTCTTCATGGCTCGGATGCCCCTCTATGGCACATCTTACTGCCTATAAATTTTGTGCAGTTCAGGATTCTGTGCAAGGTGGTAGCCTGGGCAGGACATGAGCCCCAGGAGTTTCCCCATCCTCAACCCGGCTCCAGGCAGGATCTCAGGATGGCTGTGCACCCAGCTCTCACTGCCAACCCATGGATTCAGCTGTGTAACCCTGTCAGATCCGGTGACCAGAGAAGCCTCTGTAGAGCAGAGATGAGATTATACTGTAAGGATTAGCATTGTATGCTCGGAACTCCTTACACTTTTGTCCAATCACCTGGCAGGAGATGTTGTTTATTTGACAGTACATGCAAACACACCAGCAGGGCAACTGAAGCGGACCTTTCCACTTAGAGAGTTTCTGCTCCCTGCACAACTGTGTTAATATAATTCCATTATAATGGCAAGAGCCATGCTGAATGCCTTGATTCTTCCACCCAGCAAACAGGCTGCTGGACCGAGTTCCTCATGGCTGCATGCCAAAGCCTGCCAGCCTTGTCCCCATTGAAACAGATGTTCAGTGAGGAGGGAGACAAGGAAAAAAGTATTTTCTTAAAACATATCCACAGGGGCCTTACCTTTCCACTCCTTAGTTTTATTCAGTAAACTAAGATACAAGTTACATAGCTAGGTTAAGGGAAAACTCAAATATCTGTTGCATGTCAGAGCTTGTGGACCCTTTCTTTAAAGTATGAGAGTTTTGGCCCATGTTCAGTAAGGGATTAACCAGAGAAAGAGTCTAATCGACCAGCTCTCCTTGGCAGTCTGGGTCCTAAGCTACCTTTTATGTTTTCTAAACATAATACTCTTGCAGATACAGCAGGGCAGACATAAATCAGCTTGATTTGTGGGATCTTTTCTAAGAGCATTAGGTTCTGCTTCAGTTTCTTCACTTGTTGTCACATGTTTAACACCAGGACCACTCTGAATTGATCACTGAATGAGTGGGCTGCCAAAGAAAGTCTGTTTACGGATTCATGTTAACAGGATGGCATTGTGAGACAAATTAGACTCACAGACTACTGAGAATTTATTTGACTGAATGCAAGAAACTGTCATTTGGAAAACTGAGATTGCATCTGTCAGAAGAACAAATACAAAACAAGTGTGTGTACTGTGAAAGAAACAGTAGCAAGACCTCCGTGTACTCTTCAGGCAGTGCCTGAAGGATTTGATGGCATTACAAGTGCAGTGTCCCAAGAAATGCCCTTATAACTCACACCTAAGGTAACCTGTGGCTATTAGAATGACTTTATTTTAAGCATTTAAGCATACAGGGCATGTAAGATTATTGCCTGTACTATTACAAGGCAAATCCTTGCATGACTCCAGGTGTGACTGGGGTGTTTTTCCTGTGCTTTGGGAGAGCAGCTGGGGAAAAGCAACTGAAGCTCTCCTTTCAGCTCTTTCTCATCCCAAGCACAAGGTGGGTTGCCCCCTAATGCCTGTTCTGAGCGGCAGGGGCAACCCTAAAACATTTCTTGGTATTTACCTCAGTATTGCATAATAGATGCTCAGTAAGGTGAATAAGGTGGGCTCAGATGTACATGCTGTGGTATGATGAAGCAGTTTAGAAAGGAATTCTTATACTCTAAATATTCAGGCAGCATGAAACAAAAATTCACTCCTTCAGCTGTGCCTTGGAGGCAAACAGTTGTGCAAGCAGGAGTTTAGGACTTCTACTAGCAAGTTATTAGTTGACTTGCACATGTGATAGTCTCCACCTGGATTGATTTCGATCTGTCCGCACACAGTTGCTGTGGGGCTGTGATGGTCACATGACAGACAGTCAGATCCTGATGTGATGAAAAGGGACAGTCAAGTGGACAAGGAATACAACATGACGGTCAAAGGGTTCCTTCAGGGAATTTTTCTCACCCTAACAACGCAAAGGTTTTGGGAGTTGAAGTGCCTGGACTGAGCACAAAGGAGTGGTGGTTGATGGCTCTACATTCCAACTGAATGGTGGGGTGGAGGTGAGAAAGCTGACTCAATGCACCTGGGAGGGGGAGAGGTTTTTCCTAGGTGCTGGCTTCACTTCATTTTGGGGCAGTTGCTGGGAGAGAGTCACTGTTTGCTGAGCTGCTGAGAGCTCCTTCTGGTTCGGTTCTTTGCCTTCCTCTCTCCTTCCCCCCTTCCCCCACCCCCCACCCCCACCCCCCCCATCTGTGGGCACCCTGAGCTCCAGAGAAAGAGAGAGAGAGAAGAGAGAGAGGAGGGTTACAGCTGCTTTGGGACACACAGCAGACCTTTTTCCTGTGGACCGACTTCACCTGCAAGGAGATTTCTAGGAATTACTACCATTCCTCAACTCCCAGCGTTTCCTTCTTTCGACCAAAGGACAAGGAGAGAGAGAGAGAGTCTGCTCTTCACCCCACGGGAAAGACTCCATCCTGCCCCACGTGAGTCCTACACCCCCCTTATCTCTGCCTCACTGGGAAAAGACTGAGAATTCACCTCACAACCAGCCGAGATGTGACACTGACACTGTCCATAAATATAACTGCACCAGGAGTAACCTACAGTTTTTGAAAGTTGTTGGTTTTTCTTTTTTTTGGTGCTGGGAGAGTAGTTTGCTCGGGCCTTTTTATAGTTATGTCTATATCTATATATATCTAGTAGTTAAGAACAGTTATGCTTCTTATATACATTTTCTAATTAAAAAGTTTGGGTTTTTTTCATTTAATAAGGGGTGACATCGTTATCGAGGAGGGATCTTCTCCTCTGGTTTTGGTAAACATTTTGGTTTCCCTCAAACTAAGACACATGACCTTGAGGGACAAGTCATAACTTCAAGTCCCTCACTTTGTGCAGACCTGTGAGGGGGAGTGGGGCCATGAATGGTGCTTCAGATGCAGCAAACTAAGCTTTGTTTCTCACAGGGTGACTGGGAGTTAAGCACTAAATCATTATTGGCTGTATGAGAGGCCATTATGTAGCTGGGTGAAATAATGTGCTGTCCTGTTCCGCCTGGGATCAGCTACACTTGGTGAGGACAGAGGGGCGAGCAGAGAGCACTGTCACAGAGCAGTTGAATGAGAAGGGATCACAGGATAATCTGGTCCAAGCCCCTGCTCAAAGCAGGGCCAGCTTCACAGAGCAGCTTAGTCTATGTCCCATGAAGTTTTGAGACAAGGATTTCAAAACTACTCTGGACAACTTGTTCCAGTGCTTGACCACTGTCATGATGGAAAAGTTTTTTCCTTGTGTCTGGTCAGGATTTCCCTTGCTGCGGCTTGTGACCATTCTCATCCTGTTACTGTGCATCTGTGACAAGAATCTGGGTGTGTGGGAGTGTCTGTCCTTCTGCAGCACTGGGGAATAGAAGGGAATCACAGCTGAGCATTCAAGCCCTGGCTGCACTGTGTTGAGGCTGGGGAAATGCCATCTCCTGAAGGGGTCCTACTACTACATAGAAGAACTGCTGCAAAAATGAAGGTACGTGCAAATCCCAGAAATTCTATGTCAGGAGCCATCACTGCTTATTCAGGTCTTTGTAACTGTGTGAGCAAAGCTGAGCACTCTCTCATCTTTGTAGATGCTCAGTACCAATCCTTATCCTGAGCTGACTGCACATATATACTTTTTTTCTGCAGTAATTGCCTATGTCTTGTGACCCTCTAGCATTCCAAGCACTGTTTGAGGTGATCACCACAAACTGTGGTCAAGAGACACTGAAAACATAAGAGAAATCTCCTTGGTCAGCTGTTGCCCATCTTTCTTCAGGTCTTCTTTTACTCAGACTTTTTCAACATAGCACTTTATTAATTGTTCTCCCTAAGAAGCTAATTTTTTTAATAGTGGGTTTCTATGACTCATAAAAAAAGAGATGCTTCCAGGAGACATCATTAAGGATACTTGGGGTGTATCTAGATTGTGAAATGGAGAATTGGGGGAAAAAAACTCCTCTCTCTTGTAGACCTACAAGACAGAGCACAACTCTGTGGAAATATGAGATCAGGTCCAGCTGGTAAAAATTGTGGTGTACTGTCAGGCACAATGTAAGAAGTTTTGTTTTTTTAATCAGGTGATTAAACTCTACTGTGCTCATGCAGTACTCTGATGGGTTAACTCTACCACTACTAGATCAACAGCCAGCTACAGTGGTTTACAGATTTTTGTACTGCATATCCTTTTGTGCCGGGGCATACCTCTGCTTAACCTACCAGAGCAATTTACCAGTTTATTTTTTTTAGTGCCTATGTCTATCAAAGGAATCCTTGCTTGCTCACTTTCATCCTATGAACTTTTTCTCTTCACAAAGTCTCTGTGACTCCAATCTAGAAATTAGGTACCAGTGCTATACATCCTGCAGAAACTGAAAGCTTTCTGAATTGTCTTTTCTGGCTTAATCTGTCATGGCTAAAGGATAATACAGTGACTTTTTCTGTCCTGAGTGACTGAGGAACATGTGTTCATGACAGGGAGCCCAGCAACCCTCACTGATGTAGCCAGACACAGGAACTGAAGTCCAGTCATTACAGAATATCACTCATTTCAGTACTGAGTTGCACAGAAAGCTTCTGGGAAAGCAGTTAAGTCCTTTGCTCTCATCCTACCTCTTCATCACCAAACTGGTTTTGTGTAAAACACCTCCTCTTGGTATTTGAGTTATAGGCAATTGCCTCCCTCCTTCCAACTTGTCCCATTTTACCAAGGACAGCTGCTGCAGTCTTTGTTTAGTGTTCCTGACCATCTGTTCTCAAAAAAATTGTTTCTGAAAAATCCCTTATTTGCTCTGTTCTCTGTGTTCGGTACATCTTTGTTTTTCTGTTCTGTCCTATTATATACTTCATGCTTTCCATGCCTCTGTATTTTTCACCATGAACTCCCCAGAAGCATGGCCTTGTCCTTTGGGGCCATCCTGTGCTCAGAGGAGTGAAATAAGGATGGTGAGTTGGAAGATAAGGGTTTTATCTGAGGCAGAATCTACAATATATTCAGATGCACTGTTTGTTATAAGGAACAGGAATACGAATTTTTTTCTGCTCAGGGACCAGCCAAAGAGGAGAAGGGGTAACTTCCCTGCTATCCATCTGCCTCTAGAACTGCTTTCCACTGAGCCTATTGTAAGAAATCCCACCCAGAGGGTCTGTACTATCTTCCTTACTCTCCAAAGCAATTCAAAGACTTGGCAAGATCAGTAACATTCTCAGTCTCAGGATATTAGTTGCAGGTTTACTTTTTGGAACTGTATAAAAAGTTCTTGTTAAAGATATTAACTATGAATTGTTGTACTTTATTAGGAGCAAGAAATATTTTATTTACTAGATGGAAAAACTATTTTGACTCAAGAGGTAAATGCTCTTGTAGAGTGCTGCTTTTGTATAGGCAAGCCTGGAGGGATGGGCTGACAGATTCTTTTTAATCCCTCTGGAAATGGAGTTGGGGGAGAGGGATTAATTCCTTCAAGGAAAAATGCAGATTTGGCATCCTAAAGCTATTTGTCTGAACTTGCTGGGTAGTGTGCATTCTGTTGTTTTATGTCAGATGAATAGAAGGGAATCAGGCATCTCTGTAATTTGCTCAATAGCCAATCCAGCAGGAATGTGGAAGACCAAGTTTTGAAAACTTTCTCTTCCTGAGCAGGATTTTCAGCTACTTCCCCTCCTCCCCTCCCAGTTTTCCTAAGGACAGGGTATGAACTTCAAGGCTGAAGGGTATTTGCATACAGGTCTTCCTCAGGGTGACATGGTGTTATGGGTTTAGCCAGGTGGGCCTGAACTTAGGTTTTAAAGTTCAGCTAGGACTAGGATTGTCAGCTGATTTAAGCTGGGCTGAGCTAGCTAACAACTGACTTCTTCCAGCCAATAATATTGTATTCCATACCATATTACATTGTCTCAAAGGGTGTAAAATCCAGTGTGTGGAAGTGGCTTGGTTAGTTCCATCATAGCTGCACTAAGAGGAGGACATCTAGCAGCTCCTCTACTATGCTAGGCCCTGCTCCTGTTGCCTCTGCTTGCTTGTATTCAGGGAAGTGAAATATTTTGTTGTTATACTTTCTCTTTCTTGCTGAGTGTCTTTTGGAGTGCTTATGAATTTAGAGTAATGGGCTTTGTATTAATTGGGGAGTGGGAAGTTATGCCTTGTTATATATATATGTAACTTGTGTAGGTGTAGTTTCCTTTTAATTTTCTCTTCTCTGTATAAATACATGTAGTTAGTTTCAGCATAAACCTGGGTTTGGACGTTTTTCTTCCCTCTCTCCCTCTTCTTTTTCCCTTGGCTGGTTGGGGGGAGGAGGAACCCGTTTCACCCTGTCCTGGACAGTTGGCGTTTTGCCAGCTCAACCCAGGACACATGGTAGTGCTATGCCATCCATTATTGATGTGCAGATATTAATTGGAAAAAAGTATGAGACAGGAGATGCACTGAGAGGTGAGACATGCTGGGAGTGGGAGATGTAATCCACCTTCTCCTCCAGGCAGTAGCCCAGTGTTTTCCACAAAGCTCTGATGTGAACAAGAGCATGAGAGACCTGTGCCCAGACAGCGCTTATCATGGCAATAACAGGGCATGCAGAAAACATATGATAAAAATTAAATAACCTTACATAGAGAATGGAATTGAACCTAAATCTCCCATGCCTCAGGTGCAAAGTCCTTGCCAAGTGTATATTTGGGGACACACCAGTACTGACTGAAATGTTTCGTTTAGGTCCTGCCAAGTGTTTGCTTGATTTGGAATGAAATGTGGGATTACTTCCAAGAAAACAAAACCAAAATTTTCAGCAAAATGCTCTTTATTTTGGCCTAAAGGCCAGCTCTTGAACTGAAAATATCCATTCCAGGGCATATGATGCTGCCTAGGAGTGAAGTGCTCATTCAGAGGCAAGATATGTAAAAGCAATAGCACTGCCCTTCAGGCTGCTGTGCCAGGATTGCCCAGATATCTCCAGGAGGACAGAGATGCTCATTATGACTCACCCAAGAAATAAATTCTTACAAGTAAAGAAAAATATTTTCTCTCTCTCCTTCTTTTTCTTATCTCAGGTGTTTTGGACCATGCTGAAATAGGGCTTGGTCCTAGAGCCATCTCTTCCAGTGAATTCTCAGTTGGTTCCTTGTTAAATAATCAGAAAGAACTCAAGAAATAAGAAAAGCATGGCCATAGACAGAAGAAGAGCTTGTATTCCTCTTATTAGTTCTCATGGTCACTTACTGCAGACAATTGAAAATAAACATCACTTACTTTGTATGTTTGGCTTACTGCACTCATTTTGATGTTTGAAGGTTTATATGTAATATGTAAGAAATCTCAGAGGGCAATGAAATGTTTTGCTTCTTTGAAGAGGAAACAACTGAACTCCCTTTAGGATTTTTGGAATAAGTCCGTGTGAAACACTTGGCTTTTATTTGCAAAGTTGGCCATGTAAATTTGTGCTGAAAACGGAGACTTCTTCCAGGTGTGTCTTTAACCTGGTTTTCTTTTGTAAAATTAAAATCTGGCCCTCACAAGCAGCAGAGTGATTGTTAGGAAATTTATAGTTACTGAAAACCTACAAGATACTGAGTGTGTTCAGTCCTTGCAGTGAACTTGTCTGTCTTCAGAGTTGGCTGCTGTGAATGCAGATGGGAGCACCTGCATATATAGGGAATTCATATTAAAATTGTTAGCGGTCATTGAAAATAGACATTTTATATAATGAAATTTTAGCAGAAAAAAATCTAGTCCATCAAGAGAGGGAAACAACTGGCATTTGCAAGAGAATGGTTTCAAATGTGATTAAGGCAACTGTAGCCTACAGTGTGTGTGTAGGTAGGTAAAGATTGGGATGCAAGGCAAGGAATAACCAAAGTATCAGTTCTTTAATCTGAGGAGATTTCATCTTATCCTGTAGCTGTTTCAGCCAATTTATATCTTACTCTGCCAGTTTTAAAGCCCTTGGGAACAGGTGTGGTTGCATTTCTGGAAGCCCTACTAAGCATTCTCTGTATTGTCAGAGCTGAAAGTTCAGTTTAAATGACCACCTTGGACCCTATCTGCACAAAATGAATGTTAAAAAAATCTCAAAACATATCTTTTAAGATAAGGAGCTTTGCCTTGGTAGTCAGCCTGAGCATCTGCTCTTTTTTTATCTCCATGTCGTGTAGCCCATCCACCACTCAACCCTCCTCTTGCCACAAGAGCAAAGCTCCACTTGTGTTTGTGTGAAACTTGTCTGCACACATACACATACTCTCACTTGTCAGAAAAAACCTGCTGTTTTAGACCTGGAACAATCAGTTTCAGGTCTTCAGCTAAATGAAAGGAGTGGAGACTGCTCCAGAACCATTGCCCTGCTGCCCAGAGACCTTGTGTTATAGCTCAAGGCAGTGGAGAATGGCATCTCTCAGCCAGGAGGTTTAATCCTCCTCCTTCTCCTCTTCTAAGCACCTTCCACTATGGGTTTCTGGCTTGGGAAAGCCTTTTTCTCCTTTTTCCTCCACTCATGCTGATGATACAGCTAGTTAGACTGAACACTCTCTGCCTGGGCTTATGAGATACATGAGCTTTAATTAGCTAATGTATATTTTACACTGCATTTCATGTAACATATTTTGTTTCATGATTCAGTTATGCTTTCTAGTGAATATAAGGATACACTACAAAATGTATAGAATGGCTGTAAAGGGATGCATTATTTTCTTTTATAATACTGTCAGAATATTATCACAGTTAGGATTAGGTGCTTTCTCCCAAAAGGACTTAAAATTTTTCTGAAGTTCTGATTGGTTTTTTTTCCCCTCTTAGGTGTAATTAAGTGTCTTAAACATAATCTGCAAGAGTTTGTTTTCCTAGAAGATAAGTACAGGAATAATCTGACTTCCCCTCTTTTTTGTAATTGACTGGATTTCTAAACTTAAGTGACTGGTAATGTCCTATCTAATGAGGATTTGTTCAGTGAACTGGGAAAAGACTTTGAACGTCAGAAATATATACATTCAGTGGGTGATCTATTTATTTACCTTCATTCTCTCTTGTCATCAGGGTTTGGGCAGAATGGGCAGAATTTTACACAGCAAGGGCTTGGCACAGTTTCCCAGAGTTAACTTCTCCAATACCTGCGCTCGCTGTGGGTTACTACTACCTTTACTGCACGTGCACAAAACTTGCCTTCTCCTGACAAAAGTCACATTAAATTTGGGTTTGAAAGGCAACAAGAAAATAAGTTATTTTGTATAACAATAATAACAACAATAACTTCTCTTTTTTACTAAACTATTTGAGGGGTTCTGTCGGTTACTTTTATTTCCCTATGAAGCAATCTGCACTACAAGTATTTATTTCAAGGGAAAAAGAAGTAAAATCATACTTAACAGTGGGAACACTGGTGCAAGTTTGTTATGACTCTAATAAAGAATTTGAGGTTGGTGCTCCCAGGCTTTTCACATTTCTTGATTTCTGGATTGCTTAGTGGTAGAGGAATTCTTCAGATCTATGTTTAGACTTTTTCAGCGTTTTTCCCCCCCATAAGCATCCTTTCCTTTTCCCAATTACAGAAGCCCACCTGCAGGGACATGCTGGGGCACAGGGAGTAGAGGGACAATGAGAGGCTGGGTGGGAACTGGAGCAAGCTATGAATGGGTTTACTCCAGCAGAGGTAACACAGGAGATCTGCCAGCAGTAGAGCGAGATAGATCTGAGGTTTTCTGCAGGTTTCCATAAAAAGGGGGGCTGGTCTGCAGCTCACTCTGTGAAACTCTTCTGCCTGCAGCCCTCCTGGGAATCCATGCAGGGGTGTTACACCACTGTGGTGCTCCACAGGCACCTTCTGTTGAGGTGTCTCAATACCACTATCATGTACATCTCTGTATTTAACTAAACCCCACACCCTCATCCTTCCCTAGAAACCTTGTGGTTATTTATCAAGATGAAGGAACAGGATGCTCTGGTGACACCCCACCTAGAGTACTGTGTCCAGCTCTGGGGCCCCAAACATAAGAAGGATAAGGACCAGTAGGAGAAAATCTAGAGGGGCCATGAAGATGATTAGAGGACTGGAGAATCTCTCCTGTGAGGACAGGATGAGAGTTGGGACTGTTCAGCCTGGAGAAACGACAGCTGTGAGATGACCTTCCACTACCTGAAGATGACCTACAAGAGATCTGGAGAAGGACTCCTGACAAGGATGTGTAGTGATCAAACTAGGGGAGAATGGTTTAAAGTGAAAGAGAGTAGATTTAGACTAGATATAAGGAAGAATTCTTTTACAATAAGAGTGATGAGGTTCTGGAACAGGTTGCCCAGAGAAGTTGTGGATACCCCGTCCCTGGAACTATACAAGGCCAGTCTGAATAAGGCTTTCAGCA
The DNA here is from genome assembly GCF_047495875.1 of Pithys albifrons albifrons. Taxonomy (NCBI): domain Eukaryota; kingdom Metazoa; phylum Chordata; class Aves; order Passeriformes; family Thamnophilidae; genus Pithys; species Pithys albifrons. The sequence goes on from NC_092458.1 coordinate 12,008,396, forward strand.
ACCTGGTCTAGTGGAAGGTGTCCCTGCCCATGGCAGAGGGCCTGCAGTAGATGACCTTTAAAGAACCTTTCCAACCTAAACTATTCTATGGCCCTATTCTATGGCAAAGCCCTCTGCTGGTTTACATGGTCCTCACAGCTGCACATAGTTTAACTGAGAAAGAGACTGACTGACATGCAGTATTGTTTTCTAAACCCTAAAATTTTAGGGTCAAAATACTTGGACAGAACCTGTAAAAAGAGGAAAGAAAAATAAACATGGGTTGGTTTCTGCCTGGGGACTTTCTATACCAGCCCTCAGGAGCTTGTCACAGGCTGAGGGAGCAGTTCCAATCAGTGTCCATCAGGATTTACAAAGAGGTGTCTCTGGTTCTTACGGAATTCAGCAGTGAAGTTATTTCAGAGAAATGTGATCCTACTTATTCCAGTTTTGCCCCTTTCTTTGACTGCTAATGCTTCAGGCTTCTGAGGGTTTGGAATTAAATATTTTTGAAGTGGTCAGAGAATGTCTCCTTCATGCTGTACACTTCGCTTAAAGGTCATATCTACCTTTTTCTTCCATTGTCTTTTTTTTAAAATTACTTGTTCAACATTATGTCATTTGGGCTACATGCCAGTAACAAGTACATAGGGAGTAAACAACTTTATTCTATGTCACAGTAGAAAAAGAGTGTTGCTGCAAAGCATACGGCTGAGGAAAACTTCAGGCTCAGTGCTGACATAATTGAAAGAACTCTGAACTTAATCCTTATTAAGAAATTGAATACAAAAATCAGAACTGAAATTGTGAACAGGGCTCCCTGTATGACATATCTCATCCTGTCCAGGTTAAGGACCACCCAAATCTTACAGCAAATTTAGAGAAAAGCAATTGCAAAGCCCTACAGAAGATAACTGCATATTCTATTTGCAGTTTAAATTAAAGACAGAGACCTAGTCATGCAGACAGGCATAAGCAAATTTTTGGAGCTGATATGAGTTACTCTGTTGAATTACTTTAACCAGAGGATTATATAGATTATTTATTCTATGGATTTTTACACTGTTTTGGCTCTGCTACAATAACAAAGACTTGACTGTTTAATTTTCATTTAAGTATCTATATTTCATTTGTTAAGCAAACATAGCATAGCTTCTGCTTTGTAACCTTGTGTGGTTTTATATTTCTATATACACACACGGAGCTGAAGAAGCCAAACTTACCTTTGGCATCCACATGTGAGGAGTTTCAGTTTTGTGTTCACTAAATATGAATCCATTGAATTTCTCTCCTTTTTTCATAGACCACTGCAAGTGTGATTGTGCAAGCTCCTTCCCCCCTGAGACATATTCTTGAACACTCAATCCCACTGAACTTTTGGGTGGTATAAAATGAAGATGTAAGTGGTCTGAGTGAGCCTAATCACCATGCTAAGGTTTTAGGAGCAGAGGAGAGGTTGGAAAAAGACATAAATCAGAGTTAAAGAGGATTTTTGCTATGGTTTGCAAATTTTCTAAGCAATGCCATTTGTCCCCTACTGTGTTTTGGAGTTTCTAAAACTTATTTCTGCTTCCTCAAGTAGGGCAGGCAGAGTACAGATGTCCAGTTGTTCTGGCACCCCCAAGCAGTGGACCAGGTCTTGGCATGTTTGGGTGTCTTCAGCAACAGAAGCAGAAAATCAAGCTTTGGGTTCATCCAAACACTTCTCTGCAGCCTGAGTCACACCAAATTCTATTTGCCATTTTGATTTAGGTTTCCATAATAATTTTCCTGATAAGATTGTCTTTAGGGTTCATTTATTTATCCAGCTTGCATTGAAACATCTGATAATGGTGCACAGAGGTAAGAGACAAAGTTATTTTTCTTTAGAATGCTTTTATTTTTTCCAATTTGCCTGCTTTAAGTGGTGAAGAGAGAGAAAACCTGTGGTAGTGATTTCCAGGGATCTGCTGTCCTAATGCTATAAATCCTAAATATCCATAGGGAAAATATTCTTGCAGGCTTTGACTCACTATTCCCTCTGTCTTGAGGGGCATTATTTAAATGAAATGAAATGAAAGAAAGAGAGAGAGAGAAAGTCTTTGCCCCATAGAGATTTTATAAGAATGGGCTGCATTAAAATTGAATTGCTTTTCTTTATAGAATGCCAGAGACAGGAGAAAAGACCACAAACATGGTCATACAGAAACCTTAAATAATCCATCTGAAACATGGCATGCTACAGATCTCTTCCAACAGTAAAAATATCCAAATTTCTACCTTTAAATACTCCCATGGCTATAACTTTTCACTCAGGAAAAAAAATTCAGAGAAATTTCTAGAAGGAAAAGTTTTAGAATGGCATTTTAGAACAGTTGGTAACACAAAATCTTTACACATAACTTTGTTGTTAAAGTGCTTTTATTTTTGGATTTCTCTTATGATTTTATTACTGGGCAGTAAACGATTCTTGAGTTTTCTGTAAAACTGGGTCAGTCTCAACATCAGGCTTCAAAAACTTTTGTTCTTTAGCATTAGTTAAATTCTTCAGAACATAGGTGCTTTTTCCAACAGGATGTGTACTCTGATAACAGTGTAAGTAGTATAAAAAATAAATGCAATCTTTGCATGGCAGTCATAACTCTGGAGTGCCAAAGTTCTCACCTCAGCCACAGGTGAATAGCTTAGGTAAAAAGAAAACTGCCTTAGGGTTTGCAACAAGGTAAAAGATCAACCACAAAATGTTAACGATTAAAAAAAAATACCACCCCTCCCCTCAACATTTACAATATAATTCTCTGATATTAAGATCATTAAAAGTTTCTGAAGATTCTGCTTTTGTTAGGCTGCATAAACAGACTGGGCTTTATTCCAGACAGGGATACAGATTTCTCAAATTGACCCAGCTTTCCAGGGATTACCCAGACCTCAGAAACCTCTGACATGTTTGAGGGGTGTGAGCGTGCGAACTGCCCCGGTTTGACAATGGCTGAGACAGAGAGAACACAGACACGTGGATAAATGTGTCTGACAGCAGAAGGATGCTCCACCTGCCCAAACCAGAAGGGCCAGCAGGAATTCTGTGGGGCTTTAGCACACCTATCCCCTCAAGTTCTTTATATTTAATTGCTGTTCCTCATACCTGTCTAAGAGAATGATGGAAATTGCCACTCACACACTTTTAGAAAACACCTTTGACTTTTAACATTGCAAGTTTTATTAGCAATATTGGAGTGCCTTAACTTCAAGTGTTCATAGTCTAAGGCTGAAATTTGCTCTATATTTTCAATAGGAAAATATCAATTATATTGAAGTGCAAAGCCATTTTAAGCAGAAATGGTGGTGATTTTAACACATAACAATTGTGAGTATTGTCCCTGCTCATCTCCTTGAGCCACTGTCACCTATGTGAGGTCTGGACTTGTAGCCCCACTGTTACAGCATACCAGCCTTCAGAAGGAGTGCTGAAAACAATAGCCAAACCTCATGCTGGAAATTCTTTTGATAGAAAGTGATTTCTTGAAGTGTTAAACTGACTTTGAAGTTTGTAGATTGATTTTTTTAAAAATAGTGTTCTGCTAGAAATAGCACTTGAGGAAAAAATACATTTCCTAATCTACCCCCCCCTTAGAGCTGGAAGTGAGTTCAGTTCTTTGATTTAATATATACTACTTTTAATCACACTTTCTTGGTAAACCAGCCTGGAGGAGGAGGGGGGAAAGAAAGGAGGATCATTGTTTGTTTCTGAGCCCTGGTGTCTGCTAGAAATTATTGGTGTTTGTTTCACGCCGGGGTGTGAATTACTTGGTTGCAGTCAACCATTGTTTGGAAATATATTTTGGAATGTTTCCTTTATGAAAGGTTTTTATTTGCTTAGGATTCATGATGCTGTATTTCTTTCAGCTGTTCACATATTCTGTTGCTAAAGTATTGCTCACTTTTATAATAGTGGCTTCAACTAATAACCAGACATTTGTTTCAAACTACATCTTGAAGCATGGTGAATATCTAACTCCTGAAAGGTGTATTAAACCAGGATCTCATACCTTGTGCATGATGCTAACAGTGGTCCTGGGATTTAACTTTTAATAGAAATCTTCCATTATTTCCTGGAAATAATTAAATAAAAGGTGGTCCTAAATTTTTGCAAGTGTAGTGAGCATATTTTCAAATGTGATGATTTAGATTGAACTGTTTTGAACCTTTTTAATATGTTGCAAGACAACAGTTGTTTTTCCCATTTTGTCAGACCATATATGAATAGCTACATAACATGCATCTGAGTTGGTTAGTGCTGGATGATCTGGGAGACTAAGGTTTACTCTTGGCAGTGGAAAGAAAAGTGAGGTTTTCTCCTAATAGTGTTGATTAGAACTGGATCACTTCCAGATGGATCAGTTTAATCCAAATATTGCCATTGCCCTTCCCCTCTCTTTATTTTGTCAGAGGGAGGAATGTGCCTGTGGGAAGGACATAGAGGTGGCTGGACTGGTATGAAAACTAGAGTTGGAGTGCCTTTCTCACACAGTGCCAATGTTGGAGAGACAAAGCTGAACACCAAAATTCAGACTCCAGCTTTTTTCTCAATGTTACAGTGCTGAATACCCAGAATTTACTGCTCATAGGGCTACACTTGTGGTTTGGTAAACACTTTTAAGGACAAATTTTTACTTTGGGACTTAATGACTGAGATTAGCTCAGTTGGTTAAAACTTGGCTGTAATAATGCCAAGGTCATGGGTTCAATCCCCTTTGTGGGCCATTGACTTTAGAGTTGGACTTGATGATCCTTGTGGGTCCCTTCCAGCTCAGAATAGTCTGTGAAAGTTAAGACTGTTGGCATTCTGAAAACTAGGGTCATGGATGAAAATTAAACTTTGCTAACCATGTAACTATTTTTGATCAAAATTTTGAAGTTTCAGCTCTCTATCAATCTCTAGGAGGAGTTTATTTTCTACTGGATCTACTTTATTTACCTTGATGCAAGTGAGCAGGTCACCTCGACAGAAAAAAATTGTGAGGTGGTGATATACGGCCTTTGTGTCACCATTGCCATCTTTCATTGTGTTCATTATACGGAGGAGGAAAGACCTCCTGAATAATCTAATCCAGCCCTCTGCTAACCTAGGCAGCCTGTATCTGAGAAATTTGTCTTTACAGGCTTGAGTTCTAGTTCCACTACTCTTTTTGGAACACTGCTCCATAGCTTTACTTTGTAGATAATTAGAGACCTTTCTTCAATTACGTGGAATGTCCTCATTCTGAATTTCCCTTGCAACTGGTTTGCAGCATCTGTAGCTTCTTACCCCTGTACAGAAGAGACTATTTTTTCTGATCTGAAATCTCTTCATACGCTTTATATTCAGAATAAATATGGCTTCAGACAAACGCAGCTGCAAAATGGCATCTAGGTTTGCTTCCTTCTTTCCCCATTTTCCAGACTGCTGCTTTCTATGTTCTTCCTATAAAAATTAAAAGGAGTTAGGGCTGAGATATGTCAGGAAGAAATTCCTGCAGAGGAGTTTGGGGGTTTTGCCTTTCCACAGGATCATCTGTAATGTTTGGTTTGGATTTGGGAAAGTAAGTTAGACCTTTGCATCTGCAGTCTCAGTAAAGGTAATGGTAGATCACGAGAGTAACTATGGTAGGAGCCCACAGTGTTCCATCCCTTGCTTATATCCTGCTGGGCAAACTGGAGGTTTGTTCTCCTTCTTCTCACCTCTCCACACTCAGGCAGAGGAGATGAATAAGGGACTAAGTGAGATTGCTGCATTCCTCTGACTATACTGTTATTTTAACTACACTGAGTGGTTCTTTTAGCAAATACTATATTGGTTTTGCTTCAAGTTGTTCTGTTAAATATGTCATATGAAATTCAGTGTAGAAGACAAACGTAGGCAGTCCTGAAATCCTATCCAATTCCCTGGTACCTGGACCATCTGTCAGGGGTTCTGCATGTTCTGCACTATCATGGCTCTCTTTCAAATCAGCTTTCTGCTCCTGTGGGTTGGCCTGAAGTGCTTGTTTCCTCTCCAAAGGAATTCATCTTTATATTATTTTGCATCTCCTGTACCAGGTTTTATTATTTCATTTCACTTCATATTCTGACTTCTCATGCAAATAGGATGTTCAGAGGTCAAACAGAAGTGTTGTGTGTCTCTTTCTCTGTCTCCTGTGATGATAACCTTGAATAAAAAGAATTTTAATTGGTCCTACTGTGACTGTGCAGGACCAATGGTTTCCTATCAGATATGAGACTGGATTCAGAGTTTATAGTTGCACTTCCAGTTTCTTTTTAAGGGAAACCTTTCAAGAATAAGTTCTGTTTTGTAGGAAAAAGCTATTCTCAGTAATACTTTACTTTCTGAGCCTGGCACATTTTGCACTGCATTTAATTTGGAACTGTTGACTTATGCATAAGATTGCCAGGTCTCAACAGAAAACAGTGTTTTAGAAGCATGGAGAGAACTGGCAGGTACTACAAATTTTACATGTACGCATTTCTCAGTTTTTTTCAGCAAAGAGTGAGCCAAATGTTGCTTTGCTGCCTGGTGATATTGCAGTTTTATAGCAATAACCTCTGTGAAATAAATACAATTACGCTTAGGCCTGTGGGTTTTCGAAAGTCCATATTTGATAGGTTGTTTTCTGAAAGACCTTTTTCTGTTGCTTTTGAAGTCAGTTGGGATTTCACATCTTTTCTGCCCAAATATATAGCATGCTTAGCCAGAATGAGTTCCTCTGCTCAGTTAAGGTGCAGATTTGATTAATTCTTTTCCTTGGTTGGGCATTACCTATTCCAGTTTTCTCTGGCACTGTAAGACAAATTGACTTTTTTTTTTTCCTTTTGAATTCTTTTGGACGATGTTTAAAATGAAATCAGAAGCTGACAATAAGAAAAGCAGAGCTAATAAACAATGTTTGTATCCAGCTACCAAACTGTTATGCTGCTTCCTTTGGGAAGCCTTAGGGTGTATTGGATTGTAGCTTAACTTCTTTCCTTTTTCCTTTTCATTTTTTTCCCTCTGTTTATCATCCTTTAGCACAGTAATTCTTATCAGCCACCCAGAGCACTGGACAAAGCTGGTGATGGTCCCATGATTTTCCTGTGTTGATACAGATGACAGTGTTTCTAAGACTGAATATATTGGGATCATTGCCTGCCAGGGTCCATGGGAGCAAATGGAGCTGGGTGTGCTCTGAAATCATTCCCTTTCCAGCCCCCCTCCCTGCAGGTGATGGTTGGGAGGAAAGGAATTTGATGGGCACTGGAGCTATTTCCCATTGGGGGTAAACTTAAACAGCAAGATTTTGTAACGAAGTATGTGTTATTTGGACTGCTCAAAGCTGTTAAACAAGGGAGAGAAACAGGCAGTTTAGACTCCTCCACTTTTTTACATGATGGGATCAGTTTTCAGAGAGAAGAATGGTTATGACTGCCCTACACTGTAATTGGTGGCAGGACCCACAAAACTTCAGTGCCTCTGGGTGCTCAGAGGTAGAGCTGAGAAGGGAAGGCCCACCTCAACAAACAGGAGCACTATGTCTTGGTCTTCATAGTCTCTCCTTCATAAAGACAAAATTCAGATATATTCAGTTTGTACATTAGGACTCCTACATTTAGATGTGGTGGCCCCATTTGGGTAAAGTGAAATGAGAGAGCTCTTCAGATCTGTTACAGCTCCACTTTTAGATGAGGCGATTTGAGCATGGTGGGACCCTGAAGTCCCAAATTGACATGGGGTCACATACATAGGACTATGTGTAGATGACTTTAACTGAATCCTACCCTTTATGCCTATTTGCTTTTCTGGGTTGTTTTGGGGTTTTTGTACAGGGGGATTCTGGGGGGGGGAGGGGGGTGGAGGTGTTTTGTTGTGGGTTTTTTGTTTGGTTGGTTTTTTTAATTTGGAGCAGCAATACTTACATTTTCCCATCAGAAACTAAAGAGGACTCCAAACAAAGTCACTAAACCCTTGCAATAGCTCCTTCAAAGGCAGTGGTACCACCCACCTTCCTCTTGCCATCCTGGCAAAGGCAGATGGACTTCTCATGTTCCTTGAAGAACCTGGCTTTGTGGTGCAAACTGGTGGTGGTTGCAGTGGTGGAGGAAGAGCAAAGGCATCAGCTGCTGCCAAAACTAAAGTTTAGCACCCACCTTTATGATAAGTTGCTTCCTGTGTTTCTAGTTATTCAGAAATAACTGTCTTTAATAGTATTATTTCTCCAGCAAGATTTTTACCTTGAAAAACATCCTGTCATTTGTACAGCTGATGTTAATGATCATGGAAGTTTTGGCTCAGTGCTGGTGTCGACCAAGTGAGATGAACTGACTCAATATCTGTATCAGTGAAATTAATCCAGTAACATTTAGATCAGATGTTTTCCCCCTCACTCCCCTTTGCATTCAGGCCATGTTTCCCGAGTATACTGTAGTGGCACCTGAATAAACACTTGCAAATATTTATAATTCCCCACCTTCTCATAGGGGGCTTTTTGAGATCTTTCCCACAACTCTCCCACATAAAACAGTTGAATCCCTCTTCTTTCTTAATATAAACATGAAGGTAATGTGCCCCTTGTCACAGCAGACATCTGTTACATGTATGGTAGTTATTCTGTAGCTCACAGATTAATCATTGTGCTCCATCTCATTTTGCGCTGCAATCTGTAAATTACAATGATTCCTTGAAGAAACGGACAACAGGTTTGTTCTTTGTATCATTAATAAACTTTAAAACACTCCCATATTCATAATTGGGTTTATACAATTTGTTCCATTCTCCAGATGACAAATATTGGCTGCTAAAGACACTTTACTAAGATGGGCTTTGCTAATTGCCACGAATGAAGCTTGAATTGAACATAAATTAACTATTTATGTAAAGGGCTCATCACAGCAAAGCCTTCTGCACTTGTGTAAATTTATATTTAACATCCCATGACAAATACATGCCTTTCAACAATTGGTTTGCAACTCCTGACAAATGTTTCTATTTCATTCTGTAAGTTATGAGTACAGTCACTGCATCAAAAATAGCTATGGCTTAGATTTGCATTAAGACAAATTACTCTTGAAATGCATTTCCAGATTTTTGGGAATCAGCATGCTTCTATAAAATGAGGATCTTTCTCCCATTTTTCCTGAATGTTTCTGTTTTTATAAAACAAGAGAATTAAAAATATCCATGAGGGCACTGCAGTAATTCATATGGGGGGCCAGAGGGGGGATGCAGTACAGGAATTTGTTCCAAACCAGAGTCTCTCTGTGGTTTTTTTTAGATTAGGCTTAAAGTTTCCATCACTGGAAAATAACTGGTTATACTTGGGATCCAGTCGTGCATTCCCATCCTCCAAAGAGCTTGGGGAAATGCAGGGTCAGCCCCTTTGTAACCATCTTCATCAGCAGTTTTATTCTTTAGGATAGAATTTTGGTGTTCCCAACATAATCCTGAGTGGTTTATTTTAGGTCTGCAGTATCTCATAATGGAAAAGCCAATGTCATTACCTTGATGATAAACCACCAGAACAATCTGGTCTCTTGGTCTTCCTCCTTCCTGCAGCAGTACTGATAGAAACCTTGCAAAGGATGGTGGTTTTAGGAGACTCAGGTGTAAACAGCACAAACTCATGCTGTTTATAACCATTTGGTCTTTTTGCTCTGAAAAGAGCTGGTTCCTGTAATTCCTTGAATTGTGCTACAAAGACTGATTCTCCATGGCTGAGTGTGCTGTACAGTGTCCTACTATATGTTAGCATTCCAGTTTCCATATATACAACCAAGTGGTTCCTTCTGCATATATTTGAAAGCTAACCTGGAAGAGGTGGTGAGCACTCCACCCAATTTCTGATATGCAGCTAAATGACATTTTAAGCTATTTGTTGAATAAATGCTAGGAAGAAAATGCGCCCATCTAGCAGGAGTGTGAAAGGACTGAAAATACAGTACAACTACCTATAATATCAAATATAACAGGTGAGTTCTTTGGTTTTTTCCCACCATAGCTTTTTAAAAGGCTTGACCAGAACAAAGAAGCTTATCCTAGAAAGAAGAGTTCAAGAGTGATTTTCAGGAGACATCTCTAGAGTATTCATACACACACACACACACGTGTGTGCACGTGTGTTTAATTATTTTTTTCTATAGGTTTTTGTCACACCATTTCTCTTTCCATTTGGTTTGCATTATACCATGTGCCCAAGCAATGGTTCTTGGAGAAGAGTTCTACAAATATACATAAAATTAATCTATTTGTGCTAATAGATATGATTCTCTGTGATTTTCTTGGCTCTGTTGAGTTTATGACATGAACATCCACTTTATTTTCCCCTTTGCAGTATTGTCCATGGTTTATCTTTATTAGACTCAGGTTTTACAATTTTTGTCCTTCACATGGCTTGAATTCTGTGCAGTGCCTAGGACTGCATACATTGGGATCTAGCCTGGAATTTAGGAGAAGCAGAATTGTTTTCCTTCTCTATGATTTTGGGCCTTTTTGACTCTAGGCAAGTCCTCTGTGCCTCTGACTCCTGCATTTTTGTCTTGTTAGAATCTGAGAGAAAGTTCTTCAGAACTCTGGCTTTGTGCCCACACAGGGACATGAGAAATCTGTGAGTGTCTAGGTGTCACCATGGCTCCCAAAAGGTGTTTACCTTAGAAAAAATTGTCATCAGAAATAGAATATATTTTTATTACTTTTTCATAACCTGCTAGGTCCACAAGCTGGTTGTATGGCCACAAATATTTTTGCAACTACACAGAGTGAAAGATGCATCCTTCTTCTCCTGGAATGGAGTTCCAAATAGACTTCACTTCTTCAGGGGCATTTGTATATGCTCTTCCCTTCAGGGCTGTCTTAGGTATTGTCAGCACTGTGTGTTTGTATGCAAATCTAAATCTCTCTGTATAGATGCAGAGATTGACTCCTTGTTACGGATGGAGGAAACCACAGCCAGCATATTCTGCCTTGGAGTCTGCCAGGTTTGGGACAGTCAGGACTATCTTTGGTAGCTGGATCAGCTGGATCTTTAACTACCAGCTCATGCTGCTCACTTCTTGGAACAACTCTGAAACTGGTAGTTATTCCTGTAGATTACACCTCCATCATCAACAGACTGTTTAACCCAAACCCCTTAACCTTACATTATTAGGCCGGTAGCTCTGCTGAGCTCTGCTCTGGTGTGACAAAAGGGTGGGTGAGGTTGGCTAGTCCTGTTTATGCTCTGAAATTGTGCATTTGCCCATTTAGGTAAATTTTTGGAGTGCAGTTAATTTGGCAGCAGGCAATTGAGAAAGATGCCTAGAATGTTCAGTGGTTTGTAATCACAGGCTAGCAGATACATTCAGTTAAAATCTAATTCCAGGCTTGTGGTTTACCCTTGAAAGGCTTTCTTCCATCTAGAAGAACCACTGAGCTCTCCTCCAGACTGAAACTGAGTCAGCTGTCTGTTTTCCAGGTACTTATCTTCTGAAGTGCTGAAACATCTTATGCATTTCATTGCCTTCTGTGCTATGGGAACCCCAGTAAAAGCAAAAAGCAGGAGAGCTTGCCTTTCTAGCATTTCCAAGCACAGCAATGAGATGAGTTCATGGAAGAAAACTCCACTAAGACCTATTAAACACTGAGACACTGATGCAACCATTGGCTCAGAAAGTCCTTGATTTTGAAGGGCCTGGGACTAGTAGAATATACAAGGGAAATACCTCTGCCTTCTTTCCCTTGTCTCTTACTCTGTTCCAAAATATTCACTACTCTCAAGTAATCTTCTGAATTAAATGGATCTTCAGTGTGGTCCTTTAGAGCTAGATTTCTCTTCTTAAATTCTTGGAGTGTTTCTCAGTTACTTGAAAGCATTGTGTGGTCTCCACAGAAAATTGTCAAGGGACCCAGACCACAAGCCAGATAAATGGTATGCACTGTATGACATTTAATATGAATGTTTTAGTTATCTCTAGAGGATGGAAGCAATGATCTGCACTGGGTGGAGGAAGACAGCAGGGCTGACTAAGGAGAGCATGAGAGAGACTTTAAACATGTAAGTTGGCCAGTCCCATCAGTGTTCATATTTAGGCCATGCGTTCCTGGATGCCTAAGCAGAAACTGGGGCTAGAGAAATCCAGCTGAACAGTCAGAAAAACTGAGCTAGGTAGATTGTCAGGGGGCACTTGAATTAGGAGAAAAAATTGACTCTAGAATACAGGAAGTAGCTGGGGAGGTGGGAGTGTGTTTCTGCATTCAAAGTCCCAGAACCTACAACAAGACGGGGCAACATAGATGTTATTGCAGAGTGGAGCTGAAACAGCCAGGCAGGAGCATAAGTATGGCTGAGGATTTCATTTGAGTTATGATTTGCTCATTTATTTTTTCTTTCTGTCCTTGTATCTAAAGCCCATTCTTTAAATCTTGCAAAGTAGACAGTCCTGCTAAAAATGCCTATGCGTTTGCCATTAAACTTGGGATGAAGTGGGAGGAGGTGATGCTGTTAAACTTAGGGTACTCTGTTCCCATGGAGGTGGTAGATCAGTGTAAAGAACGGTATAGGTAATGTAAAGGATTTGGTAAAAGAAATACAGGGATCACAGGCTGCTTCCACTAAATCAGTAAAATATAGGCTTAGTTCTGACAGATGCTTCTCCTTCTTTTAAGGAAGGGAAGTAGGAGGGGACACCAAGACCATTAGAAGGTAAGAGTCATACACTGAGGAGAAGAGATGCTATAAGCATCTTGCATCTGACAGCGCTTCTTATGTCTTCTGGATAATGCTGTACTTTGAGAAGTAACAAATATGGGTCAAATCACTTTTTTTTCTTGGCCCATCCCTATGTGTAATAGGGGGCAGAATGATATCCCTACTCAAACACAAGAAAGTGAAATATATAAACTGAGGTGAGCTGGTCAGAGAAGAATGGCAACAAAGGTCGTAGAGTTATTTTAGCTAATTACAGAGGAAAAGTAAAACTACAGAAGGTTTCACCCTGCTCTTTGGCTTTGTGGCAAAATTCAGTCCTGTGATCTGAGGGACTGAAGACCTCCCTGATCAACCAGCAATAATTCATGATTGTAAGATGGGATCAAATTGTCAGTTTATTATAAAAATAACTATTTGATGTTACACTCTATTCATTATTGAGTGTTTACAGATTTTTTATAAATTAACCCCCACAGATACTAAGCTTGGAAACAGTTTTGTCTTTTGAGTGTGAGGTGTACAGTCCATACTACAGTGTGTGCTTAGCTATGGCACTTATCAATATACTGCAGTAATAAAGGGAACATTTTCAATAATAGTACCTCACATACTGGGTAGTCCTGTTAAGTGCATGGACAGGAATTGTTGAATAAGTTAGCATTAAATATGCATAGCAATCAGTGACAGACTCTGCCTCTGAGATACTGAGCCTTTGCCGTAAGTAGCTGATATTACCGAATGCTTGACAGTTGCACTGTATGAGAGTTTTCATGAATTTCCTGCCTTTGAAATTCCAAATGGACCACTTCAATCTCTATAGAGACATTAATTTTACATCTGCTTTTTTTCCCCTTGGAGCTGAATTTTTTAATTAACACTAAATAAATAATCTTTACAAAGTGTTATAAACAATAGCCATGAAATCCAGCTGGTAACTGGTTTAAAACTCAACTGTCTATTTCCTTTTTACATCACTGGGGGCAACCCCGTCTGGGCTTTGTCAATACAAACTCTTTGGCCATCCCCTCTTCTCACATACACCTCTCTCCTCACATTCAGACCATTGTGATTCCAGTCCAATAGCAGCCTATTAGGCCCCAGTTTTTCAAAGGATACAGTAATTTCCTATCAACATCAAAGCAAATTACTCTGATTTAGTTTCTCTTTAGTAAAGGAAGCGGTCCTCTATTTTCCCACTGGAACTCGTTCGTCCTTTCTTAAGTGCTGCTGGAGATATCATTCCCGCCTTAGAACTTCCCTCTTTTTTCCCCACCCCTTGAGTTGAAAATTTCAGTCAGGCAGTTTTTTTGTCATTTAAAAGGAATGCATTATGTCAGCTTAGGTCTCACTCTTGTGCTTTTCTAATGTGATTGGAATAAGTTCATTTGGCCACACACAAAATGGTTTTGGAAAAATTAGAAGGCCCATGAGAGAGAAAGCAAATAAATTTATCAGCTTTGGTGTCATTAAGGTCTCAATTTCATATCAAAACATATTGCTTCTGAAATACTCATCTCAGAGGTTTAAATTAATCTTTCTTTTTTGTACACCTCAGTTGAACTTTATTAAGGCAAATTTACCCTCTCCTGCGTTCCTAGACACCAGTTCACAGAAGAACTTTGAATGCCAGTAACTGGTACAGAAGTGAATATTTGGCATTATTTCATAGAGAGAAAGAAATAACAAAAATATTAAAAGAAAGCCCATGTCCATACCTGTGTTGCAAAAGTGAGATTTCTACAAATTTCTAAAATTTCTCTCTGAGATTTATAGATTGCTTTTAAAATAAGAGAGGAAGAGAGTGAAAAATTTAAAGAGGAACTGGCAAACTTCTCAGAAATCACCAATAATTTGGAAATAATTTCTTTCATGTAATTATGCATTTTCGTCTGATTTTTTTCACATCTTACTCAAAAATAGCTTTTATTTATGCTTTTGAGACCTCCTAATCTTTTGTAGAGAAGAGATATAAGGAGGTAAAATGACTGATGATTTGATACTAAATATTAATAACATTTGTTACTTTCATAGGCAGTAATGTCCAGGTGTAAAAATTACCCAGCTTGACTGCAAAACTCATTAAAACTATCATCCTGCTAATGATGCTACCCTGGTAGATTACTGATGCAAAGTGGGAGTTCAAAGTACTCATTTAGATGAAAGTTGATAATTTCCAAAGGTTAGGTCACTGAAGTTTTCTAAGGAGCTAAGAGCAAAGCTTGGTGTGGGAATTTGGACTTCTCACTACAGGTGAGGACTTTGTCCCATATCCAGGAAAGATGGGAATGAGTGACTGTGAAATGCAATTTTAATTCAGTTATTCAAAAACTAATGAAGAAATGAATTCATGAGTATTTCAGGGTTTGATCGGTGATTCTGTGTAGATTTGTCTTTAGTGTTTTGAATCAATTTTGTCTTCTAGATTCTTTCAATAAAATCTAATGCACACACATACAGTGTGGTTTTGCTTATAGTCTGTTTTAATAAATAGCAATGAAAGCTGGGAAGGGTCAGAGGGCAGGGGATTTGGTTTGATTTTGCCTCTATACCTGATGTTGCAGAGTGAAGATACGAACTATGAAGAGATAATTTATGCTCCCAGCAGTTTTTATCAGTGTCTATGACCAATTAATTATTTTTTAAGGTAAATATAATTTTGACAGCTTCTTCTATTTAATTTATTGGCTAAATTTTCCTATATAGAATTTCTGCCATATTTAATTATTTAGAGAAACTAATTGCAAAGTGTTTTTCAGATTCGTTATTTTGAAATAAACCTCAAAGTAACAAGTTTTGGGATAATTACAGAAGAAAAAAGTTTTTAGCCAGTGATAATATAATACATGTCAAAAAGTGAAATCACAGCTCACCTGGGTTTATTTCTTAACTAGCACACCAGAACATACAGAGTTGTCCTGCATTCCTGTGCCCGCACAGCAGCCAGCCATGGGGATTTTGCTAACTATCCCCAGCCTCACTGAGACAGGCACGTAGCAGCTCAATCTGTGTGTGAGAAAGGACACATAAGAAGTTGCTACAAAGCCCTTTGCAGATAATGACCCTTTTTTCTAAATTACAATTAAAAACTCTTGTTTGGTTCGTATTAATCTTGACAATGAATAATCTTTACTGAAGTGCAGTGTGAAAAGCAAACAACACTCTGCAAGTGTATGGGATTTTTTTAACAATACTAACAGAAGAGTTAAAGTGCTTACAAAGGGCATCAGGAACTATTGGGATTTCTTCATATACTTATTATGTGATTTGGGATACATCTTTTAATCTCTGCTTTGCAAACAAAGATTAGAAAATCTAGTCTAGTAGGAATCAGAAAGGTGTAGAGCAAACCTTCCCTGTCACTGCCCTTCATTCTTCTACTGTCACTCCCTCTCAGTTGGATGAAGTTGTGGCTCATGTACTAGTTGCAATCCAAGCTCAGAGAAGATGCCTGGGTTTAGATGATTGTGGTCATGCCCTTTCTCCCATGATCTTAGGGGCTGTCTTCATAACTAAGCAGAGAAGTATCTGCTGATACAGGGCATCCACCCTTGATTTTTGCTGCCTTTATAACTACTGTGCATCCATACTTCTATGCTGCAGTATTGTAAAAGGAAAGCAATGACAATTACAAGTAGCTGTTTTCTCAAAGAGACTTCCTATTCTTGGATACACATTGAAAAGGACTTGAGCAACTGAAAGTCACAGTGGCTCTGCTTGTGTTTTATGGTGCTGGGCAAGGTTTGACAGCTCACCCTGGTACCCAGTGAGAGGGAGTTGGGACCGTGTGGGTTTATTAAGGCAGACCGATGCTAGAAACCATTCCACCAGGCACCATACCACTGCTGTGGGAAGTGAGCTGCCTTTCTTCTCATAGGAGGAACAGATGAGTTTTCCAGAGGGCAAGAACTTGGAGAGAGTGGTTTATATGACCAAATGGAGCCATTGTGATCATCTGGTATTAACTTCTAGATAATTTAATAAGAATTGGCAAGAGCAGGATGTCAGCTCCTTGATGATTTGGGGTTTTTTTATGATGAGGGGAGAGAGTGGTGAGGTGTTAATTAAGAGGGAATTAGCTCTTGTTAACAACTCTGGATATACATGCTCAATGATGTGCTTTTCATTCTTTGTTCTAGAAAGACAGTTATGTGCTAGAATGCTACTGACCTTTATTTATAGATATTTGAGACCCTGAAGGTCAAAGGAGGAAAGGGGATGACAAGGTATCAGTGGTAATGGTGCAGGCAATCTGTCTAGATTTGCTCACTGGAAAACTTGGTCTTGTGGCCTGACCCCTGGGCAGTGATGGAATAACAGCTCAACACCCCAGAGTGCGAAGGTGCCCATGTTAGTGAGGCTGCTGTCTTCTATTTTGGATTCTGGTAAAGCTGATAAGGTTTAAATAGGAAATCACAGTACAAGTGTCTGAGGCATGCTAGGGTTGGGTTTTTAAAATAGATGTCCACAGCTAAACACAGTGCTAACGTCTCTCAAACCCCTCTTTGGGGCTCAGTCATACCTATGACATGTATTCTTCCTCCAGTCAGAGACTGAATAAGTACAGGGGGTGTCTGAGTGATGAGGGCTTGCACTCCAGAAAGAGAGGGCAGGTGAAGGTCATTGAGGATTGGATGGATAATAGAAGTTTCCTGAGCTACTCAGTCAGGGGCTTGCTGCTGGAGCAGGGCTGTGCCACTGGTCTTCAGGGACTGCCAGTCAGGGCTGCTTGAAGAAGCCACTATTCTTCAGGCAATACCAAAAATAGTGAGGAAAAAATATCAAATGTCTGGTAGAAGAGCAGACTGAGAATTCACTTCCTTTTAATAAAATTATCTCTTCATCTGTGTAGGCATTTCTGTGAGACTGCCATTTCCTTACAAAGCAGACATCTAAATGAACAGCTGAGTACTCTCTTGTTCCCTCAGCACTCACACACTGAGAAGCACAGTGGAAGTGCTAAATGCTTTTCTTTTTAATTCCCAAGCCAGTTTAAACTAGTAAACCTCTTCAAAATATTTTTTATTTGGTAAAGAAGTGGTCGGGTTAAATTATCAAAATTATGATAATTAGCAAATTGCAGAGAAATGTCTTTAAGACTTAAAACTCCAATGTGTGGGCAACAGAACTGTAATTTATAGGCTAGCACTCTAATCCAGCTATAGGCAGCTCCGGCAGTTGCTTTGCTACTCATTAAAGTAAGTGCACAGCTATCAGACTAATTATAGCATGGAACTATGTAGAAAACTGAACCCAGACAGTGAGACAGGATCCCTTCTGACAGAAGTAGCTCCACAGACCACTGCAACCTAGAAATCCTGCTGCATTTTAACCTGTTGTGTCCCTAGACATGTTTGCAATGCTGCTTATTTTGTACATGTCCTTTTGGCTTTCTCTCCTCTGCCTCAAGTTCCTCAAAGATACCACTGGGTCCCAGAAGAGGAGTTACCAAAGGTGTGTGGGATGCAGCAGTTGCTGCTTCTGCTTTTTGCTCTTGGAGAATGCAAACCCATCCTGGTGACTCCCTCTTTTTTATTATTAGAACAGATTTCAGCAGCTGCCTGACCGTGTGAGGGCAAAAAAAGAATTGCTATTTTCTCCCTCATCCCCTCTCATAAATGGAAAGACTGCATCCAATTCCACATACCTACTTCTGTGTTAAGATTGTGATTAGGAGCAGGGTAATGAGTCAAACCAGTTTAGGTGAATAGACAACTCAGGTGATCCTGGTACCTTCCTGGAAATGTCAGGCTTTGTAAAAGGTGACCAACTTTTGACTTGTCTTGCATGTCAGTGGGTTAATTTGTCTGTCTACCTGTGTTCATGTTTATATTCCTGTAAACAGAAGTCAGGTGCTACTGCTCATTTTAACTAGGCATGTATATAAAATAGCCAGCAGTTTTGTTTCAAGACCCTTTTCAATTAATGAGTCTTAACTAAGCTTTTGGGAAAGTGCTGTATTTTATTGTCCTACAGCAGCCAGTGTGTGGCAGACAGGCTTGGTGGGCTCTGCTCTGGAGTGAGGAGAGTCCTTGGCTGCAGCACTGGCATCCGCATGTCACTCCACACTTGTTCAGAGCAGGTTGTATATAGTCAGCATTTGGAGGGATTTCTTCTGTTAAAAGAAACAAGCTTGTCTTCAGCTTCCCTCTGTGCTGGTGGATTCACATCTTGGTTCTTAGCCAGTGTCACACAAGCATTCTCACTTCAAGAAGCAAGCTAAGCTAGCTAATTTTTGGAGTCTTCACATGAATTTCACTGCCTTCATTTACGTCTTCATATTATCTTGATTTGTACTTTTTCTTAGAAAGGACATCTCAAAAGATAAGACAGATTTGGCAGCTAAAGCAAAATGAAGAGGAAACCTCTAAAATCATATGCATCTGAAAAACCTTTCTAATCTGTCTTGACACATCTGTTGCTTTAGAAGAAAAAAATCTCCTGGCTTCAGTGGGGCCCTGCAGCTATGCGTGTCGGGGACCTGGCTGTGTAATTTGTGGAGCATAATAATTCTATAATTATATTGCTAATTGTGTGCTACTGCTTTTTTATATAATAACAGTAAAGTGATTTATAACTTAACAGTTTTACAGGAGCTCAGACAGACTGTTAACTGAAAATGAGCTCTGGCAATGTGACTCCTAATAACTGTTGCCATTGAGGGCACACCATCAAGCTGCGTGAATGTCTTGCTGAAAGGTGTAGTCTTGCAGAAGTATTTCACATTCAAAAACAGTGCCTTTGTGGTCTTGCCTGTGTGAAAAATAATAGGAAGGAGGCTAGAAGAAAGGTTAAGAGTAAGAGGAAAGTAAGCCTAAGCAATATCCACCAAGAGGTCCAAAAGACTGCAAATGGTAGGAAGACTCCAAATTGCATAACGGAAGATGTATGTGTAGTGAAAAGTATGGGAATTGGATTTTGCAGAAGGTTAAAGGACTTTTCAGTTCAGTAATGAGAAAGAACTTGCAACCTGGGGGTTAGACAGGATCTTCTTTCACAATCCTTGGAAGATCTAGAAATTACAAACTGGATCACCAAGGCCAAATATTTAACTTCTTTAATGCTTTGGATTTTTGCCTTTTCTGAGCTAAGTTTGTGTTTGAAGAGCTACAGTTACTTTCTCTGTCTGTGGATATAGTTTACCTGGTTACTGCCAAAGCTGCTGTTCCTTTTCAAAGCAGGTTTCCCTGACCTGGAACAGGAAGGATTAGCTGCACTGAATTGTTCAGGCAACACATGGTATTGGAGGTTTTGTTCCTCCAAATTATATAACATGGAAATGTGCAGCCTTTTACAGAAATAAAGGTATAAGAGGAAAAAAAAAGGAAATTAATGGTTAGTCACATGAAAAGTCTGTGTAAAAAGAAGCATTTTTTTTCTTCCCCTAAAAATAGAATATTCAACTATCTGAGCTAGTGTATTAAGTGCATATCAATAGTTACCTGTTTGGACTTTTTACTTTTCACTACATACTGTTTGCCATGGAAGTATTTTACATTGTTGAAATTCAAGTTGCATTATGAAAAGACTAATTCTTTCTTCAACTCTAAGTATTAGAAGATGAAACGCATCCTATGTTCCCTCATTCCTGCAAGTGTTGTTTTATGCCATGGTTCATTCAGGATTTCATCTTTAAAAACTGATGATTTACTACCTTTGGCTTAGATTTTTACTGCTTTGCAAGTATCATATCAGATATAACATGAACATGGTTCACTTTTTCAGATATAATATAACCTAGGTTATGGAATCATTATGAAAGATTCTTCATTAAAAGTCTTAGAAGATTCCTAGAATTATTTTATTTCAAGGGCTTTTTTTTTTTCTTTATTTCTCTCTGAGGAAATTTTCAAGACAGCTGGTTTTGATATGATATAAAATATAAAAATACTCATTTTGTATTCATAGTTGCTTGACATAAAGATCAGTAGATTAGACAAATGCTTTTTGGGGGAAAGTATTTTAATTTGGAAGCCATACTCAAGTGAATATATCTCAAAAAAGAGCACACAGTGTGTGTGTGTTTACATGTGTAACTTGAGTGTTCTGCAAAATATATTATAAGATGCATTATCTGACTCAGTCTCTGTGAGTCATTTTGGCATGTTCAAAAGTCAATACGTAGGAATAACTTCTTAGGCATGTCTAGACAAAGTAGTCATAAAAGAAATACAGAGAAATAGAATTAGACCAGTGAAATATTTTAAAGAAAGGGACAGGGATATGGAATAGAAGAAATTAAATAGAATACATGAATCTAAGCGATCGTTCAGTACAGTATTCATTATTGTTGTTGCTCCAATTCAAACAGTTCAGGTCTGCTTCTGCCTCTCTCAAAATCTGGCTATAAGCATACAACTTCTAATATGCATGTCCAGCCAACCAACAGTTTTTCTCTGGTTTTTTGTTTGTTTTGTTTTGTTGGGTTTCTGTTTGTTTGTTTTTCAGTGTGACAAAGCTATTGACTTCGAGCTTTTACTTGTGAGAATGGCACAGTCTGTGATGAACATGTGCCATTACTACTACTAGGGAAGCATGTAAAGCTCTGCTGTTGGGAAAGTAGGAAATTATTTTTTTGCTGAATATGGCTTTTGATTTTTTCCTTTCACTTATTATAAAAACACTATGATAGGCAAGACATTTTAGAGCTCTAGTGAAATGCACTGCATAAGTTCACATCATTTGCCTTAGTCTCTTAAAATGTTATCTCGCTAATAATAAAAATTTCTTTTAAAGTTTGTCACCCACAGCATTCTCTTGCAGTTTAATGTAGAACTTCCAGTCATAATCTTCACTGTTTGATACTGTTTGGTCTACTTTAATATTTGACTTTACTGTATGCTGTTCTGCAGCCCCTACAGCTACAGGTTGAAGTACACATCCAAGTGCAAAGCCAGGAAATAAAAGACCTAAGCAAATAGACTGTTGCTTCTTTTTCTTGCTTATGCATTTCTCCTCTGTGAAATGGAAATACTACTACTTGCGTTGGATCTTTGGGTGAACTTTCTACGTGAAAAATTACCAGTATTGTCTTCTACTTCATATAATTTCTCCTAATTCTGCTTTCCACTTCAAAGTCATGTGTTACATGCGATGCCTAAGGAGGTGATTTTTGGCACATATCTTTTCAAGCATTTTAAGAAATTATTAGCAAGTTGTCTGCATTAAATATGTACAGAAAATTGATCAACATTTTTTGTGAGATATATAGTATCTTATAGGAGAGAATAAAACACATATTTATGTATGTATGTATGTATGTCTTTTTGTTCTTTAAGTGTGTATAGACTTCTTGTCCATGAGTGTTTGGTAAATACAGGCATATAAAATGGCAAATATTCGCTGTTTGTTAATGTATTCCAATCTTAGAAGACATCAGTTCGATATGAACATTCAAATGGGATTTGCCAGTGAAAAATAATTCCTGAGATTATAAAAACATTAATGAAATTAAATCTTGAAGTAAATTCTACAAAAAGACAAAAATACATTTATCAATATTGAACAGTCACAGCAGAACCACCTGTAACAGTACTATTAATTTACTCCTCTCAGGGATTCACACAGCCTGGGCAAGTATAGTCCTGCACAAACATCACTTAAGATGTAGCAAGACATAGGGATCCTATGCAAAAACACAAGCCTCCCTTAGTCTAATTAATAGGCAGAATATCTGTAGGTTAGGAGGGCTTAGGAAAGCAAACACGTCCTCTTTCAGGGACATAAAGTGAAGACGTCCCCATTGTGAACAAATACGACTCTTGTGTATCTGCACCTGTAGTCAGTGAAGGGATGCAGGATGTGAAGGTAGTTTAGAGGAATAATAATTCATAGAATTTGGGGTGGATTACCTTTCATCCACAATGCCAGAGTCTTAAACTCAGGCAGTCTGTGTGAAGGCTGACCAGTTTCACATCATCTTATCAGTGGCTAACCTTTTCCGGTTGCTGAGTCTTTTACACATATGTGAGGTATTTTCTGCATCATAACCAACAACTTCTCTGAAAGGTACTCAGTTGAGCAGCACTATGCATGTGTTGTAGTGTATGAGCATTATTTAGAATTTTCTGAATCCACACTTTTGTGACAACTTGGGCACACTTTTGGAAAAACAAAAGATGTGAAAAGGTTTTTTTGCATCAGTATACTGAATATAAAATTTCAGTAGCCTTCCAACATACTTTATGTAGGTCTCAACCTCAATAATGTGTCAGAGCCAAGAGCTGGAGTTTCTGAACTAATTTTTAAAGCTGATCTCAAAGAGGAACACTTCTGAGTGCACAGACCCTTTAAAATCCTCAGTCAGGTGAACTGTAGTTGTCTGTCAGACAAGGGATATGGGACTGTTGCAAGATCTAGGGTTATTCCTATGTTCCACATTAGTGAAACTTTTAATGCTGGTTTAAAAGTACATTTTTACAACATAATTTTAAACTGGAAAACATGGCCACAAAATTGGACACTGAATAAATTTACTCCTTTGAATACACTCTCTACACCTTAACAAAATACATCACAGTGAGTTATTAATTATTATTTTTATACTGTGGTATTTTATGTAAAGTATCTCTCACCAGTGAGAAAGTTCAAGGACTTCTAGGAATCACTAGGGTATAATGAAAGTTGCCAAAAATGTAAACTAATATGGATTTACAGATTTTCTTATGAACCATGAAAATATTATGTTTAAATTTAAACCCTAACCTTTAGACTTTGTATGAGAACAGTAAAAAATCTATATACAGGAATTTTTTTAAAAGGTGTGTGTATATAGACATCTGAGGTCTCAGGCCTTATTTATTTAGTAGAAAAAAGGGCCTGAGACCTCAGAAAATATGTGCCAACTAAACTAACATCAGAAGGTCAATGAATGATCTGTGACTAAGTGGAAACCTTCTAGTCTGATTAAATCTGCAAAAAGAATCTGAGCAGTGAGGTCACCTCATTTTGCTTCTCAAGTGCTTTAGTGTGCATTTAAATTTCAGCAAGATATCTTTTCACCTCCATAAGGACATTTTTCTGAGACTTTTCCATTCTGCTCTTGCTTCATCCACTTGCTAAGTCCACAGGCTTCATTTAGCCATACTCAGAAAACAAAGGTACCCAGCAGGCAGCACCCAGCAACACAATATCAGGACAACAGAAGTCCTCCTCTTGAAGAAACAAACCCAGTAAGTTTCCAGGATGCTACTTCCTAAGGTATCAGTGTTGAAATACACCAGGAGGGCATTTCAACTTCCCAGTTTGACAATCACCTATGGGGGCGCTCAGTCAAAGCGAGAAGACTATGAAGAATGGAGATATTTTAAAAAATGAGATAGATTTTTTCAGTGATTTATCTTCTTGATAAATTCAGTTATGGATCAACTAAAGAGATTTAATGAATCCATTTTAATAATTGGTTAGGGCAACAACATATGAACCAAAATGAGTTATCTCATTTTGAAATTTGACTAAAAAAAACCCCATTTTTGAGGATCAGATACAAAATCCAGAATGCTGTTGTATATCTTAAAAGTGGAGTGATGCAACTTCTCTATTGCAAAACTTGTTTCCCTTTTGGAACAGAACAAGTTTTTTCCTTTGGGTTTTAGTTTTGGGGTTTTTTTTGTTGTTGTTTTTGGGGTTTTTTTGCTAAAGGAAACACAAGGATTAAATAAACTGGAAGGCAAAATTGAAATGAAAGTTCTCCCTGACCCCAAGTAGTTTTTTACAGCTTTGGTTCAATAACCCAGCTGAAATATCCCTTGTTAACACAATTCTAAGTACAAGGTACCTTAACAGCAATTCCCAGGAGATGTTGTAACACCTTTGTCAAATTCATTTTAATGTCAAAGTGGCTGAGAACATGTTCATTCTATGAAAAAAAAATAGGCATTTCAGTATTTCCTTTCTAATTTTGGAAGAAAACAAATGTTGAAATATTAGAATTTCCCCCAGGATGAAAATTCTAATATTTTGCTCGTCTCTAGTTTCCAATAACTCTTACACTTTAATTTTGTAATATTTAACTTAATGTTTCCCATGTGAGTATTATAGCACTAGTGGGTGAAACTTTAGTCACCTCACAGATTAGGCATGTGAAGGAAAACAGTTCGTATATGTAGAGGGACTGATTTCTCCCCTCACAAGTACCTTCCTCTTGTTTTCCCTGCTGCTGAGATGTCAGTTTATTACAGACTTGATGAATGGAGTTTCCTTTCTCAGGAAACAGTAGTCAGGCCTATGGAAGCATTTATGTAACAGCATATGTTCCCTCTGTGGAAATTTCCTTATTATCCCTTCCCTTGGTGATTTTGGACCACAGTCAGGGACCGTCTGAAGGGAAATAGTGAAATGTGGCTGCTGGGATATTTGTGGGAAACGAAACTTAGCAGTCTTGGTCTTAAGAGCTGAGAAGCCACAATGACCCCTGCTTGCACCTCTGTGATGTGCTGAGTGAGATACCTTCTGTTCATCCCTACACACTCAGAAAGTCTGACATAACCTGCTTTTCATGCCTGGGTACAATAACTTTAAACACATGTGCACTAGGCCTTATTTCATCATACACATCACGTAAAATCTCTCTTAAGGGCACAGGTTGCTTCCTATCAGGTTGGATCCAAACCAGCCCAGGTTTGCAATTACCTTTGATACTGGGCACCTCCACACCAACCAACCAAAGTGAATTGCAACATGAGCTAGATCCAGTTCCCATTCAAAGCAGGTGCAACATAATGTGAGCTTCTCCACAGCATACAGTTCCCTGGATATCAAAATACATTACAGGATAGCTGGATGAACTATCTCAGTTTTACAGGTCGGAAAAATGAGGTGCTTACACAGTTTTAGATATCAAGTACCCACTGTATTCTGTAGCAGCATTAGGCCTGAAGCCAGGTCTTACACTCCTTGTTTGACCATGGACTTCAACATGTGTTTCACTGACTGTGTGTTAGTCTTATTGTGTATGACTGTGTCTTAATTCTGTTTTTCTTTCTTAAATACAGCACAGTACACACACTCAGTTGCTGCTGCTAGAACAGCTCTCTGCTGATGGAACAGCTTTCTGCTGCTGCTTGCATGTCTTTCTTGGTAGCTGTCTCTTCAACTTGATAGATAAGAAGGGAAGGAAGAAATGGATAAATCATGCTACTGAAATAATCCATTATTGCATGGCAGGTTAGACTGGCTTAAGATTGGACAGTAATAGAACCCCTCTTTCTGTCCTTGCAATAGCTAAACCAGAGGAAAATACCTCACTTAGTGCCTTCAGTATATTAACTCAAAAGTATATACAGTGTTTTCTGCTGGTTGTTGAGTACTTGCCTTCTCTCAATTTGGATTTCTTGTTTTCATACTTGAGTTTGGTGGTTCTTCAATGCTCCATCGGGACTTTCCCAATACAACCTATGATGCCACGTCAAAATACTGCTATAGCTATGCAGTCAATCTTATTAAATGGTCATGCTGGCATATTGATACTTTAGTTTTTATTCTCCCTTCTCAGCAGAGCCTAAGAAAATGATTTATGTTACAGACTGATGTGTATTTTCATTTTAATGACTTTCAGAATTATCACGTCCTTTGTTCTGTCCCTCAGTGGGTCCCTTACCACTTGACAAGCTGCTGTTCCTGTGGGTGAAGCACAGCTCTCCAGCTCTGTCTCCTGATAGCCTTCCTGTGACATACTACTCTGACTGCCATTGGTGGTCATCAGAGTACAAAATGAAGAGAATTATACCTTATTTCTCTTTCTTCTTTCATCTGTCTGCCTAACCATCAATTTATTTCTTCATACCTCCTATCTCCATGTCTTTTCTTAGCTTTATGTATAAACTAGCATTGAATGTAGCTTTTGGTTGCTATCAATTTTTGAAGGTATACTAAAATTATATATATCTTTCTGTCTTTTTTTCATTGGTTAGAAGGTCTCAATTTTGTCGAAATACACTTTTTTTTTATTATTAGCTTTTTTGATAAAATACACAACCTTTGCTGAAATCTATGACAAATGATCATCTGGTACATTGATATATTAGGGAAAGAAGGGGAAAAAGGTGAAGAGGAAATATCTGGACTTGTTCTGTTCTGTTCTTATCCATTCTCACTTGATTTTGAGTGAGTGAATATTTCAAAATATGTGTGTTATTCCTAGCTTACTGTCTCAGTGACTGATCATAACACTCATTTTCAGGATCATTCTCTGAAATGTGGCCTTATATATTTATGATATATTAAGCCTGACTGATCACCTCACTCCTCCTTATTCAAGCCAGCTCCTCCTTATTATGTTGTAAAAAGCCTGTATATACAAACACTCCAGAATAAACTGTCAAAAGTAACAATAAAAGACAAGAACTGTAGTTCATGGGCTCTGGTGCCTGCTATTCATCTTGTTTAATTGACTTTCTTTGCACTTTGGGACTTCTTGTGTGTTTTGAATCCATAAACAATTATATTAAGATATGCAAACCACTTGTGGAAGGGGGATTGGGATCCCAAACTCCTCCCCATCAAAAGTCCACCCCCCTGCTGCTGCATTGCAGAATCATGCAATTGTGGTGGGCTCATTTATTGTGTCTCCCCTTGCCTGATACTTGCCTTTTATTCTGATCCATATGAAAGATGGAAAATGGTCAGTCTGTCTGTCTCTCTCCCTAACACAGGAATGTCTGGTTATGACTGTGTCTGGTAAAATAGGAGTTATGGCTTAAAGAAAATCAAATAGAGAAATGTTCTAACCATGTCTTGCAAAGAGATAAACAGCACTTCTGCTGACTTTGTTTAAATAATGTAAGTATTTTTAAGGGTTAAGTCTATGTTCTCATGCCCAAAGACATAAACTCAGTTCTTGCTGGAATTTCAGGCTGTGATTCTATGTATGCATGAGTCTCCAGAAAGGTCAACCTACACAGCATGTTGGCTGTGTGAATATTGCTTCTGAGCATCAATTTCTTCCTTCTTCCTTTAGACCCGAAGTACCCAACTCAGCTTTGTCAGGTGTAGCCCAGGAACCCAACCCACTCATATGGTATGGCCTGAGGTGGCCCTTGTACAGATATGGATCACAGCTTCCACACAGACTATTCTTGTACTCCTATGAACATTCTTTACTGTCACTCTTAAGGAGGAGTGTCTCATGAGGAAGTTAGATTAAATACAACTTAAAGCAGAGGTACTTTAAAAAAATATAAAAGTTCAAATGTGCAAACTTTAGTACAGTAATAATTAACTCATTATCTGGAGAAAGTTATTGAAGGTAGGTGTTGAAATAAGTACTGCAATTTATACAAACATACATATTGTGCATGCTAATATATTACGTGTTAGGATACAAGGACGGTACTAAAACAAAGAGCTGTAATAGCAAACCTAGAAATACCTTAAAACATTTACAACCAACATGGAAAATTATGTCATTGTTGGATAAATGTTTCTTGATTTTCAAATTATTCTTCCAGTGCATTATGCTTCTTGGCAAATGTAGCCAAGAAGACAGATCCAAGAACTTCAGGTTTCTAATAAAATAATTACTTTTTCCACCTTCCCAGCATTCGATTCAGCAAACTACTTCTCAGGAAAATATATTCCTAGGGTGCACATAGCCGGGAAGAACTTTAGACTGATGTTGGTCATGAGGAAGAGCGGAGTGAAGGTTGTTTCCTTGACTTTAATGCATAGTTTGGGGTATTTCTTATCTCAGAACTTTCCATATGTCCTATTAATAGATCTTCAATTCCCACTATTTTAGTTTTTGCTTTCAAAGTTTTTTGTCTGCAAGGTTATTACCTGTTCACAATTCATCATTATTTTTTAGTACACATTATCACAATTCATTTATTAAATATGATTCTTGTAATAATAAGCTATTCCTAAGAACTTAAAGTTTAGAATGTATGGTACTGTTTTCTAAAAAACAAATGCAGCTGAGTTGACCTATCTAATACAATTCTCTGTCAAAATCAAAACCTTCCACTTATTGCCTATGCTGTTTTTAAAGAAACATATGGGAAACATAGGATAAAAAAATAATCTTCTTAATGACTTAATATTAGACATTTTTATGATAAAATTCAGCAGGTTTTGATAGAATCTGGAAAATGTATTTTGAATCAGGTAAGATGCATTGCCCAAATCCCTTAAAGAGATTTATTTTTTTTTCCATTCAAGTTTTGTTTTAAAAGCTAAGTTCTCCATTTCCTTATTCTATCATGTGTGACACACAGCATCATCATAGTCAGATCCAGAAGTTGTCAGGAGAAGTCTTCAGACTTTTGTGATGTCAAGGTGATGGCAGAGAGAATATCTTCACAAATTCAGCTGTTATAGGTAAAAAAAGAAACCTTGCTTTAAATGACATTTTGTTTGAAACAAACCAACAATAACAAGGAAATTCTGGGTTTATGTCTCTAGAAACCAACCTAGCTCTGCTAGCCCTTTATGAAGAACTATTAAATCCCATTAGTGAACATGACAACAGGTGCTGAAACTCCTGAATCATTGACTTTGCTTTAGATTTGTTAAAGGCTGTAAGTGGATAATTTTTCTCCAGTTTTCTTATCTGTCAAATAAGAAAAGGAAGCTGCATAAAAGCAATATTATATGGGTTTCTTAAGTGCTAGGTAGTAAATTCTGTATGATTCAAAATTAATACCACTGCTGTGATAGCACAGAAGAGTGATCTGCACTAACAAATCATTTGTTCCTTCCTGAGCCAAGGAAGGCTGGATGAATATGTTAGATATGTCTTGCAAATTTATTTAACCTATTCTCAGTAATTACTGTGATAGAAATCTCTGTTTCCTTAGGCAATCTTTCACAAGAGCTTCATGATACCTACCAGCTAGGCTGAACCTCATTTAGTTCAGTTGGAAATTTTTTACTTCTCATTCCATGTATGATGAACGTGATAACAGATTTTTTCTTAAATTTAATCATAATTTTACAAAAAAAGATACTTACATTTTGTAGATTGAGTTGAAATTACATCGTTTATATTAATTATAGCTGTCACATATCCGTTTTTTTCGATTTGAACAAGCTTAGCTAAAACAGTCTCTGTTAAACTTTCTGTATTGTTTTCTCTTTATGATTTAGTAACACAGGTTTCAGAAGGTTTTTTTTTTTCTTTCTCATTATGCTTTGTATTGCTAGAATGCAGATAAATATTTATGCCAAAAGATTAGTGATCTATTTTGCTTGGGAGGTGATGTGTGATAATTGACCAATCCAATAGACAGGTGTTCATAATCACAGACCAAATTCCAAAATCACTCTCTTCTTTACATGCTTCCTGTTGGACTTGCAGAGTTACACACATCATAAAATACTGTGGGTTTGAGGAGAGGATTTCTGAGAGGGCCTCACTCACAGATAGCATTCAGGCTTAGGAATTCAATATTGACCCAGTCAATATGAGTGAGCTAAATTGCTTTACAATAATGAGTAGATACTCCATCTGTTCCTCCTTTGTGTAGGAGTGATAATATTCAGAATAAAAATATTGCTGTAATGAGTACTGAAATTCTCTTTAAAAATAGCAAATTAAAGATATGGACATCCTATTTAATTTCCCGTGCTAAGGACTGGAACCTGTGGTTTTGCTTTGTCTCTTTAGATTCCTAGTACATCTCAATGAAGAGTTTCTTTGAATTTTATTGAAAGCAGGACCTGGTTTGTTTGCAGTTTGACTCTTGAGGAGGCACACAGGGGGGTAAGCAAACAGGGCTGCAGCGATTGACTTAGACAGAGGTTTCTCCAGACATGCCACTGCTTTTTTCTCAGAGATAAAAACCAAGAGATTACAAATCAACAGCAAACTTCCTTAAGGTGAGGCTCACAGTCTAATGACTCTTTTTGCTTTACAAGGCCCAGGGTGTGTTTGGGAAGGGAAGCTATTAAGACAGATGAGGTTTGGTGATATATTTTATTTGGTGCTCGTATGGGACAAAGGATTCCTTTGATTCCTGCTCACTTCTATCCCCTCAGCTGGGTTGGAGGGGCCATTCTACAAACTCATTAGAGGACCAGATGTACTTAAAACCCTTTGCAAGTGGTTTTATTGTTGTTGCTGCTGCTGCATCTTAAAAGCTAGCTGTGTTCTGGGGCCCTGAAGCAGCAGTTTGGCCTGGCTGGGAAGACTTAGGGGAGAGGTATCTCAGTGGCCAGGGGCTCGGTGAGCTGCTGGGAAAAGGAAGAGGTGGAAGTAAAACCATAGGGCTCTCTAAATGATGTGATTACCTAAAGCAGTTGGCTACAGAGATGAAGGGGACTGAGGAAGCAGTGACTGCTGACTGCCTGTGGTGTTCTTGCTGAATGGCTATTTGAGGAATATCTGTTCACTGAATGCCTGGTGATGCTGGTGCTGCTGCGAAAGGAAGACTGAAGGGAGCTGGGTACTGGTGGAGGGGTGGTGACTGATGCCTATTTTTGGTGGGGCAGGTTCAAACTATGGCACCCTCTGAACAGGAGGATACCTGTGTGTTTTGTATTGATCCTGTTACCTGTATCTCAAGCAGCATTATACTCCTGCAGCTTTTTTTAACACCTGAGTGAATTAGGAAGGCTTATTGTTTCCATAAAATGCGCAGATGATCCTTGGTCTGAGCACTTGAGGCAGGTGTGTTCAGTGTCTCTTAATGCAGTGAGGTGTAGCATGAAACACTGTGGCTTGGGCACTACAAGCAGCTATGCTGTCTGAGGTGTGGCTAGCAAATAAACCTAAGTCTGGTAGTGCATACTAGTGCATCCAGACACTGCCTGTCCAATCCAGAGCCTTCTCAAGTGCATTTGGATAACATTGCTTCATGCCATAAAATTATCCACATTCTTGAAAGGAAGAAAGATGATTTGAAGGAAAAAGATGGTTAATAAATTGTGCTGGTTTAAAGGTAAACCGGCAGGAGAAACGAATCCAACACAAAAGAGATTATAAGTCAGAGTTACAGTTTAATAACAATATTGCAATAAATACAATGGCACAAAGAGAAATTGGTTTTAACCCACAAATCCCAGAAGTATAACCCAGGACCCTGGGGAACAAACACAAAGGGGTTTGTTAGCCCCTGTGCTGAGACCCACATGGTTCCTCTGAGTCCAAAGCAAAAGGAAGTGAAAAATCTGTTGGTGCAGATGATGGTTGCAGTCTGGTGAAGAGTGGTGGTCACAGTCTGGTCAAGAGTGATAATCTCAATCTGGTCGAGAGCAGTGGTCTCCTCCTGTCAACATTCTGGTTCTCTGGATCCGATGAGAGGGTTCCCCAGGTCTTCAAACCCCAAGATTATATCCCCTCAGGTCCAGGTGGGAATGCCCAGTACTTCCCCCAGGGCAGGGTGTTACAAAATAGGTCATCTCACTTTGTGAGTCATGGGGTATTTTGGAATCACTGATGGCCCATTAGCCAATATGAACCCTCAGGCTGGGTGCGGAGATGCTAACAACTTCCTGGAAGGGAGTTATCACAGCTCTTATCTCACAGGTGTCTTTCACATCCAACTCACACCCTGAGGGGTCGGGTGTGCCCTGGGCAGCTACTGCAAAAGGTGCATTGTTAACAATTCATGGGAAATGAATAGAGGGTGTAGAATACATAGCTTTGGTCACACCCACACAGTGATAAACTGGTCCCACCTGCTGAACTAGGACATAAGTGGAAGAACAAAATACTAAAAGAAAATTTTGGAGAAGAATAGAGAAATGGAGATATAATTGGTAAGCAAATAAAAGTGACAGAAAAGTTATGACAGTATTGAGAACAGAGGGTTTGTAGCCCAACTGTTGATGTCTCCTGGGCTCTCTTTGGTCTGCCAACCCATATTTGAGGCTACTACTGCATGTGCTGTCCATGAACAGGTGGCAGCCTTCATCCTTATGCTCCACACAGACTGAAGTGTGTACAAACCTACTCCCTCCTTGTAATTCTAAATTTATTTACAAAATGAACATGAAATGAAACAAGTTACTCAGATCAGACTTCTCTGCAGTTCAGAAAAGTCTCTTGCAAATATAGTTGGACATGTGGGTTAGACTAAGTATCTCTTTTCCTAGCAATTGTAACATAGTAAAAAACCCACAACATTTTAATCAGGATTATTACAAGATAACTTGTTCATTTTTTGGACAAGTGCTTTCAACTAGTGAAATATCATTTAGACACATACTGCCCATAATAATGAAAAAAAAAAACTTACCAAAGGTGATGGTTGCCATAAGCACACAGTATTACTGCCCATCTCTGAGGAAAAATAACAATTAGACCAGATGGCTAAAAGATAAATAATGACTCAGGAATGCTGAGAAAGAAATGAAATACATTAATAACCATGCTTCAGGCTTCTCCAAGGGCAAAATGATACACCATGAATGTATGTTTGTCTAATCTTTTGTAGTAATAATAATTTTCAGTCCAGGCATTCTTTCACTTAAGCATATGGTTTATCTGGCTTTTCTTCCCTGCAGCAGAGTCCCCAGTGGAGGGACTGCATTGCTGTAACAGTACTAACACAGACATCCATGTCTGAGGGGTGTGAGAAAAGCATGTTGGAAACAGTAGAAGACGGGTGCTGATAAGTATTGTCAATCACGTTCCTGTCTTCTTCGTATAATGGATATTATTAATTTTTTTAAAAATACTTTATTTAGGTTACAAATGTGTATTTGACTATAGAGAGTTACTGGGGATGAAGGTATGAATAAAGTATATCGAGTTTCTGTGAGCTGAACTATTTGCACCAAAGGATCCTTCATCTTATAGCTCTTCATGTATGATATCTGTGAATAGTTAGATAAACCAGCCTTCTTATCATGAAAGAACATGGAAACATTTTTTTTCCTTCTTTAATTGAGGTAAACTAGTTCATTTAGTTCAATATTAATTTTTTTAATTTTTATCAAAATTTTACACTTTTACCTTGCATAATGATTATTTTCCTCTTATTTTTATCTGGAAGATGAGAAACTGTTATTTTGGTACAAGCAGGATTCATTTGGTTATTTTTTTTTCAGCTTAGGGGTTTGTGCAAAGCCTGAGAAAAAGGGCTGAGCAGGTAATGGAAGCAGCTCAACATTTTGTGTTACTCATGAGCAAATTAGTCACAGTTACAATTAAATATGCAATGACATTTCCAAAAATGTACAGTACAAATGAATTGAACCTAACTCATTCTCAGCAGAATTGTTCTACATGAAATGTAAATACTAAAAGAGCATACTTCTTTTGCCTTCTGGTGTCCCTCAAGCCTCCTTGCTAAAGTCACGCCCATCATACTACGGGCCATATCCTGATATGCTCATGTGAAATTGATCATTATATTGTCTCAGTAAAACAGGAACTTGAAATACAAATGTAAGTAACTAAGGCAAATATTAAGCAACGTTGTGATGTCAAAGCAGTGTAAAGAGGCCTCTGTGTAAATGAAAATCAGACTTTATGTTTATGTGAATAACACATCTGCAAAATATCTATAATATAGAACATAGCAGTTGTTTAATTTTTACCTAATTAGAGAGGCTTCAAAACATCTGGCAGTTGACATCAATCCATTTTTTCATTGTATCCCTTCTTGGTTAGTTGGGAATGGAATATAATATATCCCATGAGATGTGCTTTAGTTTATGACAGGTGTGCATTTCCTAGCTGTTCATTGCATGACACTATTTGTTTCCCACATATACAGCTGGAAATACATTTATTTGGCAGTGAGGAATTGCAAGGGGGGGAAAAATGGTTTAGGAGGAAACTTACATCAGAGATGTAGATATATAATGTTTGCACTGAAATCTCAATGTGGCATTTCACGGGCATTTACTTTGTCAACCAAAATATAGTAAATTTAATAAATGTTGGTGCATAATTTCCAACATTGATATAAAAAGAAAAATGAAATGTGTGTTGTCAAACTATAATAATTCCTGTAGTATATGTAACTTTTTATTTAGGCAGTGAGCAAGTTACTCCTGTTGTGTTTTCTGCCCCTTAGGAACAAGGGGATGAGTGAAGCTGTCCAACTGCTGGCCAAGGGGTGGCTTGGGCTTCGTGTGGGGTCTGTGGGCAGGGACCACTGAGTTGAGCTGTCTCCTCCTTCCTCATCCTAGAGGATGTGAGAGCCACTGGGACTGTATGAGAGAGACTGTGGGAACAGTTTGACATAACTCAGCATGCAGACTCATCTTCTGACTAAAGGAAGAGCAGCTCTAGGTGTGTTGCTTGTGGAGGGTGCTTTGCTTTAGCAATAGCATCATTCTGGCACGTGGTCTAGATTAATAAACTCAACAGGGCCATCCCATCACCTGGCCCTGAGGCCAATACATGTGGAGCAGCTCAAAGCTATGCAATTAAACTCTTACCCTCCCAACAGTCATGCAGACCATCTATTAGCAATGGACCTAAGTTGATGGAAATCATGCCTGAAAATAGTTTGAGAGTGTTCCCAATAGTGTAAGTCAAATTCACATCAGAAGTGAATGATACACATGGCCAAGTTGTAGTGTCTGGGAGCATCCCCTTTTGTCATTTACTGGTATAGACATAGTCCAAATGTCCCTGTTTCATTTATTGTTCTTGGAGTTTCCCTAGAAAAGCCTATGAGGCCAATTACAGACTTGGAAAATTTCTAGTTTACCTAAACTTCATGACATAAGAAAAGCAATTTTCCTATGCAGAACTTCTTTTTTTGTAACAATTCTGGTTTTGTTGGTCTTGTTGATTTTTTATTTTAAAGGAAGCTATCCCTTAAAATCTTCCACAAATCTTTTATAATGGAAAATGTTGTGTAGTCTCTGACCATATAAATAGATGTAGGACATGAGTGTGTTTTAATCCCATATAAGTATCTCAGACCACAGGTAGAGTGATCCTACTGCTGTGTAGCCCAGGCTCCCTTCTTGGCCTCAGCCAAAGGAAATTACTATGTTTATGGTTTTTACCCTCAGATGAATGAGGGAAGGTGATTGATTTTCTGTACTGGATTTGATACAAAAAAAAAATCCATCAAAACTGTGTAATTGGGATGGGATTTTTTTCTCCCTGTATGTAATATGGGAAATCTTCACTCCTGGTGGAAACAGGCCCAATTCAAATGTTGCTGGATATAGAGAAATGAGGCTGGTGTTGGGTTTTAATAATTATTTTTCTCTGAACAGTTCATGTTTTCCCTCACTTCAGCTTTTTTTTTTTAACTTTAAGCCTTTGTCATTCTTCTGAAGTTGTTTCTTGCCCTGTCATGCCCCACCTCTCATCCCCAAAAAGTCCATGCTTAATCTGATGACATTGTCAAAAAGGATTTATGGATTTGTTCACTAACCAGGATTCAGAATGGGATGAAACATGTTTGCCTGTGGGAACGGGTATGACGGATGCTGCTTTCTGAGAGTTGAGTCTTGTCACAATTTTTTAAAATAGATCTATAATAGAAAATGATTCAAAACTAATGCAAATTGAGGGTAAAAGAAGTTCTTATTTAAGTTCTGAAAATGGCAACCTGGCACTGCTAAAGCTAAGAGACAAAATGTAGCTGCTCTGTGAAAAGCATTTCCTCTTTCCTTTTTGGCATGCTTTCACTTATATCCAGGGTGGTCTTGAGGATTTGTGGGCTCAGTGAGAACTGGAAATATTTCTCATCAAATGTTCTTTTCCCTCCCATTTCCGTCTTCTTTGTTTGTTATTTTATTTATATTTATATATATATGTATATACACATATATACATACATATAATTTTTTCCACTATCTCTTATTGTGCCCGGGGCTGAAGAGTGGCATCTCAAACATTTCGTTAAGGATATGTCCTGTATTCTTAAGGGTCGCCACGTGCAGCCCTCAGCCCCATGGGGAACCATGAATTGCCCTGGGCTAGCGCGTGGGAGCGGGAGGTGACTGCCTCGCGGGGTCTCTCCCCACCTTACTGGGGGTTTTGCTGCTGCATTTCCCCACGTGCTCCGTCTGCCTACCCTGGGGGGAAGGCACATTTCGCATTGTGTTGCAAATGCAACACAATTCGGTGGGCAGGAAGCCGGCAGGAAGCCTAGGGCACGGATGATGCTGGATATCCCTCTGCCCCATTACTTGCAACTCCGTTGGTAGTTGGTTGTTTTGGTATTTCGTTTAGTTGGTTCATCGCTTCTCAGAATTGCACTTACTGCTTTAGTGCAGTTGTATTTTCAACTCTGGCTGAGTCTTCTCCCAAGTGCTTTTCTCAATCACTGTAATCTAGTATTCTCTGGTTTTTACATTGAAAATTTCAGGCCTTTTTTTATTCCAAAATACACATATTAATGCTATTAAACTCTCCCAGACCTTAAACTCTACTCAATCCCTTCAGAAAAGTAAGGGGTTTATCCGTTGTGGAAGGAAAAAAAAATTGCCACTTCCATTTAATAGTATCACAGACAAGCCCAATGATGTGAGAGAGCACATTGGCATTGAAATAGCCCTTGCTGAGGAGAAGCACATTCCAGAGGAAATTGATTTTCATGTCACCAACTTATGCATATTTTGAAAATTAGGTTCTGAGCCACAGGGTTCACAGCTGATTTATTTGTCTTTTTTGCTGAACTTGTTCAAATGAATTTTTAGTGAACTACCAAGTTGCCTCTGACATGACATGAGGAATGGTTCATGCAAAGAATGTACAGTGCAGACCGGTGTGTAAGTGGAGGTCCAGACAGCCTTGTGAAATGCATAAAAATGGTTAATGGCAGAGTTTGACTATGTCCAGCAAAAAACTCGGGGATTCACAAAGCCTAAAGCTGGAAAGTGATAATGTAGTCTGCTCTGTGTATTTCACAAGCTGCTACACTTCATCCCGTTATCCATGTTGAACACATTGCTTCCTGTTTAAGTTAAACATGCCTTCTAAAAAGGCATCCGGTTTTGATCTGAAATTAAGGAAGGTTTGCTTTGATAGCATTTTGTCGATGATTGACGAAGTCCAAACAAACAATTACTTTCAATTTAACTTTATCTGGCCTTAGCTTCTGACCACTGAGGATTTTGCTCTTCAATTAATGAGCCTGCTATTTTTCTCCATGACATAGCTATGTGCAACCATGTGACCTGTCAGTCTTCTCCTTGCTAAACTCAGTCTTTATGTCTGCCTTTTGGAGATATTTTCTATACCACAGACCCTTTCTTTTGTACCTTTCACAATACTTTCAATAGCCTCTCAGAGATGCAAATTGTGATTAAACAGCATCTTAATATGTTACTGTGTGTCTCCTGGTAGTTAAGGCAATTAAGAAAATCAGTTCTTTGGCATAACATATAAAAGTTGAATGCAGTCAATGAATTATCCCCATATACATTAATTTAAGAGTATGAATCCAGTTAGTACCTTCCAGCTTTTGACAGCTTGCCTCCTGTCACATCAGTATGGATATGGCTGGTACTGGTTTTGCAGGATTCTGTAACCATTTTAGCCTATGCCAGAAAGAATTTTTTTCATGAAACTGCTACATGCTTTAAATTAAAAATTTATGTTCACCACGTACTGTGAAATGTTCTCTTCATGTTCTCATCACCAGTCATAAGATGTTTGAAATTCTGCTAGTTCTTTTTTAGTGAAGGGAAAAAAAAATTCTTCTAGTCTAAATTGGGGTTTGGGTTTTCTTTGATAACACACTTTAGGGAAGGAGTGAGAGAACAGCAGAAAAGCTTTGGAGAAGGAACAGATAACTCCCTAGCTGGTGTGGTGGTTTCCTCTCAGTGTGGAGATTGCTGACAGTAAAGGTGTGTCGTTCCCATGCTGAGGGTCTTAAAGAGAAGCTCAGTGACTTCAGCCTTGTGGCATCTCCTGCACCACCTGGCAGCCCAGGGGAGATAATTCACCAAAGAACTCCTTTGCCTTGCTTCGCTTTCCTAAGTTGCCCCGGCTTT
The DNA here is from genome assembly GCF_047495875.1 of Pithys albifrons albifrons. NCBI lineage: Eukaryota > Metazoa > Chordata > Aves > Passeriformes > Thamnophilidae > Pithys > Pithys albifrons. Next base: position 12,046,894 of record NC_092458.1, read on the forward strand.
ACTTATCAGCACTGTTTCACTTTTAAGAAAGTGTGCTTCCATGGGACATAAACTTGGCAATGGTTTTGATAATTACTGTTTATATTACACACGTTAGTGCTTTTCCCTGTCATTAATGGTGTCCTAATCGTGTCTGGAATTCTGCAAATGTGAGGAATTCAGGCAAGACATGGCCTGGATTTTTCAGGGCAGTTGCACTTTGACCCTTTTTAGGAGATGATTGAGGGGGACTGCTGGAGTTATTAGTTTTCTTTATCCCTTCCCACCCTCCTTCTCCAAATAAACCCCCCTAAAGATGTCTACTTGCACAGCAGTTAGGGCTAGGAGAGTATGTCAGTGACTGTGAGTAATGCATTCATCCCAGTTATTAAAGAAAATAGACCCTTTTTTTGCAAGAGATATTGTAAAGATAGGGATAACTTGCTAAATGTTGTATTTCTTATATGTGGATGTGTAGCAGAGGGATTTTATCAGCAGTTCACGTCTGTCTCCCCAGTCCTACTTTGAAGTTTATCTTTGTCAGCATGTTGTATTCTGCATATGCCATATTTCTGTTTCTTTGTCACTTCTGGTGATTCACATATTTCAGCTTTTGTGGGAATGTTTGTAAAACTAGTTCACTTGGGTTTTAACTCTTTTCTATGGTTGAGTGGTTGAGGTCATGAACTAGGCAGATGTTCATAACACACATCCCATGATAAGCTCAGTGACACTACCTGGGGAATCCTAGGGGTGGTGCCTGACCTATTCAGAAAAATATGTGCCTGAAAACTCAGAAAAGGTGCTCAGGATATTTGTGTCCTAACATATTGGATCCATTACTTCCTAAATTATGAGACAATTAAGATTGTAAGTTCAGCAATTAAGATACTATTTCTATCGTGTTTAGGCATTTAAATGTCACCCTGATGCCCGATCCCATCAGATCTCGAAAGCTCAGCAGGGTCAGCCCTGGTCAGCCCTTGGATGGGAGACCTCCTGGCAATACCGGGGGCTGTAGGTTCTAGTCCTGAGGACTTCACTGTCACCGGCCAAGCAGATGAACCTTAAGACTTAAATGGTGGGGCCAGTTCTGCTCGTGCTGTGCCTCACCTAAAAAAACCATTGTGCAGGCTTGAAGGACACACTCACATGGGTAGAGTCCTTCCCAGATCTTCGTTCGTGAAGCCGAGCCATCATCATCTATCATGTTTAATAAGAGGGTTCTAGAAATGTGCTTGATGTGGCTGAGCAGATCTCAGTGTATTATATTATTTCTGAATTTTCATTAATACTCAGTTTGAATTTTACTGATCTGATTTGCTGAGGGTTGATGTGCGAAATGACCTCTGCAGAGACTGGAGAAACTCAGGAGATGATTGGTGCTCCCAGTTGCCATCTTATTCTGAATGATCTTGATAATTTGGCTTCCTTACCTTTTACCTTTCAATATGACAGCTTAAGGAAACCTACTTTTTATTGAAGTCATATGTTAGTCTCTGCAGTTTTCTTCTGTGAAATGCATATTGGAACTAAAATTATTAAATTGGTATAACCTTGTGTTGTCCTCATTTGGTATAGTAGTGATCTGAGTGGATTACCTGTAAGTTCTGAGTAATCCTTGTCTCAAACTGGGATAATATAGCTGGTAATAAACAGCATCATAAAACTGACATCGCTTAGCCAATGTTTTTTTTAGACTTAAATGATTTGTATATGCTTCAAGGACAGAATTCCTCCTATTGGAAAGGCTGGGAGAAGCCATCTGGGAAGTAAGCTCATCTACAAGTTCATACTTTGCTCCTAGTGTGGTCAAATCATTTAAAACAACAGAGAGAGAAACAGGGTAGAAAAAATGCATACGTACAACTCCTCTGTCTTGCACATTTTGCAAGCAATAACCAGAGGAATGGCTTTGACCTTAAAGTAAGGTTCACTTATAGCACCATGGATTTATCTTGCCTGATAGTTAATACTGTTAATATTTATGAAGAATAGGTTGCTTATCCAGAACACTTGCTTCCTTTCTAAATAAATCATAGTGCTAAAGAGACAGTCTTTTAAAATGCAAAGTGATGGGGTGTTGTTCTGCATACAGTACAATTTCTTTTTTTTTCATAGTTGTACAACAAGCATGCATTTAAGTTTGCCTCTGATCTCAGCATTTGAAATCTTAGGATTGTTATACTAAACATTATTTAAATATTTAATATAGCTTTGATTAAGTTCTAGTAGCAGACAATCAAGCAGCCCCAGATGACTCTATGTATGTATATAAAGCAGAGTGGAAAATCTTACCCAAAGTCATAAAGTAACAAAGTTATTGGCAGATCTCAGACATTTGGATTTATTATCTGGTCCCTTGCACACAGACCCGGTTCCTCATTGACTGATATAAATGTACATCTCTGTAGGAGAGTATTTGATGAACTTCCTCTCTGAGAGCCAGACGGCAATACATGAAAGGGGCATTTTCTACTTATATGCAAACAAGTGCATAAAGTATTAAAAATCTAAGCCATGGATTATATCTTTGGAGTTTCATGCACTTCACTGAGATCCCAGAAAACACAACTTTAATAAGGGGCTTACTGCTGTATAGCCTCAGGAGTGAAAATCCAGCACTCCATAGCTAGCTCTAATAGTGTTCCCTTTTAAGATATCGACTAGTTTATTTATAGTTACTTTGCTTTTTGTAACAGGGATATGTCAATGACAAATGAATGTTGTAAGAAAACTCCACTGGTTTCAGAACTTTTTAAAGACAGGCTGGTATGTTTATTGTTTATTGTTATAAATAGAAAGTTGATTTAATATTGGGAGAATTTACTTTGCAGAAAATTTTAATGCTTTTAGTAAATTGAGAATAAATGTTTTTGGTTTTGCATCCAGCTTAAAATGAAAATACAAAGAGGAGAAATGTAATGGAAAGGAGTAATGAAAGCATAGGAGAATGATGAAGGAATGACATGAATCAACTGAACAATTTATTTATCTGTTTCTTTAACTGAGAACTGTATACTCTTTCCATAGGCACAATAGATGTCAGAAATGAAAGCTGTAAAAGGCTATCATCTGAAATGAATTTTCAGGCCTTATCTGGAGAATATACCATTGTTTCCTCATTCTTCTCCTAGACTGAGACTTACCTACTAAAAGTACACGTATTTCTTATGGGAGAGACAGCAAGGTTGTCGTGCAGACTGCACCATCTGGGAAGTGTGCAGTCCTCCCTTGTGCTTGGCCTTCTTGCTGTGGTGCATATCACAGGTTTCTCCCTTGCTGGAAAACCAATGTTTGTATTGGATGGAAGTCAGGATAGGGGAATGTGTGTATAGGCATTAATTATAGAAATCAGGTTCATAAACTCTCCCTGTTAGAAAATTAAACACAGGTTTCAATTTTGCAAAGCTGCTATTTCCTCCACACCTATTTTCTTATTCCAAGAGATTTGTACCCATTTTCTGTGGATTAATGGCAGTCAGTCCACATTTAACACCAATATGATAGGTCAGACCTTTTAAAGAGGTTGTGTTTTGTTTCCACAGCTTAAGTACTGGTTCCTAAAATTCTCAGAAGTTAAGCAGCCACAGCTGTATCATCCTGGCATTTCACTGCAACGTTTGCTGATGCTTGTTGAATTAAGAAAGCCTGAACACAGAAACTGTTTTAGGACAATAGACAAGGTGAAGTTACACTGAATCCCATCTCATATGGGAAAAGCAGCGATGAGAGTCATGGCTTGTGCTCCTGGAGAGCTGTATTTGTAGCTGCAAGGGGGAGGTTTGGAGCACTGCAGAATGAAGAGCTAGTGCTGTGTTTGGCCACAGGATGAGTTGTCAGCACAACACTGGCTCAAGCTTGTGCTCAGATGCATTCTCTGCAAGTTTGTTAGGTTAATAAGGCAAAAGAAAGCCAAACACTGCAGGCTTTGGATGGGCCTGGGTAAAACCCTAAAAGGAGAGCTGCTGGCAACCTACGGTTTACTTTGGACATCCTCTTTAACAGAAAAAGGCAAGGACCTATAATTTCTCAATTCTTCTAATGTGTAGTAGAGAGGTTGTTATTAGTGGGGTGCACTTTAGCCAGCAATTTTAACTTGGTGCTTCACTCTCTTCTATAAAGCATGTTGCTGTAGAAAAGTTGATATGTGAGGAAAATACATCACTATGGTACTAAAGCTAAGCATGTCAGCCCTTGCTTTTGTAATATAATCCATTTGTCACTGTAAATAAGGAAAGAATAAATTTAGATTTTAAAAAATCACAAAACTGACTTTTTCTTCCTTTTCTATACTCTCTGATTCAATTCTAATCTCAGAGATGTGCAATTCATCTTCCTTTTAAACAAAAAAAATATAAAATGAAAGTCAAGGTATTAAGCTCTTTTCTCAAACTGATTAGATGATTAGGTTCCAATTTGATGCTTTAACTTGCTATCACAAGGGTTTTACTGTTTGTCTCAGGAGGAATGCCTTAAGAGATCTAACTCTATAATTCCCTAGACTCTCATAACACATCCGTAAATCTGAATAACTCCAGACACTATGCTGGCTTCCAGCTTCTGCTTTTGACAGCTATTTTTAGGCTGTCATATTTCTGCCTTTGAACACCAGGCCAATTGAGATCCAGACTGAAAAAGCTGAAGCTGCTAATCAGTATTTTGCCTCACATGAGTGCAGATGAGCTCTCTACAGTTCGTGGCTTTATGCACAGTGCTACCCCCACGGGTGGAGCCTGAGGCTGCCATGCAGTGCTTGTTGTCAGCCTGTTCTGGAGACTCATTTCTCTCAGTGTGTTGTCGGGGTGGCAGCAAGTCTTGTGTATTTAGTGCCTTGTTGCACCCATATGAGGTGTGTGACTTTTGCCTCCCCTGACAGGCATTCTCACCCTCTCACCTGTGGCATTGTCTCCAACTCGATCCAGTCTGGTGGCGTTTAAGGCTGAAACACTTTGTTTGGAGTGAGTAAGGATTGTGAATACCTTCCAGCACTTCCAAGATCTAGCAAATTTTTTGATTTGTTTCCTGTAGAGTCTCAAGCAAACTTTGATGCTTCATCATCAAAGAAGGAAATCTTATCGGGAAAGCAACAGCCTTCGCTTTTCACCACTATCTCAAACCCATAATCACTGGTTTGCTGTCCCATCTGTAGGGCCATCTGGCAAAAGGGATGCTGGATTTCATGGAGCCCCCGGAGGAATAGAGACCCCTCAGGTTGTTCCAGAGACTGAGAAGGCAGAGGGTGTCTGTCTCATGGTATTTAAGTAATTGCCAAGTGTCACCTGGTGTGAATTGTGGAAATGTGGTCACTCCCGAGTCTGGTTAAGCTGAAACTTGGAGGGAAACTGGAGGCTGCTGACACCTGATGAGGCAGAAACACTGCTTAAACCAAGAATAGAAGCAAGTAGAAGGAAACTTTTTTTTTAAAATTACTGCTAAAGTATTTAACATATTGTAATATTTCAGACAGTTCAGGAAAAGGAAACAATATCATTAAACATGAAATGGCACAAAAAACTAAGAAGAAATTATATGCTTCTGAGTAAGGATCAAACACTCTGAGAACAGTGTGTAAATAATTTAAAATGAGGAGTGAGTCTACTGCATCTGCGAATGCTAAATTGAATCTCTGGTAACAAACCAAGCGAGGCTGGAATCAGGATTAGTAACAGAAGACTAAGTTAGCCAGAAAGGCAATTAAACAGGATCTTCTCTGCCTATGCTGCATTGTGATGTCAGTGCTGTAGTGTGATGCCTTTACTGCACTGTTTAGAAGTTTTTCTTTGATAGAGTTGTAGTCTGGGCCTTTGGACTGAAGACCCATAATCATATTGAGGGTACTGCCAATTTTGGTTCATCTGTGGGGAGTTCAGCCTGTACACTCCCATCACCTGTGGAAATGTACTTTGTGAATGTGTCAGTTCAGAGCAGAAAGCATACTGGGGCTGTAGGAAGAGGTAAATATTAGTACCTGTCAAGCAAAATAAGTTTCTACACAGCTCATGAGCAGGACTCTGAGTTAGATTCACAGAATGTCTTGGTGGAGTGGAGGAGGCAGGGCTTGTGGGGTGTTAGTCCCAGGCTCCGCACAAAATCAGAGCAGGTAGCTGAATGTGCTGAGACAGCACAAGCCAAGATGAGGCACTGCATTTGGGAAAACAAGATAAGACTCTAAGAAATTCTATCATTTTGCAAGCTGGCAGGCAAAGATTTTTCTCTTAAAAAGCAATATTATCTACCTATTCATAATCTGAGTTCTAGAGAGCATTGTGCAAGTTTCCAGACACTTTCAGTTGAAGTGCAGAAGCCAAAACTATTGCAGGTGCAGTGAAAGCACCACTCAACAGCTCCAGTCCAGTTCATCTTGCTTCCCTCTCTTGTCCCTGGCTAAAGCAAAGACAGAAGAGTAAGTGTATAAATCCAAGGGTTTTCAACTTTTCACAAAGAAAAGAGAAACTAAGACATGTTTTGGTAACATGGACTCCCAAATCTCTGAGGGAAGTACTTGAGGACAATTGAGGAGGAAAGGTGACCTCTTTCTTTACAGAGTAGTGTAAAAGGCCAACTGCTACAAAATTGCTCCACTTTTAAAAGACAAATTTCTCCTTATCCTCAAAAAATAGTAAAAAGAATGGCTACTCTTTCTTACTAGTAAAGAAATAGGGGGTAACATGCAAGTTCACATAGTCCTATCTAACAAGCTGGCAGAAAGTAAAGTCAAAATTAATTAAATACTTACGGAAACCACTCTGAAGTTGCCCAATTACACTACCAAATGGTACCTGGGAAACATGGGTTCTTCTTGGCTAACTTTTCTTATTCAAATAAAAAGCCAAAATCAAGAATAGCTGCACTGCTTGAAAACTGCTTATAAAATCTGTAGGGTCAGCTATTTTGAACCAGATGAACTATTGACATCCCTCATGCTCATCCACACAGCCAGGCAGAGCCAGGACATATTGTGTGTAAGTAATGGGTTCTTAAAGTTCCAATGTCTGTAGGAAAAGCCATGAGTCCCCAAAACTCACAGCAGAGTAGTAGGTCTCCTCAGCACTGTGGGATGCCTTGGAAAGTGGCCAGTCTCTGTTCCAGGAGCAAAGCAGCCAAATTCATTACTGAGTATATTGTTTCCAATTTGGAACAAGCTCAGTCAATGCTGGACTCGGGGATTATGCACCATAACTCATTGCCCTGTGCAAACAGATCCTTTAGGTACTGATTCTTTCAGGATAACCACCAAAATAACATGCTTAGTCACTCTGCTGAACCTGCACTTGGACTGAAACAGGAGAGCTCTATGGGTCCACACTAAAATTCACTGAAAGTCCCAGGTCAGAAATTAAAGAAAGCATCAGGATTGAACTGATTTAGCTGATGCTGTGGCACAGTTCTATAGGAGAGCTGCTTAATGGAAAAAAAGCATAAGGCCATGAGTGCCAGTTACAACGGGTCACTGAGTTATAAGCCTTATCGGAAATCTGTCTCATTACGTCTTGGGCACTTTGTTGATGTTGTCAAACACCTTTATAGCCAGGGTGTAGGTGTATGTAGACATAAAGGACATTGCTGTGTTTGTTTGTGAAGAGAGGTAACTGTGCATGACACAAAACAAATGCTGTGTACTGCTGTGTGTGTTCAGCAAATAGCCAGGATTCCTGAACGTTTTTAGGAGATGGATACATTTTCCAAGGTTTTTGACAATAGTATGGTAACAGAAAGGAAAGAAAGAAGAAAAAAATTAGAAATAACTGGCATAAAACTGTAATTTACAGACTGGAAAGTGTCACCTGATGAAGCATCACAGGTTTTCCTGGAAGCCTTTCACATCTTTATTGAAATTTCACTACTGGCCATACCAAATTAAGCATAAAGGAAATAAAATTTCACAGGAAGCCTTCTTTCAGTAATATATGTTGAATTTTCTTCTGAATGGAAATACCCTTCCTCTTCCCACTTTAATTTAGGAGGGGAAAACCTGATATTGCTGCACTTAGTCCTGCAAATAAATGGGGTGGCCTGTAGCTAGACATCTTCCAATAGCACTTTGCAGCAAAACAAATTGCTAAGTCAGTGTATCCAGAATATTTGTTCTGGCAATAACATTGATTTGACTAAAGCTCAGTAAATCTGCCTTAGATTTCTAAGGAAACTATTCCTGTTAATTTTACCCTAATACAGGGAATACACACATCAGTATTTTGAGCAGATGTCTTTGAGGTTTCTGATCCCTTGCTCGGCAAAAAGAACTTTTTCAGTGATGATGGCAGTGGTGTCTCTGGCGAAGTCATTTTATCTGAGCTGCTGTAAATGTAACCTGTGAAATTTCTTCTGGTCCGTCAACAAATTAGATACTGAATAATGCATATTTATAAATAATGCATATAGATAAAAAAGGAATAGAAAACTCTTTCAGACCAGACAAGACAAGCATCTTTCTCCATGCTGTGTTGAAGTCCAGTTGTTAGTAACCCTATAATTTCAAATGTAATAGGGTTACAATGACACAGGACATAACTAGAAGTAAGGAGTGAAAATGAAACAAAACTGCCAACAGAAGCTTTAATTTTGAAATTTGCAAGCATTGTCTCATTTGGCATGCACACAAAAGAGCCAGTTTTAAATGATGATGTTATTATTTGTTGTGCAAAGCTGTAATACTTTCTAGGCTTGTATCTTTGGTAGTTTCTTATTTTTTTCTTCCATGTGTCTTCAAGACTGAAAAAAGAAGTATAGCAACATCCTAAATACTTCAGCACAATGAAATAATATTATTATTTGAAAGTTAAAACTTGTGTGGTTTTGAATTCGGAAGTCCTGGGGACTCAGAACTGTGGTTTGTGGAGTTTTCTCATAAGCTCCACTGGGTTATTTTTGAAGCATCTATTTTTCTTTAATATTATATTTCACCGATTAAGAGATTCCTTCACTTGATACATTAATAAGGGGTAAAATTAAATTAGCTTAGCTCACTGAATTTAGGAATGTACCTACCATGATACCAGTGTTCCAGGATTTTCCACTTTCTTTTTCATTGACTATAAAGTTAACATTGAAGAATTTTTCAAATGTTGATGGCCGAATCTTAGCTTGAGTGAGATTTCTGACTACAAAGCCCCATTCTGAGAGGCTGTTTTTTGTGACAAGCTGATATTGGGGAAACTCACTTTTGATGGGCACTTCAGACATTACAAACCAAATGAGTTTTCTTTAATCAGTTTCCTACTAATATTTCAAAGCTGTGTCTAGACTTTTCTACTGGGGCATGCCATGCATGCCCTGGGGTTCTGGTGCATGCATCTCTTGCATCTTGCCTGACCTCTGTATTTGAGCTTCCTTTCTGTGGAAAGTGGGATATAATGTTGTGTGTTTGGGGTTTGTCCTGATTGATAGGGGCAGAGAGACAAATGTAAAGCAGAGAAACATTCTCAGCTTCCCTGATCAGATATAACCTCAGACCTCACCTATGAGAGCAAGTATTTATCACATATAAATATATCTGTCTTATAAGAGATGATTAATGAACAGCAGTGGATTATATTCTCTGGCATTTCCTTTTTCTTTTTTTTTTTCTTTTTTGCATTATTAGAAATCCTGAGATAGTAGCTCATTTAAATTACCCCAAAATGCCTAATGTTTTTCATATTTAAGTGAATAAGGTGATTATAGCTTTTGAGATACCAAGTTATTTTTCTGAAATTAAATTAAAGCTGCTTTTCTAGCTCTTAAATCGTGACATGTCTAACTCATGCCTGCTTTCTTGTAAAACATTAGTCATTTTATTAAAAACTATGATGCAAATAGGCTGAATAGAAACAGTAGATTAAATTTTCTTGTAAAGTTTTCCAAGAAACCAGGATCCCCTGCCTGTGAAGAAGATGGTAGCATCACTGTTATTGCAGGTATTACAAGAAGAGCATAGTTATTCATTGCACTAATGGCTCTACTGCATGTTCTCTCTTGCTGAGGATCAAAAGGTCACTTTTTCAGTCTCTTAGACTAGGGTGGAAAAGCTGTGCTAGTTTCTGTAGGTCAGTATAGATTATGGTTTTATAAGACAGTATGGCTTACAGAGAAATGTCGTGCCAAGGATCATATGTGGCCCTCAACCTCTCAACTCAGTAAGGTTTCATTAAAGCTGAGTATTTGGAACAAGCTCTAGCATGACTCTAGAATGAGAATTTAATTGTCCTTCCTCTGCTGTGAGATACATAAACTCTGACACACTTCCTATAGTGGAGTACATTATGTAAGAAAATATTATTTTGATACTTCTGTGGAAAGCTTTTTCTCTTGTTACTCTTGACCACAGCTTTTTACTGCTGAATTTCTCAGTGGGTGAAATGCTGGATGATTCTGTGATTTAAAACCCATGGAAGTTCTCTGTGACCTCTGTAAATATATCCCTAATGAAAAAAAATTGTCAAGTTTATTAATCAGAATTAAAACATGAGAATTGTAGGTAGTGTTACTTTAGTTTACATGGTGTAGAACGTGAAAAGACAACAAGCAGAACATATTTCTGGTAAGTCCCAAGTAGCCAAAGAGGCCAGCAAAAGTTATCTCATTCTGCATACCCAAAGTGATAAGTTAACATCTCACTTTATCAACCATACATTCTCTTGACTAATTTACAGCTATAAATTTATACCTCAAACTCTTCATCTTACAGTATCACTGTGATCTGGGAGACCACTCCTTTTCTTGCTCCTTGCTAGCTGTCTGTCTGCCAACATATACAGATCCAAATGGAAAGTCCTTGTTCTTGTTGGATTACCTTGTGTTTCAGATGTTTCAATTAAACCAATAATTCAGGTGCCTCTTGCTCTCACTTGCTAAGCAGAGTTTGAGCCAAGTCTTGGTGGACAATGGAAACATATTCTGTGAAGAATCCCTATCCAGTTTCTGCCTAACCTAGCTTTAAACCTAAATGTGATGCACTATTTCTTTTGCTGTCTTTCTCTGAGCAACTCAATTAAGGCTTTCTGCATAATCCTGCTTAAAATACAGAAACTAAGCTATGTAGCCCCTGATGGTCCAAGGGTGTTTTAGAAGAATCTCTTGCTTTGGTCACATGGGTGGAGCACCTCACAAAAAAAAAAAAAAAAGGCAGTTGTAGCCAACTTTTGTACACTGGGCTGGCAGGATAGGGGATGTTTATCTAGTGGCTAGACTATACACCTGGAAAATGAAGGACCTGTGCTCTGGAGTCCTGCCTTTGCCAAGAGAGTATCCCACCTATAGATCCCCCCTCGGAGACAACCTTGCTGTAGGACTACACAGAAAATCCTGTGGGCAGGCAGGGAAAGCCAGCACAGCCTCTGCAGATAAATAGCCAGGGTGCCTCTTTTGGGAGGAGAGAAGTCAGTCCTTGCTTGGGACTATTTTCTTGGCGACAAAGGAGGGAGAAGAGACTGTTATGACAGGGTAATTGTGCAGCTCTTCTGTCTTTGTTATTTGGCTTCCATTATGCAAAGGATCTTGGCCACTGTGCCTGGCATTGCAAAGATAAACTTTTCGTCCTGAGTAAGGCTGACTTTTAGGGTGATCTCTTTTGCTTGGTTATATATGGGTGGCTCATTGTGCAAAATGGTTCATTTTTGGTTCAGTCTCTGAGAAACGTGGTATCATTCTGTACCAGGGAGCCTTTAAGGCCAGGAACAGCCTAGTCCTAGCTTTAGACTTCTGTTGCCTGAGTGCAGATGAATCCCTGAGAGATTAGGAGTCCACAGCACCTACCTGGTAGGCATAAAAGCACTTACCTGGGTATGTTATTTCTTGAAGCTACTCTGTAATATCCTGATAGGTGCTGATAGGCTGACCCTGCCTGTTTGGACTTACATCTTTCAAAATCCTGCTTCCTGAAGCCCAGGAAATATGAGCAGGGCAAAATAAACTAATAATGTACTTTTCAGGGATGAAGATGTGCAACATGATGGGCAAGTATCATTTCTCCAAACCAGTCTTAACAAAGTTCCAGCAGAACTACATGAAAAATATTTTCAAGCATATCTTCAATGTAAATATTTCATTCAAAAAATAAATTCATCTTGTGTTTTTGTTTAGGGTTGTTTGTTTGGTTTTTTTTTTAAATTCTGTTTTAAGTGATGGTTAGGTACACAGGATTAATTTGTTTGACTAATTTTCCTATTATAATGGTATAATCTAATTCAGGTAAAGACACACAATTGTTCAAAGCTTTTAACATTTGCTTTCAATGTTAATCTCCAGCCATGGTTAGAAAAATAATTCTTTCAGAAATCTGATCTACATTGCTTCCTTTCATAGTGTTTTTGGCTTCTTTCAGCTCTCTTCCAAACCTGCAGTAATGGCACTCCTCTATTATTCATATTTGCCTTGACAAATGCTTGCTAAAGAGTGCAAGAAAGCAAGCAAGCTCTCTTCTAAAGCAGCAGTGACTTGAAACGAATGCACAAAAAATTACCATTCTGCCACAATCTTTCATGGAGTGCTTTAATTTAGCTCATGTTAATTGAGGCCATCAAACTTCTGCAGTTGTACTCATGTGAAAAAGTGTAGCTCTCTTTCATTAAACATTATTGGGAATAACCTCCAGGAATAAGAAAAAAAGAAAATTAAACCCTCTAATTGGCATAGTTTACTTTGTTTAACACAGGAAGATGGTAGTTCTAGTGTTTTGCCTGACATCAGTATGAAAGGAAATATTTTGTCAAAACCCCCTCTTCTACTAGTAACACTAATAACCTGCTCTTGCACATTATTTCAAAGCAGGTTTAAACAGGATAGAGCAGTGCATTAAATGCCCCACAGCTGCTACATATACACTTGAGTTCCAATTTACTTCTGTTACAGTAAAAATAGCTTTTTATAAATTAATGTTTCATGCTTTTCACTCTAATGTGAGATTCACATTTCCCTTAAATAATGGTTTGGCCACTGTGAATCCTTATCGCAGCTGTTGAACAGTGACTCCAGAGTAGATAATTTAGCAAAGACAATATAAAGTCAGTGAAAGCTTCATATTCAAATTGAATCCTTTTTTCAAAGGCTCCTAAAATAAAACTTTCAAGTTTTTCATCATGAAATACAGCACTTTGGTTTTCTAAATTTTGCTTATATCACAAGACAGAAATGTCAACCCAAACGAGTTTGGAAAAAGAGGGCACCTTAAAATGATGTTATTGTGTGTAGCTGCTGCTTAGGAGGGAAAAATGAAGTACAAGCTGCAAGCTTCAATGCTTGCTAATATGCTCTGAAAAAAATAAACTCAAGTAGCTTAGGAAAACATGACATAAATTTGTTTCTAAAAAATGTGAATGACATAATATCTTATGTTTAACTTGTATTACATAGTTTCTTTCTCTTAGAGGGATTGGTTCTGTTAGAGATCCTGGTTTATTGTCTTCATTCTCACACTTTTTTGTTGCTATGGAGGAATAAATTAAAAAAAACCTCATCAGACATCTCTTTGGAAAACTATTTACATTTTTTCTCTCCTTTCCTCCTTTTTTGTCTAATTTTGATATTTTAATTAGAAGAAGAATAAAGTCCTTTAGTAAAGCTCTGGAATAGGTGCAAATCTAAAGATTAAGTATAGCATGGTTAAGACTTCTATGATTTTCAGAAATTTTGATTAAGCAAGGCAAAAATACTTCATAGTCAGCTCAATGTTTTTATGGTTATTGATGGGTTTATTTCTTTCTTATTATGTTCTTGCAAAAATAGAAGAACATGATTTGGATTTAATATTTTTCTTTTTTTTAATGCTAATATTTGGAAGTCAGTAACAGATATAGAAAGTATGTATTGCATTCAATGCCAAAAAGTTTCTTTGCCCTCTTTGAAATTATTTTTTCTAGTAGATTATAAGTTTTAAAATTATGTATGTCTGTATAAAGAGGTACTTGAAAATATTGATGTGCATAACAAGGATCTGATTTTGTTATCTTTGCTTGCATATGGAGAATTTATTTTCTCCCATGTTTTATTCTTCCAATACCAGAGTGAAATTTTCAGTGTGGAATGTTACTCAGTTGATGAAAAGTGATTTAAAAGCCTTAAACCACAAATAAACTCTCAACACATTTGTACTAACCAATTGTATAATCTTGGAGATCTATTTTGTTGAAATTACCTTTTATAAGTACACTTTCTCCATGCCTTCCATTTCTTTATTCGAAAGCACAGAAGGTCCTGTCAATTCAGGCATTACATTTTAACAGGTTCATTTAGAGAGAAATCTCATTTTTCTCTTCTGGAGTATTCTTATACTGCTAAGGAGAAGCATATGGCTTTGACAACCATAGAAAAGAGATGTAGGCTGTAATTTTCCAAAGACTGTGCACTTGAAGACAGTTGGACTACTGATGAATGTAAAGTTAAATACACATCTAATATTTTGCAGGTAATAACTTTAAAGGAAAATATTTCCATGGAAGGTATGCTATTGTAGCAACTAATATCATAACGAATTGCTTTCCATCGCTTCTGAAACCCTCTCTTGTATAATAATCTGTGCTTCACCAGGAAGGAGAATGTGTGCCCCAGTATGCACTCCAGAAGTGGAGAAAGGTCACATAAAATCCTGTATTTTGCAAAGCATAAAACATGTAGGTTGTTACTTGCTCTTTTTTTGTTTATTGTAGAAATTGAAGTATCTTATTTTCTGTTCTAGGAAATGAGCCAATCTAACGCTTCAAGTGACTAAATATTTCTCATGTGTCCCAAGGCTAAGTTCTGGAGATGAAGGTTATGAAAGAGATAATGGAGTAATAGCTTCGTGCCTTTGCAATGGAAAGAACAGGATTTTACATAAGATTTTAAAAGGTTTACAGTGCTTACTGCTTTTATGACGAATATCTCAGTTGTATCTAAAATAATATCCCAGATGAAAGTGCCATTGTTAGAGGCTGTTCAAATTTATAGGGTGAGGGAGTCTGAGAAGAGTTGAGACAAGACAAAAACAGTCATGTGGATAAGGTTATTTCAGCAAGTAGCTGAGGAATATAGGAGAGAAGTAGTAGTTTACATATAAAGTTTTTAGACTAGAAATGTACTTTAAAAATTATTTTGTGGGATGACCCAGAGAATTGCTTTAAAACTTCTGATATTTTCAAAAAATTACATTAAAAATATATATTTGTCTTTTCCACCAGCAGCTGTATTTTGATATATCAAGCTTTGACAAATATTATGAAAACTTTGGAAAGACAACTGAAAAAAAAATCTTTTTTTAAAAAAGAAAACAACTTTACATTTAATGATAATAGCTTTTCACCAGTCACTATATGTTTGACGTAATTCAGGCCTTGGATTTAAACAGCTCACATGCTTGAAAGCCAGACCTAGACCTGACAGATATATATGTAACTGTGAGAACTTTTTCCTTGAAACATACAGGAAAATGTATAAAAACATGTAAAGAAGTGCACTTGGTTAGTGCACTGCATCATAAATCCACCAGTCCTACATTTTCTTATGCTATAATAAGTATGAAGTAAGTCAGTATTAATTTAATTTATTAGAGACTTCTATTGCAGTAGAAGAATTTTGTCTGGGTTTTGGTATTTTATCTTTTTTTTTTTTTTTCCCCATTGCAAATCCTAAATAGTTTAGCCTGGGACTTAATTTCTATGCTGTTCACATGTAACAAAAAAGGCCTTCCAGAATAACCGTCCCTCTCTGGTATTTCATGTGACAGAAGGGAAAGAAAAGACCCTCTATACAATGCTGAGCTTAAAAATAAACTTTTCAGGTTTGCAAATAAGTGAAAGCACAATGGAATGCTGTGTTTCATTCTCGTGTGTGTATTCATCATGGATGCCTAATTATGAAGCATAGAACTAAAGCCAAACTGTGTACCCCTGGTTACAGGACCCAGGGGATGACTGGATTCACTGGTTGTAACTTGTTCCTTGGAGGCCAATTAAAAGCACGCCAGGTAAAGTTAAATAAAAAAAAATTCCTGTATACTACAGATTTTATGCATTGCTGGAAACTGGCATCAAGAGAACATCGGTAAACTGCCCTTTTTACTACGTGCTTTATATGAAATCTGTAAATTCCCATTTATGCCACCATTTATTGTCAGGAACACAACCGGTGGAACTTTTAAACTTTCTAGATACACAGTTCTATCCTTGTGAAAGAAGAAGGGGTATGATCTTTGCTGAAAAATTCTGTTCACTCTTACAGTCACTACATGAAAATATTCCTTTCTCTGCTGATGCACAGTATGAAGGAATTTCAGATTCTGTTTATGTCAGTAATTTAATCTTAAAGTCATAAGAGTGTGTTTATTTTAGCTCTGCTGGTTATGAATTCTTTCTGTTTTCAGATAAATCACAGTTAAGAGAGTTGTTGAATAATTTCTCAGTATAATTCTGAACACTTTTGTATATCAAATCTCAGAAAATATACCTACAAAATGAACAGAAAAAGTAAAAAGCACCCATAATGTATAGCAAATGTTTGTGCATGAGAAATATGGGCTTTGTCTCCTTCTTCATTTTTATCTAATATCATGCTGGTGTGGTTGCTTGAGTTTAATAGGAGCAGCTCCCAGTTTACAATGACACAAATGGTAAAAGAAACAGGAATATGATCTGATATGCATGGATGAAATGGAAAGCATTGGAGCAGCTATACCCATTGCAGTAATGTATTGGCTCATGTTTAAACATAAATGACTGTATCAACAAGCCAACAGCCATTAATAAACAGCTGCTAACTCTGCTGGAGATTTTATCATATGCATGAGTACGTTTTGCTAATGAGAAAATGCTTCGTTTATCAAAGTAATGTTAGTTTTATAGAGACCTAATTCAAAGTTTCTTGTGCTGTACTGGGAATACCAAAGGAAGTAAAGAATGAATTAATTGGTATTAGTGCACTGGAAGAGGTTTAGAAAATAAGTTGTGAAGAAATCTGCACTCTAATAAGACTGGAAAAGTCTATTGCTGAGGAATATGTTGTTTGTGGAGTGTTTGCTAACAAATTTGTGTGGAAAAACAAGAATAAAAGGGCAAAAAAGGTCAGGACCACTGATTATCTGGAAACCCATATAATTTACACTTTTGGTCAATAAATACAGTCTGAGCTACTCATTTAGATATACTGTGTAGGTAAAGAGAAAAAAAACAAGGTTTCCCAAAGGGGTGTATATCCTTTCTTGGGCATAGAAGTTTAATGCAAGTGATGTGAATTACTGTCTGCAAGTTCTCCTGTCTGTCTGATGGGCAGCTTCCATGAGGGTCCCGATTCCCTGTAGCACAAACATACATTTGTTATTTATTAACAGTAAGTAACTTAGTATGCTCCAAAGCACACAAAAAAACAAGTAACAAAGAATGTGAAAGCAATGACTAAATTAATAAGCAGATAACAAAATGGCATTAGTAATAAATGACCTTCCAGCAGGCCCAATTTGCAAATATTAAGCAGTGTTGGTTGTTGCACATAAGACACTAATTAGAGGATTTTTTATTTTTCCAATAGAACAAAGCAGCTCTCTATGAGTATTGTTTTCCCTTTAAGGTTTTATAAATCTAATGCTCTGAGACATCTGGACACTCATGAAATTCCTGAGCTTATAAACTGGGAAGGTCAGTCTGAAAACTTATCCCCAGAAACTCTGGTGAATCTGGAAACAACGAAGTATGCAATTCATTTTCAAATGGTTACTTTTTATTTTATATTTTATTTAACTGTTAATTCAGCTTGTTGGCAGAACTCTATGTTTAAAATTTAGAAAGTAAACATGGATATAGAAACTATTATCTGGGCTTTGTTTTTATAGCAATATTGAAAATATGTGAAGAATATGTGAAGATTTGAAATAACCTTATGGGAATCAGTAGTTGTTGTAAATCCCTAATTCTTTGTTATGTCCTGCAGCTGCTGTGTTTGTTATATTCATTCTTGACTTCTTGAAGTCAGTTAACTCTAAAACTTTTAAAAATAAGTGTTGAGTTTGGAAAAGGTCTTGATTAAATAAAGTTTCATCAAGGTCTTATAGAAGCTTTTGGAATCATGAAGTAATGAGAACTGATCTTCACAAAAGTCAGGCAAGCTTGGACTAGAAGTACAGGACAATTATACAGGACAATTATTTTCTGTATCAAATCACATTGCCTGTTGAGGATACCCATTAAATTGCATGTAATTGCCAATCTTAAAATATTTTTATCATGCATAAAGGAACAATAGTGGTTTTATATGAGCCATAAATACTGAGTAAGAAAACCTCTGGTAAAAGTGGCTCATACTCAGAGGAGTGGAGAAAAAGAGAGGAATGTGGCTCACGAGCAGACTGAACAGGACAGTAGGTTGATAAACATCTTGGGAACATAACTATGTTATTTATTAGCTATGCTCACCTAAGAATTTTAATACTAAGGTAGTGATCCCAAAACTATGATTCTGAGGTGATTCACCATTTGCAAGGCTGTTGAAAATATATCCAATATTGACATTTATGGCACCTTTATTGTT
Organism: Pithys albifrons albifrons; assembly: GCF_047495875.1. Lineage (NCBI taxonomy): Eukaryota > Metazoa > Chordata > Aves > Passeriformes > Thamnophilidae > Pithys > Pithys albifrons. The sequence goes on from NC_092458.1 coordinate 12,065,344, forward strand.
TCAAATCAAGAGTATAAAAGTGCCAAGTAATTTGTCAGAAATTCTTCAGGCTGATGGTTTACAAACTGGGGGATGCACTAAGAAGAGATGCTCCTGACTGGTGGTAGGACTCGTTGGAAAGACACCGTGCCCCATACATGTCCCCTTGTCCTGTGAGACATTCTAGCCCATACTTAAAAATTAATTTCATTGAGTCAGTTGATATGAAACACCAAACGTTATGAATAATATGAATAATAAGGGAAAATGGGAATCTAATGGTTCAAACACTATCTGAACTATGGGCCTGAGAACCCCAAATAATAGCTGCTAGGAAATACTCACTGTAAGACAAACTGTCTGAGACAAGGCTGCTCATGACTGCTCTGTCAATACTGGTAAGATCTTTTTAATGATAACAAAATTTGACCAGAGAGATAAGTTATCTTTACCACTAAATGGGCTTTTCTAGTGAAGGCAAGCCAATAAAGAGGTAAATCCAGTTCCATGACTTTTGGAAAATAAGATGATTTGCTAAGATAGATGCTGGATACAAATGATCAATTTGAGTATAATAATTTTCCTGCATATTGTAGTAGCCTGCAGGGCTCCCTAACATATTCACAGCCTTATGCAGTTGGCAGATATTATACAGGATACATGGGAGTAAGGTAGATCCTTGTACTTTGGGATAGCAGTTGAAAGAAGGGATACCCTAGTGTATATTCCCATCACAGATGGCACTCGATACTTTGGGAGTAACTGAGCCGAGCTCTTGGCATTCATAATTCAGACCATAACTCAGATCATTGTCAGGGATTTCTTTGTTGGAAATGGCTCACTAATACCATGCAAAACAATAAATTCAAAACATCATGGGAGTTCAGGGGTAATTGTAATCTGCCTTCCCAGAAAACTGGCTTTGGAGTGAGTATTTTTGCCAACTACACCTTCAAAAATAAAAGAAGGAAATGACCAGACTTAGTATGCCCATGCAGTGAGTCTGTCTTGGAGACGTAGACTGATCCCTCTGGCTTGTGTGGCACCTGTCACTGTTCTTGGTGAGACATCCTGATGTGAAGACAGTAGCAGATGGTGGCAGGTCCCTTGTCAGTGTTTCCAAGATACCAGTTTCCAAGGGAGAAGCCTGAAAATCCTGGAGTTAACTTGGATTCAGCTTCCAACCCTGCCTAAAAAGCCTTGAAAATCCCGGCTGGAGACAAATTAGAGTTTTTGAGCCTCCCTTCCATTATAGGCTTGAGAATGGGAACCTGAGCATGCTGAAATTGATTGTGAGAATCTGGAATAGTCCCACTGGAGCTGTCTTACTGCCAGAAAACTGCAAATTCTGTCATCTTCAGAAGCTACTGAAGTTAGACAATTTAGGCATTTTCAGAATTAACAGCAAGGCCTGTTTCAAAGAACAGCTGTGCAATCTGTTGAAGTCTAGACTACTTCTGAAAAGTCATGTTTCACTGTTCCTGATGTGAAAATTTGGATAAAACAGACTCACAAGAAATCTTATGTTTTTAAATTTTGTGTTCTTTTAGGGTTGAATCAGATGGGAAAAAAAAACTATTGTTGTTATAAACATTTTCAAGAAGGAAACATTTTTCTGATAATTTCTATCTGTAGGTAAACTTTAATTTAATTTTCTAAAATCACGTACTACCCCAGTTCCTTTGAGCTAGTCCTGAGACACACAAATTACTGTATCAGACTACAGAGGTCTAATTTTCTCTGGAAAAAGCAAACAAAATACCAACCAACCAACCAACCAGTCAACGAAACAAACCCTCCAAAAACCCAAAAGACTAAAAGTGCTTGACTGAAGAAAGTGTAACAAATTGGTGAAGTCTTCTAGAATGTCTCCTTTCAGAAGAATCATTGTCCTTAATTGCCTTTGGAGTTTTATTCCTCTTTTACTAAATGAGTACTTTTTTTGAATATCAAAACATCAGCGGTTCAGTAAATGGGTCTGGTTTCTTGACTTCTCTCTCAACAGGGCATGGAAACAAATAATTGTTGTCCCTAAGCATGAGTTTGGTAAGTCAAGTTTTCATCAGTTCACAACACAGTATAAAAGATATATGACATATAATTTTAGAAGCAAGTGAATGTTAGAAAAGTGCTGGCATTTGGGTATGGGGCTGGTATTTAAAAGACTTAATGAGGGAAGGTGGAATCCTAGAATATGCTGAGTTTGAAGGGACCCAACCAGATCATCAAGTCCAACTTCTGGCCTTGCACAGGACATCCCAAGAATCACACCATGTGCCTGAGAGTGTTGACCAAACACTTCTTGAACTTAGACAGGCTTGGTGGTATGGCTATGACCACTTCCTTGGGGAGCCTATTCCAGTACTCAACCACCAATTGGATGAAAGTCCTTTCCTGATATTCAACCTAAACCTCCCCCAACACAGCTTTAGGCTGTTTCCTTGAGTCCTGTCACTGGTCACAAGAGCGAAGAGATCAGTGCCTGCCCTTCCGCTTCCCCTCATGAGGATGTTGAGGACCACAGTGAGGTCTTCCTCCGTCTCCTCTTTTCCAGGCTGAACACAGCAAGTGACCTCAGCCACTCCTCATGTGGCTTCCCCTCAAGGCCGTTCACCATCTTTGTTGCCCTCCTTTGGACACTCTTTAGTAGCTTAATATTTTCTTTGCATTGTGGCACCCAAAACTGCCCACAGTATTCAAGGTGAGGCTGCCCCAGTGCAGAGCAGAGCAGGACAATCCCCTCCCTCAAGCGGTCGGTGATGCTTTGCCTGATGCCCCCCAGGACATGGTTGACACTCCTGGCTGCCAGGGCACTGCTGACTCATATTCAACTAGACATCAACCAGGACCCCCAGGATCTTTTCCACAGCACTTCTCTCTAGACTCTCCTTCCCTAGTCTATACACACAATGAGGGCCCCGTACCAGGTGCAGAATCCCAATTTAGTATTACCAGCAAACTTAGTATTCCTCCGAGTCCTGTGTCCAGGCTGTTAATTAGGATGTTGACTAGAACTGAGCCTAAGATGGAGCCTTGTGGAACCCCACTCGTGACAGGTCACCAGTCTGGTGTTACCCTGTTCACTCTAACTATTTGTGCCCAATCTGTGAGGCAGTTGCTCACACATTGTGTAACATGATTATTCAGCTATGGAATGGACAGTTTGTCCAGAGGGATACTGTGAGAGACAGTATTAGAAGCTTTGCTGAAGTCCAAGAAGTTTACATCTACTGGCTTCCCTTGACCAGCTAGGTGGGTTATCTTGTCAGAGAAGGAAATCAGGTTTGATAAGCAGGACTTTCCTCTCAGGAAGCTGTGCTAGCTGTGACTGATGACTGTGTTGTCCTCCAGGTGTTTTTCAATATTTCCCAGAATAATCTGCCTCATAACTTTACCAGGCACTGAAGTGACACTGCCAGGCCTGTAGTTTTCAAGGTCGTCTTCTTTCCCTTCTTGAAAATTGAGACAATATGTGCCAGTTTCCAGTCAGATGGGAGCTTTCCATATTCCCAAGACTATTCAAAAATCATCAAGAGGCTTTGTGATTACATCAGGTGGTTGAGGATTCTCAGATGAATCCCATCAGGCCTCATAGATTTATAGGGATCCAGCTGGCAATTAGATTTCACACAAGTTCAGGGTCAACTGGGAGTTTATCACTTGCAGTCATGGTTCTCTAGCTCAGGTCACTGAGACCTCCTTGGTTTGTCATCATTGTTGAAGATGGAGGCAAAAAATGCATTAAACACCTCTGCCTTGTCTCTGTCCGCTTGGTGGGAAGATAAGCTTTGGAAAACAACAGACTGATAGCTACTCTGCAACAGTTGGAGGATGTCAAAGAGAACTAAAATAACTGAAAGCTAAGCTAAAGAGTATTTTAAAAAGAGTAAGGAATGGTGGAATTCATTTCCACTGAGTGTATGTTTTTGTATTGTTTGAGGCCTGTTCTCCATGCTTGATCCTCAGCCTCATGGCCATGGTGTGTTTGCTGAGAAGGTGAGTATAAGCACTTTGGAGGAGAGAAAGACTTGCCCTGAAAGAGTAGCACCGCCTATATGACTATGGAATAATTATATGGTTTTAAACAATATTTCATAGTTAAACAGCTTGATTGTCTTACTCTCCAGGAAGACTACTAAAGGAAAAAATTGCAGGCTGCAAGTGGAGTATTTCTAAGAGCCTTGTTTAAAGCAACACATCCCAACTTCACAGCTGGTTTAGCCTTTTCCAACTATTGAGATATACTATAGACACTTTACTCTTTGTTGTCATTCATGCTGCTGATTTCACTCCATTAAACTATTTTATTTTCTTCTAATGAGAGCTGTTGGCAAACTACAACACAGTATCAGCCAAAGCCTTGATTTCTAGTATAACTCTTGTCTGACACTTAGAGCTTCATTTAATTTCTTAAGGAATAATTTACTGAATGTCAATCTATCATTCAAATGCTATCTGGAATAAATGTGAATGATTGTTCTAATAAAAGAGTGAGCTGACTAGTTGAAATGAACTAATTAGCAGCACTGCCTCTGTGTGTGTGAAGCATGACCATTATCTATTAAGTTGTGCTTTCTGAAGATGTTCTAAATTTGAACTCCATGGGCATTTCTCTTCTTGTTGCAGAATTGCTGCCTCTTACATCCTAAAATGCAGCTCCAGAAGCTGGATTCTACTGAGGTATGCAAAACTAATTTTGTGTTTAAGACTATATAAGAGGTTTTTTTCATCATCAGTGAGTTTTACACTGTTTATTTTGGTAATATAGTCTGTGATAGTCTAGAGACAGAGAAACCACATGAAACAGCAGTGACCTTTCAGATGAGCAGTACTCTCAGAGAAGCTGTTGGACATGGACTCTCTCCTGAAGCCAACAAGCTGTAAAAGGGTTTCCTGCTATATAAGCTAAAGTGAGTTAGAAGCAGGTAAAAGCAATAGGAATGCTTCTTTATCAAAACAATCATAGAGCAATTCCATCTTTCCATTCTTGTCTTGAGTTAGCTGGCAAATGCTGTTTGAAATATCCCAGTCTTTTCACTGTATCCACCTACTGTAAGGTAGATCAGCTCCCCAAAGAATAGGAGAAATAAATCCTGCCTCCGTGATTTAAATTGAGGCCATGGGGTAAAGTCAACTACATAGCTTTAACTTCTTGATGTTTTCCCTGTTTATTCCACATGGCATAATCTTTGCTTTGCTTTATGCTGAAATGCACAGGAGTGTTTTTTGTTTTGTTGTCCAGGTCTGAATTAGGAATAACAAAGGCTAGAGTTAGACTAGCAGAAAAATAGCTAGAAATATTTTGCAAATGTAAGGATTTCTTTCCTTCATCAAAATTAAAAAATGCTGCCAGATGTTTTTAATATTAAAATTAGAGATTCCTAGACCTGATCTATTTCTTTCTTCTCCTAGAAGGGTTTTTACATGTTGTTTACATCTTGATTTTCCTTTCTTTTTTTGTCTTCTAATAACATCTGTGAAGATTTGAGTTCTGCTTCATTTGCATTGTTCTGATTGATGTAATGATGTTCTTCCTGTGAAGAAACAGCCATCTATTTGCCCTAAAAGCAACATCTATAATTTAGGTACTTACAACAATGTTTAGTAGAATTTTTTCAGTTTTTTAAATTGAATAAAATGTTAATAGATTTGCTTATAGCAAGTGACTATTGAAATTCAGCTTGAGGTCACCTATTAGTTCCCAGGCCCATGTAAATTCACAGTTAGTCACAGAACCAGGAATATACCTGTGCAGAAGGTGATGAAGTCTCTCTGCCAGCTCAGTCATCCTTATGAAGTTTGGCCTCATGACAGGCTTCATTTCTCTTCTTGATCCCCAGGTGGTCCAGTTGCATCTCTCTACAATCTTTTCCATTTTGTCGCCCTGTGTTATTTCCCCCTATTTTTGGTAGTTAAATGTGGGTAGTACTCTTTCATAGCACCTCTGAAAAAAGCATAAATTTAAGCTTCCTTTTTAAAACAGAATTGTAACTGCTTTATACCAACAAAGACAAGGAAATCTTGCTAGTGTACAGGTGCTGGTGCGGCATGTCAGAACCAGTGAGCTGCTGTGTGTGCATGCCTTCAACCTCAGGCACTCACAAGATGATGCTTTCAAGTTGAAAGAGTGTCCTTTAGTGATGGAATACAGGATCATGGATAGGAACAGAGCCATAATCACAAAAAATAGCCAAAGAAAAATCAAATTCACTGAAACATAGTTTCTCTTTAATCCAAATAATGTATATAACTTAAGTGTTTTCAAATGAATGGCTGACCTGACACTCAGCGCAAATCACAAGGATCATGTACTTTTCTAGCAATGATTCTCATGTAATTACACATTTGACATGTGAAAACTACCAGTGTGGTTTGACACTGCTTAGTAATGCATAATCTTTCATGCTACAATATTAATTTTCATAGTTATATGAGAGCCTGTATGTTGTCAGCTGTCTCCAGTCTGAGTTCACTGGAACTGACAGGCATATTCGTTAGCTTATTTTTGCTTACTCAACATGGAACTGTATATTGAATAGACTCTGATTATGTGAACTTGAGAGGCAATATCTAGAGCTAGAATACTGTTAATCCACTCTTGCTGTTGTAAATCTGCAGAATGGATGGACTGGGATTACTGTTGCTTATGGAAGATAGCCTACTCATCTCTGATTTTCCATTCAAAGCAGATTACAGATTCCAATTTTAAATATTAGTTCTGTTGATTTCCTTATAAGTAATGAAGAAATATTGCAAGCATTAGAAAATAAAGGGAGCTTTAAACTGGGGGTAATTCCAAAATGTCTGACTCTTGGTCTTGAAAAAAATTATATATGCAAGATTCCAGTCTCAAAATCCACTTTACTTTCATTTGTACATAATAATATGAATGAGAGTGAGAGAACAGCATTTGAGATATGACTTCAGTTTTCTTTAATCTTTTCCTCACTTATGGAAATGTAACCATCTGACTAAAATAACAGAACAGGCTCTAGGATGGGAGCAGGAGAAAATATTTATGATCATACCACACTGTGTGATGGGACAATTATGAAAATATCTTCAAAGGTTTGCAGACAGCTCTTGTATTTAGAAGACAAAAAGGTTGTGTCTTAAGATCAAATGGATGCACCACATATAGAGAATCATAGAATCATAGATTCTATGCTGAGAGATTTGATAATAGTTATCATACCTTACTGCTTCTTTCCACAATGAGTCATTATAACTTCCATATTTCTGTTCAAACTCTATTGCTGTGTTTTAACTTTTAGGGGGTAAGTTCTTCTATAAACAGAAGAGACAATGTGGCATCTTGAACTTCATATCTACTTTGAACTACCATAATAATTAGATGAATACCCTGAATGTATGTCTTTTATTTTATACACCTATTCATTTTAAATACCTTATTTTTCCCATATTTTGAGTATTGCACAGGTGGCTCAGCAGCTTGTTTCATAAGGCTGACAAATAATAGTGGCTAATCTGTGTCGAGATAGCAAGTAGGGAGAAGACATTGATATGTGCACGTAATTGTTGTATGAATTGAGACCTTGTCTGTTAATCTATACAGGTTCGAAACTTGTTTTCACATAAAAATGAAGACTCTTTAGAGACAATAAGATGTTATGAGTAAAAGACTAGTTGGAAAAGCATCAAATCATTTGCAAAGGTTTCCTGGAAATAAGAGGATTTAAGTTAAGAAGAAAGCTAAATAAAGAAAATTACATTAGACCTCCAAGTTCCACAGAAGTGCAATAGGTTTCCATTTTCTTCACTTCCTTTCTTCTATTAAATTTTCTGCTACACACTTGGCTGTTCATTCTTTCTCTTCTCATATTCCATTGTTTTCAGAGGGTTAAAGCAAAAGGGAAATAAGTAGTTAACTTTCAAGTAGCATTTAAGCTGTTCCTTTGGGAATACATCTCAGGACGCGATACGAACCCTTGATTTTTTTTCTATGCATTGTTTTTACTTTACTAGTTCATGTTTTCTGTATGCTTTGCACTTTATATGAGCACTGAAATCTTCCTCTAATAGTACATTACAAAGTTTTCCACCAGTTAGTTGTATGAATGAACTTTCATTTCAAGTTTATTGAAATTAAGGCAATTTTTTGGATCAGTCATGAATACAGTCACTACAGTACAAAACCCCTCATGAACAAATATTCACAAGCTAAACCTCCAACATTTCCTTATATTGAAGCACAGTTAATACATAAATTAATACTGTAGCACAGACAAGACCGGCTGGGTAGTATTTGTTGTATCAGATGCTTAAGCTTCCTCCCAATCCCTTCAGCCTGAAGAAATGACGCTTTGGAACTGACATCAAATTGTAGTACTAAATTACTTTTTTTTGCCACGTCCCCACTAAAAAGCAACAGTTCAATAAAAGTAACTTGAGAGGTGGAGTATGATTGAGTGATGTCTATACTGTATGTACCCACAGGCACACTTCATTAACTGGCTCTTGGAGCACTGAAGGAAAATATAATGTGGGAACAGTATATCACTATGGCTGGCTGGTTCTTTGCCAAAGATGGATCTAGTTGCATGGATTTCAAGCATGCTGCCACTTTTGGGTTGGAAGTGAAGCCTTAAAGATCAATAATTTGGCTACAATATTAACTTGTGTACAGTAATTTCATTGTGGTTTTATTAGACCAGTAAAATACCCTCTGTGGGACAGTATCACAAGGAACTAATTCATGTACCAAGTTAAAAGTCTAGTAGATGCCTTAGAATTTAAAGAAAGAGATTTCAAAGAGGTGAAGAAGCTACTATATAAAGGTTTTAGTGTTTAAAGGGGTTTCCTAATGAGAAAAGAGTAACAAGAAACTAAAGTCTAATAAAGCAGATATTGTAAGATTTGAAGTCTCACATTACCCTCATTTGCTTTGTAAATTGCTAAGGAAACAAGTTCCTGGGATGCTTTCCCTAATAAGCCCCTCATCAGCCTGTGTCTCTTCCCTCCCATCTACACATACACACAAAACTGAACGATTAATGATGTTGAGAATTCTTAAGCTTATTTCGTTTAAATTTGAGCCACAATTTGATTAAAACATCTGTGATTGTGTTTGTTCTAAATGTTGTCATATGTCTGCCACCTTTTACACATGCTGAGTAAAGTCTGCCTGCAATTTGTGAGGTTTTGAACAAGTGAATCTTTGTGGTGCTCTCTCTTCAGCAGTTCAGATTCTGCTTTCATTTTCATTTGTGTGCAATCTAGCAAGCAACTTGCGTCTATAGACATGGAATTTGGAATTATCCTGGTGTTTGATATTATACTGGATTTGTGTCACTGTGATCGGAAATCAGAATTTGAGCCTTAATCAGGAAATGAAACTCTTGACCAGAAGCTGTTTCCACAGACCACATTTCTTTCATAATAATAACCACATTGGTCAAAGAGGTGCTGATGGCATAGCTGAGTTGGCAGAACTTCCTGAGGTACTCAGTGCTATGCCAGTAACACAGTAGTTTTTCTTTGTGTGAGAGAGGAGGAAGATTTATTTAAACTGCTGTGAATTGGAGCTTTGCCTTATAATGTGTCAAAATGCATTTCTGTATTGTGTCTGAAAGGAACACTCCTCTAGTGACAAAGCAATTTAAAACAAAAAGAAACCTTAAAGAACACATTGCTACTAATCATTACTGGAAGAAATAGGTGACAAATCAGTGCTTTTATGTGCAATATCAATGATAACAACCGATATGGAACATAAGGACCAAGTAGAAGGAAGCAGTTTGAATAACACTGTGTTTGGTTTATGTCCATTTATCTAAAGAGTTAGTCAAAACTGAAAGAAATTTAACTCTAAATTCTGAGAAATATTTGAAAAGTGACAAAAGAGACTGTGAAGAATATTTATGAACAGTTGCATGGTCCTGATGTATTTTATCACAAACCTTTAACACTTCATGAAGTTGACTTTAAAAAGTCATAAGATTAATTATTAATTTTTCACAAGATTTGCATATTTTGTTCTCATAATCAAAAGATACTGAAAAGATACAGAAAGATCAACACACTGAGGATACTGAAGTGCAAATCTGTGACATGAAGAATGATGCCGTGGTGTGACATGTGGGGGAAGTCTTGAACCCTAGAACAACATATGTATCATTGCTTTGATGAAAACCATCATATAATTGAATTGTTTTTCACTTTCTCTGCACTCACACATCTCAATGTTTCGGTATATTATGAATTTTCTATAATAAATAAATTTTCTGCATACCAAAAACTGAATAATTGAAGACAAATATGCAAATAGCTGTGGAAGCACTATCAGCCTATTCCACATACAGTCTTTGATATTCATAATTTGTTTTCAATGTCCTTCTCTTTGCTAGAAAAATCCACAGAGCTTGCTTTTGTCTATGCCAGATGCCTCTCAGATGAGAGGAGGTAGGTGCCAAATTGCTCACCATGCAGTAGAAATGGCAACTGAAAGTGATTACACTCAACATATGGTCCAAAGGCAGACATCTGCTAACAAAGATTAGGGGATACTGTGGCAGATTCTGACTTGCTATAATGAGCCAAATAACCCTAAACATAAGTCCATCAGAAAAAATGAAAGTAGCCATCGATGGATGTTGCTTCAGGCCTGCCTCCTCCTGCATCTCCTCCATATACTTCTGTGCTTTGCCAGCCTGGGCATGCCGTGGTGTCATGGGAGACATGGATGTATTTGCCAGAAATATTTCATAAAACCATTTTAATTAGTTATGAAGTAGTAAGAATAGCAAACCTTGCAGTAAGAAAAGTAAACCCAGAAGTTTTAGTAGAATGTAGTAAAACCTTAAGGTTGGCACCCGGATATTGTAAATAGTACACAGGGGGGATAAAGGTAAGTCCATTGCTTCTCATATCTGGAGATTACATATGTTCTTTGTTCCTGCTCAGTTTCATCACTGAGGGGGCAGCACTCTTCCACAAACATTAGCTGTGCAGTCTCTTTAATTGTTAAGGAGAAGTGAAAATGTTTTGCAGTTATTGAGTTGATGACTCAGGGCCATGGGTTCTAGGTGAGGAGAGCTCAGACTTAAGTACCTATATGGCACATATCTATCTCAAGGTGCCTTGTCTATCACAAGGTACCAAACTTATTAAACACTGGGGAACCAGGCATGGAAGTTGCAATCATAGTGGTGTGCAATACTGCATCACCTCATGGGACGGGGGGTGAACAGGGGTGCTGGTGGATAGAGTCGCTTGAAGCGGCATAAGGGAAGGCTGCGAGCTGGTCACTGAGAAACTCTTTTCCAACAGGTCGATCTGAGAGTGAATGCCAGGGAAAGCAAGTGACTTTAAAAGCTGTGTGTGGGCTTTGGGGGCCAAGACTTTTAAGCTAAGGGCAAATATAGTAATAGCTGCAAATGGAGAGACAAGAGGTACTGGCAGAGATGAAAGCAAAAAAAAAATAACCCCAAAATTTGTGAGAGTGGCAGTAGTGATGAAGCAGGTAATATTGATTGCATTGATCACACCAAATGAAGCTGCTCAAAGGAGGTAAAACTGGGGCAAGGAAGTTTGGTAAGTTCACTGGTCAGTAGTGCTTTCTAAGCAGTGAAAATGCAGCAGTAGCATAATCTCTCTTTGAAACAGACACCTACTTTTGAGATCCTCAGCAAAATTAGGGAAAATCTTGGAGTAGAGACAACCTACACAGCCGGTGTTACCAGTTCTTTGGAGAAGCGAGAGTATGAAGAAAGGATGACCTTTTACACACTTTATTTTCAAGTAAAAGATTATTTTTCCAGCAGATCATTTTGATGTTAAGATACTTCATGCTTTTTTTCATGTACTTAAAAAGAACAAACCAATTGGTTAAGAAAGCTATGCACCATGCTGAGTCATGAGGGATGGTATTAAAATACCAAGTGTTTGTGAAAATGTGTGTGATATGTATACAAATCCATGAGTTGTATGTGTATTACTCTCTATCGTGATATATATGCAGACTAAATGTCTACAGCTGTGTCTAGACATAATTATAGATATGTATGTGTGTGTATCCACCTATAACTGAAATATGTGCAGCCATTTTTGGCTTCCTCCTACTATAGGGAGAATATTCTGAAATGTTTCCAAGTGCGTGGCAGAGTTCAGGTCCTCTCCAGCTCTATGAGACAAGAACATCTACTATGCAAGTTGTTTTTGCTGAGTCTCTGGAGTGTTACTTGATACCTTTTCAATATAGTTTGTAAAGTATGATGGAAATGTTCCAGTAAAGAAGTGCAGCATTAAATATAAGATTATTAACATCATTCTTTTTGGCTAAGTAGGCAGAAGGTATGCCTACTTTCTAACTTTGCAAGCATTTAAAATAACCTATCTATGAAGTTTTAAATGTAAATCATTTAAAGTTATGATTTGAGAGGTAGAAGTCCCTCATTATTTTTCAGTTTTCTACATGTTTCCTTTTGATCTCATAACAGAAGAAGGAGGCTAAGGTTCATAAACTGTGTTCAAATTTAGATGTTTTAATTAGCTGATGTATAAATAAATTTGGAATGTATGAGAAGAAGCTGCTTAACCCACCTACTATCTAACAAAAAATTACAGATGCCTGAGCAAGGATTACAATTTTGGTGGTTGACTTAAGGAAGATACACAGTCTTCCTTGTAGCTGCAAAAACTCAGTATGCAACATTGTTTAGATACTAACATTTCAAAGGGCAACATGTTCACTCTTCTGGTTGAAGATTGTTGTCTCCTGGTCTGGAGATGACAGTTTTATTCTCTTCATGTAAAGTGGTAACTGAATGGAATTCAGACTTCTCTGGAATCAGAATTGCCTATCTTAATTTCAAGTTACCAAATACCTGGGTGTATACCAGCTTAAGGATCTTTTTCTGCCCAAGTGAAACAACGAACAAGGACACTACTTGGCAAGCAAGCAGTCTCTACTCATGCTTGGCCTTCTATAGAAAATTAGAAATTCATTTTCCTTGATATGCTTGTTATCCACTGGGTTCTGACTGGATAATCAAGGCAGAGGTTAAACTTAGGTGAAAGCCTTCAATCCATATTTTGGTTGCATGTTTGTGTTCTGGCAGATCATAGAAAGGAGCAACTTCAAGATACTGTACTGTGCAAAGCCTCTGTGCATTTTTTTCCTATTTCTGTTCAAGCTTAAAACCAAATAACACAGTGCAATCTTTTGGGCACCTTGTTGTAGGTTTAGCCAGGTGGGCCAAAACTTAGGTTTTAAAGTTCAGCTGGCCTAGGATTGTGAGCTGATTTAAGCTGGGCTGAGCTAGCTAACAGCTGACTTCTTCCAGCCAATAATATTGTATTCCATACCATACTACATCATCTCAAAGGGTGTAAAATCCAGTGTGTGGGAGTGGCTTGGTCAGTTCTGCCATGGCCGAGGTACAAGCCGGACGTGATCCAACTTTTGTCTTGGAGCAGGACTTGCTCCTGCCCCTGCTGCCCTGCTTGCATTTTGTTTGCATTCAGGGAAGTAGAAACATTTTTGTTGTTACTCTTTCTGTTTCTTGCTATGTGTCTCTTAGAGTGCTTATAAATCTAGAGTAATGGGCTTTGTATTAATTGGGGAGTGGGAAGTTATTCCTTATTATATATATGTAACCTGTGTAAGTGTGTGTTACATTGTAGTTTCCTCTTGATTTTCTCTTTTCTGTATAAATACATGTAGTTAGTTTGAGCATAAACCTGCTTTTGAGGGTTTTTCTTTCCTCTCCCTCTTCTTTTCCCCTTAGCTGGTTGGGGGAGGAGGAACCCTCTTCACTCTGTCTTGGACAGTTGGCGTTTTGCCAGCTCAACCCAAGACAGATAAATGGTGCGTTGGCCGGGAATCGAACCCGGGTCAACTGCTTGGAAGGCAGCTATGCTAACCACTATACCACCAACGCGTTAATTAAGAAAAGCTGAGGCACTGAAGGGAGAGGAGTGGGTGAGAGCTGTCCTCAATGTGCCTTCAGAATTAGAGCTGGGATTTGGTGGTGTCACCTAGGAGAACGTAGTGTCTACATTCTGCTGCAATTCCTCTCGTCTCCCTCATCCATCTGTGAACTTGTCTATTAGACTTATATGAATGAAAATAAATTTGTAAATGAAATTTTAAAAAAGTTATATATGTAGTATCATATGTAATGTATCTGTGTCATCTCCCTGCAAGTATATGGTGCAATGGTAGGTGGTGAAAAACAAGGGAATTAGACATCGTTCGAGTACTTAGTCAATCGACTTATTTTTTAATCATTTGAAGACTCATTTCTACTTGCAAATTGTTCTCCTAAAATGTACTTGTGAGTCAATGTCTTAAATTAGGCCCTAATGGAAAAATGTATGAAGCATTAGATAATTCTTTCCTCTCCTAGTCATGCAAATAAAGTTATTAACTGCTGTCTTTCAGCCTTTCTTTTTCTATTTGCTTTAAGTTGCTAATTAGTTGCAGTGATCAGAATTGTATCCTTTTGACTTGAATAAATGGAATTCCAATAAGGAGGACTGAAGTTGCCCTAAAAATAAACTGTGCCCTCGTAACTTTCAACCACTGTATAGAGTTGTCAAGCTGTTTGCAAAGGGATACTGGCAGCACTTGAGTTGCTTTGTATCATTCTACGGGTGACATAGGGAAATTGTACAGCTTTGGGACAGTAATTGTAAAAGATGAGATGGAAGAACTTACCTGAGTAGAGCCTAAATAGGAGCCTTTTAAAAGTATATTGGGATGAAAAACACTTACAGCTGCATAAAATGTAAAAAAAAAATCTTTTAAGTGTGTTATAAGGCTAACTACATGTGTGAGTATAAAGTTCAACAACCTTGTATGATTTAAATTTCCAAGTGGTCAAATACTATATTTAGATATAGACAGAAAAATTACTTAAGAATCCTACTCTGATTTCCTGCTGAGTTTGAGTACTGAGCAAATGCAGTCTCCACTAAAACTGCTAATGGACTATTTACTCCACAAGGTTTGCAGAAGCTGGTGAACAAGAAGGTGGGAATAATTGCTGTTAACATGTTCAAGGATGTATCTTACATTTCTGTCTCAGTAAGGGTTGATTTCTACATAACATTTGTAGTGTGTTTAAAGCATTTGCTAATAACAGTGTGGATCTCCTGAGAATGTCAGCTATGGAGTCCTCAGCAGACATTTAATTTTGAGATTGGTATGATACTATAATATTGTGGAAACCTATGTCAAAGTATCCACAGTAAAAAAAGTCACAGAACTGATTTAATGGATTTATGTCTGGTAAGATCTCTACAAGAAGCTGTATAGCTAGTTATTTCAATCATAAGTGTTTCAATTAGTTTCTCCAAATTTTTGTTTTACTTACAAGTCTCATTCATTCAGAGCACTTCTCCTCAGTGATAGTGATGTTGTGACCTACTTTCATGTTATTATCACAAGCATGGCAAAGCTCAGTGGGTTTGCTTGGTCAATTCAATCCTTTATAATTTCTTTGAAGTCAAATTAATGTCAATGAGCAACTGAAAAGAAATGTAGTGTAACCCAGCTTTGGTTTATTGATACCTGTGAAGAGAGCTAGAAACACATCATATATGATCTCTTAACAGATATGCAGTCCTTTAACTGACTTTTTTCCCATGGATTTCAGCTGAGGGTTTTTAGCATGTGATCATTTCATGTTATTGATGAGTTTCATGTCTGTGTGTCTTACACTTTAGAGTTCTCAGATATGAAACACTGCTTTCAAACTGCTGGTTTATGGAGCTCAAGAAGAGTCATTCCTAAGGCTGAGACATTGTTGAATCTTCCCATTTTATGGTATCTACTTTCTTTCTGAAATTCATCACATCCTGCACCTTGAGACAGCCCTGAACCGACGAATCACACAACTGGAGTTACTGCATACACAGTGACTCTGCTAAACTTTCAATATGCAGAAAGATGCTAATCTAACTCTACTGGATACTTCATGTGGAATATTTGGAAATTATATTTTCCAGTCCTAAAACTGCAGTTAAGTTCAAGAGGATTTATAAAATAAAATACTGAAAATGTTATGTAAATTACAGGAAGTCTGCAATTATTGAGGATTTAGAAATATTCAGCATGGTATTATAACTCCCAAGTTATAAAACCATAATATTATATTATTAGCATAATATTCCTCCTATAGATCATACTTTATATAATTTACCAGCAAGCAGGTTTATTTGCAGATCCACAAATTTTGAAGTCAATGTTATGTCTTGCATAAACTGAAAAGTGCAAGGCAAAAAATGTAGTCATGGTGAATCCAATTCCTCCATTCTATTACTGTAACTTACTTATCAGTCAGGTATTGGATTTATTAGGGATTTCCTGGACTTGGGCTGTCAGGGAGGTCATCCTCTTGGTTTGCCTTGTCAAGTGCACAAGAAAACAGAAAGTGAAGAAAGAAATAAGGGAAATACCACATGGCAAATGCTATTGTTGTTAATGTAGCCTGTTTGAAGGCTTGTTTTTGGAGTTGGTTTTTAGTTCTTTAAAGTTGCATTGTGGTTTGCACAGGCATCAACTTGGAAAAAATATTAAAAGTGGATTTTTATTAGGAGTTAGGGTAGTCTGACCACACTACCATGAAGTTTTTCTGCTGTGTTTTTTGTAGATTTACTAAAATTCTGTGCTCAATCACTTAATTCATTACATCTGAGTGAATACCCAGAGCTGTATCTAGATATTGTATTGAATCACAACAAAACTGAAAGCAATTTGTGGAAGGAAATAAAATTTCATCTCTTTACTGACCCCAAGTTTGCAAGAAAATGGAGTTTAAGTTAAATACTAATTTGTTGAGTAAATGCTTATTGACTTATAACTACAAAAGCAGCAAGACCTAAGATGGCTGAAAAGAATTAGCAGTCCCCTTGCCATAGAAATAATAATTTCAAGAAGCATCACTCTAAAACTCTGTACTATGATGCTATTGTACTATTGCAACATGACCCACAGTATTTAACCATCTTGGGCAGAGGGAAAGCCCTTCTGTATTAGCACTTGATTGCTCATGAAATTCTCAGGTATTTATATTGTCATGATTTATGTCTCTAACTGCTTAGGAGGGCAGTTAATTTTTTTGTAATATGACTAATAAATAGATACTTGTTTTTGCAGGCTCTACTCCTTAAAAAATTGCTCACTCTTAGCGTGCCGGTGTTATGGAATATGCTTCAATCCAGCTATACATTGTTAACAATATTGGCATCCAGGTGATGGTAATGTCCACACCTCTACCATTCTGTGACCACCAGGGATGTACCCAGGGGTTTTGTCTGATTCCGTGTTGCCTGCATTCATCTTCATGGACTAGGACAGAGAACAGCTTGAAGAAATCCAGGCTAAGATGGTGCAGTTGGGAAAGGGGTTAACTATGTTCTAACCATATCTTCTTGTACCTTTAGTTAACGACAATGACAACAGTTACTCCCTTTACATTCCCCAGTTTTTGAAGCAGTACAAATATCCCCAAGTTCTTGCCAATTTGAAATTTGTGTTCTTGAGTTATATGAGAAAACCACCATTGTCTTGCCATGCAATGTCTGTCGCTCAGCCTCCCTCAGCTCGGAGTCAGTGTGTCTCAGTAATGTAGCAAATTAATTCAGCCACATTGTCCTCATCTGTCCACAACTTCTGCGGTACTCCTTTGCTGAGATAGGTTAAAAAGTTGGTACATTGATAGCTGTTGGCAATTTTCCTTTTATGTCCCATGCCTGAATCAGATTCTCTGCCATGTTTGGTAAGTTTTGTCTCATAGTTTCTCTTACATATGAAGTAACGAAGGGAAAATATTTTGAAACCACGGACACTATATGTAATATATATTTTTATATATATATAGATATTTATCCCTTAAAAAATATCATATACTAGCACATAAATGGCACAATAAATTTTTGTGTCTCATACCTAGAAAATGGTATGATAAGATTCCTCTTCATAAACCTATTTAATTCATCTCCTTCCTGGAAAAATCAATACTGTGTCCAAAAGTAAAATTTAGTCTTCATAACTTTTTAGTGTGTTACATTTGTGCATCTCCAATAGTCAAAACTGAATGCAGTAGGGAAAATGAAGTGCAGTAAATCTTTTCAGACAACAGAATTGAGCCATTCCTTCATATTATTTTTAAATTACTAATAAGTTTTCCCTATTTTCTCAAGACTATATAACAGTAGAAAAGCACTATTATATATGATTTTTTTTCCTGAGTGACTAAAATTTGCAAGCATTATTTAGGAAAGATGTGCTTTTATATTTCCATAAAATTACACACCTCTGGTATTGTTGTCTCATGTTCCTAGTATTTCAGATTTACTTGGCAAAAAGTATACCTATAACATCTGCTAAAAAATATAAAGTAATTACTTATATCAAATATATGCACATTACCCCAAACAAACCTATTTCAAAACCTGCTGAAAGTCTTTAAGATTTTGTGTTAATGAAAGGCACAATTTCCATGTTTAATTAATGGGGAAGGAGGGGAGGAGAAGCATGTAAATTAAAGAAAACCATATCTTGGCACAGATGTCTACCAAAACCAGCTACTTCTATTTGCAATTTAATTCTTGCAGTCATCTTTGCATGTTCATGCAATCATATAATAGTTTAGGTTGGAAGAGACCTTTTAAAGTTCATCTAGCTTAATCAGGGACATCTTCAACCAGACCAAGTTGCTCAGAGTCCCATCCAACCTGATGTTGAATGTTTCCAGGCATCTACCACCTCTATGGACACCCTGTTCCAATGTGTTTTCCAAAACAAGTTCTGAGGAATGTTTTGAGAACACTTTTTGAGGACCAGGAAAAATTATCAGGAACTGACGGTCCTTAGCAGATGTAGAAGCAGCACTGTTTTAGAAGATATTCTGCTGTTACCACTCTGTGCTTTTCAGCACTTGCATATTTCGATTCTCTTCAAATTCTTTGGAGTCAGCAACTAAAATAATGTGCTGAACTAGGACTCAGTAGGCTTCTTTGTTTCTTAGCAGCATTGCTGGAGCTTGCCTATGAAGGGGCAAAAAGGACTCTGCTCAACTGGCATGGCTGAGTGGAGGCTTAAAGGCTTAGTGCTGAATGAAGACACCCTTGAAATGCAGTTCTGCAAGTATGAAGATACATGTCTAAACCTAAGTAACCCAAAGTCCAAGGACCTGATGTGTTTCAATTTGGTCTGAATCTCTTAATCCTACATCCAGTCTGCTGATGATTCAGGAGTGCAGGCAAGTTCAGAATGATTTGGAGGAGACGTGTTAGAATAGCCTGAGTAGCAGTTCACTTTATATTTTGTTACACATTATCGACCCTTCAGTTACACTGATTAAAACTCTCATTGATTATGCTGGTATAAAAATGGTAATATTCCAATATTCATGTATCTCTTCCTGATTTAGTATCCTTGGCCCTTGTGATCTCAAAAGTTCTCCCTAGCTGAATTGATTTCCTCTCAATTTTGAGATGGTGGAACACTTTTTAAGAACAGTATTGGGAACATTAAGAAAAATCTAAAGATCTGTGTACTTTTGCTTTAGAATCTTATATATGTAGCACAGCTGTCCTTTATTCTTTTTAATCAACTGTTTGGAAAAAATGTTAATATTTACTTTTTGTTAAAAGACATCGATTGGACTTTGGAGTAAAAATACAGTAACACTTACTATTGAAATTTTTTTCTGATGGGCATAGTGTCTTTAAAGGTTTTGTAATATTTTCATTGACTGCAGATCCAGTATGATACCATGTTCAGGGAATACTTTCTATGTAATCCCATGTTAAATGCTGCAAAACTCCCCACTGGGAAAGTAAAAATGGTGTTGCATAACAATATTAGATTCATATACAAGGTCAAGGAATTGAGATCTATGTTTGGTTTAGGTGAATACCAGGTAAAACACAGCAGTTAATGACACTTGAGAAGACCACCTGAACCAATTAGTAAACCTGGACTTTGCTGCTGGTCAGTTTGACTAGAAAAACACCTGACTTAATATGAGTCAAACTAAAATATACTTGGCTTTGTTTACACAGTGGCCCAGAGTTCTGTATTATTTGTACTATGAGATAAAGGGGTTTGTTTATCCCAAAGTACAACATCTCTGCCCTGGAAACTGGAAGAGCAATGATGTTGAAAAGCATATCTATTGTACAATTTGTTCTCAGTAACCTGGTTTCCTTTTGTTTAGCTTTAGGATATCAAGAAAAGACATTATCATCATAGATACAGCTTTACTGGTGGGAACTAGGGAACCTTGTCTTTCTTTTTGTATTACCTCTTGTGTCCTCTGACTTTTTTATGACTGGAGACATTGTTAGGTACCCATTTATACAAGAGATCTAAGTAATGCAGAAATTTGCCAATTTGCTGCTCAGCACATGTGCAAAGATTTGGCTTTGTCTGAACTTTGTTAAACACGTGAGCTGTCTACCTATGCTATTCAGTAGTTACTCATGCTTGTAGCATTTCTAATTCCTGTACCTTCCTTGGCTGCCTTGGATTTTCCAGGTGGAAATTATGCAAGACCTGGTCCAGTCTCTTATGGTCCTTGACACAGCCCTTCTCCCCTCATCTGCCATTCAGAGTCTGACTGCATTTGCCCCAAACATTGGCACAGACTGACTCTCAGCAGGAAGTGAGAATGATCCCTTTGGCTTTTCCAGGCTGTCTGTATCCCAAATGCACATTTACTCCTCAACCACTACCATCTTGTAGCATATGCTCTCTTTTTCTTCCTTGGAGTTTCTTGATGTGGTCACCCCCATACAGGCCTCCTGGGGCAAATAATGCAGCTGTTTGAATGATCTTTTGGACACATGGGAAATGTAAGAGTGTTAAGGACTGGTTTTAAATTTGGCAGATAAATCCAAGGCGTACCCACAAATGTCCCAGACCTATGCTTTGTCTCATGAGCTACAAAAATGAGTAGCTAACTAACAAGAAATACACATGAAAATCAATTTTCTTCCTTAAACTCTTGGTTGTTGCTTTTTCGTGTCAATGCCTACAAAACATAACAGGACCACATGAATTAATTGTGTATAAATATTATTTAGCTTCTATAGGAACAGATCATGTGAATCAACAAGGAGTGGTAGATCAAAGATTCATCTCTTTTGCACCATTCTCACAATCCCTGGAGGTTGAAAGAGTTCACTGAAGCACAGGTAATTTAGTGTAGTGAGTCTCCTTCAGCTTTGTCAAGGACTTAATCTCTGGTTGGCCTCGGGCAAAGGGATTGCCCCAGAAGTATAAAACTAAGTTAAGATGGAGTGTAACCAATGTCTTGCATTCCCCATATTAATTCTTCTGGAGCAATATTCAAATGCTAAAAAGTGAACTGCATGATATATTATACAGAAGTACTCTTACAGAGCTCTGTGTAACAATAAGATTCAGGCTGTGACAAAAAATTTACTGTGTATATCACCCCTGAATACTTAAAAGTTTCCCTAAAATACATATTAGTAGCTAGGTTTTTCAGCTTAAGAATTGCTAAAGGAACTTAAGGGTCTCTTTCCATGGTTTACTAAAAAACATCCTATAAATAGATTTTCATACTGCAAACCCCTCTGTCAATTAATTCTTCCAATTAAATTTCAATAAAACATTTGCATTTGTGTCTTTTTCATGGGAATTATGCACAGTAATTTCATGGACTATAATAGTCCTCACCCTACCCTGGAATCAAAGTTGTGTCCTTTTTCTTCCCTGTGTTTACTGGAAGCTTTTGATTCCATCAATCACACCAAGGGAATGTCAACTTTGAACAGGCACTGCTGGGTTACCACGAGTATTATTTTGGCATGTTTGGAGTAGTCACAGACAGAGCTCACCGATAGTTATTCTGGTCAACTTTTTTTCGTCTCATAGCTCTTCAAGGTTCCATCTTCAGTCCTTATTAGTCTTTTGTTGTTTTTTTTAAATGCTGGTATCTAGGTTACAGTAGCCTTTTAAAATATTAGATGTACCATGCAGATGACAAGACTTCCCCTCTAAGCTGTGCTTTCCAAAGTTGGTTTGGTTCTTGCAGTTTCTGAGCTGCCCTGAAGACTTATTTCTGGATTCATTCCAAAAAAAGCACAATATTTTGCTTTTGTGAAATTTTTTTTTTTACAAAATATAATCTCTGTGTGTGGAACCCAGTATCATGCTGGACTAGCTCTTTCTTCACAGTCCCTTTGAGGTTAATTTTTCCATTTCCTGTCACTACAGATTGCACTCTTGGAGGCAGCTTTAAATCAGTAATGTCTTTGATGTTTTTCTTTTACCGTGCCAGGAACATTCCCAGAGTGACACTGATGCTCTCCCAGGCTGTCCAAATGTGTATTCATGGCAGACTTCTGCTAAGCTGCTGTAACACTTCCACGCTCTGTTTGCTAGCTTGCCAGATGTGAATAAGCTCCAGTTAATTGAAAATACCAGATTTTGAATAGGTTGCAGTTAATTCAAAATAGTATGGCTGACACCGAAATATTATGTGGCTAAATTTTAACCATTGCAGTGAAAATGAAAGGACAGAAACCTTTGTCAGATATTTTGAACTTTTTCTTTCCGGCCTTCCAGTGCCCTTAAACAAAACTGTTCAGAGACTCTTTCCTAAGCGAGCTGAATGCGTCTGACATAAATGGAGGTCAGGTAGACTAAATGGACTAGTTGTTTTTAAATGACAGCTGAAAATGAGGTGCTAACATCCCGAATTGTTTTCTGTCACTGGTGTGGAGTTGCATACCTACAAATGGGAGGAATTAACTTTCTCTCTGTCACTATAAGAGCTTATTTGCACTTGTCTGTGCCCTCCAGCATGTTAAGTTGAAATTTAGACTTTTTGTATATTGGTACTTCTGTGGCTATGGCAAAAACAATTTAGAAAAAAGATTTTGAAGTTGAGTGAGGCTGTTTGTAAAACCAGGTGTTAATATGCATACTACTGTATCTCGAGTAAAAGCTTTCTGTGTCTAGGGTTTTGAATAGTCATTATTCATTAGAATTTCTCTATGTGTTAAAGCCACAGCGATTTCTGCCTTTCATGATGTTACTTGAATTAATAAAATAGCTATAAATATTCAGGAAAGGACCTTGTGAAGAACATGGGAAAGCCTGTGCTTTTCAGTATAACTGGATGAATCTATTAATATCATATGATTTAGATAAAAACCCGGGGTTATCTATCTGATAGCAAAGATGCTCCAAGAAGGAGGATGTGTGCTAAGGTAATACAAGTAGCTGAAAAGGGCAGGCAGAATAACTGAAGCTGCTAGACCAACCAGGCTGACTGACAACAGTCCTAGACAGCAGGGTGAACATCAGACTGCTGATATGTGATTTAATTATTTACAATTCAAAAGATGTGAATATGAGTCAACCAGCTTTTATGGTTTGTGGATCTGTTTTCATTCTTCTGATAAGTTTGGTTCATTAAAGCAATTGTTTACATACCATAGAAACTCCTGTCATAAAGCACTGAACTGCATATTATTGTGATTAAAGTTAACACTATCTGATATTGATTAAGTGTAAATTAAATGGATTTAGACACTTGATAGCTGGTAATATCAAAGTCGTGTCATGGAAGATTTATCATGGAATGGAAGTATTTCAAATGGGATTTTCCAGAGATCATTACAGGTCAATAGAACTGAGAAGCCAAGTCAGGCAACCTGGGTGCCTAAAGCTGGTAGAATCCTAGCAAAAGTTGACCTTAGATGTCAGGGTTCCTACCTGTAGAGTCTTGCATGAGAAAATGCATAGTCTTGGGATGCAGCGCTGCTCATGTGCCACACAATCTTCTTCCTTGGAATGCTGGTTTGTCTGAGGTGAATGACATGCTGACTTTGCTTCTGGCCCCTGAGTCAGTATCCCTTCCCGGCTGGTGCTCCACACTGATGTCTCTCATTGCCCAGTTCTCCTGCAAGTGTGGTTACAGATTGGTAGAGTGGGCCACAAGTAAGACTGAGTCTTGCTGTTGGCTTCAGAATTATTTGTATGAGCAGAGTATGAAAGTAGCATTTCAAGGTCTTAGGTCTTCACTCTTCGTTGTAATTTATTTACTGACACTAAGCTTAAAGAAAAGCAAGAGAACACAAAAGTTTCATTTGATGTAAAATTCGTTATGGGAAACTAAATCTACAGACATTGCAGTAGGTGCACTAATGGAGTGGGAGAAAAAAGACTCTCGAGCTGAAAGCTGGTACTTATTTTTCAGGATTAGTACGAGTTATGGATGAGATTTTATAAAAGTAACATATTTGGGATTGTCAGGGTCTATAACCCTAATATAATTTTGTGTGTGTATATCCATAATTATGTGTGTATTTATCTGTTCTCTCTCTGTCTGGTATCAAATTTTACAAAGAACAGAAGGAATTTCATAGACTTCTGGCCAATTACTGCTTTGTGCCATCATTTACTTTAGGATAAATCCATACAGCTATCAAAAGAAGAGGACACAGTCCTTGTTTCCACTACAAAATTTTTGTTGGCACCAGTACATGTACTGCTCGAGGGGGAGTGCAAGTCAAGGAACAGTCCTTTCTAAAGGAAATTCATGTAGGAAAGTTGTATTCCAGGTCAAAGGGTTCCCTGACTCATCCTGTTGCAAAGCCATCTGGTTCCAGGTTCCCTGACTCATCCTGTTGCAAAGCCATCTGGTTCCAGGTAAGCACACAAGAGGCACTGCCTCTTTGTGGCAGTGCTGCAGACTTGTGTTGGATCAGGGCCTTGAAAAACCTCAGCAGCTATTTGGATTTGGATTTGCAATTCTCTTTGTCACTGTCATGATTTGCTGCTGCTCTCCTTCCTTATATATGGGATTTCCAATCCCGTGGTTTACTTACTCATATTATCCTTGTTTTGCACACCTGTTCCTCTTGAGGCTGATAGTTTTATTTCCCCGGAGAAAAGTAGCTTCCAAGGGATCAAGGCTGTTGTAGACATTGTTAAGGATGGCATAAAAGTTTTGCAGAGAGAGTTGGAGTGGTTCGTCATCTGGTTTAAGACATGATTGAAATATTCCAGAATAATAGAAAGAGAGATTAAAACAGGAAAGGATCATCTATTTTTCTTTCAAACCAGTTATACACTTCCAGGTTCTCCTTGTTACATCTGGAAAATCACTTAGTCAGAAGGCCGAGTAAAAAATGGATGGTTTGATTCCCCAGAGCAAATGTAGTCCAAGTGAATTACTATATGGTACAAAGCATGAAGATATCAGATGAAAACTCCCATCCCAAAACCATGTGAAACAAATACCAACTTAGCTTAAATACACATTTCAAGAATGTCCATGGGGAAAACCTGGCTAGCACTGCAACTTACTTCTCCTTATGGACAGGAAGGTTTACAGTTCACATTTGCTGAAAAGTTTAATCCAGAATTACTAAGACCCATTCATGGTGTTCTGTATGACAGGAACAACTTGCAATAATGCTTTGCATGAGTAACAATGAAAATATGGAGACAGGCAAAATCAGAGTGACGTTTACAAGCCCAGAGGCTGGCAGCAATGACTGAAAATGACAGTGAGAGCCACTGTGAAGAGAGCCATCTAGTCTGCTGAGAATTGGATGTTGTTGAAAGGCCAGGGATGTTTGTCTTAGCAACTCTAAGATTCATTAGAAGTATGTAAAGAGAGTGAGCTCTCCTGAAAAACAAAACAAAACATTTAATAGCTAGATACCAGTTTTCCTTTCCACAATGTGGTATTGAACATTCTCTTTTCCTTTTTGGAATAAAATATTGATCCACCTGAAGCACTTCAAAAATCCTTGAATAATTGCCTCATGGAGACACAAGGGATGCCAATGTCAGGTGCAGAATTTGTTTTTAATGTGTGGTGGCAGCATGAAGGACCCAGGTCCCCCAGCTGTGAGAACCAGTAAAGGGAAGGGCAATAACTGTGGAAGAGGAGCAGGACTTCATATCATCCAGTCCCTCTCCGAGCTGCTACCTGTGGCTTCACCTGTGACCTTCAGATTCTAGGTTATCTTCTGCTGCCCCACCACCTGTAACCACACTGGCATACTCCCAGAGAAGCCAAACATCATTCTGGCCATGATTGACAAGGGCACACCTTTCTGGGGCAACCAGGGAGGTGGAAAATAAACAGATCTGAGGGACAGTGTTACTGCTGCCACAGGTGGTGAAAAATAAACACAGCTGAGCCCTAGAGAATGGTCCTTTCTTCAGCCACTTGCAACATCGAAAGGGGTGGAGTAAATTTAAATCTAAAAATCTGATTTCTCCTTCCTGGTCTAAACAGGTGAGATAAGCAGAAAATGAAGCTAGGAAAAGAAGAGAAGGATGAGAAAAAATGAGGAAAGAGAAGGTTGATTGCAGTGGAAAGCAAGTGTAAATAAATGGCTGTTTCTGGCCTCCCCAAGCATGCTTTCCACCAAGGTGTAAATTCCAATAACAGATGTGCAGTCTGTGAAGTAATTTAGGGGAGAAAGTAAAGTACTATCAAGTGGACATTTAGGAAGTACTACCATTAACAAGTTTAAAGACCTCTAACTAGCTCTACCTGATGGGCAACTGGGGGAGCAGCATGTTTCTGGATTTGTACCCCATAGACACCAGTGACTCTCTTTGCAGGCAGCATGAGACTGTTTGGGGCACTTTAGTCTGAGATGGTGTCAGCTCTGCTTTATGAGATTTCATTCTTGGACTTGAGGATGACAGGACAGTGGGCAAAGAGATGGAGAGAAGGTAAAACAGCACTTTGGTGATGGAAACTTCTTTGAGGCATCTAAAATGATAGTGATCTATTGCTATGCTGCCTAATGCACAGCATGTTGAAAAGACTCTTGTTTCTCATGATAAAAAGCGATATTTCTCCTCCTGTGACTTGGCATAGGTGGCGTTTTTCTCTTGTTCATATATGACTTTCATGCCCCTATTGACAGTCTATGAGCATTGTATTTGTTCTTGTTTATGCAAAGAGGTCTTTCCAACTTTCAGATTAAAATTAATTTCACAGTAGTTGCAATATATTTTTTATCATCTAGTCCTGCAGTCTTTCCATAAAATCCAACCACAGCATGGAAATATGTATAGTACATTTATAAAATCTTCCATATGTAAAACGAATTAAGCTCTAATATTACACCCCAGGCTTTTGTGCTGGTAGGAGACCAGGATTCTTGCAGTTGCACTCTATGGGAATGTGGATGCTTTTTGAATGGTTCATATAGGATGATGTATTATCTACCTGATGTATGTTTAAAGTGTGACCGGTGAAGTACCAGGGCAATAAAAAACATGATACTTCAAAGGGTGGGCTGGCAACATTATGTACTGAAGTCACAGTGATGACAGCTTTCCCTGTGAGCTGTTTCAGCAAGAATAATGGGTTAAGCTGGGTATAGATATGAAGTCGTTATGAAATTACCAACTCACCATGGATTGCAGAATCCACCAAAAAAGCCTGATAACTGGGAAGCTCAGCTTGCTGTTCCTTGCTGCACACTTTGCACACCTAAGCTACCTTGGTTAAAGGTAGATATCCCTAAGGGAGGACATCTGCTTCATATGTACCAAATGCGTCATCCCACAGAACTGAAAACTGGGCTACAAAGACCAACCATGAGAATGAAACTGTAGTTCTCAGATTGCAGTAACTGGTGCCAAGCGCTGTTTCATCTCTCAGCTCACTATAATGAGGTCTGTGATTATTGATCTGTAATTCTAAAATACAGAAATTATGCTTCTGCATTTGCACATCACTCAAAACACTCTGTCTTGTTTCTGCTGTGAACAGGTATAATTTGCATGTTAGTAACTAAATGATTCCTATAGATTTTTTCCTCTAAGGAACTGGCTTTAAAAGTGTTCAGACTCTGAGAGCAAGAAGTTTTTAGAAACAGCTGATGCTTCCCTTCTCTACTTCCACCACTCAATAAGTTGCTTCGTTACTGCCACATAAGAGGTCCAAATATTTTCTTATTTTTGAAGAAATTGTAAAGAAAATTTACCCCTCTCTTCCCCGGTATATTTTATGCCAAAAAAAAAAAAAAAAAAAAAAGAAAGGAATGCATTTTCATGGATATAAAGTTCGTGTCCTGCCTCCCTTTTATGTTCCATTTTTCGATTTTTCTCCTAGTGTATTATCTACTCACATCCCTACCCATTAGGCTCTGCATTTAATAACACAACTTATGCTAAAAGGACAATACATTTAGGAAATGCAACTTTGTAATCAAAAGGCAGTAGCTGTTTGTACACTGGTCTGATGTTGTTAAATTATGGAATCTTTGCCCCTTTTTCTTCCAATCAATTAGCCTTTTTTAACAGAGGTCAGAAAGACATGCTTGGGCTCAGTGTTCAGTCTGAGACTGTGGAAGCTGTCTCTCTTCTCTTTCTGGCTCACAGCAGAGTACAATCTTTATTATTGCAAAAAAAAATCCAAGTAAATTGACAATATCCTTTTTCCTTGTTTTTATGAGAATTTCTGTATGATAAACTTAGAAGACACATTATAAAATTTTAAGTCATTTTGCAAAGAACTCAATACAGCTGAAATAATTGAGTAATAATGCTTTATTTGTGCATGCATATTTGAACATAGCTCCAGTGTAAGACAGGAACAATCTGATACTCAGATGAACTTTCTTTTTCCATATGAAAATGGGGGGGGAAAGTACAGTTTTATCATAATGTAAAAATATAATGAACATTGTTTTGTATGTCTCAGTCTTAGGGAAATCTTACCCATATTTAGGATAGCCTGGCTATGAATTTGGTAGAGAACTCAAATGTACAATTTCCATAATTTCCATAGGTTTGAGGTTCCCACATCCAACCCTCAGAGAAATTAATGTCTTATCATGTAGGAGATGCACACTGCAGCCGAGGCCAGGCTGTGCATGAGCTTAGCCATACAGTGCCAGCTCCCACAGAGTCCCATGTCTGTTCAGCTCAGCACTGCTCTTCCAGCTGCCCTGCTCAATGCTGGACACCCCAAGGGGCAGCAAATTTGTGCTGCTGCTTGCCAACAGATTCCTTTTCAGAGAGGTGTGCGATGGGCATAACATGGATACAGACTTGACAGGTCTATATTCCCAGTGGTTGGTTTTTAATTTTGATAGAAGAGTCTATCTGGAGTCTGGCACACACTTCCCTTTTCTTTTTTTTCCCCCAGTGGAAACCATTTTTTTCCTGAGTAATATACAGGTTTTCATTTGCAATGAAGAAATAAAAAAGTCCTCAAGCTACCTCTAGTTGCTTCCAGCACCAAGTCTGAGTGTCCCTTAGAATCTCACCATGTCAGACCTGTTATACCCTACAACCATATCAGATTTCTGTGGTTGCCATGTCTCACAGATGGGTTTTACATTATGTTCAGTTGGCCATGGGCTAAGGTTCATTGCAGATACACTGGGAAATGAAGGTTCCATCATAAAGGGACTAAGGAGAGAGGACCCCAGTTACTCAGAGAAACAGCTGGAAAACCAGTCAATCCCCATAGTGGGGATATCTGTACCACTCATCCTAGGCAGGTGTTCCTGGCACAAACAAACCTGCTGCTACAACTGGCAGGTGGCTGTAATAACTATTGGCAGAGAAACCAGGTGGTGAATGGCCGTTGGATCTGCATCTCTCCTTGCTCCTCAGCATCCATGCTGGTGTGCTGTGTTCTAGACTGATAGGTTTTGCACTTTCACTGGCTACAGAAAAATAAAGTTTCTGCTCCTGTATGTTTTTCAATTATCTTTTGGTATTTGCCTTTTAGGACCTGTCATCTGGTACAGGAAATTGTTGTATATGTTAAAAATGTAAAGGGAATAAGGCAGCAAACCCAGCAAATGCTTTTTTGCATTTTCAGTGTTCTCTGTGCTTTGCTGGATCTGTCAGTCTCTACAGCAGGAAACATTGCTGTAACTCAGGAAGGGTTTCAATTATC
This sequence comes from Pithys albifrons albifrons, assembly GCF_047495875.1. Classification (NCBI taxonomy): domain Eukaryota; kingdom Metazoa; phylum Chordata; class Aves; order Passeriformes; family Thamnophilidae; genus Pithys; species Pithys albifrons. The sequence continues at coordinate 12,095,223 of NC_092458.1, forward strand.
TTCTTGTTTGCTGAAAATAGAAGAAACCTCAAGCTGACATGTTTCTGAAGAAGAATTCCAAGGGATACATACTTCATACCACAGAAACAAGAAAGAATAAGAAAAAAAAATCCTAACTAGCTCCAAAGCCTTCACTGGCCAAAACAACATTAGATTTGTTGTCTATTTATTAACATCTTACTATCAGCCATAGCTTAAAACCCTGGCATCATGCATGCTGGGGCACCTTAATGTCATGCTAATGAATTGGCCTGTCACATGTATCTCATATTTCAGGGGTCTAAAACGTGTATCAGGTATTTCATACTTCAGGGGCCTAAAAACAAAAACAAAAAAAGATCAGAAACACAGTTTGTAAATATGTGCACAACCTACTGCAGAAACACAGGGACCTCAGGAAATTGTGCACCTTGGATGGTCACAGAGAGGTCACAGTTTACCACCTGAATGGTTTCCCCTGGATTTTAGCAGAAGTACATCTTACAAGCTGTCTTCTTTGCATGAGTAACTATAGAACAATATGTTAACACTTCCTTTCTTGCATGTTATCACCACTGTTCTCTGAAAGCAGAGAAAGTTCTGCCTTCTCCCAGACTTCCTGAAGGCACTGTCCAGGAATAAATCTTGAGCCCAAATGGTCCTTGAGCCTAACAGTCTGTTACTTCCATACCTTGGAAGCAAGTATGACAAGATGGGTTGGGCCAAGCAACCGTTTAATATGTACATAACCCTTTGTAAATAAGATTAATATTGGGAAGGGTTTTCAAGTTATTCCAAACAACTTTCAAAAAAAGTCATCATGAAGTCTGTTGCTCTGGTGCAAAGTTCCCCCATTGCTGCTGTTAATCATACGATGTAAACAGGAAAAAAGTGCCAGTCTGATAATTTGTTTCATTTTAGAGGTGTTTTTCACACTGTACAGAAAGCCATAATGTATCGTATATGTGCCAGCTGAACCCTGCAGAGGTGAAGCAAATGTCCAGCAGTGTCATGTCCTTTCCAAACATTTAGTAACCTGTCAACAAACAAACAGCTGGGGTCACCCCATCTCCCACCCAGAGGTGATGGGTGCTTGTTCCTGTTGCTGGCAAAACAGAAATATGTTGTAGATATATAAAAAGCATGAGGAGCTGCTTTTCCATTTTGTATCAGTAGGAAGCTTAAGCCTATATACATACCCTCACCCATGCAGATGAAGAGCAGCTCCAGCTGCTGATGGAGGACACCATTAGTTGGTAAAACCATTTGGACAGTTGTACTGCAGCTGCTCAGGAGTAAGCAGGGCATTGGGTCAGCTAGATAATGCTCAACTCTTTGTACTGGGAAAACAACTGAAGAGGAGAAGGGCATTGGGAACTCCTTTTTAGAAGTGTAGGAGACCTGGGAGGCAGCATAGTAAAGGTGCAAAGTTTTCCTGTGCTCCGACCATGGACTAAATCATGATTTTTTGAATAATTCTGACAAAAGACCACGTTTTCAAATGTTGATAAGTGACTCTCCTGCTAATTTTTGCTGTTCAGAAGTCTGCTGTGGATTTTGTTGGACATGGCCATTACATACAGTTGCTCAAGTGTACTGGGCTGACCCTGGCAAAATGCCAGGTACTCTCTAAAGCCGCTCTCTCACTCCCCTCTGCAAATGGACAGAGGAGATGAAATACAAAGGATTCACGAGTTGAGATAATAGCTAGGAGAAGTCACTTACTGATATCCATCACAGGCAGAGGGGGGATATTAATTAAATTTGTTACTAACAGGATCAGAGCAGAAGAGTGAGACGTAAAACAATCTTAAAATCAGCTTCCCCACCCCACCTTCCTTCCAAGTTCTACCTTTTCCTCCCACCAGTGGCTCAGGGAGACAGGGAATGTGGGTTAAGGGCAGTTACTGTTTCTGCCACTGTCGTGGGAGGCAGTCCTTCAAAAACCTCTCCAGTGTGAGCCCATCCCTCAGGCAACAGTTCTTCACAAACTGCTGCTATGTGAGTCACCCTTCCATGTATACAGTCCATCAGGAACAGACTGCTCCAGCGTGGGTCTCCCACAGGGACAGAAGTCCTACCAGGAAAACCTGCTCCAGCGTGGGCTCCTCTCCCCATGGGTCAGCAGGTCCCTGCCAGGACTCTGCTCCAGCATGGGCCTCCCACAAGGTTGTAGCCTCCTTTGGGCATGCACCTGCTCTGGCATGAGCTCCTCCATGGGCTGCAGGAGGATCTCTGCACCCCAGTGGTCCTCCATGGTCTGCATCACAGGCTGGAGGGGAGCCTCATTTCTGGAGCACCTCCTCCCCCTCTTTCTCCACTGATCTTGGTGTCTACATTGTCATTCACGTGTTCTCACTCTGCTCTTCTCTGGCTGCAATGTTCCTCTGCCCAAAACCTTTTTTTTCCCTTCTTAAATATGTTACCACAGAGGCATTAGTATCATTCCTGATTAGCTCAGCCTTGGCCAGTGGCAGGTCCATCCTGGCTGGCACTGGCTCTGCAGGACATGGGGGAAGCTTCTGGCACCTTCTCACAGAAGCACCCCTGTAGCCCCACTGCCCCCAAAACCTGGCCACAGAAACTCAGTACATCAAGTAAAGAAGTGGAAGGTGATTAGGATGATCGAAGATTTAAGGCAAATGTCACACATGGAGTAGATTTAAGTGAACTGGAACTTCACTTGAGATCACTGTTAATATTGCAAACCTTATGAAATAATTATAAGTAGTAGTGCTCAATAAACAGAAACAGCTAAAGCTTTGACTTCCTGTTAAATCATGTTTCTGATATCACATTATCAGGACACATTACACTTGGGCTATTCATGCACCAGGAAAGCACATAATTTCTTCATTATTGAATGACCTCCAAGAGTAGTGTTTCATATATAAATCTACCGTTGTAGGTACTGATTTAGCATGCTTCTGCTAAGCCTATGACATGATAGGGTCATGGTATCCTCTATTGCTATCCTTCCTATTTCAGACTTCCAAAGCCATATAAATGAAGAATGAGGGCAAATGTTTTTTTCCTTTTTTCGAGTGCAAGTCACCTTCAAGCACCTGCCTTCCAAATAGGAGGAGACAGGCCATTGAAACATGGCTTTTTAAAGAAGGGTAAGTTTTTCTCATTTTCATTTTATAATGCATTAACTGAAGTACATTTAACTACTTCAACAGCCGAATTAATTACTTTATGCAAAAATGAAATCAGCATGCAAAAGTAAATTCTGATGTTTCTTTTTGGAATGTATGTTTCCTGTTAGCTTTTTTTAATCAGGTTTGATGCCAAAGGATGAAGAAATCTTATACTCTGACATAGAAAGGTGAAAGAAATAGGGTTTTTTTCAGGGAATGAAATTTGTCTTCCTTTTTTGGCCTTGCTCACACAGGTTTCCAAGCATTTTCAGTTATTCTGGCACCTCTGGGCTATAAAAAACACATACTCCTTTAAAACTCTCCCATTTTTCCCAATCTGTGAGTTCCCAAAGTAAACAAAATCATTTTTTTTCTACTGTAAAGGCTTTCATTCTAACATGGTTTTAAACTCAAAACTCCCTTGTTGAAAACAAAATGGTACTACCTTCAATTTTTTGAGATAGATGGTAGCCTTTCCAAATCTATGAAAAAAATGTACTGCAGCATTTTTCATAATGGTCTGAACAATTTTGTCCACTTCTTCCTTCAATTACACCCTCAATATTACTGGGAGAGAGAGTAATAAGAGGTGCTCAAGCAATAGAGGAAATAGGAAAGAAATAAAAGTAGATGTTGTTGCCAGAATAATGGAACCCCAAGGACAGTGACTACATTTTCCTACCTATAGATCAGCTCACAGACTAAGAGTTTCTTAATAGTTAGATTTAATTAAACTTTTTTTCCTGCATCTGCCTTTAACTGAGCATTTATTTTCACCTCTGCAATTAACATGGATTGGGCCAATGTGTTTGTGCAAGATTCTGTAGACATTTTAGCTGAGAAATTACTTTAATTTTTCTTGCAGTTCTAATTCCTTTTAGAATCAGTCCAACTATGGAGCTGAAATAACAGTCACAAACCTGCTGGTTTTCTATTTCTTAGAGAAGAGTGCAGTGTGGTTCAGGAGGAACTTGAAAAAGACAAGAAAAAAAATTCTAGCTTTTTGCTTTTCTCTATTAAAATGAGTCAGGAGGGTCATAGGTTTTCTATGTAATTGAAAAATATGCAAAAAGCTAAAAAGTCAGATAACCAGCCAGCCTTTATCCACCAAATATTTATAAATATGATTATACTTAGTTAAAAGAAAAAATAGCTAAATTTTTGTCATTGCTCATAATGGCTTCTGCTGGCAGTGGAGATCACTGGTTACAGGTTATTTGGTTCTATTCCTTCAGTGTCAAATCTGCTACTTTCCTACCATCAGACAACTTGCAGTAGTTGGTAAGGTAATGCCAATTTTACAGAAAAATAAATATCTGAATGTGAGAATCAGCTGACAAAGTGTCTGAGCCAACGATCAATATTCACTTTACAGTCCCTGGAGAAAAATAGGCACTTACAGGGCATAATTCCTAAAGCAGATGCCTAAAATAGCTCGGCTAAACTGAGTCCTGGAAGCTCTGATTTTGAACTGAGCAACAACCTATAGTTCAGAAGTGAAGGCAGCTCTATTATGGATCTGAGAAGATGCTTCCTAGCATAGGAGTCTGATTTACAGAAGATGCTGTGATAGGGCAAGGTGGTTTCCATGTGCACAGAGTTGACTGCTTTTCTACTACATGCAATGCACAATTCTGACTTGAGTTTAAGCTTAATTCTTCCCCACCTCAGCATACTACACCAGGTGCTACATGCTGCTTGAGAGAGCAAGCAGCTTGGCAAGGCAATGGTTTCTCTTTGCTTTGGGCTTGTCACTGGCTGTGTGGAAGGGTCAAAACAGCAGAATAATGGTGGAGTGGCCTGGTATGATAAAGTCTTGCCATTTTCTCTCCTGTGAATCTCCTGAAGGTACTACTTAGCCATATTTAAAAGCTACATCAGAAGAGAGTTTGTGGGTAAATGTAACAAAACCTTTGGGAAGAAGGTTCCAGTTTCAGGAGGTCCAGATGCCACTCAGCAGCAAGCCTTGGGTACAGGGGGCAATGGAAAAATGGAGGAGACCCATTTCCTCTAGAGTAGATGAAAATTTCCCTCTGTTATCTCCCATCTGCTTGTCTTCAGCTAGAATATTTTGGATACTGTTAAAATAATATTCATACAGTTAGGGAGGGTAACCATTTGAGTATTCTGTATTATATGTATATAATAATACAAATTAGGTTGAACTGAATTCAGAGTGCCTACTTACATAGTTAGGAAATTTTAAAATGCTTAAGACTTTGCAGAACTGGATCTTTCCTGCTGTCGCAAGCCAAATACTGTAAGGGAATTTTTGTATGTGAAGTCCTAAACAAAGACTCCAATGTGTAGGCTGAAAGAAGTTATCCACTCTAGTCTTTTATATATTTTACAGGTTTATCTACTACACTATTTTGAGTATACTATCTAATCTCCCTCTAAGTATTTCCTCTTCTGATATCCCAGAGGTTTCTCTTGGCAGACTGCTCCATTGATGAATAACTCTTATTTGGAGGTTTGTCCTCACATGTAATCTAAATTTGTTGTGTTTTACATGGACATTCTCCATGGTCAACCATGATCAAGTCTCTCTCTTTCATCTTGTTTCTCTCAAAAACTTCTTAAAAGTTCCATATTTTGTTTAAACTAGATGTCCTTTCCATCTTGTTCCTTATATCTTGCAGCTTTCTTAATGTTCTTCATCTTTGCTGCTCTCTCATCTTCACAGTGAGAAGGTCAAAGGATATCCTAAGTGAGGACTAAGCTGTCATGTGGATACATGATTTATTACCTCTCTTTAGTACAGTTCTTTGAAAATGTGTTCTTTATATACCAGTGCTTATGTCTGATTTTCATTTGTATAGACACAAAGTCTAAAAATGCATTTTAACTAGTTATTTTCAGTAAGTTTTGGAACAAAAATAATTAACTGTGTACTGTAAGTAGTAACTGGGACAGAATGCTTTTTATTAAAAACATTTGGTTTTGCAATATACACACATTTCTCCCTATGTGCTGTAGAATGGTCTCCTTCCCTTCCCTCGTCTGGGAACTCCATGACAAAACTTGCTGTTGAGCAGTCCTTCAGCTTTTCTACACAACAAAGACCTGAAATGAAATAATGTCACATTTTCCTTTAAATACTTCAAAATCCCATGTAAATTTTTGTCTGGCCTTTACTGTCTTGTCCTATGTTTTCATGGCTTTATGCACACAGTTAGGCTCCAAGAGCATTTTTGCCTCAATATGGACTATTTAAAAATAAAGATCAGACTATTCCACGTGTTCTACCTAGAAACAATGTTGAGTCACAATAATATGATTACTATACATTTTAATCAATATTTTCTTAGCCATGTAACTCATTTTCACATGCTCTTTGGCCAGCAGTCATAGCTCCTAAGTTAAGGAAGGTGACTGAAGTGCCTAAGCTATGTGTGTGGTCATCCCTCTGATCGTGAGGTGGCCTCTCAGGTGACCCACTTACCTAGGATCTGAGAAAGAGTAGTGTTGCTTTCCCAGAACTGCAGAAAAGCTTATGGTGGCTGGGGTCCAATTTTCAGTACTTCATCACTTTATAGTCAGGTAAAGTAGACTCACTGGGAAGAAACGCAGTTGACAAGCTGTGAGTCCTCCAAAAGTACTAGGGAAAGGGTGTCAACAAACCAGGAGTTTTATGCCGTCCTCACAGCAAACAAGGGAACATGCAGTCCTGCACTGCGTTTCCTGCCCAATCCTGCTCTGGACCACCTGTCTGAGCTCATCTAGGATTTTCTGGTTCAAATGCTGCCCTAGTTCAGCAAGCTGAGACCAGTTTATCACTGTGTGGGTGTGATCAAAGCTGTGTATTCTAAACCTTCTATTCATTTCTCATGAACTGTTAACAATGAACCATTTGCAGCAGCTGCCCAGGGCACAGCTGACCTCTCAGGATGTAAGCCTGTGAGATAGGAGCTGTGATAACTCCCCTCTGGGAAGTCGTTAGCACCTCCACACCCAGCCTGTGGGGGCATGTCTGCTTATGGGCCAGCAATGATTCCAAAATTATCCCATGACTCAGAGCTAGATCACCCATTGAGAAATTTCCCACTCTCGGGGAGGTACCAGGCATTCCCACCTGAACCTGAGGATGTATAATCTTGGGATGTGCGGACGTCTGGTACCATTTCTTGAATCCAGAGGAGGAGCAGAATCTTGACAGGACTGCGACTGTCATCTGCACCAACAGGTTTTTCTTTCCCTTCTTTTTAGTTTGGACTCAGGGAAATCATGGCAGGTTTAGCACAGGGACTAACGAACACCATTCTGTTTGCGCACTAGGGTGTGGGTTATACTTTTGGGGTTTGTGGGTTAAAACCAATTTCTCTTTGTATCATTGCATTTATGGTAATATTTTTAATAAATTGTAACTCTGACATATAATCTCTTTTGTGTTGAGTTTGTTTCTCCTGCCAGTGTACCTTCAAACCAATACAAATTCTTTCTTCCATCTTCTGCAGTATTACATGGGATGAAACATAAAATTTAATTGAACAATATCTCTTTCATTTACAGCATCATCCTTCTCCTGAATTTAACTAATCTGATAGTCGTATCAGTTCAAATATTCACGAACATTTCTACTAGCCCCATTATTACCAAAGTATGCTTAATATGGAAGGTGTTGCAGTTAAAGACATCTTGAGAGAACTTTAAAACAAAACTTCAAGCACAGCTGGTCAGCATTAAGCATCACAGTCCTTACAATCCCCGGTGTTGATGTTGACATGAAGATAATTTCTGCTGTCTGGGGTTCTATGGCATTAATAACTAAGTGTTTTCCAAATGTCCTTCTTAGTATAGGTATTCTGAGAGATTTTTCCCCTGGACCCTAAGGAGTTTCCACATTTCTGAAAGCCTGTTTAATCGTCTGGTTTATTTTCTGAATGCCATTTTAATCCATCTCTAATCTTCATTAATAACAATGCTATAATTAGTTCATTAACTTTTCCAGATAAAGTATTTAAACTCTTCAGGAACAAATAGCTTTTTGCTGGATTGTGTACTAATTGCTTCATCTAATACCACAGCCTTGAGTTTTAAATGTACTTAATGAAAACATAAAGCTGTTGTTTAGTGTAAGGATTTTACTGAAACCTGAAGAACACGTGATGCAAGGGTAAAGATAGTAACTTCTATTACACAGCTTTTAATGATGCATTTTGAAAGACTGATGAGGAAGAAAGCTCCATTTATTTCCCAAGTGTAAAAATAATACCCTTAGACATTGGCCTTTAACTTGTTTTGACATCTTTGTTCCTGTGTAAAGGTTAAGTAATGTGGTAAAATTTTATAAGTAATGCTTTATAAACGAAGTAATTTGCATTAAGGTTGTAAAATTGAACACCAGATGAGGAAACAATAAAAAGTAAGGGTTATATCATAAAGTTAACTGATCCATATAGCTAGTGTTCCCCAGATAAGGTATATGTTCAGCTGCCCACAGTATGTGCAATTTTGACTTACTGCTTCTGAATACCTTAACTTTTCAGTTTCTTCTTTTTTTTTAATATTTTCATTTTCAGCCTGAATGGTGAACAAAAGTAGCTTCTTACATTAATTTTTACTTTGCCTTTGCTGGAAGAAAAGAATAGCATATCAAACCCCTGGCCCTTTCATTAGCCCAGCATATGAAGTACAGTCTGTGTCTACATAGCCCTTGGTCCCAAGTTTGTTGCTAGTGCACCTGTTGACATGGTCATCTTGTATTTTTCCCTGAAGTGCCTGTGTGTATATAGTTATAGTCAGGGAATTGGCATCTGAGAGACAACAACTTCATCTGCTTCTCAGATGTGTAATTGCCATTTAGATACCTCCAGTGTATTTTAAGGTGAAGCCAAATGACTTCAGTGGGCCACTGCAGAAGATAATGCAGTATGACACTTTTTTACTTTTTCATGAAATTAGATGGAAGCATCCACTCTTAAAAGTACCCTTGGGGAGGGGGAGGCAAAAGCTCATACCTGATGAGTAGTAAAGAGCAATTTCCAAAACTACTCTGCTGTTAATCTCTGGACTGGACAGTTTCTTTCCCCAACGCCAGTGAGACAAGGGAAGAAAATAGGAAGAACAAAAGTAAGAAAACTCATGGGTCAAGATAAAGACAGTTTTATAGGTGTGGTGGGAAGACCAGCAAAGTATCAGAGCAACCACCCTCCAAGGCAGACCAATGCACAGCCGGTCTCCAAGTAATGGTTTCCTTGGAAGGTAATCCCCTTTTCTTACTCTATCTTTGTTTTTAATGCAAATTATTATTAAGTGGTATGAAACAGCCCTTTGGCCATTTTGAGTCAGCTGTACCTACTCATGGTGTCTACTCCCATTTTCTTGCCCACTCCCAGCCTACTCATTGTAGTGGGGTAGAGGGGGGAAAAAAGTCAGCCTTACACATTGAGGTGGTGCAAGCACTGTTCAGTAATAGCCAAACAAAAGTAGGTTATCAACAGTTTTAGCCACAAAGCTAAAACACAGCACCATACTGTCTGCTGAGAAGAAGGTTAAATCCACCCCAGTCAGACCCCCTCTGCTGGGTTTCTCCAGACAGCAGACGGCTTGGTCAGAGAAAGCTGTACTCAACACCAGGACATTTTGTTCAAAGGTGTTTCAGGTGTTAAACTGAAAGTCTGAGTGTTAATGCGTACCTGTGCGGACTGCCACAGTATTTTCCAATGCAATATTATCATTCTGTGTGTGTAAATTATTTTAGTTGTAGTTAAGAAATAACACTTGCAGGCTTGGACATGGTAATATTTAGGGGGTTAGGTTTTTAAGCTAACAGATCTTTTGACGTGAAAATAGAGATGCACTATGACATTGCATATCTTTGAATAGACTAGTATATGAAACAAAGGCTGTTAGAACTGAATCTCCCTTATTTGTCAGGTACTCACTGCTGACATTCTAGCTGAGCATGTTACATGATTTGAGGACTTGGGTAATGTAGCTGAGAGCAAACAATAAACTATTGAATGAATGATCTTGTTGCACCCCACAAAACAGAACATACATTGTGGAATGTCGATGATGCACATCTCTGAGGGAAACTGAAGATGTAAAGATGCAGATTTCAAGATGAGGTATGAAATCGTGCCTGTATCAAAGTGAAAGGAAGTGTTGCCATTGCATGGAAGAAATTAGAACTTCGAGAATGCATTAACAGCTTAATTCTGGGAAATGTGCTGCTATAGCACTGTGCAATGAAACTTGAGAGATCTCTGTTGCTTTATACTTATCTGGCTAAATTGAGCCAATTTATTTAGTCACTCAAGTGTAGACAACTTCAGTCTACAAAGAACTTTAGAAGCTAACCTTGTTATTGAATAAGAATTCGGTGAAGAGAGTCTGAATCTGCTGTGTTCCACCCTGAGGTTTTAATAGGAAAAGAAATCAAGGCAGATATTTAGAGACTCATGGCAAGATGAGAAACTAGCATTATTTGTTTTATATAGGAAATATATATTATGGAAATGTATGTATGGAAAATACATTTCTTGGTGTACTGCTCCTACCTATTCCATTCAATGAAAGTTCACCATGGAAATTTACATTAGGTTTCCATTTCTGGTAGAGCAACAAAAAGAGTGACAGGATTGTGTGTTTAAAAAATGGGCAGAAATGGGAGAAGGAAAATTCATCAGACTTTTCATAAGAGAAAATATTTCGTACAAACCATTTTTTGAGATGAAGCAAGTATAGCTATAAAGGTATGCAGCTGGAAGTAAAGAGAAATGCAGTAGTACACTGATCTATCACCAAGGTTCTACCTGGGACTGTGGTCCTTGGGTCTGCTGGACAAAGGTCATTTGGCTTACAAATAATCACTATCTAAACAGTAGGGGTTAAATTAACCTCAATAAACCTTTTGTATGAATTATGCACAGGAAACAAGCTAATGACACATTGAATGAGTATCAATTTAATGCTGAGTTTTTGCTGGGACAACTTGGAGCACCGTAGCAAAGAAAACAACACCGTCATAACTTGTGTTCATTTCTAGTGAATCTTTTAATTCCTAACTTTAAAGACAACGTATTTTAGAGGTCAGATCATGGCTTTTCCTATACACTCTGATGCTGAAGAGAAGCTCAAATCTATGAGACTTCTTCCTAGGGAGAAGGAGGGAACGGTTAAAGGGTAATTAGTGTTATCTTGGCATTACTTGCAGATATGTATGTGTGACAGGAAAGTAAATGAGAGTCACAAGTCCAGGTTACTCTCAGCTTCAAGAATTAACGGGATTGCTTGAGGATTATATAGAGTTTTCTTAAAAAATAAAGAATTCAGAAATAGAAAAGCTCTGACTATGATGTCTATTATGATGATTAACTGCAGCTGATGCTTTAGCAGACACATGGAGTGAAAACGTAGATAAATTTCATTTTGATTTATGTTTGAGGAATAAGTGATTATTTTATTACAACTGTTTTTTTAAGTAGATTCTCTCTTACAAAAGTGGAATACACAGGACCAGGGAAACTTTGTATGCTTGTGCCAGCAATCTAATGAAATCACAGCTTGGGGGCCAGAAACTAAAGCATAAGATTTCATGCCTGGATATAAGAGCCTAAATCCTGTGACTGATTCACAATATGATGTTTGGGTAAAGGATGGAGGTAAACAGGGTATGTCAGGTGTACAATATGAGAGCTATCTGAGTTTTCTGCTTGAAACTAGGGTAAGTAAAGTGTGTGTGTGGGCACTGAAGAAGCGATAGGAAAATCCTTAATTGAAGGAATGATTTGAGATAAATGATTGTGATGTTTATCATGGGATCTGGGCTGACTAACAGAAAAAGTGCTAGCCTAAGGGCAGTGTCAGCCATACTTGAAGTAACATCTACTTTAGCCTAATAACCCTTTTAAAATTCCTTTGTTGTTAGAGTTTTGGGAATCTGATGAATTTTAGTTGGCTTGATTGACGTGAAAAAACTGATGCTCATTCAGGAACTGGTCATGAGTTCACTAGTGGTAAGGGCTGAGTAGTTCAGTGCAAATGCTTTGTCAGAGGACCATGAACTTTGCAAGGCCAAGATCATCTTCTTATGCAGTGAAGCCACAAGTGAATTATGTGTCTCAAAAGAGTCCCATGAAAATCATTACACCAAGCCCCTGGCCACATATTCCTGATTCCCTATATACTGTACAGAGAGAGTATTTTACATGTATTTATTGAGTGTCGTACAACTTTTATTGGTATTGTTTTTCATTTTTCTCAACTTCTAATCCAAGCTCCTTCAGTATCATGAGGCAGAATGTTTATGCCTCAGGGGAAGAGGAAAATTATAACTAAAGAAATATTGAAACCATAAGGAATGGTCATTAGGAATAGCTTTGCTGTGCAGTATATTATTTGATGATCTTCAAGTCATATATTAGATGGGGATAAGAAATTATGTAGTCCACTGGATAATGATAGTTCCCAGCTTTTGGGTGTTACACTGCTGTTTCTAACACTCCATAGGTCACCAGGAAGCCACATTTTTATCTCTTGTCCATTTTGACTTACAGCAAATAAATCTGGGAGACAGAATGAAAAAAATCATATATTTTAGAGCTCATTGTACTTGTTTTTAAACATCACCCTCTCATAATGTCATCAAACCTTTGAACTTTTCTCATTTTCATTAATATTTTTCTTTTGGTTTCCTCCATCGTTTGTTTTATTACTTTATTTTTTTCCCTCATGCTTTTTGCTGCCTAAAACCTCCTGCATATCAGCAGGGTTTTGGCTTGTAGAAGGGCCATAATTAACAGGTGAATCTTGTCTGAATATAATAAAGTGACATTTATTATATGATTTTCCCTGTAATTAATTAATTGGCTGCTGAAGTTCTTTGAGACAAGCAAATTGTGTTTGCAGAAAAGTTTTAGTGAGTAGGCAAGGTGATTAAAAAAATACGTCTTATGTCACTGCTCTGCAGAGTACAATACATATTTGTTCTTGATACTTCCTCTATCACTCTATTTCCTTATTTAGGGCGTGTCTGTTAATGCATTGCAATCACACCTCTCTGACAAAGACAGATCTGTCACCAAAAGCTTACCAATTACATTGTATAGAAAAGGAACTGGAAAAGAGTAAAACATGCCCTTCTTACACTGCATCTTTCCATTAATATCAGTAATGCCATCCTCACTTTCTAACATTTTCACGTAACACTTGATATATGGTAGTCTTTATATGAAACCTCTGCTAGGGTTGGAATTATTATAAGGCTATCAGAATGTGTATGCACACCTTTGTCACCTTATAGTACATGCACATACTTTTCCCACCTCCACTTTTCTTGGAGTAAAATGTAGGGTGAGTGTTCTATAAAAATGTGAAGTGTTTAATGTAATGTTAACATAGTGCTCAGAATTGTTATAGCCTTAAGTAATGGAATAGCTTCATAAGTGCTAAACTGTTGTAAGGAAACTGTTCTCCCATCTGAAGACCCTTCACAGCACTGTGCTTGCAAACTTCAGGCACTCGAACCAATTTGGTAGCTGTGGAGTTAACTTAGTTAAGCTTACTGCCAGTTAGCCTCTCACCAGGAATGCAATTTGTGTTTACCTATATAAGGAAACCTGTTCCACCTAAAGGAGCTCGGGAGGGCTGCGGCTGACAGAGAGGGGTGAGGGCGAGCCCACACGGCGGCGGGTGGGGAGGGCGGGTGGGGGCAGGACCGGACTGATCGCAGCCCCCGGCGGCGGCATCGTAGTGTCGCGCCTGCCAGGGAAGGACTGTCCCCCCTCTTCTTCGGCTTCGGGCAAACAGAAGAAAAACTGTCAGGGTGAAAAAATGGAGAAGCAGGTATGGCAGGCGGATCCTCGCAGCTGGAGGGTGGCGGACTCAGGGTGCGGGGAGGCTCGGAGCGAGACTTGCTCTTCCAATTGTTGTTCCCTCCTAAAAATGGCTTGTGCGCTCCATGGGGGCTGTGGAGCAAAGCAGGAGACTCTTGTACCACAGCATCTGCGGGAGCAACGCCCGTAACTTATCTGACATTCCATGTGCTGTTAAGTCGGATGCACCTTCGTTTTACTGGAGAGATTCGCAAACTTTCTTATCTCTGATGGAATACAGATGTGAACTGAGACTGGAAATAAGGCTGAGATGCTTTGGTTAGCTGGCTGAAGCTCTGCAAATCCGTGGTGTTATCATCCTAGTGTGTCCGGGAAAGGAAGTTCTTGACTTTTTTTTTTCCTTAATCTTATAATGTACATTTTGTAAAAGGTGCAATTTTGTAGCATTCCCAGAGTTTTGGAGTACTTTATGTGGATGAGTGTGAATACAGCTAGTCAGCATTGGTGGAATGTGTTTGTTGGAGTCCCTATAGTAATAAAGATTTTGCACTGAGTTAAAAAATAAACTTCAGGTACGGTTCTAGTTCTAAACAAGGATATGTGTTTCTTATCAATTGTTTGCATATATAACCTTTACAACAAGCTGCGGGTAAAATCCTCAGGAAGATGAGGAAATTTTTTCCTGAAGATTGTAGTCAAGACATAATGAAAAGAAAAGTTTGAAAACCTATTTCAAACAGATTTCTAGTTGTAAGAATATTGCTGTGTAGTCCTTCAGGACAGTTAAGTAGCAGCATGTTCATTGTGGTAGTTTATTCAAGTTTTATGGAGTTTTGGTATAAAACAGGAATGGAAAAATATTTTCAGTTGACTTCTCTGAGTACCTTCCAAGAAAATGAAAAAGGTACAGAGAACTAGTCAGAAAGAGGTAGAGTGACTTCAGAATGACTTTTCCCCCCTAATCTTAGCAACTGATAAGATATATGATTGCTTTTCACTTATTTTCATGCTTATTCATAGTTACTGTGTGCACAGGCATGCGAATTCACAAGTTTTGGGAGATATAGCTACATCTTTCCTAACAGCCAAAGGGAGAAGGAAAATGCATTCCCATGTTTAAGGGTTTAGAATCTTAAAATGAAAATGGTTATTATTTAAAAACCCTTTTCCTTCTAAAGAGATCTAATTTTAATGAATGAATGTCTACCTGAAATTAGCAATATAGTATTATCTGGTTAAAATTAATTCAGAATAAAGAATTGTCAGAATTAAAATTCACTTGTGTTCATAAAGATTCTCATTCATTTATATGTAAGATTTTTCTAAACTCCTAACGTTCAATGTTTAGGGAAGTATTAATGGAATAGCTATCGTAGTTTCAGTAGAGACTTTTATAGGAGCATCAACATTACAAAGTAGATAGCAAGTTTCTAAACACTGCTTCAGGGCTGAAGCTAATGGGTTCATTGTCATGAAGCTCTTTGGTCTAGGTGGAATTCACCATGACAAAGAAAGCAGATTTACTTGTCTGCTTATCTTGGTGCTTTTGTGGATAACCTTTATTATTCTGAATTGAAAATGAGCACAGGGTCTATCAAGAGTGTTAGGAATCAAAGTGTGAATTTAAAGGGTAAGAGAAGACTCCAGGAAAATATGCTTTTAAATCAGTTTTTCAAGTCTCTCCAGTTGCCCCCATCAGTTTTTCTAGCTCTGCAATCAGTGGTATTCTGATTTCCCAGTGCAAAATAAGGTAGACACCTGATTCTAAGCCTGTACAGTATATCCTGGACTGACGTGAGCTTACTATGTCCCAGGATCTGAGCAGCCCTCTGCAGGGCTGGTCCTGGCCGCAGCCTGCATGCCCCTAGAGGAGCTTTGTGGTTCTGACTCTTCAGAAATACAAGGGCTGGTGTTGGTTCTCATCCATTTCTGCCACAGTAGATGCCTTGAGCCATCCTCTGCTGCTCACAGCACAGCACCCGCAGCATGTGTCATGCAAAGCCTGAAGCATCACAGTGTGAGCTGCCTAAAACCAGTGTCTGCCCTGGGGTTATACCTCAGCTTGATGCTGTGTCTGTGGTGTTGCATGAATTTCTGTTGACCAGGATGGACAAAAAGCCAATTCTTTTCAGACTTGAGTTGATGGCTAGGAGATATATCCATGAGAATTTTTATCCTTTTTTAGAGAAAGAAAAGAATTGCAAAGTAGACAAAGCCATTTAAAGCACAGGATAGACCTTGTGCTTTATCTAAAATCACAAGAAAATCCAATAGCTATGACTGGATGACCCTTCTCTGGTCTGAGCTCCTGCAAACCAACTTCCTACCCTACATGGGGGTCTCTAACCCATGTTAATAGGTGATGTGCTGTACTCACTTGTTGAAAAAAGAACCGACATTAATTCTGATCCCATTTAAAGATTATTTGTTCATTCATTCAAGGATTCTTTTCTATGAGTTTAATGACAGAGCGGTATTCAGGGTGCAGTAATGTTATTGTGTTAGAAATTAGAAAGCTTCTTGTATTTAGCATACAGTATCATAAAATATTTATTTAGAAATGAAAGAACATGCCAAATGTCTTCAATGTTTTTCCACATTTAGTAATCTGCTCATCCTAGAAACAAAGTTAGGGCACTTATTTTGTATGTTTGTTTGACCAACATCCATGACCTCATTTACTTTCATTTTCTAATTTGCATATAATTTGGAGCTGAGTGCTCTTGCACATTGGCAGAGGGAGTTGGGCAAGTCATGTTTTTTTCCTGGTATCTTTACAGTTATTCAATAAAATTAAAAAAAAAAAAAAGAGACTTTCAAAGGTGTAACTGGAGAGTTTGGAATAATAAAAGAACATGCTGTACTAGTTGCATGCTCCCTTTACGATTTTGTTAAAGGCTTTACCATTCCATTATGTTATCATTTTGTAGTGTAAGCATTTTATATGACATGTGTGATTTCATTGCCCTTAAGTGACCTTAGAAAATTCCTTATTTCCCCTGGAGCACATGCCTAATTGAAAATTGCCATCTGCAGTTAAAGAGCTCTAAGCGAGAGCTCTAAGAATAACTGAAGGTGAAGATGGGTGTCCAGAGAGCAAGGCAAGATCACATCTTCTGTAGCATTCACTGTATTGCATGAGTTTAAATCTTTGCTTTGAAGAAGAATGATAAGTAATCATAGGAAGGGCATCTTTATCTGTCTGCCCAGTTCATCTGCCAAATGCTGATATCCAGAGATCATGAGGTCCACAAAAAGTATTTGTTGCTTAATTTTTTTAACCTTGTCCCTCCTCTTTATGCCCTGGCTAAATGTATTTGGAGTTTAAAGTTAAAAATATAATTCCAAATCTGAGCTGGGCTTTCTAGTCTAGCAGCTGTCCTCATACCACTGTGCCTCACTCAGTTCTGCTGTGCTACTGTCTTTGAAGATATAGTTATGATGATTGTAGTCTGCAACCAAACCTAAAAATGAGATGGCGTGTTCCCATGAGAAATCTCTGGCCTACAACTGCATTACAGTTCCTGTGAGCATATATGCCTAAGAGTCATGGAAATGAAGGAGGCAAAAAACAGGACAGTGTGAAGCTGAGAAATGACTTAAGAAGGCCCTTTCTCAGATGAGAGGACATTAAACTGTGCTCTGGATTAGAAAAAGAGGTCTCTGACATCTGTATATTTGTTCACTATTGTATAATGTAATTGTTTCGGACAGGAAAATGCAAGTATTTTAATTAAAAAGGGTTGAGAAATGTAAAGCGTGAGAAGTCTATGACAAAGATGTGAAACGGCACTTTTTATCCTGTCTTCCTGTGCATTTATTCAGTCTGAAAAGTTCAGGAAACTCCTGGGCTGCAAATTAAGTCTCCCCAAATTCTTTAGTCCTGTGTTATCTTGAAAGTAGTCTTACTTAGGAAAACTTATTCTTGGAATTAACAGAGAAACAAATATATTCAAAGTTATGTTTCAAAACTATTTATCAGGGTTAAGTTTTGGAATACACACTGCTTTGAGACTTGTCTGGGGAAGGTATTGTAAATATGCAACATGTGTTAGGGTCTGAGTTTACCAGCTGCTTAGAATGTATTTCCCAGCTTTTTCCCCTTCATTAAAAATATTAACATTAAATCTAGCTTTTGATGGTGTAGCAAGTAATTAAGAGAACTCATAAACATTTCTTGGCAAATTTTGTGTGGTTCCATATTTTAGATTTTTACATGTTAAATGTATTATATGTTCAGCAAGATATTTAAGAACATACTTGAGGCTAAAAGTCTTTACATAAGCAGATACAGATTTCCTAATATATCTATATTTGATTGTAACACATGGTTTGCTTTATACGCACCTATAATCTCTGTTGAATTTTTTTAGTAAAAAATTATTGTTCTCATGTGATTGTGTGAACAGAAGCTGGAACAACTGGTATTAACTTTTAGGTAAATCAGTTAATACTCATAGGATTTTCCTTGAACAAACTGAGATCTTTCATTTATGGGTTCTTAGTCTCCTTTGAGGGGTGAATTTTAAGTTACACTTTTTTTCTTTGGCAGTTTGACTCAATGGCAATTTTTTGTATTGATCCCCAGGATGTCAGATTTAGGGAGACAGCATGCAAAAAAAAGACAGTTGCTTTTATTAGATATCATTATATGATGCTTAGCTT
Organism: Pithys albifrons albifrons; assembly: GCF_047495875.1. NCBI lineage: Eukaryota > Metazoa > Chordata > Aves > Passeriformes > Thamnophilidae > Pithys > Pithys albifrons. Next base: position 12,113,788 of record NC_092458.1, read on the forward strand.
TGTTTGGCATTTTATGACGTTCACATTCAGTGGTATGAGCGAAATGCCGTTTTTGACACCTCATGCATAGTTCCAGTCATTCCAATAGGCTGAGAGCACTCTTCTTGGTAACACATTGGATTGCAGAGTGCTCAGGGTATCAATTTGAAAGTGTCGTCCCTTGTCTGTTGTGCTCCTCTTGTGATGCATATGCTCCTGCTGCTGAGTTTCTAACACTTCTGTTTTGTAGCTGCCTAGTCTGAAAATTCCATATAAAACCTCAGATCAGGCCCCCTGAGTTGGATTTTTTTGGGGATATTTAATTTCACTCTTTATGAAAAAAATATTAATATTCCTTTTATGTTAATTCTGTAAAATGAGCCATTGTTTTACAATACCATTCATTAGTTGTCTCCTTCATGAAAAATTCCATCCAATTTTAGCTGAGGAGTTTAGGCATTAGCAGTTAATGAGGAATTCTTACTTTAAATATTGCAACGGCAGGGTGGTTTGGGATATCCTGTTTGCTGCGAGTTTAAAGTTATGTAGCTGTGCTTAACACTCCAGTGGGCAATTCTGGCTGTGTTGCATTTTGCCTTTGATATGTTGCCATGCCACCCCCGTTAATGCAGTGCTTAGACTGCAAACATCTGGTTGTTTTTATTGCACATGTGTTGCTTAAGATGTTCAGCTTTTACTTAACGTGAATCACTGGACTCAACTAGCATGTATGAGTCGTTTAGCAAATAAACTTGAAATTGTGTCAATGAAATGTATGTTCTACAGAATGACATGTATGACATATACAGAGGAGAAAACCAACGAGTTCTGATATGAACCTTTCAATATTTCACATTTTAGTGGGTTCTTAATGGCTTGGAGGGAGTCATGTAAATGTCAGTACAGAAGGAAAAATTGCATGCATCCATATATCAAACTAATATGATGGGAACAGAAAAAATCACTTGATGCTAAGAAACAAAATGATGAAATCTCTATGTTTTTCATTCTAGTGTCTCACCATAATCATGGCACGAATGGAACACTTTTAAGGAAAAACATGCATTTTGATATCACTGTATATGCTCTACAGTGCCCTCTCTATTGAAAAGGGTACCTGGATTTTGAAATAAGTTTAGCTGTTGATCTTAGATTTTTTTTTAGTAATACCCCATAGGTATGTTGATGTTTCAGAGACCTACAATCTTGTTTTTAGTGTGTACCATTCCAATATGCTGGAATGCACAACAAGATTATTTTGTTTAGATAATGAGAGTGAAATGACTTACAGTTGCCAGCTTGCATTTTAATTTTGGAAGTTAAACTAATGTGCCTTGATGGTTTTAATTCTTACATTTCTGTTCCATGAAGAGTCTTATTTGAACATTTTCTCTGTCACATGAGAACTAAAGAAACTCAATGCAAGGAGAAAATGGTAAGATTACAGTTGACTGGAACCATCAACCGAAAGGCCTTTATTCACCCACAGACATTTTAAAGTTTTGGGGTAAGCAGAACTGCCATAATATAATAAAAATTAACACAAAAAATATTTAGAAAGGGCTTGCAAACCCAAAAGGTTTAATTGATGGAGTCAGTATCATCTGCCAAGTTTCCAGTACATCACCCAGGCTGAGGGAGCTAGAACTAAATTTGAAAGTTATTTCGCTAGCTGGCAAGCTGGTCTGAAATCAAGAAGATATAATGGAATCAAAAGAAGCATAAGTTGCTACAGTTGAAGAAGAAAATATTATTTATAAAAAATGGGAAATAATTCAGTCAGCAGAAGTATCTGTGGGCTACCACAAATTAGAAAACGAATGCAAATTGCTGATGAGACAGGTTGTTGAAATGTGAAAGGCATTCTGGGAGTTATTAGTGAAGGTATTATAAACAAGAGGAAGAGAGGTAATTGTTTTGCCCTGTTCCATTGTGATAAACCCCATCCTGACTTCATCCAGTTTTAAATGCAATACTTTAAGAAATACAGAAACAAACTGGGCAAAGACAGTGCAAAGCAAAGAAAAATTGTACCAAGAGAATGTGGCATAAATTGTAAGAATGCAATGTGTTTTACTGAAAACCTGGATTCCTAGTGTGTCCTGTACAAGCCTCTTATGAACTAATATTCTGTCCATCTGCCTTCATCCAGAGGACCAAGGAGAAGCTGAGCTCTTCCTGCTGCTCACTGCTGCCTCCACATGAGAACAAAAGGTGAACACGCCCAGTTGCTGCAGTTGTCCCCAAATCTGGCAACTCATTGGTTTTACCATCAAAGTGCTACTTGCATAAACTCATCTTGCTGAATTGCAGTCTAGAAAAGAGAATAAACTCACTTGTAATACATAGACATAGTTATAACAGCAATTAATTTTTAATCTCCATTGAGGATGGAACAAAAGGTAATTTGCAGTAATGGTGGTTTTCATTAGATTTTAGGAAGGTACAGCTACAAGGGTATTTAGGCACTGGAATGGGTTACGAAAGAAGCTGCGAGGTTAGCTTTTGGAGGTTTTTCACACACTGAACAAATACTTGTTGTGGAGGGTCTAGGTGTAGTTGATACTCCCTGTGAGCAGGGAATGGTCCTCTTTTCAGACTTAAACTGCTATAGTTTCTTCCTATGTCTTTGGCTATGTCCCTAGCATAGAATCTGGAAATGTTTTCCCAATTTCACACCTCAGTGTCTCATGGACATGTCCCAACACCATAGCAGTGCTTATGCTGGGCCTGCATTTCCCCTTATGTCTACCTAATGCCTCCAGTTCCCATAGTGTAACCAGGTGCTAGTAGATCAGCAGAGCGAAACATCCTGATGTCTCACAGAAGAACAGGCTCAGCCTCAGACTGGTATTATGCCTACAGTCTATGAGACAGTGGGTGCCCACTGCTCCCCTCTTCACTGATTCCAATATCATACTCATTGCTTTGGAATTTGGGGACTTTGAATGACTACTTTACTTGAGCTTCCACCCAGTTATTAGTGTCAAGAGTTATTGCCAAGAATCCCATTTTAACATTAGTAATCAGTGACAACAGAGATTACAGGAATTAGTTAAAAAATCTAGTAAAATCATGGCAAAAGTGTGAGTAGTTACACTCACGAAATCACTACAATTTAGTCTAAGAAATACTCTCCTTTTTTTCTTAATATATAGATTATGTGATGCATCCATAAAAACTGGAACAGCACCATCTCTGGAGACGTAAAGTAAGCAAGAATGTAACTACTGCAAATTAATGTGGGGATTGTGTTAGGGAAGCAGAGGAGGCTGTTCTCCTAAGCACTGTATCTATGTAGGAGGTAGGTTGGATGGTTACATGACAAGGTTCTCCTTGGAGAACAAATTGTATTGTTTGGTTTATTGTGTAAAATGTGTTATTGATGTGCTGTGGGCAACAAATGAGTACATCTGTGTTTATGTAGCAGTGCTGAATCATTGATTCCTGCCGATCAATGCTGTAGTCCATAGTGCTATATCCATTAAGCTTGCTATGAGAATACATGCCATAGCATTTGATCGGTAAGGTCCCAAATTAAAGGCAATGATCCAAGAAAAGGAAAATGTATAAATAGAAAAGGACCAACAGGGAAATGGAAGTGAGATTTGATTTCTTGTACTTGATACTTCCCATAACCTCATTCTCATGACTCAGCATTTCTGAGGTCAGTTGTTTTGGGAGATGGTGATTATGAGGTTTGTTTCCTAAATGAATTCTGAAGTGATGGTTAAATTAATTGTTAGTGTCTAGGTCATAAAAGGGCAAACACTGAACTGCTGACCTTCCTAAAATGAGAAAATTGGCTCATATAGTAATTTAAAAAAATAAGTAAATATTTCTATTAGAAGTAAATCTTTTTACTATCACAAGCATACACTTGAACCAGTCCATATATTTGCTTGTCTTTGAATATTTTGCTTCAATGGGGAGGAGGGTGCAAAGGTGTGGCAGCAGAGATACCTATTCACAGAACAAACTGCCTTCTACCACACTGTTCAAAGTCAACTCTCAGTGGCAGAGGCTGAATACACTCCACTCCTTACCTAGCTGGGGTTGTTCCTCAGAACTGCTTTTTGGACCAGTATTTAGCCAAAGTGACAAGACAGCCACTGTGAATTTCACAGCTTTTTGGGCAAAGGCTGTATGGTTGGCTGTGGACTCCATCTTGCAGAAGAGATGCCATAATGCATTCTGCTCATTCCTATTGGAAAATTACTGTCTTCCACAGTGGTTTCTGCCTTAATTCAATCCTTATTCTGAACACACAGGAAAGGGATGTTGTCTCAGGCAGCCAATGTGTAACTATTGGAAAATACTTGGTTTGTGATGTCAATCATTACTATAACTTTTAGTTGCTGTCTTTTTGGGACAGCGGTATATTATTTCATACTCATAGGCAGCATTACTATCTGACTCTAATTTCTGAGGTTTAGAAGTTCTGCATCTAAATATATTTTGCAAAAATTAAATTAAACCAGGCTACTAAAATATTCAGTCATTTTAGGCAACTGTATAGCCATATGTCTATGCTACCCCAGCTTTTGACATTTTGCCTAGAGGAAAATACTCTTTAAAATGTTTGGACAAACTAAACCTGAAGCTAAAACTTGTTTGAAAGTTGACATTCTTCTGAGCAAGGTTCAATATTTCTCCTAGATCAGGACTGTCAGTGGTTTTTTGTGGTTTTGTATTCTGAAGATAGATGTCAAAGTAAAAGTCTCATGAAACTTGTGACAAAAAGCTCTTGTACAGTAATGTGCAAATATGGAACCAATATTCAACAAAAAAAATCCTGTACTTTCTAAAGAGCTGCGTCTGAATATTTTTCCTCCACTGAAATAATTTTAACAGCAGATTAAGAAAGATGTGCATTGTGAATTAGGTTCTGTTCAACTTCTAGGCATGTGAGATGTGATTTTAAGCTTTGACTGCTGTAATCACTACCTCAGAACAAGATCTACAACATCCCCATTACAGGGGATGATGGGCTGCCATCCTCAGATGTTCATAAACTTCACTAACTTTCTGTAGTTCCAAAGGATAGTTTCAGTTGCTTGGGATTTTCTTCCAAGGGTAGTTGCTGTATAAAGTAATTGATTTATAAGCACAAGAAGAGATGTTTTATGTTTGATCTACCTTATATACTACTAACTTGGAAATGCAAGATGTGTGCTGGAAAGCTTTCCTTCTCCCAAAGAGAAAGTGCTATAGCCACAAGGTGACATATCTGTGTGAATATAAACTTGTTACCTCCTTATAGTGCCTGTGTCACTGGAAGAAAGTTGTAACAAAAATCTGGACTTTATGGTCTTCTGGTGAGAGCTTTCACCAAAGGAAGGAGGAACCCTGGCATGTAGGCCTAACTAATGTTCTCATATGTTTTACATTATGAAGATGTTGACCAAAAAATATCAAGGAATTTTTCCTCCCACGTGAAGGCTGCAAATGCAACAGATGGAAAACTAAGACTAAATCAGAATAGGCTTTCAATAGCCTTAAAACATCCATGTGAAGGTAGGCACCTCCGTAGGCTTCTTGTACTTCCATTAACTTAGACCTCTTGAATTACAAATAGGTGGAGACAACAACTAGGCACTGACATGTTTGTATATGCATAGAATCAGATTTGTATTTACCTTGGATTTTGAAAAAACAAAGCTCATCCAAATTAATCAGTCTTTTACTGTAATTGTTTGGTATGGCCAGGCTCTGAAGAAGCCAGTTTTATCATTTGCACTTGGTTCCTATGTCTTGTGTTTAAACCACTGTCTGTTTTTCAATGTAGGGTGGACTGTATATGTTGCATGGAGTACTGGGAAGTTGACAGTGTTACGCATTTCCATCTAGGAGAGGCTGTTCCCAAGGCCTTTTTTGATGTGCCCATGTGGTCTAATTCCTTTGGAGGATTCTTTCTGGTGATACTTCAGCTGCAGCTATGGCTCCCTTTCTCTGAATGATCAGCATTTTCAAAGCAGTAATATTAGTGTGCCTGCAGTTCCTGTGTAAGAATGGGTTACCTTGTGAACTACTAGGAGCAGAGAGCCCTGTATTCATGGGACCACAAGATTTCCAGGTCCAAACACATAAATTGATAGATCAGTCCATGCAAAGTGAGATTGTCCTCATTTTTAATACCTGCAGGTGCATAGTAAAATCTGTGTTATCAAAACTCATCAACAGTAATAAATCATGTAAGAGCTGAGGGCAGTTTTTCTATTGTTTCCTATATTCCATTTTTAATACCTGCTACTGCTTTCTTATGCTTTCAGGTGGCCAGAACTCTTCTCTTTTTTTCCTCATGTATAACAGTAACAACTGTAGGCTATGCTGAACACTTTTAACTAAAGCATAAGAGACTTTTCTGTTCTCAATTGCACTGATGTAGTTTGTTTTTTAAGTTTCTGTGAAACTGTAGAGGGAAAGGGGCTTTTAAGATACTGTAAAAAGTGAAAGGATCTTGACTTTTTATGTCATACCTTGTTAGAAGACCACACTTGGTTTTGGACAAAAGGATTCCAGACGGTTGGCTTCTCTCCAACATGACTTACAGTTTTACTCTTAAAGAAGGAGATCCCAGGTGCAGGAGACTTAAATAACAAGGGAATTAATGTTAAGACTTTTTTTTTCCTATATCATGTTTCTATTTTTTCTGCCTAATGTAAAATAGGTATAATCCAGTCTAATTTACAATTGCAATGGTAGATACACTTTCCTTGAGGCTCATAAGGGCATTCACAAAATGTCTGTTTCAAGAGATATTCTTCACCATATATGTCATGCAAGATTAAGATGCAAGCTAATAAACTGAAACAGGACTGAGACTTCCTCTTTTCAGTGTGGTGTCGCTTTTCAGTGCAGTGTTTATCTGCTATAAAGAAAAGTGGCTATAAAGAATATGAGTGTGAAAAAATTTCAAAGACACAAATTAGGAATTATTTACACTGTTTCATCCCAGTATGTATCTAAAAGGACATTGAAGGAATACTACAGAAGCACTCAAACTGCACTGATCAACATACAGAAATTGATATACAGTCTGTGACAATTTTTGGGAGAGATCCGCATCCATTTATAAATTCCTCTTTGGTTTATGATTAACACTTATGTGGAGCAGTCTTCCAAGGGAAGTGGTGAAGCACTGGGTACTCACCCATTGGCAAATGAGCTCTGCAATGTGTTTGAAGGTTCTTTAGAATCTGACATCTGATCCCATCAGATCTCGGAAGCTCAGCAGGGTCAGCCCCGGATTAGTACTTGGATGGGAGACCTCCTGGGAAATGCTGGGTGCTGTAGGTTCTAGTCCTGAGGACTTCACTGACACTGTCTAAGCTCGCTTGGCCGTGGCAGATGAACCTCAGGACTGAAATGGTGGGGCCAGTTCTGCGCACGCTGAGCCTCACCTAAAATGCACTGTGCAGGCTGGAAGGGCACACCCACGTGGGGACAGCCCTTCCCAAATCTTTGTTCACGAAGCTGAGCCACACAGACACACACAGACACACACAGACACACACACACACACAGAGTGATCTGAGAAGAGCAGTGTTGTGGATGTAATGACATGGTGGAGTTACTATGTCTCAATTCTGACTTGTATTTTGACAGTTGTGCTACGGCAGAAGCACCAGGATGTGCCAAATTTACAGCATTCAGAGCATACAAACTCCTTCCTCCATCCTTGTTAGAGAATTTTCAGATTGTAGTTTGTGGGGTTTTTGTTTGTTTTTGGGTTTTGTTTTGTTTTGTAGGAAATTTTTATGCATTGGCAATTCAAGGGAATTGTGTGACAGTTTAAATAAGGATGGAGTCCCTTTTAAAGCACAAGAAATAACAAACTCTTAAATAATAAATGTCCCACCAGTTACATCATCAGGCTCTGTTATGTTAAAGAGCCACCCAGGTCTATCATCTTTTTTCTCTAGTTCATGTGGCAACAGTAGATCCCACTGTGGACTTTGTAGCTCGCCTATAATGAACATCTCAGCCACTTACTCAGAAATGCAAATAGCCATATTTCACATTTGCTGAAGCTCCTGTAAGATGTCTAGTATAGCTTTGCATGTGATACAAACAATCTTGGCTGATATGTGTGAGCATCACACTCAGTGTTGTTTTCTGAAAATAGCTTGATTCTACTTAAGTAGCAAAGGAGAATGAGTTATTTAGATATTTCTGGTTTATGCTTGCTTTTTTTTTTCATTTGCTATTTTTGATTGAGAGCATGAGTTGGTCAAAACACTTTTTTGAAGGTTTGATTAACTTTGACTATGCTTCTGTTATCAGAAGACTCTTCAGCCTTAAGAACAGCCAGTAAAAAGGGGTCTGTGGAGGAGGAACATAGAAATGCAGATGAATATGTTTTCGATTCTCTGATACAGGCTGTCAGAGTTATATCAAGTTATTGACAAAAATAGGATTTTCACCCTGAATTTCTTATGTCGTGAATGGGTGACACAATTCCTGGCTGCTATGGGCTGCTCCCAGTAGCTTATAATGTTCCATTTTAAATAATAGTTTTTTTGTTTTGTTTTGGGGGTTTTTTTTCTTGTTTTTTTTTAGAAGGGCTCAGAGCACATACTTCAGTGTTGTAAGCATTTTATGAGAGTCTGAAGTGAGTGAGATGTCTTTTCTGTTGTCTTTTGTCTTTTCTGTTGTCTTTTGTCTTTTCTGTTGTCTTTTGTCTTTTCTGTTGTCTTTTGTCCTTTCTGTTGTCTTTCTTTGCTTCAGGCCACCATAAATTTAGTAAGGTGTATAATGAGGCATTTCTGAAAAGTAAACTTTTTTGCCCAGTTCTAACTTTGCCAGTATAAAGTAATTTGTCTTGCAAGTATTTTTTCCCGTGTCTCCTTTATTTGCAGTAACTTTAAAATTACCCCAGTCTGTTGGAATTATGGCATGATAAAGCAGGCAAATGCAGTCCTATAAGGCAAGTAGTTCTGCAGCAGCTATTCTCTGAGAGAAGCTGGAGGACCCTTGTTTTATGTCAGACTGGTGCAACTGGCAGCTTCTTACACAATGCTGTTATGTTCCTGGAACAAGTTCAAATGGCTTTTAGTGTGGCGGCCTTAACCATGTGAACTACTAACTTTACTCCCATGATGTACCACTCAAGAGTGACTGGGTTAATAAAGAGACACCAATGCATCTTTTGAGGCCTTTCCTTTGAATAGGACGACTATCCTGGTTTATGCACAGCCTCATCATCCTGCCTCCTTGCTTGGGGCCCTGAGCATTTGTCCTTACTTTTGCAGGTTTCAGTTTTGCTCATGCTGTGATTCCCTTTTTTTGGAAACGTGACCGCTCTTTGCTGAAAACCTGTGTATTTGGTAAACTTGACCCCTGGCTAAGCAAGGCTGGTAGCCTGTTAGGAGCAAGGTTCCTCAAATCTAACAACTTTACCTATTGTTTTGCAACTGTATCTATGTATGTATGATCATGCTGAGAAAAGTCCTGGGTTACTCCCACTGTAATGGAGTGCTGTGACCTACAATAAGTGTGCTTGCACCAGCTACATAAGCTATCTGCAAGAAACTCATATCACTGGCCAGACTTACAGCATTAAAGGACTTTCTCTTAGAATTAAGTAGTGCAAAGAAATCAGACTTTTCACACACAGTTTCAGTATCTAAACAATTAAAAAGGGTTAATGAAAGAATAGAATATTTACCTTTAGTTTGAAAAAGCACCAAAGCATTATTTTCATGGCTAATGGGGGATATGGAAATAGAAGGAATCAAATTTATTGTAAATATTACTTGCAGTGTCAGGTCATGTGGACCAGAAGAGGGATCTAAGGCCTTGAACCCAATAACGTTTACACACTTGCTTAGCTTTACTACATAGTATAGTCCTATGTAGGTTAGTAGGTCTACCCATGGCAATAAAACTAATCATATAAGAAAGTAATCTTAGAACTAAAGCCTCATGTTTGATTCCCAATACATCAGGAAACCAGTAAAGGATTTTGCAGAATGGTTTCACAGACCATGCTGGCAGCTACATGATTTTTTTTCATCTGAATTTTGAATAGATGCCAAGGAGCCTATACCTTGTAAACAGAAAGTATCAGTAACACCTCTCTGTAAGGGTAGCACTGAGTGAAGTATCTCTTCAAGGACGCAGAACAAGCAGAGTATGAAGTATTTAGCAGATAGTACTTTTCCCTTTTGCTTTTCCCATAGTTCTGAGATTGTTTCCTGGAGTTCTGAGATTGTCAAAACACTTTTGGGCCAGTATTAAAAGTTATTCCCCTCCCTTTGCCTATCACAATTTGCTAACCAGCATTTTCATGCAACATTTGAAGTGGAATGTTGTAAAGTTATGTGCTTTTAGTCTGTAAAACTCTGGACTCTGTCCAGCAGACCGTTTTTATATGGCCTGGATCCTTTTCAGACAAACAGGATCTGTACTAGGGTGCAAAATTGTAGACAACTGATGCATTCTTTAAAATAACTACAAGTTGGCTCCCTGCCCCTTCTACGAGTCTGTTAAGACTCCCCCACTGGTGCCTAGGAATATACTTTTTCAAAAAAAGGAATTGTGAGTGCCAACAAAGTAACAAGTTTAAAAGTAAGCTTCTTTCCTGTCACAGTCTGAGAATTTCTTTGTAACTTACTAACCCTCTAAGTAAGACAGGTATGGACACTTAACAGATATGTTTATCCAGAAATATTATCTCAAGGAATAAATATTTTTATGATTTATAAAAGGCAAATGTCTCATATGAGATTGTTTTCCTCTTTAGTGATAGACTAACTTCCTAAATCTGTGATGTCATGCCCCGCAGAAATTTGTTACTTGATATGTGCAAATTACTTCAATCCAAGCCTCCCCCAGAAATGTTCTGCTGTGGTATGTGTAGCAACTCCTGTGTGCCCATCTGGGAAAAACTCTACTCCATCTACTCACAAAGATTTATTACTTGCATTATTTCCCTGCTCTGTCATATTGCTCTTGTCATACTTTTTTCCCTGTATTTTTAAACCCAGAACTTCTGGATCCTCATTCTCTGTCCTTTTTACCTGATGGGATCACCTCTAGCTCATTCCATTTGGTATCCATTCCTCACCATAGCTGTAGCAGTAGCATGTGAAATGTTTTATCTGTTTCCACTGTTGGATTCACCTAGGAGATACTTCACTGAAGGAAAAAAGTACCAGTGCTGGTGGTAGAATGGACAAGAGAGGGCTGGGTGTGTTCTTTTTATTCTCTGGGGTAAACAATCATCTCCCTCTCAGCTGTGGGTGAGAAGAAGGAAGCTTCATTGGCAAGGGTCTTCTACAGAAGAGAATGATGAGTGACAACTGCATTTCCCCTGATCATTTTGCAAGGAAACATGATTCCAGATTGTTTCTCATTAACAGGTCATTTTAGACTTTGGATGGGAAATTTGGAAAGGCTCTTACCAATATATCTGCTTCTCCATGAAGTAGCAGTTTGGAGTACTTAATACTCCTTGTTAGAGAGCCATCCTAGAGAGGCTAGCAGAGACTGAGTGAATGTCCTCCTTGTGTCAGTGGTGTTGAATAGGACTAACTCAAGCCATTTTAAAAAAAAAATTCCAAATTTGTCTTAAGTGAATTTTGTGAATACATACTGATTTTTGTCCTGAGATTGGCAGGGAAAAAGTTGGAGTTTGGTACTGCAACATCAAAATTACATCCCAAATGTGCAGGCATATGCTTTATGAAGTTTTTCACAGATAACGAAGGTTGTCTCAGACTAAGCCCTCTTTGAGTTCCTAGTTTCTATGGCTCTAGAAGATATGTAAGCTCAGGTTGCCTTTAAAACTTTTGTGGGAATGGTGTAGCCAAACTGAACACTTCCAGGGCTGGTTAGGTGCTTTGATCCCTCCGGATTCACAGAGAAAGCTGCAGTCTGCTGCCAGAAAACTAAGAAACGTAACAGCCCAACTGCTTGTGTTGGTTTGTTATGCCTTTGTTCCTGTCCTTCTGAATATAATCTGGCTTGGCTAGCAGTAATTATAACTTTATACTAGGTCTGGCTAGAATAGAGTAGTTTTTCTCATAACAGCTCATATGGTGTTGTATTTCAGAATTTTGACTGAAATAGAAATGATAAGACTCTTAATACTTTAGCTTTTGCTGAACAGTGTTTGCACAACATCAAAGTCTTCTCTGTTCCTCACTCTGACACCCCAGTGAATAGATTGAGGGTGGGGGAACATAACTGGGCAGATGATCTGAACTAACCAAAAAGATATTCCATGCCATATAAAGTCACGTCTAGCAATAAAAGAGAAAATATGGAGCCATAGGGAATAGGCATCTTTATCTCGACTCTCTGGGTATCAGTCTACCCACAGGAGATGATGAGTGATTACTTTTGCATTGCTTGTTTTCTTGCTTCTGCACCTCCCTCTCTTTACTCTTCTTCCACTTATTCAATTATTTAGTTCTGTTTGTTTTACCTCGACTTTCATCTTTTCTTGGTGGTTGTTTTGGGGTTTTTTTGGTGTTGTTTTTTTTTGTTATTCCTTTCTTCCCTCATCCCATTGTGGGTGGTGAGGGACGAGTGAGTGAGCAGAAGACTGGTGCTTACCTGCCTCTGGTTTTAACCCACAACAACCATACCTTGCAGGATTGAGCTACTCATTCTCAAAAGATTCTGGCAGCATCCAAATTTTCTGATTTGCACTCTTAAAATAAAAATGCGTGCAGATGTGAATATGCTGGTTTGTGTGTGCTACAGTGAAAGAAGGAAACCAACTGCTGAGGTAAACCCAGCTGAACAGCCTTTTAATATTAGCAGTTCTTTTCCATTCACAAAAATTTTGACTATCTCCAACAAAGGGCAAAACACCTTTAGAGACTTATGTTAAAGTCAATATTACATTTTTAAAATTAAAATTATGGAACTATCAACTGCTTTAAGTCTGCAGCTGCCTTACAATTGGGCCATCTTCCATATATTTTCATATTTTTCCTTCTTCCATTTTAATTATTATCTGGTATTTTTTAAAAAAGTAGATAGACCTTGGTTATATCTCTATCCATTAAGTGATATCATTTTTTTCTCTTAAATTGAAACAGTTTTTATGGATGAGAACTAGATAAGAAGATTCTAGTATTTATTGCTGAGTAGGCATATTTGGTTTTAGCCTGTTTGCACTGTAGCTGTAAGAAAGACAAAAAGGAGAGTCTGAAAGCATGTTCTTTGAAGTTGCAAAATCAGTTGGCTTTTGAGCACACTTTCAAGTCAATGGTCTTTTTTATAGTCTGAAAACCAAAGCTGACAATTCTTTTTGTGGTTTATGGAGTTGTAGAGGAAAAACATGCTTTGAATTATATTTGACTAAGATCTTAGAATAAATAAATAGTGTGTGACTTGGTCCTCAGTTCCACCGAGTAGAAAGAAAAGGTGTGCATGTGCAACAAAATACAGGATTTGACCCTTTACTTAATGAGGAAAACAAATTAAATTTCTGTGCTTTTTTGGCCTTTACAAGTTCTGTATAATAATCATAACTGGAGGTACTTTAAATTTCCATTGGCTGTGGGGATGACTATTAAAAAATGTGACTGAATCAATATGAAAGTTCTTATTAATAAACTTTACAAATTTGGTGGTTAACTCTGTTATTAATGTAACACCTCTGTAAAACCATAGAAATGAGGTTTTAAATTTAAATATTAAAAAGAGAAACATAATAAGTAGTAAAAAGGAATTTTGGCAGAAAGCAAAATCAGTGTCACTTTATTTTTTTGAAAATACATTTCTTTCCCTTCTGTAAATTACCCAGCATATTAAGAAAGCACAGCATAGGAATGTTTCTTGCAGTGTTTCAGCAGGAAATATGTAGCTTTGGTTGTATAAAATGACAGTGCTCAGGAAGGTAAATGTATTGAATTACTCCATTAATAGAAAGGAGATGGTATTACAGTAGTTTTCCCCCAGGCACTGAGTTACACAGGTGCTGTAATCATGGTGGGCTACAATGATAGTACTGTAAATGCAAAAATAACAATTTGCAATTAAATGCATTTTTATGTGAAATGTGATAAATCAGGGAGTGGAATTTGTCAGACATTGATTCACTAACAGCAAGAATGTTTATCTAAAACACAAAAACCCCACTGCTCAAATCACTATTTTCTAATGTTTTCACTCAGTTCACAAGAGAAATATTAAAAACACAGTTCAAGAAGGAAGCTTTTGATTTCTTTCTGCAGTCATTAGAAAACATTTGTTAGGTAGGCATATTTTTGGCAATATCTGTACCTTCATCTGCGTGCTTTATAAAAGCTGTCAGCTTGTTGGGGGATGACAATATATTGGTGCCACCTGTCACTTACCTCCCAGTTTGGAAGGGGCAGAGTTCAGAGATAATTAAGGGAGCTCTTGCAAGGAAATCTGCACACCACTCACTCTTGGTCAGTAAGAAGTGTTTCTTCTAAAAGTGGATACTGGCATTAAATGCAGCACACTAGCTAGGTGTCACTGCTTTTTCTTTGATAATGCTAGAAAATTTGTTGTTGAGAAACATGTAACTGAGAAACTGTAACTCTGCAGTGATAAAAATGTTCCCTTAACCATGACCTAACAGAAATCAGTTCTCCTGGGAATCACACTTTCTTGGTGAATTTAAATATTGCAGGTCATAACTTGCTTGCTAAAGGGAGAGGTGTTTGTCTTCAACTGCAGAAGTAAAATTACCAGATTATGCATGTACAGAAATGTGTTGTGAATGACCATCCAGCTTCCCTTGAGAAGTGATGCCTTAAGGAGGTGTCCTAGAAGCATAACAAGTAGAAGAGAGCTGCAGCCAGAGTGTGCCAAGACAGATTTACCTGTTACCCACTTCTGAGAAACCATTCCTACACTGATGGTGCCAGCCATGACAGGACTCTCAGCTCAGGGGCTAAAATGTACCTGTCCTCTCTTTGGGTGCATGTAAGTTCAAAAGCCAAACTGTGCAAGCACTGAGCCTGTGGAGCCTGTTGTCTTAGCACCTCTTGTGGGTTGATGGAGATCCTTCAAGGGGCTATTGCTCCATAGCTTCCTATGTGGTATTTGCCTATTGGGATGTCAGTTGAACATGACTTTTGGGGTAACAAGTGTCTCTAAACACAGATAAGGCACACTTATTAGTAACAGTAATATTTTATGTTTTTCAGCATTAATGTTTTTCAGAGATTGCCACATTTTTGTCATGTATGGGCTAAAAAGTTCACCTTTTTTCTTTTTTAAACTTGATTCCCACTGAAAAATGAATGATTAAACTGGTATGGAAATTCATCCTATTAAAACACCAGACAGGGCCTCTCTCATTTTCTTTTTCTTCATGGAAGTGTGTGTCACCCACCTATACAACATTCATTTTTTTTACCCTGTTGAGTGCTCTGTAGATTCAGAGTTGAAGTACATAGGATATGCTTGAAGCTTGGGGTTATGCCTCCTCTTCCTTGTGGCCTACCCTGGGAGCCTGGGCCATGGAGAACAACATGATCTAAATCTTGAGAGGCCAGGAGTTGGGAAGCAGAGTTCAGGTCCCACTAAACACAGTGTTTCTGGGTTATTTGCCCTGAGGAATATGAGATGTGGGACCATGGTCCACCCTGTAGGTGAGCTCAGAGGACTGAAACCCCAGAGACAAGCATTTTGCTTCCCTAGGTGACAGTCCTGGAGAGCTGGCTGGAGGTGTGGTTAACGTCAGGCCAAGGTTGACTACCCTATATGCTCCTGTTGCCTGAAGGTTGTTTGATGTACTGGAATGCAATAAAAATGCTTGAACATAAAATGTAGGTGAAGAAACATGGTTAATGTGTGAAACGTTAACTGGAGTCAAGCAACAAATGTCTGTGATGGGTGCAGGAGTCCCCTGCCAGACCCTGCAATGGAAATCAAGTTTCCATTCAGTGTGGTTCTGAGTAACAGCCAGGACACAAAAGAAAAGCAAACAGTCACTATTATCTTCCTTCTGAAGCAGCTCCAAAGTGAATAAAAACACCGGTTGTTTAGAGACCATCAATTAAGCTAAGAAGTATTTAGAGCAGGTGCAGGAGAGATAATGAATGAAAGGAGAACTTTATAGTCTTGTATGTTTCTGAAAGTTTGGCTTTTTGATGTTGTGCTTACTGGGAAGAGTATGGACTTGATAATTGGAGCCTGTGATTCCTTTATGAATGGTTTTTAGTTTATTAAACACACTGCAAATGACAAGAGGAAAGGTCTAAGTGATGGGAACTTTAATTCCAGTGGATGTTTTATTTATGACTGCAGTAATATTGAACTTGCGGATAGAAGTTTATAGTCTTGTTAAACTGTGATTTATTAAGGTAGATAGAGTTATGCAAACTTTCATGTCCTGAACTCTCTAGTGGTGTCTAGTGGGATTGCTTTCAATGAATGTGGTTCCTGGGAACTTGAAAAGCCATTTCTGATAAAGGGTAAGAGAAAAGGAAACATTAATTATTTTCACTTTACAGAGGAGAATCTGAGAAATAGAGGAGCAGAGGCCAGAGATTTTACAAAAAGGTACAATGTTTAAACCAAAAGAAAATTTAATTGACATTTCATAACAGAATTCTGAAGATGAAACAAGAAAACCAAAGCCTCATATCCCAGTAGAAACTGAGGATTAACGTGGATCAATGTAGCTTTTTCATCTCTAATTTTGGAAAAGTCTCTTATGTCCCTTCCTAAAATAGGTAACAGTATGAATTTTATTTTTTAACATCACTTTTGCTTTATTCTATCAAGATTTAACTGTTAGTCTTCTGCACTTTCATGCTCTCCACTGATTGTTCTCTCACTGAAATTTAATGCGGTTTACAATTAGTTTCTGAGCTTCTTTGTTTTTTCCCATCTGGAAAGGCAACTTTACTATTTAGGGCTAAAGGTGATAGAAGGAAATACTTTAGATGTTAATCAGAAGCATAGCCCTGGTTTACTGAGTTACCTAGTGAAAACCACTTGATCCTCCTGGCCATCTTAGTTAATAAACCAGTAAATAGGAATATGTCTTCGCTGATGGCTAGATCCTCCATCCAAGCCAACCATCCCTCGGTAAATGTATTACCAGGTTAAAACTAACTGCTACTAACAGAGGTGAAGCAACTCCACAAGCAGTGAGCTTGTGAGCTGCAATGGTACACAGTGCATGCCTTTGGTACATGAGGGGGACAGTGGTATTGGGAAGTGTGTTGCACTCCTGGGGTGGTGCAAAGCAGAGGATTGGTGGTACATTTGAGATACCATGTGACACAGAGATGCCAGGGCACTGTGGTGCAAGGTAATACTGAGATAGGGATGTCTTCCAGCCCCTCCTCCCTGTCCCACACAACTCTGCATGATGGCAAGGCTGTACCAGGGGGAGGTCTGGTGTAAATAGGTGTATATCCTAATTCATACTTCTTTTATGTTGTGAAAGCTGCATTTGCTAAGGCCAGCCAATAGAAGATGGCACCATTGCCAGTGGGAGGGTGGAGGTGAGAAAAGGAGGCTGTATTGGGTTTGTGAGGGAAAGTTTTGGTAATGGGTGGCTTCTGTGAGAAGCTGCTTGAAGTTTCCCCCATGTCCAGGTGGCTCAAAGATGGACCTGCTGCTGCCTAGGGCTGAGCCCATCCGCAGTGGTGGTAGCACCTCTGTCGCAGCTTATTAAGGAGAAGGCAGTTACTGCTTAGAAGCAGTTGCAGCCAGAGAGGAGTGAGAATCTGTCAGATAAACAGCCCTCCAGACACCAAGGTCAGTGAAGAAGGAGAAGGCAAAGGTGCTCCTGATGCCAGAGCAGATATTCCCCTGCAGCCTGTGGGGAAGGCCACGGTCCAACAGACTATCCCCCTGCAGCCCATGAAGATCCACAGTGGAGCAGATACCTGCCTGCAGCTTGTGGACGACCTCACACCAGAACAGGGGTGTGTCCAAAGGAGGCTGTGACCCTGTGGGAAGCCCATGCTGGAGCAGTCTGTTCCTGAAGGACTGAGCCCCATGGAAGGGACCCTCACTGGAGCAGTTCATAAAGAACTTCACCCAGTGGGAAGGATCCATTCTGGGAAAGAGTGTGAGGAGTCCTCCCCCTGAGTGTCAGAGAACATCTGATGAGCTGACAACAAAGCCCATTTCCCTTCCTTCTGTGTCGCTGGAGGGGAGGAGGTTGAGAATTCATGAGTGAAGTTAAGCCTGGGAAGAATGGAGGGATGGGGTTCTTTTAAGATTTAGTCTCACTTCTCATTATCCTACTCTGATTTTTTTGGTAATGAATTCAGATAATTTCTCTGAGTTGAGTCTATTTTGCCAATGATAGTAATTGATGAGTGATCTTTCCCTGTCCTTATCATCTCCCATGAGTCTTTAACTATATTTTTCTCTCCCCTGCCCAGCTGAGGAGGGGAGTGACAGAGCAACTTTTTTGTTGGATACCTGGTGCCTAGCCAGGAGTAACCTACCATAGATGCTAATGCCAAGAAACTTGAGGTTACTGCATTTTTTTTCCTGTCTCTCCACTGACAATCTCCTTGAAAAAAATCCCAACAAGACACTGTCTACTCTTAATTACTGAGAACTTTTCAATACTGAGAAGGATATAAAAGAAAAAAAAATTGACTGCTGATACCAGCAATGAAACAAACATTCTCATTGATTCCATCCCAAGTTCAGTGGGGAGAAAGTAACTGCTTTGTAGAGGCAATGAGGTTACTTAAGAGCCCCTGTGTTGACCAAGTGGCAAGGATGATGAGAGGATGAGTCTTAGGGTAAACACAAGCTGAAGTCTCATCCACTGGTTAAATTAGTTAAACATCATCACATATGTAACACAATCAGGCATGCACAATGACACGTGGGAACATACAGTTCTTTACCATGGCTGAACATATGCCTCTATTAATGCAAAAAAGACAGAGTTCTATTTCAGTCAAGCATAATATAGTTTGCTGTTAAATTCACAGTTACACTCAACATATATTTGTACATTTGGTTTTAGTTTATTTCAAACTGCCTTGCCATTTTTAGGCCTTAAATATTTATAAAATCTATGGAACTCGTTTTGTTTTGGTTTTCTTTTTTTTTCCCCAACCAAATGATTCTGTGATCCTTATCTAGTACATTTTTATAAAAGACATAAAATTTTTATGTGCAAGTAACTTGAAATTCTCTCTACTAAATCTTGCTAGTGAAAAACTCTGTAACTACAAATTAGTTTCCCCATACACATAAAAGGAACAGAAAAACAGGAGTTAAACATTTTGATTTGTACTTTCAGTGAGTTATAAACAAGAGATGTGGAACCACACAAGCAAGGCACTGTTTTATGTATACTGATGGTTGCCTTGAGTTTACTTTTGAATGTAAATATGAATTTAATTAGCCTTTGGATAAAATGCAATGTGTAAGTATACAATCATTGCCCTCTAAGGTTCTCTTTAAAATGAAGTGATTCATTCTTAGACTTTCTAGAAAGACGTTACAGCCCAGTTGTGAGTTACAAATTAGCCATATATGGTGACATCATTATATATATATCTTACGATATGAATTGACAAAATATTCTGCTAACTAGCATGAGGATATTATTTGCTTTTAAAATTCAAGCATTAATTATTTTGTTTTTCAAAATGCCAAATTATTTTTCTCTATGCAGTTATACTTTCAGTTCTCAAACACTAAAACAATTAGGGAATTAAAGCTAGGATTAAAATTGTCTCAAAATTAGTTTCCTGGCATCATTCTAATTAAATTATAGGGGGATTTTTAATGAATCTTCCATTGAGAAAAGTTTATTGCTTATGCTTTTTATGTGTCTGTCATACAACAGTTCAGCATTCTTTTTATTTGTATAATTAACTTAGATTTGTATTGCCTTCCTCAGATATTTTTCTAAGCCTTGAGAATTTTGAAATACCATTTTAATTTGTTTAATCTATTAGAAATGCAGGCATTCTTTCTTCTTTTTTTTTCTTCCTCCCCCTTCTCCATTCCCCTTCTCTCTTCCTCTTTATTTAGCTGCAATTGAAAATAACTCTTTAACTGTAATGACCCTGCAAGTCTGCCCCCAACTATGACACGGTTTGGATTTGAAAAGCCATAGAAGGATTTTTCATTACCATTTAATCTGAAAAATTTGCATTTGTAGAAGAAAACTGTTTTTTCCTGGTGTAGAGTTCCACTGCAGGGTGAAGCTTGCAAGATCCCTGAGCAGAGGCAGCACATGGTGGGGCACCGTGTGCTGCTACTGCCTCACCAGAGGGTTGGTTTGTGGGTTGAAGAGAGCAACATTGAAGCTTAGTTTCTTCCCTCCCTCACCTTTCTGTAGGTGATTGCATATGGCCATTTTCAAACGTGTCACCAGCTCTGCTGGTGTTCTCTCACTTGGTACGCAGCTATTGCACACCCTGGGAGAAGGGAATGCAGCCTCAGACAACCTGGTTTTGCTGCCATAACCCATGTATGCAGCCTTATTATTTAAAAGTGCCTGAAATTAGAGAATAGGCTTTCATCAGGAATCATCTCTCTGTTGAAAAATTACTGGTTTTCTTGTGGCTTGACACAGATTCCTGTGTGGACTTTGTTTTCTTCCTGTTTGGATGCTCAGATTACACAAGGTGGTTCGTACGTTAGATGGCACTGTGTGTTTTGGTGGTGCCTTTAGTCACTCCTGTTGTGTTAAATAGAAAGTAATTAACTTTTAGAAGGTGTGCTAATTATAAAAAGCAGTCTCTTCATGTTAGTTCTTTGTCCTTAACAGATTAAGAAAATCTGCTTTTCTTGTTCCCTCTTATATATATTTTTTAACTTGTATGGTTTTTTTTAATTTTCCCCGCTGTGTTTCAGTAGCAGTACTGGAAATGCAGAGCAGTAAAAAGTCTATGGAGGGAGCTGGTGAGATCAAAACTGGAATACACCTCTCTTCCCACTCTGAAATCAAAGGGATTTTTATTGTTATATATGTGATTTAATTTGAGTCTCTGTGATTTGCGAAACTAAATATCTGGACAAAGTTTATCCATTAGTAATGGCCACATTACAGGACAACTCCCTTCTCTTTAAATCTGGAAGCACAGAAAATGATAGAGCTGATTGTGGCTTAAAGACTTATGAAAGAGGTGTGAATAAAAAACTAGTTTCTTAGTGAATGAGCAGGAATGAAGTTATTCCATTGATGCATCTGCTATTTGATACATCTCTGTTGTTAGAAGATAGAGATCAAGGGAAGTGATCTTTCTTTAGCTTGGACAGAAATTCACCTCTGAAGAAGGGGCCAGAAGGAGGCCAGGTCAGGTGTCTGCTAATGGGGAAGGTCCTGGGCATGACTGACATGGAAAACCAGCACAGTCTTCCAGGTGTGGTTTGGGCACTGGGATGAGCCAGAGGTAATCCCTGCAAAGGGTTATGCCTGTGACCACCCTGTTTTGGAGGGCCTGAGAATTTAACAATGTGAATGTGAGTTATTCCATGCCTGTTGGCCTTGGTGCCAGAGAACAGTCCCAGGCTCATTTAATTGACTAATATAACGTAGGCACTGTGTCCCAACAAAATGCTAAACAAACAGGGGAATTTACCTGGTCTGGACTTTTCAGCCCTAGCAATGCAACCAACAGCAGTGGCATACCTGGTAAATATTTTACTATGCAGGTCTTTGGAAGTGGTACTACTCTTGTCTGCATCTGCTGTGCCTGTGTTATAAGGAACTGTAAAAGCAAGCTTAGTCCAGGAAAAGAAAAGCAAATGGAACTGAGGTTCGATATTGTATTTAAATGAGAAGATAATGTGACTTTGCAGGCTGGACTGGGGTGAGGGAAACACAGATCACAACCTGGCTGCATTATTGACTCTCAGGGTGACTTTGAGCCAAATACTTCATCTTTGGTTTTCAGAAGTGAGTAATGATTTTTCCTGCTAGCTGGACACGCTTCACGGGGTCATAATTTGGCCCCTAAAATTGTGACCTTCTGTACACATAAAGCTGTAATTTTCTTAGGTTTGCATTTCTAACATGGAAAGCTAATAAAGGCATTTGCCCCATTTTTTTTTTATTATTTCCGGTAGTAATATACAGGGTTTTTGTAACTACAACTGCTTCCTACTCTGTAGAAAGTAATGATTTGAAACATCACTTCCCAATCCCACAATTTGTGTGACAGAGTATACTTCTAATCCTTAAAATAGTATTCAGATTATTTATATTAACTATATATTTTTATAACATACAATACGTATCAACATACAAGAAACAATAGTTTAGATCTGTATAACAGACTTCATAGGTGAAGAAAAACCACAAATGTATATTTTAATAATACACTTTACGCAACAATAAACTGTTACCAGCTCAACTTTTACACAGGATTAGAAAGGAATTCAAGCAGGTGTGGCAGATTATAGGCTGAAAGTAAAAACCCGATAAAAATACAGACTCCTTACTATTTAATTTCAACTGAATTTCCAAAAGTTGAGTTAAGGCTCAGCTTATGTTTTCATTACAAGCAGTTTTTCAAGATCTTATTTAATAACTTCAGACTATATATTAGCTAGTAAGCTATATACAGATATAGTTTGAGTTTTGTAAGTCTACTTGAAACAAGAAACTTTTATCCACTTAAATCCTCTATATACCAATGACTATGATAACATTTACATAGCTTGTGGCTTACAATTTTTTTCTGGGTTTTTCCATTAGTAAAAGGGATTTTTCTATAATTCTTACTAAAAATCAAGTGTGGCTGTGCACTTTTGCTACCTGTCATGATTGTCAGATGTCAAATGTGTGGAAACTCTACATGGTAATAAGAATGTGAGAGGTGGATAGGGTGACAGTAAGCTCCTCTGTTGCTTGGAAATGCTGGGGTTTTGCAGTATTAAAAGCCTGTGTTGGAGAAACTTCAAATTAACTTGTCTTTTTTTTTTTTTACCATATTGTGATGCTTATTATTTTTAAAGATATTTGAAATCACAATGACTCATTGCATTGGTTTGCTTAGGTGGAAAGGTGGGTCAGCCAGAGAATTGGTCTAATCTTCTGTATCTTTTGGTGATAAAATTGTATTTCCTCCTATGGGTCTGACTGCAATGACAGTTGGTCTAATTAAAATGATCTTTGCAAATACAGTTTCTCACATTTTCATCCTTTGAGCCTGATCTGACACTTCTCACTTATTTTGTCTTAAATTTACTGAAAAAACAAACTACAGAAAGAATAGAAAACTGAACTTTTTAAGAGCAGTGCTTCTTAATAACACAAAATAGACTTCACCAATAAGGTAGTAACTACATGCTTAATCATATTTAATTGGAAAACACAGTTTCTGTAGAACAACATCACAGTTTTCTCAAGTTAATTTAACACAAATTTGATGGCCTTATTATCACTCTAAATTTCTTCCCTAAACCATAATGTGGAATAGGAACTGCTGTTCACAGCATAAAAAAAATTAGGAAATAAAGCAGTTACATCATATGGACATAACCTCCATTTATTTAAGACAGAGACTAAGAAGAATCCTGACACAGTCTATTGAGATTTTGTCTGGATTTGCCTTCCCTTTCTTCACCTGTGATAGGGAAGAAGCTCAGCACAGTATGAAACCAACACAAGTCTTCCCTGCATATTTTGCTTTCTATGGCTTTTCTCATCCAAACTCAGTCTGAAATGCTCTATACAACTCAAACATACCAGTGGAAGCTAGTGGCAGTTCAAATCTGTAGAAAACAGTATTATAGAAACATTTGGTTAAAAGAATTGGAGAAATGAATCCCAGAAGCTAAGACAAATTCACAGATTTGTATAAGGAAGAAAGATGAAAGGAAAAACCTGAATAAAAGGTAAGTCCTCAAATCAAACCATCATGTCTGAAGTCCTTTAAGATTACTCACGAGTTCAGAAGGAATCTGATTTTGTCCATAAATTGATAGAAGAGTGGAGACCAATTTAAACTGCAGAAATCAAGTGAAATGAAGGACTGTGAAGAACATCCTAAGTGGCAAAAAAGAGTGACAGGCACAAAAATGTGCAGAGCAGACCTACAAGAAAGATAGGAAGGGAGCAGGTTCTGCAAGATCATCTACAGAAGGTCCTTGGAGAACTATTCAGGAATAGGTAGACAGTCAACAGAGGACCAGGACAAGAAACAAAAACAGGATGAGGAGGCTCTAGCAGGCAGTAGCTCTAAGATGCTGTGCTCTGACTGCTAGCCAGTTTTATTTGCCCTCCTGATAGCACAACAAAAGCATTCCAGACATAATATTTACAGAAAATAATTCCCTTTGGATGGATACATGTGTAACACTGGTATTGTTAACTGAAATTAGTTACACAGCTGTACATTCCTACAGGTAAAAAGAAGCAAGAGCTTGCAATCTTATGGCATATAAACAGAACATATTGAGAGTTTTTCTTGAAATAATTGAAATTATGCTGTTTATAGTTCAGCCACTTAGGAAGAGAGAGATTTCCTTTTTCAGAAAGCAAAATGTTGCGATATTATTACTCAAGAATGCAGGGCACACTGAATTTATGCTCTTGATCAGTGTGTGCCTGTAGTTGTTTTACTGGTAGATTCCCATGGGCAAGTCCCATGCCCACATCTGATACTTTCTTTGAACACCAACAAGATCAACACAAGTGCTTAAAAAAGAGCAAATTCCACCCTTTTCTCTGCTAGCAGGAGAGGAATTTTTTTCTAAGACTGTGGGTCAAAAAAAAAAAACGTAACCAGACAGGTGATCTGTGCAGCTCTAAAATCCTTGTTTTCTATCACACTGGTATGACTGCTGTTTGAGAGTCTTTTGCTGGAAGGCCATGTAAGATTAGCTGGAAGTAATGTGTTGCCCAGGGAAGACACAGTAAGCTGGCTCTGTGTGTTTGAGCCAGTGACAGTGCCCCAGAATTTGCACGGTCTACCCTCAGCTTAAGCACATTAGAGATGGTACATTACAAATGACACTTGGGTAAATGCTAATAGAATGCTGTGAAGGAAACAAAGAAAGGCATCTAAGAGTGCTCTGTGCTCTTTTTTTGACTTTTTTTTAGATCATCTCAATATAAGATCCATTTATCATAAAATGGTTACTGTGACAGATCGAAAAATATTATTTTAAAAGGCGGACTAGACTCACTGTTGGCTTGGGCTGTCATTTCCTTTTTATTATTGCAAGGATATTTCCCTGCCTTTCTTTATTAAGCTAGCTTAATTGAGAATCCAAATAGCACCCTTGAGACAACCATAGGGGCTGATAGCAACTGCACATTAGAGTCAAAGCCATTCTGTTATGAAAAATAAATCATGGTCTTTCTCATTCACAGGGTTTCTTTCCAGTGTTTTCTCTTAGGGTTTTTTTTAATGATTTTTCCTCTGGATGGAGACTTGACAACTGATAAAGAAAATCACTTACAGTTCAGATTGCCTGGGGAATGAGGGGGAGACAAAGCTGACTGCATTCTAGGAATTCAGTATTTGGGAGACCATCACGGTCAAATGCCTGTATCAAATACACACTGTATAAAAAGGATGATTTTTAGAAGAAAGAAGTGGGAAACTTTTAAGGACCTTTTGTTGATGGTTATGTCTAATATACAAAAGGTGGTGACAGCTCAGTATAGCTTTTGTATAAAATAATGGATCACTACTCACGTGATCAGTAAAAGTACTGAAACATTCATAAAAAGTTAAATGTCACTGGGAATCTGGGATTTTTGTTTTTCACAGCAGAAGGAACTGATCTTATGGAAATACTCTCTTTCAATGATTTCTCTTCAATAGCAGTGTTGTGGTATGAGGCAAGAAAACTACTCTTGAAGGTAATTTATTGCTGAAGTGGGAGGCTTTTTCCAGCTCAAACTTTTCATTACAAGTAGTATTATGAGTCTCATTTCTATTACACCAGACAATGCTTAGTTTTGTAAATTAAAATAAAAATGGGCCAACATCAAGACCAGCAAGATAAATGTGGAAAAAACATTTTTTTGTCTTTTTAAGGACTGTGATTAACAGTTTGGGGTTATTAGGCCAAATATTACCATTCTCTATGCAGTAGAAAAGAAAGGAGGAGGAAACAGCGGGTGGGTGGAGAGGCCCATGTGGTCAGTGTGTCTCTGTTGCTGGTGTTACCTCACTGTTGTCTTACCTTCAATAGGCTGTTTCTCAGTGAAAATGCACCGTTCTGAAGGGTCTCTACCCTTTTGATACATAAGTGGGTACATACTGCACACCTACCAGCATCACATGTAAACCAGCTCTAAGACGTAGAAGGGAAGAAGGAAGGCCAAGCAGTCCTATGTGGAAGGGTATTTGCACTCTGGATGACATCAGATTTGGAGAGCTGGAATTGGTTTCCTCACACAGGCCTTTGGTTTCTGTGTTCCCTCTTGCTCCTTCATGTGGCTGCTGTCTTCCTCTTCTCACTGGATCAGGATGAAACAGAATGGGATTCTGCTTTATTTTTTCTCCATCCGCCCTGTCACGCCTCCACGTTAGATGTGGGACTTCCATTAGCATCACTTAATCCCACCCTGCAGTTGTTTTCAAGGCATGGAGAAAATGTGTCCATCACTGAAATACTGTTTGCAGAGAAGTGGGAAGCCTCCTGTGCCTCCCAGTGAGGTAACTACTCTCTGGAAGATAAGCTCTCTGACACGAGAATCCTAGGTTTGATTGTTCCTGCTTCAAGCAGGAGGTTTGCCCAGATGACTTTTTTGTTTAAATCCATTCATACGATGCAATTCCATAGTGACTACCGAGGACTGGGAGTGAAAACCCTGTCAAACCCACAAAACAACACGATAAAGATACATGACAGACAAGGACTTATAATTTGCTACTGTTAAATATTAGCATTGATGAGGCAGGATTACTGTTGCTGTACTTTCCTGGGGAATGAAAACACAGCACTCCTGGGTGAAGCCTGCACTGAGAACCATTCTTAGCATGTCACACAATACTCCTGAGACATCAATGATTTAGTTATTCTCACAACTTCAGCCACAAAACATTGCTTAATTAAATAATGTAAACATACACATGCTGTATCTGTGCACACCATTTGGGGAGGCTTTTTCAAAGTGGCTGGCACTTGAAGTGGGAACTCTGACAGTGTGAATTCTAAACATGAACTAGGAAAAAGGTTACATTTTTGAAACATCTGTAATCATTTGTGTGCCATATAAGTTAATTTTCTGTGTATGGATTTTAAGCAGTTCACTCCTCTTCCATTATGTTCAGACATTGTATGCTTTGCATTTTTGAAACCTCTAATTTTCCTAAGGTTTCTAGAAATAAAATTGAAATTCAACTAAATTAATTATGGTCAAAATTCAATAAAGTCACTATTATCTGCCTGCTTTTTTATTATTTTTAACTACATCTCTGGTGAAAAGAGAAAAAAGGTATCAATATGAGTTAACACTTAACTGTATGACTTGCAGGTAATGTTATAAAAACACAGAAGAAAATTAGTGAAAAAGCATCCTTCATTTCCCTGCATGGGAAACAAAACTGCACACAGGTGTGGAGTCCAGTCTGAGAAGCAGAACATCTATTCTTAATACAAAATATAAATTAGCTGTCAGGCTTGAGGTTAAATTAAGCAAAATAAAACCTTGTGTTACTAAATCAAGAGTATGTACAAGAGGTGTTCTCACTGCTTAAACTGGAATTATTTTGCAAATAATTTGCATAAAAATTACAGATTTTTGGTAAGTAAGAATCCCCAAAGTAAGTAGCTGTGCAGAGAAGCAAAGACTTTTATTATTATTATTATTATTATTATTATTATTATTATTATTATTATTATTATCCTTTCAGTTGATTCATGTTCACTAGTAATAAATAGTTATGCTTTTCTTTTTTTTCAGAACATAAAGTACTTTTTTACTCCTTGCTTCAGTCTGTTTCTCCTGCTGGGTTTTCTTTTTTTTTTTGTTTTTTTTTCCTCTGCCTTTAATCCAGTGTTGGCTGCAGTGGAAGATGTCTTCAGCTGTGCCCCTTGAGTTCTCTTAAATCCTTCTTTTCCTTGGGCAGCAAGATGATTGATTTCTTCTCCTAAAGCTTAAACCTCACAGCTTGCTTGACACAAGGATATTTATAGTAATTTTAAATAGAATGTGTGCCCTACCTTGATGCAGTGTGCTCTCCTTCCTGGGGCTCTTCTTCTATTTGTGTTTTAATTGGCAGTAATCTGAAACTAAATGGTCACTTAGGCATAGTGGGAGTATGGGATTGTATGCACATGGGCTTATACAGAATCTGTGAACTTGATTGTATTCAACATCAAACTGAGAGCAAAAATAACCCTGACAATTAGATGCCACACATACATGTCAAGAAACAAGCCTCTCATTGTAGACTTCCCAGTTCCTATTGAAGTAGATTGACAACACTAATAAACTGATTCCTGCTTGGTGTTTTGTGCAATATGTACTTGCGGACATTTTGCACCATTGTTGTAGCCTCTGGCAAGCTCTCAAGAAGGCCAATGGTGCCATGGAAATGAAAACGCAATAAACCACGGTGCTTGCTCGTCCTCAGCTGCGTCTCAGGCATGAAGGCTACAAGGGTTAGGGGGCCTGTGCTGCTGCTTGTCAGAATAGGATGGTTTGGTTTTTTGTTGTTTTTTTTTGGTTTGTTTGTTTTTTGTTTGTTTGGGGTTTTTTGTTTTTGTTTTGTTTTGTATTGTTTTTTAATGCTGAACATCAATTAATTTCACAGGTGTCTAAGGGAATGACAAATTGATTCAATAGCTCTTCACTGCATGAATGTGAGCTGACTTTTGATCAGGCCTATATTGATCTCTCCATCAGTTTCTGTTCTGTGTGAAATCAGATTCTACCTGACATTCAAAATTGTGATGCATTTGTTGCAATTTTTTTATTTTGAGCTTTCTTGAATGTTTTTAGTTATTTTGTTTGGTTTTCCTAATGAAGTTTTCAATGCATCGTATGTAAGGATGATGACTAGCTGAAGTCCTAATATGGTCTAAGTTCCATCAGCTGGTGAATGTGAAATGATGAGCAGTTGAGCCAGGTCCTCTTACTGACTGGTGTTTGATCAGGAATATTGTATCTGCCACAAAGTGTTTGTATTCTCTGTAGTGGCTGATGACTTTGTGTCTGGTAAAAGGACAATATCAACCATCCAAAACATTTCAAACTATCAGCTAGAATTAGTGATTAGCCTCTACAAAAGCCTAGCAATAAATCTGCACTATTCCTCTTTGGTCTTTGTGACAGCTTGCAACAGAGAGACTCTAAATGTAATTGTTATGACTAGTGCGTGCCCTTGCCTTTTCTCCCTGATATTTGTTCATTAAAGATTAGTACTTTCTCTCACTGAGATTGGTTAAATGCTGCTGCTTTCAGTATCTTACTGTTTGTCTTTCTCATGTTAGTACTTAAAACTTTCACACTCTGTTCCAGTTAGCTTTGTGTAGAATGTGTTCTTGAGTAATCCTTTGAATTCCACCCTGAATCAGTATTATTTTCAGTTACAATACTGAAATTCAAGATTAGGAAACCAAAATGTAAGAATATCTGAATTTGCTCTAGATCTCAAATAAATGGACATCAGCAAGATCTGGAAATCATTTCTTAGTTCTGTCCTATCCGATACTTACTCTCAGATTTTGTAGCTTTTAAGTCTCTGTGAGAACACAGAGTTCAAAGCATTAGTGTTTTCTTGCTAGTTTTTCAGTACTGGTCATATTTCTTAACTTTATTTTACTTGAATGATAAGTCATATGTAAAACAAGTGGCCTGTGCCTTGCTCCACACTGTGGTCTGTGCTACTCATCCCTCCTGCATGAGTGTGAGGACCATACGCTGCTGGAAATGTTGGTTGTACCAGTTGTGCTCTGTGCAGAATATGCCTACCTGAGGCTTTGAAGGGCCTGGACCAAGAGGGTTCTGCTCTTTGTGTTTCTGTTTTTTTACTTGTAATTTGTGACGGCCAATGGGAATGCCTTCCTTTGGGAAGCACTTCAAGAGAGAAATGGAGAAAATGCTGTGAACACCTCGGTGAGGCTTTCTTAGGTCTGCTTTAGGGCGGTGTTTTTCTTTCTGTCAGTGGAGTTTACTCGGGGATTGTGTCCTCTTTTCTTTCAAGCAAGGAGAATGCTAAAACTATGGGTCTGCTTGTGCTTTAAATGAGGTTGTTGCTATTATTAACTCAAGTAGCTTGGCCAAAACACATATTTGTATATTGTTATCATTTTTCTAAAGTATGAACCCCTACCAAATGTATATACCTGTGAACACTTCTGCTGAAAGCAACATTTTTTAAAAGAAAAAGAAAATATTTTTAAGCGATTTCTAAATTATACATGAATTTAGTTATTTACCTATTTTTATAACTAGTCTTTCAAAAAGTACCTGATGCTGAGGTGGGAGAATTTTTTTTAGTTTAGACTGGTTACAGAGATTAGATATGTTGGTGGAAAACAACTCTCTTGCTTTAAGAGATCAGAAGTAATCACATATTATGTGTACTATAGCATACTATGTATACTATACTTATAGTGTTCTATACTATAAATATCCTAGGAATAGGACAGGCTAAATGACAACAAATTGAAAATAGATTTTTATTTGTTTCAGTTTTCAAACTGTTTAGCAACTGATGTAAGAATTCCAGAACATAAAGTTCCACTAATGATAAAGCGTAAATAAGGCTTTTTCATTTGTTATGAAGAGATATATTAATCAATGGAAAATCAGAAAAATGCTTTCATTCTATTGCACGAGAATGCAAGTCTAATCTTTCAGTAGGAAGCCTGTAGCTCAATAGTATTGTAGATTTTAGTGCAGATTCTGGTAATTTTTTCAGATGTCTGGATTATTACATTAGAAGCATTCTTTAGAGTTGAATTGTGGAAAATGAAAATTTAAGACCACAAGTCAAAGAGTCTCTATGAAACTGAGTTTACAGAGCCAGAAACTGTGAGCAACTTTTTCACTGGAACAGGTGTTGGCCTTCAGCCTCCTTGGAAAGCCTTCCATGTGGAATCTATTACCAGGACCAAGTGGATTCAATTTGTGCAACACTTACAGGGCCTTGCAACCTGCTCAGGAAAATTTTTAACTGCTTATTTGAAATATAGATCTTTATTACAAAGAATGCATGTTATGTATGTAATGTGGTTGTGTGCAACACGCTTAATTCTCAAAGGTGTGTTTTACTTGGTCTGCATTATTTAAGCTGTCCTTTTCCTTTATAGTCTAAATCTCTACAGTAAGGTTGAGAAAATCACACTCCTATGCTTAACTCAAAAATCCCAAGTGAACCCCAAGCCTTATGTCAGGTATTTCCTTTTGTTGCAACAAACATGTTTCTCATAATTTAAATGATTACTGAAATGCAAAGTAACAGACACTTTCTATAGCATATCTCTTTAGCACTATGGAAAACATTATCAGAAGATAAATAACCTGGTGATGATTCCTCACAACAGTGGAATGTCATTTATAGAATTTATTTGATACATTCAATGATTGCCCTTTTCAGAAGTGGTAACTGTTTGGCAACAGAAATGGAAGTTCAGGACATAGGGTCTTACTTCAGTACCTTTACTTACACGGGGATTATTCTTATATTTATCTAAGAATATACTTATATACTTATATTTATATTTAGTACCCTTGGAAGAAAGATGGACCTTTTAAAAGCAAATGGATGTTTTAGAATGACTACACTGGAGTGAGAACTATGATTATTGCCCTTACAAAGATAGCTTTTGAAGGACTATTTTTCATGATGAATTTATTCACAGATAAAAATTGTTCTGTTTAAAATGCACAGACACATACATACACATGCCTGTGCTGATTTTGTTGATTATATGTAAGTATCTGTATGTTTAATGTGGAAATCCTGTTGACTTTTTAAATAACTTAAAGACTTTATGGGTATTAGGCAGATGTGGATATTTAGCAGCATCTTATCATAATGCATTTTAATGTTCTGATTGAATATTCTTGAAAATGAAATGCATGGTTCATTGCCTTTTTCATTATGAGTTTGGTGTTGGAATCCAGGAGGCTTCTGCCTTTCTGCATCCTTTTGCTATCTAGATTGTGGACACTGATCCAAATTATAAGCATTTGAGTTTTAACAAATGTTATTTATTTTCTGAAGATTTAGTTAGACTTCTTTTGGGTGAACAAAATAGATACTGGAATTAAACAGCTTGAAAATTCTGCTTTCTGTGGTTTTGAATATTAAAAGGGAATGTTGCAATTAAATTAATGTTTTCAGGAATTTGTGGGGAGGGAAATAATCTAATCTAATTTGGGTGACTACACAGAACATTTCTTTAGTTCACATCTATAACTCCCATTCTTTTTATCAGTAATTAAATACACGTATTAAGAGAAGAATGTTACAATGTTTTGTTTCTTTGGGAATTTTGGCATGAGAATAGAGTGCACATTCATGAAAGCTGGATATGTTACTGACCACAATAGCTGCAAAGAAACAATTACACTTTATTGGTTCAATAATTTGCTAAGAAGAAAATATTCATTGTAGCTCAGTGGATGAATAACATACAGCAGATTCGGAGTTTCATGGGAGTATCAGTATTCACATCAGCTAATGTCTAGGAATAAGAGCTTTACTCTCTTTCTGGATACTCTTCTGGAAAGAGGCACTAGAATGGGGTAGAGCAGTGCTCAGAAAAGAATCTCTGAACAGGCATTGTTCAAGACAACTTTAAAGTTGCTTTTTTAGTCTGATGTTGCAAGGGAAAAGAGTGGAAGTAGGCTGGTTTGGTTTTTATTCTGTAAGCAACCTAACCAGGTTAATTGCACAAATTTCATAAATGAATGTAAGTTAACAGGGTGTAGATCTGTGCCCTGGATCTTGGCAACCCTGTGTATTACCTAATCCAGCTTCAGATTTGATAGAACAAGAGGTAAAGGACTGAAACTAAAAGTGAGTACATTCAGAGTAGATACACTAAAGAAGATTTTTACAATGAGGGTGGCGAGGCCCTGGAATAGGTTTCCCATAGAGGTGGTGGATGCCCCATCCCTGGAAACATTCAGGATCAGACTGGGAGGGCCTCTGAGCAACCCGATCTAGGTTGCAGAGGGACTGGACTAGGTGGTCTTTAAAAGTCCTTTTCAACCCCAACTTTTCTATGGTTATGACAGTACGTGTTCAATTAATTTTATTTAATGATAGACATGTACAAATTTGGTGTCTGGTTTCAGCTAGTCATCTACTGGCCTTTTATATCCAGTGGCTAGAGACACATTTTGAGAGGATGTGGAATCTACTTACAGATGGTAATTGTTGAGCAGGAATAGCTTAGTTAAGGATGGCAGGTTATTGCTTACAGCTCCTGGACTGCCTGCTCTTCTGCATGTTCAGACAGATCAAAACTTTGAGGAGTAAGAAGAAGAAAGTGAGGTGGGAGAGAGAAGGAAAGCTTCGCTTAAGGAAAAAATATATCTGAAACATTTTAGAGCAAAGGAGCTGCAGGAGCAGTGCTACCCAGTCTCCATGTAATACTCCCAAGGTACCTGCAGCAGTTTGGTGATACTTTTAAGTTCAATGAGTAGAATATATATGGAAAAGAAAGTTCTAAATGGAAAATTCTTTTTTTTTCAGTTTATTGGGTTTTGTAATCTGAATCTGGTAAATGTTGAAACAGTTTGCCTTTTTGATGCTTCCAGCATTAAGTGTAGCCTTGTATTCAGGGTGAAGCACAAAGTTGGCTTTTTCTAGAAAAGACCTTGCCAGTTAAAAGTTTGTTGCAGGCAAGGGGTGGTATTCTAACATCAGAACACCATATACACAACCCTTTTATTTCTGGAATTATCAGGCTGGTACTGACTCCTTTCTTCTGTGTGCTTCAGTGTTGTGGAAGCTTGTATTGCTAATCATAAGATAAGGATTAATATCAGCAAATTAGTAGAAGAGATGTGACTTATGTAATCAAGCTCATTATTTAGTAACTCAAAAGCACATAAAGAAATTATAAATTCAAAAGGTTTTAATCCTCAGGACTTTCAGTGTGTTGGTTTGGTTTTGTTGTTTTTTTGGTTTGCTTTGTTTTTTAGATATTTGTACACTTCAGTTTACAATGAGGGACCTCCTCCACTATTATTATGGTATTTTACCCTCAGTAAATGGCAGGCGTTATTGGTACACAGAGATACATTACACATTCTCTTACTAGAAAGCCTTCATTGCATGCCATTAGATAACAGCATGTGTTCAGTAGCTGCAGTCTCTTAGCAACTAAATCTGTCTCTTTCTTTTGAATTCTCCTTTTGTGATCCAGAGTCAGGTCTTTAGACATAAACCTCAGCCCATTTTTCTATTTTCAAGACAGTGAAAGCTGGAATGTTTTGAGGGGCTTGTATAAAGTCCATACCGTGCAAAATATGGCCTTCTAAATCTTCTAAATGTATTGAAAATAGAGATAAATTTGTATTTCATAATTTAATAATAAAAATATTATTAAAATTCTGCTGGTTTATGGTAGTGTTTGTAGTGATATGCCAATATATTTTAATATGAAATGTGGCTTTAAGAAAACAGAATTAAAATCTGCATATTTGACAGAATTACACTATGTAAAAAGTGCATAACCTTTTTCACAGATGTAGATTTTAATGTGTGTACTTTGGAGGTGGTGGTTTGTTGATTTGGTTGGGGTATTTTTTGCTGATACTTATCTATATTTGAAAAAAGGATGGACAAAGGAGAGCATTCCTTCTACCCAGGAGATTGGGGGCTATGCTTTCAAAACAGAGGTTTAAATTCAGATCTTTGTGTATATGCTCCCAAAGCTCCCATTGGATATTTTTTTTTATTCTAGATTTTGCTTGTCTTTCAGTGGCAATGTGTATTGGAAAACCTTATAATTCTTAAAGATAACCCCAGGATGAAGAAATATTTTATTAACCAAAATCTTCTATTCATTCAATTAAAGAACCTAAGAGTTACTCCAGTGTCGTGGTTAATTGGTGTAATGAACAGTGGTCTTTCTAAACTTTAGATATATTTTTTTTTATGACTAGATAGGTCTGTGGTGAAGAAATATGATTATAACAGAATGTTTCAAAGTGCACTGAAGAAATTTTTTTCATAATAAGCACTTTTTTGTTGGTTTTTTTTTTTAATCAAGGCATGTATACTGTTTAGAAATCTTTCTGAAGTGACAGTTCTGGTCGATTCTTCTATGTTAAGCTGATTAACTGTTTTTGACCTTTCAAAGTCTGTCATATATAATCCTAGAAGACCACCAAAGTTGAAACTATTCTGTTAGTTTTGACATTCCCATCAGGCTTTCTGTCTGTTTCACAAGCAATCCTAATTCACTTGTTTTTAGTTAATTTGACAGGTCATTGTTAACATCATTACTAATAGCAAATTGCTACAAGTTTCACATGTTTTGACAAGAGAAGTCTTCAAGATATAGGGATACCCATTAATTAGAAGAGAAGTGCTTAATTCTTTTGGCCAAAAGCTGGATATTCTCTTCATATTTTGGAACTAGAGGGGGGAAGGGAATATGTTTACTTCAGGAAAAAATTTATTTCTGGGTGGCTGAAACCAAGCAAGAACCAGGATGGAAACTGTCCTGACACTGGAGTGCACATCATCACATTTAGAAAGTTTCTCTTTCTGGTTGCTATTTGTAAAGTAGATTTGGAATGAAACATCACTTCTCATATTAGAGCTGCTGCTGGTTTATGTAGCTTGTTTTGAGCAATGTTTTTTTCTGTATGTATAACCAATTTTATCATTTACTGTGAAATAAAAGCTAGTCTGCTGAGCTCTTTCCCTTCCTCAGAGGCAAAATGTTGAGAATATGTAGATCCTTATCCAGTGAATCCAATGTAAGCCCAAATGGGAGCCTTTTAGAAGAGGGATTCAAAGACCGCACATGAACAGTCTTTCAGGTGAAGCACATTTTAAGGAGTCATGTGAGTGAATAAATGTTTCATTGCTGAGAGAGACTGAAATTTGTAAAGTATTGTACTGGTTGTGGCTGCGGTAGAGATAACTTTCTTCATGGTGGCTGGTACGAGGCTGTGTTTTGAGTCTGTACTGAAACACTGGATTGATTAAGACAGATATTTTTGTTACTGCTGAGCAGGGCTTACACAGAGCCAAGGCCTTGTTTACTTTCTGTGCTGCCATGCTGGTGAGGAAGTTGGGGATGCATGGGAAGCTGGGAGGGGACACAGCCAGGACAGCAGACCTCAACTGACCAAAGGGATATTCCAGATCCATGACATCACACTCAGCATATAAAGCTGGGGGGAAGAAGAAAGAAGAGGGGACACTCGGAGTGATGGTGTTTATCTTCCTAAGTCACTGTTATGCAAGATGGGGCCCTGCTCTCCTGGAAGTGGCTGAGCAGCTGCCTGTCCATGGGAAGCAGTGAATTTCTTTGTGTTTCCTTTGCTTATGTGTCTGGCTTTTACTTTCCCTATTAGACTGTCATTGTCTCGACCCATGAGTTTTCTGGCTTTTACTCTTCTAATTCTCTCCCTGATCCTGCTGTTGAGTGAGTGAGCAGCCATGTGGGGCTTGGTGGCCAGCTGGGTGGTATTATGTGTGGTCTAAGTGGGAGCAAATCTCAACATGGAAGAAGAAATACAGCACAGAAGTTTTGAGAGAAGTTTGCGCAGATTTCTTTCTACTTTAATTCACCAACCAACAAAGCAATGTGAAAGCTAGACCGATCTGAAGCCTTAAAATCCAATATCTCATCCATAAAAATGGTCAGATCCTGTTTTGAGTTTCCCATTTTGGTATAAAACTTACAAACTATGCATGGAAAACAGTTTGGCTTTAAAACAGGAATGCAGCAAACCTTCAGGAGGAACAAACTCAGTTTGGTACTATACTTGGAACAAATATTTATGAGTCAATCTTAAAGTGTTTTTCTGCAAGGCACTGAATCAAAGACACATCCCATACAATGTTCATCCATTTCTGATTAGACAGAAGCATTTGAAGAAGTTCTGCATGCTGTATCCCCTTTCTGTCATGATAATGATCAGCTCCCAGCTTTCAGGTCTGAGTTGTGCATCTCAGCCCTTGGTGATGCAGGCCTGGGGAGTGCACAGCACCTCCCTCTGTGCCTGCATGCCTGGCTTGCTTTCCACTGGAAATCTCTACTTGTGGGGGAAGAGAATTGGCGTCTGCAATTTTAGGAGCTACACATAAACCCAAAGGCCACTTTCTGGTTTATCAGAAGTGATTTGCACCAATGCTAAACAATGGCTTCTCAGTCTGACTCACTCTGCCTGTAGTAACTTGATGGAAATGGGGATCCTGACAGAAATGTACTGATGGAACTGCTGTGGAAAGCACCTGGGATGGGAATTTGAAGTAGTGAGACCTGATATACCTACCTACAGGCCATACTTCTCTCTGTCTTGGGAAGAGAAAGAGCAAGCACCTGAGGTTGCAGCTTTTTGTTTGAAAGGTTCAGTAACAAAATTTTTGTGGAGAATGCTTTCAGACAGTAGGGAAAAAAAGAGAAAGGTGATGGCTTCACAACTATGTGCTTCCATTCTTTAAATTACAAGAAAATGATCCTTCTAAATCATTTCTGGTATGGATAGTGGTGCGTTATTTTATTGCTAGGCCATGTCTTCACCCTGTCATAAGAGAGAGCTCTAACTTATTCTCTTCTCCCCAAGCCTTCTTTTGTTGCAATGTAATTGCTTTTTAGTCTCATGTCTTAATGTCTTTTTAAGCTTAATTTTATTATTTTCAACAGAAGTTGTGTAAAGTTGCACCTCTTGGTACCTATTATGCCTATATAAGTATACACATGCTATAATGTTATCCTCTAAAATTCTTATTTAAAGGAGAAAATGAACAAGTCAGTGTAATGATAGAGCAATTAAGAAAGTTGGACAAACTTGAATAGTAGCTTAGGACCAGAGAAAGTGATGTAGTTTGGGATTTAAAGAAAAGAATGAATCTAAAGTTGCCTTCTGTAGGCTGGAAAGAAAATGCAAGCGCAGCATTTTCTCTAATCACATGGATTGACATTTACTTTGAGATTGAGCCTGCCTGTTTGTTAATTAGCATGGTGGAGTCACATTGCACTCAGTTCTGCATCTCAGCAGGCCCTCATTGCAAGATTTACATTTCACAGGGAAGAAACAGTCCTGATAATGAAATGATGCTTTGCAGAGATATGTACAGGGAAGCACATTTAGATAATATAAAAATGATTTATCCAAAGAAGTAACACATGGGCCTTGTTATGCAGATGCTGATCTATAATTCACTGATGGCTCTTGTGATTTCACATGTATGTGCTTGGTGATTGGTATTAACTTTTAGGATCATTTATTTTTATAAGTGCCATAAAAGGCTTACATTAAAGTTAATATATATCCTCTATTTTCCCCAATAGCATGTTGTGATGTTTATCTTCTCTGTCTTTGAAAATGACAAAGAAGGAAGATTCCTACTGAATGTATCCCATTTGGCGCCAAAATTAAGTTAGACATGCTCAGGAACTGAAATATAATGTGCAGTACCTACTTTCTCTGTTGAAATGCCAGTGGTCTCCTTTCATAAGGGAGAAATTCTGATGTTTTTCTCATTATCTGGAAAAAAGCAGGATGGGAAGAGACATTTATAGAAAATTGTATTTGTACCACTACAGTAGCTGAAGTTTCTGAGCAGGCTGTAAAGTACCATAGAGCCATAGTCTTTGTTGGGATTTGTTCTTAACTCATTTGATCCATGTTGCACTCCTTCAGCTTCCCATTACCCCTGAAAATGAGGACTCACTCAGGGCTTCATCTTGCCAAAGTGAGGGCAAGGTCTGGGCCTTCCATTGTTTTTCTACCCTCTCACTCTTGGGATGATCAGAATATGTTTTCAGCCTGGTTTCATCTTTATAGAATCATGTGCTTGATCATGCTCTTCACCATCTTCCCTGTCATAGCTTCAAAATATGATGGCCTCCTTCAACCAGGCAGACCTCCAAGGGGATGCATTTCTATGGAATTTGGAAGAGGAATGCACTGGGGTGAGGATTGGACCCCATGTTGCTGCCCATTCTGCCTTTGCAACTGGCAGCAGGCTCTGGCAGGGGGATTCCTTCCCTGCCTGGGGCAGCAGCAGGGAGGCACAGTGGGGCAGGGCTCATGTGTGCCTGCCTGTGTGGAGGCACCAAAATTAAATCCCTGACAAATTATCTACAGTGAGTAGCTTTTTAATTGCTGACAAAACACAATGCTCTTGCAAGAAAACGCTGCTTGCTCTTAACCTGAAAATTAATATATTATTGCAAATAATATCTCTGTTCCATTACAGTAGTCTGAAGGGAGAAATAAGAGAATCAAAATCCCCTTTTGTACTCTCATCACTTTGGAGAATTTCCTGAAAGTGATTGAATCTTTAAGTTCAAACAGAGGAAAAACAGGCTGATAGCATGTTGATTTTATTCTGCTTTGGCAAGTAAGAAGATTTGAGTATCTAAAATCCCCACTGCATTTTAGGAATGCAAGATAGGGTCGGGAGTTGTAGAAAACAGAAGTTGCCATTGTTAGTTGTTGACCTAGGACCTGTTCTGCTGATTTTTGAACAAGTGGGCAGGCACTGACAAGACATTGAAAGGACAAATTTGCAGATGGTTTGAGAACTATGGCCAGAGTGAGAGAAAGCAAAAGGCTAATGAGACTTGTAAAGATGCAAAAACACCCTCTAAAATAAAAATATTTAACTGACACATATATGTCTATTTCTAGTTGAAAAACTGTAGTCTGCATGGAGTAATTTTAAACAAAATGGGTTATAAACATTATTAGCTTTGTTTTCTACCTTATTTAAAAGTATAATACAGCAGGATGGATTTCAGCTGCTTCTGCACATCAAATATGTAAAAATTTTCAGGTTTTAATATTCACCCCCCATAGGGAAAAATGCATTTGAGAGTGAAAATTTTGAGCTAGAATAACAGGACTATAGAAATATATATAAAAATTATGCAGAACAACATAAAATCTTATAAATCTGACTTCACAAATGGTAATAGGTGGGATAGGCATAGGTTTGGGATTATTTGTGCTGTTCTTAAGGGGCTAGAGGCCCCAGACATCCTCAGGACATCTGAGTAATTACAGACTGGTTCTCTGGGGAATTCTTATTTGTGTTGCTTTTCCAAAAGTACTTCTGAGTAGAAAAATTAAATGCTTTTCATTTTTATTCAAACCAGAAGCATGTTTC
Source organism: Pithys albifrons albifrons (assembly GCF_047495875.1). Classification (NCBI taxonomy): domain Eukaryota; kingdom Metazoa; phylum Chordata; class Aves; order Passeriformes; family Thamnophilidae; genus Pithys; species Pithys albifrons. The sequence goes on from NC_092458.1 coordinate 12,153,936, forward strand.
AGTTTGAAATTCTTTCCTTTCAGGAAAAACTCAACTCAGTAAGTACTTCAGTGATTTGCTTCTCATCTGAAAATACCAATAGAGCTAAACTGCAATGATGTTTTTAGTATCCTGAAGTTCTGGACTCACAAGGGAAGGTTTACGATTCTGTAAATTCCACTTAAAAGAAATTGCTTATACAGTGTATTGACTACAGGATAACAGAAATTCATTCTGCTTTCCCTTCTTTTTCTTTAATCTGAGTATTGAACAGCTTTTGCTCTTCTCTCGCTTTGCTTTCTGGAGAGATTGTGAAAGAACTCTTGGAATTTTTGCTACATTTTACACATGCATTTATGGAATATCAGCTGCACTTAGGCATAACTATTAATAGGTTTACTCATTCTTCCCATGTTGCTTTCCTCTTGGAAGAGCAAAGTAACAGAAAAATTAGATCTAAAGGTCTATCCTTGCCCAATGGCAAAGGTCTGTACCTTTTTTTTTTTAATGGAATAATGCAGTGTTCAACCAGGCTGATTTACATTTGGTCTTATTTTTCTCACACTACTAAAGGACTGGTATTTCACAGCTGGTGCCAATGACAGTAGCTGCTGTACCACATCTCTCTTTCCTTCAGTACATTTGTCTGATTTCTCTTTTTATTTCAGTTTCTGAAAGTGCTTTCTGCTAGCAGTTTATATAGCTGACAGTGTTTGTTTCCAATTATTAAGTATACATTAATATGCAAAGATTAATGGCATATAACATTATTCCTGATTGAGTCATATTAATAATTTCCCATAATTTCAGTGGATACTTGAGATTATTACAGCAAAATATGTTGCTGACAATACAGTTCTGTATTTTTATTTTCTGCTTATATGTTTTATCTTGAGGCTTTTGCCTGTTCTTTTTAATACACTAAAGAACATATAATAGTATCTCTAAGGTATCACTTGGGTGCATCCTCAGGTGCTTTCATTTCCATATCTCCATTAAAATTATTCCTGCTATCTCTTGTATTGACTCAAGGTATAGCCTATGACTCTGGACTAAAGCAAATTGCCTAATGCCACACTGACAGTCTGTGGTAGAGGGAGGAACTGATCCCTTACACATACCTTTATTACTGAACTGTAATTTTTCTGGTTTTCACTTCATTTTATTATTGTGTATATGCTTTCAAAATAATATGATGTTAGGAATAAGCTAAACTAAGCAAATCTGAAACATGATTAATTGTTCTTGGCAATACTTAAAGAAAGCCATTAGTATGCATATCTCAAGCTCCTTCCAGCTGACACTGAATTTTCTGTTAAGATTTCCCATTACTTCATTATTGGAGCAGGCTTCAAGACTAAAAGTGTATCCCATCCTTTTGGAATAGCACTCAAGTTTAACTAAAGCAGATCAAGGTAAAATTTTTAAACAATAGAAGCAGGGGGGGAAAAAAGGCAAAATAATTACAAGAGAAAAGTATTTGACAAAATATCTACTGGTGTTTAGTTTACATGTGGAAATAAAGCTACTTGCTCAGGAAATAGTAAATAACATGTAAAGTTTCAGGACAGACACAACTGTTTAAAAGAAATCTTTCCATTTTATGTCTCTTTTCTGCAGAGCAAAACTAAAAACTATAAATAAGGTGTCAAGGATCTTCCACAAGCAAGAATTCAGCTGAGCATGAGTCCATGAAATCCTAGAAATTTTTAACATCTGTGATAGTTTGCTGTGTGCTTTGAAATAGAAAGCAATACCAAATGGGAAACATTCAGTTGACGTATGTCCCTCAAGTCACTAGAATTTCAGCTAAGGCCATCTCAATCCAGGTATCAAAAACTGACAGATAAGATCTTACAACCCTCTCTGGTTTTCCCCAAATCTTTGTCTTATTTTTGATTCCATGAAAATGAATCATAAACCCCTTGTCCCTGTCACTGGAAGACAGCTGAGAACTGCTATGAAGTTCACATCCAAAATTCTGCCAAGAATATACAGTCAACGCTTCCTGTCAGGAAAGAACTAAGGAGAGAATTGAGCACACTGATTTTTCTTTGCATCTGCATTATGAAGCACCAGAAATGTCCATCCAAATGATTTGTAGCAGTGGCTGAAAACCATGATGCTTCTGTTTGGCACAGCTGCTGCACTGAAACATCAAGCGTTGCATTGCTTTGTGATTACAGCTGAGAAAGCATCTGGCACCTCAAACTGTGAAAAATGTTTATAGTATTTTTTATAAGATAGTACATAGTGTATAGGAGGAAAATACTTTTAAGGAGTTACAGTAGCTTTTGGGTTGCTACAGGGACTAGCTGGTAAAATATAAGAAGACATTGCATGGCCAGCCAAACAGCTTCATGTATTGTCAGCTTTAAATTGCTTAACCCTACTTGCTTTCTGTAGATTTGCAAGAGCTGAAGTCCAGCTTTCCACAGTGAATTTTAATGATCTCAGAAAAGTTGCTAAAATGAAACTGCTGCCATTCTTTATGCATGCTTTGTTGTGATTTTCTCCAAATATTCTTAAAACCCTTTTATTAGCTGACAGTATAAAGAAAGTATAAAGAAAACATTTCTGGAGAATGATCTAGGGAGTAGAGAGGAAAAGCTGCTCTTTAAACTATGTTTAAACCTTTGAAATTGCGAGCATTAAGTGGCCATAGATGTTTTATTAGCTCAGGGAGTTGCAGTCAGTTTCATTCTGAAAAGGAAGTATTGAGGCTGGAAAAGGTCTTCAGAAGTACAGACATCCAACACATTGCCTGAACAGTAGCCAAGAGTAAAGTTCTTGATCACAGTCATACAAGAATATAATTTGAATTCACAAGTATTGGTTATCAGCCTAGTGCTAATAATCAGAAGACATCAGCAGAAATTGTTATTGAATATGAAGTGCATACAATTGTACACATGTATTCCTTTTCCTCAGTATTTTTTGAACAAAAAGTAAAATTTGTGGAATACCTTGTTCAGTGCAAATGGTCACATGGCTTCCAGTTTTCAGATACAATGTACACAAAAACTGCAGTACTCATAAATCAAGATCATTTGTGCCAGATGTATTCCCCTTCACTTGGTTTAAAATGAAATTATGATCTGATTATCAACTCACCTTTTTCATGATTTAGTGAGCTTTGTTCTTTGAAGCATAAGAAACACAAGCCTCAACCAATATGATACTCTGATTATTTATGGCTGGTTCAGTGGCATGTATCTTTTAATCTGTAGCTATTCAGGATATTTACATTATTCAGGATATTTCCTTTCTTTTCTTTTAATCCTTTCTCTGAGAATTTTATGGAATTGCTGACACTCTTACTTTAATCATTTCAGAGTAGTACACACTCTGAATAAGAAAAGTCCACATGACAAGACAACACTGGAAATGTTGGCATTTTATTTTTCTTCTCATGAAGTGCAGTGTTATATCTTCAGATAGTTTTTTTCTTTTTTGAGGAGAATTGACCACTTTTCCATAATTTTCACTTTTGATTGTTTTCTCGTGGACAAAGGAATCTTACTCAGCTGGCATCTCTTTAACAACCACGAAAGATGTTTATTCTGCTTAATTTTCAAAGTTTAATAAACTATATCATCACAGACCCTTCCTGTTTCTCTTCAGAGAGGTGGGTTTTGCTTGTATCTGTGTGCTGGCCTTGTCGCAAAGCTGAACAGCTCATTGAAATACAGTCCTAAAAATCAAGGATTATTTGTTCATATTTGTTTTTAGTACAGACAAGACTGCCATGTTCAGTGCAATTGTTTGATATCTAAAATGGAGAACACTTATTAATTAATTTTACTGAAACCCAAGCTCATTAATGCTGTTGAATGCATTCCTTTGCAGATCTTTTTTTCTGAAGAGGTTACAAAAGAGACTTTGGCTTTTGATCAAGATACAGTACTTACCCTGTAATCCTAAACTTATTGTCCTGACAGCTGGGGATCTGGAGAGGAGCAGCATTCTCTTCCTTTGTGTCTCTCTTTGGCAACTTTACTGGTGTGTGGTGGAAACACTGAACTGAATATACTTCTCTAACAACACTCTCAACTCAGCCAAAAAACAGAGAGAAAATTCAGTAGGTTAAAGGAAAAGACTGTTTATCAGAACTGCAAATGATTCCATTAGAATTTTAACAAATTTTAATTTTTAAAGGCTCAAGAAATTAAAGTTAATAACCTCCAGCACTGCTTTCAAAATTAGAATGATTTCTAAAATTAAGCCAATAAGAGGTCACCTAGTGGATGAGTAAAAGCTTTAGAAAACTTACTTCTGGGGATTTGACAACACATTTGGCACTAAACATTTTGTATTTTCTCCACAAGATACAGATTCATGCAAACGTGTGCTAGCACAGTTAGTATTTAAAAATTTCAAACAAATTTAATTTGTGAATAGCCTTGACTCTCCAGGAGTTCAGATTTTGCCTCATACGTGTTTGCATCTGAGACATTTTCAAAGACAAGTACTTTGAGCGGTAAATGCCTACTGGTGAAACTGTATCATGCCAAAATATATCAGGTTAACAAAAACATTAATTTGGAAAAACCAAGGCTGAAACAGAATTCCTGCTTAAAATTGAAGAGCAGCCTTTCCCACAGTGGATAGTCTTCCAGCTGGGCTGTAGCAGATAGTCTGGAGTCATTGACTTGCTGCACAGATGTGTAAAATCAGATTACATCTTTACTGTAAATTATCATCCCTTAGTAAGATCATCCTTAGTGATGGTGAGAAATGAACAATTTTACTTACAATTTCAAGTACCTCCTGGAATTGTTCCCTTTTTTCCATGTGTCTGCATATTTATACATTCCTGTATCTCTGGGTTTGGGGTACCTGTTAGATTTGTAGGGGCTTGTGGTACAAAGCCAGCGAGTTCAGATGCCATGCATTAGATGACAGTAATGCAGAAAGCCATGACTGCCAGGGAACTAACTGCTTTAAACAAGTATCCACTGTGGTACTTGGAGTACCGAAGAATTTTAATTCACATAGCTGGGTTTCTTTTTGTTGCCCTTTTTTTTTCCATCATCATCCTTTTATTTTTTCTAATTTGTTTCTGCATTTACAGCTTTGGAAAGGCATTTTTGAGGGAGGCAAAGAATCTGGCAGTTCTGGGAATAGTCACATTTCCTGGCTACAAATCATGTGCCTTAAACTTTTTCCTTCTCAGAAAATCCAGTTTTGTCCTTACTTGTATCCTTGATAATTGCTCCCTCTCTCTCCATATCTTGTGTTGGTTTGCAGAGTGTGATACTTCAGAGTAATATCACAGATTAAAAATATTTGGTAAGAGGCACTATATTAAATTTCTTCATTTGTTTCTGTTTGGTTGTATTTTTTGGCAATTACTAAAGTCATATTTCATCATTGTCTGTCCAGGATGTGTCTGATAGTGCATTCAGAGATGGGCAGCAAAACTGGTGAAGGGTCTAGAGAGTCAATCACATCCTGAGTGGCTGAGGGAGCTGGGGTTGTTTAGCCTGAAGAAAAGAAGACTTAGAGGAGACCTACAAATACCCGAAAGGAGGTTGTAGCCAGGTGGCGGTTGGTCTATTCTCCCAGGCACTTAGTGACAGGACAAGAGGGAACAGACTCAAGCTGCAGCAGGGGAGATTCAAGGTGGACATCAGGAGGAATTTCTTCCCTGAAAAGGTTGTTAAGCATTGGAATAGGCTGCTCAGGGATGTGGTGAAGTCACTGTCCCTGAAGGTGTTTGAGAAATGATTGGATGTGACACTCAGTGCTATGGTCTAGTTAATAAGATGGTGATAGGTCAAAGGTTGGACTCACTGATCTTGTAGGTCTTTTCCAACCCAAATGATTCTGTGGTCTTATAATAACTGTTTCATTTTAAGTCATGGGTATATGCATTTTTAAGTGATATGGAGGTATTTGACTATGATGAGATTCTTCAAATACCAGCTACCATTTAGATTTTTAATGAGTCATTGCTCATGTAATCAATGAAATATGTGAAAGACAACAGGCCAAGTAGGCTTTCATTTTTATTTGAATTTTTTTTGCTCTTGGGTTTTTCTTTAGTGTTTTAAAGTTTTTTTGAAGTGTTTTGTTCTTGATTTTTGTCTGGGGTTTTTTGTTTGTTTATTTGTTTTCCCTGAGCTTTTATAGTTATCTTATTAAAGATATGTTTTCCAGTTCTCAGTGAAATACTAGGAGGAAAACGTTTCAATCTTTCTACATACTAACAAGTGTTCTATTGTTGAAGGTGTAAAAGTCCTAAATTACATGAAATACCTTTAATACATAATACTCTCTAAATCTTCAGAAGCAAGCCTAGTGTCTGCTCCCAAAGTACAGTTCATCTGTGGAAAGTTAAATAGGAAATTAAAGAAACTGAGTCTTTCTTTACAGGTAAGCAAATTTAAGTACTCAGGAGGGATTTAAGAAATATGTAGATATCCCCTAGTTCTCCATATCATCACTGTTTTGAAGTCTTACATTCTCGCGTTGGCTGTAAAATTGGAGAAATAATAATGGTGCCTTGTTGTTCTGCAATGTTCACTCTTCTCAGTGCTTTCTGAATGATCTTTTGATATATCTTTGCTGATATTGCATGTGCTGCTCTATGGAATATTGTAGGTAGGGTCACAAATCAAGACTGCTAGGTATCTATTTTGAATTTCATGATCAGAGATATGGTCCTTCTTTTCTGTGCTGCTATTGTGTAGAACATCTTTTTCCATTTATTTCTATTGGGTCATTTACATTCATGTGCCACCAGCTTGTCTTGAAATGTGAACTTTAAAGGAAGGCAATCTTTCTTACAGGAATACATTTGAGGAACTGGCTGAAAGTGTGAATGGTGCAGAGATGCAGATATTTAAAATTTTGATGCAGACATTAACTAGTATATTTGAAGTTATGTGTTATAAAACAGAATTGCTGTTCCTTTGACTCCTAGGGAGTACATGAAAGATGATTAGTGTGTTAGGGATAGAGGGAGGTCATTGATACTACTAATGAAGGCACCTCATTCTGTTTAGAAGAATTGCAGTTCCCTTCACTTTTTCTATGTTTTTATCATATTTTTAACAGTAATTTATGTGCATGATACTCTAACAGGGGGCAGGGACTCTGGTCTCTGCATATATCTTGAGATTGAGCAAAATGGTGATTTTATTCTGACTGGAGCTTTTAGGGATAAGTCCAACATATTTTTAAGTCATTAGTATTGAGTATATAATCAGATCTTCTGTCATACGCTTACTAATTTTTAGGAAGGTAAATGAAGTAATTAATTTACCAGTAAAAAAAAATCCAGTAATTAAGAGAGTAGGACATGAACGATTCATATGCTGGGCAGTGCAACGTGCATGTACTTTGAGTGTTAGTTATTCTCATTCTCTGGAGGGCAATGAATTGTTTAGTTATTTCCTGCAATGTATGTGTGTCTTCTAAACTCACAAAAAATGTTGTTTAAAGTAAGGAGCTAAATGCAAAACATCAGATGGAATTTGTTCCCATGCACAGATAAAAGAGACAAAAATAATTCCCCTTAAATAATACTTGGTAGATTCACATGAGATGTTGAAAATACACTAAATCTGCTTGTAGGGGAGTGACGTCCATAATTCATTGGCTCTGCACCTTTCATCCATTAAGAGCATATTTGTCAGAGGTATCATTCTGTATCCTGAATCTCCAGCATGCCCCTGATATATCCTCCTAACTCTCACTTGTTTTTTGTTGTTTTTCCTCATTCCTCCTTTCCCAGAGAAAGGAGGTATGAGGCAGCAGAAAAGCACGATATGTTTCAGGTAAGGTATAGATAAAAAGTATAGGATTCATGGTGGGAATTAGTGATCGTGCAGGACAGGACTTCAGTAGATTCTCTGTGTCCTGTTTGTTTTATTTAGCTTTTATTGAATACAAATACTGGTGGATCAATAGTATCACATTGTTTTGTTACACACACACACAAGAACCAACAAGGGTTGATATGATTCTGTTAAATTTTAATTATTTGTGTTTCTTCATACTTTACAGTTTAACTGTGTGTAGGAGAGAAACTTTGAGAAGATAAGCTCACATAAAGAAGCTGTAAGAACCCTCTCTGACTGAAACATCACTTTTCTGCTTTTTTAGTGGTGTTTGCTGTAAAATCTCTTCAGAAGGCTTTCCCTATTATGCATGTAGACAAAAAGCTGGTGCATTTTAGCCTCAGTCTTCATTATATGTCTTTATATAGACTTGGTTTATTCAAACAGAGAACTGTTATTTCAAAACTACAAAGCCTTTTCTATTTCAGTGGAAAGGTTTTGTGACTATTGTCAATTTATTAACTGCTATTATTAGACATTAATTTTCCACCTTAAAGTGTAAACAAACATGTCTTGTTGAATCTTGTAAAATCCTGCCTACTTTAGAAAATCTGTTCTGCAAGTCAATTTGGCTCATCCAAACCTGCAATAACTATCCTGATCACACATTCTCAAGTCTACAAAAATGAGTTTCCACCCCTGCTCCAATTATAGTGTTTATTTAAAAACTTGGGATCACTGTGTGGTCTTTGCTGTGGCAGAAGGGGTGGCTGTGAAGAAGGCATTGTAGGCTGTGTTACATTTTGGTGCTGTAGAAACTCTTTTTTCTCTTTCTTTCTTTCTTTCTTTCTTTCTTTCTTTCTTTCTTTCTTTCTTTCTTTCTTTCTTTCTTTCTTTCTTTCTTTCTTTCTTTCTTTCTTTCTTTCTTTCTTTCCTTTCTTTCTCTCTTTCTCTCTTTCTCTCTTTTTCTTTTCTTCTTTCTTTTTTTCTCTTCTTTCCTTTCTTTTCTTTTTTTTTCTTTTTTTCTTTTTTTCTCTTTTCTTTCTTTCTTTCTTTCTTTCTTTCTTTCTTCTTTCTTTCTTTCTTCTTTCTTTCTTTCTTTCTCTCTCTTTCTCTCTTCTTCTTTTCTTTCTTTCTTTCTTCTTTCTTTCTTTCTTTCTTTCTTTCTTTCTTTCTTTCTTTCTTTCTTTCTTTCTTTCTTTCTTTCTTTCTTTTCTTTCTTTCTTTCTTTCTTTTCTTTCTTCCTCTCCCTTCCTTCCTTCCTTCCCTCCCTCCCTCCCTCCTTCCTGTTTTTTTTTTTATTTCGATTTTAATTACAAGTAATCCTAGTAGTCAAATTACTAGGTCATTCATTTCAGAGGCTTTAAACTTAAAAAAGTCAGTTCATAGGATCATAGGACAGTTCAGGTTGGAAGGAAGTCTGGAACGTAATCTAGACTAACAGCTTGTTTAGCAATAAGCTGCCAACCTACAAGAAAAAACAGTTAAGTTGTCAAATTTAAAATTACATATTTTTGTTGGAACCTGACTGATGATATAAAACATGCTATTTAGCTAAGCTTACTAAACCTCTTCAGCTCACACAACTTTTCCCATGTCTATAAAATTTCAATTTATGTGTGTGTGACTTAGCAAAGCTGACAATTGCAAAGATTTGTTATGTTTTTTTTTAATTTCATCCACTTCTTAATCTTTCATCTGATAACACCACCAGTGAAAAAAATTAATAAAATATCACTTTGAAAATATTGTTCTATTATACTATGATATGAAAACACTTATTCTAACCATTAACTTTAGTAGTGTGTTGGGATGTATATACATTATACTTAAAGTAATGGATTTTTGAAGACGAGACTGGAGAGTAGGAATATTTCTAATGAATTTCAATCTGTACCACTTTTTTTAGAAGATGTGCTTTCTTTTACATGTTATGATTTTCCACTGAACTGTGCTGCTAGTGAGAAGTGTCAGGCAATGTTCCTCCTAAAAGCTGCTTTACTGTACAAACACATATTTGTACTTTCAGTAAGATATGAGTGCCTTTGGTTTCAAGTAAGGGAATCTTAGCAGGACAGTTCAAGAATCTGCTGTGCCTTCTTGTATCTGAATATTTATCTCTAAAGACAGCAAAGCACAGGTCATTACACATTTATGTTAATTACAGTGTGATTAATTAATTCTTCAATTGGGTGTGCTATGTGCCATGTTCCCTGATAGTCTCAGAACTCTGTTAAATGCCAGATGTCTGTCCTGGAGTCTGGAAGAACTCTCTTTACTGGTGCTTAGAGTATCTGGTGCATCCACAATCACATTTCATGGATCTACTGAGTGCAGTGATTGAATCCAGCTGTTTGCATTCTCTGTCTTGCTATCATTTGCCAGCCCACTCACCATGAGAGCTGGGCAGGAAACAATTTCCTCATCCCACTAAAATCTTCAGAGATTAAAAAATAATAATAATAAAAAGGGGAAGAGCATTTTAAGCCTGTTTCCCAGAAGGGGAAAAAGCCCCAAAGATTCACCCCTGAAATAGCTTGTCCTTATGACAGTCACTTCAGGTGTGGAGATTCAGATTCAAAACTCCAAGCTAGATACTGTAATGAAATGTTTGTATTTTTGAAAAAATAAATAATTTCAATAATTTTCTGATGAATAGCATTTAATGTCCCAAATTACTGACTATTTCTATGCACATAAATGATCTGTCCTAGTTGCAAGGGATAATTTTTTTTCCACTTGAGAGACTCTCAAGGCTTTGAGAAAAGCTGAGATTGCACACTAATTTCTCTCTCACCATCACACATCATCCATGCTTCATATAGCAACATTTGATGTATCTGCTGAGAGTATGAATTGAATTTGCTGCCTTTTTTTTTCATGTAGTCACTCTGTGACACAAATCTAATAGGAATAGTATATAGGTTCACAGAGTGTTATTTTTGCAAACCCATATCTTTATACTACTCACCTAAAAGTCAATTATGGCTCTAACTTCAGTGTTTCATTTTATTATTCATAATATTACACTACATTATATGCTATTATTTGTATATGATACTGTACTCGAAAAGTGAAATATTCTAGGCACTACAATCATGATAGATGACTCTTTCACACCTAAAACTGAGGATCTAAAGATTTCCAGACTTGCTTTATTTAACTGAAATTCATACTGCTGTGTATAATTTGAAATGTATACTCACTGGAAATTCTGACATAAGACTCTGTGGCCATGGAGGTGTTGGCTTTTAAGGGATAGTGGGAAGGGGGAAGAAAGGGAAAGAGTATGCTATTTGGTGTTGGGTTGAGCTGGCAAAATGCCAACTACCCAATACAGAGTAAGATCTTCCCTCCCTCCCTCCAAGGGATAAGGGAAATAAGAAAAAAATTTAAAACTTAAAACAGGTTTATATATTTATACTGAAAAGAGAAAATTAAAAGGAGAGTACAACATAACACACACTTACACAAGTTAAAAATAACAAACAATAACTCCCCACTCCCCATCAAACATAAATCTCACCATTCTAGCTACAAATCACCCAAGAGAACTCAATCTCCCAAGGGACAGACCTAAGTGGAGAGAAGACCAAGACTAAACATTTTACTTTCCTAAGATATCGTAGCAGCAAGTGGCAGTGCGACCTGGTCCAGAAAAACAACACAATACGTGTTTCCTAGATAAGAAGCCATGAAGAACTGAACTAAACCCCTTCTACACCGGCTTTTTTATTTCGGATGATGTCAGAATATGGTATGGAATACTATTGGCAGTAGAAGTCAACTGTCAGCTGGCCTGACCCAGCTCGAGTCAGCTGATGATCCAAGGCCTACTCTAAAACTAAAACCTAAATTTAGGCCTAGCTAAACCCATAACGTTTTTCACTAAAATCATGTGTATATTGGAGGCTGAAGGCTAAGAAGGTCTAAAGCTAATTTTTGTATTAATGAGAAATAGTAGTGTACTTGTATACCAGGTAACTATGAGCCCTGAAGACTTTCACAGTGCAGATGAGCAGCTGATTGCAGGGTAGGGCTCCTTCAGCCCCCATCTAGTGCCACTTCAGGGTGTCTGTGTGTGCAGGAGAAGCTTTGGTGACTGCAGTGTATGTCTGCTTTGGTGCAGAATATGGTGCTGTCCCCATTGAGTGCAATAAGGCTTTCCAGCAGTTTTTCACATAGCTGAGATTTGATCTGCAGTCTCTCAGGGATGTGTCTGTTCGCTCCTCCTACACTTTCCTTTGTGGTGCTACAAATGGTGTGTGATGTTTTTCAGAAAGGCATCAGTACTGGGCCAGTGTACATGAAGAAACTGTGCAGGGAAATCTGGCCCTTGGGCATCCAGCACACTGCAAAGGATTGGGCAGGACTGGTCTACTCTAGCAGTGCAGCTCCTGTGTGTTCAACACATCACCTTTCACTCTTTCTGAAGACAGTATGATTAGTCGAATATGATTTCAGTGTCTTATCAGTTGTGACTACTTTAAAAACGGAATTCTGTGTAAGCAAAATGGCTGGATAATTTTTACATGCTATAAATCTCTCTTCTGATTTATGGTTATTTCTATTGATTTTATGAGAAGATCAGCAGTAAAAGGAACACTGCAAAGAACAGCTTTTTTGATACTTTCCTTGACTACTGGTATATAAATAATTTCTGAAAGATATTACTAACTTCCCTGGTGGGGTAATAAAAATGCTAAATAATTCTAAAGGGTGGAAACAGCTCTACCTGCCAATTTATTTCTTATAATATTAATAATAGGGCTGGTAGCTTCAGGATTACTTTCCTTAAATATGTCAAATATCAACAACAGCAACAAAACCAAGGTATATTTGTAAAATATAGACCTAATAGGGGAATCTTTCATGTATATTTTTTGTTTACAGACTCAAAGGTTTTTTATGATACTCCTCCACAGCATAGCTGGGAATCTCATAAAGTTGAATGCTTTTTTCCTAACAATATTTAACTTTTGAGGAAACAATATCTCCATTATAAGGACAGGTAAGCAAAGAACAGAGACCTCAAGCTTACCCAAGATCACAGTAGAAGCACACAATAGCAATGGAGATGGAGCACAAACTTCAAAATGGTGTGTTAAGGCCTAGTCTCTCTCTCCACAGTAACCTTTCTACTGCCACATACTGCTTATTTATAAGGAGCATCACATATTGTGTGATTTAGTTTTCTGTTAATGGCAAGGCGCCCACAATTACGTCTTTTTCCAATCTTTGAAAATGAGTTCATCAATACTCCAAATGTCTCCAGTGAGACACTGTTGTTGCCACAGCTGTTACTCAAATGATAGAAACGTGCAGAAAAAAAAAAGATTTGCCTGTATGAAAGGATCCCCACAATGGAAGGTGACCTCTGTCTGTCAGACGCATTGGGCTGGTTCACTGGGTGATCCAGCATAAGCAGGGCTGATTTCCAGCCTCTGAGCACAATGTGTGGTGTGTGGGGTCACCCTCCAGCTCCCCTGCCTGCTGCTCCCAGGCCATGGGGCTGACCTCCTTCCTCGGGGAGTGTGACCCCTGCCAGCCCAGCTGAAATGGGCTCAGGGGACTCCCAGACAGAGTGCACAGCTCAGATCATAGCTTTTGGCAACAGAGATGGTAGTAGGAGAAAACATTTGTCTTTTAGAGGCACTGCTACTGCCAAAGAGTAAATTCACCTCCATTCTTATTTAAATAGGGTGCATATTCAAGACTGCAATTGTTCTAAAAGCTCTGTGAAATCTCGAGGACAGAAAAATAGAAGAGTGCAATTAAAATGATGCTTTTTCTGTTGTGATTAAGTGTAATTTAGTGATGTGTATGCACACATATGTGTGTATAATACATATGTTTGTGTGTAATAGGTCCATGTGTGCAGAGAAAAAAAAATAACATTGCCACAGTTCATCAGCAGAAAAACACCCGGGATGTCTAAATTGTTCAGTAAAGATTATCTGTGGAATTAGGAAGTTTCATGTGTGATTAATATAGATTCACTCAAGTAACCTTGTTGAATTCGGTGGTCTATTTGTGTGAATGAGACATGCACATCTTGCCTTTGAGCTTGTCATACCAAGTTGTTACTGTGTGGGTTGAAATGTCACACAATTGAAAACCAACATATTTTGCATATTTTATATGACTTGCTCCAAGCACTTTCAATATTGTTTCTATTACTTCATCATGTGGAAAACAAGTCAAATACCTGCATTGTAGAAAATTGGACATTTCCAGGATGCAGTACTGACAGTGTTGTTACTTCTTACTGTTACAGTATGCAGGATACTTAACCCTTCAGGGTTCAAACTGAATTTCACTCAGAGAAGATTTATAGTTTGAGGATTAGATTCATTTGTCCTGCACATCGTTGAATTAGAAAGGGTATGGAAGAGGACTGAAAGACCTTGAAATTTGGTGCATTTAGATACGAAGGCTTCTAGCCAATAGATTATGTCTTGGAGTTACTGTGATTTAGAACATATCTGTGTAACTTTTTCGGTATCTTCTTAGACCTCCACTCACATGCAGAGACCTGGGAGAATATCTTTGTTCGTCAAGATGAAAAAGAGACGTAGCACCTTAGAGGAGAGGTAGGGAAATGGTAAAGGATATAAGTGAATATTTTCATATCTGGGTCTAGTGCAATTAGCTAGATTTATGTGTTTATCTTATTCTTTATTTTAATAAAATTATAGCTTATATCCAGCCTTGAAAAATGCATTTAAAAGTAATTTAACAGAGCAATAGCTAAGTCAATGGATGGCAATGGTATGCAAAATTGTTTTACATTCTGCATATGAAGTATGAGATGCTCTGGCTGCTTCTGGCAACTGCTTTTTAAAGCCAATTCCTCTCAAGGACTTTTGGATTTATTTTTTATGTTGTTCAAGGCTCCACTCTTGTTGTGACAATTCTTATAACATATTTAGTCACATGTAAATAAATGTGCATAAAAATATGAAATCATGAGGCTTTCTTGTGTGTTTCAGTTGCTATTACTTTTTTGTTCCTTACTCATAGAATCACAGGATGGTTAAGGTTGGAAGGAAACTCTGGAGGTCACCTGCTTGAACCCCTCCAGTAAACTAGGGTGACCTAGAATTACATGTGACCAGACAGATTTTGAATTATCACAGAAGATGGAGATTCCACAACCTCTTTGGGCAACCTGCACCAGTGCTTGGTCACCCTTAGACTGAAAAAGTGTTTCTTGATGTTCAGAAAGAACCCACCTGAGCTTTGGCTTGTGCCCATTGCCTCCAGTCTTGTTACTGGGCACCACTGAAATGAGTCTGGCTCCATCTTCTTTGTACCCTTCCTTCAGACATTTATGATACCTTAATAAGATATCCTGAGCCTTCTCTTCTTCAGGTTGAACAGTCCCATTTCTCTCAGCCTTTCATAGGAGAGATGTGTCTGTCTCTTAATCATCTTTGCAGCCCTTCACTAGACCTGTTTCAGTAAAACAGAAAGTCCCCTGTCCCTTGTGTAGTGGCAGCCCAGAACAGGTCTCAGGGCTTCAGCTGTGGCCTCACCGGTGATGACTAGAGGACCATTCTCTTTTTACACATAGGGTTTGTTCAAGTCTGTCTGAAAACTTGCAATGGTTATGACTGTGGAGGGTCTCCCCAGATGTCCTAGCTGATTTTACAGAGCTCTGCCACAGTTTTCAAACAGGACAACTTTTCAGACAGTGGCAGGCTGAGATAATGTGGTTAAAAGCCAGCTAATATTACATGTACAGTAGGCACTAAGCTTTCTCTTCATGTGCCGGCCCAGTCTGCGTCCTGATTCAGTACCAGATCACAGCTGGTGACTCAGGGAAGGGACCAGCCCTTAAGCCACACAGTCAAGATTCAATTTAGTCGGCATGGAAGTTATCACATGCCATCTTTCTGGCTTCAGGGGGAGTTGGAACAGACTCTCAAAATCCTCAGAAAATCCAATGATTGTTGATGTGTCAAAACTCAAATATGAAGTTTAGTGGAGAAGAATTGAATATATGAAAATTAAAGTTTTCCTTTTTGTTTCCTATAAAAACTGTAATGGTTTAAACTCTGCAAAAAGCTGGTATGTAGGACAAATGGGATTTCTTAACACAGGGTCAGGGTTGATTTTATATCCCCCTTTTCACTAATCTAATGTGCCTCAGAGAATTGGGTATATGTCAGACTGCATTTTATTATAGAACTTAATTGCTGCGAAGGATGATCTATTTGCTAGAATTTTTGTTCACATTAATAAACTCTCCTGATAGTTATATAAACATTTACTGTAGTCCATTAATGAAAAGTATACTAGTGCAGGTGCTGAGTGTACCACAATAAAATTTTAGCAGTCAAAATATTTTTTATTGTAGTTGGTCACAAATTCTGTTGTACTCCCAGGTAATGAGGCTGAAATGAAACAAATGAAAAATCAAGATTAAAGCCTCTTAAAGTGAGGAAATAAATTAAACATCCTTAGCCACTGTGCCTTTTTTTTTTCAGTTGTAAAATAATGTGTGATTAAATTAGAGAAATTAATATTATTTCTCCAAGAGACTACCTTTTTTTTTTCCCCCCAACTTAATAAATACTGTTGCCTTAAAAACAATGGAAGCCAAGAACTCTTGACAACTCATTTTAGGTCTGGTAGGCTTGAATGTAAGCTGAGCTGCCCAGAGAGAGTTGGTAAAAAAGTTTACTTGCTGTAATTGTAATAAAGGAAATTTAAAAAACACAATCTGTTTCAAGTCAAAAATGAATAACTGAATATTGTCTAAACATTTTCCCCCTGTTCTTGGAATGCTTATGCTCTTTAGGTAAGTGACATTATTGGACTCAGGATGCAGATGCTATTTCTTTTAAATAAGTAAAACTGTGTTTCTGAACTTTTCAATAATTCAAAGTTTGTAGTTTCAGAATCTTTGCTTTAGAGTGTAAGAAAACAAAATGTGAAAGCTAGGAATAGATCACAACTTTCTGGTGTTACACTTAATTTGGTAAATATTACATGCTTAATAGCTTTGATATGATGTTAAATACATTGGCCATTTTGTGCAATGTATCTTCATGATTTTTCTCTCTCATATTTTTTCCAGAAAGGTGGCCCTTCTCTGACTGTCATACTATTTTAGTTATTAAAATATTACAAAGCCACAACAAAATGTTTTTTTTTAAAAACTAATTTCTGTGGGGAGATGTATTTGTGGCTTGCATTAAGCTTTAATTAGAAAACTAAGATTAATGGCATTATTATTATTAAGTCACTATAATATATTTTTGTGTAAGCAAAATACGGATTTCTGGATTTCAGTTTCTAGATGTCTCGCATATGTAATAGTTTATAGTTTTCTTTCCAGTGACTTTCTCTCTGAAACATCCATGCTTGCAGTGGTACTCACAGTTTTACACGGTTTAACCATAGGAGGGAGCCTCTCCTCTTTCAAAGTTAACTCGGGAAGCCGCAGTCATGGGCCCTGGCGGGGATCTTCTGCCGGTTTGCACTTGGAAGTGTAAGTGCTTCCTTTTCTCCTGTGAGGCTGATCCACTGCAGTTTCACAGGCAGGTTCATTTGCATGGGAATAAAGCCCGCTAGTCCCAGAAACTGCTATGCAGAAACCATCACGCCCTGCTCCCAGCAGATTTTAAGAGTGCCAGATCATACTTGTATATGAGAGGGATTCAGACTTTTTTTTGAAAATAGCTGTGTCACAAGTGTCTGCCAGTACCACTGCATCAGCCAGCTGCTGCAGAATGTTGTTTTCCTGGTGCTGCAGAGATTGTAGTCTGGCCTTTTCCATGACATCTTTCTTTTCATTACAGACAGTAAATATTGGACAAGTCACTATTTTGGTTGTTGTCCATTAATTCAAATGAAGTTTGACCTTAGCACAAAGTTTACACAGTTCATAATATAACTTTGTGCTTTAATAGAGTTCCTTAAGTGCAATTAAACCCATGTGTGGGTATATTTAAATGTGACTATGTTGATTATATTGAATTCGAGGTATAAGCTGATATGAGTGAAATTATTCTGTCAAACTAAAAAACACAAAAAAAAAGCAGAGGGGAAATACACCATTAGATGAAAAGACAGAGTATAGTTAGGGGAAAAAACAGAAAATGATAAGAGAAGCCTGAGCAAAAGAATAACATGAAATGTTATTAAAGCCTAATACCCAAATTAAATTAAATTCTAGGCAATTTAAGATTACAAATCTGTATGAGTGAGATCTAAAGGAAGGTACCCTTAAAGTTTTTATGTGGCCAGAAATTACCTCCCAGGTTAGTTGTACTTGGTGATTCAGTTTGAAGTTCCTCTTTGTGGTAAGCAGAGATTTCTCTGATGTTTGACCATCAGGCCTGCCATCCTCTTCCTCATCATGTAAGTCTGAGCTGGGGCACCGAGGCTGGAGTGGCCTCTGACAGACAGATGGTGATTGCTGCTGAGATGCCATAGAAAAACATAGTGCTTGCATTGCTTGAATAAGAGTTCACAATGGACTCAAACAGGAAAGTGGAGACTCACTTAGACTGGCCTATTTCTCCCGCCTAGCAAAGATGCTTTTGCAAGTTTCTCCCATTGTTGCGCTAGTTCTGGCCCATATAGTTGCTTTCTGAATCCTCTGCCCACTCAACACATACTCTGAAATCTGTCCTGGATAGCAACAGGTTTAGCTTACATTTTTCTGCAAAAAAAAAAAAAAAAACCACAACAAAACACCAATCCAAATTTTCTCACAGCAAGAGCAGTGCATGGTATTAACTCAGGCATTTTTCACACCTAATTTTCTACTACTTTACTTGCATACCTTATTGGATAATGTCCAAATAAAGTCATATGTTATTTTTTTCTTGTCATATGAATGTGATGATAACTCCTGGGAGGAATTTTTAATGAGGGAGCAAATCTGCGACATTGCTTATGTTCTAGCTCAGTACTGCAAATTCTTGTTTGTATAAGTAGATTTTTTTTGTATACAGTCTGATTAACTGAAGACACTGATGATGCTGGTGTTTACAGCAGTTTGCAGGGTGGTTCCAAATAAGCTATTTATAACATACGTCAACATGCCACTTTATTCCTTACTTGTTTTCCCCAAATATACCTAATTTAACTCTATTAATTTCTCTTCATTTTGAAAAAAAGGACAAGAATTCCACTTTGTAAATCATTGTGTATATGTTTTCACTGTAGTAATATTCAAAAGTTGGAATTCTAACTGTGCTTCAAACCTCTAAACTACAGAGAAAATATACGTATCTTCTCTGAAGGATTTAACAGTCTGAGGTTTCAAGCCTAAGAATTTTTTATGCAGATGTTTGTCTTTAAATACTAAAGAGGTTGCAAAAGTCTTGATGGCTGGGCTTTCAAAGGCCTTCCAGTCTTCTCAATGCCTATGTTTGTACCTCTGTTCCTATCAGTCTGTCTGTAGTATGGTTGTGATGACAATATCTGATCTTTAAAACATGACTGGGAATGTCCATAGTATGGAGGTCTCCTGACCCCACTCATCCCCAGGCTGGAGCAGAGGGCTGCAGAAGATGGGCTGGATTATAGTGATTTTTCCTGGCTACACAAGAGCTGTACTCCACTGTCCAAAAGGGTAGTGTTGGCTCATCTTTGACCAATCCTTCTCCAACCACCATGTCATATATGCCAAAGCCTCTGAAAAGGTACTCAGAATGTGTTGTCTTGTCAATTTATGGAGAGCAAAATCATTTTTTCTCCTCATAATTAATTTACTGTTGGAGGAGGGATGAGGATTTAGTGTTGTATAAGCCACATGCTGTTCTTTCCATTTGCTGTTTTAATTTTGCTCTTCTATGCAACATTAGGAAGACTGGCATGCTTACTGAAGTTTGCAGTCTAGATGCATCAGCACTGGCTGATGTGCTTTGAAGCTCCAAGCTCGATATCCTCAGTTTCACACATGCACTCATAATGTAAACCCAGCTGCACTGCTGCTTTCATCCAGCTCTGAAATAAAAGCAAAGAGAGTGGGTTTAGACTGAACCCATGGAGATAAACCCCAGGGAAATGCTATCATAAAACTCTTTACAAAGTGAAACACTGACTTCAGTATCATTCTTGCTCAAATCACTCTAATCATCTGCCTTTTTAATTTCTTTCCCTTTTACCCAGCAATGTTTTTTTATTGTGTTCTTTTCTAATTGCTGATAGCCATCCTTCCTTCTTGCCAGATCGTTCCTCTTTCAGTTTGCAGAGCTGCCACCACACTGTTTTCACAGAGAAAAGATCCTGTCAAGTAGGTAAAGAGCATCCCTGAAATTCAACATACTAGTTGAGCATAGGCAATAAACAGCCTTACCATTGAATTGTAAAGTGCTAGTATTAATTGACTGTGCTAAGGAGCCCATGTGTTCTCTAGAGAATCTACTGACTCTTTATGGAATTTATGTTTCTCAATCAAATGCTTACAAATCAGACAGTGTAACCCTAACTTATGCATTTCCTTCTGTTTATAAAGATATGCTGCCTCCAGATGACCTAGATGATCTCTAAGAACCCTTCCAACACAAGTCTTTCTATGATCCTATGATTCCATGATTCCATTTTCTACACAGCTTTTAAGAATTACTGGAAGTTTCTTTTTAGGAGAAGGTAAGAAAGAAAAAAAACAAGGAACTGCAGTGGATTGCGCTAACCAGTCATACCAGTGAATCTCAAAGAGTTTAGTAACCTTTAAAGTTTAGTTTTGCTGGAATGTTTTCCAGTGAAATTGTCTGCACCACTCTGCTCACAGAAAGGATTCTTTGAAATGCTCCTACGATTGCCATTAAAAATGTATGGCTGTTGTCCAAATGAAAGCCTTATCCAAAAGCCTTATGGTTTTTGTTAATCCAAGAAACACAGAAAGGAGTAAATGTTGTGCTAGAAAAGATGTTTTGGACAGATTATACAAATAAGAGGACATAGTTTTGAGCAAGTGGAGATAAAACTGTGGAGCAGAGAGTGCAAGCCTGCCCATACTTCTTAAAGCTCAGACTTCCTTGAGATACTTATCATGATTACATTCTGCTACCAGAATGAGAAAAATGAGCTCTTCCAATTCTTTAGTGCATATTCTTCTTGTCCTATTGTGCGTTTTTTGTTCCTCTATGCAAAGTCAATGTAAGTGGCTTCAGACTACAAGGGTAACTACACTTTTCACACTTCATTCTTTCTTTAGAACTCACCTCCTTTGTGCATATCATAGTTAACTACCTGCTGGATGGTATAAACTTTTTTAAAGGTTATTAATTTATAGCAAGTGACCTGTGAAGAGATCTTATTGTTTCTGAAATGTTTAATGTACTCCTTTACAGTGGGAACACACTCAGATTGTTATAGAGTGATAAAAAGCAGTGGTGGCAGTATAGAAGTTGTAACTGGAAATAAATAGCTCACAAGTATATCTTTTAAAACTCTTTCCTAATGGGTGGAGTTCACACCACGTGACTTTTCCCATGCTAGAAACCCCCCTAAATCCCTAAATGGGATCATCTCAAGTGAGCATATAATTCTAAGGTGGTTCTTAGGAAAATAAAATGGGGTTGAACTGATGAAACAAGATAACTGTAGGTACTCCTCTCTATAAATCTGTCAGATTTTGCTGTTATGGATATCAATCAATTTCTGTCTTCTGTTTGATTACCCTTCAGTATTGTCATAAATTGGGTACTACCTCAGAGAAATTCTACAGAAATACAAATATTCATAAATACGGAAGCACATAAATACTGTCTCTTGAAACTAAGTGAATATTTTTAGAAAGACAGTAGTATGTTTTGGAAGAATGAACAGGAGTCCATATGCTTATGATAAGTTGTTGCTACTGGAATGACTTTGTGCGTATTTTTTGACAGAATTATGAAGATCAAATTCCAAACTAGAAAAAATAGTAACCTAATTTGTGTGATAGCAAATACAGAACATAAAACCTTTATCTCAAACACAGAGTAGACTAGTCCCTGTTTTCGGAAATCATCTTTCAGAATATGAGGATCACGGGAGCTGGAGTGAACTAGTGTAGAACAGCAGAGATTTCTTCTTGCCAGAGAATTCCTTGAGCCAGGTCATTTGGCCCAAACTGTCTAGAAAATCAGAAAGTTGACACCAGTATTACCACAATGAATCTATCTGATTAGATGAACAAGCAAAAGCAAAGACTTGAGCTCCTATTTAAGGCAATTAGAGGCTGACTTCAGACATTAAGGAGCTCAAGCCTATGGAGGTGTGGAGCCTTACATTTCAGAGTTCATTTCTGTGAAATCTAGCAGGTTTTTATATCAAATATGTTAATCTTGTAAAAAGATTTCTGAATTCATTTTAGCAGAGACTGTGTTCAAATACTGAATCTGCAGACATCAATTTTAAGATATATACATCCTCTGATATTTTATGATATATTTTAAGTAATAAAAGATATCACATTGCAATTGTTGGCTAGAGATTACTGCAGTGAGACCTTTGCCCACTAAACAATTCTTCAAGATTCATGGTTAAGTAGTTGAATTACCAGTTAAGAGACAGTTCACAAAATTCACAGTCCAAATGTTCTTTGGTTGTAAATGAAACAAAATTAATTCCTTCTTTCTTTTAGTCCCTGCTGATGTTGCCATTTTCTTAAACTAAAACACAATCTGGTAAAACATTGGAATTAATTCCTCTCCTTGGAGCATTTTCCTTATTCCCTTAGATGCCAATCCCAAGAAAAGTGGAAAGGCATTCCCCCAGTCCGCATTTTTGAGGTACGAAAACATTTTCCAGGCATTTATTGCACTTCTTTGGTTCATTTTCACCGTTAAAACAGCTCTATATAGTGGAAGATTCTCTTCTACTGCTGTCTCCTCCTTCAGCTAAGCAATAATGGGGAGACAGGGCTGTGAAGTCACAACCCATATTGTGAGAAGAGATCACATCCATCAAACTGTCACCTCAGTTTTCTGTCCAGGGTCACAGAGGAACAAAGTCAGCTTGTGTCAGGTTGAAATAGCATTGGTAAGTGGTAGTGTGTGTGAAGCTGGTGGTTTGAAGTCTATTTATTTTGTTTGAAAGGCTCAAGCAGCATGCTGCCAAGCAGAGGAACAAGCAGGAGGAAGTCTCCTTATAAATTATTACTGGAAGGCTCACAGCCAACATTTAAGATGTGAAATTATGCCATCTGCTTTTCTAGGTCTTTGATTTACTTTGTGACAGCTGCCTCATTCTGAGTTTTTGCATCTCACAGAGAGGTAAAACTCATGTTAAAAACTAACATGACAACAGCATTTATTTAACAAAGATTTAATGCTTTTTTGAAAAGCAGAGAATATGCAGGGGATGTTATCTCAATATCTATGTCATGCTTTCAAGACAAATGATATGAAAAAATGTTGTCTCTTTTTACATAGACTGGAAATTTTTCATTGTGAAAAATACAGATTTTTGTTGTGATTTTAGCAATCAAAAGCATTTCAGGGAGGCATCACTTTTTTTAGTATGGTGACTCCTAATGTTATTGATTTTGTGTCTGTCGGAGGTTTTTTCTTTTAGTTTTTCTTATTGGTTTTCTGGGGGAACATCTTTGTTGTTGCTTTGCTGCTTGAAACATTTAAGGTTTATTTACAGGTTCTTTGTTAAGAAGAAAAATCTTAGGCTCGGCAATGACTTAGGAAGTCAGGTAGCTAATTTTAAAAGAATTAAAAAAAAAAAAAAGAAAGGCTAACTACCTCGGTGCAGGCTGAGGCGTACGTGGGGTGCTCTTGCAAGAATCCAGGGGTGTGCTCTTTTCGGAAATCAGTGGCTGAGAGGGTGATGAATGGAGATGTGCACTTTGCCGTGCCTTGTCCTGACATGCTGCCTGTGTACGGGGTGTGCTGCCCAAGTGCCTGGCAGCTTGTTTGGATACGCTCCCTTAGGATGCTGTGCGCTGCTGGGGCGGGGGGGGCTGAGGGGCAGCAGCATCTCTTCCCCCACCTCCCTGGAGAATCACTGCTGTTGAAGTCATTTGGTGTGCGCTGCTTTTTCCTGTGCGAGGATTAGGGAGTAGGAGAATGGCTTTGTGAGGAAGGTCGGAGAGTGGGAGCTGAAGAGAGGCTGAACAGAGGGGTCGAAAGACTTCAGCCTTTCATAGTTCTTTCAGTCAATTCATTCTGAGAGACCAATTGCATGTGATACGGCAGCTGGGGTTTTTGTTTTCCTTTCAGCTGTATACTGTAGGAGAAGCTGGTAAGGTTATTTTTTTTCCTTGTTCTACTGTTCCATGATGCTATTGTAACTGCTTTATCGAAGTGGCTGTTTGGTGAGGAAGAGAAGTTGGTTAATGATGCTGAGGGTCCCCTGCATTGTCTCTGCTTTGTGCAGCTGCAGTTTGGGGAGAGGCACTGTTTACACTACAGGGGCTGGTTTCCGCTGAACAACTTTCGTGCTATTTTACCAAAGTTGTTTCAGCCTTTCTTTTGGCAAAACTAGGAAAGTAAACAAATAAACAGGCTTGGCTGCTTAGAAATGGATAAATTTATAGAGGCTGCAGTTTGTTGAGAAAGCATTTGTGTCTAAATCCCAGTTTTCAGATGTACTTCCTTTGATGTTATCAGATTTGTTACTCTGCTGAATCAACTCCAAAACTGGGTTTTATGTAAGAACCTTACCTCAAAAATCTTTTTTTACTTTCAGCAGGGATAAGATAGGTCCATTAAACTGATAGCAAAAGAAAACAAACTAAAAATGTATCTGTGGAAGGAGAAAATATTTGGGGGAAAGAAAAATCCTAGGGGAGCACTGGAATCAAAAATAACTGAAGAAACATTAATTCTTGGCAGAAATTTTTAACAGAATCCTCCTGATCAGTGTAATAGGAAGCATGTGGTTAGGCAGAGAAATTAAATACTCTGTCAGAAGATTCAAGAGGCACAGGTGCATAACCTGTCTAACTGCACTATTCCAAAGGAAAAGTTTTCATATTTATCCTCTTTGAAGAGGAGAAAAAAAGAAAAAGGGAGTTAAGCCTGAAGACTCTGGCCATCCTGTTCCTCTTTGTGTTGTTTCTAGAATAGTGACTTGTGTTGATCAGAATCTTTTATTTCCTTTCATATTATCGTGGGAAACTTTAGCTTGAATTGGTTGGACATACGTGAGCGCAGCTTGGGGTATACCACGTCTATTCCACAGGCAGGCTATGAAAATCCTGCCTGTGACTCAGATGAATTGTAAAGACCATAATTACCAACAAAAGTCTCTTTTGTGGCCATTCAAAAATCACAAATAAGGTAAGAGGGAATGATTGACAACAGTTACACTACTGATTGACAGAGAACCAAAAACTTGGTTCATGACTTACTATGTTAGTTTTTCAAGAAGTGTTGACCTTTTCCACTATTATTCTGTTCTTTCTGATGGACTATTCCCAATTCCTCTATTGAGGCTAGAATGTCTCTCTGAAATGTGTCTTTGTAATTACTGCCTATAGTCTGTACATCTCTTTACAATGATATGCTTATTTGTTGATGCGGAAACAAAATTGAGAGATGCATTGCAATCAGACCTCCACGAAAGAATGTGTCTTTTATATTCCTCACATGCTTAGCTATTGATTTCAGCTAGAGATTTCAATCTTATGAAGAAATGAAGTGCCATATCCAAATCCTGCAAATTTATACTCACAGTTCTAGCTGTTCATAATGGAAGGCCCAAGGATATCAATGTGGTTACTCATGTGAGTAAAGATTTGGAGACTCATTCTCCATTCATGAATGAAATGGTTTAGGAAGTGCACAGTTACTATGGTTCTTCTTTGGCTTAAAAACAAAAATCTCCATTAAAACTGCCACTAATGAGATTTGTTAGAGGGGCCCAAGGATAGAAAAATTCAGTGATTTAATATAAGAATGTGGTACATTCTTGCAGCAGTATTTTAAGAAGAATGATAAAAATGTTCTCCTCAGCTTCCTATCAGCTTTAGAAGCAAGGGAAGCTTAATTCATCTCTTTGTGTGGCACTGCTAGATACGGCCATGGCTCTTGAAATACCACCACAATTATGAGCTACTCCTCCCCTTGAGAATAAATGCTAATTTAGGGTGGCCTTTATCACATACTCCCCCCCACTCCTAGTAATAACTATCAGTCCTAGCAAATGACAATAAACTGATAGTTCTGGTTAGGCTTCTCCTGGTTGTCTAGAGGCAAAGGTAATAGTATCTTCAGCATGCAAATGGTTATGTCACATCCTTGGTTTCATTGCAAGCAGGCAAGGCAGGATATGTTCTCTGGTTATTGATACACCAATAAAGGGTCCTTAGTTCTCTAGTGGGGAAATTACTTTGGTTCAATGTTTCTAAACTGTTCAACAGTCTCCCTTAGTTTACTGAGACAAAAGAGATGTATTTGCTGCTTCTTCTTTCCTAGTTTTCATGAATCCTGGATTTCAGAATGGTATCTTGGAGAAAAAATGAGTATCTAATTTAAAAGAACTCATAACTGATCTTGTACCTCTGCATGTGCATGGTAAAGGAGCTATACTAAAATTTTTGTGCCAGAGAGCTCTAAAATGAACTGCCTGAAGCAGAAAAGTGGCTATCCTAGCTATTTTTATAAAGCAAAGATAAATATACTTTTATAAGCCATTGTTGTTGGAAAAATGGCCTCTAATTTTAAATGAAAGATGACCACCAATAACACATTTATGCATAAGAAAGTAAATCTTGGCTATAAATATCTTTTATTAAGTTAAATAGAACAAAATTCCAAAGATGGAGGGAAACACATGTAAATAAACTAAACATCCATTTACTCATAAAATTAGAGCAATTTAAACATATTCCAACAGTCATTAGATATCAGTTGTTTGTCACAACGGAAAGGTTTAGATGGATCAAAATGGTAATATTGCTTCTCAAAACCCATAAACAGTTCTGTAAAAGAAATTATAAGGTTGGAACTACCATACTGGTGCTGTTCTGGAAGCTGGTGATTTTTTGTGAACTTTTTCACATTTTTTTGTTCAAATATTACATAAAGGTCATGAAGAAAAGAAAAAAAAAAGAAGGAAAAGAAAAAAGTGTTTTCTACACTGTATATGTACATACTTATATATGCGTGAATAAACATTAACAACAATTTATTAAAATCCACTTGGCAGATTGCAAATTATTTTCCAGCTGGTTTTGTTAATGTTCTTTTACTTACACTCTTGTTTGCATCACTGGAAGAGTAATTTAAACAGACCTGTAAAGACTCATGCTAAGATCATACGTCTTCTATGTTAACGAAGCACCTTCTATATTTCTTATTATACAGAGGATTCACAAAGCTTAGACTTAAGCCTCATGACTACCCATCTTCCTAGAAACTACTGCTTGAAGTGAATGTCACAGTAAGTCAGGGTAAACACACTCCAAAAGAGTTCTACTTGTCTTATTTTTAACTGGAAGAAAACACACCTGGGCTCTCGTGGGAATCCGACATGTTATAAACAGTAAGCAGCAGAAGGTCCAGTCTGGTCAAACAGGATGGGAATTAGTGAACACAGCTCCCACATGACTGCCTGAAAAACAAGAGATACTGAATGCTGCTTCAAAATTATCTTCGTTTATCATTTTTTAAAAATTGCTGTGAGAGTAATTAAATACCAATTCAGTCACTTTTTACTCATGAAGTAATAGAATATAGAAGAGGCTGAGTATTTTTGTCCTGTATAGTTAAATTATAGTTTCTGGATATGTCTGTGTAACTTTCAAAACTTTTCAATGAAAATCTGTGCTATTGCTGCTTCATCTTTCTGTTATGCACATCCTCCAGCACTTTAGAATCACCATGTGTTTCATAGCTTGGTATTTCCTTGTTTTTAAATCCATTGTAAACAAGCAGAAATCAAATTGCTGAGTAGGAGATAATCTGCAGAGCAATTTGAATGCAAGATCTGTAGGAGATTGTAACAGTATACAGCTGAAGTTTGCAAAGTTCACAAACATCCCACTATCTTCCGTCTTCTGTGTGCGCTTCAGTGATGCACAGCCATGTCCCTTCACGTCTGAAAAGCTGTAATATTTACAAGAATATTGTGTCTTCTGGTTGGATGTAAGTACATATCTTTCATCTTTGAAATTTCAGTCTTTTCTAGAAAAGTAGTTTTCATTTCTATGATAAACTTCCAGGTTTTACGAGATTGACTTGTGGTCCATTGTAAGTTAAAATTCAGCCCACATGGTGTGGCAGACTGGACAGGATGCTGCCTGTCATAGATAATGCAGAGTGAAATTAGAGATGTGTGGTCTTATCCAATTAAAACTGACTGAAATGTTAATGGTCTTTTGGCTGACACTTCGGGAAAGACCACCAGTGATTTCCTAAGGGCAAAGAACTTCAAGCTTCCAGCCATACCTGAGTCTGTTCAAGCCCAGTACATTATTAACTGACATCTAGGGAGACTTGTAAGAGCTTTTGAACTTTTCTGGATTGCATACACACAGAATAGAGAAATGAATTATTTTTACTTCCATGAACAGGAGTATCAGAGTTCAGAGCTAAATAAAGGAAGCTAAGGGTCAATCTGTCAGTCAAAACTCATCTACATTACAAAAATGTGGGGAATTATTTTTTCCTCCACTGGACCTTCTCACTCAGTGCAAACGGCTGTAGAACTGGTGTAAGATGAGACTTTGGAACTCCAAGGGCTCTCAGAGCATTCTCAGGAGGCAAAGGAAGGAACAATGAATTCTGACTGCCTCTGCACCTCTCCAAGATGCTAGATTTTATGCTGAGTGCTATTCTGTTTTATAAGACTATTTCTGTACTCCACACCTTTTGCGTCTAAGTCATAAATTGCACAGAAAGCATTTTGAAATGTCAGTAGATGCTGAAAGAATGATAGAGGGGAAGCTGGGATACAACCTGGGGGGGATACAGTTCCAGATAAAGATTCTAAAACTTGGGCATCTATGTGTAAATGCCTACATTTGACTAAGCTCAAATGGCAGCTAGCACCTATAATTCAATTCTCTTGCCCACACATGGAGATCTAATGCCATTAGAGATGCATTAAGGTACCTTAGTCATCCACATGGGTCTGAGAGGTGACACAGGACAAGTGGACACATTGCCTTCCTGGAGAAGTAGCTCTGCCAGGACATCTGAAATTCTGCCAGGCACCTGTCTTTTAGTCCCTGAACAGGGACTCTCAGCAGATCTTCCAATTCCACTGCTCATGTGGACTAGATCATCAATGGCTACAGTGCCGACTTTCACAGCTTGTATACAGAGAGCTACCCACAATTTGAATAACTGCTGCTTTTTAACTTATTTGTATTATGTCACTACTATTGAAACAAAAGAGCTGACTACCATTAAAGTGTTCTTGTTCATTTTGGTAATAAGACGAAAAAGGAAAGCAGGAAGGAAGGAGGAAATTGTATTTATTCTGTCTTCTGAAGGTATTTCCTTTGAATGCTTAAATTAGGACACTTAGCTGTTTTGTAAATAATTGAGAGATATATAGACTTATCTCAATTTAAATTCTGTGTAAATCCCTAGCCAAGGGGAGACAGTCTCCTTGGACTGATTCAGGTGCCCTTGATAAGATGCTGAGCTGGTAACATCTAGGACTAGTTGATAGAAAACATCGCGAATGCTCATTACCGTTTATGTCATCAGAATATGACACACTTTCCTAAGGTTATTCTAAGTTCTGTTAATATGTGTTCAAACTCAAAAACGTTGAACCGACAGTTCTTTTTGAGGTATCTGTTTACTAATGTGGCATAACTTCTCTCTTAAATGCTTTGAACTGGCTTCTAGATGTGCTTACCTCTCTTTGTCAGCTGTGTGGGACCATTGCCTCTGAAAATAATCCGAAGAAAGAAATGCTTTCCTGTTATGCATCACTTACATGAAGCCCTTTTGCTGACATATCTTTAAACTTTCACATTGTTTACACATATCTACAGTGTTTATCTAATGTATTCAAGTGTATTTTGAAACACTGTACATTTGCACTCTACCTCCCAATTCCTTTGTGCATGCCAGAAAATAATTTCCCCAACGGAACAATATAAATTACAAGTCCGGTTATTGTCTGTTTAGAGGCCCATAACTAAAGCTCAGATGGTAGGGCAATTGCAGAAGAGACTTTACCAATTTACATGTTAATGAAGCATAGTTTGATAGGCCTTGATGAATGTAGGCTCAGTCAACATCTTAATTAGCCAGAAGCAGATCATGTGGCATTGGTGCCCGTCTTTGCACCCCTGAGACTTTTTGCCAAGCAAGTGCAGGTTCCTCAATAGCAGTTTTCCATAACATTGTTAAAGTTAAGACTTTAATCATTGCTCTAATGAGGGAAGTTAGTTAAAATTGTTTGGCCGGGTGTAGAGCACCTGAGGTAGCCTAACATCTTCATTAGAGGGCAGATCATGGCCAATTTGTAACCTGGATCAGGTGTGATATTAAGTAACAGACTTGTGCCACAATCCCAGTGAGCACAGAGTATGTTTTTTAAGAACTGTGGATGGTTTTATCTGACTGATTAGTTCCACATGTACACAGCCCCAGGAATCTCTCCACAGGAGCCCACATGGAACTGGGATAGCACAATTTAAGTATGCCTTTGTAGTTGAGTAACCTGCTGGGCAGGACTTCATCTCTGCTAACAATGTCTCTCCTGATATTTTGTTTAAAGGCTTACTAGTCTGCAGCTAATTTATTTTACAAGTAAAAATCAACTTTCTTGATACAGATATGTTTTAAAATTCCTTGAATAATATCAAATATTGTTTTCAAAAGCTGGCCTGTCTGAGGACTAATTCCCAGTGGGACTCGGAAATGTTTAGAATTTTCCCCCCATTTGATTCCTTGCTGTACGTCTTTCACTGCTGCAAAATATACGCAGTAATATGTAGATGGAAATGTTAGGTGTATATTTATTTTAACTTTTAAAAGGAAAATCTTGGTATGAAATGTTTAATTTTAGTGGGAAGAAGTTCTTTTACTGATGAAATCAGAAACTCTACCTCTCTTATTACATGTTCCCACTATCAAAAGTGTGCACAAGTGCAAATAATATGTATGCTGCGTGCAATTTCTGTGCTTGCTTTCATGATAGCTGGTGGTGACAAGGAGAAAAACATCTGTTGTGTTGCTTGGAATTGACATCTGAGCAAAACAGGGAGGGATTTATGACCTTACATTTTCTACTGTCTTCAGGCACAACATTGTGATTTTCTGCTTGGTTTCTGAGGGGGAGAGATAAGAACTGTCTTTGAAATCAGTACCAGTCACTGTATGAGTGTCATATGCTATCCTGGCCTTTCCCCCAGAGGGACTGATATCACAGCCTCCCATACAGAAAATCTTTCTTCATTACAGAAATGCAGGAAAGTTTCCCTGAGATCAAAACCACTTACAAATTATAGGTATCTCTTGCCAAAACAGATAGAATTTATTAGTGGAAAAGACCCAGGAAGCTTTCTTGGTCTATTTGCCTGCCAATGTCTTGTTATTTCTTACATCCTCTCAAAGGCCGCATTATGTTCAATCCACTTCTGTAATTTTTAGTGGCAGTCTGGCCTCTTATTCAGAGGGTTCTTTTCTTGGTATTAAATTTTCACTTAACTTCATGCTTATGTTTGTAGTACAGATCATCCTGCTCTCTTCAACTCAGGTCACTGAACAAAATAAGTACTCTGTCCATAATTATAAAAACATTTTTATTGCATTTCTAAGTATACCACAAGTTTCAGATGAATGGGGAGAATTTGCATTGAATTTTTTGTGGAAGAAAAAACCAAACAAAGAGTAATTTAAGAGTATTGGAGCCCTGACATTTACCATCATAAAATGAGAATTTCATGCCTTGAAATACAGAGTGATAGAAATGGCCCTGACATACAGTACTTGAAATACCTTGGGCTAAAAAGGAGTAATTTTACTCTTCATGAAGCCAAGCATTCAAAAAATTCAGCAGCTACCTGCAGTTGCCATATTGCATTAAGGTGGAAGCTACCAATGTTTGTTGACCTAAGTTAAAAAAAAATAATAGGTATTATTTTATTTTAGCCTAAACACATACTGATTGATCTGCCACCAAAGTCCATGGATGTCATGTGGTAACTTAAAATGGCTGCTATGAATAACCTGACTATACCTAGAAATCTCAGTTTTTAATGGCTGGAAAACATAAAGCACCTTACAAGACCTTTAAACATCGATTCTTGAGGTGATTTTGGTATCTGAAATTTGAATCTACTTTTTAGCTACAAACAATAGCTCTGGAAACTGTTCCCTCTAAATCCAGAAGGATACTTCTCTAACAGCTGGTTGTAACTTCAGCCTTATCTCCTCTGAAGCATCAGTGGAGGCAACTGTGATTTGTCTCTGTTCCAATTTTTATTAGAGTCATCTTTCTAATATGCTTTGTATTATTTCTCATTACCTTCCTTCTGATATCCATCCTGGGTAACTAATTAAAAATAGGGATTTATCTCTGCTAACCTCTGTGAATCAAAATGACAGATAGTTTCATTGTTAATTCCGAAGGACAAGTCCTTTCATATGTGCCTTCTGAAGGTTTGTGTCTTTCTCTGTTATAGCAGAACCTCATGTGCTTCGATTCAACCCCAAACTTCAATATTTAAAATATAAGTGAGGTAAATCTCTCCTTTAATGACTTAAATTTGGTGTCATTATAATGTTAGTCTGCAGAACTATCTTGGCAGACAAAACGACATACCTACATAAATGAAGTGCAAAATTTTTAAACAGAAGAAAGATCTAAAGTATGTAATCACTGTTTGAAATTAACAGTAAACAGTAAAAAGTGTCTATTAATGTGTAACCTGTTTTTTTCTGGAAAGTTGCAGCACCTATTTTCAACAGTCTTAGAACCTTATTTTCTAAAGGTGTTTTGAGTTCTGAGATTAAATACTGAATTTAAGTAAATGCAATCAAGAAGTAAAGCAAAATACTAAAATTTGATGAAGTGATGTGAGCAGTATTTTCTTAAGATGCAAGTCCTAAAAGGGACTGTTTTCTACAGTAGTATGGTTTTACATTTAAGTGCTTATAATGTATTTAAAAGAGCAAAAGATACAAAAATATTGTGTATCATACACAGAATTCATCATGTTGATATATC
Source organism: Pithys albifrons albifrons (assembly GCF_047495875.1). NCBI lineage: Eukaryota > Metazoa > Chordata > Aves > Passeriformes > Thamnophilidae > Pithys > Pithys albifrons. The sequence goes on from NC_092458.1 coordinate 12,186,800, forward strand.
CCCATAATCAGTCATCCTCCCAGAAATATTCAAGTAGTTATACTATAATTAACTTGCATTTACAAGGGAGTGTTTTTCAGTATAAGGAAATCTGTACAAAGTGGTCCCATTTCACAGAAAGGAAAACAAGGACAGGGGTTCAGTGTTTTGATCATTATTCTGGAATTTCTGAGCCAAGTATGTCCCTAGTGTTCATGATCAGAGCTAAGGACATCTTTTACAGATGATCCTCTCTCCCCCATAAGAAGAGATTTTCTGAGAATCAGTCACAGGAAGACGTTTAGGGGGAGCAGGTGGGGATTTATTGACAGGAAGACATGGTTGTTTGAATACAATTGTAGTCATTAACAACACATCCATTATACTAAATATACACAGAAAGTAAATATTTATGTGACTGGTTATCTAGCTGAAAAAAAAAAGTGGAAAATGGGGGAAAATGCTTATGTTTCCATTAGATGTCTGACCCTGTTATGCCATTACTATGTTGTCATCTTTCTCTAGAACTGTAGTTTGAAAATGCTAGATGAAATAAAGTTAAAAGTAAAAAAAAAATAAAATTAAAAAATCGAGAAACAGCAGGCAAAAAACCTCAAACAGCTGTAACTGATACTGTTTACTGTGAAAAATGTGGTATTAATTCTATTTTTTTTCTGTAGAAGATCATTAGAGGGGTTTATGGTCTTTCCAGACCAGTACAAAAGACATTCAATATCTTGATGTGTCTCTATGAATTTGAAAGATATGACCTCCATAGGGGATACTACTGTTGGTTTTGCATCATTAATGTTTTCCTTCATTTATTTGTGCAGAATACCTGCACCATCTTTCAAAGTGGGAATTGCCTGGGGTGACAAATTGAATCTAGGATCTGTGCACCTGATGCCATGAAAGCCCATAAATTAGTTATGGGCTAGGAAGATACATTCCTAAATGTTTCTATTTCTCATAGAAAAAACAACCCTTGAGGTCACTAACCAAAGAATGAAAAACCTGGACTTGTTAACAGGAAAGCAATTAATTATTTACACACATATGAGTATTTGCCATTAGCATCTTTGGAATTAGGAATCCTTATTCTACTATATTTGCTTCTACCTTTGAGACTGTAGCTGTTCAAAAGGGGTGCTTTTGTCAATCCTTTCTCATACTGGGAAATGCATACAAGAAAATATATGATTCTAAAGCAGGGCTATATGTGTCCATTGCTTTTGGTCTTTCAAAGGAAACAAAGATTAAGATATATTAATTCAAAGCTACAATAGTATGGAATCACTAGTAATGACTGTACTATTGCCCATATGGTGGTTTATTATTCTATCACATTCATGGCCAGGATGAAGCAAATAAATTATTGAGTGCTGTGGGCAATTTCATTTATGTATGTATGTATGTATGTCATTGTTAGAGCAAACAGTAGAGAAAAACCTTGCATCCTAATATGACTCCCATGGGGAAATCTTAATGCCATTCAACCAGGTGGAGCTTCTATGCAGGGGTTTTTTTCCATTCACTGCCATCCACCTATCCATCATAATGCCCTGAACACTTTTCATCCATGAAAATGTCTTGCTATAGTAATATATAAGCTTTGTAAATAAAGCTTCCCTGAGGGGAACAATATAGACTTCTAGGAATTCTCATATATTTAATCTATTTTAAGGCCTGAAAAGTATTTTTCTGTAATAAAATGTTTTAAGACCTTTTTGTCCAGGGAATTTTTTTTCCATGGTAGGTGACCTGCAGGACTGCTACAAATATGAACATTTAGGGGTTTCAAATGTATGTAGTGTGATGAAGGCGTTTTTGAAAGATTACTTTAAGGCTAACTGACCCCACCCCCATCTTTCTTACCCCAGATATCTGGGCAGTATGAAAGCATAAAGGCTCGTATTATTCCAGCAGATGTAGGCAGAAAACTCCCAGCGGCTACAGCCAAAGCTACGTGTGTGCATCCAAGGGCAGTATTTTGGGCTTGAAAGTTAACCAGGATATGAGAAAATAGAATTGGGGTTTGTATAGCCCTTTTCATACTTGTCACAGTTCAAAGCATCTTACAAGGAAATAAATGAGATACTGCTAGCAAGCACATGGAGCATGTAGGAAGGCTGACAAGACATTAGGTGCTTAGCAGGAGATCACAAAGTGTTTCAAAAAGCAGAGCTTGATTTACTAAAAAAAAGCAGTAGCAGCCAGAAATACTGGTGTCATATTTTTCTGCTTCCACTTCCTCCTTCTGCCTCTTACACCCATAAATTATGATGTCAGAGTTTCTAACCCACTATCTTAAAACTACCAACTTTTTCTTTTCCTCTAGGCCTTGTCTTCTGAGCATTCAACAAGACCTGGGTGTTAGTTTTCAAAACCAAATGCCTTCTCAGCTTTAGACTTCCACTATCAAATGCTTTAATCTAGTCATGTTGACATCACACACAAGCTACACAGTAGGATATGTGCAGTCATTTGGGGAAAAGACACTTCTAAGCAGCTGAGCAAGGTGGGCAATTTTCTAGTAGCTTCTCTAGGGCAACCTTCACTGGCTGACCAGAAACCCCGAGCTGTCTCTGTCTATGCTTACTCAGGACTCAGGGTTGTGTGCAGCACCTGAGCTGACAAATCTTGTGGTGAGCTTGAATTCAGCACCAATTTTGTCACATTTATATTGAGCAAAGCACTGGCTCATGAGTGCTTCCAAGATATGGGACAGCTCCTGTGTAGCTACTTGCTTTGACCTGGGTAAACCTTTACTGTGCTACCCTAATTCAAGTCCCAGGTAAATTAAATAAAAAGGTATGTGCATCAAATGCCATGGTGCAAAGAAGACCTGCCTTACAGAACGTAGTCACAAGGGAAATGCTGAACAAGCATATTCCTCTACAGAGCTCACTGCAAGGTATGGAGTAGCTGTGAGGATGCAAGAGTTGATAAGCCTCTCAAGTCCAAATAAGGTTAAATTTTGAAGGGGAAAGGGTTAGTCTTTGCCTGAAGACAATGTATTTAGCCTGTGTCATGTGAAAGGGAGAGGGGCAGAAATGCAAAAATTTCTTACCTCACTCCTGTATCAATGTAAAGATAGTAGCTGTAAGCATCCTCAGAACAATCAAAGCTTTATGAACCCAGCACTGTCTATCAACCCATGGACAGAACACAGGCTGGAAAGGTTTTTGACCTTCCTATGAGTACCACACTTTAGCCAGGGTGAACTTATTAACTATAAGCATCCCAGAACATCAAAGCTTTATATAACCCACATCAGCCTGTCTGCATCTCACCTGAAGAGACAACACAGGACAGCACACTGCCTGGAAAGGTCTTTGATAGTTTATGGACCACACAATAACAAGAAAAATCACTCTCTCTGTATCAGCTCCTGAAATAACTTTTATTAATACAAGTGTGTGACAATGACTATATGGGTTGCTTAGTCGATGACGACATTTAGCTGCAGGATTGTATTTAATTGATGACAAAAAATCCCAAATGAAACTTACACAAAACACATTCTACAGGCAACTCCAGCAACCCATGGCGACAAACTTATTAACCAGAAACACAACAGCTCAACACTACATTTAAACACACTCAGTAACCCAAAGCAAAAGCAACAGGAAGAATATAGCTGCTTCCCACTAACACGCAGATACCCAGTATAGCAAATTACAATTAGTAGGGCTTAAGAAAACAGAATAAGAATTGGTTGCTCACCCCTGCAATGTCCGATGGGCTGCAGGGAGACAGAATAGTTGGTAGATTGCCCTCCCAGAGGTGGTGAAAGTTTTCTCCCCAGTGTTGGCTCATGCCCAGTTTCTTTTTATACCCTTTTTTTTTTTCTTTAGGGAGGTTGAGTGATTATAGTCAATATTTTTGGGGTGATAGACAGATGCCTGAGGGGTGGCTCCCTGGACCTCTGCAGGGTGCCACAGGTGAAGTGAAAAAAGGCCATGTCATTTCCATAACTCTCCATTCTTCGGTAACCCCATCAATAAGCACTTTCAGGGAACTAATGGTTCCTGCAAGCATCCCTCCAGAGGGTTGAGGCGTTTCCCTCCACTCATATCACGGCTATCACCCCACAGCCTGCTATTCCTGCCTCCACCAACTGAGCAATTTTTAGAACTTGCGGCCTCTCATTAGCTCTTTCTGATGCAACATAATAGTTGCATGTACCTGTAATTTCCCCTCTAAATCACTTTGTGAGCAAGCTTTCTTGCAGTGACTGCATAGTTCTCATTGTTTGCAACAGTATCACTTCATATTACTGACATCAAGGTTAGATTTATGTGACTATATTTGCTTAATTGTTTAATTTATTAAAACATTTAATATAATGCTTCTAGAATTATACACTACGTATTTTCACTGTAAAAATAAGCAGCAAGTGTGTCTGTCTGCTACTGCATTGGAAGTGGTAGGATTTGACTTTGGGTAGTGTCAGAAACTTGCTACTTTTGTAGTCTGGGTGGAATAACTTGGATGAAATCAAAGGTTTTCTTGCTGATTATTCTCTGCCTTACAGTACACAAAATTATGGGAGGTGCTCTTAAATAATGATCATAATAATAAGACATTACATACCTACAAATATCCATACACATGTGCACGTACTATATTTACACTTAACATCTGATTTTTCAACAGCTCTGCATTGACTGCTTAGTTGAACTGTTTCCTTTCTTTCTTTTTTCTTATAGATATATAGATATCTCTGTTAGCATATCCATCCTGCTCTTACACTTTTTTTTAGGTGGAGGTGAGGGATATCAATACTGCCATTGCAGGACAAAGGGTTTTTTAATCATGTAGTGACTGGGACACATGTTGCCTCATAACTCACTCAAGGCTCCTTATTAATCTGTAATTTTGCACTTTGGTGCTACAGTGGGCACCAAAGAAAAACTAAAATTAAGAGGTCTGATAAGAAGTCCAGAGAATTCTAAACTATAGCATTTAACCTTGAGTTAAGGGAACAATTGCTTTCCTTTTCAGAGCATGCCAACAGTCAGTCTACAGTCATCTCATGAAGGACAAAGTGGAGCAGAGTCAGGATGCTTCTCCATGTAGAAGCCTTGGGACAAAAAGTTGCAAAAGAGAGCCAAGGCAAGACCTCTGGGAAAAGGGACTTACTGGCTGCTCCAGCTGCTGAGGGAAGGGGCGTGAAGGGCTGAGGTGTGGGACCCAGCTGCAAGGGTGTAGCTACCTCTCTGTGCTCCTGTGGAGCACCTGCTGGCACCCACTTCATCTTGGCAAATCAGGTAGCAAGGCCAAAGCCACTCTCCTGCCCCCAGCATCTGGCTGCTTCCCTGATGCACCTAGAGCTGGCTGGCATGACTTGTGTGGTCTGTACAATACTGGCAAAAAAAGGAAAACTGCAACCCCCAGAACTGTACATGCATGTATGGTTACACAGAACTGTTTGTCAGTGTTTGGCTGTGGGGTAAGTCAACAGGACAAGGTAATGAATGTCTTAAAAAAGGTAATGTATACAAACTGTGGTTAGTGTCTTGTTGATATCTGCACTTCCAAACAGCAAACAGGTGTGGGAAATGGCATAGTTTATGAGTTGTCTTCAGGAACAAAGATTTGTTTAGTCCCTTTCACTTAAAGAGATTGCAAAGCCTGAGTTAAAGCTGATAAATACCATGGAGTCAGCAGGCTGTTTAAAGCAACAGATATTTAACCTGCAAGTCATGTTTTATGCAACCTCCTCCACATCGCCTCTGCAGAGGAAGGGAGCTTGCAGCAGCCTTTCTGGCTATTGCAGGACACATTTTCCCTTCCAGATGCTCCCTGCCTAGGCTGGCATGAGCATGAGGAAAGGTCTTTTCTTACCTGCAGAAGACAGCCAGGTTTTGAAGAGCATTAACCTCCTACCAGACTCCACCTCTTTCACAGTCATAATATTTTAGCTTAAAAATCATAACACGTTAAAGACAATTCTGCATTCCTTTTCTCTAGCCTCTGGCTTTCAAATCATAGGGGTTATATTCAGGTCAGACTGTCAGCTCTCTCTCTCTGCAACAGTCTAAAGGCTAAATCCCTTTTAAAAAAGAAAACAAATCTTCAGTTCTCACATAATGACTTGGTATCTGGAGCGGAGGCTTCACAGAAAAGATCAAATAGCCTGAGCCTTGTGACAGAACCGTAAGAAATGGCAAGTCCTCATTATCCCATGGAGTAACATCTCAGTTATGGTAGTCTTTAAATGTTCCCTGATACAGATGACCAAAAATATATATAGTCCCTGTGACAGCAGCTGGTACTTCTATGCTGCGAGTGTCAGGGATTGTCACTTGTGCTCTGGACTCTTATATTGTTACAGCTGCTTATGCAAGCATTGCATGGAGATAAATTAGATGGTTGGGGCATGTAAAGAGATGCAAAATATTGCACAAAAGTTAATGACTCTTGGCCACAGATGGGGCCAAAATTGGTTATGAGTGGTTGCTTTTTATTAAACCCCTAGAAAATTTAAGAAGAGCAGAGGTGGAGGGACCATACAGTGAATGGCTCCTTCTCCCTTGGTGATCCTCCTTAGAAAGACAGCAGAACCCTTGCCCCATTTGAACACAACCATGAATTCATCTCAGCCTGCACACTCTTCTCCAACAGCTGCAGTTGTGGTGAAGCAGACTCTGTGCCCGTGCTAATGGCATAAAAGCATTTCCATGTGCTCTTTTCATTCAGAAAGCACTTGCCCCTCCCCATGGCATCCAGTGTATTGACTTTCCCTTGAAATGGATTGAAATATGTTATGTTTAGTTATCACTAAAAGTCTGGAAGAAAACATAATCTTATGGCCATTTTAAGGTGTTTCAAGACAGGTGTGTATAAGTCACAAATGTGCAGTTATAGAAAATTCAGAAGCAGGCAGAAAGCAATAATATCTCCTAAAGTGAGCGATCATGAAACTTGCAGTCTTCTCAACCATGTGTGTAGGGTTCTGCAGTTCCTGGCCTGCTGAGTATCATTCCTCAGCAAGGACATCTCACAGTCAGGACGTGTGGAGGATGAATTTGCAGCCTCAAGCTGTGGTGTGGTAACATGTTGGAGGTGCTGCCTGCCTTTGCAGGCATTCATGAACTAGCCCATGAACAGGTAGTTGCTGGGAGAACTTTGTCCTGAAATTTGTTGTATCCCCATAATTTCAAATTAAGTGGAAGAGTTGGCTTCAGGCCGTTTACCTACCATATGTAAAATACAATTTATTTCAGAGATTTTTTTTTTTTACTTGTGAGGGTACAGAATGAAGCATGTGTTTTTCCCTGTTATATCTCTGCTTTGCTTCTCCCAACACATGAAATTCTGATTTTGGGGAAATATTGCATTATCCATGGACAGTGGATCAGCCAGTGGATATCTACTCTTTGATTCAAAAATAGTTTTTGGGTATATATACACACATTTGAATAAAGCTGTGTCTATGCCCTACTCTTCCCCTCCCTTTTCTAGCACCAAAGTTATTGCTTTCATTAAGTTATGTTGTAGCAAAACAGCACCATAACAAAAAGTAAACCATTCGGGCTACACTGAAGGGCAGTGCAAAGAAAACAGTACTGGAGCATAGCTATTCTTATGGAGGGGCTGAACGAAGAAATGCATTTCCTTCTCTAGTTGCGCTCACTTCAAATCAGAGTTCACAGGAAACCTTGGTTTACAATTGAGCAATGTTGTCTCTTCTCCAATAGAATACCCACGATGACATCTGGCAGCCACAGCAGCAGCAAGCAAGCTCTGTTATCCTTTTTTTTTTCTTTAAGTATTTTTATATTTGTTGAGAAGCAAACAATCAATAGAAACAGTGGCTTACTTTCAGGTTTGCACTAGCACTGCATGCTTTTTAACATCACCTTTTTTATTAACAAACCATTTCAGTTTTTTTCTGAGGCATAATCACATTACTCTTATTTTTTGCTAAAGTTTTCCTGTGAAAGTTTAAAGCCTCTTCTTTCTGCTGGAAAGACTTCAAGTCTTTCTGTTTCTAAAGACTTTTTATATTAAAAAACATCATGCCATGCAGATAAAAAAATTAATAAGCATTTGGTAAGGTGCTAAAATATATTTCTTGGAAGGAGATGTAAAAAAGCATAGATCATGTTTTTTTGCAGCATGACACACCTACTATTGTGGTTGCAAGAGATTAATCATTGGTTTTTTCACACGGAGAAGGAACTGTTTGCTAATGCCTCTTGACAATATGTGCTGACGGTGCTAGGCTTCTAGGCTGGGCGCTAGCAAATAACAGTAAGTTCCAGACTCTAATCAAATGTCTTTCAGAAACATTACCATTTGCTAAATAAACATATTTTTCTCTTCTCTACTGCACATAACTGATGTTTTTAACATTGTTTGCCAGTCTTATTTAGAAAGCATAACAGATGGCCACTGCTTCTAATGAAATAATTATATTACATAATCCTTTCCTTGCAAAAAAAATATTTGGACTTGATTTTTCATTGTCTTACCTCTTGCTTTCTGTAAAGTGTCTTGCCTCTGTCACATGTATTTTCTATAAATGACCCTGATGACAAAGAAAAGAAAGGTTTTAGTTGAAAAATCTAATTTGTTTGAAAGAATGGCTACTTCTCTTTGTTTGATTTTTGCTTTGGTCACCCTCTCTCTGTTCATAAAATGTGAAGGGGAAAGCTCAATCTAAAAACCTGTGAAAGGCATAGAGCTGTTAAGAGACAACTGTCAGAGAAATGTGGTAGATCTACGCTATTCTCAGGCACAGATCTTGTGAGTGCTCAGGAACACTCTTCCTGATCTACCTGTTGACACAATTACTTGAGGGATTTTATGTCAATAACCTCTGTGCGTCTTCTTTGTGTGTTTTTGGTGACATGCTAAGGCAGCTGGCTATTAGAGGTACTAAATTAACAGATAGACTTACATATGCAAAGAGACATATGTATTGGAAACAGATCTCTAGAATAGGTTTGGTTCAGGCTTCCAGATCCAGTGTTTTTGAACTACTGGTGAGTCTGCTCTCTGAAGCCCCTATTTGTCCTGCTGAGAACCTGAGCACTATCAGAGCAGATATGCACTGGGAGCGTTCAGGAGAACACTGGCAAGAAGGACTCTCTGCAACGCGGTCCTGTGTGTGGATGGGAATGGCAGAGTGAGAACAGAGAGCCCTCAGATTCAGAATACACTTGATTCCTAAACATTTCAAGAAAGTATTTGGCCTTTGACACTGATGACATACCAGAGATTGCTAATAATAGCATGCCTGAACTTTTGTTAGAAAAATAAGCACATCTCTTAGCAATTCCCACACTCCTAGGTTAAATCACTACAATATCATATTAATGCCAGGGCTGATGAGATACACAGAAATAGTAAAACCTCAGTTGAATAAAATTTGGTATCCTTTGAGAGGTCTTTTTTATGAGTCCAAAAAGATGAACAATAACATGTCAGCTAGTCATTTGTAAGCACGACTGCTCTTGGACATAGATGGGGGGACAGAATGCTCTTGTTGTCCCACTCTCTTGCCCCAAAGCTGCTAAAGTTCTGCTGAATTATCGTGGCAAATGCAGTTTCATTAACTACCCCTAAAATAATGAGAAGTGTGAGTACAAGGAGGAGTTCACCGAATTAAGAAAGAGGAATTTCTAAAAGGAAATACTGTGAATAGATGCGTTTGGAGGGGAAGCTCGGCCTGAAGGTTATGTTATATTGCTTTTGCTTGTGTTTTATAAGATCAACAAAATCTATCTCTAAGAAGAGGTCAAGCTTGGATGTTGCTTTTAGGTTTGCAGGTTTTCTGAGCACAGAGGTAAGGACTCAGTCTGTTAACACCTAAAAATAATAAGAAACTGATTATTCACAAAGGGGGGAAATAGTGTGATTTATGCCAAAATTCCCTAGTATTTATTATTCCTGTATCTAGGAAGACATGAGCAACAGAAAACTGTGAGTGAAGACAGGGATGAAAGTTCATTTCATTATGAGGAGACCTGGTTTTTACATGAACCTTGGAGGATGAAGTAATTAACTCAATTATATTGTTTCCACAGAGTCATTACATATGATAGCTGCCCTGGTATCGAATACGTTTCTCATCTGTCTGAACATCACACTCAAAATTTGGTTGTTTGTTTGATATAAAAATTCAGTGTTTGCATTTTCTGGGTACATATTTTAAAGAAAAAAAAAGTATGCATTAAATCAAGAAAGACAGAAGGAATAAGAAAATGAGCAAGATGGATTGATATTTGCATGCTTCAACTGAATGGTTTGAGTTATCCCAAGGTTTACTTGCTGGTGTTTGTATCCCCTTTATGCTGCCTGTCAGGATATTCTGTTGCTATAGGCTAGCGTGGAATGCACTCTACCTTCATGGTCAGGGTTCAGTGGCTTCATTGTATTTTCACAAGCTGGTCCATAAGAAAAAAATTTTTTTCTCAAGGGGCTAAGCATATGCTGGGAGGCAAATGTATCACAAATTTCAAGTATGCAAACTCTTATGGCCTTTTAAGACTGTAAATACAGAGGAATTACAACATGGAGACTCATGGTGATAGTAGTGCTGGGGCATAAAATGTAGTATAGCAACTCCTGGTATGCAGAATAGTTTCCTTTACAGTCATTTAAACTCGGTGAAAAAGAGTTGCCAGTTTGAACCTCTGCTGTCCTCTGCATGTAGAAATGAGGTTTAAGCATTAGAAAAGTTTACAAGCGTAGTTGATGCCATCTCAGAAAGAAGTGGATCTTACAACGTTATAGATGCCATTATCAGCAAGAATCAATAGAACTGCCTCCTGTATATGGCTTTTCAAATTTATTTGAATGTTGCTAAGTTTGGATCCAAAGCTTAGTTGAGAAGTAACTGCAGAATTTCAGGTTTTCCCTGCAAATAGAAAGTTCCTGCAGTTTCTACAAGAAACCAGTGTCACGGCTGCCTCGCAGGGAACCCACCGGGTGTTCCTGCTCCTTTCTGAGCCCCTGGGTAGGAGCCTGCGGGCAGCGCTGAGGGGGGTGGCAAAGGGGAGGGAGCAGGAGCGGCGGCCACCAGGGGCTGCCTTGGGGACTGCTCCGAACGCCGCCAAGGGCCGTCTCCGCTCCCCGCGGGCAGAGACTTCACTACATCAATAAAAAAACATCGAAAAGTCAATCCTAAAAGAACTCTGTGCCACCGACCCTTAGTTGTATATGGAAACAGTTTTGGGGTTTTTTTTTCCTGAGTATTGCATCTCTTCCTTTATCTTACCATTGTTTTTTCAGTTTGTGTGTTGCACGAGTTTGGTATTGATGAGTTTGTAATTCTATTAACATTGGTGTGGGGGTTGTCAAGCAGTGGAACAGCCTGTCCAGGGAAGTGGTGGAATCACCATCCCTGGAGGTATTTCAAAGTACATGCAGATGCCCACCATGCTTAGGGACATGGTCTAGTAATGGACTTGGCAGTGCTGGGTTAATGGTATTTTCCAATTTAAATTATTCAATGATTTGCATGGAAGACTTACAGTTCTTTATCTTCCCACTTCTCTGTCTCATCATTTATCACCACATCCACATTTTCATGATTATTCCTGCAATCATCACTTATCTTATAAGTGTCCTAAGTTCACAAATACTGAAACCAGTGACAGAATCATTACAATAGAGGATCTGTATCTTCGAAAACAGTGGGTTGGCTGTATGTTTGGGAACAGATTTCCTTAAAATTCCTAAGCCTTCTGGTCCCATCATCTTCAAACTTCCCAAATCAGGTTTGGTGTATGCTGAGAAGCAAGGGGGGCAACAAAAACCCTTGCATTTCAGAAAGGAACCCAAATACAGAGTGAGTATGGATGGGTTATTTTGTGGGTAACAAAAGTGGTGATTGTAGAACATGACAATTTTACCTCTGCTAACTACAGGACAAAAATGCCTCTTGCTGAATGTGTATTAGTATATTTACAGATTGACTTCATATGTACCACATGTGCTTATTGTTGTTGCATTGTGATTTCAAGCTTTTATGAAGTGCAAAACCACATATTAATAGCTTTTACAGAAGGTTCTCTAGTTGTTAACATGGTAACACCTTGCAAGAACAACATGTTATGTCCATTTTTCGTTCTAGAAATATGCAACATTCTGCACTTCAAAATACATAAAGAAAGTGCCTATTTAATACTTAGATCTGTTCAACATATTATCTTCCATGAATTTGTACCCTGTTGCTTAGTCTTGCTATAAAAGTTTGCTGCCTTGAACTGCAAAACATTAATTCATTTTCCAGGAATCTGTTTGGGTACAAGCTGTGAAAACAGATCCGGAAGTTGCAAGCACATTTGCTCTTGCTGAATCTTTCTCAAAACTGAACTGATTAGTAACACTATTATAGTTACAGGTGTTCAAATATGTCCAAGTTTTACCCAAGCTTGGAGGATTCATTTTTTTTCCCCTGACCACAGTCAGGTTATCAATAGCATATGGATGTAATCCTAGTCATATTCAGCTCAGTAAAAACTGGGCCATTATTAAAGTAAATGAGTTTCATAGTAGCAGAGTTCCATCCTATGACTCAGCTGATGTCAATGAAAATGTTGAAAATAAGATACCAGGTATATAGTGATCACAGTGGCCCAAAGAAAGTCAAACAGTGGTGTTTTGAAAAATTATGGAACCTCATATTTATTTTCATTCTAGATATCTAAATAAACATAGTAAAATTAAAATAAGTCAGTGCATTAAAACTTCCCTTTAGTTGCATCACAAAGGGGACAAACAGGTATAAAAATATGAAATTTGATGCCTTTACAGTAACTCCATTCAACTTGCCCTTCTAAGGAAGCAGTGCATGAAAGCATTTGCCCATGAATAATATCTTAGTAAATGGCTTGATCTTATGTGGCACATTTTTCTCTCAGTTTGCATACCTGATAATACACTTCCTAATATCACTTTCAGGTGCTTTGTCAAAAAAGTAACCTGACTGAAAGAAACACTGCATGAAATGTTGGTGATGGGACAATCTCAGGTCGGCATCTGAATATGAGACAAAGGGTTCAGACCATTAAAAGCTGTATGTCTTGCTGTGCTTATGTTTAGTTCTTTGTGTAGTACAGACTTGTTTCCTTTTAAACATGTTTCCATGACTCATTAAATCCTCTGAAAAAAAAGTTGTCACAACTCTAGTAGAGTGGAGCAGTTATTTTTGGATTTAATTATAAACAGGCTAGACAATGAGCTACCTAACTTGTTCCCTTTCTTAAGGAGAAAAATGGTCGATGACCTCTCTTTTGTCTAAACAGTATCAAAATCTACTTTATTTGATAGATAAAGGAGCGGAAAGTCCTTGACAAAATAAAAGGAGTCCATAAGCAAATGCCACCCGGGCAACTAATATTTTACATAACAAGTAAGAATATATATATTGTGAACCTATTTAGTATTCAGCTTAAGAGAGTATAGTAACCATAGCAACCTCTTATCACCTGTTTGAGACACTGCAACATCTTCATCAAATGTTCACCAAATCCCCTGATAATATTTGTAAAACGCTGATGGTAATATCTCTTGGAGAGAGCTACTCAGATAAATATGTAAAAATACTTGTAATTCAAGATTCTCCTGTCTGCTTTCTCCTTGCCCTCCTACTTTGTTTTATATATCAGTTTGATTTATCAAAAGCAAAAGATTAATGGGCTCAAGAAGCCACTGGAGGGAGCATGGTGGTGGACACACATCACTGCTCACCCACAGCATGCCCATAAGAACCATCTTCAGTTAAGTGTGCTGAAGGCTTTGATGGTGGAGATAAACAGACCCAACATAAGGGGAAATGTTTCCCAAAAGGGTTGAACATGGGAACTCACAATAAGGCAAGTGCAGATCCCTTCCTTGAAGCAGTTATCAATCTAAAAAGACTGTGAATTTTGCCATTTACTTTATTTATAATCTTTCAAATCACATCAAGTTGTAACAATGATGATCTTTCTGACTGTAGTGACAGCTTCTGTCACTTTAGACTTTGCATGTCAGATGCTCTCCTTTCCTTTTCAGCTTTAGAGCTACAGGTGGTCAGAGCTTTACGCTTCTGAAGTCTAAAATGCAGGTATGGCAGGTGATTTTTCTGTGGAGTTATTTCTGCACCCCACAGCCTTTAGGACTAAGGATGCTGGGGTGGTCTGGAGAGATTCCCTGCTTTTCCAAAGGACTTTTTGCTTTGTCCTTTTTTGTGGTGGACTTTGTTTTTCCACTTGATTAACTATTAAAAAGTAGCAAAGTAGGTAGTTATCAGTTATCTGGAGATCCCAGGGAATTCTGAGTTCTCTTGATAAAAGAACTACAGAAGCTGTGTTTCAATCACAAATGTGTTTAATTTTTGAGTCCTTAGTATGATTCTTTTTTCTCTCTCAATTCAGTGTGAAGTGCAGTACATCATGTATATATGCTTCCACTCCTGAGTATGCATGCAGGAGGAAAGCAAAATCAACTGTTGCCAAGTGACTTAGTAATTGAGCAACATGGCTGCACAACTCAGCCTAATTCCTCTGTATGTCCTGGGACGTCTTCCTGTCTCATTTTGGTCTGCAGCATCACACACTGCCAAGTTATTAGTTGTTAATTTCAGGTGATAGATGGGAAACTGAGAGCATCAAAATCTTAGATTGCTGGAGCTGGCAGGATTATCATCACTCCCCATTCCCACTGACACAGAGGACCTTCTTGCTGCCTGAGAGACGTGGGAAAGGCCTTTATAAAATGAGTATTAGGACTTTTACATATCATTGCAGTTTCACAGTGTATTGCAAGCAAAATAAGAGCTAATGAAGATGTGGAACAAGAGGGAGAGAAAGTATGAGCATATGTGACAGTGTGGCCCTAGGGATCAAAATCTGCATGAAACATTTTAGAAGGCATGCATTAACCTTCATCATTGGGGTGATGTGCATTAGCAGCTACTTCTGCACTTTTTTTCCCTGTTGCTGGTGTAAAAATAGTGTTGTTGGAGAATGTGTTGCAGGCAGGGGTTAGAATGGTTAACTCTCCCTGTAAATACACACTTGCACTCATGAAATAAGACACTCTGGGCAATATCTGCAAATTTCAGCATTGAAGTGACAAATGCAGACTAATAATAAACTGTGGAAGTAAGAGATGCAAAAAACCCTACTGGTGAGCATTTTATTTCTGTGCTGGGCTTCACTTTCCACAAGTTTTATCTGAATCAGATTTTCTGGGTTACTTCATCAGAATTTTTTTTTAGTATCTTCATGAAAAATTTTAACACCAGCTATGAAAACAAAGTTTTCATGGACCAGTCTGTTTTCTTTATTTTAGTATTTTTATAAGGGCAGCTTTAAAATAAGAATCAAAGGATTGGACTATAAAACTGGTTTGCTTGGAACCTGGAGAAGTACATTATCTTTGCAATCATTGTCTTTTATTGCCAGTACCATTAAAAAAAAAAAGGGGAGAACTGAATAGGCAACACATCTGGAAATGTGAGCTTTAGAAAGTAAAAATTCTTTTGGAGACTGGTAAACCTACACTATATATGTCTGTAATTAAAAGGAACAAGGTACAGTGGTTCGAAAAAGTACCATCTGAAAACAGTTTAAAGGTTAAGAAAGGGCTACATGGCACAGATAGAAGAGTGAGAACCAACCAGACCCGTCCTCCCAGGGCAGTCACAATGAGTCTATTTATAAATAGACCATTTCAATCCCCTCCTTGGCTGATGTATGCATAAAATATTTTGAGCAATATTTCTGGTGAGAAAAAGAATTAATGTGATAAGCAAACACTCTCTGAAACTCTCTCCTGTTCAACTGCAGTGACTAATGCTTCATGATACTGCCCACATCCTTGAATTACTTAATTTAAAATCCTCTCATAAGAAGGTTCTTTTGATTTTCTTCTAAATTCTTTGCCTGTTTTTCTCATTTGAAATTAGAAGAATGTGATGGTTTTGGTGTTAACCTTCCCACATAAATATATTACACGGTCAGTACAAAGGGCTTCGCTGAAGCAGTGGGAAGGTATAGTAATTTGGTATTTCATAGGTAATCTGACCTTCACACTAACCCCAGTGAACTCCAGAAGTTTATGAGTCAAATCATGAGTCACATATGTTAGCAAATTCTCAGTTGCATAAAGCAGTTTTCCTGGGCAGAGTCTAAGGATTTCAGGTTTGGGTTAATGTTTTTGTTGTCATTCCCCAGCCTACCCTTCAGACCTCATCTCACCACCAACGCTGCAATCCATGGGTATCCTGAGTAGGGAAACATTTCACTCAGCCGTAGTCAAAACCAGCTTAAGACTTACTTCTTTTTCATTGAGAAAGTCCAAGCATATATTATTTTTAATTGAAGAATGTGAACATATTTCTCTACACATTCACAGGCATCTACACACACACAGATTTTCTAGAAATAATTTCAGTAATCTACTTGTTGTGTCATCTGATTAATACTGCCTTAAATAATAAACTGTCTTAATGAACTGTCTAGTACTGCACTCTAAATACTTAGATTTAACCCAGAAACTTGTATTCACATCTACAGATAAGTCTTTTTGTGTCCTTCATTCCTGCTTAGGGAAGAGCCTGTGCTGCCCTGATTACAATAATGTTGAAAGATGTTTTAGCATTTATAGATTTATTGTCTCTCTTATTGTCTTCAGCAGTATAAAAGCAGCTTGAATACACAGTTTGAGAATTCAGATGGAGGAGATGAAATGTCTTGCCCAACAGACACAAGTATTTTACAGGTTGCAGTTCGTCTTACTAGTGTTTAATATCATGAGTCACATCATTTCACAAGCTTTCCAAATGACCCTGTTGCTGCATGGTTGACACACATGTAACTTCTCCACCTCCGATCCCAAGAGTTTGCCTGTTTCACAGAAGCCCTGTTTCCATGGGGCAGGGATCTGGCATGGGTAGTCAGGGGAAGAGATAAACGATAATTCCCTACAGGAATGTTGTTGGGAGGTTCAACTGCAAAAAATTATTTTCTCATTAAATTAGGTTTCATGAGATAGTGCAGACTGTTGGTCAATTTTTTATCACTAGACAAATGAAACAAAAAATCTTTTAGTCTTACTTGAACTTTTAGACAACTTTGGCTCTGTTGATCTAAGCAGAAATACCTGATTTGAAGTCAGTGAAATATTAGTCAGTTGTCCCTTCAGTGGCTTCATTGGTTTTGTAGACAGATGCCTGAGCTACTTTTTTTACCTCAGTATGACCAAAACTCTGTAGTGTCATTCCAAGGAAACACAACAGAACTTTGAAATATCAAATGTTTTCTGACAACAAGAACTGTGGAGAATTAAAAATGATGCAAAAATAATTCAGTTTTTCATGTTAATGCCTTGTCTCAGCTGGGGTTTTGAAAAGGTGTTAAACCACCAGCATTTCTTCTGTTTTGGAAAGTTCTGCAATACTGTCAATCTCTACAGTGTTTCCTGGACATGGCAAAGTCTCAACATCATTTGGAGTTTTACACTTCTGGCATAGTATTCTGCATGGCATATGATACGCCTGAGCTACTGTATGCAGGTTGAAGAAAACCTGGTTCAGACCAAGTGGTTTAATCGCGAGAGTGTTACACACTTTTTGCTAAACCTGTGGTTAGAGGCTTTTATTTCAAAAGGAAGGATTTGCGTGGTTTGATGGTCTCAGCTCACATGCAGATAATGGGAATTTGAGCAGGTGCCCACTTGCTTCACATAGCAATTTATCAGTTTAGGTTTGAATTGTTTCAGTGAAATTATGGCTCTTCACTGAATCTGTGCAACCATATAACTCCTGCATTTAGTATTGATTTTGACAGCTACTGTTTGATGTTTGACTGTAAAAGACATATATAACTTCTGCTATTTGCCTGAATATTTATTTGTTGAGCTTGAATCACTGCATGACTGATTTTTGCAAGTGGTCACTAAATAAGCAGTTGGTACAAAATGCAATGGAATATTGTTACTTTTTTTTTCTATGCTAATAGTGGTTATAGATACATAAGGCAATTCTCAACTTGTTATTTTATCATTCTTGTTTTTATGGAGGCTTCTTAGGACTGGACTACTAGGAAAACATAGAATCATAGAATCATAGAATCGATTGGGTTGGAAAAGACCTCCAAGATCATCGAGTCCAACCCTTGGTCCAACTCTAGTTCATTTACTAGATCATGGCACCCAGCGCCACGTCCAATCTGTGTTTAAAAATCTCTAGGGATGGTGAATCCACCACCTCTCCGGGCAGCCCATTCCAATGCCTGATTACTCTCTCTGTAAAAAATTTTTTTCTGATATCCAACTTAAATTTCCCCTGGCAGAGCTTAAGCCCGTGCCCCCTTGTTCTATTGCTGAGTGCCTGGGAGAAGAGACCAGCCCCCACCTGGCTAGAACTTCCCTTCAGGTAGTTCTAGACAGTGATGAGGTCACCTCTGAGCCTCCTCTTCTCCAGGCTAAACAACCCCAGCTCCCTCAGCCTCTCCCCATAGGACTTGTGCTCCAGTCCCTTCACCAGCCTTGTTGCTCTTCTCTGGACTTGCTCCAGCACCTCAATATCTTTTCTGAACTGAGGGGCCCAGAACTGAACACAGTACTCAAGGTGTGGCCTCACCAATGCAGAGTACAGGGGAAGGATCACTTCCCTGGTCCTGCTGGTCACGCTATTTTTGATACAGGACAGGATCCCATTGGCCTTCTTGGCCACCTGGGCACACTGTTGACTCATGTTGAGCTTCCTGTCAATTAGTACTCCAAGGTCCCTTTCTGCCTGGCTGCTCTCCAGCCACTCTGTGCCCAGCCTGGAGCGCTGCAGGGGGTTGTTGTGGCCAAAGTGCAGGACCCGGCACTTGGCCTTGTTGAACTTCATCCCATTGGAATCAGCCCATCTCTCAAGTCTATCCAGATCCCTCTGCAGAGCCCTCCTGCCTTCCAGCAGGTCGACACTCCCTCCCAACTTGGTGTCATCAGCAAATTTGCTGATGATGGACTCAATCCCCTCATCTAAATCATCAATAAAGATGTTAAACAGGACTGGACCCAACACAGACCCCTGGGGAACACCACTGGTGACTGGCCGCCAGCTGGATGCAGCTCCATTCACCAGCACTCTCTGGGCCCGGCCCTCCAGCCAGCTCTTAATCCAGGAGAGGGTACACTTGTCCAGGCCATGGGCTACCAGCTTTTTTCAGGAGTATATTATGGGAGACAGTGTCAAAGGCCTTGCTGAAGTCCAGATAGACCACATCCACAGCCTTCCCCTCATCCACCAGGAGGGTCACCTGATCATAGAAAGAGATCAGGTTGGTCAGACAGGACCTGCCCCTCCTAAACCCATGCTGGCTGGGTCTAATCCCTTGTCCACCCTGAAGGTGCTGTGTGATTGCACTCAGGATGAACTGCTCCATAACCCTGCCAGGCACGGAGGTCAGGCTGACAGGCCTGTAGTTGCCAGGGTCCTGCTTGCAGCCCTTTTTGTGGATTGGGGTGACATTCGCCAACCTCCAATCATCTGGGACCTCCCCAGAGAGCCAGGACTGTTGGAAGATGATGCAGTTTAACAATTATCTACTACTTTTAAGAGTAATGAGGTATAATTATCACTGAAGTCTAAAGAATGGTAAACTCATAGGAAATAAAATGGAGAAACAGTAATAAACTAATTGTAATTTCCATTCAGTTCAACATTTATGTATACTAGAGAACAGATGTTTCAGAAACTCTGAACCCTTACAGCATCTTTCTTTGTTTGTCTTTTTAGGTTACTATACTTCCATATAACATTGTAATAGGTTATCAGTCTTCTGATAACTAATTTATTACACATGAATGTGCACCAACTTGTTCAGCCTAGCAGATCAAGTATCTGCCTCATAGCAGGTGTAGTAAAATGAAATCCAGCAGATATTATTCTTTTGATTAAAAGGTCTTAATCAAAAACTCTAGTCAGTGTAGTGATTAAGGCAAGTGCAGATGGATCATTCTTTAAATCACCTTTCTCTCTGTTTGACCTGTGGATTACACAGGTTGCATAAGTGATGGAGGCAGAAGTTCTCCTGAAGACATCTTCCCTTCTGTCTTGCTTCTGGCTGGCGTAGCTCCAAGTGAGATCAGAGCAATTTGAGTGATTCTGTAAATAACCAAGCAAGGGCAAATGGTCACCTAAGGATTGCTCTGCAAAGAGGACTGAAGGGTGCTCTGATGTTTCTCATCTCTGCCTGTTTTACTGATACCCTGCCAAAAGGCTGAGTAATCTTTCTTGAAAGGTGATAAATTCCCCAACGGTCTGCGTTAAGGACATCTTTGTGCACCATGGCTTTCAGTGTGTGTGTGTAAATGTAAGGATGTCTGATATTGCTGGTTTTATTTTTCAACATCTGTTTGAAAATGTGTGTACATGCCATGATTCAGACATTCTGTCAGGCTAGCTAGTTTACCCTCATTGTGCTCACTCCAGCTATGTTGACAAAAGTGGTTAAGTACAGCTTTGTGAGATCCAGCTCTGTACATTCTTACATTCACAAACACTACTTGTTTATTTTTAAATCATTGTTTGATACTTTCATATCTTGAGGACAGTTCTTCATATTTAAGGTATTTCAGAATTTTTTCATTTTTTTAATACTGTCTTCTCAGAACTTTATCTTGCAACCTCATATTTTGTGCCAGTTCTTCTTAAGGTTACTTTTACATTCCAGTGTTGTCTTAGTTAAGTATTCTAGTGTTATATGGGGCTGTTAAGCAGTATTTTGTATTCTGGACATCATGCTCTTCTAGCAGGTGCTAATTTAAAACTGCCAAGGGAGGGACTATAAAAACCATTAGAAATTAATAATAGTTTGGGTGTGAATATTACCTTTTCCTCTAAAAGTGCAGCAGTCTAGTTGCTTGTCTTATTTTGAAAAGCATGTTCTTTATCAATTGTCTGTATTGCAAAGTAAAGGCAATCTATTTGTGATTGACTTCATACCTGAAAATGCTGATTTTCAAGCTAAGGTGGTTTCTTTCTAACCTATGTGCTAGATCGTACTTTTATCTGCTGCAACTCTTACACTCCTACCATATAATCAGATCCTGGGGTCTGGTCTGTCTCTGTTTGGCACAGCTCTGTAAAGAGACAGAGTGGTTCTTCCATCTTTAGAGCATATTAAATTCTCTGGACCCAGGAGGATTTCCATGGCAGCTGGAATTCAGCTAAATGAGAGAAAATCCTTTTCCTCACTTCCTGTTCTCTGCTCCCCCTGCAGCTGGTGCGGACTTACTTTGGTCTCAACTATATAAATTTTATATTACACAAAAGCCCCCCTACAAGAACCAAGTAATTCTACATTAGGTTGTTTTGCAGTTCAAAACAGCTCCTGTGTTTGGTAATTTATTAGAGACAATGAAGGTCGTTAAGGAAGGTTAAGTTAACAAATCAGAACAAGCAAAAGTTTCATATTCTGAAACAGTGCTAAATTTTTGGTATCAAGATTATTGTCCTTGCCTTGTCACAACTTGAAACCTTCTAATTTGTCCACTGCATTGATGAGTACTGGACTAAGTCTCAACTCACTAAATTTAGCTGAACTTTGCCAGAAAGAGTTGATGTGCTGACAAAGAACACACAACACTTAGTTTACTATGTCCCCATAAAAATTTCTGATATTTGCATGTAATGTACAATTTGTAACTGGTGTTGAACAATGGTGGGTTTTGCTGCCCGTTTATAGGAATTCTCAAAGTTTTTGGCTACAGAAGCTGGCTCAGGCCACATGTTTACATCTTTGTCTTAGGCAGCAATAGGATGCAGGATTTTGAGTTAGCACCCTACATCTCGAGTTCTCACAAGTACCTGTTAACTACTTCTGCCAGGTCAGGAGCAGAACAGCACGAACCACATGGAAGTTCTTGTTGATCAGTGCTGCTGATAACAAAGTCCACTAAAGTCATCCTGCCTTGATTCTGCTTTAGTGAATGGGGCAACATGATACTTGAGACGTGAGGATAGATAGAGGGCTTGTGTGTCTGCCCTTTTTGCCTGGGAGGTGCTTGGTGTGTGATAAGGAGTGTGGCAGACCCACAGTTAGCAGAAAGATCAGAAATACTGTAGTATTTCTGTGTCTGTAGTGTCACTTGTAACTCCAAGGGCAGGTTAAACTGAGGTTTGATAAGGGGAATGTGACCACTACTACTGATAGTGTTCACAGAACATAAAACTGCCAGTGGTTTGGTGTCCTTATGGCCATTTATCCTTTAACTTGAATTAATTCAATAAGAATCCTCTAAAACTATCAGACTCCCGATAATGGCTTTGATCTGAATTATATATAGGTCTTTCCTCCCAGCGATGCCTGAACTTACAACTGGCCAACCACTTCTGGCTGCCCTTGCCTCCAGTGGTTCCCATGGGACAGACTAGAAGTTTCCTCTTTCAGGGACAGACCCTTCTTTCACTTCCCCAAAGACCATATGATTTTCTCATGCACACACATACACTTGGCTTATAGATGGGAAACTGGATATTCAGAGGAAGGTGTAAAACAACCACCTGTCTTTTCTTGCATCCCAAATGGCAATTCCTTTTCCTCATATCTAGCTGTACCAGTGTCTTTGGATGCTGAATACCTTCAAAACCACTTCAGATACACACCCTCTCTTTTCCTCTCGTGACACTCAGAAGATTCTAAGAAGTAAAGTGCAGAACTTAAAGGTTTTTGAATGCACTGCATGTGATAATAGTGCTGCTGATTGCATTCCTTAAAAGTGAAAACTGAATAGCATAAATAGAGTAGGAGCTGTCTGTGACACTGCACTAAAAAAGAAATAACCTGCACCTCACCCTGAACATTGGTCATTGACAGTATTTTTAAATTTTTTTTATTTTACTAGAAGTGAATTTTCATCCTATAGAACTATATATTTTGTTGCCACATTCTGCTGAATTTAATACAGTACTCATCCCATCCTATAAGGAGTGCATATGGTTCATGAAAACATGTCTACATTTCCGGAAAAGTTATGTGACTGTTTTATCTTTATAATGTTTGAGTTCTTATAGAATCTTTGGCCTTGTTCCCATGTGAAACTCTGAAATTGTCCTCAGAATCCCCTTCTTAAAGCCCTAAAATCAAATACAAGGTTTGGGGGTGAATCCTTTATAACCTGTACTAATTTTGTAAGTTTTGCACTTTTTGCTACATCCCCTTCACCAGAGAGATTTATCCCTAAGGCTGCAATTACTTTGGAAAAGCATTTTTATGTTTCCTTTCAATGCATCCTGGAGAGGATTCTCCCAGATTTAACCACAGTAAAAGGTCTTCACATACCACAGACTCATTTCAAGTGACACGTGTCCACTGAGCTTTGCTGGGGAACATTCCTGTTAAGTGCTCTTAATGCACCTTGCTCTGTGCATTGCAGCTGCTTCAAGCTGTTGTGCAAGTGTGCAGGACTAGACCTTCACTGAAGCATCACTAAGTGAAGCATCTCTCCACGTTGGCTAGAGAGAATGGTTGGTCTTACCATGTACTGTGTTGATCCCTGGAGATGGTTGGTGTTGTATGTTAAAGCATGTAACTGGATTCTTCCACTTGAGGACATGGGCCAGGCAAGAGCACAGTTGAGCGTAGATAAAGTGCAGTAGTGGTTGAAATCAAGTTTTCCCTCCATCCATACCTTGCTACTCAGCTAGACAGTACCAATATTATGCAAACTCCCTTATTTGTGAGAAAAAATATTATTGCCTTAAAATGGGAAAACAAATAAATACGTTTTGCAACTCTTTTCTTCCTTTCCCTGTGACATACCCAGTTTTGGATCATCTTATAAGTTAAATAAAAATATATTATTGGAAGCCTTTAATTAAAATTCTTGCAGCACATCATTGCAACTTTTTTTTTCCTGTAGCTGAGTTCAATAAGATTTCTTGTACTGATAAAGAGTTTTTCTGGATAGTGACTAATTTTTGCATTGGTAGATAAAGCCCTTGCAGAAGCAAATTCATGATACTGGGCTTTTCTTCAGGCATCAGATCTGCCTGATTGTGCCCTGAGATCAAAAGACAGATTTCCATTAAGAGCAGAACAGAGAAACTAACAGGCTTCTGAACTGATATTGTTGGAAGCCTTTTTCATTTTGGAGAAGATTGGGTGCTATGAATTTGCAGGTTTGTTATTTCTCTGGGGTTTTTTGTTTTGGTGTTTTGTTTTGGTTTTGGTGTTTTTTGTTGTTTTTTTTTTTACGTCAAGAAATTTGAACCAGATCTTCAAGGTCCCGTCCAACTCAAACCATTCTATGATTCAATGAAAGGTGTAACTCAAACAGCAATGGCACTTCAGAGTTGAGATTTTTGATTTTGCCTTTTGTTTGTTTATTTTAATGAAAGCCACTGAGGGGCAGCAGATAGTAGCTGATCTCGTTAAAAGACAAAAAAAGTTGCACTTCGGGTCCAGTGTTATCTTGCACGAGGAACTGAGCTTCAGAAATGAGAAAATCACCCTCCCTAAAGAAGGGAAAGCAGACAACGCACTGAGGCTAGGGATGATTAAACATTTGCCACCAAAACAAAGCTTTGCAACAAACCATTTCCAAACAGTATGGATTCCCCACCCCGCACCTCGTTCTTTCTGGCAGACAGGCACTTGGCCATAGTGTAAATGACAGACTGTATTTTACTTCCTGCTATGTCATTAAGTAATTAACTTTTTAATGTGACATGAGGATATCAGTGCTTCGGGAGCTCACGTGGCTCCAGCTCGCCGGGATGTTGCCACTTTAGCGGGCGGCTTTCGAGCGTTCCTACATCACTCTGATGCTGCAGTAATTTCAACTGGACATTTGCATATCCTTGCCGAAGTCCTGGGAGTCCGTTAAGCTTCGAGTAGACTCGGAGCAGTTACATGAGAATGGGAATAATCTCTTACACCGCAAATTGACTTCCCTCTTTGTAGCCCTAGACACTGTTTCCAGCTGCTTTCAGTCTTTTAAATCCCTGAAAGCTTTCCTAATCCCAGTGTAGGCAGCAGCCTTTATGTGCTCTGCCTCCCACCCCTTCCTCCTGATTGGCGAGGCTATTCCATGGCCCAGCTCAGCCAACTACTCCATCCCTGGGCTGCGGTTTGAAATCAGAGCCAGGCGGACAGTTGCCTACCCGCTCCCGACTTTTCATAGGCTGGGGAAAGAAGGTTGGGAAACTTGACATTGTCTTAAGACTCCCCCCAGCAAAGAATAAAAAGGGGGGTGGGAGGGGTGGGGTGGGGGGGAGCGGGAAGAAATAATAGACAGGGAAGAGGAGGGAGGGAAACTTGCTTCCGTTGGGAAACTTGATGGATTTCTGCCCTGCCGGCAGCAGCGCAGTGTGAGCAGCCCCTTGCCGGCTGGATGGATGATGGGAATCTCACCATGAGGCAGGTAAGGAGCCTCTGCCCCCAGGCCCCGGGTACTACCGGTTCCAACTCCTGAGCTTGGCTACTTTTTTAAATCCTCTTTTTTTTTTCCTTAGCATTGTCTAAACTAAGTTTCCAGGATGGAAAAAAATTTAAAATAACTGATTTTAAATTTTTTTTCTTAATCTTCCCAGTTGTCAGGGATGCCATGCAGGTCATGGTGCATTTTGGGTTTGTAGGGAGCATGGAAGCGGTTTGCGAGGTATGTAAATCAATTCCAGTTTGCCATGGTTTAAGTGCATTGTGTAGGCTGTCTCACAGCCCTGTTTGTGACATGCGAAAGGAAAGAACTTGCTGTGTTATAAGCCTAAATATGCCAATAATTCAACCCAGGGATAATTTATTAAACAGCTCTGCATGAGTTCCCTGCCTGCCAGTGCTTTAATCTTCTGATTGTTTTAAAATGTAGCAATTTCAAGCTGTCTTACAGCTTCACAAAAGTACTTTAAGATTGGTTTTCTAGGGATTCTTTTTCTAAGATTATTCAAATGAGATTTTCTTTAAAGATTTCTATTCACCTGAGGAGACAAAAGGAGCTTTTATTCTCGTTCTCCCAGTTAAAAGGCACAGTGACAAAATGTTTTTGATTCTTGTTGTTCATAGTTTTGCAGCAACAATGTATGCTTAGAAGAGCCTTGTGGGAGCAAGAAAAATTGGCTTTAAGACTGAATTAAGGATCTGTCCCAGTTTAAAAACCCTTGCTAGTCCAATTCCGAAACTTGCTCTTAATATGTTACTTCCTAGGTAGGCAGTGGATAAATATGAGGAAATGAGAAAAGTTTTCTAGTTTCTTTTCTGTGTGGGTGTTATTCATTCAGTTCTCAGTGGGACTTTTATAGTACATATCCAGGGAATGCATGTGTGAGGATTTTGCACCTGTAGTGCAAATGGAGCATTTGTTTTCTGCTCCCTTTCTGAAACCATGGTGGGAAATCCCAGTTTCCTTACACCAGTTTTTTGTAAGTTACAGAAAGTGAGGAAGGGTGAAGAAAGAGAGAACATAGATGATGGGAAGAGGAAAGGTATTTCTTGCTCCCACTAGCAAAACCACCACCTTTTACAGCTCTTTAAAGAGAGAGGGGAATTCTTGTCCTTGCAAAGCACAATGAAGGGCATTTTATATACTGAGGTTGGACAGCTGGATGCACGTAGTCATCAGAAATCATTATCACCACAAGAGGGTACTTTGGCACAGGGGGTTGCCAATGAGGAATGCGAAAGAAGCAGAAATGTTACAGGATGGCAATCATAAAGTGTGAAGTCCTCTCTGAAACATGCATTTTATTCTTCTAAAATATTTCTACCTAAAGAATAAGGCTTCCTTCGTGATGAAGATTCATAAATGGTGGGTTAAAAGAGCAAGGAAAGTAAGTCGGAGTAGAAAGAGTGGAAATGCTAAGGCGCTCACGTACCCTCCCTTCGCCTCCAAAGAGGAGGGAGGGGGAAGACATTCCATCCTAAAGAGAGGTGCAGGCACGGGCGGGCTCATTCTTGCCGGGCCCATCCCATCTCGGTAGGTGCTCGCCTCCCCTCCCGCTCCTGCGGGAGCGCAGGGAGGGTGACACGCTGCCGAGGGGGCCCCGGTGCCTCCTTCGGGTGGGAGTGGGGTGGGCTGGGGAGCACCTGGCTGGGGCACAGCCAGAGTTTGTTTGAACACCTGCCTGTGAGTGCGGTTTCTCTCGCCCGTGCCAAGGAAACAATTTGGGAGTATTTCTCTAGGTTTGGTTGGTTTTCTGTGCACAAATATTTTCAGTTTGGCAGGAGAAGTCTGTGGGTGCTGCTCGTATCCAAGGGGCAAAATCCAAGGAGTTGGATGTCAAGGGGGTGCTGAGCTACTGTGTACATCAGCCCCCAGCATCAGAACTCTTGTTTTAGTGGGAGCTGAAGGTTATGATGGGCTATAAACTAATGGTATAAACCGCTTAGGAAATACATTACAGCAGACACTTAGAAACAGGCAAGTCGTGTGCAGCTGGAGCCTTCACTCCTGCTTCTAGTTGGAAATTGTTACAGGGAAAGAGGAATACACAGAGGGTGACTTTTCCATGGTCCTTCTGTGGCCCTCCTGTTCAAAGCAACAAAGAGCTCTTTTTTGTCTACTTTTCTTCCTTACAAACCTCTCTCCCTACCTGTCCTGTTGCTTTCCCTGCCCTTCCCTGGAGCTCCCCTCCTTATTCTTACACCAGCTTGTTATAAGGCAATGAAGGGATGGGTTAACTCCTTCCTTTTGTCAGGCTCTGGGAGTGAGTGCCCCTGCTTTGAGAGGCTCTTGGTGGGGCTATAGCTTAATTTGGTGTTGCAGAATTAGCCATTAAGCAGGCAGTGTGTTGCAGGTGTTGGAATGAAACCGTGTATTCTGCTGATGATGATCTGACCGAAAGGCAACCCACAGGTACTGACCAATAGCACATAGCAAGACAAATGCACTAATTTCCCCAAGAGAAGCAGAGTAATTTCTATGGAAATTTAATAGGCAGCCTATTGAGTTGATAAGATTCAACCTACATTACTGCGTGCCAGTCCAATAGTCTCTAGCAGGTCACAGGGGTTGGTGTAAATGTTGTGTTGTGTATAAAGATGCAGTTACTTTTAGGTGATAATTTAACACATTCTAGTAGACAGCCTTCTTGCTGCCTACTGGAATGACTTTAAAATAAGTTCCAGTAACCAAAATAAGAAAATTTCTATCCTGTCTGGGAAAGTATACTGATCATCATGTCTCTGTAAAAGTTTAAGCATCCGCAGGAAAGATACCCATTTGGGCATGCTAACATGCTGTAAGACTAGTGTTAGGAAGCAGAAGTGTAATTTTTATGGGTAACTAACAAAAAAAAAAACCCAAACAACCAAAACCAAACTAATAGGCAAGAAAAAAATTTTCGTAGGTAACACATTCTTTTGCTTTGCACAGTACTCAGTTCAGTTTATTGGTTATTTAAAAAAAATAATCTTAAGCAAGAAAACTTGGAAGCGATGGAAACTCCTGAGAGGATGCTCAGCCTTCATGTGGTAGAGTGGAGTTTTTGTGTGGCTGAACACAGTTACTCAGCTGGATTCCCTGAGCTTGCTGTAGAACTGGAGAGGGCACTGTGGACTCTGGTTTAAGTTTCCTACGTCTACTTCACATAAAATCAAATGCTTGATGAAATTTAATACTTCATATTCACGCACTTTCAACCACAACATATCCGTGGAGTGTCATTGACAACAAATGCAAGTCTTTACTTTAGTCTCTTCCTATTGAAATACTATTCACTTTGATCGAGGCAGTCTTGAGCCCTTTGTCACATAAAGAGGTTCAACTAAACAACTGTTAACTGATAGGCAACCTAAAAATGTAAAACTGTGTTTCAAAGGCACATAAAGCCATTACAATAACTTACCATGACTGAAGTCATATGGCTTTTAGTGTGCATATTATTCTCCAAGTGAATAAAGGCTGCATACAATTTCAGTGTAAAATATATGCAAAATTCAAAATCACCCCCTTTCTTTTCAGCTGTTTAGGTTCTTAGCATGTGTTTCTTATTTCCTATTTTCTTTTGCATACCTTTTAAAATTCTTTATGTATTCCTCTGTAGAAAACCTGTATTCTTATCCTGAAGTGCTGTAATCCTTAGCCTTGTGCTAGGAAATTCTCTTTTAAAGTTCATCCTGGTATGTTTTGTTGTTTGTTTTGTCTGTAAGGGAAGAATGAGTATCTTGGAGAATGCTGCTTTTTTTAGTGTGTGTACCATGCAGAATAAAGAAAACAAGTGTACAGCGTCTGCAGGCTGGGAGTGTATCAGTTAATTAGTGGCTGGACATTGCTCGGTAGGAAGCCTGGCGAGGATTTTTTGTGCGTATGTGTATGTGTGTTGTCTGCTTCCTTTGATCATTTGTGTGGTAAATAGACATGCAGGGTAGCTATAGCAACATGTGCTGTAGGTTGGTGGGAACAGAGGGGATGGGATCCCTGGACAAAGGGTAGTTTGTTAGAGTGGTTGATTCTGATTAGAAAAAGGTGGCACCAATCAGGCCATTTAAAAACATCAGTTTTACAAAACGCAAATGGATGTTATCAGTTTCTGTAGCTCTGCAAGAGTGGATCATAGAGAAGATTAGGAAGGAAGGGATAATAAAAAGCAGAAGAGAAACCCGTTCACACTTTAAAATGTAAAAATGTTCATGCTGTTTCTTGTGTTCCTGCACTGTCTATGCAGTTTATAAAAAAGCATTTGTAGAAACCAAATTGTCACAGATGATGCTATAAATAGTTGTGTTTTTGAAACATGGCTTCACGAGGCAATGATGGTAATGATGGTATTTTGTGCATCTGATCCATAACTTTGCTCCAATTTAGAAAAGTTCTGGGTACAATTTGTAGTCCCAAGAATCTGTACCTATTTCAACAGCTTTCCTGTAGAGGTCAGACTTGAAGCTCTCAAAATCTTTCCCTGATAGAATTTCAACCTAAAGCTATAAAAATACAAATCGAGGCATAGCCACTTTCTTTATTAACTTTATGTGGAACACTTTTTAAATAGCATTGGTTTGTCAGTGTTGGATTATTAAGTAACACCAAATTCTGCATTGATGGCCACCTGAAACACATCAAAATTCAGCTTTGTCTCACATCTTGAACAGAGCCCAACCTAAAGCTTTTATTAGTGCCTGAATTATTTAGATGTATATCTGCCTCTCTGATCCCCACTAGGCCTCGTACCTTTGATCAAATCTGTCTCTGGCTCCCTCCCTCCTGCCTGCCCAGCCCTCTGCTGTGCTGGCTGTGAGCTTCCCACCACTGCCTGGTCCCTGGGCTTCCCCACTGGGGAGGGACAGGGAGGCAGGCAGTGCCACAGAGGGCTTCAACAGCTTCTGAGCTCTGCAAAAAGTTGTCAGACCTCAGAGTCCCTCCGCAGAGTAGCACAAGAGGTAAGGGGTCTGCTGGAGCCTGGGGTCAAGAGAAAGGAAATGCTGGGAACAAGGAGCTC
This sequence comes from Pithys albifrons albifrons, assembly GCF_047495875.1. NCBI lineage: Eukaryota > Metazoa > Chordata > Aves > Passeriformes > Thamnophilidae > Pithys > Pithys albifrons. Next base: position 12,217,152 of record NC_092458.1, read on the forward strand.
ACGATGGTAAATGTTCAGGGAATATGCTGAAGCTCAATAAATGCTTCAGCATTTGGAGAAACAGTTTGATTTGGCTGTGGGTGAAGACTGAGCTGAGAGACCAGTATTCACATAAGCCATGTGAATACCCTTTTGAATGTGCACTGGAGTTTGTTTGAATTGAATTTCAGACTTCTCAGGGTACTTCATTCTTTAGCCTGTCCTTGGTTTAAAGTTTTATTACAGTTATGCAGCTTAGAGTTGTTATGCCTTAGCAAGCTGTAAGGAATTACTGTATATCCCTGAGATCCCTGTCTTGCAGTGCAGAATCCACCCTGTCTGAAAGCTAGGAAAGGCAGTAAAGGGTGGAAGTTGATTTTGATCTCTTTTCTAAACAGTAAAATAGTTCTTAATTCTTTAAAATTCTTTGCTATTGTGTCATGGTTGTTTATCATTATTATTTTTATCTTCCAAGGGGAATGTGAGAGGACAAAAAAGCTGGCAAAGAAGGAATGTTTGTTTGGCCCTAACGTATCATAAGCATAAGTGTTGTTGATAGCATAAGTGTTGAGATATCTGGGTGCAAGAACAATTTTAAGATAGTAAAACAAATAAAAGAAAGTCCAGGCTTTTATTCCTGGCTTAGTAGGACAGTAAATGAAGAGTTCCATGGGGCTGATAGAATTTTTCATTGTAATATGACAGACCATAATGAAAATATTTATGGAGGAATATTTCACAGCCCCAGAAACACGCTTTGACAGTTGCTCTGTTTCAGAATGGGGAGGTCAACATATTTCTCATGCCTTTGGCAGCAACAACATCTTCCCATCATGCCTCACCCAGGCCACTTTGTGCTGCCCATGCACCTGTGGGCCTCCAGCCTCCCTTTGGCACTCCTGCATCCTGAGCATGTGCCCAAGACTAATGGCATTAACTTGGCTCTTTGGGTCTGCAAGGAATTTAATTACTGAACAGCTGCAGCAGGAGCTCAGAGGGACACCCCCCACTACCAGAATGGTAGGACAGACTCATATGTTATACTGCCAAGCTGATGTACTTTGTAGATTCAGCTGAAGAGAGAAAATGCTTAGATGAGATCCTCCTGACCATCTCTGGGATCTCCCTTTCTGATTGTTTTTATTATTATTATTAGAACCTTTCGAACATTATTTGAGACTGATGCTTTCTTCCAAAAATGCTGAGAAATCAGTATTTCATGGTAAAATAATTCTCAAAAAACTTCTATTATAATTTTCAGTGGTTGTTCCATATGGAAATATGTTCCCTCTTGTTTGTTATTTTGTTTTGATTTGGGATTTTGAGGGTTTGTGGGGTTTGTTTTGTTTTGTTGGTTTTGTTTGGTTGGTTGGTTTTTTATTCAGTTTGTTTTGTGTATTAGTTTGGGACTTCCTGAGAGGTAATTTGAGACATAAAGAAAAAAGAACAAAACAAGAGAGAGAGAAATATCTTGATATCAAGACAGACAGAAGGGCACAGTGTCACAGGTGTCAAACACAAAGCTAATTTATTAATCTACAGGTCACACATAAAAAGCACTTTGATCTACAAGTTACTTTATATAAAACTCAAATCCTCTCCCCATGTCACTTCTCATAGGTCCACGACTGTGTCCATGCACTTCACTACAGCTTCTAATTGGATATCACACACTCTCCATGTGTAAGTTAGTTTCATGAGAAATTATCAAAACACATCCCATTCCTACAGCCTGCTTTCTTCTCAGCTTCTTTCTTATCTCTTGTTGTTCCAGCTATTTCTACTAATTTTCTCACAGCTCTTTCTTATTGCTTGCTGCTGCATATTTCATTGAGATTAAAACCACCTGCAGTCTCAGTCCCCACAGAAATACTACACATTTTTCTACCTATACAGGTATATTTAGAATTGCAGTTGCCACATCCAGCCACTCCACCATAAGAACAGCAAGTATCCCCCTTTCAAGATGCTCTTCATCATGAAGAAAACTTCAAAAGTGTCAGAGAGTGGTTTGGTTTTATCATTGGATTGTATTAGGTTTTCTCTCCCTAAGATTATGCCCTCATTGTAAAATCTATGTATTTTACAGGAAGATGTAAACTCTATTGACAACTTCTTTCTTGACCACCAAGGTCTGCATCTGTCTCCTGCCTCTGCTTTTTTCTTCCTTTGCAACCAACTCCAGCTCCCTGGGTAGTGAGGCCTCAAGCCCTCAGCCTGTCTCCAGTCCGACCTGAACTCTGGAGACAGGGATACAAGCACATGTCTCAATTCTTGTGTTCCTGTTCTTGTGGGAGTCACAAGAGGCTGTAGGCAGAAACCTACGCACCACTGTTAATAGTCTCACTGAAAAATATGTGTGCTGTAAGTCTGACATGCAGAGGAAGGTCGAGAGCAGGGGAAGGGAAGGCTGCCCTCAGCAAGAAAAAGAACTGTTCCTTTTAGGGCACTGCATGTGCATAAATCTCTTGGGCAGGGAAACACGATGGCCAAGCACAGACCAGGTTTGTCCATGTGATACTTAAGAGACTGCATGTTCCTGGCTTATGCCTTGTGTTAAATGCTATTGAAATAGCACTTTGTGTGCTGAGAGATCTCAGCTATGTGGACCTTGGGTTTGAGAAAGTTAGGAAAATTATGTTTTGATCTGTATGAAAATTTATGCTATCCCACCAACCATGGTAGCACCTATTTAAATAAAGGGTTAATGACTTAATTTCTAACTGGAAAACCTCAGAATTATAGTTTAGACAGAGATTTCAAACTGGGAGTTAAGCAGTTCAAAAGTGCACTGTATTGTTTTGGTCTAATTAACACAACATAGTGATAAGGCATTAAAGCAGAGTGACAACACTATACATTGATAACAGGGGACATTAATGCCCGCAGACACAGTCTACATTGTAAAAATCTGAAAAAAAAAGGGCTTATTATGTTAGATAGGTCAATGTGATTTGACCTAGTTTTGCTTTGCTGCTTGGAAATTATGTCAGTATTTGTTATGTCATCTCCTTGGATGAGCAATTTAACATCCTTTTTATATTGCAGTGTTGTCCTAATATTATATATATATATTTAGTTGTGCTCTAAAAGGATCCTTCAGGCTAATTCTAGAGATCGGGGAAAACATACAAAACAAAAACCTCCTGTAACAGCCTTCCTTTTTATATATGTCCTCTGTGCAACAAAAAGGAGTATAGTTACAGCAAAATTATAGCTACAGATTCTAAAAAGTATCTAGTCTGTTTTGTGTGTAAATCTCATTAAAGTTCATGAATACAGAATGCCTGTGGTAATTCCTACAGCCATGTGCACCTTTCCGGTAGAGGTTTTTAATTGCTACAAAACAGCATTTTTAACTTTACCTAGACGATTATGTAAAATAGAGTGGCTTAAAGGAATCATGTCAAATACTTTCCTGAAAGATAAGCCTCACTTAAAGTCATCAGTATTTCTCTTGGAAAACTGAGGTGGTTTCTTTAGTTTTCAACAAAATCACAGAGGCTACATATTTACATTTACACTGGTTTTTACCCTCTGCTAACATCTGGACTGATAAGGCAAGACTTTGTGTTTGCCAGGACTCGAATTGTTGTAAATCAGGGAACAAGAAGATGATTAAATGTTACTGTTCTTCACTCTAATGGAAAGATAATCTATTGCTTTTACAATATTTTGGTAAGTGTTAGCAAAGGAAAGCTCAGTCTCTTCCTTAGCTTTACCTGCTCTCTCACAGCTATGCACCTGACTTGTGTTTAACCAGTGTAGGGTTATTGCAAGGTTGCAGCTTTTACTTCTTAGCCTTTCTTGATCCAAAATAGGGAGGTCTGAAGCCTGATTTTTCTTTTGCTACAGTCAGTGCTGTTGGGAAGGTTATTGTAGTTGCTCAACAGTAACTCAATAGTTACTGTGAGTAAATTTGCACTTTTGTGGCAAATGCTGAACAGATCCAGCGATAGTGTGGGAGCAAAACTAGGCTTTGTTTCCTGATTAGCTTTTTAAAATAATTTTTAATTCCTATTTTCTTGAATATTAAGAAATTTGTTCTTGAGTTTTAGCATGAGCTTGTTTCTTACTGTGTTAAAATATTTTAATGAGCTAAGTAAGAACTGTAGAACTTCCTCATCATGTCTTCACAAATACATCTAATCTTCAAGAAGTCCTGCTTACTCAGGTTTTTTTCTGCTCAAGTAAAATTTAAAATTGTAATAGCTATCTGAAGTCTTTGAGTATACTTCAGATGCAAATACTCTTACATCCCTTGTTAACCAGCTTAATTGGAACAAAAGCCCAATATGAATGAGTGTTCAGAGGTGCCTTTTCTGTGCTATAACATTTGCTCTTGATCGCTAATTAAGCCTTGTTACTGAAGGTTAAAAAATCCTCCCACAATATAAATCTCCTTGAATGTCTTGACTGCAAAAGTGCCAAGGGAGAAGTCTGCTATTGCCTCCCATGTGCCTCCTCCCTTTAAAGAGAACTAAAGTGAAAACTGCTTATGAAAGATTTGCAATGACTGGAAACAAATATCACATATCCCTGGAGCAGTAGAAGCCTCATGCTTGAGGGAGAAGATGATTGTGGGCTGACAACATGATACATGTAACTAGCAAGACTGTGTATGAATAAGGATCCATGTAAAGTCCTGACTGTATTCTGGAGATTATCTGGTCCAACCTTCTCTCCAACACAGGTCACTACAGCAACTTGCTAAAACAATCTTGAGCATTTCCAGCACATGAAAGTCCACTGCTTCCCTGGGCAATTTTTTCCAAACTCCAGTTGCTCTAATGGGGAAGACTTTTTCTTATATCCAGGCAGAATTTCCCTCAAAGCATCTCATGCCCACTGCCTCTTATTCTGTCAGCAGTCATCCTTGTCAAGAGAGTAGGTCCATTTCCTTTATATCTAAATTTTTAGATACTCAAAAAGTATTATTAGATCCCCTTTGAGCCTTTTGTTCTCCAGACTGAGCAAACGAGTTTCCTTCAGCCTATCTTCTTATGTCAAATGCTCCAACCCCCTAATAATCCCAGTGGCCTCTACTGGACCCTTCTCAACTTCTCCAACTGAAGGGACCACAGCTGGTCACAGTCTTTTAGGTGTGGTCTTGTAAATGCCAAGTAGACTGAAATAGTCACATGTCTTGAGATACTGACTGTGCTCTTGCTGGTGCAGCCCAGGAGGCTGCTGGCCACCTCTCCTGTCAGGACACACCTTTGGCTCCTATTCAGTTCAGTTCACTGCCTGCCGCCATGCCCAGGTCCCTTGTAGCAGAGCTGCTCCTTCAGGCCATCAGTCCCCAGATTGTGCTGCTGCTTGGGATTACTTCTTTCCAAGTGCAGGACATTACATTTATCTTTGTTATAGCTGACATTATGGCTGTGTTACTTTACAGCCTCCAAGAGGTGCTTCTTGGCCAACATAACAAAACTAAAACAAAGCCCAAACCTTTCTCTGTTTAACTTCATCTCATTGCATGATTTCCCACAAAAGGCTTTAGTTGCATCTCAAGGATCATCTGTATTTCTTGACCAGAAATCTTGGGGTATTAGTTCACGGATCTTGTCTAATTTGTCTATTTCCATGACTTTTTCTATTGTCTGTTTCTATGAATTTATAGATGTAAATATTGTAGAAGAGTTAGCTTTAGGAAGACAGATTGTGTTGTTTTAGTCTAGAAAATCTGGAAACTGTTACTGGAGAAAACAGATTTGTGGAGAAATGCAATTTATTTCTCTATTTGTCTTGAGTTGATGATGTAGGTATGTATCAACAGGGACTAATAACCAATGGTGCTGATTTTTTGCCTGATGTTCCCTTGAGCTTTCAGGCTAATTCCAGTACATTTTCTTAGTCCAATGATTTTTTTTTAGCTCTTTGTATCAAGCCTTGTTGTCCCCCACATGACACTGCTCTAGATTTTCTGTTACTGCTTTTCACTTTGCTTGTCCCCAGTTTTTTGACCTGCTGCTCCTTCCCCAGATATCTGGGCAACACTATACTTTGCAGAACTGTGGGTTAAACTTGGGGGAAGAGAGGGATGTTGAAGAAAGAGGGGAAATGCCTGCCATCTCAATCCCTCTCCTTTTTCAAATGTGCATTTAACCTCACCAGGTAGGTAGACTTTGCCAACCTAGGACTCCTGGCCCTGTTAACATGCAGCTGAAATTTTGAGTATGACAAAGAGGAAGAAAAAAACTGATATCACACTTCTGTCTTGTTTCCACTCTTCCCTTCCTTCTAGCATTGAGTTGGAATTGCAAATTTTTCTTGGCAATCCTGAGACTGAAAATATATTTTAATCTTTCTGAACATCCAGTGGCAGGTGTTTGTGCCATTGGCTGGTGCTATGCCATGGTGTGACTAAATGGGTTTGCTTTTTTGAGGTACAGTAAGAGAAAGAGAAAAAAAAAAGTAAAGGGCAACTTGGGCTGTTTGTGTGCTATTCCTATACAACAGCAGAGGAAGCAGCTCTATTTTTCTTCAGAGCAGTACATTTTAAAATATCAAGGTGCATTCCTGAGACTAGACTAGGTTACTCAGAAAATAAAGTACAGAAAAGAGAGACAGGGAGAAGCCCAGAGGGAAAACAGCTGTGTGGGAGAGACCAAGAGGAGCCTTCAACTGCTTACCTTCTTTGAACTGCATTAGCAAAGCAGAGGAAGCAGTATTTACCTAGAAATGGAGAGTGAACCTTGTTTGAAAACCTTGAGAACAAAAATAGGACTTTTCAGTGGCACAGAGTCAGAACTTGCCTTGGTAAGCATATGTGCAAGAAAGAGGAATAGTTCATAAACTTCAAGAGCTTGGAGACAAAAAGAAAGAAGGCAGAAGTAGAAAGGAAAGGAGGATAAAGAAGACCTCTGAAGGCTTTCAAAGGGGGTTAAACACTCACAACAGCCATTGTGAATTCCAGTTCTTTCTCTGTGAAACTTTCTGTCCTATCTCTTCTTGAAAGAGCCATTCCCAATGGTACTTGTTCTTTACAGGCCCTTTTGCATTGCAGTGTAAAGGTATAATAGGTTGATCAATGGAGTTTGGTTTTATAAATCATCTGGAAAACTATTTTCCTAGCAGGTTTTTCTTTCAAATGAATTTTTAAAAAGTACTGCATTGCTCTGGTGTATTGGGTTTTTTAATGTTGCTAGAAGCTGCTAAAATATAAGGTGTATTTTCTGAGCAAACTAAAGCTTCTGGCTTTTTCAGTCTTGAGGTCATTGCATAGTGTGTGAACGTCATTGTTTTCTACCAGACACTGAAACCTTGCATATGAGGGCTAGAGCTGCACATAACCTCTAAAAAGTCTAATATACCAATAAGGTTAGCCATCTTTATTTCTGAAATTTGTTAGCTGAGCTTATGGGACATCATCAATATAAAAAATTCTGTGCTATTAAAAAAAGGGCTTCATTCCAATTATAAGATCATTACTCCTGATGATCTTGTAGGTCTTCTACTGTGTGAACAAAGACTCACCTTGCACAAGCGATAATATGACTTTTAGCAGGCAACAAACCAACTCATGTTGTTTTTTTTTTTATTTTGCAAAAGTCTTAGTCCCCAAACTGAAACTTTTACCACACAATTTCAAGACTGCAGTTATATGGACAAAGCTAGTTTTTGTGATAAAGATATTTCATTATGCCATCTCAGTAAAAGATACTATAAAAGGTATGATACAGTTAGAAGGTTATATAATATGGACAGATGTGCAATGCTGTAAGCAGTTAAATGCTTCTCTGACATCCGATCCTGTCAGATCTCAGAAGCTAAGCAGGGTCAGCCCTGGTTAGCACTTGGATTCAGGGAGACCTCCTGGGAATACCAGGGGCTGTAGGTTCTAGTCCTGAGGACTTCACTGTCACCGTCCAAGCCGGCTCGGCTGTGGCAGATGAACCTTAGGAGTTAAACAGTGGGGCCAGTTCTGTGCATGCTGTACCTCACCTAAAAAATCCACTGGGCAGGCTCAAAGGACACACCCACATGGGTAAAGCCCTTCCCAAGTCTTCATTCACGAAGCCTGGCCATACAATACAGTGCAGTACAATGCTGTACTTCAAGTCAGACATAAGTCCAGCCATTAGAGTTGAGAAGTGACTGACAATCAATTTTCCCAGCTTTGGACTGTTTCACTTGAAATTTCTGTGCAAAGACATCCACCAGAGATTTAAAAATATGTGTTTATGTGCTATGTTGTGCAGTTCTACACTAAGCAGTATTGGAATGGCATATGCTCTGTAGGAATGAAGCAAGCTTGGGGATTTGCTCATATTTATAATAGGTGTTTGTTTACTTAGCATGATCTTTCTTCTGTAGAGTGAAAAGGTTACATATGTCTTCAGCTGATAATGGACAAATTATTTAATTAATAGGGGTAGGTTTGCTCCAAATCAGAAGGTCAAGAATCTTTGCCCAGTGTGTGGGAAAGAACTATACTCAGAGTGATTAACACCCAGAGGAAATTTCTGAGTTTATTTTGGCGGGTCTGTAGTTGATAATTCCCTTGGCTAAAGGAATGCCCGATTCCACATCAGTCACCATTTCCAGAGCTTAACTTTGAATAGCAGTTATTGGTCACATATGTTGACCTTGTAAACTCTCATTTCAGAAACAGGATGCAAAATGGCACATAGGTAAACTGCAGTATTTGGGGATTTTGTTTCTATTTTGTGCTTGTTGAAAGACTCCAATTTTTAGAATAGGAAATATGGGAAGGCTCTTGGTATAAGGCTCCTTGTACCAATTAAGGGACTCTTCATGCCACAGTACTTTGTTTCACAGGCAGGAGAAGTTTCAGAGATAGAGGTAAGGAGAATGGGAATAACTGAACAAATTCCAGTAGCTCAGAAGTGTACCAGCAACATCCATTTTCCAAATTCTAGTTGTACAAGTTATGAAATGAGTCAGAGTATCTCATAAAATATTTAAGGAAAATGGTATAAAATATCAGAAGTCCTAAAAGCCTCCAGAGTAATTCAGAATAAGGAAGGTAAATAGCTAGTGCTCTTGCACTAGCACAAAATTATTTGAGGGGAAATTGCAAATGATAATATGCTAATACTAAGAAAGGCTGAACAACAAAACATAATCTAAATGCCCAAATCTGACCCAGGGAATTTCTGCCTAGGCTCTAGATGCTTTACCAATTTGACTACGTAAGATATGCTGACCACGTTTTTCAAAGACTCAGAGCATTTTGTTTCAGTAGGTGAAATAATTCACAGATGTTTATCATGCCAAAATTTGGCTGTGGTTTAAAGCATCATTTCAAAGTTTTGGTGCATGGCTGTATTTGTAATATTTTGCAGATTTATCTTTATCTTTCAAATGCAAATGTGCTGAGACAGGAATCCTGGACTTGAGTCAGTCTGTGGCTCTGTTGCAAAATGTCTCCATATGTCCATGCTGCAATGCAGGATTTTATTAGTCATCTTGTTGGAATGGTAACCCCCAACCCTCCCAATCTAACAACAGAGACATAAGAATGAAATAAGCCTCCAGTTCTACTTTCACATCTGCCACTCTACATCCCTTATTTACCTCAGGGAGGGAACACAGGCTAAATTAATTTATGCTTCTCTAGTACCTGTTTATTTTACCTCCAAAGTGCCCAGAAGTTCAGTGAAGTCTTCCTGTAGTTAAGTAGAGAGCATCATGGAGATGATCAGCTGCAGGAACCACAGGAATTGTCCCAGCAGATCTTAGTAACAAACACAGAAACTTCAGTCTGAAAAATGGTTTGAAAAAAATAGAATGACAATTGTAAATACTTGAGTGAACACTAACTGCCTTACTAACTGGATTTTAGATGTATAGGTCTAAATCTTGGCTTATTACTTGTATCAAGGAAGGGAGGAGATGTATAAAGGAGGACCTGCACAATGAAGCCTTTGCCATAAAAACCCCTTGCATAATATCATCTGTGTAATCTATCTTCAAACTATGGATTGACATACAGAGCTGAAGCCTCATTGTGTTATGTGGTATGTTCACTTTAACTTACGGAAGAAAAGTGGTAGGGAAACTTTAAATAGGCTGTGCTGAAAGACTTTGCAGCATAGGTTTGATCTAGGCAAAACAAAACAGAGTAATAAAATTAATAATGAGCATTGCTGTTGTCTGAGAGCTCAGGGTAAGTGAAGAAGTGTTGTGGTAGTGTTTCAGGAAGGTTTAATACAGCATGATGAAACAGGGCGTAGGGAAAAGGCATCTTTCTGATCTAAAGTCATGTGAGATGAAATTGAGCCTTTATAGAGGTTGTGATCAACAGAGGTTAGCAGAGTGGTACTATACTCTCCTAGCAGCCAGGCATGATTTCTTCACCAGAATTCACACTAGAGCATATTTTAAGTACAACTCAATGATATTTAGTCATGGTGAATTGAGTGAAAACACAACCTGACAATTTAATTTTTAAAAAAGTGTTAACTTAAAAAATATTTCTCCCATCCAGAATGTAATTATGGTTGAGACCTGTATTACACGTGGTAGGAATCCTAAAGGGAACCTTACCTGGAGCAATAAATGTTGCCAACTTCATAGCACGCATATTTATCTTCATAACCCAGGACTCCAGTCATGAGCATCTCCTGCCTTTTCCCACTCATTCCCATATTTGCCTATATATTCTATATCTGAAACTCCACATTCCCCACTTCCCAAACTTGCCTACATCTGAATTCTGCAGATTTTTCTGACAGTGACAAGCTCAGTATCTGTGTCCATATTAACAAGTGACACTGGACCAGTTAATAGCAGATCAGTGGAATGAAAGGATCTGTGCAGAGAACCCAATACCCAGACTACACACATTTGGCTCCCATATTGCATTCCTTATAGTCAGGGCCTGAGGACTGGGTATCAATTATCACCATTAAGTGCTCATCTAGAGCTCATCCATCTCTGGTATTTCATCTGAGGATGAAACTTCATGTGCTCCAGCATTAGTCAGAGATGTGAATCCAAGCTTGATTAATGAAGAGGATAGGGATGTGGCTTAAAAATGTTCTCATGACCTGAACTAAAACATTAAAAGGAAGACATACAGCAAGTGCAGTGGCTTCTGCATTGCAAGGGCACAGATAACCTTGAATTAGCATTTGTACTGCTCATTTCCCTAATACTGCTTTCCAAGCCAGCCTCACCTCGAGTGAGGGTGTTAAAAGTGCAGATACAGCTAATGAGCAAGTGACATTCAGAGGCTCATGAGGCACAATGGTGTGACTCTTTGTCAAGTGAGGAGGTTATGTTATACATGAGCGAATTTGGGTGTTCTGAGCATGGTAAAAATGATGAAGGGCAGGCTTAGTAGGTGGAAGATGGTTTGGGGTCAGACTGGGAGAGAGGAGTACTAATGCTAAAACAGTGTTATAGTGCTAATCCTTTTAACTTTCTCTCTGGGCTTTGTTGCCAGACCCCTATTGGGGCCTGATTATTCAGACTTCCCTCTGTCTTCCCAGGCATCCATTTCAAGCAGAGCTGCCTCTTTCCATGGGTAACAGGAAGCTGAACTGCAAAAGGCAGCTAGTGTTTCTTCAAGGTGGGAGACAGCTCTTTACTGCTAAAACACTGTAAATCAGCCAAAGTTGCAGAATATCTGCTGACCAAGCATATGCATGTGTTTAGGATGTTATACTGTTCAGAAGTATGGGAGTATTGTATCTGTGTTACATTATTTCTTATCTCTGCTAACCATGGAAGGATCTCTTCTATAGAAAAGCTCAGGAGTGCATAAAGGCACTGTTGTTTCTTGGAGTTAGTGAAGCTATGAAACGCATGAACTTTAGCCCTTGTCTCTACAAAAGGTTTGCCAGTTCTATGAATTTTAAATCCATGGGAAATTTTTGTTGCCCTCGGCTGTTGGGTTTCAATGGCTAAAACTCTTTTTGAAGTTATGCTTGAATGCTGTTTTCTTTATAGCCTCCAAAATGACACCTTAAGTTTTTTCTGCATTCATAACACTGAGAAGAAGATGAACAAGTGTTTCCTGTTCAACCAACCATCATATATCATCTGTTCTGCTTGGCTGGTTGAATGTAGTCATTAAATTCCCATAATTCCAAGAAATACTAAATGTGTTTAGCAGTTTGATGTTTTAAAATCTGGGAATAAAAAGGCAGATGTTATGATCCATGAAGGAACAGCACTTAGAAGCTGGGGCTAGGGCACAAGGAAAGTGGAACTGTTTCCTGTGTAATGAGCCATGCCATGCCATGCCATGCCAAGGAATGGCTGGCAGCAAAGAACTATACCTACAGTGATGTAATCATTTTATATTCCATTAAGGTCTTTTTATTTTAGAATTTAAACAAATTTATGCTGCAGAAAAACATGGAGCCTTTTGCGTAGCTCTGGTAAGGGAGAAAATCAAGCTTCAAAGATTTGTGCTATCATTTAGAAGAACTGCATCCATCAAATTCTGATTTTTATCTGAGTATTTTGGAGATGAAAGGGAGAGAACTCTGATTCAGGAAGGAGATGGAAATGTCAAGGCACACATGGGCATTTGCAAATGCATGTTTTTGACTATGTGACTACAGCTTCATTTTTGCTTACTGGAGACGATGGGCAGAAAAAACGCCCTATATTTTCAAGGGTCACTAGAAATTTATTAAATGGATCTGATTTTTAGGCAGTACTGAGAATTTACTCCTCAAAAAAATTGTACACAACCTGGGTCCTGCACTTTGGCCACAACCACCCCATGCAGCGCTGCAGGCTGGGCACAGAGTGGCTGGAGAGCAGCCAGGCAGAAAGGGACCTGGGGGTACTAATTGACAGGAAGCTTAACATGAGCCAGCAGTGTGCCCAGGTGGCCAAAACAGCCAATGGGATCCTGGCCTATATCAAAAATAGCGTGGCCAGCAGGACCAGGGAAGTGATCCTTCCCCTGTACTCTGCGTTGGTGAGGCCACACCTTGAGTATTGTGTTCAGTTCTGGGCCCTTCAGTTCAGGAAAGATATTGAGGTGCTGGAGCAAGTCCAAAGAAGAGCAACAAGGCTGGTGAAGGGACTGGAGCACAAGCCCTATGGGGAGAGGATGAGGGAGGTGGAGCTGTTTAGCCTGGAGAAGAGGAGGCTCAGAGGTGACCTCATCACTGTCTATAACTACCTGAAGGGAAGTTCTAGCCGGGTGGAGGTTGGTTTCTTCTCCCAGGCACTCAGCAATAGGACAAGGGGACACAGGTTCAAGCTCTGCCAAGAAAGATTTAAGTTGGATATCAGAAAAAAATTCTTTCCAGAGAGAGTAATCAGGCATTGGAATGGGCTGCCAAGAGAGGTGGTGGATTCACCATCCCTGGAGATTTTTAAACGCTGATTGGACGTGGCACTGAGTGCCGTGATCTAGTAAAGGGACTGGAGTTGGACCAAGGGTTGGACTTGATGATCTCAGAGGTCTCTTCCAACCCAACTGATTCTATGATTCTATGGTATTGTCATATGCACTTTTGAAAACATAAGGCATAACAGTAAGAAAGGGAAAAAATGTGCCTTCAATTTTCCCATCTATATGATAAACCAATATCACAACCAAAACCATGTCAAGATACGTTCAGGCTGCTGTGTCAGAAAAGCAAAGGTCCCACTTTGAGAGATCAGATAGATCTCTGTGTCCATATTTTCTTCTATACGGAAGTCTGTGACTTGTGTCAGAACTTATCCACAACTTCCCAATTGGGAATCCAACCTTACTATTAGTGTAATTGTCAGACATACTCCTAACTTAAAATACATCATGTAAAACCCATCAATAGGCCTTGGTTCAGATTTCAGTCTGTAGTGGTGTGTCCACATGCAGCTTGACAGACACAGAAGTATCTTCAAAGAGGGTGGTGAGAGAATAGTGTTGTCAAACACTAGGTTGGCAAAACATGAGGGAATTCTCCCCTTTCTGTCCTTCGGGGGTTTTTTTTGCTATCTTACCTTAGCCAAAGGAACAGCCACTTGAACAACAGTGTGATCACAGGCTCTAAGTAGCCCCAGGCTGTAGATTGGAGAGACTTAATGTGAATTTGACCTCTGGACATGTAATTTTCAACCTGGTGAAGGTGTAGACATGATGACTTCCACCCACAGTGAGTCTAACGCTCACTTGTGTCACTCTTTCATGTCACTTTCACAGGCCCAGCTTTCACACAGAGGAGTTGAGCTCTTGTGGCAATGCAGAAACCAGAATGAATTTAAGTCCAGGGAGCACACTGAAAGATTTATCAATTTATTTTATGTAAAATACAATAAAATAATAGCTTTTAAGTATTTTTTTCAAATCCTGTTCCTGACTTGTGTGTCTGTGAGAGTAGTAATGATGAGGTCCTCGCTTGCCTATGGTGCTTGTGCTGTCATGGACTGTGATGGGAAGAGGTGATTATTGCATCCATTCTCTGTAACAGCACTCTGCTAACCAATTCACAGATTGGTTGTCCCACAAAAGTCAGCCTGTTCCAGATGCTATGTATCGTCACAGAATTCCTTTCCACTCCCCAAGCATCTGAGAAAGACAGATGGAAAGCTGAAGGGAGACTTGATAATACTGACTATAAAAACACAACCTTTTCCCCATATATAAACTACATATTTTTAAAACGTCATTTTTCCAATATAAACAAACATCTGCTTCTGAAATATTTAAGTTAAAAGCAGGCCTGTGGCCCTCTTTCTTTACTATATGAAGTAGCAGTATAAAAATATATATGCAAAATGCTTTAAAAGTTTGTGTGCTCAAAATGCTTTGTCCTAAGGACAAGCACTTCTCAATGTATTAGATATCTGTAATAAACAAGCAATCCATCCAAAGAACTTCACCTGGTATACTTTATCTGGTACAATAGAGTTCTATCTATCTTCAAACTAGATAGAAGAAATCTTTTTAAGCCTTGTGGCCTTTTGAGTACTGGTCTTACTCAAAATAAAGAAAGATAATTATCAGAGTATCTCAAGTGGATGGGGAAGTATTATGTTTTAAATAGTTTATATTCTGCTCTCTCTCCTACTTATTATTTTAAACTCTGTTTTGCTCTGCATCTGAAACACAATGATGGGACATCCATGTTCCCAATGCAACATGAAAGTATGTGACATGGAGCTTTTTTGTCTGATGTTTTAAGGGAGAGCTGTTACACAAATGTGGCTGAAAAATTTACATCACTCACTGATTGATGTCTCAAGTTTCAAATGTCTGATTTTTACTGTTCAGACCATTAGTGATGGTATAGACATGAATACTGTTCATATTATTGTCAGACACTTTTCCCTGTGACTTAGGTATAAGACCTGAATAATGTAATTTACTATTCACTTCAGGAAGAGAAAATCATTCTAGGCATTGTAGTGAGTCACTTGATTTTGAAATTTTTCACTGTATATTTGAGTTATTTCAAGAATGTCTCACAGAGAAATTGCTTTGTTTTTTTGTTGTTTTTTTCTTGTATGCACATGGTATATTGAGTTTTCAAACAGGTGGAAGAGGTATCATCTAAAGGAAGGCTGATAATACCTTGTTGTTACTTACATGGTTTATAGTTAGAAACCACTTTGACCACATTTTGATTGTGTACAAAGGTTCCAGCCCAGCTTCCACCTAGAGACAATTACACTCAGCTCAGTTTGACTTCATAATAAAGCACTCAGGAAAACAAGAACTGTGTTTCACAGACTCATGATTTCATACTTTCATTTCCAGGAAATGCTAATTCTCATGACTTCATGACCCATGTACAAATGTAATATAAAGTGATAGATCTTAATAATAGAAGTTTTTATTTGAGTAGTAGCACTTCAGCATTTCAAAATAATTGACAATAATATAAGTGGTGAAGGGAGCAGAGTTTCATAGCTGAAGACACTCTATGCTCTGAGTGTGTGATAGAATCACAGAATGAATGCACAGCAAAATGAAGTATTAACTTGCTTTGCCTCCTGAAGAGTTCAAACTGTTTTGCTCCTGTGGGATTTAATGTAAGTGATGCTGGATGTTTAGTCTACAGTCTCCTTTTCACTTTTGAAAAGCCTAGGTCGTAATCTGATTTAGGTGATAATTGAAAAAGCTCAATGGTCACAGTTTAGTTTCTTGTTTATAAAATCACATCAGACTCTTAACACAATGCTGCTCATGGACTCATTTTGAGGCTCATTGGCACAAATGGAGTAAAAGAGGCATGGAGTATAAATTTAGCTTGAAAAAAAAATCTAGCAAATTTCTTCCTTTTAAACAGCACATTTACTGAAATTTTTCAAAGTCAAACCCTCCCCATTGGATGGGATACCTTTATTCTCAGATATGATAGATTATTCCACATTACTAATGGCAAAACTTTTGGTACTACTGGAAAAGAAGTTCTCAGTAGGAGGAACTGCTTTATGGTAAAAGAGATTCACATTGACTTATTAAAGGTATCAGTGTAGCAGAATCTGGCAAGATGGTATGTATTTAGGTGTAGCCATCAAGTCAGAAACTATGCTAGATTAAGATGATGCTGACTTTGATCAATGTCTTCAATCACCTATTTTCATCTGATTTATCCAAATAGTTGTCATAGAGGTAATAGGGTAGTACAAATCTTCAATAATAAATCGATTAATTACAATTAGTTGATCTTGGAGTAAGTGAAAATGTTGCCTTAAGTAATAAAGGCAGCAAAAAAAGAATTTCTCTATTAAAAGGAAATTTTTCATCCTGCATTATTACATTCTGAAAAGAAAGTTCAGTTGTAGTTTTTTAAAAATGCCATGCTGGTTACAGAAATGGAATTAACTAAGTGTGGATCAAAAACTATACAATGCACCTATCAGTAAAGGTTTTTGTGAGATACAGACTAGACATAGCAGAAAAAAAAACCGGTTAGAGTTTAGCACTTCAGCAGGCTAATGAGCCTTAAAACTACCTCGAATGGACCACATCTTAATCCCTGTGCTGCCAGTCAAGACAGTGATTAAAAATCACCCATTCAGACAATTGCTTCTGGATATTGATGTGCCAGGTTGTAGGAGTCGAGTTAAGGGGGTGGAGAAGAGGAGGGTTTATGAATGTATGACTAATGTTTGAGCTGCTGAATTTCAGAAAAAAGGAGGGGGAGAGAGGGAAAAACTCAGGTTGCCCCAGAAAGGAGGAAAGAGAGAGAACAAAGCTTCCTTCAGTAAAGTCAGCCAGTCTCATAATCATAATTTCTGAGTTCCTCACAAGAGAGCCACCCCACTGTCACTACTCTAAATAGAAAACAAGATTGTGAAATCAGTCATCACTGGGGGGAAAAAAAAAGGTAGCTTGCAAATGAGACAGGGTATATCCTGAAATAATGTTAGCAGTGATAGCAGGACTTCTGGTGAATCACTTGGTGGAGTTTTTAATCTGTCTTCTCAGACACTAAGCAGGTTCTTTATGTCAAAGGAGATTAGCATTGGTGACAGAATTAACATATTCTTGAATGTGAATATGGAGGAAAAAATACTTTCGACATATTCTGGTAATTCTTATATATATTGCTTGCTTGTTTATTTTGTAGATTTATTTATAACCAATTAATCCTAAAAGATTTTGAAAAATCAACGTGGAGAAAATACATTTGTTCTCTTGTTAACTAAAAAAAGATTCACTAAGGATAGCATTAAATCTTCCAGCATTAAACATTTAAGTAACTGATGGCTGTTCTGCTGCCTTTTGAATTCATGCATGGTTGCTGAAATATTTCATCTCTTAGACTTTCTTACGTCCTTGCTAATGCAAGGAAAATGTTTTGGTTTCTCATCTTTTTCAGAGAGTATCTCATTGAGTGGCTGGCACGTGCAGCCCCTTGAGCAGAGAGGATAATGTCAGAGTGACCTTGGTGCCAGTGAAGCACTAAGTGGAGCAGATCATCTCTAGTGCCATCACATGGCACATACAGGATACATACAGGACAACAGGGGGATCTGGCCCGGCCAGCATGGATTTTGGAAAGGCAGGTCTTACTTGACCAATCTTGTCTCCTTCTGTGACAAGGTGACCCGCCTAGTCTATGAGGGAAAGGCGGTAGATGTTGTCTACCAAGACTTAATTGAAGCCTTTGACACTGTTTCCCACAGCATTCTCCTGGAGAACTTGGCTGCCCACGGCATGGACTCTTTGGCTAAAAACCTGTCTGAGTTGCTGAGCCAGGTAGTGGTGCTGAATGGAGTTACATCCAGCCGGAGGCCAATCACCAGTGGTGTTTCCCAGGGCTCAGTATTGGGAACAGTTCTGATATCTTTATCAATGATCTGAACTAGGGATTGGGGGCACACTCAGTCAGTTGGCAGATGACACCAAGTTGAGCAGGAGTTTGATCTGCTGGAGAGTAGGACAGGCTGGATCAATGGGCAAGGCCAATTGCATGAGTTTCAGCATGACAAA
Organism: Pithys albifrons albifrons; assembly: GCF_047495875.1. Lineage (NCBI taxonomy): Eukaryota > Metazoa > Chordata > Aves > Passeriformes > Thamnophilidae > Pithys > Pithys albifrons. The sequence goes on from NC_092458.1 coordinate 12,235,498, forward strand.
GTGCAGTCCTGCACCCCATGTATTGCTACAGAATTGGAGAAGAGCAGCTGAAAAGCTGCCTGACAGAAACGGACCTGGGGGTGCTGGTCCACATAAGCCAGTAGTGTGCCCAGGTGGCCAAGAAAGACAATGGCATCCTGGCAATGAACCTTGTCAATAGTCTTAGGAGGAGCAACTGAGGGAGCTGGGGATGTTTCACCTGGAGAAAAGGAGGCTCAGTGGGGCCCTTACTGCTCTCTACAACTACCTGAAAGGTTGTTGCAATGAGCTGGGAGTTGGTCTCCTATCCCAAGTGACAAGCAATAAGACAAGAGAAAATATCTTCAAGTTGCATTAGGGAAGGTTTAGATTGGATATTAGAAAACATTTCTAAAAAAAAGCTGTCAAGCACTGGAACAGGCTGCCCATGGAAGTGATTGATTCACTGTCCATGGAGGTATTTAAAAGACATATAGCACTTAAGGACATGATTTACTGGTGCATTTGGCACTCAATGATCTTAAAAGTCTTTTTCAACCTACACAGTTCTATAATTCTATAATGTAGTGCTGATGGTTTTAGTCCAATGAGTTTACTTCAGATGGAGTCCTTAAGAATGACACATTAAGTATAACAAAGCAGCCCGTCATAAATTACTTCCTTCTATCCCTCAGATTCATTTCCTTTGAAAGAAAGGAGAAAAGTTCTGATCTTGTGAAGTAGAAGGCCTAAAGTGGCAACAAAGGAGGTTAGTATGGTAGACAGTTATATTTAGGAAAACAGATAAGAAAAATGAATCCTATCAGTTTTGTTCCCCATAGATCCACTTTTTTCCCCCCTTATTATTGATTTTTTTTTTATTTTTCATTTGGTATTACTACTTGAGAAATGGACTTCACAGCAGCTGCAGGGTATCCTACACATTTAGGAGTATAAAAATTACTTTTTTACACAGGGTCTTTCTCAAAGTAATACTTCTGAATCTGATCTTCCTCCTGCTTTAAGAATCGTGTTGTTTCATTGCTGAATTATACACTCCTCAAGTTGAGCTGGAAGCTCTGACAAGCTCCGATACAACCTAATTTTTTATATCTTGCTTATGTGTTTTGGACAGGAGCTCTGCCATGCTTCTTGTCAAGGATTTATACTATGTCTTTACTACTTTTGTGGTATTTTCCGCAGTGCTTTCCTTTCCTAAACCATATGCACCTCTAGAAAGTAATTTAACAAGTAGTTGTGTGTATGTGGGCCTTTCACATATGCACTGTTGTTGATTGAGTTGAAAGAGAAGAAAAAATAGTATCAGCTTCTATGGGTTGTTTTCCAAGACTTAGTTATTATAAGCTGGAAATTAGAGCAGCTTTAATTGGCGTTTCAGATGCTGTTCAAAACTGATTAAAGCAAGCTACTGAAAACAGACTTAAGGGGTTTTTCCTGACTTGTGTAGGCATTTTTATGTCATTAAGATGGTGTCTCCCCTCACCACTGCATCTGTAAGTCTTTCAAATACATTTACAAGTTAGTGAAAATCAGGTATGTGCATTGAAACAAGCTCTGCCTATTTCTGCTTGGCTTGAGGAAGTCTGGCCTTTGTGAAAGTTTTGAGGAAATGCTGGGTCATCTTTTCCTGATGGCAATCCAGGAATCTGAGCAGGCTTTGGAGGAAATGGCATGAACTGGATATGAACTATCTGTTCACTGCAATTACACATCCCTTCTCTTCCAGAGAGGACTGATTTAGCTATCTGAGGGTCAGGAACCCAGAACAGCCTGACTGTACTTGTTTTCTCTGAATCAGTAGTGGAGGGGATGATTACCTACAAAGAGACATTCATGGTACCTATTTTGGACATCTGTCTCCAGAGGAAGATTTATCCCATTCTGGAATGACTCTTTTAGTTATCTCCTAGACAGAACCTCAATCAGCTAGCTAAAATTTTGTCTAGCTTTTTAATGGCTGAAATTAAAGCTTTACTTTCATTCATGTCTAGAGGAACTTCCTCTATTAATTCTTTGACACAGGACACCTGTCTGCCCCATTTAACCAGCCCTTGCCCCATTTGCCCTTTCTCAAACTGGTTTCTTGACAATATAGTCAGCCTTGTGCTCTTTGGCTCATCCTTTCTGTGACATCAGAGATAACTGAAGTTGACTTTTCCTAACTGATAATGGGAAAAGAAGCTGCAAAAAATTTAATAATAATGGAGCAAACGGATCAAAGGATGGATTTACATTTCAGGTGTGACTCCATGGCAGATGATGATTCTAATGCTATTTTGAGTTTGGATCTCTGTACTGATGAGGAACTTGAGCAGAAAACAACTGCAAAACAGTGCAGAAGCAGAGCTGTTAACACATCAGTCTCATAGGATATAACTGATTTACTCTAACTTTCAGTGGCAGGAAAGTGTTCCTTCTGGCATATTGTAGCTACTTCTTTTCTCCAGCATCTCAGGTTCATACAATACCTTTTCATCATTTCTTGTGGCTGGAAGGGAGGTGATGAGTGTTTGTGTTCTGCTAGAGTGATTTTCTCATCTAGGGCAAATGCAAGCAGAAGATAATATTAGAATGATCCACCAGAAAACAACAGTAGTGAGAAAATGTCACATTTATATTCTTACATCCACTATAAGAGTCTGTGGTTTTCGACTAATACAGTAAGTCTCCTGTCAGGGGGAGTTGTCTGCCAGCCAGATTGGTTTCCCAGAAAAGTCCCTGTAGGCTGGCTGCTGTGTAGTAAGTGCACTGTGACCATTATTCAAGGTTTGAGCAGATTCCTTTTGTTTTTTACAGAAAAAAATGTAATTGCTCTGTCTTTGTTAAACAAAAAATATCATGATCTTGAATTTACAACAGATCTGTAGAAGTTAGTGCAAAGTAATCCAGAGGTGGGTTGTTTGTCCTGTCTTATCTGTCCTTTTTCTTTCCTTCCCTGCCAAGTCATGCTGGATGTCAGATGTTGCTGAACCTGTTTGGTTGCTCTGTGAAATATGGAGGGCCACAAATGACCACCTGGAGCAGCTACCCAGAGCAGCCGCTACTATGTCTGACTAGTTCACAAAGACACATTTATTCTGGTTGGCATTAATTAGATTAAGAAGGTAGGAAAGAAAAAAAAAAAGGAAGAAAAGAAGTGATTGCATTCCTGAGCTGATAATATATACAGGACTGACAAGTGGAGAGGAAAATTGCAGAGCATAGCAGCTGTCTCTACTGGCAACTGAAAATTGAGCTAAATCAACAAACGTGGCTAAAGAATAACCTGACCTTTGCAAACCATTCTTTGCAGCCCAGTAACTTCTGGTTTTCAAGGGACTTGTGCTTTGTATATTTAATCTATAGAAAGCTAGGTGGCATAAATTGACGATGGTTGTGGCAAATAAATTTTACCTAAAATGGAGAATTGAATTTGCAAGCAATAGTAAAATCATAGCATCAAGACCCTGATTCTGTGAATTTTCAGTCTGTATAGCACTACTAGGCATTGTATCTTCTTTTTTTTTGATGGTTGTGTTTTGTTGTTGTTGTTGTTTTTTTAGTTTGTTTGGTTTGTTTTTTTGTGAAATTATTGTTTAGCAGTTCCAAAGCTTAAATCCAACTGTGGATCTTGTTGCAATGGTGTGTTATGAAGGGCCAAAGTATAAAAAGGCTCTCAGAGGAGTAACTGATGTAAGATGGTCACAGGGATGGCTGCCCAGCTGCCTATCACCATCAGTAGAGTGGGTATTCCTGGGAGAGGTTCAGTCAGTAATTCGTTTGTTCCTATTTTAAGTCTCCCATTTTTTATGGGGCATAGTCTTTCCATGGCAGCTGTGAAGAGAAACATTGGGTTAATCTAGTGTCACTGTTTCCTATGAAACAATATGTCTGCATTAAAAATCTGAGGTTTGAGGAGATTAAAATTAATAGCTGCAATATGTATTATTCTCAGCTGGTATTCTCTGTGGTATATTACCAGTCTTGTATGACCTTTTGAAACACATAATTGACTGTGTCATCAACAGAAACTTAAAGTTTGCCACCTCTGCCAGAGGACTTTGTCATTCCTTTCAGGCTGAAAAATTTCATTCTGAAGACCTGGAGGTTTCATAAAAATTTCTCCCTAAAGACACTGCTACTGCTTAATAACAATTTGAGTTTGGGTTTTTTTTCTTGAGTCACTACTGGAGCCTTTGTTCTTTGATTTTCCTACCAGACTTTGTTGTCATTAAAGCTTTTTCCTTTTTTTTTTTTTCTTGAGAAAAAATGGACTGTTTCCTATCATGCCTTTAGTTGTAATTTGTGTTCTATTTTATGGTAGGGTACAGTAACAGTACTGCATTTCTTTGTCTATTTGTCAGCATTACTTTCGTGGAAAACTCTTTTACATAGACTACAGTGATAGTGATACTGAGAACTGCAGGGGCTCTGGAGATCCTACAACTTGAGTGACAGGCACTTCTTTCAGACTGATGGGAGAGAATACTTGCATGAGTCCTTAATCTGCAATTTGGCAGTGAGCTGTGGTTTTTTTGCCTAGTTGCAGGTGCACACTGTGATGAAGACACTGACAAGAAAATAAAGAGTAGAGTATGACACAAGAGGAAAGTTGCCAGATAATTAGAGATTTAATAATAAATAGGAAAAAATGGTTGCTCTGTTGTCCAAGATTGGTTCTTATTTAATTTCGTGCAAGTTATGAATACTTAGAGGAAGAGTGATTGATGGGATTAATTAGAGCTCTATGTTTAACAAGTGGTCCTTGCTCTAGTAACTCATTAATTAAAACTTGAACTTTGTAAGAAAGCTCTGTGCAATCCATATTGGTTTATGAATCCTCTCATTTGCTTTAGAATGGAGGAAAAATCAGATGAACCGGTCAGTAGTGCATATAAAAATAGTACGTAATGTATTACAGTGATTCGTATTTCTTTGGAGTATCAAAAAAACATGAATCAACACATAAATCAAGCATAATCAGCAAGGCCTGCCTTTGCAGAGATGTTTTCTTTAGCAGTCTCTGGAGGTCTGTGTTTAAATTCATCTTATGTAAGGTTAGAGGGATCAGTCTTTGAACTAACTGTAGACTAAGTATATAAATTTTATGTTTAAGCAATTTTCTTTCCATTGAGAACACTGAATATCCATAGTCCTCTTTTACACACATTTGTAAATAGTTGTATCTCTTCACTAGGCAAACTCTTAAAAAATACCATAAGGGTGTATATGTTCCCATACATATCGAGGACCTCTGTCCTGTAGTCTTGGCATTTGTAAAGGGCACTTAATTCACTTCACAGGCCCTGTGCTGATAAATAAGGATTTGTGTTCTCTGATGCATTGCTTTGTTTTTCTTAAATTAATGTTCTTTATTAAAAGGCATATCTTTCTTTTACTAATACCTTGCAAGACTGTTTCAATTTGCTAATGTTCCTCATTCCTTTTAAAATGTACTGATACAGTGCATATAGAAATATCACTGGAAAACAAGACACACCCTCAAGTCTAAAGATTATTTCATTAGCATACCCTTGCTTTGGTTCTAATCCTCTACAAACTTGTCTGTGAACTTAACTTTATCTAGTGTTCCCAAGAAATTCATGTGTCTGACGCTGTCTCTTAGTGTCTGCAGAGCAATTGCCACTACTATTTGCAGTAATGTGCTGGTTTAAAGGTAAACTAGCAGGAGAAATGAACTCAATTCAAGAGAGATTACAAGTAAGAGTTACAATTTACTAAAAAGATTACAATAAATACAACAATATAGAGAAAAAATTGGGTTTAACCCACAAACCCCATATGTATAACCCAGCAGCTTGGGCACGAACAGAATGGTGTTCTTTAGCCCCTGTGCAGAGCCCCACATGGTACCCCCAAGTACAAAGTCAAAGCAAAGGAAAACCTGTTAGTGAGGATGATGGTCACAGTCTTGTCAAGAGTGGAAGTTGCAGTCCTGTTGAGGTTCTGGTCCTCTGAATCTGAAGAGTAGTACCAGAAGTCCCAAAACTGAACATTACATATGCTCAGGTTCAGTGGGAATGCCCAGTAACTCCCACAGGGCAAGGCATTTCACAATGGGTGCTTTAATTTTGTGAGTCATTGGATATTTTTGGAATCTTTGATGGTCTAGGTAATTGCAACTTCCTATTGTGCCAGTCTCTAATAGCCCATTAGCAGACATGACTCCTCAGGCTGGGTGTGAAAGTGCTGGAGGGGAGTTTTCACAGCTGGGTCACTGGTGTGAAGACAGAAACAGTCCCATGCCTCTCAGGGTTCTTTAACACTCACTTTGTAGCCTGAGGTGTCAGGTGTGCCCTGGGCAGCTGCTGCAAATGATCCATTATTAACAGTTCATCAGAAATTAAGTAGAGGGTGTAGAATACACAATTTTGGTTGCATCCACAGAGTGATAACTGGTCCTGGCTGCAGTAACTAGGAAAAGTAAGAAGATACTTCCTTTATAAGAAAGCTGTTGAACTGTGGCTTTAGTTGGAAACAGAACTGAAGTTTCAGCTGCAATTCACACATCTACACGTGAGTGAGAAAGACAGAAATTTATGACATGATTGTGGGAATTGTTTGTAACAACATTTTATTAATATGCAAATGTTAGATTCTGGTTTGCAGTCCTAAGTTTGTAATTACAGTAGTAGTTTGATAATAGACGAAGCTATGCCCTTCCAAATTATAATGTAGTTGCTTGGGAATACATCAATTTGTGTAAGGCAAAGTATAACCTACAGGAAGTACATATGGCAAAGGGAATATACTTGCACTTGCTTGTACATACAGTGTCTGAGTCAGTAAAGATAACATGTCTTAACATCAAGTTTCATAAGGGTGATTCTTATCTACTGGTCTTGATCATTTTTCTGTATTCTTTCAGGAATGTTGAGTAAAGTGTAATTTTTTTTTGGAAGAAACTTCTACCTAATTCTGTATTCTTTATGTGACTCAAACTTGCATCATTTTCAGCAAGGAGGGTGGCTTAAAAGCAAAGACTAAAGACAGTTTGATACTTATCAAGACATTTGGACATGACAATACTAATTGTTCCTTATTGAGCATTGAGACAGTGCTTGCAGAGCTCTTTGGGCAACTTGAGTTTTGATTTTTTTTTTTTTTCAGCAAAACTGAGAGCTGGGTATGAGGCTAAAACACACTTGTAATTACTGGAAGTGTAGATTTGTACTATTACTTATGAATACCACATCATCTTCCTGTGACTCTAAGGGTTATATTTCAATGCTTAAGAAAATAAATTTAAATTAAATTAAATTTCACCAGCTTCTCTAATACAGTTCCTTGTGGTCATTATATAAAAATATGACCAGACTCAGACAGCATTTCTCAAGTTTGTTAAAGTGATATTTGCATCCCAGTTTTCTGGCACAGATCACATGAGGTAGAGCATAATCAGACATCCTCTTTGTAAAGCATTTCCACCAAAGAGACTAATCTGCCTGTTAAGATTAAAAAAAAAAAATCTTAAATAGAAAACCGTGGGGGATTTAGATATAGGCAGGACCCTCAGAATTAAGATTGTATTCTAAACCTTCCAAAATCTAGGCTGTCTAGATTTTTAGATCTTAATATCCTCCTTACCATTTAGAATTAACTGCTTTTTCTAGTGCTACAGCAGAGACTGTAAGTTCAAAAGGTGTCTTTAAAAAGTTCAAGCTTTATGTTTACTAAGTGTCAGCCCAAGTTTGTTTTGGCATCATACTGGTAAAAACCAGTTAACAACAAAGGAAAAGAAAACAATTTTCTTATCTTTTCAGTACAAAACCTCTTCTGTGTGATGAGTTTGAAAGGGTAAACAATCCTTTAGGATACGCTTCAGGAGAATACATAAAAAGGATCAAGTTTCTCTGCTTTTGGCTAGCTTGATTTTATCCTTTTTCCTGTTTTTAAGCATATCCTTGCACACTGATACTCTTCAAATCTTATTTCAAAAGATGGTTCTACTGACGTTTTCACACTCCTCCTTTCATCATTCCCTCAATGTCCTTCAAGGGGTCAGATTAGAATTCAGTGCTGTAATTGTTAATCTAACAATTACAAACAGAGTAGTTAATCTTTTTCTCTATCCAAAACCCCAAATGCAGCTCTGAGCAAAAGTTTTCATTGATGGCAGGGTATTGTTAAAAGTTGTGCGTAGCAGAGAAATGGGCTGAGAGTAGCTTTTCATTTTCCCTTTCCTTGCCACACCTACCCCCAAGTTCACAAGCAGCTGCTGTACATTGTCAACAACGTGATTTTTTATTTGTGACTTACTTTGAGGTATAGAAAAATACTCTTTTGTCTGAATTGGGGAAATAAGATGTTTGATGAAGCAGCTCATAATCTGTTTGTCAAACATGAATCGAATACTACACATTTCTCCTCCAGCAAGGCATAAAATATTTTAGAATCATATGCTGCTGTTGAAATGACACTTTGCCTTTTTCCAAAGAGCTTTAATGGTGGGTCATATATAGTATAGCTTATTGAGCCAAACTCAAATTATACTTAAATAATGTTGTAAATTGCAAATGAAGCATTAGAGGAAAAATGGCATACCTGCATACAGTCAGACATTATTTTCTTAAAAGTTCCATCAATGAGAGAAGAGAGGGGGTTTATAGACCAAAAAGCAATTAATATTAACTATTTGAGGGAGAATTAGTACTCAGCATTCACATGAAGAAATTTCATGTTAAGAAGCTGTTCATATTGTATCACATAAGTTGCTCTCGCTGATGTGACATTTCCTAATTTTTCTGAAAAGCCAGACTGCCTTTTTCTTCCTTTTACTTACTTTGATTTCAAAGCAAATTGCAAGATGCACATGCTGACCAAAGGCGGGAGCATCTGTATTTTCTCCACTTGTTCTATTTGGATTGAGAGAGGATGTGACTAATAAGAAATGTACTGAAGGTATTTGCCCAGAGCAGGAAAACTCCACATCTCTGATATACTGCTCAGAACAGTGAGGAAGCTGCTCTAACTCTGTCCCTGTTCAGCAAAAATGTGTTGCAAGTGTCATTTGGATCAGCCCTTCTGTGCTGACCGACCGTATGGCAAGAGACTATTTTTAACCAATTCACTGTTGGTTTTCTTCATCATAAAATCCTATGATTAAGCTGTATAGAGTAAGTAATTCATTGGATTGTGCTTGCCTGCAAAAAGTTACAACTGCAGACATATTAGCAGATATGTTCCATTCGTTAATATTATAGCTCCACTATGATCTCATTATACTACACTGGTATCTGCTTTCCATAGACAGTGGAGTGATTGTTCAGAGCATGTGCCTGGCAGCAGCACCTATCTGTCTAAAAATGTATGCCCCCTGTCTATTAAAATAAGGTAGAATAAAATTCCACAAGTAATTAACTTTAAGAGAAAGACTGTATTCCTGTATTTCTGCTCTGCACATTGAATAAGTAGCATAGAGAATTCTATTTTGGGTGCAGATTGCAAAGCAGTAAAAATGAGATTTTGGAAACAGCATATTAGGATTTCCAAACCAACAAGAAAAAAAAGTCTTACTTTTTAGCTTTCTTAAATTACATATGGACCAATTTTCAAATCCAGCTCTTTTTACCAAGGTATTTATGCCTGAATTATTAGTGACACAACTGGACCCAATAAAAAGCTGTACTGGATGTGTGTGGGTCAGTGAATTTCAAGAGTGACACTGAACTGTGGTTTTGTGCCCCATCTAAGTTGCTTCTCCCACTCAGTCCTGGTATTATCTTTTTCTACAACTTTGGATGTTTTATGGAAATGTGGTTTCTTGTAATCTAGTTGGGCACCTGCTTGCTTCTCTACTACTGCTGATCTGCTTCAGCTCCTAAGGTGCTGTTTGTTGGTCGCAAGGAGCATTTTAAGTGGAACACTGTGTTACTCTACAGCACAGCTGTGAGGGGCACAGAATAAGAAGTATGATACTTGACACTTCCTTAAACAACAGTATCACACTGACCAAACTCTTATTATGCAGAATTGGCCCTGAATTCATCAAAAACAGTGGCTGCACAGCAAATAGATACATTCTGGAGACTGACATCAGAAATACATCATTTTAGAACTCACACATAATGAAGGAATAATTTTATAGTTGTTCAATAGATGGATATTTGCTAAGTATCTGAGCCTTAAGCTATATTAAATTTAAATACAGTAAGTTATTTCTCTAGTAATAGATTAGCTCACAGTTTTAGACTGAATTTCTTCACAGCCTGTTTGAGCTAGAGACATTGCCAGTTGAAATCTACTGAATCTTTTGGACATAGTTTAAGAAATTACAGTTACCATTTACTTATTTTCCCTGCTCTATGTTACTGCAACCATATACACCTTAAGCAAGTTGTAGTTTGTACATTGCAAAGAAACACATGAATGTGGTTCAGCACTTAATCTACTGGTTCTGGGGTGAAGGTGGCAACTTTCAGCAGAAAGGAGCTATTTTTTGTTTGCTTAGTAAGATTTACCAAAGCTCTTGGTGGGTATCCTAAGTATGCAAATGCACAGCTATGTTGTTGGCTTTCAAATCTAAAGATGGTACCTTGTTGAACTGTGATAATTTGATTATATTCAGTCATAAATCTCAGTCCTTCTGCTATATGAGAATCTAACTCCATGTCCAGAGACCTCTCTTTTGGGGCTTTCATGAATTTCAGTAGGTATTGCAGTGGAGGAAGGCTAGAATGCATCTACTTTATTCTTCACACGAGTTCAGAAAGTGGAAGAAGTGAGATTACTGAGATAGAGATATTTGTCAGATGCATTCTTTGTCTTAGGCTGAGATTCTTGAATGATAACTCAAACAAGATGGTATAGCCAGTGGCACAAATAGGAGTTTTTGAGGCCATGGGTAATTATTTACTTGCACAAGTGTATATGTGCATTTGTGTGTATAAGCAGTGAAAAGTACACTGAAGCCTTTGCAAACAAACCATCCCATAAGACATACTCCACTTTAAGTTCTGAAGCTCCTTCCAGCATTGTCTATTGTAACACATGCAATGTTACCTTCAAACTGAGGCAGCAGATGCAGAAATCAAGGAAAATATATCTGTAGAATTGAGGTTATTGGAATTGTTTTGCATCACTTTTGTGATTGATTAAGAAGATTTAAATATTAAAAAAAATATTTGTTCCTTGAAACTGTTTTAAGCTGTGGCTTGTTGTCTGCCAGCAAACAGCATGAAAACCTCAGGCTAGCTATAGTCTGGACAAACAGAGCAGCAGGCCACATCTCCTAATCACAGAATGAGAGAATCATTTGGACTGATTCATCCCAAATGTGTCTGGATGAGTACAAGCCAGCATGACTGGAAGGACAGTCTAAAGAAACTGCATGATGCAAGATCAAGGACAGGATATGAGCTGAGGAATCTAAAATTCTTCCAGCTAGGACTTGTGCTATGTGCTGGGCTACTTATAACTTGAGTTGTCTATAGATTATCCGTGGACATGTAATATCGTGGAAAGGAATTCCACTAATTGTAATCCTTTGGCTCATCCGTCTTGCTTTCTGCATGCTCAGTTTGCCTTTTTGAAGCTGCTATTCCACATACAAGATAACAGACATTGCCAGCAGAAAGCTTTAAAAACCTTATGAAGAATGTGCATTTGTATGAGAGCTCTGGTCTATTGTTTCAAAGAAATGAAATGAATAGGAAATTAAATAATCACAATAGTTGTTTATTGGTTCAACAAGAACAAAGTGCTGGTTCTTCCAATGGAAGAAAAAAAACCAAAGACCAGTGTGGATTTGCAACTTTATGTTCAAACATCTGAGGTATGTTTTGTTTCACTTTGTTGTGTTACCATTGTATAAAAGGCATTACAATATGAAAAACGGAGAACACAAGGAAGCAATTCTTTCCTGCTGTTTCCACTTTGTGTGATTATTTAACACCTTTGCTGAAGACCAGATGATTTCAGTTAGAATTCCTCTTGGCACTTTGCTAAAGCATTTGCAGTGTTTTGTTTCTGTTTGCTGCTTACAGGCAAGTTTAGCTAAAATACAAAAAAAAAAAAAAAAAGCTATTGCTGTCATCTTTTTTTTTCAACTGATGAATTCAGAAACAGGGGTCTCCATGGTGTTTGTAGAAATAGAAGTCTGTCCTTGAGGTGCTATACTTTCTCAGACTGTCACATTTCTGGCAAACTCCTGCTGGACTTTGTGCTGTTACATTTTTGAGTAATACTTGGGGAAAACAGTCAAAAAGAAGTGAAGTAATTATTTACCACAAATATGTCATGCAGAGTTCTGCCATTCTGGAGTCAGCTTCTTTCTGGCCAGTCCTAGTCAGCCTCCTGTTGCAGGGCTGGGTGCTGCCAGCGCTCACTCAGTGACTGCCCCCAGGGCTGAGCCCACCTGAGCCCAGGCTACGAGTCAGCACTGTCCCACCACAGCCAGTGGGTGAGTTCCTGGGATCCTCTGCAAGAGGATTCATTTCCTCCTGCCTTCTCACCCTGCCAGAGCTGGCCCTTGGGACGAAGAAGGAGGTGTTTTGCCGTGGGCGCAGTACGAAGGGCTGGCTTTGGGAGCACGGATCCTGGCGGAGGCGATTAGGTGGAGCGGTTTTTCCTGCAATTGTAGGGGAGATTTTCCTGTTGTGTTTCAGCTGCGACTGTCTTGCAGTTGCAGACACAGTCAGTGCTGCCACAGGATTGCTGAGACAGTGGTGGCTCCTACCGCCTGTCCCAGCTGGGCTGCCGGGATTTCTGGGAGGGTCAGCGCGGTCCCTGTCTCCACAGCAATGATGCACCCAGAAGATGTAGGGCGGGATCCAGCGGTGGGTATGCACTTGGGTGGCTTTGTGGGACTGGAGCTCATGCATATATGTAGGCTTGCCATTGCAAGTAATTTGGGAAGTATTTTATAATGGGTTTTGCAGTCAGGGTGGAGTTGAGGTTTGCTCTGTTGCTGTGATGATCTTTTTGGTACTGAAAAGTCTGGGAAAAATTGAACATTTTTAGCAAAGAGTATTTTTCATCTTATTTTCAAACAAGGAGTTATTGTCTTGTTAGTTGTTGCAAAACCACTAAGGGAGATAAAGTCATATTAACATCTGCATATTATTAGCAACATCCGAAGCATTGTAATTCTGTTTTTAAAATAACAGATGAAGGCTGAGATACATGTTTACATGAGAAAAATGAAAAAAAATACAGTCCTTCCCTGAAGCCTGCTTCACTCCTTGTGCAAAGTCTTTCAAATCTCATTTATTTATTTATTTGTAACTGATCAAGTTACATAACCAAAGGCGGTGACGTGCTTCAAGTATGATGCCCAAGTGATGATGTTTTTTCAAAAGATGTACTTTTGGCACCAGTATGCTCAGAGTGATGATCTTGTCACTACAGTTATTTTATATGCAAGTTCTGTATCCACAAAAGCCCACAAAATGCAACACACAATTAGGATAATCAGCATATATAGTCCACAGGTACAGAATTTATAATGTGATTTTTCCCAGTGAAATATTTCAAGATGACCCGTTGCATAAGAACAGGATAAGCTGATATTCAGTGAGTTTTTAAAGTAGATATTTAAGAAACTGCTGGAAGAAAAAGCTGGAGACTGTGCAGATGCCTACCAGTAACTCTTTCACAAGTGCCACTTTGATTATTACAGTAACACTGACCTGCTTGCCAGCTTACAGGAAATGTACAATTTCTTCCTTTTTTTTTTTTTTGAGATAAACTGTGAGACTTTTTGTGTCATTGATGAAGAGTGTCTCTGAGGGCTGTAATTAAGCTATTGTCTTCTGTTCCCATGCTGTCTTAAAAGCTACTGAACTACCTTGTGAGTGGCATTGAGAACGTTTTCCTTGAGAAGGCTGTTTGGGGTATTGATATAGTTATTCAGAAGCAATTTAGTTCCTTTTTCCTATTCCCTTTTGGGATGTTCTGAAGATTATCTGCAGAACCATTACTTTGAGTATGTCAACTAGTAAGTGGTCCAACCAAACTAGTAAGTAGTCCTGAATCCTTTTCATGTGCATGTGTGTGAGTACATGTGTGTGTGTGTTGCCAGAGCACAGCTATAGCTGGGTAGTAAAAGAACATTTTCCCTTAATGTCAGCATGGCCTTACCCAGGATCAGGAGCTCCTTAAACACAGAAGAGCTGTACAAATCAAACGCTGCCCAGTGGGACTATTAAGGAACAAAGACACTGTATAGTGACAGCTCAGAAAGACAACCTTTCACTCAGCAGAGTGAGCTTAAATTTGATACTGGATTTTCTGGCTGTTGTACAGCAACAATACAGACTGCAAATTACATTGCTGATACAATGCAGCCCTTTGCTGCTCTTACTTTCTTAGCTTGAAGTAATGAAGCTTTGTCACAGTGTTGTTACTAAAAACCTGTGAGGCAAGATTATGTGGCTATGGATAATGATTGGTTTTGTCTCAGGTCTTTAGAAAGCCTTTAAAGGGTAATATTCCTAAATGATATAAATATATAGATGAAAATATTTGAGAACACCAGCATTTATTGTGGCATGTTTCTGCTAAATAACACTTCTGCAAGAAATAAAATCTATGGGGGTATGCCCTGGTAACTAATAAAGCTTTACTAGTTCTTTGCAAAAAGCACCAGCTGATACGACTTAGAAAGTCCTCAAGAGAGGCTAAGTGGAAAAGTGTCATCTTCTTAGTATTTAGCTTTGTTAGCAAAGACTAGACTAAGACTTTGCACTTCATTGTGAGTAAGGAAGGGTAGTAAGTCACTGCACAGGAGGGCTTGGGATACCAAACCCTTTCGTGTCTTAGGGGCAGAACAACCACAGATTGTTAACCACTACATGCAATTCTGTCCTTTTTTCTCTTCTCAGGTGATTTCACAGTTTTATTTTGTGTTGTCTTGTGTCAGGCTCAGAATTTTTAATCATGTGCTATTTTACACATGCCCTAACCTTTTTGGATTATTTGGGTTAATGCTGCCATTTGGTAATGCCAAGAAAGATGAGGAGAGGACTAGTATAGCAGTTACTACTGTCCTTGGTAGTGTGAGTGGGAGAAACACAACCCTTTAAAGCTTGTTAGAGAGTTGCAGGATGGTAGGACAGACAAGGATGATGAGTTGGAAGGACAAGGGTCTTGCACCCGGTTCGTGATTTGCATGAAGGAAGCCAGAAGGCAAACTATTATTTTGGAAAAAAAAATATTAACAAGATACAGATGTTGAAGTCAGGTTTGTCATGTCAAGCAGACTGGTCTTAAGACTTATTGCAGACCCTATTGCATCTGGTTCTCAGGAACTGTCTAAGTGCCCTTCACCTGCAGCACGGACCAGACCTATCCAAATCCAGAAAAATCTCTGCTCAGTGGTGCCGACTGGAAATAGGTTGCTTCAACTCAATTCGGTTTTCTGTGTCTGCCGACTGACCCCAGTAGGATGAGAAGTGTCTGCACTCCTCTCAGAGCAGACCTCAAGGTGTGTTGGGGACCTGTGTGAGAATTCTACTTCCAAATGGAGAAGTAGTCCTGCTGGTTCTCATTTTATTATTCCTGGGCCCAGGAAGCCTGGATTGGGTGTTCCCTATAGCACTGACGGAGGTTTGTATCAGAGGTCCAAAACTGATAACCTTCAGAGCACAGATACAATTTGTTTCTTATCCTTCACCTTCCCAGGGTTCACAGCTAATTTCCACTTCTAATGAGTTGATTAAAATCTTGATTTTTAAGTACACCATTGATCTTAAGGAGTTCAGTATACTGAGAGTACAGCAGGCATAAATTAGGAGGAACTCTTCCATGTTAAACAGAGGGGTTTGTTTGGGTTTTTTTGCAATTGCCAAAATCTCTTTATATTCTCTGCGAATCTACAGAATATAACTCTGAGAACATGTGTTTGTTCTTTTAAAAAAGTAAAAAATCTTTAATAGGCTTTTTAATGGTCACATGTGAGGACCTGAGAACAGGACAGTGAGAGGTTAACACTGTATGTCTTGTAATGTGATTATAAATACAAGGAGCCTTGATTCATCAAAAATACACCTTGCAGATAGTTTCAGTTAAGAGTCCGGGGAGGGGGAGAGGGGGGATTCTGTCAGGTAGGAGGTCACACTGTCATACCTGTAGCAGTTCCTGGGACATTTCTTTCTTTTTCTTTTTAAGTGCTCAAAGCAGACCCTGGGGCTCTTCCTTGATAACTTAAAATGTCATTATCTAGGTGAGGGCAATGGTTATGAATTTAAGTAGTATTCACAATTCCCTTTACTTACCTGTGGAGAAGGAATTCATGGAACTACTTGGTGGAAAGAGAAGGCAGTCATTTCTTTCAGCCACCCTAAGATCTCCTGAAAAATTTCGGTAGTTTAGTGGCCCCAGTGTTTCCAAGCTGCACCAAATTACATATCCATGTAGACAGATTCTAGAACAAATGTGTTGGAATACACAGTTTCTGAGAATTTTGATTGCTGTATCATCTATGCTAAAGATCAGGGTGTACCATGTCACCTAAGGCTCTTTCACCAGCTGGGGAAATTCAAGAGATTTTCAGCTCTAATGTGTAATCAAAACCCTATGAAACTGGTGGGTTTGGAATGGGTAAAATTATTTTACCTTTCTTTTGTTGCAGAGTGCCATCTATGAGACCTCTTAGCATGAAATGAATGAGAAAAAGAATTGTGTGGTATATAGCACTTTGTCCCCTTTAATAAGATTTTGGCATTGCTTCAGTTGTTGTTTCCCGTGCTCCCAGTATCCAGACCAAGACGTGAACACTATTCCTCAACATTTTTTCTTATATGACCATGATATACCCCTGATTAAACACCACTTTCTCAAATGAAGAGTGTGAATTTAGTTGAGGTTTTTTGGAACAGACCTTTAGCCATAAATTTAATAGGAGGTCACTGCTGATACCAGTAGACCTATGCTGATTCACATGTGCTAAAGATTAAACAATCCATTGCTTTTCTTCCCCTGAAGAATTTTGAGGAAATATTAAATCTTGTATCTAAAGAATTTAAAGCTGCAGAAGTTGCAAGAATATGAAAAAAATAAGGTCAAAAATTGTTCCAAGTGTATAGTAGTATAGGTTTATGCACACGTGTGTAATACTGTACTTAATATATTACTATAGATAATATTAATTCAGCAATTTATTGATTGCTTTGGGATTTACAGGAAATGATCTTTTTTTTCGTAGTGTGTTTGCTTTTCAGCTTTACTTATTTTAGCTCCCATGAGAAGGAATATCTGATGTTGTGCCAAAGACTTTAATTCTGTGAGATGTAACAGGATTCAACTTTTTGAAAATACATTCTCCTGCTAGCATATGTTTCAACCAGAAAAGGATATTGTTGAGACTTTATATCACTGCAGACAGCATAGCAGATGTGGTTTTGCTGTATTGATACTGTTTAAATGTTGCTAACAACTATCTCAACATCATGGAAACACAGCATGTAACTTACTTCTGGCCAAGGCAGCTAATCTTTCTTCTCTCAATGGAAATGTATGAATAGGATGAACTAGTCATTTTGTTTCATGCTGAACATTTGTTTTTGCATATCAGGAGCTGTTGAACAGACACTATCCTTTGAATATTTATTAATTTGCACTGCTTTGATAAAAAACAGTGGGAAAACAAGTATTTGTTTGCTTCAGGGTTTGTGCAGCTTGCTTTCTTTAATGTTATAGAAGTTTTCATCAAACATTTCTGAAGAAAAATCTGAGGTTTGATTATTAGTTCTTTCACATTACTAATGCAAACTACACTGCTGGCAATTATTAGCATCATGAGTACTCACAGACTTTGATGTCTGTGCTGAAGGTAAAATCTGTAATGGACTTGGGACAACCTGGGGTATGAAGCAATTTATTGGTTTAATCAAGTGTTTATTAAATGGAATATCGAACAATTACATTCATTTGTTGGAAGGAAAATTTGTTCCCAAGACAATTTTGTGTGTATCCTTGAACAGCACAGAAAATGACCAAAAAATACTATTTTCTTCTTTGCTTTTTTTTTTTTTTCAGTGTTAAGAGAAGAAATTGAAAGCTGGTTTGATTTTTTTTTTTTTAAATAGTCCATTGCAGGTTTTATGAACATAAATCTAAAATTTTCCTTTTATAGTGCACGGAAAATGTTGCCATTTCAAAAACCACAGGTAGTTACCTGCCTAAGCACTCCATAGTTTATTGAGGAATAATCTATGTGTGGACTGTAATTCCTCTTGTACTATAAATGTAGGATACGCAATTGTATGGACACACACATAATAACACATTTTATTGCATTTCAGACTTCTTTTCATATTCATATATTGGCAGTTTAGTAAATTTCATTTTCTATCCAATAAAGTTTACAAGTGGTTTTTACAAATATACTTAATCTTCAAGTGTTTGATCTGTAGTTCAACCTGTGGTCTTGTGTCCATTTATTAACATACCTGTGTATGATTTTGGAGGCTCAGGGTTGAAATGGCCTTACTGTAGCAGGCATTCCATAATAGCCTTAACACAGTAAATTGTTAGAAAATATTGACAGGAAAAATGCTATTCAAACCTGCTTGGGCATCTTTTGGGCATAATTCACCAAAGCATGGCAAACTCTGATTCTAGCAGAGAATTTTTAAGGAATTTTGGAACATGTCACACACGCAACTCTTTTGCCCAGTGCTATTAGTTAGTGAGATGCTTACAATTTCCAGAATGGCCTCCAGCTCAATGTCAGTGAGTTCACTACAATTTAAAAATTAGTCAAAACAACTTTGATTCATGCCATGAACTCGATCTTTACAGGAGTGGGAAATGAAGTTTTGTAGGACATTGTCTTCTGCTGCTTTTCTGCTCCTGGTAGGCTCTCTTCTCACATTCTCTGCAAGTTGTAGGATCATCTGTAACAGAAAAGGAGCAGGAGGCAATGTGTGGCATGCTAAAACTTTGCCTGCTAACTTTACTGTAATAGCTTGAGATTTATTCCAGGGGGGTGGGGGGTGGGGGGTGGGATTCTGTAGTATTTCACCAAAGGAATCTCAATATTTTTTTAAGTGTGGTTTTATACTTGTGTTGAGTTGACCCTGGATGGACATCAAGTGCTGCCACAGCCTCTCTGTCTCTTCCCTACTCAGATGGGCAGGAGAGAGAAAATATAATGACATTATCAGGTCATATTGTATTAGTACTAGATGTTTGGTTTTTTTCCTAAGGAGGTTACAGGATAATTGTTTTGAACATCAATTGTAATTTTCCAGTTGTCATTTGGATGCAGAAAGAGTGCTAGCCAGTGTACAGGAGCCATGTACAGGTATTTTCTGAGAAAAACTCTGCATAGCAAAGTGTGTCTTGCAGTATCTTTCCAAGGTTAGATGACTCCTTCAGAATATGGAGGTGTGTTTCTCCCTGTAAGGAAGTGCTTACACTCCTGGTTCATGGAAGTCTCCCCTCACCAACACTCTTGCCATTTTTACCCTGCTGCTTTTATGTACTGCTTTCTGTGCTTAAAACTTAGGGAATATCCACAAAACTGGCACTCCCAGCAATGAAAAATCAGGAGCCAGCTATGGGCCGATTTCAGTGCCACCAAATTGCCATATTTTGCTATAAATAGAAATGTTTCAAAGAATGATGAACCTTAGGATGATGTCTTCCTCAGGAAATGTGGGTTTGGTCTTTGATTACTAGGGTCTCATTGAGATCCCTGCTAACAGTCTCATGGACTTTGATAGTATCTCTCATCCATAATTTTTCAAGTATAAAATAAATGGAAGATATAATACAACCTTTTTGCAGTATAGCATTGCTTCAAGTTATGAAATGACTTTTTTGTCTATTCAGCTCTAATGGTACCTAGCATATTCAAATTTCTGTTATTCAGCTTTAGTTTTAATTTCCCTCCCATTTCTTTATTTCTGAAAACTTTTGTGTGTGCTTCTATACAAATGAAGGCATCATAGAATCATAGAATCAACTGAGTTAGCAGACACCTCCGAGTTCATCAAGTACTTGATGATCCCTTGATCCAACACCACTGTGATTACTAGATCACGGCAGTAAGTACCACATCCAGTCCCATCTTAAAAACCTTCAGGGATGGTGAATCCACCACCTATCTGGGCAGGCTATTCCAATGCCTGATTACTCTCTCTGTAAAGAATTTCTTTCTAATATCCAACCTGAACCTCCCCTGGCATAGCTTGAGCCCTCTTGTTCTACTGCTGAGTGCCTGGGAGAGGAGACCAACCCCTGGCTATAACCCCCTTTCAGGTAGTTGTAGAGAGTAATGAACTCACCCCTGAGCCTCCTCTTCTCCAGACTAAACAACCCCAGCTCCCTCAGCCTCTCCCCATGAGCTTATGCTCCAGTCCCTTCACCAGCCTTGTTGCTCTTCTCTGGAGCCGCTCCAGCACCTCAATATCTTTCCTGAACTGAGGGGCCCAAAACTGAACACAATACTCGAGGTGTGGCCTCACCAGTGCTGGCCACACTATTTTTGATACTGGCCAGGATTCCATTGGCCTTCTTGGCCACCTGGGCACATTGTTGGCTCATGTTCAGCCTCCTGTCAATCCAAACCCCCAGGTCCTTTTCCGCCTGGCTGCTCTCCAGCCACTCTGTGCCCAGCCTGTAGCGCTGCATGGGGTTGTTGTGGCCAAAGTGCAGGTCCCATCACTTGGCCGCGTTGAACTTCATCCTACTGGAATCAGCCCATCTCTCAAGTCTATCCAGGTCCCTCTGCAGAGCCCTCCTGCCTTCCAGCAGTTTGACACTCCCTCCCAACTTGGTGTCATCAGCAAATTTGCTGATGATGGACTCAATCCCGTCATCTAAATCATCAATAAAGATGTTAAACAAAACTGGATCCAACACAGACCCCTGGGGAACACCACTAGTGACCGGCCGCCAGCTGGACACAGCCCCATTCATCAGCACCCTCTGGGCCCGACCCTCCAGCCAGCTCCTAACCCAGCAGAGAGTGCTCCTGTCCCAGCCGTGGGCTGCCAGTTTTTCAGGAGTATATTATGGGAGACAGTGTCAAAGGCTTTGCTGAGGTCCAGATAGACCACATCCACTGCCTTACCCTCATCCACCAGGTGGGTTACCTGATCACAAAAGGAGATCAGGTTGGTCAGACAGGACCTGCCCCTCCTAAACTTGTGCCATCTGCAAAATATGTCATGCATATAACCAGAGGTACCAAGTTGCTAATTCCACTTGTATAAGTCTTGCTATGAACTACATTGACAGTGGGATTTCATTTACTGCATGTTTACAACATACTGTATAACTAATCATTATATGCCTGAGGAGATGTCACAAATTCAGTTACTAAAGTTTTTTTTTGATTTTTAAATAACACTTGTTTTGACAATCACTTTTATTTATTATCTATTCTTAAACATACCTCCTGTAGGTAGAAAAATAATATTTGTCATTTCAATTACATTTTGATAGTAGTATAATTTTCTGCCATATTTTTGCAAATAGGAAATTATGTACTCAAAATTCCTTCTTTCTCTACTGTGTCTGGAGGCTGTCTATGTGGCTTTCAATTTTTGAGCTATGTTGAATATGGAATACTATCATATGCATATATAAATAATGCATATTTTGTTTCTGTGTAGTCTTCCATTTTTCTGTAGTTATGAATTCTCTACCATTCTCAAGGGAAAAAAACCAAAAAACTAAATATGATGAAACCTTAAGGCAAGGGCCAGTGAGTTTGAAAGATTTTGTAGCTGGATCATCAGAACACTGATCTGTACTTTAGGCACCAACCTAAAAGAAAGCTCAATTGCAGTGGCTTTAAAGAGTAATCACTGAATTGTCCAGAAAATGCAGCCCCTCTTCAGTGACTCTCAAAGGATTTGTTATTGAGTCACAGATGTAGTGTGTTTTGACTTATTTGCAACTGCAAAAGAAAACACGGAAATATTATTTTTTGGTTTCTACCAGTGTGCTCAGCTTTCATTACCTTGGAAGACAGGCTCTTGTTTCAAGACATTTGGAGTCTGAGATCAGATTTTGGCACCCGTGCTCATACTGAATAGCATTAGTTAGGGCTGAGCTGCTGCTCATTCAGGTCAGATAGATCAGAATTAGTCATCAGTTGAAACAGTGGTATGTATGTAGAGCCTTGATGGTGATTCGAACATCTTTCCATGAGGCAATAATGGTTCTAGCTGTTTATCTGTATCTCTCTATTATGTGAGACCTTAAAAATCCCTTTGGTTAGAAAAGGAAACTGAATAAATGAAACTGTTTGGCACATAAAGGAGCAGGAGGAATTTTGTACAGAAAGATTAGCATGCAAGAAAATCTGTACTCTGAACATGGTCCTAAGAAACAAACCTGAAAGGCTTGCAGATTTTCACAGGGATGCTAATAGGTGAGCAATGATTAGTTTGCCTTTTTGAGCATTGTCTCTTGCCAATCCGAAATCCCCTTCTCCCATTTCCAGTGCAGCATTGAGCCTGCAGGATAAGTGGATGATGAGGTAGACAATTGTGGTGTGGAAGGGATTCAAACAATGTGAATGAGATTTTGATCTTCTGGGACTTCTGTGAGACAGAGTGAAGAGGAGGAAAGACAAACTGGTCTTCATTTTCAGAAAAGGCTTTCATCTCTTCTGTGCTGTATGGCTACGGCTGAGAGGGGAGTTGTCTTCCTGCTTGTATTAAATAGCCAGACGTTTAATTTTGACCAGATGCACCATGCAATTATGGCAGCTGATGGATAGTTATAAATGAATTCGTCTTTGGGAAACAACTTTATTTCAAGTAAGATCAACATCACAGAAAATACAGGAAAGCAAATTTTGTAACAGGGTCAGCGTATTTTTTAAATGCTCGGGTTTCTTGGCAGAGTAAAAGGACACATTAGTGCAAAGAGGTAAAGTATCCTAATTTCTAAGCATACCTCTGAAACAGACGCCTTGCTGCTCTTCCCACACAGGAAGGAGGACAAAATACTGATGGGCAGTCTGAACCTTGCCTCTGTTCACTGAACTTTCCTTTTTGCTGTGGTTTGTATTGGAGTTATAGATAGCATTCCTGTCACTGCCACCACGCTCCCCAGACTAATTGTCATGAAGTACAGAAGGTTCAAGCATGCTTGGTTCCCAAGGCTGCTAATGAGCCCCGAGCTCTTCTCATCCTTAATGAATCAAGATTTGTTTGTGGGGGATTCTTGTCCTTCTGTCCTTTTCCCTGGTCAGGGGAGGAGTCAAGAGTTCACACAACTGAACAATGACTTTACAGTGTAAAGACGATGCAGCTGTGCCATCTGAAGCCATCCTCAGTTATGAGCAACAAAGCTTAAATACATTGTACTCTGAAGAGGTACAGCTCTGTGAGTGTGAAGCATAGCTTTTGCTTCTGCTTCACTGACCTGTCTGCTTGCGACAGTGACGAGCCTTTGATGGGAGCTTGGGCAGGGAGAGCTGCGTAGGGCGACTCTTTCAAAACCACTCTCTGTAACACTGAGCGCAGGAAGGGAAGATAAATGAAGTTTCAGTTGATCTCTGATGAGGGTGTACTGCTACCTTCTCTAGAAAATCCCGTGCACACCATTTAAAAATCATTGATTCTAATCCAAATCCAATTCAGGTGTTTAGTAAGTTCACTAAAGCAAGGGGTAGTTCATATGTTTTAGCAGTAGAGAGTATTCATTCAAAAATAATGCTTACATGCTCACACACACAAACTCCCCTTAGGAAAATCACAAAAGTACAGGCACGTATAAATATGGCTGCATATGTTCCTGAATACATAGGAGAACATTACTATAGGATATATATTATACATACCTATTTTATTTAAACTATCACATGCTTCCCTAGAAACATTATTCCTCTATATATATTCATATATATATTTACACAGGTAAACACAGACAAGTACTCAAAATGCCATGGTGTTGCTATAGTAGCAAATGAAAATTTCAATCTGATAAGGCTGTTAATGGTAATAGAGATTGCAAATTTATCAATCATAATACTCTGGACTAATCCTTGAACAATGCTATACTAAGGTCAAGGTATTTTTAAAAATTTTGCTAATAGATGAGTAAAGCCAAAAGCAGCATCTTCAGAAGAAATCTAATTTGGCTTTAATAAGTTGTATGAAGATCATTATTTTGGGTTTTAATAGTGCACAGAAACATCTGCTGTTTCCCTTGATTGCATGAGAGAGAAAGGGAAAGAGAAAAAAAAGTGAAGGAGGTTTGGGGTTTTTTTCATTCTTAAGTGAAAAGAGCGGGAAAATAAAAGAGTCCAGTTTTAAATACCTTAATGTGTGCATGTGCAGGTTCAGAAATTTTGATTGCTCTCCCACCCGGCATGGTGTGTTGATAGACCAGGGAGCAGTGGCGAAAGTTGACAACCCCCCACAGCTGACCCCTCATGTTTTCTCTTGCCTAATTGAATTTTACGTGTGTTTCCAGATAGCTGATCAGCTTCCCTGGATTTCGCTGACGCCACAGGAAAGCTTTGCCTGAAGATGGAAACACTGGAGTCAGAACTGACCTGCCCTATCTGTCTAGAGCTGTTTGAAGACCCGCTGCTGCTGCCTTGCGCTCACAGCCTCTGCTTCAGTTGCGCGCACCGCATCCTGGTCTCCCACTGCGCCACCAACGAGCCAGTGGAGTCTATCACCGCCTTCCAGTGCCCGACCTGCCGCTATGTCATCACCCTCAGCCAGCGTGGTCTAGACGGGCTCAAGCGCAACGTCACCCTGCAGAACATCATCGACAGGTTTCAGAAAGCCTCAGTCAGTGGGCCCAATTCCCCCAGCGAGACCCGCCGGGAGCGGGCATTTGATAACAACAGCATGTCGTCCTGCGAGAAGGTCCTCTGCCAGTTCTGCGACCAGGACCCTGCCCAGGAGGCAGTAAAAACCTGTGTTACCTGTGAGGTGTCCTACTGCGAGGAGTGCCTGAAAGCCACTCACCCCAACAAGAAGCCATTCACTGGCCACCGTCTCATCGAGCCCATCCCGGACTCCCACATCAGGGGATTAATGTGCTTGGAGCATGAGGACGAGAAAGTTAACATGTACTGCGTGACTGATGACCAGTTAATTTGTGCCTTGTGTAAACTGGTCGGGCGACACCGTGACCATCAGGTGGCAGCTTTAAGTGACCGTTATGACAAACTAAAGGTCAGTGTTATCCATCAGTTTTTGTAACCAAGCAGTGTGTGGTTGGGAAGGAAAGTACCTTTCTGTTGCATGCTTAATTCCTTGTTCAGGCAGGGATTGGGAAAGGTAGATGTGCAGTCTCTAATCGGATGAGATACGCATACACATCTGTGTGTGCATTTGCTCATCACCATTTCAAATGTGTCAGATTTAGCTATGCTTTGGTTTTTTTAAAGTTATCTTAAGGAATATGTAGCATATACTACTGTTTAGGTGAATCTCCTTATCTACTTGCAGCTTTATTCCTGGCAACTAGCAAGGTATAGTGCTGACTGCACATACACTGGCATTGACTGAAATGTCAGGTGTTCTTTGTGTATGCTTTGCTATTGATTATTTTTCATAAAGTTGCTTTTCTTGATGTGAAAAGCCCTTCACATCACTGCTAAGAAGAGTTGCATTTATCTGTGCTGACTTCAGGGATGCCAGCTGCCAGCCAGGGAAACCGAATGCTGGCGTCACTCTTCCCACGCTGTCTCCCACCATCCTCACAGGCAGCGCAGTCCTGACAACAAAACCAAAATTGTTTCTGAGCTTATGCCATTTCCACAGTTTGGAAAGCTTCTGGCACATCTCCTGCTAGGTAGCTGGGAGTCTCCAACAGCCTGACCCTGTGCAGAATGCCCTGGATGAGGTGGTAGTGGGCATCCAGGTCTCAGGGTTCTCTGGAGGCTCTCCAGGCTGCTCATGGAGGCAGAGCTCCTGCTGAATACTGAGGCCAGGGCAGGTGGCTTCCCATCCACCTGGGTGCACATTTCTCTTGTGCCGATTCCTGTGCTGCTGCAGAGCCAAGGCAGGAATTAGGCATTCAACACTTCTTCTGCACTCACTCCCTCCAGATGATCTGCATGTGCCTGTGTGCAGCTGTGGGAGAATTTTTTAAAAATGGACTGCAATCAAGAAGTCACAAGCATGGAAAGCAGAGCTTATCTACTGGCCTTCTCACACAGAATTTTGAAGGTGGAAAAGAAACTGGATGAATAGATTTAACTAACTTGAAAGCTTTCAAATAAAAATGTGTGGCTGCACACATGTGTATGATAACTTTAGGTGATTGCAGGTGAAATCTACATATACATTCTGTGCAGGTTTTTTGCCTCTATGAATATGCAAACATGCAGATCACAGTCTATGATTATATTAACATAATGAAAGACACTTCTTTACCTGGACCCGGTAGCTTCCTTTCATCTCTTAAAGGCTAAAGAAGAGTTGTTATTTTTTGCTTTCTTTGTTTTCTGAATTGATCTGTTGTTTTAATAATTTAGCCACTGATAACATTGAGCATGGGCTATAAATAAGAATAGAAGATGCATGCATTTACAGTGCTTTTTAATAATCCAGTGGGTTTACATCCTAAACCGGTGCTACTATTTAGTAAGATAACAGTGTATTGTGTATCAACTTCATACCAGTAGGAATACACTACTTAACATGAAACACCCTTCAACATTAAATACTGGATATTTCTGTGGATGTCAAAAAATAGCAAACATTTCTTAGTGTTGATGTGCATATATAATGCAAGTCTTGAAAGAAGACTGTGAAAGGCATGTCTTCTTTCTTGAGATCTTTGACTCAATATTGCAGGTATTTGTGAGGGTATTTTTGCATGATCTGTGGCTTTTCTGTGCAAAGATGCCTGTTCAAAAATGCATCTTTGCATTGAATGTTACCCAGTTTAGCTAAGCTGGCAGAAGCCTAATAAAGTACATTCCACCAGCCTCCAGATTAATTAAAGTACTAATTTAATTATTAACTTAGACCTGAGCCAAATAACTCTTGCTTCAAAATGACAACTCCTAACATTATAAATAAGATCCATATGATTTTTTCTGATATATGGACTGTCTTTGTACCCAAAGAATATAAACACAGTTTATACAGACAATTACTAATCTATGTGATTGTTCCTATTGTATTTGTCCTGAAGCAGTGTGTTTCGCATTGCTAATGCCAATGATGAAATCAGTCATGTCAATCATGCCAGGGGTTACTACACATGTATACTCTGAGTTCCAGGAACAGTGGGCTAGGTGTTTTCCATCCAGAGTCAGCATCCATTCTCTGTTCATAAGAAGGTAAATTGAAACCTATGTCTTCCCTTTCCTCATTACCTCTTCCATCTCAGCAATTTGTTCTTGTTTGTAAATCAATCTCAGAAAATGAGATTTTCAGTTCCATAGATTAGCATTTATCCCTCATAAGTAAAGGAATGATCACACCAGTGTTGGTAGCTGATGGGCAAGAATTTCAGGCCCATTTTCATTTTCAGACCTCCTCTTCCTTCACAAATGGTGATATGACCTCTTGAGTTACTGCTCTTTCTGCTAACGTAATATTAGGTATGAGCTTGCAATTGATCTTTGTTAACTTACAGGTAATATGCAGACACCACTGGCAAATTAAATATTCAAATAGATTAGAAAATCCCCACTTCAGAAAATGGGTTGTTACTTGCTCTGTTGCTACTGTGGCTTTCTAATATACATGGAGTTTGATGTATAGGCTATCCAAATATTTTTAAAAATTCAGGAAAAATGAGGATGAGGTAGCCAGTAGTACAGTGGATCAATTAAAAAAAAAAGTGTGGTTAACTTTATCTTTCAAAAAGAAAAGCTAAACCACTTCAAGTGACTGTTTTGATTTTTCTTTTTAAAATCACACACTGTTGATACTAAGAGCAACTGGTGTTGTTCTGGGTGTTAAGCTGTGCTAATTACTAACATTCTCTTGCAGCGGTGTTGCTAATTGTTTAAACAATATCTCACACTTCATTAAGCATAGGACAAAATATGCCATTACAATCTAGTTCCTTTTGTGGCAAAAATGAAACTCCTTAATTAGGAGTTCTGTACACTTGTCCAACAGAGGCTGAAGTGTGTTTAACAGTCAATGTAACAGCAATTGTGGACATCTCAAAATGAGGAAGTGTTTTCTATTGGCAACTACATCTCCAACCCTGAGAGGTGCTTTTATTTCTCAACTTGTACTAGGAGAGAGAGGATTGAGGACACTTGTGCTCTTCCAGGAGCAATCCTTTCTTTCTTAGTGACAGAATCACAGGATATAACCTCATGTTTATTTTGGTTTGGTGATTATAGATGTGCGTTGCTTTGGGCTTTTTAAAAAAAATGTGGATCATAGACATATGCATATTAGTAATGGAAAAAACAATAAGCCATGACCAAAACAGAGAACTGGAAATATCCTGGTGATACACTAGATTTATGAGGTGGTGGTCAAACTTGTGATATAAATTGATTTTCTGCTTCAAAAACAATGAGGGCTTTAGATATTGAAAGAACAAATGCCTGTGCTTACCACACCATATTACCTACAAGACAATATTTATGGCTAAATCCTTTTGATACTGATTCTTTCCCTTTTGCCTTTTTACAGTGAAAAGATGATTTAAAAGTACTGGGTTTTTTTTCTAGAGGAAATTTATAAAATTACTGGAGATTTATTTAGACTCATGAAAGTGGAAGAAAACCCCAAAAAATAAGATGTGTTTTGAACAATAGATGATATTTGAGGGAGAACAAACATACAAGGTGTGGATGGAAA
This sequence comes from Pithys albifrons albifrons, assembly GCF_047495875.1. Taxonomy (NCBI): domain Eukaryota; kingdom Metazoa; phylum Chordata; class Aves; order Passeriformes; family Thamnophilidae; genus Pithys; species Pithys albifrons. The sequence continues at coordinate 12,264,183 of NC_092458.1, forward strand.
GATGTAGCTCATCTACTCTTAGCAGAGACCCATGAAGAGGTGTAACAAAAGCAAAAGGTAAATGGTAGAACATATTTTTAAATTATATAAAGCCATCATATGACCATTGAAACTGATTTTTTTACTTGTATTCGTATTTACTGAAAATTTGGCCTCTTGACACGTATCTTCTTGCCAAAAATAATTTTGGCACAATTTTCATATTCCTTAGTCAATAAAGATCTTTTGTTGTATTCAACTGCTGTAGGTTAGCTTTGGTTCTCCATAGTTTTGTTTGAAGTTTATTAGTGCTGGTTTGTTTTTGCCATGTTTATGAAGGCAGGGCAGCCCTCTGAAGACTGCTCAACAATTCCAGAAACAAAAGGCAGCTTCTTGTTTGTATGGTTTTCACCTAGTTTCAGTGGCAGAATCCATACACATCTATTTTTCCTACACTGTTGATTCAGGATGCAAAGATTCCATTTTTTATAGTGTGTCAGTTCAACTACTGCGCAAATAATTTCTTTTGGAAAGCAGTCATAAATTGTTTCCACGTAGGAGGATTGCATTCAACTCTTTTCAACCTGCTTTGACTATGTAAAGGTAGGAGACTTTGTTAAGTCCACAGCCATTGCAATAGAACACAAAAATATGTCTGCTTCACTACTACATATCTTACTAATTAAAAGACTTTTCGCATTTAAATGCCTTTGCAGGCATACTGGCAAAATATGTGTTGAAGCTTTCCAACTGTTTTTATTTGGCATTATTTTGTAATGGCAGCTTGATCTCATTAATTGATATACTGTGATACTATAAGAATCCAGCACTTACAAATCTGTATTCCTACAAATAGTGGAGTTGGCAATCCAGGAACATTGATTTCTGGACTTATATAGAAATATGTTATACACACCCATGTAAATATGTGTCTATATATATTTTATTCATTTTATTCCTGTATTTACAGTGCTGCTGTCAGTGTGTAAAGGCAATATTAACAATGTATAATACAATATGTTGTTATTTATGTGTATGTAGAGTTGTTTGTCTAGTGTAGAAATACAGGTAATTTTTAGTAACGTCTAAGTTCATGAATATCTAAAATCTTGAATTTGAAGAAATATACATATGCCTATATTTTAGGTAAATATGTGCAGTTTCAGGTATATATTAGGTCAGTAAAAGTATATTTGATCACATATCTATAAAATGCACATTGATTACATTCTTTGTTATCTATTTCAATATTCCATGCCTATATATTTCTTAGTAGTTGAATATATTCACATCTAAATTTATAGTTTCACTGCATACCCTTAACTTTACTAACTTTATATCTAATGGAAGCTATTTTAAAAAGTCCAACTGAGATGTAAAGACATAGTATGTCAGTGTTATTGGGATATGTGTTATTAAACATTTAGATAAGTGGCACTTTCCCTTACATTGTACTTAACAGATTGAGAGTGTTACTTTCTGTAGTGTCAGTTATGCAAATTTAACATGTAGTTAAAACACTGTATCCAACCTGACACAGTGTAGAACTCACAGACTTTTACTATTATTAGATTAGATGCAGCTTGATATATTACCTGATATTGCTTAATTATTTAATCCGGAAACAGACGCAAAAATATAACTCTCTGTGCATCAATATTTGCAAAAATCCAAAAATATTAAGTTGTTCCATGGAAGAAGATTGACATAGAAATAAACTATTTTACTACAGTGCATTTTCAGCTACACTTATTTTATTACACTGGCATATAATTATGAAGGTAAACTTTAGCACGATCACTCTTTAATTTAGCATTATCTCGAATATCTGTGTTTTCTCCATTTGGTGTTTCTTTGTAAGAGTTTAGAAGGATAATAGAAAGTGTTAATGCTGGATACTAATATAAGTCCTTTATGGGGGAAGTATTTGTTTGGTTTTTTTTTTTTTATTTTAGAAACATTTTGAAGTTCCTCATGTATACGACTGTGAATAATGAACTATAATTTTACAATAGTTCTAAGTACTGTAACATTAGTTTTATTTTATCTGTCTAAGTTCCTTTAAGTAATGTAATCCATATTTCTTTAAAACTTACTTTCACAAGTTTAACAGTTGGCAAGTCTTTCACATTCTACTTATTTCCTTCGATTTCTAGTGGAAATGATGGTGTTGAAGACCTAATCTATTCAGGAATAACAGGAGAATTAAACGAAATTGGAAATAGTACAACATTATTGTCTTTGTTCTCATGACTGGTTTCCAGAGAAGCCAGACTAGGAGTTAAGTAAAATGTACTTTCATAGCTTTCAGTGGTTCTGGTCTAAACTGTTCAAGTAACAGACTTTAAGTCCGTGTTCAAGATCTAAATTGGCCTATTGTATTGACCTCTTGACTGACCCTTTGTTGCTGACGTATTTTTAGATAATACAATACTTGTAAGTTGTTGTTGGAATATAATACATGACAGATACTTCCTCATAAGGAGAATTTGTGTTTAAACAGTAAAGAATAGAGTGGCAAGCATGAAAATGAGGCAAATAGATAAGTTTAAAGGCAAACAACAAGCTGTTTTAGAACATTGGGCACAGGTTGACTCTTAGTGTAGGAAATGTAGTGTTTGCCTACCAGAGTAACAAAGATAGGGTTGGTAACAGGAAAAGTAACAATCAAGTGGTCTTTCAAAGGCAGAATATTTACAGGTTTTAGCATAACAGAACATTTCCTTATAACTGATAAATAGAATGAGTCAGCTAATTGTTTTAGTGCTTTGGTAGAGCTAGTTGGATGTGTAAGGCTAAAACTCCCTAACATGCATAGTAGGTTAAACCCCTCAATCTTCAGTGGCATTGAGAGGTGTGTGTAAGGGTACAGATATGTATGTCTATACTGTTGGTATGTGCATTCAGAACTTATTTTAAAGCATAACCTCATTTGAATGCAAATATTTAAAAATACAAGGTGACAGCAAATATATTTTCAGACAAATGGGAAGGTAATTAATAATAGGCTTCAAACAGGAAAAAAGAAACCAAAATATGGATGTAAATATCTCCCAAATAAGCACCATAAAGCCCTCATTATTCAGATTTTTTTCAAGTTTTAATTTAATATATTAGATTGCTCCAGAGAAATTACTTTGACTCTGCCCACTAATGACACACAATCATAGGAGCATGATTAAAGCATTTTCATTCTTCATCCTATGTTGAACAATTTTTGAATAATTGTCATGACCTCTTATATTTTTTTTATTGTCTGATCTTAAAACACAAATTTGGCAATGATTCCAGTATACTACTTTCAATTTTTTGCTTTACAAATGTACATCTGTTATGTTTTTCTTTGGCCCTCTTTCTTCAGCTAAGTGTACACTTGCTAGAAAAATGACAATACTTGTATGTGTCATTAGCTGTGAATCTATACATAGGGTTTTTATACCAAACAGAAAAATTTTTAATTTAGAAAGCCTGAATAGTCCATCTCATGGGAAACTCCTGCAGAAGGTCATGGACTAGAAAGTCATGTTGGGTTACTAAAGCACACTTCGGGTTCAAAGCCTCTGTGTTCCCTTTTTCTCCCATCTGTAATTACCTGTCCCCAAAACCAGTTATCCAGATCTGTATCTCCATTGGTATCCCTTGACCCTCCATGCAAGAAGCCCTTATCTTTGCATAGGACTGTCCCCAAGAGTCACACCATGTGTCTGAGAGTATCATCCAAACACTTCAACTCCATCAAGCTTGATGCTGTGACTACTTCCCTGGGGATCCTGTTCCCGTGCCCAACCACCCTCTGGGTGAAGAACCTTTTTCTAATATCCTACCTACCACCCCCCTACACCCCCCCACCCCCTGGTCACAACTTCAGGCCATTCTCCTGGGTCCCATCACTGGTCACAATGGAGAAGAGATCAGTGTCTGCCCCTCTTCTTTCCCTCATGAGGAAGTTGTCACTGCAGTGAGGTCTCCCGTCAGTCTTCTCTTCTCCAAAAACTTGGGACACATGGATGGAAGAAACCTCTTCAAAGGAATAATTGAAGTAGCTATTAATATATTGCAAATAATATTTGACAGAGTTAATTAAAAAAAACCCAAACCTTTGAAAATCTCCATCCAAAAATACATGTCTTGGATGCCTTTCCCAGTATAACAAGCCAGACTACGTTCTGTAAACTATTAAAGGGGAAAAATACACGTGCAGATAAGAGGTTGGTAAAAGTGAATTCTTGGGAGTGAAGGCTCTTGCATTTTTCCAGTAGTCATGGGCCTCCTGGTCACTATATGGTCTTTCCTATGGTTCCTGCTTCCCCTGTGTAGACAGCTGCTGGAGTCTGCTGGCGCAATGGGTCTAGGATGGCCCTGCAATCCTGGAGCTCTCCCACTGCAGAGTGCTCTTCAGTTTGGCCAGAGAGCGCTACATTTGCTTTTCTGTAAGAGCTTGATGTTGCAAGGCTGGTACTGAGGGTTAAAACTCATTTCTGCATTGAACGATCTGCCTTGGAAGGGAGCTGCTGCTTTGAGGCCCTTTTTCAGCACAAGGGGTGACAAAGTGCCCGCTTTCCAAAAGGACCCATGAGATGCCTACTGAGGTTATGCAAACTTTTGAGTGAATTTACATGGTGATTAAATATATTCTTCCATATTCCTTAAGTATGGGCAAGCATTGCTCTCTCCCCTGCATTTCATTACAACCTTCAACTTCAAAAATATGCTGAAGCTTGTGGAGCAAAGGGCATTATGTTATCCATACAGTAATGTTTTCACCCTCTTTTGAGCATTTCTTGTGATCACTCTTGAGGAAAAAGTGGCCTTTCCAGTCAAATCCACCAAATAGAGCTGCACCATGAAGTCTTTATATGTTTTTACGTTTTCTTTGCCTCTGCTGAATAAACCTACTTTTCAGTCTTTGTAGAACACATGATCCTGAAATTTCAATGCACTGAAATTCTTATGTAGGCAGGATGCTATTAATTACTGTGGTTCTTATTGAGTAAGTATGTTGTTCAAGGAACTTTTTTTTACCCCCTTAATTTACTTGATTGCTTCCAGCTTTGTTCAGATTTATACAAGTTAAAAATCTCTGTCTGAACATACAGTGAATTACTCTAAGTAATACTACCTCTTTAGGTTAATAATTTCTTGTATTTTTTTTTTGTTGGAAGAGGCTGGATAATGCAAGTGATAAGCAAATAAAACATTTTTCTAAACATCTGAAAAACATTTAAATTAAGTCAAATTTTGAGCAGTTTTAAATGGGCTCTTGCTCTGCCTAAATCATTTTGCATACTCTCACTTGAAAGCAATGCAGTTTTTCTGTCAAGTAAGTCACTATGACTTTAGGAAAAATCAAACAAAAAAGCAAAGAGCAATTTTGTTGGAATTCTGCTCTTAAATCTCATAATGTTCAATTTCAACAGCAGAGGCTTTAAAATTTAATGTGTACATTATCAAAATAATTTTGAATAAATTTGGGACCTCTTTTAGTCTAATTCCTGAATCTATTGTGTGCAAAGTTTTGGTGTTTGCAGTATAGGGGTACAGGTATAAGTAAATTGATGTGTTACAGGTAAATGATTGTCACAAGTTACAAATTCAGATGTAAGACAGCCTGTTTGGTAATGACTCTGATTATAGTTTGTAACAAAACTGTCAGTCCAAGAAAGAAAACAACAGAAGGTAAAGGGAAGGATACTTGTTTTCATAATGTAGTTTGGTTGGAGTTTTGTTCTGACATATTGTAAGCATGGTAGGAACCCCAGTTCACCCTGAAGTTCAAGATCAGAGAGCCTCATTGAATGACTCCTGCTTGCAGAATGGGCTTTGAATCTTCTGTCACGTGTTTTCCTTGGAGGAACTCATTTCCTTCCTGAGAAGGTCTGCAAGGTCAGGCAAATATCCGATCTTGGAAGCTGCCTGTCTCAAGGCTGCTCCCTCTGAGTCATTATTTCTACAGAAAAAAATCACAGAGAAAGTCTGCCAGAAACCCTGGAGGAGCTAAGTGCTTCAGTAATGGGAAACTGTTTTAAACTGAGCATGCCAGGTGGAAGAGAAGTGTTTAGAGGCTTTGGGGTTTGTTCTCTAATACAGTATATGCATAATTTCAGTACTTTCGTTTAAGATTCAGAATTCATGTAATTGGTTTCTAGTGCTATGAAGCAGTATCAGTTTGGTAATATGAGTAAAAGGTGTCCTGTCCAGTCTTAAATTTTTTGCTCTATTACCAATTTTGCTTTATATTATATTTACAGCATATACCAAACTGACCTCAGGCAGATCAGCAAAATCCTAAATTGTTCCAGCAAATATTACTGTATTTTTGTATTATTCTTAATTAGTACTTATTAGTTTATTTATTTTTTATTTACCATTGACTATTTGGGATTTTTCTTACTTATATTCTAGCACTGAGAGAGTACTGTGGAATAACTGAATTATTTAATAAGCCTGTTGCCACCAAAAATGGTTCTTTATGTTACTCTCCCTGTCTTTTCTACATGCTACTATTGTCCCACTGAAGCAGTTTTGGTAGTTGTGCAGCCCTTTGGTGAACTGCCTCCCTGTATTTCTGCTGGCCACAAGCAGCCCCAACAACGCAGTGGTGTAGGCACACCCGAGGTGGGACCACTCCATTTCCTCCCTCTTTAGGCACCCAGCTCTCTTCATTGATTGCAAAAAAGGTACTCTAGGAAGACTGCTGCCCTGGATGCTGCCAGGAGATGCACAAATCAGGTGCCTGGAATACACTTTCCCAGCAGCTAAAACAATTTAATGGCTGGTTTCTGCACATCCACCATTTTCCCCTTCCTGTAGCAGTGTATCCCTACCTTCTTCTCAGCATTTGTGCCATGCCTGTTCAGTCCCACCCTAAGCTATGCCAGCTCTCAAAACCAATAAGAAAACCAACTCTGTGTAGTAGAAACAACTCTGTGTAGTAAGTGAATAATTTCTGGATGTCTATCAAGTTGAAATTATGCAGTGATGCATCAGACTTAGTCTGGTTCTGACCCAAAGTAAAGGCAAGAGTCTGACAGATTAGGACAGGAAGGAAAGTGATTGAATGGACTTTAAATATTATTGTAAGGAAGGAGAAGCAATTCCACTTCACCCTGTAGCCCTTTAGCTGTGCATAGAAAGGAGTTACAGCAACTTCTTTCTGTCAACTCCGTTAAGGGTTGTTCTCTTTATCACCACAGACTGGTTGAGATATACAAATGTGACTCATGACATTAAGTCCACCTTTTAAGAATTTGAAGAAAGCTGAAAACAGAAAGCTTCCTTTTGGCTTGTATTGTTAGGTGGCCAAAAAGTATTCTTGCCTATAAAATAATCAGTAATGATAATCAAAGCAAAATAAACTAGAGAGCTATAAAAGTGGTGTTAGAACTATGCCTATACAAAGACCTCTTTTTTCAGAACAAATATTCCCTGCAGGAGTTATGCCCTTCACAGGATGTCACCATACTGGCAAAAGCTTCTAATGTAGCTTCTAATGTAGCTTCTAATGTGAAGCTGTGGCTCTCGTCGGGAATAGTGGTAGGAGAATAGAGTTGATTTTTGGAGGTTTTTACACCTCAGCTGTGGATTTTGGCCTATGTCTAGGCTTCATGTCATTCCCTAACTTACTGTCAATTTCCAGACATTTAAAAAAAAATGAACAAGTATTTCACAAATCTGGCTTAATGTTTGAGCTTGGAGGTAGTTGCAGAAGTAATTTGTTTTAGATTTCCTTGAGAACCCATACTAGATTTCTTGTAGGAATATAGTATATTCTGCTTTGGGAAAAGTTAATACATGAAAAATGTGGGCAAAACTGAGGATTTATTTGCGTATTTATTTTGATTTATATGCATGACTGGACATAGTCCTGCAATATTCCTTGAAATATAGTAGAATGGATCTGGCTGGTAATTCCTTTTTAACCACAACCCAGCAGGAGTTCAACAGCTGAGCTACAACAGGTGTAGATATATCTGATTTTTAAAAACTCTCATCAGAGCCTTCCAAGTTTCTCACAGAATGCAGGATTAAATGGGCTTGGGAGTCATGCTCACTAAAACAAGGCTATTCTAAACTAAATAAAGAACAAATTCCAGAACATATCAGAGCTAATTTGCCATTGTTTTAACCATAAGCCATAATGAATCCTCATCAAATGAATGCAGCTGCTATGGTGCTGTATCCAAAATAATGTGATTAAATTGCTGCTTGGGGAATTTTCGAGTTTAAATTTGGCAGAGACTCATTACTAGCAATTCAAAAGCAAAGTATTTATAATCTTACCCAGAGAGGTGATCCTGTGTTCTGTCATTCTAAGAACAGAGAGAAGAGAAACAGAACCAGGATGACAAATGGTCAGACCAAAATGTGAAACAAGAAACCACAAGAACTTCAGGCTAATTCAAGCCATCCTGGAAAGCCTGTTGGGATGGCAGGGGAAGGACAGGATGAGAAACCTTGAATGGGTTACATCAGAAATATTTGCCACCATGCTCTGCAGTGACAAGTTCAACAAGGAAAGAGGGTCCACCAGTGGGGGCTTGCAAGACTCAGCTGTGCCACCATCAGGGTCAGAAGAGTCACAATGCCTGATTAGGCAAGGGTAGCTCTGAGGCCTCATGCCTGGAGTTCACTCATCTTCCCTGCCTGCTCCCTTAAAAAAACATTCTTCCCCCTCCTCTTTCAAGGAGTGTGTGGATGCTTGACCATAACTGCAATGACCTTCACTGGGGGGAAATCCTTGAGGTTGAGCAGCTTGCATGATGAATTCCCCAGAGCTGTCAGAACCCAGGCTGGCACATGGAGATTCAACATATGACTCAAACATCTGTAAAAACCTCTGTGATGAATGTGTGCTGAACACACCAACATTGTCTTTGCTTAGGCTGTTCAAGATCGAGAGAACTGTAATTAAAGTGGTGATGAAGTGACTAATACAATAGTTTTCTTTGTTACGAAGTGTAAAACTAAAACCAGGGTAATCCTGTCTCATCAGAAAGCAGGTTGTATTTCTAATTTGTGTTAAAAGTGACTACAAATTGAATTCTAATTTTAGGGGAGAGGAATTTGCATTTGGGCCAAATTGGAGCCTTTAAACACTTATGTTTAATATGCCTAAGTATGCCCATTCTAATTAAGCATATATATGAAATATTGCAGCTTAGAGCATACTTTAGTTTAAAAACTATGTTGATGTTCCTTTATATGCTAAGCAGAGCTCCTGGGATTGTGTTTCCAGTATGAATATTCAGTGTTATGGCTTCAGAATTGAATATTTAATATTACATGTTCCCAAAGGAGTTAGCTAACACTTCAGTTCAGGGACAGCTAATCACATGAAGCCAACAAAGTCTTTCACATTGTCTTCAAAGTCCTTCACTTTATCTTCTGGGGATTTTTTTTTCTAGGATTTTTTGGTTTGGGTTGGTTTATTTTATTTCATAGTGCATAACAGTTACTGGGAAATTTGCAGAAGCAGCTGCTGCCTGCAGTGCCAGAAGAAGTACTTGAAAAAAATGGGAGGGGCAGGGAGGGAGGGGAGAGGGACAAAAAGGAAATTTCAAGAGTTTTTTGAAAACCAAATTAAATAATTTGCTAAAGAAAGAAAAGTGTGGAGATCAAATGTTGAGATTAAAGACTAACACATCAATAGTAAAGTTCACAGAACAACTTAACCACTTTGATTGGAAAGAACATTAAAAAATACTATGAGGAAAGATTTCAAAGGTAGGTGAGAATCCCTATTATATGTATGTAGTTGGAGAAAAACTGCATTTTGAGATTTGAAGACAAAATAAGCCTGCTATATCCTTCTGTGGCTCAGCATTGATCAGTAATTATTAGAGCTAAAATTTGGCTTCAGGTAAGTATTACAACACCATAAATCTACTCTAGCAACTGACTGATGTCTTCTGAATTTGAATAGCCAGAAAAGGAAGTTAAAAAAAAAAAGTAGAGTGGGATTTGTAGGTTCATCTTGGATTTTATGTGTTTCATTTGTTTATGTAGCTTTGCAAACCCAAAGCCATCTGAGATCTAGAAAAACAAATATTCGTGCCTTCTCAAAGGCTTGTCAAATGACAGAATTCTGGCAGTCTTAGCAAGAGGCTGAAATAATTTCTTGCCATGTTGTTTCAGCTCACAATAAGTTTAACAGTTATCCTGGATTTCATGTGCAATACCTTCATCCTTCCTGAAGGCAATCAAGTGCCTCTATTCTATTCCATGCCCAAAAAATGTTGTAGCAGTTGTTTAACAACTTCACTGTGATTTCTTTTTGGCATTACTCATTCATGACTTTGGCTTTGGCCTGTCTAGTCAGGTTATTTGGCTGCTGTAAAGCTTTGTAAAATACTGAAAAAATGCTGGCATAATCTTGAGCTTAATGGCAGGATCAGACTGGCCTTATCCTGCAATTTAGTTGGGTAACGTTTTTAGTGACTGCAAATTTATCACAAATGGAGTTTTGATCCTGAAACTGTTCCCACCTTCTAGTAGAACAGCAGTATTTGGTTGAGGTGAGGAAAAAGTAGCCTGGAGATAAAACCTAATCATGTCACCTTCCTTGTACCCATTCACTCTGGGTTTATGGAATTTGGTTTTAATCTCAGCATGAGTGTTTTGGAAACCACACCTCCCTCTACAAAAGGAGTGTCGCTAAGGAAGGAGTTAGAGGAAATTTGGAGTGGACTCTTCTTTTTCGCCCTTCTCTGCATCTTTTGTCTTTCATTTGTGTGGGTAGAAAGCAATTCTTCCTCTAATCTTTTCCTGCTACCACAGTAGCATTGTTAGTCCCTTGTGCCACTCATGGCATCTCTTTGGCCCAGCCAGCCAGAGGTGATGGACTCTCCTCCCACAGTTGCCTTGGTCCACAGAGTTCTCTGCAGCACATGGCCTTGACATTCACACTACTGATGAAACAGCTGCAACACGAGAGATATCACTGGTCATCTTTGCTCTCCTGCTTGGTCCTAGACCCTGGAGGTTCACTCTCTCCCAGAGAAGTACAGTCTCAGGTCAAATTTGTACTTTTCCTAGTCCAGGGGCAGGGACCAAAGAAACAGCCACTTTTAGATTCCAGTGTTTCAGTTTGGCTGCTGACCAAGAAAATTACAGTCACAACCCTATGTTGTTCAGAATAAGGTAATATTTAGTTAGACAGTCTGGCCTATGTGAAGCTAAGACACCTGCAGTGGTTGCTTGCCATATACTGCCTTATTTAGCTCTTTATAGTCCTTTACATTCTCCAAATGAATACCATTTTCTTCACAGTTTTATTTAAAATAGAGATGTAGTATGTTAGGAGAATACTGGTTGGTTTTTTTGGGGGTGTTTTTTGGCTCAGTAGTTTCACAGATTGGTCTTAGATGAAGTTCAGCTAATTTATATACTAACAATAGTGAGCTGATATTTCCTCTGATACTGAGATTTGGCAGAGAGGACCAGAAGGAAGTGTTTCAATCCAATATATAAGACAACAGCAAAAGGGAAAAAAGAGATTTCCTCTTTATTGTGTGAGGAGAATAATATATGACAAATAATTTCCACCCATGAAAAGGCTCTTTTATTCTTTCAGCCTAGTTTGGGTTTTGCAGTCAGTCCAGTTTTTATCATTGTAATATCTTTGCAACATTCCATCTTTGCTCCCTCATGTCCATGGCTTGCTTTTGCTTGTGTTCCCTGTGAACTCATCTGTTGACATTCACAGTGTCAACCAAAACACTTATTACTGAAGAGTAATGGTCAAAGTCTGGCCTGTTGTGGCCCAGCTGTGGTGGCTGGATTTTTGTGGTCCTCAGATCCAGTCATTTCTGCATACCTTTTTCTTTAATCAACAGACCAGCTGTAATTTAGTTGCAGTACTCATGGCACAACTTCCTTAGACAGGAATAGTTTTTGTGTAATTTTGAAAATTCCAAGGTTAAATCTCTGGTTGAGAAGCTCCCTACAGAGTTTGTGGAAAATAACTTTGTGCCATGCTATGAGATTTTTCAGTGTTCGCATGAGTTATCACTCTGACTACTGAATTCTACTTGTTGCACTACAAATTAATAATAGCTGGAGAAGAAAGAGAGAAATATTTAATTGTTCTTTTCTGTATACCACCAGCAACATGGCAATGTTACATTAGTTCATGTAAGGGAGGTTTTCTTCAATGAAGCACGTGGCTGCTGTTGTCTTGTTTGCCCTACAGGCATTAGGAAACTCTATTAGCAACTCCTCCCTGCAAGCATTAGTTCAACCTCAGAGTGCTGAAGGGTTCCTGTGGTTTGTGAACCACACACTATAGATAATTTGAATTGCTCATAAGCTTCTCCACTGGAGGCATGCCATAAAGTCTGATGTGTGTCAGAAACCACAGGACAGCTTGCAGTTAAACAGCAGAAGGGACCCAAAGAGATGCTGCTAAATCCTGTGGAACACAACACCAGATTCCCAACATGTTAGAGAAGGACAGGAGGATTTTTGGATGCTGAAGTTTTCAAAGCAATCAAGAAATGGCAGTAAGTACTGTGATGCCTTGGAAAAGGGCTGATTTCCAACCACTGATTTTTGATAGCTTAAGAACATGCCAAATGCCAAAATAGTCCTTCTTTCTTCAGTGCTTTCACAATGGTTGTAGTTAATATCCAGAAGCCTAGAGGTTTGAATAGCAGCCTGTGAAGTGAAGTCCTGGGATTAAAATTATCCAAATAATAAGCAATATGGAAAGAGTTGTGTTTCTGATTTGTTCAAATTTTTAGTTGATTTCTCTTGATTTACACTAACTTACCATAATGAACCTCTTCTTCTGAAAAGCAAAGGAGTTTAGTTTCTGCAAGGACTCCCATCCAGAATGTTACTTAACTCTTACATAAGTAGGAATTTGCAGTGGAAAAGTTTTAATCACAGGATAAAGTTAGACTGCAGATTTTTTTTTTAGTAGTGATTGTGCGTGAGCCAAGGGCCCATTCTCGGTGACGGATCTTCAGTTTTAAATTAACACTTTTCACAAGATACTGATACTCTAGTAGACAGTGGATAGCACTTATGCATTTCTGAAAAACAACACCTTACTTGATTAAGTGGACTTTCTTACTGATGAGCAAGCTATAGTAGTAGTTTTTACTCAACTTTTCATATGAATTTAGTTCTTATACTAATAACACCGTCAGATCATAAGGATGTTTTCTATTAATCTTGTCCATTCTGCTCAAGGGAATTTCATGGGAGAGACAGGCTTAAGAAACCTACTGTGGCTCCTTCATTCTGGTTTACTGAAGTTCACTAGTATTCATGATTATGGTATCTTTTTCACAGTCAGTTAGCCCTGATAAGTTTGTAATAAAAAGCTTCCACACACCCAGATTTTCTGAGGTAAATCTTCTCCTGGATTGTGCAAATTTTAAAGTCAGTAAAACAGTACCCAGAATTTCCAGATGGTAACTCTAATGGCTCACATGCCTCTAATTTGGTTGCTCTTCATCTGGAATTCTAAACATCTCTGGGATTTCCAGGAATCACTACCCAGGCATGTGTATGCTGCTCTTTACCTGTGCACAGGAGTTCTAATGCTGTCAGGACAACCCAGCCCTCCTGAAAATGCATTATTACATTTCAACTGTGTAACAAGCCTTCAGGAGGTCCCTGGCAAGGGTCATACAATGCCCAGATGGCCATTGCAGCCCCAGCAATTCTATATGCCCTCAATATCTCATATTTATTGAATATGCAGCCAGCATTCATAGCTTTTCTGTCAGGAAGTCTAGCCTAGAAATAACAGAGCATTTTTCTGTGTAACCCAAGCTCCTGTCTCTCTGGATCATCCACATGATGGTAGACATAGGTGGAAACAAAACCACCACCAGCCTTTTTACTACAAAGAGGCTTTTGCATAGTGACTGGTCCATTTTACTTTTTCTGCACTTAACACCGTGGTTTTCTACACCGTGGTGTAGAAAAACTGGTCCCTGTTAGGGAAATAGTTCTAATGAATATTTAAAATTTATATAAATGCCCTACAAACATATTGGTTTGTGGTACAAGAAATTCTGGCATCAGGATGTTTTGCATTTGATCTTTGTTTCATTCTTTGTTTCTCCATTTCATTCTCCTTTTTATTTCATTCAAAAACTAGTAGCCTATAAAACTATGGTGAAAATAGTTGGAAAATACAGCCTGTCTTTCTGAAAGCATTTCCAATTCATGCTTTAGTAGGAATTTGTATTTCTGGAATGACGTATTATATTTAGTCACTGAGTTATAAGAGACACAAAAGAAGTTAGTGTCTACTTTAAAGAACAAAAATCTTTGAAAACTCATAGTTTTTTCTTCTGAGACAGTATTCTGTCCTTCTGAATGAAAATAAACCAATTCAACTACTTTGATTTTTAAATTATATAATTGCATTTCTTTGGAGCATCCTAATGTATTTTTTGCTTTCAAACTTCATATGAAAAGATACTAATTGCCATGTTTCAGAAATTCTTGATTCTTATACATTTTAAGATGTTTCTGTGACAGGTGTTTGGTGGGCCCATTAATTAGTTATTGACTTTTTTGTCTGGTGAACATCATGGTTCATGGTCTTGTTGATCTCTCTGAGCATTATAACTTGCTATTTGGCCGAAGTAAAGGGCTGCTTATTTTGGTGATGTGTAAATTAATTGGTGAAAGGTCATGTTTTATGGTAATTTAAAAGTATTTCAGGACTTATATTTTACTCGATTAATTTGTAAAAAATACAAAAGAAAGAAGGAGAGGAAAGAATAAAAATCAGCACAGAAAATATCTAAGAAAAGAAAAGCTAAATAAAAGCTGTGTGAATGCCTCAATCCCGTTCATGGAAATCATGTTGTTCATTTAAATGGGAGCAGGAACTTGCCCTTTAGCAGAATGACTGCTTACAAGATATAGGTCTGTCATTACATAAAATGGTTTTATGCATTGGCTATATTTTTTCACATCACCCAAGAGCTGAAGACCTCGAGGCGAGCATTAATGTCTAAAACAAGTTTTGTAAACCTCTTACTTTCAATGGCAACCTGCAGTCTGCTGCAGCTCTCATTCTGCTGTCAGAAAGAAAGGATCTTTAGTGAGGTTAAACATGAGCTGTTTATGTCTGGGAACTTGGCAGAGGATGAACAGTGGAGCCTCAGGTCGGTGTCTGATGTACAATAGGTGATTTCACAAAGCACCTTTGTAATTTGGTGGCTTTGTTTGCAAGAGACCTCAGGATTAAATGAGTCTATAGTGAATTACTTAACATTATCCCATAGAAACCTGCTTCTGTTGGTGAAATCTCAAGTTAATTCTCTGAAAGTACTGCTATTTGGGCCTCAGAGAGGCAGGAGACATCTAGTTAACTCAGTACATACTTCAGTCTTTAAGGCATCTTTAGGTATGAAATGTATTTACAGCTCTGAAGTACACTGAAGAACTCAGGGAATACCGATATGACATTCAATGACACACTTACAAAAATTTTTTTAACCTTAAAAAAATTAATTCAAAATCACCAAATTAAATCTTTCTGTAAATACTTGGTTTATTTTTAGAGAATCAGAACTAATATCACTCTGCATTTTTCTATTCTGATTGTAAACTATTTAAAAGTACAATACAGTTTTTATAATCCATTTTTAGTGGTACATTTCAGTTTCTGTACCCTACACTTGCAAGGTTGTTAGCTGAGCTGCAGGAAATGGTGCCAAGGTCTGCACATGAGGAAGACTGAAGAATGAGGTATCTGGTTCCAAGCACAGACTGCAGAGGACTGAGAGGCTAAACAGGTGAACCCCCCCACCATCACACAGAGAGAAAGAGGGGCAATAATGCAGAAGAGTGGAACTCTGTAGTAGGAAGGACCTGCAGGAGGAAGGGACTTCCCCTGAAGCCTGAAGTGCCCTCACAGAACTGACACAGTGCTCTGGAGAGTGCAGAGGAAGGACTCGGCTCATCAGGAGAGACACTGGAGCTGAGTAAGGCAGCCCTGTCTGCTCCCTGTGTAACAACCTGTGCAGCTCAGAAAAGGTGACAGCTGATGGTGGTGGGTAACCTTCTTCTGAGAGATGCACAGAGAGGCGCCCACATGCTTACCAGACACACTCTCTAGAGAGGTGTGCAGCTTACAGGGCCTTGTGTCAAGGGTGTCACCAAGACACTACCAACACTCATACAGTTCACTATTAGCTGCTGCTGTTGTTTCACATTCATACCAGTCAGGAGCAGTTGAAGTGGGTGAAGAGGAGGATCACAAAAATGATCAGAGAGCTGGAGCACCTCTGCTGTGAAGACAGACTGAGACAGTTGGGGTTGTTCAGCCTGGAGAAGAGAAGTCTCTGGTGAGACTTTATAGCAGCCTTCTGTACCTAATGCTGTAGAGAGGGTCTTTTTACCAGGGCATGTAGTGATAGGATGAGGAGAAATGGCTTTAAGATGAGAGTAGGTTTAGCTTAGATCCTAGGAAGAAAGTCTCTTCTATAAGAGTGGTGAGACACTGGAAGATGTTGACCAGAGAAATTGTAGATGCCATTTCCTGGAGGTGTTCAAGGCCAGGTTGGATGGGGATTTGAGCAATGTGGTCTAGTGGAAGATGTCCCAAGGCTGTAGCGAGCTGAGCACTGGTCTTCTCTCCCATGTAACAAGCATTAGGGCAAGAGAAAATGGCCTCAAGTTGCACCAGAAAAATTGTAGATTGGATATTAGGAAAAATTTCTTCATGGAAACATTTGTCAAGCACTGGAATAGGCTGCCTAGGGAAGTGGTTGAGTCACCAGCTCTGGAAGTATTTAATAGTCACGTAGATGGAGTACCCAGGATCATGGTTAAGTGGTAACTTGACAGTGCTGCATTAACAGTTGGACTCAGTGATCTTCCATAATTCAGTGGTTCTATGAGGAGGTCAACTGACTTTCACAAGATTTATGGTGTTCCTTAACTCAATTCCTCAGCAACCAGGCTGAGTCACCTCCACATCTGACACTCATGTCTTTCACAAATTGCTTGGAGACTTTTAAAGATGGATGTTCACTAAGAGTATCAGTTTGATAGGTTCATAGTGAATTGACATGTCATTTTATACTGCACTTGTACAGTGCAGAAACCATCAGGATTATAGTTAATTTAAGATGTCATGAAATAACAAATATGTTATGTGTTCAAAACAAAATAAATTTTTAGATACATGCATTGGATAATTTGTGGTGTTATCTGTTGTCCTAGGCTAGGCATAATGGGAAACTGTTTATTCATCCCTTACAGATATAACCTGCCCCTTCAGAGTGCTTAGGACCCATCAGGTGGGACCCCTGTCTGGGAGAGATCACAGCAGTTCAATGCTTGTTGCATGCTTATAAAAGTTATCCTGTGTTTTGTGGTACATTTTGGAATGGAACTTGACTGCTTTTAAAGACATGTTATGTCAAATCCTTTAGGAAGGAAGAGGCATGAGTAGTTAAAAGCAATACAGTGTATCTGCCTCATGTAATGGAAATACATGGTAAATAGCAATCTGGTTCTCTCTCCAGTTGTACTACTTGCAGGAGTGAGGATCACTCATATGAGGGCTAATGGACTACAGTCCAGGGCTGCCATTTCAAAGCACTAAACAGAATTATTAAACAATAATATTTTCCAGGAATGCCTCCAACTAGCACTTTTTATCAGTACAAGAAACAAAAAATCTAAAAGCATACCCTTTCTCTTTGGCATATTTTCCACCGCATGACAAAGTTACATACACATTAGGAAAAAAAGGACATACTCTTTTAAATATAAGGCTACACTAAGTCCTTGAAAAATGAAAAATGGAAGAGTCTATTTTTTTTATCCTTTAGATTTCTTGATATCCTAGGTTTAAATAAAAAATTATTGAGTCTCAAAAATTGTCTGGACCAGGATCCATTTAAAGCATTAGAGGTAGCATTATTGTGTCTTGTAAGTCATCACTGCAACAAGTAGCATTGTAGCACATCCCAAATGTATAAACAACCTGCAAAACAGAGATAGAACCTGTTACTAATAGTTATGATTTTATTTATTCTTGTAAATCACCATCAAAGATTGCAGTAGAGATCACTGAGATCATGCAGGTTTTGTACTGCTTTGTGTATTGTACATAAAAATCAACCCTTTCAGTTACTGAGTTAGCATTACTCTTGGAGAATTTTGGAGACTGAAAGTTACTTTGAACGTTATGACAGCTGTAGCCATGATTACTTGACTTTTTTCTAGACTTTTTAAGCTAGATTATCTAAACTTTTGAATTAAAGCACTAGCAGAACTTAGGCAGCATGACAGAAAAGCTTTGTTGGAACTTGAAAGAAAACCACTGTGTGAAGTGGAAGCAACGTGACACTGCAGAACACCACAAACGTTCTTTCATTACTTCTGTTGTGCTCTCTCCTCTTGAAGCACTTCAAACCCATATCTACTCCTTCAGTTTTTGTGACCGTACCCTTAGTTTAAAGCAAGAACAGAAAGCATTGTGTTCATCTCACCCACAGTTGTTGCCAAGTCTTGAGATGGAACTGAGGTTTTTTTTATTTCTGTGAATAGTCAGGTATGAGTATTGTGCTCATATTCTAACTGGTAAACAATACTTCCTCAAGTAACTGAATTTTTTTTTTCAGTTTCTATCTAGGTTTCAGATTTCGCTCACCTATTTTATGCCAAAGCAATGTTTATTTCAAATGGGAAAGCTGGACAAATATTTTCAATTATGTTAGATGGAAATATAAGTCTGACAAAGCATTATGTCCTAGTAGAACAAAAAGAGCAACCTGAAACTTCACAAATAGTGAATGCTGCAGTGCAGCTTCCAGTAGAAGATCTCAGTATAGGGCACAGGCAGATCAGATTAGGTCTATCTTTGATCAAGAGCCAAAAGCATCAGGAGATAATGATAGTAATTTTATATTCTTTTATTTTCATAGAGAACATGAGATAAGCATTGAAAACACTTATTATTTATATTATATGGGGAATTCGTGATTAAATTACTTTTCTCTATTTAAAACAAAGCTAAGACTGGATGAAATAAAATTGGATACTCTCTTTCCATTCTTACTCTTAATATTCAATAAATTATCTTCTATTGTCTGCTGTCTAATATTCCAGTCTTCAGCCTGCAAAAACCCTCCAAAAACAGAAACCACAAAACCTTTAAATATAGTCTAATGCCTGGGCACAGATCCACTTTTAATGCTGGAATTCACTTCAAGAGGTTTTGATCATTTCAGAATGATCAGAGTAATTCATAATGATTCAAAGTAACTGAATCTCCTGTCACTTAAACACAGTATTAGGTCACAAAGATTCAATTTCCATTCCAATGTAAACTTTCAAATAGAGACAACTTGTGGTTTTTGGTTGGCTTCTTTTTCTTAATTAATGCATTCCAGTCTGTGCTGCAAAGAAAAGAGTTAGTCCAAAGGTGAACCCTACCTATCTTTGCAGAACTGTTATTACAGAGATTTCTAGATATCAAGGTGATAGGATTGTGTATGGGACTGGAAGCAGGGACAACTAGAAATTTGGGAATGAACTTTCTATTGATTTTTTTGTAAATGCTGGTAGTTACTTTTTTTGTTTCCTCCAGGAATCATGCATTTTTAATAAAAGTTTTGCAGAGAGAGAGACAGAAATTGCTTGAGGAAAAGAGAAAAGGTGAACCAGATTACCCTTTCTTTTCTTCAGTAACGATTAGGGAGAACTCCCTGTTGAAAGCTCACAACTCTTTCTATAAGTGAACATAGACATAAGGGAGGGGTTTGTAAAAGATGATGGTATGAACTGCATGCTCCAGTCACAGGAGGACTAATAATTGACATTGAAGGCAACTTATTCAAGTCAATAATAACAGGATACCAAAGTTCAAGTGTATGTTCTAACTAATATATGCTCAATCTATAACTACTTACAAACATCGAAATAACAGCAGGAACGTAGACCTCACACATTAGTATATTCATATACAATGAGAAAATTGCTCTGCACTTTAGGAAAGAAAACATAGCTCCTTATATGTGTAGCTATTTAAAGAGAGTCATCTTGGGGCCAAAAGGAAATATAGAAGCTAAAGCTTACTTTTTGCTTGTCTCATGAAATTTCTGACCAGTGTTTTCAGTTAATGCAATTATCTTTCTACCATGATTCTTATAAAGTTCTACAGTCTTCATTCACTTTTTTGCTAAATTACATGCAGCCAGATGTAGTTTTCCTCACACACATTTGCCTCCCTCTGCTCCCACACATTTTTTTTTTGGTCTTTAAACCACATGGGCTTCCTTCCTCAAGAATAGCAACTGTTTCTTTGTCCCCCATATGTTTACTATTGTCTTTAAAGCTTCCCCTCAGAGAATATGCATCTAAGAAATTAAGTTTTAAAATTTTTGACACTATGACCTTTAATGACATTTGTGAGACTTGACATCTCTCTCTGAGAGTCGTACCTCAGCATTTCGTACACTCGGGCAGTACTTCTCAACAGCATGCTTGGTTTTAGCTTATTGCACTTGAGGTTAGTCAGGAACAAGATGTGAAGGGGAAGGATTTGGGGAGAAACAGACACAACTTGAAACAAAAATAAAAATCTCTGTGATCTGGAGAAAATCAGGTAGTTGAATAAAATACATTCATAGAATCACAGAAAGGCTTGTGTTTGAAGGGGCTTTAAAGACCATCTAGTTCCAACCACCTGTCCCCATCACAGGCTGGGATTTGTCCCACTAGATCATGTTGCTCAGGGTCCCATATGACCTACCCTTGAACACTTGAAGGAATGGAACATCCACAGAATGGGACAATCACAGAAGTTATTTAATTTTGTCAAGATATTTTTGATCTGATGCTGACAAACACATGCATATATATGTGTATGCCTGTACATAGAGAGGCACATATTCAGGTAGATATATTTTTATATACTTAATTTGTGTATGTGTATATACGTGTTTATCTAAATCAATATTTTCAGACATGAAGTTTGTCATATCTTCAGCTTTACATTTGCTCACACAGCTACTCACATGTTCATGTCCTCGCTTGTCTATATGCTAATCATTCCCTCTATAGGCTCCTTGTCTTGCCTCCTCAGGAATGTTGATTCTAGTCTCGTTTTGCTCTTCATTGCCCAAGGTACTACTGTACAAATTGTATGTCCCAGGTACTTCTTCTGCTATGGAACTTTAGTACCTCCTGTTTCAATGTCCCCTGAATTGCAGCTTCCCACAATTCCTCTGAATAGCCTTCATGGCAACACCTGCTGGCATGTCTTCCCTGTTCTAGTCATTGTCTTACTACTGCCATTTTTGAAATATATATCCATTTCTCATATTTAGTCCTCTTACTTAGAACAAAGTTCAGTAATTCAAGCCAAGATCACTTCAGGCTCTAAGACAGCACTTTCAAAGCAGTGAAATCTGAACTTTTGCATGTTCAGAATGTCATATGTCAAAGAACTAAAAAATAATCTTAATAAAAAGTGGTATCAATTTTTCTTTTTTAAAATGCTAGAATCTTAGCCTGGAATGTTTAACTATGTTTGAGTGAGGTCTAGTATCTAACAGAGCAGACTTCTGATGTGTGACACCACTGGGTCAGGCGATAGAAGAAAGAATACAGTATGTCACTTCAATTGCTTGTGAATTGATTGCTTAATGGCAGGTATTTCAAAACTGATGACTAATTTCACTTTTGGATTCACAGTATAAAAATATAGAAAGTATTAGAAACTTCAAGGAAAAATTCTAAATGTTAGTTTCATGATTTTTTTGACTTACAAACATTTGGGTTAGTTCTCTAATCATGAATTATGGTTTTAAAGCACGGTCTGTAATATTTATCTATAAAGGTGATAATTTAATTTTAACTAACTATCACTCATCAGTAATCAGTCAGTCACCTGTGGGCTGTGGATAATTATCATTATTTAAGTTTTCACCTAGATTCTCTAACATTTAAACAAGGCAGTATTTGAGTAAATGTCCCTGGAGGGAATGTTACAGTGCTCAGCTCTGCCTTTAATTGCTACAAATTTCTTTTACGTTCACAATTATTCACCACTGACATTTTGTTTATAGAGAAAAGTCCCATACACTAAAGAAGGAAAGATGCTTTAGCAGGTTCAAATTCAGTGTTTTATCCTTTCTTATCTGTTAATAATTAGTACATTAATTGATTATCTGATGACTGATTTACTTTGTGTGCATGTTTTTTGGATTCTGCATGTTGTCAAAGTGGTGGAGTTCAAATGGATTCCTGGTGCTGAATAATTTTCTACATAATTACAAAGGAGTCTAAGAGTGAGCCCATGTTTATGCAGCATGATGAATTCCAGCCAAAGTCTCCTGAAACATTCCAAGAGGAGAGAAAAAGGCTTTCTTCCCACTCTGCAATGTAAAAACGGGTCACTGTCATTGCAAACAGCAGTCTACCTTCCTAGATTTGACAAATTAGCTGAGTGCTTGGCATTATTTTTTGGAAGCTAAAGAACAGCTCTATAGCATAGAGCAATTCTTGTGAACCTTCTTTAAAAATGCATAGAGGAAATATGCCAGTCTACAGATCTAACTGCATTATTTTGATAATTTAGTTTCCCAAATCTGGCAGGCACAAAAATATTGGAAAAAATAATGTGAAACTGTGAAAGTACAACAAATGTGCTAAAAATGTAATGCTGTTTTCACTCTAATCACTTCCAGGCCACGATATCATGTGCTTTTCCTCCTGTTACAGTTAGTGATACTGCAGTAGTGTATTGCAATATTGCAATGTAGCATACCTTGTAACAATGTATATGGTGTAGTAATTATCATATATATTGCTACTACTTCTGTGGCCAGAGGTTAGTTTCTTTCCTGATGTTCATAGACCAGCTCCAGTCCAGACTGGAGTCTCTGGAAAGGTGGCAAGTGCATTACAAAGTAGGCTGTATGGGCAACAGGACTAACAAAGATACAAGTAAAGTGGCTTGTGCCCTGGTAACACCTCCAAATAAACCAAGTTACTTCTCCTACTCCATGAGTTATGTTTTCCTTCCTTCCTTCCAATACTTCCTTGAAAACCCATGGATGTTCTCAATGCCTCTTCCTTTGCATAGGTTACCAGCTGGGCAGCACAGGGAATGTGTCCAGGATAGGTGGATGCTTCCGTGGGCCAGCTCAGTTCACATCACAGTCTTCCTCCTCAGCAGGGTCATTAATGGAATTCTCACTCCAGTACTCAGCAGGAAATTTTAATCATGCTTGTAGCACTTCTGCTTATCTAAGACTTCTGTCTTTGTTTCTTTAAAGCTAAACATTCAGTTTGCAACTACTGTAGATGTGGAAGATAGCTGTGGGGAGGTATAATAGGCAGTCAGGTCAAAGTTAGAGAAAAGGATGAAGTTAAATGAAACCCTCTTGGAAACGAGTTTTCTATCCTCAGTATATTTTCTCCTTCTAGAATGCTAAAACCCCTTACTTTTTCACTCCCTGCTCTTCCCTCCTTTGCCAGTACAACTCTACACAATTAGTTGGACCACATTTTTCCAGAGAGCAGCTGTTTAAATTATGTCTATAGTTTCTGTGTGTTTCTGAATGACCCAGTAGTTCTGGAGGTAAGTGTTCTGAGGATACTCACCATTCTACAGTGGCAATACAGTCGTAATTTGCTTATCTAGAAAGATAAGCAAACTGTAGTAGTGTGCATATAAAATACTTCTGACTAGCTGAAATCTGACTGACCCTTTGCTTTTTCCATTTTTTTTTGTTTTATTTTTTTGTTTAATCCATGCCTTGCAAATGTGTCCCTCAAATCCAAGGCACCTAGAAAAACTAATCAGTAACATTTCTGAGTAGAAGTTACATAATTTTCAGAGGGGCTGTGAGAATTTCAACGGTCACAAACCTAAAGGAAATAGTGTAGGCTCTAGAAACTTTTGAGGAAAATGGCAGAGAGATAAGTTTTATGAGTAGTTTCAGTTAGTCTGGGACCTCCTCAGTAGGAGAGAGGGTTTTGCTTCACTTCATGATAATGTTATCCAGTACCTCACTGGTGCTGTTACAATCATGCACTTTTGAGAAAGATTTCTTTTCAGTAAGAGTAGTATTTTGTTGTTTATATGCTTCCACATGCTCTAGTGATCATGAAAGGATGCGAACAAGAATGACCCTTTCAACAATGGCATGTTAAGTTACTAAAACAATTTTGAAATTGAGTTACTAGCTGAAAAAAAAAAAGGTAGACAAAACTTGGATTTTTTTTTTTTTGTCTATCTGCAGATATGAGCGTAAACACAGGCCATCCTCTACTCTAAGAGACAGTGTGGGTTAATATGAGAGAGTCTTTTCTGGAATTTCAAAACTAGTCTCTGAGTCACATACTACACACTGCCTTTGCTATCTAACTCCTCTCTAAAATTGCATCTACCGTAAATAAAAGATGCAAAGATGCTATAAACTATCTATATCAACTCATTTCTTTCTCACCAAGGAACTAACCCCACCCTGGAGTCCAGAACTTGCTGAGAATTCAGAAGCTGTGGCAGTATCACTCTGTAGTGACATGATAGGCCAGGTAAGGAAACCTGCATTCATAATTCAGTGTCCTGAACACAAGTATATACTCATCCCATAATAAACACATTCTCAGTGGTCATGTGAAATAAATGGTGTCAATAAATGAGGGCATTGTTATTGTATTTTTAAGTAGAGCAAGCCTTTTGGCTGCAGACATAACTTTAAAATAAAAGGGAAGGAAGGCATACATAGGAGAGACTGTCATGCCAGTTCAAAATAAGTAAATAGAAAATCATTAAATGGTCAGATTTAATGAGCAAATAATTTTTACCTGTAGTTGACTGGTTGTTTTGAAAATTGAATAATATTTGACCAAAGAGGCATAATCACACACCTTAGCATATGCTTTTCTGAAAACTGGCAGCAGTTGTTCAGTTACTCTATTCCCTTCCATTCTTGCTTATTATCACATATGGTATCATGATGACTTTT
The DNA here is from genome assembly GCF_047495875.1 of Pithys albifrons albifrons. Lineage (NCBI taxonomy): Eukaryota > Metazoa > Chordata > Aves > Passeriformes > Thamnophilidae > Pithys > Pithys albifrons. The sequence goes on from NC_092458.1 coordinate 12,289,130, forward strand.
CCTTTTGTGTTTGTAAATTCCTCTCTCCTTTTAATATCACAACATCAGTGAAAACAGTGATCTATATAGGTATATTTTAAAGTGCTTAAGGGGCTTAGTGAGTCAGTATGACTTTTTAGTGAATCCATGAGATGCTGCCCTTGGCATGAAGACTGCCTGGCATTTTCTGACCCTTCAGCACCACTCTCTTCCCACTCTGTCACAGCTCATCACCTCCTTAGTTTTCCTGCTACAACAGTCTGTGGGGATGCATTGCAAACTGGACCTCTTTTATGGATTTAAAACATAGTTCCCATTCACTACTTCCTTCCAGAGGTTTAATCCACACCTGTTTTACAGTGCAGCCACACAGAGTGGTGCCAGCAGGATTAGGATTATGGGGAAGGCAAACCCATACTTCTTAAACTGGCCTTGTCATCACAGCCAGTTAGTGACTGTATCCTGCTAAAGACTACAGAACTCTTCAAGTTTAGTGTTGTTGTAACACTTGCATATAACCAGTCCTAGTCAGTTGACTGGTGGATGCTGAGAATTAACACATACAGGCTGCCAGGACATTTATAGTGCCTGTTCCCACCCTATGAAAACCAGCAACTCACAGTACATGAAGGGTTGCTGTGGAAGGCCTCTGGGTACCCACCTGAGGCCAGTTTTGCATTCCTTCATTAAATAGAGTTAGACCAGTATTGCTTTTTTTCTTTTATAAATGAAGGAACTGAAATACTCAGTGATGTGAAGTGGCAAAGGCCAGGGAATAAACATCACTTCTGGGAATAAAAGTCAAGAAAAACAGTATGTGAAAGACTTGCTCTCTAGTTGGGTTTTTTCCCCATCAGCTTGTGCTCAAAATAATGCAGATCTCTATCATGATTTTTTTCATTTTTTTTTCTTTTCTGGATGTTACTTGTCAGGAATGTTTTTTCCTTAAGAGAAATAAGAAAGTAACATGGTAAACTTGTTCCTTTTAAAAGCATGCTCAATGTGCACTATGTCATTTCCAGAATGTCTTAAAGAAGTGGTAAATCTTGTTTTGCTTAAGTATTCTTTTCACAAGGGAATTGGGATTTTCTGGGATTCTCTGTGTGGGTTAAGTCAGGCATATGAATTTTATTTTCCAAAGCAGTTTTTCTTCCAGATGGTGACTTATTCCTTGAACAAACAGCAGTATCTAGCAGAGTAAGAGAAATGGGTAAGCACTGAATAAAAGTATTGGAGGAGAACATTTCACCTTTGACATATGACAGGTGTTGGACAATATTGCTAAAACCGGCTGGCAGTCAGGCTGGTGCAGTGCTGTTTTGGATTTAGTGTGAGAATAATGTTGATAACACACTGATGGTTTAGTCGTTGCCAAGTAGTGCTTAGTCTTAAGTCAAGGACTTTCTTTACTCTTTCTCCAGTGTTTTCTTTTTAAATAGAGTTTCCACCGGATGTACTAATTAGGAGACCCATACTGTATACCTTCAAAAGAATTAAGAATTTCACTTCAGCTAAGTGGGTTTGTTAACCTTATGAAAAGAAGGCTTAGGGGAGACCTTGTCGTGCTGGTTCTCTATTTACAAGGTGACTACAAAGAAGATGGAGACTTTTTACAAGGATTCCCATGGAAAAGATGAGGGGTAATGGGTACAAGTTACTACTGCTGAGATTCTGATTAGACACAAAAGGAAAATTTTTCACAATCAGTGATTGGAATAACTCCCCAGGGAAGTGGTGGATTCCCCAGTGTTGGACACTTTTAAGATTTGGCTGGTCAGTGTGCCGGACCATCCTGTCTGGACTCTGCTTTTGCCAAGACAGTTTGGACTATGATCCTTGAGGTCATGCCCATTCCAGGTATGTGGTACTTAGTTGCCAGCTGGGGTTAAACCCTAAAAGTGAGAAAACACATTTTTTTAAATAATTGTATTATGGAAAATGAAGCCACTTTAATTTCTTCTCTAATTGCTGATGTCAGAAAGGGGAAAAACGACCTACAAAAGAGATCAAAGTGTTGATCCTTACACTAAAATACCCCTAGCAAATGAAAAACTAAATAATCTCATTAACATCGCAGTTTTTTATTAATTAAAAGATGGATTAGGAGAATAAGGGCTTTATTTCAGTTTCCTTTTCAAAGAGAGATGGTGTGAAATCCTACTTAAATCAAATCAGTGGCAAAATTCATAGAAATCACAACTTGAGAGTTTAGAAAAGTAGAGAATCCTTTGATGTTTTCCATTTTAAGTGCCTACTAAAGAGCGGTGTTGCCAAAAACAATCATTAGACTGCTTCTGGTTTTTACCTCTCGCATTTTGCATGTAAGAAGTATTCCCAAAGCTGCAAACAAAGAATTTTGCAAAACAATAAAAACCAGAATGTTGTCTCTGTTGGTCTCATTTATGTGATTCCCTTGCAATATATGATTGCCTTTCTGCTGGCAGATGGAAATATTTTGCTAACTGGGAAAATATGCCTGGTATCATAGGGATCATTCAAGATTTGTAAGAAGGCTATCTGGTGCTGATGTTTTTCCCTGTCAAATAAGACCACACAAAGTCTTGCAAAATTATTCACCTAGAACCCTCTTCCTCTGAGGCAGACCAATTTCTAAGTCCCATCTTCTTTCCTTAGATCTGGTCTTTCCCTTTCCTGACACCCCGTCTCAGTCTACTTGCCTGCTCAAATCCTTTTCCAGTTATACATGCTCAGCATCCATGTCCTGAGATTAGTATTTTCCTGCCTCTACATCTGTATTTATTATGAACCTTTTCCTTTGGTTCCCAGACTGCTTGGATCTCCATGGATGCTCATCTGTACTCGGTAAGCTCAAACCATGCCACAGACCACTGTGCTGCTCAGGGCTCTGCCCCCCCTGCTCTGTTTCCCCAGCGGCTCTGCCCTGCAAGGCTTTATTTTCCCAAAAGTTTCCCCAACACAGTAATTCCCATTTATATATTCTCATGTAACTATGCTGACTTTCCTCTGGTCCTTCTTCTGCTCTGTTCCTTCCTCCCATCACCTTATCTTGCCACCATCTCTGCCCCTTTTTCGTTCCTGGGGCTATAATTTCCAGTATCTACCCTGCTATTTTACCCTCTCATTTGAAGCTATCTTGCCTGGCTGTACTTCCAGAGGGCCTTCCTGGCTCCCAGTCTCAGCACCCTTTTTCAAAGTGACTCTTTGCTCACTCTGCTTTTTCATCCCCATTTCTTTCCAGCACCACCTTCCAATCTAGCCTCACCAAGAGAATTTTTTATCCATTGCTAGTTTACCTGATTCCCTGCCCTTTTTATACTCCTTTCTCTGTCTCTAATATATGGCTCTTGCTTCATTTGAATTTTCAGTTGAAATTCTCTGCATTAACTAGTGCATCCTCCTGGGAGGGGAATTGGGAGTACTGGAGAGACAAACTCAGTCTGCTTTTAGAACTGGACTATGACCCCGCCTCATGACAGGGGAGGAGTCATTACAAGGATATAGTAATTTGGTTTTAGTAGCCCTGAGCTGTACCATGATGATACATATACTATCTGGTCAGCTGGGAGTCTGGAGTTCAGCTAGTACTGAGAGTTCTCAGATTTTTTAGTTGCACAACTCTGATGTACAGTTTTTTTTCAGATCTTGCCTGAATTTGGAAGGACTGGCAGCCAAAGGCAAAAATATATCTGCTACACAAACCTCTCCTGCCAAATTTAAGTCTAGCTTTCAAAGCACTGAAGCAGCAGAGCAAGACTTTTTATCATGGATGGCAGCATATTTTCTGTTACTTGTTTTGTGAAATGAGCTGGTGGTTTTATCTGGCATTTGTGTAAAAATGAATATTAAATAAAATCAAGCCAAAGAAATACTATAACTGGAAAATTTATTCTGATATAGCTGAAGTTTGACATTTCTGTATTTGCAATAAGGATCTAATAATGGGAAATGTCAAATACACATAATCAAAGGTGAAGCTACAATCTCTGTTGATGTGAGTAACAGCTTTAAAAAGTCTGAAATATGTTCTAAATAGTTGAGGATAAATTATGAACTGAGCTACATCTCTGGAAATCATCTGATTCTTTGCATTCAACTAGTGGCTGGATTTAGCCCTTTGTGTATAGCTTAACTTCTACTTTTAAAAACTTGCTGCAGGCAGACATTATAAATTTTCAGCTTTCTAAGGCTAGCTATGACCACAGTAATTGGAGAATCTAACCGCCTGTGCAAGAGAGACTGCAACATTTTGCATACTAATTCTTTTATTTCACCTAAAGCTCACAGTGGACCAAGAAAATAGCCATTAGTGTATCTGAATCCAGCTATCCATAGGCATGTATTCCGGATGGTTGTTTCCTGGGTTGTATTCAAGAGAAGAGGTTGAGCCTAATGGCTGTAATGACATGACTGTATCTTAATGGGAACACACCACTAGCAAAACATTCCAATTAACAGGGGATGTACTGAGCTGAAAGAAATGGTTTCAAGTGATGATCAGCCTGGTGTGAAATTATAAACTCCATTGTTAGTATCAAAATGACTAATTACACCTCTGATGCAGAATAATACACCAATTTTTTCATCTGTGGGACTAAATTGAAAATGCTTTTAGCCTTATGCAAGACCCCCGGGGGAAAATGAAGAGCATGCAATTTTTAGCTTGCATTTTTATTTAATTGGGGCATTATTTCAGTACAAACTGTCATATATAATTCTTTCCTCTTTCTCCACTCTTTTTTTAAATTGTGTTTCTATAGGATGTCCTAATTAGGAGACCCATACTGCATACTCTCAAAAGATTTAAAGATTTCACTTCAGCTAAATAACATCTTTGACTGTGAAAAAAGCACTCAGTTTAATGGGACAGAGAAAAACAGGACAGCCAGGCTATTCTGGTAAAACTGAGAAGTAGGCAGAAGTTTTATATAAGGATTTGTAATTCATTTGAGTGGTTCTCTTAACAGTTTTCTAACACTGTATAGAAGTAAATTCTGTTATTTTCATTTGTATTTCTATGTAAAGCAATCCATACACATTTTAAGGCTTTTTCTTTCTTTTGCCCTACAGCTGTCATATTAAGAAAGCAAACATAAAAGCAGTTAAAAGCAGGTTTCAATCTGTTCTCTCCATTGATGGGTTTTTAATTTAAAGCACTTTGAAACTTTCATGCCTGTTAGTGCAGCCCAAGAGCATTAAACCACAGCTGTCTGATGCCATGTGCTGGCACCGAGACCTGAAAAAAGACCGGTAATTTTTCCACCCTTCCTTAAAGTGCCCAACCAATGCTGAATGGATGAAAATAAATCAGATTTCTCTGTTTAGTAGAGTACATGAAATAGTAAAGGCTGAAGATGCCTTGGAATTCCTGTTCTATTTATCATCTCTTGCAATTGCACTGAAAACTGAAAACATCCCTTAATAAATTACAGTCTCATTTTTTGTCAAAGTTTCCTAGTGAAGCAGAAAATGTGTGATGTTTCTGTAACTGTGTACTACCCCAAAATTTTATTTATTGAAACTTGGTATCATGCAGAACGTAAGAGTTCAAAGAATAGATTAAATGAAGTTAATAGAAAAAGCTATGTAGCCATGTTATTCACTCATAACATAATATGTTTACAACATACTTTAAATAGAACAATCAAATGTACAAAAAGTCAACATTTATGCACTATAATTATGGGCATATTAGTCATATATTATAAACTTCATAAGCTTATTAAAATCCTAAAAGTTGATTTTGCAGAAATATGTCTCCTTGAAAACATTAAAAAAAGTCTTAAATTCATAGGTATTTAATAGTTCAATGTTCTTGTATAAAAAGTATATTAGCTCACTTCATTTTGGGATGTTGCTGGTTTCATAGCTCTGCTGAAAGAAAAAACAGTCTACAAGCTTCAAAAAATATAGTTCATTAAGTTTTTTATATAAAAGTTATCGAAGGCTCAACTATTTATCTACATATTTTCACAATTTTAATGAAATGTATAATTTATGAAGACAAACATCTTAGTTATAGAATTACAGACTAATTTAGTTTGGAAGAGACCTCTGGAAGTTATCTCCTTGGCCCCTTGTACAGAGGGTGGGTTGTTTAGGCAGTAACTCTTTTGATTGTCTTCAAGGGGAGAACCCCACAGCCCCTTTGGGCAACCTCTTCAGGCAACCTCTTCAGCATCTGATCACTTGCAAGGTGACAACAGCCACATTCGCTGTGAGAGTACTTGGTCAGCTTAGTGTCCACAGGCCCTTTTCTGCAATTGTCAGGGTTAACAGCTGTGTTACCACATACAGGGTTTCCTTAAAGAAAATCAATAAGTTGTGCTATTAAATTCATTGTTTTTACTGTGATTCCCTTTGCTTTCATTCACATTTTATTTTTGTGCTTGCTGTTTGACCCTAAGTCTCAAAAGCATTTTTGATGTGCAAATTTTACTTGTACCTAAGACATTTCTGAGGTTATCTGTAGGGAACACTGCAAGATGAAATAAACCAGACTTCTGTTTACTTTGAAAAGCGCCCGGGAGCTGGTGTCATACACTAGAGACATACCACAGCACATGGTTAGTAATGGAAACGGACAGCCTTAAAGGTCTGGACAAACCCATCAGGAACTACTGAAATCTCCTTTTTTTCAGACACACCATTCCAAAATGGCATTCAGCAGCAAGATGAATTTTTTTGTAAAATGTTTCTGAGATGCCAGTCTTAGAAGTCTGAATTGGGAATATTCATCCAATAAGTTTTCATTTTGATTATGTCAATGGAGTGTGGCAAGGGCAACATACCTCTGTTATGTCAAACCTAGGCATCTGAGTCATTGCTTTTGCTGTCATTGGTAATCATGTGTATGTTGTTTGAGAAATAGTTGCTACCACTCCAACAACAAAGTAATAATCATTATCTTGAGCACCCAGATTATGTGCCTGACAAATGTATGTTACCAGCACATGATATCCTTGATGGGAGGGATCTTAACTTTACCGTCTGCTGATGAAACTCAATCATATCCCATTGACACGGTAGAAAAGCTAGTATGGCCTTCAGTGCATTTTTTATTGAAGGCATTTGATCTTAGGGAAACTGGATAATCTGTAAAATAAGGATCATAATGTTTTTTTCTTGTAAAAGTAATTGAAATTAATTTAGGGAAAGTACAAAGTATGCATTATTAATATTTTATCTCTATTAAGAAAATAGTTTTTATTATTTTTTTAATTACTTATAAAGTGTTTTAAGGTTTCTTGTGTTTGGTGTGTCTTTTGTTTCAGTCGAAATAAGGTGGTTACTAAGGAAACAAAGACATTGGAAGACTTGAGTTGCTATTAGGTTTGGGAACAAATATGTTATTACAAAACCAAAAACCTCTGAGATATTGAATTATAAAGTAAAATAAGTTCCTTATTAATTAAAAAATCCTGAGTAAAAGCTGGTTTTGAACTATATGTGCAATAGGAACTACTCTGGCAGAAACAAATGAAAAAAAATGGAAGTTAATGGAGCTGTCATTTCAATATTGAATATTATCTAGAATATGCAATTTCCAAAATGTAATTCCCATCTCCTGCATGAAGAGTAACAACAAAGTGAAAGGTTTACCAAAACCAACTTGCTTTTCCTGTCACAATGTAACTGCATTTTGGAAAATAAAGCCACTCTTGACATAGTTGCACAAGCAATATATGGCATAGCTCTCCTGGCACCTTCTCAGCTATTTGCACAATTGCTTTCTTGGCCATCTCACAGGCTTGCGTAGTTATGCATGGGGCAAACAGGCTCACATGCAGAACTGAGCAGCCAAGGACCCTTGGTCTGGGAGAGCCTGATGTCCTGAGGGTTGACAAGTGTTGCAAGGATTTGCTTTCCAGACTTCTGGAAATACCGGAAAGAGTGGACCAGGCCAGTAGGAATTAGAGAAATGTCAGCTATCCTCTCCTGTACATAACTCACTTTTGACTGTTGACTCCACACTGTTCAAAATCAGGAAATAATTCAAAATTTAAATAGCCTCAAACTGGGCAAATCAGCTCAAAGTACAGCCATGGAGCTCAGTGAGTAGAATAAGAGGCCAAGCTAACCTGTAGGTTGGTTTTGCTGGAGTATTTGGCAACACACATCCATGTGCATGTGCACACATGTGCACGCACATGTTCACAGAGCCATACTTAATAGATGCTGCCCTTTAACAATAAAAAGCATCAACCACAGACCACTGCAATTTTGAAGGGACTTCGAATGATCTGTTTCAACCTTTCATGTAAACGGGAGCTTAGACGAAGTTATGTACACTATCTGTGCAATTGCATCCTGAAGACCTCCAGTGATGAGGACTCTCCTATGTCCCTGGGGAAGCTGTTGTAGTAAATGATAGTTCCCACTGTAAAAAATGTCTTTCTTACATTGAGGTGGAATGTCTCATGGGACAACTTGCATCTGTTGCTCCTTGTCTTCTCCATGTGGCTGCTTGTGAAGAGATGATGCCCTTGGTAGGTGCCCTCTAAGTACAGGAATACTGTGGTGAGGCCCCCTGAGCCTTCACTTCTTCAGGTAGAAGGGATCTAACTCTTCAGTCAATGAAAAGAAAAAGAGAAATGAAAGAGGTAAATATTCATGGGGTGTTTTAAAAACTGCTGTGTATGAAATCAGGACTCAATCAGCATAGTGTGACCTCAAAATGCCATTTTTGACCATGTAAAGAAACACCAGACAATACTCAGTGTTCTTTCTCTATACCACTTGCTGTGCTGGTTTAAAGGCAAACCAGCAGGGGAAATGAACTCACCACAAGAGAGATTATAAGTCAGAGCTAAAATTTAATGATAACATTACAATAAATACACTGCCACAAAAGGGAAATTGCTTTCAACTCACAAAAACCCAGCGGTATAACCCAGTGTCCTGGGGCACAAACCCAAGGGGGTTTGTTTGCCCTTGTTCTGAGACCCATGTGGTTCCCCCAAGTCCCAAGCAAAAGGAAGTGAAAAACCTGTTGGTGCAGGCAAGGGCTGTGGTCTGGTCAATAGCAGTAATCTCCTCCTATCAAGGTCCTGCTGTTCCTTTTTGCCCACCACTTGTGTACCCTCAGGGAGCACCCAGACCCTCCCCCTGGGCGGGGATTCACACAATGGGTGATTAACTCTGGGAGCCAGGGGGTATTGTTGAACTGTTGATGGCCCATAGCAGCTCTGCCCCCTCAGGCTGGGTGTGAAGGTGATAATGACTCCCTGGGCAGCTGCTGCTAATGGTCCATTGTCCTTGGGGAATGAATAGAGGGGGTAGAATACACAGCTTTGATCACTCTCCACACAGTGTTAACTGGTCCCTCCTGCTGAACTAGGACGCTTGCACATTGCATAACATTTTTTTCATATTACAGAGCATGTATGAGTACCTATGAAAGGCATGCTTGTTTGTGCCTGTTTTCTATGGTTGAAGAGAAGGTATTTCTTACAAAGTCCATAGGTCCAGCTCTCAGAGACCATGGATGTAGAAGATTCAGACCCAAAGTAATGCACTGGGTAAATCAAGTCTACAACTTCTCTCCAATGAAAACTTTGTCTGAGATCAAAATCAAACTGAATTAATTGAAGGCCCCAAGTTAAGACTTCAATGTGCTTTAAAGTTTTTTATCTTCCCAAAGTGCCATGGAAAACATATAATCAGCATTGTCTCATGTTTTCAGCATAAAAAGTTATCTAGCCTTGATAGTAGGGAAAACTTCAAAGGCTGTCATAAATCAAATTAATAATTTGTCTGGACAAGGTCCGTATAAAATGGTCCCATTATGTAAATGCGTCAAATGAAATGTTAAGATCTCCCTCTCTCTTTCTCTAGGAATAATTGGATTTGCACATCTATCTAAATTGCTAGTCTTTTCATCAAAATGTGAGGCCATTTATTTTTCATTACCTGAATACCCGTCTTGTTAAATAGCCACAGTAAAGGCAGCAAAGCTTAGGAGGGTTCAGGCAGGCTGATTCTACATTTAACTACTGTTAGCTCACCTGATGTGAAGATGATCAGCAGGCTGTGTAAGACTAGCTCAGTTTTGAATCCTTAGTTTAGACATCCTGGACTAGGTAAAATGAAAGAATATAAGATGCTTTGTAAATCATTCAAGGATCATATAATCACAGAATATGCATTGGAAGGGACCCATCAGGATTATAAAGTCCAGTGCCTAACCCTGTGCAGGACACCCCAAGAATCACACCATGTTCCTGTGAGCGTTGTCCAAACACTTCTCAAACTCTGTCAGGCTTGGTGCTGTGGCCACTTCCCTGGGGGGCCTGTGCCAGTGCCCAACCACCCTCTGGGTGAAAAACCTTTTCCTGATATCCAGCCTAAACCTGCCCTGATACAACTTCAGGCCATTCGCTCAGATCCTGTCACTGGTCACCACAGAAAAGAGATCAGTGCCTGTCCCTCTTCTTTGCCTCACAAGGAAGTTGTAACTTTAATGAGGTCTCCCCTCAGTCTCCTCTTCTCCAGGCTGAACAGCCCAAGTGATCACAGCTGCTCCTCATACAGCTTCCCCTCAAGGCCTTTCACCATCTTTGTTGCCCTCCTTTGGACACTCTCTAATGGCTTAATATCTTTCTTATATTGTGGCACTCAAACTGCACACGATATTGAAGGTGAGGACACACCAGTGCAGAGCAGAGCAGGACAATCCCCTCCCTCACCCAACTGGTGATGATTTGCCTGATGGCCCCCAGGAGAGGGTTGGCCCCTCCTGGCTGCCAGGGCACTGCTGATTCAGATAAAACTTGCTGTCAACCTGGACCCCCAGGTCCCTTTCCGCAGCGCTGCACTCCAGCCTCTTGTTCACTGGTCTGTGCACCCAACCAGGGATACATAAGCCTGTGCTTGGACAGTGAGTTTAATATCTTACAGGTGTACATATCTGGACTTCTATTTGCACTTATTTCCTAGAAGTGTCCTTTGATTTCATATGATGTGATCTGTCACCTTGCAAGCTACAGCAGAATTTTTATATTTTAATGTATATTTTAATGGTCTTGTTAGACCAGAGTTCCATGGTGGTACTAGGAACATTTTGTAATAATGCACTGACTCTTAACTGACAGAAGTCTTACTCCAGTTTTACCCTTCAAACTGTGTAATCAAAAATAAAAAAGTAGAAAATAATGTTTAGTATATAGTGTTGGGATCTCAACTATTGATGAAGTAGAAGAGGCTTGAGTTATGTTTATGGTTTGGCATGCTGCAAGTGATTTATTAGCATAGAAACATAGTAAAATAAACTAAAAAACTACTTCTAACCATGTTTTCTTGAGCTAAAGTTCACTACTTTGAAGTATCATTATGCAATTGTTCATACTAGCATGAAAAATTCATTCATTTATAATAATTGATTAGTTCATATTAGTAAAATAAAACACATTTTTGATCATCTGCAATGTTGAAGTACGTAAAATACTGAAGTCAGCCAAGGCTCCCACATGGGATATTTGGTTTTGGCTTTTTTTTTAATCATTGTGTATACATTGTCAAGGGCCATTAAAAAATAATGTGTCCTTGAATTACTGGCCTTTTAAATAATAGTTGGATCAACACTGAATATTGCATTTTAGTCTTTGTGAATGTGCACTCCAGTAGGGACTTCAAAATAGTGTCTTAGCAGGGGAAGGACAGAAGCTATTCCTTCGGGTGCTCCTCTGGCTGTAGCATCCATCTCTCATCCCCTGAGCATTTTCTTGAGCATCCAAGTTACTTTCAGACGTTCCTTCCAAAAATTCTTGGCACCATGCACTGACAGCAAAGCCAAAGCCAGAAACTGGGTTTAACTCAGGTTCACAAAATCTAGCAGGAATTGAGGGGCATGCTGTTCTCTGGCTGCACTTGGGCTTACTGATGGCATCTATATGGCTCCTAATATGCCACTAGGGTAACAGCTTGGAATATACTGTGTTTACAAATTCATCTGTTTCCTCCCTATAGCAGAACTACATGGAAAGTCACTCCCGTTTCTTGAATAGGAACTGCTGGTGTTCTGTGTTAGCCCATCTGCTGGATGCTGCACCAGTGGCAGGCAAAGCCAGCATGACTCCTGTGTGCCCCAGACCCTCTAGCCATGTCAGGAATTGGACTCACAGCTTCATTCTCTGGATGGACAGTTAGTATCTTCAGGAGGCAACATATAGAGGTCTTGCAAAGTGCTGTTTGCTATACTGAGAAACATAAATGCAGATGGGTGCAGCCTCCTCAAGTGTCAGCTTTATTACAGGGCAGCACAAAGAGCTGAACTGGGTTTGTGGCAGCTACACCAGTCTGCTACCTTATGCAGATCAAATAACCACATAACCTTCTCTACTCCTTACCTATCCAGTTGTCCTTTCTAACCTGCCAGTTTTGCATAATACTGAATTGTTTTTACATATATCTACTTAGATAAGATGGAATTTTTCAACCACAAAATGCAGTAACATGTATTGACTGATTAAAACCAGATTTTTTGCAATAATAAAACCTCTTAAATAAATACAAGCTTTCAGAAATGTTTAGGCAGACATCTGTAGAAACCAGGACTTTAATAACACTGCATAAATTGTGGTTCTTTAGATAATATTTTTGCTTTCTTTTCATATAGATGTCTGTCATTAGCTTTGTGAAAAACTTGGAATTTCAGTTTTTGGAATGAATGCATCTCAGATCTTGCTTGTGCAAGATTTCATTATGCATGTGATGGGCAGGAGCTCATGTTGAATTCCTGGTTTTAAGTACATTCTATGTCCTGGGAGGTTGGAAGTAGATGTAGGATGCTGCAGGACAGCTGTGCAACAGTTCAAGTTCTCCTTAACCCCCTTCATTGCACTGGATTAGCCCATGGGGAAAAGTATGAGCTTGTAAACTCTTTAGCTCTCCACAGTAAGTCTTTAATGACATGCTTTAAATGCAGGGTGTCTGATATTTGTAGTGCTTTTTTAACACTTCAGCTTCCAGTTTGACTCCTGCATTGAAGAAAAAAAAAAAACAAGACCAAACAGAAAAACAAAACAAAATCACAGCAAAACCCCAAACATATATTGTGGCCTCAAATATTTCTACACTTTATTAACTCATATATCAGTGCAAGCTGCATTTTGGTTTAAATTTTGTCTGATACTAAACCTATTCTTTCTTGATCCTTGATCCCTGATTATTATTCTTGTCCTTCTTTGATTAATGACTCATTAAAAATAGGAATGAAACAATCACCCATACCCCAGTATCTTGGGTTGGGATGCAAAATGCCAACTGCCCAATAGAGAGTCAAAGCCTCTCTTTCCCCCCAGCGAGAAAAGGGAGAAAGGAAAAGAAAACTAGAAACTCAAACCAGTTTGTATGTATGTATGGGTCAGACTTCGCAAACAAAGACTTGGGAAGGGCTCTCCCCATGTGGGTGTGCCCTTCCAGCCTGCACAGTGGATTTTTTAGGTGAGGCACAGCGTGCGCAGAACTGGCCCCACCGTTTAAGTCCTGAGGTTCATCTGCCACGACCGAGCGAGCTTGGACAGTGACAGGGAAGTCCTCGGGACTGTCACAGCACCCGGTACTAACCGGGGCTGACCGTGCTGAGCATCCAAGATCTGAAGGGATGGGATGGCAGGGAGGCATTGAACTGCCAGGGGACGGGCCCCACTGAGACTCAAACTCACGACCTTGGGATTCAGAGTCCAGAGTGCTCTCCTTTACACCACTGGACCGCCAACCAGTTTGTACTTAAAGTAACTATATATATTTATACAGAAAAGAGAAAATTGAAAGAAACCTACAATATAATACACACACAAGTTAGAAATAAAAAGAAATAACTCCCCACTCTCCATTGAACACAAATCTCACCATTCTAACTACAAATCACTCTGGAGAACTCAATTCTCCAGAGACAGACCCAAGCAGAGAGAAAGACTAAGAACAAACATTTTACTTCCCTAAGATAACATGGTAGTAAGCCAGTGCTGGGACTGGGCCTCCAGCCCCTCCTGGGATGGCACAGTGTGTCCTTCTGGGACCACAGCCATGAAGGAACGGACCAAGCCACTCCCACACCAGCTCCTACACTTAGAGATTATTTTGGAATATGGTATGGAATACTATTGGCCATAGCAGTCAGCTGTCAGCTGGCCCAGCCCAAGTAAGCCGATAATCTCAGGCCTAGTCTGAAATCCAAAGCCTAAATTTAGGCCCAAACATAGCCAAACCCATAACACCCAGTCAACTTAACCTTTGGTTATCTTCTAAAACCTTAAATGAAATGGGAACCAAAAAAAAAAAAGAAAACTTGTCCTATATAGTAATTTTTGCCACTTTCTAAACAGGAAGAAATTTCTTATAACATCTGAATGTTTCAGAAAACAAATTGCCTTTTCTGTTTAAAAGAAAATGTTATTTTCATTTCATTTTTTTATGTCCTTCCATTTCAATAATGAAAACAAATAAGCAGTGCAAGTTTCATTGGCCTGTGGTTTTGATAATCATGGTCCCTGTTATGGGCAGAATAGTTTTTAAGAGTATATGTTGTTTCTTTCCCAAGCTTAATAGTACACATCAATGGAAAACTTTTGCTGTAGTGTACTATATGTATATCTCTTGTCCTGTTCTTTTTCCTCAAATGCCTGTTATGAAATTTCTCTTGTGCTCCAAGGAAGAGAGAAGAATAGTGAAGGAAAACTAGAGAGTAACTCACAAGACTGATGAATGTAGTTAAATCAAAGGGCAGAGCTGTGGCTGCAAGTAGCGACCACCCTTGGTATATTTGAGGGCATGGCTTTCCAGAGAGCACAGTTGGAGGTTTTCCTTAGAATATTGCCTTCTCAGATTTTATGTGGTCAAGAATTTGAAATGCTTGGATTTCCTTTAGTTTCCACAATGTCCCATATTAAATAGGGGTTAATAGAAAAATAAACTACATTCCTATGAAATATGAAAATAGACACAATTTAGTTAACATCATTGAAGTCACAGTGGCCTCAAATGCAGGTATTTTCATTGCACTTTTAATAAAAATAATCCTGGACAATTAATTAACAGTGCAGTGTCTCATGGGTCTTTCCTTGTGATATACTATAATCACTTGAGGTAAAAATCTTAGTTCCCAGGAGTATAACATCGTAGCTGTTATTTCTTTACACATATAAATGTGGAGTGCAGTTGTCAAGCTCTGCACATTTGAGACTTAAGGTCAATCATTCCTATTAACCACGAATGTTACCATTCCCTGGCTGGAGAAATACAGGTATTTCGATCACATGTATCCTACAGAGGAGTAGTCATCTGTTTCAGGACACGTATATAGAATAAAAATTAGCTTAAGTTTTTCCATGTGCACCTGGGCATGTCCATTTAAATAAAGAACAGCAAAGGAAACATTAAACTCGCATACATCCAAAGCCTGACTCAAAACCGTCTTTGATATTCTGGCAGTTATTCTGGATTTGATTGGCAACTTTTTTAATAGGTTAGACACAAGTCCTGGAGGCAACAGGACTAGTTCATGGGGTATGTCACCATGTAGAGGTGGAAATGAAACTGGAGCACATGCAAGCACAATGCCTTCAAAGTAGGAGCACAGCCAGTCTCAGTGAAGATATGGTTGCATGGATTGCGTTGCTGACAGGGAGTGTATTTATGATCTCTAACCAGCCTGCATGTACTAAAGACTGATCTGCCATGTCAACACCACTCTGGTTACCTTGAGTAGGTTAGGATGTGATCACACTTCTGCTTTATGTGTTTTATTTCTCATCTCTGTTTTGCTGCAGTGTAACCGTGTAGCTTTTGTTTATAGATTTTAACCAACCCAACTGGAAAATATATAAGCACCATTTAAATTTAACCCTTTGTGAAGAGGCATGGGGAGTGTGACTGTGGTTCCCAAGAAACCTATATTATTACTAACCTTAATTTTCAATATGCAAAGTTGTTTTGTTCTTTAAACCAGGAGTTAGTCACAAAATATGCCTTACTCTGGTCAGTTTTACACCAGATCAAGGGAAATGCTAAGTGCTGTCAATGTTTGCTGCTGAAAGGCTTTGATCATGGTGGATTGGATGTAAATGGTGATCAAGGCTGTTGGTTAATATACTATCCCACAGTATATGAGTCTTAACATGTATTGCAGTTCCAGTGGACCAGTCCTCAAATCTTTACAGTAAGCAGTAAGTGAAAAATTCAAATGAGTACTTATATTTACCAATGACAGGAAAAATAATATTTTAATGAGAAAAATACAGTTGCTTTAATTCAAATGGAATTTCAGATCTCATTGTAGCTGATAGCTATATGTTTTATTTTGTGGCCTTTTGAATAGACAGTTTTATGGAGCAGAAAAATATCTCTAAGAAGACGGTCTTGGGGATGTTATTGTTTCATCTGCTGTGACGTAAGGCAGGAGCACACAACTCAGCATTTTCCTTCTTCAGAAGCTTACAATAATTTATTTTGACAGTATTGCCAGCCCATATAGTAGCTTAGAACTATCTGTTTCTACCTTCCTATTTTAGACAAGCGATCCTTAGCGTGAGACTGTTAATTTGGCAAAGGGCATGGGTTCACATTTGGTTTTCATAGACTGATAGATTTAAAGGCCAAAAGAGACCATTATGATCATCTAGTCTGACCTCCCACTTCAATCAGGGCACAAGCCTCATGCAATCATTAGTGCAACATGATCATGACTTCAGTGTGAGCTAGACAACAGCTTAAAAAATGTGATCAGTCCTCAGTTGCCTTCCTCTAATTTTTAGCATTATTTTTTCCAACTTAAATTCCAGTCCCTTGATCATATCATTTTATAGGCATGCAGAGTCAAAATGAAACACCATCCTTAACTGTCTTTTTCAATTACATGTCTGTGATTTCATCTACTTGGGTTTATCCCAAGATTATAATATTTATGTTGCATAGTTGTCAGACCATGCTAAATGGACAATAAGAATTCTTTTCACTTTACACTGGATGTTGTAAAAACAGTTCCAAAGCACACATGGAATATCAAGATCTTGGGCTAGGTCTGCACTGGTAAGTCAGGAAGCATTCAGCCTTGCTTTTGCTTTTTGACAGCAGTTTGCCTCTGCTCAGTTAATATGCGTGAAGCCTGTCCACGGAGCAAATGCACAGCAGCAGCTATTGTGCTCTTTAGAAAAAGCAACCCCAGTGTTTCTAAGATCAGTTTTTAGTAGATAACAATGAAAATTAGCAACTGACAAAAAAAAAGATAAAGAAAGGCATGTGCAAATGTTTAAGAAATTATGATTTACCTAGAGCATTTCCAAAAATACAATTGTAATTTGGGTCACCTAACAGAATAGCAGTAGAAGATTAAGTGGAAAGAGGGAAGCTATTTTTAATAAGGTTAATCTGCTACTCATTTTCACATCTACTCATCATAATATGAGAGCATGCTTTCTTCAGACTTAAATTCTGGCTACATTCACTCTCTCGGGAATTCTGGTCTACAGCAACTGGGTCAATTTTCCAAGATGGCCAGAGCTCCAAATCTGGCATTGTAGTTTTACGCAACTGAGGAAGTTCCAGGTGTGGATGTGAAATGAGGTTGTGGCTCTAGAAAGTGTGTGAGCAAACTTCTGCTTCTGAAATTTAAATATCCAGTCTTTTTCTGGGTTCCTCTGTATGGAGTAATGAAAAAGGACAGAGTTCAAATTCTGCTTCTGGCACCTACTATCATGTGATAGCCAAAGTGGTCTGTATTGGAATAGAATAGGGGAGAGTACTAGAGGAAGATACCGCCAAGACAAAATCTGGGTAAACATACTGCAAGAATTGATCACTTTTTATGACCTTTAAAATTTTCAAGTCAGGCCACTTTTAAGAGCTGCCATTGTATAGTGGCCTAGTGAAACTGGAAAGATTGACATTAATTCAGAAAGCAGCCACCAGGTTCTTGTTATATTGTAAAGCATTAATATAAACTGATGTTCTTCAACAGAAGTTTAATTTTGATCATTCTTGACTTAAATAAACCAAATCCCTTGCATACCAAACTGCATGGGAACAAAATTTCAGGATTTCCAGTTTGAAAATGACCCTGTCCAGGGAACTAGAGCATGAGAATGCATTAACTCCAGTTTTTCTAAGGCAACTGACTTGTTTAATAGTTATCCTCCATTTTCATGGTCAGGAAATGCAGAGGATCTCAAGAGACCTGTGTGAAGCCATAATAATATATATGGATTTACATTTATACTCATTGGATAGGAAACTTATTCTAAGATTTTGTTCTTTAACCAGGGTATATGTCCAGGAAATAGATTATTATATCCAGGATTTGCAAATATCCTGAATATAAGAATCTATATCTCTGGATCAATAAATTTCCGTTTCTGAGAAAAATACTGACTCTTCCTGTATTAATGGCCTTCGTTGAAGAGCAGGAACTTTCAGTTTTTTCAAATCACTGCAGTGTTCCATAACAGTTTTGAATAAACTTTTTCTTCTTAGTATGTATAGATCCAGAGTGTTAGTATTCATTATGTCCAATAATAGATTTTAAATAGGGTAACTCCAATCAAGAGTACACATTTTGCATTTAAGGATTGGAATATAAAATATTAGAGCATGTATAAGATTAACATAAGAAAAAGAAGTTATATAAATAAAATTTCAAGAGTATTTGCACATTTGGAACATCTTAAGGAACTACTTTTTAAAGACAAAAGTTACCTGATACTGTAACTATATACACAGTATTTTGACTTTGCATGTGAGTCTCAGCCCTACAAAGGGACATCTGACAGCGCAGCAAACGTGCCTTTACAATTAAGATTGTTCACAGTACAGCTTGTGGAAATATAACACACTGCTCAGACAGTTCAGTAAGTGTGCCCATTCTTGTTACTCTTTGGTTTAATGAGCTATAAAAATAAATGTAGTGTAGAAGGTATTTTTACAGCCAGAGATTTTGATACACAATATGCATGGCTGAGCTGGGAGGAGAATGATGAAATTATGTATTTCAAACACCATCACGCTTCTCAGGAGGGTCATATATGTAAAGCCATCAAAATTGTGTTCTTTCCTTAATGGAACAGAACTGACAGCTTCTCTGGTGCTTGCAGCATCAGCCCTGGTAAATGCCAAACTATGGATGATTCAGCAATGAAATACTGCCATCTTCATTTGCTTGAAGCCACACGCAAGAAGGAGTAGGGAGACTGCACCGCTGCAGAAAGGGAGGACAGGGAACAAAGTGTTTTAAAGCATCATAAAATATTCAGGGAGTAACAGCACCAGGAAACACACACAGACACACTAAACACGTGAGAGTTGTGGGGAGGATGGCAAAAGTCAGGTGAGTTGATGGTAGCTGCAGGGGCTGAAGTTATAGGCTAGATACATTGGAAGGAAAGTAGTAGTGTGAATAAAAGATGAGGGGGGTTGAAATTAATGAAGGCTCTGCAGAGACACTACAGCCCTTGTCAGGAGTAAAGCAAAGGGCCCACTTCTGGTATTCGTGTTCAGTTCTTCCTGGATGCCAGGGACTGCTTGGAGGACAAAGTACAATTAAAAGTCAGGGACTGTCAGCCTGTCAGGAATACTAAGCAAGTGACTAATCTCACATATTTATACAGGTGAAGAACTATAAGAAACAGTTTTCCCGAAGTCCCCAAGTATTTAAAAATTAAATATATGCCCCTGAAGATATTGACATAAATGAATGTTTACAGTCAGGACTCTTTTTAATGGCATGTTTTTTTAATATACTTAAACTATATTTACAGGATCTTTTAATTTCTGTGGAAACTTGGCAGTTTATGCAAAAAACGGACCTTTCCATCCCCATGTGCTTCCAAAAGATGAAATTTCATGCAAAACAGCAGTAACATCAGGATGTGTAGTAAAAAGCAGAGTTTGTAGCTTCAAGTTCCAAGTGCACAGCAAAGTCCTGGTCCCAAGGCAGCCAGAACAGGGAGTGCATCACATCCATCACAGACAGGCTCCTCATGTGCTTGGGTTTTCTTCCTATGGATACAGAGGGGTGAAGGGAGGCTGAAACATTTGTTGCTAGATCTCGGTTTCCCATGCAATTGCACAGAGCCAGGATGCAGCTTCATATCTGTTAGCTGGAAAGCTCTTTGTTCTCCCACCATTGAAGATATTTATGGTAGCCATAATCAATTGATAAACTCAAAGGCCACAAGTTCTCTCTTAAGAACAGTTAGCGAAGGCACAATCTGTGAGTAGATACTTCATTCTTCTGTGTATAAAGGAAGTTTTCCTTTAGATTTTTTTATTAAAGAATATAGCTCTGCTGAAGTAGGGGATTAAATCAATTATATCAACCCCCCATAGCACTGTGAATCCCAAGAAGAAAGAGGTGACCTATCTACTGGTCCTTACAAGTGCAGCTCCAAAGGGTCATATGCTCAGAGACCTCAGTTAGCAGCAGGCTTTTAAATTTAGATGTTAGACTGAGCACAGGAAATAAGGAGTCAAAAATGTTCTCAGTCAAAATAAACCACTTGTTTTGAGGAAATGTGTTTAGCTTTCATGGTCTTCTCATTACTTGCTTTTTTTTTCATCCTGACTAAAACTAATTGCTTAATCCAGTTTTCAGTAGGTCCTTAGAAACCCTGTTTTCTAGAACTCACTCTTATCTTGAACTTTTCTGCTTTCTTGTCTTGCATAGACAAATCATCTAATGTAATCAAACATGTAATGGCACATACCAAAATGAAAGTCTCATGTTCATACCTGTGTAATTAGATTTTTCAAATATTCACCTAAACATTAAATTCTCTGAAATGCTAATGCGCTTTTTTCTTTCTTTTTGACAGCAAAATTTGGAGAGTAACCTCACCAACCTTATTAAGAGAAATACTGAACTGGAAACTCTTCTGGCAAAACTCATTCAGACCTGTCAACATGTAGAAGTGAGTACTGACCTCCAGTTGAAATAGTTATAAGCCTAATTACATTCATTCCCAGCATTCAGGAACAAAATTTTAAATGAAAACAAACAAGCAAACAAGTCACAAAACCAAAACCAAGCAAGTATAGAACGGAATTAAAATAGCGGCAAACTGACTTGAAGCTTTTTCACTGATAAATGGTATTATCAATACAGGTGACCTCTTTTACATTCCTTCCAATACTGTTTTAATTACATTATGTTAATATTGGCCTCCACCACTTGACTTATTATCTGTAACATGTTTGTCTGTTTGGGTCCTCTGTTAGATAGAGTAATATTTACATGTGGAAAATTAAGGCAAAGAAATAGAAATAGGATCCACAGCTACATTTAGATTTCTGTTGACCACTCTGCTTTGTTTTGTGGGTTTTTTATTAATCAGAATTCACTATCTAAATACATACATGAACTCACAAGTCATACATGAAATCATTTATCTTGCAAAGAAGACAGATGCTTACAGGCCTTTGAGTTTCTTCACTTATATATTCCACTCTATCACAGAAAATCTTCAGCATGGAGAGATCTGAACCCCTATGTCCCCAAAATCTGGGATTTTCTAGGTGTCCCTATGGGAGCTGCTGCTGTACATGCAAATTTTAAAAAATCTTATACTAATTCAGCCATGGGAGTGGACACAGGAAGAGAAGAGAGTACAAAACAGATTTTTGTTTAGTAAACCATTCCTTTTCATGTTTTGCTATGGAATTTCTCCATAAAGCTTCTGATTTTCTGTCTTTTTTTTCAGACTAAAATTCAGTGACCTAACTAAGCCCAAAAGCAGCTTTGCTTTTAAATAGATTCAAAATCACATCTTGAAAATTTGGAGTTTGCTTAAGTACCTTAAGTCATAGAATTGTTAAGGATGGAAAATACCTCTTAAGATCACTGAGTTAACCCAGCACCGCTATATTCACTACTAAAGCACATCCCCAAGTGCCACTTAATGGCACATGCTGTGAGAAAAATGGATAGAAAAAGCTCTTCCAGAAAAACCAAAGCAAACAAAAGCAAAACAAAAAAAACCACCAAACCAGACAAACAAACAAACCCAACCAACCAAATATTCTTCCAAAGAGATCGCCATCAATTTTTGTATCTGCTCCACTTCTGTGGAGCCTCACTAATTTTATGGAGCTCAAAAAACCCATTAAAGACTATCCATAGTATCAGACATGAGGTGAATGGTTTCCTTTCTTTGTGTAGGCACCAATAACACCAGGCAGAACAACTGCAATGCCTGTAGTAGGTAATGAGAGACAGAGACAACACACATTTTCTTTGTCTGAGACTCGGAGCAAACCCCATGAAGCAGATGGGCCAGGACAGCATAAGGCCTCTTCTTCAGTGGTGGCCTATGTCCAAGATATGCTAGATTTGCAAAATTTAAAATTGCTCCTCCATCTTCTCTGAAGTTCTGCAATATATTACCAACTTAAAGGTTTAGTATTACAAAGAATCCAACTTGTTCAACTGGTAACAGATGTGCTACTGTCCCTGGAGTCCTGTTTTAGAAAATTTCTCTGTAGACGTAAAGCAATAGCAGCAAAGTTGCTAATGAATTCCTACCATGTTTTACTCATCAAATTTGTCTAATTAGCATTTAAATTAGCTAAATATTAAGAAATGAGCTTCAGTCAAAACCCTGGACCTTGGCCATGCTGGAAATCTGGCAAGTGGGTATGTTGGAGTAAACGTTAAAGATATCTCTGTTCCTCAGAGCTTTGTGAAAACTTCAGATATGGTGTGCATATCTCCAGCATCAGAGAAGCTGTGGCTTAGATAGACTTAAAAAGTCAGTACACTCTTTCTTTTTGCTTCTTCATGACAGAAGTTCATCCCAAACCAAGAATACAAATGAAGTAAACAATATATTGGCAGAAACATTAATGTTGCAAATTTAAAATTACAAAATATTAGGAAAGGAAAAGTTTCCAATGACTGTATTAGTGTTGCTGTATGAACGCACTCAAAGACTGAAGCTGAGTGGGCATTTAATTTTATATGGAATGTTTTCTTTTTCGTTTTTTGATAGAATATATTACAGCTAATGATATAAAATAGATTTTGCAACATTTTTAAACATGTGAAAACATACATAGTACAGTTTAAAACTACTGTTACATACTTTGATTTTCCTACCTAATTTGAAAAAAAATTAATGTTGATTTAGATTTTGGGCTGGTTAAAGAAAAGAAAAGAAAAGAAAAGAAAAGAAAAGAAAAGAAAAGAAAAGAAAAGAAAAGAAAAGAAAAGAAAAGCTTTCATTTTCACATATAGTTTGAATTTTGAAAAACAAGAAAGGAAATGAAATTATTAGTCCTGGTGTTAAAGTTACCAAGATTTTATTAAAGGATATATAAACTTGAAACAAGTTATGCTATTAAACATTTATTTGTAGCTATCAACAGTAACATTTCTTAAGCCTTGTCTTGTTATAAGCCAAAAACTTCAATATTACATGAAAAATGAATAAGGAATGTCTTATTTGGCTTTTGATATGGAGCAGAAGCTGATGTTTCCAAAAATGAACAACAAACAAGCTCTGTGTGTTTTGAATAAATTATTCCTTGCCAGCCAAACCAAATGTTGTCACAGAGCCACTGTTTCTCATCAACAATGTGAGCTGTCAGTGGCTTCCCAGCAACCAGCTCCACGGCAGATTAGTGATCCCCATACATCCTTCCCAGCTGTAACTTCATCCATAGCAAAGGCCAAATCCCAATCTCTCCATGTTTTAAAACTAATACCTATCCCTTTATGGAGTTCTTTTCACTTTTTTATCACACAGGCAGGCAAGGACTGATCAGTGATGGGGGTTATCTGGAAGCTGAATGCCATCCAGCCACTGGGGAGGGTGGATCTGGGGCATCCTCTCATCATAGCATCAGAGGCATGAACCTGGCCTATTTTTAGATGGAGTTTATCAGTTTATGACAGGATTTATCCTGATCTTGGGAGACTCAAGAAGTCTGCTTCCAGTCTTCCATTCCTGTGGGTGGTTCTGGTCATAACAGCAAGAAAACTTTCGTGAATAAATCAAGCCAAACTTGTATTCTTTAGTGCTTTAAGTACAGAGAGATAATATTAAACATTTTATAGTAATAATAGCAATTTAGATGCCTAAATGTCTGATTTCATGCTTAACATGAATGCATAGTCTGTGGTAATAGTTTATGGTAACAATTTTTAAAATCCCATTTTCTCAAAGGGAACCACACCCTGGAACGTGAATCCTTGAGACTACAATGGTCCTTTCTGTCCCAAATCTTTATGTTTCTTTAGGAATTCTCTGAAACACTGGGTTTAATCATCTTTCACATATATCCCTAACATGTTTTTTGTTTTACACTAATTTTTCTGTCTTTCCACTTTCCCTTCCTCTGTAATCGTGTCTGACATTTCTTGGTTTTGCGGAAACCTCAAAGGCTGTTAATCAGGAAAGTTTTGTTTTCCTTTCTTGGAGACAATGGCAGGTCTACACTCTCCTGCTTTTGGCCAGGCTGCTTTCTGCAGAGTACCCCCTCACTCAGGGCAGTGCATTGGGCTGGCTCTGGTGAGGCAGCTCTGCTCCCCACTCTGAGCAGGGAAGGAGTTGTGGCTGCCTCCACAAAGGCAGCGTAAAATGATAAACTGGTCATAGGATAACTTATAGCTCTCTTCATAAACTGAGAAAAGGGAATAGAAATGGTTGCTACTTCAATACATATTTATTTGTATTCTTAGTTTGCAGCATTCACACACACTATCTGTAGAAAAATTTTTAAGAGAGTTGAAAACTACCTTGGATAATTTTACCTTTAATTTTTCTGCAGGAGCTTTAGATAAGTCTTCCAAAAACACTGTTGTAAAATTGGGGTTGATGGGTTTAGGATATGGCAATATAGGTTAGTCCCTGGGTGGTAACATCCCTGTGGCCACACCCACCCACTGCCAGTTTTCCCTTCCTGTGGCTGTGTGCTGGAGGGGCCCCAGTGATGCCTTTAACCAACTTGCCCTCCCTGTAAGTGGTGCAGCACTGCCACCCTCCCTGCATGCCTGCCACGTACAAGGTGATGGGGGCCACATCCTGCTCTGAAGGCCAGTGCCTCCTTGCAGCTCCAGATTTAGCCACTTGAATCAGGGAAGGATATAATGCTGTAAGTGCTTAGGTTCTCACCTTGATTTTAGTGTCACGGGTTTCTCTGGCTGACACAGTGCTATGTCAGAGCAAATTTGCTTCTATGTCATAATTTCCATTCTATGAATGTGTGAGGTTTTTGCAGAGGTCTTTAAGATCATGACATTCAATGACATAAACCAAAAATTTGAACATCAGCTTCTTATTGCAGTCACTTTTTTCCTAAGCAATTTGAGGCTGTTTCTGAGGGTTTTTCTCATCTCTACTAGGAAATATACAATTAAATCTCTGTTATACAGTCAATACCATGAAGCTTCTCATCTGTTAAGCAGAAACATAATCTGAACTCAGCTGGAGGAAAAATTGGAGCAATTATCTAGGGAGGAGGGGGAAGGAAATAGGTTTTGCTCATAGACAACTTTATAACATCTGTATCTCAGTCTTTCTGTTTGTTTTGTTTTGTTTTCAATTCACCAAACGTCATAGGAAGCAAATTCTGGACACTACTGCAAAATAATTTTTGGTTTTATAAAGAACAGAAAGTATTTTCTCCTGTGTAACCCTCAAGCTGCTGTATCCTTTCCTTTCTGTATAAAGTGTAAATGCTCAGTTTCTAACTCACTTCTAAAGATCTGCTGCAGGCTAGATCTCAGCATAAAATGCCCAGCCAAAAATTGGTTTTGCATGTGTCAAAGGATGCTTTTTTATAGCCATGTTATATAATAACCAGCATAAGAAGTAGTAAATTGAAAGACCTTTTATTTCACTGGCACAGATACTCAACACTCACACATATCAGATATATTTTAGTTTAATCTATCAACAGTAGTGCAAAAATGATGAAGATAAGATGGCAGTTACCTGAAAATTTCTGCTGTTGCCATTTTATGTATGGCTGATCAAACAGAGATGAGCCAAATGATAAAATTATAAATAATGGAAATTCAAGTTTCTGGTAAGACTGCAGCTACAAGGCAACTCCTTCAAATTTCACAACAAAATGTCTCCATCCGTTTGTGCATGAGATACATGTAGCATTCCTGTTACTTGAGCCACAGCAAAATCAAAACTCAGCTGTCAACATGATTCCCTAAGGACACTTGAAAAATAAAGAGGTTTTCTGACAATAAAAAACAGTGAGTCCTCTGTTTTCACAAATTTTCTCGGTACTCACTCATTGAGATATAAGATTATTTTAGTCAAAGCTTAAGTAAACGGAGAAGCTTTCAATAGGCAAATTTAGTTGGAAAACTGATATGTAAACTTTGGTGACTGAACTGCAGCAAATGGCCTTCAGAGTCATACAAGGCTGACCACTAGTGGATTGGAATAAAGAATCTACTTTGCTGGGAATTTTTTTTTAGGAAAGGGCCAATGGGTTAGATAAGTGCTTACCATCACTGTGACATTCATGTGATAATTTGGAAAGTAGCTCCACTGAAATTTGCTTTTTGCCTCTGCCCCAATATCTTCCATTTTTGTGAGGATGTTTGCTGAGCTGCTCCATTTATTTGCTATATTTGAGTGCTAGAATTAAATGGCATATTTTGATTTCTGAAATAGAAGTAAAAATGTGACTTAAAGGAAATGGGGAATTCTCACTCTTAAGAAGAGACTAATTAGCAAACTTCATGAGGTACATAAAACCCTAAGCAGGATTTTACAGCATTTTTTTGCAATGAGAGAAGGTACAAGAAATACTTTCTGTATTAACATTACTTTGATGAAATAGATGGCATGATCTGCTTTTGAGTTCTTATTACTTTCATTCTGTATTTAATTCCACTCTCATAAAAGTTGATTTCATTCAATGGAAATCTTAGGTAAGCTTTAGTCAGAGTCTTAAATTTGTATAACATTAGAAAAGAGAATCATCAGAAATAAAAACTGACAAAACATGTTGCATGGCATATGGTGAGACGGAATATCCACTCAAGGATGTCTTAAATTGCATGCCTAGTTAGCCTTAGCCTAGTAGTCAAATACCATTTCCCTAAAGAATTAATAAATTGATTCCACAAATTGCTAATTAAAAGTATAATGGGTCCTATACATTCACAGAACTGCAGCACTTATGCATACTTTTTATGTACAGATTAGGCACGTGCTGGAATATGTTATTCCACCTAAAACCATTTTATACCTTCTGTAAATTGGAGTCATAATTATAGTAAGAGTTCACACAGATTATATCTAAACTAATAGCAGTGCTTGCCACT
The DNA here is from genome assembly GCF_047495875.1 of Pithys albifrons albifrons. Lineage (NCBI taxonomy): Eukaryota > Metazoa > Chordata > Aves > Passeriformes > Thamnophilidae > Pithys > Pithys albifrons. Next base: position 12,316,368 of record NC_092458.1, read on the forward strand.
GCCTGTTAAGGTGGCTAGTTCCCTTTCACTCCATCTCTCCGTTTGCTTTGCATCCACACACATGTATGAATTTGGGGCTTTGTCAGACTGATATTCTTGCAAAACTTTGTCCTTAGACTAGTAAGTGGGGCTTAGTTCACTCAACCCCTGGTTAACTAATGCAACAAATAATATTTTGTGCCTGTCATCAGAGACTATAACTTCTCAGTCAAAACGTTGTCAATTTATAGAACTTTCTACCTCTGAGATGTTTATCTTTGTTCTACCTAACATAAATAGCTAAACAGCAATATAGCAGCAAGGAGCCCAAAGGCATCGGCTCTCTTCTGACTATGTTAAATACTAGGCTAAAGACCTTGGGTCCTAGATGAGAGTTTTAAGTGCTGAACTATTGGTTACAAGAGCAATGGTTTCATCTTCATTCAAGTATGGGCAGTCCTTTGTACTTCAGTAATTATTTTATAGTTTTTGTTTTTCTACCCTAAATGAAATACACCAAGTACAATATTTTGTTCAATGTGGAACAAAGGCTTAATTTTGGCAGGAAAAACAAAGTAAAACCAATAAATAAGTAAATATTGGTCAACAAAAAAGTACTTTCATTGTTTACATTCAAAGAAAGGACCAACATAAAGGACAAAATTAATGAGTGATAATAAATTAATAATAATATGACCTTTTAACTGCATTTTAAAACCCCACATCCCTTGTAGGGCTTAGTTTCACAAACAACATAATCTGGTCTTTATCCTCATTGCTGCCAAAAGTCTCCCCACCTTTGCTTCTGTCCTGCCCATTGTGTTTCTCTACCTGCTTCCCACATGTCTGTGGAACATGCACATGAGATGGGTGAGCTCAGCCCAGCCATTGCCCCACATGGCTGCACCGACTTCTGCAAAAGGAAATAAGATGGGGAAGACCTTTTCCAGTTGTGAAATCATAGTTTCTCAATAAATGCCTTTCTCCAGTGTGCTTTCCTAACATGAGAAATGTCAGCTATATTTCTAACATGATGCTGCATTTGAATTTTGTAAAAGCAGTATTTGTTTCATTGAAGCAAGCCTGGTCAGTGGGCTTTATTGATGTCAACATAATCATCTGTGGAGTAGCTCTTTATGAGAACATTCCAGATCATCTAGGTTTTTTTATGTTTTTAATGGGATTCTTATTTTATTTTAAAAATTGTGGTTGATATTTGGGGTTTTTTTCCATGAACGTTCTAGTTTGGTTTGGTTTTGTGATTAGATTGGAAATGTCACTAGAGGACTGCTGGGTGCCTTGCTGGTTAGATTCTCAACAATGTACTTCAAAGCACAGTGGGACAAAGACCTTTAAAATAATATTTTAGTAAGTAATACGATATTTCAATCTTCTAAACAAGGTTTGCTTTTAGTCAAGATTGGGGCAGATAGTCTTATCTGCCTGATCCAAAGTGTTTAAGCTATCCTGGTCTAACTGGTTCTTCATTCACAAAATTCCTAGGTAGCCAGAGTAAGTTGGAATATTTTTGCCCTGACCTTTATTTAACCTACTCTGAAACTACCTCTAAACACAGGTCTCCTGCTTAGAGATAGATGTGGAATGCAAACAAAAACAAAGCCTCTGGCACACTTGAAATGGAAGATGACCATTTCTTTTTCTTTTGCACCCTTAGGATTTGTAGAAGTTCGATTAAGGTGGCAAGCTGATTAATATCACATTATTTCCAAAGGCACAGTTTGTCGTAATAGATAAAATCAGATTTACGCTTAGACTAGAAAAAGGCTAGAAAAGTTGTAATCCAGGAGTTGCTTTTGCTGTACAGAAGACTAAAGTGAACAACCCATAATATCAAACAGGGATTTGAAAAAAAGGAAGTTTGACTACAGGACTCTCATTTAGCCCAGCCATACATAAATAGAAAGGGAAGAAACTTTCCCACAAATGTGCATTAATCATTATCCTTTGTATTTCCATTAAATATATGAAACAAGAATGATGTTAAAATATTACTTCAGTGTATTGTGGCTCGCTGAAGAAAAAGTATTCATTTTACAACATGGAGTTAAATAAACAGTCCTCTCTCTTTAGAGGAGTATGATCCTTTAGTTCGTAGAGGTACTCTAATCCCCAAAAATGTGTTCCACATCTACATGACAATGAAGAAAGTTTTCATAGAGTAAACAAGTACCAGCCAATAAATGTAGTCACTTTAGATTTTTTGATCTTTATTTATGTGTAAGAAGGAATTCAGACTCAAATCTAGAGTGAAGTATGTGGCAATAATGTAACAGTTGAGTGGAATCATTCAATTTGCTTTTCTAATGTTTTTATTTTCTTGTGAGTATGCAGTCATCCTATAGCCACCAACTCAAATGCATAAAGAAAAATTCATAGATCTTCTTTAACTGTATAGCCACCACTGCAAACAAGTCTATTTTTTTTGAGGAATTGGGACCCTTTTTAAATCATGAAACTGAAACTCAAATGCATAGCTCAATTTCCAAAGATGAGAATCTGTCTACAAACCTACTTTCTTCCATTTTGCATAATCAATGGAGGACAAGTAAATAAAAATTGTCAAAAATCTGCCAAAAGACACATGAGAATTTCCACTTGTGGACAAAATGTCCTCACCCTTAAGGAATTTCAGAGTGAAAATTCTGGTCTTGCAAGGAAAATTCTGCTGAGACACTAAAAAATATCTGTCACTTCAGTATGTTAGTTGAGGAAGTTTTTGTGGGTATAAATCCAGCCCTCTGACTCTGCCTTTGAATTAACCATAGAAGCTCCACTGTAACCTCAAATCTCTAGCCATCCTCTAGTTCTGTGATTTCCCAAACATCTGCTGGGGACTTTGAAACCACCACATTCATTTTCTTGTGACCTAAGCTGAAATTTAATTCAGGTCTCTGAAGATGAAAGCCAAGGAAGCCTCTGCAGAGAGAACACTTCCCAAAGCAGTTCTCAGCCTGTGGAGCTGGGAACAGCTGGTCTGCTCTCCCTTTTCACTTGGGAGGGCTTGTTGTTTCCAGCTCCCTGTCAGACATCTGAGGAACCCCCATTTTTCTTTTTTCACTACACCCACTTCCTGAGGCAAAGGGCAACAGTCTCTGTCCATCTGTCTGGAGAACCTGGAAAGAAACCTGAAATTTGTAAGGGTTTGCTTGGGTTTTGTCTTCAGTAAACTGTTTGAGGTCTTTGCATATTACAAAAATAGGAATAATTCCCCACAAAAGCAGAAGGTCTAGAATCAGTCTTTGCTTGCTTGTTCCTAGACAGTGTCATAGTTCTTCCTAAATTCTAACACAGCCTCCTTCAATCTTAAAACTGTTTAGTGGCATGGAAAAGAAATTTATAAAAATATACCAACAAACCACAAAGTTGGGTTCAAAGTAGTTCTGGACATGGATTTTCAAGGAATTGGTTGATGCCAAATCTAAGTGTGTTGATATCAGTGAAATTTTCTATAGAAAGATGTCCCCACATACAGCATAAATGAGACAATAGATATCTCTGAATAAGGAGTCCATGTTCATCTGGATGGAGGAAGCCCAAATTGAAGTCTACTTTCTCTAAGACTTGGAGCCTCCCACAAAGTAAGTGACATAGTCACCAGACTTTTATAGTGCAGTGCTCAGTCTCTTTTAACAAACTCCTTGGAAAGAGGGCTTGTTTTTTAATGTGGAAAAATGTGGAATGTAAAACCTCAAATATTTTCACCAGACAGAACTCGCATTCCTTGGCCAGCCCCAGCTGGAAGTTATTGTCAAGGTGGTTGTTCATCAAAGGACTCAAGCAGAAGGCAAAACCTTATTCTGGTATTTCTGTAACACCTGTACAGTGGAGCCCTGATCCATGCCTGTGGCTTGTAGGTCTGACATATGACTCCTCAGAAACATACAAGTAAATAATATTCAGTGCTAATCTCACAAATAGTCCTTTAGGGCCACAGCTGGTATCATGCACTTAAAATTAGGCATGTGCTCAATTATAAAGTTATTACTGAATTAGAGGCTTTGTAGGCTGAAAATGTGATTAAGGAGTATTTCAACTTAGGAAAAGCCACGGATTAAATGTTAGGTTTTCTTTTTTTTTCATAGAAAATTCAGCCATATCATATAATTTTGGAATATTCTTTTCATTTTTAATAAGCTTCTGCAAGCTATAAAGATGGAAATGTCTTCAAATTAAGTTTATAAAAGAGTATACTTTTCAAATTTCAAAATAAAAGAGAACTCTGCAGTTAGTCCATAAAAAATCCGAATATTTTTCCCAAGCATTTTGGGTTTTGTTTTTTTTTCGTCTAGAGCTTTCTAAGTTAAGATTCAATTAATACAATAACTAATACCAAAGCATTTAATGAAACAATATTAACTTAACCTTCCTGTAACTTTATGTTTCATGATGGTTATCCCAAAAATTAATTAACTCTGCTCAACAAAACGAGTTGGTGATGTAAGTGGTGCTAGAAGTAACACTTTGAGTGGAAGCTACTCAAAAATCCCATGAAGTGTTACCATAATTAAGTGCCAAAAGTGTTACCATAATTAAGTGCTGAAGTTGGCACTGGTGTGAGCTGAGCTCTGTATTGACACAGGAGTTACGCCCACGTGCAGTGGATGTGTTCACTGCCTCTGGCTGAGCCTGTGTAGGATTTCCCACTCTTTCATGGAATTTCAGTCCACTGGTGAAACCGAAGTAAGGGATGGGGAAACTGGTGCACTGTACAGCTTGTTGAAAACAGCTCTGCAGAGGTGCATGCCAAAGTAAGGTCCATGATGCAACTGGTGGGACCACAAGGAGAGAGGGAAATAAGAAGTACAGTTGCTGATTGTTTAATTTTTTTCAGGCTGCCTGAACTGTCAGTGGAGATTCACTGGCACTGGTAGAGGTTTTGGGTCAGCTGTTCCATGGTCTGTCTCTTCTCATGGGCTGTGGTGAGAAACTAGCCAGAGCAAACCGCTAACCTAAGGAGGGAGACAGGCACCAAAACCAGCACAGTGGAATTATTTTTCACATTTCCACCCACTGTGTGCAAAGCTCTTCAGCACTTACAGTTACATCTGACCCTTCCATAAACAAATGTATTCTCTCTTCATAATCTTGATACCTTAATTAATAACTAAGCCTGTAAACTGTGCAAACAAAGTGTAATTTTACAAAGATTTTTAAAGGATAGTCCAAAACCTTGATGAAAGCAGCCCTTTGTAAACAAGTCTCCTCTTTGCCTGGAGGACTCTGTGTATTTCACATAAGAAGGTTATTTGTAAAATTGGTCCTTGTCCAAATTCAGATATATAAGCATTTGCTTAAGCTTAATGAGCTCCATAAAGTGCTCACAGGTAAATGTGTGTTTAAACACGTTGTTGGAAGGAAAAAAAAGAATGCTGGTGCAGATCAAGGTGTTCATCAGACTGAAAAAATAACCAAAGGGTGAAATACAGTTACTTATCACCTGAAACTGTTCCATGTTATTCACCACTGACTCTTACTGGCCCAGTGGAAAAGGTGACATGGCTGTAGGAGCAATTAGCCAGGGCTGAAAGCTATTTTACCTTCTTGCCCTCTTTTAGCAAAGTGCAAATGGAAATATAACTCTGAAATTAGTCCTTTCAATTTCACTTTATTCTGGATAGGATTAGATTTTTTTGCCTTTTTCTCTGACTCTGTACACATACCTGTAAGCTAAACATACTACAGATGGAGGGAATGTACACTTTCTTGTTGTACAGAACATTGACTTTTCACTGAAAAAATCAGCCTTCTCTAGAAACAAAATATTTTCATCTGAGAACCAAAACTTTTCTATTTAAAGTTTTTTAACTTTTTTTTACTAAAGTCAACTTTTCTCATAGAAAGCTAATATTGTTGGTAAGGTTTTTCCATTAAATATAGTTTCATTGATTCATGTATTTATAGAAAACTACATGAGCACATCTATTATTTTTGATCTGATTCACTGCTGAGGCCAAGTGGGAATAATAAAGTTAATACACATGACTCGCTATTGTCACTTGAATCTTTGGTAGTTTGAACCTTTCAGGAACCAATATGTATCATTAGTTCACTGTCCTCTCCAGTAAAAGAACTTTGGATCATTAAAAGCAGCTGGAAGGAGGGAGGTTCAAGTCCCTCTAAAGTGGCAGCTTCTCACTTCCCTGTGAGTTAAGCTGTGATGCTCATTGCCCTAGAATGATGCAGATACTTAAAGTTTCCAAGGGTTGAAGTAAATTCATGTAATAAAATTCTTTTTAGGATTAGTAATGATGTATAAATTGTGTCTGGTTCAAGAGACTATGAGCTGCAAATCATTGGAGGATGAGAAAACATTCATGGGAGTCATCATACATGTTGGGACTTCTTCTTAATATGCCTTCCTAACAGATCCTGGCACTAGTAGCAGTAAGAGAGGGAATACTGCATTAGAGGGATTGTCTGATCCAGTACTTGTGCTCTCAAGTACATTAGTGTTCACTGCAGTCATTTATGGGGCTGGAAACTGTGATGTGTTAAGCGGCTCCTGAAGAGACTTCACTTCTCACTGTTGTGTGGTACAACTGACATTGCTTAATACTCACAGGACCAGGGTTTTCTCACTTGAGTTAGAAACATGTTATTATCTATTTGCAAGTCCTGCCTCTTGCAAACGAGACATTGAGTCTCAATTCAGTATTTCACAAAATGAAAGAGAGGGAACAGAAAGTAACATACAGATTATATACAAAAGGGAACACCAAAAAAAAAAAAAGCCAAACACAACATTTAAGAAATTAGAATTTTTAAATTAGAAAAGGGAAAAGAAAAATGTCAAAAAAGGTTTTGCTAATCATCTTTCACTTTGTAGGTAAATGCATCCCGCCAAGAAACCAAGCTGATGGAAGAATGTGACCAGCTCATTGAAATTATCCAGCAAAGACGACAAATAATTGGAACCAAAATCAAAGAGGGAAAGGTAAAAGCTTTTCTTTTTAAAATCACAAGCAGGTCAACACCACTTCCTCATGCTTACAGCTTTTTTGACTGCAAATACTATTAATACAAATTTGTAGAAGTCTCTTTGTAGTCTTGGGGTCCTGCGACTTTCATGTAAAAAAGAATGATATACTTGAAAATTAGTATGCTAGCCCTCAACTGTTAATTTAACATTTCTCTTACTACATGTGATTATGTCTTTTAAGGATAAAAACAGATATAGTCACAATCAGTAAATCACAATTAAATTGTGTTTACTTAATGATTCCTTCACTCTGTTATATGTCTGACAGTGTTTCCCCATAGTTTTCACTTTGACAAAATGTCACAGCATTTGGAATCCTGTCTGGCAAATATCTAAATGATTTTTTTCCTAGATAATTTCTTTATTTATTCAAATACTATTACATAAAGATTTTGTTCCAGTCATTGACATTCATGAGAATAGAAAGTCTTAAATTGTTTACAAAAAAAGATATTAAAAACATGCAAGAAATTAAATTGTTAATTTCTAGTTCCTGGTGTTCAGTGATTATTAGTGGCAAACATATTGAGCAGGAAAACCCTCTGATATTCAAGTTTCAACACATTTTGCTAGCTAACTGTTAACTCAGAAATTCATTACAGTTGAATTAATGTTTCTGTTTGCTGGGTGCATGGTGTTTACTCTAACTGCTAACCTAACTAAGTCAGATATAAACTCTTCTTGTGTGGGAAAAGCTCAGGAAAGGAGTAAAGTCAAGAGCAGGTTAAATGGTTCATGTTGCTGTCAAGATATTCAATTAACTTGAAATGGAAAACCTGTAGGCAAGGACTGACTTAAACACATTTGAAACTACAGGTTCTGTACACTGTGTGACAGAACCTGAATTTCCTCATGCTGTTAACAAAATATATTCCCTTCAAATGGAATAGATGGCCTTCATTTTTGTTTCAGCTCCGTTTCTCTATGCAGTGAGACCAGATGTGTTGCCAGTGAAGTAGAAAACTTTCCATTCATTTGGATTTGTGCTATATACATGATTGCTTTTTAAAACTCTGTTGCTTGCATGGAAGATTTATAATACAATTGACTCCAAATTTCTTTGAATACAGCTGATATCAGCATCTGACCCCATTCTTTCTTCTACTTTGTTTAGCCAAAAGTGGTACCAGTGGAGGTTCAGTAAAGATTTGGAACACTTTGACTCAAATGTTGTATATGTTGAAAGATTTCAGGGGTTCAAGAGACCCATAGAAAAAGCCACAGGAAATTCTGCCCAATGTTCATTCTTTTAAGGGTGCCGATGGTTAAGAGTCTTTCTGGCAGGTAAGACAGGGCAGACTTCTCTATAGGAGTGTAATTATGGCTACAGAGCTGGAAACACTCAGGTGTAAAGTTCGAGCTGTGTCTGCAAGGCTGCAGGTTCGGTCACACAGGTCTGAAAACCTCATGTGGCTCCATCCTTAATCTTATCTATCACCTGAAACCTATAAAATCTCACAGAGTTTGTAATAGGAAAAAAACAAGTATCAACTAGATAAGATAATTTTAGTGCAGAAGTCATTCCTACCATTGCAGAAGTGGGTGGGGAGTGGGTCAGATGAGATTGTTCCTGTTACAATTTATCATCCGTTGTCTTCTTGAAGTATAAAAAAGAATCAAGCAAGCAAAAGCATATGTCACAAATCATGTCATGCCTTCTTTTGACTGCAAAAAAATCAAATGGTATCATTTATTTCAGTCCACTATTCACTTGTTAATTAATAAGTAAAGAGATGAGCTTCTTAACACTGCTATGAACCTTTCCAGGTTAGACTGGTGTAGACCAAATTCTGATCTCTGCAAATGCAAAAGTAGAGAAAACATTATGGCATTAGTTCATCCTAGAAGCTGATCATTAGCATTATCAAAATTATGCATTCTCCACATTTTCCCTGCTTTGTTGTTGCTATCTTTAGGAGAAATACTAATGTCACAAAACATAAATTATTTGGGCAGTATCTTTTTTGTAAAGTTTTTCAAAAATGTTTATTTTCCTACTTGTTTCTGTTGTCAGATAGGTGCACTAAGATACCCTTATCTCTTCTTAGGATGCAAATATATCTGAAATTCAACTCAACAACTTCATGGCTTGTGCTCTAATTTCTGATATTGGGAACATTATCTTGATTATAATTTTGGGTTTTTCTGCCAACCCACTTGGTTGTTAATTTCCTCATTTTGCATGTAACTGGCTCTTAATGTGCCTTTCTAAATGCCTTAATTACTTAATTTCCTTCCTATTTCTTACTCCTGTTCAAACTCTGATCCTGATGTGATAACAATGGGAAGGACTCCCAGATCTTTCAGGAACTATTCTAGTTTCTGGAAGTTTTGTTAGCCAACATTGTCTCTAAATGGAGGTTTAACTGTGCCCTTTCCTAACCTTTCAGCTAATGATTACAGTCACATTTACTGTGTTTATCTCCAGCACATGTGTTTGCAGTAATAATAATCAGTTCTCCAGCACTACCGTACTTTTGTCCAGTTAAAAATATCCAACAAGAAACACCCTGTTTGACTAAAATCACATAATGAGAAGGTCAGGCATGTCTTGTTAGTAGAATTCAAGTCTTTTTCTGTTAGATTTTATTTTCAGATTATTTCTTCTTATGAAACTCACCTCAGTAATATGAAAAAAGTGATTATAAGATGCCTTTAGCACAGATCTCATCATTTTGGGGAAATGGTTATCTAAATAGCCCTTAGTTATCATGTAAGCAGAAATTACCAGGAAATGACGTTCCTTCTACTGGAAAACAGGCCAGCTGTGCTTGTTTTGGCTCTACCCTGTTGTTTTCCATGTGGAAAATATTCAGGCAGAAAGGCTGTGCCTGTCACTTACTGAAAATGTTACATAGCTAGATGGAGTTCACCACAAAGCTTGTGTGAAAGAAGCTCTTGTCACTGAAGACATTCATCTTAACTCCTCCTTTGCCAAACTTTGCCTCCGATGTGTAAATACATGATAGATGCCTTAGAGACATGGCTGCTTTCTTATGTTTCCACTCAAGGTGGTGAGGTTGAGAAAACTGGCTCAGCAGATCGCAAACTGCAAACAGTGCATTGAGCGCTCGACATCCCTCATCTCTCAGGCTGAGCAGTCGCTGAAGGAGAATGATCATGCTCGCTTCCTGCAAACAGCTAAAAATATCACTGAAAGGTAAGGACGTTCCTCTCAATAAAAAGCAAATCCTCATTTGAAAGTAGCTGGATTGTCATAGTTGCTGTAGTCTTGTCACACCACAGATGTGGTCAAAGGCAGAGGAATAATTGACGCATTCCCCTAAAACACTGCTTTGTGCTGCACCAGAGTGGGAAGAACCTTACTGTAACGCTAAATCAAAACTTGCCCTTGAGGAGCAGTCAAAAAAGGGTGCAAAATAAGATTTAGAACAGTTAACACCATGCACAAATGAAAGAGATAGATTAGTTGCCAAGCAGATGTCTGGTGCTAAACACACTAAAAAAAAATGGGTTTCTGGAGGCTGAAATTCCTATTCCATGAAAAATGCTGAGATTGAGAAAGAAGTCAGGCAGTAAGTACATCCCTTATCAGAATCGTCTTAATGGATACATAGTTTTCACAAAATAGCAAGACACAAAGTAGTGAAATGTGTAACCTGTGCGGTGCATCTTTGAAGAGATGGAAATTAAGCAGTCTGGGTGTCTGGAATTCACATCAGTTATTGTGTTGAATTCCTTGTTGAAGGGACTTTCTACTGCTTTTGGACTCCTGACTCCTCTTCAGCATGCCAGATATATCAAGGACCCAAAGACATGGACAGTGCTATCAGAAAATTTGGTCTGGTTTTCAGTGCAATGCTGTGAATGCTGAAACATTCCCACTGAATTTCAGCAGTATTTTCTGACTAAAAAAATTTCTGTTTGAATTATCAGCTGTTTATCAATCAATCAAAAAATATGAGAAAATAATATAAAAACAAGGAGAATATATTTGGACAACAAGGAAGAAAGCCATCAAAAGTACACTCATTGATTCAGCTATTTTTTTATTTCTCGGTTCGTATTATATCTTCACATTTTCCAGATAATTTTCCCTGAATCCAAAGCATGAATTTCCCTGCTCCTATTGGGTATTTTTTAAGTCTATCACTTACTCTGATGTGCTGTGTGATTCTTCAGCAAAGCTAATTAATCAATTTATAAATAAGCCAGCAACATTGAATTGCTCATTACAGGTTCAAAGAACTGAAAATCTGTTGAAAAAGGTAAGGCCATGCAAGGCAGTGGGTATGTGTGGTCTGTCACTTAGGCCCTGGTTTGTATTCTCTCACCAAACTGCACTGTGGCATCCTAGTTGAAGCTAGTAGTAAAACTACCATGAGTACCAAATCCTGAAGGTGGAGGTCTATCCTTTTTTCAGTATTCAGCAGAACCAGCAGTAGATCAAAAACCTGTGCAGACACAAAGCTTTGTAACTGACTGTGAGGGAATAATCAGAGAAGTTCCATTTTGAACTTGTAAAACATGAACAGTTGCATCATAAATACAGTCACAGGAGAGACACTGGGAGAGCAGAAATGACAAATGTGCCCAATCAAACAATTCTTGTCTATCACAGACTGCTCTCTGTAATGAGATGGCTGTGAACATCCTGAAAATCAGAGAATCATTTCAAGGAGTGAATGAAACCAAGGGTAAAAAAACAAGTGATTGCAGAGAAATTGCAAATGCAAAAAGAAACTAAGTCAGACTAATAAATTATTCCTCACAAGTAACATTCTTAGTTATCATCTGGTGAGCAACATTTTGTTTGCTTTTAGGTTGCTCATGTAACAGTCTCACCAGGGCTCTGAGCTCTAGCAGTTAAAGCAGTCTCCTGAAATCATGCTTGTTGCATTTCTTCATCCATATATTTCAAAGTAATTGCTGTATAATGCTCTCTGTTGTAAGCACAACAGGTAACTATGCAAGCAAAGTCATTGCACATACTCTGATGATTTGGGTCGTGCATTATTTACAGTGGGTGAAATGCATTTATCCTGGAAAAACCCTCTCCTACCAAGTACGGTGTCAGATAGAGCAGGTGGAATTACATGACGAAATTCAGTCCTCTGAACCTGTTATGGTGGCATGGTGTCTGAAACTGTGAATTGCTGAGCTCCCCAAAAACTGATTGTAACACATGTTATCCCAGAGTACTCTTTGCATAGCTCCAAACAACAGTCTAAAAAGGCCTAGTGATATTGTCTTCTATATAATAAATACGTGCTTTGTGGAGGTGTTCAGAGAAGCTCTTAGAGACCTGCTTGGTTTATTGGCAAGGCCATTTTTAATTTTGTAGAGGTGAGTGTCACCATGAGTTTAACCTAACACAGGCCCTACAAGAAATGCATGGGGGGGGTTTCCCTACTAGGTGTAAAAACAGCATATTCTAACTGCAGATGAACTCCTAGCGGTTGGAGAGGTGGGGAAAAAGAAAAGTGAAAAAGCTGAGGGAATTTTTCCCTCTAAATACATGGGGCAACAGGCACTTCAGCTGGCCTCCCTAAAATAATCTGTCCTAGGAGCTGCTTAAAACTAATCTCTACAACCACAGTTGCAAGAGAAACTGTTGAAAACTGTGTAACAAGAATTATTAAGAACCCTCCTAGCTAAATTTCTGAAATCTGCTGAAGACAGTGAGAGGTACAGATAAGTTTTTGACTTTCCTATCTGTATTTTCCTAAAATACTGAACAAAAAATATATGAAAAAGTAGTCCTTACAAAACATTTGTCCTGGAGCCATTTCGGTTCTGTCTACAGAAAAAAATACTCTAATTTGGGAAAATTGTAATCGAAGCAGTCAAAATATTTTATCTGACACGGATCATGAATGACAAATAACAGACATGCATGGTGTGCATGGTTGTCTGTTTACCTCCAAACTGAAGCAATTAACCAGTTTCTTATGAGTTTTAGTGATCTCTTTGCTTAAATCAACTGAACTTTCTGTAAACACATCCATAATCCAGCTCTCCAGAAACACTCATGTTGAGGTACCAGGCTGAAGGATATGAAAAATCCTTTCTGATGGCAGTTTTGTTGTGAAAGTTCATCTCTTTATATTAGTATAGCAGGACAGAGAAAATGCGGATGTAGCTCCTGAAACGAGGTAGGCAAGGAAACTTTTTCAGTTTTGGAGGAAATGTAAGTATGCACACATGCTTTGCAGGGAAAAGCCTTTCTAAACAAACTGTGCTGACATCTATTTGTTTTATCTCCCCTCTGTGCCTTTTGAAGTTAACAACAGAGTGCTGTGCCAAACAGCTGAGGAGGTGTGGGGATCTGCACCAAGCCCTTGGGATAGCAGTGCCAAGGAATGCCTGGATCCAGAAACTATTTAGTAAAAGAGGGGTTGGGAGAGATGCAGGATCTGTCAGGATTGCTTAAAACAGACAATTAGGATGCTATTGCTACTTTGGTTCAATGGGTCATTAGAAGGAGCAATTCGCAATATATTTTTTCTTAACTGATATTTTGTTAAAATCCTATCACTTCATGTTAGGCCAAAGCGCTGTAGTAAGAAATTGGTATTTGGAGATTTTGTTCTCAAAGATAAAAGTGGCAGGAGAAGCTCATAGCTTAAACCATGTAAATAAAATACATTTGGAAGTTCTGTCAAGCTTTTTGAGAAAAAAATAAGCACAGTGATTGTGATAACAATCATCTTGATCAAGTCAATGTAGATGTGAAAATTATTGTCTTGAGTGCTAAAAGATTCTTTTTTCTTTTCATTACAGGGTTTCCATGGCAACTGCATCCTCCCAGGTTCTAATTCCTGAAATTAATCTCAACGATACTTTTGATACTTTCGCACTTGATTTTACCAGGGAGAAGAAATTGTTGGAATGCCTTGATTACCTTACAGGTACTTTTATTCCTCAAGATGCTACTATTATATATTCATCATAAAACAGTAGTGATAGGATTTTCTTCAGTCTTCTCTGTGGTCACAGCTTTGGCTGACTGCCAGGGCACTCTCACTCCACCTGCTCAGTAAGGGGAGAAAATAAGATTAAAAGCTCATGGGTTGAGATAAGGACAAGCAGTTCACTCAAGAATTACTGCTACAGGCAAAACAGACTCAACTTGAGAAAGATAAATGTAATTTATTGCCAATTAATTGTAAAAGTAGGACACTGAGAAACAAAAATTTATATCAAAACTTTCTCCTGCTCCATCTTTCTTCTTGGGCTCAACTTCACTTTCAGCTCTTCTACCTCCTCCCCACCAAGTGGGTCATGGGAATGGGGAGTTGGGGGTTACAGTCAGTTCATCGTAATTCATCTCTGCTGCTCTTCTTCCTGATGATCTTCCACTACTCTGGCATGGTCCTCCTCCCACAGAATGCAGTTCTTCATAACCTTTTCCAACACAGACCCTTCCCACAGGCTGCAGTTCTCCAAGAGTTTCTTCAGTGTGGGTCCTTTCTGCCAGATGCAGTCCTTCAGGAGTGGACTGCTCCAGTGTGGGCTACAGTTCCTATGAGAAAACTTGCTCCTGAGTGGTCTTCTCTCTGTAGGCTGTAGCTTCCTCCAGGGTATATCAATCTGCTCTAGTATGGATCTTCCACAGCTCTATTCAGCTGTATTCCATCTACTTCACTGTAGTCTTCCATGGGCCATAGGGAACAGCCTCCATCCCCATAGTCTTCACCACAGGCTGCAGAGGAATCTCTGCTCTGACTCCTGGAGCAGGTTTTCTCCTCCTTCTTCACTGACTTTGGCATCTGCAGATCTATTTCTACCATGTTTTCTCACTCCTCTCTTTCCCAGCTCTTGTACAGCCTTTTCTAACCTTTCTTAAAAATGTTGTCACAGAAGCACTACCAGCATCAGTGATGGGCTCAGCCTTGGACAGTGGCTGGTCTATCTTAGGACTGTCTGTGTCTGACATGGAGTCAGCTCCTGGTCGTTTCTGACAGAGATGACCCTTGAAGCCCAGCCACTACCAGAATCTTTCTACACAAGCCTAATACACTTTTCCTCTTAATCCTGAATGCATTACCCCCAACAGAGTCAGAATGTCCCAGGAAGCTTTAGGTGCTACACAACACAACTGGAATGTATTTCCTACCTCTTCTCCTTGCATTCCTCCCCACCAGAGTGAGGAGGTGGAAGTGAGAAATGGTTAAAATCCATTGCAGCATAGTGAAGTGAAAGAACAACTGGAGCTCAGTGTGGAGCAGACAGGGGAGGGAGAGCAGGAGTCAAACCCCATTTCCCAGGAGATGGATGTTCCAGGTGTTATCCTCTGCCTTGGGACTGCCTCCTTGCTGCAGCAGATTGCAGCCTGGCAGAGTTCCCATGAGCAACCAGAAGCTGTTCAAGCAATCAGCATCACGGGCTCAGCAATGAAAGATGTTTTCTCCTGTCGGTATTTCCCTCATCACAGAATTGGAGGATCTCATTGTGTCTGGGACCAGAGACCACACGGTGTGTTCTGTGCCAGACAGAGTGTGGGTTGGGTTCTCCACAAAGCAGAGCCCCACCTCATTTAAGTAAGATCTTTGGCTTGAAGAAGCCCACAGGACTAGACCGTTTCTGAAATCCTGAGTAATGTGCACTGAGTGTACAATGACTCACAAAGAGAAACAAATTACTGTAATTTAGGGTGTTTTGATTTCAATGCCAGAATTAGAACAATTCATTCCAGTTCAATTGAAAACAGAAGAGACATGTGGTGGGTTTTCATTTTGCAGAGTTTGTAAGCATCTGCTGTTAACAGCAAGAATTTGCAATGAAAGGCACAAAGCACTGTTAGAAAAACACTTGAAAACACTTCCTGGGTCCGTTCACTTGTCCCACTTTGCAGGAAGTATACCCGCATTAGTTTGGGAGACTGTGACAGCACTGAGTTTCCTCATTGCCACCACTGTATCTGTGCCATGCAGAGGACTGTCTGCTGGCTTTTCTTTAGAGGAAAGGCTGAGAAAGTTAGGATTGTTCAGCCTGCAGAACAGAACTGCCCAAGGAAACCTCATCCTGGCCTTTCAATACTTAAATTATTTTAGTAGGGTCTGTTATGATAGGACAACAGATAATGATTTTAAAGAAGGATGAGTTTAGACTACATATAAGGAAAGAATGCTTTACATTGAGGGTGGTTAGACTGAAACAGGTTTTCCAGAGAGGCTATAGATACCACATCCCAGGAAACTCATGGTCAGGTTGGAGGGGAATCTGAGCAACCTGATGTAGATGAAGATGTTCCTGCTCACTGCCTGGAGCTGAACTAAGTGACCTTTAAAGGTCCCTCCCAATCCAAACTGTTGTATGATTCTGTGATTGCGTGATTCCATGATTCCATGAGTATTTAATTTAATACTGTGCAGCACAAGACTGGGAGCATGCACAGGGCAGCAGCATCTTGGCCTGATAGAGTTATGGAGTTCTTGCCATATCTGAAAAAGAGAATTTATCTGCAAGAAATTTCTGTAACACCATGTGACTGATGAATACAATGTCCAACACACATTCCAGTAAATAAGACACAATAATAATGTGGTAAGAGAAATAACTTCTTACAGAGCACTAGTGAAATTTTATGGTGTCTGCCTCTCCTCAGATCTGCTGGAATTTTGCCACCATATTGAGCATTCACCTCAAAATTATAAAAATACACAAAAATGAAAGGAAGGATTAAAACAAAAAACAGACTCATTTGCCCTAACCTAGCAATCTGCTTGTAAAATAATCAGTCTTAACTTCCTTTAGAATCAAAGAAGAGGAATAACCACCCCATTTTAAGGCACATGTATCAGGGCAGTTGTCTTCATTCTGGAGTTGCCCGTTTCTTCCAGTTGTCTGCAAACAAAGGCTAGATGTACTCGCTGTGAAATACATATAATTATGGTTTAGATCTCTATAGTTATATGAGGCAAATTCTATCTAGCAGTCTGTTCCTGCACCCCTCTCGTCTTTTCTCCTTTGTACATCATATGTCAATATTATCAGCCTAATTGCTATACACTGCAGAAAACAAAGGGAAGTTGTATCGGTACCAAAATGTAGGGTTGTCTTGCTTCAAAGATCTTTTCTGTGATCCGTCATGCTGGCTGTGTCATTTACATAGCTCCTTCTCTGCCTTTTCCCTAACTCATCCATGGCCTTAAAAAATTGGTCACAATGCAGTCTTAGGGAACTTGCAAATTTATCAAGCTTTTTAGCTAGGTTTTTTACTAATAGTCCTTGCCCTTGATGCCCAGTGAAAAACAGTTTTATCTGGCTTTATTTTTGTACTATTTTTCCTCACATTAATAAATAGCATATGGCTGCAATGGCAGAATGCGAAACACACATTCAAATTATCTGAAAATAAAATACAACCTATATAGACAGTTAAAACACATTTATGTAAATATGTGTATATATGTATGTGTCTGTATATGTATATAGTATTGAGAGTCTAATGCACTCGATTATTCTCTACTGTAGTTCAAAAACTCTGGAGGATGACATACATTATGTTATTCCTTTCATATTGGTGCATGGTATCTTCATAGATCTTAAACTGAACACTTTGTCACAGAGTGAATTAGACTTTACTTTTATCATGTTTCACAGCTAAGTAAAATGGAGATCATTTGTAAGTCCTAGTGGTTGGTCTATGGTGTGAATTAAATGAAGCAACCTACCTTATAACTATCATCTATACTGCTTCTAAATAAAATGTCAAAGCCTAAATTCCAGCTTCATTATCTCTGGTGTCAGTTGCTTTTGAAACAATTGACCTTGATTGTCATACGGAGATTTTCTTCTCCTTTGGTTCTTCTTAGTGTACTATTTGTCAGAACTTCCTCATCTTCCATCTCCCCAAACCCAGGTTTCTATGTTGCACATTGTCATTTGCATCATTCTTTCTTCCTAGGCTATTTCTTTCCTGAATATAAATTTAACTAGTTTGTGCTTATCATTTCCCCTTGCCATCTGTTCAAAGCTTCTCCTATCAAAATGAAAATCTCTGATATCTTTCTGAAAGTTGCCAGCCAGACATTGAGATATCAAGCTCAGTATATTAAAACAATACTCTTAATCTTCTTCTGACTGTTCATTTCTTTGTATATATAGCCTTGATATCTTTTGAAAGCTTCTTATCTTGCCAGTTGCTCAAGCTCTTCATCTGGAAACCATCTTTTTCTAAACATATATCTAGCTAGATCCAGGCGATACATACGACTTGCAAACTCTCTGCACAATTCATAAAGAATTTTTTTATCCATAGTGACTCAAAAATACCTGTTCTGTGTCTTAATACTTTGAAATCAGTTGCAGGAACATTTATTCTTTGACCTTGCAATTTGCCCTGCTTCAGAAATCCCATCTGAAACAACGATAAGTTTTCTTCATCACTTTAGCTCTCACTGCATAAAGAAATATGTATTGCCTAGCATATGCCTGCAATTTTTTCACACAGAAACAACTTCATTCTGGAAACTCTTCACAACCTGTCTTACCACTTAACTCTTTCAGTATTGAAAAATCAAAAATCAACTCCAGCTAGCTCAGTCTTATGATTTGGGTGTAATGTCTTCTCATTCTGTTGTTTTTGAACAGTTCTGGCCAAGCCAAAGACTATGTCTAGATGGTTGTATGACTGAGCCCTTGATACCAACTCAAACATGACAAGTTGCATACAATTTGTATGTACATTTGATGAAACTGTGCCTTTCAAATTCCTGCATGCCAGTTCAGTCCAGTGTCATAATACACAATGCAATAATGAACATCTGAGAGAGGTTCAGAGTAAATTCTTCAACTCCCTCATATTCATATCAGCAATATGGATATTTCTAGCACCGTTGTCAAGGAGATGGCTTAGATCTTCCTTTCTTTACTCAGTATCAAAATTAATAAGGAATCCCTGCAAAGTCAACAACTCCATGATGGCAGGGAGATGGAAGTTGAGGTGGTTTTAGTCAATCTCTATGACCTTGTGCTGAGAGAATTTATATACAGTCTCAATAGTCACCAAGGGCCACTGTGTGCCTGCTAGGATTCACCCATGACAGGTGGCAGTTTGCCTGAACTGTCTCTCTTGTGTATGAACCATGTGAGCACATTCACTCTGCTCCAGAGCAGAAGCCATGCAGGTGGCATGGAAAGGAAGGTCAGTTAAGCTAACCTGGTTGAAATGGAGTAGTTATGGTCACAAGGTCTGTTACTTCTGAGAGAAAATTTAAGAAATGGCATTTCTAATATTAGTGCCTTTCAGGCATTTCAGATGTGGTTACTGACTTTTTAAAGTGTGTGCTCAGTTTCAAGTTGAAATGAAGTAAAATCACCTTCTGCAATGATTTCTCTCTTTTGTGAGAGAGTGCTGACTCACAAATGTAGGTGGATGAAAGTCTGAGTGTCTGAAGCCGTCAGCCCTCCCAGATCCTTCCTCTGATCCTCTATGGAGAACTGAAGGGTGTCTTTTGTGTTCCACTGCTGTGCTGGAAGCATGCTGGTCTTCCCCTTCCAGCACAGTGGTGGAGCTCACCCAAGTCACAAAGGGGACGTTGATAGGGCAGCCTTGAGATCACTCTGGAGTCTTTGAGGAGCTTTTCCTGTGGCATCTGAGCTCTGTAGCAGTCCCAGTGAATTCAATAACCAAATCACACACTATGAAATGTAATTATGAAGCTAAATGGTTGAGATCAATCTCTTTAATTGCATTACAAGTTTACATTCTCTGAAGGCGTAAGTGCTGTGGAATGGTGAATTTGGCAGAATTCTACATTGTATATTCTGTTGTATCAGAGCATTTGAATCTAGACTTGCCTGCCTTTCTGCAGGAGAAGCAAATGTATTTGTTTTATTCTGAGTGGTTTGTGAAATAGTGTTCCTGAAGACCTGAATTTCATGCAGTATAGTCTCAGGTGGATGGGGCTTAATCTCAAGAGCCAGGAAATATACGTCTTGCTTAACTCAAAACTCTCTTTACTCAATCACATTGCATGAAGGCCTGTAAAAAAAGCCAGGTGTGGATATGAAGAGCGAGCTTAGGCTGCCATTGGAGACACTTAGGTGCTATTGAAATGCAGTTTACAGTTCCTTAAATCTTCAGTAATTTTTTTGCTTTCCATAAATTAATATTTATTTTCTGTGTTCAAGTAACAAGTACATTTCTCAAGTAAAGGGTTTTCTGGGTTAGGTGCAGGAGATAACTGAAGACTTTAGTTGAATACCAGCACACACACATAAAAAATTGATCCAGTTGCATACTTGTAATAAGTACTTGTTCCAATTTCTTTTTCCTTTGAAAGACAGGCAAAATATTAATGTGTAGCCTCAGCTAGGAAGAAAGAAATATAAAAACCCCTCCAGTGATTGTTCTATTAGGTACATTTTTGAAACATTGTTGATAGTGACAATCTTTCCAGAAAAATATAGAGAGGAAGACCCACCAGTTTTTCAGAGACTGATTTCTTACTTATTTATATGTTTGGCTTTGTAAAGATTGCAAACAAGGAAAATTTAGACCTAAGAAGTTTGCTTCAAGTTTCATGTCTTTAAATAGGTCTTTAAAAGAGAGAGGAGAAAATTGAACATAAAAGTATGAGTGTTTGGAACTTCCCCAAAATTATATTTTTTAAATGCCACTTAAGCCAATCTCCAGTAAGATAGGCTATGCAAACACTGCTTTCAAGTCAACAGAGAAGAGTGTTGACTCTCCCTCTTGATACGCGTCAATGAAACTTTGATAATTTTGGTATGATGGTCAGAACAATCCCAGAAAAAGTAACATGTCAATTGTACCCATTCAATCACAGTTTAATGTGACCACCAAAACAACATATGTTCTAGGGCATCTGAAACTAAAACTACTTAAATACAAAATAATTTCAAAATCTGGAGTTCTTAGTAGTAAGAATTCTTTTCCAACTGTTTGTTTATAATCAAAGTTACTACTGGAATTAGCAAAAAGTTGTTGAAAAGTCTGTTAGATGGTACCACTACAAATGCATACATCAGTTGCATCCCATAGTCTCAGATGAGAGGGGAAATACTGGTTGCGTCAGTAAGCGTCTTCTGTTGTGTCTTACAGCTCCCAACCCACCCACCATTCGAGAAGAGCTCTGTACAGCTTCTTATGATACCATTACTGTCCACTGGACGTCGGATGATGAGTTCAGTGTGGTCTCTTACGAGCTGCAATACACCATCTTCACTGGACAAGCTAATGTTGTTAGTAAGTATAAACCTTCACTTCTCTAGGTCTGTTACCTTATGGTTTATCTGTAAACCAAGTGCCTTTAAATATAAATGTAGTCATATGTCAAGAACAAAAGGAAAAAAATGTCTTCTAGGAAGATTTCCTCAATTTTAAATCCAAACCAGTAATGATTTTAAAAGATTTTAAAATTCAATATTAATTTAGTTAAAATTTCTTGTGCATTTTCTGGGAGTGCCATACATTGGGAGCTCTCCAAGACTAAACCCAGCACATATTCCATAAGTCCTAAGTATTGTCTATGTTAGCAGGACTTGTCTCTTGCATTCTAGGTCTCTTGTTGCAGATGCAGCAGGTTCAAAGAACTCAGATCCACTGGCTGCTGTAGTCAGGCACTTGGAAGCCTGTGTTGAACTGGTCATTAGGTAGAACTGCAGCCCCGTTGTCTTTTAGATAAACTTGACAACTGGACCTTTGTCAGAAGTTAGGGTTTAATTAAGGTCTTCCTTCTAGTTTTTGTTGTCTTCAAGGCCAAAAAGCATAGGTCAGAAAACATCAATGGAACAACAATTAATATTATAACTCTGTTTGACTTATAATGACATTAACAAACCTTCTTGTATATTTTGTATTATAGCACAGTTTTTTATCAAATATGATCTACATTTTGAATATGTGACTTTCTTTAATGAACTTTTTTTTAATAAAACACATTCTATATTTTGATTATGTAACAAAATTTACTGGTTATTCCTTGGATGTTTTATCGTTAAATAATTTTTCCTCCAAGAAAAAAGTATTGTCTAATCTTTGGTTAAGAAGTCGACACTTCTGGCTTCAGGGTTCTGAGATCATTTGGATCATTGACTATGAATTTGGAGAAGTCTTCTTCCTGTTCCCCATATACTTCGTGGGAATGCCACTAGCTGACACATACTTTATGAAACAAGGATTCTGAAATTTTGCAAATCAGTCAAAAGGTGGAATTTGTTCAGTCATTGTGTATGTAGATTGGGAACTCCGTGCCACAGACGGGTTTTGTGTTTTTGAGTTCAAGAGATACCTGGACAGATCATGCAAGAAAAATCCCCTGAGAATAATGACGTGCACAGGCTTCCTCCAGGCTCAGGAAGTCCCAGAGCTGTAATCTCTTGGGGCCTGGGAGAGCATGGGGGGAAATGATCAGTGTGCTTTCCCTGTTCCTCATCACCTTCCCCTTTGTCCACCTGGCCCCACACAGAGCCAAGCAGGGGTAGTTCTGAGCCAGTGCAGAATTGTTTTTCTTCTTGGAAAATTGTTGAGATACTTTGATGCAAGTCAGTGCTGTGGACATGTTTACATGCTTTATGTCAGTGGAAAAATGGTATGGTTTATTTCAAGTGTCAATGCTGAGCCAAACTTGCACTGACTCCTGTGCTGCTGTTTGTACCTCATTTTCTCCAGGAGTTTCTTTTCCAAGCCATCTGAAAGGCTATCTCAGAATCATATGCTGGCACTTTAATACCCTTTTTAAATATCATACTGTGAATGTATTATAGTATTCAGAATTGACTGAAAAATAAGGTACATTATTGAAAATCTGATAAATGTTTTGCCAAAACCTCCATTTAGTATTTTCCTTGACAGTCTGATTTTGAAGAGCACACAGTAAAATCTAAGATTCCTGGAAAGACCAAGTAGACTTTACATGCTTCTACATTTGAGCAAGCTGGATATCAAAATTCTAGTATTAATTTTGAACAAATTGAGGCAAGGTATATAAAGAAGGGAAACCGTCACTGAATAATCACTAGTGAACTCAATGATAAGACAGTACTTTCCTTGTTTTCTAGCCCATTTTTATCTATGACTTTTTGCTGTGCAAGTCAATTATTGTCACTATGAGTGAACATGTCAACAGCAAAAGGTGTGCCATTTCCACAACTTTGTGATGTGGGCTTTTACTCTTTGCTTACCAGTGAATAAATAACAAGGTATTTCATATTTAGTTTGTATTGTAGGTTTCCCACGAGGAGGTGAAAGCTTTGATCTGCAAAGCATGTACCAATTAGTCTGCTTTCAGAGATGCCATATAATTTTCGAGCATAGCATGAAATGCTCAGTGTGCAGTCTCAACTATCACTTAATCACTTTGCAAAAATAGTATCATTAAAAGTTTGAAGAAAAAACAAATTAACACTGTAAGAAACTTTGTTTACAGAATGCTCTGAAGACCTGAAATGAAAGTAAAAACCATGTAAAACCATTTAAAGACCAGCCTGGGTTTTTTTTTAAATGCAGATGGGTCTTGTGCAAATATCCTTAAATCTCATTACTTAATATAGACATGAACACCTCCAGTGGTGATGTTCCCCCTACATCTAACTGCTACAGATCTTCACAGGTTTCTAACATGTGAGAGTCCCTCAGTTCATTGCAACTTCCACTGGTATTGGAGATTTGACCACTAACATCATAGAATCATAATGGAATCACTTAGGCTGGAAAGGACCTCTTAAGATCGAGTCCAACCATTAACTTAACATTGTCAAGTCAGCCACTAAACCATGTTCCTAAGCACCACATTGACAAATCTTTTAAACACCTTCAGGGATGGGGACTCAACCTGTTCCCTGGCCTTTTCCTTGAAGAAATTTTTCCTAATACCTGATCTAAACCTCCCTCAGTGCAACTTGAGGCCATTTCTTCTCATTCTGTCAATCCTATCCTGATTTTACTCAGAACACGGTGTGGATTTTATTCACTCTGTTGCATTTCATTCTTTGCCCTGAAGAAGGATCTCATATCCCTATTGTTCTTAGAATATCAGAGTGTACCTGAGTAGTGTGTTTGAACACTGCAGCCTTCATGTTTTGGTGAACTGAGGCTAGGTGATATTTTATTTTAATCCTGTTTTAAAGAAATAGACTTCGGGCTAGCACAAATAACTTCCTACTTAGGGCATTTGCATGCTGTTGCGTGTAACTATATTTTTATTTCTCTGTCACATCCCAAAAAGTTTTCATTAGTACCGTGTGTTGCCTCTAGCAGATAATGCAAACAGGTTCGCGGATTGTCTTCCGTTCTGGTTTTTCGTAGCTATGCATTACTCACACGGGAGTAGTTAGAGTACTGCATTAAACCAACAAGCTTTTCCCCCCTGAGACAATAGGAATCACTTTGCATACATACCCACCTACCGTGCTAATGGAGGCTATTATTTTGGAATCTGTTTCTTAAACCACATAGCCAGCCTGACTGCACTTTCCACTTCTGAGTACATTTTCCCCACCAGAGGCATATATCATTCAGAGATTGCTAAGAATTCAGTAACAAAAACAAGCAATACTATGTTTTTCTAGTATATTTTCTATCCAACATAATCAACTATATTCTTTTTTATTAACTGAAAAATTGGAAAGTTAACATTTGATGGAAAAGGTCCAAATAGAGTATTTCATTTGAATCCTGTTTCATACAGGAAAGATTATTTCCAAATGTGGCCAAACTGCTTGGCTATTAAATGCTTGGCAGCCCTATTCTGTGCACAAGAGCAATGTGGAACTTTAAATTAAGCAGGCTTTTACTAAAGCAGTTGTTCTCAGAGTTACACCATGTGTACATTTGCATTTCTGAGAGGGAGCTAATCACCTGCAATCTAAATATCGTAAAGGCTTTTAAAATTACTTTGTCACTAGCTAGCTAACATACATTATGATTTCATTATCCTATTTCAATAATTTTTCAAGTATTCATTGAGTATGCCATTTTTTAACACATTTGGTATAATGGGCTTCAGGAGGGTTCAAATTTAAACACCATTTTTTCTAGCTCTCAAAGATGCATTCATGAAAAATGTGTCTCTCTCTTTTTGACAAAAAACAGTAAATAATTCTCTCTTACATGGTAAAGGGAATCAGGGTTAGTTATATTGCTAAAAGTGAAGATAGAGTGTACTACTGCCAGAGCATTTTCATTGTTACGTGACTCATCTTCCTATGTGATGGGATAAAATTTGTTGAAGAATCTAAGAGAATTAGGAACCCAAGCTCCCATGAAAAACAGTGAATTTAATTCACCAATTCATTTTTTAATATTCTAACTTTTGTCTCTTTCTGGAAGTTTTTAATTAAGAACAGATTCATTTACAATCTTCAGATTTCAACTGAAGATTTTAGTGAGTATTTTTTAATGGCACAAAAGCAAATTTGGGATAAAACCAGGAAAAGTTCTGCTTCTTGAAAAGTATAAAAAGACTGCATTTCTTTAAAAAATCAATGATTTTGCAGAAATCCTGCATATATTCTATTTTTTTATTCACATGGGAATGAATAGTGGGGATGAAGAGCTATCTGTTACCTTCAGCTACTGTATTTGCTCTACCAATTTGAATTGGTAATAATTTATTTAAACAAAGCATTTTGAAATAATTAAAATATTCAAGAGGTTAAATAACCTTCCCATGACTTCTGTGCTTCTCTTCCAGTTTTCAAGAAGATGTGTTTTATTAAAATCTACCAGTGTAAATTTTAGTAGAATTTACACCTTGGGATTTTTCCCATCTGTTTTTTAAAGTGCATCAACAGCCAGCACCAGGGAAATAACTTTACAAATTATTACCTCCAGACTCTGAGAAACTTGTTTTGAAAATTCACACATCCTGTGTGGACATCACTGTGCTCACTGCACCATTCCAGGATGTAATTTAAATTCTCTACATTTTTGTTAGGCTACAGTTTTAAAATACATTGTTTTACCATCTGCGTAACCCTGTAAAAAGCCCTGGGTTTTTTAAACAAGAAACCTAAATGTAGCCTGGATTAGGAGTAGGTACAATAGGAGACCCTTAGCTCCTGCTGCTGCTCCAGTGAAGAGTTGTGTGCTTTTCCACTTCACCTGCTGCCACCAGCAGGGAGCTGAGAGGGCAAACACTACCCCCAGATGCCAGTGGGACCAGGCTGCTTGCTCGTTTCCCTGAACTTTCTTAATCATATTCTTTTGTATTCAGAGAATGAAGGCTGTCCTGACAGGGCTTATCTGGAGACAAATTCTTTTGATGCAGTGACAAATTATTCTTTCATACCTAAAAGCTTAACTTGGCTGCACGAGTAACTTTTCTCCATTTTGAAGGAGTTTGGACTTGTAGCTTGGCATCATCAAAACTTGATTCCCAAGGTTTTTTAATCGAAGTACAATTTCAAGTCTGTTATCAAATATCTCACAGTCAGAAAGCACAAGAACATATCATGAGCCCCTTGATGCATAGGCAAGAGCTGAGCTTGTTGAGACAGCAAGGTTTGTCAAGCAAAGTAGCTGAGTCAGTCACTGCACTTCGAGCATTTATTGTACAGCAGTCGTCTGGGATACCTGAGACTGGAAGGACAAAGAAAATAAACCCGGGCTGTCTTCTGTCATCAAAGAGGACAATGCCTTCTCCTAGAACATGAGTCAGGTAAAACAGAGGGTTCCTAACTCTCTCTATTGACTGTGCAGAGAGTTTTGGGTAGGTAAGGTCTTTAGTGATAATTGGGTATGTATAAATTCACATACACAGGAGGAGGGCTTAAATTCAAGAGGAGACTCACAGCAGTGCAACAGCACCTTTTCAGTCTTTCATATATTTATTTGGATCAAAGTTTTATACTTTGTTAAGGAGCGATCAGCCTCTGAAGGGTATCATAAAAAGTGTAAAGTAAGCCTGAAAAATGTGCCCTTTAGAGGTTGTAATGACTAATACAGATCTGGTTTCTAGATAAGTTAGCAAAAATCTGGGCATTTCTATGTCTGCATAAGGTTTAGTTTATTTATGGCTTATGTATACCATAGAACTTTGCTTTCAAAGTGTGGTTGTGGGTGGAGAAGACACCTCTATGACCACTGTCTCTATCCATCTCACTGTCATATCTTGTTTGCTAACCCATCAGAGGCATCTTATTTAAGGATTCTTTGGTCATCCTGGGCTCTATCTAAATTCAGTCCTTCATTTTGTGTTATTTTAACTTAATACTTATTTTGCAATAGCACTATGGGATGGTCTCAATGCAAAATCAATGCAGTAGTTCAGCTACAGAACAAGTGTGCCTGTACTCTAATACCCATGGCAAACTGGGAAAAGATGAGGTTTCCTCTGAACAGTCAGTGAAATATTTAATGTCAGGAAGCTACTTCTTTTATATCCTTTCTTCCTCTTAGGACACCCATTCACACACAGCCTAAGACAGTAATTAAGATTCAGTGTGTATGGCTCAGTGAAAGAAGACATGGACTGATGTTGCCATAAGTAGCTTACTACCAGTGCTTGGCCCAGCTGGGGTTACTACAAGGATAACAGTGGGTTCTTTTTCTCCATGAGGAAAGCAAATAATTGCTCTACATAATCTAGTTTTTCAATGGTCTTGAGAAAAACAATGCTGCAAGGTTGCTTTTCTGTGCTGCTTCTATTCACATATAGCAAACAGTTTGAACTTTTTTTAGCTGCTATTTAGGGACACTACATGTAGTCAAATGTTGCTACATGTCAGTTGGATGCTCACAGGTTGTTGCATAAGGAACATACTAGAATTCTTTCTTCCCCACTTTACACTAAGAAACTGCAACAAAGAAGTGTTGTCATTCTGGTAAATCATTATCCAAAGGCCAAAATCCATATGTGAGTTCAGCCAGAGGCTTAGACTTCCAGACTTCAAATCAGGGTGGTGAAGGAGAGTGACTCATCTCACATCATTTTAGATAGCTGAATTTAGGGATCTCACCCATGTTAGTCATCTAGGCTTCCTCTGTGGACAGGAAAAGGAAGGCCCTTGTGGCTGGTAGGATGTTCATACCTGACAAAGCATAAGAACCTACTTACTGAGTTTTGCCTCTCCTCAGAATCTGGGAAAATAGGTTAGGCATTGTAGGTCCTCATTAGATGACAAGATAATACGAATTCAACCTGAAACTGTGCAGCAGTTACCCATTTATTCAGCAGGATGAATATCTGCTTTCTTCTTAAGGATGCTTTGTAATGTATGAGAATTTTGAGACAGAGGCTTCATAACTCTTAGATTGGAATTTGTAGTTTGAATTTTGTTTCTAATGTTATTTTGTTATGAAGAGCACATCCCAAATTAGGAAGGAATCTCACAGTATGGTTATGAATTGCCTATGAGTCTGTAAACCTGTATCAGGGGTCCGTTTCTTTCAAGGTTTGTATCCAATAGACTTCTACATTTTATTTCACATAAAGGTTTTGTATTGTCTGATATGCAGAGCTGAAATTGCTACTAAGTTCTAAAAGATTCTCTTTAATAGTACTTACTGTATTGCTGGTAAAATATATTGAAAGCTGAAACTATCTTTAAATAATAACAACAGCTTTCAGAATATGTTCTATGCTCAGTAAGGGCAGAGACCAAGAAGTCTATCAGGTTCCTAATTTGGTCAAGCACTTCTCTGTTAGGTTTTCCAGCCTTAAATATGTACCCACATGCATATGCTTCCATCTGCATCTATCTTTTTCTAGTTCTCAACCATATGAAAGGTTGTGAATATATATACTCTTCATGAATGTTAAATTTTTTTATTATGTAAACATTTATAATAAGAGAGCTATCAGACTGGGGATCCATCAGACCAGGAGCTGTTCCAAATGTGCAGTAAATAATATGGGTGATGGACTACCATTGCAGTTATACCACAGTAGGAAAAATGTGCAAGTTAATTTTAATGGAGTATTTTTCTGTTTTGATGATGATATTGCTACTCCTTTATTTTACTTACTCCCTATATATTATCGGTCTGTGATAGGCATCAAATGTAACCCAAAAGTTTTATAAATGGAAAGGTTTCCAGCTCTTTACCAGCTGGCATCTCAGCATGAGGACATAAATCAGAAAGTTGCATCCATAAATTTACTGACTTAGATTACTTTCTGGCAAAGCGTGGCGTGTAAGAACCAAAGCTTTCTCTGAAGGCCTAGCTCTGCCCTGTTTGGCCTCACATGATTTGCTTCAGGTCCTGAAGAATGCATACCTGGGGACTGTCAGCAAAGGTGCCTCCCCAGCCCTCCTGGCTTTACTGCTTACGTTAGTTTTCTGAGGCTTAAACTGAGTTCATTAATCCAAAAAGTAGATTGATGGGATTGCCATAATCCTCTACCTTTTAAGCAATAAAGAATTCCTTGTGCTGGGATATGAAAAATCTCAGACTGCTAGTGTGTCCACTGAGACATTTCTTAAATGCCCATTTTTTATGTTTGACTTCACATAGCAAGAACTTAAAAGGTACCTAGGCTGAGGGTTAATGAATTGAGTTAGTGGCACTAAGTAGTGGCTCACTAAATGCAATAACACTTTAAAAGGTACAGAAGCAAAATTCATATTGGTCATTGGGTTCCTGGGAATGCTCTAAATGTCCCTCTGTTATAAAGTGTTTCGTATGTTATGACTGATGTACTCTGTTCGAAATTGCAGGTTTATGCAACTCAGCCGACAGCTGGATGATTGTTCCTAATATCAAACAAAACCACTACACAGTGCACGGGTTACAGAGTGGCACGAAGTACATCTTCATTGTTAAGGCCATTAATCAGGCTGGCAGCAGGAGCAGCGAGCCTGGCAAGCTCAAGACAAACAGTGAGTAATGTGACATCCAGCAAGCATGCATTCTCCTTTCTGGCCTTCCTTTTTAGGTTTGATCTTTGGAAGATACAAAAGCACAGAGCAGTTTAACTTGTTCAAAGTGCTTCCTGCAATGAAAGTCACTTATTTAATTCAATTCAACATTTTCAGAATCTTTAGTGCAGAATTTTTTTTTTTGAGTTGCACCTGTAGTTTGATCAGTGGAAATATCGCATAGGAGCAGAGCCATCACATCTGAAATGGCTGAAAATACTCTTTTGTGGATTTGTTTTAATATCCTCTCTATCCTTTTACCTCTACAAAGCAAAAGCTTTTCTTATGTTTGTAATAAAACATTTTATTTTGGTATAGTGTTCATAAGATAATTACTAGTCTAATTTTACCCCCCAGAATTATGGTCTCTTAGGATATTGGAAAACTTCTTAGCTTCATTCCCTTCAGTTTTTTATGGAGTTCAGCAAGGTGGTAGAGTAGTCAGAGAACCCACTTCAAAAAAAACCAATGGTAACACAAATTATTATCAGATGTAGAACAGCAATTTTAAGACTGGTTTTCAGCTGCTTTCTTCTATGTCCCAGCCAATCCCTCAGTCACATAATCATCATGGGCAGCTCTAAGGGCTGGAGAGGAAACATTAGGATTTGTCCATCCTCTGAAAACTTCTTATTGTAGGGAGGTTGCTTGAAGAGTGGTGATACAAGGTACAGTGTTGCAAGAAGGATCCTGAAGAGAATGGCATGTACACCTTTGTGATTTCCTGCTTTCTCTGTGTGATGTGACCAGACACAATTCAATACAGACAGACATTTTTCAGATACTTCTTTAGCACACAAAGGCTACTAACCAGTCAGAGAGGCAGGCTGTATGCATGTTACTGCTACCAGGTGGTCCCCAAACACTTTCCAATGAGTTTATTTCATATTTAGTCATAATACATAACTAAATACATATTGAAAAAGTAGATAACCCTGAACAATTTACATCTTATTTGAAGTACATGTCTCAGTGCTTCACACAGACTTCATGAGAGTGCTTGTTTCCATTTTCCATGCATGTCATCAAATCTTCTGATTGCGTGCTTTCCCCCTTGACATAAAAGACAGTAATAAAGGAAAAGTGCTTTGCTGGACTACTTGTGGAGTCGTGCTTTTCTAGTTGTCTCCTGGTGGAGGTAAATGATCTTTCTGCTTTCTGACACAATGAGCAAGCCTGTCAGAATTGTGGTGGGCTTTATGTATCTACAGGGTTCAGTTTACGAAAAAGCTTCCTGTTATTGTCTACGAGTCTTGTGCTACAGCCCAAGATACTTGCCAAGAGCAACAGCCTCAATAATGTTATTACACCATATTATTTGGACCAAGTTAACAGTTCACTTCCTCCTTTTTAGTGTGCAGTATCCAGTACCACGTGGGCATCCTTCCAAAGCAATTCTGAATTGTTGACTGTGCTTGTTATAAATAAAGATGTGAGTGAATGAATGAAGAGACAATGCTAGTGCTTCTTCTTATTTTCAAACTCATTTTGTAGGATTTGAAATCATACTTTTTGTAGGAATAATGAAGATGTTATTATGGAGCTTTATCCCTAGAGAATTAATAGAACACAATTTATTCTAAATCTAATATGCTGTGAAAAAAAAAAGCAACCCTCAGACCTTTATTAGCATGTATATTGGTTTCAATTACATGCAAGAATTAGAGTGTTCTGGTTACCTCTAGGTCAGAGATAAAGGACGTGATGATTATGCAGGGCTCTTTTCAGGGATTATCGACACACGGGGAAGTTAGCACACAAAGAAATTGACAGTAACCTGACAATGCAATGCAAACCAGCTTTTGCAGGGAGCAGAATAGGTTAGTCTGTCTCAAGAATGCTTGAGAGGAGCAAATTACCATGGTTATGTAATCTTGCAGGCTTCTTAGAGGCTTACTAATCCACTCTCCTTTTCAAAATTAAAGCCAAACCATTCTTCTGTCAACTTTGTCTCTGTGTCTCTAGGTCAGCCATTTAAACTGGACCCTAAATCTGCTCATAGAAAATTGAAAGTGTCTCATGATAACTTGACGGTGGAACGTGATGAAACATCCTCCAAAAAGAGTCACACACCAGAGCGATTCACGAGCCAAGGGAGCTATGGAGTGGCTGGCAACGTGTTCATTGACAGCGGGCGGCATTACTGGGAAGTGGTTATAAGTGGCAGTACATGGTATGTATATAAAAATATATGTGAAAAGAAGCACTAATTCAGACAATGCAGGTGCTGGCACGGTTTCTCTGATAGATACCAGTAGCAGAAGCATGCTCTAGTATAAGAGCAGGCAAGCATATATATTCACATAGTTTGTCAGACTATTTTCCCTATCTCCAGCACTTTTGGACTCTAGAACTAAATCTGTCACATTAAACATCTTTATATTTAACAGGCTTCACAGGACTTTTAATCTGGGGATAGTGGTTCTTTTGAACCCACATACAGTACGTTTTAAGAGTGAACTTAGTAAATGTGATAATTTCTTTACTAAACGTGAAAGATCTCCATGTCCTTCAGAAGAAAGAAATACAAATGATGGAAATTTGATGATCCAGTTTCACAAGGACAGAGATCAGATTTGCTTATGGGGAGGGGGATGGAGAGCAGCAGAGCTGTGGGTCTGTGCCCCAGGGTATGAAGCAATGGGCAGGAAATAGAAGAGTGCTTTCTTCCACTTCTGAGTGATCCTCTGTGTCATACAGGGGCAGATTTCAGGGGGCCTTTAGTCAGTGGAAGAGATGTTATCCTTTGGTATTCAAAGGCATCATGATGAAGGTTAATGGAGTGGAAAAATCAGTAAGGTCTTCAGGTATTGCCCACTGTCTCAAACAAGAAAAATTATGTTTGTCTGTGCCAATGCTAAGGAATGGAAAAATGTGAGTTATGGCACATTAATCTTTGTTGGTTGAAAGCCCAACAAATGCTGCAGTGTCTCTAAAACGTAAGGAACTTTTATATTTCTGTTATATATGACAAATCAGGTATTTGTCCTCAATATCATTTAATGAGAACTTTTTCACAGTCCTTTTACCCTGCATGTCTTGCCATAAATTATGGTTTCCAAAGCAAATGTCTTCACCTACAATTGCTTCACTTGGCCTGAAACCCAGTCCCAAAAATGCTCATTTGAATCTGAAAACCACACCAACATCTGGCAAAACATATTTGAAAATGGCAAATTTTTTTTTTTTAATGTGTCCTTGATGTTTATTCTTGCATTCCTTCTTATGGGCCATATATTAAAGGAGCAAGCAGAGATCAGATTAGCTGACATATTTTAAAATCAATGAATTCCTCTGTATTCATCTGTTGGAAATGGAAATTTGGAGTCCAGTGATTTAAACTCTGACTTGCTGAGTACTCAGCAATCTTTCTTTTGAATATCAGAGGTAAGCATTAAAAAAAAATTGCTATAGCTGCCAAACTAGGAACAATACGATGAGTTACCCTGGTCTCTCAGACCCACAACACAGATGGGGCAAAACATTAATTAAGCCTGTACAGATACTGTGATGAAATGTCACTTAACCAGAGCTTAACCGGCAGCTTAAGAGGCTGGGACATTCCAGTGAGTCGTCTGGACTAACTTGGACTTCACCGAGAGACAAACATGGCAGGAAGCATTTGTTTCCTTGACATGTTCTTTTGTTTTGCAGGTATGCTATTGGTATTTCCTACAAGTCAGCACCGAAGCACGAGTGGATTGGAAAGAATTCTGCCTCCTGGGTGCTTTGCCGCTGCAATAACACATGGGTGGTGCGGCACAACAGCAAAGAAATCCCCATCGAGCCTGCACCTCACCTCCGGCGCGTTGGGATTTTGCTGGACTACGACAATGGTTCCCTTGCTTTTTATGATGCTTTGAACTCTCTTCACCTTTACACTTTTGACATTACTTTTGGGCAGCCAGTGTGCCCCACGTTCACAGTATGGAACAAGTGTTTGACCATTATAACTGGCTTGCCTATCCCTGACCACCTAGACTCCTGTGAGCAGCTCGCGTGACTGCTAAAAGCCAAAAGGTAGGACGACACATCTTCCCAGGGTGGCTGACTGCAGAAGCTTGCCTGGAACTGGCAGACCCATGGGGCATCCTGGCCATTGCTGCCGAATTTGGCCAAAACTGAAAAGGAAAGAATATCTCTTTCTGTGTACTTCGTACAGAAGGACAAGAAGTGGCTTTAAAAATATCTTAGAACTGTCTTTTGCGGTTGGTTTTGTTTGGTTGTTTTGTATTTAGTCTCTTACGGGAAGATTTATAAATTATTTATAAAAACAATTTAAAAAAAGAGAGCGAGAGAAGTGAAAGTCTGGTTTGGACACCTGGAAAATTACTTTCTTTTTTGTTAGGTTTTTTGTTTGCACATTGATGGCCCTATTAATTAAAGTTTAATCAGCCTTTTGCATAGTTTTTATTTTACAGTGGATAAAAGCAAGAAATTGGAAGGATGAACACTGCACAGAGGACAAATCAGTATACTGCAGGTTTTACTCATACCAGCATTAGTGTTCTCATTACCAGCCTTGCTGAGTGCAAGATCTCCCAGTTGCTAATTTGCACATGGGAGTGTGCAGACCAAAAGAACAGAAATAAAAAAGAGAGCGAGCCAACACAGCAAAAGAATAAAGTTTAATTTACTTCTGTTCACAGGGCAGTGCTCTCTCAGTTCATAAAAAACATGTGGAATATCTCCTAGAAATGTGAGTGGATAAATCATCTGGTGATTTATTTTATTGATGGAAACATTCCCATCTGCCAGTGTTTCGCTTTCGTCTTTGGGAAACATTATAGAATCACTGAGGATGTGGAAGACTGATACCATCTCTGAGAATCAGCAACACTGGAGGAGAGCAGCCAACCCAAGGTCTGACTGTAGACTAATTTGATAAAGCACGGCATCATTTAAGGATTGATTGTATTAGAAGATGTCACGGTTCTGATGGTAGACATGTGAATGCTTATTGCTGATTTTACAAGGTTCAACATAGCAAGCCCAGCCAACAACTCCGAAGTGAGACATGTGCCACTTTACCATTGATTTTAAATTAAATGCAAATGTTTCATTGTCATACACTGTGTAGTGTCTATAACAAAATAAGGAAGTCTGTTTTACATGTGCTGTGTGGAGAAACACTGCAGCTGCAGTTTGATCATAGTTATTATTGTCCTGAGTTGTTTGGGAAAGTACAGTTCTCTTTGTGAATGAGGAATAAAGAGCAAGCTTTCAGCAGCAGTAGGAATCTGCATGGGCAGACCCTTAATTCATCCTGGTTTTGGTAGATGAACTTCAGTGAAGGCAGTAGAGCTTGTATGTACTGTATCTCAAAGCTGAATCAGGTGCATTTTTCCCTCTTTCCCTTCTACAGAATAGAAGTCCTTTGTAATTTACTGCAATGCCTATAAATGATCATTTTGGGAGATGCTTGATGCATATGACAACTTTATAAGAATGGTTTCCTACAATGTTTTGTTGTTACTATGCAAATTGTGAAAATCTGCCTGTGTAGAGAAAGGATAAATCAAATATCAGCTTTAAGAAAAGATTTGCTCAGTAATTTATAACCATGCTTTAGGTGTCTTTTGGAAAAGATGCCTTAATGCACTTTGTTCACTAATGGGTCCAAAATAAAATGGCCCCAAGCTCAGCTTCAGATTTTTTAAATACCGATTCTTCAGGTTCAAAACTGTATTACAATTTGTCTTTATGAGCAAGATGAGGAATACATACATGCCTATTTGGTTTTTTCACCTTTTTTAATTGAAAATAAATGTCTACCCATGTTCCTTTCATTTCCCTTTACATGCCATACTAACTGCTGGATTAAGTGGAGAAAAATCTGGCAGTACATTGCTGGTACCATGGCATTCAGCTGGGCAGCTTCCCAATGTTCACAGGTAGGAGCCACTGATCTTTCCAGAGTAGACATAAATAAAGCAAAATGTGTACACATAGTGAACTGCAGTGTTTATTAGTACTGTTTTTAATAATCAAGAATCATACCTTCTAAAATGAAAAAGTAAGTCCCCAAACATTACATTTTATAATTGAATACAATGATACTGATACAATCTGATATGCACTGCACAGATGATCTGACCTGGGATGTTTGGGAGGTAGCTGAGATCACATGAAAATTTTTATAACGAGTTGACAGGAGATGACTGATGCAAAGCAGTGATAAAAATATTCATGAAGGAAGGAGTTTTAATCTAGGGTTATTGCCAAGTTTCTGCCTAAAAGGAAAAGGTATATCACCAAAGTACATGTAGCAAGACTGTGCATCTTCTCTATTGCCACAAATATTAAATCTAGAATCTGATTTCAGTAGTGGATAAACTGAAAACACTCTTCAGTGTTTGACTGTACAATGTTGGCAGAGATTGACCTGGATGAAAGCAATACTATGAATTTGGAAAGGTCCCAAATGATCTCATGTATTTTCGTTGTAAAGACAGACCATGAGTCTAAAGACAGATCGTGGTTTTGGCCAATGGAAGAAGAATGGTCTGTTATCTACAGGCCTTGTTGTACCATTTTTATTTTAACACAGAACATTTCATTTGGAGCTAAGCCACATTTCTTCAATGGCCTATTAACTCAATCAGTATTCTTTGTACATATATGTTTGTGTATATATGTACACATATATATGGGTATACACACACCAGTATATGCACAAATACAGTGCGTGGTTTGTGTATATTTATACGTATGCATATACACAAAGTGACAGCAATTAGTCAGGTATTCCATTTTTTGCTTGTTTCTTAAACAATTTCGTATTCTGTAAGACAATGAGGAAACAAGTTTGCTATGAATGGTATTCTTCTGGACATTTTTTAAGAAACAAAATCTGTTTATTTTATGATATGCTTGATTAATCAATAAAAACTTCCATTTGAAAATGTAGCTTCTGTGATCTGTGGCATTTTGCATGGTCCATAGCAATGAATTGAAATCTGGGGGAACAGTAATCCTTGTGTAAAAATAAAATGTGGTACTTTAATGTAGCACATGGTCTTAGTTGAGGGTTTTTCCCTTATTTTTGAAAGTCTTGTGACTAGGAATGAGGTAGAAATGTATAACGGGATGTTTAACAAAGGCAGATCTTTGAGAAATAATCTGCTGAAATGCAAGCGGTGAATGTGGTAGATGAAGCCTGTGTTGGTAAAATGATTGTTTCAAAGGTGTGTTTAAAACCCAAGTTGGGATTCAGCAGAGCTAGAGCAAAAAATAGCAAAGTCTCTTTAGAAGATAGTAGCAGCTCGGAGTAGTCTTGAGCTTGAGGTAATGGAGGGGTGGGGGACTTTTTTCTCTGAGGCCAGAGAAGATTTTCCACGGGTTAGACTTCCATGTGTTAATGTATCTCTAATAGGGAAAAATCATTCATGAATGGGTTGTGTGTCATAAATTTAGTAGTCTGTCTCCAGCCCACTGTAGTTTTCCATTGTTGGCTTTCAGCAATAAAGTTGCTGCATTTTCTGCCGTGAGTTTATCTGTTTTGGGTATCCCATTTTTCAACTGCTCAGCAAAGAGACTCCCACTGAGCAGTGGGAAGCAAGGATAGGAAGCATAAAAATCCCTCAGGTCTGGGGACACTCTGAAAAGCAGGGAATCTGCAAGTGTGGGTGAAAACACATGCACGTTCATTATATTAGCAATAGTAGGTCGCTAAACAGCAGTGTGCATCATCTGTGTTAATCTTGTGTCTTAATTGCAAGCACTGTATTCTTTGCATGTTAGAAAACGCAACAGGGCACTATTGACAGCACAAATTGAAGTGTCAGCTCGTTAACCAGTTCCTTTTGAGATGGCCAGCATATATAGCAGTATGAAGGACTGTGGGAGAGGTTATTAAAATATTATTTAATATCTAACATAAGTATTTCTTTCTTAACTATTCTCATAAAGCAGATTTCTAGTAATTACCAGATTCTGCTTTTAGATGCATCAGTACAATTTTCAGATAAGCCTATGCACCAAAACAAAGTGAGAATTGCTATTGTCTCTCATCTGTAACACCAAAACTGAGGCTATTCATTTCATTTGGAAACACTGTCTTCATTTCTGGTTTAGGCATGAAGAAGTGTGGACTGAGAGAAAGTGCTCAGTTACCTCAGTAACTGTCCAGGGCACACCTGACCTGAAGGCCTTTGGTGGGGCAGCTTTAGGAAGCTGGTGATAAAAAAGTACACAGCTTGCTTATGTAGTGATGTGCTGGCCATTTTCTTGTAACACCATCTCTGATGCCTTTTCACATGCTCTTTCTAGTAGTGGAAGTGTGTATTGAGATATAGGGATGTAAAATGCAGTATTTTCCTGTGTTACTGAGTTGATTCCCCATATATAAATTAGCACAGTGTTTCTGTCTTTTGCACGTTAAGGAAAGTCCTGCTCACTCCTAAGTTCTGATGGTGTGTGCTCTGGATTATGCCAAGCTATGTATTGTGCTTCCTGAAATGAAAGAAACTCTCTTTACATTTTAACCTTTGATTTAGTACTTGATTTTCATCTAAAAGAAAATTGACTAAAGGGCAATGATGTTAACAATGCTTCAGTGTGGATGAGACTCTTGCTTGGGAGGGTGAGGCTTAAGGCATCTGTGTACATAAATCAAATCTCTGTGCCAGAACAGACTAATTTGTCATTTCTGTGGGAGTTGAACAGTGCAGGTGCAAGTGTTTCCTTCTGAGATAGACTTCTGCATTAACTCCACACTTTGAATAGAATATTCTGTTTCTTTATTTTTTTTAATTGTTTTTCTGATTCAGTGCAGACCATGCTAATAAGACAGTAAATAACATAATATTTCATCATGTTACCCATTTTAGCAAGCCCTGCCGTGTCACATGCCTCTGGCATGTTGCTGAACACATCAGCTGCAAGCATAACCTTGTCAGCATCACCTCCAATGAGAGGAATGAGGCTTAAGCCATTGACCAAGTATGTAACTTCCCCAGGTCGGATTCATCCTGTTTTAAGTAAGGAACTCTAGCAAAAACTGTGATACCAGTTGAAGGTGAGAGACATGTATTTCACAAAGGGTGATATAGGAAAGATACAGGCTTGAAAACCATCAATGTTGAGGCAGTTCTGGTTTAGAAGCACGACAAGTGTGTTAGAAACTTGTGAATTGTTCTACTACAGTCTGGTAACAATGTCATTATTACTGCTGCCTGAGAGAGGAATGGAGTTAGCAAAGAATGAGGTTCTGGAGCAGTGCTGAGGAGATCATTCAGTGTGACAGGGCAGCTGGAAAACCTGCCAGCACTACTTGCCTTGCACCGCACTGCAGCTCTGCAACTTATACCTGCACCTATTCATCCTTCTGTTCCAGCTCAGTCTCAATCCGCATTCCCAAATGGCAGGAAAAAATTTTGCAATTATATGTTTGAAGTCCTAAACTGAATAAAAGCAGCAGGGCAGGGATGACAGCCCGAGGCCTTGATTCACCTTTATTCACCCAGGTTTTTACATCTGCTAACTTCAAAGGAGATAGTCCTGATTTACACAGAGGTAGGTACAAACCCATGAATCTTCAGTTTCCAACGGATCAAACCCAAGTGAAGCAGAAGTCCCTGTGAGAACAGCTCAGCATTCCTATTAAATCATGTCTTAGGAGAAAGCATGTTAGCTGCTAGCAAAACTGCAGTTTCTCATGAGCAGTTTCCCAAGGCCACCACAGGTGTGTTTTTTAAATGTCTTGTTCTTTTAAAATGTATGGCTCAATAACATTCTTCTTGGGTGAATTGTTCAGGCAATGCTTTGCTGTTTCCTCCAAGCAGGGTGGGAACAATCCTCCAGCAGGTGCTGTGTTGCTTTTATAAAAATCATGAGAATGGCAAATACATAAGTTATGATATAATGCTCCAACATAAGACTATTGTTCTTGGACTTCCATTTTAAAATGGATAACAACTAAAGAAGTTTAGAAGTCTGCTTCCTTTAACTGTTTGGCCTAATTTATATAGTTATTTGAATGCATGAAAATGTTTCCTCTTAGGAAATATCACCTCATTTCTTGTTAATGCACACAGACACACAGTAATTAGGAGTATTCCTGAAAATTCATGAATTCATAGAATAGCTTGTAATCAAGCCTTTAAAAGGCAGCAAATAGAGGCTTTATGTTTGGCATAACATTAGTCATTGAAAAGGGAAAAAAAGCTATAGCTGTTTAGACCACTAAAACACTTAACAAATGACAGATAAGCTACACAAGACAATGGGAAAGTTTTCACTAGGAATTTTTTATTTCATCATTTTTATTTTACTTGGAAAACAGATGATTCTAGTTGAAAATGTTTATCCGTTATCCTTCCATTCCTTCACCTTTCTTGTCTGTTTTCAGTCTCATTTTTAGATTTTAAATATTAGGGTAACAACAAGCTAGTTGGCTTTGTTTTTTATTTCCTTGAAAATTACCTTTTTCATGAGGTACACAGGAAATTAAACAAGAAATCAAAATACTAAAGCAATATGCAATCTTGAAAGTTGAGAATATTTTTTAAGTAGAAGTTAAAGAAGGAATGCTGATAAACCCATCACTCTTCTACAGTTACTGAATTACTCCATTTCATTATTCTGGGCTTAATAGCATTGCTCTCCAATTAAAACAGTGTTATGAGATCTGGTTAAGGAGCACGATCACAGAATTAGTAGATTACTGTAGGATAACCCTGAAAAATGTTCCCTTTAATAACAATACATATATTCAAACTCATTAATGTCAGCTTGAGAATTTTGGGGTGCAGTTTGTTTTTGCTGATTTACTTAATAATGTTGTGTGTCCTCACTAGCAGTAGTTCCCAGCCTGGAAGTATGTGTCTCTTTTGGGAAGCAGAGGGTCTAGTTCCTTACGGAACTGGAAAAAAGTCCTCCCTGTGGCAGGTGTGAAGGTGGTGCTAACATAGTGAGAACATCTCCCACCAACGGGTTCATTTGATCTATATTTCTGTCATCTTGTTTATGCAAGTAGTAGTGATGGCCAAAATGAGGATAAGTTCATCCATATTTGTAGGTGTAAGAAGAGGTGGAAAAACTTTGTTGAATCACAACCAGTGATTACAACCAGTCATAAACCCAGCCCAGAATTAGAATTCGCAAATATAATCAGGAACACATCCTTTTAATTTCTACTGTTGAATGTGACCTCTCACTCAATTTGTCCATCAGTTTACATCCAAATGCTCCTTGAACATTTGTTAAAGTTGGAGTTGAAAATGTTTGGAGTTTTTTTAGCAATTGGGGTTTCATCAAACTACCCTTAAAACAAACATTGCTGATATAATGTCAGCAGCTTATGGCAGAGGGCAGAGGTAAGGAGCAATGCAGGACCTAGAGCAGGTGCAAACTGAGTTCAGAACAGATTAATACTGGTTCTCAGAACAGCTGAGTCATAGAATCCTACATTGCATATATTTGGGCAAACAGATGTTATTATTAGGAACGTGCTCTGAGTTATGCTGTAAATCGTAACAAATGCATAAACAGTGGAGAAAATTAGGATAAATCTTGGAATTGTATACATGAAAAGAGCCACAGGAGAAAAAAGTTATTTTTTCACTATTAATAATTCAAACTGTTGTAGACAAATCATCCTTTCTTATTAGAATTCTAATCCTGTTTTCCTGCTGATGAAACAGAAATACTTTATTTTTCTGGTCTCATGAACTTAGTGCTCCATATTAGTGTTACTTAAGTTCCTTGGAAATCTCTCAGGACGAAGAAATTTCAGAGGATCAGGTCCAGAGTTCTCACCAGTCTTGAAACCTGCATAAGCCATTAGCCAGTTTCAAGGCTGAATTACCATCAAGTTATGAGTGATTTCATGTATATTTAACTGTGCCAGAAGAAACATGTAGCATTTAAAAAAAAAAAAAAAAAGGTGGTCAATTTTATGTCAATATGGGAATAGACATTCCATCCAGCTACAAAGCTGCTCTTTGTGTATGGACAGGAAGATATTTGTATGGATTTTGTGTGAAGCTGTACTTGTGCTGATTCTCATGCACACAGAAATGTTGTAGCCCTAAGTCCTGACAACCTCTTATCTATTTGTGGAATTCAAAAGCTCTGCAAATCACACTGAGGGGCGGGTTGGTGTGTGTGGGTAGAACCTGCCATAAAAAGGCTTCCACTGGTGTAAATTCTGCCTCCCAAAAGTAGAAGAAGAGGCAAGACAGCTCCCAAAGGTCTTCTTCTCTAATCCTTTCCTGACATCTCTCATGACAGAAAAAGTAAAGGCACAGCATGGCCCTTGACTACATATCTTCTGTGGCAAGAGAATTAGGCTATGAAGCTTTAGGCAGGCTCCTGACAGTGAAGAATCTGATCCCACAGAGTTAAATGGGCTTCGCTAGCAAGGTTCAGACATTTCTCCAGTTTCTGCTGTAGTCAGGAAATGTGAGGGAAATTTGTTGTAGGACAGGCTGTGAGGATGACACATCTTCTAAAGGCATGTCCAAAAAGCTCAGAGAGAAAAATTCAAGTGTCATTTATCCTCATAGGAAGGTCTGCATAAGAAGGATGGATACATTTTTTGATGTTTCCATGAAGGCATGGAAAGCTGCCTCCTTCTGCATCAGATTTGGCTGTACTTGTGGGCAGGCAGGCTTGATTTATTTTGAAGAGTGGAAAATCATTGTCCATAGTTTTTCTTACCATTCTCCTAAAAGTTTGACAAATGTGAGGAAAATATTGTCAAATTCCACTGCATGATGGCTTATACCACTGGTCTTCATTGTCAAAAGAAAGAAAATGCCAAAAAACAAAGCAAAACAAAACAAACAAGAAAATGTAAAAAACCCACCAAAGGAAATGTAACTAAATCTGTGTGTGCAAAATTGTTATTTATTACAACTGACATACCTGACATATTTTTAGTCTATTACTATTATAATAGTAGCAGAAACAAAGTGGAGGATTTATCATGACTGGAAGTCTTATAATGAAAGACAGAAATAGAAGTTGAAGGCAGTAATAACATCCCTTGGAAATGCTTCTAAGAGGGTAAAAACAGAATGGGTTGTTACTACAATGCTGTGAGTCTGGTAGAAGCTCATCTGTAAGACTGGAAAATTCTGGTCTAAAAGAAAGGTGATACTCAGTAGCACAGCATCACATAAAGGCTGAGCATAAGGGAAAGGCAAGAAAGAGCCTGAGTTACAAGGGGACATGGATGTGTGGCAGTCTAGCAATTGATGGCTGAATGGCAATAAGGTAGTTGTGTTTCTAAGCACATGATTAGGGATAACACCACCAGGAAAGGAGAATAATAGTTCCAAATAAAATTAAAAATAGGTATGAGAACAAATGCATTTTGCTGGTTTATGGACAGTTAGGTCTATAGAAATCGAAGGTTACTTCACAGGACAGCACAAGTCAAAAAGCAACCTTGTGATTTCCAAGACAAAGCTTTATGCATGAGATTAATCGCACTTGAATCTAAATGCCCAAATATTAGTCAGCTAAGCATAGACATATTTTCTAGGCATCTTCCGTAAGGATTGTGAGGCAAATAGCATCTGCAAATATTTATCCCAGATATTCTAGGAATGTAACTTTGAACAGAGAGAATCCCACTCCATGCCTGAACTTTCAGGATTGGTCTTATGAGGAGTCACAGACAACTAGTGTGTATTTGATACCTGCCTTTTAGATAGCTAGTGGCAGCTCAAGTGACTATCACTCTGTATATTTAGCAAACTGGACAGTTTTATAGAGGTGATTACAAAGCAAATCCATTTCTTTGGATATAATACAGAAATTTATAGACAGCTTCTGACTTAAAATCCTTACTGTGCTGAAGTAAGTAGGCAATTTTTCTTTTGTCTCCGTGAAGTCCAGATTTGCCTCTCAAATATGAATAAGGTGAAATATTGTAAGTCAAACTCATGTTAAATGTAGCTATCTCCCCTATACAAAGACTGTTCTAGCAACTGAGCCTTTGTTTTTTTCAAAAGAAGTAATTTATAATAATGTTTTGCTAAAATGGCCACCCAGACAACATCAATGAATAAAAATGCTTCTATTTAACCACAGAACAACCTTCCTTGGAGATTATATGTGCTTATATGCATTTTCTTCCATTGCTCCTCTGCACAAGTATTTTAGATTCTAAACTGGTTTGCTGCAAAATGTTATATATTAATAGTCAGCATTGTTCTAGCATTATTCTTAAAGTTTGTCTTAATAGATGTCACAATGAGATCTCCTCTGGCGTTTTCTGAATTCAACATTTAACTCTAAGATTGTATCAAAGCTAGAACAGCTAGATACTGGTTGTCATGGGTTCATCCTTCATTCCTCAGACCAGTAAGCATGTTTTGCTGTGGTAGACCAAGTCCAAGTATTAAACACTTAGTGCCTGTGCCAAATGGGGTTTTTTATGGAATGAAGAGCTCCTTAGCAAAATTGCCTTCTAACAGAAAAGTAGCCAGCAGCTATAAATTAAAAGAACTGTGTAAGAGATAACTGATAAGTGCTGGCTCTTTAAGATATAAGTCAGATGTTGAGGTGAAAAATACTTGTTTTAATATGTTATTTATTTGCATCTTCTGCAAAGGAATTACTGCTGGATCTCCGAAGGCTAACTGAGTCCTTTTGATATTCATGGCAGAGTGTTTTGCATGGTTACTGTCCAGAAAATCTTAATGAGAAGAGAAGAATATTCTGTAGATGAACATAAATATCCCTTTTTCCAGGGTTTCAACTTAGATTTACCTCTCTACACTAAATAGGTTACTTTCAGAAGTTTATTTCATGTCTTTCTAAACAGCACAAGTATTTATCTAATAATTCTGTGGTGAGGTGTGATTCATCCTTCAGAGAAAAGTCTCAGCATGCAAAGTATTGTTAACGGCTTGTTCGTCATAAAAAGGAAGGAAATTACTCAGGCTAAAGAAATGTTATAGTGAAAGTTGTTGATGGTCTTCAAGCTGATGGAAAAAGAATTGCTCAA
This sequence comes from Pithys albifrons albifrons, assembly GCF_047495875.1. NCBI lineage: Eukaryota > Metazoa > Chordata > Aves > Passeriformes > Thamnophilidae > Pithys > Pithys albifrons. The sequence goes on from NC_092458.1 coordinate 12,361,103, forward strand.
ATAAAAGATGAGAGTTTCTTCAGGAAGCACTTTCTGATGAGAAAAGGATTAGTGATCCAGGAAGGTCAGCTAAAGAAAACTGAGAGAAAATCACTCAAACTAGGCAAATATTTTGGAAAAGGCTTGGCAAAGAGGGATTTCATGGGGTTCAAGTCATGGTGAAAGGTATATTATGGACAGGACTGAGATAGCCTGATGTGCTTTGGAGTGACCAGTCCAAGGATTTCTGTATGCAGAGAGTATGGGAATAGCTTGTGAAACTGCACTGGCCTGTGCTTCTTAGGGCCTTGGACTTGAAAGCAGCAGTGGAAAATAAGGGAATTGAAATACAAGTCAAGAAAGAAGGAACTGGGAACAAGAAACAGAATAACATGGAATATTTTTGTAAAATATGTCTATTTGTCTTTGGATTTGTAACATCAATGATTATTGAAAGGGAGACATCTTTTAAACTGTGACTTATTTTCACAGGTTGTAGCAGCATGATTCATTACTTCTGTTAATTTTCATCATTTGAACAAAATATTCCTTCATTTCTGCTGCCTAAATCTCCATCAGCTTACAATCCCGACTTACATGAAGGAAAGGCCTTACATACTTAGGTATTTCACAATCCATACAAGCATAGAATTAATCCTATCTCCTCATAAGCCCTGGGCTCCTCCAATAGCACAATGGGACATGGAGACACTTTTTTCTGCCTCTAGTTGACTCTACCAAGATTTTTGGCAGATGGCGTAACTAGGTGGGTCCCAAGGCCCCTGGGTTTGGGAACTCAGTGGGTTGATGTGCGAAAAGTAGGGATGATTTGTCTTTTCCATGGAAGCAGGTACTGATTAAGTGGTTAAAAGTAACATCAGATAGGTTTGGGCTGAATTTCTGGAATGGAATGTGTCTGAAGGGTGGTGAAGATGTTTGATGCTGGATGATGAGGAAGTTTTGCCAAGGCATTGGTGAGGTGTCACTGTCAAGGATGTTAATGAAATGTAGCCACAGTCCCTGTAATCCAAATGGATTTTGACAAAATCTTTGTAAGCTTATTATGCTCTGAATGGTATTAAAATACGGAATTTATGTAAATGTAAATGAATTGATGTTTTGTTATTGGAATGAGATAATGCAGACATATTGTGAGATTTATATAAATGAATGTGTAATCTAGATGATTTGGGTTATAAAAGATGGTGCTTTGGCCATCTGTCAGTGATTTGTTTTTACCAGGATAAGGAAATGGTGGATATGAAAAGAAATAACAATTTATTAGCAAGTTTTGGATTGTATGAATGTGTCTTGATTTTTGTAATAAAAAATGTTAACTCTACCTCTTATTTTCTGATCAAGTAAACCTGTGACTTTCAGTAATGATTTTATTTTGAGCTGAATTAATCTTTACAAAAGCAAGGGTAGTAATTAAACCTTATCTAATCTCAATTTAAGAGAATGGTCAGCTGACTAATAATTTGCTCATGAATCACAACCCACTAAGGAACTCCTAATGAAGGGAAGTCACAGGGTATATGCAGCTGGAGGCAGCTTTCCAGAAATTTAGCACAGGAGTAGCCTTGAGGAAAACTGTAGAAGCTGTAGTGAGGAAAAATGACACGAGTGGATTTCCCTCGGTTTTTATGACCAAGGAGAGCAGCCTTCCTGGCAAAGAGAAGGGAAGTGCTACCAGCCTCACATCCTCACATTACATCAAGCTGATTCCCTGAAACAAAGCCACTCTTCCCTGCTCAAACAAGTTTTCTCCTCCACATAATTTTGTTAAGAACTGAAACAGTTCTGGAGCAAATTTTTTTTGTGGTGTAGAACTATTGAAGTCAAGCGTGATAACAGCAAAGCTAAATTTAGAGAGGTGCACAGGTAAGGAGAGAACAAAGAGGGATTTTACTAGGATTAATGATCTGTGGGAAAGATGAGTGAAACAAAGTTCAGAGGATTTTTTCTTTCTCTCTGAATCAACATAGTTTTGGGATTATCTCTGAGTCATAAATTCCTATCAGCCATATAAAAAATCACTTTTGACTGAAAGATCATATTCCCAGAGCCTTTGTCTCAGAGATGCCCATCTAAACTTGCTCAGAGCTGCTCATCAAGCTCACACTAGGAAAATTTTATTACTGAAAATCAAAAAATATAGAAAGTATATGAGTTAACTATGGTACAGGATTTCCAAATTCTACACTTTTCTCCTGGCAGAGGCATGACGTGATATGTAGCTAATTGTTCCTTGAATTAGCATGCTTTATAATCACTTCAGTCAAAGGAAACTCTTGGTTTTCCTACAACTATTGGTGTCCCATCAACTCTCCCAAAAAGCCTAAGCCAGGCCCCAAGTGCTGGAAATGCTGCCTATAGCATCATTGCTCTCCTCAGGGCAAGTGTTGAACCCCAGTGAGGCAGTGTGGCATATCAACACCAGTAATGACTGGTTTAACTGGAGTACACATGGGCCTACTGAATGAGCTTAACTGAAGCTAATTCTGACACCAAGAGCCATTATCCTCCAACTATGGCAATCAGACAATGACTTGCTTGCTGTGCTTGAAGACTAATGCCACATGCCCTTTAATTTTTCCCTTCTTGTGGGTTTGAAGTCTCTAGTTGATTCAGTCCTTCCCTATAAATCATATTTTTTGAGATTTGTCATCATTCGTGTCGCTTCCTTGTGGATTCTTTTCAATCGATCCTACTTTGTTTTACTACAAGGGCAGTGCCAAAAAATAAATACAAAATTCAATGCAAGACTTTTTCAGCTGTTTGGAGCAAAAAGATAAAAACAATCATCTTTCAAGTCTTCAGACCCCAATATAGGCTTGCCTTTCTCATAAAACCATGTCAAAGTCAAAGAACATACCTGTCACAGTCACTGCAACCCCTGTGGACCCTTCAGGAGAGCGACCTCCAGTCTGTCTTCACCTTGTCAGGAGCATGTGTGGTTTTAATCCCACCTTGTCAGGATCATGTTTGTTTTCAGTCCTGTGCTGCAGAGAATTTACAGTCTGGCTTTGTGACAGCTGCAAATGTAATAAACATATCCTCTGTTCCACCTCTTTGGGGTGCCTGGGAGCTAACCAAAAAGTGTTCAGCCTGAGATGGACCTTTTCTTCCCCTGTTTATACCTGTCAGGGTCACTATTGTGGCAATGTCCTTAATGATATTCTACTCTCAGAACAGAGTTTTTCTACAAGCTCTTATACCTACTTGTGGTAGTTTCAGCCTGGTAACATTTCTCTTGTTTTCTGTAAGATTGCCACAGATGACAGTGCCAGAAGATTCACTGAGTGACAAGTGACAAGTGCTGTCTCTTGTCTCTTCCCGGATCTGGTCACCTTGTTGTAGAAGGAAATAGGATTTGCCAGATATATTTGCTCTTGTCAAATGCATATTAACTTCTACTCATTTTGAAGCTGTCTTCTAGGTGCTTGCCAGTTTATTTTACATTAAAAGGCTCATAAGCGCTGACAATGATGACTGTTATTCTAATAAAGTATGTGATTCATTTTCCAAAAACTACTAAATTCTTTCTTCAGCTTTATATGCAGTATGAAACACACACACCAAAAAAAACCCCTAAAAACAACAGCAACAAAAAAACCAACCAACCAAAACATAATTTCAGAGCAGATGAAAGAGTAAATAGATATTTTATGTGATGTTTTGTTCAAAACTAAGGCACCTAAATGCCCACATATAAGTGACTCGTGCCTAACCATCAGCATCTAGTGCCTTTTGAGAAACCCCAGGGCATAGGAGATATCTTCAGGGGCTGGCAGATGAGCCACGGGATTTATAGGAGAAATGGCTTCTCCAGAGCAGCAAGCAAGGTGCTTTAAACACATGAAATGGCCCAAAGTTAACAAGTGGGTCATTCCTTGATTGACCTAAATTAATTGACCTTAATTTTGTCATTTTAGTCTCCAATGGAATCTCTGCACATTCAGACTTATGCTACTGCTGAACTTTGATCCTCCAATTTTGGTAAGCCCTCTTGGGCGTGTTATATTGAGGCTTAGGCTAAAACGGGAAAAAAAAAGCCCTTTTAGTATGTTCTTGCCCTTTTAGAATACAGTTATTTTTACATATAATGGGAAGGAGGAGGAGTATTTTTTTCCTTTGCTATATCCTCCTCGGAGCAGACTTCTCAGTATCTCTATTTAACTGCCTTTGCTCCAGTAATTACAGTGAGTCAGAAACCATTCCCAGTACTGCTACTCGCCTTTGAATTACTGGTGCACTCTCAAATTTTGAAAAAAGTCAGGAAGTAGAGAAAAGGGATTCACATACTGGTTTGAGTTTAAAAAAGTCCTTAGTGAATAAGATAATTTACTAGCTTAATCTGGAAGAAAAGAGAACCTGTGAAAAAATCTCATACCATTGGGAATTAGAATAGCACGGTGATGCAAATGGGGAATCTTGGAATCAGAAAAGAATATGCATAAAGAAAATGAAAGAGTCAGCCGAAGTTATTTTTACTTGCACAGAAGAAGCTAACAGGCACCTTTTATCATACTTAAAGACGTATACAGCAGAAGGCACAAATTACTCCTGTGTCATGTGAGTTATTTGCTTAAGGCCACATGTGTCTTACTGCAATGGCTGGAGGTGCACAGAGGATTGTCTCCTCTACACATGTTGCAGGGGGGTAGGCAGATTTGCGTTCACTGGGGCACCAGGTGCTCTGCCTAAGAAAAGCAAAGTGTCCTTTCTGCACTCCTAATTGAGGCCACATATGAGCTGAGGATGTGGCTGCCAGATCCCTGTCTGTCTGTCCCATCTGCTTACAGCCTAGGGAACCCTCTGGGAAGACTGTTCTTCTGCAGCAGCCCCTTTGGCTCTGCAGCAGCACCACTGGCAGGGTGTCAGTCCCTGCCCCAGGCTCCCACTCTGACAGCTCTCACAGTGTGGGGCTTGTCTCCCTTGTGCCGTACATGTGTGGTGATCAAAATTACCAATGCCAGCATGTTTCTTTCAGCATTAGCAGGGAGACCATCTGTGTGACAAGGACCCATTAGGCAGAGAATTATGTTGTCTTTTAGGTATGTCCACTTTGGAAAATGCCCAGTTTTTAAGCTGGCCATTGCAGTCTGGAATCTGTAGAGTTGTGCTAACCCTGGACTTCCCAAAATTAAGTATAATATTAGGAGGCAAAGTGGAAGAAATTAACTGCTTTTGCTTTGTTGCAACACAACTCCCGTGCTAGCAGAGCCATACCCTTTCCAGCTGAGGCTTACAGACAGCATTCCCAGAGTATGGGTCTTTATCCATATGTGCATCCATGCTCCAACCAATTAACATCTCATCCATAGATGTAAGTGAAAAACAGGCTGTCTCCATAAAATGGATTTGAGACAAGAACATCTTTTAAGTGTCCTGGCAACCAGATTAAGAACTTTTTCCAAACACACTACTTTTTAAAAAGCTACAAATTTGTAGACTGTAGACTCACATTTTTTCCAGAGATGTATTAATGAATTCAGTCCAACTTCCCATCTGTTTTGGAGATTTTTTCCTAAAAAAAAATGAAAATGCTAAAGAAAAATGCTTCCAGAAGTTCAAAAATTACTCAATATTTGTTAACTTAATATCAAAAACTGGAAAGGCATCTGTATGTCATGATTCCTGATCAATGAAAAGCTAGAACATGACAAGCAATCTTAAAAGTGTTCTAGTTACCAAGCATCCCACAATTTTCATTAGGAAGGTTTAATTTTTTTTTTTTTAGTGTCTCCAGGCCAGATGGAGGTGGTTTTAAAGAGTATATGAAGACTTCTTATATTGAAAATGTTTCAGCAATTAATATAACACAATTATGGTTTTCAAAACTCAATCTCACTTTAATTCCACCTTTAATTAATCTAGTTTCAACTGCAAATGAAAACACACAATTCAAGATTTAAACAAATGAAAAAAATTTTTTGAGAGATAGGTATACCTGAAAAGAAAAAAGGTGAAAAATTTCACAGAATAATGGTTTTGGATCTTGGCATTCTATATATGATTACTTGGGAAAATAAAAGAAACTTGTGGAGGGGCAGAATTATCTTTCTCCTCTCCTGTTTAAATCATCAGATAATTCAATAAAAAGAGGAGCACCTTGCCCTGCTTGTCATATTCTCAGGTTTAATCTCAGCTATAAAAGGCTAGTCCATTGTTAGACTGAAAAACCTCTACTGTGAAAGGGAAATATAATAACCTTTGCTGCACAGACACCAGGTGTTTTCCCCTAACAAGCACTGTTGATAGAATGATGTTTAATCTTTGATGGTAACATCTAGGATGTATTGAATTGCAATAAAACTACTTTCCAAACACATTATCTTCCAGGATTATAAAATCTATGGACAAACCATATGATTCTGCACAATGACATTAAATGCTGCCTAGTAGTGCCAGGGAAATTTGGGTAATGTTGTAAGTTTGATCTCTTACGTGGGAAAATTCCATAATGTTTAATAGCTTTATTAAGCAGCAAGATTTTGTTCCTCCATATCAGGTCAGCAATAAATTGTTACCTTACTGCTGTTATAAAGCTCAGTAATAGAAACCTGAAGCTGTGTTATATGACTCTCCCCTAGGAAGGGTCAGTGATTCATTTCACTCAGTGCTGCACAGTGATGGTGGGAAGCACCAGATTTACACAAAATAATGAGGAAGCTTTGTGGTCCAAACTCAGTACTACATATTTGCAATCTAACGTGTCACTATGGAAAAAAGCATTCTATTATCATGATCAAAGTGGATTCACACTGAAAGAAGAATTTGGGAGGCAAAAAAGGTCATTACTATACACACTGAGCTGAATTAACATACAGTTAGAATACAGGAGCTGAAAATGAAAGGGAAGAGTGGAAGGAAGAAAAAACTAGAGATGTGGAGTGACACACACCCATTTTCATATCAAATTCTTGATCTGGCATCTGACTTGTTTCATCATTTTTAAAGTCCTGTTTCAATATAGGATATTTTTTAATCCTTATCCTGCAAGATAAGTCATGACCTTAAATGTCTGTGGTTCAGTCTCATGCTCTAAAAAAAGCAGGAAATTCCCCACCCTTCTCCACATGAAGCCCCCAACAGAACACCAGAAAAAAAAATTCTCATGTCCCCCTCAAAGCCTTTGCCTGAGACATCTTTGTGCTTCTGTAAAACGCAGCTCATTGTCACAACTGAAAAGTAAAATCCAGGTTTCAAACTAATCATGGCCACAAACGAATCCAGGAAAAGTTGAGATAAGGGATTAATGTGACTCTGGCAATTTAGCACAAGGCAGAAATTTGTCTCTGTATTCCAAAGCTTGAAACACAGTTCATTTCCACCTCTAAGCAATAGTCAAGTATGTTACAGAATTCATGGGATGGGATTAAGCATGCTGTAGCCAGGGAATTTTTAAAATGAACTGGGATTAATCTTGCCTACCAATTAAATGCTAATCATTTAGCCTCAACTAGTACTCAACTTCCTGCTATAGTCAAGGGAGAAGGACAGACACCTCAAAGATTATTCCAGTTGCTACTGAATACCCAGAGTGTGATGGGTCACCTTTCATAAATGTCAGTAAGTCTCCACAGAATATAGAAAATGCTATAGAATATAGAAGGAGGCTAGATGATCAGCTGAACTCACAAATTTATTTTGTCAACTTAAAAGTTGAGATTAATTTCACTGCTGGTGATTAAAATAAGGCATTTTGCACTGTTAACATCAGTTGTCCAGGCAAATGCCAAATGCATCTGTGCCTATCCAGCCTCACAAATAGAAGAGTCTGGTATTGCAGGGAGTTAATTCTTTTCTTCCTGGTAGCATTATTTAAGTCTGGCATGGATAGTGTGAGTCAGTGTCTTTTCCTCTGGATGCTGATTCCTTCTAAGGGAAAAAGTGATCTTAAGATGTTGTTGGCATCATCAGCCTTCTTTGGTCTTGACATTACATTGCACCAAAAATCCCAAATACTATCTTTATTTTTTGAAAATATCTTAAAAAGAGCATTTGAACTAGAAAGACTTCTGCCTACCATTAATCACTGAATTTTTTAAGGAGTTATAATTGAAACCACACTAATGCCAGTTACTCCAGGTGTGGTGATTCTATAACTCATGCTCTGTGGTTCTGGAACTGCAGAGTCAAACAATAGACCTTTAGGATGTCATTGGCCTAAGTAATATTACAGTACCTTGAGGGTCAGTTCAGCCCAGTTACAAAGGATGATGGCAGACACCACGTGCTTTTCATTCTCTGCCTCTCATAAATTTTCCCAGGCTGGAGACAGGGAATTGGGTGACATGGCTTTTCTAGTTTCCTTATTCTTTTTGCAACTATGGGTGTTTTCAGGGAGCCTGACGAGCTAGCTTCTTTGAAGGAGGTGTTGATAATTTTCATTAGCATCAGTCAGAAGTTTTTCCACTGGCTTTCAGCAGTCAGGGATAGTAAAAATCTGCTTTGTAGGAGGCAGCTCACAGAACCCTAGGGGCTTCTAGAATTTCATTGTGTTTAATGGAGTTTCACTATGGTGCAATACTGAGGTGGTTAATACCTATCAGATCAACTGGAAGTTTTCTGCTACTATGAATTCCTGTCTCATTTAGTTAATTTCTTCTGAAAAGTAAGATGAGGGTTCTTTGCAACAGACTGGCCTCAGGTTTAATTTAAGAATATTCAGTCTTCGAATGTCAGCTGCAACTGGCCTTTACTGAGGACTGATCACACTAGACTGAAGGAGAAATTTAATGAAAATACAGATAATAAGTATAGATAGATAGATAGATAGATAGATAGATAGATAGATAGATAGATAGATAGATAGACATAGAGAGATAGAGAGATAGATAGATAGATAGATAGATAGATAGATAGATAGATAGATAGATAGATGCACACAAAGACAACCTTTACACAGACGTGTCATGCGTAGAGCTTCCTACAGTCCACAGTTCCTCATCTTCTACATGGTGGATCCCTCCTCACACTATTTGACTGTGGCCCTGCTTGGGGTGCCACAGTGAGTGTTTGAGGCTAAAGATCTGGAGAGAGGTGGAAGAGTTGGGCTGGGAATCCATGTTTCCCAGGAGCACACAAAGCTGGCCCTGGTGGGTCCAGGCATTGCTGAGAGAGAGAAAAGCCTTTCTGTGCCTGTTCATGTGGGCAGATTGGACCAGGAGTATTAACCCTGTAACAGGAAAGGGCTGGTCTATGCCCAGCTTCCCTGACTGTCCCACAGGAAGCAGAATAAAACAAGTCCACTCTCAGCATGAATGACTAGAGTCTGGATTCAATGTTTTTATATTTTCATCTAAAACCAAACCAAAACAAATTAGGCTGGTACCTTGTTGAGAAGTAAGGAGAAATTACAGGACTGCTAACAAATATGCCAGGATTTTACCATATGTAAAGGGTTATTTTGTGTGATTTAAGGGGACAATTAGCCTTCTAGATAAATTTAGCTAACTAACATTTATCTTTATTACTGTATCAGCTGTCATTACAGAAGAAATTATTGACATCATAAGGAATTAAAACTACCATTTTATCTCCAAAGCTTATTAAGATTTCCTTGATCTTTTACACCTTTTTGCTATTTTGAAAGGATATTCTCATCAAGGTCACGATGCTCATTTAAATGGCTGTGAAAGAATCCTACATTCTTCCATTGAAACACACCGCAGGGCACAAGGAAGTAAAAAAAGTCTGCCTTGTGTTCAGGACCAAGAGGTATTTCTTTCTACAGCATATCAAAAGTATATCTAGCTACTGTCAGCAGTGGCTGCCCTTCATTGCTGCCCCATGGCTCTTAGCAGCTTTGGTTGGGTTTTCTAGTAACTATGTTGTAAATCTGTCATAATTTTCTTTTCTAATTCTGAGTTACTTTTCATCTGACAATGTGCCTAGGAGTATAACATCAACCTTTTTTTCACCACCAGATAAAAGGCAGATGGGAATAATTCTTTTTGTTAGTTCCCACTCTACTCACATCTCTCTTCCTCCGTAAAATGTGTCCCCACAGGCACTTCTGTTGTCCACATTTTCTTCATCTTTCTGCTGTCTTTTTGTTCCATACTCTCATAGGACTTCCTTTTCCAGGAACTTTTAAAGTATTCACCTTTTTTTTTTTCCCCAAATAGGCATTTTTTACTTTGGTGCTTCTCATGCTGGAGCTCCCCACTTCCCACCACTGTCCTGATATCACACAGAGACGGTGGTCACAGACCTGAGCAGGCAGCAGCTTTCAAATTCTTTCTGAATCATCCCAACCACAGCAGGAAGAGGAGGGTCACAGCAGGGTTTCAAAACCATGGTCAAAAATCTACAGATGTTGCATCAGAGTCAGAAAGGCTCCAGATAAAAATCACAAGTTTAGCAGTTTCTTAGATTTAAAAGCAGGTTGGTACAACAGAAAAAAGAGGAGAAACAAAAGATAAAACAGCACTCTCCACATGGGAAAATTAAATAAAAGGATCTCAGCATGGACCACAACCAAAAGCACTATATGAAGTGAAATCACAAATAACTAGTAAATGGGATACGAAGAGGAAAGAAAACAATGGTTTCTGCTTCCCTATCCTTGGTACTGCAGTAAGAGTTCAGGGCTCCAGGTATCTGTGTTTTTTAGAAAACCTTTATGTATGCAAGTGCTGGAAAACAGATGCTTTGACAGTTCCTGAATTCCTCCTAGTATTTGTTGAAGACTGTAGTAACACATTGCCTGGTGAACTCAGCTGAAATATTAAAAGCCTCCAGCTGCAGACAAGCTGACCCAAAAATGAATACTTAGCTGGTGGAAAAATCCCTTCTAAGTGAGACTGGATTGCTTGGTATTCTTTAAAAATTACATGAGGACTTATTTTTTTTTCTCCCCTCTGTGTGGGGCATTAACTGGAAACCCTCACTGAGTAAACAAGAAAACATTTAATATGCAATAATGTAGCTCATAATATCACTCAATTTTAGCAAAAAGAAACCAAACTGCTACACCAGAGGTAATTAGTTGTTGTAATCTGTTGTTGTCTAATCCTTCATTATAGCTAGCAAACACTTTCAATTATCATTGAACACAGTGACACCAAAGAAGGCCTGAGCTCCATTTTCTTAGGCAATGTACAAGTTCAGGATAAGAAATGAGCTAATAAATATCTAGAGAAATGTGTGTGTGTGTGTGTGTGTTTGCATTATTTGTAAGCATGCCAGTATTTCCCTTTGTCTGCAATTTATGCATGGGTTCTTCCATATGTGCCTAAAAACAACATATACATCACCCATACATAGGTATGGTAAGTGCAAAATTAACATCAGGTGTCATAAGCTTTTACTATCGGAGTATTTTGAATGACCACATTTCTTTAAAAAACAGCATCTTTTGACTTAAATAGGTATATCACAGAGCAGTGGAGTTTGAAAGGGACTCTGGGATCATCTTGGCCAACCATTCTGCTCAAAGCAGAGACAGCTGGACTATGTCCAGTCAGGTTTTTAATCTTTCAAAAGCCTCTCTGAGCACTGTCCCAATGTTCCAAGGCCCCAGAGGAAGAAAATATTTTCTTGTGTTTAAACAGATTTTTCTGTGTTGCAGTTTGTGCCCACTGCCTCTTGTCCTGTCACTGGTCATCATCAAACAGAGTCTGGCTCCTTCTTTACTCCCCCACCAGGTATTTGTATACACAAACAGGATCCCTGAGTTTTTCCATCAGTAGGCTGAATAAAATCATAGAAATATAGAATGGTTTAGGTTGGAAAAAACCTTTAAGACCATTGAGTCCAGTTCCCAGCACCTCCTCCTATGGAAGATGCTACAGCCTGATAATCACATTTGTGGCCCTTTACGGGACTCACTTCAGTATCTCTAAGTATCTCTTATATTGAGGAGCCCAGAACTGGACCCAGCAGTCCAGAAGTGTCTCACCGGGGCTAAGTATAGATGAAGGATCACCTCCCTTTACCTGGTGGTAGCACTTTGCCTAAAGCTGTCCAGGATGGTCTTGGGCTTCTTTGCCACACTTGCTATGGTCATCTTGATGTTCACCACATCACCCAGGTCCTCTTCTTCCAAGCTGCTTCCCAGCCACCTGGCTCCCAGGTGCCTGATACTATTCTTCCCCAGGAATAACACATGGACTTTGTACTGGTCTTTGTGATAACTCCTTGCCCATTTAACCATCCTGCAAAGGATACTTGCATGACAGCACACCAATCTAGGATATCAGCCACTTGTTCCAGTTTTGTAGCAAACATCTGCAAACTTGTTGAGAGTGCACTCCCTCCCAACAGTCAGACCATTAATGAGGATACTAAACAGGCAATGGCACTGATCCCCTGTGACCAGCCTCCAGCTGGTCTTTGTGCTGGTCACAACCATCTGATCCTGACAGTTCAGTAGTTTTTAATCCACCTCACTGTGCATTTATACAGTTCATATATTTTTTTGCTGTCCTCTTGCCATGTCTTTATTTGCATGCATATGTTTAAGCTGGGCCTTCACACCCCAATTTGCTGATTACAAAGCCTACCTTGTGCACATCACCCTGAATCTTTTGCTTACCAACCAGTCTACCATTTCCCCTCTTTTCCCATCATCCCTGAGGCCATGCAGGCTGCTTACTGCTTCTCTCAGCTCCTTTCCCTGTTGACATAGAGCCTTACTCCATGCACATGGGCTGCATGTGAGGAGCTCCTCTGCCCTGGCTCACAGAGGGAGGCACTGGGCATCTTTAGTGTTCTGGATCTCCAGATTTCTGGGGGAGCTCACTCTGGGTCAAGGCCTCTGCTGTGCCAGGGGAACTGACCCTGTGCACATTGGCATCCTTGTGGCGTATCACCACCATTGCCAAGCACATGTACACGGCTTCTGTCCCACTCTTACACACTCCTCTGCACCACCTACTATAGTTTGTCCAGTCTCCATTCAGATCATTTGACAAACTCCTCTCTATAAAAATTCTGAAGTTTTTATTGCATGCTATCAAATATTTTCTGGATGCTTACAGAGAAGTGGACTCAAGCTAACCTATTGAAACACTGCTCATAGTCTGGTCCTTGCTGCTTTGCCTTATACAAAATGCATAAAGAACAGGTTAATAATGTAGTTACATTGAATATACTTTTGCACATAAATAAATGATGAAGGAAATGAGAACTCATGCATGCACATGCACACACGTGTAACTGTGCATGTGAAAACCATCTTATAAGGCATTCAGCACAGGACCAATGGTGGTGTTGCCACAGCACCTGAAAGCCCAGAAGCCAAATTTATTAGGGTCATTTAGAGGCTTGAAGAGACAGAAACCCTGCATGGGGACACATCAGGCTTCCAGACAGGGTTTTGCCACTGCCAGTTCTGTGGTCCAAAAGACAGGCCAGAGTTTCATTCCTGTCTGTCCTAGCATGAATGCCTTTACTTAGGGAGCTACTTCTGCAGCAGGTGTCCTGTGAAAATGGCACTTAGTGGCTGAAATACTTTCCTTCATTTGGACAACTAGACTAGTGGTTATATGGTTTCTACAACAAATGGAAGGCTCTGGAATTACAGGTGTTACCTGGTTGAGCAGTTGGCCAGCTTGGCACATCCGATGAGAGCACCCTATCCACTGGATCCTGGAGAGAGGGAGACCCCTCATCACTTTTTCTGTAGAATTTGGGCTGGCATGCAGCCAGGAAAGCCAAACTGGGGAGCTGACTTGTAGATCCTTTCTTGTTATGAGCTCTAATGGTGTAGAAAGGGTGTAATGATGAGAAAGTGTTATCAATTCACCACTGAAATATTCCCAAAAATATTTTAGGACATTCAGGTTACATTAAAACCATAAATTTATTATTATTAATTCAAGACTTTTTTTCTGTAAGACTTTACTGATTACAAATATAAGAAAAATGCCTCATCTGTGTTTTCTAAGTTGGTTTGAGGGGAATAAAACCCAACCAAATATTTATTAGCAATAAAACAAAGGAAACAGATGCACAGTCACACTAATGTTTCACAAAAATCTTACCTGAGAAGTTTATCTGTGGAAAATATATACATCAGGTCTAACACAGAATTTGCAATTGTCTGACAGGTTTTCCAAAACAGGATGGGTGTTAATTACTGAATGGTATATCTAAGGACTCTTTGTGCTGATTTTTTTTTCTACTTTGTGATTCTGAGATTTGCGGAGATGTCTGTATCCTATCAGTGATACTGAAACTGTATTTCTGAAGCAAATCTATTACAACATTTATGCATTTTTAAAAGTCATTGACAGGAAGTAGTATCTCTGCAAGATACCTCTGAACTGAAATTGAAGTCCAGTCCAATTAGTCATTTCCTTGTCTGTAAATGACTATTCCCCATACAGCCCTTTTTAAACTGTGTAGCTTAGCCTAGCTTTCTAATGACCTTAGAGCCTTTAAAAATTCTTAGTGACAGAGCTGAACAGTGAAGTCATAGAAATATGCCCCAGCAGAAGAAAAATTTTATTGACCTTTTGAATATTCAGGAATGCAATACAACAATGCATGACTTAAATTATGTGAATCTTTACATATAACTACACATACCCTAAGTGTCGCTTTTGAGAGTCTACATCAGAGTTTAAACCAGAACTTGTATGTCGATATATTTATTGCCTGTCAGTAACATAATGTGATGTATGCTTTGGTCAGGTAAGGGACCAACAGCGAGGGAATTAATTGTAAGAGAGGGAAAAGATTGCTTATTCCTACTGCTATGGGCCTAATTTAAGAGTTTGAACTGTTAGGGAAGGAAACCACGTTGAAAAACCTTAGTTTTATTAGTTCAGTGAGTCATTCTGGATTCACACCAGAATTCTAAGCCTGATATGAAGCTTCCATTATGACTGGAACCAGGCCTTTAGTATCTTGTGTAGTTCATTAAAGCTTATGCTTATTTTTATGATCTTTCCTTCCACACATCCTTTTGCATACGCTGTCTCAAACTGACCAATTTTTTTAACGTATAACGAGGTGGATTTGTATTTTTAGGCCCATTGTGAGGAGCAAGGATGCTGAGTGACATTCCTTGGTTTTTCTTCAGGTTTGATTAGCTGAGGAGCTGCCTTTGGCATCATTTCAATAGTTGTTGTCTGAGAAACTCCAAGAATTGGAATGAAATTTGGGTCTTACCCCATAACCACCCCTTTGATGCCATATGCTGATAAAGCTTTTTTTCAGCTGCAAGCTCTATGAGTGTCAGTGAGCCTTGAGGCTCTGTCCTGAGCCTTTCAGAACTTTCATTAAAATTAAGTCTCCTTGAAACATTGATTGTATCATATGGCTTTCATTATCACAAGAACACTGACGATATTCAGATTCGTGGTGCATGTTAACCTTTCCTACTGGGGTCAGTAACAGTATCTCTGAGCATCTAAAAGCTGTCTCCCTGTGGATGTATCCTAATTTTTAACATTAAACACAAGCAGTAGGAGGCTCTGCTGATTGGTTTGGACAGTTTCTATCTTCTTTTGGTTTACATTTCATGGAATATGCTCAGCACCTTTAGCTGGGAACTATTATTCCTGATAATAATTTGTCATTTACCACTCCTATTTTTCAACAAAATCATGTTGCTATTTTACATCTCATAAATTTGCCTGTACTTAATCAATGTGTCAATAAAAAAATCCATCTGTATGTGTTGTGGTTTTGTGTTTAGAGTTTGCTTTTATTCAAAAACATATTTGTCATGTCAACATATGCATACTCGTCTGTTCATAGCATCTCTCCTTACACTGGTGGCATGTCTCCTTATACAGAATCTGCCAACACCGGTAGGAAGCATGTGCTTAGTGACAATCTATATAAGCTTGGGCACGGTGCCCCTCCAGTGCACATGGCCCTTGTCTTCAGGGCTGGAGCATATTAGGCCATCTTGGAGTATGGGCAAAGGAGCCAAACATTTTTATAATTTAGCTAAATTGTCTCTGTGGGCATGAAAAAAGAGCATGTAGTCTGCTCCTGCTTCTCAGTAGGGGCTTTTGCTCACAAGCAGGTTATTAAATAAAGTAGCACAGTCATTCTCCAAAGGTCCTTGAAGTGATTAGAGAAATATTATTGTGTCCAAGCAGCAGCTCCTCTCCTGAATGACAATGATGGGCCAAGTAAGAAGTTTCTCTTCCAACAGAGTAGTAGATAAAATATGCATGTATGAAGCTGTATCAAAGCTAAGGAGAAAAAATGTATCAAGCTTTTTATTTGGTGGCTATTGAGAAGGGACATTTTCTGCTTGTGCTTGCTTTTAAATAGGTGCCTGTTGGTCTGCCAGAGTTAAAATGTGGTCTTCACCTGGGTAAATACCAACTTACTTTTTTTTCATTTTAAAACAAGAAACAACAGAAATATAAACTGTTTGTAATGGAAAAAAATAACAAATAACAGAGTCTTCAAAGACTTGAAGGTTTGAAGGTCTGGACGTGGAGTGTAACACTGCATATAATGAGATATAATGATGAATATCAGATAAATAGTATTTTAACTTTTTGGTATTGCATGACTAATTTCCTTTGCAATGGTAAGACCTGAGAGAGACATAGGAAGGAAATTTGCCTCATGGTAATGGACATAGAGAGTTCTTTATAATCAATATTGTGCTCTTCTGCAAATACTAAATTCTCTAAATAAGAGCTCAGCTTTCAACTCAGTGTTTTTCCTCTCCAAGCAGCTTCCCAACAAGGAATAAGGGAGAATATAAAGTTTGGATATCTTCTAAGAGCACCATTTTCACACAGGCAAAACACTAACCTTGAGCTGTGCAAGTCTCAGAGTAGTGTCTGGGGAATTATGTCAGAAGTGCATGGCAAAAATCAGTTCTTGAACTATTCTCCAAAAGTTTAGCTTGTGCCAGCTTTGAGTGTCCCGGGACTGCCACACCGTACTGTTGGGCTCCCTGTTGCCCACTGGCATCCACAGCTTCTATAGCAGTGACCCTCTGCCTCTCTAGTCTGAGGACAGAGGCTGGTACCCAGCAGCAATACCAAACTCAAGGCAGGTTATTAGTGAAAAAAACCCTTGGGGAGTGTTGGCAGTGCAGATTAGCTCCTTCTTGCTGAGACAGTGGGCACCCCTGTGTGCTGGGTCTGCTGCCAGCACCCTCACCCGAAGCTTAAGGCAGGTCATTGCTTTCTTAAATAATCTCAGGGTAATTGCAGCGTTGAAGATTTTCCACTTCACTTTCCTAACAATCTGGGGATAAGGGTTACCTGCTTGATTTGAACCTTGGTGTGCCACCAGAGTGCCCCAGCTCCCATTTACTCAGAGGCAGGTGTGTCCCTTTGTGGCTGGGCATTTGTTAGAAGCAGCCATTATCCCATGAAGCAGTACAATAAAAGTGTCTTGCTACCAGGCAGTGATGAGCCTTATTTTTTATGTCTTTCTCTGCTCAGTGAACAGAAAATAATTCTGACATTTAGAATCAAGAAAAAAGCATTAAAAATAAGTATTCTACATTATTGCACTCCGAAATGTTTTGCTTTTATATATTTATACTTACACAACTGGGAATCAAAAGAAGCTAAAACAGGATTCTCTTGTGCAACAAAATACTCTATGGATGAGAATGGAAGAAAAATTTGGGGGGAAACGTTCTATTATAATATGGTCTTATTTAGCTGGAAATAAGTTTGGTTTCTCCACTGCAAAGCTGGCAATTTTCTGAAAGAGACTGCTTCAACTCAACCTGCAATTGGAATCATGGTCATTACAAGCTGAAGGAATAGAATCAGGCATATTTTTAACAATGCTGCAAAGAAAAAATGTTTTAACAAGCTCAATGCTTTCTATGGGAGCAGAATAAAGATTTGAAAGACTTGTGTGGGAGTTGACAGCTGAAGGAATGGGTAATGATAATGGGTTTATTCTATAATTTTGTAGAATTTCCTAAAGAATTACTAGCAGTAATCTGGAGAAAAATAACAGAACAGAGAAACACTTCCAACACTGACTCTGAATGTACTAACCACAGAAAAAGATTCTTTGAATTTTAATGCATATACCTCCTGCAATTAAATTGTTTGCAACCATTTTTAATAACTAGTATATTTGTGTATTTCCCCTCTTTTCTGGACAAAATTCCCCTTCCCTCACAGAAATCTTAAAAGAATTTATGTATGTTTGGCAAGTGGAAAGATCATAACAAGATAAAATAAAAACAGTTACAAGGAATGAATCTATGAATACAGATTTTTGAAATCAAGAAGTACAAACAACTCTTCCTATTTATTTGCTTATCTTATGCATATTTCACTGATGAAGATATAACTAGCACCTCAGTGCTGGATGCAGCCATTACCTTAAATCCTAGCTGGGTTTTCTCTGATTAGGCTGTGCTTACAAATAATGTCTAGAATAGTTTCCTTTGCAAGAATATTTAAGCTTCTTTCACTGAACTCCTATGTATTATTTTTACATTTCTTTCTTTGTCAGTTCATTCCTTGTAGGGAGTACTCAGTAAGAGCAGGACAGACAGAAACTATCTGGAAATAAAAGTATCTCCAAACTCTTCCTGGAACAGAGTTTTTTGAAGATGTTTGTTGAGAAAGTTCTTAAAATGCAGCTGCAAAATTTCCTAATCCCAGTCCCCTTTCTCATTATGACCAATAAGGCCCTTAAGATAAGCAAAAGATTAGAATATAAGTAAAAGCATATAAAAGTATAGAATCAAATATACTATTCCATTCTTCTGTGAAAGAGCTGTGTCTGTCAAACACGAATGGCACATCCTTTGCTTTCCAGATTAACCACGTACAGCTACCCTATCTGCTCCAAACACTAGTGGTTTTGAACAAGTCTGATTGGTAGAGGAAGTAAACCCACTTTTTTCTCTCACCATGGCTGGTTTGAGTGTCTCAATGCTCAGTGTTAATAAACATGAGTCTTACAGATTTGTAAAGGCTACTCCAGCACAAACCCTTTGTAACAAAGTGCCAAAGACAGAGTAGTTTTCTTCATTGCATTTTTACTACCTCCATTACATGGCAATGCATCACCTGCAGATGTATAACCTTGAGCATCACAGTAAACTTAGAAAACACACTGAAATTACTTCTGGTCATGTGAATATTGATATAATGTAAAATGGCATTTTCACCATTCCTATTACAACAGCTTTTTGCTGAACAGAACAATGCTTGGCCCAGACGGTGGTTGATATCTCAAACTTTTCACATTTCTTTGCTTCTGACAATATTTTCCTCAGACTTTTTTTCCTCCAGCGTTTTATGGAGTAATACTTGCCACTTTACTAAAGCTAAATTAGAAAAAGAAATCTGAAGTATATGGCCTAAAACATTACATATATAAAAAAAGCCAAGTTAGAAAAATAATAGGGTAACCCTGAAGAGATTTTATTTCTATAAAAATAGGTACATAAGACCATTTAAATTCAAGTTAAACCCAAGGTAGTTAGGGCTAGTTTGACTATTCTCAAGACTGACAAATCTTACATAAGGGAACTATAAATTTGGTAAAGAAGTGGAGGAATAACTGATACCTAATTAATTTTATTTGACTTGACTGTATAAATGAGAACTACATTTCCCCACATTTTTTAAAATAGTTGTTACTCAAATCTATCTTTCTTTGCTCATGTAAAATAAGTTATATGAGATATATTCCTTTAGTATCTTTGGTCTAAGCATCCTAAAACCACACAGAATTAAAAAAAAAAAGAAAAAGAAAAAAGAAAAAGGAAAAAACCAAAATGTACATTTTGTGGACATTCCAAGCCCATTCAAAAAATCCTTTTATCAGCACCACAGATGAGGTAGGGCCAATGTCAGTGAAGACCTAAAACATATGAAAGTTGTGTAAGGTATAGTATATATGACATTCTTGCCTCTCAGATCATAATCTGAAAAATAGAATGAGGACCTAGAATCAATTCTGAGTGAATTGGTCAAGTAAGATTCTTCACAGGAGCTTTCTGGAGAAATATATGTACTGAGTGAAGGGGTGTTCTGACTTGTCAGTAAGAAAGCAGAGTATTCTCCTCCAGTATAATGGAAACAGGGATTTATTTACAGACCAGACCTTTGTGAGGTGGTGTACTTTAACTTTGTGTCCATACAAGCAGTACCACAGAGAGCACAACCCATGGAGCAGCAAATTCTGGAAGCAAGACTGGCGAGATCGTTCCTCAGCAGACGCCACACTGTGACCTTTCAGTGCCCCTGGACAGGAGCAAGTGTGTGTTTTCTGCACTGCGTGGGGCTTAGACATACTCACGTCTACAAACATTCAGTTTGTTGTGTTCAGAGGCTTATGATGCCCATGAATCCAACTGGAACAGATCAACCCATTTTAAATTCTGCACTGCCTTGGACATTGCATGTGTTCAAAATGTGTTAGGGGATTTTTAATTAACCTTTGCAAACACCAGTCTTTTGTCATGCGCATATAATGCCTTGAAGACTCAATGTCATCTTGATATTTTTCAGCCACTCCTTCAGGCCACTATATCCCATCCTTTTTTTTTCAGTTATACTAATTTTTGTTCACAATGCCTCTATTTTCCGGCTTGTTTTAAACAATGGCTTGTGATTTAAGGGAGTCTTTGTTTATTTACTTTTTCCTGATAATTTCCAAATGTTTCCTATGATGAGCTGTTCTGTGATGCAGAAATTCCATCTGTTCCTTAATATACATTGGTTCTGCTTTATTTTGCATCTGAATCACATTATGTTTCAGAGGGTTTGAATTAGTACCTCTTGTTTGCTATACGACCTGTTCATCATAATTTCTGCATTTGCAGATTCTCTCTTCCACTTGTCTGAGTTACTTATTGCAATAAATAACAATTAATTAATCAAAATTGGGAATTTCTCTATAGACTTCCATGTACCTCTAAACTCATATTTGAAACTCCTTACAAAAATTTGTAACATTACCAGAATTCCAAGATCATGAGTTATCGGGGTGACAGTGAGTGCATCCCTTAAGGAAAGCTCTTTGGAGTGCACCTTTAAGAGAAGAGAGCTACCTGGAGAGAGAGAGAGTGTGAGAGTGTGTGTGTGTGTGTGTGTGTGTGTGTGTGTGGTCTTGTGAGCAATGAGAGGCTTTGGTGTATGTGAGGTGAATTAGTTAACCAATAATGTAATGACATGTTGGATGTGAGAGGATATAAAAGGTGTGGATGTTACTGAGAAGACATCTTCTACTAGGAACTACTACTTCTGCTACTACTACTATGAGCTATGAGGAGCTGTCTGTTAACTATCTTGAATAAAGTCTTGTAAGCCTTCTGATCAAGCCTTCTGATGTCTGCTGTGCCTGAGCTCTTCTGACCGTCATTCACGCTGCCCCCCTGCTGGGGATTAAGGGGGTACCCCTACAATGGGTATTGGGAAGATCAAGATAAAGACACCTAGGGTTACCTAATATGTAGGTATGACAAACATAAGGAGCCTTGAAAAGAGTATAAACTTCCATTTATTTATTACAAAATAATACAGACAAGTTGTTACTCAACTTATGGCTAGAAATCCAATAGTTCTCTGAAAACTGTGAGTAGCACTCAGAAGTACTAGGTCATTAGAAGAACATTTTATTTATCTTCAGTAAATAGTTGTGTTTACAGGCAAGAACTCTGCCTGCCTTGACGCAGAAAATATTGAATGTATTTCAGTGTAGGAAAAAAGTTAGACTCTGATGGTCAGCCAGCTGTTGCAAGATGTGATAAAACTGATACTTGGATAAAGTTTGTTAATCATAAGAAGCACCAGCTGGCAAGAGTTCCTTAGTAATGGATCACTGTGCATGGAACAAAATATATGAGAAATATTTTGCCTCTCTGCATTATCCTATTTAGAAGAAAGGCATCCCTACTGACAGCCAACAGCTTTTTAGTTGAAATAGCAGTAGGAAACTCTTACAGAGCTTACTAAAATCCAGAGTCAACAGGCATGGGTCTTACCCATCTCTGTGCATCTGTTTTTAACATAACAATTATTTTAATCCTTGCAATTATTATAGAAAATATTTATATTGCAATCTTCTCATGTTAAATGACTGGTTTAACATTTAACTGGCTAAACATGAGAAAATTTGTTCTCCAAAGGAGTGTTTCTAGACAGGTAATTGACCCATTTTCGTCATGTTCAGAAGCCCAAAAATGACTGGACAGCAATAAACTCTGAGATGCAGGATGTCAGCTTGGTTTTGCAGAGAAGCAGCCTAGAGACGGCATTTCTGATGAAATATATCTGATATGCAAGGAAGAAGCCTGTATGACGGAAATTTTCCTGAAACCATAAAATCAGCTTTTGAAGTTCCCTCACCAATCCTTGGAGTTATAAAGAATGTAAAACTTACCTTTTAGAAGTAATTTGTCTGGTTAAACTCAGAACAATTACGACTAAACGATGAACAAGTACTGACTGAAATTGCACATTTAAGGATGTGAGGTGGTTGATTGAGGGTAAGAGACAAAGATGGCATTCAAACCTTTAGAATGCTTCTGAGTAGTTATCTATTTTAATGCATTTATTTCATTTGATGTCTTTGTTCTCATCAACAAGGTACCAGCTTTATTATATTAAGCTTTTAGATACAGGTTAATAGATTTCATAATACAAAGTTTGAACTGGTAGCAGCGGCTCATGCTCCAGTCTTTGTGCAGCTGTTCTGAACTTAAAAAAAGCCCCAAACCATAACAAAACCCCCCAAAAAAGAACCAAACCTTAAAAACTTTTCATAAACTATGTCTAACAGACTGGTTCTGCAATGGAGTTCAGTCTATTCATTTGAGAAACAGCACAGATGAACTCAGGAAAAGATAGTAATGGGAATACCTGCAGCCAATATTGCTGCCAGAGACTTCACATTGTGGAACCTGTATGTTCCTGAGGAATATATATCTTACATACCTCAGATCATCATAACATTTATTGAATGCAATGAGTCTCCTCCTTATACTTTCTTTGGGATTCTTGCTGCTTTAGGAAATAATACTCAATAATTAAGTTTTAGATTTCATGTGTTATCAGTTATTCCATTTATCAAATCATATCCAATACTTCATTGGAAATGTGTCAGTGGACCAATAATGATAATTTAATCTATCTTTGAACCACATGGCTCCAGAATGACATAAGGAACTTTATATTTTAATTTTTTTAAACTTGAGGTTTTAACCATCTCCCCATCATATATTAACCTGATGTCCAAAAGTTCATTTAGAAGTTTATCTCTCTTCTTTGCCGTATGTTGGTACTAAATTTATTGTTCTTTATATGTGAGATTTCTCAAAGGTATTTAATTTTGCATACTGCTAATGCACTAAAGACTCAACATTTGATTTTTTTATGTGAAAATGTTATTTGTATGGCCTATGATAAGGCAGTTAAATGCCACCCTGATGCCCGACCCTGTCAGATCATGGAAGCTAAGCAGGGTCAGCCCTGGTCAGTACTTGGATGGGAAATCTCCTGGGAATACTGGGGGCTGTAGATTCTAGTCCTGAGGACTTCACTGTCACCGTCCAAGCTCGCTCAGGCGTGGCAGATGAACCTTAGGAGTTAAAGGGTGGGGCCAGTTCTGCGCATGCTGTGCCTCACCTAAAAAATCCACTGCGCAGGCTGGAAGGGCACACCCACGTGGGGAGAGCCCTTCCCAAAGCTTTGTTCACAAAGCCTAGCCATGATGATAAAATAACTTACTTTTCCTAACATACTACTGGTACGTTTACTCAGAATCCAATCTGCTTTCAATAATTTTTAATTGATATTTAAAGCAGCCTAGTGAGTTGCTGTTATCTCTGACTGTAGAGATAATAATCTCTGTTCTGGAAAGTCATAAATAGCTGAGATGTGTACAGACAAAAACCCCATCAAAATAACAAGAAAAGAAACTGGTAGATGTGTTGCTTATACAGAAACATAAAATATAAATTCCCACTTTTTCAAATAAGTTTGAAGAAGCTTGCTTGCATATTCAACTTCATCATTATGCCTTGTTTTCTGTCCCCCTAATAAGGCATAAAGCATCCTTTATTCCTTCTAATGCTTTGCTGTTGAGAGATTTTATCAGCAGAAACCCAATACAACCATTCCTGTCAATTTGCAACAGAAATCCTTTTCTTCCTTCCTTCCCTCGGTTTGTTGAGAATTTTTTTATTTTGTTTCGTTTTATTTCCTTATAAACTGTTTAGAAACACTACTGAGATTAGATGGCTCCTTGTATCAGTAGGCAATGCGTACCCAGAGTGACAGGCTAATTTCCTCCTTTTCTCCTCCTAGCCTTGCATGCTGCCAGCACTGCTGTGGGAACCTGGGAGTTAGCAATTAACATCCTACTAAGGCTTACCCAGGTCTTCATTTGTATGGATAGGCAAATGAAAAACAGAGGGATAAAACTGAAATGCATGGGGTATGGAGGTGAGAGTTTACTATTTCAGGTGTTGGAAATTCAACCTACAGGGACAAAAATGTAGCATTTGGGGCTCTAACACAATTGCACATAGTTTCCAAAATTTAAAGAATTACATAATGGCAATGTTTTCAAAAGCATGAGTGTAAAAGCAATTTAGAGGCTATTTTTATAAGAGGAATGAAATCACTCTTTCTGAGGGAAAATCTGAGGTAGGACACTGCAGTCTGACAAACCAGCACACTGTGGCTGTTCCTCCTGGCATCGCATGATTTAGTTCAGTTTCTGTTTTCATATCAGAACATCAAACTGTGAGATTTCAGAACTGAGCCAACACAGTAACAACTCATGGAGGAGAGGGGATATGACTGAGACGAAGTGCACAGCTGCTGGTTTTGCCCACATCAGGCTTTAGATGCCCGTTAAATGCTACGGGGTCTCTGCTCAGCTGTGAAATGTGCTGCTGAGAGGAAATACTGTAACTGAACTGAAAGGCATCTCAACAGCTTCTCCCCAGGGTCAGATATTCCAATCCCATTAATCCTCCCCCAGAGGATGGTCACCGAGGGGCTTGCCCTGTCCTTCTGGCACGTGGTACACCCTACAAAGGCACTTTCTCTTGTTACTGGGTGATCACTGTGGGAAAGTAAATAATAATGAAGTTTTTATTTTCAACTGCTATCTTACCACAGTGCAGTCCTTTGTCATATTCAAATGGGTCTAAAGGGGATTTACAACCTGAAGTTTTAGCTGAAACATGAATCTGCTCTGAATCAAAATTAAGTATCCTTCTTTTCCTAAAAGTTAAAGCTAAGACCCCTATTTTCAGCCAGACCCTACTGCTACCTCCCTGTATATTTTATTCCCTCAAACTCATATTTTTTATCAAATCCTAATCTTATTCTCATATTGATTATGCCCTTGGCATAATGAAACTGAGTTTCAATTTCATAGTATATTGGCTTGCTATACTTATTAAAAACCACTGAAAACCCTTACCCTATGAACTGATGTCATATCTCTTTCTGATAACCAGCATTAAAAATGTATGTATCTGATACCAATCGTGTGCTTCTTACCTAGTATGACCATAGCACGGTTAGAAATCACTTGAAGAACTGTGTTTTGTGAACATCTTTTGTCCAAAACTGTGTGGCCTTCCTGGAAGCAAAATACTACACAAGTGAGTCAGGATGAGTCTGGACTAGCACTAAACTACAAACCACATTCAGTATTTTTATGCTAAAATCCATAGTAATCTAATCTGGAATACAGAGGAAAATTAACTAGCACAGCAATTTAAATTAGTTTAGCACATCAGTACTTACTGATTTCTTTTATTAGCTTTCAGACACCTAGAAACAGTATGGTTTAGGTAAGTAAAGAAATACTACTCAATCTAAACTGTACAGCTAAGTTATAAAAGCAGAACAGCCTGGCATATTATTACACTGAGCTTCTATTGAGTTCATTGAGTTGAAGCCTCTTTGGACCTACATTGTTCTCATTAAAACTTAGAGATTTTCCCATTAAATTCAATAGATCTTATCTGAACAAATAACAGGTAAGAGGCTGATGTGCTGAAAAAATAATACACAATTCAGATGGCATTTTTTCTCATCTTCCCTTTGTTGTTTTCCTGCAAGCTTTTCATATAGGTTGCCCCTCACCAGTCAACACACAGTGGCTGAGGGTTTTCTGCAGAAAACTACATTTCACATTGACATAAGTTTCTAAGGTGAGTGACCCTGGAAGCATCTCTCTCTGCTGACTGTGGAGGCAGTTGGGATAATCAGCTTTAACAGAGGACACAGACAGAACTTCAGTTCTGGATTCAGACTCTTGTGGTCCTGTTATAGCTAATGAAAATTGACAGCTCCATTCAGTTGCTCCAACTTAGTACTCCAGTGCCTTTTAAGATGCCTTAGGTAAGCTATTTTGCCTCTCTGCTGGCTGCCTGGCCATCATAGCCTGGGTATTCCCTAAGGCCCAACCCATATTTGCTGTACCTGAGTAGATTCTCATGACATCTTGAGTTCTCTGAAATAGCCTATTTTTAGTTCATCCTTATTTAGGCAACTGAATTGAGCCTCTATAACCACAGTAAACAAAAGGTGAGACTCAGTTACCTAGACTTAGGCAGCTGGTGCCGAATGAGAAGCCCCATGGCACCCAAGGCACAGAGGCAACCCATGACTTTCTGGGGCAGCAGCTGCAGCTGTGTAGAATAATTGAAAATGTCTAAATAGAGAAAACATTTACCCTCCCAAAAGGCCTGTTGAGGCAATTGAACTTTGCCCCTCCCTGAATCTAAAGAGCTATTCAGCTGATGAAAAATAATTCTAAACCAGAGTTCAGCTCACTGTAACACCTTACTCAGATCCAGAGATTAAGTCAGGCACCTAAATACATGTGTTTGAATACTGGGCTTGATCTGTAAGTTCATTAATTTTAGATGGGATGAAGCCTGCTGCAGTTGCTTTATGCAGATGAAGTTATATATAAACCTTTGCTGATCTTGCAGTGATTGCCATTATTATAATTTGCAAAGTATACCTGTTTCCATTGTCAATTATAAAAGAATACCTCACAAAATATGCACATTATTTAAGACTTTTTTCTCTCTGGCATTGTGATAGTTATGGTTTGTCAGCATTTCCCTTTATCTTTTATGAATCTGAAATTTCTCAGTGAGTTTTTCAGCATTAGAGTAACTTCTTTTCAGATTAAATTACACCCTGCTTTGCTTGTCATTGGCCTAAATACATTTTTAACCAAACATTGTAAATCAGGGAAAACATTTTAACCTCAGGCGATTTAGTACTTCTAGACACATTTTTGGCATTCTATATATAACAACTGGTCTAGAAAGAGAGGTTTGGCATCACAGTTTTAGTTTTTCCTGAAGACTGGATTAAGCTGAATGATCCTGTTAGAAGTTGTGAGCCAAAACTTTCTTTTTCCAGTTAAACTGTTTGGAGGAACAGATTTTTTTTTTCCTGAAAGTCAAAGTTATTAGTTTGAAAGTCTAAAAATTCATACTCTTATAACTTATTAAAAACATTTATGACAAATTCAGACCCTTTTTTATTTCATTGATTAACTTCTGTTTCAACTGTTATTTCTTTGCTTGGGTGGACAGACACATGCCAGTAAAGTACACACTAATAACTAGTTACCAGGTTTTGAATCCCACGAAAAAAAGATTTTTATAGATGCTGGAATGGGAAAACAAAAAACCCAACAAACTATGTGAACTGCTTGTAGCTATAGAGAAATGGTCTAGATTATAAGTACCAGTCAAGTACCTCAGTCATAATAAAGACTTTGCTCCTAGGATTACAGAAAGAAATGTCTCACATCTCCTGCTCTTGGATGGATTGGTTTAGGATTCTATCTTCTCTCATTAGAATGTACAGCAGATGTGACATATTAACGTAATTGTTGCAGCAGAAGCACAGAAAGATGCCATGGGGAAAACTGGAGTCTGTTTTCATCCTTATTTCTTAGGAAAAAAAGGTAATGTTTTGACCGGACAAAAATAATCACCTCTGGAAATTGTATCCTAAATGCCACATCTTTACTCTCCTATTTTAATTCTTACTGTGTGGCTCAAAGTGAGCAACCATCATAATGCAATTTTACATGCAACTAATAAAATAAAACTAATCCAAGCAAGGACTTGATACCCACAGCTACATATAATATTGTGTCTTTGCTTAGAGAGTCAACAAGCACTCCCAAGGGGTCCTGAGACATTTTCTGTTTCTGCAGTTGAGTCAACAGTGGATCAGAAGAAAAGTCTTGGTGCTCGCTGAGTCCTAAAGGAAGTCTATAACAAGAATTGCTGATCTCCTTGGAAAGGATGTAACTGCAAGTCCTGGGGTGTGTTTCCCTGTGTGTATCAGTGGCTGGGGTCGTAGTTCCCCACCACCAGGTGTTCTGTCCATGCTGCCTCTTTGGAGCCCAGATGCCCCCAGCATTCCCCTCAGCTCTCATCTGCATCCAGCTTACTGCCAGGAACTGCTGGCAACTTGCATTTTAGAGGCATCAGGTTGCTACAGAACAGATAACCCTTTGTGAGCGGAACTTTGTCCTGGAAGAATTGCACTTTCACCTGTGTAAACACACCTCCAATATGCATGGATAGTCATATTCTCTAAATGGGATAAATGGCACCTGATCTGTTTGCTTAAGCATTGCTTTGGTTCACTACTGGTTGGAAGGGACAGAAACTTTGCAGAACTATGCTGTCAGAAGTTAGTAGTTTTGCAGTTGAACCTAACCTCCTTCTCAGTCAGTATATGTATTTATTGTCAGTGATAAGCAACTGTATCACCTCTGCTGAAGACTTTAAACAGATTGTAAATAAGAGCTGAGCTGTATCACCTTAATGTATGGGAGACAGAGATACATAATTTTTCAATTACTATGTGATGTATTCATTTATGTGTCATTTTTTTATTCCAGAAAGCTGTTTTCACAATATGGGGGAAAACCTATCCAACCAAAATCACTACAGTATTGTAGAATTTGCACTCTGCAGCTATTGAATCTATCAGAATAATACCTTTTCTATCAATTTTGAAATTCCCCTGAAAAGTCCATATCAAGCATTACCTCTTACATTCTAGGCTACCTTAGTGCAGCTATAATTTTTCTTCTGTCTCCTGGGGAATTTTCATAGGCACTAGGAAACTCTTGGCTGAATCCTATTTTCTTTAGTCCAAGATTTAGTCTGGGTCTTACTGAAATTACCCGGAATGTTTGCATGCATAAGGCAGGAAACATTTTATGCTATCCCCACAAACTATGCGATAGGGAAATTTGTCAGCCAGACTTTCCAGGAATGATTGCATTGATTTATCTTCAGCATGGTATGTCTCAACAAGATTTCTCCAAACACTTCATTCCTAAAGCTATTTCCCTTTAAGATACTCCTGACATCTGCAGCTTTTATGGCTTGAAGCTCTAGAAGGCTGCTCCTCAGATGGTCGTTACTCCACAAACAGTCATGGGTTTGACGTTAGCCCAGTCGCGGGCTGTGCACTGCAAAGTCCCAAATCTCTGCATCAGAGATTGGAATTCTTTTGGAGGATATTCTGACTTTCTCCAACATTTTCTGGTTTTATTTTGTTTAGTTTCTTGTTATAGGTTCTGGAGCCAAAAGGCTGCTCTTCATCCTTTCCGTTGAGCTCCCGGTATGACACACTTGTGAGTGTGTTCTCTCCAGTGCCTGTCTTCCTAAAAACCTCCCTGCCATGGCAGTTGGCTATGTTACAAGTGGAGGATAAAAAGTAACCATATCCCCTGGGCCCCTTGACTTTGGGGTAAATCTTGTGTGGCAGCAATAGCCATTGCTTGTCCAGGAGAGCTGCAGCAGGATAGATAAGAAAGGCAGGTGGACTCTGTGGAGTGCATTCATGGAGGGAGGGGCCTCCATAGAAGTGGAGCTCTAAGCATCAAGAAGGAAGCACTTGGGATATGTTCCATGCAGATCAACCAGAAAGCAAGGAGATATCTTAATTCCACAGCAAGTTCAACCATTTTTCCATTACAGACTTTACAGTTTGAAATGATTCCTGTTTTAATCCGGAGTCTCCTCCAGTAAGACCACAGTGGCATTCATCCTGAGCTGTGAAAGGAGAACTTTCCAAAGCTCAGCTTGGCAGCTTCATCTGGAAAAGTTTTGCTGCTGCCATAATGCCCTCAGAGAATGATGAAGGAAGTCTAGGCTGCTAACAATTAAAAGGATGAATAATGTAAACAAGCTGATTAAATTCTGTAGCTTCTTCAACTTCATGGCTCCAGGGTGGCTCATGTCCCCTTAAAATGAATGGATTCTACAAGCTGGGAGAAGGAAATTAGAGTTGGCTAACAGGAAAAAAACAAGCAGTGTAAGTAAAAGAAGGCACAAAAGAGAAATTACTGCTTTATGTTATGTATCTGGTCTACCCTTGTGGTGATCTGCCTCATTATTTCATGGGATAAAATATGATAAGTGACTACAGACAAGGCTTTACAGAATGCAGGTAATTTTTTTCCTACCTAGTTATCTGATCCTGTTTAAAGCAGGTTTGAATGATACCATACCCAGAGCACTTTCCAAGGTAATTGTATCCATCCAAATCTAAGACATTAAGATATAATAAGACAAAACTTCTGTTCTGTCCTCTTTCAAAATTCGGAGATGCAAAGAGTCCTCAAATGAAGAACAGTATAGAGGATAAAACATCCCTTCAGCCATTCCTTTATAGCATGGACTTATTTTCATGAAGATTAATAGGTATGACTCCATGTAATAAGGTAAGAGAGAAAGAGTAAATTTAAACTATTAAGTATGCCACAGGTTGTAATTTTTACATGTGTGAACTTAAAAGAAGCACAGAATATTTTGTGTCTCTGTCCTTTGCCAAAAGCTTTGTTAAGTGTGAAAGCTTTTTCTTCTCTGGGGTACAAAGTACCTAAGTAATGTCAATGTTCTGTGTACTTTTCTCCAGCTGGAAGCACAGAATCAGCTGGAGAGCTGTCTTTGGTGTTACCTTTAAAATGCTTGATAAGCCCCAAGGAGGACATAAAATATAGTGAAAATGTGGTTACAGGTTCTCTTGAGATCCTTGAGGTTCAGAGGTGCCCTTGATTGCAAGAGGGCACCTGAACCATTAAGAGTGCAGACAGGCAGCAGGACTTGTTGCCCAAGATAAAAGGTACAGGTGATGGGATGTCATACTCTGAGCATGCCAAAATGGGGCATGTGTACCCATGGAAGCAGAATAAGGGAGAGAAAACTTCCTTTTTCTCTCAGGAATGTATGGGCAAAATCATCTCTGAAAGAAATCTGTGCAAGTCTTGAGCAATGTTATTATCTCAGAATCAAAGAATTATAAAATATTCTGAGTTGGAACAGACCCACAAGAATCATCATAGTAGAGGAAGAGGTGAGGCACCATAGAAATGTACCTACAGATTTACACCAACCCAGTGAACACACTTCTAGAGCTTCACAGCAGTGTTGGAGAAGTGCACACTTTACTGTGAAAAAAGGATGATGCAATTACTGCTTTGCAGGTTTTGGATCAGAGAGGAACAAGATGTAATGAACTGAAATGTCTCATGGAATTATCAGTCCTGTTTTTTTCCAGTGTCATGAATACAGTTGGTGTCCCACATGAATAATTCTGGACAGGCAAGAGAACAACTGAGAGGAGCTGAAATATTCCAGTAAGAATCAAAGCAATAGAGAGACTTCAATGTGCTGAGTCCCTTGTCAGTGCTGGCAGTCACATCATGTAACCCCATAGGTTTATAGTTGATCAAGCTCTATTTTTCAGCTAATTAGATTTTTTTTTGCCTTAATGCCTCCAACTAGAAAGTTATTATAGATCTTCACTGTAATAATGTCTAGAAGTCTTCTAATTATCAGCATAAACTTCCTTACAGCCAGGTTATATCAGCTCTTTAACCTAAATAACACTTTTCTCCAGCATGGGATTTCCTTTGCTAATACATTTATGGAGACCAAACACAGCTCTTTTCAGGCATTAATGGGAATGTAAACAAACCAATTTATTTGCTCATTTGAATTCTTTTTATTTACACATGCTACACCTAACAAGTGGGAGTCAGGGAGGGAGAGGTGAGGATCTGTGGACACAGTCTGCATTGAACTTGATATGAGTCAGAGGGTTAAACCTCTGCTCATCACTTAGAACACAAGCGCCTCTGGGATCCTCCCTTTTTAAACTTGTAGAAGAGTTAAATAGTTCAGACAAAACTGATCTCCAATTGACTGAATTACACTAGATGACTAAACATTGCCTTTGATATAAATTAACAATGAGCCAGCCAATGTTACTGTCATTTTAAATGCATGGGAATGAGTTTTCATACATTGTACTGTACTTTTTGTCATGGATTTCTTTCCTCATTTGAGCTTGTTTGATCTTCATTTACTTGCAATAATAGAGGGAAGAGAAACCTGAACTCGTTTTCCTATGCAGTTTTTAACACATTTGTATAATTTCCAGCACAAAAGATGAGTATGATGTTGTTAACATGTGCTTTTATAAATTCTTTGAAAATCAACCTAAGCAGAAATGTTCAGACTTTATTTACATAGAGACAATCTTTCATACAACAAAATACATTGAAAGGAAGCTGAAAGGAAATAAAATCAAATTATAAGTACAATGCAAAATTGCAACAGTCAGAAAAGGTGAACTCTGGGAGAGTTTTTTAGAATAATGTTTCTACAGCAGCAGCAATTTTAAATTCAAGACTGCATGCTTTTCTGAAATGTATGCATCATCTTAGAGAAAAAGTTAACTAAGTGAAGTATTCAGATTACACTAGATGTTCACAGTAATCCTATTTGTCTTTTTTTTTAATTATTGGATGTATTGTATACATGTTTTTTGGACTATTCAGACTACTCTAGGTTAGAGCTGCAAAGAAATGAGGTAACTTGATTGCAGAGAGTTGAAGCTGGTAGTTACCTACTCAAATAAGAAGTTGGAGTGGCAGCAATGAAAGCTTATATACAAATATGAAATAGTTATGCTTCCTTTTAATGACCATTTCCTCTTAAGATTACCAATTTCTCTGGAATAATGAATACAATAAGTAAGGTATTCACTGTTATGGGTGGCTAGGGAAACTATTAACACTTGGAAGGACAGATGCCATCTGTGCTTGAAAGAGCAATTCCTGGAATTGAAAATCCTTTTGAAACCTCTCCATAGGTGTCAAGGACACTGGGAGAAGCTGACCAGAAACTTTCTACTACATGAATTCAAACAAACTGCCAATAATATGACAGGTTTCTATTGATTACAAACACATTCCAGTATAGCAGACCTACCCTTTCATGTTCAACGTGAACAAAGTGTTGCCATATTGCAAGCAAGATTCATTCCAAGAAAACACAGGGTGATTCTAAACAGATGCTGCCCTTCAGTCACCAAAACAGTTGTAGAAACACTGTTTGGAGGAAGGCTCTGGAGTTCCCTAGCTCAAAAACCTGGGCTTCTGTCAGTCATCAGACCTGGCATTGCCACATCTTGAAATCCTCTGGAGATAGATTTCCCACAATGTGTCTGGACACCTGTTCCAGTGCTGTACTGCCCTCCTACATTTTTCATGCATCCTGCCTTCCCGAGTTTCCTAACATCCAAACTGAACTCCTACTCTGTGAGCATTGCCCTCTGGTTTAACTTAAATTGAGAGGAATTGGCTTCATCATCTTTGTAGCAACTTTTTGTTAGCAGGATTGCCCTTTTGGGAAGTTTTTATTTGGTTTGCTCTGCACTTACAGTCATATGATTTTATCTTTTTATTGCCTCCCACTCATTAGTTACATTCCTTGACAATCCTATATTCCAAAATCTATGGCCATTTTAGTATTCTCTGATGTGGAAAAGCATCACATTTACCCTTACATTCTGACATTCCTAAGATGTAATTCTTTGTTCTGCTTGACTTACTAAGCATTTGAGGGAACAACTCAAAGTTCACTGAAATCTTGGGGGAAATTTCTCAAAAACACTGATTTGATTCCAGCTTCAGATGAGTGATTCGGACCTTCTTCACTGTACTGATCATTGCAGAATTAAAAGTTCAATATTACTTCAAAGCAATAAAGTTCCACACACAGTGTGAGGCTTAGCAACACAAACTAGTGCAAAGGTAATGACTTCACTCCTCTGTCCAACTAAATGTGAACCCAGACTTTCCTGTTTCTCAAACAAGCATAGGATGGGCTGAAGGGGAGAAAAAGATAAGGAATTTTCTTTTTAACTTAATGGTGACAGAGGTTTTGACAATAAGTACTAACCAGTTTCATGTTTCTCTTCTGCAAGATACAGAGACAGGAACACAAGACAAAATTTTTACTAAGTGCTACTCCATGTACAAGGTACCTTCTTTTGAAGTATCAATGCTCTTTTAGAGCATCTGCTCTTCAAAGGAAAAAAAGACAACTGGTTTGAATAGGAAACCTTAAGCCCTAAGCATAATAGATAAAGAATGTGAATGTCTTTTGATGTAACCAAAAGTCTTTGATGTATTTATAAAATCTTGCATCTCATCTTGTATTTTCAGCTGGTTAATATATGGATTAAAATAATTAGCTATAACTAACATATTTTACAATGTTTTAAAGCTGTTCTCCTGGATGTTCCTTTTTCTTCTTTCACTGCTAACATGCCTGCTACTTTTGGAAGCTGTATCACTGGTTTCTTTAGTCAAAGACAGATGTTCTGATACAAAAATGCTTAATGACCCAAATAAAGCTTCCTTAACACAAATGGAAATTAAAAGCAGAGTGTGTGTTGTATGAGGGAAACCAGGCTGTTTCTATGAGGCTGGTTTCATTTATAAAGTTGACAGTTCCCTTGCTTAGCTGAGAAAGAGCCAAACTGTACTTTCATTTCATGACATGATAGTATAATCCACACTAGCTCCACTGAGATCAGTGAATTTATTCTCAATTTATCTCTTGGGGAGCAGTATTTGGCCTTCACTAGAATAGGATTTCATTTGCCACCTTATAAGATTAATGTGTTGGAGACATTAAAAAGAACTAAACTGAAGTACTCTTTCTGTAGAGGTACCATTATTATTCAAATCTTCTTATTCCTTTCCAATTACTGTCTTCTATGAAGAAAAAAAATGCTTTTCTCTAGGTTTTGGGAGTTTTGTCTGACCAGCACTCTCCACTGTTCTTGCCCTGCAAGCTGAGAATAATGCCTTCCCCGAAGCCCACTGTTATTAGTTTCAAACTTATCTGGTGCTTCCATTTCATAGAAAACTTGTTTCAGTCAGAATTTTTCAAGAGCTCTCTTGGCTTTTTGGCCACTCATGACTTTATATTTCACAATAAAATCAGTTGTTTTCAAATCAGCAGAGTGTAATTGCATGTGTTAGGGGAACATTCACATCTCCTCCGCTATAATGAATGTGTCCCAAGGCTATGCTGTCTATTTGCCCTTTCAAACTGCCTGTTTAATTTCCCTTGCAGCAACCCTGCACCTGCTGCTCATTTCACCATGGGGACACATCGTGAATTTTTCTAATAATATTCATGCATCTGTCCTGCACACTTTCTTACATGAACATCTCTGTTACTTTCCTTCAATAAATCTACTTTGGTTTCTATGACCTTTTATCAATAACTAGGGACTCTGTGCTATGTGAAGCTTTATCACGAGTGCCACCTGGCCTTCAGAGTTGTCTATATATTCAAATGGCAGATATGATACATCAAACATAAAAATATGACAGAAAGCCTCCTGGTCTTTAGTTCATCTATTTCATACTTTCAGAGAGGTTTTCCCTTGTAAAATCATGTAACTATAGAATAGAATCATAGAATCATTAAGGATGGAAAGGATCTCCAGAATCATCAAATCCAACCTTTGACCAGATACCACCTTGTCAACTAGACCACAGCACTAAGTGCCACCTCCAATCATTTCTTGAATGCTTCCAGGAACGGTGACTTCACCACCCCCCGGGCACTCTGCTCCAACACTTAACCACCCTTTCAGTGAAAAAATTCCTCCTGACATCCAAACTGAACCTGCCCGGCACAGCTTCAGGCTGTTTCCTCTTGGCCTGTCACTATTTGCTAGGGAGAAGAGGCTGACCACCATCTTGCTACAACCTTCTTTTAGGTAGTTGTAGAGAGTAATAAGGTCTCCTCCGAACCTCCTTTTCTCCAAGCTAAACAATCCGAGCTCCCTCAGCTGCTCCTCATGTGCGTTAGTCTCTAGACCCTTTCCCAGCTCCATTGCCCTTCTCTAGACTTGCTCCAGCACCTCAGTGTCTTTCTTGTTGTGAGGGGTCCAGAACCGAACACAGTACTCAAGGTACAGCCTCACCAGTGCTGAGTACAGGGGAATAATCATCTCCCTAGTCCTGATGGCCACACTGTTCCTGATACAAGCCATGTTGCCATTGGCCTTCTTGGCCACCTGGGCACACTTGTTCAGCAGCTGTCAACCAGCACACCCAGGTCCTTTTCTTCCAGGCAGCTTTCCAGCCACTCTACTCCAAGCCTCCCACTCTGCATGGGGTTGTTGTGACCAAAGTGCAGAACCCTGCACTTTGCCTTATTGAACCTCGTGTAGTTGATCACAGCCCATCAATCCAGCCCTCTCCAGATTGCTCTGAAGAGCCTTCCTTCCCTTCAGTAGATCAACATTACTGCCCTACTTGTGAATTTGTTGAACGTGCCCTCGATCATCTCATCCTCATCAATAAAGATATTAAACAGAACTAGTACCAATACAAGGCCCTAGGGAACATCATCTGTGACTAGCTGCCAGCAGGCAGCCAGACACCATCCCTCTCTGGGTCCAGCTATCCAGATAGTCTTTAACGCAGCATGGAGTGCACCTGTCCATTGGTTGCAAGTTTCTCAAGGAGACTCCCCTGGGAGATAGTATCAAAGACTTTACTGAAGTCCAGATAGACAATATCCACAGCCTTTCCCTCATCCACCTGTTGGGTCACCTGGTCACCTAAAAGAAGTTCAGATTGGTCTAGTAGGACCTGCTTTTCCTAAACCCATGCTGTCTGGGCCTGATCCCAGGGTTGTCCTGCATGTTGCTGCATGATGGCATTCAAGATGTTCTGTTCCGTAACCTTCCCCAGCACCAAGGTCAGGCTAACAGGTCTATGGTTACCCAAATCCTCCTTCTGACCCTTCTTGTGGAGGGTCATCACACTGGCCAGCTTCC
This sequence comes from Pithys albifrons albifrons, assembly GCF_047495875.1. Taxonomy (NCBI): domain Eukaryota; kingdom Metazoa; phylum Chordata; class Aves; order Passeriformes; family Thamnophilidae; genus Pithys; species Pithys albifrons. The sequence goes on from NC_092458.1 coordinate 12,398,188, forward strand.
AGTCATCTGGGACCTCCCCGGTGAGCCAGGACTGGTAATAAATGATGGAGAACAATTTGGCAAGTTCTTCCACCAGATTCCTCAATACCCTCAGGTGGATCCCATCTAGCCCCATAGACTTGTGAATGTCTAAGTGGCTCAGTAGGTCACTAACTACATCCTTCTGGATTACAGGGGGTCTATTCTGCTTGCTGTCCTTGTGTACCAACTTAGGGGGCTACTTGCCCTCAGGATAACCAGGCTTTCTGTTAAATACTGAGGTAAAGAAGGCATTAAGTACCTCAGCCTTTTCCTAATCCTTGGTTACAACATTCCTCTGCATCCAATAAAGGAGGGAGATTTTCCTTGGCCCTCATTTTGTTGTTGATACCTTTATGAAAACACTTTTTATTATCTTTCACATCAGTGGCCAGATTAAGTTCTAGCTGAGCTTTCATCTTTCTGATTTTCTCTTCATGACCTAACAATATCCTTGTACTCTTCCTCAGTTGCCTGCTCTTCTTCCAAAGGTCATAAACTCTCTTCATTTCCTCTGAGTTCCAGTGGAAGCTCTCTGTTCAGCCAGGTATGCCTTCTTTCCTGCAGATTCATAGGCACATAGGGACAGTCTGTTTCTGTACCTTTAAGGTTTCTATCTTGAAGAATGTCCAGCCTTCAGGGATTCCTTTGTTCGGAATGGCTATTTCCCAAGGGACTCTCTGAACCAATGTCCTGAGTAGGTCAAAGTCCCCCCTCTGGAACTCCAAGGTAGAAGTTTTGTTGACTCCTTTCTTTGTTTCATTAAGAATTGAAAACTCTTATCATTTCATGGTCACTATGCCCAAAACAGCCTCTGATCACATCTCCCACCAGCTCTTCTGTGTTTGTAAGCAGTCGGTGGTAGTGTCGCAGGTTTGGCCTAGCTGTTGCCAACCCTGGACTGGCCCCCCCATTTATCTGTCCCGGGTTGAGCTGGCAAAACACCAACTGTCCAGGACAGAGTGAAAAGGGTTCCTCCCCCCCCTAACCAGCTAAGGGAAAAAGAAGAGGGAGAGAGGAAAAAAAAACATCCAAAGCCAGGTCTATGCTGAAACTAACTACATGTATTTATACAGAAAAGAGAAAATTAAGAGGAAACTACAGTGTAACACGCACTTACACAAGTTACATATATAGAACAAGGAATAACTTCCCACTCTCCAATTAATACAAAACAAAGTCTATTACACTAGATCTGTAAGTACTCTGAGAGACACATAGCATGAAACAGAAAGAGTAACAACAAAAATGTTTCTACTTCCCTGAATGCAAACAAAATGCAAGCAGAGGTAACAGAAGCAGGGCCTAGCATAGTAGAGGAGCTGCTAGATGTTTTCCTCTTAGTGCAGCCATGATGGAACTAACCAAGCCACTCCCACAGACTGGATTTTACACCCTTTGAGATGATGTAGTATGGTATGGAATACAATATTATTGACTGGAAGAAGTCAGCTGTTAGCTAGCTCAGTCCAGCTTAAGTCAGCTGACAATCCTAGGCCTAGCTGAACTTTAAAACCTAAGTTTAGGCCCACCTGGCTAAACCCATAACAGGTAGGCTCACTTACCAGCTGTGTCAGGAAGTTCTCTTCCAAACACTTCAGCAATCTCCTAGACTGCCTCTGCTGGGCTGAGTTTCCAGCAAACATCCAGCAACCTAAAATGTTCCACAAGAACAAGGTCTAGCAATCACGAAGTGTCATGCTTTTACAATACTTCATCTGCCTCCTCATCCTGTCTGGGTGTTCTATAACAGACTCCCCCTGGAACATCTGTCCTGTTAGCCTTCCCTAAGATTCTCACTGGCAGGCACTCAATCTTACCATCACCATCCTTGAGCTACATACGGTCGAAACACTCTCTAACATATAAAACCACCCCACTGCCTCTCCTTCCCAACCTGTCTCTCCTGAAGAGCTTATAGACATCCACTGCAGCACTCCCACCATGTTTTGGTGATGGCAACTACATTGCAGCTTTCCTGATGCAGAGTAGTCTCCAGCTGCTCCTATACTGTGTCCATTGGTGTAGATGCACTTCAGCTGTGCTATTGATTACACCCTCGGCACTAGCATGCTGCCCCCAGGCTCATCTCTAGTAAGACTTATCTCCTTAACTTCTTCAAACCCAGTTTAAAGCCCTCTCAATTAGCCCTGCCACTTCATGGGCTAGAATCCTTTTTTCCTCTTTTAGACACGTGAATCCCACTGACCTCCAGCAGGCCTGGTGCCAAATAAACCAACCCTTAATCAAAAAGTCAAAATTCCACCCATGACAACAACTTTTAAGCCAGCTGTTGATCAGGTGGGTTCTCCTGTTCCTTTCAGCATTCGTCTCTGCCACTGAAGGGATTGAGGAAAACACTACCTGTGCTCCTCTCCCTTCAACCAGTCATCCTAGTGCCCTAAAGTTCTTTTTAATTGCCTTGGGACTTCTCAGTCTCATCATTGCTGACCTGGACAATCAGAAATGGATAATAATCATAGGATTGAATCAGTCCAGGGAGTCTCCTAGTAATATCTTACCTGAGCTCCAGGGAGGCAGCAGACTTCCCTGTGAGATGTGACTGGTCACCAGATATGGCTTCCAGTTCCCCTCAGAAGGGATTCACCTACAAGAACTGCCCCTCTTTCTTTCTAAACAGCCATAGTTGTAACGTGTCTGGTTGACTGACTTGCTCTGGGCAACCCCCCAGGTAGACCTTGACCTTTACTCTCATTTGTCTGACCCTCACGTTCCAGAGCCTCGTACATATCCCATAAGACCATCCGAGAAGGCAAGGGAGGCCAGGAGGAGATTCTTCTGCCACCCCAAGCAGGGATCTGTTTCTGTTCCCCCATGTCTTTTATGTCCCCTCTTTATGCCTCACGGCAAGAGGATCAGGCAAAGGATAAAAGATAGTGATTCTTGCCAAGCTTCCATCCACTGCATTTTTCTCAGGAATGGAAGGGAATGACTCCACCAGTCTATTTCTCTCTCACATGTGGTTTAGGGAGAATGTAAACAAAAGGCCCTTTCTGCTTTGTACCTCTGCTGTCTTACCATTTTTTCATCACTTCTTTTTTTGCAGGTTAGTGCAACTGTTCCAGATGAATTATTGCCTATCTTTACAGCTAAATAATGCTGCTCTTTGCTTGATTTATTGTTTTGTTAGAACTCCACAGCTAATATTACCATGGCTCTTTTCCAGTGATATACTGGACAATGTGGAGACGGGATTAAACCTGGGATTAAGACCTCTAAATTGAGGTGTCTGTGTTTGAGTTGCAGAAGAAAATCAGTTGTTAAGCTCAGCCTGAAGATAGGTGTCTCATGTCAACTGAGATATGCCAGGACATGCATCATATCCATAAAGAACCAGCAGGCATGACACAGAAGTCATGGGAGAACTTCTGGAGGAGCAGGCCCAAGCAGGAGACCTTACAACACCTAAAATGATGTTTAAAGTTCTACCAGCAGGCAATTGCATGCCTGTTTTTAATACTATCTTTTTTTTTTTAGTGTCCTAATCTTAATCTGAATCCTGCCTTATGTTATAGAGGAGGAGTCAGTGCTGCATGCTTTACTTAGGCAAGAACTACTCTATTGCCTGAACAGGGCCAATTGGACTGGATTTCTAAGCATGTGTGTGGTTACTTTTGATGCCTAATGTACTTGAAATACTCTTTTTTGTTTAGAATATACTCTGTTAAAAACATTTTTGTTACTATTCTTAAAAAAGTAAACAAAAAAAGGTGAATGCTGAAAAATTTGGAGGGTTTTGTTTCCATTCTCATACACTAAATTTCAATTTCTTCTTCTTAAGTCTAACACATTATTTTGCTTTGAATAGCTCACAGATACATAAAGGGCCCTATTTGCACTCTTTTTTAATAGGTGTTATAAACAATGGGTTTTGCTCAGCACTTTGTTGTGTGAGATCTTATCATAACACATTTTGTGTGGAAACTCTCTATCATTATGGGCCAGATCTGCGCTGTGATCACAGAATCAGCACAATTCATAACTGATGCGAGAAGGGCAGTTTCCAAGATCTGAGTCATGCACAATGGATCAGCTGATGCTTTTCAGACCTGGCCTGGACCACGTTTTTATTGCAGCTGGCCTCTTGCCTTTAGTCTACACTAGAAGAGGTTTTGCTTTTCATTGATTATGGAGAATGATCTAAAAAGATTCTTCCAAACTGGCATCCATCACACTATATTAAGAAGCTCTCTCCTAGTTTGCACCACTTCAACAGTGAATAATAGCGAATGAGAAACAGAATTTGGAGCAGCCTTGTTCAAACTGTTCTGATCCTCCATTGTCCCACTCAGCAAGAACAGAACTTTGGGAATTGTCACAGGAGCTCCTGCTCTGAAGCCTCTGCTTGATTCCTTGACACTTGGGTCTGAGAAGCTGCACTGATGGATAACATTTCAGAATCTCTGGGGGACTTTTGTTTATTTTTGGCCTTTCAAAGATTAAATAGTCATAGTCTTTGACTTCTGATTTTTACCAGGAATCCTTTTCTCTCCTGGAGTTGAAAACAGAAAATTATTCCAGAGATTTTCTTTATGAATGTGACTTTCCTGGTTTTTCAAACTCCTCCTCAAATGTGCAGTGATCCACTTCCATTTCAGACAGTCTTTCTAGTAAACTGAGCAACCACCCTCAAATTATCTGAGCCTTTTGTCCCTTCACTCCTAAAGGAAGGCCACTGTAACATTGCTGATTTCCTGACCAAATTTGTCCAGATGAATGCAAACCAATGAGTTTTGTCAGCACTATTGACTCCACTATTCACCCCATAAGCTCTTATATTGAGCCCACATTCTCTTATATTCACCCCACGAGTTACTAATACAAAACAAACTTTTTTAAAAACTGGGAGTTCTAAATTTTTCCTTTATGAATATATTGGTGACCATCAAATTTAAGTAGTAAGCATTATCTTACATATAATACCTGTGCCAAAGATCAAGATTATTGCAATGTTATAATGAGATTTCAGAAGAATGTAAAGCTCTTTATAAAGAAATCGCCCCTTAACCCACAAAAGTAAGAGATACAGGTTAATAATGCTTATTTCTGGAAATGTAAGAGTATAGATTATGGAGGTTAAGACCATTTATGAAGTTTCCAGTGTCCATATCAGCTTAAATTTCATGTCAGGCCTTGAGATGCCACTTTGTCAGCCTGTGCTGTTTTGTTCCTGTATTGACTAAAATGGGGATTGCAGCATGTCACAGAGTCACCCTTAAGGGTAAAAGGATTCAGATCCTGTGATAACATTAGTTAATCTCTAAATAGACTACCAACTGGTGTTTATCAGGAAAGCATTGTGCCCTGAATTCTTATATGGAACAGGCATATGTTTCATATACAGTATATAAAGTGTGTGTCATATTTCATATAACAGCACTGAAGGCTGTGGTATATTAAGGCTTTTTTCATATAATCAGGAACTCTATGATCTCATAAAAATTCAATCTGTGAAACATTTGCAAAAAGTAATGTTTGTAAAAGTACTTCTACCAGATGAACTGCAGTTCACACTGCCCAGCAAAGACCATGTAGCATCCTATTTGCATCATGGCACATAAACATATTAATAAACAGAAAATTCTAGTAGTGGGAATCTGTCATTAATTTAATACTTTTTGTGAGAGTCTGATTAGTTAAATAACCCAAATAGCTATACAATTTACAAATTAGAATGGGCTACTTGCTCACTACTGAAAAATGCCTTTACCCAAATGAAAATGTGAGTAGAAAAGGGAAAAACCTTTAATTTCCAATAATTAAGGGAAAGTAAAGGAATTGAATCACCACAATCAATCATATAAAATTTTAAACAAAGCCAAGGTAATATGGGGCCATTTTTTTCTGTGTTCATACAAAGCAACACTCAACTTGGCCAGTAGTTTCACAGATTGTATCAGTCTATGGGGACATCAAGGTGTAACTCATATCATCCAGCTTTTGGAGTTTACACATTTCATAGTGAACAGAGAGAAACAGATCTTCTGGGTATGACTCTTAGCAGTTTAGAAGACAGCTTTAGAGTGGAAAGAGTCCTGCCTAGTTCTGCCCATGGGCTATAATGTGGGGCTAAACAGCCAGCTCAGATGTCAAAGTATGCTGCAGAATATTACAACACCTGCAGCAGGACTCAGCTGCCTTAACACAGGCAGGCAGTATTGTTTTAGGCACTGTTGGGTGCCCCCTGCTACTCTAGAAAGAAACTGGAAAGAAGAAAGAATCAGGCCTGTGTCATGTCTGCTATTTCTGTGCACATATCTTGGATAAACTGTGTCATCTGACACAAAACCTTGTGCCTAGGTAAAGAAATGACCTTCAAATTTCCATGGCATTACCATCCAAGGGGCATATAATATTAAAACAAAAAACATGAGAGAAAGTTTGTGGGAGAGAGAAAGAGAAGGAACACAATAAAATTGAACAACTTCAAAAGTACCATATGCACTAAGCATTTGCAAAAGGATTTCATGTGTACTTAAAAGCCACAGTGATTTAACATGTCCTACATCTGGATGTCCAAATTGATATGCTGATTAACTTGGACTACAGTTTGAGCTCCTTAAATGAAAAAGCAGGTGTTTATGAAAAAAGTCAGAATGTTCTTCAAACCTAATTGTAAACTTTGGCTATTCACAGAAATAATAAATTATTCTTATTATTTTATAGAAAAAGAAAGGTAAAACAAGAACATTTTAAAAATGAAACATGTGGCAATATGCATTGCACTTTGCCTAAATAAGCAATTGTTACAGAAAACAAATTGTTGCAAATATATTTTCCTATGCTGGACATGAAAGTTCATATCTTAACAAAGGAGTGAAATGCATTTACACTTGATTTTGTCTTTGTATAAGAAAAAAATCTCAGTCTGCATGTGGATGTGTATACCATAAACATGATTTTTGGAGAGGTTGATTTTTACATGGGGAGGAAGACTGCTTATTGAGCTGCATAATGAAAGCACTGGCTTATACACTTTGTGATAAAGGACCAAGGCTATCTTCATAGTGCTTTCTTACTAGAGAGTAAGGCACATGGCAGGTGAAGAAAAGAATTTAAAGGATTTCTCTTATTCAGGCCTTTCAATTATTGCTTCTCCATTTGGCCACATGGGCACAGAATATTAAAAACACTGATCTTCTGTGGCAATGAAATCTATTCCAGTGGCTTTGCACAGTTTACCTTTAGGCACTTGAACAACTTTCAGAAGTCAGTTAGCTCTCTCCAGTGATTAAACAGGAATGTATGCTTCAACATACTCTGAATCCCTCATAAGGCAGACATCTAAAATCATCTTCTCACAAGTGGCATGAACCATTATACACCTTCTTTCCATCTTCTGGGTTCATGGTCACAAATTTTCTTTTCCTTCATTGATTTATTCAGTCTCATTCTGGTCATATTTGATTACAGTTTCTACAGTATCTGGTGGAAATATTTCACATTTCTTATTAAGTATTATGTGAAGTAAATAACTATTTTGCTCTTAAGACTTTGATCTTGGCAAAATGCAAGTGTGATAAAACTAGACTATAGCCCTCCTCACATGTTAACTCTGTGCATTACAGTGATGTTTTTACCCTTACAGATATTCCATCTGAAAAATATGCATATAAATTATCTTCAAGACTTAAAAATTAGATTGCATAATTTTTCTGTTGCTTCTTCAGAACTCTTAAAATGAGTAGCTAAATGCACAGTGATTTTTTTCTAAAATGTTCAAGAATTTTACAAAATTGGAACCTGACAAGGATGAAGCAACGTATTTTTCACTGTGTACAGCCAAACTGCGTAAAACATAAGCCCACTAAGTTGCAGACAGTCTTCTTATTACAAGGGTGTACAGTGCCTGCCACAAGGGAGACATAACTTCTGTCTCTTCCTCTGAGGCTTTTTTATTCTCCCTGAGCAAATATATTCTTGTCAGCTCTGCATCCATGGTTTGGCTGCATGTAACAGGATGGCTTCTGTATTCTTTCATTGGTTGGCCATTTGTGCTGGAATTAGCATTTGTCTAGTCATCTGAGACATAGTGTCAACATCTGGAAAACATTAATACATTGGGGACATGGAGCTTGTAGTTTTTCCTATGCTTATAACATTGCCAGTATCCGTCAATGTCAACTATTTTTGTTGCATTTTTACCATTATTTTTATTGAATGTGATGGTAATATGATAATGATTTTATCATTTTAGATATCCATATGTATGAAGTTATTTCAAAGAACATACTTTCTAGAGTTTATTTCACCTACTGTTTCAATTATGGCTATGAAATGATTCTCAAAATAGATGGTCATAAACATTGTGGGTGTTTCGCAGGAAGTTCTTTGTGGTTGATTGCAAGAATCAGGAAAGTTGCAATATTATACTAAAAAAACTTGTTCAGACCTAAGACGCCTACTTGACAGGGAGTGTTTCATGGATTGAATCTCTCTGGTGCATCTCATGAGCTTTTTCTACAAAGTTCTAGGTGGAATTTTACATCATTGAGTATTTTATGCCACATGAATAATTTCCTCTTCCATTCTTACTGTTCTGTTTTCTGCACCATTGTTTTTTTAGGATTTTACAAATTGATTAAATAATTTATGTACACTATTTAATTTTTTATTAGTTTTTAATAGCAGTTTCTTAGCTCTTTCTTAGGATGTGTTCAGTTGAGCTGACAAACTTAAAAGTCAAGTATCTTTAGCATAACTGATCCTTCACAATTAGAGGAAGGAAATCAATTGGCAAATGATGTTTGTGTAGTACATCATACTGAATGAGTCACCATCTCCATGATATGGTGGTCTCACTTAACACACTAGGGACAATAATTCCTACCAATCCTATAGCAGTAAGGTCACTTATGGAATATACTGTACAGCATTCTAAAAACATAAAATATGTTGTGTGATTGTCAGTCATTACTATTGGAGTCCCATTGTTTTGAAGCAGATCGCTTTTCAGATCATATCTTTTCAAAATGGCAGTTCATTGACAAAAATTTATTTCTCTATGTCTGAATGGTGCTGCATATAGCACTGAATTGTTACTGAAATGTGCTAAATTGTCTTAAACTGTAAGAGACTTTGGTTTCAAAAGTGAAGAAGTGAATTTAATTAATGACTTGACATAGAAAAATAAAGAATACTGCAAAAAAAACTTTGGTGCATTCCTCCAGTTCAAATTGCTTTAAACCTCATGTTTCCTTTGGCTTTCAGAAAAATGCACCTAAATCTTTAATAAAAGGCTCTGCACACTCAGATTCAATCCTGTCATCATATGCCAAAATCATTTTTCTTTAAAAAAACAATGTATTTTTTAAAATCAAGCAGCAGAATAATATAAGAGAGTACAAGGCTACATAAACTTTTTTTAATGTATTTTTTTTACTTCATTCTGGTCCTTGAACAACATGGTTTAAGTTGTTTGCAACTGTCAATGATCTGTAACACTTGTTTTTAATCAGGAGAAATTATGCTTTGATTAAGAGTTTTGAATGCAACGTGAGTGTAGGCATGAAGCCCTCCCACAGCTCCTCAGGAAGCTGTCCCACCACGCTGCTGCCTGAAGGTGTCTCTGTCACGATCACACACAGCAGTGCGTGGCCACCACAGGAAAGGAACTTGATCGTGAATTGCTGGGCAGAAATCTCTACACCTCCCTCCAAAGAAAACAAATCAAATCAAACATTTGGATGTGCTGCTTATCAAAAAATTGCCTTCCACAAAGCTCTATCCAGATAAAAAGCTCAGAGAGACTTTACAAGTACATCTTCCTTTTCTAATTCAATCACCTGCCTGGCACCAAAGATGACTCTCAGGATCTCTGCCATCTCAAACCTGGACAGCTCTGGGCCTTTCCAGGTGGTGGGACATGTCAGTCTATACAAGAGGCAACAGACCACAGTTTATGGTGTGTTTTAGGGTGTGTTGGGAAAGAAAGAAAGAAGACTAAATATCTCTACTGTTTCACCAAAGAGATACTTTCTCTGCTGAATAGTAGATCACAATACTAAATACCTTAAAGAAGTTAAATTCTAAAGAAGCAAGAGGAAAGGAATGGAATAATAATATGAAAAACAAGTTTTTGGAGTCTGATTTTATACCAGGACTTCAGTAAAAGTGAAGATCTTGGGCCGAGAGAATAGATACCAATCTCAGGTGAAGAAGTGACATAAAGTCACAGCTCAGAGTGGGCATCTAGTTACACTTTTGCAATTAGGTCATCATTTAGGAGACAGAGACAGTAATACTGAGCGTCTCTCTAGTCTGCTGAAGGCATCTGTCTATGTAACAAATGAGCAAATACAGACAGAGAATAGTTGAGCAATGCTTTGTGTAGTATGTGGGAACCCCTCTGTTGTGATAGGCATGGTGAGATTGCATCGGGCAGAGTGCTCACAGCTTACTGGGATGGGCTGTCTGCATCATAATTGTTAGGCAGACTCATAAAAAAGAGAAGGAGCAAATCTTAAGCAAAGCTGCTTTGAAGGGACCTCTTTCTCAGTCCCTCTGGCTTTTTGGAAGCTGCTTGAAACACGGTCTGCAATTAAGAGAGTTCCTTTTTCAGGAAGTTGAGAAAAGAATTAAATCCAGACAGATATAAGTGCATATACTTATAAGAAAACATGTCAGCTAGTTAGTGAGTTCCCAAAGTAATCAGACAAAGGAATGTAGAGTAAAAAAGGGAATAATAAATTCCCCGGACTTTCTTGTAAACAGGTGAGTATCACTTTTCTGATTTTATTTCTAAGTAAAGTAAAGGAAAGTATTTCAGTTCTGGAGTTTAAGCACCCAAGGCAGAATGCATGACTTCATCAGGCATTCAACTAGTTAATAGTTAACTCTTTTAAGAAATCATTGCCCAAACCTCTCTGCCTTAGCTTAATAAGCAGCTGTCTTTGGTGGCTCAAACTCTGCCTGGAAAGTCTTCAGAATGCAGGTGTGTAAGCGGGATAAGAAAAGATAAAGGGAAATACTTGGGGAAAAATATTCTGAATAATGATCCAACACCCATTGTCAGTCCAAAATGCTGACATGAAAATAAAACTTGCAAATACTAATTCAAAATGTCTAGTATGAATTTTGTTCTAAAAAGTTTAAATTCTCTTTGTAGCTAGACTACAATACAAATAATTTCACTGCCATCAAAGTCGCAAGCACTATAGAACAGAATCCAGTGCGATATATGGTAGAATACAACATAGTACACTTAACAGTGAAAAAAAAAATTAAAAAAGAAAGCAAACAAAATCCAAGCAATGTACTTTTAATATTTTACACTGTTTTTTTCCTATGACCTTGAAAAGCAGTAAGTTTTTGTGACATTACATATCAACATGGACTTTTTTTATGCATTCCCTTCGCTCCTAATTTTATTCTAAAAGATGAGAGTGAATTATTCTCAGCTTCAAGAACATAAAATCTTCTGAATATTGGTGATTCCAAGTTGAGAGTAAGAGTTGATCATAAAAATCAACAGCAATATTCTGGTTTTCCTCTATTCACAACTACTAGGACCAGAGTGTTGATTAGCATGCTCTTTCCCTCATGTCCACCTCCACCCACCCACATACTGGTTCAGAACCAAGTCACCAAACTGATGTTGAGATTTTAAACCTTCCTGTGCTTTCTTTTCCTGTATCCTAAGGGATCCTAGTCTCACACTGGACCCTGACAGAAATTATAAGCAGTTTATTTCAAATATATCCTTATTACCTTTATTTCTTGTTATCGTTGCAATCTCCTGTAGTGTCAGTGCAACTGATGCTGACAGCATCTCAGATGTCTTGCCCTGGCCCTGAAAGGCACTAATGAAGGGACCATGGCACTCTGCTTCTCTATCTTTGTCAAAGTAATTTTCTGGGAGCTGCAGTGCTAATATTTTGGTGCTGTGAGAAAGGAGCTTGTTACAAATGCCCCATGTTTCCTACAGCTCCTTGAGCATGCCCTGTCAAAAATACATACATTTTCTCCCAATGTCAGCTGTGCCATGAGTCCTGCAAGTTTTGCTGAAGAAACACAGATGGGCATGAGTTGTCTCACTTATTTTTCTGGCCAAGGACTAGCTTTAAATAGATAAGGATATTTTGTATGCTCTTTACTGTTATCATCCTGCTTTTTTTTTTTTGACTCTGCATATCAGTGTTTCTTATTTACACCTGAGTGATGGCTTTGCTGAGTGGCAAGAAAGGGACAAAGAAAGGTTGTGCTGCTGCTGTGTGACTTGGTAGCCGTTCACAGTCCCTTGTCCCACTCACAGTGAAACAACCTCTCCACATCCCTGCTCATCTTAATGACAGCCTCACCAGTGCTGTTTGCAGATTTTCCTCCATAAAGCAGTTTGGCTCAGTCTTCAACAGCAGAGAATTCGTGCTTCTAGGCAATGTCAGTACCTCAGTCTTTCAATGGCTGGAAAAAGGTCTGTTACAAAGACAAGACCAATTATGGAGAAGAGGCCTCCTCTTTCCCATCCCATGATCAGGGTATTTGTTCCAGTCTTTTTGTTTCCTCACTTAATTTTGAGATGAGAAACTGTGTGCGAGGGGCAGATTCGCTCATGATGTCTGAAGGAAGCAAATTCAGTACCCCAGATTTGGAAGAGTTAAGGACGAAGGAGATTTTATAAAACATAAAGCAAACTGCCTTTAGTCACTCTTTGCCTTCCGTCACTTTCATGCTTCATCCCTTCAGAGCATAGTCCTGTTGTCTCCAGGTGCAGGGAACAAACTATTATTAGATGGTACAGAGCACTGCTTGGGTCCTCCATGTTTATCTGTAGCTGTCCTGTTATCTTTCCTGATTGCAGAAACATGACTGGTCCTTTACTAGCTCTTGTAAAGAATTTCCCAGGCCGTTATGTTCAGGAGTAACTTCTACAATCCTATCCTTTCTGTAATCAAGGTTGAGTTTGGTTGCTCCAATTCACTCTATGGATCATTAACAAATGGGGCTGCAGTATTGTTAGTGTGACACTCTCTTCAGCCTTCATGAGTACTCAGCCTGAAATACTGAAATATGCTTTTTCTCTGATGCTGTAATTGTCTTAAGGGAGATGGCATGGTCACAGTATCCATCAGAATTCTTGGATGTCTTTCTTTACAGTCTGCAAAAATATAAAACATGATACAATATTTAAGAAAGTTTCTTTTTAAGACAATTGCAGAAAGTACTGGTGTCTAAATATGCTCCAGCTTATTTAAAAATTGAAAACAATCCCATATCTGCTTTTTTTGCCTCCCCTCACACTTTTGGATTGCCTAAGCACATAACAAAGGTAATTCAAACCACGAAGTATTTAAATATTAATGTCAGCTCCTGCAAATAAGGTGCTGAATCTCAAAAACCTAAGGTGAACACTTCTGTTCACTGAATTAAAGTAAATAAATAAATAGAAGGAACTTTCCAATTATAGGTCATGTGCAACTACCTAGAATGTCAGACAAAAAGCTGCTGAGAGAAACTTGCAGACAGTGTTGGTTATTGGGGAAGGAATATCACTTAATGGAGCCCCATAGCACAAATATGTGAGGCTCTTTGTGATAACCTTGGAGTGTTTGATAAGAAATATAAGATGCTTTTGCTCTGAGCTGCTTCTCTAGCTCCCCACTAGTTTACCATGAAGTCAGTCTGCTACATGAAAACTCTCAAAAGTACATCATAAATTGCACCCTTTCAAAGATCTCCTGGAGCCTACCTGGTTGTTCCCTCAGGATCTGAAAGCTGCATAGCACAGAGGCCTCTGTCCTCTTTCCATGTCTTCTTCCCCAGTGCTCTCTGAAATAGCTTTCCTAACCAGCTAAAGGATTAAAGCTGAAGAAAGGCAGAGACCACCAGCTTTGTCCCTGATGCTAACCAGAGGAATTCTCCAATCAATGACACTTATCAGTCAAGAAGCATGAACTTCCAACATCCAGTATGTGGTAGGGGCTTAGATATTGAAGGCTTAGAATTAGACAAGAATAATATGTGAGTCATTTTCTACTAGTTCGACTGGAGTTAACCCAACCTCATTCCAACAGTTAATGAACTCAAGTCTTTAGGATACTCCTTTAAAAATTGCCTCTTTTACCTGGTGGGATACCCTCAGATGGAATACTGAACCATGGAAGACATGGCAGAGGAAATAAATCTGGGCTGTATGTGCATGGGATGTGTAGGCCATTCCTTAATGTTTCCAAATGATTGCAAAACAGAGCTGTGTGAGAACAGAGACTTTCTTTTAATTAAAAAAATCCTTTCAAATAGTTTATTTAAAAAAAATCTTCAGAATAATTTTCACCCAAATTTTTCTTCTTTATCAGGCTTAATTTCCATAATCCTTTGGTTTTTTACTTTTCAAGAGAAAAGGAATCCCTTTCTGTTATGTGCTTTGAAGGAAAACAACACTGACCAATTGAGCAGAGGACTATGAAGTGGTCAAATGCAGTTCTCCAGAGCAGTTCCACCACAGCTACCTCAGATTTTTTGTGAACAGTATTCAGTACCAGATATACTGTTTTTAATATGAATTTTCAACAGACATAAACAATCAACATTGTGCTTTCAAAAATATACAGATTAAAAATGTTGTCAGTCTTTGTTTCTTATGGAATAATAGCTTCTAAGGAAAATTCCTCCTCCTATTGGAATGTTTTCTCCTTGTCTCCCACTGCTATAAATTGTTCTTTCCAATTCTGAGAATTACATGGCTGTGGTATAGCTGCATAATTCCTATATGATCCTTTGAGAGTTATAGGACTGGATTGCTCTGGGCAGTTGTTCACCTTGAGGAAGTGAGTGCTAGGTGGAATGAAGCAGAAGTGTCTATTTCTGGTGGCTCATGTGGGAAAATAAAGTGAGTGCAAAGTTGACAAGACACCTGAGTGTGTCTGATTTGCCAAGAGACTCTGCTGCCATCAGGTAGCTTCCCCATCAGTCAGCCTTGCCTGCTCTTTCTGCAATGCCATCTCATTAATTTTAATAGGGTTTTTTGCTTGGCTGTGGGGGTCAACACTGATTAAAATTGTTTCAGGCTGTTGCTGATAAACTGAAGCCCAACTCTAATCCTAATGAGAGGTCAAGAAAGGTCATGAATCAGATCCTACAATTTTGGACAATTGGGCCAACTGTTGTCAGAAGAGGAAGGACTGCAACTAATAAGTTCTCACAAGTGACCCAATAAACAACTTTCAAGGAGGCAGCAGAAATGCCGAGCCCTATAATAAAGATCACAGTCAAAAATATTAGTTATGAGACCTGAAGTACCAATACTGGCCTTTTAATTAAAGGCATTATTCCGATACATTCCCCCTTTTAGTGACGCAAAATGTAGCACTCGGTAATTACACTGCACATAAACATTCTAGATCCACCTTGCAGTCAATAGAAAGAACGATGTTCCTCTTAAGTGCAATTCATCATTTTGTGAAATCTCACATAAGCTGGAGGAATCCCACTCTAGATGATTTCTCTCTTGGCTGTAAATGAAGCTTAAGACAATTCAATATTCTCAGGTGCAGACAATCTTCCTTTTCACTTTCCAGAGTCAGGGAAGAAGAATTTCACTCGAAGGTACAGTACTTGTGAAGATGCTCTTTTTCTATTAATGGAAAGGCTCAAACTCAAGGAATGTATTCTCGTATTAAAGACGTTGATTTCTAGCCAAGTCTGATGGTCTGTATAAACACTGCGTGAGGAAACATGGAAATGCATGTTCTGATGTTGTTCCTCAGCCACAGGCCTCTTGGAAATAGACCAAGCAGTTGGAGAAAAACAGGACTTCTGAACACCAAATTTTTGAATGAAGTCCATTAAAAAGACCTGGCTGAATCTGGAGAGACTTTCACTGATAAGCCTACAAGTTTTGTTTCGGCCAACGTGCTTGCCTGCCAGAAAGCAAAGAAGGCATATAAAAAGTAGAGGGTAAAAATACCTTTCATTTACATTACTACTCAGTTCTTTTTCAGAGATCCACGTCTTCAGGCTGAGTCTTAGCAAGTTGAGTTCTTCATGGATGATTAATATATCAAAATGAAAATAAGATTTTCTTTTATTGAGCTATTGTTAATTAAAAGCAGAATCACAAAACCAGTGCAAAGAGTGAACTATGTAAAATTTCTTTCTTAACTTTTAAAGGCTAGGAGATGCAGAGGTAATAGATGGACTTCCAAAGGGCACAAGGTACATTATTGCTGGGATGTTTTTCATTACACTATTTTTTCTTCTTTGACTGGAGAGTCTTGCTATGTGTCTTCATGGAACAAACCTTCCTATAAGATTTCCTGACATTAGTGGTCTCTGCATTTCATGTAAGAGTGGGGTTTTTTTCTGGTGGAGTTTTGGTATTGCTACCTCTGGTCTCAGTCCACTAACTGCCAAAATCAATGGAGCCAAGCAAGATAGTTCTAAACTTCAAAAAGATTACATTTAAGGCTTCTTACTGAATGTGAATTTTTCATTCCTGAAACAGGGGCTCAGCTTCTTTGGGTGGCTGAATAGGTTGCCAAACATCTGTGGTCTCTGCTAAGATGTTGGCATAGTGACTGTGCTCAGGTTGGTGCAGGTAGTGTTTTGTGTGTGTTATGTTTGTCTTCACAGAATTGTGAAGAGAAATGCAAAGGTGGCTAATGGCAGCTCAAAACAGTTTAGATGTGTACATGCTCCTTATAACTGAAGTAAATTGTAAGCAAAGAGATATAAGACAAGGGTGATATCAAACATCCCACTACGGGCTTGTGTTTGCAGAAAATGGAGATGAGGTCAAATATTGAAATGAGCCAGGAGACTGTTGGGCAGAAGAGCTTTATGATAACTGGTGATACAGCTCATATTGCTAGTGCTGGCCAGAAACTGTAGAGTTCTTTCATGGAAATTTTTTAGTTTTTTCCTAAACTTCCTGCAAAATAAACAATCCCAGCCTATTTAGTCATAGCAATACCAAATGTGCAATGAGAGTGCCTGGTTTGAACAACACAACTTTTGATGGTACACCAGACAGAAGTCCAGTCTGAACTACCTGAGAAACCATGCCTTGTTTTAGTTTTCAAATACTTATCAGCTACAAAGGTTTTCAGATGAAAGATGCTGACTTTAATATACTCCATTTTCAAATGTTTGGATTTTTTTTTTGAGGGAGTATTCCTAAATAGTTCAGCATACAGAATTTTTCTCCACTACAGAGAACAACTGGAAGAAACTGTTGAAAAATATCCATGAAGGGTGTAGCTGGGCATTTAAGGATAATACATTTCATGCTAGTTCAACTGAATAAAAATTCAGTGTTGAACCTTTTTTACTCTGCTTGCTCCCTATTCCCTTGATGAGCTATTCAAGTCTGTCTTCCGATCCCATAGCTGTTCTACATGCATTAAATCCTTACTTTTTGAAGTGACAAGCTGCACTAGAAGGCTCTCTCTCTCAAGTTAGGTGAGATGACTTAAAATCTGAAATGCCACACAGTAATAGTTTTCAGACTCTGAACAGTACATTCCATCTAATTAAGTCTAGCAGTGTGAAATAATTTATCTAGCCTTGACCTTCCTTATTTCAGTCACATTAGTCTCTGTCTTTCAGTAGACACAAAGTGCCACAGAGATGTTTGGGCCAATTTTGGTAAAATAAATTGATAGAATTCCCATGCAAAAACATTTTGATTCTGAGACTCAGAATGAAACTAAGTGATCAAAGATAGGAGAGGATGGGAAATGGGAAAGTTACCTTGCAAAAATATAGTAAAACCATTTTCACTGTGCTTACATTCCTTCAGGTTGTTGGTGTCTGATGTTCATCTGGGGACAGTCATATTTAACATGATGATTTACAACCCAGCTGCAAAAGTTAGTTTCTACAGCCCTCCTCCTTGCTGTGGCCATGCTGGAGGTACCAGGGTGCAGGAGGATTATACCTGAATGGGGACAACCTCCTATCTTCTCATGTTTTGCAGAGATAAATCAGCACTTCCTTACATCTGGCATGTTTTTGCCCATTGCTAAAGCAAAAAAATTTCAGAAATAAGTCTTCCATCCCTAACATTTGATTCCCATAGCCCATAGTGACCTTGGCAGTTTAGTATAAACCTTGACACCAGACTTTTTCTGTTTGTCTTCCACATCCTTTCTTTTGACAGGTTTATTAATTTCTAGTTATCATACACACAGCCAAAGTCAACACAGCTGGTAAGGCCTTATCCATGCCCTATTCTAGACAACTTTTCAGCATGCCCAGGTTCTTGCTTTGGACTCCTTTCTCCTCTGTGCCTAAAAGAACTCCAAGTCACAGTAAACAAACACAAGGTTTTGCTTCAAAGCTGTTTCCTTGATCTGCTGTGCACCCACGTGACATTGCTCATGGTTCTGATACCAAGACTCCTACTGCAGGTTTTGGCTGCTATTCAGCAGACAGCATTTATTCCAACTTTTTTCTTTCTTCCTTCACATCAGAATTTGAACTTGAAACAACTGCTTTCCAGTAGTTTATAGGACATAGGAAATCTTTATCAGAGGTTTAACAGCTTCTGTGTTGTTTTTCTGTACCTTTTCCTTTCTCATTTAATATGGTACTAGAAAGAACATCCTAGATGTCCCTGGATGGATTTTTGAAACATTTATGGCACTAAAAACACTTTATGGATTCCAGCCACTTTTGCAAGATCTTTGATCTGGGCCTGGGACAACTCCAATAAACACATTCTCTGTGCATGATGCACTGTATTTCTTTTTCACCTGGTCCCTTTCCTTTAAAAGCTTTCCTCTCTGCACATCACTTTTAACTCTTTAATATTACTGTTTTAAGTGTTATGCTCTAACCAGTCCGTATTGATTTTTATCTGTTTCTAAGTACAGTCATATCAAGCAAGCAATAGTATAAAAATTTTGTTGGGAAGACATGAACAAAACTGCTTTGGGATGAGAAGAACAACTAGCTTAAATCTTTTGGGACTTGCTGTGTAAGGTAGGTGTAGTTTTCAGTAATGAAGGTTAGATTCTAAAGCAGTGTCTTGCTGTTGCAAGGAGTTTCAGTGCAGGACAGAAGTGGTTCAGTAACAAGTGTGATAAAATAAATAATGACACCAGGATTTGTCCCCAGTAGTTTTAGGGGAGGCACAGCAGCCAAACTGCACTGTGTATGTTAGAATAAGCATTCCACCCACCAAGAGAACATCCAATGTCTACAACAGTGACTTGTCACAGATTCTGGGGTTTAAATTGAAATTGTAATCACAAATAAAAGTTAACAAGCAACAGGTTAGGAACAAAAGAAAAAATTATGTAGGAGAATTGGTAGACTTCTGAAAAGAAAAAATTATAAACTATTCCAGAGCACAGCAGCCACTGATTTATTTCTTCTTGACATGATTGATACCCAGGATAAAAGAAGACATTTGAAAAAATCTTGAAATGCATTATACCAAGAAGAAAGACTATTTTCCAGTAACTTGGGGTTTGTACTCTTAAATGAGGTAAGCATATTTGAAAATTCTAGTTACCTTCTAGACCCTTTCATCTTCATCAATACGTTTTTTTCTGCACTGCCCTGGAAGTTCAATCAACAGGATATTCAGATTTATCTGATCAGATGCAGATGTTTACATCTGAGTTCCTCATTTTGCTGTATTACCTCACAAGGATTTAGCAGGTAAAACTCATCCGGAAATAGGTAACTCCTTTCATAAGGTGTGTTTCTATGAATACTGCAAAAGCCAAATGCTATGAGTCCCTCTTTCTTTTCTCTGACTGTGAAAAGAGAAATGCGTGGGCAAACCAGGTATAAATGTCTTTATGACAGACACCTCCAGCCAGGGAGGATGAATCCTTATTCCAGAGTCAGTTCCAGACAACACATCCACTTTACCCATATCATACCTTAGAGCTACCATCAGTCTTCATTTGGTGCTAAAACAAAGACAGAAGTCTTTTGAACCTCTCTTTTATCTTTCTAAAGCAATGGTGGTAATGCCATGGCAGAGATCATACCCCAGCCAACAAATCTCATTCCAACAAAACACACACTGCTTTTCAGTATGAATGGTAAAAACAGTATTGTTTTTTCAATAGAAAAGTCTTCTTGACTCTCTCAAGAGTCTTCGTACCTACTGTGTTGCAGGGTCAAGGTTCAAGAAAATATCAATGCATTAAACTTACCTACTAGCAAACCTTCTGTCTTTGAAGCTATGGCCTTTATCTTCCCCCTTTTTGACAAGAACTGCACATTTGCCCAAAAAGTACAAACATAACAGGTCACCATTTTATGCAGTTTTTGTTTATCCTTTGTATTAAAGACATGTTAATACTAAATAAATCCTGGTAGATATGGGAGTTTATGCCTTCTGGGACATTGCTGTTATTGCCAGCTCCCACTCAGTTAAAAGGTGTTCGGCTGCACTTGCAGAGATGTCTGCATCATTTCTGTTCGTATTCCCAACTGTTTCTCCTTTTAAGCTTTTCCCCTCTTTTGGCACATTTGACAGCACTGCCTCCATTTCAGCCTCAGTGCATTAATGAGGGTGTCTTGCACAACACTGTGAATTTCTGTGTGCTTTGGAGATATTTCCTGGGTAAAACATGCAGTGACAGACTGTGCTACAAATCCGAAGCCTTATTACACCTGCCAGCTGTTGAAGAGGGAGACTGTGAGGAGGGAAGAGCTGCCTGGTGTCCCAGGCTTGAGGGACCAACGAGGGTTATGGTGATCATCCCAACACACACAACTCCTGTGCCCACTGCCCCTGTGTCTTTTAACTTCATGTGTTGTAATGCTTTAAACTAGGATTCCCTATTGAACAAAGCAGGGGCAAGTGGGAAGTACTCTGTCTGGATTGTTCTCTTTTCAAAAAGGCACTCTTCTTTCAAACTTAGTATGTCCCAGATTTTTAAGAGCATGATACACTTGCAAGGTCCTTGTTAGAGGGTAACCATTTTGTCCTTTTTCAAAGTAGAAATAAATAATCCAAGTATGAATTATTAATTTTCCAAGTAGTAAAGTATCTATAAACACAATGCTATTACAAACAATAGCTCTAATTCTTTTTATCCAATACCTTTTTTCCCTCTGCACTAACTGATGGGAATGAAGATCATATCTCTGAAAAATTAGTTTATTGATATATGTATTTGTGGGAAAATATAGTTCCTTGAGTAGCATATTTAAGATGCACAGTAAAGCAACTGGAAAACTGCTGTTTCTCCTGCATATCTCCTCTGGAATACATTTATTTCTTCATGCCTGATTGCTTTTATATGCACTGCTTGTGATTTTGATCTTGTTTTAAGTAATTTATTCCCTGCTTAGAAAACATGTATGCATTACCTGCAGGCTGAGTCTTAACTTAAATATGTAGAAGAAAGCTGAAGAGAAAAAAATTGGAATAGAACAGACTGAACATACAGATGTAATTAATAAAGATTATTCTAACATTTATTACTTTTTAAAGTGCATTTCAGTCATATACATATTTTACTTTTTCTCTGCAATTATAATGACTAAAATACTCTTACTTAAAAAAATTCTTGCATATTTGATGATTTCAGTTGTAAGTAGTGTGAATTCTTGAGAGAGCTGTTAGAAATTGTGAAAGTTGGCAATTTTGTTTACAGTACCAAGATTTCACTAATTTTTTGCAAATGATAAGAAATAAGAATTCCTCAGTCTTCTTTGTTTACTTAGAACAAGAAGGAGAAAACTCCAAGATTGTATTTTTAATGGTTTATACCAAACATGTCCAAAAATGTATAGATGAAGATATTTCTTAGGGAGCAGTGGGGTTTTTTCCCCAAACCCTTTGTCTGGACTGCTGAGTGTGGCAGTGCTGGGTAATGGAGAGTTTTTGCAAACATTGAAGAAAAAAGGGTTTTGGCCTTGTTTCAAATTTTGTCTATAAGCTGGAGCCTTTTCTTGGCTGATTTTGTCTGATCAGACTTCATCTGTATGGTCTCCCTTTGCATTCAGCAGAGAAAAATAATCACCTCCAGGCACATCCTATCATGTCAGCTGAAATGCTCTCTCTGGGTGCTTACATGTCTCCATGGAGGGTGGTTTGATGAATACTGAAAATAGATAGACAGCTTTACAGAGGAAAAAAATTAGATGAGATGGATCCCTCCTAATTGTTCACAAGGGGAAGGAGCCCTGCCCCCATCCTGAGCCACTGAAACCTGCTACAATAACTCACCCAGGCTTTCAACAGTCAAAGTGCCAGCGATCCTGCATTCCTCAGGACATGATGGGGAGAGCTTCAAAGGGAGCCTGTTCTTCACTCAGTTTTCAGCAAAAATACCAGGTCAAAGGTTGAGGGTTTGTAAACTAATAATCCCCAGATGACAGGACAGGAGCCCTTTCCAGTATTCTTTCCCTGCTTTTTTTCTTATTTCTTTATTTCAAGGGGACTATGTCAAAAAATGGTCAAAGGAAGAAGAAGAGAATTTTTTATGCAAGGAACAATGCTGTGAATATCTTGGGTAAGGAGGGAAGGAGTACATAGGCATTCTCACACAGACATTTTTAAAAGAATATGCATGAGCCTAGAAGAAGCTTACAGTTCAACTCACTGTATTAGCATTTGCAGCAGTGTTAATTTTGGAGTTTTCTGTCTATGTTTTTTTAGTTGTCTTGGAGCCACCTGAATTGTGAAGTAAAATAAAATAAAAAGCAAAAATTAAAAAAAAAAAAAAAAACAGAAAGAAGGATTTCAGCTGATATCCCCACTTTTTTTCTTACTGTTTTGGTTTGGTTGGGTTGGGGTTTTGTTGTGGTTGTTGTTTTCTAATGAGCTGTTAAAAATACACAAGTCAAAGGAGATAATGGATGAAAATTTCAGTACCCAGTCTATACACAGGTCCGCTTTACTAATGCAATGCTTAGAAGTTTCATATGGGAAAATTTGCAGGCAGGGAATATACAGACCTGAGGTGCCAAAATGGTCTTTAGGAGAGCAATTTCCAGCAAGAGGCATCTGCTGTCTCTCAGCCAGCAATGCCAACCTGTGCAAGATAATAAGTTTATCTCCAGGAAGCTTTGTTCTGCTCAATCTCCCATAGCTCAAGTGCCCCCAGCTCTGAAGAAACATGAGACAGAACAGCTCACTACTTCACCTCTGGTCCCTCAGTACTTGGTCTGTGAAGGAATTTTTTTCCTGAGGTTTCTATATGTGTATATAGATAATAAAGACATTTACAACTGCACTAACTGGAAGAAAGCAGCCAGAGTGCAAGCTGTGTGAGCAGCAATGATTTCCCAATGTGCAGCCACACTTCTCAACACATGTAAGGTGCCACAGAGAAAAGCAGAAGAGGAGGGCAGCCACTTAAGCAGCTACTGATGTCAGGAAGGCATGAAATTTCTTACCTGTCCACCCGTGGGACGAAGGCCAAAAAGACTGGACCTAGTAAGACCTGACAGCACATATTGAAAAAACATTTAATTCTCCACACAGCTGGTCTTTGACTCCTACAAGACAAGTCAGAAGTGTTTCCCAGGGCTCAGTTGAAAGTCCTATTTAGTCTCTTTATCAATGATTTGGATGAGGGGATTGAGAGCAGCCTTGGTCAGTTTGAAGGCAACACCAGGTTAGGTGTGTTGAGTGTGTTGATCTGCTGGAGGGTAGGAAGTATATACAGAGGGATCTGGACGGGCTGAATCATTGGGCTAAGGCCAATTGTATGAAGTTCAATAAGGCAAAGTGCCAAGTCCTGCACTTTTGTCAAAACAACCCCATGTATCTCCACAGGCTTGGGGAAGACTGGCTGAAAAGCTGCCTGGCAGGAAAGGACCTTGGGATGCTGGTCCACAGCTACTAAACATGAGCCAGCAGTGTATCCAGGTGACCAAGAAGGCCAATGGCATCCTGGTCTGTATCAGAAATAGCAGGACTAGGGCAGTGATTCTCCCCCTGTACTCAGGCCACACCTTGAATCCTGTGTTCGGTTCTCGGGCCCTCACTACAAGAAAGGCACTGAATTGCCATAGTGTGTCCAGAGAACAGCAACAGAGCTGGGGAAGGATCTAGAGAGTAAGTTATATGAGGAGCAGCTGAGAGAGCTGGAGTTGTTTAGCCTGGAGAAAAGAAGGTTCAAGTGAGACCTTATTGCTCTCCATGACTGCCTGAAAAGAGGTGTGGGATGTGGGGATCAGTCTCTTCTTTCAAGTGAGAAGTGACAGGACAAGAGGAAATACCCTCTAGCTGTGCCAGTGGAGGTGTAGATTAAATATTAGGAAAAATTTCTTCACTGAAAGGGTGATCAAGCATTGGAATAGGCTGCCCATGGAGGTGGTGATATCACCATTCCTGGAAGTGTTCAAAAGGCATGTGAATGTGACACTCGGGGTCATGGATTTAGCAGTGAACATGAAGGTGCTAGGTTAATGATTGGACTTTATGATCTCAGAGGTCTTTTCCAGCCTAAATGACTTTACAATTCTATGGTCATGGATTTTGTCTGTGTGAGGTATACAACAGTCACTCCGCATATGGGACTCACCAAATCAGCTCACAGGCTTTCTTGCAGCTAGAAATATGAATGGAAAATGGACATAACTGTATCAGTGTAAAGGTTAGATGACCAGTCTGGGCTGGTTTATCCATGCTTTACTTAAAACTACAAAGGTGAAAGAACAAAAGAAAGAATTTTGTTAGCAGCTCATCTCATGCCATCTGGAAATTATTAATTTGCAAGCCTTCATACTTCGACTGAATTTGTGCTTAAGTGGGAAATAGCTCCACTGAAGCTCTTCTCAAGTGTTGTGACAACCAGATGTCTAAATCTCAGACTGGCTAAAGCCCAGATGAATTACTGTAACAGGCTTCATCAGTTCAGGACAGGTTATTTATGCCCACAGTGCTTACTCCAAATGGGAACCATCTTAACACACCCCAAAATGGGCTGTATTAACCTTTCAGTCTCTGTTTAAAAGAATGGCAGAAGACTTTAGAGGGGAATTCATCCACCGCTCTTGATACACCTGTTTTAGGACCTGCTGAAACTGCCTTCTTGAGTTGCAGCTCTCTGTACCTCTTACAATGACCACAGGCAGCTCCCAGGGAGCCAGCTCAGAAGAATCATCTCCTCCAAGGACTCCAATAAACCACTCAGAGAAACTGGTAAATAAAGGTTTGGAAGAGGAAGACAAGAGAGGGCATAAAGTTAAAAAGGGTTATGGTGTGTAGTGCTTCACAAGGGGAAAAAAATAAACTGTTCATCCATTCATTTAATCACATGCAACAGCTTCCTATGCAGTTCTGGTTTTTCTGCTGGGTGCTTTTTCTATTCTCCACCCAAAGAAAAATACATACATTTTTCACAGAAATAGCTTTGTCTGCAAAATTTTGTGTCTTTGTATGCAATGACCAGAAAAAGTTGAAGGTGAAGCCATGGAATAGTAGCCCCATCCACATATTCTACCCCCAAAATAGCCAGTGTGGTTCTCCTTAAGAATAGCAAATTTGTCATACAGCAGATACACAACAGGGTCTGTATGGCTTATCATAGCCAAAAAAACATGACAGAGAAAGAAAGAAAATGCTTAGTGATACAAAACCAACAGACTTCATGTTCAGAAAAAAATGTAAGCAATTTATTACTAACCTCCCTGGTATTATTGTGCATGCTTGTGAGAAGGCAGGGGAGTTTAATTATTGGGGAAAAAAACAATCAATCTTTTACTGGAATCTGAAGGATCAAGGCAGAACATGACATTAAGCCCAGGTTTAATAAACTTCAATGTCATGTGAACCTTAATTTTATTTAGCAGAAAGGTATTTTTTTCTTCAAGTACATTTTTCTTTTCTTTTTGACAGATATTTGACTACTGTAAAGCACATAATACCCATAAGCTGCCTTCAATCTATTTATTTTATAAGATATGTAGTGTCCAGTCCTGGATTAAAAAGAAAATTTTTGGAAGAACTGGAAAACCGTAAATTTACCCTTTTTTATATATATATATATTATATATATATATATATATATATATAAAATTTTTTTAGAATTTTCTATCCCTTCTATGAAAAAATATATGAATTAATTAAAAAGCAATTTACATTGGTATAATTGGCTTCTAAGGAAATAATGGAATTCCCAGATCTCAAGCTGTAAAACTGCATTGCCCAATATTTGATAGATCCGTGATCTTTAATTATTTTTTCCAGTGTCTCTGTCCCAAATTTCCTCTCTATATATTTTTCACAGTGGCTGGCTTATCTGCTAGGAAAATCCCAGCTGTTGTTAAATCCAAGTGCAAGTCAAAAAAACAGACCTTTGCATTTTCCCACAGCACTTTGGCTTCTGCATTTCCTAAATGATGGATGAGGATTGGATTCAGTCCAGGAGTTTTCCTGTACACTATGCCATGAAAAGGTGGGGGTGAAACAAAACAGGAGAAAACTCAGCTAGGTTTTGTTGGTTTTGTCCTGCGTTTCCTACTTGTACTCCCAATTCATATACAAAAATTTTGCCATTAAATTCTGTTTTCATGCAGTCAGTGAACCATACAGAAATCAGCTGAAACTGAAATATATCTATGAATATATGCAAGGTTAAACTGTGTCTTTTAAGCACCTATAGACAGAACCAAACCTCCTGAGAGAACTTAATAAACCTTTTATCACATACATGATGCTGGGAAAGGTTGGAAAGAATGCAGAAAGGAAATGTTGGCCATGCCATTAGCTCTTCCTTCCGTCATTCCTAGACTCATCCTAGATAGGATTCTCATGCCGTTAACTAATAAGATGTTTTGTCCAAAATCAGAGCTGCATCCAGCTTTGGGGGCCCCAGCATAGGAGGAATTTGGACCTGCTGCAGCAGGTCTGGAGAAGGGCCATGAAAATAGTCAGGGCACTGGAACATCTTTCTTATGAAACAGGTCCAAAAAAATGGGGTTGTTCAGCCTGGAGAAAAGAAGGCTCTGGGAAGATCTTATTACAGCATTTCAATAGTTAAATAGGGCTTTATATGAAAGGTGGGGACAAACTTTTCTGTAGCACTCATTGTGGTAGGACAAGGGATAATGATTTTAAACTAGAGTGTAGATTAAGATTAGATATAAGGATTTTTTTTTATTATGAAGTTGGATGAGACTTTGAACAACCTGGTCTAGTGGAAGGTTTCTCTGCTCATGGCAGGGGAGTTGGACCAGATGACCTTTAAATGTAGGTCCCTTTTAAGCCAAACTATTATGTGATTCTAGGAAAACATTCCTTGCCTTTTTACATTTGTGCCAGTATCCTGGTTCAGTTTTACTTCTATTTTATTAATCTTCCTTTTCCCCCTTTTTCTTCTTTTCCTGCCTGCCTAAAGAAAAATACTTTGGGCTACTGCACAATGGCAATTTTAGTAAATGTGATTCTTCAGTTCCTATTTGGTTGGAAGATAAACCATAACTTCCCAAATGATCAGAGAAGTACTTTCCTTCTCAATTCTGTTGCTAACAGTTATATTTGAAATATTGATGAAATTTTGATCCAGTGATATCTGTACAAAAAAATTCAACTTATTTTAGCAGGAGCTACTCTTAAATCATATTTCCTCCTACATCATATCTTACCTTCACTGAGCATCCAAAAATCTGATTTCCTACTTCCAAAAGATAAGGCAGATTATTGATTTTCATTATTATTGATTATTTTCATTATTATTGATCTAGATATCACTATCTTAACTTTATTCTGGAGGTCCTACAACAGGAAAAATCTCTTCTTTGTTAGGCATGTAATAGCCAGCATGCTACAGCCAGGGATATTTCTCCTGAACTACAAAATAAACCCAATGTCCTTGACTCTGCTAAACTGAAGAACTATATGGGTTTATATGTAGCTGAATTAATTTTGTTAAGACCTTGATACATCTCTAAAGCCAAAGAAGATTTAAATGCCAGCATCAGTGCTTAAAGGCATTTATTGCTGGTACTTCACCCGACAATGCCAAGCAGACTCTTGGTCCTGTGCAGGGCTAGGAGTTGGACTTGATGATCCTTGTAGGTCCCTTCGAACTCAGCATATTAAGTGATTCTGTAATCACACAGCTGCCTCAGGTGACTGGCACTTTTGTTAAGTGGTCAGAGTGAAAACTTGCCAAATTTCAACCAGTGGGAACTGTCCAGTTGCTGCCCTGCTGCTTTGGTTTGATTCTAACATTAAATCAAAATGTATATAAGTGAGTGCTTAAAGGTTCCCAATGGGCAACAACTGTAATATGACAAAGAGGGTATGAATGGCTCACAGCTATTTTAGAAAGAACTTGATGTGACAAACTTAAACCTCTCATGAAAGATCTATAACGACATTTATCTTTAGTACTACCTCCTCCTATAAAAAGATGTAGAAGTTATGTAATATCTCTCCTGCTGAATGAAAGACTCACTCAAACAGGATCATTTTAAACTTCAGGAAAACAAAAGGCAGCAAAAAGAGAGAGAAAAATGTTTTCAAATCATAGTTTTATATGAATTACTTAAACCAGCTTATTTCAACATGGTATTACCCTCATAAATTCCAAAGACATTAGCTGATTGTATATTCTATATGTTCTTTATTCTACTGTAGCAAACAAATACCAACTCCACAGAAACTGACCCATTTGACAACCTCTGTGATGATACATTTTGAAACCAAACCTTTGCAAGGGAAGTTTTACCATTGTTCATGGCTGACTTTAAATTCAACTTAAAAAATGACATCATGCTCTCACATAGGCAATTATCAGTGTTTGCTGCAGGGACCTTTGACTTTGAGCAGAACTAAATGGTGTGGTTGTTTCTGTGCATAGTATCCTAATATTTGCACAGACTATACATATATTTACACAGAACTGTGTTTATGCAGTTCATGTCTGAAGTGGCTAGCTAAAAGCAAACTCTCTTCCCAAACCTATACAATCGTGTCATCATGGAAAGATGCTGGGTGGACTTCATCAGGCAAAGTACTTCATAGACTTTTTGTTTCCAGGCTGGTTTCAGGGACTCAACTGTCTTAAAACAGGAGTGTGTTGGCCTTTGCTTCACTTCTCTGTGCAGACAGGCCCCAAGGCTGCAGGAGAGCTGTTTGGAAGCACATCAGAGGAGTGGCACATGCCACTATGTGCTCCTGTACCCCAGTCCCAGCTAGACCTGGGGTGCAACCAGTTTAGAGACAGCCTTTGTGTTTTCATTGGAGGCTGAAATTACCTGCAATGGCTTACAGGTTTAGTCTTGATTCTGTGAACACTGGAACATTTGGGGCCATGGTAGTGGTGATGCTGGAGCAGCTCTGGTGCCTGCTGGGGGTGCAGGGCCAGGTGAGCAGGAGGGTCGTCTGAGTCCCACATTCCATGCTCCCAGTCCAGCGAGTGCTGAGCTAGTGCTGAGTGAAGAAATGAGCACAGTCAACATCCCAGCAGGAGAGCCCAGGGAGCTGTACCACAGCAATGTGATGGCTGTGGTGGAGAGCTCTCCTCTCCCTCCCACTCTGCCCAGCAGCTGCCTGGCTGTGCTCCTCAGGGAGAGACAACAATCATCTTAAACTTGTTAAAATTGCCTTCATCTCTTACAGCTTCTTTCCTTCACACAATCAAACTGTGTTTACCCTCCATTCATGTACAAAACAAGAGTGATACCTAGAGATCTGGTAACCAGCAAGATATTTCTTTTACACTGGTCTCTCTTTTCTGAAGCTTAGAGAGTCCTCTGGGGGCCAAGAAAATTACAACAGTGAAAATTAAAGGAAGGTGGAAATGCTTTGGTTGAGTTGGACCTGCTCGAGTGGGTCCAGAGAAGGGTTATAAAGGTGATCAGAGAGCTGAAGCACCTCTCCTATGAGGGCAGCTTGAGATAGTTGAGTTGTTCATCATGAGGAAAAGAAGGGTTCAGGGAGACCTTACAGTAGTACCTTCAGTATCCAAAGGGAGCCTATAAGAAGACAGAAGAGGGAGTTTATACAAGGGCACATAGTGACAGGACAAGGGGGAATGTCTTTAAACTGAAAGAGAACAGGTTTAAGAATAAATATTAGGAAGAAATCCTTCACTGTGAGGGTGGTGAGGCACTGGAACAGGTTGTCCAGAAAAGTGGTGGATGCCCCATTCCTGGAAGTATTCAAGTCCAGGTTGCATGGGGCTTTGAGCAACCTAATCTAGCAGGTGTCCCTGTCTATGGCAGGGTAGTTGGAACTAGATGATCCTATGGTCCCTTTCAACCCAAACCATTTTGATTCATTAAGTATTTTTCACATGTGAAAGACCTTTTTACTCATTTTTCCAGTAAAGTCAACACAGCACGTTGTCTTCCGAAACTTTGATTGGAGGTTTGATTGGAGGTTTGATTGGAGACTTTTCTACTGTTAAAAACATCTACCTGAGTCACAGGAAGATGGGTGTTCTCTCTGTTCCAAGACTGAGTACCTGGTAGGGAGGGCTACGCATTGAGGGAGAGAAAACTCTTGGGGACAGCACAGATCATCAGGATGTGTCTAACCTGTTCCATGGGTAACTTTGCAAACATGTCCCCTGAGTTCTCGGGGAGCATCACTGGCTCCAGGGCAGCCTTGGGCCCTGCTGATGCCTCAAGCCTCCCCTGCAGCCTGGGGGAAAATATGCAGGCTCTGGGGGTGATGCAGAAGGGACCCTTCAGAAATGGTGGGGCAGTTTTGGTGTTAGAAATCACAGCCCTTGGAAATTAAAGCTGTCACTGTTCCTTCTCAGCTACAAATGTTTCAGTTAATGGCTTTGGCAGGAGTAGGTACCCAGTTAGTCAAATAAAAGAGCAGTTGCTGGTCCCTGCATTCAGCAGAGATACCCAGTCCAGGGATGAAGAACTGTAAATACATCCACCAAATCCCTGGCAGATTCTCTTCTTTGGTGAAGAAATTAAAATGCCTATTTGTCCCCTGTTAAAACTTTATACTGTTTCTGTCAATCAGAAGACTTTCAGAGAAATTTCTTTTTTAAATGTGATATTAATAAAACAGAGTCAAAGGCACATTGGTGGCTTTCTGTCTGGCTGCTAAATGGCTTAGAAAGTATGCAGCTCTATTTTTGTGTAGGAAATGCTTTTAGGGATTAAAATTCAAAGGATAAGGTAAACAATTGCACATAACTCTTTAATGTGAAAGATGATTTTTCCCTTCAGTGAAGGTTAGTGCTTTCACAACAGGCTGATGAAAAAGGCCCTTGCTGCTTTTTTTCCCTGTGTAAGCTACAGAGGATCTCAGATGAAGCAATGAAATATAGAAGAGCAGCATGAGTGCATATGGAGGAGCAGGGGTGGGGAGAGGTAAATCCAGCAAAATTAACCTCTGATAGTCGACTGTCCCAGCTGGAATTAGGTTCTGTCATTTGTGAATATTTCACAGTTACCAGCTGAAAGACATCTAGCGAAACAAGTAAAGCCAATCAGTGGAAGAGCTGAGAGTTTTGCTTCTCAGCCAACTTAAATAAGCCACAAGTTTTATTAACATTTTAAGTGGGGGGAAAATGAAAACCGATATCCTTTTTCCCACTTGCAACCTGAAGGAAATGCAGGTACAATTTTGTTAGTGAGTGTATATTGCTGATTGGTAACTTTCCCCACCGGCTGAAGGAACAGCTCAGGGACTCCTGTGGGAGGCAAATATGCCAGGGGTCTCCGGGTGTGGATTTGTGGTGTCTTGGTGCATGCAGGGGGGCACCAGGGAAAATTTCGTCTTATGTTTGACTAGGTTAAAAGGTCTTCCCCTAAATCCCATCTCTGTGCTAAAGCCCATTTATACTAAATGCAATAGTCTGAGGGAAGCGGTAGAGGCAGAGTTTTGTGTTGTAATCCAGCCCTTCCCCTACCCTCAGCCCCCTTCTTCTTCTTCTGATGTGATGCTAGGGCTATGGACCAAATTGTCTCTGCTCTCTGCCTCAAGGGAAGTTCTTGTTTTCTGAGCGCCAGGGCATCAGAAGAAATTAAACCTAAAGCTCACTTTCTAGAACAGCATTAACTTCTATGAAGAAATGAATTGTTCAGCTGGCCTCTTAATCTAGATGACAGTTTTATTACAATTAAAATATCACCTCTAGGAGGCCCTTTGTTTGCATTTGACAGATTTTATTGTGTTTATATAGGCTAATGAAGCAGAATTAAATTATGCAGCCTATATTAAATTTAAATGACTGATTTATTGTACTTAAAATCCAAAATTTATCATGCATGTTCTTTAATGCCATACAAACTACATTAGTTCATGCGGGTTTATGTTCTGCTTTGGTGATTTGCCCAATTGAATAAGGTTTTGTAAGCGCACTAAAATGTGGTGAATTGATGTCCAAATAGCTAAAACAGGAAAGACTGTCTTTAAGCATTTTAGAAGAGTAAAAATATTGTGATGCTACATCTAGCTTGTGCTTCAGGTCAGTGGCTCTGATTCCATGGGTTACTATCGGTGATTTCAGCAAAGTGCTCTAATTTGAGCCTTTGCCAACTGAGATCAACTATCCACGTGCTCATTTTTGTTGTTGAGATTTCTTGTTACTTATTTTTATTGACCTGGCAAATTTTGTTATTCCCTGTTAAACATGCTGTTCAGACAATCCCTACTGCATTCATTACTCAATAGAAAGGAGCTCTGAGTACTCACATTTCCATGTAAGTACAGAGCTGATCACCTATAAATCTGCCTGTAACCTGGTTCATGCTAATCTTTTTTATATTCTGACCACAGATTTCCTCTCACTTTACTTTAGATTTCTGTCCCATAGATGCTTACAGCTTATCTCATTGCTCCATGTTTCTTCCTTCACTAACAGAAAGAATTAGACATGTGGTGAGATTCCTTGGATATGTATTTTAAATGCTGACTTAAGGATGAGACGGGTTGTGCTGTAATGCATCTATTCCTTTCCACATGAAGGAAGGCAAAGACAACTAGTTCAGATATAGGAGACATCTACAGTGCAGGTATCTGTTTAGTTAGATTAATCCCATGGCAAATAGGTGAAATATTGCTAAGATACATTTCAATCACGGTGAATACTGATACTTTTTTCCTTTTCTTTTTTCTTCTTTTGTCAACACAAGCATAAATGAAGGTTTTGGAATAAAATCTTTTGTAAATCAACCTCCAAAACAAATAACTAGAATGACTATTATTAGGGTATATCAGACAATTCTAGGAAGCTTTAAGTAGTTCAAGAAGTACTATCTAAGTACAGCAATTATGCTGAAAATTTTGCTTTCAGGATATAATGTAATTTCATATATCAAGTTTGCATCTGATAACCAGTTCGAGCCAAGGAAACAACAGAAGTAGAATTTCAGAAAATAATATTTCTTTTTTTAACAGCAATGCTTGGGGAACTCATGACATCAATGATTTATTTTCCTTTGTAGTATTGCTCTATCTTCATCTTGTCTTTCTACTTTAGCTATTAGCTCACTGACATATATTGTTTCATATATAATACTACAGGGAAGAAAGATATTGGGGCTGTTTTTCTGCTCAATTGTTAAAATGGTATGACCAAGGGAACAACTTAAAAGTTTTTTGTGATTAAATATATTGTGTAATGATACAGATGTTGGTGGATATGAGTAATTTGGAACTATGAGTCAGTTTAAGTTTCTAGGACTTTGTCCAGGATGATGAGACACTGCTTCATCCTTTTCTTCCAGCTCTCAGCTGTCTGTAGTTCTCTGTCTTAGGGATTTCTCTTGACTGTGGGTGATGTGCACAAGTTTCATCTGCAGAAATCTTCATGACTCTGTGCTGAGTTTCCATTAAATGTAAAAAAAGATTCAGCAACTTGCATCCCTTTGTGGTGCTTATTACAACTCTAGAAAAGTAGGTCTCTGGCCAGGAAATAGAACTGATCTGTCAGAACCCTACTTCTTGCTAACTCATTGTTTTGATCATAAAATCATAGAATGGTTTGGTTTGGAAGGGACCTTAAAGTTCACCTAGCTCCAATGTCCCTGTCACAGACAGGGACATCTTTCACCAGAGCAGGTTGCTCAGAGCTTCACCCGACCTGGCCTTGAACACTTCCAGTGTTAGCCATGGAAAACATGTAGGCTCACAGACTTGTTAAGTACATATAGGGCACTGGGATTTGCCAACTGCCATACATCAGAGGTAGGGAATCCCAGCAAACAGGATCTTCTTTAAAATAGAGAACCTCTAATTCTGAAATACCTAATTTTTATATCATACGAGAAGCAGATGTGTTTGGACATGTAAGTTCAACAGGAATTTTCCTCTGCATGACTCACTGGGGAAAGAACACTTCTCCCTCACAGAATTTCTAGAGAGAAAAGTTAACACACTGTGTCAGAATACACAGAACCCAATACTAAAATACAGTTGCTTCAATATTCCACAGTTGTCCAGGTGTCAGGTTAGGGTCTATCCTGCAGCAAAAGGCCTAGACCGAAGTCCCCTACATTGCCCATTTTAAAATTTCTAGCCTGAGGATAAATTTGTGTCTCTAAGATAGGTCCAGGGTCCTGCCTGTGGATTGCATGAAGAGTCCAAATCCCTGGTAATCCTGGAAAGCTCACTAGTGAAGAATATGAGTTGCCATTGGAGCCTTTCTTATATTAAAAACAAAAAACCAACCAAACAAAAAACTAATACACCTTTGAGTATGGCAAAAATATACTTTCTCCCTGGAGCAGCATCACCTCTTCCTCACTCTCTGACTCATCTGGCTTTTATTCTTTTTGTGTAACTTAAATCACAGCAATGCAGTGAGCCTTAAGAACAAAGTTGCTCCTGGTATTCTTGCCTTCTAGGTGTTGTTAAATAATGACTAGGTAAACTTGTTTGTTGCAGCAGATAAGTTGTTATAAAATAGATACCAGTTTGTAATGTAGAAAAATATGCATAATTTGTGACAAAAAAAAAGAAAAGGATTCTTTCTGTAAGCTTGTGTAAAGAATGTCTACCAAGGAAGGGTCTTGTCTCTGTTTACGTATCACCTATAACTTGGATACTACAAATAAACTCCAGGAGCTATAGGAGAGGGTCCAGTAGGGACCCACAGAGACGATTTGGGGTCTGAACTGTCTTTCTTATGAGGAGAGACTGAGGGAGCTGGTACTGTTTAGGCCTGTTTAGAGAAGACTGAGAGGGAATATCACCAATACATATAAATATCTTGAAGGTGGGTGGCAGGATGGTTCCAGACTCTTTTCAGTGGTGCCCAGTGACAGGACAAGGAAAAATGGCCATAAAATAAACCCCAAGTTCCACCTCAACATGAGGAAGAACTTATTTTCATGGAGGGTGGCAAAGCACTGGAACAGGCTGCCCAGGAAGGCTGTGGAGTCTCCCTCTCTGGAGACACTCAAAACCCATCTGGATGCATTCCTGTGTAACCTGCTCTATGTGACCCTGCCTTGGCAGCAGGTTTGAAATAGATGATCTCCAGAGGCTGTTTCCAACCTTAAATACCATGTGATTCTCTAGGATTCTTTCTGATTTAATGCTGTCCTTTTCATTTTTCATTAAGCTTTTGATTTTGGAAAGGAAGATATTCCATTCAAGCAGAAAGCTGTATGTTAGTGTATTTAATAAGCTATATACAACCCTTGAGACAATGCAGCCTAGGTTGTATATGGTGAGACTATATACAGCAGAAGTGAATGTGCCAAAAAAGCAGTCAGCCTCTACAGTTGCCAGAAGAGGTGTTAATATTTTTCTCCATTTAGTGGAAGCTTATTGGGATATGCTAAACTCATTTGTTAAGTAACGTTGCAGAGTGACAGATCCTGACATATATAATTTGACAGCTGCAAATACCAGGTACTAGAAAGTGTCATTTCCCATAAGTATAAAATAATGGGTCATTATTCCCTGACAGATTAAAAACCAAGTACTATGAATAAATGAATCAGTAATCCTGCATACTTTAAAAGAAAAATAGAGCATTCTCTTTTTTCTTCCAGAAATAAAGGAGATTTCCTTTGTTCTCCTCTCACCTGTGTGTGTTGCCACCAATTGCCAACTCACTGATGAGGTG
The DNA here is from genome assembly GCF_047495875.1 of Pithys albifrons albifrons. Lineage (NCBI taxonomy): Eukaryota > Metazoa > Chordata > Aves > Passeriformes > Thamnophilidae > Pithys > Pithys albifrons. Next base: position 12,434,142 of record NC_092458.1, read on the forward strand.
GAGCAGAGGAGGGAGCCTCTCATACGGTCTACTTAAGGCATTTAAGACCTTTATGTTTCCAACTGGGAAGGAAGCCACTGCAGAAACAGCACACACATCCAGCAGATAGCTCAGGGGAGAGCTTACTGTCTCTTTGATTGCAAGAGGATCCCAAGAGCACAGGCACGCAAGTCAGGCGGCTGACGTGAAGGGTGGAAATACTTGCCTCTCAAGGTTACCTGTCCTGCCTTGTGCTTGCTGTTATGTGGTCCCATGGGAGGGTCAAGTATTTTATTCAAGATTTTCCATGAATTTCAATATGTAACTTTTATTTAGATGCTTTGGAACTCATGCTGTGTTTAAGATCTGCGTTTTGTTGATTTTTTAGTAAACTGTGCTTGCTGCTGTCTTTTTTTGAAGCAGATTAATGAGAAGCATGATAAACTCAACTGGAAAAACTGCACCGAATTTGTTGGTGGATTTCCTAGCATCTTTGTGGTTCAATACATTTTTTTGCCAGTCTTTTATTTTTAGTACAGTAGCCTTCTGGTCTGTGACTGGGCTTCTAGAAACTATTACATAAATAACAATTAGATGGACATTAAAAACAGTACTGAACAAATATACATGACAGTATGACAGTACTGAACAAATATACATGATTACATATGTGTCTGTATCAGTGAGAGAGAAAGTGAATCTACCACAAATGTTCAGATTTTTATACCTCATTGCTCAAAGATGACAAATTTTTATTTAATGGATTGATTAAATGGATTTTTTTCCCTTTCCTCAATCCACTTATTTCTTTTCTTGTATTTAACAAATGACTGCAGTTCAGAGACCTGCTGAGTTTGTTAAGGTTTTCACATATTTTATTCCTAGATGGAATCAGATTGAACTCATTAAGGGGAACACTTCTGGGTGCCTCATACCAGTATTTGTGAGCTCAACCTCATGCCATCTGCATGTGACACCAGTGTTCCAACACTGGTTCTGTTTAAAGACAGACACTTGGACTATTGGCAGTGAGGTATATCCTTGGCTTCAAGAACATACTTTTGAAGTCTCTGAAGACAAGAAACATCAGAACAACTTTGCAGATAGCAGATTATGGACAAAGGTGTGTAGTCAGCATTGCAGAGATGAAATGAATGTTTTTCTCCATCTCTAAAGCTACATATTAATCAAATCAAATATTAAAGAGCTGTTAAAAATTGTTATCAACAACTACTTAGACAAGGCCAAACTTCTATACATTTACAGCATATGTGCAATTCATGCCTTTACAGTGGCATTGGTTAACTTTCATAGAATATAGTTTGAGGGTTTTTTTTTTTAATTTCTACATCATAAGCAATTGATCCAGTGCATTTTTATCCCTTCAAGAGCCAAGATTTAAAAGGGGAAAAAAACAAAACAAAATGTAAGGTTAGAAGCTTTTATTGAGGAGCCTGGGATGCTTGCCTACACACTATCATTTTCTTCTTTTAGTTCTAAGTATTGGTAACTGAAATTTCCCTTTGGTACAGCATATGGCTATAGTAACAATATGCCTGTCTCCTTAGTATTTGTTGGCAGTCTAGTTTTCTTTTGTTTGTATAAAGTAGAATGGAGCTGTTAAGGCAGTAGCTCAGGATGTGCGGTGCTTGGAGCACTAGTAAAGTGGTTGAGACACTGCTGGCAGCAGGAGTCTGAAAAGAAACCATCACATCGGAACAAAAACAGCTGTCTGCCAGCACCATAAACTTTAGGAAATGTTGTGGGTGATTAGTTGCTGCTCCTAATGTGTGAAAGTTGGCCTGTCTGCATACAGGCAAAATAAACTCCCTTTTACTTCTTGCCATTCATATATAGAAATCACAGGACATTACTGGATTGAATATAAGCCATAAAAGCCAGGAAGTTCAGTTTTAGAGTGAAATACATGGCAATGACAATGGATGTGATTGCATGAAAAGCTAAGGTGAAATGAAAAGGAACAGGAAACAAACCCCAAATGAGAATGGGACAAAAAACTCTACTGGGAAAAGCAGCTCAGTCAGGAAGGAACACTCAAGCATATAATATAAGGCACCTGGCCTCTCTGAAACTTTTGGGTTTTTAAGTAAACTTCAGTGATCCTGGAACAATAGCACAAGAACAGTCCAGCAAACACACATTCTGCTGAGTGCCACACAGACTTTTTCCCAAAGAGCAAGCCTTCCCACTTCCACCATCCCACTAGCTGGAATATTCTGAATAAACACCACTTCAACAAAAGCAAAAAAAGAATATGGATTGATTGCAAAGAAGAGAATATAAAAGGGTACCTTGTTATGAAACTCTTCAGTTACAATTTTTATGAGATAAACTGTTTCAAGGGTCATTTCAAAATTGAATTAACTCTGAGTGTAAATCTGGGAATTTAACATGAATTAAAATTAACCCTGTTTTTTGCTGCAAGATAGTTTAAATATTTCCTTTCTGTGAAGGATTTCTCTTGATGAATTGATTATGAAATAGATGTGAAAACTAAGGGCAGAAGGTGGGGCTATTTTATTTTTTTTCTTTTATATGTCTCTGATTCTTCTGCTTTAAGCAATCATAACAAAGATAAATATTTATATGCCACCTGCCAGTCTATGGCTTAAAAGCACTTAACACACTTTTCTATTTCTGTGCAATAGTATATAGTAAAAATACAGTTCTAAGGTTAAAGGCAGTTTCTAGCTGATTGTGATGCTGGAAAACAGAAAGTAAACAGAGTTTAGAGCAAAGTAAACCAGAATTAGTTCCTAGTATGAATAAGTAGAAGAGCAAAGCTAATACTTCCAGTGCTGCAAAATTTGTCAGTGGGATTTTCAAAGCCCGATTTTTCTTATCTTCTGTAAACAGGCTGTAAATCTTAGCATGGTTTAGTACTTATTCTAACAAAGGGGAAGACTTTATTCCCACATTTAGTAAGATATAGCCTTGGAAGAAATAGTGACATCTGAGTCTAAGTGCCTGCGAGGGGTTAAGAGGAGCTGTAGAAATGACTTATGTTTTTGGCTAAGCAATAAAACCACATTCTTTGGTGGGGAGAGACTGCAATATTTTGGAGTGCTTTTTCCTCACAAAAGTGTCACAAAAAGATTTTCTTTTCTTCAGCATGATCCACTTTATTGTATTTTCAAGAAAAGTAAAGGAAATTAAGACTTTTGCTCTTGGAAATGCCATTTTTGCTTTTCAATGCTAGACAGCAGCCCAGTGATTTAAGAGTCATTCTCAGGAGAATACCAGGATTAGTAGATGATATCAGAGAAAACTTCTGCTTGCTTTTTTTGTTTATTTGTTTTTATTTTATTTTTACTAGTCGACATTAACTAAATAATTAACAATTTACTAGAGAAATCTAGGAAGCAGCAGAACCAGAGGCTTTAGGTAAAAGTCTTAGATGCTTCCCCAGAATCAGAGAATCACTGAGGTTGGAAAAGACCTCCAAGATCATGGAGTCCAACGTTTGATTGAACACTGCCATGTCAACTAAACCACAGCCCTGTGTGCCACATCCAGTCATTCCTGGAACATTTCCAGAGATGGTGCCTCTACGACTTGCCTTGGCAGCCCCTTCCAATGCTAAACTCACTCTCATACTGTGAAAAGCATACTAAGCATTTATGGAAAGTAGGACACCTCCAAAAGGAAGGAATGAAAAAGTCCTGCCTCCAAATGCCCTGTCTTATAGGACAGATATACTTCATAAACATAAGCAAACTGCTAACTTTTTAATGAGTGACCTTAATTATAGCAGAATGTAATTTCTCTTTTTTTCTTTTAAGCCAGTTAGGAGATTTTCTTCTTATCAAGGAGACTATTTTGAGAATCAATTTAAATATCTTAAATTATTATGCATATATAGTACAAAAATGCTAAATTTAACCTTTGAAGTGGTTCTTAGCACTTTCTCTTCCAAAATGAAAATAAATTAATAGAAATTGCTCTGGATTAAAGAGGCATACTCTGTGTTTCATTCTTAGCAGAGAGTACTTGTTTTGTAAAAAGCAGCTTCGGTCCCTAACAACTTCAAATGAGGCTTCACAAATTGTCCATCACCTCTCTCAGGTCCCTCAGGAAGGAATCTATTTACTCACAGCCAGATATATTGTTCCAAACAAACTGGTACAGGGCAATACGTGCTACATCAAGACATCCTGGTCCTGAGGTGTTCTACTTCTGTAGGCACAACACTTACTCTCTGCTGATCTTTCGTCCACCCTTTCTTGGAGGGAGGGTTGTTGCTACCCAAACTTGTCTCCTGCTAAGGAAAGAGATATTTCAGAGTCAGCTATAGATCTCTAAACAAGAGAGCTGTGCTTTCCCATGACTCCCTAAGCTTATGGAGACAGCCTGCAGCATGTGGGAGAGCTTGGTCTGTCTTAGGCAAGTCAGCCTTTTGGCCTTTCCCCAGTCTAAGCTGCTGCTCTGACATTGCTGAATGTCACAACCTACTTACTTTAGTCTGGAGAAGAGGAGGCTCAGGGTTATCACTCTCTACAGCTACCTGAAAGGAGTTTGTAGGCAGATGAGGGTTGGTCTCTTCTCCCAGGCGACCAGCAGTAGGATAAGAGGGCACAGGCTTAAGCTCTGGCAGAGGAGATTTAGGTTGGATATTAGAAAGAAGCTCTTTACAGACTGAGTAATCAGCCATTGGAATGGCCTGCCCAGAGAGGTGGTGGATTCTTCCTCCCTGGAAGTTTTTAAGATGGGACTGGATGTGGCACTTAGTGCCAGATCTAGTAATCACAGTGGTGTTGGATCAAGGGTTGGACTTGATGATCTTGGAGGTCTCTTACAATCCAGTTCATTCTATGATTCTATGGTACAAGGAAGAAGTGATGCCCTTGAAAAGCATCACCTAGCTGTAAGATCCACCTCAGACTGAATTTCTCAGCAGCCACAGCCTTGTCTCTCAAGAGACTGGCCCAACCTTCAGGCTGGGAGAAGAGAGAAAAGCAGCCTCTGCCTTTCTTGCTGAAGTTGAGCTACAGGAATGCATGATGCTGGGCCTCAGTGTGGAAGGGGAAAATCCCCAGACTAATTGCTGTGGCATTTACTTCAGAAGAAGGCTTCCATTTTGTCCCTATTCCCAAGCCTGGTAATATATTGTACATTTAAGAAAAGTAACTAAAATACAAAAGCAGAGTTGGAAGAAGGGGTGGGAATGCAGTTTCCTTCTCCTACTAACTGCAGCAATCTCTCTTTTCTCCCTCTTGCTTTTCCCATGATAATTTTTCTGGGGTTCGGAGGATGGTGTCACCCTCCTTACCTGTGTAGGGGTGGAAAGCCCTGGCCCCTCATTCTCTGCTTTGCTGCTCAAATTTCTAAGCACATGTTAGATGCACCACAGCATGAGAAGCATTTCCACAAATTCTCAGACATTTTTCACAAGAAAAGGAGCAAGTGCTCTGAGACTCCTGTGACTACCAATATCAGAAGAGGTAAGATCTTAAGGCCTTCTCCGGCATTTTTCAGTAGCTAACATCCACTGTTGCCTATTCCATGTGGTGGCTACAGTAGAACCTGTTCCTTAGCACTTACTTCTCATTATATTTTGAAAAGGATATTTAAGTACCTAACTTGGGGTTTGTAAATTGCACAGAAGCATAAAGGTTACATATGGTAATGCTGCCCACCAAGGACCCTATGCTGCTTTCCAGATTTGACTAAATGTTTTACAGGGAAGGCCTTTTACTCAATTCTCTAATGTTGTTTATATATGTTTTAGAATTGCCATTGCAAAATAAGACCTTTCAATGCTCTAAGGGCCTCTGTGCATTCCCTACATAGATTTTGCTATGCCAGGGGAAATGCTTATGCAAATAAGAATGATGGTAAAGAAAGTGGAAAAGAAAAATATCAGGTCAGGAGAACAAAACTGTATTTCTTCTAGCTTCATCAGCTTGGCTATATTTTCTTCCTGACAGCAACTTTGAAATGGCAGAGGAATTCCTTCAACCAACTCTTCCTGTGACCTAAATGCATAATTGATGAAAATGTATTGGTTACATGAAAGCTTCACAGAAACCACCAGGAAAGCTTTGCAGATTATTTTTTCCTCCTTTTGCCACTATGTTTTTACAGATGTGATACATGGTTTAAAGAGCCAAAACAGACAGTCATGCTTTAGCTCTGCTGAATAGTCCAAACAAAGAAAAAGGTTTCCTTCTTTCCTCTCCCTTTCCTTTTCCCACCAGAATATATCAAACTAAAAAAAAATAGCTTGTAAATGACATGTATGAGAAAATTCATGAGAAAAATTACATGTCTAGAGCAAATAAATATACAGCTTTGATTCCTGCAAGAATCAGAAGTGGCCAGCAAGGACACCCTGGTGGCTTCTGTCAACCTGAGCACAGCTGGTGGCACTGTCGCTGCCTTTCGACCATGCCGAGGACTGGAATGCCACCTAGTGGGCCCCCGCGAGCCGAACCCTCTGGAGCTGCTAAATCAGTGCTCATTATCCTAACGCTGATTAATAAATGTTGTGGCTGAATCTAGACCCTGCGGCAGTGGGTCACTGAATACCCAGAGCAATCAGTGGAGCACAAAACAGAATCATAGACTCACAGCATGGTTTGGCTTGGAAGGGACCTTAAAGATCAGCTCCTTCCAACCACTCTGCCACGGCCAGGGACACCTTCCACTAGACCAGATTTCTCGAAGTCCGTTAAACAAGGCTTTGAACACTTATAGGAATGGGGCATCCACAACTTCTCTGGGCAACCGTGATGCCTCATCACTCTCACAGTAAATAATTTTTTCCTAATATCTGCCATCTTTCAGTTTACAGCCATTACCCCTTGAGGAGTGTTGGCACCAGCATGTTGCAGGCATACCTGAAATGTCATCTAATGGTTCAGAGGTAGCACAAATTCCCCGTGCAGCACTGCTGACTCTACTTATGCACTCTCCCAAGTGTCCTCTGGCACTTGAACACCTTATAACTGATAAGATCTTCTCTTTGAAGCTCATAGAAAATCTAAATGTGATGACTTCCATGGGGCTCTTTTAGCACTCCAGGAAAAATATGAGGATGGACTATGAGTGGTTGTCTCTGATAAATTGCCAGCCTATTGTGCTTAGTGGAGATGAAGCTGTGGCATACACAACAATGGATTTGGGTTTGATCCATCTGAGAAAGGCAGACTTTATTAATCTGTAAAAAAAATAAGCTAACAATAATTCCTGGTGTAGCTGTGACTTGTGATGCACTCACTCACTGCATACTCCTCCCCTGACAAACTCTTGAGTTTAGCAGGAAAGAGCAGTGGAAAGGAAATGGCCAGCCAGACCTTCTGAAGACCAGCTTAAAAGTCAGTCCCAACAAGGTAGGTCTTCAGCCAAGTACCACAGTTCTCCACCTTTTTCCTCTGTGCATTCCTGTTCCCAGAGCCCTATAGTGCCAGGACAATGGAGATGGGAGGAGGAAGTGGTGGCAGTGACCTCCAGCTCTGCTGGGGAGGAGATGTCTGTGCTCCTGCCCTGGCTGACATGTTTGCATGTCATGATAGAGTACCTGGTGTTTCTGTGTGTGGGGCTTGGTGTATAAGTGTTTGCAGGAAGGGAGTGGTTGCTCAAAGATCTTTATGCCAAGAACCATACAAATGAATACACAAATGTATTGCTAAGGGAGCAGACAGAATGAAGGCACTGCTCCGCTAGGGACAGGAGTGGAAAGCATCAACCTTTTGTTTCTTGTCCCTTATCTTGTGTCAATACTGAGTTGCAATTCTCCATTTAAAATTAGTAAATTTCTGTAAGGGGATGGGAAGAGAGGGCTCACCCTTTTGTAGAGTGACACTCTGTGATCCACAGAAGGGCTGATCTCGTATTTTTCTCTGAGTGGCTGGACATCAAGCAGCCACATGTGCTCTGTGCTGGAGCCCCTTTGCCCAAGGAAAACATTTTAGTCTCACCCCTCACTCCTTGTGTGTCTATCATTTAACCACAGACATTGCAGGTTTTTACACTGGAGAGGATGGTCAGGGCCAACAGGTAGATGTGAAGACCTCACACATCTTATATGATGTCTGGTGTAACACCAGACACCTAAAATAGGAACTGCAGGAGTTGGTCATCTCAGTGGAGTGCTGCCTCTTAGAAACATGGAGGAAGGATGTACATTCCACCTTGCTTCTCCACAGGTTGACCTGGGCTGAATGTCCATCTGAATCTCTCAGTGTCTGCGTTTGGCACTTACACCAACCAATTCTCACAGTTCCCTTGTTTTCCTGCACATACAGACTTATTTGTCTTTACATAAAATCATCATGGTTTCAACAGGGAGGCAGATGGCAGGCAGGAGCCTTGGGTTCAGTTCTCACCTCTCCATCCAGTAGGCAAATGAAGGCATTGCTAAGAAGGTTGTTTTTAACCCTGGCCTAATGTATATGTGCTCAAAGAATGGAATAGTTTCAGTAAGAGAGACAAAAAACTTCCTAGATTCATGAATGGGGCATTCTTCTGAGAAAAGAGGGATCTTCTTGGCAAAGGAGCAATTCCCCCTCTCTCCCATACTGTTGAAGCTTGAAGACCAAGAAGGCAGAATTCTAGCATAGAGACAGAAGAAGAGCAAATAAGACAATATATGTTACTGTGGTCTCTATGTACCAGGCCATCAGATGACCAAGCTGGCCTCTGCCCCTGGTCCCTCAGCAGCTTGTCTTTTACTATTCCCTGACATTGAATGTTTATACAGTGGAAATAGTAGTGGGAACTAGACTGTAGCTTAGCTAATGACGTTGTTCCTGAGAAATTTGCATTCTGTGCACATGTCCCATGTGAACAGAAAGAGATATGTTGATTTACTTTGTGGGTTTTGGGGTTATTACAGAGAAGCTGCAGCAAAGAGTAAGAATGGGCTGGGACTAGAGGCTGAACAAGGAGAAAAACAGGGAAGTAAGAAAAGGAGGATGGGATGACGGTGTTAATTACCTGCCCTACCTGGTTATCCTTATGCAGAGGGAAAAGTGATACTCTTGGAATGGTGCTTGTTTGTCTGGAAGAAGGCTGTCTGGCATGGAGAGATTTTCTTAATAGGTGTTGCTGTAGCCATCAAATGTGCAGGGATTTCTATTACCTAAACCTGGCTCTACAGAGAGAATGATTTCATGTATGTTCCCACAGGGTTGGAAAGAAGAGCTACAGAGGAGATTATGATTCTTTCCTTGTGTTCCTGTGACTAGTGCTTTCTAGTAGTGTTCCTTAAAAGTTGAAACAGGGCCAAAACATAATTCATAGTCAATGTTAATTTTCTATTATGTGAAAAAACTTCAGCTAGGCAATTTTCCCTTTGTTCTACCTCTAATTATAGTACCACTTCAATTAGTTACTTGGGTAAATAAATACACAGTATTATGAAGCAGATGCTTTAATGTCGGACAAAGATGAAAAATAATTAATTAGTACAGTAATCTAAATGATGATAAATCTCAAGCAGTGACTGAATAGAAGATGGTTGAATTCTTGTCAATGACAAATGGATGTTAGGCTTTAACTTCCCTTACGTGAGTGTTCAGGCTACAGCAAGGCCAAAAAATGTGATGGATCCTCCCCAGTATGCTAATCACAAATGTATAAGCAGAAGCCTAAGTTCCCTATGACAATCAAGACACAGAATCTGCATCTCAACGTGATTCGGAATATACAGCTGAGTTATCTTTAAGTAGAAGTCTACAAATGCCTGTAGGACAATGTGCCTTCTGGCTTGCCAGAAAGTCAACCAGAGCAACAGTTAGCAAAGAAGGAGCTGTACTACAGTAAGCTGCACTTTAATCAACACCTACAAGACCTGTATTGTATTGTGTGGATTAGGACAGTTACCCAACTTTATAACTGGATTCCAGCCCTATCAGATCCAAAGAGTGTCTAACCATGAAGCTACTGTAAAAAAAAGGATCAGTCATGGCACCTCTTGTGCTTTGTTTTTTGGGTTTTTTTTCTGGAGATCACTGCTGACTGGGGCCATTTCGGAGCCTTTGGTAGAGTTTGTGTCCTCTTCTGCATCCCTGAATCACAGCAGAATTTAGGTGTCTCTCTCCCCCGGCTTGAAGACTTCAAGAGTCTGGTTGCCCCCTGTAATTCATTCAGAAATTTTAGATTCTAATGGTCACATAATATGAGGGTTGGGTAAGTAAAATTTGTCTCTAGGCAAAACGCAACCTTGGTAATGACCCAAACATAAATATACTTTATAAATCATAAGGCTAAATAACCTTTCAATCTTACCTGTTGTGAATCTTTAGAAGTGGAGAAGCACAGTTCACCTCACTTTTTAATAATTTCAAATCATCCTTTCACATGGCACAATCATTGCAGCCACTCGTTTTTTCTGCGTTTATCAAAGGAGAAACACTCAGCATGCAGTTGATGCACCAGCCCTGAAGCACTCCACATCAAATTGTGTTCAGCAGTCACAATCCAGTTCTCACCAGTAACTGTCAAAGGAGTGAGCTTACTTCAGAAGGGGAAAGCATCTTTCAGAATATATTAGAAAAAAAAGGATAACATTGGTTATAGTCAATAGAAACAGATATGATTTTAGCTTGATTTTTGGTATTACTCCTTCCAAGTGGTGACACTGGCCAGTGAACACTTCACAGGGGATGGTAGTCCTGAGAGTGAGATGCTTCTGTGGATATAACTTTGAGACAACAAAGCAGCATTTCCTACCTAAAATAGGTGACTGTTTAGTTTCCAAAGCAATCTGCACCTTTTTTTTTTTCTGTCCCCTTTGCTGAATCTTTGTGAGTTAAGAAAGACTGGTTAATCTGTAGGGTATGTAATGGCAGCTGGCCCACTCAAACGTTGCTCCAAATGCTGAGCAAGCCAGGAACAAACCACAGGGCTTTGCAAATCCCCACAGGGAGCTGTGCACTGATTGTTCAGGCTGCACACGCATCTCCCAAATGAAACACAGCTGAAGTGCCTGATACTGACTCTCACAGAGCTAGCTATTACATATGGTACTGTCTTTCTAACCAATTACCTCCTGTGGCTGGGGAAAGCCAGTAGGAACACTCACATTGTTTTAACCCTGACTACATGAGATAATTCGGAAGGATGGCATGGGTTGAAATCATTAACTGTGCTAAAACTGTGCTTATAATGTGCTCAAAATGAGAATATTAATTATGCCTGGAATGCAGTCAGGTTGAAGGAAGCTTGGAGAGTCACCCACATGCTGCAGCTACAGCTCAGCAATTCCTGTCTCATTCTGCCTAAGAGTCCACAACTGCTTCAAGATACAGCTCTCACAGTCACATCCTGGCTCCTGGTGGAGTTCACTGTGAAGTCAGTAGTTACTGGTAGAGATGGTGAACGCATATAGATTGATCTGTGCAAATGCAGCAGCTATTTTTCTGGAAAGTTAGTCTTTTTGATATTACATTAAGACAGCAAGCCAAAACCCAGCAAGCAAGAGTGCAAGATCCCATATGCCACGAGGAGGAGGTGCCATCCACCAGAAATGCACATTTCTTATTTGGGGCACAGTGTCTGTAAGACTGTGCTCAGTGTGCTTCTGGGCCACCACAGCAGAGAGGAGCTGGAAGTAAGATGTCCTTTGGAGTAGAGGAGCAGAATAGCACACAACGGAATAATAGAGATTGTAGAGAATACATGGAAAGGAAGAGCCTACCCTTAAGGAGCAAGAAGGCACAGTAGGCTGTTTGGTTTGGATGAAATGAGGACAGGCCAGGATACGTGGGAGACAGCTGAACCAGGACCGCTCTGAATTCCTCTTGACATTTTCTATTCCATTTCCCAGCTGTGCCATGGCAAGTGATGACAGGTAGGTCTAATCCTCGTGACCAAACTACACACACCATTACTGTGTAGTTCAGTTGCTATATTCCTGATGCATCTTGTTTTTTTGGTGTATGTTTTGGGCTGTGTTAGGGCCACAGCAGTCCATGGAAGAAGCTGAAGGCCCTGGGACTCCAACACCAGCTTCTGAGATGAGTACTTTAACTTGGACTAGGATATCGCTGATATATCAATTTTAGTTAGCATGTTGGTCAGGATCAAGTCCATATTCTTTGCTAGTACCTAGAATTTAGCCTCTGAGAGAGATTTAGAGGATGTTTCATCCAATTAAATGGACATGATTGAACCTGTCATTTTCAGTCTTTGATCTTAGCTCTGACTTAAAGTGCAACTGAAAAATATATCCAAAAATGAAATTATAGAAGTTTTGCAACATCTAGTTTTAAAGAAGTTTCATGGTTATTGTAAACAAAACAACCCAGTAAGATAAATCCTTTTTTCTTCTCTTTTTAGATTTCTAAGGGATTTATGATGCTGAAGTAAAAAATATTTTTCTCTGAAAATAAAAGAGCAAGATGTCAAGGCTGATTCTTTGAAGTCCAATGCATGAGCTTTACCAACTCCTGACTTAATATTACCTAACCCATCATTGAATTAGATATCCTAAATCATTCATCAGACTTGAGTTATCACTATAGGTGGGAAAAGGAAACTTCAAAATCATACAGACATCGTGAAATATTTCTCTAATTAATAAGATGTCCAATAAAAGTCTCCAGTACTGTAAGTCAGTTTTATTTAAAAAATAGAGTCCAAACATTGTTTTTTATAAGGTGCAACAAATACACTGGTTTCTACAATTTAAAAACAAAAACAAACAAAACCAAAGCAAAACTGTAGTCATAATTATAGTGTCATTCCAACACAGAATCCATGAGTCTCCTGTACTTCTTAAACATTTTTTTCTGCTTCATCAAAGAATAGGAATTAATAATTAGTATCACTGTGACAGTCAAAATGTCTGTCTAATGCCACCCATGTTCTGTACTTTATTATTAAACTTCCTGGTACAGATTGCTTCAAGTACACATCAGAAGCCAAATGTAATCGAACACAGTTCATGCAAAACAAAGGTACAATACTGAACTTGCATCATTGAAAGATTTTTATTCTCTTGTTTAGATCAACATCTTTGGAGGCCAACTGCTTGAGCACAAGGATTGAGCTGAGATTGCATAAAGTGAGCAATATATACTAAAGTACTTATGTAACTCAGATTGATCACACTACGTGACTATCTTGAGCTCTACAAATTAAAAGAAATAGTTAAGGCTGAGATCTATGCCTCCTGGAGTCTATTCAGTAACTTCTGAGACATATTCAGGAATACAGATGGAAAACAGTGACTGATAATGGGCTTCTTATGTGGAAATAAATCATTACATCATAACTGCATTTTTTGAGAAAAGTATGTTATTAATTTATATTAAGAGTGTTCCCCTTTCAGACACTTATGTGAAGACCAATGAAGACTGTAGCATGGAGGAAGTTTTCTAATTAGCAAAGTCTGTCCAGTTTCAAAGCCTTGTGTGTCATTTTAGCATCAGCCTCAGCCTTGATGATAATGCCAAGCAGCTGAAGTCAGCCATGACTGTGCTATTTCTGGACGGCCAATGATCTAAGGGGGTTTAGCATATTTTGAACTGACACTGGAACAATGAGCAGCGGTACACAGTTGCACATCCAAAGGTTTTTCCCTTGATCCCTTAGGTATTTTAAAGCTTTCCATCTAAACATGAACATTTGATAGAAGAGAGCTCTACACCCATGTACTTGCCTGTTACTTGAGCGATAGTCCCAGCATTAAACTGCACCCACAGTAACTGCATACATTTCCATTCCTTCTGTTGTTTCTTACAAACCACCATGCCAGTTTCTTGGATCCTGTTTTTAAGCCCTAAGGGCTCTTCCTAAGTAGTCTGATAAGACAAGGCAAAGCTACCATAGAAGTGACTGTTGGTTTGAGTAAATCATTCCTCTGGGTATTAATGGGAATTATCCACACAAGTTCATGACTGTGCATTACCACTGAGTTTAAGATGATAATCCAAGTCAATACACATGTGAATTTGTATTCATAGCCAGATTAACCTCAGTTAGGCAACTCCATATCTTTTTCTCAGAAAATGATAATGTTTTTCAGTGTTGATACACCACCCTGGTTCTTCTTAGCAAACATGGCCCTGAGTGGTACAGATGCTCTTCAGAATTAGCTTTTCCATGAACTACATTATAATAGTACATAGACAGATATTTCCTTCACTAACAGAGAAGACTTTAGACCTCTACTTTTCCTGAAGCCTAGAATTTGATTTCAATTAGTAGATGAATTCACTTCTTAACTTACTTCTGTTGGTTTATGAACAAAAGAAGTATTTAGAAGTGTTCAGGTAGGGAGAATACACACTCTTGTTTCCTATGTAAGCATAAAGGAAGATGAAGAAAGTGTTCATCAAACGTGTATATTAACATCAACAGCTACAAATATGGAAAGTAGAACACAGTCCTACAGTTTTAATCTGAGAACAAGATTGCCCTCAAAAGTCAGCTATTTAGTCTAGTCCAAATCTCTTAGAAGTTCTGGGTAGAAAATGGCATTTGTGCAATGCCCTGCTTGGGTTCAGTTGTGGAAATGAACTGATTTTATTTTATGATGGCACCTCTGTTCAAATGAGGGAATCCAGTGTTTATGAGATTTGTTGTTAACTTGGTTGGGGTTTTTATGAGTTTGGCTGCTGACAGCTCCACAGAAAAACAAGAAATACCCATATTATGTTGTATTTCCTTTTTTCAGAAGGAAAGGTTTGCTCAGTTCTATAGTTTATATAGTTTTAACAATATCCCTTTAATAATACATTGTACTGCAGATGTTCGGTTAACAAAAAGTATACTCTGAAATATTTATGGGTTTTGGCGAGCTACATATATTTGTGTCAGTCTGTTGCAAACACTATTGTTAAATGGAGTACTTAGCAGATTAAAATTATCCCTTTACTTCCATTTCTTTTACTTCAACAATTTGGGCCACACTTTGTGTGAATTCAGTGGGACACACGCCAGAAGGAAGCAGGGTCACTGGAGATAAGAGGAGGAATTTGTGACATGTAATTTCAGCCATCTAACTCAGGGTGTACCTGACTAGTTGTCAGTTCAGGAACACAATAATCATGTACGTTTGGCTACATGTTAGATCAACAGTCTGTGTTTGGCCTGGAACAAGCAACAAGTTGTTCTGGTGTGATAGGACACCATTCATCTCTGTCCATGAAGACCACCTGGACACAAGCAGTTATCTGTATGAATTTGAACAAAAATACCAGAGGTCTTAGATGCCTAAATTAAGAGATCAGACTCTTGGGAGATCTCAGGGCATCCAAGTTAGGATGCAACCTTTCTCCAATCTTTAAGGTCATGGCTATAAACACTGGGTAGTGTGAATTATGTGTTACTGAGAGCACAATTTTTTATTCTGTCACTAATAGCAGTATTGACTAAAGGGTTGACTCTGTATCTCACATAGAACCAGAACAAGGGTTTAGGAAAATTCAACATTTTTACCTGAGTGACTTAGAGTTCCCTACCAGGGTCTGTTAAATCCTTTGCTTTCGGTGCAAATAGATAAATACTTAAAGCTTTATTATCATCATTTGCATTCTGAATCCCTCTGATCTTATCTAGCCACAGTGTTGTGGAGAGGGATGGCACAATCCTATGACTGACAGACGGATAAAAAGTAGATCTGGTATAGAGTAAGTGTCTGTAACTGTTAAATTAATTTCAGCAACCTCTTGGGAAGTGCAGAAAAATGCCAAGAAAGAGCAGTGATGAAAAGGACCTAAATGGAAAACCAAGAATCAATGCAGAACTTCCTTAGTTTGTGAAAAATTATGATGTACAGGGGACACAGGTAAGGAATTCAATTTCTTGTCACTAACACTGATGGATATCAGTCTCCTTTTAATGCTTTTGAAAATTCTTTCGTAGGTATCTATGTTTTATACTAAATTTTATAGAATCTGTATGCAAAATTGCATAGAGAAATAATAAATCCTTACAAATTAGTCACATTTCAACATTAATAAAGGGAAGCTGATTGACAGAAATGCTAAGTGGTATAAAATTCAAAGGACTAAAGCAGCGAGAAGGGGACACTACAGTTTAAAGTGAGTTGAAGTATTCTCTTTCTCCTTTCTGGAGACTTGACTCCAGTCTTGATTCACTTAACAAAATAAATGAGGATGACAAAACCTTTCACTTAAAAATATGAAAATTTTTCCCCTCATGAAAATGGTATAATCCAGTAGCAAATAAATACCCATGATTACAGTAACAAAAGCAACTGACATTACTCATATACACTTTCTAGCTTGGAAAAAAACTTTCTGTCTCTTAACAGCTGGTATGTAAACAGTGTCTGCTACCCTTCACACCTGTCTCGTGAGTTACTGTGAGCTTGATGCATCCCACTGGTGCTCCCGGCTCTTTGTCTCTAAGCACCGCATCACTTACACCCACCAACACCCCAACTGAGCTGTTGGGAATCTCATTAAGGAAACACAGCTTGGTGTCTGCAGCTGCTCAGAGCTTCTAAACTGCCTTCCTCATTAAATAAGTGCTGCCCTGCATCCACTCCCTCTGTCAGATGCGTATCAGGCCATTCCTCATACACGTTACCTTTTTCTCTTTAAACAAGATGAAACACCAAACATAGCCTTTGTGTTAATCTAGAAGGGATTCCTTTGGGGTTACTTCCTTCTTCATTTACCAGCCTAGTTAAACATGATAGATTCAGGGTCCTGGTTTGCCATTTGAGCCATATGTCTTAATACATCCTTTTTAGTTATGATACCCAGCAGCCTCCTAGAGGATAAAAGGAAAGGAAAAGTCAATAATCATCATCAAAAACCCAGGGTTTTTTCCTGTTCAGCAGTAGGGACATTATGTTTTTCCATATAGCACTGTCCATCTCATCCATTTCTCAGTGATTATCTTTTTATAAAAGTATTCTCACCTTGTGTATTTCTACTACTCTGGCCATGGTAATTAAGTGAAATACTTTGGTTTGGTACCTCTTTTTGTTGGGAACATGACTGAGTGAGAAGCTACTGCAACTAACATTTTGTACAGCAAAATAACAAGTTTCCTTAGGCTCAGGCTGCAGAGGACCAACAGCATAAAACAAAGGCATCAGTGCTTGATAATACACAAAGTAAGATAGAGACAGAATTTCTGAAGATTTTACTGTCCAGCAGGATAATTCCTTCAAATTTAAAAGATAAATTCTCATTTATGTGAGCCTAAATGAACTATATCTTTCAAGAAAGATGAGATGTCTGGCCCCAAGGGTCAAAAATTTCATAACTTTCAGTATCCAAGGGCTTTTACTTCCAGTCCATGAAGGCTAATAGGCACTGAATTTTAAAACAATGTCATTGTTACAGTTTTACCACCTTCTATTTCACGCAAGTGCTAAAACTCAAGATCAAAATTTCCAAATCCAGGCACTTCAAATCAGGACCTGAATCTGTGGCCCAATAATGGTTCTCATTTTCTTAATGTTGAGAACACTGCATTGATAATAACTGATCTGCAATATTTTTGCATAACAAAAGGTCTTTATAACAGAAGAATAAATTTCAGTCTTCCATGCTTGAAAGTGATGGCCGTCCTTTTCTAAAGTTCCTTCTTACTACTAGATCCTGGGTTAAGCCACAATGCCCAAATATTTCAAATCCCATTGGAACTATGGGATGTTATTTCTAGTCCATATGGTGCAACTTTTCACTCTCCTAATTTTGTGTTTACTGACATACTTCAGCTAGTGTTTTTGAGGACCTTTGGTTTATATGCCTTTTCATTATCCAGCAAAGAATGTTGAACAGATTAATTTTCCTGCAGACACCTTCATCAGTCTTCACAAGCATCTACTCTACCTGGATATCTAGAAACAGACACACCCTTTGCAAACAATGCTACTTGCCAAATCTACCTCTGTTGAAAACTGAAGTGGGAGTCAGAACAGTTTATTTTGTATTTATATTTACCTTATCTAAATACAGTAAGGATTTGGGAGAAGAGAATGAAACACAAAACCCAGCCAGCACCATTTGGGTTCTAAGTCTGTCTTCTTTTGCTGCCCTGGAGAGACTCTGGGTAAGGTTCCCTTACACTTCCACTCATAAAATACAACAAAGTAAAGTATTCACTTGACTGTTCCAGAGGTGGTGATTAATTAGCTACCATCTTTACTTGCCTTTAAACAGGACCAATGATGGTTTTCTTAAGGCTGAAGAAAATCTCTTCAGATTCTTTAACTGAACTTGACTCAGCAACTACTCACCCACTGCGAGTGACGAGACACTGCCGGAGTCCAAGTTTGCGGAAAATATCTACCACTGTCTCCATTGGTGTGTGGTCAGTGACAGTGAAAGGGCTCAGGTTGAGAATACGGCGCAGTTTCAGTGGATGGGGACTGTTGGGTGGCAGTTCTGGGGGGTCCTCAGTGAAGTACACGATGGAGTTGCTCACCACCCCATCCTGACGCTGTCTTGCGTTCTCTGCACAACAGAAAGATTGATGTAGACAGTGAATTAGGCTTGATAACAAACAAAAAAACCAACCTCCTTTGGAAAGCAAAGGCACTAGTTTCTTTTTCCAGAAGTATCAGAAGTTGATGTTACTGATCTAACTTGAATTTCCTTGAGACATTGCTCGCTTGAAGCAAATGTAAGTCATATTTTTGCAGACACATACTTTTCCTTGGTTGGGATAATGCTTTTCCTGAATAACTATGCAGCTCATTGCATTCACAAACATCACTAATCCAATTTCTGTCAAATTCAAATGACTGTATGTAATTTCCTCTATTGTGAGAATCACAACAGAAACTTTATTATATGCCTGAAGGAGTGGAGTCAGCAGCTGTTCATGGTCCCAGCTGGCTTAGAGCAAAACTCCTCAGTGGAATTGGGAAAATGTGGACATGGTGAATGGATTTATGAATGCAAAGCTAAGGAAAGACAAACTCAAATCCCAGCAATTCAGAGGTGATGTGAGTATTGTTCTAGACCATCACACCACTCTGGCAGGTAGAGTGAATTTTGTGGATTTACTTTCAATTCCTTAAATAGAGTTTGCATTTCTAGATTTTGAAAGAGAAAAAAACTTAGCAACGCACTTAAAGGAAAATAGTAAAGGGAGGAACAAAATATAGGGATAAATGAATTTGATACATTTCTCTCAACAGCACATATTTGACAGCTTTTAAAGGTTCAAAGGTTATCATTAATATTTTGATCAAATTACAAAGTGAACATCACCCTACATGTGTTTACATCATGACTATAAAACCTTTAAAGTATGCTTCAAGAAGAATTCTTAGCCTTGAAGTGGTTTATTTTTTTTTTTTAGTGTTTACCTCATTTCTACTCAACACTACCGGGTGTAAACAGTGTATGAGACAGATTTCCAAACAAGAGACAACTTCTCTCTCCCACAAATAAGCATATCATGTATTTGGCTCTGAGGTTTAATTCTGTCTCCTTTTCTTTTTTCCTTTTTCCATTTTTTTCCTTTTTGTCCCCTTTTTTAATAAATTCTTGGAAATAGTTAGAATTGTTATCTTTTATTAACACAGGTTGTTTCTATTCTTGAGAGATACACTAAATCAGACATAGTCAAAGTGTATGTATTTATTCTTGGAGCTCATTGCCATCAATCAAAGTGCAGAAACCTGCTCCTGTGACTTGTAATGTGTAGACAGTAATGGTTTCCAACATGTTCCAGCTGCAATTTTTCTTTACATTTAATGATCATTGTCTTGTAATATTTCTGGAACTGGAGCAGTGCTGGCTCAAACCTAACATCAGTACTGTATACGATTCAACCTTCTCACCCCACATATTACAAGCCCTATTGCAATTTATAGGAACGATGTCTCAGCTTGCTCCAATCCATACATCTAATTTCAAGTGTGAATATGCCTGCATAGTTCTTTGATATACGATCTGTGCCAAGAGGTAACATTAATCAAACTGAAGGTAACTCCCACCCTTTGATAAAAACCTTTGACAGCTAGGTATTTCCTTCCCAAAGCTGCACCCAAAGAAATAGGGCCAAGCACTTCAGTTACCACGTTACTGTTCCCAAGGCAGCAATGACCCTGAACAACAGTGATTAGCCAAAGTCATGATTTCACTCTTCCATGTCAAATATCTCTCTGGAGAAATTTGAATGATGTAGTACTATGGAGTAAATTCAGTGGTATCAGAAAAATGGTGGATTTTGTATGCAGGTTCTGCATGGGGGAGTAGGAGTAAAGATAAAACAGAAGAACAGATCATTTTTGCAGTCAGTGGGTAAGAAAAACAGATATAGATTAACAGAAAGAGCAAAGCAAACAGATGACAATGTCTGGGTTTAGAGAGCAATCTATGCAGAAGGGTCTTGTCACAACTAGAGAGTGAATTAGTTCTCCCAAAAGTGAAACAGCCTCTCATATTTAGTTCACATTTCACAGCCTATATCAACTATGCTGCTCTCTCAGCTCCACGCTGGGAAAAGCATATTAAACAGGTCACCTGGCTATTGTCCAAGGCTCTGCCTTTTGTACAGTGCCTCTGAAGCTGGCCAAATTTAAGAAAAGCTTTGCAGGGTTAAATACGCCCCTCTGTAAGACTATAAAGGAGGTGCCATCTAAAATGTAGACACCTATTCCCAGAGGGTGACTCTGCCCACCTGACCTGCCTACTTACTCAACAAGGATCAGTGGAAGGATGCAATCCTCCTGAAGATGCTTCTGAGCAATTGGAAGTAGCATTCCCATTCACTTCAGAGGTACTGGATACATTTCTAGAGCCTGCTAAGTGCTCTGCTCCATAAGAAATCATGAGGCAGATAGCTGTGTGTGAATAGGTATTTGGCACAGGACTCAGAAGCTATTGCCATCATCCAAGAAGTCAGATGTGTGAGGAAATTGGAGTACTTCCCCAGAGTATTCCCTGGAGCACCTGGGAATCAGCATATTGCTGATGCACAATTAATTGGGCCTGAGAAAGACGCTGAGGATTTTTGGTTGAAACAACATCTCTGTGAAGTGCAATGTGCTGTTATGTAGAGGTACAAGGGCTAGTTTAAATGGAGGAGGTGTGCTGCAGGGCACAATGCTGTGAAAGAAAAGATATTGGTGAAAGACAAGATGCTGGTGTGGGCCTGACTCTGCTTTTCAGAAGACCTTGTTCCCTGGCTACAGTGCTGCATAGATGGGGCTTATGCTATTCCCAGGTGTAACTCCAGTATTTCTGGATG
Source organism: Pithys albifrons albifrons (assembly GCF_047495875.1). NCBI lineage: Eukaryota > Metazoa > Chordata > Aves > Passeriformes > Thamnophilidae > Pithys > Pithys albifrons. Next base: position 12,455,277 of record NC_092458.1, read on the forward strand.
CTGTCAAGATGAGCAGGAGAACCTGAATGGGAGAACAAAAGATGCTTCACCACAAGTGATGTTTACCTCTTGGTAAGTAATTTTACAGTTTAAGGAGACTTGGTGTGTAGCTCTATGAACACACAACTATGAAGCAAGCTTAGGTGGAGGTTCACAGCACATTAGTTACTCTTGTGGTAATGATGAGCAGTGAGACTTCTGCAATACAGGCAAAGCAGCTTTGGCCTTCAGCGGAAGAGGACTTGCTATCACAGAGTTGCTAGCATGGTACAAACCCACTGTTTTGCCCTGACCTGTACTGAAACCATATACTGTCTTTTGGAAAAGAGAAACAAAATCAGGATTTTAAGGTACAAAGGCACAAACCACAGTGGAAATGTTCACTGTTTATCATAGAGTCAGCACAGAATGACAACAGGAGCAGTGACACTCAACCCAAGGGAAAAGGATCAGCAAAGTTCCCTGATAGCTGTGGATATCAGGAAAATTTATCTAGGCGGATAAGATTTTGATTTTAAATCTCAGTTCTGTCTCATTTCTTATAAAAGCTGCTCTTAATTTGTACTGATCAGGAGACAGTATCCTTTACTCAGGAAAATGTGGATGGCAAAGAAACAGTTTTTGAATAGCAAAGTATTTTGATCTAAATGTTTACTGGGTTTAATTTTACCAATTTCTTTGTCATCAACGCATAGCCACACATTTTCTCACTTCTTCTAGCAAGATCATTCAGCCATGCTGCCATTCCTCAAACTTAGTTCCTCAGACTTCTCTGACTCACTTCAGAGAGCATCGGATCTTTCTGGCTTTAGTGTGAAGGCTCTGCATCCTCACTCCATGTAATTTTCCCACTGACATACCTTTCTGCAAAGTAGATGCAAAAGGCTGTTAACTTAAGATGACAGCAAGTGCTACAGCCATGACAAGGCTTTGACAGGGTAAAAGGCAGACCAAGGGTAGGCTAAATGCCCCTAATTAAGGTTTCTTACTTCTTACAGAGGAACATTTGAAATTCACTAACAAAAGCAGGATAAAATACAAACTATTTCTTTTACAAATGCTATCAAGTCTTGATATTTCCACATTTGGTAAAACTTCAGACACTTTCTGAGCTTAGTTATACAAGGCAGCTTTTCTTACTACCAAAAGGTGATTAGCCCTCTGAGCATTTCAGCTTGCAGTCTTGGACTTCCATTTAGGCATCTTTGAAATCCTCTTACCCTGAGACTGGTATACAGAGAATTTGTAGGGAAGGCTTTTTGCTTGTTTTTGCAGGAGGGAAGATGGAGCGTGATAGTGAGGGTGATAGTGAGTTTTTAATGAAAAAAATTAGATTGCCACACTCCTTGAAAGTTAAATTACAACTGTGCAATCAGAGGAGCTGTAGAAGTGGCAGTAAAACCTGTTCTGCTCTCCTATATTTTGAGAAATTAATTGTATAACTGAATGCAAAATGAATTCAGTTCATAAACTATTTTCTTCTGTAACTGCAAAAGGAAAAAAATGAAGGGCAAAAAATGGATAATGAATTTCTTACTGAAGAGAATTCCACACTACATTTTAAGGGGAGAAAATTGGGCTCTGTTATCTCTTTCCTGCTTCTGCATATAGTATTGCTGCAGCACTGATGACTTTATGCTATGAGATGAGGAGAATTAAGTAACAGTTGAGTGTCCTTAAATAAATTAATATAAATTTTAGGCCTAAAATAACATCCTCCACGGAAAAGCGTTCTACCTAAAGAACTAAAGGCCTTCATGTGAGAAAAACTGAGATAGTACAACAGAAAGCACAGGGACTTATATTTCATCGCAAGGTGAAAGTTCATGACTGCCTCTACTTCTTCTGGCTGCCCATGGAGACTGAAGGAAATCCAGCATTGCACTTGCTTTTGATCTAGTTCTTACAATAGTTCTGGCCATATGAGTTGGATTCTCTCTGTTGTCTCTAGCAGAATTCTATTGTACTGTTTTGAGTGACAGCAAAAATAAGCCCACAAAGGTCAAGCCCACAGTAGTCTACCAGGTAGTATGATGCAATAGAAAACCTTCCAGCTTCCAGGTCCCAGCAACTAGTAAAAGCTGGATTTGGACAAAATGTTAGGTTTGGTTCTTATTTATCTATTCTTTAGGGTGAGAAACACAGCTAAAATCCTACCCTATGAAAACTTTCAAAGTCAAATTTCTGCACACTGATACTCTACTCACTTATTGCAAGAATCAGCTCTCGCCTCTGTGCAAATCCAATAAGTCTCTCCGAGTCTTTTGAAACCACTACTGGAAAGCCATTGTAGTCAGTCTCTTTGATAAGTGTCTCGACATCCTCCACTGTCATGCTGTCCTGTGTCAGAACAGAGAGAGGAGCTTCACCGCGTCTCGGTCTCATCACATCAGTTGCCAGGGTTCGATGGGTGAATTCATCCTTCACGTCCAGAAATGGGTAGCCATTCAAATGAATGTGAGCTTCATAGATCCCTTCTTTTCCAAAGGCATCTGCCACCCACTTGCTCGTGACAGCTGCAGCCATAAGAGGTACAATGTACTCCAGGCCTCCTGTGAGCTCAAACATAATCACCACCAGAGAGACCGTCATTCGAGTAACACCACCTGCCAACAAGGAAAAGAATCAAGTTTCTCTCAGTGCTGGTATACATACTAAGCAACTCATTTATATTTTTGAGTCTTATCCTTGAAAAGGCATGTAATTATTCATGCTGAGTACTTTACTCTTATACTATGTGAAGTATTTTTGGGGTTATTTCACTGAAGAAAGATATTTTTAATCCACTGCAATTTTCATCAAAAAGGTTGAGTGAACTTGTTCATGCCAAAGATGCTAACATTGAAAAGTAAACAATGAATGTTAAAAGGCAGAGCTTTAAAATGTGAGAGGATGCAAAAAAAAAAAAAATCAGCTTTAATGGAGATTTGAGAAACTAAATTCAATTCCATTAGCCCCCTAAAACGACCTAGAATCAGGTAAGTACTGTGGCTGAGGCAGGTAGGAGCATGGAGGGGTGGCCTTCACACTGGTCTATCTCACATTTGTACTGAAGAGAAAACTAAGCACTACCTTTGGGCATGACATGGTTACAAAATCCTATGTTAGCATAGCTTGGGGCTGCTGCAAGAGCTATGTTACAGCTTAAACCCTAGATTTTGTTATCACTGTAGTTAGTAATACAGTTTGAACTGTGTACAACTTGGTTTGAGGCCATGTAGGCATGCAGCCATAGACAGGGTTGTGTCTGTATTTTTCAATCTAGTCTTTCTGTTTTAATTTCATAAGTAGGTTCTTTGCTCTCTCAGTTTACATTAAAGGATAAAAACAATCACAACTGTGGACAAGTGTGTATGTATCATTGAATTATTAGGTACTATTTCTTTGCTCTGTTCAAAAGGTAAATGGAATAAATCTGCTATTTTTAGGCCTCAAAATATAGTACCATTTTAGATGAGAGAAATCAGAAACAGGTCATTAAAAGATGCTTTCCATCTAGCAGCCTACAGGAAAACTAGATTGTTGATTACCTAACACGATGATCCGGATATGACTTTCATCTGAGGAATGCCTTAAACTTCTGACTCTGAAAAGCTAAGAGCAGATACCAGAGAAAGGATCACTTAATACTTACTCCATATCTCTCACTCTAGACAAGACAGGTCTTGGGCTTCAGTACAAGCTGTGACCATTCAGCTGTGTGTCTCATCATACTATTGAAATCATTGCATCTTAATTTGGACCTTTTAAGAGGAGACTACTGCAGCCTCACCTTGAGCCCTGTGCAGTTTTGGGCACCATAACAGAAAAAAAAAGCACTAAGCTATAAGAAAGCACCCAAAGGAGGGCAGTGAAGATAGTGAAGGGTCTGGAGGGGAAACCTTGTGAGGAGCAGCTAAGGTCAAGGCCTGTTCAGCCTGGAGAAGAGGACACTCAGGGGAGACCTCGTGGTGGTCTTCAACATCCTTGTGAGGAGAAGCAGAAGGGCAGGCACTGATCTCTTCACTCTTGTGACCAGCCACAGGACATGAGGAAATGGCATGAAACTGAGTCAGGGGAGGTTTAGGCTGGATATCAGAAAAAGGTTTTTCAATCAAAGGGAGTTGAGCACTGGAACAGGCTCCCCAGGGAAGTGGCCACAGCACCAAACCTATCTGAGTTCAAGAAGCATTTTGACAATCCTCTCAGACATATGATGTGATTCTTGGAGTGTCCTGTGCAGGGCCAGGAGTTGAACTCCTTGGTCCCTTCCAACTCAGCATATTTTGTGATTCTATCATTCTATGCAAACTAGCAGATCAGCTGGAATATCAGAGCAAAATTTCTGTGTATTATTTCTTTTATGAACATTAAGATCATTTATCAAGATGAGGAAGCACTTTACTTGTTTTGACAGTAAGATTAATCCTAGATATTTTAATGTGTCTACACTGCTGTAGGTGTTCACATCCAAAGGGATGATCCAGATTGCCTGTATGATCTCTGGAAAAAAACAGGCCTTTTGATGCCAAATACATCTGTTCATTTGCCTGGTTGTAGATGTACATCACTAGATAAGATCGATCTTTCCAGTATCTCATTTTTCTGGTTTAACTGTGAAGGGTATGACAATAGCTAGCTGAGAGGTTGATGTCTGCATTACAGACATCAAATTTTCAAGCAAATCCCACCCTTCCTTCCTCTATGACTGATCACATAAATGATCCTGCTTTTCTAACATGTGTGTCCAAATCTGAAAATTTTCCAGCTTTTTCTTGAGTATATATTTCATTTCAAATCCACCCAATCACATTAATGATGTGTTATGCCATCCCATCATTTTTTCATCAACTGATGATGATATCAATAACAACAACGAAAGGAGATAGAAGATACAAGTATGGAAGGGGAAAGATATGATCAGGCAAAAAATGTTCAGATGGTGTGCTTATAACAGTCCTCTTGCATCTACAGCTAGAAATTTGATATGTGAAGTACTATTCAATGATCTTGCTTTAATAGTTAACAGATCATTCCTGTTATATCCAATAAATCCAATTAATTGAGCACAATCTGATACTGGCTTATGGTCAAAACAAAACCCAAAATACAGCTCAGTTGACTATAGCATGACACACAGCCAAAATAAGACCCAGAATTTTTACCTCGGTGTAGCTTAAAATTTGGCCAGAACTGGGATTTTTTTTCCCTGCACTGAGAGAGAGAGCACAATATAAACAAGTTTCAGTCAAGTAACAGTGAATTTTACTACATCAGTAGGAAAAATCCCCAACCAAAAATACTCCCATGTGAAAACCTGAAGCCTAACTTTAATTTTTTCTCTTTCCTTGTCTGTGCTTCTTGGCAGAGTACAAGTAGGCACTGGTGACTGAAAGCCTCTCTGTTGTTGACTACCTGGTAGATCACTGAAGTAACCATTAAAGAGAGATAGATGCCCATTCTCTAGCCCATCACACCTTTCAATGTCTGTTACAACCAGAATTGCCAGCACAGCACCTAACACAAACACAATGCCCTCCTAAGCATTCTGTATGTCCTCAGACATCCATGTTTTTCATGCATGAACTAATGATCAGCAAGTGCCGTACCCAAGCAAGCTGCGGCTCCCACCATTGCATAAAGTCCCGGTGTGACACAATCTGCCCCAGGTCTGCACCAGTTCCTGAAGATGATCCAGTCATGATGGTGATATGCCAGCTGCTCTACTCCAATCCCAACCATCCTGCCAGCTATGGCTCCAACAGCCATGCTAGGAATGAAAAGGCCTGAAGGGATCTGGAATGACATTCACACACATAAGTGCCTCGACAAAAATGACTACTATCAAACAACTTTTTATTATGAATAAGAGAACAAAGTTTCCTTATTAAATGCCGGCTCAGAAGGCCATAGCCTCATGGCAGCCTACAGTGCTGATCCCCATGGTCTGACACAGGTGTCTGCAGTGACTGAGTTTATGTGGCTACATGTGTATCAATAACTTTATAAAACGTTGATGCACTTTTTAAAGTAATTTTGAATCCTATCTGCTGCATCACACGGAACTTGGGAGATAAATGGTGTTTCTGAATAATAGTCTGTTTTTGAAGTCAAGATGCTCCTGGCTTTGCCTTTATTGCTTTCTCAGCAGGAAGTCAGGAGCTACTGATGATTCCGTCATAGGCTTATGAAGAAGCTTAACTGAAAACAATGTCTTGATTTCACCCTCTATCAGACAGAGCACTAAGTGGTTTTATTATTACTTTTTCAGGCTAAATCAGACCAGATTTTAAATTAAATGTTAAATGCAGAATAAAAATCCAGAGAAAAGAGGCTGACTGCTCAGACCAGGAAGCTCTATGAATCATTGCTTTGCTGTCTGCTATACAGACAAGTTACAAATCAAAGGCAAGGTTGTTATATGTTTTTAAGTCTGAAAATATACCTTGAGCTTTTTAGAGAGCTAAACTAACCACTTCAGCATAGCACAGAGGCATTAAGGCTGATAACAGCAGTTGCTACATCCTACGCCATATAGTGTTAACTTTGCTAATACAGTTGGATTAAGTCTTTTAGATTGAGTGGGTAAAGCTGTTTTGCCTGTTCTTTTACAAAATAGTTGAAACTGTCAGTTCCATTTAACAAATTTTAAATATATAGGCTAAATAAAGAACCATATGCCAAATAAAGAACCAAAAGTTTTAAATTAACTGTCTGCCAGCCATAAATCTGTTTCTAAAGTGAAGGGCTAAAAAATGGATCCTCAGTTCAAGTGTAGTGTTCATGAGAAAGATGAGACACTTTAGCTCTAAGTATGGCACAAAATATAGTGCAGAACCCAGAAAAACTTCCCATCGTCTGCTGCCATCAGATCCAGAAGTAAATGCTCAGATAATGGGGGCTGTAGACAGACAGATAAGTGTTTTTTATGGGCTCCAGCAATCAGATATATAGAGCTCACCACAAACAGCTTGGTATATATTGAAAACTTGGATAAATTGTTCTTGGACCTTTCACCACTCATTTAGGGGGAGGAGGAATAGTTGAAAGGAAAAGTTGCAAATCCAGAATAATCAAATCATACATCCATTAACACTCCCATTTATTCCCTTTTTTTTCCAAGCTACAGTGCTTAAAAAGATTTAAAAATCGACCTTTTCAGATACTTTTATATTTTTGTGATGTTTTAAATGTGTAAAGTAGTCAATTTAAAGTTATTACTTCCCTGAGCATAGCTACCTTGAAGCACTTTACGACATTAATCTAACAAGACAAACAACAGTGTAAATAGTCCATATCCACTAGAGAGCTGAAAAACAGCTGCGTTGGGAATCATCTTGAATTTGCTTATTGGCAGCAGCAGATTTAAATTCCCATACAGACTTCTTCTTCACTTAATAAAAGCACAGCTGACTAGAAGGTGGAAAAGCAGGGGCCCACAGAGCAAGCTCTGTCAGACAGACCACAGCTGCTGACAGCAACCCGCAGCAGCTTCCGCACTTGTCCCCAGTTTACCTTCATGCCAAAAGTGAATATCGTGATGACAATTTTAAACACCAAAGCCAAGGCAAGCTGCCACATGGCGGAGTAGACTCCAGGACCGGCAGGTCTGTCAGGAATGTCATCCACTGGCCGAGTCATGTTTGGGTCATTGATGTAGTCGCAGAGTTGTGAGGACTCCAGGGCACCGCAGTCATTGAAGAGCTCCGAGATGAGCTCGCTGGTGCTCCTCCGGGTATAGGGATTGGGGTAGGCAATGATGGCAGTGATGGCTGTAATCACTATGACCTCCAGCACTGGGTATTTCCCAAGTCTGGTGGTTTTTCGCCTCCTGCACCAGGCGATGTTGCATCGGATAAAAAGGGTGCCCCAGAGGCCCCCAAAGACGCCGAGTAGGATGAAGGGGAAGAGTTCAGCCATGTACCAGGGGGTGTGGTACTCCACATAGAACAGGACCAGTCGGCTGTTTCCAAAAGGATTGATGGACCTCAGTGTGAAGGCAGCCACAAGAGCAGCAAAAAATGACCTCCAGAGGGTTTTCAGAGGAAAGTAGTAGCTGACCTAAAACCAAGCAGAGACTGTAAACCTTTCACTGTGACAGAGGATGCTTCCTTTAACTGCCATCAACATCTGTTTCATTTGACTTTACTGGGAACACTAGTTCTTACCACAAGCAGAACACATTCACAAAGGCACCAGAAAAGGCATTTTCATATTTCAGACAGGGAGCAGCAACTAGTTTAAAAAATCAATAAATCTAAATCCAGAGTTGCTGTCTAGACAGTATAGAAGATGCTTGACAGCTTGGCCTATGTGTCAAAAAGCTGAAAGCTGGAGAAACCTCAGTCCAGGGATACATTTCCAAATTGAATCATTTAATTTGTTTCCAGAAAGCCAGTGCTGATATGCTTCTCAAATTAGACTAAAATATCTGCTTATTTCTTATGACTACAAATCAAAGATTATTTTTGCTTTAGAAGAAAAAATACGTATATAAATACTTGATAAATAAAGAGCAATTTTAGAAACAGGTATCAAATGAAAATACATTTATTGAAGATAGTGAACTTCCATGTCTCACCTCTTCCAGACTAAAAAGCACGCCTCCAATTGGAGCCCCAAAGGCAACAGAAACTCCCGCAGCAGCTGCAGCCGAAAGCACCTACAAAGCAAATGTTTACATACAACGCATGAGTCCTTTGAAGCCCCAAGTAACCAGACAGAGAAATTAGAGATGACATGAGTCAACCTCACCTCTCTTCTCTTTCCTTCATTCTTGCTGTACTTTGAGAAAAGGCTGCTGAAGAAGTTTCCACAGCAACAGGCCACGTGGACTAATGGCCCCTCTTTCCCAAGGCTGAGGCCTGAAGATACCACCAGAACCAAGGTAACTGTTTTGATTAAAAGTGTCCACTTTCCCAGGTAGCCCCTAATAATGAACCCACTCAAGATGGTTTTTATCTGGAAAGCAGGAAGAACATGTTGAAGAGATGAAGAAACTTTTTCTACCCTGAACTTTCAAATGGAGTTAAAACTCCAGTGGAGTTTAAAAAGTTGCAGACTGCATGAAAAGAGACAGTGATGGAGACAAAGAAACTGTAGGTAGGGCAGCTTTCCCACAGCCATATCTGAGCAGGGGTTAAGCAGACCACACTTTTACTGCTGTTATGGGTGGTCCCCGTAACAGTCGGTAAGGATTCTCACAGAGATCAATAGAAATATGAAACTCTTACATATCTCCTTGGCTTACAAGATCAGAGTTAAACTAGATTCAACTTTAACAAAGCAGCAAAAAAGGAAAATAAACAACCACAGGCTTTTTCAAGTTAAAACACACACAAAAAACTTTCAAAATATTTGGAATTGCTGTACCATACAAGCATGCAAATATGATGAAATGAGAAAGTCCAAACCACCTTATTTTTACATGTTTTCTCTTAATTTTGCATGTGATTGTCTAGGATAAAGCACAGGGCATGTGCATTCCACATGACCTGCAGGGTGGGATTTGGGTTTGGACGCAGTCTGGAAATGGGCTGGAGCTGAGCATCACCTCACATGAGGGATTTAACACTTGGAAACTCACTTTACAGTTAACTATGAAAACTTTTTAAAACCACAGATATATCAAATATGTAACAAAGACACACATGACTACTTTGAAATATGGAAATTATTTAAATATTTCCAATTATTGGTGGTGGGGTTTTTTGAAACATTTGGATGTTTTTCCTAGAGATCAAGAACAACAGTATGCCACGATTTCTAAAATTTGAGCTGTTGATTCTGTCTGCCAGATTCCTAAATAACAATTCCAGTGGTTCCATAGCGCTTCTAACAAAAGACTGTCCTGATTTCAAAGATTTTGAGTAGCTCTGCTTATTGAATTACAGGGTTCTTCATTTTAAGAGCTTAAATATGGACTGCAGTTCAATATGTAAAATATTGAAAGTCAAGTAGATATTTTGGCTTCCGTAATGCTGTCGTGCTGCCATAATGTGGATGACACTGTGTACATGGACACAATTTGCACCAGACACTCTGGGATGGGCATCTTCAGTAGGTTAGGAAGTCATAGCTTTGTAGCCCTCTCTCTTCTTTTTATTTTTTTCTTTTATTTAGAGTCTAACCTAGAAAATAACTGGTTTAGTAACTGACCCAAGTAATTTCATCCAAGAAAAATTCTATATAATTTCTTAGTGAATACGTGTCTCTTGGAGATGTTGATTTTTATTTCAAGTCTCTGGCAATGAACAAGTATGTGCATTAACCTGTCACAGTGACATTTGAACATTTTCCATTATGAAAATTTAGATGAGCACCATAAATGCATAGATGAAGGAATGAAGGCAGATGAGATGGAAAGACAATTTTCTTGAAACAAGAAAATTGTTGCCTCGTAATATAGTTCTTGAATGGGAAAAGGTGGTAAATCATCAGTTTTGTTTCGTACTTGGATATTCATTCACAAAGAGAAACTCACCTCTGGGATTCCAGAACCACAGGCATAAGGAGCAAATACTCTGACCAAGGAGACTGCCAGGAAAGCAAAACATAGAGCCCACATAATGTACAGAAAATAGTTTAGAATGTAAGCACTTGCACCCTAGAAAAATAACAGAAACATTGTTAGACAAATGCAAGTTGGCAAATCTCACATTTCTACTAGAAATCATGGTGGCACAGAGCCTGATCTTTTCATTGACATGCTAACTGCTGCTTTTCCTCAGGAAGGACAAATGACTTTATATACCATAACAATTTAATTACTCGTGGAAAGAAGCTGCATACTAATATACACCTAACCTAGCCCATACAGTCTGTTTGCAAGGGACCCAAACACCTTAAGCTGAACATCTTTAATGCACTAAAAAAATTAAACTAACCTACAAAAAAATTCCAAAACATCAAACAAATATGTCATAAGAGCAAAAGCAACTGGTAAAAAAAAGGTACCTAATGAAGGAATCTGCTGTGTTCATCCCATGGTGGGAGACAGGATGAGACCCTGATACATCTTTTTCTGAGGGCTGGTATTCAAAGGTCAGCTCTGCATGCAGATACTAATATTTTCAAATGAGACTCTTGTGTATATCATTAGCCAGTTCCGTTTACAAATGGGGAGGATAAAACCATAAATAAATCCTTTCCTTCTATATGATGCTATCTATAATAGGGTTAAAAATAATTTGAAAAACAGCACAGTTTCCATAGAAACATCTCAATCATTTTTGCCCTGATATTTTAAAAGCATTCCAGTCAGGAATAAGCCTGTCTTCAAACTGAAGAGTTTTACTTTTCCGACAGAATGGAAATGCTAATGATCATTAACAACAGTTGGCTGTGCAGTGCCATAGGGAAAGCACAGTCAACAGTGACCTTCAGGCATTCTACCTGTCTCCAATGGTCAAGTCGAAACTTTTGTTAAAAATCTTCCTTAGGATACAATACCACTTCCTTTTCACAGACATAATTGTTTTAGATTAATTTCAATACCCCCACCTACACAGACAAAAGAGAATCTAGTCAGAGGCATCAAACTGATACACGGAGCTTAAGCCTTCAAACAATACCCTCCAGCAACTTGACACTACAGAATAAAACACTGAAATGGATCTCAGTGCAGAAATTGGTATGAATCCTTCACCTTTAAGTGAACTCTTCCTACCGGATGCAATTCCAGCTGCTCAAGAACATCGGGGACCCTGTCTTTGCTCTGCAGGACGGCAGGCTGGATATCAACATTATGATAAATCAAGTAGGAAAACAGGCATTAATCAGTTGTATCATGTCTTTAGTTAACAGAGCTGGCCAAACCCCGTTGCTAGTCATAAAATACCTAGAGCTGAGAAGTCTCTCTCTTTTCAAGTCTGCAAGGAATCAACCTTTAAAAGCATGGATGTTTGCTAGTTTCTTTTTCCAGGTCTGTCCAAATGAAAATACAGTAAGGAAACCACTGCCCTTATCCTTGTGTGTATATTTGAAAGAAGTGCAATTTGTTAAGGTCCTCTTGTGCTTGCTGAAGTCAGCAGCTGGCTTTGCTGATAACAGCAGAAGAGCAATACCGTGTTATTCCCTAATACCCTGAGACTAAGCAGTCATGGATCCCACACTGGCAGTGACTGACAGGCAGCTGTAGTAACCATGGATCTTTGTTGCTACAGCTGAAGACAGTCCATGAATGTCTTCTCCTAGTGCTTTCAATTACAAGCAGCTATGACAATATTTACTCTTCCTCTACAGAAAACTCTGGATATCTTGCCTCAGGGCAAAATCCTCCTGTCAGTGTGAGCCTGGAGTGCCTCCAAAGAAGGCCAATGTCTTGACAACAGTTTGGCCCTACTATGCTGAGCAAAAGCTGTAGTTTTGCTTCTAAATTCACTGGAGTCAAATTAACTTTGTTTCTTTTTACATCTTCTTCTTTCACAACTCAGAAGTCATAAGAAAACTATGTCAGCTCGTTACTGCAATCACATATACACCTAGAGTGCTGTGGCAGGACCCCACAAGAGCCCATATGGCCAGTTCAACCTTATCCCTTGGGACAACTTTCATTGTTACATTTTCCAGATATCTGGCATTCTGCAGGTTCAACTGCAGCAATTTCTAATGATTAATAATATGAAAACCTTTGGGAAGTGAAGTAGCAGTAACTCAGTATTAGCAAATGGCTCATTTCTCATCCATTATGTGCCATTACTAAGGCCTTGGATCGGTAGAAGTCTAGGCATGTACACTGCAATCAGATCAAATCAAGAGCCCAATCAGAGATGTGATCCTGCTAAGACCTTTCCCACTACTGGCTGAAAAGGCTCACCTAGAGCAATAGTAATGAAGTAAGTAGGGAAACTGAGCAAAATGTATTTTAGTTTGCAAGACCAAGCACATTTCAGATCTGGTGTCAGTCCAGTTTAGATACAAATGGAACACAATAAAAAACAACCCTCACAAATGCAGAATCCTGGAAGAAACCACATCCCTCGGGATGCCATCCAATGTATGTTTTCTTCAGAGGCCTACAGCTCTACCCTGACCCTATGGGGGATGTCACAGTTTTCAGACTCCTTCCTGTGGAGGTTACAGCAGTGTGTCTCCTCAAGACTGACAGATCCAAGGCTGCAAATTGGAGAACTGAGTTCCAGGTATAGAGTGGTTTCCTTGTCTTGCAGGTCTCAGCCTCATGACAGGAGACAGAAGACCTGGGATGGGAATACAATCCCTTGCTGGATTCAGTGTTAGGATCCGTGGAAGACATGGAGCCCTTTCCTCTGCCCTGAACAGGTGTAAGGTGACAACAATGGGGTCCTCAGCTTTTATGCAGTTGGGGTTGGGACGAAACTGGACCTGCAGAACAGGGAGGGTCTGGATACCAGATTCTGGTTAGAGACCCAGCTGAAGTAAGTGACATCTGATGAGCTTGTGATCTGCCAGTGAATTTGAGGTTTTGAATGTCACTTGCATCAAAAAAACCTCTTCCCCTGCTCTTTATAAGTTGTCAGGACCAGAGGGGTGAAGAGTATAATTGACCTACAAAATAGCGATTAGGGAAGAAAACATAGCCTGGTAGGTGTCTAGTGTGCTATTATGTTTTCCATAATAATTTATATCAAGCCTCTGCTTTGGGCTCAGTTTAGAGGAGCACTAGAACGGAAACATTTTTCAAGAGATGCCACGGGAAATGTCACAATTCTCAGTGAGAACATACGTACAAGGTTTATCACAGCTATAAATTGGCAAAACCACCAGGAAGAACTGATCTAAATCTCAGTCCTCAAAATGTCATTGAGTTGGCTATGATGAGAAAGACTCACAGTCATGCATAAAAAAGGAAGGCATGTCTAACCAGAGTATCTTTAGGGAATCTGTTCCAAATACTTTTTGCCTAAAATGTGCTCCAATGTGCATTGTTGTTTTATAGGGCTGTTATGTAAATGGCTGGCACAAAGTGAAACAACACATAAAAAAAAAAGGCAAAAGTATTATGAAATTCAGTCAAGTTCGGTGTATTTTGAAACCTACTAGAGTATTCTACTGCTATAGGAATTATATCATGCAAAACTTGCCCATATCGTAAGCCTTTTTCTATGAAACTGAATTTTTACTTTCCATATTCACATTTTTGTTGGGCTTTCCTGGGATTTCAATGTAAGAATAACAGACAGCTATATTATTAATATTTACAGCATCAATCAGGCCATGGCAGCCAGGAACCCACAGATCTTAGAGGCCCATTTGTTCCTAGAAAGGCACCAAAATTAAGCCAAGATGAACCTTTTTTTTTGTTTTTACCTGCTGTGACAGTACACCAGGGGGGAGAAGCCCATTTGAATACAAAGAGAGTAAAGTTTCACAGTGCCCACCTTGCTGGTACCTCTCCTACAGGCCACAATGTACAACAGTCATGACTGCTGGTTTCAAGCAGCAGAAGAAAGCAATAAATTTTCCCAAGGATATGCACCATTTATATGTTCTAGCCAGAGTAAAGGCATGTCAAACACATACACAGGATTTTCAAATCCCCTAACAATTGTAACAGTCTCCTCTTTTTTCCCTTCCCACATTTTTTGTTCTCTTAACTTACAACATCATCCCCAGTCCTGCAGCTTTAATGCCAGGGTAATATTTCTTCAATGTCACAAAGACAGAACCACCCAGACCAGAATGAACCTAGAAAATCTCTGGCAAAGGGAAGGTTGACACTGTGACTGGCAACTGTGCTGAGAGATTTTTGCCTCTGATCTTGTGGTGGGAATATTCATGAATAGTGAGCAGTCCACTACTTTAATTGTGGTTAATTAGAACTGTGGAAAATTGAGCTATACATATTCACAGACACTCCCATCTAGGACCACTTTTACTGTAAACCTAAAGCAGCACTGAAGGAAACATGAGTGACACACTTGTATGGCAGTGAAGGTGTCCTCAAACACTGCAAGACCAGACTACATCCACACTGGGGGGAGATCTGATACAACCTCTCCAAGTCACTGACCTCCACATCATAATCAGTTTTTGAAAGATTCAAGTCAGCTGCAGAAATGAGAAGGAGGGAGGGATTTAAGAAAATAATTCTGCCAAAAAATTGCCTTGTGAAGGGATCAATATTATTCAATACATTGAATAATTTAGGTTGAAAATAAAATGTCCTTTTTTGTACTTTTCTTGAAAGTATCATTTGCTAAATGGTATATGGAAAGGCTTCTTTTGATTGTCTTCAAAATGCAACTTTCACCTGTTTTGCTTTGAAAAGCATTCTTTGTACCTAAAATTACTAAAATTGAGGGAAAAAAGTGTAAGAAAAAAATTCTTAAAATGCAAGTTTCATGTCAGTCCAGATCAGCTTTTTCCCTTTCTGTCCACTACCCCTGGAAATCTTTCATTTTGGCAACCCCTCAGAGAGCCCTTTATTTCCCCAGCTTTTTGTGCTAGCTAAATATCCTGATGTCTGACAGAGAAAATTATTGCAAGGGATAAACCTGCAATCCTTTTGTAGCTCTCTCTACTACTCATGGCATCTGAATATATAAAAGCCCATCTGCAATACTGAAAATTTCCTCTTAAATGTGTTTGTCAGTGCTCATCTTTTTTCCTCCCATAAAGAAGTGTTTGAAAGGAAACAAAAAAAATGCAGCTCTGGTCCCTTGGTGATTATGTTATGTGTTTTATGAAACCCTCTTAGTTTAATACTGATAAAAAGAGAGTTCAGTCTCACAGTTTTCCAATTTCCATCCCACTGAAACAATAGGACCTCTTCCAAGTTAAGCAGATTGCTTGTGGAAATGGCTTTTTTTTGCGGCGTGCTCAGTTCATTACTTTCTCTTTCAGAGAGACTCTCTGGAGGGAACATCAGCAAGTATAAAAAGGGCATTGCTGGCCTGCTGTGACCCCAAGCTAATCAGGTCTCCCGTACCTCAGACTGGTTTACAAGAAGTTCAGACCATTTCTGCCACTGGGGACATTTGTCCCTGTCATCGAATGTAGTTTCATTAGACGTCCAGCAGCACTGCTCATGGCTGTACCAGAAGGCAGACAGGCAGACACCCTCCTTCAGGTCTGTCATCCAATCCACAGCTAAATCTATCACACCAGCTAACGTGCCTGGGAAAAAAATGCAGAAAAAGAAATGGTGGCATTAAAAAATATCAAATTGCAAGGAAAATATATCTCATTTTATATGGAGGGGGGGAGGGGAGAACAGAAGTGATTCGTATAAGTAGCTGCAATGTGAGCATTCTCAGCCTGGGAAGAGAAGGCTCCAGGGAGACCTTTTTGCAGTCTTCCAGTACTTAAGCGGGTCTTATTAGAAAGATGATGACAGACTTTTTAGCAGGGCCTGTTGCAATAGGACTAGGAGCAATAATTTTCAATTAAAAGAGGGTTGGTTTAGAGTAGATATGAGGAATTAATTTTTGCAGTGGAAGTGGTGAAACACTAGAACAGGCTGCCCAGAGAGGTGGATGCCCCATTCCTGAAAATATTCAAGGCCAGGATGGATGGGGCTCTGAGCAACCTGGTCTAGTTGAAGTGCTCGTTGCAGGAGGGTTGGACTAGATGACCTTTAAAGGTTCCTTCCAACCCAAACTATTCTATCATTCTATAAATACAAATATACCAAAGAACTGGGGGCATTAACAAGTTTGTCTGATCCTCAATGCTTCCTCACAAGCTTTTATGTTAAATATTACTATTTTCTTACTGACTGATGGCCAAGTAGGGAGGCATAACTGATGTCAGGCCTGACCCTGCAGCTTGTTCCAGGCAGGTGCACCATCTGGCTGAGATAAGGAGAACTTTATGCAGGGTCTCTATACACATACTAAGTTGCAGATCTCAAACCACGTTGTGTATTTCAGGGATAGTGGAGGAGAAGGATATGTATATTTTTCTATAGCCTTTTCGGTCCAAACATAGCAACCTTTCAGAAGGATGATTTCATTACAGAGACAACTTGAATGTCAAATTCTTACTTATGAACTTAATAGAATGAGGCTTTCGATGTGTGTGTACATTCATTAGCAATCTGGACATGCAAAGTACGATTATCCTTCAAATCCTCCCTGTATCAAACCAACCCCTATTTCAGTCTTTCCCGAGTAACTGCATAGAGCTACGATGACACCCGGTGGCCACTAGGAACAGACACGGGCAAACTTGCTGTGGCCAGTCACAAAAAAGAAAAATTCTTATTTTGTAGGACATTTACTCATTGTCAATAATGACCTGCCTCAGCAGCAGCACCGTGAGAGCAGATGGGGCCCCACAAAAGCAAGAGCAGCAGGAAGAGGAGACTGGGAGCAGCCACAACACAGAGAAGCAGACCCGCATTCTGTCCCTGTGTCCATACTTTCTGGGAAGAATTAAATCACCAACTTACAGAAGAGTCATTTAGTGTTTTCCAAACCCCTCTCCATATACCATGGAAAGCAGAATTCATCATTAGTTTTAGAAATACTCATTAATGTGATTTCAGGAAAACAATAATGATTTGAACATAATTTATCAGTGCATTTCTGTAGAACTAAAACACTGGGAGTGGCAGAAAAAAAGCTTTGGAAAATTCAAACTAGTTTGGTTTTGTTTCCAAAACTTTTAGCTTTGTGGCTCCTGCTAAGAATGTAATTACATGAAGCAGGGGTGAGGACTGCTCCCCTTTCTCCTAGCAGCTGGGGCACTCAGGTGGGTCCACAGCTGGTTTATTTGACCTGGAACTAAATTTTTCTGCTTAGCATTTCTGTAAAAGAGGGAAGGAAAAACACATTTCAAACAATTCAAGCAAGTGGAACTGATTTTTATTCCAAAGAACAAAAAAACCCCACAAGTGTTCACAGAGTCTTACACCTAAGTACAAGTTCTCACACCCTTGAGAAGGACACTGACAATGGTCATGAGAGTGAGCAGTGAAAAATTTTTGTTGTATAGAAATAATCAGAAGAACTATACAGATACACTAGACAGGATTACACAGAAAAGAAAGGCTGCAGAACAGAGTGATGGTGTCTGTACCAATTATGTCCTTCCACGAAGACCCTGCCTTACTCTTTCTTACTTACTTCCATTTTTCCCAAGTTTCTATGGAAACAATGAACCACATTCTTAGATGTTGATGAATCATTGTGTTGCTAGTAACTTCAGATTGCATTGCTTACTGAGTCTTGCAGTAAGCTCTAAATTCTCCAATTTTCTGAAAGTTTCGGGAAGAAAAGTGTCCTCATCCCTTGGATATCAGCACCAAATGCTGTGCCTCTTGAATCTCTTGATGGATCTTTGGCATTCTCTGTAGTTACCCCAATCTTTAAAGCTTACATTACTCTTAACCAGGCAATGCATATTAATGCTACCTAGCAGAAGATGTAAAGGAAGACAGGCTTTTAAATAGTTTTCCCCAATAAAGTCAGTGAATATAATGAAGAACACTCAGTTCTCTAACATAAAAACTCACAGATACCTCAGCACATCTAAGATTTAATTATGCAGCTGATCTGTTGCAACAATCCATTTTGCAAAATACTTTGCGATCCACATCAGGAGGAAAATACTATATGCAATTTCTTATGCAATGATTCTAAAAAAGAACAATGTTTTACCCACTCAGTGCAGCTACACATGCACAGAGCAAAGCTGCCCAATGGCAGGAACACTGGAGAACAAGGATTTCTCCATTTGACCTCATTGGCTTGTGTTGAATGTGGAGGTGCTGCCTTTGAATGCAAAATCTGAAAGGTACAGTTGACAAAATTTATGGGATTTAGGCTTCCAAGTTAGCTAAGCTCACTTTAAACTCCTTGGCCTGGGTAAATCACCCAAGCACATTTGGAAACGTGAGAAACTTTGGCCCGTCAGTCCCTTCCCATCTTGCTGCTCTCCATCCCCAGCATAGAGGCAGCAATGGCAGGATGTTCCAGGGACCCTCATGCCCTGGGTATTGCTGCTGCTACTTTCCCCTTTCTCTCCCACTCCTTGCTACACTTTCTCCTTGTCTCTGGTAATGCCTGGACCCAGCTGCCCAAGAGCTCACCCAGGTCTGTGTGGCTGATTCAGACTGTTCTCCTCGGAGCAGAGAGAACTTCTGCTTGTGCAGCAGAAGAGGAACCACGGAGGAGCCAGGCTGGTCCATGCAACTCTGTGTGATCATATAGGGTACCCTCATGGCAGGCAATACTTCAGGCAGAGAGGAAAACAACACAAGATGCTCCTTGATGGCACCACCAACCTCATCTCCTCCCTCTCAAACCTAGTTAAGAACCTTTGTCTGTCCATCAGCTATTCCCCCTCCACACTCATCAAAGGGGTGTTGAGCCCTGCTGAGACTGAGGTGCTATAAAATGCTGAAGGCACAGAGCACACGTGTCATTTCAAGAGCAGACCTCAGCAGGGCTTAGAACAGGTCATGGGCACACAGGTAATTTTTGGTCTCTAGTTGATTCACAGGTCCGTGTTCCAGTGTAAAAAATTACTAATTTGGTTTGACACTTTGAGGTAAAACATGTTGTTCTGCACACTTGTCATTGAAAAGGTTGCAGTAGCTAACAGATCTCAGCTGCAGTTTACCCTCAACCTCCATTCCCATACTGGATATATCAGAGTTAGATCTTACTTGAAATCAGCAGCTCTGGCTTTTGACAGTCTTTAGGATTTCAGAATCATGAGTTTTCATTGCAAACCAGAACTGAATCAAACTTCCTGGGACACCTTTACTAAAATAGGAGTATGAGCATGTATTCCACATTCTATGTATGAGCCATGGGATTACTGAGGTCACTAGAGCTCTCAAGGGCTCGCTCTAACTGTATTTGCAAGCAGAATTCTCCTTCCCAGATGAAGCCAACCCCAGCCTTCAGACTGGGTTCAGCAGCCCTGGTACTACACAGTCTATCAAACCGTCTTCCCATCTCACCCTCCCACCAAAGCTTTTCTGGAAAAAATTAACTTTCTAGAAAATAAAATTATTTGCCAAACATGTCATTTCAGCAATGTTTTCTCAAGAACTTCACTGGTACTTCTGAGCCTCCTAACAACTGTAATAAACATATTAACTTGACAGATGCTAAGCAGGAAATTCCCATCATCCCTTGGAAACTGTGAAACTTCACATTGTGCTTTTATCAAGCAGCATGACACAAGAGCACCGTGACATCACTGAAAAAGCATAAAAAATTACATCTGTCTCAGCTTGGTAAGAAAAGTGCAGCTTTCCAAGCTGGAAGATGTGCTAAACTGAGGAGAAGACAGGAGTAATTGAGGAAATTAATGAGTTTTCCATGTGAGTTTGAGCAGGCTGTTAAATATGTAATGTCTGTCAGGCCTGGAAGCAAATCTGAAACTGAGTCTAAAACTGTATTTTGTCTTCACATATATATAAAAAAGATAACCCAGTGGATATAGCAATTTATAAAGCTTTCCTTTGCATGTTCACAACCAACATTTTGCCCTCACCATATTTTCTACTTGCAAAATAAGTGATGACAAGGAAAAAAATCCTACCAATAAAATTGACTTTTGTAAATCAAAGATCCAGAAAGTCAAAGTAGCCCACTGAGTGTCAAACACTCAGATGTCTATTTCAAAAAGCATTAGAAAAATCCCTGTACTGGTGAATAACATTTTTTCTAGGTCAGCACTCAACAGGAGACTTTGCAAGTGGATATTTTTATTAAGGATTGTAACTGCATGGGTGCAAAACTGTACTTTTAGCTTGAAACATCAGTGGACAGACAATGAAGTAAAAAGAGAAGCAGAGGGCACTGCAACAACTTGGGTGAGATGGTCCAGGCATAACTGTAATGCTAACACGTTTGTACCTGCCAGTAGTCCTATGAGAAGCATTACAACCCATCCTGACCAGGCATCCAGCAAACTCTTGATGAACTCCCATATGGATTCTTTACTTTTGCTTGTAATCTGAAATTAAACATATATATAGATATGTTGCTGATTCAGGTTGACATAGTTCTAGAGTACAATGTTTAAAATAATTAAACTCACAGAGTGTATGGAATTTCTTTACTCTCAGCCATCCCAATCACTATTTTTAGAGATGTTCTGCTGATTAAGTTCCAGCAGTCCTTTTATATTTACAAACTCAAGACATCCCACATCAATATTTTTAGAAGTCCTCCTCAAGTCATACAACAAGATAGGAAGCAATAACTTTGGAAAATGTCTGGTTTTTCTCACAATCAGAATGGCTGTGACCCAGGGACTGTGACACACCAAAGCCTGACACCTCTACCTTTCGGTGGCGATCAGTGTCACGCGATTTCTCCCGCAGCCAGTCGATGGTGTGGAAATCTTCATAAGTTCCAACATCAGGGAAAGGCTCATCCAGAAAATCCATCAGGTTGCCTGAACCATTCATGTCTCCTGCATTGACCATATTAGGATCTGGATATAGAGGAAAAACAAGTATGTCAATAAATTCATGCACAAATGACTGTTAACCTTCTTTAAAAGTCAAGTCTGAAAGTAGTGTCTAATAAGACAAGCTCTAGAAAAGGCTGATGTCATTCCCAATGGGACAAGCCATGAGACTTTATTAATTGAGATAGTTTAGGCACAGAGGGTTGGATTCACGCAACTTAAATTCGGTAATCTGAAATTTTGGTGTCTGGAATGTAAGAACCACCGGGGCTGCCTCTAGAGACAGTGAAAGGCTTCTGTAAGGCTGTGTGGCAGGAGAGTGCCCACTCCTTTAAAGATATATGGCCAAGGATCTTTTCCAATAATAAGCATTCAATAAGGATAATCAGCAAAGGAGGAAGCCTGAACAAGGCCACAAACACAATGCAAATGATAAGGGAGGGGGTGGTAAGAAGCAAACCTGGATGAGGACACATGGGAATGTCTATTCCAGCAAAGTTGTCTCATCAGGGACATTGTCAATTGAAAATCATGGAGGAAAGAGAGGAAACCAGAATCAAAATATATTGAAACACAGACCTGATGAAGCAAACATGAAGACCATGACAAACCTCACCACAGATACTAATTGAAGAACTATTAACTCTGTGTGCCTCTTGGATACAGGGTCAACTACTGGTTGAATCTTCACAAGAGGAGGTGGCAATCATATTCCCCAGCCTGGATAGAGACCTTGGGTCCATGAGGGCTCCAGCACATGGGCAGGGGGACCTGGGCTGGAACAGCTGAAGGGTGTGGCCATGCATTTCTAAAAAGTGTTACTCTAAAGAGCAGTTAATCCCATCCATCCTAAAATAGGTACCTGGGAAATGCAATTTGCCAGAGAACACCTAGGGTTTGTAACCTGAAATGGCATGCCTAAAAACATCTGTTATTGTGGAGTTACATGTAAAAAACCCATGAAAACACATAAAATTGGGGCCAGATACAGACTTTATGGGTTGTACAGAGCAGACCCTGAAGAGCCTGTAGGATCTTAATGGACACAAGTTAACTTTTGCTCATCACTGTTGAGCCAGCATAGTACCAATAGCTGCTACTCACTTTCCTCCAACAGATACAGAAATGGGGATGTTACAAGTAAAGAATTTGGATCTTTGAATCTGTCAGTGCCAATTCTCTAATTGGAACAGGCAAAAATGTGTCAGATAAACTTTTAATCAACTGTCCATACACCATGATGTTCTGCTCGGCCCCCTTTATTCACTGCCTTCCCCCACTCCCCCCATTTTCAACTGTTTTACTTGAAATGTGTCCATGTATGTTTTTGCCCTGGTGGGGACTTCAGCAGTGTGATATATGTGAATACTCAGCTTTGGCAGTGTCTGCTTTTTACACTCCACCACATTGGATTTTTGCATGACACAGACTGTGCTGAACACAAGCAGCTGAGAAAAGCATTATCTTACAGGCAACCAGCAGGTTACCATTGCAATACTATAGAGGCCCTTTTAAGTGTGGAAATCAAGCAATCTCCAAGTAATCTCATGGCATGTTCATCTGAAAGAAAACCAAGCAAGAGAATCGCAGCCTGGGGAAGGAAACTGAGAGAGAGCAGGTGTCCTACACGGAGCTGCAGAGCACAAATAACCTGCTGAAGGATTCAGGCGATTTAAGAAGCGTAAGTTAATAGGAGTGACAATTGAGAACAAGGATGCTTCGCCCAACAGGTGAGAGCCCACCCCTGCATTTGCTAAGGGAAATGAGCGTCTGAAGGCGGGCTGATGTGGCTGACAGCAGGCAGGTGAAGTTGCAAGGGGGCCTTGAGCCCAGGACTGGAAGAAGAAGCTGAAAGGAGGTAAGAGGATTAGACTGTGCTATTATTTTGTAACACTGTGATATTTTGCAGATCAGTTACTTCACCATATCCTTTCCATCCAGCAAAGAAGGACCTGTGAAGAACATGTAGCTCAGACTGGTTGCCTGCATGAGGCAGCCCTGACCCACTACATAAGCAAAATTCTGGGAACTCTTACATTGAAAGCACTGGCAAGTTTTCCTTCATACCACAAGAAACTTACCCAACATGCTAGTTATAGCACATAAAAAATAGCTTTGTAAGTACGTTGCCAGTGCCCAGCACATGACAGTATTGTGATGGATAATACCAGGCCAGACCACAAATATGTAGGATAATTACAATCTCAGCCTGAATCTACCCTAAAAATACGTGCTACAAGACACATCCAGGGAGAGAAAAAATGTGCTAGAGACCACAGGGCCATGGTAGACTAAGAAAACAAACAAGCTTTGAACTCTAGGTAGCATACCAGTACCTGGAAATTGCAGCAAACTGGATGATTGTCAGCCTTAAAGTTCACTTCAGGTATTACACGTTTGAAAGCAGAGATGGGATATCAGATTATGCAAAATCCAATTTTAGTAAAGAAAACCTGGCCAGAACACTTTTGAACTGAATACTACAGAGTTTCCATCTTGTGTCCTACCACTAAGCACCATAAGTATCCATTTCTTTCTCTGAATTTTGCATTTATTTCTCTCACCTCGCTGAACATCTGTAATAATCTACAAAGTTTATTTCAGGATAAGTTGACTTGCCTTCCTAGAGAATCTTGCAGAGATGCTTCCAGTTCTGTCAGCCTTACTCCATTTACAGATAATAATTTAATAACTCAGTTACAGATACATTCGTACACATACATTAAGGGCAAACTGATCTTATCCAAACTTGAACTGTAGCCAGGTGTACTGGAGTAATACACTCTGATGATGGCAAAAGCATGAACATTTTGTGGTGTTATTTGTCTCATCTAGCATGAGAAATCTGCACTGTACTCTGGACACTAAAACCTAGAATCCTTTCATAGCTGAGGAGGGGAAATGAATTATTTATATTAGAATGAGACAGGCTGTTTTCCAGAAATGATAATTTCTGTTTATTGATCACCATGAGATGTCAGAGGTAGGTCTCTTCATCTGATCTAATGATTGCAACACCACGAATTGAAAACACTGCAATATTATGACATGCAGAATTAGTAACAAACGGATCGCCTCACTCTTGAGCAACTAAGAGATTTAGATGCTCAGATAGAGCTTATATACACTGAAAGGTGTTGAGTCTTGCTGAGGAATTGTCTGGAATATGTATTTTGTCCCTTTGTTTATCCATATCTTAGACATCCTTGTTGTCCTTTCCACTACTTTTTCAGATGCTGATGCAACATAATTTGTGCAAAGGTTAATGTTTCCTGCTTAGTCCCCACATTCTTATCCTAATAATTTCTGGCTTTCCACCAGCTTTTCGTAGGGCAGACATCCAACATTTTCACTGAGCAGCCTGCTATGACTCCATGAGAAACAGCAGCCAGTTAGGAGCCCATCATTCTGCAATCTCTTAGGGACATTTTCCCCTTTGCTTTGCTTTATCAGCTTTGAATTCCATCAGCCATTTTATTCCCTACAGTACAATAGAGAGCCTCTCCTAACAACGACCTCTCATTTTCACAGACTAGCTTAGTGTATCTGTAACTGAACATTTGTGACAACACTCTGCTTTAATAATTGCAAACATGTTCTTTCTAAAAACTGAACTAGAAAACAAAGGAGTCTGACTGAACTACATATCTCTGGAAGTCAGAGGGTTCTGGTTAGCAGATTTCCATGGATTTAGACTTATGCCAGACTACTGTGATCTTGTAAATGGAGCAAGGTCCTGGCAGGGATTGATTCAGAACTCATGAGAAGTCACAGTACTAGACTGGGAATTGTGACTCCTGATAGAGGCTCTCCTGGCTACTACATAACCCTAGATATCTTCCAGAAGTCTTGGGCCAGGACAACTCGATGGTAAGACTCTGATCTCCCAACTAGACATGCTTGGCACCCAGTATTCTGAAGTCAGAAATAAAGAGTTACCCTGCAAATGCCAGAGGAGATGCTTAAGAGCAGCTGCAGAGTGAGGGCCAAAAGAGGCAGTTCAAAGATTAGCTTGTGAAGCTTTATGACTGTAGGAAGCCAGGTAATTTTTATGTAACCATTGAAACCTCCTACATAAACAAAGCAAAGAATAGATTCATGAAAACAGCCTACAGAAGCCAGGGAGCTGCTGAGGTTCCAGGACACACCAACAAGCACAGTAGGTACTGCATGGACACAAGGTCTCTTCTGTTGCATTTACTCACTTTTTGTTAAAAAACCAAAAGGCAGTAGTATTGTATTTGGGGTTACATTTTTTCCTGCAAGTCTCACAGTGAGTAAACTCCCCATGTGACTGAGATCAGCTGTACGATGCACTGCAACTGGGAGGTAAATTTTATACAAGAGCGATAAATTACATTTACAGTGAAAATACTGACAAACTCTCAGCTTTAGAGCACCAAGCAAATAAAAAAGCCACTGCAAGAAGAGCTCTGTCAGTGAACTGATATTCCAGGTAATATGCTACTGACTGATCGGGTATGAAATGTATTTGACATGGCAAGCACAGACCAAAACATCCCATGCTTCAAAGGGGCTGAAAAGTATACTGATGGAAAACAACTAGCTGAAGAGTCATCAAAGGAAAAGCCTTGGCCCTGGCCTGTTGCTCCTAGACATGGTAGTTCCATGCTATGCTCTCCTCATCCTGTTTTCTGTTTTAATTGGACACATTCACTGAGGCAGGCAGTATGAGTTTTAATGCAACTCCAACAAGTTTCAAGTTACTTTCAACAGATCACAGTTACTGAATTACTTCAACACTTCAAATGTTTCTAGTAGAGGGATGTTAACCTACATGCTTTCATCTGTATGCTGTTTTCCTTGAAAGATGGCAGTGGGGGCGTTGCTCTGTGAAACATGACAGTGTGCAGGGAGCAAACCATACCTCTCTGCTGCTCTAGCATAAGTAATAACTGAACCTGGCAAGAAACTGGGAGAAGAAAGCGGAAGCCTAAATGCCAGTTGCAAGTTCCTAAATTCACATTTGGAGTGACTTTTTCAGGGCATCCATAGCATCATCTACCCCATCTCTTCCGAATGTGTCACATGGCAGCCAACCCACAAAAGGAGAATATGGCACATGTCAGGGGGTTTATATGCTCTAGTACCAATATACGGTGATAAAACAGAGGAGATCCTACTCCAGACATAACACTTCTGAAGTGATTTTAGGTCATTTCAATCATGACTCTATCAGAGTTGAATCCACCACTGACATGAGCGATTGGTCAGATGAGCAGTGCTCATGTGGCATGACATGACAGCAGTTCTTGTATGAATGAAGGAGCACAGGGGCTGTGAAAATCTTTGGGATTTATTTTCTGTAGTTCTCAGTAACTGACAATGTAATTTTACAGGCAATCATCACAAGACCCCTTTGCACTAACAGTTCGTTTGCCACTCTCTGTGCCCTTAATACTTGCATTGACTATTCCAAGTACCAAGTCCTCAAAACAGCCAAGCTTGGTGCCACAGTCTCATGGCTATTAACTGCTCAGCGTAACCTGTCAATCAAAGGCACGTCATCCCAAGAGCCGAGTGTTCTGCCAGCATCCATCCATCCCCTATCCCAAGGGATTTAGACCTAGTTACAGAGACGGACGCAGAGCACTCTCCACACAGAGTTTGAATTAAGGCTTCAACTGAACAGCACGTCAGTGCTGCCAGCAGAGTGAGCTGAACCACAGACCATAGAACAGTTTGGGTTGGAAGGGTCAGCGTTCAGAGAGAGCTGTGAGAGGATAAAGCTGCAGGAGAAAGTTCCTAGAGCTGAGCACGGTTACACCACAGGACTTCAGTACCTCCTGGCCTCAGCCTGAAAGCTGAGGAAGCAGCAAGCAAGATTATTAACAGGGTCACCATGAAAGACATGAATGAAAATTACAGGGGTGTACGTCTTTTGGGGAGGAGCTAGAGACAAAAATCTGCTTAGCCTGGAGCCAGGAAGGCTGAGGAGCTGTGGATTTAATTCCCTTTCCATCCACCTGCCATGAAAAAGACTATCTAGAAACAGCAACATGACATTACACAGGATATAGGAGGCAGGTAAACAGTTATGAAACATTCTTCTAAACAAGAAGTAAGATCCTGTTGGGTCCTGATTTTACAAGGAAAATGTCTTCAGCAAAAGCAAGCAGGCTGAATCCCTAGAAAGTTAAATGGATAATTTTCTATAAGATGAAAAACATCTACAGGCAATTTAAGACTATTAAACTTAGAAGCTTCAGACTGAACAAGTAGATTGAGTTATTGACCTTCTGTCTTAATGACAGAGTTTTAAAAAGGCACTAAAATGGCCTTGAATCAGAGCAATCTAGTTCAGGCTCCTGGAAAAAAATCAGAAAATGCTGAACCCACTTACAGACTTTTTTGGAAACATGGCACATAAAAAGCAAGGAATGATTAAATTGGGAAAATACAGAGGGAAGATAGGATATTAAAATGCCCCTCTTACAATTCAAGGACTAATTAGTCCACATACAAGTAAATAGCCCTGCAAACCCTCAGTCTCCCACCACACTAGCACAGGCAGGCTGCAGTATGGGAAACAGTAGAGTAAAATATTGCAGCATTTTACTGTTATGGTCCCACCACCACTTATTAGGGAGTTTCCTGCTACGATAGTCTGGGCAAGCTAAATACAGTCACATCTTTGATGTGCAACTTTACCCTGAGTAACCTCTACGGAAAAAATTACGAAGCCACAGCCGAGCTCAAAAAACACAGTGTGCCAGATCACTGGGGGGAGGGCCTGGGAGAGAAGGAATGGTGGGAGGGAATATTTGGGATAAATGGCAGAAAAGTGAGGAACAGAAGACTACTCCAGACCAAACCACAGCCTTCAGCTGCCCCTCCTCAGCCACCACACATGCTAATGGGGTGAGCACAGAGGAGATAACAGTGCTGTCCAGCAGCATAGGCGAAAGGAGCACAGGGGTACTTGGAGTGCACCAGTGCACCCCAGGAGCTGATAATCAACTGTCAGGGCTTCCCCACTCTTCCATGACAGCCTGATTTTCCTTTTCTTCTCCTGAGAGGCATTTTCTTCCTCTGAGGAGCAACCCTCACCCCAGCATCTGGCTCCCTGCTCTTTCCCATGATGAGTCCCCTTTTAGAAACCAATTCTTTCCAGTATGAAATATCATGTGCCTGCTCCCCATTTGAGTTTTCTTGGAAAGTCTGAGCAAAATTCATTCAGCTGCTGAGTTATGTCAGAAAGAGAAGGGGAAAAAAAATCCCAGCTTTTCCCTCACAAGCTCCAGTGGAATTTTTGCCAAAGCTGGCTATGTATTAAGAAAAATGTTAAACTCACATCTCTCTTTCCAGCAAGTCTTAAAGGTACCTCCAATAAATTTAGTTGTTAGTGCAGATGTTGGGGCTATGGCAAAAGCAGGAGGGAAGCATTGCTGACTCTGCAACATCCATCTGCAGCTTTCAAACTGAGCTGAAACATTTCTGTTAAAGGATGCCCCTCTGCTAACAGCCCAGCAGGTTGGGCAGATGAGCCCCATGGGCTGCTATCAACCCCACACACCTTTACTTGAAGGAAACAAAATTTGATCAGGTAAAACTCTGAAAGCCTTCAGTTTCTGGAGTAAGAAACTAAATTTCAGGAGACAGGACAGACTGGAAATCAGACTAACAGTGTAGCAGCATGTATGCTTTCTATCGGGTTCTCTCGAGTCCTCTGTCACAAAAAAAGAAAGGAATTTCTCTTCTAAATCAACTGGTTTTACTGCCACAGAGCTTTAAAGCCACAGCTGTAGGGTCAGGGCTGCTACGCAGTTTTCCTCCCCATGCCACACATGGCTGAATTTTGCAGCACCACATTTGGTTTTCCAGTGCTGCTCTTTGCCTTCTCATTCAGAAAATTGTAAGATTCAAGGGGAAAAACAGGCTTTGGACTGCAAAAAACCAAAGCAAATACATTCATAGAGAATAGTCAGAAGCACTGTCAGAGGGGAAATGCCCTGGTATATAGTTAGTCCTAAACAGTTCTCTCCTTAAATGGGGTATTAAATGGCATGAAACTCACCTCTCCCTAAAAAACCTTTTAAGCCTCCAGCTTGAAATAAAACTGATAAACCTGCATTAGAAAAGCCATTAATCTGTTCTACCATATCACTTCTCCTGACTTGAGTGGAGGCAGTGAGTAATTTTCACACAGATGGAGGGTAATGTTTTCCTGTTGGCAGGCCACTGTTTTTTACTGCTGTGTTTGATGGTGATGGGCTGCACAGCTACAGACAAGTTACTTCGTCCTGCCCAGAGGAAGCTCACGCTCCTGCAAGTTGGGGAAACCTTTTCCTTCGGGTGATGCTTAAGAGCAAATTGTTACAAGTGTTTTAGGAATAGCAGCCTACAATAACCCTGCCAGAGTTTCTCTTTTGGCATTAACAATCGTGTGTGACTTTTTTGGTTCTGCTGGACTAGAGATGAAGTGAGCTGAGAAAGCCAAACACCTGGTGTGTATGTATGCACACACACACACAAATGAATTAGACTCCTACTCTACAGCCCGATTCCATTTGACTAAATGGAAAAATTAACACACACACCTCTTGGGCACCCAGCAAGCTGCAGAGTGATGGCAAAAGCAAATTGGAAAAAGACTGGTACCTATCTATGGGCACTATGCCACTGTTGGAGGGTTGTGCACCATGCTGAGCTAAGAGCCGTTCAGACTGGAGAGGGTTTCCTGCAACACAACGCTGACCACCAAGGGATGCAATATGGCCCTGAGCTATGGGTGACGTGGGTGTCAGGAGCCTCCCCACTTCCCTCTGCACTAGCACTGGGCTACGGTTGTGATCCTGCTCACTTTGCCCTCCAGGCCAAAAAACAACAGCTTCATGATGAAGCAGCTCCCAGACCCATGAGATTATGGCACTCCAGAGATCCCTTTTGCTCCAGGTAGATAGGAAGGACTCAATTCCAGGGCAAATGCTCCCCATCTCCTTCTCCTCCAGTCTCTGCTGAAAAGCCACCAGCAACTACCTTTGAAAACCTACAACCCTTACAAGGCAGGCCCTGATGCCCACAGGGGCTGAGCCCCAGCACAGAACCTCAGTGCTGCCGGGCAGAGCACCTCCAGCTGGGGATGTCTCCAGGGTCATCCTTTCATATGAAGTAACTCTTAAAGGACTTAAGTCCTTACAGTTGCCCCAGCATTAGGCTGGTGCCTTCTCTTGTTGCACAAAAGATGTGACACAAATCGAGAGACCAGGAGAACCACTGCCTGGAACGTATTTCCTTAGGGCATTCAGACATGATCTGGAGCACAGGCGAAAACCATCACACTTGCAGAATATCCAAGTGTGGCAGCCCTTCTGTGCTCATCACATGGACAAAGAGCCAAGCCTTGGTGTGCCTGGTGAGCAACAGCTCAGTGCTGGAGGGAACTGAGTCAGCCTTGATTCTAGAGGGAATCAAGAAGAAACGCAGCACAGGTGCCGATACAACCTTCATCATCACCTTATGCAGCAACAGGTCTGCATTTCCATTACTTTAGAGGCTCAGTTTTGAAAAAACAGAAGTTCTGCTGGAGAAAAATAAAATTGAAATTTATTTTTCATTTCCATTTCGAACAACCATTGTTCTTTCCTTCTTCATTTCAATAATTCAGTAACTACTTTCCCCCCTACGCCTGCCTTATATTCTGATCCTGACACTACTGCATACCTGATCACTGGAAACCAGCATGCATCTCTCACTAGGATGTACAACCTACTCCAGCACAGGAGAGATCCAAAATCTCCCACCCTAAATGTATGAGAGAGCACAAACTGAGTCTAGGCCTGCCGAATTTTCAGATATTTCCAACAGTGGGAAAAATTTATTTGAACAAAGAACAGGATTTGGAAGAAAACTTCCTACAGACAGTCACCTGACTCTCTGGCTGATGAAGCTGTGGCTGAGTCATCCTCTGTTCTCTGGCAAAGGCACAGAATTATTTATCAGAATTGTTAAAAAAATATGTAATTTTCTTTTCTGACTAGTATAAACTCAAAAATTAATTTAGCTTCTCAGATTGTAATATTTCTATTAGAATAAATTTTTTAAAATTTAAAAATTTTAAACCCCTTAAATATTTTTTAAAAAGCTTTACACAAAACAAAACACTGAACAGTCACAGTTTTTTCCTTCACAAATATATGTTCATGTATTTGTACAGAGTGCATAATTAAAACATCCACACCAGGAAAACGACCCTGGACTTTGCTTCCTTAAATATAAATTCCAAAAACAGAGTTTAGCAGGGATTTTTCAGCCATTTGATGATTGGCATTTTGCAAAGAAGTAAAAATCTGCTTGTCATCTCCTGTGTTCCTTTTGAAAAAGGATTTCTCATGTTTATATTGGACAACAAGGATAAACCTACCTCACACTACAGCAAATTATGCAGGAAACCTGCTGGACTAGGTACTTTGAAACCACATCAGCAAAAATTAACAATAAAGGAAAAGCCTCTTTCCCCAAATACACCTCTTAACCCCTCAAGCAAGTTAATCCTCATTCCTTTATAAGCTTAGATACATCTATTTGTACAATAACTTCCTTTAGGCATCCAGGAAAATAAAAAAAAAAGCAGGGAAGGCAAGCAAAACAGTATTGCTGCTCTCTCTTTGCACGACTGAATGATGGCTGCTCACATAAATACAGAATTCTGCAGACACCCGAAGGAGGCATCGGAAAATACAGGGAACAAAGGGCCTTCTTCAGCTATAAAGCTCCAGCTGGCAGCATTTCTACTGGAGATATCAGCCGGGAGATCAGCACAGAGCCAGCAGGCAGCCTGTGCACCTGCAAACCCTCTGCTTTCAGAGAAACTGTGCCGCTTTATTTTCCAGCAGAAACTCTGCCTGGCAGAGCTGGAGCTCTAGGACAGCAACACGAGAGCAACTGGAAAATCATTTTTCCAAATAACTATGTTGCTTACCTGCAATGCAACATCATTTAGCCCAATCCCAAAGATTTTAATAGCATCCTTTCTTGGGTGGTATGGCTGCAACAGCAGTGATGTCATGGGGAGGAAGCAGTAACAATCATGTGACTGCATCCTCCGTCTATAGGATATCTGATCAGGGGAAGACGGACCAGCCTGCAATCCTGCAGGATTAAACTGCAAGCCTCTTTACCCTGCCCTACCTATTCAGCCACCATTAGAACATATGCTGCTTTTTTCCCCTTCCTAGCCTGAGCTAATTTTTCTGTGGTTTTTTTTTTTTTTTGTAACAGCATAAACATTCACATTTTTCACAAGGAAAAAGCATCGTTAAGTATGCAGTATGTCAGCCAACAAGTATTCCTGTTCACTCTGCAGCAACATGCAGGTTGCTGCTCTATGGAATATGTAATCAGAGCAGCTTGGAAATGAGACAAGCCACAATTTCACCATCCCTTGCATTTTTCCTTCTCCTGGCACTCCATTACAAGCTTATCCAGGCTGACTTACCTCCATCTTCTGTATCATATTCATGCTTTGTAAACTTCCCTCAAAGGTTTCATCCCTGTTACCTTCATTCTGCCCATCATCCATCTATCCATCCACTTGCAGCTTTCTGCCTTTTCTTCAATACAACTGTCACTGCTTGAAAGATCCTTTCGTATATGCCAGCCTACTTTTCAGAGTGACTGCTTAAGCTTTCCCAAATATTGTTAGAATATCCTAATATTTATATTAAAAAAGCAGAAACTACCTATCATATTTCATTTAACAGAGCATTGCATCTCAGAAATGTATTTTTGGGCTTATTTTCTGGGGTGTCAGTGTGGGGTGTAAGAATTTTATCACACTCAGCAATGTATTTGATTGCTACAAGATAAGAATCTCCAAAGTTCTGATTGCACAAATTTTGCACAAGCCACTAGGATTACATTCTGCAAGACAGAGGTTGTAACCGTTCAATGTGAAGACCATGCACGTGTTTGTACATGTGCTATGTGTTCTATTTCAGGACATCCACCTATGAATATTGCACAGACTGGTTTTACCCTTAGGGGTATCCAGGCTTGTGCTTTGTGTTTCCAAGCAGATGCAATAGCCAGGTAGAGGAGGGTCTTGCACAAGCACTCATGAAAATATCCCTGGGTGACTGAAGGTCCATGGATGACTGAAGGTACACATGTGACTCCCACTCACTTCAAAGGTGATGGAATGCAGCTCTGAAAGACCTTTTTGTTCCGGTGTATTTGACAAGTAATTTATGGATGTGCCATGCAAGCAGCCCAGCCAGCAAAGCAAGCCAGCTGATACCGGGTGTACAAAACCTTTTTTCAGAATGGCCACATGGCTCCTTACAACTCTTGCATGTGAGCTGAATAAAGTTCCTGTGCTCCTTTATTTCTGATGGGGACTCCCCATGCAGAAGCCACACACTTGATTTTGTTGTGACATTTAAACACTTAGCTTGCTTCATCCGAAGTTCCCACACCTTTCTGGGGCAAGGAGCATGCCTTTAAAGAAGAGATTTGATTATGCTCTTCACACACAGCACTGCAGATGACAGTCCTCTACCCCAGGCCTTTATAACTTATCAGTGAAATGCAGAAAAGTAATAGAAGTTCTATCCTCCTGTCAGTGTCTGTTCGTTGTACCCATTAAAATCAGTATTAATAAGCCAATTGAATTCTGTGGGGGTAGTTAAATACCGAACACTGGATTTATTTTCTTGATAATGGAACTGCAATTTTCTTTTATCAGTTTATGAGAAGGAAATATGGAAAACAGCAAGCAGCATTTACTTAGTCAAACATTTCCATCTGAGAACTTATATGCCAAAGAACCACACTAACCCAAATACTGTGCCCTAGACATGGAACAGTAATTTTGTGCACTTACCAAATGACCACAAGGGTCTCAGTCCACCTTTTGTTCCTTGTCAGACTTCCCTAAATTCATTTAATACTTTTCCCTTGTCTATTACTACAGCTGAACAGCCTAAGTCTCCTGCTCAAAGTACAATTTTAGTTGGAGGGTCAAACTGTAAAATAAAAGGACAGAATTCCTAATTCTCTATAGACAATGTGATTCTACAACCTAGATACATAAGTTCAAATTTCAGAGATTTTTAGACATCATAAGAAACCATAAGAATCAGCTCATAAGAAGCTTTTAAATCCAAGAATACGGAGATTTCCCAAAGTGCAAGCAAATAATTTAATGGACATTTAGAGATTCCAAACCCAAATCAGCTTTAATCTTTGGTATTTTATTCCAACGATACTCAGTCAGTTGCGCAATATCAGGAAAAATACTCTCGTGATGTTTTAGAAAAGATTGTTCTTGCTTTTGCTAGCCTTCAGTTTTTTAAGTCTCTCTGAAAATGTTTTTTCCTTCCGAAGACGTACAACTCTACAGTTATAAATGAGATTGGAGTCAAAACAAGCTGTGAAGGGCCATCTCCCCTAAAATCCAAACTTCAGTTTTACATCCACAGAAAACAAAATACATAGTGCATGTAATTCTTAAAAAAAAATAACTCTCATTCTGCACCTACCTCTAAGTCTTGCAAAGTGCTTACAACACCCGCAGCAAGAAATACAAATAAGACTTCGTTTTCATAACAGGAAATCCAAAATGACATACCCATTATAGCTTTTGTTGCTGATCCTGTCAGCAGTGAGACAGAGACGGTTGGTATTCCAAGTGACTATTTCTAGCAGACTGTTTAAAAATAACCTAAACTCTGTCATACCCTTTACGCCTTGCAAATACTGGACACAGACAGGAGTCACATGTCTGTGCTATGATTTTGCTTGTGCTCCTGCAGCTTAGGGTTGCAGAGGGAAACTGAGGAACGGCCTTTTCTGTCATTAAGTAGGTTTAACATTTCCTTTGTGAAAACAGCAATAAACCCATGCCTAAAAAAGTTATCTGGTACACTTTTGAGTAGTTTCCACCTTGGAATTAGTCATCATTACAGAACTAATAATGTCAACTTACTTTCAATACAAATCTACAGTGTACAAATTTTTCCTATGAAAAAAAGGTAGTTCAGTGTGTTTTAAGTGGAGCTCCCCAAGAATTCTGGGGATATTCAACAGTTGTCAGCTTATCATGAGTGATAAGCTCTTCAAAGAACATACCTACCATTCCTTACACTCTGCATCCCTTTCAGGTCTTCAGTGTAACCTCTCCAGGATCTTCAACTTCTCAGATTTCCTCTCTTACTTTTCTCTGAAAATTCATTACATTCACCTAAATGACAGTGTTATGCAAAATACAGTTTTTTTCAATGAAAGCACCAGGAATGTAGCAAATATAAAACACTAAAAAATGTCTTTGACATATAACAAAACTCTATTTCTGTTTATGGCAAATTGTTTTATTTTGTAGAAGAAATACTTTCAAATAATACAAAAATGACACAATCATACAGAACCGTGACAAAAACAAGAGAGATGAATACTGAATATTGTAACTCATTACCACATCAAGACAGAACTCATTACAGCAGTCAGAATCACAGACCCACAAGATACACTGACGACATCTCACAGCGGTCACAATTTAAAAACACCGACTGAGCCCCCTGACAGAGAGGCCACCAGACATTGCTCCTCTGTTACACAGTCAGAACAATTTACCATAGAAAAAAGGTCCCTTCCAACCCCTGCTCAAAGCAGGCCTAATGCCACTGGGATGCTCTGAGCTACAGCCAGTCAAGTCTCCATCCACTCTATGGGCAGAGTGCTCTGCCCCTCTAGGCAACCCCTTCCAGCACCTGACCAGCCTCACAGGAGCATGGTGGTGTCTGCTCTTAATACACAGCAAGTACTTCTGGTATTACTGCATGGTAACTTTGGATAAATGCTACTATGTGACGGCCTCAGCTGAAAATGAGAAGCAAAATTCTGACTAACTGGTCTTTGCAAGTAATGAGCACTGAAAAGTTTGCTGTCCCTAGACTTTTACCCAAACACTGCAAATTTCTTACATGATTTGTTTTTTATTTGCCTATTTCTGAATATGTCTAGTTGTGCTCAAGGAACCCAATATACACTCACCAAAACTTACTGGCAAAAACAGACTTCAGGATAAATAGCACAATAAATGCTAAATATACTTTAATTTCACAAATATATGATCACAACACTTGATGCCTGGTAATGATAATAGGCCATATTAGGAAACAGGGAATACTACCTTGAAATTAGATGTCTGTGTTAATCAACCTCATTAATTAAAGATTTAGGTACATATCTTTTTTCCTATTACTTTTTGTCTCAGCATGGATACATAAATCAATTTCACTTCAGCTTTTCCTCACCTCTGACAAAGTAACAGGCTCTAAGTTCTTGAAACTCACACAGAAAACTTACTTTCAAAATACTTGAAAATATTCTGATAGGTCTGTTTAGTTTTTGGCCATTGTTGTTTGGACTTCCTGACACATGAAAATGTGGAACCAATTTGATCGTTAATTAAGAAACAACATAATCTTCCTTCCAGGAGATTCCAGCAATTTGCAAAGTCAGTCTTGTGTTGGACACCTCTCTTTGCAGGTAATGTAAAATTAGAAAAATATGAGAAACTCTATTATAGTAGCTTAGTAAAGAAGTATTTTTACATACTTGCAGGATGCAAGGACACAAAACTGGCATTCTCGGGAATTTAGGGTGACAGTCTTTCATTAAAACGAATGGTCACAAGTAAAATTATTTCTAACCAGATTTTAGCTGATCCAACTAGCAATCAAGTGAGCTGTACCTTCCAGAATTGTACACCTTCCACCTGGAAGGTGTCACTGTTCAACAGAACTTGCACACAGAACCGCAAGGCACATCCTTTAGGATGAGCTTGTGTTTAAGCACCCTTACTTAAAGCAGCTGCTTTCTGAAGTCAGAACACATGTGCTTTCCTGAATCAGATCAGAATCTTTAAAACTGTAGAGATTACTACAATATTCCATTAGCAGTCTCTCCATACAGCTGGCTCACACTGCTCTTTTAACTCCCTTTTCAATAAACAGCAAAACAAAGACCTGCCACCCTTTTCCTTCCCCCGTTTAAACTGAGGATCTAGTTAAGAATATAAAGATACTTTAGACACAACTGAAATGAAAACAATCTATTAGTGCACAGTAAGAACATGCAAATGAATTCTGCAATGTTTAACATCACTTCTAATTAGTGTTAAACACATTGCAGGTGATAATATTTTGCTATAACACAGACAGTGCTAAAGGATACAATGTACATAATAAGCTACAGATAATAAAGCTGAAAAAAGTGACAATTGTAGAACATAGTATTTTCATTTCAGGTATCAGAAACAAAACCAGCTCAATGATTCCATTCTACTGTATGACAAATACTGAGGAACAAAATTTCAGTCTTAAAATAAATCTTAAAGTAGGTATTTTCCTTCAAGGAAAAAAGGCACTATAAATAAATTACACTACAGTGAATTTGCCTGAACTCACTTTGTTTCTGTCTTCCAGCCTTTAAGTCAAATAAAACAGCATAAAAACTGTACACGCTCTTAACAGGATAGTCGATCTTTTATAAAATAAGTTGTCTTCAGAGATGTCAGTTTCACAACAAGGAAAAACCAAGCCTTGTTGCAGTCGCTATTATAAAATATATATGTATATATATTTATATATATGTTTTTGTTTATGTTTACTTTTTTTAACTTTTTTTATTTTTTACAAAACGTGTATATTAGCTTTTGCACATTTTTTTTTAAAGAAACTTGGCTAATCTAAGAACTTCATTAAAATCAAAGCGATAAATACTTCATGTTTACAATGCAACATGTCATACATCATCAGCTGGCAGAGGAGGTATGTTAATCCTTGGTCTTGTAAAAAAAGCTATCTTCTCTCTGTGACCAAAACAAGAGAAAAAGGAAGTAAATCAAATATATGCCGACATTCCCCCTCCTCCCCGCTAGAACATGATTTCTTACTCTGGTCAGTGGTTAGTATTTGTTACTTACATACTGAACTGGTGGTTTATTTGAGTACAACAAACTCAAAAAACTACTAAACCTCACTATATACTTTTGGCAGCATTCCATTAAACCCAGTTACTAAAATCTAGGTGGAAGCTTTATACAACTCACTGAACATCAGTCATAGCTGACTGTAAAAAGGCTTCACAGGACAAATTCTGCAAAGCAAAATTCACCCTTGTACATTTTGCAACAATGTCTACAGAAAGAAGGAGAGAAAAAAAAGATGGCAACTCTGGAAACAGAGTCCAAAGGAAAGACTTCTGAGAGGAAAGTGGAATATTACTGAGTAATTTTTAGGGAGAGTGTGTTACTAGTAACATAGTTGTATTACATTAAACAGACTATTTATGTCCACAGGTTTCTATGGAAAAACTGACACATCATTTGAACTTAATAGTGACAAAGCTAAGTTGGAAGAATCACCTAAGCTATGTTTGCATTTGAAGCCTTTTATTTTTTAACTTTATGTGTATTAGAATTGTAATACTGCAATTTTACCTCAGACTTGGCTCTTTGCAGTACAAAGAATTTAAAGGGAACTGGCTATCAGAACACACACAGAATTTAAGCTAAATGTTTCAAAAAGTCTTACCCTCTCTAATGAACTGTTGCTATGCTATTTCAGGATACATTATCACTTACCTAAAAGTATGCACCTGAATTGGCTCTTTCTGATTTTGCCCACGCAACTGGTATATTTCTTTTGATGCTTTCTTTAGCATCTTTTCAGCTGCTTGCTCTTGGTGATGTTCAAATTTGGTCTGTCTGGTCTGCAAACAAGAACATAATGCTTAAAAATGGACACGTAAATACATAAAATACAAGAATACATTAAAATAATGGATTTTTTCCCACTCACCAAAGTGAAACCACACAGGTACACTGTCTGAAATAACTGATCATCTAAGAATTATAAACGCAAAAGACTGAGTTGTTTCGTTTCTTAACGTTCTTGAGACAAATACGCATTAAAATAATGAAATTTACTGCATGTAGACCAAACAAAATCTTACAATAAATTTAGGCTCAGTCTTTGTCTCTGATAATCTAGTAACAATTCTGTTTGCTGTGCAGTTTTGCCACCTTTGTCTACAACTTCTTTCTCCATGAGGAGGAAAAAAAGTCACATGTTTAGGGACCATTTCAAACACTTGTAAAAATAATGTCAAATCAGCAAAATTTCTTTAAAAAATCAGAATAAGATTATTAAAGTTCCAATAACAAATATTTAAAACAAAACAAATGAATGACAACAACAAATAAATAAACAAAATCCAACCAAACAAAAAGTGCCTCTGGCAAGTAATGTCATTCTCCAAAAACTGGCCTCAAATAAAGACTTTGGTAATAACCATTGCAATAGTTTTTATCATGCTAACTTCAAGAACATAGAAGAAACATTCACTGTTTGAAATTCTATCAAAACAGCTCTTTAGATGTCTTGTCACAATCCAGACATTTTGAAACCAGAAGTTTCTGAACACATTGAGTGCTTCTGCCATGTTACCATACCTGCCTTTCTGCTTCCTTCAACAAGTTTCGGAATCGCTCATCTCGAAGGACCCAGTGGGGTAGATCTGTCTGCCCTCT
Source organism: Pithys albifrons albifrons (assembly GCF_047495875.1). Classification (NCBI taxonomy): domain Eukaryota; kingdom Metazoa; phylum Chordata; class Aves; order Passeriformes; family Thamnophilidae; genus Pithys; species Pithys albifrons. Next base: position 12,495,169 of record NC_092458.1, read on the forward strand.
GAGTTGGGCATCTTCCAGACGCTGTCTCAACTCTCTTAAAACACATATCTCCTCATTCAGCTGTCTCTGTCTAGTTCTGGATGCCTGGAGATCCAGCTCCAGGTCTAACGATGTCCTTGCCATAAGCTCAGCCAAAGATGATCTGCAGGACTGCTGAGTTATTAGGATTCAAATAAAATGCACATTAACTCTCAACATGGTTTACTGGTCTTTAGCTATACAGACTATACATTTTCTGTCCTTACTTCACACCCGTAGTCTTTTTCACACGAAGTTTTGGAGGTTATTTATATTCCCCAGTGAAAGGCTAGCTAGCTGTAGGGATTTCCTGTACCATATATAAGCTTTTTCAATTAATGCTTTCTACGACCCCCTTTTACAGCCTCCTTTTGACTTTTCCTACTATCTCCTTTTCCAGTTTCCTTTTGATTTATACATACTTAACTAATTGAAGTTTATGGACTAAAATTCCATGTTATGATGATAATAAATGGGATGCAATATGAAAAGCTCATAATGAAGTCATGATGTCAGAAAATACTGTACTGAGCAAGATTCCTCCTAAAGGGCTTCATTCAGTATAGGGTTTAAGGCACATTCTGAATCAAAATGGGAGGCACTGCTGCCTACTTGCATCAAGACATTAACTTTTGCTGATCAGATTAACTTCATGTCATTTACTTACACAGCATTAATGCTTTATCTGTCCTCCACCTATCTGATCCACAGCATGAGGGGTGGCAGGAATGGCAAAAGGAGAGCTTAACCTATGAATTCCTGAATACTTGGGTCTCAAATACTATCATTTGTTAGGCTGCATGGGTTGGGACATGAATGTTTTACTGTCACATTCTGGGCCTGCACCCTGTGCCATAAACTAGATTGTAAAGATTGATCAAACTTTACATCTAAATGAACACAAATTCAGTCCCCATTAAACTGATTTTTGGCTGCCACATCTTTTTCCCTCCTTAATAATTGCTCACAACTGTATTTAACTTCTCCATGTCTACTTTTTAGCTCAAAAAGCCCAAAACAAACCCAAATCATGCACCCCTCCTCCAATTCCATTGCAAAAGCTTCGTACATTTCCTGAAAGGATCAGAATGTACCTGGAGACATCTGAAGCTGAAATGTAAAAGTGCCAGCATTCTAGCAACTTAGTTAAAGGTAAAAATCAGTTTCCCAGGTATACCTGCTTATACCGGAGAGTGCGTCTCTCCAGCGTATTGCGGACAAAAGGGGACTTCCTTGGCAGGGTTGAACTGTCACTGTCACTGCGATACAGCTGAGCAGAAAAGAGAGGGAAAATACAAGTTGCTTACAAGGTCATCTTCATTACAAAAACACGTTACTTCTTGTTTTTTCTTTTGCTTCTGAGACCTACTTTTTAAAAAACACTGAAACCGTCTTGTTTTAAGAAATTGATTGTTTTTCAGAGTTATTTATAAAAATGTATATATAACAGTGCTCATAGGGTATAGTTAAAATAATTCAAGAAAACTTGAAAACCATCAAAGTTTTACATATATTTCTACTAAACATCCATTCTACTAAATATCTAAGATAGTAGAACATAAAAAAGTGGGGAGGGGGGACTTAGAAGGAACCATATGTCATCCTTCAGCATTTGCTGTCATGGGCACAAACAATAGTCTCTCACTTTTACCACCCAACTGATTTTAAGGAAATGCAGGCTAAGTGAGGGTGTTAACCATCTTTTCCTTTTGGTACTATCTTTGATCTGCTGTGTGAGGGTCTTTTACTCACATTCTCTATAGTATAAACAGATACGAAATCCAGAAGTCAAACTGAAGAATTTGAGTGCACTGCACACAATGTAAGAGAGCAAAAAGCAGAAGATCCTTATTTTAGGACAAAGCATAAACTTTAAAAATCATTATTGCATTTGCAAACACAAGCTCTCAGAAGCTTATGAAAGAGTATAAGAAGCTATGTGGATTCCACCAATGTTGCAAAACCAATACCCCACACATCAATCTACAATACCATGAGCCAACTGCTTATTATAAGCCTTTCACCACTGAACACAGGAATCAGGTAACGTGAGCTGATCCTCAATTACTTGCACCAGTGCATCCAGGAATTCTAGGACCCACTGTAACAGGCACCCTGTGACTGATATTCAGGACAGCAACCAGAGTTGTAAAAATATTTACGCAATAACCCTAAAATTAAGCATTCAGTCTCCTCTTCCAAACTTTTATGTACTTGAAAGTTGAACATGGATTCTAAGCTAACTGTTTATACACCTCATTAGACAGCACTGAACTTCTGTAAAACCCATCACCTTAGCCTAACATCTAGGCTAAGGTTGCCAGGGAAAAGAGCTTAATATCTAATTTGTCATAGAGTCTTAAATTTCAAATTAAATCCATCGAGGTTTAAACTCTTAAAAAAAGACTCAGAGAAACTCTTCCCTACTGCTATGTTTAAATTTAATGAAAGATTATTCATTACTATTAAAGAGTATTGTAAGTTTCTTAAAAACGCAACAGTCTTAAAAAGAAATTATGAAAAATGTATAATACACTTGTGAGGAGGCCCCTCCTCCCTCCTTTTTAAACCTTACTCACTCTGCAAACATATTGACTTCGAGCTCCAGGTGAGAAGGTCTGGGAACGAACAATAGTGCTGCTGCGAACAAAAGCAGAACCCCGCGGCCTGCGGCTAGTTCTCTCTTTTGGAAGAATAGCAACTTCTTCAGGAAACAGATCCTCAGTGTTAGTTTCCTTATCCACCTAAAATTTCAATGAAGGACATTCTTTTGTTTTTTCCTTATTTTCTCTCTCGTAGCCAAAACAATCAGACATTTCAACAATATCAAAAGTAAACAATTTGCTCTGCTAGCAAGATTCAAATTTGAATGAGCAATGAGAACAGAGGTTGAATTGCTTCATTTTTATTTTTTTTTAAGTTTTAAAACTAGGTCATTCAAAATTGGAAGGTCACCTTTCAGAAGCCTTCACTGGAACAGTAACAATTATGAGATGCAGTTACAACGTGAATCATAGCTGCAGAGCACAAGGACTGCATTCAGGACTGGCAACTGGGTATTAACCAAGCTACCACCTGATCTCCAGCCTCAACAGAAGAAAACTGAGTGTCACCTTGCCACAAGCACAGTGACTCTGAAGGAATTAATCTCCTTAAAACTAGAGGAAGTTAAATGAATAAAAAACAGAAGAAACTGAAAGACTGTTCAAACAATGATACAAGAACACTAAAATATTCAGAAAGACAGAAAACATAAGCTACTCTAGCAAAGCTTTCAAACTTTTAGATAACTCACTCCTCAAAAGGAGGTATGATCTTCCCTAAAGGCAGCACAAATGGCTTATGTTCCTCTACTTCAATGGAAACGTGCTGATTTCAGCTTGTTCAGGATTATTTTCAGTCTCTCATATCTTGAATACAAAAGATTTTAAATACATCAGTTTCAGCACAATTATTCCCTGTTATTGTAACACTGAAACAGTAATGCAAGTCTTAAAACATTACACTTCTTTCTTCTTCCTTCAAACTTCTTATTTCTAAGACCACTGGAATTTAATCATGATCTTTTCTGTTATAATTTCAGGAAAACACAAAAATTGATACAAGTGTATTTACAGATTAGATAAAGGTCACAGTAAAATTAGTTAGCCTTTTGATATAAAAAACAAATTCTGTTTAGGATAACTGGTAAGCAAACAAAAAACCCCTAAGCCTAAAGAGAGCATTTCTAACAACTGAATAGCGACACTGCTGTCAGGAAGGCAGTGCTCATACAGGGTTTTAATGTCATTTCTGATTCTTTTCTCCCCTGATCAATTCAGACCCAAACTCCAGGAGCAGCAGTAACATACACTGTGTGGGCCAGGCATTTGGCAGTTTCTGTACTGCACTGTCTTCTCTCATTACCTTTAGTGGCGGAGGCTGCATTTTTCCAGAACTGTACTGGCCTGCTTGAGTTGCAAACACGTGTCCAGCTAATGAATCCCCGCAAAATGGCTCTGGATAAGGAGGACTAGTCTGGGTGCAATTACTGCATCCACTGTCAACAGATTCTGCTTGCCAACTCCTAAAGTCAGAACATCACAAAAATTTTGTAGGTATTAAAAAACTCCATGCAATTATGCATCATGTTTATGTATTTCATTATCCAAGTCAGTTTATCATTTTAAAGTATTATTTCTCCAATAAAAACACAGAATTTTCACAGGGAGAACATTCATAAGCAGAACAGAAATGTTTGCATTTCTGCAGATACAGAGAAGCAAACATTTCATAGGCAAAAAATTCACTTTAATTTTCTTTAAGCTGTTTTTTATAAAACTACTAAGAAAACAGTAACAAAAAGAGCAACACAACTCATGTAACAAATTACAACTATTACTAGGGATGAAATTGCAACCCCAACATTTTTCCATGTCTCCACAAAATTTTATTTACTTTTTTTTTTAGTACAGGGCTATTATAAAACCATTTCAGTTGCCTCTCTGGCAAAGTTTCTGTTTCATGTAGTGTTTTCCCACTCCCCAAATATCAAGTCCTCTAAACTAAACCAGCTATTCAAGTAAGGATTTCTCCTGTTTGCACATCATGACAGAACAGAATGTTATACTTGTAGCACTAACAGGGAGCAGGTCTCAGAATAAGGACCTACTGTACTCCTGTGTTTCAGACTATATCCATAGTGTAAATATCTTTGATGAGGTATTAGTTATTATCTGCTTGATGAGGTATAAAAGTAACCATTTTTACCTTTCTGATATGGCTTCTGCCTGATCTTCCTTTCTTTCCATCTCTAAGATTTCCTCCTCTGTGTACTCCAGTTTCACCCTCTCTTCTGCCAGTTCTCTCTCAACTGCTTCCAGCTGGGCAGTGGTTCTAGCTAACAGGGCTGTCACTGCATCCTGGAAAGCAAATAAGACTTCAAATAAAACTGTCTGAACAAACCAAAGCACCTGATGTATATTAGTAAGAAAAAAAAAACAAAATAAAAACAAAGCCATTTGATGTTCCTTAAGCAAAAAAATTCCCAAGCCAAACCAATCAATCAACACATAAAATACCCCGACTCCCTTGCCCCCCAAAAAAACCCCAAACCAAATCACAAACAAAAAAATCTGCCCCGAAACTTAAGGATCAAAAAGTACATGGTGTTCAACTTGTCACAGAAACTGGGAAAACTTTATCTCACTGTGGAACATCATCCAGCAAGTGAGGTCAGAAGAGACCTCTGAAGGTCATCTAGTCTGATGTCCTGCCCAAAGCAGGTGAGGCATCACAACCACATCAGGTTATCCAGAGTCCAATCATAGGATGAAAAATCTCCAAGGATGGAAGTTGTACAACCCTTCTCGATCATCTCATTAAGTGCAGAAAGTTTTAACAGTTGGACTAGAAATGTCCATACAAACATACACAGGGTACTATTTCAAGGACCTGTCCAGACATGATCTAGTTTTTAATTATTCTGAATTCCAGCTCTTGCCATAAAAGTTAAATTAAGGTACCACTTCCTGTGCACCTCAAAAACCTGCACCTAAGACAGGATCACGAACCACCACACAACAGGTCAAATAAAGTAAACAAATCACTTTTATAGAGCATACTGTTTTAACTGTAGTTACATTTCCAGAAGACTGAGGAGTACTGTCTTCACACTGGTTTTTGGTCTTTGCTCTCTGGGGTTCTGAACCAGTGAAGATCTGAACAGTATACCAGTGAAGCTGCATCTCACCAGAACTCTCTGCATCAGTCAAGTTTATCTGAGCAATACCCTATAAAAAAACAAAAGCATTGACTACAATAAGATAAACATACTCTGCAGGATAGACACCTTCTCATTTAAAGAGTATTTTACTTATAATGTAAAACCCCCACTTTATCAAATACTGTCTCTTAAAGAGAGACATTTTGTGCCATTGTGTTATGATGTCTAAGATTCTCAGTTTCTTGCCTCTTGCTTACTACCAGGAAGGCGAAGAGTAGATATTAAATTTTTTAAGTTGAAAAATAAAATTTGCATGATTGATGAAGACACAATTGACACCTGGCAGCTATTAATACTTTAATTTTAAAACTCTCTCAATTATGCATCTGATTTCTACATTTGCTTAAATTAATAACACTTTAACAATATAACTATAATTTGGTCTTTTTTGCAATAACTATATTCTGATACCCTTCTGTTCTCTGGTCCACAGAGGCATCTTTCACATGGAAAAAAAAACGTTGTTAAACCAATTTTTTTTCCTGCCTATTTATATCATAAGGTAGTTGAATGAGCCATAAAGCCATTTTTCCACTTTGCAGGCCATCCTTACATCTCCCAGATGCAGGTGAAAACAGGTTTCAAGGAGGCTTCCCACTAAAAATGTTTCAAACTTCGAGGTAGCCCTACTCAATTAGAAAAGTGCTCATGTAAGAAATTTCTCAGTGGTGTTCACCTAAATGAAAACAGTTGTGAGCAAATCCATGCAGCCAATTTTATTATTTTTTTCATCGGTTCACTAGCTGGACCTAGCAATGATTTTACATGATTTAGCATTTAAGTACTGCTTTTGGCTCTATCTGGTTATCTCTATACCTTGTGAATTTCCATGCTAATGGGCAACATGCTAAGAATGTTTTCATTTATATCACTGGAAAGTCCTGTGAAAATGGTTTCCATCTCCCATAAATCAAATAGCTGGATATAATGATTCTAATAGTAAAGGCAGTAGAAAATGTACACAGAAACTGCATTGAACTTTAAGCAGGTAAAGAAACAGTTAATTAGAAAACAATAATAAAAAAAAAATCATTGTATTATTTTTCCAAGACAAATGTTCCCTGGGGCTCTGTTTAAACAGGTGCATAAAGGACAATGCAGAAAACTTTTTGGGACTAACCAAATAATGTGATATGGGGATCCAGCATGTTACTGAGAAAGTAGTTTCATGTCAGTATATTGGGAGCTAAGAGAGATGCCTTTTTTTTCTCTCTAAAACAGATGTGTTCTAGTTATCTACTCACTCTGAAGTATAAGAAAGAAATGTGTATTAAATACACTTTTCCATCAGAGTTGGAAAATAAATGTTTAAGACATGCTGAGTCTGGTTTTAGAAGCAGAGGATAAAACTATTTTTCTGCCTTCAGTATTGGAGAAAAACAGATGCTTAAAACACTTAAGACATCTAATACTGCCCTTACACATTGCATTTATTAAGCAGATAAGCAAGCCTGACAAAGAAGCTGTCACTACAAAGAGAATCTCTAATTGGGTAGAAAATCACCATCAAACCCAATTGGTAATTATCAGTACTGAAAGGACTCAACAAGATGAAAAAACCAAGGTGGGTCTGTTAGAGATCTGTCACATGCCTACTCTGACACACTTGTTAACGACTTGGATGGCAGAAGAGCAGAAGTATTTATGAATCTCTCTGTGACATCAAACAGACATGTCTCTTTATGAGAAAAGGATCAGAATATAAAATCACACTAAAAATGTTCCAAAAATAAAAACAAAAAAAATGCAAAAATGCAAAAAAAAATCACACTCAAGAAGAATTCAAATAAATTAAGACACAAGGAATAATCAGCTGGTCAGGGCTGCAAAAGATCAGAAACTTGGCACGAAACAGCAATGTAGTGTGATTGCAAGAAAGGCATTCACATTTCTTTGATGTTTTATCATGAACTATATATGCTAATCATGCAAAATAACAATTCCCCTATCTCAACATCAATGAGACCACCGGGGACGAAATAAGCCAACTTAACACAGAAAAAGATCTTTCAGAATCTTCCAGCCATGCAGTGCATATGAGTAGAAGCTTAAGGGAATGGAAGGACCACTCTGTAAGTTTAGTATATTTATGTGTTTATAAGTGAACTTTAGAACTATTTGCCAGAACTTTTCTTTTTAACTCCCTGTTATGTTCAAGTACTTATATATCTTAAGATAGACTCCAGCCAGACTTCTGCACTTGGGAAAACATTACACTGGCAAAATCTAATTGAAAAGAAAGCCATCCTCAAGAATTGAGAAATTTATACATTATTAAACAGATGAGAAAAACTATAATCTCAGTGGAATAGATCTCATTTTCAATTTACAGCTAGAGAGCAACAATCATAATGTTTAAACAGATACTTTGATGCACCTACCTTAAGAAACTATGACATTGTTTCTTTTAGAGTAGCACTGTTAACTTAAAGTATGTTACTAACTACTGTTGGCAAAGGTATTTCTGACAAAACTACACTATGAAAAAGAAAATATCCCTACCAATATAACCTGAAGACCTACCTTCTTTTTTTGGGCAATTTAGTAACAGCAGTTAGAATAAAAGGATCCTAAACTTAAGATGCACTTGTGTCAATATCAAGGTGCTTTACACTTAAATAGCTATTTATCTTCCCAGAGAAACAGGCTACACCAGTATGTCCAACCTGGTTTTGAGATGCTTTTTCTTTCATTATGTTGTAGTGCAAAAAGGACAAAACTTCCTTGAGTCCACTTCTGTCAATGTTAGGACCTATTTATGTAAGATGTTACTTAGTTTTTGAGGTGGACTTGCAAACATGCACTCTTGACCAGGTGTGCTCAAATAAACACCTCTCACCTGCATGACAGTCAGACAGATGCTTCTCAACTTCTCTGATAGGCTTACAGATTTTTTTCACTAATCCATTCAAACCTTTCACTGCAATGACAACCCACTCACTTCAAAACAATCAGGACACACACAGGCATTACAGTTCCATGCAGAAGTGGAAGTCTTGAGCACTGTAGTCTAAAAGCTGTCAGATTAAATCTTTTGGGGAAGGTTTAATATTTACACAGTGCTTTCCTTCTTGCACCGAAATTTATCAACAGCAGATTTTTCAACTTTCCACAAAACAGATACTTTAAAGAAATGTTTTATATAAGTAAGAACTTAATTCCTCATCTACTAAATCCCATAGCAATGAATGTAAACCTTACATTGTCAACATGCCCCTGTAATGTAACACCAAACAGTGGAACAGATTACTTTTGACACTGATTAAAACTCTCCAATTCTCAACCTCTGCTAATTTTGCTAATCATTTTCAAGACATTATGTAACCCCAAAATGCACATATTTCATTTTTTTAAAAATCCCACCTTTTTATTCACAGAACTATACTTACATATGTGAAGAAATGGACACATTAACAAGTAACTATCAGAACTTCTTACAGCAAAACAAAGTCTTCACTTTCTCTTTTTCATCTTAAAAACTCCTCAAGTAACTTTAGTTTCCCATATAACATGATTTTTAAGAAACAAAACCACTTACCAATAGTTCTTCTTGTTGCTGATGATCAACTGAACAGATATACAGCTGCAGTGATTTTAATTTCAAAACACTCGAATGCACAGGGATTCGGAACACTTCATTAAATATTAACGGAGTTTGGAATTCCAAAGCTCTAGAGCAGTAAGTGGTTGGTGTGCCTGACTCAAGTGGTGGCAAATAAACTCTCACATGACTGGGAACAGCAAAATAGACAAATAGTACAATTCAGACATAGAAAGCTATTTTGCATTTCTCAAAATCAAGCTAAGCAAAAACATTACTCTAACGCCTACATTAAGAATCTCCTCATCACAGGAACTTACTTTGCATTCTTAACACACAAGATCTGCAAATCTGATACAGAAATACTTTATTTTTCAAACTAAACCAACTTTTTTTTAATTGGTGCTTATCAGAGGCACCAAGTAGCAGTTGAGCTGCCCTGAGGTATCCAAGGCAACTACAAGGAGCTAGGAGTTATGACATAAGAGTTATGGGAGAGCTACAGCCAGCCTTCCTCTGAGCAGCAGCAGCTGGAGGCCAGGTGCTATGCTAGATTTCAAATGGAAACACACGCCTATATTTAGGCAATTTAATTGTACCATAAGTGTCACCGATCCATTTCTTCCTTCTACCCACAAAGCAACCTTTGTTCCTCCTTAAGAAATTCAGCACAAAAGGATGGCCAAACAAATCTGCAGTCTCAAACCTCAAATTTAAGTATCTCATACCATCTCATTTGAGACTCCAAGACAAAAACAAAATCAACAACCACTTTTATCCTACCGAAGGCAGCAGAGCTACTTGGAGAATTGTTCCTGTATTTTCCCTGTCCTGATTCTCTAGCCCCTGCAATATCCTATTCCTTCCCTCATGCCAGCAAAGTTTCATGCAACTATGTTGTGAACCAGAATAGAAAAGTTACCTGGGTTAAAAAGCCAGCCTACCCAAAAACCCACACAAAAGCTCAAGGATTAAAAAATCCACTCCAGCTCAGAGGCTCCCTCAAGTTGACTACACAGCTGCATGAACTCCTATGCCACCACCAGAGAGGGGTTGACACTGGCAGGCAAATAAATGGTTAGAGAACAATTGGAAGACCTCATAATGGTGAAACTACAGCACTGGAGTGTGGTGCATCAGTTAGTTAAACAGATTCACGTGCTATAAAAGGGGAGAGATCCAGCCCCTCTGCTCACTGGCTGCTGCAGCTGAACTTCTCCCCGGCTGTCCCAGAACCTGAGTCAGTGAATGTAGAGTTCCATGGAGGAGTTCATTAAACTGGTTGAAAGGGTATTTTGCTTTTTCATAAAAGAAACTTATTTTTTGACCAAAGCAATCACTTCACCCTGCAGTAATGCAATTTCTTGATTCTAGCCCAGGTAGGGTTGAGAAAGATGGAGAACTGAATTGCCTCTTTAAGTCATTTAGATGCCTGACTGTCTTGATTACAATGTCCAATAAACCCTCAGGAGTAAAGTTTTTCTTTGGTGACTATTCTACTGCCTTCTGCAGATGACGCTTATTTCTTTTTCTGATGACAAGGCAACAAGACTGTGTACTACTCAATACTCACATTTTTTTCCCTATCATATGCCTTGCACTCAAACTGAAACAGAGCAAAAGACCAATACTAATGTACTGACCTATATGAAGAATTTCCATAGGAGTTCTGCAAGGTTAGCAAGATGAAGCCTTCCCAACAAAGTCCAAGTCATTCACGTGTGTCAATTTAACAACTCCCACCGAACAACTTACAACAATGTTACCACATCTCTGTTTTCTACAGTTTTCAAACAACCTCTCCCAGAGATAAAGATCAACAATTTTCAGGTGCTGAATTTCTTTGAAATATGTTAAATACTTATCACTAGATAAAACAAGTGTTTTATGACAACACTGCCACTAAGAAACATTTATTAGAACACACAAAGCCATGTGTTATATAATGTGATATGAAATTTGAAAAAGTAGCACAATCCACCAGAGGAAAAAAAATTCAATCCTTTGTACTATTCTCAGCTAGTACTTGTGTTAATATTATCTTCAAAGGTTATTCATGAATGCTCAAGGAAACCTGTACTGGCCACAGAAGTCTGCAGAATTTTTGTTGCTGTTTTTGTGTTGGTTTTGGTGTGGTTTTCTTTCTTAAAGATAAAAGGTAAGATACCTCTCTTACTGCTTAATACAGGTGTTGTCACAGGAATTGAGAAAAATACACTAAGCTTATTTTGGAATAACACAAATATTTTTGAACAAATTGTGCATAATGAACATGTAAGAATATAGGTCATTAAAGACTACACTTGTTACCTCACCATTGTGACAGAGGTTCTATAAAAGGGATACTTTGTGTCCATAAAATTAATACTTTCCTCATTAAAACTAAGACATATTATCTTCTTCAGAAATAGCTTAATTTTGAACAAAAGCAAATAAATCTATAGTATTTATATGGCACAAAACAAGCAAAGATCAGACTTTCAGTGAAATTTAAGCTTACATTTTGCAGTTTTCTTTAACAACTAGACTAGTAAAGTTCTTCAGTTGTAATACATGGACTAACAGACATTCACTTCCACTGTCATGCCTGGAAAATAAATTTCCTGGGTTAGTCACCAACCATCAATATTTTTGCTTATGACACAGAGATGACTAAAAAGATTAAAGACTATAAAAGCACATTTTGTTGTTAAACAAATGTGTTACATAAATCAGTTTCAATTAAGAGCAATTACAGATAACACACTCTGATACCGTAACATTTTTAATAACATGAGCTGCAGTAACAGTTAACAGAACTAAGAGAAGTAAACATCATTCAATTTGAAAATAATGATTTGCCTTATTATGCCTCTTGATAGCAAACAGGTGTTATAAAATACATTCCTTCGCTTAAACATGGGCAAATAATGTGTGTGTGCTTGTGTTACACATATCAGTTACATTAGACAAATAAGTCTGCATTATTCTCATGGGTTTACTGAAAATAAATTTTAGAATTCTACTCTTTCACATCAGCGTGAATTTTGAAATGGCACTAACAAACCTGGCTGAGATGTACAAAACTCCCAAGCTTAGGAATTAATTTTCCAAGGGGTAAAAAGATAATTCTGGAGGGCTATTTAAGATATGACATCCTGCCTGGCACAGCAATAATCTGCCCTTTCCCACCCTACTCCCACTACCAACAATAGCATGCCATAAGCACAGGATTTCAAAGCTGTGTTTGGGAACTGTATTTATATTTGTGTCTCTTCACCTGTGACTTTCCCAAAGGAATTCTTCCTTATCTGTCATAAAAAGATCTCACTCACAGAGATATATCCCTGTACCCACATTCACAGAGTAATGGCTCAGACAATGAAAATAAATGCTACTAAAAGAAGTAATGAAGGCCCTTTTATCAGTCAGCATTGAAAGGATGAACTGAATGAACTGTGGTTAAGGCATATCCCCAACACAAAGTGTCATGTGACTACCCCGTACACACACTAAACTTTGGCTGTCAGTTCAGAAACTTCTTCATAATACCCACCACAATTCAGTTTATTAAAAAGTTAAAAAACAAACCCAAGAAAAGTAGTGAGCAATTCCTGAAGAGGTGACAGGGATAAATGAGTAACTACTCACAGAAATCCAACATGTATTTGTGGTTCTTCATTACTGGCAGCATCACCATAAACAGGCTCTTCCAGATCTTCATTCCTGTAGGAACAGAAAGTACCGTAAACTACCTAAACTGTTAAAACATGATGAAACTATCATTTATTTTGTGATTTGTGGATATAAGCAGTTGTTTGGTAATATACTCAAGGGTCTGGTAACACAGAAGAAATTGAGGTATCTATTTAAAAACATACAGTAGTAGTAATTTACAATCATAAAAATTGAAGTCTTAGAATTACTCTTTCAAAATAGTTACATTATTTTAATATCTATTCTGTCTTCCATTTCTCTTTAGCATACTTCAAACCTAATCTTCTTTCCTGTTTCTGTTAACTGTGTTAAAACGATTGTATTAAGTAACATGCCTTCATGCACCCTTCAATCACTTGGTCAACCTACACATTTTTAGATTTTTAGCCATTCTTAAGTTTCTTCCTTGCAGTTATGCTTTTATCACATTCTACTCAGAATTGCAAGTTACATTCTGTATAATTCTGTTATAGATGGTTGAAATAAAATTTCTGATATACAACTAATAAGCTGAGAAAACTATCTTTCAAGGGAGAATGATATGGTGTTTAAATGTCAGAGACAATAAAGTGAAAGGGGCCTGGTAGTTCTGAAGATGACAGTGGGGCTGCATGTAAAAAGCTTCTTGCCTTTTAAACATGCAATCTAGTATTTTTATGTTACAAATAACTAGGAATGTTGAAAGCCTATCAGAAATTCACAACTAATTCTTTTGGACCATGTGGTAGAACAGGAATATTTCCAGCTTACTATGCATTTATACACCTGACCTTTTGCTTAAAGCTTCAAACACGCCACTGTCACTAGCCAGTGAATGATCTGAGAGACATGCTGAAACTCGCCTGGCTCTCCTCTCCGATCTTCGACCGCTGTCTCCTCGCAGAGTTACAGCTGTCATGCAGAGAAAAAAGTAAAAACATCAGCTCAAGGCAGTTTCTTAAAAACCAAACAAGAAACATGTACTGTATCAAAACTAGCAGCAAAACAGCACAAATACAGTTCACTGATGTCTCACCTAATTTAAATTAAAAATCTAGAATACAGTTGACTAGAGATTTTCCATGGGAGAATTAAGGCAGGAGGGTTGTGGCTAACTGCCCTCTGAGAAGACTAAGTATAAATGAATTGCATTGTTAGTAAATGTTTTTCTCATAGAATAATCCCTTCCTAAAGGAAGACTTACATTAATTCAACATATGTACACGATACCCTAAACTTTCAGATTTACCTACTGAATATACAATAGGTTGAAAACAAACAGAAACTAATTATTTTTAAAAGTTATCTGATAAAACAATGTGCAGTTTTGTTCTCATTTGTTTCCTAACACAAAATCTCAAAGCAGACTGTTTATACCATCACATAATAGCAGCTTTTATTTACAGTCTAAGAGTCATTATCAAAAAGAACCAGTGCTTTCCAACCCTCTCAGACCACTGCTTTTTCAAATTCTTGGTGAATTACTTTGAAAATTGACTGAGGGAAGGAGGAAGCAATATTCAAACCTCTCTGCCATCATTCTCTGAATGACCAGCAACACCATAAATAGCAACTCAGCAATCATTTTCACACTGTAAATGTACCAACAAAAATTATGTTATACATCAGGTTTCGCGCAGGCAATTAGGTGTAGCAGCTACCAATCCTTTAAAGTACATGCACAAGCAGTCATGTTCTAGAACTGGATAGGAGAGGTTTCAACATTTCAATGATAGCTCCTAACTTGAGGTTGTTTCTTCTGAGTCCTATAGAGAACCATTAAACAGACTCATGAAGTGCCACTTCTTCACTGTGCAGTGAAGAACTTGTACCTTCTTTTGCTTAAGGCCCACAAAGCAGGAAAGTAATGGCAAAGATAGGCCACTTCAGAACTGGGGAAAGCATTTTATTTGCTTCTGCTCATGCTTAGAAACTTAAGACAGCATGGAAGCACACACAGTTTCAGCAGTGATAGTAGCACAGTGGGAGACAAGCACCAGTTGACATTCACAGCTTACTGCTCCCCAACTAAGGATGAAGCAAGTCTTACTGAAAGTAGCAACTTGCTGAGTACCTGTTACACATTATCTTAAGGCATCAAAATTTAGTTGTGATACCTACCAGTAAGTTTCCTTTAGCTGAACACCAACCCCACTGCCTGAGCTGTGCCTGCAGAACCCAGATGAGATACAGTAAGCCACCCCCATGCATGGTACCCATCTCACCTTGTACCCAAGCACCACCAGGACAGGACACCAGGACTCGGAAGCTTGACAAAAGGCTTACAGATTAACAACCATGCTGCTGCTATCAAAAGAAGGCTCTGGCTAAGGTCAGCTTTAAGCCACTGTGGGACTGGCAGAAAGGGTGCACCAAGCCAAAGAGTTCTGTGCCAGCCCAAGGTACGTTTCTGTTATCAGGCCACTAACAGCACAAAATCCTCAAAGGTGTTACAAAAATCACAGTCTTCTTTGGAGCTAAAAGTCCTGTGTATCAGCAGAGGCAGTTCTCTGTCTTGTGGATTCATATGCAGGCCTATGGATCCCTCCTCCAAACTGAATGAAGGATTTCACCATCATCAGCTGTGTAGGAAATTTATCTGCTGCACAGGATCAGCACACTCAGCACTTTTCTTTGTGCCTGGGGAAAAAAGCACCGTTCCTCCCCACCTCCAGGTACAGCATCCCACTCTTACTGTACATCACACACCATGCAGTGCTACTCATGGCATCCTCACCACAAATGAGAGTGAAGTCCAAGCGAGCACATGAAAAGCAGAGAAACTGTATTTGAATTACACTTTCCTCTGTATCACTTGTACAAAAGTGGTGAGTTTGGTTTTAGTTATTTGTCTGGTTTTTTGGTTTTCGGTTTGGTTTTGGGTCTTTTGTTTTGTTTTGTTTTGGTTTTTTATGTTGTTGATTTGTTTGGGATTTTTTCTTCTTTTTTTCTTAAAAATCCTTTTGATTTGTTCAGTCCATTTCAGTTCTATCACTGCTATTTACAAAGAATCAAAACTAGCACTCTACTGTAGAGACACCTATATAAAAACATGTCAAAGTTTCCCAATAGTTTTACATCACTGGAAAGATGCTGAACTTCACAGAAGTGTCTAATTTTTTTATGGAAGTGCTTCCATAATTTCTATACTAATATCAACAAGTTACACTAGGATGGCTTCTTTTCATAAATAAGTCCTTGGCTCATCCCCCATGTGAACACTTTGTGTAGACGTGGCAGATGAAAGACCCTGTGGGTTCTCTCCTTTGGAAGTTCTTGCTCCCAATTTGTCTGGAAGGAAAAGTTGGTCTAAGCACCAACACAAAATGAAAAACTGACATTGCAAAAATGTTGTAACTTGCCAATGATTTGCTCACTGCCTGCACACCATGGAAGCTTTTGATAACCTCTGGATAATCCCAGAAAATTTGGGAGAGATGCAAACACCAAAATATGCCCTTGACTAGGAGACAAAAAAATCAGCAGGAAAAAATTGGTGAAGATGAAAGACACATCAGATTTTGGTTCAAACAGAAAGAAGTTTAGCACAGGTTACAGAGTTTGCAATGCTGGAAGCTAAATAATTGTTTAAAAATCAAGTTTCTAAGACAGATCATTACCTTTCATTTTCTTATTTAAATAACAAAATCAGTGAACAATATGTATGATTTTCCAGAACTACTGGGTGCCAAACCTTGATAAACATAAGACAGCCCTGAATAAAAGAATTCTCGATGTCATTAGTTGAAAAAGTGAACTTCAAAGGAAATTTTGGTTTGTAAACTTTCATTAGCTAAAAAAATATTTAAGTAAATCTAAAACACGTTTCACAAGCATAGGAGACTACAAATACCATATGTCAGGAAAAGACTCTCATGAAAACTAATCAGGGACACTTATAGACCTTACCTACTATGATGCTGCCAGGCATTACTACAATACAATAAAGCTGAAGGTCACAGAACACTTTTCCCAGGAATTTAACTACAGCTGTGAATGTACTGTTTAGCTGACATTGCAAAAAAACAAGGTATGCCATAATGATTAAACAGATACAGCAACTTATCAAACAAAACCAAATGTAACAAAATCTCCTGTTTTTTCTCATGCAACTCAAAAAGAAAAAAGACCAAACAAACACCCAACCAAAACAAAACCACCAGCACTTCACACAGAAAAACACACCGGGAATTACAGGCAAAAACAGCACAATAAGAAATGTCAGGTTCACTTACAGTGAATTTTTCTGTTGTGCCGCATAAGAAACAAGACAAAATGAAAAGCATACAGTGATAAATCACCTTTTAGATCTATAATAATATTTTGCAAGCAAGAGATTATTTAGGCATTAAAAGAAACTTAGCACTTGAAAGATTATTTTAGTACAGAGAAGAGACAGTGAAGATATGAAAGCCCACTATTTTATTAACAT
The DNA here is from genome assembly GCF_047495875.1 of Pithys albifrons albifrons. Taxonomy (NCBI): domain Eukaryota; kingdom Metazoa; phylum Chordata; class Aves; order Passeriformes; family Thamnophilidae; genus Pithys; species Pithys albifrons. The sequence goes on from NC_092458.1 coordinate 12,512,599, forward strand.
GTTTCCTCCCACTCCCAACTTTATAAATATGATGGATTAAACTTTTCTGGCATATTCCCTCCACTCACACATGCTAACATAATTTCAAAATGTGCCTCTGTGACAGATGCAAAACAATAAACAGCAGATCAGCAACTGAACATCAAAACTGCACTTCCTGAAAAACCCCTTGAACTTGCTCAAGTGCTGTGTCAGTGCAAAGGACACGCAGTTTATCCATTGTTAATCCTCTCAGACCTGAAAATTTGCAAATTACCCTTGAAGGAACAGGTAAAAAAATTGTGGAAACCAAGACTTACTGGTTCTGCATTAAGCTACCAGACCACTGGGTGGCAGCAGCAGGGCACACTGCACAGGACATGAGAGAAACCCAAAACCCCACACCTGGGAGTTCCCAAACTGACAGATGAGCTTGATACTTCAGCAAATTCTTCCAAGACAAGTGTAAAAAAACAAAATAATTTCAAAACTTCCAGCTGCTACTTGCAAACAACTAAAGCACCAGCTACTGAGTGTGGAGTTCAAAGCAGTCAAAAATCAGAAAGGTTAAACAAATTTTTCTTAAGCAATCATTTTCAAATGCAAATACTAAAAATAAAAAAGTCTCAAAAAAAGGCAGCCTGACTACCTTTAAATCATACTTTCTTCCTCAAAAAACAACACAAAATAGTCTGTTGTACATAGAGAAAAATCCTAAACCCTGGAACAGGAGCTGGACACCACATCACTGACAGCAGGTAGTACTGAGGTTTTCAGAGAATCATGAAATGTGTAGAAATGTAACAGAGAAGGAAGAAATGGAAAATCAAAGCAGGAAGTTGACCCTCGTTCTGCAGTGCCCCCAAGGCCCTCACACCAGGCTTCACTTCTAGGAAACATGTACAAGCTATAAACGAACTACTTGGATATTTTCACTTACCACAACGGGGGAAGACACACTGTGGTCTGATCTGAGGTTTAAAGAAAGCCTCGGGAACTCTCTTCATGGCACTAATTTAGGCACAAGCTTACGTGCTGGTCTCTGGAATTCTGTTTATTTTGGTCTGAAAGCTACAACATGGGCACTAGAAATGTTTACAGCTAGTAAAAGTAAATTCTGCAGCAGTATCTTCTGGCAATGCTAGCTGCACTAAGGAAAGTAGGTGAGTCTAGAGACTACTGTTTGAACAATACTGGCTTTTTAGCACAGTGGCAATGTTTGCTTTTCAAAAATAAAAACCTGTACGTTTTTTGTAGATACTGTCAACATTCCTTTGTATTATCACTCAACGAATAAGATATCGGTAGGATAATACGATACATTCTCTGGTTGTATTTCACAACATTCCTGATTTCCTGAGTACCAAATGCAACATTTTACACAACTGCTAACAGAATTATAGATACAGAAATGGGATGGGAATCACAATCTTTAATATTAAAAATAAACTCTTAAAGCCCTTCTCTACTGCTATGATTTTATTAGAAAAACAAGCAAGTCAACACACAAAAACATTATCATGAAGGAATACTCTTTCATATTAACAGAAGTTCTTCATTTGATTGATTGAAACAGGAAAATAATTTTGCCATGTGCCTTTATACTCAGGTTTTTAATTTAGTTTCACTTTTAAAAACATTTTCTGCTTCTCTTTTGATGTCTCTAATTTATGTTTCTCAATTTGAGTGCCTCAGAAGCTTCTGCCAATGCAACCTAAAGCAAGTCCATTGACTTCATCATCAGAAAGGAAAGAAAAACTCAGTAGTACGTGTGCTGTGGTAACTGCACACATCGTTCCTGCCATCACAGAGCACAAGTACTTGGACACAACCAGCCAAACAGATACTCAGCTTCTCACACCACCCCTACAAAAGATGCTGCTTTGCTGATGAAGCTCTCTCCTCGTGAGTGCACCAGGGACTCCTCACAGCCATGCCACTGTGGGCACTGCTCCCATCACACAACTGGACAAGGGAACCTGGTCTGGAGCGTGTACAAATTCAGCAGAGTCAGCCAGCCTGCAAGCACCATCAGCAGAATCACCTCATGTTTTGTGCTTGGGTTTTTTGGGGGGAGTGGTTGTTGGTTCTTCCCTATCTCCCCTGGGTTTGTGTTGTTTTATGTTATCAAAGTAACAACATGGGCACAGCTGGGGGTCTCAGAGGTAACTAACCCATGTTTTTACTTACTAATACCTTACTAATTCTTCCTAATTCCTTGATATGCTACATTCCAAAGACAGCGTATATTCCAATGCCTTTTCTCCACCTAACTCACCACTGTTTTAACATCTATTCATGTGCATTTCTCTACTCTTTCATCTTTTCGCTCAAAATCTAAAGTTTGGGCTTGGGAGTTTTTTTTCTGGTTTTTGATCAGGCTTTTTTAACAGTTAACATCTACCATGTAATTTTTAACTGGTGGTAGTAAAATAAGCCAAACTGAGGGACAATCCCTACTGTGCTGGTATGTTTTCTGTCTGTGTGACAGTTTTTATGACAATGTGACAAAACAGTAATGTCCATTAACTCACCCCCACCAGTCTGGACAGCAGTCAGGTGTGGTCCCATTTCTCGCAGCCCTTCATTGTCTAGAGGGTAAGTGGATGTCTGAGACGAGCTCGTTCCTTGTGCATCATCATCACCCAGTGCTGTGGTCTGAGCCCTGAGCATTTCCAGGGCTCCTATGCCTGCCATCTCCTCGAAGCCTTCTGACATCTGAGCCAACGGAGAATCTCGAGACGCAGAGAGAAATGGGGTGTCCAGAGGTGAGCTCGGAGGGGACAATGATGACAAGGAGGACCGCGATGACAGGGATGCCAGGGACTGCGGGGTGTCCAGAGACCTCCGCTGCTTATTGAAATTCGAGTGTCCAATGGGATCAGCATATGGCACATCCTTTGTGAGAGACTCGAAGGGAATTATGTCAAAGCGCAAATGTTGCCCATAGTCTGTAATGCTGTCTGATTTGTCGTACTGTGGAAGGCCATAGATGTCCGTAAAGCTGACGGAGCTGAGGGAGCCTCTGCTGGAGGCCAAGGATCCTCGACTGGAGGCCAGGGATCCCCTGCTGCTGCCAGAGGACATTGTGAGGGTGCTAGCTGACAGACTACAGTAGGCAAAGAAAGAGAAAACAAAAATATAATCAGAAACAGCAATGCAGACATAAAAATGTCAATCCAGATTACACAAGCAATTTTTCATGTGTTCAGTATAGTGACACAGAGATGATTTGGCATTTTAAAGTTTAGACTCATGTCTCTTGCCTGGGTCTCAAACACAAGCATGACTGAAACGGCACATGTGACAACCAAATCTGGGCCAAGTGCCTGAAGACAAACCGTCCCCAACAGAACAAGCCTACTCTTTCCTCCAACATGTAAGCAGCTGTAACTGGCAGAAAAGAGGCCAGAGCAGGCTGTGGATCAGCAGACTCTATGGAAAGCCAGGAAGGATGGATTACCATGATCCAGCTTGAATTTACATTAATGATTGGTCATAAACAATCCAGGGAGAAGTGCAAAAGGATTTGCGAAGTCAAACTTCCGTGCAAGCTTCACTCTTACAGGTTTTTCCAGTGCAAAATAAAAAAGAGTTCAGGATGGATCCTATTCCAGTTCCTCTTACCACTCAGTTCAGGAAGAGAAGAATGTATGTGACAGAGAGAGATGAAGTGAGACGCAGCAGGAACTGAGCTTTTGATGTTGGTGTGGTGTTGAGCTGAGGAAACCCCAAAAGCTCTGCATCTCAAAAGGCAGCTGCAAGTGTGAATATGCAAAACATTCTGGGCTATCGTGGGTCTTAGCACATTCTCATATTTAAATGACAAAATTTTGTCATCTCACCAGGGATCAAAAACCCTTTGGAGAAGGTATCAGAATACTAAAACCTCACAGAACTTAAAAGAATACTATCTTCCTATTAGTAAAACTGTAACATTATTACAACAGGTTTTAAGGACTTATTTTCTGAAAAAGAAAACTCCCAGATACACTTAGTAATGTAGCCCAAATAGCCATCACTAATACTAATTGGGATCATTGCATCCCATAGACCAAACTGTATAAATGAGCTAAAAGTTAATTTACTTGGCATATATACACAGAAGTATAAAAAGTTAAACTCCATACATTACTAATATTCTTCTCTGCTGCAGTTAAACTTCAAAACCTGCTAGTTTTACATAACTTACCTTTTTAACTGGGAGTGTAAATATGAAGTTAAACGTGTAGCTTCTTCAAGTTGCATGAGCAAACAATTTCTCTTTTCCTGTAACAGTATCCTATAATTAAACAGATACATATTACTATTTTCTTCATTAAAGTAATGTTCAAGAAGTGCTAGCAACTTTCCACATATGGAGAAACATCACTGCACTGCAGTTTGTAATGTAAAAAAACGTTTCATTGTTTAATGAAAAGTTTTGATTTATGTTGCTCATATGCAGCAATGGCAATTCCAGCAAGAACATAAGAATGAAGACCCCAGCAGAATTCCCAGACAAGAAAAGTAATTGAGGCACAACGTAAGAGTCATTAAATTGAAAATACATTACAGCAATTAGCAAAGTCATAAAAAGTTGTAGGTAAAAATATCAGACTCTACAAGATTGTATTTTTTCCTTGCATCAACCTGATTCTGCAGTAAAATACTATGACTTTCCACCTTGTCAGGAAAAAATATTCCAAACAGCCCTATTATCCCAGCTAATTAGTGTAAAATTTCAATAACAAAATGAAAATTTTTGGAGGACTTTTGTTAAGAGTAACCATCAGAGTCAAACTTAAGCTCTTATTCTAGATGGTTTAGGTGCATTTATATTTCATCATATTTAAGCAGGTGATACAGCATTTTGAATACTACATTACACCAAAAATCTCATGTTGTAACTTATTTTTTACCCATTGTAATAACAAGCAGCTGAATCACTCAGTAGTACTGCCGTAACAACTAATGTTGTTAGCCAATCTTAAAAAAACACTACAACAAACAACAACAAACCCCTCACCTGCATCATACTGATTTTTAAGTTCATTTTCATCTGTGCATAACCCAGTGTCATAAACACCCAATAACAATACAGAACTGGCAATTATTTAAAAAAGAAAACCTGTTGTATTTCACTATTAGAAGAAAGTGGTAATAGAAAATCAGAACTAGGAAGATTTTTGGTTATTCCTGAGTCTATAATAAAACAAAAAGAATTAGGGCTACTAATAGTTAAGCTTTCCTCCAATTTGTTACACAAAAATAGAGTGTCCATCAATATTATTCTAACTTCTACTCAACTTTTTGCTAGCATTTGAAATATCAAGTACCACATTGGAACGCTGGTTTCCACAGCATGAACTACATGGAAAAATAGCTTGGCCTTCTTGCCAACACAGTATGCACTACCTAACATTAGAGCCCAAAATCAACAAATAAAACTTACTGCACTGCAGTGTAACGTGAACTCCCTTTTCTGTCAGTCTAAGCTGGAAAGCCAATGTAACGATATTGCAAAAATTGCAAAATATATTACATTGACCTGTAGGCTGGCTGTGACTTTTCTGTTTATTGCCTGAATTTACTGTCTGAAGTGAGCCTGTTCAAAGGAACTGAAGTTGTCAAAATCTGTATATGGAAAGCATTTTCAAATATTTTTAAAGTGTCTTAATTGTGTAAATATTAACCTTTACACAGATCACATTAAAGCTGGTTCATGTATGTTTTCCTCAACTGTCAAACATTAGGTTTTACCACTGCTTAAGAGAGGTAAGAACAAGTTGCTTCTCACTTTCACTGGAAGCAGTGAAAAAAGAGGTTAAAAAGTTTTGTCCATTTCTTTGGCTACACAAAAAACTGGGCAACTTCGAAATAAGCACAGTGTTTCCATTAGTATGTTTTTGGGTTATTTTACATATAACTTGATATTTAAGTTTTCAAGAATGACTCTGTTTACTATGTTCTCTGAATGTCCAAGTTGGGTTGTGCTCCCACTGCTAAGATTGCAAATGAAAATACTGTATATAAAAGGCAGCAAAACCTAATCATTTAACTTTCCTGTTACAAGGCAGAAACTAAATAAAGCAAAGGATCTTTGTTCTGTTGCTTTTGGAGATCAGTATTACTTGACTGCAAATAGGAGAAAAAATATTTCACTATCCAGGAACAGTTATTCAGGTCTCTATTATCAGACAATGTCACTCAGACTTTTTCCAAGCATCTCTGTTCTGATCTCTTCTTCTTATTCAGATTTTGTAGACACATGAAAGGAAAACTAAGTAGTTGACATCACTGCAAGACAGACAGTATTAAACAGTGGCAGTCAGGAGCAGTCTCTTCTGAAACCAAATTACTCTAATAATAACTTATGTTTACTTTAACATAATGAAATCTCCTACTCTTCCTTTTGAAACTACCTATATGGATCTTACAATAGATAAGAAAATGATGTAAGTTCCCAAACCTTTCAGTGGCCCCATGAGCAGACGTTGCTCGAGCCCGTTGAATTTCATCCTCCAAACGTCTTTTCTCATCCTCCAAACGTGCAATGTCTTCTGGGGATCGCCTCTGCTGACTGATGAGCTGCAACTCCTGAAGAAGAGCTTCCTTCTCTTTGATCAGCTGAAGACGGTCCCTGTCCGCTTCAGCCATTCCTGGCCAAGATTCATTATCTAGCAAGGCCAGCTGCTGTTGTATATTTGAAACTCTTTAAAAGAGGATAAATATATTTCAAAATGAAGAAGAGACAAAGACAAGTAAAAGGAAAATTTTAAAAGGTGGAGCCTGTTGGCTCCTGTGCCTTTTTTCTTCTAAATTTCAAAATAAGAAAATTTTGAGGAGTTTGGAAGGATTACTTTTTTCTAATTTTTGGGGTGGGTTTGGTTTTTGATTGGTTGGTCGGTTGGTTTGGCTTTTTTGTTGTTGTTGTTTTGTGCATTTTTAAAACACTAAACAACTGCAAGTCTTCCTAAGTCTGTAGCTGTATAAGAACTACAGTGCATTTATCTATCACATGGACATTATTTGACTTCAGAGCGTTCTCATTTTGTAATAAATCAATTAATATTTTACAGTTCAAGTTTGCTGCCTGTACAGCTGATGAAATTGAACCTCCTTTCATTCCTCATTCTTCTATGGTCAGACCTGAAACTGGGATTTCAAAAGTGCATTAAGAAGTTGAAGGGGCTGAAGGTGAGATGCTTAACTAGTGACAACTCGTCCAGACATTTATGTCCCACCTAGTAGAGGAATGGTTCAACAGGCTGAAAACACTAAGCTGTTCTAACTGGTAACAAAATTCTAAGAATAATAAGCTGTTAGTAAAACAGAAATATACATCTGGAAAAAAGATTTATTGGTTACAAAATACAGGTGTCTTTATATGAATCCATCATAGAATCAAGCAATTAAATAAGCTAAAATTATTCTTTTCTGTAGTGTTCCTTATAGTCAAAAGTAATTTCCTGTATCTCAAGATGCTGAACCATTACATGAAACAACAGTTGTAAGAATACCTCCACAGTTGACACTTTAAGAAAGTGTTCTTTTTAAAAAAATTTTGAACTCCTATCAATATTACAAAGAAGGCTAAAGCTAGACATCTCACAAATGTTTTTTTTGGTAGAACTGAAAGGAATATAAGCATAAGAGGAAGAAACTACTGATGGGTATTTATGTTGGTCTCACAATGACAATTTAGACACTTCCAAATGTCACAGTTGAAATTAAAAGCAAATAAGAGAAAATCTAGCCTTCCAATTTTTGAACATTTGAAACTTGACAACTGCGCAACACTTATGCAGTTCATACCTCAGTTTCACCTTCACTTTGACATGGTATCATTCAAACAAAGTTCAGTGCACCATGGAAGATTACTACCCTTTAACTAACTCAATAAATAAAGTCACATCTAATCCAGGCATAAAAATGGAATATGATTCATTCTTTTTGGTTAAGTAATCTTTTTTCAAAACTATCTAGTAAGAAAGAAAATTAATAACAAACAAAGCATGGTAAAGGCACACAACACGCAAACAGCAGATCCACAGTGTGCCAACACACGATTAACAATAAAAGGAAAGGCATAGACATGACAAAGGCAAGGTTTCCCCCATCTGAAAACAAAACCTTGTGCAATGTTTATTTCATACTGACATCTGGAAAGCATCTGGCCATCTTACTATCAGGGAAAGAGAAATAAAGTATTGATATAAGTAATTGTGCAATTATTGCATTCATACAGGAATAGGAATTTCACTGTGGTTCTCCCCCTTAGAGTTCCTTCACAGCAAGTAAAGAAATTGTGTATTACGCTACACTTAGTCTAAAGCAGAATACTTCATCAGGCCCTTCAATACCATTTCCTTCTCCTTGCATTAATAACCAACTTGCTGCCAATAGCTACTGAAAGCACCATTGTGAATCAATACATACAGCCTACATATTTCATGCTTCAGCTATTGTGCATGAATTCCAGATGCAGCTTCCTGAAGAACACCTCGCCCCATTGACCAAATGTCAGGGCCAGGAAAAACAAGCAGAGTCAGGACACCTCCTCTTCCCTATCCAGGCTGCTATGCTGTTAAAGATTCAGGAAACACTCCTGAAGGCATATACAGCTTGATTTTCAAGTGCTCGGTGCCAAATGAAATAAATGGAGACTCAAAGGCCTTTCAAAAGAATCACAGAATTCAGGTACAATTGAGTTATCATAGCTTGGCAAGCAAGTGTGAATCAGGTGAGCCCTGACTCTTTGAGTGACCATGTTCATAAGCTTTTACACAGCTTGTGGACAAAAGAAGATGAGATTTGTCTGGTGAAGTATCTGGGCTGTTTTACAAGGCAGGTGGAAGAGCTGACCCTCTCCACTTTAACAGTCACAATTGCTTAGTTAGCTATTTTTACACTGCAGGGTGATCTGGCTAAGTAAGAAGCTGACCACAGGAGCAAATGAACACGAATGGAGGCAACAAGGAAGAGAGAAGTACCATCAAGCAAGAGAGGAAGGTGGGATCCCCACTTTCAGTGCTACTAAACCAGTGAAGTCACTCGACTGCAAAGTAAAACACCATCCTCACTGAACACAAGAGGTTTTAATTTATACTATTGAGCTTGCTGAGAGCATGTAACTCCCTTTGTGTACGACATTCCAGCTACAAGTTTGTTTTTCCCTCTCAATTTCTGTTATGGTGAAGCTTTGAAAGTAGGAACTTGTCACACAGTAACTTAATTATACTGCTGCTAAAGGGGGGAAAGTACTGCTGTGGACAAGGTTTGTATCACTGAAGAGTTCCAAGATCTGATTAGGTATTTACTTTGATTCCCTCAACACTCTTAGCATTTTAGCCGGCTCCTCTTGTTTCTAGAGTTTTCCCTTTAAACAAAGAAAAAGCAGTCACAAAACACTACATAATGCTGGAATCTGTTGCAGCACCATTAAGCCAGTTTTCTGTAACCTGCATTTCTTGCAAATGAAATGAAGTTTTGAGGCAATTCTGTTGCCTGCTTTCCACTGAGGACTCCCACTGTATGCCAAGTTGTTCAAAAGGCTACTAGTGACAAACTTTCTAAAATTTGTCTCCTTGGCTAGAAAACATCCTTAAGGCTTTTATGGTCTCACTCACTCAAAACTAAGAAAAATATCCCAGGAGGCATTTTCAGTTGTGCTAAATCTTCATAAAAATCCTCTTAAGCATGTTCTATAATTGCAATCTGTATTCTCAAACACAATAAATGCATAAATAAGCCAATTCACTATGCTTGTCTGTGCTAGATTTTATGCCCATACTCCGTCAGCCATTCTCACTGCTGATATGTTACAAAACAGTGGTGGGTTTCTGTTTTCAAACTTAGTGCATATATTAACCCACATTAAACAACCACTTAAATAAATCAGTGACTTGACATAGATTGCAATTTAAAGTGGAAAAAATATTTAGGAACCATTATGAAGCCTCTGTTTTTCAAACACATTTTCTTTCCTACTGAGTATTGTTAAGATACTACTTTTTTGAAGTATAGTCATTGTAAAAGAATGCTTTTATCTGGCCTAATGCCAGATACTGAAGTCCCTACTGATACAGTACTTTAACATATTCCTGGGGAAAAAACAGTTAATTTTGAGCCATCAACATTCCAGGCATTTTGCCCATTCTCATCCTTGCATAACAAGTGCTGAGGAGCTAACATTCCACACTGGAGTAGGTGGTATCAAATGACTGGTTTCCTAGGTAGGCAGACCAGCTTGCTGTTTATTTCAGTATTTAAAAATTTTGAATGGTAACGAACATAACAGTTTCTAGTTAAGTGGAAAAGCAGGAAGGGCACAGATTCAACCTGGTTTAACAAAGGTTTAACCTAATATTAGCAAACACTGCTTTGAAATAACACACTTGCCCTGAGAAGGCCATACAAAGATACCTAGAATGACGTCTCGCCCAAGGTAATGCAGACACAGCATGAGGGTGGAGATCAGTACAGTCACTAGTTTACTACACAAACTACACCATGGGGGCAAAAAAGCATTTATTTCCAAAATCTAATTCGATAGAATTTAATTAAATGGCACGTCTGAATCATTATGGATCTACATAGCTCCCCCCAGAGAAAACAGGGTAACCCTTCTGTCACTGAAAACAGCTGGGGAACCTTAAAGATTTCATTAGTGTCTAGAACCTCATTTTCAAGACTGCCATCTGAACCCAGCACTGACTAAATTATACTGCTGAGCTCAAGAGCTTGAGGATATTTATTAAATATAGCATGAGAAGTGAGCAAAAATCACTTTCTGTGAGATGACTGATTTACAGTTACAACTAACCCCATATTAGACTATTACTCAGATTATGAATAGGACAGGTGTCATGGGAAGGGAAACACTCTAAATTAATTTAAAGATACTAATTCATGGTCACAAAATGAACAAATTATGGGTATCTCACAACTGTCAGTTCCTAACCTACAAGCTCTGGTCTTTCTAGCCTAAACAAGTTCTTCAAACTTACTTCGTTTGAATTTTCTAGAGAGAAGAAAAAAACCCCAACAAACAATATATCCATACATTTAAATGCCTAGACTTTGGGTCACGTACCAGGCCATCCTATAGGTAAGGTTTTTGTTACCTGTGGTAGACTGGTGAGGATAAAATAAAGCAAAAGTTCCACAGCTATGATTTGAGGAAGAACAGTGGCTAAGATAGCATAAATCAGCCCTGCTTATTCTTTTCCTTAGGCTTACAATTGGATCCAGATCTCTGACATTGCAGGTAACTTCACCCACGTGCAATACCCAGAGGAGGTGGCCGTGGGATCGAAGACACAGAACAGAAGGGTCTAAGAACTTGGTAATTTCTGGTATTTACTGACCCACTTGAGTATGGATTATGATTTATATCCGAAGAGGGGAAGGCTAAAGAAAGGGGAAGAAAGAAATTAAAAGAACAAGAAGCTGGGGAACGCAGCCAAATGCTCACAGAATTTCTCCACTGTGTCTGTTTTGGCTGTTCCTGCAAGTATGTGCCACTGTGGCTTTGGCGGACAACACGAGTACGCTCTGTAGAATATCCAGCCTTCTTGGCAGCCTGATTCATTCAATAACAACAAGGTCTTAAATTGGCTCAAGAAACTCATGAAACCTTTAGAGCCCACTGGCATTTTGCAAGTAAAATTCGGTATTCAACTTCAGGAAAATTGCAAAAGCCTTATAAAAACCAATGGACAGGAATTAGGTTTTTTCCCCAATGCAGAGGTGAAGTGGTATGATGAAAACTTTAATGACAGTTCAAAAGCATGTCTCAGCACCCCTTACAATCCAAAGAAAATGTTTTATGTTTAAAAACTGACACTGGGAGACTTAGGTTTGGCTGGGCCATGTATTTATGTGATATCAAACAAATTACTTCATCCTTAAATCAGATTTTCAGGTTAGTTTAGCAGAATAAAGCATAGGAATCCACTGAATTTCACTAGAGATTAGGTAACTAAACCTTGAAACCAGTCTGCACAAGACGAAGTTTAACAAGACGAAGTTTAACAGGAAAATATTTGACTGTGCTACTGTGTAAGTATTAGAATGTTGCTATCAATACCCAACCAAAATGTATTTTGTAGACACTATTTGTATTTTGTGCAATAGACTGTTAAAAACAACTCTGAAGGCACTAGGTGGAGGAACCTTCAAGAACTGAGATAAGCATTTAGCCAAGGCCACCTAGTTGGTTAACACCAGAGGCTCTGTCAATCGAGCTGGTCCTGCCCAAGCAGAATCCCTCCACGCGGTAAATGGAGACAAAGTTCCAGCGATTCACTTGAGAGGCATGTTAGGGAAATCTGTCTGGATCACTCCTCCCTCGGGCCAAGACAAACCCATTCGTGGGGTTGTTTTTGCCCAAGGGTCCGGAAACACCTGGTGGGTAATGAGGAAAGATGGTGAGATCCAGTGTGTGCCCCAAGGCAATCTAGCCTTGGGGAAGAACTAATTATGTGCTTTGAGTTGTGTTTGGCAGGAAACCAGACATGATGAGAAAAACCCAAACAAAGCCGGTACCTGGTATCCCATGATGTCCAACAATAAGGCAGCCCTAAGCTGTGAACTAGGCCTCAACTTGGAACTGTGACTCTAACCAAAAGGCAAAAGACTAAAGCTGAACTGATGATGGTGTTAATCCTTGATGACAACACATCTGCCTTAAAGAACCGCATATGGACTATATATATATATATGTATATGTGTGTGTGTGTGTGAAATATAAGCAAATGCAAGAATACAAGTATTCCACACGTGTCTTCCACGTAGCGGGGGGGGGGGGGGGGTGTAGTTTTGTTGTTGCTTCCCTTCCTTAGCTAAGGAGCTAGAGGAAGGTGGTTGAAGTCTGGTCCCTCTGGTCCCTAGTGTTTCTCCTGTCCTGGATGAGATTGTTTCATTCTTGTTCCCCTTCCTTGAGGTTTTTAATTGTGTTTGTTTTGATTCATTCCGTTTCTTTGGGTTAGGTTGGTGTCTTCCCTATTTTCCGGCTAATCAATCCCCTTTTCTCCCTTCCCCTCTCCCCTGGGGGGTGGGATCCTATGTATTGTGTATACAGTGTGGTTTGTAAATGTTAGTAAATATAATTTATTCTTTTTATTCAGTTCAGTTTCTTTAGAGTGCGTTTCTTTTCAGTTTTTTTTTTCCTTTCCTTTGCTGGGAAGGTCCTGGGAGGGGGAAGGGGGGCCAGTCCAGGGTTGGCAACAGCCAGGCCAAACCTGCGACATCAGTACAAGTACAAATTGCACTGACATGCTTCTGATTGTGCTAGTGCTTTTAAAAATCCAGCTGAAAATTAATTTTTTCAAAACAGACAACAAGTTTTCAACAAACTACACTAAACAGAAAGAAGCAACCCTCTTAGAGAGAATGTGGAAATATTAAGCATAGCTGAGGAAGAGGCTTTTATAAGGCTAAAATAAATCTCTTGACAGCCACTGTATGCTTCTATGAAATTAACTGAAAAATAACATCTTTGAATTCAAATTTACAGAAGACACAAACAAATCTTCTGCACCCAAACTAGATAAGCTGGTTGAAGATGTTTGGATGTATTAGTTCATTAACATCAACTACTATCAGACTGAATTATTAAAAAAATTAAAAAAATCACAGTTAAAACTTTTGGTGCCTCTTATTGGAGGGATCATTTTTCATCTACAGATTAATACACTTCAAGGATATGTGGCACAGCAGCAATGACATTTCATGATCATTTGCTCATATATTTAATGTAGTCATTATAATGAACTGCATAACTTACGAGTTATCAAAGAAAAACAATTTGCTTTTGATTTCTCTTTCTATGAAACAGTCTATTCAGAAAAATGCTCGAGGGGCACACTTTCCAGTGTGCTTTCATGAGAGGTGGTCTCACTAAAAGAGTAACTGAAAATAAAAACAGTATTTATCCAGGCAGCTTGGGGCTGTCAGTTCAAAAAGACTGTTCTCCCTCCTTCCTGCTTCTCTGGAGGGCCACACTGACAGATCTGAGAGAAGAAATTTCATGGAAATAAGCTACAGTTTATTCAGAAATAACGGAGGGGGCAGAAGAGTACAGAGCAGAAAAGTAACTGAGCCTCTCTTCAGCATGATTGGTGAGTTACAAAGTAGAATTTCCACACCTCCTCCCAGAGCCTGGACCACAAACAGGGGAGAAGATCTCTTCCCCAGCATGGTGGGGATGTCAGAACCCACAGCACACAACATCTGAAATACCCATAGCAAAAATTAAATTCCAAATCATCCAACTTCCTTCCAGTGGGAAACTGAAGGGGGAAAAGCTATGTGAATAACTTTATTTACTCAAAGGCCAAACCACTCAGTAGTTAGAGAGATTTTTGAAAGAGGAATTAAAATGAAACTACCTTTTATGAGGGAAGTGAAATATTTTGGGAGTGCAAGCCAACTTTTCTGCTATCACTGGATCTCATCTCCCAAATTCCTCAAGATAGTTCATTCAGAAATCCCAGCACTGCATTTCCTTGCATAGATTCCATATACAGAGAGCATATTTTTAAAAAGACTTCTTATTCCTTGTGGCAAATATTCTGCTTGTATCTGGCTAGATTCACAAGTGACTAAAATACAACTCTGCCCCTCATGTTACCTGCTTTCCTTTAAGGGAGAAGACATGCTTTTCTCCTACAGTGCATTTTGAAAATCTCCCATTAAAAGTTTGACTGTGGTACTTATTTGCTATATGTTTCCACACCCCACTTGACAAGCAAGTAGTCATAAATACAGCCTTACAGTTGTGTTTTAATTTTCTACTTTGCAGATTTTAATCCATCACAGCACATTCCGTCACCCACACTGCGCAGTAACAGTAGATATTTCACCAGCCAAGGGAGAATGAACACAAAGATATTTAGTAGAGACAAAAGCCCTACAGAAATGCCAGCAAGCTAAGGGGAAGGAATGCATGATAAATGAAGAATGCAACCACAGAGATAACTGGTAGGGGCAATGAGCTTTGTGCAGTTCCACTCAAAAGCTGAAAGCTGATTACTTCCGTACAACATACTGGGCAGAATAAGGCTACTATTTTAAAGCATCTAACATGCTTTTGCTAAATAACAGACCATTGTCAGAACTGCTATCCCAGCACAGCAAAACTACTCTTACTGCAATTACCATTCTCTAGTTGGAAGGTTAGTTACCCAGATTCTCTACACTAAATTAAGATCAAATCCCAGCTCACTTCTGATTTCAGAAATACCACACACAAACAAATGTTTGGCATTTCCAGCTGAGAAATGCTTTGCTACTAAAAAACATTAACCCCAAAAACCCCAACACCTCTCTGTCCCCTCCAAAAAACCACCACTCCCATCTTTTCCCTGCAATAACACACAAGAAAAACACACACAAACAGTATGTCAGAAAACTGAACTAAAAATATTTGAATACAATTTTCACAGCATCAGTGGCTCTGCTAAACAAAACAATATAAAACTAAATTCTATCATTCTTCTTTCAGCAACTGTCATGAGTACCTAAATTATCACTGAACTGGTAAGTGCTAAGTTATTAAGCCTATGACCAAACAGGACACTGATAAATTTTTGTTTTGTTCTTTTAATCTCCAGTTATTTAATGTTTATTAGGTAACAGTCCCTGGTATTCACACGCAATATTTACAATACAGCCTTTCATTCAAGCTACAAATCCTGAAGATTTAGCTACATTTATCTAACATGCTTGCACCAATTTAACTTTTAACTGCATCCAAATGTGGATAAATTTTCCAAGAACAACAAAATGGTAAACTGCCTATAAAGCTTCCAATTCCTGCCAAGACATGAGATGGCATTACAGATTCCCTCCACAGTAACATCACCATAATATTAAAAAAGAGGCAAAATCAATTTTTTTAACCCTTGTCCTGAGAGAAGTAAAAATATGGCAAAACAGACAATGTAGAAAAGAAAAAAATTCTAACAATAGAAATTTAAAACTAAGGTTTTCAAAGTTAACTACACAGAATCTTTTATGTTTCAATCAATACCAAAACAGAATGTTGTATCAGCACAAATTAAAATAGTAAGTGTATTACATACTGTGTTCACATCACCATCTATACACACACTATTGTCCTGAATACATGGCAAATAGTTTGAAAACAATGAGGTTCCACTAAACTGTACAAGTAGATGGTACTTTTAAAGCAATACTAAGTAAGAAAAGATTCTACAAACCCATGACAAAACACTGCAAGACTGACCTCCACAAGAGGAATACTTACAATAACTAAACTGAAGGACTTAGTGAATAATTAATCTATTTCAATTACTACTGTTTTCACTTTCATCAATTTTTTTCCGAATTTCAACATTTATTTTTATGTACCCTTTTGTTCAGCTCTGAACATCTTCGTTTATCTGGCACGAAGTTCTGCATTCCTTCTTCACACTGGGTTCATGACTTCAGTGCACTGAACTTAGAGCACAGGTATGCTAAGCCTTGGATATACTGACAGACAAGGCTGATAAGTGTAAATTTAAAGACTGTTTGTGTCGAGGTGTGAGAAGAAGGGTGAAAAAATGTAGAACAGTTTAACTGAACTACTACAACTTTGTGTTTACACAAGTGTGGAACAGGGCTGACATTCAGCTTTATCTCTGCAAACAAATAAAATAATCTTATGATAAAGTCTTGCGTTTACCTAAACTTTTATTATCTGTGAACTACTCAATGGTGACTAAATTCACCTTTCCAAAGATGTTTCAGCTAGGAAGCTGGTTCCAGTTCTACTTTGAAAACTTCAATCACAAGAGTAAATATAAAAGCCAATAAATTTATCTATAATTACCTTTTCTTGGCCTCTTCATATTGCCAGTTCAGTCTTACTTTGTCTACAAGTCTTGTTTTGTCATCAAACCCAAACTTGCAGAGTTGAAGAATGAGGATAGGGGGAAAAAAGAGAAGAACAAATACAAATTTAAAAACACTCTCACAATAAAGAATAAATTAGTCTCACTTACTGGACTCACAAGAAACCCGTCCATGCTTTAAGTGATAACATAATAAAAAATCAATGTTATGCTTTAGAAATACAAAACTAGTTTATTGCTAAAAGGTCAGAACAAAAACGAGCCCTTTCAATAAATTATTATCCTGGAGATCAAGGGTTAGCAAACTGAATCACTGATGAATGGTCAAAGCTTTTCAAATTCATCCAAGTCTAAAACACAAAGAGTGTTTTAATTTAAATATTTTACTACTTGATACAGCTATTTTATGGATAGCTTAATTAGAGGCAATTCAGGCTACATTCCCTGTACTGTGATGTGTTACCTAACACTTACAGCATTATTTTAAACATTAGTAGAAAAAAAATCACCTGATCCTTGAGGCAGTTGTAGAATGCGCATTTATGTTACAACTCCTACTGTATACAGTTCAGTTTCTACAGCAATTTCTATCTTAAGGCATTAGCAGTTCCCTCCTCAAAGGTTGGAGCATGGTCTAATAGTTAAAATCTAAGTCCCTGTGCAGGTGCATTGCTGCATCTCTGGAGTTCTTATCTGGCTGCTGTTCTTGCTCTTCTTCATCATAACA
This sequence comes from Pithys albifrons albifrons, assembly GCF_047495875.1. Lineage (NCBI taxonomy): Eukaryota > Metazoa > Chordata > Aves > Passeriformes > Thamnophilidae > Pithys > Pithys albifrons. The sequence continues at coordinate 12,530,149 of NC_092458.1, forward strand.
TGGGTAACAAATCCACCTCTTTTCTACTCATATATTACTACTAATAATTCAGGGAGAAAATTAACATAAATACGTAATTTTCTTTTCCTTACATAAAACCTAGAGCTGATAAAACACAATTTTCAGACCATACTTGTCTTGGATGGCATTCAGTGTGTTCTGTGAATGGGAAAGTGCCACTGTGTTCCTTTTAGTAATTCATTTCAGAATTCAGTAAGTCCATCCACTACCTGTCTGAAAAACAGCATCCCCTACCTAACACTCTGAAAGACAGTCTAGCATAAACTAAGTTTTCTTATATTCTCCAGAAGTATATCTTCTTAAAAACACAAGATTTCCTCCTTTGTAGGGACGCTCTGGAGACATCCAACTTGGCAACCAGTTATCAGTGAATAAAGACAATAGAGGAGAAATGGGATGACAAAAGCCAGTAACAAGATGATTTCTAACTAAATGTGGAATGAAGTCCAAACTGTACTACTAACAAATAGGTCATCTTCTTACTCTGCTGTCAATCATCCACAGAAGCAAATGTTTTATTACTGGAGAACAACTGAGCTGCCATAGTACTAGTGCAAGCCAAATCTTATTTTTTGGAATACACAATGACATTTATACAGTCCTACTTCCAAGGAATGCCAATATGTTCTTCTCAAATACCATATTTAAAGACATATTTGAGCACAAAGGTATGATAAGAACAAGACTTAACAAAAAAAATAAAAAAAATACATCTATTTCTACTACCAGAATACTTACACCTCATGCTGTTGCACAATTAGGTCTCTACTGCAACTTCAAGCTAAATATTTTCTTCCTGCCTGCCTCATTTCAAGCATCAGTTAAGTTAGAGCTGGGGACATGAAGACAGGAGGTCCACAGGCACCTCAGCAAGAGTTGTTAGTCTGAGATGAACATGTGGCTACCAAAGTGGTAACCCAAGACATGCTCTGCTGGACTGGCTCAGTCCCAGAGCTGATTTTACCTGTCACTGACCTGTAAACATGTCCCTACCTCCCTGTGCCACACTCACGTAAGCAGGACCACCAAGCCCACAGCTCGCACACTGTCGAAACAGTAAGTAAATGCACCTCCCTCACCACCAATACTGCTTTGGATATTTCATTCTGCTCCAGCCAACACTTGTTCAATTAAAACAGAAAATAACAATGTATCACTACAGTTTAAAACCAGCTAATTTTCTACAGCAAATGTTTCACATAGGAATGCATACCTCTCCAGTGATGTCAGTCTGAGAACAAGCATCACAGTGTTGTTGAGGTAAACAGGAGTCACTGAGCGAACTGGAATTGTGCGGCAGATCCTGCAGGGAATCTGTAATACAACAGCTATTCCTGAATCCATCTGTTAGCTTGGCCAGGCTCTACAGGAGAAGAGATTTAAATTATAATATTATATATATTTATTATAATTGATAATAATATTTTAAATAACACAAAATAAATTAGAAAAATTGTCTTCCAAGAAATATGAATGGTAGCTTGACTATGAAGAACTATTTACAGAAAGCAAAATTCATCACAGTATTACTAACATGCACAACCTTTGCTTTGAAATAAACCTCTCCTTTTAAACAATGCATGTGACAGTAAACAGATTTTAACTTATTTGTGTTAGATCTAGGAATGCTTTATCTTCTGTATGGCTTGCAGTTCTTTAAATCTAGCAGCTGTCAACTTCACGTTAGCTGATAGGGAAGACAAATGTGATTCACCTGCCCTTTTGCCATCTTCTGCACAGGTTACATTCCTTAGCCACTACTGTTATCACACCCAACTTGATGAATACCTTGTATTGATTGTACTTTTATGACAGCTGATTTCACCCTTGTGCTCTCTTACTTACGGTTCACATAGTTAAGAGATATGTTACATTTGGGTTAAGCAAGGGACACCACTGAAATGTGCAGACCGTGACACAAACTGACAGGGTAAAGCAGAGACCTTAAACAGTCTTTAAGGGCAAAGGGGAATAAGATAGAACCACATAAAATAATAAAAATAACTTGTGTGACCACACAAGCTTGGTTGACAGACTCTTAAAAACTCCTTAAAAAAAGAAGATAAAATTGTTAATATCACTTTTATTTTCTCATTGTGCCTTCTCTGTTACAAAAATGTAGTATTAGCAACAAAAATCATTGTGCAGGTTGTCATTTATGACAGAGACCCCAGGCATCACAAATCAAACACTAAAAAAAATTCTGTCCTCTCACCAGAAGATAAAAGATAATCTAACAATGTGAAAAAAAATTATCAGAAATTTGAAGAGCTGTAGCAATCATAACATAATCAAACAATCTGGTTCTAAAAATGCACATTAAAAAAAAATCTCTAAAACTGCTTACTCCAGTGTCTGATCTACAGAGTCAGACACAAATCAGAAGCACTGCATCAGGAAAAGGCTGGCCCATGGAAATCTCAGTGGGTCTGACCACTGGTCATTCACAACAAGCCCAAGTTATTGTTCATACCCAATTAGCAGGAGATTTTTCAGTCTTCAAAGTGCAGTTTGGAAAACATAACACAGCAGTGTTTCTTTTTCTTACAACAAATTCAACTAATGGAGTCCAGAAATGAACCTATATAATGATAACCGTTTGCTACTGACAGGAACATCAGGGCCACCCTGAAAATGAAGGCATCTGGTTTCAGAGCCTAGGAAGCATCTAGTAGGATGGAACAGCAGCAGGCCTGAAACTAGACAGAAAAAGTAGCTCTCTGGTGGCCTCCACTTCCATCATACACAGTCCATCCTTTTGCTCTCATATACCAGAGGCCCCCTCAGGCCAGCCACTACTAGAGATTTAAAAGAGGGGAAACACCAACCCTGGTATAGGATGAATGAAAAAGCAGACTCTTGGCTACAAGAGTGGAGGCTTGTCTTCCTCCCTGACATCCCCTCAAATCATACACACTTTGTCTCCTACTTATTAGGGAAAGGCAAGGAGAGACATAGGCACATGCCACATGTTGGAGAGCAGATGCTGCTCCCTCTTCAAACTCTTGCCTGCTGTTACTGCAGGGTCTGAGATTTCGTGCTCAGCATTGGCAGGGATGGAGGACAGTGCAAAGCAATGCCAGACATGCCAGCAGTGGTACAAGGCTACCACTACTTCCCTCCAAGGCCTCACTTGTCTTGGGTCTTCCAAAAAAGCCAACTCCTCTACCACCTCCTAGCTGAACAGAGATATCTTAGTTTGAAGGACAAATAAAATATTTTCTTCTCACTCCTGAGACAGAAAAATTCAAGTTACATTGTCAAGAAGTTCCTAGCTAGTGTCCCTTTATCCTCCAATAATTATTGTGAAAGGAACTGCTCCACAGCTGTGGAAAAAAGACGTGTCTTTTACTTAATGAAAACTGCAGACTCCTGTCTAATTCTCTTCTTCAGAACTCACTGGAAATCATCCAGTCAAGTCTCCTGTTGTATGGAAGATCAAGAGGGATCCCTAATGGGTTTGAAACATGGAAATAATAATTTCAGATCATGGGCTCTTCCCAGTAAAACACAGCCCGTCACATAAACAAAAACTCAGGTTTCAGAAAGCTTGAGGTTTCTCACAAATAAATTGTGTCCCATCTGCCCCCTCTGGCTAACATACTATTTACAGGTATGCACACCACCACAGATCCTGATGCCAGAATTTAAAGTTTTGCCTGTTCTTCAGCTACTTCATACACTTCTGGTATGTTCCTGACAACCTCCAGCTCTGTCCCTCCGACTTAATGGAAGTCTACTTGGCTGCTGGCCAGGCTTTCTATCCAGGCACAGTTGCTGAACTCTGGTCACTACTTAAAAATTACAAAGCACTTGGCAGGTGGCAACCACCAAGTAGCATCACCTTAACTTACATCTATGTGCACAGGAGGCTGACTATACCCTAGGGCAAGTACAAATGCCTTGAGTCCTTCTAGTTGGATGAGTGAAAACACAGCCACCAGCAAACCTAACATGGAAAATTACAACCCGAGTTAGCATACTTTTAAATAGAAACAATTTACATAAACTGCTCGGAGTAATTTCCTCCCCAGCTATATGGAGGAATCCATCTTTCATCAGGACTTTAAGGACTGTTTATGGCAATCCCTGAGAGACTGCCAGAGCAGCCTACTGTTAATGTGACATTCTAAGCACACCAGTCCAGACTTCCCCAAAAAAAGAGAAATGAACACTGTCACTCCATCATTGCCTGTTGCCATCTGATTTGGGAGCTCTCTGCATAATTTCAGTGCAGTTCCTATCTAACCTATTCAGCCAATTTAACTGGTAACAAAAAAAAGATAAAAAACCCAAAACCCCAAATTGCAGTGCTTTCCAAGGACAAAGGGCAATATTTTAAATGCACAGGCATACTAGAACAGAAAGAAAAGTATGAAAGAGATGGGGAAGGAGAGACAAACATGCTGCTTTCAGGAACCTAACCATACACCTTTATTATTCAATCTTATATAAAAAGTTTACCCACTGTTTTGGAGCATTGGCACTGCATACTTGGCTTTATTTGTAACCACAGCATCCAGTTTAAATCTGACCACACTCTCCTTCCCTTGTCAGCCTTCTCTCCCACACAACTAAACCCAATCATCATATTTCTACAACAGCTACAATTTTCCAAGCACCTACACAAGAGTGAGTCACTTCTACTGTGTTTAGCTCTGTTGCTTACACTGGCAAGATTTAAATTAAGAAATAGTAAGAAATTGTCTTTTTGCTTTCTCTGAAATAAATCCCTGTCTTTTTACATAATATGTCAAAAATCCCTATTAACAAATTTTAAACCAGAAAAGATTTCATAAGGAAGTTTGTTCTACCAGCAATAGCTTTAAAATGCAGCATTTTCAAGGAAAAACAATTTCAATATTGATAGGAAATTAAAAAAGCAAATTAGCAAGATACCTAAAATAGACTTGCACTTGTTAGACAAAGCTAAATAAATCCAGAACAATCTTCAAGTAATTATACAAAGTCAAAGAACAGATAACTATTGTGAAAACAGTAATATTTTTTTCCAAAATTAAAAAGTATCAGCCAGAGAGCTGGACACTTTTGCAGAACACAATAAATGTACACAATTTTTATAACTGGAGCTCTTGCAGGCTATGGCATTTAATCTCTTATTACCAATGTAACAAAACCCAGAGAATTGTTTTGCATCCTACACTCGTATGGGGAGCCATTTTCTAGATTCTCTTGGACTATATGTCTACTATTGAATGCTATCACAACAGATTCATTAAATAAATTATACTTCCTAGACTCATATTTCCTGTATGTCACGCAGACACATGAAGAAGGATGAAACACTTTTCATTTTTCCTTCTGTCTTGTGCAACTTCTACATTCTGGTTCTGCCAGTATTGCCCAATCCTTGATGCTAAGCTTGATTCCAGACTTCTAACTCCCTCAACACTGTATTTAAAGAAAATGCAAGCACACTTAAGTTGGTTTAACATGTATGATTTTCAGCATCTTAATGTTTAGAGCTGGATTTACTGCCACTGAGGACTGAAAATGAGAGGAAAAGAGGTAAAAAATAAAACCTATTGGGGAAGTAGGAACAAGATCAGTAGTTAAGCTGCTCCAAGATCTCACACATTAGTCTTTATGTTGCCAGTTAGCTTCCTAAAACGTATGTTATTGCATCCATGAAGAACTGCCTTTCTAATAATTTCTTGCTAGCCAAGCATGGGGAAGGCTGAGAATCACTTTAATACTTGGCCAGCCCCAAAATACCAAATATATTAAAAGTTGCCAAGACAGAAACTTTTCATAGTGACTTAAGTGTTAGATCTACTTGAATAAGGATTTGTGGTCTATCAAATGACCTTTGTGTAATGCTTTGGAGACTGAATAATTGTGTAACTATGGAAATTCACTGTATGTAGATTATAAACCACCCATATAATAAAACAATTTAAAAAAATCAACATACTACTGCAGAGAAAACTGAAAGAAAATGTTTGAATGGCAATATTAATTTAGTACAGTCCCCAAACTTTAGATGACAAAGATGCTTTTTTCCATACAGATGTTTGAAGACTGTGTGAAGAGAATTGTCCTTATCACCTCTCTGTAGCTGCAGGATATTTTAGCAAGTCTGCATTAAAGTTCCTGTGGTGGCAGAGGCTCATTGTTCTTTGATCAAGCTCCTATCACAGACACACAACTGAGAGCTCGAAGCAGGATGCAGAATCCATTCAAAAGTTAGACCACTACTCACCCCTCAATCCTCATGCTCTGATTCATAAAATAATTTAAGCTTTCATTCTGGTTTCTGTATACACTGTATTTGATCACACTCTTTAGGGTTTTGGAGAACATTTTAAATTAACATGTGCTTTGATGTGGGTACTTGAGAGTTTGGGGCAAAAAGTGACATAGTGACACAGAGGTCCAGTTTTGTGTAATACTTAGTTGTTACACATGACTGATATACTGGCAAACATCACATGAATTCTCCATCCTACTTCATTATAGGTAATAGGAAGAGACATTAAACAAAATGAAAAACAAATACTGCAAAACAAAGGTGTTTTTTTATGCAGTATAATTATTCCATAGCAGCCTTAGACATAGCAACAATGGAAATCTATATTCAATAAAGACATTGATCTAAATGTAACTTTGGTAACTACATTACCTAAGACAAAAATACTAATTTCATATGAAACCTTGAGCTCACAGTATAGAAAATGACTACTTACCTTTTCTGAGCTGCTTGCTATTGGTAATTACCAAACACTAAAAATCAGTTTAGGCCACCTCACTTCCTTATTTAAACTTGGTAAACCCAATGCAATCCCAAACAAGAAAACAAAGGTAGGTTATATATATATATATATATATATATATATATATATATATATATCTATATGTGTGTGTGTGTGTTCAGTAGCATATTTTTACCTGCATAAGGTCCTGCCTTTCTTTTTCACCTGTGCATATAGCTTTTTTTATGGTTCGAAGTTCACTCATTATAGCTTGTGCTTCATCCAGCCTATAATTTGTATGAGCATTGGACATCTTACGATCAATCCTGTAGAAAAGATTAAGACAAATTCAAGAATTTTCACATAATTAGAAAGCACATAGACTCCACCAGACCTCTTCTTTATTCATTTCATTTCACTTCATTTCCAGGAATAAAATGATACTCAGAACTAACACAGCACTCAGTGCCAAGTTAACTTCTAAGGAGAAATCAAAGCAATTATCCACCCAGAGTCTTCGGAATCAACAAATTTCCTGGTTTCAATATCCTAACACACAGCTTACTTATGGGCAATGTCTGTGGCCTATTTCATATAGCAAGAGCAAAATCAACCTAAAACTAACCTACATGGTTGTAACTCAAAAGATAAGATAGCAGTCTACCCACCACAGTTTCCATGCAGCACTACACATGGCAACATCTCTCCCAAGACTTTTATCTGAGCTTGCTTTAGAAGTTTCTAACAAACGCTATTCATTTTCTCAGAATGAAAATTTTAATTCCTACAATTTTATTGTAAATGCATTCCTGCTATTTAAAGCATCTTTGAGAATCTTTTCTATACGACATCATCATTCGGCACTGGAAAACATGACACAGGACCACCCCAGAAGATTTTAAATGTAAACGCAGCAAAAAGCAACAGCACTAGTCATGATATAAAGTTGAAGTACTACTAATGTTTCCATCTTAACATAAAAATCTCTTCAGCGGAACATCTACCGGCCGAGTTTCCAACCTTTTTTTCCAACAATTTGCAATAGTAAAGGACAACATACTAGGATATGGAAGCATAGCCCAGTGTACCATCTTGATAATTTGCTCTGATTTATAGATAAAGAGTAAGACCAGAGACCCTACTGAACTTAAGGAATAATCGTTTGGTCCTGAATTTACAACAAATGGCTATGAGGTTTTAACAGGCTGTCCACAGCAATTTAGCGAAAATCATGTTAAGATCCGGTTAAAATATTAAACCCTCCATTTTCCTGTTAATCCAGCATAGAAAGTGCATATGCAGAAAAAAAGGTGATTTAGGTAATGTGCTAAAGCCAACCCTCAGCACAACCATCTCCAGGAAAAGGTGTATCTGGTTAACAGAATTAAAGATAAAAACATACAATGGTCAACACAAAGTGTATCAGTTTTTAAAAAGATGTAGTAGGAGAGGGCATGCAATATACATTTGGAGGAGAATATCCGAACTCTATTTAAAACATTGAGAACAACTAGAAGTTTGAAGGTAGATATTATATTAAGCTGGAGTATCAACAACACTCAGCATGGTCTGCCACATAAATATAATCAGTAAAATTCCACTTGCATCAAATTACTTGCTCTGAAATTAAAATACTAAAACGAAAAATCAAAGGACTTGAATGAAAATCTTATAGTTTTATTGTGCAGCTTACAATATTTAGGAAAAATACCACGGGTTGGATTTCTACAGTTTTGGTTTGGTTTTTTTTTTTTAGTTCCTGCTTTTGAAGAGAACAGAAAATAAGTCTGAATGTCAAGATTTCTAATTTTTCCCATGTTACATAAGAAAATATGCAAACTTTAATGTTTGTTCTTGTTCAAGAACAAGAAAGGACTTAAATGTCATGTGGATTAAAGTTGAGTTTTTTGGTTGGTTGGTTTTGTTTACCTTTTAATCTCTACTTATTTCTAGTTAAAATCCTGAAAAGATAAAACCATGGTAAAACTAATCCAATTCACTAAAAGTCACATGAAAAAGATAACACATGTTTTTATCTGAAGGTGACTGCAATCTTAAGTAGAATCCATCCAAAAATTAAACACGAAAATGTCTCATTGTACTGTTTGCCAGGACCGAGGTGGCATTTCAGGAAAAGGAAATTATTTAATTTCAACCAGATTTTTGTCCAGTTATTCACATATTCATGTTCCTGGACGTCACTTTGGAGCCCAGCTTATGAATCAATATTTGTTTAAGGAAAGAATCAGAAATACTGCCAAAAGTATTTAGGCTTAAATCGGTATTGCTGTCAACCCAAACTGACTTAATTAAGTAGCTTACAAAATTACTTGTTATGTATTGTCTGCTAATTTTTTTCCTTTTTTCATAAAGATCTATTTTTGAAAGCCATGGAGTTAACAGGAGTCTTCCACTTCATTAATTGAAAATAGCATGATACAAATATAGATCAGACCTTTGTAGGAATAGAAAGAATATTCAACTAATATACAAAACTATAAATACATGTTTTCTGTGGAAGATGTTTCTAAGAAACAGACTATTAATATGCTTGCCATAGTTTCAGTCCTAATGGGCAAATTCCATGTTCCCCCCAGTTTCCTCCACGTGCTCTCAAATACCTGAGTCCCCCATTCTCACCAAAGCACAGGTCTGTAGCTCAGTTAAAATCTAATTTTAAAGCTTTTGTCAGGACTCCTATCCTCTAAATTAGCCTGTAGCTAAAAATTGTTTAGCCAGTCCTAATTCCCTGTCACTCCCAACTTCTCACAGTGTTCACTTCGCTCTCATGGCCAACTGGCCAAGTTTTCATTTCCTTTGCTGCTAAATGCCTTCTTCCTCCAAAATTCCTGCCGGGGAGCAGAAGGGTCACTGAAAACACAGGGGAGGAGGAACTGCTGTCAGGCCAGAGGAAGGAATTTGTTCCAGAAGAGGCTCATATTTAACCCTGTAACTCTGGACTCTGACAGGATCAGACACACCTTGGGACAAAGGCGCTGGCAGAGGCTGAGGAACACCATCCTGCAGGGAGAGAATCTTTGCAGGCTTTAAACAGTGAGGTCTAGAAAGTCTCCAGTGGGCAAACACAGACTGATGTCCAAAGGTTTCTCCTGACATTGCCAAATATAGATGAAACTGTAGAAAGTACAGCCCTGACAAAAAGTTGCAGAACTACAAAGATTGAAATTTTGACTGTACTTAAGTTGTAGAGGTATTGAAAAACCTTCAATCCTGTCTGCCCCCACAAAACCCCACCTCTCTAGTTGTTTCGTGGTTTTCTTTTCGTTCTCCTCAAAGATGGTTAAGCCATTTTACTAAAATTAAAAAGAACAGAAAACAAAACACAGTCCAAGGCAGACACTGTACATGGAAAATGTCAATTCAAGAGATTTGCATTTAACAAAGGCATTTGAATCAAAGAACATAAAAGGATGGAAATACTGAGCAACCCAGCCAACCTCACCATAAAATTTGTCTCTTTTCCGAGAGCTATACCCAGCAAAGGTTGCACATGGCAGCAGGTTCCAATACCTGCTCATAATGCCATTCTAGTAATACTTTTAAAGCACACATTCAGCCAGATGTAAAGCCCCACGTGTGATGGCTCGCAATACTGTTCTTGGCTTATATTTGAAGAAAAGTGCTGAACACGGCTTTAAAAAAAGCTGAACAGGATGCAAGCCATTTGCAGTTTGGCAGTTACTTGAAGAATTGACCTAGCAAAAAAAGGAAGAAGAATTACACAGACCAAAAATCTAGAAAACATAACAGAAGTGGGAAATGTCTAAGATGCAATAAACTTTAAAAAAGGGGAGGGGGAAGACAAAATTAGCATTTTCGTTTTAAAGGAAGAAAAATGAACATCTTTTTAGACAATATAGTCACTTTGAGGATATGTGAAAACTAAACTACTTCAGCCTTGGTACTTGACTTCAGTGACCCTTCTCTCCCAACAAATACAAGAGGTAAGGGAGAGATCACGCAGGGACAACTCAGAGCACAGTTAGGCTTTTACCCTGACTTGTCTACTGACTACACAAGGAAAGTCCTCTCTTCAGTTGTTAATGCAAGCACTCCCCAATTGCCTCACTTCCTACTAGAAGGAAAATACTCAAAAGAAAGCTTATATCTCACCAGATGGGCAAATAAAAAATACTTAAAAACACAAAACAAAAACCACAAGTCTGTTTTACAAACAAAGAAGTCACTGCAGAGAGCAGAGCTCAGCAAGGCACAAACACTGATAGACATTCACTGCAACTCCAGATAACACACAGGCAAAAGGTTCTTTCCAGCTTCGGCAACCAATGGCAAGTGCCACCCAGTGCACTGATGGCACACAGAGCATCAGCAGCAATGGCAGTGCTGAAGCACCAAGCTGTGTCATGCTTGAACTATTAAACTGGATCATTAGAGTGACCACTGACAAATCAGATATGCTTTAAAGTCATTCCTCTCTTAAATGTCTCTCCTATAACCCCATCCTGTAGCATGGACAACTTCACTTGGGCTGTATCCAAGACTAACATTTGTATTCTTAATCATTTGCAGACTTTACTTCTCAAAAAGTTGTACTACTTTGCTGGACTATCCTAAATGAATTATACTAATTAAAACAATCTTGAGTTTCAAATGGCCTTCAAATACTTTCATCATTCTAATCAAGTAGTTAGTCCTTTTATAAAACAATTGAACCTATATCCTAACTAGAAGGAGGAAAACAACTAGAGAAAGCAGCAAAGGCAAGGCAATTCTTAATCACGGAAAATATGAGTACGAATCTTAAGACAAAACTGCATTTGTTCTGTTACTGCTTAACTATCTAGGCCACCATATTGAGACACTGGCTGTATTTGAAGTATCACTTACTATATTGAAATAGCAAATACTTTTGAGCGCTTTATTATACTAATTTTCAGTTAATATCATAGATGAACAATTCCACTACCTACCTATAAATGCTTCAATAAAAACATATTGATGCCTGAAATTATGAACATTATACCTTCCAATGAAGAATTTTGATTGAACAAGCTTTTTTCTCTGAAATTTTTAAATGCTTTATAAAACAAAAGAGCCTTGCAAGCTGATTTTAAAAAAAATGAACAAAACACACCAAAAAAATGTAGTGCATGGGCTACTCACTTTTCTTTAGAAGTAAAATTTGAGTGTATTCCTTTATATTGTTTTGTTAATGTAGTACCAATCAAAATCAAAGTTAGAAAGTAAGTAGCCTAACTTCTCCAGAATCCCTAGAATTCCTGAAGTGTAAGTGTGAGCCCATGCTTTTTAGCACCAATGCACTAAATCCAAAGCTTCAAAACACTTCAGCAGATACTGTGTTTATGCTGCAAAATGCAGTAGACAGGCAACACTTCTAACATTTGCAGGAAGCTCCTGCATTAGGCAGTTCATTCACAGGCATGCTGGAAAAAAGGCCAAGATTTCTAAATGCACAGCCACATGTCCAAGGCAAATCCAAGAGCTGTTCAAGCCCTTGGTGTGGCCCCTGGCCTTGCTGAACAGATCTGCAAGTCACAACAACCTGTGTTTACCTGTCATTTTCTCTACGGCCTGGCAACCTCTCTCCCTATCCCACTGGGAATCCTGATGCGCTACATGTGTAGGTGACTAAGCAGCACACAGACAGAAGTCACTCAGTTCCCATCTGATGTCCTGCAGGAAGAGTGGCAGGGAGAGGGTCACCACAACATTTCACAGCCTCTGACACCACTGAGCACCCAGGAAATGGATCATGGGCTGCCCAACAGCCCTGGGAGCAGTGGCATATCGGCCAAGCTTTCTTTCTGCACTGGGAAGAGACAAGGAGTCACATTTCCAGGCAGTCATTTGGCACACATGCAACAAAATCCAAGGTCCCACAGACCACCAGATCTACAGCACAAGCACAAATCAGCCATGCTGTGCAGAATGAGATAGCCTGACTGCCAGGTAAAGGGAAGCAGCAGTGTTGTGGTGTGCAGTTTTCCCCCCAGGAGAAGTCTTGTGCCCAGCCTGCTCCATGAAAACTACTCTACAGCACGGTGCTTTGGGCTGTGCTCCAGGCACTACATGTCTCCAGAAAGTATCTGGAAAATATTTTAAAAATCTAATTCCACTCTAACAATATCTTCAGGAAAAGTTAAAGAACAGGGCCTATAAAACTGCTTTTCTATGTCAATCTAAGAAATCACCACTCCAACCAATTCTGTCCAACCCTTCTTCCCATCAGTTCCAATTGTTCTCACTGTGCATCATTATCACAGTAGCAAGTCTGAAGCAATGCATTTAACCAACGTTTTCTTTTTAGCAATGCATTTCTAAGAAATTAATTCCAAGGCAAATAAAGAAAAAAAACCCAAAATAATAATAATAAATCCTCCCACAAACTCTTAACTTACTCTTGCAGAGTTTCCACTCCTTTTTCTTTATATTGCAGCTCCTGCTTCATCTGTGCCAATTCTCGTTTTAGTCTAGAAAGCTGAATATAACAAAATTATTTAAAGTAATAATATGCAACAGAAACTTCCATAATAAAAATAATTGATTATATATCAAAAGACCCAATCAAACAGCAGTCACAACATTCAGCTTTCAAAGTATCAATTTCTTCATGTATTCTATCATGCTTCTACCTTCAGTAGCTCATGCTAACACCTAGCAAGTTTCAATCCACTTTTTCTTCTCCCATTGTAGCAGAGACACCTCTCAGCTGTCTTCAGCTCTTTGGTCAACTTTAAAAGAGTCTGAACATTCAATGCTGTTGATTTTTCAGTCTGGGAAAACACAATCACCGGCAGCAGAATTGGCCTCTGTCGGGGGCTTCACAGCAGTTAGGGAATACAAACCAGGAGTGTCAGAGTCCCACCATCCTGTGTGGCCTTTCCCCTTCCTCAGGTATTCTTGCCCTTTCCTCAAAACACATGCCACCAGCCTCTAAAACACTCACCACGCTCACCAAAAGTAAAATGAAAAAATGCATCACTAACATCATGTATACAAACACTTTATAGTGCATATTTCATTCTATTTCCTGAAACAACTCACGGTCTATGCAGACATTTAGCTGAACATATCATCCCATGCACTTAGTAGGAAATTTTGTTTTAAGATGCAGGAACAGAGAGAAATAATCATATAAGTGAAGACCCTGCTCATTTTCTTTAAATATTATTTAAATAAGGCTTATTTTCTAGTTTAGAATATGCTGACATTTAGAGCATGTAAAACAAGCAAACACTAGTCAGCATGTAGTAAATATATAGAGATAGAATAAATGCCTTTGAAGGGTGGTGAACAGGATTTATTTTCAGAGGCACTCATGTGAAAAGTGGTCACTACAACAAAAATGGAACACTATCCTGCAAAGAGAAGTGGTTTTTTATTTGTTTTGTGAGCTGAGTGCCTGGCATACTAAAAACCATTTTATCCCCTGAGGAAAAGAAATGTACAGTTTTTAAATAGGTTCTCGAGCTTAATATTATAAACTACTTTTAATAATTGCTTACAACTATTACATCAATTTGCTTGAAACCAATGTGAAATATTTATCTCTGTGCTAAAGATCATGAGAGATATTCCAGAAGTCAACTATTTTTCCTTCAGCAAAGATGGTACCAAAGCCACAATTCAAGGGTTTTTTGCATATAGAAATGAATAAATATGAAACACTTTTGTTATAGAACTCCTTAGCATTGTCAGATTACTTGAACTCCTCCCCTTCAAAGAGGAGGTCTGGCCAAATCAGCTAAAAAATTCTATTTGGCCAACAGGTCTACTGAATTGTGAACAGATTTCCAAGTGGCTAAATCTAGAGTGGAACTCGCTGAAGATGGGTAAATGGTATGAAGAGAGTGGGCTTGCACTGCATTTAATAATGAAATAATTTGGCTGCAGAGTATTTACTACTTGTGGCAGTTTGCACCAAGAAAGCAACTTCTGGAAGCCTGGCTGAGCTTGCCTCTGACATCTGTGACAAAATTGTTTACACTTGTAACATGGAAAAAACATTACTTCGCAAGTCACTGAAATGCAGTTAATATAGAGTCCTTTTAACAGAACAACAGGCTTGAATAAAAATGCAGGTTTTTAATACCATAGCTCTAAAAATGCATCCAAAATCCATGAAAGAAAAATACATGGTGTCCTTCCCTTCCCTATACTTAATTCATATTTTTACAAATGAAGAGATTACTCACTCTGTCACGACGGCTGGCAATTTCTGCTTTAATCTGATATGGGTCATACTTCGTATTAGTTGAAAATCCAGAGAATGCTAAACAGATGGAAAACAGCATTTTACTTTTTTTCCCCCTTTCTTTAATACACTTGTTAAGATGTGGCACTATTTAATAAACAGTTGCATTAATTCTTTCAGCTGCAGGTCACTAGGTTTTGAAATAATCCTCTGTGCTAAAGTACAACTGAAGATTTCCGTTTGGTCCACCTGATTTTTTTTTTTGTCCTGAGCAATGAAAATTGCATATAGCAGCACTGCATATTTCCTAAAAGCAACAACTTCAATGACAGGATGGTGGCATTTACAGTATGCGTAGTATTAACAATTGCCAGTTGCTTCCTAGGTACATTTAATTAACAGTATGATAGGGACTAAAGCTAAAAAAAAATTATTGTCAAAACAAAATTATATTAGATACAAAAAGCTCCTAAAGCAACAGCATAGAGAACTGATGTACAAATCAATCTCTGGCCAGGGAGCTCCCAGCACAGTGTATCTGGAGTCAGGCAGTGATTTCAAGCTGCGGCATTACAAGCTGAAGCCCACATAGATGAAGTAAATGTCCTGAGCAAGTAAATTTCCAAGAGCAACCACGATTTATAGAGTGAGCCAGTCAAGGCAGCACTGGTCCACTGAAAAATGCCTGGTATGTGAGTGGATGGGGTTGTGCTGTTAGACTTTTCTTCCTTTTCCAGAGCTGAAGGCTGTTGCTTTGAAACCCATACCCATGCCTGTGCTGCAGCAAAGCCTTTCGACTCTCGAAAGAATACTGCAACACCAAGGTCATGTTGAGCATGCAGGAACTTGCCAAAATGAGTAGTCATGCCTGGACTAATTCTCTAAATCCAGGATTTTCTATGGATTTTTTTAAACAGTGCTGATCACAACTGAGTCACAAAACTGCTGCATGGGCACCTCCCTGCCAACCCACAACCGCTGAGCTCACACCGCCTCCCACTCATGAACACACGACACTGAGTCAAGGGCAGCACCCACAAAGCAAAATGCAGGAAAACACTTTGTGAAGTTTGAGTTCTTTCAATGCAACAACTTGAAACAATTGGTAGTGGAGGTAAGCATATTCACAGTATAAGCACCCAACTCTGGTCATGTAATTGTACTCAAATCAGAAGCCTGCTATTTCTGTCCAATAAACAGAGAAACAAGCATCTCACAGTGGAGTGAAGGACTCAAGCAAAGAAAAACAAGTGGAAAAGAAGCCTTTGGAAATCTTTGAGTTGCAGCATGATTAAATCCTAAGGCGATATTAAAAAAAAACAAACCAACATCTGACTAATCAGCCCATCCCATTTTCTCAAACAGATGCATATGACCTTAAACCGATATAAAATACATTAACAGATCTGTAGAAAATTAAAATCTTACAGATTCTCATTATCAATTCCAGACACAACTAAAAAACCCCAAACTATTAGAAGATTGAGAAACATAAGTTAATTGACAAAGCACTTGCATTAATTAGATAAGCTCCAATTTTGTCATCTTCAGTTGCAGTTTCAAGCAACTTGCTTTTCCAAGAGCTTCAAAAGTATCAAAATCAGGTTTTATTTTTCCAGTGTATTTTCAATCTTCAGTGGAAGTGTCTTTCTGTACATTCACCTGAAGTAATGCAACAAAATATCCCATAGAACTATTGCAAATTTTTGAAAAAACAAAGAGCCCATGCTCCTAGAAAGGTATTATAATAAATGTCTATTTAGCTTTTTTTATGTCAGAGGCAGTTAAATGCCTCCCTGACATTTGATCCCATCAGATCTCGGATGCTCAGCAGGGTCAGCCTGGGTTAGTACTTGGATGCGAGACCTGCTGGGAATACCGGGGACTGTAGGTTCTAGTCCTGAGGACTTCACTGTCACCGTCCAAGCTCGCTCGGCCGTGGCAGATGGACCTTAGGACTTAAAAAATGGTGGGGTCAGTTCTGCACATGCTGTGCCTCACCTAAAAAATCCACTATGAAGGCTGGAAGGGCACAGCCACTTAGGGAGAGCCCTTCCCAGATCTTTGTTTGCGAAGTCTGGCCATATATACATAGTGTCAGAAAATACTGATGACAGTATCTTTTACCCGCAAGTCTTAAACAGTAGTTTAACATTCTTTAAACAGTAATTTCTTTTTAAAAATTGCCTTCTCAGTAAGAACAAAAAACATCCTTAGATACCTGAACATAACAAAGACAAATAAAACTAGTCACAACTGTTCAGTTATGTCACAAACTAAATCACAGAATACATGGATTTAAAACTAAACAAAAAGATGAGAATTCCAGTTCAACAGGAACAGAATACTCGGTGAAATCCAACTGGAACACCTCAGCCCCAAAAGCATCTTTCCCAGGATTTTGGCATATGTATGAATTACCTTGGATTAATAAATTGCTCTGGATCAGTAACACTTCTGTCCAGATGCCTGATTAAAGGTCCCCTCCACAGCCACGTTTCTTGAAGGTTTTGAGAAAAGGTTAAAGCAGAGCTTTCCATTCTTATCAAGCACTTGCCATTTAACAGCAAACACGCAGTTAAACAATGGCTGTACACACAGAAGCCACTGAAAAGCCACCAGTGCAGTAGAACTCTGCTACATTTCCATGTGGCTTTTGGGTATATCCACTTGACACACTACTGTGAACAAGACTGACTCTTTGGCAAAGATACCTTTTCTTATTGTCCCAATCAACAGTCATGGCAGTGGTGCAACACCTTCAGAATTGAGAAAAGTGTTATCATCTATTCCAAGATACCAGAGCCATCTGAAGCTTTAAAACGGCGGGAAATCATGACCTACACCACCAATATTAGGCTCACAGACTGACATTCAAGAATGAGGTGCACTAATGAAATACCCCTTCCTACTTCGTGTCCAGAGGTGCTCTTCACCACAACAGTTTGCCCCTAAGAGCTTATAAAGTTGCTAAACAGACCATGGATCCCCAGGTTTCCCTAAGCTGATGGCTTCCTCGCCATGTTGAGGGGAGAATAACCTGTGAGTTTAGGAGTGCAAGTGGGTGACTGGTCCACCAACATCCAGTCTCACCTTCGTTGCCTTGCAGGAAGGATCACTACAGCTTGTTCCAAGATGGGCAGAGATGCTAACTCAGATAAATCCCTGTTTAATGTTACATCCCTGTTCAATGTTACATCCTTGTTCAGTGTTAAGGTTTATCCCTGTTAAATGTTAAATCTATATTCCAATAGACCTAACAGGAAATGGAAAACCTTCAATAAATAGCAGAGTCAAAGGACAGCACCTCACTTGTGTAGTCAGGATCTTCATTCAGAGAAAAATCAGGTGATGGAAACACTTCACAATATTTCTTACAGCACATCTGTTAAGAGGTAGGTAGGTAAAAATCAAGAGAAGACTAGAAAACTCACAGCTGGCGTAAGAACGACTGTCATCCTCACACATTTTGTGCAACTGTTGATATTCTTCCTGGGCTAGTTCAAAACGCTGCTGCTTTATTTGGTAGATCTCTTTCTTGGCATTGAGTGCCTCCTGGGCAACTATTAAATATTCCTTAAGCATGCGTTCTTGCTCCCTTCTCCATTGCTCCCTTGGGTCCTCGATTTGTGTTAGCTCTAGGGAGAAAAAATTAAAAGCATTTTAAAAAATTGTGAGATACTTTATGCTACAAAGTACAAACTATTTTGGTCATGCCCATTCTCAACCAGCACAATTAACACTACAGTGCACAAAATCACTCTACCCAGGACAAAAAGAAGAAAGGATGCAGAGTGAAAGAACAAGAAGAGCCCTTTGAAATGTAAAGGGCATTTAAATTTGATTCTTTTCTTTACAAACCAGTGAAAACCCAAAGAAAACAGTATTTTGGCTCTAGCCTTCCCTCGTAGAACTTGAAAATTTTGAGTACTACCTAAAAATCCAGAACCACAAAGAAGAGTGAAAGGCATCTCAGTGCTTAATCCGTAACTCTATAAATATCTGGAACTGTCTTAGGATATTACATACAACATCCTGAAAGCTCAGAGACTACCTCTGCATAATTAAGAATAATAAGGTAATTCAACAGAAAAGTCAACATTTTCATCTCAAATCCATAAAGCATCTAAACTGCTTCTCTTTTTTTTTTCTTAAGAAACAGCAGTATCATGTTTTCTCTTTCCAGGGTTTAGGACAGTTTATATTCAAACACAAATCAAAACCAAGTTTCCATCACAAAATCTTTTCCTTATATATTGATTTTCAAAGTTATTACTGCAAAACAATCTCTTTGCAGCTATAAAGGCATTTGAGGAGGACACATGCATTAAAATCCTAAAAAATTATTGGTTCATTTGTTTTCTTTCTGTGAACTAACAAAAATGTTTTTGTTTTACATGAGGACGTCCATGTGAAGTCTCATAGTTAACCATAATCTTAATTTCTGATGACTGAAGCTCTACACCAGTAAGAAGCTGCTGCAGACACAATGTCAGTGTTCAAAGTAGTGGCAGAGCTTGCAGCACAGTCAGGAGGTCAGCAACTAGAAATTCTTTCCAAATTTTGATTCTTATGAGAGATGAAAGCCAGTTATGTTTTGCATTAATCATGAGTACACAGTTCAGTATATTGGTGTCAGTAATGAAATAGAAAACTTTAAAAGATTGAGTCCAACAGATTAAAAACTTCAATGGTGTCAAGGTAATGCTACTAACTCTATGATTTGAGAGCCATCTGAAAAGTGTATAGACAAAAACAGAAAGCTCCTCAAGGAACAGTACTTACAACAGATTTGCAGATTATTTTCCTAAATAACTTTTCCTCTTAACAGCTGTACCTTTTTTCTCCCTGCAGCTCCTCACATTAACACAGTATAAAGATTGTCCCTATAATTCTGCAATTTCCCCCCAGGGATCCCTTGATTCCCAGCAGCACCTTCTGGCTCCAATGACCCCAAACTATCTCTGCAGCCAAGGACAGGATGTGCTTTGGCTTTTTTAGTCACCAAAAATCCTTCTATACATAGAGGGCAAGAAGAAGAAAACAGAGTTCAGACTGCTGCCCATCCTTCACTGAAGGCATGTCAATTTGCAATGTTATCTCACCTGTCCATAAGTACTCCTGAAATCTGTGCAAATTTAATATTCCTGAAACTGTTAATCCCCTATGGAAACTATGCAAAAATTAATAAATCTTTATATGACAGACAAGCTAAATCCTAGTAAACCTTTTTTTAAAGGAAATTATTAGTCCTAATCTCAGTAAACAGCCCTGGCTAAGATCTTATATTCTATCACACGTTAAGCTTCTGGGGTCCTACACTTCAGAGCACTGCACCTCTTAAGAGAATTTTTCAGAAGTTTTCTGAATAGCTAGCAGCATTCTTCTGAGGCAGAAAACTTCCTAGTACAGTAGTGACATTTTCTTCTGTTTTACAAAACTTTGCCCTGCATTTCTAAACAAGTTTGCCACATAGCAACACTAAAGCTACATTGCACGGTAAAATTAACTTCCTTCATTTCTTTATAACCAATTAAACCCCCCTCCACTACAGGAACTCAAGAACAGCCCCAGACAAATGCAGAGAATATATTATTCCCTCACTGGGGAATGCTCAACTGCTTAAAGGAGACTTCAAAGGCTCCCAAGATTCTGAGGAGGAGGGAAAGGAATTCTGTGGCTGGCAGCCGCCAAGGTTTTTAAGCAATGGCTGGACAAGAGCCAAGAGCAGCTTACTAAGGGTGTCAACAAAGTACTGAATTTACAGAACAAGATGGAGATCAGGATTGGAAGCACCATTGAGATTTACAGAAGATCTTTCTGTTCCTGTTTTTTTTCTAAATATAAATGGAAAGCTATTGCCTAGAGATCTTTTTTTTGCTTCCTGCGTAAACAAACAGAGCAAGAGGCTTAGAAAAATCACATGTATTGCTTATTTCTTTCAGAAGGTGCAAGGGCAAAAAGCTTGTGAGAGTGCACGAACCATGAGAGGTCCCTGGTAAGCATAACTGTAGAAAGACTCTCTTTGAATTATCCCTTGCACTTTCTCCCTGTATTTCTTGAAACTGAAGCACTTCTAAACTGTTTTGTCACTTAACACACAACTCCCATGCTGCATAAAACATTGAGCCCAGTCAGATACAAAGGGCATCTAAATGTTTTCACGTGAAGCTGCCATTCCAAGTGTTTTGGACACACTCATTTCAGAAAAACATTTCTTTAGCTCCTACACCATCTCTGCCACTTGCCTGACAACACCTCATGATGCACCATTGTCTACTCATTAGTTCTCACCTCGACAAAGGAGGTTAATGCAGTCTTGATTGGTACCTTTGTTGTCCACAGTTTAAAAACTGGATCGAGTGTCCTACTAATTTTTGAATAATGGTTATCCAGCTATAACATCAACTGTCTCTTCCCTCTTTATGTAAATCTTGCTGGTATATGCAAGCACTGTATTAGCCTAAGGGTGACAAACCCATTTTGCTGTGATGGTTGAATTACCATTTAGGATAATATCTGTGGGCTGCAAGTAATTAGTTATCATGAAAGAGACTAATTTTGCAACCTTGTTAATTGCTGAATGATTCCTTTTACTCAGTTCAGCACTGGCCCTATGAAGTTTCTATCTCTCTGTTCATACATTAACTTTATTTCATACCTAATATGATTAGCTTTACTTTCCCAGACCCCTATTAAAATTAATTTTTTCTTTCTATGTCTACCCATTTAGCATTTGCGAACTCAATTTCCCTCTGCAAAGACCCTCTTTACAATTTTTGCTCTCAATTGCACAGAAAAAAAATGCAAGCCAGATTCGACATGGCTACAATGATTAATATCCTTTCTATAAGTTCAACCTTCATGTCGGTGGTAAAGCTGCTAATAATGAAATCTGAAAAGCAAAAGGAAGCAATTTTGTTACTGCTATCAAAGATGCCCATAGGTAGCTTTTTTTTAGTCACAGCATTGCAATAGGAGTTCATGTTCTATAGGGACTCCTAAAACCTTGCACAATTTGAAAAAAATCCCCTCAAAACAATCAAACAGAAGAACTCCACAGAGTTGCCAAGAGTTATTTTAAGAATTACCTAACAATCTGAATTTATTGCCTTTGAAATGTCTTGGCTATCTATCCTTGTGATTGGTGTAATAAAAGCACTTAAAATTTATAATTTTATTAGTGATCTTTGTTAAATTTCACAACAAATAAGTACCTGTGTGGGTCAAACAATGCCATGGGAACATTTATTATTATGTTGCTTGCATTTTTTAAAATAAGTGATTGTGAAACCACAATACACAAGTAATTCCAATGATGGCTGGAAGCCCAAAACTATTTCTACACTTTTACTTTTTAATTTACTATATTTCAGTAGATAGTATTGAGGTGGGGCTTGCAGATTATCCGATTTACCACTGCTGTGATAGCCAATGTAACTGCTTTCTACTTTTCTCACTCCGCACCCACTGCCAATTCCCACAATATTGAAAGCATTCACTCACTGGTGGTAAGAAGCTTAATGACAGAAGCACAACTGTAACAGCAGCAGTAGAACAAAGCTATAAAGATAAGACATTTTCTTAAAAGTAGAACTGGCAAACGTGCCAGACAGTGGCGATATAAAGCTCAGCAATAGTCCAAAAGGGAAAATGTTAGAAATAGGTTTCCAAAAGAGACATCTTTTTGATAGCACTTTGTACTTCATTAAAGCATAAAACATGCATTGCTTAAGAGAGGATGAGATTACTGTATTTCATGATGCTTCTGATTCAAAATCAGCACATTTCTCTCAGAATGCATTCTGGGTTTCAATACATGAGTGAACTATGGATGACTGGAAAATAGGAAATACAAGAGCATAGCATGAAAATCCTCCTAACTGATGTATGACAAAAAGCAACAACAAAATTATTGATACTTCACAGCATGACAAAGCAAAGCAAAATAGTTTTATACACTATAAAACTATCACAGGTTGTAATTCTTTACAAATGAAGAGGCATTGTGCCCCCACTTGCAAGATGAGAAAACAGATTCTGCAAGAAATTACTTGCATACATTGTCTCACTGCAGCATGAGGAGCATAAAGGATATTGGAAACAAAGTGAGTGCCATCAGTTAACATCAGCTTGCCAGTATTCCTCAAATATTCACACATCTACTCACGATTTATATGGTCCATGTAATAAACCCCAATCTGTTGATCGTAAACAGTTTCCCATCCTAAAGGAAGCTCATCACCGACACAGTCAGCAAATGTCAATGGCTTTGTAATCCTGTAAAAATAAAAATAACACAAATAAATACAAAAGGGGCAGAGTTTACAATGCAATGGATGTTATTACATGTTTGAAGATACCGCCACCATTTGATCACAGACTAGTTATGCTGCTTAGGAATGTGCTGATAATTATAAACATACAGTTTCAAAATAAAATTTCATTTAAATATGCTGACAGACACTCCCCAAGCAGGTAAGACAAGCTTCTCCCCTCAAGTTTCTATGTATAACAATTTAATCACAATGGCATGCAGTCCTGCCAGTTTTTCTCCCATACTGCAAAGAACACAAATGTGAAGCTGGAGTTCACTACTGCTAAAACCACTGGAAGCTTTATAGGTTTTAATTTCATTAAGGTGGCAAAGCAGCGTAATTGTTTGCCCTTAAGAAAATCACATAAAATTTAAGACAGCACTATGTAATAGGTTTCCTCTTTTCAATTATACATTTTCAACTATTAATGATATTCTCTTGGTCCAGACAGATCCAAGTTACTTTCTCTCCTTCAAAAAGAAGAGACAAACAAATGTCCCTGAAGAATTTTGAAGTAATTGGAGTAGAAATCAATAACTAACAGCATTGCTATCTAGAAGCTTAAAATGTCACACCCCTATATAGGCAAACTCTTAATAGACCAGTGGATAACAGAAAAACAAAACAGCATGTCAGAGTTGACAGGAATATTGAAAATTTCCAAATTCTACACTAAATCAACACTACTCTAGAACGTCAAGGGAAGTAAAAAACTAGGAAGAACAAATGATCCAAATAAAAAAGCCTTTACATTTAGTCTAATCATGTCTATTCCCCAAATCATTGTTTTAATCTTTATTTAATCCTTCAGATAATGTTTTCCTCTAGAACCTGCCATAAAATTCCTTTACTAACATAGTAATTTCAATTATACATGGGATATAGAACCAACACCTGCCCCACGTATTTGTTGAGGCATTTCTAATACCTGGAATGAAGACAACTTTGCCAACACTAAATACATGCATTAATTTAGGGACTGACTTAAGTTCAGCATGGCCTATGGCACAGTACTGTTTTTTGCAATTCTGTTAGTATGTTATAATACTCAGTTAAGGTTTTCTGATACCAGATTTGAACTACACTTACAAATATGGTGCAGAATAGAGAGAGACGGGGACTTGCACTTCATCTGATAACACCCATATAAAACAGTAACTTTGTCAGAACTAAAACCTGTCTGTCTTTGAACTTGGAAGTTCTTTCCCAAAACAAAACCAATCCAGAAGAATCCAGTGATAAAGACTTCAAAAGATGGAAATACTACTACAGCTACATTCCAGCTATTCCAATGGTGCAGTAAGTGCACCGTTCAACCACTAATAAAACTACAAAACCTGGCACACAGCAAACAGAAAAACTGCATTGACCCGACTCCTAAAACTATTTTATTATTCTTATAGTGTGCAAAATTAACTGTAGTAAAATAAAAAACTATCCTCACTCATATCAATGTAATGTTTGAACAACTTTGCACAACAGTACAAAAATCAAGCTATTTAGCTTGGTCATGTTCTGTGGATTCTCCTACATGTATAAACAGCTTAGGAAGACAAAGACATACATAAACTTATACATAAACCTGTGTGCCACTTTTTAAAGCAAAAATTTTCTATTGCTGCCAAATACGTAGTTTACACCATGTAATCAAGCACATCCAAAGCTGCTGTATTCAAGAAAGAAAATGTTACTGTGACCTGACATACACACTCAGTTATTCATCTAGCAGACAGGCAGACCAAGTATTGCCAAAATACTTCTGTTCTCCCTGGAATTCAGTCAAATATTAAAAACACAACATGCAGCATTTTTTCTTAAACTCCCATGGTCTTGTTCTGAAGACATCATGTTTACAATTTCACAAAGTAGTCTAGACATTGGCTCCTAAACTACTGCACTATAGACAAGATTTTCTTTGGAATGAGTTATGAGATTTGCTTGCCTGTTATACAAACATACCCGCACCCTTTATTCATAAATAAAACCTGCACGTGATACTTTAACCTTTCACACCACAAGAACTTTAATTCGATGCTCTCTGTGATCCCGCCAGGGCTCAGACTTCCAGGACAAGGACGATGTTCACTTTTTGGAAAAGGGAGACTGAAGAAAACCAAAGCATCTGGTCTAACTGGTTTTCATTTCAATGTCATAAAGCATGTGTGAACAGTTTAATTAATGGTTTTGAAGTAGAACTTGTGAGAATAAACCCCAACACAGAAAAAGTTATCTTCCAGACATTCAGACTGTTATTAACTTGATGCTGCTCACTTTAAACTATAATCCAAGTTGCTCCAAATTGGATTCCTGACAAAGCATAATGTCACATTGATTCTTGATTCAGTCACATTTACACCCATGTAGTTGAACCTTCATTCAATTAATCCAGGTCAGATACTAAACTAAGAATTGGAAGTTTCTCCCCATGTTTTGCACTGCTTTAACTAAGTGAACTGAAAAAATACCTTTCTGGTTTAACCAGCACAACTCTGAGCACAAGATTAGTTTTTTACCAGTTAGGGAAACAGGGTTTTCAGAATAACAACGACAAAACAGAACAGATGCAGATATGTATATTGGAGGTCAGCCACAAATTACAGCAGTAGACTGGTGAAATTAAGCATCTTCTGGAAACACTGCTTTACTCTCTGGGTTTGTTTTTAATTAGCTTAAGCACTATAAAATAGAACAGATCTTTCCTGCTTCTATATAAAGAATTGTAGAAGGTACATCTCCTAAAACATTTCAAAGTAGTAAGGGCAAAAAACTTTTTAAAGCATTATAAAGACAAAGAGAGAACAAAAATGCTGCCATCTTTAGTTAAATAAAAAATGGGGCTTCCCCGATCTTTGCTATTCACAGGGAAGAACAACTAAGGCATTTCTCTGTAATCATAGTAGTAAACAGTAACTACGACATCCACCCCTAATCATCTCCTGTTCTCCCATGACAAGTGGTAGACACTAAAAAGAAAGTTCTGAACTTTTAGCTGAAGACAGAAATCCTCTGGGGTCAGTTTTACAACACTAACTGGTTGTGGCCACTGGACCTACAGGACAGGTCCAAATGACACTTGCCCATGGGAGCCAATTCCAGATAGATCAAAGAACGAACCAAAACTTCAGATTGACTTGCTGATTCTTCAACAACTGGAAAGGTGAATCCTTTCCAAAAGTAATGATGCTCTTCAGTCTTTACATACCTAATCTTTTGTGATCCTGAAAACCTTCAGAAGTAAATACAGAATCATGTAAGAAAACTTCCACAATGCAAATTCTGCATATCAAGCTAAGAGAGAAAAATCTTTGAGCATTGTAGAGCACCTTGGATCTGCCACTTCTAACTCTGCCCAAATTATGTTTTCATTAAGAAGAAACAGAAGTCTGGCATTTGCATGCAGTAAAACAGACACACCTGAAAGCCCAAGTTTTATTAACATTTTCTCTGCATTACTTATCAAGCTGAACAGAATACAGAAATTAAACTGCCAACTAAAACCTACCAAGTGACTAAACTCAGAAGTGCTTTTTCCTCTTCCTTGCACACTTATTTCGTATCTTTATCCACTACCATGCACAGAAAGATTCCAGAATACATTACTACGGCTTTCTAAATATGCAGCAGTAACAAGTATTTTTTGAATACATCAGTTCAAGGTGAAGTGAGGAGAAGACAGTAAAAGACAATGGCTAAATACCATTTTAGATAAATTATTGCAAAAGTGCTCTTAGCTTTAGATACACTGTTAACAGGATCTAATTTCAACTCTCTAAAAAAAATCACAAAAAATCTTAACCTTTAAATAATAAAGGAACACTTCTGAATTAAAGAAAAGGCATACTTCAAGTGCCCAAAACACAGTTTGATGGACAGAGTAGGGCAGGAACTTCATTCTCAGACTTTCACAAGCAGAACCAGACCACTAAAACACAAGGCTTCAGAAAATATTAGATAAGACTCTCAGTCTTCCCATGGCCCTGATGCCACATCAGAGGGCTCTTGCTGCTTGAAATCCCTAAGTTTAATTGAATAAAACTTCCCCTGAGAAGAACTAAACTAAGACAAACACAGCCTGTTATTCCAAGATCCTGAACAGGAAATCGAAAAGGTGTTTGCAAAGGAGGAACACTGTTACAAACCAGCTGCCATCCCTCAAACAATGACCATATACCTGAAGTACATCCAGGGCCACCCTATCTTCCAAAGTGGACCATGAGGACTAATTACAAAAAAACTCCACCAAGATCTGAAGAAAAGCCACCACCGGTACAGGTGGCAGAGGGAAGGATGGAAGAACAGCAGATGACAACGGTGCTTTTACTTTTGTTCAAGATTTTGGTCAGATCCAACAGCAGAAGCAGAAAATGTCTAATAAAATTCAGTACTCCTCAACAGACTACAGTCCCTTAAATCTGGGCTCAATCTGAAGTGCCGTCTAATGGGATAGATGGTTTTGCCTGACAAATGCAGATTACAAACTAGGAGACTGTATAATTCACATTACAGACATGAAGAATACCAGGCAATTTAAAAATGAGTAACAGAACAAATCAAAAAGAATTAGCAATCTGATAAATCTAGCAATGGTTTATCCAAGGAAAATGTATGTATGGCCAGACTTCACGAATGCAGATTTGGGCAGGGCTCTTCCCACTGGGTGTGCCCTTCCAGCCTGCACAGTGGATTTTTTAGGTGAGGCACAGCGAGCGCAGAACTGGCCCCACCGTTTAAGTCCCAAGGTCCATCTGCCACGGCCGAGCGAGCTTGGACAGTGACAGGGAAGTCCTCGGGACTGTCACAGCACCCGGCACTAACCGGGGCTGACCCTGCTGAGCATCTGAGATCTGATGGGATCGGATGGCAGGGAGGCATTGAACTGCCAGGGGACAGGCCCCACTGAGACTTGAACTCAGGACCTTGGGATTCAGAGTCCAGAGTGCTCTCCATTCCACCATGGGACTGCCCCTCCAAGGAAAATATTGCGCTGACTATGTCACTGAAGCGTCACAAGGCAAGAAAGAGAAAAGGCAAAATGAGAAATCATGCACATTCTTTGAAATTTTCAGCCAGACATTTTTTCTTACCTCCAATCAAACATTAATTAAGTTACAGCCATTGTTATAAAATTCAGTTAATCCTTTTGTCCTGTATCATGGCTCTTATTCCAGGCACAGAGAAAACAACAATAAAAACCAAACTAAGAAACAGCAGGAATAGAAGATGCTTTTCTTGTTTCACAGACACCAGCAAGAAGAGCTGTTTACACTGAAGGGGAAAATGGGTGGGTTGTTATTATTTTCTTTTTAGAAGTCATACTGCAATCCAGAAGGCACTTCATGGACACCCTCCTCCACCACCACAGCTCCAACCTGGGCAGTGAGACCTTCTCTGTGAGACACAGACAGGGTCTGCGTATCAGGGGGCCACCATTTATTGGGGTCCCCTTGTCCAGAGCAAGGGTGCAGTGTGAATGACCGTCAGAAAGCTCAGGCACAACAGGCATCAGAAGGTTTGATCAGAAGGCTTATGAGAGTTTATTCAAGATAGTTTCACAGTTTCCTCAAAGCTCATAGATCATAGTAGTAGTAGTAGTTCATAGTAGTTCTTATTTAGTAGATGTAGTAGCAGTTAGTAGATCTTAGTAGTAGTAGTTAGTAGTAGTAGTAGATGTTCTAGTCTCAGCAACATCCACACCTTTTATATCCTCTCACACGCAACATTTGATGACATTCTGGCTAGCCCATTCACCTCACATTCACCAAAGCATCTCATTGGTCACAGGACCCCACACACACTACAGGTAGCTCTCTTCTCTTTAAGGGAGAACTCTAAACTGCTTTCCTTAAGGGATGCACTTACAGTCACCCCTACGTCTGTGTCCACCCAGCTGTGCCACGACTTCCCAGCCGCCCTCTCCAGGCAGGCTGCCCTGAAGGGAGCACCCCCTCCTCAACAGGCACTGCCTCCCACCCCACACGCAGGGAGGGACACATCAGGCACCCACTGCAGCGCAGCCACTGAGCAGGAGCTTCCTCCACAATCCAGGAACAGGCACACACCAGCCAGGCCCTGCATCTCACCCTGGCGCAGCACACACCGCTCAGGCAGAGGCTGTTTGCAGCAAATGCCACCACGGTGTACTCCAGATCCCCTCTCACAGCACTCTGGAGTACACCACGGTTTTCCTCCTGTTTGTCCTCCATCATGGACTCAGCGCTCTGCAAGCAGCCAAGTCATAAAAATGAACTGGATTTCAGAAAATTACATACTAAGTAATTACTCAAGAGTACAACAAAGTTCACAAAACTATACATATCTTTCCAAGATAAAAATTCCTTATAATCTGCTTCTTGATCCAAATTACATATATGTATCTTCATTTTACTTCATAATTTAACCTTGAATTCTAAGTAAAATAATTTACTGAGCATCTACTCAATCCCTCATTAAAATAAATCCACAATACAGATGGCAGGACAGAAACTTACACAGATGAGATTCTGTGCTGAGGACAAAGACTTAAAGAAGGTAACACTGCCAGGATAAATTTCCCTTGGAAATAAAACTGTACCCTACAGCAAGGAAATAATAGCACTAGCTCTTCTAAAGGTCACTTAAAATTCTGTCTTTTAAAGAGCAGACTGTATTTTGCAGCTATTTTCATTATTTTTTTCCAGCAACTGCAAATAAATAGATAAAAGTGCTAACAGTGTCCCATCAATGTATTTGCTTCAAATACTTTTACAGTAACATAAATTAACACAGGCTACATCACCGTGCGAAAGAGAAGGCAAAGGCTGGATTTAGCCAGACATTTGTGTAGTAATGAATCAACATCTTTAAGTATAAGAAAAATGTTTGATCATTATTAGACTTGTTTTTTAATTTAAACTCTGAGCAATTAGATTTTGTGATGCAAAATGTATGTGAAGCCACATGTGTGAGTAAGAGAGAACGTATCCAATTTGTTGACTTGGAAGAAGTAACAGCAGCCTATACTGCCTATAAACACCTCTCAGAAATGTACCCTCTTACTTTTCACTATTCTAGAAACAATAAACATTTACTAACAAGCAACAATAGACAAATAACATACTTTTGTTTTAATCCTTTATCATAATTCCAAAAACCAAAACAGCTAAGAAAAAAATTGGCTTAGTGTGTTGAAACATAAAATAAAATTCTCTGTCCAACTGCAGCTCTCGCATAACTTGTCTGGCTGCTCAGGAACTGCTTAAACAGTTCCACACAAGCAGCCAAGTCTTCCAAGCAGCTATCCATTTCCTAACAGCAGCTATGACCCAGATGCAAATTCCGAACACAAATACTATAGGGAATTCTTGCTGAAAATACACCTACGTTACATGTACACAATCCAAATTCCTCCTTCAAAAATCACAGCCAGGTTAAAAGTCAGTGCTTTTATGAAAACTGGTTTTGCCATTTTGGTTTGGTTCGGGTTTTTTACAGAAGATAAACAATGAAAAAATGGAGCAGAGCAGTTATGTACAACTGACTATGAACACTTTAAAACATATTTATTTTGTGCATGCACAGATAGCCTGAAGTGACAGGCAACTGTACAGAGCCACCAGCCAAACCCCAAGATTACCAAGGGGCCAGAGGCAATTGCTGGAGGGACTTGCTGAAGAAAGGCATCCTGGACAGCAGGTGACTTGACACCTAACGCAGAAAACAAACAAAACTATACATGGCAGCTGGGAATAAGTCACAAGAGGAGCTCAGCAGGGATATGTGGCAGATAAGACAGTTAAGGATGGGAAAATAGGAGACCACAGTTATATCAAACTAATTTCAAATTAACCTTCATCCTGAATATGCTCTTAGCTAGAAACAGTGAAGTGCAAAATATTTACAACTTTTGCCAATCCTAATAAAGCTTCCTTTGCTCCGCAAAATCTCTAAATATTTACAAGATTTTCTTGAGGACTTGCATAATGGGAGAGACTTAAAAAAGTAAAACAAAACTAATAAGAATCAAAATCATAATTAAAATATAAAGAAAATTTAAACAGGGAATTTCAAAATTTGAGAAGGAGACTGAATTCTTCCACCTGTGTAAGCAGCCTAATGTGACACTACATCTGTCCAGACACAGCACAGCTTTACAGCAGGCAAGCAAGTACCGAATCACAGAATAAGCCACGTTAGAAGGGAGTCACAAGGATCATCAAGTCTAACTCCTGGCACTGCACAGAACCATCCCCAAGAGTCACACCTTGTGCCTCAGAGTATTGTCCAAATGCTTCTTGAACTCTGTCAGGTTTGGTGCAGCGACTGCTTTCCTGGGCAGCCTCTCCCAACCGCTGGGTAAAGAACCTCTTTCTAATATACAACCTAAACCGCCTCTGACACAACTTCAGTCCATTCCCGCGGGTCCTTTCACTGGTAACCACAGAGAAGCGATCAGTGTCTGCCCCTCCTCTTCCCTTCAGGAAGAAATCGTAACTGCAATGAGGTCTCCCCTCAGTCTCCTCTTCTCCAGGCTGAACAGACCAAGTGACCTCAGCCACTCCTCATGCAGCTTCCCCTCAAAGTCCTTCACCATCTTTGTTGCCCTCCTTTGGACACTCTCTAAGGGCTTAATACGTTTCTTGTATTGTGGCACCCAAAACTGCACACAATATTCAAGGTGAGGCCGCCCCAGTGCAGAGCAGAGTGGGACAATCCCCTCCCTTGACTGGCTGGTGATGCTGTGCCTGATGTCCCCCAGGACATGGTTGGCCTTCCTGGCTGCCAGGGCACTGCTGACTCGTGTTCACTTTGCCATCAGCCAGGACCCTCAGGTCCCTTTCCATGGCACTGCTTTCCAGTATCTCATTCCCCAGTCTGTAGGAACATCCAGGGTTCTCCCATTTCACGCGGAGCATTCAGCACTTTCCCTTGTTGAACTTCATGTGGTTGGTGATTGCCCAGTCCTCTAATTTGCTGAGGTGACTCTGCAGGGCCTCCCTGCCTTCGAGGGAGTCAACAGCTCCTCCCAGTTTTGTGCAAGCAAACTTGCTTAGTAGCCCTTCAGTCCTGTGTCCAGGTCATTCATGAAGACGTTAGAAGAGCACAGGGCCTAAGACAGAGCGCTGTGGAACCCAACTAGTGACAGGTCACCAGTCTGATGTTACCCCATTCACTGCTACCCTCTGTGCTCAGCCTGTGAGCCAATTGCTCACCCACCACATGATGTGTTTATCCAGCTGTGGGATGCACATTTTGTTCAGAAGGATACCGTGCAAGTGTTCTAGTTTCACTGATTCTTAACGTTTATAACTTTTTAACCAACTTCTGTAAATAACAGCATTTTCCAACTACATGCTATTGGTAATCAAAGTCCTATTTAGCAAAGGCCAGGAATGTAGTTATACATTTATTTCTTCCAGCCTGGAAACCACATCTCTGCAACATTCTGCTGGAAATGAGCAAGTCATCCAGCTGTCATACTTCGATGTCCTCAGAACACACTAAAGTTCATTTCTGTGTTCAGTTCTGCCTAACAAACTGCTTGACAGTTGTATCCTTAGTTTTGCAAAGACTCTTCTGGTCTGAGAACACAAATTTCTGACTAGCTTGACTTGGCCAAAATCTTGCCCACCAGTTAACTAAACTATTGTAGAGGAGTCAGGCAAAGAGGTGATAAGTGCTTCACCCTTACATGGAGACTGTGTATGTGTTTGTGTGTAAGCATCTGCATACAAAATTGTTCTGACTACTGGTCACAACTTCCGTACCCAACTATCAGATGAGGAGGAAACACCTGCACTTTACTAATGGAAGTCATCTGAGCAAGGGTAAAAAGGTGCATCTCCAGGATCCTACCAGCAAGTTCTTAGTAATAAGCCCTCTGCACACGAAGAAGACTAATGGGAGGAGTCCAGAGCAGGAAGGAAATGTAGCAGACAGGAAAAGGGAGATCCCCAGCAGACAAGGAACAAAAATGGGACATAAAACTCTACATTCAAGACCATAAAGTTCCACATGTTAGAAGGAAACGAGGCATTAAAAGAAGCTTTACATCTCAGTAAGAAGTCAAAATGGTCTTATATGCTGCAAGACACTACCATGCAGTGGAATACTTCCTGAGGACTCTTGCAGGATCACTTACAGTTTGTATCAGAAGAGATTAGCACATCCTAACTATTACATTGCCTCCTTCATTTCTAGTTTATTGAAGCATTGGAGATTACTGCTCACTACAGCACCACAGAAGCAACAGAGGAAAGTTCTTCAAAACTCTCTGTCCATCTACTGTGTTCTCTTGCTAACTTCATATGTCCTAAATCAGAAAGATTATGCCAGCATTAGCTGACTACCTTGTTACCCTTAAATCTGACCCTGCTTGACTAAATTTTTCTTCGAAATTTTGAAAACTGTGATTACAGTAAAGGTTTTTCTATAACATTCTAACAACCTTTGGCAATTCAAGTTTCTGTACATTTGTAATCATTGCTGAAGGCATTCCCCTCCCTTAAATTTATCAATCTTCTTTACCCATTAGCCAGATTGGAAATAAATATATATACACATGTGTGCATATAGACACACACACACACACACACACACACACACACAGGCACAACTGATTTGTCCACACACACGATTTATTGATTTGTCCAAACACTATTCAAGCGTCAAATGACAGAAGCTTATCATCAACATTCTTCGAGAAAGCACTGTGAAACACTTTTGTGACAGAACACTTTAAACCGCTTTAGACAAGTCTTAGTCCACAAAACAGAGAATCTTACATTAACTGGTAATCTTTGGGCTGACTAAAGGCAGGTAGTTGAAGATGCACAGAAGTTAACATCAGAATCTTGAGGTATACATGCAATTACTTCCCACTGTGGTCTACAACTGCTTATAAAATCCTTGTCATACACTCAAAAGGTCCATCGTTCTAGAAAACACGATGCTAAGGGGATTTTTTATATCTGTAAGAGAAACAATGATTTAGAACAGGCTGTAGCTACTGTTCCCCTAGAGGTAAATTGAAGTTTAATGAGATTAGAAACAGACATCTGTCATGTCTATGTGCACAAACAAGTCCTGCACTACCATCAGTGAAAATTTAATTGATTTGATTTTTAAAATATTTTAAGCCCAAATCCTCCAAAAACTTACTATACTTGGAATATATTCAATTAAATTTTACTGAAATTGATTTCACCAAACTATTTTCACCAGTAAGTATTATTCAATTGTATTAAAAGAGAAAACTCATGCTAAAAGTTACCAGAAATCATTTCTAGAGAAATGAAGCAGAAAGCGACAAACAATGGGAGGAAAAGGTAAATGCAACTAGACTGAGTATAAAACAATGGTTGGAAAAATATATATTCAAGAAACCATTCTTTTCAAGCCTTGGAACAAAGTGATGTGTAGATAAGTGCCAAAAGAATATGCATACCATGACTTCACATACATCCTCTTCAAAACATATTATGAGGTAAAACAGTAAATAAAGGCCTCACACCACCCAGAAAAGTCTACACTGCCAGCTAATAATAGAAATTCAAGACAAGGGTTTCTCATTTAACCATTCAGAACAGTTTTGTTCCTTCTCCTCTTCCAACTCACTTGAAAACAGTGTTATACTCATCCTGTATTTCTCCTGTAAGTACCACATATGGCATTTCTCAAACACGTTCAATTATCACATTCCTAGAAGTTTTATGGTCTCTTGTACCATTTCCATGTAATGTCCTCTAACAGGCTACTGCCCTGTCACACACTGACTCTGCCTGCAGAGCAGAGAAATTCTGCCTTGTAAAAGGCCACAGCTCTGGCTCCAAGTCCCTCCTCAGTGGAGCGGATGCCCATGGGCACAGAGGAAAACCTGCAACCAGAGGGCATTACACGGCATTCCAGCAGCTCACTGCCCAAACTGTGCTGCAGCTCTGTAAGGAAGGCTCTCCAGACTGCTCCTTCCTGAGCTTCTGAACTGCATTAATAAAGCAATACTCTACACAGCAGTGAGAGTGCAACTAATGTGACACGCACACAGGGTCCAAGGGCACTGTTTCAATCACTTGCCTGGAGAGTTCCTAAGCTTGACTTAGCTCTAAGCAACTGAAGCGGAAATATGTTGACAAGTTCTTTGATGCTTTTGGTTTCAGAGTCCATTTCTTGCAAGCAGTGAACTATAGCAGTCACCTCATTATTTAAGGTTCTTCCACTCTTCCAGGAGTAACAGACCCTTAGTCAAGCACATATGGATGCATGTTGCAGCTGCCTAGAAGTGGTGATGGACATCCGTGATATTGTATACCTATATATTGCATACATTAACGTACACATAAAGACATCCTCCGTCTATCCATTTATTTCAAAGCTCCATATTTTACCTGGTATTACAAAAACAGGTGGTGGTTACCTTTAAGGTATTAAATGTGGTCTAAACTTAAATCCATTAAAAACCCCTGTGCTTAAAATGTGTCCTATTTTCCAAACATATCAGGAGAGCTAACAAAAGAAATTTTATCTGCCTGAAATCTTTGCTGCTTTTATGCCAATGGAGCAAGAACTCCTCTGCAAAGTAAAATAATTTCTTTAAGCCAAATAACTAAGGGAAAAAGCAATAGTTCTACAATGATCTGAGGCCTTGCTACATTTTCTTCTCCACAACTCACTCTTTGTCTTCACTTCAAAATTTCAGATATAACTGCCAAACTATTTACACTTTATGAAATCCTAATTCATATAATTTCTAAACTTTTGATTCTCAACATTCTCAATATACCAGTCACAAACACAAATTCATGTTACCTGCAAATACATAATCACAGAATATGCCAAGTTGGAAGGGACCCACAAGGATCACTGAGTTCAACTCCTGGCCCTGGAAAGGACGATCCCCATTCTCAAGAGTCACACCATGTGCCTGAGTATCATCCAAACATTTTTTTAACTCTGTTAGGCTTGGTGATGTGATCACTTCCTTGGTGAGCCTGTTCCAGGGACCTCAGCTGCTCCTTACATGGCTTCCCCTCAAAGCCCTTCACCATTTTCATTGCCCTCCTTGGACACTCTCTAACAGCTTCATATCGTTCTTACATTGTGGCACCCAAAACCGCACACAATTTTCAAGGTTAGGAGGCCCCAGTGCAGAGCAGAGCAGAGCAGGACAATCCCCTCCCTCAACTGGCTGGAGATGCTGTGCCTGATGCTCCCCAGGACAGGGTTGGCCCTCCTGGCTGCCAGGGCACTACTGACTTATATTGAACCTTCTGCCAAGCAGGACCCCCAAGTCCCTTTCTGTGGCGCTGCTTTCCAGCATCTCGTTCCCCAGCCTGCAGGAACAGCTAACTATGTTAATACAGGTGTTGTGGAGAATACTGTCTAAAATGTGCACTTAAACTCTTAAAACTGTTACCATACTTAAGGTTAACACCCTTGTCAGACAGCAATTTTCAAGCTTTTAAGGAAACTTAGCCCAGCCTCTGTTTTCCCAATATTTAATTATCCTACTATTGGTACCATTCCCCAAACACACTTCCTCCTTAATGCTGACCTTGGAAACTAATACAGTGTGTTCTCCAATCAATATTGGCAATATAGCAAAATATCACAAAGAAAGACAGTTTTACAGATTTATTTCATCTGAAATTTTTAAGAGGTTGAAATTATAACGTTTGATGCTGTTACTTCTATGGTTGCCAGTAGTTGTGCAATATATTGTATTTAAGCTTCAAGCTAAACCAATAAAGTACTTCCAAATACGCAACATGATGAATTACTCATAACTTCACTGTCATGATTTTGCTTATATATAAGAATAAAATATACTTTCTGAAAAAATCCAGAGAAATCCAGCCAGATAATGTAACCTGCGCAAACCCAATATAAAAAATAGAGAAAAAATAATTTTTGTTATAACAAAACAAATCAGAGAGTAAAACAGCACAAGCAGCATTTGAGGTTATTTAATGGTACAAAATTTAACTTATACCATGAAATCAGAATGTAAAAACCAGTTAACAGAAGACAAAGCACAATTCTAGCAGACTGTGCCATCAAACCTACAGAGATCCTAATTTGAACATAATTGAACATCAAATACCACAGCAGCGGAAATCAGATTAAATTTATAGTAATATACTGAAGAGAGTTCAACAGTAGATGGCCTCCTCTTCTTTCTCCCCATTTCCCATGACAGAGAAGGTTAAAAATAGAGGCTTCCGTTTCCTTAGATTATTTCACTTTAGACTTTTCTAGAGCACTGAAATTAGCTGCTTTGCCAGCTTCCTACATTTGTGTTAGAAAAGGAGTGTTAAAAACACACATTTATAGCAACTCAGGAAACTGACTTTTGTGGTATGCATTATTACTATCATTTGTAAATGACAAGTCTCTCTAGAAGCTGTAGGTGTCTTCCAAAGTTTCCCTTTGGATATTACTCACCCAAAGGTCCCCTGCACCACACAGTAACATATTTTGGGACTAAGCTGTACTGGCATATTTTTCTATATTTATGCATTCCTTTGCAGTTAGCAAATGCAGATATTTTCAGTGCACAGTGCTCAATTCCCCACATCCAAAAGCAGCCTCAGACTAGGAAGGAGAGCCTAAGACAGGTAGAAGGACAGCACCAGCTCCCTCTCTCTGAACCCTGAGCCTTCAAGGAAGTCAGAGCCACAGGAAGCCTCTTCCACGATGGCAGCACAGGGTGGCCCCAGCTGCCCAGGCCCATATTTTAAGGTCAGAAGGTCACTGTCATCATCTAATTGACTTGCTGCATAATATGAGCCACAAAACTTTAGCTGGCAATTCTTACATCCAGCACAACACCTCATATGGACAACCCAGACTATATGTTTGTTTATATTGAAAAGATGCATAGTAGTATGGCCAGACTTCACGAATGCAGATTTGGGAAGGGCTCTCCCCACATGGGTGTGCCCTTCCAGCCTGTGCTATGGATTTTTTAGGTGAGGCACAGTGTGTGCAGAACTGGCCCCACCGTGTAAGTCCTGAGGTTCATCTGCCACGGCCGAGCGAGCTTGGACGGTGACAGGGAAGTCCTAAGGACTGTCACAGCACCCGGTACTGACCGGGGCTGACCCTGCTGAGCATCCGAGATCTGATGGGATGGGATGGCAGGGAGGCATTGAACTGCCAGAGGATGGTCCCCACTGAGACTCGAACTCAGGACCTTGGGATTCAGAGTCCAGAGTGCTCTCCTTTACATCACGGGACCTCTCCTGAAAAGATGTACACTCAAGAACAAGCATCTAAACTCTTTATCTGCAAGCACATCTCTAAAGTCTGATGTAGTACGATGTTGTATCATCTACACATTACTATAATGCAGTGTCGCCCATTCATGAGAAAGTCTGGTATGCTTCATTAGGCATTCTCTCATTAGGCAATTTTTTTTTTTTGCTTTAATTCTGCCAGAGTGAAGTCGCCCTGCTGAAGTCCTCCCTCCTGAGGCTGTGACTCATTCCAACCTCTAGCGAGACTTTCAATTAAAACAGCTCTGTCATTTGAAACAATGAAGTACAGGAAAAATGCTGTCCCGTTCCTCCCCACCCTCCTGCTTCAAGTTTTACAATAGTCTCCTAGAGAATCTCAGCACTGGTAACCTCGGGATCTGAATTATGTATCCTACAGTCCCCAAGGAAAAACATTCAAGTTTGGAGCAGGTACAAGGCAGTGGAAGAGAGGAATATTGTTGCACATGCTCAACGTAACTCGGTGAAATCGGAAGCCTTTGCAGATTTGATGTCCACTGAATATACGCCAGCTTCTCAGGAGCTCTCCTGGCTATGTTGCCACCTAACCCCCAGTGTTCCAGGAAATCCAAAAGGATTGCTCCAGCTGCAAGGAGCAGCTCCAGAAAAACAATTCCAAAACAATTCCATTGCAACCCTACTACTTCCACAGAAAGAGACTAGGAAGTCAGTTTCTTCTTCTAGTTTGAATGTAACCTCCATTGGCACCTGAAACACCAGGGAACAAAAGGAAGCAGGCACATGGTGACACAGAAGGATGAAGAGCATGGGAACCGAGTGCTGGAAGAAGAGAAGGAGGCAATCAGACAAAACTGAAGGATGCAGGGAGGCATAGGCTGGAAAGGAGGATGAGCACAGGCAGACAAACAGCAGAGCTGGAGCAAAGGGACTGCCAGCAGTGGTGTGAACAGGCCACAGTCTAACCAGATACATGTGGAAAGAAAAGACCAGCCTGTACATGCCTCAGCTCTGAGACTCTGAACATGGCTCGAGTCTCCCCCGCGCTCTCCACTCCAACCATACCACAAATCCCACCTGCAGCTTTGTATGCAAGCTGGATTAACAGCCTGGTACCAGCAAACTTCATCTGATCATACAGTAAACTAGCAGTAGAGATGCTTCAACTCACCAGAACTGCAAAAAACAATGGAGAAAGGGGAAAATAGCAATATGGCAGCAGGGGAGGGGGGGTGTTTCCCAAGGTTACTGAATGAAATCAGTTTATTTTGCTATCAGATAAGCAAAAAAGGCAATGTAGAGGATGTGGCAGGTGAGCAAGACCTTCAGCTATTCAAAACTGGGGTTGTTTAGCCTGGAGAAAGAAGAGGAGGCTCAGAGGTGACCTCAACACTGTCTAGAACTACCTGAGGGGAAGTTCCAGCCAGGTGGGGGTTGGTCTCTTCTCCCAGGCACTCAGCAATAGGACAAGGGGGCACGGGCTCAAGCTCTGCCAGGGAAAATTTAAGTTGGAGATCAGAAAAAAATTCTTTACAGAGAGAGTAATCAGGCATTGGAATGGGCTGCCCAGAGAGGTGGTGGAATCACCATCCCTGGAGGTTTTTAAACTGAGATTGGACGTGGCACTGAGTGCCATGATCTGGTAAATGGACTGGAGTTGGACCGAGGGTTGGACTTGATGATCTCGGAGGTCTTTTCCAACCCAATCGATTCTATGATTCTACGAAAACAAGCTATTATTAAACCAACTTGCAATATACTATGGGTATGCTAAGCCTAACTCTGGGGTTGGAGGGAAAGAAGAATTAAAAAACCCACCCAAACAAAATCAGAACAGCTACACAGACAGTTTCAAATAATTATAATGCAGACCTGAGTTCTGACATTTTACAACATATGGTCTAAGTTTGGCTATACAATAACAATAAACATGAAAAAAGTACACAGATGCATCACAAAAGCATCTCAGTTAGGAAGAGAACATTGAGGTATCAGGATCCATATCTTAAGGAGCCTTCTAAAGTTTGGAGGAAGAACAAAGCCTATTTTTAAAGTTTCTGAGAAACTCAAGTCTACAGCAAATGAAAAACTAAAACCTCAAAAGCATCTTTGAACACTCACTGCTAGGCAATGGTATTGTTGCCCCCACATATGGTAATTCCCAACACTTCCTTAAGTGGTCATGAAAGGTTAAGAAGTAACAACATAGAAAACGGCCACAGATAACATGTTTGAAACCAACTCATTAATCCATTTACCTGCTAAGATTGGTTAAAAAAAACAAAAAAACAAACACACCCAGACAACACACTCTAGGAGCTGCACAGGAAATACCTAGATATTCATGAAAGAAATAAACTACTAAAACATGTGTAATGATTGATTGACCAAACAACCATTAAAAGAAAAGAACTCAAAGGGAGAAAGCTACTGTGTTTTGAGTCATATCCTCAACTACATGCTCACTAAAAACTATTTTTCAGTCGTAACTGCAATTAAAATCTCCTCCCAGCTTCTCTTCTTTTTCTCTTGTAAGATCAAGACTACCTTTAATGCAGAGAACACTCACTCACATGCAACAGCAGAAAAGCCACAGAGACATCAGAAACACAGACTAAATGAACTGCAGGAAAAATTGAGGTAGAAAGAGAAAAACATTTGCATTTCAATGAAGTCTGTCTGGGACGGCGTAACAAGCAGGTTGGACAGATGAATTCAGAGAGCAGTGGGGTTTATGTCTGACATATTCGAAAAACAAGTTCTTCTCAGAACTCAGTACCAGCAAAAGGGACATATGTTTCCCTTATTTAATATACAGAAAATTACCTGCCCACAGAAATTATGCAAAATCTTGCCAGAGATGTTCCCTGCACTTCACAGCCTTTTGTGTTACTAGCAGAGGAAGCACCTAAAATTTTAAGTTTCTTTAACTCCAATTCACTTACTTTCTTCAAAACTATTTATACACAAGACCCAGCCAGCAATGGGGCCCTCTCAGTCACTGAAGCAAGGATGGCAGGATGTTTCCTGGACTTAGAAGCTCATCAGGAAAATTTTAGACAGGTGGCAAACTTTTCCCAAAAGTACCACCTATTTCCAATTACCAGAAGATCTACTGATTCAATCTCTGAGTAGCGTGAAAGATTAAAAACCCCACAGTTTTCAGAAGTGTTCTAAGTCTGCCTGCCTAGCTGAGTTGATGAGCAATGCTTCAGGAGATCCAGTAAAAGGAAGACATGAAGGAAACTGAACCATGACTGCT
The DNA here is from genome assembly GCF_047495875.1 of Pithys albifrons albifrons. Classification (NCBI taxonomy): domain Eukaryota; kingdom Metazoa; phylum Chordata; class Aves; order Passeriformes; family Thamnophilidae; genus Pithys; species Pithys albifrons. The sequence continues at coordinate 12,571,866 of NC_092458.1, forward strand.
ACTCTAGACAGCAGATGCCTAATGTGTGCTGAAAACTTTCTGACTAAAGCCTGTTCAAGAGACCAAACTTCAAAACCTACCACCAGCTTCTCAAAGGCTATTAGGAAACCCCAGGGAACTGAAAAGGAAACTATGGCGCAAGGGAAGGCAAGACAGCAGACAAGCATGACAGGAAAATCCCAGAAAAACAAGGCAATGACTCTTATTATTTACTCTTCTCCACACAATTTCACATTGTATCCTTTTCTAATAAGGTTTTACTATTATCCCTGAAGCAATAAGAAAGCCTCCCAAGACAGCTGTGGAAAAAGAAACAGGAGCACTCCACTCCCTCTTAGCTGCCCCCCATCCTGTATTTATGTCACAATTGAATGGCTACTTTGAAGAGATTTTCTCACCATTTTCCTACCAGGAAAACCAGTCTTCTAGTGCCACCCTTCATCCAGCTTCCTTCTGCAGGTCTTACTTCCCCATAAGTGAACCCAGATGCTTACATACATAGTCACTCTGCTCTTCCCGGCATGAAATCCACAGGATTCTTAATCACAGGATTTGGTTTTCTGATTTCATGCTGCTGCAGCACAACAAGGAATTACCAAAGATGGAAGCTGTGAGAAGAGCAAAGACTTTCGGTCCATCCCTTCCCTATTCTTTATTATAATTGAAAGTCTGATTCTAAATATATAATGTCCTTGAGAAATTAACTTCCTTGACAATTTTGCCCTCAATTTCTAATTAGAATACAATGAAGATACCGCCAGTTAAATAAATTATCATCATATTGCATTAAATCTATTTCTCCCCAATCCAAGGTGTTTTTAACAACCATTCAGCAGCCCTTCTTTTCAGCTTATCTGATCATCTTTAATCACTTTTCAGAACAGACTTCTGAGCCAAGGAACCTCACTGCTGTGCTACATTTTAATGGAAGTCTAAATTTTACAGATGCGACTGGTCTAGGCCCTGTCCTTCCCTCTGGCCATATACTGAGCAATGCATCTTACTCACAATGAATTAACACTTCCAATTCCTGCAAAAGTTAGTTTTACAAAGACAATTATTTTTCCCTAACTCCTCTCAACAAAGAAGCAGTAATAAGTACACTAATTTAAGACACCAACCAAGTCTCGAGGTGAATGCTAATTTTGGGAAGAGTATTTGATCCCACCCGCCCCCCAAAAACCAAACCCCAAACCCTCTAAACAGAGCAATACACAAGGCAGCATATCAACTAACCACGACATCTCTGGACCACGCTGCTTTCTGAGGTGGCACCACAGCAGTGCTAAGGGCAGACTCCCATGCACCAAACAGATTTCTACTACTGAAAAACCTGTACTTCTCAAAATTCCAGCAAATGCATAAAAGGGGCACTTTTCTTCTTTGTAGAAAATGAGTGTTGACAGAAGCAGGGGACGGGATGACATTGCCATAATATAAATCCAGGATACTAAAAGGGATAACAAACAATTTATTGACAACTGAGTGAAAACAATTTCATCATGTAACAATGTATGCTATCAAAAAACAGTATAAAAGTAAACAAAAAATGTTTATGGATTCCATTTGATTTTAAAAAGGAAAACTAATTAGAAAAATGCCATTTGAATAGTAGCTTGTCTAACACACGGTTTAATTTCACAGGTATTAAAGATACTGTAAGTAAGCATGGACAAGTTCTTCCGGCAACTTTTAACATCCATAAAACTTCAATGTTGAGAAGAAAAAGGAAATCATTGTCTTCAGAGATCCAACATTAATTTTATTTTTATTTCTTGTTTCCTTCAAAAGCAGCCATGAAAATGAACTCACCTTGCCCTCAGTAAACAGCTCATCCTCATGTATTTTGTGCAATTAAGCCCAGCACATTGTTCCATTGTTTTGAACCTACACTTTGATCTTCAATTTCCAAAACAAGGGAACTGCATTCTCAAACATACCTTCCAGACCAGGCATTTGCTTTCCAATGCACAAACATATTAATGGCAGAGATTATTTTGTTGCCTTTGGATTACTGCCAATTGCAAGATTTTATAAGTGTAAATTTTTACTGTACACAATATACAGCTATCCAAACAATGACAAAAATGCCTTCTTAGTACTGTCTCCATTTTTCTTTCTTGGAAGCACACAAATATACCTGAAGGGAAGTTCTAGCCAGGTGGGGGCTGGTCTCTTCTCCCAGGCACTCAGCAATAGGACAAGGGGGCACGGGCTCAAGCTCTGCCGAGGGAAATTTAAGTTGGAGATCAGAAGAAAATTCTTTCCAGAGAGAGTAATCAGGCATTGGAATGGGCTGCCCAGAGAGGGGTTGGATTCACCATCCTTGGAGGTTTTTAAACTGAGATTGAACGTGGCACTGAGTGCCATGATCTGGTAAATGGACTGGAGCTGGACCAAGGGTTGGGCTTGAAGATCTCAGATGTCTTTTCCAACCCAATTGGTTCTATGATTCTATGATTTAAATGCCTTTTCACAGCAGTGGGAGCAACTTAAGCCCTCCAGAGCTGTGCCTGTTCCACTGCAAGAATGGCCAGCTCCAGCAGCGTGTCTGTGAGCCCCATGCCAGCATCCCCAAGCTCCATCACCGTGCTCACCCAAGCTCCTTTCAGTGTGCAGGAGTGGGAAGATTCGATTCTACCTTCCAAGCAGCCATTGTGATCAAATTATAGAGAAACCAGGGCAGTCCCGTGGTGTAATGGAGAGCGCTCTGGTCTCTGAATCCCAACGTCCTGAGTTCGACTCTCAGTGGGGACTGTGCCCTGGCAGTTGAATGCCTCCCTGCCATCCCATCCCGTCAGATCTCAGATGCTCAGCAGGGTCAGCCCCGGTTAGTACCGGGTGCTGTGACAGTCCTGAGGACTTCACTGTCACTGTCCAAGCTCGCTCGGCCGTGGCAGATGGACCTCGGGACTTACACGGTGGGGCAGTTCTGCACACGCTGTGCCTCACCTAAACAATCCACTGTGCAGGCTGGAAGGGCACACCCACGTGGGGAGAGCCCTGCCCAAATCTTCGTTTGCAAAGTTTAGCCGTACACATACAGAAACCTTCCCGAAGTTGTGGCTTTAGTTCAAAGATCTTTGCTTAAGTTAACTTTATTGTATATGAAGTACCATGCCATGGCAAATCAACAGGTAAAACCACTATCAATCTATTTAACTAACACTGACGACACATCCTATGATAATAGAGATTTTATGCATAATGTATAAATACAACCCTACAAGAAATAACCACCACCTACAACTTAAAACATAAAGAACATTAACTGATCTCTGTAAAGAAAGGAACATTGTGAATTCATATAGTAAATTATTTGCCACACACAAACACTTGTAGTAGACTTGTCTACACAGGATGTTTCCAGCAGACTCAAAGCAGCTTTGCTGCGGCTCCCAGGAGCAGCTTTCAGCTTCCAGCTACTCCGGTGTGGCACAGAGCTCCATCTAATCCAATCCAGCCTACACAGGGCTTGTCAGCTCAGGTTCAGTGATGAACTAACCCCAGCCACCTGGCTCATCACCAGCTGAAAGCATGAGCTGAATTTGCAACATAGCATTTAGACACAACTGAGAGCGTCTCATAATGAAATTGCTTACTCACCTTATTCACCTCACTTACTTCGTCTAGTGGAATAAACTACTCACCCGTATTGCTGCACAAAAAGCATTCAAACGGAAGGTTGAGGGCCCTGTTTATTCACACCCAAACTTACTGAGCTGTTCCAGGTAGAAAAATCTGTGCTTTGCAAAGGTCAAAACCAAAGTGATCAATTTTTGCTGACAGTGACACTAACAGCACCCACTGCCTGCCCTTGACAGTGTTTCACACAATACATCTCTGAGACTTACAAACAAAATCTGACTGCTAACAGCTCTAGGAGGTGCATTAACAGCAGACACCTCACTGATAATCCTTCTACAGGACTCTGGATCTCCACTCAAGATTGCATTTTTTGTTCATGCTTACAAGAAACCAAACCTAAAAGCACAGGCAACTCACAGACAGCTACACTGGAAACTTAAATCTATCTAATGTTTGGTTCATTTGTGTGTGAATAGTGTATCCATTGCACACACACTGCAGAAGGAGTATAGTTCAAGCCTGTACCACAACACCTCAAACATCACTAACCTCAAAATGTTTTTACCATGTACTAGGTAAAAGCTTCACTTGATTTTCAGGAATTAGCTCCTTATTTAAATAAAACTGGCTACTAGAAGCTAGCAGACATTAGCGGCATTAAAAAAACCAACAAAAACAAAACAAAAAAAAACCAAAACAAGGGGTTTTAGCCTTATTTCCTATAAAAATATGGATATGTGATTTTCAATAATATCACTATTCATTATTAGACCTAAGTCTATTAGGATTTTGTTCTACTGATGAGTTTCAAATTTTAGGGAAACATTCTGGATAATTCAATTATCTATGAAAATTTATGAAAGTAGAAAGCCCAGTAGGAACTGAGAAACCCATGTTCACACCTAATCAGTATCAGAAAATCTGCTTGGGAGCAAGAGAATGCAAATATCCCCAACACAAGGCAAAAAGCATCCAGCAAAACATTCACCTTCCCAGACACCAAAGTCCAGCAGCTGTAAGACACAAATCCACAGGCAGTCTGGCTCCCCCAGTACCAGTATTCACAGAAATACCTGATTTCTATAAATGGTAATATTTTCCCCGTAACATCTACAGAAAGATTCTTCAGTACATCAAACTGTACCCTGCAAAGGCATCTTCTCTGCCCTACCCTAGACAAGCTACCCAAATATTTTCCCTTCCAAATGTTACTTTCTTTAATAATACATTAAATATTTCCTTTTAAAATCCACAGCTAGTCCTATTTATGTGACTATTTGCTGGGTGGAACAAAGTTAGATGCTAAGCTGGAAATACCATAACAGCTGAGTATTTTAACTGGCAACACCCTTGTAATGACATGCCTGTGTGTCATATCAGCCAGAGACTCCACAACCTCACAAATCTGACATCTCTCAGCTTGAAAATTCATTTAGCAGGTTTACCAGAACTTCACGTGCACGTGTTCACAGACATTCTGGCATTGAAAATACCCAAGAGCATTGGATAAAGTGTATATTGACAAGTCTGACACTTGCCAGTAATGAGTTCAGTAGCCAACTCGGGCAGGTCAATACACCATCCCTCCAAAACTCAATAAAAAACTTTTGTGCCACACCATAATATGATTTATGATACCATATTTTTCTGTAAAATAAAAAAAAACCCAAGTGGAGGTCATATATTGCTTTTAACACGAATTTTATCTCTTTCTAGATAAAAATCACTAGCCTTATTACCTGTACTGTTCATCAATAGCTGTGCACTATTTACACAGATTAGCAGTGTTACACAAGGAACCTCCCCTAAATAAACACAAACTGTATAATAAGGATGCTGCAATTCCTTGTGCATCTAACACTGCTGGGCTTGGGAGATTTTTTTTCCCCAAAATGTGACAGCAAACATATGGCAATACATACAAAGACTATTCCAAACTTTCCTTACCACAGGCACCAGATGTATCAAGAAAAGGCAGATTCATTCCCAGTGTATATCCCAATAATTTGTAGCTTAGTATTTTATAACTTCAGCTTTGCTGAGACTTAATTTCTTGCATTTTAAAAATGCAACAAAGCAGGGAGAGGGGAGAACTGAGGAAGACTGGACTCAGTAATCCAGTAGATAGTGGTAGTCTTGACTAAATATATTTCTTCTGATTAAAAGTGACCCACCCATGAGAATCAGAGACAGAAATTTGGAGACATGCCAGTTCATACAATAACTTTGTTTATTTGTCTTAATAAATATTTAAGAAACATGACTTGTGGTATTTGATACAACTGAGCCTGTAGTTAAAAGGCCTCTCTCCATGACCTAAGCAAATACAACCTATCCCTCTTTATTTGTCCGACTTCTTTTCCACATTCAAGGCTAATCTAGTTTTAGGTCAGGAAAGACTGCAGTCTATCATTTTAAACAAACCATTGTAGTAAAACGTGAACAGGAAATTCCTAACTACACTGTTCAAAGAACAATGATTAGAAAAACAACGCGAGCTCACAAAGTACAAGGAGGGCAGTCTGGGTAGAAAACTAAAAAAAAAAAAAAAAGGGGGGGGGGGGAAGAGTCAAATGCACACATAAAGTCACTTTGCTCATTTTTCCTTCTCCCCACAAGTCGTTACTCTCCATCTCGTCCTCCCCGCCAGGGGTTCTTCAGCCCTTGCCAAGGGAGAAACCCTTGGACCCGAAGGGGGAAGAGTGCAGTATATACAGCTCTGTCTGATACCTTGGAAATATCCGGCCTGCGGGAGTCAGCGCAGACATGCCATTCATTCCACAACATATAAATGCCCTCTTTAGAGCCTCATCCGAGCAGCAGTTTCATTTGGATTTTGAGGCACAGGTCTGCCTTGTTTTTCAATAAGCTGCAAGCTATTTTTGCCATGAAAAAAACCCCAACATTTTAAAAGTGTGCCTGACTAGCATGCACAGAGAACATAAAATGAGCAAAACATGGACTCAAGGAAAGTCCCCTGTATTAGCACTCTATTCATAACACAGATATCCTTCTCCTAAAAACAACAAACACCCAAACATTACCCCCCACAAACCCCAACAAAACTGACATATTTTAAATTCTACCAGGTGTAGAATTTAAAACATTCAAAAATTCTTTAACCAAAGTGCTCTCACAACTGTTTCTGAATCACTCGTGTGAAAGTCCAGGCAACTGACCATCTTCACTAATGGGGAGGGGAAAAAAATTTATTCCTAATTTGAGAAAGAAATCAGAGCAAATTCACTTTTAAGAGCATATACTAACATTACATTAAGAGACTATTAGCCTGTATAACATCTTATGAAATTACTTTTTTTCTTTACAAGAAAATGAAAAATATCTGGATACAGGTATTAGCATTAAAATCTTCATCCACTTCAAAAAATAAGCTTCTGAGCACATATATAAAAAGACTAAAGACAGAAAAATAAACACACAGTCTCAAAAAACTTGCATTTTAAGGAACATTATTCATGGACTGGAGGGTGGAGAGAAAATTTCCACAATCAGGACACTATCCATAGTTTTAGACACAGGATCATTTCTATTTTAAAGAGGACAGAGGAGCCCTTTCTAAATGTCCCACAGATTCTAAATGTAAAGAAAAGAAACTTATAACTGTGATTAAGGTAAAAAATTAATACAATTTTCTTTATCATCTCACTTCAGAAAGAATAAAACAAAAATCTTAAGAACCATGTGCGCAAACAGTCGTATGTGCAAAACTTCAAAAAGTCCAGATGTTCACATACCAAACATAATTACCCCAAAGGAGATATTCCAGAAATTTATTACAGTACGTTTTATATGATAAAATGATACAGCTGTATTTTAAACCAACAAAACTTTTTTAAAATTCTGAACTCCTTACATGTCAGGCATTAGAGGAAATAAAATTGTCCATATTCCCTTTCAGATACTATTTCCAGGAGAAGCAGGTAATGGGCAAAAATCTTTGTGCAAATCAGAAAACAGAGATAAAGTCTTTAACTCAAAGATCCAAATCAAATGAAAGTGTGTTCTTGCCTTAGGGCTGTTTGGCAGATATTGTGAGACAAAAGAGAGGACACATCTCACTCCTGGCAGGCAGGTGTGTCCAGAGAACAAGATGAGCTGCATCATCGCTGTGACTGAACAGAAGCCCTGAACAGGCATGGACAGATCTGCAAGATCACTCCCAGAAGTAATTTCCCTAACATGACACTACAACATCCTCCAGCACAAGAGAGTTCACTCTGCATACAAGAGTATTGTGCTCAGTTCTGGGCCCCTCAGTTCAGAAAGGATATTGAAGGGCTGGAGCGGGTCCAGAGAAGAGCAACAAGACTGGAGAAGGGACTGGAGCACAAGCCTTATGGGGAGAGGCTGAGGGAGCTGGGGTTGTTTAGCCTGGAGAAGAGGAGGCTCAGAGGTGACCTCATCACTGTCTAGAACTACCTGAAGGGAAGTTCTAGCCAGGTGGGGGCTGGTCTCTTCTCCCAGGCACTCAGCAATAGGACAAGGGGGCACGGGCTTAAGCTCTGCCAGGGGAAATTTAAGTTGGAGATCAGAAAAAAATTCTTTCCAGAGAGAGTAATCAGGCATTGGAATGGGCTGCCCAGAGAGGTGGTGGATACACCATCCCTGGAGGTTTTTAAACTGAGATTGGACGTGGCACTGAGTGCCATGATCTAGTAAATGGACTAGAGTTGGACCAAGGGTTGGACTTGATGATCTCGGAGGTCTTTTCCAACCCAATCGATTCTATGATTCTATACGAGTAACTTGATATTTCAGTGGGAGAAGTCTTCACAAATGGAATACTTTCCATAACCACTGGAGCTTTATTTAGCCTGTTTCCAGAATATTGTGACAAATTTTACAAATATCGGTTTCTAAAAAATATTCATATATATCTTCATCCACATGAATCACCTGCTATTTGCTTTTTATTAAGTCATAGAAAGACACCCCACAGCCTGGCTTAGCTTGAGCACAGGTTTACATCTAAGCTCAATGAAACACTCAAGTTTTTCTCTTAGATTCCCTTCTGGGAAAACTTTAAGACTTTTTTGTTATAGGCACATGACACACTCCTAGAGGAGAAAAGGTTGCGATACCGAAATCTGTGCCACAATTCACACAAGCTGTTTCTAAAAATTTATTAAAAATTAAGGTAGCTTAATTCCCTGAAACACCCTTGAACTCCTAAGAAAAAATTCAGTGTGATGAGTAAGGAGGTTCTGAGTGACATTCACTGCCAATGACAGAAAACACTACTACGCCTTTTCTTTAAAAACCTGAAACTAAACAACAAACAAGCAAAACTTCCACAGATGACTTCCTACAAACATTTCTCAACGCCAACATTCCAGATGTAAAATCAGAGTAATGTTTACTAACAGAAGCATTGGGACTATAGCTGTAAACAATTACAGTAGATTATAAATTGTCTGGAATTTCAGTAGATTAAATGACACTGCACAGAACGTTCACATACTCCTTCCTACACATTCGTGATTGGATATTTGTGCTTGCACCAAAAGGGCTCTTTGCTCCAAAAGTGCTTTTATCATCATGTTTAACCGATTAAACTTGTAAGACCTCACCAAAACTTCACAGATGTATATAGAAAACTACTAAAAAAGACAAACAGTAATTTGCAGTGCAGCTTATTTTACAGTAAGAAAATAATTCCTGGAACTGGAAATACAGATCCTCATTGCATCATCAATCCATCAGAATCCAAAAGTCAGCCTGATCACAGACATCTTGACATTTTACTCCAATAACAGGATAAAGGGGAAGATTTTTTTAAAACCAAAAATTAAAGGGTTTATTTCACAATTTCTTGGGGAAAATCTGTAGCTATATCCCATTAAACAACAAAACAAATAACCCCAACCAACCCAGAACACAAAGAAAATACCAACCTACCACTCTATCTCTGCTTAACACCAGTATGCAGAATTCAGAACTTATTTTTTCCCTCAACAACATCATCATCTTCCTGAATAGAAGACATTAAGGAACACACTTCAAGAACAGTAATCATGATTCACACTGCAGATCAATTCCAAAGAACTTAGCTGAAACTAGCCCTTCATTAAGATCAAAGAAAATGCTTCTTAAATTCAGTGCATTCAGTGCATTATAGGGTGTTGTATCAAGAAGTTGTTTAGCTGAAGCCACACAAGCCTCCATATGCCAAGAATTATTAAATACAAAGAGCACAAAAGGAATGATGAATACAAGCCCTTGGATCTCTCATTCCAACTCTGTGCCGTGCCCCTTGACTAGGGCAAAAGCCTTAAAAAAATCATTTATTCCTTAAACTCCTACAGATTTTGTAGCTCCTTTGTAGTAAGGCAGGTAATTGGAGCATCACTTCTTTCTGAAGTCCTGGTTATAAACAAGTACATTAAAACACTGGAGTCCATGTGCATTAAGTTGCAGTTTCCAAGGGTTGAGGACTGCATGAACTCAAGAAGTTTTCACAACAAATAATCCACTTTATTGACATGACATTTACTCCCAAAGCTCCCCAAGAGCCAACACAGAATTACGGCTAACCAGTCCAGATGCAAAATATAGTTGATACAAAGATACCTGATAATTTCTAATTAAAATGCTTTTGTTTTCCTTTTGGGGAACATTAATTTTTTAAAACTTTTGTGAAACACAGAGATTTCATTAAAATGACATCTTCTCCCATACAGACAAGACAGAAGCATCAAAATCAAACTGCAATTAAGAAGTAGGCTACAACAGATTTTCAAAGTATATCTTAAAGAAAAATTCACCATGTGAAGCATTATCAAATGAAGACACTGGAAACTCCCAGATGTAGGTGTATTGAGGCAAGGATTGCCTTTGATTCCTCAGGAGGAATCTCAAAGATACAAAGAAATGAGTCCATAATTTCAAATGAAAGCATTTTTAGCCATCTTTCTGCAAGCTGTTACTAGTAAACATTTTTCTAAACAACAAATAATTCTAGAATTTAATTGTCCCAACTGAGCAACTACATTAAATCCAGAAGTGGAATTCAAACACCCATGCAGAGTCTTGACTACCTGGTGACTTACCACAAATCTCAGCATGCCCATAACCACAAGAGCACCACTAGGTTTTTCCTTAAATAAACTACAAGCTGGCAGAAAAGCAAAGATAAGACAACTCAAACCAACACAAAGTAGTGTACAGGTTTTTCCATCAGCACACTGCATATAGTTGAAAACAAGCATTCAAATGTATCTATGTATGGCCAGACTTTGCCAATGCAGATTTGGGCAGGGCTCTCCCCACGTGGGTGTGCCCTTCCAGCCTGTGCAGTGGATGTTTTAGGTGAGGCACAGCGAGCGCAGAACTGGCCCCACCGTTTAAGTCCCAAGGTCCATCTGCCACGGCCAAGCGAGCTTGGACAGTGACAGGGAAGTCCTCGGGACTGTCACAGCACCCGGCACTAACCGGGGCTGACCCTGCTGAGCATCTGAGATCTGATGGGATGGGATGGCAGGGAGGCATTGAACTGCCAGGAGACGGTCCCTACTGAGACTCAAACTCAGGCCCTTGGGATTCAGAGTCCACAGTGCTCTCCATTCCACCACGGGACCGTCCCAGCATGCAAATACGCAATGTGAATATCCACGTTCTTTAACTGAATTTTGACAAATTACTTACTGCATTTCTCTTTACATCCATTTTCTTTTTTTTATTTTATTTTATAAAGGACAGGTCAGTTATGCTTTCTCTAGCTCATAACAGACGATCATCTGGTTAACTTGTGTTAATCATCAATTATAGTGTTAGAGACTACACAGATGCTACTAACACTTGCCTATGATCCAACAGCAATGATAGAAACCAAATCAATTTTTCTTGGGTTTTGCATTTAAATTACCCTGAAGTTTGGGGTCCAGGGATTTTAACCTATGTGCCTTACCATATCCTTAATACTGTGAGTCTTAGTCATCCAAATCTGGGGGAAGCAGAAGACATACAAGTGCTTAAACAGTAATTTCCAAACACATGCACTCCTTTCTCCATCTACTAATTATCCCTACATTGACAAAAAATTTTAAAAAGGTAGTTTACTTTTTATTCTGTAATTCTCTTTTAAGCTCTCATGGAATTGCTGTTCAAGTCAAGTAACTTTGGACTGTATCCACCTTTGAGAAGTGTGTTGCAATTTGTTTATCTATAGAATTAGAAAATTATGCAGTTCTTCAGCTGCTTTTCCAAACATGGATAAGCCAAGTCTTTCTAAGAAAGCATTGTGCATTAAGGGTTTTTAAAAGTCTTGGTTCAGCTGCTTAAACTACAATCCAACATTAAATAAATCTATTTTGAAATATTATGCACTTTCAGCTTTGATACCAAATTTTGCATTTAGCCATAAATGAATCGTAATCACTCTGTGCAAAAGAGATTCAGCCTAAGTACAATATAAATCAAAATAGTTTCAACATGATTCTCCACAGATATTTCATCTTGAAAGTAACTCTTTCAGAACGTTATGAAAGACAGCCTTTGATTCTCTGTTTTGGATCAAGGGTGTTGATATCACTCTACTTTATTTTTGTCCCACTGCCAATTGAATATACAGAAAGAAAAAAGCCTTTGAAAACAAAAATTAAAAACCTAGTTGCTTTATGTTTTGATATTTACTAATTCAGCCCTTGATGGCAATCAGCTCCTACAGCCAAAGAGCCAACAGTGCAGCACAGAATTGACTCCATCCTGCAAAGGACGGGGAGACCACAAAGCTCATCACCGGATGCAAGAGGCTTTCCTACTCCATCCAACACCCAGAAAAAGGCTGAGAAACAAACGGAGAAATATTCCAGCTTATTTGATCGTGTACAATGTATCCAGAGCAATCGCTGCCAGGAGGGTGGCTGTTTTAAATGGCTGACTCAAACACCTCAATGGGCCAGTAAAAGTGACAAATCATGTCTTGCCAAGCTTTTAGCACACTCATTGTATTAAGTCCAAATTAATCTTCCTATCTGGAACAGAATCAAGAAACAATTGAGACCCTTGCAGCACGGCAGAACAAAGACTACACCCCCTTTCCCTTGCTATTAATGACTAGTTATGAACTGAGAGATTTCACTGCACAAAGTAGGCCTGGGTTGGTGTCAAGGCAAAAAAATACATCAAAGTCCCTGCTCCTCTCTGTAAGCAGAGACAAAAATCTTGGTCATCAAATTCAAATATCACAGCCCTTTCCTCTGTGACCTGGCAATTTCCACCTGTACCAATTCAGCTCCCTTAAAAAACTCCCCAGATGCACTCTAAGGATCTTTTTATGAGTTCTGGAATCAAACACTGGTGACAAAACCATCTTTCAAGTCACCTCAATAGCTGCTCACTCTTCTTTGTTATTACCTTGACATGCCTCTTCATGCTCCCTCCTTCCCCAGTCACACCCTACGGTTCCAAACCTCATTGAGATCTTCCTTGGAGGTGCTCCTCTGTCAAGATCCTGCCACATCCAGCCTATCTCACACGCACTTCCCTCCACACACACCTCCAAGGTACCACATACTGCTGATATCCTCCCCAGAACCCAAGATCTAATTCCCTCACGCACCAACTTTGCTCCCTACCAACGAGGGCAAGACTCACCCTGACTTCATCAAATCTTTCATGAGTGTTTCCAAGTTGGTAATGTGACCACAAGCTCAGTCCTCAAATTGGTTCTGCTGCTTGTAGCTCTCTCACCTCTTAATAGCCACTTCAGTGCTGCTACTTGACTGAAAAACTGACTCTGACACCTTTTTTCTTCTGTTGACTTTCAACATCCATTTTATGCCTGAAAAGTGATTCCTTCCCTTTTAAACATAACTTGAAGCTTGTTTAGAGATGTGTTGTTTTACTATGGGAGTATTTTAAAAATCAGCAGTCAAGGCTGCCATTCACAAAGAGGATTTACTCAAAGGTTTTAAACTGACTCATCACTTTTGCCTAATCCAATTCCTTATTGAATCAAGCTTAATTGACATAAACCACTTAAACACCCATCTGCCCTGAAGGGTAAGTCAGCTTAGGGAACTAAACCAGATGAAAACTACTCTTGCCACCCCAAAAAAGAGACACTACATACTGCATAGGGTTTGGGTTTTTTTCTAATTTTTATTACTGTAAGGTCAGATAAGCCACAGCACCAGCGTAAGAGGGCCGAGACCATGCGGGGCTGGCAGGGAGGACACTGCTGGTTTTGGCAGCAGCAAATATTAGCTCAGGAGTGCTGTACTGCCAAACTCTGCTGAGCCTGCTCGCTGCTCTGCCACAGCAGGCAGAGAGAGGGGTAGGAAAAGTACCTAGAGCGTGTTTTCTTTAGCTTGCTTCTTTCAACCAGAAACAAGCTGAAGATTACTTAAAAGCTGCAATCCTGGCTGGCTTTGCTGGTAAATGTGAACTGTCACATCTGCAGCAGATAAGATACTCAGGAAGTTCTATTTTTAACTGCAAGCAGAAAAAGTATTAATTTTACTTTGTTTCAACAAAATATCAACTAAATACTTCTGTTTGGCCTCACATACAACTTTACAAATCTCTACCTTCCAGCATAAAACACAAAATCATAAACCAACATTACATTTAACAGGCACCTCCTTGAAGCTTGTTAACAGGACTGTGCTATAGATAACGTCCTAATTTTTTTATTGCCTACAAGTCATTTGTTCTTATGTTTATACAGTGTTGTCACTATATTTACATTTGCTAAAAACATGAAACTGTTATCTCTCAAACTAAACTTATCACTAGAATCCAGGCCTAAATAGGATTTTTTTCTCCAGATAACAGAACTTAAATCCCAGTCCTAGCCTTGTGACATTTCAAATCTTGCATTCTCACGTGTACAACTACAGATCCTGAAAATCAGACACTTCCCTCTCCATACCCTTTAGAAGACACACCAATGCAAATACCCAACTTTAGCAATACCTGGTGCTGTTTAATGACAATAAATGTCAAGCAGTGACAAGATCTAACAGATCACTGTTTTTCAGTTTGCAGGATCCAGTGCATATGTGAGTCAATATCACACCAGAGAACCCTTCAAGAAGCCCTTCAAAACACTTGCCATGGTGCTGCTGTGACACACTGAAGGCTCAAGTGCTAAGTTAGTCCCTTCGAGCATGGACACAAATACAGTAGGGCAGGTGTCTGCATTCTGCATCTCATTGCTGAAAATACTTCTATTAAGAGGTAAAAACTACACACACACACACACAAACAAAAAACCCTTCACCTTTAACAAAATGTTAAGCTTCTTAACAGCATTTTTTTTGTTCATGAGGTTTCTGTGGCACAGTAGATGTTTTGATGCTTTAGCACACATGCATTGGGTCTTGCAGTTTTATGCTACCTAAACCAGATTTTTAAAGGATATGTATTTTAACTAGTAAAAACCAATTAAATACCATAAATCACTATTATTGTTCTACAAGGAAAACCTTTCACCCTTAGGAAGAAACAGTGGATGCCTCTCACCTCCACTTCCCAAGACACTGATAACTACTAAAAACATTTATAATAACTCAATGACTGAAGATGTGGCACTCATTTGTAACAAAGCTGAATTACAAGAAAACACAATCACTGGCTTTATACAGGCATTGCTTTTTCCAAAGCAACATAAATCTGAAATTAAAAGTTGCTTATTTTAACTATTTCAATCAGAGGGATGAGATCAAGGGAGAAAGGGAGAGTAGCAGTAATTTAGAAGTATTTACCATAAATCAGCTGATTAATATTTACATGTAATCAGAATCTACCAATCAAACAAAAGACTCAGTTGAAAATCATAGCCAGTACCAACTAACATTAACTCTAGAACACCTGCATCTTCATTCATTTTTAATCACAAACATTTTCATGGGGTTCACTCACAATACAAAGTTAAATATCTGCCTGAAGACCAACTGGACAGGGTGAAAAAATACATGAATGTATCTTCTTCGTGAGAGACAGAAAAATAGATATATCATGACATATATATATATGTGAAGCTTTCAAAGCAAATGTTGGCTACAGCATGCCTTTTAAAAATATTACTGAATCATTCTGAACAAGAACTGAAGTACAAATATGTGCAGATTGCCAGCGAAGCTCGAGGCACCACAGCCCTTCCTCAACACCACATGCTGCAGATGTATTCCCAGGCACATGCCAGGAGAGCAGTCCCACAGCTGCACAGCCTTCCCATCCACGACGGGGCTGCATCCAGACTTGACATTTGCACAGACAATTCAAAACATCTGGATCTCAAGTATTACTTTATATGCAAGGCTTTTAATAGAAATTCTATCAAGTTCTATCAAGTATTTACTGCTAACTTGAGGTAATCAAGTGGTGCAACTGGAGTGATCCAGACACCTCAAATGATGAGGATAAAAAGGATTTCTTCCTGGGTGCATCAAGAGAAGCAAACAAAAACAGCAGCTCTCCACTTTCTCATGAAAGGATGGCTGCTCTGCCAATCCTTATGAGAAATACTTAGCTAATATATATTTTATATACAGGTCAAATTATGTATCATGGCAATAGAGACAGTCAAAATTGATGGTGATAAACAATGGGACTCCAAGGGATGGCTAACTTAAATTGGGGAAAAAACTGATCTAGGTAATTTCATCTAGAAAGCAAGAGGAATTGGAAACTACTCTGATATAAAATATCTCTCACTAGTAAAGCCGTATCATATTTCTGTTTTCAACTTCTGACTATCAGATACTATTATAAATCTACCAGAGAAAAGATTTCTGAAGTCTCTGATACCGTCTCCTCTTTATGAACAATAGTCAAACCACTCCTTAAACACTTAACTGAATAAATCCAACTCTTTTGTTCCAATGGGAGAGCATTTTTTCCAGATCTATATTCACTCTACATTTTTTTTTCCCTTTTCAAGCTTATTCATCTCTTGTGAGCCTGGTACTAACAGCCTAGACAGCTAACCTATAAAATCACAACCAAATTAGTATTTCAACAGTTCTGCTCCCCTTTAAACATTCTCAAAGCATCACTTCCAAAAACACATATCAGTACCCTGTAGGTTGCATTTTGTTTTACATTAACAACCTGCATGTGATCTAAATCTGTCCAGTCATCATAACATTTTCAGAGGGAAGATTAAAGTAATGATCAACAGTTGCTTTGTTTTCTTCCCATTCCACAAATGGCATTACAAAACTATTACAAAACAAAACTATGAGTTGACAGAGTTGAAATCAAAATACAACTAGAAAATAGACAAGGAACGTCTGAAAACATCTGCAAGCTTGAAGAAAACTTTCAAAATGGCACTAGTATTTATTACACTGTTGCCTTCATCTTTCTGATACTTTGGAATGGAAGTATTTGAATTCTAATAATGAATGTCACTAATTGCAGCTCTCAGTGTAGGGGTTTAAGGCCCAGAAAAACGCTATCTGTGAAAAAAAGAATTAATGCTTCTTCTGATTGTCTTTGGATTGCTGAGTACTGTCAACTGGACAGTTACATTCCAATACTCCAGGAGATATTCTCTTGCCCTGACAAAGAGGCCACTGACTTTCTAACCTTATCACGTGGTAGCACATCAAAAGCTCCTTTGCCACACTCAAGAGAGGACCATCTTCCAATTTGGGAAAAAAAATCCAGAAGTGATTCTCATCACTTCATTGTCCTCCCATCTGCCCTCAGAGCTGCTCCTCTCCATGTATCGAATAAGGCAACAAAATATATGAGAACAGTTTGTCACTAAAAACGCTCTCAATACAAAAAAGCAGTAGTTAAGTGACTAAGTTTGGAATTTTCTGGATTTGAATATCTGACATGAATATGCTCTTTATTCAAGCTTCTAGTTTGCAATTCCTTATTCCTTTATGAAGCCAGACAGGGCAAAGATAAATCATACTATGTAGCATCACACCAGCATCTGCACCTGCACACCTCACTTTGCCACCTGCCATAACAGAGGCAACAACAGGAAAAGTCGCAACTTGGGTAATACAGATATTTGCTACAATCAAATAATTATGAGAATAAGGAGTCCTGAAACAGTTCAGCAAAAAGCACTTTTGGACTTTTCCACCCATACTCACTTGGCATTTCTACTCTGCACCCCTAACAACAGATACCTCCAGTGACTTTCTCAGGCTGACTCTTTGTTCCAGGACCATAAGCCTTTCCTGCTTATTTCCAGTCTCTACAATTCTGACTTTTCAACAAGCTCTTTGTATAGCAGCACATCTTACACTTCTCAACCTCCATCCTCATATCTCACACATAGTTCTTCTATTTCACCTTCCAACCATCTCCCCCTTGACTTTGCATGCTGCCCTTCATGTGCATTTCCTCACTCTGAGGATTCCTCAACCAAACTCAGTGATTCTTTTCCCTCGGGGTTCCCTGTACAGCCAAGAAAGGAGCTGACACCCTCACACCCTGAACCTTCACCAGACCGGTTTCTCCTTACCTGTTTTTCCCTGTCCTACTGGTTTGCAGTCCTGTTCCCCTACTTCTTTATTCACAGGCTTCTCCTTTTCCCTACCCCCAGCTCGTGATTACTTTGCTTTCCAAACCTACCAGAATTGCCCCTCTTCCTCGGTCAAATTCCAGGACCAATACCATTTGATGCCATGCTCTTTGTTCCAATCCACCTTGTCTACATCGCCAGGGTTTTTCTACTGTGTTCGAATTATTCAGCTTTTAGGCCTCAGAATTAAGATGCAAATGAGGACAGAGGGCAGAAAAACTCCCCAATTTCAATTACCATACCAGCAGTCCAACTGTCTGAAAATTTCTACAAATGTAGCTGCTAAAACCTAGGTCTTTACCTAGCCCATACTGATTTTTAATTGCTCCCAAACTGGTCCAAATGATTTCTCCATGGCTCCATGTTCTCCAAAAACACCTTAGAAGCTTAAAATCCGTACTCTAAAACAACGCAATTTAAATCTTTAAACATACAAGACAACTCACATTAAGAAGTTGAAGGAAACACTCCCTCTCCCCTACACTTGTTCCAAAAATCCAACACTGCATTAGCTGAAATTTCCACATAGAACAAATCTAGCAATACAATACTCACCAGCCTGGAAAGCTTTTGCCACATTCCAAGTTTTGGCTAAGTTTTCATCACTTGAGAACAGTCTTGTAACAAACAGGAACAGTAATAAGATCCTTGGTGCCACAAGGATCATCAGTATCAACCACAGTCAGTTTTTTATAAGATCATTTACAATCTCCAGTTATTGATCAGAATCTCAATGTAGCAAGTACTGTGCAAACACAAGATAAAAAGGCAGTTCGCTGCCTTAAAGAACTTACAATCTATTAAGATAAAAGAGGACTCCTACCACAAGATGAAAACATGCACTGGCGGGTTCCGTTCCAAGACCTGTAGGATCTGCCAGACAACCGTGCCCAATCTATTCATTGCACACAATCCACACTGAGCAACACAGCACCATTCAGCACCCAACCACTGATTCGATACTAAAGATAAGATCCTTCTCAAATTTGCTCATTTTATCACTCTTCTACCTCTTTTTTTCTTACAGAAAATCATAAGGCATCCACTTCTGAGTCCTTTATCTCTTCTTACTCCATATTATTTTGATTGGCCTTCCCTTGCCCTCATCATCTTTACTTCCCCAAACTCCAAAATCCTTTATAGATCACACTACTCTCCTCAACTTCTCCCATTAGCATTTCTTTGTCTTATTGAATTCAACGGGAAAAACACTGGGGGGAGGTGGGCAGAGAAAGGTTTTTTCTTTTGTTTTGTGGCGTGATTTTTAATCAAATAATTTCTTCAAATCAAATTCACTAACCAAACTATACAAAAGGCTGAGAAATCTCAGGGGGAATGCTGAAAAGAAAAACAAACTACTGAGTCCCAGCTACATGGAAAGAGGAGCCTGTGGGGAAGCTTAGAGACTACTGCCCATAGGAAAGCTTGGAGGTGCTGATTCTCAGAGCCCTTGATCAAGTGCAGCACGGCCCAAGGTCCCACTGCTTCATCCAGTTCCTCATGGACAGAAACAAAACCACTCGAACACCAAAACAGGGGGCTGAACTCTGCCACTCCATGCCAAACTCACAATGCTAAGGTACATAATGCTACAAGTAGATTATTCTGCCCTCCACCCAAACCACTTTTGCAAAAATACAGCTTCAGTACCATTTCACTACTGCTCTTGCCTTTCTTTCACAAGCTTTGGCAGAAAACAACTAACCTGATCCTTTCCTACTTTGCTGCTGCCCCCGGGAATCTGAATAGCTGAAATGAAACCCAAAAAGACTGGTCACTTTCCACTATGCAGAACCCAGGCATCTCACTAAAATAACACCAGTCTATTCCCTACCAGAGATTAACTCTGCAGTCATAGAACCAGCTCCTGCTACTTCAGTTCTGTACAAATTACTGATAACATGCTCATGAAAACATCATGTCGTTTGTATCTGCCCCAATATAAATGTCTCAATCTCTGCTCTACAATCTGTCCTGACCCAATGTGAAAAATAAATCTAAGCTGAAACCTTGATGTGAAACGTTTAGACAAAATTTCAAGCAACATGTAACATTTCAGTTTACAGCAACACTGTTTAAGTTGAACAGCAACTCAATTTCAACACTGTAGTAATGGCTAAATCTTTTTTATTATAGTCTGTATGAAAGATATTCTAGAAGACAAAAGCTCATACTCTGAAATTTAATGGAAAGGATGACATTCAGAAAAGCAACAGACACATCATGGTGTCATCGGTTACTTTTACAATACAGTATTAAAAGTAAGCAAACAACGTATATATGCATTTTAATACAGAAAAATGTGCTATCTAAAGCATACTAACAAATACTTCGTACTTCACCAAAAATCATATGTGCATGCACAAGTACATCCAAATAATGAGACAAAAGATCTTGCTCCGGGAGGTAAATATTTAGGCCATTTAAACAGTTATGTTATGTATGGTCGTGCAAGACGACAGGAATCTCTCAAATTACTACAGTCTTTAACGCAGACTGTGCTTAAATGTTTCTGTGGCCTGCTTAACATTCCAGGCATACTTCTGGCAAGGTAGCTCTGGCTGAGGTTCAAACTGTCCTTGTCCAACTTTCACTTACTATGAAAACATTAATATAGAAAAGCATACACAGAGACATATGTTTCTTATTTCGCAGACACCTAGAATACTGACACTTGTGTTCACTAACTCCGCGTGGAAATTTTTGGGCGAACTCTTTGAAGCGAGGTCGCCTTCCCCGGGCAGTGCCCACAATGGAGCGGCCACGCGTCCGGCAGATCTCAGCTACGCCGCCTAAATACTGCTTATAGCGCAGTTCTACCAAAAGCCGTAAGACCTGCCCGTACTTTTTCACCCTAAATGGCACAAAAAGGCCCTAACTCGGTCTCCCCAGCCCCGCCAGGCCGTGCAGACGCTGCCCCGAACACGACGCAGCAGCAGATTTTTGCTGCTAATTTGCTGCAGACCGCGTATTTGTCAAATTAAGTGCAGGAATTTCCCGGTTTGCTTACCTCCACGCAGCGTTATCTTTTATGAGGAGGTAATCTACCAAATTACTCCAGCATGCCTCCAGCCTGCTGCTGCCAATTAGTTCAGCCCGGCTAATAAATCAGTATGGCCAAGCCGCCCGGGTGCAGCTCCGGCACCAACACGGGCGGTGTCACCGCTCCTGCCTCCCCATCTCCCCCGGCACCGGGACAACGCTCGCTCCGAGCGCCCACCGCGGGGCGGGAAGCCTCAGCATTTCTTTTTTTGTGTGTTCTCCAGCTATTTTAACATTTACGCTGGGGCAAACCCGCCGCAGCAGCAGGAGCTCTGCCCCTTTTGCCCCCCGATGGGGCCCGAGTGGCAGCGCCGCCCGCTACGGGGCAGCGGCCCCACCGCCCACACCCTCCCGCCGAACGGGGGAAGGAAAATGTCGCTGATCGGCCCGGCCCCGGAGCCCAGCGGGGTGATCCAGGCTCGATCCCTCCTTCCCCCCCGATCTCCCTCGTACCTGTCCCGGGGGTCGATCCACGAGGTCTGCCGGGTGTTGTGATCGATGTAAAAGACTCGCCCGTCGAAGTCCCTCGCTTCCTCCCAGCCGGCGGGCAGCGGCAGCTCCGAGCTCTCCCGGCCGCGCTGCCCGCCCGCGGCCGGCCCGCCGCCCTGCCCCGCCGCCTGCTGCTGCTGCCGCCGCCGCCGCCCGCCGCTCAGCCACGGCATGGCCGCGCCGCCGCCGCCGGGCCGCCGCCGCCCCGCTCCGGCCCACACCCGCTCCGCGCCCGTCGCCGGGGCAGCTCCAGTCCCGCCCGGGCCGCGGCCGCCCGCCGCCTCCTCCTCCTCTTCCTCCTCCAGCACTAACAGGCGGCCCCGCGGGGAGCGGGACTCGGGCGGCTCCGGCTGCGCCGCGCCGAGCTCATCCTCCCCCGCGCCAGCCCCGCTCCAAGCCGGGACCAGCCCCGCCGCGCTCCCTAACCCCGCCCGGGACCTGCCCCGCGCCGCCGCGGCTCCCGGATCCCGGTCCCAGCCCCCGGCGCGGCCCGAGCGCCCCCGCCCCGCCGCTCAGCAGCGCCCCGCCGCCGCCTCCCGCCCGGCGCCGGCCCCGGCCATCTTCCCTCCCTCCCTCCTTCCCTCCCTCCCTGCGCCCCGCCCGGCGTTCCCACGCGGCCGCCGAGCCCTCCCGCCCCGGCCCGCGCTGCGGGGCGCGGGGGAACCAGCGCGGCCCAGCCGG
The DNA here is from genome assembly GCF_047495875.1 of Pithys albifrons albifrons. Taxonomy (NCBI): domain Eukaryota; kingdom Metazoa; phylum Chordata; class Aves; order Passeriformes; family Thamnophilidae; genus Pithys; species Pithys albifrons. The sequence goes on from NC_092458.1 coordinate 12,594,181, forward strand.
GGCCGCACCCGCGCCGCGGAAGTCGGGCCTGGACCCAGGCACGTCGGCTCTGAGAGAGGGCGGCAGCCTCCCCGGGCCGGGGAAGGAGAGTGAGGCCCCGCCGGGGCCTGTCCCGCCCAGCCGCGGGGCCTGTGCTGTCTCTGCTCCTTCGGGGCCGCGGCGGGAGATGAAGGAAAAGGAGACCCGTGCCCGGCCCTCGCTGGGCCGTGCATCCCTCAATGCCCGCCCGAAAAGCCTCGGAGGTGCTGAGCAATCTGGATGTGCACAGGGACACGGGGAAGGGATGAGGGCTCTGCTGCAGAGGTGATGGAGGAGAGGTGCTGGAGACTGGTGAATAAAGGGGAGTGGAAAGTACACATCTGGATTGCTTGACATCTCAACCTGGTCCCTTAAGCCCCTTCTGTAGAGCAGTAAGCAGCTGTGCCTGATTTGACCTCAGCCTGCCGGAGACCGCACCACAGGGTTCCAGCTACCATCTAGAACTAAATTTCACAAAACATAGTTAAAACAGAGTTAAAAGTTGGCCTGTGGTATTCTGTGCCTTTGCAGAATGCTGCCTTCAGCTAAACCTTTGAAAAGCTGGACAAAGAGAGTTAAGGTAACGCAGGCTACACTTCTGAAAACTAGGAAAAGCGTTAACAATAAAGTCTCAAACAATCTTAACTCTGCCCCCTGAAACTGGCAATACCTCGATAGGGATTATATTGCAATTCCAATTATGTTCCACTTGAATTCACAGCTGTAAGTTACATCTCTATGAACATTAATCGCTGCACTGTGGTTTTAAGTACAGGAAATTAGAGGACTTTTGCTCCTGACTTCTTAGGCTTTTTCCCTGCCACCCCATCCCCCACGAACTACTGGTTATCCAAGAGAAGTGCATGAGAGAGGTAATATAGGTAACAGAACAGATCTGACTTGCTACCTGTGTTTTGTAGGTTAGTTCAATACAAGTAGACTTCTTACTAGGGCTACTGTCAGCAGTGAGGTGTGATCCAAGAGTAATAGGTAGGTTTAGTGACCAAAACAAAGCAGAGTAGGAATGTGCTTACATTGGTTTTTGAGGAGTATTTCAGAGGGCAGAGTTTAAAAAGCAAAGTACCAACTCTTTTTTCGTGGTTGCAGTTTGCATTATTTTAAGTATGTCTCCCAGATTTTCAGAGGTTTTGTTTAGCATACTTAGGCATTCTCAAATGGCCCATGCCTATATTAACATTTTGGGAAATTGGATTTTTTTGTTTAAAAATTGCCTTCCCTAAATTACCTTAGCACAATGGTTACATAGCTCAGCATCACGCCAAGACACTGGACTAGTTCATAATACCTGGAAGCTGTGGAGCCAGGTTGCTATAATAATCCACCAAGACTAATTAGCCCTGCTAAGGATACGTGCAGCACTGCCCTCCAACATGGGCTGGTTCTTCCTCATGAGTCCCTGGAGTCCCAAAAGAGGATCAAACTTCAGTGAAGAACCTGTAGATGAAGGTTGCAGAAACAGTGTTGGACTGACCATGGAAGCAGCAAAAAGGGACCAGGGAGCTCAACATAGCAGTGAGCAAGACGGGAAATGGCAGGATTGAGTGTGGAACATTTCGTTCAGCTCATAGCCCTTCAACTGAATTCTTGTCTTAACTTTGGCAAATTGCTCTAGGTTAGGGCCAGAAAAGGACTTGGCTGGGCTGTGGTTTCTCAGGCAGAATGATGATGCACATGTTCCATGTAAAATACGAGCTTTATGTCCAGTGTGTCCTGGAATTCATGGATTCATAATAAAAGCAGTTGAGAATGCATATGCTACTATGTAAAGGACACGTCCAAGATTTGCAGGTGCATTGTAGCTGCTTCTGCAACTGACAGGTTGCATATTCCTAAATCTTGAACAAGATTCTGCCTGTGCAAAGTTTGTAGGCTAAATGTGAGAGCATGTCCTAAAAAAACCTTGGATTTAAAATTGTCCTAGACTTCAGATCTGAGTTTTAGGCTGTCTGTATGTAGAAAAATCATTAGCTTCAGTTAGGAGCTGAAGCCTCTTAAACGCTCATGAATAAAGGTGTTGAAAAACCTGATTCCAAGAGTCCAGCCAACTGTGCATGGAGCTGCCTACAGGAACCAGTAGGAAATGATAGGGCTAGCACTTGCTTCTCAAGAATAGAAACTCCCTCTGTCTACAGCACATTCATGTCGAGATGCCAGGCAGGAACTCTCACTTATTTTCCACAGCAGAACAGTACCCTTCCTCGGATGTTACCTCATCCTTCTGCCCATTCCTTGTGAGGAAATGAACAAAGCATTCAGGAGCCAGGGATTATTTCTGGGTAACATTAAAAAGCAAGAAGAGAAAAACCTGAAAAGGTCACTGTAGATTTCATGCCAAAGTACTAATTTGGAATTTATTTTGTGCCATCCTTATCCTGCAATGAAACCCTCCCAGGCCTGTATTGCAGCTCCCTTCCTTTTATTTTCCCTCCTCTTCAATGTCTGTCATACTTCCAGAGGGTAAAAGGAAAAAGAGGGACAGAGAACCTGGTGCACCACAGCATATTTCTGGTTTCACTTGCAGAAAGAAACTAGTCTGAAAAACAAATATGACCTGCATAGTAGGGAACAGGTAATGGCATGGAAGATCTCGAATTAAAATAGTTAAAAGTCTGCCACAGGAAACTGAATGCTTGCAGTGCATATTATAATCAGTCTGCACAAATGGCAATAAATCATATTTCATGCAAAGCTGTATCTACACAGGTTTACATCAGTCCCTTGTCTCACTTATATCTTCTCCACATATACATAATATATATCTCAATTCTCATGTATTTCACACACCTTCATTCCATACCTGTTTTCCTTTTCTTCCACTTTTTTCCACCCACAAATATTGCTCACACATTCACTCACTCCTCAGGCACAGCTGTGCCTATTAATTCAAAATTACATAAGCTTTTCTTCCTGTGCCCTGCCTTGCCACCTTCAGTGTTTATAATCACATGCTCTTATGCCCAGGTCCATAATTGATATCACAACGTTTTCCATAGAAATTTAGATAACGTTTCCCACAATAAGTTGTAGATAACAAGTTCCAACTTTCCTGCTGTCCACAGGAAAAGCCCTTAATTCTCCATTTCTTTCTCACAATTGCTGGAAAATGGCAGCCAGTCAGAACTTACTGTGTATATTAACAACTCCATCCCCATCTTCTAATTGTGAGCACTTATTTGCAATTTAGCTCCTATTTCCCAGATCTTACAACCTGTGGGGGACGTTTATACTGTTTTGACACCTAACTAAAAATTGTCACTTTTCTGTGATCACAGTTGCCTTCTGGAACAGCAGAGCAAAGGCTTTTTCATCATCATTGTCCCAGTGGCCACCTGTCACACTCATCCTGCAATCCAAGGCTTGCTGCTTTTCCCATATTCAACAGAAAAGAATCATGAGAGACTGGAACATAATTTCTTATTAGATCTGTCCCTTTGGATCTTTTCTGTTTGCTACACATACACGTGTATGCAGAAATAAAGATATAAATGCAAAGATAAATTAGAGATAGGAGGATATAGAGATATGTACACACCTATACATGAACATATATGCACAGACAGATACGTTGTAAGGCCCATGTCTCCAAACCAAGTATATGACAATCTAGTTAGCTTCACTACTGAGAAATCTGTCTCACAGGGAGGCTCACCTTGGGCTGTCGTACAGAGATTTAAGCATCCTCCAGCATGGTGGGAACCTTATCAGCTGCCCCACCTTTACCACCTCAAGCTCGTGTGGCATCTGAAGTTCTTTCAGAGGGTTGCTGGGCAAAGCAGAGATCTGATACCTGCATTTAAGTATGTGGAACAACATGGGGTATTGTCCTTTCCAGAGTGGCAGCAATTGAGACAGTAGAAGAACTGGACAAGGACCAATCCCCATGGATTATGTAGAGGTTCAGGGGTGGTGTAATAGGTGACAGATACAGTATGGAGTAGGAAAAAATGATCAGCAGTCATCGATCCACTTCAGAGGAAGTAAAAAGTAGCAAACCTTCAACTCTTGCTTACTGTCAGCAGCCAAGAGCAGGACTCCAGGAATAGAGGGTCTGTTCATGATCATTCTCTGGCTCAGCTGTAGGTGTGAAGAGTGCCAGAAAGAAAAGCAGAAATGTAAAATCCCAGAGGGCTTTCATGATGGGATACAGAGTAGAGAGCTCTGTAAGAAGCAAGTCTTTCCCTCTTCACATTAAACAGGTCTGATAAGACACTTTTCTTGAGGCAGGGTATTTCCACATAGCAAATAGACTGAAAATCCTAAATCAGTCAGAAAAAAACACAGAGAATAAGTCTGAATCTAATATGAAGTATAATGGAAGGATTGCACAAACAGGAGTGTTTTATCAGGAGGCATTTATTCTGCAGCAACAAGTCATCTGAGAAAAGGAGAAGTAATCCTATAAGCCTTTTGTAATCATAGGTATTTTTCCCTCTGCTTCTTTTCTTCATAGTACTTCTAATTAAATGGACCATGGAAAGTCTGTAGTTACAGTCTTTGGGTCAGTAGTCCACATCCCATTGAGGAAATAAATAATAACAAGCTATTGTCTAGTGTTTCACTTCCTGGTAGGGAAATAACAAAGACTTGCATTGCCATAGTGTAGAATATGCACAGATGACATATGAGGTAGATGACAAAGAGGACAGTACATCTGAGCACATTAAGAAAATAGTCTCTTACAGTATTTTTAGTTCAAGCGTTAAGGCTGTGGTTTGCCTTTGAATGACTGCAATTCAAATGCTTAGACACTCACTGCAATGAAATGTATACATGGGGTTTTTTCTCCTATCATTATGCCCATAAACCACTGAAATATGTATATAATATGATCTTATAATGCATATTTGAAATTCTGTGGTGTGCCAAAATTCTTCATTTATGACATTGATTTAATACACCATATATAGGAGGAATTACTGAATAGCAAATTTTAAATTAACCAAATTCTGTAGAAACAGAAAGATATGATACTTATATAGGTTTCACAACTTAATAATACTCTGTCAGCTACAAACAGAAAAATTATGAAATGTACAGAAGTTAGTTATTAAATAACTATAGCAATAGATTTAAATATAAATCAATTCCCTAAGTGTGCAGGCCTGCTAGCATTCAGCTTGCATATCCCTTTCTAATCCTCTATTTCATGGCACCTACTCCTTTGTCTCTGAAAGGCCTGGGATAAAGGCAATGTGAATTTCCCTTTGTCATTCCTCATATAACATTTCCCTTGACTTATTTATCAGCTGTGAGTAGTATTTGCTTCAAACAGCATAAGTGCTCTTACTCAGGAAATCCCACTGACCATGTTCCCCTGGTCAAATCCCATTTTTCATGCTGCACCTCATCTTGCCAACCATTTAAATGCCCAGATTCAGCATTTTATCTATTAAAACATTTCAGATGTTTATAGCTATGAAAACTTGTTAATTTTTTTTTCTCATAGGGACACAAGAAATTTTTCATGTGCCTTCCTGTGGTACATTCTGTCCCAGCCAACATTGAAGTCTGAAGCTCATCATGAAGTGCTGTGCATAAATTGCACAACATTTAGATTTTCAGATTTTTAAAATTATCTGTAGTGATCAGATGAGTTGGCAAGCTAGTTCAGTCAATATAAAACTGCTGCTCTAACCTCCCACCTCAGGGCTTGAGAGGGTAGGGAGTAGTTACTCCCTAGTAGTCATCTCTCTCTCATCTCTGTCTTCACAGGGAATGCTCATCCACTTATTCTATTTGCAAACTTAAGCCTATTTCACTTAAGTGTTTTCCCAGACAACTATAAATAGGCTGTTGGAAGTGGTAATTAAGTCAGGAACACATTCACTCACAAGAATTTAACAGCTTCTCCTGACAGAATGCAATTGTTTTTTCCTGCTCTCCATCCAGGTCTTTGCAATCGGCCACAGAGGACCTGGAACACTTTAATGGTTCAAACCATTTGCAATATGATTGTATAGTGGCACGTTATTATTCATTTTGCCTCCTTATTCATGATGCTATTAATATTTTTTTTTAAATAATGTGAAGAAACAGATTCAGTCTGAGCTCAGACTTGTCCTGTGCCCAAAATAAAATGGGATGGTGGAAGAGAGGATGGAGCTGCCCTAGAGAACCCAAGGGCTGGGGGATGCTGGGGAGAACATGTGGAGATGTTAGCAGAGACAATTGTGAACTCCAGCATACAAGAATTTATTTCAATGGACTGAGATTATAGTTTAAGGTTTATTGTACTGTATTTACCCTATATTATACTAACTGCAGTGACAGCAATGACAATTTTGTGTTTACTTGTATCATCATAAAAATTTGCTGAAAGGCAACTTCTCTACCAAAATTTGTTGAAGTTAGCTTGATTTTTTCTACTGTTAGTTATAGTAAACTTGGAGGGAAAAGAATTATCTTCCAGAATTTCATCTCACTTTATACTTAGAGTACTGGACAGTTATTTGTCCTGTTAATTTTACAAAGAAGCCTCTCATGCCAGCATGTTTTTATATGCCCAGTGGCCACAGCCCACTGCATTTCAGCCCCAAGAGGAGATGGTTTTTTGCCTCCTGCTCTTAGAGCCAGCTTGGTGCTGTCCCACCCCATGCTGTGCTGCTGCTGCCACCTCTCACTTGGGCACAGTGCTCAGGGGAAGGCCTGAAGACTGGTGTGTGTCTCGTGTCAGTTTGAAAGACCGTCCTGCATGCACTGTCCTGCATAAAGCTATTACAAACCAGAAATAGAGAATGTTCTAGATAAATTACCATATATAGGCTCTCTGCAGGATTCCCCAGCACATTCGCTCAGTGACTCCCAATTACTTCAACAACACTGTAGTGCTTGTTCTCACATTGACATCACCAGATAGGTATTTATTCCAACACAAGATGTTTACCATGCAGAATATGTCCAATTTGTTTTTACATAAGCACATTACAACAGTTCATTTTTCATTTTAATCCAAAGATGTATTGTCAGTGGTATTGCATACTCTTAGGGAAAGAAACAACATAAAACAATCCTCCCAAGACCCTTTTTTCCCCCTCCCACCTAAAAGAAACTTGCCAGTTCCCATGTGATCCAGTAAGTGTACATTCCAGTTCAGTAAGACAAGAGCAACACTGGCATTGCACATTGTGATTTGGATACTGGAAACATACACATACATACACACATATAATCCCTCTGAAATATGAGGATTTTAACAAATCAAATCAAAGTCCATCCAGACCAGAACTGTGTTTCTAACAGTGACCACTGCCAGCTGCCCAGAGGAGTGTAAAGACAAATCAGGCATATTGTGACATTTTTCAAGAACTGTCTTCCAATCTTCAGTGAATTCCAGCTCAGAACATTCTTGTCCAGAGCCATTATTCCTGAATTCAACATCTCCCAAGGTATTTTCTTTATTGAATTCATCAAATTGTTTTAGCAATAGGACAAGGGGGCACGGGCTCAAGCTCTGCCAGGGAAATTGAAGTTGGAGATCAGAAAAAAATTCTTTACAGAGAGAGTAATCAGGCATTGCAATGGGCTGCCCAGAGAGGGGGTGGATTCACCATCCCTGGAGGTTTTTAAACTGAGATTGGATGTGGCACTGAGTGCCATGATGTGGTAAATGGACTGGAGTTGGACCAAGGGTTGGACTTGATGATCTCGGAGGTCTCTTCCATCCCAACTGATTCTATGATTCTATGAATATATATGGCAGAGATCTTTCTCTATACCCTTGGAGAAGTATTATCTTTTGAACCTTCGTGCTATTACCAGTTGATGCCTCCTATCTGTTGTACTAAAGAAAATTGTGATTATTTTCTGTCTTTTCCATACAGATGCATCATATTCCCCATCCCTCCTTGCTGTGATTTGTTTTTTCTTATATTCCCAGCCTTATGGAATAAGAAATATCAACTTTATTTTATGCAAATTTGACTGAAGTGGTCACTGACCCTCATTCACCATGATGGCTGACCAACAAATTAGAAAACAGGGTTGGATAATAGTCCCCACTATTCTTCCTGAAATTAAGGCAAAAATAAAATTTAATGGTTTATTTCAGCCTTCAGTCCATTTTTCATGTGTAGTGGATGTGTATGGAAGTGCTGAATATCAGAACCTACAAATGGTATATCAGATTCAAAAAGTAGAATTCCTCACAAAATTCCCCAGTATGCCCATAAACCCAGAACTATATTACTAATATATTTATATTATAGGAGTATTACATTCATAACCAGAATAGTTCTTCTTCTATAGGAGTCACTGATACTTGTTCAGTTTTTTTTTTTTTTTCTCTTTTTTTGTTTTGTTTGGTCAGTTGGGTTTTTTTGTTTGTTTGTTTTGGGTTTTAGGGGGGAGAGTTGTTTTGTTTTTGAATTGTGGGGTTTCTTTGTTTTCTTTTTAAGTTATTCTGGACAGCACTGACAACCCATTTGGACAGACATTGTTCTTTGAAGCCAACAGCACTCACAGAAATCAATTAAATATTTTATAGTGGTATAACAGATCATTGCTGGATGTAAGATATATGCAAAGAATTTCTAATCTTAATTTCATAGAATTATTAAAGTTGGGAAAAAACTTCCAAGATCATCAAGTCCAATCTTTGCCTAAGGGTTAAAAACAGCAAAATAGAAATAAACAGAGTTAGTTGGATGATTGTGCTTTGTCATTTTTGTCCTACATTATCCATTGGTCAACATCATCTCACCAAAACCACCTAGACAAATTACCTAGGCAGAAGAATTCAGTGTGTGCTGAGAGCCTTTAAAGTCCAGATATCTTCAAGTTCTTATCAAAATTACAGGAATGTTTACATTGAAACTGACCCCCAGGGATTATATTTTAAATATAGATGGATTAATATTCTCATTGGAGCACATGTAAGATTAAACAAAGTTTAAATTATCATATAGGCTGCTTAGATTTTTTTTCCCTGTGTTTAAAAAACTTGTAATTAGCTTTTAAAATCTAAGATTTCTGAGCCATTTAAAAGCAAACTTGTAAAATAAAGGCTCTTTTCCTTTATTTTACCTTTACTACAGGAAAATCAGCAAGTTTCTGTAATGCTGAGTATTGTTAAAAGCATATTGCTATACTTGGTATAGCAGTAACACAGCCTAAGGAAAAGCATCTGCTGAGCTCACAATATTGAATCAAGATGAGTATCCAGCAGTGAGATTCTGTCTCTCAACACAGCAAGCTGGCACAAGGTTAAAAATCTATTTTTTTATTCATTACTTGATCCGATGCCTCATTAGCATAGAAAAATTCTTATGTCCAGGTCAGCATCCTCAGAATGGTTTGATGCTGGTGAGATCCATGCAAAGTTACTGCTTGTGTCATGCAAATAATAACTCTACAGATCTGATCTGGCTCTAAGCAGAAAGAACTTTTCTCTGCTTCTCTAGCAAAGTCAATGTATTTTCCTCTATTCACTCTACTCTTGCTTTGGAAGCTCTGGATTTTATATCTGAGTTACACACTGTGAATTGCCTAAGCAGATAATGAAGATACTACTCTTTGATTTTATCTGTTATAAATGACTGCCTATCATCACAAAGAATGAAGAATTTTGTGGCAAAAGGCAGGGCTGCACCTCAGTTCTCTGAGATGGGAGGCAGCTGTTTTAATCACCAGACTTTCTCTTTGCACAGTGTCTTGCCTCAATCACTAAACAGTTCCAGCTTTTGGGGGACAGAAGGGAAAAATGCAAAGTCCTGTGAAAACCAAAGTTGAAAAGTTTAACATGACACTGAGTGTGCAGCTGAAAAGGCCTTCCTGGATAACCAGCATGGCACTGCCCAGTGCCACTGACAACTGACTCTGCAGGTAGGAGGGCTGTGTCTGTTTCCTTCATAAGCTCTGACGCTGGGATTGCTAGAGGGAAATTTCCGTGGGGGACAGTCGAGGAACTGCTGCTTTTCCTTTCAGCAGTTGCCAATATCCCGCAGGCATCCAGCTGAAAGATGGAAGGGAGCCTGCCATGCCCAGCTTCCAGGCCTGGTAGTCCTAAAAAAGTGACCTGACTATTAAATGATGCCTTGACTTCTAAGTCTCAGAAACCACTTCTGCCAATAACTGACATGACATGGGGGGAAAAAACCTGCAGTCCACAGGGGGAAAAAAAAAGAAAGAGCCAAAAAGAAAGCATTAATTTACAATGCTATTCAGAATGTGATAATCTAGTGCACGAAAGCTGTGGTGGTCCATTGGGTGCCATCCAGCGGATATACCTTATTTGTATGCACTTCTGTAACCACTCGCTCTGCTGAAGTTTTGGTCAGCATGTTTAGGATGTCCTACGTTCTGCTGTAAGAATAAAAGAAAATCTTCACTGTGGCTGTCAACATTATGACAAAGTCATAGGACTGCACTGTCCAAAATATGTGCCTTGAAGCACATGTCAGTGGTATGCTTTATGGCTGAAATAGTAGAATTTTTCTTTTGGCTGGAAAAACTTAGAAAAGACATTTTTCTTTCCACAGTGATTATTCCAATGCATTTTTTTCTACAAGACAGTCTGTATATGAGCTAGGTTAACAGCAGCTAATTTTCCTAATATCATTACCCTTTGGGACTATCATTTTACTAGGAATAAAATGACATATAATCCTGCCCCCTAACAACACATTATTTATTACCGCTCTATTAATAGATCCTGTAACTTGGTTTTATTAACAAAAGATATGTCTGCATATTTGGCAGCAACTCTCTTGATATCAAGGCAAAAAGCCACAAGATTAGAATCATATTTTCTCAAAACCACTTTCTAACAATAGATAGAATTCACACTAGAGAACAACTTGCTAAGAATAGATGGAATTATTGTGTAAAAGTGCTTCACGCACAATGGAAAAAATGCCAATAATTTTGGCTGGAAAGCTATGACAATTTGTGACAAAAAGAAAATGATGCTGTCACAAGCACAAAAAATGTTTTAGCTCTGCTAGGGTGCTGCTTGATTGCTTACCCCCAGCCAACTGTTTCACATGCTTTTGGAACAACTTAAACTTTTTAAAAATTTGCCACTTTTAGGTAGTTGTCTATCTCCTACATTTAAAAAAATGTAGTTGTGAATACCATACCTGAATGAAAATTGAGCTTACTTTGTATTTGGATCCTTTTTTCTTTTTTTCTGAATGCAAATCATGCCAGTGCAACTTGTCTTGAAGAGGAGTTCTTCAGCAATATCTTCAAAGCTACCACACTAATCCTCGCAACACAATTTGATGATATCTGCACAAAGTCAGACTGCAGTTAGACTGATAATGTGCTGTGTGTTATTACAATGATTAATACTGTATCACTTTTCTTATACGTCTTTCTTGACTTTTCAAGCTCCTTCTTCAGCAGAATAAGAGCCTGCCATTCTCAAATACTAGCCCGTAATTAGCATAATTAGCAGCCGCGGTTTCTTCATTCTGATTTTTAGCATCCCCCTTACACCTGGGAGAATAAAGGCCTGGTGTCTTCAGTTTAGAGCTATACTGTGTTTTTTGATGGCGACATAAATCAGACTATCCCATTACAATTAACATGAGAAAGAACAGTCTGTTGTTTGTTATAGTCAACGCAGGTGAAACGTCTGTGTTTCACATCATGTGAATGTGTGACTTGAACTAATCACTGCTTGACAGAGCTGTTATATCCTGACCAATAAGCTCAGCTCCAGAGATGCACCCTCCAGCTGGAGCCCACTACCTGCACTGTGCAGAAAGGCAACACTCCCTGCTGACTTGTCCTCCCCCTTCCCTTTGCCCTGTGCCCCACTGCTGAGGTGGGGAACCCGGAGCAGGGCAGCATCTTTGGCGGTATGAGAGCAGCAGCAGCACGTTGTGGGGCACCACGGGATGGGGAGTTCATTCTCAGTGGCTGGGTCGGTCTGTGCATTGAAAGCAGGGAGGCTTGACTTTCATCTAGTAAATCTTTGCTCTGCCAAAGCAGCTAAATGTAAATCTCCCTATGTCCCCCATTTAGAGAAAATTGAAGTTACTGCAAAACATTGGGTATCTTTTATTAATACATTCTCATTTAGATGTATTTTATTTAAATGCTTTTCTAATTATGGACTTGTGCACCCTTAAGTTTTAAATGATCTAATGAAATCTGTTGCTGGCAGGTCAACCTAAATATGCAGACTTGAGTGTTGACAGGGTCACAGCATCAGAAGTTCTGCTACATTGCACACCTGACAGGAAGGTTAAGTTTAAAATTGTTCCAGAGGGCACACCTTCAGGAGACAGCTTAATTTTCTTTTTCCACAAATCACTGTGGGGTTTTTTCATATAAATTCCTTGGTCTTCAATATCTTCTCTCATCATGTGTGCAAAGCACTCCTGTATTTCAAAATCCATATAGATAATAGTTTGCAGCTTCAATCTTCAATTCCCATACTGGCCATAAAATGCAAACTGTCTCTTTAAAACGAATTTAAAAAAAAAGTTAGGGGGCACAGCTTGCAGTGATTTCTATGTTCTTTCACATTTTCCTGCCACACTTCCTTTATTTTTGTCTGTCATTACTTTAATTGTAATTTCATCTGGCTTAAGCATCTGTCATTTTGTTTATCTTTTCTGTACCATGCATACCAATGGCACTGCCTAAGTAACAGTACAAGTGTGTTTATGTTAATAACAACAGGCATACAAGGAATTGTTCTTTGTCAGGTGCTATCTTGCAGCATCCCTTTAAAAGAACAGATTGCCAGTGAATACTGAACACCTGTTTTTTTGCATTCTTTAGTAAATGACTAATGTTTATATACAAAGAGAAGGTGACCTCAATCGCAAGCCATAGCAGCTGGCAATCACACTGCCAAATCCCTGCAAATGTTAGTCAGTTAGCAAAAACAAGTTTTCTTTTTGTGATTTCCAACCGTCAGCTTTATTTGTTCTCAGCTAACTCAAATATTACCTATCCACACAGGATCACAGGCCAAAGTACTTCCTGCAACCAGCTGCTGGCACTGAGTGTGCCCCGTTGATCAGTAGCTAAGGGGCTGCTACCACAGGATTTATCTCGGCACAAGACTTGGCTAATTATAGGAGAAATATCCCATATGAAGGCCACACAAAGCCATGCAGGGTCCCTAGAGGAGGAGCAAACCTGATTTCCTGCCTGGCTGGGATGGAGGGCAGGCGGAAAGGAGGAGGAAAGGAGATACTTCCATTGTTTACAACAGAACAGAAATTCCAGCTCTGAGACCAGAAGCAGAGGCCTGAAAAGACATAATGACATTCCTCCTGCCTCACGTGTTCACCTCCAACTGGTTTTGAGAAACATTTCCATAAATACCTTCCATGAGGACAAGGTGAAAAGTATCCCTAATCTTCCCACAAAACATGCAGAGAACATGAACACATTTCTAGAGGGAAGAATATTTCATTGACATGAAAATCAAGGCAGCACACCACAGTATATTCAACAGGCACCTCCAGTTTGGAGCGAAACAGATTTTCCATATTCCTGTTCAAGCAATGCCGGAGGCAGAGATAGAGGTATGATTCACAAACCACAGCCTCCAGTTTGGCTGCTCCTGGTACTCCAGGTTAAAAGCCAGCATGGTAACCAAAAGTGGAACTAGCTGTCTTTCCAAAGGATTGGAAATTGGACTGGATTCCAAAGGTTGTATTACAAGGAAACATTCAGGAATCTTTACAAAAGCTAAATAGGCAGATACTTATGGCAGCACTGAAGTAAAATCCAGCACAGTAATCATTATCATTATTTGGCATATACATACCACCCAAAAGTAAACTTAATTACTAATATTGATTGTGGGGGGTTATTTCCTGGTTGCAAGAAAATAAAATATTTTGAATGTTTACAATATCAGTCACAGTCCTACACAATGTTCAATAGGAACTTTACTTGCCCACTCACAGGGCATGTGCGTTATGGTGACCAACCCATATTTGAAAATTATGAGCAAAGAATATTAAGTTCTACCTCTTTCATGATTCTGTTTTTAATTCTGTATTTCATATTATGTTTTGTCATCTTTTATATAATTATATTTACTGAAAGCTGCCTATGTATAGATCTAAAATCTTTTCCCGGAATTCGTGTTACTTTAAGTTTCTTCTTTCCATCTTCCTCTATTTTGGAACCCAGACCAAGTATGAAAATTTTCAGCCAGAAAAAATGTTTATGCTACTAGTTAGGGCACAACATGTACCTATGTGCATGCAAACACTCCCTCTTGCTGCACAGGATTGCAATTTTTTCCAGCTTTGTAGATCTGTATTAGAAAGTCAGTTTATGGGTGTTGTAGTTTGGAATTATTATGCAAATTCTCTCCCCACCAGCAACTCCCCATGCCATTAGTTAATAAAAGAAGTAGCTAACTACTGCCAACTCCTCCTTGATTGTTTTGGGTGGGGGAGATTGGGGAAAGGGGGGGTTGGGAAACGGGCTTGGATTGTCACTTTTTGGTTCTTGGGGACTACACACGGCTCTGGAGGTGTGTGTGTGCTGCTGTGGGAAAGAGGCCGTTGCTGCTGCTTCTTGCTGAGCCGCTTCTTTTCTCCTCGCCATGGCTGCTCTCCTGGTTTCTGCATTTGGGGGTCCCAGTCTGCTCCAGTCTCACCGCCACCTGCAGCGTCATGGCCTGCCTGCCCCGGCTGGGGCAGCGACCTGGGAGAGAGAAGTTTGCAGCTGCTTTCCAGGACACGCGGCGGTTCCCCACTTCCAGTTTTCCTTCTTCATTTGGGACAAGAGACACAGAGAGAGAGACAGAATTCAACTGGGAACTCACCCTGCAGCCAGCCGGGTTGTGACACAAACACTGCCTATAACTTTTCTTCAGGAAGAAACTTAATGGTTTGGTTGTTGGTTTTTTTTTTTTGTGTGGTGTTGGGGGAAGCAGTTTGGTCTGGTCCGTTTAAAGTTATATCTATACCTACATAAATATATATATATATATCAGTTATTCTTCTTGTATCTGTTGTCTGATTAAAGTTCCTTTTCTTAAATTTGATAAAGACTGGCATGATTATTGTGGAGGAAACCCACTCCTCTGCTTGTGGGTAAACATTTTGGTTTTTAGCCCCTCAAACTGAGACACTGGGTAATACTGATCCAAATGAGAACCACCATGGCAGTTAAATTATATGTACCACCATTCATTTTGGGGGCAGATTAAGTCTTGCACAGCTAGTTTTTGCCTTTTGTCTTAAGTATTACCTATCCATGTTACTTGTTAAGGAGTTTCTCTTTTCCACCGCAACTGAATTTTGATTTTTTCATTTAAATAAAAACCTGAAAGCTGGAGTGGAAGGGTACTTACATATTTAGGTGTCCAATACTGACTTGCAGACCAAGAAAAAGGAAAGCTTCTGGTCAAAAGATCTTGAAGATCAATAACCCATGAATCTTTTGATTGATTTGGCCCACACTGTGTGAGTACAGTGTACTATATAACTAACCCTCTCTCCCAGCTTCCTGAAATCAGTATGGAACAACACCAGCTTAAGCAGCAGGTGTTTAAATGGTAGAGCAAAGGGCAACTTACTGTCTTTAATAGCTCTAAGATTTCAGCACCATCATATTATCTTAGTTCTGTAATATCTAATTGTGTAAATCCTTGTGAATGTTTATTGTACAGTTTAAAGTGCATTTCATACTCTGCTAGCCACATACCTTCATCATAGATTTAAAATTAGAGAGGATATTAAAAATCAGGTGTTTCCTACCTGGTCAAAGCTCTTTTTAGTAGTGTCTGTGGGAGAACCACAAGTTATTTTTAAGTAAAAAGCTTGGTTTATTTTTTCTTCTTTCTATAAATTCTACAGAGGAAGGAAGTCTTTACCAGAAGGCTCCTTGGTTGGTTTCCTTTTACTGGCATAAGAGATGTCATTTGATGGTTTGCCTTGAAACTGATTCCAAACATCTCATCACTGCCTGTCCAGGCCTTCCTCCAGATTAACTTCATCGACCAGACTAAAATGTGAACAAACCTGAAACATTTGTAAGAAGTTGGCATGTGATACACAGACGGTTTCCATGACACAGTTTTTGTAATATTGCTCTCCTGAACTATCAGAGATGTGATAGTGCCATGGAAGGGAGATTACCAAACAATGTCAAGCACCAGGAAAATTAAAGAAAGGACAAAAAGCTCTCTAGCAGTAGGGAACTGAGGTCTTCAGAAGACAATGCGTGTCTTTTTGGCATAAAAACTGAAAAAGAAAAAAGTTCCACAATAATCATTAATTTTGCTACTGTATTATAATTTAGTCATTAAAAAGAACAAGTTGCTGTAAAATAAGTATATCCTTTGTAGCTACATCAATAAATTATCATACAAGTGTCTGTCTCAGCCCAGGCTGCAGTGGACAAAGTGGTCTATCATGTTACCATACTCAAAGGCAGTTTTCAGAAGAACTAAAACAGCATTAAGGTACAGTGCTGTTCCTGTGTTATGCCCATGCCACTAAGCTCTAGTGTAATAAACTAGAACCTTGTAAAGATTATATGTAAGTTTAATTCTGCCCTGTGATACACACACACAGCAGTACCATCTCTTGCAATATGGGAACTCAGGTTTTTCACGACACCAGCATCCTTTTGCCACATCAGAGCAGCACTGCAGGAACAGAGCAAGCGCCCTCAGAGGGCTCCAGCTCATGCAGCCTGCCAGTACTGCCTGGTTCAACAGCTGCATGGTCTCAGCCCGGCACAAATGGAGTCAGATGAATTTCTGAAATCGATTTCTAGAAGTGCTAGAACTTCAAAGTCAGTGGAATAGGTCAAAATATATCCATATGTGAGAAAAAAAAAGAAGGAAGCAGGGCATGTTTACACTACTTCCTGCAAATTCTAAATTTGGGCAAGAAACACTTTGTGAATATCATAGTAAACAATGTCATTGTATTCAAAGAAAAAAATACAGCTGAAGTTTGTTAAACCATGTATTATTTTGGGGTAAAAAAATTTATCAAATGAATACAACTAATACACCTTGCACAAAAAGCCTGCAAAAGTTCAATGAAACAACACAAGGAATGGGGGGTAAAGGGGAGGAGGGGGGGGAAAGTAGCATATTATTTAAAGCAGTGGAACTTTGAGAAAAATGTCTGAAAGGATGTAGGGTGTAAAACCAGTTTTCCAGCACCTTGGTCACATGTCCTCTGAGAAATGCGTCCACCTCTGCAGTCCCCAGCACAGGAAGGACATCAGCCTCTTGGAGTGAGTCCAGATGAGGGCCACCAAGTTGATTAGATGGATACAACACCCCTCCTGTAAGGACAGGCTGAGAGAATTGGGATTGTTCAGTCCATAGAAGAGAAGCCTTTGGGGTCTTCCAGCACCTGGAGGGAGCCTACAAGAAAGACGGAGTCTATTTACAGGAGCATGTAGTGACAGGACAAGGAGTAATGGCTTCAAACTGAAAGAGTAAGTTCACATTAGCTATTAGAAAGAAATTCTTTACTGTGAGGGTGGTGAGGCACTGGAACAGGTTGTCCAGAGAAACTGAGGATTCCCCATTCCTGGAAGTGTTCCAAGCCAGCTTAGATGGAGCTCTGTGCAACCTGGACTAGTGAAACATATTCCTGCTCATGGCAGGGAGGTTGGAACCAGATGATTTTTAAGGCTCCTTCCAAGCCAAACCGTTCTGTGAGTCTGTGATTTCTGAAAGTCTCTCCTGGACACCCCCAGCGATGCTCCCGCACATGCCGCCCAGCCTTGCCTTCCAGGGGTGTGCGGTGATGGGTGACAATAAATCCCGTCACAGGCGCCCCGGTCCGGACGGGCGCTCTGCCCCGCCCTGCCCACTTGTCTGTGGGCAGTCGAGAGCGCGGCCGAAGCTCTGACTCTCTGCAGAACGCTCTGCCCGGGCCGCTTATCCGTGTGCTGCCTGGGCAACCTCCCTGTTATTCCCCAGCTGGCCCGAGGAAAGCATTTTTCCATCCCATACAGATTGGTCTATCGGGCCTGAGCAGGGGGAAACATCACCCCGGAGGCATCCCTTTGTCCTCCCTGGTGCTTCCCGAGAGCGCCTGCGGCGGGTGCGGACACGGGACCGCTCCATGCCGGTCCCTGTGCACCGGGAGCGGATCCGCCGGGAGCGCTTCCCCGCGCGCCCCCTGCCGGCCGCGCCCCGCGGGGCGCTGCGGGATCGGCGACATCGGTAGAATCGGCTCTCCGTCCGCGGCCCGGCAGCTTCCAGAGTCCCGTGTGTTTCGATGGGTAAGGAGCGAGCAAGGAGCCCTGTACCTCCGCCAGCGCGCTCTGCGGGACTGGAGCGCCAAGCCCGCCTCAGCGAGCCACGGGCTTGGCTGGAGGGGGGCAGCCGGCTGAAGCGAAGAGTGCTGCGGACCCCCAGAGCCCCCGACTTTCACACTGCACCCTTTCCACAGGCTTTTCTCCCAGACGTGCCTGGTTTTGCTGGACTGAACTTCCCAATTACTAACCTCACACGTGGCTTGAAGCTGTTTGCAGGAACGCTTTGCTTTCTCACTACGGGTCCCCAGGATTGCCCCGTCTCTCACCAGTGATGTGTCCGGCTCGCTGCCTCTGCTAGCACGGCTCTGTACGGCCTCGACACCTGGCATTCGGATCCTGCTGAGTCTCCTGCCTTGTTCTGCTTTGGCTTGTTCACAGACGACGGTGGTGCAGGCTGTTCACACCTCTTTTGTGACCCGAGTCTGGTTATTGCTCGAAACAGAAGTGCCATAGGGAAGGGACTGTGGGTTTGCTGCCACCATCAGCTCCCAGCAAGCCCTGAAGGGACATTCCGAATGAACTGACCCTCCTGTGAGTCCTTTTGTCTGAGGAGGAAGCCCAGGCAATGGCTTTTGGGAAAGCTTTGTCACGGCGACTGCTTCCTACCGGAGCGTGTAGGGACCGCATTGCCCTTGGGACGTGAGATAACCAGGAGCAGGTGCAAAACTTTTCAGATGAAGTGCACAGCTGAGACCATTGGCCATCAGTTGAGTCACAGCAACAGAGTCCGTGAACTAGACGCTAACCTAAAAACCTGCAAATATTTGACATGGCCACAACAAATCTATGCATCAAGTTTTGCTTCCCAAAGTGTGGGACATAAAAAGATAAGAGTGTTGTGCACATGAACCAAACACCATCAAGAAAATAAACACCTTTTTTCACCTTTTAAGACCTTTTAAATTTTAATAAAGGAATAACTTGACAGAGAAGGCAAAAGCTGAAGGTAAATATCAGCTGTAGAACTAAACAATTCCTGACATCGCTATAGCTTATAACTTTGTCAATCAAGAATAATACAGAATTTTCAAAGACATTTTAATGAGATGCTGAGTCTAAAATGTAAAATATCCACATCCTTTAACTTTAATAATGTAAAGGCATTCCATATGTTAGTGTTGGTACATGCCCACTAGTATCAGATTCAATGAAGAGTGTGGGACACAGCACTCACTATACAACACCCAAAGCTCGTTTCTCCTCCCAGTTATACAGGTGCAACACCTGTGTTACAGGTGACAGAATTGCTTACCCACACTGTAGATATACTTAAGAATATAATGTAGAGGACTTTAATGAAATAAATAGATAAGAGGCCAGAGTGGCAAAACGTGAGGTACCATTCCATCTTCTGCCAAGCACAGATATCCTTCACTCTGCGATTTCAGTTCCAGAGATATTACAGGCATTAGGAAACTTCTGTTTCAAAGAGGCAATTTGAAACTGGCTAGCCAAACTAAAGATAAAGATTTTCTACATGAATTGCTGAAATATCTATGACAGCACTTACATGCAATTTTGCAATGGAAGGTGTACTACAACAATATGAAAGAGATTGGTCCCAGGTTTTTGTTGCAAAAGTTTTTTTAAAAATACAAGATACTTCACACAAACAGTCCCAGAGCAACTATTTCTTTGAGCTACATGAACCAATAGATAACGCAGCCCAAATTTAGGCTATTTTGATTTTATTGGTAGGATATACCCTAAAGAAATATTTGCCAAATGTTATTAAGACTCCACTTAAGAATGGCATAGCAGCAAAAGCGAAATCAATAGAAACAGCATCACCAGCTTCCTGAGAAGGAATCCTCCTGGGCTGGAATAGCGTTTGAATTTGGGAGAAAAAAGAAATGCCTTGATTTTCAACTATGAATTGAATTTAAGATTACTGGCATTGATAGGAAAGGTGGTTAGGATTTCTCCCACTAGATAAAATAACATATTTTTGGAACACTTTGTTGAAGATATCCCACAGAGTGAAGTGGTCCAACCATATTGTTGCTATCTCCATGGCAGCAGCTAGCATAGGGCAGTCTTCGTGGGCAGTAATTCCCGTGAAGACAGGAGGATTATACAACAAATGACAAAAACTTTTAGACAACTTCTTTGAAATAATGTAGGGCTTTCCAGAGTCTGAACCATGAAATGCCTAGAGATGAGCTGAAAGTAGTGACCTCAGTATACCACAGTTTCCATCCTATTAGTGCTTTATACAAACTCCACCCTAATATCTGGAAAGCAGTTCCAAATAGGAAATATAAAAATGATGAACAAGAAATTGTTAACCTGAAGGTGATCAGCTGTTGTCACATCTTTGTTGAGTGTACAATTGGCTGTGCAGAAAACTAAGCATTCACTGAAAAACTCAGTGCTTGTGGTCCATGTGAATTTACAGAAGGAAAGGCCTGAGTTCTGGGGAGATCTGAAGTCTATATTGTGTCATGCAAAGCTTTAGTGATGCCTGATGTTCTGCCTTGAGCAAGAGCCCAAGACTTTCCTGGCCAGGTAGGTAACTCCTATAGCTACAGCCCCATTAGGCTTTAGAAACATATCCATCCACACCCCTGGAATACCCTAAAACCCAGCAGCTGCATGCAGAGCATGTTTGACTCTTATCAAGTGGGTTCATCCTCTCACAACATGCAAGGACAGTCATTACAAAATGCCTACAAGGATGTTAATCACCATTTTCTATCACAAGAGCACATTTCTTTTAAAAGTGAGTGATCTGCTCCTTATCTTGAGCAACAAGTCAGGCTCTGTGGCCCCAGCTGATCAGTCAAGCTTTTCTGTGTGATCAAAATCTTTATTTATATTTTTTTTGGCTTCTGGGTGACCCAGTTTCAACAGAAGGATCAGAGGAATAGGGTGTTTCCAGAGTTTCCAGACATTTAACACTGTGTGGTATTTTGCTCTGTGCATGGCATTTGAAGGTATATTTTCTTTTAATTTTGATTGAAGAAAACTAGTGAACTTTATTCTTATTTACTGTGCTGGGAAAAAAAGCTGTTAAAGGTTTCTGGGCTTCTAAAGTTCACATGAGAGAGCATTTTAACAGAGAATCATACAATTACTAATGTTGGAAAAGACCTCCAAGATCACGTAGTCCAACATGTGACCATCCATACTTTTGTCTGAAATTGATACCAACTCATTCGTCATCCCAGGCGAAGCCTCAAGCAGATAAGCCAAAGGAGTAATTTGAGGACATTTTAGCAATGACAAATGATTACTCATTTATACTCCAGTGGACTGCATATATAAAAAATTCCTCAAATTATTGTCCTAAGATTGGAATTGAGATATTTAACTGGAAAACATCAAACTGACTTGAGCAAAGTGGAAATTGTTAAAGGAAGTAGATTTAGCAGAGTCTGTTGCAACAGGACAAGGGGTAATGATTTTAAATTAAAGAGGACCGATTTAGATTAGAGATAAGGGAGAAGATATTTACAATGAGAGTGGTGAAACACTGGAACAGGTTGCCCAGCAAGGTGGTAGATGCTACATCCCTAGAAGCATTCAAGGGCAGATTGGACCTGATCTAGTTGAAGATGTTCCTTCTCATTGCAGGAGGGTTGACTAGACAACCTTTAAAAGTTTCTTCCAACCCAAACTATTTTATGATGATTTTTTCCTTGAGGAAACTTGTCATGCATGGCCATTGCAAGTCAACAGTCCTGTAATTGCCTCTGTGGTCTAAAACATTTGACCACATTATTTTGAGAAGAATCATTCTTTTTTAACAAGTTTTCTCAAGTTCTTCTTATGGAAGAAATTTTATTTCATGGCTTTCATGAGAGTAGAAGGTTCCTTAGTCAAGATTAGCTCCTTTTAGGTTTTAGAATTTCCTTCTGCAAAAGTCCCCAATTATTTCTCTCAAAAGCATTCTTCCAGCCTTTCAGTCCGAAGAAGTATATTTTAGCCCATCAGAAACAACTACTACACTAACAAAAAGAAGTAAAGGAATTTGTGCAATGTAAGAAAAGTATTATTTCACCAACTGATGAGAAAAGAGGATTCAAGTAACTAGGACAGACATCAAAAATTACATGTTAGGGTTTTTTTCACACTCCCATTGCCAGGTGGTTACTCCAAGCAGGCTGAACTAAGATTAGTAGTTTTTAAGCATATTTAATCTTTATCTATTGTAGGACAAGGCCCAATTTCCCAACTAATGTTAATTGGTTTCATTTTATGATGTCAGCTAATAATTTTTTCCCAGTGATGATTTGGCAAAAAGGCAGCCTGTTCCAACAGCAAGCTGGTATCTGTAGCTACTTGCTTGCTACTCACTTTTAACGATATTAAATCACCAATCTTGGTTCAGCTATCCAGGTGTTGTCTGAGCCATGCAAACAATTTTCTGAGTGCTACACAGACATGAATGCATCTCCCAATACTTGTGTGTCTAGCATTGCACAGAGATTAAATCACTTACCACAGGAGCTGGGTAACAGCATTTTTGTGGTTCCTAATCCAGACTTTGGTCACCAACACCAATCTGCCAAAGGGGATTGATATAAAGAAGTTTGTGATTTGTAAAACTTGAAAGCAGAGACTCCTCCTATCCCGTCTATCCACTCCAATCTACACTGTTCCTGCTTTAAAACACAGAGTTCTTTTTATTGGGAATTCTTGCTTTTTTGTTTACTTACCAGCACTGAATTAATTAGAGACAGCATTTGTAAGAGGCTGTGTTAATGTGGACTTCCTCTGCTGGCTTTCCAGTAACTGAACATGATTTCTAAGATTTTATATAAACAAAGGCTTAAACTGGCTTCGGGGTTAAATCTTCCTACTGCAGCATAATTCATCAGACCGCAGTGAATGGCCAGAGAAAGCTATTAATTAGGAGTACCTGGATACACTTTCTCAGGATGATGATGCTAAAATGTTTGCCATTAATTTACAACTCCCTATAACTCCAAAAGTTAATGGCTGAGAAAGGCTGAGGCAGATGCACATTAGTACAAACACAGGAACTGTCAAGGCTCATGTATGCTTCATGTTATATGAATCTGCAGTTGTTTACATTCTTCACTGTCAGATGTACCTGCTTTAAGCTCTCCAGAATTGGGTGCTGGGCACTCTGTCAACCATGAAATCATAGGCTACCTAAATTTTCTCTCTGTGTAACTGACTTTTTTTAAAAGTGTTCCTTCTGAATCTGAATCCCAAAAGTGAAAATGTCCGTTCTCATTTTATAGCTGGAAGACCATTTCTGGCTGAATTCTACACAGGCAAAAACTGTATTTTCTGAAACTCCAAACGGATTTTAATGTCTAATCTTCTCTGTCTTTGTTAAATCACCTTCTCCTCACTTTCCCTTTCTGCTTTTCTCTTCTTTGTTTGCATTTTCCTGTCTCTATCACAATTTTGTCCTCAGTGATTCATTCAAGTTTTTTTATGGTCCCTCTGTTTAGTCTTGCTCCTCTACTATACCTCCCCTGGTTTGTCCTTCACTGCTCTTATGCTTGTGTGTTCTTCTGTCTTACTCTTGATCTCCAGTGTGCACTGGTTGTTTAGACAAGAAAAAAATCTTATATTTCTTAAGGCATCGTAGTGGGTATTACAATAAGAATCATTTAAAAAGAATTGGAGTTTGCAAATAAGGGTAATTCAGGTGCTATGGGCCTCCAGTAGTTTTCTTCAAATTGTCTACTTTTCCTTTAGTGTAAACCAAGAAATTTTGACAGCATGTCCTTAGGCACTTACATTGCACATCAGACTTCAGCCTTTTTAGACTAAAATTAAAGAGCAATCCTGCAAGATGATAAGTACTTTCTTAAATTCCCTTTGACTTCCATGATCAGACTCCTGTAAGACTCACTTTTCAGGCTAAAAGCCTGAATTATCTTTTCACTCTTAGGTTAATTTTGGTTATATCTACTCCAGAGTACTTTGCTGCCACAAATATGAACTTTCAGTAACACAACAGATTTTCTGAAGCAGTGCTGGGCCTCTGAAAAGTCAGAAATGCTTTTTTTCAGAAGCAATCTTTTCTGACCATTAATGACAACCATTATGTGACTGCTGCTTAAATGTTCATTTCAAAGCTTGTGAAATTTGTGGACCAAACTCCTATTGATATAGAATATGGGTGGTGCCAATTCTTTCTTCAAATTGATTGTTGACCAGCTTCTCAAAAGAAAGAGCAGCACCTGACAGCAGCTTCTGAGGCCTGGACTGAGCATGGCAGCTAGAAGGACCCTGGAAGCACTGAAGGTGCCACCAACTTTGGTGAATGTCAGTATTGGCTTTGAATGTCACTAGGACCATTTGGGAATTCTGGAGTATTGGCACACCAAGCAACATTTACTAGGTACAGCTGCAAAATGTAAGTCTCAGAATTCCTGTGTTATCACTGGAAATGAGGCTATTTATAGAGAGATGTCCTGGTGGATACAAACATTTCTGAGAAACAGCAGAAAGAAGATAAGGTATTAACGCTCTTGCAACTAATCACATTGATAGGTTCATGGGGTATGCTTTCCTGGTCTGTGTTAACAGAAAGATAGGATGAACTGGCATGTCCTCAGTGCCTTCCTGCCAGAGGGATATCATACCAGTTATTCTGAAACCCTTACTTTAAAAAGTATAGTTACTTCAACAATCTCAGTTTATTCCTAGAATAGGTTAAAATATTTAAAGCTACACTTAACCAGGGCAAATATCTTGTGTAATGCAGGCCATGATCTCTGTGAGAACTAGTGCAGGTCAGCTCTAAAGCAATATTTTTTAAAAAGCATCCTTAAGGTGCCTTTTGGTAAAGGCATCATTGATGCACCATTTTATTTCAGTAGGCAAAATTCAATTAAATGAACAATTAATTTACATAGCTCTGAAAAACTAAAATGCAACTTATGCCAAATGTCACTTTAGAATTAATGCTCATCAGCAACACTGCAGTGAACTCAGGTACCTGGATGAGACATAGCTGTGTTTCAAAGTTAAGTAATAAAAAATAATTCTTTGGACAAAAATAATTTGTCACATAATTTGCCTTCTGAATTCAGAGAGCAAAGGATGAATGTCATTGAAGAGTCCCAGTTGAACCCAGAGAACTCCTTGAGCAGATTAGGCCACTGGTTTGCTATGTTTATGCTGTAGCCCTGCCTCACATTTCTCAAAGGCATTTGAAGCCTGTTTCATCAGAATGAGCCTTGGCATCCAGCACAATGGCATGTTTATGTTCAAAAGAAAGGGTCTCGCTCACCAGGGGTGCCGGTAGGAGTGGCAGCAGTGCCTTCCTGTGCCCCAGGCTGGCATGGGGAGAGGGGGAAATGGCTCACACTGCAGAACAGAAACTGCAGCTCACACGCAGGCCAGCAATCATTTTCTACATCCCCCCAGCTAGGAAAAAGCTGATATGTGGATTTTGAGTACAGCCCTTGTAACTATTTCTTGGAGGAAATCTTGTAGATTTTTCCTAGTGCACCCAGGATCATAGTAGCCAGTGAAAGCTTCTGAACAACCAAGGTTTCCAAGGGTAATGTCTTCACTGAGCCTGACTCTGTGACAGACCTTTATTCAAAAGACCCTGGAGACTCTATAGTGACCACTCAAGTTTCCCAGTTCCCACCTGGGCACCTGAGTAGTGCTGGTATCCTTGGCAAGCTGTGCTTGGTGCTGCACAGGAGGTGACACCCAGCCCAGCATACCTGATGCTGACCCCCTAAAGGTTGTACCAAACAGGACATGGTCCAGACATCTCTGAGAACAGACAAAGCCATGCCATAGGCAAATGCAGCTGGAATGAACACGGAGTGGAGGGAAGTACAGCAAATTATTTTTCTGCCTGGGCTGGGCAGCAGAGTGGAGTCAGCACATGTGGTTGCTGCCGGCACTATCAGTTGGGGGTCCTTGATGGCTACAGAGCTGCAAAAGGATCTATTTCCCACCTGAGTCACTGCCATCAAGGAGGACTCTGGCAAAGCTGGTGTAGTTAGCTGTGGGCATGGTGGGCTCCCTCCCTGCTGTTTTGCAGTGTTGCCTTTTTTATCAGAATGTCAGACATTCAGGATGTATATGCTTCTTCAAAATAGCATTCTGGGAATTAACATCACACTTCGTCTTTCCCACGTATAACCCAAGAGAAAGGGGGTGATGTGACACTCTGTGAACTTGATGTTAACTGTGCCTGCTGCACACCATTCCTTGAGCTGGTATTTATTTGTTTTATAATTCTGAGATGAGATGCACTTATGTTTTCTTGTTTGGCATACAGTTGGTTTTAATACAATAATTGAGAGCCAGCACACTTCAAAGCACTGTGCTAATTACTGAATTCTCTTAATCAAGGGAAACAGAGGAAATTATATGAGTAGTGAAGAGAGAAATAGGTTGGTTGAAAATATGTTTTTGTGAGCTGATACTGTATTTGACAATGCAGATGTTGGCAAGAAAGAAAGGAATCCCAGTTCAGGTCTGAAAAAGGTATATTTGTCACAGAGGACATGTCTCTTCTGGGAACCTTTAATTTAATGTACATTGGTTTCCTATTTTAAGCAAACAATTTGCCGTTAAACACCATGACAGCCAGAATAACATTTTTTTAAGCAAAAACTCTTTGTCCTAAAATATTTAATGGCCTAAAGAGCAGGAAATTGGCTGTGACATTTCACTTTTTCCATTTTAAGGAGAAAATGGTCCAAGGTCTAAAAATATCCCTGAAAAACACCCTCCTTCTCATCATTGTAACATACCATAAGCCATGTGACAACAAAGATTTCTTTCTGAGCCTAGCCTTGCTTTTAATCAGCTAAATCGGCAATTAAGACTGTCTTCATGTACAGCTGCTGACTCAAAATTTTTGTTTACTGACTTAACCTGAATAATTTGATGACCTATTCTGCAGTACAATGTCTCCAGTTCATCCCTCTGCCTTTGCCTGAACACAAATGACATTGGTCCAAATTGCATATTCATCTGGGGGAGAATCTCAGCAGGCTTTGTGATGTGGGGCTGTTTTACTGTTAGGCACTGTACAGCTCCATTTTCTATTTGCACATCCATCCTAGAGGAATATGTATGTATTCATACCTTTTTTTTGGTCTCTGGCTATGAGTGGACAGGTGAGGTAGAGGATACATGTAAATAAGGTTAACAAAATGCATCGTGTGGTAGATTAATGCCAAGGAGGAAGTTATGAAGGTCAAAGATGGGGGCCTTATCATTACACCTACATACTCAGCAGAACTCAAAGTGAGTCTTGATATTCTGATCATTCCCCCAGCAGTGAATTCAGACATGTGAGTGAATCACAAGGTACTTGTTTATTGTCAACTCAGAAAAAATAAAGCGAGACTGGCTTATGTGTAGACTGAGGCCAGTGTGGAGACATTCCTAGACAGGGTGGAGCCCACAAGGCAAGCGGTGCTGTCACTGGGGAGGCAGCAGGTTCCCGTCTGCACTGAAGCTGGAGACGGAGCTTCGCGATATGATCTCTTCGGTGGTGAAATTTGCTTGAGAGGTTTTTGCCCCTTATCTCTCTACCTCAAAGCCCTGACCACTCACTCTTCTCTGCATTACAGCTTGCTGCCTGTCCTCAGCTGTACTATTACAAATGATTGTGGGGCCAGGCTATAAAGCAGGTCCCTAAAGCAATCTAGGTTAAAAATAGCCTTTCAGAATAGTCTTGCATTTTTGAGATTCAAACCAAGACCGCTTCAGCTGCCTGATTTTACAGATAACCCTAAAAATACTGGTACAAGCACAACTGACATAGCAACAAATTGAACTACTGCAAAGTTAATTTAGCATCTCAAATTCTAAAGTAAATGTGTCATGAAAATAAGCACAAAGAAACTATTCCCCCTTACTGGTGAAGTAAAAGCATAGGGGCTTTACTTTCCTCCAATATCAAAATCATAATGAACACAAACCTTCACTAAATTTTAATGAGTCACAAAGCCCTGAGGGATCAAGGTCAGACAGGCTCGATCTCTTTGAAATCAAGGGAAGTTTTGCCTCTCCCTTTTTCTAAGCTAAGATTGACCTGGAGGAAAGCAGGCTCAGGGGAGACCTTGTCACTCTCTATGACTACTTGAAAGGAGGTTGTAGCCAGATGGGGACTGGTCTCTTCTCCCATGCTACTAGTGAAAGGACAAGATGAAATGGCCTCAAACTGCACCATGGGAAGTTCAGGCTGGACAACAGGAGGAATTTCTTCACTGACAGAGTTGTCAGGCATTGGAATGGACTTCCCAGGAAGGTGGTGGAGTCATTCAAGAAATAACGGGACGCAGCACTTAGTGTCTAGTTGACAAAGTGATCCTTAGCCAAAGGCTGGACTCGATCTCAGAGGTCTTTTCCAACCTAAATGTCCTCTGATTCTCTAAGACTTGTTTTTCCTGTCTTTTCTCCAGGGAAGGACTGGGAATTTTAATGTAGAGTAGTATTTTACTATAGACTATGTTTTATCATATGAAAACCATGTGACTATAAATAGACTGGGAAAGGATGCCAAGAAAACAATCTAGATCATCCCTCTGTCCTCAGATGGGCTCTCTCATACCTACAGTCTTCATGGCACTTTTTGTCTGAACTTTTTTTTTGACAAAACTTTATTTGAAAGCCTGTATATCTCCTTAGATAATCTATTCCTCTGTTTAGCTGAGGAGTCTCCTCACCATCAAGCCTGTGTTTGACATAGCACCAGTGTTTCATATCCACACATCAGGACAGATGAATTAAATCCTCGATGGAAAAAGCAGTGGCAGTAACAGAGAAGCCTGGCATGTATCCAGTGATGTTGGTTCCTTTTTTGTTTTCTTAGCCAAGAAGAATAAATGTCAATTGAACCAAATAATTTAGTGAAAATAGCTAAGAAATACAATTGGGGCTGTTGATGCTTCTGTGCATATGTTAACCCAACCACAGTAATTTTCTGTTAAAGTTCTAATTCCTTGCCAGGAAATACAGGTAGTTTACTACTGTGGGGAAATGCTGGCATAAACTCATGGACAGACCTTTTTTTCCCTTGCAACCACAATACAGTGTAATCTAATATGATTGTAGGTCCTGTGGGAAGAGATAACAGTTCTACTGATTTGCACCTTTAAAACTGAAACCTACTAACATTTTAAAGGATGTACATTTGACATCAAACTGAAAATATATAATAAACAAGCTATTAAACTGCTTTTATTGAAACACCACTTGAAAGTGCTTCACAGCATTGTAAACAGTCAAAAGATAAATTCTTGCAGCAATGAAAAAATTACCAATGATGAGATAAGCTGCTGTTTCAGAAGTGACTGGATAGGAAATGAAGGTACTTTGGCATTTCTATACAGTCAGACAGTTCAGCAAAGTCAAGACTATGTGGAAGATGTGTAGGAAAAATTGGAGTGCTAGGAGAAGCTGGGACAGTAACAGCTGCCAGCAAGATGACTTGTGTTGCTGGCATTTTACCTTGTTTTGCAATGTACAAGAATTACTATATTTTTGTTACATTTTCTTTTTTTCTTTCTCTGAATCCATGAGTATTTTAAAAAATGGAGGACAATTAAGAGAGTAAAACTAAATTACTTTGATTCCTGTAACATTTCTTTAAAACGGTAAAAGCTTTTTGAGGACCTCTTTCAAGAGATCATCAGTTTGTCAACCCTGTTTTCTTATTCCTCCCAACTTCTGAATTTGGGTTTTTTAAGTGTCCTTATTGCAGCATTTGGGACATTTCTGTCTCTCTTTTTTTTTTTTTTGGGCTTAGGTGAAGTTTGGCTGTATGTGCCAGAGGTAGCAACTGTGGTTATTATGGCCATTACAATGTGTTAAGAGAAACGGGTTTAAGAAGCAATGTCATCTCCCAACCATTCGAGGCATCTGTGTTTTGGAAAGAGGTTGTCTTTGTCTCTACATTGATTACAAACAGAGCCTGAAATGACCGGTTTAGATATAGATGTCTACCTCAGATGAATCATACCCTGAAATTTGCACTGAATAGATTTGGTTACTGACAGCACTGATTTTGACATCAGTTTTGTAATAACTTGTACAAGTTGTTTCTGTCTTGTGCAATACCTTTGGATTCAGTGAATTGTCTGGTGAAGAAGCAAACACTTGCAGACTTTTTGGCTCTGCCTAAGTCAGGAACTAAGAGCACACCTTCCCCACAGGCAAACATGTTGCAACATAAAATGCAAATAGCTTGAAAGAAAAACAGAAGCAATAAAGACACAACTCTTTGTATGCCCTAGAGGAAGAGGAGAAACTGGCAAGACATTTGTTAGACAATTCAGGGAAGAGTCATTTGACATAACCGTGATGACACTCTTATTACTCGTTTTAAAAGTCTTGACTTGTCACAAAACATACTTTGCTACAGCTGTAATTAAATAATGGACAAAAGAGCTTAGTAGCAACAAGGAATTAAATTCACATTTAATATTTGTTATTTCACATTTTTTTAACAAGACAGTTCATTCAGAGTCAGCTCTTTGAGCATGGTTAATACTTTGCACAAAAAAATAAATTAATCAATAGTGTTTGTATATATAAAAAAGACAACTGGCAAAACTTTATCACAGTTGCTGCTCAACAGCAATTATCTCAAAGATGAACCTCTGGCCATATGTAACAACTAAGACAGTAACTCAACTGGTTCATATAAGAGAAGCTTGGTTTCCATAGAATAAAATCAAATTCTGTATTCCTCAACTATACAACCACTCATGCTGCTGTCCTTATCTCTTGACTATGCGCTTGTTCTGAAATAGCACAAGGGGATTTGTCCTGTCAGGATTTTGTGATAATGTTTGTGGTGACCGGAAATCTGTACAAGAGAGAAAATATCCCACTTAGCAGCAGGAGGATGACAGCCACAATCCCAACAGGAATTGCAGCACCAGCTTCCTGTGCCACTGGACTGGAGGGCATGTAGTAGGAAGGAGGAAAAGGAATGCTCTGGTTGTGTGTTATAGAATAGAAATTCCAGCTCACGGGAATTAGGATGCAAAGACCAGCAAATATGTAGAAGAAGCCACCCACTAGGAAGAAAGGAGTAATGAGAGTTTTGTGAGTGATTCCCATATACACATTTCTCAGAGCAAATACTGTAGCAGCCAGTCCCAGCAAGCCCATAAACATGGCAACCAACAGGAGACCCTGAGCAGCAAAAATTTCGTGGGGTAGAAAGGAGTCATAGCCATTAAATGTATGGCAAAACTGTTCTCTGTAGCCAGGCGAGACATGAAGGTAACTGATGAAGCAGACTTTCCAAATCCCCACCCAGGCAATGCCAGAAGAGATGATGGTGGTGTTGTCCACATGCCACACTCTCCATTCCACAATTCCCATTGAAACAGTGCACAAGATCCAGCCTACTGTACCCAGAGCAAAGGCAGCGAGCTGGAGGTGTGAGGCACTGACCAGAGAGCTCATCCTCTGCAGGTCTGCTCTGTCATGGACACAGTTGCCATGTGAAGAGAGAGAGGCACTGCAAAGAAACAAAAATAAAATTACAAAGGCAATTATTATTTAGGTGAATAGGTGAACCTGTCAAAGAAAAAGAACCATCAGGAGAGAACATGTGTGTAGAGGGAGGATGTTGGTCATCTTTCCCCAACTGTAATGAACTGTTGAATTTTAATATCCATGGACAAATAACATGTTTGTTTTTATTATGAATATGTCATTGTCTCACATGGAGAAGAAAAGGTCTCTGATTACAATCTCCCTGTTACATGCATAGATAGAAAATTCATGTCTTTTTCCAAGTTATTTTCTTCATTGTTAATTAACCACTATGTTCAAAGATCCTTATACATGTTACTGGCTTTCAGAAACTAAATCAGAGAAAATCCTCAGGTCCCTGGCTGTTGCAAGAGAGCTTACAAAACCACTGCAGAATGCATGCTCCTCTCTCCTGGCAACTGTGGTTTTGATGCAGCAGCCCAGCTTGAATAGACTTCAGCTTTTGTGCTACCCTTACCAAGAGTTGCTGCGGCCGGAGTTAGACAGAAAACACCACAGTTCAGAGGCATAAGCAAATCAGGCCACAAAGTCTAACAACAACCACTGAACTTTAACCACTTTTAGATTATTTAACCATGAATGCATTAGAATTAGCAGAAACACTTGAATTAATCAGAAATATAGTGTTCTGTGCAGGGCTGGAGCCTGGATGTGATGCCTTTGCTTTCCCACCCTCAAACTTCAGCCAAGATTTCTTTTGTGTTTTACCTTTACAAATCCCACTAGTTCATAACTTGCCCAGCTTTCCCAGCTCAAATTATGCTAAGATTGTGGTGGAAAATATTTTAGTCATTTAGTCCAGCAAAAGATTTAGACTTTATTTGCTGACTGTAAATTCTGAGTGCAAATAAGGCTTTTATTCTATTATACACCCCCACCCCCAATAATTCCCCACCTCTTTTGCACAAACTTCTGGATAATTATATGAACAGTCTCTGACCAGAGAAGATGTGGTCTCAAATTTATAACGTAGATCTATCTGAAAGGTTCTAGGAATCTGTATGTTTTATAAGTTATTTAAAATACCTTTCCTCCTGCTCCTATTTCATTCAAGACTGAAGAAATGCTAGACCAAGTTAATGCTAATCATAAGATAGTTCTGCAGCAATGTTTTGTTTTAAAACAACAACTTTTCTATTTTTTGATTTTAAACTAAACAGATTCAGTTGGTGATAAAATCTAGTTGCAAAAATCCATCTGTGAAAATCTTAAATAAAAAATATCTTCATAACAATATTGTTATAAGCAAACACTGTCCACTGTCTCATACCAATGCCCACTAGATACTTACTTCAGTCCTGAAGCTGATGCCAGTGATAAGAGCAAGGGACAGAGTGATTTTTGACACCAGCCAAACACAGCAATGTCTGCAATTTTATCATTTTGGCCTCCCAATTCATCTATGTGTCTCCAATAGGACTGATCTCCTGTGGGACATATTAATCTCCATTATTGCAAGTGCACATTTAATCCTCTCTGGCATGGAGGAAATTGCTCCAGAAGACTGTCCTGTATTTTTGTATACTTAAATTGAAACCAATTTATAAATACTTTCTTAGTTTGCTGTGTTATTTACAAAGTGATTATAAACCCTGCTTTCTAATTAACTGTTGCTGCCAGACACAGAGCACAGTAACCCCTCAGGATATTATGAATGGTTTTCTTCCTGTCCCAGTTTCACATCAAAATAGCATTTTTTCTGTTCATGTCTAGTCATGGAAAGGTAGCAGACAGAAAAGAGCACGAGCAAAGGAATCCTGTGGTGACTCCCTTCTGCTTCTGTTGGAACCAGGTGAGCACACAGAAGCTAAACCTGAACCATATGAAAATGCCATTTTGTGCAGAAACTCTATGTCTGTAATACTTCTTGTGGACATCATAAACATTCATTTAAACAACTTGCTGGTA
The DNA here is from genome assembly GCF_047495875.1 of Pithys albifrons albifrons. NCBI lineage: Eukaryota > Metazoa > Chordata > Aves > Passeriformes > Thamnophilidae > Pithys > Pithys albifrons. The sequence goes on from NC_092458.1 coordinate 12,627,826, forward strand.
TCAAAGTCATAAAAGGTTGGCAGCAGGTGAATCCCTGTCATCGAAAGCTTTTCAGACTACGTTATTAGTGTATAACTTTATTAACTGAATGTACCATCCTGCCTGCTCACAGAATTAAATGAGATTGTATCTGTGATTCTGAGCCTCCTATCAAACTTTCAGATGTTAAGATACTTAGAATCATGTCCAGAATGGAACTATAAAATTTAAAAATAGGAAAAATATTTTTTCCTTTGAGGTTCACAGAAAACCCCACAAAACAAGAAAACAAGCAAGATAAAAGAATTCAAGGTTTATACAAAAGTTCTGAAAACACTGGAGAATAATAAGCTAACAAAGATGGGCTTTAGGTGAGTTATCAAATGTCTAGACACACAGAAAATTGCATGATTCATTTTGGCTCACTTCTCCACACCCTGCCCACTGGAGCTAACCTGGTATCATTAATTTAGAGAAAAAACAAGGTTCAAAAGAAGTATTTTTGAGATTGATGATGGAATTGAATTACAGTTCTCATACTTGTCTGTTTTGGAAAGTCAAATATAAAACTGTACTTTCTACCTCTTGATACTAAGATTCATCAAGAAAGTAAGGAACAAAATCTCAAGGTAAAATAGCTACAGGACTTTTCTTGCCATATGAAAACATGTCAAAATTAAAACAAAGCTTTAGTTCCTGATTCCAGTCTCTGCCACTACGAATGTGAATAAACACTCCATAGGTTTTGCTGATATCATCAAAGGAGAACAAATACGTGTCACTTGCCAGAAGCATTGATTTTAAAGGACACCTTTGGCAAAGAGAATCAGGAAAACTCCTTTTCCTCCAAGTGCAGCAAAATACGTTGATTTTTCAGGACTACTGTGTCAAGCATTTCTAAAAAAAGGCATTTCGCCTGCAGAAGCCAAGTAAAATCGGGAACGAGCTGCAGAGGGCGCCTCCCTCCAGGATTTCACCCAGTCCAGGGGCTCCCTTGCTGAGATCTCAAGGAGGGAGGGAGGGAAGGAGGGAAGGAAGAAGGAAGGAAGGGAGATTGTAGCAAGAAGAGCAACAGAGCCCTGGGCAGGCTGGGGTTAACAGCAGTACCTGAGTCAGGGCTTCGCCAGGACCCTTCAAGCCGGACAAGCTTTTTGTCTCAGCTGGACCTTGAGAAAGATCATAACTTTTGGTGACACTGTGCAAGTTTCCACCCACAGGAGACGGATGATGCAGGCGCTGTACTTGGCTAGAACACCAACAGTGCCATTCCTGTAGATTTCAAAGACAGAGGCATCCCTTTTGGAAAGGAAGAATTTAATCTGTCACCAACTTGTCACCCACACACCAAAAAAAAAAAAAAAAAAATCGACCTTTTGGTCCATGTGCAAATGCCCTTTCAAACATTATGAGAGGAAAAAATATATAAAAATTCAGTCCCTGCATGTTTGGAGTTCTATTGGATAAAATATGGTTAAAATCCCAGATCGTATGCCAAGCTGTGCTAACATAGACAGCAGTGGCATAATCTATTGGCTGGTTTCATGCTTTAGTAATTCTATAAATATTTTGAGTTAATTTGTGTAGTAAAAAAGTTACCTACATGGTCTGAAAAATACAATGATGTAACACTATTACTATATGAAACATCCTAAGGCAAATAAGGTCATATTCAGCCAGCTACAGGAAAACTTCTGAGTAATTAGGTGGTGTCACTGTGGTTCTTGATTTGGGAGCTCACTCAGAGCTGCAGACTTCAGCACTCCAAGTTTGCACACCAGCTACTTCTTGGGGTGGAGTCAGTCTACAAAGGCAACCTCACCAGGAGGAACAGGCTAGGTCTGTGTGGTGTCAGTCAGTGGAAGAAAAGCATGGCTGAAAACTTTTCACCCTAAGAAGTGAGAAATATTTTGAGAGGTGGCTATGGTGCCATCTCTCAGTGTCTCATGATTTCATCCACACATATTCATTTAAAATCAATTCAGTCCAATCCAGTAAGTATGCCAGCAGCTTCTGGGGACAGTCTTTGGAAAGTCTAGAAACAAGAGCTTAATAAAAAGCTGCTTCTACAGGCTCTTCATCTTATAATCATTTTCTCTCAATATATCTTTCAGTTCCTTCATTTGGAAGGGCTTTCCTTCATAGATGTATTTTTAACTAAATACCCTATCTGAATAAAAGCAAAACAGAGCCTTAGAATGGTTTGGGTTGGAAGGGACTGTAAAGATCATCTAGGTCATGGGCAGGGACACCTCTCACTAGACCAGATTGCTCAAAGTTCCATCCAACCTGGCTTTGAACACTTCCAGGAATGGGGATTCAACAATTTCTCTGGGCAACCTGTTCCAGAGCCTCACTGCTCTCACAGTAAAGAATTTCTTCCTAGTGTGTAATCTAAACTTACCCTCATTCCATTTGAAGTAATTTCTCCTTGTCCTATCACTACAGTTCCTGATGAAGAGTCCCTCTCCGTCTTCCCTGAGAGCCTGGTTCGGACACTGGAAGGTTGTCATGAGGACTCCATGCAGCCTTCTCTTCTCCAGGCTGAACAACCTCAACTCTCTCAGCCCGTCTTCATAGAGGAGTGTATATTAAAAGCAAACTTTCTAGCATTCAATGCGAATTTGTACAGAGAAGATAGAAGCTATCAGTAAAAGGTTATATGTGCTAGTGTATTCATCTGAATATAGAATCTTGCAGGATCCTTTTGTATTTATTGCTGATTTTTGAGTAGCTGTTTCCGTAAAGTGTGTTGAGCCATTGCACGTGCACTTCTGGGACAGCATGAGACATGACCTCCCCCTTCTTTTAGCTGCAAGAAACAGATGAAGATGCCTAAGAGCTGTGTTGGCTTTCCTACAGCTGCAAGCTTCCTTCTAGGAGAAAACGTGGAAGCAAGCTGCTCTCTCAGCTGCCAAATTGTTTCATAGAGGAGGACTGGGGTCATCTGTGCATCAAGCTTACCTTTAAAAAGACCATGAAAACCTGCAGTTGAATAGGTAAAGGACAGATCTTTGTGGCCACAGTCCCACCTCATGATGTTCTCAGCAGCAGGAATGAACAGAAATGGAACTATACTTAAAATTTTGTCTACACTTCTTTTATGCAAAACACTGGGGCTACATCAGTTCTCAGGGCAAAGAAACCTCAATTGCAACAAATGCATTTCACTTCTGGAATTAATACTGTGTCCTCTGGAAAGCTGTTTTATAACTCCATGTTATCAGAGTTTCTACAGATTGTTTTGCCTCTACCTTGAAGGGAGCTCCATTTAGAACTGAAGTAGAATAGTTCAGGGACATTCCAGGAATGACAGCCTCCAAAACCCAAGGCAGATATCCTGGTTGTGCTGAGATGGGATCCTTTCAGAAGCTTCAGAAAGCAGAAACCTAAAGCTTGCCTGTTTTGTGTGTCTGGCATGAAGGAAAGAGCCCTAAGGAGTCAGTAGTGTAACTAAGGCCACCAAATCCAGGCCACAGAGAGCTCACGTAGGACTGGGACCATGAGGGGACTGAATACAGGCTTGGGGCATGGGAAGATGTCACCCAAGAGGAGACACCCTCCCCCCAAAAGAATAGGAACTAATGCTTCCAGGAGCCTGCAGGGAAAATTCGGAGCTCCTGAGCACGTGGAGTGTCAGCCCAGACACGCTGCACGGACACCTGGTCAGGAGGGACAAGCAGGGTCTGAGCCGACAGCGCAAAAGGATCTGCAGCTGAGGGGGAATGGGCGAGCACACAACCTGCACACAGCAACCTGCTGGAGGGATTTGCTCCACCGGGAGCGGGGATTGGAAAGAGGGATTTCCAAAAGGATAGCAGACAATGCTTGTTTCTTAATAAATGATAGCAGAGCTAAAATAAAGTACACTAAAAGGAAGACAAGGGAAGTCTGAGTGTCCCTGTTGGCAGCCCATCTGCCTGTCAAAAGACTGTTTTGCTTTAGGAATTCTACTGCAGCTTGTAGCCACCTTAAAGAGAAAGCTTATGATAAGCTCTTCCTATATAAAAGATGCACAAAATTATTTTTCCCAACCCATGTAAGAAGGACTGAATTTATTTCCATTTATTTCATATTTTAAGCAAATACTCTTGCTTAGAGGTTGCTAGGCATTGCATGCATTTTGAAATTAATGTTCAAATCCTGCTTTTGTAAAGTTTTGTAGCCTAGTGTGGCTTTATTGGACTATACCGTACGTGGTTTACTAACCAAATCCATTGTTTAATGTAAGTCTTGCAGCAGAAAGGGAGTTTAAAAAAAGCCCCAATAGCATAGTAATTACAAAGGTTTCTTCTCAGCAATATCCCTATGATTTAATGCTTGAAAACTTAATTCTTCAATTCCCAGTTGGAAAAGCATTCTTTAGAGGAAACAAATAAATATTTAAATCTCTTCCCATCTGTTCTCTATCAGCACTTCATAAAATAAGTCATATTAAAAAAAAAAATAAAGGAGTGACTTACTTCTGTGAGTCTGAGAGGTGCCTAAGGCTGTGGAACACTGTCAGCTGGATGCGGCGAGTTCCAGAAGGGAAGTGGAAGAAAATGCCCGTGCAAATTGTCTGATTTGTTACGCCACCAAATAGGTACCTTACAGTTCCTTGTCACTCTCTCAGTAAGTCAACAAAGATGTAGGAAGTAAGTTAATCATTAACATATTATAAAAATATGAAAGCTTTGCCGTATGCCATTTATTCTAATTGCTTTAAAACACTTACCAAAGCATTTAGATAACTCCCATGGTAAATTCAGTTTTCTGTGAGATATCCTTTCAGAAAATCTGCCTTTTTGATTACATGATTTTCCCACTTGAGACCACCACAATGCCCCAGCCTGACAGCCTGAAGGACACAGAATTCTCATCTGAAAGAGAACAAAGTGATTTCACAATCCTTTCTTCTTTGTTAGTTTTTTCTTCCAAATTAGTGCAGCTCTGCAGTGGAAAGTAATATAAGAAGGAAGGTTCCCAAGGGGTAAATTCAAGCTGAACTGGTCTCTTGGTGGACTGTGGTTGGCAGCACCCATATTTCAGTACAAACAGTACTATTTGCTATCTCAGATTCTTAAAAACATGCACACATTTTTTAAAATTATGTTATGATTGCCTTGCTTCATGGTTTTCCCATGAATGTAAACAATGGTTCTTACAACCTGGATGAATGTTCTTAACCCCATTCTGGTTCCTCCTCTTCGAACTTTGTTTTAAACTCTGCTAAGCTCCAAATGATGCACTGGCTCCTACAGCGGGGGGACATTTCAAAGCCTGGTGTTAAATGACAGGTAAGTTTATTTCATAGAAATATCCTGAAATGGGAAGCCTCACTGAAAAATTCTCTCACCTGTAACATGTACCATGGCTGGTCATTGCCACTACTAAAGAAGGCTAAAAAATATCATTCATTCGTGTCCTTCAGTTTTCTGCATCATCTTTAATCCTCTCCTGCTGTACCTTTCAGCCAATACTGATTCACCAGTTTCATGTGCAGGTAATGCAGCCTGGCCACGGCAACAGTGTCGTCTTCTTCTGCATCTCACCAGCCTGGGATCTCCTCTCTGGCTGTCACAGCTGGATGGGGTTGGTTTGTTGCACAGGCAAACTCAGCTGCTTAGGCTTTGCTGTTGCGTGACAAAAAGCCCAACACCCGATGGGCTGTTGTCATCCGCTAGACTGAGTATGGCCTTTTGACATGCTGATGGACCTGCTGAATCAGAAGAACAGCATCCTTGGGCAGTAGGCAGCTGGCAATTAGATTCCTTTTCTTGCATTTAATAACTGTGTGAGACAAAATTTGCAGGCAAAGCTATTGCTGATTTTCCACATGAAGCTGCTGCACGCAGCCTATTTGACTAACCCTGCGATAGCAGCGGCATCCCCTACACTGCTCCCAGAACAGCAATTCTTTGCTTCCCTAATTCTCTATCTCTGACCTATTTCTTCTTGTTCATGAAAAAATCCCACAAAACCCAACACAACAACAAAACCAAACCCACTATGATGTTTTAGAGATTAAACTGTACAGAAAAATAATTATTTAAATATATTTGTCAGCCACAATCAGTGCAGTGAAGTTTAATTCAACTGGAAATCCACAGTGCTTAATCTGTGATAACATAACCAGCAGCATAAGCACCATTACATTAGTGAGAAATAGAATCCACACAAAATGGAAGGGAAGCAAGATAGGAAGCAAATGACAGAATTAAGTGTTTTTCTTCTCAGTGTATGATTATGAGTTCTATAGATATACTCCTTTTTAGCATAATAGTGAAGCAGGTGGAAAGTAAGGAAGTTTCTGACTACTTTAAATAAAGGAACTCCTTTTACACATCAGACTTAATTGTTCTTTGCATGCCAATAGTTAATACTTTTTCAGGCAGAAAACGTTTGCTTTCTTCCTCCTGTGGCCTTGGCCCGAAGCGCATTGAAATCAGTGGAAATAGTTCTGCTGACTTCAAAGACATTTAGATCAAGCCCAGTCCCTTCTGTGGTTTACAATTTCATTGTTCAATACCACAGAACAGGAAATATTTGTTTCAAGTTATTTTTCTTTTTATTTGCCAAGCTGAAAAAAACAGCCTGAAATCAAGAGGCTGTACAAGATACATTACCCAACGAGTGGTACCACGTAGGCAAGCAGACAGAGTCCATAAACAGCTCAGAGGCTCAGGTACAAACCCTTTCTCATCTTTTGTTTCAATACAAAGGTTACTTCTTCCAGGAAGCACGACAGCCTACCTGCATGCAGCTTGCCAGTCTGTGATCCTTGAACTGGGGGTTAGAGTTGTTGCATCCTCAGTCTTGGTCACTCACTGCTTGTCCTCAGCAGAACATCAGACCAATGCCTGTCCAAATCCAACACTGAACCTAAGTGTGGGCCTCTAAAACCACACCTTGAGTCTCAAAAAATATTTACACAAACACCTTTCCTAACTGCATAGCTTTTTGGCCAAACCAAGTTGTCCTTTAAAACCCGTGAAATTCAGAGATGAGACAAAAACCTCTACCAAACTCAGCTCACATCATTAAGTGATTTACAGCCTAGCAGCAAAAGATCTTCTGCCCGTTTTACCCACGCCTTCAAACATGGATCACAAATACATTGTCAACAATATGTTAAAATAACAGTGAAAAGATGAGCATGTGTTGTAGTTTGGAATTATTATGTAAATTCTCTCCCCTGCCACTAACTGCCCATGCCAGTAGTTAACAAAAAAGTAGTTAACTGCTGATCACTTGGGCGGAGGCAGGTCGTCTCTTTTGTTCTTGGGGACTACACACAGCTCGGGGTGGTGCGTGTGCAGGGGTGGGAGAGAGGCAGTTGCTGCTGCTCCTGGCTGCTGCTGTTTCTGCTTCTTGGTGAGCCAGTTCTTTTCTCCTTGCCGCGGCTGCTCTCCTGGTTCCTGCATTTGACGTCCCAGTCTCCGTTCCAGTCTCACCGCCACCTGCAGTGTCATAACCGGCCCACCCCGGCTGGGGCAGCGACCCGGGAGAGGACGCGGCTGCTTTCTGGGACACGCTGCTGTTCTCCGTTTTCCAATTTTCCTTCTTCGTTCAGGACAAGAAACACAGGGGGAGAGACAGGGTTCATCTGAGAGCTCACCACTTGTCTGTGTCGCTGGAGAGGGACTGGAAACACTCCGCAGCCAGCCAGGCTGTGACACTGACACTGCCTAAGTATAACTTTCCTCCCGGAGGAAACCTGCTGGGTTTTGTTGTTGGTTTTTTTTTTGTCTCTTGTGGTGTTGGGGAAGCGGTTTGCTCTGGTCTGTTTACAGATATATATATATCAGTTAAGAACAGTTATCCTTCTTGTACTAAAGTTCCTTTTCTTAAATTTGATAAAGAGTGGCATGATTACATGATTATTGTGGCCACCTCCCCTGCTTGTGAGTAAACATTTTGGTTTTTCCCCTCAAACTCAGACAGCATGTGTTTTCACAGAGTGCAAAATAACCTCATGGCAATCGCTGCCCCATTGTTGAGGCAAATCCCAATAAAGAACTCACTGGAAAGCTGCATAGATAAACTTCACAGCCGTTTCAATAACAAACTCCCAAAAGCAAGATGGGCTTCTGAAAGGGTTAAAAGCCCCTGCACTTCATAGCACATGCCTTAGGAAGGGGGAAGAAAGCCTCCAGGAGAGGGGGTTTGGTGCCCTCCATGTGGATTAGCTCTATATTGCTCTGCAGATAGAGGTGGCCAGAAGTGATGGGACGAATGAGCCACTGGAGATTCCTTTCTGTGTTCCTAAACATGACCCTGAGGCAGGGGTGCCTTCGTCATATCATGGCAAAGGGGTCAGTTGTTTAACAGCTTGACTTTGCTTTTGCTTTCAGAGTGATTATCGCTGTCCGTCCTGCCCAGGCTGGCTAAGGCTGGGAGCGTGCGGTAGCCAGGCTGCCCAAGGCTTGCCTCTGAAGAGAGGCCCCTTCTGCCAACCTCAAGGGGCTCCCCAGGGGAACACGACACATTATCAGGTACTTAACTCAATCCCAAACTACCTGGACCCTGTTTATAGCTGCCAGAAGGTACTGCTTGTTTTTATGGTTAATCCCATTGGCTGAGAAATTCTCTGGTTCAAGAGAACTTGGTAATAGTTTTGTCGAGATTATGTCATTGTATTGTGGTGGCTTTGATTTCTCTTCTGTTTTGTAAAATCCCAAATAAACATAATTCTCAGTCTCTACTGTCTCCTGTGTTAGATCCACTGGTAATTTTTCTCTCCAGCGTGGATGAGATTTAAACCTGTGTTCTAGCCTAACACTACAATGACTATATGAGGGGGATTGTATGTTGTCCCTCCTAGCACGAGAGACTGTGTTCCATGCCCAGTTTAGGTCCTGTGAGCTGTACTTCAGCCATGTCTGGACTTGCTTCTTTTCAAACAATCTTGCACAGCACTAATATCTCTATCAATGGTCAAATACCTTTTGTCTACAGTCTACACCACTAGTAGTGTCCTCAGAGACCCTGCTGACACACTAACGTCTTTTTTTTTTGTCTTTAACTTTCCCTGGATTGCCTTATAACTGAGCTAGAAGACTCATAGAAACTTCCTACAAAGAACCCAACCCTTTTACTGTTGGCTAATTAAAATCAAGGGGGAACATACAAAACACAGCTGCCCAGACTCTCCCCCAGCATAGGTTCTTTTGACATTTTTTTCAGAGATCAGCAACTACAGATCCTTTAGAATGGGCTCACTCTTAGTTTTTAAGCAAAATTGAGTTGACTATTACAGACTCCAGAATTCTGAGAGGAATGATTTCACTGTGATCGTGACTTGACAACGGGCTGATTTAAACCAATAAAATTTGTCTTTGGCTCAGCAAAAAATCAATGTTTTTTCCTGGAGGTGCAGAACAAAAGCTTGCATACATGAAATGAAAGGCTGCTAAAATTAGATGCACTCTTGTGGTTTGGATAGGCTCCTAGTTATTTCCAGATACCCAAAAGTAGGTCATTCAAAGCTTAACAAAGACATTTCTCTCAGTAGAGACAGTGGAAAAGACCACCTGATGGGAGTATGTTATCAACGAGTCACACTCGGGTTTCATTCTGCCTTGGCAGTGTTTCTGCACTGAGACACCCTACACCACCAGACATTTTTCACTTCATTGGAATTGCTTTAGCAGCTTGTTCTTATCAGCTGTTAGAAGTCACAAGAAAATCAAATACCTATGAATATTTATTAAAGGGAATGAAAGAGATCAATAGAAAATTTTAACTGGTAAAATAGGACGGGGGTTTAACAGCTTTACAAAGCAACTCCCTGCACAAATGATGCAGCACTATTAAAGTACTGCAGCAGGAGAAATAATTGAATCGCTGATTGCTCATTAGCTGATCATGGTCTTGACCTCACCTAGAAGATCTTTAGGATCCTTAGTGAATGCTAAAAGGGTTTCTGTGCCTTTGCCCCAATTCCTGGCTATTGTCACAGCTAACAATGACTGATTTTTCATGGGACCAGTACCCTATTTAGATTAATACTGTAGGAAATAGAAGTGTTCTGGTGAGCCAGAACACAAATAAAATAGGATACTGCAGAAAGCAAAACAGATTTCTTGTGATCAACCTTAGTACCACAAGCTGGATGCCAGTGGAGAGCAGGACACAGTTCTGTAAAGAGTTCCAGACAGGACAAATGCCTTAAATATGTGAAGGGCAGCTGCTTTTCAAAAGCATTTTATTGTAGCAACTCTGACTCAAAGGCAAGACAGCTCTACTTTTTATCCTTGGGCTGGTCTGTCATTTACCTGTGCATGGGGAAAGGAGTGTCAAACTGCCCCTGCTTTCCCTCAAAGCATTCCATAGCCAGCTTACAAATTACAAGGCAAAGGAGATGAAAGGCCATCAATGCTCTAATAATGTTGGCTTCAGCACATGCAGGGGACAGTTTCAAAAAGGACAACCAGCTGGAAGAATCTGATGAAGATGGGAACATTTTTGCAGACAACTAAATTGGTTGGTACAGGAATGTGGCCAGATACTCACTCATATACAATCTCAGAACACGCGAGAAAAACCAAAAGCAAACTTGGTAACCAATCAGACTGGTATAAGAAGAATTTGTGGCCACTCCTGTAGGTGCATGTGTGGAGGGTGTTTGTAATGGAAGAAAAAAGGTCATTGGAGCCATGCTGCCTGAAGTGCTCAAGCCCTGTTTGCAAGACCAGGGCTTGCAAACTCCCACCTATTTTCCTTTCCTGTCAGCCTACAAAAGCCATGTTATAATTACTTCTGCTCTTTTAAGACCCCAGTTATAAAACTGTAGGCAATCTAAATATTTACTGAAGTAGTCACACTTTGGTATGTGACCAGGTAACGTAAGAAAAACAAACACGAAAGGTGGATTTATGGTGACCATAAAATTTTCATTCCCAGCTTCCTGAGTTCCAGAGACTTTATGGCCAACCTTCACACTGCACTTTCTTGGCCATTCATGACAACACTACTGCACTCCTGACACCCCTGAACACTTGCACCTAATTTTTATTTTCATATATCTGTCTTGTACTTGCTTGTTCTTGACAGGGCTTTCTCTGCTTAAGCAAGTCTCATATTGTATGCGGCACTTGGTAGCACATACACAGCAACTTGGAAACCCCAGTTTTGATCAGTGACTACTCTTTGGTTGTGTTGTTATGAGATACTCTCTCTACTGTAATAATTTACATGAGTTTCTTCCTCTCATCTTTCAGTTTTGTCGACACCTTTGCATTGGATATGGATAGCAGGATTAGACAAACTGGACGAATGCTCTTAACCCCATATTTTAGAAAGGTTGCAGTTTTCAGTAATATTGCATCACAAGTTACTACTTTCCCCATGTTCCACTGTTCCAGTCTTTTTCCTAGAGCTTGATACTCAAGGGAGCTGTTCAGTCACTGCGAGCCCACAGTTTTTGAGAGTTACTGTTTTCTGGTCTATATGTCATCGCCCTATTCATGTGATCTCCACCACTTGATCTCTGATTAATTGTTTTGCATGTCATGATATGAAATAACAATTAGTTTGAACACACCCAGACTACCAATTTTGCTCTATACAACTCTCCCTCTTCATTGTTTGCCGTATATATGGCAAACAGAGACCATTATCACTGGGCTTCTGTTGTAATCATCTCTTACTGGTGTGGTGGAACTGCCCACAACATAAAAATGGTGGTCTAAGGAACTCCACCTTTGCAAAACTAGCGTGGCACTAAAGTTTATTCACGTAGTTCTTTTTTCTGTATTGCAGTAAAACTAGGAATAAAAGTGCCTTTTTTTTTCCAAACTATAATTGTATACAAACACAAAAAGGATTTGGAGAACAGGGGAGCTGAACAGAGTCTAGTAAGAATCCTTAGGTTTCAACTGTCAGAGGCATATCTCCTGTACTAAAACCAAAAGGATTCAGCATGTGCAAGCAGTTGACAAATGGACCTGCAATCAATGCCACATGCCACAGCACCTGGCCTTTTAGAATTTAATGCTGTTAAGGATGCAAGGCTTGGCTTAATTCCACTTCTGATTTCAATGACTAAATTAGCTTTATCTGCCAAGAGAAGGAGGTGAAGAAAGGAGAGATATTTGTGTGAAACAAAGCTCTTTCAGCAACCTTATGTCAGCTTGGCTATAAGAGAGAGAATTCAGGCCAATTAGGCTCCTAATTTAGGCCACTAGCTATATATCTAAACTGCAATCCAGATCTAACATGCTGAAAAGTTGGACTTCAATACTAATATCAGAGTCTGAACCCAGGCACTTCAGACTAGGAAAAAAAAAACAGGACAAAGGTGCATCTGCAGTTGTACCAATAGCCTTTGGCACTTAACACTGCAATTATATGGCACTTTATGCTTGAATTCATGTTATATCCTGCCTCTGGAGACAGATGAAAAGCTGGAGGTGAGCCAAAAGTGTGGGCTTGCAGCTCAGAAAACCCAGTGTACCCCTGGGCTCCATCAAAAGCAGCGTGGCCAGCTGGGTGAGCAAGGTGATTCTGTCTGGAGTGCTGTGACCAGCTCTGGGGTCCCCTATGCAGGAAAGATGTCAATCTGATAAAGCAGGTCCAGAGGAGGGTCAGGAAGATCATTAGAAAGGTGGAACCCCTCTCCTATGATGACAGACTGAGAGTTGGGGTTTTTCAGCCTGGAGAAGGCTCCAGAGAAACGTTTTAGCAGCGTTCCAGTACCTAAAGGGGGCCTACAAGAGTGCTGGAGAGGGAATTCTTACAAGGGCACACAGTGACAGGGCAAGGGGGGATGGTTTCAAACAGAAAGAGGGTAGGTTTAGATTGGGTATTAAGAAGAAACTCTTCCAGTGAGGCACCGGAACAGGTTGACCAGAGAAGCTCCATCCCGGCAAATGTTCGAGGTCAGGCTGGATGGGGCTCTGAGCAAACTGGTCTAGTGGAAGGTGTCCCTGCCCATGGCAGGGAGTTGAAACTAGATTATCTTTAAGGCCCTTCCAACCCAGGCTATTCCATGATCTGATAGGGCAATGGGGCACATTCTGGTCACCCTCCTCCTGGGGCTATTTCTGTTTTCTAAGCCACCGATTGCCTACCATGAACTATGTAAGAAGCTCCTGGCATAGAAACCCAAGATCCTTCACTCACTATTGATACCCAGATGGCAAGGCTGAATATTTAGATCTGCTTTGCTTTTTGCTGTATAAATCATGTTTTCCTCGCTGGACATGACGATCCAACTTAAACAGGAATCGGGTATTGCTCTGCCCTCAACAAGTAGCCTGGTATTAAATCGAGTTCTGAAGAGGTAGAAATTAGGGAAGCAAAACCCCAGAGAACAAGCCAGGTCACTCAGTAAACGTACAGTGTGCTGTACAAAATGAAAAACACCCTCATCTCCCAGCCTGTCGGCATGCCTGGCTAGCCGGGCTGCTTAGTGAATTTAGGAGCATTAGAGAGAAAGGCTGACTTCTTCAACAAAGGATGACTTCCTCCTCAAAGGATGATTTCCTCAATGCTAAATGCTTGTTAGTGCCAGAGAGCTGTGCCAGTGTCTCCTGAGCCAAGGAAGGGGCGTTAATGAATGCACAGAACAGCATGATGGTCTCCTCACACAGTGACATCTGAGATTCTGAAATTCTAAGTTGTTCACCGTAACTTTGATTTTCAATGAAGCTTTAAGGTTTTTTCACACTACAGTAATTAAAAAAGCCTGCCCTAGCATATGGAGACAGTATGGTTCTGCTGTATCAGGTATGGAGAAATAAAACCAGGAAATTCGCAGTTCTGAACCGATTTACCAGTGGTTTTGTTTTTCTTCCCTCAGGGCACTGATCCTTCCAGGTTTTCTTGGTTTTCACTTCCTTGCGATCTGTATCACCTCATTAATAAAGAGAATGACTGCTCCACCTCTTTCCAGTCAGCGTTGGCCACTTCGATCATCACAGCTTGACTCCCCTTTTTGTCTCTGGAGGAACCATACCTGCGTGAGAAACCTGCTCAAGCTTTAACTCCTAGGAGTGGCTATGAATAGTACCCACAGGACTCATGTTTTTCATATTTAGATACTGAGATAAACAATCTTATCTTCCATTGCTTATTATTTAGCCCGATACTGCTCATAGTATTTACATTTCTCTGAGGCTGTTAGAAAAGACACAAGCCTAATTTATCAGTAACAAACACTAGGAGAGCAGACAGCTGGGAAGTGAAACAGATGTTGAAACTAAATGCTTGAAAGAATCCTCATCAGGAAAATTTTGTTAATTCCTCTCAGGCTTTTGGGCTTCACAGCTCTACCAAAACAATGTTTTCATAAAACTCTTGTAACTAGACATTCATTACCCAGTTTACAGAGCTTGCTCTCCACCATGCACCCAGCAAATGATGCTATCACAAGGAACATCAGCAAACTAACAACTCTTGGTAATGCCCGAGACAACAGCTTTCCCAGAGCCAATACTGGCGCCTCTTACAGAAGTTGCTTGGAACGCATACAAGTTTAGTTAACACAGTTGCAGCTTGGTATGTGCTTAAGAAACGCCGTTCTTTCACTAATCCCATTAAAATGTATGAATACAGATCTAAAATTCTTGACTGTTCTCACCTGAGACGTGGCAGATAGTAAGTGTGATCATTCTTTCTGTATCTTTCACCACCTTGTACATCTTCAGCTTCACAGTCACAAATCCATTTGCTTTAATTAAAATACCTTCTGCATTATGACAGGCAATCACTAACAGCAAATTAAAGTATTCCAATAGAAGAGGACATGCAGTGGGATTCTGGATGTTCTCTAGTGGTCTATTGTATTTTGGGTTAACAAATGACACCTAGGGAGCAGGAGATAGACAGAATTTCTCATTCTGCTTCACCCCAGAAGAGGTGCCAGAAACCACTGCATTAGGAGCCCAGATATTCCTGGTATGCCACTCATGGCATCAGCCAGCACCACAAAAGGTAGCCAGAAGCAGCAGCAGGCAACAGGTGATGGCAGTGAGTGTCTTAAGTTTCTTGTTTACTTCACCAGTTGGCAGTTTGTTGCATCAAGGAGAGTTACGAGGAAAGAAGAATTGTATCAATGGACTCCACAAACACTTACGTGTTTGGTAGTAGCAGAAGGCACAGCCTGGTCACAAGGCTATCTTGCCCTGGCAAATTTAGGAGACTGCCTCTAAGGCAGCACCCTAAAAGACAGCACCTATCAAAGCATCTAAAAATAAAGCCATTGTGAGGATTTTTAACATAGGAGGAAAAAAAAAAGCATTTTACTACCCTTGTTCTCACAAAAGGGTCAATGCTGTGACTAAAATAAAACTTGGCCTAAGATACTCAACTGCCCATTGGCCCACATGGTTACAGCCATGAAAAAGGTCTTTAACATAGTCCACCTTGCAAAGACACCTGCTCTGCTTGTAGGTGTGTTATTGCAGTCTGAGTGAGAATCCACATGGGGTAACTCATCTTACAGTTTGTGGATCATTGCAATTAGTTAAGTTAAAGACTGAAACTGATAAGCAAATGTGATGACCAATTTACCACTGCTGACAACTGACAATATATAATCCAATACTTTGAAGATGTATTATTATTTTTTATAACATCTACTCCGTGGGCATATTCCACCCAAGTATGTAGAAAAAATAATTTATACTCTAAACAAATCTCCACAACTGAGAAGCCTGTAATTAGAACAAACCTCTGAACTTCTGCAATAAATGACCAGACACTAAAATAGGAGCTGCTATTCTACTGCATATCACAGGGCCTTGCTAGAGCTACTGGATTGTCAACAGCTACTTCAGCTGTAAAAACTGAGACAATTAACTACACCAAAATTAATCACTAGAGCTTGATTAGGAAAGAACACCATAAAATGGTGACTCTTTTGAAATCTGAGGGTCTCAAAATATCTGACAACAGAAAATAAAGAGCCTAATTTCAGTTTAAAGACAAGTAATTTTTTAGAATTCAATAGTACACAGAAACTAGACCTGGAGCTGCAATCCTGGATTACACCTGCTCAGGAAAACAGGCACAAACAGATGGGTCCATGTACAAAGAGAGAGGGAAAAGAAAGGGGCGAATAGGAAGTTTAGAAAAATCCTACAAATACTCAAATATTTTTCCTTCCGTAGCTTCCTTTTCTCAGATAAATTTCTATGATAAAGACCTTCATAGACAATTACAGACAATTAATTTCCAGGATAATTTATCAAGCTATGATCCTGCAATCTATGGTCCCATCGACTACAAATCTGGGCACACTTAACAATGTTTCTCAATAAGGCAAAAGGTTCTGCAGTTAATTTGAGAACCTCCATTAAAGTGAAATTAAAGTTTCTGTGGAAGTCTGCTAGAGTTGGACAGTTCACAGTGGCCTACTCTTGCAAAAAATCTTGAGCATCACTGATGTATTTCCACATGAAGTATCCATTCTAAGCACAGGATGAAGCTGAAACAGTGTAATTGCCCAAGTAGAAAACTCTAAACTGCTTCCCTGGTATAGACTCTGTTAGTGGTGAGAGAGTGATTTATTTTATGTACTTCATAACACATTTTCCTTTCTGCTATCTCATATTCACACACTTAAAATACTGAATAGGCATGAACACATTTCTGGTACTTACTTACAATGGGAACTTGAGAACAATCTACTACTCAACATGTTAAATAAGCTGTGAAAAGACAGCAAGCTATTTCAGACCATGAGACAACTGACCTGGTCTTTAAAAGCTCAAAGCACTGTTGACAGGCACCACAAGATGGTCAACACTGCAAAGCAAAACAGTAGCTTTTGACATTAAAACTGCACACAAAGATTAACTCTACATTGAAATATACAGTTTATTTTCTCAAAGTCAAGCAATACCATTTGTCAGTGTTAAGTGTCAGGCAGGAAAACTGTACATTTTCACTCTGGGCTGCAGGATCCAAACAGTTGAAGAAGCATTGTGGAAATCTTTCACTATACAAAGAGATCTATAATTGAAAACAACAAAGGATGAAGGAACAGCCATCCCCAGGATGCCAAAGGCAAAACATTAGCACCAGATTTTTCCAAAAAGCAACAGTATAGCTATTTACAGATTTACATATAACATTGGGAGACAACAGCCTTCAGGTTTCCCAGGGTGAGAGATTTTCAACAGTTTTAAAAAAAGGAAAGGAAATAATGGTGTCTACGCAACTGTTCTGTGAAAAGGATAATAGATACAGCTTTCACAATATTGCTACCTTTTATCAGAGATCTAAATCAAAGTACTGTATACAAACACATTGCAATTATATTATTATTCACATTTCACATACACATTTCAGAGTAACCACAATATGTAAAATTTTTAAAATGCCACAGATAAAACAATGCACACTTTTCTCCAAGCTAAAAGACAAGCATAATTTATGTTTAGTTTTGGGTCTGTTATAGTTAAGGGATAAGTTTAAGGACAAAGGGATTACTTGTCCTAGGAACATAGCAGCATACAACTGTGAGATGCCAGAAGACTACATTTCTGAACTAGGAGGGAGAATTTAAGGTCAGCTGTAGGTCCTGTAAAATGGTAGCTCCATTTGACCCCAACTGATACACATCAACATCATTCAATTAAAGATTTGGTCCAGGTATACAAAGTAGTGCACTATAAGGTGGGGGCATGGCGAGGGAGCAACAGTCCTTTTAATGTTTGCACCTGTCTATAAAGGAACTGGTTCCAGAGGATTTTTGCTCCCCAGTTCCCCAACTTGCAAGGAATTAACTGATCAGCACCTCTCCAGTTCTCTCCTCACGAAAGAGCGGACTCAGGTAAGAAGGACAGAAAACCTCTTGTGAATGCTGCCATACTGCAGGAGTAAAGGGAAGAATTCTTCCTTCTCTTTTCAACAGCTGACTACTTGTGTTTTCAGCCTGCTTAGCTACAGACTGGCATTCACATCAGCCCTGAAAATGGCTTCTTGTTGGGGAACCTATTTGTCTGAGGAGAGAGAAATGTTGTCCTTACTACAATGTAAATGGCATATACACAAAGTCATCAAAAACTTCCTTTGTCTGCAAAACTGTATCCTAACATAGAACTTGACATTTAAACGCTACAGAATTTCTCCATAGGTATCTAAGCAAGTCAGTGTAACCTATTACTGCGCTAAAACATGAGTTAGCACCTCTTTTTAGAGCTACTGGAAATGATCAAAGGCAGCATTATGAGAACACAAGCAGTAACCTGATACTGTGAACTCGCATCCTCTCCTTTATCATTGTGCAGCGGAAAAAGCAAACAGCCCCATTTATGTTCACAGTTACAAAGCAGAGTTGCTCCAAGTAATACACAGTATTTACATGGCAGAAGTGTTTATATTGCATTCCATAGTCTGAAAAAGAGGAATGAACAGCATTATGTAGGTCAACTTCAATATAACTTAACTGTCTATATAAAACCATCACAATGTTGAGCAATCAGAAGACAAATAGAAGCAGTGTCCTTAATGCACATTTGTTTTCATGAAGTGCAGTGGGTTTGGGAGGAGAATAATAAAAACATGCATAAAAAGCACAAGAAAAAGCAAATGAACCTTCTAAGTAATTTAGATGAAAAATGTTTTGGACAAAATCAGCACAATACTTCCAGCCTGTTTGTTAAATCAAGTACAACCTGGTAAAGAAAATCACTTGCACTGCATTAAGAGGGTGTACAAATAAGTTTTGCAAAATAATTTTTAAAAAATCTTCAGCAAGGTAGCCATTAGGTAATTTGCAAGCTGGTTTAAGAAGTGTTTAACTGAAACTGATTTAAAAGTTATTTATAAAGGGGAAGGTGCCATCCTATATACAATATTACAAAAAAGTGTCTGATGCCACAGGATCAGAGTGACACTACATTTCAGCAATCTGAATATATTAGCTATAAGATACACGCTTCCCCTATTTAGTGTGTCTTAAAAAAAATAAAACCCCACTACATTTAGAGCTTCTAAATTTGTGTGCATTCATGAATTGCTGTTGGGTTTCCCAGCAGTCTGTGCAGCATCTGAACATAAAGAAAGTATACAACCTATTCTAAAAACCACTGTTTTCATGCACAACTGCCACAGACTTTGAGCACACTGAGCAGTAAGGCTGAGAGTCTGTTCTTTTCTGTGGAGCTTTCTGCAAGTCAAGCAATGAGAAACAGCTGTGGAGTCCAGCAATAAAAATGTGTTCTAAAAAATTAAATACATCATTCCAAAAAAAATGAAAGAGCATTATTGCTGTTGTGAGAGCTATTTTTCTCTTGTGCACTTGTTTCTCTACCAGATGCTCAGGCAGGCCAAGATACTCATTTGTATACTTAGAAACTCCCCCATCCCTTCATTCTTTCCCGTTTTTCACATCGTTGGTCAAACCAGCCCCCTTATTTGAGCCGTTCGGGTTGGAGGCTGTCGGTCAGACACTTCAGCTGTTCTTCCCCCAGCTTGATCTTGTCCTCAAGCTCTCGCTGCTCAATGA
Organism: Pithys albifrons albifrons; assembly: GCF_047495875.1. Classification (NCBI taxonomy): domain Eukaryota; kingdom Metazoa; phylum Chordata; class Aves; order Passeriformes; family Thamnophilidae; genus Pithys; species Pithys albifrons. The sequence continues at coordinate 12,647,243 of NC_092458.1, forward strand.
TGAGGGCTGACTTCATTTTCACAAAGTGCTCATAATCTGCTAAGTTCTCCTCACTCAAGTAGTTTGCTAAAATGTCTAAGACAACACGTTCTCGACGATCCAGGTTTTCCTTCAGTTCCTTTGCATCTTCATGTTGCTGGGTCAGCAGCTTTTGTTTATCTACCAATGTCCGCTTAGGAGAAAAGAAAAACAGTTAAAAATTCACTGGGTTCATCAAGCTGGGACAACAGCTTCAGTGTTTAAGTCTCAGGTCTATTTTATCTGCAAAGTCAAAGACTTCCCTGAATATCTAGAAAAGTAGAAGAGGAATGCTCCCTGAAGTTTATTCTAATAAAATGCATTAACAAATGGAAAAAAATGTAGTAAATCAATGAAACATGCACTATTAACTTCTATTTGCCTCAACAGCAATTACTTCAAAGACTGCTTTGCTATTTAATAGTTCAAAACAGCTGTATAAAATAGTTGCCTTTAAAATTAAAATCCTTCAAATTGGACTTCACTCAGCAATGTCTTACATCTTCAATATACAGCGCTGACAGCTGTGGTTACAGAACCCAGAAACAGACCAATTAATGCAGTAATTTGTTCTTACACAGCTCCTGACACTGTATTTAGCAATTCTGTTGCAGCCACACGCCTTTCCTATGAGACTTTGTGGAGTTGCGTGTTCTTCAGACATAAGCAAGAGAGGAAGCTGAGGCAAGAGAACAGAATGGAAGCAAAAAGCAAAGCAAACCAAAAAGGTTGTAAACTTTCTGATTTGTGGCTTCACAAGAGATAAAATTGGAAAAAGGGAGGCTGAATGAAGAAACAAACACAGAAAAGACTGCAGAGGACAGCAACAACATCCCATTCACAAAGATGTGTGAGCAAGGAGGGTGAGGTTCCTCTCCCCCTGTTTACACAGTCAACAGTCCCACCTTAATCACTCGGCTATACTCCTTTAGCAGGATATGGAAAGAAACAGAAGCATCATTAATCTGACCTATTTCAGATGACTGCCTAGAAGTGATTGCCTTTTTCAAGTGCCAGAGTATGGCCAGACTACTCCAACATAAAAAATTCCTGTACAGATTTCTGAACTTAATTAAAAAGTGCCCCTAAGGTGTACCAATCCATAACTTCTAGCTTTGCTTCAGAAATGAATTTTCTTTGAGAAGCTGTCTTCAAATAAACCTCAGTGTTTCCAAACAAATGCATCCATTTTTTCATTTGCACTTTCTGTTAAATCACACATGCTATTTAATAAGCCTGAAGGATTTAAAGAGAAGTGTTTTTGTTGACTTCAAACCAGTCTTTTAAGATGGAAGTATGAGAAAAAGTGGGATACAGATCGGTGAGCTTTAATAAACCTATTGCCAGGGCTGCACATGTATCCTGTGCTGCCTCTTTTTCTACAGACAGCCCAAAGCTCAAGAGTGAAATGTTTTCAGATTTGTGCTCTCAATGTACTTAAATTACATAGCCTAGATTAACTCAGGAGTCAAGACAGCTAAGAAAGACAAATCACAGAAATCACATACTATAAGAAAAAACACAGTTTAATCTTCCTTTGAGCTTGTGCCAGGGGAAAAAAAATCCCCCTGCAAGTTGCAAGCAGAACTATCTGCTGCAAAGAGATGGAAGTACAGCTTTCCTAAATTCACCAGGGCAACAAGCAGAGAGGCCCAAGCTTGAGAGTGTGGCTACACTGCTCTCCAGGGCAGCCTTGCTTGTGTGTATGCTGAGCTACATAGAATGTCATGAACACAAGAGGCTATATATCAACCAGCTGGTACCTCAACTGTAGAGCTACCTGCATAACCCTGTGATGAAACAGCACTGTTTTTCAAGCCACTTGTTATCACTGTCAAAGAACAGAACAATCAAATGTTTAGCCCTTCATAGCAATTCCTGACATTTAAGTTGCATGGTTTCTTCTACCAGCCTATAGTGTGACTTTAGGATGAACACAAATAACCTGGTAAGTTTAAGAAAAGCAAACACTATTTATGTTATGAACTTGTCATGACACCTTAGTACCTCTGCCCCTGTGGAGGTTTAATGGAAACCTAAGAAAAAGCGGGATGCACAAAGGAAGAAAGCAGATGAGATACCTCTTGAATTTGTTTTTACCTCTGCCAAAAATGATTGACACCAGAAAACCTATTTTGAGGGGTAAAGGGAAACACACTGTAACAGGCTCAAATCACCATTCTTGAGGACGTTCTCTGAGCAACAGGTAAACAGCTCACCCAGGCTAATGGAGTAAATGATGTCAGATTGTTTCCCTAACCCTAACCTTCAACTCACTAAAGCCAAGCAGAATGCAAAAGAGTTTTTTGCAGTTAGCACTGCTTTGAAGCCCCAGCCAACACAGGTCATCAGAAGCTCTGACGGAACAACCTTTCACTCTTTCTATTAAGAATCTTTCTCAAGAACTGTTTGCTGTTTTGAACCACAGCTATACAAAGATGAAGTCCCTCCATGTATGTGACTACCCAGAATTCAGTTCCTAAACTACTATCCTTGGCACTTGACCCTGGTCTTGCAGATCTTGGGGGTCTAAGCACCTAATCACATCTGTGGGCTGCTGGTTCAGTGCTCCAGCATTCTCAACAGACAGGGCAAGTATTGAGAAGACACTGGCTTCACTGTGTGAAAGAAAGGGGGCTGGTAACTTTCAGATGAAGCTCCTTTTAGAATCTAGAATTGATACTGTTCCCTGTGACAAAAAAAAGACCTATGACAGAGCATCTAATGGTCAGAATATTAATTCAGGAGTGATTATTTGACTGTTTCTGTTTAGAAAGTCTGCTAAGCTGCTGCTGGTTCCTAGAATATGGAAAGCTAGCAGAGCAATGTTTATCAGACAACATCACTTTAAAAAAAAAATCAGTGATATGATCCCCAGGGATGGAAGTAAAATCCCCTGTTCTGTTTATATGGTACATTAGTGGTTCACCAAATATTATCATTTGACCTACAAGATACTGAAGGACAACTAAAAAAGCCACATGCGCCAGTCTAAATTCAAAGACATGCACACGTAACCCTACACACAGGGGATTTATAACCAAAGTACCCCAGGACCTGATCCATCTGAGAAACATCTCTGACCAACAATTCCAGATATATTGCACAGAACCATAGAATAGTTTGGGTTGAAAGGGACCCTAAAGGTCATGCCATGGCAGCAACACCTTTCACCAGACCAAGTTGCTCAAAGCCCCACCCTCCCTTGCCCTGCTGGCCACACTGCTGGTGATGCAGCCCAGGGCACATTTGGCTCTCTGAGCTGCAAGCATACATTGCAGAGTCACATCAAGCTTTTTGCCCATGAACACCTCCAAGTCTTTCTCTCCAGGGCTAGTTTTTATTCACCTCCTGATGGATTCTGATGTTACTATTGCAAGACTTAGGTGTCAGTGCATAAAAAGATGAATGGGAAATAAAATATGTTAGGAATTTGAATTTCTATCAGTATAAATTTGGCAGCAAAGCACACAATTTCTGACTGTCCTTACTACACTGTCTTTTTTTCCACATCCAGTCATTAAGCTAATTTTATCACAGCTCTCAAACTGTGTTTCCTATATGCACATATCATCTGGTAGCTCTTTCCCCATTACACATCTAAAAAAAAGTCTAACAAGAAATTAAATTTCTGTAAGTGCCAGAAGCTTTGATCTGCCCTCTAATAAGTTGTCAAATACCTTCCCTTTGCCTCAGTCAGAGAGGGATCTGAACAAATATGTTAGGGCCAAACAGCAAAAGCACAGCTTCAGATTAGTCCCACCCCTTACTGGTTCTTAGGGGTGAAAAAATGGAGCATGCTGAAGAAACACAACATGAAGCCACACCTTGTGGAAAAAAATCTGTTACAACACTTAGGTGGACTGTTGGCATTTCAGTCCACAGCTAGAAGCCAAAAATCCTATTTCACATTCATTTAAGCATAGAAGTTAAAATCACTTGACACACAAACACCTTCCACCCTCTGTTTATTTTAGCCTAAATTTCACACATATCTGTATCTCTCCTTCGGTGCGTATCTGCATTGCAAGTTTCCTCCTTCCCAGCTAAGGTCTGATGGGATTTGAAGCTAAATAAATTGCTGCAAGCAGAGGTGGGATCTAACTGGTAAGAGCACCTTGGATGTTCCTGCTTCTGAAATTTTTACATCTGCTGGGATTCCTCCACATCATTATCAGGATATTCTGCTTGGGTAAAACATGTTTTCTAGGGAAAAATTCTTTTTGCAATGCCTCCTCTCTTGCCCGCCCCGTCTCCTTTATTTTTTTAAAGACTTGCCCTTCTGTTTTTTCTTGACCTTGTTCCTTGCTAGGCATTGTGGAGAAAGCTGTATTAGGTGAGAAACATTTTCTTTATAACAACCATGCAGATTTGTATCAAGATCCTTTTTGAGTATTAAGAAGTCTGTGAGCTTTCTGCATTACAGCACGAACACTCCTATTCCCATCTTGAATTGTTAGAATATTTTTGTTTGCCTCCTTTTTATGCTCTTATCAGTAGACTGCCTCGTTCTTTAAACTTTTGCCAGCAAGTACGTTTTTCAGTACATTGCACCCCAAACCCACTTTTTCTTAGCAAGTCACTTTTAATTTTAGTATTCCAAGAAAACCTAGGCAAAAAGAAAAATTTTAAGAAATCTAAAAAAAAATTTTAAAATAGCCTTATGAGATTTATCCACTCACTATCCTTCCTCTTGAGCTCTGCAATTCAGATAAACAAATCCAAACAAAAACCCCCACACCAGCTGCACTAAATGCAGTGATACTACTGTTGGCCTTTCTTACCCGTTCCTCTGGAGAGGTATTATCATCCAGGTTATTGAGGGCATTTTCAACCCGGGCCAGACGACCGGACAGCGACAGCAGGAGGTTGACCACTTTGTCAAGGTCACCAATAAACATCTTGAATTTGTCAAACTCATTTGGTTTGCAGACTTCTTTCACAATGGCCTCTACCTCTTCCCCCAGTATATTGTTTGCTTGGATGTCTTCCAGAAGTGTCTCCCGTGCTTCTCTCAGCACCTGCAGCTTCCTACTGATGCTGTCAATAAGTTCTTGCTGTGGAAAGAAAGAGGATAAGAATTTGTTAGCACTACTACATTTCTCCCTACTTCTGAAAGTCATGTCAGCTAACAACTGAGTACATCTTAAATTCCCATGAGGCTTTGACAACGAGTGCATTACAAATAAATATATATCTAAGTGTATCTCTAAGGTTTATAATTCTGGATTCAAAGGTTCAGAACACAGCTTTACAATGTTCAGCTTGAGACCTGTATTAAAGGAAATTATCTTTGTGGCAAAAGATGAAGGAATTCCACCCCATCAACAAGCATTCCTGCTTCTTTGAACAGTTCAAAGCCTGCTATGGAACAGTATTTATAGAGAAAAGGATATGCTATGTCCATAACACCTTGCTGAAGAGCTGCACTTAGGAAGATACACAGTATCGGCAAAACAATTCTGCATTTTCCATATGATGCAGTTAAAACTATGGCACTGTGTGGCTTTTTTCCTTTCTGCATAGTATTAGTGTTCCTCCAATAGCAGTCCTTCCATCTCAGAAAATCTTAGCGTTAACAGTGCCTTACAACACTTCTGTAGGGAAATCATAATCCCTACGGCACAGAACATGGAACAGAAGGCAGAATGTTGAACAAAGCAGACCTGTGCAAAGGGGCTCTGCCAAAGGACCAGACAAGGGAATCTGGCTGTCACTGACCCATGCCAGGTGAATCTACCACCTCACTTGCAGTCTGGGGGGGTTCTGTACCACAGCCCCCCACTGTAAATACATTGCCTTACAAAAAGCTTGTCAGGTGCATCATTAGCAGAACCAAACCAAAAACCCAGACCTCCTCCCTCAGAGACCTGTGGTCAATCCATGCTGCCCAGCTACTTTGCTGCATTTGGGCTAGAGGACCTATTTCTTAGATACCCATTAGCTTTTGCTTGTGCACAAGGGGTGGAAGTCAGTTCAGTTAGTTGTCTACCCTAACATGAGATGAATAACAACCTAAAAACACATCATTCATTTAAATGTAGATGCCTATTTGGTATTCAGCTAATTTCAGGTAACAAAAATACCCAAAGCATTCTCTAAACATACACATCAGTGCAGTATCTGAATGAAAATTACATCTTTTAAAATGGTCATTACTTCACAGTACCTTGCCTTTTTTTGTTGTTAAACTACTCATGACATTCTTTAGGAACTCTGCTTTCTAAATGCAAATCTGATTACAAGCCTTCATGATTACTGAGAAACATACTGATAGCAGCTGCCACTCTGAGAGGCCACTGAACAGTCATTGCAATTTCTTTTGGGAATGAAAAATCCCAAACAAAATAGTCTGTCTTTTTAACAGAAAGCAACTACACCCTGAAAATTCAGCAGCCTTTTTGAAAGTAGAAATTCAACCCTTGAATTATCCATACTGGTTTTCTCCTTTTTGATTTAATGTACTCAGTCCAGGTTAATCAGGATTTGAGTTATCTGTTAGCTTGGGTGCCCAAAAGATTAAGGTAGTAAGCAGTTCCACGGATGCCTGCTTTACTGACTGATTAATCTGCAGGATTTGATTTTTTCCCCCTTCTTTCAATGCAAATGCAGTTTGATTTCGATTATGTAGGTCACAGTGCTATGCTCTCATTTCCCTCAGATGACATGCACTATGCTGCCATTTCACCATTTGAAACACAACAGGATACTGTTGTGCCCTGTGTTATTATCTCGAGTCTTTCCACTTCTGCAGCTGTGCTGCAACTTTCTCTAATGAAAAAAAGCTGCATGTGTGCTCAATATTTACTGATCTAGTCTGACAGTCCAGATCAGAGCTCTCAGTTTATTTCTTTAAAAAAAAGGAAAGAAGCCATTTTCCCAGTAACATCCTTTTTAGATATCCCCAGGCAGCTGAAGCTTCTAAAGGACCAGTTTTGCAGGTAAAAAGGCCAAAAATACTCTCCAAGACTGTCATATCTGTTAAGAATTGGATTACGATCACTGATTGCTTCCCACCCAAATGAAGCAGCCTCTGCATGCAGCAACTGTGTGCGCCCTAAGACTCTTGCTAACCAGCAGAAAACCCGTATTGTGTTTCATATCTATTGAGTCAGAAGAGCAGCAATCTACATCTTGAAACTGGCAGATGAATAATTTATAGCTGTGACTTCTGTACCAGAACACAATAAAAGAAAACCTAATTTTCCCCCAGTAGTTCTTGCTGATCTGACTAGCAACACAAAAAGTAGCTCAGCAGAGCGCTGCTCAGGCGGTTCACTGCTTGGCATACTTCATGTAAATTATACTCTGCTCTCAGCACACCACACTATTCCTAATGAATTCAGGCCTAAACCCAGAAAAATGTGGTACTCTTCAATTGTTTTTATACTCTTCAGGAGCTGCTGAAACTTTCCTAAAGGCAAAGGGGAAACTTCCTACTCAGTCACACATGGATTTCCTCTTACAGCATTTTCAACATCCGATCGGTATTTTAAAATTCTTGCAATACTACACTGAACTCAGTACAGGAGACACATACATTCCATTCCTGCTAGCTGTGAATACAGGGAAAGAGCCAAAAATAAAAAAATTAACAACTATATATGAAATTCCTATACTTATTTTGAAAGTAATAAAAAAAAAGCACCACACATTTCTGGTTTGCAGAGCAGAGAATAACACAATCATTCCACAGTAGACTGCAATTAAGATATCTCATAACAGAACTGCCCAGTTTCCATGAAACAAATAACAGCTTCTGGGTGAATGTCCCCTATAAAATAACTTAAGTGGTAAAGTGTGCTATTAAAGTGTTCAGGTCCTTACTAATCCCTTCTTAAACTGTTGCCAAATACACAAAGATGGGCCAAGCCATATATTCTGTCTGTTTTATAAAGATTGCTTGACCCACTTACCATAAGTTTTATATGTTTTCTGACAAGATCCATAATGAAAGCCCATTGAACTGAGTGCTCCATCCTACCACATGTGGAAGAGCAGGGAGAGAAGCAAGCAGCAGTGTGTGTGTGTGCCTATGACAACATGCATACTTAGTGAAGATGGGAGAGTACTGCTAAAAGCTCTTCATGAAAAATTTCCTATCTCATATGATTAGTGGTTTATAACTGAAGCTGAGGGAATGGATGGAGGAATAGGAAAAGGGAGAACATGATTTTCCTGTTAAGAAACGAACATAAATAACTGGCACTTTTGCTTATAAAAGTTTTAGTATTTAGTTAGTTGGGCAAACAAGAAATGTTTCATTTTCCTTCTCTCCTACTCCATAATTAATGAGAATGAAACTAATTCCAGCAAAAGCGATGAATGTGACAGTCATGTGTGGCACCAGTTAAAACCAAATTATACTTAAAATGAAGTGAAATTCTTAATTTGTCTAAATAGCACAGCTGTTGGATTCAGTGGCTGTCTGGCAAGAGGGTAAGGGAAGGTCTCCTGCTGCAGACATACCACGCCCCAGGCAGTGCACTGCATATTGAACCATGCAATGCAGAAGCGGCAGGGGGAGATTAAAATAAAACAGAGGTAACAGAAAGCACAACAGCCCCCTCAAATGCAGTGGCAGCCACTTCTGCACTAAACCAGAGGTGGGAATTGTCTACAAAATCTCTCATTCTTAGCAATTATATATATTCTTAATAATTAACAGACATGTCTTTGGGATTGGATTACCACTCTGGCAGCTGATTATTAAGCAGAGAGCTGACCAACAGAAAAGGTCTGCACAGTGTTGCATTACTGGTCTAGGTAAACAGAGTTAAACTACATCACTTTACTTGATCAAACAGACCATTTCCTCCAGCTTATCTGTATTGTGATGTATGATTAAAATATATTGTGCCCAATCACTATTGAGATGAGTGTAATGATCTTATCGTAGGACAACACTTTTTCAACCCACAGAAATGTAAGAGCATCATTTTAATATCTAGGGGATTATGTTGACCTTCAATCAGAAAAAGAATACCAAAGAATGGGGAGGCACAAGAGTAGAGAAGACTACCTCCCTTGTGACAAGTAACTTCCACTGAATCCACCAAGCTGATTAGCTAACTGCTACAATGGTAATTAATTTGGGAAGTAGAAGAAATAGAGGGCCAAGTGGTTTGCTGCTCATGAAAACAGATGTCGAGGGGAAAACAAAAGAAAGGTATGTGTGTATGGTCCTTCTCTGTATCAAGTTGCAAGAAGCACCTAATATCAAGTTCCTAAATTCACAGCTGGACACTTGACTCACCATCAAAAGCTAAAAAACCAACCAAACAAAAAAAAACCCCAAACCAAAAAGGTTAATCTTCCCAAGTCATCCTGTACATCTAGAAGGCCCTTTGGTGAGGAGTATTCACCCTAACAAATTCACAGTTAATGAAATGCACAGAACTCAGAGCCTCCCACTACACTTTTAGTTAGAAACATTTTCTACCTTCTTCTCTGACAAGTCATGATCAAGCTCATCTTCAGAATCATCCTCACTCTGCTGCTGTTGCTGCTGCTCCTGCATGTCCTTCATTTTAATCAGCAGCTCTGCCTTTGGTGCAGATGTGCTGTAGTAAGTAGAATTGGTTGTCAGGGAGATGGCAGATGGTGCGCTCTGCTCCTCTTTCCTGGGAAAAAAGTAAAAACTTTCATTAACTGCCTTGACACACTAATCAATGAAAAGAAGGGACAGTCTTTTAGACCCATGATTTCACCAAGGAAGCAGAGGGTTCAACAGAAAGCTGTTACCTATGTAAATAGGATAAATAAATGCTGTCTGAAAAGAAAATTTGTATGAACTCAGTACATGACCAGGAAAAGCTAAAACTGAAGTTGTGCAGACCTATCACTGTTACAAGAAGTGAAATGGATCTAAGATATCTCATCTAGAAACAAAATGTAAAGGTACATTTTACAAAGTAGTGCAAAGGCCTCTAGTGTCATAGAGAGCATCCTTTTGGACTGCCAAATGTAGGATACTACAGTTTAACTATTTAACTTTTTGATTGTGGAATAACACACAGACTTCTCTAGAAGGCTACAACTTCCCTGATAACTTGTACCAAGAAAACAAAAACCACAGAACATCAACATTGATGGAATTTAATTATTTTCTTCCTTTGATCTCATTTACTACCAGGAAACGCCTCATGCCCACTTCAAGTTGTCTTTGTAAATTTTCAGCACATAAAAAGGCTAGAATATTCTCTATCCAGTTACTAGATTGGAAGATCTAGCTAAAATATCTAATCACTACGAAAAGGGAAAAGTTAATTATTCCTTAATGATGTCAAAAAATGGTATTCAACCAGGTCTTGGGAAATTTTTCATATTGTACAATACTGTTCTGTTTCTGTCATTAATGGTGTTGTTAGTTGCATATGTTTGGCTAATATTCTAACAAAAAGGTCATATAAAAGACTGAAACCTCAGCAGTAGGAAGACCCTCACCTTTAGACCCCCACTGGAATACTGACACATTTTGGATAGAAGCTTGCAAGGATACACTGGCTTACAGAAGGTAATACTCACTTCTCTTCTGAAATTTTTGGAGAAGGAACTTTTGGCAGGAGCTTCCTGCGTTGCTGAGCTTCTTCTAGGAGATGTTCATCTTTAGGGAATATACCAACCATCAGATCCATTGTTGTTTTTATTTTCACATTAGGATCCAGTATGTCTGCTAGAGATTTATCTCTTCCCACAATCTCTCTGGCAAGTTCTTCTGATTTCCAGTCTTCAAAGGTCTTTTCTTTGGCCTTTACATAGCTGGCTGCTTGCACAGCAGCATTGCTGTCCTTCAAGTTGCTCCCAGGTTCTTCAGCTGGTTGAGGGTCGGCTGGTTTTGTTCTGGCTTCTGGCTCTGGCTCTACACCTTGCCTGGTGTAAGCACAGAATCGTGAATAGGATTGCTCAGAAGTGCTGAGTGTTTTAATCTGGTCCTTTTCCAAACCACTGGGTAAAGCAGGAGGCTCCATAGTACTGACGAGACTCTGCCGACTCTCCTTCTCTGCATTGCTCTCAGAATGAACGATTTTGATGGGAACCATTTTCACTGTAGTATTGTTGTCTATAACCCTTTCAATTCTAGAAAATGAAAAAAAAAAAGAAGAATTCATCTTTAGAAATAGAAGAACTTTACATGTCAATTCATATCTGCAAATTAGAGGGGAAGTCCAAATACAAAATAAGATAGGTGAGAGACCGAGGCAATGGAATATGCCTTGCACTGCATCTAACCCTAAGTCTACATGTTTTATTTTCTGCCCACATATGTTGAATAGTATTATTAGTTCATTTGTAAGCAGTCCTAACGTTAAGTCTTGCATAATACTCATGATACAGGACTTCTGTTTGTTTCCATGAACACGAGGGTCCAACCTCAGCAGCCAGGCCCCAGGTTTCAGACAGTGCTGCTGCTGAACTGCCTTTTACCCCTTTGTTGCTACACAAATAGAGGAAAACGTGCCTTGAGCTCAACTTCACTGCCTGACACACATCCAACAGTGGCCTCGGCTATTGGCCTGACAGGCAGCTTAGCTGCCTGGGGAATTTGTGCTCTCACATCAATTCTGAGCTCTTCCAAGGGAAGAGACAACAGACCAGATGGAAGCATCCCACTGCAGGCTATGCCTTTGCTAAGCTACAAGAATAGCAAATATTCTCACATGCAAAGCCTGGAAATCATTCAAAACTTAACTACATGATCAAAAAACATCTGTATTTCTAACATTTCACATATGATATAGAAGTTTAATAAATAGATCCCACCATAGTGTCTAGTTTTCCACTTGAAGAACTAAAATCAGTCACTGAAGAGGGTAACACACGATTGTGGATACTCCTTTTAAGGGAAGCTTACAGAAAAAATTCTGTATGGCATAGCACAAAGGGGCACCTTAGCCATTCAGTAAGGAAAGCTATTCAAAGAAGATAGTAACTCAGATTTTTAAATTGGACAATAACATGTTAAATAACATTACAGAAACATCTGTACTGTATGTAAAACATGTAAGAAACTGAAGCCTAGTTTGGTGGTTCTGAGTTTGCAGAGAGTTTAAAATTATTGTCATAATGTGGGTTTGGAAGCTTTACAGCAAGTAAAGGAACATTGCCTACTAGCTAAAATATCTGGTTTCTTCTGGCTGGGTAGCTTGCTGCCTTGCAGATAAGTGACCAACACATACTATGTCTCTTTTCCTCTAACTGTGGGTGTGTCACTTTCCTTAAAAGTAAGCTTATACTTTTCAATTGTTGGTAACAGCAGAATCTGTTTGACTTCATATTTTTCAGAAGTTGTATCTTGTATTTAAAGGTATATTTGCCTCTGAATGATTGTGCAGCCTTCCAGTATGTATCTCATTTCCACAAGTGCTTTGGCATACTGATCCAAATTTGGGGAAGGTTTTTCAGCCCATGCTGAACCTCCCCACTCCCATTCAGTTAGGTTGTTTTCATTCAAGGGGACTGTCATTTTAAACAGCTCATTCCTGTGCCCACTGATCAGCCCCAGATCTGCGCCTGCAAACATGGGTGCTCCTCCCGACTGCAGCAGAACTGGGCAGAGGCCTGTCCCCACTCCAGCCCTTTCTTTTGCTTGTTTTTTAAATAAAGCCCCTACCTTTTAAACTCCAGACTGTGAAGAGAAACACATTTTGGAATTTGGGGGAAATACAAGACAAGTGCATAAATGTGTGTGGGGCAACTGGAAGACAAGAAGTGAGCTGACTGCAATTCTTCACCTAAAATGCCTGGCATCTGTTTTGAGACTCTGTGTGCATTCCCCTCAGCTTAGTCAAAGATTTTCCAAATACTTAAATCATCATCATCAACTGATTTCAGTAAGAGCAAAGACAGTTCAAAACCAGGTGCTTCAAAAATTGTTTCTGCAATCACTATCCTCCTGACTTCTGAAGGTTTTCCACTTGTGGAATGGCAGCATGAAATTTTGACTTGCAGCAACTCTGCCTGTGGACATTCCAAAGCTTTAACCCAACCACAGACACAGTCACTCCTTGACCTGAGCACAGGTTTACTGGAAATCTATTGATGCACATCTGGTAAATGCACTCTTTTCATCTTTGTTATTGCTAAACAGCTTTGGCAATAGTTGGGCTCTGCACACCACCAGTATTTCCCTTCTATCTAAAACACTGCAGGAGACCCTGCACACACTCAGTTTGGCCTGTTGATAAGTATTTGACACACCTTTCTTAAAGAAGAGCACACAGCTGCACGCTGACATCATCAAACATTAGCTGCCCACAGCATGCAAACTAGCATGTCCGAAAGGTCATATACAAGGAAGCAATAGAAATAATAAACCAATCACATTAACTGCATATATAAATCGGCTTAACATATTTTAAACATATGAAGTAAATACCATATAGAAAGTTCAGAGGTTTGGCCTCCATGCCTGTCCTTTTTGGCCAAACCTGTTTTAGTGAGCAATGTAATTATTAATCAAGAACACATTATGTGGAAACAAGAGCTGTCTGGGCTTAAGAACTTCAAATGTTAGCAAAAGACTTGCAGGGCAAGTATATTATCATTCAGACATGGGCATATAATTAGGTACACCTCAGTGCTCATTTCAATTAAAGATTAGCAAAAAGGAAGGACAAATACAATTAGCTTTCTATGCATCCTTAGTATCTATTCAAAAAGCAATACATTAAGGAAGTCATTACTGGCATCTACCTTACATGGATGCTGGGGTTCACATGACATGTTGGACTTTTCATTGTAAATTTTATTATTACTTCATGTTAAAAACACTGCAGGATAAAATCTCACTTTTTCCTCCAATCATAAAAGGAAAACCATCAGGGCCTATTCAGGAAAAAAGTGATTCATGTTTTCTATGTCCTAAGACACATTGGAAAAGAGCATGATTGAATCTGTTCAACCATTTACATTAGAGAAAAGCTATGCCAACTACTTTTGCTCAGAGAAGCAACTTCAATTCAACTCAGAGGTCTTGTTTTCAATCTTTAACCATGAATTATAGTGCTGAAAAATTTAAAACCAAGATTCCTTAGCTTCCTGGAAGAGTTTATTATCTCGTGGGAGAATAATCTTCTGTGATGTTAGCAGCATATGACAGACACAGCAATCAATTGATTTCAGAGGGTTTGTCTAACTCTGAGTTTATCTAGCTTGGGAAAGGACTGATATTCTCCTGCTAAGTCTTCAGTCCATGTCAGCACAAAGTACTGCAGACCCTTCTGCAGACTACCAGGAGTGCCACATTTCATTGTAAAAGTAACACAAAAACAGTCATGATTTGGCAGTGTATGTTACCCTTTGTGTTTTCAAAACAGATGTTCTTACAAAGGATCCAGCTTCCTTTCCCACATGTGCTTTGTTCCCACACCAATTCTGATTTTGCTTGGACTTACAGTGGAAAATCCTTAGAATTCCTCCCTTTCTTTTTCTGTTAACTCTCAGCTATAACACCTGAACAGCATGAGTCAACTAAAAGAAATCATGGGCCAGTTGAAGGACATTAATGGCACCAAATGGAATTTCATGCAAGTCTTTGGTCTCCTTAGGATATCCTGCACTGGTTCACACTTAATGAACTTGAAGGATGTGTAATGAAAATGAACAGACAACCATTAATGAGGTTTAATCGGGCAAAAAGTGTTAATCAAATAGTAAAGGAGTTACATCTAGTACCTGGCTGGGTTCTCATCCTGTACGGACACAGGAGGCTTATCAGTGAGCTTCTGTGGTGCAAACTGGGGAGAAGGGGACCTTGATGACTCCATGCCAGGTTTTTGAAGATACCGATACTTGGAAGACTCAGACCTAAGGTTTGTTTTTTCTTCTAAGTGCTGACAAACATTCTCTGTGGATGACACTTGCTGGAGTTGCTGTGGATTAGCACTCTTCAGTTTTCCATTGAAAGCTGCAGGACTCTGACAGAGAGAGGAGTGACTGGATAAGACTTCAGTAGAGCTGGGGGATGACGATGGAAAGGGCTGGCTGGCTGCTACCAGCAGAGATTCAGTAGAGGTGCCAAGCGATTGTGCAGAATAATCTGGTCGCCTGTATTTATCTCTTTTAGGTGGTGGTGGCCTCTGAGGAGCAGGTCCACGCTTCTTGTTCAGCAGCACTGGCTCTATCCTGTGGTTTTCCTCTCCTTTGCCCTGGGACAGACAGGAGTGGTTCTCGTTCAAGATCTGTGGCTCAGAGCAGGGGAGATGAGGCAGGCTACGATCCTTGCTTTTCTCATTCACGTTTTCCTGAGAGTATCTGTAATCACTGGGCAGTGTCCCAGACCTGCCCCGACTCTCGTGAGGCAGAACTGCAGGTTCTTGCGCATGCAAAGGTCTCACAGATGCCTTCCACTTGTGGCCTAAATTCTGGTCCAGCTGATCCTTCTTCTCTCGTGAGTTTTCCCTCAGGGCCCCTGTGTCAGCTTGCCTAGAGAAAGGAACATGTTGTTAATACACTGCTGATTTATTTCCTTCAGAGCAAGGCCACCACACCAACCCAGGAAGACTGAACACTGAGATCACATCCAACATTTAACACCACCTCCTCCAATCTACAGTAACTGCACAAGACAAAAACATCCTCTCATGTACATACACACTCAGTGTGCCTAATCTAATGTGATGAGTCAAAACATAATGTCAGGCTAAATTAGGGTGCAGAGCACCACAGGACACAACACAACCTTCGGGTAACCTGAGGCACTGCAGTGTGCACGGCTTATTAAATGCACAGCACACCTCCTGTGGCACAGTCAAGTGTCCAAATGTTGGTAGAAAATAAAACTGTCTCCAGAAGAGGAATCCTAATACTAAAATTTAATTCTCTTCTTGCTCCAGAGTCAGTAACAAGTGTGAAAACCAAGTTTCTTACCTAGGTGCAAAACTAATACTTCAGTGTGTTTTTAAAATGTGAATTGAATACCATAGACTTTAATTATGAATCAGAAGGTTGAATTTTTGTGTAACTGCTGAAAAATGGAATCAGTGCAAACAAAATGTTTCCTAAAGCAAAAAAAACAGGAATGGGAAAATGAGTATCTCCTGAAACTAAGGCAGAAAAGGAAATTTAGAAAGGATAGTATTTCCCTTATTTTAAACTTGAACTTCTTTTGCCCTGTCAGCACAAATAACAATGGCCAGAAAGGCCTTATCTTAGAACTATTTTGGGGTTTATTCCAACATTCCACTTTCTATTTCTCTAGCCAGGAAATATGCTTTTGCACCTCCAGGCTTGTGCTTTGCCACAAAACAGGTAGCACATTTGTGCTCACCAGATAAAGAGAAACAGGGAAAGAAACAGAAGGCAGTACAAAAAAAAAAAAAAAGACCTCTGAAGCCCTGAGAGAAGACAGGTTTGCTCTCAGCTTAAATGAGGCTGAAGAGACACTATGAGCTTAGAAAAGAAGCTGCAACAAAGTAGTAAAAGGCTTCAGAGACTAATATCATTTATGCTACTGAGAGCACTGGCCTCCATATTTTTAAATAGTAAACCTGTAGACTGCACTGTCCAAGATTTCTTTTGAGGGGACTGTTAAGAGAGGCATCTTTCCCAGTCCATTTATAAAATAAGGTTTACCTGAATTTTCAATGTAAACATGTTATTAACATCACTGTACCAGTTTTGAGAAAGTCTATAGGCAGTGAACACCAGTGTGTAGGGAAACAAAATTTGAGATAAAACCACACAAAATAACTAATCGCTCAAAGTCTATTATAAATTCAAGTAGAAAAAAAATGAGTAATTACACACTGCATTACTATTTCAATTAAATAAAAAAATATTTAAAATTAAGTATTGTGGAAAGACAACTGATTAGATGTGGATTCCTGAACAGTCACATACACAACCTCTCTCCCTGTCTCATGTGAAGTGTGAAATCTTAAAATGCAACTTTAACAGGTAAATTTTCAATTTAACATGAATTAGGAGATCAGGTCACTTTATATTGCTCTTACCTAAGCGTAGTTGGTTAAGACAATTTCAAGTTGCCTGACAAATTCAGAGTCAATTCTGTTTTACAAAACAGTATTGAATCCTATTTCAATACAAGGTGAAGGACAGTTTTGTGAAGTAAAAAATTATATAAAGGCCAGAAAGACCTATGTGTCATAGTCACCTGGTTTTCCCTAGTGAGTTCAGTGTAAGCAGAATCAGGCCTGTAAATAGTCTCACTAATTTTAATGGAAATATTTACCAAATGAAATTTGCAAGCCTTAAGTATGAAATACTGTGATTTAATCAGCATTTTTAGTTGTCCAGATAAGCCATGAAGAGCACAATTTTCTTCTACTTAACCCATGCAAAAATTCTTCGGGCCTCTGTATTCATGTTCACATCCATAAGCCATGACATGAGACTGTAACAGATGGGCTCAGGTGCACAGGAGAATCAAGGGCATGGCACAAAATGTCTCAAAGACACCAATCACATGCATTACCTCAGCCACTTTGCAAAGTATACTATGAACTTGGCATGCACATCGGGGAGTAGGAATGCTGGTGGAAGCAAACAGGACAGAGTACACCACTGATCTGACATGTTTTCATATCCAACACATGTAAGCAATATATTGGTGTGTATCTATAAGTATCCGTATTATATTACCCTGGATCAGAAGCAATGAATGCTTTAGTAGTCCTGTCACCTTCCAAAACTGAGCAAAAGGAAATAAAGAATTACAGCACAGATGCCACGTTTGCAAACATGGAGATACAATTCAAAGATTACACACGTGCCTTCATACAAAAATTTTGCAGTGCCACAGATAATGGGTCTGAGGAAAGGTGGTGGCTACACTCAACACTGAAGCCTGTCTGCATTCAGTGTGAGTGGGGCTTCATGCAAAACATGCTTATCATATTATTTTGGAGAGATTCAAGCTTACTGTTCAGAAAGTAGGAAAAGAAAACAAGCTTCAAGCCCCAGGAGAACACAGTGGCAAGAACCTGTAAAGGTGTTACAATATTATCAATACCGAGAAGTCCACTAAGCTGGTTTACATCTGTTGGTGCATCATGTAATAATATGCCCAGAATACAGCTCATTTGGAAACAAGGCTCATAGGATTATGCAAGGATAACATACCACTGAAAGGAACTTACCATTTATAACTAAGTATCACAAAGTGAGAGACACAGAACTGTTTTAAATAATCTGAAAATATGACAATTGACTTAATTACTATTTTCATTCTAGATAAACCAGTCAACATCAAAACCATTAGACTCCCTGTTACCTTCAAACCCAAATCTCCCCCATCTCCATAATACAATGCCACAATTACCCAAGTGCATGAGTCTTTCTGAGGCAACAGTACAGGGAGAGCTCACACCGTGTTCCCCATCCGTAGCACGCCATGACATTACAGCTTTGACTGTCAGGCAACTTACACCACTCACTTAACCTGAACTGCAAAGGAAGTGTAATTAAGAGTCTTATATTGTTGGTACAAAGTCGTATTCAGTAAGGGTGAGTCTAGTACAGGAGTCTAACACAAATCTTTTCTACTGCACCTGCTTTTGGTATTTAGCAATAGGAACCTTCATTTCCAAATGGTGGGAGGCAGAAAAACAATGTATGCCTCTAACTGAAAAGGAGGCATTGCTTCATTACACAAATCAGTCCTCCACATTTTTGAGAATCTCTCATTTAGAAGAGGGCTCAGTATTTCCAGAGACAGTCTGTGTGGACAGACAAGAGGCTGTGCACTCATGCGCCATGTGAGTGTGGGAGGAGCTGTGTTCTGTGGCTCATTTCACACACTGACCATAGTCACTCAACATGGGAATGTGGGAATGTGCATCTCCACACTGGCACTAAGTATTTTCTACCTAAATAGGCAAGTACATATCTCAGTTTCCTTCCGGTTCCATTACGTTGGGGCATACATGCTCAAGACTGAAATGTAAAGGCCTAATAAACACTAAACCAGGAAAAAACCCTCCAAAGTCTCATCCTCAGTCTGGACACCCCCAGGCTCTCAAGCAATAATACAACTGGCTATTCTAACAAACCATAGACAGGTAACAGTAATGTAAGCTCTTACATGAAAATTAAACCATACATATATACATACATACACACACATGTTAATAGGAGTTTGCCAGTGGAGGCAATGAGCAATTACAAAAATGAATCATTATGTGTAGATGCCTATCAGAAGAAAATATTTTGGGTTGCCATAAAAAACAACCCCAAACCACTTCCTTCATTTGCCTCCTATCCAGGATTTGACTAAATCTAGACAGAAGTAGAACGATCTGATTGAATGTCGTACCTCAATAAATGAAAGTGGCTTTAGTTAACTCAATGTGTCTGATTTTTATCTGTCTGATTTACAGTTTCTTGAGAATGCTTCAGGCCAACCCAAAGAGTGCCACAAGATACTCCAACTTCAGAATAGCAGACTAGATAAGATTTCAAAAATGCATTCGCCAACATTTGAAAAATGTATCATTTGTTAAAGGCCTGACCTCTGTGCAAAAGTTTCACCATAAAACATAAGCATGGTTATGTAAGCAACAGTGTCCTGCACTAACTCACTGGCAAAAGAGAGCAAATGGAGTGGCTGTTTCTGATTTAACTTACATTCCTTCTCAAGAACTACAAGCTACACTGGAAAAAGGCCTTCATACCTGAGTATGATTCCTCCATAAAAGTCCTCACCCTATAATAACAAAACCACCCTCAAAACGAAGGCCAAGTTTTGCAGTCCCTGTCAAGTGACCTAATGCAGATATTTTGCCAGAAGAGGCAGTCTCCTCAGGCCATTTGGAGTTTTGTCTTCCTGCTCTCTCCACTGTACTTGCAGTACAAATTGTACAGCCCCACATAAAACTGGATCAAGGACCTGACCTGGCTTGAAACAAATAATTATGTGGCTTAAAGCAATTGTGAAATACTGTCTTTGCATACGACAAAATCCTGTTTATAAGCACAACCCTTGCCAGCACATTACTTTTTCAGCTACAAACTTTATGTGCTGAAACTGTGTTTTCATTGTGTGTTTGCCTGGTACTTGGCACAGTGGGATCCAAAAGCACTTCTGCAATTACCCAGAAATGAAGGGTAGTTTCTTCTAAAAAGTATAGTTCTGCTTAAGACAACAATGTAGGTGTCTTCTATGATTTCAAAAACTTTGAAGATTCAAAGGCATCAGTTCTTCTAAGAGGTGGCAGCTGGAAGCCAAGTGGGATATGCCTGGCTATCTCAGATCTCACTAGACACTCATGTTTAGTCAACAGTTTAGCCAACTTAGAATCAAGCCCAAGTTCCGATTATAACTTGAGTCAGCATCTCACTTTCATGTAGACATCTCACTTCTATTAGTGAATCGTCATCTGGGTCTCATGCTTTTTTTTTGCAGAGGCTCCAGGACACCAAAGGTTTTGAAGCTCTGAAACCGGTCCTACTATTGCAATGCCAAGGAGACACTGACAACACACCACCACAATCCGGACCTCCAATACCAGGGTAGTTATATCACCAGTGGGTCATTTTTCTGATGAACACTCTATCTACTATCACTACTGAGTCAGTACAACACACTATCCATCAGCATATTCCAAAGATGCTAAAAGATAACTTGGGCTATGAAACTAGTTAGAAATCTTTAAAGACAAACATGAAGAATAAAGGACCCTCAATAAAACAGGTAATTAAATGACCATTATGGCTGGAACCCAATAGTCATGCCAGAAAGAGGTACAGCACATAAGCTACTACAAAGAAGTAGAGGTGTTCACTGTCTTGGTCTGCAGAGACAGATGATGGCAACTACCATCCAAGAAGCACTACTGCAGCAAGTGGTCCTAAACCCAAAGCATGCGCCAAGATGAAAAGCATAATGAATGCTGAACGAATGATAAGAGAATGCTTTCTCTCTCTCTCTCTCTCAGGAGACAAAAAAAAAAAGGCCTTCAGAAGACAACTTAAGGTACAAAACCAGCAAGATGTTTCACAATGTATATCCCATGGCACATCACTGTTACACCACAACCCGTTTATCACCATGCAAGCCTTGGTTTTTCAATTCTGTCTGTGAATGCCTGTTAACATTATCTGCACCTCAATGGCAGCTATCTGTTTAGTCTCTCTTACTAAATACAGCTTAGTTGTTGCACCTAATGTGATGTAGCAAAATGTCACTCTAGCTTAACAAACCTTGCATTATCACCTGGCTTTATCACAGAATGAAATATGATAACAGACACTGCTTGCCAGTCCATGAATCCCACCAGAATTTCTCTCCTCTTCTGACTGCATGGCAACATACACATGGCAATGTGTTTCCATCTCACATTGTTTCTCTCTAAAAACCTTGTGTCTCTCCCCACTAAAATCAGAAATAAATTCAACAGACTCACTCTAATTCTGCAAGACAAAGTTATGCTGACAGATGAATACAGGCCAATCAGTTACAGGTAACAGCAAAAGGCATGGCCCCCACAATAAAAATCAAATCTGATTAAAATTAAATTTCTTAGAGCAGCTCAGGAGTCTTTATGCAGAAGGGAAGAATCCTGTGCAAAAGGGCAGAGTGAGGGATGTTTTCCTTTCCTTAGTTCAGAAAACAAAAGCCCCTCCTCCATGCTGCTGCACATCAAAAATAAAAGATAAAAGATAAAGCAAATAGGAATACAGCCATAAAAATTATCTATTATGAGCCTGTCCTAGCACACAGAGAGATTACCTGCATGGAATTAAAATGACTTCTACTCACTTAAGTCAACCAGTTAATGTGTTCTGTACTTACACACTGAATTCAATCATCAGAATATCCCAACAGTATAACGAGATCCATCATTTTACACAAATGGCAACCATTGCAGAGACAAAAGGCAATACTTTCCAACACGGCTAACAAGGAAATCACAGTCACATTAAAAGAAGCTCAAAGAAGAATGATTGTTTCGTCAATTTACTAAAAAAACCCCTACATTCCAGATGCCACTCCTTTGACATTTTTCATCTACTTTTTTTCCTGATATGCCGTTGCTATTTCTTGTTATTGCTACCAAAAACAGCTGCTTGCAGCTGAACAAAAATTAGGTAACAGAAGAGAAGCTATAAAATCAAACACTTTGTGAATAACAGCTAGGTCACCTGGGTTTCTCAGGCAGGCAACAAAATGAACACACAGTTCATCTCTAAAGGAAAAAAAAAACACTAAACCAGTTATTTAAATCAATTAGCATGCACATGCACACATTTCAATAGCCATCTTTTCCCTCAGAGCCACACTCACCGCTTGCTTCCAATAGTCACATCCAATTCCCTTACACTTCCAGCTAATAGATCCTGCTGCTGTGGAAAAGGTCTTCGTGCAAGCCTGCACTCACAGTAACAGGCTTGCCAGGAAAACAAGATGAAAAGCTCTCGCACCACCCCGAGCCGAGAGGAACCCCGAGCCTGGCACCCTGAGCCACAACAACAGCACTGCAGCCCTCGGTTCAGAAAACAAGTACTTTCGAACGGCACTGCCTTCTAATTCCAGTGTGCACGATGCCAACTGTGAAAACAAAAGCTGCTAAAAACAGCGCGTGTGTGAGAGCATATGCACACAGAGCATCTTAGCTGGAATTAACTCACGTTTCCCCCCTGTGCTCCCAAGCCATCAGCGAACAGAGCAGTCGATTACACTAAGCAAAATAAAATTCTGTATCAAGCATTGCATCGTTCCTAATTTGCAACTGTGGCTACTGCTATAGGGACAGAAGATGCAGCCTGTGCTCAAAGACCTGAAGAACAAAAGAAACACTGTATGAATTAATGCTGCTAATTTCTGTTCAGAACCGCCCAAAAAAGGTAAATAAGGCACACACCTCCAGCCCTTTCTCTCATGCTTTAACACTAAAGACAAGACAATCTTACCAGGATTTATAGCTTTTTACCCATATTCACTGCATATGTGAGCTTTGCATCCTTGCAAACGTGCCAGCCAGTTTGAAAGCCTCGCAGAACTGAATCTGTCTCAACCTCTGCGTCTCATTTACTGTAACACAGAGGATTTTCAAAGCCATGCCTCACAACAGCTGGCTTGTTTTTGCCTGCTTCCTATGATTGACAAGTTCATACAAGCTCCGTCAACTTTAACCTTGATAAGTGAAGGCTTAGTCTGTATTGTATGTTACATCACCAGAAACTTCTGACCTCAGGGAAAAGATCTCAGAGACTTCAAAGCTTTTCCTTTCCCCCACCCCCACCTCTGAATCTGGTTCTTAAAAAAAGGGAAAACACAACAAAAAACCCCAACCCACCAAAATTTAAAAGTCCCTTCATTTTTTAAGGATTTTGCTTCTCATTTGTGAAAATCATGATCTGCATTTCCGCAACTACAGCTCCTCAAGTTTTAAATATTTACAATGATTTTAAAAGCTCAGTGTGTTACTTGGCTCCTTTCTGAACAATGCTCAAATAAGCAAGTCTTTAATTTCAGAGAAGAATCTTCATATACAGCCCTCCAGCTTGAATTTCTTTGCATGCGTTGTGTGTACAGGCGTTCTCTCTTGCAGGAGATTCTGTAGGGAAAGAACTAAATGCTTTCATGCTCCATGAGCAAATTGCCACCCCCACACTCCATCTTTAGAAATCAAAGGCATCGTGGCCTTCATCAGAGCAAAGCTCAAGCTCCTTTCAATTTTTCTGCAACACATTAATGACTTAATAGAGAAGCTGTGGATAAGGCTTTGCTATGTATTAAAAGATGATTTTAAAGATGACCACTTTAAGAGGAAAATGTTATTTAAACTTCATGCAAAATCACATAGAGCAGTTAGAAATCCAGTTAATAACCGCTCTTAAAATTTTTCTGCCTTCCAAAGCTGCCTATTTGATTGATTGATTGATTGAGAGAGAGAGAGAGAGAGAGAATGACTTCAAGAAAACACATCCATGTACATAATACAACACAACTGGTTAACAAACTGCAGCAAGTCTGGCTGGCCCATGCAGAAAAATGGAAGTTATAGCTGTCACATTACTTTTTAGCACAAAACTTCACTCAAATTGGCTGGCATAAACAGTCTCCTGCATGACAGCAAATCATAACCATGTTGCCTAGGGGCTTATAGTAGAAAGTGAACATTTCACAGGATAGCTTTTAGTACCAGAACACCATAAAGCCATTCCATATGTCAAAAATATATGAACTGCTGCACCAAGGAGACAAATCAGTCACCTATTTCCAATTACGCTTTTCATCAAGTAACTTAAGGGAAATAAAAGGGAAAATAAAATCTTCAATACATAAGCACATGATACTTTTATGACCATAACTACAGGAGACTGTATCTTACATTAGCTCTAGTCTCCCTAATCAACTGTTATCATTAACAGGGCCACAAGAAGATTGCTGGATTCAAGCAATGCAATGAAAACATACATATTTAGATAGTTTTCATTCTAATCCTCTTTACAGGAAAAGCAGTAAAATGAAATCAGAACACAAAAATTAACTACTGTGTACAAATTTCTCTCTTTCTCTCTTTACAAACTTTTCTGTGTGCTGTTCCTTCCACTTCCCTGTTTCAGTACCTTCAGAATCATGTTTAGGACTTTTTCCAGCTTCTCATGCTTGGTAAACACATTTAGGGGCAGAGGAGGAAACTTTCTCTAAGAAGAAACTACCCTCCAACACTTCCTTTTATCACTCCATGATGGCCTTGCATACCCCCAGCTGTCCCTGCATGCACATTAGAGAACAGATGTGCAAGGAGCAATTAAGCAAAAGTAACTTTACTCAGCAATAGGAAGCTGCAAGTAGAAAAAAAGGGAACTGTGAGGTGGAGTGGCCACCTTCGAGTTTAGAAATGGGTCTTCAAAATTCAGCTAACAGAAGTAGAAGGAGAATCCACGTTTTCAAGGGTGTGGAGAATGAGCAAATTGGATGGAGGACAAACAGGGCTGCATTACTGTAGCGTACTGTAAACCAAGCACAGGCTTTGGAGACAGTCCAGCACCCATTTAACGAGATTCAGCAGCTGCCAGTGAGCCAGAGTGCAGCATCACACCAACCTGCAGGACATGCACCCGACAGCCTCTGGGCTGCCTGCTGCCAAGAGTGAGGAATGGGGAGGCAATGGCAGGAGCCTGCAAGTTTTAACACTCTCATTTAGGTGCAACCAACCCCAAACTCCAAAATAATGCATTTGTGATGCTCTTAAAGAACCACATATCTCTCAGCTTAAGCAGTCTGAAAGTTTAAAATGGACAACAAGAGGGAGAAAGAGACTACAAGTGGTACAATATTATTATGCAACTGCCTTGATCCTGAGGTAAGAGTAAAACCTGGTTCAAAATTTCACTAGTTGGAGAGCTACCCTGTGCCATGGCCCTGTGTATTTAAATAAATCATTCTTGAAAGATCAAGCATCTACACTCTTGTATTTAATTTTGAAAAGGACATTTACACCCATGAGATGAATATTTTAAAAAAGAACAAGCCAGATGTATAAATGCTAAGAGATAACACACAACTGAAGATACTATATGTGAAACAGAGAAAATGTGTAACACCCACCAAAAGACCCAGCCACCCTTTTCCTTCCCTGTCTCTGTTCCCTTCAAAGGTTGAATTAAATAGCAATTAAAAAGACTAAGAAAAAATATTCATTATGAATCTGCAGAACTTCAGAACCATAAACTTAATATCTAAATTAAACAAATAAGTAGAAATTTTATAATGAGATTCAGCAGCTGCACTAACTAGTGTGTAAAAATGACAAAGAATAATTTGGGCTAGTACAGAAAAGTTGTGTTTTAGATGTATTAATAATCTTAGAAAGTGTCATTTCACATATGGACAAGAGTGATCTGGATGACAGACACTTCATATTTTTCGATGATTCTAAAAAAGAAAATTAAAATTTATTCCCACCAGAGGCTCTTGAACATTTCACTGCCATGAGACAAAGTCCTCACTTGCCTCATCACATCCTTCATAGAATGGTTTAAATCCAGATGATTTACAAAAGGAGTTAAAACCAAGGTGGAAAGAGTTGCTGCTGTGTGAAAATTATTCTGAGTAATAAAGACACAAAACTAAGAGTTCCTATCATTGAATGAATTCAGATTTAATGAATGCAACTTAACCCACAGGACAGCTTTTTCTGTACTTCCGCATATACAATGATGTATAACTGAAATGACTGCTATGCAAGAAGGAAAAGCTGGATTTCACAACCTGTTCTATGAACAGATAATCTCTGTACGTCATGGCAGTAAAAAACCCAAAACCAACCAACAGCACTAAAAATAAAATAAAGCTAAAAGAAAGACAGACCAGCAGAGGCTGGACAAGATACCCAACAGCATGGCTCCTCGTTTGCCCTGGTTTTATGTTCCCCAAGCATCTGCTAATGCTTCAGTCAAAAAAAGAAAACCTGCCTAGGCAGACCTTAGGCCTGTGTTCTTAAGCATCAACATCCATCAACTTCCATCACGTCCCAGTGATTCACACTGTCTCACAGCATGATATTTCTTTATCTGTTATTAGTCAGTCACATACACTAGGGCACTAGAAGGACATAGTGGTTCATGGCAATGAAACATGACCTGCTCTTACAAGTACTCAAAGAAAAGTAAGGAAGGTGAAAGGGGACTTCTCATATATGAATACATGCTGTTGGACTCTCTCCTCTATATGCATAGGAAGAGCCACAGTAGCATTTTCCCATTTTCAGACAAAATAGAAACTTTCTAACAGCCCAGACTGTACTTCATCATTGCCATATGACACATACAATGACAAAACTGGTCTGAAAGATGCCTTACTAAGCCATATCTCATGATAAAGAAATGTTAAGTATGTGGACCTGTTGGATCAAGTCCAGAGGAGGGCCAGGAAGATGATAAGAGGGATGGAACACCTCTTCTGCAAAGACAGGATGACAGAGTAGGGATTATTCAGCCTGAACAAGAGAAGGCTCCGTGAAGACCTTATTGTGGCTTTCCAGAACCTCAAGGGGGCCTACAAGAAACCTGGAGAGGGACTTGTTACAAGGGCATGCAGTGATAGGACTAGGGGGAAGGCCTTTAAACTGAAGGAGGAGAGATTTAGATTAGATTTTAGGAGGAAATTCTTTACCGTGAGGGTGGTGGGGCATTGGAACAGGTTGCCCAGAGAAGCTGCTGATGCCCCATCCCTGGAAGTGTAAAGATCAGGTTGGATGGGGCTTTGAGCAACATGGTCTAGCGGAAGGTACCCTTGTCAATGGCAGTCAGGGTTGGAACTGCATAGTCTTTAAGGTCCCTTCCAACCCAAGTCATTCTATGATTCTACTGCAAACAAAAAGGGCTTCAGGAGCTCATGCACTCAAAGTCTTTATTAACAGCTAAGAGCCTGTGAGCATGGACATTGGTTCTTCAGCTCTTCCTTTTGATGACAATGAAGAGCTGCACACAACTTGCTGAAAAGGGAAAATAGCAATTTTTAAGTTTTTTTTTTATTTCCAACTTCATGCAAATTCATTACCATTAGGAATTCAGGTATCTGAAGCATTACTTCAATCAAACTGGCATGTTCTGGCTACATAAAAAGCATGTTTTCTTCTCCCTTTAACTGAATAACTAACCTTCCTCAAACAAGAGCACTTAAACATTTAAATAGTCCTTGTTTTGCTTAAACTGGTATTAAACACTTGACTTTAAAAGCTCTTGAATAAAATGCACATAAAAATCGATAGTACAGTGCACATTACTTAAAAGAAATTATGCATTTTTATAATTTATTTTCTACAAAATATTACTTGTTAAGTCCTTCCATACATTAAAAACTGATAGAAAATATTTATTTGCTTTAGAAGAATTAATGTGAAAAATTACATCAGTTGTAGGTGAAATGCAAAGAGTTAGACCTCTTTTGCAACATAAAAAAATTGAAGATTGTTAACACATGCATGTAATGTTTGCCAAAGTCATTCTTTTACTGATTTCTAAGGACCCAGTTGCACAAGATCATACTGTTTCTTCATGAGAAAAAGGGTGAAAACATTTTGCTTATAAAGATATTGCCAGAACTATATAAGCCCTGCAATGACTGAGACATACCTGCCCTGCAATGTTCATTCAGGAAGAACTTCTCAATTTCACTGGAACAATGTATATAAAGCAAATTACATATATCAGTAATCTCATGAAGTTCAACAAGACCAAGTGCCAGGTTGTGCACCTGGGTCAGGGCAATCCCAAGCATAAGTACAGGCTGAGAATGGATCAAGACTATGCCTGGGAAGAAAGACTTGGGCCTGTTTGTGGATGAAAAGCTCAGTAATGAGTTAGCAATGTGCACTCCCAGCCCAGGGATCCAAATGTGCCCTGCACTGCACCACCAGCAGCGTGGCCAGCAGGGCAAAGGAGGCGATTCCCCCCCTCTAGTCTGCTTTTTTGAGACCCCACTTTGATAACTACATCCAGCTCTGGGGCCCCCAACATAAGACAGACATACACCTGCTGGAATGAGTCCAGAGAAGGGCCAGTAAGTTGATCAGAGGGCTGGAACACCTTCCCCCTGAGGACAGGCTCAGAGAGCTGGAACTGTTCAGCAAGAAGAGAAGGTTCCAGGGAGACCTTATAGAACCTTCCATTACTTAAAGGGGGCTACAAGAACACTGGAGAAGGACTTTTCACAAAGTCATGCAGCAATAGGACAGGTGGGGATGGCTAGCTGAAAGAAGGCAGGTTTAGACTAGATATCAGGAAGAAATTCTTCCATGTGAGGGTGGTGAGGCACTGGAACTGGTTATCAAGAGAGGCTATGGACTCCTGTCTGGAGGTGACAAAGACCAGTCTGGATAGGGCTCTGAGTAACACAACTAGTGGAAGGTCCCCTGCCCATGGCAGGAGGGTTGGAAATAGATGTTTCTAAGGTCCCTTCCAACTCAAACCATTCTAGGATTCTGTGATTCTAAATAAAGAACAGAAGTTTAAAATAGCTTTGTGACACAATGCCTGCAAGCAGAGTTCTGATTAACTATTTAAACAAATGGCCTTTTTGCTAGATATAAAACCCCCCAATCCTTCAAGTCTTTAATTTCAGTGGCTAAGTTCTCAGTTAAGCTGATACTAACACTGTATATTGGTACTGTATTAATTTGACACCACAGTAAAAAAACCCCAAAACACAACAAAACCAAAACATAGAATTTAAAGTTACTGGAGTTATGAAAAACTCCAGTATAGTTACTAAGAATATTTCCAACCTCTAATTTATTTTCCAATGTCTATTTTACATGAGAAACTAATTTGCCCAAACATGTATTGTGGATTGTTGGGGTTTTTTTACCCACTGCTAATTAGTCCATATAGATATGTATTCCTGACCCCTCTAGTAGTCACAAGACAGAAAACACTAAGAGAAATACCTATTAAAACATATATGTATGTTTTATATGTGTTATATACACACACACAAAAGGCAGTTAAATGCCTCCCTGACATCCGACCCTATCAGATCTCGGAAGCTGAGCAGGGTCAGCCGTTGTTAGTACTTGGATGGGAGACCTCCTGGGAATACCAGGGGCTGTAGGTTCTAGTCCTGAGGACTTGACTGTCACCGTCCAAGCTCTCTCGGCCGTGGCAGATGAACCTGAGGAGTTAAAGGGTGGGGCCAGTTCTGCACACGCTGTACCTCACCTAAAAAATCCACTGCGCAGGCTCGAAGGACACACCCACATGCGGAGAGCCCTTCCCAAATCTTCCTTCGCAAAGTCTGGCCATGCATCCATGCAAACATCCATATGTGTATGATATCTATATTTAAACCCATATATAAATGGCCTACCAGCCTATTTGTAAATTTTTTTCCATTTGACTCGATTCAGAAGTCATAAGATCATTCACATTCCTGCATTGCTGAAGGTCCTCCTTCTTCCTTCCACAATAATTTGCTGCTGCACCACCTGGTGAGCATGGAGCCTAGATATTCATTAGGTCTTAAAATATGAGTTTCCTTATGAAGAGCCTAGTAAGGAACTTGGGAATCTCTCTATAGGCTCCTGTTTCTGGCTTGTCAGAGATTTTTCTAGAATATTACACTCGGCATTTAGGTCAACTTAGACATTAAGAAATTATTTTACTTTGGTTTTGTATGGTAAAGGCTGATCCTCTGTCTTCAAGAACTCAACTCATACAGGAGTAACTACTAAGGTATGAAAGAACTGAAATAAACATTTTACAGTGTTTAATTAGAGTTGAGTCATGTCCCGGTCCTACATTGGACATGCACATGCTCTTGGACTTGACACCTATTAAATGTTGAAATATTTTCTGCCACCTGTAATCTCATGTATCCTTTTTCACTTTTTAAAATTATGTAACTTTAATAGACATCACAGTAGCAAATTAACAAAGCTAGAACTTGAATGTTCTTAGAAACTAAATAAAAGCAATGGCTGTAAACATCTCTCCTAACAGATGAAAATCTTCAGAATTAGATCATAAAGCATGATTCTTTTGATGCAGAATTACTTTTACATGTGCATGTCATATTGCAGGAGGCCACAGACTATTGATCAGAGCACACCCTTCCCTCTTTAACCTTTTGAAAGTATGTCAGTTTAGAAATTGTGGAGACTTCTACAGTTAATTTTACAATCAGTATAAGTAATTTTACAAATGTAGAAAGAGATATGTTTAAATAAGCACTGACTTTACATTTGTAAAAAGGTAACATTTTGTAATTAATTTGAAAGAGTAGCATCATTACAAATAAAAAAGCACCAATTTTTACAGATCAGAAGAATTGTATTACACTTTTAAGTCATCCTAAAGTTAAGAGCACATGTAGAATCACATGAAACCTCAGTATAAAAACACTCATTTCATATCACATGACTGTTTGTCTCCCTTCAAGTTCATAACAAGAGTGGTTTGGTTCTTGAATGGAAGATGATAATGGCTGCTATGGACCAGGTCTTTCTCTTCCTATAAAAGTAATATCCCAAATTATTAAATGATGCAGTTCAGAAGAACACATTGCAGCTCCTCTTAAAAGGGAGATGAAAAAACCTGAATTCAATGGAAAGTGCTCAGTAACCTCAGAGGGGAAAAACAGACCTCAAAGATGAAAGAGGTTCACAAATTATCTTCAACTCAACCCCTGCACATTTAATCCCCACAAATGCTGAAGGGCCAGTGCTGTGTCCAGTCTGGTCACACTGGCTCTGGTAGTACGAAGGCAACCATAGCACACAGGCCTCAGTAGCACAAAATAACAGCTGCCAGCAATTAATCCAAACTCAGATTTTAAAAGAAAGTACTAAATATGACCACAGAGAGTACCTTAGGCTTGGTTACTATTCAAGTTCTAGAATATACCATGAATTAGGTAGATTTGCTAGCCATTTGCAAACTGCTAGCTTTTAAATATAGAAAACTAAATGCCTTAGGGCAGCTCAAAAATCATAAAATCAGTTCATGTTATCATGAGTCCAGTTCCTTTTAAGCACAAGAATGCCTTGTTAAAAAAAAAGAGCACATGAAAATACATATTCTTTCCCATAGGCAGACATTCATCATCATGCAGTGGTAGTTCACAACACAGGAATTAAAAGCCCAAATCAGGGATTTTATTTAGTTAGCTATTTGAATACAGAAGGCATATCAAACCCTCTGCATATCAGTGTTCAGATTGCAAGAGACCATTTCACAAAACCTGCTGTACTGCGGTAAAATGGCCAAATACTATGTCTGAACTAGTATGTCAGAATAGGCTCCAGCTTAAAAGAAAAGTTACTGCAGCTGGTGCCCAGTCATGTGATTTT
The DNA here is from genome assembly GCF_047495875.1 of Pithys albifrons albifrons. Lineage (NCBI taxonomy): Eukaryota > Metazoa > Chordata > Aves > Passeriformes > Thamnophilidae > Pithys > Pithys albifrons. Next base: position 12,679,021 of record NC_092458.1, read on the forward strand.
CATGGATTCCGTGATTATAAAGCAAGAATTGTGCTGCACAAACACTGCTAAAATGCTGGCGTAGGAGTATTATTCACATGCTTTTGTGACTCGGCTTCAGCACTGGTGGAGGGAAATCATTTCACTTGCCCAGAGATGCTGCCTGCCTACAGCGGCTTGTCTGCTCCCGGCTGCTTGTGCTGCCACCTCCCCCTCTCCCTTCTCCACCTTCCTCTCCCTCCAGCACATCATCCCTCACGCGTGCGCACACATTCACACCCTCCTGGGCTATTCGTTGTGAAATCACTACGGTAAGTACAAAGGGCCGCAAAAAATTAGAAAAATAGCAGATGGTCTCTTCAGCTGAGCCAAAACACAATTGTATAAACGCACAAATAAATACTGATTCTTTACAAGATTTTACAATCGCAAGAGTATGTCTTTGCTACAGCTCATAATTTTCTCTCCCCTTGAGAGATTAATGCCACTTACAGAACCAAGGAAAGCCCACAGGAAGTCCTTTTTGTGATACATGTGTTCCTTTTGTTACAAAACCCGGAGCTGTCAGACCCGGTGACAGCAGCACCGTGCACAAGCTCAGCTCAGCTCAGCAGCCGCAGGATCAGTGACCGCTGAAATCACTGCGTACACCACCACGGGCCAGGAGGAGGGCAGCCCCCTGCCTGCTACACATTTAAGGGATTTAACTACATTGTACATACAGCTGTACATTTGAAAAGGGTCTGAAAACACTGTACAGTTTTAATTAAAGACAAATTAACAAAGAAAATTGGAACTCATCAAACAAATTTTAGTGGCTTCTATTCATATACTGCATTCTGTAAAGGTGCAATAAAAATCCAATTTACAGCATTACTGTGTTCCTGTCCCATGCTGTCTTGACCAAGGATAACACTGACAAGCTCTTTTGGGAAACCCCAAGTTGCCCACTCGTCCCCAAAAAGACCTGTAACTATCATTTCATGTGCACAAATAAGAATCATCTGCCTCCAAACAAACTGTAATATGCTCAACACTCAACAATTTCTTCAAGATCACACTACAGTCCCCATAAATTTCAGTCCCAACATTGGTTCTGTCATACACATTGAAGTGTGTGAAGGAGAGAAACAAGGAAAAAAGACATTGCAGGAACTCTGAAATCATCATAGCAAAACTTCCAGTTTGAGTCAGGAAAAGATCAGATCAGAGTTGTCAAAAAGAAAACTTTTAAAGACAAAAATTAAGAAATATTTACCTTACAGTGCAGTTCCTTTCATCCAGTTTGTTGACTTTAGAGAAAATACACTCCCCATCTTCCTTTAAGTCCTCTGCTTGTCTCCTTACTTCAACTGAGACTTCCTAAAAGTGGTTTATAGTACAAGTAAGAGACCAAGTCATCATGTTTCAGACTCCCAAAAAATCTGTGATTATGGAACCTCTTATTTGTGGGTTTGCTCTGTCTGAATATACATGAAGTCAACAGCATAGCATGTTTGAAGCCTGTTTGGTTTTAAGCAGTACAGTATGCTCTGTGACCTCTTGCACAGCACTCCCGACCTGGCTGTGCTCGCGTTGCTGCTCTGCTTTGCTGAGCTATAGAAGAGCTGAACATTTACACAAAGTTTTGCAATTTCCATTTGGCAAAGACAAAAAAAAAAAAAGTGAGGCAAAGAAATTACAGAAGAGTTGCTCACATTTTAGAAGATGCAAGTACACACCAGCTTTTGAATCCCCGTGCTTGTACTTTAGTTTCTCAGTAAAACACACAACATTGCTGTTCCAGAATGTTATTATCTCACTGTCTTCAAACAACCCCACCCAAAGCATAGCTTTGCATTACAAACACTGAACCTACAGGAAATTTAATTGTGCATTAGCAATGGAATAATCTGAATCATATATGCAAAACAACATCTTTATTTACTTCAATCTGTTGTAAGCACCTCCAATGCACTTATCACCATATTTTCCAGGTGCCTAAACAGGTGTCTGCGTTTTGCCCCAGGAGGCCTATACTGAACTTAAAGGCACTGACTAATAAACCAGAAATGCATACAGGGAGTAGATGATATGATTTTTCTGCTGAGTAGGCAATTATTTAATAATTTAGTGGATTTAATTTTCAAAATAACTTCCAGGTGAATATTTTCAGTGCTTGGAATCTTTACCCTAGCAAATTATCTGCATATTTAAGTCTACACATAGACTTAAAAAAATAACTTGTGCAAAACTTCAGGGAACAAAAAACCTACAGAAAGACAGTGCACAACTTTTAGGGATCAACATTTTTGTTTCTTTTTGAGCTATTTTCATTCTAGTCCATGTCTACACACACAGAGGTGACATGTGTATGCATGTATGCAATGCTTTTAAAAAGCAAGGGGAAAAAAATAAGGAAAAAATAATATAGAATATAGACAACAGCATTGCTTCCAATCTTTTCTTCCATAAGGCAAAGTCCAACACAAGTTGAACGCATTATGAGTCCTTCTACGTACAATCTTGTAGCAGCTTGAACAGTTTTTTAACAGAGAACTAAAGAGACTTAGTTTCTCTGTTTACTTGCAGTGCCACCTGGCAACCATTCCCTGGCCTGCTCAGTTAAAAATTAACTTAATATTTACTTGCAAGTTGAACAGATATTTGGCATCTCTAAGGAATAAACATATACATCTTAAATCAAGCAAACTAACATAAAGCAACACTCTAAGCAGTTACATTTGTTGCTGTAGTGGAACTTAACAGGTATATTTGTAATCTCTAAATTTTATTAGGCAGAAGTTTGTCCTATGCAACTTTTGCAGCAAGCAAGTTTAGAAGAGGAAATCCATGAAAACTATTAGACCATTAATAAATTAGACAAAAGTACACATTACTTCCCCTTGCAACATTTTTCTTTATAGTGTCAGAGATTTGAAAAACTTAAAATGGGGAAGACAGCCACACCAATGAAAAAATAACTGTGTGAAGATTGCTCTGATCCTCCTAGATCTCTACTGTAAGAAAAGAGGATATTGTCAAATCAACCTCATTGTTTTTTCCATCTGGCTACAAACACACAAGAAATTACTTGATCCAATTGCTCTTGTGCAGTAAAAATTTTAATTTTCCTCATTTTACATATGAGAGCTACCTCTCTCAAAAGGCAAATATGGTATTATATTGTGTTCCTAAATTGGAAATTTTCTTTAAAAATTTCTTTCCCTTTCCACTCCTCTTCTGTTCCCCACCACCTTGGGCAATTTAGAGAATAATGCAAAAGACACTTGTACCTGTTTGTAGAAATCAGTGGAAGGGGATGATCTAGACCTCTCATGGGTGTATTGGGATTTCCCATGTTGTTCATGGCCTGCATCAAGGATATTATCAGCTGAATGGTACCTTCCAGAGCTCCTTGGCTCTATTGGCTTCCTCTGCTCCTTCCATGATGCCTCATACTCTGCAAAGGTTCCCAGGCGCTGTGGCTGTGCAGACTTCACAATCCTATCAGCAGCCTTATTGCTGCTACTATGGTGCATGCTATCTTTTGAAGCATGAGCAGTTTCAAGTCCAACAGAGGCCACCCAACCCCTTCTCTCATACCACAACTCCTCTCCCACTTGTCCACCGTGAGCTTTCCTCTCAGGCTGTCCCTCTGCTAGACCATGGGGAACTGGTTTCTGTGATGATTTTCTAGATGCAGGTTTACTTGTTTCTTCAAAAAATTTCCACCTATCTGCAAATGAGCCCAGGGCTGCTTCTGATATATTTGGACGGCAATGAGCATGACACTCATCCTCTGACATACCCACCTCATTCATCTTCTCTGGTTCAGAGTAAGACTTCAGTTTTTGCTCTGTTGTGAATCTCTTCCTGGCTCCAATGCGAGAAACTTGATGAGTGCCACTCCCTGTAGGGTTTGGTTTACCTTGTGTAGCCTCGAAAAATCCAGATACATCTTCAGAAACCAAAGTCAATAATGAAGAGCTGTAACTACCAGTATTCTGCTCAGGTGACCTGGGGAGATATTCAGCAGGGCTGGGCTCCAAGTCCCGGCGTTTGAAGGACGTCGCTCTCAGAACCCTGGCCTGTGCTTCCTTGAGGTGATCTTTGTAGGTGCTGGTAAAGTTTGTGTCTGGGGAGGTGGTGGCATTCTCTGCTGAATCTGGTTTCCAGGTCTCATTGCACTCCTCTGCTTCAGATGACCCTACTAATGTTGCAGTACTTCTACTTTTCTGCAGCTTTGCTCTTCTCATTTGGATCTCATTTCTCAGGGTTGTTGCAAAACGATCACTCCTTCGTGCCTGTTTAGACAAGTGAGTGTCAAATGGGGCCTGTCGCTCTGTTCCCACTTCAGGGTTGTGGCCAGACTGCTTTTTCCCTTCCTGAGCTAAAGAGTGCAACATTGGGGTCTTCTGAGGAGAAATCTTGCTACTCTCATCTTTCCCCCACCTAAAATCTTTCTGAGCTGATCTGTTTTCAGTGGTAAGGACACAACCCTTTACATACTCCTGCTGACCATGCCTGGTTTCACTTTCCTCAGAGCTGCTCTCAGAGTTTTTCTTTTGTCCAGACTTTTCAGTATGATTGGGCTTTTTAGCTTCTCCGACTACATCCCACTCTCTGTCCACTAGGTAATGACTACTGTTCTCACACCTCTTCAGTGAAGATTCAATAGATTGTTGAGGTAGATAATATTTGGGGGTTTGGGCCATTGTGATAACTGCAGGATTTTCGTGAGGTCCAAGCAATACATCAGTCCCCACTGCAGGTTTCCAGCTGTCATCCTTGAGTTGTAGTGGCTTTGAGCTTCCCTGAGCAGGCTGTTTTGCTGTCACACAATAATATCGACTTTGTCCAGTGTTGTCCACCTTCTGTTCAGCAGCACTGTTCAAAGAGCAAGTGTTGAGTAGACTGGCTTGGTTAGGACTGTAGCCATGAAAATGATCTGTAGATAACTCCTGAATGCTACTGTAGGACAGATAATGTTGTTGATCTTTAGGTGCAGCTAAGACTCTTGCACTGTGAAAAAAAGTGCTTTCATCGCTGTACTGGTGCTGGTGGTGGTAACTGTAAGCAGGCTGTGCAAACCGAACGTCGGTGCTGGACAAGGATGACTGCAGCCTGTTCACACTTCCTGCATTACTATTGTACCTTTCACCAGTTGAAGAAAAAGCATGCTCTGAACTGAGATCAGATTTATAATTTGAGCTGCTGATTCTCTTGTCACATGCTCTGGAGAGCCGCCTCTGCTGCTCCACAGTTTCCAAGCTCCAGTCATTCCTGGGCTGAGATCGGTTCAGGGCTGTAAAGTGCTGCGTGCTGGCACCCTCTGAGTACACAGGGCCATGGGCTTTCTCATGGCCTTTGGTAGCAGCAAAGCTGTCACTACGAAGAGGTGGAGGTGGTGGGGGAGGAGATGAAGACTTCTTCTTATCAGGAACATGCCAGACAGGTCCAAAACTGGATCTTCCAGAGCTAGTGAGCTTGCTATCTGGATGTTCCTCTATTCTAGGACTTTTGTTATTCTCATATTGGACGGGAGCTGGCAAATACCCAGGTTTGTCCTCTGTTCCACAGCTGTCATTCAAAAACTGGCCAGACTTGCTTCCATGCTTAGCAGTCTCCCAGTGGCCCACTTTGTATAGCATGTTCTCTGTTGAAGAAGTGTCTGCATTGGACAGGGTGTGGTCAGGAGTGCTAGAACTTGTGGAGAAAGACCCATAGGCTGAATCCCGCTTGCTTTGGCTCCCTAGGTGATCAATGCTACTATTAGACCTTGCAGAAGAAAGTCTTCCATACTGGGTTACTTGTGGAGTGTGGTCCCAGCTGTCCATACTTCCCAAAGAGCTGAATTGGTCAGAAGTTCGATATAGACTTGACTGCTCCCACGAGTTCGACAGGTCATGAGAAGAACAGCTACTGTAGGAAACAAAAAAAAGTGTCTGAATAAATAAATGAGTCAAAAAATGCCACAACATAACAAATATATAGCCACCCCTTTTAATAACATTGGTTAAGATCCACCTGCACAGCAGTTAACAACAAACAACCTAATAAAATTGAAAGTTTGAACACAAAGTCAGGGCTTCACCTTTACACTCTGCCACTGACTCAAAGCTTGAAACCTTAGTAACTAACTCAACTTTCCTATGTAAGTTCAGTAGGTAATGTGAATTTAACACTTTGAAGGTTCCCCTCTCCTTCTGCAACTTGTTGATTTTGCTGATTTTGCTTTTTTAAAAAAAGTAGTTTGAGCTCCATGAACTCCCTCTTTCCCAGAACAAACAGTAACCTATTTTTCAGCTTATTTTCCAGGCACCCAGATTCTTCCAGCTATTAATGTAGTTCCCTCTTCATCTCTGTAATGTCACTCTAAACGTCTTCAGCCCATAAAGTTATTCCCTTATCATAAAGTTATTCCCATAAAATTATATCCAAATCTGCCTGTTCATTTGATACTTTTAAGCAGAGGTTCACTAAATACATTTGTCTCAAATGCCACCACTTTAGTTGTGAGCCTGCACACGTACCTGATCAGTGTGGTTTCAAATCCCTCTCAGACTGACACCCTTATAACAGTATCATTCAATTCCACCCAGTTCCACAACACTGAGAGGAAAACTTCAGGAGGAGATGCCAGAGCAACTAAGTTCTGCATGGCCAGCCTTCAACTTCTGACCTTCCTTCAAGAATCTTTACTGCTACCAGTTTCTCCCTGCCACTCTTTCCTTTAGAGAAACAACATCTTTGACACTGTACTTTCTCTAGGTCTTTTGCCAAGGACACTATTCCAAAATCTTGCTGCTTCTTTTACTTTCCTATCCAACCAGCTTTCACAGAATCAGCTAGATTGGAAAAGACCTCTGAGATCATCAAGTCCAACCTTTGACCTAAAACCAGCTTGCCTACTCAGTGCCACATCCAGTCTCATCTTCAATACATCCAGGGACGATGAATCCACCACCTAACTGGGCAGCCCATTCCAATGTTTGATCACTCTCTCTGTAAAGAATTTCTTCCTAATGTCTAGTTTAAACCTCCTCTGGCACAGCTTAAGACTGTGCCCTCTTGTCCTACTGCTGGTTGCTTGGAAGAATAGACCAACCCCCACCTCACTACAACCTCCTTTCAGGTAGTTGTAGAGAGCAGTGAGGCTTCCTCTCCTTTCAAGGCTAAAAAACCACAGGCCCCTCAGCGACTCCTCATGGGACTTGTGCTCCACACCCTTCACCAGACTCATTGCCCATCTTTGAACCTGCTTCAGCACCTCAAAAACCTTAAACTGAGGGGCCCAGAACTAGACACAGTACTCAAGGTACAGCCTCACCAGTGCTGAGTACAGGGGCAGAATCACTTCCCTGGTCCTGCTGACCAGACTATTCCTGATACAGGCCAGGATGCCATTGGCCTTCTTGGCTACCTGGGCACATGCTGGCTCATGTTCAGCCTGCTGTCAATCCAAACCCCCAGGTCCTGTTCTGCCTGGCTGCTCTCCAGCCACTCTGTGCCCAGCCTGTAGTGCTCCATGGGGTTGTTGTGGCAAAAGCGCAGGTCCAGGCCCTTGCTTTTGTTAAACATCATCCCATTGGAACCAGCCCATCTATTCAGCCTGTCCAGGTCCCTCTGCAGAGCCCTCCTACCCTGCAGCAGAATGATGCTCCCACTGAACTTCGTGTCATCTGCAAATTTGCTAATGGTGGACTCGATCCCCTCATCCAGAGATCATCAATAAAGATGTTAAGCAGGACTGGGCTCAACACTGATCCCTGGGGGACACCACTAGTGTCCAGATGCCAACTGGAGGCAGCTCCGTTCACCACCACTCCCTGGGCTTGGCCATCCAGCCAGCTCTTATCCCAGCAGAGAGTGGACCTGTCCGAGCCGTGGGCTGCAGCTTTTCCAGGAGCATATTATGGGAGACAGTGTCAAAGGCTTTGTTGAAGTCCAGGTAGACCACATCCAGAGCCTCATCGATCAGGCAGGTCGCCTGGTCATAGAAGGAGATCAAGCTGGTCAGGAAGGACTTGCCTCTCCTAAATCCATGCTGGCTGGGTCTGATTCCCCCATCCATCCTACTGGTGCTGTGTGATCACACTTAGGATGATCTGTTCCATAACCTTGCTGGGCACTGAGGTCAGGAATTTTGATCCACTTTCTTTCATTTCTTTTCTCTCTCCCAGCACCCATCTCCTGTTAATCCAACACACTGATGCTGAGAGGACAGTCTTCCCAATTATTCTCATCGTATCTCCTTGTTTGAACTCCTGCTTTTATGTACCAAATTCAAATTCTTGCACTTGCATGAAAAGCCCCTTGGTAGAAATTCCAGAATTATTCCACTTCCCTGTAGCTATAATTATATTAAGCATCTATCAAATCCTGTGCATGCTAGCAATGAAAGTAGTCCACATAAAAAATACAAAGAGTGATACAGATCTTTTCTTCTGTCAAAAATATTGCAAAAGTCAACTCAACAGTTCCTTGGAATTCAGTACTAACAAGAGAATTGCTTTTCCCCCCTCTATTACTACAGCTTTTTAACTTTTTTTTTTAAATACATGGTCAAAACCAATTTATATGGCCTCATCTTATGAATTATTTTTGGTTTTATTTATTTTCAGCATTTAAAATGTCTTGCTGAATCCCTAAAAAGGTCTTAATTGTCATCTTAGGCTGATACTGTGTTTCCTGCAAAAAGTATCTTGGCCATTACTAGGATTTTCTTTGCCAATAAATAATGTAAAACAGGTATTTCTAAGAACTGCTCTAATTTTCCCACTCTCTTCAGCACTAAGGAGATCATTGAACTGTTAAGATTGGAAAATATTCTCAGGATCATAAAATTCAACCAGATACTTGGCATTGATTAAAATAAAGATTACTTGTGCAAAAAAGCCTCAATTTACAATTTACAGGTCTCATGTAAATCTGCTGGTATCAAATGTGGGGTACAGACCATCAGCATGAGAGGTTAATGCCCTGCTAGAAAATGCCAAATGGAAACTCAGCAGATGCAACAAACACTTCAAAACAAGGACAGGAAGATTTCTGATGGCATGTTACTGCAAAGCATGGCCTCCTGTGGTCCTTAACTACAGGGCAATCCTATGAACCCTGACATAGAAGAGAGTCCAAAAGCCAATTCTCTGCCTCAGCCTCGCATCCCAAGGTATCCTTCTCTCAATGGCTTTTTTAGAGAAGATTCAGAAAAGCATCTACACTGCTGGTTGAAGTCTGGCAGGTGAAGTCCAGGAATAACCTACAAACACCATCCGTGGCCACTTTGGCCAATAACCACCCCTCCCAACCCTGGGGCATGAGTTTCTGCTTCTGGGCCCTTACAGAAATGACAATATCTCAGCAAATCGGACCACATTCAACTGCAAGGGATTACAAATTGGATGTACCTGACCCTAACTGCTTCAAAACCTCAGTTTAAGCAGCCTTCTCAAAGCATTCTTGCCTCACAGCCACATTTGTAAGGCAAGAACAAAGTAAAAGAGCTTGTTGGCTTCAACTGCACAGCCAAGGGCACAGAAAAAACCCCAAAGCCTGTTGGGTCCTGTATTATAGTATATCCTGCTGGAATTGAAAATGCAGGGTTTAAAGTTTCAACAACTTAAGGCACTTCATATATACACTTCCCAGAAAGGGTGCCTGGCTTTAGTTTAGGATGGGCTAGGAAAAAAGTCTGCATCCATGGTATGACTTCTGTGAAAAAGACAAGACCTACAGAGGGAAATTAATGTACCAAAATCTTTAACTCTCTAGCCTTGCATGAGAGGCGCCTAGACCTAGCCTAGTGCTCTCAAGACAGCTTACAGTTTTTTAATTAAAGTCACACGATAAAAACTCCCTACATATAATGCCGGATGTGGAGGGCTGGACTCCAGAGCTACCCTCTCCCCCGTATACTCTGATACAGTCTCTTCTGGTTTATCTGTCTTCCCCTAACTTCATTCACCTTCTCAAAGGTTCAAATTCATCAGGCTGGCAAAACAAACAAAAAAACCCCCACAACTCAAAAAAAACACCAAAACCAACAAAAAAAAAACAACAACAAAAAAAACCCCAAATCAAGTTGCAGATACCTAAATCTAACACGTACTTAGGCAGTAAGGACAATCTTCAGGGGGTTGTTTTGGCCAGCTGTGCCCCACTCAATCAACACAAAAAATCCACATATATCCTGCTTAAAAGAGAGCAAAAGCACCTCTCCCCCTAAATGAACTCTCCATGCTTTACAAGTCATTTAGAGAATTTTACACTCAGAGAGAATGCAGGCAGGCACATTCAGAAGAGATTTTAGGCTGTGAATACCAATCTCAGATGCTCAGCTCAAGGAAGGATACAGAATTCCAGAAATAGCCCAGGGGATGGGATGCTTGGCCTAGAAATATCCCCTCCTCGGGCTATTTCCATTACCTCCTTGCATATTGATGCTTTCAGCTACTGATTGCTGAGCCTCCCGAGCAGTTGAGCTCTGTGCTTCTTTGTTTTGTGAATTGTAATTTGAAAGTGGGGAATTCCTGAGGCTGCCTACCTCTTTCTGCAGATCAGCAAGCCCAAAGAACCCACCTCTCCAACTGGGACCCCCAAAATACCCAAATCCTTAGGCTGCCACCCTGGAAATGCTGGGCTCCCCTCCAGCAGCTGCAGCCTGGAACCAGCTGTGCCACTGAAACTGTCTTGGACAACAGACACCAGGGCTGACAAATCTCCCAAATACATCACCTTTCAAGAGGGCAGCACAGGCAGGCAAGAGGTTCAGGAGAGCAGAGACCTGGGAACCCTGCTATTAGACTGTGTTACAGTCCCCAAATCCTTCGGCAGCATCTGAGAAAGAATTCGCCCTTTTTATGCATCTACCTGCAGTTGCTGCTGTTTCTGATATGTGAGGGAAGAGGATTGCTCTGTTCCCACTCCCCTGTTCCTTTACACCCACAATTTCCTGGCCAAAGCTCATTTCAAACTGGTCCTGAACCAATCTTTCTTTTCTAAGTATTGAGGCGCACCCAGCTCCTATCAAATCACACCCTGTGTCTGGTAGTATTTTACTTTCACAAGGTACAAGGACAACCACCAGGAAGAGCAGGAAGCATATATTGATTTATAGCTCAGTTAGAAGATTCATTAATAGCATAAATACTCTTGAGCTATGACATTGCAATGAGGAACTCAATAGAAGCTTTTAGAATTTCTGAATTTTGTTTCTATATACAAGGACTTCTACTGTCTTCAATTCTATAAAGCTAAATCAAGCCATCTATATGATATTTAAATACAAACTTTAAATCAGTGTAAACCAGCAGCAAGGATAACCAAGGATTTGCTAAAACTTCTGCTTATAAACTATTACAGAAAACATTTAAAAACATTTTTTTCTCATGTTAACATTGATACTTTCTTCAAGGGCAGATAGCAAGTGATTTCAAAAACAGTAGGGAGTTTCCAAAGAAAACAATGAAAAAACAATTGTAAAAATTAGATGAAAAAATAAAATATTGAAGTATTAATGTTCTTCTGTTTTGACTACAATAATAAATTAACATCAAGAAGTAATGACAGTAATTACAGAAGTAAGTATAGAAAACAGAAATCTACTTCCAAAACTGGGATTGCACACCAGACTCGTTTCCTTTAATGCTCAGTGGAACTATGGCCCAGTAGGAACTGAGAAGGAAAAAACAACAAAAGAAAAAAACCCAAACACCTCCCCCTAAAAAACAATGAACAACCAAAAAAATCCTTGTGAAATGCTAAGGAATGTCACCTATGAGCAGGAAACAAACAAGAACCTGTAACCAGACACAAACAGACGTTACCCAGATGTTTAGTTTCCCAGCTCAAAATGCATGGGTGCTAGCCTTTCTCCCTTAGTGTGGAATGAGACCTAACAAACCTAAAGGTGTTTTAAACAGAGACTGAAAATGACCGGTCTCATTCCCTCTCTACACAAGCAACATCACAGGTGTAGGAAAGATCAGATTACCGAAAGACAGTTTAGCTGATCAAACCAATAACACCTTAAAGTCCAACAGTAAAACATTCCACACGCTCCCTTTAGAAAAAGCTGTTTCAATTGTCTGAAACAGTATCTTTCAATTTTTTCTCCCTTTCCTATTTCACTTTACAAATATTAATTTTGATAGTTTCTTTGCCTTAGGATTTTATGAGTGGACACCAAAAGGAAATGCAGAGCAATTACCTTTAAAGGTAATTTCTTACCTTTCAATCATATGCATACATCACATACTGTTTCTGAAATCCATTCATCTATACATCAAACTTTCTACACTCCCCCTTTAAGCACTGAAAGCACAGGCAATACTAAAGATGTATAACACAATTGCACACGTGTTGTTTTTAAAAAACAGCACTCGGCGACATGACCTACATTATTATTGTCTCACTGTTGGAGCACAATGTGTGTAACTCAGGCAGAGACTCACCTTGCATGATAGCGCGAGTGCCAGGAGGCGCAGGCATTAGACGACGAGGAAAGGTGTGACGTGGCTGTCTCGGGCTGACCTTCCGTGAATTTGGTGGCGTGCCAGGAGTGCGGCCTGCAGGCTAGGTCATTTCTTCTGCAAACAAGAGAGGCAGAGCACACTAGTTTGATGCAAACAGTTCAATAAGGTGACACACAGCAAAAAATCTCCCAGGCAGGTAGTAAAATGTTTCACAGGTAGGACAGAGGTATAATGACTCTAAATGACAGCAAAACTTTCTACGTGCATGCCAGTTTTGAAAAGACATTGATGTTTCTTTAAAAATGCTCGAGATGCACTGAAATGCCAGTACTCTCCAAGATCTGTGCTTGGGTAGTTTATTGGTTTTGTGGGCTTTTTGTTTCCTTTACTTGTTTGTTTTTATTGTTTATTTTTTAATATTGGGGGGTGGGCGTGGGGGGTGTTTGTTACAAAGCACATAGACAGATAAACATGCTTTAAAGTACCTGACATAATGCAGAGCTTTAATAGTTAATACATAGTTTGATATTGAGACTTAGGACTCGTTTACAACTTGTAACAGTAGGGCTTTGGCAAGGTTTTTCTGTAGGTAGGTGTATATGGGAGGAGCGGGGAAGAAAAGAGTTAATGACAGGAAGGATTAAAGCCATGTACATTGTTTCATACAAGTTAGCAATAGTGATATAACTAATCATTTTAACTCCAGCCAAGTTCTGCTTCAGCTCTTGAAATGTTTGGCAGCTCAGATATGCAGGGGGGGTTGCTTAGTTTGGGGGTTTCTAGGTTTGTTTTTTAAAGAACTCAAAAACAGTTCAGTAGATCATGTAATTTCCACAAATATTTACTTGGATATCACCTTCAAACGTACATGGTAACAGAAGAGATCCCTTCTAAGAGGTAAAACAGTAAGTTGTTAGAGCTTTGCACCTTAAAAACTATTCTGAAAAACTGCTCAATATTCCTATACCCTTTCCTTCTGCTCAGGAATTTGTAACAACTGCTTGCACTTCCTTCCAAGGACTTCTCTTTGTAACACCTCTCAGCACTCATGAAGTAAGTGCATTCTTTTTCCCCCCTGAGGTTAAATAAGCCTTCTGGGTGGAGTCCAGCTACTTCTGTTTTAGAGAGCAGATGCCAAGTACAGGCCATTTGTCTAGACCCTCTCAGTCACCTGAGAATGAAGCAGGAACTTCTCTGAAGGTAATTCATCCTGCTCTTCTCCTTGGCTTATCCTGGAGGAAGTACAATTTAAAATTTAGGTGAGGCATAAGGTTTGACAAAACCCATCCTTCCAAGTCAGTCTGAAACAAAGGCTTATAGGGCCTTAGTTCTTGAGTTTTTGATGCACTTATGTATTCATAAAATTTATTACTTCAAGGTTAAGTAATTTGTCTGAGTTACAGAAGTAATTTGCTACACTGAGAAAATGTTCCCTATTTTCAATTTGAACTTTAAAGGTAGTTCTACATTTTTTTTAAATCATTACCCTTTTTTATAAATTTGGGTTATCAGACAGCCACTGGATTTAGAGACCTAAACTAAAGCTCATCGTAGACTCAGTATCTTCCAAACAGGTCAAATTTGAGTGCATGGCTTTTTGCAGTACATTCTTGAAGATCTGAAGAAATCAATGATGAATTGTCTTTCCAAGCTCTGCATGCAGGATTACAAAAGGAGAATAGAGGGAAACTAATTTCACTGTGAAGTGTAGCATCATTACTGTCCCTAAAAAAGAGAAGTAATTGTTTCCGTAAACAAAAGCCTACTCTTCCCAGCATGACAAAAGAGAAAACAGTGAAGCAGATCATCGCTATGTTGTTCCTTCTTGGTAAGATATGATATTCAGAGAGTGGAGAAGCCCCAATACTACCAAGTGCAAAAGATTCTGCTCAGGCATGCCTCCAGAAGGTCCTTGCATGCTCTGAGCCTGTGTGCAGGTATGGGAAAAAAAATCATTCCACTGTTCAGCTGCACAGAATGTTTGGGTTTTTTCTCCACTGCTCACTTCTAAGGTAGTGACATCAACTCAGTAAACCACAAATACCTATTGAAGCAAATTCAACAGACCTCCCAAGCATCAATTCGGCTAAAAGGGTTTATCTATTACGAGAATTACTTTTCTATGATACACTACTAAGGAAACACAAGACTAGAAAACTAGTACAACACAAGCAACGTATGGAGCATAAGGAAAAGAAGGTTGGGAAGAGGGTTTCTGTGATGGTTAGGGCTTGGCAAATTGTAGGAGGAGTCCAATCACTGGGAAGGAACAGAAGGGATGCACATGTAAAGTCCGTACTGTACCTCATGGAACTTCTCAAGATCTTCATAAGATAGTTCCTCGCTACATGAATATCATTTTCAGATGGCATTTTCTGTGCTACAATATCCACCACCACTTTCATCTTCCTGAACAGCCAAGCAAGGAGAGGAACAGACTGGACTGAGTTGTGATATAAGGCAAGTCAAGTGGACAAAAATTTACAAATTCTGTTTAATTCTTTGTATTTGTACACACGGATATTTTTAGAGGTTTACTGGTTTGGGGTTTGTTTTTGTTTTTTTTTAACATAATAGTTTGAACAGCCTAAAAATACTGGTGGTGGGATACCGAGAAGGTGGAATCATATAAACACTTGCTTTTGTTGCAAACTTCACATGACTAAAATTTAATTTACTGTGCATTCTCAACAATGCTTTCTGATAGATGCTCCCCGTTTAACTACAATTACTATATCCTGCACTTTAAGAAACAATTTTTTCTAAGTGGAGTGCAGCATAAATATTGATTCAAACCTCAGCAAAATGGGTAGAAGGACTAGAAAGAAAAGATTAGAAGATTCAAAACAGGAATATTTTGCAGGCAGCTAAAGAAGCTGGAAGCTGAGCATTTATATTCTAATGTGATACCTCTGTATTAATTCTGAGTGACAGAATGAGATCATCTGAACCTACAACCCAGAAAACCTCTAGCATTAATGGAAGCATTATTAAAAGCATTTCACTGAAAGTGTTTTTCTACCAGTGCTTTTACAGAAGTTGCTGAAAGGAAAATGTTGATAAGTACTGAAGATACATTACAAAGGAGAAAAGATAAAAAGCCAGTAGATACAACAACATGGGCTTTTATTTCCCCAGCACCACCTTCTCCAACAGAATTTGTCTCATTCTAATCTACCAAACAGCACCTTTGTTGTAACCCTATCGTACAGGCTTTTGCATTTGAAGTAACCAAAGCAAAAAGGCAACAGGCAGTTCCAGGGCCCTGTATGCAGGTGGAACACAATTCCAATTTACTTCACAGAACCACAGAATGGTTTGGGTTGAAAGGGACCTTAAAGACCACAGAGTTGCAAATCCCTCACCATGGGCAGGGTCACCTTCCACTAGACCAAGTTTCTCAAAGCCCCATCCATGCTGGCTTTGAACACTCCTAGGAATGGGGCATCCATAACTTCTCTGGGCAACCTGTCCCAGAGCCTCACCACCCTCACAGCGAAGAATTTCTTCCCAGCATGTAATCTCTCTGTTCCTGTTTCATTGCAGCCCCCTGCTGAACCAGCAAAGAACTCACTGCTGGCTCACATCCTCTGCAGGCAGCGGCAGCCTCACACGACACAGGCAGCTCTGAAACAGAAAACTGGCCTTTCATTTCTCTTTAAAGACCATCCTCTGCTATTTCCTGTCCTTATGCTGCCCCAAATTTACTAATCCCTATGATCACGTTTCACGTTATCCTATGTAATTCCTCGAAATTGCTGAGTTCCTCGGGGGAGGGGGAGGAGAAGAGAAAAGGAAACCTGTTTCCCCTTCATCCAAAGCCCCCCACCAAAGCCCGCCTGGGAACATGCTGCCCTATGGGGGTGGGAGGGGGTGGGGCATCCCAAGGAGTGGCCAGGAAGGCGCTGCCCCCCCCGCCCCACCCCGGGATGCCCATCCCAAGAGATGCCCATCCCAAGGCCCACCCGGGAACGCGCTGCCCCCCACGATGCCCATCCCAAGAGATGCCCAGCCCAAGGCCCGCCCGGGAAGGCGCTGCCCCCCACGATGCCCATCCCAAGGCCCGCCCGGGAAGGCGCTGCCCCCCACGATGCCCATCCCAAGGGATGCCCATCCCGGGAAGGCGCTGCCCGGCCCCACAGCCCGCTGGCGCCCCCTGCCGGCCTCAGGACGGCTCCGGCCGTCACCGCCACTCGGGGTCTGCGCTCCTGCTCCCGAACTGGTGTTATTTCTATGATTGCTCCTCGTGCTAATCAAGCCTCCCTCAGGCCGCCAGAGTGCCACACTGTCCTGTGATCCCGGAACGCCACACGGTTTGGTTTGGTTTGGGGGTTTTTTTGGTGTTTTTTTTTGTTTTGTTTTGGTTTTTTTTGCTGGTGGCTGCTGCCGTAGGACTGAGCAGTAATCACTTACAGCCAGAGCTCCCGCGACACATCTAACTAGAAGTGGGTATTAGATGCCAGTCCTTGCAAATGCAGTGCTTCCTACTGTTCATCTTTAGCACCTGTGCCAGGAAATCATGGAAACCATGAAAGAATGACCTGGGTTGGAAGGGACCTTAAAGATCACCCAGTTCCAATGGCCCTGCCATGGATGGGGACACTTTCCACTAGACCAGCTTGTTCAGAGCTTCAGCCAACGTGGCGTTGAACACTTACAGGGGTGGGGCATCCACAACTTCTCTGGGCAACCTGTTCCAGTGCCTTACCACCCTCAGAGTAAAGAATTTTTTCTTAATATCTAATCTAAAACTACTCTTTTTCAGTTTGAAGCCCTTGCCCCTTGTTCAGTCACCACATGTCCTTGTAAATAGTGTCTCTCAACCTTTCTTGGAGGCTCCCTTTAGATAGTAGAAGACTGCAGTTAGGTCAGCCTTCTCTTCTCCAGGCTGAGCATTCCCGATTTTCTTAGCCTTTCCTCATATGAGAGGTGTTCCATTCATCTAAAAAGCTTGGTGTCTCTCCTCTGGACTCACTCCAACAGGTTGATATCCTTCCTGTGCTGGGGATACCAGAGCTGGATGCAGTACTCAAGGTGGGGTCACACCAAAATAAAAGCTGGGTTTAAACAAGTAATCCCAATTTTTCTAATTTAAAAGGACAGACCAGTCATTAGCCTCAATCAGAACTGACCTGAGTCTACAAAGATAGAAAAAACCTAAAGCATTTATTCTTTTTTTTAATTCCTGTTACATACTATCAGCCCTAATTCTCTGAATTAAAACCATTGTAGTGATTACTGATATGAAAGATTCTTTTTTAAAAATAAATTCAGTTTTCATTCACTTCAGTTTCTACAGAAAGCTGCAGACCAGTGTTTCACAGCATAGCCAGTATGTTTCAAAGTAAAACCACTCTGTAAACACCAGAATGTGGGAAGCAGTCACTGTATGACATTGAACAGCAGCTACAAAATAAAACTATTCTTTCTTCATTCACCACAATGTAACCCAAGACTTCATAGCAGCACAGCAAAGACTCTCTCCAGCACTTTGTTTTTAAATAGCCCGAGTTCATTTTTTCACAGTTGCAGCAGGACGTCCAAACTACTTACAGTCATTTAAAACCCTGTCTATAACCAGAAATTTGTCCCCATCCCGGAGTAATTTCCTACAGGACATGCCAAGGATGCAAGGCTAAGGACAGGCAGAAAGGCTGCAGCCCTGAGACAAACTGGAAACCTGCACAAGCTTAAAGGTCAAATGCACAATTCATTGGCATTCTCAAACAAACAGCATGCTCAGGCACTGCACATACTGAAAGGTACAGCTCAGAAGGTGCCCTTAGATTGTTTCAAAGCCAAATAAACCAAATCACACGGTACTTGTTTATCCTACAGAAACAGATGACCAGTTAAAACAGTGCAGCTCCATGCCAGCCATGCAAGAGAATGAGGAGGGGTTCAGTTTTTGGGATGTACTCAGCAATCCACTCATATATTGTGTTTTAGTTCATGTAGGGAAAATGTCAAGAATTTGTAGTGACAGCACAGATGCCCTTGTCTGTCCACTTAAAAATGCAGCTTCATAGTTCTCAGCTTTCTCAACTCCCCCGCCTTTACAATAACACTATTGTTGTATTGACATACCAACATTTCACTAATGAATTTTTTCAATAAATCCGTATGTGCTTCCAATTCACATCTTTTTTGACTTGTTTGTTTGGGACTTTTTTGCAGTTCACCAACCTGGTGTTCAATAGAATAAAACACACTAGAACTCAATTAACTCGGTATGCAAAAGGCCACTGTAAACAAACTACTAAATCACTCAATTTATTAAAAATGTAATTTGGTTTTTTCTAGTCTTCTGATTCCTTGGCAGGAAAAAAAAGGAGGTGGAAGCCACAATGAAGCTGCAGTTACCCACAGGCTTCTCAGATAATGAGAAATTGATAATGCCACTGTTTTTCATTCCAAAAATTGTTCCATGTATTTTTCACTGCAGATCGTGAAGATCTCACCCAACTGCCTAACCTTGGAGGTCATGATTAGAAAAGGATGATTTTTCTAAAAGGAAGAAAAAAATTGTCATTTGGTCAAAATTTCTTCCTTTTTTCTTCTTACCCTCCCTTCAAGCAGAGAACAACATCCCTTTCTGTAGAGAACCAAAGGAGTCATCACCTTACACAGACAAAGACATTAGGTGTTCTCTGTCTCAGACAACTATATTCATAGAATTCAAATTAATTCATGCTACATTAGTCACCACTGGCAGATCTGTCTGCCAGGGCAATATAGGAACAAAGTACATAAATCTGGCACAAGACTAAGGTCCAGCAGCAAAACTATATAAAGAATGTAAACAGTTTCTTGTGTAACCCTCAGTAATTAAATGGAAGAATTATTCTAATTTAGGCTAAAAAAGGTGTTATCAATTTCATAAAAAAAAGCTTTAGGTTAAGAGCAATACAATTCCCTGTTCCTTTCGCCCTTGCCATTTTTAGTGTTGTCCTACCTCTTGACAGAGCTTTGTCTATATCCTTGGATGTAACAGCAACTCAGGTGAGGACAAATCATTCAAAACTTGAGGTTGCATACCTTTTCTGAACACAGTTAATTTCCTGCTTTAGTTCTTGTTTATTTAAAAATAAATGAAGGAGGGTGGTATGTATTTGTGAAAGCACATGAGAAGGGACAGAAACACAGCACCCCTGAAAATTTTCATGCAACAATTGTACATTAAAATTCTCACAAAATAAGAAAACTCTCACAACATATTTTGAAGTAAACCTTCATTGCATGTCACTCTTATCTAACAGAGATGATTCAAAGAAGTTTTTAATATATATAAACACACACACACGTCTCTATAGATACATGCACAGATATATGCATATATCTAAAGTGACTTTTTAGGCTTTTCTAAATCCAAAATGTGCCCACAATTTCTCTGTCCAGATTGATGGCTTTGTGCTCCAGCCACTGCTTTTTTAGTCTTCCACTGTACCAGAGCACTAATAAAACTGGACCCACAGTCCACTTTTCAGTTCACCTCCCTGTTACTTTCTAGAGCATCACAGCCGGAGCCACTTGGTTTCCCTTTCGGTAAGGTGCCCTACTGCCTTCCACTCAGATCCAGACTTAGATGCCCCAGCTTCCTACTGTTCCATGCCAGACAGCATCAATTTAAATGCTTTTTCTGAAGTACACTCTGTGCCAGCATTCAGACTGTCTGTCCAGGAGAGCCTTAACATCCTTTCAAAGAAGGACAGAACATACAGTGACTGCATAAAACCCTCTCAAAAACCAAAAGAGAGGACTTTCTTGGCTGAGGCATAAACACCAGGACTTGAAATTTTAAGTTAACTGTGTAGATGTATGGCATCCTCACTTTATATTATAGAGATTAAACTTGAAATGTGTAAAATGCCTGTTCATGGTGAACAATTAACCCAAAAAACTACTGGTAAATATTACCATGGCAAGTCATTTAAGGCAATGCCTTTAATCTTTGCAGATCTATGGTAAGCTTTACAAAAACAATAGACAGCATCTTCTTCTTTCAGGATTGCTTTCTGAATAGAAAAAATGCCTGAATGGAACTTGCTTTTGGATGAAAATTTCTTCAAGGTTTTTATATTTGGTATCTGCTGAAGACTAAACAAAAATGCTTTCACATTGTAATTGATCAAATGTAGCTTACATGAAATAAAAAAAAACAAACACTTTATGCCAGCTAACAGGCTAGGAAAGTGAATTTAAAGATGAAGCATTTAATATCAGAAATCAACACCAACATTACTGTTAGTTTGCCAACTGTGTACTGTTTTCCAAAATAAACACAGGAGAGCTGACACACTAATTCAAATTACTACCAGCAATAACTGAGTCTTACCAGAGTTTTTGTTACAAGACTCTACTTCTCTCCACTAACATCAACACACAGCCCATCTCTTTGTCAGAAACACATCCCCCCCTTGCACTTGCCTGTTCTTTTGGGAAAACCCCCAGTGACATAATTTATTGGAACGGGAGGAACCAATGATAAAAACTAATCACCTTGGTATATGAACAAACTCTTCTCTGATCTCGGAGCCCCACTCCCTACATCCCCTGTCCAGAGACAGCTGGATCAGTCACAGGCAAAAAACTGAGACACTCAGTACTGTGCACGTAACATGAACAGACACAAAAACTGCAGAAACTGAAAAGCTGAGAGAGAGAACACTCAGTAATCTCAAGGAACACCAAAACCCATGTATGGAAATTAAAGAATAAACTTTGCAGGCCTTGCAGTCCTAAGACAACACCTATGACCATCCCAGCATACTTAACTTTTTTCAAAGTTTAAGTGATTTTGATGAGCAAAAAAAAAAAAAAAGAAAATTGGATTCCTACTCAACTTTGTGAATCCTCCTAACTTATCAAATAATAAACTACTATCCTTTCTGGTTTTAAGTGTATTGAAAATACATTATAGTTGAAGAAAATTGTGTCTAAGTTAAGGAATCCTCAGCAATTACAGAAGCTTTTTGCAATAAGTTTTCACATTTTCCACTGGCAGCTTTTCACTCAGCTCAACCATCTCCCTGGATGGAGTCAACCAGTGTGATTCCCGCTGGAGCATCCTTACTGCCCCCATCTTTGTATCCTTTCCTTCCTCTTTCTGTATTTGTTTGGGGATGGCTATTCCCACCTTCCCTCTCCAAGAACATGTCAAGCTTGTGTTCCCTTTGTGGGCTGGTTCCTTTACTGTCTTTCCCCACCTGTGTCTTCACTGGCAGCCAGACAGGCTTTTTTGAGGATCACCCACGGTGTTAAAAGAAAAGCTGCAATGATAGACGATAGTGCTGCAGTCGCTCAATATCAAGTTAAAACCTCTAGGAAAATACTGAATATGTATTAAAACCAGTGAGTCAGGCTGGTTATTTATACTAAATTTAAGAGCTCTGTCAATGGCTGGCAAGGATTATTAATGGTTTAGATAAACTGCCTTTAAAATCCATTTACTTTTGGGACAATCTGTCAGCTTGAATTCAAATTAGGCTTCAGAGTCGAACCTTCTGAAACCTACACAACTGACATGGAAACCACCCACATTATCTATGAGCTAAGAATAATCAACACAGTATACCTAAAATTCCTGTAGGAATGTAATTAATAAAATAAATATTTAGATCAATACTGCAGGTCTCCATTATGTCCCTTTTAGGCAGAAAAAAATATCACGGTAAGAAGCAGAAACAACTCAACAGGCCCACGTGAAGTTTTTGCTCATCTATGTAAGAACTTGCACTTGTTAATCACTCAAATACTGCTTTTCAGCCTATTCTCTCAACACTTGGAATTCTCAGGTACTCTTCCAAATAAATACTGGTCATGTCACACAGCATGCAGGACGCATATATTCCAGATTAGCTGTAGCTGAGACAAAAGATGAGTGCAGTACTGTAAAAAAAATTACAGTATTTTCTACATTAATAAAGAACTGAATAAGCTTTTTATTTAGAAACCTTCCCTTGAGGCATCTTGGTCCCAGACTTCTTCCAAGCAGCCCCTTCTGGATTATACATACAAGTTCATGTAAAAATTTACACTGCTTCCACTGGATTGGAGATAGTTATGCAACTGTAAATCACTTTATGATATATGGCACTGTTTTTAAAAAAATATTTTTATTGTCATAATAACTATTTTCAGATTAAAACAGACATTAGCATTTGGCGCATTACAGAGCTCATAATTTGGGCAGGAAACCTCAGCTGCCTTAACGTGTTGGAAGCCCAAGGCATAGGGTTGTTATAGTTGCACAATCATCTACAGTAACCTCTCCCTTCTTACTCCCCAGGGGCAGCTCAAGTTTCAGGTTAAGTTAATTGTTCAGTTCCAAGTTATATTCCCTTCTTAATCTCCAACTGATGACTGCAGCCATAACAGCACTACAACAAGCTGCAATACAGTTTGAAACACTTAGGCATCCATCTACAATTTTTCCACCGGCAAAGGGCAGGTATTTTCCTGTAACTTCTCAGAGCAAGAGCTCCTCTCCTCCTATGCCTGTACTAACTCAGGCCCAATCTCTCCAACATTTTATGTAGAGACTCTTAATTGAAGCAGAGGAAATCTGCATGAGCAGGTATAATGCTGTCACTGCTGTCACTGAGAGCTCTTGCCAGCCTGTGGGTAGGAGGAGCCTGACCCTGAGAAAAGCAAGGCCACTGCTCCCCATCCCTAGAGGGGAGATGGGGGCTGCAGTGAGGCAAGTAAAAGAAGCTGGCTCCCTTGCTGATGATGCTGCTTCTATGTCCTGCTTCATCTTCTGACAATTCTGTGAGAAACAGAGCTGGACTGCAACTTCGATTCTCCTTGCTACAATACAGTGCTAAATACAATGGCTAAGCAAGTCTAAGATCCAGCTGATGGTCACAGAAGCAACACTGGGTAAAAACTACCTACACTGTCTCTTTTAGAGGTGAGTATCTGGGATCTGGAGACAATGATACTGTTCTCATTGCAAAGGGACAAGCTGTGCCTGGAGAAAATGCATCCCTTTATTTTCTTCACACAGTGCTGTACATACAGGATACAGAGACTTGTCCCCATCCCCTGGGTAAACCTTCATCCCTCCATCACACACTTGGAAACAGAGGGGTATGTCTGAATTGGGAAAATGGGGGGCTTAATTTCTCCACTCCTCTCAATAATGTGAGACCCTTTCAGAACTGTAGACACAAACTATGACTGAGAGTTCACAAGAAGGAAATGCAATGAACATAAGGATATCAAACCAGAGACACCTCGGCAAAAGATTCACACTGACAGCCACTTCACACTCTGCACTGTAGAAACACTGGTAGATGCAGACAAGTGTCTGCCACCTGTGCCACTCTGGAGGGCTCAGGTACTGAAGAAGCAGCTCACAGAGCTGCCAGTCTGAGCTGCTGGTCCAGGTAAAAAACCCACTCCAGTCCAGCCACCATGGAAACACACTCATGTGTGCAGTAAATTTATGATCAAAACCCCCAACTCTATTTAACCAATTAACTGCTGTTGCCCTTGATTTGGATTTCCTGGGAACAAATATAAACCCTTATTTTGAGGAGATATATGGCAGCCATAAAACACTTAAAACCACTTAGCGCTGAAAGCTTAAAAATGACCAGACAACTCGTATTTGAGTTGGGGAATTCCCAGAGCAGCACTGATTTTGTTTAGGGAATAATGTTCTTGCAGGTTTCCAGGTTTATTTTACAAAAACTGAATGTGTCAAGATGCACATCCAACTGAACACCATTAGAGTTGACAGGCGAGTTTAGTCACTTCACAGCAAAATAAAAGCTATTTTCCAAGCAAGACTGAAAACAGAATCACTTCACAGCAATAACACCACAATCTTCAATAGATCATTCCTCTTCCAGCCCAGCTCACAGTACCCCTTCAGATCTCAATCTTTAGTCACTCCAATTATCTCCAAGAATAAGCTTTACAAGAGAGTCAATCTGGCAAAAATAAAAGAATAAAAAAAAAAACATCTCAGGCTGAAACCTGTGCTTGGACACAAAGAAATCAAATCAGAAACTACCTAAATGATTTTCCAAACGCAGATCAGTTATAAAGGATCACAAAATACAGGGAAAAAATGCTCTAGTTAATAATCTCAAATAGTTCCTCTTGCTAAAAAAGCTTGCGTGTAAAAAGCTGCAGGGACTATCAGCATCCCTCTGAAATGACCAAGTAGTTTACTAACTGAAAGCATCCATGCATTCTTCCTGCATAAACCAAGTTATCTATCTACAGACAATGTCACAACAAATACTAGTACTACAATCACATGCAAACTGTGATGTGCCTACATCACTGTTATTAAACTTGGACCAGTGAATATGGCTCTGTATCAGTGACTACTCAGCTGTTTGCATTATATGTACTACATACACTCTTCTTCAGATGGAAAACAAAACTGAGTTGTAACACTCCCTTTAGGGTGGTACAGAGCTCCCCACAGAGGAGTTTAAACAGCCTCAAAGAATAGAAAAGTTATCTTCATATATAAAAACAAAAAGTCACGGAAAGAGACATACTGAATACCTCTTTGGAGCTCCATGTAATAAATGGAAGTCTAATATTTTATAGCTTTACTTGGATTTAGTGAAGTCAGCAGAAATGTGCAATGTGTTTTATGTGCCAGTGCTTTTCTATTTATTATTATGCTTTATTATAAACCAATAGTAACCTAGAGAAGTTGATCCTAACTCTTCTGGGATTCTTCCCCACAAATTGAATGGGCAGATCCCATCTGAGCAGCCCTCCAGTGTGAGAAGCTCCATTAACATCACTAGATTAGGGATTTCTCTAATGGAGCTGTCTGGTCATGACTAAGAAGATAGAGACAGAAACACATCCTGAGCCCATGCTATGCCAGCACCCCACCTTCATAGCATATGTTCCTGAAAAACAGGAAGCAGTGATGGCCTGGCAGTGAGAAAAAAATCCTACTCTGCCAAATTTATCATTTAACATGCCCTCCCCCTGACCCAAACGGTGTAAGGCAAGTGTATTGAAAAGATGATTTCCCCACCCCCTCGTTTTGTTCAATACTTCAAATTCCTCTCCTTCCGAAGGAGAAATCCCACAATCCCTTCTTTAGATTTACTGTGAGGAACAAACAGTTTTGGTCTCACACACTTATCAGCATACTCACTTCCTCTATCGCTATTCTGTAAAAAATCCCCTTTCACCCTTGTGTAAACTCTGCATGTCAGCAAACAGCTCCCAGCCTGGGAAACTTTTCCCACTGAATTTTCTTTTCACACCAATAAAACTCAATACTTAAAAACTCAAGCCTCGATACTAAGTTTCACTAACAGTGACTCTGCTACTCCCTCTGTCCTGAGGATACATACTGGGATGAGGAGACCGGCCTGAGAAAACTAGTTACAGACCTCTTAGAAAGCAGCAAACGAGGCTCGCTGGGAGATGAGGGGGTTTGCTCAGCAATACAAAGCCACGTCTGCATGAGAAATGAGAAACAAATTTGAAAGCAAACAACAAAAAAGTGACTTTTCAAAGTCGACTGCCCTCGTCCACACCTGCCGACTCCACTTCCAAAAACCCCATAATGAAATTTTAATCAGATGCATTTGAGGTAACAATGCATAGCTTTTTCTTTATCCCCCTTCTCTAAAAGACACAAAAAAAGCCAAGAGAAAGGCACCCTGAACACGTGCTTACCCCAACAATGGAATGAAGGGGTGAGGAGGTGCCAGTGTCCTATGTCCTGCCCCGCCTGGCAGGAGCCTCCCACTCAGGCACAGCTCAAGGTACCTACCCGTTCCCCATGCTGGGCAGTGCCTCTTTTCCGGACCCCTTCTGCAGGGACCAGGCATGGCTCCCAGCTAGCTGGCAAGTCTCACGGAACGGGACAGGTCCAAGAGAGAAGCGATGGGGCCCTGGCACGCGTGGGGTGTGGTTGGCACCGTCGTGGGCTCTGTCCCTGGCCAAAGCAGGCGATGCTGGCGGAGCAGGGCATGGACACAGCCCTCTGCTACTGCCTGTCCTCCTGTACTAATCTGCAGCCGCCAGCTTAGGGGATATAATTAGACTCACAAAGGAGCCTTGTTACCGCTCCCTGCTAAGAGACCGGAGCAGTTTAGATTAGTCATACCAGCGACTCCGCCGACCCACTCCAGTGAACGCTGCCCTGCCGAGTTCGGACAGTAAAAGCAGAGCAAAGCCGCAAAACTGAAACCAGAGGACTGTCCCTAAAGGAGGAGGAGGAGAGAGATATTTTTATTTTTCGTTTGAAGTAGTGTTTGACATCGCAAATGGAAAATGCACTGAAATTATGTGCCGAAACTGGTTTTGATTGCTGTCATGTTCTTTGTTTGGTTGTGGGCTTTTTTTAACCTGTTCCATCCTTTCCTTTTTCAATCTTCTAAGCAAATACGTGGGTGAATAGACGGGTCTGGGGCAATGCATTGTAAAGCAGTTAATGTCACCACCTATGAGATGACAAAGCTAAAACAAAATCTCCAGAACAACTGGGACCTCTTAAGAGCTGATGGGCCATCAACAGTATTGGAGAGTTACAGATGTTTTTACTATACATGAAAACCAACCAGCCAGTCTTCTCCGGGAGCAGCACTTCCCCGGAGAGGCAGCCTGTGATATCCCCAGAAACAAGCAACCTCAGTATTCAGAAAGGCATGGGAAATCATCACCTATAGAAAAAACTGGCAGGTACATCCTTCCATTCCCCAGGCAGGCTGATGTTCCAAATTCTGGGGAATTCTTTCAAAAGGTTGTTTATTTTAAAAGTCTTCTGAAAAAATAAGCACATGTAAGCTTGCTGCGGTTGCTGACCACCATCATACCTGAGCATGTAAAGGATAAAGTAACAGGCTGAAGAGTTTCTTTGGGAGAAAATGAAAAAGATTAGTTATGCTGTACCCTTAAGGATCAGCCCAGCAGAATGCAGATAAACCTCCTTATATACTGGCCTGTGTGCCAAGATCCTTAGGTTCACTGACCCTCACTCTAAACACACAATGACTACACATTTCTATTGGTTCTCTTCTATAACTCAGCAGACTGACTGCACCCTGAGTATGTAAAATGAATGGCTTTTCACAGGTCAAAGGAAGATATGCTTATATTTGTAAAGAAAAATCTAGAAGTACCATGGATTTACAGAAATCCTCAAACTTCAGGAAGGAGGAGAAGGTTGGCAAAAGGGCAAGTAGTGGTCTTATTTTTATGCAGGCATATTTGGATTTTAATAAGAAATCTAGTTAAAACAGCATATGATAGAATTACAAAATTACAAAAAAAGTCCAACAGCTCAACTGTGTGAACTAGCTGCAAGTTAGACGGTGTCTGGCTAAATCTTAGTCAGACCATAATATTCTATTAAAAAACAACTGCACTTCATATAAAGGCAAGAGTATTGATTACTCACAGATGTTAAAGTTAATGTAATGAGGGGGTTTTGGAAGTATTCTGGAATAAAGGTAAGCTAGCATGATTCCTTGCTTGTTAACATTAACACACATTTGTGTGTGTGCATGTACACACTCAGTCCAGAGAAAGACGTTGATCTGTTAGCTCATTTTTCTAACACTGTTTCTGAAAGAGTCTAAAAACCACGGGGTTATTGCTGTGTGAATGAGGATTCAAAGTCAAGCTGACAAATACTATTCTATACTTGGTGACTTCTTTGGCAAAAAAGAGAAGTAAAATTCAAGCGGGGAAATAACTTTTTTCCTTAATTCTGGCAGCAAGTGCATCTTCACGCCACATAACAGAAGAATAAATTGCACAGAGTAAATACTATTAAATGTATTGACTAAAAAACTACTAGAATTACATTGATACAGGGTTAAAAGAGAAGGAAAACCAAGTATCTCCCTCATTTTAAAGAAAGGAAGATCTGAATGTCAAAATATAGTTTTTAATTAGCATTTAAAAAGCTTTTTTTCATTGTTAATCTGGAAACGGATACTGATGAGCTGTCCTGATAGACTGCAGCCAGAACAGCAAACAGACAAAGCAAGGTCATCTTACCTTCACTACAAGGACTACTGGGCACAGCACTACATTTGCTAGAAAACAGCTATAAACAGTCACATAATTGCTATGAAAGCTTTTCTAAAAGACCAATTGAAATTTTAGAAATATCCCTGAAAGAACTAGGGTTATTACAGTGCCTATGTTACATATAAGATCCAAGGATGAGGGTGGGTGATCGGACAAAGGCTATGCACATGATTTCAGCCTACAGAAGAACAGGTTTTCAGTCAAGGGTCTTGAGGGCAAAACCCCCTCTCAAGGCCTTATCTCAGGTGTAAACACACCTCTCTCCAAGAAAGTACAATCATATAAACAACCTGGAATCATTTCTCTAGTTGCTATTGGATTACAGCATAGAAGGAAAAGAAGCCTACATTCAATGTCCCCCACTTGGTATTAATACAAACATGCTTATAAAGCTATGACTGGATACATAACCCCAACGGTACCAAGTCTATCCAGTACCAAACCACTGCTGGTTAATAACTGCTCTTCTTCTAAAAGAGGAAACTGTATCCCTAGTTCGAGGGAAACCCTTGCACATCATAACTTCAGCTTCTACAAGGCTTTACCTCCTTACTGAAAAACAAAACATCAACTAAGACCTTTGTAATTAAAAAACAGAATAAGTCAAGAACTAACACCTCCACTTCACCTCTTTCACTCCTGGAATGAGAAAACATCATCGATTCAAGGTGAAAATCTTCCAAGTTTTCACCAGGAATGCACATATCAGTTTCACACAGAAAGGTTTCCCAGATCCATTTTTTCATTCTTTTTAATAACCAAAGTTGAGAGAAGTAACTTGCTCATGACTGAGAGCGGCAGCACAGAAAGAGCAGCATCTGTGATCAAGCATGTTAATGAAGGTGCCCATCCCTGTCTCCTCCACCTGACTCTGACTGCCCTCAAAGCCTCCCACCCATCTGTCCACAGGCATATGGCTTTTAAAAAACAACAAACCAAAACCAGCAGTTAATAACCTGAATGCTCAATACACCTGCCCCTTTGAGATCTTCTGGGAAACACACTTGGGATGCTTTTGCCTAGACTGACCTTCCTGCGTTATTAAAATATGTATTACCACATTTAATTTAGAAATGCTTATTCAAAGGAGACTGTGCATGTCCTAAGGTAGAAATCTCTAAATGATATACATATTTTTGAAATCTCTTAAGTAGTTTAATGAAAATTACTGCCACAAGAGAGCGCTACCAGCAAAGGATTCAGTCACAGGGAAAATTTAGACTTGAAGCTATACAGAATAATAAAAAAACACACCCATGTTGTGGTCAGACAGTCTTATTTGCACATTTAAAATGAGTTCTCAGACATTTAATGGCTATAGCTGTGATCTTCAGAAGTTAGGAGATATTGTGGGTGTCTCCATCTTTGAAGGTGGAATTTGAGGTACATTCATTGCTCTTTGTTTTCAAAGGCACATTACTCTGCAGTTTTTGCATTCTAAGCACCTTTAAAATTACTCCAACTGAGACATCTGAAATAAACAAGTTTTCTGATATCACCATATTTTTTTCTGAATATTTGTAACTGACTAAAACTCAAGGCAATGAGCCAAAACAAAACTGTTTGTGGCTTTGACATTTGTGATCTCCATGCACAGAATATCTGAATACCTTGTACTCCCTGCTTACTAATTTTTTCAGAAAAAGTGCCAACAAATTATAACAGCAAAGTCAGCCTATTTTTCTGGAAGCAGCCATTGGAACTGCAGCATTTTTTTCCATGCAAACAGAAGGAGTTCCTGTTTTTATTTTTTCAGCTTCTAATATCTTATCATAAAAGGAAATGGCTTCCAAAAAGTATCCCCAAAAAAGAAATTACCTAGAACTTGAAAACAATAAAATAAAAATATAAACATGAGCTTAACTTGTGGACTTCAGGGGGAGGGAGAGGCTCTAAAAGATAGAAAAGAAGTAATAAAAGCAAGCTATTAATATTCAGATCTTCCGAGAATGGAAAATTGAACCTGCATTTTGACCAGCAAGTTACGGATACAATTCTGATACAGGTATCTGTACAAATCAAAAAAATTTCAGCAAAGCAGCATATTCTACCTTAAATGCCCATTCTCACAGGCCAAAATTCACACAACTGTCTACACAATTGCCTTTTGCCTTGCTGACAACCCTGGCAAGACCTATAAAGCCTCTAGCATTGCTCTTTGTGTTCTTCCATGCATCAGGTAACCAGTTGGTCAGACCCCCCATTTGCCAGCCACCCCATGTGTGAAAAATGGAGCACACAGTAACAGTGCCTCTTTCAGAGGAAGCCATGCTGGAGGGAGTATTAACTTGTCAGAGCATAGCAGAGTAACTCCTTTGCTATCCCATGTCCTAGTAAGTTGCATTTTACATAAAAAAGAAAATTGAGACCTTCAACATGCTCTGCTTCTATCCATGAAAACAAATGTAAATAAATTATCAAGACTTAGTGCCCTTGAAGACTTCACTCATTAACTTGAACAAATCAAGATTTCACTATCACAGTTTGCTCTGGTTTTTCTTGTACCTCAGTCCAACTGTACAGGTGTGACCAGGATGAAACAGCAATTTCATTTGTAAGTAAGATATGCACTGTCAACAAAGAGGTATTAAGTTGTATGAGGTATAACATTATCAATCTTCTCATCTGTTAAATTCACGATAGACTACCATGATAAAGCTTTCATATTCTGGAACGGTTTTAGCTTGCTCTGCCTTGAGGAACTAAACAGGCACATCTGGATGTCTGAGATAAAAGTCCTGCTCTTGGGATTTATGGTATAAGCTACATAAATATTTTTCTCTCATCCTTATTTTGTGCACATTCTGCTACCTTATGATAGCATTAAGCTCCTGATGTCATCCTCTCACCACAGTTTTTGATGTGATTTATTGGGATTCCTCTAAAAGATAATAAAGTATTTTTTAATGTTATTAGGAAACATCTAAAATGTTTCACACATTCAAAAATGGCTTATAAATTGTGGCTCTAGAAGGGTTTACTTTCAAATATCTTGGAAATCAACATGCCATGTAAAGTGCTAAAGAAATTAACCTTTAAGGTAAATAAAGGCTTTATTCACCAGAGACACTGAAAAAAAATACAGCCTCTGACAGGGCTAATGTTAACAGCAGCGGCAGGAGTCAAAATACACAGAGGATTTTAGGCTGTCTTACCATGGACGAGGTGAAGGACCAGAAGGGAGGAACAGGAAGCAGAGCAGCCTTCAGACACACTCAGCACCACCACCTTTGCCCAGGATGGAGTTAGCAAGCAGAGCAGCACACAGCTGCTTGTGCCAGCCCAACACACACTGCTTCAGCAAGAAGGAACCTGCCGTGTCCTTGGGGCACATGGCCATGGAAACCCTTCTGCTGCTTGTGGCCAGAAACAACAGGTATGTTGTGCCTTCCAGCTGTTACCGCAATGAGCAATGAGTTTACTGTTCCACGGCTGTCCCAAACGAACTGAGCTTCCTCAGAAACCACATTCTGAATACCAGTCTTTCTATACAGGTGTGGTGTTTTCCCACACCGATTTCAGCTGTGATTTACCTAACCACATCCAGGGTAGCACAAAAATGGGAGTGGGGAAAGAATTCCTCCAGTCCCAGGGCATTTCAGGAGACAGCCAAGCCTTAGTTCATCTCATTCCTGCTTAAATCACTACAGCCACATAATGCAAATTACTGAGCCTCCACAAAGAAGTATGCCATCAGCTGAGATGCTTTAAGCTTTATCTGAGAAGGCCATTTTGCTCTGACATGTCCTATGCCAGCCCACATTCTGAAGACATTACCATCTCCCAGAGTCCTTTCTTCCCCATCAGATGCCACCCCTGGTTCAGCTGCCCACCTGCCAGCTGCTCTGTGAGCCAGATCAAAGAACTGACTCCAATTTCAATTGCAACCCAGCAGAAATTTCCCCAAACTTTGGCTTTTGTCATTCTGTCCTTCCTCTGAGCTCAGCATGAAGCTGGACTAAAAGCATAATGGCTGTATAACTCAGCAGTGTGGTAGCTGTGTCTCTGTGACAGACTTTGTTTTGCCAGGTGATCCAGTATTATGCAGATTTGGTAGCAATGACCATAAAATACCATGGGTTTCTTGTGCAACAGATAAGATGCAAATTTCTTGAGTTATTCAGTAACTAAAGCTACAACACACTTGCATTCCTGCTCTCCTTTGAAGTGGTCATATTTCTGGAGTTAAGAGCTGGATTCAGAAATTATTATAAAACTTTTTTATAGTCTTTCCAAATTGGGTTACATGTAGTTACTTGAGCAAGTAGAGCATAAAATCTCTACACTCAATATGGTAGATACTTGATGCTGAAACATCTAAGAAGAGCCAAATTCTCAATCTCATCAGTCATTTAATCTTCAAGAGGTGAAATACGTAACCTAGAATAAAAGTAACACTAAGGGAAAAATGCAACACACGAAAATGCAAAATGAAACACAAATATTATTACTTGTCTCCTGAAATTGCATGTGTGCATGTCAAACTCTTTGATTAGTGCTTAAATAACCCAACAGTCTTACGTGCTTAAAAGCAATCCCAAAC
Source organism: Pithys albifrons albifrons (assembly GCF_047495875.1). Taxonomy (NCBI): domain Eukaryota; kingdom Metazoa; phylum Chordata; class Aves; order Passeriformes; family Thamnophilidae; genus Pithys; species Pithys albifrons. Next base: position 12,712,036 of record NC_092458.1, read on the forward strand.
AATTATTTCAAAATTAATATAACATATACAGAAGCATTCCTTCCAGATGCAAAGAAGGTTTCTAATATAAAAAGATTATTCCTTTGGTCTTTAATAGATGGGTTTACAATTCTGTTTCAGTGAGGAATCTGTAGATATCTACACTATTATCAAACACATTAAAAATGGTCTGCATGTCCACGTGAAAGTACTATGTGAAATGAGTAAGTCTTCAGATCCCAACTTTCAGAAGGCTCACTTGTTTCCCCCTATCATCCAAGGGACGACATATTGTATTTTCCAACACCTACAATGAAATTCACAAGTGGAAAGCAGTTTTAAGCATAAATCCAATGTACTACCTGGTAAAAAGCTACGGTTAAATCTCAAGCACTTGTATACTTTTTTACCTTCAATCATGTGAGTGTTCTTACTAAACTAGACGAGGCTATTCATGCTCAAAATTAACCATTGTGGCAAGTGCATGCAGGATTGAAGGGAAAAACAATTCAAAATCCAGTCATGACTCACAGGTTGTTACCGTCTGATGGATATTCCATTCCATAAAAAAGCAACATTGCCCAATTTTAGTAATTACTTTACAAAATTGAATAGCACCGCCACAAGTAACCTTCTGAATAAGCATATTCAAATTCCAGAGAATTCCTTTTGCCTACAAAATAATGTCTCTGCCCTTAGTAGCCCTAACAGAGATGACCTAGTAAAATATTGTGACATCTTCTGTAATTTTGGCTTTTTGTTATTCAAGCTTTACAAGGCAGAATTTTTGGATTTGCAAAAAAATAAATTAGAGAAGTTACCACAAGATGAGAACATGTCAGTCACAACATATGTATTTGAGAGAGTTCTGACAGCTGTAAAAGACAAACATCCAAAACCACATGACAACAATTTGCTCTTTGAAACCAGAGACAATATACTACCAGTTGAAGGAAATAAAGCTTATAATCATTCAAGCATCCATTAGTGTCTCACTTATAACATGAATCAAGTCCTGTTAATGTAACTAAGAAACAGATGAGGTGGGCAGAAAATTAAGAAATAGAAATGCTTTTTAGATGCACCTCCTACCAACAAGACAGTTGGCATGGGAAATATCCAAACACCTGGGAGGTATTGCCAGGGTTACAGCAAAGGGAATGTAGATTTACACTGTTCACATGTTAAGTGACTGTGCCAACAGTAAGGCAACCAGGCGAGATGGGCCTCATCAGGGCTTTACTAAGATATGATTTGCTGAAAGTGTAAAATCAGTGTGTTGTCCTCCCTTTGTCATGTCCATTCCTTCCATCAGCAGTACAGGATGACACAGCTGAGGGATGAGGAGCATGTGGAGGCCTGGCCAGCCCTGGCTTTGCCCATGGAGAAGCTGGGGGACATCCTGAGCAGGAAGGGACCTCCACATTGGCTGGCCTCCTCTGTGGATCCCACTGAGCTTGTATGCACTGGCTTATTTGGCAGATGCTCCATTAAACAGTCCTTCACAAAAAGATCCTGCCAGGATTGCTAGGCACGCCTTTAAGGACAGAACAACCACACCAAGGTTCTCCTGCACTGGCCCTGTAGGTGCTATGCAATTCACATGACATGGCATGTTTGTGCTTATGTGGCTCCTGCCACTCTGCTGTGAGCCATGGCAGCTCCCTGGCAACAGCAAAGGAGAAAAAGAGATGTCCTACTCCGGTCACGCAATGTCACATTTCCTGACACAAATTACTTGCTCCTGTCTCCATCATCAGACCTGACTGGGAGCAGGGGCTGGTAGAACATCCTTCCTGGCACACATTTAAAACTGGCCAACTTGCTTAAATCAAAACAGGAGGGCCACAGCAATCTACTAAGCCACTTCTCAAATGGATTTGCAAAATGGGAATTTGAAACAGCGCAGCCCTTCCACCAGCTGCAGTCACACAGGAACATTCTTGCCTTGAACTTGAAAGCTGCGTGTACCTGTTACAATTACCTGCTCCCAGCGATCTGCACAGGCACAAGCTGTTCCAAACCCACGTGGGTTCCAAGAAACATGAGTAGTGAGGGGCTATCACACCTGCCCACTTCTTAGAGCAATGGCACATGTATGCAGATACAGCACTGGAAAGCCCTACTGCAGTTCCCTACGTATTTCCAAAGTCTGGCTGAAAATACAGGCATCAAAAAAAAAAAAAAAGAAAAAAGAAAAGTCTGTTCTTGGCCAGTTAGAGCCAAGGTCAATCTTCAAAAAGGAGGAATTATGGCTACCGGGCAACAAGACAGAAACTACTGCTATTTGTTTTGTCATAACAAACCCTTGTTCCAAAAGCAATGATATCAAGTTGAATGACAAAATAGACTTCACTCCTACTCAGCAGTGGTTCTCCACAAGTGCATTTGGTTCATTGAGCAATACTTAACCATAACCATGGACAAAAATAATACTCGCTTAAAATCTGCAAAACTACATATATTTTTCTACATCTTTCCTTTATCATTTTGATATTTATGAAAGTAGAAGTATCAAGGTCAAACATAGGTAAGAGACAGAATTCAGTCTTCCATCTGTATCTCATAATGGTACAGAAAATAAAATAATTTCTCAACTTCCCTAGTGATCTCACAAATTGATATTGCCAAGTTTCACAGAGTATTTCTGCAGCCACAAGCAGCTATGAAAGTACATAGCTAGCTGCTCCACAGGTCATAAATTGGTAAGACTAGACTTCCTTGCTAAGTTACAAGAAACCTGCTACAGAAAGGTTCTCTGGTGGTGTTCAGCATGTTTCCACTCAGAATGTGAGAAAACTTCAGTGATCTCCCATCTGAATGCTATAAATGACTGTCAAGATTTTTATTCCTGGATTTCTGCTCAGGTCTCAGGTGTCTGAGACAGTACTGTACAAACTCAGGGACCTTGGGACATTCATTAAAAATTCCTTCTGCTGTGCTTCAATTAAACAGTTGGCTGTCTTCATGAAGTGTCATGCAAATAAAGATAACCCTAACTTTCCATATCTAGGTGTTTATAGTTCACATATCATGATAGTCACTTCCCTCATTAGGATTTTGCACAGTAATGTCAGTTTTCAGACTATGCTTCTGATGGTAAGTGTGTTTGTTCTTTGCTCTTTCCCTCTCCTTTAACAAGGGACTTCCTCAGCATTGCCTGCACTGTAGTAAACTTAAAGGCATAAAACCTAAATGCTATAGAAAAGAAAGCCTGCTATGACCAAACTCCAGAACTCTAACGCTGGTTCTCAGGCATTGGCAGTACCTGCAGAGTTGGCCAAGTTGAAATGACAGTCCAGCTTCCCATCACTAGGAGACCCTGACGAAAAGAAGTCCATGGCTACTCCCTCCCCTGAGCACCTGTTTCCACTGTTGCTAACATACGACTCAAGAAGTCAACAGGCCAACTCGGAGAACTTAGTGTGACTCCCAAAGGTCATATAATCCCACCTTCCCTGTAACATTAATAAACCACACATGAAAGCATCACCTATGTGCCAATTTTTTACAGTTTAATGTGTCTCATGAATAAACAGTGAAAAATTATTCTTAGGGATTTGTATCATACACTCATGTCTAGCATGTGCAAAGGACTGAAGATGGTATTTAGTAAGTACAAGAGAATTTAGGTTAGAAGAATGTGAAAAATAATTAAATTACACAGAGGATGGCAATCACCTCAGTATCGACATTCAGTATCAACACTCAGCAATTTTACATCTATATGGAGATGCATATGTTTTCCAAACAAAAGAAATTCACATGCAATGCCTGTAAGAAATGTCCTAAGCAGTTTCCTTTATGTTTTCTTAAGAAAGGAATCTACTTAAGAAATTACTGCACTGAAAAACTAGCACGCAATTAAGATGAGTTGTTCCCACGTATCCACTTGAGAAAACAACATGAAGCCTCCTGAGTCCCCTTTTAATCCAAGACCAAAAGTACACTGCACTTGTTCAACCATCAATATACATAAGTTACTTGAACATCATGTTTGTTGTTGAACCAGTTACACAGTCCTGACTTTGTTTAGACCACAACTATGCAACGTTTCAAAAAAATACAGCAAAGTACATATGCTGATAGCAAACACATTTATGCTGAGTATTTGGTACTGCAGGCACTTTTACTTAGAAACCAGTACTATCTTCCCTATGAAAGTCAAGCATCAGATCCCTTAAAAAGAGCAAGTAAAAATAATTTTGTGGAAGCCAGCTACGACTGCAGACCAACACAAGTCCCTTGAGAAACTTTTGCCAAATACGTAAATTAATTACTGTTAATGAAACACATTACTCTCACTAAAACTTCATCCCCTGGTCTTGACTATAGGTGCATTAGACCTCTAAAATGACAATAGCATGTCCTACTGAGTCCCAGGTATAGAAATAGATCAATACAGGATCAGATTGTGGCACTGCTGCACTGAGGGAGTGACTTGTATGGAGAAATTTCACATGGACCCACTTGTCAGCAGTAACAAGTAAACCATGACTTTTCTGGATTAATTACACTGGCATTAATCACAAGAAAGTTCTCTAGTTTCCAGAATTTTGTTAACAAGGAATTTGTTCATATCATGATAGGTTTTTAAAAGTTCGCTTTTCGCTGCTGGATCAATCTAGGCAACCCTGGGAAAAAATGTTTTCCACATAAAATTTAGATCTTGGCTACCCAAGTCAGCTCTAGCAAAACCAAACGTGATTAAAACAAAGATTCCCTTAACCTGCAGAATTGGGTTGAACCTCAAACCTTCTGAGTATGTTGTGTTTCAGATTCTCACACTGACATGCCCAGGGAATGTTAAATCAATATGACAGAGAGGCATCACAGTGATAGACAAAGGACACAGGTCAAGCAGACAAAAGGATGACTTGCAGATCAATACTTCATCTTTTATGTAACTCAGTGAAAGGGAATTGTGGGACTATCCCCAGTCTCCCCAAGGAAGAATAAGGGTGGATCTGAAGAAGACTGAAATAGTCTAAAAATGCCAAGGCAGCTATTTCAAGACACTGTAATTGTTTAAAGTGCACACTGCCTCTGAAAAGTGGTGGTCCTACCCAGCTGAAAACCTACTTACTTAAGCAATTTTGTAGTCAGGTCAGTTCCATGATCCAATTCAATCCAGACCTGAAGGAGTGCTCACACAAAGACTAAACAATGGGTTTGCTTAAAGACAGGACTGTTTAAAGCAGTCATAAAAATTCAGCCTAAGATTTTGGTCAAACAAAACAAAACTAATACTGTTGTTCAAACCATAACTTCTGAAAGAAAGCATGGAACATGTCTTTTATAAAAACCTGCATCATTTGAACTCCAACAGGAAAAGAAATGCTGTTTCAGCACAGCAACAGCAGTGCCTGAGAACAAGCTGGCCAAGAATAAAATGAGACTGGATAGTAAAAGGTTTCTGACCATCAAAGGACTGATGTCCTAAGGCAACTTTCCAAGAGAAAGAGCAAAGTTGAAAAACCAGACAAAAGCCCTAGCTAATTTCATTCAGTAAGTTTTATGAAATTTTATCTAGTATTATGCAGGCTTGTCAATGACCCAAAAGGCTCTTGCCTCTTTTGGGAGCTATGTAAGTCTTGATGAATTTAAGACAAAATGTTTTCCCTAAAAACAGCCACTGTTTCAGCCTCTTGGCAAGAACAGCTAGGTTGTTTTTGCCCATTGCACATGTGCTAGGGAAGGAAAAAGAAGAGGATGATAAAGGACTGATGAAATCCATCAGTTTTGCACCAAACAGCACACAGGCAATGAATGAGAGAAATGGGGCTCTGCTGCCAGCAGAGAATGGCCACAAATCCCCAGGAGCAAATCAGTGCTTGATTAGCTGTATGAATGTTCTCCAAAATCACATGCATGAACTGAAGTACGACGAGTGTGGTAAGAATGACACAGTCTCTTATGAGGGTATTTCTGCATCAAACTTTCTGCCATTTTCAAAGATGGATCAGAACTCACAAACTGAGCAAACTAATGTCATAAAACTGAAAAGCGTCAAGAAAGAGGGAATGTTTTTTCTTGGTCTGCAGCTTTTCCTAATAATTAAGATTTGCTGCCTTGGCAGATTCTTCCATGTCTATAAAACTTCTAAACCCTGAAGTTCTCCCTTTCTGTGACAGAACCAACTGATGTAACCTCCGCTAACAAAAGTGCTTTTACTGGAATAGCCAGCACAAGTTGGAACTGCTGAGCATCAACATGATTTATGGCAGTTGTGAATGTATTTTACTTTGCATTTCAGTGCATTTTTAGCAACTTCAGTGCTACAAGAATTTGGTGAGTGCTCCTGGAAGTAGCTGTTGTTGAGGATATAAACTATCAGCTGTGACACAGATTCAGTTTCCCGTAATTCCTTCTATCAAAACCACCTAAAACCAAAGGCAAAAATCACACTTTTGTACTGCTCCTACCTGTCAGCGCTATTTCAAAAAAAGACCATCCTCATTTAAGATAGCCTCAAATAGTCATTATCTTTATGGACTGGATTATCATACTTGTCAAACCCAAATTCTCAGTATTTTCTGTGTTGTGTGATTTTTTTTTCCCCTAACAGACACCCAAAATTCTTACATGAAAGACAGGCTGGTATAATTTGATAAAAGTAATTAATCAGAAAGTTCTGATTCATCAGACTAGGAAATTATCGTGAAAGACCTTCTTGTTCAGATTTCCTCATTTGAGTTCTTTTCAAAAAACACAAGATTTAACCTACTTTACCCTCAGTTCACTTAAGTCAAAAATATTTTATGAAAATTATTTTCAACTGAAGTTAGTAAAAATAGTGTGAACTTAAAAGTCACAAGTCAAAATGACAAAAGTTTTCCATACCAAAAATGTGTTCTGCTTGGATAAACTGTTTCTCTTTTCCCCCCATCACTAATAACTAACTGAAAGCACTTTCTACGCAAACCACTTAAGAAATGCTTCAGATCTCAAAGGATCTCAGAGTGGGAAAAGCTTTTCCAAAAGTTCCCCTTGTCACACACTCCTCACAACACACCTGGCCCACATGCACTGACGAGCATTGCCCATGTCTGCACACCAAAGGCAGGGAAGCAAGGCTGACAGCTTGCTTTGGGCACTGCACTTCAGAGGGACAGAAAGGGACAGTGTCCTGACTCATCACATCACAACAATATTCACAGAATATGTTGCCTTGGTGTTTGCTCTGATCAGTAGGCTGCCTCTTCTTCCATAAAGGGACTGCATTTAAGCAGGAGGTAACACTACATAATATGCACATTAATAACACTGAAAGTCATTAATTTGCCAAATCTCGGCAAATTTAGTTGTCCAGTATCTTACAGCCTGAAACACATTTCATTTTCCAGCTGAACAACACAAGCTTACCTTTTTACTACAAGCTTCAGCGTCTTGTGTGAACCTTTCACCAGACAGATGGCTTCTTGTCGGAAGCCAGAGAGGCCCACGTCATTGATGCCAACAATTTCATCCCCAGCCAGTAACTTGTCCACAGCCGCAGCTTTGCTCCCATCTTCTATCTGGAGAAAAGAAAAAGCACATATCAAATGGTGGAATCATTGAGGTTGCACTTGAGGTGGTTTTTTAAAGTGCCACCTCTAAAATAAGGCAATGAGTTTTCAGTACTGGTTTCAACAAAAATTAATACAATCATTAAGTGCTTAACATAATTAAGAAGGGACATGAAAAACACTATAAAGAAATAGTAATGATACAGAGAATTAGAATAGGAAAGAAATAAAAGAGTCAAAAGCTCCTGAGAAAACTAGAAATCTTGAGGGAAATTTGTCAATAAGAGGAAGAACTTCTTTGCTCTTGGTGCGTTACCAAGCACTGGAACGGATTATCCAAAGAGATTGTGGAGTCTCCCTTCACTGGAGATATTCAAGAACTGTCTGGATGCAATCCTGTGCAATGTGCTCTAGGATGACCCTGCTTGAGCAGAGAGGTTGGAACAGATGGCACACTGTGGCTCCTTCCAACCTTACCCATCCTGTGGTTCTGTGAAAAGCATCTGTGATCTTGACCTCTGTTCAATGTTGAACAAGTAATTACACTTGTAAATAGAGCTTTGGGCAGGCATCTAAAAATTTGGTTCTCTAGAGAAAGTAGCCATTAATATCAACCATATCGTCAATAACATGAACAACACAGTCCACTCCAAAAATCTGGCAATGCAATGAGCACCCAAAATATCACTTAACAAGCTAGACTAGAAAACAAAGGTATTTTCATCAACAATGTAATCTTTAGGAAAGTATCTGAGAATTTACAACCCATACAGCTAATTAACAGCTCTGACTAAAAGAAGAGATGATGGTCTGAGATCCAAGAAAGGAAAACACAATGGCACACACTGCTGAAAAACTCAGTGATACTAGGGAAAATTCACTGGAATACCATTTTGCTGCCACAGGCATCTCTTGCATGCATTGAATTTTTACACAACTGCTCATAGCATGTGACAAAACATACACAAGAAAAATCAGTTAGGCTTTTGCAATTCCCACCCCAATTAAGTTAAAAATCCCCACATTACAAGCTATCCATTTTCAAAATTTAAAACAAATCTCAAAAGCTTGATCAGACAGATTAACAAGTACCAACTGTTTGAACCAATTTCAAACCAGGATTACAAGGATGTTGTAAGGTTCTGCAGGGAGAAAATTAGAAGGCCCACGACCCAATTAGAACGTAATCTAGCTAGTGCCATAAAAGATATTAAAAATATTTCCATAAATACATTAGCAACCAAAAGAGGATCTCCATCCTTCACTGGATGTGAGGGGATGATCCCTTTAAAAGGTGGCACTTAGAGACATGGTTTAGTGGTGAAATGGGCAGTACTAGGTTAACAGCTGAACTCTATGATCTCAAAGGTATTTTCCAATCTAAATGATTTTATGATTCTATGTAGGTGTTGACCACTTTGCAACCCAGTCCCTTGGCTTTCTCAGTCTCTTCCCACCTTCTTTGCTATCAGTGCAGCCGCTGGCTTGTGAGCTGCTTGGCCTCATGATCTATGCATTTCATTTTATTTCTCCTTCACTTGCTCATAATCCACAGCCAACAATTCCTTGTACATTTGACATTTTGCCTTCAAAGCAAAGACTTTAATTTGTGTCTTCATTATATTTTGCATTGACTATAGTATCTCTGAGTACCACATTATTAAATGCCAGCAAACCTACAAATTCCTTGTAATCGCTCCAATTGCAGAAAGTTTCATGAAGAACTGCCCTCTTCTGAGGGACCAAAGTCAACCAGCAATGAGAGAAATCTACAGGAAACTTAACTTCATGAATTCTGAAGCTCACAGTACAGGTTTCAGAAAAAGTCCAGCATCAAAAATATATATTAAATAAGCTAATAAAAAAAGCAGTATCTCTTAATGAAAGTACTTCAGGATGATCTCATATAGCACTCAACCTCAGTGCAGGAACATAAAAGCTCTCTTTATGTAATTTTATGATAGATGTTCTTAAAAATCTTCAGGCCTGTAAATCTAAGCCAAAAAGAATGCCATGAAAAATGCTTAGTTTTATATCCCATTCAAAACCACTTATTATTAATACTAATCAAGCAACTTCATTCCCAGAACTTCTTATCTTAAAAAACCCCACAGCTAATTAAAGACATAGCAAGTTTCTGCATCCCCAGACATCTGCTTTTCAAGTCATGACCTGTCCTCTGACCCGCTCATGTATCCTCTGAACATCAAGAATTTACCAGAATAGCAAGTTATCTCTACAAATCTCCAGTAGAGTGCAAGGCAGTAGCAGTGGAACCTGCTTAGATGTAAGGAAAAGATTTCAGTTCAGAGCTGCCAAGTAGAGAGTGTCTGCCATATGAGGGACCCTAGAGCCAGGCAGAGCAGAGCAAGAGAACAGGGAGTCTGGGACTTCTGTAGCTGAAACCCAGTAGGTTAGAAAAGCAGTGCAAAAAACATTAATGAGTCAGAGTTAAATCACCAGCACTGCAGGAAGAAGGTCAAGGGGAGAGGCAGGGGGCAGAGAGGAAATGTATCTTGAAGGAGGCCACACTTTGAGCTCCAAATGTTGATGTGAACCAGTTGAAGCCTTTATGCCCAAGCAAGGCACCCAAACATAAGGACAAGAGTGAGAAGCTCCCGGGCCCAAAACACCTCAACAGAATCTTTCTTGTCTGCATAAAAAAAGAAAGGGGGGTGGATGTGGGGGGTGGTCAAAAATCTGTCTCCTAGGGTTTCAAGGAATGTTCATTGTTCTCAGTAAGCATGTTTGTTTTTTCTTCAGGCTGGCAATGCACTGACGGCAGGGAGTATTCAGTTACCCCCTCTGAGTTTTAATTTCAGCAGGGAAACTACACATTCCACACAGTGCAAGCTTTCCAGAGACTCTGGCTGTCTAAAACAACGTTAATCAAAAAAAACCTCAGGAAAGTATTTAAAAAAAGCAAAACCTAAACACAAAGCTGAAGCCATTCTCATGAAAACTAGAAGGGGCTCTCTTTAACACCTTGTCTTCAGATCACCTGCAGCTACAGAGAATAAAAACTACACATCCAGTCACAGTAAAAGTCTTCCCAGGCTGAATAAATTTAAACATAAACCTTTCATACTTAGATCCCCAAATGGCTGCATGAATATGATTCCTCTTGATAATGCACTTAAAGTGGAAATGGGAAAGTTAGACAGGAAAAACACAATTTCTTTTGCTCCACTAGAAGTCCTTTCTTTAGTCATAACAACTAAAAGCAGTAGGCTTTGCACACATATAAAGAAACACAGCCAGAAAAAATCCATGAGGAAAAGATCTCTTCAAAAATACTGCTGTTCTAACTCTTTGTGTAAACTTGGACAGTGCCATTCCAGCTTCCAATTCAGGTTTTCTCCTCTTCTCTTTACTGGTTTTAATATTTATTGTCTTTATTTATTGACTCATTTAATAACTTTCCATCTCATCAGGCCTTAACTAGAAGTGCAAATACAAATCAGAATACATAATCACTTTAGAACTAGCAAATACACTCGAGAATGTCACTATTTTTCACACCTCAACCATGAATGCATTTTACTCACCACCTCCAGAGTCAGCTGTGCTATGCTGTGTTCAGGACTTAAGCCCAGATTTTAAAATTGAAGCCTGTTTTACTTATCTAATTGGCAGCTGTTCTTTTTTGAATTTCAGGTACCCAGAAACACTAGGCCAATAGCTGAAAATAAAGCCTTGAAAACGCAGAGGGACATTTTAAAATGAAGTCTTTCAAGAACAGTCAACAAGAAGAGATCTGCCTCCGTCACTGTCAGCTGGCAGATACAACTGGACATAACCCTGAACAACCCTTCTGCTCAGTCTGGAGTACTCACAGGAACTGAACAACCAGAGCACACACATCTCAACATTTTTATAGCAAGAGAAGGGAAAAAAAACACATAGAAGAAAAACAATCAACACTTTATTTTTTTCTAAATAAGAGACAAGCATTCAAAAAACATGTACAGTTACACTGCCTACCTTGGATGAGCAAGGGTTCTAGACATGCCCCCAAACTATGCTTTTGTTCTACACTAAAAAAATCTTCATATATTAAATTAACAGAAGTAAACATGATGACTTCCTATCCTTAGCAGTGATGTTGGTATGCTACCAAAATAAGTGTTTTCAAAAGAAGATGAAAAGGATGTTTGTTGACCAAAAGCGTCTGCTTAGAGAGTCTCCAACTCTCACCCTGCTGTCCCTGATGACCTCCCTATAGCCAAGAGCAAAACAAACTTTGGGATCTGTGCATGAGGAGGATTGTTACTGCAGACTCTGCCATCATAGCAGTATCTACATTAATTGTCATATCTTCCCAAATTTATTTTTGTTTATACAATATCCTATCCACCAAACATGAAGAAACACTGATTAAAGACACAGATAATAGGATTTTAAAAAAACAACACACATGTAAATTTGGTATGTGAAATTCTTTCTGTTGAAAGGATAGAGCATTGAAACAGGGCAAGAGCTGAGCCGTGGAGGAAAAGTCTAACAGCTAGATACACAAGCACATTCAAAGGACACGAGTCTGTATTGCCGCTGTTGGTAAAAAAAAAAAAAACAAAGGGAAAAACAATGGCCTATATTTGCAGCTTTGAATTGTGGTGGTGTTGATGGGGAGCACCAATTCTAGAATGTGACCCCTTCACTTCTTGTTTATCAGGTCCGATGCTTTACTTAAAATACCCACATTCCTCTATAGGCACCTGTATAAACAAGCAGGAGACAGGTTGGGGAAATGCCGTGTCACGGGAGAGATCCAGTTTTGTTTACAAAGACGACAGTTTCTTGTCGGTGCTCTCTTTGGACAGGGTGGGAGATGGAATGGAAACTCAAACCCAGAGACAAACACAGGAAAAAACAGCGCCATTTATCAGCACTCTGCTATCAGCTGTGATAAACTATTTTATCATAATTCACTTCTTGTACAGCCAAAAAAAGGAGCCTGTGGTTGTTTGTCTTATGAGCATCTAATACAGATTTTTTTTTCAAAAATCCAGAAATCTTTGTTTGAGATGTTCAAAACAAATAAAATGTAGGAAGTGCTAATTGTTTTGATTTGCACAAAGTTAAAGGAGAAAAACCTCTCTAGTTCAAGCCTGTCATTTGTGTAACTTTGAGGAATCAAGAGCAAAGTAACAGCTGACTTAACTCCAGATATACATTCTGCAAATGTAGCCTCGAGCAGCAAGGGCTGCATTCACAAGCAAGATTCACGGCTCAGAGTGAGCCAGGATAAGACAAGGGTGCAAACTCCAACAGGACTAAACTGGTCCAAAGACAATGTGTGTGTGTATGTAAGGCATCACACAGAGACATGCATACATGAGAAGCTGGGCAAGGCTGACACATTGGATTTTACATTCCAACACATCTTTTCTCTCCTGCTCTGATTTAGTACTTGGACATTGAAAGAGACTTTTGGAGGAACACCTGGCAGGGAACAAACTTCAGCCCCCTTTTACAGGGGGTCTCAGAAGCATATGTGGAAACATGGCCCAAACCAATGCAGGATGTCTGCAACAAAGCGAAGAATTCCACACAAATCTTCACATTACTGGTTAGTACCCATGAACCCAGACCACCTTCTTCCCACAGATTGCAGGTTACTAACCAGCACAAACCACTCAATGTGAACTTTAAGGAACACCATATAAAGCAAAGAAGGCATAATGATGTGCTGCCAACTTGCAAAATCTGGGCCCATGCAATACTATCCAACACTCTTAACTTGGCAGTTGCTGCACTTTGATCAGGCAGGTGGGTGTCTCCTGAGTTTGGTGACGCTACCTTAGCATAGAAGTCAGAACTTCCCTTTTGCCCGGTATGATAATTTCACACCCCACCAGCTACTGCCCATACTTGTTCTTACCAAGATTATCTTGAAGCATTGCAGCAAACAGCATTAAATTTTAGAAACATTTAGTCCAGGGCAGTGTATTTCCCTCAGAGCGGTTTCTTTCTTCCCTACCCAAGGGCAATGCTCATGGTCACTGTAACAGAATCACAGAACAGACTGAGAAATCCCCCTCATCCAGCTGCTCTTTTGAAGTGTCCCCCATTGTGTTACACAGATCTCGAGCTGGCAGGAGCCCTACCTTCTGTCAACAAGTGATTCTTAAAAATCAAAATGGAAACATATTTTTTTAAAGGGTAGAGTTCAGTAACAGGACACAGTCTCTCACAGCCTTTTCTAATTGCTCTTTATTTGGTGCATTTAAATATTTGCATATTTGCCCAGCAATCTTTTTCTTTCTTTGTTGTTTGCTTTTTGTTTTAAAGAAAGCATCATATTTTGAAAAGCTAATCACTGGTATAGCTCTTTAAGTATTTATTCAACTTCTACCATTAAATTACCACTATTTTGATTAAGGGCTTCCCATCACTTCCACTGAAACAGGTAATTTTGGAGGGGGATTTATTACAGCTGTAAAAATTTACTCCAGGCTGAAACCTAACTTCAGACCAGAAGTATTTAAGAAGTATGGTAAAATATCCACCATTTCCTTTTTAAAAAATTCATACATAAACTGATGAATACTTTATTTCAACCTACATTCAAAGCAATACCTACAATGGGCCTGTGAGAAATTCTTTCTAATGATAAATCTTTCCAATTATAAATTATCAGTTGCTGTTTCTAAGCATGATAACTGTTATTGTATCTGGTTTTTTTTGATCACAGGGTTGTTATGAGCTCTGCACATGGAAGACTAATTCAAGTATTTGAAATTTAATAAAACTTTTCCCCAAGAAACTAATGATAATTTCAAGATGAAAAGTATCAGGAGAGATTTCACGTAGATTTGTAGTTTTTAAAAACGTTTATTTTTACAGATTTTTCCAAAGTGATTCCATTGTTTCAGCAACAGAAGTTGAAAACTTTTTATCACTACTGAACGTTTCTACTAGAAATAAATAAATAAATACCCAAAAAACCCTGATGTTTTGAAAGCATACAGCTAAAGTAACAAAAAAAAAAAAAGAAAGAAAAAAAGTGGGTCTACTGAGTCAAGAACTTGGCTGGCTTTTTTGCCACTAGAACCTAGGCTTTGCTAGACACATTTTACAGCTTCTAAATAATATTTGTGCATAACCCACAGCAGCATGCCTACATATATTGCATCTCCACAAAGCAATTAAACATGCATAAACTGTGGTCTTTGAGACCTTTCTATGCAAAAGCCCCTCCAGGAAAGCACATGTCCATCAGGAAAGCTTCCTAGCTCTTCCTCAGTTTTGATAAACCTAAGCTGGCACCCAGGTCAGAGCAAAGCCAAAACAAACCCAGCTTACCTGGAGTAAGAGCAAGGCCAAGACAAGAGTGGAAAAGAGACACCCTGGAAGCAGGGGCGGTGGCAGAACCCTGCTGGTGGTGCTGATCCTGAACCTGAGGAACTCCAGTCCCTTCCCTCCCCCTCACACCAACATCACACTTACAAAGCATAGTTTAGGTTTTGATTATTTTCCTAGCACTTCATCAACATCTAGACACCTCCCTTCTGCTGTTTAGTACAGCATTCATTCAGTACAATGATTATTCAAAAATTACTGAGAAAAAACTCCCATTTACTTTTAGTGATGAGTTTGGTTTTGCATTTTACAGAAGCTAAAACCATCCAAGCCAGAGGAACACATTTGAAGTTACAGATATCTTACACTGCTCTTAAATGTATCTTCCCATCTTTGGTTTTTTTTCAAAATGACAAAATAACTTGTATAAGAATGGAGTACCTGAATGTGCTATGAAAAGAAATGGCCAGAAGGCCAAAAGAGAATTTTTTCACTATATATGCAGTTTACTTATTCCAAGAAACCTCCTACCAGATAAATTTGAAAGAGTTGGAATATCCATGTTTACTTGTCCAAGTTTACTCATGGATAATGATATGTATAGGCTGCTTGCATATGTAAGCTGTGCAGTTACCATTAAGCATTTTTTTTGGTCTACATTTTTGTACTTTCAGCTATTATGAACAATGATAAGGATGGATAAAAAGAGGCTATGCCTAGAAACAACATGTATTTTATCTATTCCAACTGATAACACAACCAGACTTCCAAGAGATAAAATATGACCTGACAAAGTAATCTTTACGATCGTAAGGTTCAAGGCTTTTTACTTTGCAACTATCATAGGTTTTCAACAACACTGGTTTACCTTCCGTCCTTTCTGTCCATCTCAGGAAAATAACATCACAGCTCGCCAATGTGCCCTTGACAATATCATACTGAATGCAATCCAACAGCCTGTAAAACCACTGCATAATTTGGGAAAGGACAGGAGTTACTGACAAATCAAAGAAAAAAAATTTGAATGTGTCTGTAGGTTATGTGAGCAGGGTTGTGCTTTACTTACAAAAAAAAATCACTTTCATCAACTTACAGTTTGTTTGTAAAGAACTTTGACACGCCTCAAAGAAATTCATAGAAAAACCTAGAAGATGGCAACAGAACATTTACTGAAAATAAATTTCACCTATTTCATTCAATCCGTTATATAGTCAGTCTAAATGGGACCTTCTGCATAAAATTTGAGTTGCATCTATGCCTATGTCTACAGATTGCTGAGGCTTCCAAAAGAAAAGCACCTCTTAGACATGGGCAGCACTGCCTAAGACCCAGCAACAGAAAAAACTGCCTCACTGCCCATTAGTTTCAAAAATCACTGTGATGGGTCTGCCAAAAGCCACAGGAATTTTACAAAGAGCATTAGCTTTCCATTTTAAACACTTCCTTTTGAACAGCCCATTTTTCACAGAATGCTTACCTTGACTAACTCATACTATTATTTGCTTATAGCCACAGCTGGTGTTTGGGGCCTTCCATTTCTGTCATAGCACAAATGTTCATCTATCAGACAGTGAAAAAGTACAACATTCTCTGATAACTCTTCAGAGAATATTCTTATCAACTCCTGAGTATCTGATTTTATAACAAAAGTAAGTATTAATAGTTATTGCAGAAGTATTTGGAAACTCACTGCTACACAGTGGATTGAACAGAACAATACATTACATGTCTAAACAAAAATGTAGCAGATAAACACTAATGAGAAGAGAATGAACTGTTTCATAATAACTGACAGCAAATTTTTCAGCAAGATTCCCCCCCTGTTCAGTATTAGTCAACTTTAAAGAAAAAAAGAATCTCACCAAGGTGCTGAATATTAAAATATGTCTTATTTGTTGATTCCCTCACCCATTCCTCTGCAAAGAAAACAAACAAAAGACTTCAAAAGAAGGATCAGGCTCCTCCTAAAATTTGACAATAGAGTTTGTTCTTTACATTAGCTCTTGCTCTCTATTCAGAATTGATATTCAGATTCACAGAACACCCAAATTACAGACTGAAGCCTTCCTTTGCCACCGTCTTCCTCAACAATTCAAATATTTAAAGCCAAGTTCAAACAAAAAAGACATTTATTCCTTCCTCCCCCAGCCCAGTGTTAAAAAAGGTAATAAAACCTAAAGTTGTCTTAATTTATCTTTACATAATCTATATACAACCCCACTTACACTAAGCATATAGTACTGCAAACTGAATAGATGCAGATATCTGTTCCCACTCTATGAAACCCATGTTTCTGCTGTGTGCCCTGTATGCAATTTAAACTCTTCATTCTTAAAGCAATAAAAACTTAGAAGCAACTGGGATGACCCTCAGGAAAACAAAAGACATATTATTACAGAGACAAAAAAGGTCTGGGTAACCTTGCCCTTAATTTCTTCTGTTCTTGTTTGTAACTATTTCAGTAAAGGAAGAGAGTTTCCCCCACTCCACTTTCACCCAGAACTAAAACATGAAAAGATTAAGAAGCAAGCACTAAATATAACATTGAATATATATTTTCTAGGGCAGGAACTGCAATACAATTGCTTCTGAAGTTACCAAGCGAGGTTCACAAAGCAAGTTGCAAAGGACAGTTTCCACCCAACCTGGTCCATTTTGTCAGCTTGCAGTATCTGAGCTGCCTGGTACGGTCAGACAGCAGAGCCAGAGTGCTAACACAGCCAACATAAACCTCTCATGATGCTCCTGTAATAAAAATCATGTCAATAAAAAAAATTACCAGTGTTTCTATTCACAAGATGAAATAGTCTCTATCTGCCTTCCCAGGGCACATATTCAGCTAAGCAGGGCATGAAACGTTCATGAAGCTAGAGTTAACCACCAGTACACTTAATCTGTTCTTATTCAGGAACCTGAAAAAAAGCAAACTTCAGTTCTGTGGAGAGGAATTAATCGCACTTTATACCCGAGGCATCAATCACATTAAGGTATCCCTGCCCTCTTTCCCCTAATAATCAGTACTCGACATTTATTTCAGATCTAACATAAAACCCCACACACATAAACACAAGGTAAAAAAAATTCCACAGCACAAAACCAGACACCGCAAAACCCAATACAACCCCAAAAGTTTCTTTGAAAAAGACATTTTCCTTATTTCCAAATAGATCTAGCTGTTCATAATTTCAGGTTCTTCCTCTTGTGTAGTTTGTTCTATATAACATTCCTTCATTACTTGATATCATCACAGAACATTAGAAGAAAGACCTTCCTCATGAAAAATTTACGGTAGTAATTAGATATGCAAACATTTTTGGCACTTCTGTGAGTATCTTGCCACCTCTTCTCTATTTTAGAGGTTTAAGTATCTTAGGATTAAGGAGAGATAATTAACCAATAAGATAATTATACTGGGTCACTGACAAAGGCTATTTTTTCTTAAGAAATTGTAAGATTGCAGTGTGAATTAGCAAATAATGCACTAAAGACACCACAGATTAAAATAACGTAAATTCGCACAAAGAGAAGCTTCAAAAAGCTGTATGGGGTTAGCAGTAAATTGTGTTGTATCACAGGGGAATTCTTACATTCTGAAGTTAGAGAAGGCTTACCACTCTAAATGGACATTTCCCAAATTGGCTTTCATTCACAGCTCTTTTTCAAAAGCTTTATTGTATTACACATGTTACTGACCTAATTAGATCTAGGAGCAGGCAGATTACTCCAAAGACTTAAAAAAGATAACTTAAAGAGGTATCAAAACATTACACACACAATTAGCTGCTTTTCTGGGTTAAAAAAGTGCATTTAATTATGACAAAACTAAAACACCTGTATTTCTGTTTGACAAAAGTTATCTGTCTTCTGTGCAAATGCACTTATTAAAAGACACATCCTTTTCATGCAGCACAATTCACAACTTCACTGTGTAGCACCCGCTCAAGTATGAGTGGAATCCTGGGAAAGAATGTACAGTAATTCTTGTAACACAGGAGAAAATTTACAATTAACACTTCTATTTTTCGACAGCGGTGGTGGGACCACTGTGTGTGCATATGGGCACATCACCATATACAGAGCCTGCTGTGCCTCACTGCTGCTGCCTATGCAGGCAAACACAAACACTGCTCAGGAGCAGGTATCCCAGCAGCATGCAACCACACTGCTGAAAAATTCATGTCTGAGCTCACCAGGTTAGAATGTCAGTGTTGGCAGGAGGTTGACTGTTCCAAATACCACGTTGCACAGGAGATTTTGAACTCGCACATCTTGATAACCGAGAGACCGCACATCTTGATAACTGACAGACCGTTAAAGACTGCCTGTAAGGTCGTTCTGAAAAGTGTCTGTAACACAGTTAAGGAAACTGAGTATTTTGTGGAATCAACAAGATACCGTCTGTGGTATTTATAAATGCCATTAGAGAAGACACATCTTAAAAGCCTCACATTGAAGGATGCAAGAACTAAGAGCAAAGCAGTATTTTAACCCATTGATAGTCCTGACAATATCCCACAGGCATAGCCTTAAAGCCATCTTAAGAGAAGAGCAACATGGTCTTTAGGAGAGCCTGACCACTGTCAGCAGTATTTACACTCAAAACTGGCCCTTCCTTCTTGAGCCTCTCACCACATTCTGCCTTTCCCCACAAGCATATTCTGAGCAGAGACCTGATTGTTCCAATGGTGAAGAACTCCCTAGACAAGAGCTACATGTGCAGGCTGACACTGAATCACGAAGGAGGAGTATTTTTGTACACACTGACTTGGAGGTTGGAATTTCAAAGCCAATCTTAAACTCACCCTGCAAATATCATTAAGTCACAAAGTATTACAGGACCTGTTGAGTTCAAGAAAAACACCAAACACTAAAAACAGCAGGGGAACAATCCACTCTTCTGAATGATACCCAAATATTTCAATCAAGTACTATATTACATAGCATGCAATTGTATTTAAATTATTTCCAAATTCAGTAAATTGCAGGCAAACCTTTTATTAAGATTTTATTTATCATAGTAAAAGAAAGTCGAAGGTTTGACTAAAACAGCAACTGGAAAGCCTTCTGCTTTCAAAATTAAATGGGCAACATGTTTCTGTATCATTTGTATTGGGGACAGAGGCCTTTCATGGTATAATCTGACATTTTATGATTTAAGAAACTCCAGTATCTTCTGAAGATTCTGTTATTCATCTAAGACTATGGTCAGTACTAGATTACTTGCATCATAAACTCCATAATTAGGATGATTTTTTTTTAAGTAAAAACTACATTTGGAGACATGTCATTTATTACTACTTTGGTTCCTGAAGATGTCTGCACCCTTGCCTCATGCCTGCCTTCATTCCAGATCACCAACCATGCAGGCTGAAACTTCACGGCTGACTGCAGGGCAGAACCACTGTGCTTGCAGAACCTTGGGGAATGTCTTGTATTTTCAGGTATATCCATCATCCAACTGATCTTCTACCATCTCTCTGCTGAAGCTAAATTCAATAGCTCAAGCTTACTTCTGGCTGTACATTAGTCTATACAATCTTTCCAAGGCAGTTTGCTGCCTTTTTTTACTGTAGAAATACTGGTAGTTGCTCAGAACAGCCTCAAAGTTTGGTGGAATTAATGCATTTTTACCCATCCATCAATAAATCCTTCCTGGGATTCATTCATAGTTGCTCAAAAAATAAGTGGATGTATTTAAGATGCAGGAAAAAAAATTGGGGAGAGTGGTACGTTGCTGGGTGGTAGTTATGGCTGAGCACTGAGCTGCACCTGAATATGCTGACAGTGACGGGAGTGAGTACCTTCCAGCCTTCAAATGGAAATGACACAGAACATTTTAATTTCAACTTCTTAGGAAGAAGCTTTGGAAAAGATATTTTTGAGCCAAACATCTGACAGATGTGGCACATTCACAGAGCAAAGTAATTTGCAAGTTTCTCTCTCTGCTCCCACAAGTGTTAGCACAGTTTACACTCTTTATTATAAATATCAACACTGGGAAGTTGAAATCTGTACCTAAGACTACCCATTCACCTCTCCTCCACAAAGCATTCTAATCATCATCTGCAAAAGAGAAAGGAAAAAAGTGTGTGCAGCATCCAATCTGGTGGTTAGGGCAGTCTCCCAGCTATGGATATGAGGTCAAATTACTCCCAAGTAGAACAAGAAACATCTCCTGTTTTTTCAACATGCATTTCAAAATTCGGATAAAACATAAAAGATGAGCAAGGACCCCTTCTGGTACTGCCTAGTTTGGCCTCACTTTAAGAGGAGAGTACTAAGCAATCTCCAACTCAGAAAAAGGAAGGAAAAAATAAAGGATGAGGAACGAAGAAATAGGAGTTTAGCGTAAGCTTGTGGTTTGTAAATTTGCTTTCCTGCTGCAGTCCTGCTGCTCCTCTTTGAGTGAATCTGGGATTTACACTGTTTCTCTGTACAGATGTCCATGTTACTTCTTTAAGTAGCTCCTTGCTTAACAAGGAGTTTCTGGATTACCTATTTCAAGCACTTAATTACTATAAACTGCATATGGAGTCTAGGAGCTAAACATCAGACACTGCAATGACCAATTTGTAAACTTCTGGAGTTTTTATTTAGCCAGCTATGGACCTGAAGGCTAGTTAATGAATTTTGTATGTGTCTAGTCTTCGCTCCTGAAGATGAACATTGCTATTTTTACTAGTAAGTAAAAATAAATACTAATAAAAGTATAACTGCCCTTTAAAAGAAATGTTATACCTAAAAGTAGACTTGGAGCTTTTGCTTTTGTTTGTTTGCTTTTAATATTAAAGGAGTGCATTATCACAAAATAACAAAGTTAAGGACTGTTGAAATTAAGAGTGAATTACAAGCCTTTTACTAAGCAGGCCAGTACAAATCTAGTGGGGTTTTTTATTAGACAGCTATTCCTATACCTCCTGTGTTGTTTGTTTCTGTACCTCAAGAACAGCTAAGGATTATGAGAAGAGTGAGTTCAGATGGCTTAGTTCCCCTTCTTTATGGTTCATCCAGTGTTTCAGAAATAAGGGTCTGTACCTCCATAGGCCCCTTGGTGAGAGAAAAGCACTACACAGATACACCAGAAAGACAAGCAGCTATATAAATTTGGAGTAAAGTTGCACTGGTGGGCTTGGATTTATTTTTTTTTGTCCAATAGACGTGCAGATACACTCTCTGGGAATACATGCCAAAATTCTCAGCTTCCTCCATCTAAGCTGAACAATACTCTTCAATTTCCAGCAAACTGGAAAACAACACATTTATTCCTTCTGAGACAGAGGAGGGCAGAGATGGGCTAGCAATAGTCTATTTGAGTCAACCTGGGTCTGACCCACACAGGAAGATATTAACAGCCATGGTACTGTGCCAGTGTGGGCTGAGGTTGATACCTCTTGAGCCGTTCAAGAGAGGGAAGAACCACAGCTTTTTACATTAGGGAGTTTCCAGAGCTTGAGTAAAACTGAAGTGCAAGAAGTTAGATAACTCTGCAATAAAAGACCTAAAATTCCCATTTCATTATTTGAGAAAAGTTGAAGGGACTTCTGCTGCATTCACATGTTTTCTGAGCTGTGTGAAATAACTCTAAGTAAAAACATTCCATGAAGATCTCTCAAGTGCATGGACATTACCAGTTAAAGCAAGTATGGTTTATTACTAGACAGTATCTCTTCCTTCCATTATTTTCTAAACTGCTGGCTTATGTTTCTGTACAGAATATGCAGGGATTTTCTTACTTTGAAATATTAGTTAGTTACTTGGAGAGACTGGTTGTCTGCATACAGGATTTTTAGATCTACAACAGACCCATAACTGTTATCAGTCATAGGTTTTTTCTTGTCTGGGCATCATCCAGTTTAAGTTTACAGATAAAACTTCACTGCATTTTCCTTGTGGCTATCCAAACCACAAGTTTTTGTCTTGTGTTCATACTTTTCTCATTACAAATAGAAAATCCTTTCTCCTTCCTCCTTTATCAGTTATCTACTATAGTTATTATTTCTATTTCAAGACTATTTCAAAATTTGAATTAATTTCCTGAAAGCACTATCTTTTTAGATCCTTTTGAATTCTTTGGTCTTACAATTTCTATTTTAGAATTTTTTGGTACAGGAAGTTTAAAGGCCATGATTCAGAAAAATAGCCACACACTGTTTCTGGAATACTGTTGTACTGCGTTTCATATAGGAACTGTCATATTTCCTATTTGTCAGTGAGGCCCAAAATGCAATGTACAGATCTTGCAGTTGGAAAGTTTTGTTATCAGCAAAAGTGAATGAAGCACTTTTACGGTCCAACACATAGCTATGTTGTTTAGCAATTTACCAGAATTAAAACAGGAAATCTACAAAGAGTATTTCTTCTGCTTCAGGAGTTCATGCTCTCAGTCCTATCTGGCAGAGCAGCTATAGCATAGTTGTGTTAAAAGCTACTAGTTTTCCTTTCATTACTTAACTGTAAGGAAATCTCCAGAGGAATACAGGGAGCATAAACTGTTATACATGTAAAGTTCTTTTAAATGTTACAGGACCAGACAGTCTGCTGCCACAGAGCCAATAATATCATCTGACATCACAACTATAGCTGCCTATCTCAGTATCAGTTTTCCAAGAGCTTAGCACAAAACACAGAACAGGTTGGTAAATTAGTATATTTAATAATGCTATGATTTACTCACTAAAATGGCTTAAAGATGTAAAAAACCCATAATTTTAAAAAGTTTCCTACAAATGGGAAAGTAACTGTTCAAAACTCAATAAACTTCTCATTAAACCAAATGCACCTTTTCAGGATTCTCACAGAGCCTGTCAAGAGCAAGAAAGGAAAAACTGGCTGACTTTTACAAATTGTGCAACTTAAAAAATGATCTTGTCATATGTAACACAAAACTCCTTCTCCTGCAAGTGTTATTAATTGGTAATGCTATTCCTCTATGCTGGTATTACGTTGCAGCTCTGCCTTTCACGATTCCCTTTACAAAAGGTACACTTTTTTTCTTCAGGATGATAATCTAGATTAGGAGGCAATATAATCAGCCTCTTAATTATACATATGCACAAGAAGCACACAACAGTTGCTCTCCTTGTCAAGAGGATTTAAAATGTAAGCAGCATGGAGGCAGAAAAAAAAGCCACTCATTTAGAAAACTGAGTCTTCTATCATAAGAAGACAAGTAAAAGAAGTGCAGCTCATTTACTAATTTAAAAAATCTTAAATGAGATTTATCAGCACATACTCAAATCCTATGCATAAGAAAACTAATATGAAAAGTCCCTTTTTAATGAATTTCAATATTGCAGATATTTTCGAGACAGTAAAGGATACATTTAAAAAGCACCTTTAAGGTAAATCCATTTTGCAACATATCATAAGAATACAGTGGAACAGGTTGCTTTAACTGCAAAACTGCAATAAACTTCCTTTGACAGAGCAGCAGCATTTGTACCAACACTGTATCAGCTTAAGGAAAAAAAAAAAGAAGAAAAATTAGAAAAAGGACACAATGCTAAATAAAAATATTCCCTCACAGAAATTAATTTGTGACACAGCTGCTTTTATGCTGCCCTGTTGCCTGAAGGCAGAAAACCAAAGGGTAGTTCCATCAGTTGGTGTACAACCACTGAAAGCAATCTCGTGGCCACAGTCCAGAAAGCAAAGCCAAACTGGCCCTAACAAAGGCCACAGCGAGGTTTGCTGGCCTTGCCACCAGCCACCTCCCCCCAGAGCTCCTGCCTACCAGCCCATGGGAGCCAGCAGGAGGCACAGCTCCCAGGGGCTCCGAGGCTCCACAGGCACGTGGGTGCCTTCACAAGCTGTGCTCCCACTTGTGCAAACATGAGCCTGAATAGAAGGTCCCAAAGGTGGCCTCGTGCCTCCTTGAAGGCACTCCTGCAATTGTCCAGCCATTCCCAGTGTGAAACGCTTGGGCTCCAGTATCAGCAAGTTTCTGTGCAGAAAAGCCAAAGAACACATAAGGTAACACTAAAATAAAGTGTTCACGCTAAAATAAAGGCCCTTCCCTTTGCTTTCTAGCATAAGGTTTTTATACTGGAGTGTTACTCTGCAGTGTACTGAATATTGCCTTTATCTAAGTATCTCAAGTATAAATTGCATTGAACTATTTACAGTACTGCAATGCCACTGGTGTTGAAATATTTCCAGATTTGCCTAACCTTATCAAATATGCAGCTTGTCTTGGGGGGAAAAGTTACAGTGTATAAAATTTGAGTAAGGAATCCTCCGTTGGTATGCGGTTGACAAATTTACAACAGTGTGTACTAGGCTGTGCATTGTTTGCCAGTGATCACATCCCAGAGGCTGAACAAACCAATAGAAGAGACGAAATGCAGAATGCAGCCTTCTCAATCTGCCTGTCTGCTCAGTCAGAGCATTTTAAGGAGCTTCACAGAAAAAAAAGCCTTTCTTCTTTGCAGCATGAGAAAAACTATGACTCTGGCTGTACACCAATTTGACTTAAGCAGTGTGCCATGCAAAAAAAAAAAACAAACAACAAAAAAACACCTGGGGAAAATAAAAGAAAGCAAAATAAGTCAAATGAGGTGTTCTCTTCAGCAGCTGTTCTGTGGCTGAAGAGACAGAACACCTCTCTGTTCAATGGACACGCTGGCAACATTTCAGAACATTAAGGAATTATTTTAGGGCAATGTCTAAACATGTTGACATTTAACAAGTTTTCTTTTAGACTCAGGGAAACTGCCAAACAACACCAACCATAAAACCTTTATTTGTGGAAGTTGCACAGATTGCACAATACAGACAAACAAAGAACACTGCTACAGATAATCATAGTCAGCTATGTCCCATAGTATGGAATAACCAAAATAATACATACTTATTGCTTTAACTGGCTTGAAAGTAGTAGTGTGATATATTTGCTCTTTCTCTGTTGAATTAAGCAACTCCAAAATAGGACCACTGCCAAAACATTTAATGCTAGAGCACATTTCTATTAAATTCATAGTTTGCCAAGATGCTGGGCAGGCAGAGTTCAGACACAGCAAGACTTCACCAGTTCACTTCTCTGGACTCAAGGACAGTTTTAAGGGAATGCCTGGAGAATGACTAGGCTAGATAAGAAACTCCTCAGCTAATTCTGGCCAGCTCCCAAAGTGAAATGGTTTAACATATTAGCTTGCATTTGAAAGTGGTTAAAAAAAAATTATCTGGATCGTAACATTTAACATCTGACTTGTGCAAAAACAAAAAAAAAGAAAAAAGAAGTCATTCTGTTAAATATTTTCACTTTTAAAACGGAATATATTAACTAAGTAAAGAAGAGGACAAATAAAAATGCTTGGACTCTCTAGCAGCACGCCTAAAGCTCAAGGTTAAAGTACAACTGACCCCACACAGAGCCATTTGAACATGTGCCAAATGCATGAAGTTCGGAAGTTTCATGCTCTGCTAAGGCAACTTTCACATCACTCACTGGCTTCATCTCAGATCAAAAGCGCTAAAAGAAAAACTGTGCAGAGAATTTGATTACAGATGGCTTTTACTGATGCCTTCTACTTAATCTCCTCTGGAATGCAAGGTCACAGCCCTCCCATATTTTAAAACGGATCTATATACTTACTATATGCACACTCAACTGTTGTCAATGTAAAATATTTTGCTTTCTCATGTGAGCAACATAAGCTAAGGAGTTTATGGCAACCCAAATCCCTACCCACAAAACATGGACGTGAGCGGACGGCTTCAGGGGCAATTGTATTTTCCACAGTGTTCATTGCCTTGCAAATACAAAGTATTTTGTACTTTGCAATTCCCTGTATCACAGCCTATAAAAGATGCAAGGGGGCTGGAGTGGTACCGGTGCTGTAAGAAACACCTTAACCCTTCAGGACTTGACAGCTCAAGACAACCTACATTTTGGAGGTACATGGTTCACTCCACTTACCACTTTGCCCATGGAGCAAGTCTGAGTTCACATCATGACTACAGGTCACAGGGCAATCAACCAACAAAACCTTGAAAATTCAAGGCCTAGCCACATTGGCCAGAAGCCTCATTCTTCTCCTAAGTCTAAATCTCCAAACTTCTTCTACCAAATGAGACTTGCCTGCTTTAACATCACTCTTCTCACAGAAATATTCTCATTAGAAGCTTATTAAAACTCTCACGATTTGAAATCTATTTTCTTAGTGTCCTTATAATTCTCAACAACTGTGAAAGCATAAAACTGACGCTGTTCAAAATATTCAACTTGAAAAATACACATCAAAGCAAGCATTCTTTGAAAATAAAAAGTATTTGAGAACTTATTCAAAAAACTTTCCTTGATGTTCATTAAAGAGTTGACCCCCTCTCTCTTTTCCAGCAGTCAAGTGAAAAGGTAGTGAAGAAAGAGGAACAGGTTTTTTTCTTTCCTGTTTTCAACCTCCACTGAGTTTAATTTCCAGTTTTCATTAAGTGCCCTGTCTTCCAATCTGCACTTTCAAAAACCACAAGCAGGTAAATTGTTAACTTTTTCCTTAGTGCAATGTACAGTTATTGTAATACAAGTTAAAGTGCCAATGCTCAGAATAAAATTTAAATTGTAGTCAGTACAAAGCCTTTCAATTTCTCATATGGCAAATTACTTTAGATAAAAGCAGATCAGTAATCCTAGAGAAGTGAGCTACATAGCTCTTTCTTTCTTAAGTTTTTGCAAGGGGTCAGGCTCTTGGACTTCGAGGCCTCATGTTTTTCTGTTCTTTATTGATTTGGCCAGAACTCCCTTATCTAAGTAATTGTTTATTTCACAGTTAGAAATACAAGGAGTGATGAAGATATTCATGTAAAGGCAATTTTCACCTCAGGGGCCCTTCCCCCCATTTCAAACTATAGGCGTGTACATAAATACACTTGTAAAAACCTAAATGTAGCAAACTGAAATAACAGAAGTATCTTTAGGTTCAAAAGTCTGTTCCCCAAAAGAGTAAGAAATGAAGACCCACAGTGAACTGTACAAACAATGAAAAGCTTGCACCACGGTCTCAGAGTCTCAATCAAGCATCAAGAGCTGTCTACCAGGCACTAGAAAAACAGTGCAAGGAGACTGTTTTGCCATCCCTGGAACTTACAACTGAAGTACACAAGAAAGTGCACTGTGATTAATCACAACACCAAGCATTGATGCAGTCCTCTATAGGATGCATCTACTACAAGGTAAGTACAATGGAAACAAACACTTTTGCTAAACCTTAGAATAAGCATGAAACTGAAATTAAAGCTGCAGGTCAAGAAGCACAAATCAGCTCAGAAATAAGTTAGAGAAGATATGCTCCCTACCTTTCATACAAGAGCAATGTACAAACAGAAACGTAGAGAGGGAGTCTCACTCAAAGTAGCCGTGGTTTCAGCTGGTTTACACCCTTCTTGTCTTGCTCTACAACTGAGCCACTAATCAACAGGTTGAACTCAGACCTTCTGTAGAGTCAACTTGAAAACTTTCTCTGCTACTCTATCAGCTGTGAAAGGGCTCCCCAGCACAGATGCACATAATCCTGATCTCAGATCAGGGACTTATGGCATAACCTGGCTACATTTTCAGGCATTTCTCTAGTTTACAGTCTCTTCAAGTGATGTCCCACAGCCCCACTTCACAGGAGGTGCCAAAGGAACTCGTAGCCAACTTCAATACAACTGAGTAAGAGCTGCTAGCTTGAATCAATTCCTTTCCTCTTATCTCTGCCTAATTCTGGCTTGAGTTTCTGTCCTGTAGTATCCTTCAAATAAATAAATATGTGGGCAGAAAGGAAACAGGCAGAACAATCAGATAGCTTTCCTGAAGGAGATTTATTTCCAACATCCCAGCTTCCACTGCCTTGCTGACCTGTTTTATGGCAAGTCAATGTTTTTTGTATATACTACAACACCTCCAAAATGTCTCCAAAACCAGAGCAAAGAAGATGAACAGTTTCTTAAAGTTATATAAAAGCATGTCTACCAGTACAATAGTGCCACACTCAAACCCAGAGAGACTATGCATCCTTCCCACTAAAATAACTTGGGATATACACAAGCAAAACAATTAAACGCATTCCCGTCAGGGAAAGAGACACATATGTCCTGATACTCAATTGAAAATCAACACCAACAAAGTTGGGAGGGCTTCTCAATTCAAGTATTTAACTTGGTAGTAAATAAAAATAGTACTAATGCACATGCAATGCATTCTAGTGTGTAATTTTAAGAAATTAATTCCAAACAATTCAAGCTTTTCAAAAGACCCAGTCTCTTCTTATCTGGATGCTTACATGTACAGGTGGACAATAGGAAATTAAAGCTCCTTGATTCTCAACTCCTTTGAGTCAATTAGTCCTACAGTAATCAGATTAACATTAGAAGGAAGATGTTCTTGGTTATCACTAATAACTGCCTCCTTTGCAAGAAATGTTATTTACAACCTTGTTCAGCAGCCTGGAAACAGAGGCCAAGAATTCAACATGCATAAAAGGAGAAGTCCAGCAGTCCCTCACCCTTAGGAACAGGGCTCTCAAGGCAAGGCTTAACACATGCTTAGCCGCGTTGCATGAGAAGTTTGACAGCTATCTCTTCATGGTATTTTTCTTCTACAGATAATGGACCTATCACCAAGGTGTAGCAAAATAACAATTTTTTTATAAATCTTGATTTCAAACATGAATAGGTAAAGGGAAATGGAGATGTGAAGGTATGTTAAGCAACTCCCAAAGCTTCTTTCTTCAACAAGCAGGCCAGAGTGCCTATTACATTATAGATTAGGATTTTCTTTAGGGGGGAAGGTGGCAGGGGGCAGGGCAGAGTGAGTGAGTGTCTAACCCAAGCCTGCAGCACAGCTGTTAAGACACAGCAGGAGGGATCTGGATATTGTACTTACTGAATCAGCTAAAGAGGTCTAAGCAAACTGATGTTAGTAATGAGAGCGGTAGAATTCCATTCATACAATCTGTGGCAACAGGCCAAGGATAACTTGCTAAAAAAAGGAGATCTAGAAAGATTAAAAAACAAAAACATTTCTTGCAATATAGAACTAGAAAAGGGCCAGATAATCCTGCATATGTAACTATAAAACTATTGCCCATTCTCCAAGGGCCTTCCAAGAATGTAACGTTTCCATGGATTAGAAAAATGGGTACAAATGGGGTAATCCTTGATAGATGGATTAAAAATGAAAATTGACCATTGGAAGTATTAGAAATATGGTAAAATATTTTAAATTAATGTCATTATCATTAGTTAGTTTGAGAAAACTCGAAGCAAAAGTGAAAAAGGCAATTTGAATGAGTCTGTTTATCTCACCTAAAAGCTGAATTTCTGTATATTTGTTTTATCTCGATTTTTTTTGAAAATTTTAAAGATCAAAGTGATAAAACCTCAAAAATCAAGATACTTAGCACTCAGAACAACAAAAGGGTGTTTTTTAGTAACGACTGCATGGGTAAATGTTATCAGATTTTTTTCAACATCCTACATCCACATAGGTAAGATGCTGTTAAAGACACTAGATGAAACAACAGATGACTAAAAGGATAGTCTCTCATCAGTGCAAGATGGTTTTCTAGCCCATGAAAAGTAGCTCCTTGATATTCTCTGCATTAGGAATAACTCTGGCTAACAGTAAGGAAAGCATTCTCCTCCTTCACATCTTTCCCCTTTCTGCCTCCCTACTCAAAGTCAAAATCCCATTGATATGGAGTCTTTGGGTGGAGTAACCAAACTTTGACAAAGAAGCTTGCCTTTTTCCCAGACAAATGACTTGGCTGAACTTAACAATCTCCTTTTGCTATTAAAAATTCCACAGTAACTGCAGTTCTAAGAAAAATCCCAGAACTTACAGTGGAAAACCCCTACTGAATTAGGCTTCCAAAAGTCAGCAAGTTTTAAGAGTTTATTTAAACAGAATTGTCACTCAAATATCAGCAAACTGCACAGACCACACTTAAAGGGAACTGAGCAACATAAATCAGGTGACTATTGCAGCTTCCTCAACAAATTCCAAACTCTAGCTCTCTACAAAATGTCAAGACAGCTGAACCTTAGACTTGTTGTTAAAAATGGCTGCATGCATTCAATTAAGTCAAAATCAAAGCCAGATGGCACATGATGCTTTTCCAATAGACTGGATGCTGTCACAAGAGGCACTACTTAAGCATTCCTTAATGATTCCTGGCACCAGTGGCTACAAAATCTCTTTCTACAATCTACCATACATCCCTACTTTTTTTTTCCAGTCACCAAGCCTTTAAAGAAAGAGGGTGGGAAGGAGGAAAAAGAGAGCCCCTGAGATAAATTGACTCAGTGTGTGGAATGCAAGGCAAACATTCCTGTATAAATTCAATCTGATTTATTTTCTTTAGGAAACTTCAGCTGCAGGAGAAACGCCCAAATGTTGGTCTTTGTCTTATACCCCTAAGGTAAGACCCCTGTCTTACAGGGAGAAAATGAAAACAGGTAACTACACTTCTTAAGTACTGCACAGCAGAGATGTTAATACTTTAGTCAGTACTAAAAGCAACAGAGCTGGCTAAAAATGGCCTCAAGAATTTGGAACTATATGGCTGAAACATTAACACTCCATCTCTGGACTGCGTAACCTCTCAGTGAAAAATGACAGTGTAGGCTTCTGTGGTCAGCACACATGCAGTGAACTCCTCCTACTCATGAGACAGACTAGCGAGTTATCTATGGCCTCTTGCAGTCAGCCAAAGTTATACTGGGCTGAACTAGAACAGACTGGCAGTACTTTATTTTACTTCCAGTACTGGACACCATTCATGGCATTAAACAGAGGGCATGAGCTGTGCTGCTGGTCATGCTTCTCAGTGCTTGTACAAGCCAGACAGGATGCACAGCACGGTGTGTCTCCAACGCAATGGAGAAGAAAAAGCACCAGAAGTTAACAAGTATGAAAAATATGCTGCTGACAAAACACCTCTGCCTGATTTTAACTTTGAGATTTTTCTGTTCCAAAATTACTTAAGCAGCTGCCATATTGCTCCCAAAAGGATTCCTGAAGATGCTTAGAGCAAAAGGTGGGAACCATTATGTCTTTTGAATAGACAACAGGAGAGTCTCAAAGGCCCTTCCATGCATTCTCTCTCCATGTTTCTATCAAATCATTTGAAAAAGTGAACCACAGTCAGTGTATCTCATTTTTAGAGCAATCAAACATAAAGCATACACATGGACAAAAGCATAGAAGTATAATTCCAGGTTATTTCTAACTGAATGATCTCCTACAAAGCAATACTATGGACCACAGTTTGCTTAAGTTTTAACTGTGATTGCCACTTTAATACATATCCAATCTCACCTTTCATTTAAAAATGGAATTATGCACTTGCACTGAATATCTTACTGCCTGTGCAATCTGTTAAAAACTCATTTACAGTACTACTGAGAACAAAAACCTGTTGAAAAGGGTAGATGTGTTAAACAATTTCAGCTGAACAATTCTTCTCTCCTAGTTAGTTTAAAGCTCCATTAATCTTAATGCAAAACAAAACAGTTTCCTTTAACAGCCAAATTCTTGACCTTGAGCCGTTTCAGTGTTGGAGTTGGGGGCTGGGGTAGAAAGGACATGGACTGACTACAATTAAGAGCTGAAGAGTAAAAAGACAGGGTAAAAAAAGGAAGAAAAAATCCCACAAAACAAAATTAAATTTTTACTGTGAAAGACTACCACCTCCACTCCTGCCAAGGAAACCTGGACATCATCACCTCAAGCTTTTTGTTACCCATTTTCAGATAAATTTTTCAACATAAGCAGTGATGAAGATATGAAAAGATGACCAAGAATACATAGAGTGCATTATGAAAAGATAACAAAGAATGCAAGAATGCATAGAGTGGCTTCTAAATCACCCATCCTAGCATTGACCCACATTGTTATCCACTCTTTTCAGAATAAACTTGCAAATGAAATCCAGTCTAACTAGGCAGCATTATTTTCAGTGTGAAAAAAATAAGAGCTACAGATGCTTTCTTTGTGAAACCTGAAATGTCACTTATTTAGATCCTTTAATTTTCTTGATTCAAGATGGATTTACTCAAAACAATTCCGATACAAACCCAGCTCAGGACAGGACAAAATAAAAGCTTTAAATCTAAAAAATTCTTAACAGTC
This sequence comes from Pithys albifrons albifrons, assembly GCF_047495875.1. Lineage (NCBI taxonomy): Eukaryota > Metazoa > Chordata > Aves > Passeriformes > Thamnophilidae > Pithys > Pithys albifrons. The sequence continues at coordinate 12,744,937 of NC_092458.1, forward strand.
CACATTCACAGGACTTCTTCCATAGAGGTTTTATGCTCCCCTTACTCCCTGCTTTTCCATTACTGTACCTGTTTACATTACTGAGTAAGTGCTCAGTGCAGCACAGTCCATAGAGTAAAATCTGTGCTTTTGTTACCAGGACATTACTGCATAAATGACAGACCCAGGTGGCAAAATGCATTTGAGTTGCCTCTAAAATGGCATTTAATTGCACTTAATACTTTTTGTATTAAAGCATGATTTCCTCATTACATTTGTAAGGGGCAACTTTAATCACTTGACAGCATTTGCCCAGCATTAGCTGGGGGTAAGAGGGCACGCAGAAGTTTCTGTAGGATGATTTCTGGGTCTCCCACATCAGCACCACCTTACCCTGAAGAACATTTCCTCAAGGGAGCTTTTGTTTGAAATGCTGCTAGAACTAAGCTTTTTAAATGGCTCGAACATTGAGGAGTCAGTCTGTATCTGCGCTCACAAAGGTCTGAGAGGCCTTCCCATACAGAGAAGGACTGGACAGAGGACAAAACCTACTTTTGCTTATGAGATTTTCATTTGAGTATGCATTTGGTTTAGTCAACAATCACAGACACATTGTAAAGTACAGAGACAAGGCCATCACTTGGATTATGTTCACAAATCTGATTTTCTTCCCCAGGTGCAGAAGGCTGTTTGTAAAACTAGAGACATGATGACCACTACTGTTGTCTTAGAACAAAAAAAGCCCTTGTTTCTTGCTCAACACCAAGGAATGTTTCAGATCATCTTCTGTGCTGACTCAGATGCTCTTTGGCCAAAATTATTACTGTTTACCATACAGTTCTCTATGGTTTACTTAAAGTCCCATAACAAAGCACCCATTATTTCTGTAAGCACACATACATGAAAACACTTACAAAGCCTGAAGAATTTATCATTCTTTACAATTTTCATTAACCAGCTAAGACTGCAGCTTCATACAATGCCTCAACAGTTACTTCAGGGTTAAAACCTGAGAACAAATACACACAAAACATCAGCCTCAGTGTCTCATCACTTCACGGGAAGCAGGAGTTCAGCCTCTGACTTTCTGTGAATTCAATCCCAGCTGGTTGGATTCACTTAAAAATTCGGATTTTGGATTCCGTGGATCCAAAAGAGTTAGAAGTCATCTGTACAAAACTTTTTTTGTTCCCAAACCAGGGAAGTGGTGACCAGAATAAACACTTAATGCCAAGTAACATTTTAACCAAGTGGCCTCCTCCATCTTCCTCAACTTGTAACAGAAGAAATTGCATAACAGAGTAATTGAAACTACAGAGCAAACACAGCAGGTGGTCCCATCTTACAAGACTTCCACCAATGGATTTTGAAATTTTACACATAGCCTGGTATGCACCCAAATAAATTCAAGAGCCTAAAATGTTAAACATCAGAGGCAAACCAAACATTTACAAAATACAGGGCCTATTATTTTGGACAAACCTTGCTGCAATCACAGAGGAATGCTTCCTTTGGCTGCTATTATGCTCACTTCCATTTATTTAGAAAGAGCAAAAACCAGTATTTTCTTACCTTGTTTTTTAATTGGCTACAGATGGTACAGAACGGTAAAAAGATAAGTCTGGAGGGCAAACTTCTGTCTTTTACTGAACTGACTGATACCCAAATTTTGCTGATATGGGATTGTTGGTGATTGTTTCACTTACGGAAGCGAGAGGTCCAGGAACTACAGAATTCTTGAAGTTTCTTTTCTTCTGTCATTCAAATAAGGGGCAAAAAATCAAACACCAAAAGATAGTGAGTTCATAATGACACCCTTAAGACAGCCCAATTTACCTCAACCATAGTAATAACAGACTGATGCTCTATTTTTCTTCAAAAGTACCAGAACCCTGGAGGTTGCTAAGCCTCTCTGTATGAAAGGGTTAAAAAGTACAAATCCTTCATCAATTAGTCTTTATTAAGACTCTCCAGAACAACTCAGAACAACCGTAAGCACAAATCACAAACCTTTTCTAAGTTATTTAATACAAAAATCTGAGCTACTTTACTTGAAAGAGATCTAGAAATGCTGAGCATAAATGCAGCAGTTCACAAAAGAGTCACCTTGCCTCTTTATTTACATTTTATTTCAGATTTGGTTACATTACTATTCCCTCCTCATATATAACCACAACAAATCAATGGACAGAAACAGAAAACTGTAAGCAACTCAGGTTACACCCCGTGTAGCTTCCTTGCACACAGACAGGAGCAGTATGGCACCCTATGGCTAATTAGCCCATTTACAGTAACTCAAGGCCACAGCTCAGCTAAGAAGCCAACCTGCTGTATCTTGCAACCAGCCAGCCCACACAGTATGTTGGGAGCAATGATATTTTCTCTTAGGTAGGGCATAGTTGAGTTCATGTAAGTGAACAAGGGTGTAACAAAATAACAGAAAACGGAGATTACAAAGCATACTTCAACCTTACAGTGAAGTTTCTTTTGCCAAAATGAGATTGAAAGAGAGAAGAGGTTTTTTTTGAGAAAATCCTGAAACAAAATCCAGGCCCTTGGGTTCACAACATAACCTTACATGCCCTTTTATTCCCAATAATCTCAATTTTGGCATAAATTACCTCAAAAAAACCCTCAATTATCCAAAGACTTCTCATTCCAAAAGCTCACTCACAGCTCAGAACATTTCTTGAAATAAGGGAAGCAACATTGTAACTACGGCTTTAACGCAGAACAAAAGCTGTGCTACTTCCCTGCACCTGAGAAAAGCAAATTATGTTGGTACCCAGACAATGCCAGATAAGTGAATTGCGTTGTCCAAGCACTTGGCAAAATGAAAGAAAACAAATATAGTCAGGCAATTTTACACCATGGAGAGAAAAAGAATGTGCTGCAAAAACACGGAAAGCATAATCAATCCATGTGAGTGGGTTTGGGCCCAGTGAAATGTCAAGCCTCAAGAGTCAGAATACAACCTGAAAAAATCTTTCAGGACTGGGCTGTCCAACAAATCCCAGATTGGACTGGTTAGACAGAAGTCCAACAAATAGCCTTGTCTTGGTGAGAAGCAGATTCCTCCTAGAAAGATGACAGGGTCAACTACCTAATTAAGAAATAAAGAATGCTTAATTTATAAAAAAAAGCAGGCTATATAGTTATTATTACACAAGACCACACACACCAAAAAAACCCCAAACTCTGAGGTACAGAACACTCAAATTTTGCTGGTAAACATCCCTGATCCTGAAAGGGGATCAGGTTTATGTCTTATAAAAAGGTATAGAAACATTTATGGAATGAAAAATACAGCTGCTTGTAAAATCTGCTTTTGGCAGGTGTCTGTGAGTACATCACTCAAAGTGTAAATCAGGTTTTATTTCAAGTCATTCTCCAAAGAGCAATAGGACCATACAGCTTCATTTTGTATACAGCCTTTCCTGCTCACTTAAAATCACAATGCATCTATTCTAATCCACATCAAGAACCCAACTAGAAACTTCTGGAGATCAAGAAAGGAGCCTCAGTATCTGATCTGGGAAGCCAAAATAAATAATTTAGATCTGCATTCACAAAGTGCAGGTCCTGAATAACAATCTGTGTGCAATAAACACACTCAGCAAGATGTTGCACTGCCACTAACAGTTAAATGGAGCATTCTCTAAAATTTTTGAGACAAAGAAATTCCCACATACAAGAGTAATCTCTTACAAGAGGAAAAACCAGCACCACAACCTTCAACAAATCAAGACCAGACTATGTTATAAAGCTACTCATACTGCTGATTATAACCTCACATTTAAAACAACCTTGCTACCTCACAAAATAAAGGCAATATATAAAATAATCTCTACAGTAGCCCCACAAAAGTCCTGAGAAAATTAAGGTAAGTACACGAGTACTATAATTTCTACCAACTTGCGCACTACAGAAGAGATGGCATTACTAAAATACAGCAGGCAACAGTGGAGTGTGATTTCTGCAGGCTTGTCCTGTAGTCAAGTTACATTCTTTGCAACTCAACACAAAGAATTACTCAAACAATATACTGTTGCTTTTCCCCAGAAAGGTTTTCCTCCTCTTTTGGCAATGTTTCTTACCAACACTTTTTAAAGAAATGATGCTGTCATGGGATAAGAAATAATCCCTCTCTAGAATCCCGGGAGATAAAAAGATATAGAAATAAAAAGGAGCATTTCAAAATACTCAAAGGATACCACAAAAGCATCTATCTCACTGACATCTACAGAACGGACTGTGCTGTTTGGGTTTTCTGGTTTGGTGGGGTTTGGTTGGGGTTTTGGTTCATGTTGGTTTTAGTAGGTTTTTTCCTTTTTTTTTTTTAATGATCTGCAAGAGGATGAACAATCAGTGTTTACCTACATTAGTCAAAGCTTTGTTGGTTGCAAAGAGCCACACAATGGAGAGTGCAATGCTTAAAGTTACTGTAGATAAGGGAACACACACACAGAGCTCTCCCACACATCCACATGCAACAAACACAACCCACAGGCAAGCTCTGGGCATGCCAGAAATCATCACTTGCATCATGTTAGGCTCTCCTCTGAAAACAGCAGGCAAGTAAATAAAACATCTGGAATTATAAGAAAGGGAATGGCTTGCCCTTTTCACTCACACATGATGGTACTGTGTCATTCAATTCTCTTTGTTATCATAAACTGAAAGTTTCATTAATCCCACCCAAACAAGAATCCAGCAGAAATTGGAACATAAGAGAGAACAGGCTGGTCAGAGATACTGACCCATCATCTGCATGAGGAGAATTTAATCAGGACAGATTTGAGCTTAGAAAGATGTGGCAAGAAGAACTATCATGTATTAGTCTATAACTATCATGAATCCACAAAATGGAGATGGCCAGTGGTTTTTCAGAAACACAATAACAGCTGTGTAAAATAGAACCATTTTCTTAAAAGGAGGTGTGAAACATTGCTAGTGATACTGGGGAAGGCAAAAGTTCAAAAGTATAGTGAGCTTAAAAAGAATAAATCAGTCCTGCCAAGAATTTGCTAATTGACTGAAACACAAATCATTCTCTACCTTGCTGTCTATTAAAAAAGCAACCATCTCAAAGGTAAAGAGGAAAAATAATAGTAATTTTTAAGTTACACTACACTACTTCTGCTTCTTAGAACCATACCTAGTTCCTAGCTCCCAGCTACTTCCACAATCAAGAACTAGGACTGGCAGACTTTGTCCCTGCTCACTACAGCTGTGCTCATGTCCCTAGAAACAGCAGGCATGCCCACCCAGACAATCTCCTGTCTCATGATGCCAAGAAGAAAGGTGAGGGGGAAGAAGGAGGAAATCAATCCACAACACAAAGAGCATATTAAACTGGCTATGCAGCAGCTCTATAAAATGCATAATGTTATCAAGTTAAGAAGAATAAAAAATTATTTCTTTTTTGATTTGAAAGTAAAGGATACTGTCAACAACTACAGGTAAGGTATTTTCAGAACGAGGTGCAAGGTCATAATGTCTCTAAGCAACAGTGTGATAAACACGAGCAGCAGACTCTGTTTTCAAGAATAAACAGGTTTGGGAGAACAGCACTGGAAGAAGACTGCATCCATAGAGCAGATATTCATAGGATGGCAATCTCAAACTGAAGAGCTACAAAAAACCTCCAGAGGTCTAACTCTGGAGACGAGAACAAGCACATTGAATAATAAAGGAAAAGAAATAAAGGCAATATACCTATTTTACACAAATCCTTAATCTATGAGGGACCATGACCCTATGATATTCATAGCAACTTTGCGTGTGGAGCAGTAAGACTGTTTTGAGCACACTTACATGCCAAAGTCAACCAGAAGCTTTTGCAAAATGCAATGAATTGATAGAAATATGTATTGCTATTTATTACACTTACAAAAAAAAATAAGGAAATGTTATTGTCTGGAAAGCACAGATAACTTATCAAGCTCCCTGGTTTGGACAGGACAGGAGATGAATTACCATTTTGTCAGTGCATCCTGACAGAGGCACATCACCAGACAACTCTACCAGTCCTAATAATTTATTAAATAGAAGAATTTCAGATGAGAATTTCAAAGCTTAATGGGGAAATTGCAACTCTAATCTGTAAATAAAGCTGACAAATACTCAGTTTTTACAAAATCTCAGAATACCAAGGCCAAGTTGTAGGCAAACAAAATTAGTCCAGTTACATGAACTTTTGACTAAATAAAAATATTTCACGTAAGTTGTGCACTTACTTGCAATGACTCCATAAATGCACACAAATCAAATAAACAGGCATCTTCCTGGGCAACGTAACCTCAGCTGAAATTACTGGTCTCGTAAGTTTTCCAGTGCTACCCTAGAACTACCTTTTCCCTCTGTGAACCAGCAGGCTATGTTCTTTTAGACCTGAAAATACTGGTTCTCCCTAAATGAATGAAACTTTAAATGTGAAACAAATTAGAAGCTGTTCTCTGAGAACACACAGAAGTGTTGCTGCAACAGTCCCTACACAGAAACTGCAGCAAATCAGGAGAAAATATGTCTAGACCTTGATGGAAATCTTTGATTGGCAAAACTAAGATGCTTTCCTCATCAGTGGGGATGTCCAATACATCATTATGGTTCATGACCTGCATATTAAGAGCTCATCACATTTGCAAATGTAGTAGCCACACTTACTTTCTGCAGATCTTTCCATCTGAAACTACCAAGCAACCAGAAACTGTGCCTTGGTACATCTCCCACGCTCAGAGAGTCAGAGGCTGACTCCAGCCAGATTACAACAGGGCAGCCGTACATTGGTGTGACGTAGCTTCCGTAGAAAGCTTTCCCTGGGAGAACTAAGAGCATAAACCTGATACAGCCACAGAGATAACCACAAATTGCTGCTATTGTCATCCTGTATATTAACCTTCAGTGCTGCTGCACACCCTCAAGTCTCCACCCAAAAGTAGCCCCAAGCAATAGGAGAATCTTGGAGGAAAAACATGTTATACCACAGCACCAAAGAACTTCTAAACACGTGCACAGCATTGCAGAATATGATACATCACAGTCACAGAATGGTTTGGGTTGGAAGGGACCCTAAAGATCACCTAGTTCCAGCTCCCTGCCATGGGCCTCAACATCTTCCACTAGAAAAGTTTTTCAATCCACCAGAGCAGGTTCTTCTATCTTTTGTTTTCATTAGACACAGGTTATGCTTCAGACATATTTACGCATCTCAGAGACAGTGTGCCAAACTTGGTGAGAAGGAATTAAAACCACTACAATACAGTAATGAGAAAACTATGGAACTCAAATTAAGAAGTAAATACAATTTTGTTTTCAACCTTAAAAAATCTAAGGAGTTTATTTTTTTATGAAAAGAGAATGGGCAGATTTCAGAGTTTTCTACACCACGGGGAAGACCAGACAAAGAAAGTTTTACCTCCAAGCATTACTATGACACTAAACATAATATTAAAAATCACTGTCAAAAGCAGGAAATAAAACAAAATACAAAACCATAGAGATAGGACATTAAGTATAAGTTAAAATTAAATTCTTGTATCTAAGTAATCTCAGTGATTTTTTTTCCAGAACTACTGATGAAGTTATTGTACTTAAAATAAAGAAAATATGGATAAAATATGAGGAATGACTGAAGAAATTCCAACACTATCCACTCTAATCTCAAAAATCATCTGGCATTTAGCTGATAAATGAAAATACTGTACTGTTTCAGAGCAAGACCTGACCTCCTATCTTATATAAACAATCTTATGATCATGGAAAAACAGAGATTCAAAGCTGTGTTTAACCACCAACACAGCCACATATTTTCATTTGAGTATCCTGCAAACACAATGCAATACAAAACAAAACCCACTTCTTCCTGTACTTAACCTGAATGGTATCAGTCAAAAGTTTCACTGTTCTGTTGCCCTATGACTAATTAACAGCTTCACTGAGTACAGATCCTATAATTTCCTAGCTTTTAACGCCGCCATCATTATTCCGCCGGGTTTTTTTTGTTTGGAATCCCAATCCATTTTTGTTTCTTCTGAAACTGTGAATGGAAAAATACCAAAAGGGTCTATCAGTTCAACATAACTTTATTTCTGATTTGCCTTCTTCCAGGTACACTGATCTGAGCCAAATAACTATAAAACAAAAAAAAAAAAAAAAAACAAAAAACACAAACCCCAACACCACTAAACAACAGAAAACAAAACAAAGTTAAAGACATCCTGCTTAAAGGTTAGAAACTATTCCTATTATTTCAAACATGAGAATTCTTCAAGTTTGTTAGATTAAAAATCTATTGAATTTTGGTCTGTGTTTCAATTTCCTTGAGTAAAATACATTTTGTCTGTTGTTAAGTAATGGTTGTGCCACTTCCCAGCACCATACTCAATTTTCAACATCCTTATAATAAACCAGAGGCTTGTGTCAACTGTTGTGCAGCAGATTAAAACCCCCACCAACTTATGGTGCCTGTATCCTCAGCTGCAATACCAAAGACGATGCTCTACCCCCTTTTTCGTGATGCCGCTACATCTTAAACTCCACATTAAAAATCTTAGTCTCGTCTTGCCTTATGAGGAAGTCCCCATTCCCACATGCACAACTCACTGCATTTGCATTACAACAAGAAGTGCAATAACAGAAATACAGCTTACAGGTTTGGGGTTTTATCCCCAGTGCTTTGAGATTGAGGTCCAGCACTCAGTAAGAAAAGATTATGAACTTCAAGATTTAATTATGTAGCTTTAAAACCCTTGAGGAAACTAGCATCCACCACCAGAATTTTGGTCAGTTCAGGAAATGGGTCTGTGAACATAAATCAAATAAGAACAAAATGCATTTGAACTGTCACTTTTAAAAAAAAATAACATCAAAAAAACCCTCAAACCCCCAAACACTGGAATATGCAAGAGGTCAAAAGGTGTTCCTGCTTTTCTTCCAAAACTGTGTAAGCTTTCAATAATATGTGCTCAAGAATGGAAAATTCCTTTTCTGTCACTGTACATTAAACCTAGCTCAGCTTTTTAAAATGCACAACTACTACATCATGCTCCTTCTGCCTCACCTCACAGCCTAATCGGGAAGGGAAATAACTCTCAGCATATCTCAAAAGGAGACACATTTTCCTAGTGCTTTGGAGCAATTTATTCATCACCTGGACAACTATCATCAAACACTACAAAACATCCACTAACCTTGCTAGATGCTCTTTTATTCAAATCTAAAGCTCAATGAGATGTCTTGGCTGCATGAGTCACAGAGGTAGAGAAAACACAATAGGCTCTTCTCTTGCATACCAAAATTCACAGGATACTTTTTCAGGTCACAGTTTGTTATGTGTACTCTGGCTTAGAATTTAAAAAGCAGCCTGATTAACTTCAAATACAACTACAAAAACACAAAAAACACTGTTCTTCCTGAAAGCTTTTGACTTCCTCTTCATTTGTATTTTAAATTATGCTACAGTAAGTACAGACATGTTTTTGTTGCTCTTATTTACCTATTACACCTTTCTAATAAAGTAGTATCTAAGCCATGATTTTACAAAAATCACTGTATGTCCTCACCTCACTCTAAGATCCCTGTCAGTAATTAACCACAGGTGGTGTTGGCCACTCCACTAATCAAAGTTGTTCAATGCTTTGATCATGAGATCATATTTTCTTTCAGAGGTTGATGAATTTGACATACTTCAATTAGTTAGGCAGAAACTTTCCACTGTGCATGACAACCTCAAACACTCAACTTTCTTAAATTTAAACTGAAATGGTACATCCAGCGAAAAAAAAAAAAGAAATAAAATTTAGACAATAAATGCTTATGTTACATACTAAAACTGGCAACTGAATTTGCAACACCCTAGTGACCCCCTGCTTCAGTAAAATCAGAGAGCAACCAGGACACATGCATGGTTGTCTCCATATGTGCATCCTTATGTCGCTTATTTAAATGAATCCAAAATCACCCAAATGAGGAGAATGATTAGGGATAAAGATTCCTGGTTAAGGAAGAGGTAACACTGGAACAGGCTAAAGAAAGTCACAAAAGTCTGGGGCCAAGTACCAGAAAGAAGATGCAACTACAACACACTCCCTCCAGAACCTGGAGATCAAGTTCTTGAATTCAAACCTTCCTTTGGCAGAGGAGAAACCCAGTGGGGAAGGTACCCCAGTCACCCTTGACTCCCACAGGAAAATTAGTTTGGAAAATTACAGCAGATAAAACCATAAGGACACCACTAGGATGCCAAATTTTTTTGCCTTCTCTTAAAAAAAAGAAATAAGTAAAAGTAAACAAACAAAAATTATTACAAGAATATAAAACATAGAGACCAAATCACTCTGTAGAATGATTTAAGACAATTGGTTTGGGTTAGAAGGGACCTTAAGGATCGTCTAATTCCAACATCCCTGCCATGGGCAGCGACACCTTCCACTAGGTCAGGTTGCTCAAGGACCCACCCAGTCTGGCCTTGAACACCCCAAGAGATGGGGCATCCACAGAGTTGAGTTAAACAAATCAGAAAATTAAAACTTCCAATTTTACTTCATATAACAAAAAAAAAAATGCGCAAAAGAGTCCTCACAGAAATTTCCATAGAATTCAAAGAGAAGAAAACTTGGCCATAAAAAACTGCAGCCAGCATTGATCAAATACACCAGTAAACTCCAAGGCTTTAGACAGTCACCTACAACAGATGCAGACGTAGTTATAATCTACCATGACTTAATTCAGTGTTCATTTAGTGAACATGCTCCCCTAGATGGTCAAGTACTTTTTGGTAGCAAAAAACTAAAACTAGCAGAGTAATTTTATCTTTTATTCTGATATTAATAACATTTATGTCCATTTTGGCCTCAGAAAAGAGTTGAACACATTTTATTTTTCTTTAATCACAAGAGGAAGAAAGAGGACGTGTCTGTATTCAGATTGCTCATTAATGAAATTCAATAGTCAGAAAACAGCAGACAAGCATTTTCAAAACTATTTTCATATTTCAATTTAATTTTCACTCAAAATCAGCTGGACTACAGCCTGTAAGTTATTGCAGAGCATGTGACTGTATACCACAATGTTGCCACTCCCTGCTGCTCATCTCCACTCCCTCTAATTGGATAATTAAATTGCTCATGCAACATTTCCCCAGTCGGCTTTCAGCAAAAGAAACTAGGTTGCTAAAGACTTGATGTTTGGAGAACTGGATTTAAGGTGAAGTCTAGCCCAACACCTTCAGGTTGAAAGGTAGGGTGACTGTAACGACTATTGATACCACATACGGGAGCAGACAGCAGCCTGCAATTAGTGCTAACAATGTACAGATGAAGAAACTAAATTTTTTATTTTGTCTGCAGTTAGAAGAAACATGCTCATGCTCCTCTGATTCCAATGAGCTTTGCATGCTATGTTATCATCTTAGACAATGATGAAAAGTAAATCCATTATCAGTCTTCAAGTCACTAACAGGATCTTTCCATCACAGAGCTGTAAGTGGGTCGGTCACCAGAAATCAAAGGAAATTCAAGTGGTCAGCAAAGACGTGTTTTGGCTACAAAAATGTACTTTCATATGAAGCTTTATTACCAGTAAGTGTTTCAAATGACACAGATCCAAATGTCTGGTTGTCCTTCTATTAAGGAGTCCACATTATGGGGCTTTTTTGCCTCCTGCTCAAGTGCTGACAGCCTATACCCCTCCGTTCATACCTTCTATTTTTCTGAGACACTGAGAGCATTTGTGCATTTTGGGTAAGTAGTCAGTTTAATTTTGTAAACAGAGATCTAATTGTACATTTCAGTACATTATTGCTGATGAAGACTGCAGACACATAAGCACAAAGCATTGCTTTCTGTTGTGAAGCAGCATTTAGTCCCAACAGAATCACCATCAACAGCCTTTTGAGACAACGCCATGGGTTGAGACAACTCCTAAGGTTTTCACACATTTGTGTTCTGAGTTTTACTAGAAAGACTGTTAAGGTCTTTGCCACCATAATATTTCAGCCCTCCTGCATCAGGTCAGTTTCATGAGAAACAAATTTGTGTGAAATACCACCAGTTCTCCTCAACAGCAAACACAGAGGCAGAGGTGCCATACAACTCCACACCAGTACACAAGCAACCTGTGGCAAAACAGGTAATTTGCTACATCTCCCGATTTTCAGTTCACTGAATTCCCAGTTCCTTGCTTCTGACAGGGTTTTGTGTTGAAGCTTTGCACACTCAGACCCATTACTGGCTTCAAGGAGCGGCAGCACCACCAAAGAGCCACACACGCCTCTTCACTTGCCTGTTTTAATCGCCCACACCTGACACAACAGGTCACAGCTACAATATTTGTGAAGATGACGGATTCCTTAATCAGACAGAAGAAATTCAATTGAGCAACAAAAGACTTGTTTTACACCCCTCCCTAACATGAGATTGAGTAATCACAGAAACTCCTCAGGTCTCCAAGGTGTCAGGAAAGGCAAAGCCCTGCTCTTGATAGCAATCTTCCCCAGCAGTCAGGAAAAACATCAAGTTCCCAGAAGATAAAAACTGTAGGAAAAAAGTTATTTTACTAATATATCAGTATAGTTTCTGTTTTATAAGCAAGGGAGCAAAATGTTGGGTTTTACCTTTTACAAAACAGGAGAAAGGAAATAGAACAAGAAATACAAAAGTTCTTGCACATACTAAAAAGATATCTTTTAAAATGTGGGGGGGGGGAACTACCTTAGAGCTTAAAATTGTGTTCTAGCAATTTTTTGGAAAGTAGAGATAGTATTATGACATTAGAGTTGCCTTTAAATGAATTCAGTATTTATACCACATCTTTCAATGTCAGAACAAGACATATTTAATTTTACAGGAGCTTTTATATTTAGAAATAAAGGCACTTGACCAAAACAGTCATGTAAGAAACAGATTACAAACTCTTTATAAAAGCTGATTTTTAAAGGATACAGTTCTCTTAATTCTTGATTAACTATTCTGAACATTAATTATATTTAACAGATGCATAAAACCTCAAATTTTCCGTGTTGTCTTGAAATCCTTTCCACCTATAAACATGCAACAAAACACTACTTTATGTCAACACACTATGTTTGCATCTTTCTTTTATGTAAATGAATAGCTGTGAAATGGACGTTTTGCTATTCCAATTAAAAAACAAACTGCAAATGTGTCTGATGAAAATCTAATGTTCTCCTTCTGGATCAGCAAAATATGTATTTGTAGAGGAAATACAGCCATTTACAATACTGCAATTATTGTGTTATCCAGAATCCAAATAGTCATCAGGAGCTGGATAATTCACTAGATCAGATACTGGCTAGCTGAACACCCACAAATTCATTTTTGCATGTAATTTGTTTAAGAAAATTAACACAGTGATGACTAACAGACAGTGTGTAGGAAGCATTTCACTTCCTTTATGATTAGATCATGTTTCTATGATACTACCCTAAAATATTACAGTATTTCACTGAAAAATATACAGCTTCCAAATAGAGCAGTTACCCCCCAACAGTAACTTTTTACAGTACTCACTGAACCAAATCAGACGTTTATTTCCTAAAGAATGCTGACTAGTTCAAATATATTTGGAAAACTGGGAGACACTGCTTTGTTTAATAGTTTACGTTGAAAGCTTTCAAAGCAAGTGCATAACAAAGTGTGTTTTATATCAAGAGAGAGAGAAAAACTAAAATAATCTGTTTGCATAGCTTCATTAAGGGATTTTGAGATCAATCATGTATTTTACTGAAGAGTAGAAGTACTGAAACTGCCACTTGGAGTACAGCAGTGGGTACCTGCACATCACTTCTGAACAAACTTACTGTACTTCCACACTCCCTCCCCACTGACAGATCCCTCCATCCTTGAGCTACCCACACTTCACTGCAAGCCCATTACTGAGAGAATATAATAGGACAGAGGATCTTCTTCCATTAAAAAAATCCAAATAAACAAAAAACCAAAGCACAGCTTAGTATGAAGCTTGTGTCTTTCCATTAAAAAAGAAGCTCTTAGTTTCACTAGGTTATGCTACCACTTCAACAAACCCAAATTGAATTCATCTTCACACATCAGCAAAAGCATTCTTAGACTCTGTCAAACTGCTCAGAGATAACTACCTCTTCTATTATCAGAACAATAAACACCCTGTTGTTGTATATGACAAATGCACAGGAAAGGTCTAGAGTACTGTGAGTACAGAAATGGTCCTAGAAACATGATGGACAGATCAGGAAAGAGCTTGGAGCAAAGAAAGGATCCAATAAGGCCACCTGCGATCCCAAAAACATCCTTGATTATGATCCATGTCTCTTCTAAAAGGTCATTCAGCCAGAAAAAGGAGCACAAGAATGGATGAAACTGCATTGTTACTAGCTATCCAAAGGGATATAGCACTGCATAGAGTTCCCCATTATGTTACCTATTTCCAGCTTTCAGTCGCTGAGACAAGTCTTTGCCCTTTGTATCACCCTTGAAAAATAAGCCACTATATCCTCCAAAAACCTCATTACTTAAGAACAGTTCTTCAGTAAATCAGTATCTAAGAAACATGACAAGGTATTTCCTAACTCTTCTATCAGTTGATAGATATGGCTGAGAGGTATTTGACATTTCAAAGAACCTAACAATTTTGAAATGGAGAGATTTAAATGAGGAGAGAGCAGGGTTGGTGGCTGAGGGGAAGCCTTCCTTTCCATATGGGATGAGGCAGGAGAAGTACAGGGACACAGGATGCAAGGAATTCCCCTCAGTGCCAACGCTACCGAGCTTTTGACTAAACAGTTCAAAGCTTTCAGCTGATTTTGGCTTTTCATTAGGGTTTGGAGGAACTTTGAAATAACCACCTCTTTTCTATCATCAAACACTCAACTCCATCTGCTTCTACTTTGAGAGTCAACCCAAGAATTGGGTACCTGACAAAAGCTATTCAGTTTCTCAAATCTGCAATTTGCTGCATTTCCACCATTTACCAAAGGCTTTTTTTCTTGCCTTGGGGGAGTTCAGCACACCACACATCAGGTACAGGCAAAGGCCACCAAAAAGACCCCACAACTTGTCATGTTGCAAATACCATTCTCTTCTCTTGCAATAAGAGATCTGTGCTCTACCAAGAATGCCCTGAATTAGAGACCGAATACGGATATTGTATTAATTTATAGGGAGAGGAAGGAAGTTCTAACAAATGGAGTTGGTCCTCAGTAGGTTACAACTCTACCCTGATCAGCTCGATAAATCAAACTGAAAAGCTGTGTTCAGAACCAATCAGGGAAATAATTTTTTAACATTTTAGGTATAGCCACACATTGCAAATACAGAGACAAGCACTTTGCTCAATAATATTTCACGTTACTACAGTAGGTGAAGGCACTGGTTTCCTCAGCTTCTCATACAGTTCACACCAAATAGCACACACCCTCAGAAAGCAATTCAGAGCTCTTAAGTCCTGGCTAATTTAAACACTACAAGTCACTTTCCAAAAGTATTGACTTCTATTAAACATTCAGCTTAAGCCTCGGTGAACACCACCAAAAATCTGCTCCTTGGAAAAGGATATATAGAGGACACATTCACAAGTCCATCAAGTTGAATTTTCAAAACTGGTGCCAGTTCAAAACTTCCTAGACTTTTCCTATCACTGAATGAATGCATTTAAACACAAGGCATTCAGTTACCCATTCCATAAACCTTACGTTCCATCTTGCTTGTATATGACCATATCTATGAAATTACAAGTAGTACAAAAATTACAACTCCTAATAATTCACCACAGAAAGGCAATAATATTCTCGGGGGTTGGGGGATGAGGACAGAAACTAAAAATGTTATACTATGTGGAATCAGAAAGCTTCCAAGTGTGTTTCTTGTCTTAAAGACAAACAAACACATACATACGTCCCAAAAAACCTCCAAAAAACTGAAAACCAGAAGTCCCTAATTATGTTAAGTTTACAGAGAAGCATCAATACTTTTTTTATGTACATATTAACAAAAGCTTCAATTGACCATATATCTAATAGGTTCAAAACACAGTAGAAAGCAAGTTTGTGCAGATTAAATGGATGAAGTCTCAGTATAACTGCATCAATTTTTAACTCTCTGTGAAACACTTCACGCACTGTCTCTTAACTGCCCAGCAAGAAAAAAATCTGCTTAATGGCTAGAACCTCTCTCAAACTTCTGTAATAAACTGATCCACAGAACTAGATCCATATACATATTAGGTATTCTATGTATAAATTACAAATGTGTAGAAAGTCTAAATACAAATGGCTTTTGTTGAGAAAAAAGCTCACATATGTGATATAATATTGGCTGTGTTATAATTAAACAATTGTTTCCTCTAATCTATTCATGACCACGTTTCACTTCCCATTTACCTTATTCTTTCCACATTCCCTATTTTAAATATTCATTAAGCAGGGGAAGGCACTATGAATCAAGATCTGCAAAAAAAGTACGTACAGTCTACTGAGCAATTGGGTAAAGCATGTGCAGCACATGCATAAACACCACACATATCCACACTGATTTTCCTCTTAAAAAGGAGACAAAACCCTAAGCATGATCTGGGTGAAAAATGGCTTTACTGGCAAACCTGACAACAGCAAGCAATAAACAGAGGTCTCTTGCAGATCGTTTATTTATAGCCTAATGCCTCTGGTAGCATTCAAAATTCATACTGAAAAGTATGAACTAACATGTGTATTAACTAACAACCAAAGAAGTTTAAATTGTCCTTTAAATAGACCCAATTAATGAACATTCAAACAGTCAATCCCACTATTAACGCCTATTGCAGTAACTATTCCCACAAAACACACCAATTCCTCTGGCAGACTCCAGACACCAATGTTTTTGTTTGTGTTTTCTTTTAAACTAAAAAAAATCATGATAAATTTGAGCATTTTTGCCCAAGTAGCTGAAAGGAAGATACGCAGAGGAGATAAAACCAAACATTTTGAAAGCAATCAGTATTTTCAAAAGTTAGTTGTTGCTTCACTTGTTGTAAGGAGGTTTCTTAGTTTTGGTTTTAAATACAAGCATTCTGACTCCTCTGGAAGACTTCTGTACTGAAAGTGTGCAATGCACAAAGGAAGACTGCAGTTCTAGCACAGCAAGCACACACATACACACCATTTGTTAAACCATATTCACACTGTTGACTGTTAAGCACAGAACTGAATTGCCTAGAAACTTCTCCAGTCAGAAGCCTTGAACCCATCCTTTCATTTCAACTCCTCACACAGCTTTTAGATCACATACAGCACTATCCAAGAGGGCTTTTAAATGCAATTTCGACTATTGGTTGCCTTTCAGCTGTTAAAGCTCTTGCCAAAATCCCCTCCGGGGGGGGAAAAAACTCAAAAAACAAACAAAAAAGCCACCAAAACCCACGACACAAAACAAAACGAAAAAAACCAAATGAACAACAACAACAAAAAATCACACAAAAAAACCCAAACCCAACCTCTTCAGCTTCAGACTTCCATAGCCAAACTATTCACACCAAATATGCGGGTGGTGGGCTCCATTCTGCCAGTAAATTAACAGTCATAATAAAGAGGTGATGCAACAGCCATTAAGACACTGAAATTAAGAGCATTCCCTTCATCAATCAGTTTACCAAAATAAAAAAAGCAGCAAGATCTTCCTGCATCAAAACAAATCAACTCCTCTCTTCCAATAATAGAGATCTGGGATCTAACAAGCAGACAACTCAGAACAATTTCTATAGCACTGGAAAAACCACCCAATTTTAAACACGTTTGGCAAGGAAAAAAAGATAAATAGCTACATGATACTATTTCAATACTAAAACATTCATTCTGATACACATACACATTTCCTAATATTTCTCAACTATCAAATTTAACAACACAAAGAAATCCAACTGAGACCATAAACTCCTCTTGTAAGACAGGAAGTTGAATAAATGTTTCTAAAGAAACATAGAAAATTACTTGATACATTCTTTTAAAACTGCTCATTAAGATACCTGTTCAAATTCTGACTCATACAGGTGAGTAATTTTGCTTGAGTTTGACATCCAAGAGCAGATGGATAGAAGACAAACTAGAATGAATGCTCTATGTATTATCTTTCCAAAACTGAACAAAGTGAATTCAATTTGCCAGGATACAGAGACCTAGATTAGAAATCTTTCTTGGCCTCAATACAATGGCTTCTAATAATTTATAAATCAGCTGTTTACTCAAATCACTGCACTTACATTGAAGCAGTCAGTAATTTCATGAGATTACTGCTAAATGCTTGTTTTCTGGACATCAAGCTTCACAGCCAAGTTTAAGAATTGTTACTGTCTACAAGCAAGGCAGCTCATCTCTTAACTTCAGGGAAGCAACTGGTTATTTATGTTTGAAAATGTCTTTTTTGTTTCATCTGTACACAGCACCATTAAAACTTTTCCCCCTCCCTTGAAATATTGTTGCAGTACAGTGATTCAAGTAATTGCTTGTAGTTATATGTTTAAGGCCAAAGAATAAAGAATTACCTAATGAAAACACTTCACCTGCTACTGAAATAATAAATTAATGAAAGTCACATGGAGAAGTCTTGCAGACAATTAATAGAGAAGCATTTCTTTATACAATTTAAATAATTGTTTGGTTAAACAAATTACAGTTCACACTTAACCACAGACAGAAGCACATCAGGAAAGTGCAATGGAATAAAGAAAATAAAAGTTCGGTCTGTCTGAAACTCCTTTTTAAAGGACAGCACCTCTAGCTGGGGCATGGATTCAGCACTGATTCAGGAGACAAGAGCTCTATCTACTAAATCAACAACAAAACTTCTTGCAACAGTCCAGGTTTCACTTGGAAATCTTGCAGGAATACCAGCCAAGCCCAGCCTTGATTAGACTGCAATGAGATCATTGCTTGACAAGGTATAGCTGTAGGCTCTTACAAAGCTGACACTGAAGAGAAATTTATTTAAATGATACATCAGTCTTTCTTGAAACGCATAAACTAGAATGTTTTCATATTTATTAATGATATAGATAAGGCTGACTGCAAAGCAACTTCAGAGTTCCTAAGGATATTGTTAGTACAGGAAGTGAAGTGACTTTCTGTCCATCACCCACAATCAATATTATGATTGACACTAAGTTGGGCATCTCAGATAAGAGCCTTTTTAAAGTAAAAGTAATCAAGATAATGCAGCTATGGGAGATTTTCACAAGATTTTGCACTTGAGCACTTTGACTTTTCACTGTCATTATTTCCAGTAAGATCTCCATCTTCAGAAGTTTTTTCTTTAAAAACTGGAAAGCACAAACTGAGACTTCTAATTAAACAAAGCACTCTAAGTTCTCATTTCACCTTCTGTTGAAATACACATTTTGCTATAAAAAGCAAGTTCTTTCTTTCAAGATGTCAAATTAGGCAAGAACAAGCTGCCTTTGGGCAACTTTTTTTGGAATGTTATCACATACACATGCAGAGACGAGAAAAAATGTAAAGCATTTTTTTAAAGGAACATTAAAAATAATAGTATGCAACAGAGCGACAATGCTAAAAGACTTTTTTCTGAAATATTAGTTACACTATTTGCACGTGGGTGGGGCAAGTTTTAGAAGACCAGCTATGTTTAAAGATCAAGCAAGCTGTATCATGCACCATTTTTCTCTGTGCCTATTGCAGCACTAACAGAAAAGGCAAGGGGAAAAAAATAAAAAGGCTTGCACCTGGCAGGTGAACTTGATATTTTGCCCACCTGGTTCAGGACTATTTCTCCAAGTCTCGATTCAGTTACAGCAAGAAACACTACCACGAAACGGGGAAGCCGCCGGGGCCGGGCCCACTGCTGGGCACCAGCAGCGTGACTGTGCACTGACCTCTCCCGGGGCAAAGCGCTTCCCTCACAGTATCAATCATGGAATGGGCTGGGCTGGAAAGGACTTCTAAAGGTCATCCAGTGAAGCCCCCCTGCAATAAGCAGGGACAAAATTCCAGCAGCTGAGCACACACTCATCCCCCTGCTAAGGCTGGACATGTTTTCTCCTCCTTAGCATGCCTTCCCCTCTCTGATTATTTGTAATTTGGTGGATCAAAGGATTCTCTTGTTTTAATTGACTAGATTTCCAGCTAACAAATTCCCAAATAGTATTTGCAGCTCTTCTTGTCCTGGACTCTCCCTATGGTATCTGTAATAAAAAAAAAAAATCCTTTCCCATCAGCAAGTGAAATAGCCACACAACCAGAGAAACTAAGAGCAAAGATGTATGTTGTGCAGAAAGGGCTGCAGAGAACTTCCTCACGAATTTTTCAACTACGGTATTTTATGATGCTACTTTTCTGGCAGTTGTGCCATATATGCTAAGGAAAGCAGGAAATATTTACACCACGGACTTCTCAGCATTTACATAAAGGGCCTTCTTAAAAGGTTGATCTTGCTTTTGAGACTGTAAGAAAAAAAGATAGGCAGAATTTTAGAAATCTCCCTTAAGCAGCTGCTATCTGAAACTCCATTCACACCTTGTCACATTCCTCTCCTTAAAAAGTGGCAGTTGGCATCATCCACCCTCACTTCCCCAGAGATGCCCTGGACTGGAATGAGACAGAGCTTCAGAACCAGCTAATGCTTAAGCACAATTTGAATCCACAAACCCAGAAGGTTTTCCACTAGTATTCTGAAGGGTTTGGTGCAGTGGGTTTTCTCGGATCTCCCACTGACCAGCCACCAGCCTACCTGCGAATGGAGGGCACACACCACACAGAGAGAAGTGCAGGTGAAGTGGCATTTCCTTATCCATTGCAGCCCAATGATCCCCACTTAGAAAGGGGATCACTCAAGTCCAAGGCTAACTTCAGCTGAGAAGAGAAAACTTTACATCTCCTGCAAAGAGGGATTGTTTTAACCACCTGGTATTAAATTATGTTTCCAATAGCTTTCTATCATTGCAAGCAGTACAGGAAAAATCCCACGGAACACTATGATGGGTGGGCCAAATTGAAATGGAAAATTGTGTAGCTAAATAATTGTAGTCCCAGGGACATGAGTGCCAGTCCTTGTTTCAAAAACAGTACTATACATTTATATCCAACAATGGCAAATGAAAATACACTCTGGAATTTAAACTCAAGTATCCAGGTTGTCTCTTATTCCTAGGTCTGTACCAATGGACTCCATTTCCTCTTCCATGCTGTGCAGTTCCACCTAATTATTCCCTTGCAACAGACCCAGTTTACAAGGTTCCCAGCCCTAGACACTTCTCTTCACATACCACAGCCACATCCTCATGCCACAAATACTTAAGCCTGTTACTTAATACCTAGGTAACATTATGAATAAGTATCACTGATCAGTCTTTAGATGCAGCACTTATTAGCCATTACCAGAAAGGTGGAATTATTTGGATTGGCACTTAATAGCTAGTGCATAAATGGTAAAGTAGCTCTTTTCTCCTTTCCTCAAATGCTCTCAGGTTTGCTATTCTGTAATTCGGGGTACTGGGAAGAGGCTAACAGACTGGCAGTCATTTTTCAGCATATACATATTCTGACACTGTTGTTTCTTGGAAAACAGCAGTAGGGAAGAGATTTAGAAACAGATGGCTTCAAAAGTCCTTACTTGAAAAGTCCGTAACATAGTTATTTCAAGAGTGGGAGAAGGAAAGCAACTAAGCAACTCACAATGAAACCAACCGAAAAATAAGATTAGAAGAATTTCTGCTGTGGATAAAACAGGACTTGTTGACCTCTGTCACCCTCTGGCACTTTTAAAATGGCAACAGGCTGAGTGCAGAGGACATGTAAACAAAAGCATTTATATATATCTCTTTCCTACATTTCTTGAGTAAAATGTGTTTTGTTAATGTGGATTATTTTTTCCACAACTACATATGGATCTATTTTAATGTGCTTTCACTGTTCACCATGAAAGCTGTCTTAACAGCAAAACCAGTTACTGAGGATGGGGGGTTCTTAAGTCAAAACACATCCAGATGAAAAACATTTTCTAGAAAACGTGATGTATTTCTCTAACTCATATCCAATACACCGAGGTTAAAGCTGTGAGTATACAAGAACTTTACAAAGGGGAAAAAAAAGAAGAAAAAAGGCAACCAGAAAATGCATATATGTTCAAGAACGACCCCCTCCTCTCGTCCTCGGAGCAAGGATTTGGTCACTACCCACAAGAGCTTTTTGTTTAAAGGAGGAGGGAGATACAAAAGGCTACCCTAATTACTTAGAATTTACAAGTGCAAGAGCAGCGGAGAAAACTCAGCCTCGGAGCCGGGACTTTCAGTCTCCATACTCTCCTCCGCCAGGCGCCCGGAGGGAAAAGAGGGAGGGAACAGCCCGGCACAGGGTTTCGGGTCCCGCAGCCAGTTACGAGCGCCCGCAAGGACGGCACCAGGTTCTCAATGGGCAGCGGGAGCGGCGGGTCGGAGCCGCCAGGCTGCCCACGCCCGACAACCTGTTGCCCTCGGAGCCGCCGGGATGGCCCCACGCCCACCGTTGCCGCACCAAGGGCGGCCGAGGGGCCGCGGGGCAGGGCCGGGATGGAGCCGAGCCGAGCCGGGCTGGGCCGGCGGCACCTGCGCCGGGCGCGCTGTCCCGCGTTACCTGCGCGCAGGGGCCGGGCCGGGCACGCTGCCCTCGCCGGGCTGTCACCGCCGCCGGCACGGCAAGATGGAGCCGGTCGGACCCCCCATCCCGCCCCGCCGGCGCCACTCACCTTGGTGATGATGAGGGGCTCTCCGTGCTCCCGGCCGCCCTTCAGAGTGAAGCCCCAGGGAGCGCCGCCGGTCAGCTGCACCTCCACCAGCCTGTAGCCCTCGGCTGCCCGCTGCTCCACCATCACCATCACGGGTGCCGGTTCCACCAGCACGGCGCCGAGCCGCGCGTCGCCGCCGGCCAGCCGCTCCCGCCCGCCCCGCAGCCCCACGTCCTCCATAGAGCGCCCGTCGTGGCCGGGGCTGGCTCGCCTGCGCCGCCGCCCGCGCACCACCTACCCTACCCTACCCGCCCCGCAGCGCCGGCCCGCCCGGCCCCATCGGCGGCAGCGAGGGTGCTCCGCCCGCCCCCTCCTCCTCCTCCTCCCGCAGCCCGCGGTATTGTCTCACGCCGAGCCCGGAGTTGCCGGCGGGGGGGCGGCTCCAACTTGTGGCAACTCGGCGGCGGGGCAGCCGCGGCAGCGAGAGGCGCCCCCACGTCCCTCTCGCCCCGAAAGGAGGGCGAAACCCTTGCTCCAGCCGCTCGCCCCTCACCGAGAGCGGCGGCCCCGCAAAGCGATCCCGCGGCCCAGGAGGAGGAGATGCGGGGCAAGGGGGGAGCAGTCCCGGACCCACCGCCAGACAAAGGTGGCGGTGAGAAGGTCCTTGAGCCCCGAGCGCCCAGACGGGACCGTGCCCAGGCCACCCCCGCGCCTCCCCTCCACCGCCGATCCCAAACAAAAGCGGCGAGCAGGTGGAGGGAGGGGGAAAGGGCAGCCGGCGGCTGTGGCCGCCCCCCGGCCAGGGACGCCCCGCCTTCGCGGTGCCAGGCGGCGGGAGGCCGGGGCGGGGAGGACGGAGGGGGCGGGCGGCTCTTCACGTCTCGCCGCGGTGCTCAGCAGGGCTGAGCGGGGGGAGCCGGGCAGCGCCGGGGCAGGTCAGGGAGCACCGCACCGGGAGCGAGGGCGGGATGCAGGCGCTTTCAGCCGGCTCCTCTCGGCCGCGCCCCCGCCCCGCTGCCTCCACCACCTGCGGGGCAGAGGAGGAGCCCTGGTCGCTGGGCTGAGCCCTCCCTCCTAGTCCTGCTGGCCACAGCCCCGTACCACCGCCTGGCCGAGGCCTCCCGGAGACGGAACCGCGGCCGGGACGGGCTTGACGCCGGGATAGCGGTGGGAAAGACAGGTGAAGGCTACAACAAAGGAACCCAGTAGAGAAGACATCTGGAGCTCCAGACTCGAAAAA
This sequence comes from Pithys albifrons albifrons, assembly GCF_047495875.1. Taxonomy (NCBI): domain Eukaryota; kingdom Metazoa; phylum Chordata; class Aves; order Passeriformes; family Thamnophilidae; genus Pithys; species Pithys albifrons. The sequence continues at coordinate 12,768,838 of NC_092458.1, forward strand.
GTTTGATGGTAGAATGCGAGGCAGGACTGGAAGTGCTAATCGTCATGCAAATCTTATTTTATAGATGGGAAATAAGGTTTAGGGTTGCCTGATACCGACATGGAGTTAGGGGTGGGGCTGGGAGTAGACTGCTTGTTTCTTGCAACTCTCTCAACTTAAATCACTTTACAGGAGGTTTCAGTACCTTAATCAGGACCAGATTTGGCCTGGAGTACCTGTGTGCCAGCACACAATCCTCCTGGTATTTCACTACCAAGAAGGTGAAGTGCTGCTTGGTCTAAGACATAGGGACATCTGTTTTGGTTTCTGAAAGACTAGTGAACCTCAAGTGACTTTCTCCTTTGAGACACTGTCTTATGGAGGTGCATGAAGTAGGGTTTCAAGGTTTTGTATATTGATGTGACAGTTCACGTTTTGCTTTCTGAAAGTGACCATTATGCCACTCTGATTATGTAGTCTAATCCTCTAACTCCTATTTCAGCTGGTTTACTCCTCATAAAACTCTCCTGTCTTGCACTGAAATAATTTGTTTCTACAATGCTTCCAACATTAGTGACAAGATGCTTATCTAATACTTAAATAGAACTTTGATTTCAGGATTGAGAGCATCTGAATCATCCATCACAGCAGCAGAACAGAGGACATACAGAAATAAGAAAAATACATTATTGGGATGATTAAGGGGTAGAAGAAACAGTGGAGAGAGCACCCAAAACATAAACGTCCTTCTATGAACATCCTGCTAAATACAAACCTTTTACCAAACCTGGGTATTGCATCAAGTTATTTAAGGCCTCTAATGACTTGTGGATCCTCAGTAGGATTTCTTCTCTGATTATTTTCTGTCATATAGATGAGTAGAAATAAAAATGTTTTACTCAATGTCCTATCTCCAGTTGCTCTTAGAATCTGAGACAAAGTCTACAGTTGTGTTTATGTAACACATACCAGGTTGACTACACAGTAATGTACACTCAGAAACCTACAGCTGGAAGTTTTAGAGAGCTGCAGTATACAATTCTGGTTTTGTAAGCATGATAATAAAAAAAGATCTAGAATAACAATTTGAATTTTAGTGTATTCCCAACTGTGCTCATTGAAATGAAATGGAAATAAAATAGTTTACATCACTAATGAGAAGAGCAAAATCTGCTTCCAAAAAAGCCTTCTCTGAATCCCTCTTTTTCAACTGCCAGACATTCATTCTTCATCTTGAACATTTTATTGCACAATAGAAATTCAAGAGTTACATTACTGTTTGGCTTTTAGTTTTGGTCTTATAAGTTCAGTATTGGAGAATGATGAAGAAACCTGAGCATAGGTTTTAAAACTGGAAAATCTAGAGCCAGGAACCATCATCCACTGAAAACTGTCAAACTGCTACTGTCATTGCATCAGTGGAAGGTGTGGACATGCAGCTCTTGGGAAAGCAGTTGCCTAAAGAAAGAATATCAGAAAGCTTTCACGCTCACAGTTAAGACAGACCTCTATAAAGAACAAGTGTCTAGCTTAGTTCCAGCCTTGCTTAGAACCTAATAGTCTGACACAGTCATCAAGCACATCCTCAGCTTGTGACTGACAGTTCAGAAATCAGATTTCCTTATCTTGAATGACACCTTTGTTTTGCCTTTTCTCCATTGATGTTACCAATGGAAAATGGAGAAACCACTGTGTAAAGTTCCTCATTCATGTAAGTTTGACAAGTCAAAGCAAGACAGGAATTCTCTTTTGTCATATTGGTCAAATTTCTCTCATATCTTTTATATCCTCCCTCTCTGTGGGACTTGAGACTTTTTCAGAACCCAGCTGGAGCCTTGAACTTGTTCTATTAAAATACTGTGATAATTTTATTACTTGAATTTCTGCACCTTCGCCAGCCTTCACAAGGTTTCAAATAAAAAACAAAGGATTTAGTGAATGTATTCTAAAATATTACTTTGTGTGATAAGATAACCAATTATAACTGTATTTGTTTAACAAAAGCCTCAGTGACCAAATCCTCAGCTTTCTCCAGTGTCAAATATTTTCTGAGTACATGGAAGTTTGAATAAAATGTAGAAATGCAAGATACATCAGGGTGCCATAAAGTAACAGACTTTTTCACACTAACTACAGAGAATGATGTAGTTGTGACCAATGTGATAAAAAAAGGAATCCCGTTCTGTAAAATCATATGCCAAAGATACATGTATCAAAGATACTTCTCAGTGATACACAAAAGTTTCCTAAACGCCTCCTTCTGCCAGGCGAAAGGAGCTATCAGACTTTATTAACATGTGGTTACAACATATCCAGTTTGTGAATCCCTGCTTTGTAAAAGCCAAGCTCTTTTCACAGTACTTCATCTGTCAACCTACCCTGGTACCTGAAGCTTGATTAACAATTTCAAGTGAAATTTTGTTCTACAGAATTTACTCAAAGTCCATTCTTTCTGTTGCTCACATTGCATAACTCTTCCCTACTTAGTCATTGGGATTACCAAAACTGTGAATAAATTACTTTATTGGCAAGATTTTATTTAAACAGTGTGAGGCACAGTGTGAGGCACAGTGTGCTGCTAAAGTACAGATAGGTTCACCTTTGTAGCTGTATGCCACATACCTTTTCCTTGAGGCATCTTGCGCTGAATTGTGCAGGATACCTGTGGGATGGCTCTGGAACAGGCTTTTTTACTGTCAGTCTTGAGGTAATTCATTGTGCTGGACCTTCCAGTGTCAGCAGGGCTATTTTGTTTTCCCATCAACTGAGAGCCTTGAGAGAAGTAAAGGCTTTCACCTCATGTTTACAGAGTGAAGAGGTGAGGTAAGTCTTTTTAACCTCCCACTGTTTGTTACCACTCCTTTCCTGGTGTTAACCACCAAACATCAACAGGTTGGTGAAGAGACAAAGTTCCCCTGCTTCAGCCATGTGAAATTAAAAATTGATGCCCTGGAGCATGCATAGTTCATTGACAATTCAAGTTAAGATGCTGAAACAGAACAGCTGATCATGGCCCATGTTCTGCTCTGTCAGCTCAATTACAGGGGTTACAACCTCCAGCACAGAGGCAGAGCAGACTTATACACAGTGGTATCTGCCAAAATAACCTACCTTATTTGATAATTGTACCAAGGCAACATCTTCTGTGTAACCAGCTGACATGGTTGCTGAAGAAATATCCTTTTAGTCACTAGTGCTCTCTACAGTGTGTGGTCTCTACAATGTAGAAGAAAAAAAAATAAAAAAAAATTTCTGAAGGCTACAGTTTGTGACAATAATGTGAATCCAGTGAGATTACTGCCAGAACTCAGGAGAGAAATTAGTTGCAGCTTGTGAGTTATGGACTTGCATATCTTATCCCAGGTAGCTCACTGGCATAGCAATCTGTAATATTACTGTTAAAAGCTACAGGGCATGCGTGCACATGTATGTGCAGCAAAAGTTAATCCTCTAAGGTGTTTATGGTGCCTTTAGCAAAGCTTACACTGAAATATAGAATCACAGAATGGCTTGAGTTGGAAGGGACCTTAAAAGATCATTTAGTCCAATGTCCCACTGGCAGGGACATTTTTCACTAGATCAGTTTGCTTAAAGCCCCATCTAACCTGGCCTTGAACACTTCCAGTGATGTGGCATCCACAGCTTATCTAAGCAACCTGTTCCAGTGCCTCACCACCCCTATAGTAAAGGATTTCTCTGTAATATCTAATACCTCTCCCTTGCCTGTCCTTTCTCATCCATTTATAGCCACTGATGGCAGCCCTCCAGTCATGCAATTCACATTTCAGCAACAGTGATTAGACTATAGCTTTCTGGCTGCACAGTGGCTTCCAGCTCCTTCCTGTTTCAAACCTTAATGTCTTTGAAAATTATCATCACAAAGACCAAAACAACTGAAATATTCCTGTAGCAGAAGTGGATGGATTTTTTGATTAAGGAGTTCAAGGTCTGGCAAACTGCTGGCAGTCTGTTGTGGAGTCTGAAAGTCCTGAGAACCCAGGGAAACAGGTTGGGTAGCAGTCCAACAGACAGACATCCTGGCATATCTGCGAATCAAGAGGCTTTCCTTTGGAAGCCTGCCACGCTGCTTCTGATGAATTCAGCCTAATCATGCTCTTCTGCAAAACACCTTGATTTCAACAAATTACTCACTTGCTCAGAATGAAAAAGGCCATGTTGAAAAGCTCCAGTAGAATGTCTCCTCTATGATTTAGGCACTTTACAAATCTTTCCCAAGTGGTCTTGTTTCTCCTGTATTGCAAATAAGACTTCATCAGCACATAATTAGTTCTTGAGAAAGCTTTAGAAGTTTTCAACCTTTCAGATATGTATAACTCTAACATATATTGAGTTCTTCAGTTCTTTGTGATAAAAAAATCTTCTGTGTTCTTTACTTAGGGTTTTTTATAAGGCAGAAATTTGTGAAAGAATAGCATTTCATATGATGCTCTGATATTTCAATCTCCCATGATGATTTTGATTCAAACTTTATTTCTTGCTTATTCTCACAGCACATATGCTTTGTACCTCAGAAGAATTTTCTGAGGGTGAAAGCATGCACTGCAGAACAAACTGCAGCTATGAGTGACCAATAGAAAAGATGTGGTGGTTTGCCAACAATAATATTCTTCGCTCAGACCTATTAGACGCATACACAAGAAAAAGCAATGAGTCTAACACAGACTCTTCTAATCCATAGCCATCTTCAGGATTTATAATTTTCACAATGCTGCATGATAACAAGATTGAAAATAAAAGGGCCATAGCAACTCCTCCTGTGATTGTAGAGTCAGAAGACAACATATAGTGTAGAAAGAAGAGGTGAATAGTAACCAGTTTTCCCCAGGGTTGTGTTTTTCAGCTTGTAGGAAAGTTCAGGCACACGTTAAATCCTGCCTTAGGCCATAGTCCCTCCAGTATCTGTATACCTGTTCCTTTTCCAGTTCCTACATTAGGGCCCTTGATCAAATTATATTACATATCTCAGATGACTACATTACAAAGAAACCAAAAAGCAGAGTGAAAGTGCACAGCCTGAAGCACAGGTACATGACAGTCATTGTCAGCAGGCCTGTTTCATTGTCAGCAGGCTAACTAGGCAATGCTTGGACACAGTTTGGGGGAAAATGTGGGCCAGTGACTGTCAGTCTCAGGCAGTATGGATGAAGCCACCCGTTTTTAGTTGTGGAAGAACATGTTGCAGCTTCATTAACCTGGGATTTTTTTTTTTGCTTCATGAAGTTCCATCATTCTAGTGAAACATCATTTGTAATATTCTTGCTGCTGTGTTTCTGATCATGGGACATTAAGGAGTGTTTTTCCATCTTCTTTGATAAAAAGTTATATGATAACATTGTCTGTACAAACTGTGCTGTGCCACTTGCCCTCATGTGCCATAAAATAGTCACTGGACCATTTTAACTACATGAGGGACACAGCTTCAGAGGCTAACAAGAGTCTTTGATGCATTTAAGCTCTGATATCATAGCATGTTTCATCTAAATTCTATACTTGATGAAGATGATCACTGGAGCAGGGATGGTCAGGGAAAATGCCAAAGGGAGGATTTCAAATGCTCTATTGCAGAGAATGCTGTGAAACCTTTTAAAAAGGTAGATAAATAGCAAGAGGCCAGAGTATGTATGAGAGCAGACAAAAGCCTTGTAATCTGGTATTTGTCACTGCTAGCCCCGAGCAGAACTTCCTTTTTCTGCCTATCAGCCATGTATGAGTAAATCTCTCAGTGCTTTCTATAAACAGACATAATTTCTTCATTACAAATGACCTTTCTATTCTCAGTTTGGTTACATAGAAAATGAACCATGTCCAGGTGAAGGTCATAGGATGTAGCACCTGTGAGAGTCTATCTAAGCATGCATAAGGCACAAAGTGAATTTTCCTTTTTTTGCAGTGCCATAGCAGTTTGCCCAAAGCATCAGATATGCTCAAGAGGCTATGGTCCAGCAGTGACAGACTTACAGTATTACATGAATGGGGTGATACTAGGGCACATATAAGGCTGTTTTGAGTATTCCCAGGAGTCCAGGGGACAGAAGTTCTTTTTGTGCATGCCACATCCCCACAGACTGTTACACTCCTTTATACTAAATGTACAAGTGTGGTCTTCTCTCAGTTCTGCTAACAGAACAGTTACCACTTGATAGGATATTTGAGGGAATCCAGCAAACCATACAAATGAGAAAAAGTGCAACATTCAGGTTAGCTTTTCCTGGTTTGTGTTTGGCTTAGAAAGAATAAGACTGTGGGGAGTTACTGCTTCCTTAGCCTGAATTTTGTGTAAAGCAAAGTCATGCCAGTGGAACATTATGAGGAAACAGCTGTAGTGTGGGGGCCTATTGCATATCTTGTGGCAAGACAGATCCTGTTACAACCCCAAAGGTTAATTTCTTTTGAGGATCTGAATTTATGGAGTATTAAAGGTTGCACTTACTTTCAGAACATTGCATTTTCTGAAGCAGTTTTAGGACCAAACAATTTCTTGGAGTTGTACTCTCAGAAAGTTCACTAATAGGAGTAGCTGATGCAGCCAAGCTGTAACATAAATATGTAGTGTAGCCATATTACTCACATAAAGGGTATTTCCAGTAAACTACATTGGATGTTCCTTACTTTGTCCACCCCAGACTGTGAAGTCCACCTCTGTCAATGAAGTCATTATCTTTAATCATAATTTCAAAGAAAAGTCAAAAGAGTGGATCTTAACTCCTTCCTGCACTATAATGTTTCTGCTGTTATTACTGCATTTCCTCTTGATTGCCTGAGGCAGCTAAGCCCTGCTTTTGAGCTACCTGCTCTTTTCAGAAACTGCAAGGCAACAATTTGTGGAACAGAAGGTTGCAACCTTCCTTCACCCAGTCCCAAGATGCTGCAGGGCTGAATGTTGGCCGTGCAGCCACTGCGCAGGAGAAACACACAGTGATGCTCATGGGATTTCAAAGGGGATCATTGGCTCATGTCTGGACCTGGACTGTGCACTTTGTCAGAATTCCCTTTGATACTTAGTTACAGCGTTCTACAAGACTGTCTGATTGGCCAGGGTACACTGACATTTTTAGCATTTTAAGTAATAGAGCCTTGGAGAGTTCTTGGGTTGTAAGAGCTGTGAAGTTAGTACTGTAATATGTTTTGATTTAGTTGCATAGGCTGCTCTGGGAACAGAGATTTTATGCGATAATGTTCTAGTTCTGATGGGCTTTGGAAATACAACTGCTGGGTGGTGGGAGATATAATCTAACAAAATCCCATAGTCTAGCAATCATAACAAGGATATAAGAGTATCCTACCTTATTTCTGCTGAGGGAAGCAACTAACATAACATCTAAAAGACAATGCAGAAGTAGTTGGGCCCAGGATTCCTTTGGAAGATACTGAGGACAGGATAGACATTCAACAGTTTGTAGATCAGGGTACCATCTACATGCTTATAGGCATTAATATCAATGTTCAGTATTGCAGTGTGTGAGATAATATTTCTTCTTTTCAGTCTCTTTCATTATGTAGTTCCTATTCAAACTGTGCCTCATGTAGTCTGTGTAGGTGTGGGACAAGGTCTCTTTATTACACATGTGCTGAAACAGAGGTATCTTTTTTTTTCCTGTGAAATAATATAGCAATGACAATGATCGAGTGGAATTTGTCCAGAAATGTGGCCGCAAAAACCTCTCTTAATACAGGTTCAAGGGCCATAATCTCAGCATTGGTGTAGAGAATCTGAGATTTTGTTCTTCCAGTCCCTAAGCAAAAATTGTTTTCTTCACTTTTATGAGTGCATTTTTCTACTCAGTTATTTTGTACTTAATTTGTATAAATCTTGTTTGCTAATTAAATGTATTACAGGCACAATTTTGAGAAATAATTTGTGTATATTTCTTCACAAAATCTAGGTAAGGTAACATTTCTCTGGAGAAGGTATATAATAAGTCAATAAAATATGTGTACCATGATTGCATCAGTCAAATACATACAATTATTGAGCTCTTCATATGCCCATTCTTTTCATGTATTTAGGGTTTTTATTCTTAGAGAAAACAAAAATAACTCAAATATTATTTTTATGCAAATGAGATATTGTCATCCTTTTAAATTAATATTCACCATCCTTAAATGTAAATGAATAATTTACCATTCTATAATTATATTTAAATCACTGAGGGATGGGAATTTATGCAAGTTTTTCTTCCAGTTCTTTTTAATGGAGTCTGTAGCTCTTATGATCGTGACAGATGTTATGCTTTCATTTGTTCCAATATCCCTTCCTAATTTTGCAGAAAACTTGAAACAGAAATAATGGCCTGTGAATTTCCCCATTCATTTCAGTTATGCATTCAGTGAAAAACTGGTTTAAAATTACCTTTATAAATCAGTACTGCTAATTATGGGAGGGACATACAGTTTTGACCAAATTAAATCTAATTGCAGGAAGTCTGTGTAGATAAAATGCTAAGGCATATAGAAGATTTATATGTCAAGGCCTTCAGGAATATATTGCAGGATCTATTGGGGAGATCATAACTGCATCTATTTAACTTGAAGACAGATTTACCTTTCTTTAGTTAGGGAAATGTTAAACCAGGTAATGTGTAAAAGACTATGACATGATGAACCATTGATGAAGTAATACTTTTACATTTGTAAGGTAGTTAAGATCTTCATTGAAAGCTGTAAATTCAGAGTGATGCATTGAACTATACATCTAAACAAAAATAAACTATATATCCACAAATCTCCTTGTCCTTTGTAAACCAGTGCTATAGCCTAAGATTTAATTATAACAGGGACTTTAAAGTAAGTGTAGCTGCACACTGAGGCATAAGCCATAAACACCCAGAAACACTAACAGAAATGCAAGCCTGTTGAATTTTTGTAAATCTGTTGCTTTCCCTTAGAAGTGAGTGTTCATCTTAATGCTGAACACAGACAGGGATGAAACAAGGTGTCCTGGATCCAAGGAGAGAGTGAGTAGGTATTTCTAGAAGTATGGAGTACACACATGTTCTCTTTGCAAGGAGCACAGTGCTATTCTAATTCTTGAGCACACTCTTGCCAAGGTACAAAACCAGCACTGGAATTTTCAGTGTTGTGCAATGTTATGCTGTGAGTGTAATTGATTGGTATTTGCAATGCCAGGGTGTTTGTGTTTTTTTAATGTTTCTTGTATGTGTGCTAATGGTTGTCACCAGCTACACCATTTGCTTTGCTGAGATCCTGCCTTAGTGCAGAAATGAGACATGCCATATTCGTGGGTCTGTTTTGTGCCACTGGCAGAAATGGGAACTGTGTCAATAATCTCAGAGAGAAGGGAATTAGGACCTGTAGAATAATAAAAGTTTTACTGATTACTAAATAATGGTCTTTAACAAGGCAAAATAACTATTCTCTTAGTTTCTTTCACTACTTTTCTGTTTCCTTTGCCTTTGGCCCCAGGTCTGATCCTCTTATTTTTATAAACACAAGAAGACAATCTCGACTGTAAAAATGCAAAACCAGCTTTGAATTTGACTGTTCTATCTCTGTGCTTTGGGCCCAGCAACAAGAACTAGAGACTAGCTAGATCTTACCAGTTGCGATAATTGGTGGCTCATTGGTTTGGCAGATCCATCTCCCTTTCAGCCTCAAATGTTGGCACCTTTGCTTGTATCATGGCAGGTATCTGTTCATTTATGAGTCACTTTATTTTCTATCTTACATTAGGTGTGCTACAGGTCATGTGCTTTGGTGCCAATAAGAAACATTTACTGCTTCTGTAAGTAACTATGTAACCAAATCCTGAGAGATTCAGAAGAGAACGGACCCAGAAGAAGAGATTAAAAACCAGTCCTTCACTCAGAGAAGTCAAGCAATAGAAGTAGGGTGCACACCTGGCAAAACTGTGGAGAGTAAAGAAGAGAAAGATAAGAAAATGATTCTCCAGAGTATAAGAGTGCAATTGAGGAATTAAAATAGTTTCAAAGTCGCTGAACAAAAGGGGGGAAGTTGAAATAAAAGATGGTAAATCTATGTGGGCAAACGGGATCACAGTAAAGATTAATGAAAACAAATGATAATCAGGAAAAGCAAAACACATGAAACCTTCCTATCTGTAAGTCAGAACAGACAATCAGGATAATAACTTGACATGCTTTTCAAATTTTTGAAGGGAGGGAAATGGCAACACGAATAGCGGAACAATTGTAGAACCTGGTTGTGGAAATGAAAGGCTTCTATGCAACAATTTCTGTTTCTGTCTAATAATTTAAGGTTTTGCTGTAGTAAGTATAATCCAAGCAATATAAATTTACCTTCAAATGAGAGCAAACATAATTTATTCTAATTTATATGTATTTGAATTGTATATGTGGCATATGATGGCTTTATTTTAAATAATAATCTGTCTCTGTGGATTGTAATTTCTGTTCTTTAGTATCCAGGTAGGTTTCAGTGCAGTAACTTGACAGAAATGTGGCAACTCCATTCACCAGTGATCTAATAAATAAAGTCTGAGGAGTCCCAAACCTGTACTGGCAACAGAGCCTTGTATGGACACCTCAGCATGAATTTGTATTTCTGGAGCATGGCAATCTGATTTTGCAACATTGCTGTCCCCAGTATACTTTTGTATACATAGTAGCAACAAAAACCAGGATTGCAACATCCAGGTCATTCACCTGTCCTCATCTGAGGAGCAGGGAAATGTCTTTATGCTCTAAAGGAGCAAAAACATCCAGCAAAAACATTCAGCTCAGCTGCCTGGGTTTTGGTGTCTCTGATGACACGTATGCCTAAATTCCCATTATGGTCACTGGAGCCTACTCAGCTCACCCTGTGCATTTATCTTCAGAAGAGCTGAACTGTTCTCTAGACAAAGTCTAGACTGTAAGCTTGGCTGTCTAAGACCTCACTTGACACCTTGCTGATGAATGGACATCCGTGTGTAGGAGTCTGAATTTGCAAGCCAACATGCTGCTCTTTGAGTGGTGTTGCCTGGGCTAAGCCCTGGGGAGTGCCCTGGAACAGGCCAGGTGGTCACACACCACTCCTGGCAACTTGGGCTGCAGCTGCCACCCAAGCCCGTCTGGCACCAGGGGACTACACAGTCCCCATCAGCAATCAACAAGCTGGTGGGCTTGGTGGGAGTCGTTCTTTTGCTGGGATCAAGTGTACAAGGTATCTTGCCTAATGAAGAAGGCAGCAGGTATCATTTTACCCAGCACTGGTGGCTGTTTTCTCTACTGAGGACAAACATGGGCTGAAACCTCTGTGTATGTAAACCCTACACACAAAACATCCCACTGTCACTCACTAGCCCTTCATAATTTCTGCTAAAATAATAAGCTGGATCACTGGAGGAGGGGGAGGGGGAGGCAGAAAAAGAAATAAAAATTTAGGTAATTTATTCTTATAGGGACTGGTTATAAAATCCATTACTTATTTAACATGCTGTTGACTTGAGGTCTGTTGGCAATGCTCCTTCCTGTATTTCCTGAATGTCTTCCTATAAACGAGTTTTCTGAAAGGGTGAGGGCTGATACAGGGAGTTTGAGACTTAGCTAAAAGGGGAGGATTAATTTTTGTGTTTATGGTTCTGAGTATTTGCTACTCTGTCTAGCAGGACCCCTGTATTAAAAGATATTGTCTAACTTATAAACTAAAAGCAAATGTTACAGGTCAAATTCCTCTTTTCATATTAAACCCTTACCAAACTAAAAAAGGAAAAAAATAAGAAACAAAATTATTATTGAGAAAGCCTAAGTCCTGGAGTTTTCCATGTCAAGCTGCCCAATGCAGACAGTAGAGACTAAAGAGAGGATTTTTTTGTACTTGTGGTTTAAATAGGATGAGGTTAATAAATTTTTTTCCCAAATATAATCTCTTTCTACTGGGATGTGGTATCATTTTTCTAATTTTATTTATAGAGATGGATGGGCTGGATCACTAAAACTGAGATTTTGGTTAGGGTGTGGATTTATATTCCTGCTCCTCCCTGTAAAGTCTGGGGCTGCTTGTATCCAGACTCATCTTTTCAATTAATTTGCAGTAATTAAAGGGTGTTATGTGGGTTAAGGCTAAAGAGAAACACAATTAAAATATAATGCTTTTACTTTGGTATCTGCATCGTTATTTATTTTAAACCATCTTCAATCCTCTGACAAGTCAAAGTCTTCCTGTATCACATACTGTGCAAAGAGAAATATGTGAGTGAACTGTTGCCAATAGCTCTGAGCAAGCACAGGGAATGTTTCAGATTACACTGTGTTTTCTTGTTCGGATCTGATCTCCTTGCTAGAAGAGGCTGAGAAAGGCAGCTCTGGGGGATTTACTTCTAGCAGCAGCAGCACATGATCCATCAATCGCGTGATTCTCACCACCGAGGACTAATGGGGAGGGTGAAGAAAAAGTGAATGCTGCTTTGGGGAAGCAACAGCATTTTCTTCTGCTCCTGGGCCCCCTCCACTAGCCAGACATTTCATGGCTTCTCCAAGGTTAGAAACCTACTGCTGCCCAAACAGGGATGCAGCTACACAGCTAGTGATGAACTTCCAGCCTGATGTCTTCTGTGGAGTTTGCATTGGCAGTGCCTCCATCAGTTTGCTACTGACCATCCTGCAGCTCCTGCCAAAGAAGGGACAGAGCCCACGGAAGTTGCCCAAAGCCTCCTCCTCTTCCACTATCCTTCTCCTTATCTCCATTTGTGACATTCTTGGAGGCTTAGGTAAGTGCCAGCTTGATGTCCCTCACCATTGTTGTAGCAGGCTCTTGTTGCTCTGAGATACCATAGACAAGTGAAGTTGGAGAGCGGTCAGCAGAGATTTCTGAGGGAAACATGCTGTATGTGTTCACATAAAGATTTGGGCTAAGTAAAATCAGAAAAGAATGGGCCTTTGGGGAGAAAGTTCTTGTTTAATAGTTATAATTTAGAAGTGAAAGCTCTTGTCAATTCTACATGAAAATCTCTGCTTTAAAACAAATTAAAATCCAGAATGGTGACTGGTTCTCAGAGTAAGGCATACAAGTGAAGGCCAGGCAGCACACTGAAAACTAAAGCTGACATCAAACACTTAGCCAATCCTTGGGACTATGTTTCAAAACCACTATCCTATATGTCTTTAAATCCTCTAGGACCAAGTGTGCCTCTTGTTTATGTGCCAGCCACTTCTCTGGGCACATCACACTGATAGCAAGTGGGTTTGAATTGCAGATGCACACAGATCATGCTGGACACAGGCTTTTGAAATGTGAGTGAAGCTCCCTTATCAAGGACAACCTGCTGCCCAGCCTCTGGCTGATAGCTGGAGGAAAAAATAACTGACAATGAAACAAAATGCATGAGTCAAAATGAAACTAATGTGTCTTAAGCTGTCCCATCAATCATTTGGTCATTTGTCCTATCAGTCATTTACTGCCAAATTAGGTATAAATTACCATGACACATGAAAATACAGGACAAGTTTGTTTCTAGGTAGCACTTTTATCTTCGCATCAGATAATAGAAGTAGTGCTGTTTTGTCTCTCTTACTTGTGGAGGTGGAGAGTGTGTGAGTTTGTGTGTTTCAGGTCTTTTCCCCTTTCATACCTAGCCAGGTTCTATCACAGTACCTAATAAGTGCCACTACTAAAACAAACATTAGAGGGGTAAATAAAGGAAGAGAAATATGGAAAATACAAATGTGCATTTACCTGGAAAATGTCTTTTCACTCAGATGAGGCCAGCAATCGATAAAGTTATTTTTTTCCATTTCTCTTTCACTGGCAGACTCAAACTAGTTATCCAGTATTGTCTTTGTATTAGACTCACTTTGGTGGGTGGGAAACAGTTCATTCCTGGTGGGAAACCTGGAGGCTTTGTTCTGTTATATGCTGGTGCTTTATTTCAAGCAAACCCAGAAAACCTCACTAACAAACTCTAAGTTTATATTTAAAAAGGGTATTGTTCCCACCTAATTCTGAAACCCTGCTTTGATTTAGTCCTGTGACTGAGGGAAGGAGCTGCTTGTAAAAATGAAGACATCAAAAAGTGGGGAAATAATTTTTTTCTGCAATGAGGGATTTTAAAGAAGTGAATATCAGCATATGAAAATATGCTGGTAACATTGCAATAGTTAATTACTGTTTTATGTCAATCTGTTGACTGCTACCCATTTTATTTTAAGGAAGTTTGTGACAGCATCTGTAAGTAACTGAGATTTTAATCTACATAACATTTCAAGTCTCGGCAGCTTCCGACTCTTGGGGCTACTTTCCCTGAATGATTACACTGACATTTAAATAGCACAGTTGTCCCTGCTGTGCTCCTCTGCAGCCGTCGCCTTCCTGGAGACACACAAAATCTGGGCTGCGATGTGAAATATGTGGCCAGAGAAAAACATGTGACTTAAATCACACCAGCAGATTCAAAGCATTAATGCATTTTTTTTCTTTAGGTATGATCTTCAGGTCAAGTGTATGGCTGGGCTTCCCAGGCTTCATAGCTAACATTTCTGTGGTGAATGGGACTGACATGTGGCCTTCCACTTTCTGTGTGGGGAGTGCGGTAGGTGCAGAGATCATTCCCCCTTTCTCCTGCTCCCAATTAACAGTCCCTCTGCATGGGGAATCTGAAAGGCAAACTGCTGTATCCAAAAGGAAATGTGGCTGTGAGTCAGAGCCTGGATATGGTGGTTTCAGCCTCTGCCACACCCCTGCATGTGCATTCATGCCTCCCTCTTAGATCCTGGCTCAGGATGGGCAGGGTGCTACATGATGCTGTGTGGTGCATGTGAGGCCAAACTGATCCCAAGAGTTTTGTAGTATTCACTTATCACAGGAGTGCCAGGGCAGCAAAGGACACATCTCTACCAAAGTCAGGGATATGGAGCCATAGGGATATAAGTAATCCCCAAAGGACTGTGATCCACTGGTTGGGGTTGTTCTGGCAGTGTCACTAATGCCCCAGTGGCTCTGTCGCACTGGCAGCATGAGGGTGTCTTCCCACCTACTCTGCCAGAAACTACAGCCTGTGTGGTGACAGCAGGGCCTCCTGAAACCAGCAACTTGGGTAGCTCAGTTTAGCTCTTGTGGCATGATCATGTGTGATTCATACACAGAGGGACTGAAGGATAAATATACTCAAAGCTGCAAAGCTGCTGGCAGAAGGTCTGTCCCTACCATGCAGGATTACAGCTCAGATTGCTGCTTATATGGGCATTCAATGACTGCAGCTCACCAAGTCGAATTAAGTATTTTATGGATTAAAACACAAGAAGAAGAAAATGTAAATGCATTCCAAAAGTATAGATTAAAACTCAGTTCCAAATTTTACAATCATAATACTGTCTGAGACATATAATTTGAGTTTAGTATCCAAGAGTAAAGGTCACATTTTTTCACAAAACATGGAGAATGACAAACATGACAGATCATCATTTTACCCAGATTCCACAGGAATCTAGGCTTCCTAGTGAATTAATGCATGAGCAATAACAGTATTAGATTTTCAGTTCAAAATTTACAATGTAGAAGGGGGTATGTTGCATATAAAGAAAATTATTGTTTCTGTAGTGTTTAAATAAAACATTATGTGCCAGTTTAAACTCAGTGTGCCTTATATGCTTATATAATGACAGTTTCAAACATGATCGTTTTGTGTCGTGGACACAAATATAAATTGTACACATCTATCGATTCTCAGTTCTGTCATACATGTTTAAATTTTGCTTATTAGATACAAATGTTGACTTTTTTTTTTCTTTGGGGAAGAGGAAACCAACAGCATCAGTATCTTGTAGCAAGAATGTCCTAAACTCATGCTGCCACATGTTTTAAATTTCACATTCTGGACCTTAACATAAAAAATAGTATTTTTAAACAGTGACAAGATACTGTAAGGAGACTGCTCATGTTTTCATTTGAATCTCAGGTTAGATGGTGAGCAGCATAGTGGTCCACCACAAATTTTATTTTGCCTTTCTTAGACTCCAGTAAAATGCTGTAATTTGAGTAACTTTAAATTTAGATTTAATTATATTCGAATGAAAACTAACCTTCCTTCCACTCACTTCCCCTAACATATTCCCATGTGAGTTAATAAAATGTTTCCAATTCTATTTTATTTTTCTTTTAGTACTATTGTTTTATTTCACTTAACCACAAGCCTGTACAAACTCCAAATAGTGAGGATTTTAGGCATCTCCTTTGAATGGTTTGCAGAGGGGTACCCTCTCAGGCACTGTAGCAAAATGTGTCCTTTTGCTAAAAAGTTTACTAAAAAGAAGATTTTGGTTATAAGTTCATCTGATTTATACTATTTCTGGAGATAGTCTTGTTTATGTTGGATTTTCTGGAAAGATCCCACAGTTTATTTTTCTATATGTGTATGTATAACAAATTGTGCATTCTTCAACTGCAGCAAATATGTAAACGTGCAGATGAAGTTACATGCTGAGTGCTGTGGCTAAAGCACATTAGAAGGAAAACCAGAATTTTATTTTCTGGCTCCTGTGCACTATGAAAATGTCATGGTGTTTTAATTAAATACTGAATAATTCGTGCCACAAATGGCTAGAGGTAGGGGGTACATCCATGGTGAAAAGAAATATTTCCCAGCTTGATTTGCCTTTTGGAGGATGGAATGGTATATCTCTATTCAGTGACATTTGGCTCAATAACAAGTATGGTAGTTTCCAGATGTAAAATGATGCCACTATGGAGCTGTGATAAAGGATGTTCAGATAAGAACTGAGAGATGTCTTGAAGGGAAGGTAATCTGAATATTAAACTAGTTCCAGACTATTTCAAAAAGCCAGCTCCTGTGGGGAAGAAATGTGGAATTTATATTCAGCGGCAAAGAAAGGTCACATCTTATACAAGCACATGGGAAAAATGCATAGGGTCAGCTCAAGAATGCTGTCAAATTTAACTTGACTTGAACCTGTTTCCCTTTGGATATTTCTTGAAGAAAACAGCCAGGGAGTTCAGTATGGATATTTTTCCAGAGGGTGAGTGTTTTTCTTGTTAATATGGTGTATTGTTCTTGATAACCATTCCTTGGATCAGCTTCTTGTGATTTGAGAAAATAACTATCCCATGCAGAACCCACACTGCATAGGCACACCATGGTTATGACTGACCTCAGTTATATTTTCATGCCTCAGCTACTGAGAAACACTTAAAATTTTAATCTAAAATTGAAACATCCTCATTATAAGTGTCTTTGGGCTTCACTTATGGCACTGAGGTTAGGAATGGAGAGGTAAATAATAGGTTTTCTAAACCAGAAAATAAGCTGAGAAAGCAAACACTGTTCCATTTACCTATGACTTGACCCATAGGCTACAACAACTCTCTTCCTGTGATTTTGAGTAAGATTTCATATTTCATAATCTTATCTGGAAAATACACACATGTCAAGAACAACTCACCAGGCCAAAGGTTTCAGTCCCTCACTTGTCCTGTGGTACTCAAGAAGCAGCTGTGACATTTGGCATTTTTTTCCCCCTGCAGATGTGGATCCAGCTGTTATATAGTGCTGGCTTCTGGTGGTTGTTTTGCTATGCTGTTGATTCTTACTTGGTGGTGAGAAGATCAGCTGGACTGAGGTACCAGAGTTAAAGCTCTGAATTTGTTATTATCCTTCCAACACTGTATGTCTGTGTTTGCAGCTATCTGAGGGTATAAGTGAAGCTTCTACAACCGTCTGATGCTCATATGGTTGCCAGCTAATGATAGGGATGAGTGATGTTCTAAGTGCTTAAATTGCCAGGGAAATGCTCAGATAATTATTTACATCCAACCTGAATTTAAATGTAACTGAATCCATTTAACCTCTGGAGAAATACGGAGCAAATTGTGATCTATAAACATTAGTTTTGTCCCTGTTCTCTACCTGAAATTGATTCTTGCATCAAAAAAGTGTTATCCTGAAAACAAAAAATTGAGAGGGCAAAAGTGCTAAATTTCATATAGTTCCCCATTTTTTAAATTTTTTTTTTCTGATTTTCTATTTTATCCACTTTTTAATGGGGTCATCACACTGGTAAAGTTCCTGAGAGGAGTGATATGTATTTATTATATATTTTCTTGCAATGCCCATGACAGAAGAACCTAAATACTTTGGATAGGCCCATGATTTAATGCTAGACAGACTATATAAGGTGTCTCTAAGCTGGTTGTTAGAAGAGCAAATGTGAAATTATGTGACTGTTCCCAGATAATACTGAGCAGTCAGGTACTGAAGACATGGTTTTTCTGGCAGAGGTTACCAAAAATTTTTTTTTTGAGTTAAGTTCAGACTGTTGAGGGTAAACCTGATTTTGTAAAGTCCTATAGTTCTAGTCTGAAACATCTGGGACCTGCCTCCTTCTCTCCTCCTTGTTAGCAAAAACAATTATGAGTATTTGGCTTTGATCCTAAGGTCAGAGTGAACAGCAAAAGACTTTCTACATGCACAGATCTGGATCTTCCTAAGACAGGAGCAGCATCCAACTCTGAAAGTTAAACATATCTCTCTCCAAATTTCAAAAGAGTGTTTTATTTGACTATTCAGCTCCATTCTTAGATTTTAATTTGCTGATTTGCTTTCTGCAGGAGAAATGAAAGATGCAGGGCTTCCTTCAGGATAATAAAGGAAAGGGGAGAAGTCCTGTCCTCTCCACCCTACAGGCGGGATGGGACGGGATTTCTATGTGCAAGCGTGAACAACTTTGCTTTGGCTCACTCATTTTCGGAAGGATCACCCCCTGCCCCACCTACATTCCTCAGTTTCTTGTATTTCCAGTGTTGTTCTGCACCATTTCCTGTCTATAAAGCTCATTTCAGTGAGGGTTCTATTTGACCTTGCAATGTGGAGAAGTGTAAAGTTTGCTATCTTTAATCGTGGCTGTCCCGTTTGGTGCCTGCAGTACGATAGTGCTGTACCACATGATGACGTGGGGCCTGGCAGTGCTGCTCTGCGTGGAGGGGATTGCACTGCTGTACTACCCTTCTCTCTCCAGGTAAGCAGAACTCTGGGAACACACTGGGAAATCGTAGCACTCTCTAGTTGTTTGAATGTTTTCTGGTCAGCTTTAGAGACAGATATTCAAAAGTTGGGCATTTTGATCTTTGACAACATGTTCCACTGAATCAGTGAGCATGCTAGAAATACCTGCCTGGGTTTCAGGGTGTCCTGAAGGACTATGCCAGGCAATACAGGCACTTGGGTGTGCTGCAGGGCTGTGGTACATCTTCTGCTGTGAGTCACTTCTCTCCCACTCCTGGCTTTAGCTTTCCTTTAAATTTGAGAAAAATGCACAAAAATCAACTTTATGTCAAATGTGAACTGGTGGTGAAGGTCTGTGAATTAAGTTTTGCGCCTTTTTAAAATTTTTTTTATTTATTTTTTAAGTTAAATGTGACATAGATAACATAGCCAGAACTGCCAGCTGTGGGGAAAAAAGGCATAAACTTTTAATGATTTCTTCTCAGTTGTGAAAATGGCTTGGAACATGCAATCCCACATTACATCACAACCTATGTCCCACTCCTGCTAGTACTGGTGGTCAACCCAATCCTGTTTAGGAGGACGGTATCAGCAGGTATGTTCCTAATGGCCAACATCAATCAGTATGTGTTATTTAGCAACAAAGAAATACTGTAGAAAGTCATGCCTTTGTATTCAGTGATGAAGGACAGCTCCTCATGAAATCATAAATATACAGCAAAGGGTGGGAAGGACTTGCCTATTGAAATGAAGATACCATCTTGATGGGGAATTTGCCCTAGAGACACTCTGATGACATACTCAGGCTATTCTGTTTCAAACCTCTATGGCAGATTAGCAAAGGTATTTCTATGTTACTTGATTTAAAGCATTTGAGGCAATGTATAGTGGATGCTTAACTCTACTGTAGCTTTGGTACCAAACTGGACTTTGGGATGTAATTTATTCTGGTTTAAAGATAATGTTGGTGACATCTGAGAGTAGATTTAACTTCTTGTCAGCCCTGGAGCCAAAAATCTAATAAAACGTGATCAGAATTTTGTCACTTCTGATTCTGATCTTATGAAACAAATAGGAATTGTACACAACTCAGATGGGATCTTGAAGTTCCAATTTAATTAATTATACAGTGCTTGGAAGAAATGAGATTGAAAAAAAGCTACAAATTCAATGCATTCTTTGCATGTAATATGACCAGTGCTAGATGTCTGCAGTATCTGAGTTTATCTGCACATTGATTATATGAAAACAGCAGGAGCAGATCTAGTATTCTCAGTTTAGTCTTTATCTCATCTATCCTGTGTCCCTCAGGAATACTCATTTTCAAAGGAACAGTTGTTCTTTTAAGAAGTTGTTCCCATAAAAACTTGTATTTTTATGGGAAAATATGTAGAGTATAAATGTCTGTGCATATGTATATTCCTTGTGATAGCTGAACAGCATGTGGTGTAACTATTTTTTCTGACAGTACATCTTCAAGTTTTAGAAGTGCAGTTAATGTTGTATCAATGGCACACTGAAACATAAAGTGCATTATAGAATAGAATCTATTCTATTTTAGTGTAAACATCACATAGTAAGCATATATTTGTACCACACATTATAGACAAGTTGTACATACTACCTTTTATTATAAAATAAAAGTATGTTGACCATGCTATTAACACTTTCAGTGGGATTCAGAGAAGAAAAACCATCTAGTAGAATATAATTTGTTTTAGGAATCTAAATGTATGTAATTGTTTTATTTTAGTATTAAGCTATGTGTGAGATTCCTTGATGATAGTCCTTCCAGTTTCTGAACTGCTGCTGGAGACAAATCTATCTGTTCCTTTGTTCTCTCTTCTATCTATCTATCTATCTATCTATCTATCTATCTATCTATCTATCTATCTATCTATCTATCTTCTGGATTTTTGTGCCTAAACTAACAAGATATATATATATAAATGAACATAATTTTATACTTTCCAGTTGCCTCCTTACTGAAAGGAAGACAAGGGATTTACACAGAGAATGAAAGACGTCTGGGGACAGAGATCCAGATGCGCTTCTTCAAAATTATGCTGGTATTTGTTATTTGGTAAGAGGTGCACTATTTTGTTTTAAACTGATTTTTTCTCAGATGGAGAGGGCCAGGGACAAGAGTAAAGCCTGATGGGTTTCTTCTTTTGCTTATCTCTATGCTTGGAAGAGAAAGTGACTAAGAAAGAAGCAGTTCTAAACTAGTTCACAAAGGAGCTGAATCATTCCTGTAACATCACAAGGCTGTGAGGAAATGATAAAGTATTTAACCAACAGAAAAGCCAAAGCCCCAAGTAACAACAGCAAAAAACTCTCTACAGGCTGGGCATAGACTGAAGATGTCTGGTACAGCAGCTCCCCAGAAATGTGGGCTGAGAGATGGCTCTCTGTAATCAAGATTCCTAAGTGCCTCTTGTCACCAAACACATCACCGAAAACCTACAATAAATATACTTCTAAGTCAGGTTTCATGGCTCTCACTGTGGTTATATAATGCAGCCACCTCTGTGGACTAGAGTTCCCAAATGTCTGACAAAAAACACAGATACTGATTGGAAATACAGGTTATGTGGTAGAAAAGAAATCTCCATATGATTGTGTGTGAAATTTCTGATTATTTAATCTGCCTTTTTTTTTTAATATTCCATCTTCCTCCATGAAAATACCATTTTGGGGTAGGACAGGAAAGAGATAGGGAAGAGAGGAGAGGGGCAACAGGAAATGGTCCTGGACTAGTGAAATGACTTGGCCAAAGTTACAGTCTCTACCACTACTGAACTTTTTTATACACAGGTGTGTTAATGCATGTTGCATTACTTTAAAAGGCTGAGCAGGAAGAAAGGCTGCCTTTTTAATCTTCTCTTGGCTGCTGTCCACTGGAGTGCTCTGAGGGGAAGTGATTGTCTTTTCTCAAGGAATAACTGAATCTCCTTGGCTTGGGAGTGAAGTTTCCAATGTGAAGGGTGGGGTAGTCAGCAGCGAAAAGAGTCAGACAGCAGCAAAAGATCCTGCAGCATGGCTTCCTAGAAATTGCTGAAATAATGAGGAGCAGAGATTTAGTCAAACTTCCAGGGCTGTGGAAAGAAAGAGCACAGAGGCACCACATAAGTGATTGCAACCTAAGGAATGGTGGTGAGCTTGATGATCTCAGAGCAAGCATGAAAGAAAAGGCTAAATACCCATGGACACTGTGGGCACATTTGTTTATTTCCATTCTGTCTTATTCTGGGTTTTCCTATTAAAAAAACCCCACAGGTCTGGTTCAGGATTTTGTTCTAATAAAACATAAGCTTTAGAGTATAAAAAAGCCTCTCTCAAAGGTTAATGGAGGGAAAGACTGAGGCAGTCCCATCTAAGAAGCTTAAGGAAGATTTCCTTACATCCCAGAAGTCAAATCTGGAATGACTTGGTCAAAGACCGCAGGTTGGGACAACATGGGGTAGAAGAGATGCCTACAGATTTGGGAGGGGAGAGCAGGAGGTTTTACACTGTGATAGAATATAATTGCAGGAAAGAGGTACATAAAACCCTTTGGAAAGTATGACATGGATGCTGATGTTTTCCTTTCTGAAGCTGCAGTTGAACTATAAAGAAATACTTGTCTAACTGTTCAGGAGTCATTGGAAATTACAGCCATTTGCTATAGCCTTTATTTAGTGTCGAACATAGTTACTTTCACAGAATGAGCCTTGATTATGCTCATCCTTGTTTGGAAACAAGCATTACCTTTATTAAAAATAATTGATAGCATTTTCAAGGTTTTTAAAGTCAACTTTGATGTTGCTTTGTAGGTTTATTTTATGGACATTTTGAAAGTCTGCTGTAATCTAACCCTAAAATTCTAACTCCAACTGGAATTCCTGAGGCCTTTTACAACAACATGTGCATATATTTGGTTTGCTTATTTGTGAGCACAACGCTTTTAAGGTACAAGCGAAAGAAATCAGCATGCATAATGTTCCTATTATGGGTCACAGTTGCTTTTCATCTCAGTTTTATTTTTTATTTTACTGTTCAAATTATCAGGTTCTGATTTTGTTGTTTTTTTTCTTTTCTTATATTGAGTCCTTTGTCTAGGCCTGGTCATGCTCTCAGAAACATTCTGATCCCTTCAGAGTGAGATTTAACAAGTCCAATTGTGTTGGACTTGAGGATCTTAGAGGTCTTTTCCAACCTTAATGATTCAATGATTAAAAAAATCTTACTGTCCTAATAAGCGATCGTAATTTCTATAATTTGAAGGTAAAGCATATTTTACCTGTACTTACATATATGTAACTGTCTTTTTCTCCTTTTCTCCTCCAATAGCTGGTCATCCAATATAATCAATGAGACCCTTTTGTTTTATCTCGAAATGCAGCCAGATATCAATGAAATGCCCCTGAAAAACATCAGAAGTGCTGCACTGATCACGTGGATTATAATGGTAGGTTAGCCATGACATTGCTTAGCCTTTGAAATCACTGTTATGAGGCTGGTGGAACAGCATCTGTGTAGTATGTGAGCTATGATTTTGGGAGATATAAACACTCTGAAAATCAAGGAAGAAAAACATTAATTAAGAGAAGAATGAGCAGTCGCTGGGAGTGCTTTTCACATAAAAACTTTGCCAAAACTGTACTTTTTCTCCCATTTACTGGAGTATGCATTCTCTTTGTGAGTGATCACTACCCATGTTAAGAACCAGAACAGACCACTACAATGATTTCTAGCCCAGCCTTGCTAATCTCTGCAATAATGCAAGCTGCAAAGTTTTAGCTCGTGATTCCTGAATGTTTCCCCATTAAACAGGCACTTTATGGTAATTCTCTCTTTGTAACTACGGTGGGGGTTTTTAATTTTAAGGAATAATCACATTTTATTTCTTGACATTCTGGTCATTATCTGGGGACAAATAAATGAAAAATCTTGGAAACGAGGCACTGAAAATAGCAGTAAAATGCTGGTGTCTTACTGTACCTTACCCTCTTTTCTTCTATTAGAATATTTGACAAGGGATTTTTCAGAGGTGATATTGCAGGTTCCTTTTCCAAGGGAATTTATTCTGTGGCTGTTAAATAGATGTAAGACCTGAGTATGCTTTGTATAGTTAAGCCCTTGAGCAGTTTGATATTGAAGGATTAAGTGATGCAACTGATTTGATTCAACGCCATCCTCTGACAAGTAGTGAACACATTGACATGACAGAGACCTTGCTGTTGCTCACCTGGAGAGCAAGAGGTCAAGTCTAGGAACAGAACTACTTTTAAAATTGGCTGTAATAATTTCCTCTTTCCCTTTGAGAAAAATAGAAGCAGCTAAAGCCATTAACTTGCTAAGCATCCCATGGCACCGAGAAGAGATAAATTTTTTTTGACATCACTTGGAATTTTCTTTTTCAGTGCCTCTCCACATTTTTCCATCCTACTGTGATGGACATTTGCACTGGCTCAGGAATCTAAATGAAATTCCAGAGAGACCAACTCCTACTAATTTAAAAAGCTTGACTGTGTATGCTAGTGTCTAGTCTCATATAGTTGACTTGGCTTCTAATGAAAAATGTATTTGCTTTCATGACTAAAAAAGTCTCGAGCTTGTGGGAAAAGTTAAAAACACACCAGGGGATTGACCAACTAAAGCTCATGCTAGAAAATCATTTGGTTCTTACTGTTCCCTGGGATTGCCTCAGCATTTTGGAACAGCAGGGTCAAGGTATTTCACTCCAATTTGTTTGTGTCTGCAGTGCCCACAACATACATTTTTATTTGCACACAAATAGCATATTTTAAAGTCAGCAATTGTTGAATGAAAGGGGAGTTGTTAATACATGTAAAGTGTTTTACTGGAGTTGAAAATGAGGCCTTGCTGGTGTAATTCCTGTTGTACTTCTCTTTCCTAGGGGGTTCTTAATCCGATGCAAGGTTTTCTTTTCACGTTGGCTTTCTATGGCTGGACAGGATGGAGAGTGGACCTGAAATGGCGAAAAAGAGAAATACCATGGGAATCTATGTCCTCATCAACTGTGGGGGAAAATGCCTATCCCTCACCAGTGAACTACCAAAGCAACATCCACGATTCCAAGAAGATATCGACAACTGACAGCCAGCAGACCGATGAGGCTATAAGCATGTTGTCTGAAGGTAACACCAGCAGTGACGAGAGATTAACCAGAAGCTCCCCCATCTACCAGGGCTGGTAGTTTCAGGTGCAGAGCTGGATCTAATTTTCACATTGTCAATACTCATAAAACCACGCCAATGTGTGAATCATTGCATACTCTGGGATTAGGTTTGTGCTCAATGGCTTGATGTTGTTTCCTATAACTTGTGAGTGTTGGAAAGAGCATGTGAGACAGAGAGATATGGTTTATGTCTTCATTTGCCTTTGAGGGGTCATGTAAACAGGTATAAAGCCTCAATCCTTTTTCAGCAAGAGGTTATCTCTGCAAAGATACATGTTTCTTATGATTCATTTTCAACCATTTTGTTTTAGTCTCTCTTGTAACCTCCATATGATAGAAGAGTCTTTTGTTTAAATAAATGGACTACTAATATGTTGGGTTTTGCTTGTCTTGCTCAACACGAAATTCCTCACCCAGAATTACAGCTCTGGGATTTCTGAGGCACCATTTCCAGCCTTGACAGTCTGGTAAAGCAGAGTTTGCTAGTGACAGCAAACTCTGACTTAAGCACAAACATTTCCTGCTTGTGTAGATTCTCACTGACATAGTCTTCTTTTAGCTTGTTTATGTGAAATTTTGGTGTGGGAGCTGAAAAGCTTTTAAAAAAAAATCAACCCCAGCATAGGCTCCACAAACACTTCAGAATAATGGTTTCATTTTACTCCTGGTTCAAGCAAAAATAACCCTTCAAATTATATTTTAGTATGGATTCAGTGTGATCCTTATATGTACTTACCTGACAGGATTATGCATGTTGGGGCAGGTGCATTAACAGATAACATATGCATAGAACATGTTTTTCAATGCTCTGAGTGCTCATCATAAAACAGAACAAGAAGAATCAATAGTTATTTTTCCAAAGTGTCTTCTATTTTATGTCTTCATCTGCTGAATGAAGAGATATTAAATCCGTTCTCCTTATCTTTTCAGATACATACCTCTTTTGGTACATGCTCTAAATACATATATCCAAACAATTCCCCAGATGGGTTCAAGGTCAATAAAAAGTGATGACCATGTCTACTGTAGGCTTTTGTCTTCATACCAAAAGTAGCAGTGATGCGATTGAAGTCTGTTTGTGCTGGAAGCTGTTTACAACAGTTTGACCAATGGCAATGGAAGCCCCTTGAGCCCAGACAACCTCCCTCTTTTTTTCAACATGTGAACGGGGCTGGGCTTTAAGCCCTGCTCATATCCACTTTGACCGAACTTCATTGGCTGTCCCCACCTTTCTTTTCCAACCAGTTTCGTTTCACCTATTGCAACAAAAGAAAAAAAGAACTAGAAATTGTTAAAGACAACTGAAAGGTTAATGCAATACTAACATGAAGCTTAAGCTCCTGTGTTACTCAGGGGAGTCCCAGGATGGTTAGACATTCAGGATCAGCAGAACCAATATGGGAAAATATTGATTGGCTAATTTAAATACATCGGCTTCTTGACCTAATTGTTTGATACAAAGGTGTTAAAAATAATTGAGCAACTATTTAGGCAGATCATTACAGAGCTATGGTTGGTTTGTAGCACATCTTTTTCATTCTGCTCAGTAGAAATCCTTGTGGCTTTATGGCTTTATATTGCTGTTCTAGTTGTCAGAACTATTGGCAGATCACCAGGTCCTTTCTTTTCATCACAGTCATTTGTTATCCAGATAAGTAAGAGAAAGCATGCAGAATTATGAACACATTATATAGATCCTTTTGAAATAGAGACCATTTTTCAGTGTAATACTCATCACAATTGAGGTTGAAAGAACAGGAAAAATGTGGAGGTGGAATTGTTTGTAAAACTTTTCAGATGCTATGGTGTGGGCCAGCTTGCAAAACCCTAAACCAAAATTAGCAGTCTGGCTTCACAGGAATAATTACGTGGCACGAAAAGCACTTGGGAGGTGACAGGCTGCAGCAAGAGGCCCTGTGAGATGACTGAATGACTAATCCCTCCCTCCCTTCACTGCTCCAGGGCACCTGTGGGACAGGGACAGATGGGGTACTCCAGCCCTGGTCCCCATAAAGCTGTGAGCAGCCCCTGAGCGGTGCCAGGTGGCTGCTGGCACTGGAGCGCACTCCCGTGATGGGACAGCCTTCTGCAAGGGCCATGCTTTGCTCCTCTCCTTTCCTTGTTCTTTCAAGGTTGTCCTTGGGGTGAGTGTGGTGTGTTTGTGTATTATCATTCTGGAGTGTCATCAGGAAAAGTTAGGACTCATCTGAGAGCTTAAGAAAGACAACTAACCTAATTTTGATGGACTGAGAAATTGATATGGAGCATTGATATGGAGCAAACTGACAAAAAGGTGAGGTTTGACTTAGAAAAGAAGTAGGTATGAGGAGAGTTTCCTTACCTGAGATTCGTACCCAGCCTCCAGTGGATGTACAGGAGGCATTTCTTCACACCTTGAAACGGGGTGATAATAGGTGTAAGGGGCGATAATTGGTTCTACGCATGTGTAACCATGACCACTTCGCCCCACACAGACCTTTTTCTTGCCTCACCATTCAAGAAATCAAAGTATTGCCTTCTTCAAGTATTGCAGCAGATGCCACTCTCTTCCCACCAGGAATATGCTTTTGAGGTACATTCCTGATTGCCCCCATGCCTGTGCTTGCTGCTTACACGTGATGGGCAGCCACAGGCTACCACAGATGGCTTCATTTTGAGGGAAATGAAGTGTGTGCTCTAAGGATCAGCAAGGGGAAGGTATAGATGTCATGTCCTGGGCAGCACAGCTGTAATACCAACCTAAACACTGTGCCATCCACTGACCGCTGAGAGGAGCCTTGTGCTTGTCAGCACACAGAAGAACATCCTAGCTTTCATTTGGATGATGAATTATATCTGCTTAGTTATTATACAGGCTGTTCTGGTGGATGTGGACAGTGCTTGTCTCCAGCCTGATATTTGTTTTCTAAGGTGTGTTTCAAACATGGCTTGTGTTAACAAGACAGAGCTCTTGTCAATGCTGAAGTCCATAGATGGAGTCTATGGTTTTCATCTTACACTA
Organism: Pithys albifrons albifrons; assembly: GCF_047495875.1. Classification (NCBI taxonomy): domain Eukaryota; kingdom Metazoa; phylum Chordata; class Aves; order Passeriformes; family Thamnophilidae; genus Pithys; species Pithys albifrons. The sequence continues at coordinate 12,796,954 of NC_092458.1, forward strand.
TCCCTGGGAGGGGCTTTCTTCCACAGTCACAGCTCCTTCATTCATGAGCAGGAAGCAGATGTTTCTCTGGAATAGCAAGGTGTGACTCACAGGAGAAGTAAACAGAAGTAAACCAAGATCAGATACTGTCTAATAAAATATATGTAGCTAAAGTTTTGTTTCAAGAGCACAGCAGTTGTCAATTTTAGATTCTTGTATTTTGGGCATATTAGAGCGCAACAAAGCCTTTCGGAATTTATTGAAGGGGAAAAATGTAATTTAAAAAACCAAAAAACGGAGTTGAATCCATGCACTGAAATATAATTACTGTAGTGGAATCTCATAAAGAGGATATCTATACATACAGGGCAGAATTCCAGTTATTTAACACCCTTCTCACCTCCCAGCCTTCTGATCAAATCCAACCATGCACAGTAAGTGTTCTCTGTATTCACCAAAACTTATTTTTAAGCACTCAAAGATAAAATGAAAACTTGCAGGAAAAGTGCCTTCTCATATCCTGTAATACTTTCTTTAACACTCCTAGTTGTTTTCTGCTGGTGGAAGAGGACATATGGAACCGTATTTGACCTGCCAGCCTCATGCATTTAATTACTATTTTATTTGGCCAGATGTTCAGGCTAATTGCGAAGCTGAAATATGAGCACTGATAAAATAATAAAGAACTTGAATAGGCAGATTTCTTGCATACCAAAGCTCTGTGTTTATGAGGTCCACCATATGTCTAAGTACCAAAATCCTAACTACAACTCTCATTAGGCCCTTCTTCTGGTCTTGTAGACCAAAAACATGGAGACAGCTAGAAAGTGAAATATTAAATGTGATTCCCCCACCCCCTGTATATCGATATTTTACTTGTACTTCGGTAATTGCCTCTGTGTATTCATGCTGAAAAGTTACCTGATTTGCAAAAGTTTTCTTAATTTTTATGGAATCCTCAAGTTTAGAGTAATCAAATATGAAAATCACTAAACCACATGTTAGTTAATGTAAGAGGGGTCAGATGCTGTTTGGCTCATTTACTCTTTGAGGAACAGACATGCATATGCATGTGTGGACATTGAGGCTGGCAGTTGAAGGAGGTGCAGTATTACTGAACCGAAAATAGGGATGCAGGCATGAATCTGTTTTCCTGGTTTATGTTCCTTGGTGTATGCTGTGAGCTGCATGGAAAGTTGGTTCCTCCACTGCAGGTCTCCAAGCAAACTCTTAAACATTCAGGGCACTAACCCTAGGAGTTTTGTAGGTAAGGTTTTCAAAAGACTAAGAAAATTTAGGTGGCTACCAGAGAAACCATCAGGTGAGGAAAGTGATGGGAAGATTTTCTGTTGCTCCTGCATCTCTTGGTTGCTGGGGCTCATCGCATTTTGGGCTGACAAGAATGTTTTTCAGGCTTCTCCACAGGGGCCATTTTGTCTCTGCAAAGCCAGCTCCTGCTAAGGAGACCGGCAAGGTGGCAGCTCACTATTGCCCTGGGCTCTGTTGTGTTGTGTGTGGCAGTACAGAGGGCACTGTGGGTCTCTTCTTTGCCCTGGTGTCCCACTGGGATGAAGTTCAGGCAGCCTCTGCCCTCACTTCTGTGGGTATAACACCAGGTCTTAAGGAGTGGAGAAGAGCCATGATGGGTTGAGATGTGTTCCTCCCTCTGGAGAGTGGGAGAACGGCAAGTCTGTTAATAGACAGAATTTTGGCTAAAGCCTTGTCCTACCCTAGTTTTCCACCAGCTTTCCTCTGCCTGAATACTTGCACACTGCACAACCGAGAGGGATACAGAGGGTATATGGAGGCCTTCGATCCTTGTCCTCCAGCTGACCCCACAGAGGTACCCACTCAGTCGTGCATCTGTGACCCTCCTGAAGAGTCCTGAAAATGTGTAGAACCAAACATGACCTCTTTTATCATGCTTATTGAAAAAGGTACTTCTAAAAGACATGGGTTTAAACCAGCACAATGGGGTTGGTTTTGCGCAACATAAGGAGCCCCTGCGATGGCTGAGTTACCCTTGCGGCATCCTCCCTGCTCAGAGGGCACCAGGAAGCACGAAAACAGTGGCAGCCATTCACTGCAGCTGTTGCCACATGATAGCATCTGCTCCTGGTTTGCCTGCTACAGCAGATCTTGAGTGAATTTCTTGGAGGAAAAGAGAAAAAAAAAGCAACAACACAACTCCCTCCTTAGGTCAAAGCACTCGACCAAACACCACCTTTTTCATGTGGCAATGAAACATCCTCCCAGCCTGTCCCTGGTCACATGCCACCATGTGACAGGGAGCACAGCATTCTTCTCACCAGCCCTTTCCTCAAGGCACCGGACATGGCTTGCCAAGGATCAGAAGCATTCCCCCAGCCACACTAAGTGCTCTGTACAACCCAGCTCTACTATAACCCCATGTCAGGCAGTCAGCCATCCCCCAGGAATGCAATTACACTCAGAACAATGCAGCAGAGGCTAGATAAGGAAGCTTTTTCCTTAGTTCCCAGGGATTTTATAGTCTGAAAGCTGGTATACCCAGATTCCTTCAATATAATGTTTGAATTTAAAATGAAAAAAAAATGCATCTACTTGAGCAAAATACTTTTTGCCAAAGACAAAATACTTTATAATAAATATCTTTAAGTGTAATAGAGGCCTTTCTGCCTGATTTGCTGGACTCTGATGCTAGGGATCTCCATAACTTCACTGGGAATGAGGGTGATGTTGAATAACTGGAAACCTGTGAAAGGCATGAACACGTAAGCTGAAGACACAAAAGCAGCCACAAGGCTCCACAGGGAGAATTATTCATCTCTTCCAGAGGAATTTTTTTTCATAGCACTATCTTCAAGCATTCGTTTTATTGGTACATTACTGGGAGACAAAAATGGTATGTATTGTTTTAATTTATTTTATGAAGATATCACACTGTAGATACCAACTTAATGGATTCATTTTATTCCAGATCAGATTCTGATCACACCTATGAAATTGTGGGGTGGCCTCTTGCCTTGCTTCTGCCAACATTTGTGAGAGAAACAGATAAATGTTCAGTTACAATTACACAAAAACTTATGTCAGTGCACACACACATCACAACATGCACATGCACACACACCCCCCTTCCCCTAAGTACTCTTTAGGTTTTAAAAGCATAGAAACAGTTTCTCATGATGGGTAAACTACAAATTAATTGATTTTGTGTTAGAAATTTTTTTTTGTTTTTTCTCCTCCAAATGTTATTGCCTTTTATTAAAAACCACCACCAATAAGCATCCCCGAAGATACTACTTGAAATGATGTACAACTATTCTGTTTAAAAAACCTTAAATTTTTGTAAAAATAGAATTTTAACATTCAGTTCACTGCTACTCAAAAATATTCTTCAAAAACACCATCAAAAATTCCAGCAACATTTTCTCATTAAATTGCCATTACTTAGCCTTCTCAAAAAATTTTTTCAGGGCCATTTTCCAATGACAGGTGTTTGGTTGGCTTTGGTTTATTTCAACTGACTCAATCAATAATTTATTACATGGGCCGCCAAGAAGCTACTGGAGAACATTTGCTTGGGAAAAGCAAGTCCAACAATGAAGTCCATCTAAGAAAAGATTAAGTGAGAATGCCATTCTAAAAGTTGGTAGATTAGAAATGTTACATTTTTTTCAAATCACTTTGATATGGATTCCTTGATCAAGTCATGAGACCTGAACCTCTAATAAGGAAATGGAAAAAAAAAAGGTGTCTGTGTGGTCTGAGTGAACCACAGGCTCTCTGCCTGTTTCATCCTCTGTGGAAGAAGGTGAGTGGGTGGATAATTAGACATGGTCATTTCATTGCTCACAAATTTCTCAAGATTCTCCCCAAAATAGTCCCTGGGAAAGAAGCCAACAAGCAGCTGTTGTCCAGGGCTTTGAAGATGGCAACACCACACTGAGGACTTTTCCCATCAGACTTCTTAATCTTGGGAGTCTGGGCTCCCATCCACTCTAACTGCCTGTCACATGACAAGGGGAGATTTTCTCAAACCCTTAATGTTTGATTCGCTTGTCAATGCCCTTGAAGGACTCACATGAACAGGTTACAGAATAACACTCTTTATTAATAAAAAAATTGTGACAGGTTAAGATTTGAGAACTGTCCATGACAGTATTTGACCACAAAAACCTATCAAAGCAGTAGAGCAATTCAAAGCAATAACTAGCAAGCTCTAATCCCTAACAAAAATTAGCTGGAAGATAATCATTCAGTGTTCATAGAGTACAGTTCTTGCCCACTAGACATCCCTGTCGGGGAGAGGGCAGGTTCAGCCTGTCAGCTGTTCCCAGAAGTTACCCTGGAGTCTTCCCTGAGTTCTCCCCATGCTGAACTTACTTTTATACTATTCCTTTGAGATGGAGTTTAAATGACTAATCACATGTTACCCACTGAGGGGTGGTTGTACCTGGGGGTGGGTATTTCAGTATATACCTGAGAAAAACTTGGGACAGGCACGTGTCAGTCCAAGGAGAGCGATTTTGACACAGTTTCCAATTCAAGGACATCTTCCTTTATGTCCCTTGGTTTTCAGCTGCTGTGTGGCTTATCAGCTACGAAGTACCACCGAGTTCCCTCCTCTGCAAGGGTTTTGACAGAGCCTCACCACAGTGTCTTGACTCTGCTCCATCCTCCACTTAGTCCCCCTTAGATTGCATTGCATGTGCCATGTTGGGTATGCTGGCTGCATTCCCAACTGTACGTTTCCCTGCAACTTCCATACCGTTACCTTTTTACCCTCAGTCATCTTCCCACAGTGCCCTCACTGACAGTACTCTCTGCATTTTCAGTCCAGGTGAGAGGACACAATGCCTGTAAGGATTGCGGGAAATCTCAAAAATGCTTCTAAGACCTTTCTGTCTTTCCCTTAAAGAAAATACTAAAAATATTTCAGGAATTGCAACACAGTGTGAAGGGATGCAACGCTTGACACCACAGATTTTCAGAAGCCTAGAGACATAATTCCCAGTTTTGGAACTGCAGAATTGCAGTGCTTTGCAACTAAATCCATTTTCATTGCTGTGCATTTCTGAGTGTGATGAATTACTGTAGGGAAGGACAAGGGTGCCAAACTTATCCGAGTATTAATTGAAAGGATTTGGAAAGTGATGAGCAGAATCTTTTTTAAAAACTTTTGTATTGAGATAGATACTAATTAATTACATGGTGAAGCCAAGGCTTCTTCTGTGAAGGTAAAAGGTGTTAGACCTTGCAGCCATAAAGAGGATATAGCTGCTTTCCTGCAGCTATTAGGTTTTGTATTCTTTTGGTTTTGCAAATATACTCAAAAGGAAATGGAAAAAAAAACTATCTCTGAGGAAACAAAGATCTTCCTTCCTATTGGGAAAAGAGTCAGCAAGGATGACTCACTTGCCAAGTGAGTAATTTCTTCACTTAAGAAACTTCAAAGCTTTAAAAATTACTTTTTTTGTATCACAGAGCTTAGATATGAAATTGTGTGTGCTCTTAATTCACAAAGATGATCTCACCCTTGACTGGAAATGATACACAGAAAGGTGGCAGGGAAATGAGTGAAATGCTGATATTACATCTTCCCAAAATAGCTCTAAAAAGTATCTTTTAATTGTATTGCATGCTGACAGAGGTGAGAAGCAAATGTTTAAGACTGCTCAATGCTACAGTGTTAGTTGTCATATAATTTTCAGGCTAAGTAAATATATCCAGTATAAATAAAGGAAAACTAAACTAAAATTTTAGTCACATATTTTCTTCAAACACTCCTGCAATGAACATGACTAAAAATAGGACCATCACATAGCATTTTTTAAGAAGCAGGTAAAGTGGGAGCTTTTACATAGCAAGGCCTACTAAGCTCCAGCTCTACTGTGGCAGTCTCCTTAGGTCTCACATTCTTCATTTTGAGAAGCTGTTGTGAAGGTGGCTGATGGTTCCTGGTCTTGTGAGAGCTGTCCTAATGGTACATTAATGCTGTGCAGATTTCAGAACATGAACTGACACAGGTGCCATGAAAAGGCCTTTTTTGAATATTTGATGGCAAGGTGCTCATCATCAGCACACCAGTTTTTCTAGCACCTTCTAGTGTCCTCACAAATGTTATATATTAACTTAATGCTCTAGGTCCTGAAATACCTAAAAACTAGATGATGTAATACAAAGGACTGTTTGTTGTCAGTGCTAATTCCTTTCAAGCGCTTTTGACAATCTTTCAGCCTTAGCTTAGATCAGTGGCTCAGGCCATTTAACACGGTCACAAAGAAAAAATCCCATTTCATGTTGATTCCCCCACTAAGTACCATGCATGCCACTTTGTGGAGTAAAACCTGCCTAAAAACTACACAACATCCACTCCATTAAAGCTAAACAACCCTCTCTCCCTGTATCCTTTGAGTCCCAAGCAGAGAGAGCCCATGGGAAGGGATGATTGTGACACCTTTGCACGAGTTGGAATATTCTGAAGTTCTTCAAAACCTTCCACCTGCTCAAGCAAAGTAGAATTTTAGCCTTGTCACCTTAAAGAAAGATGAACAATTTACCTTGATCAGAAGTACAGTCCAATTTATTTTATATGGAGAAACTTTTCAGGAAACTTTTTTCAAGGAAACTTAACCCAATCTTACTCAAATTGGTTCTTTATCAGCTGTACAGATTTCCAATCAACACATGATGTGAGCAGCCATAAAGGTGATCTGGTTAAAAGGGAAAAAATACTCAACAGGAGAAGTCTGCTGAAATTCTGAGAGAGAAACTGCCTGCCAGCCTGGGAGCTGTGAGCCTGGGCACCAGAAGCATCCCTGAGAAGCACAGCCAGCATCTTTGAAGTGCAGACGGGTACCTGGAAACCAGAGGTATCCTGAGAAACTCTCAGACAGTGCAACACCAAGGAACTGTAATGGTAACATCACCTGATAAGGTGAAAAATAACCTGGAAAAAGGGCAAAACATAATGAGAAAGCACTGGTATTGGTAAGTGCCATTGGCTGTTTTAACTGCAAGAACAGGAAAACTTCCAAAATAGAACAGAAATAATCTGTTGGCTGTCCCTGGTAAAAACCAGAAATAAACCGCATCTATTGGCTGCTTGAAGCAGTAATGTCCTAGACCATCTTATGTCTCCATGATATAAAAATTACTTTTATCCACATCAGTTTCTCTCTTCCTGCACTGCACATACTTGCCCCTTTCCTAAACAGGTCTGCATAAGCTTGTTCTACAAGACCTTGGACCCTTGTTGGGGATGCTGACTCCAAACACTATAACATAGATCATCTCTGAAGTGAGACTCTACCTGTTGTTCTATTGTTGCCTCACCGAGCCCATGTCTGAGGCTGGTCTGGTTTGTCCTCCCACCTCTGGGATGGCCAGGCCCCTTCTGAGATCTAATAAGCTTGGTGTCACATCTATATGTGTAAGTAACCTATCATAACTGTATCTAGTGTTGTATTATTGGTAAGTTTGCTTCACTAGTGGCAATTTGGTTGTAACCTTTAACGCTTCATATAAAATTATATATATATATACACACACACACACATACACACTTTATTGCTGCTACTATTGAGTGCTGCTATAATTAACTGTTCCATAAATTAATTACTGCTGTATCATTGATTGTTGCTGTACCAATACTTGCAGACAATACTTTGCAATAGCTTGATATACATATACACATATATGTATGTATATGTATATATATGTTGCTTTCTTCATTATAGGTGTACTTGATAATGGTGAGTTGTGTGGTTTTTGAGGTAATCTGTAATAGAGAAAATTAGAGGCCAAAGTCTCCATGCCCTTGTGTGTTACAAAATCCTGTGTACACACAGCTGTGATCTTTATACACCTGCAGCCTGGGTAACCCTTTAGATCTTGACACCACATCACAACTTAAGTCACCCAACCCCAGCTCTAAGCGCAGGATCCAAAACAGCCAGAAAAGAATAAGGAACAACAGGCACAGAATTCTCTAATATCAAAATATAGCAATTTATTCAAGACACTGAATATGATCTGTTGATTCTCTCCTTAAAACAAATGAGCTACAATACACAAGGTGAATTTGAAGAAAGTGTGTGGGGGGAGAAACAAAATAAGGGTTGATGTTGTTTCAACAGAACCTGGGAAATGCTGAAATGAGAACCAAGTCTGGCTGCAAGTCTGACACAGACAATAAAAACTGCAAAAGCCAGAATTCAGAATTTCAGTGAGTGGCTGAAAGAACATTTCTGCAATTGACAAAGAACCACATATTTTAAAAAGGCAGTAAGAGGAAAAAAAAGAGGAAAAATTAAAAAGGGAAAAAGAAAAAGAAACCCAAAAACAAAGCAGAGCCTTACATTTGACAAAGTGCACTTCACTTGGCTCTAGAATTAGCTATTTTTTCTTTTTTTCCTTTTTTTTTAAACAAATTAAAAGAAAATTTCTAAGATGTAGCATGGGGTTAATGTGTGTATAACCCTGTAAGTCAGGCCCTTTATTGCCCCATAAGGGACCCAGTGTTTTCTACATAAAAGATTCAGTATCCTTCTAACCCACAGAGTAGAGTGGTTTTTCAGAAGTGTGTTTTTTTCACTTCAAGGCCAGTTCCAGACAGCCAGCAAGGATAAAAACCCAGCAAGTCTCTGGATGGTTTCACAATCCTGTTTGGCCGCTTAGGTTTTTCCATTTTTCTTCTGTTACAATGAACTAAAAAAAAATTATAAAAAGAAATTCTATGAAAAAACCAAGTCCCCATGCCTGTTGCTTTGTGCAATCTGTTTTAGGGGAGTTGCAGGAAGGCTCTGCTGGCCAGGGAACACCGCTCTGCTGTGGTCAAGGAAAGCGAGAGCTCCCACGAGCAGTTCTGCAGCTCTAGGCTGAGACATCCACCTTGAACTACTGCCTGGAAAAGCCTCTCTCTCCCCCCTGCCTGTGTCCTTAGGTTAGGATTAACCTTGGAAACTACACCTTCCATCTCCCTTAATAGCTGAAAGCTCTGTACTACAGCATCTTTGAGTCTTTAGGGTCTCGGGGGAGGGGGGGGAAGGGGGAAGGAAGGTGAATTGTTTTAGCTCCTCAAACATGCTGCTTTTGAATCTGATGGTCTGTACAGAAAACTTATAGCAACAGCCTCTCTCACATGTGGGCTTTGCAAACCAACCGATACTCAAATTTTGTCTCTCTTGGCTTCTTACCTCCATGTAGGCAGGCAGAGGAAAAGTGGTGTTCTGACAAAGTAAAAAAACAGAAAAAGGAAAAAGAAAAAAGTGGCACAGACACTGCTCAGTTATCTAGAGTAGCTATCTTGGGAACAAGTACAGCCTGGAAAACACAGGCTCTGTAGTCAGTCAGTCATGTGGTGACATTGCTGAACTTGGATTGAGCTAACCCACCTCTTCAAACCCTGAGGTCTGGCCTATTCAGGTGTCACTCAAGGGACAGAGGCAAGGTCAGAGTCCCATCAGTGCTGCCCTCCACTGCTCTGCTGCCCACAGACTGGCAACTTCTGCCTGCTGTTCTCAGAAATGCCAACAAAAAGCAGCTTAGGAAGTTAACCGTGTACATGCAATGACTGTAATGAAATAATTGACCCAACCGTGCTTTATAAAACCACATTATGTCTTAGTATTCTAATTCAAGTCTGTTTTTAAGCAAGTAAGTCATCTTTTTCTTTTAAAAAAAGTAGTGACTTTAAATTAGTAGGAACATGTGGTTATTATAAAACCGTGCAAAACTGCCATGTGATGATCTACAGCCTGTGCTCTTGGAGCAGAAAACTAAAACCAACACATAAACATATTAAACAACAAAAATAATCCTTGATACTTTCTAGCATCCAATTATTTGAGATAAATTACAAACAAACCTAACTGGCATTAATAACCAAAATTTCACATAACTGCTTTCACCTCAGGATGAACATTTTTAGTAGTTATTTCTTTTTGTTCTTTTCTCCTTTCCAAAGGTGGATTTTTAAGAAATGTAGCTGAAGCTGCCAGTGGCTGGTTTTACTGGAAGGACTAAGATCCTGTACAGATGCAAGCATAAAGAGAAAAAAACTCAGGAGAAAAAGTGGTGTACAGATTCCACGATGCCATGGTGGCAGGTCACACCACCATTTCAGTCTGAGGGCTCTGGATTTGCTCAGTTCAAATCACTTCAGCAGCTGTGATCGAATCCAAGAGAAGATGCTGCGTTACACTGACTTTGGGCAGGAAGGTATTACATATGTTAATCTCCCTCCTACAGATCCTAGCCTAGTCTGTGGGCTAGAGAGGACACCTGTTTGACTCAGCCAGTTCTGAGGATCTGCTAAGTAACTTCAAGGTTGCCTTATAGTTTACAGCACTTTTAGTAAACTCTGCCTATGTGTCCTTCATTGCATCCATCATTTCCTCTTAGAGTAATGTAGTCTTCAGTTGGCATCTGTGCAGGTGTCAGGGTTACAGTAAAGAAATCTTGTCCAAAGTGCTTTGGAACTCTCCACTGTCATTCTCATCACTTCACTCACCTTAACTTTATAGTGGTATGGATGTTGAGATATAATTTAGATATCTTTTATCATGTTGTCACCTAATGAAGAATTCAGGGTTGCCTTCTGAGCACCACACTGAGGACCCTCAAGGCTAAACCTGTCTGTGCAGATAGCAAGCCTCCAAGTGCAGGCCCAGAGCTTTCCTAGCAGGACGCAGCACAAGTATGGCTGAGGGTGACAGCAGCACCACACACCACCAGATGCAAGGGAAGAGCCTGTTTCCTGGTGTTTGTGGATGGACAGGAGCTTGGCAAGAGCCCGTTCTTCAACAGTGACAGATGCAGTCAATATATTTCAGTTCAACTGGTCTCACTAAGTCAATGGTAAAACCCCACTGACTTACTAGAATAGAAACAGCTGAGTGGGATGAATAGTGGAAGACAGCACTGCTCAGTCAGGCCATGGGCAGCCAAACCCATGTTCTGTCGAAATTTGGACTATCTCTAGAGGAAAGAAGATGCACAAGCATTTTCTCCTGGCTACTCAAAACAAACAAAAATACAGACTAGAGAAAATGAATGCTATATTTATAGTCTCAAACTCATGAATCTCTTTGAATAAGTGTACATCATCAAACAGCCAGAAAAAATGAAATGAGACTATGTAAATGGCTGGATGCTGGAAGAGGACTTTTAGTCAAGGACTGGTATTTATTATATTAAACACCTTTTTTTCTTACAGCACTTTCTGAGAGAGAAGAGAAAAAGGATACTGCACCTTTCATGTTACCTGGACTGTGTCATTCTTTTTGCTTGAATTACACAACTGGTCTACATTTTGTGGTCATTTTAGGCTTTTAAAACTGTTTAACATAAAAAATATTTTTTTCCAAAAATACACTGGGTTCTTTCTGTTAAAAGTCATCTTTCTCCTGTAAAAATCTTCCCCAGCACTGCATTCTTATATAAAGCACTTATTACACAATTTGCTGAAAGTGCCCTTGAGACGCTAAGATCTGAAGCATGGAGGATTTTTTTTCTTTTAAACGGAGAAAAAGAAAGGAAAAGGAAGAGATAGAAGAGAGAAGCAGTCTGTCAAAAATTTTCATTGTCATGTCCACCTGGCTGCATCTACTATGGGCATACAGGGAAAACAGAAAAAACAAAAAGGCAAGAAGAAAGAGTAGAAAAAAAATGGTAGGAGAAGTTGGGAGTGGAAGGGAGAAATAAAAGGAAAATAAGTTTCATCCTAAGCCTGGGATCCTCCAGGCTGTAATATTCCAGCTGATAGAAAAACCACTGAACAAAAAAAGTAGTCTAGAAAATAGAAAGTGTTGTGATTACAAAGTTGAGCATTTCATCAGTACAAACTGGTCTTTGAACGTCCTTTGGGAGAGCAACTGTAGTGTCCAAATTGGAAGGAAAAACAACACCGCATGGAGGAGGATTTTTTTTTTCCCTTTTGGTTTATCACAGCATTTTTCTTTTTTTCTTTTTTTTTTTTTAATTTTTTTTTGGCACAGCTTTTTTTCGCAGCCATCAGAGCAAGTTCTCAGATGCAAACCAAACAGTGCAATGCCTAGCTGGTGGCTTCATGCTTCCAAGGCTGAATGTTTCAGGTGGAAACCATTCCCTCCCCCTCTGACGTGACTGCGGTTTTAGTCCTTGATGAAGGTTACGGACAAAATACTAGTCACCTGTGGCCAGGGAGAGATGGTTTCACAGTACACTCTAACTTTGTTCAAGTTCGTACAGTTCTGGAGCTGTTAAGAATAGTTTTGAAGAGTGCTTCTCCCCACACATTCACTGCTGGTCCATTAGAAATTTCTTCTAAAACATTTCACTTTTACTTCCGCAGATCTAGAACACAAACCTGCAGAGAAAAGACCCAGCATTAAGAACCATTTCTGAAGGTGGTGAAGTCCTGTTCACATACAGCCCTGTACACAGGCTAATCATCCAGCTGAACATCACACTCCTCAGCTTCAAAACAGCCTGTCTCAAGTACTGGTTTACATGCACACACATAAAGGAACAAACTGACGTGGGAGAAAACCAAAATGAAACCCACACATTTAACATTTAGCTGGGCTTTCGCCGGATTACAAACATTTTGGTGGCACATCCCAGGTAAGACTGTGGGATCTATTCAGTGGCCTAAACACCATTTCCACTTCTGAGATATGTCCAAAGTAAAGGCAGGCTTGGCAGGCTTGTGACAGTTGACACACGTCCATTTGGAGCAGCTTTTGGAAGTCCGGCATGGCACTGTCTCAGATGGCACAACTAATCTCGAGCAACTGAATCACGTTGTAGGTGTGTCCTTTGTTAAAACCAGTTGAAAACTACTGCTCCAGAGTAGTTATGCCAGCCAGCCACGTGTCCTTCACAAGCTGATCATGCTACAACTGCAAGTTTTTAAAAGTAACATTCACAGCAAAAATAGTAATGAATAATCAGTATCTCCATGGCAATATTTCTCCTTTACCACATGATGAAATCTTTGGGCATCATGCTGAAAATTTCCTCCTTTAGCTACTCCTATTCAAGGATAAACTTCTGTGGGATCAAACTCAGAAAGCCCCAAGCGAGGTGTTTGTTAGAGATTTGACTGCTGTGATGTGATCTTTATTAAAAATTAACAAGTAACAACAGAAACATTACTGTCGTTCTTGTCAAATATGTATTTAAAATTAATTCTCATTTTCAGCAGCATTCACCTATTTCACAACCATTCTTCATTTCCAGTAGGAACACCACCACCTAGTATTCAAAACCTTTCAAAGCAGGAGTGTTTTCAATATGCTACACAGAGCTACTTACTTATGTCTTGAGCTGCCTTCACCTTCAGCTCTGTCCACAAGAGGTCATACGGAATGCATGCTTTTTGTTGATGCTCCCCAGAAAAGAAATCTCCACCCAGCCTTCACAATGTTTAAAGATCCTTACCGATCCATCTGATGCGCTTGCTCCCACTTTGTCTCCTCTAGCATTCCAGCAGACTTCAAAGATGCCCCCGGTGCCTCTGTAGCTATGTACTAGAGTTCCACTCTACAAAGCAAAACAGCATGCAGACATTTGGTACAGAAGTGGCCCTTCCTTTTCTCTGTTGTGTGGCACTCCCTTAAAAAGAAGAGTGATAGCAAGGGGGAGCTATTCCCATCACCCAGCTATGGCCACCTCCATAAGGTGCTGAAGTTAGGAAACTGGTCTTTGATAATGAAGAGCAACAAGCTCCTCCAGAAACAGTAGGACTCTCAGATATCTGTTTTTGTCAACTCTGTAACAGTAAAGGCCTGGGGATTAGGCTGATGTGGACTTCCTTAAAGTTTGTTCCTAATTCAGATTGTGAGGCATCAGTACCCAGAATTAAATCTGTGGAACAATAACATCCCACTTTTCTCCCCAATATCACTAGTCCCAAGCCTGTATACCATTTGTATCTATCATGTCCTCTTCACAAAGCCTCAGCCAGGAGCATCAGACTCGCAGCTGAACTCAGCTTGGTAACTACATAAAAATATCCCTTATTTCTAAGAAGCAATCCACACCTCTGCTTCAAAAAGCTGATGACCCAACACAAGGTACCTATTTTCATGCATGCTAGGTGTTTTAGCTACAAAGAAGACTGAGAAGAATCACCTCATTGCACCTGACTCAACTGCCATGGATTTGTATCAGCCAACACAATCAGGTTCACCTTGGCTGGCAGGTCATACATGACAGAGGTACACACATTTTCCATTTAAGCTTTTGCTATTTATGTGTCATCTAAACCAGAATGTGCTTCACATGAACAAAACAGTACCTGAGTATTCCATATATGGACACATTTGTCAAAGGACCCACTGGCTAGATACTTTCCATCAGGACTAAAAGCTACACTGTAGACGGGCTCTTGATGCTTTGTTAACGTATGGATGCAGACTCCTCGGTCAACGTCCCACAGCCGAACAGTGGAATCAAACGAAGCACTGCAAGAAGCATTCAAACACCAGAATGTAATCATTTGGGTGTTGATCCATTTGTATCTTGATACTGTAAACATTATAAAAGATTATTACAGGACTTTTTACCCAGGGCTGGATGTGAAGATGCAATGCCAAATTTACAACCCTGTAATCAAGCTAGCTGAAAAGTTACATATCACATGACTCAATTTTCCTTCTTTTTTCCCCTTCCTTTTCCAATATATGAATCCTTTACCTTTGCATCCATCCCCCTGAGTTACAAACACAGATACCTTTTAGCAGAATTGCCTGCTAGAAGATTGATGGCAAAGTGACAGTAGGGTTACATGTCAGAAAGAGGATCCTTTTTGGCAGGCAAGAGACATGGGTTCTTTTTTTACCTTGCTAACATGATGCTGGAGTTTGGGTTGCTGGTGCCTGGTCCTGTAGGGCTCCATTTGATAGTATAAATCTCTTTGCTGTGAGCCTGAAGATCATGTACACAGGTATCTTGCTTCATACTCCAAATCTAAGTGAGAGTAATAATGAAGGGGGAAAATAGCAATGTTATGAATCTCTTCTCAGCTGAGTTATTTCAGTTGAGTTATTTCAGTTCTATGTTATTCTCACCATTTGTTTACTTAAGATCTTGATGCACATGCATACACATAATTTATTAATACAGCAATATGGCACACACATTAAAATAACTCCAACAGGGGAAAGAGTTACGTATTTAATAGTGTTTATTCAATAGATGAGAATAATTAAATAGTTGCTGTGTACTGCCCATGGCCTGTAACTGCAGTTTCATATAGAAGTTTAAGTTCATCTATTTAGAGAAGTTTAAGTCACATAATAGCAGTCATTTTAAAGAATGTGAAGAAAATTGCCGTAACTGCTTAGAACCTGGCAATTTTCTCATATGCCAGTAAAATTTTCTTTTTCCTCTTGAACTCCATTTGTCTTCCTCGTGTTTTTAACAGCACAGAAGATAGAAGATGATCAGCTATTTATGCAGTGTTACATGGCCAAATACTTCAGCATGAGATGAAGAATATGCTCAACAGAGATGACAGGTAATTTAGTCCATCTTTTCTTCAGCTAACTGAGAAAATAAGATGAAGCTAATTCACAGGAGGGAAAATAACTCATATTTAGTCAGTCAGTTTCACAGAGATACCAAAAACATAATAATGGTTTGTTTAACCCAGTAGTTGTAAGTCTGCACTATGAGAGGAATGATGAGCTCTTATGCTGAATTCCTATCACTTGTACCTGAGATGGCTTTCGGAAATGCTACACAAAGCTCAGCCATGTTCTGTGGCTAACAGGCAGCATGTTCCAAGAACTCACAGGAAAATATAATGAACTCCAAAAAGAGAAGAAAAAGAAGTGTGAGAGGACAGATTTACAAAGTAAAAGGAAGAAGAATAATTGCCTGAATTTGGAGCATTTGCAGTCTCCATCACTGAAGGTTTTTAAAAAGAGGTGAGGTCATGGATAGCAAACCACTAGTTCTTGTGCCAAATTCAGTGGTCAGGAATTTGAACTGGTATCAACAACGCTGAGCCATGGTGTTTTTTTCAAACACACCATCAACTGGGCACCGAAAAGTTGTGCTACTGCTAGGTCAGGATGTTAAGCAGAGCAAGAATAGTTACTTTATAACAGACAAGGTGCTTCCTTTCAGTTCCATTTCCTATAAATTTCCAGTTCAATGAGTAGTTTGCAATAACACATCTAGAATTCAGAATGATGAAAAGCTCAGTGGGTATAGGTGGCAAAGACAGAGCAGAACAGCAGAAGTCAGGCTACTTATGAAGAAGAAACATTTGTAATGCTGACATTCACTTAGCTCTCATCTGCAAGTTCTGCTGCTTTCTCAGCTTCATGCTAGGAATGTCCCATGCTTCAGCTGTGTTTATCAGCAGGGGAAAGAGGTATGAGTCTTAATTAACACAATCATACTATGAGGAAACTATGGTACAATTCTATCCACAAAACCAACTATTTCCTGAGACATTTGCTTTGCCCAAGGAACCATCATAAATCAATAGCAGGAGGGCTTTGCTATTACAACTACAGTTACTCCTTCACAGACATAGCTTTCATTTGATGTGGCTGGGAAAAGAGAATGAGAGAGAGTGCTTTGGGCTGCGAAAGCTCTATTGTGAAAAGCATTTCTTCAAGCCAGGTATTAGCAATACTGTGCTGGTACAGTCCCAGGTGTGCTGGTAAACCAGACTATGCTGTCTGTGAGCCAAACCCCAGATTCATTCCACACAACCTAACAGAGGCATGTACATCAGCAGCATGGCTGCCACATGCTTCTCATACAGCGAATGGATAAAGACAGGCATCTTCAGAGAGGAATTCAGATGTTTGGTGGGCTCTGAATACATATGTTGTGTCCCATTGCTTAGTCCAAGACTATTAAAAAGAAAAAAAGAATACTCTTACGAGTCTAATAAAGTTATTTTCAGAAAAAAAGACATCAAAGGGAAAGAAAACTATTTGTATATTCTTTTCTGAAGTATAACCAATAGACTGCTTTTTATCATAGGGCTTGTGCTTTTGTTGACAGGCATGCAGGTGTATATATGCATGTAGTTAAACTATGACTTTTCCATGACAGTGACCTTTCAGTCCTGTAACACTTATTTGGATACTGTGTCTCAATTTTTCCAGTCCCTGCTTTTCTGTATTCAAGCTTTCAGACTGGCTTTAAGAAATACGTGACAAAATGGAAACGATTGTTCATGCAGAGTTTTAAGTGATACAGTACCATCGTTCTGGAGAAGATTAAAAATAGACATAATTTTGGTCCTTACTTTGTGAGCAGGAATGGAAATTATATTACCTTTAACGTCATATCATCAGAGCAAGACGCTAGTAGCATGCCAGAAGGGTCCCATTTGATTGCATTGACCTCGTTCTGAAATAGAGAGTCATTTTTTAAAGTAAATATTCCAGTCACTGCATTGTACTGGGCACTCAGCAGAGGGCACTCAAGGTTTATGTATGGAACAAGTTCATCCACAAATTACAGCCCTGGGTGCTTTCAGGGGTGAAGAAAAGCAGTGCTGCCTCCCCAAAACACTAAATGGCATTTTGGAGAGGAATCATTTTGTGCTTGTGAACAATACAATCAATCAGTCTTGTGATGTGTGTTCTGGCACAAAGTCTCTCATATCCTATCTTCATACGCTTGGGTTCAAATAAACCCTCAAACAAGACAGATTAATGCAGCATTAGCTTCTTTTTAAAATTGAGGCATTTCTTTCATCAGTGTTCTGTAGACTTGGAGATACAAGTTCTCACTAGAAAATACTGATACTGGTGGGGTGCAAACTTTTGTGGAGTTTATAATTCTTAGTATTGCTGCTCTACAGCAATGCTGGTCTCTCTGAAGAGCGATGTATATGTAAATGAATGCAAAAAGGTACATTTCATACAGTCATAAAGGGCACCAGTCTGTTGCTAGGAATGTACAACCTGCCCTGAAATATCAATTTAACCCATAGTCTAGGATAAAGGTCTCCAAAAGCACAATTTTATCTCACTGGGAAGACATCAAGTTCTAGAAGTCAACATCTAAATTACAGGTTGGCAGATGATGGCAGATTTTCTCATAAACAAAAGTTAGAAAACGTAACCTTTGATGGTCATTAAATACCACCAGGAAAACAAGGGGAAATACATCTTAAATACATCTTATTAGATTAAATTGATTCTAAAATTGAACAATGGCTGGGGGTAAATTGTTCTTTCCTTATTTATAGCTCTCATTTACTAAAGGAAATTAAGCCAGTGGAAAACAAAACCTTATTTATTACCGTGCTTTTAGTCTGCAGCTCATGCTACATATAAACACTGTTTAAGCCACAGGTTTTCCCTCCTACAGTGATTTAGAACATTTTATTCTTCTCACAGACTGTGAATCACTCCCAAGGAATATGTTTTTCGGGAAGCAATGGGATGTAACACCTTTAGTGCTAGAACACACCCTGCAAACACATCATCTGCCATCATTGTAATATGCTGCTGTGACTTTATCATTAACATTTTGGACTTAAACTTACTGTGTGTCCTTGAAAGGTTTTAACAGGACGATCACAGCCAAGTCTGCATACATGAATGCACATGTCAGTGCTGCAGGAGGCAAAAGTAGTGTTGTTCTGCCAGTCTACATCCAGAGCAGGAGCTGTGAAGTACAAACAACAAAAGGAACATCAGGGAACACAGCAAAGAAATGGCTATCCCAATAATTTTTCCCCCATCATCTATGTGGCTCAAACTACAGGCTAAGCTCTTGGCCTGTCACCTGCTGCCAGTTATAGGACAGATAGGGACTGTCTGAAGGGCACAAATTAACTTTTCTATTGCAGTGGATAATCTGGATGCTTTGTGTGGCATCTATTTATGAGAATCTTTTGGGCTGATTGACATAAGAGGGGGAAAACCAGCACCTCCACCCTCTCTGCTCCCAGCTACACATGCCTCTCGGGCCATCTCTAACATTAATCTCTCTGCAAGCCAGTTCAGTGAAGAAACTGAAAGAAAACTAATTCAGAAAAAACGTAGATAATTTCATCTGGGTTAGAAACTATATTACTGTGAATGCCAGACACAACACTTGGAAAGATGAAAACACAGGTGGTGGCACCTTTGCACCAGCCTTATGCAACCACCGATACAAACCTATCGTTCTGTGCAGGCACTTGGATTAATAACACTGACATTCAGTTTAATTTGTTTGGGGACTGATTTTGGACAGGTACATTGATCAAGCTGATCTGAAATGAAAGGAAAAGTTTCTGTAGAGGGTTTGGCATTAACTAGTACTGAACCAATGAAACTACACACAGATAGCACATGAACATGTAACTAGTGCCTGTGTGCAACACACACATTTTGCAAAAAGTTTGGGAAAAAACCCCAAACAACTTTTACAGCATGTCACTGCAGACTAAAAGCATGCATAGGAGCAGGAGGGAGTTCCTGACAAAGAGCTTGCTTGTGTTTCTGACTGCTGCTTGATTTTTCTCCTCAGGAAAGAGTTTATCTGCCCTCCAGAGGATGACATAAGACCCACTGAAATACAGCATTCCTCATACTCAGCACACTCTTGTGAGAAGTGTGTCAGACAGAGACCAGTATATAGGAAACAAAGTTGAACCTCCTTCTGGCAAAGATACAATGCAAATTTATCATTGAATTCCTTATTCAAATACATTCAGAAAGATGCTTTGGTAATACAGAGGTGAAAAGATATCTGTTCTGCCAAGCCTGTTACATTTAAGTATGTTTTTCCTGTTATAATTTTTATGAAGTGCAAAATGAATTAGGATCCGCATCACTTTCCGAATCATCATGTGGCTCTCTAAATGAGAATGGAGGACTGAAATTGTTTCAAATACAAATATTTTTTACAGTATTAATGAAAAAGCTCGATAATATTGTATGAATGAGGATCGGGAAATAAAGGATTTTCTTTCTTTAACTGCCTATTTTTCTTTCTTTTTATGCTACAAGCTTTATATTATTATTATTTCAGGGCAAACAAAATTCTATCATCATTAATATCAATATGCCTTCAGAGCTAATATCTAGTATGATACACATGAATCAAACAGTGATTTTCGGAGAGCTACTGGCACCTAAAGCTACGGAGTTACATTGCAGCATAATTTGAAACAAAGTGCTGATAATTAACACTGATTCATCTATTTGTGCACTCAATCATATGTTCACTGAATAAGTAACTACACAAAATGGTCTGAAAAAAAAACCCAAATGTGGTTCTTTATGCAAGTAATCAAACTGACAAAGTGTTTCCAAAACCGCAGCATACCTGCCAATCTCATAAAAACAATTAGAATATTATCTAATAAAAGCAGCAACAAATCCATAAGAAATGCAGCTAAAATACAAAACAACAACAAAAGTGTTACAATAATTATCTGTTAATTTAAGCTTTTTCTGAACAAATTTAGGTGTGATTCAGAGCACTTAGATTGTAAATCATAGAATGGCCTGGGTTGAAAGACCATCAAGTTCCAACCCTCCTGCCATGGGCAGGAACACCTTTCACCAGACCGGGTTACTCAGAGCTCCATCCAACCTGGCCTTGATAGGATGGGCATCCTATCAGGGGATGGGGGCGCACCCACAGCTGCTCTGGGCAACCTGTTCCAGTCCCTCACCACCCTCACAGCAAAGAATTTCTTCCTAATATCTAATCTAAACTACACACTTAGATGTCTAAAACTGGGTCATTCAATTAGCTCTTTTGGTATCAATTAACTAATTTGTTCCTGCATGCGTAGACATCAGTCCACACCTATCACTATATGTCAAAATTGCTGCATTTTAAAGAAGTAAGTTTTGTGAATATATATTTTGATCAAATCCCCCACGATGACTCATAGTTTTGTGAAGAATAATGAAACCTCAGAAGCTACTTATCTGCGTACTTACATATTTTGACCATATAACCTTAGAAGTTACATGGGAATGCCAATGCACCAATGATTTGAAGGCCTTCAAGACCTGGACAAAGAAGTTTTCCGTATGTATTTTAAGATGACAGTTTTGTTCATGTGGGTGTAAACTAAACCAATTGTTATAAAGCAGCAGAGAATAAAAAATCTTATGTTATTGCCAGGCCAACTATCTCCAAACTTCAAAGGAGTATGGATTACAGGAAGTGTGCTGTGCCTGGACTAGACTTTAAATTGTTAAAATGCCACCTTTAATCCTTAGGTATACAAGGTTTTCAGATTCCAGACATGAAAAGGAATTTGCTGTTCGTTTGTTTTGGTGAGTAAGTGATTCAAAGACAACAAGGTGAGGTTTTTGTGGGTTTAGACTTGTGAGGACAAAGACTCCATCATGTGAGGACAGACTCTGGCTGATTTTAAGAGGGTTTTGTAGGACATATGCTTCTGGCTTATCAACAATTTTCTTAATAACTAACTGCTTTACTTCCTTATGAAAACCTATTTGAAATAATGAAAAAAAAATTAAAAATATTAGCTTCTCCACATCTACACTTCAGTTGTAACTTATGGTCCAAAGACAAACAGAATGTAAATATTTTTTAAAAAAATCTATTCATGCAAATGGACACAGGCAGATTGCATTGGAAGATGTAGCTAAGTTTTCAACTTGCTAAAAGGGGAATGGAGGGCTATGTTCGTGATGCACATCACTGCTAAGACAGCTCCCACATCAGTGAACGTGATTCTGAAGGGGCAAATATGTCTGAATCCACTGCTATTTAGATTAACAGTTGGGGATCAGAGGATTAAGAGTCTCAATAACTAAATCACTGTAACAGCGCAAAGTTTGCTGTTATGGAACAGATAACTGTTGTAACAGATAAATAAATGCCACAGTGAGAAAACCTGTCAGCAGACACCGACTCCCATAAACTGACAGCTGCTTTAATAAGTGAGGAGATGAGTGACAAAAACACAGACTATGGATTTGCTGTGTGCATGGACATACTTTTGTCTTCTGTTGAATAACCATTTTGATCACTTGTGCATGTTATTAACATCTGTGAAACTGTGAGAATAAGAACAACTAGATATTGTGTTGAAAAGCATGGGCAAATTAATGTTTTAAAATTAGTAGCAAAATTTGTGTTTTTAAACACCACTAAGCACCTTGTGAAGGCCTGCTGTATTTAAACATGGATTAGTTACAGTGAACACATGGGAAGATGAACATTTGTTGCATCAGAACCTGGAGTGTTTTGGTGGTTTGAAACTCATTTTGATTATACCCCTTACAAATTCTTCACTGTGACAACTTAGCCAGTTTGGATCATGAATTCAGCCATCATCTTACAAGTCTGGTCTCAGGTGAATTTCAGTTTACGTCAATGATCGCCTGTTAGTCAAGATTACTGAGTGTCTGTGACATCTCCTGTCTTCTTGAAGCAGATCAGATCTACAAACAGCCATCCAAGGAAGGTTTTGATGCTGCAAGGTTTTGAGACTCAAAATTGGCAATTGACTTCTGATAGAGAAAGCACATACTGAAGAACTTCAAGTCACAATTAAAAGCTAAGAAATTCCTGAGAATATTCATGAGTGCAGTGGTGACTGTTAAGTTGGATGAGAGATGCACCTGCTTATGTCTCAAGTCAGCTTCATTGAAACAGGAGCAGAAAGAATGGAAAATATCCCAGACACCTCCACTGAAAATTCTCCATAATCACCACTTGGTACTATTCAAGCACACAGATAAGAACAGAATTGTTCAGTTAGGTGGACATGGCTGGTATATAAATCTTCTCAGAATCAGGTTGACTTTCAAAGCTGATTCTCACAGAACTGCACCTTTCTGAAATGAGAATAAACCCACAAACCACAATACTCAGGATAGTTAACAAAAAACCTGATTGAAACTTTTCTCTGCCAGGTACATTCTTACAAAAGGATAAAGTACACTGACAAAATTTAAAACTGCATTTCGTTTTCCTAACACACGTAATGCAAAAAAGTACCTGAATGGAAAGGAAACTGCTGTTTAGCTTCTCCTGTATGAGCATCCCAAATTATTGTCGTCTGTATTCAAAGAAAGGGGGGGGAAAAAGATTAGTGACAGTTCAGCTCAGATTAAAAAAAAAGCAGAGAGCACCCTCACTGAGGGGCAATTCTAAACGATGGGCTGATAGAATTACTGACTACAGAAAGCCTCATGTGCTAAACAGCCAAAACCCCAGAATTTGCTTCCAAATATTACAGAATATAAGTGTAGAGAAAGAGGTAACATGCCTACAGAGGAAGCAATATACTTATGAAGAATGGGTATATTCTCCTTGAATAATGCTAGAAGACAACATTACACATTTTTAACAAGCATTTTGTTAAAGACATTTCAGCTCTCTTCTTTAAAAAATACTTTTCCCCCTTTCCAGAGATTCAAGTTGAATTCTGCTCTGAAACTATGCTGAACTACATTTCTAACAATTGAACCAACAGGTGAAAGGTTTATCAGCAGAGTACACATCAGTTCTTGCCACTGAGGTGGGACAGACTAAAGTGTAACTGGCTTACTACATGTTTAATCCATACTCAGCACACAAGCATATCCCCTGTAGAGCTCAATACCACCTTCTGAGAGAATTGTCAATTTATTGAAAGTATATACTCTCAGAAAATAAATTAAGAATGCATCGTCTTGCTGAGAATGGATCATCTGAAGAATTTTTGCTTTTATTTGAGAATGCAAGTTTGCCAGAGTAATGGGAAACTAGTGTAGCTGAATATATCCTGAATATAAGCCAGTATTGAAGGGAATAAGACTAAGTCTCCATTTTCACAAGGATGTGAAAATATAGGGATTCATCTAGGATACAAATCAAATGTACAAGCTTCAGTCAGTTTGAAACAGACTCCCTCTGTCAGCTGCTGGAGAGAAGCACTGTCAGTGCATCTCACTGAACACAGGCCATGCAGCCTTTCACTTGAAGTGCCACTTTTCTCTCTGAATTTTATAAAGGAAGCCAAGGATGACATATGCATCTAATTTTTAGGCATCAGAAGTTAGGCAAGATGAATGCTGTGTACTTTCCAGTTTCAGTTTTAATGGATTTGTGCTCATCATCATCAGTCATCTGTTCATTTTAATCTCTAATGTGCACTTGGCTGTAACTACTGCTTTGCTTGATTTTGAGTTCAGAACTACCATTTGTTTTGTGCATTTGCTTAGGAAGTATGTATGTTTTATTCAAATAATTTAGATGAGCTAAAAGGTGTGGTGTCTTTAGGATCACTCCCTTTCCGTAAATAGTTGATAAAACTACAAAATTAAGTAGTGGAAGCAGTTTTTCCTTAAGTCACACACATTTAAGATGCAATTCGACACATTTTTTTAAGGTAAAATATTTTCCATAAAAATAGTACACATTTATGCAGCCTCAAAATCGTAATCAACATGCACTACAACATATTAAAGAAAAGCCAACTGTCTAGGATGCCTGGAGAAGAAGAAAATAATCATAATTGTAACGAATTCAGCAGCACAAGCTCACTGACAAACATGTTTATATGTTAGAATAATGTATCTTTAAAACTCACTTTATCAACACCAGCACTTAAAATATAATTCCCCTTTTTGTTCCATTTCAGGGCAAATATTGGACCTTTATGTTGACCTAAGGTGCTTGCAAGGTTACCTGGAATAAAGAAAAGGTTATTAATACAATTTGCTTACATATTGGTCACCTTAGAGTTCACTGTTGTTTGATGCTTAAGAACAATAAATGCTGTTTGACTTACCATCTTCTGTCCATATTCTTGCAAAACCATCATACGAGCCTGTAGCCAATAGTGTTCCATCACTCTGTTGGGATATATAAATGGCAAAGGTTGATAAGAAATGAAATCTATTCCAACCAACCTTTTTCTTTCTTTTTTAAAGTTTGCTAATTGTGATTTATTGGAATTCTGAGTCCATGCACTGAGACAGATTGTACTATGATTTAACTAAAGGTTATTACTGGAGACAGCACAGAGGAAATAAAACCCTCTAACATACAGTGAAATACTGGGCTACACTGTCAGATATGAGTCATTTAATCAAAAAGATTAGAAAAAGAAGAGAAGAAATAAAAAGGTCTATGGTTTCTTCCACATAATAAACATATACTACTTCTTAGACATAAAGAGCCTTTAAGACATCAACAGATCACCTAAATCCAGACCAAATCCCAGTTCAGTGAAATTCAGGTACCTATACTTGAAAGAAGGACCTAAACACCTAAGCCACCTACACCCACAGTTAACACCTCAAATTATCTATTACCAAGGAACTGCTTTCTGCTTGTTGGAACACACACTCCCAACATGTGCTCAGGGGCACAGTACCATGATGGACAGACTGAAAAAAGTTGGATTCATGGGTCCCAATTAGGAGAAAAAGAAGAACATGAATCAGCAAATTACATGTATTCTCCTGGAAGGAACCCTTCACAGAAGGCTATCTCCTGTACAGCCAACCATGCTTGAGTGACTGGATCAGAATTAAAATAATGAAAATGGAACTTGACTCTGCAGTCTGGTGAGATGGGTACTGTTGGAGCTGGGCATTTTGTTTGTCAACATTTCAGTACCTGGATTAAGGGTGAGATTAGCCCCACTTAATCTCCAGGTACCCAGAAGTCAGGAGTTAATTTAAGGGTGCAATCTAGCTGCTCTACATAACTAACAGCATCACATAACTGCACCTCTGGAGTGTAACTCATGATTCCATTTGCTTTAGATTATGCCCAGATCAGCATGAAGGCATGTGTTGCTGTTTCTGCTGACTTAAAGTGAGTCAAGATGACTAGTTTAGATGGTTACATCTACAGGAGATGAATCCAACCTTTGGTACCAAAGCATATGATCTAAATATGATCTCTAGAAATAACCTTTCTCACTATACCATAAATCACATAAAGCAGAGAAGAACTGATTCAATATCACCAGTGTGAAAATTTCACAGGGAAATATGATTAATATTGTGGTTCTAAATAAACAATAAAGGCAGATGTAATTTCTAACGTCATGAATAGAAAATTAGGAAAAAGCACAAAATAATCCTTTAAAACATATGCCCACTCCAACCCTCCAAAAACAGTGAGTCAGAGCAATTGTAGATTTAACACAAATGTATAATGATGATGGGGGAAAATATAAAAACCTAGGCCAACCCAGCCTCACTGTGACAGACACTTATCTGGACCACTGACGAGAACAAAGGTGGTAAGGGCAAAAAGAAAAAGGAAAGGAAAGCTCAGGGATTAGATGCACAGTTTATGCAAATTTGTCAGTGGCAATTCACATTCTCTGGAAAACTCAGAGTAAATTGGAAGCATTAATGTGTTTGAATTAGGAACATTTCCTTGCCTTAGGTACGAGCACAATGCAAGTAAAATACTGTGATCAATGAAGTTTGAAAAGGTAAGGAACTACTACAGGAAATAGTAGACAATGCTCTATATGTTTTGGATAACTTCTCATAAGTGTTCTGCACCCACTGCATGTTTTCCTCTTTCCATTACTCTTTTCCTACTCCTCTATTCAGTTTTTTCCAACTATTTTTCTGCACTGTGATATTCACAGGAAACAAGTGATGAACATTCTTGAGTTTTATTTGCTTTGCTAACCTACCTCTACTTTCTGTGCTATTCACCAAGTTCTTTCAATGTGCAAATATAAAATATATAGGGGAAAACCACCTTGTGCAGTGGCCTATTTCACTTTCGTGAAGCACTCGGTTTGCCTGAAGGACAATAATATTGCAGTAAAGATTAATCAAATCTTGGTTTCTGGCCAGCAACAGAGACTGTACACAACTGCTGAGAATCCTTTCTGGTACTTAATTTTTAATCTGTTTTCCTATGAAAACAAGGCTAATGTGATCATTCTGTCTGTACTAATATCAGCAAAACAGACAGAATGTAAATGATCTCAAAATTAATTTAGGTTCCTGCAAGGTCTTGTAAGTTCTTCTTACAATGCTTGGTGGCAGATAGGAGACATAAAGCAGCCTTAAAGCTGGCCAAGGACATTGCCCAGACACTGGGGATTCTTAAAAATACCTGTCCCCTCTGCTCACTTCAGTCTTCTCTGCGCAGAAACATATCTAAGACAGAAAGTTTTGCAGGATGAAAGTTAAAAAAGGGATCAAGCAAGACAGTTTTACCCAGAAGGTGGGTAAGTAAAGATGGAATGACTACACATGCTCCTACCAAGACAAAGAATGTAATGTGAAGATGTTTTGCTGTGCATAGCATAATTCAAATTAGAGAGGGTCTTGAGAGTCCAGCCTCAGAAAGAGCTTCACTGGTGTTTTTATCTCCTTACATGCTAAAATAAAGTCACTATGAATGCTTTATTATTGAGGCCTCATTATTAGACAGATTGCTTGTTTAATCTTTGTTCTTAAAGTTAACTAAGCTTATTTTTACCCATGCTCTTAAAATAGAGACATAAATATATCATTGTTAGGCTTGAAGATGGCAACAGTCCTGGAAAATTACAGCATGTAGGGGAAAGTTCAGACTATTACAAGTATTTGAAACCAGAGGTCAGTAGGTTAGGACAGAGCTTCTGGTCATCTTGGATATAAAAGATATGGAGCAGCAGCTGTGATTGCCTCTGAATTAAATTTAGACAGTTAAAAACCATGCACAGTCTTAGAAGTTAGCTTACATTCCAGTCCAATGAAGTCACATCCTTATTGCTGGGGACATCGTGTCCTCCTTCTCTTATGCAGTGCCTCAAAACTAGTTGAGTGGAACCGCTGTTGCTGTTTTCATTGAGATTCCATATTCTGGCCGTTGAGTCTCCGGAGCTACAAAAGCAATTGTGCAGAGTTGAAAACTCCTCTTCACCTCGACCCAGCAAACTGTAAATCCTCTATTTCTGTTTTCATTGAGAGAACATTACAGCCTTGTAAGAGACCAGAGGAATGGCTGACCAGCTCAAAACAAGCAGGAACTGGTGAGGGAGCAGGGTGAGCTCAGGGCACACTGCTGGTCCCTCTGGAATGGGAGCGGCGAATTGTGTGTCTTAAACAAGTTACAGTTTGCAAAGTGCCTTCCTTTGTCTGGATGTTTTAAAGATTGCTAAGTTAAAGTTTGCCCAGTGCCTTGTTTGATCAGAATGTTCTAAATTTTGCAAGTAAAAGTCACTGAACCTCCTGAGAATTTTGTTTGCACCACTCAGAGCAAATCCAACTACCTTCCCTAAACCTGCCAAGCAGACCGGGGCATTAAAAGCCTTTAAGAAGTGATTTTTTCTTTTCAACACTTTATATACTCCATATATGTTTTAAAATATGCTAACATATTTAAATTGTACCTATCATCTGAATCCACATAATAATTTGGTTTATTTAGAGAAGTTTTACCTAAAATAAACACACTTGCTCTCTACAATTTGCACTTTATACCTGAAGTTGGTATCACCATAACTGAGACAGTCTGGAGCAACTCACAAATGTAACACTGAGGAGACACAACAGAGGCACAGAGGCTGTGCCACGTGCCTCCCATGAAAAGTGTGCCCATTAGTCCCTGGTGTCCCTGGGGTTGCTGCAGGCTCTGAGCACAGCGTGACAGGACCTGCAGGATCAGCACCTGCAGAGCTGTGGAGTGTCACCTTGGCAGCAGTCTCAGGAAAGTGGAACTCCAGCAGCGTGACAAAGGTGCTACAGTGCCAGCTCCCTGGTCCTCCCTGGGTCCTCTGATAGTTACTGCAGGAGCAGGAGGTGCACTTAAGGCTGCCTTTAATTTGGTCCTGGCCCATTCGTAAGGTACTTCTGTTCAGGACAGACCAGAACATAGCCTGTGACAGAAGACATGTTGTAAAACAGCCTTTCAGCATTAAATCAAGCTGCAAAACCTAAAGATTAGGAAAGTAGAAAGGCAATTTAAATTATTTTCTAAAATGGATTTAAATTTAATTTTCTAAATTCGTGCCTACAGTGCCTTTTGCTGGCTGTAGCTTCGCTGCTTAGCTCATGTCTGAAAAGTGGCAAAATAACTGCTGACATAATAGAACAAGACAGAGACAACATCAGGATTTTGATCTATTTTATAGGCTGATTATTTTCTACAGAGGAGTTTTTAATGCAGGCTGAAACCCTGATTTTGCTTAGAAAATGTTTTGAGGAGGAAGAGTTTATAATTATCTGCTTGTAAATAATATATTTATTTTGACTGCTAAATTTTTCTTCTAATGAGATGCTCCTCTGAGGTCAGAAATTCATTTGCAATGGAGTGGAAATACTACGCTTTCTATTTTATTGGGATTTTTCCCTCCCTCCTCCTGTTTTTAAAAACAATCAATACCACCAACAACCAAAACAACCAAGTACCCTGGATTGCTTGTTATGTCCAGAAGGCAATTTTTATTTACATGTAATTAGAAACCTGCAGTAGAATTAGAATCTCTCTTGTACTTTCAAGAATTCATACGGTCTGGATGAAATTCAATTGCTGTTATACATAATGTGTTAGTTTTTCCTTTTTTTAAAGCAATGACTAAAACTTTCTTATACACTAACAAGGAGGAAAAGTCTTTCTTTGAAGACTAAAAATCTGAGATTTATTTTTGCTCTGCTAATCCATCACAAGAGCGTATTAAATTTTCTTTTGGCCTACTAGTAAAACATTTTAATTATTCAAACTAAAAATCCCAGGCAAATTTTAAACACTTGATATGTTTTCAAGTGCAAATACAGACCATGCAATTGTCGAACTTCATTGATTTCTGTGTATTATTTGACCAATAATTTTGCCAAATTTTACACAAACAACAGTTCAACTGTAAGAGCAAAACCCTGTATCAGTGGCTCTGAGCTCTGCTGGGTCATGGCATCTGGGGAATGCGCCCCCACCTCCCCTGAGCCTTTTGTGCCAAGCTGAGATGTGATGGCTGGCCAGGGTTTTGCCCAGCTACTGCTGTACAGTCATTCTTTAATTTCTGGCACGTTATCTTTCACATTAGTGATTAAGAAATAATTCAAATCAGGGCAATTTTTGCCACCACACAGAGTGGTGACTGTAATATAAATCCTTACTTCTTCAGAGGTCTGGGAAACTAACAATTTTGCTCATGTTGGCTAGAAAATTAACAAAGTTCATCATGAGGCTGAGAAGTTAAGGAACATATTTAATTGTGATAATTAATAATAGTGAGAACATAAATCTTTCAAGGCCTGTTTCATTGGTTAACATGCTAAATAGGAAATTCCTTCAGTCCTCCACTATATAAGACTCTGGGACAGTCCTGCCCTCATTGTAATAATCCAGTTTATTGCTGGACCCTGTGAATAAAGTACTCAGTCACTTGGCTATCAAACACAATATCTTATTTGCTAGTTCTAAAAGGGTTATATTTTGTTTTTCAACAGTTTTATTTAGTCAGTTTTCTGGCAAGGCCTGGGCAATCTTATTTTCCAGTATTTTAATTTTGTTTTTCCATTTTCTTCTTCCTAAGGCTACATAAGCTATTATGTGTCCCTGCAGAGAGGCTTTATAAGCCTACCAGTGTGTGGCAGGGGTATTTGTGTGTCTTTCCTTTTATTGCTGGGGATAAAAAAAAAGAGTATTCTCTGCTCTGGAAAGTATTCTGATTTCTGCTGAATGATTCAATGAACCCTGCCTTATTAGGGGAGCATAGTTCAAGCACAATTGAGAAAGGTATTTAATCTCCTTAGCTCACAGAAGCACTTCTATCTGCATGATAAAGCAGCTCTTTCCAACATGCAAGTCATGCACACTTGAGTAGTAGGTATACATGGTAGAATACTGCCAAATTTTAGGAAGGCTAGTTCAGAAAGAGTTTTATTTCATGCTCTCCTGCCTGAGTATGTTCAAGAATTAAGGAGGACAAATGTCTGTGGAGTTTTGTTTGTGACACGTAAAATCACTATTCTATAACTGTGATTTTTAAACGCAGAGATTTTTAAACGCAGATTGGACGTGGCACTGAGTGCCATGATCTAGTAAATGGACTAGAGTTG
Source organism: Pithys albifrons albifrons (assembly GCF_047495875.1). Lineage (NCBI taxonomy): Eukaryota > Metazoa > Chordata > Aves > Passeriformes > Thamnophilidae > Pithys > Pithys albifrons. The sequence goes on from NC_092458.1 coordinate 12,827,880, forward strand.
GACCAAGGGTTGGACTCGATGATCTTGGAGGTCTTTTCCAACCCAATCGATTCTATGATTCTATGAACTGGGAGCCCAGAGGTGGAAAGTGCTGCAGTTGGGTAAAGAATTTTGCAAGATGGCTGTTGAACCTTGGTATTTTTAATCTTCAGCTGCAAGTCTTATAATCACTGTTATTTTGAGATGCAATATTGCTCATGTGTATTGACTCGTGTATTTTCTTATTTTATTTTAAAAGAGATTATTAAAAGCATAAAGGGAAGAAAACTCATAATTTTTAAGAGACCTAACTTTTCCTTAATAAAGCAGGTCTCTTAAATTAAGTTTTCCTATGCAATCAGTAGAGGGAATTGACTCACAGGTATCCTCAGGGAGATCTCTGTCCCGCTGATTCTACAACATTGCTCCCTGCAACAGGTTATTCCCTCAACAGGTCATTTGAGTATATCCCCCATCAACAGCAGACCTCTTTGCATTAATGGATTTCATGCACTGAGGAAAATGGTTCCAAACAGTCACCTGCTAATAAGCACTTACAATTAGCAAGATTAATATCTGGCACTAACATGGCAGGGGTGATATGTGAAATGAACACGCTCAACCTGCTAATTCAAAAGGATTATTCAGAAAGGTGATTTACAGTGGATCCTCAACCACTGATATGAGGAGTACAGTAACCTCAAGTACAATATAAAACCCAGAGACCATGACAGCAGATGGCCTGGAAACATCTCTCCTTGCTTCTGAGGGACATGGCCATAACTAAAAGATATTGGACAACAGCTTTTATGCTAATTATTTTGCTGACTGGGGAGAACAAAGGTACACAGAGTGATTTGCAAGGGACAAAGTTCCTCTGTGTGAGCAAGGCTGGCATACATCAGCAAAGATAAGCAAAGAAACCTACTGTTAGGTTTTGGTAACGCTGCCAGGTCCCTGTGCTTCCCAGCTATGTGAATTACTCGGGTATGGCTGGATGTCACAGAACAGAACATGCTCTTGGAAGCAGCAGTGGAATATGATGACAGAAACATCCTGAATTCAACGGGAAAAGCTTTTGGAGTTCAAGGCTCTAGCAGCCCTGACATTCACAGTCCATCCACTTCCACACTGGGAAATTCAAGCATGTTCAGAACACTCTGTGTCACTGGACCATGATGACCTGTGCAAGCAAACTGACAGGTTATTCCCTGGCCAGGTTTTGGCCTATTTTAATTAGCACTCTTGCCTGGGGCCCCGATGTTCTCCCTGAATAACTCCTGGGCATGGCTTGGTGGTTACAATGTCCAGAGATGATTCCCAATGTGCAGTTTGTTTGGCAGTCAGGGTAGTTTGCTAGCACAGACACCAGCCGTTCTGTGCCAGCTGGCCTCAGTGCCTAGGAATATTCCCAGGCATGGTTAGTTTACTAATGTGGATGCAGCTGTAATGGGTTTCTACACCATCCAGGGAACATAACCATCTGCAACAATTTAAATGTGTCATAAAATTAAAACTTATATATTGAAAAGTAACTAGTGGAAGAAATCAGTCTTTGGACTTACAGTTGGCAATGGCCAAATCTTGAGATTTAACCAAGCACCTGGTTTCTTTTCTTTTTTTTTTTAACCCATCCAAAACACTCTATGCAGTTCTGTGTTTTGGAATATTGATTTCCTTCATCAGGGGAGTTAATCATCTTACATGGCTGTATGCACGCACTTCACTGTATTATTATAATGCTTCTGTTCATACCATCTAAGCGTTCTTCTCATAGGCATCTGGTGGCAGTCATGTTTTTGATAGCCTTTACTGGTATTTCTAGCCTCCCCTTCCTCAGCTTTAAGGGTTATGGGTGTGGTGGAAGAGGAAGAACAGCTGCAGAATATACTTTTCTAGGTATTTGATCAGAGAAATTCCTGTCTCTATGTTATATTTTGAAATAGTTCTTTGCAAAACCCAGAGAGTGTATATTCCTGTGCTAGTCTTCACAGGCTAAAAAATCAGCAATTGAGTGGATGCAACATTAAGTATCACAATTCCTTTCTCTCAGTGGGATGCTCACAAAATCTGTAAACCAACATTCTGGTTTTGGGTAATTCATGTTACATTCCTCTTAAACAGCTTGCTTCAGATTAGGTTCTGAACCTGCATTATTCTTTTAGTTCCTTCAGCTTGCTGTCTAAACTGCTGCTAATTGTCAGAAGAACTTACTGCTTGTATAACAAGGCTTGAAAAAATACTTTGCCATGAATTGAGATTTGATCAGGCACTTTATAAACAAAATAAACGTGTTATTATTTCCTCTATTTAATAGTTAGGGTTTGAAATTTATTTTTTAAGACAACAGATGGGTACAACCAAGCAGATGGGAAACCAGAAGAAAACGATGGGCTGGGCAGCACAATATGGCTGTTACAGAAATTAACAATTTGACGTTCATGCATCAGACTAACTGCAGTCTTCATTTTTGAATCATTACTTAGTAAAGGGCAAACAGAACTGCAGTTTACTGCAGATCTTGAGGAATTTCTCCTCCTTGTTCAACTGGTGCTGCAATGGAGAGTTTACCTGTAGATAATAACTCGCACTGTTTTTATACCAGACATCTCAAAGGCTTCTTTGTGCAGTGGCACATCACTCACTCAGCTCTCTTCAGTTTCATTCTCTTCTGTGCATTCCGTTTCAGTCACGTAAGCTTTGCCAGGCACTGGCAGCTGTGTTACCTGAAGGCTAAGCTGCATCCCTACGTCGTTCCTTATGAGCAGACTAAAATCTGATCAATATGCGTGTGGATCTAAATTACCTGCATTGTCATTGCATTGCTATTAGTCTCCATGAGACACAGCACTTGACTGTACTTCACTACCATGAGTATATTTATATGCTTCCACAGTCAGTAGCAAAGCTTATTAAGAAAGACCAATTACAATGAAGGGTAAAGCTCAGTTGAAGGGGTAGTGAGAGGGTATACTCCTCTATCTCAGCTATCTGACTAATGGTTCTGATTATCATCCTCCACGTTTACCTGAAGCTGTGTAAGATACCACTGTCCCAGGGATCCACCCTCCCAGTGCTTAGCACCCTGAGGCAAAGCTAAACACAGACTGGTTCCTCAGACACTTGCCTACATACTCTGGTTTATTAAATGCTCCACCATTTAAACTATGAACACAAGGACTGTGAACCACAGACCCTCAAGAAGCAGTCCAGAACAGCAAGCACCAGCTTGCTTAAAATTATTCAATGAAGATAGTTAGTGCTACAAATGCTAAAAGTACTATCATGTCAGAAACAAAGGATTCCAGAACAAAACATATTCAGCAGGATTCTGGTTTCTGAAAATCCAGTTTGTTGTCTTAAATTATTTTTTGGAAACTTCTGTCTTTACTCTCTTAGAGATCTCTGCTGTTTATCCAACCTGGAATTTACTTGACTTTTCTTTACATTTACACTCTAAGTCCTTACTGTCATGTATTAAGTGAACAAAGATTAGAAGACTATTCTGATGATTTAGCAAAAAGTTAGAAATAAAATAGGGACTCTTTCTAGTGAGACATGTATTTTAATACTGCTGAGTAACTTCGAGTGATTTACCTCCTCTAACTTAGACCAGCTTTCCTCCATATTCCCAGCTAGACTTCTTAAATTTAGCCTTCATGTTAAGGTTTAACTTTAAGCATGAACAAACACAGATTCCAAGAGTGCCTGCATATAACTCTTGGGGTATGTTTACAATAGCCCTTTTGTATGGATCAAAAATACTTTTTGTAAGTCAGTCTCCTGATTGTCCCACTTACCATGCTGTGGTAGTCATTGCTGAGGAGCCCTACATAAGATAAACTGGACTCCTTCCAAGGACACTACACCAAAACATTTCCTCAAACCACTCCTTAATGTTCAGCTCATTGGACAAATTTAGGTCCAATCTGAAGCCCCCCATCTCCATACTTTTAAAAAGAAAACATGGATGCCAATGACTTTCTGAGACCCCAATGTGAAACACTAAATAAAAGCAGTAGATCACATGAACTTCAAATATTGTGACAATTATCCGTAGTGATTTAAAAAATATTTTTAAGAATTTGCATGTATTCAGGGCCACAGAGTGCATATCTTAAGTGTACAAATGCTTCATATTGTGTGTCACCTTATTTATTTATTATTTATCTGTTATATAGGTACAGTACTGCTGAAAAAACCACCTGCTGCAGGCTGAAAAAACAGCTCAGAGAACACTCTTTCATGCCCTGAATATACTTGCAAGTTCCTGCATTTCTAAATATACTCTAATTGCATCAGCTGTTTTCAGTCACGGTCTTACCCAGATGCTAACAGGTCACTGACAGGGTTCCAGGCACAGATGAACACCTCTGACTCATGGCCCCGAAGGACTGTTGCTTTGTTAGGAGGGATTTCAACATCCCCGTCAATTTCCATTGGCTTTGAATGATTATCTGTAAGGAGATAGATCAGGATAAGCACTTTTCAAGATGCAGTTAGGTCTGCTTCAAAAACATGCCAACTACTCATGGCCTAAAGCTTACAGCAATGTGTGCACTATAAATACTAGTCTGTGTTGTGTCACTGACCATATTACTCTATTCTCTTCCCTGTGACGATCCAAATTTACATTTTCTCAAAATATAGTTTCCCAAAATATTTTGAATCAATGCATGTAGCTTTTCTTCCCCCAAATAGTCAGCATTTATTTCACTATAGTTTGCTTTTTTAAGCTGGCTTCATTAAAATATTTTTAGACAGTGACATACAGCACATACATTTTTTTACACAGTGTCCTGTAAATAATAAGTGTGCTACTCACAAAAAATATACTAAAGTAAACAATCTTGCAGGCGGAGAAAAAGGACTTCACACAAGCCTTTGAGGTTTATGGTGAAAGCCATTTATTACACACTGCACACAGTTTATATAGGGTTAAGGCTACGTTCTATTGGCTAAATTGAATCTCACACCATCAAACTACAAATGCTAATTGGTTATACTTCATATCTCACAAGTCCAGTGTTTTGGTGAAATCATCCTGACCGTTTTCAGTTACATCTCCAGTGTCCTGTGAGAAAGTACTGTGTGAACTCCTGGGGAGTGACCTCCTCCCCACCACTCAGCAGCAGCTGTGGCCTTGTTTATTCTTCATTGGTAGCTGCTTCAGTTCTCACAGGGTCCATATAGATCTGAATTGCTCACCTTTCATTTTTCTGTACCTACAATATACCAAGTAAGGGCCTCATTCCTAGAGCACAGCAGAGAAATGGTGAGTGATCACCTTTTCAAAATACATACAAAGGCACCAAATGAGTCACAGATATTACAGCATATGCACGCTGTATCTCTGCAGTTCTTTATACTGCAGTCTAAGTAACTTTGTTTTTATAACGCTCTTTTATTTCCTTAAGGAAAAAAAAAGGGAATTTAAAATGATGCATTTCTCATAGTAACAATTCATTCCAAGTTGCATCATGAGCCATGTTTTTGCTCCAGACTTTCACTGCTTTATGTATAAATCTTCCTCATTAAGCTCTAGCTACATTTCCTGGCAGCAACACAAGATTATTATCCTCTGCAAACAAGACACCGACCAAGGACAGGTGACACACTGGAACAGCAGACAGCAGATGCTACACACAGAAGTGTGGCCCATTTTGCAGGAAGCACATCCAAGAGCAGGTAGCTGGCAGGCTGGGGCAAGGCAGTCTCCTGTTACCTAATCAATGCCTTGGCCAGCTGATCTGCTGTGACTGATCAAAATGCAAGTTCTCTTTCTGGGTTGTCTTCTAGTTAGTAATTCTTTAATCACATATGGAGATCCATAGGTTTGCAAGTAGAATAATCATGCTCTCTTATTGCCACATGTTTATGGCATTTAAAATCAGCCATCTGTCCTCATACTCCAGCTCTGCTGAGCTACTGCCAATCGACTGGGAAAACAGACTGTGACATTGCACAACCACCATGTAGATTTCTACCCTTACCCAAGCTTTCAAATACCTTGTTCAGCTCTCCCTAAGTTATGCTAAGTCACACACGCAGCACTTCTCATTGTGTATTTGGTTAAGTACCCTAAAACTATGTCTGTGCCACAGATGGAATGGAATCTACATATAATTCAACGAGTTGCACAGCACCGAGTATCAAAACAATTAACAGTAGTTTCACAGCTAATTTCTAATGAAAAATATCTATATTTTTAACTACTCTTATTACCTATGGACTTGTTGCATAAAATTAAATAGTAAAAATGCCTATTTGTAAAATCTACACCTATGCTGAGCCCCTGTGTTAAGCACTGTCCTTGACAATTCCCTTGATATACGTAACACTGTCAAGATATACTAGTACTCAAGATTTAGCCTGACACTCGCAGCTGGGAGCTTTGATGTGATATTCTGAGCAGTCAGGCACTGAAGAACAAAGCACTACTAAAACCCACCAGAAGATACAAGTCCAGAACTCACACTCCTCTATTTCTCAGCACAGCACAGATTCACCAGGTTTAAAGCATATTTTCACGAGAAAACCATCAGCATGACAATGGCTATGCATTCATCTGTGTCCCGTTCACAGTGTGAGCTGGAAGGTGGGGTAAATCAAGAAGATATTTCAAGCACTTTAATTTGAAAAATTAAAATGAGATGCTACTCTTACAACATAGGATCCTACTGTTACCTGCCTGGCTCTAAAGACAGGTCTGCTTTTCACTCTCAATTAAAAGCAAATGACAGCTGGGAAGCAGCATTACTCCAAGGTCCCAGAGTCAAGAGGTGCTATCAGAGCAAAGCCATCTGATACTCAGAAATATTTTTCATTTGTACATGGCCATATGGAGGAAACTAAACACACACTTTGAATGTTACTAACTGCTGTGAAAAAAACCCCACAAATAGTCATGCTGTGAAAAAGCAACTTTGATTAGCTGATACCTGCATTAGTACATGCAAGAATGACTGGCCTCTGGGAGCAATGAAATACCTGCAGGATAACTTAGTATTGCCTTCCAGTAGTGATTTTCACACTACAGCTTTGGTGGTTCAGGAGAAAAGAGATGGAAAGATGAGGAGCCTTTCAGAAATCATTTGCAAATGTTCACATTATATGTGTTTTCTTCCTATTTTCATCAGTAGTCAGAAACATCCATATTTAGAGTGTTATTGTTCAGCATAAAACTTACAATGCCCCATTGAACAAACAGGACAGTTCATGTTTCTGTGATACTGCCTCAGGATCTTCTCAGATTCAGACAAACACTCGCAATATAAAGTGGATATGATTATGGTAACAACAAAAACCTGCAGAAACCCCTGAGCACAAATGGCACGGTCATGACAAATTCCTGACACAGCACAGGCTTTGTAAGCCCTGGTCTCATATGAAAATTTGGCTTTTCTATGGATGCACCTACAACATGTGCATAGGGAATGAGAATAAATAGGTAAGTGAGATGCAGTAACCATCATGAATAGGCTTCTTTTGTTTTGAAGTATCTTCAGAGCTGAAAGCTCTTGGTTAAGAGCTCATTTGCACAAAACTGCCTCTGAGAGTTTCTCTGAAGGAGAATAAAATTAATATATATATTTTTAAGCTATTTCAAGTGTTAACTTTGTCTTTTCTCAGGAAATGTGTTTTTTTTACTTAAATTTTTGAGAGGCGTTTCATTGAGGTTGTTCTTTATGGCTGTAGTTATAAAGGAACAGAGCTTAGTCCTCTTTCCAGAGCTTTATTTTTGTTAAACTCAGGCCAATCCTTGCAAGTATAATGAAACAAATGACATTAAAAATATTTGAGTTGGAAAACAATCCAAAGTTTGGCTCCATTTCTAGATGATGACTTTTATTTTTTCCTGTAATATTTAAAGTGACTTAATACTGAAAACATTACTTGGGAAGCAGTAAGAGAAGGCTGCAATTTTTTAATTTAGTATTTGGATCTGCACCTCAAATGGGTGTTACTTTTTCCTGTCTCCTCTCTTTCTTAAATCTATGTTATTATATTTGTAACACCACATACATACATATAATATATATATATATCTCATATGTACCGTATTATGTTAAATATATTAAAGATTTCTTTAAAAGACTTACAGTGTCACAGAGAACTTCATGCCAGAATAAAAGCAAACTAGGTAACTTCTCCAAAGACACCTCTTTCACCTGCCTTTTTATGACAGGTTGATAAATGGGTGACTTCCAGTTATGACTAAGGACGGTACTTATAATTTTTCAGTTTCACATTATTCAAACCCATCCCAATATATGCCAGTTCTATGGAATCCAACAACAGCAAAAGTGAAGATCTGGAAAATTTCTCACAGCTTTCATATCAGTAGTCTTTTCTACCCAATAGGTTTCCCGGGACTAGTTTTTTCTCCCAAGAAAAGTCATGCAGGACTTTCCTTCCTCAATATTCCAAGGAAAGGTCTGCAACATTTTGTGAAAAAACCTTCTCTTAAAAATAGCTGTCAGAGTTATTATTTTTAATTAAAAAAAGGCAGATCTGAAATCAAGGCTTACAGTGTGGCTATACAACTGAACTGATTCTAAGTATTTTCTTTTATTAATACAATAGTATATCTATTTCTTTGGATCAGAAGGAAGTAAGTCTGAGTGGTTCTCTATTAGGGATGAATTGATAATCAGTTTTCTACCTTAAGAACTTGTCTTTTTCTGGTCTTGAGACAGCAAGACAGTCCCCTAAAATTTTCACATATCAGCTGAAGAAATGTGTCAACAAACAAAATGTCAGCATTTAAAAGTGCTTTCATTTCTGTTTGCACCCCTGCACATACAAAAAAAGTTCAGTTTCAAACCAGAGGGTCCACTGAAAGTAAAACATAAGCAATCTATAATCTAACAACAAATTAATATTTTCAATATTTCCAGAAATTTTTTAAATTTGTTTTCTCAAATTAAAAATGTAATTTAAAGAATTGCATTTTTACTGGGGGAACTATCCCATCTAACTGGAATTCTCTGAAGAAAAACCTGGTTTGAAAGCATTTTTCTCACTGATCCACAGAGGAATCTATTCAGATCAAAGAGAAGATGGAGACTGATAAAGGTATCTACACTGCAGAACAAATAAAATCTGTTACATGACTACAGTCCTGACCTGTTACTTGTCTAAGCCAAAGAGCTGTTGGGACTTCCTACGAAACCTGCCATGCATATTCCTCTTGAATTTCCTAGGAAGGCAACTGAGCAATAAGGTCTCATTTCAGAAGTTAGCCAGTACCCTGACAGGACTTGCACACAGAAACCAGAACCAGTAATCACAAGTGCCTCACAGTGCTAGCACAGCCATCAAGGTCCAGCTACACAAGCAGGCATGTCCATTCCGTATTTGATACATCCGACTTCAGGTGTCTAAGACAAGAGCACAGTCTCCCTTGGTCACACACACACAAAGGTGAATTCAGAGCTCTCGAGAACTGACTGGTCCTACAGACTAAGGAAATCTCAGGAAGGTAGGACCTTCAATTAGATACCTGCAGTGGACTGTACCACTAAGCGCATGCTAATAAATAAAAGGCCGAGGAACAATTTTCCTCTGTGCCTTCAAGACAGATTGAATGCATCCAAGCTGTCTGCTGGGAATGGTCCTTGGCAAACATGACCCCTTACCCTGTACTTGGCAATGCTGTCTAGGGATGGATAGTTGGCATAGTCCAAACTGGGCTAAAGACCATAACAGTAAGGCTATGGATGATCTGATACTTGGCCACACTGTACAAGAATGGAAGCTGGTATAGGCCACACTGGGCCACGGACCATGTCAAGGCATGGATGCATACAGGATACTGACTGCACAAGGCTTACGCTCTCTGGCCATACTACATTTACACAGATAAGGCTTGTACGTCCCAGCCTCTCATCCCATCTCTCTCCTAGTCTGGCCAAAATGACAAGCTTTGGCTACAGCTTGTCCCAACTTTTATCAAATATTTAAAAGCACCTATAAAGCTGATAATATCAATGAAGTCTGTGTAGTCTGCTCCAAGGAGAGAGGACACAGCTCCACTTCTTGATCCTGTCTTCAACTTGCAATTCTGAAGATATCTGAAGTTTTTGGATGCTGAGAGGAGACCAGTAAACACAGCACTGTGATGTGAAATGCCACTTACTTGGCAGCCTTTCTAGAAATACCCTGTCCTCCTGAAACGACTGTCCTATTACCTTGCAGAAAGCACATCTTGCACCCCACCTTGCAACTAAGTACAAGAATATAATTGAAACACAAACTGCCCAGAAGTGGCAAGCAGCTGCGTATTGTCTTACTTATTGCATGTGCCCCATTCTCCTCTCCATTCACAGTGGCTTCTCCGTTCTTTGGTGTGTTCTGCTGGGAAACAGCAGTCGTCGTTGCTCCCGCTGTCGCTGCCGTTGCTGCTGCTGCTGCCGCTGCACTGGCTTGTTGCTGAGCTAGTTTCTCTCTGAACGCTTGCTGTCGGGTCTGAACAACATCAGGCATCACCGCGTCTATCAGAGACAGTGATTCTATCGGCCTGCCATCAAACACTGTACCATCCTGCAGGGAAAATGAGCAGAAATGAAACTCCAATTTTGGGATCTTCACCACTGAGGCTGGCAAAGACACAATGATAAACAAAACTGAGTTGTGTGAAGGTACTGCACCTTGACTTAACCAATAGTGCCACATGACCATGGACCGTCTCTACCTCAGATTCATTACAGCTGTACTCATGGTCCATTCAGAAATCTGCTCAGAGAAAAAGTAATTTGTTGGAATTTTATAGAAAATGCAACCATATAAATGCTTTACAGATGCAAAAGAAATTACACAGTGGGAAAAAATATGTCTGATGGATGACAGAAGGTTTTGCTTTGTTTTCTATTTGGAAAAAAGGAGTCATGGCTAAAGCCATGACAAAGGCAAACAGACTTTGGTTAAACTGTTTGTCTTCTTGCACTTGCAGGTGCATAGGAAAGGAATGGAAGCAGCTGATCAAAAATGAACCTCAGCCAAAACATGTTGTATGCACAAATTCAGTGGTTTCTTACACAGTGTTCATCAGCCCAGCACCACCAGTTGTAGCTGACTGCACAGGACAGCCTTGCCATTATTTTTCCTTTATTCTACTACTTTTATTCATAATAGTTATGACTTTCATTGTGATTTCTTTAAATTAGGCTTCAGAATTAACAACCAATTGAATAAAGTTTTAAGGTCTGTTTTTTAAGACTTAATACAGTCTCAGGTCAATATCTAACTGCAATATCTACTTAGATTTTGCTTTGCTATAAATATAGAAAAAAGATTTTAGTAGTTTTTATAAAGTGCCATTTTACCAATCTTCTGCAAACTCCCTTTTTTGAAATAATAATGGCTCAGCAGTGAAAGATTTGTGCTTGAGGAATAACAGATAAGATTAGGATGTGGCTAGATGACATAACTGGCAAACAATATATTTTTCAATAGATAACAACAATTATTAAAGAAAAATAGTTGTTTGCCTGACTGGTATGATTCTGCTGGACTAGTCATTGAATTACCCCTTATAATTACAACATTAAAATAATACGTATTTGTTTCCTCATGGTGAAGAAAAAGGAGGCAAGAGTCAGTAGAGAAGAAAAACATCTCTCTTTCTCCTCAGTATTTTTTTACATAAATGTCTCTGCTGACATTTATCTGAATCTTGACTCAAATCCTTGCTACACAATAAACAAAAGGTTTGCCATCTTACACTGCCAGCTGTAAAACTGCTCAGGAGACTATCTGTATGACTGCCCTTTAGCAGATTACAAACAATAATTTTATACAACTGGTTTACAGATTCACTGATTACTTGCCACTCTTAAGGAACACACATAGAAAGAAAAGCAACACAGAGAGGTATATACATAGTCCTTAGTGGTGTTCAAATGTAGCAAGAATGGTCTTTGCTTTGCTGTAACACACTTAACAGTATGCATTTGAACAGAATCACAGAGCGGTTTGGATTGGAAGGGAGCTTAAAGATCACCTGGTTCCAACTCCCTGCCAATGGGCAAGGACATCTTCCACTAGATCAGGTTGCTCAGCACCCTATTCAACCTGAATCAAACCATAATGAGAGCAACATAAAACTAAATGGTGACAACAGGTGTATTTTTAGATTATTCTCTCAATTTAGGTCAATTTTGAAGTTGGATGTATGGGGAGGAGACCCCTACAGGTGTCATACAACCTGATATGATAATAGATGCTGTTCATAGCTAAAAGTTTCTAACTGTGTCGCTTCAATTTCAGGCAAAAATGTTAAGCAGCAAATTGGGACAGCTTCCTAACACTGGTTTGCTGTTAGAACTGCATCAAACTGCAGCTTGGTGTGAATGTCAAATGTCAGTTACAAAAAAACACATACACAAATCTTACATGCAATTATTGAGTCATAAAAAGAAAACCACACAGAATGTTTGGATAAAAACAGAAGAGCTTTCAAACTACACAACCTTTTCTCTATTCTATATTCTTTTATTCTCACCTGTGCTGTTCACATGCTACATTCAGTTATAGAGGAAAAAGCAATAATCTTTTTGTATTAATATTTATTACAGATGACTGTCAATCACAAATATCTATGGTAAGTATCTTGTAATGCAGTACTTGCTTATCTGTCACACTTCAATCCCCTCAAAGCATCATGTCTTTAAGGTTGGCAGAGCAAAAACTCTGGCTTTTCCCACATCCCTTCTTTGTCTCCCCCCAGGCAGTTCAGGGAGAACAGAGACACTCTGTGGCTGCCCACACAACCTCCACAGACAACCTGCACCTCAAACACAGTCAGAATTTACACACACCTGTTTCACCATGTACAGGATGACTTGTCTTAAAGGATCTGAATCAAAGTCACTAAAAACACTCTCCAGTGACCTCCAGGGATTTTTTGATCAGGCCTCTCACGGCTTGCAAGCAGTGCTGCTTGCTAGGAGGTGTCAGGGAGCAAAGTTTTAACCTACACTGCAGGTTTTTCCTGCCAAATTCTGCTGTGACCTTGAAAACACAAGACCATAAACACAGATGGCTTTTCTTGTTTGCTGCAAAAATCTGTGCACTCTGCATTTGCTGACTGAGGTGGCAAAAACACTGTTAATATCCATTTAAGCAGAACAAAGAAGATCTCAATGCCACAGCTAAAAGTTGAAATACATCTCTATCTCAGAGCTTTTAGGCTTTCTACTGGGGATGGTGCAAAGCACAAGGAATAAATGAAACTAGAAACTAAAATCCAGGAACTAGATCCAGAGAAACTAAGGAGCAGTGGCTCATGTCCCTGGGCTGTTGGGATGTGTTGCTTGGCACAACCCAGTGTGCTGGCCAGTGGTGGCAGCGGTGATGGCACAGGGGAGGGGCAGTGGTGTGGTACTTACTTCATTGATGCTGATCTCAGCCTCCACATACTGGAGCCCCTTCTGGAGGATGGAGATGAGTGCGGCAGGTGGCACTAGTGTTCCGTTGATGTTGGACTGGCTGATGTGGCTCTCGATACCGAAGGTAAAGGCCGAGTGGGAGAAACCTGAGAGCAGGAAAAGGAAGCCATGACATGAAATCTAAATGCATCAGTCAAATACACCTTCACTGTCTAAAAATAATTCTGTCCTGAGATCTGAGAGACGCTGCCGCATAAGCAGAAGGATGTGGTCTGGCTGCACTGAGCCAGCGAGGTCAACCAGAGCCACCCTAACCACCCATCCCCCACCTCCTGGGGAGGTGTACAGAAATGGAAATGCATGCAGAGAAAAATAACAGCACTAACTGAAACATAAAAAAAAGCCCACATAAAAATCAGCAATCGTCACAAGGGCACGTCCAGCTAAAAAAAGTGCCTCAAATCTCCATTTTCCTCACTGAATTTCAGTGCTGGGTGTTTGCTGAAGCTGCACGCTTAAATCCCTAACAGCGTTTAAGTTGTATAAAATCTAGGCATAAATGTAGCTGACACAGGGGAGCCATTCTCTTATACCAGGGATTTCAAATCCTCTGCTCATTTATTGCTGAGTACAATATGATGTGTGGAGCATTGCCATTAAAATGTGAAACTACAGAAAGGCCACTCCTGTAAATCTATTTTCTGTATTTGAACAGTAATGGCAAAAGTAATTAATTGAGATCTGCCAAGCAGCAGACAACAAGCCACTGTGGTGGCCTGTACTTTAGCCAGAAGTCTTTCTCTTCTCCATTTCACTTTTGTCATTGTCTGAGTAAAAATGTGGCAATGCCAGTGATGGCACTGAAAATTAAAGAATTTCAGTGGACAAATTTTAAAGAGCACTGCCTTAAATGCTGCCTGAAGCTGCTCAAAACTGTTGCTCGGTATGGAGGCGAGCGCTGCAGAGCGACTGCATGTAGGGGCAGCTGCAGGAGGGGGAGGGGGAACAGGATGTAGATATAACTGTAGGAACCCATTTATCATCACACTGTCTCCAGAGCATTAATCTAACATTAAAAGCTTTGGGGAAACCACCCATGCACTGTCTCAAACAGGAAGAGCCCTCACGGTCTCCACCAACTAGACAAGAAAAAAAAACAAACCTCCCCAAAAAGAAATCAGCTTTCAAATGAAAATGCTTCCGTTAAATACAGCCGTGCCTCTTCCCCTTGTCAACAGCAGTTTCATCTACAGCTTTGTCCGTTAAGGGATTTCCCCATATCACTGCAATGTCCACTTGTGTGCAGGCTGGGGATGTGATTTTGGGCTCACTTCACAGTAATGCTTTTTTTCTCTCTTTTCAAGATGCTTTTTGCAGCTAGCTCAATTATGAACATAGATAGCTAGCAAAAACAAGGTGAGAAACAGAATGCCTCCCACATTTGAAAGAGAGGTATGTATTGCTCTGTGATTCTCCCCTTCCCTCAACTACACATTTCATTTTGCTGTTGCTTTTCCCTTTTTCTCCCTTCCCAACCCTAACTTCCCTCCCCAGTGCTCTCCCAGTTTTGGGGGATGCTTAGGATACTTTGGACATTTTTTAGGAAGTGGCAAGTCTGCCTATGAACAGAATTATGTAGGATTACAAGGCATGAAAATAAAGCATAGAAAAAAAAACACCTGAAAAACTGCACTATCATTTATCTAATCCCTGGTCCAATTCTTACTCTATATTGCTCTTAATGTCCTGGTCTAGTTTATGAGCTCCTGGACCCACTGCTGCACCCAAAACAGACTATAAGATCTGCAGGGTAGTGTTTGCCCTTGTTAGTTTTGTAGGATGTCTAGGCACATTACTGGGAACCACAATGAGGAAGAAAACAAGCATTGAGCATACACAGCCGGCACCTGAGAGACCTACAGCCTGACCACAGAACACTGAAATCTCTATGTGTATCTATAAATACATGGCATGCAACTAACCAGAATGACAAGAATCATATCCCTCTTAATTTATATTTAAGTGTTTTTGAATTAATCAATAGCAGCAACAAAACTTTCCTTAAAAAGAACGGACTTCAAAATGCATGACAGATACATCAGCAAATCTACATAAGGATGGGAAAATTAAGCTGTTGTCCAAGAGCACTGAAGGTGACTGCAAAAAACCCGGCAGCTATTTGTAAGTCGGCAGTTCAGAAAATTGTAACATGGTCTCTCATTAAAATGACAGGTAGATGGCATAAAAATGGCAACCAAGAAACACAGATAGAAAAATGTAGAAAATTGGAAAATCATGACTGTGGATCTATGGTAGACATAAGTTTAATGATGACTTTTGCCCTCTCATTATTGCAATTGGTATCTTACAGTTATTTTAGTTGGCTGCTGGCATGTATCAAGCCCCTTCCTTTCCAGGAGACAGATGATTGTGGCACACAGCTAAACTCTTTGTCCAGTACTGAGTTGCCACATGCCCAAAGAGCAACACATCTTGCCTCACTGCATGTGAGAGAACTTCTCAGTACAAAACCCAGTTGTGTTATTGCAAGAAATCTTATTATCTTAATGTTCCTCTCAATGTTAAGAAACTATCACCAAAGCACCTGTTAGATGAAGAAATACAAAACTCCTGGCTACTCTGCCACTGAAGAGCAACCTCACACACACATTGCCAGCAATTGTGACAAACTTCCTAAGATTTTATCTGACAAGATCCGAATGCTGAAATATCAGTGGAGTAAAACTGTGTAAGTGGGTGCTGCTGGACATGGTGGTCCTCACCACACTTAAAAAAATCCTCCCATACAACTGCAATTAAAAGAAAAACAAACACAACAGAAACATGCCAACCAGTCTTATAAAAGATAACTAATTCCCTCCTGTTTTCTTGTACTAGTGTAGCACATATAAGGCTTATATGAAAGTAGAATGGTTTTAAAAGTAACACACACAGTTAACAAAATCCTCAACGAAGCTGTACCTACATCAGGTTTCTGATAACAATGAAAAATCATCTCAGCTTTACTTTTGTAGTTACCAGATGTCATCAGTTCTCTTCAGGGTTCTGCTTGAAAGTACACTGAATTACACAGCACAGTTGCAGCTCTATAATTCAGTCTTACAAAAAAGCAATTTCTGTTAACAAAGGCAATTTAAAAAAAATGTTACTTGATAACCTGGCCCTCCTTTTATCTTCATGAAACCACAGTGGGGATGCAAAGCTAAGACACAAGCACCACCTCCCCTTCCAGTCTGTCAAGGCAGTTGAGGAGCATGAACAGAGACAGAAGGTGCTCTGCAAGTAGAGATCTGAAGAAAGGATGTGGTGGGGATGACATGAAATTACAGTAGACACAAACTGAAAATGCTGTAGCAGAGCGAAATGAATGAAAGTTGCAAAACTGTGTCCATATGCGTTCTTTCTCATAAATTCTGTCATATTGCTGACTGTAATAACCACTCTATAAAACAGTAATTTCTATTTAAATACCACCAGTAAAAGAAATCTTAACGTAATAAACCCTTCAAGGATACATGCAATGAGACTATGAGCTTTTAAGGTCAAAGATATAATCACAGAGGGATGAAGAGGAGACAGGATGGCCACACACAGGTTTCATAGAGTGAACCAGCCAGCCACTTTTGCTGTGACATGACCAGTGCCCTAAATGGCACCTTTCAGAAGACTTGAGACAATGGCTTCCAGGCTTTTTCTGTCTTAAAATAGACAGGAAAACAGAAACCACCAAACTATGCATATGATCTGTAAATAAATTGCCATATAGGAAAGACAAATCTAAATGAGCACCCTAGATCTTGGGGTGATCTTGGTATGAAGGGAAGTGATCTATCAACTGTAGAATAGTTGGGCCTGAAATGTTTTACAGAGCATAAAAGCAGAGAGGAAATAATGAATGCAGAAAAAATTACTTAAATGACCTCCCGCAATGCAAAAATTGTTATGCAAGTCAAAAACAGACTTGAAAACTGAGTGAAATTCCTCACTGAGAGACTCCCACACTTTTTGTACTGACAGTGGTTAACAGGTCCTGGTTCTGCACTGCATCTATTCCCACATCGAGGTGCCTGTATATACTCTTGGTGGTACATACACAGCCATTTGGGAATTCTTGCCCTAGGCAGTGCCAAAAAATGCATATGTAACACTGTTTTGCAAAATATCACTGATTGGCTTTGCTATAACTGCAAAAATGGAGATGATAAAGATTTTTTTCCCTTTAGTTGCTCCTTTTTCAGTTAAAAATAGATTTCGGTTTAAAACTAGATTTGTTATTGATAATAAAAGGACTAGGTTTTATTTAATGAACATAATGATGCTCTTTGTGTGCTTGTTTGACCTGCAGGCTACATAGTTTTAGTTGTTCATAGTATGCCTGGCTCACAGCAGAAATGCCTATCAAATGTAGGAAAAAGTGTAGGAAAGACAACTGGGCAGCCACACAGCCTGGGGAATGACCTGTCTTCTCCAGGGATGTGTCTCACTTCTTCTGGGAACAAAGCATTCCTCCTTTTAGGCTTGCAACTCAGGTGCTGCTGAGTATTTCCCATGCTAGCTCATCTGGCAGTGCAGTTCCAGCTAACTGACATCCACCAAGTGCTCCTTTCATTTTCCCATCCCAAAGAGCATGTCTTCTTTAAACTGTAATCTTGAATTATAACAGTTACAGCACCTACTGCTATGTTTTTACAGGTGAGGGGAATAACAAGGAAGGGTCTGTGGAAGCTGAACTGTTTCAGCCTTTGCTGGTTACTCAGGAGTTACCTTGGGGATGCCCTGACGAGCAATAGTTAAGTGATCTATTGAAGACTGTGCAAGTTTTCTGTTTATGAACTAACTGGACTTAGTTTTCTCTGATAAACCTGAAAAGTATGCTGTTCAAATCTTTTTTTTCGGAAAAAGAGATGTTTCTGTTATTTGCAAATTACTCAGTTTCATAATTCTCACTACAAGATCCTTCACTGAAACATTTGTAACTGTAGAATGAAACAGAGAATAAAGAATTATGAACATCAAACTGCCTTTTATATAACCTTAGCCAACTTTATGATGAGAAGCCTGTACCTTAACACTGAGTACAAGTCCAATCATGCAAATCTTTGTATAACTCATGCTCAGTGTGGCCTTCTGCCCTGGGAAATAGTGAGATTTCATATGGAGATCTGTGTCATTCCTTCAAGAAATATTTCTTCTTTAACTCAAGCAGTCCAGACTGAGGTTTGCAAATACAGAGACAGTAGATTCAATTTCCAGAAACCACTAAATTAGTGTTGTTATTACCTCAATAGAAAGAGAAGAGGAAAATAAAAAAGGGAAGGCATAAACTATCTGACAATTCCTTCTTTTCCTCTAATAATTTAACCATCTCCAAGTGGAAATAACCCACACTTCTTATTTAATTAATTTCTCTGGCATTGTGTTGTCTTTCTTTTGGGAAATTCCTAATACAAGCTCCTCCAATCCTCACCTCTGAAGCAACACACTGTTCTCTTTTAAAGTATTTGGCAGGCACAGGAAACAAAAATGAGTAAGGCTTTAGAAATTATTATAACTTCTGGTTCAGTAGAATCAACTGCAGTTGCTATAATGGGATCCACCAGCAACCTCAAGTTTTCCAGATGCACAAGTGCTTGTTTTCTTAAGTTAAGCCTTGTATCTGGCACTCCTGCTGAGCCTTTTACCGGAGTACAATTCATGCAAGAATGGAGGGCACGTAAGAGCTGACTACAGCTGAACAGGCTGCAGGGAAAAAAAAGATGCTTGTGAGGGGCAAAGGAAAGTCATCTTTATGACTATAAATGGGCATATGGGCAAAAATCCTGGGAGATTTAGACACATCAAGTAGAAACATTCCACTGCGTCATGAGTCAAAAGAAAATCACATGCAGGAGGAGCAGACATCCCCACACAATCCAATCAGCTGGTACCAAACCCAAGTAACTCCACAGCTGCCTGCACAATTGCTTGCCAAAGAAATCAGATGCAATCAGAGGAAAAACATTCACCTTAAGTTTGATATCTGGGTCCTGGGAGTGCCATCTAAGCAGGTAAGCAAGAAGGGAAGAGTGGAGCAATGTGGTGTTCTGAAATAAATTAAGAGCCCCACTAGTGCAGTTGAAAAAGAAAATCCACAAAAAAATCCAGTGTAATATGACCACTAAAAAAAGTCATTTCCACTAAATACTAATGATGTACAAACAACATAGTTAATGTTAAATTAAGACTTTTGTAGGTCTAGACTTACCAGTGTAGAGAAGGGCAAGGGAAATGTACCACTAAGGGCAGATTTGAATGCAATTTCTGAATGCAAAATCAGAAGAAAACAGCTTAACTTAGAGCAACTCTATTTTCTTAATTCAGGGCCCACCACACGCTAATCTAGTTCCTGGGGTAAATGATGTAATTTCTTGCCATTGCCCAAGAGAATACAATGATGTTCTTCACCATATTTGACTGCAGCTGCCATCTTAGCCTGGTATTTCCCCTTCTCTATGATGCAGTGAATGAGAACTGAGAACGTGGCATGGATCACTCCCCTTAGATTTCTGTCTAAATTTAATTATATATCGATAAAGATATGGTCATAAACTCCCAGGGTACATATATGCAGAAACTTCACAAAAAGGACACCAACTCCTCTTTAAAAAGTTTGGTTGCAGTTAATAAGCATCTGGTGCCTCAAGACACTGTTAAGATTCCACTAACAGTTAAAAAACAAAGGTGGATAAAAATCCTACTCCGTATCTTGTTTATTATTCACAGCAGACTGAGATTCTTCTCTTAGCTGAGCTTTTTCTTTCTCGGTAATACAGCCTAGACTGCCTCTCTGGTTTTGGCAGTGTCTGCTTATTTTGAAGTCTTACCTTCGCAATTACATAAAGGGCTTAACAAGGACATACATTAGCAATTTAAAATAGAGATCTGCAGTTGAAATATATTTTTAGAAAGATCAGCTGAACAATAGGGCCTGTGCATTTGTTTCAAGATTAGGATTGCTGAACGATTAAAATTATTCCAAAACCCTGGGAAATGTGTCCTGTATTACAACCTCCTTCACAGTTTCTGGGAAATATAAAGAATGGATTTCTAGCTGTAGGTAAAATTATAGTATCCCTAGTTACCCAAAGTTTTGTACAAGTGATTATTCACTAATATTAAATGTTACGTCCTTTTTTCTTGGATATTTGGCCTGTTCGTCTTCTGCCAAGACTTTGGAGTAAATGTCTGCTACCCAAAATTATTTTATTATGAGCCAAAGAATGTTTTTGGCAGATATTACTTTTTTTCATGCAGGAAAATATGTTGGAAAAGATTAATACAACTTGGAGATGATCTTTTGATGAGCAGTACTTGGCACACACTGTTTCTGAGGGCTGCAAGTTAATCAAAAGAGAAATACGATACAGACAGAAAACAGAACATGAGCAATGGAAAGAGGAACTTAAAAATCTCTTGAAAACAAGGTCTGAGAGAATCCCCTTTTTCACTCAGTGTAAATGAGAATGACAATTGCAAATAAGTATGAACACAGATCTAGCAACTCAGTGCAACTATGGCCAAGGTTTGACACTGCACACAAAGGCCACAGCAAGGAAAGAAAAATCTTTTCCTCTGATTAACAAGATGCTGTTATCTTTCAGCTCTGTCTGTGCAGCCAAACATCCAAAGGGAGAGATATGCATAGTTTTAAGGATCACATTTATAGAATAGACTTTCACAGTCATACATACTTTCCTTAAGTGATGTTCTCTCTGTTCTAATATACACCTACAAGTGGTAACCAGCAGGACACCACCGCTGACACTCAGTAGGCATTCAGGAACCTAACACCAGGACGGTTTCTGCAGATGGTGCCCACAAACAAGAGTCCTGACACAGGTTAGGTGTGAGGAGGGCTGGGCTGTCACTGCCACAGCTGTGCAGGCAGAGCATCCCCAGCATGCAGGTTATGAGCAAGACTTGCAAAGCTGCAACACAAACCTTCTTTCACTGTGCCTGGAAAGAATCATCATGAAAAGCAGTAAAGTGACAAATGCACAGCACTGCACTGCTTTTACTAGCAAAGCCATCTTGACCTTTAGACATCTGCCTGCTTCTACCTAACACACTATTTTCTGAATATCCCTAAAATACTGCATTTTGCAAGCTTTAAAAAACACAACACAAAGGGATCAGAACCAAAATTTGTGTTATGTAATAAATTTGCAGAAGTGTAATTGTTTATGTTTGTGTGGCTTAAAAATCATCCTGTCTGCTCAGTGTCCAAGATCCAATACAGCATGGTGAGTTTCAGGCCAGGGAAAAATCAAAAGAACCAAGTTCAGAACTCTGTGAAGAGACCTAGAGGAAACTACAAGGTAAGCAGGGCTTTGCAAATGGCAAAAGAACAAAATACTCAAGTGTATTTCTTTCTGTCAAATGAACTTAAAAATTCTGCACCGAGTGTTGCTTTCTTGCATGGCATTTATATTGCTCTTATGCAACAGGGTAGAATAAACAGAAAGAAGCTTTCAAAAGGACCTCTTGAATTCTACTATAAAACATTTGAAAATATTGTTTATACATATTGTATATACATATATATATATATATAAAGAGATCTCTGGTCACAAAACTGCTAGTATGTATTCAATGCTTTATGGAAAAAGTCAGCAATTGGTTTTGGCTTGTACAGATGCTGTTGGCTTAGAAACCAAGCTGCTTATCTTTAAAGCAAGCTGGGAAAAGTATTTACTTTTAACCTATCAGCTTTATTCTTCTCAAGATCTATAGCTTTGATAAGTTTAAAAAAATGCTTTGAGAACTGCAGCCCAATAAAGTTTGTTGCCTTTTAATGCTGACTCTGACTTTCTTTAAACCTACTTCGTGTTTAAAAAGATGATAAACATTTACTAGCAGAGACATAAACTGTGCATAATAATGCAGTTCTGATTTTAGAAATGGATTTGTCTTTTTAGCAGTTACCCATTCTCAAACCATGAAGCATAATTTCAAATTCAGAGTCAGTCTCACTGTTTCTGGAATCATACAGTCAACTACCTCTCCAGTTTAGGAGAAATACAGACAGCAGAGGAGAGATTAAAATGAAAAGGAGCAGCCAGTTTAGTAAATCCCTAATATACCCTTTTGCTACTATGCTATTTTATTCCATACATATTATGCTGGAGATGTTATATATACATATATGTTATATTATATGCAATATGTATAGTTACAGACAGTTTTCCATTATATATGGAACATTAATTCTGAGATGACTTTCATGAAACATTTCAATTTAAACCAATCAATTTTTTTTGGTCAAATTTCTCAAGTGTTCTTATCCAAGGGTCACTTTAACACATATTGCACTCCTACAACAACACTGTGGCTTTATTTATCTACAATAATTTATGAAAAGCCAACTTCCAATATACTAAAGATTTGGATCAAACCTTAAAGTAATTTTACTTTACTTGAGTAGGCTGGTCCTAAAAAGGATAATGCATCACATAAATAGGACTGCGTGTCCACAGATCAGATCTGTGCTAAATCATGAGAATTAGAAGTGGAGTTTGTTTTGTTCCAAAGCTTTGCCACTGGACAGCTGAAAAGGTGAAAGAGTCCCTGCCTTCAGTCTTAATACCAGTTCCTGAAAAACAGTTATCCTCTCACTCATATTCTGTTTAGAGATATATATTCACCTATAAATTCCTAAACAGTACTCTGAAATAACTGAAAAAGAATGTTAAATATTGTCCCAGCAATCCTGTAATAATCTTTACTCAGAGGATTTCGATACATTTTAGGACTGTCAACTTTCAACATCTGCTTTGAGGTACTGTATATAGTATTAACTTTGCTTTCAAACAGGAAAATTGAGGCACAGAAACTTTAAGGCCAGGTTTAAACACTCATGTTTTATGTATGTCCTTAAAAATGTATTACCCTATTTATTCAGTATTGCCTGTTCAGTACCCAGTTACACCAGCACAAAAGAACCTGTGCAAGGAGAAGGTAAATAAAACACACCAGTGCTCTCCCATCAGCGCAGCTGGGGTTGATCCTCGAGCTACAGCTGCCCCGAGCTGCAGGCAGAGCCCATGCGGCCCAGGAGACAGGGAGAACATGTATGTGGGCACAAACAGCACAACCACAGACTGGTACTGAAACAACATGAAAATGTGTGTTTTGTCTTTGGCTGGCAGGTTGTCATTTCCAGGATGCATTTTCCCCTCAACAAACGTAAGGTCTCCATCCTTACCTTTGGAGTGTAGCTGTGTACAGGGCTTCAAGAACATTCCAGTGACTACCCTGTTGGCAGCACCTTTACGTATTGGTTATTTAAAGGATCTTTGAGGCTCTCCAGGGTTGAGCAGAAGGCTGGGCTCCTTGAACATGAGCCAGCAATGTGCCCTTGTAGCAAGGAAAGCCAAGAGCATTCTAAGCTGCACTACTTTTTGTGAATGGAGTGGATACTTGCCCTCTACACAGCACTGATGAGACGTGCCTGGAGTGCTGTATTCAGTTCTGGGCTCCTCAGTACAGGAGCAACAGAGATACACTGGAGAGAGTCCAGTGAAAGACCACAAAGATGACCAATGGACTGGAGCATCTGCCAGACAAGGAGAGGCTGAGAGAGTTGGGATTGCTCAGCCTGGAGAAGACAACCTTATTCATGTGCATAAATACCTGAGGGAGGTGCAAAGAGGATGGAGCCAGACCCTTTCCAGTGGTGCCCAGTGACAGGACAAGAGGCAATGGGCACAAACTGAAACAGGTGTGAAATTCCAAGGAAACAAAATAAACCACTTCTTTACTTTGTGAGGGTGATAAAGTATTGGAACTGGCTGTCCAGGGAGATTGTGGACTCTTGATCCTTGTGAGACACTCAAAACCCAACTGGATACAGCTCTGAGCCACCTGCTGCAGCTGAGCCTGCTGTGAGCAGGGGATGTGGATTAGATGACCTCCAAAGGTCTCTGCCAACTTAAACTATTCTCTGATTCTATCATCTCCTGAGATACCATCCAGACTGAACTCTGAGCCAAATTTGAACAAAACATAAAAAAAGGCAAAAGAAAAACCATTATCCACTGGCTCTGCCATCAGTACACTCTATTATTCTTACTGTCACCCTGGACAAGTGCCTTTATTGACCACATGATTCATTCTTCTAATAAATGATTCTTCAAGGTATACATTTTAATAATTTAAGAAAAAAAATGCACTGTACATTCCCCTTCTACCTAGCAGCAGTCTTCCTACACAAAGGAAGCAGTTGTCTTTGAAGCGAATTTAGCTGACCTATATATGCCAATCTTTTATGCTATGCTTAATCTGAATTATTTTCAACATGCACTTCTCTCGTCTGTGACTCAGGAAACTCTGTGCCATAGACAGTTGTTCAAAAAAAGCACTCTAAACATACATCATGCAGGAAAAGTAGGGACTTCAGAGAAAAATGACACAGGGTTATGTAAGTAGAGACTGTTGCATAAGGGTACAAATTCAAAAGAACTGAATACTGGTATTCAGTCAGTCCTTACTGCCTGAGAATTTACCCATGAAAACTGTGACATTTACATTTTGTATAAAATTTCTTTGTTAAAAAAGAGCTTGATTCTATATAAAAGGCATTTTCCTCCAAGTTTTGTTGCTTCTTTTTCAAAAAAATAAGAAATGTCACTGGAAAAAGTGTAATTTAGTACTATTCCGATGACTAGTATCCAGTTGGACAACAACACAATGATGAAATCCTAAAAGCTTCAGAATAACCACATTTTGTATTCTCTCATAATTTCCAAAGGCAGAATGACAGTAAAATGCCTTGGATGTGGTTAACAGGAAAGACCCATGTTTGCACATGCCTAACTACAAAGGATTTTGTGCAGTGATTCACAGAAGCCCTTTGTGCTCTCTGTGTCCTTTAATCCATGCTCAAAATCTGAGAGAAAATCTTATCTTCTAGGAAAACAAGGAAAACCTGTCAACTGTGAACCAAGCAGACCAATGTGCTGCTATCATCTTGAATTTACAGAAGGAAAAGAACTATGCTATTAGCTGTCACCATTTTTATGGTTGGGAAGAAAACAAATGAAAATTCTGAAGTATAATGCTTTAAGCTGCAAGTTGCCCCAAGTCAGCATCTAAAAATGTCATTGACATCTTTTAGCAAAAGAATCTAGCAAGAGTTTTTATTGTCTTGGACATGGTACAGGTTCTAAATGCAGATTATACACTGAGAAAATGTGTCATAAAACACAGAAAAAATAAAACCAAAAAGTAAAAGTATGAGTGAAAATGGAAACTATTACACAATCTTCACTCTAACCAGTCATTGCCAGACATCCATTACAATAAATGCCCTACAAGAGATCAGTGGAAGCCACAGACAACTGAGGAGCTGATTTTCAGACAAGAATTACAGACTGCAACATGCATTTAAGTGCTAGAAGAGGAATATAGTTAATTGATCGATGCATCAAAAATACCAATTTTTAAAAGCTTTAATAACTGATATGTTGGTCTGGATAGGGAAGGTAATTTACTGTAGCCTTTAGTCTGACGATAGGATTTGTCACTCAGAACAGATGACAGCAGATTTTAGATTAAAAACTGTGTGAGAGATTTGATTTCCCTTAGTTTTGCCATCCCCACTCACATTTTAGAAATTTCCTTGGGATCCTGATTATTCCTCATTGCATTGTACTGTTCTGACCTTCATTCCAAAAGACAAGTAATTATCTGTTTCTCTTTTGGGAAAAGCAGAACAGGAAAATTCTACATTACGAATTCTGAGCAATTTTTTCAACACTGAAGAAAACCAATAGAAGGTCTCTGTCAGCAGTGAAGGTGGCTGCCAGCAAAAATAGGCTTCCCAGGAGTTTGAAGAGGTGCAAAGCTGCATCAATGTAATTTGGACGCCAGAACTGTGGCTACTTTGGTATATCTTGTTTCACTTTTGTCAAGGTATCTGTTTTGTAGGTATAACTATGCCCACCACAAGAGTATTTTGTGTGCCACTTTTGCAACACTCACATACTCCTAGTGTAGACATAATTAAGCCTGATTATAGTAACTGGGGCCAACATTTCACTTAAAGGTAGACCTTGTATCAAGACACACACAAACAAATATAACTCACTTTATAAAGTTTGACTCCTGAGATAATCCTTGGAAGTACTCAGCACTTTTAAGAATGGCCACTTAAAACTGTGCACCAAAAAAGTTCATATTCAAAAAGGAGAAAACTAAACACTACATGACTTCCTTTGGATAGGAAGCAATGATCTTAAACTGAAGATTAACACTTGTTTTCTTTATATCTCAAGAAGGAGCCATTCAGTGGAAGTGACAACGCCTAGTCCCCTTAGTGGTGCAATTCCTATGCGATTAAGCCATGGAGCCTAAATAGAAATTATGCCAGACTGCTTTGTTTTTCTGGGGATACATAAACACTGAGACAGTCACCTATGTGAAGAGGCAACTACTTACTTACTTATTTTAATATAGCTGGACATTTAGAACCTTAACTTGTCCAAGTTCTGTCTTATATAGGAGGGATTCAATTGCACTTCCCCTTGACCGGGTGCCTTCTCCAGCAGCAGGCAACTCAAAGCTGTGTCCCTGGCTGTATTTCTTCTGTTAAACCACATGATCAGCCAGCATAACTCAACAAATGCCACAACTTACTATTTCATTCCATCTGCAAATTTAGTTAGGAATCATTTTATATTTCCTTCCAGGTAACTGATAAAGCTATTGAGCAGTATTATGCCAAGAACAGATTCCTGTGAGTTCTCACTAGAAGCAACCTCTGAGATGAACACTCTCCATCTCTAATCCTTTTTCAAGATGTTTCTTTTAGCCTATTTTTAATCCATTTGGTAACCCTGGATTACACTGATTTTGTTCACTGTTATTTCATTTTGTTTTTAACTGCAGTGTCAACAAGACTAAGTAAATGTCATAAAGTAGATGTCTAAGTGTATTAATGTCAGCACAGCTATCTCTGTCACCTTAATTTCTGATCTTGGAAAAAGCAGGATCACGTTTGTTTGACAAGATCTATTATCCATAAAAACTTGCTGGCTGGCATTTGGCATGAGGTCATCTCTTCGTCTTTGCTGGAGATATTTAGTCTCAGCCTTCCAATGATTTTGCTTGACCTATGGTTACCTGGATCATCCCATTTAACCTTTAAAAATTCTGGCACAACATTTGCTTTTTCCAGTTCACTGAAACTCCCCTTAGCACGCCAAGGTTTGTTAAAAAGCAGCCATAATGGTTTAGGCAGTTCAACTCTATTAATATTCTCCTGTGCAAGTTTTCTGGCCCGACAGAAAATTAAGGAGGAAATATAATTACCAAATTTCACTTCTAACTTCAAATTTAGAAAAGCTGGTCTTCTAGTACAATCATCTGCCAGCAGTTTCATAATGAAGCATAGAGCACCCAACAGCATCTTTGCTATACTGTTTCAACTAATCTCAAGTATTTCTGTACATTGCCGATACATAATACATGAAATATTACAGGGATATTTTGATTTTTATATATTTATTTCACCATATCAATTTCCTTTCACTGTTTCTCTCTTCCTCCCACCGTCTGCCTACACATTATGGGAAAGTCTGGAAGTTTTACATGATAAGATTAAAGGAGAGATACCTGAAAAAAACAAGTGAACTTTTGTATGGTCTTGTAAGCAACCTTTGTGGCTGTGTCTGATATTTTTAGAAGTTTTAGGTTTGGCTAATGTTAACAATGTAATAATGTAACCAATGCAATAAGCCTCATTTTGGCAAACTTCTTAAACTGTAAGGGTTTGAACTCAAACTGTATTTAAATGCTAGCTCTTTAAATCTGGCATGAGTTATTTCTTAACTATGTATTAAATACCTTTCATCTGCTGCTGCATCTTATGGCATTTATAGTAGCAGGTGGAAAAGGCAAAAATGCTGTATAACAATTTCTGCCTTATTACCCTACTTTATCTGAAAATACAGTTATGAAAATTTCCTTGTAAGAAACAATGAGAGTAGGAAAAATCATTCAAAGTAAAATGTAAAAGCTTTTAAAACAGATTAGTGGATTAATAATTCGTTATAGCTCTTGTTTCCTGAAAGAAATTCCTAACAAACTGCCAGATATATCTACTAAATTCATACTCAGTATCTGGATTTTAATATGCTCAGTTTAAAGCATATTTGAATATTTCTTCAAATATTTCACCTCCACTTCCACTCTCTTATATATGTAAAATACAACAGAACAGTGGGGGAAAATGTTATTGTGAATGCCTTTAGTATGTGTGGATTAAATAAGAAAAACTTTTGGCTCTCTAGATTAAAAGGTAAGAGCAGTACAACTTGCCATTAACACGAAAAACTGTATGTAACTTCTCTGTAAAATGGCAAAAAGTGATTGCATTACATGGGAAATGGATTAAAAGTTAGAATAACTTTTTCCTGACATTTGGATGAAACCACCATTCTTGATTGAATTTGTAAAGCCTCCTGAATCACTGCACAACACTAACCCACCTATTGATGTATGAAGGGGAATAAAAAAGGTTGATTTTCTTTTTTCACATCAGGAAAAGCCACTGTTACGTTTGATCTCCTACAACTCAAATAAAAGAACAAGATAATTTCAGGATTCTTTATGCTTCGATTATGTCCATCTGTGCACTGTTCTAATGTCTAAAAGCTCTTTCCAGTGTGGCACACAATAGCTTATTTTTAAAAGTAAACTTTGTCTGGATTAAGTTTTTGTGTTGTTAGCTCCTCTTTTTCTTTCATCTGTTTGCACACCAGATCTAAACTATTTTTTTATAAGCTCTGTTATTAGAGCGGAATATGATGTGAGAAAAGAGCAACACAGGCCACAATTGAACTCTCAAAGAATAGTTTTGAAAGACAAAAGACTAAAAATGTATGATAAATCTTCTTAATTTCAGTGAAGATTCTTTGCCTAGGGATTTGGGTTGCTGGGACTGAAACAGTCTTGCAAGTAAAAGAAACATCTCAAAAACCAGTGTATCCAATGAATGCATAGTGACCAACCGAAGCAACATAACCCCCTATCTTTAACCTGCTGGAATTTTGGTTCCCTGGGCAAGACATGTGTCAGGTCTGGAGGGCTTATTCTAAAACTGGCTTCAAGTCATCTGATAGGACAGCATCTGTTTTTCACAGAATTTTTTGTTTGTTTGTTTCAGCACGGGAAACATGAAATATTTTCAGTCAATTCCACTTTTACCAACACAAAACACAGGGTCAGTACCCAAGTAAACTCTGATGCTGGCCATAAATTGTTTGTCAATGTTTCTCACCTCCCCCCCACCATCTCTACTTTCACAGAATATTTTCCATTACCTAAGATACCTTCCACTTCTTGCAGTCAAAGAGTGGAAACAAGACTATGCAAACAAAATAAACCCAAAATTTCAGTTTCGATTTATTTTTAAGATTTCCTTCTAAAAGGAAAAGCACTGTGATATTTTCCAATATGAAAATAGAGGTGGGAAACTTGCACCCAGATTTCCATTTACTGCCAACATAAAACTAATTTAGACAGTTTCAAATAGCTAATAAAAAAAGATACAACAGACATGTGCTTTGTGCCTGTGCTGCCAAAACCGACTTTGGCTGACATGCTACAACTTTACCAAAACATTTGTTAACATAACATTATTTATGTTTTGCCTAACTGCAATGTTTACTTCTGTACCTGTGCATGTTTGCACTTTATGTTCAAGACCATGATTTCAAAGAAATGTGGGTTTGTGTGAGAAATACTTAGTCTGAGCTTATCAGTCTGAAACACTTACATTCCTAGAGCAATATCATGAAAAAAGCCAATTTTTCTATTTCATTTATGACCGGGAATTATGAGGAAAGACAAGAAATTCACCTGATTCCTGGAGATAGCGATACACCAAGAAATTCACTTCGTCACTGGTTATGCTCATCTTAGCCCAACCTCAATGTGATGAGGTCTACGAGAAGTGTGATCCACGCTCTGTTCAAAGGAAGAGAAAAGAACAGGTTTTGTTTTATCTTCATTTACTATGAAATGTGTTATCAAAACAGAGGTGGGAATTATTAAGGTATTTAAAGATCTCATACAATTATTAGAGCTGTAATGTCCCAGTGTGAGGCAGCCATTAAATATTGTGAATCAAGTACTCAAGCTGTACTGTACCTTTTATTATAATTAAAAGCTGTATTTAACATATACAAGAGACACAGAGGGAGCATATTAAATTCTGGAAGACTTTGCAAATGACAACTTTTCTACTTCGGTGGCTTTCCTACAGGTTCTTTGGACACTCCTTTTTACTGTGTGAGTATTTTAATTTTTAGAACCGCTGACAATTACAGTCACATATAACACACCAAATCAGAACCTTTTTGCAGCCCAATTTTTGAAATCCATTTTTCTGCCCAGTCATTCATCCACTGAAGACAGACTCTGTACTTACAAAGCCATATTACGCAATGAATGGGGTAGGGGGTGAGTGGGGAGAGAAGAGGAGAGAACACCGTATCATAGAGCCAACAAGGAATACAAATATCCTTGCATTATACAAGGTTAGAATATTATCATGCCTCTGTTGATTAATGGTGAGCAAGAATTAAACTGCAATTTTTCACTTAAGTTAATCACAACCTTTAGGATGGTGGTTTTACATTACTATTTTGGGCATATACTCTGGTAATAAAAACACTGGGGTTAGATGATGAATTTGTTTTGAACATTTTCCATTAAATCTTGATGATTCATTCCTGTTTGGGAATCTGAAATCATAAGTACTCCTCAGACATAAACTTTGCGACTTTGTCAGTCACACCATACCTATAAGCAACCACGTACAGCTTTGCAGGCAGAGGCACACGCTAAGCTCCCATCGTGTCTTGCAAATGAAAGACCGTGGGCGTGTGCCGTTTGTTTCGATTTCCCGTATGTCTCTTCTTGGCAAGCGGAAAGGTCGTCTTTGTTCATTGAAAACCTCTTCAGTGATTCCTGCTGCCTAAAGTAGCACCTGCTACTGCAGGCGATGCTGATCGACGACATTTCCCCTACTGATAGTTTAAACCAGCAGGTCACTCATGACTGTAACAGATGTCTCTGCATATTTATGTAAATGGAGGTCTTTCGAACCCTGGTAAGCCTTTTATTATCCTGGGCTGAATGTCACCAATAGCTTGGATGCTGGGTTTCCATAAGAAACCATAGCTTGCTAATTTGGGAGTCATCCTTCTCAAGCACTCTAGTTCTTTATCACTACAGTTTGCATTTCAGAGAGACACAAGAAGAAACAAAATACTGAAAATGATGCAGTCTCTGTGAGGAGAATTTCATCTCCTTTGGAAAGGATGAGCACTTTCTGATAAGATTCTGGGTGAGGACAGCATTGGCTGCATCCAGTATCCAGTCCTGTCACACCTGCCACCTACTGCCCTGGGCAGGGACAGGATCTCTTTTCTCCTCAATCCCTTATCTGTAAAATGGGCTCAAATTTCTCTGCCACATGATTTGGAGACTGGAAGGGCTTTAGTTACAAAGGTTGGCAACGGCAGGCAGTGAAAGTCCCACTTCTAGTATAACTTAATACATACTTCTTCCAGATAAACAGACTTGGATCTGAATAATTAATGAACTCCTGTGCCCTGTTTTGCATAATCATTGCTGTACAATGAAGAACAAGACAGACGTTCACAGCAATAGTTAAGTCCATTTTCATCTCTGAGTGCTTAAAATACATCTGTATCATTGCTATGGCCATGACAATAATAAATCAAGAAAATTTGATAGCTGTGGGTTGAAAAAAACCCAAACCACTTTTAAAAGCATTTTAAAAATAGCTGTTTCAGAATTTGGTGGTAGGAAAGTTGGTAAAGATGAAACCCCTTACAAAAATTCAGTTTCAGCAATGACGTACTCTGTGGTAAGATGAACTTTATTAAAAAAAAAAAGAAACTACAAATGCCACTTCTGGATTCATCCTGCCAATTTAAGACATTAACATGGTATTTCCCACATATAGAGGGGTTGCTTTGGGAAATGGGAAACAAAAGAAAGGAAGAGTGATGCTTTTTGTTTTTTGTAAAGATGACTTTCCTTGAATGAATCACAATCAGAGAAAATCGGCATGATTGCAAAATAAATAAACTGACAACCCCAGAAAAAAAAGCTCCATAGCAGCTACCTTTGCATCAGAATCCCAAGCACACCGAATAGTACATGGATTTACAATGCATTTTCCCTGAAGACAGTCAACAGGAATTACTTTGACATATGTGTCAGATCACATCTTTAAACACATTGTTACCATGTCACAAATAACCAGATGATCCCCACTCATATATTTAAGTTTTCTTCCCTCCCACAGATGCCAGCGTAGCAATCAGATACACAACTGTAATGCTTTTACCCAACCAAAGCAATACACAATTCTTGGCTTTTACCCAGAGAAATCTATTCATTAGAAACTTGGATGAGCAATGAAAGACCATACTCGATTTCATTAACGCTCCTTCTGATTTCTTCTCTGCAGATAAACAGCCCAATAAAAGTGGCTAAAAAGACATGAGGGGGAGGAGAAGGACATACTTACGTTTTTGTGTATCTCCAAGATTGATTCCTAAGGTACAAACAACTTGATACCCCCTTAATACCACATTTTTTAAATGTAGAAATCCAAACTTCTGCAGAAAATTGCAGAAACCTTCAGTTATCACTGTGATAGATCTATTTCTGCAAATCGATGGTCTCCTTTTGTTACTGAAGACTGGTATTACCAAGATTAATAGTTTTTTGAAAGAAATAAAGTACAGTTTACAAACAATACCAATGTGCTTTTGGAAACATTTAAACCAACAATAACATCTTTATTGTTCATAATGTCAAGAGGATTAATAAAAAGCATTCAAACATGTTTGAACTTTCTCTGCTTGAAACACTTTTCTGTACTCAGTTACACATAATGGAAAGTTCTATTTCATTCCACCTCACCTTAGAAATTTGGGTTGTGATCCTGTAGTATAGTATAGTACAGTAGTATGGCCAGACTTCACGAACACAGATCTGGGAAGGGCTCTCCCCACGTGGGTGTGCCCTCCCAGCCTGCGCAGTGGATGTTTTAGGTGAGGCACAGCATGCACAGAACTGGCCCCACCCTTTAAGTCCCAAGGTCCATCTGCCATGGCCGAGCGAGCTTGGACGGTGACATTGAAGTCCTCGGGACTGTCACAGCACCCGGTACTAACCGGGGCTGACCCTGCTGAGCATCCGAGATCTGACGGGATGGGATGGCAGGGAGGGGATGGTCCCTACTGAGACTCGAACTCACGACCTTGAGATTCGAAGTCTGAGTGCTCTCCATAACACCACAGGACCACCCCGATCCTGTAGATATTTAAGAAGGTACAAACATGTGACCTGAGTCAATTAAGGCTTCCCAAAATATAATGGATCCAAAACACAAAAATGCCAGCAGTGTCAAGGTGATGCAAAATTAAATTTAACAACTTTCAGTTCTGCCGGGATAGGTTTGTAGAAATGCTTTTCATGTAGAGGTAAAAATCTGGGATATAAGCTCAAATCTGCCACCATTGTGCTTCTAGGGCTGCTTGGCTTTTGCTGAAGAAGTGGTTCATCTGGCACTGAGCTCGCTCCAGTGCAGGCAGTGCAGCAGCTCGCTTCTTCCCTGTGCTCCGGGCAACCAGGGCAGCTTGTTTCCTGGAGTACACCACTGGACTTGACTTGGCTCTGTGCACTGACACACCACTGTTCTCAAATTAAACCTTCCTGGAGCACTGGCAATCCTGCTAATGGGCCACGTAAGTGGCTCTGGAGAAGGCAGCCTCATGTATAGCTGTGGTTCAGCACAGCACTGGGCAGGTGAACTACGAACAGTTTATTTATATCCCAGTCCCTTATTCAAGGATTGCTCTTCCTTTGTCAGGTGTATTTTAGCATGTTGCCATAAATAACGGAGATCTGGCTGAAGAATAAACATTTTTGATTTTGAAATAGCATCTAAGACTCAATTCCTCTACCTCTCTTCTAAATGATGGTCACAGGGTCCTCCAGGGCCGTGTCCTGCCCTCCAGGTTAACTCCAGAGCAGGGGACAGCCAAGGTCATTTCAGGAAATGAGTTTACATTTGCTACTTGCCGCAGCATCCCATCCACAGGGACTGGGAGCTACCAGCCAGTCTTCCCCTCAGCAAGGCGGAAACAGGCCAGACATTTAGGGAAAACACCTCAACTAAAACCTAAACCTGAAACCTAAATAGGAAGCCTGGCACTTTCCATTTCTGCATCCAGCCCTGCTGACAGAAATATATCAGATGACTGGTCTGGCCCTCATCTTACACCTTGAAAAAGTGCAAGATCCAGCCTGCTTTAATCGAGTGCTGAGCAGTTGTCAGCTTCTCAGAGGGTTTCTTTTGGGGGTCATTATTGTAAAATAAACACCATCCCCTCAAAAGCAAACCCTCCAAACTCCCAACTGAAACAGGAATTTGCATTGATCTCCTGGAGAGGTTACACTATTTACCTACTTATTCAACAAGACTAGGCCAAAATGTCTTTTCACAGCTGAAGTTTTACTAACAACAACAACTGTCATTAAAGAGACAGGGAGGTGTGAAGGGAAATTGCACATTTGCTTTGGAGAATTAAAAAGCAAGGATAGGTTCCATAAAAATGAGAACATTCTGGAAAGTTCAAGCATTTCTTATTGTCAAATTGATGTGTTGCTGCATGGGAACTGGAGTTCACACACTTGTGCTCCCATTTTCTCATCCAAGATGGATCCATGCACCAAGGGACATCCCTCAGGACCCACTGCAGTCTCCCCATCTCAGAGAAGAGAATGTGAACACAAGAAGCTAAAATAAACTCTAGGAAGGCACCATGACAGCACAGCCAAATCACTATGTAACTGTTTTGCATATGCTCTGTAGTTTAATGAAAAACATTTCCCAAAGCCAGAAGCCACTTCTCACAAAATGAGTCATTTAGGCAATCTCAGTATTTTCTGTTGAAAAATACTTTCATCAGAAACTTTCAATGAGCCCTGAGCTTCTGTATTTCTCAGATGTGCCTCTCCATAGAGTCAGAACAGTCAGCAGCCAGCAGCTCTTCCCCAAAGGCTAACGAGCTCTGCTTGGCCCACACCAATGCATTCCTCAGTCTTGGCTTTGTTAGCAGCTGCCCCTTCTCAGGGAGGAACTCCAGTATGCTGCTTTCCCACAATGCCAAAGGAAACTTCTGGGAGAGGAGAAGAGCACACTCTGTCTCTCTCCCCTCCCAGTCTCTCCTACCATTTCATGCAATCAAAGAGTAAAATATCTTTTCTTTACAAGTATCCTGACAAGGGAATGAGACCATTGCAATCCTTCTGATCACAAAGTATCAAGTGTGCAAGATGGTTCTTCCCAAACTCCACTTATATCAGTCACCAAATTTACAGTGAGACCTCTTCAAAATGCAGATTGTGCAGGCATGACTTCTTGACTCCTCCTTGTAAGGCTTGAACAAGACACCTTGCTTCAAAAAACCTGAAACTTTTAAAATACAAACAGTTGCCCCTTCTAGAGACCTTGCACTTAAGAAAGCAAACCAATGTGCTCAAAGAAAGAATTGCATCCTGTCTCCCTGGCCTTTCTTAGTGGGGAGGCAAATAGTGAACTATCCTCACTCTGCAAATGATCCCCACAGGCCACTCCAACTATTTAATGACAAAAAGTGCGGTGATTCAAACCTCTCAGATCTGCTGTTCTAGGCTGATTACATATGCTCATAGATGTCTCTGCATCACTTACACTCTTAACATTTTGAAGTTTTCTTCACAAGTGCAGTAGCAGACTTGCTGTTTTGGGGAAAACACAGGACAGTGTAATCTCCTTTGGGAATGGTTGTTGAGTTGTACAGTATGCACTGTCTCACTTAGATGCCTGTCACTCACGTTTAAGGCAGATCACTAAGGATGGGAACCTCAAAAAGAGAAGGCAATAGGCTTGTCAGAAGTCCTGCACTGCCAAATGCTAAGCCTGGCTCCTATTTTGCTTTTAGATCTACTTACTTATACTGAACTTTTGCTGATTTTTAAAAGACCACACTAAACAAAAACAAACCCAGGGAGCCACAGCTCATTCCCATTTTCACTGCTGCCTGCGAGACCATGTCCTGACGAAAAGTTGTAACAACTGCATCTGTACCTGAGAGCTTCAGAAAACTGGCACAGATGTAATAAAGGTCTAGCTTGGATCCTGGAACTTAAGAGTATCTCACACTATTAACCAGTGAGCTCAGCCATATCAGTGTTCCAAATGTGGTGTCAATCAGAGAGAAAGGAGGCAGAAGGAATGCCAGCGATAGACATGTGGTACTGATCAGTGAACCCACCATTCTGTCTTCAAGAGATCGCTCTTGATGAATCAAATGCTGTGTGGGCAAACCTGACAAAAAGGAGGTTTTCATTTAAATAAAATCAAAATGTTGTTCTGGGAGAAGGCTTGGTTAGCATGTAATACCTATAAAAGAAGTACCTTTGAACAGATGAATCTCTTTTTTTTTCATGTTGCAACTGTGTCCACTGTATTTAAACTTTTAAAAATCTGCAATAAATTATCAAAACAGTTGTCCTTTCCTAGAAAAAATGTTAACAAAATAACACATCATCTAGTAAGCTATCAAAAATATTAAAATAATAAAATGTAACACAAAAATATTTATAAAAACAATTTGTCCAGATAAACACTTTGGTGGGCATTGTTACAGCAAGTTTTATTTCTGCATGAATACTACTTTTCATTAAATTATAAATTACATTTCCAACTGAAGGGCCATTTGGAACCAAATCCACATCTATTTATTTAAAGAAAGGGCAGCAAGAGATATTCCAGCAATTTCTAAGTGCTATTCAAACATTTTTCAATTAATGAACAATTCCCAGAGCAAAATAACTAATCATCAACAAAAGACAAGCCTTTAATCACCAAATTCCCAGCAAACTCTACTTCCTCTATCAAAAGATGCTGAACTACGCATCAGATCTTTCATACTTATAATCTCTTAGTTTGATCAGGTTGTTTTTCAGTTCTCAGCTGGTTTACTTAATTACAGCAGCCTCCAGCATTTCAGTTCTAAGAGTTCAAGTGGATCTTTTCCAACTGCCTTTCCTGCAGAATGAAGTGGGTTTTCCAGTATTGATTTTTTCCTTTTTGTCTCTTTGCTAACGGGAGAAAAAGCAAAAAAAACCCCAACTGCTCTTCTTAATTAGTGCAATTGTGTTAAAGTGCTTTTACAGCTTCATTCTAAGAAAAGGCAACTCCAATTTTTTTTTTAATAAACAACAATATTGTTCACACTAGTATATTACATAGAAAGTTCCAGGAAGCCAAAAATAAGACTATTGGGAGAGCAACAGTTGAGAGTAGACCTAGAGCTTGCAAACTAAATGAAATGAATTGTTCTAAAATAAAAAAGAAAGGAATTGCAGAGGCTTCAGAAATCAAAACACATGATTGGATTTAGTTTGAGAACCAGGATACCTCATCACTCTTGGAACAACTGAAGTCAATTGGGAATGCTGCCACTAAACAGAACCAAGGGTTTTCTTCCTTACATGAGCACAAAATGGCAATTAGGACAAGCTGAGGGACAATGGTATGTGTCCACTCATTTCAAACCAATTAGGCCAAAATACATGACTGTCTGATTGTGCAGTAACAGACTGTCTGTGTGCGTGTGCATTTCCATGCACGTAATGCAACAAAAATGTGCTTTAAATCTTACAAGTAGTGCTGCGTGCTCAAAAACGTTAAGGAAGATTGCAACTTTAAAAAGGTGGCACAATTGCTCTAGCAATATTCAATTTTCTTTAATTTTGGAAAGAAGGCTAATAGTATTCCCTCAAATTTAACCTTTCACATAATATACCTGGATTTTTGCTAAAACCTCAACAAACCCAAGGCTTTACATTTTTCATCTGTGCATCACATTCAGAGTTTTGAGGTGAATGAATATGATGGCATGAGCTCCGACCAGAACTGTTGTACCTCTTTCAGTGTCAAATAACACAGATCAGCTTTTGGAATGAACATCTCCAGCAAACATCTAGAATAAAGAGCAGGCTGGTTTTCAGCTATCTGACACCTACAAGTAAAGACACAGTAAAATTTAACCGTGAGGCACCCCCAGCCCCAGGCTGGCCTGCAGGAATGGGCACAGACAGGCACCAACCCTGAGGAGCTGAGAAAACATGGTCTTTGAGGCAACACCACATGGCTGGGAGGCAACAGGAGCTTCCAGGATCCTCAGAGCCACCCGGGCAGGGAGGGTTCGCAGCCAGGGCGCTGCTTTAATTAAGTGAGGCAACATCAGGGCAATGAACGTAAGAGCAATGGGCCTGGAAGGACAAGTGAGAGACAGTCTGAAGGCCTTGCCCATAAGACAGAAGATCTGAGTAAGGCTTTTTTCATTGTTTCTGCTTTTTATCCTGTAATTTTGCTGCTTAAAATGGTGAAATTCTGGTAGCAGAGGCCAAAATCCATTTTTTCCCCACACACCTGAGGGCTTAACCAGGCTGAGGAATTGGGCTGTCTTCCTTGTGCGCCTTATTTTTGAAGAGCAAGGTAAGGATAGAACACCCCTGTGCGGCTTTTTCTCATGTTGCCTATACGAGCCGGTTCCTGTACCACGCTGAGGGTGAATCCTCATTCCGGATCCCAGGTCATTCCCACGCTGCCGGGCAGTGCTGTCTGTGCTCCGGGATCGGAGCGGCCGCTGCCCGGCACGGCACGGCCACACACATGGCCCGAGCACGGCGGTGCTGACCCACTGACCCGCACGGGCGGGAGCGCCAGGGGTGGATGGTGGATGGAGACTGGGCCCCGAATGTTGTTCCCTTGGCCCTGAATCTTGTTCCCTTGTCCCAGAGCTGTGGGACATCCGCAGGCTCTCCAGGCACGCGGTAGTGCAGACACAGTGCCAGGCAGGGGGCCCGTTTGTCCACAGGGCTGCAGGTTTGTGTGTTACACAGAATCATAAGATAGAACCATAGAATTGATTGGGCTGGAAAAGACCTCCGAGATCATCCAGTCCAACCCTTGGTCCAACTCTAGTCCATTTACTAGATCATGGCACTCAGTGCCATGTCCAATCTGCGTTTAAAAACCTCCAGGGATGGTGAATCCACCACCTCTCTGGGCAAGCCATTCCAATGCCTGGCCACTCTCTCTATAAAGAATTTTTTTCTGATCTCCAACTTAAATTTCCCCTGGCAGAGCTTGAGCCCGTGCCCTCTTGTCCTATTGCTGAGTGCCTGGGAGAAGAGACCAATCCCCACCTGGCTGGAACTTCACTTCAGGTAGTTCTAGACAGTGCTGAGGTCACCTCTAAGCCTCCTCTTCTCCAGGCTAAACAATCCCAGCTCCCTCAGCCACTCCCCATAGGGTTTGTGCTCCAGTCCCTTCTGCAGCCTTGTTGCTCTTCTCTGGACCTGCTCCAGCACCTCAATATCCTTTCTGAACTGAGGGGCCCAGAACTGAACACAATACTCTCTCCCACAAGACCCAAATATCCAGTAAAACCTGCTTCAGTTCCATGTACATTTGAATTTCATCTTGTTTTGGTATCTCTTAGAACAGCTTGACACAAGCACAGTTGCAGAAAGACTCGGAGTGAAAACCTTTCTGGTACTCCTGTCTCATGGCAAGGCCTGTGACTTGCAAGACAAACCCTACCCTTGGACTTAGCAAAGCTCTGTGTATAAGATGAGGTAAAACAACATGAATCTGTGCTAGGCTAACCAACCTACATTTGTTTTTAGCCACGCAGGCTGGCCCCACACAGCTGTAGGTCCCCAGAAGCAGCGGACAGGAGCAGTTCATCACAAGTGGGAAATGGAGATGGGCACATCCCTGAAACCTCACAGTGTGGGATGTGCCCAGGGAACCAGAGCCACGCAGAAAACCTTTGAAGGTCTGGAGACCAGCAGGGAGCTACAACAGCTCATGTCTGGATGGCCTCTGGCAAAGGGAATGTGCAGCAATGTCATTAAGGTGGTGGGTTTTTATTAGTTTCTGCTAATAAGCTTAGCAGATGTTACTGGAAACAGTTTGATGTTATTTTTCCATCATTTATAACTTTTTTTCCCTCCCTCAGCAAGCAAAGGCAGTAGGTCTTGCCACATATTTCAACCTTCACTTGTTTCCCCTGCAGTATTGTTAAAAATGTTGCTGAATATTTCCTTCATTTTTATTATTATTGTACAAAGGGAAAAAGCATTTTTCCCATTTGTCTGTAATTCCAGAATAGCTGAAAGGATTATACTCCAAATTAACGAGGCAGAAATACTTTTCAGACTCACAACGTGGAAAATTCCCCCCCCCCCCCAAACAAGTATTTTGTAAATTTTAGAATATGTGAAAACAAAGAACTATAACGGAAACTATTTCAAACTTTTATTATGGCAGATCCCATTATAAACTATTTATAAAGATTTTAACTATGGCTATAAATACTTAATGTTTTCCCTTGCATACTCCTAAGAGAATGTCAGTTCTAAAAACTTTAAGGACCAAGATTACATAGGACAGTGCAACAGAACAGAAAAATACATACATAAATTCAGGATATTTCACTGCTGTGCACCTCCAACATTTAGACCTTAATGGAAATCTGTTGTGGGTTTTTTTGTGTGTGTTCATTTTATTTTTTTTTAACATAAAGTTTCACTGGCTCCTGGCTTATATTGGTTTGAGCTCTGGTGAAGGGTTACTAAATGCCTCCATTTTATGGAAGGTACAGTACAACTGTTCTTGTTGGAAGGTGAAGAAAGAAGGAAAGAAGAAGGTTGGAAAGAAATAATTTGCTTTCAAAGAATGCCTGCTGAAACTTCTAAGCAACCACTAAAGTAAAAGCTTATTTCTAAGTTACTCTTCTGTATTCACAATGCTAAATATTTCAGAGAAACTTCCCATTAAAAATCAATACAAAGAATTAAGGCTGAGAAATCTCTGTCTTATAAAAACCACCTCAAGCACCAGCTTCAGATATTAATTTATCTTTCTTTTAACTTTTCCTCTGGATGTTTTATATCCTGGATTTAAATAGAAAAATAAAATCCACACACAGCATATCCAATATAATCCAAGTTGTACAACACTGTCACAGATATTATCTGCCTTGTCATCCATCCTCCTTCCTTTACATGCTCTAATTGGCCAAGAGGGGTGAAGAAGTCTCTCTGTCATTTTAGGGTTTTTTGGCTTTCTGTCTTACTGGTAGGACCAGCGGAAGTGTTTGTGCTTTTCCTCTTCAGATGAAAGATGTCTGACCGTTTTGGCCTCTGATCACATATGAAGATCCCAAATGTACGAAGGTTTTACCCTCTCTCCCAGTCTTCTACCAATTCTTCATACATTTCAATGTGGAATTTTGCTGTTTCCTCCAGTCTAGGGATAGCAGAGACTTAAGCAGCAGCACTTTTTAAGGTTTGTGTCTTCAGATAGTATTTTAGGAGTGACTTGCCAGTCCTCACGTCTTTCTTTTTTCCATTTGTAGATGGGTGAAGAATGTATAAAACCAAAAAGATAAAGAATCACATTTCTGGTGGCAGCATGATGAAGTCCTACACAGCCCTAATATAAATAGCAAAGTAGAGATTAAAAGGCAATGCTAAGCAAAAAGCTTTTCAACCTACTTTTTGAAAAAGCTAAATAGCCTAGAAACGAAGATGAACTAAAAAATCCTTGGGGAGTCAGAGACAGACATGACATAATCTAAGGTTTTCATAAAAAATTTCAGTTAAATGCTTCTCAGGAAGGATTTTAATATATTATGACACAACTATTAGTTAGCTCAGATTAAATAAGAAAGGCATTCCCCTGCTTTGAAAAAATCAAGATACAGAGAACTGAAGCCTTAAACCCATACATAGAGGGTTTGAGAAGCTTTTAAAGGTTCTAATCCCTAGACAAGAATTGCTTCACCAGAGAATAAAACGATTCTATATTTTTGGCTTTCACTCCAAGAAGGACTCTAGGGAGGCTAGAGGTGATCAGGAGGGTGGAATTAGATGTACTTGCAAATACAGAAGTATCACAAAAACTCCTGAACACCTGTAGGATTTTGGGAGCCTAAAGGTTTGAGGGTCACAGTTTGGAAGGAGCCTCAGGAAGTCTCTAGTCCTACCCTCTGCCCAAAACAGGGCCAGCTCTGGGGGCAGGCCAGGCTGCTCAGGGCTTAACCTGTCAGAGCTTGAAACCCTCCTAGGAGAGAGATGGCACAGACTCTTGGAGTGACCTGCTCCCCTGCCAACACAGTGTGAACACACTGAAGAAAGTTTCTCCTTATACCCAGTCTAAACCTGTTGCAATTTGTACCTTTTGCCTCTCACCCTCCCACCCTGCCCCACTGTGAGGAGCCCGGCTCCACCTCCTCGATGATTCCTTGTAGGTGCTGGGAGGCTGTCAGGTGCCTCCAAAGCCATCCCTTCTCCAGGCTGTCCCATTCCCCACAGTCCCTCCTCACAGTGTGAGTGCTCCAGTCCCACTGCCTTGGGTCCTCCCAAGCTCCGTCCAGCTCATCCACATCTCTCCTGTGCCAGGTGCTCAAACTGGATGCAGTATTGAGATGTGGTCTGCCGAGTGCCATATAGAGGGGGATAATCCCATCCCTTGATCGACTGGCTGTGCTCCCACTCAAACTGCCCAGATTATTTGTCTCTCCCAGTTCACACAAGGAGAAATTACGCTCGTGTTATGAAGTGGCAAAACCTCCATTCGGCTTTAAAATGAACATCAATACCAGCATTAATTCAAAGGAAGTAATTTTTCCAAATTGGAACAGTCTTACTCATTGTCCTCTTCACTAATTTTATTTGGAAAAAGCAATTTTATTTGGAAAAGACACGGAGGAAGGTAGATAGGATAACACTCCATACTGTAATGCCTATTAGATCTTCTAAGGATACTGTAACCAAGTGAGTATTTTAGTTATCCAGCTCCTGGAACATAATTCTCGAAGACTAGTTAGCTCTGAAATTCCCTCTACAAAGAATGGGGAGAGTTATGTGCCTGTTTCAAGGATTTATGTGTTTTCCTGTAGACGTGGATTAGACACTTGTCTGAGACTGGGATTCATTGCTTCAAATTTCCGCTCCAAATCCAGGCTCCAGTTTGTATTTTTGGCTGTGGAGAACTGACTCAGTACTTTCATTTGAAAAAAAAAAATAGGAAAAAGGTGGCAGTGGAAGTGGTATAACAGATTTAAGAGACTGAAGATTAAAGTATTCACTTAAGAATTAGCAAGTTCAAACTTGCATTTTCCAGCTCCCAGGAGAGCCCACTTTACACCTGGTTACAGGTTGTTGAAATAAAAATTCTGTGGAGCAAAGAATGAGAGACACCCACAGACAGGGAAAAGAAAGAGAGATCTGTAACCACTCTTAATGATACCTTGTTTATTGTTAAAATACCTGGCTGCTGAATCGTGAACCATTTACCTTTCCAATTTTAAGCATCAATGAAAAATTGATGTAAACATGAGCATTTGTCCAAAGATGAATATTCATTCATTTTTTTCACTTTTCATCACTATTCTTTACATATGTTTTACATTCCCTTATTAAGGGAAGATAAGTTTGGTCTCTTCTTATTTCTACAGAAACTCAAGAGCCTTTGTAGTATTATGCAAGGAGCAGACATCAACACCTATATTTAAGTATGACACATTATAAGCTTAT
Organism: Pithys albifrons albifrons; assembly: GCF_047495875.1. NCBI lineage: Eukaryota > Metazoa > Chordata > Aves > Passeriformes > Thamnophilidae > Pithys > Pithys albifrons. The sequence goes on from NC_092458.1 coordinate 12,872,021, forward strand.
ATTATCACTTATCATTGATTCTGTTTTAACTATTTGGACTGTAAAGCTCCATGGTGAGTCTTTGCCTCAAGCAAAATTTTTTCTGGAAGGCATATGCAGAAATAGTTGTAATTTCAGAGTGAAGGTGGTAAAAACTCCATTTTGCTAATATTAATATGGTTTCAATGTTTCAGTGAGAATGTGTAGTGCCTCCATACTTCAGAGACAGGACAGCAGAAAAGCTGCTCTCATGGCAAACTGTCCTTTCTGTGACAGTAAATAACCTTGTAAAATTGACTACAATAAAGTCTCATGAAAATACTCCTTGTATACACATTGCACAAGTTTGTTAGAGATTGTAATTGAATTATCAAAATATTTTTCTTGCATTAAATTTGCTTCCCCACTCAGGTCTTCTTATACAAGGGAAAGCAGAGATAGGCTGATGAATGGGAAAGGGTGAGGGATGGGACAGGGACTGGGAAGGTCAAAGGGTGTCACTGCTACAGGCTTATGGATAGCTGAGATGGTAGTCTCAGGTGGCTCTCCAGATAGCAGAGAATACTTTCTTCCCAACAAGTATTTCAGAGGAAAAATATTATAGCCAAAATATGATACTGATTTTTAAATTTCTCTGCTGTCCTTCATAGTAGTTTTTATCAGTAGTTTATTCCTACAGATTTACACTGTGTGATCTTTAATGCCTTTTAGCTGTATTTATTTACACCTTGCTTTTATTATTTTTATGACCTAAGGATTTTTCTCCTATGCATTTGATTATAATACTTTCATAGGTTAGGGAATTATAAAAAATATTTTAAAATTATAATTTAAAAAACATTCAAATTTTCCCCCCTCTCCAATTCTTCTTTCTCAGTTAAGAATAGACTTAAATAATAGTATAGCTGCTTTCTTATAAGAACCTGTATCTTATTTGGGTCAATTTTAATTTGAAAATGGTTGAAATTTTTAGCACTTAATAAACTGCTCATATTTAGTCAAATCCTTCAAACATAAGAAATACACACAAACATACACTGTTCAATGAACTCTTGTCTTCAGGGATTGCCTTCAAAGACAGAAAGGAAACAAAACTTGTACTTTCCAATGCCACTTTTAACATGGCTCAGCAGTCACTGAGCAGTATTTTGGTACTATAAAGTCATCATCATCACGGCCAGGCTTTGCAAACGAAGATTTGGGAAGGGCTCTCCCCACGTGGGCGTGCCCTTCGAGCCTGCGCAGCGGATTTTTTCGACAAGGCACAGCGTGTGCAGAACTGGCCCCACCCTTTGCTCCTAAGGTTCATCTGCCACGGCTGAGTGAGCTTAGACGGTGACAGTGAAGTCCTCAGGACTAGAACCTACAGCCCCTGCTATTCCCAGGAGGTCTCCCATCCAAGTGCTGACCGAGGCTGACCCTGCTGAGCTTCCGAGATCTGACGGGATTGGGTGTCAGGGTGGCACGGCTGTAGTTTACTATAAAGTAGACAAAAGGCAATAACCTAAAATGCATCAGTGAAAAGATATCACTTAAATTTTTATTGACTACCAACTTGTAAGAGCTGGCCTGCAGCTTGAGGAAAAGGATATTCTAAACCCTACTGCCTGCAAAGGAAGCAAAGGTTTACTAACAAGATTTGTACAGTGACACAAGAAATTATTCCTTTCTTTCCTTTACTAATATATGTCTCAAAATTTAACCTGAGGTAATGCCCCAGGTTCAAAAGACAGTGTTTCCCTACCAAATGCACTGAAGCAGAGGATCCTCCTTCCAATCAAAAACTTCATGAAAGAAATCTTAAAAACAGGAAAAGGCTTCACCTATTCTACATTTCATACTAATACACCACTGTTGCCTGATAGGGCAATAGCTTTTTCTTCTCTTTAGGAAAACAATACTACCACAGATGTTTTGTACAGAAGTTTTATTTTTTAGTGGCTGACACTTTCAGCCTAGACTTATGTGCAAGTCTTCCACAATTATTAAAACTGCAAAATACTCTGTAAAGGACATGCAGTCACTAAGGTGCAATGGAGATCTGTAAAATGAACAACTCTAAATAGTTTTACTTTATGTGAACTAACCACTAAGAGGATTATAGCATGCCTTTTCTTTTTTTAACTTAAACTCTCAGCTTTCTTGAGACCTGACATGGACACTCCCACACAGCATTTATCATACACCCAGATCAAGCATCTTAAGACTTCTTTTTGGGTGGCAATAATTTAGGCACATTTCACTGACAAAGAAAACCAGTTATAATTAGTAATAAAATCTGCATTCTTTTTGGAAGGATTACAACATATAAAGCAGAAAAATAAACCAAAACACAATATGAGGTGTTTGTACACAATCAATAACGATAACGACAGTCTAAGAAAAGTATAGTTTTATGCATATGGGAGTGCCAATTTTCACATAAAGAGATTAATCTCCCACCTCAGGAGTTAACAGTGTTACATTAATAACTTTTTATTGCTCTGTATTTTCAAAGTACTCTTAAAACATTACCTAATGCATCTTAAGTGTTTCTATGTAGGGTTTGGTGTTACACAGAGCCTCTCATTACATGTCATCAGTGGTTTAACCATTATGGGGTTAAGTCACCACATCCATTCTCTACCAAAGTGAGGGAGCACAGTGCATCTGTGATGAACATAAATATAAAGCATATAAATTCACATCTCTAGCCTCTAGGATTATTTCAACTCTCAGTAACAGGAACAAAATAATTTCTACTGTTTCTCAAAAAGCAAAATGTGTAACAGTCTTTCTAGTTCTACCTCAAGTTAGTCCACAGCATAACCTGCCAATAATGCTAGTGTGTAAGAATGGCTCTTAATCCTTTTGACACAACACATAAAAAAATTAGTCCAGAACATTCACCCATATGTCAGCTGTTCACTTGCCCCTCCCAATCCTGCTTTTACTGAGCTTTTATCTCCTACTGGTTCTATCACTGTTTCAGCAGCATCAACCAGCTGGGCTGCATCTATCCTCACTACTGAACTCTACCACAAAGTACCTCTTAATTAGTGCAGAGGGTGGCTGACACACTCAGGGTGAAGGTTTGAGTGCCAGGTAATCTCCAAATGACTGAGCCCTTGACTGACCTGCTTATTTGTTACTAAAAAAATAAAGGAGAAGTGGAGGAAAAAGAAGTCTGAGAACAAGAAGTCAAATAAATTTCTACCTGTGTGGAAGTAGAAGTAAATAACAAATGAATCACTGACTTTAAATGAGTTTTAATGAATCAAACAGCCCTGTGAATGCTCAGTGGTGTTACTTCATAGTTAAATACGATCTAGTTCTTTATATTATTAAATTTGTAAAATATTCTGTAAGACATATGAAGTCATTAAGATGTAATGGATATCTATCAATATCAAATAAAACACTTAAAAATTTTTTACTTCATGTGAACTAACCAGTGAGAGAATAGTCTTGTGTCTCAATGTTTATAATCAGTTTTCTAAATAAATACTCTGTTGCAGCAGATTTATTTTTAAATTGGGGCAACTGGGTTAGCTAAAGTGAAATATACAACTTTTACTGATTTTTTTAAGGATCCTTTTTGCTTATAAAGACACCTTTATTTAAATTTTGTGCTCACATGAAGTCATTTAAAAGCCAGTTGCTACAATACCCAGAGGTGAAGCTGAAGGGGTGGACCACCAGCACTTGATGTCTACACTCACTAATCCAGAGAACACAGAACCATGTAACACACAAAATACACAGCATCAAGTCACCTTACTGTGGGAGACTGTTAAAATTAAAGTTGCAAAGGCCATCAAGTGCTATGGCCTCTCATGCCACCAGCTGCTGGAGCGGCCACTTTTTCTTCTGCAAAGGCAAACCCATTCTCAAGCTTCTCTCTGGAACCAGCTCGCTGAGCCTGCGAAGAGGCATCATGAACATGTGGCAAGGTCTGAGCAGAGCTTGAACTGTGGGGCTTAAACTCAGGGGAGTGGTGGCAAATTGCATGGTGAGAGAGATGATGGGCAGGACTGTGAACATGTACCTACATCCTGGGGGCATGGATAGGAAAGCTTCAATGGAAGGGCAAGGACACATGCACAGCAAAGGTGGAGGAGGCTGCCAAGTTGTGGGATGCACCCTAGTGAGAGCCATGACAGGTGAAAGTGGCAGTTGAACTGAGGCTCCATTCTGAGAGCAAAGAAATGGCTTCCTATTTAATTCCTGCTGTTTAATTTCACCCTCTAATGGTATTTAGGAAACACCATTTACTTTGATTATAGGTGAGGCTATAAAACAGAAAAGTTGCACAATTGCTTCTGCCCAAGTCAGTATTCCAAAGATTTCACAACTCCTGAAACACCCACACTACATTCCCTCACTTGAAATCATTCAATGGTGCTCAAAAAACCAGGAAAAAACCTTAGCTTTAATTTCCCCTTTTGCCCAAGATCACACACAAATAAAGACTTGCATTCAGCAAGCAGAATAAATGTGTTTCATTTTTTTCACCAGCAGAACTGGTGCCTGTAACTATACTTCTAATGTAAAATGACCTATCTGTCATTCAAGAAATCATCCATATTCTTCAGATATAAGAAGGATACTCATGCTACTTTCAGAAGTAAGGGATTACATACAGAAGAGTGGAAAACTACAAAGTAGGCAAATATTTCCAAGACAGGATCCAAAATATTACTACCATTAGATTTGAATACACTATTCTGAAGACTTTGCCTTCATTCGGATTGAAGATCAAACTATTTATAAGAAGACAGAATTGATTTTTCTAAATACTCTTGCACCCCTGGAAAAATAAAAAAAAATGTTCCTCAGGGTACTGAGTATATATATCCTTTATGTTCTTGTTCTGTTTGAAAGAAGTGCATAATTCCTCTTTATCCAATTACAATATAAAAACCACGCAGGAGACCAAAGAGCTGCAGCAAATCTCTAATTTTGTGTTAATTCAGAAATCAAACTCCCTCTAAAGTCAAAACTCCCCAGTTGTTTCTACTTTCCATACAGTAACTTAAATTTTGGCCAAATCTGGGGTAAGTTAACAAATAAAATTTGCTACTGCAGGCAATGGCATGGACCTTTCGAATATCCAATCTCAAACCAAGTTCAGCCTTAAGTATGAAAGATAACAGAGATGGAAGTGAGTTTAGCTTCTACTCAATTAACAGGGCACATCCAAATTTCTTGCCTGTACACACCACTCTTCTGGTAGGTAATATAAATAAGTGTCATAACAAGCTATTAGAGGACTCAAACTATTTAACAGAATAGCATCCAGTTCCTTCATGCTAATATGTTCTCTTCAATATAAAATAGTAGTTCTGAGGTCAGAAATTTATGGCAATAATTAGATGCTCAATGTTAAAACAGACAAGGGAGATGGTTTACAGCTGTTCTCTTAACAGCATCTGGTAAACTTCCTGACAGCATTTAAAATAGTGCCTGGACTTCATGATGTGCCTGAAGAACCTCAGTAGCTGTATCGAGCATATCTAGTAACAATAAAAACTGGGAGACAGGCTTGTCATGGGTTACAGTGTTCAAGTTAAAGGCTTCTACACAAGTCACTTACATATGATAACCTCATTAAAATTGTGCTCAAAAGCTGCTATTGTGTCACCTGTGACACATAAATGCTTCTCAGAAAACCAGTCATTAATATCTCTATTTCTTCTTCTGCATGGAAATGCTTGAATTGATTTTCACTGTTTGTAGCTATTTCTGTTGGTTTAGAATCATTCTTTCTAGACTGAGCTTTTTTTAAATAAAAAAAAAGTGTCTGGCCAATGTTTCCCAAATTTCAGATGTATGACCTGCATTCCTGTAGGTCAATCAAAAAATTTAAGCCTTGCTTTATAAACCACCTTCACTTGAGATCATAACATAAACTGTTTGGTGATGGCTGAATAAAGCTGACTAGCATGTGGCAGAATGTAGTAAATTGTATGACAAATTTCATACAATGTCTTTTAAAAACTTGGAAAAAAACCTTTAAGACATTTTAAAGCATTAAAAAAAATCTTTAGATATAGAGTTAAATTCTAGTTATCACTCTCAATCTGTTTCAGATATACCAAGCCTGAAATCTTAAAATATGAAGAATAATCTTAACATTTCCACTGCTTCCACTGAACCACTTCACACAGACTCCTTCAGGGCATTCAGAAACCATGTGGTCCAGTCTCCTTGTGAATTTTGCTTCATGAGATACCAAGCCATTCCCAAGGATGAAAATAAGCCTGGATATTTCCCAACAAGTTTGACATTGTTTTGCCATTTCCTGAATGAGTGTATCAGTCCTTGGCCACCACACAAATCATCTAGTCAGGACAGGCTATTTTTATAGTTCCCAGATGGTCTTTGTGTACTTTCATGCATGACATGAGCTTCACAGGATACAACCACTCTGCTGACCTTGGTACACGTGAAACTGTTCTCTCCAACTAAAGGAAGGTAGGAGCTGTGTTGTACACATGGGTACATCTATTCATAGTTATGTCATGCACTTTAGCTAGCACTGCATCATTTCATTTTCACAATGTACCTTGAAATTTGTCATTGGCAGGTGTTCAATCAGTGTCACACTATCTCCAGTTTCAGTTCGTTTTAGCTACCTGGCACTTCCAAAGGGAAATGTGGCAAGACATTTGCATTCAGGAGTTAAATGGTACTTTTGACCCCAGCTCTATTTCAGCAGCAAACACTCGGCCATGTTACCCATTTCTGAAATTACACTGGAGACACTATTGATAGTAACATCTGAATAAACTCTTTCAAAAGATTCCCTGGAATCTGACTTCATGTAGTCTTGGAACTAGTAAGAAAAAAAGCTCAGACTCAAATATTTGATCTATTATTAAAACTACATGATTGAAACATAACCAAACACCTCTAAGAAAGCCAACAGAAACCATGCCATAAATTACATTAGTTTCTGAGGATGACCAGTTATTCATAGAGATTGCTGCTTAGCAAAATGGGTAACCTACCACCTGTACAGCAGTTCACATAAGTGAACATAAATGGTGTTGGTCAATGCTGTAAAAGAACAATTTTGACACAATCAAGATGCTCACAGCCTCTGAAGGCTCCTTCCATAGTAAAGCACAGCAAAGCACAACTGTAGTTTGGGAGACCACAGAAAGGTGAAGCTTATGGTACAGAAATTAAGAGGAATGCTTATCTGCCCAAGAATATTACTTATAGGGAAACAATTTGAAAAGTGTTCCTGGTGCTTCAACTGCCCTTTTTGGCTCATTACTGTGTAGCTCCAGGCCATAACTGAAACCAAACTACACATCAATGAGGGGCATTGACACATGACAGAAAATGCTTGAGGTCCTAGACTTGTAACTACCACAGCAAATAACAACCTCTGTGCAACAGCTATTGCAGAAACTTGCTAGACTGGTTTTCACATTCTGCTTCCGTTCTGGGTACTACATCAACTCACAACTCAAAGAGAAGTTGTTCATGATGATGATGATGATGATGATGATGAATGGCATGCTCTTTTCAAATGCTTTTATATAGAAGATGAGAAACATTTTATGGAGCTGAACATATGATGAAAAAGTGGCAGTACATGTAAAGCCACAGGACACACAACAAAAAAAAGGCAACATGCCTGTTTTCTCTCACTTGGAACAATTTTATAATTTTAGTATGGTGTTATAGTAAAATTCACCAAAAGATGTTGATTTTTGTCTCCATTAAGGATTCATTGAAAAACTGCTTTGGGTGCTTGAAATTCAAATGATAACTTGCAGTATTAAACTCCTTGGTCTATACTTTGACAGAGAATTGACATTTTCCTTCCCTGTGTTCAAAACTCTACAGTTCTAAAAGCATGTCAGGTACTTGATACAGTCACACATTAATCTCTCTGACCTTAAAACTAAGGAAAATAAATGCCCCTGAACAAACCAAAAGAGGAAATACCACTCTTGGATAGCTGCACTGTGCTTGTAAATGTGGCAATAGACTAATAGTGGAACCATAGACACATTTTTGGTTGGTTGGCTTAGCTACAGAGACCAGGACTACAGGCAGAATGAAGACCCCGGGAACGTGCTCGCTTGGCACACCCTGGCTTGCAACCTGGTAAGACATGTGGATCTCACTGCAGAAGTTTTGCTCCTTCTCCTCAGCTCTCACCTGCTTTGGGCAGAAGTCTGCAGTGTGGGCAGGGAAGGATCATGGTGTGTGGAAGGAGGCTGTGCCAGGACAAGGTCCTGTGACCAGCCTTCGGTCCACACCGGCCGGGGATGTGCACCCAGGAGCCCCTGGTGTCACCTCTCATTGCTCAGTCTGAGCACTACATGAGTTGCTGCCTTCCCATAAACAGTAGCAGTGGATCAAACCAAATGGATGAAAATCAGGATGTCTGACTGCAAAGTCTGGCTCCATTGCAGATTTGTTTCCTAACCATGATTTACACCTGAAAAAGCACGTTCCATCAGCTCCAGTGAACACAAGGCAAGGTGGCTTTGGCGGGCAAATGATGAAATGGATGTATCCCCTGGCAGCAGCAAAGATCCCTGCCATGCACTCTCCACTACAGTGTTGCTCCTGCCATGGAAATGTCTGCTCAAGTGTGAATATGGTGCAGAGGTAGCAATGCAGGTCTAACCCGTATCTGACAATTAAAGCAAAAAACTATGTGATATATGAAGAGATCTATGCATATACTCCATTATTTTTCTCTGCTTAACTAAAGAGAAATTGTTTAGAAAAAATTTCACTAGCATTTCACAATCATTCCTAAGCTTTCAGCTTAAATAGTGTATTTTGGCCACGCTTACTAGTGAGTTGGACAGTAAATGAAACCCACAGTAAATCCAGAGACTAGTTACAAATTGTTAGTCTGTTTAATTAGCTGAAAAATGTGTTAAAAAGAAACATATTTGTTTTCACATCCTATATAATCCACCTTGCCTTAAAAGCTTGGAATATCACAAAATTTAGTAAGAGCCACCAGCACCCATAGAGAAAAACAGTATTTATTCAGAGATATAATCCTTTGCTATCAAGTCTTATGTTTGGTCTTGTACAATCCCTATGCCAGACAAATAAAAACATCTGCAGTACTAAAAATTACTACATTTATTTTGAACCACAACATGTTTGTGAGTAAAATCATCATTTGAATACTGAAATTAAGAGAAAATATTTCAACCTTGTTCCATATTACCCTAATGAAGTACGTTTTGTAATTCAAAATCATGAGAGAAACGAAGCAGTTTAGGCTAAAGCCTGGTTCCCAAAAATTACATTTAAATTTCAATTCCTACTCTGCAACCTTGGGAAATACAACTTCATCTTTTTACTGAGAGCCCACTGTAAACGGCTTTATAACAGCTCACTTAGGATTCACTCATCTCATCAGTGTTTCACGGTAATTAGCTGGACAAAATGTACAGAAAAAAATGAAACAAAATCCAAATTTTATCAAAGGATATAAACCACCACGTATTTTCACTGTCAAAATTCCCTTTGAGATACATCATCATCATAATAATAAAAAACCTAACCCTGACTTTGAATTCAAGGTTGATTGAATTTCGTCACACTCCCAACCTTCCAGCTTCCTGTTAATTCAGACTATTATCTGGCAGATAGCCAGAAGAAACAGGGGAGGGGAAATCTAATTTGTGCGTGCACTTAGACAACCAAAAATTCCCTTTACAATTGCTTATCTCCATGTTTCCTCTGTTCATTTTTCAGAAAAGCAACAAAATAAAAGCAGAAACACTTTTATTAGTGGAAGAAAATGAAATGCTAAAAGTATAATCCATTTTTCAGCAACTGCAGAAACACACATTCTTGATCTTTTTGCTTCCTTTGTTTTCATTGCTGGTAGTAGAAGTTACTTTTTAACTGCTGCATAATATGGTAAGTTCCTCTGACAGGAGATGTAAAGGCAAAGCCTCTTTCCCAAAGAACTTTCAGTTAAAGCTCTCAGCTAAGCCCACTGGAGCTATTTAAGTAGAGGATGAGACTTTATGGCTCTCAAGTGAAGCAGGGGCATAACAGAGTGATGCTGTGCTACTCAACCTCAATGCTTTCAGGTCTAAGGGAGGCACAGTTTACAAGCAAGAAGAGGAGGGATGCAGGGACTACATATAAGTGCACAAAAAATGGATTTATTTCTAAACTCACTCTTTCATATGTCACAGCCCATGATTATTTTTATCTTTTATCGTTTCTTTGTTATGTTTTTAAAATTTCCCCGTTTCGCATCACGGTTTGGGGTATTCAGAATCTTTACACTGGGGTGGTTGAAACTTTGCAGTTTTCTATTTCCGAGACACAGTTGACTACACCTGGCACTATTTGCAGTATCTGCTGAAATCAGCACCTGACTTCCTCTATATTAAGTAGCATTAATTAGATAACTGACAGTAAAATACAAAAAGGGGGGGAGAAGGGAGAGATGATGATCACTGTCACCTGCCTAGTTTTGATATCAGTCACTTTTTACTGAATGCTTAAACCTGGAAATATTTGTAGCATAAAAAATAACACAAGAAATCATACTTAATTTTGCCAGGTTATGCAGGCAGTAGAAGGGCTGGAGCCAAAAGTACTACATAAAATCATATAATCATTTAGGTTGGAAAAGACCTTTAAGATGAAGTCCAACAATACAAAAATGGTATTCATATGCCTTGCAATTTGTTCCTTACTGAAACCCCTATGAGTGCCTGACAGCCAAAAGCAGAAAGCCTGGGGAGCTGCAGCTGCCACCACAGTGCAGGAGACCCCAGGAGGCTGCACACCACTCAGGGAATAGGAGAACTCCACTGTGAGCAGCTCAGGCATGGCTGGGCAGATTTAATACAGCCTGACCAGCCAGGTTTTGCACTTCTTGCTGGTATGGCCTGCAAACCTATTTGAACAAATGGCACTATAGACTTGAGAATTTATGTTGCTCTTCATTATGTTATTTCCATATTCAGTAGGAATAAAATTGACATTGGGAAACCAAAGGTCAACCTGTTGTGGTTCTCCTTCTTTCTGCCAATAAGAAGCTATGTCAAAGTGAAATTTTCTCTAATCTGTAGGGACAATAACTCAATACCCCTTTTTTAAGTGTTGTTGCCATAGATAGATACTAACAGCTGTATCTGAAACTTATTCAACCATTTGTCTGCTTCACAGAGAAGGTGAGTTCACCTGACTGTCTTTCATCAGTCTGGACTTTGACTAATATTCAAAAAGCAGTAAATGCACTTGTTACCATGTGCACCAGCAGCAGTATTTGACAAAGATACTCTTATAGGAAAGATATCCAAGCTACGAGCCATGCTGGTAATTTCCAAAATCCACATGCAAATTCAAACCCATAACTTAGCCTTTAATGTCATTAAATGCCCTTTCAACATGAGGTGAGTAATGGTTTGTTTCAGCAAGCTCAACACTCAATTCAAACCTTTCAAAACATGGTATACCATTAAGCACAGCACACGGAAACTCAGTTTGCAATTGCTTCCCCTCCTCCTGAATCTTTATGTATTCAGAACTACTTCAACTGTTCTTCCAGCTCCAAGAGGTAAATAACTTCAGCTGTTGTTTAAACTGACTCAGAAGAAAGATGCACCCTTGACAACCCCTTCCCAAGTTCTGGGCATCTGCAAAATCCAGTCACATCTGCACTGCATACAGTAAGCAACCACATCTTGTTTTAATAAAGTCTTCACCACATCCTTTGACCTCTATTTCAGCTTGGTGGGCCTAATTTAAGTACTGATTTACTAATTAGATGAAAAAGCATTAGAAATGCCTGGAAAACTAATCAGGAATCAAGTCCCAATAGCTACTTCACCTCCAAAGGGTTGATTTCCTTAGCTGCCAGATCAAAAGTATTGCAGATGGCACCAACTCAACAGCAGAATTCAAACCTGAGCATTATCAACAATCAAACGCCACTGATAAGCAAACCAAAACTAATAATTATAGTTTTTCACAAATGCATTGGAAGTAAGAGGTTCATATGAATTCTACTAATAGCCCAGTCCTTTTTTGCTTCCAGGTGTGTTTAGTTAACATTCACAGTACAGATCAGGTGTAACACAAATGGGGATGGGGGTAACAGAGCATCAACTGGTTTTATTCCAATGCTGGGCTGAAAAGCCCATTAGTTATGTGAGATTACACACCATCCACAGGAAATGACTTTTGTTTTCAACTGTTAAATTCAAATTACTAGGAGAAAAAAGTCACTGTGCTATTAAAGCAATGGCCCAACAACTTCTCACATATTGCCTATGATCCAGAAGGGAACGAGATAATTTCTAAGGGCAGAATTTTAATTTTTATCTTCTGTAACAGCTAAAAACATTCCAAGGTAATGAAAAGACATTCTGCATTGTTCAAAACAAAACCAAGAGTGGCTAAATTAATAGAACTGCTCAGATAACAAGGTACATTATGCAATAAACTATCATTGGTTTTAGGCTGTTTCATGCCTGGTTTTTCGCCTCAAACAATACACAATACAACAGTAGAAAATGTGACCACAGATACATGAATTTATCTGTTTTATCAGTTCAGTTCTAGCTTAAAGCAGTTTAAATGGGCTTTGATAATGAAAGGCGATGGGACCAGATCAAATGGCGCAAGTGATTTGATTACCTCCATGCTAACCATCACGGGCAGATTTAATTTAGAACAGAGCGATCACGTCTGACTGCAGCGAACAGCTCTGCACCTGCCTTCCGAGGTAACATCTTCACAGAAGAGACACTGAAATCTGCTGTGTTTGCAAGCTTTATAGCTAACCACCCATTTTAAGCCCCTATTATCTCCCCAAGACAAAAAAAATTTCAGTAAAGAGAATAACACAAGTTTCTAGAACACAAAATAATCACATGATGAATGAATCTGCCAAGCAAATTCCCTCTAAGTCACCAAAAACCATAATTAAAATTATGTAAACAATCCCTGGGACTGACTTCAGTAAAGCAACCTGGACAAAGCCACAGCAAAAAACATGTGCCTGAAAGATTTCATCAACAAATCAACTCCAGTAGTAACAAATATGCCACAGTACCAGAAATTTTATTTCTTCCATCTCTGTAAAAGCAAGGCTACTCCTGTTTTACTCTCTCTTTCAAAGGGACATACAATTCTTCCGCTGCATAGCAACAACAGTTCAAATCAATACAAATGCAATCTCATTTGTCTCCAATACCCTTGTGTCAAAATGTTAGGAACACAAAACATAATATAATGATGCAAACCATTACCTATCAATGAGGTCTTAATACTCACTCTAAACCAAACTTGACTTAAAAGTCAAGAGAAACATATGCAAAGAGGTGTGACTCCAGCAAAGCTCATGCACTCTTTCCCCAAAGCGCTGCACGCAAGACGAGAGCAGACACTGATTACAGGACAGGTGGCCACAGCAAGAACAAAGCTCTGGGACACAGGGCACCATGAAAGCTTGGGGGAATGACTGAAATAATCTTTGTAAGATAAATGGCAATTCCGAGTAAGCAGATTCTGTAAATTCTCAAAATATGACTTCATTGAAGTTAATGTAAAAAAGATTGTTAGTTCATAGGAAAAAAAGGGGGGTAAAGACTTGGCAAATTTTCATTTATACATGATAATAGGCAATAACAACAGGTTTAATACCAAGTTCTCCCTCATTCTTCAAATCTGGCCACACAAGCTAATGAAGCCTCTTTAGAGCAGAGAAACCCAGAGGATTCCCAGGCTTTGGCCTTCCAGCCATTCCTCCTCAGAGCACTCCCCTTCCTCCCTTTTCACCTCACTTCCCTGACCCAACTACTTCTACCGATTCTCTTCCTCATTCCTCAGAGCACTGTCCCGACTGATGACACCACATACAGCTTTGCTTCCTTGACTTCTGCTGCTCTGGCCTAGCGTTATTTTTTTAGACATTGATAAAGTATTTATAACTTTCTTTTAAATGATCTTTGCATAGTTTTAAGCACCTACTTATAGGGGGAACTTCCACTTTTTGAGCTTGCAAAGCCTGTATATATTAACAGACGTCCAAAACATTATCTAATGAAAATAAATTCAAAATATTTGAGTTTACTCTGTAAACAGATAATTTACAAAAATCTATCAGTATATAGAGAGCAATCAAATGCATGCATATGCTAAAAGGGAAAACAGATTCTTCAGTTTACTACTAAACACAGATATATCAACACATATTGATTAAAACAGAATCATTCCACTATGTTTAATAGCTTGACATAAAGCTAAATTCTTTAAAATAAGGAAATGAACAGATAATTGGAATGATAGCATGTTATCTGGAAGGGTTTGAACCAATGTTTTCTAAAAACATGGCTAAAAGACCTCATGGCCATATCAGATACAAGTTTACACTTAATTATATTTTATCACAGCTGAACCTTTGACTCAAAAAATAAAAATTTGAAAAAAATTTATGAAACTTGCAGTGTTAAATGAGGTTATTGTTCTAAAATCTAAAGTAATATATATATTACATGGGATTAATTTACATTGGAGGTCAAATTACTGACCCTGAAATGACCAAAGATATTTAATATCCACATTCATGTAATGGAAACACGTAAGTAACAAGCAGAAACACTTTTGCTTAACACCTTATTACAATGTTTATTCAAAAAGGTGCTCCACATCCTTCTTTTGTGCCAGTAAAAGAATAACTTTTGCATTATGATGCTCAATTTTTAATATTGAGGAAAATATCCATCTCAATGTAAAAATATATTCACGTCAAATCTTTTTTGGAATAAAGTTCATAACTTGAAAGCTCAAGGACAAATAAGCATATTTTCTGAATTTAATTTCTCTACAGACATAAGAAGATATTCTAATATTAAGTCTTTAATATTGAACTTACTAGTAATAAGGCAAGATGATTAGCACTTTTAAAGTCTAGTTTGAGTTACATGGGCCATGTGTTTGAACTCCTGTATAAAAGCCAGCAGCTACACTTGATCACCAACATTTCCCCAAACTAATTTTGGTTTGCCATCAATGTTGAGCAGAGGAGGCAGAAACTGCAGCAGCATCCTTAATCTAGGATACCAGAAGCAGCATTTGACTGCTCAGGATGTACTTACACACAATTTTGAAGCAACTCCTTGCTATACCTTTATGCAGAACAGTATTTCTGAACTAGCAGTGAAGAAATTGCCATTAACTACTATGGTAGCAACACATCTCAAGAAAACTGCTGTTTTTCTAATCTTGTCAACTGCACTTAATGGAACATATTCTGAAAAAACATTTTAAAGACAAACCAGCTAGAACACCAGTTTGCCTTGATGCCTTTTGCAGTTGCAAAAGGCAGAATTTGTTGATAAAGGCTAAAGTATATTAAGAAGCTGTAAAATACTACTGTAAATAAATTGCAAGTTGATCTTTCACATATTATACATTTTCATAATTGCCTATCTAAAGTAATTAAATGTGTGATATACTATATATGTATCTAATTAAAATATCATAGATGATATATAATGTAAATAGTTCAGCATAAAAGTTAAAAGTACTATTTGCAGGCCACTTTCAGTTCTGTGTCAGAATAGAGGGAATTAGCTAATCCATTAAGGTAGTTTTCAAATAGTAACCTAAAGGGAAGTTTTAATTGTTTGGACTTTTTCTAGTATCTTACATGAAGCTAAACTCACTTTTTGCTTGGTACTTTATATTTCAGCACTTTATATTTCAGCTAGGGCAGTTAAATGCCTCCCTGACATCCGATCCCGTCAGATCTCGGAAGCTAAGCAGGGTCAGCCCCGGATTAGTACTTGGATGGGAGACCTCCTGGGAAATGCCGGGTGCTGTAGACAGTCCTGAGGACTTCACTGGCACTGTCCAAGCTCGCTCGGCCGTGGCAGATGAACCTCAGGACTGAAACGGTGGGGCCAGTTCTGCGCACGCTGAGCCTCACCTAAAATCCACTGCACAGGCTGGAAGGGCACACCCACGTGGGGACAGCCCTTCCCAAATCTGCGTTCGTGAAGTTTGGCCATACATGCATACATTTGAGCTAAGAGAGAAAATGCCTAGCCAGGATCCTGGACTTCCTGGAATCAGTAACAAAGGTGCCAGTGACCTCAAACTAGCTATTACTAAAAAGGATGAGTATACATTACTTCAGTACAAACCTTTCTAAACATGCTATCATTGCCCTTGTGTTTACAACGAGTTCTCTCAGTCCAACTGCCATTCTTTTCTGTGTTGCAGAGAAACCAAAATATCTTATAGTTCTTTAGTTGTACAATGTTGAATATAATCATCCTTTAAACATACAAACTAAAAAAAACAACCAACCAACCAAATATGTTTGTTTTTTCTGTCCAGGAATGTAAAAATTATTAAGGTGAATCATTATATCCAGAGAACTTGACTCTGGAGTAAAGTGGGTAAGGACTAGAGACATATTATTTTATATTTTCCTTGATCAGAAATATACAATCATATTAATGAAGAAGGCAGTTATGACTGATTATTGTGTTTATTAGGACTGCAAGTAGGCTAGATAAAAGGGAAATTAATTTATGCATGCATCAGTTGAGCTAAGTTTATTTAAACTGATGTAGGTTCATGATAAACACAATTCACGTTACCCGTGATCTCAGTGTTTAAGTGATGATATGCTTGAAATTCCATTCTGATTAATGACACCTGAAATATCTCCAGTTCACACCAAAGAACTACAGCTTAACTCTCACCACTATTTTGAATAAACTTTTGAGAAAAAATAGTTTTATTTCTTTTCAATTACAGCATTTAGAGTGAAGATTAGACAGTAAAATACCATGTGAAAATGTTCAAAGGCTGATTGAGGATGGAATTTCTTCCCAAATTAACTGATGCTAATCTGTATATGGAGTACAAATCTTTAGCATGTACTATCTACATAAGGGTATGTTTATCCATAAATTATATTCATGTTCCATTAAAACAAAGCTCATACAAAAACATAAATAGAAATACAGATCCTACACCTTTCCAAGGCTTAATTTAGAGAGAAACAACTCGTTGAAAGAACAGTCTGTTCTGTTTGGTTTAAAAATCGATGAGGCATTTTACCCCTCTCATTTTGGAATGCTAGCATCCTCTTCACTGTCATCAAAGTACTTCCTTGGAACCCTAGCTATGTCAAAGAAGAAAGATTTTAAAAGATAAAGAGCAATAATCTCATTCCACTAGCAGTAGTTTAAAACCCTATTGCATAAAAGAAAGGCTCAAAACAAGTAGCTCAGAAGTTGGCCAACACAGAAACAGTTTCCTCATCTCTCAGCACCATGTAAAGGTGTAAAATACACAAGTTCATGTTCTAGCTAGATACTACTTTTTTCTGACTTTGCTGATAGGCCAAAAAATACTGAATAAGAAATATTTCATGAATAAAATCACAGTTCAGTTAACCATGATTCACCAAGTAACAAGAGAAGTATTAGAGATTATATAAATAAAGCTCTCCTTTAGCCATGAAACAGCTGCAAATTTTAGAGAATGTTCATGTTATTTAAAAAAATACTATTACAACAATTCACTGTTTTTCAGTGAACAGAACATGTGCCACGTGACTTCTAAGAATAACCACACTATGAATAGTAAATGCTGAGTAGTCAGAGGGGGAGTAGTTCATGGGTATGCCCATAGGTGTAATATTATTTGATGACCATACTTGAAAAACCATTTTAGAAATCAAAATCAATACAGAGCTTATTAAGTAAACCCAAGAAGTATAAAGGATATTGTTTAAAAGCAGACTGATTTTTCTAGTCCATAAATCTAAATGACCAATAAAATGATTTGGTGGGATTAGGTGCCAACAGCAACTGTTGTTAACATACAGAAAGCCTCTGTATTTTCTGCCTGTGCAGTACCATTTTAAAAGTTCCAAATAAATTTCAACAGAGGATGAAAAATCAATAATTGTAACAAATTATTAAAGTTTTTAGGGAACAGTATGCATTGGTATATTACGGTACTTTTCAAACTCAAAGCCAACTTTTTGATTTTAATTTCTTTTACTTTCCTTGAATACAATGTTCTTAGGCAAAAACAGGATATGCATTTCATCAAAATAAAACATCTTAGTGGTGACATATATAACAAAACATTCTTCTCAATCACAAACAATGAATGCTTCTGAAAAAGTACTGTTTTGGAAATATTTTCATTAAAAAATTATGAACATTTTCTTATGTTAATGTGTGCCTTTGTACTTTTACCAACAACAGTCACAACTTTCCCTACCACATTTGATTTGTGACATTCTTAAACTGCACCTATGGCAAGCTTCTTGAGCAACAGAAACCTGCTGATACACTGATATGTTTGAAGTATCTTCCACTACATCCTATCCATCTTAAATTCAAAGCAACTAACTCATACAATAAACATCAAATTAGCAAAGGGTGATCTGTTTCTTCCCAGGTATCATGTGCATACACCTACTTTTTCTAACTAAACTTGTCCAACCTTTCATTTTTCGACATCTAATTTTGCCTCATCTCTGTTTCATCTTGCTTTTGACAAGGTTTTCTAGTGAAAATACCGTAATTCCCAATGCATTTATACAACATATCACACACAATCTTGATAAAGCCAAACTCTTGTCATTGTCACCCCCATCACAGCCATAACAAACAACAATGACAGCAAGAACGCGTAAGACAAAATTAACATGACTAGATTTTGTTAAAACATATTTTGGTTAGTCTACATAGTGATTTTGGCCATGATTTTCAAAAGCCACAACTAACTTGAGGAAATAAGTTTGGTGCCTACCCGTAGTGGAACATATTAAAGTGGTCTGACACTTATCATGTACAAATTGTTGGCCTAATTCAAGCAACCAAACAAGTAAGACACGACTGCAGAAATTTCTGTGGTCCATTCTCAGGCATAAAAGAAGATCTACTAAAAATTATTAACAACTTTGTAAGATCATCATGTTTTTGTCTGCTTTTGGGTTTTCTCTGTCTGGTTCAGATAAACAATCACTACAGAACTGCCTGAGCAGATTTGCACTGTTGCTCCTAAGAAATCTCCAAAATCCAACAAGGAGTTCCTGTAACATTTAATGCCAGGAATCTACACAACATTTTCCTTGAGCATCTTTCTTTGAAAACTGAGATTTTCTCTCTGCATTGTCTCCAGATTGCTCAGAGACTTCTCCTGCAGAGAGGAAAGTCTCAATGACACAATGAGACAGAAAGTGCTAAAGCATGTACTCAATCCTTGTTACAAATTTCTGGCTAGTGAAGACAAGCTGCATGTTTCAGCAGGAAAATGTGAAAGAAATTCTGAAGATCTGATCTTCAGAGTGACAGAAAGCAAAAAGATTGATGATCAATTATTGGCTGTGTGTCTGGTGAGAAGGAGCCCTACTTAGGAAATAAAATTCATCTCACCAACATGTGGTTAGTTTTTGTTTAAGGATAACCTAGGGCAGACTAGAAACCTCTCATGTCTGGGAGGTGTTAGAGAAACAGATGCAATACAAACTCAACCCTACATATAAACAAACACCTGAGCCAGAGAAGAACAAAAGCCAAGGAAACAGGCAAGAGAGGCTGTAAAGTCTTGTTTAGGAGACATTTTGCGTAGTTATCACTCAAAACAGCTGGGGAGATCTCCATGAAGTGAAACATTAATACCAGTCTTCTAACTCTTATGGAAAAGAGACAGACAAAAAGAAACAGAGGAGGGTACTTTACATTATTGGCACCATTATCTCTCAAAATTACTGATAAGCCAGAGTGTCAAGCTCTTGAATTAATATAGATACCATGCCAGCAGGTCCCAGAAGGATATAATGTTGGCAAAACGAGATAAAGCAAACCACTAAACCATATCAGAGAACTGGGTGATCTGTTTAAGCACATACTGGTAAAACAAGAGAAGAACTACAAAGGATGTCCATCTGTGAGGCCTACGCTAGCAATGCCACACAGTCAATAGTAACGCATTAGGCACTCCTAAATTTTATTCCTACAATACTTTTTCATATACAAAAAATATAATTACACTCTGGGCCTCTGCATTCAATATGTAAAGTTCAGATAGTAACAAGCATGGAAGTTCATTGGCCCAGTAAACTAGAGAAAAATTTTGCATTTGGGAGAGCACAGGAGTGAAAATGTGGAAAGACTCTCCCTACTCCACTGCCAGGGACCAAAGGTGACAATTATATAGTCTGAGAAGGGTGAACTGTGGCAAAAAAAATCACACTCCAATTCTGGGTTATGGGTATAATTACACTGAAATATAGATTACACACTAAAAACCCAATAAAAACAACTCAGCTAGAAATTAATTCCAATAGGAAAACTTGGTCTAAATAAAACAGAAAAGAAAGCAGAAGGTCTGCAGCTTCTGATTCACGTTCTAAAGGAATACACACTATGCAAAAAACCCTAAACATATATTTGCTTCTCTATAAGTAGAAAAAGCATTTTTTACAGATAAGGAGGCTATTAGTAATCAAAACAATTGTTAAAAGACTACTTTAAATTAGCAAACACTGATAATTTGTGCCTTGGAGTCTTAAAAGTATTTGGGGGAGTATCATTTCAATGATGCTAATTTACAGCACACTTTGGAACACCGAAGAAATTCTGTAGAACTTCTAGCATTTTCTGCCAATATTTGAGGATGGTAAGTAGTATGATCTCGGCAGTTATAGAGCTCAAGTCATTATTAATCTCAGGCAAAATAACCAGCAAACCAATTAAGAATAAATTCACTGTGAAGTTACATGA
Organism: Pithys albifrons albifrons; assembly: GCF_047495875.1. Lineage (NCBI taxonomy): Eukaryota > Metazoa > Chordata > Aves > Passeriformes > Thamnophilidae > Pithys > Pithys albifrons. Next base: position 12,892,765 of record NC_092458.1, read on the forward strand.
ATAAAACTGATGCCAGTCAACATCACTTTATAGAAACTTGGTAAGAAACAGAGAGTTTGAGGAGTAACAGAAGTTACTCCTTAAATGAAACACACAGATTTTTGAATAGCAGTTACCATACAGCCAAAAAAAATCAGAATAAGAAATTATTATCAGTATCATCAAATGTGACTTAAGATATAGATATAAAAGAGTAGCTGCTAACAGGAAAGAACAATTGAAGAAGGGCTCTGTGTTAGTCCAATAAAAAGGTCCAGTATTTGCTTAACATTATTTAAGAGCATCATCAATGATACAAAAGTAAATAGTGTTGATAGCAGTTATGGCCCCAAAAATGTCAAACTGGCTAATAAAGGTAGCAGAGTGGTTATTCAGAACAATATGGATTTCTTTGTACAATGGAGACAGCATATTCCAACCAATTGGACTTAGATTGCAACCAGGAAAGAAACAATGCAGGTAACATCCAGAAAACAGCAAATAGAAACCAAGAACTCTACAAAAGACATACAATCTTCATGGTATGGAAACAATTCAATACAAATGACTGTGAAACCTTACAACAAAAAGGAGTAAAAAACCTCCCCAGCATTTAAGTGCATAGGACCAGAGATATTACTTTCATTCACAGCATGAGTGGTACCGGAATGTATAGTCAATACAGCTGCATAGTTCCCACACTGCTTTCCCGAAAGTAGCAAAGATTTTGTTCTTTCTCCATAATTCACCACAAAAGGGGAAGAAGTCTGCACCTTCCTCAGATGTTACCCAGAATGCCCCACATGCTGCTATTAGCACAGCAAGGAACTTAGAAACTTGTGTGAAAAGAGCACAGCAGCAACTCAAAAAGGCTGCAGAGCACCAGTGAATGTTCCATGAACATGCTAACAGTCCCTGATGCACTGCAGGAGAGTAAGATTGCTCAGGACTAATGTTAGAGGCTGGGCAGTACTGCTGCTGGTGTAGCTGCACTGGTAAGATGGCTCTTACATTTTGGGGTGATTTCCTACCACAGCAATTACTTAACAGCAAAGCCACTTAAAGAATAGTAGAGTGCTTCTTTGTTTTGCTTCTTCAATCTGGAGCTTAAAAAGCAATCCTGGATAAATGTAGATTTTTTATCAAATGCCTCTACCAAGACAGCTGGGCAGCTGTAGCAGTAAAAGACAGCAGTGGTACATGCACAGGAACCAACTGCTTGGGTGGCTTCACCAGGGAGAAATCCGAAAGGCAGCTGGACAGGAAACAGTGCACTGGAGGTAACCTCTTATTTGGCAATTCCTTTTGGCTTACCTGGTCGTGAGACCCCTGAGCTGCTGAATGCTGCTCCTCGCAGGCTGCTGTCAAGAGTCTGGGGGTTTGAGTTACCATGGAGATCACCACATCTGACAGCTGAGAGGGCTGCAATGAGAGACAGAGGTACCCGTCAGGATGGCACAGAGTCCACCACCTCCTCAAAACACAAGGATTTGGCCCCTTTTGCTTTTGGCATTCACCAAGGTACAAGGTCCCAAGTTAAGAGCTTTGGCAGAACCTGAAGGGGAAAAAACCCAATACCCATCACAGAAAGATTTGGAGAAGGGCAAGCCCCAGTGACACACAGCCCTGCGCAAAGGTGTGCACTTTTTCAGGAACCTGGAAGAATCCTAATACACTCTGAGCTTGGCTCAACAATTTTCGGCATCTCTGGTCAGGCATAACAACAGCAAACAATTCACCCAGAACCACTGCTGAGGACAGGACTGAAACACCAGAGCGCTGCCTCAGAACAGGGGGGTGCACACAGAAGTGCTCCCTCAGAAAGCTTCCAGTGGGACCTGACTGAGCACCACTTCTGAGCAAGAGGAATTAAGCAGGCAAAAGAAATCACCTTGGATGTTTTTGCAGGAAAGTCTAAGGGCAAGAATTTATGAAAATCAAACAGGAAAGACAGCCTGACATTCTTCTGCAATAATAAACCTATTTACAGGCTTTTCCATGCCTGCCAACAACGTGATGAGTAAAGCCTTATTTCTCATTTCTTCTGCCATGTGAGCACCATGTATCTTGACTAGTTTCCTACTCGTCTGTTTCAAGCCTTAAGTCTTATGCTTAATTTATGTCTATATAATCTAATAATTAAATGTTGTAAAGTGAAATGAGATATTCATTGGAGACTTTTAAAATTAATTATCCTCTCCCACACAAATGTCTGACAGCTTTTAAAACTATTGTCCTGGTTTTGTTGGGGACAGAGTTAATTTTCTTCCTAGTAGGTGGTACAGTGCTGTATTTTTGTTTCACTATGAGAACAATGTTGATAACACACTGATGCTTTCAGTTGTTGCTGAGCAGTGCTTACCCTAACCTAAGGACTTTTCAGTGTCTCATGCTCTGCCAGTGAGCAGGTGCACAAGAAGCCAGGAGGGAGCATGGTCAGGACAGCTGACCTGATCTGGCCAAAAGGATAATCCATACCACAGAATTTCATGTCCAGTATATAAACTGGGAGGAGTTGGCTGGGAAGGGCTATCTGCTGCTTGGGAATGGACTGGGCATTGGTCAGCAGGTGGTGAGCACTTGTATTGTGCATCACTTGTCCTTTTTGGGTTTTATTACCCTTGTTTTGTTATCTCTCTTTTAATAATAATAACAATAATAATAATAATCATTATTATTATTATTATTATTACTACATTTTACTTTATTTCAATTATTAAACTCATCTTAACACATGGGTTTTACCTTTTTCTGATTCTCCTCCCCATCCCACTGGGATGTCTATGGGAAGCAAGCAAGTAGCTCTGTAGTAGTCAGTTACCATCTCAAGTTAAACCGAACAACTAGATATTAAATATCATTTTCTTATATAATCCATTTAATAAATTACATACTTAAACACATCATCAGAAGAAGCTTTCACAAATCCAGTTCTAATTCTCAGTCTGCAGTACTACAACATGTTCTCATTTAGTTTACTGGGAGACAAGTACACCATCTAACCAAATACAACTACTCACTTCAGAAGAAGTTACAGCTATTTTAGTTAGAGGTGAATGACTACACAAGGGACAATAAATGCCTATTTAAACATCACAAAGTATTATCAAGACATCAGCTAGAAGTCCATAGTTTTTCTGAGTTAATCTACTGAATACATACAAATCTCCATCTATGTGGCTACCTATTTAATTACCTATCTAATTCTCAGATGGCATTCTGAGATGATTATTCTCATCTCTCCATCCCATCTTTTTTTTTTAATTATAGATTCATAGAATGGTTTGGATTGGTATAGATCTTAAAGATCATATAGTTCCAACCCCCCTGCCATGGGCAGGGACATCTTCCACAAATTCCCATCTTGCTCAAATTCCCATCCAACCTGGCCTTGAAGACTGCCAGACTTGAGGAACCCATGACTTGTCTCCCATCTAATTTTTCTGGAGAGCATAATATGTTTATGCAAAAAATATAACATACTCAAGAAGCATAACTGTGTGCAAATACAAAATCTGAAAACCCAAGCAACAATTAGAGGATTTTTCTGTTACAACTTCTCCATGTCTTATGGCAAAACTGTTAAGAGTTATATTATTTCTAATATCTATCTAATTATGCTATGCAACACCAATTAACGCATAGTGAGGCTGCTCTCATGTCAAATAACAAAAAAATATCTGTACTGTAGGCTTCTGCAAGATTTATGGAGTATAAAGGACACTATAGAATACCAGATACTCATATTGTAGTGCTGGAGATGGAAGCATGGCTATTGAAGAAATTCTATGAATACTTTCTATCATAATTATACTCCTAAATTGGTTGGGTCATGTTTTCATCTGTTCTGTTTACAAATCTTACAAACTGGATCCCTGGTGGTTTTTATCAGTGACAGGATCACTTAAAGGCTATTCATCTTCCTTTGATGCTACAGAGAAGGCAGAAGGCATCAGTGCAGGCAGCACTGGTAACACGGGCTGGAAGAGCTAATCAAAGCCTTTAATAAGTCCAACTTTGGTTACCAGACAACCCCTGGGTAAAAAAGTTCATACTAGCTCTCTACTGAAAAAGTAAAAAACAAAGGGAAAGAAACATACTAGAAGTAAAAAGATACAATTTCTTTATTATTATTTTATTACCTATAAGTGTCAGTGACACTGAAAAGTTATAGACATTTCCCTTATGACTGGGCGAGAGAATGTATAGATGATTCCAATAACTTGCCCTGCTAGCAGATGTCCCTATCCATAAGGTTTCACTCAACAACAAAAGAGTTTCTTCAAATGTGATTTCATACAGAATTAAGTACTAATATGAGCTTTGAAATAAACAGTATGCAAAGACAGAAAATGTTCTTTTAAACTTTCCTTGGTAATAGCATTACTACCTATGCCTACTTATAATAGGATAAGGTCTTCACAATTTAGGAAAAAACTGAAAAAACCCCCACCACCAGGGATCACAGAATATAACTGCAAAAGTGACTGGAAAACTGTAGAAAATACTTTAGTATGAAATATCTGGAGAGTTCAACTTGTATAATTTATCATCGAAAAAGATAAGATGACCTAATTACAGCATTAAGTATTTACATGGGGAGAATATTCTAAGTGCCAACCAGGTTGTTAATCTAGCAAAGAAGGGTATGCATAAAACAAGTAAGCATCTGGAAGCTGACACCAAATTCAAATGAGAAACAAAGAATATGCTTTTCATAACCTGTGACTAACCATTACTGCAGCTATCCAAAGGAGAACACAGAGATTCTCCTTTTGTTGATATCAAGCTTTAGTGGGATTTTTTGTGAAAATATAAGATACCTTGTAGTCATATACAAGTTACTGGGTTTCATATCGATAGACAAAGACTCAGAGAATTCCAGAGGCAGGTGGATCGAGTTCTGCTGTGAATAATATTATGGCTTCTAATTTAGGGAGCTTAATCTTTCCTCCATGAGCTGAAAGAACTCAGTCACAAGAGCACAGCAGAGGAGCTCTCTTCACAAGGGTCACTCAGGGCATCAGGAAGATGACTGAAGGCATTCAATACAAATGATGCCCTCTGAATCTGTGCATAGAGCAATAAATAACAGCACTTCATGTTATTAACTACTTGCCAGTCCCACCCCTACAGGCAGTAAGCTTTCTGTGCAGAAAAACCTCATCAGGGTGTGTCAGTGCGTTGGCCAAGCCGTTCCCCACCTCAGCCAAACTCCAGCTGTGGGCCCACAGCAGTGCTCTTCCAGCTCTCTCCCTGCAAAGAGAAGCAGCCTCGCTCTGGACACGAAACGAACATGGGCTTCTTATAAAAGGGACAATGGGAGAAGGAACAGAAACAAACCAAGAAATGGTCTAAATGTTGCACTGAAGTGGTCTCACAGTTTGCAAACTTAAAAAATTTCATCCCTTAAAAGCAAGAGATATGGAGAGATATTAGAAGTTCTAATTTGACTAGCACTGGTGCTGTTGCTGTTCTATGGCTTGAGCTGCTAAGCAGCCAGGAAATATAACCGTGTTTAAATATCAACCAAAAATAAAAGTTTAAGAATTTCACTCATTTTTACTAATTGTAAATCTGCTACACATGGTTTGACTTTAGATTTGCACTAAGTTTGAAAACACAAAAGTCAACCAAACAGTGCAAATGCATTCTCTTACTCCACTGGACACAACCTCCACGAAGCAAAACCATGGGAAATCCTGACTCCAACTCCCATGCAGGCAGTTGAAGTATCAACTAACTTATCAACCACTCCGTTTACATCAGAAGTGCCGATTTAATTGAAGAACAGAAACATTTCCTTCCACCCCGTCCCTGCAGCGCCAGCCAGGACAGGGCTGAACAAGCCCAGTGTCAGTGCCAAGCTGCAGAGCACCATCCACACCGAGAAGCCAACAAAGTGATGTCCCTCAAAGGAGGGCTGAATGTGGGGCTGCCCCTGGTAGGCCACAGATGAAACATTTCATTTATCCTTTGCTTCATATGTTGTTTACCTTTTCCAAGCACCTGGGCGACTTTAGTAAACTGACACTGAGGGCCAGATTTATAGGAGGCACTTGAAATTGTCAGCTGTGCAGGTGGCCAGGGCTAAGAGCACCTAACTAATATAGTAGTTTTACCCTTGATTTAAACTCGGAGTAATTAGTCACATCATTTGTGAAGATAATTTAGTAAATCCTATTCAATTCTTCTAAATAGATTTAGATGCTGTATTATTTTTCCATTCTATGTTTAAGCAATATTGCTGCACAATTTCAGCTAAATAATTTTATTTCTTTTTACTAAACAACATAGATGAGGAGAAACCAAACCAATGTCATAACTATTCTGTTTCAGTGCATTTCTCTTACCTCTGTTTCATAATGAAAAAAACATTAATTGGGTATTAATTTAATTATTAAAATTATTAAAATTATTAAAATTAATTATTAAAATTAATTTACTATCCTCCCTCCTTTCTGGCTTTGAGAGGCACTGGAAAGTTTAAATGCTAATCTTCAACAAACACTGAATTACAAAGCAGTTTCCAGAGATTTCACTAAATCTCTGGGAAGAAATGCAGGATACCTAGTGCACGACACAAATATTTTGCTTCCTTTCAAATTGATAAACAGCTTTAATATTTTCAAACTACCCCTGGGGGAGTATACTTGTAGTAAACCATGACTACACAGAAGATTCTAGCTGGACATCAATAATAACGCCACCCATCTACAAAAACTAACCTAAAATGTATTTTCTAAAGCAATTCTTAAAAAGCGTACAAATCAGCAAAGAGAACATTCCAACATTTGCAAAACTCCTGCTGATGTGCTAGGGTTTTAGTTTCTTTATGGATTAACATTATATATAAATATAATCACATTGGTACAAGCACAGCTGTGGCTCCCCTGGGGCATGACCAGCAAGTGCTCTGCACATGGATCATGGATGACACTGCAGTCCCATGGAGCAGAAACCAGGACCACGACTTGGAGCACAACACACCAGGTTTCTCTGTGGTGTTTGCACAGAGTATCTCTGTGGTGGAACTGCAAACTCTGTTCAGAAAAACCCACACAATCCCTGAATATTAATGTATTTGCCCTAAGGTCTTATAGAGTAAATAAACACTATTTAATGGCTTGCTATGATAAAAAAATCCCTACATATCTATCATTCCCCCACAGCCGCTTCCTCCAGAGGAAGTTAAGAAAGGCTTTTTATTTTAAATCTACCATAGACAAACACTCAGATTTGACAAAGGAAACAAAGTCATGAATCAGTCAAAAATCAGAACAGCAACTTTGAAATAAATCTTCATTACAGTATAGTGCAAAGCTTCCCCATGGTAAAATCTGAGCCAAAGCGACAAAAATAGGCTCAGAAATAATCCATTTCTTCCCACAAAATCTTAAAACACTTAGACTTGAAAGCCTCACCCCAGAATATATCAGTCTTTCAGGTGTAGCTCATGGAATCTGGGCTGCCACTTTGAAGCAAGTATCTCCAGGGAAAACAAAACTGCAAATGGAAACTCCTCTCATGTTTCACCTTAACTAACTCTGCCAAAGCTCGTGGACATCATGAAATTAAGAATTTCAGAAGCACGGTCCTGTCACTTTGGCTATATTCTGCTACCCCTTTTACAAATCCTCCTCCAGAGAGAAATTAACTCTTAGCAACCCAAAGAGTGACTCAAATCCAACCAGTCTTGGCCAGATTGGAAGACACAGTTACAGCATCAAATGCTCATAATCGTTTACCACTGTCAACACTTTGCCTGTACAGGTGCTTGAACAGTTTTACGTTTTTTCTGCTTCAGGTATATATTTGAGGGTAGTAGATATTCTCTCTACATGTAATATTTCAGAGACAGGAGATACATGAGTTATCTACCATTATTTGATGGGCCTGAACTTTCAGTGGTAATAATGAATTTATGAAAAGCTTAGCTGTCAGCAACCATGGCAGGTACCGAGACTGCAAATGCTGAGTACTGTAAGAGAATTTTTTACAGTACCCAGACAGAGTCATGGGTGCTGTGGCCTACAACACAGCAATTCTGGCAATTTTTTATCAGAAAGATTTACACATACCAAATAGTATAACATTTATTTTACCAACCCTCAGGCAAACCGAATGCCATTTTTCTAATAAACAAATGCATATTTTAAAAAAGAAAAAAACCAAACTTCTCTCTCGACAGTAACTCATGAGATTTCTGCTGAACTTCATAAAACATGAAACAAATCCCACAGCATGTCTAGGACTGTTGTGATGGAAACATAAAGAAAGTAGTTTAATTATTAAATCTTTGATACTGTAGATAGGTGGGACAGAATTATCCTCTTTAGAAGCATTGAAGTGTAATCCTCTCATTTGCCTGTTTAGCTCTACCTCAGGCAAAAGGATGGAAGAAGAATCAGAAAAGAAGAAATGCAGCCTCCTCTGCATGGCTCCTAACAGTCACCATTATCTGATTTAAAAGCGAGAGCAAGATTAAAAAGAAACCCACACAAACTCATTTAATTCAAAAATTTCATTTAATTCAATAATTTAACTTTTGCCCTGAGTAGATCTGTGTTTTTAACCTAGAGAAATGAACTCTGAAGTCTTTTTTGCCCCAGTTGTGCGCATGCTGCATAGCTTTCAGCCGTGCACATTTTGGAGGTACACAACTGCAGTTTAGTACGTGAAAGGATTTGCTGTTTCCCACATTTGAATGTTGAGTTTTCTCAGGGTGCATCACTGATGTGAATTGCAGCCCATGGCAAAGAGACAGAGCCAGTACAATTTTCTTAAACAAGGTTTAATATTTTGCCATTATGTTTGATATGTCGCCAATATCATCAGCTTTGGTTTGGATTAACTGTAGTTTCCAAGAGATTTTTAAGGTGGGATATGATGGACACTGTGGTAATACAACCTTTATGTTGAGGAGGCATCAATACAGTCAGGCTTTAGGAGAAGTTACTACAGTCAGCTTAGGAGGAACAGAGATGAGAGGCAGTTGGGACATGTCACATGGGATTTGGGCAGCACTTCGTCCCCAGAGGACCTTTTGAAACTTTGTCTTGAGTGGAACTTCAGCTACACACATCACTGAAACAAGATGCATATATCTATGCAGTAATTAATATATTTAAGTCACATTTTCCCCTTACATTACAGCAATTGTATTAAATGCTCTAGGCTAGAAGCTGCTGAATCAGGAAATGGATCAGAAGCTAACTAAAATGCCTTTCTAGTTATTGATTCCTGTTCTCTGTTTCATGTCAACTTCCTAGAATCCATCCAACACAAGCACCAAAGGGTAATGAGTTTCTGAATGCACACTCTAATAGTGCACACTGCATCAAAGCTTTCAGTAATTGCCTGGATGCTGCTTCCCAGCAGTACTAAACAACTTAAATATAATTAGCTGGAAGCCCTATGGGCTGCATTTCCCCACTGGAACACCTCTTACACTAATCCATTTATCAGGCTGACAGATGACTGAATCACTGGCACTATGGACCCATTCTACTAATAATATTTCTCAAGCCCACATTTTGGTTTGTGCTTTATGGGGTACCTTTTTGCAAAGGAAAAACCTGTATTAGAGTGGGGAGAGAACCAGACATAAAACACACTCAACTCTTCCCAGTACTGCACAATGTCATTTGTTTGATTAGCCCACTAAGTACAAAATGCTGGAGCCATCAGGCAGAAAATGGAAGTGAAATGTATGCATTATGGAACTGTACGATGCCAAAATTAGTAGAGAAACACACAAACACAGTTTTTCAGCCATTCAAATATTTAGAGAAGTTTGCATAAGAAGGGAGAATTTTCAGGGCATCCTTCCTGAAGATGGCTTGTCTACAGATGCTGAGCTAAAATTTCTCCATGATATTTTCTTCTTGTACATATTTCTAAAGAATGGGTGACAAAAACAAATTAAAGCTGTCTGAATTATATTCAAATAGACTTGAACTGCCCATCATGCTGCCACAGACCTAAGCGCTTTGCAAGCTGTTAGAGAATTCTCATAAAAGTACAAAAATTTTCTTTATTAGGCAGAATTTTCTAAAGTTGTAACGAAAACCATTTTATCCATGTGGCTTGTATTTCCAGGCCTGCAGAGGCTGAAATTCTGGAGACTGCAGGCAAAGTCTTCCAAAAAGTGCCATGCTGTGAAAATCAAGTAATTGCAAAAATGTTAAATTCTCATCAAATTCTTTTAAACGATGACGAAATTACTCTAGGATGTTATACTCTTATGCTTCCTTTCTAACAAGTTGTGGGACAGGAAATAAAAAGGCACAAAGCTAGTAATAAGCAGTAGGAAGATGTGAAAAAAGAGGGGCTTTTAAAAGTGTGCTGCTTCTAGAGCCACTATTTTGCAGTCAATAATAAGTATTCTGGCTTGGAATCCAGCTAGAGTGGTAGCATTGTTTCATCTGTTTATTTCCTCTGGATGTTATCATGGGCACAGAAAATTTTGATGTTGCAAAACAGTAAAACAAGAAGAAAGGACTCCTTGTACTTCTACGAGCCTAAACAATATGCTTGTAGTAAAGCCAACCACCAGCATTCATAAATTCTCTTAAAAATAGTACTACAGATTAAAGTTAACCCGTGGCCTCATCCTTTTACCTGGAAAGATGGCCATCAGTATGAATTCAAAAAGTAAATATAAAAGCTATACTTGAAAATTTAGCAATGAAATGGGTAACTAAAATATATTCAGTGATCTAAACTGATCTAGCCTGCGGATCAAGCAGCAGCAGCAAGATGAGGTACAGTCAGCACTTCCCAGGAGCAGCACTAACCATCCATCTCAGAACAGGGACAAGGAACTGCAGCTACTTGGACATTACCAGACCTCATTTTCAAAAATGCAATCACACAGCCAGGTAAAGTACTGAGTTTTTATTAAAAACTGTGTTGTTTGAGATTTCTTCATGTGAACCCTGGAGCAGAAATCTCAGTTTCACATGCACTCTCCACCCACTCCTTCCCCCCAGCCTGAAACTGGAAAACTCATCCCAGAGACACTGACACTTGCACATCAGGCAGCCAACTTCCCCACCGTTCAAAGACAGCCTCTTCCTTCCCAGCCTCAGCTCCTGTGTTTTCTACTCCCACAAACGGGCAGAGAGCATCCTGAGCAAGGGCTGCCCCGGCCCATACAAACCTCAACACCTGTCAGTCATCCTTTCACATGAAATACAGAATTTCACACTCCTGTTAACACAAACTCTTTTGAAAGGCAGCGGTACTGAGCAGAACAAACGTGAGATCTAATCAAAAGAACATTCTGAAGTAAAAAATGTCAAAAAATCTTCTCCTGTTTTTAGCCATTTTTAATAAAACAGATCATGGTCCTGAATTTTCTAAGTAAGAAACCATCTTTGTCAAGGAAAGAATGTAATATTGCCTTCGTTTGTCTGGTTTATGAAGAAGCTGGCTATATCATCAGTGAAGTTGAATTAACTGGGTATTAATTCTGAGACAATTCTTTAATTCTTGAGGTAAATGATATCTCTTTAAAGCACTTCCAGAATTATTACATATACAGATTCCTCCCTTTAAATCAGGGGCAAATATACAGCAGCTTTATAGTTAAATGGTTACAACACTGAATTATTGAAGTTTCTTCTATAGATGCAGAAAAAAAGAGTTTGAGGAGAGAGGAATTATCTAAGAATAAAACTTACAGCTGGAGTCATAGTCTACTAACTTCCATACTTTGTATGGAAGGAAGTGTACACTTGGAAGGATACAGCATGCCAAGCAGACACTGTGAAAACGCAGAGGGTTTTATGAGTGCAAATAAATGTCTGTTCTAAAAAGCATAGCAGAAGTGATCTAAAACGTTTATCTACAAAGAGAACACTCGTTTGTAAGATCCATTTCAAAGTCATATTCTTATATTCAGTAAGTATTATCTTCAGCATTAGGAACATAATGAATTTTCTTTCAAGACGACTTCTGTGAAGTCTCCATCTTCGGACTCCTGACTGGACCAGACCCAGAATAGCTGGGACTAACCCCAAAGCTGGCTCTGCTTTGAGTTGGGTGTTGGATGAGAGACCTCCCAAAGTCCTTTCCAATAGGAACTGTCATATGATCCTACAACAATAATCTCTCCATAGTAAAATTAAACATGCTTGTTGTGCTATTTATATAGAAAATAAGGAGCTTAATGAAAAACATTAGAGCACAAACTCACATGTTGAATTTAGACAGATCCAAGGTCTTAAAGGTATCACCATGAGGCATTCATTCTGATCATAGAAAGCTTATGCTGGTCAAGCAACTGTAACAAAGCTAAGACTGACAGCTAAAGATACAGAATGCTTCTGTTATACTGCAGATTACCTTTCAACATGACCTTTTCCTTTAACCTAAATCATTGTAAAGATACAGGAGTAAAAACTATTTATAGTAAATTAAATTACAGTTTAACTATGTGAATTTTAATCTTCCCCCAATTAAAATGCATGACAGATTAATAAGTTATATTGCCTGGATATGAAAAACGCAGCAGAGAATACTGGCTGGAGAAATACACTAAATGAAAAGAAGAGCAGGAACCTGAATTAATCTGCAGCGAACAAGGCTGTGAAAAACCTGAGCATTTCAAACACACAGATGAAATAAACCTTCAACAAACATCACACAGACTTGGTGGTAAACAGCACCAGTCTGGGCCTTGGTCTGAGGAGTCCAGCCCTCTGAGTTGGCCAGGAACCTCGGTAACTGCAACACATCTGACCTTTTTAATAAAATACTGTAAGAGTCAGCAGCAGAAGTAAAATTTCAGGGAGAAAACCCTCAAAATTACCACCTGCATATTATAGGAAGTAACATCTCTAAATTTTAGTCCAGTTGACTCCTTAATCTGATTAACCTGATGGTTGATAATAGCCATCTCATCGTATGCCTTATAGGAGGAAATGGATGTCCATACCTCTGAGACAAAATTCATCACTTTTGAAAGGACACATGAGAATTTTCACTAGTATATATGAGAAAAGTTCGTGTAATGAAATTAGGACAAACTTCTTTAATGAACATAGATGTTATTCTATGCTTTAATGCAATTCTCACACCATAAATACTATGATCTAGCCGTCCTTGCTTTCTTTTATTTCAATTTTCTATCTACTTTAAGAGGTATTTTAGCTTCTGAAGCTGGCAGATTTTTAATGATTCTCTAGACTGTACGTCATTGAAGGGACACACAGAAAGAGTACTCAAGATCTTAGTACTAGTAAAGGGTTACCCAAATGATTCATGGTCTCTATTTCATGGTATGTTCAGACATAGTACAGTTCACCAAGTATGTTACAGAGCCATTAGGAAAAGAAATCTGAATCAAGTGTCAGCACTCTAATTAAAAAACAACAACAACAACAAAACCCAAAACAAACAAAAACCCAAATGATGTTGCTGCAAACATCAGTTCTTGAAAGCTTGCAAGGACCTTGCAAGGAGCTTAAGAATGGAAAGGGAAAACCTTCTATTATTTCCAGCACCATGAAGTGTCTCACACTGTTTAATGCTTACTTGTGCATTAATTTCATTAAATAAATTCTCCTAGGTCTGTTCAATAAATAGTAGTTCTGGTTCTTGAAATGCTAAAGTAATAAATTCAGAACATCTGAAAGTCATGCAGATGACGACAATAACTCACATTACAATGCAGACTGCTTAAATTTGTATATGTGTGTGTATGCCCTAATATAACACTGCACCTTCATTTACATTTTATAGCAGTGAGTTTTATGCAGCCAGTATGTAATGCTACTTTTAGCCAGCATTAAAAGGTGATTTTTCCCAGGGTCTCTAAAGTGCAATTACCATTGACTTCAAACTGAAAGGGAAGTGGCCTGCAGTTCAGAAGCCTGTCAGTCTTTTCATCTTGGAAGCTAAACTCTCCTTCTGCAAATTGACAGAACTATGAAAATTGAGAGCGAGTATTAGCCCAGATAGATATCTGCTTTTATTGTGCTATGTTAAATGAAACAGAACCTTTCATTTCATGACAGAACATGTCAGGGATGTTCAGGCCACTTAACTTTGATTCCAGCTTAAGTGTATGTATATGGATGCTGATGCCTATGGCTGGGTATGAATATTCAGTCTTCATTATAATGAGTGGTTTTCTTCTATTACTTTAGCAGGAAAAGAAGGATCTAATTGCAAAAGACTCACTGGAATCAAAGAAGAATTAGAGAAATCAAAAAAATATCATTAAGAGTATTTTTGCATCTCAGTTTACAGATTTTATTTATATTTAAGTGTTTTAGTAAGATGCAAGGTGTTAAGTAATTTTTTGCCTTGGCCTTTGAAATTGTTTAAGGAAATTGTGAGGCACAGGCTTAGAAGCTTGTCTTAGGAATTTTGGGGGTCAGGTATTAAAAAGTTCATTTTTACCAGGGTAGCACAAAGTCTAGCTATATTCCCCATTCTAACCACCACAGTGTATAATTTCAGGCTGTTGTCATGCTTCTTGTTCTGAGTGAAGCTTCCCTGGTGTAGTCTTATTCCCTTGTTTCTAGTAATCACTCTTCACTTACACTTCTGCTGAACACTCTTGCCCCTCAGTATCTGTGGAATTAACTGCTCATATCAAAATGAGTCTTATTAAAAGAGTTCAGAGAGTTGGTGTTGAAAAGTGGTTAAACTAAGCTATATTACAGTGAGCAAAACAGGTTAGGGAGTGACTACACAACCAACTAAATCTCATGGGAGCAATACTGAACAGTTATGGACAGTGGGGGATGGGAGCCTATTCAGCCAGTTCAGCTGCTGCCAGAATAAAACGTGGGAGACAGAGAAATGCCTTCATTCTTAGGTTTTGCTCCTTTCTTTTCTTTTCACAATATTAAGGATCCTAAGTTTTTATTCCTAAATCAAACTGCCCAGATTCCTCAAAACAATTACCCCTCCAGTAGTACCTATGTTCAGTTGTGAGGCACATGGATATGGTAACTAAAAAACCCCACCCAAATCAAGTGTGCCCCACCACCCTACCCCCAGTAAACCAGAAATGAGTTTAAACACAGTCATCCTGGCGTCCTCAATTCACCTTGTAATTGCACCTCCAGTTGCTGCAGCACAGATGGGATGCAACATCTCCCACTGTTTGGGGACTGCCCCTAAAGGTGAGCCATATGTTTTTCAATACCTAGAAACAGCAGGATAAGATAAGGATATCTCTGCAGCCTTAAGGCAGAGTTGCTTTGATTTCACTGCTTTGTGTCCTGTCTCCTCCCCTCCCTGCCTTTTTTTTTTTTAAGAGCTTTTGTAATTTAATTTATCTAGGTTAAGACTACAGAAAAGACAAATCCAAACAAACACTGTGTTTGTGCGTGTGTGTGTGTGTGTGTGTGTGTGTGTGTGTGTGTGTGTGTTTAAAGCCAAGGAAATCTCCTGTGTTATCTGTCTGTGTAACATTTTACCTTCCACTAGGCAAATATATTTTTAAACAG
Organism: Pithys albifrons albifrons; assembly: GCF_047495875.1. Taxonomy (NCBI): domain Eukaryota; kingdom Metazoa; phylum Chordata; class Aves; order Passeriformes; family Thamnophilidae; genus Pithys; species Pithys albifrons. Next base: position 12,908,214 of record NC_092458.1, read on the forward strand.
TGTGGAATCAAAACAACATTCTCAGCATTCAAGACATTCTGTCATCACTGCCCATTTGTTGCCCTCTAGGTTTCTCTCAGCTGGCAAATTTCCCATTTAAGGAATTATCAGATTCATTTGCTTAGACAAGGCTGCAAAATAGAATGAAAAGCTGGATTATTCTACAGAACTCATATTTTTCTTTCAGAGCAGAAAACCCAAAGCATGAGAGCTGAGCATTAACAGCAAATGGAACGAATCCCTCAGACAATTCTACCTCACTATACCCTGCAAAATCTAATTTTCATTAAGATGCCACAAGATTTATTTTACATTTATCCTTTACTCCTGTAAATATGTTTAGTGCCACTTATGTTAACCTGTTTTGGAGCCTTAAATGCTATGATCATACATGATGTTTACTTTTAAACTGTAGTTCTAGAAAGCCTCTAGTGCATCCTGTTACTTCCACGTTGTTCGTCATAAAGAATTACCAGTTGCTTTGCTACCAGTTTCCCTATAGAGCATTTTTTGCAAAGTGAAAAAAACCCAAAAGGGAGAGGGGAAATAGAAAAATTAATAAATTGCCAGCTTTCCATAGTAAGATGGCTCAGGATTTACTGGAGTGATGGAGTCGCTTTCGTGACAGAGGCTGTACTGGCAACCCATGCTTGTGTTTCTGGGCCCGCCGGCTGCAGAGCCAACACTGCTGGGGGACATGCCATGGTTCTTGGTACTGTAATACACAAAACCTCCACACAACCCTTTTGTATCAAAGTGTGGAACCATCATTTCTCTGCCTAGGTAGAAACAAAACTATGGCAAGGTCTGGAGAAATGTGTCAACAGCAACTTTCCTTACTGAGAAGACAAAGGTTTCATTTTCGTGTCATAGATGAGTGAACTAATAAAAACGTCACCAAATTTAGGAAAGGGTTTCATGTGCTGAGTGCATACACATGTGTACTGCACCAAGTTAAGTAGAAGATGAGCATAATGGAAATCCTAAGTGATTTTAAAGTGATTAACACAGCAGCCAACTCATTACTGGGCCAGACCTTTATGGAGACTATTGCCTTCCAGTCTTGATACTAAACCACTATCTGAGGATGTTCACCAAAGTAAAAGTCTATTTCAAGGTGTTATATTATTTTAGCACAGTGATTAATCAAATTCTTTTTAGAGCATCCTCTGAGAGCTGAAAAATTCATGATTCACTTTATTAGCATTCTGTACAGCTTTCTGTATTCTTTGAGTAGTATGATTAAATTTATCTGTGGTTACTAATGGTCACAAAACGGAAAATGAAATATGAAAGTCACCATTCCATATACACCCACGGATGTCCTTAAAACAAGCTGTGAATCCTGAACAAAGAGGACTGCAAGTGACAAATCCTTTCCCTTCATTCTCATAAGCCAAAATGAATACACTGTCTGTGCAAAAGGCACACTGGACAGACTTGCAAAGTAATACTGCAAATGAAACAAATAGTGTGTTATATTTGCTACATTTTAAGGCTGGAAATTAGTTCCATAAAATCATTTGGGTTCAGGCCCTACTGACTCACATTTTGCAAGGTAAAAACTCATCCAAGGTTTGACGCTATGATATCAGGACTACCAAAAAGCATGCCAAATTCAGAAAAATGTTCCTGTTCATCACTAAATTTTAAGATTTTCTACTAGATCTTGACACTGTGTTATTTATATAGACCGGATGTTCTAGTAGTCCAGGCTTGGTCACCAAAAAATAGTAAGAACTACACTTTGTCGTTCTGGGCATAAAGTATTAAAAATCCATCAAAGAAATCAAAGCAGCTGTCTAATAAGATTGAATCCATCCTCTATAGAAAATGCCAGATATACAGACCAACAAATACATTTTGGATTTACTGAATGTAGTGAGATATAGCACACAGTCTCATTGAAGAGCCAACAGATAAATACTGAGCCATCCAAAATGACAGTTCCTTCTAAAACCTGACATCATGCACCCAGTGACAGTAGAATATAGTGTAATGTAATAAAAACCATTATGACCAGAGCTGAGTATCAGGGTATCTGTCATTAACTAATACTATTACAAGGTTCTAGCAACATAAACTATGGTTGAGCCCTGAGTAATTTCTCTTGTGTGCATTGCAACATACACTTTGGAAGAATGAAGTTCTTCATTACACAGAAGTTAAATGATCTTGCTGTTTCTCCTACGTTTCTTTTTGTGAGCTGCTAAGCTGCTCAAAATTATGTAACCAAAGAGTGTTTTTGCAGGGCAAGAGTACCTTTGTTTCCAAAGGAGGCACTGGTGTAGCTTTTCAGAAATACCATGTTAAAAATAAACCATCACAAAAATTGCATTGTATTGACTCCATGACCCTAAAAATGCACTGGAGACTGTCACTACTATTAAAGGTAATGAGTATGTTTGACTTTACTGCTGATGGCATTTTCAGGTGCAGGCATCCCTCCACCAATGTGTTTCACTTCTCCACAAAAAGGGGGCTCAAATATTAGTATCAGAGGGCAATGCAGACCCACCACGGGGCTAGTGAAGGGGCACTTCATTAGGAGTCTGCTGACAGATCCAAACAATCTGCAAAATTCTTTAAAGCAGAAGCATGCCATTAATTTCAATATGTACTACTTTCTACAAAAGATAAGTGACTTGGCATAGGCAAGAGCTTTACAAGGCCAATATTTCAACTCTGTCCAGTGCATTTTTACTTTGTGATGTGCCTGCCTATTATGAGACTAACTTACTCCAAAGAATAAATTAAGCAGCAGGACATGACAAGCAGTACATTTGTATGCAATTTGCTTTTACCACCTGAGGCACACTAAAACGGCTCAAGGCCAAAGGCTGAGTAACCTTAACCATTCAATAAATGCAATAATAATCAAACTGAATGCACAGCATTGGGAGACTTATTCTATTATAATATGGAATTTATATATAGGACCATGTGTATCTGTGCATTTAGTGACGACTGTTATTAAACAAATGGTACTGTTGAGAAACTTTTTCTAATCATTGTTCTGAAAATGCCATCCAATGCAAGTGAATTGTTCTACAACTAGACTTGTGCTTGTGAAATAACAGAATTACACCCTGCACTGTAGGTTCAGTATCAGTTTAAAAACATCCATGCAGGCATGTATAAATATGAAAGGACTAAACAGCACAGGACAGGACAGATAACCAGCCACTCTACAGATTTAGCAACTGGCCTGCGCTATCCTGATCAGGTACCAATTAATTAAGGTCTAGCTGTGGAAGCAACAAAGAATGAATTTAAAATGATTTATTTTTTCTAACTCCTTCAAAGCAGCTATGCACAGGCATGGGCTGTGCTACCAGAACACTGTTTACTTCACTGCTCTAGCTTTAATGAGCGAAACAATGACATTGTTTAGGTTCATGATGCATTCACCAGTCACAGTAAAGATCATCTCTTAAATAAACAGTGGGGCTTTAATTTGTACTCAGCATATCAACAATTGATTTTTCCCATAAATTCACTCTCTTTCCGCTCTGCCTTGTGACTACACGAACTGATCCAATTTAACCCTGGTGTGGAGAGCTGCCTTCTATTCACAATACTAAAACCTCCAAAACATTAACACAACTGAGAATAAAAGATGTGAAGATCTACTCATGTGGTGGAAAGACTGGGTAATAAACTGTTTTACAAGAAAGCCCAGAACCTGTTTCTTTCTGACATCTCCATTCTGCTCTGATGAGTCTTAATGAGTCTTAATCTGTAAAGAGGACTATTTTTTAAGATGAGGAATTTTTAAAACTGAGAACTAGCTACTGGATTATTTTTTTCCTGTCTTTCCTACCCTACCCACCACAAGCAAGGGAAAAAAATTCATCCATAATTGAAAACAGAAAACGAACACATAAATAAATAAACCCAAAACCCTTTAAACGTAACCACACTGGTGTTTTTTGTGATCACTGGCAAATCACAGAAATGAATGGTATCACATTCAAGCTTTTGGATATTAATGACAGAAACATATTGCTCTGGGTCAAGCTACCACTGCTCCCAATGCTTAACTAAAACATGCTGGCAAAAATCCAGAAAAGGCTATTGATACTTTTTGATTTAAGAAATCTTGTTCTACTAACCTGTTTTTTACAGTTCAGTCCAGACAAAATGTAACTTACAATCTCATATTAAAAGATGTCTTATTTGTGTTCTAATTTACATATCTTATGAACATTCTTCACAATACACAGAATATTTAAGATTATATTAAAAACAAATTTTAAATTAAAAAACTTACTACATCAAGTCAAACATCCACTTCAGCCAGTATCTCTTCTTTAACCATGAAAAAAGTAGTTATCTAGGAAAGAACGTATGGACAAAGCACAGACACAGGGGTATTCTCCCAGCCTCCAACAGCTTCAGCTCTGGGACCTCCTCATGATTCCAGTACTGAGAGACACCGGGACGTGCTTTAGTGGAACATTAATGCATAATAATGCTATAGATTTGTGGCAGGTTTCATTCAAAGGTTATGGGACAAAATAACCAAAATCAGAGTTAGGTATCTCAACTCTATTGGCTTAATACCACAGTGTCCTTAATTTTTCTATGTCCTGTTCCAAATATGAAAAAGATTCTAACATTCAACTCCTTCTTTTGAACCAGACAAACATGTAAACACTTCCACAATAAATCTGCACACTGAAGCTGTGGATGAGAATTTTCACGCACAGGTATGCATGCAACAAACATTAAACTTCCATGTACATGTAGAGGTGAATAGACCCATAAACAAATAACAAGGAAAGCGCTCTTGCACATCTTTCTTTTTGAAAATCTGACTTTAGAAATGTTGTACCTCTGGTAAAATGGTGTTCTTTTCATGTGAGTATAATTACTTGGCATTGTGCCCAAGAACAAACCCAAAGTATGGAGTGATCTTGAGGACAAGCCCAGCCCATCACTCATGCATTCTCCAAACATTCAGTCTTTAGACTTCTGTAAATTTCCCTCAAATCAGGAAGGAGAACACTATTGCTGGGTTATTGAATTACTCAACAATTCTTATATTTTGGAGATGAAGTACCAATGTCTTATGTTACAGCTGCTGCTGCACTGCCTTCCATTGTATTCCAGCTGAATAATTAAATAGCCTTTAGTCCTTCTGACAGTCCTAGACTCAGCATGGCTGTTAATCAATACCACATAAAAGGGAATTAGGCTTAGGGAACTGTTGCACAAGGCAGGACGGAAAAGGGAAGACAGAAAGAGATCTCCTTTTTCCAACAGAAGACTAATTTTCTGTATTTTATAACACACCCGATAAAATGTGCACACAGACTTGTGAATACACAAGATATATACAGATGTTTAGGGGAATTAAAATTAACCTCAGATATTTGTTCCATAATAATGGCAGCCAACAGTCACTTCTCCTTTCATTTTTTCCTAAATTCCCTGTGTTCACATGTTTATGGGGTTAAAACAAAACTCTCAGCAACAACATTAAAGTATTCAGTTTATAGGGAAAATTTGACTGTATGAAGCCATTTCTGAAGATTTTACCAATCCAACGCTGATGGCACCAACACATGAAAGATCCATGTGAAGGGGTATGAATTTTCCCCATGCTGTCCTGCCACCCTACTTGATGCTCAGATCTATACTGAGAAAAGGCAACACAGTTCCTACGTCTCTTCAACAATTCTTCCTTTCTGACGAAATTCTCCAGTATTGAATTTCGAAACACCTTAAACTTCCTACCAGTCCAAGAAATGAACTCAGAAGTCCAACAAGCCAATTTCAGGTGGTTAAATAAATAAATTAACAGTGATGATGACACATCAAGCCACTGATATATGCGGAAGACTTCATGGGCTCTTCACACACCTCTGTTGTGGTGGCCTCTGGTATTTCATGTTTAAAGACTTGTGTGTTTACAGAACACAGATTCAACTTTAACCCATGCACAGTGTAACAATACCAACTCTGAATAAGGAGGAACAGCCAGGAATACAAATGGAAAACACTTATAAAGTAACTGATTCTTCTTGATATTATACTTTCTGAAGCATTTAGCTGAAATTCAATCTTGCAAAAAGCCAAAACACTATTTTCCCTCCTTCCTATTGGTAACATGAAAAGAACCTGCATGTTTCAGATCTAATTTATTACTTATTTCATTTTTTTTGTCTCACCAACTCAATCCTGCAACTTGCTTACCATTAAACTGTGTTACATACATACCTATGGAATAATGTGTACTAAACTACATTTCCTGTTTTTGCACATCATTTAGCTAGAAAATAATGAATGACCCCTTCTTATATACAGGATCATATTCTTTTAAAATTGAAAATTAAACCTAAATTAAAATGAAGAAAAAAGATCCCTATTTTAAATACAATAGAATCTTTTGAAACAGTGTTTTACCAGTTAATAAAGGTTTATATAAAGTATACATGACATTAAACAGTTCTGCGTTTTGAACCCATTCAATACATACACGAGAAATTATCCTTAACTTCAGAAATTAAATGAGCATTTCTGGTCCCTATGTCCTCCATGATTTCAAAAACAACAGAATTCAACCTCTCTTTGTTTTCTAAGTAAATAAGTCATTGGGAGAAAGTAGGGGCTTTCCTGACTAGTAATCTCCCAAGCAGCTTCTCATCTTTAAGCTAGTCACTAAATTGATAAGCAGAAATCAAGAAAAGCCCTTCATCTTCTGAAAAGGCTACAGTTGCCAATGCGGGTTTGCTACTTTAGCCAGATCCAGATACTTAGTTAGTCTTCTCACAATTGAGTTGATGACTTTCTCGAAAACTCCAGCAACAAATACTGCCTGAGTAACACTTTCATCAGATCGATGCAAATAGTAATTCAGGAGTTTGTAGGTCCCAATTTTGGACAGGAATTATAGGCTGTGATTTTGTACTTCATATGAATTGAAAAAAATCCCTGTTCTCTTTCTAGTGAACATTCAAATATTTTCTTTTAAGACATTCATATTAGCGTGATTCAGCAGAATCTTCTCCTGATGTAGCAACTGTCTGGTGTGGAAGCAGAGTATCCGGCTCAACTGTCAGACTTACAGGACATTGATTAAAAAACATGTCTTAAAAAATGGAAAAGGTAAGCACAACTACAAAGAAAACACCCAGAGAAATCCAAGCAAAAGACTAAAGACAAAGATACAGAAATAAATGCATAGCTCAGTTCCTGAAATAGTTTACGCTACCAAACTAATCTCCCCTTCTGTTGGGTCACACCCAAGTGACATTCTATTTGTAATCTCAACTGAATCCAAAACTAAATATATACAGAAGTAGTATTTAAAGAACACAAGTATATATATAATTGATTTTCTATGAAAACTTCAGGAGATGTGTAAATAAAAAAATAATGTCTAGAAATTGTGTTTAACAGAAATCCCAATTCTTGCTTAAAACTGGATCTCCCCTAAGTGCCTTTATTTAACTCAACTGACCATAATGTCCAACAATTTAGCTCAGTTAACAAAGAGCTGTCACACAGACTAGTCCATTAAATAGAAATCTTCGTCTCTTCCAGACAAGTTTTCCTCTGACACCTTCCTCTTTTCTGTATTACAGAGGCTGTCTGGAATGGGAAACTGCATTAAGAACCTTCCTCCCATTACTGTAGATTGCTATACCACACATCAACAACTATGTAACACCAGAGCAACCACTATAGTTGTCTTTGTCTTAAAGGTCTTTTTGTTTGCTTCCAGATTCCACTAGAACTCAGCTGCCTTAATCCCCCCCACATGCCCCTCACCTTCATATTTCACTGTGTGCCAATTCTTCACACTAAGTGAGTCTGTATATGTATGGAATTTTTTAAAATTATGTCTCCAACTTACCAGCTGTCAAACTCTACTTGACATTTACACGTGTCTGCAGAGTAACCTGTATCTATTCCAGTTTTTTCCACTGTGAACTACCCTTGCTCTTACTTTATAAATCCACTTTCTTTGCACACTCATATAAACATTACCCTTTTTTCCTATGCATCTATATTATGACTGAATATGAAACTAGAAATAGAAAAACAGTACATTTTTTAAGATGAAGATGAATTGCATAGTATGTACTGAACAATTCGTTTTGGCAGGCAGAATGCACAGTCTTCTCTTTTCTGTTCATGCATTCAACCACCACTTTGGGAAAAAAACCCAACTAAACTAAGTTTTCAGTGAAGATTTGCTACAGACCTCCACTGTAAAGTAAAAGCTCCATCAAGCAACCAGCAGTTAGCTTAAAAGCCAAATGTTTTTATGTTTTGCATTTAAGCTTGGATGATAACTTTGCTCTTTTCCTTCAGTGCAGCTCTCAACAATCAGCCGCCTCAAGAGATGAAAATAGTTTCTTAGTCTGAAAATCATATGGAAAAAATCAGCTGCCCTTAAAAAGAGTTATAAATGTCTGGACAAACTTTTCCCAGATTTTCCTTCTTCAGTTTTTTAACGAACATATGGTTATTTATAATGTGAGTTACACTTGTAGTATTTCAAAAATTAGTTATAAACATGCCTAGAGCCACTCAGCTCCTCCCTACTGACCTCACTCAATACCCTTCCAGCATTTTTGGCTTTGGAAAGGCTTTGACAATGAACCCATATTTGTTCTTCAGTGTCTTCTCTCTGCTTTAAAGTTTACCTTAGTTTTATTCTCTTAGTGAGTATCTTATAACAGGTTATTTTAATTTCAGAAAAATCATAACATCAGATATCAATTATAACAAATAAAAACCTTGGCCAGCAGGCATAGCTGATTAAAAACACATAAAATGAATGCAAGTCCAGCCCAATTTTAAACTAAGTATTTAAGAGACAGTAAGGAGTACTTATTTAGGTTAGGGAAATGCAGCAGAAGCCAATAGCTGGGTTGATGTCTTTTTGACAGGTACAATACAGCCACATGTCCAAGTGAGGCTCCTCTCCAAGTTAGGAGACGGGCACTTCTGGAGCACGATACACCTGATTGGTGAGGCTCTGCCCCAGAAGGAGAGAGGCACTTTGCTGGGAGCACCTGAGCCTGGGTCAGGGATGGCTCCAAGGTAGACAGACACCTCTGTTACCTGGTATCCCTGTAACCCATGAAATTAGGTGAGATGATCTCACCCGAAAGAAACTATATTAATAAGTAATAGGAATACAGCTAAGAGACTACAAATACAGTCTTCTACTATTCTTTCTCATATATGTGTGTGTGTGGGGGGGGGGGGGGGGTCCAAAGAAAAAGAGCTATGCAGCAGCATCACTCTGCAAATCCAAATTAATATACTGATTTGTTCAAAATTTCTTCCTGTCTAACAGAGATTTAATTCCAGTGTATCACTTCATAAATGGCAAAACAAGCAATTTTTCCTTTGCAATCAACACAAACTGCAGATGTAAAATGTCTATCAGAAGATGGAAGGTTTTTTTACTCAACATCTAACATTTTCTCAAGTACTCTAGTATACTGGCTTTTCTACTTTTGAATTCAATTCTACTGTAAAGAAATTGAAAGAAACCAAACCACCAACTGAAACATGAATGTTGCATATAACCGTGGCTTCAACTTAAGAAGAAACTGCTCATTTCTTACATTCTTCTTAAAGGATATGGAATTACTTTTTGTTTTAAATGCTTTCATTCACCATTAATTGCATTTTGCACCTCATTCCATGGATGCTCTCTCCTTGGCTCTCTTATTCTGCAGGCACAGGGAAATCTCAGTCAAAACTGATTTTAATTACCACTTATGAACAGATACTCTGTGCTCCAGACTTGGCTCTTCTATACAGAAGGCCAGAATCCTTATCCATTTCTGATGTGATTATTCTCCAGAATAATTTTGAACACTCAGTAAGTACTCTTTCTTCCTTTGCTCTGCAGTCCTACTTGCTACACTACTATGACTCTTTAAGTACTGTCAACATCACAGTCATCTTGTTTTGTCACACAGACTTGCAACCCTTGATAACATTACCCTAACCTATACACTTGGAACCCCACCCCGAAATTTATATAAGTAACTTTATTTTCCACAGAATGGTTTGGAAAGGACCTTAAAGATCATCTAGTTTCAAAACCTGTGCCATGGTCAGGGACAGCTGCCACTAAACCAGGTTGCTCAGAGCCACATCCAACCTGGCCTTGACCACTTCCAGGCATAGGGATCCACAGCTTCTCTGGGCAACCTGTTCCAGTGTCTATTTTTTTAAGTCTTTCACAGCCCTTCTCTAACCTCCTTTATCTTATTTGCATGTTAGGGCCTCTGTCTACTTAACACATTTCCAACTAGTAATCTGCATGTTCTTTTAATGTTTTTTCTTCTATTGGGAAAATGTTTTCTATAAACATCCATCAAGCTACTTCACTAAGGTCCTTCATATTCTTCAGAACTTTAGAAATGATGACCATTTTCTAATAAAAACATTTCTTTGGTAAGAAACCAAAGATGTGCTATTTTAATGACAAAAAAATAAAATCACTTCTTAAATTCCAACAGAACTTTGAGGTGCTTTATTCCTTCAGGTATGCCTTCGAAAATGAATGGGAAGAATGGCTACAGTTAAGGCACTCCAGTTACTTGTCACTTAATCTGTTCAGACTACCAGTGTTATTCCAGATTCACATCCTGCAAATTCATCCTGGACTTGAAAGTCAAAACAGACTTACTCTGTTATGGCTAACCAAAGTAATTGAGATTTTCCACGTAAAAATTTTTGCCACCACACCTGTTTCAATTCCATCAGCATTACAGGTGTAGCCAGGATAAGATTTGGCTCTATGCTTGGAATTCAGTTAATGATCTAGTTGATGTCTCATGCAGAAAATTTAATTTACAATTCTGTAAGCATTTCTGCATGAATAAAAAAGCAGTAGACAGGAATTCAGCACATTAAAATACAAAGAATGTGAGGATCTGATCCACAGAATATGAGAGGAGCAGATTAAACTACAGTACAAGCTTTCTGTTTTGTAAAATAAAATTCTGAATGTTAAACTTTTTGTACTGTATGGTCACCTGAACATAACATGATTCCTCGCTTGTTTATGTTCTTACTGTGTCTGATTTTACTCTATGTTGTTAACAAAGCAAAACTTGCATTTTTATGATACTTTAAGGCACAATGAAACTCTTTGAAAGCCTGGTCTCTCAAACACCTTCAAATCCCCCCGAGCTGCTGAAATCATGTGACACCACTGCTGGTTATTTCACATTTACTACACAAACCAAGGAAGAAAATTCCAAAGTGTGCCTCAAGAAGCTTTCCAAACAAAAGGCTCTCCTGACAGATGTTTAATGTTTTAACATGTTTTCTGAAGAAAAGCTACACAGTCCTGAAAGCTTTCTAACTCAGGCAGCTCTGAGCCTTGGGTGGAATTTCTATGCACCCATGTGTGACTTCGTGAGAAAGGCTTTTGATCATGGCCATTGGAAATCCCAGGGTAAAGACAACAGCCTGCTAACTTTTATTCTCTGATGTTGCACCAAAAAAAAAAAAAAAAAAAAAAAGGGCAACCCCCACAGGGAAATGGGTAGTCACTATTGGCATTTTATTTAGGTGAACCTCTACAATGCTTTCATCAGGTCACAAGGAAAACATCAATTGTACATGATACTTCTATATGGTCTTTTTCCTCACTATGAAATTTACAGCTTATCTAAAAGAAACCAGAGAAAAGGTCTAAGAGCAAGACTCAAGTGATAATACACTTGAACAGGAAATATCCCAAACCCCACAATGGATTAAGCAAACTTTCCTAATGAGGTTACTTAGTTTTCTCTTTCCTCACAGAAGTTAGGGTTTCCCCTGCCCCCACATTTGTCCATTTCTCCAAATTCAGGCAGAACTGATTAAACACTACAAAATGCATTGTTCCTTCCACTCTTTCCTCATCATACATGCTGGTTTATTTGTAAGGTAAGAATGTAACTCAACTGGTTTATGTCCTCATAAAATATGGTGGCCAGGATGGAAAAGTAAATCCTTGGAGAAGATTGACAATAAAACTGAATATTTAATAAGTGTTGTGGACATTCTTAAGCACAAAAATATCATCATATTGTCAAAACTGTAACACAGACACTTGGTTTGTTACAGGTTATCAGCAGACTCCTGCATCTGGGATTTTCTTTTGCAGGGGTCAGTTATGGGAGATTACAGAGTGAGGAGAAGGAGTCACACACACACACACACACACACACACACACACACACACACACGCACACCACACCTCCCTTCCTCCAGGGTTTTAAAAAGATCACTCAGAACTTGCACATATGAAGACACAATGATTTGATGCAGGAAATTCTTCTTCAATTGAAATTAGCCCCTTGTTAATTTAGAGTAGATGATTCCACCACGTGAGCTTAAACTTTTCTCTTGTAATGAACCCGTTTCTTATTTTCAGCTGAAACAATATTTTATTCTGTAACTTTACTTAAAATAATTCTTCTTTCTCCTCCTAAGAAAGTGTGCACTATATTTTCAGTTCATGTGTAAGGCTTTGGGTAACTTAATTGTAACAGCTTTTAGCATATGAAAATCAAAGCTTTTTATGCACTGCAGTGTATTTCATAATATAATATATGACACACCTGGTCAAAATAAAAGAAAAAATAATGGTTTATATTCTGTGTTGCCAGCCAGTGGTTTCTTAATGGCACTAGAGAAAAGAAAAATGTTAAACTATGTATCACAGCCACTGGACAGCAATTGCTGTGGCCATATTGGAAACAGGGAACACCAAGAGCTGATAACATTCCTTCTTCTCCTGCTCTGCCGCCAGCCCCCAGGAAAACCCACACACAGGTCAGACTCCTTTATTCTGGAAGGACAAGAGAAGAAATGACATCTACTATACATGGGCTATGAACTCACTAAAAAAGACTACCAGGTTCTTTCTGAAAAACAGGGGAAAGTGTTTTTTCAGAACAAAAATGTTGTTCTAGATTGAAATTTTCTCAGGCTGAGATGCAGTTGATATTAATTCCTCACTGGCCACTAAAACTTGTCCAAAATGGTATCATTTAATCCTGGTACTGACAGACTACAACAGCAGCACTGGTTAACACCTCAGCACTTTGGGGCCACACTGTTTTGTTTATTTTGATAAAGACAGCACATGCACAAAGAGCTTCCCCAGACCAGCACAACTTCAAAACAACAACAACAAAGCACAAGAGAAAACAAAAACTATAAAAAGACAAACACTGTAACAAAGTACCAGTCACTCTTATCCTTCTACAAAGCAAAACCTTAATCAAATAATAAATGAGTAACCTAATATCTCCTTCTGCCTTAAATCCTCCCCCACTCCTTGCCAACCCCCACTTCCCTTGAAAACCAGATGGCCCTGGCAATATGCCCTGAAGGTCAACAGATGCACCATGTCTCAGGATGAAGAAAAGGTATATAATGTCTTTAATAATATTTCTAGATGATAAAACTGTAAAACACAAGGTGAAGAAAAGCACCAAAACATCCACAGCAAGGAAACAAAGCAAGCACACTTACTGTGTTAAAATATTCAAAACACCAATGAAAATAAAAGCCAAGTAGTGAACTCTTATTAATGTTATGAATAATAAATAACAAGGGAAAAGAAGATTGATTAAAAAAAAAGTACTGTAAAAATTGCATAAAGAAAGGATACTAGATAACTCTGGAGACGGGTAATGGATATGGCTGCTTATTTGTCATGGCTGTCAGAAGTTGTGAATGTCAAGATTTTCACGTTTTACAAAATGTGCCGGTCTTTTGGCTTCATAGGAAACTGTGTCAGTGGGTGAGTAGATGGACATGTTCATAGGTATAAACAGGTGAACCATTTAGCCTGGAGTGGGCTGGCTGAGCCTTCGCTCAGTTCCAATGAAGTATGTCTAGAAAGACTCAAATGAATTACAGATGAAGCTATTCCAGATTTTCACTGGTGAATTTGAGGTCCAAATCCAGGTCTACGAGTCTTAGTGTGAAAACCAACTCTAGTGACATTATTGTGTTTGATGCTTTCTAGTTCTGCTACTTCCAGATCACATTTATCCAATTTAACAATAAAAACAACGTTTAACTGCCCAATTACCAGAAAGGCAGGAAGATACCCCTCCTCAGAACATCTGTGATAAAACATTTCATTCTGCTCCCTGTCACAACTGGGAAATTGTATGTTCTTTGTCTATTGTGCATGGGTACAGCTGTGATTCTCACTGACAGCAGTAGGACTCCCTAAGCTGGGTCCCTGCATCTTAAGGCTTAGTAACTGAGGTTCTGTAGACATCCTGTAACTTACAACCTGAAGGAAGAGAAAGCTGTATCTGTGAAGATACTCTACACCCATGGCACATGAAAAGTTGCACAAATTAACATAGGACTGATTCCTCAACATGAAATAACTTGCTAGCCTAGAGTAACTTGCTCATGTGTCCTTGTAGAAGCCTAGAAGATAAGGAGCTAATGTGTACGTCTCAAACACCAACAGCTGTAGAGCCAACCAAGGACTGTTGGTAATAACAACCAAGGATTGTTGGTAATAACACACTATGACAAAGGATAGGATGTGGCTGGAGAAGAAGGCCATACGGAAGTAGGGGCAGCACCTTCCTGGGACAAACATCCTTGTTTTGGCTCAAGGAGATAAGCACAACACAGTACAGGGCAAGCACAGGAATGTGGTTGCAAAGCAGGCATGGACCACAGGGGTGGGATCAAGCCCTGGACCCATTCTCAGAACTGTCTAGAATGGTCTGCACCTTGTAACTAATTTGCATAGAAAGGGAGAGACTGATCTCCAGGGCAGGGAAACTGAGCTATAAAAAGACACCCCAACAAAGCCCATCCACATGTGCCCTCTCAGGACCCTGGACATCCCATCAGGTGGATTCATGCTGGAACCAGGACTGATGATCTCCTCCTTCTTTTCCTCCTTTCTTTCTCTCCCCCCCTCTTTAATTCATATCTCTCTCTTCCCTTTCACCCTATCCCTTTATCCATACTCACTGCCATGTGCTCATTCTCAGAGATCAGGGACAAATTTACGCAAATTTCCATGCCAAGTATATAATTTACTAATAAAACTTTGTAACCTTTAGCATACTCTCTGACTTTTGTCATACCTTTTGACAGCAAGCATTTATTTGGTGCCCCCTTCTTGGATTCTCCCCTCCTCTTGAAGGGTGGAACACCCCAGTCCTTAGTTTAAAACTCTATGCCCCATAAAAAGGAT
The DNA here is from genome assembly GCF_047495875.1 of Pithys albifrons albifrons. Lineage (NCBI taxonomy): Eukaryota > Metazoa > Chordata > Aves > Passeriformes > Thamnophilidae > Pithys > Pithys albifrons. Next base: position 12,923,434 of record NC_092458.1, read on the forward strand.
TGCAATTCAGTTTTATTTTCTCATAGGTTCAGAAGTAATGAAGCACCAACAAACAGAACCTCTCCCAAAAGCATGCTTTAATAAAGCATCCTGGGTAACTACATTTTAAGAGAAGTGGCCACTTTTTACTTAAAGTAGATTTATGCCACCTTTTGAAATTAAATCTGCCGTACTTCTGCACAAACAATATAACAAAGCCTATTCCTTTCTGAAACTACAACCATACGAACTAAAAAGCCTTCAGCTACCTGCTGCTAACAACACAAGGCTCATGTGGATATGTGGCTGGGGCCAAAAGGTGTTAGGAACCTTTAGCCTTGGACGAGGTATCAGATGTGAAAAGTAGTTTCCACCAAAGCAAATGATGCTGACAGATGGTACTTCACTGCCAAAACGGACAGGCAAGGAGGAATAACATCAACTTCAGCTTAAACTCCAGTGGCAAAAGTTTAAGTAGGTCTGACCTTCAGATCTGATGACCTGTCTCCGTTGGAGAGCTGCTTCTGGCCTAGCAGAGATGCCATGCATAAACACAGAAAGCACTGCTTTTACCATCAAGGACTCACTGTCTCCCAAACAGCACTAGGTACAACGACAAAGGCAGATGTGGCCTTTTCCGACCCTTTTTCTGGCCATGATACTCTTGAAGAGGGTTTACAAGTCCTGGAGAGAGCTCCATTTTTCTCTTCCCCTCACTGTGGAAGTCAGAATGCACCCAGTATACTTATGACTTCACAGTTCAGCTAACACAGAAGCCAGTGGATGGATATATCAGACTCATTACACCCTAAAGTAGCACTGCAAATATATACTCTATTTCAAGAAAAACTGGAATACAGTGCTGAGAAATTAAAACTATTAATCTGAATAATTTTATACATTTCTATAATCCCACCGTAAAGACTGGAAACTGTAGAGACATTTAATTAGATTTTTTGTGTGAATAAGGAGTAACCATCATTATGTCAGTGGAGCAACCATTACATGCTGAGAAAAGCCTATTACTGATGAAATCGAAAAATAAAGCAGTGTGCATGTCAGGCCAGCAAAGCAAGCTGCTGAGTTCTAGGTATGATTGTGTGGAACAAGAGAAGCTATATAAGAATAAAGGACTGTGAAAGCTGCTCCATTTTTAGAACATAGAGAATGAAGAATTGTAAACATTTTACAGTGGGTTGGGTTTAGTGCCTAATATCAGCAGCCTAGTATTCATACTGTATAACAAAAATGTTCGCAGACATCTCTCCAGAGCAGCTCCACATTATCAGTCCATTGAAATATTTATTCAGCAAGACAGAACATCAATAACACTTTCTCGTAAGTTTTCTTTAAAATATTTGGAATTGTATTAGATGGCCTAATGCTCAACCCACTTTGTTGCTACATTTTTAGAAAAATAAACTAAAACTCCTAGCCCCATCTGAATTATTTATTCTTTTCCTCAGTATTACAAGCCAGTGAATATCAGTATAAAGAAGCTCAGAAGCAGCCAATCCAGCCAGCTGTTTTCAAGATATAATAGGAGACAGGAAGCCTTGATTAATAATAAAGTATCATTATTTCTATTAAACTGCTGCCTAGGAATGCTAACCATGAATCTTATATGCACGATTATATTAAAATCTAGAAAACTTCAGATGAAAAAAGAGACAAGATAATCCCCGTTCCTAGAAGTTATAATTTAAGAATAAAATCAGAGATAAGGGATGGATGTATTGGGATGAAAAACAGAACACAATGAATTTGTCTCCAGGCCACACTGCAGACACACTCATACTGGCTTGAATACTGCATAACATGCTACTTTCCACAATTTTTCCTGGAGTAAAGTATGACTGGCCCAGGTAAAGCAACACCCTGGAAAAGCTGCACTGTTTTGCTAACCATGCAAACTTGGGCTTCTGTACAAAACCTCACATTGTGCAGTGCTGTTACAGCCAATAAACAAACACTGCTCAGCACTTTTAATTAAATTATTTGTTCTTCTTTTTTTTAAAGTGAATACCTCCTAGAGTCACCTGATCAGCCCATCACACTCTGCCCAAATTCCTGTTGTCACAGACCTTGTGGGACCCATCCAAAACAAGGGACATAATGAAAGCAGGCAGTCTGGTAACAAGCCTTTCCAAAAAGCACTGCAGTGGAGCCTTGCTCAGAGGGAAGGGGCAGCTCCGCCAGCTTCCATGCTGGCACAGCAATATGAAACAGGTACTCTTTCCAAAGGGCTTTTCAAAACAAAACCTGCAGTTGTCTTCCCATTCGCAGACTACTCTGCTCCAGTTCTTAGTAAAGAAACAACAGCAGAAGAATAAATGTGAAACTGTAGTATCTCCTACAATAGTATTCCTCCTATTCCTTTGGTATATACACAATTTGAATGTGTTTTTCTTTGAAAAAGCCTTTTTTTTCCCCAACCAGCAAAAAAAAAAAAAAAAGGTTATCTTGACAGTTTTAAAGAATACAAACGAAAGACAGTGCGAGTTTGATTCACAAGAACACATCTTCTGTTTGAGACTGGTACAGCTGCAGGGTGAAGTGTTTTCCTTGGGCTTGCAGAGACACTGAGGCAGCACAGCTGACCTGTGGAAGAGGGATAGCTACATGGGCACTGTCATGCTTTGAATTGATGTGCAGTGTAGCAGTCACAGAAACAGAGGTGCTCCAGCACAGATCTCACAGTGCTATATTTAACTGAGAAGGGACTCACAATCCTGGCAGTGTACAAGGCTAGGCTGGATAAGACCTTAAGCAGCCTGGTCTAGTGGGAGGTAACCCTACCCATGGCAGGGGGCGGGGGTTGGGACTAGATGATCTTTAAGGTCCATCACAACCCCTTAACACTCTTATGATTCTATGAAAATGTCTCTCTCTCTACAACTCTTCATTACAAAATACAGCAAGTGCACTACCCTTTTCTTTAACTCTGATTTGGACTGCATAAACTGTGATTATGCTCAAAAGCAACAACGACCTTGCAGAAAAACCTATTGCACTACTGTGTTAAAGGAATGACAGGGAAGAAAAGGAAAAGCCTACTCAAGGGAATAGAAGAAACCTATGTACACCTGTGCCACATTATTGATATTGCTAGTAGCTACGTGAAAATAACACTTTTGGAACACTGCTTGGAAGCTGCTAGGAAAGCCCACAGTTAAAGGCAATATGCCTGGCTCTGACTGGAATTTTTGTTTGGTTGGTTTTTTCCCCCTCTCTTTTTTTCTCTCCCTTATTACCATAAACAGATTCAGACAATTAGGAGCCTGGCTGTTAAGGGCTCTGGTGTTTCAGCCCTAGGAGTCCCCAGGCAGGACCTACCACGCAGAAGGGGTTACATGATACCAGAGGCACTGCTTCCACCGACACAGGCAGGCTAGACTGCATTTGCCTGAGCAGTTGATGAAGGATTAAGCCCAGCAGATGAATACAACAGAGGATTGTCACATCTTAAACCAGCACAGCTAAATCTACCAGAATTTATGAGACAGTAGTTTATATTAAAGGCCCAATTGCCAAAGGAGCTAATAGCTCCTTTTAAAACACTTTTCATGATACTCCAAGTAAGTGACTTTCTTGCTCTCTTAAGAGTTTATAATTCCTTATGCCACTTCTGCCTTTTCCAACAGGATTGGGAGAATGAATTCATTGAAGTATCAAGATCATTTGAAGAATGGAAGGAAACAAAGTGCTGCAAAAACCTAGAACAATTTGTTAAATAACTTAATAATGGCATAATGAATTTGAACAGCAGAGAATTTTGTAGTGGGTTATTCAGGGGGAATTGTTTTGTGCAGATCCTTTCTCTACTAATAATAAAACCTTCTTGGCCTAGACATACTTCAGTGTTAAGAGTTGTATGCATTTCTTTTTCACAACACATAATGTCTACCTATAATGCAATGCTGTGTCACTCAGATGGTGAGAAAATGAATAAAGTTGTTTTTAGAAGCATTAAATACTTAAGAAAACATGACTTCATTAATATAATCACTAAAAAGCAAGTGATTCCAACATCTTAGAAAACAAAATTTCAAACTTGAAGTTTCACCTTGTATTTACATGCATTTATATGTGCATATAGAGAGAGATGAGATACAGGTGTGTGTGCACCCACATCTGGGAAGGATTCCCTGGGAGCACTGATGAGGGTTTAGAATGTCTCTTTCCTGCCCCTCCTCCCACCGTGCTGAACTGAACGGAAAACCTGCGAGGACTAAAGCGAGGCAGATACCTGGAAAGAAAAAGGATCCTTCATAGTGTATTTATAAATGTTAAATGGCCCAGGAAACTGCTGAGAGATTTCTCACGCTCAGATCCTCATTTTCTCCTGCATGGCCATCCCTGGGATACAGCTGGAAAACCAGGCAGCCATTTTCTCATAAGCTGTTACACAGCAAACCAGACTGAAGTGCTTGATAAGCTGCTGCTCCGCTGCTCCCTTCTGTGCCTGCAGCGACTGGGGGAAAAACAACCCATCACCTGCAGACAGGCACAACCACAGCCACCCCTGGCTTGTCTGCCAAGCTGGGGCTGGGGAGGGAGGGATGGATGGACAGATGGACAGATGGATGGATGGGGAGGCCTCAATGTGAACACATCCATATTCCTGGGCAGCATGACCCTTCATCTGTGCAAGACCTTATGGACGCATGACACAATGCTGCTTCCTCATGGTTTTGAGTTTCCAAAAACAAACTGTCACTGTGAGAACATACTCTGCTCTTGCAGCACCTGTGCGGAGCTTTTGCGCTGCCCTGTGTGGACAATGTCTCCAAACCTTGTGATCCGTATGGGCAGAAAGTGATTATCATTGTGTTGGGCACAGGTACGTATGCACCTGTATGCCCACACATACGTGAGGCAATTTTCATAGGCAACGTGGCTGTAAGTAATCTCTCTCACATGTAAATAACCTCTCTGAAATAATTCTTAAGGGGTCAGACTGTCAAAACCACTGAGCACCCCAACTCTGTACACTGTACAAATCTGGATATTCAAGCCTGCAAATAGCTTGAGAATAAACCGTCTGTTCCTAGATATGAAGCAAGAAGCCATGGCACCTATATTTAGGTTTACCTTTGTCTTCTATTATAATCCACTTTCTTGTCAGTTTTGTCGACCTCCTTATTTTGCAGCAGTGTTTCGAAACTGGGCAGGAAGAAGTCCTGGGCACAGGGAAATGCCTTTTCAGTCTCAGCAAAATATGTACAGACTTAGCTACACTCAAGGCTGCTGGAGAAAAAAAAAATCCCATTTAGATTTATGTCAACAGAGACTATTAAAACCCTCTACTTGCTGAAGTCCCTCATTGGCCCACATATGCTGCCCACCCAGCCCTGTGGGCAGGCAGCCCTGTCAGCTCACACAGCCAGGCCCAGAGAAAGTCCAGTAAGTGGGGGACACATGCCCCCATTTGGCCACTTCTGGTGGCTTCTGTTTGCCTGGCACGAGAGTGCTGCACTGGGCTGCTTTTCCCCCGGACAGGGGCTGTACAAACAGGAGATGATTCCCTGAAGCCACCAAAGTCCACACACCTCTGGCTCAGAGCAGCCCACTGCCTTCCCTCTGCTGGTGCAAGGCACCTTTAATTCACTACATCTCTTTCCAGAGGCTGGTCCACAAGAGATAGCAGTACAATCCTGTTACCTCAGGTAATCATTTAGGTCAGCTCTAAGCAATTTTGTCACAGAGTGCCAATGGTCAGGAATCCCAAATACAGGAGCGCTGTCAATACTATATGTTTGTAGCACTACACCCAGGAAGTTTCTTTTCTCTACAGAAAACAGTAGAACAGTCAAGGAGATAACACACAAATGAAAAATCCTAATAAAACCGAAGAAAACCTAAATATGACAAAAGCACAGCTGAACTGTTGAAATCTGAGGCATCACCTATCCTTTGCTTTTTCCAGCCAGAAGTACAATTTTGCTCTGACTTCTCCCTTCTTACTGCCTGCCTCCCCGGGCCATAGGCAGCTCCCACCACATCCCACTGCTGCTCCCATGCTGGGCAAACAGCAGCAGCTGAAATCAGGCAACACAAGACATTTCTTGCCCAACTCAATACCTGCTCCAGCTCTTGAGTACAAGCATTAAGTTTGTCCCTGCAACCTTTGCATTTCCACTTTCACACAAGCTCACCAAGGCCATTAAATCAAAATGGTGCCCCAGCACATCATTCCTAATGCTGAAAACTCTGTAACTCTTTTCCAAAATTACTACATGTCACAATGCTTTGCAATGGGCCTAATGTAAAGGATGGCATTACACCAGAGGTGACTCTGGCCAGCCTTGCAGAATGGCAGAAAACAAAAAGTCTGAATAAACACAAGCAGAGCACCAGTACTTCAAACATGTGATGCCCTCATCAGCCACCAAAACTACTGAAACATAGCCCTGTTCTATGTGATTAGCTGGTGAAGAACACTTTCATTCTGTAGCCACTGATTTTTACTGGGTAAAATAACAACTCTTGTTTTTCTGCCAAGTTTTCATGCAGCAAGATATTTTTTAGTATCTTTTATTTTGAAATGCAGGATAGCATAAGTTTAAGGGTAGAATGTCTCCTCACTCCACTAAAATTCAAAGTATGTAAAACCACAGCTCTATCAATCATGCCGTTCTTTTTTTTTTTTTGCCACAAGACTCTTTTATCATTTGCAGGTGTAGCATCTAAAAATATATTCCAGAAGATATATGAAAAAATCAGACTTCTCATTTTCTTGATCAAAACAGCAAGCAGAAATGAATCCATGGTGATCTGGCTCATGCCCCCTGGTACTGTAGGTTTTCTCAATAGACCTGAAAACCTTGTGGTGAAATGTCGTTTCCAAAAATGAAGTGCATAGTTCTTTACACCTGTATCATACCATCCAACCAGATAAAATGGCTTGATCTCTTCCAGCAGGGAAGGAGTTCAGCAGTGGACTGAGGAGTCAGACAAGCACCATATGGCTAGAAGGGACAGGAAGACAAAAGCAAAGGCTGAACCACCTCTCTCAGCAGCAGCAAGAGTTAGGTTGGCTCAGCTGTGTTTTCTAATCAAGTATTCTAAATCAATTAAGACTGAAGCCAATATGTACACATGAATCTTTGTATTTATAAATGAACCTAAATATTCCACAGTAATGTTCCATACGGTTTATTTCCTGTAGTACATGGAGAGAAACCAAGGGCTGGCTGAGCTCATTAGCCATGAAAACATGCTGTTTTATAAGGCAAAATTTTGTCCAGCAATACAAAGAATGAGCAGTGAATGGACGAATCCCTTCCTGCCCTATAAAACAGCAGCCCCCCATGCAGGAATGTTGATTAATGTCAGTTAACAGTAAACAAGCTCTCTCAGTGGCTTGGAATTGTCTACAGAACAGGTTTGTAAATAATTCTCATACATCTTCTCAGAATACTTAATTTCTCACAGGTTTTAAAGAAAACAGAAAGCTGCTTTCTCTGCCTGGAGAGTATTTTCACAGGTTTTGGTTTGGGCAGTGATGCTCGAGTGGAGGCAGGGTGGCTGCAGACCCCCATGGAGGGAATTCTCCACAGATGCTGACCTCAGCTCTCCACACAGACAGCTGAGTCGCTCATCAGTCAATGGCCCTGGACAGTGATTTACTGCCTGTCCCAGGCAGACCAGCTATGGCAATAGTTTGCTTTAAAAAGGTGCACAGCAAAGTAGAGCATTTCAGCAGTGACTCAGCACTGTGTATTAATAGCCAGCCTAAGCTTATTTAAGATCCTTCTGTTGCCATGTGTCAGGGACAGGGTCTGGATCAGACTGCTGAGCTAACTGCAAGTTCCTCTCACATTTTTCAGCATGAGGACAGAGCTGATAGTGCCCTGGGAGTAGGAGCACAGGTCAAGGAGAAGGGGGAGGAAGGCAGGACAGGCCCTTTGGAGCCTCTGCTTTTGAAACGGCTCAGGTCAACTACAAAGAGTAGATTTCCTTGATCCAAAGGAGGAAGTGGAAGCCAAGAGGGCTAGTGAAGTCGTGAAGAACTGGGCACCACGTAAGTCTTTACATCCACCACGCAAAGCGAATGGAACAGAAAGCAGTGCTCAGAACAATCGTATACACTCATGTAAATACCTGTGAGCAGAAATGAAGGGAATTGTCTCCCAGTACATGCTTTTGGTCATACTGGAAAGTGCCGGGAAGGTGAGAAATATAAAAAATCATCATAATCTGATTAGCTCTGTAATTAAGACTAAACTGAGAGATCAGTGAGGGAAACTATAAGGAGGGTTTTTTCAGCACAGTATGCTGGAGAAAAAATGGGAAATCTGGTGGAAATCTAATGGGATAAAGTAACAGATGGTAGGTAGACACCCAAGGGACATGGAATATGTTTAAAGATGATACTGGCTAACAGTATGATTAAGAATACAAGAAACATCTCACTGCACGGCATTGAACTAAAATGTAAGTATTAAGGCCATAAACCCCTTAATATTCTAAATTAGATTTACATACTTTTATAGACACCTCCAAGACAAATAGGAAGAACAGTTACGAGAAGGATCTATGTAATACAAGTATCTGTGCTATTTAAGGGAAGGCTCTCGTCCCTGTTGAGCAATGTGGGAAATAACTGTCTACAAATACAATACAATATAACAGAGAAGACAAGCAATTAATTTAATTAGCAAAGATATAACAATAAATAATCGAGTCAATATACAGCAAAGAACAACTACAAACTACCATCAGCTTCATCTAAGTGACCTGAAGCTTACCTGACAGGACATCATTGTACCAGGATTCTGGGGAAAAAAAACAAATCACACCCTATCCCCTTTTCCAATCACAAATACAACAGCAACTTCCAGCAAAATCTTTCACATAACCCACTGTTCTTCCAGTTGGCAAAAGTGCAGGAAGAGGGACTGCAGGCTAAAAGCGGAACACACAAGCAGGTCAAGTCAAGGCGGCCACTCACGCTCAGGCGATGCTTTCAGTTTTCTCTTGGGTACCCATCAAATATGCTACAGCAGTCGCATGAAACTATGGTGGTCCTGCGCCTTCCAAATATTTGCCAACAATTAAATAATACCTATAAACAATACAGTCCATCTGTAGAATTGCTTATTTCTCCATAAAATAAACATTACATATATAAACTCCAGATATACACAGATAGATGGATACATACATACAACAAAGAGAGTGTTAAACGGAGTAGATGTAAACAAATGATATAGAAAGACATAAACCAATGCTGCATTATTATAACCCAGTTATTTATGTAGATTTATTTTAAAATATGTCTGATTGCATTCATAGCACTGATGAAGAGAACAGTAATGCACTAAATACCATTAAACACTTAAACTAAAATTCCTCCTTGATTGTCCCTTCACAACCACTTTTATTTTCCTTTGCCACCCAGGACAAGAATAACTGTATGACCTGAAGGTCAGAAAATTCTTACTCTGTTATGAGAGCAAACTAAACAATTTTCAGAAGCACAGTCCTCTCCCATGCACAATCCTGCTTTCGGCTCTCCCATCTCCGACTGGCACTAATTTAAATTAGCAGACTGGTAGCTTTAGCACTTCAGCTGATATCAATTACCATTATATCATGCAAAGCACTCCCTGAAGTAATCAGGAACTAAGCTGCTTATGGAAATAGTGCAAAAACCACACTAGAAATTAAACAGAAGCCAGTACACAGCAGAGACATAAGCAGCCCCTCTGTAAGAAAAAGAGATTTAAATGGGCAGCTGCATTCTGCATCAGCAGAATTACAACCATTTCTGTGAATGGTTTTAAGGTGCATGGAGAGGTCACTGTCTTCCATACCTTGGGTTACTGCAAAGCCAACACAAAATAACTACATAAAGGAAGCAACTGGGCACTGGACTGCCTTAAAACAGCTGAGGAGGAACAGAATAAGCCAGAATGATGCTGACTCTGATGCAACTTCAGAGCAAGCATCATCCTCTGATTTATTCACAGCTAGCTTATGAAAACTTTCCACTGTTTTTACAATCACAAAATCCAATAAACCAAGCCCCAAAACACAGACTTTTTTTTATCCTAGTCCAGGAAAATGGTGAGAGGTAATGAGAGTGGGCCCAATTAAAATGTGATGTAAGGAACAAACAAGAAACACAGTCTTCAGATGCCTAAGTTGTAACAACAGTCTTGAATAGTTGTGCTTGTGTCTGTTCTTGGGATCTCACCTCAACTGCCTCTGCCCAAGTACAAAACATTTTGTTTTAAGGATCCTTAACCAGTACTTGTCATATAAAGCAAGTTCGCTCCACTGAGAAAACAGCTAAAGTCATTTGGGGCCCACCTTATGTGTTCTGAAAATGCAGATATAGATAGGCTTCCTGGCACCTTTCCATCCTACAATTTCCTACTGCTATTACACTGATGATTCAAATCTAATTTTAACAAGCAAGCAAGCCTTCTGCTGTCAGCAACCATTGTTCCAAGACAGAAGGAAAATACTTTAAGTACATTTTCGTGCCTTTCAACATCTGCATTTTTGTGTTGCTTTTGTTCCTGGAGAGGGGCACAGAAAAGGAAAATAAGGGGAGCACTTCCCAAGATAAGGAGCTAAGATATCCGTGCTGTCACTTATCATTTCCTAAACAAGCCTAATTTTCCCAAACAATACATGGGTGACAGAAGGGTATTATTCACTTAAGGACTAATGCTTTGAAAATCTAAAAAACTTGCTACAGTAACAAAGCAAGTTTCAAAAACACATTCCCCTAAGAACACAGAAAAACAATGGGGTTTTTTTTCCAAAATTACAAAAGTATTTTCCACATCCTTTGGTAAAATTGAGTCCTACACAGCCACAATATTTATTTTTCAAACGAATTAATTCTTTACAGCTGAGTTTGTGTGTAAATGAAACTTTCCCACCAGCTCAGGAAGAATCTAAAAATTTCCTTGATTGTAAGGTATCTCACGAGAGGCAACCACTCATCATATTTCTAAGTGTTGGCCTAAGACATCAGAAAAAGGAAAATAATTTTAATATTCTTTTACCTGTTTTTCAATGGCCTTCAAAAGCAAAGTCAACAGAGAATAATGAGCTGAGTTCATTAGCTGTACAGCAAAAGAAATTACAGCATATAATGTGCACTGGCAACGAAAAGTTGCAAGGGCTAAGATATTCACTGAACATAATTAGTTCTAAAGATTATTGTAGAAGGACATAAACTTGGTTTCAATAACCAAGACTAAGACAAGAAGAAGCATAGAAAAGCCTTCCTCACAAGGAAGAAACAGCCCAGTTTGTTCTCAGTTACAGCACAATTAGCAGTCTGGCACGTCCTGATGTTTCTATCATATGATTATAATAACTTCTAATAGAGGATTAAATACATCCGCAGGTCTCCTAAATAAAACAAATGCTATAGTGTGGTGCTGAAATATGTAAAGTGTTTCCATTACCTAGAATTCCTATCACAGGGGGTTATTTATACATTGGAACAGGAAATATTTAATGGCAATTAACACACTAAAAAGGTACAGAAAATGTTACCTGTGTAATATACTACTGTACTGCTGACTGAATTGCAGTAGTCAGAACATGGGGGTTCAAATGTTGCATTCCTCTTAGACAGACCTGCTCAAGGTATTTAAGTCGACTTCTTTGTTCAAGTCAGTGGCATTTGCATTCATTCACATTCAGCAAGTTATTAATCTCAAAAAGCTAAGCAGCTTTCTTCTTTCTATTTCTTCTTTTCTCCAGACTCCATTTGCTCCTCTATAAAATTAATGCCATAAATAAAATGTTGCGTTTAGACCTGCTGTGATGCTGCCAGCCAATTTCGCTGCAGATAAAGGTCAAGGAAAAATTTATTAAAAACCAAAATAAGATTTCTTTGCCAAACTCCCTGTATAAAACAACAGTGCCAAGCATTCAAATAAACTCTCAACACTGGCCAATCCTTACTGCACTCATAAGTGAGCTGTGTGTTTTAAGAGCTAACCTTTAGAGCAGGACAAATTTCTGTATTACTTTTTCAGTTTCTTGCACAGTAACTACTGTGTTGCAATTGTCCTCCAGAAACCTATGACCATCATCTGAACTAAATAATCTGCATGTATGAAAGCCTGAACCTTAACTGAAGGCCTTAATAAGCATGAATCCATCGAGAAGCATCTATATTACCTAACTGGGTTTCCTCAATAACACAGGTTTTGAAATTCAAACGTGCAATTCTTGCATTAAATGTAACTTTGAAACATCAAAAGAAATCTGTATTTTAGAAATTCATCTGAGCAGGATGCAAAAAAATTTCAGCTAATGAATTCCTGAAAGAATTCCTCATCTCAATCAGTTCTGCCAGCCTTAAAATAGCTAAGAATATCAGGAAAATAAATTCAGTTTCCTGTTTGAATTCTTCTATCTTTATCTTATTTCCAGAGGATCTTTTTATTTCCATAACATCCAAACAAAAGAGCCTTCTCATATCATAAATATTCACATGGTTATTACGAGATGATGATGACCAACTCACAATTTCAATCTACTTTTAACAAAACCACTGGATTTTATCAGTTTTCTGCCTGAAAGATTAGCTCCTGCAGAAATACTAAACTATCTCCCCATAAATCCAAACTCGCTCAGCTCCTGGTGTGAGTACTGCTCCTCCACACTGCACCTCCATAGTAGCTATTTATCATCCATTCCATATGGATAGTAAATAGACTTTTTATTTGCTAGTATTGCAATCTTACATGAAAACATCGTATCACACTGAACAGGAGACTTTTGTGCAAGCTGCACAATATGGCCAGTGAACCTTCAAGATACACAGATGACAACTTGTGAAGGAGCTGTAGGTGTTATGGGCTTGCACAGACCAAAACAAGGCATTGCTTTGCTATTCCTCATCACTATCTTTACAACTGAGTAGGGTAATGTGAAATAATGAATCAAAGAGCACAAGAAGAAAACTAACATCTAAATTCTCCTGGAGAAACAGCTCAACAGAGCTTTTTCCAGTGACTACAAGGGGAGCCAATAACTGCTGTATTTGCTAACAAATGGATTGAGTATTTTACAGGCTTCTGCAAAATGTGGCGAGTACTTCAGCATGTGTTATTATCATACAGTATTACCAGAGACACAGCCCTGTGCATCTGGCTTCAAAGCATAGGAGATACTACACCCACTGCCTTCCTCATTACAGATGTGCACACAAACCAAAAGGCTATTTTAAACTGATGCTGAACATTGACTAGATAGATTAGAAGTTACAGAGGCAAGAAGGACTTTGATTCAATGGAATAAAAGGAACCACAGAAATACAAATGGAAAGCAAAGAGATATTACTTGAGAAAACAGAAGATATAAGAAGTTTGGTATGACAAAATCAGTAATAGGGAAGATAGAGAAGGGACATTGAGACACAAATGAAGTAGGAGATATTATGGCCAGTCAAGCTACAGAGTAAAACTTAAAAACCGAAAAGAATCAGAAATCATGCTAACAGAAAAAAATATATATTCTGTATCAGTTTTGGAGGACCTGGACTGCTGAATCTCCTGGTTAAATGAAGAGGGGTCTCTCAAAAGTGAATACATGAAGAACTGACATTGGCGTAAAGACTGAGAGATACATTTTGTACAGGTTAAAAATGCTAAAGTGGGGCAAAAAGAAAGTGGGATCATAGTTTACAAATATCTAAAGGAGAAATCTGCATGGCAGAAAAAGGAAGACATTTTCTATCAGCTATGGAAACTCAGGAAGGTGCACATGGAAAGTGGGGGGTTTTTTAAGTGGTTTGTTTTTGTTAGGTTTTTTTACGTGAAAAATACTGAGTGACTAAGCAGGAAAGGCGTTCTGGAGGGGAGAGACTGTTGGCCTGTAAAAAAACTGCCAGAGGGAATACTGCAAAGCTGCTGCTGGACAACATAAGAGAAAATGCACCGGCAGGAATAATCCTGATGAGGAAGGAGGAATGCCTTGGATAATATAAAAGACAACTTTCCAGTCTCCTTGTCTGTATATTATGCATACAACTAAGATAGATTACCTGAAAATCTGTGCTCCCTTTTTAATATAACACTAATGTATTTTATTACTGATTTTAACAGGCTTTAATAGGAGGAAGCATATATTCAATTATTTTCTTACATGCTTTGAATATAAATGGTGAGCATCTGCACTCTAGTTTATTCCTTCCATCCTCACACTCTCATAAAAAAAGCACTGCCATGTTTAAGAATTCAGAGCGGCCCTCCCCAGCCCAGCCGCTTTCTTGGCTGGTTTGCTGGGATCTATATATCCAATCTAATTATTTTGATTCCCATTTCCAACCCTATCAGTGGTGCAGTGGTGCAAGAAATCAAAATGCCAGTCTCCTGAATGTGTTGGAACCTCAAAGCTAACAGCCACTCATTTGCAGAGGCATCACTGCATGGGCCAAAGCCCCCGTCACTGTGCGATTTACGTTCAGTGTTCTGGATGTGACTCAAGAGGGGTTTCCCAGTGTACCAATACTGGGCATTTCATATCACATTTCAGATATGCTACAGGTTGTTGCATCATCTTATTTTGTCACAGCTTAACTGATTAACAAAAAAACCCCGCCAACGCTTCAGTTCAAATTTTGTCTCTTTCTAAAGACTCGAGTCCTTCTTCGTTATTTTTCCCTTTGTTTTCTTAAAAGGGAAAAAACAGGATCATACAAGCTAATATTCCCTTAAGTGACCAGAAGAGAGAGTCAGCAATATCCTGCCAAAACACCTACTACCCTCTCAAATCAGGGGGATCATATGTTGCTCAGTAGCTGAATTCCCTTGCGGGTCTTTTCTCTGCCTATATGCTTTCCCCCTCTTGAATTACAGTCTTAGATTACTAATGCCTCAGCACCACCAAAAATATTCTCATTCATTTCCCCAGCTTTTGTAAACATGATAACATGATTTGTGTTTAAATATAAGCGTCACCGTTTTACTTTTTATTATGAATATCATATGTTTGGCAAGCTGTCTGACCTTCCTTATGATGATGAATGCTGCAGCAAACAATTTGCTGTGTCTTTAAAGAAATGGCCAATTCAATTACATTATGCCAGAAGCTTTCAAATCCCTCTCTGCCAAATGTCTTTGCTATATCCTGCCACAGACAGCCCATTTGTATTCCAGCACAGTAGGACACTTGTTTTGTTGAAGCACACAGTTCTAGTTAGGTACTATCAACAGAGCAGTATTTCAGTTCTCCAGCTCTGTGTTCCTTCCCACCCCCTCAACTCTCGGTTATCAGGATTTTCAATTTTACTGACCAAACGTGTATGCATTACTAATTACGAGCATGAAATGCAGTAGTTATCGACTGCTACAACAAAATACATTAGTGACCAATTACAGGAGTTCTTGGCAGCAATGGTTATCATTTTAGTGGATTTAATCATTGCACTTAGAGGGAAGCTTGAGATTCCCTTTGAGATTACACCACTAATTGCTTCTGTTTTGCCAGTTCCTGCATGAGCTGGTTTGCAAAAAGGATCCCTAAAGATGCTTTCTAAATATGAGAGAGCAGCAAACAGATGAAGCCTCCTGTAATGAGTGTCCCACCCCATAAAACCACAGTGTCAATTTATTCATACCGCAGTGCCCATCTCCAATACAGATCCCCCTTGTCACCCCCTCTTTCTTTCTCATTTCTTGTTATTTGGGCAGACGACAACAATACAGCTGCATTGCTGTTCATGTGAATTGTGTGACACACTATCATTTATTTACATAGATAGTGAGAATATTACACTGCAAAAATTAAAAAAATGTTTTCCCCTCTCTTCTGTGTTTGCAGAGAGGATACTACTTGTTATTATGGCAGAATGATAGAATGGTCTTAGACTTAAAACAAAGCAAAAAACAAAACAAATCCCCCCTCCAACCTAGACAAAGTACATGATTTATTACACACACAATACCACCATAATAGGCTTCCACTCTCCAGAAATCCCTAAAAACAAACATTCCCCCTCCAAAGGAATTTGTAAATAACATATTGTTCTTTAAAAGCCCACATCTACCTCCAGATCATCACTAGTGATGAATTATCTGGTTTACAGCCTCACAAAGGAGAAGTGTCCATACATTTTAATGCTGAGGCCAACCACAGGACTTTGGTACCTTTCAAATGTAGTGATATACAACTTTCCAAACACCACTGAAAGGCTGTGACACTTGGCTTCAGGCAAATCAGAGAGATATAATTTTATCAACATTTTAGGTCTGATCAAAATAAGAAGTCTGTCAAAGACAGAAAGCATGGGGGAGGGTTGCAACTGCAGCTCTGCTGGTTGTCTGAGAACATGCTATTTAACAAATAAAATTGTTTAAATAAATTTGTTTTGCTCTTTTTCATTAAAAATTTCAGCTACTGAAACTTTCTGTTACTCAAACACCAATTTGTGAACAGAAAACCCTCTCAAAAATATTAAAAAAAACCCCAATAATCCTCAACACAATTTTTTTCATGAGATTAAAAAACCTTGTATTTATCTCAACAAACATCAACTTTTTTTAGCATTTCAGCAGATGCTAGGCTGATAGAGCTTTAATTAGAAACTTAATTGGTCTCTGTGAGAGATATACTGCAGAGAAAGTTTTAAATCCCTAGAGATTTCCAGACTATAAGAACAGCAGAGCATATGACATCTTTAAAAACTGTCAGAAACCATACACTGGGATTTGCAAAAATAATAACAATCTTGGTGAAATTAACTGCTGAAGGAAGTTGAAGAGCTTCATCCTACATTATCAGCAGTCGACAGCAACAAGTTCCAGTTGGCTTGGCTTCAGCCTCTACATACGGAATGGACCTACCAATCCCTGGAAAAGGACATAATGCAGCCCACAGAGGGTTGCAGCGTGGATATGTCTGTCTGACTGCAAACCCAGATGTAGATTTGCACAAACCCATCCACCCTTCCAGAACATCAGGCACAAGAACTGCTGCACACAGGATGCTCTCAAAACCAAGGCCAGTTCATTTTCGTGCTTAACTGAGAAAATCTTGCCCCAGGGCACTCAATCTCAAGTCTGAATGAGAAAATCTGTAGGTGATGCAGTAACTACAGTAACTGCCAAAGAATAAACTGGATAAAACACCTAAATTAGAGATCAATCCTACATTCATAATGGAACAGACTGCACAATTCAATTGGATTATCCCCATCCCTTAGTTCAGTTATTCTTGACTTCTGCCTTATTAATCAACAATTAAGGACAAATTTCAAGTAAAAAGTAACATAAAACTGACATGGTATCTTTGTCAAGACAGAAGTCACTACGGATCCTCAAACTCAGTAGAATGACTGCCTTTCTTTTGTATGGCCAAGCTCCTGTTTCATGTGTACAAGCACAAAATCTGAACTAAAATTCCAAAAACATTGCAGTGGCACGTGAAATTTCTAGTTCTGCCTTTCAAAAAAAAAAAGTGGAAACAGGAACAAGACAGGAGAAGAAAATATTCCCAAAATGAACAGTTGAGCTTATGTAGCACCCAAAATACAAAAGGTCAGGAAATACCTGCCTTTCATCACTGTCAAAAGCAATAGACTAAAATATGCAGAGTAGGACTGATAACACAGGAAATAAATGAAAACATTTGTTCCATGTTAGTAGAGAAGTTAAAAGAAACAAGGCAAAAACCTCTCTCAAAGCTCCTGCTGGATTTAAAACAAAGCTGTTGAGCCAATTGAGATTTCAAAACATGCCATTATCATTTAAGAACATTGAACTTCTCTTCTTTAATAAACCTCACACCTCGTAGTTCTCTAGTCCACAGACCTAATTCCTAAAACCAAGGACACGGAACCAGAACTTCACTGAGAACTACTAACGCACAGGAAAGCAATCAATTACCTCTAATAGTCTCAGGCATTATTTGTGATTCAGTACCTAACTTACAAATCAAAGAATGATAATGCTACATGCTGCCACGATGCATTTCTAATGAATTTAAAGTCTTGTGTGTGTATAGCTCACAAAGTCTGGCATATTTTTAAGTTGCATATTTAATTCTCTTTAATATCAAAGCAATGAGAGACTTTTTTGTCTGTTCTACTGCAAAAAGATAAACACAGTAAATACTCTAGCAAAATGAAACATACTTTTTTATGCAGACAGATATCCATTTCTAAGTTCATGCATTCAGTACAAGAGTATGATTAGGCCACAGAACAAATTTGGAATATACAGCACTGGTAACAAGTTTAGACCAGATTATAAATTGAGAGACTCTCAGCTGATAAGTATTGTTTGCAAAATTTAGTGTAGATTCCAGTAAGGATATTCAAATTACTGCAGCTTTCCGAAACCAAAGATAATTATTCTAGCATAATAAATGCCAGCAGAAAGAAAGGCTTCAGCTCTAGCAATTGTTTCAGAAAACTCAATCAACTTGTCAATTTTTAAAAATATGCTACCAGCAGAAAGAAGTTCCATGGTATACAATATTTATCTGCTCATTAATATTACATGCATGCCATATATGAATATGTATGACTAAATAAATACATTAAATATTACATAATACATCAAAGTACCTTTCTGACATGTAAAATTATTTTTTGTAAACAGAATACTCCTTGCATTGCCAGGAAAGAAAGCGAGGTTGGTAACTGGAAAATATTTTTCCTGTATTTTCAGAAAATTGTGTGGGCTGGGTTTGGGACTGAGGTACTCCAGATGCCGAGGAATGTCTGCCATGTGCTGTGCTTGAGCTGACGAAGAAACGCTGTCCCTGTCCTATTTTTGTGGAAGCAAACTCAACCAAGACAATAGCTTGTGTCTCAAAAAAACAAACCATGACATGAGCATTCACCCTTTCCAAGACAATCTCATTAGGTTACCACAAGGTCATCTTCTCAGCCTTCACCCTCTGATGGCCTCATCCTTGACCTGGCCTGTTCCAGGACTTCAGTTCTGTTGAGTTTCAGTGACTTACTATTGATTACAAACCAGCACAATTGAGTTTAAGAAACTCAGAAATTAGGCTGAAGATAAATAACTAAAAAGGCAAACCACCAAAGTACCAAGAAATCTTGCTTATAATCTGTGTGCTATAAGGGTAGTAATAAAAAGAAAACCTCATGCAAAGCACTGGAGGCTCTATACAAACTTCCCTCCCTGTAGCTAGTCCTAGTCCTTCTAGTCTTTGCCAATGGAAAAGCCAAGGTATTGTCTCAAGTTACAGACTGCAATTAGGAATGGAGAAGCTGGAAAACATTTCAAGGTTTTCACATTTTGTAAAGCTCATTTCCAGCCAAGTTTCACTTACTCAGGTGCAAGAACAGTCAAGCTCCCCAGTTTCCCCCAGATCTTCCCTTCAGGTCAGTTTTATCCTTAGGTACCTGTGTACAATAAAGAAAAAAGATTAATTTGCATAACTCCTCACAAGTTCATCTCTTGATTATATCAACTTTTATGGCCCCAACTTAAAAATTCAGAACTCCAGCTTTTCTAACAGGATTATTTCCCATGAATTTGCTTAACCAGAAGCAAACTCAAAGCTTTTTTCCCCCATGTAAAAAGACTGGGTTTTATTTGACCCATTCTGTATATATATTTTTTTAGACTGAGCATGACCTTAAATGAAATGTCAATTCAACCCAGTAGATGGTGGGATTGCAAGATTTAAGTGTATTTCATCACTTGTTTTTAGGAGTACAAACAGACAGCACACAGTTAAGCCTTTGTTATCCACAGATTTAAGCTACCTTAAAACTGTTAACATGTGACAGGAAAATCCTAAGTATTCAATTAATACTTTAAAAATTGAAAGAAGGTTTGTGTACAGGTGCACTGTCACTTAGTTAAGGAGGAGCTCAAAAAATAAAGTTATTCTACTTTCTCCTGGCAGTAGTATGAATTAAAGAGACATTTTCAAAATGTGCTATTCAACCAATGGAATCAATTTTTGCAGATATATGGTGATCCAACTAAATAAGTGTGGCCTTGCTGACACAAAAATCCACCTGCATCTTTTCAAATTTCCAGAATTAGACCATCCAATTTAGAGAAGCCAATCTAACAATAATGGAGTAAAAAAGCAATGTATTTGATAAGACACAACCACTAAAACTGGTCTCTTTAAATAGTAATTGCAGCCTGAGTTTTGACCATGGTAAAAATATAATCAAATAATACCAAATTAGTTCCCCTAAAATACCGCTGCAATTACATCAGATCAAAAGAAAATTATTTTTCATCTTTTCCATCATGTGAACAAATTGGAAAATTAAGCACGGTACAATCCTTCAAAGAAGATTTTACCAGAAGTCAATGGAAAATAAAAACTGACTGTAATACTGTTTCCTAGTTTTTACATTTTCTTTGCACATTGTGCATCCAGATTTTCCCAGGATAAATGTATGGAAAGCATGCCACTTAAAGAAACAGAAGTCATGAAGCTATACACAAACATCAACACCCTCAACATCCTAAAATCTTAATATAACATAGGTGTCCAAGGAGGTAGAAACGAAAAAAAAATTAAGGTAAGCAATTCAGAAGTTTTCTTTTTTTTTTTCTTTTCTCTTTTCTTTCTCTTCTTCTTCTTTTTTTTTTTTTTTAAGGATTTCAATTTAATTGGGCTCCCCTGTTCAAGTCTAGCCTGACTGGCTTTTTACTAGGTGATGACTAGAAATTTTTTTTCCCCACAGGACACCAACTTCATTCAGTGAATACAGTAGCTTGAACAGAGTACTGACAGTCTACACATTGCATTACATATGGTCACAACACAGTATGTTATCTCCTCCAGGTTACTCTGTGCTGTTCCAGAACAGCACTCTGAGGACAGAAATGGCAGTTTCCAGACAGAGCTGCCCCTTGGTGCTCTCAGGATAACAACAGATTGCATTACACCTCCCTGCAAGGTACGTCATATGATCTCTGCAGACAAGAATGAAAGTTTTGAATCAGCAGCATTACTAACTTCAGTGTTCAGATTCCTGAAGCTCATTTAACAGACTACTTAGACTCATATAATACCTTAAACTAATTTCCTGGGGAAGTTGTACTCATCTAGACGCCCAGCTAAGGTGACGTACATCTTTCCTGGCTTGTTGCACACTGCCCTGTTCACTACCTGTCCTAAAGTTTCTACAACAAATTAAAGCAAGTTTTCAAAGACCTGTCTACTTTGCTGCAGTCTTCATACACGTCTGTTCCACACAGTTCTGACCACACAATTTGGACATGATATAATTTAAGACTATGATAATGCATATGTCCAAGGGAGCTCAGTTATCGTATTTGAGACAATTTTAATTCTTCACCTTCCCAGCTTTGCATCACTTGTTTTGTAACTTGTAACAACTTTATTCAAGGTAGCTTCCTGAGCTTGGTTTAAGTTCCAGCTCTTTTAAGACAGCAACCGTTGAAAAGGAAAAGCTCCATCTTGTTAAACAGAGACACGCAGTCTCCCTCAAAACTTGGCACCTCTCCTTCTCACCAAGCTCTATCACTGCCAATCTTGTGGACATGTGTCACCACCCCCATCACACTGTTTGTCACGAGGCTCAGTTTCCTATTTGTGACCCCAGGCCTGCCTCCCTGCCTCTTTTCAGCAACCACTTCATTTTCATCAAGTTCATTATACAATAAATTGCTTCCTCCCTGCAACCAGAATTCCACTTCCCATTAGCTTCCCACTCTCCTATACTAGCTTTCCTTTTAATCTCAGCATCTTCTCTCAGCTTTCTCTACCCTTAGCAGATCTGTTAGGGCTCCTGCACTGCTTTTCACCTCCCAGTGTTTTTCCCATTGTTATACTCTCCCACTCACTTCCTACCAGGCCTCTTGCCCTGGCACGTTTCAGATTTCTTCCCAACAACCACTCTCTATCTTTTCCTGGTTTCTACACAGTCCTTGTAATTATCATGCCATAGCCATGGCTGCTACACTTTGTGCTGAACTCCCTTCCAATGATGAGTGTTAGAGATGTGTACAAGGGCTAATGAGCAGGAATACTTCATGTCAGGATCACAGAACTGGGGCAGAAGACAGCAGTGCTGTCTGTGCAGAAGTAGAATTTTAGGCACTTAAATCCCTCACCACAGATGCCTATATATTTAGATGCCAAGGCAACTGTATGAAGGCTTTGTGAGCTGTAGGTACTTCAGTCTTAATGTTAGAATACCATCATGCAGTCTTTTAAATTAAAAAAAAATCATTCTACAAAGGTTTCAAATTAAGTTACTTGGAGTCTAAATCTCAATCAAAACTCAACCTACATTTCAGTTAACAGGTTGTTACTAACACTTTTTTAAACCATTCTTTCTCAAGACAAAGCAGTTCTTGATTCAGTCAAACATGCATTAGAGGTACTGTGGGGGAGAGAAGAATGGGTTTTAATTAAGAACAGGATTTTCTTGGCACTGGTTAGCAAGGATAAGTGTTCTTATTTTTATTGTACTGGAAGAAAGTAGATTATAGCATACCTTCACCTATTTTTCCCAGAAAGTATGAACTAACCAAAGACATCTTCCTATCCTGTCTCAAACACCCCTGGCTTTTTCCAGGGGGAGGTTAAGAGGGTTAAAGCTGAATTTAAGATGATTTTGTCCAATCACAGAATCATAGAATACCAGGTTGGAAAGGACCTCAAGGATCACCTGGCTCAACATCTAGGCAAGATGAATGAGCAAATCTTAACAGTATCCAATGCTGGGAAATTCCCCACTTCCCCAGGGAGGTTATTCCAATAGCTGATTGTTACTATGAAAAATTTTCCTCTTGTATCCAACATCATCTTTTCCCTGGGACTTCTTGTGACAAGGGAGTCTTCATGATCTTTGTAGCCACAAGGACCAGGACACGGTGGTAAGGTCTCCCCTACACCTTCTTTTCTCAAGGCTGAGCAAAGCCTGTAGTCTCTGTCTTTCCTGACATGACAGGCTTTCCAGTCCTTTGATCATCTTTGTGACCCTTTTCTTTATCTTTTCCAGACTGTCCACACCTTTTTTTGCATAACAGGGACCAAAACTGAACACAGTATTCAAGGTGTGGCCTGGCAAGCACCAAGTAGAGTGACATAATGACTTGTTTATCTGTGCTCCTGGTTCCCTTGTGGATGCAGCCCAGCATCCCATTGGCTTTCTGTGCCACAGCAGCATACTGCTCATATTGAGCCTGTTGTGCACTAGAACACCCATGTCCCTTTCCACAGAGCTGCTCCCCAGGTGGGACAATACCAGCCTGAACTGCGCTCCTGGATAACGGAGATTCCTCCTATGCTCCTACTGTATTACTGCTAGTGTGACCATTTAATAACAGCATAATGTACTTAATTAGCACAAATGAATGATTCAGTGATAGAAGTTTTCTGCTAAAGAGGAATTTCTATTACATTTTGATTCTTGCAATATTGAAACTAAAAAGAAAAAATAACTCTGACCCAATAAAATAATTACTTTTTATATTTAAATAACGAATTATAGAAAGTATTTAGGTACACTACAACAACCCAACCTTTCAACAACCTTTTTGAGTGTCCAACATACAAAAATTAAGTATGAATGCAACATCATTAATGAACATAGTATTTACAAATAAATCACACATTCCTCTGTTGAGCCAAACTGAGTTAAGTACACTTTAATGATGCAAGTGGGATCTAATTATCTTTACTTGGTCCCACATGCAACATGGAAATGAAAATGTTCAGAACACTTGGATCTTGCTGACAAGCACTCAACATTGAAAGGTAATGGAAGATGGTATTTATTCTTATTTCTTCTGAAGAGGTCTCAAACAGTCACAGAAATACATTTAATTCTGTACAATTGCTTGTTCTTCCACTTTGTACACTGCTAGCTGGCATTGAAGGCAGAAACAGATTCAGTTATCCTGGCTCCCATCCCCAGTATGGCCTGACCCTGCAAATCCACCACTGTCACATCCCATGTAGGAAGGAGAACTGTCAGTATGAATCATGCACTTGGAACTAGGCTCCAGGACCTAAATAATGTAGTGATTGCAACTCATACACAAGCCAGTTGTCACAGGTTATCGTAGGTATTTCTCAGAAGTTGTCACTCTGAGTCTCCTATTAATCACTATATTCACATGCGTTTGCGAGTTAGGGTAACAGGAAGTTACTAATGTAACTATTAGTAGAAGACCGGTCCTGATTTAAAAAGAAAAAACAAAACCAAAAACAAAACACAAAACCCCACAGACATACAACCCCCCCAAAAAATAAAACAACAAAAAAACCCAGTGGTAAACTGACCAAAGCCATAAAATGAACGGACGTTATTTGCCTGCACTCACTTTAGAAAAACTTTCTGCTGTTTATTTTCCCTTCCTGCCCACAAGTTCCTGGCATCCCTTGTACCGCAATGTTTATATTGTAGTTTCCATCACCAGTGACATGAAAAAGACACTTGGTTCACCCACACATATGTCCTTGCCAAAGATGTCAACAGAATCACTTACAAATGAAGGTCCATCATCTCCCCCCACAAATCACACATATGAAAACAAGAACTGTCCCCTTTCCCACCTGGTCACATTAACAGGTGCCTGTGCCTCCCCAAAACCTGCAAGACAGAAGGAAAATAATGATTCCTACCATCTAATGGTTTCCTGGCATGGAAAATTTACCAGCGTATTGGTGACAGAACCATACACTGAACTAGTTTAAATCTTCCATGAAGGGGTCTGGAGGGAAGGGTTTAGCAATAAAAAGGTTTTTTGATTAACAACCTTCATTAACAAACTTCATTAACAAAAGAAGTCCAGCTCACCTCAAAACATCTCTCTTATTATAGTAAGAGTATTTTAGCATCATCAATATAGCTGTTACAGTCTGGCTGATGATAGTTAACTTGCTCACACAGACAAGTCCTAGAACTTTCCAGCAAAGAAGTGATCTGGGATTATACTCCATACAGCCTAAAGCAAATATAGTTAACATTTCTTTGATCCTTGGGTTTCACACTTCAGAGAGCTGAGGGAGAGAAGAGGTGCTGGTACTTTCAGGAACCATTAATTACAGGAAGTCATTGTGAAGGGCATTGCTAGAAAGTATTAGAGATAATACAGTTGTTTAAATATAAATAGTGCAGTTGGTGTCACACAGCTGTCCCTGAACGAAAAGGTTTCAGTGCAATTTTTCCCCGAGACTGATGATCTGTAAGGTGTTGAACAGGAAAGAAATTTACCACAGTATAACCTCCTTCCATTAAAATGTATTCCCCAGCATGTTTGATCTCAAAGTAAATTATAAATCAGATCCATTTTAACAGTCTAATATACTATAAATGTTATGGCCAAAATTTTCAAAAGATTGGCTATTATATGTAGTTAGCAAAGTTAAAGTACACTCTTCTGAATTCAATTCATTTTTGGAACAGAATTCATCCTGAACGGGAGCTAAAATCTTTTTATGGTAAAAAACCCCCAAAAGTGACATTGAACTGGCCTCAATTATAACACTAATGAGCTACTCAAAATTATTTGTGTCCTTTTCAAATAATATGTGTAAAACCACACAAGTTACTGGTAGAAGCAGGAACAGTATCTTATTTAACTACTTTGCTTTCTTAGGAGTTCTCCACTGCTTAACAATGCATTTTACAAATATTCAGGTTCAAAATATAGCCATTCCCCAGAAGAATATTTTTTTTATTATTCCAATAGACACCTAAAGCATAGAGCCCTCTTCACAGTCAACTGAGTGTCCTGGTGTTACAATATAGCCTGAGCCTATCAACCCCAGTAACTTATATTGTACTTTTTAATCTGACCCTCCAACGAATCACTGAAAAGAAACTTTCCCTTTAAATCCTGTCCCATATAAAATCTAGAAAGCTGAAGCCCATCCTTTATCAGCTGCTTTTTCACTTACTAATTTAAGAACAACACTTCCTCCTGTTGCACACTTACCAGGAAGCAGCCATGCCATGAATGTGTTATAAACACTGTGCTCCTCTAAGGCTGCACAGCTCTCTGAATAAACAAGACAAGCTAATGGAAGTACTGCTTTTTATCATCCTCTACTTCCTGCCCACATTCTGGTTACTTAATTCAATACCAAAGTTAGAGCCTGTGAAAGAATTTCACATCTCATTTTCCTTCTGTAGTTCCCCTACTCAATCTGAGGACTGACGATACGCTGATTTCCCCGCAAGTCGACTTTCTCACAGAAATGCCAAAAATGCAAAGGCAGAGTGATAACCAAACTGCAAGACATCACTTACTGAGAACAATTCTTCTGGGGTAAAGCAGGTGACAAATAAATACATTCTTCAGACAACATGACCGAGAAATTTCTCTGCCCCAAAGAGTAAGGTCTGAGCAGCAGAAAGAACGCAACACCTCCTCTGGGTGACCAACGGGGCATTTCAGTGTGTACCTCAGCACAGTTTAGAGACACAGGATGGTCCTTTTGTGATGGATGTGCAACTGCAGGCAACCACATAACAAATATTCAGTTCTGAAGTTTCCATTGGATATCTGCTCCATGTGTCCTAAACCCCACAAAAGGCTTCTCAGTACCCTACTAAAAGCAAAATAGCTATTGAAAAAGCTGTAATTATAGAATACAGCTTGAGGGCACTGGCTATATTCTATGTCTTTGCAATAGCTGGGTATGTTTTCAATTATTGTTAAGTAACAACTTCTAAATGATCACAGGAAGTGGACCATGCTTCACACTACAAAAAAGGGATAAAAATATCTATTTTATGTTTAATTTCCTGAGGGGACTCATTCATTCCTGATCCCAGATCTAGTAATTGGTTCCATGGTGAATGTCAGAAGATGGAGGTTAGAACAGGGAACAAGTAAGTTGCTACTAAAGGGTTTGGGAGAAGAGCAGAAAAAACATGCTTCTTATCCACTAGCAACCACTGGCAATGCTGAAGCATGTTGTTAGTGCTAAATAAATATAATGAAAACAAGCAGTTTCAGTATCCCTTCAGACCCCTTGGAGACCTCAATACTTCAAATCCAAAGACCCGTCTCATAACTTAAGATTCTATCCCCATTCCAGAATAAAATCTCCTGTGCAGCTTGTTAAACTTGGGCTTAAAATTGCTCAGGTTCTTTGCCTCACTGTCCTGTTCAGAAGAAACAGAGGGGGAAGTTCTTGTCATCTCCTGTCTAAATTCATTCAGGACCAACACCAATACCAAAACTACTTGGTTATACTTTAGCTGAAACAGGTCTTCATTGCTGATGTTTACCCATAAATTTATTTACAAAGAACTACTTCATCATGTCAGAGCCCTGAGCTGGAGGACCATGACTGTGAGAATGATAACCTCATAGCAGATCCTGAAATTATGCAGTATACGCTGGTTCAGCCGGATCCCCACAAATCTATGAGGCCTGATGGGATTCATCCCAGAATCCTCAAAGTGCTGCTGATGTCATCGCAAAACTTCTCTCTCTCTGATTTTGGAGCAGTCTTAGGAATCTGGAGAGGTTCTAGCTGACTGAAAGCTGGTGAATGTTGACCCCATTTTCA
The DNA here is from genome assembly GCF_047495875.1 of Pithys albifrons albifrons. NCBI lineage: Eukaryota > Metazoa > Chordata > Aves > Passeriformes > Thamnophilidae > Pithys > Pithys albifrons. The sequence goes on from NC_092458.1 coordinate 12,950,902, forward strand.
AAAAAAGCAAGAAGGAGGATCCTAGAAACTACAGGCCTGTCAGTCTCACTTCAGTGCATGGTAAAATCATGGGAAGATCATTCTGGGATGTATTGAAAAACACCTGAAAGACAACATCAGCATGGCTTCAGTCACAACCACTACAGCTTCATGAGAGGAAAGTCCCACTTATCACACCTGACTTCCTTTTACGACAAGGTAACCCACAGAGTTGATCAAGGGAAGCCAGTTGATGTAATCTTTTTGGATTTCAGTAAAGATTTCAATACTCTCACAAGATCCTTCTAGACAAAATGTCCATCCCACAGCTAGATAAACACATCATGTGGTGGATGAGCAATTGGCTGATGGGTTGAGCACAGAGGGTAACAGTGAATGGGGTCACATCAGATTGTTCACCTGTCACTAGTGGGGTTCCACAGGGCTTCATTTTGGCTCCTGTGATCTTCAGCATCTTCATAAATGACTTGGACACAGGACTGGAAGAGATAAGCAAGTCTGCAGATGACACAAAACTGGGAGGAGCTGATCACTCCCTCAAAGGCAGGGAGGCCCTGCAGAGACACCTTGGCAAATGAGAGGGCTGGGCAATCACCAATCATATGAAGTTCAGCAAGGGGAAGTGCTGGATTCTCCACCTGGGATGGGACAACGCTGGATGTTCCTACAGACTGGGGAATGAGACGATGGAAAGCAGTGCCATGGAAAGGGACCTGAGGGTCCTGGCTGATGGCAAGTGGAATGTGAGTCAGCAGTGCCCTGGCAGCCAGGAGGGCCAACTGTGTCCTGGGGTACATCAGGCACAGCATCACCAGCCAGTCAAGGGAGGGGATTGTCCTGTTCTGCCCTGCACTGGTGTGTCCTCACCTTGAATATTGTGTGCAGTTTTGGGTGCCACAATATAAGAAAGGTATTAAGCCATTAGAGAGTGTCCAAAGGAGGGCAACAAAGATGGTGAAGGGCCTTGAGGGGAAGCTGCATGAGGAGTGGCTGAGGTCACTTGGTCTGTTCAGCCTGGAGAAGACTGAGGGGAGTCCTCATTGCATTTACAACTTCCTTGTGTGGGGAAAAGAAGGGGCAGACACTGATCTCTTCTCTGTGGTGACCAGTGACAGAACCTCAGGGAATGGTGTGAAGTTGTATCAGGGGAGGTTTAGGTTGGATATTAGAAAAAGGTGCTTCACCCAGAGGGTGGTTGAGCACTGGAACAGGCTCCCCAGGGAAGTGGTCACAACACCAAGCATGACAGAGTTCAAGAAGTGTTTGGACAATACTCTCAGGCACATGATGTGGTTCTTGGGGACTGTCGCGTGCAGGGCTAAGAATTGGACTCAATGATCCTTGTGGGTCCCTTCCAGTCAGCAGATTCTGTGATTCTCAACATTCATTTGACTAAGCTAAATGATAAAAGCTTTCTAATTTGCTTTTTGAAAGATAAATACTCCATAATTCTGATCAGCCTAGTAGTCTGTCTTTGCACCTGTTCCAATTTAAGTCCATCTTTTTGTTCACTGCAAAGGAAGCGCATTGGACACAATATTCCAAATGAGGTCTCAGGATCAGGAAGGCTTCATGAAATGCTATCAGCATTTCTCTCTCACTCTACAAAAATATCATGTCTAATGCATCATAACAACACATTTTTCACAGCTGCAGCATACTGGTGGCTCAGAGCCATCTTAGTGGCATTAGCACAGCACTTTACCTAACACAGACTGCTACAAACCATTAAATCATCTACAGAACACCCTATGATGTTAACAGATGTTCTTTTAATTTTAAATATTTGCATATTGAGATAAAGATTAGAGTGACCTCTCTGAGACCAGGCACCGGGAGCTTGCAGAGCCAAATTAGCAACTGACCCTTTCTGATTCTTAACCCTAAATATATACCTTCAAACTCTAGCAGCAAACAGATGAACTACACAGTGCACATTAACAAGGACCCTCCTGTAACTCCATATGAAATTCCTGTGCCTGCACTTAAAAGTCATTTCTAAATGGATGATTCTACATGGCCACTTCTCTGCCATGTAATTGCCTTAGTCTGCTGAAGAGCCACAAAGATACCCAGAAAGGCCAAACCTCCTCCACTTAGACATGGGGGGCAGCCTCCCCACTGCCTGCTCTCATCTGCGTGTCCTCAGCTGGCACTGAAACTGCCTTTTTGTAGCAATTTAATCCAGACAAGTTGAGAGCTGTTAGGCCACCTCCCCTCACACATACTTCCTCTCAGTTGCCAGAAGAAAAGTCGTTTAGTGATAACCACTTCTACTGAAGCTCATATGATATATTCTCCTGAAAGATGTTGTCAGGATTCTGATTTCACAACTTGAATGCTCTTACCTCTTCAAAAATTTAGATCATACCGAAATTGACAGTCTTCTGGTATCCCAAGAAAAAGGACACAAAACCCCTAAAAATGCAGTAGCACAAATTCAAATAATAATGATAGACAAAGAAGCTGATTGGTACCAAGCAAACAGACTAGTTGTTCCTACACTAGGCAGTGTGTTGCAGCTACTCATATCACGTGTTAATTTCAGTATTACAATAAAATACTCCTAATAAAAACTTATCTTCATGGAAAGTTTGCTCAAAACATGAACATTACTAGAACTAGACAAAACAGGGACTACTTTCCCTTAAAGCGCAGGATCTCTTAATGGCCCAGAAATGCTATGAATATTTTGCAGTTGCATTCCAAAAAAGACTTTTTCTTCCAAGCAACTAGCAGAGCCAGCACTGTCCTCTGAGTTAAGGACATGCAAGTCTTTTTCCGTAAATAAAGCAGGCATTCTAGTCAAGCAACACACTACCTTCTCAGAAAATAAATACCCTACCTGTACTCGAACTTGGATTCTCTATTTCACTCCTTATCACATATATACCTTAACTACTTCCCATTGAGACCTGTCTTCTACAGATTAACCCATTACTGGTATTGGAAAAAGCTCACAGATATCAAAGGGAGATGGGATGACTTCTGTCAGTACCTCGTGGTGCAGAAGTCCATGTTTGTAACAGTGCTGCACTGCAGTGAAATATAGTAGCTGTGCAAAGCCTCGAGCACTACCTCATGCAAATTGTAGACAACTCACTACATCACTTCTACAGATGAAATACATATATTCTAGCTATTTATGTTTTCAGAGCACTTTCATGCATCACTGAAGGAAGGTATGGACCAGAAACAACTGAGTTGACATGACCTAGCATGTTACTGCCGAGCTGAGTCAGCTACAGATGAGGTAGATACTCTTCACAGCTGGGAAACTGCCCAGCAGTGGTGGGGGAAAACCTGCCCAAGGCTTCAGCACATGTCTTTTACTTTACAACTGATGGGATGAAGAGCCAGTTTTGCCAAGCCTGGTGATGACCCAACTCATACAAAGCTGTAGTAACACTCCGCTTTTTATTAAACTGCAGTAGTGCAATTTGCCCCAGGCTGTAAAGATAACCATCTTTACATCTGTTCTTTGTGCCACACACAATCATTAGCTAGATATGAACATGCTAATTCGGCCCTTTGGTCTTTGATAATGGAAGAGGTTATGTTTCACTAAATTTGTAGTTAGGTATCAGGCACAATTCTGGTTAGGTTCTTGGTGTATGGCACGTGGAATATAAAATACACACTTTTGACTGTGTGCATACTTGACTTATACTGACAAAAGATAAGTTATCTGAAAACCAGGACAACTATCTCCTGCTGTTAGCAGTTGGCATCTATGTACATTCTATCTATGTATCGAAATGTCAGTGTCCATACAATAGATGTGCATTTTTTACTTCTAATATGGAATCTCCATGCAGAAAACTAGCAGCACCTTCAGAAGAATTCAAAATGTACTTCTATTTGAATACAAATGCATGTACCTCTCATAAAGTCCTGCCAGCAAAAGCCACTCATATTCCTAGCTGGAAAATATGTTTGCCGACATACTTCCGTAAATAAGGCATACAGTCTGCATGCATACAAACAGATATTGAAATCTTTGTATGTATACATGGTAAAAGACACATCACAGTTTGCAAGCAAAAATGAGCAGGCTGTGTTTCACACTGACAATGTGGCACGGTGTTATCAGGAAGGACAAGAATTACACTGATTTACAGTAAATTACCCACACTGGCCAAGGAGGATACACAGTTATGAGACTAAATTAAGGAAGTTTGCATCGCTGCCTTACGGTGCTTGATCTTTCAATTAACATCTCAAGAATACTGAATTATCTATATTTGAACACTGTTTGTTTTTGATGTTAGCATAAAAGAAAGAGGTTTTTCAAACCACAACACACTTGAACAGATTCAGTTATCATCAGCACTTCCATTTCTAGTCACTAAGTCCCATTCATTCCTTCTGACTGACCTTGCCACTTTGCTTTTTAATCTTTATAACAAAACTATCAGAGTGAGGAAAAAATAAAACATAAGCCCAACACAGAGCCTGTGTATACATTAAGAAACTAATGCTCTCCAAATCTAGGGAATCTATAGCTCTACAATACACCTCTTTCTAACAGTGAAGAGTATTTTACAATTAATGCATTTTGTGAATGTAGTGAACATATATTTGCATGATGTGAAAGTATAGATATGACACAGGATAAGGTCTCAGCACAGGCAGGTGTCAGGCAGGATAATAACCTGCAAACTTGAAACAATACAGTGAAGTTAATGGCCAAAAAAGGAGGCAGGACTATGAGTGGTATTTTACCAGGTTTGCTAGGGGCATGACTCCAGTGATGACTTTGGATTGAGTTTCCTAACTTTGATCAATTTTCAGTAAATTTAAATTTAGTCAGAAGATCAAAAGCAAAACACACCAGACCAAAATTACTTCCTTCAGTTTACTCTCTTGTATTTTGCGTCAAAGTATAGGCCATTAAGATTTCCAAATACTCCTCAGGCCACAACGGCCCACTGAAGTTCTCAATACAGAGTAACCAGCTGGCCACTCAGACACTGAGCAGTGGACTAGGTCTCCCATAATTTTTAGGACATTCATTACATCCTAGTGAAATTATTCAGTGTTACAAGTAAATTAAACACAGAGCACGTAAGGTTGGAAGGGACCACTGGTGAGGACATCTGGTACAACAAGATTGTGTCCAGATGGTTCTTGAGTACCTCCAGTAAATGAGACTCCACAACCACTCTGGGCAATCTGTTTCAGTGCTCAGTCAACTGCACAGTAAAGAAATTCCTCCTATTCAGGTGGAACTTCATGTGTTTCAGTTTCTTCCTGTTGCCTCTTGTCCTATCACTTGGCACCATTGAGAAGAGTCTGGCTCAATCCTCTTGACACCCTCCAGATATTTATATACATTGACAAGGTTGACCCTCAGTCTCCTCGAGGCTGAACAGGCCCAACTCCCTCAGCCTTTCCTCATAAGAGAGATGCCCCAATATCCTCATTACATTTGTAGCTCTTTGCTGGAACCACTCTAGGAGCTCCTTGTCTCTTTTGTCCCGAGGGGACCAGAAATGGACACAGTACTCCAGATGTGGCCTCACTACGGCTGAATAGAGGGGCAGGATCATGTCCCTTGACCTGCTGGCAATGCTGTTCCTAGGGCATTGCAAGACACCATTGGCCCTCTTGGCCACAAGGACACATTGCTGGCTCGTGGACAACTTGTTGTCCACAGGACCCCCAGGTCCCTCTCCACAGAGCTGCCTTCCAGCAGGTCACTCCCAGCCTGTGCTGGTGTAGGGGGTTATTCTTCTTCATGTGCAGGAACTTGCATTTGACCTTATTGAATTTCAGACAGTTCTTCTCTGCCCATCTCTCCAACCTGTCAAGGTCCCTCTGAAGGGCTGCACAGCCCTCTGGGGTATCGGCCACTCTTCCCAGCTTTGTGTCATCAGTGAACTTGCTGAGGAGGCACTTGCTCCTTCATCCACATAATTGATGAGTAAGCTACGCAATATCAAACCTTGTGAGACACTGCTAATTACAGGGAGATACCATTAGTTACAGGTTATCAAAGGTGACATTTGGCAAGGTTGCCCACACACAGAGTTGAAACCAAACCATGCTGAACCTCTACACCACGCCAGCCTTGCCTCTTAGGAACACATCACAGCTGAGTATAGAGAAATACACCGAAAGTACAAGGGATTCTCCACAGAAAAGCGTACCCCATATTTAGCACACAAAGTTGAATTTTGGGATACAAAGTTACAGCTTTGTCACAAGACCGATAGAAATACTTGTATTACTTAGAAACTGAGTAACTCCTCATATGAATTGTATGGACCTAAATACCTGATACTGTTACTGAGCCAAATGGTACAGAGCAGTAAACTATGCTCATCTCATGAAAAGCATGAAGTATCAGTGGAAGAAAAAATATTTTTTGCAATACAATTTTATATTATTTCTGTAGGACCTACTGATGAAGAAGTATTTTAAAAAAAAGGTAATATAATAGGAATTTTAATTTATGTATATTTAATAAACTCCTATGGTGCATACCAGACTAAACTGCCCAGTCAAGACCTCTGAAAGGTAACTGAGACACAAGAGGCACAGTCTGCATAGTAAAATTTCTCAGAAAGGTTTTTAAAATAAACACTTTGGAGAATTCTTATTTTTTTTCTGATAAGGCACATGAGAGTGCTTTCACTGAAGTAATTCTTTTATATAAAGATAAAACATATTTTAAAGCATTTAATGGTTAGACACCTTCACACTTCTGAGAGTGACTGATTCCACTCAATGATTTCTTACTACACGCAAATGAGTCACTATTCACCTCAGCAATCTCCATGTCAGTAAAAATGCTTATCTGAGCAAGTTTCATGCATGCTTTGGCATTTGCAGGATTAGCAGGTACCCGAAATATGGATCAAATAGCTATTTCAAAAAAAAAAAGGAAAAAAGGACAAAAAATGGCCATAAAAGGTTATATTATCTACTTAGAGCAACAGATAAAGATGCAAGATACTAGTATTTACTTCAGGACCTCTACACCTTCATGCTGACCAAGCATGCTAATGGAAGTTTACATGCCAATTATCCTAAACAACAATATAACAATCAAACAATCCATGCCATATAAAAAAGCTCTGAATGCCTCTGTGCAACTAACAGCAAACCATTTCTTACAGGTTCATTCACCAAAAACATTGGTAAATAAGATACTTACACACAGGGAGCTTTAAACAGGAGAGCTTTCCAATTTCCCTGAAGCATCTCCTTAGACAGTGACTACTAGCTAGACACTGTCATGAGTCAGTTCCACCCAATCTGATAATAAGTCAATGTTAGTGCACTGTAGTAGCAGAAGATAGTATGAAAATGAGTCAATGTGTTGTTTTCGGGTACATCCTGTTGAGATTGGGAAAGGCAAATGTGAAAAAAGGGGAGCAAAAATACTCCATTCCAAATTACCACATGGCAGAATACCTACTCATTGAACCATACCCAGAACACTGTAATATTTCAAGGGAAACTTATTGAAGTAAAAGCAGTCACCAATGATATGACTGCTTTTCCATTAAAATAACTTCTTTTAAAATGTCTGAGTATCTTAAAGAATTATTTTTAATAGATTTTTTTTTCATCTTTAGATTCTCATCTTTTAAGTATTGTCCTCTCAAAGACAAAGCAAGTAAGGAAAACGCACAGAGAAAGGGCCAGACAGAAATTTCAATCAAGGGTTTAAAATGTCTATCCTGTTAAGTTCAAGGAAATTGGAAATTATTTTTCTATCTTCAGCTGTTTTACCCTTTGCCGCACGTATTTTTGCATGTTGTCAAAACAGCTCGTATTAAAATATTTGCAGTCTAACAGGCATGTTGACGCTGTCCAGTTTGAAGGAAAGAAGGAGTGAGCTGATTTGTGTGCAACACAGAAGTCAAGACACCAACTACACCTGAAAAGCAAACTGAAGAAAGAAAACTATCATCAGTTTCGAAATAATAAGGGGATCTTCTGCACCTCAAAGAGGGCTCATATCGTGGTTAAGATCTTACTGAGCAAGTAGAAACAGAGAATTCCCCGTGATGGATTATGTTCAGCTTTCCACACATTTTTGTCAGTGTTGCATGAAGTCTCTCTCAGCTAAATCCCTCTCTGAGGCTGCCGCACAACTTCACTTTCTTCAGGTTTCACCTTTTTCTACCTTGACCAGCAGTTAAGGCGGACAAAGAGCTGCAGTTTCTCCAGTGACCTATTCTGACAGCATGTGGTTAAGCCCTGCAAAACACTGTTTGCAATTCATTATCACCTATCAGTTTTTTAGCCTGGGAAAGTATTTGAAGAGAAAATGCAGATTCAGTCAGAATGGTCATGAATTAAGAATCAACAGTTTAGCAAGAAAGGAAACCTCACAGAAAAAGGAGTGAGATCTTGAACATTATACATGAAATGACCACTGCTTTATATATGTCAGTGACACTGTTTATTGAGACGTGATATGTGTTTATATGGAACTAGTTTAATCCCAAATGGAAAGGGAAATGTGAGGTACTTGTAAACATCATTAATACTAAAGGCTGCAGCATAATGATTATAGACTTCATAAGAGCAATAGTGATTCTGACCAAAAGAGCTTTTATTTTCAGACCAGGCCAAGTTAAGAGCCTATCTTTGTCTCACAGCAACATAAATATTGCATGTGCATTCCTATATTTAGCCACCCCATGCACAATAGATTAAAAGCAGCAGTTAGATACTATTTGTAAAAGAGTAGTTCTCTTGACCTTAGCATAAAAATAAACCAAAAGAAGCCACGGTGGAGAAGCCGAGGAGATGAGTCTTCCTCTTCCAGTCATTAAATCCTTTGTTTCCTCTTTTCCTAGTACAAGCCTTGACAAAAGCAGTATACTATTATCCCATCATTTTGAGTGCAGGCTCTCAACTCCTTTGGTAATGAGGTATATGTATGCCAAGAGTTCAGGGAATCCTGGAAACCGAAACACCTCTGTAAGGTTTTTCCACCTATCTTCTCTAATTAGCAACTCTTATGAACCAACAGCACACACTTTCAGAGCAGTGAGAGCTTACAGTAAACACACATAATCCCTAAAGTGAAGGAAGGAGGGATCCCAAAAGGGCCAGCCCTCCAGCGCTGAAACCAAAATACAACCTTATCCTGAGTTCAATTAACACATAGTGGACAGATTTCTAAGGCAAGTAGGCAGCTGGAAACTCTTCTTCCTGCAAGATGACCCTGATAAAGTCCAAGAATGCTCATCTTTGACAAGGCAGCTCTTACCTACCCCCACCATTCTCCAGCAGTGGGGATGGAAACATATGGAAACCAGAGCAGAAAGCCCGTGCACCACCAATCTTTTGCTGCGTGGCACTGTCTAAGGAACATACCCCAGGTCTATAAATTAGATAGAGTACACCTTAGGCCGCTATGAGTTACGAGTATCAAAGACACTAAAGGCACAAGAGGAGTTTGCTGCCTGGAGTCCTGACTATCCACATGGTACATCTGCTCCTCCAGTCAGATACGTCTCAGTGGCAGGAAAGCACTTCACACCAATCACACTCATTTTAAAATACTTGAAAGAATGATGCTTGTTATCAACTACTACTAATTTGAAAAATCTGTATTCAAACTACTGAATTTTACATTAAAAAATAAAGGTAATAAAGTTACACTTCTTTACAGAAAGCCAACAAATGAAGAAATAGCATGTCTCCAATTTTATTTTTCAGTTTCACTACATGACACTGGGAAATTCTGATTTAGTTGTAAAAATGCTGCTGTCAGATGTGGTTTTGATAACTGCTGGAAGCTTACTTGTGTACAGGGCACAACCCATCTTAGATCCCTCAGTGCTTCTTTGTACTTCTTTCTCCAGTTTTCCACTTACTAGTGCTGGCCCAGCATGGGGGCTATTTTATTCTGGGGTAACAGCACTGTTCCTACATCACAAGTTACTTCCTGCTTTGGACCAACAACCCAAAGCAGAGACTGCAGTCAGCTAAATAGGAACTCCTGTGCCCAAGTGTGCCAGATACCATGATCTCACTACAGCTCCAGGGGGACAGGGGACATTACATATTCCTGTAGTTCTGTGAACAAGCAGTAGAAGGTGACTGTCCATACATCACCAATGCTGGGGGCCAACTGCACTCACAAAAGCTCCAGCACTTCCACTAGAGCGTCCCTGCTGCAGAAATCAAGGTGAAAGACCTGGTGCCTGTTTAGTTCCCATCAACTACAGGTCAGGAGGTATGTGAATCACGACTATTGATTCATGGCTTGGAAATACTCCTGGGTTCACTGCCTTATTGCAGGAATTTCCTTTATAGTCCATGCTTGTGTGCTCTGTTTACTCATAGTTTCACTCCTGTTTTCTCCCTAAATACACTTCTTTTCTTTGGTCTAACTTCTTAATTGTGTCTTTTAGTCCATCACTGTGACTTCCTGTGCGTTGCCTACAGGTGTGATTATTCCTGCCCACTGTTTTTAACTTCCATCAAAAGCACAATTTCAAGTAAGCATCACTGAAGGACATTTGGTTTGCTGAAGAAAGTGTCCTTTTCAGTCACTGAAAAGCCTGTCAGAGGCAGTCACATCATATATTTACTTTTCTAAACTGATGAGTTGCATCATTACCAACACAAGAAGCTGAAATTTGCAACAGGATGGGAGGGGAAGGGGGGGTGAGGGGTAGGGGGGGAGAGAATTGTTTAAAAGAAGAAAACCCAACACACTTGCTTATAAGGTTTTCTTGTGGAGATGACTGAAAATGCATTGTGCCCAAAGGCACCTGATACTAGGTGAATTAGCTCTCTGCACTGTCTCCATTTCTGTGTCTCATTGTCAACAGTAACATGACTTTCATCAGAGAAAAATAATGAGAAATGTCAAGAAACATCTCAGAGTAGAGGCTGTCAAAAGAATTCTTTATGAATGAAGGCTGCTTACATGAGTAAGGTTGTAAGGCATTCAGATACCAGGATAGGAGGAGAAAACACACACACATACTCTGAACACTTCCCACTCAGAAAAACCAATTAAAATTATTTCATAAATGCAAGTGGATCTATATCACAAGCTCTTTGAAGCACATATGACTGGCAAAACTCTAATCCAATTATCAGCAGTAACAAAATATATGTATATGCTGCATATTTTCAATGCACCAGACACAAAAGTGAATTTTATAGTCCATCAAAATAACAAAACTCAGTTATTAGCTATGTAGTTGAAAATGGAAGGCAAACAGAGGCTTAACAGATATGGATTTGAATTTGTCTAGAAAAGTACTTCCCTTGCTTTATCACAACTGTTTGAGAGGTGATAAATATTTAAATATCATTAGCAAAAAGCCATTATTTAACTGAGAGTTATGAAATCATACTCTGTGAAATCTTTGAGACAAAATAATTCTGTTCTAGCACAGCAAACATTTAGTTACTAATGAAAATACAGAGCAACAGTAGAGCACTTCACACTCAACAAAGTTTGGAATAATATCATTCTGCTTCAGTAAGAATCTAGAAGTAAAAAATGAGATACTTAACAAGCTATGCAGGATTTATTACCTTTGAGATGTTACTCTAATTTGCAAGATATAATCAGGTTTCCAAGGAACAATGCTAAAATGTAATAAAGGATCCTGATCTCATTCCTTAGCAACTCCTTCCATTTAATCATAAAAACAAGATAAATCCAGTGTGCCAAAAATGAAAAGATGGACGAGGCAGATAGGAAACAAATCAGTTAAGTACAGGCACCAGAAACTACAGTAGGAGATGGCATACAAATCGTGTGATTGACAGAGATAAATCTGTCAGATAAATATAGAAGAATTAGAAATGACACTAAAACTAAGGTATGTGCAGAAGCGAGTACCAGTGCACAACAGGAAGAATGAAGCAGAGATGTTTCAGACTTGTCTCTACTTTGAAAATCCCCTAGCTTTATTGATTTGTGTCAGCACTTCATCATAATTTTCACAATAACATACTTCAGAAAATACTCTGTTCCTATAAACTGGGATTGTGAGAACTGACATTATTTGCATTGTCTGTGCCTTCTGAAAAATAACACTATCCCAGCACTCCTGTAAAATACCACACATAGCAAGTTCAAAGGAGACCTTACATAACATACAATAAGCAAATGTATCATTTGCTGTGAACACGAACTTCATTTCTGGCAAGATATAATAGTACAGTTTCCCTGTACAAAATAAGGTACTCCTGCCTTATCAAATAAGGCTAATATTTTATGTGTCTGAAGTGCTACGCAAATCAGGAGTCATACAGAAATTAATTGTTAATGAAATTATTTGTGAGCCTGTTGCACTTTTTATTTCTCTTGTTGGGAGAGCAACAAGGTCAGAGAGTTTTGGACAGCTGCTGTTGCTAGAGATTGCCAAAGAGGTGGTTTTCCATTGCCTGAAGACCACCACAATGAACCGACCTCCAGCCACCCCTTTTCTCGCTGAGCCTGAACAGGCAGCAGTGCACCCATCAGCCAATCCTCACTCCCTCTCACACATGAAGTGTAAATAATGATTCTTCTATGACTCAGACAGCAAGAGGCCAGAAACTAACAAAGGAAGTTACCAACAAATTACAGAAATTCTAAAAGGTTTTCTTGTAATGTGCTTAATCATCACAACGAATAGAATGCAGCAGCTACCAAATTCACTATCTCATTTTGCCACCTTATAATGCCTAAGAACAAAGACCTTAAAGATTAAACATCTAAAACAGTTCCTGTCAAAACAGCCTGATGACCAAGGAAGATGAAGGGAATTTAAGAAAGGCTCATGAACAATTATTCAGCAAAAGGGGAAAACCATCAAGGCATGGAGAAAGGAGTGAAAACCAGAATGCCTATGTTGATACGCCTGATGTGATTACAAATGAAGTTATGCATTCACCATTTTCTACCTCCTCCTAAACACCACAGTTTTGTCACAAGCAATGAGGTATCACAAGCTCAGCATTTCAGCAAACCAGAGGGACTAATTAAGATAGCACTGTTTAATCCATGTGCTTTGCTAGACCAAAACAAGCACCTCTGTATTGGACAGTTTGTTCAGCTATCCTTCAGGTGGAGGACCCATTTATGAGTGTCTTTGCCCACAACTGACTGCAGTATGATCAGATGACGTAAAGCAGCACTAATTTAACAAATATTTAAAAGGTCAAAAACTGCGCAATAGCATTAGCAGATCTACTGAAACATAAATGTGTCACATAAAGAGTAAATGCACTCCTACTCAACCACCTCAATTTATTATTTGAAGCAACAGTCTTCTGATTATTGCAATATTTAATTCAGTCTCAAAAGAGGAAAAAAATCCATCATGTGCCAGTTTTTTACATGGTGAAATTCCTCCCTGTGCCAGAGATAATTTTAATTCAGTTCGACGTACTGTTTCCATTACAACAAGCTCACTTCCAGCATAATCATAATATGTAAGGATTATGTTAAACCATATTCTCAGCTGATGGCGCAGCATTTCTCTAAGTGATGCCATGACCTTCTTCAAATAAATTAACCTGCCCAGTATAGATGTTGACATATCAAAAAAGAGAGCCACACTGTAAATAAAGTGTTACAGAAATATGTGTCAGCAGTGACTTGGCAAAGGTTTAAGACGGATGCAAATATTTCTGGTATGAAAAACAGAAGAAAGCTGCAGGTGTGAAGAACACTTCTGAGAAGAGGAAATGGGCAGGCTGACACCTTAAAACTTAGTCAAATATTGTATTTGATAAGGATGTAGAAAATGGGTTAAAACCTTTGAAGCTCTTGCTTTTTAGAAAGCAAAGCAGGAAGAGAATATAGAAGAAGAACAGTTTCTCAAAGAGTTTGCTCTAGGGTGCTTATACATGTTTGTTTACATGTGTGTGTATGTGCAGGCACATACATATGTCTGCATGTACATGTATACACATGCACTTGTGCGTGTACAGAAAACACCACTGACTAATCATTTAAAACGGCTTGCACCAAAAAATAAAGTACCTTCTATTCTTTTCAATACATACTTCAAAGAATAAGAAATAAAGACTGCTCAAAAACATTACAGAAAAATATGAGCTCGTGTCTTCCCACTCTCCCTAACACACTAAAAAGGCAGTAGGAAAAACAAAGTTTAAGTATTCACAGCATATTTGGCAAAAATACAGAACTTTCATATTAGACAAAATTCAGGCTAACACAGTACGGCAATTACATTTACTTATAAGATCCTAAGAAAAACAAATAATAGATCTGAAGCATCCTTATTAGTGAGAGGTATTAGAGACACAGCTCAGCTTTACGCCTTGGGAGTTTAGGGGAACACTGATGGCCCTTTCCATTGTTTCCTCTTGTGGCTTTTTGCAGAGGAAAACGATCTACCAAGGAAGTCAAGGAGCTGCTGGCAATGTCGCCCAGAGAGCTGTGGGTAGACAACTACACCACCACCCTACAGTTCCCAAGGGAAGCTCACAGTGTAGGATGGAGATGAAAGCTCAGGCACAGAAGAGGAAGGCTGCCCAGCCTAAAATTACTCACTCAGGTTAAAACTTGAGAAAATACCTGGCAGAGTGTTTCCAGATAGCAGCCCAAACCCAAACTGCTACAGAATCCCAGGGCTGAAGCTGAACAAATGCTCTAAAATCCCAACTGTTCTGTGTAGCACAAGGCTCTTACAGGTAAGTTGACTGACCACCTCAAACACAAAGGAAAACACAGAGCACACAGAGAAAAGGTGCAGACACAGGATTTAAGAACTGAAAAGAAAAATTTCACTCTGCATCTAACTCAGTTAACTGGAACTTGCCACCACTGACAGTGCCAGCTGCTCTCCTGGTTGTTTGGCTCTTCTTCATGTGCCTCAGAGACCATGGTCCCATGGATACAGTGTAGGGAGTGGGGAAGGAGACAAGTGCAAGGCAGAGCAGCCAGTCCAAGTGAAAACTACTCCCTCCCACACACACCTTGACTAACTTTCTGATGGTTCTTTTAATTGGACTCTCCCTCATGCCATGTGATCCCCCAGGGCTTGTGTGCTAAAGTCATCAAAAAGATAGCTACAAGAACATCCTTTTTTGATACTAGCCTACAGGTGACATAATGTAATGTGAAATCACAAAGCAAGAATGCATTACTCTCATCCCTCTCCCATAGTCAAGTCAAAGTGCTATAAAGACTGTACAGCTAACTGGCAATTAGCAACTGCAGAATGGACTCCAGTTATTCCCCTTCTGACCTGGAAAGGCTGGCAATTGTCTCACAATTCCAACCAAAGGAGGGAGGCACTTGCACACCACTTCCCAGCCTTTTAGATTAACCAGTCATGTTTCTAAAATCTGCAAGCACCTTGAGACCTACAGACCTCGACTGATGCAGGAAAAAGGCAGGGCTGGAGGAGGGAAGGCACAGTGATCACAGTCTGCGCTTCCTCCATTCACTACCCCGCCCTAGGTTAGCTGGGGTTCAGTTTCCTTCTCTCCTTAAATGCACACGAGAAGGCAGCCTAAGTGGCATGTTAATAAACAGCATCACACTGGACTACAGCTACCCAGCTCCCAGTGCCAAAACTGCCATGTGGATTACCTGAACTCCAAGTACCTAATCTCAGGCATGTCTTCCTCTTCAGACTATAAATTCTGCCGGTACTTACCAGGCATGCCTGAATTTGCACTGATAGGGCTGGGGAGGGTAGTGCACCTTCCACCCAAGACCAGAGAGCAAACCTCTGTGGTTCAGTGATCCCCATCAGCTCATCCTTTGTGGCTTCGTCCACAGCAGGTGAGCTTTTCACAGATCACAATTTGGAGACAATTAATGCTTTTCCACAACAGCAAAACAGTCTTGTCATATACATGAGGCACATTGAGCAAATCTGTGAGGACAAACAACTAAATTTTCAGATGGTGTAGTACCTACAAGGGAAAGGAGCTGGCTATATTATCTGAAGAAAATGTTCTAATTAACCTTCTAATTGGAATGAAACAGTACAAGTGAATAAATTATACTCTGAACTTTATCTCTGAAGAAAGGGGGACTACTGACTTAATTTTTAAAAGTCACTTGCACACCTTTGATCACTGATTTGATATCCCTTGACAACATAATTATATCAAAATCTAATTAATTCTTTACACTAGGTGTAGAACAATTAATTGCTGAGCTTGGTCAGGCAGTTTCTGCCATGGGAGGTCTCCTGTGGGATTTATTTATCATTGGTCAATATAACTATTATTCCTAAATTCTTCTAAGATGTCTATTATTAGTGACTTGTACGAGAAACATTCTTGGATTTACTTCAGAAAATTGCAACTAGTCCTATTTCTATTTTGTCTTCTGGGAAGCTCACAAGAACATCCTTTTCTTCTAGATAAAAAGTTCCTAACTCTGGAAGAGAGAGGTATTAAATTTTAGAGTATCAAGGAATTAAAATTACACTATCCATATATTCCTCCACACCCTGAAACCTGTCCTACTAACAGCATGAGAGCAACTTTATAGAATGAGTAGAGCTCTGAAACAAGACTGCATTGCCAAAACTGCCCACCCTCACAGAGCCCTTCCCATTGAAGGAGTATTAAAAAAATCAAGCCCTTCGTGGTCTTAACAATAGTCAGGTCCATTGTAATAATTGTGTGTCTTCATTCCTATTTTCACTGAGACTTTTTAATTCTCTTTTCACTGGGATATCTTACTGCTGAATTACCCATTAAAAAAAAAAAGAAGGGAAAATGGAATTAAACAGCTGACATAACTGGCACATAACTAGAACTCAGCATCAGTAAATGGCTTCCCAAAAGATGTAGGAAAACAGTTTATGTGAATCATCTTGCTATTTTTTTCTATTAAAATGTAATCTATATCTTTTCTAGAGATAGGAAAGAAGTATATTGCCTCCAATTTTACTGGAACTGGGAAGCTCAATATTGCCTCCATAGCAAAACACAGATGCAGTAAAGATTGGCGAAAATTGTACATTTTTTTAAATATATTTATCATTTAGTTGTGGTAATATTGTGCCATACAACTTTGCAGACTCACTTCTGTAGAGGTTTAAACAGGATTTACAAAACACATGGCAGAACATTCTGATGAAGGCTGTAATTCCCAAGGTTACTGACATGGTTCCTGCCATTGCAGACACTCGTGTGCGAGTTTCCCAACAGCCAAACTTGCCCTGTGTGAAAGTCAAGGCAGGTGCTGTGGCAGCCTGGCCTCTGCCAACACCTCCCTGCACACACCACGACCTCCAGCAGCACCCACACTGCACACCCAGGAGGCTGCACACCCACGGGGCTACACACACACAGGGACCCATGGGTCTGCACATCCAGGGGGCTGCTCACCCAGGGGGCTGCACACCCACGGGGCGGTACATCCTTGGGGCTGCGCATCCAGGGGGCTGTGCATCCACAGGGCAGCACATCCAGGGGGCTGTACACACACGGGGCTGCACATCCACGGGGCTCGGGCCACCCAGGGCACAGAGCCCACCAGTGGCACTGGTGGCACAAGTCCTGCTCGTGCTACATGGGAAAAAGAATCTGGGGTGGGTTTTGGTTTTATTTTTCACACAAGTATCTGCATAACTGTTGAGATTGCAGAATAGCACTGGCAGTTGCAAAACATATTCTCACACAAATATTTTTAAGTAGTTTGTGAGCATTACCCTGACACGTATTAAGATATTGCTGCATTGTTACTGCTGCAAGAATCTTTCCCATCACTATACAGGTTTTCATTGTTATCATTTAGGTCCTAGACATTTTCTTTTTCCGCTGACTTTTGCGTATCTGGTCTCTCATGGAATTACATTTATCTTTCACAACAAAGAACCAACTGGGAGAAGCTGGGGGGCCTCAAAATTTTGTAAGATCAGGTTGGACGAGAAATGAGACTTGTTTTATCAAATGATCTTATTTTTCATCCACTGGATAAGATGAATGAGAGGTTTCTATTAGACTGAGAGGTTTTCTAAATCTCATCAGCTTATATGAATTTAAATGTATTTGGCAAAAGTAGTCAACACTGATCCAAGTGCCTAGAAAATGAAGGTAGCACTGCTATAGAGTGCTAATTCGGGGAAATGTCTATAATATTTCCAAAGAAAATTCTGAGCATCTTGCTGCTGAAAGGCTTTTAAAAAAAAAAGCAACCAAACAAACAAAAAGCAAAGCAACTTTCAAAGACTTTCAAAGATCAAGATTCAAATATTATAAACTGTTTTTTCACAAGTTTTTGTAAGTCATTACTCATTTTTATCTTGATTTGCCCAGAACTGAAAAACCCACTGTACTTGTGACACTTATCTATCCTTAATCGAAAATGTAACTGGCTGATCTTTCCACAGGTAGAAGGAGCAGACCATAACAGCATGACATTGCCTAAGCAGATCAAGTATCTACTCTACCCTGACGCAGTTCTCATCAGCAGTGAAAAAAACAACCATCCGTAAAAAAACAGGTTTGTTAAAACACCAAAAGATGTGCTTACCATTCATTAAGCATATCACAAATTTTACCCTTGTAGTACTAACTCTATTCAAAGAGCAAAACCAGCTTACTTAAAAATTAGCTTCTCTTTTTCTATGAATGCACTTAAATTTTATTTTAAACCTCTTTAATTTCTGAACTCTTCCTACGCATCTATTACACACAGAGCAGCCATTTTACAGAGTGCAGTAACCTTGCTTCCTGCTGCAGCTGTACTCTGGCTACCCAAAAGTGCAGCAGAGTTCCCTGTTACTCCCCAAATTTCTCACTAGGCATCTGTTTTGCCAGCCTTACAGTGGTCTGTAGCTCAGATCAGCTGCTAACTGCACCCACATGCACCTCCTGCCTCTCAAACCACTTCTGTTCCTCCTACTATGGCAAAGTCTACTCAAACCCATGTTTTCAGATTAAGGATTGATGAAGTAAGGTCAACTTTTCCTCCTTTCTCAATTTGAAAGAAGATGGAGGTGAGGCATAACAGCTCCAAGGGTTGTTTATCTATCTTCCTACACCTGCAACCAGGACTGAGGAGGTAAGGATTGGATGGAGAGAGGACAATGGAGCAGAAATGAAGATTGCTGGTTTTCGTATAACACAGTAAGAACTCCCTTTTCCAAAGTAGGTTAGACCAGCTGTTCTCCCTCTAGCCCTTGAAAAAATGCAATGTAATAGCTAAATCAAGAGGCACCTTCACCTTTCTTGCTCCAAATATAGGGATGGCTGAAATTCATGGGAAGCCTGGAGCACCTTGTATTACGGCCATACCGCTGGCTTTTGCAAGGAAGCAACACCTGATAGTTCACCAAGAGGGTAACACCAATTTCCATGCACAATGTTTTATTGTGCCTTCCACTCAACTCATTTCTGTATTCATAGGTGGAAAACAACTTGATATAAGCGTATTTCTTTTCTGACACGGTAGTACAACTTCATTCAAAAATCAATTTGTGAAAGGACAGCAGTAAGATGGCAAAAAGATCTAGACAGTGTGCACACGACCACATGCTGTAGCCTTTTTACAGGTGAACTGAAAGATTGGAAAGATCAAGTTCTTCATAAGCACTTAAACCTGTCCTGCAACTGACACTTTTCCTCAGTACCCAGAGGATGCCATAGTGCTGAAAGCACTTCAGTTCGGGCCTATTATTTTTGCTATGCAAGAATGAATGTAAGGCATGTTATTCCCCATTTTGGGATGAATGGATGTAGAGTACAGGAAACTTTAGGCTTCTGTAATAGCCAGGCTTGATGGCCTGTGTTATGCAACAGTAATACCTCCAAATTTAAAAATGAGTTCTGCATGTCATTTCTACGCATTGCTCATACAGATTTTTATGATAATAAGTAAAATCATTTTTTAAGGAATTAGCCACTACATTACAGGATACGCCTCTATATTCAGTTGTAAAGCACTGATGTATTCTGGTGTAAGGATACATGAGAGACTTTATTTTGGACTTAGGAGACACAAAACTAGCAACCAGAAGATTGCAATTCTTTGTCACTGCCACACTTATTTTTTAGCAAGTTCTCTTGTTTATTAGCTGTGTGTGCTTTAACCGGAGCAACTGCCAGAAGGAGTTGACACACTTGTGAACAAGCAGGAATAATTTTCTAGTGATTCCTGATAACTGAACAACACCTACACAACCAGCAAGCATGAGTGGCCTAAAGCCACTTCCAGAATTCAGAGCTCACTGTTCAGTCCACCGGGCACAGAGAATAGCATGCATGAGATCAGACAAACAAAATTAGAAGTCATATTTTTTCAAAGTGCTGCCCATGGCAGCAAGATCCACAGCTCTGTGAAAGCAAGGCATGTAACATAAAACTATCTATTTTCCTCTGTAATGCATTTTAACATGTGGAACACATGTAAACTACAGGGCAGCTTTATTTTTTTGTGAACACTTATCTGTATCACTCACAAACATACCAAGAGACTCCATGGCATCTCATATGTTTCCATAATGGAAACAGATAGGTTTCAGGAAAAGGTATAAAGATGGATGATGTATGGTACCTTTTTCTGCCAGGAATATTTTATGATTATTATTTCTGGCATAAATGCAAAGCAGTTGTTCAATGTCCACAAAATGAAGAATCATTTTGCTTATAAAACAATTATATGTGCATCTGATTAGAAAATTTGATGGAAAAACATTTTCCATCAATACACAGGAAAATGAATGGGGCTTGGAGCATATCCTGCAGAAATTGGATGAAAGAAATGCAAAAATAATTACAAATATGTACAATGCAAATCAAGTTGAAACACGTGTTAAAAAGCATATTGTAATTTTAATTTATTTTAAATCAATATCATATATGCTTAATATTGCAGAAATGGTCCAAGAAAAGTATCAACATGATAAAACTGAGACTGCTTGAAAATGAGTTGATTGAACATGATTGACAATGAAGTATTTTGGGTGTCTCATTTTTAGTATTGAATTTTAAAATACCCGCTTTACATTTCAATTCACAATAACAAAAGAAAAAACCCCAACAAGATAAAAGCTTGGCATTCCCCATGGTCAGTGTCTGCCAAAACTTGGTTTAAAAAACCCAAACACTTGCATTTTTAAAAAAAGTTGGTGGCAGGACATTACAGTCCTTGGCCCCATCCCTTCTCCTCCAAAAAAGTAAGGATGGGAAGGAAGTCACTGGATAACATTCTGTATCATAAATCATAGAATTGTTTAGGTTGGAAGGGGATCTTGAAGATCATCCAGCTTCAACCTCCCTGCCACAGGCAGGAACGCCTTCCACTAGACCAGGTTGCTCAGAGCTCCATCCAACCTGGCCATGAATACCTTCAGGGATGGGGCATCCACAACTTCTCTGGGCAACCTATGCCAGTGCCTCACCACCCTCACAGTAAGGAATTTCTTCCTAATATCTAATCTAAACCTATTCTCAGTTTTAACCCTTTCCCCCTTGTCGTGTCACTACATGCTCTTGTAAAAATCATCATTTAATCCAAGCACCTTGAAATTTAGGATAGAGGTCTTCAAGAAAATAACGTAGTTAAGAATGGGATTCCTTTAATCTATGAGGACAGACAGCTGAGGCAGAATTAGACTAACACCTAAATTATGACCCAGAAAACACCAAGAGAAAAAACTGAAGAGAAAGTATACCAAGAGGAAGGCCGACAATAATTACATATGATGCAGCATCATTGAGTCCTGCTGTTTCCTTCACATACTGCTATAAATCACAGGAGACTTGAGAGGAAGGCATGTCGCTGTCCCTTCCCCCAGGAACACATCTCACAGAAGGATGCAGACTGCAAGAGACAGGTTAGTGCTAAACAGAGGTAGGATAGAGCATAACTGTCAACATTAAAACATACCTGCATGTGAGAAGCTTTGTTTCAAAATACATAGAACACCAAACATATGATCTACACCCAGAACTCTGCTGTGGTCTGAGAACATGAAAGAAGGAGGAGAAAAAAACTGATTCCTTTCTGGATTTTTTTCTTTCCCTTCCCTTCCCTTCAAGTAATGATACAGATTCAAAGGAATTTTCCTGGTATCATTCATTTTAAAAATGTGTGGGGTTTTGCTTATATCGTTCAGGTGTAAAAAATAGTCCTGAGGGAAAAAAGTATTACACAACTGAATATGTCATTTTAGAATAGACTTTAGAATAGATGGCCACAAATTTATTTAGACATTCCACCTCTATCACCTGTAACACTAATAAACAGTGACTGTTGTGACAAGTGCACAATATACACAACATTTAGAGAAAAATTCAGTCAAGTCCTAAAGAACATACACAATCATCCACCATCTACATATGAATGCACATGTGAGGAAAATTTTCCCTGTTGTTTACCTCAGACAACATTACAGTAGAGTTCATATTTTGGATTTGTTTTTTAAAGTAACAATGGCTAGAGAAGAAAAAGGGAACCTGGTTTCCCCAGAATGAGTTAGAAAGGCTCTGAGCAGTGACACAATTCTAACATGGCAGCCAAGTTAGTTCGAGTTTAATCAACCACAACTTCTGTGTCAGGTTGCAGGGCTGAACCCTTCAGCGCTGACTCAGATCATCTGCCCAACACTTTCTATAAACATGTGATCTCAATATTCTTAAAATTTGCAAGACTGTAAATTCACTCGGAATGTTTTTGCTTGGTTGTTAAGAGTTCAGGAGAGGCTGAAGGCAGGACCTGGTGTTATCTGTTTGTTGGTAGCATAAACAACTCTGGTTCTACAGCTCTCACAACACTGAGGTTCCAAGAGTTCATGTATACACACACAGCACTGAGATCTGGGGCTTTAATTTTCTGTCATGCATCTGTTCGGACAGTGGAAGGCTTGAGGGTTTTGACATTAAAAGACTGACCTAATTAAAGTTGAATCACTCTCCTCAGGTATAGAGTAGCCAAGTTTTGAAGCACCACACCCCATCATATCATTAGGGTGGAAGCAGACTAAAACCTTGGAACATCTGCTGACAAGTTTATACCTGAGAAATAATTCATTTGACATAGGATAGCAAGAACGCAGCTATCCTTGAGAAAATTCAAATTGAGAAGGATTAGTCAAACTCTGTTTAGCCAAATATATATTTATGTATTAATATGAAAACTGCTTATATATGAACTTTTAGATTTTATTTCTATGCCTTGTTCCTTTGGTTTCAGTCTTTATCTCTTCCACATTTTCTGTACTGCACTTATGTTTTTTCTGCTTTACATAACCCATAAGCACTTTGTTTGAAAACACTGTATTATGTACTGCATTCATTGAGTTCACGATTTGCCTCTTGCTACTAATATAGGAAAAGACAGTGCATAATGAACATTTATGCAAAATCTACCATAGTAATTTAGGTGTTATATTACTTCTTGTTTAATATATATTTTAATGGTAAGAAATGGCACTAAAACTTTTCTCCAGCATCAGCATATGGCACTTCTTAATACAGAAAATATTTTAATTTTCACAAAAATAACATATATATATATATATATACACATACATATATACTGATGCCATGATAAATAAGCTGATGTATTTTGAAAAGTTAAGAGGACTACTTGTTCTTCCTTGAGTATATTGCCAATGTTTCACTCTATTACACGTTTCCTGACTTCACAGTCTTTCTCTATCATACGCTGCAGTTCGTACCCATCTCACCTCTTTGATTTTTCTGAATAGCCCATATACCAATATGCACGTGTCACTGGATTATTAAATGAAGTATTTAATATATTTTTCATTATGCTACTGTTCACTTCTTGCAGTTATCAGATAATTACCAAACCCCCTAACTTTCCATCTTAGTTTCCACTGAATTTCTGTTCTAGGATTGCAGGTACTAATACAATTCCTCAAGATCAAAGCTCATATAACAAATGCAAATTCTCTTTTTAAAAAAAATCATTATCCTGAATTTGGAAAGTTCACAGAACCATTTCAATAGGCAACACATATAACAAATGCAAATTCTCTTTAAAAAAAAAATCATTATCCTGAATTTGGAAAGTTCACAGAACCATTTCAACGGGCAACACAATTAGAAAATAGCCCTACCTTGAGATTTCCGTAAATGTACTTCATAAAAAATCGAGACACAGAACTAAAGTATGTGACTTTATTCCAGTTTCTCCATCTATAAAATCAGGTAATTATATTTAACTACTTCACTGAATACTCTTAAGCCCTTATTATATATAAAATCTGTGAAGCTTTTAAAACTGCCAAGACATGACAGAACTGGAATCAGAATAGAGGGGCTCCATTATTCCCCCAGTAAGATTCAAACACAGAAGTTCAGGGATTTATACATTATGAAGGCTCAAAGAGAATACACTTTAACTTTTTGTCAAGTTCAATATCTTAAACTCAAAGAACCACCTTTCTGCTTAAGGTTTGTTTCCACACTTTAATTTTGCCAATCTTCTTTGAACCTTCATCTACTTTGTTACTTGTGGACACTAACTAGAGAAAACAATCCAGCTGTAGACCTCTCAGTGCTAGAGTGTCATCTCCCTTCCCATGCCCACCCTTTCCAGTTTGTGTACCCGAAGATCGTCAGTCCTTCAGCTGTCCACATTTTACACAGGATGGAGTCTATTGCTCTAAAAGAAGCCCTATGTCTTTGTCCCTTTCTGCTCAATGTTTCATTTACTATGTTAAAGCCACAATCTTGTTTTTACCAGTTTTACAACATATCGCTCAGCAATTTGCTCTATTCCTTATTATTTTCTCAATCTCTGACTACTCTATAAACTTTTAAATGATTATTTTACATAATAAAAATATGGTTTTACATAGATAAAAAAGAAAATGTTCAAGTGTGGAGGACTGGCAACCCACTGGTACACTGAGATACTCAAGTGCATTAATCTTCCTTTAGGTCTGGTTCAGCTACTGTGTGTCCTCACTGTGCATCATTCTTGATTCTTCATGAAAATGCCAAATAGCACTAAGGGATCAACCTTACAGAAGTCTAAATGTGAATTTTCACACTACGTCTTTGTCAACAGGCCACTGTATAAGCAGTTCAAAACCATGGCAAGCGTAGCAGTCGTACAAGGTCTATTTTAAATAAACTCATGCTGAGAAGGATTAGCCACATCCTCTGATTCTCCTCTGTCCTTTATTTACCAGGTCCTTCATGAGTTGTTCCATCATTTTACCTGGATCAGAATCCAAGCTTGCAACTACCTTGGTTATCTGGTCTACAATGCTGGTGGATCAGGCAGGTTTCTACTGCCCTCCTGATACACCAAGACTTTTGTAGATCAACAGTGTCCAATATTAACTCTTTTGTCAGTTCTGTTTGGGTTAAACTATCTTCAGACTTTGAAAGAGCCATGCTGAAAACTGGACTTCCATCTAAGTCCCTGATGCCCCAGACTACAAGCATCTGGGAGGAGACATTTTTTCACATTTCTCTGCATTTTAAACAAAACACACCCTTCCTATCCAACCACCAAGCTGCTCTCAAGCAGGAAAATCAAACACAACAAACAATACATGGTTTTCCTTCACACCCAAACATTTTAGTCTGTGTAAGCAAAGGTACCTTTGCTTACATAGAGTCCTACCATTGCATGCAAGAGAGTAAACTGCAACACCAACATTCTTCCCACTGCAGGCTTGGTTTATTCCTTTTATACATACCTGATTGCAACACAGACCCATAAAAATGTTAACTGGACAAACAGAAGAAAGAGGTGCTTTAATATGTTTGTACAACTATGAAAAACTAGAAGTGTTTCTGCTCAAGGAATATGAATGTCAAAATTCAGATAGAAGACTTTGCTTAAAATATCCATAAGGAAATGTAAGAGAGGAATAGCCTGTTATTTTTCTGTCTGAATTACTGGAGGTACCATAAATAACCAGGCAGAAAATTCATCTCCCCTCCTCTGTGATGTTTCAGCTCCTCTGAGAAATAAAGGTTCAGATGGATCAGCCCTAGTACCCAAAGCAGCCATTGTGCTGGCTTGCATCAACACTTTAAAAATGTGAAAAAAAAGTAAATCTCAGAATAAATATTGATCAATCGCTCTGCCAAGCTGAACTCAGAAACACGTACATCGAAATGCACAGCTTCTGAGGGTCCTCTTGGATATTTATATTGCAGATAATCAGAGGTTTTGTTTTGTTATTGAGTGGGTTTTGTTGCTGGGTACTGGGACGGAGGGTCAGGGAAGAGAAGCGGGAAGGAGGGAGATTTCATGCCTATAAAGCACAATTGAATATCAGACTAAAGCTCATTTAAAGACTTCCAGTAAGGAACTGTGACCAAGGCTTAAAACACACTAAAGAAGCAGCTTCATCTTGAACTTTGGGAGCAGCTGTGCTCTCATTCCCCTTCCCCCAACACAGGAAACGAACCTCGAAACAAAAATAAGACAGGAATGCTCCTGTGCAAGCTAGTGTTGTTGACTTCTTAAACATCCACTACCCTCGTGCCAAAAAAAATGAAAGCCAGGACAATTTAACACTTCAAAGGATAGTGAGACACTGCTTTAAACATAGAATTTTCTACCAAAGACAGATATTCCTTCATTTTGTAAACAAACTGGAAGAATGTTACCGTGAGTGCATGTCAAGACAGATTTTATTTATATTCCTGTACTACTTATGCACAAATACACTATTGCATATTACACTTTTACCCATTTTAGACTACCATTAATGCTGTAGCAATGTTATCTCCCATCAGAAAAAAATGCAGCAGTTGAATCTTTTGATATCTTCCAAAACATTATATTACAACATGCGGTTTGAAAGCTTAACGCTACAGAGAAATGTTTGACAAAGAAGTTCTCTCCTTATTAAGCAATGATACATAATTATATGTTCAAGGAGAATATGAATAACATCTTGCCAAAGGAATGTACGGCCACATATGCTCCTCACAGTATTTCCAACTACAAATTATAGTTATGCTTTCACTTGTGTTATTAAGAACTTGGCCTTTGTTCAGTGTATTTCATTTTCTGAACAAATGTAAAGAAAAGGGAAAGAAAGTGAGTGGTAAGCTACATTCTCTGCCTAACTTAAAAAAAAACAACAAACCAACAACTTTATCTAGTTTTGACAAGGACAAATCACCCCCATGGCTTGCTCTGCTTCACTCATCACAAACAACTCATGTTTTCAACACTTAATTTAATATTTTGCAGGCTAATGGAAACTTTACATAATTCATTCGTGCTCATAAAGCTAAAATGTCAACGCAAATGGGATTGAGATCTTGATATGGAGATAAAGCAAATGTTATCTTTTCAAAATCTTCAGCCTATCAAACATGATGTGGAGGATGGGATGAGCCCTGATAGGAAGAAAAAAGGAGGGGAAAATAATCTTACATATTTTAGAAGAGTGTGTGTATCTCTTTCTGACCGCAGCACCCCCAGCCATACCTCTCTCAAGAGTGTTTAACGTTTGATTCAAATAGTTTCTGGATCCTATCTCGTTCTGCCAGTGTCCTCTCTGTGGCAGGACATGAAAAAGAGATTGAAAAAAGAACAGCTGATGGGATTATTAACAGTTATATTTCACTTTCACTTAAAATCTAGTACATATTGTCAGATCAGTCCTCACTCACAACAAATTCCAACTCCAGTGGCTTCCTTTCACTGAAAAAAAAGAAAAAAAAAGAAAAAAAAAAGAGTATGTTTGATCTTTTCTTTGCGCATTGGGAATTTTGGGCCATGCAGCACTCGTGCCTTCAACACTTCTTAGTATTTTCTCAGTAGAATGGATAGAGCAAAAGCAGGTGAAAGGAAGCTTTCAAGTTTTAACCATTCCATCCACCTATCTCATCCTATGCAACCACACACTGTGGCCTCTCCCTTAAAGCACCATTTCTTTAGCTGTACTTAGCAAGAGGAAATGACTTACTGTGGGTGCAAACCACTGTAAACGCTTTTTCAGTTTTAGGGGATTTCATTCTAAATACAGGTAATTAAATCTGAGCATAACGAGAAAACAAAAGCAAGCACTGGTCACACCCTGGAATGTCAGTCCAGGAAAGATCATCATCATAGACAGTGAGCTTAACCCTGAACAACCAATTTTTCTCTTGAGCACTCTTCCAATTACCAATATAATCTCTTGCCTCCAGAATAAAAGCTTGGCAAAATTTTTGATAGAAAAGCTGCATGCTTTCAGAATGCACTGCTTATTACACCTGAAATGGAACAAAAACAGCTGCTCAGTTGTCCATTCTACTGCCATTTCACAATGCCTTTCTTCCTCTTTTCTATAAAGTCATATTTATGTCAATCAGATTTTCTGTAACCACTGCTAAGGATAAGCACCTCATTACTACCGAAGTGTCTTTATAATCTAAGGTAACATGGTTCAAGCCACTTGATACTTGCTGGCTTACAGCACAGGGACAGGAAAATGGGCTTAGCTTCAAACAGGTTACAATTGAATCAAAAAAGTAAAAGAAAAACCCAAACATGGCAGTGCCTCTAGCAGAATAGCTCCACCTACACAGGTGGCACTAGGCTATCCCACTGTTTTTAACACTGTCACCGTTACTGGAGGATCAGCTTCTTTATGCCTGGAAAACAGTATCAAGAATAGATCATAATGAACACTGACGTGCCTGTCAAGATTGGACATTCCAAGATGTCTGAACCCACACTCAAAGCAGGCTTTCTACCAAATCCCATGTAAAGGAACACCTGGGTATTTTTGTATTTTCTTCTGTTTTGCATGGTTACAGGACAAATGTTCAGCCTGATTTGTGAGACACTAAGCTCTACAGGTCTAGTAATAAACATAATAGGAGTTCCACAGCTAAAGAATAGACTAGACTAGATTGATTTCAGTTGGAAGTGACCAACAATTGTCACTAGTCTGACCAAAAGTTAAAGTATATTGTAAGGGTACTGCTTGAATGCCTCTTAAGCACTCCAGGAAACCTCTTCCAGTGTCTGATCACCCTCTTAGTAAAGGAATGCTTCCTAATGACCAGCCTAAACCTTCCCTGATGTAGCTCTGAGACATTCCCATGTGTCCTGTCACTGGATTCCCAAGAAAAGAGATCAGCACCACTCTCTCCAGTTCCCTTCCTCAAGAAGCCGTAGAGGAATGAGGTCACCCCTCAGCCTCTTTCTCTCCAAGGAGGAGAC
This sequence comes from Pithys albifrons albifrons, assembly GCF_047495875.1. Lineage (NCBI taxonomy): Eukaryota > Metazoa > Chordata > Aves > Passeriformes > Thamnophilidae > Pithys > Pithys albifrons. The sequence goes on from NC_092458.1 coordinate 12,979,985, forward strand.
AAGCCCAAAGTTCTCAGTCACTCCTCACAGCCCTTTTCACCACATTTGGTTTCCTCCTCTGGATGCAATCAAGGTCCTTCACATCCTTGTTAAATCATGGGGCCCAGAACTGCATGTAGTAAGGCCACACCAATGCAGAATACAACAGGACAATCACCTCTTCTGAGCGGCTGGTGATGCTCTTTGATGTGCTCTTGAGTGCAGCTTTCCCTCTTAGACCAACCAACATGAGAACTATATCACAACTAATTTCAAAAAAATGTACCTACTGACAAAGGTAGGCATTTTGTTATATATAAGCTATACTCTGAAATGCCAGCTGAGCTGTAATCAAAAATAAACTAAAATAAAATGTAAAAAAATCCACATTCCTATTGCAGGTTAGTGTGAAAATGTGATCTAAAAATGAAGTAGTCTTTTATGTACTGCACATCACACACCAATACCTCAAAGGAATTTATACATGCTTTTGTACATAGCTTAGTAACAGAAAGTCCTTGTGCAAGTGTTACAGAAATTAACTCTGTAAGAAGTTTCCATTATCAGCATAAATTCTCTAGTTGCTTGATAAACAGTAAATGTCTATGATGATTCTGCAATTCTGTACACATTTAGAACTGCGCTATGCTTCTGTAACGATATACCACTTGACAAATACTGTACACCATTAGATTTCAAAACATCATACTGTAAACAGAAGGCTTTAAACTCAGAGCTTACAAAGCTGCCTCATACCTCCGGCATGTGGTATATGCTCATTTTCATCCATCTAAAAATATCACATTTGTAAAAATCTAATCTCTGGAAACATGACTAGCTGGGTTTAAAATAGTCAGTTAGCTGATAGATTTATAACTTTATCTGCATTTCACAATTACACTCAAAAGCATATTTTAAAAAGAGGGAGTTCGTGCCCCTTCTGCAAACAGGCATTTGAATTAAGTTCACAGCAGACTGCAGCCCACATAACGAATAAATATGTTGTTCTGTAAGCAGCAGAACTAAAGGAATCTGAGGTTTTGGCACTTTCATACACCACGTCTCCTGAAGAGCCTGACCTACTCCTGCTATTACCCAGACGGTCACGGCATGTCCTGCCCAGCCAGTCAGGGCACACATACCTGACTGGGAAGTTGGTTGCTGCCCCATGGAATTAACCAAGAGCTACACTCTTGCCCTTTTGTGAGGGAGTGGCATGACTTTTGTCTCCTTCACCCCTTCAGCTGCTAATCCTTAAAACACCTGTAGGAATCCCCTATCTTTGAGCGCTTTAACATTGCCAAATGTGGTTGATGTTGTTTAACAGAGCCAAGTGTTCTATTCTGGGAGAGATGGACAGACAGACAATGCCAAATTGCATAGTAGGAAAAGGCTCTTCAACCAGAGCATGGCTGGGCACTGGAACAGGATGCCCAAGGGAAATGGTCACAGCACTAAGCCTGACAGAGAAGGCATCAGGATGACGCTTTTAGTCCTATGGTTTAGTTTTAGGTAGTCCTGTGAGAAGCAGAGAGTTAGACTACATGGTCCCTATGGAGTCCTTCCAACTTGAGATGTTCTCTGATTTTATGAATGCAAACCACAGATTTTGTTTCTTAGGAAAACCTCAACAACGCTTAGACAGATGACACACACCAACTCAAAATCCCCAAGCTCATTCGTGCTGCCCAAGGAAAGTGTCTGGACTGACCTACCCTTCAGTTTTCACCACACAATCTCTGGTTTCTGCTGGCAAGTGCTGAAATCAGGCAGAAGTCACTCCAGCTCAAGCTGTCAATGTGCCCAGGTTACACAAATTATTTCAGTTTCTTTTTCCTTTCAAGCTTTTCAGACTCTTAAATTCAGGCAATGCAGTGAAATGGCTACACTTGGAGGCAGAGCAAAACACCTAAGTAACATGACACTGCACAGCACCACAGCCAGTCAAGCCACTTCACATGGAAAAAGCATGGTGCTCTACATGCACTTTGCAGTTACAGAAGTCCTTACTAGTAGTCCACTCTAAACAGCTCAATTTTTAATAAACAATTGGATTTTTAATTTTAAAGGCAGTAATACTGATATTTTCATCAATTCTTAAAAAGGATGAATCTGCCTGTTCCTCGATCTATTGTAACTTTGAAGTTACAAAAACACACAGGAAATGAAGCTCTGGACAATGATATTTAGCTGTCTTGAAATTCCCTTTATGTTCTGCCAACTTCGACTCTGATTTGGACTGGAACGATAACTAGTAAACAATAATCTGGCATGCACTCATTAGCAGAAAAACAAACAATTTATTTTTAAAAGTACAATATACCAGATAAATTACCATTTCACAGTAGCAGACTGCAGCTTCTACTCCAATGTACTGTCTTTATGTTGTTGCTGATTGTGCAAATGGCAAAAAAATACTCTATTATGCATTAGACTTTTAGCTCTAAGGCCTTTCATTAGCTATTGCTATTTCTTCTCTCTCTCGTCCCCCCCATTTTAAGAGATATCATTAATGTGAAATTGGCTTAATTTCAGAAAATTGGGGTAGAATAGTTTCACACGTTAAATCAGCTGTAATTCTTAAGTTTGCTTTTACATATTTGAAAGTGATTTTCAAAAATGTTTTTGGCCTGGAAGACTCTAAGTGTACTTTTAAATACATACATGTATTAAAGAATGAGCAAAGTATGATTGTTTTAAAGCTTACACCCCCTTTACCTTCTAATTAATGGTATTTTTATCATTTTAGGAGCCTCATGGGTAGTTCGAAGGCTAAACTGCCATAAAACCAAGGTACATAAATGAAACCTATTAAGGTCATCTTAGCCAATAAAAACTAACTGCACCAAACAATAGCCGCAGCCACAGACAGCCCTTGGCAGTGTGCAGGGGAGGAAGAGGAGGAGGAGGACACATCCTGCAGCTCCCACCACCCAGGGAAGGCTGTCATGCATCCCTCTTCCCCAGCTCACGTCTCCTCCAACTCTGCCCTCCTGCATGCTGCACCCCAGCCCTCCTTGCCCACCACCACGAAGCAATCTGACAGCAATACTCCAACAGCCACAGGGCTGTGCCAGACAAATTTGGCCTTGCTGCCTCGTTCTGTTGCAGTTTCCTTCCTGGCTTCCCAGAACATCTCCTGACAGATGCATTTTGCCACAGTAAACACCTGTGGCAGTTTTCTTTCTCATTTTCTCCAGGGAGAGGCACGGTGGCTCCATCAAACATGTCACACTGTCCCAGGGGATGCTTTACCCTGGTCAGGAGAGATTCATGAGCAGCAACACGCACAGGAGCCAGCCATGGCACTGAGCAGTGGCCTGTGATGCCCAGCAGTGCTGGGTATGCCCCTGCCAGGGCAGAACACTGGGCACTGGGGACATGGGCCACACAGACCCCCACAACCTGACACCAGAGCAGTTCAAGAAAACAAACCATGCATTTCAACAGCATGGAAAATATCCACACTGTTTCTCAAAATGGCTGGGTAAATGAAGCCTAGTGCCTACCTTAGGCAGAAAGCCTTTGAAAAATCCTGTGTTTAATGCAAGAGGAAAAAAACACCCCAAGAATTTAATAAACCACTCAAACTCTGCCTCTACACTGTGTGGGAACTCGACAACTTCCCTTTTTCCTACATTATGAAGCAGATTGCATATTTACAACTTCATCTGACTGCAGCTTCGGCTGTGATCCCCACACCTGTCTTTTCATTTTGCCTTTTGAATACCACTGCAATTTATTCAATTCCTTTGGTGACAGGCCTCCTTCATCTCAGATGGGAGCATTAACTTCTCTAAGGACTATAACATGAGGAAATAACCATGCCTAGACAATGTTTGGAATATACACTTTTGGGGTTTAGTTGCAGAATGAGTCTGCATTGCTGGTGGATATAAAATTCAGGCAGGAGATATGGAGATAACTTGAAAGAAACTTTCAAAGCACAATTCTACATAGGTATGCCTTATGAGCAATTATCAGAGTTGCTAACTTTCTCATTACTAAATTCTGTGTTATTTACATAGAAGCCTCACAGACTTGTTCTTCCTTAAGAGCACTGAAGGCAGCAGCCAAATATTCCTCTGCTCAGGCTTCACTGAGAGAGAGCTGGAGGTACACAAAGATTAAATATGAACCACAAAGACAAACCAGAAGGCACAGCAAGTAGATGCTCACTGCCCATTGAGTGCTCTTAGTTACTGGGTACTGTTCTGAAAATCTACAAAGTAGAAGTAGGATGGATTTTAAAACATTCCTACTCCACACAGGAAATTCTTAGACATTGTAAACTAGTAATTAAGGTCAAGTCCTAAACATACATACATACTCTAAGCTTTCTGCACACAAGTTTACTCCCATGAAAGTATTGTGTATGCAATTAAGCACACACATAAATATTTAATACCTACAGCCACAATCTATGTGAAGGAAATGTCTGGCCTACAATAAAGATATGTATTTCACAGAAATATTAAGTATATAAATATATCTGTAAGAAGTCCCCCTTTTTGTTGTTTTGTTGTTGTTGTTGGGTTTTGTTCTGTTTTTGTTTTGTTTTGTTTTATTCAGTCTTTAAAACTAAACTTAAACATATTCATAGGACCATTAAATGGTTTGGGTTGGAAGGCACGTTAAAGATCATCTAGTTCTAAACTTCATGGCAGGGGGAAGGACACCTTTCACAACCAGACCAGGTTACTCAGAGCCTCATCCAACCTGGCCTTGAACACTCCTATTCATCAAAATGCATCTACCAGTGCTTTGGTTTTAATGTTTAAGAACTGAAGGTCTAGATATAAAGGGGGAAATGGCTTTATTAAGTTAACTTCTACACTGAACTGAGGGGGGAAAAGACACAGTTGTAAGTGGCCAAAAGGTCAGTTCTTGGCTCTAAACACAGCTCCTTTTTAGATCAGTGTTAATCTATACAGTACTGGCAATCATAAAACAGCCAAAATGATCTGCAAACTATTACAGAAACAACTAGAATAAAGGGATATATGTGTACATCAGGAAGCCTGATAGACATCATCAAAATTTTGGCCTAATTTTGACCTTATATGATCAGGCCTAATCAGCTCTTTATATAAATACTCTTTTTATTACCAACATTTTAATTAAAATGCTTGCAATTATAATGACAAAATTACAGTTTTTTTAAAGTAAGAAAACTTTATTTACTGGAAAATTAAGTACATCTTTCCAGCAGCCAAAAAAATTGTGTTGCTTAAGAAAAGTGAAGCGATTCTTTGATTTAGAAGATTTGAAAACACTAATATGTCATTTCCCTTCTCCCCAAACATACACCTAAGTGTACCAGAAGAACCACAAATAGCAACTGTTCCTATGAGAATGTTTCTCATGAAAAGTTCACTTTACCTCCCACACACATCAAGCTGACAATTGAGAATCAATTCAAAATGTAAGCACCTATGTCCTAAGACAACCCTCAGTGCTCAGTTAAACAAGTCTGTGACCTGCTTAATTTCGATTTGGTGAGCGATGTTGGGGGTTGTTTTCTTGTTTGTTTTGTTTTGTCCTGTTCTGGTTTACTTTCACAGAATTTTTAAAGGTTCATCAACGCAACAATTTGAAGCACTTTGTAACTCTTGCAGAAACAATTTCCTCTTTCAGAAAGGCCAATTCTGAGTTAAAGGATAAAAACTGGTGCTGTGTAAATGCTTAAGCTACTGTTCTGCTACCAGCTTCAACCAGACCCACAACTGATAAGAACCAGGGAGAAGATCAAATCCAGGGGAAAGCTGGCACGAGCTCCTCTCTCTCAAATAAACCTGCACCATATTGGCACTATTGTTTGGTTCTCTCTCATTCCCTCCCCCAAAAAGGAACATAAAATCTAATAAGCAAAGCAAGACCTGCAGGATCAAAACCCAATTTATTTCTCACCAGCGTGATGTGGCACACACGAACACCTCACCAAACACCACTTTTCACAGGAAGCAGGCTAGCCAAGAATAGGCTTTGAAACTATCAGGTTCAAAAACTGTGAAACCAATGGGGAGATAAACCTTTTTGAAACAAATGCAGAAGACCAACAAAAATCTGCCAGATAGGGAAGGGTTCCTCCTGCAAGGACCAGCTCATGCTCCTTTTCTCTAGGTTACTACCATTTACTTAGGAAAGGTCTCTTGAAACAGTAGCTTACTACAAGTGTCTTTATGCTTTCAGATACTCTGAGAAGTTGGGTTTCTCCATATTTGAATACAAATCCATAATAATACAAAGACACTGGTACAACTACACAAAATGCAGTTATTACTCATGGATCTGTTTGGGTTGAAGAAACAAATTAATTACTAAAACTGGTCTCTTTCCATCACAAGCTGCATGTCCCCGTGGCAGTGTTCACTGGGGTTTCTTATTGCATCAGCCAGACTCATAATTAAGATTTCTAAGAAATTTTACAAATCAAAAAAATAAGTACTAAATAAGAATTCTAAAGACAGGTATTAAAATTTCTTATAATAACGATCTTCCGGTAAGTTCTCAATGAACTTGGTGATATTTCTAAGATACAGAGCAGAGAAGACAAAAGAAGAAACCTCCAAGGCAGTGCAATTTGCATGTAATTCTTACATAGTATGGTTCACCATTTGATAATATTAATTTCTAGATATTTATACACATTGTAAATCTGCCCAATTTTAAGAAGCAATTGAGCCTTTTTATTTTGCATTAGCTCACTATACCTTATATTCTTTTTCTTTAGTAGTTCTGTTTGTTTGAAGAACAAGATTTCCAGTTCCTACTATTTCAACCACAGAACAAGTTTTCATGTTTTTTCAGTCAGAAATGTTTGTAATAAATAGTAAATCAAATCACTACTACAATAACAGTACATCTTCCCACTACATCAAATGTTACGTTAAATAAAACTAAGCACATATGGCAAACTTGTTACCAGTTTACAACAGAGACCCTCTAACCTCAATACAAACCACACACCAGCTGGACAGTCACCTCTACACTAAATGTGAGAAGCTGCACTGAGGATTAGGACCAAATTTTGCCCTTTCAAGAAACATACTTAGATGGGGAAAAAAACCCATCTACCTATATATAAACTGATACTGGTCACTTGGTAGGATCTTTTCCTTTAAAGTATTTTTTAAAATACCACTTCATTTAACTTAGGAAAAAAGGAGGGAGGTGACCCTCTGTTGTCAGATGCTATGATGCATCCCTGTATTAAGACCAATTACTTATCCAGGCACTAAGCAGCCATCAATTCCTCTGATTTCAACTGGGGCTGTACCTACCTAAGGCTTCTGAAAAACAAGCCACTTACTCAGCTATCTATATTCAAAAATGTTGGCTTCTACAGCACCCCGCTAGTACACATGCTAGAGACACAAATAATTAACAACATAATCAGCATGAGCCATAGTCAGTATACAAACAAGCTTGAGTGTCTGTCATAAAAGCACAGAAATAATGATGTGCAGGTAACGTTTGTGTTTACTTTCATTTAGGTTAAACTCAACAGTCTGATCTCGCCCGACAGCAACCCCACACAACCTCTGCCTTTAGATCCAGGTCACTAGAGGATGTGAGCAGCACATTTTTCTTAAAAAAGTAGTCAAGAGAGATATTACCATGTTTATCCAAATTGCTGCTGGTCTAGGTGAAGAAGCCTACAGCTTTTACAAAAGCAGTTTAATCCCTCTAAACCCAGATCAGATGGCAGTCACAGCTACACAGGAAAGTTTCAAGCAATTAGCTGCCCTTGGAAAAAAACCAACTGTACAGTCTGAATTACCTTCTGTAATGTATGTGGTAGGATGTTCTTAAGACTGAAGGTAACAGCTGTTATCTCAGTGGGACTGTCTTTTTTGTGTGTGTCATAATTATACGGTAATATTTCTGAAGGGCACCAAATTTATTCAGAAAGCAGAAACAAGAAGAATTTGAGGCACGTCAAGTCCCAGTCACAAAGCAAGTTGCTGGAGTGGCAAAGTGGCATTATTGCACCACTTGGGATAGGCCAATAATGGCACACATAGCATACGGCTTTAAGAAACGCAAGAAAACAAGCTTCAGGGAAGGAAATCACATGTATACAAATATTGATAATAAATAATAATAAACAGAAGGTCTGTTCATTACATTATGCAGAACCTGGAAGAAATAATTATTCATCTGCCTGCCTGCTTAATCTCTATTTTAGTGCAGGCTGCAGGAAATAATTTCCAATACTGACCAAAAAAAAAAAAAAAAAGACAGGCAGGTGGATGGCTGATGGCTTTGTTTATCTGATTTCATCAGAGTTCTGAAACGTGAGTGCTGGAAACCAGAATGATCAAATGAAAGACTACAAAAGAGATTAAACCCATCATGAAATAAATGAAAAAAAAAAGCATGTATATACATGCATTGCATGGAAATTAGAAAGAGGGACTCATCATAAGCTCCTTGAGCCAAAGGTTATGCTGAAAACAGAAAATCTAGTTAGCAAAAATATTTTGATTATGCAACTTTTCCTTTGGAATACACTAGCAAGAAGGAAGGAGTCAAATTTACTTTGTCCTTTTATAGGCAATTCTTGAAGAAAGTATAGCAAGAGTCATAACTTTCAGTATTTCTAAAAATGTCATATTCTAATTACAAAGTGCTGTTAATCTTTTATTCTTATGCACACACAAAGTGGTAAAATATGGTTTATTACATTTCAATCTAAGAGATTAACACATTGCCATTTATTTTTATTGGCAGTGTGCCCAAATACCCCAGATCTGCAAGACTGATAGTGAAAAGGAAAATATTTCTGGCCTCAAAGAGAGCACATCTATGGTTGCCTGGAATGCGTAAACAGCCAGAGCCTGTTTTACTTCCCACCCCCACTCTCACCATACATACCTCCTCTACCTAACCCCTCCCAAGTTAGCAAGCTGTGCTGCTCTCAAGCAGAGGAGGAACAGAGGTGCAGTAACAGCAAATGACGAAATTCTTTACATTTTAAGGTGCAAGAATTTGGATTTACTGAAATGCAATGTTAGACTTGAAAAACACAACCAAAACTGCGTAAGACCCCCCCAAAAAAGAAAAATCAGTTGAGGAGGCTCCCCATGTGACAGACCTGATAAACACAAACTAAGGGAATCCAAATGGTTCTCTATAGAATATTCTTTGTGCAATTAAAGATCAGCCAGATCTGTGTTTGCTCAGAGAAAATACTCTTCACAGCCCCATGTAAGAGAAGGGGTATTTTCAAAAATATCTACACAATGTAACAAAACAGATGTCAGAATTTAATATTGGTAGAAATTACCTTCTGTGAAAACAAGGATTACTTGCACAATGATATTTACACCCACAAAGCAGTAAGTCATAAAAATAGATATCATCACATCCTTAAGGAGTTTACAATATAATTATACCCGGGTTTTTCTAACTCTTTAAATTTGTGGACCAATAAAGATACCTTGTACAGTGAATTTGAACTGAATGACAACAGACTTCCTTTCTTTAAATTTGCGGGCCAATAAAGATACTGTAGAGTGAATTTGAACTGAATGACAACAGACTTCCTTTTTTTTTTTAACCTCACAGATCTCTATAAAAACAGGCCTGTGTCCCCTAACAGCTTGAAAGCCATGGTTCGAAACTACAGAACTAGAGAACTGGCAAATACTACTGTTATTATTTACCTAGTAGCTTTAGTCTTCAAAAGAAAATCAAACAAAAAGCTATCAAAAAACAACAACAAAAAAATAGAAATTAAAACAGCTGAGCAAATGGCTGTGTATGATGGGAAGCTCATAAAACCTGAGAGAACAAAAGGGTAAAACTTGCAGGGGAAAAAAACCATAGTATGGAGTCAAACACTGAAAGGCGGTTTCATAATGTTGTTTACAAATAACAGGTCACACAGCTCTTCTACTTCTCCTTCTATTAATTTTACTGGTTTTATGAACACATTTGGCTAACATTCAAAAGAACACATCCATAGACTAATGAGGGTAAAATGCTGGCTCAAAGGAGACACAAGCAAACAGTCTGTCAGTAGACTATATGCAAACAGTTTAAATCAATAATAAATTCAACCTAACCAAATGCAATACAGACAAACAGAAATTAAAACACTGAGGCAAAAGGCAAATACATAAATGATGTTTCAGGCCACAGGGCACACTTTCTCACATACTTTAGCAGGTTAAATAGGCTGGCAAGATATTCACTCCAATTGAAACACCAGAAAAATAACCAAATGTATTTCCAGAGATAAAAATAACAATTAAGATAATGCTAATAGCATAAATAGTTACATATTTATTTAAGACAACAACCTGTAGGATGTTTGAGTCATCAAATTAAAAGAAGTTCAAAAATTTATTTTTAAGGTTAGAAAAATAAATGTAATGATCCTTCTGCATAATTTTCCTTATCTACTGCAGACAAACAGAGCAAGCACCCCAGAGAAAAACAGTAAATTAAAACAAAATATACACATCACATCACTGGTACACAGATATACCCATTCTAGGGGTTTTTTTGCATTAGTGAAATCTTCGTATTTTTTAATTTGGCCAGCATCTCTCATGAAGAATGAAGTGTCACACTATGCACTGTCAGTCTTCCGCCTTCCAGCAGAGCCTCCCTGGTGTCAACCAAGGCAGCTGCAGGACCCCTACCCCAGAAGGCTGAGGAAGGCTTGGCACTGCTGTCTGTACAAAATGAGAGCCGGACTGCTGAGATCCATGGCAGAACAGAGCAGAGGGAGTACAGCTCCAGCTGCTGCCAGCGTAAGGCATGGTGGCTGGGGGCCCCCTAGGCTGGGGCCACCTGTCGCTGGTGCACAGCCTCGACAGAGGGCATGGCGTTTGTAACCCTTACACCAAAGACAAGTGCCAGATCCAAGGTGCTGGGCTTCTTATATGGTAGGTCATAGTTGGCAGAAAAATTTTGAGACTGTCCATGATCTAGAGAGGCAATACTGAGATCATCCTCTCACTGCTTGCCAGTTGCTTTATGGATGGCTACTGCTAGAGTTTGTTAGACCTTTTTAACATGGCCTTGCCTAAAAAACTAAGGGCAGTTGACTGAAAGAGGTCATAAGTTCCAACCATTCACCTAAGCTGGTCACTTTTCAATGTTTTTGTTTGCAACATCAAAATTGTTAAGCCTTACACTTTATACTGCAAAATACTAAGCATAGCAAATTTCAACACAGTCAACACAACTCCTGCATATTAGTAAAGAAACCAGGCTCCAAATCTCAGCTTCGTATTTCTCAGCTACAGAAACACCCAAGAACGTTGTGAGGATTCACCCATGAATGGTATCCAGAAATAGACTGTGGAAGTTATGCCATACAAAAGATACCACTTATGTGGGTAAGGGAAAGGAGAAGGACACCACAATCTCTTGTTTCATTACAAGACTGACAGGACTAAAGCTAAAAGCACATCCTTCTGTTGCTTTAAAAATGGCTCAGAAATGTTTACTTAACCAGTCAAGAATCTGTGCTGCCATCATATAAGGCCTGATCCTAGAAGTCTCTCGCACAAGCCAAATACATTTTTGCAACATCAGGCCATAGCTATAACAGGATTTGTTGAATGTTCAGAACACAAATGGATCATCAACTCTGTCCTTGCTGGAGTTACCCTGGTACTGTAGGGCTGTCAGAAAGAAATCTATGGAGTGCAGAAAATATCCTTTAAAGTGAAATATCTTAAACTTCACTGGAAACCCCAATAGTTTTTTTACTAGGGGGAAGGGAGGTAATAAAAAAAAAAGCTTAAAAACAATTACAAAAAGGTTAGAAAAAACCAACAAAGGCTTGTTCTGAGGCAACCTAATATGTGAAACTCAACTCTGTTAGCCAGGAAAGTAATTTATAGATTAACAGAAGATTAAAAAATCAAAGCAATCATTACTTCTAATTCTAAACTGAACACTGAAAGGGAGGCAAAACTTTATAATTTTATTTCAATACCTTGCTACCCTAATTGATAAACTGATGGAAAATGGGATTATACTTTACTAAGTAAAACTTCACACTCACGTTTCAATAAACTATCAACAAAATAAATTAACAATGTGTTTTAATCTTTAAAATTCTTCAAAAGCAGTCATTACCAAAATTTTCATAGTAGTTCTGTAGGATTGTAGGCAGACAACATTCCACTATAAGTGGAATGTAAATGATTTACCCAGCTGTGGAAAGGAGTGTCCTATCCACTGCCTTGTAAAGATATTAAGGAACAGATTTTTTTTCTGTTTCATGGATACATATTCAAATTTACTTAAAAAAAAAGGAAAAATTGTGTACTTCAAAATCTCATGGCAAAATGAATACAGGGAGCAAACAACTACAAAATCATCCACTGCAAGTATCTGAACACTTTTTAAATAGGTACAGGATACAGGTCATGTTATTATTTTTAGTAAGAGGAAGTTAAATTTCTTTCTTTCACATTGGACTCCATGCACATAAACACCTGTTATGCTCAAAAAACCTCATCTACAAACCCACCAATCAGTGCATATCATCTAATTGACAATGTATAATTGATTAGCTCAGTTGGTTAAAACTTGGTTGTATAATGCCAAGGTCATGGGTTCAATCCCCTGTGTGGGCCATTGACTGAAGAGTTGGACTCGATGATCCTTGTGGGTCCCTTCCAACTCAGAATAGTCTGTGATTCTGTGATCTGTGATCTGTATCTAACATGTTGCCATGAGAGAACACTGAACCCTTCCACATTTCGTGTGGTTTTGAAACTGAAAATATGTCCTGTTGGTAGCATGGTAGCTACGATGAAGAACTTATTGTTCAGCTTAAGTAAAATTTAAAATAAAAAATGTAATCCACAGTGAGGCACATATGCATACAAATATGTAAAACCAGACACCACAAAAAGCCGTATCTTTAACCACAAAATAATGCACTATAAAGTACCCACATAGCATATACACTACCCTCATTAACACTGAAGCAATGCACAGGAATAAATATTTGGAAGACATGTCACATTAGCCAAGAAAAAAGAATTTTAAAAATACAGTTCAGAAAATCATTTAAAAATTTCTTTGGCTATTTGATGGTCAGCAGGTTAAAAACAGTGGAACCTGGCGTTTCAGGTAGTCTACTCCCACTCTTCTTCCTCCTCCTTGTAAACTGCCCATCAGAGCTTAAGCTCTGTTCCATTTTTTACTCAACCTCTACCCAGTACCGTCAGACTAGTTAGGAATGACATGATGGTAGTTTCCCAGAAAAGTTGCTTTCATTCATCAGAAGCGAGGGGCATAATTATCTTAATACTTCAGCAAATTTGAGCTGTATGTAATAAATAGGTTCTTTCCTTCCACTTTAATACTGTGTCTAGGGCTATCCTTTCAGCTTGCCTTATGATTTTTTTTCCAAGCACATAAAATCCTGTGAGAATAAAGCTGGGTGAATTTTTATGATATACTGTTATGCACTAATTTTAAACTAACAGGCTCATTTAAATTAACTGGTTATGTAAGATACTTATTGATACTAACAGAAGTATCAGAGCTGAGAGTGTTTGGGTTCTTTAATACAAAACCAGATTCCTCCAAATACAAACAAGCATTGTTATTGAGTTACACCACCATCAATCCAAACAAACCCAGTAACAGTCAAAATGAAAACAAAGAAACCTTGAATAGTTTTCACAGAATGACATAAAATCTGCCTTGTGAACACCATGTAATGTTAATAAAAATGTACTTGCTTCTGTTCCTTACTTTCATTTTTTGAGAACTGATACAAGATGTTTTCCTCATCAAAATAATCCTCAGGCATGCCTTTTATCTGTGTCTTCCAGACTGCACTATTTTAGTTTAAAAGTCAAAAATTGAAAACATAAACTATATTAACTACATAAAACTACAGAAGCTCTTAACATTAAAAAATGGCAAAACTAAAGCCAAAAATTGAAAAAAACCAACCTAAACCCAAACCAGCAAAGTCAAGCTACAGCTCTGAGTTGAATCCATATAATGACAGAGACGTGAATCCATACAATTAGCAGCATTACCAATACCTTCTGAAAAATTTAGAAAATATTTGGTGTGTCTCAGTTAATTCTGTAACCCAATTCCTAGAGTTCTAACTCATGTGTGCATGTAAATAGGCATGAAAAGGGTTAAGTTTGTTTTGTGACTGTAAAAAGCAACAAGATAGATATCCTTGGAAACTAATCCCCACAATATGAACAGGCACTGCCTGTGCTTGGATTCCCTGTCCTTACCCATCAGCAAAGCTCGACCCTATCTGTGGCGAACGCTACGGTGGAAGCAATTTTGCCTCAATCTCTCTGTCAAGATCAGGGCTTAAATTTTACTTCTAAGAGCAACCAAAAACTAATGAGAAAAAAAAAGGAAAAAAAAGAGGAAAAACTGGAGATATGATTTTGAAGCTTGAATGCATCTGTTGGCCACATGCAGTAGCCCAGTTGTCACCTCCTGGGCTCACCATGCTCAGTCAGACGTACAAGCACAGTATGCACTTCTGACCTTGCCACGTTTCAACAAGCACATAATTAAGGGTGCTGCACCCTTCTCTTCTCCCTAAACCTGACATCCAGCCTGGCACAGTCCTACAGTCATTTCACTGGCTCTGCACCACCTCAGGTGCTGCTGACTGGAGCCTGAAATCTGAGCACAGCTTCAGGGTGCAAGAGCCTGGCCACTGCACTCCAGCACCACTCTCTGACTTCGGGGAGATTCTTTTTTTCTCCAAAACTACTTTTTTGGACTACCTTCGGGTTATCCATGTATGTATATGTACATGCACATGCATACACTCACATACAGCAACTAGTGCAGTTCATTTTAAACAATTAACATTTGTGAAACTGCTTCCTGCTCCACAATCCCAGCTGAGACTATGTGCTAACAGAAGTCCTAATACTAATAGGTCTCTGGACATGCAGATACCCACTGCCAGTAGCAACCAGACTAAATCTACTGGTATAGTGAACAAGCAACTTGTAGCTGCTAAATTATACCAAAACCATCACATGGGTGTAACAGTTCCTAATTCTGTTACCAACTTGCATGAATTTGCAAAGCAAAAATCCTTATTTTTTACTTCACTTCATAAAAATCTCATGTATCCATTAACTGCACAACATGAAAGTCAATTCTTCTGGAAAAATATCTTTCCAATTCTTTTGCTGTAGGCTACAGGGCTGTGTTCAAATTGACACAAACTCATCAGTGGACACTTCTAAGCATGAAAAACTACAACTGTATACATGTTACTCATAACACTGCAATAGCTCCTTTTCAGTGGTGCCTCTATAACATGATTCTTCGGTTCAAAAATATAAACCATAGTTGGCTTCACTCATGAGCAAGAGAATATTCTGCAGAGCCCCCATTAAATTGCAGAAAATAATGAAAAGCTGACAGTGCTACACAGCAAAATATAGCAGAAACCAAAGCTGTACATCCAGTGCAGTGCTGCCTTCAAAAAGGAGCACAACAAATATATTATTCTGCAGAATGACAAAGGGAATTCTAACTACTAAAGTGAAATCCTCTTTGTTTTCTTGAAAATAATGACCAAGGTTATTTTACAAGTTTTTTTTAATGCTGAAGGGAAAAATGTTGCTTTTGCTCTATCAATAATTTATTGCAAATATGGGAAAGTTGTGTTTCAATAGGAAAAAAATATAAAATTGTATCTGATGTTACCACATCTTTTCACCCAATAAAATTGAGATTTTACATAACAAAATGCATCGTAAAGCCACTACATAGTAGTAAGAGGTTAAATTGTAACTAAGAATTAGCAGCTTAAATGAAATTTAGGTCAGTAAATGCAATCACATTTTGAAAGGGAGTAGAGTGATATACAGAGCCACCGTTACATACTAATGGAGCACGGTGCTCTTTAAAAAGCCTTGTTCCACCTTCCAACAGCAAAGGGTCAATAAAACTCACCACTTAATTAGACAAAACTATTTTGCTGAGCATATATATATATACAATTATTAGACATTAAAAGTACTACTCATCTGCTCAGAAATAGGCCACAAGTCGTGTCATCTAAGCATCAAGGCACTGGTTTTTGCCATGTGTTCAGTGTGCTGTGTTAACTTCTCACACCAAATGAGTGACATAACATCAACACCCAAGCCAAACTGTAGTTATGCAATGCACTTGACTAAAATATTAAAATAACTGTTTCTTCATACTACAACACTATCGTCATGATTCTGAACTGCATGAACACCACGGGGTTCTTGGCATAAATTTCTGTTGCAACTTCACATAAATCATGGCTCTTCACATGCATTCCAGTTTAAATGGGACAAGCAGACATGTATTAATTGTCCATCTACAAACAGAGAAGGTCAAGAAATGGTTTTAAACATCGTGATGCCCCTTTTTTTGCATGAAGTCAACGGGATTATAAAGATGGAAGCCATATCATCAAATGTTCCTAACCTCAAGTCTCTTTCCTGCTGCAACCATGCTCATAACCCAGAGTAAAGAAAGGGAGTGATGGCTGGGACCCAAACAGAAGATAACACAGGCAATATATTCTTCTCTTCTCAAACAACAAATGAAGAAATACAACACCTGTTGCTACAGTCCAATATTTTTAGCATCACTTAAAAGTAAATACAAATATGCACCGGAGAAGCAGTGCAAGAAAAGTGGCACCAAAGGCCCATGCAACTTTACCTTCATAAACTGTCATCTACCCATTATGAAGTTAAACTTCCTTTTAGTTAAGCTAGCAGAAACAATTTTATACTTCTGTGGAATCACTAAACATTAGCAACTATAATTTGTGAACTTTCATCTAGGATAAAATCTCTACACAAGAAGAAAACTATGACCTTTTCTTATCAAATACCCTTCTTTGACTGCTCCCAGCTTTTACACAGCCCTGACTTCAGCAGGCTACTTGTGATTGTAAAACAAAATACTCTCAGCCATCCTTAAACAAAATTCCATTATATTAGTGATTCGAGAGCAACCAAAAAAAAAAGTGCCTTTAAAATATCCTCTTGTCTACCGAACAACAAAAAAAAGTAACCTAAACCCCTTTTTTCACCTTTGGATGTTTGTTTCAGTACCAATACAATGATAAAGTAAACTAAAACTAAACGGCGGAGGAACTGGACTCCACACAATCTATGAGATTCATAGTGAAGACATTTTATTACACAAAGCACACAGTTTATATCAGGTTAGGACTACAGCTTATTGGCTAAAAGAGTTACACACCACCACACTAGATACTTCAATTGGTTAGGACCTATCTCTCACAAGTCTCATGTTTACATTATTTCATCCTGGCTATTTTTGTGCACCTGCAGAGTCTTGTGAATTCCTACTACGTGAATTCTTGGGGAGCAAACCACCTCCCTACCAGTCAGCAGCAGCTGAGCTCCTTGCTGCTTCTGGCTGATAGCTGAGTCTCACAGGGTTTTTCTAGAGATCTGAATTGCTCACTTTTGATTTTACTGTAACAACACAATGACAAGATTTTGTACTGACAGGAAGGTTGCTGTTCCTATGTAGAGCCGTAGTCCCAATGTTTTTGTTTCATTTCAACCAACTTGTCCAAGTAGGCCATTTGGTAGAAACCTATAAATGGCACCCAGGGGGTCTGGGTTCTTGCTGTAAAGAGGTCAGCTATTTCCTCGTAACTAAAAATAGGCAAGATGGGGGAGGGGAAGAGGGAGTGGAGTTTTAATTTAGCCGCTGAAAAAAGAGTTTACAAAATTACTTCCATCTTGCCTCATTATGAAGATTATGAAGAAAAAGAAGCTGTCCCAAGAGTTGCAAAACCTGGATCGTTTTATAGACAGGCTGGTGTACATAATCTAAAACAATATTAGGAATTAGAATAGCAATAGTAAGGAGAACCCAGGATATGGATCGCATGTTCTGACGCCCACCCCTCCTTGCACAGAGCAGACAGATTTACCAGCAACAGTTCTGCCAGGTGTTAACAACTCTCCTCTCCTACCAGCTGAGATCATGCCATGTTCCTGCAGATAAGGCACTACAATTGGTGGCTGTTCCCCCGAGTCAGTTTTTTCCACCATTTACCCTCCCGGCTTTTTGTCTCCCTCACTTAGTTGCATTACAACCTGTTCAGGGCAAGAACCATCATGTACAATACTCCCAAAACGGCCCTGATTAGAATGGGGGCCCCTTGGCACTACTAAAATATAAACAACATCGGTTTAATACAGCATGAATTCTAACACTGAACTCTTACCAGTAGCAAACGCCAAGGGCTCACGGCACCAAAGCAAACAAGCACTACCTGTCCCAAAGGCCAGGCTAAACCCCCCCTAGGATAGGTTTTCCAGTCTCATCCCTGCAATGAACCAAATTCAGCACACTGCTCGATCCTAAGTGTATTGCACTGCTAACTTAGCTACTGAGACACAAGATTCCATCTGCACTGACAGACATTGTCCTTCACTCTTTCCAACTTCATGGATGACAGGCCCTTAACAGCTGCTGCTGCTGCTGCCAGAGGAGTCATCTCAGTTCAAGAAGCTCTTCCAGGAGGCACAGTATTAGACACATGAAGTAGATAATAGGTCTACTTGTGGCCCCTGGCATCACGAAAATGGGGAAAGCCCATGTGTAAATCAATGACAGGACCAAAACTGCATGAAGCTGAGTCAGAGGAGGTTTAGGTTGGATACCAAGCAAAGGTTTTTCACCCAAAGGTTGGCTGAGCACTGGAATAGGCTTCCCAGAGAAGTGGCGACAGCAGCAAGCCTGACAGAGTTCAAGAAGCATTTGGACCATGCTCTCAGGCACATGATGTGATTCTTAGGGCTGTCCTGAGCAGGGTCAGGAGCTGGATTCAACAATCCTTGTGGGTCTCTTCCTACTCAGCGTATCTATGATCCTGTGAAAACTGGGAAAACTGGTGGAGCAGAAGCCTGACAATTCCAGGTGCAGACAAGTCCTCCTTGCCTATCAAGGATGTAATCTAGTTTTGCTCCTTCGATACTCCTGTTTTGGAGAACACTTGCAACTGGTTAAAAGAAGAACCAGTAATGGAACTCGCAGCAGTGGCACAGTAGGGGACATTGGAGTTGCTTACTCAGTCGGGTGGGGGAAGGGCAGAGGATGTATTCAGCTAAGAACTTATCAGCTGCGGTTTTTTTCTGTCCTAGGAGACCTGGACAGTTGTGTAGTTGCCAGTGTTTACATGTATGTGTAATTTTTAATCCTTTTGCTTCTGAAACACACTTTTTCATCTTTTGGGAGAAAAAAAACCACCTTCGAATCACAGAATATCCTGAGTTGGAAGGGTCCCCACATGGATCATTGAGTCAGCTCCCGGCCCTGCACAGAACCATCCCAAAGAATCACACCGTGTGCCTCAGAGTGTCGCTCAAATGTTACTTGAACTCTGTCAGGCCTGATGCTGTGACCACTTCCCTGGCAAGTCTGTTCCAGTGCTCAACCACCCTCTGGGAGATGAACCTTTTCCTAACATCCAAACTAAACCTGCCCTGACAGAGCCTCACGCCGTTCCCTCGGGCCCTGTCACTGGTCACCAGAGGGAAGAGATCAGTTTCTGCTACTCCACTTCCCCTCAAGAGGAAGCTGTAGACTGCGATGAGATCTCCCCTCAGTCTCCTCTAATCTGAACAACCCAAGTGACCTCAGCTGCTCCCCATACAGCTTCCCCTCTAGCACCTTCACCTTTCGGATGCTCTCTTGTAGCTTTAGATCTTTCTTATACCATGGAATCCAAAACTGCATTCAGGACTCGAGGCGAGGCCGCCCCAGTGCAGAGCAGAGCAGGACAATCACCTTCCTCAACTGCCCAGTGATGCTGTGCCTGATGCTCCCCAGGTCATGTCTGGCTCTCCTGACTGCCAGGGCACTGCTGACTCACATTCAACTTGCTATCAACCAAGACCCCCAAGTCCCTTTCCACAGTACTCCTCTCCAGTGTGTCATTCCCCAGTCTGTCTGTACATTGAGGGTTACCCTATCCCAGGTTGTTGTGTAGCTCACTGAAAGTGTTAAAAACTGAAACAACTACAGCAGCTCTGCTCAAATCTGCACTGTTTTTGCCATTATTACATGCAGCCCAAGAGATGTTTAACGCATTTTTAATGTGATAGCATCCTCCCCCTCTCGCTTTCCTTTTTCCTCCCACCCCCTCTACAAATCTGTGGGAAAGCTCCCCTGTTTTACTATCGCTGTCGTTGAGATGTTGCAGTTATTATCTGTAATTGTTTAAGAAAAAAAAAAAAACAAAGCCAAAGCACACACTAGGACAAATTCTGCTCTCTTGCCAGCAACATCTGCTATCACAGAATGAATTATATTTAGTTCAAAACCTGCCCAGTGTCTCTGTACATGACACAACACTGACTGCAGGACAGGGAGAGGCCTAAACCCAGCATGTGCAGTCATATGGTAAGCAAGCTATATGATATTAGACCTTATACATGGCACACGAGTAGTCTTGGTTAAAGGATTGCTAATAAATGGAATAAGAAAGATATGACACTATATTTGTCACAAGTAAAGATCTCCCCTTGACACAATATATTTATTTTCATACTATTAACCTAAAACACCAGTCCTGAAATTTTAATTTTACACTTCATTTTACTTCAAACCATCACGCTTTCCAATGGAATATTTTAGGTTTCTGCAACATTATGCTGCAGTATTTTGTTTTTTTGGGGGAAGGCGGTAGGTGAGCCCCGGCGAACAGCCCGCCTCCCCTCCCCCACTGCACACATCCACACTCCAAGGACCGTGCGTCAGGAAAGGAGAAACGCCGTACGAATCCTCGTGGAGAACAGCAAGAGGCATGTTAAGGCAACACATAAAGGGAAGCCTTTATTCCGTTTAAACGTTGACTTTGAGGAATTAATATGCAAGCCGAACTTTTAGGGTGTGGCTTGGTGCTTTGCCCCCTTGTTGCGCTGTGCAGGATGCCTGCCCGAAATCCCAACAACATATCATTAAATAGGTCAAGGGTCACTCGCTTTACATCACACCACACCAACATCCAGCCAAGAACCGAACCCACGCACCAGCCCCCCCCCCCCCCCCCTCCCCGCTGAGGCCGCACCGCACCACCAAATGGGGACCCGGTGGCAAAGCCGGTGGCGGGGAGTCCCCCGCACGCTGGCCCGGGACATGCAACAGGTCGGCGGCCCCGGCCCCGAGGGGCTCCCGCACCCCCCGCAGGCGCCGGGAGCGGGGCGGGAGAGCGCGCGTGTCCCGTGGGTGGGAACGGGGGCTGGGGGGCGAGGAGGGGCAACTTGTTTACCTACTTGGAAGTAAACTTGGATGTAGGGGAGCGCCCGTCCCCTCCGCCCGCTGCTGATTCAAGCCCTGGCGATGAATGGGATCCCCTCCCCCACCCAGGCTCTGCAAACTCCACACTGGAGCGTGAATACCTCGCATTCCCCCCCCCTTTCCTGAGCATTTTTTTTCATTAAAAAAATACATTAAAATACTACCTCAGAAGTAGGGAGAAACTGCCCCACCACCCCTCCCCCACTGGCGGGGTCGCTCTGCCAGGGGGCAGATGCGAAACACCCGCCACGGGCACAGCAGCCCCGCGCACACACATCGCCTCGGCCCGAGGAAAACACCCCCAAAGCCCCCGAACAGACCCCGAAACGTCCGGGTCCAAAAAAACTTCGTCACGAGCAGCCGCGGCTGAGCGACCCCCACGCCCGGGCGGGTCGGGCTGCAAAAGGGGCGCGGGGGCAGCGGGGCCCGGCCGGGCTGGGCTCGGGGTGCGCCGGGAAGGGACGCGTGGGAAAAGACGGGGGGGAAAAAGAGGGGGGCGGGGGAGAGAAAAATACCACAACAGGGTCCCCGGGATGAATAATCCGCCTCGGGAACTCACCTCGCGGCGCAGCGGGCGTTAAAGGCACAGCTCCCGCTCCCGCGGGCGGGGAGAGCCCCAACTTCTGCGGGGGGCGGCGGCGCTGCTGCTGGCGGAGACTTTCCCTCACTTGCGGCGCATGGTGCAACTCCTCTTCCCCCGGGGTCCCGGCCAGCCTGCCAGGAGGCTGCGAATCCCCCCTCGCCGCCGCCGCCGCCGCACACGCCTCCTCCCCCCCCCTCCGCGCGCACGGGCGGCACAAGGAAGTCCCGGAGAGTGGGAAGGGGGAAACGGAAAGTTTTGGGGCGGAATGGCGAGGGGTGTGGGGGGGATTGGCGGGGCCGGTGCGGGAGTGCGGCGGGAGCAGCGCCGAGGGGGAGCCACAGCCGCGCCCGGGGCCGCCGCCGCCACCGGGCGGGAGGGAGGGAGGAGGGGACGGCGGGGGAGGGGGCGCACCGGGACGGCTCGCAGGGCCAGGGGCGAACCAGCCGCGCCCTCCCCCAGCCGGCAAGTCCCGCACGCCGGGACGCGCCGCCGCCAACGCCCCCGGGGGTGCCCCGGGGCGGCCACGGGCTCTGGCCCTCGCGCTGTCTGCGGGGTGTTTGCTTCGACACCCCCGCCACTGAAACCCGGTGACACACGCGGGCACACACGGAGGGCAGCCCTGCCCTGCCCTCCCCCCCCGGGCAACACCGCGCTCCCCAGTGCCGGCTCGACGCGGGTGTACCCGCGGTGCCCGCTCTGCCCCGCACACTGTGCCCCCGCACGCTCGGCCCCGCTCGGGCTGTTGGGGCCGGTGGGCAGGCGCTACCCGCAGGTCAGCGAGGGGCTCGGTGTCCGGCTCGGGGGCACGGCCAGCGCCGCGGGAGCGCTCCCCGCACCGCACGGCGATGCTCGGCGGTGCCCTGTCCCTGGGCGGGCGGCCGTGCCCGGTCAGCGCCCCGGGGGACGGGCGGGCGGGCTGTGAATCAGCACAAACGGGCTTTATTACTTTATCGCTGGAGCGCAACACCCGCGGGCAGCAGCGCTGCGGCTCTGCAGCCTCCAGCGCGCCTGTCCCACGCGTGTCCCCGCGTCCCGTCCGTGTCCCCCCCGTCCCCGGGCGGATGATGCAACGCGGCTCCATGTGCTTCCCCTCCCCCGCCCGGCTCCCGGCTCTTTTTTTCCGCCTGGCGGGTCACCCGGCGGCTGATTGATTCTCCTTTCGCGCTGCGCCGTCACTGGGCGCTGGAAGGTAAATAACACGCTGACATCATTACCGCGCTCGCGGGCCCTGCCGGGGCCGCCGCCGCTACCGCACCGCCGCGAGTAGCTGCGCACTCCCATCCGCGCCCAACCCCCGCACCCGCGCGGCGGGGCCGCTGCCCAGCCCCACCCCAGCCCCAGCCCCCAGCCCGGCCCGGTGGAACACGTCGGAGAGGGGCCCGGCCGGTGGCAGGGGCCGCCGGGCTGCTTTTGGCGGCGTCCTTCCCCTCCCCCCACCCCGTCCCCCCTCACCCCCATGGGTAATGTCATGCAAATAATAATATTATCTGGATGCTGCCGCCGTGTCTGCCTCGGTGGGCTCATCCTGGTGACAGCCAGACTCACGCGGCCCTAAAGTCATATTTATCATTGGGGGTTTTTTTGTTGTTTTTTTTTTTCCATATGACTTCACTTTTTTTTTCTCTTTTTGGTCTTATTTTGACATTAAAGGGAATTTCATGCTCCTTACACATTTAGCCCAAAGCTTGTGAATGTACTGTGTGTTCTTATGGAAAAATACAGGCAGGACAACAAAGATCGTTGCTACGTATGTGTTCAAACCAGAAGTCTTGAAACACTGGGAAATGTTACTGGAGGCTGATGTGATTCATTTTCATATTCAGAACCTCTGGACTGCAGCACAAGGCCATCAGTGTTCAGACAGATGTACAAACGTGTCTCCCCTTCTAAGCAAGCTCCCATTCACCTTTTTTCCAAATGTAAAATCTACATTACGTTTTTGTTATTTGACAAGGCAAACTAACAAAAAACCCTCTCAAAATTTATAGTGAGATGGCCTGGAGGTTTTGGCCCCTGTGTTTTTTGTTTGTTTGCTTTCTTTTAAAGCACTGTGGGCTTTTAAAGAACTGAGGAAACTCATCAGAAAATGGTCCTGAGTTGAGACTTGCAGAGCTTCCATGGCACGGTGGCCCAGAAAGGAAGCCAAGACCATTCCCACTCCTGCACTCTGCACAGAGTGATGAAGCTCTCGCCCCTCCATTGAGCCCAGTCCTTGCTGCTCAGCCGGACGGGGCTGGCTCAGCACAGTGTGGCAGCAGCACAGGAGGGCTGCGAGGTGAGGAAGCACCAGGGCCACCGGGATGTTCTGACCAGCACGCTCTGGTCAGAGATAGCACTACAAGCCTACCCAACACAGCCATCTGATCCATGTGTTGGGTTTTTCACTGCTGAGGAGCAGCAGATGCTCATCCTACACTGTCTGGGTGCTCTGGCCATGTACCTTCCACAGTGTTCAAACTCAGAAGCCACTGGGTCCCAGCCAAGCACCTGGACAGCTGGTCTCAGGCTGGACAGGGCCCAGCGCTGGTCTACTGAGACAGAGGTGGGCAGGGAAAGCTGGGGTGGTGGGAAACTGCAGGGACTGTGATGGCAAGAAAATTAAGTTGCAACCTCATAGGAATACAAGGAAGTGACTTTTTCTAGCTGGGCACAACCCCCGCTGTCTGTTACTGGCAGAGTGCGAGCCAGTCTTGCAGGAAGCAGGAAAAGCAGGAGAGGGCAAGTCTGCATCTGCCTACCCCTCACTTTCTGAACTGGTTCCTGTGGCCACTCTGAACCCTCTGTGCGCGGCTGTGGCAGCAGCCGGCGTAGTCCTGGCTACACCAAAAAGACAGGCAGGCTGCAGCTATCCCCTGCGGAGAAGAGGTTAAATATGGACATAATGCTTGCAGAAAACTTAAAATGAAATCTATCAAGGAAGGTGCTTTTTTCAAGCTATGCCTAAGAGGAGCTGCACAAGCCCATCACAAAGACTTGTTTTTCTATAAAGTGATGGTAGAGTAAAATGTACAAAAGTGAACAACTACTCTGGCCATCACGGTAATTTTAGCCTTTGTGTAACAGAAGACCCCAAAGCGACCATGTGTGAAAGATATCACCATTTGTTTAAGAGCCTTGTTTTTGCAGTTTCATAACTAGTGATGCACAGTGATCAGTAGCAGTGCTGTGGCCCTGCAGATCCAAACCAAGGGAGATGGAGCTGTGGTTTGTTACTCTCATTAAAATGGAAACCCCAACCTGAAACAATCAAAATCAAGAGCCAGCAGGGTTGGCCTACTGGGGAGATAATGGGATCACAAGACAAAATATTTTGCATTTTACCAGATGAAAACCACTGCTATTTTTCTAGTGCTTCATCATCTTGTATTGAGTTGGTAACTGTTTCTATGTTTTCCCCCCACATCATGTTTTCAAAAATTAAATAATTCTTCTCACAAGAAAAAAAAGCCTGAAATACAAATTAATTATTTACTTCAGTTATGAATTGTAAAAAATGCAGATCTGCCAATTAAGTTTTTAAGGTATTTCATATACAAACTTTTGATGAAATAGTGAAAACTGAACCCGTGTTTTAACTTGAACAGATGCCCCAGCACTATTAGGATAGAGGTGCAGTGTGCCATTCTCATGTTGCAATATGTAGATATCTATAAATGGAAATGTGACACGAAAGGCACTTGTTCTGCCACATTTACAAATATGTTAAACATAAATCTCTGTCTTTCCTCTTATAAGATGTCCTGCCACACTATTCACGGTGGGAGAGTAAAGACTTTTAGCACATGATTATTATTATTATTTAGCACATCTGTGGCAGCAAGCTTTGACTTCTATTTTGTGAGCATATTTACAGTATTTGCTATTCTCCAGATAAATGTTCTCATGGAATCACTCATGTGAGCAACTGCTTTGCAGCATCAAAAAACGGTTTCTCATTCAGCTACTTGTTAATACCAAGAGTTTCAATTTTAAAAGGAAATTCAGGTTGACTAAGATATTTTCACGAATTGAGACCAGACTGGTGTTTTCTTTCTTCACATATTACTTCATTGATATCTTTGAACTAGACTGAAAGCTTTTGCTTAACTGAGGAAAACTTGTGCAAGCAGAGCTCTTGAGTAAAATTACATTGTCAGAAATAAAAAAACAAAGTGGAAGACCTTGTTTCAAAGTTTTTGGAAGGCAAAACTGTCAAACATTTTTTGATTTT
Source organism: Pithys albifrons albifrons (assembly GCF_047495875.1). Classification (NCBI taxonomy): domain Eukaryota; kingdom Metazoa; phylum Chordata; class Aves; order Passeriformes; family Thamnophilidae; genus Pithys; species Pithys albifrons. Next base: position 13,006,078 of record NC_092458.1, read on the forward strand.
GCAAAGAAAGCATCATCTGATCCTTTTCCTACCCTATTTCTCTCCATAGTTTGCTTCCTGTGGCCCGTAATACCTGCTTTTTCTAGTGATAATTCTTCATCCACCTTTTTGAGATATGAAGATCTAGATTCATCACGCTTTAAAAGGACTTCAGTCTAATCTAATAATGTCTGATAGGGACATTGATGCTATTAGGCTGCTGCAGAGGTTGCACAGGGATGCACTCTTCATAGCTCCTTCCCCGTGCCATTTTACAATCAATGTCCATCTGCTGCTCAGGGATACTCTGTATTAGGTAAGCATCACACCAAATGTATTTCTGCTTCTTTGTATAAGACGATAAGAACATATTTGATGATTCTTCCAAAGTGTAGTTGCAAACATCTACGTAAGTTAGGGCAACACGCCTATCTAATATATGGAAGATATTGTTCAGTATGTGAAACTTGTAATTGTTATTACTTAAGGTAGAATAAATCAGAAGCTTTGATGTATGTAATTTACACTCCTCTGATCTATTTAGTAGGCTGACATGAAGGGCTGAGCTAGCAGTATGGGTCCCTTAGGATCCTCAGATGGAACAGAGATTTTTTTTATGTTGCTCTAATTTACTCTTAGAGACAGTTTGGCCTCCTGCCAGTCTGGAATAGAAAGACAAGAGAGGTGATCATCTCTTTCCTTATCTTCCCTCATCCATGCAGTGTTGCATGGCTCCAGCTGTGCTGAATTAATGTCTGGGACAGTTTATCATTTCAAACCTTTTTTCCTCCCATGAAAGATTTTAGAAGAGAAAGTAGTTCTACCTAGGAGCTGACTGCAGAGAGTGAAACACCTAGAGAATGAATAGGATCAGTTCTGCAGAGAAGCCAGACCTACACCAAGGTTGTGCTATGGATGTGAGAGCGGTTAACCATGTATCTATCATGACCCTAAGCTGCTCAGGTATTCTGGAGCTATATGAATCCTGAGCATTGTGATGGTGCTGTCAGATGTCTCCCTTGGTCCTGTGAGGATAATCTTACCCTCTGAGACCAGCAGCAGGAGCAACCCTGCTTGCACACTTCTCAAAGAATCTTAAGTGAGGTGGGAACCAGGAGCCTACCTCTGGAGAAGACCTAATCTTCCTGCAGAATTCTTGTTAATACTGCTCTTTGGTCCCCATTGGGGACTTTGTCAGGAAAAGCCCCAAGGAGAGCTCAGTCCCTCTCATGAGGAGTGTGCATGGAGAGAAGCAAACAAATGACATAGACATGTCTACGTCTAGATAAGCAAGTAGTTTGGTGCAGGTGGGCAGGATGAAACAGTGATTGTAAGGACCAGGAGTCTGCATTGCACCAACATCAGCATGCAGATGCCTCCTGGGGCTGGGTTGTCTAGCCCCAGGCTGGTCCTGCAGGCTGCCTGTCAGTGGTCAGTCACCTGGAGCATCTTGAACACACTCCCGAGGTGCACTGGTTGTGTTAGTTTCACCCAAAGAGAAGCGAGTTTTCATGCTCAGAAACTGTTCTGCTCTGTGTACCAAAGCTCAGCAAGGGGAGTCAGGAGATTAGTTTCAGAAGTACACTCCTGATTTAGACTGAGTGGTGTAGATGCAGTCTGCGACAGTTCCCTGTTTATATTGACATTGCAATGTATAATATTTTACACTTTGAAAGGTTCCACTTAATTCTGTGGGATTACTCAGGATTTAAAGCATGATTCACTGTTGTAAAATGCAAGACATATGGATTGCTTCCCTTGCCAAATGCAAAATTTTTGGTTCAAGAATTTTAAAATAGTTTTTCTTTACACAATCTCTATGGCTACTGAAGCACACAAGGTATGCTGTATCATTTCTAGATGCAAGCTGCCAGTTTTGGGAACAACGAATAGAGGGAGGATTCTGAAGAAAGTCATATATGTGATGCTAATGCTGGCAGAAAACTAACCTTGTGTGGTACCATGGCCAAAAGAGCTGCTACAATCCTGGGAACTCAGAAATTAATGTGTCAGGAAGGAGAACAGAGGATATGCAATCTCTCTGATGGCACTACTGGTGTGATGTCTGCTGAAGCAGTCCCATTCAATTATCTGCACTTCAAGAAGGGTGATGGAGGAACTACAGTGAAGAGTACTGATAATGATGAAGGATTGGAAAAAGGCTTATTTTTAAAGACAGTGATCCATTTAACTTATCAACAAAGAAACCCAACTCTCTGGAACAATGAATGTATGGGAAAAGAGCTAGCAGAGGACTCTTCAATCCATCACACAAATGTAGGGAGATCTACAGCTCCAAGTGGCAGGTTTTTAAGAAAATTAGCCAGTGAAACAACTGGTGTGGATATCCTCTGACTGGAATCTTAAACCAAGGACTTCTACTCAAAAGGCACCAAGAAGTCCTATGGCCCATGTAACAACATTATATGCTTAGAGCAAACTATTGCAATGGTTCTTTCTAGCTTTAAAATCTTCAAGTACACACTTCTGAGAAGTGGCAACAGAGAAATTTTACTTTGCCTTCTCAATATGAACATGCATTATTTCTCCAGGTATGTGTGAAGTGGATTATCTTCCTCTTTTGACAGGAATAATTTTATATGAAACAAATGCTTTCCTTGAAGTTTTAGGATTGTGGGTTTTTTCACATTCCAAAGTTTTCCCTAGGACCTTGGATATCCAAGAAAGAGAAGAAACCAAGGATAATCTCCAAACCCTTTGCTCTAGCAGTAACCCAAGTATCACAAAATAATGATTCAGGCTTACTTTTTACTCTTAATTTCCATATGGCTGTAGTTGGCCTGGAACAGTTTAGAGCGTCTGTTCATGGGGTCCAGAACTCTATATGGACATGAATAAAAATTTACAAGAGGCCAAAGAAACTCAGTTCATTTTTGATTATTAAATTAGAAATAAAATACTAGTAAGTGTTTAAAAGACAGTATTATGGTATTCAAAATGCAGTAAGAATGAATCTTTAAAAATTGAAAAATATACTTCCTAATTCCACACTTTGGCCATCTATATTTAAAAACTAGATATTTAAATTAAGACATTCAGGTACCAGATCTATTTTTAGTCTGTCTTGTTCTCCTAGAAACCAGCCACGGTTTTCTACTACTTCATTGGGAGTATAATAAGGCCCTTAATTTTCAATACCTTATAACTACTAGAAGAACACAATATGCAATAGGGATGAATGCACCCCTAATAAGTAATCTTTTTCTTTTCTTTTTTTTTTTTTTTACTATTGTAGTTCCTAAGTAACACAGAAGGTGATTTGAAAGACTAAGAAGCAAGGGAGAAACAGGTTCAATAAATCAGTACAAATCTCCATTATAACTGAAACGACCTTACTCTCAAATCAACTTTTCCTACCTCATCTGTCAATGCTAAGTGAGAATTTCCTTCCTTCCTTCCTTCCTTCCTTCCTTCCTTCCTTCCTTCCTTCCTTCCTTCCTTCCTTCCTTCCTTCCTTCCTTCCTTCCTTCCTTCCTTCCTTCCTTCCTTCCTTCCTTCCTTCCTTCCTTCCTTCCTTCCTTCCTTCCTTCCTTCCTTCCTTCCTTCCTTCCTTCCTTCCTTCCTTCCTTCCTTCCTTCCTTCCTTCCTTCCTTCCTTCCTTCCTTCCTTCCTTCCTTCCTTCCTTCCTTCCTTCCTTCCTTCCTTCCTTCCTTCCTTCCTTCCTTCCTTCCTTCCTTCCTTCCTTCCTTCCTTCCTTCCTTCCTTCCTTCCTTCCTTCCTTCCCTCCCTTCTGTCTCCCTCGTCTCCACTTCACACTACCACACAGATGCCACAGTTTGTCCGTTTTATTGAATTCCTACAGTACTGACTTTTTTCTCACTCATTTCAGCATTTCCTTTAATGTTTGTATTAGAAATATAAGTTAGGGAAGATAATAGGAATGAAGTGATTCCTGTGTGCCCCTTGGCCGTCTCCCTTGACTATCTTCCTACTGTCACTAAGTTTAACTATGCATTTTGAGACTTTCAAAATCGGATTTGACAGCTTGGGCTTCAAACTGTAGCCTCCTCTGCATTGTGTCAATGGTAAATTTGTGACTGGCAATATTTCACAGGATGCAGTTGCTTATGGTTTTTCTGTGTTGTCTTGGCTCTGTGGATTGTGGCGGCTGCTGGCTTTTTTTTTCTTTTTTCTTTTTTTGTCTTGATAAAGGCAACAAATTAAGAGGACAAAACAGATTACATTGTTTTGTGTTTTCTGTACTAAAATATTTTGTTCTTTCTTTTTCAGGACTTTAAATGTTTCATTCTAATTAAATTAAAATTTTGTGATTAAGGATTCAAAACTGTGACTCAACTTGAAATATTTTGAATCATTTACATAAAATTATTCTTTATAAAATTATTTAATTACTTACCCTTAGAGTAGAACTAGAATGTCAGCTCTAAGCTTTTGCTTGTTTCAGCATGGGTTTTTTGATTTTTTTTTAAGGATGCTAATCATCTAATGCTAACTAACTTACCTAAGATACTCTGTGAGTAACTCTGTAAACCATTAAAGACTGGAGAAAAGATAACTGAGATATTCAAAGTAAGCCCAGAATTTTCATAAATATAAGACAGGTGGAACTGAAAGTACTCTTGGGTTTGTAGTGATTAAACGTCTATTTTTCTTCTTGATTTTTTTGGTAAAAAAAACCTTTGAATTTGATATAACCATTGTATACTTTATCAAAAATTAAATGTTTTTGAAAGTTTAAGCAGAAAATTGACTCTTTTATATGAGTTCTAATGTAACACTAATTACAAAGTATTCCATGTCTACATGTTAACAAATTTAGATCAATCCCTCTGTGAGGCAGTGTCTTTACATTCTTATCAAGGCATATTTGTACATTTATTCACTTGCTTCCCTATTAGAACTCAAAGGGGCAAGATACTGAAATTACCCTGAGGTGAAAGTACTTACACCAATATGCAACACAGGATTAAAAATATATCAGCTAAAATGGCATCTAATTTCAGTGCTAAGTGTTCACTGAATCAGGTTCAAGATTACATGAGACCCTGTAATTGTTCAAGATGTAACTTTCCACATAGAGAAAACACTGGGTTTGGGGTCTTTTAAAGGCTTTTGGATCTCAGTTCTGCAAATTCCAGTCCCTCTAAATGAACTTGGATTTGACTGGGAGTAAGAGCAGCTGCAAGATTTTCAGCTATCACACAATTTCTGTAACAGTCTGCATTTGCACTCATCAGTGTTTATGTTTACTATTGTAGGGTGATTGTTAACTTTGATGTTATCGTCTTTTACTAAGTCTACAAATTGCTGTAAACCACCAAAGCAATCATCAGATTTATCAACCAAAACAAAGCCATTACGGTACTTATTTTCAGTATCGTTTGAGGGGTCACAACCGTAAATGTATTTTTATGTATATGTATTTGTACAAGTCAAGAAACACACAGACACAATATACAAACATGCTTCATTTAAACACCGACAAATTGAAACTCACTTTAGCCTTTACCTTCACAAAGAACCCACTGAATTCTTTGGGACTGAGGTGCCAACAGTCCTTTACTGCGTCCTATCAATTCAAAGAACAGCTTTGCTGTTCCAGATGCATTGCAAGATTTCTTTGTTTAGTGCTATACTAGGACAATGTACTCTTCTCAGTAGTAACTAAAGCTCGAAGCTTGAGATTAGTCTGTGTTCCGTCCATGATCTATCCAAATCTAAGAACAGAGCAATAATCATTTCTTGATGCTTTTCCTTATTTTTGAGAGTGGCAAATAAATTTTATCTTGAAGTTTCTTTTTGTCTCGGAAGATACTGTAGTGACAGAATTGTAGAGAAGCAATTCCCCCTTTTTATTTCTAAAATAAAGACAACTAGCAACAGGACAAGAGGAAGTGGCCTCAAGCAGTCAGGGGATGTTCAGGTTGAATTTCTTCACTGAAAGGCTGGTTAGTACTGGAATGGTCTGCCCAGGGAACTGGTGGAGTCACCATCCCAGGAAAAGTTCAAGAAATGACTGAATGTGGAGCTTAGTGCCATGGTTTAGTTGACAATGTGGTAATCAGTCAAAGGTTGGACTTGGTGCCCTGGGAGGTCTTTTCCAACCTTATTGATTCGAATCATTCTATAATTCTAAAACTAAAACCCCCACATTGTCATCAGCTTACTTTATTAAGACAAAGCAACAAGACCCAAACCAAAACAAGCTCAAATGTACCTACACACTGCAATCTGTACTTTAGCATTGCTGACCACACCATTTTGTTGCTGAACCTGGAGAAGGCTGTGGGGGGCTTGTGTGCCTGGGAGAAAGATGTGCCTCCACAAGGATTCTGGCAGGGAGGATCAACCAGTAGAGCCAATCCTTCAGCTACATAGGTGTACTGGAGGGACTAAGCCAGGGCAAGTTTCCTGAAGGCCTGGATGGTTGCTGTGGAAAGCTGTGTCCCCACACTGCACCCCTGCCCTGTGGGTCAGCATGAGGTCCCATGGAGGGGTTTGCGAACAGCTGTCAAGGACCTGAGGTCATGCAAGAACACGACATCCCTCTCAGATAAAATGCTGGTCCCTCAAATGTAAGCTTAGGCAAAGGTAAACAAGGGGCTGCCTAGAACTAACTAGAACGGTTGACTAGAAGTGTTACAGGTTTAGTTTTACTATTAAATACAATTTTAAGTGAAACTTCCGTGGTGTAGAGGTAGTTGCAGAAGTATGCTTTCCCTTCAACAAGGGATAAAATAAACTGGGTAAGGTACAAGGATTTTTGATGGTATAAAATAGGATAAAATACCACATTTAATAAATGTAATTAAAACAACATGTTTTTCCTAGTGTGGAGCAATCTGAAGTGACTGTTGAGAGACAGCAAAGACAACAGGTACTCAAATGGTGTCGCAGGCTCTCCCCTCCCTTTTGCTGTGCTTCAGAAATGCTTCAAAATGCAGGAAAGCATGTTCAGAAGCAGTGCAGTGCAGCAGAGCACTGCTAAAGCAAATGGAATTATTTCCATCTACATCAGCCAACGAGCTCGTTCCTATTTTCTTTCCCCAGAAGAACATGGAAAATAGATTTCAGATCTTTATTATGAAGCGGTGGAGATTTCAGGCTTGACGTACTGCCTGAAGATGGTCCCAGAGAACTATCGAGAGAGAAAAGGGCATCTTGTAGGCGAATACCTAATTTGCTTTTTCGCCCTCTAAACTGAATTTTGCACCTTTTTTTCAGTGAATGTAAGCATCTCATTGGCATGATTGTATTGCTCCTAAAATGGGTTGCTAATACTTGAGTAATGCTGTCAAGAAAAAAAGGAGTCACTTAAAATGCTTGTAATTATCTCTACAATTAGTACCTCTTTCAAGAGTATTTACATGATCCATCAACAGATCAGTTAAGTACTTTCAGTACATTTTACTTGAATTTGGCAGAACAATTTCCTTGCCGAAATACACCAATGAGTGGGAGATACTGCAGCTAACAAAATAAAGTAGAAAGAAATGTTTGCAGATTATTTTTCCCCCTAAGATTTGTAAAGAAAGAAAAAAAGCCTTACTCACATAAGCTGCCTTTCTGTTTTAAACCACAAATCTCCACAGCTTTGAAAGAGTGTGAGCTCAAAAAAGAAAAAAATACGAAGTCCAGTGAGTTTGAAAATCTCTGTAGAGACATTCCCCTAATTTCTGAAAGTTTTAGGGTGGTGTTCTGGCTATATTAAAGTTCATTATAAAATTACCACAAGCATAAAAATACAATTTTATTAAAGGTGTTTTGGTTTAGTTAATAAACAAATAAAATCGATTAATAAATGAACTTACCAAAGTAAAACTAGAGCCACATGAGTGTATATCTTAAGAAATGAACACTTTTTTTTCTGTAAAATGGTGGACAAAGTCATAGTTAAAGTAAAATGTGACATGTGAGCAAACTTTGCCAATAAGATATTTAAAAGTATTTTTACTGTTATATTGTGTTTTAGGATTTATTTTTCTTTCCCTCACTAGTTAGGAATCTGCAAGCTTAGTAGGACCAAAACATTTGATTTCCTTTGTAAGAAGGACGTACAGTTGCTGAATAATTTATATTGTATTCATAAGATAATTCATAAATGTTGGTGCTTCTCCCCTCCCCCAGACCTTTCCAGATGAATAATTCATTCATTCTCCTGATGCAGCTGAACTAAGGTGAGGGTATTATCTTACAGAGAAAGGGACAAATGCATAAAAAGAGGTTTTTCTGACCATGGTTACAGCACAGTCTCGGTCAGGGCATTTTGCTGGTGAATCACTCAGTTTGAATCAGGGTAGGTGTGGTGTGAGCCTGTAGGCAGTTGCTGTGGATGCAGACGGCATGAGCAAACATTTGGGAGTTTAAAGTTATCACAGAATCACAGAATATGCTGAGTTGGAAGAGACTTACAAGGATCATCGAGTCCAACTCTCAGCCCTGCACAGGACCATCCCCAGGAGCCACACCATGTGCCTCAGAGTATCATCCTAACAATTCTTGAACTCTGGCAGGCTCACTCATGTGGACGGATCTCTTAGTCCTCAGCAAAGACGATTTCAGTGGCACTTCCTATCTACCTGCCTGTGGAACAGGCGAGGACATTAAGCTGCTGTGGGATGAAGTGAGAGGAAGGGAGTGATGGTCAATATGCTGGCCGGCAGCTGCAGTTCCAGGCACCTGGGCAGGCTGCAGCAACGTGAAGTTCTTCAGAGACCAAGGCAAAGCCCTGTCCCAGCGCTGGAGTGAGCGCCTGCAGCAGAAACCAGATGGGCAGGAGGAAGTGGCAGTAGGGAGCAGGTCTGCAGGGGCATTCAGGGGACCGGAGCCCACCTTGTTCAAGAAGAGGATGGGGTCATAGCATTAGTTCAGCCTGGAGAAGGGGAGACCCCGCAAATACCTGGCAGGAGAGAAGGGAGAAAGCAGTGTCCCAGCTTTGCACTTGGCCCCATTCTGGGCTGGGACAGACAATCCCCTTTCCACCCAAACTGCTGTGAGTCCATGATTCCGAGTTCACAGGCTGACTGCTGGGGCATTGACATAGGGAAAGAGCAGCACCTCCGTTCCAACAGTATATCCTCAAGAGCCTAATTTTTGAGAGCCTTACGCGATGGGAAAGTGTTTTACTTTGCCTTAAGAATCTGCTGAAAGGCAAAACCATCCTACACATGCCATAGGGTGAGGCAAGAGTTCAGCACTTCCAACAACAATAAAAAAGAAGAATGTTTGTTTAGAAATCTGAGCATGATTTTAATGGCCTAATATTAATCAGCCAGGTTTGAAAATGAAGGTCGAATTATAAATAGAGCTGAAAGGCATGGCATACAAAAATACAGTTGTATTTGCATTATAAATTTTATATAAATAGAATGAAAAATAACTCCTGAAATTTTTCAGGCTCAAATTCCATCTGCTCTATTAATATGAAACCTATTCTTTTCCTTTTATTTTTCATTCCTGAGCCTGTGAAACCTTGGTTGGGACCAGCCACCTCTCTCACGCTGCCAGCTCCTCCCTCTCCAGCCACTACAAACCTGGAACTGCTCATTTGCTTTGCATGAGAGAGGTCAAGAACAGGTTCAATGTTTTTAATTGCAATTTGTCCCTTCCCATGCTAAGATCCATTGTGGGATCATTAGCAGGTGATTCCGATGGAGATATTTGGGTCTAGCATGGCTGCAGATGTCTGGACAAATAAGTAATTTGACTAAACTTTTAAGTGCTCCTCTTTCAGCCTGTCCTTACCTCTGTGCAAGCCGCAATAGCTCAGATCCCCTGGTAGCTTGCAGACAGCTACCATGTCTGGCAGGAAGGCCCTGATGTTGCTGTTCTATGCAACCCTTCACACCAGAGGAATTTGTAGCCTGCTTGTTACTTAATCAGCCTCTGTAGAAAGTGAAAAGTATTTCTCTTTTTTATTTATGGAACTTTTTTCACTGAGTTTTAGATTTGTCAGGCATGATACGAGCTCTGCTGCCTACTTATCCTTTCCTATCCATCCTCCAGTTTGTCTTTTTCTTTTGTCTCTCTCTGCTACTGCTAATATAATATTTTCTACTTCGGCAGGAGCCAGTTTGGATCCAGAGGCTTTGGTGAAAACATACTTTAACTCACAGAAAGCTTTTCTTACTTCTGGGAGGTTTCTTATTCCAACAGGTTGTGAAGTAAATGGCCTGGATCGTAAATGTATTTGATGGCCCTAAGTAAGAATATTCTGACTTGAAATCCTTAATTTGGATAAGAGGAATATGTACTACACTGAAGGTCATAAAGAAACAGAACATCTTTCCCCTGAGTTTTGCATGTATTCAGGAACACTTAAGGGTACGGTTATAGACTGGATTGTTCTTGATCTTCCTATCACTATTGTCATTCTTTCCTGCCTTAATTTGTTTATGGTAGCGGCATCAGATCCAATTTTCTAACACACTCAAACATATGGATTCAAGATGTGGGCTGGACTTACAGAAGGATATTGTGTTTTTCACTTTCCCTAAACCTGAATAAGCAATTGTCACAATCCAAGCTATTGTGCTGAATTAAAGAAATAAAAAGGTTATAAAACGTAAGATTGTGTATGCGTGCCAAAATTCGGCGCTACATAAATGTGCAGAGCAAGAATGTGCTTAATAAATAGGCAAGAGAGAATTAGAGGAAACTACTTCAGTTTACATTCAAGTATACTATGGGATTGTTTATGGGGCCCAAAAGAACTTCCTGAGCATTAGCACATGCAGTGTGAGACGCAGAGGTGGTAGAATCTATATAAAGGTCAACAGACATGTAAAACCAGAATAACTCGTTAGCATTTACGTTGTTGCTGCCTTGAGGCTATGGCAGCTATTTCACCCACCTTTTAGAAATTGATTCAGCATTTTTTTCAGTGGTGTGGATTAGAAGACAGCATTCTTTTAAGGTCAGGGAACAATGTCAGTGATAAATCAAGCTAATCTTGTGCTATTCTTTCAGGATAATGAAGGGCACATGTAAGAACCCTACAGAAAAAAAGGCACTGTTACTAATAATGGGTTATGAAAGGAGGAGGGGAAGGTTTGGTTTATGTTCTTTTTCCTTCTCTTCACTTGTAAAGATCAGATGATGTATTTATCTACAGATCTATACAGTTGTGTCATAGTGAAAATTCATCTCTTATCACTCTTATCACTAGGTGACTCCTCAGAGACTCCAGATTTCTGGACAAAGATGGAAAGGAGAAAATTATGACAGCAGAAAAGTCTATGCAAATAAATCCTCAGTAATGAGAAGGAATGTGAGTTTTCCACTGTTTGATTTTGACTTAACTCAAGTACTGAAAAACAGTTATCTCTCTGTCTTTCTTCAGGGCAGAAAAGATTCAAAGTGAACATGTGAGGTCTCCAATAACTCCTCGAGCAAAGTAATGAGAGAATTAGCATTCCTGGTAGCTTAAAGGAAAAAAAAAAAAGTGAGAGAGAAGAAAATCCCATCCTCTTACACATTTTATCATGCATTTAACCTTCTTACATTATTGAGAAACATGCCAATTAAGAATTTCTCTTTTAAAACATTCTTATCTAGATTTTTTCTAACAAATAGAGACGTGATGGGCACTCATCCATCCATTTTTTTATTCCTTTTTTTCCCACTTTAGGAAGTGCTACACATTTCCACAAGCCTTAACAAATGGTCCCATTTGCTGTGGGATTTGCTCTCAGCTGGGACACAGACTGTGGTATGTCTTTGCTACCAAAAAGATGTCTATTTTAAAGCAAGGAATCAGTACGCATTAGTAGCTTGCTTCAAAACCCCTGTAGTGTCAGATACACTTTTTACCCCACTGTACTTCAGCAAGGCCAGCACTGACCTTGACAACCTTACAGGAGGTGATTTCATCTAAATATTTTAGGATAAAACCAAGAAAGATTTGTTTACTTGAGGGTTTTACCTGTGAGAGGAGGGGAAGAAAAAATTTATTTAGTTATAACAAAAGAAAATAACCCTCTTTGGTTGGGAGTAGTGGGATCTAAGGTAGGTTGGTAAAAAGATCTGTCTGTTGACTCATCCTGTACACCACTGCTTCTTGAGTCTCATGATCACAGAATCACAGAATCACTTAGGCTGGAAAAGATCATCAAGTTCAATTTATGACTGATCTCCACCTTGTCAACTAAACCACAGACCGAAGTGCCATGACTGGTCATTTCTTGAACACCTCCAGGGATGGTGACTGTGCCACCTCTCTGGGCAGTCTGTTCCAATGCTTAACAACCCTTTCAGTGAAGAAGTTCTTCCAAATGTTCAGCCTAATGTTGTAGCCATTGAATGTATTCTGTAATTTTAAAGTAAGGCTATATTTTCAACAAGTGTGTGTTGCTATCAGTCCCCTGCTGTACAAGGAGTAATGGTACTTATAGCAGTTGAAACCTTGACCTTTTAAACTCTAAACTTTGTCTATCGATATTAGTGCTTTTCCCTTTTTAACTGTTGAAACGTCATGAAATTACTTTTTTAATAGCCTTTAAATTACTGCTTAGACTGACAGCCTCTAATAAAGTTTGAACACAGATGTATTCATATATAGGATTTATTAAACTTTTAGGGTTTATTAATTTTATCATTAATAAACTTTAGGCAGTTAAATGCCACCCTGACACCCGATCCCATCAGATCATGGAAGCTAAGCAGGGTCAGGCCCGGTTAGTACTTGGATGAGAGACCTCCTGGGAATACCAGGGGCTGTAGGTTCTAGTCCTGAGGACGTCACTGTCACTCGGAAGTCCAAGTTCGCTCGGCCGTGGCAGATGAACCTTAGGAGTTAAAGGCTGGGGCCAGTTCTGCGCATGCTCTGCCTCATCTAAAAATCCACTGTGCAGGCTTGAAGGACACACCCATGTGGGGAGAGCCCTTCCCAAATCTTCGTTGGCGAAGCCTTGCCATGATGATGAATAAACCTTACTGGCTTCTAGAACTTAGTCTGTGCCTGAAAGGACATGCCTCCAAAATTAAAATCACAAATCCTGTTGCCAGAGGTTGTTACTTGTGCCACAGAAGGAGTTCTCTTTCTAGTAGATTTAAACTATCTCCTCAAACTAAGATATGCTCATGAAAGACACGTGTTTTGCTTCAACAACTCCATCTATATTCGGGTTTTGCTAGTTGTAGCAGTTGACAGGAAACTAACAAAATGCTTTCATAGATCAGCTTCTTTCTTCAAACTTACAGCAAAGCTTTCATAAAACTTTTGAACTTGAATAGGAAGAAGGGTAAGAAGATATTACTGATACATGAGTTTGGTTGATGTCATGTAAGTCAAAGAAAACCAAATTACACCTGCTCTGGCTGAAACAGTGATTCAGATCGTTCACCTTTAAGTTGAAGAGCCTTTAAAAGGAAATTCAGTTCTTTTTCTAAGTGGATGTGTGTGGGAAACTGACATTAACACCTTGCACTGAAGAAACTCTTCTCTCAGTCTCTTTTCACAGCTGACTAAACACAAACTGGTCGAGGTTAGCAAAGAGCCACAGACAGCAGGGCTGGTTATAGCCCATGCTTAGTGAGGAGCTTGATTCAACGAGGTAAATGGAGGGCAGACCTATCATGGATCATATTTCCTTTACCCACCAAAGTCCTTAGATTACATGATATGTGTTATTGTGCTCAATTTATTTCTGGAACATCAGTCCAAAGCCTGGATTCTTCACAAGCCTCAGTAGCCCTTGAAGCAGATTCCAGTGATGTTGGGGTTTGTATCCATGCCATCTCTACTCCCTGAGCACTTAGTGTAAAAATACATTAGGAGAGTTAGAGAGCAGCACAACTTTAAAGGTGTCAGTCTCCCTTTGTTAGCTACGTTGCTGAACCATATTACCCACAACATGAAAGATTTCTTTATTTAACAGGACAGGTGTGTAGTTTAAAAGATCACTTGACAATTGTCTTTGAAAGATGTTCTAGTGGCTTAGGCCACTTATTCTTCAAGTCAGAGGTAATAATTAGCATAGATCTCTAATTTTCCTGCTCTGATATTGCTTTAAGATAACCCCATCTGCCATGCTACACTTTTTTCCAACTACTCTATGAGATTTCACTGCATTTAAGGAGGTAAGGACCTCAGGAGAAATTCTTGACATTCAAGATTTCAAGCCACATATTTTTATTAAGATCTTTCTCACACCATGAATATTAAGCATTTATAGCTGTACTGGGCCAAAAAGAAGGCAGCGCTCAGGTACTTCAGCTGGATTGTTTCTCAAAGGTTGGCAGACTTTCTGACTATTTTATAACAGCACAAATTTGTTCACTTAACATGATTTAGAAAAAATATTATGAGTGGCCATTTAAACCCTATTTCTTTATTTCCCAACTCAACCTGAAAACTCTTGGAAATCACAGTGATGTACCTGAAAGCAGCTAAGAGTGAGTGTCTGCATGTCACAGTGGGGTGCCCTACAGAGCCCCTCACAGACCCAGAGACAGCAATGCTGGAGGACCTGCTGCTACTGACAGCAGTCGGACTGCCTTTGGTATCTGCACTGTACAGGGTAGATATTTCTGTACATCTCTACAGATGTAATACATTTATAGGTAAATCTAAATGTTTCCTTGGCAGGCAGACACTTTGTTGCCCATTTAAATCAGAAATGAAAATTTTAACTTTGGGCTAACAAATGTAGGGCAAGCTTGAGGGAAGAGGTTGGAAGCTTCCAACATTACCATTATAAAGGCTTTTAAAATATTTATTAATGTTCCTTTGGCTTGGCCTAAAATCATCATAGACTAAGTGTATAAAAAAGAGTCTAGGAATGACCACAATGAAGATTTATTTTTTTAATGAATGGAATAATATAACATTCAGAATTTCCACTGTGCATTTTGGAGGTAGTCTTTTGGCAGTGAATGAAACATAAGCAGAAGGTTGAGCATAGGTAGCTTTCAAGTCAGAGTGGTTTAAGGTGCATAAAGAGACAGGAGTCAGGTTTGTAGCCAGGATGTGAATGACTTAAAAATGATGACATGCAGAACATAAGAGCTCTCTCTAACAGTGAGCTGACAAAAAATTATGAGTGTAAGTGGGATGTGTCACAAGTAGAAACAGTAATTGCAAGAAGTCTGGGACACTATTAGTTGGCAGAATTTTCTGGGACATCTTTCATGTGCAGACATCCTTTCAGGGACTATAGGCATTTCATGGTTTGGCTGCAGTTTACTCAGAGGTGTAATGGAAACAGGAAAAGATACTTGATGAAGTTAAATGTAGTCTTATGAAAAGTGTGAATACCATGGCCTGCTTTGAGTCCAATGGAAAATGCATACGTTCAGGAAATGGCCTAAATTGGCATAACTATATTTGATGGGAATGTAGCCATTTACCTTAGGTGAGTACTTTGCTCTTTTTGCTCATGTTGTGCCAAGACTTTCCCACTGTCAGGCTGATTTACTTAATATACTGCTAGCTGTTTATTGAACCTCACCTGGCAGGATTTAAGAACTTCTTCAGAGATGCTGAAAGTCCTGAGTGGACACTGGAAACAATGTACCTCAGAAGCTTTCAGGATTGGTCAGAGCATGCTTTGCACTATAGAAGACCAGACCCTTTATGGTCATCTTAAATAGAATTGACGTCTTGCATTTCATTGGATGTTTTCACATGTAATCACCCTGATGCACTGAAGTGCAAGATTGCTAATGAGAAATAAAATGATGAGCTGAGAGTACTATAAAGTCTTTATGGAAGAGAAGGACAGATACCTATGTTTCGTGGCTACATAAATCCCTTTGGACAAAGACTACTACTTTTATTTTTATTCATTTAACACCTTGCATTCTTAGGCCTGGCTGTGCAGCTGCAGGATTTATCAGTTTTCACCACTCAAATAATACAGTACAACACATGTACACATCTGATACTTCTTGATGCATTTTAAAGAAATTTAATTAGGATGTAAAACTAAGTTCTAGTAAATGACTGAAATTAGCTATGTGTTTTTTGAACACTGACAGAACAGAGCAACTGAGGAAGGAGTTACTGACAACCCTCTGAACTCCTTAATTCTCAGCTGGTCACTACACTGGGCATGCACTGTGGCATGAAGGATGAATACGGCAAACCCTTGACCTGCTGTTGAGCCAGGACACTCCTCCTGGCCCTCCTCAGCAAGAAGTGAAGGAGCAAGCTGAATAAGGTGGTATCAATCCCCATTAGTTCCCATCCACACACCATTTATAGGAAAGTTTATCTCCCAGAAGACAGGGTTTTATCTGAGATTGCAACACTAACTTAGAACCACATCAAGATTTAATTGAAAAGCTTGTACTACAGGGAATTAATATGAAAAACTGAAACCTGTGCCACTTACAGATACAAAATGGAGTTATTATTAGGAATATATGTAAAAAAATCTGGCCTTTTTTAGTGCACTCACTAGAGAGTGGCTCCATCTGATAAAAGATCATTCTAGACACTGACATCACATCTGTGCTAATCTTGTGTGCAGGTGACAGAGAAATTGGGCAGGCCAGTGAATAAGGAAAAAAGTTGCCTGTGCTGTGCAAGCTGAATGGCTTAATTAGGTTGTCATGAGGAGAACAATGTATTGTAATAAAACTAAATGGAAAATAATACACATGGAAGAAAATTGCAAATCCTCATCTGAGGATGGGAGACAGTCTTGGCAAGCAGTCACACAGAGACATATTTAGTAATCTGTGGAATGCTCAGGGAAGCTCCACAGAAAAGAAAGCAAATGTCCCACAGGCATCTGCCAATATCTTGAAGGTAAAAAACATGACATAGAAGTGTCTGTGCCTATACACATAATGCTGAGGATAAAACATTATGTCCAAGGGAAAAAGTTGCATTTTATGAGGAAATTAGAAATTTGAGAAAAAAGATAAAAATACAATTAACTGGAGTAAAAACTACAAGACAAGTCCCATTATATGCAGGGAATTAAACTTAGATGTTTAGAAGAGAAGATTACTGTGAATAAAGATTTAAACACTGAACAACTATTTGGGGCTGTGAGCTTTTTGACCTTTCCATAAAGGCATAATAAAATCTAATCACCGGGAAGTGGAGTTTGAGAAATGGAACATCAGAATAAAATGTAATTAAGATGATTAACTCCTGGTGTTATCCTTCTACTGGATGCTCCGTTCTGCCATCATGATTTTGAGCCTCAAGAAATTATGAGAAATTTATGTCCAGCCACAATTTAGGGAAGAAAATCTGCATGTGCTGATTAAACACAGACAATCCAACAAAACTAGGTAAGAACTACCACTGTGTTATTAAAATTGGCTTGGTCCTTATCTACTGGTTGCTTTTATGCTAATGATCATGCCAAGCAGTTCATGCAAAGGTTCACACACTTGCAAGAATCAAAGCATTACTCTTTAAGTCATAAAAAAGCCTAAAAGTAAATATAAATGAAGCTCACAATAATATCTTCTTAAAAATCCATTATTCACCCAAATTAAAATACACATTTAAAGGACAGGAATATCCAACTACGTGAACTGTTTGGATGTATTCTGGCTTTCTTTGTGCTGGAGCATATTTCACACCTCAACTCAATCCATCAACTGTTTACCTCAGAATGCCAGGCTTATTATATCCACTGGTTTTTTATCATCCTATAAAATCTGTTTGTCTTTTGCATTTAAGGAAATAGAGTTTCATAAACACCATATGCACTACTGAAAACAGAACTTTCCACATTGTTAGGAGTCTTTGTTTCTGCTGTAGAAACAGATCCTGGGTTTAGTCCTTTAATTTAGGTTAAAATTCCTAAACAACCCTCATCAAAAATATATTTCTTTATGAAGCATGGCCCAGCTAGTGGACCACTTACCCTTTTAGCAGAGCAATCATTACAATAAAAGGTTGAGCAATAGAGGTGATACCAGTTATCATGTTGTTAAGATGTATATCATAGCATGCAACTCATTCTTTAGCATCTGCAAACATCTAAATAAAAGATATGAAGGGAATGTGATATTTCATTCATGTCTTGGAGACATCATAGAATAGAATCATAGAATCATTAGGGTTGCAAAAAGCCTCCAAGATCATCAAGTTCAATCTTTGCCCAATCACCACCTTGTCAACTAGACTATGGCGCTAAGTTCCATGACCAGTCTTTCTTAAAACTCTCCAGGGATGGTGACTCCTCCTGGGCGGTCTGTTCCAATGCTTAACAACCCTTTCAGTGAAGAAATTCCTCCTGATGCTCAGTCTGAACTTTCCTTGGCACAACTTGCAGCCATTCCCTCTCATCCTAGTTGTAGATAGTTGACGACAGGACGACCCCTACCTGGCTACAACTTCCTTTCAGGTAGTTGCAGACAGTGGTAATGTCTTCCCTGACCCTCCTCTTCTCCAGGCTAAACAACCCCCAGCTCTCTCAGCCACTCCTCATAGGACTTATTCTCTAGACCCTTCCCCATCTCCGTTGCCTTTCTCTGGACATGCTCAGGCACCTCAATGTGTTTCTTGCAGTGAGGAGCCCAGAACTGGACACCGGATTCAAGGTGCAGTCTCACCAGTGCCGAGTACAGGGGGATAATCACTGCCCTGGTCCTGATGGACACACTATTTTTGATACAGTCTATTTGTCACCCAGCTTCCCTGTGTCCCTGTCTGGCCCTGATGGGAGATGAACAACAAGGGACCTGCCAGAGAAATTCAGTTCCTTGGGGTGAAATGGCAAGATGGTCGTCGCCAGATTCCAACCGATGTCAACCTGAAATTCCCGGTTTTGAAATTGTAGGCTCCATTCAGCACCTTCAGTGAGAGCTGGACAAGTTGCTTAAGTCTTCCTCCAGCAAAAGCCTAATTTAGATTATTTGAGTATCAACTTGATTTATAAGATGAAAATTACTTGAGTAACACCATGACAACTGTTCTATAATTGTGCATGGGGCCAAAAAAAGTAAAAGATAATTTTTGAAATAAAAGTACTCCTGTGTGATTGCTGGATTGCCATTATTGTGGTTTGATTGTCTGTATTATTGTGAATGATAAAATATGAAATTATAACAATCTGTCCTTGAAAGTTATAAATCATTGCATTAATTTAGCTGAGTAAGGAGGTTTAAAGAAAAACTAAATACCTCTCTGTGTGTGAGTGTAGGCAAGTGCAAGTGCGTGTGCTGGTGTGATTGTAGGTGACCTGTGGGCTAACATTTCTGATAGAGGGGCATTTATCTAACAAACCACAAAGAGAAAAATCTCTGCTTTAAATAGGACTGTGACCATAAGATAAGATATATAGAAAGCTATCTTGCTATCTGGCACAATCAGGGCAGAAACATGAAATTCTTATGGTGAACTGCTCTGGCAAACACACTTTTAGCAAAAGGCAGCATTGGAGAGCTAGAATCAGAAAAAATTAGAATAAAAATAAAATGCACAGTTTGTGTTAATTAACCACTGAAACTCCTTATTAAAAAATTGCAGTTGAATCTTCAGAACTTGTTTTTTAAAGTATCTACCTAAAATATCTCTCTTAGCTCTGGATTATAAGCTTACAGCAATAATTTATGTTGAGAGTCTGACCTTTCTATGGGATGACTTTTTGGCCTTAAAAATGTACAAACCTTTCTCTGAAATAATACTGACAAACATATGGACTGTGGCCAGTGTCTGAGCACAGCAATCAGTCTATTCCCCAAGTCTAGCTTGATGGAACCTCATCTCATGCCCTGGTTTGTGATGCCTTCTTGAACTCACATGAAGAAGCTCATCTCATGCAGTGATGGGGAGAAGCACCTCAACCAAAACTTCAGATGTTAATGTCTTTCCTAAGATGAAGCACTGTATTATCTTCATCAAAGCAGTCATGGGTAAGGAAGTCACTTGCTGGCTCTGAGTAGGAGGGAGGACTCAATGACTCTGGAAGTGAAGATTTTAAATAATAACAATAATAATAAAGAAAATCTAATTCTGGACATTGAAGTTATTAAAAATTTTAATTTGAAGTGCCATACTTGATACTGATTTTAAGTTTTTCATATTAAAGTTATTTTTAATGTTCTGTTGAAAACAAGAAATAAGTTTTGCTGCCTATAAATACAGATATAAAAATATTTAAAATTAAATTTTACAGACTAAGTACCTGGCCCAGCATAGTACTTTCAGCATCTGTATTTCTATTTTTGCTTTGTGTATCCTTATATTCACAGAGTAGACAGAAAAGAACAACACAGTGCAGTAATTCTTTGATGGGCAGATCTTCCCAGAAGCACAATCAAATTCAGATTTTTTGTATCATCATTGTTTAAAAATCCACTAGTTGTAGAATGGATTCAGTAGGAAATCAAAAGTCAAACAGGACATATTCTTGCAAAAGGAAACACCAAAGATTTTACTTTAGCTTCATACTAAAATAAAGATGATGAATCATATGTAAGAAAGAAATACAAATGGTAGGACTTTCATGTAATTGTCAAAAAATACTTTCTTTTTTATATATGAGTATATTTAAAACTCTTGCTCTCTTACTATCCACAAGAGAGAGAACTGAAGGTGCTTGGGAAAATAAATCATGTGAGAATTTCAGGACTGGCAGCTGCAGAGCCCAGAGGAGGCTTGGACAATGTTTTGGAAAAGTGAAGTGTTGTGGAAAATATTACAGTGTTGTGGAAGAAGTAATAGTTTATTAAAAATAAGGGCTGCAAAAATGAAATGATGTGTGGTCTGGCAAATGTTTTCTTTTCAAATTTATGCATCCTGCTCACCCAAAAATATGCTAGAAGAACCCAGAGCTGGTTGAGGACCAGCAGCTGTACATGCCTGTTGAGCACAACAGTCAGAGGGAGTTGATGCAGATCTGCCCTTAGTACTTCTCTAATGCAGGTCACAGCCATTTTTCTTCCTACAAGTAGACTAATAGTGATGAAGAAACAATTTTCAGAGAAATGCAATATCTCTGTTAGGAATTATTTTGAAAGCAATTACCAGTATTTACAGTTCTGTGAAAAACACAAAATTATGTTCTTAAGTTACATGTAGTCACAAACGCAGTGCTTTGTGTTATTACCATAGTTGTGGATAACAATCTGTGCTCTAAAGTGTGTGTATATGCTGCTGTTGTCCTCTGACTTCAGGCATGCATCACTGACCAGAGACCCTCTAAAGTTAAACCAGACACTGAGGCCACTGGGATCACTCGTCCCTGAAGTTGCATGTCTGAGGCACAAACCTGCAGGAAGAGTACGTGAACCAAACCCGTGGCTGTGGTACTGCAGAGACAGCACGGTTAGTTTGTAGAGTTGAGAGCTTACAGCATCATGGCTAAGGAGCAGGAATGGCAGGAAACAGCCTTGAGTCCTGCAGCTGTTAATGAATCAACTGTTGTCACAGGAGTCCTTTGCAAAAGCCATTCTTATTATGATAGTTGCTATGAATGGTTATTGGTTTGTTTAGTTGAAACATTGTATGTAAAGTTCTTTTCAGTTAAAAGCAGAAGATGTTCCCCCTAAAATTCCATAAAGAATTGTTTTGTTTTGAACTTGACTTCCAAAGTTTCTGTTGTAGGTTTGTATAGATCTTCACAAAGGTTATATTATAGCAAAGCCAGCTGCTGAGCTGGTGCCACTGAATTTTGAACACTTCATCAAACAAATAGCAACATGTGATGAAATGGAAGGAATGATGCATTTCCAGAGCCTGAATTCCAGAGCTTAAGTTCCCTGGCGTATCTCGCCAGCACAGAAAGCAGCCTGTTCCTAATTTCTTGACCTCTCCAGCACAACCAGCTGTGATAGGAGTTTGAGGTGAGAATCTGATAAAAACTGAATGAGAGCAGAAGGGGATTCTGATATGGACGAACTGCTCTCCAGAGCCTAAAAGGGAACCAACCCTAAATAACTGACATGAATGGCTGGTGTGCCTGAAGACAGCAGGTGCTGAATGGATATCAAGAAATAAAATTGGACCATTATCCTAAAGTTTATTCTTTCAGTGCTGTTATTAAAAAGCTAGCTATATATTTTCTGTCATCCAGAGTTTATAAAAAGATTATTAGATTCATAAGCAAAATAATATGAAATATCAAAAGCTTTCAGAGAAGCATCAGCTTTTTATCTCTGCTTTGTAAAACTCAATTGTATTGAAGTTGCTATTGTAAATGCAGCCTCTCTGACTTCACCTAAGTCACTTAGCTAGGTTAAGTAACATAGTAGTTGACTTGTAAATCTAAAATCTTTTTCCAGAAGTGAGGAGTTTGTAAAGGAAATACAAGAGGGTTTTGGGATGGCTGTTTTCATCTGCTGTTGTTACTAGCTTAGGCCTGACATTGCAAAACAATCTAAGCTAGCACAGCAATCCTCTCTGTACTGCATGGGAAAGGATTTTCCTCAGTAGGAAGACAAAGAAAGAATTCAGAAAATTGCTTCTAGACTTATTTGCCCTTTGCCCACTAAATAATTGATGAAGATAGTTGAACAAAATCATCTCCAGCTGAAGCTTCAGGAGCAAAATAAAAATGGCAAAAGTTTCTTTAAACTAAGGAATAGCTTCTTTTTGATTAAGCAATGCTTAAACACCCTCAGAGGAATTCCAGGGGGTGCATTTGTCCTTGTTGCATTGGGGTGTTTGCAGGCTGCTCTGGGTGCAGGCGCTGTGCTTGCTCAGAACTCAGCCAGCACTCGGCTGCTGTGAAAGCACAGGGGTGGCCACAGGCATGCTGTAACCAACCTGAGCATACCAACTTCCAGCACCACTTGATCCTGCTACCATCACAGATGTCTATACAGAAATAGCATCACTCCAAACATTTTGGTGACAGTCCCGTTGGCAAAGGCCTCGTGCTTCTGATAGCCTGGATGTGCCCTCACACATGGGATTGCCCCTCCGGTCTGCCCTGTCCTAGACATGGCGCAACTTCTCTTGTGTAAGAGTTTGGGACCATCTCAACACAGATCTAAGGCATGAGTGCATGAGATCATAGAAAACTTTCTTTTGCCCTTTAGTTCAGAGACTTTTAAAACTAAATATAAAACACTCAAGATGTTGCAGCCAACAATTTTGCAATCATCAATCATTATAGCAATGGACTTCAAGACATAGTGAGAAGCATTTTTTTCAACACCAAATTATCACAATTTGAGCAAGGAAAGAGTGACTATGCCACATTTCCATAAATCTCCAGTCACAGTGGTTTGGGTTCTGGCCAGTCAATTAATTTAAGCATGCTGTGTGAATCTGATCAGAGTTGCAGGCCCATCTTCAGGGAGATTTTTTTGTTTCTTTAGATTAAATTTTGGTTTCAGTGCTTTTGAAAGACACATTATTGGGGCAAATGTTTGGTGTCCTTGGTTTGACTGTTTTTCAGATAGTTATAATGCTGCCTGCATTATATCTAGCTCTTCTACTCCTTTATGATTCACTGTTTTCCTGCACTGCTTTCTTATTGTAAGCCTACATGATTTACAGACAGTAATTAGCTAGATTTCATATAATTTCTTTGTATTAATTTCAAGATTTTCTTTCCATTTGTTGGATGGTGAAGCTGTAAACATCTTTAATTTCATACCAGTTTTAGATCTAACAAAAACATGGAGTAATAAGGCTATTGTTATAAAATTAATGAAAAGAGATCCTTCTGCATATAGCAGTGAAGTAGAAGAAATTAACATAAACTCTCATGAAAAGAATTATTTTAATATATCAAACATACAGTTTGCAGCACCTACACTTGGATTGAATTTATTCATTCATTTCAGATACACTGCAATTTAGAGCTTGCTTCCCAGAGAAAAAGGCTTTGAAGGGATGTAGCTAGGGGACACGTTGCTGATGCCAGGTGTCAGGTTGGATGCTGGAGCTCAGTAGTCTGCCAGCTTGCTGCAGAAAAGCTCTGTTGGAAAAAATTGAATTTTAGGTTGCCAATCTTTGCTTTGCTCTGCCACAGCAGTAGTAATGTAGCATACGTGGATAATGTTTTGAGAGATGAAGAATAGGAAGAAGCAGAAATGAAGGGTGATTTTTTACTCTGAGGTAGGGATTTCCCAGTTCTTTACGGGAGGTGTGGAAAGGAGACATAACAGGCACTGACTTATCAGCTATTTTGGTGGAAACATAGCTTGAAAATTTCCTTAATAATTTTCTCCAGTGTTTACATACTCAGTCCTTGTTGCTGCAGTCTCCACAAGGAGTGACTAGCTGATACAGGGAGTTGTTAGGAGTGCATGCCTAAGCTATGAAAACAAGAAGAGATTAAAGGGCATCCTAGAATTGTTTGATCAGTCAGAATTTGTGCTGATGACAACCACAAGTTCTTGCCTATGTGAGACCATCAGGATTTGGCATAGTAATTTACAGAAAAATAAAGTGGATGAGATCAGAATCCACTCCCAGTTACACAGCAGTAAATTCATAGTAACTTTATTCACTGACATCATAGGAGCTATTCTGGATTTACACCAGCTTGAGTGAGAGCTTATAATGGTCTGTTGAGAATTTAAACTTCATGCCTGAATGTACAAGAGGGAGAACTGGCTGAGTTTTGCAGAGCTCGGCACAGACAATTCTGTCCAAAGATAACACTGAGGAGGAGTTTTTTACCACTGTTTCTATTGTGCTTCTTACACTATTAAATGCTGCTCCAGTTTCAAATGTCTCTGTAAGAATGAAAGACTTGCAACTACAAATGGACTATAAATTATTTATTGTTCCTGAGCTTATTCCCAAGATAATATCCAAGGGCTCATAGTTATTAATTCTGCATATTCCATGAATGGGTTAGATGACCCACTAGACTCTTCATATGTCATTTTGTTCATTCCTTGAATCTATTATAGCAAAGGTGTCCAGGATAGTCCTTAACATAATATCAGAAAACTTTGTATTGGTGTGTTAAATAGTTCTTTAACTCACTACCTGTGCTTCTCATGCTTGAAGATAAACTTTCCATAAGTTTTTGAAAACCAAGCTCTCTGAAGAAGAGAAGTAATGAATGACCTATTTGGAATCACCTGTATTCTTCAGCTCAATGCCAGCTGAGGATGCCAGGAATTCAAAATCAAGCTCTTTGTGGCTGGATATGTGTCACACAATATGTGAGCCAAGAAAGGATCATCTAGCAAGGTAGCCCTGTGAAATAAGATAGCTCTAACTCTATAACATGTGTCTGATTTCCATACATCTATTTTTTCCCCTTGTTATCTCTAATATGTAGAGGCAGCTGTAAACTGTCAAACTAGGAATCTGAAGAGAGGAGACTTTATTTAGACAATTCTATTTGTGTCCTAGAATTTATTACCCTGCAAAGAGAATCTGATTTATATGAGGTTTTCTGTTAGCTGATGACCATCAGAATATCACTGCAATTGCAGGCTGAAATCACCTGTGTATTTGGGTATGTATTTTTTATAGGCAAGGCACCTTGTCAAAAGAAGTTAGGCACAGCAGCCATTTAGATTTCTTTCTGAATTTCACTAAGCATGTATTTACCTTAGGCAACACTGCAAGTCTTTTCCCTGGCCTGTTCTTAACCAGTAAGAGAAAGCAGGTTTTCCCTAAGGAACTTAAAAATCTGTATTGATGTGCATTCCCGAGGAGTTAGAAAATGGTTGAGAATTCTTCCTACCACTTCTGTTTCAATTTCCAGCTTGCATGATATGGCTAAAGTTTGCTTTTATTCTTAATAAATATTTTCTTGGGGAAAAAGGACTCTTGGCTCAAGTCTAGCCCTTTGCATTCCGAAGCAGTAATTTAGCAATTAAATTAAAGCTTGTAAATAGCAAATGTTTCCATTTTAAAACCACTAGCAACTCCACATCTATAAAAGGTAGTGCGATAAAAATGCCTGAGAAATTCTTTGAAATCAGATCTCTGACAACTATCTAATCTTCATCTTTGAGATAGTGGGAAGAACAGAGGTCATGTAAAATCCATCTATTCCTTCCAAAACAGAAAGCACTCCAGTTTCCCAGCTACCTAAATCACCTCTGCAGAGCTGTATTTAGTATTACTGTACTTAAGACAGTACTGATATTCAGGTACTTCAGTGCCATTGACTTTGGTTTTGATCACTTGAAGAACATGTTACTTTTTCTTGTTGCATCCCACCTACTTCGTGGTTTTTCATCTCTTTCATTATACTCCAGAAGTAAACAGATTCTAACTGCACAGCTTCTCTTCTTTGGTGCTGCTTTTTAAAAATAGCAGCATTTTTGGCTTTGGCATTAACCTGAGGATAATTACCATGTGGTCTCCATTTGCTTGTAGTTGAAGACCCCCACCCTAGATCAAAACCAATTTCAGTTGACTGAAACAGCATTTCCCAACAAATGGAAATGATGCATATCTGGCAGCTCTTCAGTGTAAAATGAGTCATCAAAACACACTGAATGTAAGCATTTTCACCCTTCCTTCCCCCAGCTCTTAATCCAATGATGCCTGAGCATGGAATAAAGCTTCATCTTCAGTGTGGATACAAAACACATAGGGGTACAGAAATAAACACTTGATTGTGAAGCAACCATGTAATGAAAAAGCATATAATTTGAACCAGATTGGATGAAATTAAAATTGCAACAAACTATTTGCCAGATCTTCAAGCTCTGGAGAGCAAATTAATTTTTTCCTATTTTTTTCTCCATCATTTCTCCCTCTCATTCCTCCCCTCTTCTCACAGTGTAGGAGTTCTGCATTGTCACTTATTTGGCTTCTGATAAAAAACAACAACAACATCAAAAAACCCCAAAGAAGCCCACTACTACTTATACTTCAAATGAAAAGGAACATATAAAAAAGAAAATTATGTAAATGTTTCTTTTGAAATCCCAGTGATGAAATATAATCTGCTGTAGATGGTTGTGTGACTGAAAAGTGGTATTTGAGGTAGTATACAGAATTATTACAAGGGAAAGGAAGGTTTGAGAAGGGAAGGTTTGGGAAGGTAAGTTTTGTGAAGGTTTGGGAAGGTTTGGGAAAGGAAGGGAAGGTTGGGAAGGTTTGGGAAGGGAAGATTTGGGAAAGGAAGGTTTGGGAAACTTTGGGAAAGGAAGGGAAGATTGGGACGGTTTGGGAAGGGACGGTTTGGGAAGGGAAGGTTTGGGAAAGGAAGGTTTGGGAAGGTTTGGAAAGGATAGGTTTGGGAAAGGAAGGTTTGGGAAGGTTTGGGAAAGCAAGTCAAGGCAATGCAATGCAAGGCAAGGCAAGACAAGGCAAGGGAAAGGAAGGTTAGAGAAGGCAAGGCAAGGCAAAGCAAGGCAAGGCCCCTTCCCCCGAGGGAAGAATTCAAAAACTTTGAGGCTCAGAAAGAGAAATCAGGAACATACACATGCCACTTAAAATAGCTGAAATTTATAAAGAAAAGAATTCTTGGCATGTTTGCCTTAGTCCCTGAGCAAGCACATGACTACCCCTATATTAGACTCACATAGAGGTTCATTAGTAAAAGCCAGCAGAGATGTGCCACTCCTGTAGACGACACTCAATTCCTAAGGAAGAACTGGGTGGGTCAGCAAGGGTTAAAAATGTGGTATTAGAGCCATACTCAGCAAACTCGCCAGGGTCAAGGATGACTTGCCTAGCTTCCAGCTTGGGATGAATTCATTACCAAGAGTGTGATGAACCAGTTCTATAACTCTTCAGATTCCTGAGCTCTGATAGCAGCTCTGGCAGAGAGGTGTGCAGAAGCTGCAGTGGTGGTGGTCTGCTCCTGGTGAGGGAGGGGAACCAACAGTCCTGGCTGGCCCTTAGTTCTCTCAGTCACACAGATGCCTTGGGTCTATTTGGTGACTGCCTACTTCCTTTCTCTTGACAAAGGCTGTGACGCTCTCACTCTGCTTTGCATCAGAAGTCCTACTGCGTTATTCAACATATACATGCACCTGCAGCACTGTCTGAAAAGAAGGCTCGGTTGTGGAGTCTTTAACAGGTGATTTTTTTTATATTTGCCTTTTTACAGTTGTTCAACATAATAACACATCATTAAAACTTAGTAATGATCAGGGAAAGCACAAAAAAGGCATTGGTGTATAATGTGGTCTCTTGAGCAGGTTGACAAGTGTGGGGAAATTATTTGGTAGGAGATAAATAGATCTCAGCATGCCACACATACATACATACACACATACCTACCTACCTACCTACCTACATACATACATACTTAGCATTATCCAGCATTCACAGAAACAGTTTACACCCAAAAACTTGTGATGGATAAAGAGTACAAGAAATCTGAGGCTGCTGCTTCCCCTTCTCTGACTTACACCCTCCTTCACAGAATGAGGTGCCCTTTCTTGGCACTGGCTCTGAGGGGAAGAGAAGCCATGTGGCTGCAGGAGGATGGTGCCAACCTTGAACTGATGCACTTTCACTCTGCCTCTCAGATAGATCTTCAGATGGTGTTGCTGGCCTGGTGCCACCATTGCCAGTAGAGCAGTGCCAGTGAGTGGAGTTTGGCCTTGCATTTTTAATGTGTATAATTGGTTCAGACTATGAGATAGGACCTGATGACCACTTGCACTGAGAAGCTGAACATCTTAAAGGATGTAGGAATGCAGAAAGTGTACCTGTACAATTTTTTAAAAAGAGAGAGAATTGTTTTATTTTTTTAATCCCCTCTTGTCTTCACTCTTCCCTAACCTGTAAACTTCTTTCCCTTTATCTGGCAAATCTGAGTTTACACACAGCTGTGATTTTTAAAAAAATTAAATCTCTGTGCTCTATTTTGAAATTACATGTATCTTTTTAAAAAGTGTATCTCCTTGCAAGGCGTGGTTTTGCTTCACAATACACTGGCATTTCATGTTCTCTTACATGGCTCACACTCGATGTCAGAGCTATAAAAGCTGCTACTATTAATTCACATTTGAGGAAGGAACAAAGGGAGCTTTCTGTAGCCAGTGCACCTGGAATGTGAAGTGAGAATGGTGACTTCTGCAGCCTGCTTCTGGCAGGTGGCAGCCCCTTGCTATATCACAGAACCAAGAAAAAAATAGGAACACTGTTAAAGGTTTGGCTACATTTCATGTTGAGGCACAAACCTTGTTTTAGGTGGATTGCAGGTTTCAGTTTTAGATCTAAGAGCCATTCTGTTTCGAATTGCTTTACCATCCATCGATACAAAGCAAGAGAATATTCAGCTCCTGTAGGATTTTGCATCAATGCTAAAGTACAGTAACTGTAAATTTTCTGTAGAAGTTGTTTTATCATGAGGTGAAATGAAGATTGCACTTTCAGTAGACAGAAAAGGAAAAGCTCCCTTAATTGGTTTCAATGAAACAAAAAGATATTAAAAATGCATTTGTGCTTCTGCCAAAGCTAAATACAACAGCTACTTGTTTCCTCTAACAATACTTAACATTCATCTGTTTTCAAGGACTTTATAATAAAATGTAGCTACCAGTTAGACAGTGCTCAGAGCAGATTAGGTAAAAGAAATAAGAAGAGACCAGTTGCCCTTGCTTATCCCCAAGTAGTGTGATAGCAAAATCCAAGGCTACAATATTTTCAAATGTACTTAAATTTATTCAAGTTTTATCTTCTCCTACAGAACTGCTGTATCGTTGAGCTGATGGTTTTGCATTGTAATATTGGAAATAGCATCTAGCTCACATTTCTGTTAACCGGTACTGAAAAGAACTCGCATGCCAAAAAAAAAAAAAAAAAGGCCAGAAAAACTTGCTGTGCAGCTTTAGAAAGCATGTTTGAGATCTGGCAGGTACCCAGATCTAAGAACAGTCCTGGAAGTTCTAGCAAAAGACTTTTACTTCAATTCTGAGGAGACTGATGACTACACAAAAATTAGAAAATAAAATATTTGGATAAATATGACTTCAGGATTGATTCTCAAACAATTTTTTGGAACCAAAGTCAGAGAAACTTCTGTAGTCCTAGGATTAATATTTTATTATTATGTTTAAAAAGTTGTACTTCTTTTATTTCTTCATGATCTAACTGCTGGTTTCTAATATTCTAAATCTCCTTTCAGGCAATAAAATCTTCCCAGTAATTCAAATGGAAGTACAATTTGCCTAAAACTGAAAACATCTCATCGGTATCTTGAGCTTCATTTCCTCCAAATTATCAGATAAATATCATCTTTCTCTGTTTACTTTCCGCACTTGAATCTCTGGAATTGCTTAGATCTTTTACTAAGGCTTGATCCTGATTGCCTTTGGAAAAACAGATTAAGGCTTTCCTCATTGTCCTCTACTTGACAGAAACACAGATGTGTTATTTTAACAGCCTTTTTTGCCCTTCTGGACACATAAATCCCACCTGCTCTTCTGGGACTCCACTGTTTTTCAGAAGTTCTAATTTGCACCTGGGCTGAAATTGTCCCTGGGGGAGAATCAGGTGGCTGTGAGTGAATCAAGTACCATGTGCTTTGGCTGTACTTATTCTTGAGCATCTTCATCTGCAACAGGCTGGTGAACATGGGATAACGAGCTTTGTGTAAATACAGGGGGCTCATTAGGACGGCAAGTCTTTCATTAGGAAGATCGGTTTGCCTTAGCCTTTTATTTAGTAGGGATGATGTCAAGAGTGTTAAATTCTGTATGCATCTGGTAAATATGTCTTAAATGCCATCCCTGATGCCCGATCCTGTCAGATCTTGGAAGCTAAGCAGGGTCAGACCCGGTTAGTACTTGGATGGGAGATCTCCCGGCAATACTGGGTGCTGTAGGTTCTAGTCCTGAGGACTTCACTGTCACTGTCCAAGCTCGCTCGGCTGTGGCAGACGAACCTCAGGATTTAAAGGGTGGGGCCAGTTCTGCGCACGCTGAGCCTCACCTAAAAAATCCACTGTGTGGGCTCAAAGGGCACACCCACGTGGGGAGAGCCCTGCCCAAATCTTCGTTTGTGAAGCCTGGTCATACACACAATATATCTTAAAACAGTCTGAGCAACATACAGGTTGTACTATGGAGATTTATAGAATTCCCTTTTTCCTCTCCCTTTCCATCTACTTATGCCTCTTTGAAAGTGTCAGCTTCACATATAGCTGCTAAGTTTTGTGTCTTCAGTATGGTTTGGTCAAAACTCATCAGTTATGATGTGATGTTCAGATTTTTATTTCTCCTAATTTCTTTGTCCTGCTGTGCATTACAGTACATTTAAAAACCTCACTAGTGAACTCATTACCTTTTTTTAAACCTTCTCCCATATACTTCCATTTAGGCCATACACTGCCTATTTCACCACTTAAAATTAATTACCACTTATCTCCTAATTTTAGCTGCTTCATTTCAGTTCTCTATGACATGCTTCATGCTCCACAGTCACCATGTACTTCTTTGTCTTAAAAATAAGTAAAGTTCCATGAACCGGCTTAGTCAACTTGCCTAGCTCAAGTGAGGCAGTCCTTCAATCCAGTGTAGTAACTCCTGTGGGAAATGACATAGCTCCACTGTGAAAAAGTCCTCTGCCTTGTGGCCCATCCCAGCACCATTCTTTGTTTGCCACTATGTTGCTTACAAATTTTTCTTTTTGTCAGTTCAAATTTCACCACGAGTTGTTGAATATTTTTTCTTGTAATTTCAGTTGTTTGTCTACTCGTTATCTCCATTTCTATGTCCTGGACACTATTGTTCATCTCTTACTTCTGTCCTGCTTCCTCTTTTAGAGGCATTTGTCTCTTTAACATCTGTATATCATGCACTGTACTGAAGAGTTTTTGCCTCAAGCAAAAAGCTTGAGCCATGATCACAACAATGCTCATGGTCTTGCTTTTATTTTTTTCACTTCACCATTCCTTTAGTGCAAATCCTATTGTTTATACCATGTCTATATATTTTGTATACTCCTTGCAGAAAGCGTTTGCAGAGGCACAGCTTCAGGCACTGCGTAATTTACAGATCAATATAAATGAGAGCAAGATGAAAAGTAATGCCACGTTGCCTTCTATTCCCACTTAGTGATTATATAATCTTTTCCTTGTCACCAGCAGCTCATTAATTTTTGCTAAACGTTCCTCTCTACTATGCATAGCAGAGGCTCTCCTGCTGCGTGGCTACTTTTCTAGCTAATAAAGGTCACAAAACATCTCAGTGGTCTGTTCTTGCAATGTAAAATGCTACTTTCCAAGCCCTACACAAATTCTGTGTACACAAGCATGTTTTATACACATGTATGTCTGTGAGGACAGATGAGCACGCTCACACACACGCATGAAAGAAGGATGGAAGGTGCAAAACAGAAAGGTTGGTGCCTGTCTGCCACTTGACATAGAGACACAGCCACCCACTGTGTTTCAGTCCACAGCATGTGGAACATCTCCCCAACACAACAAAGCACCTACTCAGTAAAAGGAGGGAGCCGTAATGCAAAAATCACAGGCCAGACAACCTTCACCAGGTACACCTCACCACTTTTTTACCAAGCTGTTGTCCAAAAAATCAAGCAACAAAAGCAGATTACAAAACAATAAACATAATTTACTCCTGTTAATCCAATCCTTCCCCTGCTAAAAGCCCATGTGGCTTCATCATGGAAACTTATTTCTTCGACAACCAGATGTATTAAATCACACATTTGCATGCAAGGGACCACATTTATAACCATTACATAATTTAATGATGAAAAGATAATGATTTATTCTGGTCTGGAAAAAAAAATTAGGAACCTGTTTATAGAGAAAATGGATTTAATTTCTGGAAGTTTGATTTAAAGCCAACAGAAAATTATCTTTAATTTTAGGTCTAGCTGGACTGGTGGAAACCAGCATCAGACAAGACTATAGCTTTATTACCTTTAGTTGGAACATAGTGATATTGTGTTCATACTTTTCTTAGCAAATCATGCATTTTAATTTAAAAGTGTTTTACTCTTTGAAATAGAAATGTATTATGTAGAACTATGGAAAAGCTCAATCCAACAAGACAGTCAGCAAGCTAAAATAGGCCAGCATGAAATTAGAGTAAGAGACAGAAAGTAGTAATTGCTTGACCTGCAGGTTAAAGAATAAAGAATATGAGATCAGCTTCAGTTATATGCTGTATAGCTTCACAAGCATCCAATTGAATCTCAAGATTCATAGGTTATTTAAAAAATCAAATTTAGTTTATAAGACTTATTAACTTGCAAAAAGCATGGTAATAAATAAAGACTTGCAGTAGACCAGAGGTGAACTGGGACCAAATACATTTCCCTTAATATACATCAGTCAAAGGTGGTATTAAGCAGAACTTTTGTCATCCCTATGATTAATATGATAAAGAGAAAACTTGCAAGGAAAGCAGGGGAAGCTGCAAGCTTCAAGAGTTTAAGGTACAAATACATGTCTAGCTGGCTATACTTTGGTTTTCCTCAGCTCATCTGCTTAAAGGTCAGCCCTAAGTCCTGCTGAAGGACATCTACCTCCTCAGCCCTTTAAAACTTTGTTTAAAAATTTACTTGATTTGTGTACAAATATTTCACTCCTGAAAGTGGACTCACACAGACCAAAGTAGGCATGCCTTAATTTTTACTACTGAACATACATTGCTCTCATTTACAAATACCCATGATAGTAGTGAAATTTTAGTTAAGAGTTATCCTATGATAACATGGACAACTTGTAGTGTTTATCTCCTCTGCCTTGGCTATCTGAGAAGTATCATGACTAAAATACATATCTGTGCAATAAATTCCCCTTAGAAAGGAGAGAGCTTAAACAATTGAGGAGGAACAGGGAACAAAGGAAAACCAATACTGAACAGTTTCAAAATAAAGACATTTTCCCCCCCTCTCCAACCCTCCTTCCTAACCCCTTCTTAATGGATGTTTCTGTTGCAGATGCCAGGGAATAAAGCTCTTCCTGTATATAAATTCCTGGACACCTTCCATGGACTGACACCACAGTCTCAGGGGTTTCCAGGTGGCTGGGATATCCCACTGTCATGACAGATGTGTCAGCTGGTGGCCTTGGCAGGCAGGCAGGAATCTGAGTGGCCAAGAGGTGACACCCTGCAGCCCCAGCTCCCACTTAAACAGGCCGTGTCTCAGCTTCACTTGTGAGCACCCTGAGGCATCCCCATCCCTCAGCACCACGAAGACATGCACCAAAGGCCATGTCCCACCCAGTATGACCTATAATTCTGCCATTAGTTCTTGCATTAGTTCAAATGCTGGTGGGGTCATTTCCACACTAGGTGCTTTCAAGAGGAAAGGCACTGATTTAAAGGTATGATATCCTTAACTCCAAAATACAGACACACTCAACAGTCCCTGCATGTCAACCCACAGAAGAACTGAACTGAAGATGGATAGTAACTTAAGTGAAAGAATGACCTACTAAATTATACTCCTGGCATCTCTCAAGCAACACATTTCAAAACACTATTGAGATACTATAGTGGACATCTCAGAATCAACCCTGCTAACTATCACATGAAATCATTTGGCTATTCTTAAATTAAGAAAGACCAATTTGTATCCAGACTCTACACAGTTTCTTTAGACCTTGCCAAAGTTCCAGATATGTCATGTATTCTCCCCTTCTGCAAAATACACCCTGCACGACACAGGCCCCTTAGGAGTGTCTGCAGGCTGTCCTTGTCACTGTGGTGTGCAGGCCACAGAGACACTGTTTTCCTACAAGCAGATTTCTGTAAAAACAGAGCAGTTCTATAGCAGTTGTCTAGCAATAAGAAACTCTCCAGATAATGGCTACAGTGATGCTCAGTTAGAAAACATAATCCATTTTTCCTAGCAAGCCTTCAGGTTAGGAGAAACACATTACTGAGCTCACGCATCTGGAGCCCAGCTCAGCTGCAAGGTGTGTAAAAGAAGGCAAGAGGAGTGTCTTTTATGGTGGGAGAAGGAAATGGAAATATAGGTGCTAAAGTAGGTGGATAAGCTTTCATCTGGATAAGAGGAGAGCTTTGTAGTGTTTTTGTTTGAATGCTGGAGAAAGGTGAAAGTGCAGTTTGCTATTGTTTTTTTCAAATTTGATTCCAGTGAGCAGAAGAAAGAAGCTGTATCAAAAAAAGAAAACATTCAAGATAACATTAAACTGCACAAGAAGAAAGAAAATACTATTTTCTATTTTGAATAAAGAGCTCAGCCAGTGCCATTATACATGTCTTTTGGATCAGAAAAGATCTGGAGTCACGCAATATATTATTAAGAGTTTGGCTCTGTTGGTGGTGTACTTTTTGGATGGAAGGATTAAGACAGTTTTCAAAGGCATCATAGCTGGGTGAAGTAAAGTTGAATTTGCTTTCACTATTCAATATTTGTGTGAGACTTGTGAAGGGCAGCACTGGAACTTTACAAAGAGAATGAAAGATAAAACTTTTGTACCTCCTCCAATTCGTCTTAATGTATAAAATAATCTGTACTTTCACACTTTTAACATAATCTCTGTTCTGATTTGCATATTTCTATTCCTCTTTTCCATCTAATATATGTGAATTTCACTCACTTCAATGCTTTTATGTGCACACACAAAACCTGTTGACTCTTGTTATGTGTGCTGCTGAGAGTTTTTGTTGCTGTATTCTCCTGTATCAAGAACACACCAGGAAAATGAAACCTGAGGGATTTATATGCAAACTACTTAGTCGCAAATAACTTGAGACTAAAATGTTAAACTAAGATAATAAAGTTTAAATGAATGGTATTTATTGATGAGATATTTTTTAAGAATCTGAATTGTCCCTTAGAAAAGTGTTAGCGTTGTGCCTAAATGGTTGGTGGACAGAGACATATACAGGTTCTGAGGCGCTTCCATCTCTTCGCCTTAGGACCTGCCACTCCTGTTTTCTTTTCTTTCTTCTGCCTCAGCCTACTACATAGACCTGCCCTTCATATTTCACTTTGTTTTTCCCCATTTCAATATGGTTTGTGCATCCAACTACCTATCCCTCTATTAACTCTCCTCCTGTTATCTGCCTGTTTCTGTTCCTGATGCCACATCCTTCTTTTTCTTTGTTCTTAACTATTTGTGTTTCTCACCCTCTGTATTTAATCATGTTACCACCTCCCTCCGCTGAGTCACTTGCTGGAAGCAGTGGTGTGATAAGCACAGCAGACAACTCTTAGTTTCAACTTTAAGCATCACAGTAGTGATAGTAGCTGTTGACAGCTAAAAAAAATTAGTTTCTGGGAAGGTACTTATGCTACATTCCTCTGTAATACTCATATTCTACAGTGAGGGTTTGTGATTTTTCATGGAGCCAAGCTGGATAAGCATTTTTGTTGGAATGATCAGAGATGTCCCAGGCATCTGTGTCCATGACACATTTTCAAGTCACTTCACAGCACAGAAATGCAACAGTTTTCAATGAAACAGAGATAAGAACCTACTTAATATGAAAAAAGAAAAAAAAAGAAGTTGCTTCATATTTCATCCTTGGGAAAGGAAAAGTTGGGTTAGGTGAAACTTTCCAAGAAAATTCAACTGAAATATAGTTCAACTAATGCCTTTGCAAAACTTTTAACAAGTGAAAATAAAATATTAACATGTAAAATGGTGCATTACTTCTGTAGGTGTTCTGCAATAACAGGGTTGCTGGTGCTGCCCAGTGCAGTGCTATACAGGTAAGCTGAGACAGCTCAGACTAGGTTTTGGTGGCAGAATCACAATTGCCTGGACTTGCACTCGTTGCTTCCTGACGCCATGAGTTGTGCAGCACAAAGAGTTTTTGCTCAACTATAAATTTTTCTGTGTGAAAATTATACAGTATAGAAGCAGGACACTACAGGTAGATTTATTTGACCATATGCACATATTTATGATTGGGCTGCTGTGGGGATTTCCTTTATGGTTAGTGAGAAATATAATTTCTACAGTGTGACTCATCTCACCCCACTGTAGATATCAACATCACTGTCTAGAACTGTCTCTGTTTTTCAACTGACTTTAAAGGAAGGTCATGGTGAGAGCTCAGGGGTAGACACTTTAAGTGAAAAGAGACAGACCTCCACCTTTCATTCAAAATATATGGTTCAAACTAGAAGATGACTTTTACTCTCTGCAAACATACAGGAATCATGAAACCATACTGAGGCACCACTGTGCAATAGAAGTTGGCTACAATTTTGGTGTGTTCAAATATTATGGATGCATTTCATAGGAGCCCCCAAAATGCTGAAGAATGAAGACTTATATGCTGAAATCAAAGAGCACATCTGCAATGTCAGTATGAAATCCACAAAACTTCTTAACAGAGAGAAAAGACAAACTGTTTTTTGCATCACCATCAGAAATGGTCCAACTTCAGAGGACCAGCCTGCAAGACCAGCTCACACAGAGCAGCATCAGAATTTTAGAATTTGGTTCTGCACAGCTCTCAATTCTGAGCTGTGACCTCTGGGGAAACACAGTGGGAGGGGCTTGTCGTGACACTTTTTGGGCTGTGTACAGCTTTGGTTTGCTGTATTTTATATATGCAAGTGCTATACAGAAACAAATCATTCTTACTCTAACTTTTCTTTTTCCTCCTTAGTGCAAAAGCATTCTTACTGTCTCTAGTGAAAAGGTTCTCGAGTGCATTGCAGGCAGAGGCAGGAAATTTGCTCTCCTCATGGATCAAACAGAGTTGGCACTAATGACACAGCACAGCAAAAGGAAAAAAATAAAAGAGAAAAAAGAAATGTTTAACACTCAGCACTAGAGGAGAGAGAAAACAGAACACACTTTGAAGAATTTTCTTGCTGCAGCATAGCCCTGCACAGGAGACATTCCACAGTCAGACTCAACATGTTTTGAAGTTTCTCTGTTTAATTTTCAGGTCAGGTTTTGGCACCGTGCTTTGACTGACACAATATAAAAGAATAAAGGCCCAAACGAGACAGTGGGAAAGAAAACCCCCAGGAAAGTGTGAGACTTAGTAAATCAAACTGTTAAAGAAGTAGAGCAGCCCAGGTGCTTTAAGGACTGGTGCAAAGTTTTGGTTTAGACCAGAAAAGCAGTATCTGGAGTAGTCTAATAGCCAAATGTCATGGCTCAGCTGAGAGCTAAGGAATTATCTCATTAATGATCTGAAGGCCAGGCTGGATGAGACTCTGAGCAACCTGGTATTGTGGAAGGTGCCCCTGCCCATGGCGGAGGGGTTGGAACTAGAGGATCTTTTAGGTCCCTTCCAACCCAAACCATTCTAGGATTCTGTGATTAAAATCAGTCCTAATTGCAAGGAATGTGCAATGTGACAAGATATTACTTTCCATAAAAGATAAAGAATAGAGCTAGAAGACAAAATTGCACAGTCATTGTAAACTATTGCTCTGAAAGTTTGCTACCACAATACTAATTTAATTAATGTAGTTATATCACTGCAAATGACTCTCAATTGTGACTCTCTGAGGAGGATGTGAAGAACTGCAAAAAATCCAAATCTCCTCAATTTCTCGGTAACTGAGTCCCTTTATTACTGTTTTGAACTGTGCAGAGTCTGACAACTTGTGAACAAATTCTATGGCAAACTTTGACTAAACAGTGTTTCCCTACCAAAGCAATCCAACCCTTGTGAGCACAAGGAATAAGGACCCCAGAAGGGCATTATCTCCCTGCAGAAGGATCACGGTGCTTGCTCTAGGGTGGATTGCCAGAGAGCCTCTCTTGTTTAAAAACAGAAAGTGCAAGAGAAGATAGGAACAGGCAGAGCAGATCAGACAGAAAATTCACTGTGTCCAGTGACAGCAGGTGCCTAGGGAAGAATATGGATGGTCAAAATATGGTAATATATATAGTGGTCTAAAGCTTCTGGCATCTGAACAGCAGAGCAGGGCAGCTCAGGAAAGTGTAATGTACAGAAGACAAAATTTTATTCATCAAGCAACAGGGTGACCCATGGTATATGTGTAATGTCCCAAATCCTAAACTGAAAATCAAACATCAACAGTAGCATTATCAAAGTGAAGAGAAACCCTCCCATTGCCTTCAGGATATATTAAATTTTATTCCAAGCCCTAAGTAAATAATAAAGTCTGCCTCATCTACAGCATTTAACATATCTTGTTTCACCAGTGCAAAGAATTCCATCTTCAGCTGAAAGCCATTCTTTATTAATTATTTTTTACTATTGCATTACTCACTAAATTTGGGTCCTGAACTGGTAAACTATACAAAAAGGCAGCGCAGTAGATAAAATACAAAGGGATGGAATCTGTTAATATGTAACTACTGCTTTTCAAGGAAACTCTTTGAAGTAAGTACCATTGGGGTTTTTCACTGCATGCAGAATGTTAAATCAAGAATTAGAAGAAAAAGTGAGGGTCAGTTCTGTTTAGTTTTGCTTTTGAAATGGGAGCACCTTTGTTTCCTTTATGTCCAGAATACTTCAAAGTTTAATAAACTAGGGTTTGCATTTTATTTTAAAAAGTTATATGCTATTTTTACTATAACCCTACATTTTTGACCTTGTTATAGAACCACAGAATGGTTTGGTTTGAAAGAGACCTTAAAAATTATCTAGTTCCATTCCCCCTGCCATGTGCAAGGACATCTTCCACTACACTAGGATGCCCAATGCCCATCCAGCCAGGCCTTGAACACCTAATTCCAGGGATGGGGCATCCACAACCTCTCTGGGCAAACTGTTTCAGTGGTTCACCACTCTCTGAATAAAGAATTTCTTCCTGATATATAATATAAATCTCCCCCCTTTCAGTTTAAAACCATTCTTCCTTGTCTCATCACTATCTGTTCTTGCAAAAACATCAGACAGATTTTTTGAAATCAAAGTATCATTACAGAATCACGAAGCCATAACAAAGCTGATAAACTCTCAAGTCACTACTGACATAAATATATTTACTATGAAATATGTCATTGTGGTGTTGGGATTTGGTCCAATGTGTATGTGCATGGAGCTTTATTCTATAATGCAAGCATTCAAAGAATCAATACATTGTAAAAACCCAGATTCCAGTTTCCAGACTGAAAAGACTGGAAAGAATTATAACCATATTAGGACAGTAGAAACCTTATTAACATGTTCCAGGCAGTAGCAGGTTCTTTTCTCAGCCAAGTCACAGAACAACCTTCACCCTTTTTATGGCTCAATTGCAACTTGGCTGGGGATTTGCACACAATGAGGCTGTTTTCACCAACAGGGTGATGGCTTTCCACATCTCTGTTGTGTCAGCCTCGAGGTGATGACTAGTAGTGAGGAAATTGTTATCTTAAGGTGGGTAGGTTTGACGGATTTCCTTTCAGCAAAACAAAACCATATGGCAACACAGCTTTTGCTTAGGAGGAGGTACGCCAGGTAACGAGGGGAATGCCAGGAAATGGTGATGAAGAAACATCCCCAGACACCTGGCTTACCTATCTTCACTGCTCCAACAGATTGCTGCAGCAACCTTGCAGAGGCCTCCTTGCTCTTCTGGAGGACACACTGAAGGAGAATTATTTATTTTTCTGGTGGTCCTTGGTGAAGGATAGCTGTGTAACAGCTGAGTGTGTCTGCCTTGGTTAAAAAACATCAAACTGAACTCTGAGCTCTTGGTGACTCAGTTAACAATCATATTCCCAGCTAGAACCATTTTACAAAACTGTGTGTCTTGAAGAACAGCAGCCCCTGTTTCCATGGTATCTCACATATACTGTTATGACCAAAACACATGCTTTGAATGAATTTGCCAACACTACCACCAACAGAGAAAATGTGTGGCAATGGCAACTGGAATAATTTCTATGAACCAAGAAAGCAATTTGATGCAGGAGTTATAAAATTTTACATCATGAAGTAGACTTGATGCTGTACAAATTAAATAAACCACATTTTTTAATTTACAGAGACAATCCATGCTACATACCAGTCAAAAGTTTTCATCCTCCATTAAAAAGGCTAGTAACTCATTTCAAACTCTAAATCTTCCAATTTTTACCTAATGACTGCATGTAACCAAACTATAGAAACTATCTGTTTTGATACTGTTCTTTCACAAGACAGCTGCTTATGTCCATTTGTCTTCAAACTTACACAACCTTTTCTTTTGGGCAGGAGTCTATGAAGAGTATATTCCTGAGTCTATTTTGGCTTCTATTAAAGGTTATAGTATAGTTGCTTCATGATAGGATGATCATGGAAAATATATGTCTTACACATCTGCTTGGAAGGCTGAATGAACACAACCTACCAGGAAGCTGATCCTCAGCCATAATTCTATGGAAATTAACAGATTCAGAGCGTTATGCTAGCAGAAAATTTTAGATTGCATTACCTTCCTCTCTCTGCCTAAAATGTTCATATGTAAACTTTCTTCAACTTGTTTTTAATGTAGAAATTAAAAAAGACAGAGAGGAATAGTGTTTGTATGGCTGGAATTTGTAATTTAGGCTCTAAAGCAGACTGTGAAATCCAGAGATCTACATATAATGCAGTCAGGGATGTATCAAAGAGGGGAGACTGTCAAAAGAGATGAAAGAAGGAGTCATTTAGTCACATCATGTAATACAGCTGGATTACTATAAAGATGGCAAAAGAGGTGGCAAAAAAATCTACATATAATAGAATATGAATTTACAGTTCCTTACCTCACAGTTTAAAGTACAGCCCCACAGCTACTGCTTCAGGGGATTGAAGAAAGAAATAGCTGTGGTACCTATGAAACATTGCCTGCTTTTTTGGAGCAGCCAGCTGAATTGGCTAAAACGTAGAATGTCACATCAAATCTCATACAGATGAGAGGTTTGCTTGCTTTCCAGTAGAGATAACAATCATGATGAGCCAGCAGAACTTAGCTGCAGCAACATGAAAGACTCAGAGTATGAACATTTACTAACTCTCAATAACAGGATGAGCCAACCTGTTAAGAACACCACACCTTTGTAAGGCCACAAATGTATTCATTCTGTATTGTTACTTTACAAAACAACACAAAGAGCATGACCTCTTTCTTCTAATCTTTTGTGCACTCAATTCGTAGCCTGGGTCCTAACAACCACAGTTTCCAGAGAATATGTTGTGCTGGCACAGTGACAGATTTTTTTCTCTGTGCAGCCTTGGAAAGCCTGAAAAATCCCTTTTTTAAAAAAAAATAAAATTTGTGAAACAGCTTGCAAAATCCTCCAGAGATGGGGGACAAGTTTGACAAACAGCAATAGGAGAGGCAAGATTTTATAAAGAAAATGATGAATGATTACAAGAAAGAAATTATGAAGCAGAAATCATCTCAGGCATATGTGGAACCACATCATGATGCAATCGAAAATGGAACTGTATTATGGCCAGTGGCTCGATAATGAAGGGAAAGCTGTGAAGCTCATTTGTGACGATGCAAAAAATTAAAAAAGACAGAGCATGTTGATAATGAGCCTTGAATATCCTTTCTTTTCTTTTTGCCCCTATTTTGTAACCTTTGGTTTGCTTGGCATTCACCCAAATTAGAAGACTGACAGTAACTTCTCTTTAATAATCACTCTTGGAGACTCAAGAAGCACACGCTTTTCAGCTCTGTCAACAGGGAATCATTAACACTGAAAAATAAATATATATATGCTTAATTGTTTTTACTGAAATAAACACTCTGAGTACCCCCCGCTGTTTAATGAACATGCACTGGGTTAACTACAAGGGCTGCTACCACTGCCATCTTTGATTGCTTGCTAGTGGCAGATGAAAACTTAAAACACATGTATTTTTTTGACAGTAAATATGATTTCACATTTTGGCTTCCACATCAACCCACCCTTTACAAAGTAGGGCAGACCAGCAAAGGCTGTCAAAATAAGGTTTTCAAGTAAGTGGAGTAGCAGCTCTCTACAGAGTTTGATTATTCTTCTGTGAAAGAGTCTGTAAACACAACCTTTAGGCTTTTGTCTGTTAAACAGTGCTTAGAAATTCTTCCAGCCTAGCATTTTTAATATGTGGGAACATGACTGCAGTAGTATTCAAGAGCACTCAACATTTTTTAAAAGAAAGACAATTTATTTTTGTAACTAAATGTGGTCTCAGAAGCCAAAATGC
Organism: Pithys albifrons albifrons; assembly: GCF_047495875.1. Lineage (NCBI taxonomy): Eukaryota > Metazoa > Chordata > Aves > Passeriformes > Thamnophilidae > Pithys > Pithys albifrons. The sequence continues at coordinate 13,048,876 of NC_092458.1, forward strand.
AGACAAAAGACCACTTTTTTTTTCTTTTTTTAAGAATAGAAATGCTCTGTGTGCATGGATCCTCTGAGCTGTCTGAGACACATCTTTCCTTTGCCGTGACTATATGTACCAAGATAATAACAGAGCAACAATTACTTTTGAATATAAATTAATATACATTTTGAGTTTGGAAAGTGAAATTTAATTGAAAACATTTATTCAGGTCTTATTTTTCACTTCTGTGCTTTGTGCTGTGATAATAAGTCAGCTAGTCTGAGGTCGAATATCCTGTCAATGAACAATCAGTTCTTTGAGATGGCCAGAACCTTTGGAACGTGCTACATGCGTTACAGGGCATGAAGACTCAAAGCTCTTTCTTTCCTGGAAAAACATTTGATCTAGGGTTGGAAGATGATTTTCTTCACCAGATCATTCACCAGTTTCTGAACACAGGCAGGAACTGGGTGCAAACTTATGCGTGCCTAAGAGCAGAAACTGGTGGCATATTTTCATTGGAATTTCCCTCCTATACACCTGGAACCTGTCCTTAAAAGGAAGTTAAATGTTCCCTGAACCCTCCTTTGACACTGCAGCTATACCCAAATCTCAGCACTAAGCTCTTTTAGCCTTCAAGTAGAGCATCTACATCAAGGCTGTCATGTGGACACAGTCTCTGGTTTGCGCAATGTCCTGAATTTAAGTTAGGGCAATGTTCAGGATGATGATGGTGGATCCAAACCCAGAAGAAGCCAAAGACCACTTACCACGTAAAGGAATAAAAGATTTGAGTTCCAGTGCCTGGAAACTTTCCCTGACAAAGTTATTATTATGGATGTGGCCATATATGTCAAGGTGCTTTAGACAGCAGCTGAGCCTCAGGTTTGCCACTGCTAGCTTTGCCTAAATATCAGCCTTAGAGGTCTTCAAGGGAAACCAGTTGCTTAACAGCACTTCTCAAATTTAATTCCAAATGGATGAATAGTAGATATTAGTCCTACAAGGTTTTGGTTAGGTTTTTGCGAGAGGTTGTAAAAGTTATTGCCAATGTGATTTTGGTTTGCCTCCTACTATCTGAGATCTGCTGATCATTTCACTTCTAACATCAATGGCTATCTTTCAATCATCTTTTAAACATGTATTTTTCCTTATTTATCATACAGTTAGGTGCTAGATATGCAATTACAGAAAGCAAACATAATGAAATCTTTAAAAAAGTACTTACATTTGGATTCTTATAAGGGACAAGATTTTATAACGTGATTAGCTCTTCTTCACTTCAGGGACTTGCTGAAAATTAGGGATTACTGCATCCTCCTACTGTTAGTCATCAATCGTTATACACATCACTAGTGTTACACCCACCTAGTAGGGACAGTTTTAAGTGTCTCACAAAAATGTAAATACCAGCCAAACAATTTTTGCAGACTACAAATGCTGGTGACAACGAGCCCCCTCCTTGCCTCGGCTGTTACTCCCAACCTTCTCAATGCTTCCAAACTGCTCCTGGCTCCATGTAAGAGTAATTCTAAAGACAGGCATCGATATGATCAAAGAAACAACACAGGAAAGACTGGAGCAATACATGTGTATTGCCTATGGCCATGGCAACACTTAAGTTTTAGCTGTCTTGCCACCTCCTACAAATGACTTCAGCTTGTGTGATCAGACACTGATGACTACAATTCATACCCACATACACATGCACACACAAAGCTCTCTGTTCACCATCACTGAAAAAGGTGGACTTCTGGGATGAAACAGAACTAACAATACACATCTACATTAAGAAACCTCTTGGAAAGTAAAGATTAATATCATAGATATCTTTTGGCATGAATAAGTTAAAAATGAAGTATACACTGTTTGAAATATTCTTTAATTGCAATATTATTTTGAATTTTTTCTACCTATTTCCCTTTTAAATATGCAGGGAGAAAATAGCCTGTATTTTCTTGAAAGGACCAGGATTTTTCGTTAAGATTTTTTCCATGTAAAAGTGGATGCAGCATGATTCAGTGTGATCGGAAGAAAAGCTCACACTGTTGATTTCTAGTATGTATATTATGACCAGAGTTGCTTGGAAATAGCTTTTTGATGGAGAGTGGAATTTTACAACTGAGTGATTTATTTAAATTTGATTTTTCATTGGAAAATGAAATGGACCCAAATTTTCTGCTTTCAACTTATTTTCAGAGCAATATAAGAAAATGAAGACTAAACTTCATTATATAGTTGAATACTGAAATAGTCCATAAAGATTTCATACTTTAAAACAGCAGTTAGAGCAGATGACTATTAGATTTTTGTGAGGGTAACAGGAGATCACAGTTGGAATAATAGTATCAAGATGGAGGCTGAAGTCAAAACCCTCTCTTGGAAAAAGGGAAATAGTCTGCAGTAGAGTCTAACAGACCCAGAAGAGTAGGTCTGCAGCTTGCTGTGCTCCTTGATGCAATGCAACATTCTGCATCCTCCCATCTGGATGAGAAAATCCTCAGGGTGAAAGAGACATTTTTAAAGACTGTCTTGTGGATAAATCAGGCCATTATTTCACCATAAAAAAATCAAAGTTTTTGCAGTAGCTGCATCATGTTATTTGAATATTTCCTATGTTCTTGTTCAATTCTGAACAAAAATATTTTATTGGAACAAGCAGAGAAGAGTCACATGAACACTAAGCATGTTCCTTTCTGTCTATCTCCTAGTACTATGTACCTTTCAGGTACATTCCATATACAGTAGGTTCACATCTGCATTTTGGTATAGAGCATATTGGTTTTGAAGATCCCTTTCTGGAGTATCTTCTTAGAGATCTAACCTGCCATCAGAAATGTCCTTTGTCTTGTCTTATTTTATTGCAACAGAACATGCCATTAACGAGAATTCTATCTGAGATTCCTTTGTATCATGCAGATGTATTAACCCAGTGTTCTGGAGAGGATTTCTTACTCTCTTATTCTGTATCTGCTTTGTGTTATTTAGACATAGAGTTACAAAGAGAGATGTTCTACATTTCCAGTTTCCAGCTTCAATTATATAGAGAGTCTTACTAACTCTAAGATCACACAACCTTTGTCTTAATTGGGCAAACAGGGTGTTTGGAGTATCACACAGCAGGACTGGGCTAATTAAATACTGTTCAGATTTCCCAGTGGGGAGTTTATGCAACCATTGAACTATAAGCCACAGTGCTGCAGCTCAGAAACCATGTAATTAAGGTAGATGTTCTGCAGAATGACTGCCCTTCCTTTCCTAAAGGAATGTTGTAATCAACCTGTGGCATTTTGTTGAGATGGAGTAAAGAAAATTGGCCTGATCTGAGCTGTTTGAAGAAAACTCCTGCAAATACAGATTTTTTGAAGAAGAAAATGAGCTTTTAATTTATTAGGTCTTCAGGTGACAGTCTTTTGAATAATGATATTTGAAATCTTAATTTTGAGCAAAATTGCTGTAGGTGAATGAATGTCTTCCCCTTGGTTGTATTTCACTATGCATGTACTAGGGAATCTCAGTCTCACACTTGGACTAGAGAACTCCAGGAAGATTCACAATGGGATTATCCTGCAGGGGCAGACATATCTGTGCTAGACATTCACGCAGTAGGACAGTGAGCAACTCACTCCTATGAGAATGGACACAGAAGACAAGAGGGCTACCAAAGGTGAGACGAGACAATGAGCACTTCTAGTGATATGTGGTTCTTCATTGCCTCACCTATGTCCTTTCTCAGGTCTTCCTACCCTTTGTTACTTCAAATAGGATTAAGACCCTGAGATTAGCTCAGCTGGCTAAAACTTGGTTGTGATAATGCCAAGGCCATGGGTTCAATCCCATTGACTTAAGAACTTGATGATCCATTTGGGTCCCTTCCAACTCAGAATAGTCTGTGATTCTGTGATTCTATTCTATAAAGAATATCATACTGATGACCTTGACAAGAAACTGTCCTTTGCTGAGACATTTAGGCTACCACTGAACTCTGGAACTCAAAAAAACATCCCAACTGCTCAGGTATGCAAGCATCCTCCAGCTGGATCCCATGTGCACACTGGAAGGGACCAGCATGCTCACCACCCCATTCTGTTTCACGGTTCTCTCCTTCTGTGTTTAAAATCACTTCTCCATGCTCCAACAGGTTCTTCAAATGGCATGACATGGAACTGCAGGTACACAATAGAAAGTACTTGTGGTGCAGTTTAGGAGTGTCTGTGCAGACTGACTTGATTCTTGGGGCCAAGCCACAGCTGACACTACAAGTGGGATCCCATGGGTCTAAACCGGGATACAGACCTTTCTGACCTTTGAGAGGACAATATCTTGACTGTAAATCTAAATCAAAAGACATAATGATGAACGAAGGCATTATCCCACCAATGTGAGATGTCTATTCCACTCTTGTGCTGACTGTTACACAGGGACAGTAGAAAAAAGTTGTGTTTTTTTTTTTAATTTAAATTTAAAAATGGAACAGTTTTTTAAAAAGTGAATCTTCATCTGCACTTGAAGCAACCAGTAAATGTTAAGTGAATGAATGTTTACTTGTAAATGACATATTTAAATCAAACTTTTGTTTTTATGCATTTTTAATAAGCATTAAAAGTTTAGATCATTAGAGACTTGCCTTTAGCCTAGCTGAGATACGACTTTTTCCTCAAATATAAAGCTTCTTAAGAAAAGGTATCAGGTACACACAATGGATGGTTGATCCATAGGCCAGAAGACTGATAGCACAGAGTGATTTTTTTAAATTTTTTTTTTTTTTAGTAAAATCCTATTTACATCTTGATATATAACTTCATTAATTAAACTCCAGGATTGTGGACATCGTAATCTTTTCTGTTTCCTGAAAATATAGTAATTTTTATTGCAGTTATTGTTGTTGTTGATAATGTGTTTGTTCTCCTTAATAATTTTCAGTTTTTCTTATTTAATGCAAACCTCAGGCTAGTCTAAATGGGAGACCACAAGCCAAATTACAATCGAGGTCCAGTGTAAGACTACTTTATTTGTCTCTGGTAGACAGACTCCATGTTAATTTTGAGACAACTGTATGAGGGAATTGGAACCAAAACCACAAATGACACTCTTTTCTGTGATATCTATGGTACCCTGTAACCCCAAAGCACACATTCACCTGGTGATCTCTTGGGCATTTAGAACTTCATAAAAAATTGCTCTTTGCCAACCCAAGTCCAGGTAATGCATAGTCTGGTAGTTGAGGGAAGATGTTCCTCTGTATGTTTTACTTTTAGAAGCCATCTGTCTGCTCTTGGATTAGTTTACTCTCTGAACCATGCCCTCTCTTATATCTGGAGAACACCTGAAATGTCTTTCAGTTTTAGCAGTATCCTGAATCCAGCAGAGAGTTCTTAATAAACAGAACAGATGACAATATGTTTCTACCCATTTATTATACCTGGAGCACACCTCAACAGTCCCTTGACATTTCCTGTTTTGCTGACTCAAAGTACTAACAGAGAGTAGAAAAAGAAATACAAGTAATTTGAGCTATCCTGAGACTACAGAGCCTTAAAGAATTTTATTCAGCTTGGAAAAAATGTGGAATTTGTTATCCACTACTGCTGGAAACAGAGTTACAGTATGAAAAATAATGCCCGGCAGGGATGTAACGTGTTCAACAACTGGAGTTCGCAATTCAGTTTGTGAGAAATTAATGTAAAATTTGTATTTTTAAAATTTTTACAGAATTTACAGAAATATTTTTGTAAGCTACTGCGTTTTTAAATGCCATTCTTAGAGCGCGCCCACACTTCCCAAGATGTTTTCCAATTCAATTTTTTTTTAACAGATATGAGAAACAATCCAGTAATGATAAATGTAGATGAACTCTGAAAAATACACTGAGCTTGTACAAGTAGAATCCATTGCTATGAAAGCCAGGGTGAGGAACAGGATTAGATGGGTGGGGAGCACTGACTGCTAGTAAAAAAAGCAGTATGCAAAGAGACCATTTTGCAATAAAAAATCAATATGAAGGCAGCTGTTATCAACACTGATAGAAATTAAATGCCAGCTGAAGTGGGATTTACAAAGGCACTTGGCACTGGTTTAATTTATTTTCTGCTGCAGTGGATGAGACTTTTGCTGGTGAGGTTAGCTGAAGCCATGCTTCTGAAACCACCACCTGGAATCACCTCTACCTCTCCTAGTCCTTGATCCTGGAAAATATCGACATCACCCTTACAATAAAAACTTCAGATAGAAAGTGGTCCTTTGCTCTGTGGCCTCGCAGCAGCAACTGTGCTGATACAAGAGTGAAGGCTTTTTAAAACTTGGCCTCACAGCCCCTCCAGCAGATGCATTTAACTTTGCTTCAGCTAAATCTTGTGAGCAGAGTCCTTCAGGCTGAGGCTCTGGACCGCAACAGTTATTCCTCTTTGACAGCACAAAATGCATGCAGCTGAGATGAAACTGTGACTCAAGTCTCATTTTCTCTTTGCTCTGGTGCCCTAAGCTAGTTCTGACCTGACCCCATCCCCTCAAGGTGCCAGGCAGCCTCTGCTTTTTCCACTCTTCGGCCATGAGGTGGACTCTTTGGCAAAGCCTGCTGCTTCCCAGTTACTGGAGACAACCCTATCCTAGCAGAAGGGAGGACAGGTGAGCTATGGAGGGAGGCACACTAGCAGAGCTGCGTGTTTACAACCATACAACTGTTTTTTTTTTGTGAGAATGGGCACTATTAGATTTTTGACCTTCCCACCAAGCCTTCTTCTCCCAAACTGAGAGCAACCAGGCTGCTTGCTTCATTCCATCCCCAGGTGTAATTACCACTGTGTGGAGCTACCACCCAGCACACCACTCAGTGTAGGAAAAGAACTGGGGGGTGCCAAAGATGAGAACTCATGAGAAGCAGAATCACTGAGTGAAATCCTTTATCATGTCACTGTACACTGTAGAAGGGCTTGACTAAAATGTGCATCAGCTGTATGGAGTGGCCGGGGAGTAACCTGGACACCCTGAACAGTTGTGGCAATAGACACGCTTTTTCCCAGACTGTGGGACCATCTGGTCTCACTCCCCACATTACAACACCACTTGGGTGATTCAACTCTAGATCTCATGAACTTCAGCTTTAATTTCCCTCAGAGCAGGATTATATCCCCATGATGCAAACAGGCATTCAGCTCCCTGCTTGAGAGCAGATGTGGTGATGGTAAGGACTCTTTTCCTCTGAAACAATGGGAGAGAAGAGTCTCATGTTTTTTGCTGTCTGGATTTAAGAATGGCAGAAAGCCAAGGAATAGTACACAGTATGCACACCTATGCAAACTGCAGCAAGGGATGTCATTTTCTAATCTTCAGAGTAGCCTTTTGCATAAGCCTGGGAGAGCTTAGCCCAGCAGCTGGTAATTGTTTTCTCAAATACTCACCGCTATAAAACCACACACTTTACATTCAAGCTCAAACTCACAGAAATGGTACTAATACAGAGCTTTCCATTTTTGCTAATTTTTTTTAAAGAAGAATCACACACATTTTGATTCTGGTAACATGAATTCTTTTTTTTCACCTGCATGTCTGAAACTGTGGTTAGCAGCAGTGTGATTTCACATTCAATACTTCTCTCTTATTGTTTCCTTTTACCACCTGTACCATGAATTAGTACTTTTCCCTCCATTTTCTAAGAGAAGAAAGCATCCTTAAGGAAAGGTTACAATTAAAAACAAAAAAAAAACTTTTCTTTTTCATACTCCCAAAATCTAATGGAGAAAATTTCTTCTGTTTCAGTACAATAGGTCACTACTGTGCTGATGTTGAAGATATTGAGGTGCTGGAGTAGGTCCAGAGAAGAGCAACAAGGCTGGTGAAGGGACTTGAGCACAAGTCCTGTGAGGACAGGCAGAGGGAGCTGGGCTTGTTTAATCTGGAGAAGAGGAGGCTCAGGGGTGAGTTCATCACTCTCTACAGCTACCTGAAAGGAGTTTGTAGCCAGGTGGAGGTTGGTCTCCTCTCCAAGGCAACCAGCAGTAGAACAAGAGGGCACACGCTTAAGCTCTGCCAGGAGAGGTTTAGGTTGGATATTAGAAAGAAATTCTTTACAGAGAGAGTAATCAGGCATTGGAATGGTCTGATGAGAGAGGTGGTGGATTCACTGTCCCTGAAGGTTTTTAAGACGAGACTGGATGTGGCACTGAGTGCCATGATCTAGTAATCACAGTGGTGTTGGATCAAGGCAACCCTTGATGACTTGATGACCTCGGAGGTCTGTTCCAACCCAGTTGATTCTATGATTCTATGTCACTAGGAATGTTCATGATGTTGCATAAAATTAGAGAAAATTACTAATTCTAACCTTAAGAAGAAACAGTTATAAAATCGTCACAGGCTTATTATACAGGGTAGATCCTGGAAGAATAATTTAAAAATTTTTCAATTTCCCCTTGAGTGAAAACCAAAAAATGCCCTGATTTAAATGTCTGACTGATTCATATTTGGAAAATAAGCATGTTTTGTCCACAGGGATGTGACGATTTTTGTGCTGCAGTAGGATCCTGGATGTAGGTTGTTGAAAATGTGACCCACACAGTATAAAGAATTAAGGTAAAGGAATAATTGCATCAAGGAATTAATTGTGCTGTTACAGAATACATGTGTATGCATAAAATCTGGGCTTCTTAAGGTTAATGCATTAACTATCAGAGTTGGACAAAAAAGCAAATCAATTGAGAAACATCAAATGCAGTAAGTTACCAGTGCTGAAAATAATAAATTGACTCTGACTTGTGCAAGTAGGTCACACCATATGCCTTTCTATTCTAATGTTTCAGTGAATTGCTTGAGTAAATAAATTAATCGCACCATCATGAGGAAATGCACATGGAATTTACTTTACTGCAAGGCAGAGTGTAACTCAGTAGGTAGCCCAAATGGATGAGCAATAGAGCTGTGGGGAGCTTCAGCAGAGTTCTTGGAAAGCCACTGTATTTGCTGCAACAGTAATTAGACAAGAGCTGGCAAGAGCTGATGGTAGTGTAGTTTTAAATAAAACTTGGTATTTGTTAAAATGCTTTGGATGATGGTTGATACTCTTTGCTCAATATTCTTCATTGTTCCAACAGCCTTGCAAGAAGAGTTGAGAGAACTCTGAAAAAGTTCCCATAGCAACAGCAAGGAGATGGGACTATCTTTCTCCCAGCCCTGGGTGAACAGCAAGGACACTCAATTTTGGCAGATGTTTCTTCCTGCACTGTGCAGACCTGTGAGGATTTGCAATTTCACACAGAGGTCAATATTTTTATTGCTCCACAAAATAAATAACTGCCTTTTCTGTTAAAAGTATAACATTACTTTCTGTCTTAGGAAAACAAAGAACCTCTTTTGATCCTCAGGAACAAGAATGATGAAACAACAGCCTGCATGCATGCACATCCTAGACTGCAAATACGGCCAGCAATGAGGTTTGATGGCCACCTCCTCATGGAAACTCTCTCAAATCCATGCCTAACCAGGCGGGGTTCCACTTGCTCACTAGCCTCAGTTTTGCTCCCAGCCATTGGAATATTCCCAGGGGAGTTCTGTCTCTGCAAGGACTCAGGGGTATCCCATAGCCCTCCCCTTGCTGCTCCAGTCAGCAGTGCCTGAATTCCCCAGGGACTTGTGGTGAACGGGCTTTTATACAGAAACAGGGATGATGGGCCAGGCTACTAGGTGAAGGGAAATGGCCCACTTGGACCTCCTTAGTCAAAGATGAGCCTAGTCTTTGGACTTGCCTTCAGGAAAGTGATGGCTAACCACAGACCTTCATAAGTCATCAGTACAGCCCTGAGGTAGCACATTTCTCTGGCTATCATGAAAATTTTACTTAGAACAGGAGTGCAGCTACAGTTTGTAACACAAATATATTAACAAAAAAAACCCACAGGGAACCAGCAATTCATGGATCTATACCTAAAGAAAGTGTTTCAGAATACTGTCTTCTTTTATTTCAGGATCTCCCAGGACACGTAAATAAACTACTCTCTTTTTAGGAGGAAAATTTACTAAAAAATACCAATGAACATATTACAATTTTTGTAACCTCTATGCACTGCATCTATGCTGCATCTATAGAAGTGCCTTCAGCACTCTAACACAGTGAAGTATTTTCTACTTCATTTTCTGTTATCCAAAAAGATCATTGATTTAATCAACTTTTTTATTAACTAAGCACAGTTTCTTCTTGATATTTGGAAGTTTTTATAGTTCTTTCCTCATCTGATACTTGCAACAAATTCCCTATATTAAAAGGACTTTTTTATTGGGGTTGCCAGTACTTCAGAACTGTGCCCACAACCCCAGTATGACTTCTTACACATGCAAATGCAGGAAATCCCTGGGAGCAGTATGTGCACGGCACATTGCATGTGCCAGACTGGTGTATACTTGCCTGTTTTGACTACGGACTGTAATTGTGCCTACACAAAGCCTTGCCCACATAGGCTGGGTTTTTTCCACCACACTAACCGGTACAACTGGTAGATCAGGCCCTGACCCAAGTGCAAAGGCGACGGCACAGTAAGGAGAGAGTCAGTACTCTGGTTTCCCTTTCACCAGCACTCCCCCTGTTGCTGGGTATCAAAGGCTGGTGGTGTCTCTTGGAACCATCTCACAATGACGAGGTTTCCTCAGTGTGGTTTTGTGAGTTTGTCTGGAATTTCTTACCAACAAGGCAAAACGAATAAAGATTTAGATGAAAAACTGACTTGGAAAAATCCAGTGACTTCCTGCTTTCAGAAACTCTAGTTTTTTGAAATATGTCCTTTCCTATAAAATTCTAAAAAATTAAACATGGGAAATACTTTTTGGACTTTTTTAAAAATCCTTTTTGTTTTTTTCTTTTTAAGCTCTGGAGAATTTCCAGGCAGATTCCAAAGATTTTATTCCAAGAGACTAATTTCTCAATGAAGCTGTTGGCTTGCCAGTTTACACAGCTGAAATTTGAACAGTGCAGGATCAACAAAATGTTCTTACAGAGAAACCATTCAAAGAAGGTTCTAGCACCTATGACTAGCAGGCAGCTATCGATAATAAAATATTCTTTTATACAGAGTGAGGGAGAGCTTTGCTCTCACGTACAGCAGTACTTCATTAGTAAACAGAGCCACAGTGGTGCACTCGGTGTAAAACGCACAGCGGGCTGGTATTTTCTCCTTAATTGCAAACGTTGACGTTATAGATTAGAAATCATTTAAAAGGCAAGAAGTCAATGTATTGGCTGACAAATTTCAGGGAAGCTCACAAGAGTTAAACCAGGCTGTAGAGCCCTCCTCCTGCTCCCTTGTACTTCTGAATCCTCTACCAAGGTGCTGAGAGGAGCTGCGGCCCCGCTGCCCCCTCCCCACCAAACAATGGAGCATGCCCGCAGCTCCCATAAAGTCAGCCTGCACAATCCCCGGGGAGGTAGAAATTCCCATAAAAGGATCATTCCAAATCCCCGGGATAAGTTTATTTGGCAGGCTATTCAAGCAGTAGAAGCCTTGCAATTGTTTTCCTTGACCTTTTAACCCGCGTTTCTTATCCCAACAGAGGTCAAAGGACAAGAACCTGGCTCCCCTCCCCCTGCCCGGCCGCTCGGCACACCGAGGAAAAGGGACGGGTCTATTTAGGAAAGGCTCCAAGGAAAGGGTGTATTTAGCTCAGGCAGCCAGAGACAGATGTCTGCAATGCAAGGTCTGGGAGCGAGAAGGGAAAGGAAGTGTAGGAAAGGTGATTTGAAACCGGTATTTAATTGATCATTAAGCCTGGAAAGGAGAGAAAAATCGAAGCAAGTTTTCCTGCAGGCAAAGAAAGTACTGGGGATTAGGGCACTTGGTGTATCGATAGAACAGTACTTTTTCTCCACTAGTTCCAGTGGGTCAAATCTCATGAATGCCTCGGCAGATCCCATCTGACGGGAGCTGCTATCCAGGAGGATGAACAGGGAGAAGCCCCTGCGAAGGGATTTTATCCCATCTGCATTCCCCTACAGTTATCCTGCGCTCTGCTTACACTTCGAAGCTCCCTCAGTTTCAGCTCTCGAGGGGGCTGCGGAGGAGGAGAAGCAGAGGAGGAGGAAGGCAGCTCTGCGAAGGGGCAGTGCCCGCAGTGGCGGCTGTCCCTGCCCGTCCTCCCGAAGGCTGTTTGCTGGGACAGCCGTGACGCCGCTCGCACCAAGCCCGGGCAGGGCTGCGACCGACCCCTGCGCTGCCGTGGGCGGGGGTGGCAGAGGGGACGGGGGTGGCAGAGGGGACGGGCGCTGCCGGGTGGGAGTGCCCCTCTCTTCGAGGGTTGTCGGTACCCGCGTGGGAGCCGGCACGGACCCCCAACAAAGCGCGGGTTCCCCCGGCAGGAACCACGTGACCCGCCGCGGGGCGGCCGCGCCCCGCACCCCTCACCCCGCACCCCTCATCCTCACTCCTCACCCTCACCCCGCACCCTCACTCCCCACCCTGTACCCACACCCACACCCCGCATCCTCACCCCGCACTCTTCATCCTTCACCCTGCACCCCGCGCCCTGCATCCCTCACTCCACACCCCTCACCCTGCGCCCCTTATCCATCGCCCCGCACCCCTCACCCCGCATCCCTCACATGGCCGGGAGTGCCTGTTCCGTGCGGGGGGTCTCGGAGTGCCCCGCTGTCGCCGCAGGCATGGCCTGGGGTCGCCCCGCCGGGGAGGGAAGGGCCACCTCCCCCGTTAGGGAATGGAAACCACACCTTGGAGACCCCAGAAGATGCTGGCGGGGCTGCGGCCGCCACCTGTTCCCGCTGCCCCGGCGATCCCCGCACCCCGCGGGCGGCCGGGGTGGTTCTGCAGCTCTGCAGGGCACAGGGGTGGGCCGTGTGTGCCTCGGTCCTGTCAGGACCAAAGTGGCTGTTGGGCCCAGGGACTCCCGCGCAGCCCAGGCTATTCTCCAGCCTGTAAAGGGTCGTTCCTGTACAGGAGTATCACTGTAAATCAGAGTTACAGGAACAATTAGGTTTGAAAAGACCTCTGAGATCATCGAGTCCAACCTATGATCGAACACCACCACGTTAACCAGACCATGGCACTTGGTGCCATGTCCAGTCTTCCCTTAAAGGCCTCCAGGGCTAGTGACTCCACCACTTCCCTGTGCAGCCCGTTCTGTGAAGAATTCCTCCTAATGTCCAACCTAAACCTCCCTTGGCTCAGCCTAAGGCTGTGCCCTCTCATCCTGTCACAAATCTCATACTTTGGTTCAAACCCAAACCAAAACAAAAGTGTTTCTGTATCGTGCAGCTCTTTCTACTCCCCAATGACTTACACTGTGGGCACTGCCAAATTTGTCCACATTGTGCTTCTGGAGCAAAGAAAGCTGTGCATTCGATGGGTCATTACCCTCACAAAATGCTTCTTGTGCTGCTCTACATTTTCGAGCCAAAGGGGGTGAGGGAAGGGGCAGGTGCTTTGGAAGCCTTGTGCTAAGGTGGGGAGACCTTAACCCACAAACGCTGCTCCAGCCTGGATGGTAATGGCCTGTAGCTACTGCTCTTGTGCACTGATAAACAGTGAAGATCCCTCACAGGACAGTTTTACCTGGATTATTTTGCAGATTTTAGGAAGTGGGAGCTTGAAAAAGCTTTGGGCAAGGTGAGTTTCCATCCTTCTCTCAGCAAGGTCCTGGCAAGGACTGTAGCTCATTGCCCTCTGAGGGGACTCCTGGTGCAAAGCTGTGGAACAGCAAACCAAAGCTTACCCTTCTCCTATGTCAGTTGCCCTGTGTGATATCAAAATCTATGAACCCCTCTCTAGCTTGGCTGGACTATGATCTTCCATGTCAGCCCAGAAGGAGCTGGCAGAAGCAGCAGTGTGCTGAACTGCCCATTCATGGGACATCCTGGGAGTGATGCAGCTGCAGCCTCCCCTGCAACCTCAGTTAAAACAACAAGAAAAGAGATTTCAGTTCTTTGTGATACCAATGCAATGCCTCTTGTCTTTCCAGAAATGTTCCTGAATGTCCACTAAACTAAAAATCATAATAAAAAAAGAACAACTGAGAAGAAAAAGCCCAAGGCTGTCAAATGCTGCGTAGAGTGAACAGACTGAAGGAGGTCTCTCTGGGGATTCTGGGACAGAATAAACAGCCAAGTCAGCAGTAGTATGAGGCTGGGCTGTGAGAGAGTGCTGTGAAACTCATTCCAAGGGTAAAAGCCAGACTGATGTGAGTGATGTGGTATTTCATGGGGATATAAAATTAGGATATACGCCGAGAAAGCCACTTTCTCTACTGACTTAATCTAATGCCATTCCAGTAATATCAGAAAATTGCACTGATTAATACAATGCACGGATCCTGGAATGAGAGCGGGATTTCAGCAAAAGCAAATAAAGGGAATGGTAGAGTTCAGTCTTGGTGGAAACTGATGGTTACTTACATCAACAGCAGTGTCCATAATAAACATAGCGTCAGTTCTACCTGTGAGAAGTTCCCAGTGTGATTGAAAAGATTTTGGAATTAGCTTTGAGTGTTAAACAGGCAGCAGTGGAAAAATATTAACATCTACTCCTTTTCTTAGTAATTTAAACTTTCAATACAGCTTAAACTCTAACTCTCATCACAGCTGAGTTTGGCCAGTTAGCTTTCATTGGACTGTTTTAATACATGTCAAGCATCTAAACAGAGTCCAAGTGTATCCACTCTGTCTTGGAAGAAAATAAGGGAAAGCAAAGCTTTTTTGTGTGCTTGAGAAAACTGAAATGACTATCATGAATCTAGCATTTATATTATACATTCTGATAAACAATCTTTTGCGGAAATAATCATTAAAACATATTTTTATTTTTACTGACTGTTTGCTTTCTTTTGCTGCTGAAGGTATGTTGCCCAGTCTGTTGTCTGAAAGAAACCCATGACAAAATGGGCAAACTGACAGGAAAATAAGACCTAATGATGGAGAAAATCCAAATGGAAAGCCTGCTGCAATTTGACAAGGATCCACCAGAATTACTGGACACATTACAAACACCACTAATGCTTGCAATCTCAACCAAAGTCATAAAATACTTGGGTTTTTTAAAAAGAGCTACTGAACATTCATTGTATAGCTAAACAAAATGCAATTATTCAATCCCGCATTGTTTGGGATTTTAGTATTCTGTTTACCTCACTATTGCATATGCAGTCATGTTTATCTAAGCTGGAATATCAATAAGCTACAGCTTTTGCCCAGGATCTTTTTCTGAGCAGCCACTGTGTAATGGGATGAAGCGAGGCAGCCAGAACCACAGGGTCCCAGGCGTTCTCTTCCTGTTTTAAGTAAAATAAAGTGCTCTCAGTAGGCTGTCAGGAAAACTGAAAAGAAAAATATGCAACTGCACTAGTTGTGGTTACAGATGAAATCGTGTTAGTATGCATGTGTATGTGAGCATATACTGGCATAAGTGTCAGCATGTTTAGTTCTGTAAAGAACTTTCCTGCTACATCCCAACAGGCAAGTGCTTCACATTTGGTGCTGGAGGTTTCCTGATGGCAGAAAACAGAGGCCTTTCCAATAGTTGCTCATTGCTTTTAAAAATACGTCAATTCGTAATCCTTTTAAATGAGAAATGTTTTTGTCACAGGGGAAATACAAATTCTCTTAGATTTGCTGGGTTTGGGACCATAAAATCCATAGTGCCCTTGGCAGATGTTTATTCCAAGGGAGGGCAAGAAATGTAATTACTGTTTTCCCTTTGGGTTTTGTTGTGATGATGTCAGCATCCATAAATAGTTTAAGATCCCATTTATTCTGTAATGTTTGAGGTAGTTACAGTGGGACGTGCTGAATCATCCAAACCTTTGGCTGCCTTGCCATCTTCCTTTTTCTAAATAGCTCCTTGTTTTTAAAGCCATCCTAGTCAATCTCTCCCTTTTTGCCCTAGTTCCTCATGTGAGAGGTGTTGATTTTATGTCACTGCAGCCAGTATATTGCAACTCATCCACTTGTACGGACATTGAAGCAGAGTATGGAAAAGTTGGGGTACATCTGCTTATTGTGAACACCAGATAATGTGCAGTGGTGCCTGACGTCTATCTCTATACTGAAGGCTCACATACAAACGTTAAAACCAGTATTTCTTTCTGTTTATGACTCAAACCCTGCTTGTTTTCAACAGGCATTCCTCATTTCTGCTTTTCAAAGCCATAAGGATTGTTGACCTACTTTTCAGGTGGGAAAAAGAGTTACAGAGGCAGCAAGCTGGTTTGCCATATACTGCAAAATCATTTCTCTCCACAAATATATAAACACTTATTTACATTCAAATGAGACTGGCCTTCCAAGTCTATCTCCTTTATTTTCTGAGATGTTCGTTTTTAAAGTGAGTGGTCACTGATTTAGGGGAATGCAACATTTGCTTCTTTAAAACAGACCTTCAGCATGTCTGTTTTTTCCTGCCTATTTGAAAGCAGATTTTTTGTTGTTTCTCTAGACTTGTATTTTGGGGGGTTCAGACAAGGGTTTAGATATATATGCGATCTTTCAGCCCTCAGGCCAAGATGATTTTAACTGTAGTGAATTTATGAGACCTGTGGGTGTGATGGAGGAGCAAGTTTTCAGAATCAATTAAACGATGATGTGGTGTGCTGGAAAGGGAGGCAGAGAACTGAACGGAGTCATGGCTGATACTGTTTGGAAAGGTCTCTGCTGCAGAGGATCAGCAGCCTGTCATTTGCCACCTCCCACTTCAGTTTCACCCCATCGGTAGAGAAGTCAGAGTCTGGAAAGCAGAAGGTTCTTTCTCAGATTTCCCTCTGACATCCAGTACTGAATGTACCTTCTGTGTCTGAACTGAAAATTTCATCACCTTTTTCATTCTTCTGATTTTGCTCTCCCTGTTTCATTCCTTACATAAAGCAGAAAACACAGGCAAAGCAAAGCAGCCAGAAGGTCCCTCAGTCTAGAGGGGGGTTGGGATGTTATTAGACAATTACTCCGGGAGACTGTGTAGCTATGCAATAGCAAAGCCAAAGAAGCAGCCCTGGGGAATTACATCAGCTTTTTTTTTTTCTTCCTGAGGGGAAAAATCTTGAATAGGGTTATGAGCTGTCTAACTAATCAGCACTGCCCTAGTTCACAGCAAAGCGTGCAGAATGAACCAAGAGCAGAGCACACACAGCTTCTGCAACAAGCTGTTTTCAAAAACCAAGGCACATAATTTCCTGTGAAGCTCTGAAGAATGGAAAGCATAATATGAGACGTAGGCTTTTTCCTGTTAATCCTCTGTGTGTATACGCTGTTTCACCTTCAATCTCCCTTTGTATCCTTGCTGTCATTCATGACTCAGCACCGCCTTTGACAAAACCCCTGTGCCTCTCTGGAACACGCTGACAGCCTCACGCTCCTCATGCAGGGCTGCAGATCTGATTCCTTTGTCTGTCCACCATAACCTGACTCATCTCTTCTTGGGCACTGGCCTTTGCTACTCACTTCCTGACAGCAAAATTTCATACTGGGTCAAAAAAAAAACAAACAAAAAACCAAAACAAAAACAAACCCCGAACCCAAAACATCATCACTGAAGGACTTGAATGATGTAGGATTACTCAGCTAATTGCACGGCCAAGTCTGGCAGGTTTCAGCCGCACCAGGAGCTGGGACTCCCGGCCGTGTCGCCTGCAGCAGGGCTGATGCTGAACGGCGCTTCAGCCCCTGCTAAAAGCTCGGTCCTGCGTCCTTCGGCGTTGTGCCACCTGCACAGCTGCAGAGAAACGCCAAAACCCCCTTCACCTCTCCCGCTGTGTGGTGGCAGCGCCCACTGCTCGTACTTTTTAATGCTGCCACATCACTTGAAGCGCTGTCTCCGCAGGGCAGACATTTTGCTTCGCTTTGCGATTATCCAGCACCCCCCGACCTGTGACAATAAGGAAAGATTTAAGAAGTCGCCAGCCTAATAGTTCTGACACGCAGACAAAATGAAGTAACTCAGAGTGGAGCTGGCAACCAGGAAGCTTCAGATACAAATTGATTTGGCAAGGAGTTTTCATTATGCTTCAGGGAACAGGTTGATCCGACAAAAATAGAAGTTGGCAAATAGATTTACCTCTTGGAAAACGGCACACCAAGGTGGTGCAGTGAGATGCGGGGTGGTGTCTGATCTGGTTCCAGGAGCTGGTGTTGGCTTGCTTGGTAGAAATGAGGAGATGGAGCTCTTCTTGGAGCAGAGATTTTGTCATTTGTTTCCTAAAGCACCGTGCAGACTTGGGGCTTTCTGCCGCGGCTCCTGTCTCAGTCAGGAGGCTCTGCTAGTGCACATCATCCTTGACTTTCTGCAACTTGCTCTGCTCTCACTCGACACAATCATGGTGTTGGTGCGCTTGCGATCTCTCCTTGCTCTGTCTCCCAGGCTTCTGCTCCCCCTCAGTTCCGTTCCTGAGTGTGGCCAGGGAGGGTGAGAAGCCCTGGAGGTGATTTTGCCCTAATTGCCCAATTGTGGTAGCCACTGTCACACGTACCATGTGTTTTTATACTTGCAAAGTATCCAAATGCTTAATGCAGGGAGAGAAGAAGCTGCTCCTAACCTGATTATATGGTATTGCTGATGGGAACACCAGGCCTCCAGAGTGGTTAAAAGATTTTTACTGTGCACAAAAATATTTCCCCATCAGTATTAAACATGCAAATCATTCATTCTCTAAAAAGAAATCCCTTACATGTCTAGCAATTAAAAATAATTTATGTCTCCACCTATGAATGTTTCTAAAAAGTAGCCTGTTCTTTCCGTATTTTTTTCCCATCAAACCTCTCTAGTTTGTTTTTTTGTTGTTAATCCTCTTTGTTTGTTGTTGTTGGGTGTTTTTTTTTTGTTTTGTTTTGGTTTGTTTTTAGTGATTCAGCTTTCAGCTCCTTATTTTACCTTTATATGGTCTCCCTATATATCTGAGCTCTTTCTTAATGAGTGGTATTCTCCATACCCCGTGTTGATGCTTGGTAAGAATAACAACTTCTTACTATTTTGCAGCGGTATAGGCATAGGGCACAATGCAGACATTTTCCTGCATATCTACAGATGGGGAAAAAAATTACAGAAATATTACCTTGTTTGTCTTTTACTGTGATAATAGTGATGTTCCTCAGTTAACATTAATGCAGTATAATAAATACCAGAGCACATCACAGTCAATGTGTTGCTGCAGGCCCCTTATTCATAGTTTGAGAAGGATGCTCTGTGAGCCCTTATACTTTCCTGCTGGATAAGAATATACTTTTCCAAAAGAACAGACATTCACAAGGATGACAGAAGAGTACTATAGTAGTTCAAAGGCTATGTCTATAAGGCCTTGCAATTTTTGCATTTTCTTCTTTTCTTGCCGTCTTCCTAACAATTTCATGGTTTCCTGCTAGCAACCCATCTGTTGCACTTTTAAGTTAAGGTAATGTATAAATCTTGCAGTAGTTACGAAACCGCTACAAGGGAATGGTTTAGTTTTGAATTTTTATATTATAAAACTGTTTGGAAAATACATGGATGAAAATGCCTAACAGACAATGATGACAAGCTGTTCAAAGGATAAACATAAGCACACTATTCTAACAGGAAAGCTTCACAAATGTACTTCAGTTGTGTGCAATGCTGGCAATGAGTTGTCCAGGTCAATGACAACTGGATTCTTTTGTGTTATAACTGCTAAGTAGTCCAATCATGGTTCTGAAAATTTCAGATTGTTTTTGTCCAAAACACAGTTTCTAGAAAGTCTCATGAATTTGGGATTGATGAATCTAAATAACTTTGCACTATTTGGGAGAAAATATGCTGTGTTTTTATTTTGTTTAAAAATGCCATGTGATTTATGGTTTTAGACTTTAGTTAAAATCAAGCTGAGTTATTTCTAACAGCATATTGATTATATTTGAAAGGTTTGTAATAGAGAATTTTCTAGGTCTAGAGGTTCTTAATGTATTACATGCCACAGTTTAACTCAAAGTTTATTCGGCAGCCTGTGAAAACAGATCAAGTTAGCATAGAAAATTGTTGATTCAACACCAGCTTTGATGGGTAACTAAAGAACAATTATGTACTTGCAGTCTGTCAAGTCTCAAGCTAGGTTAAAGTTACATATCTCCTGAAAAATACCTTATGACCTTATGGGTATAAATTACTATGAATTATGATGGCTGCAGTATGGTTCAGAGTTGTAAAGACATTGCAACAGCCTGATGAAAAGACTTATAATTTATAAGAATCCAAAACAAATTAAAAAATAAAATGAACTCTCCAGTTTCTGTCTTTCCCTTCCATTTATTCTTCTGTTCCCCCTTCCCATTTCACTTTCCTGTTTCTCATTCCTGTTTTATTTCACCAAAAGTGAAAAAAAGATGCTTTTTATGTAAAAAGGAGTTTATCCTTCTTCC
Source organism: Pithys albifrons albifrons (assembly GCF_047495875.1). NCBI lineage: Eukaryota > Metazoa > Chordata > Aves > Passeriformes > Thamnophilidae > Pithys > Pithys albifrons. The sequence continues at coordinate 13,069,187 of NC_092458.1, forward strand.
TCTCTGACCTAAATCAAGACCAGTAAAAGACTGTCTGAGTTAGTTTCTGTAATATTAGTGGATACAATATAGTATGAGTAGACAGAATAAGTGAGGGGAAGGAACAGAGTCAAGCCATTCCTGCAGTGAACTCCACCATCTAAGCACTGATTGAACTGAAGGCTCATTCCATTCTTAAAGCACCTGTCCTGAGGGAAAACCCCAAAAAACAAGGCATGTGAGATTTAAACAGTTATGCGTGTTTTAAAATGACTGACTATTTGCTGTATTCCAAATGTTCATTATCCAGATCTCTGTGAGATAAAAGGAAGGTTTTTTAGCTATACTGTCTCTTCCGGAGGTTTTTATAGCCTGTTCTTAGCAATATCTCTGTCATTTTCACATGGTTGGGAAAAACATTCCAATTTCCTTTGCTCAAAAATATTAAAGGTATGTTTTTCAAAAGAATGATTTTGTGTTCAGTCATGGAGGAAAAAGAGCCTAAAATGTTACACTTTCATGAATATGTGAAGAAAAGAATTTTTTTCCTCTTTTTGATTCTTCTGAAGTTTCTCAGACAAATGTCATTGTGTGTTTACTGCTACTAACAAAGGATTGAAGCAATATGGAAGGAGTAAGGCATGAGGGGAGGGAAGGAAAAGGAGGTGGTTGATTATGAATGTGAAAACTTTATTTACACACACAAACAATCAGCAGCTTTGAGAAAAGAATGCAGAAAATAGCACACACACACACATTTTTTACATATCTATATGCATAATGGCCCTTTGAAAGAATGAACCAATTTGGTAATTTGGCTCTACAGAGGATTTGTTATGCTTTTAAAGAGGCAGGATTTTGAATGACGCTATATTTTTTTTTCTTTGTGCTTAGTACTCCTGAGATGAAGTTGACAGAAGGAGTATTTTTTTCCTGTAGTCATCCAGCACTCAGCATGATGTAAGGCTGATTTTGAGGGAAGACACAGCAGTTGCCTTGTTTTCTGCAAAGTGTCGACAGCTCAGGCACAAGATTGGCTAAACACGGTTTCACTGACAGATCTCAGGATAAGTCCATGAAGGGGAGACATAAGTGAATAGAGGTAGAAATACAGCAACACAATGTGCTGCTCTTGTGCTGCCAGTAGCAGGTCAGCCTTCACTGACCCATTGCTTTCTCTTGATCATCATGCCCACAGATCTGGAGGTTGATTGCAATCATGGTGGCTCTGGTGGCCTCTGTCATTTATAGCAAACATCAGCTTCCCCTCAGGTCTTAGAGGTGCTGTGGGCTAAGGTGGAGTCCTTCAGGGGTTGGTTCTAGTCAGGCACTTTGTCCTGCAATTTGGGTGATGGCTGGCAATTGGCAGAAAAGGCAGAAATGCAGTGAATTATAGTCAATTAATTTTGTAACATTGAATCAGTGGGCTTGGCAAAGAAAGCCGAATGCTGGGCAATGATCACCTATATAACAGAATATTAAATCATTAAGAAGAGATGTTGAAGATAAGGATTATATATATGTGAGTTTTTTGGTTGGTTGTTTTTTTCCTTGTTTTCTGAAGAAACTTTGTGGTTTTGCCAGTACTGATGTTGCTTTATCACTGGAGGTGGTCGGGTGGCTGATGTAGCTTGATACAGGCTTTTTGGCTTTTTAGTCTCTACAATAGTCAAGTCTGGCAGTGTGTCTATCCCAGCAGCTACAACTACTGTGAATAAGCATGGGCCCTATTTATTATCAATGGATCAATATTTACTGCCTGCATATTGAATGCAAGCTCAAGGAAAAAGATTATTGAGAATAAGAGTTGAAACATCTCATGAATGTGTGTGTGCTTATGTGAGTGCATGCATTTGTAGTGGTGTATCCACCTGCCAGGCAGGTTCTTTCTTCCTCCTCTTTGTGTTGGGTATTTGTGGGACACTGAGACGATTCTTCATTAAATTCAAAAGAAAGTCTTTAAGAAAAACACTTCCTCAACCTGCTTTGGACCCTTTCAAAATCAAGAGGGTCAGACCTGGGCAGGCCTATGACCTTGACTTTTGGAAATTTCTGCTAGGAACCAAGAATGTGTGTGTGCATAAATGCACATGTCCCACTGGAGTTCTGTTCCTCAATACGAGATTTCTCATCAGAGGCAAGTTCCTCTCTGTTCTGCCTGTCTAGATGCTTTTACCTTGATTTACAGTGAGGGCTGGCAGACCTATACACGTATGGCCAGGTGCAGTGTAGGGCACACTGCTCTCTGTAGAGATGCATTCAGAATTTCGTTGGGTGTCCATATAAGTCTGTGCTAGACAAGGCACTTTTTGTTGCTGCTTGCCTGTGAAAGGGTCTTGGGGTAGGTCTGAGGGAGCCCATGAGCTGTGCTCCCAGTTGCAGGACCCTATTTCAGCCTGCTGAAGAACAGGCCGTGATTCTTTTGTGTCATTACCTTGCTAGGCATCTAGTAATCCCAGGGCACATTGGGATGTTATTTTTTGATGGCTGAGTATGACATGTTTTTCTTTCCCCCAGTCCTTGTGAGGAATAAGATCAAAAGCCTCTCACTGGGCTGTTCTGGCTGCATTGCATCCCTGCTTTTCTACTCTCCAGTAAGAGAGTGTTTATTTAAAGCAGGCAAAGCTGGAAAAATCCATTACAGTGAAATTTAGCTGTATTCATGTTGCCACTTTAGATATTGTCAAATATACAACATAATTAGCAATTGCTGCAACAGTATGCAGCATTAGGAAGTATGAGGTTAAAATAAAATGAGTTAATATTTGCCTTTGTTTAAGATGCAGTGTTGCTATTCAGATGCAGCTTGAGTTGCATTCTCCAGAGGGAATGTAACATTTGATTTTAAAATGCTTTCTACACAATATTTTAAGTCCTCGCTATTGATTTATCTAGAATGGTAAAAAATAATATAATGCTGTGTTAGATCCAGCAAGTAATCTTTATTTTGAAACTCATTATATTGTGGTGAAGACACATGGTGCTGTAGTGGTATATAGCAGAAGAAAATTCATATTATGCAAAATCTGTTGTGAAGGCTGGACGCTAAGAATACCAAACATTTTCAGCTGCAATTCCTGTCATGAAAAAACATCTCTTTTACTGATGAGGTTGGATAAATATTTAAAGCTGAAACATCTTCAATGGAAAGATGCAGATTCAGTGGCATGAAAATAGTCTATAGACTTGAGAGACTTTGTTAAATTTCATGTTGTAGAAATTCCAACACATGCCAAAATAATCTGAATACTTTGCATTGACTTTCAAAATTAAGCGTTCAGGTTTTTTTCAAATGGATTTCTTGCCTAGAACTCTACTTTTAGTAAAAAAAACATTCAATGTTGAAATGATGTGTTCAACAGTGACGGGATTTTCAGTTCAGTGACAACTGCTTTTTCTGTCCTTGTTCCCTTCTCCTCCCCCAGCAAATTTGCCATCAACTAAAAATATCCATCATATTTGTAGGTCTGTGTCTGACTACTCTACTTCACAGCTCTTTCCCTTTGCACTGTGTCACTTCCACAGCTCCCACGCTTCTCAAACACTGATTTTCAAATTTTTTATGATTGCCAGTTGTCTGTCTTACCTCCATTACACTGAGGAACCTTTACTCTATAACTTATCAAGTGACAGAGTTGGAGAACACTCTGTTGGAGGAACTTATTTCCATCCAATTAGATTTTTCTCTATGTTCTCAAGGCTTTGGGTTTTAGATACTGCCCACTGTGAACTGTGGTGTTTCTTGGCAAATTTCACCATGTTTCATAATAACAACAAAGCTGGGATGGTGCCTCCAGAATATCAGACGTTTCTTTACAGTCAGTGTTTGAAACACAGGCAACTTACTTCATAGAGCAAGCACTATTTTCCTTCTCCTTTCCATCCCTCCAACATGGGACTTGCAGAGGGCTGTTACAGAGATGAGAGGCAATGTCAGAGGACAGAGGTGGTGTAGTCCTGCTCTCCCTTTCTGTGCTGCAGGTATAAATAGTGCAGCTAAATGGTTCATCAGACTGAGCACAGGTCTGCTGCAGGTCCTCTGCATGGCTGTGCCAGGCAGCACAGCCATTTTGCAATCAAAAGCAGTTTAAGCAGTGCAGGAGTCAGAGCTGTCAGCAAATCTGCATTGTGTTGTGAACTACCTGTCACCATCTGTGCCAGGTGTTATTTCACTCTTGTGTCTCCTGTGTTGGTCGGATGCCCTGACTGAACAGTGCATTGTACCTAAGCAGAATGGCCTCAGTTGACCTCTAGTTGCTTTAGATTGGAGGGGAGAAAATGAAAAAATGCAGGAAAGGGGTTCTTTGTACATGCATTAAACTCCACAAAAGGTTATTCATTACAGCTTCATGATGTGAAAGGCCTGCTCACTGTAAAGCAGTGTTGGTTCACTGATTTCAGCAGGAAAATGCTTATTTTCACCTCTCTAGAATTTAATCACTAGCAGAGACTTGAATTCACAATCTAGATCCCAAACCTCATCCTCTAGAGAGAACAAATTTCAATATAAATGTTCAAGAGGGGTTGATAAAACACTGTGTAAGGGCTAACATGCAGTAGAAGGACAGACTGGCTTGGGATGGGGGTACAACTGTAGTTTGGTCACTCTTATGTCTGCAATTCTGACATGGGGCCTTTCCCTGAACTGGTAAATGGGCTTTTTACATTGACAAAAGCCAGGTTACAACATCTTTTTCCTCTCAGACATGTCTCCTCTTCAGAGAACCAAGAAACAGCTGTGTCAGTACTGCTGTGCTTGGAGGTTTATTTAGAAGAAGAGTGTTTTGAAGCTGCCCATGCTGCCTGGGCACATTTCCTTGCCAGACCAGAGGGTCCAGCCTGTGGGAGCTCCCATTGCGGGCACACCACATGGCCCTGTCCCTACAGTCAGCTCTGGCACCCATCTTAAAGCCAAAAGTACTGTGGACACCTAAGTAATTGATCTCTAAGCTGTCTGTGAGCACTACACAGCCCCTGGGACATGTGACTGACTCAATCCTAGGAAAAATTTTAGCCCGCCCACAGGCGCAGATCCCAGCCCAGCTTTGGCTGGTCCCTGTGCCCAGGGAAGTACCCGATGCTGTGAGTGGGGCTGTCTAGTGGTCCTGGCTGCCCTGCTTCTGGCTGGGGTGGGAAGGTCCTGATTACAGGCCCTGCCATCCCCTACCTTGGGGAGCTGGGGCAGGGGCCAATGGGCACAGGGACTGATGTGGAGTCCTGGGCCCTGGCCAGGGTGGAGTGAGCCCTGGGGGATGGTGATGCCCCCAGTGACATGACAGAAAGCAGTCAGGTGGGCAGATGGGATTGCATCCTGTACATGATTTAGTGATAGGCTTAGGGTAGCAGGCAGCATCTCAGAAGGATTTTAATATATTATGCCTTATGTAGACATTGTGGTTAAATCATTTCTTTATGTGAACTGAAGTTTTGGCCCTTTAACTATAATGTATAGGTCTAGTACATGATCCACTGTGTGGAGCATCTGACTACAGGCAGAGCTGTTTATATTCCAGGGTTTTGTAGGTTTTCTCTGAGAAGTTTCTGACATATCTTTGTTAGATGGTTTATGCATTTTATTTCTCATTCCTAACAGTGAAATACAAACCTCACACTTAGGCATTTCCCACAAAGCAAAACCCCTCTGCAACTTAGAAGTGTTGAATGCTGATTTACTGTTCATGTGTGAACAAATAAATTCCCCAGAAATCTGTTGTTTGGAACACAGGGCACACAGCTTGCCTCTGCAGCTGTGCGGTGTGAGGATGAGGTCATCCCTGCCACAGAGCCAGCTCTGTCTGCAGACCTGCTGCTGGAGAAAGCCCCAGACAGCCTGCAGCCTGGAAGAGGCAGGAAAAGTGTGCATGGAGGGTTGAAGTCGGCGTTTTTTGTTATGATAAAATTCTTGCAATTGCAAGCAATAGGATTTGTAGCATGGTCTTCCTCAACAGTGACGCATCCAAAGCACTTCCTCACTTGCCTGAAGAGAGAGTGAGCAGCAGTATACTCCTCTGTTAGAAAGACAGAAAAATAGATCAAAGCAGGTTGTTTGAATGTGTATGTTAGGAAAATGCATATGAAAATGCAAATAGAAATACATTGTCATTACTCTCACTCTGTAATGGGCTGTCCAGTCTGGTTCTAGAAACAGAATCTGACTTTTTTTAGAGTGGTATTTAAAGAAGATTCACAAGACCCTTCTGCAAGACCTAGGCTGAAGTTTGAGACTTTGCAAGCTTTGCATCATTTGACAAAAAGCAATATGTCAAAATATGAAAATAGAGATGTTAATGTCTTATTGTAAAAATGTTAACACATTTAACATTTTGTGCAACTTTATGCAGCCTTTTTGCACATTAAATTCATGTAATTATGTTATTTTTATCTGTCCAGAAGCTTTAGGAACAAGCTCACTGAACTGTGACTTGGTGAATTTTTGAACTCTCTTAAGGCGGAATGTGATGAATTATTAATAAATAATGAAATATTTTTATGATGGTAGTGCTACTGGCAGTCTGGGAAACTTGAGTTTCTTTGGCACACCGGTTAAAAAGAGATTAGATATTTTCTCTCTGTCTCTCTCATTTACTTTTTAAGCAAAACCACAATAAAATTACCTGTGAAGCTGAAAAAAAAATACTGTCAATTGAGTGCAAAGGAAAATAAAACCAAACAGCAAGTAAAAAAGTATTAGTATATGCTCTATTGAAAATGAAAAAAATCAATAAGTGAGAAAACCTACTGAAATAGATTTAGACATGCCACAGTAAAGAAAAAACTGAAGAAAAATTATGTCCCAAAGAATCTGCCAGTGTGTCAAGTCATTTCACAGAAGGCACTGTGGATGAGGCTGGCATTAAGAAAGGATTTTGTGTGTTGCTAGTAAAACGGCATCTAAATTGTGCTGCAAACTCTTCCCCTGTTTATCGGGGAGAAAAAAATAATTTAAATGAGAAGACTTGTATAGGAATTCTGACCTTAGAACCGTTCAATTTTGCAGAACAGAGGCTGTGTTAAAGAAGGTTGTGTTACATTAGAGATAAATTTGATTATGTCATCTTTAACCCAATCATTATAAAGACTGGGATCCTGTGGCACACAGAATGCTATGGCTGTAGCACACAGAAGAAGAGATATTTCCCAGATCATGGTTCCCAGGACTTTACATTTAAATAATCACTGAAGAATAAAATATCATCCATTGTGAATGATGTTTCCTCCAGTAATGCAACTGGCAGAAAATCCATGGTTTTGTGGAAATATATTGGTCTTTGTGAAAGTGTTGGTTTGGTTTTTTTGCAGGATGGATAGCTGATCATAAGAAAACCAATTGGAATAACTGGTAGCTTGAAGGCTGTAGCACTTATATGAAAACTTATGTTTCTTGATTTCTCATTATTTTGGTGCATTATTCTGCCTTTCTTCTGTACAAAAAAAATTATAAGCTTCCTTTTCTTCATATGATGGAATGATAATGCCTTCTAACACTGTTATTTTATGAGACTTTCCTTTTTGCAGTGGTCCACTTCTCCTTCTTAATTACATATTTTGGCAAATCAGATCCCATTTGTTATCTCAGTAAAATATTGAAATGACTTTATTACAAGGTAAAAGATGGGTAAATAAATTTTACACTTTTACAGTCAAACATTTTCTTTGAATTCTGGCTTCAATGTTTTTCTTCACATTAATACATGAGTTTGTTTCTTGGAGAGGTGATAGTCTGTAGAGCTGGAGAGAGTAAGCACTTTTAATTTAGATCACAGCTCTGTGTACCTTAGGTTTTATTCTGACTCAGGGAAGGCAGAAAACATCTGCTCCATAATTAATCTGACAGTACAAATTTATTTCTTTAAAGAAATTAATTCAAACCAAATTGAACAAATATGAACTTTGACTTTAGCAAAGCCTGTGACATTGTCTACCATAGCATCCTTCTAGGCAAAATGATAAAAGAAGAACTGATTGGTGACCAAGAAGGTGGGTAGAAGACTGGTAATACTGTCAGGCCAAAAGGGTAGAGATAGTGCTAGGAAGTACTAGGGTGGTGTTGGTTCCTTGTAGTGTCTCACAGGAACTATTGTTAATGCCTCTGGTAGTGACCTGCATGGTGAGAATTGGTTTGCAGATGATTCCAAACTGGGGAGAGTGGCTGGTACACTGGAAGGTGGGAGATGCCATTCAGAGCCATCTTGTAAGTCTGGAAAAATTATCTTAGAGGAACTGAATGAAGTTCCACAAAGCCAAGAGGAAAATCCTGTGTCTGGGATGGAGTAATACCACACACTTGTACTGGCTGGGGACTGACTGGCCTCTCAGCCTTTGCAAAAAGTGACCTGCTGGATTCAAGTTTACTTGAACAGGAACTGTACAAATTCACTTTGCAAAAGAGGGTGACCAGCCACACCTTGGGCTGAAGAAGCTTAGCCAGCAGGTCAAGTGATTTTTTTCCCTCGATTCAGCACTTTTGAAGCTGCCCTTGGAGAGCCATGTCCCTGCTCTGACTTGCCAGTACAAGAAAGATATTGGTATACTGCGGTGAGTCCAGGTGAAGGGTGCCCAGGTCAGCTGTTGTAACTGGCTCTGGCTGGAGCAGGAGCTTGGACCAGGAGGCCTCCAACCTGTGTGAGTCTACAGTTCTGTCTTGCAGAGTTAGAGCTCTTTGTGTCATGTGTCTGCAAACTCTTAAACGGGATTTTCTGTGCCATGGTCTCATTTTCTTTAGCTGTGCTCCTAGGTCTGTTTTCACAGAGTTGTCGAAGAAGTGTCAATCCAATGCGTTCGTGCACATCAGCTCTGCCGGTTGTATAGGCTGGAGGATTTATTACAATGTGAGTAATGTGCTGCCTTTCATTTCTGAGCCAAGGACCAAATATGCATGAAGATGTGAATGCACATTTCCTGGCTAGTGAAGAATATGTAACTGGGATTAAAAGGGAGTTCAGGAAGACTTACCAACACTTTCTTCAAGGAAAGCTAGAAAAATACTTAAAAATGACAAAGAAAATCTGGATATTATAGTTTTATCTGTTGTTACATTTTAGCTACAGAGTGCTATCTTAGAAATTTTTATGGATTTTTGAAAATGTTATATTGGTTATATTGGTTCATGAATATGGTGTATGAAATGCTCAAGCTATTCATACCTGGTAGTTTTGCAGGGGTTTTTTTCCAGTTTTGTTGCTTTATTTTGCTGCAGGAGGACGAAGGGAACATCTGCAATGTTTTCGCTGTATGTTGACTTGGCAACAGTTTTCACTATCAGGTGGTTGTATTCTCTGAGTGCTCATGGGAGTTGATTTTGATAATATGAAAATTCAATTTCTTTTTTTTTATTTGCTGTATTTGTCTGTCATGCATTGTCTTACAATAAGTTTCTTCTTGTTTACTGCCATTTGTAGAGTATTGGACTTGCCCTCAGGAAGAGGCAGTCTGTCAGAGATTGCTAACAATTAATAGGTAGATATACCAACACAGATCAGCCAGATATGCATTCGGGATGTTTTAGAGCTACTTGTAAGATAGCTCAACAAACCCCCTCTTTTATACAGTATTCTTTCTTATTTTAATAATTCTGTCAATAGAGGAGAAAAGGGAATACTATCTTTTATTTAAACTTCACCCAAAAATTTAGGTTTTCAGCAGAGTGTTAGAATCAAGATGTGGACCTGGACTTCGAAATTTAGACCTTTGGTGATTTATTCCATGATGAGCCTAAATGCACTGATAGGAAACAATTTAGGAAAATAGGCCCATTTTCATTTTCCTGAAACTGAAAGCTTCACTACATTGAAGCATTCCTGAGGATACTTATATCCCAACAAGGATAATGACATTTATTTTATTGGCAAAACATTTGTTGTGAGTATTTGAGTTCAAGATTTTTAATTATTTGCTCACTGGATTATTGCTCTCTGAATGTTTTTTTGGTATAGAAAAATTCAGAATTACTCAAGGGAAAAGGAGAATTACACAAAATATCATGATGGAATTCCTTGAAATGTTTTGATGACTGCTTGAGTTATTTTTAGAAAGATTCAGAGAATCATGTGGTTTGAAAAAGCATCCTTCTGAGCCAAGCAGTCCATGTTCCTGTGCTGTGGCAGAGCTGGATAATTCTGTGCGATGCAGAAAACAGGGGCTGACATTTGCCAGTGAGATTCCTGTGATTATCCATCCCAGCTGTGTGGAGCTGTGGTCACTGTGCACACTGTCATAGGAAAAGCCTTTCTGTGTAACCATGTAACAATGTGCTGTGTGGTTAGCAGACATGAGTCTGTCCACTCTGACATATTAAATTACGCAGTCTTAGTCCTTCATAAAGATCCACTTCCATAAGCCTGACTGCTAGTGTACAGATTTCATGGAGAAAGCAGTTCTCATTGCTTTCTGATTCCACTGCAGATTCACCTAAGTACTCGTTTGATTTCCATCATGCTCCTAAATGAGTGGGAATGAATTACTGTGAGAAGAGGAAGAGGGCAAAAATCTATTTTTAGTCCTAAGGAAATGAATTAATTTAATCTGATATGATTCCTTCTGACAAGCACATACTGGCTACCATTTCGCATCACCTCATCAAAGCATAAAGATGTTTATAAATGGGCAGAATCTTTAACAATTTGCCAGCTGGCTAGCTAGGCTGCTTAGATTTTAACTGTTGAATCTCCATTTTTTGATGTGTCTCTATTATGTATATTAGAAAAGGTATATTGATATTAACTATAATAGTAATTTTAGCTAATTTAAGTTTTACAAGATGTGCAGAACGCTTATGCGTGAGGATATGGCTGAGGTGGATTTCTGCTGTTACACAGAAGTGCTTCCTATAGGAAAAAAAAGAAAGATACCTTAAAATATTTGCCATTTATCCATTGACATGGAGGTATTTCCTAGATCAGGGAACAGTTAAAAAGCCTTAGGAGGCATGACATATTTTCTAAATCATGAGCTGGTTTTTATCTGCATGGACACCCTCAGCTCTTACCTGCCAAGTAGGTAAAGGCTTTGCTGGCCTGGCAGCTTATTTTGTGCAGAAATTTTAGCCGCAGCAGTTTACCTCACACACTGTGCAGGGATCTTTGCAATGCTTCTGACTTACCTAGGGCTTCTCTCTAGTGAATTGATGAGGCCCATTTGGCTTCCAGCGTGGCAAAGCTGCTGGAATGACATCAGTGATTACTTCCTAGTAATCTGTTGGAAGTGCACTGTGAAAGGGGAAATGTTTATTGCAAGTACAGCTGTAGTAAGGAACTGTTTTGGGAGATATTCAGACTTGGAGAACTGACTTCAGAATAAGTGTGCAGAGAGACTGATTAATTTTGTGACACTGGAGAGCGTTAAATAGTTCTATGAATTAATGGTTTCTTGGAGCTGAGGCTGTTTGTTGCTTTGGAAAAAAAGTCTCTTTCAGCAGCAGGAGAGTTTTGAGTCCTAACACCTTTTTCCCCTGTGTTGGATTGTTTGTTTTTAACTTAGACTGTTTCTGTCTGAACTGACTCCTCTGAAAATTGAGTTATGAGGTTGCTTTGTACCTTGGAGATTTTGTTTTGAGAAGGAATTTACCTTGTAACAAGGAAATGTGTAGGGAGACAAGGAAACACAATGAAATCCTAAGTGTTCTTTTGATGGATTAAGTCATGAATTTACTTTAAGGAACCATACAATAAGATAATCTTGAGATAGACAAAATCTTAACTTACTTTTTTAAACTGAGTATGTTTTGATTTGATTGAACTTGGATGAATGCCCCTTTGCTGGAGGCTTTCATATTGTTTTTACTTGGCTTTCAAAACTGATTTGGGAAGGTTTTTTTCCTCAGAGTATAGCAAATGCATTATGTATATATTTGGACTAACTTCTTTCCATGTATTTATCTTCTTTTTTTCAGCTGTTGATTTTTCAGCCTTCAGAATGGCATTAGGAGACCTGTATGTGCACGTGCTTGTGTACCTGTATGTGGGGGGCTATATTTGTCATTCTTAGAAAGCAAACATAATTTATAATTAGGGATTCATGGAAATCAGTACTGTAATTTCCATGTTGCCCTGTGGGAAACCAGGTTATTTCTTTTTCTGTCACAATGTCCTTGAAGTTCCATATTATTTTTGGGTTTAGGATAAGCAATTTCTATTATACTTGTCCATACTTTTTTTAGTTTCATTTTTGCATATGTTCTCATGTCAATATATTGATACAGGGCTTGCAGTGCCAGTTCTTGACTTGCTCAGTGCAGTTCATTTATTTGTAAGAACAGAGTGGAGAAATGGGCATAGCTAAAGACAGCTGGGAAACAACAGATCCCCTGTGCAGCATTAGGTGGATTAATGGTCCATTCAGTGTAAGATCCAGACTTTGGCAGACACTAAAACTGAATGAATTAGAAAAAAAAGAAAAAGTGCTTCCCTTCAGTCCTGGTAAGATAAAGCCTTTTGGTGTAATCCTGTTGGCTGCTCTTATAGACAATTTATGAACCAAAATCAGGCAAGGATACCCAAGTAGCCTGTAATGAAGGCAAAGGTGTGAGGAACAGTGAGGGAATGAAGAAGAGACCAAGCGATCAGAACAAGAGTGGGGAGGAGTTGAAGGACAACTTTGGCTGTTGGGCTAGTGCCCATTTATTGCAAGTAATAGATAGTCTGTTATGAATGAGACAGGGAGCCTAGGAAAGGTAAAGATTACTATTTTGTCAGAACAATTTAATGTCATTATGTGGATCTGAATTTTAATGTATTCAGGATATTATTCTGAACTTGTGTGCTGAATCTGGTTTCATTCTGTGATAGGTTTGTTTTGTACACGTCTTCAGGAAGACTATCAGTAGCATCTGTAAGTGATTTAATGAAATTTGGTCTTGAAGAGACAGGGTAGGCTGAAAAGCCCTACTGCAGGATTCTCAAAGTTCCATCACAGATGTTGATCGATGCTTGGAATGAGGTCTTGCCAGAGTTTGCTCTGGACTACATTCTTTTAAAACAAAGTTTGTTAATAACATGGACAATGGAACAATTCACATATTTAAAATGTGAAAACTTCTTGGGTTAAATTATAAGTTTAGAGGAAGGATCAAATTTCAGACCATATCTGAAAATGAGGAAAGATGGAATTTGGTACAATGCTCTACTTAGGAGGATGAAATTAAATCACAGATACACTGTGGGGAGTAATTGATGGTATGACAGCCAAATCACAACCCATTGCAACAAATTCAGAGTACCTGAGAGGGTCTGGAGAAGAGCTTAGTTGACACAAAATGGGTTGTACCTAGCTGTGAGTGTCCTGTGGGGAAATGCTCTTGGCATGCAAGTTCTCATGCTCCTGCAAGAAAGAAGCCAGAGTTAGTTTAGAAATGGAGTAGAAGAGTTTAGAAATTGAGAAAAATATCCTTTCCATGCAAATATTTTGATTGCATCCTTTCCAGCTGTCTCCAAATGCCAATCCTCTTTGCTAACTCTAGTGACTGGAAGAAGCAGGGATACTTTCATGCTGCTGCCTTCACATCACACAGTTCACTGCAACCGGGGGCAGCTTTATGAGCAACTTCTTCACCTCCATATAACCAGACCAATGTGTGTGCCTCTAGGTTCGTGTCTGGTCTCTGGAAAGAGGAAGGAAAGACAGAGTGGTTGTCATGAGAACAGTGAATTGAGCTTTTTATTTGCTATTCTTTTTCTTGGGAATACAGGAGGATCATCAGTGAAAGTACTATGGGGGAGAACTACAGAATAGTGTGGAATGGATATCCATTTATTTCCCAATGGCAGCCTGCACAAGTCTGTATGTGGATGTGAATTGCAAATAAGATGAATTTTCTTGGTTGGCTTTATGTAACTTATAAATCTCAGATGGAGTACCAAGATATGGCTTAATGCCTGGGATTCTTGTTTAATAATTTCCTTTCTACAGTGGTCCTTTCCCAGTAAGCCGGACAAATGCTATTAGACCTGTTGTATGGGATATATCTTTGGGTACAAATCTCTCTGTGCAACTGGGTGAATTGCTGAGCAACTAAAAAGTTGTGTCTTACTAAAAAAAACCTAAAAGACTTAATTTATAATTAGGTTGGAGTATGTCTGCAAGAATTTCAGTGACAGCAGTTTGGACAGAGAAAATGCTAGGATTTGCTTTCAGGCTTATGGTCAAAATTTACAATTTCCTGGAATTCTCTGAAAGTATAAATCAAATGTATGTACACACTTGGAAATATGTGTGACATAGATGACTGAACTTCTCTTGGCTATCTTCTAAATGAGACAATGTAGTCAGGAAAAAAAAAAGAAAAGACAGAAGTTTTTCTTTGTGTATGGATATTATTTACAGAGCTGTTTCTCCCCAGTGGAATTATAAACAAAATGAATAGAGGTAAAGGGTTCTTTTATTATTTCTTGTAACTGCAGAAGCAAAAGAATTTCTATATTAAGGAAGAGAGACTCATCTTGACTGGAGTTCAACTGTTGCATTCACCCATCTAAACTTGCAGCTCCCTTTTTTGTTCACTCTGTATGTAGGGGTTTTTTTGAGAGAGTATTTTTTCACATTTCTCTTAACACCCTCCTGCACAGAGACTTTCACAGACTGTCTGACTTACTGGTATAGCACTAGACAAGAATGGGGCTTAACATTAACACTGACATTGTGTTATCTTCAAAATGTGGTCTTTCTATCTTCCACTTGAGATATTAATAAACTTCAAAAGCTACTTTCAATCTGAAATAAAAAGCTCCAGGGATATCCTTAACTATGTCGACACTGCTGCTGCATCTTGATGATAATCTTATCACGCAATGGTGGAAAAAAAAGGCTGATCTATAAAACATATGCAGCACAAGCCACTGCAATTTCAAATTACAGATGTCTGGGTATTGACCCATGGATCATTTCAATTACTTGCATCTGTAGATATGCGTGATCCACCACTAACCTACCACAATTTGGTTCAGTGGATTGGCAAGCTTAGAGAAATGTTTTCTTTAAACTGTTGACATGCTGTCTGATAACTAAATGCTTAAATGATGTCATGTTGACTTGTTGTGATGTGATGGAAAGTAACAGTATGAACTATGTATGCAATAGAAAAAAAGACAAGGTCATTTTCTGTGATACTGTCACACCCTCAGCAGGAAGTGCTGGTGCAGCAGAGTTGAGAGTCAATACTGGAGTTCATCCATCAACAGTCTACATAGAAAAAGAGGACAGGCATTAAAGGGAACTAATTGGCAGAGTTTGTGCTCCTAAATTCCTGTAAGGCAGTGGACGAATTCAGGAGGAAAAAGAATTACTGTGTGTTTAAATAATTAAATGCATTTTGGGAAATAATTAATCCTTTCTGGGAAATTGTAAGTGACAGCTCTTGCCTTAATGCATGTGTGGTGCAAATGTGATGGGATGAAAATGCAAATGAAGGTAAAATAACCAATTCTCTTTCAAGGTTTTATTTGACTCATGTACCTACTGGAAGAGAAGTCCAAACTTTTTAATTTGTTTTCAAATGACCTGTGCAAAGACATGGTTTAGAGATAAAAGTCCCATCACACCAGCCATTGTAGTTAAAGGTTCAGGCTGGTGCTAACAGTAGTTTATCTTTAAATGCTGATAACATTCCAGTGGCCATTCCTACCAGAGTTAACCTCTATTACCCATAACAGTTGCCCCTAATTAAGTAAATGCCTGATAAAGGTTCAATGTACCTTATAATGGCAGAAAAGACCTAGTCAATGGCAATACAAAAGATAGTACAGGCTTGGCTTCAGAGATGTGGGGAAAAACTCACCCTGCACAGTTTCAGTGAAAAGTACAGAACAAAGTGATATATATATATATATATATATAGAACAACAGTCACACATATGTATATAAATATACCTGCTCTGCTTTTATACATTTGTGTAATGCAACCCTTTATGCCTTCCTCCTTTCAGTTCAGCTAAGGCAGTTGTTGAACTGGCGCTGTTTCCAAGTGCAGACAGGACAGAGGCATGCATTTATTGACTAAAACACTCTGTTCTGGTCTCCTGGGACATATAAGCATTTCAAAACCATTCATAATAACAGAGCCCAATCCTATGCTGCAGGGCAAATGACTCTGCAGCAAATGGCCAGCACAAAGCAGCCAGCCGTGGTACATCCTACTACTTCCAACTGCTCCTCCCCCATGCTGTTTGTGCAAGGAAGTGTGGTCAAACATTTTTTTATGCAGAATCCAACTGCGTAAAATTTGGCACATGTATATCCGGAGAAATATTAGATACTCCTTAGCTGTGGTGAAAGATTTGGTAAAACAAATGCAATTTTAGCTCAGAAAAGTGTCTAAAACCAGCTCATGTGCTTAGATTTTCTATTGAGTTGCTCACCCCCAAAAAGAGTTTTTTAGGAAATCCTGGTAAAGCCATAATTGTAATCATAAACAAATGACTCTTTACAATGCTGACCTCTTTCTCTAGAGCACTCCAAGACATTAATGGGAGGGCTAGAGATCTATATTAGGCCCTGTGACAGCAGGAAGAAATCTGGCAGTCTTACAGTGTCATTTGGTGGAAAATACATTGAAGCTGCTTCTGGAATAAATTTACATGAGAGCAAAGAGGAATTAAATAGAGACGAAAGCACAGATTTGCTTGCAATGATGTGGATGAGGATGGCAATTGCACAGAATGTTTAGTTGCATGTCTCCCTTCTGTTATTGTGCTTCTGAGTGATCAGCAGATGTCACTGGTGATGGGTGACATGAAGGCTGTCTCTGTTCTTTGGATCAAAAAATCGTCACAGCATTTCTATTCCTCAGTGGCTTGGGAGAGAGACAGTCAAATGCCAGAAGTTTCACTGCAAATGACCACACACCTTCAGCTAAAACACGTACTTGTTTAGCTAACGTGCTGGAAGATTAGTGCCTCACAATCAGATCTGCCTGTCCTAAAATTTTCCCCTGAACATTTAAGCAGACTGCATGCTAATATGCATATAGACACACATAAACACATGTGCATACATATATATAGATATATGTTTATATAGAAAAGCCCAGGTACTCGTTTGGCGGTGAAACGGTGAGACTGTGTGTGTGTCTCTCACAACAGGGCATCTCAGTGCTGTTTACAAGCTTCTCCTTCTATTGTGTTAGGTCCTCTGAAATTCTCCAGACTGGCACAATCATGGAGACCTCTGCTTAGAGAGTAGAAAAAAGGATAACTTTTTACTTCTAGGACCAAAAAGGAGACAAAATTGCTGTCTGAACAAATACTTGTGTTTGTTTCCAGATAAAAAGAAATGTATTCTGTAACACAGTTGATTAAAGCAAATCTGAAAATACCTGGGGAACACCTAAGTATCCTCTTGTATTAGGGAATAAAACCTCCCATTGGTCTGCTTCAAAAGAAGCTAAAAGCCAAGTACACATAAAGACTATGTCAAAGAAAGGGGAAAACATAACAGTGAATGTGCTTTCCTGAAATCACAGAGAGCCAGATAACCAGAGGCTTCATGTTAGAGGGATGTGAGTGAAAAAACCATCTTTGCAAACAAATGGAAGATTTTCAAACCAACCCTCTTCCAGATACATAACCACTCTGCTGTTTGTATGGAATACAAGGAAACACCTAAATTATGGCTGGTGTCAAATTCGGGTTTCTGAAAAGTTCTGCAAATTGCAATGTGAAAGGACTCAAAGCATTACCATTTTGTGTAACACTCTTTGCAAAATGCTAAACATTATCTCAGTTTTAAACATTTTGCAATACTTTAAACTCTACAGGCCAAAATGTTTTTCTTTGATCAGTCTGGAGTGATGTGTATAAGATGACAGACTTCACAGAGACAGCTCTCAGTGTGCTGGTTTAGAAACATTTACAGAGATCTTGTCTTATTACTGTGTTTATTTATTGCTGGATTCACTAACAGGTCTGTGAGCTGAGACATACCAGCATAAAAATTCTGCACAACAGGAGAGGTGCTGTTATACAGATGATTTTTGAATCTGTGGCAAATGCTGGTTACATAAAGAAACTCACAGATTTGGAGCTGCTTAGGATTCAAGACATAGAAACCTAAACTGAAGATGACTGGTTTGTCATTCTGCAGCATAGCTGTGAGCACACACTGTTCCTGAGGCTTGGGTTGGTGTGGATCAATACCCTCTGGGTCTGAAAAATAATCACCATATGGAATTTGAATTTGTTCACATTAAGTCTTAGAAAACATAGATAACTACTTTTTTTACTAATATCTGAGACTGCAGCTTGCTTTGTTTGGAAACTATTTCATTGCTAGAGACAGACAAGGAAGAGAAGGCAAAAATCTGAAATTAACTGTGCCTTAGATCAGTCCTGTGACTAGGGAATAGTCTATTATTACTGATAATGGTTTTACAGAGATCCAACCAGGGGAAATTTATGTGCACATAACACAGCTATGCTGAAGTCCTTTCAAGAAGGGAATAGAATGCTGCTTGGAGCAGAAAGCTGAGAAAATGCAATGATCTAAATTACAGCAATTATAGACCATTCCAGTCCTGTTGTCCAGATTTTAACATTAAGGCTAGCAGGTCCAAAGATAAATATTTCTGAGCCTTGGAGTCAAAGATGGAAAGAAATCTTATCTATTCACTAGAAGCTGCCACTACAAGTTCGGGTGTCAGATTTTTTTAAGCTGTTGCATCCATTTTTCACAGGACTTTAGCACCTTTCCTCAACATAGTAGCTCAGTGATAAAAGAAAAAAGAAGTAGTTTCATTATGGCAATGTAAAAAGTGACACTTTGCTAGCACATTTTTACACTAGTATTGAGTGAAGAAGAAA
Organism: Pithys albifrons albifrons; assembly: GCF_047495875.1. Taxonomy (NCBI): domain Eukaryota; kingdom Metazoa; phylum Chordata; class Aves; order Passeriformes; family Thamnophilidae; genus Pithys; species Pithys albifrons. Next base: position 13,087,951 of record NC_092458.1, read on the forward strand.
ACCACAAACCCCTAAAATCAGGAAATGCTTCTAAAAATTACACATAAGTGCCATGAAATCCATAACACATGATAGTGCATCAGGTCAGCTTAATAAAGCTTTTAACCAACAGGCATCCTGCATTTCAGGATAGGTTGGCCTTGATGGAGAGATTTGTCGCTCTCCTTTTGTATTCTGCAGTGCTGGTATGTGGGCATTCAACCATGACATAAAGAAAACAAAATCTTATGTTACGTTATGTTACGATAGACTCTGTTTCAGTCATTGTGAAAATCCAGACATTGAATATGCAGAATTCAAGGATGGTAAAAAAGTGGTGTCTTAATGTTAACATACAAACACACAGACACACTGTACAGAAATGTACAGTTACCTGTCCACTCAAACAAATATACAGGCTATTATAAATTTGGGGAAATGTACATTCTCATGAAAAAAAAAGGTATCATGACAAAAATGAAGTTACAGGTTTATCTGTGAGTTTCCTGAAGTCCCTTGTCACCAAGAACATAACATTCACTTTAGTTAGGACTGTCTTGTAGTTTTTCATGTAGAATCGTGGAATCATTCAGGTTGGAAACAACCTCAGGAGATTGGTCCCACTTTCTCTTCAGAGCACAGTTGATAGTGCCTTTTTCCTTCCATAACTGGAGAGTTCAGTGTTACTTTTCTCAATTCACTCCTAGCAGCCTTAAAACTTTAGTTCTGTTACTTTTTCCCCTAGCATGTAGTGCTTTAAATGGCATAGTTTCATCATAGAAATCACAGAATGGTTTGGGTTAGAAGGGACCTTAAAGATCACTAGTTCCAATCCCCCTGCTGTGAGCAGGGATACCTTTTACCTGATCAGGTTACTCAGAGCTCCATCCCACCTGGTCTTGAACACTCCCAGGAATGGGACATTCACAGCTTCTCTGTGCAACCTGTTCCAGGGCCTCACAACCACTGCATTAAAGAATTTCTTTCTAATATCTAATCTAAACCTACTCTCCTTAAGTTTGAAGTCATTCCTCTTCCCCTGTCACTACATATCCTAGTAAATAGTCTTTCTTCCTCAGCTTAGTCTTACGTTTATTTTTTTTTCTGCTCTTTAAACCTGGACCCTTTTGTGTAGCCTGAAAGTGGAAGATATGAAAAACCTGATAGTTTTCTCACTGTACAGATTCATCTGAAATTGATTCTTTTCTGATGGAGAAAGACATCTTCATAAATGTCTTGGACACAGGACTGGAAGGAATAATAAGCAAGTTTGCAGATCATACAAAACTGAGAGGAGGTGTTGACTCTCTTGAAGGCAGGGAGGCCCTGCAGAGAGACCTCAATAAATGAGAGGGCAATCACCAACCACATGAATTTCAACAATGGGAAGTGCCGGATTCTGCACCTGGGATGGGGCAACTCTGTATGAACATACAGACTGGGGAATGAGATGCTGGAAAGGAGTGCCATGGAAAGGGACCTGAGGGTCGTGGCTGTTGGCAAGCTGAATATGAGTCAGCAGTGCCCTGCCAGCCAGGAGGGCCAACCGTGTCCTGGGGGGCATCAGGCACAGTATCGCCAGCCAGTCGAGGGAGGGGATTGTCCTGCTCTGCTCTGCACTGGGGCGGCCTCACCTTGAATATTGTGTGCAGTTTTGGGTACCACAACATATGAAAGATATTAAGCCATTAGAGAGTGTCCAAAGGAGCAATAAAAATGGTGAAGGGCCTTGAGGGGAAGCCATATGAGAAGTGGCTGAGGTCACTTGGTCTGTTCAGCCTGGAGAAGAGAAGAATGAGGGGAGATTTCATTGCAGTTACAACTTCCTTGTGAGGGGAAGAGAAGGGGCAGACACTGATCTCTTCTCTGTGGTGACCAGCCACAGGACCTGAGGGAATGGTCTGAAGTTATGTTAGGGTAGGTTTAGGTTGGATATTAGAAAAAGATTCTTCACCCAGAGGGTGGTTGTGCACTGGCACAGGCTCCCCAGGGAAGTGGTCACAGCACCAGCTGCCAGAGTTCAAGAAGCATTTGGAGAATATTATCAGGCACATGGTGAGATGTTCTTGGAGATGGTCCTGTGCAGGACCCGGAGTTGAACTCGATGATCCTTGTGGGTCCCTTCCAACTCGTCAGATTCTCTGATTCTGTGACATCTGGGGAATAGACATTGATCTGCGTCTCCTTGCAACACAATGAATAATTGATTTACCTCTATGGTTCATGTGTCTTATAAGAAAACCTTAAGGATGATGCAGGTCTCGGCATTTCATTAAGAACCTTACTCCTTCTACTTCACCTGTTGCTCAACCTACCCAGCAATGCTTTGTCAACCTTTCTTGACTATTACTGCCTCCTCAAGAGATGAGAAATAAGAAGGAGAAGGCTTGTTTCCCCCCCCCCCCCTCTGGAAAATATGTATTGAAATTGGTGTAGCTTTATTATACTGAGTAAGATTTGCACCATACTCATTACTATAATATGTGAGTGCTTCCGAGTAGCATTTTAAGAACATGACTAACATCTGTCACACACTCATTTGCTCCTTGGGTATGGCTGAGAGGCACTTGTGGTAACATTTCTGGTGGTTTTTTAATACTAAGTTATACATTACTGTTATTGAGGGCAAGGTCAAAGAAATGTACCTTGTGCTCATGAGGCACTGGTAGTTGTGAATGTTCATAATTTCTGAGAAATCCACAACTGTAGATCAGCTCCTGAAATGGTCTTTGGCCTCCTTTATAGCACAGCTACTAAATTGATTTTTACAAGTAATTGGTTACTTTGTGAGGTTCACTGCCTTTTATAGAGGTCTGCTTAGTAATTTTCATGAGAGCCACGGTGCAGAAACTAGAGGAGTGCTTCCACCTTTACAGACACAGAACTTCTCTCTGGAAGCAAGGGATTAGTTCCTCCCAGTGACCAGGAGTATGGGGAGCAATACAGTCTCTACCACAGGAATATGGAGCCACCAAATCTGCTGAAAACTTAACCAGTGGTGCAGATCTGGAGTTGTGTGCCTCTGCTACAGATAATTCTTCCATGGCAAAGAAGCAAATATTAAATAATTATTCTGAAACTTTAGGTGGCTTTTTTTCTGGTTGTCTGCAACCTGGAGCATCCTTACAATAACAATTATAAAGATATCTGTGATTCCAAATATTCTGCAAGCTAAAATAGACAGAGGAGCTAAATTTTATGGTGACGTAAGTGTTTGAAAGTGTTCCAGCACTTTATTTTAAATGGATTTCCCTAAGCACTGATGTTTTGTGCTGGGATATGTTGTATGTTGCTGAGTTACTGCAATTGGCTTATTCACCAGGAAGGCCTAGAATTTTCTTGCCGACTTGATACAACAGTCTTGTTTGAGCATGGTATCACCACACTCTTCAGTATTAGTAAGAAATACCAAACTGCTGAATTGCAGATGTTTAAATGCCATCAATTGTAGAAAAAGCTAATAATTAAGGTTCTTTTTATGTAATATGTAAAGAGAGATACACACTTCCACACAGTGATTTATCTGACCTGTAGATCAAATTAATTGCTTTCAGGTGACAACCTCTCACTATTGATTATAGAAAGGGAATCTAGAGTGACCCTCTCATTCTTAAACATCTGTCATTCTTCTCCCTGCATTAGGATAGATGTATCCCACTTACATTTGTTTACTGACTGTCTAATGAAGACCCCAAAACTTCAGAATGTACTTCTATTTTTTGTTCAATACCACTTTCTTCGGTGCTGAGGCTTATCTTCAGCTACAGGCTCTGCTCTTGAAGGGCTTCACCTTACTCTGTAACAAAAGGGCATGACTGCATGTGTGAAAGATTTCTCTCTGTGTCATTATAGACTATGGGCATTTACATTATTATCATTTAAGTAGTCCATGTAATAGGTAGGAAAGAAAACACATCATATGGTACACCAAAGTAATAGATGCCAGATGAAAGTGAGGTTTTCCCATCAGGTTTTGGTGGATATGTTCCAGACAGACTCAAAACATTTTAGTAAATTACCTTTTGCTCCTGTCATCTCTTTTAGCAAATATCTCATAATCTCCATAAGACCATGTAGCTCTCAGTCAAATGCTGCAGATATGCCCCAGATGAGAAACCATCTTCTGTGTTCCCTTTGTGGATAGATGATCATCTGTGCTGCTAAAAAGGCTCCATTCTGTGTTCTGGCATGATTTCAGATTGTTCCAAGTTTAGATTATGAGCATCAGTCAGATGAGATTGTAGTTGGCCTTTAGTTATGCTAGAAATTTACTCAGAATTGGTAGAGCAGGTTGGAGGGGAGAGATTTGGTGTCCAGAAGTGGTTTCTGAAGGATTAAAGTATGTGGTCTGGAGTTACTCCAAGCTGCCTTTCACAGGTTAGAAAATGCATAGATTGATTTAAATCTTAGAGTTAGACCTTCTTATGGTGAATTAATACTATGAAATTTAGTAATAACATAAATTTCAGTGGACGCATATAGAATGGTTATAATTTACTAGCAAGTGTAAATTTTTCAGTGCAGCAAAGTTGACATGACTGTTGTTTTAGAGTTGTGAAACAGGGTTTTAAAAGTCTGTTATGCTTCTTTTTATCCATGTTGAGTGTTTCAAGTACTGTCAGCATTTCAGTGGTCATCCTTCTTCCTGCTTAGAGTATCAAAGAACCACAAAGTACATGATCAGTAATGAGGAACCATCTTTTTTATTAGTCAGGTTGTGAGTGTTCAGTGGTCAGTGAAATATCATGAGCCTTTTGAAAACTAATGTTGCTCTTATTATTGTAAAATTATTTTCGTTGTTTAGGGCATTGCAAAAAGCCAAAATGGCACTCATGTTGAAGCTGTTATTCCAGACATGGAGGACCATGAGTATAAGGTGATTCAGCTCTTGCCATGCCTTCTTCTTGAACAGATAGACATTGTCATAACGATAGCAGGCATTTGTAGAAATGGTGATGACATTTAAGTCAAGGTGAGTTATGTGATTTATTTTAATTTAGATGTTAACTACCAGAGATTAAATTCCTATTTGGTTTTTGGTTGTTCATATTTGGCCCCCTGGCCCACTCCTCCTCAGGAAGTCTTTATCAAGGACTCATGTATAGGACTACGGAAATGTCCAAGAGAATCTGAAATCTTTATTACTCAGATCCCATTTATGAAAATACTTTCCAGGAAAACCCATTTCTGCTAGTGCTTTCACTTCACAGTGAAAGTTTAAAAATAACTGTGAACTGATAACATGAATGTATACATTTTTTATTTCCCCCCGTGAGGTCTGTTTCCTTATACTTTGAACCAAACTAGTTTCTATTGATATTGTTGCCTTTATTTGTATGAGGCACTTTGCTGCACAAACCAGTAGCAATTACTTCACATTTGCTTTGATCATAAATCTTGTTAGGCGGTTTAACTGCTATGTGTATTCAAATGGGGTTTGCTTTAAAAGGGAATGAAAGATTTTCAGGTCCTTAACATAATGCTACTGAGCCAGTCATATTTGAGATTTATCAGCTGGTTTTGCTTTTCTAAATATAAATGATCTGTTGTTGTGTTCCTTGCTTTTTGCATTTTCAGACAAAGGAAGCAGTTTATTTGCTGGTGAATTTAGGATAATCCCATGGCAGAGGGTGTTGGCTGTCTGAGGGCTTTGATAATAGGATATTGAACTTTTCAATTGGAAATGATTTAACTTTCATCCTTTACCACAGCAGTTGCAGAGAATCTGGTATATAAGTGGCCTTACAGACTGTTTGACAACCTCAATTTATGGTAACTGAGTTAATTTCCATACCTTTCTTACTCAAGAGAGGTGAGCTTTTGCTCCGAAATCCTGATTGATATTTTACTCTAGCGTGTCTTCTACAAACTTTGAAATGCATGTAATATTATTTCTTTCTTCTGACAAGAGAAATGCTTGAGTTCGCTGCTGTGAGTGGGAATGAGAAAGCATAAGACTAATGAACTGAGTTATGCCAAGCTTAGAAACTGTAGATTCTTTTTCTCTGGAGCACAATCCTTCCTTGTACAGGTCTTGGTTAAGTTTTGAGGCTTCCCTCATTAGGCATTAATTTCAGTTCCATCTTTTCAGTCAACCTGTAGCTGCTGTAGGACATACTGGTTGCTCTCCAAGAAACAAGTTTGCAGAGTCTTGAGTCTTCTCGTTAATGACTTTGGAGCCAGTTTCACTTGTGTGCATTAATACTTAACACACTTCAGAGCATTTATTCTCTCTGTTGCAATTTCTTGGAAATTAATAAAGGCTTCTGAGGAACAACATCGGGAGATGTCCCTAAATTACCCAAACCAGATGAGTATTTAAACCAACGAAATCAAGTTTTTGTTCTTGAAGATAAATGTTTCAGACCATGTTCCGAGGCAAAGCCCTAGTGCTGTTTCTTCCTGTCTTCCCTTGTGATAGGTCAAGACATCCATGTTCCACTGTTGCTTCCTGTCATATCTTTCATAAGCTCTGCAACTGCAGCATTACCTTAACTGCTGGCAAAACTTACAGTGATCCTAAGTGATCCTCCATGAAGTGTACCAAATCCAGTAGCATATAAAATAGATGTAAAATGCAGAAGCTTGTGTGAAAAACATCTTAGAACATTCTTTTAAATAAGGGAATAGATAAATACAGTTTCTAGGTATACATTTAGTACTTCATGTCTGTACAGCCCAAGTCAAGAGCTGGGTGTCTGAGGGATGAGAGCTAAGAATCCATGCATTTGTCTGCTTAAGCAATGTATTTTCCTTGCTTTGAATTTTACAGTTAAGAATAGAGAATGTGACTGTTATAAAGCAAACAGACATGTGCATTTTACAGAGATTTCACTGTTGCAGTTCTAGTTTTTCACATCAAAACAGAGTAAAACGTCTCCTAAACACAAGCTTGAAAATAATATCTAAATATCTTAAAATCCAATTATCAGTATTTAGGCATCTGTGATTTGTAAAATATTAATCAATAATATATATAGGTAATATTGTTTGACTCTGAGAACCATGTATTAGCCAATGTCCTACTGCAGGAAAGGGATCACCAGTTCAGCCAGCACACCTTTGCTATTTGATTTTCATTTCCAGAAGACTGCAACTGTGAGTATAGTCAAGAGAGTTGTGGGACCAGATTTTCAACCTGATTCTGTGAATCACTTGCAGGATTTGTACAGGTACTCCCGTCTGTGGTGGGTTGACCCTGGCTGGTGGCCAGGTTCCCACCAAAGCTGCTCTACCACTCTGCTCCACAACTGGACAGGAGAGAGAAAATATAACCAAGGTTCATGAGTTAAGAACTGGGAGAGATCACTCACTGATTTCTGTCACAGGCAAAACAGGCTTGACTTGGGGATATTAATTTAATTTATTACTGAAATCAGAACAGAATAATGAGATGTAAAACAAATCTTAAAAACACCTCCCCCCACACCCCTCACTGCTTCCCAAGCTCTACTTCCTCACTCCCAGTGGCAAAGGGAGATGGGAATGGGGGTTACTGTCAGTTCATCACAGGTTCTCTCTGTGACTGCTCAGGGAGAGGAGTCCTTCCTATACTTCACTGTGGGATGCCTCGCATGGGAGGAAGTTCTCCATGAACTTCTACAGCATAAGTCCTTGCACGGGGCTGCAGTTCTTTATGAACTGCTCCCGCATGGATCCCTTTCCACGGGGTGCAATCCTTCAGGCACAAGTTCCTCCAGCATGGGTCCCCCACAGGGTCACAAGCTTTACCAGCAAACCTGCTTCAGTGTGGGCTTCTCTCTCCACAGGTCCACAGGTTCTGCCAGGAGCCTGTTCCAGCATGGGCTTCCCTTGGAGTCACAACCTCCTTTAGGCATCCACCCTCACCAGTGTGGGTCTCCTCCCTGGAGCTGTCTGCTATTGGCTCCGCATGACATGGGGGATGCTTCTGGCAGCTCCTCACAGAAGCCACCCCTGTAGCCCCTTGTCTACCAAAACCTGGCTATGCAAACCCAGTGCACTGTTTTTCTTGCTACTTTATTTGTACAACATGGATATGATTATGAGGGTCCTCAGAAAAGTCCAGATGTCACAAATGTGAAACCACGTGGAGCTCTGAACAAGGAAAAGCAAAAGCAAGAAAACATAGATTAAAGGCCCAGGGTTACCAGTGAAATTCTGAAGGACATTTTTAAATATTGTGTCTGGAAAGTTGAGCAATCAGAGGGATAACACATGGTTTGATAAATTCTTTTGAAAATTCAGTTCTTATGATGCCAAAAGAGAAAGAGAAATCTTGAGTAAATTTGGGTTTATGTAGCTCAACCCTGAAAGCAAGTAGCCTCGTAAATAATTTTTTGGCTGGTCCAAAGATATGAGGTGTTTTCTACTGTTTTCCTGAACATAAGACTCCTTGAAATGTTTTAACTGAAGTTATTTTGGGAAATGACAATTCTGTGAGCCTAAAATGTGCCTCAGGTTTGTCTCATCTAAAAACAGTGAAAGGAGAAGTGTGAACTTGCTCATCTATGAAATGTATTCTTCCCTGTATATGTGTTTTTTAAAGCTCAAGGTTCTGATTTTCTGCTTCCAGCACACACAAAGAAATGGCTTTCATTGTCCTTATTAACTGTGGTAAACTGAACAGATTTATGATCAAGCAAAAGTGCATTGGAAGCAGTACAAGCTTTGGAGTGTTGGGGAAAGAAATCTGCTGAAACACCTCCCTGTATGCTGAGGGAGAGATTTGTTCTGTGTGGAAACCCCTACCTCCTCCTGTGATTGGGTTGTGCTCTCATTTATGGATAAAGGGACCTGAACTGTTGAAGGCAGTTAAATGGGAGTGGTGTCAATCACTGGAGAATTGGGCCCTCTCGGTGAACAGACTTAGAGAAAAGAAAAAGAAAAAAAGCATTGGTTGCTTATGATCATCATATACAGCTGTGGCAAAAGTCTGTTGTTTATATTTACACCTTTCAAAAAGGAGGCTGTGTTTGGTGGTGTGTTTCTACAGCAGCATTTGGCTGCTTATTGCGACATATAATTAGAGATTTTTCAATTTGATGTTCCAAGCAGTGCATTTTCTCCACAAAAATTTTAAGGTGATAATCACTTTTATTGCTGGAATTTCATTAATGAAAATAGTGAAAAACTCCAAAGAACCTGTCTAATGTCCCCTCAGGACAGTATTGACAACCATGAATTAATTGGAAGAATAAAGGGTAGAACTTTAACTACACTCCAGGTCCCATCTTGGTCCCTAAACCTGTACGGGTAACGCAGTGTGCAAGTCATGTGCCTTCTCCACTTGAGGTCAGTGCTGAAAACAGTCATTGGCTGGAGAATAATTAAAAATGGACTCCCAGAGGATGATCATTTTTCTTAGTAGGGTTCTGTAATTATGCATTAAGTGGTTATCTCTTGTGCTTGGGGCAGTAAAAGCACAGCAGAATTTATTTATTCTCCCTGCATTTTTGTGTGAAGGCCAAGGGAAAATGTTGAAGCAGACCTCCTATTCAAAAATCCATAAATCAGTGCTGTGTCTTTATCTATAACATACTGTATGGCTCCATGTACACTACAAAAATTATCCAAATAAGAGCAGTCAAGCCATTCCTGGAGTCAGTCAAGTCAGTACTATGGAAATATCTCTCAAGAGAAGAGGAAAGGTGTTTTTTTTCTCCTACTATATTTTGCCATTGTAATGGACATATAAAGGTATAATAAATGGCTGACTTCTCTGTATTTTTTTAGCCAGTCAATAAATTTACCAGTGGTTGGCAGCTCAAAGTGTTGTAACAGGAATGGTATTTTGGATCATGCTGAGGCTCAGTAATATTCCAGCTGAAGCGCGTAGCCCTCTTGAATCTGGTCCCACAGACTCTATAGCATGTTGTCCTTGTCAGTCCTCCCTGCCATGCCCACAGGGCTCTGATGACGATATTGCTGGGCTTCACACAAGCTCAAGCTCACAAAGCAGAAATTTTGCTTCATATAAAGGTGGTAGTCACAGTCAATGAGTTTAACAGATGCAGTGGGCCCTCTTGGTGCAGTCAGATTTTTTTCTCAGATAGAAAGGAAGAGTGTCACATGAAACTTCTGTGTTTTGGGTTTTTCTTCCACTTCTTTTTCTTTTTGCTTTTTATTTTTTCCCCCCGAGTTTGAAGGATGGAATTTTAGAGCATACACAGAGGCCTGGAAGTTTCATTTAGGGTGGTTATTTTAGGATGTGCTCCCAAGCTCTGTGAACAGAGCTAATCACTAATATAATGTAAAAATTCACACACAGAACAATCTGAATGTAGGTAAAACAAAAGCAGAAATTGCCCTTCCTTTTCTCAGAATCAAAGCTACTGCAGTCCCTTGCAGAGTTACATATTTTGGTTTTCCCCTGTGTGGATAAACATTTTCTCTCCTGGTGTGGATATGGCTGCATTTATTTGCATATGTTCCTAGAACTGTGAAAACTTCTTTGCCTGGATTTATACGTGGGTATGTATACAGTGGTTTGGCTTCTCCTAAAGTTTTCTTCCCAAAACAAACTCAATTCCTCTTGGTACATGAAGTGTGTGTGACAGCAGTGCTGCCACATGTATTTTGTGGTTTAACCTATACTTTGGCATTTCTTTCCTCTCTTCCTCTCCCCTTCTACCAGGTGGAAACTGTGGGTAGGTGCAGGATGTGCCCAGAAGCAGATAAAGCAGTGCTTTGTTTTCTCATGTCCAGGTAATTAGTGGTGGTGTTTTTGAAGCAGGAGGAGGACCAACAGAGAGCTCCAGATAGACTTCATGTTTACAGAAGTGAGACAAACCATCAGCCGTGTAAGATGTGGTGTTCAGAAGTGTACCTGTGGGGAGAGCGAGGGGAAGCAAAGTTGACAAGGAAAGAAGATTGAGCACAATCATCGTGTTTTTAAAGAAATGTTCACTGTAATATGGTGTGGAGCAGCTATTAGCTATTCAGTAGGCATGGTCAAAATGCACGTAGATTTGTGGGAATGGCTGCAGTTTCCCTAAAGCAGTGATTAAAGGCAACTCCGGAGAGAAGCCACACTTGGCCATGAAATGGAGACAGTTTATGCATATGTGTATACAGAAAAAGTGCATTTTTTCTCTCCTGTATGTTCCTTTTTCAGTTTCAGAGGGAAGTTACTCCTCCTGTGGCTTTTGCTGTCAGCAGTAGATGGGTAAACCCTCACCAAACCTTTGGCTCTGCTTAGGTGAAAGTTCCTCCTGCTTCATCTCCTAGATGAAAAATACCTCTTACAGCTTTTTTTTTCTGAATCAAAGGCAACAATTGCTCTATTGCTCTCTCCCCAACCCCCGCCTGCTCTCTCTCCCTCTTAACATCTTAGAAGCTGACAAGAGGTGGATAAGGCTGTAAGTTATTTAAAATGATAATTGGCTTATTTTCAAGCTACGAGTAATAAGGATAAAGCAGATACACCACACGTTCTTAACTTTAAACACATTATGAGTCTGAGCCCTTTAGTGGAAACTCATTTCTGGCTTCATCCTCATCTGAAAGAGTCCTAATTAGGCAGACAGTAGCTATTGAGAAACAGTGGCCTGAATTTACTGAGGGTATAATTCCGAATTTGGCTCTAGCTTCAGATATCTGAATAAGACTAGTCTGAGAAATTCAGAGCTTTCTGTTCTTGAGATTTTCCTTCAGCAGCTTACAAATGTAAATGTTTATGACACTGGCAACGTTTGGAAGTTATAAAGCTATTGCCCCAGAAATTATATTCATAATGTACAGCCATTCAGCTTCAGACAGTGTAAATCAAAAAGAAAAACAGTTGAGTAAATTCTAACTCTACCATGAATAAAAAGTCCATGTTTTTTTGTTCAGCCAAATTCTGGAAGCTAAATTTCAGTTGAAGTAATTTTATTTTCAGCTAACCCTCTCTGCCTGCAATTAGTCTGAACAACTTTCAAGCGGGTTTGAAATTATCCCAGATTCACTTCTTTTGATTTAAATTCAACCATTTGTCTAGTGGATTAAAGGGCTCAGTTTCTGATGGGCTGACTTCCATTTATCTTGTGTGTTTCTTGATCTTGCAACTGTCAAACTGTATAAGAATGCTTTAAGAGAAACAAATGATCCAGCCAGTAAAACTAACTCAGGAAAGTGAAATATCAGCCAGAATTGCTTCTCTCAGGATATGGGAGTGGCTGGAATACTCTGGGGCAACACTGCAAAGGAACATTTAAAGCAAGCAAGAACAAAATTGTAAAGTGAAAAGGTAACCCTGTGGTTTGATCAAGTCTCTCAGTGAAAATAAAAAGAAAATACTTAATCTGTCTTTAAAATATATGAAGTGAGTCAGCCTTTGTAAGGAACCTTGCTGAGCTGAGCTATTAAATTACTGAGAGCTCACTTAATGGTCCATCGCATGTTGTTTAATAGACTCACCCAAAGAACCAAACCAGTGAGCGCGATGGATGAGCTGTGTGCGTGGGCCATTTCGTATCCTGAAATTCTCCCATGAGCTGTATCAGGACCAGGATGCAGAATTTCATGTTTGAGCTATCATTATTTAATGTTTACACTGCAGTAGGACCAAAAGTTAAAAGCCTCATGTTATTTTTTCCCAGGTGCTATATACTCCACAAATAGTTTGTAAATGATTCCCCCTGCTCCAAAATGAGACTGTAAGACTGATGAGGATTTTATAATAAGTGCTTAAGAACTCTGACACTCTTGAAGTTTTTAATAAAATCAACTGATCAAAATTCTGGATCTTAATTTTCAAGCTATCTGCTGTTATTCTAGAGATTGGTTTCTTTCTCATTCTCTCTTCTGTTCTTATTGAATTTATGTCTTTAGATTGTAGAAGCATCTCCTTGACTGTTTTGCTGAGCATGAATGTAGATTTTATTTTCAATAAGTCAAGATAGGTATTACAGATGGATTGTAAGAAGTAGTCTGTTTTGCAGGACAGAAGAAATCCAAAGATGAGTATAATTTGTAATGGAACAGAACTGTGCTCTCTTTGAACTGTATGTTTTGCATTTCATGTTCTTTTTATTGTCTTTCCCAAAGCAATAAAAGAAGTTTCTTTTGGGTTAAAGGGATATTTGACCTTGATGTTAGGAATAAATTACTGAGCTCCTGTGCAATCTTTCCCATTCACTCTCTTGAATGGGCAGATGAGTGTAGTGCTGAACCAGGAATTAAATAGTGAGAGCATGTTTTAGCTAGACCTCTTGCATGGAGCAGTGGTGCAGTAGGAATAAAACTAAAAGGTAAAAAAATCCTTTGGCAGTTCAAGCTTGAAAATAGAAAAAAAAGTATCCATTTTACAAACTTTAATCATGCCCATGTCTACATCTCAGCTAATTATCCAGCTCTCTGTTAAGGGAAATCTGGTTAACATGGTCAACAGAGTGATTAATCTGACCAAATGTAGGAGGCTGCTACAGGACTGAGATAAAAGGCATCTAATCTATGAAGATTGATTATATTGGCAACATCTCTTAGCCTAGATGTAGGCAGTATAAACACCCATACTTAGTCATACAAAATCACCTTTTTTGTGAGATCTTTTTGAACATTTTCTGGAAAAATAAAAATTAACACCATTTGAGCAAAAGTTTCTTCTTTTCTCCCTTTCTTGCAGTTTTATAAACAGTAAATGAGCATATAAAGATTCAGATTTCTCCCCTCTCCTTTCAGGCAACTCTCATGTTAGCTTCTGATTATCACAAAGTGATTAAATGTCTGTCTGTGTGTTTCTCCCAGTTCTTGGCAATGCACTAGGCAGAACTAATCAACAGCACATAATGACCATCCATTTAAGACTATTCCTTTAGCCACCTTTCTGGCAATGAATCTTCAAAATATGAAATCTTCACTGGGTTTTGTACCCTGTCAGACAGAGTGGGAGTGGGATGTAGTAAAGCTTTGGTACTCTTTCAAGGCCAGCAAAAGTCCCATATATGCTATTACTGACACACTGAAATGGAAATATTGGAACAAATGCCTTTTGATATCCTGATGTGCTGGTAGTGTTGCAGGGTGCTCAGCGTGCTGATGAAAAGCTATTGGTGACTGTAGGAGGCTGTTTTAACTAGGTGGGAATGTGGCCTTCCCATTAGGAGATGTAGAGCCCACCAGAGCACTCAGCTGAAGTGGGAGGGTGCCTGGCCCCTCACTTGTACTGTCCTGGCACTTCCTGCAACTTCCCAGACAGCTAGGCATAGGTATGAAAAGAAACCATATATGTGCTTACTGTCTGCAACACTTTCCACCCTCCCCTTCCCCCAGTTACTATAACAACAAAATTTTAAAATCAATGTGTTACAGTTTAATCTCTTTATTGCAATAGGTCAATGTAGTACATACTGAATTAAGATGAAAAAAGACTTTCAAATGGAAAATTGTATAAGCAAATATTCTACTACAGCAACAGTTATGGACGTGAAGTCTTTATGATTCTCTCTAGGACAGAAGCCTGTCTGCAGTACATATAGCTCCATTTTTCTCCAAAATTCAAATGAAGAGGTATGCAACAACCAAGAGTTAGAATAGCAGTGCTATTCTTGCAATGTGGATTTTAATTTGGGCAGTGTGGCTTCACCTTCAGGCTCCCTGTCAGCTGCTGTTCCAACTTAACTCCCAAGGTACCTTGCTACTTTAGCCTGAATTAATCAGATTGGTTGAGGCAGCCCAAGATGAGAGCATACCAATTTTTGTGGAATAGATGTCCTCATTTTGAACCAACTAAAAGTCACTGAATACCATCAAGACATCTCAGTTTTATTTTAGCCTGTATATCCAGCTGGGACAATTGTAGCCTTCAGAGACTATTTTTCTTTTATTTTCTTTTTTTTTTCTTCTATAGACAAGTGACAATGGTAAATGAAAACTCTCACAAAACTCTTCAAAAGTGTCCTGGTAAGAAAATCTATTAACTACTTTTCTCATCTTACTCCTTTGGAATCAGATACGTTTCTGGGAATAACTGTGCTGTGTGTACAGCAGAAGTTCAATCCGAGGAGTTGAGATATTGGTAATGCTATACCAGAGTTAGAAAGGCAAAAATTGGGATGAAGTTAAAATTCAGCATAATAATATCAATTGTTCTGATAGTCACTTGCTCTCATCTTAAATAAAACAAAAAAAAGGGTTTTATTGTTGGTTTATAGAATTGCATTCCAGTGAGAAGCAATCAAAATGTGAGTTCAGCCAGCTTATGGTGGTGTTGCTGAATGGAGTAATTCCCCTGCTTTCATCTGCATGTTCCCACGCCCTTCCTTGTTTGAACAAGAGCAATTATGTGATTGCATGAAGATGCAGATCAGGAATCAGATCTGACCTGGCTGACAAGTGTTTGCCAGGGAACTGGGTCAAATCTTGGTTCTCAGCTAGATCTGAGTTGCTGCAGCTTAGTGGATCAATGATGATGCTGACGCAAAGCTGGGGTTCAAGTCTATAGTTTGAGTTTAGGAGAGGAGTGAGAAACATTTTGGTAGGGGGTTGACTGTGGATTGACTTAAACAAACTGCAAACCCAGACTTGAAGAATATGATTACAAGGTAGAAGAGTCAAAAACATCCTTCATTTATGGTATATGGTTTTGGCACATACTTTTCACCGGGTTGTTTGAGGAAACAAGGAAAAGAAGTAACTGTTCCATTCTCTGTTAACTGGAGATCCCCAATGGCTGAGTCTGAAGCCACTGCTGATTCAGAGATCATTGCTGCATAGGGTAGCAGCAAATGCAGCCTGATATGAAAGCCTTAGTATTTAAAACCCTGAAATCTTAAATCTGTTAATTAGTACATTCCTTCTCTAGAGTAAATCAGACTCACAATGTACAGATATGTAAAAATGTATTACTTTAGATATGTGCCAATGCTGGTGGGATAGGAGAGAAAGAGTTTTATACAGTATGGAAACAACGATGGTGCTAATTTCCATTCCCTCCTCCCAACCCTCTTTTTATCTACCATTTCTTCTGGGATTGGGGAGACGAAATAAGTTCAGAAAATGCCTTCCAGTCCCTTCAAAACCCCTAACCCACTATATCACCTGTTGTTTACCTGAGAAAAACCACAATGGAAAACCTGTGCTGAGTGCTGCTTGTAGCCTGGTAAAAACAATTGTCTGTAGCTAGTTTGATATGAGTGTGTCTGTGGGTCCCACATAGTAAGAGTAGATGTAAGGCCAAAGACCTTACAAATTATTGAAAGATAAGCAGCTGGATAGAGTAGAGCTCTTCTCATTGAAGACAAAAGCTGCAATGTGATTTTTCCAAGGTATCAGAGAAGCTGGTGTCTACTGAAAGGGTGGTTTCTGAATGCCACCTCTTTAGGAGAAGCTGCAGTTGAGGCTTGTCCTCAGCTGCCTGACACAAATCCACGTGAAGGCAGCTCTCATTGGTTTCTCACAACTGCTTCTCAATACAGTATCTTTTCTAGTTCTTAAGTGGCTTCTTTTGATGAGTGGAATAAATGTTACCACAACTTATACCCAAGGTTACCACGGAAATCTATACAGATCATGAATTTTGGTTGGACATAAGCCCCTCAAATGACTTTGTGTTTTTTGATGGTCTTTAATATATAGATGCAGAGTTAGGCTGACGTCTGAACTCTGAACAATTTCACCATTTTTCTTTCTTCTTCCCCCTCCTCCCCTTTTTTATTCTTCTTTTTTCTTTTTTCTTCCCCACCCCCACTTCCCCCCCCACTCCGGCTGATCTTTTGGCACATTTGTCTAAAGGATCTGTCCTTTAACTAAACAGGCAGAATGATATTCCCTTTTGTCCTCTGTCCCTTATCTTTCAGTGTAAATATATCATCCAGAAGAAAATTGTTCCACAATTGCAACAGAGAGCAATGGACCCCAGTGAGTTGGGTGTTCATCTCATCTGTTTGTTGGTGGTGCTGGCAGATCTGTTGGACTCTGCTGTTGAATTTGCAGATTGCAGATGAGCCAACACTTGCTGCAGCACACCTGGGAAAGCCAGGCTTGCAGTTCATGATACTGATGCCTATTCAGAAGCACACACTATCTGCTTTATTTAAAATGATGCCCTACAAAATTGCATCTCAGTAGATCTAAAAAATGTTACAAACTCATAACAGCAGCACTTATTGACCAATATTGCCATTTAATCCCTGCCAGAATTGGTTGTTCAAAGTTCGGTGAAGTATTGTTTTTGCTATATATCCACATAGAGAGACCAGTAATTTTTCCCTGAGGGAGGTAGGAAGCATTCCTGCTGGTGCTGAAGTGTCAAAAAATATAGAAAACTCTGTCCTTTCTTAGAAATGATTCTATGCCTTCTGGCTCAGTGAATCCATGTACAGAAGCAGTTGTTTTTCCTTGCCATTTTCAACCCTTCTCTTTTGTGACTGGGATTACAGTCTGCAGGAGGTTCCCTAGCAGCTCAGTACTGCTAATCTACTGACAATTCCAAATAATCAAGAAATATCCTAATGCACAGGGGGACCAAACCTGTTGCCATGAGAATAATTAATTGCTACTATGAAAAAATATATTTATTAATGAGGATACAGACATGTATTAATGACCTAATTTTAGACTAACTGTCTTTTCTGAAATATAACATATGTATATTATGTTATATTATAATATATAACATATGTTATATATTATATTATGTTATATTTATATTATGTTATGTTTATATTATGTTATAACTTTTAAGTCATTGAATCACATGGCACACAGAATATCAAAAGTCATTGGTATGCTGGTGAGAAGACAGAGTACAGCATGAAAAAAGGCACTTTTTCTATATGAACAAAAAAAAAATCTCAATTTGGTTTCCCTCTTGGTTATAAAGTGTTCACCACTGGATACAGAATTTTCTGAGGAGTGTATTATGCCAAATTTTTGGTTATTCTTCAAATCAATTTGTAGTCTAGAGGGGCTGGGAAAAAATCTTATGAGAGAGAAATATAGCTTCATTCAAAGAGAAACATTGAAAAGGCCTGTCAAAAGTTTTTGTTAGCTGGAGTGTTATTCCTTTAGGCATTTCTGTTAATAAAATATACTTGTGTTGAATCCCTTTCATTTTCTTGTCTCAGGGGTGCTGCTCTGCCAAAGACTTCTCTAGTCCTTACCACAGATCATCCTTCTCATGGGAGGTGTCCCTGGCCATAGCAGGGGGCATTGAAACTATATGATCTTCCAACCCAAACCATTCTATAATTCTGTGATTCTATGATCTGTCTCTTCCTGTTGATCTGCTCAGAGCTTTAATATCAAGGCATGTTGCCCAAATATGATCATCTAAAAGTTGTGCTGTTTTTTTGACATGGAAGCTGTCAATGTCACTTGAAGCATTTCAGCTGAATTCAGCAGATATAGAAGCAGATTCTAAAAGCATCTAACCCAAAGATGTCTTCACTATGTTCATAATTGCTAAATGCTTACTAAAGCATCATGGAATAACACAAATTATCAGCAGGGAATAAAGGCAGATGCACAGGCAATTAGGACCAGTCTTATAAATTTATTAATGTAATTTTCAGATTATACCAAACTGTGATAAATAGAAATATTAGTGGGAGAAAAAAAATGTTAGAATACAACCAGCTCACAGAGAAAATTGCTAAAAATAAAGGCCTCAGGGGAAAATATACAGAGGAAAAATAGAACAAGGGTTTAACTTGAAAAATAACTACATAGAGAGAAAAACAGCAAAAACCTGAACAATGATAATGGAGTATACCAGGCTTAACTGAATCATAATTAAATGAGTTTTATAATAATCTATATTAGAAAGGGTTACATGCTGAGAAGGAATGTGAGGAGATGTAATCATGTGAAATTAAAGAAAGAAAAATAGATGTAGTATTATGAATAATTTGAACTGAACAGACTGTGCAATTTTGGGTAAAAGAGAGATTTTGGCCAAAGACACCAGGGAAAATCCTCATTTTTACACATTTTTAATGTCCACAGAACAGACGGAGTCAGGTTTTTAAAGTCTCACTTAAAAGATGCATGCAGATGGTGATTTTTCATGCATTTGAAATATGAATTCCTACATTTTGATTATGTTGTCATTAACAGTAGCCTTACTTGGTAATTAGGAAGCTGGTTCCTAGCATGTGTGTGAGAGAGATATTGAGAAAGGAGGATGTTATCTCTTTGTTTCCACAGAGATATAATTAAGAGCAACGAATAACGTCATCGAAACAGTAGAAGAAATTCAAACAATAACTATGAAACTGAAAACGGCTTGTTGTTCATTGAAAACCAGCTGATCTTCATCAGCAAAGGCTGTATTTTTTGCCAGTACCCATTCTAGCTAAGAGAGAAAAGGAAATTCCATGAGAAAAGGGTTTTCCCTGTAATAAATAAGGTAAGTATCTTTGAATTAATATCGATTTAGAAATAAAGCTATATATAATGGAGTACTCCAAGTGCATTTTTAAAACATGGGAGAAAAATCCAAATACCATGAAACACGCTGCATGGCATAAGAGGAAAAAGCAAGACTGAGAGTACTGTGAGAATATTTCCTCTTTGGAAAGCAGTTGCTGCTTCAGGAACAGCATGTTCAGTCATCAGTGAAGAACTAGGCCTGTCTGCTGCCCACACTTTCTACCGAACAACCCTTTCAGTTCTCAGAAAATTGAAAACAAAACAAATAGCAACCCTGAACTCCTGGGCACTCTTGGAAAGTGAAACAATGAATTTCTGTCCGTGACACATTTGTTCCAAGCCACAGACTGTGCATGCATGATTTTTGTAATTGTCATTCGCAGCTTTAGGACTGCTTGTGTTTTACGGTAGGTGAGTGTCTGTATCTTCTACAGACACTGTTAGATATGCAATTTTATGCCTCTGAATGTTTCAAATGTACCAAGACGTGTCCAGAACTTTGGCCAACCAAGCTTTATTTGGTCAGGGGAGCTCCCACCTTTGGAGCTTGGAGGGCTGCAGCTCCTGCTCATACCTCTCTGCAGCTGTACCATCCTCAGTGCCTGGAGGGTGAGTCTCCAGGCCAGATACCAAGTGTGCCTGCAGAGTCTGGTGCTATTAATGAGAAATTATCAAAGCATGCAAATCCCCATCTTCACTACCTTTCCTTGAATTACTGTGGTCCTTTCCACACACCCTGTTTGCTTTCTAGTTATCTTCCTTTCAATGTATGAAAGAGCTGCTGACAAGAATCTCTGGTTTCCTGCCCTAACCTTTTAACCTCTCAATTCACCAAATCCCTTTAGCAGTTTTTCCATCTTTTTCATTGAATTCAAGAACCTGTCTTCACATTGTCTAGGCTATCTGCATTATGGTCTCTCTTTTAATTTGCTTGAAAATTCAATTTCTGACTTTTCATTTTCATCCTCATACTTTCACGCTGCTCCTCCTTGCATCTATCTGCCTTTTCCACTTTTAGGTTCAGACTTTCTCATCAAAACCTGTTGTTTTGGGTGTTTTTTGTTTTTGTTTTTGTTTTGTTTGTTTTTTTTTTTTTTTACTGATCAGTGGGACACCATTTCTTTCCCTTAAAGTCTTTCCTTTAACTGATCCCTTGTGTAGTTAGCTGAGAGTTTTCTATGCTTCTCCAGTTACAGCTGTTTGTATTTTGGTCTCCTTACAAACATGACCCTCTTGGTAAAGAACTGGCTTTTCCTCCATTTCTGGATTTAATACTGATTTGGCTGCCACTTAGGGGAGGAGGTCTTTGGGAGGCTGAAGTTCAGCCATAGGCATTAAAAAGGATCAAACTGCACCCAAGTATAAACAGAGTGGTGGGAGTTCCCAGAATTTTTCATGTGCTACTGGTTGGACCAGGGTCTAAATGTTTGAAGTAAGTATAATTTACCCAAGATCATGTGCATTGACCAGGTGCATATTGGTTACTCTTTTTAAAACTTCAAGTAATTGTGCTGGAGAAGAGCTTTGTTTTAATTTGAACTTCTGACATCCTGGGATTGGGAAGCAGAAGCCATCTATAAAATTGGCTGATTGTTCTCCTTCGCTGAGGAAATCAATGGTATTTTAAAAGTAAACTGTGCTGAACGTGGGTGCCTCAGCATGCATTTCTTTTTTTTTTGCTCGAGTTACCACAGCAACATAAAATTTCCTTTCCCCCGCATTAGCTTCCCTAAAATATACTTCACAAATTGTCTTGGGGGAAAGAACCCCCCCCCCCCTCCCCAACCACTTATATCGTTTGCTCTCTTAGTATTTGATCTTCTGTGGAGCTAGGATTATTAGAGCAAAGCTACTTGATGTACAGAGAATGCATCTTTTGCAAATTCAAACTTAAGTAAAGGCATGGAAGTGAAAAGCTGAAGCTGAAGTAGCTGCTGCTGGCTCTGGACGGGCCGGAGGCCCAGCGAACCCATGTCATACATGAGCATATGTATCTAGCAGTAGTAAGGATGGGGAAAGAAAAGATTGATTTTATTCTCCTTGGTGACAAATAGAACACTTAATAGATGACAAATTGGGGACTATTGACTCTCTAGAGACCTAATCAGATGTGAATCAAGTCAGCCCCCCGTGAGCATGGAATAAAATGCCAGCTGGTGCAAGACCTTTCTGTCCTGGCTTGAATTTTATTCTTTCTAATAGATGTTGACTAGTTTTAATACAGCTACTTGCACTTAAATAAATAAAAAACCTTGCAATATCACCAAACCATGTTTTTGTGTCATGAATGCTTTTACTTGTGGAAAAGTACTGTAACATTGAGTACAAATGGAATTGATAATCACCTAGTTATCCCAAAGAAATGAAGAGAGAATTGCATCTGAATTTCTGTGGGACCTTTGTGCCCATACCATAATGAGTTAATTTTGATGGACTCCATCATGGAAGCAAGATTCTGTAGTCAGGATAGAAAAATTATGTTAAGCAATTATTTTCTACCTTTTTTTTTCCCTCAGGGGAAATAAATTTCAAAAGAGTCCTGATTTTTCACATAGTCTTGCTATATCATTTTGTCTTACTTAAGTTATCAAAAAATTGGTGTAGTGTTTGATAATATGTATGTGTGGTAAAAGAACCTTAAGTGCATGCACACCCAGTTGCATGTATGCATACTCAGTCTTTCAGTGTAACACTTGCCTAGCAATGATTTTCTCTTGGGATTTTTTTGTAATTTATGAAAATTAATGTGTTACACGTGTAACATCTGTATAGGAATAAAACCTGTCATTTATTGTGAAAGCAGATAAATAGTCCTTTGGAATTAAAAGCTGATGTTGTGCCAGTTTGAAGCACAACAGAAATGAAGAAAGCTTTTCTTTAAAATCAGTTGGAAAAAGCCACTGTCAGCCTTTAGCAAGACATTTTCCTAGTTCTTTTCATCACTGACTGACTTATAATTTGCTTCTCTAAGAAGCATTAGATTTGTGATGAAATCTTTCCAGCTTTACTTTTTATACCATGGCAGAACAGCTTCTTTCCATGTAACTGTACAGTTATCTGCTCTGTTCTAAAAATACTGTCAATCTGAGGTACTGATTTTGCATTCCCTGAAACCATCTCACAGCTACACAGAACCTCACAGAAGTTAATAGGTTTGACCTAGAATTTCAGGAGCCAACAGTAGAAAATGAATACCATTAGAAAGTCTTGAAAAAGACATATCTCATTTCAGAACAATGAAAACATTTTTATTTTGCAGCTGGCTAGAAGGGAAAAGAATTATGAATATATTCTAGCAATTTTTATGATGTTTTATATTTTCCAAGATTTAAAACTTTTATTATTTTAACAAGAAACAAATATCCAAACGCACTTACAACAAAGCTTTACATGAAACCATTCAAAGCAGTTCTTTACTGACAAGCTTCCCTGTTCCATCTGAAGGTGCTCTCTTTTGTCATGATGTTTCTTACAAACAGGAGGCAAGGTGAAATCCCAGTTCTTATCAGCTCTATATCAGAAAATCCCACTGACATATCTAGCTGGTATAAATGGAAAAGCTAATTTTGTTCTTATAGAAGACCAAATCAAAATGAGTGTTGTTACATTTAATGAAAGTACACGGTGAGAATCCCCCGATGCTTTGACAAATGTTAATTTTTTGTTTTTCAGAAGCTGCATTGGGGTTGACTGGCCCCAGTTCTTCTCTCCAATGCCACAAAAGACACACTTCTCACAGACGTCTGCTTTAAAGGCTAAATTGGAAAGGTAAAATTCTCAAAGGGAGAATGCTGGCTAAACCAGCAATACTGCTACTAAATGATAGTCTCAAAATAACAGTATATATATATGTTTTTTATTCTAGGAAAATAACTTCTGACTGCTTCACATATGATGTCCATAGGGCAAATACATTAACTTCTGATGGTGCAACATGTGGCAGTTTTCAGGTGTTTTGACTGTACAGCTTGACATGCTGATGTGGCTTTTTTCAGCATCTTGGAGGGGAAACTAAAAAAAAAAAAAGAAATGTAGTAGGTTGTCTAAGTAGCCCATGGCTTAGTACAATATCTTAATACCATATTAAGGTGATGCAATTATATGCTATTGGACATACTATGACCCTGGGATTAGCTCAGTTGGTCAGATTATGGTGCTAATTACTCTGAGGTTGTGGGCTTGATCCCTGCATGGACCATTCACTGAAGAGTTGGGCTCCATGATCCTTGTGGGTCCCTTACAACTTGAAATATTCTGTGATTCTGATATTTTCTTGTTGTCTGATGTCATCTCAAAATTTCTCAGGGGAAAAAAGAGGCTGAATGAGATGGCAAGAGAGACAGAGCACCATGGGTTTTTACAGTACAGCATCCATTATACATGAGCAAAATTGCAGTTGCTCAGCTGCAATCATAGTAGGCATGACTGCTTCTCTTATAAATTCATTTTTCATTTATTCATTTCATCTTTCATTCCAAGACCCTGAGACTTCACTCATTTCTCTGCAAGTATAACTATGCCCTTGAATAGTTACAGTGACTTCAGTAGGGATTCCTCACATGCAGAAGTTTAAGCATGTCAATGGAGTGTTTACAGAGCTGAGGCCAAAAGCTGTTGGTAGCTGAGCTGAAAAACTGGCAATAGCAGGTAAACATATAAATGCATAAATTTGGACTGCAGCATTCCTTTCATTCCCCTTTGGAAATTCCTGACTTCCCTCATCTTTTTTATGCTGCACACAGAATGTTGGATGAAAGTTTTGATCCTGGTTCATGGATAGGGGGAAAAATACTCCAGCTGCTTGCACTCACCCTTCAATAATTTCTGATCATTTTATTCTCCAGATAAATTATGTATGTATTTCTATGGCAGCAAGTTTGACTAGTACATTTATTGGAAGAGTGAAGGTTAACCTGTTGTTCCAAGTTCGTCTTTCTCTCTCATCACCAGTCAAAAATGCAGAAGCCCAGCAAATCACACTGTACATCTCACCTGACAAACATTTGATCTCAGAATGGAAGCTATATGCCACTGCATTCACCTTCCCTTTTCTGTGTTCATTCACATGAAAAAATATAATTACCTTAGCAAGATTGTCCTTGCCTTAAGTTATGGATAGCTATTCATTAAAATAGAGATGGAATATTTCTTTATGTGTTTGTTAAAACTTGAACTCTCCAGTGCTGTCAAACAAACTATAGATCTTTAGTAAGCAGCATTTGGAAAGCTGAAATTTGCTTTATTGCACTACTCCAGGGTTTTTCTTCCCACATTGGAGGAGTGGAAATATCTGAAAGCACCAGATTTTTACATTGTTTCTGCCAGCTTAATTGCTGGAACATGTGTTTCATTTCAGATCAATTGTTATAAGGAATAAATGTCACAAGAAAATTGATATACACGACAAATTATTTCCTTAGACATCTAAAATACTACATACTTTTCATATTGAGATGTAACATTTGGCTCACATTAGGACTGGAAGGCCAAAGTGTAGCAAGCATTGGTTCAGTTGTTCAATAATATTTTTTTTCCATGCAATGAATCCTCCTTATTTTTCATTAACTGCCAATCAGGCCCTCCAGCTGCCACTTGCCAAAATATATTCTTCATTATTAGCATTAAAAAGACTATTAAAACACAGACAGAAACATGAAGGAGAATGCCCTTTACTGGAAAAATATATTTTTGCTTCTTCCTGCTGGAAAAACTACTTGAGAAAATGTGCTCGCTGGTCAAAAAGATGTGAAGTCCTATGAGAATTGTCACACCAATACTCAGCACCCTTGAGACTTTTGTGCATGGCACAGAGCAAAATGAAGTGCTTAAGCTTATCTTATAGAAACAGTTGAGAGTTTGACACATTATGTGTGCCCATGAATGTTTTCACAAGGGAAAGTGCCGACTTCTGCACCTGGGATGGGGCAACCCTGGATGCTTGTACAGACTGGGGAATGAGAAAGCAGTGCCATGGAAAGGGACCTGAGGGTCCTGGTTGACAGCAAGTTGAATGTGAGTCAGCAGTGCCCTGCCAGCCAGGAGAGCCAACTGTGTCCTGGGGGGCATCAGGCACAGCATCACCAGCTGGTTGAGGGAGGGGATTGTCCTGCTGTGCTCTGGTCTGCACTGGGGCAGCCTCATCTTGAATATTGTGTGCAGTTTTGGGTGCCACAATATAAGAAAGATATTAAGTCATTAGAGAGTGTCCAAAGGAGGGCAACAAAGATGGTGAAGGGCCTTGAGGGGAAGCCGTATAAGGAAAAGGTGAAGGCACTTGGTCTGTTCAGCCTGGAGAAGAGGAGGCTGAGGGGAGATCTCACTCTACTTACAGCTTCCTAGTGAGGGGAAGCAGAGGGGCAGACACTGATCTCTTCTCTGTGGTGACCAGTGACAGGACCTGAGGGAATGGCATGAAATTGTGTCAGGGGAAGTTTAGGTTGTGTATTAGAAAAAGGTTCTTTACCCAGAGGGTGGTTGTGCACTGGCGGAGGCTCCTCAGGGAAGCAGTCACAGCACCAAGTCTGCTAGAATTCAAGAAGTGTTTGCACAATTCTCTTGGGCATATGGTGTGACTCTTGGGCATGGTTCTTTGCAGGCTAAGGGTTGGACTTGATGTTACTTTTATGTCCTTTCCAACTCAGCATATTCTATGACTCTGTGATACTCTAGAAGACGTACTTATTTAGCATAATTTAATAGGAATAAGTGCTAAAGAAAGGTTTACCATCTAATTGTTTTCCGGTAAGTTTCAAGTGGTTTTAACTTTCATGAATCCCTTCTTTTATTGATGAAGGAATCTGGATTCACAGAACAAGAAGCAGATCATGTATGAAGGCATTTCTATTTCTCTTACCTCCTGCTTTCTGCAGACTTTCCTCCGTCCCCTGTATCAGACATGTACATTAGCATCAGTCTTTAGGAAACTCAAAAAGTAGCAGCAGTCTGCTCTGAAGTGTTAAGTATTACAGCCTGGGATACGTGTTCAATCAAGGCCCCAGAAGGAGTGAGATCTGACTGAAGCTGGAGCTCCTGAAATGTTTGATCTGCAGCTTCTCTTGGAGGAGTGGATGCCAGAATTCTGCAGGAATCACTGAGATTGTAAGAGATGTTTGAATGCTTCCTGGTATCGGTACTGTGCTGGAGTGCCTATGTTTCCTCCTCTAACCTGCCTGAAAAACATGCTGTACAGGGCTGGTGAAGCCAGGACAGAGCTGTTTCTGTCCTGTGTAGAGTATCCCTCACGGAAGATATTCAAGAAACATCTGGATGCAATCCTGTGCTGTGTGCTCAAGATTGACCCAGCTTGAGCAGGGAGGTTGAACCAGATGACCCACTGTGGCCTTTTCCAACCTCACCATTCTGTGATTCTGTGAAAGGCAGGAAAGGTTAAAACTAAACCCTATGGAAGAGTCCATGTTCACAGAGCAGCAAAAGAAGCCTGACTTTAAGTAAATCTTGGGGCAACCCTGCAAGATGGAAGTGAGGTCAAGCTAACCTGTTCTTCTGGTCAATTCTGTCTCTCCAAAGTATAATTAAAACTAGCAGTCCTGTGACTCTGGGAGGAAAGACTGTTAAATTATTTGGGACACAAAGTTCTGTTTTATTATTGTATTGAATTAACCAACTCCTTTTTTTTTGGAACACAGAAAGAGAGTAGCTGTTACTTTGTGTGTCCAAAATTAGCTAATGATGATATTCGTGGATGCTTTTGTCAAAAATTTCTCTGACAGTTCTGTTATTTGTGATGAGTTCTGAGTTATGGAGTGGCAGATAGGGAGAAACTTAGATTTAAGTGTTCCTGATGACTCTTAAGTACGGTCCTCTTCGTGCTGATTTTCCTGTTTAACAAACTGCCTCATTCATCAGAGCTCTGTGGTGAAAGTAGGAAAGGAAAATCATTAAACAAACAAAGTATCATAATCAATGACAGCACATAGGGTAAAAATTGCTGACTGCCTTTATACCTGAAATTTCTGTCTTCCTTTGCAAATCTGGACCAAAATGACAGTGTTTCAATGTTGCACATTATTTCGTGGAAATTCTGCACCCTGCCTGGTTCCTTTGCATCAAACCCCAGGAAAGATGGGGAAATGCATTACAGAAAGGCTTGGAAAGTTTTAAAAATCTGCCTTTATATGCTTGTTCTGAGTGAGTTATTTTCACAACCTGGCTCTTTGAGAAGTGCAGACCATCAATAGCATTGCCTTGAATAGCAATTGTAATTTTAAAAGCCAAGACCAAAGTTCAGCTTCTCAAGGTCTTTGAGCTGGACAACTGTTTACACCATTAAAATGCTCAATGAGAAGCAACGGCCTCTTATCTCCTTCACTGTAAATGTAACTGAGAGCAAGTTATTACCAAAATGTTTTGAGTTCAGAATATGAATTTTAGTAGGTAAAGAGGTAACTGTTCAAGATTTCTGATTTCTGAATGTGGAGCTTCAGTAGAGATGGAGTTGATGCTGCTAGGCATTAAATATCTACAAATAGATGTCATCATCTGAGCTAGTCTTCTTTGTACCTCTTTAAGTCATCTGGGAGTAAGAGGCTTTCTTAGGGCTCAGCATCTCCATTACCATGAGGTAAACTGAATGGTTAAAGTTTTAGCTTCTGTCCATTGAAAACAGCCCAGCAGAAAAGGATCTGGTGGTGTTGGTTGGTCTCTTCTCTGACAACTAGTGACAGGACAAGAGAAAATGGACTCAAACTGTGTCAGGGGAGGATCACAATGGACATCAGGATGAATTTCTTCACTGAAAAGGTGGTTAGGCACTGGAAGGGCTGCCCAGGAAAGTGGAGTCACTGTCCCTGGAAGTTTTTAAGAAATGACTGGATGTGGCACATAGTGCTGTGATATAGTTGATAAGGTGGTGTTTGGTCAAAGGTTGGACTTGACCTTGGATGTCTTTTCCAAACTTAATGATTCTATTATTTTATGATTATTGACAGAGCTTTGGTTAGCCAGTTGAGTCAATGCTATAGATATATTTTTTGCCAACTGAATGTCATCCAAGTTATCAATAATAAAAGTAGCTTTACATTTCAGAGCAGAGATGACAAATTCATGACAAAGCAGTGACTAATAAAACAAGACTCAATAGTATTTAGCAAGCATGAGCCAACAGTCCAGACTATACATTTTAGTAGGAGCAAATACTATAAGCAAGGATATATTAAGTATCACTAAAAATTTTAAATGGATTCACTGAACATAAAAGGTGGAGCTGGTTTTGAATGAAATGAAATACTTAGCATTTTTAAAAACAGAAAGTAAATCTCGCAAAGGGATTCCAAATGACATACATATTTTTGCCAAGAAAAAAAGTCCTGTGTATGTGTTATATGACAATGTTAGTTTGATGTAAAAAAGAACTTTCTACATGAACTTGCAAGAGTGAAACAATAAATCCACATTTATACTCTGTTAAAAAGCAAAAAGGCTTCTGAAGTGTGGAATAAAACTCAGATATTTTTAGCTACAAGTAGAAAACTTGAACATTTGAAAACAAAAAGCAGTTGAGAAAAGCTCCAAGAAATCTTCGTAGAGGCTACTTTAACTTCATTGAGTAAGTCAAAAGAGATGATTCACATGCTCATTTTCCCATTACATCTGATTTCTTTTGAGACTCTTGCTATGTATCCACCGTGTAGCTGGAAGGCTGCTGGAACGATGGGCATTCAGGGACATCCATCCTAGTGAGCCACTGCTGTGTATAGCAGGGCAACAGATGCATCTTGTCTTGTTTTGACACTTATGCCAAAGGAGAAAATACTGGTATCCCTAAAACATCCCTCATGGTAGAATTCATATGTGTTCAACAGATGATGGAGTGGGAAGCAGCCATTGCCTTTACATACAGAATGACTCCTGTGCATCCAGGCAGTCTTTTTCGAGAATTCTCTTTGTGTCAGGGAATTGCTTGTTTTCCTTCTGACTTAAGAATTTACAGAGAGCTGCAATTATAAAATTATTGAGCTCTTCACAACCTTTAGTTGTCATAAAACTTGTCTAGCAGAGGACAGATGGAGGAATGGTGGAATAAGGGTCTTGCCCACAATCACAGCAGGTTGTGCTGAGCAAAGCAATTGAGCATGAACATCAGAGACTGATTTAAAACACATCATTCCTGCACGCAGCCACACATGTGTGCAGTTCCTGTGGAAAAAGGGAAGAGATTTTCTCACTCAATCCTCTCTGCCATTCTACTCCATGGGAAGTGAAAAGGCTGTTATGGGTTCACCTAGGTGGGCCTAGATTTGGGCCCTGAAGTCTGGACTAGGCCGAAGCTGTCAGCTGACTTGAGCTGGGCTGAGCTAACAGCTGACCTCTTCTAGCCAGTAATTTTGTATTCCATACCACATTATGACATCATCTCCAGGGAAGGAGGAACCAGTGTGGGAGTGGTTAAGGCAGTCGCTTCTCAGCCTCCTCTTGGGAGGACGCACGATGCTGTCCCAGGGGGGATGGAGAGGACCAGGCCCACCACTGGCTCACAGGGTACCTCAGGAAAGTAAAATGTGTTGTTCTGGGTCTCTCCTTTCTGCTTGGGTTTGTCTCCCTGGGGAATAAGCTTCTTCTTAAGTAATGTGTAGTTAGGACAGTAGAATTTGTGTGTTTGTTAAGAAGTTGACGTGGGGAACTTGTTGTTGTAGACTTGTGTGAGTGTATATTTGTACTCTCTTCTAATTGTCTCTTTCTTTCTGTGAAAAATATATGTAGATTTAGTATAAATGCAGTTTGGAGTGTTTTTTTTTCTTTCCCCTCTCTTTTCCTCCCTTTCCCTGGTGTTGGGGGGGAGGCTTTTCTCTCTGTGCTTGGGGGGGTTGGCAGTTGCTTGTCTCAAACCAAGACAAAAGGCTCACCTTCATGCCTGTTCACTGTCTTTAGGGAAAAGTTAGGCTCCAAGGTATAGTCTAAAACTGAATGGTATCCAAGGAAATCTTATGATGAATAATGGTAATAAATTAATAGCAGTAAATCAATGGAAATGCAGGCAGACGAACACAATACAATTTACAATGTACCATATGAAATGAATGTCTTGTGGTTTATTCAGAGTTTAGTTGTGAAAAAACCACAGATTTTTGTAGTGTTGCTTGTCTTGGGGACTAGTTATGAGCAGGAAAACCAGATTCGTCAGGTATGCTCAAGGTAGCACCACCATTCAGCCACCTCCAGGTGTAAGGTGTCCAAGAAAATATAATGGAAGTCAAAAACTTCAACTAAATTTAAGAAGTCACAGAGTGGAGTGTTTCAGAAGGCAACAGTGCATATGCAAATGCAATGAGCAGACAGTGTTGCTTCATGGATTCATTACCTGGGTTGCATATGGGCACTAATATGTCCAGTACTTCTCTTATTAGCAGGTTTGGTCAAAATTGAATCCACACCACAAAGGCTAAATTTCATTCTAACAGCAATTTCAAGCAACATATTTTCTCCAACATATACTAGGGCAAAAGGGTAGGAGAAAGCTTCTTTTTATGTAATGAGAATACATAACTATGTTTAACAGACTTCATTTATTATGTTGACAATCTCAGTGAAAATGAGGAACCTTAATAAATGAAATTTGTGTAGACCCTAAGGGCCAAATGTTGCAGCCCTTTAGGGTGTTCCATATTCAGAGAATCCAATAGGGTTGTGTGTCAGGGTAATTGAAAGAAGACTTGGCCTTAGGATCTTAAACTGTGGTGCAAAGTGTATTCAGGGAGAATTAAAGATGTTTTTTTACTCCTTAATTCCCAAAGCAATAATGTTTTCCTTTATAGAAACCAGTCCTGGTTCTTAGGATGTGCTACTGTACTTTAACATGTTAGATAGTATGTGTTAAATATTTGAAGTATTTAAAAATCTATGTATTTAAACTCAGTATTATTCAGAACTTCTGTTTGGTATGGCATCATCATCACATACTCATGAATATGAGATAGCAGATTGTAGCAATGCATTCTCAATACATGGCTTGGAGAATGTCCTGTCAGAAATAGGCTGATGAAGAAAATACACCAGCCACTGAGAATGCTTTAACAACTGATGTTTTTAATGTGGTTTGAATGTACTGAATGTAAAAACTGCATAGTCACTGTCTTCTTCCCATAACCCCCTGCTAGGCCAGGGGGCTGGGAGAAGGACAGTGACCTCATGTTACCTGAAACCCTCACCCTTTGAATGTAAATCCCCTTACTCCTATTTGCACAAATTCAGACTCCCCCCCTTGTCCCTTATTGGTGAGTTTGTATCCCTCCAAAGTCCATATAAACCTGTACCCCTGATTAAACTTCCTCTTTGTTCCTGCCTTCACCGGTGGTCCCTGTGTGTCCTTTCTGGGGGGCTCTCAGAGACCACATGGTCGAGGTGAGCATAGAGCACACATTTCTCCTAGGTTAATGGACTAATAATCTAGGACCAGGAGATTCCATGTCATTGCAGATTCCTTCAGCACACAGCATAATGAGGCTACAAGAAACCAACCCTCATAGCAGATGACTTAGAAGGTGTATAATTAGTGTAGGTTTATTCTTAAAGTATAAGAAAGAATGTACAATACAACCTTCAGGAACACTTCCACCTCTCTCACTTTAGCTCTGGGCATCTGTTTGAAACTGCAAGTGTATACACATATGCACATAAGAACACATATGCAGAATTTTGGATGTGCTTAAAAATTTCAGTTAATTTTACAGGAAATAAGTAAAATCAGTGGAATTTGCACAGGGAATAAACTTTCTTGACCCATTTGCTGTACCTTCACCCATTTGTGGAACGTAAAGAAAAAAATTCTGCTGTATGACAGCCCCATAAATTGTGCCTGCAGCCACTCAGGATAGCAGAAGTCAGTCCTGAGATTTCACAGGAGTAGATTATTTTCAAAATCAGTATTAAATCTGATTACCTGAAATCTATATGCTCCAAGAGAAGGAATTCCACATTTTCATACTTACAAATCCCTAAATCTCACATCTAGTACATACAAAGTCCCTAAATGTTTCTTAAGACAACAAAAAATTAGAAAGGAAAGACGAACTGTAATAAAATGCAGTAAGACACTGGGCGTTGCTGTATTAAGCAGTGGTATGTTCTTTTTTTTGGTCATTGTGTTCTTTTAGGGTTTTATTTCATGTGCATGTGTTTCATACTTCTCCGGGGACACCCCCTTGTTGCAGGGGAGAAGTTTGCATGCCCTCATGAGGTTGAGAGCTATGCTGGTGGTGGTATGTGCCTCCAGTAGGGTCTCTGATACCAGACAGATCTCAACAGAAGGGTCAGACAAGGTGTGTCCACCCTTGTTGCTCACACAGAAGCAGCTCTGCAGCGTTTAAGATCCTGCTTTGCAGAGGCTACTGACCTTTTTGGGCTGGAAGTCACCCTGAAGAAGACAGAAGTTCTCTACTAACCTGCACCTCAAGAAGTCTTCCATCATCCTCACATCACCATAGGTGAATCAGAGCTTAAGTCAGTTCAGTAGTTCACCTGTCTGGGAAGTATCATTTCCTCAGACGGTAAGATTGACAAAGAGATAGACAACAGGCTAGCAAAGGCATACAAAGCCTTCAGAAAACTCCATAAGAGAGTCTGGTCCAATAAAAACCTGAAGAAAAGTACAAAGATCAGTGTCTACAGAGCCATTGTACTGTCTACTCTTTTATATGGGTCTGAATCCTGGGTCATCTACCGCCACCACCTGTGGCTCCTTGAATGCTTCCATCAGCACTGCCTCCGTTCAATCCTAAACATCCACTGGTCTGATTACGTGACCAATGTGTCTGTTCTTGAACAGGCAGGGGTCAGCAGTATCGAGGCCATGCTGATGAGAACGCAGCTGCGCTGGGCAGGGCACGTCTCCAGGATGGAGGATCACCACCTTCCGAAGGTTGTGCTCTATGGTGAACTCACCACTGGCTGCCACAAGAGAGGAGCCCCGAAGAAGAGATACAAGGACTCCCTGAAGCAACACCTCAGCCTTGGCCATATTGACTGTCTTCAATGGTTCACTCTGGCCTCCAATTGGGATTCATGGAGACACACCATTCACGATGCTGCTGCTTCCTTTGAGAACGCACAGAGAGTCAGTCTTGAGGAAAAAAGACAACACAGAAAGAACTATTTCTCGTCAATATTGCCAAAGGAGACGTTCCGCTGTGCCTTTTGTGACCGGACTTGCCTATCATGTATCAGCCTTTTTAGCCACCAGCATACTTGCAGCAAGCGTGGGTAGTGCCCTTCCCAAATCTTCATTCGTGAAGCCTAGCCATGATGATGATGATGATGATTATGATGATGTGTTTCATAGCAGGCTATAACTACAGGAAGACTCTAACAGGATTATCAAATGAATTGTCTTTCACTTTTGTCTGGCTAGAAATTCTGTCAAAATATTATATGCCAGATATTATTATATTATCTGAACTAGAAACAAAAATCCCATCTAATACAACTTCCAGAATAAAATCAAGAGTCCTGTTAATCTTGTGTAGAATGCTTCTGAGAATTCACAAAAAAATCCTTAAATCTTGCATGGTGAAAAGTTAGTGAGTATCACATGTACACTAACAAGGTAAAATAATTTCTATGTATGACACTTATTTAGGTTCCAAGATTAATATGATGCAGTTTCTAATGCTGTCTCCCAAAACACAGAACAAATTTAAATACGTAATTTTTCTCCATATTGTCCTGAAATAAGTGAGTAAATTGTTGTACAAGGATAGGTGGAAACTACTGTGTTTAGCTAGTGCCTTTTCCATTTTATTCCTTGAATTTAAACTTCAAACGAGAAAAGAAGGCAATAAAAAAGAGGGTTTCACAGAATTGATGTCCTTTCCTTCGGCTACCATATGCTAGATTAATGACAAGATCAGATAACACTTGATTAATCATCTGAAAAACGGTCTTTGCAGTTATAGGAAGAGGGATAAATAGTAGCATAAACTTAAGAGCAGCAGGTTTTAAAAGTGACAGTAGTCAGTAGATGGAAATATTAATTGGGTTTGTGTAATCATTTTTATGGTCATTTGAGCAGAGTACCCTGCCATCTTAAACAAAATCATTAACAATTAATGGAGAGCCGGGAAAAAACCTCTGAAGAGAACACTATCAATTATATTACTTTGAAATTATACAAATTTATTGAAGGAGCTCCAAAGACTTACCAACAATAACTAACTCTTCTTCTACCACTGCACTATTAGTACACCTTTTTGCCGTATTTGTCAGTGTAAAAACAGGTAAAGGCAAAAATTAATCTTATTTGTCATTTTCATAGACTGGGAAGAAAGGAAAGGAAGCGTGATTTTGGTTTTAATTTTGGTTATGTTTATTTGTTTGTTTTTCTCCAACACTCAATAATTTGATTTTGTTTGGACCAAAATATTTTAATGGACATGAACCAAGCCCAATAATTATAGCAACACCTAGCTCGGCAGCTGAGGACAACATAGGCACTCTAACAACAAAATATAAATGCTCTGCTTTACAATTTCAGTCATCCTCTGAAGGGCATCATTGCTTCTGATGTTATGGTCTGCACTTGTTATGATTCCTTAATATAGGTTAGACTCACAGGAGCCCTTAACAATTTGCCCAAGGTCATTCAACAAGTCAGTTGAAGAGGCGGAAAAATCAGTTCTTTTGATTTCCTCTCCCCTTCTTCCACCAACTATTGGACTATCACAAAAACTCAGACCATTTCAGGCTTTTTGCGGGGGAGGGGGAACATGACAGCTTCCTTTTCAGACATCAGAAAATACTTTAAAGAATTGGTTTCTCTAGCAACAGGAACAGGAAAAAAAAGAAGCTATCATAAGTTTTTCCCCACCTACTCTGTTTTTTTTTTTTAATGTGGTAAAGCAGATGGCTTGGATAATGCAGGTACGACAGATTCTGATTTATGGGCTGTAGATAGAAATATAAATGTAGAAGTGTATGCACTCTGCTGTGCTCAATAACACAGTAACACTTAATGATTTTAGGCTTCATAGTTCTTTTAGGTTCTACTCATGTATATCAACAAACATCATTATTTATTGTTAGGGCAGCACTGATGGCAGAGCTCACTGTGTACGGAAACCAAATGCTGGGCAGCCAAGTACTTCCCATACTCTCTACCTTCGCTGGCAGCAGTGCTGGCTCCATCAATTCCCAATTTACATCTTTGACAGCCATATAGTTTATTGACTTGGCCAAATACTTTGTCTTAAGGTGTTGTAAATCGGTCAGTACAAAGATATATAATGTCAGAGAACTCAACCTTTTGCCTTTGCCAAGAAAATTAAAAATGGCTTAGTGGTCTCTTCTTAGTGATGATAGGAAGGAGATTATTCTTTTCTTTTTATGTCCCTACCTGGTACATGGCGAAGTCAGGGAAGTATTCCCTGTATTTCTTCTGCTCTCAAGCTTTGGGTGTTACATGGACAGAAAACAAAATGTTTTCTTCAATAAAATGATGAGGAGCACATACCCCCTTTCTGCTAAGCTGCTGCCACTGGTAGAGTGTAGGTGATGTTTGTTATACAGTAACTTGTCAGCACTTCCAGATTGCAAGAATAGCCTCAGCGTTATGTGCTTGGTTTTGATTCAATGCACTCAATTCTCTCAATGGACAGAATATGAAGCCATTTTTCTGGCTCAGTTTCAGTCAGGGCACTACTGTTTCCATGCTTTCCAGACTTGAGCTTGATTGAGAGGGCTGGACTGCAGACACTGGATGGCTGGTCATGGCTGGTGACAATGGGCACTTTCTTAGGAAGCTGTGTTAAGTTCCTACAGAACTGCCAAGTCAGCACTTCAGCTTTTCCCATGCTAGGAAGGAACACTTGAACACTACCACCTGAAAGTCATCAGTCAGCAGCCTATTTTGGTAAGAATTCATGGGTTATTTGGGCCGTTGAGGCAGATGTGTATTTCCAACCTTTTGCTGTCCTTGGAAGGTTGTTGGAGGCTAGGCATACATGGAGCTTCCTCCCTTGCCCTTGGCAGCACAGCCCAGCCCATCCTGTAGTCATTGGACCTTCTCAGAAAGGGCTACTCAATTTATGAACAGATTTATTCCTAGGTCCAGTTCACCACCCTGGCAGATTTTCCAACTTTTATAATGGTCATTACTACAGGAACTTGCACACTTTTCTGTCTAATGAGAAATTCTGATTTTGTTCCAATGTGATTGTCCCAATTTTCAAGAAAGGCAAATAGGAGGACCCTGGAAACTGCAGGCTGTCAGTCTCAATTCAGTGCCTGATGAAGTTATAGAGAAGATTATTCTGGGAAGTATTGAAAAACACCTGAAAGACAATGCAGTCATTAGTACAGCCAGCACAGCTTCATGAGAGAAAAGTCCTGCTTATCAAACCTGACTTCCTTTTATGACAAGGTAACCCACCTAGTTGTCAGGGGAAGCCAGCTGATGTAATACTTTTGTATTTCAGTAAAGCTTTCAACAGTGTCTCTTACAGGATCCTCCTGGATAAAATGTCCAGCACACAGTTGGATAAACACTGTGGTGGGTGAGCAATTGGCTCATGGGTCGAGCAAATGGGGTGACATCAGACTGGTGACATGTCACTAGTCAGGTTCCACAGGCCTCCACTTTGGGCCCTGTGCTCTTCAACATCTTCATAAATTATTTGGACACAGGACTCAAAGGAATACTAAGCAAGTCTGCAGATGACACAAAACTGGGAGGAGCTGATCACTCCCTCAAAGGCAGGGAGGCCCTGCAGAGACACCTTGGCAAATGAGAGGGCTGGGCAATCATCAATCACATGAAGTTCAACAATGGGAAGTGTCAGATTCTGTATCTGGGATGGGGCAAGCCCAGATATGTGTACAGAGTGGGGAATGAGAGGCTGGAAAGGAGTGCCATGGAAAGGGACCTGGGCATCCTGGTCAAAGGCAAGCAGGATATGAGTCAGCAGTGCCCTGTCAGCCAGGAGGGCCAACTGTGTCCTGTGGGACATCAGGCAAAGAATCACCAGCCAGTCAAGGGAGGAGATTGTCCTGCTCTGTTCTGCACTGGGGCAGCCTCATCTTGAATATTGTCTGCAGTTTTGGGTGCCACAATATAAGAAAGATATTAAGTCATTAGAGAGTGTCCAAAGGAGGGCAACAAAGATAGTGAAGGGCCTTGAAGGGAAGCTGTATGAGGAAAAGGTGAAGGCACTTGGTCTGTTCAACCTGGAGAAGAGGAGGCTGAGGGGAGACCTCACTCTACTTACAGCTTCCTAGTGAGGGGAAGCAGAGGGGCAGACACTGATCTCTACTCTGTGGTGACCAGTGACAGAACTTGAGGGAATGTTGTGAAGTTGTGTCAGGGGAGGTTTAGG
Organism: Pithys albifrons albifrons; assembly: GCF_047495875.1. NCBI lineage: Eukaryota > Metazoa > Chordata > Aves > Passeriformes > Thamnophilidae > Pithys > Pithys albifrons. The sequence goes on from NC_092458.1 coordinate 13,125,582, forward strand.
CTGTATATTAGAAAAAGGTTCTTTACCCAGAGGGTGGCTGTGCACTGACACAGGCTCCCCAGGGAAGTGGTCACAGCACCAAGCCTGCCAGAGCTCAAGAAGCTTTGCACAGTACTCTCAGGCTCATTATGTGGTCCTTGGAGATGGTCCTGTGCAGGGCCAGGAGTTGAACTCAATGATCTATGAAGGTTCCATCCAACTTGGCGTATTCTGTAATTATACGAACATTAAGGGAACTAAAAAAAAATCTCAGAATTCCAGAAAAAAAATTCTTTTGACTGAGTTCACATCAGGTCATAACTGCAGAGTGTGCATGGCACACCATTTACCAAAGAAATGTGGATGGTCTCCCAGTGGTCTGGCAAATGGGTCTTTTAGGGTCCTGAGAACAGACAGTGATGAGTAAGATATTTGTTAAATATGTGAGATCCAAGGAGGTTTCTGGGCTGTAGATCCTCAAGAGTCAGGCTAGTGAATCTGAGAAAGGTGGAAGTGAGCTTAGGGGAGGACTAGAGAAGGTTCCTTTTCACTGCTGTAAGAACATTTGCTCCATAATGGCTGCTGTATAAGAAATATCTTCTAATGGGGTGACAGGACATAATTTAAAAATATTTTCTGTGACATTATATGCATTGTGTGTTTTATATTTTGTGTAGCTTTTCATGTATTTTTTAGCAGAAAATGTAAAAAATAATTTAATGAATATTTCTAGCAATCATTTAAGCATATAATGTGTCTGCTTATGGAGCATATTACACTTTTTAGTCTTAATATAACTTTTCCTGATGAATTTTGAGGAGAGAGGCAATTTTTCAATGGAATTGTTTCTTACTAAAAATACCAAAGCTTAAAAATTGTTGAAGTTTTTTTCTGAAGTTCTAAAGCCTTGAAATCTTTCACTAAGTCAAGCTTATTTGTGGAAACTTTTAGAAAATATATTTCCATTGAGTACAGCTATTTTTTTAACAAAAGTTCAAGCTCTGTGGTATCATGAATTGCACATAAGAAGATGTTTGAAGCAACATTAAGCCTAAAGGAAAATTGAGACAACAGTGAAATAATTTGAAATTATGATTTCAAACTCCTGTGCTGTTACTCTTATCCTTTAGATTATGTTATTAAAAATACATATAATTTTCTGCCTTAGAACTTGCAACTATATGATTTTTGAAAAATTAAGTCTAATTATCCTTTAGAAAGCTTGAGAGCCCTAATGGCAGGACAGCAATCCAGCTGGAGCAACACTGCTTGAAGAGGGGCTCTCAGAAACCATTTTTGATTTTCAGTGGAAGGAGCTGTGCCTGCAGCACTGAAGACACAGCAGCAGCACAAGTAAAGTTGTTTTTCCCAATTCTCCATCTCTCTTCTCTGTGCCCTGCTCTCTCTACTCTATTTCCAAGCTGCCATTCTTAAGGGCACTGAGTAGCCATAAAGATGATAAATGATTTTTTATGATGCCTCATGTGCTTCTTGACACCATGATGCACTGTCCCTCCATGCACTGCTGCAGTGTCTGGCCAAGGGTTATTGATTTGAATGGTGTGACAACATTCTGTGAGTCCTACAAGACATGGTGGGTTAGTGCTCCCCACCCCCCTTGCCATTCATTGCAGGCTGCATATGGAGTGTAGGTGGCCTGGTAGCTCTGTGCTCAAATGCTAGCACCCCCGTGGGGCACTTTTAGCTTAAATTCTATTTTCTTTTATCCCTGTAGACATGCAAAAAGTTTACAACTTTAAAGACTGACAATATCTTATATTTCTGACTTACTTATATTACTGACTTATTTAGGATGTGTTGCAACCTATTTATTTCCTAATGGCATTCAGCCAGCCTCTGTGTACATAAAAGTGAATTAAAATAGCATGGTAATCCTGTGCTGAGTACTTGAAAAGGCAACTGTAAAATATGCCATGTATGTGAAGGTGGAATGCTTTTAAAGGCAGTTAAAAATGACATGAATGCTGTAGTTTCTAAAAAAGGCAAAACTATGAGATAGAATGTAGCCATTCAAGCTGTATCTGGCCTTCATCATATTTAATATTCTTCCACCATGACGTGTTTCCATGATAAGCATTTCTAGCTCAAACATGTGTGCAAAAGCTGAGAGAATCATGGGGGTGAGGTCCAAGGAAGGATTGCAAGGTGAGCTGGGGGGCTGTGACAGTTTCTGGCAGAGGGCTGAGGGTGTTGAAACACACACATGCAGCCTGATTTGGGGCAGAGTCAACTCACTGAGGTCAATATTTTTGTAAGGTGGGAACATGTATGGAACTCACAAATGGCTCCTTCTCAGATACAATGATACCTCATGCGCACTAAAAATTAATCTTAAATAAATCTGAGTGAACGCCACAACAGACAGTACAATTTTTTTTTTGGTTGTTTTTTTTTCTTAAAGTAAGCACTGTGACTCTAATAAACAGGGTTCAGACAAGCAGTTCTTCACTTCATACCCTCTTCTGATAACTACTAGGGCTGATGTCTACAGAACTGGATGCCCATGCTGTCTGGAGGCTGAGTGTGTACAGCTGCGTCTTGTCTTCCCACCTGTCCTTCATCTGCCATGCTCCTTGCATTGTTTTAAGGTTTTATGTCTTCATTTCTGTTTGTAGAGGTTCTGAACTGCCACCAGCTTTGGGGGGCTGAAGCTGTGTCTGCTTCTCCTTACTGCTATGAGACTAAATTCTGGTTAATATCTTGTAATATTCCTAGAATCGTAGAATCATAGAATGGTTTGTGTTGAAAGGGACCTTAAAGATCATCTAGTTCCAACTCTCTTGCCATGGGCAGGGAATCTGTCACTGGACTAGGTTGCTTCAGGACCCCATTCAACTTGGTCTTGAATACTTCCAGGGATGGGTCATCCACAACTTCCCTGAGCAACATGTTCCAATGAATCATACATGAGGATGGTGATATTGACACATGATCTAGGAATTCCGTGTGATCCTGGGGCTACATGGAGATGGACTTACAAAACTGCTTTTCTTCATTGCCATTATAAGCTGGATTTTTTGTTTTGATGTCAAGCAAGTAGTCCAATAGTGATGGCTTTCAGAAATGTCCTTGTGATAACAGGATAACCTCAGGAATCTCTGAACCTTCATTTCTTCTTCCTTGGCAGAGATCCTTACTCTGCAGAAGACATCAGTAGCACTGGCTGCAGCTTGCAGATGCCGAGTGCAGGAGAACGTGACTGTGGAGGGAGTGACAGAACGTCTTTGCCAACTCTGAAAGTCTGAGGAATGCTTGGGATGACACAACAGTAGTCAAGCAGCAGAGGATCTTCCCTTGGGTGTAAGACAGAGAGAACACCACTATGCCAATACAAGACCTCTAAAATGGACAATTTTAGTGGAATTTTAGAAAGCCACAATAGAAATCATGCAAACATGGCATTCCGAGACTCAGGAAAACATTTCCTTAGTCCCTGAATTTGATTGGTCATACACACAGCTTATTTCAGAACAAGAAAGAATCTGGGTCTGATTTTTAATATGTAAGAGAAAACCCCAATGAATCACAGAATATGTACACACACACACACACACACACACACACACACACACACAAAATGTAGCAGTAATTTCTTTTCTGTTCAGGAAATCCAAATTGAGTAAAGTTTCAAATGTAAAGCCAAAAAAAAGGTATAAGCTAAAATATTTAAAGAGACAAAACCCATCTACTGCATCATGGAAGGAAAATTCTACAGAGTAATATTTTCCTCTGTTTCACTTCCCCTTCAAAGAAATCTGTTTAAATGTATGTGAAAATGTTACATCAGACACTCTGAGAAAAGAAACATAAAACTCCTTGTATATAAAAATTTCCCAAGAGAGAGAAATCAACTTATCTTCCAAGTAATATATGTGAATCCATTACACCTGTATGAATTAAAAAGATTTATTAAGATTTTATAGTTTGCAGTTATGAGAATAATGATTGCTAATTGTGATTTGAAGTGCTTTTTAAGTTGGGAAAAGAAGGAAGCCACTTTAAGGCATCTTCTATTTGAAAACTAATTCTTTTTTTTTTTTTAAATGTAGTTTACATAACTGCAACTGCATCTGTCATTGGCTTTTTTCTTCTTCTTTTTTTTTTTTTAATATATTTAAACTTCTGTCTTTCCTGCTGCAGCATGAAATGCCCACAAACACAGCCTGGGGAATTGACTGACTAATTGCTTTTTGAAAGCAGTAAAGTGGAGTATGGATAAAATATTATCAAATGAAGAGAGTTAGCAGCTTTAAAGATGGGGTTATTTTTATTTAAGTTACATTTTATTTTTTTCATGAACTGCACAAAGTACAATGTGTGCAGACAGAGTGTCACTCTAGAGCAGACAATAGCCTTTTAATAATTCAGTCTCTATCAGAAGAACTCAAGATCAAACCCGATGCTATTTCTCCAATTAGGGATGTATTTCATGGACTCTCTACAGGCTTGTTAGCCAATCACCCCTTTTGGCTTTGTGAAAAGAGGGCACCATAGGAACAGGATGGAAGGAAAGTACATGACAGGTAATGTTAGAAATATATTGCTTATGGCACTTGAGATGTTCTTTTTCTTTTCTTGACTTCCCAGTGAAATAAAGCTTATGCAATTGTGTCTGTAACTTTGAATGATTGCATCTGAAATAGCATTAAGAGAATTCTACTCATTTTATATATATATATATATATATATATATATATGTATATATAAATATGCAGTAAAATAGAGGAAAAGGATAAAATTTCAATGAGGAAAGACATCAGTTTAGGCTCAAGACCACTGCTTTCTGCCCACTGTGCTAGTCATCTAACACCATGCTTGTACTGGCCTGCCAATAGATACGTATGGATCATGGTACAGGGTGTGGAGTGGGCTGCCCTTCTTTCAGTCAGGGGAAAAGAAACAGGGAGAGTGATGGGGAGGAGCAATTAAGAGGGCACTGGAGGAAGAGGTGTGAGGGCACAGAGCAGCACATACCTGTATTATGCTTTCAGGTGATGCTATTTTATCTATCATCTCCAGTGGTATTTCTTTCACTGGAAGCTTATCTACTGAGTTTCATTACACTACTCATCTAAAGTTCAGTCTTCTAATCAAGCTATCTGGACCCTGTTATTTTAGTGAAGGTGGATAAGGACTGTCCTTCCATGAGGTGATTTGTGATGTCTATCCAAGGGTGAAATGAACTGCCTTCTGAAGAAACCATTCTCCTCCTGATGGTAGAGGACATCTAAATGGGTGGTTTAGACTTGACAGCTGACTTTAGGTAACGCAATTGTGATATCAAATATTCTAGCTACTAATGAGCATCTTCTTTTCTCACTGAATATGGCTGGAAATAGAAGGTCTTCACACTTGCAAGAAGCTAAGCAAAGGACCTTGACTTTCTGCAATCCTTCCTTCGAGAAGCAAAAATCCTCCTAGTTGTCTAGTGAATAGTTACAAGAAACATAAGGGTGCTTCACATTTGATTTCTGTGCTGATTATACTGCCAAAAATTTCAGCGTGGGTGAGTAGTCAAATTAGGAGATCATAAGATTGGCTTGAAATCAGACAGCCAGTCTTGTAAATGGAAGGAGGATTCTCTCTACATATTTTCCTGTTTTCCATAAGAAAGGATGATAAAGTTTGCTGTTAATACAAAAGTGTCATCAGAGTCAGAAGACACTAGGCCAGTCAAATGTAGTGATGATTCAGAGTAAGAGAAAGATAATAGCATGCAATGAAGTGCACATATACTCTACTGATCAATGAAATGACAGATAAAATTTAATGTCTACATATGTAAAAGAAAACAATTGTTAAGCAAACCAAGAAACAGGCCCTGTCTTTCCCTGAATGGAAGTGGTCCTTAAAAAGAGGACTTCCAAACTTGAGAAAAGTCAAGGAAAATATGATAGGGCAGGAAGAGATTTAGTGAGTAGCAGCAATTCATTCTTTTTCAAAGAAGAATTATGATATCTCTTGAGACAGAACCAGAGAAAATGTCATTTTGTTTTGCTGGGCAAATTTAATGACACCATTTAACTCCTCCAAGGGATCTATGAAGGTCAAAAGCACTAACAGGTTACAGAAGTTATTAAATATAACACACACAATAAATATAACACTGACTACTGCAAGCTGAGGGACTACATCCTGGCCGTCCTGGACTCTTTTGTGCAATGCAGACTTTTCCTAGTTACTCATTGCTGCTTACTGCCAGAGACAGGCCACTAGACTGGGTGTCACTGTGGCTCAGGGCTACAGCTGTTCTTAGCTCTGTGTGTCAAACAGCCAGAACTATCATACAACTACCCATAACCATTCCAAGCAGTCCTGCTGAAACCCACCAGATGTATGTCATCACTCTTCAACATTTATTATTGTAACCTGTGTCAGATTTTCTAGTCTGATTATCCAAGTTTCTGAAGGTGAACGCGTCACCACCTGAGGAAGCAAACAAACAAACTTGAACATCTGAAAATCTGCAGGGCAAATAGCTTAAAGAATACTTTAGCTTTCACCTCTGCAAGGCAAGAAACTGATTTTATGGATAATAAACATAGTAACAGAGTTGTTATTTATATGGGAACATATCCATGCAAATGTTAGAAGTGCCAAATAATGTAAAAGTCTATTTTGTCTTTTATATTTTCAGCTGTTTAATAAGTAGCTATTTTCATCTTTTTGTATTTGGCACTAAATTGTTAGATTCAGTTTGCAGTAAAAAATGATAAAAGAAAGCTTCATCATCAATACGACATTGTCTAAATTGTGAGGTTGTTTGGTTACACCTAGTAACCACATAGGGCGGTCCCGTGGTGTAAAGAAGAGCACTCTGGACTCTGAATCCCAAAGTCCTGAGTTGGAGTCTCAGTAGGGACCATCCTCTGGCAGTTCAATGCCTCCCTGACATCCGATCCCATCAGATCTTGGGTGCTCAGCAGGGTCAGCCCCGGTTAGTACCGGGTGCTGTGACAGTCCTGAGGACTTCAGTGTCACTGTCCAAGCTTGCTCAGCTGTGGCAAATGGACCTTAGAACTTAAACGGTGGGGCCAGTTCTGTGCACGTTGTGCCTCACCTAAAAAAAAAATATCCACAGCGCAGGCTGGAATGGCACACCCACGTGGGGTGAACCCTTCCCAAATCTTTGTTTGCTAAATCTGGCCATAGAGTAACCACATCATGTTCCTTTTATAAGACATCATATTGCTATTTTTGCATCTTAAATTTTTTAAGCATGGTACAATTTCTAATTTCTTTCCAAATTTATATATTGTAGGCAGAATGAAATAATGTGAAAGAGATGAAAGGATTGATAGAGCACTCTAATGAGATTGGCTGTGTGTTATACAGTCTTTCACCTTCATAGCTGTATCAAAAGAGTACATAGCACCCGAAGTTAAAGATTATGTAAATTAAGCACATGCTGATTTTAATAGCCCAGGCGTTGATAAGAGTATTGAGGTAATCATGGACCTGAAAATGTCTAGATTAAATGATGGAGATTACCAATTAAGATGAATGTTTGTTCTCTTGAGAATACGAATACATTGCAAAAGATCACATTATTCCTTCCCTTACTGGATTTTCTCCAGGTACCAGTATGGCTCATGGTTCTCTTAACAGCCAGGATTGGTCAGATTTGTGTACTTTCACAAGTTCTTCACATTCTCACAGTAGGATGTTTTTGTAGGTATCTTAAATTTCAGAGAGAAGGATATAAATACAACTTGATAAAGTTCATACATATTCGCAATGACAAGATGATGTGCATTTACAGAGTGGCTATGAAAATGCAAGTGTAGTTCCAGTAATTATACCTGCACCTATGAAGGAGAAGTTGTAATAACAGAGTAGAGCTTTCCACTCTGCTTTCGAAGAAAAGTAGACAGCAGGATGACATAAAGCTTGTAAATTCTTGGGAAATATTTTTTGCATATATTGCCCAAGCAACAGCGACAATGTAATGGTAAACATACTCCTGCTGTGTAATGTGAATTTCTGCCTGGGTACACTACCAATCTTCACAAATGACAGGAAAGAACTTGTTTTTCTTGGTATTGTTGCAATATGAAAGTGGCTGTTCTGAAGAGAGTATTATTTTACTCATCTATACTGAGGAGGTTTAGAGTGGTTTCTATATAATTTAGTTCTTAACTCCATGAGTAGCAGGGGTGTGAAGCTGTAACAGCTTTTCAGCTCTGTTTTTTGCAGTACATTGAAGCATCTCTGCCTTTTATTATGAAATTTTAAAATGTATTGAGTGACTTAGCTTTATTTGGGACTAGAAGCACATAATATATCTGAAACTCAAAAGTGAATGGTACACATTCAGATGCCAGGCTCTGTCTCAGCCTCCCTCCAGGAGACCTGTTTCCTCCTGGGTGTTTGTGCAGTATCCAAGATGCTGAGATGAGATCTCTTAGAATATTAATGTAGATACTGACAGATAAATATTTTCAAGGCATACTGCAGCCTCACTGGATTCTCTTCCAGCCTTTTACATTTTCTCCTGTCACTTAGCAGCAAGACTACAGCATGGAGGTCAGTGTATTTTAACTAGATACTTTAAATTAGATTGCTAAAGCCGTATTTCAGCTTGGAAAGTCTACATTGTGTTTCTGAGATACTTGGATGTTTTTGAAAATTCTTGGGGCCTGTTCTGTGATGAGCTGTAACCTGACCAAAGTATCTCACAAAGCTGTAATATTATTCTTTAATGATACTCACAAACTTCAATGCCTCTCTTCCTTGCGCTTTAAATTCCTACCATTTTTATTTGATTTCTAATAAAAAAGCCCATTAGTAATAGTGGTCCCTTGAAGCATTCAGCTTCAGATTTCACCCACCTACACTCTGGCATTGTTAGGGATTTTGAGTGCTGCTGAATAACAGGGCAATGTGCATTTCTCAGCATTAAATGTCTGAGAGCATGTGGTAGGGCTCACAAAAGAGGGAATAGGGATGAGTGAAATTATTTTATTTTAATTACTCTTAAGGGTAAAATCAATACAAATATACTTTTTGCTGAAACAACAATGTGGAGAGAGTGAACATTCTCCTCCAAAATCTCTGCTGCAATTTTGAGTTTTTCTTTATATCTGTGTGTATATTTGTGCGACTGAAAGAGTGAGATGTCACTTTTGACTGGGACCATAAAAACATGTGTCTCAAAACCAATACAACATGGAAGCATCTGACTTGAAAAACAAGGCATCCATGCTTCTGCAAATTTAAAATAGAGATCTGATTTGACTGACTTCAAAGTTTGCAGCCTAGTCTATAGTAGTAAATATCTGTAGGGACTTGGAAAGTTTGGAAATTTACAACAATCAAGAAAGAGAAAAGGAATTAAAAAACAACTAGGTAACTTTGATTGCAGACATCAGGGAGAAAACCTTAGCCCTAATAAAATCAGTGATTTCTGAGCAGTCAGGCCTTCAGTCCTTCACACTCTTTGTGGGAAACATGTCCAGGGACAGTTTTCCAGGGCTTTTCCCAGGAACTCAGCTTTGGGCAGCTCAAGCAGTCTGAGCCTGTGCTCTGGGCTGGTTTCAGGCATGTTCAGTGATCTGACAAGGGAACAAAATACCTCCATGCACACTCTGTTGAAGGAAACAACTTAGTATTTTTATATACAAGCACAGAGTGGTGCGTACAATATTAGTGTGTTTGGTTTTGGTTTTTTTTCCATTTTTATAATTGAAAGAAAACTGATTTGAGACTCACCTCTCAAAGGATGTAAATCTACTTCTCTTCCAATCAACTGTCACCTCTCAGCTGTATATGTGTATCATACTTCTGACAACAGTCATATCAACGTGGCAAGATATTGGTGTGACACATGGTAGAACAATGTGCCAACAGGAGAGTCTGAGCAAATGTCTGTAGAATATTTTGTACTTCACAGAGGTACGAAAAAGAGAAGGATGTAGAATAAATTCATTTATGTCTAAGTAGATTGTTGTTTAAATAATGGGCTTCATCTGTGTGGATGAATTCAGCTCAGGTGAGTATTTATCACAGAATCAGAATCAACTAAGTTAGAAAAGACCTCTGAGATCACCGAGTCCAACCTATGACCTAACACCACCTTGTCAACTAGACCATGGAACTCAGTGCCGAATCCAGTCTTTTCTTAATCACCTCCCAGGATGGTTACTCCACTACCATCCAATGCCCAATCACTGTTTCTGTGAAGAACTTGTTCCTAATGTCCAATCTAAACTTCCCCTGGCACAGCTTAGGACTATGTCCTCTTGTTCTACTGACAGTTGCCTGGGAAAAGAGATCAACACCTACCTGGCTACAACCTCCTTTCAGGTAGTTTTAGAGAGTGATAAGGTCTCCCCTGAGCCTCTTCCTCTCCAGGCTAAACTACCCCAGTTCCCTCAGCCAGTCCTCATGGGACTTGTGCTCCAGACCCTTCACCAGCCTTGTTGCCCTTTTTTGGACACACTCCAGCAGCTCAATATCCTTCCTAAACTGAGGGGTCCAGAACTGAACATAAGACTCAAGGTGTGGCCTCACCAGTGCCAAGTACAGGGGAAGAATCATTTGCCTGGCCCTGCTGACCAGACTATTCTTGATACAGGCCAGGTTCCCATTGGCCTTCTTGGCCACCTGGGCATGCTGCTGGCTCATATTCAGCTTGCTGTCAATCCAGACCCCCGGGTCCTATTCTGCCTGGCTGCTCTCCAGCCACTCTGTCTCCAGTCTGTAGTGCTGCATGGGGTTGTTGTGGCAAAAGTGCAGGACCTGGCACTTGGCCTTGTTGAACCTCATACCCTTGGATTTAGCCCATCTATGCAGCCTATCCAGGTCCCTCTGCAGAACCCTCCTACCCTCCAGCAGATTGACACTCCCACCCAACTTGGTCTCATCTGCAAATTTGCTAATAGTGGACTCTAATAGTGAAAATTCGAGCTCTAGTATCCATTCTAATTTACTTATTCAAACATAATTGCTAACAATATATCTAATTTTGTTAGGGTTGATGTGGCTTGTAGGAGAAAAACTCTTTAGATTAATGAATCAAATGAAATGGGTGAGTGCTTATTCAGATAGGCAGTGTCTGATGCTAGTCAGACAGTGTCTGCTGCTCCTTCATTTTCCAACTTTTCATTCAAATTGTGTTGATACTAAACCCACTAATTTTATAATTTAAGTGAGTTGGCTCTAGCATCATTTGTTTAAGTTGTTACTTGCCATCTATATGGGAAAAAGTGTTTTTGTTTTTGTTTTATTTGTTGGTTGTTTGTAAGGTTTTGTTCTTAAATCTGTTTTAACATCATCACAGTTCTGGTGTACTACTCATATATTTGTAGTAACTGTCTTTTTAGCTCCCTGCTCAGATTGCTTCCCATGCATCACTGTCAAATGTACTTAAAGAGCAGTACATACAGCATGACATCAGATTACTGATTGCAGTGTCCTTTGTGAAAGCAGCAAATCCTTGTGACCCCACTGACCTCCCTCAGCAACCCTGTGATTTAGTCTTTGACCTTTGTGTATTTCCCTTCCTTCCCTGAAAAAAGCAAAACTGCCACCAATACTCCTAATTATGTATGATACAGTTCTCTATACTTTGCATATCTCACAGGGTTAGCTTGCAATTGCTTGATATTTAAAATTATCCCTTGTTTAACATTATAAAATTAAAAGGTAAAATTATAAAGGGAATAATACTGAAATGATCCCTGTGGCACTACTGACCACAGAGCATGTACCTGAAAAAACTCGATATGTTTCTCTGTATAGAGTTGAAAAAAGGAGTGGTTCCTTTGAAAATTAAAGATCATACACTGATGAAACCAGTTCTGCCAATATTATCTTTTTTTTTTTTTTGGTGCGAGAAAGCATGAAAGAGGATCCAATGAAAATGGACCTAACTCTTGAGTTTAAGGGAGAGGTAGATATCTATAGTCAAGGCAGTATCAGGCTCAAAAGAGTTTTATCTCATAACTGGTCTGATGGATACAGTTGGAAATTATTTTTGAAGGATTAAAAGAACCTTAAAGACTGTTGTAAAGTTACTATCTTTGATAACTGCATTACTGAAAAATAAAATGAGAGAATGATTTTTTCAGATTGCTCCTGATACACGTAAGAGTAAATTTGCTGAGGGGCTGTATATCTCCAAACTGGCAGAACCAGAACCACAAAACTGAAGAATTTAAAGAGAATAATAAGAAAATATGTATTGATTTCCTGCTAATATCTATTCCAAACCAGTGAAGGATAAATTAAGTTAAATGAATTAATGTTGATGTGTCAGGTTATGTAATGACAGAGGACAAAATAAAATCTAATTCTTTAGTGCACAATGTGGCCTCTTGTGACAGCTGAAGATTATGATCATCTAAAAAGCATTTGATAGGTCTGTTCCTGAATGGAGAGAGTTGCTTGAGACATTGAAAAAGAACACAAAAAGGGCTGGCAGAACCTTGGAGGGAGACCTCATGACATCTTAGAAGCTGAAAGACTGCCTATTCTCTAAATGTATGCTCTGTTGGTGGGAATTTGAAGAAGTAGCCATAAGGCAGATTCTTCATTGGCATGTACTTTGGGTTTGAAATGTCATCTTTTTTGTGATTATCTGTCAAGGACAGATGAGCTTACAATAAAACTCAGTATCTACTGATCTGGATTCCCAGTGGATCTGATTTGTTTGTTGAAAAAGATAAACCCCCCTCCACTCCAGAAGTACGAAAAGCTTTCCTTTATTGCCTCTGGGAGACAGTCTGTAGTCTGCATTCATATTTCTTCTAAACCAGTAAGTACATGTTTTTGACCTGAATAATTAGATGAATAAATTCCTGCAAACTCAAATGTTATTTTATTTTCCAATTAATTTCTTATGTTGAGATTTTTTTTTAGTTCACAAATTGGCATGAAAGGCTTTTGAAATGAACACAGTCTTATTAGTATGAACCTGGCTCTGCTCCTAAGCTATTAAAGTATGCCTGGATTTTGCCCTTTAGGGGTTGGAAAGTTCTTTATTTATTTCTTTTTAAAGATGTAACTTGCACATGGTTTTGTTTTATCTCTGTTAGCCAGCTTCAGGAGGTAAACATGCAGAATGGCACAGATGGATTTAGATTATTGATTCCTTCTAGTTGAATTGTGAGGTTAAGTTCCCCAGACAGTGAACTGCAAATATCCTCCTAAGGCTTTTTCTTTCTATTGCATTTTTTTGAACTGGAAATTTTCTCTGAGTTGGAGATATCACACAAGTCATTAATACTCTGAATGAGTTCCAGCGTTGATGCCCTTCTTCTCTTCTTTCATTTATAAGTAGCACCTGTCACAGAAGAAATAAAAATATTACACCGGGGGCTTAATGAGAGTGAAACATCTAATACTTGTGACATCCTTCAAACAAGGATGTCACACATAAACATAAACATGGCCATGTCTAGTTGTTAGGTACTGCCTTGGTTTCTATTGTTATTTTAGCAGTCCTTGCTCAAAAGCAGAACAGTTGCCAATTTACTAGATTTAGCCAACCACGTAGTTCAGACTGTAGTATTTTAAAAGAGTGTATGGATGGACTCTATTCACTGCCTCTGACAGAGAGGTAAAAATGCCCTACAGATATAGGTGATACTTCAAGTTTTTTTATTTGACATGGGGAAACTACCAAGGCTGATTTTTATGCTGAAAGATAAAACTTAACCATAGTAGATGGCAGCACAGCTTGCATATCCAATATCTCCAATACCCCCCTGTGGCCATTCATCATTCTTTCTGACTGACAAATAAGACAGTTGATATCACTAATATTAGAAACTTATTCATTTATTAATAAGTTTTCTTAATTTTATTTAATAGCAGAACAGATTATGCTGAAAGACAGTGTACAAACTCACAGGCTTATTTTAAAACAAACAGCATTAAAATGTGGCAATTAATGTAGAAACTTGTTTTCAACCACATATTTCTGAATTTTTCTGAAGAGTTTGAAAACATTACTGAGTTCAGTGTTATTAGTTATAAATAATCTATTTATAACACATTTAATGCTAAGCAAAAATTTCAGCTGAACTTCAGAAAGCACCCAGGAATCTTGTAAACTCCAGGGTAACAGCAGTACCTTTGGCACAGCCTAGATCTGCACTTTTCAAGCTGCCTGTTACACAACTCTTCTCCCAAAACATATGTCATCTGCACCTCTTCTCCATGCACTTGTCCTCTAGACAAGGGGGACTGGGAGATGAGCTGTGGACCAGATGAAGGAGGGAGCAAGGGTGGAAGCAGTCCAATGGGAGCAGGGGTGGGGACAGCACACAGAATCAGCACAGAAGGGATCTGCTGGGTCCTGGGAACCTTTGAGAAGTCATAGATGCATAGAAGCACAGAACAATTTAGGTTGGAAAGGACCTTTAAAGATAATCTACTCCATCCCCCCTGCAGAGGGCAGAGACATCTTTCATTGGATCATGTTGCTCAAAGCATCATCAAGCCTGACCTTGAACACTTCCAGCGGTGGAACATCCACAAGTTCTGTTGCTGTGTATTACTACCCTCATAGTCCCCAGGGTCTATTTAACTGGAGTGGTCACCTATGGTAGGGAACCTGCTAAACTATGCAAGTAAAGCCTTCTCATAGAGGTTCCTTCCCCCATTTTGCCCCTGTCACAGATGTAGCATCTAGGGGACACTTTTCCCCTCCACTTCAAGGCAAGTTTGTGACTGTGCTTCTCCTAGACGTAGTCATGTACAGGAAAAGCTGAGTAGAAAGTCCACAGTCCTTGGAGAAGCACTGAGAAAAAGGGGTACATTTGCTCATGGCAAATTCACACAGAAATTGGCTTTCTACCAACCCCAGTGCAGGTTTGATAATCCCTTTGACAATAAAAGTTGTAAATGTGAGAGGAATTGATATATGCAGAACATAATGACCTTATATGCGAGTAAAATCCTGGCCTCAAGGAAGACAGTGGAAGCTTTGCCACTGATCGCAGTGAAGACAGGATTATACCTGTCGTTTTGTCAAGATTCTATCATTAATGTTTTTGCTTTTAAAGTATCATCAGATATTTAATTGCATGAAGTGTGAGAGCTTTTATTGTATGATTAAAAAAGAAGGAAAAATATCATTAGGCTGAGAATTCTGTCAAGGCTGAACAGTTATATTCAACATATGCTAAAGAAGTAAATCCTCTGGGAGAGTGATATTTAATAATGTTTAGAAGGTATTATCTATTGGAAAATCTAGCTGTTACAGAATCCTCCAGCAAATCCTTTCAGTACTGTACTAGAATATTTTTGTTTTCACTGAGCATGAAAGTCTCAGATGTAAAGAGCCAAGTCAAAGAAGAGTATCTTAAATTTATTGGCATAAGATTGTATTTAAAGCCTGATCTGACAAACCACTTAAGTGTATTTTTAACCTCAAGTATGCTAATTGTCTTAGCAGCTTCATTCCTAACTGAAAGGAATATTTATGTAGTTTAAAAACCACCCTGATTTCCAAAAATAATGGCTTCTTAGCACACCATGTTTCATTAGAATGAAAGATACAAAGAAATGGAATGGAAGTGGGAAATAAAGTTGGAGGACCTCAGCTCATAAAGTGAAAATATGATCAAAAAAGTGCTGAGCCTGTACTGTTCAAAGGATAAAACACAATTAAAAAGTGACATTTAAACAGAGATGTACTTTTGTCCACTGTAAATATTTGTACATAATTTATAACTAAAACCACAAGAGAAAATATGGTTAGTGGGACCATCTGGATAGTATCTCAGGAAGACCAAAAGATGATATTTTCTTTTTTTCTGTCTCCTCACAGATTAGGCTCCCATCACCTGCTTCTCACCACTTAACCCAACTCATCTCACTTCATCCTTCAAGGCTTTGGTGCTGTTCTTCCAGTAAAAAAAACCTGTAAAACTTTGCTCTGGAGACTGAAAATATTATTCTTTAGGTGGGCTTAACATCTGGTGTTCAATCATCTACAAAATCTTGACACAGCACTTGGAGGCTTTGCCATCTTTGGGGAAAGTCACAAGGATTAGGCATCAAAGCTGACATTTTGTCCTTTCTTCTTTTATAGGAAAATATCAATGTTTATGCAATTTATTGTCTGTCATTATACAGGTAGATAAAGAGTTGTCTTCAGTGGAGACACTCAGGAATAGCTTTCTCAAATACTTAGCAAAGATGTTCATTTCTCTGCAGTTAGGGAGAAGGACAATAAGGCACAATATAAATTTTTTCAATTACAATCTTTAAACATCATTATTAGTTACCACATTTTTGAACTCTTATTCCTACACATCAAGGTATTCTTTCTGACAGCATGTTTAACTCTAAGAAGCGGTGCATGCAATCTTTTTATGTTGCATTGAAAGTAATTACTGGACATATAATGAATTCTCCTTTATGTCTCTAAGCAGATGGGTTCCTATTATCAGCTTTTCAGAACAAACTGATTGTGTTAAGATGTTGTGTCACATCTAATTCCGGGAGTCAAGGAGGTAAATAACCTCATTTATTAATGATCAGTGAAAGTAAGAGAAATTCATTATCTCACACTTATTTTCTGTACCTGGCTTTTACCCCACTAGAATGAAGGTGAGATTACATTGCTCTGAAAACTGGTGGGAAAAGGACATGCAATTTAAAACTAGTTTATTCTTGATTGTCAGTTTTCTTTGGAGCTTACAGAGGCAGTATTTAAAGAACAGAAAGAGTTTCAAATATTCAGAAGTCATTCCTGATTTATTTATCTAAGTTCTGACTATAAAACATATGTTAACAATGGTTTATGTCTGCTCTGGTTCATATTTATGCCTGGTAAAACTAACCTCAGTAGAAGTGCAGTGGCAATGTGTATATTTCAATGGCTTTTCTCCTGGGAATACTCTACTACAGTTTTATGAGTATTAATTGGTGTGTTGATTAGTCTTAGTTGATCAGTGGTTATGCTGCTAACTTAGATATTTACTGACTGATTTGGGTAGTACTCTGCAGAGCTGACCAATAGGAGAAAGGTAAATAGCTTTGACAGCTCTCTCTTACAAACGCAATCTTTGGCTCCCTAGAAATGGCACAACTTTAGGCAAAGCAATTTAAAGATCAATTTAGTTGAGCTGATGCAATCTGCTAATGCATGTACATTTAAATTAGCTAAATTGACACAGGCAACATTACAATTGATTTAAGTGTGCCTACATTTGGCTTAGCCTTAGTTCAAGATAGATCTACATTAAAATAAGATCAATTGTACTTAAGATCCAGCACCTTTCCAGTGTGGACAAAGCCCTCCCCTACCTTGAAGCTGGCAGCACTCCTAATAAGCTCAAGGAAGACTATTTTACCTTAAGTTTTTCTCCTCACTAAGTTTGTTTGGTCTATTAAAGTACAATGTTGTGGTCAGTTGTGTGCTCCAAGAGATCCTTTGAGAACACAACTCTAAAAATTAGATTTAAAAATCTTCATCCAGACCTTTAACTTAATGATCTGAGTTTCAAATACAGTGACCACTCCTTGGGTGACCTCAACAGTATTGGGAGTGCTCAGTGCTTGTAAAAGACCCAAATAACTGTAAAACCAGATCATTTATTAGGGGCTTAGCTTTGAATTTAAGAGGCTATTCTTGTTCTGTTTTTAGAAGTTTTGGTTGCAGGATTTATTCAATTTTTTGTTTTCTGCAATGCAATTCCTTTACATATGACCACCCTTCCATTTTACAGCAATAATTTTAACAAGCCTTAAAAAGAGGGTACTAAATATATTCTCCAAATTTTATTCCTTTTGACAATTGATACACATGGAAGCTAAACAATACACAGTTTAGCAAGCTGTATATTTTTGTACACTCATTCTCAGCTGCAGTCATCACTTGGCTGACAACCATCTGTGTCAACCTGCTTTTTCCTTCCCATTTTGCTCAGCTGAAATGAAAATAAATTGACAGAAACAACTTCTGCAGGGAAAGTGCAAAAAAAGTTAATAGAGTGGCAGGCATGTCTCAGCATCTGCAAGCACATTTTTTCTATGTTAAGTTTTATTTGTATTCAAAATTAAAATGCTATTTATTTCAAATCAAGGAAGGAAAAGCAAGCGCAGATTGTTTGCCTACAAAGCAAAAAGTTATTGCCAGCCCAGCAGAATACAATATCCTGACTGTTGAGCAGAACAAGGTGAAGCCTGTGGATGGTGCCATAGCCGGTGTCCCAGGGCGGGCACTAAAGAAAGGGCTTGGAGAACCAGATCACCTTAAGAAAAGTCTCATTTCCTTTCTGCATAGTCTGCTCTCTCAGACTAAGCTCTCCTCTGTGTTCCCCAGGCTCCTCTTAACCTACTCTCACCTTCTGCCTAAGGCTCCCTTATAAGGTTATTTATCTGTGAAGTTAGGGGTTGGAGAAAAGGGACACAAGAGCAGCACTAGAAATGTTGCCTTGAGGCTTGAAATCAAGTCAGACTTGCTGGAATGTGGGTTTGGTTTCAGAGGTGTTTTCCGAAGACAACTGTAAAACGTTTTTGTGACGAAGAGAGTCATATGTTATCCAGCAATCCTTATAAATAGTTTCTAAGCTGACTAACTGTTTCTGTTACAAATACTTTTAAAACCTTGTAGTTATTATTATAGTCTGTACCTGTAAATCTCTTCAGTTTGAACCAGATAGAGATACTATGGAAATAATGTTGTGTAGCAGTTTTAGCAGAGCCTGTGTCAGAAGATGTTTGCATAAAAAAAAAGAGAACCAAAGTTGTACAGGATTATGACTTTTGATTTGCCCAAATTCTGTGAGCTAGAATTGTATATTTAACACTTCTCTTCCCCCCCCCCCCCCCCCCAAGCTGTGCACATTGATATATAGGCTGAAGTTCTCATTTAATTCAGTGAGAATTTTGCCACCTGTTTGAATTATTCTTGCCAGTCTATCAGAGCCATGTCAAACTAATATCAAACATCTTACCATTCTTTGGTCACTGATTCACACTCACAGCAATACTTTTTCCATCATAAACAAGCATTGCCTGCAGAAATTACCTTAGTCTAAATCAGATATGTTCCACACCAATTCAGAAATATGTTTAGGCTCTATTGTAGTCATATAACCAGAACTAAGTTTAGAAATTTATAAGTTACAAATTCATACAGTTATAGCAGGTTTCTGAAATATGTCAAAAATTGTTCTTTCAGCCTTAGAAATTTCCATCCTATTAAAAATATGAATATTGTGTCTGAAGAACACACTACTGCAGACTGACTTATCCATCTCAGGATCTCTTCAGTTTTGCTTAAAGTTTAGTCTTGGCGCTAAGAGTAAGCCTGAGAAGTTTCAACAGAATTTAAGTTATGAACAAGAAAAGAATCTGTACTCTAGGATGCAGATCTTTCTAACACAGCTATCATTAAGCTAATAAATTCTGGCATACCTAATCCAGCTGTAATTCACAGAGGTCAAATGGCAGATGCATGGAAGCTTGTGGCCAACTCCAACATTTTGTCAAAAGATAGAATAACCATCCAAATCTGTGGCAGGTTTTATGGGGCAAGGCTCAGGCCCAATATAAACATAATTAAAAAGTGAAAGAAAAAACCCCAGCAAAGTAGAATGAAGCCACTAAGCAGAAGCTCTCCATGTGTCTGAAAAAATCTATGAAATAACACTTTATACCTTTAGGAGTTCAATGCATTGAGTGAAACTATGACTTTTGCTGCCTAACTCCTACAAATTTTTACACCTTTTTGTCCTCTTTGTGTTTACAGTATTCATGTAATTTTTAAAAAAACCCCAAAGTATGTGAGGCAATAATGATAAAGACCTCTTACAAATTGTGAGCGGCTGAGAAGATAGGTGCCACCAGCACTGCCTCACCTGGGTCAAATCATATGATATCTTTCACATAAAGTGACTTTAGAAGGAGCTAGAGTCACTCCGCAGCTGTCATTGATATTCTTACTGTGTTTTATGTCTGGATATGGATTCAATGCAGAAGAAAAATGGGGCAGTTCAGTTGGCCTTGGCATTAACATTATGGAACAAAAGGCTTGGGTACGTGACAAAGGACTGTGTGCAGGGCCTTGCTCCATCCCATGAACTCCAGCATTGGTTAAGGGCTTCAGTTCCAGTCTGGTTCTTCAGCACTGGTCACTATATTAAGCAAGTAAAATAAAAAAGAAGAGTGATAGAAACAAGTTTCTTTGCTGAAAAGTAATAGAAATGAGCCAATACTACTCTCGGTTTTGACTATGGAGTGGGACTGCAAAAAAGATGATGCTATTTAGGAAAGAGTCCAACACACATAAACAAATTGTCACAAGCAACAGACACTTCAACTGAAAGACTTCATTGTGCTTTCACCTAGGAGGTCTAAACCAAAGGTCTTCAGCAATCAAATACAGAACTAGTGTTTAGTCTGTTAGTGCAATTTTAAGAGTCAACTGACTAATAAATGTCAATATGCAATTATGTGGGATGCCAACAGTCTACAGCTCAACTTCTGCTATTCACCTTTTCACTGTACTCATATTTTAAATGAATGTAGAAAATGAGCTACCTATGAATATTAAATAAATTCAGAATACTAGTGGCAAATTCTAGAATACAAAGAAAATTTTGTGTTGGATTTTCTTTCATCATTGAAGTGTTTGCTTGGAGACCAGTATCATTCAGCGCAGTAAATATGTATATATATCCTTAATATACTTAACTTCAAACTCTATTCCCTGTGTTATATTCTTGCACTAAAAATAGCCCTATTGCTTCATAGGAAGCCTCTAAGAACTTGCATATCATGATTTCTGTGAGGGAAATCCCTGCTGTGATGTTTTGTGTTCAGCACATCTGGTTCACGTTTTTCTGGCATTCTAAAAAGATAACATCATAAGAGGGCTGAAAATGCACGTGGCAGGGAAAATGCATTAAGATGACATTTACATAATTATTTCAAGAGTATTCTCGGAAGCAAAACTGCAGGAAGGAAAGCAGGTCAAATGTTTAAAATATTGGAGGGGTTAAAAGGTCAGAACAGTTCTGTGCAGGTGGACTGTAATCCAGCAAAACATTTAAAAGACATGCTGGAGAGGAAGCCACTTGCTGTTGAAAGCTTCAAAGAGCAGCTCCAGAGCGCATCACTTCACCTCACTGCCATACAGCTTTTTGTCATAAAATAATTATGGAAATACCTCAGGGGAAAAAATCTTTCTTGTATGTCTTCTGCTTTTCCTTTCTACTGGATTTTCCATAAAATGATATTATGATATACTAACATGAATGATTTAGGAGGATGTGTTTTTATTTTTTTTTTCTGAAAATACATATTTGAAAAAAACAAGTTTATCCATCAAAACTTGCTTATTGTCTTTGATAATTTGGTTTTTTAAATGTTTACTGCTTACTAATTTTTAAATTAGGTAGTTATGCTTTCTGTTTAAAATACTGGCAGAGTTTTATAGGTGACATTCTCAGTCATTAATGTTAATTTTAAAATACCATTGAAAATCCCTAAAATTTCAGGGAATAAATACCACGTGAAGGCAGATGTAAACCTCTCAGCCGTATCAGACCTAGAGCTGCCAGTATAAATGTCTCTTAGTAAACAATGAAGGTGGACAATTTATAATGGCAATCAAATTAGTATTAACTATTTCGATATATTCTAGATCATATGACATCATTGTAAGATACTGAACTCCAAAAGTAGTTTGATATGACATCAAACAACATTTAAATGAAGGGATTAGGGCAGAGCAGAACCAGTAGTCACAGTAGCCACTTTAAAAATGTCCAGTTGTTCAGCCTCAAAATTTGGCTGTAAACAGGCACTGCTTGAACAGTCAAGTCTTGCAGACTGAAGGGAATG
Source organism: Pithys albifrons albifrons (assembly GCF_047495875.1). Lineage (NCBI taxonomy): Eukaryota > Metazoa > Chordata > Aves > Passeriformes > Thamnophilidae > Pithys > Pithys albifrons. Next base: position 13,147,389 of record NC_092458.1, read on the forward strand.
AACTCGTTAAATACAGAATTAGGGTTTTGCTGAAGCTAAAGGAACTGTAAGAGAATAGTTAAGGGGTAATTAATTTCCAATAGTTTTTCCCGCCTTTGGAGGGGTGTGTGTGTGGGGGTCTTGGACAAGCAGACAAACAGGGCCAGACTGTGAGTCCCCAATTCCTAGCCAATAGGAAGAGGGGGCAGGGACCTTTCATCCGGGAAAGAGTATAAAAACTTCTGTTCGTTTTCATTCTGGGTCTGTCTCCTAGGCCAAGGGGACACACCCAATTCAGCTAAATTTGTTAAAGAAAAGTTTAGTTTTGCTTTAATGACTTGGTCCCCTCTAAATTTTATTGGTAAAATGTGAGCATTTCTCACAAACTCTTAATATGTGCTACCGTTTTTCTTCAATTTGATGTCATGAATTCAAACAAAATCTTGGGTAAAAGATTGTTATTCCTTTGTTGTCCAATGAGCACTTAAGCTGACGTGTGGTTGTACAGGGAATGACATTTTGATAACAAGACATTCAACAGCATACAATAAACAGATACAGCTGTTGGAAATGGAAGGTGGACAAATTCACAATGAAAGCAAGGCATGCAAGACCCTTAGGCAGCTGGGTGTTCCTGCAGCCCTGCTGCAGACATGGCTGGGAGTGGCGATGCTTTCCAGTCTTGTGCCAGCCCACCCAGGCCAAGATGAGTTTTTTCCAAGCATAATTAAAGGTTGTTGCAGAGCAGGCCCAAATTGTCCTGGCAGCCAAATGATAAGCATGTGTAGTGAGTGAATCTGCCTTTCAATTCAAGAGTATAATCATAGACATTCTTATGAAGAAGGCAGGTTCAGCTGATGGTTGTTGTCTCATAAGTGGTTTATCCATATTGCAATTTTGCCTTTATGAAGGTGAAGCTGTGGATACAGATAATCTAAATTTGGAACATTACAAACACACATTAAGGAAAATGCTTTTCTTTGTTTGTTTCATGCAGACAGTAGTTCCAAAACTCTAACTTAAGCTTCAGTTAGGATGTGTTAGGTTCATCAAAGCTGATATGGTTTAAAAATACACTAAGTCAGTAAGTTGAAAGATTTTTTACAATCCCCATGTGTTTTGAATTCAGGAAAAATAGCGAGAGCCAATAGTAATAAATGTTTTTTCTCTTTGCATATTTGTTGCTGCACTTGTTACCTGGCTGTTCAGATAACTTCAGGGACATATATCAGATAAACTTTCACTAGTATATTTTGTCTCCTTTTCTCTCTTTCTCTTTTTTTTTTTTGTGTGCGTGTGTGTGAGTGTGATGGAAATGAAATTACATGATGCTGCAGTAGTTATATAACAACATGACTTTTTATTTGATTATTTAGTGCTGTCTAGTAACAGTAAGTTTTTTCAGTGTGCTGGATGGTGCACTCTGATTTCCCTGGGTTTCCACTTACAGGCTGTTACTCCTGGCAGTGATGACTCATCAAATGCACACAGTGGAGTTATTTGCTCAAACAGGAATCCAGAACATTTCTCTAGCTTTCATGGACTTATTCTTTAGCTAAACTTTATTAATGGCTCTTAAATTACAGTATAGGTACCACATAATTTGAAACACATCTCAGGTATGCTGTCTCTTCCAGACATTATGTAATGTAAGTAGTTTTGATTTGAATCCTAAGTTTGCTACTAGTTTAGTGTTTTTCTTGTGCTTTGTTTGGTTGGTTTTTTGTTTGTTTGGTTTTTTTTTTGAAGGTTACATACATTAAAATTTACCTTGTAATAATCTAAGAAACTAATTAGAAACATGGCCTGACATACTGATTGCACTTTCTTCTGCACCAAAAGCTACTTGCAAAATTGTTTATGCCACTGTCTGTATTTTGCATCTGATTCTGGTCTCCATTTTCAACCATCATTTCTCTAGCAATATGCACAAATGTGACAGCAAACACTGTGTGGGTCATTTGGAGTTTGTTATCTGCTGCTGCTTGACTGATAGATTTTTATGTAATTAAACTGGATGATAAATGGGGAATAGCGATGGAGCTCCCAGAAAAAACGCCTGTCAGTGGCTGGTAAAAGTGCAGGGGACACTCTGCAAGGGAACCCTTTGCAGATGTGAGACACAAGGTAATGCCTAAAAGGCAAAATAAAGGGCTAAAAAAAGGTGATGAGGTGCAAAAGCAACTTGTGAGGAGAGATCAAGGATGATGGCTTAAGTAACATGCAGGCAGCCAGAGGATGGATGAGGGCAGGACTGGCTGAAAGGAGATTCTGTCAGGCTTTAGGCTGCCATATGGACACCTTGCACCCAGCTCTCTAGCCAGGTCTTCCTGAAAACAGAGAGAACAAAGTCCGAGTGCTTCCTAGGATGATGTTATAAGGCCTTAAATGATAGAGTTCTGAGCTACGTTAAAGTATAATTCTAAATTTGTGGTAAAGAAACTGGTCTCTTGTCTCCCATCCACAGGAACTTCCACACAATTATTTTTGCTAGGTGCACTTCTTCATTGTTCATGGTACATTGCCCAGCTCAGGGGTGCATCAAAGTAAAGTATCTGATACAACATAAATGCTTAATATTGAACATCATCCAGCATACCTCAAAGAACTAGACTAAACATCAAGTCAATACCTTTTAGTTTAATGCATCATGCAAAGCCACTTAGGGGAAAAATATTAAAGAAAGTTTGAAGCAGTTTCATCACCTCAGTTTTGCTCCTCAAGAAAAAATAATAGTGCTCTTTGATGGACCTTTGTTCTTTAAGGAACTTCTGAATCTTGTTTTCTCCCAAACAAGAAAATCATCATAGAAGTGTTAAGAGAGTTCAGAGAATTGTCAATAAACCCTTTTCAGGCAATTTAAGCACAAGAACATAGCCCCGGTAATTAAGACCTGTCAGATGTGCAAGTGACTGAAAATGGTAATAAGAAGCCTTACACAAATAAATATAGGATTTGCTACCAATGAAATAAATCACAATTATTAGCTTCCATTAGGATCTAAGAGGTTCCTAAGTGTGGTGTGTTTTCTGTTGTGTAAGTGCAACTTGAAGTCACTGGGTCCTTTTGTAGTTTCAGGTGACTCTGAAAGAGTGGGAGTATTCAGTCAGCTGATCATGGAGCACAGCTCCAGTCACTTCCCCAGTCCTCCCTCAGGAGTTGCTATGAAGTACCCTTTGGCTGGAGGAGTGACCCACATGGCAGGTAAAATGTTCTGCTTATGATAAAAAGGGATGAGAGTCTGACAATGTCAATAATATGATATGGCAAATTTACTTGCCGTACTTTCTGTTTACTGACCCTTTGTTTATATTCTGTGTCCTCCTCCCCAAAATCATACCCCTTTGGAAATATTAAAAAAATTCAGGCTTATGATGTCAGGTTGCTAAGGTAACAGTTCACTGTTTCATTGAAGAGCTGTCTCCCCAGTCTCATCTCAGTATTCTTAATGTATCTGTATTTATATTATAAAAGCTTTCTGCAGATCTGCTCTTGAAAAGGGTATGAACTTAGTAATTTTGAAAAGACATAAAGAAAAGAAGTATTATTTTTCTAGACACATTAAGAACAAGCATGACCATTTGTCAGATAGAGACATTTGAGGGAAAAGAAAAAAAATTAAAAATAATACTGTCTCTACACTTCTTTAGCTTGCCAGAATGATACTCTATTTCAAATTGAACTGGGAAGGGTATACAGGCCTCCTCCTTCCATGACAAAGTGCAACGTTTGTAGTAATTTATCTATAGTCAGCTACTGCTGTTATTTTGACATGAATGGAAGGACATTGTCCTGTATGTTCTATGCTTTTTGTTTTGTTTACTGTTATTTATTTCAGTTACCAGCAAAGTAGAAAAGTATTCCCTTCCTTGAATCTCTAATCAGGTTTCAGAATAATTCATACTAGCAAATTCTGATGCTGAACCTACTTGCTTATTTCACAGACCTGAAACATATACTGAAAAAAAATAATCACATGGTTAAATAATTGTTCATCAGTGCCTTCAGCATAATCATTGTCCCATACTGTAGTCATCCTCGTGTTTCAGCATCCTTGGAAAGGACTGCTGTTTGAAGTATATATGCACTGATCTGTTTCAAGGAGCTGTAGGAACTGGTAAGTGGAAGTTTGAAAGTCAGAGATCTGATTACAACCAGTCCCTGAGAAAGATGGCTTGAGAAAAAGTCTGTGTTCTTAAAAACATCAGAATTGTAATTGCTTTCATTTCCCCAGCTCAGTAGGTAGCATTTGATCTCTGATAAAACCTCTAGTTATTATTTACCATGCTGGTAAATCCAAATTGCTTGGATTTAATTCTATATATATATATTTGGTCTCTTTACATACTTGAGTGGAAAGTACAGAGGGGGATATTTATAATCTGTAAGCAGCACCTAATTATCAACTAAAGTTCTTGTCAATATAATCACCAAGAGGCTATCAAACTGTTATGATATTCCTTAGAAAAACAAATAAATAAGAGAAAATGGCTACAAACAAAAGCAACTATGTTGTACTTTGTCAGTATTATTTGGGCACCAAACATAATCATGTTTATTTTGAAGACAGAGACTGGGGAGAAAACCAAAAACAAATAGAAGTAGGATAAAAGGCACACTGATCATGTTATGCCAAGTCAGTGCTCTGTTTAGTCTGACATCTTGACCCCAAGAGAAGAAGAGCTAGTGGAAATGCTGTATGAATAATTTAAGGAATCTATTATTCATAAGAAAGTCTTTCTGGAAATATTCCTGCATGAAACATTGCCCAACAAAAGATAGAACTGGTGGATTTAGAGATACAGCTAGGAATGTCCTGATGAAAATGTGAAGATACAGTGGGAGAGAGGGAGTTACATACAAGAAACTGAAAATCTTCTGTCCCCCTTGCCTAACTCAGGACTCCCTGATGAGGGATACAATGCCTCAATGAGTGTGACTGGATAAAATAGAGAGAGGTTGACTGCAGAAGGAAAAATGAAGCTGAGGAGCAGTGTGCTCCGTGAGGAAACAAGAATGAAGGAAATGGTGAGGGAGAAGCAAAGGAAAGCTATTCCCATCCATTGAAAGCACTGGAGAAGGAGTCAGGAGGGAGACTCCCAAGGAGTGGTGAGGCAGAACAGCAGGTTGTGTCTGTAGGCAGCTCTGCAGGTTGCTGCAGATGAGAGGGGTGATTTGTATAATTTCTAATTATTTGACTAGGTATGCCTTAAAAATGATCTCTGATAGACCAGAGTTATGAAACATAAAGGTGAGTCATTTCCTGGCCACAAGGACAGGAGCAATGAGAATGCCACTTTTCACAATCACAGCTGATGGGAGCTGCAGCACCCACTCAGAAAAATGCCTCATTTTCTCAGCTCAGACAGTGCTCAGCTGGAAACACACTCATGCAGTGCTGAAGAAGGCGGCTCCCCCTGCAGATGAATGGTGGTTTTTTGTGGTGAAAGGAACAGTCATCTTTCCACTACAAAAGAATATTCCACAGCATCAGAACTCACAGGGAAAAAGGAACTATCTGGGTCCTTCTTTGCTCTTGAGGATATTTGCTCTCCTCCCTTCTTCAGCTTTCTCAGGGAAAAATATCTCAGTATCTGAGAGCTAGGGAGGCTTATGCACTTTGGAAAGAGCTGGCAGTACAGAGCCATGTTGACCCAGACCTCAAAGAAAATGGTCCAATCTGGGATAAAACTGAGGAGGGGGGTGGTGAGGTGGGGTGGGGGGAGGGGGACAGGGAAAGCAGTTCAGTTCAACTTTGAAGATTGGTATGATTAATGACACAATTTAGCTGGTTGTGTGTCAGGGTGTTTCCTTCTCATTACATTTCTGTTTGAAGAGCAAAAAGCAGAAGAGGGATAGTGTGCTGGTTTAAAGGCAAACCAACAGGAGAAACAAATCCAACACAAAAGAGATAAGTCAGAGTTACAACTTAATAAAAAACATTACAATAAATGCAATGATACAAAGAGAAATTGGTTTTAACCCACAAAACACAGGAGTATAATCCAGCACCCTGGAGCACAAACACAGTGGTGTTTGTTAGCCCCTGTGCTGAGCCCCATGTTGTTCCTCCTGAGTGCAAAGTAAAAAGAAAGGAAAGAAAAACCTTTTGGTGCAGATAACAGTCACAGTCTGGTCAAGAGTAGTAGTTGCGGTGCTGTTGAGGTTCTGGTCATCCTCTGGATCCAACAAATTGTCCCAGAAGTTCCCAAACCCCAAGATTATGTACCCTCTGGTTCAGGTGGGACCACCCAGTACCTCCTCCAGGATGGGGAGTTCCACAATTGGTGATCTGACTCTGTGAGACATGGGGTATTTTTGGAATCCTTGCCAGACACACCCCCTCAGGCCAAGTGTGGAGGTGCTAATGACTTCCCGGAGAGATTATCACAGCTCCTCTCTCACAGGCTTCATTAACACCCAACTTACAACCTGAGGGGTTGGGAGTGCCCTGGGCAGCTGCTGCAAATGGTCCATTGTTAACAGTTTATGAGAAATGAAATAGATGGTTTAGAATACACAGCTTTGGTCACACACACAGAGTGATAAACTGGTTCCAGCTTGCTGAATTTGGAGAGATAGAAAAGTTGGAAAAGTATTTTACAAAGTGAAAACAATTTTCCAGAGGTGATTTAAGCTTCTAATTATCAGATACAACAAGAAATCCTCCACTACCTCTTCCATTCAGCCCTAGTAACATGGCAAAAAACTCCAAATAAGTGCTCTTCACTAAACAGTAACTGGGCTGTAAAACATCACTACAACATATTCCGTGGAAAAGTACTCTGAAGTAGTCACACCATTATTTCTAACCAGGAAAACAGTAAGGAGGATATATAAAGGCACAGTTGCAGTTAATTCATTCCTTATGTTTGCTGCAATGCATTCTGCTTCAAGGCATGCAGAGGGCAGATGCATTATAACCTCAGCATTTCTGAGGTATCATCCTGTGAAATCTTAGTTGCCTGCACCACTTCAGAGGGTTTTTGGAGGCTGCACTTAAAACTGTCTCTCTTCTGCTCTCGTCTCCTCTGAGCAGGGGAAGATATTTTCCTCTCTGTATTGGTTTCATCAAAACGGAGCTGCTAGTCTTGCTTTTGTGCAGATGAGCATACATGGCTGGTAGCTGTAAACACTCTTCTGACATCCTTAATATCTCTCTTGGTACTTTATTGCCACTCCAGCCTGACAGGTGGCATCTCTGTCAATATGATCGGCAGTGTGAGTGCAGGATTTGCGTGAGGTAATTTTTTTCCTTCACTTATGCTGTTAACGGTTCTGTTCTTCCTGTAAACAAATTTGTGGCTCTTTTTTTTTTCTAGTCCTTATTCTTATTACTTAGGATAAAGTGACATTCATTAAATACATTCTCCCTTTTTAATTATATCTTTAAGAAACAGAACAAAATTATGGTGGTCAATCTATGTGGACACAAAACATCAAAAAGGTCATTGCACCAAAGGGCTTGTAATCTAAATCTAAGCTGCCAGACAGTGACAACAGCAGTCTTACTATCTATAGGAATCAGTTTGCACTCTAGTCCCATGTGCCTTATGTCACTGTAAAAATGCTAGGGGGCATTTCAGAACCATTTTAGGGATACCTAAAAGATAATCCCACTTCAGAAGAGGTTAATATATATCAGCATTCTATTTATGGTTTTCCTCCTTAACTTATTGATATACAGTAAAAAGAAATTACCTCAGTATAGGCATAGCTATTTTTTCCCCATAATGTTGGGGTTTGGGGTGTTTTTTTTAATTTCTCCCCCCTCCCTCCCTCCCTCCCACCAATATTCTGTGCCCAGCTGTGCATGCTGTAGTAATGGGAAATGCTTTACAGGTATCCAGGCTTGTTATTTGTTCCAGCTCATGTCTCTTGCTATGAGATTCTGATGTCCTAATGAGGCAAGAAGTATCTTTTTCCTTTAGTCTCTCTCCAGTGTAAATAGAAAGAGATGTGGAACAGTGTTTGTACAATCCTTGGCATTTCCTAGAGGACCAGTGAGATTACTAAACCAATCAAACCCCTCAATAATAGTAGGATTAAGAAAGAATTAACTCTGCTCAACAACAAGGACTGATCAACACTACTTTTTTTTTTTTATCCTTTACATCTTTGCATTAAAGCTTACATGAGGGTATTAAACTGCACTGTCATCCTTCACCTTTTCTTCCTTTTATACTCCAATTTTTTTAGGTAGAAAAGCACAAAGAACTTATTTTTTCTGGTTTAAGGCACCAGTAATGGAGTGATAACAGAGAAGAAGCTTATTAGCATTTGCACTGTCTCTGAAAATTCCTCATTGCAATGGGATATCCCTGGGCTACATTACCTCTCCCGGCTTCCCTTGGGCCCTTTCTCTGCCTAATTATTTGTCATAAAGAATGTATATTATAACAGAAAGCTCTATTCATATATACAAAGATGTGCTGGTTTAAAGGTAAACCAGCAGGAGAAATGAACTCAACACGAGAGAGATTATAAATCAGAGCTACAATTTAATAATAATATTGCAATAAATACAATGGCACCAGGAGAATTTGGTTTTAACTCACAAAACCCAGCAGTATAACCCAGTGTCCTGGGGCACAAACCCAAAGGGGTTTGTTAGCCCTTGTGCTGAGACCCATGTGGTTCCCCCAAGTCCAAAGCAAAAGGAAGTGAAAAACTTGTTGGTGCAGGTGATAGCTGTAGTCTGATCGAGAGTGGTGGTCTCCTCCTGTTGAGGTCCTGCTGCTTCTCTGGATCTGACAAGTGGTTCCTGAGGTCTTCTTACCCACCACTTATGTACCCTCAGGGAGCACCCAGTCCCTCCCTCAGGGAGGGGACTCACACATTGGGTGACTAACTCTGTGAGTCATGGGGTATCCCTGAACTGTTGATGGCCCATTAGCAGCCACGCCCCCTCCAGTCTGGGTGTGAAGGTCCTAATGACTCCCTGGGCAGCTGTTGCAAATGGTCCATTGTTCTTGGGAAATGAATAGAGGGGCTAGAATACACAGCTTTGATCACCCCCACACAGTGATAACTGGTCACACCTGCTGAACTAGGACACCACAGAAAAAACAAAACAAAACACAGCTCTCTGTAAACGTGGCTGTGCCTAATGCAGCACATATATCTTTTCACCCTGAAAGCAAACTTTCCCCTGGTTGTACTGCTCTGCCTTGGGAGCCCATCTGGCAACCAGCACCATCTTTTAGAGCTGACTGGCAAGTCACAGGCCCTCCTCACATAGGCAGGTAAGCCTCTGGGAAGATCCAAAAGTGACTTCAATAAGCAATGTGTTTGAGTAGCTGGTTTGTTTTCCTCACAAGAAGGTTTAAGAAATCCCTTTATGGAGATTAAAACAAAGCCTCTCTCTCAAAGAGACCTTATGTTTTGAAGCAGTGTATTAGGAAGGATAAACATCTTGTTCTTTGATTTCAAAGCCCAACAAAATGATGCATATGAGAGAGGAAGCAATTTCCACTGTGTTCCTGGATGTGCTCTCATACCAATGCTCTCAGCCACCTCTTGAGAAGCCACTGTATTAATAACACAGAAAAAATTGCCTCTTTTATGGGCAGTTGGGTTCATACAATCCCTTTCAATTTGTGTGACATAAAAAAAAAATCAGAAATAAAAATAAACCCCCCCAGAATTAAGCAAATCCATAAAAAGCCTTCTTTCCTAGGTCCTAACTTGTCCTAAATTTATTTTCTCTCACATAGACTTCTGAAAGGATATAGTTTCTTCATCTGTAATTCTTTCTTTGACACTGTTTCCAGTTGTTAGACTGGTCACATTGCTGGCAATTCCTACTTCTCTGTCAGAGAGAGCAGGAAAGTTAATCTCACACTCATTACCAATCTGGTTTCCCAGCTCAGATGCCCATTTGCGTGGTGACTAATTCCCTGCTGATGAACTGTGGTCACAAGAAGTCCAAAGTTGTCACACTGCTTCTCTCAGGAGGCATGAATTTGTGGCAGGAGGCTGGCTGATAGCTAGGAATATGCTCCATGCTTTCCATGTTAGTGTTGTAGCTCAGATGAGCTGTGTTTTTTTAAAACTTTTACCAAGCTCTGGTTCAGATTTTATACTGGTTCAAGAGTTATGAACTGAATATCTTCCAGATGAAACTGAGGCTGAGGGAGCTGGGGTTGTTTAGCCTGGAGAAGAGGAGGCTCAGAGGTGACCTCATCACTGTCTAGAACTACCTGAAGGGAAGTTATAGCCAGGTGGGGCCTGGTCTCTTCTCCCAGGCACTCAGCAATAGGACAAGGGGGCACGGGCTTAAGCTCTGCCAGGGGAAATTTAAGTTGGATATCAGAAAAAAATTCTTTACAGAGAGAGTAATCAGGCATTGGAATGGGCTGCCCGGAGAGGTGGTGGATTCACCATCCCTAGAGATTTTTAAACGCAGATTGGACGTGGCACTGAGTGCCATGATCTGGTAAAGGGACTAGAGTTGGACCAAGGGTTGGACTCGATGATCTTGGAGGTCTTTTCCAACCCAATCGATTCTATGATTCTATGATTCTATAACTATTGAAATATGAAGCCAAATACTCAGGGAACATCTCTCAGAAAAACATGAAAGAAAACAAAGCTGACAGCTCTCACTCAGGTTGCTTAATGCACTGTTTGAAGAGACTTAAGTAGTAATGGGATGACCATGATACATGAAAATATGTGTAAGATAATAAGGTACTCCAACCATGAAAAATTATTGCATCCCACTTTCTTGTCTTCAAATGAAGCATAAATATATCTTGAATTAAAAAAAACAACAAACCCAAATGCATCTATATACACTAAGAATACTGCAGAAATATACCTTGTTGTTATATTCATGAAAGACCAGGACTGTACTCAGACTTTCCCAAAAATTTCCTGCAGGGAAGGCTTTTCTTGTCTGAAAGCAAAAGTCAGGACAAAACCACCCACCTCTGTAAATTGCTTGGACAGATTTAGTTTTTAATTTCTGATCTGCCACATTAGATACTGTTGTTTATGTTTCATTTGATACAGTCACCCTGGAGGCCCAGCTGATGCTCAGTAATGCAGCAGTCATTTTGTAGCCTGAGGGTCAGCACAGATTTTACTTCTTTTCCAGCTCTCACCCTTCGTATCATAGTGACAGATTTGACTGTGCATTAAGAGGGTAAATTTGTTCCCCTTCCGCCTTATTTGGTAAATCAAGCAAGACTCAAATCCTAGGTGAGATCACAGGGACCTGATGACTGGGAGGGAAGTAACAAGAGGGAGATAAGGATAGAGGGTAGAAATTCAGTTCTCCAATTTTTTTTGTACTATTCATCACGGATGTGGAGCACAAATTATTCCTTTTGACTCTGTGTCAGCCTTTTTTATATTTTATTGTACCTTCTCTTTTTTTCTGCTCTTCTTTTCTTTATGAGAAAAAAATAAACCCAGTTCTTTCAGTTTTTGTAGATGATTTTTAAATTCTGGCTGCTCTTATGACTCTGCTGTGCCAAAAGAGAGTAAACCTCCCAGTGTTTCCTCTGCACCTCTTACATACCTTCACCTAACCTGAGGAACAGCAATGCAGAGCTGCTTGACAGTTTGTTGGTGCATAAAAATACTGCAGGAAGGCAATAGAATAAATGTGGCTGCTGCTGTAGGAGTAGTGTCTTCTGAGTGATTCTATCAATTTGATAATATTAATTAACAAATTTTTAGTGCCTTTTTCAGCTGAAACATGTAAGGCAGAAGTAGAGTGTATGATGTGAGAATACACCATAATAAGTGCATTTCCCAGGTCTGCACTAAAATGTCAGAGGCAGAACCTGAACCTCTGTATTATTTCCTTATTTTTTCAGGGGCAAAGTGACCTGTTAATACAGAGCTATTACCACTAATATAATATAAAGAGATTAAGAGATTTGATGATGCATGCTGAAATAATGCAGAGACTTATTAGGATATTAATGTAAGTACATGCCTCTATGGTTAACTGTCCTCCATTCCTTATTTTGCCTGTTTATTCACCCTGCATGGCATGAAGAGAGCTCTCAAGGAAAGAGCTGCTTTTCTACTGCTGTTCACAGAGCATTTAGTGCAATGGAACAGGTATTGATCCCTGTTTGATAGCCTAAGTACCACCACAGGTAAAGTGAAAAACAGCAGTAGCTCTGTTGAATGGATTTCCATTTCCTTTCTTATGACAGAAAGACATGCTCTGTATGATATTGTTGAAAATGTCAGTGCTGAAAGAATGATAATAAGTAAAATAGAGCTGGATGAAGACACAAGAAAAGGTGGTAATTGACAATTTTGAAAGTTTAGATATTAATGAAAGAACAAAAATTTCAATGAGATATCATATTAATTTTTATTAATTAATCAGTGAAAATCCTGAATATTATACTGCCATGTCACAATAAGAATGTAGCATTTATTATATAAATATTAACAGGTATTCTTAAAACATGATCCAATTTGCAGGTTTTGAAAAAAAAATCATTGTAACAAAGTCTTCAGAGAGAAAGACTTGCAAGTAGTAGATGTTTCTTTTCTATATCTAGAAATATGAGGATAGAATCAGCTCCTTTAAATGGCTATAGGCTGATATTTTTTGTGAAGTTTCAGAGAAAATTTGCTGAGAGTTTGAGCTATAAGTTTCCCATGAATAAGAACTATTGTATTTTACTTTCTCTTTTTACCACAATAAATGAATTTAACAGGGCAGCAAAAGACTGTGTCAAATCTTAAGACCTGGCATATGACAGGTCTTCTGAAATGCTGCTCCAGTCCTCTGGTGTTGCAGAAAACTGTGTTGCAGAGTCCAGCCATGAAACCGTGAAACCATGCTCATTACCTGGCCACTGCTTGTGAGCTCTATATGTTGATCACACTGCTGGTGTTCAGCCTAAATAAATGTATAGGCATATATTTGTTCTTCTGTTCACATTGTTCATGTTCTGCCCCACATTTGCTTCTGTCTTAATGAATCTTTCCTTGCAAAGGTAGCCAGAACTTAAATTACACTCACTATGAGCTCTATAGTACTATTCATCATTCCCTGTCCTCACTGGAAATGTTTTCCCAGCATCCCCCGTGATTAAATTTATGTCCTTCATTGCCACATCCCACTAGTGCTCATAGACATCAGCTCCACACAGTTTCTTTCCCCTCACCATTGTTCTTAACTATCAAGTTCTCTCTTCATGACATTTAATCCTTAGGTTCAAATCCTGTATTTTATGTTATTGTTCAACTATTGAGCCATTCTCGCTTTGAGTATTCTAATTCACTTCTCCTCAAATGATATCCCAATCATCCTCTATGTTAACAATTAAATGTTTCCCAATTTTATGTTATTCATTCATTTCACTATCATTTTCTGCTAATGCCATTAACAAAGCAGTTGACTCTTCCAAGATGCATCTTGAGGTAATCCACTGATAAACTGGCTTCAGCTCAACAGTTCTCCTGTTAGCACAGTGCATTGTATCTATCTCAGTAAGTTCCAGGACTGTTTTAACTTGTTAAAATAAACTCTATCTTTTCTAGTAAAGCATTCAGTATTCTTTTGGTTATCATATCAAATATTTCATCTGAGCTCAATGATAGGTCTATAAAAGCATTTATTTTATTAAATGTTAAACTGGCACAAATGAAAGTTTTCAGGCCCATCATGCCTTCCTTGTCTTTTTCCATTTCCATTAGATTTCCCATTTCCTCCAAATCCTCACTTATCATTGAGGTAGGACTAATGGACTGTAGTTTTGCAGATGGTTTTGTTATAGAAATATATTTGTGATTTAGAAATATATTTTTGTGATTTTTCTGTTCATTTGGCTATCCCTGCCCAAGTTTTATTTGCAACCTTTTCTCATGAGTTGGCAGGCTGTATTTGAGAAATTGTTTCATAGTTCTGCAAGGAGGCTTAGCTAAACTAAGTGAAAACACATTGAGTACTAGCATCTATTTCCATTCTTTACGCATTCTCCAATAATATGTACTTGGCTATCTTCTCACACCTAAAGTGTACCAATCTGGTTTGGCACTTTCTTTTAGATATGAGAACATATTTTGCTGGTTTTTTTTGTTTGGCTTTGTGTTTTCTTTTTTTTTTTTTTTTTAAATTAAGTGTCCTTTAAATTAAGCTGGTGTTATCCAGTGTATGAGGATGTGCAACATTGCTGTGTATTAAAACTCTTCTCAATTCACTGCTCACAACACCGAGTGTGTTAGTTGGATGCCATGTATCTCTCCCCCCATGCAGGAGTAGGCCTCAGCTCTCATCAAGATGATCATCAAGATGATAAATGAACCAAGGTGATGCTCCTCTACTTAAAAAAAACAAAGCTGCATTCATTTTGGCCACATTCTGAATAGTAACTCATTTCTAAATTTCTGTTTCTAACTGCTTGTCTAAAATTGTTAGCTTAATTTTCTTTTCAAGAACTAATTAAAATGGATATTTTGGTAATTATTCACTTTATCCTTACACTTGCTGGCTTTTTAGATAGAACTGTCATTGTTGACTAGTCATTTTAGAACCAGAACTCCCTTGTTAAATACTCCACAGGCTGAAAGGACTTTATAGTTCCCACGTAACAGCATGAAAACAGGAGGGAGAACCCTCATAATGAGAAATAGGGGTCTCCATGGAAATGAGGTCATGGAAATGGCATGAAAAATAATTCACAGGAGTCAGGAGGCTGCTAATACTCCTCAGATGTATCTCATGACAGATGACAAGTGCTACTAGAGTTGTGAGAGCTGAGCTGCGGTATTAGATCATCTGTGGGAAGATCCTCTTTTCATGAAACAAACAAAACACAAAGTCAGCCTCTTGCCAAGACAGTCTAGAATGAGATGAATCACCTCCACAGCTGACTTCACAGCATGAACCAGAAGAAAACATAAACTTTTGCACAAAGAAAGTAAGCTAGAAACTAGATAATGACAGATATAGTTATTCTTGACATCAATGATATGAGGACACTTCTTTTTCCTAGAAAAGATACCATTAACAAAACTTCATAGAAGTGAAGAAAAAAAATCCTTTTTTTTTGTTAGTTTAAATGAATTGAACCATTGTAAATATATCAATTCTTTGTGATCCATAATCAGGTTTAACAACATTACTGTTGTCCAAATTCTAGTGTAAATATGGTATATCTAAGTATTAGTCTAGGACTTTTCTTATGAGTTTCTGGCATTACTGGAATCTGAGAAATAGGATGGCTACTGGAGAGGAGCTGAACCTGGCAAATTATAATGTATATCTATAGCATAGTGCATAACATCATGCACTGAGGTCTATTACTTAAGCTTCAAGATGCTATACATTACAGGATACTTGTCTTTTTGGGAGACATTGCAGATTTTAGAACTTTGGATCTTTATGCAATTTATCAACACACACCACACCCACACCCTCACAAAAAAAAGTAGGAGTGAGAAAGAAGACGTGGCATAATTGGAAAGTTAGAGCTATGTCTGAATTTGGGCATCGTCTGAGAAAAACGTATCACTGTTTTGCATAGTATCATGATTTTGAGAAGAACTTCAACCCCCTGATGTGCAGATAAATCAGTTCCTGGATGGACATTTTTTGTGAACATTTTGTTGTGTGTATATGAATGAAACATATTTTAAGTAGTCACCAGAAAAAATGCACCTTTTGACAATACTGCAAATTATTCTTCATCTATATGTGTGTAGTTAAATTATTGGAAAGGTTGTACTGTGACTATTCTGTGAGACTTGAAAATATTTGTAAAATCCTCCTCAAACTAATCTCTGCTTCTGCTGAGAGTGCAGAGCCAAAGGCTTAAAGACTCTCATTTAGGTGGGACAGTTTCCCTCCTTCACAAGAAAGTGATCAAGGTGCCCCTGAGAGATTCCTGTTTCTGGCTTGGACATACTTGCTTACAGTTTGGCAACTAGCATTTAGTCCACAAATTTTCACTGGCAGACTTTTGGGACTGTGTAACTTGTTTTCTGTGTGTCCTCACTACTGCTTGCTGAGCTTTTCCTCCTACTTATCTCATACCAGTAATATCCTCAGGGAAGTACCATACCATGGATTTGGCATTCATGGTCTAGCATCTGTTCATGCCTTACTAAACAGACCCTAATTTAATTGCCTCCTTGGACAATTGGAGCTGTTACCAGTGTAATTTCTAGGCCCGCTAGTTTCAGTGAATTCTGCCCCCTGTGATAGCTGGAGGGATCACTGGAATCAACAACAGACAAAAAGGCAGCTCATTTTGCATGGTAAGGCATGATGCCAGACCTAGGAGATTCCCCTTTGTCCTGGGCTACATAATACCAATTTTACCAGCTTTGCAGATGACAGCTGTTAGGAAAGAAGGATGAGAACAAATCAGCCATGCATTTTTCTCCTTAACTCTTCCCTCTCTGGCACTTCTTTTTTCCCAGTCCTTTTTTCCCTTCCAGAGAACAGGCTGAGCTACAGCTGAAAGAACAGATCATCCAGAGCCACAGCCTGTGTTCTCCTAGAGAAGAAAATTTTTCAGGTCAGTGGGGAAAACCACACTCACCCAGAAAGGGCAAGATCTATATTCTTGTAATGCTGCCATGGGTACAGTTCTTAATTTGATGGGTATAAACAGCATTTAAATGGTTTTAATGAATTAAGAGAAAAATGATCTTTTTATTGTACTTAGAGTAACACCTTTGTTTCTTCTGCAGAAATGAAGGGAAAATGCCTCTCTGCCACATCTTTCCTGAAGACCACACACATATTTCTGGAGATCTGGGGAGCAGATGACTCACACTAGCATCAGGCAGGATTTAGACAGCTGCTGCTGTGACAGTTATCTGCTCCTTATCATTCTGTGCAAAGGTTCCTGGTGCAGAGGAACCTTTTCCACATTGCAAGAAATATTTGTAAGGCAGATGGATTTACTAATTTCTACACAAATGCTCTCTCCTGTCCCAGATGAACCAAGTTCTTGCATTTGTTATCCAAAATCAGATTTTGATAACAACCATTCCTTATTTTAAAAATATACATGTTTCCTATGGATATGCTATATAGTACTTTTGAAATAATTTTCAAAACTACATAAACAGCAATGAAATATTGATGAGATTGTTTTCAGAAGGTACCTATTTTACAGGTGGGAACACTTATCAGCTCTGACTGAGATTACTTACATTTTAAATGGTAAGAAATGGCAAATATATTCCCCTCACCCCACCATCTTCTATAGGATGAAAGCATGACATTTTGTTGAAGAAAAGATAAAGAAGAAATTTATCTGTGTTATTTGTACAGTAGATGTTAATGACATTCTGAGCTTAAAAGGATGAAACTAAGAAAGTAATTTGTGAATTTTTAAAAGGCTAATCCTTTATCTTTATGATTTGGGGTTGTTAGTGTATTTGATATGCTACAACTGTTACACTAAACCGATTTCTTCTCATCATGTTAATCTGGGATCAGCACAATTTTTCAGTAAAGACTTGATAGTCAGAAAAAAAGTTACTTTGGCACTGGTGTAACATCAAGATACTGTGTCTTTTGATGCAAAACCAGGCAAATAGGACTTAAGAGGAACCTCTTTGTCTGTAAAAGGTGTATGCTGCACCGACACTCCAGCCCCAAATTTATTCTTTGAAAATGACTCATTTAGCCAAGAAAGAACTCCTGCCTAACCTACTTCCAGCTAAATAAAAGTGCTTAATTCAAAATTGATTTAATGCAAAAAGTTGCATACACTGTGATATACAGGAAATCAGATTAATGTTCCAGAATGGGCTTTTATTCCTTCAAATCTTCCAAATTAAGTTCAAGAGTGGAGACAGGATCAATAGCCCTATATTGTTCTACTGATTGCAAAGCACCACTGGTCAGGCTGTCTCCCCGACTGTCCCCCTTCACTGATGGCACTCACAGAGATCTCCTTTTGAGCTGAAAACCCGAGATCAGCGAGGCAAAATCACTGCATTGGGAGAGAAATTCTTGCCAGTTATTGTGTCACTTTGGCCAGAGGAAGCATGCCACAACCAGCTGTTTTCTCAGGGAGAGGGAGACAACAGGTGGGTTGAGACAGGACTGCCTGACAAGACAAAGGTGGGCAGGAGGAGGTGAGAATCTCTCAGCCCCACCTTGCTGCCAGGAAGGGGTTTCTCCTGGAGATCCACATAACTAATCTCTGCAGGGCTTTTCCTCCTATCCACATACCTGCAATAAATCTCTCTGAACAGCCTGCAGCATAACTGCCTGCTATATCCCCTACAATAACTGCCATGAAACATTTCTGCTGCCACAGAGCAATAATGCTCCGATGGGGCACATGACCAGGGGGATCAGTAATTCCTGTAATGCTCTAATCAAACACCTACATTTTCAGAGCTGTCCAGGACTTAACTGTGCAGATTCACGTGCCTGAACTTTTAGAGAAAAAGAACAGCCAAATTGCTTCACATTTCTGACTGTACCCGAGCTACATGGATCTCCAGGTTGTGTTTTGTCATTGATTTATTAAAACAATTAAATACCTATCAGTAGGCTAACAGTAAATAAATTTTATAACAACCATTAAGGCCTCCTGATGTCCTAGTAATCCACAATCAATATTTCCACAGGATCGATTGATAAACAGTATCACTCATATTACATATAAAAGATAAACGTCATATAGAAAGCCAGGATACGACCCTTTTCAGACAGTAAGTTATCTTCACCTACAGGGATAGATGGCCCCCATGTAGAGACTTTAATCAGCTGATAAGTTGTTGAGTACAGACAAAGGGAAAATCATGCTGCTACAAAGAGGTTTTCTCATGGCACTGCTCATCCAGTGTTATTCTAAGCAGGAAAATGTGTTGTACCCTTGATGTTTTTCCATTTGCATTGCGCAGGTACCTGGGTTTTTGGCTTTGACCTTAGAAGGTCTTGTCATCAAGGGCAACCAGGCATGTGTGTCCCTCACAAAATGCTTAACTTGCCACTTTGTCTTTCCTTTCTGCTTGTGTGTTAGGATGTCAGATGTGGCATCAGAGCTCCAGGGCAAGGCTTCAGCTGGGACAAAATAAACTCTGGATTCAGGTGCAAAGCCAGGTTTAGGTGACAATGACACACATATAGAGACTACATCCCTTTTCATTGTAGATCCATGCCTTCCTTTTGGAAAAACTCAGTTAGGATAAAATTCATAGGCCACCATGGGACTTGTGCTTTTGATGGGGAGAGATTTGGCCTAGAAGCTGCTTCAAGTCACTTCTGCAAACCTTCCCCTCATGGTGATACTCTCTGTACTGCTTTAGAAATCTCATTCCAGTAGGCTAAACACGTGCTGTTTGATTCTGCACATCCAGCTTCTAATAAATAGTTTGTACATATTCATTTTTAAGACTGACTGAATATGCTGATTTTAAAAATCAGATTAGATTTAAATTAGCATTGTGCACAATACACTGTTCTAAAAGGCTTTAAATTATGAATATTTATATTGCTATTAATTTGCAGTGCTACTAGTACTTTTCTTTAATGGTTAATTATCACAAACAATGTGCTTGAATTATTCTAGGAATATTTCCATTATTTTGTCTGTAAATATTCATTCCTGCACTTGCACCTTCTATTTTAATGCTCAGGCTGAAGCAAAACACGA
The DNA here is from genome assembly GCF_047495875.1 of Pithys albifrons albifrons. NCBI lineage: Eukaryota > Metazoa > Chordata > Aves > Passeriformes > Thamnophilidae > Pithys > Pithys albifrons. The sequence continues at coordinate 13,166,975 of NC_092458.1, forward strand.
TTAGAGTCTGTTAAAGAAAAAAACCCCCAAACTCAAAACCAACATTCTGTCTCCCCAAGCACTAGTTTGTTGCATTTTTTTTTTAATCAGCTTAGCACTAAATGGTACTCAGGTTTTTCACCCTGTAAGTAGATTTTGGTATAGGTCAAGCATGCAAAGATCTGCTGGCAGATAACAAAAAGAGCCAGACTGTGTGCTAGAGAATTCCATAAGGCACTAAAAAAGAAGCAATGCTTTCCACAAGCTGCTTCCTAGTAGCTCTTCCAGCTACAAGAACGTTACTGGACACCTACCATTGCTGTCACTAGAAGATTGCTCTTAGATATGTTAAAGATAGGGCTCAAGCATAAAATGGAACTAATCCTAAAAAGAAATAAACAAACAAAAAAGAACACCCCTCCCATTGGAACACTTATACCCAAACACAAATACTTTCAAATGTCTCTTTCTGATCAGATTAAATCTCATTAAAACTGATGGTGCAATCACCATTTTCACAGTATGCATAAGAAATTTCCAGCAGTCAAATTACCATCTTCCTTCCCTGGGCTTTCCACTGGGATTTGAGATCTCAAAGTTTTAGATATGCTTTTTGGGTCAAATGAGGGCTTAATACTCAACAAATGATAGAAAGATACCATCATTGTACTCTAGTCATATTTGAAGTGGAAGAATGTCACATGAGCCACTTCCAAATTATGATACAGGAAAATGAACAGAAATGAACGTGGGAACAAGACATCAGGAACAAAACTGTCAAATTCAGAGTCCCGCGGGATATTTAACATTCACAAAATGCAGACCAGATTTTAAATGTCAAGAATACAAAAATGTATCTTGTGGTAGAACCATCCAAAATGCCATTATTTGGTGGTATATAGTGCCAGCAGTTTATACATCAAAACAATCAAGGGAAAAAAGAAAAAGAGGTGATTTTATCTATAGCCTTTGTAATTTGCTTACTTCTCTTAATCTGGACACTATTCTGTGCTTCTTGGTCTTCACCACTGAAGACCAGGTCAGAGCTGGCATCCCAATGCAGGTTGCCACTTGCTTGTTGGGGAAAGATCAGAAAGCTGCTTTGGGTGAGAAGTAGTAGGCAAGAATGGTTTGCCACAACTATTTGCTTTATTGGCAGCTACCTAAATCTGAAAAAACCCTAATCCTATGGTGTTATATATGTTACTGTGACATGTCGGGAAAAATTGACATAAAAAAAGAAAAAAGAAAGAAAAAAGAAAAAGAAAAGAAAAGAAAAGAAAAGAAAAGAAAAGAAAAGAAAAGAAAAGAAAAGAAAAAAAAAGAAAAAAGAAAAGAAAAGAAGAAAAGAAAAGAGAAAAGAAAAGAAAGAAAAGAGAAAAGAAAAAAGGGCAAAGAAGAGGGAAAAGAAGAGGGAAAAGAAGGGAAAAGAATGGAAAAGAAAAGAAAAGAAGGAATTGTGAGAAGTGATTTGGGAAATAGAAGTAGAATGCCGTTTAAAGGAAGGAATAAAGCATTTTGGAAAAGAATGTAAGAGGTTTAAGTTCTGGTAAGGAAGATCCTAATCATACATTTAGGCAAATAGCCCGATTGTAATACTAGAGATGAGCAGTAGAATAGACTGCCTGAGGAGGTCAGGAAGATATAATTGATCTTATTTTTAAGCAGAAGGCTGAGTTAGCTGTCTCGTGGGGTGTGTTTAAAATACAGGACTTGGGTATGCATCGCCAGCTCTGCCTGACCCCTGGAGCTGCTGCTGCAACTCTGTGCAATTGAGGGTAGGGAAGCTGAGGTCTCTGTCAGCATCCCTGCTTGATATGGGCAGGAGATGGGTATTGTGGCACCCTGGCACTGAAAATACCAGTCATGATCCTTTCTTTGCTTTCTGTAAACCTCTAGTACTAAGAGACAGAATCAGAAATTAGTTTGGAAGGCTTTGAAAGGAAAATTGACTAGAAGGAAAGCAATAAAAAATTAATTATTCAAATCAACAATAGTGTTGGATCATTTCTAATAAACCTAACGATCCTTAGCTAAATATTCATCAGGATATTTAACCTTAATTTCAAAGTGCCCTGAAACATATCTGAGTCTTAATCTCCAGTTTAGATTTCATTGTGATATAAATATCCTGAGAGGAAAATTAAATACTTGCAAATAGAACTGTGTGGAAAAGCTCTGCCCCACTCTGATAGATTAAAAAAAGTAAACTCTATCCCACACTGGGATGAACCCCTAAAAGCTGTTCGTAAGAAAAAAATGAAAGATAGAGAAACTGATTCTTATGTCTTCTTATATCAGCTGAGACCAAAGCTCACGGCAGGGTCTTGCACATAACAGAGAAGTGCATGGGCATAAGGGTTTGACTGATTTGGTCTGCCCTTTCCAGGCTCTCCTTTGTACAGAGGGAAGTGTTTGAGTACAACCAGTAACATGGGGAATTCAAGTTCAGACCTATCTGAACCAGAAGACCAAAGACTTGAACCTTGTTCTGCCATGCCTCAGATGAGTGTTTCTTCTGTTAGGCTCTTGTGGGTTTGGGGTTGAGTTTAATGCCCACCCCTGCACTCACTATTTTTCCTTTCCTCACATCTTCCCCATGTGTGCATACTTTTTATGTACTCTGTCCTCCTGGAACTGGTACTTACATGCTGCAGCAGGTTTTATTATAACAAGCTCACTTTTCTTATGGAAAAAACCCCAAACTAGTTTTCTGTGTTTACATCCTGGCAATGTGATAACTTTAGCTGTTCAGATACATTTAAATTGATGGACAGATAACCCTGCAGTGCATGATAGACACACACATGCTGCGTGCCTTCTGCTGTTACAGCACAGTGACCGCTGCTAGGTAGATCTAGTTCAAAGTCAACTCATCAATCACCTTAAAAATCCATGAAAATTAATTTCTAAACTAAAGCATTTTCAATTCGTCTTTTACGTGTTAGCAAGATACTCCAAGTTGAAATTTCTTGTTATCTGTCTCTTACCTCCCAGCCTTGCAATCACAGCGCTGGTCACTCAGAGAGAGAAAGCAGCAGAAAGCTACATTTTCATAAAGGTATTTGGGATATTTTTCAAGATAACTCTCATTAAGAAGTCAGTGGAAGAGACATAGCTGAAACCATGACAAAACAGTTTGAAAATTCAATCCTGTGTGTGTGAACTTAGCCATGTAAATGAAGATTGAGGAAATAAATATTGGAAAAGCAATAGGATGGAGACAAAGTTAAAAAATTATGTTTTATGTGTATATATATTAGAAAGCAGTGTATGTCTTATAATAAGCAGATTTTCTAACTGCCTTATCTTTAGGGACCTCAGACCTAACAGCCTCTTCATGGTATACTGTAGGAGACATAGTCTTTTGTCTTTTGTATAACTATAAAAACCTTCAAAATATTTGGAAGTGAATATTTTGCCAAAGAAGAATAATCTTTTAATGCTGAAAGCTCACTTAGTAGAAACTATTCAGAGGCTATGCATTCATTTAATTTTCTTAGTTAATGAACTTAAAAAAAAAAAGAAAAAAAGAAGCACCTGATTGTTGATAGTCCCATTCTATAAAAATGGCACATTCAAATTTTTAGCCTCTGGAAGGTTAGAGCTGGGTCAAAACTTTACAGCTCTACAAGACATCCCTGTTTTTAGCGAGAGTACTAGTGCTTTCACATTGTCCCTGAGTTTTACATGGCACATAAGCATTGTAAAAGAAGAGAATTTTTTGATTTTTCATGTTATGAGGTAATGTGAGAGAAGGTTATTTCATACCTCACCATTTTGTTATTCTTCCTGCTTGGACTAAATTTTTGTTTTCAGTTCTCTCATGCCATAGTACATCAATGCACTCCAACTTCTTGACAACTCAGCCCAGATAGTTTCTATTTCATATCTAAAGAGAATGTTATATGGTTGACACCATGAAGTTTGATAACCTCTCACGAAGCAAAGCCCAAACCACAGTCAGATAATCCTGACTACAGAAAAGTCTAAACTACAGAATTTTAATGCTGATTTAGTTTAGCGGAATGATGCTGTTTTGTAAAAAAAGTTTGTAAGTAAAATAACTCAAATAAGGTTATAAATTACAAACAGGAAAAATTATGCTGATATACTTGTTTCTCTTTGTATTGTATGTATCACTCTCTGGTAGGGTGAAAGCTGCTATTCTCTGCTCTAAGGCATATACATTTAATTCAGAGATTATCATGTTCTTCATAGATAAATGCAATCCCCCGCAGATGCAATTATTCCAACTAATAGTTCAACTGAGCCGTCTGTGCTGATTCCCAATATTGACCTCTCCTTTGTCTGGTAGAAAATCTTGCTTCTTTCTCCACAGACTGAGCTAAAGCAATTTTTCACATGGATCAATATTTAATTTTTGGTTTCAGGCTTATTTTGCCCCCCCTCCCTCCCCCCCCCCCCCCAAGTTAAACCAAACATCAAGAAGCAAGGAAAACCAGGAAGATGTGATCTATAATATTTCAGCTGAACATTGGTGGCTTATATACTACATTTTTAGAATATTTCCTTTCCTTTTTCTGGCAAATATTTACTTTTGCTGTTGGAAAATATATATTTGAACAAGACTCTAAAGAATCATTGGGCAAAATACAAGTGGTATGAGTGTGTGTTTTTAGTGGCAATGATGATGCTAAAATGTTGTTTCCTGGTAGCATGATATTACCTATCAAAAGGAGCAATTTTTGAAAATAACTTTCCCAGATTCCTTTAAGTTAGACAAACCTACTGCCCAACATAATCTAGAAAATCCTTTATTATGAAGTGCAGATTGAAGAGAAATGTAAAATAATGTAACATGACATATCACACTTTTGGGACATTCATACTTAAAAGAAAAACAGTACAAAAAGAAAATTCTAAAATGGTGACAGAAACCATTTACTTCTAAAGGCATTCCTAATCTTTCATGTATTAACTTAATCTTTATCTTTTCCATTAATTGATTTTAAAATTATATTCTGTGATTTAATTTTGATTTCAATTTAAGAAGGTCAGATTTTATCATTTTTTGTGCATTTGCTCTCTTGCACCAGGCAAGAAGATAGAAAAATAAAAAACCATATTTATAATGACTTTGAATATATTAAACAGTACAACTCATACGGCGGATAGTATCTGACATTGAAAAAAATCCTGTGAGATATCTGATGTACCTCAGTGTGATACAAGCACTTTGGTAAAGCTAAAGTCAAATCTACTAATGAGATTATATATTTTATTCTGAGATAAATATCAATATATCTTGCTGCTCAAGACATAGCCCAGCTCACAGGGCAAAAAAGGTACCTCAGTGTCCCCACCAACACCTCCCCTAAGATCCATTATGAATTACTAAGCTCCAAGTGCTCCTCCTGGCTGCATTGAAGGCATTCCTGTTTTGTGGATACCTGCAGACTCTGCTGAAGTTCACTGACAGTGTGTGAAATGCCCTGTGCAGGATGACTGCAGATGCTGTGGGAGACTCTGGAATCCTTGATGCACCCAGGGCTGTGGTGCGAGGACACCAAGTACTTGACAACTCAACATGAAGGAACAAGGGAAGAGATTTAGAAAGGCTTTCAGGCAGTGTCTTTTCAGATACCTGGGCATTTGTTCTTTTTGGTCAGCGGACCTATGGTGTAAGCCAAACTGGACCTTGTCTGATCTAAAGAATTTTTGTTGAATTAGAATGTTCAGAGCTACTGTCAGTCAGTGTGAGCCCTGTCTTGGAATCTATAAGAGCTTAACTCACTCTTTATTTCTTCTTTGGGAAAATAAGGTTTGTAGGAGCTATTGAACAAGCAGGGTGTTCACAAACACAGTGGTTTCCCTCCTTTGCTCCCCAGCAGTACCTGAGGTGTCCTGGCTCTGTAGGAAGCTCAGTCAACTCTTCCCAACACAAGGGCAGCTCTTCCTTAGGTGGTCCTTCCCAAACTCATTTCTTCCAGAGACAAGATGTTTTTAACACTCCCTGGCAGCACAATTTACATCCTCACTGCATCTTTTTAACCCAGGTTACTTTTCTTCAGAGCAGTGTCAGTGTGCTGGACAAGCATAATGCTGTTGATAGGGCACACAGTGGGGTCTAACTATTCAACTTGAGCTATATTCATCTGCTTTATGGGAGTGAAATCAGTGCCATATACAGTATATCATGGGCTCTCTATTGGTTATCATCCTTTTTCATGCATGTGTTAACTTGCTAATTACCCTATCCATATGTTACCCATGCTCCTAAGCTTCAATTTGTAGCATCACCTGTTCAGTTCCTGCCGTATATTTTTATTATTGTGTTTGGACATCCTGGGAGGAGGTGGGGGTTGGTGGTGGGTTAGGGTGGGAGTTTATTTCCAAACGAAGACATATTTGGCATTTACTTGTGTCCAGGTTTGTGCTATATTAAGAAAAGTTCTGGTCGATGAATAACAATGGGGATATTTAATTCACCATAAAAGAGGCATGCAGAGAGAAATTCAGTTGTCTAAAGAAAGGTGTCTATTTAGAATCATAGACTCATAGAATCATAGAATCGATTGGGTTGGAAAAGACCTCCAAGATCATCGAGTCCAACCCTTGGTCCAACTCTAGTCCATTTACAAGATCATGGCACTCAGCACCACGTCCAATCTGCATTTAAAAATCTCTAGGGATGGTGAATCCACCACCTCTCTGGGCAGCCCATTCCAATGCCTGATTACTCTTTCTGGAAAGAATTTTTTTCTGATATCCAACTTAAATTTCCCCTGGCAGAGCTTAAGCCCACGCCCCCTTGTCCTATTGCTGAGTGCCTGGGAGAAGAGACCAGCCCCCACCTGGCTAGAACTTCCCTTCAGGTAGTTCTAGACAGTGATGAGGGCACCTCTGAGCCTCCTCTTCTCCAGGCTAAACAACCCCAGCTCCCTCAGCCTCTCCCCATAGGACTTGTGCTCCAGTCCCTTCACCAGCCATGTTGCTCTTCTCTGGACCCGCTCCAGCACCTCAATATCCTTTCTGAACTGAGGGGCCCAGAACTGAACACATTTACATTTGAGCTGCCCTCAAATGGAACCATGAGCCCCAGAAACACTTCTATTGAGTTTTGATCATTAATGGATGAAGCCCTCAGATACTCACTACAGCTCAGCAGAGTTGTACCACTCATAAGTGTACAGTTTATATAGCTCGGTTATCAGAACAATTGGTATCTTTTGACTGATAGGTCTGCTGTACTGCATCACATTACCTGCCTTGGCTGGAGACAGACCTGGCAGGTATGACACCAGAGCTAAAGGTGCTTCAGACACTTCTGGTTGAGAGCGTGAGGTAAGGCAGCATTCCTTGGGGTGCAGATAACAATTCTTGGCACCTGCGTTGGAAGAGCTGAGTCCTTCTGTTGGGGGGTATCATCCGTGGAACTGTTTTCTTGGCTCTGTTGCCTGGCACTCTACAGACTGTACTGTGAACTTAGACACCTACACATAAACCCTTTAATTTCAGTGTCTCAGTTTTGAACCAAATTTCTTGCTGTCAAACTTTCTTTTCTCCTTTATGCAACAACACTGAGTCTTCTGTTTGCTAGACCTCCAATGGGTCATAGTGTGATGCTCCTTAGTGTATTTCTATTTTGTTTTCAGTCAAAATTTCAATTATCTGCACTGCTCCTGTGTTTGGATTACATGGCTTAGGCCTTCATAACATTGCTTCAGCCTGTGAGAATAACGTATTTACCATTTTCTTTGCTTACTAGAAAATCCTTATTTCTCAGTGTCCTAAATAAGGACTGAAAAATCCTTATTTAAAAAAGTCCTTATTAAAATCTTTTTCATTTCATCTGTTATTTTAGTAGTGTATTTTTTTGATTTTTTTAATAGCATAACTGCTAGTAAAATTGTTTATATTCTGTATATCAAAAATTTTCATGCTTATCACATTCCTTAGAAGTTAATGATAATTACTGGGCTAGCAGAGCAGAATGACTGAATATCAGTGAAACCTCTGAGAAGATGTTCCCAGCTCTGTTCCTGACTGCAAAGGTAAAAACAGGAAAAAATATTTCATTTGGTTTTCACATGCCCTTTAGACTAAGAGGTAGGTTTTGAATCATACCCTGCATGATGGAAAATCATATTCCCGTGCAGTTTAATTCTGTGTTTCATTTTGTTTTCTCTGTCTGTCCAAAGGCAAGTGCATTATTGTGTGTTGTTACATAATATGCAGCAATGTGGAAATGCCACAGACACACCTTTGGCAAGTGCCTGCATAAGTCTCCAAGGTTTTCACCCATGTTTTCACAGATGTCCTCTTAGAACCCATCTAATCCCCCACATCAAGGTTTTATAGCTTATTTGCACTCACTGGGACTGGTGTAGTATAGAGCCAAGTATGCAAAGACTGCCAGCTGGCCAGAATATTTGATAAATGTGAGAACAAAAAAAATCCCACTCATAGCAGCAAAGTGATCTATTCCTGGAACACCAGCTGGATTGCTGTAATAAGCTATTAAACCAGTGTAGTAAAATGAAACCCAGATTCACTAGGCAGATTATACAGCAGATCTATTTCCTTCTACAGTGAGGTTTCACTTAAAAAAATATTTAGATTATTGGTCATTTGCAATGATTAGAAAAATATACAATACATTGACCTTTTCATTCACAAGTTTTGAACTAGAATGACCCAAATTAAAGTTGTAAAGGACTGTGCCCTGGCACCCTTAAATATCTGCTTCCACGTCAAATGACTCTGGCTGACTTATTTTACTAAGAAACTGTATCCTAGACCTGGAACTGAGATAAGTGATTACAAAAGATGACCTGAGAAAAACAAAATCTCAAATGCACATTAATTTATAGCAGTATTGCTTCTTGCAGTAAAGAAGAATTCAAATGTCTAAAAAGAGATGAGAATTGATCTTCATGGCCATGTTTAATAGCACCATCTTGTGATCCCTGCCAAAAAAAATTCAGACAAAATCTTGCAACTGGAAGCTGTGCTCTCTGTAAACTCAGTCTTTTAATTTGTGATTCTAGTTAGCTTGGGACTGATATATGACAATAAACTAAACATTCAACCCTAGAGTATTTACTAACTAAAATTTTTGAACTTAATAAGAACTGGGAAGGTTGAAAGGACCAATTTTTGTTACTGTTATGTTTCTCGTTGGAAACAAAAGAAGAAAAGCACTGAAGAAGAATCAAGTGCTTTTCTAGTTAGACATATTATTTCTTCTCATAGTAATATTGCAAAGGATGTCTCAGGAATCACAACTGAACAGTATTACCAGCAGTAAAAGAATACTGGACTGTTAGTTCTTGCTTGTAGTTTTACCCAATGAGAACTTTGGTATTTTGTTTCTCTGGGAACTGAGAAACTGTGGGAGAGACAAACAGAACAGCATTAGGTCTCTTTGTTACAATGGTTGTCTAAACTCCAGATGAGATAAGGGGAGAACAGACATCTGAAGGTAATAGAAGAAAACAAAAACTACATTGGGCTGCCAAAGCACTGCTTTTCCAAAAAGAAATGAGTACCACAACAAGGGGCAGTTGCAGATATATCTGTTCCAAGTTACTTAAGAATACATGCTCACATGTCTGAGGTGATATAGTAAATTTTTGTATGGTTACAGGTAATTAGTGCCACCAATGGGAAAACCAAGCAGGATACAGATGATTTCCTTACTACACCTGATTATCATTCAGAGTATGGGGAATGAGAATTTTCCTTTAAGACTGTATATAGCCAGGGGTGATCCATCTGGTGCCTTTGTAATGCTGTCAGCATTAAAGGCTGTCATAGCCAGTATTTCAGATATGACCCTTATCCTGGGAATTGAGAGAATTCTAGTTTAATCCAGTGGATTTTAGAATGCTCAATATTTTCTCAAAAACAGCTGGTAAAAGCTCTAGGAACTAAAGAACATTTCTCCAGCTTTCAATCCTAATGTGAGATTTTGGTGAGATTAATTAGAGATAAGAAAGATTGAATTTTGAGTAGATTTTTTCTGCTTGACATATCAAATATGGCAGATATTCAAAATAGTTCTCTGGTTCCCTCAATGAATGATATGTGGCACCTATACTAACAGACACAGAAATTAGCCATCATTTTTACTGTGGCCAGCCACAGGTCCTCTGTTCCATGGGTCTGCTACAGAGTTCACATAAGCTTTGCTAAGCCTTCTTAGCTGCAGTGGCAAGGAAAGAATCTATTTTTTGTTAAAAAAAAAGAAGCTGATTTTTCTGGCTTGGTAAATTAAAGCCGTTCATCTGCTACAGCTGTTTATATCATAAATCAAAAGCTTTATTTATATGTATTAACCTGAGGACCTTAGCAGCCAGGGGAGAGATCTTTGTGGACATGGCATTGGTTCCTTTAGAAGCACTCCCTGCCATTGAAACAGGCTATGTTTAGCACCGGTTAACAAGATTTCAGTTTTTCCTGATGCAAAGAGATTTGTGGTGGGTGGGGAGGTTTGCAGAAGCTACCTCATTATGAGTTTCTGAAGAAAAGAAAATCTGGTCTTTGAGAAATACAAGGTACACTGTATGTTTCTCTCTGTTTCAAGACTTCAATTAAATTGCCAGGCATTTTTTTATTTCCATTTTTTTGTTGTTGTTGAGGTGTTACTGCTATTGCAACCACTGAACATATTCTCCTGCCCTGGCCTTCAGAGCAGACAGCCTGTTTTGTCAGTGTTTGCAAATGAGTATTAATAAGGTTAGTCATTCCAATATGTAAGACAAATGTTAATATAAAGCAATATTTTTCTAGCTACCTGTCGTTCCCACAGATGGTTTAAACCTCGAGGTTATTAAATTAAGTTTTAGTACACTCATTTGTGCATAAATAGATACGTAAAACAGGAAAAACACAAAGCAAACCACATCAGAGAAGAGAAACACACATTTCTGATGTCCTGAATGATGTCTATTTGCATCACGAAGGCAGTGTGCACCCCCAGTCAGCTGCCTGGCATTCTTCATGGCACTCTAGAGACATTACTGAGATGAACAAAGGTAATGAAAAGGTAAATAGTGCTCATGCTTATGTTTAGAATTTATTGAAAGCTACGGTTGCTCGTTGGTGCTTGGTGTCCTTTTTGGTTTTGATCTGGCACAGCTTGAACCAGCTTAACCCATGCTGCCATGACTTAGCTCTGGGTCTACATGAAAAAACTTTCCCTCTCAAATGTGCAGATTCTTGACTAGAAAACAGTATCTTGTGCAAATACCAGCTTGGGTTTATGCTAATTTGAGGATCTCTGCACTTTTGTCTCATATATACTGTGGGTAAGCTTTAAAAATTGTGGAAACTTTGGGAACAGTTGAAACAGATGTAAAAGTTGGTAGTAAAGTAGAGGAGCAGTCACGCTAACTGAGGCTCATGACAGCAAAATCACAGAGCTCAAATAATAATTTGTGACACATCTTGAAGAATGAAAACAGAAAGCTCTTACAAATAGGCAGAAGCATGTGATACCCTCTAGCAACTTGCAAAGATTCAATCCAGATAATTGACTTAACCTAAAGGTTACCAATATGCAGATTAAATTCTGTTTTTGTCATTTTTCAAGGCTTATGAGTTTAAAAACCAAGTTGGCCAGCATTACTTGGCATGTTTTAGATTCCTTGGCTGATTTAAGATCAGCCAATACTAGCAAATGCTGTTTTCCTTTCTTGGATGTGTTCCCTTCAGGGAAAAACTCTCATTTTTCTTGCTTTTTTTTGTTGTTTGTTTGAAACAGAGGTCCACAAAAAGTCTGTCTGAAGAGTTAGTGAATATGTTTCAGTGTACAAATGTCTCAAAGTAATCTTACATACTCACCAGACTGGCATCGGTGCCTGGCAGTGGCTTATGGCACATATGGCAGTTCATTTTACAGCTTCAGATTCCTACTGTGGGCAAATTGAAGGTGTATTAATTTTATGACAACATGTAAAACCACCACAGTATTTCACTACTTTGTTTGAATGTGTAGAGTAGAAAAATCATGAAGAATCTTAAAACACGTCATTTCATATTTTTAGAGCCATTCCTACACTGAAGCAGAGAAAACCATGCAAACTGGGAGTTACCTCTATTAGCAACAGAAGTTAATTGCCCCTGGAGGTTATCATAAACCTGTGTTTGAATTCCAGATAGAAACATGAAGAAAAGAAAATAGAAGACAACAAGAAAATGCCTTGAGACAGAAATTGGTTGAGAGACATCTGGAAATATACATTTAAAAATTTACTTGGTCTGACCTATTTACTGTGTGCTTCTACTGTTATTATCAATTGATTACTGCAATTATTTACTGAAAAAACAGTTTTATTAACCATGTTCCATAAATTAAATCATACCAAGCTAATTTTCTGATCACTGATCATTGGTTTTAGACTTGCAGTGTGGAGATGAATACATTAAATATCAGTATGACATGTTTATCAGTCTATACTTACCACTTTTCATTTAAGATCAGTATCACATTATAAGATTAAATCACCCTCTGTCACAAGCCAAGAAAAGAACTAAAAATTGGAAATATGCAAAACAGCTCAGCAGGATGGGGTCCACTGAATATTTTCTGGCTAGGACTGGATAGCTGTTAAAATACTTCAGTCACAGGGCTACAAAAAGAGACTTTATAGCAGGGTTGGAAAAGAGGCTGAAAGTCGGGCTTTCCTTATACAGAACTACCCCCAGCTCAAGGGCTGGGAAGAATGGATCTGTGTCTTCCCTAACACTGTTACTGGCAGCAGCCCAATTAGAAAAGCGTGAGATAGCTTGTTCCCTGTCTGCTCATACAAGCAATCATGTAGAGGACAATTAATGCAAGTCTACTCTTTCTGACTGTGTAGCTTTTTTCACTTTGTTGCTAGAACTGATGGCAAGCAAAGCTAATATCGTTCATGGGTGTATAAACAGTTTCTGTAGGAAGGGAATTATCTGTCCTGAGCATGAAAGAATTAAGAAAGCAGACATCCTGGAAGCTCTTGCTCTTCTGAAAAATAGTATCCTTATTTTTCAAAATGCTGAAAATAGTCTTAGCAAATTCATTCAACACTGTGTAGAGGACAGCTGAGATGCCTTTATATTATTATATTCTTAGGACTTATTTAATCAAAATTCTGGATATTCCAGGCTAGTTCAGAAAAAAATTGGCACTGGAGCAGCATGTTCCTGACAATCTTTAATTTAGGAGACTATATGAAGTCCTTCCACTTCACAGGAAAAATGAAGGTTCCAGCAAGTTCCAGCTGCAAATCTGTAGCTGACATCATGAGCTAAAATCTGACTCCCAAGGCTCCTTTCATTGTGCCACACCAGTGTGGGGTCAAGTTTTTATTCAGTCATGTTTCCTCTATTTTCAAACATCCTTTCTCAAATCCCAGACAAAAAAAAAAAAAACCAACAAAAACAAAACACAAAAACAAAAAAATCCAAAACCAAAAAATCCCCCCAAAACCAAAACAACCGCACCTCTGCCTGGAAAGTATTTAAATTGCTGAGCAATGTTACATGCTCATGTAGGGAGGTGAGGAGGAAGAAGAAGGAAAAGGAGCAGAAATATGTTTTTAGCAGCCTTGGAAAATTTTCCTAAATGACAGACAGCAGTTAAAGTCCGTCTCAGAGAAGCTCAGTACAAGCCAGATAAATTCTCTATTTGCACAGAGCACCAGATGGCTGGAGCTGTTCCACAGCATCTGTAGTCCAAATCATCTCTCTCTTGTAGGAGACAAATGAGTTGAGGTGGTACCAATGAAAGTTGCTTCATGGAATATCTTCCACTGCATTATTGTCTTCACCATTCGGTAATTGACTGGCAGCTCTGCCAAAGCAAATGCACATGACACTAGAGGAGGCATGAACTGCTGTCTGCCTAAAGCCCATTTCTGCTACTTCTTTACAAGGTTTGAATTCCAAATTACCCTTATAGAAGCCTTTTTCCCCTGCTCAGTTAGTTCATTGTTCAGGGTTATAATTTAGAAACAAATGCCATGTTTTTGTGACAGTACAGATGAAAAGAACGTCTCTGTATTGATTGAAAGTCCATCTAAAGAAGCACCATAAAGAGTGATGGGCATTTAATCAATCGTTTAGATTAAAAGAATATATTCTGCTTACCAAAGAAAGTGGGAAAAGCCTCTCAGCACAGCTTTTCCTTATTCCAAGATGAAATTACTCTAGTGATTAGGAGAAGCTGCTGTTAAATTCACTACAGTTGACAGAATTAAAGTGGAGACAGGAGTTGGTGAAGAAGGATTGAGTTCAGTGCACAGTTTATACAGATGGATTGTATATGACAGATGAATACCTTTGTGTAAAAAGGGGCAGCTTTGTACTTAGTAGGAATTTAAGTGATTCTCACTTGAAACTTGTCATCTGTATGTGTGTCTATGCACAGGACTGTAGGTAAGCATTCGAGATTAGGGTAGCCTTCACAAATGCATGTAGAAATGCTAGAAGTGCAGTCAGGCTCATTGTGGCTGAAACACACAGAAACTTTAAAGTAACTGCTTTCTTCATCCCATCAGCTTTGATACACAGTGTCCAGTGGAAGTGGAAGGACCAGTGTGATGGCCCAGTGTGGAAGAGCTTTCTCAGATATTTTAATGTTTGTGTGCTTATCTCAAGGGGTAAATTTTCACTTCATAAACCAAATAGTACTTATCCTGACCTGCAATAGGCTGCAGTGCAGAGAAATAGCCACTAGACAGAGACTGTAAATGTTATCACAGGCATCACTCAGTCTCTAACACAGATGATGGACTTGGAATTAATCAATACTGAAAATGCAAGGAAACAGAAAAATCCAGTGTAGAGAAAATAAATATTGCTGCTGTTGAGTTTTCAAAAAAATCTGGGAAATCACTTTTGCTTTTGCTGTTCAAAATAGACAGAGTCCAATGTTGATCCAGGTGATGCGATGTCAGTGCATGGATCCAGCTGATGGGATGTGAGATCCCCTTCTCCTCCTTGTCCGTCTCTGTCATCCTGTGGATAGAGAAAGATAATGAGAGAGAGAGAGAGAGAGAGAGAGAGAGAGGAGAGAGAGGGAGGGAGAAAAGGGGAGGGAGGGAGGGGAAGGGGGAGGGGGGAGCGAAGGGAAGGGAGGGAGGGAAAGAGGGAGAGCAAGAGTTGAGAGGGAGGGAGACAGGCAGGCAGAGGGGATGAGGGGGAGGGAGGGGGAGGGAAGGAAGAGAATGAGGGGGAGGGAAGGAAGAGAATGAAGGGGAGGGAGGGAGAGAATGAGGGGAAGGGAGTGAGGAAGGGGAAGGGAGGGAAGGGATGTGGGAGAAGGAGGGAGAGAAGAAGGGGAGGGAGGGAGGAAAGGGGTAGAGGGAGGGAAGGGGGAGGGAGAGAGGGAGGGGAAGGGGGGAGAGGGGGAGGGAGGGAGGGGAAGGGAGGGAGGGACGTGTCATATGCTGCTGATTCTCTGGGAGTACAACACAACACAACACAACTGTGTTTAACACACAGTGAGTGCATTTTAATAACTTAAAGAGTGTACCTGTTAGTCACATTTAAAATTTATGTAAATCCTTTCAATTCTTTCCAGGTTTATTTTTTTAAATCAGTGAAAGAGTAAAATTTGGCATTTGAAACAAGCTATTATAATGAACAAGGTAGAAAATTCAGCTATTCAAATCTAATGATATTTTTATCCCTCATTTTTTCTTTTGTAATTTCATAGAAATATAAAATTTCAGAATGAATGACCTTACTGATGCAGTTTCTTCTATTGGTGGTAGATGAAATTCATAGATAATTTGTGAAGTAATTACTGACCTCTTGGGTTGACTGTCAAAAGAGAGAAACTTGTTTCTTTCACCTGCAGTTTCTTAGCGTTTCGTATTCTATACTAACTTCACACTGGCAATTAAACGTACAGGGCAATCGACAGACATACCACTAGGAGACATTTACATTGTTAACTTAAACAAGGCTGCCAGCTTTCCTTCTCATTTAGTAAATACCTGTACAACAATCTACTCCTACCCAGAGAACAAAGAACAGAAAATGGGAGCTAACAGCAGTAGATAACAGTGGAAAACTATTTCAGCAGGCGTGACTCAGAACTATTGGTTAAGTGTAAGTCATTTTTGCAGTAGTTTTTCACAGATAATTTAGAAGATAGTGCTTAAAAGAAGTTTTGTGATATTTACTACTATTCACCCTAGGGCAACTTTGCAAGAATGACTCAGACGTTACTTCATATGCACTAAACAAAATTATTTTCTGAAGGTGTATTAATTGTTCCTAGACCAGAAAGGCTTTATCAGGAAAAGCTGATGGAGTGAACATGATTGCGAGTTAGCAGTATGTTACTGTAGGAAATCATCTAACTTGATTTACAGATTGATGAATTCACAATATACTGCAAGGGAGCGGTATGTACATATTTTCATATATGGAATTCTGGAGTGAGAAACAAACACATCTTATTATGTGGTGTTTTCTCCACATTTCTCATTTTTCACCATGTAATAGAATTTTTTGACAGCCACATAAGATATAAACCAATGAGGATGACACTTCTAGAAATGAATTCAGGTAAACCAATGCAATGTAGATATTAGGTCTTAAGTATGAGTCCAGTAAGGCTCAATGCAGAAAATTAATTTGACAGGTAATGCAAAGTTTTAGAAAGAAATGATCTAATATACACTGGACATGACACAAAAGATAAATTCTTTTAGGCTAAAATGCTAAATACATCATCCATTGAACTCAACTCCAGTATCACCTCATCAGCTAAATTGCATCACCAGATATAGTTACATTTCATAACTATGAATTTTAATTAATGATGATCACATTCAAAATGTGCAGTAGAGTCTTGTCCCTTTGGAGTTAGTGATGCTGACTTCAACAGACGCAGAATTTTATCCTTCCTTTCAAGAAAATAATGCCTGACTTATGACAAGGCTTCTTTCTCAGAAAATAGTAAGCTGGATAATTTTTTTATCTGTTGGATTTTTTTAATACAGTAAAAAAATCTCATATATAATATCTGCCCCCTCTCATGTAAATGCTTGCCTCCACCCCTGCTATGCTTCTGAACATTTGTGCCTTCTCTCGTCCTATTTTAATTTTTGTCTCCTTTCTCTCTATTTTTAAAAATTTTTCTAACCCACTCTGTTTCTTCATACTAATCCCTCATTCAGCCTTCAGATAACTACACAAATTAACCACAAGGAGCCCCAGAAAGACTGATTCCTAGGATGGTCTATATCATGGCATAAAACTTGTGAATTTATAGGCAATTTATGCACTTTTTTCCCCAAATAATCTTTTCTCCTCTTGCATTCTTTTCTAACCTGTGGTATTATGATATTTCTCACATATTTTTGTAGAGAAAGCTCTTTATTTTCTTTCTTCCATCCAATTTTCTTTCTCTTCCCATTCTTAACATGAATGTTGGTAATTCAAATTGAATTATATGCATGGTGATTTCTTCAGACCTGAAAGTTTTTAGGTGGATCAGAAATGTTTCTTATCCATAAAATGGAGGAATATAGAATAAGCAGAACTGTCATGTCTATAGAAACCTTTAAGGCTTCTGCTTCTGTCTATGCCTTAACTGTTCTTTAGCAGCCTTGTTTTAGGTGCTTATGTTTTAGGATGCAAGGCAGCAAAGAGAATAGAGACCGAATGGGAAAAGTAACTTTCTTGGAAAAATAATCCTGTTGAAAATACATTTGATCTGGATATGAAACCATCAGCGCTGAAGTGGATGCAATATTGAGCTTAAGTTTCACCCAGATCAGCAGAACACCCTTGTCTTTGCCAATTTAGCACTTTCTGGAGTAGGCAATTGATGTACACTGCAGACACTTGACAGTGAAGAAGCTGAAGCTCCATGTAGATAAGGGATATGATGGTGAATAGCGAGGGGTATCACGAATGGGTGAGAGAAAAATCAGTAACTACGATCTGTTGGTGCACTTTGCAGTCAAGGTGCTGCTATGTGTGAACTTCTCATGCCAGGTGCAACTATGCAAGTTTCTAGTCAGAGAATGGGAACTAGTGCAGTTAATTTAAAAGTATTAACAAGAGGTGGTATGTCGCATTCTTTTGATCTGGGCGATTACTTTGATAATTTCAAGAGCTCTGTTTATCGTAGGAAATGAGAACAATAGGTTTAAATACAGCACTTAATCTTTCTATGAAATCTGCTTGTGTAAGATATAACACACGTAACATATTTCCCAACCTCCAGTCTAGGCCAGAGCTGTGAAAATTCTCTAAATCAACAATAGTGTTGCACGGACTATAACTGTTCTGAGCTACAGTAATTATGAAATCTTTAACATAAGCACTTAATGTGGACTGTACAATCTGAATTATACCTTTTTATGTCTATTGTTAAAGAAAGACTTTAGGTACTTCTAAATAAAGGACAAAAGCAAGTAAAATTCTCTCCCCTCCAACCCAAACATTCCTGCTCTTCTCAGAAAACAGAGTTTACACATCCTCTACATATGCTCAGTTCCTTCTGCCTTCCCAAAATACATCACCTGCATTTTTACAAAATAAAGTCTTCTGAAGGTTGCACCTATCTTTAAGCATTCAAGAAGCAACAATACTGGGTTTTATAGCCTTGTCATTCACAGGGAGCCAATATTCAAAGAAACTTGACTTGATTATGATTAAGGACTTTAAAATTCTGGAGGAGCTGTCAGTATATAGAAATTACTAGTGCAGAAGATCAGAGGGAAAAAAATAATCCAGGCATGGTTTTCTCAAACAGCTGGCTATCTCCATGATGAACTGTAATGTCACATTTAAACATGTGGGTAAACAAATATAATCCAGGGTATAAATTGGTGAGCAGAGAACCATAAAAGAATTCTTTTTTCATGGGCTCCATTCATACTTAACTAATTTCTTCTGAAGTGATGTTTGCCTGAGTATGCCCTTCTTTGTAATATGACATGTTGGACAATCCCAGGCCACATGATACAGAACATGGCAAAACAATATTTCTCATTTGTAGAAAAAACTTAGTATTTTCTATGTATTTTCTCAATATTTATATTTCTTATCTTCACAGGCACTCTCTGATAATGTACACAGTAAGGAAAGGTGATGCTGAAGCAAGACCACAGTATTGTTAGTTCCTACAGAAACTAGAAATTGTGAGCAGAGATAAGGCCTACTGCAACCCCATCCACGTGCCAATCTAGAGAGCAATTCTGCATTAGGAGTGTTATTGATGATGAAATACAACAGAACAATAAAAACAAGTCTAGTGGCAGTGACTGTACTTTCAGAAATACAATCTAGAAGATTGCTCCTAATGCAGATGAAAAACATGAGCTTTTGCAGAACAACATTTACCATTTTCATATGACAAGGTTTTCATTTTATCAGGAATATGAGTGGGTAAAGAGTGTTTTGGTTCTGTACCTAAACACAGAAAATTGATGGAGTTGAGATGCAAAAAGCAACTTGTTTGAAAAGATTAAATTTTGATGAGATAGAAAAGTTGTAAAAATCTTTCCTATTGAATTAGAGCCCTCTTTCTTCTATTTATTCAACTTAAAATATTTGTCTTAAATAAAATTTAACTTAAAATAGGCCTTTTCAAAAGAAAGAAACACTTTCAAATGGGAAATTCAAGGAAGACACTGTGTGTTTTAAAGGCATCTGTCCAAGGAGAACTTCCTGCAATGTCTAAGGACAGGCATGGTATTAACAAATGACTGCTATGCTCCATTTCCTTCCTTGAGTAGATATAGGCTTTTTCTCTTCACATGAGAAGAGATAAAATTCTTTTTATGTTCCTACAAATCAATCTCTGGTGATGGAAACAGAATTAAACACATCAACTCCAAAATCTGTGTTGTTTTGCACTGTTACTCAATTATCCTGCAATGATGCCATCGTGATAGACAGTAACTCATGAGGAACAAAACTAGATTTTCATATGAGAATATACTGTTTCATTCATTTAAGGTATAACTTAAAGGCTCAGTAAGCACAGGGCCTTTTCTACACTGCAGGTGCTCAGAAGAGGGAAAGGAAGGAGATGCAAGTTTTTTCAGAAGTTTGTAATGATAATAACTTCCAAGAAAGCAATATGCTGATACCAAGGTTAACTATTTAGAAAATGTAACACAATAAGTCCTAGCTTTGAAAATATAAGCTGCAATCTACTTCTCTCCGTGCCTTGGAAATTGAAGGC
Source organism: Pithys albifrons albifrons (assembly GCF_047495875.1). Taxonomy (NCBI): domain Eukaryota; kingdom Metazoa; phylum Chordata; class Aves; order Passeriformes; family Thamnophilidae; genus Pithys; species Pithys albifrons. Next base: position 13,187,118 of record NC_092458.1, read on the forward strand.
AGGGGGAAATCTCAGAAGCCGATGTGAAATAAATATCTTCTAAAGAACTGGAAGATACAGAAGAAAGGTGATGAAGCTGCTTAAAATTTAAAATATAGGCATTTTACTATAAATGTATTTTTTAAAGATCACAGGAGAGGATAATCTTGTTCAAGGAGGCCACTTGTTCAGAGTTGAAAGCTTAAAAATAACAGGTTTGTTTTTCTGCTTTATCATGCATCATCTCAGAGCTTTAAACAATATGAAGTCTGAGATGGGCTTATACAAATTTAAAAGAAAAAAGACAGCATAAAAAAGTTCCCCTTCCCAACGGAGAAATAACATTTGAAAGCTGTCACACCTGTAAACAGTGTTACCAAATGCAGTGTGGTGAATCTGAAGTTATTACATAAAATTTTGCTTTATCTCCATATGTAACCAGGTCACGAGCAGAAGACAGCTGTGGAACTTTCTACTGCTATGGCTTCATACCACCACCCCACTGCATCAATGGGATAGCTGCTCATGCTTGAAAATTCTTATGGTATATTACTAAACATATGCATCACTGTAATCAGGACAACACTTATGACTGTGAATGGAGTTAAAAGAAAACAAAGAACTAAATATCAAACTTAGAGTCCACAAAGGAGTTCCACTGCAAAATTAGAACCCAAAAGGTACGATGGACCACATTGTACCTATTCTCCAATTCATCATTATTTATCCTTCAGTGTTATGCACAGGACTAAGCAAAAATCAACACATTAAAAAACCCCTGCCATCCAGCCTCAATGTTCAATGTTTGATGTGTGCCTTACAAGTACATGTATCATGCATTTCTTTAATATTGCCTTTTTATTTCTAAATAGTTGTTCTAAGCAGTTTCTCATTGTTCTTTCATGCTAAACTCCTAAATTCACAACATAGTTTTGAGTCATTAAAGTCTTATACCAAGTAAAATGAGACTATGGAAACAGTACTGGAAATACTGCTTTGAGAGACACCACTGTCCCTTGGGTCCACCTCTATTAGTGATATTGGTCAGATCAGATGGGCTCTTTGGAAGCAAATCTCCCATTTGTCTTCACTGACCGTGCTTCAGTTCATGTTATGCAGCGATCTGTGAATTCTTTCAAATGAATTTGGATAGGAATATGCACCCCAATAGCATATGTAACAACCTCCAGACATCAGCAAGCGTTCAGTCCATGAGACCATATGAAAGTAAATGTGAAATAAAATCTCATAAGGGTCATCATCAACTTAAATCCATGGACATTTTTCTTAGAACATCCTCTATTCTTTTTAATTCCATAAATGGTCCCAAAACATAAAACCAAAGAGAATTTTTTTTTAGAAATTGAACGTGTAAAATTAAAATGACCACTTTCCATGTGGGTTTCTCTTTCAATAGAAAATATTCTCTATTGTATGCTGACAGCATTTCTTTTTGTTTGCTTGTTTTGGATTGGATCCTGTTGCAATGTGGATTTTTCATTAAATCTAAGATTACTTACTCATAGGGGAATGGCAACCAGGCTGCTGTCTAGTGAGGGATAAATAATATTCAAGCAAGCAAATGCCACAGAGATGTGTCTGATCTCAGAATGAAACAGAGGGGCTGGTGACAAAAGAAATATAAAGGATCAGTTTCCTCACAAGACAGGGACCCAAATGTAGGAAGTCCCAACCTAAACAGGTGAGAATGACAGAGGTTATCACCACAGTTGAGCAGATATTTTGCAGAGCAGTGAATTTCCAGACTCCAGACTTTTTAAGTGTGTGTGTGTGGTGTGTGTGTATGTGCATAAAAATTTAGAAATCTCAAAATCAAAGACTAAGAAACTTTAGCTTTCTAGTTAGCTAATGGGAGCACTTCAAGCCATTTGTAAAGGAAATTCATATGAAAATCTCTGGTAATGTAAAGGACCTCATATGTCAGTTGCAATCAGTCTGAAAAGCTCTTTTAACTTCATGGGAGATTTACTGATCAGCTGTTTAGGAATAATATATTTTTTCTGACTCCATTCTTGGACAAGTACACTGAGAGTTTTAGGAAAGGGGCAAGGGATGTCTGTCAAAATGCTTGCTCTCAGAGAGTCTATTTAGACTTGTACATTTTTTACAATGGGATGCACTTCTGTGCAGTGAGCAAGACAGGAAAGGTGTTCTGCATTAGTAGGGTCAGCAAAATAATTTTCAAATTCATTCAATACTGAGTCTCCATTAAAATGATCTCTGGGAAGTAACTTGTATTCAGCTGCAAAAATTCAGAGCACAATCTAAAGGCACTTTCAATGTAACAACTACAAAGATTTATATTATGTGGAATAACTTTATCCCTTTACCACAAGAGCCTCATGGGTGAAAAAAGCAGCATTTTACTCTCTTACTGTACAATTTGCTTTGAAAAAGGACTGGTAGGACAAAAATACTGACTTACAAGACTGAACTGAATGCATGTTCAGAGATTGCTCTGCTTTGAAACTGGTCAGCAAGAAGAGATGATAGACAAAGTGAGTATGACTATCACCTCCTCCTGAATTCAGCCATGTGTTACATTTGCTTACAAGATGGAGTCTATTTCCATTTCACATAAGGCCAGCGAACCTCATTCATTTATGCAAAAGGGGAGCTGTTTGTGGATCTCATTATCATGTGGGAAAGTCAAGCTAAAGGGAGGCAGTGCTGCGACATAGCCTGATAATTCATGGAATAAACATCCAATCATGGGTTTAGGGGAAAAAATATGGGGACGTTGTCAAAGGAGCTTTTCAAGTGCTGAAAGGAATCCACACAACAGTAAAGTCTAAATCAGAGTTAAGACTCACAAAGGTTACCTGTTCCAGTCCTTTCCAGCCTTGGGATAGCAACAGCCTATGGAGGTGCTTAGAAATACCTTGTAGGAGTGTCACAGGATTTTATTTTTCAGTCAAGTTCAGGAATCTTGTCACTGTTCACTTTGACCTGAGAGTCATGCGATATAATGTGAACTATTATATTTTATTTAAAATACCTCACATACTCAAGTAATGAAGAGTTCTTTTTTATTGTTCAAAAGTAATGAGGTGTCAGCTTCCTCCCCACTCTTTAATTTACAGAATGAGATACATGCATCATCTTCCAAAAGAAACAGTGCTGTCATGACATTTAGAAAATGTTGTCCTAGTATATGTGGCTATAATTTTAAAGGGACTATAGTTTGTGAAGTAAGATTTCTTAAGCAATATGAAAAAAGCTCATTTCTTTATGCATGTTTTATACAGCAACCATGATACATCTAAAGGTCATACTTCATCTCACTCTAATAAAGAGGTCACAAGAAGGATAGTATGTTTTCACCACTGGCACTGGCTGGAGTTACTTTTGTTAGTCATATGGAGGAGCACTGTACATCAGTGCTGAAATGTTTTCTGAAAATCTTGGTGTGGAGCAGTGACACTGAGAGCAGATTCATAGCAGGGTAAGTGCATGGGAAGAGAATCTGAAACCTCTAAGGAGATGCCTGTGAACTTTGTGACAAAATCGACTCATATCACACCATTATGCAAGGCAGAGGGATGACAGGGGACATCAGGGGCCCGATAAACTAAAAAAGTAATTTTTGATCAATGACTCTGATAGTCCTGTGCCACCCACCAGGGACAATGAGGACAGATGCAAGGCAGAGGAACAGAGTCTTTGGTGGGGTAGGTCTGGAAGGAGCAGATGACTTTAAAAGATAATAAAGTTTCCTCTAGCTCAGGGATCATGAAGAAATTTCCCTGCACTTGCCAGGCTGATGCACTGTATGCTTGAATTTTGAACCAATTCTCTGATATTACTTTTTAGGCTATTGCCTTGCATGATGTACTTAAATTTCTCTCTGCCTGACACACAATTTTCTTCTCTTTGTAGCTTCAGAACAAAGCTACTTAAAAAAGCAAAATTACACCTTCCACACCTGCTCTATACATGTATCCCACTATTAAATGATACAAATAAACTTATCTGTTTACATTGCTATTACAGTTGAACTCATAGGTCAATAGGGAATTAATTGAAGAACTTACTTGACAATGCAGACCCTTATGAAAAGGAACTCAACCATTAAATTACTTGCAAAGAGAATGGTAATGGTGGTTGGAGCCCTACTGAAAAGATAGACCAAATGAGATGAATGAATATTTCCCAGGATTTATGAACAGCACCTTATACTCTGGATTTTCTTCAATAACTAAACCATTTAAAGAGAAAAGAATTACAAAAGGGAATAATGTGTTAAAAGACAAAAAGAAAAGAGGGAAAAGCATAAAAATATCTCTGAGGAAGATAAAAGCAGGAATGCCAGCAGCAAACCAAACATCATTTCTCATGGCTATTGCTACTTAAATACCTGACAGCTCAAATACATCACAGCTTATCTCTGAATCTAAAATTTTTATTCTCCTTCTGCATACAGATAAATGTCACTATTTGCTATTTCATGGGGGTAGAAACTGAGGCAAAGGAGGAAATTGAAATTGTCTAGTGTTGCGCTCTTCTTTGGATGTGAGACCATAAGAAAGTACAGTCATCTTGGCTGTCTGAAAGAGGTGCTCAGGTAATACTACCCTGCTTTGTGAGTAGAGAAGAAAGTAAAGAAGAAGCAAATCCTGCTGCATTGGCTATGAGACCCATGTGATGGTGTGGTTCAGGACTGCTTTCAGGGTGCAGTCTGTGCTTCCACTATGCTGCAATTTTTCAGGGTACCACAGTCTGTTCCTGGCTTGGAAAAGGGATAGTTGCATGCACATATGGTCAGAACAGTCAAACGTATTTGCAGGGAAAGGAAAAGAGCCATACTGAAGCCACAATTAAAAAAAAATAGATTTGCAGATTACAGTTCTTCCCTCACCTTTTTTTCAGCACTCACAGTACAAAACCCTGGAAACAGAGAAAGTCTTGGAAAGGAACGTTGTCTACTTTGAATCTGACAAAAGATGACTGTGGATAGAGATAAAAGAAAAATGGTATTTTTTTTCTCCCTTAATTTTTGAACATTAGAAGAATACAGTATTTATTCAGTAAGGTGTTCAGAAAGTCAGGGTTTGCCAGAGGGTTTCATTAAAACATTGCTTGAGGGAGGGATGAACAAGACGAATAATTAACATGTCTGGGTGTTGCTTGGTTTGAGAGCAATGTTCCACATAATAGATGTTTGACAGCATGAATTCAGTCTGATATTCAGAATGCAAGTATTGCCACTTGGCTGAAACTGGTATATTTGCCAGACCTGGCTTAATTTATTATAAGATCTGTTTGCAGATGGATTATCCAGAGAAAAGCTCGTGGGCTTAGTTGGTACTGTAAGTGCTGGTGATTTATTAACCTTGACTAAACATACACATACCTACATATCTTTCTGAATAATGCTATAGGAAGAGATGTAAGAAAACCAACTCCTTATACAGACTCTGGAGCTACTCTTCAATCAAGTTTATGCTGAAGTTTTTTCTGTGCCAGATCTTTTTGATATTCACAGCTCTTCTCGAGACAAAGCCTCTCACAGGACATGTTTTGAACTCCCACTTGTCCACAGTATGACTTGAAAAGTTGGGACACTGATGATACATGAGATGAAAGGGGAGGATCTGAACCTCTATTCACTAAGTAGATATGAGAAAATAAAAGCTGTCAGGCTGAACCAAACTAACCTATGTCTTTTCCCTGAAGGTGTCCAACTCTATATGCTATGATGGAAATGACAGGCATAAGCCTTCAAGCAGGTGATAGTTTAGGGTCTTGGAACAAAGATTGTAACCCTTGTTCAGCAGTGCCTTTGTTACATGATCCATTTTGAATTTGACTAATCCCTTTTAAAACTCCCTTACTTTATTGTTCTCTCAGATATCCCGTGGCAGTGGTTTCCACAGCTTTCTCTTTAAACACTGTGAAAACACTGTTCTTTGTTGTAACCTTCCTGCCTTGTGAGTCATAAGCTCTCCACTGGTTCTTGTTTTATGAATTCAGCAAGTTTCTCATTTCACAGATCTCTGTCACTGTAAATTTCACTCATAGTCATCCCTTTTTCAAGCCAAAGAGCTATCTTGCTTAGTTTGTTCTCATAGTGGAAGATGCCATGTTCCTCTGATCATGCCTGTTGTGCACATGTAGGTCCAGGGCACTTCCCACCAGTGAAGCAGAACTTCAGATGTACTTTTTGGGGTGTGGGAGCACCATGTAGGTAGAGTGTAACTTCACAGCAATATTTTATCTTTTGCTATTACTTCCAACAAGTCCCAAAGCCTGATTTGTCTTTTGATGATTGACCAGGCATCAGTGCCCTGAGGACACCACCAGTTCTGACTGTCCCTGTCCATTCTGTGTCTCCCACATGCTGCCTGCAGCCCATGACCCCATTGGAGCCACCCTTTGTCCCCTCCCAGCCTTCTCACAGGGAGCAGCCATCTATCACTGCTTTCTGATAGATGATTATTATCTAAAATTAAGGTTACAGAGCAGCCAGGGAATGTGAATCGCTACAACCTTCACACAACTGTGATGAAACTTGAAAAAGGCCATATCCACAAAAATATCAGACAAAAATTATGTTTTTCACATTACTATTGGTTACATAAGTGTTGAAACCTATTTCATTCCTTCAAGGAAATTTTGTAGGCATTCTCAAATTCTGCCAACTCTTAAACAGTGTAATGAACATCTGTATTGGGTTGATAGGCAACATTTAACTGTATATTTTAGCTAATGTATTACTTAAGTTAGACTGTGTAGAGAAAGCAAGAATACTTCTGAAAAGCACAACAACACATTCCACTGACTGTTGCTCAAAGCATAAAAGTGCTATCCTTTGACTTTGAGGGAGTGTGAGATTTCAACCCCACAACTGAGCAATGAGACTCCTTGGATCACAGAGGGTAGAAAAAAATAAGACTTGAATCATTAGAGTTTCCACTGTGTTCTTTGGCTGGAAGAAAAATAGAGCATCCCCTGAGGAGAGAATAACACAAGACTGAGGGAAGGAAGAAACCAATGAAATGTTGGAGCTGGTGACAGGTACAAATTTATTCTGTCTACATTTATAACTGACTAAAGAAAAGAGAAGTGGTGAAATTGTCAAATGCTTATGATTTTGCCAAAATACTTGGGGGAAAAAATGAAGACCTGGCAAATTACTTAAGATCTATGAAGAACAGTGTATAGAGGGTAGGGGAAGAAAGTGTTCAGTAAGTTGGCTACTACCACTTTAGGAAAGAGCAGCACTTAATAAAAATCTCAATACTAGAACAACTCAAACTTTGAAAACAATCCTCTCCCCCCCCAGGATTTAAAGGCTGTTCCTTGAAGTTACTGCTGACCTATGTGTACATAAGACATGTAGACACCAACTCACTCCAGCGGAGTAGGAATGGACGATAACATCCCATACAAAGTCCTTTGGAAATAAAAACCTTTTATAGCACATAAGAGAGAAAATTCAGTCTATACATTCAAAAGGGATAACATTCTTGGAGTGTTTGTGTAGAAGAGAAGTCATTTTAAATAACCCACCATTTTCTAATTAAATAAACTTAATTGTTTATATACATCTATATGTACACCCACACAGGTACAGATAAACGATGGAAAGGAACTTGAAAAGGTTTTCCCAAATGGTTTCATGAGTTCAGGTTACTACTCTTGTGCTACCACTCTACCTCTGAAGCATAGGATAGAGCACAGACATGCTGAATGCAGGAGAGATTCAAGAAGCCAAATATAGAAACCATGCTAAAAAATCTATGTCACACAGTTATTTTTTAGAGGAGAAGGTCTACGAAAACCAAGATGAAAAGAATGTCTCTTTTCCTTGGTTTATCTCCAAGAGAATAGGAGAGGTGAGTAAAATAAGGATCTTACCTAGCATGTATGGAACCCAGCAAAGTCATTGAGTCATGAAGGGCTGATTGCTGTTGCTTGAGACGAGACACAGCTTTGGGACTGTGTCCTCTGCTCCACTGGGGATGCAACACCTTACTCTTAATTTGTCTAAATTATCAGTGGTTTAATGTCACTTGAGTGGAAGAGGGAGAATGACAAGCAGTTAAAATAGTTATAAAATGATTACTTTTTTGCCATTTAGCTTTGGCAAACTCTTAAGCCCTGAAGTAACTGCATGCCAGTTAATGTTTCAGTTCAAATAATTTGAAGGCAATGCTCTGCTGATCACCTGTCCTGGGCACTCGTTTGCACTGCAGCAGCATCTTGGAGCATATGGAGTAGCTTTTCCTTTCTGGATGAAACAAGTGGAAAGATGGATCACAGGTGAGACTACAGCTTGTCCATAATAAAAGTCCCCCAAATCTGTACAGTGCTGTCTTCAGGTTTTCCTCCTGGGTTTCTGATGGGGGGGAAGGGGGGGGAGAGGGAGGAGTGAAGTGGGGGGGAGGACACTACCTGCCAGTGAAAACACAGCCAGTGCAGTTCAAACCACCCAGGCACTAAGATCTGCCCAACTGTCAGTCCAGTTAGCCTAGCATATGGGAAAAAATCAGGTTATAAATGCAACATGTTTCCTCTTAGTTGTGCCTTTAGGCAACAGAGAAAAAATGGGATAGGAAAGCCTGAAAACAGATGTCCTCCACCCCCCCATTTATATAATTTATAGAGTCCTATTTATTCCTAATAACCCCATTCATATATGTAAGCTTACTGTAATGAAAAATTAAATTGAGTCATGACAATGATTCCTTTTAGTATCCAGTTCCAATCACCTCTTAAGAGAGTTTATATTGCCAAAGGATGGAAACTGTGTGTGTAATTTTGATAATGCTTTTGCTGAAACAATCTTTTAATTGATAGTAGTGAAATCTAAGATTGTAATTAAACCATGCCAGGCAAAATAATTATTGTCTGCTATGATTTTTCCCTGAAAGGCCACCTGCATTATTTATGTGATCTATTAAATGGTGCATACTTTTAACTAGTTTAGTTACATTTTAAGAAAGACCTATTCAAACCAAACCAGCATTTTTCTAGCTCTGGATTATAAATGTCATATAAAACGTATTTTAATAATTTAGAATGAGAACTATGAATGGCAGTCACCTAAGTATGAGAAGGCAAACAGAGGTATGTTGGGAATTAAAGGGATCTGTTCTGACTTCTCTTGATTGTTCCTGTGTTCGGCTTCTATGGTGTGGCTGCTTTAAGGGGTATACTCCATCAGTTTCTTAGCTTAGATTTCCCTGATGGTCTTTCAGGCAGCACAGTTTTTTCCACATAGTTATTGACCTTTGTGTGAGAAGTGTTGGTCTGCTTTGATAGACAGCTCTGCTCACTTAACCCATGTTTAATTTTCCTGGGATGCAAAGTTATGCAAAGCAGGGCACTCTGCAAAGCCCTCTTCTGCAAGAACAATTACTAAGTGGACAGTAATAAAATGTGAAAGCAAGCAATCAAATCCTGCCATGAGCTTTCAGTGGCATTCCTTAAAATATTTTAAATGTCTGTCTTCTCGTCTCCTTAGAGCATATTCCTAGAGTTGCTGCAAACTGGGATTTCATTTTTGATCTGAGAGGGAGTGCTCTTGCCACTTTTTTGTACTGCTGATGTCTCAGATGTTATTCCCATAGAAACTTCTGCAATAAAAAGTCTTCTGTATGCTACAGGAGTGGCACCACATCTTAGTCACAACAGATATGACAATTGCATATTAATGACTGTCTCTTGATGGTGGTGCTTACATGGCTCCTGTATGGAACTTAAAATTTGTGGTTGCCATTTTCAAAGGTGTTTCTCAAAACTGATGCATCTAAGTCTTATTCATGCTTTTCTCTGATTATTTTCTGTTATAGGGCCTTTAGTACAAATCAAAGGTGCTCAGCACTTCTGGAACAAAATTCCATAGCTAAAGATGGATTAATGGATTAATGAATCTGCTGTAAGCATCAGGTCCCTTCTGTTCCCTCACAGGTTATTTTATACATTACATAGCTGAATAAAAGGAAGGCCTGAGATACAATTCAGTGAAAGTTGCAGTCAAGCCCAATCTGTGAATGTATATTAGAAAATATTTTCATTTTTGTGGTTTAGATCATCAGTCATTTGTCACTGGAAAACTGATATGAGAAAGCAAGGAGAGCATTGTCTGAGTAAAAGTTTATGGATCAGGAAAAACAATGAAAACCAGCTATCCTCTGAATTTCAATAAATTAATAATTTTTTTCTAAAACTGTATGACTCTCTGAAGCACAGTATGTGCTTTAAAGTCTTAAATCCAAATCCATTTATTTCAAAATTGAAGTCAGTTTACATTGGCACATTCTTTACCTGCCACTGAAATCCTGGAATGGGCTTACAAATATTTGGGAATTGAATATGTTAGGGATGATGGTCTCTACATGGCTGGGGAAATAGCTTGGCAGTAGTGAGCAAGTAAAACCACAGTACTCATTAGTCACTACTGTAAAACTCAGGCACATCTTTTAAACTGGAGAAATTTGTCCTTTGCCTCAGAAATTCAAGGGGTTTTGTAATCATACACCTTGTTCACATCCAGGCTCATGCTCAGGGGAGTGCTGTAAATCTTTCTGCATTCGTTATGCTGCCTCTTTGTGAATAAGAAGGTAACTGAAGTTCAAACAATTTGATGGCTTTGGCCTTCTACTTCATGGTAAAAATCAAAACATGTGACAGGAAGAATTTACACTTTATTTTTTGTGCTCTGTCAGTTTTATGGATCACTGAGTTATTTAGTCAAACAGTGTTCAACCTCCTCATTTTTCTAATAAAAATTGATTGTTAATATCTCCTTTCTATTTCCTTCCTCTTGTGTCGTAACAGAAATAATGAAACTTGTGACATGACGGTCATCAACTTTCCTTAATAACTTTTTGAAGAACTGTAAAAAAAAGACATCTTCAAAAGTTAAAAAAAAATAACTAGTTTTTCCTCTTACACTGTTAGCTTTAAAAAGAATTTTAAGGAAACCTGGAGAACAGCATATGTTTTTGCATAATTCATGCTGCACAATGGCATGAATTAAGAGCAGAAATCTTTCTCTTAACTTTTTTTTCTTCTTAGTTTAGACCTTTAACATGATTTTTTGGGAATGTTTGCTTTGCTTTTTTTTAATTTTTTTTTTAATTATTACTTTTTGGTGTGCAGAAAACTGCAGTTTTGATCACTGAAAAAAAATCAGATTTGTTCTGGACCCAAAGGCAGCTTAAGTTATTGTAAGAAACAGAGTAATCTTTTCCAGTCCCTTCTTGGCACTATATAAGTATTTTTAGGCACTGAGATTCCATCATAGTGTGAATGAATTTGGAACACTGAGACTATGTCTGAAGACTTGAAAACTAACATTACTGCAATATTCATTTTCAATAAAACCAGTCAGACAAGAGGATGATTAGCATTTGCAAACAGTCATGAAGTAGTGAATTAATTTTATGAAAGTAAGATAGACTAAATGGCTTCAAAATGATCATTATCAGCACTGCATACAGCAGTTCTTAATCTATATTTTGAATATATCTTTATTTAACCAGGACAAAAAAAGCTGCCTAAAATTCCTTTTGACATAGAACATAAGATAGCAATTTCTGCAAAACTCATAATTCTCAGGGAAATTGTTAACCAATTATAAACATAACACAAAATATCAATGGCTATGATGTATTTTAAACACAATTATGATAATAAAGTATAATCAAATATGTGCAAGCAGTAGCAATTACTAGTGCATATCATTAAGCCATCTGCTAATTAATCCAAAGCAATAATTTGGTTTATTTAATAAGTTCCAGCATTTCTCTTTGAAGATGTGTACAGAAAAATAAGTGGTTTGTATCTGGTGAAGCAGGAAATGATTCCATGAGACTGAAGTTTTACTGTAATAACTTGGAACCTCTCAGATGTTTTTATTTAATTGTTGTCACTACTGCAATAATTTTAAATATCACCAGGCTGCTGAGAGCAAAACCTGGAAAAACAAGATTGTGGGGGCTGCTTTTGAGTATAAAGCAGCTCATAACAGGAAAAAAATTGACTACAGAAGAGGTAATCTCCAAGGCCTAAAATGACTGGAGAAACTGATTTCAGGGGACTACATATGGGATGGGAACATTCAGTATCATATATAAATTTGTTTAGTTTTACTACAGAATTAGATTTATGTCATTGTTCTATCTAGCTAAATACTTTGTAGAAAGCGTTCTTAAGTATCTATCAAACACTTTTTGCTGTCATCATAAGTTTGCTGTTACACATAGAAGATGTCTTTTGTTCTCATCCTCTCATGTGAATATTTACTATGTTTCCTTAGTTCCTTCGTGAAAAAGTCCATTCTGCCAAGTAAAAAGAACTATCTGCCTGTAATGAAATAAAATATTTAAAATACATTATAAGTGTACCGCTTCCTAAAGATTGAGAAAGCTTTCTTTAAACCACACATTAGTACACTCAGGGCCAAGTCTTTTGACACAACTTCATTTTCTTAAGGAAGGAAAGATGTTGCAATTTAGAGCTTTATGAATTTTGCAGTGTTTGAACTGCTACATCTATAAATGTTAAATTAGCAATATTTGTTTTAAAAAGGGACAGCTTGTGAAAACCTTAGGGAGAAGGAGAACTAAGTGATATTTTCACCAATCAAGATGACATTGCTTTCCTGGAGAAGGACACGGGGGCTGTGAGGAGGCAAGAGGGGGAAAAATCAACTTCCATTTCTCTTGAAAGAAGTACAGGAGGGATTTATCAGTTGACAAGTCAAATGCAGAAAATGTCATCTGATAAAATCCTGTGGTCTTATCTACCAAATTCTCTGAAACTGTGCTGAAGAAATTATGGTGCAAAGACAATAATTTCATATTTAAACCACTATATAGGTAGAAGTATTTCATGTGGATTTTTTTCTGACAGTAAGATTAAATCAGCTAAGTTAGAAAGAGAAAAGGAACACTTGAGTTTTCATGGTCCTTAACTTCTTCAAATAAAGGAAAAAATATGACCTTACATGTCTTATTAATTTAGACAAGAGAGCTAGAACAGTCAAGGTTTCAGACTGAATCTAAAGCAAGGAGTATTTGCAGTAGAAAAGGAGTTGTCTGCATTGCTCATAGTGATGCATACTGCTGCTGCCTGACAGGCTGTGAGGTGTATCCCTCCTACTGGGCAAATGGGTCCAGCTGTTGTTTTTAAACCCAACCCAACAGATGCGATTACAGGCATAAGGCAACACCAATAGTGGAAGGGCTGCTGTGCTCCCACCACAGTGGCGTGGTCTGTGTATCAGACTGTGAAGCAGAGCTAGGCTGAGCCCAGTCCTCAGTGACCAGCTCACAAGACCTTGCACAAAACTGGTAAGACTCAGATTCATCTTCTTATCTTCCTCAACAGTCTCCTGTAAACAATTAGTTAGGCACTGAGACCAGGAGACATCGTCCAAACCATGTCCGTGGTGGGTGGCAATCTGGAGACAACTCCTAGCTGGGTTTGCAGGAGTAGTCTCTCTGTGCTTCCATTCAGCTCTCTTTCTGCCCCCTTGTTCCTTGCCAGGCAACGGCTCAGCTTTGGTAGCAGGCAGAGTAACTGTACAGCAGTGTGCTCAGGGTAGGACAACCACGCCATGCCAGATTTCCCCTATTCCTGCTTTGCAAGTGAATAATGTTAATCCACTTTATTTCACTCATGTCTCATGAGATGATGAAGTGCAATCACAAGTAGAACATGACTTGTCACACACATGACTTAAACAGCATTATGTTTATTTATTCTTATTACTTAAACACAACTTTTCCACCTGATTTTGAATCCTTCATAGTTATGTAAAGCCATTATAATCAAAGGGTAGGAGATAATACAAATACCTTAGAATGTGAACTCATTACTGAACAGTCAATGCAAGCTAGCAACTACAGCAGATAAAAATATAAGAAAATGCATTTTACTCTGTGTGTAAGAGAGGTCTAATAATAATATATGAAAAAATATATCCATCATTTCATGTCTCAGTCAAAATAAATAATACCACTAAAAATATTATGTTTCTGCTGTCTGGGACTTAAACAGCTTCCACAGTTCCTAGGGAGATCAAACAGCACATTTTTAAACTGTAGGTTACTAGATTAAAACAAAATATTGCCATTGGCACTTTATGCAAATAAAGAAAAAGAGAGAGTTTATTCAGTAAATAAAGCCAAAATAGACATATTATTAAATGCAGCTACAATATGGCCATAGTTCTTCATGGCAAAAATCTCCAGATTCATATAACTTAACCCATACATAGAAACGTTGATAAGAATTTCATGCCACAGAAGGATTATTTGAGAGGGATGAAGTAAAGGAAAACCTTGTGTGTCATGAGCTGTTATTCAGACATGTAAGCATAAAACCTTGACAGTTTTAAAAACTGATATTATGCCTCTCCAAGGCATATTCCACTCGTCTCCTAGGCCACTCACTGTTTTCTGCATTTACGTCTGCAGTAACCATTTCAGGCAAGTGAGATACAATGTGTTGTCAGCCAATCGTCAAAGTAAATACATAGATAAATAAGTGTTTTGGTTTCTTGGTTCCCTAATGGTTGTAAGCACGTGTAGGAGTCTAATCTTTCATCTTCATTTTCCACAGTAGTTCAAATGAAGTCTTGCAAACAGTGAAGACATTTTTTGGAAGCTGTTACTCTGTGGTAGAGACAAGCCAACGTTCAAATCTGGATTTAGAGGCTCAGACATTTGGGACATATTTGGGGCTTGTGAGCAGGTTTTGCATATTCCAAAGGCAGAAGCAAACTCAAGAATTTGGGTTTAAATCTGGATTTTGGTGCCAGGACCTTCTCAGAGGGGGAAGGGAATGGGCTCCCTGCACCGATTTCACTGCTTACAGTGGCAGTATGTTTATGAAAGATGTTTTCATGCTTCTCTTCAGCTTTCTTCTGTCCTCATTTTTCCCTCATTTCTCTTCCACTTTTAAAGCATAATGATGGACAAATGCTTTTTTTTTCAAATTCTCCATACAGCCCAATATGCAAACCCATTTATATGCAAATCAGTTATAAAAAAATGCTGTGTGTTATCTTCAAGACCCTATCAGAAATGAAGCATTTATGCCTCAGCAGGTAATACTCAGTCAAATATTCCAGTGATTTTTGTATTGTGTCTGAAGTGAATTATGGAGAATCATTGAGGGTGAGAAATGACCTTTAAGCCCATTAAGTACATTAGAGGCTGATTTTTGCACAGCCTTCCAGGATAGTAACTAATTGCTTCCAAAGCAACCCCATCACTTCTGATATTTTTTGTTATTATTAATCTTGTCATTTTACGAATTCCTTATTCTTTGATTAAAAATTTTGTTCTCTTTTTCAATTAACATTCTCTTTTCGTGTTCCATTTTTCTGCTTTAGTCCCATCATCTGTGCTATGATTAAAGATGATGCATTATCAACATTAAATTATCATACATCATTTAACACTCAAGACAGGTTTTTTCTCTTTTTTATATGCCTTTTTCCCCTTCTTCCATTTTGTTAAATGCTATGAATACATGAATTTTCACTTTGGCCTTATTTTTTTAAAAAACCAAGCAGAATTTTTAGTCTATCCTCTTTTTTCTTTGAATATTGCATTATCACCATTGACATTGAAAATACAAGAACAGAAATCAGCTTTAAAAGATTTTATGCTTGATTGAAATGACGTCAGTGTGCATTATAAGACAGGCATTTTGCTTCATTTTTAAAGTAATGGTTTATTTCCTCATTTTCCCATGAATTTTTAAATCTCAAAAGAAAATAAGTAGAAATTCATGTCTGTCAAACTCAGTTTGCTCTATCTGCTTAGGTATATTTTGTAGCCCTCTAGTGTAACCCCAGGTGGAGGAGTCAGTCTGGATTTTAGGTGAGCTGGAGGAAAAAGGGAAAGTGTAAACTGTGTGCAGTTGATAAGCTGTGATAGCGCCCTGAAATGCTTCTCAGGACATACTAGAGGAAGTGCAAATACAAGTTCATTTATCAGTGCTGATGGAAAAATCTGTGCTGCCACCAGCCTGATCCACCAGCATTTGTGTGGAAGGAAGGAGTGAGCTTTCACTCTTTTCTTGCAAGCTGGGACGTGACTGGCACAAGAATCCCTCTCCTACGTTGAGTATTACCATATTCTGCATGTATCCATGAAAAAAAATTGTGGGTGCTATTTGAGTAGGAAAGCATTGCTTAGCATAAATGAATTCATAATTCCTCCTTGCCTGTACTTGGTGAAACATGGCAGGAGACAGACCCGAAACAGCTTATAATAGGAAATTCAGAAAGAGTCACCAGGACAACACACTATTAACTGAATTTCAGATACAAAAGCGAGGGAAAAACAGAGGAATAAATATTTAAAGATGTCTAAATGAAGAACAAGGGTCTTTAAAAGGCATAAATGCTGTCCTGGTATGAGGGCATACTGGCAGGAGAAATGAACCCAACTCAAACAGAGATTATAAGTCAGAGTTACAATTTAATAAAAAGATTACAATAAATGCAATGATACATAGAAAAAATTGGGTTTAACCCACAAAACCCAGATGGATAACCCAGCAACCAGGGCATGAACAGAATGGTGTTTGTTAGCCCCTGTGCTGAGCCCCACATGATCCCTCTGAGTCCAAAGTAAAAGGAAAAGAAAACCTGTTGTTGCAGATGACAGTTGCAGTCTGGTCAAGAGCAGCAGTTGCAGTCTTGTTGAGGTTCTGGCCCTCCTCTGGATCCCATGAGTGGTACCAGAAGTCTCCAAACCCCCAAGATTTTATCCCCTCAGGTTCAGGCAGGAATGCCCAGTACCTTCCTCACAGCAGGGATCTCCACAATAGGTGATTTAACTCTGTGAGTCATGGGGTATTTTTGGAATTGTTGATGCCCTGAGCAGACATGACCCCTCAGGCTGGGTGTGGAGGTGCTAATGACTCTCCAGAGAGGAGTTATCACACCTGAATCATTGGTGAGAAGATAGGAACACCCTCCTATCTCGCAGAGCCCTGTGTGGCTGCTGCAAATGATCCATTATTAACAGTTCATCAGAAATGGTATAGAGGGTGTAGAATATACAACTTTAGTTACACTGACACAGTGATAAACTGGTCCAGGTCAATGTAACTAGGACAAATGCCTACAATCTGCCCTGCAGAGAAGTAGAGATCTCCAAAACCACTAGCCATTAAAGCTACAGGTTCTGCAAATCTCTGAAGATACTATAAATTTTATCTGAACCAATACCAATTTCAGTGCTGTTTCACTGGGAACCATTTACTGTTATTTGAGATCTCTAGGTCACATTCTTGATTAAATAACAGTAATACACGGAGAAGAGAACTTTTAGATGTGGTTATGAGCCACTGTGTTTGCATCCTTTGAAACTGGGAATGCCATACTGCTCTGATGAGCAGGTCTTGGGAATTCTTGAAGTTTGTAGGAGGTAAGTTCTTGTTACAGTGAGCCAACTAGAAAGAGTTCCTATTTCTGTCCTTACTCATGAGGGATGTGGTGGTAGGAGGCTGTCTTAGCCACAGAGATGATGAAATGGTTCAGTTAAATATTTTCAGTGTGCTGATGGTGGCTTAGGCTTTGCGAATGAATATTTGGGAAGGGCTCTACCCATGTGGGTGTGTCCTTCAGGCCTGCACATTGGATTTTTTAGGTGAGGCACAGCGTGTGCAGAACTGGCCCCACCCTTTAACTCCTGAGGTTCATCTGCCACAGCCAAGTGAGCTTGGATGGTGACAGTGAAGTCCTCGGGACTAGAACCTACAGCCCCTGGTATTCCTAGTAGGTCTCCCATCCAACTACTAACTGGGGCTGACCCTGTTTAGCTTCTGAGATCAGACAGGATCAGGTGTCTGGGAGGCATTTAACTCCCTATTTTCAATGTAATGATACAAAGAAATAGCACAGTTGCTACCCTGGACTTCAGGAGGGCAAACTTTAGGTTGCTCAGGTAGCTACTTAGTAGTGGACCCTGTAAATCTGCTTCTGAGGGCTTAGAAGTCCATGAATGTCAGACGGTTTTTAAGAACTACCCTTTAGAAGCACAGGAGCAGATAATTGCACTGTGTCACAAGTCAAGCAAATGGAACAGAAGACCAGCTTGGCTAAAAGCAAACTCCTCATGGAGCTCAACAGAAAAATGAAATTGCATGAACCCTGGAGGTGAAGTCAGGCTTGGTATGAAGAGTACAGAGCCATGGTTTGCATTTGCAAGACATAAGACATACTCAGAGTTGAAACATGCCAGTGTTGGGCAGGATAACAAGAGGGGCTTTTTAAAGTACATTAATAGCAAGAAGAGGTCTAAAAAAATGTTTGTACCAATACTTGTTGAAGATGTTCATCTGAAAAGTAGGGATGAAGAAAAAGTCAAGGCACTCAATGCTTCCTTTGCCTTGATCTTTAATAATACTGATAGATCTTGGGCTGCCCAAACCCCTGAGTTGTGGGACCACAAGAGTGAGAACAGTGATTTCCATTTGTGGACCAAAAAATTGTAATGGACCAGTTATAGCAGCTGAATGTTCATGAGTCCATGGGATTCATGGGATGAGATTCATTACAGAGTACTGAAGGAGTTAGTGGATGTTACGGCAGGATCCTGCTTGATCATCTACCAAAAGTCTCAGGAGTCTGGGAAGTTCCCTTCTGACTGGGAGCCAGCCAGTGTTATTCCAGTGTTAGTCAGTTCCAGAAAAATTTTTGGACAAGATTATACCGGATATTATTGAAAGGCATTTAAAGACCAATGGAAGGCACAGTCCACATGGGTTGACAAAGGGAAAGTCCTGTTTACCTAGTTTGATATCATTCTATATTAAGGTCACCCACCTAGGGTAGATGTAGTTTTCCTATTTTAGTAAGGCTTTTGATACTGTCCCTCACAGCATCCTTCTGGACAAGCTGTCCAGCTGTGGGCTGAGTGGGCTCATGGTGTGCAGGATGAAGAATTGGCTGAAGGACAAGGCTTCAAGGGTTGTAGGGAATGGGGTTTTACATCTGCCTGGTGACTGGTCATCATCATCAGTGTTCCTGTGGATGCAGCACTCGAATGCACCATTAGCAGGTTTTCTGATGATACCAAACTGGGAGGTGCTGTTGACTTTCTTGAGGGATGAGAAGCTTTCACAGGGATCTAGGTAGGCTGGAGCACAGGGCAATGACTAATGGGATGAAATTTAACAAGTCAAAATGCTAGATTCTGCAGCTGGGACAGAGTAACCCTGGGCACAAATATGAATAGGGAAAGGAGTGATTGGGGAGACCAGCCATGCAGAAAGGGATCTGGAGTGCTTGTCAGCAGCAGGCTCTGTAGGAGTCATCAGGGTGCCCAGGTAGCCAAGAGGGAAAATCCCATCAAACACAGAATAAACAACTGTATTTGGCATTGTTGCAGTCTCACTTTTTGGATACTGTGTGCAGTTCTGAGCACCACAATTTAAAAAGGATATGAAGGTCCTTGAATGCATTCAGAGGAAGATAAAAGTCTGGTGAAAGGGATGGAAGGAATGACTACTGAGAAACACCAGAGGACTTTGGGATTGTCTGTCTTGGAGAGAAGGAGGCTGAGGGGAACCTCATTTCTCTCTAAAGCTTCCTGAGGAGGGTAAGTGAAGAGAGATTCAGTGACAGGACACATGGAAATGGTTCAAAGCTGCACCAGGGGAAGTTTAGACTGGATAGTAGGAAGCAATTTTTAACAACAGGGTGGTAAAACTCCGGAATAGGCATCCTAGAGAGGTAGTTGATGCCCCAAACCTGGGATTGTTAAGTAGGAACTTGGACAATGCCCTTAATAACAGGCTTTAACTTTTGGTCAGCCCTGAATTGGTCTACAGTTGGACCAGTGATAGTTTTAAGTCCCTTCCCACTGGAATATTCTGTTCTATTCTACTCATCCAGATAGAATATAACAAGCTTTGAAGAGACATCAGTCAAAACCCATCAGTTATGACTGAGAAAATATCTAAACTGGAGTATTTGCCACGGAATCTGAAGCAATTCAGATCTGCCTTGCTCTCAAATTCTCCCCTGGGCCATTGCCAGTTAAATTAGGATTCTTAGTCTGGTGCTTGCTCTGGTCCTGTACAGCAGTTCTTACATTACAGTCTAACTTTGCAATTTAACTCATCTAATTTCAATCTTTATTGTTGTTGGTTCAAAGAAAGGTTTTAGCAGAGCCAGGATTTGATAACTAATAAGCTTTGTAACAGGGCTTACTTGTTTTCTTAAGAGTTGCAGTCAAAATGGTCAAGCATCCTGGAGAATCCTACAGTTTTGACACAATGTGTTGTAAGAAGTTAAGTTTTATAAGTGCCTTTGGTTAAATTTTGGTTTTGGGAAAACAAGCCATCATATCCAGTTTTGTTACTAGGTCCTCTGTACACAGACTCATAACTCTTAATTAGTAAGAATGCCCTGCAGATTTCTGGAATATCTAGCTGCTATGCCTAGCTTACCCCTAAAGCGACACTTCATAATAAAAATAGAGTTAATATGTATTCCACCAAATCAAATTAGTCAAAAAGTGGATCTCATTTCCTCATTGGAGTGAGAATAAACTTTACAGCTTTATTCTAGAGCATTTTCCACTCTATATTCTCACTCTCTAAAAACAAAGTGTTTAAAATAGAGAAGTCTTTCATGATATTTTCTAGATATATGTTTGGACATAGAAGGTGTGAGTGCTTAAAAAGCATGATTCATATAAAAATGCTGTTTCTTGTGTGACGTCTAGCAATAACATTAGACTGAGAAAAGAATGAAAATAGTCACCTACATTAGTGCTGCAGAGAGGTGTTGAAAGGAATATTTACCACCATTCAGGGAACTTCAGAAATATTAAAACTAGTAAAAAATGGCTAAGGAACCCTCCTGTGAATTCTGTTCTTCACAAACTGCACTTCTCAAGGTACAACACCAAAGGCATATTTCAGTCTGTCTGAGCGTATCTCTTCCATATGCCAACATTAAATTCCACATGCCAGCTTCATTTTGCATTCTTATTAAATTTTTTTGTAATCCAATTCATGTCCTACAAGTATCAACTTTAAAAATCCTCCTGCTTTTGTCATCTATAAATTTTGATGCACTCCATATCAAATCAATTTCTAAATCACTAATATAAATGTTAAATAGAAAATAGCTCCAGGCAACCTCATCTGTCATATTCTGCCAGAAGGATCCTTTGTCATTTATTATGATCCTTCAGAGGCCCACTTACTACCTATTATTAATCCATTTTTCCTGACTGGTCTTCATAATTCCCTCATGACTTTCCTTACTAGTTTCTTATGATCTATATATGGAAAGGTGCTGCTAATATAAATGCAAATCCACTTTGCACTGTTAACCTGTTAATCATATCAAAAAAAGATCACATTATTCTCTATGATATTTTCATGCTGACATCACTCTTTACCTACAAATACTGTGCTGTATTCTCTAAGTATGAAAGTGTTATCCCAAATCAGACAATATTAAACTTTGGCATAATCTACTTTCTTAGCATTTGCCAAAATGACAGGGTTGGTCATCTAGCTTTTGCTAAGAGAATTGTTTCTTGTGATTCAAAATGGAAGTTCAGAGACATCTCCCAGACATCTCAAGTAATTCCTTCTCTAAACCAAAGGGATTTCACCCTCCCTATTTCTCAGCTGCATCACACTTTCTCACTTGCTATGGATGTTTCTTACACCATCATGTTAGAGACAATAAGGATCAGCTGACTGTTCTACCTCTCACAACTGCAAAGATCAGGCCTGTAAGGTGGGTGTTTAATTAACCTGCCATTATCCCATCACCAAAACACGATTGCTTTGTTATTTTAGCAGGCAATTGTAGTCCTCATCTCTTACAAATACTCATTTATCATACCTCTCCTACTAGTTATGTTGGGTTTCAACATCTACAAAAACACTGTGTAAAGAGTGAAGAGAATAGCTATATCAACTGCTTAGGAACATTCAGGAACTCAAATTCCAGTTCTAAATTAATGCAGAAAAAAGATTTTACTCTTATTACTGAGGCAGTTGCCATGACTCCTCAGCTCAGGTTCAAGTGCAGGTGCACAGCCATGGAGGTGGGTTTGGAATTTTGTAGTGAGGAAAGGGAAGCAGCCAGCAGTTGGCACAGATTGGCCCTACTGGATCTGCTGAGGTGGGTTTCTCATTGGGATAGGTAAGCAGCAGTCAGTTGCAATGTGCCAAGTGTTACACAGCCAGACAGCCTGGGGTGCAACACTGCATCAGCTCTAGGGAGAAGGAGAGAGAGGCTGTGTGCAGGTGCAAGAATGAGAGGTCTTTCCACAAAATGAAGGAAAGATGTATTTCTTCCTTCAGGCTCATGGGAGATATTTTTCAGATTCAGATAGCTCAAGACTCAAGGGGCAACTGAACAGCAGACTAACTCTCAGGGTGACATGAACCCTGAAAGAGGGAAAGGAATCTGTCCAAACCTGAAAAGGATGTAAAGAGTTTTCCGTAGTGAGTGAATGTGCATATGCTCCCCCCCACTTCCTTTTCCTATGTATAGTTACAATACCTCTCTCTGGTACTGTAACATATGCCTATTTGAAGTACAGTGCAGCTGTTATTTTAAGAAGAAAAGCTGTTTAACTGGGTAATTAAACAGAATATTGTTTCTACCACTTATAGAAGCTTTTTTTAATATTTGAGGGAAATGAAGGCAAGTCACAATACGTGTAATTTCCAGCCAAAGTGGTGCATACTTATCCTCTAGTAAGAAAAGCTGGCTGATTTTTCAAGAACTGATTGAAATCTCAGGAGTTAACCATCTTGCTGTGAAGGAAGGGTGGGAATTTTGGCAGAAGCTGTGCTTTGCTAAGAAGTCAGAATCTTATTGAACTAAAACACAAAAAGAAAATTTACAAGACATAGAAGAAGGTAGTGGGGAAAAAAAATTGACTGGATACTTAGGGATAAAATCAGTAAGACCAGAGCCTCTCTGGAGGTCAGATGGGTGAGAGACATTTAACACAATAATAAGGGTCTTTACAGTCACAATATTTGCAAAACAAAACTCAGGAAAAAGTATGGATTCACTGATGACTAGAGAGGACAAAAATGAAAATATGTGTTGAAAATATTGAAGCACTGAATGCCTACTGATACCATTAAGCAAAGCCTTCTCCCAGACCTCCATGTCTACCAGCAGAATTTGAGAAGGGCAGTGTAAAAAGCAGTGGAGGAACAATACATTAGGGACTCCTTAGAGAAGCCAAACTCATTGTGATCTATTGAGTTAATGGGATTTATATAAGGATGCTGGCATAGCTTGTGGATATGATGCTGTTATTATTATCATCACCTGTGGAAAAAGTGGCAAACAGTGGCAGGTCTCTCTTAAGTGGAAAAATTCTAATTCTATGCCTGTTTTCAAAAAAGGCAAGGTGGAGGACCCAGGCAGTTATAGGCCAGTCACCCTCCATTCAATTGCTGTAAAAATCATGGAGCATGCTCTCTTGAAATCCATTTTGCAGTTTGTAAAAGGAAGTAATTTGGAACAGTCAACACAGATTTACCAAGGGCAGCTCTTGTTTAACCAACCTGGTGGCCTTCTGTAGAAAAATAATTGGCGATATGGATAAGGAGAGAGTGGTGATTTTGATGAACATTGACTTCAACAAGGCTTTTGACACTGTATGTCACAGTATTTTTGCTTGTAAGCTCAGAGGATATGAACAGGAGAAACGGACTGCTAGAAACCTGGCTGGACTGTCAGGCATGGAATGCAGTAATCAGTGACGTGATGTCTGGCTGGCAGAGCGATGAGTAGAGTAGTCTTGTAGTCTGTACATCAGCACTGGTGTTCACATTGTTCATGGTCTTCATCAATGACCTGAATGGTGACACACAAATCATTCTCAGCAAAATTCAGAGGTTAGGGGCAGTGATCAACACAATGAATAGCAGCTTCAATCTAGACAGACCTTGTGAAATTTGAGAACTGGGCATACAGACACCTCATCAAATCAGTACAAATAAGGGAAACTGTGAATAAGTTTCATTAGGGGGATTATGGTCTGCTAGCTGGGGAAAGACAGTGTGCCCTTCTACTTGGTCATGAAGCCACCTCTGTAATAGTGGGTTCAGTTTAGATTCTCTCATTTCAAAAGACATGGTGTGGAAAACAGAGTGTGAAACATCCCTCAAGATGGTGAGGGATGAGGATGTTTGACCTACAGAAATAATTTCTGGGAATTTTTTTTTATTACACAGAATCACAGAACAGTTGGAGTTGGAAAGGACCTCTGGAGATCATCTAGTCCAATTTCCCTTTCCAAAATTTGACTAGACAAAGCCAGGACTTGCTGATGTTGGAGGCCGGACTGCAAGACTTCTAGAGATACCTTTCACCCAATAGTTCCATGATAACCATGATTCATGGCTACAACTTTTGTGTAAATATACCATTACCAGAAACTGAAACATAACAACAGCAGCAGTCTTTATATTAGGCAGATGTACGATAACAGCGATCTCTAGATGAGGCAGATGTACAATTTCTGCTCTCATACTCCCTGTTGCACAATAGTCTTGGGGGCCTGTAAATCTGAAGATATCATAGCAGTTGAGTCCTGGCTGTTAAACAGCCCTACCTGAAGAGAAGCAAGCTGTAAGTCTTGGCAAAACTCCCTTTTAAAACATTTTTTATAAACACATATAAAAATAAATCTAACAAACAGACAAAAAAAGGAAGAACTGAAAGATAATAAGACATGGTAAGACAGACTCCCTGTTAGTACATGGAAAAAGAGTCAAATATTGTCTGGGTTTTTTTCAGAATATGAAAGATACCAGAGCATGTGTCCCATGGAACAATTCTAGGAAGGTCTTGGTCATCTGTATAGTATGTGAAGGGAAAATGACAGACAATAGGCAGAAACTCTCTTTTGGCAGATGATGATTTTGTCTGAGTTCTTCACTCTTATGTTGTTACTGCAGGTGATGACAATAACCCTCTGTGGATGCAAAGTTGTTGGTGTTCAGAGAACTGCAGCTGATGCAGCATGTTGTAGTACTTTTCCAGAGTGCTATGGTTTGCACACCTCATGGCAATTTACCTCTTCTCTATACTCCCCTACAGAGCAGACCCAAAATGATGGTGGTCGATGCTTCAAGTGAGTTGATGTCTAAATGTGTATCTACAGGGCATGTGCAGGAAATTGAGCTGATTTTTAAACACAGTATATAATGGTAACCAAACTAGTTGAGAAAAGAGAAAATTAGCTCATGGAAATATATGAATGGCAGCTGGATTTATTCAAGTTCCTAAACTACTTCAAGAGCTGTTATATTTTACTGTAGTTTAGACCTTTAAGATAAGCCCTACCTGCCCATAGTTTCAGTGGAGAGCTCTGCTAGGGGGTAGTCTATGACAGACTCATGATAAGGTTTCAGCCTGAGGCCAGGTTTTCCAGAAAGCAAGGCAACAGATATTTCCAAGATGGTCAATGTGTTAAATGCTGAATTATTCTGTAAATTATTATGGATGAAGTAATCACAAGCATGTACCTGCTGAAGACTCCATCAAATTAAAAAGTAGCCTTTACTAGTGATCAAATCTCACTGCATCTGCATTTAAATTGCATGACTCCTCATGAAGCATACTGTTGTGAGGGTGACATCATTGGGAGTTTTTCAGGCTTCAATTGGATTGAAACATTCTCCTGGGAAGGACAAATTGCTATAACTCTCAGTTTATAACATTGTCATCCATAACAGCATGACAACTACTGCTGCAACATCTCTTCTGGGGAATTAAAATGTAAACATATCTCAATCATGTTTAGATTTTAAAAAGGAGTAGGTATATAAAATAAATAAATATCTAGATGACTCTGACTCTGGCATAACTGATATTTCAGGAACATTATTAGTCTAAGGCTGAGATTCAGATGAAGAAGAAAATTGTCTTTATGATACTTAAATAGATGCATAGTTAGGTCCTGAATCAGGTGTTATTTGTCGGGAGTGACTGTCCTAGTCTTGTCAAACACATTTGTTTCCCGTGTCTGTGGGATCATCAGGAGGGAGACCAGAAGAAAATCAGAAGTTGAACTTTAGGCTTTCTCTCTGCCTCCACTGTCATTCCCCAGAATCACTTGAAAAGCAATTGCCAAACCCAGAAGGATATAAAAAATATGCAGACTCAAGTATAGTTACATCAGTATAATGCATACTGGTAATACAGTTGGCCAATAATCCATGTTCTCTACATGAATTATTTTGAACCCAATGAAAAGTGGAGCTGTGGTGCCTCCTACTGGCTCTATTTATGTCTCTTATTCCTACTGCCATGTGTGACGAAAGTTGCCATTAGATCTTTGAACTATTAGTGGAGACATAATGCTGGTAAATAGTGCCTCAGATACGGTCTCTGATATGAAAGACTGGGAGCTATTTAAATTTAAAAGAAACTGAAAGTGATGAAAGCAGTAAAAGATGCACAAATATATGTCCAACTGGAGCAATATATGCATTTTATGTCTACAATCCCACTTATCAAATGGATAAGGATTTTTTTTTGACAAGTTATTTCTTTTGATGTTATAAAAAACCTGAATATGCTTTTTACATTTATCTTAGTCTAACAACCAAAAAGGTCCTTTGATTCATATGTTGTTCTCATTCAAAACTAGCAAAGTAGGAGCACAAGAATAATTCATTTTTCTGGTGTTACCTCTTTTCCACAGGTAAATTGTAATAGACATACTTTTAAACTGCTCTAGGGATGAAGAGCTTGATAAGTCATTGGTTGCAGAAGAATTTATGTCTCAGTACTACCACATGTATCTATCTTTGCCATGCAGTTTAGGTAGGACATTATAAATCAACATGTTCAAAATATTTAACAAAATATATCCTTTATTGTTTAGGAAAAAAATAACACGGTCTTCTCTTGGTATCTACAATTATAGCTTTTAATAAAAGAATTGATCTAACAATTGCAATGACACTGTTCATGTGCCACATGCTGGATGTAGGTGTAGCTTTTCCTTTGGCCACTATGTTAGACAGAAGCATCCCTGACTAGGTACTATGCAAGTTTTCATAGTTTTCTGAAAACTCCAGGCACAATCATTGATTTGGAATGACTAGGCCTATTCTTGGGCAGTGCATACTCAGCCCAGCAGTGATGCACCAATTTGTCCTGTAATTTAAACAGACTCTTCTCAACAACTCCACTTGCTCGTCTCTTTGCAAATTATGTCCTCAAAGATAAATTTCATTCATATGGACTGGCTTAACACAGGTAAGCACATGATCATTATGTTTAACCTTGGGCTATTTGTCCCTGAGAAAAAACACAGGAAAGCCATTGAGACAATATCGAACTTTAATTTAAACAAATGTGTTGTATGAAATAGCAACTATACAGCAACTATGTACATAGTGGGAACTCAGAGCTTTCAGATCATTGTAACCTTAAATGCAGAGTTCCCATGAAATATTTTTTTGCTGGCAATTCAAACGATTAGTAGGACTGGACAGGAAGATTCAAGACACACAGCAAACAGTTTTCACAGCTAACAGCTGCCATGCAGAAGGAAAGAATTGCATTGGGAACTTGAAATGCACTAAAAATGTAAACAGGAACCAATAAGGGAAATCACAGCACAGATGTACAAGTGATTGTAACACTCGTCTGAATAGAGAAGATGAAAGAAAAAACTACTAATCCATAACCTAGCTTCTTGAACTCATTCAAGCTTTGGACACAACACACCCCACCCCCCACCCCCACCCCCCAGTATAACAGACACCCTAGATACTAGACAGAACCCAAGCAAGTTTCTAGCCCAGAAAGAAAAAGGACAAAATCCAGGGAAAAACATGTAGAAAATACTCATAGGATTTTGTACTGAATTTCTTCCAAAGTTCCTCTCAGGCTCTGGTTCCAGCTTCGGCAAAGAGCTGACTTTTACTGCAATATTTCTTCAGGAACATGACAAATCACTTGACAGGCTGAAGAGCCTAGGCAAGCAAAGGTGAAGTCACTCATATGCTGACTGTAGCTCATCTGTCCTCAACAAAAGATGTTTTTCCCATGCAACACCCATGTCTGCAGTTACACAGATATCCTGCCTTTCCAGTCATTACTCACACCCATGTTGTTGAGGACAGCATCAATATCAGATACTACCACAAATGGAAATGGCTTCACAATAGTGTGAAAAGCCAGATCTTTTAATAAGGAAAATGGACAAAAATGTGCGTATGAAACAGAAAGTACATGAAGGTCTTTATCAGACTCATCAATTTATTTCTCTTCTTTTTTCCAGCCATGATTTTGTCACTGTAAGTAGTTGTATCATGTGAGCACTCCTCTTAACCTCTAAGGTAAACTCAGTTGATAAGGCATTTTGAACAGAAGTTACTTCAAATGAACTTTTTATAGCAACTGTTAAAATGGTTCCTTGATTTTAACAGCAGATTCTGGGCACTCTGTCAACAAAAATAACTTACACCACTAAGCATGGCCCAGAAAATTACTCCATTTTTTTTCTAGTTTAAGTTTAGTTTTACATAGAGCAAGAGTTATGTTACAAATTGGTAAAATTTCTGGCTAGCTGCTGTCTAGAATGGATTATATTAAAAAGTGTATTGCATTATGCCACACACATTGTGCCAATAACCATATAGAATGAGCATTGTTATTTAGATGTTTTCTATAGTATTATACTGAACCGCTTGCTGTAGTTCTCAAACCAGCAGAATAATTAAGATATTTAAGTTATTGATGCCATTTGTTTCTCATTTTTTAACACAATCTACATAATTCTATATTTTATAAAAAACTCAATGAAAATTATTACTGACGTATTTGAGGACACATGGTTTTGGAAGCATTACTTTAATGCCCAGGAAGTAATTTAATAAAAGTGGATTTATCTACCTCAAGTAGATATCTGAAAAAAGACTATCTATTGGATATAGAAATGTACTTATAGTAACAATGGTCTAAGCTCTATCTTAAGTAATAGAAAGCTTAATAAAGTTTACCTTTGGTTAATGATGTTTTCCTCTCCGTCAAATTTTTAACTAAATGCCAGCTGCTAATAGTATAATCAAGTGTGCCCCTACTGTAATCCTATAAATATCCATGTTCTTCCCTGTAGAATGTCATCAGAATTGTACCAGATGTGATTTTGATGTGCTGCCCTTTAGACTCAGATTTTCACCCTGTAAATCCGTCTGATCCTCCAAAGACCTACCCACTCCCTTTACTTTTGTTCACTCCAGGTAATGCTATTGAAGTCAATCAAACGTTAAGGCATAGGTTTCTGGGAGGTGAAATGTAATACTAGCCAAATAGACTGACCAGCAACTGCTGCTCAGAAAAATGGAATCAGGCCAGTAGAGCTGGTTAGCTACAAAAGCTAAATTACCCATTATTCAGGCACACCTGGTAAATATCAAAATGGCAAAGGCCTAATGCACTTCTGTGTTACACCAGGGTTATGTCAGGGAAACTCCATATGCCTAAGCAGGGGGCTTTATGGGCCCGAGGGGCTAAGGGTCAAATTCCAACCCTCATGAGCCCCTCCCCCCTTAAATGCAACTATTTTAACCTATTTAGTGATTTATTTTTTATTTTAATGTCCAGCCACCTTTGAAGTAATCCTAAGCACTTGAAAGGAATCCAAATTTCATTTACTCAAAAGGGAAATTAATCTTAAGTTTCCAATTTCTTCTGCTCAGATGATCTTTAATAGGTGTTGAGAAACAGGAGTAGGAGAAAAGGATCTGCTCCTCCTTCCTGGAGAGCAGAGTCCTGCCCCACTCTTAGAAGCAAGGGTATAGACAGCTGTCTGGGAAGAGTGTTCTGACTTTGCTGAATGGAAATGCTCATGTTGCAGCATCCAGACATCAGAAAATGTGGGATTTAAAAGACAAACCTTTATTTCAGTTTTTCCTACTGATGCCTGTGTGTTCTCCTTCCGATGCCTGTGTGTTTTCCTCCCTGTTGCCATGTATCCTATTCCTGTGGTGCCACCCCTTCGGACTTTATCTGTTGCATGTGAGGGTTATCTTGCTGTAGTTATGCCACACTGCCTAATTTTTTGAAGACATTTTAAATGATCTTATATGAATGAATTCTTGAATGTTATACTGATACTCTCACTTTTAGAAATTGAGATTTGTCCCCAGAGTTGTTACTTCTTTTCATGCCTAATGATTTTCTAGTACAGGTCAACCCTCTATTTTTTAATAGGAAAGAAATTAGAAATTATCTTTGTGGCAGTAACTGCATCAAATATAGAGTGACTTGAAGCTTTTTTCTTTCTTTCTTCTTCATTTTGTTATCCAGATATTCCTCATTGTCCCTTTGGGCAATTGCTGTCACAAACCAAATTATTGTTCCATAGTGATATAACCACAGTCTATCAACAAGAAGCAAAATGTCACTGACTGTCACTGCTGTTATATGGAGCCTTTTCCAAGGCTGCAGATCTGGCAAACCTAAGTAATTGTAAATCTTATTTGTAGTCAATGTCCCACTGCAATTAGCAGAGACAGCATTTTGGTCCAAGCTCACAGGTTTGTGTTTTACAGCCCTGTGAGCAGCATTTCAAGGTTTTCCTCAAGTATATGCCTCCAAAGTGACTAAGTCCCATTAGAAACCACTTATCTGACACATATCTTTACTCCAAATTTTGTATAGTCCTATAATGAAAGAGAACATGGAAAGAGATTTAGGATTGAGTTTGCCTAGATAACATAGAAAAGTAATTTGGCAGCTGAGGCTCCATGGGGAAGAATGTAGGAAGATAAAAACAGTCTGGTACATAATGAATGTTTTTGAAATCCTCATGAGCTTAGGTACGTACTGTGAAGACCAGCAACCAATGTATGTTATTATTAAAATGTTTCCTTTTTTTTTTCTTTTTCTCTAAAATCTGTTTTTAAGCACCAATTGGTCATATTGCAAATAATCAAGGGTAGCTCGTCTTACCAGGTCACAACAGTCTAAGTTATGTTTTGCAATATAAATTATTATTTAAATGATATTAAGTACCATTAGCTCTATGGTAACAGGCAATGGCACATTTTGTACAAACAGATAAGCCTGCTCTTCCTACGCCTGTATCCAGGGTGCTGGGCTGAGTTTGTTCTCAGAGGGAGAAGGATATGATTACTGAGATAAAACAAAATCGCACACTACAGTCATTATGGGGAATGGGGCGGGGAGAGGAGAAGGTTAAATGTATTTAAACTTCAGGAGGTTAAAATAGTGTGTGTCAAAAATCTCTGAACCTGTCAGGATTAATAAAAGCTAGAAGGAGGAGCAGAGCTGATTCTCCATTCCTAATGCAGAGTACAGCATTTAAGGTGCCATGATGCTGATTTATCAAGCTTTTTCATTCCATCCCAATCGTCCTCCCATATAATGGATGTCGCTGCTGATAAAGAGGGGATACAAATGTTAAATAATAAATTAATTTCTTGCCTCTGGCATAACCAAGGAACATTGTTTCAATACAATGGATTATGTTTCCAACCCTCAAAGAAAATCTAAGGTGTAGAGATTAAGCATAAATCAATTAAAAACCTCCAACAATCGAGGGACACTCTCTTAATGAAATAAAAATTGAAAGTCAATCTCAGTAATGCAAGAGAACAGGAAACTCAGAACAAGCACATGGCCTTCAAATAAAAACATAGTGCTTTTTAATGAAACTGCCTGCAATAACATCAGAAAGCAAGTCTCTTAGATCCATGAGGTGTAAAATCTGAGGGAAGTGGCATGTGAGTGACACTGGTTGATTGCATTTCAAGCTGCATTTGAAGTCAGTACATTCAACAAAAAAAGTGTGCATATCCTACTCTAAACACTCAAATTCAGCTAATCAGCATAGTGGTACATTTTCATCTTTTGACAGCCAGTAGGGCCACTTCTTGGATGGTGTTTATACACCTCTTATATCAGTAAAGCAGCCTATTCTAAGTGTTCAAAAGACACCAGTGCTATTTTAACGAGCAAAATTTTATGATAAATGCTTGCTTGGGTTATCAATTCTGAAAGCATGAACTAAAAGGAATGCCATCCATAGCTGATATTCCTTAATATATTTTAATGGATGTATTCTAGAAGAGGAAGATCCTTCCATTTTCCCTGCAGGCTTCTTAGATCTTTCTTGTATCAACTGCACTTTCAGTGCAAGTTAGTGCAACACCTACTTCCACTATCAATTTCCAGAGGTAGGAAGTAGAGCTATTAGTTTCCGATAATATTAATCCCTCTAATGAATATTTTCTACATAAAAATCCCAATTATTTTTACGTTACATTTCTTCTACAACAGAAACACAAAATGGCAAAACATCTTGATCCAAGATTAGGAGATGGATCTACAGCAGACGAAGGAGAGCACCCTAGCTATGTGTCTATGGTTCCTGTAGGAACTTAAACTGAAACTGTGCTGCTCTAAGCACCAAACTTAGCCTGCTTAAAGAGTTTCTAAGCCTACAATTTAGTAATAAGAAGGTCTGAAAACAGACAAATCTGCACCCCACCACATGTATGAATAAATGCCATAAAAATAGCTAAGGGGTAAATGCAATAGTGTATGGTGTAGTGATGTAAGACCTCATATCTTTCCTGCAGTCAGTCTTTCATTCTAGGTGCAACAGGAGTAATATACTGCTATCAGAGTGAGAATAAATCCTGTAAATTATTCTGAAATAAAACTAGTACAATAATGATGTGCACTTTTCCCAGAAGACAAGCCAGATACTCAAGAGTTTTCCTTTAACCCAAACCACATTTTGCAATAAAGCATAACCCAAAGCCAGAGCCAGCAAAAAAAAATCAGTCATAAAACTGTGATGGAAACTGTGACTGATAACAGCTGGGTGGAGGGCAGTGATCGCATGGGTTTGCCATCAGAATGCCACTGTCTCAGTGGAAACTGGGTGGGCAGAGAAGTCTGGGTCTCAGACTTCTAGGGCATGACTGGAGATGTTTTTCAGTTCAAAATGAAGCCAGTATACCACAGTATTTGTTTTGAGGGTTGGCTATCACTTCAAAACCAGAGGGGAATTCTCTGGTTGATGGTGGACTTTGGCTACTCTGAGTGGAAAGGCTTGACAGGGAGCTGCTGCAGACAAGGGACTGTGTTTTGTGCACTCAAAGTGCTCTGGGAGCTGGGAATGAGGAGTTTGGGAGAGCTGCTGACTTGTGAAAAGTTTAGACCAGTCTCAATTCCTGGTACTTCCTGGTTTCTGGTCCAAATGGATTGTGCTTGGCATGAGGCAATAGAACTACAAAGGCAGCATGCAGTCAGCATTCGACAATGACTACAGAAAATCTATTTCTGTCTTGCATGGGACAACTGGAAGTTGGGTTCATTAGAGGTTCTAATGAAACTATTTGGGTGGATCAGAGGAGGAGGAGTATGCATGCTTCAGATGCTGTGGGAAATGCAAGGGCACTTAAGAGTAACTTCCTGTAGAGGTTTCCTGATTTCCCTCACATGATCTGAGAGCTTTCCTGGATTTACTTTTTTCCAATCTAAAATAAGTTAGCTATGCTCCTTTAGACGGTGGGTTGGAGGTCAGCATTTCCTTAGTGAGTCCTATCCCACATTGTCTCAATGTCACATAAACAAGAAAAGGTCAAGAAAAAATCCAACTGTAGAACAGCAAGTTATGCCTAGGAGATGAAAGACAGAAAAGAGAAAAGGTACAATAGCATTTACTGTCACTGTATCATTTCTAGCCAGGTCAAGAAAAAAATCTTGCTTCCTACCTTGATAAACCATTAGTAATAGGTCAGGAGTCAGCTACTTCCCTTATCAGCACAAGGAGCTTAAATGTCAATGATTAAATGTTTCCATGGAGATTTCCTAAGCTTCACTAATGTGGGCACATTATTTACACCCACACTGCTGGAGAAATGATAATGACAGCAAGCTTTGTTGTGCCCCAGCATATCTGAAGAGAGTGCTGCAGCTGAACCCTGAAGCAGCATCTGCGAACACTGAGCTGCATCTCAGGGATGTGAGAGACACCTGTTCTTCTGATTTTCAGCTTTTGCTGGAAAGAAGCAGCCAGCATTTTCCATGTTACATTCTGGACAGATGACTCCAGTGCAGGGGGATTGTCACAGCTGCTCAGTAGTAACAAATGAATTCTTGCAGGAGACTGCAGTAGGTAGTACATCAACTGTGTGACCTACATAGGCTGTGCACAGTTTAGTTGTTAATTTATTTTGTCTGGGGAAAGAGCAGATAAATTCATGATCAGAGGAGTGGGGGAGGGAACATCTTGTTTGTTCCAAATTGGTTCAGCCTGGTTCAAGCTGATTATCTTGCATGGGAGTCACTCCAGAGTGACTTTCTCCATTAGTATTAATAACTGAAGTGTGAAAATTACTGGTGTTATTTTGATAAATACTTCATCTGCCATTTAAATAAACCAATTTTCACTCCTTTCCACAATCATGCAAATCACCAAGTTATGATGATCAGCTGTAAGTGAATTTTGACGTCACGTGCACATTTGTATAACGCTCCTGAATATTTGCTTTCTATCTGTGGTGATATAGAAGGGGACATTTTTAGGCAAAACAGAATGAAGTGCCATGGGATTTGATACAGCACATTCTGCAGCCTGAGCAATTGGATACAGGCATCTGCCAAAATATTTTGTTAGGTAACCTAATAAAAAAATCTGATGTATGATAACCTAATAGAATGCACAAATACACATTTTAAAGCAGTACAGACATGTTTACTGATGACCAATAATAAACTATATACTTTTGCATTAAAGAAAGCGTCGTAGTGAAATCTGCCTTAGACACTGATTGTTATGCAGATGAAGCAGGTTCTTCCATGAATTGTCTTTTTTATTTCATGGAAAACACTGAACAACACAATTGGTAAACATGTATGACAGAAATATCTGAAATTTCTATCAAGTCAGCTCTAAGCTGGCTCCTCCACTGGCTTTCACATAAAGTGAATCAGCCCCAGAGTTACACAGCCTTCTCCCTATCCCTGGAGTTGTTGACTTATATCATTAAGCATAATCCTGGTTTTGCTGCAGATACAACAGGGACTGGATGAAAAGCTCCAAGGCCTAGAGGAAGCAGAGGTCTCATTTTTGAGGAGAGAGGATAGGGATTTCTAGCTGGCATAGGTGAGGTTGAAGAACAGAACAGGACCTGTTAAAGCACTGGAAGCTGGCAGGTGTGGGTTTCCTGAGCGCTGGATCTTCAACAGGGCTCCACTGTACCAAGAGTTTTCCCTTGATAAGAGAAGAGGCTGAATCTTTACTGAACAGCTGGATTGTAGTTGTGCTTTTCCAACATTATTCCTGGAAGTACCACTCTGATGGCATTTCTGGGAAGGTGACACAGCACTACTAACTGATTTAAGGTACAGATTAAATTAAATCCTTCCTGGAAACGTGGCTGATGAGTAGGAAGATGCAAAGATCTTCCTAGTATCAAATCTGGTTTTGCTATTTGCATTTTGGAAAAGAGAAACACTGCTAGAGAGGATAGTCTTCTGGATGTGTAAGGACTGTATGGAAAAATACATTAAAATAGAGACTTGGATTGGTTATCACTGATCCTGCTTCAAAAAACTATGCTTTGAACATATGCTAGAGAGAAAAAAATTAATTAGGTTCACAGTGAATTTAAGAAGAGGATTCTTCTGTTATCAGTGATGCTAATGAACTCAGCAGCTACAAAGTGGATTTTTTATTTGGGTACCCTTCACAATGCTGAACTTGAAATAAATCTGTCTTATTTAAAAAGAAAATATATGTAGCAATGGAATCACTAAGCATTTTAAATAAAAATCTGAGCTGGTTGCTTCTTGTCACTAGTCTTATTCTGGTTCAGGCTAGGAAAAAGAAGAGGTAACACCAGTTTCATGGCTGTCAATGGAGGTGGCTCTCAGTCTAGAAATTAGTGGGCCATTGCCATGCAAGTATAAGGGGGTAGTTCTCATCCATTTAAAGCAAAGTCTCTGTAGAGAGGTAACTAGATGAATGTGTGAGAATCCAGTGAATCTGTGAAATGCAAGCTTAGGTAATAGAAAACTTGTTCAGTACATTGGGAAAATCTAAAGTGTTGTTTCCTAAGTTATTCTTCTTCAGAGGGCCTTGGCCCTTTTCACCTCGGCTGGATGTGATTGAGCTGACTGGGCAGTTCACACACTCCTGGTAATGGCATCTGCAGAAACCCAGGGGTGGCACAAAGAAACACATAAGCTAACTGCAATCAGCTCACTTTTGATGTGTCCTGGTTGGAGCTCATATAAGCAGAGACCACACATGGGATCCCTTCAAAATTAGTTCAGGTCCAGCAGGGTAATTAGCTTGTGGCTGCTTGATGTGCTCAGGTGTGCCTTCAAACATATCACATGCCCAGAATCAGGAGTACTGAACGAGAGAAAACACCTAAAGGGCATGTCTTTCCACAGGTGTCCTGCTTGTCTACCCAGTCCCTGCGCTCACACCCACATCTTTATCATTAGTCATGACCACCAGTACTACACAGGATATGTCTTTCCTAACCTGTATAAAGATTGAAGACAAAGCATAAAGTACAGCAGGAAACAGAGGAAGAGAAACGTGGCTAAGAAAGCTGAGGCATAAGGACTGAATTCCAAAGGCCCAACCGTATCCCAGAGTGCAAGATCCCTGGCCTGGACACTGCCCATGGTTTTGCACAGAGCATAGTAGGTAATACTGCTTCATCCTGCCTTCAGGTCAATGGCTAAACATGCTTCAAGGGCGACTTTCGGAGGACACATTTCTCTGAAGATCATCAGCCCACTTCACTCATCCCTCAGAAAAATGGGCTAACTACCATGCAGCAAGGTTTCTTGGAGTTGATATGTCATTTTTTACTAAGGTCTAGGATGGATACTACTGTTTTTACTTTCTTCCCAATTTGAAATGATAAATCTATATAACAAGGAGCTAGAGAAACATGTCTGACACTCAGTTTAAATCTAGACATCCAACAGAGAAAACTAATGCCATATATGTCTTGCAAAAGAACATTCTGTTCTATTTTTAAGAACATGGAAGAATATAACCTGTATTTTTTTCTTCTACACGGAAAAAGTAAAACATGAAGAAAATAACTTTGACTCAGGCTTTAACATCTTTTGTTTCTTCATGTTCGTTTCACACTGTTTCTTGCTTTTTACTGTAAGTACCATGTACCCTTTAGAGACCCATAGGAATTGCTCCAAATATTCAGTACAATATTTTATATCATATTTTTCTTTATATTGTACTTGTGTCAATATGGCACATTTTATTACAGTGCCATGTTGCATCCTGAGCTGTGAAGAACAACTTACTTGCTTCAGATCTTTAACTGGAAAGGATTGTAACTATTGATCCTTGTCAGAAGTCACGTAAGAATCTC
Source organism: Pithys albifrons albifrons (assembly GCF_047495875.1). Taxonomy (NCBI): domain Eukaryota; kingdom Metazoa; phylum Chordata; class Aves; order Passeriformes; family Thamnophilidae; genus Pithys; species Pithys albifrons. The sequence continues at coordinate 13,224,513 of NC_092458.1, forward strand.
ACACTTCAAATAAACTGAAAACTTTTACAAAATGAACACTAAATTTTAGCAAGTTTTGGGAGAGAGAAAAACATTAGTATATCTAGATATCGCTGCATCAGTAGCTAGTATCTGGGAGACATAGCTAGCACAGAAAAAGTATTCTTTCCCACTGTCTTTTTTTAATTCTATCTTTCTTTCTTCTAACACTAAATGTAGTTTAGTTTAGATAAAGATCTTTTTTGTAATATCTTTTTTTTGTTGTTGTTGCTTTTTGACCTGTGTGGCAGCAGATTTTGTCTGGGCCTGGGAAGGAAATAGGATGATGTTATGTTGAAAAGCTACAGGACTTTATACAGCAATTACAGAACTATTATAAGTACATTCACACACAAAAAATATTTCAAATTATTTGCTACTGCTACATAGCACATTAATGGATTTTCAGTCTGTGTGAACAAAACCAAAAAATATTATTTAATTTAACTCTGTGAGGTTAAGTATTCTCTTTGATTGGATTCAGTGTTGGTATTTCATTCTGCATTAATACAAAATCTGTCCTTATTTCTTGCCTGTTTATCATGCACATAAACATGAAATAAAATGATGAAGAGTAGCACTACCTTTGCCTGCAGTGTGCTTTTCAGTGAAGGTGGAATAACACACAACACAAGACCATTAATAAAGACGCAAATTCTGATAGTCAGATTTTTCCAATTCAAGACTTGCCCTATTAAATCTTTCACATTTACAGAAGAAGGAACTAGGTAGGCATGATACCTGAGGCTTCTATCCAGTAGAATAAATAGCTTGTCTGTGTTTCCCTTTTGCACATTTCCACGTTATTTCTGCTTGCTGTTGCACTGAGGACAATGCTGCATTTTGTCTCAGTCTATGCAGGAGAGCTGTGCTGATGTTCAGAGTTACCATGAGCTAGGACAGATCCCCAGGGCTAGTCTGTGTCTTCAGAATTGCTCAGAAAAGCAAGACAGACAGTAAGAGGCTGAAACAGCCAGTCTCTAATGCCCTGAGGAAAGAAATTAAGGTCTAGTAACAAGCTCTCTGGTTTTATCACTAATGCTACTGTACAGTAGGAGGCAAAGAGGCAAATTCTTTGAATTCTGTGAAAATGCATAGTCTCTTTCCCTAGTTTATTTTCTTTGGAATGTGTCCATACAGATATGTGCAGATAGATCCACATTACTGTCTGGAAGTGACACATGTATGTTTGGGTGATGCTGTGCCTGAATAGAATAGAGCTGAATGGAGCTTGTATCTTAGAGAAGACACATGAGCCCATCTGCATATCGTATTTTTGTACAGGCCTTTTGGTGACCCTGAATTTATTACAGATAAGTAGGATCAGGGTCACCCAAGTGTTCTGTAAAAACACTTATGCCCATTCCAGTAAGTTACCAAGTGCTGTTTATGAGTGTCATGAACACAATTTGACATTGACACTTGCTGTCAGGGTAAGAGCACTTGCTGTAACCTGTCAATCCTGCAATGCTACTATTGAACCTGATGTGAAAGGTGAGGTATTTATGGGAACAAATTCCGAAGCCCTCTCTTCTCCTAACCTCTACTCATCCAGAAGTGAAAAACCTGATACGATTTGCATAACAGAAGATATTCTCCCAACAAATCTCATAGACTCTTGGCATCACTTTTACCATTAGCTTGTCTGAGGGTATATGATAAAGGTCAAACCACCCCCTAAAACTTGCTTTGAAATGTTTTCTAGAAGTGAAGCAAAATAGACCTAGCTTACAGCAGTCAGCTTTAATATGACTAATATCATAATGTATTTAGTAAGCTTCTAATATGTGTAGCAACATAGGATGTAGCCAGAAGTTTTGCCATTGGAAAGATAAACTTACAGAAAATACCTTTTCTTTCTCTCACTGTCTCTTTCTTTTTATTCTTTTAATAGCAATTAAATCATGACTAGGTTGTAAATTAAGTTTTCCTTTTCTCAAGGTTCTTCTGCTGTGCCCAAGGCATAATTATTCAGGCATAATTAACCTGCCATTCAGGAAGGATTAAAGACCTCTTGGTTTATACACGTTATCTGGGTGATGACACGCTAGTCTCTTTTGGTTGCTGGAGATGGGCTGTGTTACTGCCCATCCTGCATCTCAGTCTCAGACATATGTGTACTTGTTTGCGTTTCTGTCTTCTGTTAGGGATGGAATAATAAATCCTTATTCTTATAATATACATGTCAGTCCTCTTCCATTATTTATGAATGACTATGAAGCTGTTATTTGTTTAATCCACAGTTTCATTCCAAATGTATTGTCTATCCTGAAAAAAACCCCAACAACCCCCCTGAAATTTTGTCAAGCTTACATATATTCATAGTAGACTTTGGCTCTGCAGCATCTTTTTTTGTTACACTCAGCTCTAGTGGGGTAAAATTCTGCAACAATAAGGCAGACACAAATGCCAACATTCAAACATTGTACTGACATCCAACATTATACAGAGGAGCTGTTAAGACCATCACTGAGAGTGGTATTTCATTAGATAGTGGCTTACCATGTATTTTCTTTGCTTTTTAAAAATATGATCTCCATGTCCACCCCTCCCAACCCCAGGTTTGATATTGTTGAGTGTGGTCATTAGGCTTGTTTTCTGTGATGCTTTTTCTGTGATGTTGTTGTAGTTTCACTCCTTGGCAATGTGCACAGGCTTAGTGCTATTAAAACTTGCAAATAAAAACTATGCAGTTTGGCACTCTATGCCTGAAATGTTTCATTTCTAGGTCTAAAATGGTCATTGCAGTTCTGTGTTGGAGCTTGCCCAGTTCCCAGGAGTCTAAGTAGCAGTCTATACTAAAGAGGTTGTTTCTCCTGAGTACAATGATTGTTTGTCAGCTCTTTGGATTCGTGTGCTCAAATCTGTTAGAGTTGTTTCAACGGGATTGCATTTGACAGCAAATTTTCCCTGAAGTTATGGACATTTATAAACTGTGTTGATTTAATCAGATTTTCTTTTCCTGCGGAAAGAAATTGAGAAAAACTAAGTACTATCAAGATGGAGAATATGTATTTATGTAGAGGAAGATAGATAAAAGTATTGCTTCAATTATTTTTTTATCATTGTATTAAAATCTAAAATTTAAATTAAATTGCCCAGCTACAACACAAAATGAAACTTCTGTGAAGAGAATTTTTCCTATAAAAATTTCATACGTGCAAACACAATTGCCTGATGTCCTTTTTCAAGTTTTTTGAGTGTATTTCTGTTCAGATGGCCATAGGAACCTTGAATTGAAAAGAACCAGCTGTTCCTTTCCTTACAACAGTCCCCAAACACTGACTCATTGGCACCACACTGCAAATTTGCCTACTTACTCATGTCATGGCATAGCACAGGGGAGTTGGTGATCCACAGCCAGGGTTAGAGTCTGGCTGAGGTAACCCCACCTCTTGCACATGTATTTGCTACGTGTCTCAAAACATTCCCATTCACTTGAGAAGTACTACTGCTTAATTCCTTTCACTTTTTTAGGCCCACATCTCCACTATATTGTGTTTCCTAGGTTTGGATTGTTTTTTAGATTCATGCTAGAGCAGGATATTAATAAGTGTACTGACTATGATACTGCAGTTATATACAATTGCAGCTTACTTTAATTTTACTTTAAATTTACTTCCCTTTGGCCCATTGCATGCAAAAGGTTTTGTCATGTCTTTCCATGAATATTTCCTAAAGTCAGCAGGACACTCACTGACTTGTAATATAGATATCAGGTTATTCAGTAGTGTCATCGATAGTTTCTTCTCATGATTTTTTTCCCCTGAACAACAGTATTTACTTTGTAATGTTGAACTTGTAGCAAGGCAATTGGATTTCTCACACAATATAACTTGTTAAAATCAGTCTTTTTGAACTGACATGCTGAAGTGTAATCTTCCATCCTTAGTATTTTCTAGTGAAATTTAATCACTACTTTGTTTAAACAATTTGGACCTATTCATCTGAATAATTACTACAGCACTTATCCAACTTCTGATTACTCTGACTTCAGCAATGTCCCTTGCTTTCATTGATTATTTTCCTTTATTTTCCTTCTGAATTTGTACAAATATAATTAAGAACTAAGACCCTGAAACACCAAGAGGAGGCTCCTGCAATTGAAGGCAAGCAGACTACTAACTTATGGAGCTGCCAGTCTGTACCCTGTGAGGCACCACACACTCCTCATGCTGAAGACGACCTGCTGTGAGTATTTGCTTTAAAAAAAATAATTTAGCTCTTGTACCTATTCACAGAAGTTTTCTTGTCCCATGCTCAGTGACACTAAGTTCATATGTTCACTGGTAGTTTAACTGAAGGCTATAGCACTTCCGAAGTTTAACACTAGGTAGTTTCACTTCATAATGTACTTCAAAGTCATATTTTCCTTTTTTTTTTTTTTTTGTCTCTGTAATTTAAATTTGTCTGGGCTTTGGTTTAGTTTTGTTTTTTGTTTTAATTTTCCACAGTACCATGGAACTCTCTGTAGTTGATGCATTCACTGATGTCCCACTGTCTCTGTTTGGCATGCCACCACCTGTTTGTGTGCCACTATGTCTCTGCATTGGTGCTTCTCTGAGCTTTCCAAATAATTTTATTTCTTGTCACTTTGTGCTGCATTAATATCCAACATGTACAGTCTCATTCTTCAGTTCCTGCCTGTTTCTGTGATATATTGCAATATGATTGTTTCAATTTATCTTTAAGTTTTGGTATAATTATATCTGTTGTCACAGGCATGCTTACCAGTTCAGGATGCTTCATTACAAGTCTAGATTTACTAGAAGTGATACAGAAGATATAAATGTATTTCTACCACTACAGGTTGGGCACTGAGGTAGAGATGAATCTAACGTCACTCTTTCATCAGGATTTTATCACAATACCTCCACATTTGCCCTTTCAACATACTTTTATGCTTCTTTGTAATATTTTTTTTGGTATATTGACTTGCTTTGCATTTTTTGTGCACTGAAGATGAAGATCGCTGTGATTCACATTCTGGAATGAACTTGGCATATTGTCTAAGTGTTGTCCAAAGCATTTAGCTATTAGCATGAAAACTAAAAATATTCCCAGGTGTGCTCCTGAACCTTTGATGACAGTTGCTAGTCACAAATTACTGCATCTTTCAAGAACTGTTACTTGCATGGGTCAGCTCCTTTTGCAATGTAGCAGTAACCCAACTAATTCCTTATTCAACAGTGTTTGCTGAAAAGCTACCTTTTTATTATACCCTTAGGGAAACAAAATACTTCTGGAATAGTTCTTATACTGCATTTGGGTTTTTCTGTTTGGATGCTACCTTGTCTAGCTGATAATAGAATATGCAGCAACCTCTAGTCATAATACAAATTTACATTGCTACATTTGTGTTCTTTTTCCTTTTATCTAAACTTATTATCGTTAACTAGTTTTAACATTGTTTACTGATGAATGTCTAATTTTAATGAGTATAGCTGTGAGTATATTACTATGCCTTAAACTGACTCACTGTGGCAATCATGACTTGGGCAAAATAGCAAAGGGGGCACCAGGACAATACAGTACTCAGGCTTTTCTTAGCCCTTTGTAAACACTTTCTTCTCCTCTCTCTTCAAACACTGTAAATAAATCCTTATGTTAACATGTCTTTTCTCTCCTTGTGTCACTTTCTCTCATTAGCTGATTGTATTTGAAGACTTCAGTGTCAGCAGGGGTTGCACTAGATGACAGCTCTCAATAAGCCCTCTGTAGGCACAAGCCAAACCAAGGAAGGAGGGAAACAAGGAGTGAAAAAAAGCAGAGAAAATAGAAAAAAAAAAAGAAAGAAAGAGAAGGAAATGATGGTCAAATCCCTCCCTGTTTAATGGAACAGATGGGTTCAGAGATATACAATCAAAAGGTAGGATTTATGATTGTGGGATTTTAATCTTCTAAAGTTATAAAATTCTATGTTTCAAGAGTTCCCTGTGTAGGGACCTCCATACTTAAACACCATATTTAAAGAAAATAGTATAAAAAAAAAAGAATGTGAAATATGTTTTAGAAAGAATGAAGCATTATTTTCTATCCAATTAAAATATGAGTTAGGAGCAAAATCATTGTTGTGTCTATTCATGACTTTCATTGTCATAAATCCACAAAATCCATTATGGCTATCAGTAAGGAAGAACTTGATATTTTAAGGAGAAAGGCCAGGAAAAAGACACAATTAGAGCCCCTTGTCTCAGCTTCTTTGAAGTAACATTTAACACTCTCTGTAATTATTGTTTACTTGTAGTAAGTCAGTAAGCCATTAGGACAAAGCAGGAGGCTTATTTCTGCTATGCATACTCATGAAATGATGCTCAATAAAATTGCTTTTATTTTTACAGTTATGCAAGCGTGAAATCAATCATCAGTGATTTTTAACCCCTCAATATAACTGTATTTTCGAAATCACTCTTCCAGTCCAGACTTCCTATTAATTTCCTAACATGACTAATGATTCCCTAAAAATAAAATATCATTAGTTGCACGTCCATATAAGTGTAGAAATATGACTATATTCTGCCAGAGGTAAGCATGAATTTTCCATTCCAACTGTTTTTGAAGTTTCCTTTAGTTCATGCCTTTTAACTTTACTCACTCTGAAAAGCTGAATTATTCAAAATTTCAAGCAGCTTTGTGTTGGGGAATATGCATTTTCAGGCTAGCAAGCCAAGGACAGATTCACAGGTGCCAGCTTCTAAGATAAGAATGGAACCTGTCTGGAGACCTTGAGCTCACACAGAAGTGAGAGAAGAAGCCTGCTAAACCTCTGTGGAAGAATGCATCTAAAGAGCTCTTTTTCAAAGTTCAAATAAGTTACACAAAGATTGTTTGGATCCAGCAATTTTATGAAATATATATTACTTAATATTTAGCTATAGCTGTGTGATGTTAGATAGTTTGCATGGTGTGTGTTTTAGAACCGTGTGTAACTGTGTGAGAAAATAGTTCTACATATAGCCCTTGTTGTAGTTAGTGTAATTCTTGCACAGGAATGGATAAAAAGTGTTAATGTAAACATAGTTTGCCCCTTCTTTCCATGATTCCTCAAGTAGCTGTAACTCATGACGAAGAGGACTTTGAATAAACTGCCAAGAAAAATTAAAATTAGATGCAGTCAAGGTGTTTTATTCAACAAATAGGGGTTGCTGCCCACTGAAAACTGTGTTTGTGGAGAAACAGGCAGTGTGACTGTTTTGGGGAGGCCTGAATACAGTCCAAAAATCCATTGCAGCTTGGGAGTTCATGGTGAAAAGTCAAGTGGCTTAGTGAAGTCTTTGACATCTCTCTGGATGCCCCAAATTATTGAGGTATGACTGTCACAGTAGAAAAAAGTCTGGAGCTTCTGTCTTCTATTTACAGAGGACAGACTCTTTCAACTGGACAGTAACAGTTTTATTTTTCTGAAACATATCTGCCTACTGTGGTTATAAACAGACAGATGTGGTTTTTATGATGACCTCACTTGGGCACCTGCCTAAGGCTGAATTTTGAATTCCCTCATAACACTTTTAAGAGAACCAATTGAGGAGGTAAGCTCATGAACATCACATTTTGACTTCTGCTTTCGGTTTGTGTGAGGTGCAGAGAGTCCTCAAGTTACATGATTAGGCACAGCCTCTAACCCTTTTTACAAGGTAACAAAAAGCTTGCATTAAGACCTACCTAATGCTGGGATATTCTGGACATTCCCCAGGGCAAATGGTTTCTAAGATCATTCTACCCAGGGCATACTGAAATGTGTAATACCTCCTGTACAGCTTGCACAGTTGGGTGGTTGTTCTAATGATCTCTGCTGTGATGATGAGAAGTAGCAATGGCAAGTGCCCAGAAGTAATTTAAATTTATCTGTATCAAGTCTGAGTCATCAGGGCTTGCAAATAGCCTTCAAGTAATAGCAAGTTTAGAGAGGGCCAGGGAAGATCTGCTTCAGATGCTATAGTCAAAAAGCTACTTGCGACTAGTGTTTGGTAAAATAAAGGCATGTCATAAAAACTAAAAGCGAGACAAAGCTCCTTGAGAGGAAAGTATGAAAAGTAGACAGCCTAGTGACTGAGGTCCCTGGAGTAAAATTTTTCAAGGGAACATATCTGAAAGACAAACTCAGAAGCTGTTTCTTAGAAAGTGAGGAATGACTAAAATTATTGAAGAGGAGAAAATTCTCCAAAAATACCTATGTAAGCTCAAACTTAAAATTAAAAATAAGAACAGTGGAAGAGAGGGCCCTAGAAATGTGATCTGGGGAAAAATAATCTCTTCTCTTGCAGGTATATTTTCTAAGGAACTTAAATCAGAACAGGAATGGGATAACGAAACCAGCCACTTGAGATGTGAATACCCCAAGAAACTTCTCTACTCCCTACTTTCATCTTATTCCTACTGTAGGCAATACTTGCCTACTTTGAAGAAATGAAAAACACAACACAAAAAGCCAGACTGAGTGTCCAATGCATCCCTGTTAAGGTGTTAAACTCCAGTCTTTGCATAGGTGGCAGGCTGCCTTATTCTCCTTTTTCTATTGTTATTGTAGATTAATACCTTTCCTCTCATAAAATCCCCTCGCGCTTGATTACCCCAGCACACCCACAGCTGTTCTTTAATTACAGACTCCACCCCTAAGCTTTCCCACTAAGTTTTTCCTGTTTCCTTGTCCCAGTGGGTATCAAAGTTCTCTGCTTTCTGGGGGCATGTACTTCCATAGCTGTGGCTCAGTGTTTCCTGTCCTGGTTCTTGTTCTCTATCCCCATTTCCCTTCCCTCCTAGCTGTTGGCAAAGACTGACCCTCCTTTTGGCAACGGTAGTCATCCAGCCATAAAAGGTCCACGTACTGTGAGTGACACAGATGCTCATGGAATGTGTCACTGCAGCTAAGATGCCTGCTTATGTGTCCTAAGGTTGCACCTGCAAGAGGACTGGAGAGCATGAGGTGCAGAAAGGATAACTTTACCTGCAATCAGTGCTTGCATGTTTACTGCTTCCTGTTAATGGGGAGCATTGCAGCTGGACACAGGAACTACTGTTTAATTGCCTGGGAACCAGAAGACTTTGTATGTATTCTAGGATTAAGTTTTAGTGAGTTCTCCTACATGCTCTTTTCTTATCCCTCCCCGTTACCTGATTATACATATGAACTAAGCTTACAGGTTTAGAGAGATGACTTTTATCTTAATAGATTACAAAAAATATAATTTACATTTACCAGAATGTAATACAGAGGTGCTGTGAACTATAAACTGTCATGTTACGCATAAAAGGAATGTTAATGTTGAACTCAAATTCTATCTGTTCTGCTAAGCTTCATAAATCACAACCATAAACAGACCTCGCTTTCTGCCATGGGGAAATCCTCTGCATATTCATAAGGTTCTCATTTCATATTTTGCCACTAGAATAAGCCTTGAAATGGTAAGCAGTTTGCATCCAGTGAATCAGTGGCAAGGCAAGGGCATTATGATAGTAAAATACTTCAGTGTGATAAACAACTGATATCTGCAGATCATCTATATTGTCCTTGTATATAAAGTGAAAGCCATTTATTCAAATGTCACTTTGATTAATAACATTAGTTGCCCTGGATAAGATGCTGTTTTCTTGAGGATATCTGGAGGCTAAATATATTATGAGATTCAAAAAAGAAAAAAAACCTCATTTTTTTCTTATTTCTTACACATTTTGTATTATTGCTTTGATGGCATCATATAGGCAAATGATGCATCATAAAGTCCGTTCTCTGAAGATTTTATTACTTAAAGTACCTCAAATTATTTCTTCAGAAATATCTATTTATGGTTGAGGATTTTTTAAAAAATAAATAGTAAATCCTATAAAAAATAAGAAGAGTCACACTAATCATCTTTATAACGTGGATTTATTAGTTAATTTAGGCAGAAAAGCTGATGGAACAGATATAAAAAATAAATTAGCATCTCATTCCACCATTTCAAAAAATCCTCTTTTGTTCGCATTTAATGAGGAGAAATCCCTTTAAAACAAATTTCTTTTTAAACATCTGGAAGGAGGGAGCAAAACTTTTTAAAAAGGGCAAAGTAAGGAGGGGAAAACAAATTTTAGCTCAGGTTGAAGGAAGTGGAAAGGAAACTTCTTTTGTATAAATCTGCTCTCAAAAGAGCAGGTTTTGTCTCTATTTTGTGATACAAACAACAGGCAGAGACAATATGTGAGCAGTTTAGATGAGAAGAACAAATATTGATAAGCAATATAGCTATCTGAAAATTGAAAGAGAAAAAAATGCCAACTGCCTGCAGTTATAAAAAGATTTCCTTGGAGGCAAAATGCACTTTTGAGATCATTTCTGGTTACACTTTTATATGCAATATAGTGATGTAGTTGAATAGCTCAGGAGAAATCCTGAACATTTATTTGAATTCTGCAATAGGAATGAATTGAACTGTGTCAAATCTGAGCTGAAGTGTATTAATGAGTAATTGTGAGGAAATTTCTATTTTATCACTCTGCATGTAATGGTCTACAGCCACATAGCAGGTGAAGAAGTTCTTCAAGTATATTACTTATCTGCATATACTGTTTTATTCCAAAAGTTGCTACAAAAGGTACATTTTTTTTATATTGGATATTATGAATTTCATTTGCTTATTTGATGGTAAAATTTCTATTGATGCTTATTTTTGTGAGTTTTAAACAGTCAACATGTAATGGATGCTGACCTTCTGATATGGGGAAGGCAAATAAGGTCATCCCCCTGCCATGTCATTCACAGGCTGGGTCTTAACTTGAGTTGTGACTTAACATTCAGTCTCTGTGAACTCATGCAGTTTTCCACCGAGGGAACAATCTGAATTGCTGAAAGCTTACTGCAGACTGAAAAACTTCTGCTGCAAGCAAGAAAAGAGAAGGCGCAGGAATGCATCATGAACCCAAGATTTTTAACTTGTAGACTGTTTTTGCAAAGGTAGCTGTGAAGAGGAAAATGTTTAATTGAGCACATTTACATTAGTATAATTAAAAATAAGGCCATGGTTACTATGGTGCCAGTGCTGCGAGAACGATTTGACAATATTAATTTTTATTTGATTCATTTATTCTAACTGGACCTCCAATAAGTCTGAGATATGAATTTCTTTTTCCAAGTACACACAAGAAAAAAATCAGAAATCCAGATGAGCAAAACCAATATGTGCAAGGAATGCTGAACAGTATTAAAAAACAGAGCTTATTATTCTAAGAGATGTATTGAATATTGGACCATGTTGTGCATTACCTAATACATGTAGTGGAATTTTTATTTTGTGTTTTCAAAACTAATAAATCTCTATCTTCTTCTATTAAGGTAAAGGTTCTGAATATATTGTTCTCATGGTGACTTTGAAATCAGCATTTCTTTATAATATGCTGAGGTACTTCGTCAGTATTCCTCTCCTAGTTTCAAAAACTCAGTGCCTGATGTTTTGTGTTTGTGTGGGTTTTTTTTAATGCAGAATTCTTTAATACAGAAAGTGCAACAGACAGGTTAAAAAACAAACAACAAACAAGCAAACAGACAAATAAACCAACCGACCACCACCAACAAAAAAGGGCAGAAAATTACCCATGGTAACTTGGGACTGCCCAAATCAATTAACAATGACCCATCATAAAACTGACTTTGGCACTTGTACCTGTAACAGCCTCAAGTGTTAACTGATGTACCTACTCTTACACATTTGTACCCAGGTAACTGAGCACCTAAGGGTCATCAGAATTTTTTGGTTTTGGTTACCCACCCTGGCACAAATGATGACCTGTGTTTAATCTCTTTCCCTCTGCAAGTTTACTCCATCAGTAAACTGAGATGAGGCCAATGTAGTTCACAGGACTGTTGTGCTGGTTGGTAAGCATTCATGCCCCTTAGTAATAAGGAGCATGAACAGTTTCATGGGAAGAAATGCCTTTCCTCAAGCTCTCATGCAAGCTACAACAGCAAGACAGTTGCATGATATCAGAATAGTGGCATGAGAAAACAGTTATCTAAGAATTCATGTACCATTGGGGAAAATAGTTAGAGGCTTTCCTATGAGTGTGCAGAAAACATCTAAGGAAACTTCCTATTTTGATGACTCAGTTGTTCAGAGAGAAAGAAATGCATAAGACCATGTTACACCCCTAGTCTTCCTCAGCATAAAGACATCAAGAGCAAAACACAGTTAAGGTCAATGAAATTCTTTTAGCAAATTCTGTACTGCTATTAGACAGAGTGTGTAGGAAGACTTACTCTATTCTTGGATTAAATAGGAAAGTAAATCCACCAGATGAGCTCTTCTAAAGAAAAATAATTGCATAATTCTGGTTTCTTTTTTTTTTTTTTGAGTTCAGATGACCAGTAATTCTTATTCTATTTTGTATTATCTTGCCACTTGACAGGGTTTGCTTTGCTTTTGAAGCTTAACCTGGACTTCAGCTATGACTAAAATAAAAATAATTTATCTTTGACTGCTGTTATTAAAAACAGCATTACATTCATCCTAAATCAGTCACAAGAAAAATAACATAATTTTTGAGTATTATAACTGAAAGCCTCAGGTGGCATAGAGGGCAATGAGCACTTCCCCACACTTGACTTACAATCTGGTTTCACACATTCTACTGGCAGTAGCTAAAGATCAGAGATTAGCATGGACTTTGAATACAAATGGCTAAATTGACTCAAGTGTAGCAAGAAAGTACTCACACATTCCTCCTCAAGCTCAAAACATATCTGAGGATGGGGTTTGTGGCATACATGTGTCTCAACTGCCCCAGCAGTTTGGAAGATGGGATTAATGATTGGAAATTCCACCAGGCTGGGTTTTTTCTGCCTAGATAGGAAACAGGAATTACTGACAAATTTTACATGGAAATGCTATTAACTTGTTCTGTGTTGCCTTTTTTAAAGGTTTCTGGTGTATTAAAAAGTACAGTAAGGATTTTAAGACAGCCAGCCTCTGAATATTTAGACATGCACCCAAACAAAAACTGTGCAACATCAATTCCAGACAGAAAACAGAAATAATTTAGAATGGTTAATAATTTAATAAAAAATACAAGAGAAGACAAATAATTATTTAATTCCCAGGTAATAAATAATTGATATAATCTTTGAAAAATGCTTCCTGATAATACCATGCCAATTTAACATGTGCTGCTGTGATTGCATCACCAATTTTGACTTAGACTGTTAAACTTCTTCAAGATTTATAAGTCCTATGTCTTTATTGAACATACCAATACCACTATCCACATCAGAGAGTAGAGACCAACAAATAAGTGAAGACTTTCAGTCTTCACATTGTGTAGTTCTCCTTATTAGTCAGTTCATAGCTTTCACCTTACCTCACTAGTTTGCAATAGGACAATTTCTGAGTACATCACCACAGCAAAGAAAACCAGGTAAACTTAACTGTAAAGGCAACAAATTGTACTAACATTTGACTCGCACATATTACCTAAACCTCTGATTCAAAACAGGTCAAAAGACACCCACACCCTTTGAAAGTCAATAATTTGTCATAATCAATCAGAAACCCCAATGTGTTATCATTTCCGTTATGCCAGTCTGCTGCAAGACTGTTATAATAGAAAATAGTCCTGAGATTTAATTCACAGAGATTTTTAAGCTGTATCCTTAGATCTCCCTGGGCACTTCCATTATATTCTCTGCATTTTCCATGGCACTACTTTTTGTGTCAATATACCAAAGTCCTTTATAGTGTTCCCAAAAGAACTTTAGCAACGATGAGGTCTTGACTCCAGAATTATGAAACTTTATTTCTGATGTAAGGAAGAGTAATGATTTACAACCAAAGGATTAAAAATGTAAAGCAACTTTGTGATCAGGCTGCCATATATGCTGTTCAATAACTCCCTGAGGAGTTAAGGAATTTTTTTTCATACAAAGTGAATAGCAGATTGTAGAATTACAATGCTATGCTTTGGGCAATGAGATCAATTAAAACAGTTAAGACATGCATGGAAAACCAGGTCAGTAGATAATATCAAATGAAATATGAAAATCTGTCATGAGTAAAAGAGATGCCAATGGAGAGCTTTGAATTTTCACCTTAATAAATACACATTTATTAAGCATGTTAACCATTGGATGCAGCACTATGCTCCAAAATCAATCAAAGGTTAGCATTATTTTATAATATTAGTTTTATTTGGACTTATTTTGAACATACAAATGTCTGTACATATATCTGTCCTTCTCCATGCCTTTCTGGGTTAGAGAACTGTATGGTTTAAAAAAATATGATTAGTAATTTGTTTTATGAGATTTACATGGTTTATATGGACAATATAAATTATCAGTTGAAGAGTTAAAATATATTTCTCCTGCAGGGATCAGAAATATCCATTTAGTCTCTATTATTCCTGATGGTGACTATTTGGGCTTTTTCCAGATATAAGGAAACAAGTCAAGAATTTTTCCTGGATTTGAGGTGGGTTGAAGGAAAGGGAGTTATCTACTTCATGGGAAATACCAGAAAGAATTGTCCCTTGAGAATGCAATATTACTAAGAGCTGTGAGGTTCCAAAGGCATACTGCTAAACTTTATCTGTATGATTCTTGGATTGCTGTTATTGTTATAAGACATACAGTAAACCAGAGATTGAGACACCAGTTTCTCAAAATTACTGAAACTTTCCTTATAAAGTAAATAGCCTACATGACCCACAAATGGAAAAATATTCAGAGGTGAGCATTCCCACCTTCAATTCCAAGCTGATTTGGGGCATCACCCCAGCAAGACACAGAACTTTTTATTCCATGTAGTTGGTTGCAGGTTTTTTGTGGTTTTGTTTGTTGGTTGGTTTTTTTTCCCCCATATAGCTTTGTGAGGCTTGATTTTCCCAGGCAAAGCTCCATGAGTTTTATCAGAGGTAGATCATATCATAGTCATCCAGAAGGTTTCATGTGTGGAATAGTTTTGCTGTGGCACTCTGATAGAAAAACTTAGAAAATACAGTTAACTTTATAATCTCAGGTAAATTAACTGTTCCTTTCAAGTCTGATCTTCCCTAGCAGTCCAAAGAAAAATGATAAAGATTGAAATCTTTGGGGCAAATGATGTGCTGAGGAATTCCAGTTCCGTCAGAAACAAAGGCAGTTTACGCATATCTGTTCTCTCTTATCTCTTATGAATAAGTCAAGAGTATCTTGAATACTGTTTTGTGAGTTAAATCATTTGCATGGATTTGGAAGGTAATACCAAGTCAGCATGTCAAAAGGAATGTCTGAGCTGCTTCTGATTTTCATCTTGTGGTCCTTAACTAAATCTTTCATAATAGGGGGAGAAGATAGGAATATTTAAAATAAATTGCCAAGAAATTATCTTATTTCCATGGACAGATTCCTTTCCATTGGCCTGAAGGCAAACATGGCTGATGTGTGTTCCTGATTCCACATGGAGTTCAAGCACTAACCTTACTGAATCCAAACAAATTCACTGCAAGGATATCTCATATAACGTTTTTTTCAAAATGAAAATTGCACTAGAAGCAAGGCAATGGTTTAGAAGGAAATGGTTTTGTCTAAGCAGAGCCTTGAGTTTGCCTACAGGCAATAATACGTTCCTTAATACTTCTTCATATATATATATATATATATATATAAAAGTTTTGTTATACATGTTGTAAATGTGAAGCTTTTCAATATATCCATACCCATTAGTCCGAACTCCAAGGTTTTATTGCAAATTTTGCCTCATTTTAGAGGGAAGCTTAGAAAGCCGTTTGTTGGATAACTTCCCTAAAAATGCAGGGCATATTTTTTACTGCAAGACTGAGCCTTCTTGTTTGGAGAACTTGCCTGACTATGACTGGCATCATAAAAGCTGGTTTCACTATTATCTTGATCTTTTGTTACTATAAAAAGGAAGCATCTATGGAAATAATTGAAGGAATTTACATATACACTGAAGTCACCATGCAAGCTTTACAGGTGACTTTGTGACATGAAGGTGTTAATCAGACTTTCCAGTGGAAGCATGGGGAGGGAAGGCTCAAGAAAAGGGACAAAGAAGAGATGTCGCAGGTTTGGTCTAGCTGTTGCCAACCCTGGACTGGCCCCCCTTCGCCCTCCCAGAACCTTCCCAGCAAAGGAAAGGAAAAAAACTGAAAAGAAACACACTCTAAAGAAACTGAACTGAATAAAAAGAATAAATTATATTTACTAACATTTACAAACCACACTGTATACACAATACATAGGATCCCACCCCCCAGGGGAGAGGGGAAGGGAGAAAAGGGGATTGATTAGCCAGAAAATAGGGAAGACACCAACCCAATCCAAAGAAACCAAATGAATCAAAACAAACACAATTAAAAACCTCAAGGAAGGGGAACAAGAATGAAACAATCTCACCCAGAACAGGAGAAACACTAGGGACCAGAGGGACCAGACTTCCACCACCTCCCTCCAGCTCCTCAGCCAAGGAAGGGAAAACACAACAACCACTCCCACACTGCTACGTGGAAGACACGTGTGGAATACTTGTAACTTCCTTAGATACAATGGTTACTGAGGAAGCCATGGGTCAAACCATTACAAGAGTGAATGATGAGAAATACAAAATTTTCACAGAAGAGAGAGAAGTGCTCAAAAAAAGAAACATGAATCAGAAGAAATCAAAATATGTTTCCAGGTCATTACATTAGGAATATAAGTCAGAAGGGGTCTATTCAAATGTTTATTTGCTAGTAATCTATCCAAGAGTGCTCCATGCAAAAGTTTGGAAACAGAGTTACAGATACAAAAATGAGGCAGCTGCTTTCCATCCACAATCAAATTTTTGATTTTGTAAGCAGGATTTCCTATGCAACTGCTTATTACCTAATTACGTTACTGTTTTAGATACTGCAATTAATGTTTAGAAATGTTTAAGCTTTTTTGCTAATAAATGCATTACTTATATTACAGTACTACTGAGAGAGCTGTACCCCATTTTGCTAGTGGCAAGCATAAACATAACCCTAATCCAAAAAAAATTTATCTGTACTACACAGAGAAATTGTAGGATAGAAAATTGTAATGTTTTACTTAGGAAAGACAGGCTAGTAGCAAATTGGGGATAGGATTCATCTCTATCTATTTACAGACATGCTTTAAATGCCTAATCTGTCTTCTCTTTGTAGGCAGTAGGGAAAAGGTACATAATATCTGATCTATTTTTGTGTACTATTGCAAGGTTTAATGAACAGAACTCTAAAGGTGCCCATTTCTGTGTATTATCTCGAGCTGATATTGAGACAAGCAGCTCAGATGGAACTTTCATTTTTTTTACAAAATTAAAAATGAAATGTCACAAAGCATTAGTTTATCCCTACTAGAGCTTCTTTCCTGATGAATGCACAAGCTGCTGCCTCAGATTCTCCCTGTGTAAAATCTATATATTACAGAATCATGGAATATTCTGAGTTGGAAGGGACCCACAAGGATCATTGAGTCCAACTCTTAAGGGAATGGTCTGTACAGGGGATTATTGAATCTGTGACCTTGGAGCTATTACCACCTGATTTTAACCATCTGAGCTAATTTCAGAGTCTAATAGAGGACTTCTATATGTACCAGATTCTTTTCCTGGTCAATGTACCTGCAGAAATCCTTATTATTATTCTTAGCATTCCTTGCCGATGTACATAATATTGTTATAGATGTTTTGTGCATTGTTATATAGAATGCTATAAAGATGTTATACATTGAGATCTCGGTGTTGGTTATTCTGGAACATCTCACTCTTTCATTTTCCACATCAAATGTAATTGCTGCAGAACATGAGTTTTTTTTAAACTTGGGGGAAAAAGTCAAAACACTCCAGTAAGAGAGATTCTTTGTGGGCTGTAACTTGCTTATTGCAAGAAGTGAACAGGCCTGCAACTTCTCAAATGGAGAACTACATAAAAGACAAAATGAGCTGTGCCACTGGCTGTGGGAGCCAGCTGAGAGTTTCTAGAGAGCAATTCCCCCTGGGCCAGGGTTCTCAGTCTAGCCAGACATGATTTATCAATATGATTACTTGACAGGATAGAAACAATAGAGGCTGCATTAGAGACAGCCTTTCAAGTGTTGTGATGCTTTCAGCTATTTTCTTACTTGCCTTGTAACAATTTCTTCATATTTGTACCTTCCACCTGCAAACCGCTGTTATCTTAGTAATTTTCTTTTTTCTTTTCCATCTATCTTTGGAAGTACTACTAAAAGTCCACCTGGATTTATTACACCAGGAGTTTACCTCAGTTAGAAGAAGCTCACTGCAGAAGCCATTGAAATGTGTTACAGAAATCATAATGCTGCTGATAGAGCTGAGGGCAGCTTTATGCAGCCTATACCATTTTTTTGAGAACTTACTGTCACAAACCTTTTTTTTTTTCAGCAAAAAGAGTTTATGATACCTTTCTTAAAATAGAATCATTGCTTTCCATTATCAAATGCTTCTCTCAAGTTAGGCTTTGCTTGTGCACATTCTGTAGTATAAAACCATCTATATGTACATAGCGTTTCTGGTTCAGTAGGTATATTTACATTTTAAGTTTTAAGGATTAATTTAATGAATGACTTTATTTACTATGATTATTTAGGGTGGTACTGCACAAGGTCTCTGTCCATACTTTGCATATGAGGCTTTGAAAGCATCTTCCTCCACAAATAGCAATGGATTTCACAAGGAACTTGTAGAAATATTTTCAACAGTGGACATTTAATTCAAAGGTCTTGGACAAAAAGGAAGGAAGAGAAGGAAGGCATGACAGATAGTTAAATGAGTCAAGGAATCTTCCCATGGGAGAGTAAATTTTTACCTTATTTATATCTCTTTTCAGCAGTGAACATTTAAGTGTGCGAACGAAGCAATGAATTCTTTGGTACATGCTCCCTTTTCTGACAGCATGGCAATATCAGAGCAAAATTTTTCTATCTAATTTTTCCCGAGAAGCACTTATAATTTTAGCAATATTCATTTAACAAAACAATCACAACAACTTCAGCTCTCTCCAGCTGCTTAGATGCTGTGTATTATTTTCAGAGCTATAAATGTTGCAGTTGCTCTTCAAAATACAGAAAAACACCAGAAATATGAGACCTCCTATAGAGACCTGGGACTTTGACAAGGTTAGGGTAAGGTTTAACTTAAGACCACACTTTGACAGTTCAATAATCCTGTTTTCTAATAATATGGTTTGTAACATCCCTGTTGTAAACTCTGCTTATATGGTTGGGTTCTTCAAGTACAAAGAAAAAAATAATGCTGAAAGAGGTGTTGTCTGCCTTTTCTGCCTTTACATTCACTAGGGAGGTATCATACAGCCAAGACAAACACTGCTGCTGCCAGATCCCTCTGAAACAGGAGGAGGAGCTAACAGCCCAATATTATTCTGAAGCTCTAGAAGGCAGTGACTTGCTGTAAATGAAACTGTGGTTCTCGTGATGCCAGTGCCTGGCACTCACAGAAGCCCCACAAAAGGGCATGACGAAGCAAGTGTACCAGACATGTACTTACAGACTGGTAACACTGCTGCTCCTGAGCCTTGTCCATAGGTTAACCTTCAATGTATGGATGTTGTCCAGCAGGATGAGCAATACCTTTTATACACTGAAGAGAAGCTGACAACTCTGTCTTCCTTTGGCTGAAAGGATTTTTTTCTTATTCAGATCAAAAGTTCAGCAAATGAATCTTGAAGGGTCTGGAAATAAATCTGGGCTCTGAAATATGTCAGTACAAAATGGGAAGAGACTCAGAAAGCAGAGATTATAAAAGAGAATAAAGCATAAGGTAGCTGAGGACAAAAAAAATTAGCCATAAGGCAAATGGGGTCCATCCATGACTGTTTTCCACTGTGCTTCCCCTCAAATTACAGGCTAAGTGTTGAGAGGTGAAGAAAAAACCTTTCTTGACCATGACCAGTTCCAAGATTAGATTGAGACAATAGCAAATTAGAGTTTATTAATTGTGGTTTATTTCTTTTTAACTCAAGGAACAGAGTACTCATAACACACATGGCATGGCAACTCATGTGAACTCCTGTTCTTGGGTTTTGCAGTTAAAATGCCAAGTTCAAATTTGATCAAGAGTTTCTGGTTGCTTGTCATACTTGTCACTGAGAATGGCAGCTAATGTGGATAGAGCATATTCGAGCATATTTTGAAAGCTGTGAATTCAAATTTCACCAGTACAGGTTATGGCTTTGAAACTAAAACTAGCTTCTGCACCAGCTGTCATATGTTACCATGGTGAGTGGCTCTTTAGGCACTAACAGCCATCCCCAGCTTCACTTGGTCATACAAAAAATCACACCAAACATCCCTCAGGTGTAGCTCCACCATAATTAGGTCTACATTAGGCAAAAAATTATGTGAAGGCCTGCTGGAACCCGTAGAAATACATGCTTATGGTGCCCATGGGGGTTTCGCAGAAATTTGAAGGAAATGCAAAGTGATGTCAAAATTGGCAACAAATGAATTGTTTGCTTAAGAATTTTCCTTGAATTCTTGGTAATGGCAGCAAACCTGTGCAACTGTTGCAATGCCCTTCTAGTTCTATGTCTTTGATTTTATGGATCCAGCGCATTTTACACTTCTCAGGTGTTTTTAAAAGTATACAGGAGATGCACTGTTACCTGTTTTCAAGGAAAGGAATACCTGTACTGTTTGTGAAAGACATTTTATGTGGATAGAGTTCCTCTTATTTGCCACATTAGCGGGTATCAAACGTGCTGACTCAATCCTTATTGTCCTGTCACACAGCAGCACAGATTTTATTTAGATGTTGAAGTGAGTGATCTGTGCTCAGCATAAAGGTAGTCTCTGGGTAAAGACAGCTTACAATACAAGAATGAATTTTTGTTAAATTCACCTATGGGCTTACTTTGTATGCTGATGAAAACCAGATAAAACTGCTCAGTCTGGGCTGATGTTCCACTAGGGATTGTACTAATTTTGGCCAAACTAATTAATTTGTAACAAAAAATTTATTTATCCCCTCATGATACTGCATGATGCCACAGAGACAGACCCTTTTTTTCAGGAAAAGGCAACCACTTGATTTTCCTGGTCTGACTATTTCTAACAAATGATAGGGAATTTGCATAACATCAGTCATCTTTAATTTGCATTAGCACGCAAAGCATGCCCATAGGTGAATTAATTATGTAAAACTACATAATTTATAACATGTTAATATCTAAATATTAAGCATATATACATTTACATTTCTGCACTGAGCACTTTTAAACTAACAAAGAATAATACAGCATGAATGGGTTGGTTAACAAAATAGCTACTAATTCCTTGCATATTTGTCATATAAAATGCATATTTGCAGAATATAAAGGATGCTTCATTTTGCTAAAATTCCTTGGTGCTGTCTTACACCATCATATCCAGTGTGGTGTTTCAAGAGGACTACACCAGTGTATTTATTTCACACAGTACCACGAGCCTACAGAACATTGTCTACTCCCAAGGTAAATAGTTAAAGAGGTAATTACCAGAGCAGGAGAAGATAATGACACAAAACATGGTAAAAAATAAGATTATTTAAATGCAGAGCAGAGAATTATAACTTTTTCTCCCCTTCTATTCTTTAGTTGTTTTTCTGCTTTTGTCTTAAATAGTCTGAACTTGAGTTCACTTTTACTGGGTTGATTAAATTTAAAGTGACCCCTTCTAACCCTGATGATATCCTGGCATATAAATTCTTATTTTCCTGTGTTAGTGGCAAAAGATGTCTTCACTGCAGAGAAGAGGGATTTCTAATTTATGAAAAATTACTTTTCAAAATTTGATTTTTCTCTAAATCATCTGATACGGAAAAACTGCTCAAAATTTCCTGTAAACCAGAAATTTGTTGGAAGCTCCATTTTGAAAGAGCAGCAAATGTTCCTTCACTGACCACATGTGCCCCAGACTCAGTATGACTGAATTTCTTAAATGTAGATAAACTTCATTGTACAGCTGAATGCAGTGCAAGGGTCTGTGGGATAAAGCTGTGGTCCTGGCTCCAGGGAAGAGCATGTCTGCGGAAGATCAGACTCCTCTGCCTTTCCCTGGAGCAACGTGGACTTGGCTCCTGGGCTCCTTGATGAATTTTGTAGACCCTCTGATCTCCAGTGATGGAAGGTCACTCAGCCAAAGATACAAAGGATCTTGAGCTTGAGTCTCCAGATATTAGTGAAAAATGCCAGTCACCCTTACTTTTACTTTTGATAAATAGGCAGAGTTTATTATGTTTTACCTATTCATATGAGAATAATTTAATTAGCCGCCTCCTGTGGACTACTTAAATCTCATCAGCTTGGCAAGGGGCTATATGGATTGGACCCCTTGTTAAAATCTTCTTTAGTATCTTCTGCAGTCTTGTTTCAGAGGCACAGGAAATCAGTCTGAACTACAGATTACTTTGCAGAAATAGCAGCTAGGAAAAGCAAACAGCTTGAAAAATAACCATAGTTGATACTAGAGAGATTGAAAGACAGTAAACATCAAACCTACAGATATCAATTTCACAGGGTCTCTTTTCAGAGGAAAACCGTGTGATAATCAGTGTTTTTTAGAAAAGGAGCATTTTCTTGATTTAAATGATTCAGTTTTACCCTTGACCATTATTCCTGGGTTGGTTCAGGATAAAGTGTATCATATCAAATAATAATATGGTATCATAGCAACATAAAGGAAACCAGTCTCACAGATTCTGGAGATGCTGATATAATTGCATTTAGCTAATGCAAAACAATTGTTGAGCTGACATCTTCAAATAGCTTTATTTTCCAGATAAAAAAGTGATGCTACTATCTGATATGACATTGTGCCTCTCTGTTGCTTCAGGCTTCTTTTAAAGAGTCTCTAAAAGTCAATTCTTTTCTGTAATAACTGTACTGCTAAACAACTTTGTCATGGCCTTGGCTCTTGAACTAGCTGTGCTGGAAAATATTTTTCTTTCATTTTAATGTCAAACACCAACCCAAAGCTGTCATTGCAATAACATTGAAAAAAGCTGTGTACCAGCTACCATCCCCTGCTGTGCAATCTCTTTTTTTTTTTTTTTCTTTTATGGATCGGATGGAAGAACAGCTATTTCAAAAAACAGCTCACTAAGTTGTGTAACATTAACTAGGTTCATAATAACAGGAATTGAAACAATATTTTTGATATATGCAAATGTTTCAAAGCTCATCTTTTTGATCTGAAATATTCTAGTGTTAGAGCTGTGTGGGGAAAAATATTTAGATATAAATTTACTGCTTTCAAGAAGCTGCAAAAATTATTAGAATTTCAAGCTGTGTAATTAAGTTTTCATGCAGAATACCTGCAACAATGTTCACATTCTCAGTTTTTAGCAAACTGACAGCTATGGAAATAGAATTCTGCATTGTTTCCAGAAAGCATCCCTTCTTCCCTAGCACACCCCTCAGAAAATTACAGTGATGTAGGGAAGGTACAAAATGCATGCACTGGAAATAGGGCATGATTTTTAAAATGCATCTACCAGAACTCCATAACTTTTGCAAGCATTTGTTCCACTGTCACTTTAGGTTTTCTTCAGAAATTTCTTCTTACATTACATCAAAAGCTGCTTTTGTCTCGGATGCTGCACGTCACAGCTCCATCTAGCGGGGGAAGAGCAGAACAGGGAGAAGAAACCGAAAGGTTTGCGTTTGTGTGAGACTAAAACTGATGCCATACACAGCCCTAACTGAACGGGATCACACCTGCCTTTAGCAACTGTGTCTCTAATTCCAGTAGCCCATCATTAAAATGTTTGCAATACTAAAGAGAAAAATAAGACCTATTCTATATTTTCCCATGTGGTCGTGTTAGTTACAGAGTTATATGAGTCCAGAGGAGGGCCACCAAGTTGATTAGAAGGATGGAGCACCTCTCTTATAAGGAAAGGCTGAGAGAACTGGGTTTTTTTCAGCCCAGGAAAGGGAAGGCTTTGGGATGACCTAATTGTGGCCTCTCAGTACCCTACAAGAAAGACATAGAGAGACTACTTACAAGAATATGTAGTGACAGGAAAAGGGAGAATGTCTTCAAGCTGACAGAGAGCAAGTTTAGATTAGGTAACAGGAAAAAAATTCTTTACTGTGAGGGTGGTGAGGCACTGGAACATGTTGCCCAGAGAAGTTGTAGATGACCCATCCCTGAAAGTATTTAAATCCAGGTTGGCTGGAGCTCTGAGAAACTTGGTCTAGTGAAAGGTGTCCCTGTCCACAGCAGGGAGGTTGGAACTAGATGATCTTTAAGGTCCATTCCAACCCAAAGCATTCTTTATTTAGCATTTGATTATCAGAAATTGCCCACCTTGAACTCTGGCTGCATAAAACAGGTTAAAATGAGAGAGATAGTTCTTTAATAAATTGTTATTTTACAGTGTAAATTGCATTAAAAAGACTACCCACAACTAGCTCTTTGAAGCCAACTAAACTGCTACGGTCTAGATGAGAAAATATATTGCAACACTATGAACAGGTGAAACTTGAAAGGTAAATTCAAATACTTAGAAAAACAGTTAAATGAAGATTGAGCAACACAAGTACAGAGGTCTGTCAACCTGCAGCTGCAGGGCACAAGGTCCTAGATAAGAGCAAGAAGAGCCTTTGAAGTGCTCCTTGACCTGATGTGCATTATAATACTCTTGAGCTATGTTTTGTGCCTGAGACATATATACACTGGAAAATTTTCCTCATGGGTGGATTTGCATTCTCTTTTTTGTTTGGACTGACTTGAGGAGGAAAGAACAGCAGTCTGGGCCTGGTTTAACAGGCAATGTTGACTCAAACTGGATGGCCCCTCTTCCAAATACACACAAGGTCTTGTGAACTCACCTGCTGCTTTCCCAGCTACATGTTTTCACTTTAGCAAGCTGCTGTGAAACATCACTTGACACCATGTCCAGTGCTTAAAGTAGACCCAAGGGGCCACTGTAGAAGGGGCCCTGATGCTTCCTGCTTAGCAAGACCGTTCCAGGGCTAGGAGCTGGCAAGGTGGGAGTTGGAGCATCTCCAGTTGGCATTGCCTCCCCCGAATTCCAGCTAACTAAAGCAAAACAAAAACAGAGACATTCAGAAATGACACAACCAAGTAGTTCCTCTGTTCTGGGAAGCCCACTGATGACCCACAAGGACTTCCAAGGCAGTGAGGTGTCATGGTACAGCTTGCCAAGGCTGAACATAGACCACCATTCTCCGCAGAGCTCCAGACTACTACTGTCACTGTCTGCTGGCTGTCTGCTCATGCAAAGAGGTTTTACCTGCAGGTTGCAGGCCAGGCAGGTGGACCTCTGGAAGTGTTCTTATCCATCACTTTTACTCTTGGGAAGAAAGAATTTTAGATCAGTTTCAGGCCTTTATTACACATTACCAAAGAAAGAGTAAGTTCTGAGATTAGAAACACACAAAAAACACACACACACTCCAAAAGAAAATAAGAAGGACATGAGCTCTGTACATTTGTATCTATGGCTGTGGGAATGCTGGTGTTAGCTTATTTGAAAACCACTTTTCAAAGAACTGAATTCAAGATAAAGCACAGCTTGGTTTTCCCCTTTCATTAGGGTGGTTAGTTACTGAAGATACTTGCATACTGAAAACCAGCATTAGTTATATGTGTAATTCATGGGACTAGCTTGCAAAAGGAGGTATAGTGTTTTACCTGATCATACTGCAAAACCAGGCTTCCGTGGAATATTCTATGTACTTTTCAATAAGCCATTTCTTAATGATATTATATATATTTTGCATGTACATCTGGATCCACGTCAGAAAACTAACTCCTTCTCTGACTCCAGCGGAGACAGTGCTGCACTGTAGTGTTACTGAATAACACTTTCACAGTTCAGTAACATTGGGGTAATTTTAACATTGCCAAGAAAAGGAATAAATATACTAACATGGAAGCTTAATAACAATTTTACACTTTCTCATCTTCAATGCTTTCCCAAATGTGTATTGATTCCCTGCAAACTTCCATTCTGTATTTACTCTCCTCCTCTCAAGGAGTATTCTCTCTAAATGAGAGGTTTGTAGATTATTGAGAACCAGTTTCTGTGCTTAAACAAAATGATTGCTTTGAATTTTTATTGTTAAGATTCTGTCAGAATAAAAACATTTAAAAGTAGACATGAAAAAAGAGATATGCAATGGAGGACGAGGTTTAGCAAATCCAAATGTTATAAGGAAACAATTTATATCAGATATGTGATTTGTGTAATGGCTCAATTAAACCCCAAGTATTCTTAAGTTTTATGCTTCCTGCTATCAGCTTAAGTAGAACAGGAAAATTATTTGGGGAACCTTTTCTTGATCCAGATGATGTAAAGGATGTTTGAGGAAGCATATTACCTCCCCCCCTCCCCCCCCAAACACTACCAGTTTTTTTTTCCCTCTTTGTCTAAAGAGATAGGTAAGTAATTTCTATATAAAATATTTTCAAGATGAAAACATTTTTAGAATTTCAATTCTTTCTGTATTTAATATTGATAAATCTAAATTATATTCATGAGATTTCTTTTATTGGTGTGCAAGAAATTCCATAAGTGGAATTCACTCAACCTTTAGTTGCATAGGATATTTACCTTTTCCACAGTATCTTTAATTTTTTCAGCACTGAAAGCTGATAATGACTTTGTTTTCAATGTTGCTAAAAATTTTTTTAAGCTGTTTTGATGTTCACCAGAGTGCTATTCTTGTCCCTACCCCCCCAAGAAAATAACATAAAACCTCCAACCAAGCACAACAATAAATAATGTTGTTCTGTCCTGGCAGGCAAATTCTTGGCATCTTGTAACTTTTGAAACTATAGCATTACCTGCTTTATTTCTATGGTGATAATAATGTACAGGGAGGAAAGCAGCTACATTTCTTGTGACCTAATGCAAGTGCTCCTGGACAAAACTAAGAGTCACATTTCTTTAGCTCACACTGAAATATTTTTTGAAATAGTTTTTTGGGTTTTTTTTAAAGATCTAGACCATTTGTTTAATTATTAGATAAATGGTTAGCTATGTTCCTTCTGTACTTGCTGTCACTAAGGGTAGCTTAGCAAATGGTGATTCAGTTTATGGTGCAAAGCTCATTGTACTGAGCCTGCTCCAGATGTCATAAATACTTCTTGTTGTGATGTTTTATTTCTCTCACTTCCCTGCAGGCAGCCCAGACTGGAATGGATTTATGTATTTTTATTTTGGGACTGGTTTTGCTGGAAGGCCTACCACAAAATCCCAGTCTTTGCATTTTGAGTGAGCTGAAGTTGCACTCCATGTACATCTTAATTTAGCTAGTGAGTTGATTTCTGCTCAGAAATATCTGAAGTGGTCTGCCTTCAATACTCTTCAGATTATGAGATATTTTCTCTCCTTTTCTTGTCCAGCTCCAAATGAGAACATCTTGATAAGTATCAGCCTTAGACTTTTGCTATTAAATTTTGATTATCTTTTTGTATGAAGAGTTCTAATGAGGCTGCATGGAAAGTATTCTGAGAACATTTACTGTAGCTAAAGATGCCAATTTTGTGCAAGATAATTCTCTCTGTAAATGTCAGTGCATCCATTGCAAAAAAGCCTAGTTTTATTTACTGCAAGGATTTTTCTTTTAATAGAATACTCTAATTAGAATATTTTATCATATATTTTAGATGTCTGTAATCTCCAGCTGAGTAGAGTGTACTCCGAATGGACTGGCATACTGAGATACGTCACTCAAACAAAGTAGCATCGAGTAGAGACATCACTGGACTTCAGAAAGTAATGCAGTTGCATTACAGAATCACAGAAACATGGAATCAGAGAATGATTAGGGTTGGAAGGTAACTCTGGAAAACATCTAGTTGAACACACCTGCTAAAGCAGGTTCATCCAAAGCAGATTGTACAGAATTGCATCCAGGCAGGTTTAAAATATCTCCAGAGAAGAAGACTCCACAACCTGTTTTGGCAATCTGTTCCAGTGCTCTGTTACCCTCACAGTAAAGAAGTTTTTCCCCATATTCAGTTGGAACTTCCTGGGTTCCAGTTTAAGCCTCATCCTTTTGACACCCAGCCACAGGATATTTCTGTGCCTTGATAAGATCCCTCCTCAGTTTCCTCTTCTCCAGGCTGAACAGACCTGAGTCTCTCAGCTTCTTCTCATAAGGGAGATGCTCCAGTCCCTTAAACATCTTCTTTGCCCTCTGCTGGACCCACTTCAGGAGCTCCATATCTCTCTTGTCCTGAGAAGCCCAGACTGGGCATGGCCCTTCAGATGCAGCCTCACTTAGACTGAGAAGAAGGGCAGAATCACCTCCCTCAACTTATTGCCAATGGTCTTCCTAATGCACCCTCAGGTGGGTGGGGAGAGATACCTGCTCTGCTCTGTGGCAGCTTTCGTTTGCATATACATTCAGGAGTACAAACTAAATTCAGTGTAAATTGCTCTTTGAGGAAATTCAGGAATATCTCTTCTTCAAGATAGCTTTGTTAACACAATGTTTTAGCTGTCCAAATATGATTTAGTCACAAGCTGAGTCAAAACCCTTAGTTTGCATTTTTCAGAGACATTTTTGCCTTGCTTTTTATAAAAACATTGACATTGAGACCTTACTTTGTCCCTTGGTCCCCATTGGTGGTACCAAAGATGGGTAGTGCTTAAATACATGATCCTCTGCTTTTCTAGCATGTTTCATAAGAAAGTCAGCAGAAAACATTCTAAACCATCTTCTGTCATTGATAAGCTAGTAAATTAAGCAGAGACATGCACATTTGCAAGACACTGCTTCAGATACTATTCAGATGAAATTTCAGTTCTCACTAAAAATGTTAGAAAGTGAAAGTAAGTATCACTATGAGAAGAAATGAAAACAAATTCTGATTCTTCAGAAAAAAGTGTTCAGCTCAGATATATCTGTATGTGATGTTTTTAGAGTGTAGAAGAGTTTAAAAGAAAAATCAAATAATTTTATTTCTTATTCCTAGTGCCTCGGTTTCATGGATTAGAGTTAATTTTCTTCCTGGGAGCTGATATAGTGCAGTGTTTTGGATTCAGTATGAGAATAATGTTGATAACACACTGATGTTTTAATTGTTGCTGACCAGTGCTTACCCTAAGTCAATGACTTTCCAGTGTCTCATACTCTGCCAGAGAGCAGGTGCACAAGAAAGTATGAAGGAGCATGGCCAGGACAGCTGACTTGAACAGTCCAAAGGAATATTCCATACCACAGAATGTCATTCCTAATCTGTAAACTGGGGGGGGGGGGGGGGGGGGACAGTTGGCTGGGAGGGGCCGATGGCTGCCTTGTTTTTCTTGACTCTTATTCCTCTCTCTCTCTGTTTTTGTTGTCTCCTGCTTTTTATTATTATAACTGGTATTACTAATTTTTCCAATTACTAAACTGTTCTCGTCTCAACCTATGTATTTTATTTACCTTTAGTTTTTTTTCTTTTTAAGATTCTCCTCCCCATCCCACTGGGGTTGTGGGTGTGTGAGCAAGAGGCTGCATAGTACTTGGCCATCAGCTGGGATTAAACCACAATGCCTAGTTATATCAGTTACAATATCACAATGACACCTCACATACAAACATCACTTCTATTACTTATTTTTTTACACTGTGACAGCATACAAGCAGCAGAGCGTGGTATATATCTTGGGTATTATATGTGGAGAAGAGTCCATTTTCTTGAGAGAAATGTGTTAACTTCCCCCTCTCACCAAAAAGCAACCTTGAACATCTAGAAATAGTTCTTTCAACCACAGCAAGAGGAGGAAAGAAACTATTGTTAAAGAAGTAAATTTGTTTGACCCACATACATGGGTGAAAGTATGGAACAAACTTGAGACTGTCAACTAAGAAGTCATGTTTATGAGCTCATAATTTATTTTGGGGTGAGCTCTGTCAGATGTTATAACATCCTCCACTCTGGCTTATTACTGTCCTGTGCAGCTTTCTGAACAAACACTATCAGCCTGTCATTTGTTCCATCTGTGCTCAGGTATAATACAGTTAATATCTTGTATGGGTAACTTAGAAGCTTTTTTAAACTATTGAAAAAAAAAATTAAATGCCAATCTTACAAAGTTGAGTCTTTCTAAGTTTCTCTTTAAAACTGATACTTTATATGGCTGCTTAACTTATCAGGGCAACTGAGACTGCTGCTTTTGTATGACATAATTAGGCTCTGGTGCCAATTTTGTTTTGCGCTGACAACATTGTGCCAGCTCATATAAACAAACTGTTTCATAATAAATATGAAGATAATAAACTAAACAAGAAATTAATTAGCTTGGTTCCTGACTACATCAGAGCAATATCTGTTACTTGATGTGCCATAGTATAAAAAGTGTTATAAGTTGAAACAATCAAAAAAGCTAAAAGGTATTAGGCACTCCATAAAGGGGAAAGGCTTTGGCTGGTCTTAAGATGGAACTTAAGATCCGTAAGACAAACTCAGAGGGAGATGCCATGAATGTGTCTCTGGGGGTGGATGGACCAGAAGAACTGAGTGTGATTCCAGGACACCACACAACACAGACTGGCTGCATTCATCATCCTGTCATCCACAATCTGCTTCAGCCTCAGTCTTGTCAATAGGGGAAGGAGATCAAGTTTCTTTGTGCATAGGTGCCCATCACAAACATATGTTTCTATGCAGGTTTCTGCTTTATTCCATAATGCTTATGCAAGGGTGTGTTTGTGACTAAACGGTCTTTGAAAATGATGCAGCCTTAAGGCTTGAAGACTTTGTTTACTAGCAATGACATTCAAATACAGGAAAGTCTAAAATCAGTATATTGTAGCCAGGTTCTCCATTTCAGCAACCACCAGCATACATGCCTTCCCCAAAATGATTTTTGGCTCATAAATTGTGGTTTTAAATCTTCCTTTTCCTAAGTCTTTAAAATCAAGTGGCATGTGTTTACTACTTTTTCACAGACCAAAACCTGGTGTGGCTAACCTTGTGAAGGAATAACAAAACACCAGGGGTTAAAGTCATGGCAGTTTTCCAGGGATGTAACCT
Organism: Pithys albifrons albifrons; assembly: GCF_047495875.1. Classification (NCBI taxonomy): domain Eukaryota; kingdom Metazoa; phylum Chordata; class Aves; order Passeriformes; family Thamnophilidae; genus Pithys; species Pithys albifrons. The sequence continues at coordinate 13,255,510 of NC_092458.1, forward strand.
GGGCCAGAATTTCACCTTGGAATATAAAACGATTAGCCACATATCACACAGCAGCACAAAGCTGTACAAAACCAAGACTGTCTGACTTGTGATCTATCCACTTGCATGGCCATGCTCTTGCATTTTGACTCCCTGTATCGGAAAACCTCCAGACTGATGCAGTAGTGCAGAACAGGAAGATTTTACATCTCCATAGATAGACCATTAACAAACATAGCTGTCTGTCTTAGTCAAGAGGGGGCTTGAACCTTTATTTTTAGTCCATAAAATGAAGTTTGAAGGATCCCGGATTAGACAGCCATCTCTGTGAGAATGAGAGGGTGAAGGAATATGGGTCACACATGCCAATGCAGAGTTTGTGAGGAATGTAGTGGAACACCAGGACTTCAGAGACAGATCTGAAAATGATAGAAGGCTCTCAGTGTCCAGCTCTTGTTTCACGCACAGTGAAAGTATGAGGAAAACAACAGAGATAGGATTAGAAAGAGCAGGAAGGAGAATCCAGACAGACTGAATCAGTGGAGCTTGGGCACATAGTAGTCGGCAGAAACTGGTTCTGAAATGCAATCAGGAGCATGGCAGCACAACACTTTGAAAGTGAGACTGAGAAGCTGAAATGAGGATGAACACCTGTAGCTGGGCAAGGTTGAGGTCTTGGTGCTTTATTCTGAGCTGAAGTCAAAACAAGCAAGAACCTTTTCATGGCGTTTGGGACTGTGATATACATCCTTAGCTTGTTGCTTCATTATGCAGCTGTGTAAAGATAATTGAGAGAACTGAGCTAGATTTTTCATCAACAAGCAATAAAATGTGATAAATATGTTACATGGAATGGCAAATGTTAGAATTAATAAGCTGAAATGTTGACGAATTACTGTTTATATACTTGACATGTAATAATTGCTTCATTTATCATCTGAATCTGGAAAACTTAAATAGCAGGCATTTATAATTAATTTTCTCCCCTTGCAAACTGCAATTCATTCCACACTCAAAGGAGTCAGCGTTAATTTCTTTTCTATCAGCCACAGGCCATAACTTAATGCATTAAAAAAAAATCAGAACATTTAAAATAACAGTCTAATTAAATTATATCCTCTACTGTTAGAGAAAAACACATGATTCTTCAGGAGATGATCAGTCACCACAGTAAACACCATTTACTTCTCACGAATCTTTGCCTACCCACTGGCAATCTTAGACTGACAAGATGAAGAATTCACTTTACTGAGCAGATGAAGGATATTGACTTCAGCCTCATTAGCAACTTCAAATGAGAATGACAATGGGAGTTCATTAAATAATAATATTTTTCCATATACTGAGTTTTCTTCATCATACAGAAGAATATGCTTTACAAAGCAACCGACAAAGCCCATATTTCTGATTCATGCTTCCTTGTTGATCAGCTAGATAATACCCTTGCCTTCTCCTAACCGAAACAAATAAGGTAGATGGTGTTCACCTCAGCTCAAAACTCTGGAGGTGCCTTTCTTCAGGTTGGATGCACCTGAGTCCCTGGGAAGATCTGGGGCCTTCTGTGAGGACCATATCAGTTGAAGGGGCTACATAAAAAGTACTCTTCACAAACAGAAGTTGCAGTCCTATGGAGTGGTGTGAAAGAGTATCATTAAAGACAAATGGGCTTTTACTCAGATAGTTTTCCTAGTCAAAGAATGTTAAAATAGGTATAAGGGATCCACTTAATGTACACAGCTGGGAACAAGTGTCAGAGAAAGGCTGAACAAACTGCTTTTACACCTTGAAATGATCTCAGATTTCCCACCCCACAAATCACAGATTCACAGAATCACAGAATCTGCTGAGTTGGAAGGGATCCACAAGGATGATTGAGTTCGACCCTTAGCTCTGCACAGTACCATCTCCAAGAGTCACACCACGTGCCCGAGAGTATCATTTAAATGCTTCTTGAACTCTGGCAGGCTTGGTGCTGTGACCACTGCCCTAGGAAGCCTGTTCCAGTGCCCAACCACCCTCTGGGTGAAGAAATTTTTTTCTAATATCCAACCTAAACCTACCCTGACACAAGTTCAGGGCATTCCCTCGATTCCTGTCACTGGTCAGCACAAAGAAGAGAGCAATGCCTGCCCCTCACAGGAATAGATATGCACTGGACTATGCATGGTCACTTAGGCTCTGTGTGTTGTGCCTGTGAAAATCACCCATGAAGCTACTCCAAATGCCATTTTATTATAGAATTGTTACAGCTGAAAAGCAATTAGGTTGTATTTTTGTCAGCTGGTAGACATTATCACATCATAAATATCATTAAGTTCTGGCAAGAGACTGAGTACTTCATGCTAAAAAATTGCTGTCAGTATAATTTATTTACATTTAATGATGTTTTCCCATCTAAGTATTACAAAGAATCTTGAAATACTAAGGATAAGGATTTCACAAACTGAATATAATGAATGCTTCCTTGTGTACAGCCACTACCAATTAGTTCTCAGTTTTGTGTTAAGAATGGCTTCTCAAGTATTTTTAATTTCAAGATCTTCAGGGCAAAAAGCATGTGACTTCTCTTATGGCTCCCTACACTAATTAGGAACTTAATTCCACATACAGAGAGCTAAGTAGAAATGACAGACTTGCTACTCTTGCATTCTTGCAATTCTTTTTTTCACAAGATACCATTAAGGTCAGGGGGTTTAGAAAAGGATAGAAACTTCTTTCTGTCAAGATGCTTTCCAGCACCTTTCTCGTGGAAACTTAGGAAGATCATTCATTTGTTCAGGTTATTCCATAGTCCTGTGGTATTTACACTCTCAAGACAGAGCTTCAATTCTTGCAGTCACCAGGAAAAGGTATGCCACTCTCCAGTAAACTGCACTGGGTGTATATGTAGTCCATAAAGTCCTGGCCCCTGTTCCCACAAATGTTTAAGCATTTTGCACAGAAAAGTTATGGGAAACAATCTGCAGAAGCCCTTTAGAAGACTTCACTGCTCTCTCTCACCAGCAGAGTTCCTTTATCAATACAGAGTTGACTCCTTTAGTGCTCCCTTGCCCTGCCTGGTGGGGCAATGGAGAGAGGAGGGGAATTCTCCCCTTCTTTCCAGCCAGGAGGATGCTCATCTGGGACACAAGTAATGAGTATCTCAGCTCATTTTGACTCACCCCAAATCAAGTTATGGGACTTTGTTTAAAGGTGAGTGGCAGCAACTCCTCTTGAAAGACCACAGGAAAAAGAGCAAGTCAATTGTCTATACTGAAAGGGCCATGTCCAGCATCTAAATCCCAGAGAAAATTCAAGCATGAAATCTGATTTTACTTAAGCACCTTCTTGTATTCATGACCTAGCTCTAGGGTTAAATGTAGATAGTATGCTTGCATTTCTATGTAGTCAGCAAAAATGCCCTCTTCCCCCACTGCCCCACTCCCTCAACAGACCAACCCTTGGCTTCAGCGGCAACTTTGGCCAATGGAATGGAGCACATAAGACTAATGTGATGCTCAACACTGGCACATCTTTGTCTCTTTGTCAATCACATCAGGAATCACCTAAAGTTGTATTAAGGAATCAATATAACCTGGACTCAGTAAGTCTGAAGACATCACATACAGTAGAGGAGAAAGTCAATCCAAATCCCTAACTCATAACGAAAACAGTGGTTCCGTTTGAATAGATGTCCTGATAATGCAGTTGAGTGGACATCCTTATTGCAGCTGGAATATTGGGGATTTTTGATTTGTTTCTTCAGAGAAACAACAGCAAAAAATTGAGAAAACTGAAGCAATGGACAAGCAATTTCTCTAGTGTTATACAGAAAATTAATCAAGTGAAATTTCTAATTAGACTTCATAATTCAGATACATTAGAAAGAATAATTTTTAACAAATTGTAACTGTGTTCTAATTACTCTGCAATTATACTAATTGTATTGTAGTTAACGTGCCTGTACTATAATGTGTTTTTGTTTCCTGTCCTTAAACCCAAATAAGCAGGTGAACTAATTACAAAGGATTTGTTGAGCTATAAGATAGCTACTCTTTGTTGGCACAAGTCTAGCCACGTTCATCATCTCAGCTAGTTACAACTTATCCTTTCCACCACAGAAGGTGATCTTCGGACTTCTCCAATAACCAGCATGAAAAGTGCTGCAGACAGTAATTCTGAAAATAAGGCAACATTTTAAAGCATTGGAAGCTAAGAGAGGATGTTATCTCAATGTGGGATAAAATCATCCTCATTACTGAAGATCCAGTTCCAATTTTTGTTCTTCTCCAGTTACAGCAAATACCTGAACTTACACTTCTTTATTCATTCAAAGTTAGTTTAAATAAATAATGTTATTAATGGGATTTTTAAGGTTGTTTGACATTACTCTGACAAGATCTTCCATCTCGGACCAACAAAATTCTTGTGCAAATTGAGAAAAAAAGATAATCACATAAAATGGTCTTATTTTATCAAAAGGCAGCTTTTCCAGATTGAAAACAAAACCCAGACACATCAACCCACAATTACCAATATCTTTGGTAAGGCAGTTTTCTCACACCGAAGACAAACATATTTTGAACATCCTATTTCAAGTCTACTCCCCTCTCCTTCCCTCCTCTTCCCCTCCTCATCTCCTCTCTGTGTGTTCTTTTTCTTCCCCACAAACCACTGTTCTGTTCTAGCTCAGTTTTCCTTTCACGTGATTTAATTCCGTAACTCTCCTCAGATTATCTTCTCTTGCCTTAACTTTTAAATTCATTGAAATGTTATTTGTTTCTTTTTTCCCCCTAACAATAAAATGAGGCAATTGATATCAGTCTAAAAGAAAGATTTGTCAGCTCCTAGCAGTTGCCAGGCAACAGACGACAATATCACCAGTCAGTTGATGGTTGGCTTAATTACTGTCAAAATAAGTTTTTTTTAGGCTTCAGTTGTCTCCTAAAACACAGTCCCAAAGTCAAATCCACTCAGCTAGAGGTTTCAGGTCCCCACACAGAAAGGATAGCAAACACCAGGATTGCTAATTACCCACATAAAATAATCTGTCTATTATCTGGGCAGACTTTTGTCTAGATGTATTAAGAAGTAGTGTTACGTTCTAAAACAGCTTGCTACTATTTTATACAACTGTTTTTAACAGTGTTTTTTTCCCTTTATACATTCACAAGTTTGTCTGCATATTATTTCTGATTGAAATAATTGACTAAGCATCAAGTTCAGAGGCTGAAAAAATTGAGGAGAGAGCCAAAATGATGTTCTCAAAGTACAAAACTGAGGACTTCACATGCAACCTATTCTCCCTTCATACTGCTACTCTGGGGGTACTTCCACTTGTAACCATCATCTTATTTGAATAATTTTTTCCTATTTAAAGGGACCTCTATTCAAATTTTGCTCTATACTGATTAGGTTAAAATTATTGCTTTCATTTTCTTGTCCAGCTATTTCATATCACTCAGATCTAAGGTTAGGAATGGGATAGTGCTCTTCTATATTTCAACTTGCATATCTCTTTGAAGGAAAACTAATAATTAGAACTCAGACTTAAGGGAAGCTCAATATCTATAGTTACAGTGAGAATTTTGTCCAATAGAGGAACAACAGATTTAAGCATACTGTAAAGGAAAACAATTCACTGGTAATACTGACTACTCTAGAAAGAATAAACAGGCAGAGTATTGCTTCACATTTGCTGTGAGTGAACTGAAATTCCATCTCAGTGAAAAGCTTGGCTACATTCTAAATAGAAACAGAATACAGATTTAGCATTTACCAATAAGGGAGGGTTATTCCTTTCCACAGGAATGTTCTCTTTTTTTGTCTGTTACAGGACACCCAGTCATAGAATTGAAATGTGAACAATCTAGGACTCTTTTGCATTCTTTTTTTAACCCTTACATGGGTTGTGTCATCCAGATACACTTTAGTACTTTGCATAGGCTTTAGACAGTAACAATAATTTTACTTCATTAACTGAACAAAAATAGCATCAAAAATCAAGAGAAGAGTAGTTTAAAATGAACTGGTTTCCTTTGATAAAAATATGAAACTACTTGCCCCCTCTCCACATTTTGTACAGTGGTCCTTTGAAGTTCTTACTCCCAGCTGTATTGTAAAACCTTCTCCAGCTAATGTCCAACTATTTTCATTGCAATGACACAATTCTTCATCATTTGTTTATCTCTTCAACTTCAGGATCTGTAGCCTCCATTCTTCTGTCTGACTATCAGCATCTCTCTGCCAATTGAGCATGATCCTTTTCTGAAAAATATCAGCCTTTCTGGTCGCCCTTAGCTTACTTCCTATACTCCTCCATTTACCTTTCCTAATCACTGTTTCCATCTGTTTTCTCAAGGATCCTCCAAAGCAGACAATTGCGGTCTGGGCAATGGGTCCCTCAAAAATTTTGAGAACAGTGTGAGATTAGAATTGCTGGTTGATATGCCTGTTGGCAGGGCTGCAATCCATGGGGAACCTCAGCAGATTGAGAGGAACCACATGAAGCTCAGCACAGGGAAATGCAAGTCCTGCCCTCATTGGCACATAACAAGCTCCTGCACCAGCATAGATTGGGGACTGCCAAAGGACACCTGACAAACAAAATTGATCATGAGTCAGCCCTATGCCCTTGTAGCAGAAAATGACATGAAGGCGGTCACTTACTGGATGCACAGGGAAGATGTAAAATTTCAATTCTTGTAGATAATCAGAATCCAATGGTGCAAGAAGTTGAACAACATGTTGTGAGCTGGGCCTGCCTTGAGCAAGGGGTTGTAACAGATAGTCTGAGTTCACTCCAAATTATTTTGTTCCATTATTCTTTTGCTGTCCTCTTACTGTGGTAAACCTTACATGGACATTCATTTTAGTGTTTATGTATTAAAATGTTAACTATATTCTCTGAAACATATAATTGTTTCATACTGAAATGTTACAGCATAACATTTGTATAGACAATAATATTTCTGGCATAAAAATTAAATGAGAAAGGTACTGTATCTTTTTTCTCTTTCCTGCTTACTACTACTCTTCATATTGTTATCTAGGCTGCTGCCCTGGAAAAACAGCCTATCTGTCTGCTGGAGATTAAAGAACTCAGAAGATTCTGAATATGTGCTTATATTCTTCTATAATCACATAATCATGGTATTATTTAGGTGGAAAAAACATTAAGATCATCTAGTCCAACCACTAGCCCAGCACTGCCAAGTTCAGCACTAAGCCATGTCTCTGAGTGCACACCTGTATGAACACACACAGGCATAGGCACAACCCCCTCTCATAGCCTTCACCCTGAATTTCCACAGTATACATTGAATTCTACTGCTATGACTGAGGAGATACACTGCTACAACAACCACTGACTATATAACCTCGTGCATCTTTTATTACTCCAGGCTTCTAGAGGATTGGCCAGCAGCACCCATAAGCAGAATAATGACTTATTTTAAGTAGGCACAAGTTAACAAGGTTTTTTTCAAATTTAAAATGTCATTCCTTACTCTTTCCTTCCCAAAGCTTTTTAAAATATATTTTTTCCATTAACAGAAATAATTTGCTCATTTATTTCTACAACTAAACCTTGGCTATACTTGCAGGTCACATATAGTTAGTTTGTTTTACACATTCAGCATTGAAAAACAAGTTTGTTTTGACAAGACACAACAATTCCTAATTCCTGGAGACACAAAAACCATAAATAAATGAAATTACATTTCTAGGTATCAATGTCAAATAGGACATTGAATTTTTTTTTTTTTTTTTTTTTTTGGTGGAGCAAAGAGCAAACTGAAGAGAGGAGTCCAGGGGCAAAGATGACTGCCTTCTGCTGACTCCTTAGTGCCCTTGTCTAGACTGTGCACCACTGACACAAACCATCTGTTCTTTAATTCAGATACTGATCTGCATGGAACATTTGGGCTGCCTTAGGATGGAAATGGTAGCATACATGCAGAATGGAACACATACTACATCATCTATGTATTTTGGCCTGCCATGGCGATAGACTTTCAATTACTCACAAACTTAGGGACCGAAACGGTAAAAAGGGATAATTTAACCTATCTGGAGGGTACAGATATGTTATAGAGAAATGTGGTAAGAATTTGTTGTGGTTTAACTCCATTCAGCAGCCTAGACCTAGGCAGCTGCTCACTCATGTCCCCACCGTCAGGATAGGGGAGAGAACTGGAAAGGTAAAAGCCGGAAAACTCATGGGTGGAGATAGAGACAGTTTAATAGGGAAAGCAAAAGCTGTGAACACATGCAAAGCAAAACAAGGAATTAATTCACTGCTTCTCATGGGTAGACTGGTGTTCAGCCATCTCCAGGAGTGCAGGGCCTTGTCACACATAGAGGCTGCTTAGGAAAACAAACATCATCCCTCCAAATATCCCCTTCTTTCTTCTTCCCCCAACTTCTTATACTGAGCATGGTATTATATGGTATGGAACATTTATGTTTTCTGTTGAAGTAAACTGTCCCGGCTGTGTCCCCTCCCAATTTCCTATGCAACCCCAGCCCACTTGTCAGTGCAGCAGTATGAAACGCAGAAAAGGCTTTGGCTCTGGGTAAGCCCTGCTCAGCAATAACAAAAACATCTCTCTATGATCAACCCTGTGTTTAGCACAGATCCATAATAGAGCCCCGAAGCACTGAAGAAAATTAACTCTTCCCAGTCAAAAACAGCACAGAGGTTCACCACATTGATGGTAAAGCTACAGTGTAAACATGAAACATTACGTGAAATCGCATCTAAGTCAACAATGCTAAAGGAAAACAAAAGAGAGGGTTTTGTGACTGGAAAGAATAAAGCTAGATCACTAGATTAAATGAAAATTTATAATGGAGTGTATATTCCTTTTACAGCTCTACACCTTGTGAGCTCAGGGGCGGGATGGAGGGAAGAAGCCGCAGTTCTGTTTCGGGTCCCGCGGGCAGAGCCGTGGGCACAGCGCCACCTGCCGTCCGCACCGACCGCGGCGCTGGGAGTGGGAACATCCCGGCGCTTTAATTCCCCTTTTAGCAATAAAGATGCTCACTGAGTTTTGCACACGCACAGGAGTGCTACCCTGCTACCCGCTCCTGACACATTGGCTGCATGAAGTGCAACTTTAGGCATATGGGTTGGGTTTTTTTTTTCATGTGTGTGAGTTTTGTACTTTTTTTTGGTTTTGGTTGGGGTTTTTAAAAATAATCTTATATTTTTATTCAAAAGAGACCCTTATCTGAACATGGTTAAGTTTCGACAGAAAATGTGCTAAAAGTTTGAGATAATCCTTAGAAACCTGGCCTTGCAGACAGTTCTATAAATTTTAATATGCAGGTAAAGGATGAAATTTTTAAATGTTAAGTAGTCTATTACAGAGAATGTACAAAATCAGCTGCACTGAAAAAAGTATGATTAAATGATTGCATTTTGAAAATAATGCTAGCAAAATGCTGATAATTTTTACCACGTGAACTGAAGCATTCCTTTATGGCAGTGGCTCCACAAGCAATGTACTTCAGAGAAGGTAAACAGGAAAGCTTAAATCACTCCTTTTTAGTGACTCAGCTTTATTGAGCCTAGCATTTACAGTCACAGTAGCTTTCAAAGTGTTTTATTGCTCTAAGCATACACTAAGCTAGATCATAGATTTCCAGTTAACTACACTGGGACCATTAATGCATATCTAATTTGGACATGAATTATTCAGGTCCCATTACTTTGGGCACTATTAAAAACCTTTAGCAAGTCAGGTAAGTGGTTAAGAGAAGATAAATGTATTTGCCGTGCTGTAAATGTACCACATTTGCAACAGTGTAATTACATTGCTAGAGTAGATGGAGTATTTGCTGATGACTCACATTATAAAAACATTATAAAAATATGTGAGGATGTATCATCACTGGAGTCACATTTAAGGTCAACCTCAACAATCACCTGTGCTTAACACACTGTCAAAGTTTGACAGTTCTATGAAACTTGTTACACAAGTAAACCCCTCAAGACACCCTCTCCTTTCTTTTTTGGAAAGCTGTAGTTTCAAGCAAAGGTGGCAGAACTTGAATTACTGAAGAGTAAGCAGGTTTTGAGCCTTGGGCACTGACCTTCAGAAAGATTCTGGCTGTCCTGAACTAAAGGCAAGCTGAGGGCTCAGCAGCAGAGATGTTAGAACATCTATGGGATGGAGTCGAGCCTGGCTTTTGATATGAATTCAGTCTGAATAATCAGATTCATAGGTCATGACATTTAGCCACAGTGTGGTGGAAATGGTATTCGATTAAAAAGCCAGAAGATACTGCCTGCTCACAGGAGACTGCTTCTGGGCAGAAGCTGTTCACATAATGAGTTTATACAGTAATTCTTAAGGAAACAGGGAGCTTGTGTTTTTTGCATCATAGCTGCTGCAGTCCAGTAAAATATTTAGCCACTTACTTAAGTAAGCTCTAACATAAATGTTTAAGTTAAACACTTGTAGCTATTTCTTCTGACATGTTCTTAAATGCTTTGCAAAATTACTGTTCCCTGGAACTCTGTCACCAGCATAGTATATGATGCAAAATAAAAATACATTTTAACAAGAAATCTTGAACTGTGCTGGTAACTGATAAATCTGGAGTGTTATATAGGAAAACTCTTTAACAGAACAGATATGGCTATAGATAAACTGCAAAAGCTTAAAAGTATTATCCCATTTATTTCATCAAAGTAATAAATAATTGGAAGGAATCAGATCCAGAGGACTGAGTTCTTTATGGTTTAATTCAAAGAAGCAGAGATAATTTTGGCAATACAGTTTGGAATAATCTACTGCCATTTGACTTCAATATTCATTCTAGGCAGAGAATGGTAAAATGTATCCAAACACTTCTTTATACAAGTGCCTTTTCTCAGTACTAAGTGCTAACATTTGTTTAGCTCTAAGGTATCTGCTACAAGAGGACAGCATTCCATCTCTTGCATTACCAGGTAGCAGAAATATTACACATTGTTGTAAATAGAGGTATCTATTTCCACTATGCATAGACGACACTCATATATTGAACATAATGGTAGGGATCATGTTTAAATGCCATAGTCCAGTGTCGGTACAGAAGAAATGCTGGCAGAGTACACTTAGGTTCTTGAGTATAAAAGAGAGATTCATCTCACCTAATATCAGTCTTTTTCTTCTGCTTACCTAGATTCTCTTTATTGACTAGAATGAAAGACAGACACCTCCAGAGGGCAAGTCATTAGAGAGAACAAGGACAGAAAAATCAATTCAATCCTAGATGTTTGATAATAGAGAAGTTTTACTTAACACTTGCCTTCTGTTTGGGACTTTGTCTGCCTTGATGTTCCTGATAATTTTGTGTAAACTCAGCTTTCTTGGGAACTGTACTTCTTTTTTTCCCCTGTTGATCAAAGAGGATCTACTTCAGGTCTTTTGCCAAAGGAAAATTAGGAAAGAAAGTTTGATCTTTCTTGTGGATATTGCAGGGCTTTTTATCTTTCATGGCTGGCAAGACACATGCCAATCCAGAGTGCATTCTGTTATGACTTACACAACTCATGTCTAATTCATTTAGCGCTTACATCATTCTCTCTTGCACCAAAAAAACCAACACAACAAACCAAAAACAAACTACACATAAAAACCCCCCAAAAGCAATATATGCAATTAGTATATATGTATATATAAATATATGTAATCAGTAATTAGCATTTGTCTGACAGCATTAAGGTAAGTAAAAATTAAGCTTCCATTTTCATTATGACTTCCTTTTGACAATGTAATAAGAATTATTATAGACTGGATAGGCCAAGATATATGTGACAATTGTGAAGGGTCATTAATAATTCTTTCCAGGTCCCATTTACTCTAGGAACTCCTGTCAATAGCATACATCTGCTTTAATGTGCTGGCTCATCTGTTATGTCTACCAATAGCAAAAATGAAATCAAGACTCTCACTTATTTCCATGTCTGACCCATACATTAAGAACAAACCTCAGGACACAGGCCATCCCAACAGTTTGCCAGAGACACATGCCTTGTTGCAGGTCCCCTTCAGAATATAAAGCTGGAGAGCCTCAGTCTTTTGGGAATTTTGGAAGTGTTAGCTTAGAGTTTTCTCACATGGTCTTTATTATGTGGTGTACATTTCATCCTATGAAAGAACAGGGAGAAAACAGAGAAGTTCACGCACTGTCTTGGAGATGCTGCACAGAAAATTGTGATGACAAGTAGAAGATTTATTACAGGTCTCCCTTGCCACACTGAACTGAATGATTTCCATCTGGCCACTTCAAGAGTTACAGAAATGTGAATAACTGTAGTAAAGAGTCCCGAAAGGTCTGGAAGGTCAGTAAAATTTTACATGTCTTTAAAAAACTGCAGATCATTTCTCAATTGGTTGGGATGTGCCACAGAAAAAACACAGCCTCTGCTTGTATGCTGTTAAGTGGTTTCAAACTCTATTTCTTGACATTTTGTTGGCTAATAAGAAGATACACCTAAGAATAAAACGCACATATGGGACATTTATTTGTCATACCATTCCTGACAAGTGAATTTCCCATTAGACTATAAATACAGAACAGCTGTGAAAACCTAGACAACTTATTATAAGCAAGTATATACTGAACTAGAAAATGAAAAGCAGTGCTTTTGGAAATTGAGTCTTAAGTCTCTAAATAACCTCATAGAAAATTTAGTGAAGTTCTTTATGCTAACCATGTCTTTCTAAAAGGAGAAATATAGATTTAATGTTTTTTTCGTGACTGGTGTCTTCAAACTTCATATTTTAAAATTTATTCACTAGGCAGAACTGAAAATCAGAAATAGTATATATTATTATTTTACACTGATGTAAGTTAAATGTGAGATCAGATCCTTCCTAAACATTTAAAGTATGCTTATAAACAGCATGGAAGCTGTAACATGGTTTCCATAGGTTTTGCCATGCCAAGATACAGAGGTTTAAAAAAAAATTGGAAGGCATTTGCTTCCTGTAAAACAGTATTAATGAAGAAACTTATTCTAAAGTTTACTAGACTGTGTGACTGTTTGTCCTATGCAAAAGAATGGAAGGAATATATCAAACGTTTTATAACCAAGTTGCACTGTAGCATGTCCTATTAAACAAGTTGCTTGGAAGCAAGATTTTAGAAGATTTTCTACCCAAAATAGAGCTTTCACATAAAAAATTAGATGGAAGCTTTATGGAGTCATCTTAAGTCAACAGAGAGGGATCTATTTCATGCACTGAAATCAACATAATTCCTCAGGCACACACTACAGGGTAATTTAACACAACTGGTGGCCTGTGTTTAAGAAAAGCCAAACACTGGAGCAGCAGGGATTCTGCAGGTCAGGAAACAGCGTGGGAAAACCTGCTGGTACTATGGATGCTGTCCTCATTTCAATGAACAGCAATTTAAACCATTCTCTTAAACTCATCCGTAAATACATAAAACCTTTCAGATGAATTTTCACTTCAGTCAATTAGCAGCAAAGATGGGAGATAAAGGGTATACTTTATTTCTCACCTTAAGTAATTTATGATTTCCACTGCTAGTGTTCCAGGATGTAAAAGAGCATTTGGATACTTAAGACACAAAATGTGTTAAAACCTTTGTTATGAATAATAATCTGCAGCAACAGGTCATATTCTTATATAAATAAAACTAACTTTAAAATTTCATCATAACAGTAATTTAAAAATGGGCTTCAAAATGTATTATTTTATGATTATATTATGTATATTTGCAGTCAAATTGCATAGAATGTCGTTTACATTTCATGTCCTTCAGTGTGAAAATTAATTTTAATTAAATGCATTTAAAATCAGTAATTATGACAGCTTGTTGTGATTGGCATGAGTTAAAGCAAGCTGGAGTTTATGTTAATTACATTAAATACCTGAATTACAACTTTTGTTACAAACAGAAATATTTCAGAAACTGATAGAAAAGCACTGAATATTATGCCCTAAGAATTTCTGTGGAATGTGCTCATTTTAATATAATTTTTCATCTTTCCCTTCAAAAACCAAACAGAAGAAGCTTTCCTCTTTTCTCTACCCCTGCTCACTTTAAAAGCGTGTCTTTACAATTGGAGCAAATTCTGGTCATGAAAAGAAAACAGGAATAAAGGAAGACATTACACTCCTGTTTCTCTACAATAGCTAATCTCTTACCTTGCATCTTTATTCAGTAGAGATCTACAAATTCTCTCCAGATCTAGTGCTTGAATGCAGGAAGTTAGACAGTCTTTATCCTATCTTCAATAAGTCCAAGCTAGTTTTTATATGTCAAACCCACATTGAAACGTATCAACACATTATCTTTACCTAGCAATTAGATTTAATAGCCAAACCCCTTCTTTTGATGGTACTTTTTTTTCACTGGGAGGTTTAGTCTGAATTTCCAAAATAACATGTATAGTTGACTCAAGCTACCCTGAAGGGGTGCCTCTATTCTTGCCAGAATTTGACATTTGTAAGTTTATGTAAGGTCATCTTTTTCCACAGGCTAAGAATCACAGCAATGCCAGTTTTTCTGCTTAACAAAACCAGTTCCCAAAAGGGCAGGAGGCTACAGGATCCAATTACTTGTAAATTATGACCAAAAAACTGAGCGCAAAGAGAAGGTGAGATTTAATAGCACCTTGAATTTATATAAAAAAATAAATTTCTGGGGTTATGTTATCTATTAAGAATGATGAGGGGTATCAGTGCTTTTAGTAAGCACAGACTAGTCAAAGAACCGAGCTCACGCTGAAGTCAGTGGAAAACACCCATACATGAGCTAAGGGATCCAATCAAGTTGGCTTTAGTGACAGCGATCATGTGTATGTTGATGGAAGACAGTGCTGTGTGCCTAGAAAAGAAAGGTCTTTTCCCCATTTCTAGGATCTCCAATTCATTATCCTCAAGGGACTGTGAAATTCTGACACAACTCCATTTTTGTTCTTCTGATGGCTGCAAGGTTTAATTTTTTCTGGTGTTTGTTTTTCCAGCATAAAACCCCAATGCCTCCCCTCCCGCACTGTCCAATCCTCCCTGCTTAGTAGCAGTAGACAATATTTGGAGTTTTCCACTACAGTTCATTTGAATCTTTAAGAGTACAAATGCACTTTTTATGTAAAAAGAACAAACAAACACACAGCCCCCCCAAATCTAAACCAACAAAAAACTTTCAAAACATCATACCTCTATTTTTTTCAGTTGGAACACTGAGACTGCCAGGAACAGCTTCTTCTTTCTGATTGAAGATTAAATTAAAAAAACCCATATCCAACCAAAGAACTTTCTACAAAACCACTCATCTTTTCAATGGCAGAATTATGTTGTTGAGGTTTTTTTTGTAGTTACACAAAATCCACAGTACTTTTCAGTTTTAGAATACCTAAGATAATGTAGTTCCTTATTCTGTAGGAAATCTTGACTTGTATGTGAGCTGCGCTTCCAACTTCCAGTTCCTCCTGTTCTGTTTTCCTTGAGTGTTGCTATTACCTAGTGCAGAACCACACAAAATATTCCTCTGTTCTCTGCCATAATCTTACAGGCTTTATTTACTTCCATTCAAATTAATGAAAAAATGCAATCACCACCATGACAAAACACCCCCCAGTTATTCATATGGCAAAAGCCCCAATGCGCCCATATGGATGTAGAGGATTTCTTACCTATATATTTTGTTCTCTGAATGTTGGCTCTCTAATTTACACATAGAAGAAAATCTATAATCTGCAGTTATTATTAAACACGAGAAAACTCATAAAACTCATTAAGAAATTCAATCTTAAAACTTGTATGAGTAGGTAAACAAATATGGGACTTACACTCTACCAGGACCACCTTACCTTCCCTGTTTTCAGCTATGCCCTTGCTTTACTTTTTTCCCTATTTTGTTCAGCTGCCTGTGTTTTCCAGGTGGCCCTTCAGCTCTCATTGCTTTTGAATTCCTAGTACTGTAAGTAGCAGTGGTGCCATTCCAAACCACACAAGGAGTTTGCCATGTTGTGTTCTATGATCTCTGCCTCTGGTTATTCATATTAGAGGAATGATCAGAGCACTCCATATCATTCCAAATTTACATATTTTCCTTTGGAAATCAAACCATGGAAGTGTTCTTAGCTTCATGATTTAAGATATATCCAGCATGTTATAAAGCTGAATTAACATGACCAGTTTTGCTTTAACTCCCTAAGGAGAGTAACTACTGTTATCACACTGAACCTGATGTCCATAAGTTCTGCCAGACCCACAAAGTTCATTATTTAAGTCCGGGGGCATTATATAGAAACATACCTATCCTATTATATGTTTTCACCTGTAGAAGGAAGCAGGGAGGATAAGCCCTCAAGATTCTCTACTTCACTCCCTTGGATTATCCCCAAATCAACTCCTATATAGTCTACTTGCAGATCTTCGGGATAACTCTTTTCTAGGCTAGGTCACTTAAATCACTCTTTTGCACTGTGGTAAAATACCTCCCAGCAGTTCCCAACACTGACATGCCCAAATCAAACCTTCCCCTTCCACTCAAATCAAGCAGCAACCTAGTTCCTTATTCATTGACACCAATATCCTTTCTCAGGTGAAGTTCAACTGCTCTTCTGGAGCACAGTCCTGTACTTGGAAAGATGCCTAAGAAGGCACAGGTGAACTCCCTTGAAATGTTAATCCACCTGTCCCGTTCCTGTCATGAGCTAACAAAATTTCTATTACTCATGCACACGTTATCAGTCTACTTCCCATTCAGAGTCTTTCATTATGTGGGATATGGGAGACAACAAACACACATTGTATGTTTGATGCAAAACCACAATGAAATAACTTCTACTACACACTGTACTTCTTTTACATACCACACTTGAGACATGCAGACATTGATACCAATAATTTAAATCACTCCACATATTATATATGAAATGGACACAATCTACATTTCTCTGAAAAAAATTTATCTCAAACTGCTATACTTAATATCAATATATTCATTAGAAGCTTCAATGATGAAATATTTTAAGTAGAATCTGACTAGAAGCCAAAAAAAATTAGATTCAAATCCACAAAAACACCACATAGAATATCATTATGAAAAAATCATTCTTCACTGACAATTATATTTAGGGTTACTCTTGCTTCTTGGTACTGTATACCACAGATTTTAATGTATCACTAAATCGGAGGATTATGAAAATTCTGTATCAGATTCACATACCCCTACAAAAACAAAAAACCCCAGAAATACGAAAAAGCCCATTTCAACCCATTTGACAAGATATATTTTTCACAGTATATAGAAGTGTTGTAATGTATACCTGTGCTTAGTCCAAATTTCCATGAATATCCAGCTCTATTATCATTTGACTACAGAAAGAAAAAAACCAAAACAAAAAAAAAGTTCAAGACCACCTCAGCTTGCACAGTGAACCTCTGAGATGCGTCAATGAACATCAGTATTCACATTAGATGGTAATGGTACTGGTAGATATGAAAAGCAGTAAAACAGTATTAGTTCCTTCTGTAAATCTGTTCATCTGCATGTATTAATACCAGAGAGTGTGTGTGAAGCAGGCACTCAGGAAAATAATAGTTCTTGTACCTCAATATCAGCACAGTTGTGTTCTGCAGCTATATGCTACCATTTTGTCTGTAGGGAAGCTGCAAGAAGGATGCTTTCTTTGTGGCAGAGTTTTGAGACTAAAGTGGGGAATGAGAATAAAGTGAGAAAAGTTAGGTGGTCTTTTACAGACTGTTTCCCAGTTTTCCTGAGAGTCCCTCGTATGAATCATGCACCAGTGACAAAATGGAATGCTGACATTTTTTTATATCAAAGACAGCTGTGTTTGCTCCTCAGGTTTTTTGAAGATGGTTCTGAGTGACACCTAAAATAACCTGGAAGGCAGATTCACTTCAAATAAGAAAATTCAAGATATTTCACTTACAGCAAAAATATTCTAATTTCTCTTACACAACACTGTCTCTGATCTTCATGTCTTCAAACTGGATCGCCCTCTCAAAGAACATTTTTCACTCCACGTGGCACTTTTTTCTTTAAAGCAGTTATTTTCAGCAGTAACTACGGTTAACAGCGTAAAGTTATTAAAGTGGAAAAGTACTGCTGAGCCAAAATGGATATGGTAATTGGTTTGCTGACAATGTGGATAAATTTTGTTAGAGAGGGAAAAATGGAACATAAAAAACCCAAATAAACCTTTCTGAACCTTCTGCACATACTGTTGCTTTCAGTGTATTTTACCAAATAGGTAAAACTCACAGATGTTCCTTGTAGTTGTGACTCAGCCTTGCTGGTTCCTACTTGTATGTTTATCTCTTTATTAAAAGGGCTAACTTGGAATGGCTACATGTTTTTTGCTTAGATTTGCTGGGCTATCAATGGACAGTGATATGGCAGAGAAAAGTAAGAACGAAATCTTCAGCTTATGAAGGACTTGAACGAGACACTGTAGATGTTTGTGTCTGGCTTGGCATGATGTGTCATAGTCAGTGACTTTCATAGATTAACCTACAGCTGAGTTTTATCAGTGTAAAATGATGGAGCTGAGATCAACTCTGTAAACTCCCTATCACCTCCCTTTGAAATTTCTCAGTTATTAAAAATAGAGAGAAAGCAGAGGGTCTTCAAGGGGTCTAAAATTGCATAGTTTCTGTTTTCAATACCTAAAATAGAAATAATCTTCACAATTGGAAATCCACAGGTACAGAAAAACTGAAACAGAATCGGGGTTTACTGTCTAGGTTGTCAGTATGCCACTAACATGCTGAGGGGTGATAATGGAATTTAGTTTCTCACCTGCTGCTGTAAATGGAAGAAATAAAACATTAATTTTTTTATAAAGCACAAAAGAAAAGCTTTCTTCTTTATCAGAGAGTTGTGAAGACTAATTATTGTTTGAAACATGTGAGGAAGTTCATGGCAATGACAAATCATCTATATCCTTTCAATGCACATCATGAACAAATATTTGATGGATAAACTGTATGGAAAGCATGACAGTTGTATTGGTGTTGAATTTTTAAACACTTACTTGGAATAAGCTTTGGCTGTGTTTTCAATATATTTATATATTTAAATATATATACAATAGTTTAAAATATAAAGTATGTAGTCCAAAGGCACTAAAATACTTTAAACTCATATAAATTTGTTTCCATTATTAAAATATCTTACTTGATAGGGATCAATACACAAGAGAGGAGGGCTTCACTAGGGAAGCAGCAGTGAAGAAATGTGAAGTTTTTCAGGTTTAATAGGAAAAGAATTGAGGTCGAAAATAAACAGTTACAAAAACAAAGGAAAAATTCAACCAAAAAAATTCTTCTGGCATAAATTTTTCAAAAATAAAGAAAATACTAAACTATATTTGACTACAGTTTTCAACTTGCTGCAGCAGCTGACTCTGAGTGTTTCCTCAGGACTCCTAAGCTTCTGGTTCTAATAAAATAGGGAAGACTAATTTAAAGATGTTTCCCATAAAAATTCTCTCTATACTTTCCATCATAATCTGTGTGAATTGAGACCTGAGGGCTTTAGAGAGAAAACATCTTGGAGTCTAAATGTTCAGTCAGAAAAAACTTCATAAACATAAAAGTTCCTAACATAAAACTTCATAAAACTTCATTTCACCTTTGGGATTATGCTTCCATTAAGGTCGCTGTTTCCTATTTGCTCTTTCATTCACTCATCCATTCATCACGTTATAGTGAACTGCTTCAGAGGAATAATACGAATGTGTCTTCTCTTTGTCTGCCCTATGATACTAAGAAAAAATAGAAGGGAAATAATTCTATATAATGTAATCCATTTTCAGTATTTTCTTCTACTACTATCCTTCTTCCATCTTATTTGAATTTCATATGACAAAAGAAACTCAACAGCTGCCTTCCCCTAATCTTGATGTCCTGAGAGTTTCAGATTAGTGAAAAACTGCAATCTGCTTAGTTTTATATTAGGTCTAAGGGACATGATGACTACACAGTTCTTTTGTCTTCTTGTAGGTCATACTTAGAAGAAAAAAAGACAGAATAGACAATGGAGACTAAGCATAGTGTCTTAAAAAAGATGAAGTTGAGAAACTCTGGAGTGACAGTAGATGGTAGACTGAACTAATAATTTCTGCTGTGCAGCTTGTCTGAGGTATTAGGGCCCACAGTTCAGAGCTGCAGGCATTAAAGCAAAAATTAAAGAAAACATAAACAAAATCCCAGTAATTAGAGGGGCTAAGGCTAAAGATGACATTGGTAGTAGATATCGGTTGTTATTATACACTGAATATTATTGCTTCCCAATCAGCTTCAGACAAGAATTGCTAAAAATTTCATTAAGGCATAGAAAGCTTTACATAACATGGATGTGTTCCCACTTCAACTCAGATTCAAACATGCCCTATCAACGAGTGCATTTTAGACATGTCTTCCCTACTAACTAGATTCTAAGGTCTACATCCTGCAAGTATTTTAACAGATTTGCTCTGTATTTTTTTTTCATATTGAAGATCAAAAAACCACAAAATATGTGCTTGAATACGTCTAATACTACATATGGAGTGAAACGGCTTAGAAAGACAAAGACATGTCAGATGTAAACTCTTCTGAAGTTTAGTTTAAAGTACTTGAATTCTGCAACATGTAGACAGATAACAATGGAATTGGTAAGTTTGCAGCACTGATTCAAGTAGCTGGAAGACTATGAATTAGGTGCCAGTGCATACAACAGACTCTAAGACCTTCCTGCAAACCGATGCTCTTCATAGAGTGAGGTGTGGCCATGAATATCTACGGTTTTTGAATTTGTTTTTTTTTTTGTTTTTTCCTACTTGAAGTACTAAGCTAGAGTTTAACACCTGTGTACATTATTCATCTGGTGTGAAAGATTTTGCTCTGACAGGTTGTTTCACTGAGTGCAACCTTTTCAGGTATAGCTACTGCTGTAATTCCTGTTACCTTTAGAGAGGCATTTATGTTCTGTTAATGTAGCTAACTGTTAACACTACTTCTTCCTCATTTTCATGACAATATATTAATGCACTTCAAGGGAAAGATTATTTAATAGCTTCAGGCACTTTGAGAATGTAGAAATAATTGCAGGATAAAATAACTTCAAAAATGGACTGGAGTGCATGTGCATTTAATACTTGTTTTTTCTCCTCTGGGAGAAGAATTGGTGCTGGGAATGTCATTGCATTTTACATATTAGTAAATTCCATTTTTCTGTGGCTGAGGGGAATCCTTTCTTTTCACATAAATGAAGGACAGTTAAATCAAGTAAGGAGGTAATAGATAAGATATTTCAGTATGAGGTTCATATCTCCCTATTATTCTTGGCAATAACAGCTTCTATAATTAGGAATACCTGCAAGGAGTATAAAGTTATTTAAAGGAGTATAGGAATAATTTCTTAGTTTAGTTTCTGCAGCTCTTGAATTCCACTGAAGGCTTGTTAACTCCTGGAATTTTAAGAGAGACTAAAATTGTCTGAAAATACCAACACACAGACTCATTTTTTCCCACTAATGTCAATGAGAGGTTTGTTTCAGATCTTGAAATCCCAAGGCCCTTGGAAGTTTCATGCTTATCAATATGCTGACAGCATTAATTATTCTAACTATATCTGTAAATCTAAACCTTCTGATAATAAGTGAGTCCCTCAGTCTTGGAATCAGTGTGGCAGCATCCTTTCAAGGGGTACAGTCTATACTTCAAGTTCACTTCTGAGTAAATTCTTCTACGTGTTCTTGCAGGATGGGTGTGGACTACTTCAATATGTAATTCTCTTGAAAGTGTATTTTTCCACAGACAGCTACCTTGATTAGCATTTCTTTCATGATGTTGATCAATATTTCTCATTTAAGGAGATTCAGTTTTTCCTAATTTTGTGTTATCATTTGCATTATCATTCTAATGTTTCTAATCTATTTTTTACATGAGAGAACTTTCTCAAAAACTTATATGCCTTCAGAAATTTTTTTTCACAATTTAACTGGTAGGAAGTTTTTAGGAGCAGAGGTTGTGGAGAAAGAACTGGCTGCTGCATTACTGAATCAATCCTGAGATTCCTTTAGGTCACTTTGCTTTGAAATTTTAGTTGTTATCTAATCTTTTTTCAGCTATCAGTTTATTTCAGTTGCAGATTAGGAATTACTATTTTTGCCAAACTCAGTAATGCCATGTAGGATCTGAGATGTGTTGCAGCAATAATGATTTTTTTACTTACCTTTCACTCAATCCAGATAATAACAATTAATAAACAAAAGAAAAAACACAATTTAAGAAAAAAATAGCTAAAATATCCATGAAAAAAATGGGGTTTGTTACGTGTAAATTATTTTCATTCTACCTGCAAATAACAATAGAAACTCTCTGAAACGAGGCTTTCAGACACAATAACATTATAAAATATTAATTAATTTTTACTTATTAACTGTATCAGTTGCAACCTGGAGGTAATGCAAGAACAACAACAATAATAATAAAAGCAATAATTCAATTTTGCCTCATGTTTTAAATCTTGCAAAAAAAAATACCAACCTAAAAAATTCCAGTTAAAATATGTAACACAATGTGTAATAAAGCTGATATAGTAAGTGAAATTGAGGGCTCAAGCATAATTTTTATTGTGTGTTTCTGGAGATGGCAAGGGCGTCTAAATTTTAACAGTACAGACAAAGATGAGGCTGAGGCTCATGACATAGACTCTAAGGCCTATATAATCCATTGTATATACAGTATATATTAAAATAGACATTTATCTACCTATATACTTCTGCAGAAATACATGACTGCAAAATACCATGTGTTGTTACCTTAAAGGTAAAAGGGAGAGAAAGCAACAGTTTTATGTGCATGTGTTTCAAATGCAATTTTCTATTTAAATGGGCAATGATGTTAAAGACATCATGTTCTGCTGAGACATGAGGAAGGACCAGCAAATACCTACAAATCCACAAAGGAATGGCCCTGACTTTCTAGACTAACCAGGTTTTGTGGGAGTTGGATGAATTACTGATAGATTGCTTAATGCACCTACCTGCATCTAAATGTTTCATGTGTTACCATTAAATTATGAAGTTGTGCTTTTGCTCTTTCCTGACGTTTATTTCAAGCATATGTGATTCTGTCTTTCTAAGTCATATCTATTGATTATGTGCTGCAGGTGCAGCTCCTCTGTACGTATGGATTAAATTACATATTGGGACAGCAGTCAGATCTTAACTGTGATATGATGATCATCAGATGGGTTTTGTCCTTCTTGAATACAAAGGCCTGCAGTATACCTTAAACCATAAAATTCCTGTTTAGTGTAATGTTAAAGGTCTGATATACTCCCAGTAGGATTCAAGCATAAAAAGCTGAAGGTGTTGGTGACCAGAAATTACTGTGAAAGTGGAAACCTTACTTTCTAAAAGCAGTCTTACTCCAAGGAAATTCTTACAAACTGACTGCTAAGGATGGACCTCATAAATATCCTGAACTTCCTCACAAACATCCTGAACTTTCATATAAGGAGAGAATGGATTCCAGGTACTTAGATGTAATTTCTTTCCTGAGTTGTGAAATAATCCTGTGAACATTATTTTAAAATTCTTAATTGTAATTAGTTATTAGTTGATTTTATATTTTATTGGAAGAGGTTGTTTTCCTTCATAATTTGATGTAGAATTTTTAAATTTTTTTTTAAAGAAAATATAAATTCCTTGAAAAATTTGTTGGTTCTGTTTTTTCTTACAGAAAGATATCATTAATATCACTGGAGTCAAAACTTGCGCAGAAGGGAAATAGATTTTATGAGACTCATGATATAGCTATAGAGAAAAAAAACAAGTGATTTTTTTTCCTATTTTTATTTGTCATTTCAGTCTTTTAAACAAATCTTGGTTTTTATTTTGGTCTTAGTTAAAATTTATTATTTATTTCTCAGTCACAGCAAAGAAATCTAAATTTGAAACATTTATGCCATCAATCATCTTTTTTATTGCTGTAAGTTAATTGACATCTATGTTATTTTACTCATCCCTGTCATCTTTATGTTTCCGTTCCTTTTCCCTGCTCTATAATATTGCAAAATATTCTCAATATAAGAACTCCTATAAAGAGTAAATTACTCTCATCCATTTTTCAACAAGAAAAATGTCTAATTCCATGGAATATTTTAAATTAAATCCAGTGACAACAAAGAAAAACCAAAAAGAAAAATCAATAAAGATAAAAAATTATTCTTTATTGACTGAAGAAAATTAGTAACTGTTATATTGTAAATCATTCAGGGAAACTGTACTGAAGAAAATGGAAATACTTTTATAAAATTAGTTTTTCTATTAGCTTGTTTAATTTTTTTTTTCCAAAAGCTCCTTGCAAAAGTTTCCAGGTTTTGTGGTTAGTTGAAAAGCTCTGGTCATAATTATCATGGAACTGTCTTGGGTCCTGGAACTATTCAAATCAGAGAAGAAATACGAATGAAGCTGACTTTATTTTTAGTGTAATTTACATATTGTCAAACATATTTATGTTTATAAATTTCAGTCTATGCATTACTACTTTAAGCTATTCATACAAAACTGTCGAGCATTTTATATTACTTCTAAGCAGACTAATGCACCAGCTGCACATATGTGGGCTGCAATGAATGTAATTTTGGTGAGCCTTCAATGTTTTACAAATTGGAGTTCTATGACAGAAAATTCATTCCTCACTAGAGATATCCTTGAAGAATCTATAGATCTATTTTGAACACCTATGAGATACTTGTACTTACAGTAAAACATATTTCACTATATATGCCCACCTCAGTGTGGGTTAGTTGGGTATTTTAATGGTTGTCTCAAATATAATTGCTTCTTTTTTAAAGGTAAGGCAAATGCCTCGTCAGGTATAAGATGCATTTGTGGACTGAAACTTCCCGAAAAGATCAGAAAATGATCACCTCTTTAGTAATTACATCTTTTGCGAGTAGAGTTCACCTAAGCAGTGGATATCACAGCAGTGAAAACTGCTATCTTAATCTAGACTAAATATGATCTGATATAATCTATGTTAATAGATAGAAATCATGAAACTTCATTCTAAACAGCGTACAGCTGCATCGTGCTTTGTAGGTATATATTCTAAAAGTTACTGTAATTGGGTAAGTATTTCTGGCTGCTCAGTTTGTCTAAGTCATAAAGGTCATGACTCAAGATGTTTGGCAGAATGACATTTGGAGGAAAAAGCAAGCATTTGTTATGAAAAACAAAAACAGATAAATGGGAATATAGAAGAAAGCACTAAATGTCAAAGCACTTCAACACCATTACACTTTTCACATTTTTTATGTTAAAGTATTTACATACAAATTCTTAACATAGTTTGGAGACATGGCTCCACAGTAGATAAAGAGATAAGGCAAAATTAAAATATTAAAATAAAATAAAATAATAAGATAAAATAAAATTAAATTAAATGAAAATAAAATAAAATTAAATTAAATGAAAATAAAATAAAATAAATAAAAAAATAGAATAAATATTGGAGAAAAGAGTACATTTCTCTTCATTACATGGGAAGACTTAGAACACAGAATGGATGGCACAAGTGACAGAGGAAGAAGAGGAGAGAAGGATGGTTTACCTCTCCTCCTGTTCCCCTGACTAGACATGAGCACTTTGCTAATGCAGCAGGACGTACAGCACCAAGGCTTTTTTTCTGATTTTCAACCCATGCATTACAGCCAAGAAACCAGAGGGATGAGATCCCAGAAAGTCACCAGAAGATGTGTTCTGTGTAATTGCAGCCAGGCACTATAAATTCATGCCTCCCCACCATGAACTGTTACGGGGAGAGGATTCAAGACCCCCTTTTTTGTTAAGTTTGAGCCTAAGCTATACATAGCATATGCTGCATGGGAGAATGCAAAGTCCTCTGCACAAAAGCCGTGATATTATACAATGGAGCTAGAGGAGACTTCCAAATGAAAGCACCTAGTATGCTCTAAGTCACATAATACAATTCAAAATTTATTTTATAATAGTATTGCAATCTTGACTTCTGAATCTGAAGTGTAAAGTCCTGGTTCCATTGGCAGCAATATGAATTTCATCATTGCCTCTCCTGAGGCTAGATTTCAGCTGTTGCACAGTGCTTTGCTGAACCCATGATGGTTTGCACCAGTTGAGGATTTGGCACAGATTTGCTAAGCACTGCTAGGCTTTGCACTATGGACATTAGCCCACTGAGAATAAGGGTAGCCATTATTTTGCTTTACAGGCAAAACAATATCCATCAAAAGTCAGAACTCCCTGTCAGGACCAGCCCTAGGTGGATTTCAAAGGCTACTGTAAAAGTACCTTAATGAAATCCAGTAGACAATACAGTAACCTGTAAGCCACTTTAGAGCAAAGGAGAATATATGACTTTTATATTGAAGAACATATGATGGATTATTCTTTCCTCCATTACTGCTGTGTCTTTTCTTTTTGTAATAGTTACAGATACAACACTAAACATTACTTCATTTAGTATTTAGGCTAGATTATAATAGTAAATGTATGAGATACAGTCCCAGACCCTTTGTACAGATAATTTATACCAAATAGATTCAGATTTTCTTTTGAGAATTCAGCCTGACCTTTGGATAAACCTTAATCAGCGCTTAGGGCTATGTTACATTTTCATCACTCAGAACAAGTAAATGGAGTAAGATGACCAAAATTTTCCTCAAATAACATGGGCTCATTCCAGTAACAGAAATCAAGACTTCTTGTCCAGAATGTCTCTGATCCACTAAATAGGAACTTTCTGCCCCTGTCGGATCCCTTCTTTCTTCACTAGATCCATAAAGAATTGTGTGCAGTGATGTAGGAACAGCACTTCTTTTCTGATAGTCTGCACTACCTATGGCATTGCAGAATTTGCCCTATTTATTCCATGAAGGGTATGACCACTGTGCTTTACCTAAATTATCATTAAAAATCCTTTAAAAAGATATCCTTTCATGTTATGGTATTTTTTTTTCTCTGACTGAATTACAAGTTGAAGACTAAATGTCATAGCTGGAAGTATTTAACTTTGAGGGTCTCCAAAAGAAAACAATCTTTATAGGGGGCATTGCCTCAGAAATCTATCTCCCTTATGTCATTTCTGCTTTTCTAATGCACAACCATAGTAGTACCAAATGTTCAGATAGATTCACTTTGCATGCCTTCCCACAGGCTCCGTGAGTGTTCAAGGTCAGCTGCATCCCTGTTCTCAAAGTAGAGACTGAGGTTTTTTGTTACTCATGTTGTATGTGGAAAGTGTCTGAAAGCCTGCCTCTGGGCACCTCACCTCCCATTCTGGCATCTTCCCAAAGCTCACTAAGTGTAAAAGGGGCAGGATTTGTTGCACAGTGTGTGCATTAGAAGTGCTTCTTTTCTGTACATGAAGGATGAACTTCATTTACTAACTCAGAGAACCTGAATATACTTTCTTATTAGAACAGTGGACAAAATGCACCCAATAATGTGAACCATCTCATTTAATTAAACTATCAAGTGCACATCATAGCTCTTAAATATCAAAAGTAATGAAAAAAACCCCGTACTGGCTAGCACCAGTCCATATTCAAAAGTTAATTTTGGGCTCTAGTGTGCTTCTGTAGGAATTGCAGTTGTCTGAACTGTAAAATAAAATGCCAGTGATCACCACTCAGAAGTCTGACTACTCCAAACCAGTGTGGCAGAAGCAATATTGTTATTCTCTATTTGTAGAGCAGGAAAACTTTGCAGAATAATAAATACCACTGAAAATGCTAACTTCTAATGTGTATTTCAATAACAGACAATTATCTATAAAACAGGAAAAACAGAAGGGATACTAATGGTAGGGGAAGGAAGTGAAAAATATTACAAATATATGCAAATGGTAGATCAGAAAGTGCTTGAGTATTTAACTATGATATGCAGCTTTCTTTGCACAATGAATGCTTGAGGAAAGATTGACAAAAGGAAAAATATAAGTTCAGAATATAGACACTAGGTGTAGGTTTAAAAGATTATTCTGAGTAAATCCATTAACCTGGCTGGAAAGGAATATAAAATACTGCATAAAACAGCTGGAAATACCATGTGGTGGAGTGCTTTGAAAGAAAAGTGAAGAGATCAATTGGCACTGTACCTGTGACAAAATCTACAGAACAAGAACACAACTATATTAGACAATTCTTACATTATTATTTTATGTTGAAGTATTTAAAACTAGAAAGCTGGATTTTGACTACAGAAACAACATAAAGGACCATGTCACATCAAAATCTTTTCTATTTGACAAGAAATCTCATTTGATATGCAGATAGCACTGATGGATATTAATAATTAGATGAGAAAACCTGGAGTATAAAAAGCAAAACTTTAATTCCAACATTGGTTTGAATCTCATGATGCAGGTATGACAGCCATAACATATAATATTGTTTCCATTAAAAGATATTGAGTCCTTCTGAAAGCAAAATCCATGGGCATTCCCAAATACCAAGGGAGCCCATTACAAAGTCATGGAGTCATAATCAATGGTTTCATTAGCAATACTATCATTGACACTTTAGGTAATAAGTAAGGGAAGTAATCAACAGATTAATATTTTTTGCACATATTTATCATAAGGGCTGTCTAGGGTAAAGAGTCATTATTGTCCTTGTGCAAACAGCAATCCAAAGCACAGACAGAACATCAGATCTAATTATGGTTGCACAGTAAATCTGAAGCATAGCTGGGAATAGAGCATGAGGTTACTGACTCCCAGGCTGGGATTCTAACTGCACAAAACCATTATCCCTGGCCGAGATCATATTACTAAGTTACACTGTACTGAGAGAACTGCAATAGTAGCCATCATACAACCATTATATTTATACAACACTTGAATTTATAGGATCTGGTCTAAATCTTCTTTATAGGCTTGAAATAGGGTGAAGTTAGTGGAGACTCAGTGAAGCCTGTGAAAGTGCTGTTAGATCAGAACATAGCAGAGTACCATGACATAGATGCTTGAGGTAAAACATAGCTTTCTAAAGTAATACAGGATTAAGGCACAATTTGTTGCAGAGTGAGTTCTCTCAGAGAACATTTTGATTGCTTGGAATGATACCAAAAAAGCAAAGCTTTTTGTTCTGTGACAAAAACAAAAATCCCACCATGAAGCTTTCATTAAGAATTTCACTATTACTTGTTATATAATTTAATACTCAGCACACTTTAATATCATGCTCTTCAATACTCTTTTTCTGTCAGGCAAATGTTACATAGTATTGCAGCAAATCAAAAAAGGCCTTGAAACCAACATCAAAACCTTAAATGCACTCGTTTGCAAGCCTAAACCTTCACTTCAGTATGCAGAGCTTTTCAGACTGCACCTGCAGTCTAAGCTAAAAAACCCCAGGGTATAGCAGGTTCAGGCAAGGCAAAGGCAAATACAGGGTCCTGCATCTGGGGAAGAATAACCCCCTGCACCAACACAGGCTGGGAGAGACCTGCTGGAAAGCAGCTCTGTGGAGAAGAACCTGGGGGTCCTGGTGGACAATGAGCTGTTCATGAGCCAGCAGTGTGTCCTTGTGGCCAAGAAGGCAAATAGTGTCCTGGGGTGAATTAGGAAGACCACTGCCAGCAGTCTGAGGGAGGTGATCCTGCCTCTCTACTCAGCCCATAGTGAGGCCACATCTGGAGTGCTGTGTCCAGTTCTGCCCTCCTCAGGACAAGAGAAACATGGAGCTGCTGGAGTGGGTCCAGCAGAGGGCAACAAAAATGGTTAGGGAACAGCAATATCTCTCCTATGAGGAAAGCCTGAGACAGGTGGGCCTGTTCAACCTTAGAGAGACAACTGAGAGGGAAACTCATCAATGTATATAAATATCTGAATGGAGGGTGTCAAGAGGATGGAGCCAGGACTGTGTCCAGATGGTCTGAGTATCTCCAGTAGATGAGACTCCACAATCTCTCTGAGCAATCTGTTCCAGTGCATAGTCAGTGCACAGGAAGTTCCACCTGAACATGAGGAAGAACTTCTTTCCTGTGCACTGATTATGCACTGGAACAGATTGCTCAGAGAAGTTGTGGAGTCTCATCTACTGGAGATACTCAGGAACCATCTGGACACAGTCCTGTGCAATGGGTTCTGGGGTGACCCTGCTTGTGCAGAGAGGTTGTACCAGAGGACCCACAGTGGTCCCTTCCAACCTTAGCCATTCTGATTCTGTCATTCTAGCCCAAATATTTTGTCATCAAGTGATGTATGGCACCAAGCTGAGTTGTGCAGTTGGTATGTTGGAGGGAAGTGATACCATACAGTAGGACCTTGACAGGTTGGAGAGGTGGGCCTGTGTGAACCCCACGAAGTTCAACAAGGCCAAGTGCAAGGTCCTGCACCCGGATCAGAGCAATCACCAACACAGACTGGGTGATGATAGCATCCCTGCAAAGAAGGACTTGGGGATACTGTTGGATGAAAAATTGGAAATTAATTGTGTATTGGTTTTGCATGGCAAGGTTTTGGTAGCATGGGGATGCAGGGGTGACTTCTATGAGAAGATGCCAGACACTTCACCCATGTCTGACAGAGCCAATACCCGCCAGCTCCACGAAGATCCTGCTGCTGCCAAAGGCCAAGTCCATCAGTGATGGTGGAAGCATATCTGGGGGAACATATTTAATAAGATTAAGAAACCTGTTATTCAACAGCAGCGAAGAAGTAGGAGTAAGAACACGTGAGAGAAACAGCCCTGCAGACACCAAGATCAGTGAAGATCTGTGAAGACATAGCATGGGACAACAGTGTTAAACTGAAACAGTGTAGGTTTCGATAGGATACAAGGAAAAATAAATGGTAGTGAGAAATTGGATTGAGTTTTCCAGAGAAGCTATGGGTGCCCCAACATTGGAAGCATTTAAGACCTGAGTCAATGCAGCTTTGAACAACTTGGTCTAGTGGAAGTTGTTCACAGCAGGCCGTCAGAATAGGTGACCTTTAAAGGTCCCATCCAAACAAACCATTCCATGGTTCTGTGAAGTGGTGACTTTATAACCACCAGAAAACTAAGAGAGGAGCCTGGCCCTTATGTGAGTTTTTTGAATATATTTCAATACTTTGATGATGCAATTGAGACAGAAATCATGTCACAGATCTTGCTCATCATCTGTTTCTCAAGAAAATGGCTTATTCTATTGCTTGTTGTGCTATAATTTTACTTTAATCATTAAACCCTTAAAAATTGCACTTCCTAGTTCTTCATATTAACCATTTTGTCATAAAGAGCTTACAACAAAGAAATTGTATTGCAACTTTTTTTTTCCACTATAAATCTATCACCTTTCTGAGTATTATCACACTGAAGTCAGTAGAGAGAGGAACTCATAAATGTACATATTAATTCACAAAATCCAACCATGCTAACTATGAAGGATGAATTATGCAGCGAGTTCCCCATTTGTGGCCCAATTCCCTATTTGTTTTATGGAATCTCATTATACTTCTGAGATAAAATGCTTAAAATGAACTTCAACTTTTAAGCATAATTTTAGGCTCTAAAGTTATGTTGAAAGATGTGAGTGAAGGCTGACTGTTTTTTATGGTTTTGGGAGTTTTTTGTTTTGTTTTGTTTTTTTAAATATAGTACCATTATCGTTATAAACAATTTTCTTTCTGGCTTTAAAATTTTGTAATTTCTTCCTAGAATAATTAAAGTAATTAAGTTAAAATATAAAACACCTGCTGTTCTGAACGTTTTTATTTTCTTCCTAAATGGCTGGATGAAATGACATCTTGGTTAATTGACACTTCTGAATTAAGATAATTAACCAGAAATGGAACCATAAGGAGAGTGGGCTGGATTTTTAATCTAGTTTTTAGTAATAGTTTTTTCAAGTAGAGTAAGTAGCACTTTTGGTTGGTTTATTGTAGTTTTAGATTTGTAGATGGTTGGTTTACATTTTTGAGTTCTGCATAGGAAAGTCTAGTAGATGAATGCTATTTTGTATTTTTCTTTTTAAATATAGAGTTCAGATAATATGATAGGAAAGGACTTGTGAATTGACTTTAATTATTTACATTAAACATGGAAAATGTATTTTAAAGCAGGAAAAATGTTTAATATAAAAGACTAGCCTGTTGTGGGAATGTGGTGGGTTGACCTTGGATAGCTGCCAGACACTCATGCAGCTGCTCTCTCACTTCCATTCCTTAATAGGAATAAGGGAGTAAATAAGCTAAAAAACATTTGTGGGTGGAGAAAAAGACAAGGACATCGCTTTCCAATTAGTAACACAGCAAAACAAACTCAGCTTGAGGAAATTTAATTTAATTCTTTGACAAATAAAAGTTTAACTGGATAGTGAGATACAAAGACTAAAACACTTTCCTCCCAATCACCCTTTCCCCAGACTCACTGCTGCTCCCTCGTTCCCTTGACCTCTTCCTTCATTAAGTTGTGCATAGAAGAAGGTGAATGGAGGATTGTGATCAGTCTGTAACAGTTTCTCTCTACTGCTTCATCCTCTTCATACTTTTCCCTTGATCTAGAATGGGTCCTCTCCATGGGCTGCCATCCTTCAGGATAAACCTGCTCCAACACTGTGTACTCCCTGCAGTATGAATATATACTCCAGCATGATTACACAGGCTATGGGAGAATCTGCTCCAGTACCTGGAGTACCTGTTTCCCCTTTTTCTTCTCTGACCTTGCAGTTTGCAGGACTATTTCTTATGCCTTTTTTGTCCCCCCTCACCCCTCACTGCTGTGCAGTGGATTGCTCTTCATTAAATATGCTTTCACAGAGGCACCACTGGCTTGGCTAATGGGTCTAATGCTGTCTTCTGGTTAGTCTGCTACAGAGCCAGCTGGAAACAGCTGTGTCCGGTATGGGGCAGCCCCTGGTCTCTTCTCAGAGAGCCCCAGTAGCTCCTTTTCTGCTACCAAGACCTTGCGACCTACACTCAATATACATTAACACTGGAAGTATGTCCGTACATCTGCTATTTAAAACATGTACAAATGCACCATCAAAAAAAGAACGAAAACCCAAACCAAACCCAAAAACCCTCAGGAGGAGGAAATGAAAAAGTTTACTACTATTAATGCTTCAGAAAAAAACAGATAAAAGTGGATTGCATTGTTATGACCTGCAAAAATGTAAAATGCTACCAGAATAAAGAAATAATCAGTTCTCCACACTAGAGAGGATGGAACCTGAATTAAAGAGTTTGAATTATAGCTTGGCAGATTTAAGATGGATATTAAGTAAAACTTCTAATGACACGGATCATGACACACTCAAACAGATTGCCTGAAGAGCTTTTAGAGTTTCAGTCATTGGAAATCTCTAAGGACAGATTAGGTAAACATCTATCAGAGTTGACAGGTACAGTTGAATTTGCCTGAGGGCAAAAGTATAGAGTAGATGACCTCCTGAGGTCTCTTTCAGACCGTTTTTCTCATTCTGTGATAGGCAGTGATTTAGTCTACAAGTACACTCGTGACTTCAGTGGGTATTTATAGCAGAAAAGTACTGCATAAAAAGACAGTTGCAGAGAGAGTTTTTCTGAAAGTAAGGAGGTATGCACAAAAGGAGTAGAGCTCCTGTCTGAAAATATCATCCACCACTTTTTTTTCTGATAAAAAAAAAAAAGATTTTCTCAAGACTACAGGTAACAGTTGGGTTTGAATTTTCAAGAAGACATGCACAGAAAGCCGCATTGTCTCCTTCACTATTATGAGCAGAGCAAGACATTGAAACACATTCATTTAAGTGTCTATATGTCTGCAGTGTATGACTTTTTAGAGCTAAACACTTTAGCACTGGGCACTTAACTGATGCTCAGAAGAGTATACTTTGCCTGAGTAACAGCCCACACTTTCTCTGGACAGTTACTATAAAGAATGTGAACTTCTTTCACTGAGTAATCTCATGAAATATCTGCTGTTACAGACATTTGCACATCTATACCTGAGACTTCCTTTGGAGTCAGTGGAGAGGAACAGGAACATTGTTCAGCTGACTTCTATTCAATGTTGCCTTAAGTATAGGATGACTTTTGCCCTAGATGTACTTCTTTAACTGGCATCCGATCCCGTCAGATCTCGGAAGCTAAGCAGGGTCAGCCCCAGATTAGTACTTGGATGGGAGACCTCCTGGGAAATGCCGGGTGCTGTAGGTTCTAGTCCTGAGGACTTCACTGGCACTGTCCAAGCTCGCTCGGCCGTGGCAGATGAACCGCAGGACTTAAACGGTAGGGCCAGTTCTGTGCACGGTGAGCCTCACCTAAAATCCACTGCGCAGGCTGGAAGGGCACACCCACGTGGGGACAGCCCTTCCCAAATCTTCGTTCACGAAGCCGAGCCACACACACTTCTTTAAAAATTATGAAGAAAACTAGAAGTGAGAAGTAAACAGTTGAAAAATGGACATATGTATTAAAAAGATAAGTAAATGAATACCACTCTTCCTTGGAGAGATTTTCATATTGTATATCATCCCTTCATAGTCTTTCATATACTTTCCTTCACATAACTTCTGTGGAATAGGGAGAACTGTTGACTTCTTTCTTTCTGAAGATGTGGAAATGAAGAACAGGACAGTGATGAGAATTGTCCAAGGTTACACCACAAAATTCAAGTGAATAGAAGCCTGAATCTACGTTTGTGAATTCTCTACTTGTTTGACTGGATTTTCCTTTTTTTTTTTTAATGGCAAAAATTAATTTTTTGCAAAGCATGTGTTTCTAAGGCAGGCATCATCAAAAGTCTGTCACTGTTGCTGCTCTTGACTTTATTCCTCCAAATAGATACTAATTTCTTTAGCTAGATTATTAAATGAAAAAAAAATTGCTGTGTGTGAGAAGGCATGAGGAGTCTTTCTAATTAGGATGCTGCAAAACACTTGAGGATTACGTAATAGAAAACTGTCTGGTGGCACAAGGATTGCAAATTTGTAAAAATATAGATCTTCAGAATGAGCATAATCTTACAAGCACCCATATGCTCAAACATTTATATTTTCTGTTTTGGAAATGAATAAATTATCTTCTAG
Organism: Pithys albifrons albifrons; assembly: GCF_047495875.1. Lineage (NCBI taxonomy): Eukaryota > Metazoa > Chordata > Aves > Passeriformes > Thamnophilidae > Pithys > Pithys albifrons. The sequence continues at coordinate 13,290,500 of NC_092458.1, forward strand.
GGCTAAAATGCATACACACACTTATATTCATACTTACATGATATATAAAAGCATTTCTTAATTTTTATCAGTTTCATCCAAGGATGAATCCAACTGTTTTCCTCAGAATGTCCAGGAAAAGGAAATCAGAGGTATGGAATAATAGAGTTGATAAATGCTCAGTGCTTTAAGTATTCTTTTATCAAGGAGAATTGCCAAGCTTATTCATAAGGGGAAAATCATAGTTTATTCTCAGCTATGAGGCAAGTGGTACCAGTCCGACAAGATACTCAAGGTAAATACCCTCTAAAAAAGTTTTTTAGCTTCTAACTTTTTACCAAATTGAATACGTCTTGATTTCTACAGTTTTGTCACAAATATTTGAGGTAAAATACTGGTCTCATTTGACCAGAATAGCAACAACCTCTGGGGGTGAACAAATGAAAAATTTCCTTCTAGGTTCATTGAAGCTCCAGAAGCCAATGTTTGAAATGTATATTTAGTTCTTGAAATGGAGCTTGGCAGGGAAAGGAGGAAGGAAATTAGAGAGTAGAAAACATAACTTTTCCACAGTGTAGAAAAAACATGCAACAAAGAATCTCTAGGACACACAGAAGTACTTTCTGACACACATTAAAGCCCTAGCTTCCTTTCCAGGTCCCATGGTATTCTCCAAAACTATGTCTGCAAAGAGTCAGCTCTTATATTAAATTCATTATGTTATATTAGGAATAAATCTCAGCTGGGATAATATACTCTGCTTCTCAATACACTCAATAGACTTCAAAGAGCACCAGGCATAAGTCCCCTGGCAATTCTGATTGTCTGATGTTTATGTACCTTGATCAAGGTGAAAAGACCCTATAAGGTGTAAAGAAGTAGAGATCTGAAAGATTATTGAATGCTTCTGAATAATCTGTAAAATGTTGCTACCGCTAACATGGTTAAAAATTTAGAGATGATGTAGCTAGTTATAAACTATTTAGCACAGGAACCATCAGATCAGTGATAATGCTGGCAATGACAAGTGGCTACAATGCACAGGTTATTTCTTTTAAAATTGATATATGTGAAACAATACAACCATTAGTAGCAATATTTTGTCCAGAATACAAGATCTTACCCAGTAATATTAGCGAGAAAAGGGGTTGGCTATATGTAAATACAATTTCACCTTTCAGCAAAACTAAAGACAGAGGACCAAGGAAAACTTAATTAAGTTTCCTCATGTTACTAGTTCTGGAGACAAATCTGGCCTGTAGCTGGAACAAGCCCTTAGTGAAGTACAGATGGTATCTCTGTGATGTGGCCTTTAAATGAATTACACAATGATTTCAGCCCCTAATTTTTCATCTAATACAACATATGTGAATCTTGTATGTAGTCTCAGTAAACTAAGTCAAACCATATTCACCTGGTAAACTCCATGGAGAAGCCCTCCACAGAGCAGGAAACTTGTTCTGCAATGTACAGAAAAACAAATTTAAACCAGAATATTGTTTTCCATCAAAATCATAATTTAAGAATAAATATATAGAATACTAGTTCTTCTTGAACAGACCTGTTTTCAGTTATCTCATCTAAAATCCAACTAATTTAATTTGCAAAATTTTCTAAAATACAGCAAAATGGAATTGTAGAATATCTATACTTTTCTTAAATCCACTTCTCCTTGATAAATACTATGGTATGTGTAAGCCAGTAGAAATCAATACTGATTTAAAAGCATACATCAAAGAATGCAAAGATTGCAGTACATGAAACAATTGAAATTAAAGTTTTTCTTTCATTTCTACAGATTCTTCCCATGATGCAGAGATTTTAAACAGATTTGCAGATTACTATAGGATTTTTCAATGAGTTTTCTGCACAGGGATTCTTAACTCTATTATGTTTTATACATGCCAGATTATGTGGCAAGAGGAGGCCCTGCAGTATGTAACTCATGGCCACATGGCTGGTTTGCAGGAAAACTGGGACTCAGCAGCTGGTGTTCTGAATCATTAGTGGTACTGAAAATTGAAACACAACAGGCATGTTATTCTAGATCTACACTAACAAAATCTTGCATTTCATTAATACCTCTGCTTTCTATCATGGGATTTACTTTGCCTTTTATTTTTGTACTTCTGGATAAATATCCTGTTTAATGTATTAAATATCTTTCACAAGGTTTTTTCTTTACTGCTACTCTATCACCAAATAAAAACAATTCTTCTTTTTTCTTTACAAATTCCTCTTTTTATATCCACTACAATTCTGAAGGTAGTCTACTTTAAGAGTACTGGAATGTTGTGTCCAACCTTTTCTTCTTTGCTTAGCCTGCAAATTCCAGATACACAGTTTGCTCTTTTGAATTAATGTGCATGGCTTTTCTATTTTAAACTTCTTAAACTCTCAATCCAGTCATTGTCTCTAATTGGTTCTCACAATTACTTAAAGTTTGACCTTTAAAAATCAAAATTCTTAGTTACAGACATGTTTTTGTTTATCCTACTGTTTCATTTAAACTGGATCAGATGGGGATCATTAGATTCAAGGTTTTCTGCAGAAGACTCTTTTATAATGTGACTCATATTCTGTCATGTAATTCATGATACATTCATGTCTTACAACTTCTATTTAAAAGTATTTGTGTAAAGATAAGACTGAAGGATTCAGGACCACAACCAAGCAAAGGAATTTTTGATATTAATATATTATATGCCATAAAGCTCCATCTAAATCAAATTATATTAAAATCATAAGTTTCAGCATCCTAAAACAGGAATTACAATGCAAAAATTGAAATTATGCTGAAAATTAATATCCCCATTTCTCATGTACATCATGTTAAAGTATTTAGTTATGCAATCAAATGTCACTTACATTTTCCACAGGATTTCTCTCTCAGGTGGTGCACAAGAAGCATGAAGAGGAAGCTGTTGTCTTCTATCAGAAATACATATACTCCAGTTCTGAAAGAGCTGAATCCTTCACTCATATCTTTACACAAATATATCACCAGAATGGCAGATATTCCAAGTGACTGCTTCACTTCTCAGATTCAGTCACAGCAGTGTATATCTTTGTCACATCAGGACAGAATCCTCCTGAGTTCAGCAAGGAACAACATGCAAAGAACTAATTAAATATCTCTGGTTTGGTGCAGCAAATTGGCATGGAAACACCTTTCCAGTATTTGTTAAAGTAGACATGTGACTCATTCAAAACTCTAGCCTCATAAACAGTTTTGGCTACATTGGTAGATGTTTCTCATGGCAACTAGGGACCATACAGACTATTATAGCTCAAGTTTCTATGTATTTAGGTCAGTTTCCTTACAGTTTCTTTTATGTCAAAATGAAAGTGCATTTCAAACACTCTGACTCTTGAAGCCTTTATTCAATGGTAACAAAACAGTACCATGATTTAGCAATTGTACCGATTTTTCATCTGTTTACAAGAAGTTTATGGAGATGGGAAGACTTAGGCAACTTAGAAACAAATTGTATGTCTGAATCAAAATAAATATTCTGCTCCAATCTGAACACTTCAAAATAAAAAGTTTTCCTAAGATGGAAGAAGGTAAGTAAACTTTTTCTCTTATAATCTGATCCTGCCAATCACTTTTACATTGACTAGGTTATTTTAAAATAACTAGGCAAATTAGAAAATTTGGTGTAATTTCTTCAATTCTCAGAAAAAAATATTTAGTAAAATTCATGGGCTTTTAGAGTGGTTGAAGTCTCTTAAACTGTTATGCACCACTTTAATACAATGTCTTTGTCACTAGGAAGGGATCTTGGTTACTCAAAGTCATGAAACTTTATTTTAACAGGGTGAACAATATCACCTTTGTGATGATGAGGTGATAAGGAAGGTGGGAAAACATAATTAAAGAGCTCTCAAAAACTATCATGTTCATGAAAGGGTTTATTGCTGTTAAAACACACAGGTAGAATTGAGTTTTGTTATTTTGTCAGGAACGCCCTCAGCTATGAGGAATGAAATGAAAAAGAAGATTTGATGTCATTTCTAATAAACATAAAACTTTTTTTTTTGTAAAAATAAAGTACAATTCTTTGTATCCTGCCTTACAGAGTAATGGAGAAACTAACGCATTTTCTCGTAGTTTTATTTCTAATGGCCATGAAACACTACCTTTTAAGAAAAGCACAATCTGCTTTTCCTTTTTTTTCTTTCTTTCTCACAGTTACCATGACAACCACAGAATTTTGGTAGGGATAAAAGATTTGACAAACATGTTGACTTTATGTTTTTAAAGTCTTCATGGCAATACAAATGATCAGACAGACATTATTAAACAAGGCTGAGCATTATACAAGTTTGAAAACTACAAATCACTTGAGGAGGTCAAGAAAAAATGGTATTTCCTGTCAAGACCATGATATAAAACAGCACAGGAATTTTTCATTGCAGTAACAAACATTAAAATTGTTGTTTATTTTTTTACAGTAGCAGCAGTGGAGAAGGATATTTTCAGCTAGGCTGAATGGACCTGATACAAATGGGAAAAGGTGTACAAAGAGCAGCTCAACACCAAGACAAGTGTAGTATCAGTCCAACCTCTCAAGTAAATTAGAGAAGTTTAAAGAGCAGTTCATAAAGCACTGATTTTTGTCTGAGGATCCATATCTTGCTCCAGGTTACCAAGAAATCAGAGACATAAAACCTTTTTCTAGATATTAAAACTATTAAACAGCTTTTGATAAGACTGAGGGCAGATATTTTAAATTCTTGGGATTCTAATTCAAATAAAAAATGCAGCACTTCAAAAAAGGGTCTCATTATGATTTGGTACTAAAACTAAACTTTAAAATTAAAGTCTCCTACAAACTGAAATAGGAAAAACATATCACTCTGAGGTGATTTCTGCTTGGCTAACACCCCCCCTCCCCAAAACTGTAGTAATAATTATTTTTTGTTAATTTGGTAGATTTGCAAAGCTATTTTTAATTCATTGAATATCAGCAGCAGCATATTCACCTACAGCACTACTACTGGCATGTGACAGTAGAGAAAAAATAATTAAATATTTTATTATTCTTAAAATCAATACAATTACTGATTTTGGCACTTTTGGAACACTGGTTCGATTTTTTTTACCCCCATGTCGAAAGACCTCATTACAAACACAAACAGGTGATTTTTCAATGTAGATATAAAATTGCTTCATGCTTTCTTTGCAAAGCATTCTTAACCTGAGAGATTTTTAGTTAAAATTAAAAAAAAAAATCCATTCTATATTAAAGCCTTATTTTCAATGACATACATTTTGCAGAAACCATTCTGGTTGATTCAGCTGGCTTAATAGTAAATAACTATTTGTGCTCCCTATTTAATTTGTGTATGTAGTGGCATCAACTGTGCAAAAAATGTTGCGTACATTGTAATGCATATTGTGGGAGAGCCACTACACTGTATCACTCTTTCACTATTAAGGTTTGAGTACTTCAAACCCTGAAGTAAATTTTCAGAGCTTTTGTGGTTTTTTTCCCTTAGCTGAGAGAAAATGTGCAGTCCCTATAACAACTAGTTCTTACTAGTGAAGGCCTGTTGAGTACTCAGCATCATAAGCACATATACTGGACAAGCTGCCAAACTTCATCTGCTCAGCGACATTTGTGAAGACAAATCAGACAAATCAATTAGGTTGCTTAAGACGCACAGTTCAACATTACCTTGGAGGTAATCAGAAGGAATTCTGCTTAGTAGTGTAGGGGACAGATTTTTGACATTTTGACAGGTTCATTTCACTTATCTAGCTAAGTCACAGTTCTTTATTTCTTTTAGCCAAATTAGACCATCATGGCCTGGGTGGCTAGACAAGAAGGTTAGAATGGGCAGGGTCAGAGTGGGTAGCACGCTACATGGAATCACAAAAAATACAAGCATTGTACCTGAAAAGGATGAATCCCTGTCACCACCAACACATGTAGAGGACTGATGAAACTGGCACAGATCACTCGAGTATTTTCTTATAAAGACATCATATCTGAAAACATTTCAAGGTAGATATTAGTAGCAATATCCCCATTTTGTGTTTGGTCATATCCTCCTAAGCTTTGGTATTTCAGAGAGTAAAATAACTGTCACTAGACTCTGCTCTTCTGAGTGGCACAGGGAACAACACTATTCTGAAATTTATTACCAAGTGAGAAGAGGCAAACAAAGCAACTTTGCTGGGGTCATTCACTTCACATGAATTTCCACATGTGTCTGTCTGCACATGCAAAAGCATAGTTACATATTTTAATATTTTAGTGCAATTAATAAAAGATTGGGCATAAAGGCAAATATATTGCTACGGATTTTCCTTCTATTAATTTCAAAATTAATTAACCTTGAAGAGGAAAATGTGAACAATAGAAGTCTGAATTATTCTGTATTTTAAATCTTAGCATTTGCAACACAGTGCATGAAAATCCACCAACCCCCCCCCCCCCCCCATATTTGAAGGATCAACTTCTACTTAATTGTCATTTTTCATTCTATCACTTTTGGTGTTATTTTAGGTTGAAGGACACAGTGCACAAACAACAACCTCTCAAGCACATCAAAATGTTTCAGCTTAATTCAAGGCAGCACAGAATATTTTTATACATCATGCCTTACCTTTAACTATTTGGTGTACAAAAAGTGTTATTGCAAACATTGAACAGGAATATAAAGACTTCATAATTATTAGTTAGACATGTTTATAAAGGATCGATTAATTATGTTGTAGTTCTGTCACGCAGAATGATGTTTTAAGTAATTTGCAAATAAATCTTAAAGGGTGAATTATATTAAAATTATGATGTGATTTGAGAAGAACTGATAAATGTTGTGTAACAGGCTGGATGGTTGCTTAAGACTGAGGCTAATTAAAAAGAATTATTACAGTTGTTCAGACTCTGCACACATTCACTAAATGTTTGTAAAGCCTAGTCCAAGGGGGTTTTCACCTTGACAGGTCTGCCTCTACTTGGCAAAAGCAACAATGGCAAGTATGTTAGTAAATTAAATTAATAATTGGATGGAAAAAATTTTCATACACATATACAAAGCAAATCTGAGATTGCGTTTGAGGTGATTACAAATCTGATTGGCAAAGACTGTCATAAGCATGTCACTTGGCTTATATTATGAAACTTTCTAACTGAAATTTGACATTCAGCAACAATCAATGTAAAACATTTGCATTACCTAGGTGGGAAAAAAAATCTTTGTAATTCTACCATATCAAAACTAATTGTAAATGGAAAATCATAAACAAAATAATGAGTTCAGTGCTGTTTGTTCTGGCCTCAGTATTATTTAGTTTGTGTATTGGTGATTAGGATCAAATAATAAAATCAATTCTTACAAAGTTTCCATATGACATGATTATTGAGTCAAGTGATAAATAATATATAGAGAATTCTGAATCACTCAGTAATCTGAATTCATTTCTAAACATCATGCATTTTAATGATGCCATATGCAAGATTGTGCATCCAGGAACACAGAAAGTAGGTCACACTCACAAGACACAAATGTTTCTTGGAAAGTCTGTGTCTATGAAAGCCTTTAGGGTTTGCTATGTAACCAACTGAACATGAGTTCCCAGCATAATACCATGACTAAACTTAGTCCTGAGGAATTTCACTGGCACTGTCCAAGCTTGCTCGGCCATGGCAGATGAACCTCAGGACTGAAACGGTGGGGCCAGTTCTGCGCACGCTGAGCCTCACCTAGAAAATCCACTGTGCAGGCTGGAAGGGCACACCCACGTGGGGAGAGCCCTTCCCAAATCTTCGTTCGCGAAGCCGAGCCGCACACACCATGACTAAACTAAAGTAGTTCTTCATTATATAAGTGAAGACAAATAAGAGACTACAGATATCATGTTTCATCTGTATAAGGACACCATTACTAGAATAACATGTGCAATCCTTAGGTATACAACCCAAGATTGGAAAGTCTCTGAAAAAAACCCAAGTTTACAGAATCTGCAATACAGCAAAACTTCACAAAGAAATTTCAGTCTGGTTAATTTATAAAAGAAGTTAATCATGGTCTGCAAGTAACCTCCCCTTATATTCCAGATTTATCTTCAGATGGATCTTGACCCACCTTCAGGTGGATTCCAACATGAATGGAAGTCTTGATGTATCCCAAAGGTGGAAATAAGTTCAACGGCTAAACATTAATAAATACTGCAGTCAGGCTAGAAATATGGTATACATTTTTAAAGGAAAACAACTAGAAAAAAACTCACTTCTCCAAATATGTGTTGATATCTACATTGTTTTCTCTCCTAATATAAAAAGAGGTGCTTGTTTAAAAACATGCTCTAATTCAATCAGAAGAGAAGTAAGGGATATACAAAATGCAAGACAAAGAATTATGGTCTGTTTGAAATAAGAAATTATATCAAATACCTGAAGTGACAAGAAGCAGACTAGAACATGCCAGTAAGATACAGTTTTACTGAAAAACTTATTTTTGCAAACTAGTCAAAGATGCATATTTGGGGCAAGTGAGGCTTTGGCTTTGCCCTGTTCTGTGCGAGCCCGAAGAAGATGAGAGTCCCTGAGATGAAGTATGTTCATTCAGTGAATAGCATTTTCTGCTTCTGACCTTTCCTTGTTATTGTCTCAAGTTCAACATATTTCTAATTTTTTTGTCATCTTTCTTTAATGTTGTGGACAAAATCTGATTCAGGAGTATCACTTGGGCACCATCTTTGATTCTAAGGCTTTGATTCCCACATCTTGAAAGTAAAGTTTTTCTAAATTTGCATTTTTTGGCATTATGTCCCTAATATTCAGTCTTTTCTATCCATTCATGTAGCTAAACTCTTATTATTTTCCATTCTAAACATTGTGACTTCTTTTCTCTATTCTTGACATAATTGCAAATATTCACCCATCAACAACAAAGCAAAGGTGCTTTCCAAGCCTTCTGCTTAAGTCATCTTGTCCCTTTTTGTATTTCTGAATTTGCTTCTCTTCTGTACTGCATTAAAATACAGAATATTAAGTTCTACTTCAACACTGAAAAACTCAATCCTTCTAACAGGCAATTGATGATGTCAGGAACTATACTTCATTTCATACCTTTTAAAATAAGAACCTTCACATTTTCTGTTATGTTGCTTATGTCTGGCAAGAGTGCCCAGTGAATCTTACTAAAACTATTCCACCATTTTGCTTCAAACCCCTCCTCAAAACTCACCGCTCTTGTGCTTCTCAGACACACAGTATGAGACCTCCTACATAGTTGAAAATGACCTAATTAGTTTCCTGCATTTCCTCAAATATCTCAGGATAGGTAACTATTGTCTCTTTTTTTTTTTTTACACAAAAATGATGAGAAATTTGGAACAATGAACCATTACTTTGTTGTGCCTTCCACTGTGACTGCTAACTGCACTACTAATATTCTTACCACCTACTACTGATTTCTCTTGTTCAAGAGGAAATTCTGATGCAGAAAATTTCTATTGAATTGCTCCTAGGAGCATAAGGACTGCAATTCTCTACCTACCAATGAAGAATATCCACTTTACGAGACACTGAGATAGATTTCTGAATTTTACTTACAGACTTGACTTCGGACTATGCAAAATTCTCTTTTTCTCAAAAGGAGTGTGAGAAGGTCATTAATCTCAGGGACACATGAGGAATGAATGATATAGGCTACCTATAAGAGCCCATGGGAAAAAAGAGGTAACTATGCTGCCCTTACCAAATGAATGGAGTTGCATTTGATCCTTGAAGAAATGTTCAAAGCCATAAGAAGTATATCTCATCCTCCCACTCACAGGCATGAGGGTTTGTCCTCAGATGGCATTATTTCTAGCACAAATTAATTGTTTCAATGTCAGTTCTGGGTTTCATTGTTTTACTTTCAGAAAGAAACGGTTTTTCAGAAGCATCTTTCAAAATCACTGAATTCTCTATGGTAATTTTCCATTTTCCCTTGAGCAGCAGAAAACTACAGGAGACACAGGCTGGCTTGAAAGCTCAGACAGAAGAAGAAAGACTGGTATCTAGCAGAGTTTTAGTTATTACAGTTTCTTTGGTGAACTACTGCTAGCAAGAAATCACAGTCAAGAAATCACATGTGAGCTGGCCATCTTCCAAGCCTTCATAAGTCTATAAGTACAGTTAATACAGTGTAAACATATATCTAATATTACATCTAAATTATTGTATATCTTACGTATCAATTGCCTTCCTCGTGTATGTCCTGAATACTAGTGAACTAAATATGCAGTGTAGGTGGGAAATACTCTCTTTAAACCTTGGCCATGAATTCACTAACAAAACAAATAGACCACTTCTACTCAAAAAGCCCATATAGTTCAAACATAGTTGTGCTTCTGCATTAAATAAGTGCTTCTGAAAAAAGTACCTGGAAACTTCAATGAAGACTATGTCAAGCAATTAGTTTGCAAGGTAAACACTAATGGAAAACATTTCTATTTAGCTTTCTTTTTAATTTGGGAAATGCAATCAAAAATACATTTGTTTGTTCACATTATCATATTGTTCTAATCCCAGAATGGTTAGGTTGCAAGGTCATCAGAAAGTCATCTGATCAACTCCCCTGCTCAAGCAGGGACACTTACAGCTAGTTGCCTAGGAGCAGGTTCAGTTTTCAAGTATCTCCAAGGATAGAGACTCCACAACATCTCTGGGCAACCTGCACTCCGTCTTGGTCACCCTCACAGGAAGAAAAGTGTTTCCTGATGTTTCAGGGAACATCCTGAGTTTAGGTTTGTGTCCATTGCTGCTGGTCCTGTCACTGGGCACCACTGAAAATAGTCTATCTCCACCTTCTTTGCACCCTTTTGTTGTGCATTTACATGTGCCCCATCTGGTGACCATACTTTGCCCTGTGCAGATCAGGATATCTTTCACCTTCTTTTCTGTCAGGGCATAACGCTGGCTCATATTCAACTCAGTGTCCACCAGGAACCCCAGGACCTTTTCTGCCAAGATCTTTCTAGATGGGTGGGCCTCCAGCATTTATATTTGTGCATGGAGCTGTTCCTCCCCAGATGCAGGACTTTTTACTTCCCCTTGCTGAACTTCATAAGGTTCCTGACAGCCTTCTTGTCGAGGTCCTCTGGATGGCAGCACAACCTACTGGTGTATCAGCCACTCCTCCCTCTTTTGTGTCATCAGTGAACTTGCTGAGGGTACACCTTGCCCCACCAACCCAGACTCTAAAGAAGCTGTAAAGAATTAAGGAAATGTGCCTGAAAATTTATTTCTGGAGGAGCTTCCCCATCACCTTCCCAGGGATTGAAGTGAAGCTACTTGGCCTGCAATTCCCTGGGTTTTCCTTTCCCCTTCTGAAGATAGGAGTCACATTTGCTTTCCTCCAGTTTTTGCGCGTTTCTTCCAATGACCATGACTGATCAAAGATTATCAGAAGTGGCCTCACAATGACATCTGCCATCTCAATCAGCCCTCGTGGGTGCATTCCATGAGGGCCCATGGGCTTATTCATGTTCAGTTTACTTACATGTTCAGTGATCTAATCCTTATCCCACAGGACTAAATCATTCTTTCTTCAACCTTTCCCCCTGGCATTCCTGTAGGTTGGTCATGCTAGTGAAGTCTGATGCAAAGGCAGCATTCAGTACCTCAGCCTTTTCCATGTCTGATTTAACCAAGTTCCCTGTCTTGTTGAGCAATGGGCCCACATTTCACTTAGTCTTATTTTTGTCTCCCATGTGCTTATAGAAGTCCCTCTTGTTGTCCTTGAAGTCTTTGGTCATACTCAATTCCATTCAGGCTTTAGCTTCATCCGTGGATGCTCAGACAATGTTTCTGTATTCCTCCTGGTTACTGGTTCTTGCTTCCACAATCTGTATGCTTCTACTCTGTCTGAGTATTGCTAGGAGCATCTTGTACATCCATGCAGGCCTCCTGGTATTTTTGCCTGACTTTCTGTTCATTGCAATGAACTGCTGTTGAGCTTGGAGGAGGTGACCCTTAAATATTAACTGAATTTCTTGGATCTCTCTTCCCTCTAAAACTTTATTCTATAGGATTACTTCAAACAGATCTTTCAAGAGGGAAGAGTCTGCTTTCCTGAAGTCCTGAGTTGTGACCTTGTTTTTCCCCTCCTCCGAGTCCTCAGGATTCTGAACTCCACTATCTCATGGTATCTGCCACCAAGACTGCCTTTGACCTTCACATATCAAAGATCCCCTCTGTGTTGGTATGAAGTCCAACACACCACCTTGTTGTTACAGTAAAATCAAAAGTGAGCAATTCAGATCTATAGCAAACCCTGTGAGACTCAGCTATCAGCCAGAAGCAGCAGAGCTCAGCTGCTGCTGGCTGATAGGGAGGAGGCTACTCCCCAAAAATTCACATAGTAGGAATTCACAGAACTCTGCAGGTGCACAAAAACAGCCTGGATGAAATAATATAAACATGGGACTTGTGAGAGATAGGCTTTAACCAGTTGAAGTATCTGGCGTGGTGGTGTGTTAACTCTTTTAGCCAATAAGCTGTAGTCCTAACCCTATATAAACTGTGTGCTTTGTGTAATAAAAGGTCTTCACTATAAACTTCATAAGCTTGTTGGTGAAGTCCTTTCCGCCGAAAATTGTTTACTTTACCACCTCTCCTTTTTGGCTCCTCTGTCACTCAGAGGAGGAAGTTATCAACTATGTATTCCAGCAATCTGGATTGCTTATGCCCTGCTGTGTTGCCCCTACAGATAATGTTGAGGTGATTGAAATCCCTCATCAGGACCAGGGCCTGGGAACTTGAGGCTGTTTCCATCTGCCTGTTGAGGGCCTCATCAACTTCCTTTTCCTGGTCAGGCGCCCTATAGCAGACACTCACTATAAAATCACCTTTACCTGTCCTCTCTTTAATCCTAACCCATCTGTGCTCAGCTACCTACCCATCCATCCCTGGACAAAGCTCCATGCACTCCAGCTGCTCTCTCACATAACGGGCAACTCTCCCTCCTCATTTTTCTCCTACAGTCCTTCCTAAAAGAGAGATATTCTTCCATTGCAAGACTCCAGTCATGGGAGTCATCTTACCACTCTTCGTGATCCTGACAAGATCACAGCCTGCAGCTGCACAAGAATCTCTGACTCATCGTGTTTATTCTGCATGCTGCCTCTACTAGTACACAGGCACTTCAGAAAAGCACCCCAGCATGCTGAGTTCCCTGAGATGGTTTGGGGATTATCTTGTACCCAGAGTTATGATAATTTTTGATATAAAGTAATTAAAGCTGAAGAGAATTGAATAATAAATGACACATTAGGATAATTTAATACAATAAATTAAATCAGTGAGCTAGAATACAGGGGGTTATGTGAAAAGAATATTTCTAACATTATCTCCTTTATTTATTTACCTGGAATTAGAACCTAATGCTGGCAATTCCCTTTGGAGTCAGAAGCAATTACTTAAAATGAAACTATCTTAATTCAAAATCGATTAAACCCAACTCATTAACCAGAAATAAACCGGTACAACGCCCAGTGGCTCTCACCCCGCAAAGCCAGCATGTGGCGCTGTCTCCTGTGAAAAAACAGACGCGAGTTTCGCGAAGTTGGTCTTCAAAAAAGCTCGTTTGTACATTGTCAGACTCTCCTCTGAAGCACAGGCAGGAAAATAATTCGTATATTTTTAGCATAAAATCAATACTCTCTGCTCGCAAGAATTTTTTAGCACTAATTCAACTACTTCTAATACGGAAAGATTATTTAATGTAATTTATTGACAAAAAAAGTGAGAAAACCAGAATGTGTCTCTATGTCTATTTATCTGATTATAGAGTACAATTATCTGCACAGGTTGGTTAAACTGTACACGTAATTTATTTCCCATTTTCTGTATTCTGTAGCCAATTTATTGACATATTTAAAAATGAGTGTACTTACAAACTTGCATATCTTCTCTTTTGGTCTGTTGTATATTTAGCCCATAGTGGGTTTTAGTTACCTTCTAAATTCTTGAGCTACTGAGCGTGTTTGTTAATCTCCACGTAATGGAACAGGACCTGTGTGAATACAGTTTTACTGGAAGTGAACAGCCAGTCTTTTGTGTGCTAACCAAGTCAGCCCTTGCTGAAAAGGAATTCACAGACTACACTGATACCTCTGTAGCCATCAACTTTCATATAAAAGCAATTGAGTAAACTGTGCATCCACTAACTTTTTTATTATTAAGGGCTCTATGCCCTTTGCTACCAGACTTTATAAAACAAAGGAAACAGGATTTGTATCCCTTTGCTTAAGTTGGAGTTTATAATATATTACATTAAATGCATTGGTACTAACACAGAGGAGATATATCTACAGAACCACCTGGTTTCTCTAGATTTACATCTGATTTACAGATAGCTACATACTTTTTTTTTCAGACAGTTCTTATTATCTACTAAAGTATGGCAAAAGTTCAATGCATTCAGCATACCTGTAAACACTAGGAATCAGCAAAGCAATTTTATTTTCCTGACACCAGGCTAAAAGTTGAGGAAGTTTTAGTCAGGGCTTAAGAAAACCTACTTGTCAGCTAGAAACTGGGAAGTTCTGAACTTAATACTGAGACCTGAATGGGCTCACAACTATTTCTCACAATATTGCTAGGATTGTGCATTTATTTCTGTGTTGTTCTATAAGTTCTTCTTTTTCCTTTGTAAATATAGAGATGCTGGATTAGGTGAAGGAACTGGTTCTCTAGCAGTGAGAAATCACCCAGAATTGGGGAAAGCATTTCTGAACTGCTTACAGCCTCTGCTCACTGCAAGAGGAATGGTAATCATTCCAATTCCAAAGATGAGGAAGACTTCAGGAGGTATAGCTGAGATTGTCTTCCTTGCTTAGCCAGGGCTCTTATAAAATAGCAGGCAGAATATGCTAAACCAGTAATCAGCAGAGCAACTCCTCTGCCAGGTTGTGGTAGATGACCTCATCTTTTGGCAGCTGCACTCCCTTAAGCCTTCAAGGGTGTGAACTGTCATCTCCACTTGCTAACACTTGCAGGACTGATTCTGGCCTACTGGCTTTTCTCAAGTGAAGATTTCTGGTCAGCTGACAAGAGACACTGTAAGCTGCAAAAGTAACATCTAAGCTAATATTTTTCTTGCTTTATATTATATTTGTATGTTACCAATACTCATGACAAGAACTACTAATCTATGCCTTTTGCAGTAAGATAGTAAAACCATAGCTAGAATACAAAGGTGGAATTTAACAACCAATTTATTAGTTTGGATGCAGCATACCTTCTTATATTTGGAATTTCTGAGATACATGGGTGTAGGAAAGGTGTATGCACATAGTGTGGTAAGAATAATAACACTGAGGAATATACTTTTTTCACAGTTGTGTGCATAAGAACATCCACAGAGGAATTATAGCTATGTAAAATTAGTACAAGCCAGACAGGTTGAAGAACTTGCCGTCTTTTATGAGACTTTAGGTGACTTTCCTGATAAACACTTAACTCATGCTAAAACTTGTTCCAGTCAAGATGACTTCTTCAGTCTGTTTAATACATGGTTTGATAACTGCTTGTAGTAGTAACTGATCTAAGTATTAACTCCTGAAACGGCCTAAGGTCTACTTATTTCAGCTCATACAGCTCTCGCATTTTCAAGTTCAGGAGGCTCAATCCACAGGCTTAAGTGAGGAATGATCCACTTGCTCTTTCTAGAAACACATACTTGCGACGGGAGGAGTCCATACAGCAAGAACAGAGAGGAATGTGGTACGTAACCTCTGTGCTACATACTGCGGCACACACTCCCAGCCCTGGAACTGACAGCGCAGAAAGAATGTTAGGCTGATATATACTGTATGGTGGCCATTTTACAGCTGAAGGCGTTATTTTAATTTTCGCAGCTATTACCCAGAGGTATTTGGACTAATGACTTGTAGATTTTCATTTTTAAATAACTCTTCAGAGAAGCCTGTATTGGTTTCACCTTGGGACAAGCGCTCACTATAGAGCTTCTCTGTAAGAAACATCGACTTCCAAAAAAGTGATTTCCTCCTTTTCTTTCTTCTTTTCCTTTTCCCTTTCCTTTCTCCTTTCCTTTCCCTCGACAGTAATCAGGCTATAAGGACTGGTTACCAGCGGCCCCGGCGCCCAGGGCTGGGCCAGCGTGGCGGGACCTTCACCCCACCCGCCCGTGGGCAAGGACGGAGCGTCCGGCTTCTCGAGCCGCCCCGAGCCCCGCAGGTGGCGGCGTCCGACGCAGGGTCCGGGAGCCGGGGATGGCCCCGCCGACCTGCCCGCGGGCACAGGGCCCGCCCGCCCCGCCACTGGTGCTCGGCGCAGCCAATGGCGCGGCCGCTGTCAGCATCGGCCCGCCCGCTGCCGGCGGGGGAGGGCTGTGGGCCGGGGAGGGAGGGAGGACGGGGTGAGGGGAGTTGAATGATTGAACTTTCTTGTGTAGTTTCTGTGTGCGGAGGTGTCCGTCCCCGGCGCAGCCCGGCACTAGCCCGCCGAGCGAAAGCGAGCTTTCCCCGGTGCCTGCCGCCCCCCGCACCGCCCGGCCGCCCCTCTGCCCTCCTCTCCCGCAGAGCGATGGTGCGGAGGGCGCCCGGCGCGTTCCTCGCCCTGATCCTCTGGGTGACGGCCGCCTGCGGCAGCCCCGACGGGCCAGGGGCCGCTGCCTCCGCCCGCAGGCAGGACGAGGCTTTCTCCACCGCCAGATGCACCTCCAGGTGCCTGAGCCTCCAGATCACCCGCATCTCCGCCTTCTTCAAGCATTTCCAGGTAGGGGCATGGCGCCGCGCTGGGTAGCCCCGCCGCTTGGAGGGTGGATGTGCCCCCGCACCGGCGCGGCGGGCGCGGGGTTGGGGCCGAAAGGACAGCCGGGGCCAGAGAGCCTCTTGGCAAACTTGGGGGGCCGTGCCCCACCGGATGGCAGGCGCGCTGCGGAAGCCGCCACCGGCACCTGGAGGCACCGGACAGGTGGGCACAGCTCCGCGGCAGCGCCTGTGGGTACCGGCCGCGCTCACGCATGGCGGGTCGCGGGGCTCGGCGGGTGCCCGGGCTCCTCGCAGGTGCCCGGCTCTCCTGGCTGCCGCCTCTGGCAGGACGGGACGAGCCCCGGCCGATGCGTCCAGCGGTGTCCGAGGCGGTGGGGCCGGCGGGGCGTCCCGGCCCAGTGCTCCGGGGCCGGGCGAGCGCTCGTCCTGTCGGGCGGTGCGGCGGCGATCCCGCGGAGCTCTGCCTGCCTGTGCGCCCGCGCGTGGTTCGCGTCTCCAAACTGGTGGGAAAGTTTGAGCCTGTTTTGTAAGAGCGATAATTAGGAACGTGTAATACTTGGTTCCGACCTCCTGAAAGGTGAGGGTGGGAGTAACACTTTTTTTTTTTTTTTTTTTTAATTCTGGGACAGAAGTGCACATCTCTGGCTTACGGGAGTGGGGAAATAGGGATAAAGTGGAGGGAAATGGGGTCGAAGTAGCGGGAGACCTGCGGGGCATAAAATGAAATGCTGAAAGCAGAGCGAGAGCTGGTGCAAGAGCAGCGGGTGTCTTCCCAGCCTTTCCCTTTTCCAGTTACTCATGCACCTTCCCCTTCTTCCTTCCCCACCTGTTCTACACTGCGCAAATATTAAACCGAGTTGACTTCATGGATATGCTGGAAATCCTTCAGAGCTGCAAGCCCATCTCTCTCCCGAGTCCCCAAGCCCCTTTGGGAAAGGGCTGCCCAGCTCGGTGAGAAGGGAGCCACCTCCGCCGTTCCGGGGGTGGCACCGCTCCGCGCCGCGCCGGGCATCGGGCGGGGAGTGCGGCGCTCACACATCCCGGGCTTGCCGAGCGGTGAGAAACCCAAATGCTTTGGGTGGAGCAGCGTTCGGGGCAAAGGTGCTGGCACAAAAGGCAGCTTTGAGAGGTATTTCAGGATAACCCGATTTAAAAAAAAAAAAAAAGTATGACAGGAAAGCTGAGTATGTGCATTGCAGCGGCAGCAGGAAGTGTTTGGGTGCCTGCAACCGGATTTGGGTTGAAAAGACTAGGGGTGCACCCCAAAGCGTGTGGGAAAGGGGCTGCCCTGCCCTGGCGGCCACCGCGCGGGGCTCCACCGTGACCGGAGGAGCACCCGCTGTCAGCGTAACCCGCATCGCTGGATGGCCTGAATGGAGGGCATCCACTAAAACAGTTCATTATCCCAGAGAAGGGTTAGTATTTTTTATTGCGTTGTCAAGAGGTTGTAGCTTACTTGATTTACAGTTTCAGTGGATAAAGAGTCAGTTTAGATAAAGCTAATTAATGGTGAAAGGCTTTTTATTTTTTTTGGTGTGTGTTTTCTTGGCAAGATTTCTTTTTCGATGTAAAACTGCTGACAGAATGCACATTGCCAAACAATCGTGATTACATTTTAATTAGCTAGGGTGAAATAAACAGGGAATTACTCAGTTAGGACTTGATAACGGCTGGTTTTTTGTAATCAGTTGAGAATCTCAGAGTTTTAACCCCAACCTGCTAAAGCATACAGTAATTTATATAAATTACCAGGGATTAAACTTCTGCTAGACATGAAATGACTGGATTGTTTGCAATGTAAAGTGCCCTCGTTTATAAAAGTTAAGTTCTCCATTGTCTTTTAATGAGGGAAGGGAGGAGAGGTTTAGAAGTACGTCATGTGTTGAGTGTTTGCACAAGAGACTGCTGAGACACAGTGGACTGTAGGATGAGCAGGTTTGGGCCATATTATTCCATGAGGGCTAGAGGATACGATGTTCTTTTCATCCCTTTCTCTTCTCCCTCCTTCTAGTCACTCCGCTCCTCTTTTCAGCTGAACTGGTAGTGATTTCTGGAGTTCTTTTCATTTCAGAGATGCCCACTTATCTTGTAATCTGATTCAACCTTTGAAGCCAACAAAACACTAGCTCATCCAAATTGGAGCAGGAAGGAACTCTGGTGTCTCCCAGTTAAGGCAAGAATTGAAAGACTGACCCACTCATTTCTCAACCCTGCTTTAGATACAGCCTCAGTGATGGGGGAGGGCCGAGGGGGGGGCAGGGAGGCAACAGCTGGATGCTTTGGGAGAGGCGACATCCCTAACACTTCAGAGAGGCTTCATAGCACATAGTTTATGGTACTAAAACCACATTACTAACAACCTTTCAGAGAGAATGGGGTAGTATGACTAGAGAATCAGGGTTAATTCTATACCTTTTGATTCCTTGTTTGGATGCCAACTAATTTTTTTCCAGTTTCCAGAATGTTCAAACGAGTTTTTAATCAATTTTCTCCCTCACAAAGAATTTTTACTCATTTTTTTTTACTGTCCCTATTCATGAAGGAGTCAAGAGAGATTTTTTTTTATAAAAACCCTATTTGTTAATTTACATTAATTTACCTTTCTTAGCCTATTTTAAAGATACATTGTCAGTAGGAAATTATTTGAACTGAGGCACAGGTCAAATAATACAGGTTTGGGGTTTTTTTCCATGTAGACTGTTGATGTGGGCTAGAAGAAGAATCAGTCACCTAAATCTAAATCTTATTTTGAGAATGTTTGTTGAAGATGTGCAGATGTCTGCTTTTTTGCTATAAAATCCCCATTGCCAGGGGGCTTTTCCAGTTCTGGTAGTGTTGGGAAATTCTATGTAGAGGTTACACCAAAGGATATGTGAGATCAATATGAGACTTATGCATCACATGGATCTTATAGCCCAGTGAAATATGTGTATTTTATGTCTATCTATGGCCTATCTACAGGCCAGGAACTTTCACAGAGAACATGCTGGCACAAAGTCCTTTCATTAAAAAAAATCATACAAAAATCTGTAAGTGGGCATATTTATCTCAACTGTGCAAGTTGTGCCACTGGACATCACCAAATGAAGCATTCACTGACCTGTGACCAGAGAGAGTAAGGGCAAAGAGGACTCATCTATCTAGCCTAATGTTTAGGCTAGTCACTTTCAGGCATTTTCGATGTTGAGATTAGGGTTTTACCATGACTGTTGCATAACATGTATGAGGGAGTAATCAGAGCATTCGCTGGAACCTGTCCACGATCTTGGGTCACTGCCTTGAAAAGTAATAGAGTACCTACTGCTGTGCTTTTTTTCTGACAAAATTCTCTGTAAAACACTTGAACAGGGGAGAATGGTAAGAGTGCTCTTCCAGTAAGCAAGAGCATGACAGTCAAATGGGCTGCTTATGATGGAGAAGAAGGTGTAGGTTTGAACCTTATAGTCCTGTATCAAAATCAGTGTATTTGTCTGTTACCTAAAAAAGCATGCCTGTGTGTTAGTAAGCTGCCCTTATAACATGGGAAGGACGATTCCTCCTCTAGCTGGGAATGAAAGGAAGGACTAAAGTGTCTGGCTCAATACGAAACACCAAGACTGTGAATCCTGTGTGGAAAAAGCCATATTATTTTAGGGACCGAGGTTGTAAAGAATATTGATGTCTTTGGATACATTCTTTCCCTCAACATTTTCTTATTAAGGCAGTCCCCTTCTCAGTGTTTTAGCCGATGTTCAGGGAAAAGATAGGAATTTTAATTTGAGGTATTCAAAGTTTATTTGTGAATTTGGATTTATAGTAACCCAGTATAGTTAGTAAAACTCTCATGAAGATGAGGTCAGTTAATGCTCAAGTTTTTGTATTCTTGAGAATGGTGTGGGTATAAACAGGGAACTTGTCTAGGTAGCTGAAAAAGAGGCTTGAATACTCAGATTAGTTTTGCTAGGGGTTTTTTGTATAACCTGCCTGCTTTAGTGCAGTGAGACTAAATTTCTTGCATTGCTGTCTGTGGGTGTAGCCTTTCCCATCTATGATATTGGTTGTGGATGAACTTCCATTTTGGGGGATCAGGCATAACAGTGACCTTAAGCGTTCTATTTTCAGGTTGAGTGAAAACACAGTTTGGATTTTAATCTCTACTGCCAGTTGTCTGAGACATGTTCTAAAACCACTGTGATTAAAATTTTCTCTGTAAGAGCTTCAACATCGGCATAACTACTCAAGCTAAAGGTACAGCATAAAAATGTTATGGCGAAGAAGCTGCTTACTTTGACCTATGAACTTGTGGAACTTTGTCTTAGTTGGCTTCTGTTGCAGGCCTCTCAAGCCTCTTCCTTGAGCGCCTTCCTGCTTAATATATGCAACTTGATAAATTGGTTAAGGCAGAGGAGCCGTCAGCCTTGTTTACTGGGTCAAAAGCTGAGAGGGTGGTAGAACATGCCACAAGAATTTGGGGTAGTTGCCAGTAAAACTGGTTGTGTTTGTGCTGTGGAGTCACAGGAGAGGCCACAGCCATGTGCTCACAGTGACAGAGCAGTTGAGGCTGGGCAACACCTCCTGGCAGCCTGTTCTAGTGTTTAATCACCCTCACAGTAAAAAAAGTTTTGTTATGTTCTGATGGAGTGTCCTATGTTTCAGTTTTTGGCCATTGCTTCTTGTCCTGTTACTGGGCACCTCTGAGAAGAGTGTGGCTCCATCTTCTTTACTTTATCCCATCAGGTGCTTATAAACGTGGATGAAAATCCTATGAGCCTTTTCTATTCAAGGCTAAACATTCCCAGTTCTCTTAGCCTACATTCCCTTTGCTGGACTCCCTCCACTAAGTCCATGTCTCTCCATGTGTCAAGGAGCCCTGCACTGGACCTAGCACTCCAGATATGGAGAAGTGAGTAGAACAGAGAACAAGATTAGCTACATTTTAAAGTTATAAAGCCTGCTAAACACAGTTATTTCTAAATTAATTTTTACTATTTATTTTTTCATACATGAGTTCATATATGTCCACTTGTGATTGTCAGTGTGTTAAATACAAAATGCTAATGCTAAGTCAAATCAGACTTTTTTCCATATTTTTAGATAGCCATACATTTCACTATAATTTTTTCTGTGAGTAATCTTCAGTAGTAAATTGAATCTTAGCAAATCCATTTCTTTATTCTTAAGGGGGAAGTCAAGGTATATTGGGATTTATACATATAGTGTCTTCCAAAATTATGATTGCTGCTTGAAGATGCTCCTGAGAGATTGCTTAAACTCATTAAGGTGGTGCTGTTTAGAAACATACCAACAACACTGTGGATGACCCTGGTCACACAGGGGTTCTTTGTGCATACCTAAGTTGACTTATTTTAGTAGTGGGTGAGTTGTAGTTGAAAATTTTGATACGGCACAGACATCCCTCAAATGGTAATCCAGTTTCATGATAATTGGAGGGAAATTGTAGTGAAACTTCTCCTTGTGAATGTTATTTAGTGTAACTCTCATAGTAACATACTAAGGATTGGTACTTAGGAATTAGTACTAAGCTAGATGAGCCAAGGCTAAGTGAAAATTGTTTTTAAAAGTATGGGCAAATATTGTCTTAAGCTAAGAGCCATATATGGCCTAATGTTTAGTAACTGTAAGAGGGAACAATAAGGTCTTAAAAGTTTGTTATATTGAATGACTGGTAACTCTTTGGTGGTAGAAGGTTGTTTTTACTGTTGTATGAGGACTCTTGCCTGTCAGGACAACTGAAATTTTTGAGGAAAAGCAGGCAGTTCTTTTAAGTAAATAATAAAAGGTTCTCAGATCGTATGTCTGCATGCAAATAGTGTGCAAGTGATTGCCTTTAAATAACCAATACCAGATTTCACCTACAAGTCAGACAGCTAATTGTCTAAATGCCAGTGCATTTGTTTTCAGACTGCTTGTAACTCCAAAGTGACTGCACCTGCAAAAATCTGCAGTGGGTTTCAGCTGTAAGATGGTAGGCCAGGCCAAAAGTCTAGGGTACATATGTCTCTCTCTGCTCTACTGTAGGAAAGGTGGAGATCCTGAAAAAACAGTTACTGTAACTGTCTTGAATAATTCTGGAACCGTAAACTGTTTTTTCATGAAGTTTTTTTAAAAGTTACATGGTACTTTTGTAATGAGATGTAGTAGATATGCAGTGCTATTCCCAGAATGTTTCAGTTCCAATGGACAGGCTGCTCAGACACTTGAGTTTGCTTAGATCTTTTGGGCCATGTTCACAGTCTTTTCTACATATGACGATGTGTGCCATCTGCCAGTGTTACCATTTTAGTACTCATCTCCTTTCCAAAAATAGTCCTTGTATTAAGTAATTCTGACTTTCATATGTCTTGTCAAGCACACTGCTGTTACTTTATTTCCACAGACAAATTTTAACATTTGTCATTACTTTGTTTTCCTCAAAACTTGTTAAAAGTCCCAATCGTGCCCCTGTCTTTATTGTTCGTATGGAATATGATCTGGATAACTATTTTGTCATTTGGTGTGCTCTTATTCTTGAGATCTCCAGTTGTGAACAGGAGGTGCACACATCTCCTAACAGGATCTTATGTAAAAACTTTGAAGATGAAAGGGGTTTTTTTTTGAATAATAATGGTTGCATCTAGTGAAAAGACCTGCATTATTCACCATGTTGTGGAGTTGAGCCACAGTTAGTCTTTGCTGTTGTAACGTGGTCTGCTGTGAACCTCCCTGACTTCAGTGAGAGTTATATACACTTGGTCATAACTAGACTCGAATGCCTTTGGTATCAGTGATAGCCTGCATGGTTGATGTGAGTGCAGGATTTGCAGAGTCTGATCATTGTTTTCAAGAAGATTTGATTACTCAGATTTGGGACCTCACATTTATCCATTACTTTTCCAAGTTGAAATGTTTGTCTGCGCCTCAAGCATAAGTTTTAAATGCTAAGCAAATGAACTGTATGAAAATGTCAGTGAATGGTTAACAATTGTATTGAACAATGAGTTGCCAAGATACTTTTCTCACATTTTACTTGTGGATGCTTACATATTAAGAAAAAAATTTATGCTATCTTGCTTCATAAAATATACTTGTTCATAAAATAAAATCTCTGTTAATTTTGTAAATATGCCTGATACCATATGCAATAAATCCAACAAGAATATGTTTTGAGACAGACATTTATGTATAGATAATATTGACAAAGCATAGTTTTAATGTCACAGGCATGTTAGGAAGAGGGAAGAGATGTTGCTTCTGAAAAGCATTAGTAAATATTTGAAAGTCAAACATTGGGAGTTCTGAAGTGTAAATCCTCCCCTGTTGAAAGATATATCCACTTACTACAGAGTGAAAGGTTTTTAGGATAGGTAATGTTCATATTAAAAGAATTACTAAAACATTATTCATTGTATGCATATGGCCTGTCTCTATGATTAACTGGTGCTCTGAACTGTATTTAAATGTATTTGGTTTAGAAAGTATCCTGTAAGTTAAACCAGACCCAATACATTTCTGAAATAGCTTGAAAAACAGACTGATTTTCCAAAATCTCAACATTTGTCATTTTGTAAACGGCAAACTTCTTAAGGCTGAGTATTGAATTTGTGTGTGTCTACAAATGGAGATTGTTTTTCACAAGCTGACTTACATCTCTGTTGGCTGTTCCATGTGAATTTTTGCTTTCCCAGGTTATCTGGATTTGAGTACATAGGCTACTTCTGTAAACAGAAAGTGCTGTAATTTAGCATCCATATTTTTAAAGATTGAAAATAATATTAATGACTATCAGAAACTTCATTGAGAAGACAGACACATTTGTATTGATATTTAGTAGTTGGTGCCTAGCAAATGTTAAGTTTGAACCAAAAAACCCCACTTGCCTAGGAGTTTACACCAAGAATCTTCATTTTTTGACCTTTCCCACAGCTGAGCCTTATAAGGCCTTATATTTCAAAAACCTTTGAAATCCATGAAAAGCCTTCTGTTGATCTCAGCTGGATCAGGTCCATGTTATGAACACTAGGTCCATGCAGCCTTTGTCAACAGAGTGCTGTGAGCTTGGTATTCCAACTCTGGTTGTATCCCTTTTTCAGTCTTTTAATGACCAAGAGATCACAGGACTCAAAGATGGAGAACTGGGGGTGTTGAAAGGTAAGTGGACTCTTTAAACTTGAAATTAGAGTACTGTTCCTTTCATCTCTGATTAGAAGAAATCACACATTCAATTCCTTCCACTGAAAATAATATTAGATATTTTCAAATTTGGCGAAAAACCCTGGTCTAAAGTTTTTATCATGTTTTTTGTCTTGTTTTCACCACTGTGCCTCTCTAGACTGCCAAAGAGATACGACATCCAAGTTATGTACTCATATAATGCAGAAAAAATAAATTTTCACCATAAAAACAACGCCCTGTGACTTATTATACCTTTACATTGAGGACACCGCATGTTTTGCTTTGTTTCTTCCTTGGTCTGCATGCTATATTACATTTCTCTTTAAAAAAGAAGAGACTTGTTTCAATTTTGCAAGAGGAATGACTGTCCTAGTAAGCAGCTGAGATTTGTGAGGAAGGCATGGCTCTGGAACTTGTAGGAGAAGCAAAAGAAGAGAGAGAGTCTTGGGAGAAAACTGGCAACAGGTGACCTCCCACAGGCTCACAATGCTGCTAAGAGAAATTATCTAGGAAAAGAGGGCACTGTAAAATGTACTGTGTCACAATTAATTGCTATTAAGGCAGGAAACAGACACAGTGAGTGTAGGAAGAGTTGTTTGTAAATGCTTTTTGTGAGTGTTTTCTATTTCCATTCTTTCTCAGCTGCTTTGAGTTTTACTTAGTTTAAAAAGGTTACTTTTTCTTGTTTATTATTTTGTAAAAATGTTTTGAAAATACTTCTGTCTTCATTGAAAATCCAGTTATGGGTAAAACCTCCAAAAAAATTCATCACAAGGTTCTAACTAATTTGTGATCCTGCCATGTGTACCAATGCAGGCACATAAATACTAAATTTGTTCTGGATCAGGGGTGCTCAAGTGTGGAGCCTGTCCAGGTAAAGCTGCTGACTTGTGACTGGCTTCTTTTCAGAATGTTTTCATTCATTTCTTTCCTAAAAGTAACTTGTGGGTCTGGAGGCAGTTTATGGACTGAGTGTGTCCTGGTGATGGCAGCTTGTTCCTCATTTCTTTCTTTTCCTTTAACAGCGTTGATGGATTGTGAAAAAGAGGGACAAAGAAACTGGCTGCTTTGGCTTTCTGAATGATTCCTGCTCTCCAAACATTATGAACTTACTCCCTGGAGAGTTTTCAACCAGAAGTAGTTTCTGGTGATGGCTGCCTGCTGTCTTGAGTCAGTACTGTGATTTACTTACATGAGTTCTGAAATAAATAGTGATCCCAATTCTTTGGAAAAAGCTTTGATTCTTCTTACGCATATGTCCTGTGCATTTTCAGAAGTGTTGGATTTACTGTATTGCACATATATAGTAAAGTTTGGTCATATGATGAAACAAAGTACATACGTTTTATTCCCATGCAGTAGGGGGAAAAAAAGGTGAAGTGTCCTCCCACGCAGTATGTTGGTACAAAAATGTTATATTTTAAGTCAGAAGTAAGACAAACTGCTGCCACTGTAATTTCTCAAGTGGTCACAACTGAAACTGCAAACCTGGACGAGGTAGTAAAGATTTTGTTTTTCCTTCCTGTGAGGGTTGCAGTCCAGCTGTCATGGACCTTATTATAAGATATTGTGAGGGAAATAGGATTGCTTCAGAGCAAATGTCTTCTGTCCAGAGAGTCAGAAATTGAGGTTGATGGTGAAGATTGGATGAGAATAATGTACTCATTTAATCCAGTGAAAACATATTTCAGCCTTCCTTGCCATTCTTATGAGAATTTATAAGCATAAATCTGTTTTGCTTTATTTAATAATTACTCTTTGGGGAAGTTATCTTCACATTGTTATATTTTTTTAAAAAAACAAGTAATCACAGTTCATGTACATGAACATGATTTCTTACCTAATGATATAGGCCATGGATGTAGGGACTATACATCACTTGTATTTAATTTGTAATGCTTTTTAACTGTTAATGACTGGAACATTCCAGTCAGGCATAAGGGCATTTTTGGACCTAAACACTGTAAATTCATTTTTTAACCTTGCTGGCTGTAAGGCTTTGGGTTTTCTTCAAATTCAGTATATGGCTGAACAGTTATGTGAGACATCAAATAGTGACGAAGGGGTGATAAGAATTTGTTAGTAGTAGTATTATTTGTATTACTACTATCATTGTCATTGTCTTTATGTTTCTGTCCTGATACAGTGGCTGTCATTTTTTTCAGAATTTGAATCACTGCATAATAATTCAACAGGGTGGCTTTTTTGTTTTTGTTAGGGGATGGTTATAGATACTTTTGAAAACAATGAAAGCACTTTACTGTTAACCACAAATAGACAACAGTGAATCACATCATTACCTGCCCCCATTTTTCTTAGTCACAAAGAGTATATAATATGTTGACATTTGATTTGCATCTAGCAATTTTGGGAAGAGAAATTGAACTAAGAGAGCTTGAGGGTTCCTTCTGTTTTGGGATTTCTTTCTATGCAGCTATGAACTGAATTCATGAATTAGCCAAGTATTGGTCAGTCTGCATCTGCAGTAGGTGGAAGGAACATTTGAGATTAAACAAACTGACACAAAGAGGTAAAAATAATGCAATTAATGAAGTGTATGTCACTTTATATAGTAGTTAGTAGCAGCTATGGGACACGTTTGTCAAAATAAATAAGGAAAGAAGATGTAGATTTTTGCAGCTAACAGCTTATTGTTGAATTTGTTCTTTGAGTTGAAAAATTGAATAAACAATGGGAAAGACAGTAGGCTTTTGGTTTCTATCCAGAGGATTCTCATGACCAAGTGTAGTGGAGATGCATTCAGTGCTGCACATGCAGCATATTAATTTGTCTTGTAAAAGGTTTAGTTTATTCATAGAATCACACATGTAGGCGTTTGAGTGTGGACAGCAGAAAAGCTGTTAATTACGGTGGCAATAAATGTGCAATAACAAACAGTAATTATTTCAAGACTCCTTCCAGTATTCAAAACTGTCCTTAAGTAGAAAAAAAGAGTAGCAATGTGGACTAAACTTGAAAATTACTCCTAACTTGAGCCATTTTCAAAACTGTAGAAAGGAAATGAACCTTTAGAGTTGCCTAAAGAATATACTGACTGTCTTTGTTCTGGAGTAGAAAACATGACTCGGGTAGTTTTAAAGACTGAAGAGCTTTACATATTAATGTAGTGTAAGCTCTTGTTGTTTTCTTTAGCTGGAGGTCTTTCAGACTTCTGACTGATACTTATTGAGTCTTCTATTAATGTAATTAATAGTTTGACAAGATTTTTCATGAGCTTCCATTGCTGGCCTGAGTATTATATCTCTGTAGTTTATAGTAATGTATCCAGTGGTTTAAATGGAAATAAGCTTAGGCCAGTGAAAATATACTGGAATTGTCTGTTCAGAGTTTATAGGTAAACCCAAGAAAATTCCCTGTAAGCTGCTTAAAGACAATGAATTTGAATTTGTTAAATACCATCTTACTGTGTCATGACATCTTCCTTTACAGTTGAGTGTTAGCAAATGATACTATGCCATTAGGGCAAAGTAAAACTGAATTGGCAGTTATTTGTCAGATGTGAAGCACCTTGATTTCAAATTAAGATATTTTTAGAAAATATTTTTTCAGCTATTAAGGGAAGGTGGAAACAATTTTTTATGTAATCAGAGCTAAATACCACTACAGACAGTAAACAAATATTTAAAAAAAATGGAATATTGCCCCATTACTGATTGTAGCTTCCTATATCCAGGTGCCCTCAGGGATTCCAAGGCATCCCTGTTTCATCAACAAACATGGTGTATCCTCTTAATAACAGGAGCAGATGTCAAATTTTGATGCCCTTAAGATACTTAGTCATACCTAGTAGATCCATCTGGTATAGATAAAGCCTCAGACAAATTGTTCTCACCCATGAACTTCCTACTGAGAAAGCAAATTGAGCAGAGCTTCCCAGATCAATGAAAAAGAAACTTGAATATTATCAATATACTTGTAGTACCACAACCCCCTTCACTGTGTTTCTTAATTGCTTTATACAGGTGAGAAGGCTAGTAAAATGGAAGGAAACATGATTTAGATGGAATTTCTGGAGCATACCACCATTATGTGACACTTTTCAAAGATGTAACAACTAAAATATTTGTCAGTTCTGCAAAAGAAAAGTTATTTGGGAAAGGAAAAAACATTAGTATAGAATGCTGATAGTACAAGTTACTGACAACTGGCATTAACCACAGTTATCCACATTTTATCAGCTTAAGGATATACATTATTATGTTTTTCTTTTGTGGCTGTTTGTTTAGATTAAAGATACAAAAGCAAATGCTATACTTCAGAACCCGTGTGATCCTTGTAGTGGAAATCTGTGACATATCCAATCATTTACATTACCTGGAGGCTTTAAAATTTGGTGGCTTGGGTAGAGACATAAGCTGAGCTTTAACATCTGTCGTGTTACAAGCCTTTCCATAACTTCAGTGCAAATTAGCCTGATTTAAGTTTTAACTCCTTTACCTGATGCCAGAAAGGTCTGAAACTTGATGGACCTGTCAGCACATGATTGCTCTGCATAACAGCTATATCTCTGGAAACCAGATGTGTTAATGACAAATGCTTCAGTCCTGCCTTGAGGAGAGATTTGTTTTCTTTTTATGGTATGTCTTCATTATCTAGTTATCAGTCTATATTCTAAAACCCTGGTGTATGAAGTGCTTTCATGTTTGTGGGAAATTTCATGCCAATGTGATGAGGCAATGTAAATCTTTCATTGAAGGTTGTCACTGTAGAAAGATACAGTTAATATCTCTATAGCTTGCATTGTATGAGTAGTTTTAGTATATCTTTCTCAATAGAATTTAATGTTGATTTATTCTCTCTCTCAGTTGTCCTTTCACAGTCTTAGGTTGGTTGCAAGGTGGTCTAGAAGACTGGACTGCAGCAATAGTCGCATGTAATAAACATCTGTGGTAAACTGTGAAAAGCCACTAAGAAAATGGGAAGATTCTACTGTCATGTTCATTAAAAGGCTAGTTCTTTCAGGAGCATGCTGACAGCATTGCAGGGCCAGTGGATCCCAGCTAGGATCAGATTAGCAAGTGTGTTCAATTTCAAGTGGAAAGGGACTCACCCACCTGTCTATGTGTTCCTTCACTTGATGCCTGCTTTTCATCCATTGTCGACACAGTCATTGCAACATCTGCCCTTGCAGGAGCTATTACCATTCCTTAAAATAGGATAGGAGTAAAAATGTGGTCTGCAGACAAACATGAACAGCATTTACGGGTCTGGGAACTGCAGAAAGAGAACAGCACTGAGGTGGCCTGGAGAAGGGCATCGTAACTTCCTCTTGTTACATTGATACAATTAGGAGGAGGACATTCATAAATTGATGTGATATGTGGTATCTGAGCAGTATGCAACTGGCATCCACTTGTGTAATGTGACAGTCCTGTGTGTTGGCTTTCTGCAGAAGTGACAGCTGGGTTGGGAAGGAAGAGGCCAAGGACCAAAACAACAGGAGCAATGGAGAGAGAGGAGTGTTAACTTACATGATGTGATTTCTTGTTGAGTTGTGCTTTAGAGATGAAAGAATAAAGTTGTGGGCTTAGAAAATTATGCCCATTACATCTTGTCTGTCTCTCTGAAATGTCTACAATGGAGGCAGATGTATGGAAAGACTAATAATTAAAATATGTCTGGGAAATAAGACTTCTTTCTGAAATGCTGCTTAACTGTTGTGGTGAAAGACTTTTTTGTGTGACTGACATCCGCTTCTTTGAATTAGTGGTTTCTGAGTGTATGTTAACAGTATTGTGTTGGTTTTTGTTCAGATTGCAGATAGGCTGTTCTGTTTGAGTCCAAGGGTCATTTTTATTTGGAAAGTTCTTTAATTCCTGAATGGCCACAGAATCATTTTGCAAATGTTTCTAGGAAATCCCATGCCTAGTGAGGTACTTCACTGACTGAGACAGGTCTTCTGTGGAAAATGGAAAAAAAAATCCTCAAAGACTGTTTACTCAACTGTTGGAAGTCCAAGAACTATGTTAATTTTTACACTTGTTACTTTTGAGAACTTTGCTAGGCATTTGAATAATTCCTCTAAAACATGATTTTGATATAGAAAACTTAATAAATATTAATGGTTTGTGGAACTACCTGTGAATAATTGTAGTCAAATTTTAGACTGCATATTTCATCTCTAGGATCATTACTTTTGCAGCATTTTTATTGCTGAGATTCTACTTTACTACATACTTTAAAAATATTAAAGGAACTTTGGATAGTGAAACATAGTATTCATAATGGCAATGATGTTTATTGAGCTTATTGCCATGCACAGATCAAAGAGGAGAAATTTTAGTTATACATAAAGTCAATTGAAATAAGGAGGTCTTTGTCACAAATATTTTCTGTTGAGAAAGGTGCTGCATGGAATTTATTCATTTGTTTTTCTTTGAAAGGGAAATGAAAGTAAGTGTATCCATCAGCTTGCAGTGCTTATGGCTCCTACTATGGCTTGAAATATTTAGTACCTTGTAAACTAATAGCACATGCCAAAGAGAAAGGAAATGCATTCCTGAAATTTATCACGCAAATTTCATGTAATTATATTGGAAATAAGTAGTACATTAAGCACAAGAGTGTGAGCATAAAATTTGATGGTGCCTGATTCTGAGTCATAGTAACTTGGGTGCTGATAGGCTGCTAAGTTTTAAGGACAGGTATGTTTACATCTTCTTGCCAAAGACACATGTGTGGTGTATAGTGGTGTTCCTCTCATACATGCTAGACCAGAACAGGAGAAAATACAGTAAAACATCACATGGCCACTATATTGTACAATGCATTTAGCAGTTTCGTAATCAGCAGTTACTCTTTGACAATAAAACCTCCATGGAATATCTGAATATCCCACGTTCATGTAGTTTATGGTTGGACAATTTATAATGGACATTTTAGATGAGCTAAAAAGTGTGTTTGTTTTCTTGTTTTTTGTTGGTTTTTGCAGTTAGTTTCTTAATGATGTGAAAGAGCAGACCCCTAAGCATTTTTGCAAGTGCAGAAAGGACTGCTACCCTGAACAGCCCTGAAACTGTGGCTTTTGTGGAAAAATCTAGTCTAGTAGGAATCACTGAATTATTACTCTTGTGTGTTTGGGGGGTGTTAGAGGTGTCTGAGGTGCGTCTATACATTAGTGTTGTAATATGGATCAATTTCCTTTTGGAGTGAGTCTCTTTTGTTTTACGTTATAGACCAGTCTGAAAGTTCACTTTAGATTTTTTCTGGATTAACATATCTGAGAGAGATGATCCAGGGGGACCTAATGTGCCTTAGGTACTAATGGGCATTGTGTCCATGGGACCAGACTAGAACTCATTAAACAAAAAGGGAAAGGGGAAGTTGTAATATGTGTCGTTCAGAAATCAAGTCCATCAACACCAGGATTTTTTCTCAACACTTCTGCTTCTGTGGTTCACTTCGTGCTGTGGAGATGCTCTGGAGTGTTCTGTTTGTAGTGCAGGCAAATGAAGCCTGTGGTAAATGTATCACATCACTTGCTATTGGGAGTGACCCAACTAACCAATAATCTTATAATTATATGGAATAGTAATACCAACAGTAATTTTCAGTTATGGAGTCAAATCATCATTAACTGCAGCATGCACACATTTCTGAAATGTTGAATATTACTGTATTTTGTAAACCAGTTGTGTTTTTTTCAAATATGTTAAAGTAGGTTGTATATGTTACATTTATATTTTGCATAAGTAAACATTACATTTTTGGACTGCATTTTATTCTTTTTGGTGTTAATTTCCCAATGGGCTACACTTCTGTCACATCCTTGAGCTGTTGGCGTATACTTTTATTTATACTTTTATTGCCTCGTTCATTCATATGTATAGCAAACCCACTTTATGACATGACAGAAAAGGCATTAGCATTTTGGAAGTGTGGGAATTTTGAAGTAGAGCGTACAAACAAATAGTTGACAAGCTATCTTTTGCTTCGCATATTAATGCCACTAGATTAGTTTCTGTTCACTTCAACTGGATTGCTTAATCCTAAGAAATGTATGCATAATTTGGCCCAAATATACCTTAATGTGAGATTCAATATATAATTTTAATATCTTCAAGTTAGTATCAGTGTATTTAATTCCTTCTGTTGCACAGTGAAGTGAAGTTTATTTCTTCTGGATTCTTTCACAGATTGGTCGGAACTCCTGCTAAGTAGAATAAGACCTTAGTTTAGATCAGTCTTAGAAGTGGTAAGAGTGAAGTCTGTGAAACCACAAGAAGGCAGTCATAACTCACAAGTGTGGTAGAGACACAAGGATTCCTGTGGCTCATTTGTTTTTACAGCTTGTGTTTATCTAGTAGGTTTTCTATGCATTTGAGAAGACAGTGTTGTAAAAAGAGAAAAGGTGTGATAATGGCCTTTGGGTTTTGATGACTGTCTTTCTAGGAACATACTAATACTGAGAGACAGAGAACAAATACTGTTGTGTCTCATGATTTAGGTAGTGGTTGCTGATTTTACTTACTTTTTTTTTTAATTACTCTGATCTTAATTTTTTTTTCTGTTTGTATTTTTGGTACATGTGAAATTGTGGCTTTAAATATTTCAGTCTGTAATAACAAGGAAAGTTGAAGATGACTTTGCCTGGACTTTTTAGAAAATACCAATGCAAGGTTTGGGTCAAGCTCTATTTGTAGCCGTTCATCTGCAGGAGAACTCACCATATCATTGTGATAGGACTTAGCACATTACAGGTGATGGCAATGTTAGCAGAAATCCCCAACAAAACCTGAATAAGACTGTCTTAAATTTTTTGGTGATATGCATTTTCTGGTGTTAAATCCAGATGTTTAAAATTACGTGGTAGTGTGAGTCATGATGTTACCTGTGATAATTTAATTTTGGTTTATATTTGCAAACTGCAGTTATGTCACCAGAATGAATTGTTAGGCTGATTAGTTTTATAACTACTTCTTACATTCAGTCACCTCTTAATTACTTTGAGTTAACCAGTAACCAACATTGACTTTTCTACAGTTTAAACATCTGGTATAGAAATGGCTTCCTCTAAGGGGGATGTGCATTTGATTGGGCTGTGAGGAATCACAGTGGCTGGTTACAGTAACAGAAGAGCTTTAGGTCTTTGTTCTAAAATGTATTCTTGCCTTCAGCTTCCTTTTCAGAATACTGTTGCATAGTTTTTTTGTTTTTGTTTGTTTTTTGAGGAGTTGTATGTAGTTATAAGATGGCAGAGGAAATATATGCACATAGTTAAACTTACTGCTGTATTTCTACATGTTTTTATATTACACAGTCATATAGTTATCTGATAGTAATATATTAAACAGTGTGACTAATATATGCTAAGTACTGTTTGTTTTCTTACCTTTTCTCACATTGGAGTCCTATGCTGTGATCTTTTTATTTTGTTTCTGTAGGTTCTATATGTTTTATTGTTTTGTCTGGTTTAGGTGTTCTTTATTTGTTTTTGGTGTAGAAATTTTGCTTTGTGCTTTTGCTAACTAGACCAATGTCTTAAGAGCATTACTTTTACATCAGGAATAAATGAAGATGTTATTATGGACCCTGAAGCACAGTCTTCTTCTGTCAGGCTCAGTGAGGGCAGAGGGTGACTCTGTTGCAGGTTGTGGCCTCTCGGAGGGGAGCAGCCCCAAAGGTGCTGGCACAGGATGGTCAGAGCTGGATGCTGGTAACAGAGTCATCAACAGCCCCAGGCATGGCAAATGATGAGCCAGTGTCAGGGACAGCTATGGGATGAGTGGGTTCATCATA
The DNA here is from genome assembly GCF_047495875.1 of Pithys albifrons albifrons. Classification (NCBI taxonomy): domain Eukaryota; kingdom Metazoa; phylum Chordata; class Aves; order Passeriformes; family Thamnophilidae; genus Pithys; species Pithys albifrons. Next base: position 13,325,130 of record NC_092458.1, read on the forward strand.
TACTGGGTGTAGTAGAACTGGCTAAAGTGCAGGGCTTAAAGAGTTGCAGTGAATGGGGCTATATCTGGCTGGTGACTGGTCATCCCTGGTGTTCCTCAGAGTTCAATTCTAGGTCTGGCTCTGCTCAATATTTTTATCAATGCTCTGGGTGCAGCACTTGAATGCACCATTAGCAAGTTTGCTGATACAAAAGTGGGAAGTACTGTTGACTCTCTTGAGGGACAAGAGGCCCTGCAGAGGAGCTTAGATAGGTTGGAATATTGGGCAATGATTAATGGGATCAAATCTAACAATTAAAAAATGGATTTTGCATAATGCTGGATGCAAGTATAAACTGGCAGAGGAGCAGCTGGAGAGTAGCCCTGCAGAAAGGGATTTGGGGTGCTGGTCAGCATCAGTCTGAATAGGAGTCTACAGGGTGCTTGAGGGCAAATCCTAGCCTGGGGTGCATCAAGCACAGCATCACCAGCTGGTCAAAATAGATGATTATCCCACTATATTCAGCATTGGTGTGGCCTCACCTGGAGTGCTGTGTGTAGTTCTGAGCTCCACAATTCAGGAAACACGTGAAGATCCTTGAATGCATCCAGAGGAGAGCAACAAATCTGGTGAAAGGGCTAGAAGGCATGTCCTGTGAGGAACATCTAAGGATTCTAGGCTTGTCTGGTTTGGACAGAAGGAGATTGATGGGGGACTTCATTGCTCTCTACCTGAGAAGAGGAAGTGAAAAGGGTGGTGCTCATCTCTTCTCCCTGGGATCTAGTGACAGGGCAGATGGGAATGACTCAAAGGTACACAATGGCATTCAATTTATGATTTGTTGATGTTTGCTTTATTCAGTTTAGTTCCTTATTAGAACCATTGTAAGGCAACAGAAATCCCTTACTAAAGAATTATTTCCTTAAAATGTAGTTTACGATGAAATATGACACTATAAAAAGAACAAAATGTAGTCATTTCAGTTGTGTGTATTTCCTGCCTTTCTTCCCTGAATGGAAGCCAAGGAACTAGGGTATTACGGGTAAGCTGTTGGGTTTTATGGCATTCTGGTTATGTATATGCAAAAGGATAACTAAATACGAGAGCTCAGGAGAGGTGGTACTGTGTATCCCCTGCCCATACATTTACTACAAGTTCATGTTTAACCTCAAGAGAAAGGCTTTGAGAAATAAATTTTTCTTTGGCATTTCCTGTCCTCTGGGGTTTGATACCTCTCCCCGCTAAGTGTACAGGCTTTTCTGAAGTTCATTCTTAGGTGTATACTTTGGTAAGCTGGAAGGCCTAGTTTGAATTTGTTAATTCCATTTTGCATCTTAATTCCATACTTCTGAGTTGGGATTGAGCACACACAGCACTGCCATAGATAAGTCTATACATTAATTTATGTAATAGTGAACACGCAGTCAGGAAATGCATGTCAAGCATAATGTAAATTATCTTTCAATGCTACTTTATATTTCATACTGTTGAGATTTCTGGAAGGTTAAGGAAAATGTATGTTGGGAGCCTGTCTCTCTAAATTTATCATTGCAGCAGTTATTGATTTGTCTACTCAGATGTTCTTTTTCACTTCAGTGAGTATTGTTAGTTGAAGGGTTTATTTCTATGCTTTCTTGTCATTTTGAAAGGATTGGTGAGGTCGTCAGGAGCAGCCAGTGCTGCGAGACAGTGGTTTCACACAAATGTGTATTGAAAACTGGGTAGGGGAGAAAAGACTTCCAAAACTGACAATAGGTATACAGGTACTGTCATAGCAGATGAAGTGCCTAGTTCATTTTTTGTAGCTCATCTCTGGCATTTCAAAAGAAGGGCTGTATCTCCTAATGTAATTATGGACGGAGATGCAAATGTGTTTGTTTTTTTTTTGCCATTGCTCCAATTAAAGACCAGTTTTTACTTGCTTACAAAGGTTGTTAGTTTTTTCCCCTGGCACATACTGTAGATAGAAGACTGATTTTCCTTGCTTTTCTACATGTATTTTTTCCTTTCAAGGGATGCTGCACAACTGTTCTTTTTCTCAGGGTATAAGAGGGCACGGAACAAGTACATTTATGGTTTACTGGAAGAAAGCTAGTGTGTATATATACTTGCTGAAATGAAGCCTAATAAGACTGATTAGTGATGCCAATTTAACAGTGTCATTGAAAATACATGTGGCATGTATTTTCTTCAAGTGTGTGAATGATAAGTCTTGTAATATTTGTCTGTTGTTTTGTTTTAGGCTTTTTTCCCCTCCTGCCTTTGTTTTGGTAAGCTCTTGTCCTTATACAAGTTCAAACTGTCCTGGTCTTTGAAGGTCTGCTTCTAGAAGTTTATCTAGTTTCCTTCTCGGCAGACTGAAAGTGTGCGGGGCTCAGGTGGTGAGCCGAGTTCCTCTACTGCATCTACTATATACTGTTGTAGACTGCTTTAGTCTCATCTACCTGACATCTTTCATATGATGTGTCAGGGCTGGATACTTGAGTTTGCCCTGTTGAGTGCAGCTTGTTCCCTTCAGTATGCAGATTAAGATATTTCAAGGTTGCCCTGAAGGTGCGCTGGTGCAAGGCTTATAGATGGGTAGAAACTATTCTATTTAACTCTTCCTTGAGGCCATTTCTCTACCACAGAGTTAAGCCACCACTAAAGACTAAGTCAAAACTCTCATTGACATAAATTAGGTCAGGCTTGGGTTTGAAGAAAAAGATATGATGGAACTGAGGATGGAATCTGGGAAGATGTAAAATGCTATAGATAAAGCAAAAATTACTGATAGTTTGAAATTATAGTTTCAGCCAGGTACACTAACAGGAACAGTAATCACAGCTGGATGTTTGTGATTAACCATTTGCTAAGATGCAGAGTGAAGAAGAGCCCTCATGTAGCATTTGTGCTTCCTTGGATACCCTGTGGTTCAAAGAAAACCTGTAGAATTTGCTTTTTCTTCTTGTGCAATGAAAGATCATTCACACCATGTTAGTTTGTATGAAGCTGAAGTTGCTAAACAATACTTTTACTTTTTGCTAAACTTCCTAACTCAAGTGCTAATAGTTTTCAGTAGAGAAAATGAAAACGGTTGTAGACATTGAAATTATCAAATCAGGGAGTCACACACCTGGACATTTATGGCTTTATTGTCTCAAGTAACAGATACGATTTAAAAGCAGAGATGCATTTTCTAGGTCAGTGGAAAGGAGCAGTGTAACTGAAACAAAGTGAGCTGCTACTAATCTGTTATTGCAATCAGCTCCCTCTGTCACATTTTACATGCAGAAGAAAGGGAGGATAAATTCAAAGTAACACATAAAATATTTTTTTAACATTACTGCTGGCTAGATCAGTAAATGGTAATAATAAATCATATAGCATTGAGGGTAATACTGAAGAATTCCCACTAGCATATGTTATTTACAGCAGTTCTCTAAAGTTTTATTACTTCTATTTATGTCTCTTTTCAAAGGGTTTTTGACCTGACATGGTGCTCATACTTAGCTAATGTTATGCCAGAAAATTTCAGTTGTAGCTAAATTCTACAATAATGACAGATAAAAGTGGTATTATAAAATCATGTAGTGATTTCATTGTAAACTTCTGGAAGATAAATTTTCATGAAATATTGAAATTAAATTATTTGAACTGCTTTTTAAAAATTGCTTCTAAATAAGCTTAGAAGTGGAAAGAAATGAATATACCTTTATATTTATCATCCCCAGAGCTCCCTAGGTAATACAAGAGTAGATATTTTTAACATCACAGCTAATATGAAAAAAATGGCTTATATAAAGGTTTATGAAGTTCAGATTAGAAGTTGCGGTGAAAGACAAACCATTCCATGAATCTATGACTATGGAGATTGTTGAAGTTGCACATTCACAGAATGATTGAAGTTGGAAGGGATCTTTAAGGGTCATCTGCTCCACCCCTCCCTGCCCTGGGATCCTTCATGAGGTCATGTTGGTCGCTGAACAGTTCCAGTGATGAGGCATCCATCACTTCTCTAGGCAACCTATTTCAGTATCTCACCACCCTTACTATAAAACGTTTCTTCCCTAGATCCAGTATAGATCTACCGTCTCTCAGTTTAAAACTGTTGCCACTTGTTCTGTCACTACAAACCTTGGTAAAAAGTCCCACTATCTTTCTTATAAGCCCCTTTTATATATTGAAAGGCTGCAGTAAGGTGTCCCTGTAGAGTTCTCTTCTCCAGGATGAATAAGCCCAACTCTCTCAGCCTTTTCTGGGAGGTATTCTGGTCTCCAGATCACTTTCATGGCACTCTTCTGGACCTACTCCAACACGTCCTTAACCTTTTTGTCCTGGGCACTCCAGAACTGAATGCAGTTCTCCATGTGGGGCTTGTAAGAACTAATTAGAGGGGGACAATCCCTTCCCTTGACCTGCTGGCAACATCTTGGGAGCTTTTGTGAACATATGACTGCATGTATGAAGACATGCACAAACATGATCTATTGAAAGATTCACAAAGAGAGATCCAGCTTCAAAGCGTAGGCTTCATAGCTCTGGTAGCAAGTCAAAATTCCAAGTTTTGCTGAGGTTTAGAACATAGTGCTGCAGTTTCAGGAAACTGTTCTAGTGGTCTTGGTTGCAATGATTCTAATGTATCTGTTTCTCCTGCTGAATTGTAGTTGTATGTCGAGAGAATAATTTTGACTTCATCTGTTTGAGTTTTATATATAAAAATTTATGTATTGTCATTAAGAGCCAGCTGGCAACTAAGCTTGATACACATGCTCACTCAATTGCCCCCCTGGTGGGATGGGAGGGAGAATCAGAAGAGTAAAAGTGAGAAAACTCATGCGTTGACATAAAAAGAGTTTAATAGGTAAAGCAAAAGCCATACACACAAGCAAAGCAAGGAATTATTTCACTGTTTCCCATAGGGAGGCAGATGTTCATCCATCCCCAGGAAACCTGGGCTTCGTTATGCAATGGTGACTTGGGAAGACAAAGACCATCACTCCAATTAGCCCCCCAGCATTATATGTTAAGCATGATGCCATAAGGTATGGAATATCCCTTTGCTCAGTTGGGATCAGCTCTCCCGGCTGTGTCTTCTCCCAGTGTCTTGTGCACCTCCAGCCTGGTCACTGGTGGGATAAGGAGCAGAAAAGACCTTGGTGCTGTGTATGTATGCTCCGCTCAGCAGTAACAAAAACATCCCTGTTTATCAACACCGTTTCCAGGATAAATCCAAAGCATGGCCTATCCTAGCTGCTCTGAATAAAATTAACTATATTTCAGTTGAAACCAACACATACAGATACTATCTCATTATTTGCATCACCCTTTGTTAAACTTAAAAAAAAAAAAAAAAAGGAGAGAGAGAGGGAGAAGGGTGTAGTGCTGCTATGTAAGTATTCTGGCCTACCTGATTCCTCCTTCCTGGAAACTCATTTCTCTGTCTATAGTCAGTGCCAATGGTGAAGCTATACTATGATCACATTAATTCATCCCTGTGTGAATACCTTGCCTAATTCATATGAAAAGACTTCCTATTGCTCCATCAGACTCTTAACTCTAGTCAGATTCAGAACAACACATTTACCAGAATCTTCATTCATTCTGTTCCAGAGTATGAACTTATGGAAGAAATGTATATATATATGAGGTCCTAAGTACATGAACGTACACTCTGTGTTACAGAATTTGTAGTCTATTTTGCATGTTCAGTCCACAGAGTCACTCAAGTCTTCCTGATGTTGTTTCGATCTTCCCCTATACAGAAAGTGAATCACTATTTTATCTCATCTCTTAATACCACAAACATACACTTCTCTTTCTGAGCTGTGTTTTCTTTTAAAAGGAAATATTGTTTCCAAAACTGACCCTTCAAAAGTTCCTCTAGGAGAACAGCAAGTTGCTGTTTTTCCTCGTGCCGGTTTCATGTTTGTCTTTCTGTTCTCATCATGTTTCTGTTACTTTAGCTTAAATTATTATTTTGCATGTTATACTGTATTGGTTGTTTTACTGCAGTCAAGATAAATGAGAACTATAGGGCTTCCTTATTGTTGTAGTTTGGGATTATTATGTAAATTCTCTCCCCTGCCACTTAACTGCCCAGGCCAGCGGTTGACAAAAGAAGTAGTTAACTGTGATCGCTGGGGTGGGGGCAGGTTTGTCTCTTTTGGTTTTTTTTTTTGGATATTCTCCTCAGTCTTGGCTCGGCGGAACGGGGGAGTGGGGGCTCCAAGGAGGCAGGCTGCCCTGCTGGTTACTGCTGGGGTTTTCCCTGGCTGTCTTGCCGCTGCCTACTTCGGATTACTTTTTCCTGCCGTGCTGCTACCTGCCTTGGATTTGCTGCTGGTCGCTCGTACCTTTTCTGCTTCTTGGACGGGGAACACAAGGGAAAGAGACTGAGTCCATCTGAAAGCCCACTGCTCGTCTGTTTCGCTGGAGAGGGACTGAAACTCACTCTGCAGCCAGCGGGCTGTGACAAGGACACTTAAGTATAACCTTTTCTCCCGGAGGAAAACCTGCTGGGTTTTGTTGTTGTTTTTTTTTCCTCTTATGGTGTTGGGGAAGTGGGTTGCACTAGTCTGTTTACATATATATATATATATATATATAGCAGTTATCCTTCTTGTATTAAAATTCCTTTTCTTAAATTTGATAAAGAGTGGTGTGATTATTGAGGAGGAGGCCCCTCCCCTGCTTGTGGGTAAAACATTTTGGTTTTTCCCCTCAAACCGAGACATTTCTTGAGCATGGGACTCTTAATCCCAGGGTCGTGGGTTCGAGCCCCACGTTGGGCGCCAAGAAATGTCTCGGTTTGAGGGGAAAAACCAAAATGTTTTACCCACAAGCAGGGGAGGGGCCTCCTCCTCAATAATCACACCACTCTTTATCAAATTTAAGAAAAGGAATTTTAATACAAGAAGGATAACTGCTATATATATATATATATATATATGTAAACAGACTAGTGCAACCCACTTCCCCAACACCATAAGAGGAAAAAAAAACAACAACAAAACCCAGCAGGTTTTCCTCCGGGAGAAAAGGTTATACTTAAGTGTCCTTGTCACAGCCCGCTGGCTGCAGAGTGAGTTTCAGTCCCTCTCCAGCGAAACAGACGAGCAGTGGGCTTTCAGATGGACTCAGTCTCTTTCCCTTGTGTTCCCCGTCCAAGAAGCAGAAAAGGTACGAGCGACCAGCAGCAAATCCAAGGCAGGTAGCAGCACGGCAGGAAAAAGTAATCCGAAGTAGGCAGCGGCAAGACAGCCAGGGAAAACCCCAGCAGTAACCAGCAGGGCAGCCTGCCTCCTTGGAGCCCCCACTCCCCCGTTCCGCCGAGCCAAGACTGAGGAGAATATCCAAAAAAAAAAACCAAAAGAGACAAACCTGCCCCCACCCCAGCGATCACAGTTAACTACTTCTTTTGTCAACCGCTGGCCTGGGCAGTTAAGTGGCAGGGGAGAGAATTTACATAATAATCCCAAACTACAACACTTATCTGGGAAATGCACTTTATTATCAAAAATATAAAATAAAACTGGCACAGGTGACTTTGGTAAACTCATGTTACATTTAATTGAATTTTCCATTTACTTTAAGGTTGTTCGTTATCTTGCCTTGATAATTTATTGTAAGTATTGTGCAATATTGAAATGTGACTATTGGCCTTTCTGTTCATGAATCACTACTGATCTATATCAATTTCTTAAATGTGTTATCTTTTGTCTACTTCTTAGCAATTCTAGACAGTAAGTGTTTACAAAGATGGACTAAAAGATGACTTTGGTCAGTTTTTCACCAGATTTGCCTGGTGAAATACGTTCCTAACTTTCTTCTTGTCATTTTGCACTAGCCTAAGAGTTTAGTCCACACAAGGGAGTAGGAGTCAACATTGATACTTGTGGCACAACATCATTATCTAGGCAGACCTGGATGGTGTTTCCTATTTAAACATGTTAGGGTGAACATATTTAGTCTGAAAGAAATATTAATACTTACGTACTTTTCCTTTGTCTTTCAGAACAATGGGTCACTTGCTTGGTGCCAGAATCATAAACAATGTTCAAAGGTAAGTCCTATTTTTCCCCCTCTCACTGAAGTTACCTAGCTACTTTCAATCTCCTCTGTAGAGTAGGTGCTTTTCTTCTTAGCCTGTTTTCAGAAGCATCTGGTTATATTCTATTTGTGAACCTCAAACTATAATAAAATACTGAAAATTAAAACCAAGTGATTTACTTTTTCAGTACAAAGAAATCAAGTTTGAGGAGACATATCAAGCATAGTTAAACTAACATAATTCTGTGGTTGTAAAAAAAGTTTACACTGGCTAAAACCTGGTTTATACTTTGTGTTTCTTCAGTATTTTTGGTCAGAAGAGAGTAAAACTGTCAGCAGCTTTAATATCTTCCTTCAACAGCACCAAGCTCTATCAACATTCAAATTTCATTCAGTCTGGGTATTTAATTTTTAGCTTGACACTGAATTTCTTTGAAAATATTGATACAAATCCCAGTGGCTCTACTGATGTGCTGTCGTCTCCTAGGACTTCAACCCTGAAAGCCTAAAGGGTAGGTGAGCTAATGGTCAACTGGTTCTTTTGTGCAAGAGTCTCTCTGTGGTTCCTGGATGGAAGCAGCAACGATTTGGGATCTTTGGGGGTCAAGGGGAATTACACATTTTGGTGCTGACTGTTCATAAAAATTATGGAAGTTGCATCCATTGTAAATTTGCCTGAAAATTTCAGGGTAGTATTTTTGTCTAAACATCCTGAAAATGTATTTCTACAACAATGTAGGCTTTTTAACTTCAATAATTATTCTTCATTCACAAAGGTTGTACTGAAAAATGGATTAAATCTAAGTAGCATTGTTCTATATTGTTTTAATAATGTATCTATGTAAATGCTGATGCTAACCCTCGACTTTAACATGACAATTTCTTCTGTACATTTAAGGAGTAAGATTACTGGTTCACTGGTCTAGCTTCAACTGAAATAAATGGAATTGGAAATGGGCCAATTTTTTATTGACTGTTCCATCACAGGTAAATAAAACAAAGTTTATTGCTTTTGTCAGTATTAAAATCCAGGGTATAACAATGCCAGTATAAGAATAGAATGGAACATTTCATATTAGCTGCACCTCACTGCTAAGGGTTGAACTTTTGCAATGAAATATTATCACTCCTAAAAACCCCAAACAGAGGTGCAGAGATGATAACCAAATTGCCTCTGAAGGAAGGCACAGAGGCCTTGTACCACAGTGATCCTGGTAATAGTTTTTTTTTTTCTATTTAGCTATGAAGGCTACTATGGTAAGTAATCTGAAAGGTTTTCCAATGGTTTCAACAAAGAAGGAATCATACAAGAAAAATAGTCTAGCTTTTAAATCAGGGCAGATTTTACAGGAATATCTCTCTTGAATGGCTCAAAAGTTTATTTAATCCACAGAAGGTGTATATAAACTGTTATGAATTAAAGTTAACTTTAAGATTTTATTAGTCTCTTGAAATCAGTGTAAGAATGCTACAAATTAATTTTTTATTGTATTGCAAGGCAAAATGTTAGTTGGAGTTTTAAATTACTTAACTGACACTTTAGTCATGTTACCCTTCTGTGTTTCATTCTTTCTTAGGAAGTTAATATGTTTCCCTAAGAAAGCAGCTTTGACATATTTAGAAAATAAATAACTGTAAAGTTGTTCAAACTGTTAGCAGAGCTGAACATAAGCGGAATGTTCTCTTCTCAGGATGACTTTGGTTTTCTGTGCAATGCAAAGTCAAACAATTCTATTATCTAACTGAAACTTTTGAAGCGGTGCAGGGAATTGAATTAACCTTTTAAAAATGTAAGTTATTTTCACTGCTTCTCGGCACCTTGGTGGAGGAGTTTTATATGAGTGTGGCAGGTAGTGGAGGATCCCACAAGGAATGATGTGCTGCTTGACCTTATACTAACATGGAACGTCTTGTTGGAGGTATAAAGGTGGGGGCAACCTTAGCTGCAGTGACCATGAGATTGTGGAATTCAGCATTGGGTCAGAAGGAAGCGGAGCAGTAAGTCAGATTGTAACCATGGACTTCAGAAGAGCTAACTTTAGCCACTTTAGGGGGCTTCTTGAAAGAATCCTATGGGAACACATCCTGTAGGGAAGAGGAGTCCAGGAGACCTGGTTGATATTAATGGATCATTTGCTCAAGGCTCAAGAATGATGCATTCCAATGAGCAAGAAATTGGGCAAAGTGGGCAAGAGATGTGTGTGGACAAATAAAGAACTCGTGTCATTACTAGAGCATAAGCAGGAAATATACAGGAGATGGAAGCAGGATGGGGGCACTTGGAATGAAAATAGCAAGGTTGTCAGAGTAAGGAGAAATGAGGCAAGGAAGGCCAAGGCCCACTTGGAATTAATAGAGTGGGGACCATGGTAACAGAGGACATGGAGAAAGCAGTTACTGAATATCTTTTTTACATCAGTCTTTACTAACAAGACCAACCCTCAGGAGTCTCTGACCCAGGAGACCAGGGTAAAGGAATGTTGAAAGGAAGACTTTCCCTTGGTCATGGAGAATTGGCTTAGGGATCACCCTGACATCCACAAGTCCATGGGCTCTGACTGAATGCATCCGTAAGTGCTGAGAGAGCTGGCAAACACCATAGCTAGGCCAGTCACTATCATCTTTGAAAGGTTAATCAGGGGATCAAGGGAGGTGTGTGAGAACTGTAGTTAAACAAGTGTCACCCCAGTCTTCAAAAGAGGCAAGAAGGAGGACCCAGGGAACTCATCTCAATCCCTGGAAACATGGTGGAGAACCTCATTCTGGAGGCCATCTCTATCCACATGGTGACAAGAGAGCAATGAGAAGTCAGCATGGATTCACTAAGAAGAAATCATACTTGAGCAACGTGATTGCCTTCTGCAATGAAACAACTACCTGGATGGGTGAGGGAAAAGCAGTGGATATTGTCTACTTCAACTTCAGCAAGGCTTTTGACACAGTCTCTCCCAATATCCCTATAGGCAAACTGAGGAAGTGTGGACTGGATGGGTGGACAGAGAGGTGGATTGAGACCAGGCTGAACAGCAGAACTCAGAGGATTATTATTAGTGGCACAATGTCTAGTTGCAGGCCTGTAACTTGTGGTGTCCCCCAAGGTTCAGTATTGTTTAACTTACTCATCAATGACTTGTATGAAGGAGCAGATGCCTCCTCAGCAAGTTTGCTGATGACACAAAGGTGGGAGAAGTGGCCAATACCCCAGAGGGCTGTCCACCCCTTCAGAGAAGCCTCAACAGACTGGAGAGATGGACAGAGAAGAACAGTCTGAAATTAAGCAAAGGCAAATGCAAGGGAAAAATAATGCCCTGCACCAGCACAGGCTGGGAGTGACCTGCTGGAAAGCAGCTCTGCAAGGAGGGAGCTGGGGATCCTAGTGCACAACAAGCTGTCCATGAGCCAACGCTGTGTCCTTGGGGCCAAGAAGGCCATTAGTATCTTTGGCTGCATTAGGAAATGCATTGCCAGCAGGTCAGGGGAGGTGATCTGTTCATCTACTCATCCCTAGTGAGGCGGCATCTGGAGTGTTGTCCAGTTCTGGGCTCCTCAGGACACGAGAGATGTGGAGCTCCTGGTGCGGGTCCAGCAAGGGCAATGAGGATGACTGACGGAGTGGAGCATCTCTCTTCTGAGGAAAGGCTGAGGGAGCTGGGATTGTTCAGCCTTAGAAAGACAACTGAGAGGGAACTTTTCAGTGTATCTGAAGGAGGGTGTCAAGAGGACATAGCCAAGCTCTTCTCAGTGATGCCAAGCAATAGCACAAGAGGCAATGGGCAGAAACTGATGCACAGGAAGTTCCACCTGAACATGAGGAAGAAATTCTTTGCTCCGTGGGTGGCTGTGCACTGGAACAGATTGTCCAGAGAAGTTGTGGAGTCCCCTTGACTGGAGATACTCAAGAACCATCTGGATGCAATTCTGTGCATTGTGCTCTAGGATAACTCTTCTTGAGCAAGGAGGTTGGACCAAATGACTCACAGTGGTCCTTTCCAAGCTTACCTGTTCAGTGATTCTGCTAAATATTTCAGTTGACATTTTTTCTAAAGGATTCTCCCAGTATCTCCCTTTGTTTTGTGGCTGTGGTGTTTAGTGACGGAACTTTTTGTGGTGATTTTTGGTAAACTGCAGATGACAGCCAGCATCCAACTACTTTGTTAGCAGGGAGACTGTGAAGCACAGAAGCACCTTTGTTTGCACACGTATTTACATCTGATACACAATGGAGAAGTTTTATTTGGAAGTTGCATCAATGTATCAGACAGTAGCTGATACAACAATAAAAGATGATGCAGCAGTTTAGTAACTTTTCTATTATGCCTTCATGGAACAGTTAATTTGATGGAAAAGGTACATTGTGGTCCGTCTTATTACTTGTAACATAACCCGTCCCAAATCTATTTTAGAAACATTTTTTTTATTCCAAGCACAGATGGTAGCTGGTAAAAGTAGAAGTCCTGAATGGAAAATGAAGCTGTGAAGAGGAAAAAATCATGATAGAGCATCCAATACAGGGCTTTTGCATGTGTTTTCTCCTCATTGAGCCTTTGACGTCTATTTTGGCTTCATTTTGCCTAGACTAGAACTGAGAAATAAAGCAGTTCTGAAGACTCTCTCTGTTATACTCTGAGACTGAGATCAGTCTGGCATAAAATTCTGTAGAAATTTTGTGGCTACTCTTTTGTATGTAGAGTAATTGGGAAAAATACCTTAATACCAGCATAGAGTGAGATATTTTTTCTTTTTTTTTGGTTATGGAAGTCTTTATATTTAAGAATAATTCTGAGGTTGAAGATAGCTCCTGAGAAACTATTGTTCGAGTTTGCTCGTTGAAGTACCTCTAAAGTTAATTTCGGCTATTATACAATTGCCCTCTAATACAGACAATAAATGCTAATTTGAAAATTAACACCTTTTGAGAACTACTCATTTTTCAGTGAGGTGCAAATCTAATGAACTAAAGTAGTTTTAGCTGGCATAGGAGCAGTTGTGGATTGGATCGCTACCTACATCCCAAATGGCTGTTTATTTTTGTTATATTAGTGGAGCAAGTCATAAAAGCATGACTGTGGGCAGCAAAATATGCACCAGTGATTTTACATGTAATTTAATTGAATAAGATCTCTCCAGAGGTCTGTTTAGAAAGATAAAACAGAAGACAGCTTGCCCTGTTTGGCATGAGGTGTATAATTTCAATATGTTAAAATACTCTGTTATAATTAGGAAAACTTTAGGATTAATAAATAAATTGCCATTTTTGGTTGCAGTAGTTACTGATTCACTGCCATCATGCACTCCTGCTGGTCTACTGGCACAGTGTTGAAACAGACTGAGGGCTTTCTTTCTTGAATTCTTGGCAATTGTCTGGTTGGATTCCACTGTGAATATGAGTATTGAGGTAAAATTGGCACTGTAGTTGATGATATTGTGAAATTCCTTGGAAATAGATTTGAACCCAAAATTTCTTTGTTCACTTTCCTTCCTAGTTCCTTGTTTTGTTTGAGTTTATGCTTACTGATTTGTAGGTGATTCTCTTCTAAGGTGACAGAAAGCCCAAAATGCTGGCTGGGCCCAACCCATGGGAAGATCTCCCTCCTTGTGGTCTAGGTAAGGATGCCAGTAGGAGACTTCCTAGCCTGTTGTGACCCTGAGACTACTACCCATTACTGATCTTCCATGTAGGGAATGATGAAGTGACAACAGGCAATTGAGGATGATCAAAACCAATGTGGGTTTTTTGTTAAGGGAGTTTAGGACACAAGTTATTTTCTCCTCTCTACTTCCAGTTGAAGGCAGCAACACTGGAAGAAACAGACAGGCTGGCTCTATTAATACATGGCTCTGAGGCTGGTGTCACCACCAGAATTTTGGGGTTTTTGACACAGGATTGTTCTGTGCCCCACTGGGCCTACTGACATAAGTCAGGACTCACCATTCTCGATGACAGAGGAGAGTCTCTGCTTGGGAACTGGAAGGGCTTTTCGTAGAGCTTTAAACTGGATGTGAGGGGGCAGTGGGACAATATCAGGCTTGTGGCTGGCAAGCTGTGGGATTAGAGGCAAAGGTTAGAGGAACAGGGTGATAGCCAGGACCCTCTGCCAATGACTCTGCCAGCCACACTGGAACACACTTGCAGTCTTACAGAGACAGCCAGGGACTCCTGACGTAATAGAAACTAACGGAAACACCAGAGAACTATGTCAAAGGAATTAAGGGGTATAGGAAGGCTACATGGCCGACAGTCCAGCTGAGGTGCCTTTACACCAATGCACGCGGCATGGGCAGCAAACAGGAGGAGCCGGAAGTCACCGTGCTGCTAAAAGCTCTGATCTTGTTGCCATTACAGGACAAGGAGGAATGGATTCAGACTAAAAGAGAGTAGGTTTAGTTTAGATATTAGTAAGAGGCTGACAGATTAGTAGTTCTAAGAATCCTCTTTTCTACCCTTTTCAGAAATGTGTTCAGTTTCCCTTTTTTGTCACCTGGGACTTCATCTGTCTGCTATGACTTTTCAAATAGCATGCTAACTGCGTCAGCCGATTTCCCTCGGGAGTCTGGGATGCGTCTCCTCAGGTCCCATAGACCTATGCATGTTTAGGTTCCGGATCTTTACTCACAGTTGGAGGGACTGCTTTCCCAGTCCCTCTCTTGCAGCCCATCTATCTACTCAAGAGGTGTGGGAAGACTGAGAAAAAAAATAATTGTTGAATACCTCAGCTCTCTCTTCCTATTGGACCATGTCCCTATATTCTTACCAGGACAGATGCCCCTGCTTCCACTTCCTGTGCATTTGCTTGTTATCCTTTAGTTTGTCCAGGAGGTCTCCACTCATCTGTGCTGATCTGTTGCCTTCCTTACTTGATTTTTTACACCTAGTGATTGGGAGCTCCTGTGCTTAGCATGTCCTTAAAGATCTGTCAGCTCTGTTCTGCTCCCTTTAGAGCAGTGTTCCAGGAAGTCCTGTTGACTATCTTCTTGAAGAGCTGGAATTTTGCTTTCCTAAAATTTAGGGTCCTGACTTTACTCTTTGCTGACCCATATCCCTCAGGATTGCAAACTTCATTTATGCGTGATGATTGCATCCCAGGCTGCCCTCAATCTTGACATCACCAATTAACTCACTTGAACTAAAGCATTACAATAACCATTGTATTTGTTGATCAATTCCTACTAACAGCTGTGTGTGGATTTAAGTACTACATGGTATGTGAGAGAGTCTCGGAATCTGCCCCAAGAAATAGTCTGCAAGAGTGACTCAGGTACTTCAAGGGTAAAAATGTTGCACCAGAGCTTTACTTGTTTGTACAATGGCAATAAATTGATTTATGTTGTGTTTTGAATTCTTCCACTAAATTAACCTTTGCCACTGGATTTAACTTTGAGGTCAAGTCCTTACATGATTTCTAGGGGATTTTTAGTTTTTTGTTTGTCTCTCCTGAACTTACCCTCTGAAAAATCTTTGTGGTATTTTGCTTCTTTTTCTCCACTAGTGTCACTATTCTGCATGCCCATCTACCTGTTTCTTACAAATCTACCAAAGAATCAATGAATTGTGTACTTTGGAAAGATGCGTCTTAGATCTTCTAATGCAACCTCCTACTCAAGCAGGGTCGGTGAGAGCAGGTTGTCCAGAGCCACATTCAGTTGGGTTTTGAGTATCTCTGCACATGAAAACCACAACTTCTCTGGGCAGTGTATTTCAGTGTTTGACTGCCTGACAGTAAGAGAATTTCTGTGTTTGCTGTTTTTTAATTTATGCTTATTGCCTTTTGTTTAGTCCATGGGCATGACTGAGAAGAGCCTGACTCCCTCTTCTTCATTGCATCCCAATAGGTATTTATAGACATGGGCAAGATCCCTCTGAACCACCTTATTTCCAGGCTGAACAGTCCCAGCTCTCTGAGCTTCTCTGTGTATGGGAGATGCTCCAGCCCTGAATGGTATTCTTGGCCCATTGTTTTCTCATTTTCTACTTATGCTTTCTAAGCCCCAAATGACTCCTGCCTACTGCCATTGGCAAAGCTCATGTATTTAAAATCCCACTGCCTTTTGTTTTCTTATTACCAGTGATTCAGCAGAGCATTTGCTGTTCCTGCTCCATTTTTCGTTTGTTTTTGCAGTGTGAGCTCCATAGTTCCAAGGCTGTTCAAGTACTTGAAAGTGCTGAGTACAAAACAGGTGCTTCACTATAAAAACAACAGTAAGAGTCAATTGCTGCTGGGAGTAACAAGAAATGACAAAGTGTCTTGCATTGATGCTGGTTTAGTGAAAAATGTATTTTAGCCCTAAGGAGGGTGGAGGTGGGGGGGTGAAATGACTGGGAAGGGCATTTCAAGACAGTTTGTGAACTAGAGATAATTATTTTTTTAATTTATTTTACTGCACTTTACACAAAGTTTTCTTTTTGTAGGCAACTGAAAGTCAAGAGACCAGCAGGCATAATTTAGAGCTGCATGTGCAGTGGCATTTACAAGGACTGGAAATAAATGGGGATCATCATAATTCACTGTGAATTTCAATACAACTTTCTTGTTCTCAATAGCCAAGGCAGTGGTCCCTGATGGATTGATTCTGCGGGAAGGCTGAAAGGCTATTTTTTGAAATTTTGGAACTGAGAGGAAAATGTGAAAAAAAAAAAAAAGATAAATAAGTTTACAAATGCTGCAGCCAAATAAACAGACTATCTGACTATTTCAAAAAGACAACTCTAATTTCGTTTTAGAATAATATATATTCCTGCATTCTGTATGTAAGCAATTGTTTCAGGCTTCAAGCTGAGCTCTTTCCAAGGATAATGCAGGTGGAAAGATGAGTTAATGGTTTAAACAATTTGAGATTTGATGCAGTCTTCCATCTGTCAAAGCCCACTGAAATGAAAGCTCACAGTTTTAATTTGTGCCTCCAGCATCTAACTCAGTCTGAAATGGTGTCAGCGATTTGCCCTGCCCTCAGTACTGTCATTCTTATGTTAAGCATTCTGTGCACACATGCTGGGAGACTTCTATCAAACATATTAGTGCATTTGAGAGATCATTAGCCTGAAGTAGCTGGAACATTCCAGGTTTCTTAGCCGGGGAACTCACATCTCTGCTGGAAAGTATGTCGAGCCACTGTTATTTAAACAATAAAACTACAGCAGGATGGGGATAGCTTTGTAAAATTTAGTAGGAATAGTGGTATCATGATTTAAGTGGCACCCGTGAAGGGGCAAGATAATGAATGTTTTGATTTTTGACTAAAACTCAGAGTGAACAAAAAGTTCTTTCTTGATCCGTCAGACAGATTTTCTTTTGTCTTGTATAAGATAAGTTTAAAACCATTTAATAGAATCAGAATTCATAAGACGTGATCAAATTATTGGTCTGCTAAACAGATGAAATAATCCTGATCATGTAAGAAATAAGAAGGCAGATGTAGTACTTACTGCTAGCATTCTTATGGATTGTTCGATTTTTTAATTACATTAATCTATGAAAAGGTAGAGGGGGCTGAGAGAACGGTAGTGGTTAGGTGATTAAAGCTGAACTAGCTAGGAAATAGGTGGACTGAAGTTTCGGGATCTTTGTGTTTGGGAAAACAAGAAAGAGCTTTGTGATTCAGTGTTTATGTTTGTACAAAAGCATTAGTGTATAAATGTGCCGTGATGACAGGAATCCCTTTGTTCTCTGAGGGCCTTGAGAACTGACAAATAAAGAGAGTTAAAATCCAAACAAGGTTTACAGTACTTTGTAATACTCTGATGTATTGTTCTATATTTGTAAATAGCAAGTTTTATTTTTGGGGGGAATTGGAAAAACAGTTGTGTTAGAACATGGGACACTGAAATAAGTGAAAATGGAATAAGTTCATATTCTCCAAAGTTGCCATATTGGATCACATCAGTCATCCTTCCGGTCTCATACTTGTGTAACCAGCTAGCTTCTCTGTAGGTAAGTAAACCTGCAGGTCTGGAATAACCTTCTACGAGATAAAAACTTGCTTAAGCCCTATTACTTATTTTTGTGTGATACTGTGAAACATAAAAGGTATGTCCTTTTCAAGACACTAGTTGTAGTTTCTCAGCCCTTGCTGCTTACTGATTTGTTAAAATTGAATGGTTTTGCCTTGGCAGAACAGAAGTCAGGTTTATGGAATGTGTTTTGCTTGGCCTTCACTCTGAATGATGCTGCTGATAACTTTCTGTCTCTAGTACAAATGGTTAGAATCAAGCCACTTTCCTTTTCATCTTGTAAATGATCATCACCACCGCTAGAGCCCTTAGGATGAGTGGGGAGGAAAGGATCTTAGAGGTTGTCTGTCCCTTTACCCCAGGTTTTTGGTAATGCAGAATTCTGCTGAGGTTCTCTTTGATCTTCAGTATGGGTTTACAGAAAAGGTTGTCTCTTTTGAAGTTTGCTATTTTGGACAGTTCTATCTGGTTCACTTTTTAAGGAGGTAATCAAGTCTGATCGCTGTGCTGTTTGAAATTCGAACTCCTCAATACTGAGCAGACTAAGCCAATGCTGAGCATAACCAGCCAAAGATTAAGTAACCCTCTTGCACAGAGAAAGGATGCAAAATTGTCATTAATGACTGAATTGTGCCAACACCAGCTTTGAGGATAATGGCATAGCAGTCTCAACACGGGTCTCAGAAATGCAAATGCTGGCTTTAGACCTTAACTCTGCATACTCTACACTATTTACAGACATACACTACAGCTAAAGGGAGAAACACGTGCGTGGGCGTGCACGCATACACACACACACCCAACAGATATTTATTGAAGCGGGCATGCTGAAGCACTAATGCTTCTTTAACTTAGCTTTATCTGCTTCAGTGAACACTCTTCAAAATCCAAGGATATTCAGGCTGCAGAACCCTTTATTTAGGGGTATTTGAGCACAAACATAATCCCTTCCTAGAAACTTTTGAAATACCAATGGAGATATGCAGCCTAATCAACTGTAAATTTTTGTAATTTAGAAAGCAGTTGATTAAGTAACATCTAGCAGAAGGATAATCATCATTGGAGCAACACTAGTCAAACAGTAAAGACAGACAGTACTACTGAGACTAAGGAAAATTAGCAGTAAATCTGCTTGAAAACAAGCAGCAGATTTATCTTTTTAAATCCTTAGTTTTCCCAGATCTGTCACCACTCAGTTTGCTCAAACCTTGTACATATTTTTTCATCTTTCAATAACTTTGCACTCTATATACAGAAGGAAATATATAACATGAAAGTATATTTAAAATTTTGTTTTCCCAAATACAATCTTAGTTCCCAAAGCTTAGCTGCATGAATTACTATTAGGAAATGTCAGCAGCTCACATAAGTCAGAAAATCTGTACAAAATTTATAACTTTGCAGTTGAGATCAGAATCTTAATTTTAGCTTATTAAATTGCATTTCATTGACCTAATTAATTCTTAGTTCAAAACAGGCTGTAATGGTCTGTTTGAATGTATGGCCCTTTTCTCCTCTAGTGGGTGACAGCTGCAGAGTTAGATCAAATACAGCTCTAGTTAAGTGACAAAGACAAAAGGTGCTTGCGTTGACCTTTAATGTAGTAATAAAATACATTCAGCCACTGTAAAGGGACATGTATGTCTTCATCTTAGCCCTGACTAAGCAAGGAATTTTGCTTGACTACACCCAAGGCATTATTCAAAGCCCACTGAAGTAAAGAACACTGACTTTGAATAAGAGTTATGCCCATCTATAAGGAAAGATCGTACTTTCTCAAGTGATCTACCGTGTAGTTTCTTTATTACCATAATACTGAAGGAGATATAAAAGTGTGCTTAGGTAGATGAGGTTGCTGTGCTGAGAGGAAGGCAACTGTCTTTGAGACACACAGACAGGGATGCAAGTGCCCTCTTCTCCACACACTCACTGAACTGTAAGGAAAGCATTGAGCTGGAAGTGAGAGCTATGACTGTTTTCCACTTTGAGTGCCTGCAAAGAAATGGAAAGCTATCCGAGCACAGAAGTGTGGTCTGTCGTAAACCAGAAATTGCAGGTTTTATTTTGTAACACTATCTGTTATATTTGGTCAGACATTAAAGAGGTAATTGCCATTTAGAACTGACTGTATATTGGAATAACTCTCTGCACAACAGACAGAAATGCTTCTGAAAGGGTGCAGTGTTAAAGAGCTAGTTTTGTGCTATGAACTTTAAGCAGATCTTCTCATGGAGTTTCCTTAAAAAGTTCTGCTTAAAGTCAATTTGGGTATAGTCTCAGGTCATAAAGGTAACTGTTTTTGACATTTCTTCCATAATATTGCCTGTATGATACAAATTACAAGCATGCATTCAGATCTTAGTCTATTAAATGTTTTTAGCCATTTCAGTGGCCTGAAGAATGTAAACACACAGAGTCAGCATAGAACTATACAGACAGAGGTCCCAATACTGAGGTAGTGACAGAAATATTTCTGAAGTAACTTATTTATCAGCAACGGGTCTAAAGGCAACTTCCTGCAGCATAATGTAAAATTTGTTCACATCTTCATTTTGTGCAAGTTAACAGTTGCTTGGCGTGTAAAGTGAAAGGGAAAATCATAGCTGTATTTCCTGAATGTTGTCATATGTATTTAACATGTATGGGAAATGTAAAGAGTTATTTTGTGTTTATGTTCAGTTTAAGCAGTTGCCCCTGCAGAAATACCAATAGGATCCATTACATTGAAATGAAATAAGATTATTATTTTAGAAATAACTATTCAGCCTTGTACTGTTTTGATGCAGGTGTATGTATGCATAAAAGGGATTTCTTGTTTCAGGAAGGTGTTTACAGCTTTTGCATTTAAAAATTAAAGGATTGCCATAATTAATTCTGTGAAGGGATTTTTTCCTTTGCAGTGTGAACCAGGAGACTGAGTTATGAACAAAGATCTTTTCCCCAGTATATCCAATGTTCTGCTTGCTTTAAGTTGCAAAATCTGTAGGTTTCAACAAATGTCAGAATTTGCAGCCTGTGACTTTGGATAAAGAATGCAGGTGGCTATGTTTGGTTTGGTTTTTTTTTCAGAGATGATATTGTTGTATCCAAAATATATTAAATTTCAATATTCACAATAAACCAGAGTCTGAACAGGAAAAGAAAACTGAGTTACAGCTCTTGGGATTTGAACTGCACCGTCCAAAGATAGTAGACATTTTCCAGAGTTAGGAGTGCAGAATGAAATTTTAAGTAGTTTTATATTCGGAGTGAAATATCACCCATTTTATTGTGTATGTAAAACATGTAGCTGTATTGTTACTAACTGAATGTTGAACACCTTCGGAAGGAAATAGACTTAGTTTTGTATTACATCAATCTGACCACCCTGCTAGCCCTAGTAAAAACACATTATTGATAAAGCAGTAGTTACCACTTTATAGTTTTTTTCAACTTACATCCACTTAAATCAGGCTTTATCGTCACATGAATTCTGATGTGCTGCTCTTTCTGATATCTGGAATTCGTTCAATTTGACCTGAGAATACCACATATAGCCCTGAACGCATCTGCGGCCTGGTTCATGCAGCTTGTTTGATGGAGAATTAACCAAGCTTGCTTCTGGGTGGCAGGAATGCTCATGGGAGGTATGGTCAGACCCAGCAGGCAGAGCTCAGTCTGACTACAGTTGTTAATTTTTGTTTAGATCTGGACCATATTGTTGAGTGATATCTGAGGATATCTTTATTCACTCACCAGGTGGCAGGTCTAAAGCTCCTAAAGGGCCATAAGCAAGGGAGGAATTGCAGTTTTTGGGTGAGATTTTTGACAAGTTAGGATTTATAGCTGTAAAGATGCACTGAGACAATGAGAGCTGATGCGTAACTGTTTAAATCAATGAAGAGATTACTGAACCTGTCTTTGCCACTTTAAGCTCATTGGGTCAGCAAATATTTCTTAAAAACCCACTGGTGTCTCAAAGAAAGTCTCCAACATTTTCCACTGGAGATCTGTTCTGCTCATATATTATTCAGTGTTGTATTTTCCTACCATTATTTATCATTCAAGGTATCTGTATGACAGAAGTATTGTGTTTCTTTAGAGTTCAGCTGTTCCTGCTGCACAATTTCTTCATCCAAAGTCATGTTTCATTTTGTGTCATATACAACTGCTACGATAATTGTAACCTGTGCTTTTGGTGGGGTCATGATACAGAAAATAATCTCCTTTTAATTGCTTATTTTCTTCAAAGGATAAATTAAATCTTTTTATTTCATACCTGTTTTAAAATTAATCTGTAGTTAGATAACACATTTGAATAACAAATTAGTGTTAAAAAAAGAAAGAGGAGATATTTGCTTGGCGGCTTTCTTGCTTTACTTTTTCCTTTTAATTTCTAGCCCTCCCATTAGATAAACTGAAACCAGGAGAAGAAAAATAATAGCTTTATGTGGAAGTATGTTTTTTGTTAAATGATAATAGTGGTGCAGAAAATCACATGTACTTCATTCAAAGTAATATGCATCTGTAAGGGAAATCATCTGAGTTTCATGTTTTCTAGGCTTAATAAGGGTTTAAAAGTATTGCAGATTGAGGAATTTAATTCCTTAAATGGCAAGTAAGTAGGTCATCATCATCTTCAGGGAAAGACTTATTTGTCCTCATTATTCATGGGTCCAACATTATGTAAATTCATTTTATAATACACTTGAAAGTAGCTATTGTAAGGAAATGGGTATATCTATATGCAGTACTTTCAAGATTTTTATCCTGACAACATCAACAGCAAAATAGATTTGCAAAAACTATTCATATACGTGAATGTTTTTAATCACTAATACAGGAAGATTGAATTAATTAGAAATTCATCTTCTCTCTTTTTACTGATGCTATGGTAGAAAGATTGTCAGATGTAATACTGATTTAAAAGGGTTCGTGAATTTTATTAGTTAATGACTATTCAAACTTCTACATTTGGCAGATTATATAAAAGTTAAAAAACATTGGTAGTATACTGTTAAAAAAAAAAGTAAGGGCATACCATGGTGGTGAAAGAGCAATGAACAGGCAGCATAGTAGTGTTGGCAGATCACATACTTGCATCTTTGCCAACAAATGGAAGGGATTGTTCCTGCCCTGACATCAGGATCCTAATGGAGGCTTGTTGCACCTCTGCTATTTGGTTACCACGCTCTCTTCTTGCTAGAAAAATGAGCTGTGGTTTAAATTGTCTAACTTCTATTGAAAAAAATGAAGTTGTCCACCATGGAATTAAAGGAAGAATGATGATGTTATATTGTAATAATGTATTTTTTCTCCCTAGATTTGTCATAGTTTAATGAGTGGGTCAGTGCAATTCACACGGTTGTGTGTGTGTCAAGTGTGTTTTATGTTTGTACAAAGAAACGCACTTGATTGAGCAGTTAAACCAGAGTGACATTTTAAGTGCATTGCAGTTTGGGGTTTGGGTTTTTTTCTGGAGAAATGCTGAAATACCTCACTACAGTTGTGCTTTTTTATTGTAGTTTTATCAAATAGTGAACTTAGGGAAAAGCTCTTGAGTACATTTTATTGTGCTGTCATGGAAATATATTGCATTTTTTCTTTATTACTAACATTTGTTGGGTGATGACAGGTTATCAAGCAGTACAGAGCTGTTTAACACCTTGGAAGAAGACAATAAAGAAACTTGTGACACTTGCTTAACAAGAAGCACAGTGTGTTTTGGAAAATCTGTCAGTGAAAAGACAGGCCTGTAAAGATGTCAGGCCTATTTTGACCTTTCCGCCCCTTGTTTGTATTCTACTGTTTCAGCTTTGCAAATGCCTCCACATTTGGTACTTGAATTGAAAGTAGATATCACATAACGAGAACAGGATGTGAATAAGTTTCAGAAATGTTGTATTGTGAAATGGAAAAAAACTGCACTCAGAAAATGATTACACATTTTCTTCATGGCTCCAGAATATTATCAAAGAAATTAAAAATATTTTCTTATTTAAATAAATTAAAGACATAGTTATTTTAGGGTGGTCTGACAAAATGGTAGATGTTGCATCAAATCCAACCCCTACTGAAGCATGGTGTTGTATGCCTACAGTAATCTGAGCTCCTCTGTAATGATGTATGACACTCACTTTGCATGCTCTGTGCTATATTTTGTCCTGCATTTGGATAGCATGATATCTTGACCTTGTCTGATTGGTGATCTCATTTTCTGTGAATGTTGCAAGAACAGTAAACAAAGCCTGGAAGAATTGTCAAGCTGACAAGTTGTATTGTTCTGTATCTTTTCAAGACAAAGCCACAGAAATTTATCCATCCTGACACCTTTGTCTCTTGTATTAAGAAAGCTTTAACTAATTTCTCTTTAGTTCTGTAGTCTACAATCTAAAAATGCCACATCTTATAAAGAGAACAGGTAGAAAGGCATTTAAGCAGAGGCCTCAGGGAGGTGGAATAAGTTAGGAGAAAACAGCAGCAGCTGAATTATCTAAGGGATTCCAAGATTGACAAGATTGTATCATAAGAAGAGTGTATGAAAGATTTGAATGACACTTCTGTATTAAAATTTGTAAATAAATATGAATTAAATTAGTATGTAAATACGTTGTGTAAATAGGTTCGGTAGGAAAATATTTCTTTGCATGAATCCCACAGCCCTTTATAGATGTCACTGATTGCAGAAATGCTGAAATGGTTTTGTTTTATTGTGTTTTCCTTTCACCTTCTCTCACTCCCTCAAGAAACTTATAAAATAGAAATGTCCCACATAAAATAAAAATGTCCCACTCTGTTCAAACCATATGGATGTTTTGCATCTGGAAAATTTGAATGTAAATCTGAACTTACTTTCAGTTGAATATTGAGTTTGTTTAATTGCATTAGTTAAATTCTATGTTTGAAAGATAAACCGGGATCTAGAATTGCATCTTGATAATGTGGTTGTACTTTAATTGCTTAAACTGGCTTTTGTAACTATTATGCTTTTAATAGGAAGTTGCTACTGACAATACACATCTTCAGCAGGTATTTATAAACTATGAGAACTTCAAAAGTGAAGGCAGCATATAGCTAAGTGGCAGTCTGAATGGGAAGTGGGATTACAGCATACTTTTACTGGGATTTGGGTGCAAGGTCTCTAATTTATTTATAACAAAGTTAATAATCTTCTAGTTGAACAGTTAAATACTGAGGACATCTCTTTTTTGAGTCGTCTTACGCTTCAGCCAATTGGCAGAAGATAAGCTTCTGTACCCATCCCTCCCAGCACTTTCAAAGCGCAGTGGAGCTTATTATAAATGAATGACTCATACATAGGGTGGAACAAATGCACCATTGGTAGCCTACAGAGATAATAACACTGACCTCCGGTCATTTTACAAGGGAACTCTCTCGTGTAGGTCGACTTCCCACTGCTTTAAACCCAACCTAAATAGACTATTCACAGGGAACTGGATTGACAGATTAGAGATTTATATGCACAAATGTAGGCATTAGCAGCATGGTCTCTGCACTTTAAGACACGAGAAGTAGTTGAAATATCTGAGCACTGAAAGCAGAAGGGACCCTTTCCTATAAAGAAGTAGGTTTGTAAACATCCTTCAGACTTACTGAAGTATGTAGGGCAGTCATGAAAGTCCAACCTTGCTGTCTGTTTATGCAGGACTTCCAATAATATGAAATTGTTTGGAAATAAGGGTTATGATAGCACTGGCACTTCACAGGGGATGTTGGAGTGGGTGAAGACATGATTTTAAGTTCTAAGTCAAAATATGCTTAAATTTTTTTCTCTCTCCTCTTTGATACATATGTACACACAAAGTGGGTAAGCAAAAATAATTTTGTAAAAGTATGAAGGGTAGCAATTGTCAAATGATACCCATTTTAGGAGGATCTTGAGATAGTGCATTTAATCTTAGGAGCACAAAAATGGTAACATGTGCTAGTTCAGATTTTTCCACCACAAAGTATGACCTATATGCATCAAGTATCTTCATCTTACAACTGTGTTAATGTTCATATAACAAAATGTCAGTGGAACTCTTCCACTCAGTGTGTACTAGAAATTTAATTTGAAACTTTCTGCAGAAAGAGATGTGTTCTCCTGCCTTATTTCAACAAAAGATTATATTGAAAGGAATGATTTAAAACCAGATGACAAATTACTGAAAAGGCATTTTTATTGTACAATAGCATTCTCCTACAAAGAAAAACAAGAGGGGAGGGGGAGACACCTGCCCGCCCCCCCTCCTCCCCCCCCAACATTCTCTAACACTAATTTAAGGAAAAACACATGAAGCGGCAACCTTCAGTGACTTTGTTCTTTTAATTTCTTTTAAATGATGAGAATCTTTTATTTTTACCTGGGCCCTTCAGTAGAGAACATTAACACATGCATTTGGATCTCTCAAAAGTTGGGTTTAAAAATTATTATTCCTGTTGTCTTCCATCTGCAGAATATATGGCAAGTGCATCAGTGATACTTGATTTTTAGAGAGAGAAATAGTAAAAATGTGTTGGAAATCTGTATGAAAGAAAATTGTGAAATTGTAAAGGGAGTTTCAGTCCAAATGTAGATACACCAGCCAGCTGACCCCCTTACTAAGCCTTTATGTGAAATTCCAGAATTTTAAACTGGATCTTACAATGTACTGTGATGTGTTTTCAAGATGTTAATTATCTGAATCTGTTTTGATACCATAGTTTTTTTCCTTTTAGTGAAAGCAGTGAAACTTTTCCTACTTCTTTTACAAGCTGCTGTGCTTTAAATGTATGCATTTAATGCCTGAGAAGATAATTCTTGTTGACCAGTAATGCAGTATTTGAAAAAAAATTATTCTTACTGAAATTAATTGATGTCGACAGTGGCATTCAAATTACCTGGCTCAGGAGGCTTTTCTTGGGATCTGAATCCAGAGATCTTTACTTGGTCATGCCTTCCACAGAACAAATGGCAACATAGGAGTTTTCTGGGACTTTCCTACTTTCCTTACTTTGTATGCAGGGAAAATTTCAGTGAAACTCAAGACACTGCAGTCATATAAAATCTTCCTCCAGCTATAATACCCTTTAAATTGAAGATTGTGCAACTAGGCTTCAAACTCGCAATGATTTTCTTTTTGGAAGTTGCAGGATACAGCTAGGATAACACACATTCTTTCTGACTGATTTATGATGAAGGTTTTTATTAATTGTCAGGTTTTATACAGAATTCATATTTCAAGACTGGTTGTCTCTTCCCATATCTGAGCTTTTAAAAAATAGCATAAAGGAGGAACTGGTGTCTGGGTGAGATAGAGCATTTTCACTTGTATTTCTGCTGTGTTATCTGTGTAAACAAGCATCTATGCTAATCTCTCTTGCTTTCTAATTTCCACTTGCTTAAATTATGCTTTTAAAGGGTTTGGAGAGTCGTTTGATTCTTCAAATATGTGGATTACTCTTAACCTTTGTTGTGAACTTTTGCTAGCATTTACAAGTGTATGCCTTTGATTGTTAGGGGGAGTTGCCATGAACAGGCAGAAAAGAAGCACAAACATTTGGCATTTTCTACTTCCGAATGTCTTACACATCATCTCACCTCATCTTTCAGCTTCCATCCTGTAATGTCATTTCCCAGAAAAAACTTATTTGCCTTCCCTTAGGTCCAGTAGTCCATTCAGATCAATAGAGGCATCCTTTCCTCCCCATAAGGAAAGAATTTTTGTTAGAAAACTGTAAGTTTTTGTTGGATCTAAGTGCAGATAAAAATTTTTCTGTCTATATCTGTTCTTATTTTTGCTGTTTCACAAGATGTTACTTTCATACTAGTGAGGAAGATAAGCTATGACACGCTGAGAAAATTGTGGTTGGAAACAGGTGTTGAAATTTGTTTGGAACAGTTGCCTCCCTTTGAGCTTCCGAAATAAGGAAGATGAAATGCTCATCTTGGTGAATACTTTAGTTCCTATGAGATTTTTGTCTGCTTGTTGCTCTAACGTTGCACAATATTTTAAAAACACCCTGAGATATCTCACTTGGTTTAAGCATGGTGCTGTTAACACCAAGGCTGTGGTTTGGATCCTCTAAGGAACCATTCACTTAAGACTTGGACTTCATGATCTTTGATGGTCCCCTCTAACTCAGAATATTCTGTGATTCTGTGTTTCTTTTTTTCTGCTTGAAATCCAGTTGGAGAGTCATCCTGGTTTTCATTTTTGGTTTTGGTATATATTTTGGTATATATTTTTGGTATATGGTTTTGGTGTATGTTTTTATGGAGCATGGCCAGTCAAGCTTATGAACATAACCAGGTATCCAAAATAATGACAGCCAATCAGGACACTCTGAGAGACAACTTTTTTTAGGCATTTAAAAGAGACTGTGCAGCAAGAGGTGACAGTGGAAAGTTAGAAATCTGTTAAAGGAAATTTGTAACCGTCCATCACAGATTTCTCCATTTGGGCCCAAATTTAGAGACACCTATACATGCTTTCTCTACTGTGTTTTACAGGTGAAAATCCACTTCCCAAGGAAGCCAGTGTAATTTTCTCTTAAAGTATCAGTCTGGTAAGGAACAGCACTGAAGTTCATTGAACTTGGAGTACCATCATTGCAGATAGCGTAATTCTGAAGCTAAACAGTGGTTCTCTGCTTGGAAGAATTAATGCTACTTCAGAATTTGCTTTTCTATGTTGATGCAGAAGTATTTACAGAGGATTACAGTCTGAGCTCCTAAAACCTAGAGTGCTATTTGCAAGCATATGTAGACATAATGCCTATATATCTATAAATTGTATCTTGCTGAAGGATTATGTCTGTCTAAAATACTAGGATGACACTAAACTTTGTGTCACTATTTATAAACTAAATATCTCTTAGTGACTGATGTGTCTAGTTAGGCTGAAATTCCAAGGAAAAGAATTCCTGAATACGTAATATTTCTTTACTTATCTTATTGCCCAGTACCTAGTTCATGTCTAAAAGTGCATTCTCAAGCAGAGCCTGTGCCCAGGTGTACCTACTCTGAAGCATATCCACATCAAGCATATCCACATCATGCAACCCTTAAAATGCAGCAGTTAGGTAGCTTTTTTTTTGACATAGTCATTTCATTGTTCTCCAGCATTGCTTCTGTTGTGTTGGTATTATGAAATAAATACTCCATGAAGGCTGAGAATATCTATAATTTTAGTTACCTTTTTCATATATAGTGTTGTGGTAATTTGTTGAATAATTTTTATTTGTACAGGACACTTGGAAGTTATTTCTTATGGAGCTTTAGTGCACATTTCTTTATAGGATCCTAATATAACCAAAGAATGAGCCTGCTTCTGTAGTATAAAAGCATTTATAATCTCAACACCCTTTTCTCTCTATATAGATATTGAGCGACTTGCTTTAGTGGCCTCTGCTTTGATCTCCAGAGGTCACTTCCAGCATCAACTATTCCATGATATAGATATAGGTATCATCATGAAGTAATATACAAATACAAAAAAAAGACCCTCTGACTGTTTTTAATATATACTTATTCTCACAACGCTTTTCTTACCAGCCAAACTAGGTATCTTAAGATGTAAAATTGATAAGGGAAGATAGGAAACACAAAAGGAAGAGGTAGGCACATACTGTCTCATTATTCAACATAAAATTGTCTATTTCCTTTGAAATGCAGATTTTGTTTCAAGGAGGAAAAAGAAGAGAAGCAGTTTTTAATTCCTATTCAGGTTAATGTGATTTTTTTAAAGAAACAGATAAAGCACTTTTGAGGAGAGGTATGTGCTAATTTTAGGCTTGTACAGGCTGTCTTTTGAGCTGCAAGAAAGTATCCTTTCTTAATTTTAACAGTCTTCATCACTGAACAGTTTTGCAGCTAGGATTGATGCTTCTTTGGTCACTTTAGAATTGCAGTGTACTTTATTTGCAATGGGACACTGCTTGTACTTGTGTAATTCACAGTTATAAGAGGAGTGCAGAGAAAAGTAGACATTACTCTAAACTGAGTTGTAATATGACTATATTGTTATTACACAGAGTTAACTTGGGACACTAGCTAACCTGCTCCATAGTGTCCTTGGTTTTTTGATATACATTCACTGTTACTGCTTGTGAGAGGCTGCTCAAGACCCATGGATGAGAAGTAAATCAACCCTCTTTTCTCCTCTCCTTTAAAGTTGTAATTTACCTCCAGCCTCTGCTCTTACCATTCCTCAAGTTCAGCTGGTTGATCTCTCTCACAGTGAGCATTCACTTACTGACGGTTCAGAGTTTGGTTACCACAGTGCTAACTAGGTAAATTCCTTCAAGATGGACTGGAGATTCTGGTTTGTACACCTCTTTATCTTACAGTACCTCTGATGGGTTATTGTCCCCCAGCTCTTTATCATTTCTTCCCTCTCTGCAGCATATCCCTGTGATTAATGTTTCTCCACTCTGCAACTCCAGTGAACACACTTGTTTCAGTCAAAACAAGTTAATCTGGACAAATGTAGAGTTTTTACTAAGCAGCCTTATTTTGACTGGAAAAAGTCAAAAGACCCACCTGCCTGAAGATGTCTTAGGGTACAGTATTCTCTTCTGCAGAGAGCACAACAGAAGACAGAGGTGGGATATTGGGATCACCACAGCAAAATCTAAACGTAGTACTTAAGGCTTGGGGGTATGTGTGCTGTCATCCAGATATGGAAAGTGATTTTAAAGGTGAATTGCTTAGAAGTGACTGTAACTCAAGTGGGAGTAAGATTTTTTTTGATTTACCTGCAGTTGAAAAACACTTGCTCTTATTGCTGATGTGCTTTAAGTCATCTTGGCAAGTTCTGTGCTCTCTGTATTCTATAACTTTCCCATCTGTAAAATGGAATGATATTTATCTCCCTTTGGACTTTTTTGGAAATACATAGATATCACTAGGTATAGGCAAATATATAGATATCACTAGGTCTGCTGTTGTACCAAAATATAATTCCATTACAGGGGTTTGACATTACATAGTTGGGTTTATCTAAGAATTGGAATTTGTCTTGAGAAGAAAACTGTAAGTGTTTGAAATTAAAGTATTACCTGTATCCTGCAGCTATCTTTACAGAATGAAGTATTTCAGTGAACATAAGAAACTTTTACTATCTAATGTCTTTTAAGGAGTCTGCACCAGCTCAAGTCTGTTATGATTTTGTGTAAATCAACAATGAGAGATAGGGAAGAAAGAAATATAAGGAGACAACATATTAACAAAATAGCAACCAAGGGCAACTCTGTTGGAAGGGAGGCTTGCTTTCTTGAGAAGTGGTAGTCCTAGTTTTATGTTGTCTTTTTTTTTTACCGAGTATAAGAGAGGGAAGTTATTTTTTGGTTATACATTCAGGCATGTGGGGTGCCTGGTCACTAATATCTGCTTGGATAATACCACTGAATTCTATAATAATTTTTCATGACATCTAATTTCACCACAACAAAGAAAGAGTAGCAAATAATAATGAAAAAGGCTTGTTATATTCTCTACCAAGGAAATCATGAGCACTCTCCACAGTTTTGTCTAGTTATAACTATGTGCTTACGTTTTTTCGTGCTAAGTAGGAAAAGGATTATACCATATTAGTATAAATGCCTCTGTCAAAGAGGAAGCTTTACTGGAATATTTATGGACTAGTCAGTGTGTCATAATGTAAGATATGTTCCTTTTGGCTTAGACTTACATTTTTGGTTAATTCTGCTCTTTTTCATTTCTTTTGGCAAAAAACTGGCACCATGATAAACTGATAGGTGTGAAATAATTCTGCCATACTTAGTCTCTCTGTTTCTAATATTACAGCTAAATAGATAGAAGAGATTGAGTTACATGTCAGTAACTACTCTAATATATTCTTTTACATTAATGTCCTCAGTAATGGTTAATGAGATAATTTTAATTTAAAATACATACTGGTCTGTCATGTTACTGTGTTGACTGTAGTAAATTTCTACGTGGCTGGCAGTAGAAAACAAACTTTTAGCAGTTCAGTAATGTCTTGTGAGAACAGGTGGCATAATGGAGAAAAAAAAAGATGAGTAAATGGATGGCCTATGCAATATTTTTCCTACTTGTTGCACCTCTATTTAACTCCTTGCTGTCCTGACTGATGCCATCAGATGCTGCTGTGTAAATCATCTCAGTCTTTTTAGTGATGGTGGTTGAAATTTTATAACAGAGATGTGAAAGGTTATGAAAGTATAATATTTATTTTCTATATCGTGACCCAGAATATAGAAGATGTAATGATCTGATTCATAGGAAATCAAATGCTTTACCTTCTCTTCTCAGTGAAACTAAAACTTTTGCACTTTTACATTGCTCTTCTATATTCTTTTAGCTTCAGTAAAAAAATCTGGCATTTCATTTTTATATTTAAATCATATGTACGAGAGAATGGAGGTACAAAGTGAGCCTGAGACAGATTTAATTACATGTTCTGATTGAATAATTTCATGCTGAAGCATCCTGTATGTCAGCTGAGTTTGGGAAAAAATCACAGCTAACTTTCTTGCATATACAAGGTGTTAGGGTAGAGGAAACATTTGGATAAGCCCATAAGGATCGTACTTCTAATTTTATTTGAAAGAAGTATAGGTCTGGCTGGATATTCTTTAATCTGTCATTTGTTCTAATGCATCTTAAAATTACAATGAGGGAAAAATTGCCATCAGAAGCCATCTGTAGCAGCTCTTTTGCTTTTGGGGTTAGCTTAGCAGGATGGTTACATAATGAAATAATCTACAAAGTTGTCTGCAAAGTCTTTGATCTGTAGATCTTACTTTTTCCTAGATGGCATGTCTTCTATTATCATGACAGTATGCAAAACATATGGTATGACTCAGAAAATAAGAAGTGAAATTGGTATTTTTTGTTTCAGTCTCAGAGAATTTTTCCTAAAATTGACTTTAAAATTTCTTTACATGATTTTCCATGTTTTTTCAATCAACAGACAGAATTAACGCAATAGTGGTTACCTGCCTAATGAAAATAGGCAAAATGACAAACGTATATAAAATAAAAATACAGATGAAACTTACGTGCCTTCTGATGCATGAAAAATGCTATAGCTGTGAATAAGTGAAGTTACAGCTTTGAGCTTTCAGACAGAACTTCTTGCTGTGTCCTAAATCCCCAGCACAGTAGGATGTTACATTAATTTGTTCTCATGGCTAAGATAATGCTTGAATCTGTTTCAACATGATTGAGAACTTACATGGAACACTTCTACTCTTCCAAGCAATGTGTTTTATGTGAGAACAGCATAGAATGGCAGAGTCTTCTGCAGTCTTGTTACCCCGTGTGGAGCTGATGCTCTTCTCTCAGAATGCAACATCTCATTGTAGGCACAGATAAGCATGTTTATCTAGGCATACATTTTCCTTCTTGCGGAATGGTTCTGTTGCCTGGTGATGCTTGATTCCCTGCACCCCAGAAATCTTGTTAGCAAGCTCTTCCAACTGGCCAGATGGAGTTGCAGAAGCTGCTGGTGAGCAGGCCTCTTGGGTGAGGACATCAAGCTAGAGGGCAGGCTTGAGGGGAGAGGGGAAGGGAGAGAGGACTTAAAGTGAAGGCCAGAATGGTGGGCATCTCTTCTGTCATAGCAGACTTGACAGGTCTGTTGTTTCACTCTTTTGTTCTTCTTCGGTGCAAATAAAGGGAAGAAATATATTGCCCAAAACAGGAACAGACTTCACAGGAGAAATCACGTTTTAAATTCTTTGAGAACTCTTTAGAAGTTTCTTCAGCACTTTTATAGAAGAGTGGTGCAGTGCAGAAATAATGATAGCACATATTGCTTCCATCATATTATGTCTGCATATTTCAGACTTTCAAAGACAGCCAAACATGGGAAAATATAAACTGTTTTGTATGTGCTTTTCTATTTTTGTAATAGAAAAGTACTGTTCAGTTTTTAAAAATTTCATTACTTCTTATGTACCATAAATCCTCATGAAAATGTAATTGCATGTAATTTATGCACAGTCAGTGCTAGATGTTACATGCAGCTTAACTATATAATTAATCAATGTATCAACCTGATTTTTTCTGCATCTGTTATTGAAGTAAACATACTGCAGAAGCTGTACTTATAATCTGTACATATGTGCAGACAAACGTTTTGAAGAGGAGGCTGGTATGTTTCAAATTTACATAAAAGATTATTTTTCTCAACATATTTTCCTGTTTTTAAACCATAATGGCATTACATCATTTGGAGTCAAAGTAAAGAACTGTTGTAAATATAGATTAAGATTTCATCAGATATTAGCAATAAACACAGTCTAAATTGAATGTCTGGGAATAATTCCAACTTTTATCAAATCATACAGCCATTTTATAATGTTTCATTGAAAAATAACAGGAAACAAGAAAATGTAAACTCCTAAGTTTTCAACAGGTCTTGGAATTTTAAAGTGCCAAACATGTTTTGTATGCTCAGAATCTATTGACCAAAATCCTTTTTGAATTACAAATTATTTTCAGCTTGAAAGCCTGTTGTTAGGGAAATGAAGGCTGTGAATGCTAATTTGGATCTACTTTAGCAATTAAGAACTGTAGTTTGAGCTGGACACATTTTCTGTGAGCAGTTCTTTATTATAAATGTGTGAATGCATCACCTATAAGCTATGCTAATGAATTTACTGTCAAGTTTAACTGGCAATGTTATTAGTTAAACACAATATTTTTGAAACTGGTAAAAAACTCTAGAAAACTGGTGCAGTTGCAAAGTTGTAGAAATTTGTGTCTTCTGTATTGTTAAAAAGCTTCAGGAGATAAGTTTTGCTGTTAAATCCTGTACAATAATTGAAAGATTATATAAATATAGCAAACAGTCAAGAACTATGAGAACAGATTAATAAAATCAGCACTTCATAGACATTTTTACAATAAAATGTAAACTTTACATACAGTGTTTATTTCTATAAAATTGATGAAGTTCAGTAAACAAAGTTTTTAAAGTTTCATGTTTTGTCAGTAGGCTGATAATATACTCCTCTGTGGTAAAAATGATCTATTAGTTTTTCACTGATAAAATGGAAAAATAATTGCACTGGAAGGAAATGATAGGACAGAATTGTGACTTTTCTTTGAAAGGCAAGCTGCTTCACATCTCCAGTAAACAAAATGCATAAAGATATTGAATGCAAACTTGAGTAAATATTTACAGAAAAAGAATCCACTCAAACAACAGAGATGGTAAATAAGTGGGGATAAAAAGACCTTTTCAGATACAGATTTTCAGTTTTCAGCTACATGTTACTATAATGTACATGATATAATCAGGAGTTATCATTCAAGACTCAATTAAAGCAATTATAGCCCTACTGAAAGCCTGCTGAAGTAAATGCATGTATATCATTGATTTCAGTTGACTTTGATTCTAAACCTTATTGGCTACTTGTGATTACTTATTTTTTTACGATAGAATTTTCAGAATGCAGTTCCTTGCCCTTCCTCTGATTGTTTTTCACCTTGCCAGTAAAGCTTTTCAGGATTTGATAAAAATCTGTTCATTTATATTTTTACTATCTACCATAATCGCAGTTTCAGGAAAGATAAGAAATACGTATCTCTCTCCAGCCTGGATTCTTCCTGTTGATTAGAAGCACTTGAGAAATATACTGAGGTTTTTCTAAGGAGAATTTCTCAAAACAGCTTCATGTGCCCAAAACTCTTGTGAAGATGCAGAGCAAAGAATATGTAGTTGGGGTAGAGGGTGAGACACTGTAGAGTGGTAAAAGGCAAGGGCAGTTCACAGCTCTGTTGGGAATATTTGCTGCAGGCCAGGGAGCCCAGAATTGAACTGTGGTAAATTTGCCAACTCTCATAACTTGTTGTGTTCAGAGGGAGATGTGAGATTAGGAAAAAAGCTTTACTTTGCTCCTTAATATGTGTGTCAGAAAATAAGAAGTTGAGATGCAGACAATATATGATTGCAAACAGTATCATCCAACTTTAAAGTGTATAAGCTTTTTGCATGAATTAGAAGCAAATTAAAACAGTATTAAAAATGATTTAATGACCAAATTTTAATTTCAGTGTAAGAATTTGGTCACTGGAACAGTGATAAAGCAGCATGGTGCCATTGCTGTCTTCTTTGTGAGTATGATTTCTAATTCTCAGATTCCTCAAATTTATGTCTGTATTTGAGAACTGGAACAGTAGGGCAAATCATGCTTTATTATTTTAGAATGCAATACACCTTTCATTGAGGATTATGGCAACAGTCATAACTTCTAAGTACAGAAGTGGAAGAAAAAATTTTTTTTCAGTTTAGTAAAAGGATGAGGAAACCTGGAAATTTTCAAAACACAATACATTTGGTGGTGGGTTGCCCATAAAGTTGTTTTCTGTATTGGTTGATGTGCCAAGGGAAAGTTTTCACTTCCCTCAGCTATCTGTCTTATCCCAGGATTTTATGTTGACTTAGCAAGTGAGCAAGGTGGTCAGCTCACACATCTGGCCATAAACAACTGGGATAGAGGACATGAGCAGAGGGAGAGTTGTTACCATTGCTAGCCTAAAAGTATGTTCACTTTTTTAATTGAAGTGCAAAAGAGCAAACACAATTGGCAGCCCTGACAGAGCAGGAGGTCAGAACCAGAGCTTCTGCCCACAGTTGATTAGGCTTACGCTGTTTTTGGAGCCTCAGCTGCTCATCTCTGCAAAGTGCTTGCTCACTCTTATAAAGGGCAGTGGGACTGGAGTCTACTCTCACTCGCAGTACTTAATAGCTGTGGAGGTGGATGCCATTCCTGGACTACATCTTGACTAATAATTTTATATGCCTCTCACTTAACCTTCACTGATTGCTTTGTAAAGACACTATCTCTAATTTCTAAACTGGATTCAATGAATTGGAAAACAGTATTGTTCTGTTTTCGTAGCACTTGATTTGTGCTGGGTTTGAATGGCTCTACAAGAAGCAATGCACTGGAAGGTGAAGCCCATTACAGGTCTTGCATTGTGCACGAGCTGCATAAAGTTCAATAAAGCTTTTGTAAGGCACTAGCATTACTTGGTGGGGGGAGAGGTGTGGTGGTGTGTGTGGAACAAAACAAAAAACACAGAAAAGCTTGAGCATATACTGACTCAAGTGTATTTATATGTAGGAGAGGGTGGTAAGTATTTTGGACTGATGAAGTGTTCCTTGTGTAAACGTGAGACGTAAATGCCACTGTTTAGTCTGCTTCTGCTTTCATTTGTTTTTGAAGACACATGAAATGCCCCTGTCTGCTATACTATGTATTCTGTTATAGTAGTTGAATGATCCTTTTAAAGCTACATTTCTCCTTTTTTAAAAAGCAAATCCGACTGTAAGTTGGTCATCATTTAGAAAAATCAGAAAACGCCTTGATGGAGGAAATAGCTTCTGAAGACTCTCATAGCAAATGTTGTGATTGATTGTCCTTCTTGGGGATAACTGGAGCAGTTTGGGTTGTTAATGTGGCAAATAACACAGTTCAGAGTATTTTTTCTGAGATATTACATGGAGGTTTGCAGACTACATGAGCCAAAACTACCCATGAAGCAAATAAAGTAAAGCTCTTAAAAGAAAGCTTTGGCTTATAGTATGTGCAGGGCAAGTCAGTTATTTGAGAACAGTTAGTGCCAATAAATTAGCTTAAAATGCATTACACATGGGGCTGGTATGTTTTTTCTCTTCAACTTCTTGGATTGGATTTGTGTGTGAAAGAGATAAGGTGACATACTTCAAAAACTGAGCTATAACGATTCTTGGCTAGAAGTATGCTCCTACTTTAAAAAAAACAACTTTAATTGCCTTAACGCCATACCTTTGTTATATTGTTGTGAGATCCAGGAGAGGAGACAAATATAAAATTGTATCAGCAGCTGGTTTAGTAGCTTTTTGATACTCCTTTTTCAAAGTACTTACAGGGATGTGATTATAATGGCATAAAAGGGCTTTTACAGGCACAGACTAATTCAGCTTTACTGTTATAGGCTGTGTCTTTAAGAGCACATGATATGGTATTGTAAGCTTCCTCTAGATTTGAATGACTTTCTATGTATCATAAGTCTTAGTAACCAAAGTAAAGCCTGAGATACACTCAAGAAATTTAGATTTTCTAACACAGATGAAGTCCATATTTGCCTAAATGATAATCCTTTTCTGGAAAAGCCCTAATGGCCAAAGTATCTTGGCATAGTCATTTCAGTTGGTCATCTTCAGGCCTGGAAAGGATTTCAGTAGTTATACTAAACAAGAAAAGGATGCACCAAAGGACTGAGAAAGAAGTAAGTAAATTACCTGTAATGGCCACAATTTAGAAGAATATAATCTTTAAGGTACTTTTTCATGTCTGAAGGAAAATTTTATTCATAGAAACTGAAAACTGAAAAAGACATAATTTGAAGTTAGTTTTTGAAAAATGTAGGTATAGATTAGTCTGAGGTTAAAATTAAAAAAAGGAGGATGTATTTGGACAGTGAGGTGTGACAGCTGTTACTGCTCTTGCCTTTTTTAAGAATATTACATGAAAGATTGTTTATGTAAGTGGCTTGGCCAAAATATTGTTTTAGAATTTGTGCCAAATTCTTAAATGAATTCTTAAGATACTTTGGGCCAAACTCTGTCTCCTTGATTGCCTGGGTGGCTTCTGCTGATTTTAATGAACATTGCATGTTTTAATTTGAGAACAAAATTGGCCCTCTGGTACTGAGATCATTTCTATATGAATGTGTAAGCAGTTTTAGGATACTTAAAGAATACATTTGTCAGATGCATGCAAACTTTTATGGCCATTCCATTAGGCAATTGTAAAATGCAGGAGAGAGAGAGTATATTTCTTCACAGTCAGATATTATTAAGATGTTTTTAGTAGTCAAATCCTGAAATATTCTTCCTTCTCATGTATATAAGAACACTACTCAAAATTTTTGTGCTGTTCCCTGAAAAGAGTGGGTTTTTTGTGATTTGATTTGCAACAATTGGCATTTGCAATAAAGACAGTTTATGTCTATTTTATGTTACAAGTAATTCTGTAGAAAGTTTCAGTATACTAACAGTTCTGCCTCTAGGCAATGACAATTTTACATAGAGGTAGGAAACTTTTACTATCTTTTGGAGGTTAGAGAAAATAGAGATTTAGTGTTTTATATACATCATCATTTGTTGCATTTATTCAGACAAATATAGGGTAGTTTCTCTAAGGTGCTTATATATTAATCTCTAGCCATTTGCCCCAGGAAGAACTGTGGAAAATATAAAAAGAGTAGGAGAGTTTCTTTGAATAAGGAGAACCTGTTGTCTTAGAAGTTTCATACATAGACCTGAAAATATTTGAAAAGTTACAGCAATTGAAAATTACATAAATTCAAATTGGGTTGAGGGAATTAAAGTTAGTAAAATCATGTAACAAATGTGGTTAGTGGTGAAGCAAACCAGACTATATCTTATGTCTTCTACAGAAGTCTCTTCATTAGTAGTTCTCTATATGCCTTCCTGTCTGAGTGTTCTTATATTTATGAAGTAGCATGTAGCCACAACATTATAAATGTCTGCCTGAAATACTTGTTACTGAAGTATTCTGTTTTCAGCAATATTCTGAAATATTACTGTTGTTGGGTAAAATGTGGATTCTCAACGCTATAATCCCATTATGGGCAGTTTAATGCCTCCCTGACATCTGATCCCGTCAGATCTCGGAAGCTAAGCAGGGTCAGCCCCGGATTAGTACTTGGATGGGAGACCTCCTGGAAAATGCCAGGTGCTGTAGGTTCTAGTCCTGAGGACTTCACTGGCACTGTCCAAGCTCGCTCGGCCGTGGCAGATGAACCTCAGGACTTAAACGGTGGGGCCAGTTCTGCACACGCTGTGCCTCACCTAAAATCCACTGCGCAGTCTGGAAGGGCACACCCATGTGGGTCAGCCCTTCCCAAATCTTTGTTCGCGAAGCTGAGCCACACACACACACATAATCCCATTATGCCAATCAAATTAACAATACCCTCACCAGTGGTAGAACTTAACTTGAGATTCAGGCACCCAAATTTTGAATTCTATGCAGTTATTATGTGATGGAGGTATCCAGACTCACTCTTTTGTCAATAGTGGTCAAGTTAATATTGTCAGTAACGTCCAGAGAGCCAGTTATATCTCCCTGTAGGAGACACCTGTATGTGGTCCACTGAGTGGTTCTTCACATACCATTGACTATATTGACTAGATCTCCATCAGCTGATGGGAGGTTAAGTCCCTGTCTCACTTGTTGATAAGCAACTTAATTGTCTGAGACTGAATCCTGCATAAGGGCTGCATTGTTTTTTACACAAGAGCACCTAGTTTTATTTGAGCTTCTTTAGACTACTGGGGACATTCATGTGGGGCTAGCAGGTGTGACAGATACCTGAGAAAAAGGTGTTTGGCTTTGAGGAGTAGCAGCTGGAGGCTACTTGCCATACTGTGCATTGTATTGGATATAAGTATCTGTGAATGGGCAATGGTCTTTTATACTATCTTTCCCGATGTTAGGTTTCAAAAGTAGAGTGTACCTCCTAAAAGAAAATCCTTAATGTGTTCCATTAAAAAAGGTAGCTATGTAGAAAACAGAAAACAAAGTAATACCTGAACTGAAAAAAAGCTGCAGTATTTGAATACACATTAATATGCCCTCAAGGATGTACTCTAGTCCTTACAGGTGACTTCACACAGAAGGGTTTGCTGGATTTTTTTTTCCCTTCCCTCTTCCTCTTTTATTTCCTTCATCCATTGCCACTGTTTTCTTTCTTCTGTGTGCATGGACTCCTCCGGCCTGCCATCTTACCACTACTGCACGACTTAAACCAGTTTTTATTGAGGTGAGTAGTAAAAAATGACATCTAGTTAGAGGTGCTGCAACTCCAGAACCGTCAGTGAAGATTTTTCAGGATTGTCAAGTTTTGCAGTTTACATTGACAGTAATTACAGAGCAGCTCACATGTACACGCTCTCTATGCAAAATAGAGCATTTTGGTACCCTCATCTAGACATGCCTTACTGTGAGATTTAGGATGCCTCTGAGCAATCACAGAGTCAGTTCCTGATGTTGGTGGGCACCTACAATCTGTGCTGATGTAATCTGGAATTATGACTTCTGGTTCAGACCCTTTGGCTATACTTCACTAACTAGTGTTCATTTTCTTGCATATATTTGATAAAAAGGCAAGCTATCCATTTCATCTGTCAGCATAGAGTGCCATGCAAAGAGCTGATTTCAAAACAGTTGTTTTCTATGGGCTTAATACCAACATGCTGCCATAATCTTACTCTCTATTTCCTCTGAGAGCTTGCTCAACAGTCCTGTTAAGATGAATGGCAGAAAACTGGTTGAAGCATTACATATCCCAAATGTCCATTTCACATTTTTTGCTGTGCTATAGCATCACCTTTATCATGCTTCTGTTCCTTTTCAAAGAGTCATAGAATCATTTAGGTTGGAAAGATTTGAGTCCAAGTGCTAAAGATCATTTCATCATTTTTACATCTGCACATGGTGATAGCTCACTTTAGGATGACTAGAAGTATATTACTATTAGTCTTTCTTTGTATTGCAATTCATTATGGGAAAGATCAGTATGTCTGAATAATGTTAGAAATCAGTTGGTAATTTAAATACTCAGCTTTCAAACTAAAGTTAAAAAAAATAGAGCTACCTATTTGGCCACAATTGTACAATACTTCTAGGAATTATGTGTGTCAGTTAAATTTCATATTTAAGAACAATTTTAGATGACTTTTGCATGTATTTGCTTGAATTTCACTTACACAGTGCAGAAATGCCATGATGCCTATTTGAGCTGCAGAGGTGAACTACAACATTCATGTACACTGAAAGCAGAATGTGCTCCTGTGGTGCAGTCTGTAACAGTCTGGATAGCCAAATTGTCTTCCCTTCTGTCCTGGAAGTAGAAAGGGAAGTGGAAATGGCCAGTAGTCTGCCCCAGACTATTACTAGGGCAAGTGTATCCAGCTTGATTCTTCCAGCACATGGCTGAGGTTTGATTTAACATTCATGTTCTATGAAAGTTTAATCAGAACTATTTGTTTATTAACTCAGCTGCCAGTTTGTCTTGCTTACCTCTCAACACCATAATGTTAACCTTTATTACTCAGCCTTGGAGGGAAAATCAGATATTAGGTGGATTTTAGACTGTGGTTTTATGGCTGGCTTAAGCTGTTGGAAGTGCAGACTCTCAATTAGAGGTGTTTACAGACTGCTCTCTCTTTCCCTTTTGCTCATGTCCCCAACCCAGACAGCCAGTTTTTATGAGACTACTGAGGGAGCTGAATGGGAAAGTTTACTTAGCTAAAAATTGGTCAATTTTTCATTTAGAGTACCTGTTTTAGTACATTTACATCCAAAGGAGTGCTAGTCCCAGTTCGGGCCCCTTTTGGTGGCATTGTGGATTTAAATTTGCTTATGCTCATCATGGAAATGTAACCTAATAAACCCACAACAATTAGATACAAAGAAATTTAGAATGGGTGTCTTTCTTGCTCATATGTAGCATAAATTGAAAAATAATAGAAGAGAAGGCATTTATTTAATAAATCTTGAAAGAATTAATTGAAACAAGGTAGCTATTTTTGGTTACTTTGTTTAGATTTCATTTCCCCCCATCAACTAATATGTGAAATTTTCTAAACTTTAATGTATTTCCAAGCAGTATTTATTCTATGAATTGTCATGTAAATTGATAGAATTTTACTCATTTTGAGGTTTCAATAGACTCTGTTAAGACATATAAAAAATTTTAGTGAAAAGCATTCACAATATATCTTTTTACAAAAGATTCAGTGGATACAATAGGCTTTCTAAACATGGGACAGAAAAACATTCTGTGTGTAGTGGGAATAAACTTGAAAAGTCTCAGATAAATGTAGACCACTTAACAGAGTTTCCTGTTACAGTTTGGCTTTTTCTTCCCATTGTACTTGGGATTAATGGAATTACAGCTTCTACTTTTACAGAATTAAGCAATATTTTTATTACATATGGTCCTGATAGTTTTAGAAGCACCACATTTCTTGTTTGCTGTTGCTGATCATCTTCAGTGGTGGGGTGTTTTGGTTTGAATGTATATGGTGAAATTTTAAAAATGTAAATTTATTGCCTTTAAATCTTTTTTTCCCTTCCTCTCAAATTTGTGTTATCAGTCTACTTCAGGTCAATAGATTTTCCATTAAAGCCACAAGCATAATTCTGAATTCACTGAAAACTTTCTAGACTTACTATTATTAGGTTGATTGGTCCATCAATGAGGTGGACAAGAGATATGTTTAAAACTATTTAGACCAAGCAATAGAATGTGAATTGCATGCTTCAGAATAGGGGATTAATATTTTTTTTTCCAGACAACCTCCTTTTCATTTTCCTGTTCTTTTTCCTCCCCCTTTGCCATAACTGCATGAAGAGGCATGCACAGATGCCTGCTGCCAGCGTGTGATACTTAACCTGACCGTCAGAGCAGCCTCACAAAGGAAGGCTTTTCAGGTCCCCCAGTGAAACAACCACTGCATTTTATTATGGCGTGAAATTAGAAATGAAAAGCCCTATGGCTCTTGCTGTTTAGTAATGCGGAATATGTCGTTTCTGATGGTGATGGTAGTGCTGGGAGGGAAACAGAGAGCCAGGGGAGAGAAACAAAGTAACGATTTAGACAAAGAGGGCCCCCCTCTTTTTGGTCGTCTCTGATTGTTCAGTGGTCTATAAAACCATAGAACTGGGGTGGATACAAGCAAAAAGAACATTTAGTTGCGGCTCTCTCATTCAGAAATGTGTGTGTGAATTTGCAGGGTGATGTA
This sequence comes from Pithys albifrons albifrons, assembly GCF_047495875.1. Classification (NCBI taxonomy): domain Eukaryota; kingdom Metazoa; phylum Chordata; class Aves; order Passeriformes; family Thamnophilidae; genus Pithys; species Pithys albifrons. The sequence continues at coordinate 13,368,867 of NC_092458.1, forward strand.
TAAGTCGAGTCATCTGTTAGCAGAAGAGTTCACTAGTTTAACTCATTTATAAAACAGCAACAAAAAATTTGACTTTGCTTGGAGAGAGAAGCACTGCTCTGACAGACACTTTAAGTTGCACAGCAAGATGGTGTTTATAACAAGCCTGTGTGTGGTTTTCTGAAACTGCCTTGTAACAGATTGGAAGGGGGAAAGTGCCAGCTTGAAGAGGCTTTCTCTTGTCTGTTTAAGATTAAAAGAATTATGTTTTCTCAGTGGCAGTTCTCTACATATATAAAATGTCAAAATATTTATGCTCACTTTTACTTTAAAAGTATTATGTAATCACTAAAACAAATGGTCAACTATTAGAAAATGAAAAGGCAGTTTATGAGAGAGACATTTTAGAACGTAAGATGGGCTTCTTTTTTATGGAATCATAGAATCATTTATGTTGGAAAAGACCTTTAAGATCATCAAGTGCAACCGTAAATTTATCCATGAGTTGATCACTTTCACTACTGCTGGAAACAAATGGTGAAAGCCCATCTGCAATGCTAATATCTGGACAGGAAAAGCTGTTACGGTTTGCAGACCCATTTTAGTAAATATTCCTGTTATTTTTATTAGATTACCCTCTTTGGACCCTATTCGCATGGAATGGGTGGCAGGGAATGGTGGCCAAGAAACAGTAGGGACATACAGGAAGAAATGTTCTTACTATGTTGCTACTATCTGAGTTCCAGATGGGATCTTGGAGAAGCTTTAAGAACAGAAAGACAAAGTTAGTATGTCCGATCCATGATTGGTAGAACAGATGCAACCATAACAAATCAGTTTATTGGTAAACTGCACTGCAGGACTTCAACCTGAAGAAAGTAAGTTCAGGCAGAGAACTAAAAGTACTATTGTTGTTTAATTTGGGTAGTTCTTTCCATTGTTCATTTATACAGTAGCTACAACTGCCAAGAATTCCATATGTAAGAAATAGCCCAGAAAGAAGCAGGAAGGCACTAAACAATTAAAGACATTGGCACTATCAGAAAGAAATCTATTACAGGGAGCTTCTTAACCATTTTAAACTGTATCACTTAATTTGATTTCAAATAATCTGTGCACTTTACTACAGTATATAACTTGTGTGCACATTAGCACTCCAGGCTTGACTTGCTGCTTTGCAGCATTTTACCAATGCTGGGCCTTAGGTTTTGACAGGTGAAAACTCAGAATGTGGAGATTTAGAATAAGGGCTAGGAAGTGTTTTAATAAAAGAGAACTCATTTGCACTTAATGCAGCATGTTAAAAGTATGGCAACAGAAGAATGGGAAAATTATCTTTGAGACAACAGTTTGAATAGGGATAATTAGAACAACAAATTTAAGACCACAATAGGTTAGTAGAGGAATCAAAGATGTGAAAAGAGGAGAATGAAAAATACATTATCTCTGTAGCAAAGAAGGTGGCGGTGGAATAGCTACTGCACTGAGAAAGAGCCAAAATATTTGTACCTATTATAACTTCAGGAGGATCAGAAATGCTGCTAGGGCATGCCCCTTCAAGGGGAGAGGTTGACTTCTAAGGCTCTCCTTTAGAGAAAAACTTGTTTATACAAGATTAAACCTCTTCAACAGAAGAGAGAAAGATCCATCAAATACTCTGTGTTTAGGGAATTCATCTTGACATGGTAGAAGATTAAAATTCAATTCCGTGTTTCAAAATCAGGCAAAATAAGAGCTCACAGTTGTTTCTTTGGTGACTGTGTTAAGCTTTAGGCTATGATGCAGGAGAAGAGAGGAAAGTATGTGTCCCAGTTTCATCTGCTGGTACAAAACCCTGTAAACAAGTTTTGACAAGAACTGGTCAGGAATGAACTAGTGTTTGGGAGCCAGTTTTATGTTGACATCGATGGCCATTATTTTGACTTGGTAACAAAGAATAGAAACATGAAAAGAGGCCTAGGATTATTCTGTCCTTTCAGACAAACACTTCTGCTGGCAGAGTTTGACATGCCAGACAACTAAGCTATACAGATAGATACCAAGCTGTCAGTGTTGAAAGTTATTTTCATTCTAAACAGATTATATTTGAAACTGCTGCATTTCAGCTATAGTGTGATGATACGAGTTCTCCTGTCCTGTTTTATTTTTTTTTAACAGTAATTTACTTTCCAAGTATTTTATGTCAACACAGTTTCTTTTTCAACACATTCAGTGATTTTCACCTTTGATACATGCACAACTTTTCTGGTACCTTTCAGTTCATGTTTAATTTTGGGAATTAACAGCAAAGGCTACATGGACTTTCAGGATACTTGACGTGAAGATCTTGGCAAGGGTCTTGGTCTTTCTGGTGCCATAATTTTAGGAACAAAGCCTGTGATGCTACTCTGTATATGTAAAGGTCTGTCAAACTTATACACTGTGAAAGATTCAGTAACTCAAATTGCTAACACTAGAATAGTGAGACTGGCACTCCTGATGTTGTCTACTGAAAAGAGCTGGACAATTAAGGAAAATAAGTGTTTCAAGCTTATGTTTTAGGTTACAAACAGTTGTTCTTCCAGAAATTTCCTTTAAGTCTTAATTTGATATTAGTAAGTTTGCATAACCATGGAAAGTGGTAATACCTGAACAAGTGTGTGCTTTTAGTCCCTCCACACCCAAGTAAAATAAATACACATCGAATGCAGCTATTTGCTGTAGCCGTTTAAACTATGCTGCTCAACTTTCACCCAGTCAAATTTCTCAGAAATGTTCCATTCTTCTCTGAAATAACCATGTGAATGACCAGGCCACTCTCCAAAGTGCTGATAAGAGATAGAAGATGGTTGCACCTAAAACTGCTATAGTTCACGTCACTGTGTTCCTAAAGCCTTGTAAGACGCTGAGTAAGCAGAGCTGTAATCAAGAGTTTGTCCACCCCTTTGCTCAAGTAGCAGAATAGAGCTTCAAAGAAACATACCAGTATGTTGCCCTTCTCTTACTTATCTGGATATGGTCTTGAACACTTTTTTTCCCTGTGTCCTTCAGACTTTGTAATTGGAAAATACTAGAGGTATGTTCTGCATGACTTGGTGAAGTGAAAGTTGTAGTGGTCTGCTGTGTAGCGGATTGTCCTATTCTTTCCATTTATTCAGAACAGCCTGCTTGAATGTGAAACCAGAAGTTAAACTCTTTAATGCTGGTTTGGAAATGTAATTTTAAAAAGTATTTCTTATCTAAAGCAAGTGATGTGTCATAAGTTCCATATTTCACCTGCAGGTTGTATACGTCATCCTACTTAAATAAGAATTATTAAAAATAAATGTCAGTTGCATATATATTGATATACTTTGTGCCTCTCTTACACAGTTTTGTTATTCTTTTCATAAAGGATATACCAAATTCTTCCAGGAAATACAACTCTCATTCCTATTGACTTAGACCAGTGCTGAATGGCTTATTTTCTGATGTTAGACTTCAACACAAAATGCTGTATTCTCATAATACACAGCATAGTGCGTGGTACTTTTAATGGCAAATTGCTCTGGATGAGTTCCTATGTGAATTAAGCAGAAAAATCTCTTAGGGTGTTAGCCTCATATTAATCCCAACCCCTGTAGGTGACGTGTTATAGTATAATGTGATGTGGCCATGTGGCTGCTATTCCTTGTCACTGTCAGTTCCTAATTGCTCCTGTTGGACCCTGGAATTTTGTGCCCACTGTTTTACCTTACAGCTGAAGAGGATTCAGAATATTTAAGGTAACTGTAACTGCGCCTCCAATAGAGACACCATTCCCTTAGTTTCCATGCCAGCCATTTTGTTACTTGTTTTAAAAAATAAAAGCATTTATCTGTCCTAAAACATAAGGTTGCACTGTCTTAATGTTGACGAAAAATTAAAAGATTTTTCTTTATATATATACAACTACTTTTATTATTTAGAATAAATTGGCTCTGGCAGATGATAACAAATTCCCCATTAGTTACCTGTTCCTTGTCATCTCCCCTACCACAGTGCATGTCAGGATGTCATCAATATAGAACAACAGAAACACATTTCAAGAAATCTAAAAACTCTCAACTATTTAAAACCTAAGACCTGGCTTTCATTCAAAACCAGCTCTACAATTAGCAATACTTTCAGACAGTATCAGCTGGGTTCCCAGTGTACATGATAATGTCACAGAATAACCCCAACTGTAACTAATTTAATTAAGACTTGATCCTTGAATACAAAATCACTCCTTTTCACCAAATCACGATGCTCACTGACCTACAGGAGAGAAAACAGGCAACACAGACAGGGAACCTTTCTCTGTCATTTAACCCTTTTGTTTATTCAGTTAAAAGGGAAATATATTACTAGTGTAATTCTCATGAGAACCTCTTTAACATGAACAGAGGAGTATAACTCCAGGTAGCCACATGAAAGTGCTGTTTTACATAAAAGAATATGTTTCACAGTTGTTCCTATTAGACTTTTAAAAACTTTAAAAGTTTTAAAGATACATAAACTTTTCCCAGCCTATGTTACATGTAACTGAATTTTAGGAGCTGATTGTGGTTTAAACCCAGATGACAACTAAGCCCCCACAAGCTGCTCTCTCAATTGCCCCTTGGTGGGGTGGGAGAGAGAATCAGAAGAGTAAAAGTGAGAAACCCTGCGGTTTCAGATAAAGGCAATTTAATAGGTAAAGCAAAAGTTGTGCATGTGAGCAAAGCAAAACAAGGAATTCATTCACTGCTTCTCATGGGCAGGGAGGTGTTCAGCCATCTCCAGGAAAGCCAGGCTCTCATGCGTAGCAGTGGCTTGTGAAAACAAATGCTATCACTCTGAATGTCTTCCCCTTCCTTCTTTTTTCCCCTATCTTTATATGCTGAGCATGTCACCATATGGTGTGGGATATTCCTTTGCTCAACTGGGATCAGCTGTCCCAGCTCCTTGTGCACCTCCCAGCAACTTGTTCACCTCCCAGCTCCTTGTGCACCTCCAGCCTGCTCACTGGTGGGGTGAGGAGCAGAAAAGACCTGGGTGCTGTATGTAATCCCTGCTCAGCAGTAACAAAAATATCCCTGTTATCAGCACTGTTTCCAGCACAAATCCAAAGCATAGCCCATACTAGCTACTCTGAATAAAGTGAACTCTATCCCAGACTAAACCAGCACAGAGCTGAAATGTCACACTGAGTTCTAGAAAGTTGATGCTTAGTGTTCTGATGATTCAATCTGCTAATGAGGGAGGAGAGGGAAAAGAGTCAGAGAAACAAGAGACTGACTTAGTGTAAAATGGGTCGCACAAAATGCTTCTTGAATAGCACTTATCTACCTGTAAGCTAATATGACAGCTGCTGATTCTGTGGTTGAACCCCTCTCTTTGGGTTCTTGGATTTTTTTTTTACCTGAGTAACTGAGTGATTCATTAGCTCAGCTCTACCTCTAATGGTTTGTTTTAAACAAGATAGATGTGCACAGTGGGTGCCTGACCTGATTGAGTGTGTGAGCCCTGGAAATTTCTCATACCTGAAGTGCTGCAGTGCCTCATCTTTGGCACTTGATCACTAGGAAAGGTACCTGCAAGCTTGAGTGTGATACTGTGATACTGTGAGACATTTACACGGAGAAGTGCGCAGATAAAGCCTTGGAATTAGTAAAACTACTGAGCATGGATTTTGGAGAGCATCAAGAACAATCCAGGGTGGAAAGGAGGTTCACTTACCTGGCTGTGTAGGATTCTTTACTCTTAAGTGCCTGAAATTCTCCCTGCATATAGATTCTGTTTACCTGAGCTTTTCATTTTGTAACATAGTCACACCTGTGCATTCTGATTGAGTAGACAGCCCATACCTTAGTGGGCCAGAGATTTAAACTGGAGATTCAAATAAGTAGAACAGGGTTCTTTAAGAGTTTGTCTAGCTTCAATTTCAGAACCAAACATTTTAATATGCGTAATTCAAGTCAGTTGCCTTGAATCTACAGAAGGAAAATACTCATCTCAAAGTTTAGGGGGACCTACATTACCACAAACTTTCTGTTTCTCAGCAGAAAGTTGGGAGAGAAATGTATAAATAGACTTTTATAAAATAAATTGACAAAATTATATACATTCCTGAAATGAGCAGCCAGAGTCCTTCGAATAGATTCACTGGTCTTATCCCAGGATGCTTTTCTGATCTTTCACTGCAAATTCTTGAAGAGTTGTGATTCTTACCTACTTCTGTGCGTCATTAATATTCTTGTGTTACATTATTTCCTTATAGCTTTTAGAATGACACCATGTCCTCCTAGATGTAGAAGTACCAAGTCAGAATCCTGTGTCAAATTAGAGAATCTAATTTGGGTTTTGGTTCTAACAGAGATGTAAGTCTGGATATTTCTTTTCGGAATTAATAAATGAGATACATCTTCTAGGAAGAGAATATTTGAGGATTGGGTTTTTTTGTAGGTATGGATCTTTTGGAAAGATATAATGTAGAACTAATGGGAGATTTTTTTTTAATTGATGTGGCAATTTTTTTTATTATAATCTTCTTGGTACATCTCCTTAGTTTTATCATGAGAAATAGTTTCAGTAAACACACCCTGCATCTCATGACTCTTACAGTAAAGGAGAAAAATAGTAGTTTAAGCTGTTAAAGAGATACTGTGTTCTGTGATGTGATATTTCTGATACTTAATATTTTTTGCCAAGCTAGCATGCTGTTGATTGGTTTGAACTTGGTAGATGCGTAACTCTGTACTTACTGTTCCGAAATCAAAACATTGTGTTCTTCAGATATCTCATAGTCCCACATTTGAGAAACAGAAAGTAATAATTTCTGTTCCTATTTAAAAATAGCAGATGAGGATTTGAAAAAAAAAATTCTCTAAATAACTGTTTCTCTCTTGCTTCATTTTTCTGTTTCATGTTGTTTCCTGGCACTGTGCTGAGATGTATAGATTCAATATCACTTTTCTCGTGTTTGAGTGCAGCTGTATATGTAAGCATACCCATGACAATATGATGTTCTCTAAGACTAATGAACACAATATTCTCCTTTGACTTTGGTTAAATGCCTGACTCTAAGTATGTTCTCTGCTTAGTGCCTGATAGTGAGCACATGCATTTTTTCAGGTACTTGTCCTCATGACATGTTATTAGGAGACTGTACACTGAAAGGTGTCTGTTCCCTTTTTTTTTTAATCCCCAGCTATCTAAGATCTATTTAATTAAGTTCCTTAGGACAGCAAAACACTTAAATTTATGTTGTCAACATAAGCCATTCATTTCTGACCTTGCTGTTGGGAGCAGAGTATATAGTGAATGATAATGAAAAGAGTAATTACATTCCAGCTATAATTCCATTGTTTTTACAACAGTTTGCATATGACTTAGTTTCCACTCTGCTGAAGAAAAAAACCTTTTTAGACAAAAACACTGTAGATAGACTCTTCTACTCTGAAATATTTTTTCTGTTTAAATAGCTATAAATATGTCATATGCAGCTATTTAACTTTATATTAGTTTAATAAATCACGGTATTTGAATAAATATGCATTTCAATACTTAAATGAAGTTTTGCAGTTCATTAGACTTTGAAAAATGCTGTGTTGGTGTAATTCTCTCTCATTCAGGTCAAAGGCATCCTTTCCTAAGCAAAAGTATTAGTGAGGTACTTTGAAGATCCCTTTACTAACTAATATAAATGGAATGTATCATATGCTAATCTTCTAGCTGCTCTATTTACAGATTGAAAAATAGAACAGGAAAGACTTCTCTAACATGGGTCTTAACTGCAAATTTTTTAAAAAAGAATAATAGCAATCCTTTTTCCTTGAACCAAACAGTACTTTGCTCTTGTTCCTAATTCTATGCAGCTGAATTATGAAAAGATCTGTAGTAGTATCTTTTATTATAGATATATATTTATACCTATGTTTGTGTGCGTAAATTTTGAAGGATGATAAGTACTGGAGTGCTTGTGATTAGCAGTTCTTTTGGCTTTTGATGCAATTTTTTAGTATGAATAACAATTTCACAGCAGTCTGGATGAAGAAAGAAAGCCTGAGCCTTCCAAGTTTAACCACTGTAGATGATGAAATAAGTAGTATAGGAGGATTTGATTTAGCAAGGCCAGTGTGGCTGACACTCCTCATCCTCTTGGGAGTGCCACTGTAATGACTGATCCAGTCCTGTGTTTCATGTCCTGTCCCAGCCCAGCAGTACAGAGCCTGTATGGTGGTGGCAGGGCAGGAGTCAGTGGTACCTCCAAGGGACCAGTGGCATCTGCCAAATGGACTGCTGGGATGCTTCCTGTGCCACTGCCCTGCTGCCTGCTGGTAGTCTGCCATCTCCATACATAAGCCTAGCTTCTGAAGGCAGGTGGCTGTGTCTGCAAGGTAGTTTTTCTTACACAAAGTAGAGCCCAAACCAACTGCTGCTTTGTCTAGATTCTTTCTTAGCCTGGATAGAGGATTTCAGTATCCTTTAAAAGGCACACACATTTACTACACTAATGCAGAAAACCTGAATGTGTTTCTCTGCTGGGTGGAAATAGTTTTCTCATGAGTGTTTTAGATATGTTGAAACTGTTTTTATTGGTGAGAAATACTGTATGGTTTCCCCTCAGACATCAAGGCTAAGCTAAACAGAAGTAGAATAACCTGTGTTGGTCTGGGGAAGCTTTTGTCAGTTGTATTAAATTTTTTAGAAATGGAAACTTCAAGATGTATGATTTAGTCTCTAAGGCTTGGATTTAAGAAAACAGATATTGTCACTAGTTCTGACTCACATTTTCTTGATTTTAATTTTTTTTTATTATGTGCAGAACAATACCTGTCACAAAACCTTCAACTGCTCTTGATGTAAGGCCCAGTTTTGCTTTTTCTTGAGACACTTTTCAGCTTTGGAATAGATGGAGTAAAAATGGGGGAAATCCATAGTGAAGTGATAAATGTCTTACTGCAGTACTGTGCAGAGTACTACAGAATATTTCTTCTTCAGTAGGCTCATCTTGATGCACATGCATAGCAAAACATGCCAGAGATAAGAAAAAAACCAACACAACCCTTGCAGATCAAAGATACAGCTCAGAGTGGCACATGAAAATGGGACAAGAAAGTTTAACAGAACCAGTCAGGCTATATTTTATAAGGGCAGAGAGTTTATTGGAAAGATGACTGGAAAAAAAGACAAATTTATGTACATGATGGCCTTTCTTCAGAGCTAGGAGAACTTTGGATCTGAAACACATTTCCCTCTCCATATAAGAAGCATCAGGAGAGAATTCTTAGGGAAGAAAAGGTACCTCTCTACCTAAGATTATTGCCATTCAGAGGATATAGCTCACCAGATAGTGGAAGTCATCTCAAGATCTCAACTGATTTACAGTTTAAGTCAAGGACTCATAGGTGAGACCTGGATCCAAGCTTCCAGTGTTCCCAGCCACTCACTTCAGGGTAACCTCATAATAAGATAGCTAAGAGGATAAGTGCACAAACCTCAGTGTTTTTGAGGTGTTACCATCTTTTTCATTGCACGGTTAATAACTGCCTTTTTAGCAAGACAGTTCCAGACTCTTCTGCAAAGTTACTGGCAATGTGTTTGTGTGTTGCTACCAGTTATTCTTAACTGACAGGATGGTACTAAAACTGGGCAGTGGGCTCCTGCAGCTGCCCATGGTGCTAGGCTAGCCCAGTGCTCTGAGGACTCCTGGTACAGCAGGAGTGGGGAGATTTTTTCATTCATGTATACGTAAGAGTGTGTACCCTAATCAGAGCCTATAAGAGCCTATGGACTGGCTACATCATCTGCTTTTCTTGACATATTCTGAGAGCAGTTGAATTCCAGGATACTGCTCATCCCTGGTTCATTTCCTCCTTTGAAGTATCCAAGTTGAGATGTCCATTGTCTCTGCCTGCCCTGAGGCAGGAGATGCTGGGGTCCAGCTGAAAGTAGCCTGGGCTGGTCTGTGTGCTTATTGAATCAGAGCAACAGCCAAAACAGATCAGGTGCTGAGGCTGACTTACATTGCACATAAAGACATCCTGGGACAAACACCTTGAACAAGCCCTCTGAAGCATACAGCATCTTGATATTTTCTTCCAGGAGTGCCAGCTGCTTTGCTCTACAGCCTGCACGGAAGGTGGTCCAGTCAGCATGAGCTTGGTCTTGGTTGTCAGCTCAAGATTGTGGATATGCTGGTTTAGATAAACTTTCTGTGGCTGCACAACAGTGAAACAGGAATTCAGAGAAGGCAACAACATGGAAATCCTGACAGTCTTGACAATTACTGACAAAGTCGCAGAGTAGTCAAAATGTCTTCTGTTTTGTCTTTACACCACTTATACCTCAGTAATTTTTGGATTAAATCTGTCAGACCAGGGGAGTTATAAAATGACATGACAGAGGAATTGGGCTCAAATGTGCAGTAACTATGCCACAGGAGGAAAAACACTCTGTAATTAATTAAACTGACTGACTTCAGTGACATTTTATAATGTATCCTTCTAATTAGTCTGTATACAACACATTGTGAATTTTGAAGAGCTAGAAATTGAGTTTAAAATACCAAAGTATATTTAAAGAAAATGCTTAATTGGTATTTTTCATTCCTGAAGTATGTAATGTTTGTAACTAATGTTTTTATTATACTTTTAGGCTTTGTTGCTAGTAGGAAAAATGCTTAATTTTTAAAACACTGTTGGTTTTAGTATATTAATGTGCAGGTGTCCAGTCAAGATGCAGCCTATATGCTTGATTTTGAATTGCATAAATTAATCCAATCTAATACTATATAGAAAAGAAATTATATAGATATTGCCTTTCATGTCAAAGGCCTTTCTTACAATAAGTATCTTTCCACTGTTACGAAAAGGTGTAGGTGTTACTAACATGGCAGTTAAATGCCTCCCTGACATCCGATCCCGCCAGACCTCGGAAGCTAAGCAGGGTCAGCCCCGGATTAGTACTTGGATGGGAGACGTCTTGGGAAATGCCAGGTGCTGTAGGTTCTAGTCGTGAGGACTTCACTGGCACTGTCCAAGCTCACTCAGCCGTGGCAGATGAACCTCAGGACTTAAACAGTGGGGCCAGTTCTGCTCACGCTGAGCCTCACCTAAAATCCACTGCGCAGTCTGGAAGGGCACACCCACGTGGGGATAGCCCTTCCCAAATCTTCGTTTGCAAAGCTGAACCACACACACATGTCTAACAAAGACAGAGAAAAGGTTTCTGGATGTGAACCTGAATTTATGTTTCAGCTGAAGTAAATGCTTTTAATAGTGCAATTTTTCTTTTTACTGTGCTGTGAAGCTTGACTCTGGTTTGTAGAGTTTGAATATCATCTCTCTGTATAACCATTGCAGTAGAGGTTAAAGGTGAAGTAATGGTAATATGGTGCTTGAAATAAAATGGTTTTGCTAACAGACCAGTGAACATTGTCTATTTATACAGAAATAGTATTTAAACCTCTGCTGAGTTTACTCCATAGCTTGATGAAGTAGTTTCTCGCTTGGGTAGACAATGTGCCTGTCCAATCTTTAGGCTGATTGCTGAGGAGATTTAACTTTCTGTAGTTTCTGTAGCGCTTTTGACATTGTCTCTGTGATCCAGTGACATGGTGTTAAATGGTATTAAGACCTAGATTCAATAAGTTGGAAAATAGGATGGCATAATAAACAAGTGAGTCAATTGCCTTGAACTGTAAGAAATACTGAAAATATTTCTTGTACTCTATCCATGATTTGTCATGACCTTGCTCTGACACCATGACTCAATGACACAATCTTTTCCCCAGGAGAAGTGGATTATTAACTTCCTCTAGGCCAAACAAACCACTGGAGAAGAAATGGGGTGATTTGTGTTTGTTTATTTCATTCTCTTCCTGACACTTCTCTGCCTCCTGATTTTTCCTAGTGCCTGGAGCCCTGCAAAGAGTCCTGGGACCTGAAGAAAAACCATTGCCAAAGCTTCTGTGAGGTACGTCAGCCCAAGGGCATGCTTTCTCACTTAGTTCTAGAAGCCTCTGTAATTTAAATTATCAGCTTCAAGGAGGCAGCTGAAAACCATGGGATTTTACAGCAATCCCCTTCATTTGAAAGGATACACATATAACAATGTAGCCATATTCATTTTGAGTTGAAAAAAGTAGTATTTTTTTTCTAATGAAATGATTTCTCTTAACTTGAAGTTTTAAGACTTGTTCTTATCACACTAATATAGCATCTCTCAGAAGGTGCTGTTAAATCCCTCCTATAAGATGCTATTTCTACCACTTGCCCTTCTGTCTTTTCTGGCCATGTGTAAGAAAGACAATCTTTGTTTAAAAGATAAAATGTCATTGTGTAAAAAATCCTTGTGTAGGGTATCTAGAATGGATGGCTTTCCTGTATGTGAAAGTCAATCCGATTTTTAAAAGAATAGTTCTCTGTGAGTAACGGGATTGAGGACTCCAAGTTCAGAAGACTAATATCAAAATGCGTAATTATTCAGGAAAAAATGTTGTGAAAACTGTTTTTGAATCATGTTTCAGAATAATCTGTGAATAAGCAAACATGAATCAGTGGAACAAAGAAAGAGATGTTTTTTTTGGATTTGAAACATGGCTCCATTGAGTTGATGGAACTCAGCTGTTATATTTCTTAAGAGTTTTTTAGTTCAGAATGGAAATATCATCTCAGTAGAAAGTTGGTTCGTTATAACTGAATCAATATAAACATAAAAATTTATTGAAGTCTATTAAAGTGAGTGATTATGAAGATTTTAATCTTTTCCTTTACAAAATAGAAATTATCTTAGTTAATCTACTCATCTCACTGATACATTAAATTAAATCCTCTCTCTCTTTACTGTGGACACTCTTTTTTTGGTATAAGAGCATGTATTATGCTTAAATGGTTTTAAGCATCATGAAGCTGATTAGGAAAAGCTGTAATTTCAACAAAAAAGAAATTAGATACAACTGTGTGTAAGTAGGGATTACATTACTGATCTGCATAGTTACATCAGAAGACAACATAAAAGTTTCTTACGAAAACCAAGCCTTGTAAGAGTTTTTTAACCCAGCTGATGTGTTACTTCCTCATACACAAAACTCTAGGGGAGTGTAATAAAATAGTTTTAGTGGATCTAATTTATGTTCTTGTATATCAATCCTCACTCAGACTGTATGTTTCCAGATATGGGTGAAAATATGTATAAAATTGGTTTAAAAGGAAAACATTTGTAGAACACTGTTCCATTGTAGTTAAAAAACACTGAGCATCCTTCTTTGATTAGTGTTTTGTGGTTAAAGCTAAATTTAGAACTTCAAAGGCCCATAATGAAGAGCAGCACATTTAGCAGCTAACTGAAAAATGAGCTGTGAAATAGGGTGAGGAGGAGAAGCCTTGAGGACGTATTATGCCTTGGGGAGCTATAACATTTTTAATTAAGTAGCTGCAAATTTGTGATGTTTTAGGATTTGAAATTAGCTTCGTACACACTAAAACCCGGGACCACTTTCCTTTCAGACTCAGGTATACTGCATAGACATTGATTGAGCTAAACAAGGATGTTTTCCTGGAAGAGTGTTTTCAATCTTTCTGTATTTTGTAAAAAATCTTGAAGCAACAATTTAGCTTTGTGTTTCTCAAGATCCCTTCTTGGTATATTACTTCTTACCTACCTAATGAGTGTACTGCTGAACGCTAAAGGGAACCTTATGTGTGAAGAAAAGTATACAGTTTATCTGACTCCTTTTTTTCCCCCATAAATTCAGTTTCCTACTGTTTTAGCTTTTTAACGGGCTAACCATGGAATCAGGTGCATTCCAATGGGGCAACAGCAGGAATGCATGTCCTACAATCACTGAAGTCAGTAGGAGACATAGGGAGTGCTTGTTTTTGCAGCCTTTAGGCTGATTAAGCCCGTAACACCCAAATGCATCTTTAAAAGCCCAATTCAAAGATTCTAGGAAAAGATGGGAGAGATAATGTAGTGGCACATTCTTGGACCACAGTAACTTTGGAGAATAAACGGACACATAGTCTGTGAAACACCTGGGTCTCCATAATAGCCAGGTCTTTCTCATTTTGCCCGAAATACGAGAACAGTAAAGAAAAGAAAGGAAACCATTTGAATATGGAAGGAAGTTTCCAAAGTTACGTGAATAGTTGGACAGAGAGTGGTTTATATCTCCTGTGTTGGCTTAGGAACTTGTAAATCAGAGCTGTCAAGGTAGAAGGTTTTTGGTTGCTCTAGGATAGAAAGGCCAGCTACACACAACTCCAGCTACAAGGGTTGCCCATTACAAGTTCCACCAATCACTTTGAGGGAATTGCTTCAGCTACTTTTGCACAGAACTAAACAAAGAGGAGATAGAATCTCCATGTTGCACACAATATTCTCCCCAGGGTTCTAAATACTATTTTCTGTACAGTTTAAGGTGGACCTTGCAAACCTCTGAGTAGCACACATTACATAATGTCTATGCATTGAAGCAACTTCTAATATATCTAGGGCTGGGTTTCTCAAAGAAGTAGCATTTACTTTGATCTTTAATAAGCATATTTAAGACTTACTTTAATTTGTATTTTCTGCTGATCATTTTATCAGAAATTTAGTTCTAGTTCCATGAAGAGTTATACAATTACTGGTATGCTGGCAAGAACATAAAGATGCTGCAAAATCTTCTCTTAGCCAACTTAGTTCAAACAGTATAATGAAACAAGATTTCCCCTATTTATCTAGAGTGGCATTACATCAGATATTGTGGTGAAAGTGTTATAAAATACAGAGGGAGGAATGTGGAGTAGTCAAAAAAAAAGCAGACTGTCTGACCATTGCTTCCCCTTTGTTTTGGGAATGTTTTTGATCTGACATTGAGCAACTTTGTAGCCAGCCAATGTGAGGAAAACAAGGGAAAGCTGGCAGATATAAACAACATTATTCCATTAAATATGGTGAATTTACTTGAGAGAATTCATCATTCTGTACTTGGAATGCTTTTTTAGAAGTGGCTTAAATGTATAAATCTTCAGGGATAGTCTTGCAAAAGCTGAAAATCTGAATATTCCTCTAGGAGATCTTGGAAAACTTACAACATTTTTGGTGGTTTTTTTCAGTTGTTCCAGTTGAAAACATTATACACTTCTTTTATTTTCCTTTTAGCCTCTTTTCCCTAAGAAGAATTATGAATGCCTAACTAGCTGTGAATTCCTTAAGTACATCCTGTCTGTGAAGCAAGGGGACTGCCCAGCACCTGAGAAGGCCAGTGGTTTTGCAGCTGCCTGCGTTGAAAGCTGTGAAGCTGATAGTGAATGTTCTGGAGTGAAGAAATGCTGTTCCAATGGATGTGGTCATACATGCCAAGTTCCAAAGAATCTATACAAAGGTAGAGGTTATTAATATGTACTCATACTGGGCTAATAACTTCAGGCTGTAACAAAGTCTTCTAGAAAACCAGGACTTTAATTTTCTGGGAGTTTGTATGAATGGGAAGAAAAATGAGAGGTGGCTGTAGAGATGTGGCTGCACAGTGAAAGGATGAAAAGCCAGAGAAAAGTGCTGCTTAAATTTCTGATTTTTTTCCCTTCTTGTGCAACCTGTGTCTGGAAATCTGTGGAATGTAAGCATGTGGCTATTATGAATCATCTCAAGCAGAATAAACTTTGCCAATTTAGGTGAAATCTCACTTAATTTGATGCAGATGAGAGATAATGCAGCAGGAAAATATTTAACAATAAATAGTTCAGATCCTATTAATCATAAATAACATTTATGTCTATAAGCCAAGCAGGTGGGAAGTGTGAAATAAGTCTCGTAAAAGAACAAATCAACACAATGTTTTTGGCACTGATGACCTAAGAAAAAAATAGTGAAAGATTTTAATATCACATATATACGTGTGTGTATATTTATATACTTATTATTTAAATTTCAGGCAGTCTTATTCTGAAATTTTTAATTGATTTGATTCCTGTTAAAAAAACTTTTCTTTGACATTCTTCAATAAGTACATACAAGCTAAGAAATTATTTGGTTAGACAAATTCCAGATTTTAATTTATTGGAATTTAAAAAAGCTTTATACATGGAAATACTTGAAAAATGTGCACTTAACGCAGAAAAATTGTGAATTGTGTGTTCTTAGTCCACACAGTAAGTATGTTTTGTTAGAAATCCATTCTCCTTATATCAGTAATAAAAAATGAATATTACTCAGTTATTAATAAGATATCATGGACTCTCTGTGGAACCCTAATATCAGAACTCTGAACTAAGCTCCGGGTTTAGATCTGAATTCATGCTTATTTCCATCTGTGGATGGTAACATGATAAAATATATGAAGAAGATGGTGATTTTTTTTTTTTAAGTTCATTGTTTTAACTGAAATATTAATGAATCTTTTTTGGTGTCCCTGGTGATGAGAATGTATGTCAGAAACAATGTACTTTGATTTTTGAACCCTGCATTTGAGTTGGCCATCAAGGTGGGCCATCAGGAAGCACTGTCTTACTGACATAAATGGAGAAAATCTGCTCTAGAAGTCATACAGTTGAGTAAGCATAAAACTTATGAAAGTAGTGGTCAAAGTACTTTGAACTGCAGGCAACACTGTGATCCAGATTGCCAGTGCAGAAGGGAAATTCTTTTGTTTCTGAGATACTTTAGAGCAGGCACTTTAAAAATAAAAGAAATTAGTACACTCCAATACACAGGACCTTTAAAAATGAAAGTTATTAAAATGGATCATGTATTTATTTCTTTTGTCTTATTGAGAAAAATGACCAGAGTAATAAACAGCCATTCATGTTGAATATAAAATTATTTACATGATCAAGCTCTATGCCACAACTACAAAGCATTCCAGTAAATGTATCAACTGGAAAGGGTAAAAACAAAACAAGCAAATAAAACAAGATTACGTGTTTCTGGAGTTGACATAGAATATGACAGGATATGATACATTCTGCACACTGAAAGGTCTACTACTGTTCAGCCTGATTATATAAGAGCAGAACTAACCCTCCCTATGATCTTATCACTGATCTGCAGGAGGTGCTTGCTTGTAAGAGCATATATGTCTTGCAGAGGAAGGGCAAGCTCAATACCCTTCTGCCTTCTCAGCTGATGAATTCAGCTAATTAGCCGCTTCAACCTGCCTTTCTGTAACAAAAGACAAATAGAAGCGGAGCAGGCTTGCTATTCTTTTCCTCCAGGGGCAAATGACCTTCCTGTCACTAAGGAAGAACAAACTCTGCAAGCATGACTAAGATCTAGTGAATAAGTTTAGTACTTATCATTTTGACAGCATTCACAGCTTGAAAATGAACTCAGATTGAATCTAAGAGTCTACAGAAGTTCCTATAGTTTTACTGTTGATCAAGCTCTGGAGATTTTTCACAACAGTAGATATAAGATTCCCATCTGATTTGCTGGATTAACAAACTGAATTTGCCCTCTAATACCAAGTGCTAAAGCCCAACCCTAAAAGTATATTAATGTGAGTACACTGCCACCAAAGACATACATTACAGATGTTGTTGGATTAACATACCAAGTCCATTATCGATGTATATTTTCATCTCTGTTGGGAGTATTACTAACTGGTTAGATAGTCCTCACATATTTATGTCTCTTTACTGAAGATATCAAATGTTGTCTCATACTCTTCTGTCATCAGCCTCATCCACCTTCTTTATGCCATCCGAACTAGTGAAGGACTTCTGAAAGTCTAACGTAGATTTGGTACTTTAGAGATAGATACGGGGGAATAGATCTGCTTAGAAATAGTTTAAAAATGCAGAAGAAAAGGGAAGGAAAAGGAAGGAATGAAGAATGTGTGACCAGGCTCGCTTTGTCTAATGTGTGCATATGCATCCTCAGTGAAGGACAAGGACATACATCTTTTCCCACTCTGAACTGGTAGCAGGTGAAAAAGTTACCCATCACATTTTTCCTGTTTCAGAAGTTAGAGGTCCCTCAGATGTGTTGATGCACCACTTCATGCTGTCTAACCCAGCCTAACAAGTTTTCTCTGAAATGTATAAGGGATCAGTCCTTACAGCAGAACAAACTGCACATCTGTGTAGAAAAAGTAAATTGTGAAGAGAAGATTATGACATTGAAAAGGTGTGATGGTATGGCAATATCATAATAGCAGATCTGGGGCCAGATGGTCAATCACAGTTTAATGACTCTTTTCATACTTAAAAATAGTTTTGGATTAAAATCATAGTGTACAGTTCTAGAAGTGTCCATCTCTGAGTTGCTGGACAACTGTGTTTACAATTGTATTGATGCCATGTACCCTTTACTTTCCCAACACCATCCATAGGAATTCTTTAAATTTTTAGAGAACTGACATTTAAGACACAGATTTTTGTGATGGACAATTTTGCACTTACTTTTCATGACACAGAGCTGTTGGAAAGACACCTTTAGAAACATTTTTCCTGGACTCTGCTATTGCACATATACAGCAATCAGTGATTTGAATTCTTTGGTTAAACACTGCAGACTTCAGAGGACTAATTTGTTCCAGCACAAAGAAAGGGCTGACCATTTACATAATAAAAAGCACATTGAAGAGTAATTGAATCTTCACATCTGGATATTAAATTGATGGTGCTGGTTCTACAAAAGTATTTTAAAATGCACTTGGTGCTGTGCTCTCCTTGTTTGCGCTGCCGCGCTCCATCTGCACACAATTACGTAACACCAGAGAGGCTGAGATACTTGCAATCAAGTGAGTCCAACTGCCCCTAATGCAAAGCAGATGGAAGTTTTCTTAACATGCAAATTGTAAGATTATTGTATATCATAATTAAAGAAGGATTTTCAGATGTTGAAATCTAAACTGACATGTTCAGTGGTGTTTGTTATATTAGACTTAAGACTGCAGGCTGTTGAAGGATATCCATGTTCTAAACTGCTGTGATAACCAGATTCAGGTACTGGAGTTTCTTCAACTTGATTTTATGTTTCTTCAAGATCTACAAGGTCACTTTTCATTTACTTGTAGCTACTTGTGTACTCAGATTTATGAGAAGACCTCTTAAAATAAAAAAGGCGGTTTGTTTCTCTGAGGAAATTTTGGTGCCAGGTGTTATGGGTTCACCTAGGTGGGCCTAGATTTGGGCTCTGAAGTTTGGACTAGGCCGAAGCTGTCAGCTGACTTGAGCTGGGCTGAGCTAACAGCTGACCTCTTCTAGCCAGTAATTTTGTATTCCATACCACATTATGACATCATCTCCAGGGAAGTAGGAACCAGTGTGGGAGTGGTTAAGGCAGTCGCTTCTCAGGGTCTCAGTTGTTCTGGGTCTCTCCTTTCTGCTTGAGTTTGTCTCCCTGGGGCATAAGTTCTTTCTTAAGTAATGTGTTCATTAAGAAGTGGGGAACTTGTTGTTGCAGACTTGTGTGAGTGTATATTTGTACTCTCTTCTAATAGTCTCTTCCTTTCTGTAAAAATATATGTAGTTTTAGTATAAACGTGGTTTGAAGTGTTTTTTTCCTTTCCCCTCTCTTTTCCTCCCTTTCCCTGATGTTAGGAGGGAGGCTTTTCTCTCTGTGCTTGGGGGGGTTGGCAGTTGCTTATCTCAAACCAAGACACCAGGCATCTGTGGCAGAGTAGGAAACATTTTATTGAACCAATACATACGGCTGGACTTACGTGAACACCCATGGAAACAGCAAAATGAAATAAAGTGCATATGATAACTTGTAAAGAATGTTTGTATGTCAACATAGAAATCTTGTGACATATCCTGAAGTGACAAAATGCTGCACACTCAAATATATGTGTTTCTAAAGTCTGTCTAGAGAAATGTATCTAACACTTGGATTTGTTGATTTAATCAAAAGATGCCAAATTTGAAGAGTTGTTTTTTCTTTCAAGCTACTGCAGATGCTTTCAAAAAGGTGCTATTACTAGCAGTATAAACAACTGAAGTAACCATATATTGATGTCACTGTGTAATGAGAAATTATAATAATATTTTAGAAAGATGCCTCTGAAGTGCAAAATTTTACAATATACATTAGATAAAACACGTCTATTCCAAGATGTCTTGGAATTACATTTCCTAGATCGTTAGGGAAAGTGCAGGGTGACACATTATACAATACAGCTGCATGTAAGCCAATAAGATCATGCTGCCATGGAGAAGCAAACAATTTTTGAAGTATATCAGGCTAATGTAAAATGTGTGAAATAATCACACTTCACTAGTCTACACTGTTAAGAACTTAGACATAGTCTGCATCCAGTTTTAATCCTGACTCTGGGGAAGGGTGTTGGCCAACTGAAGAGTCTCCAGAGACAACTTCAAGAGTGAACAGAGGTCTAGAAACACAGATTTAAAAGGGAAATGAAATGCAGTGTGGTTATTAGACTGAAGAAGAAAGCATTCAGAAGCATGATATTTTCTTGTGGTTCATAAAAAGCTTTTCTGTAGATAAAAGAATCTTTTCCCCATGATCCATGAACATCTTGGACCAATATTGAGTTTAAGATGCAGCTGAGGAGACTAACCAAGGTAGTGAGAAAGCTTTCTCGTAGTAAGGATAGAGGAATAGTGGGACAGATTACTTTGTGATTCTGTGGAAATTTTGTCATTAGATGTGTTTAGGGATACTTTAGGTGAAAAACTGAATAGCAGGTGTAGCTGATTCTGATGGGGATTAAATGGGTCTTTTTCCAGGTTATCAAAACGTATTTGGTAAGTTTTTTCTGTAAGATAAGTTTTAGCTTACAACTTTCAGATCCTAGAGATTTTTAATGAAATAAACAATATTGAAATTTTTTTTAAAACGAGTTTTAAGATTAGCAGATATAGGTTAGCTTTGAACATTTCTGAAACTTCTATGCTTATCATTCTCCCCCTTTTTGCCTTCTCTCTCACCAACAGTCCTTTTTTTAATTATTTTTTTCTGTACAGCTTCATCTACAAATGGCTTAATTGCAGCTTGTAAATTAGTCATATATTTTTGTCTG
Source organism: Pithys albifrons albifrons (assembly GCF_047495875.1). Lineage (NCBI taxonomy): Eukaryota > Metazoa > Chordata > Aves > Passeriformes > Thamnophilidae > Pithys > Pithys albifrons. Next base: position 13,389,784 of record NC_092458.1, read on the forward strand.
CATGTTCCTACTACAGGTGTTCCACTGAAACCCCGGAAAGAATTAAAATTCATAGAACATCAGTCTGGAGACCTGGAGGTGAAGTGGTCTTCAAAATTCAATATTTCCATTGAGCCTGTGATCTATGTTGTTCAGAGAAGATGGAATCAAGGAATCCATCCAAGTGAGGATGATGCTACTAACTGGCAAACTGTGGCACAGGTCAGTTCTTTGCAAGCCATATGGATCCCTTGCTTCCAGACAGTGATCAAAAGGTCCTCTTAAGATCAGGGAAGAGTTAGGTCACTTACAGGTGGGGAGGCTTATGCTCAAAATACCCTGAGGTTTATTTTTCAAAATAAGTCTTTTTGTGTATTTACTCTTTACAGAGCTGGCCAGAGGCTTGATTTTTGTAAGGCCAGTTGGTGGCACTTTCTTAAAAGCACGTATTTATGATTTATTCATGTGGGAATTCCAAAGTCTCTGAAAGTGAAAAATCTTTTGAAAGCCCTAGAATTAGAGACCAAAACCCAATGAAGGAAACACCTAAGAGGTGTAGTCCTTTTGCAGTCAGTGGGACTCATTACACAGTGTGACATTGCTCATGGCTTGAGTCTTATCAAAAGGCAAGAAATGCAACTGGTAGAAAGGCTACTTATTTCTTTTAAAATAAAACAGAGAGTGAAAAAAACCCGCCAAAACAACCCACAAAATTTAAAACCCTTACTCTTCGGAAAGTTGTTTTTTTTCCAGATCTCACCTTCCAAATTGGGAAAATTCTATGATGTCATGCTCTTATCACTCAGTGAAATCCAGACTGAAAATGGAAGATTCATGAGCAAATGTTTCTTAATGAGAAGCACCCAACAGAGCATAAATTTTCACTTGGTTCCTTTCCAATTTCAGTCTGTTTTTTAACATGCTGACAGTCCACCTGGATGGCAGAGTTCCAATCATTTATCTTATTGCTTCACCCTCATCCCTCCTGACAAGAAAAGATCTGCAAAATGTCATTATAGCTAGGAAAAAAAAAAGGAAGAGAATAAGTAGAACCATCCACAAAATAAAGTAAGGGATTTAAATTCTGTGACAATTTGTGTTCACTCTCAATTCAGATTGTGTAAGAAAATGCTATCTTATAATAACATAAAGCTTGTGAGACTGAGCACTCAGATGTGAATTTCTTAGCTTCAATGCGGTGCTGGAGGGAGCTGTGTCACTCTGTCAGAATCTTGCTCAGAAAAAGTCACCTGCAGCAGAGCATGACATGAAACCTTGCTTGTGCAAGCCTAAGGGAACATGCACGTCTCCAAACTTGATAAAGTCATAGCAGCTTATTATCTCTCAGCTGAGGTACAGGTCTTGAGCCTGTATTCTCCATATCCAGTAAACACCTTCCTGCCTTTCTACATGGTATTTTCCTAGAAAAAGTGATCTAGATCCAATTTATTCGTCACTGTTACCACGTGTACATGCTACAGGTAGTGCACTGCTGTACTTTTTCTCATCCCAGAAACAGTCTTCATGCACATTTCTGGAAGCATGCACTATGTATACTACTCAGCAGTGGAACATACATAAACCCTGACTTGCAGTGGATCTGCAGGAGAAAGTGTTTCAGAAACGTGTTCCTGTGCAAGAGCAATAAGAACCCTGACAGCTGCTTTTCCTGGGGGTCTGTCAAACGTGGGCAGAGGGGCTGAGTTAATCACTTTGGCAGGAGAAGCCTCCTCGACTGACATCTTTCTGACAACTTCACTGTCCCTTCTGCATCAGAGGAGACATGAATTTGATTGTGTGGTGGACCCTACTGGGAATGTCAGTTCAAAGCATACTTCAGGATGCCTGACTGGCTTTGTAAACTGTGTATACCTTATGGAACATTCAGGCTGGGCACCCTTGAGGGGTGCTAGCAAGCAGAATTTCTGTCTCTATCAAGCAGTGTACCTCTATGGTGTTTTAGTTTTAGACATTACACCAGGCAATCAAAGCTGTGTAGCTGCATGCACTACAATTTATTTTGCAATATCAGCAACAAAGATGGATATCCAGATTGACTTAAATGACTGTGTGCACAGCCTCCAGGTTTTTCATGTCTGTATATCTGAGATTTTACTTGTGTGATTCCTAAACTCTGGGGTATGAGACCTTAATTAAAGGCAAAGGATGAGAAGAGCTCAGCTATTCAGCTGAGACCTCTTAGAGCATCTCAGTTCAGGGGAGATGATGCTGGCTCTTGCATTACTCCACAACTTAGTCTAGAGACTTTGTAAAAGCAATCAAAGATCAGAAAGGGTGTAGGTGAGGATCTGAATTTCTCTCTGCCTATCCATGTATGTTTTCCGTTGCCTTTACAGGAGATAATTTGAAAGTAATTTTTCATATTTCACATAAATTGTTAATGGGTTGAAAAAATAATGTTGAAAAAGTTTGTTTCCTTTGTGTTGTATTGTGTCATCAGGCCTTTTTTTTTCTGTTTTCTTTTTAAGGAAGAAGGCTTATTCTATTGATTCACTATATTACTCTCCAATTAAATAAAGAAAGCAAACACATTGAAAACAATTTCAGTTATTTTTCACTTTCCGAAGAAGGAGTTTTTGTAACTTTTATTTTAGCATACATGTTTTTGAAAATGTGATGTGACTGATTTCCATTGGTTAATATAAAAACTGTGGGGACTAATATTATAATTAGCTAAGTTGGCTGGGATGTACAGTGTCCTAAGTGTTATACTAACTTTCTTACACTACTGTGTTTTAAGATTTAACCAGCTGAGCAGGAACTGCTGCGCTATTCCATGAGAATGTTGTATGTCTTGTGAACAAACTTACTGTTCTGTTTGGTGCTAATGCTTTCTAAAAATAGTAGTATTTCTGTTTGCATTGGAAATTCAGATATTTAATCATATTAATGTACTTAATTAAGTTAATTCAAATATGCCAGGTCAGTTATTTTCAGAACACATCTGTTTTGTGTGAATGGATGTCAAGTTTATATACACACACAGGTATAATATATATAAATAAGGGCAGACAATAATGAGGTACACTTATTAGTTTATTCTGTTACTAAAAAAAAATAAGGGGCGGTATTTACTGACAGCTTGATTGTAACAGACCTTAGTGCTTCACCTTGGAATTGTCTGAATTTTGTGGACAGCTAATCTTTTTTTTTATTAAGACACCTAAAGTTGTGGTTCTGAGAATCACAAGAGGATTCTCAGCCCTTGACAGTGAGATATCCCTGCTGGAGTAAACCACCAGTCCTGTACACTAAATGTTTCTTGCTCCATCTCCCAGGATGGGCTTGCTTTGGTAAGTATTCTTAGAGAGGTCCCAGCTTATGAGGGGTTGCGTTCACATGAAATAGGGGAGGTGTGCTGTCCTGTGATAGAATAGTGCATACAGCACTGTCAGGGTTTTTTTGTATTGGAGGAAACAAACTCAGCTTTTATGATACTCCAGATGGTATCTCTTCACTCTCTGAAATGCAGATTCTTTTATCACTGGACGTTGTTTCCAAAGGTATAGAGCTCTAAACTCAGCAGGGTCAGGCTGTACTCTCCTGTTTCTTATTAAATCTTTACACTACAGAAAGGAGTCCAGGATTGATAGTGTGAAAGAAAGAGAATGAACACAGTGAAACAGTCTCTACAAATCTTTGCTACAAAGACATTCTTGCACCAAGTTTTTCCTTATAAAAGATAGGAAAAAACCCACTTGGAGTGGCAACAGAAGAATCCCACCTGAATAGCCAAATTGCTGTGCTGCTGGGTCATGTATTCTCTTTCTTCTCCCTCCCAGTCCTACCTAATCCCACCTTTCCCATACAAGAATTTTTAACTTTCAGCCTTTCTTTCTCCAAGGAACAGTTTTGCCTCTGAGTGTAGAACATATTCTAATGGTAAATAGCATGCAACATCCAAGATGATGGGGAAGATTTTCCCGCAACCTATCATACAAAGGATGGGATTGAAGATAGGTCATCCAGGCTCTGGGCAAGTACTTTAGTCATTAGTCAATTGTATGAGCAGCAGAGGGAGAGTTCTGTAGGCTTTTTGAAGAGAATAGCTGGTATTCCCCTTTTGAAGGATAGAATGAGGGGACTGTTTTCAAGAGAGGGTGCTCAGGGTTAAGGGTTGCTGGGAGAGGAGTAGCATTGTCAGTAAAATGGAGAAGCTCTGAAGTCTCAGCCAAATTCTCACCTGATAGTCCAACCGTTTTCTTCTTTCTAGCCACTGGAGGTGTCCTGTTTTTCCTTGGACCTAAAATATGCTGTTGAGAAGGAGTGTCAAGCTATTATCCGTATTCTCCAGGTTATATCATTAAGACTACATTCTGTTCTAGTTGTATCTTAATATAACTGATGGGAATTTTCCCTTGTCTTCATTAACTTTGGATGGTACTGAAGGTGGACATATTGGTCAATTATTTTGTCTGAGTGCTCATCTATTATTTTATTCCAAATGAAATTCCTACTAGGATTTGAGCTTGCCTTCCTTGCATTTATTTTTTTAAGGAACAGATAATGTATAGTCAAAATAAATAGTAATTATGATCCTAAGGTGGTGATCCTTTTTTTAGTCTTTTAATGATTCTTAAAAAAAAATATGCTAGCCTTCCAAAAATTCAATAAAACATTTATTTTATCTCATATACAAGTAGAATTTAGGTGTGTGATGGAATTCAACCCTTAGTTATTTAGTACCACTCAGCATACCATTTAGTGGGCTTACGTTCAGATCTTGAAAGGACTCTGAATATTATATTCCCAGCTCCAAACATACTTGAGAAGTGAGAACTAACTAAACTAAAGCAATTAAACAAACAAACAAACAAAACTAAAATAATTAGATTTACCATGAAGGTAATATAAGATATTTCAGTAGTATGTAGTTCTCTTCTGAAATTTATTAATTCCTTGTAAAGGTTTCTTAGTAGTGCCCAACTAGTTTATGACATGGGAGTTATAAACTACATGCACACCTCCTGCATGCCATCCAGCTTTGCCAACAAAACAAATTATGGAAGTAATAGGCCCAAGGCATGTTCATAAATTAAAATAATTTTGGTGTTACGGATTGATGAATTATTATAGTATTTCAAGATTGCCACAGAAAACTGACACAACAAAATATTTTATTCAGCAGAATAGCTTGTCTGATGCCAATGAGAAACAACATTCCTTAGCTGAGGAATTTGGGATCAAGTATATTCAGATTATGCTTGCCTTGTTTTTAAAAGCCCACAGTACTGTAATTAGTTATTTAAAATTAGGTATTGGTCCTGGCCCTGTTTTCAGTTGCAGCAGTATCCTAAATATATTCTTGGGTTTTTTTCTCTTAATAGTAATAGTTTATATTCAGTTCACTGTTGTGTTTTAAATGCAAGTTCTTCAGTGTGTGAGCCTGGATGTTGGGAAAAAATAGCACATTTGAGCTCTCCATAAAATAAAAATAATAGCAGAAGTTAGTTCAGGTAGACTTTTTCTCCCCTAGGGGAACACCTGATTGAGATAATTGACTTTACAGATAACATAAAAGCTCAAAAAAAGGAACGAAGATGAGGCAGACAATGAAAGCTTCAGGACTGCTAGCCCTGCTTGCTCTAAAAAAACAAATACAGCAGTCTGGAGAAGGGCTCTGAGTAGCAGCAGTATGTGATGGGCTCAGAGTCTTCAGCACTTAACAGTCTGAGAACAGTTAACAGTGTAGTTTAGAAAGGCTCTTTCCTTTACATGCACACACAAACATTCCCTAAATTTTCTGTTAGTCACCAATTAAAAACACTAAGTGCAGGATAACACCTACAAATTTTATTTGTCAGGTCTCTAAAAGTACCATTGTTAGAGAGCTGAAACAACTTCCTTAGTTTCTGGCTGTATGGTTATGTCAACAGCTGCTACTTTATTACACAGATTGGAAAGGAAGCAAAAAGCGGAAATTATGCTGTGCCTTTTTTGAGAACTACTTGGCATCATTGCAAATAGATTGAGTCCTGTGCAGGGAAGGTGGCTTCTTGAAGTTGTAGAAAACAGACCTTGTAAAAATAAATTGATGTAACTACATTTTTAATGAGCTTGCATATTTGGTCAGTAATGGTAATCAATAATAATGTATTTAGACATATACATGACATCTAGTTCAGGTTCGTGTTTTATTTTGATTAAAGAATTAAAATACAATAAAATGACAGCCTAAAGTAAATTGAAAACCGGATAATTTATAGGTAATTGCAAAAATAAAATTCTCAAGCGGATGTGTTTTTTATGAGATATACAAAAATCCTATGTCTTCTGCATTTGGCAGTGATTTAGTGGTTACCAGGAGGCTGTGCCAGTTCTGGTGTTTGTACCTTGGAAAAAAAAAGAGACAGTGTGGACTATAGGTCTTCAAAAGTTTAATTGGGAAAAAAACATAGAGGAAAGCAGGGTCCAAATAAGAAAGAGTAAAGCACCTCCTACTGAAATGGTTCAGAGTGCATCTATGCTTGTGCCATATTTCAGTGTTTAAGGCTCTTCCCAGAGGATTTGGAATTGAACTCATGACACTAGCAGTCTCAGTGGGTGTTGTTAGAGGAAAGGTCACCTTCTATAACCTGAGAAAAGTCTGCAGGGAAGAGTTAAGGCTGTAAGTGTCTTTTTGATGTAAGCGTCAAAGATCTGAAGAAGGCTTACATTCATTACCTGAGAGTTTTGTGTTTCCTATGAACTAGAAAAAGTGGCTTCTCACATCACTGGATTTCATTAAGCCATTTTGGACCCCTTATTCTCTGAGAGTTGAGAATTGGAGAAATGAGTCCTGTGACCCAGGCAATGAGTTCCCTGAACAGCTGAGTTACCTGAACGAACAGTTAGGCCGTAAACACTGGTGAAGGTTGTGATAACTGAAAACTAATTTTTTGAATTTAACACTTCACTGGTTTTCTAAAGGATACTTCTTCTAGAAGAGACTGCAATGCACTACAAAATTGGATGGTTATATCATTTTGTTCACAGTTATAAATGCTTTGCAATGCAGAATGATGGTTCGAGTCAGGTGAGGTGGTTGCACAGAGCCTGTGACACTGGTGCATATTCAGTGGGACTGACTGTTGTTGCACAGGAGATGAAATCCATGGCAGAACAGCAAGTGTAAGTGTGACATTTTCCCCACCAGACTACAGATGAGCGGGTTCGGCTGCCGGACATCCGAGCAAGCAGGTGGTACCAGTTCCGCGTGGCAGCTGTGAACGTGCATGGGACGAGAGGCTTCACAGCACCCAGCAAGCACTTCCGATCCTCAAAAGGTTAGTTTTCACTCGCTGTGTCCACCACTCACCTTCCTCTCACTCACATGTGGTGTGCAACTTGCACACTTTTGTGGCAGAAGGCTTTTAATAGGTAGGTTTTTGGATAGTTTAGCCACTGATTTTAGAAATATGTGATATTTGTTTGAATTTGGGAAAGGAATGAAAGGTTAAAGGTGCCCTTATTCTTTTATCAGTAAGGGGTCTCCACGAATAAACCTCCTTTTAAATATTTTCTACATGATTGGTGTCAAAAATGACCCTGATCATGAAACACGAAGAAACTGGTGTTTCAATGTGTTGTTCCGAAAGGTTTATCTTACTTCTTCTTTTTAGTTAGGAGAAATTTATTGATGCCATATGTTTAGCAGAGCATTGAAATATTGCGCTGCTAGTATCAAAATAATTGTAGCAGCATTGTTTTGATGGAACTGTGGACCCTCTTAAGATAATTTTCCCCTTCCACTAATTGCAAGAATAAAAAAAGGGTATAAATGTGAAGTAGTGTGTTTCTATTCATTGGAAAGGCATGCCTGATGGTCCACAAAGTATTGTAGTAATTTTTGTTGAGATTTCTGAGTTTTGCAACGGTTTGGATAATAAAGTAATTTTGAAAATTTTTTCTGTACCAGTAAATGGTACTTGGGGGATGGAGGAGGTCGAAATAGTTCTCCCATCCTGTGAAGTTCCTGGCATTGTCCCTGGTGTGCTTTTGCCCCACTCAAAGCAAAATTTTCCTGGATGACTCTGAGGCACAGTATATGGGTTACCACATACCAGAAACTATTCCCAAATAGGCAGATGAGGGGATGTGGTCACCCTCTCTTAAAGACAGTCGATAATTTGGGCATAGCCAGACCATGTTAGTTGACTTTAGTGACAAACAATGAGATCCAGCACTCTTCACTATACTAATAGAGATAGTTTCTAATAGAAGGACTTCTTGTTGTTTTACCAATGACAGAATCCTTATTCTTGTATAACTTAACATACATCAGGGAATGGATTTGCTCCTCTTTCTGCAGACAGAATTATCTTGCAGTACAGACAGTTGCCATCTGTGAGTTCATGTGCTGGCTTTTAGCTTACAGTTTGGCCATAGTCAATCCTAGAAAAAATCTTCCTGGAGGTGCGTTTGTAGGGACATGCAACTACTTTTGCTGGTATGGATGGTTTAATTACTTAATGAATAAGTATATGTTTCACTTAATAATTTTCTGGTGCTATAACCATATTTGTGGTTGGAAGGTTGGCTGACATAGCTATCACATTACTACTGTGACCACAAACCTTTTCATGTATAAAAGAAGTATATTTTAAGAATTTATTGTACTTAAGTAGCATACCATCTCAATCACATCAAAAATACAGTTCCTTTGAGCTGTGTTGAGCTTACTTTAAGGAATCTTCAGCAGCAGAACCTTTCTCTTCAGTTTTCTTCATGACCAGCTCTTAAGCAGGTGCTGCAGTTTGTTGTTGAAATCAGGCACTTTCTTTTAAATTGAGATAATTGACAGTTTACTGTGTTTGTAAACATTTTCCAACTATTCTGCATGGAACCACTATCACTACAGTTACATAAAAGTATATCTTGATAATACTGAGGTTTTGCTTTGAATGTGACATTTTCAGGCAGGATTTGTATTACTTTCCAAAATATTCATCCCCTACTGTGTGTGCTAGCCACAGGAGTGTATTGCTCAAAACACCTACACTGGTAATGAATATAAGAATATCCATGGTAAGTCATCCTGAATGTCTCTTTAGCTCAGAATCTGTCCTCAGCCAGAAGTGGGTTTCTGGAGAACAATGTAAGAGCAGGATAAGCACATGGAGGTATTTCTTCAGAATAGTCTCCCAGCTGGCAGTGATTTGAGTGTCAGCAGCTTGTGGTTTTGAAACTATTACATGAATACCAGAGTCCTCTTTTTCTGTGTTCTCTGCAGCAACCCTTGAAGCACTTGCTCTCCTTGAGAACTGCTCATGTCTGTCTGCTGGAGGTGCAGAGCAGCAGAGCACTTCAGGACTTTGTGACAAGGACAGTGGGAGACAGTAGTACCTCTGCATGCTGTCACTTAATAAATTAAAATAAGTGGATTCTGATAATGGCAGAAAGTACATATTCAGCATTCTTCTAAAGTCTTCTGTCACTCTCAGAATAACAATTTTTGAATCTGAGCTCCAGCCCTTGGCAGAGAATTGTGAATTGTCGGACAGAGAGAAGGTCAGGTAGCTATCAGCTTTGTAGCCCAAATCATCCTTCTGTGGCAGCTCTTTGACTGTTTTAGGGGCTTTAGTACTGCCAGTGATTGTTTATAAAGATGTCATTATTGCCAGATGAAATGTGTGGTCACATTAGGTGACTCACATGAAGGTGCTGCTGGGTGCTGGCTGCTGGAAAGGGTACTAGGACGCTTCAGTTGGGATGTTTAAGCTTCCATGTCCTCAGGTAGGCAGTCATAGTGGCAGCAGTTACAGTGTCACATAGAAAGTTAATTACTACTTTGGAGCTCAGTGGGAAGTGGCGGCCCCTGCCTGGCTGAAAGGCAAGAAACTGCTGCTTTGATGTGCCTAGTTTTTTGAGTGCCAGCATCTACTAGCCCCTGCTGAGCTCCTATAGGCACATTTAACCTCCAGTTTGGAAAAGGAAAGTGGATTTTGGCACATCACCTTTGAAAGGTTGCTGCCTGTCTGTGCTATGTTTATGTGAAGCATGGACAGAAATTCACATCAGTGTTCACTTCACCATGTTGTGCCAAGACCAAGAGAAGATTATTATCTTTGTCAGACTTAGCAGAAGTTTTCTTCAAAGAGAAACCCTTTGATCAGGAAACATGACAGCAATTCCTAAGACAGTTTCTCACACAAGATGCTGAACTTTTACCAATTGCTTGTAAGTTGTAATGAATAGCAAATTATTTGAGTTTGTTTTTTTTCTCTAAAGGATCACAAATAGGATATTTAATCTGAATCTAGGGAGAAGTATGGCACCACGAAGTCTCTGTCACTAAATATTTTAAGCTGTTTAGAGGAGCATTCAAAAACATATTGTAATTACTCGGAGAGAGACATTTTGTCTGGTTACCACAATACTGTTTTATACTGTTCTGTGCTTTTTGCAAATTCAAAAAACATGATCTCTAACTAGACACAGCAAAGTAAAGTTCTGTTTTATTTACAATAATGTTAAGTCTTCTCAGGTAATTTCCATTAACTTTTCCATCACTAAATAAAGCTCCTTGTTATCCAAAATAGTTTAAAATGAAGTGAAATGAAAAGGACAAAACCAGGAAAACAAGAGTGACTGCATCAAGCATTTCAGCTTTCCATTCTTCATCTAGTTATGTTTTGAGGTTTGATCTACTGCAGCTTTTGATGCTCTTAGGCTGTAAACATTAGAGGTGAAGGTTTGTTAGCTTTTACACTGCCTCATGTGTTCATCTATGGCATTAATTTGTAAATAGTAAATAAACAAGATGACACTGCTGAGAATTTATTAAATATTCAAAGCTTAAGCAAAGTTGGTTTTTTTTAAACTGTTTAATTATTTTTATAGAGGAAATGAAGTGTTTGCATGTGCTTGTCTGACATGACCCTTCACAGGGAGTATGGTGATGCTTTGTTTTGCCAATACAAAATTCCAAAATTACAAGAAACAGGTTAGGCTAAGCCTGTTTGTAGTGGAGTGGCTAGAAAATGAAGTGAATGCTGCTCTTGGAAAGGTTTTTTTTCCCTAGAAGTAGAACTCTGCATATGGACTTTTACATTGATAACGTCAGCTAAAATTGATCAAAACTTTTTTCTGTTTTGAGAGTGGTTTCCACTTCTCTTTTCAGGGTTTTTAAATTGTGTGTGCTTTCCTTTTCATCTTTAACTGAGTGGCAGTGATTTGCAATAACAGCAATAAATAAAACTAAGTGAATACCTGGCAGAACATTTTTGATTCCCAAAGATACAAATACACTTCTCTTCATACTTGGACTGACTCTCTCCAAGCTGTTTTCTTTTCCTCTGAAAGCAGAAGAGAATTGTTCCTACAATCCATAAATCAATCTCCATGGATGAAAACTAGTTGTGCTTTTCTCCCAGTAAGCAGACACTGAATAGCCTACCCTAACTGATCAGAAGCTGCTTGGCACTAGTAATAAAATTTTTAATTTGTTGCCTTAGAGTTCAGAGTTTTTAGGGTATTTTTTTCCTAGCTTTTTATGGTATGTGATGAGAATGAACTCTTAGTAACCAAGACTACAGTTAACTAGAGGAATCAGTGTTAGGCATTTCTATATAATATAATATCTCACTGATCAGTGGGTAGGTTCTGTTCTATTTTCAGAGAGAAAAAGAGACCATAAGATCAACACAATGAGCCCAAACCATCTCATTCTTCTACCTCTGCTAAAGGTGTTTTATCTTCATCGTGAAGGTAGTTGCGAGCATATGCAGGATAGATTGTCAAGAGAAAGGAAGCAGACAACATTGTTTTCATTGCACATAAGTATTTCATGCATACATTACTGAGTGTTAGAAAAACCAGAACAGACACCCACTCACAGCAATAAAATTCTTTCTGTTGCTCCTCTGAGACCAATGATTTTTTTATACTGTTGCACAGCTGGTTTATGTGTGCCATTTCCACTGGGCAAAGCCAGTCCTCCCGCTTATGCCTTGGAACTGTTTAATGGTTGGAAACTTGTCTGCAGAGCAGCTTCAGCAGATTTTTAGAGTTGGAAGGTCTAATGTTTGAAAGATAGCAACGGGAGATCTATTTTAAGTCAGAAAAAGCTCCATAAAAATGATTTAAATTATTGTCAAACTTGCTCTCACTTTTACAGCTCAGAGTGGGAATTCTGGTTGCAATGCCATTATCCCCTTCTCTGACACATATTCCAAATCATTTACTGTTTTCACTACAGTTGCCACATTGAAATCCAGAGTGTATTCATTGCAGCCATGTATGATGTGATGCCTGTGTATATCTTGCCTGTGCTGTTTTTTAAGGTTGCAAAAGTGTTTCCAGATTCTATTGTTTGAAATAATTTTGGAAAATATAAACTATCACTATGTTTACAAATATGAGTATGGGAAGATATGCGTTTTGAAATGGTGATGATGTGAGGGTTTTCTTTTTTCCTTTATTTGCAGCAAGAAATCCTCCCTTTTGGGGACTGGAGGCAGAATTTTGCTTGTGATGGCTGAGTAGCCAGCAAGACAAGAATTTAAGTCCTTTGGGTATACTCAAGCCAAATACAATCCAGACAAATGCAGTACTTAGTCCAAGTGCTGGAACAGCAGCTTCAGACTTGACCTAATGAAGCTATCATTTCTAACAGTGAGAAGCAATTTACTTGTCAGGCTGCTGAGACCAGAATTTTTTTCAGAGTTGAGGACAGCTGTCTGTGCCAAAATCTAGTATATATAGAAAGACTTCTATTTTATTTGAGTTGTAGTATAAAATGCAAAGGAAAAGCTGCAACTAGCATCACTCTTTCTGCAAACCAAAGAATTTGATGTAACACTCAGATAAATTTGTGTATATAAAATTTCAGAATTTGCATTTGAAAAACTGACAGCAGTTTCCATTCAAGTAATTTAATGTTCATGTATCTGAATTATACATGTGAGCAGTCAATCAGAGGGATCACAGGTATATGAAGACTAACAGTAGAATGGTTGTTGGCTTTATAGTCAGCAGAATGTCACTTCAGCTTTATAGTCAGATTAACAAACACCTTATGTATATAAAGTTTATGATTTAGTACCAGTTATTAGACCTTGAAGTATTTCAGCATGAGTTGTATAGTGCTTTCAGTACCCACATAGACATACACATAACAGACCACCTTGTATAAGCCTGACTTTTCCATTCAATAACACAGGAAAAAACAACTAATCTATTAGCTGGTAACTGGCTGGCATGCATTGTGGAGGAACATGATGTTGCACCTAACAGTTTCTTTGTTTTTTTTCTGGATTCTTGTTTTTTTTGAGAGGCCTAGAAGGGTGTTGGTTTTTTTGGGGTGTTTTCTTTGGTGATAGTGTTTTGGTTGTTCTATGTTTTTTTCCTGTTAATAACAGAGGTCGCAATATCTTACTCTGCTATTCCTTCTCACTTGTCTGTTTTGCTGATGAAACTAAATCCTTTCACATGAAGAAAAAATTAATATTCTTGGGGTTTTAGCTTGCAAAATGATAATTCTGTCACTTGTAATGATCATGAGTGTCAGAGAAATATATAGAAATAGGTGAATATATTGTATAATGGTATTGAAATACTTAATATGGAATGGATCCTCAACTGGTATAAAACACTCACTAAGTGGCTTCATATTTCAGGTAATACACCCCAAATCCAAGAAATATTTTACTGTTGCATCTATACATACAATCAGACAGGCTTTTTATTCCCAGTGATTAAATGCAAAACTGATTAAGTTTTTTAAATTTGATATCTTACATCTTTCTAGCTTATTGTTTTCTCCAGCTTAGTCTACTACTTTTAAAAAAGCTCTTATAGAACACATACCACTTTAAAATGTCTCACTTTTTCATGTCTCAGCTGCAGATCTCCTTTCTGTCTTCTACTACTATCACCACCACTGTTCCTTATTGTTCAAAGGCATTTTTGTGGGTGACATTTGCGAGGCTTGCAAAAGTGGCTTTGAAGAAAGAGGCCACTCAGGAAAATGTCTGCTATTGCTGTATTATTTCACATGTATATTCCTTCTAAGAGGACATTCTTTCCTTCCTTAACTATAATTACTCAATGATTTTTAATACAATGTTTACATTCTCACATGGGAAAGTAGAAACACTGATAGGTTTTCTTTCAAACGTGGATCAGCATTTTGTTTGCTGACTGAACTGTTTCTAGTGAGCACAGAAAAAACTCTACTGATAATGATTTTAATAAACTGTGTAATTATAAATGATAGAGGGTGAAATGCTGATATTGTAGAATTCAGAAGAAACGATCTATTGGTTTCAGCAAGTACATAGTTTTTCCTTACTGTTTTCTTTTTCTGGGATGGGGATAGAAACATTTGAAGAGGAAGAATCTAAATTTGGTCATTTGGACCTAAAAAAAATTGGTGAATAGAACTTCAAAACATTTTAAATCATGTAATACACCTTATCCAGAAGAGTTATTTCATTTAACTTACAGATTTTTTTTAAATGAATCTCAGTCTCCTGTAGATGTAGAATGAGGGCAAACAAGTTTTTACTTAGAATTGGTTTTGCTTATATCTGACTGTTTGGGAAGACATATTCTCAGAAACACTTTCATTCTGTCCCATATGTTTTGTATACATAATACATGATGCATAGTACTTCTGGGACAACACCTGAATAATTCACCTACAGTAATATGATCATGTTGCACTTCAGGTTATAAATGTTTTATTTCCCTAGTACATTCTTATATACCATAACTGCTCCCACCAAGCATTTTAAATTAGTGAAGATTAATGCTTAATAATGGTTTTAGATGTATGAATCATGATTCTCTTTGTATTTATTGTACCTAAATTTCATTTTATATTTATATATTTTATTAAACAGTAGAAGCAAATCAAAAGTCATATCAGAAAATAGTACAAACCATTTAGCTAAATTTTTCTTTAATTTATTCATTCTGGTATAAATAGTTTTATATACTTTAAGACTGAGTGTTGGGCTACCTCTCAGGTGTCATGGTTTCACCCCATCCAGCCACCAAGCCCCCTGCAGCTGCTCACTCACTCCTCCACCAGCAGAATCTGGGAGAGAATTGAAAACTTGTGGGTTGAGATAAAGACGGTTAAATAGGGAAAGCAAATGCTGTGCACACAAATTAAAGTATTAATTCGCTGCTTCCTGGTGGCAGGCAGGTGTCCAGCCGTCTCCAGGAGAGCAGGGCCCCATCATGCACAGCAGTTACTTGGGAAGACAAATGCCACGATTCCAAACATCCCCTCCTTTCTTCTTCTTCCCCCCAGCTTTATATACTGAGCATGTTGTTACATGGTCTGGAATATCCTGTTGGTCAGTTGGGGTCTTGTGCTGGTTTGAAGGTGAACCAGCAGGGGAAATGAACTCACCACGAGAGAGATTATAAGTCAGAGCTAAAATTTAATAATAATATTACAATAACAACACTGACACACAAGGGAAATTGCTTTCAACTCACAATACCCCAGCAGTATAACCCAGTGTCCTGGGGCACAAACCCAAGGGGGTTTGTTTGCCCTTGTGCTGAGACCCCTGTGGTTCCCCCAAGTCCAGAGCAAAAGGAAAAGAAAAACCTGTTGGTGCAGGCGAGGGCTGTGGTCTGGGCGAGAGCGGTGATCTCCTGCTGTCGAGGTCCTGCTGCTGCTCTGGATCCGACGAGAAGTTCCCGAGGTCTTCTTACCCACCACTTATGTACCCTCAGGGAGCACTCAGTCCCTCCCCCTGGGCGGGGACTCACACAATGGGTGATTAACTCTGGGAGCCAGGGGGTGTTGAGCTGTTGATGGCCCATTAGCAGCTCCGCCCCCCTCAGGCTGGGTGTGAAGGTGATAATGGCTCCCTGGGCAGCTGCTGCTAATGGCCCACTGTTCTTGGGGAATGAATAGAGGGGGTAGAATACACAGCTTTGATCACCCCCACACAGGGTTAGCTGGTCCCTCCTGCTGAACTAGGACAGGTCTGCTGTCCTGACTGTGTCTCTTCCCAGCCTCCCATGAACCCCCAACTTTCTCACCAGTGTGGCAGCACAAAAAGCAGAAAAGGCCTTGGCTCTGTGTAAACCCTGCTCAGCAATAACAAAAACATCTTATATTATCAACTCTGTGTTCAACACAAATCCAAAACATTAACTCTACCCTAGACAAAACCAGCACAAGCAGAGCTTCTCCAAAGCCATTAAAATAAAAGCAGCTGGCTTGTAAGTGGATTAAGAAAAAACCAAATGAGAACTAAGGTATTCTTATTGTTTGAAAATTATGTTAAGTTTTCAGAATTCCTAAGTATGCTTTGTAACTTTTATGGCCAAAACTTAGGTTGAGTTATGTGTACGAGGACACAGAGGCATCCATTACTACTTAAGTAAAATGGCATGTGTGAGGAATATCCATTGATATTTAAGCAAGAGTCCTGTTCAATAACAGGAATAAGCCATTATTTCACATCTGCTGATCTTTAAAAGCAAAATACTGTCTTTATTTAAATGTATCTTTTTTTATGAAGTAAATGATGGAATTTTTCAGTGAGACCATTTGTCATCGGGATTATCTAATGAACTTTGGTATGCCTGGAAAGTTTATTTAACAGCTCATTTACCATTATAAAAAATGCAGGTGAACCACACAGTAACTGAATGTCTGGTGTTCCCTCTGTGCAGCTCCAGTTTTATTTCTGGCAAATAAGTGATGGCTTATTTGGCTATAGGTTCTCAACATGTCTTAATTACTATGAATTTCCTTTACTGTGCTTGATATACTTTTTAGTTTGTTTGTTTCATTGCTTACTTCTATGTAAATTTTGGTTTTGCAGTTTCCTTTTATTTTGTCATGTATTTTTGGCTACTACAGCCATTTAAAAAAAGATGGGGGTTAAAAGGTAGGAGTTGCTAAACAGCAAATTGGACTTTCAGAAGCTCAGTTGCAAAATTTCCATTGATTCACATTACTTTGGGCCAGGATATTATATACTAAATCCACAAGGAGTATCTTACATTCAGTATTGGAAAAGATTCAATATTTAAGCTTTTGATTGTCAGGTGTCCTTTTTGACTCTAGAGTTAGCACAGAAACAGCTGACAACTATTATCTCAGTTGATACTGACCAGGAATTGAGCCAGAATAGTAAAAGAAATAACAGGGGAATGTAACTACTTTTTGTTGTTCTACAAAAATCCCTATAGACTTCCATCACAGCATAAATATTATTACATTTAATTGCATTAATTCTAAGGAAGTGTTTATGTCCCATGGTGATAGATACCAATATTAGAATTTTAGAAATATTCAACATGTTGAAACATAATTTTATCATATGATAATTATCTGGCAGCATCAAAAAGATATTCAGTGTTTCTACCATATAATTCTGTGGTAACTGTACAATACCACTTGTAGAACTTGAGTGTTTTGCACTCACTATGCATTTAAAGTACAGAATGATGGAAGTAAATCTGATAGCTAGTATATTTTGATTAAGTTTCATAATGTTTCTGAACTATTCACAGCACAGAGTAATAACAAAACTAGATGCTAACCCATAATTTTTACTTCACTAGATTTTGAATTTCTAGAATTTGCAAGAAGCCATACCAGTTATGGAAAATCTTTGCCTAAATTTTCCTAAGTGTATTTAGAGTGTTTAATCCAGCTCATGTATGTGTGGTAAATATATAAGATGAAGATAATCTACCTTACTGGAGATTGTCTTTAGTTTAGAGTCTCTTTATTTTAAATTCCAGATCCATCTGCTCCACCAGCTCCGTCTAATATGAGAATTGCCAATATCAGTGCAAACAATGATGGGAGTGTAAATGTAATGATTACCTGGGATCTTCCAGAAGAGCCTGATATCCCTGTGCACCACTACAAAGTCTTCTGGAGCTGGACATACAGCAAATATGTAATTCCAGCGAAAAAAAAGAGAAGGAAGATTACTGATGGGGTAAGAAAGAAATTAATAAGTGGGACAGAAATCTGCCTTATTTCTGGCACAAAATATAGTGTAAATATAAAATACTTGACAAACTGAATGATTTCAGCAGCTGATAAACTAATGGCCTTAGTTTTTAATATCAGCAAGCCCATAAACAATTTGGGTCTCTATCTTACACTAAACTCAGGGAGAGAAATAAACTTCTGGCTTAAAATGAAGGTAAATACTGTAAGATTTTTCAGGGAAGATGAATAGAAAGTTAAATGCTGTTAGTCCTCTAAATTCAGGCTTATTCTATTCATGCTTTTTAAAGATGCAGTGCTTGTTTTTAAAAAGCCTAGCATCATCTGTCACATTCTTTCACTATGCAAATAAAGCCTATGTCACCATCATGGAGAATAGCCATTAAATATGGTATAGGTCCAAAGGAAAAACATTCTCCTTAGCAGCAAGGAATTAATTTCTTGAATTATATACTAAATGTTGCTTTACTGGAAACCTTTCTGTTATGATATCCTTAAGTATATTACATATTATTTTAAAGTAATTAAAAGAAATAGAAATCAGTTACAGATAACAGGTTGAAGTTGATTCTTAGTGTCTTGTGTGTAGGTGCATTGTGAGAATTCAGTCCCATGCCTACATTAACACTATGTTTTGGCTCAGCCAGCCCACTTGAGCTGGGATGAATGACAAGTCAGAGGGCCATAGTTCCTTCTCTGTCCCTCAGTCATCAAAGCCTTAGAGAAATAAAGGCAATGAAGGCTGTGTGATGAAATCATGCAAGATTTGCACAGAAAAGGTTAGTTCTTTATTGACCTCTAAAAAAATTATCCTGGCAAGATAGGAGTAGGGTTGGGCTGTATTGTATAGAAAAGTTTGTGTTCCTCAGGAAAGTTTGCATTGGCATGAGATCTTCAGGGCAGAGTCTTCAGCCTAAGGATATCAGGAAGCTTTCTCTTTACAAGCTGGTCCTTAAATGAAAAACCCCAGAGAATTTTAAAATTGAACTGGATCTTTAATGTTGGTTTTGCACTTTCCATAGAGTACATCTCACATACAAATATATTAAAACAGATCCAGTCCAGTATAGGACAATACAGTAATTGGGACCAAGTTCTGATTTTCAGTATAGGGAAATACACAAGAATCGAGGCATATTTTATAGAAAAGGCAGGCTCTTACAATATCTTTCATATTGCTACTGTTTTATTGTACTTCTTTCTTCTGCAGCCTGTCATGAAACTGTACAACAGTGACAGTGATATTCAGGTCTGCCTGCAGGATGCTGAAGATGCTATTGCTGATCAATGATCATTTAAATATTATAGCAACTCTTAGGCTAAAAATAGAAAATGCTGGAAAATTTAAAAGAAAAAAAAGGAAAGGTGGAAAAAACTTAATTTTCAAAAATCATTAAAGGTTGGTTTTGCCCTGTTTTAGCCTTTAGATGTAGCCTAACTAAAATAATTTTATACTGATTTCCATATGAAGTCATTCCATGGAGGCATTCAGTTAATTTGACTACAATATTAACACTGTTAATCAAGAGTTCCAGTCAATATCTCAGCACAAAATAAGTCAATATAATTAATGCTAAATGCTTTTGGCAATTCCTTTTTAACATTCCAAGTGTTACATATGGGATGATTACATGGGTACATGGTTATCTTTTTCTCTCTGGATTGACTGTCAAGCTTTAAAGGCACAAGGAATTTTAAAAAAACATGAAGTAGTGTCTTCCACCTGGAACATGGGCTAGAGGGACATTTTTATAATTAACCTGTAAGACTATTGAGAAGCCTGGATATCTTTGTAATATTGTGTGACGTGCCTTAATTTATAGGTTATTGACTGGAAAAAGGTAAACCTACTTTGTTGTTTCCCCATTAAAGACACTGCCATGACACTGAAAACTGTATTTTTTTCTATTATATTTTCCATTTTATAAAGTATTCTTACCAATGAAGGGGTATTTTTATTTTTGGTTGGTGTTTGGGTTTTTTTTATTTTTATTTTCAAGAGTTGAAACAAATAGAAAATATTGAAAAATGTGTTAAATGTTGGATTTTAGCTGTCTTCAGACTGGCTGTCTCTAGAAAAAGCTTTCAATTGCTTTACTAACACAGAAATTGGGGACTAGAACATTTAAATTCCTTTGGCTAAAATGATTTTGGCATAAGAAAAAACTTTTCATGTGAAAGAAAATCCCTTAGTTTTGGCCTAAACAATAGGTTTGGGATTTCCAAGGAACTGCTAAAATTATGTCAACATCAAGAAGGTTAGTATTTTAAAATGACACAGAAAACCAGAGTCCAATAAAAGAGATTTTTTTTAAAAAGGAAATTTTGCTCTGAAATTTATACATGAGTTTTCTAATTTCAAAAAAGTAGTGTGCCTAAGATAACAGGCCTGCTTTTAATAAAGACCTACATTTCAGCAATACTATAACAGCTCTGTATATTTATTCTATTATAGGCCCAAAATTATGTGGTCCTGGAGGGGCTCCAACCCAACAGCAACTACAATGTAGAACTGCAGGCAGTAACACGCTGGGGTCAGATACGCCTAAAAAGCGCTAAGGTTTCTCTCCATTTTAGCACAACTCAGGACATCAGGAATAATAGTGAGTAATCCTATTCAATCTTCTGAATGTTTTTTCTCTTCTTTATCTGGAATTTGAATGTTTTAGATAATAATTTCTAAAAAAAAATATTAAAGCAGGCTGTTTCATAGCACAACGATCCTCTCTTGGTCAAGTTGAATAACCTTCCCACGTTAAATTTCTTATCTCAAAATCGGTGCCAGTTTTGTCCTGATTCTTTGCATTAGATCCTACTCACCTAAAAGCAACTGCAATGAAGTATCTATATGACTACAGTGTTAGTATTCTTTAGATGCCATACAGGTATAAATACTGACTATATTTGTCAGTGGCTGGAATAAAACCATTTCTGTGTCTTTGTCTTAACTAGACAGTGTTAACCTGCAATGTCTTTCAAATCCTGGCTATTTTTAGTAGCCTATTAATTCGTGTTCTTGAACCACAGAAATATGTATCTGCTATGAATTGATATAAAGCATTGTCTCTTCTTTGGAAATCTAAAATGTTCCATGCCTGACAAGCAATGCATTCTGAAAATACTGCTTATATAGGACCCACACTCAAATTACCTATCAAATTTCCTAGCATTGCCACAGCTAGATTTGAATTCCTTCTGCAATTTTGCTTGAATACTCTGGCCTGTCCTTGGTTGCTTTGCTTCAGAAAACAGTCCATTAATAGTCTCTGTGAAAGTGTGCAATCTACTTATGCGTAATTAGTACAGACTTTCCAATGTCTTTTGCTTTACTGAGGTGACCTTTTTGTACTGAAAGATTCGTTAATTGTATTGTTTTTTTTAAACTAGAGTGAAACTATACTGAGAACTGTATTTTTGTGTTCTTATATACTTAAAGTATTTGACTCTTCTGTTAAAATTATGGACATCTATTTAGGTAATGAGCAGTATTTTCTTCTTGTCTGGAAATTCATGCCTACAAGAACTAAAACACACATTTGTTTTAAAGTAGAGTATTTCAGTGATAAATTTCTAGACAAATATGAACATCCTTTCTATTAAAGCTGTGAGGTAAAGGATTCGAGATTCTTTGAACCTAAACCACCAATATCACACATTTTATTGAATAAGAGAACTCTCCTGAATATATTTAGACCTTTTGAGACATTTTTAAAATATTTACTAAATTACAGCTTACATAGAAAAGCAAGTAAAAACTACTCCTAGAGGAGATGTAAATTCATTTTCTGAATCTCATTCAAGTTACTTACATACAGAACCAGTCCTGCTTGAGGTACTTTTGAGAATACTCAGAAGCAGATGGAGAAATATGAAAAAGGCCTGAAATATTATCTAGGACATGACATTCATGGCCTGTCTTTATTTTGGGACTTCCATAGCCTTTGGGAAGTAACAGAAGCACCACACCAATTTTGCTGAAGTCCCACTGTCAGATGCTCTGCTCTGTGTGGAATTAAGCTCTGGTTTTTAGGTGTATGGTCCTATTGTCAGAATAGAGATTGTCCATAACCCACTGAAGTAATTTAGTCCTACAGACCTCTGTGAGCTTTGACCCCAGCCCTCTGGCATTATATTTCCCCACACTCAGAAATACGTTTCCTCACTATATTTGTATGCTTCACTTCTGGGAAATACAGCAAGACTCTTCCTTGATCTTTATATAGAAATATTCTAAATTGGTGTCCTGGTTTTTCTGGAAGTGGAGCAGACAAAGAATAGCAAAGCAGAGATTTAATAAAATTAAAATACTTTAAGTTGACGAATATCTAAAAGATTTTAGTTTGTTCTTCTCTCTGTCACTTTTTGATTTCCATTTATGCAGTAGAAACATTATGGTTACCTTGAGAAAGAATTTCCTCAAGTTAGGTACTTTCACTGTAATGTAAAACAAATGAAGAAAATGAAGAGTTGCGCCAGATTCAAGGAAGGGCTGAGAAAGTAAAATTTGTCCATAAAGCAAGTGAGTTTCCACTGAAGCTTTGCATAAGCAAAATGGTCAATTTTATATGTTACTCGTGAGGCAAAATGTTTGTTTGTATGTTGTTCGTGACAATTATTGGAGCCTGAGTGTTTCCCTCTTTCTCTCAAGTATGTAAGTAATAATTTATCACTTCCTAATTATTGAACTCTTCAGTTTTCATTTAGGCATAATACTGAATTAAATACAACTTTTTTGTTTATAATCTGATCTTCTTAATTGGATTTGATATATTTGCAAGTGTGCAATGAAAAGTGCAATTTGAATCAACATTGCTGTCTTTTCTACTGAAAATATCTGAAAATACTGTCAACTCTGATAAATGTTGATAAATTGTCGCCAAACAAAAGGGTTGATGAAGGACATCCCATTACCATTGCTTGTTGGAAGGTAGGCACATATAACCAAGGGAATTCCTGAAAGAAAATTCTGCTCTTGCAGTGTTTTCCTAAGCATTCATCATTCACTGTTAGAAACAGGAAAGTGAGCAAGAAAGATCTCTAATCTGATCACAGTGCTCTTATATAGCATACCAAAGGACTATATTGACTTTGATGTAATAACCACATGTGACACTCTGTGGGTTACACTCAAAGTCGTCCTTGGATTTTGTGCATATTCAAACGCTGCATGAATATAAAGACTGTGAATGATTATACAGAACTACTGCTAGATACTGTGTCTGTTTAAAAAGGCAGTGTGTTAACATTTCTTATTCTTATCTATAAATACAGTCCCTTTCCTTATGATTCTTTGGAAAATTTGCAGAGCATTTTCATACAATAATACATTCATGTTTTTCTGTCACTTTTTAAAATATTTTCTTTGGCTGAATTTCAAACAAGTGATATTCTTTTCAACTATTACGAGCACTTTGTTCTTTTTATTAATTTCATTTAGGTAAGATACTGAAATAAGATAATTTGGATGAAAACATTATTTTCTGAATTTCAGCACAGTTAACATAGTAATTGTATAGCACTGTACTCAACTAAGTAGTTTGCAGATTGTTATGTGTATTGCAGAGGAACGGGCATCTGCTGGGAAACCACAGAAAGGACTGGTAGATCCTTACCCAACCTTTCAAAGACGGAAAACAACTCGTTTCCTTAAAATTGGAACTCCTTTCTATCAGGACAATCAACTTCAGGTCAAAGTCTACTGGAAGAAGACAGGTTTGTCAAATTTTTGTTTTACTATTTTTTGAAGGAAGACTCTTATTATCTATTTCAGAGTTGTAGAAGATTAATACAATACCATACAGTATTTCAGAGTTAAATCCAACACCCATCCTTTTATCCCTCTTTTATTGCCTCTCCTCTCACTGTTTTGTCTGTGTAAATGTCTCACAGAAGGAAATTACATGAATCAGCTATACAAAAATCACAGTCAATTGTGTTGGTATGCTGAATCTTCACATAGCTGAGACAATTTTTATTTCAGTAGGAATTACCTCTGTGAAGTTTCAAATAGCAAAATTTGGCCTAAGTCACAAAAGCTCTGAGAAACATATGAATGTTGTCCCCCTAGAGTGAGTTTGGAGGGTCTCAAGCACATAGAATTCCAGGGCAGGTTTTGTGCTGGATGCCACTGCAGTGTGTCTTGTTGAACTTTCTCATTTGAGAAATGAGTCAGGAAATTAATACATATGGAAATCAAGCAGTGATGTAACAGAAACTAAAATATAGTTTGAATCACAAAATTTAGAGCTATACTGGCTCACTGTAGGGCCACAATAGGCTTTATGCCATACTGTATCAGTCACTTTGAATTAGAAGAGAATGAATAGCTGGTCACAACCACTGAAAAAATCTTGGTTTTCTACTAGGCTACATCCTTCTGGTTTTCAGAAAAATCTAAAAAAATTTTTGGTTTCATCTTCCAGTTTACAGGAAAATGTCATAAATTTAAAGTATCTAATCAGATTCAGAAATAACAAAAGAGATTTTCCTTTCTTGTCCTCTAGGAGCATATAGATTGCTACAAATTGCTCCAGCTTAGCCATTACATGTTCATATGCTGTTACTTCAAACCATGCTAACACTGTTAGTGTTCTAACTTGGAGCAATCTACATATGTAGCAGTACTACTAAATAAAATCCGTTCAATTTTTCTGTTTGAAGTAAAGGGTTACAGAGTAAATAATCACCTTTTTGTCCGGAATTTTTCAAAGAATTTCAGAAATATTTAAGAGCTTTTGGGTTTAGGTATATGCAGCATTACCCTGAATGAGGATAGGCTATATAAACGTTCAGTTATGCTATGTAACAGAAGAATTTGTCACACTGAATTGTGCAGGTTGTGAGAGGTATCCTTTGCTTTTTAAAAAGTGCCTGCCCATTTGAATAATTACCTTCCAAGCCCTGCTCTGTCAATTACTTTCAGATCCGTCTTTATTTCTCTATAAAATCTGCAAGCTTTGATTCAGTCTGAGTTCATACAGACTGCAAATGTTTGTCCATGTCTTGGCTATGCTAGTTTTCTTTTTTCTAGCTTCCCCATTATGTTTCATTTCTGGGTAGCTTCATGAAAAGCTGGAATAATTCAGAGTTTAAGTAAAAAGTGTGACATTTTTAATTGGGGATATTGTTTACCTAAAAATGTGGTTTTCATTATCCAAAGTGAGATTTATATATTCCAAGCTTGGCTGGGACTGAACACCTTAAACTTTAGCTTTTTGCAAGTGAGATGTCAACTCATTGTTCAAGCTCCTTTTATAGTCAGAAAAGAAAAGCAGGTGACTTCTGAAGCAATTCATGCCCCTCAGCAGCAGAATTGCTCTCTGGAGATGCCTCACTTCTTTACTGAAAACAGAGGGAAACCAAGACAGCTCATTTATAGAAGGCTTAGAGATGCCTAGCGTCTCTCTCTGAGCTGAGGTTCAGTTCTTGGCACTCTGTTCTGAAAAATCTGAGAGAAGGATTCAAATGCGTGGAGACTGATGCCTCCCACAGGTGTCAGGCAGGGCCGTGCAACTCACAGTCTACAGGCAAGATTCAGCCCAGTGGAACAATCAATCCATCTGCAGCCATTTTCCTGCCAGCCTGTTGCCAGAAGAAAGATCATGTGTCCTATGACTGAAATGCCAGAACCTCTACTGAAATTCACCTTTTCCAAAGTTAGTTATGTGAAAGAAAAATTATGACCAGTACAGCAATATTCTTGTTCCAAAGTAGATACTTTGAACTAAGTGTCCACTAATTATAAAGATAATATAGATATTGAGCTTAGAGACATCGTACTGTAGATACCTAAATGTTTCCATCTAAATCTGGAGCTGAATCTCACTCACCCTCTGCTGCATACCTGTAGATGATATTTGTATTAAATGCTCTAGATGTCTGTAAGAAGAAATAAGGTAGTCAGCACCCTTACAGTGACTCAGAGTTTGGAAATAAGAATGTTTGGATCCGGTCTAATCTCCACAATAGGAGAATGTCCGGCAGATGTGTAACAGACCTGTCAAAAATGACATGGATTTACATGCTGTCACCTTGTCCCTGGGATGGACTAGCAGAGTTGCCAAGTAGCTGACTGTACAGCTGACTCATCTTGTGTGTGCAAATATGCATCCAGTTTCATGAGGGGACACTCAAAGGTCCATTTTGGTCATGGGCTGGGGTCAAGCTCTGTGACAGACACCAGGGTGTTCAGGTACATGCCGTGGCCAGTGGAAGGTGCCTTCATTTTTCTCACAGAACTAACAGTGATAGCAAAGGTATTTGAAGAGGGGCAGAATATGACACTTCATCAGACTTAGTTTTTTCGTTTCTTTTTCGAAAAGAAAATATCCATGTTCTGAGTGACAGCATATGCAGTAAGTCAGCAGGAGCCATTGCCTCATGCGGAACTGAAATACAGGCAGTTACCTGCTTCTGAGAAGCCAGCAACTTCTATAAGCCCTTGCAAGAGTTTGGAGTTTATGTAGTGCATGGATGAGGTACTGACTATAAATTTACTAATGACAATTTACTGCAGAGAAAGTCTGTTTCAGCATGCAAGGAACACAGCAGGAGAAGCATATTGGCTGTGTCCTGTATTCATGAAAGACAGCAGTTACTGGAGCCAGCTGCATTGGGAACTATACCCATGCATCTTTCTCCTTTATGAACTTTGCTGTCTTAAGTCATATTTGGGGAGTTGTAGGAGGTATTAGAGCGCAGCAACTATAATAGGAAATACTAAGAACTTACCTGAGCCTGCTCGATGGCATGACATCTATTTTTTTGTAGGTAGGCAATCAGAGTTCAAATCCTTTCTGACAGGAAATTGACCTCTTTGTCTCCTACATGGTAGGTGAACATAGGACTTCCTGTTGATTGCACTAAGATTCTTGGGTTTGTGTAGTTTCCTATTAAAAAATCAACACTTTTTTGATGGAGAAACAGCCATTCTATGGTCCTATATTACAATGTGTAAAATTAAAACATAGAAATTAAGAAACTATCATGAAACTGTAGGAAATAAGTAGATTGATTAGCCTAAGAGTTCCCATGATATAAAATAATTCAAAAAATAAAAGTCTTAAGCTGAAACATGTTCAACATTTGTAAATTTATCCAGTTTCAATTGGTTGTAGCAATGTTTGCTTTGTCTGGTTTGGTTTTCAAGTTTTTTTGTACTCTTTCCATTAGACATCATGATTCTAACTAAACACGGTTGCAGAGATGATCAAATAAAAACATTATTTAGATTGTTAATTTTTCTTTTTTTTTTTTAGATGAAGACATTAAAACCAGTAACTTATCACAGATTCACAGAATAGTTGGGGTTGGAAGGGACCTCAGAATATCTAGTCTGCTTAAAGCATGTTCTCCTGGAGCAAATTGCACAGAATTGAGGCAGGTTTTGAATATCTTCAGAGAAGAAGACTCCACAACCTCTCTGGGCGGCCTGTTCCAGTGCTCTGTCACCCTCAAAGTAAAGAATTTTTTCCTTATAGGGAGCTTTCCCTTTTTCAGTGTATGCCCATTGCCCTTTGTCTTGGTGCTGGGCACCACTGAAAAGACTGGCCCCATTCTCTTGAGATCTGCCCTTAAGATATTTTTATACATTGATCCCTTCCTGGCTAAGTAGGCCCAGCTCCCTCAGCCTTTCCTCATAAGAGAGATGATTCAGTCCCTTTATCATCTCTGTTGCCTTCCACTGGACTCACTCTGGGAGCTCTGTGTCTTTCTTGTCCTGAGGATACCGAGGAGCCCAGAACTAGACACAACACTCCTGAAGTAGCCTCACCAGGGCTGAGCAGAGAGGCAGGATCACCTCCCTCAGACTGCTGGCAGTGCTCTTCCTAATACCCCCCAGGATACCATTGGCCTTCTTGGCCACAAGGTCATACTGCTGGCTCATGGACAGCTTTTGTCCAAAAGGACCTCTGGGTCCTTCTCCACAGACATGCGTTCCAGCAGGTCTCTCCCAGCCTCTGCTGGTGAGGGGGTTATCCTTTCTCAGGTGCAGGAAGCATTTCCCTTTGTTGAACTCTACTGAACTTTGTTGAACCTGTTCAGCCCTAGACTTGCCTTTGCTATGTTGATACAGAGTTTCTTTTAGCTGTAATGAAAACTTTAATAGCCACTTAAACAGCAGTCTTAATAGAAATAGTGTTATTAATTTTCTATAGTAATAACTGCTTAGAATTTTTTGTTATATTCCTGAATTCAGTGGTTATACCATTCTGTGCAGACTGAAGATCTGTTATTGTTTTTTTTTTTAATTTTCTCCTAAACAAAGATGTCTCTATGGAAGAGTTTTGTATGGTCTCCCAACACTAGTATCACAGCATACCACAGGTTACAGAAACAGAAGGAATTACCTGTGTAGATTGCTTATAACACTTAAGCATGTTCCTGAGATTGTTTTCGATTATTTATATATTTTCACTTTGCTTTTGAATTCAAATCATTTTACTCTGTCTAAAGAGCTAAAAATAGGTCAGAATCATAGAATAATTTAAATGGGATGGAAGGGACCTCTGGAAGTCATCTGGTCCAACCATCTGCTCCAAGTAGAACTAACTCTGAAGTTAAATCAACTTATTCAGTTCCGTCTGTAAGGCCCTATAACAGATGTTGTCATTGTTTTTTCAATGACAGGGAATTTATTCGTCATGAATATTAGCCAGCATAGGCTATCTGTGTTTATTGCAACATGCCTTAGGATTTACAGAAGGTATGGTGATGTCTGTTGACATTCAAAGGTAGTTCTTCCATGACTATGAAGACATAGCCCTCAGTGAAATTTGCAGATGTGCCTCTAGGAAGCCAGTGAAAAGAACACAATGATGACATCAGGGCTGAAGCTTTTGGTTTTATATCATCCTTCTAAGTAGAAATCAGACCTCTGTCCTGTGCAACAATTGCAACAGAGGAAGTTTTGCAAACTATGACCAAACTGACTTTATCATACAATAAAGGAGTGATTGCATGTCAGTACTTGGAATCTAATTCCATACTCAGAAGTGTTTGAGTAAAAGTCTTAGTGGATGAATTTCCATATATATGCATAATGTGCCACAATTTGGTAAGCAGGACTGACTTATCTAGGCCTGTTCTTCAAGTGTCATTTCTTAAGTCCCATTAACTTTGGTAAGCATGAGGCATGAATAAAAATGTGGGATCTGGACTTTGCATTAAAATAGGTCTCTTTCTGAAATAATCTTTCAGTTTTAATTGTTTAGGAAGATGGTAATAATAACTTCAGTATGTATGCTAGTAAAAATATCTCCACACTTCAGGCAGTACAAGGTACTTAGCAAATGCATATAATTTTGCTAGAGTCATGCAAAGTATTGCATATGAGTACAATAGCTTCTTTCTGAAGGTAGAAAATGTCTTTCACTTGTTGCCTCTGATTTAGGTCTGGGATTAGAGAAACACAGTACATTCCTTAAACTGCATGAATCCCACTTTTGTAAATGAAAAGAAGAATGTGTTTGTGGCCAGATTTTTTTTTGGCCATCTCAACTCTGTGAAATTAGAAATTATGAGTGGAATCAAATTAAACAAATCACTTTTAACTCCTTCTGTTGGAGTCATAGGGTACCATCCATTACCAAGAATAAATACACTCTGAACCCCCTACTTAAAAGGATTAGCTAGGTAGGATAATTAGGATCCTCAGTATCCTGTGCAGTAATCAAGAATGAAAGTGTGAAAATAAAAGGATGCTTAAGTTTTCTCTGTTTTTCAGTAGTTGAGCAGCTGGAGAGCCGAAGTTTTGGACTTCAGCTGAAAAGCCTTCAAGTTGCATCAAACTTGTGTATGAAAATTAGCTATTTCCCATAGATAGAAGGAAAAAAATACTTGCTATGAACTCACTGCGTCAATTCTCATCACTTACTGCAATAATTATGATATATTAAATTTTAGACTGTATTTTCTTTCCAAAGCAACAACTCACAACAATATTTTCTAACCCATTACTCTGCTTTCACTACCATTTCCTTAGTTCCTTTTATTTGAGTATAATTCACCTCTCCTTGTTCAGGTAAAGTTTTAGTTTCCTTCACTTTTCTTTGAATGAAGTCTATATATATTTACTTCCCCCTCTTTAAACTAAACATTTGAAGTACTTCTCAGTATTTAAAATCAATATATATGCCCCTTGGTTTTGCTTAAAAAGACAAATATTTAAAATACATTAAGACTTGGTTTCAGGCTTCTTTCTTTGTGTTTCTGTAAATGCTGGAAGAAAAAAGGAACACTCAAGGCAGGGAGAGGCAGAGAATCCTCCATTGTCTGATAAATCAACTGAACAAGAATAATAAATTAAATTAAAGGGAAGAATAAAATGCAAGGCAAGGCAAAGCAAGCAGAAAGCTACCACAACTACTTTTAAACCCAGATCTTAGTAAAGCAAAATTAACTTTCACTTAGTTTAGGGACAGGAGTGAAGTGACTGTGTGTGCCAACTTTGTTTGTAATAAGGTACTTGATATGGCAGGTTTTAAAATAATAGAAAGCTTCCTCTGTGTTATGGAATGGTAGTTTCTCACGGAAGTAGAGCCATTGAAGCTAATTGAACCCTTCAGTGCCAGCTGGAGTTTCTTGCTGTTATTGTAAAGAATTCAGCAGTAGTTGCTTAACACTAATGCATTATTTAGTTTGGTACTAACTGTTGCACTAAGTAGATTAGTGTTTGAGCAGCTGGCCATATTCTAATTATCAATATTTAAGCAGTAAAATATTTGTACTTCAAGATACTGCCATGGTCCACATGGGTCTTTAAAGAAAATGACTTCACTGTTAATTATAATGAACTATACACCAATATATTGCCCTCATACTTCCATGAGAATACAGAGATTTTTTCTCAGCTGTGGTTGAATCTGTGGGTATGCATAAATGTGCATTAGTATTTAGGGATTTAATTAGTAAAACTGCCCCCAAGCACAGGAATCTTCAACTAGATCATCTTTCTAGAAATGTACTGGTAGACGTTGCATACTTTGCTTTTCCACATGTGCTACTGCCTTTATCCTATGGACATCCTGCGTGGGGAGATAGGTAGTGCTGTAAATTTAATTCTTAAGGGAAATTATTCCAGAGTTAATGGAATATCCTGTGTGATTCCTACAACTCCCTAACTTTGTCTTACATAGGCCTAATACAACTTCATGAAAAATCTCTTTGCCTTTTTAGAGAGAATGGAAAGGGGAGCACCTGGCCATTTCCAGTTCCACTTGTACTTTATAAACTGACTACAGGACTATGAGTGTTTGTTTTGTGTCCAAATGTCAAGTGCTAACAATACTGAACATGTTACTGGTGGGAGTCGTGAAAAACATCAACCACAAATAATACAATTTGGTAGTGCAGTTGGTGTGCAACTTCTCAAATAGTCTGCAATTGATTAGTGGGACAAGTAATAAAGTTTTAAAATTACATTTACAATAGTGGTAACCTCCATGGCATCTCCTCTGCAAATGGGACAATATCTGAAAGTCTTCAAGGGCACAGTTTGCTGCATTTCTTCATGTTTTCACAGGTAGAACAGAAACCCTTTATTGCCTTTCACTTACTTCCAAACCTCCATACCTTTCAGGGTAAGTGGTTAAAGCTCTTAGTATGAGAGACTTAGGGGCAAGTTTGTCCAACTGTTAGTCCCAGAAAAGTAATTTGAATTGATTCAAAGTCTGCCAGGAAATCAAATAACACAAGCCAAATCAGAACTACCCCCTGTGATCTCAGCACAGAAGACTAATTTTGCTTAACATCCACCCACTGATGTCTGCTAAAGGCAGATGGTGGCTGTAGTGGATTGGTTTGGTCCAGAACATTCATCAGACTAGTTCCATTTATTACTTCATTTTAAAATTTACATAGTGTAAGCTGTTCATAAGCCCTCAGTATGACCTGAATCATACTCCTTCAGTACCCCTTCAGTAATTATGAAAGTGTATTCATTTTACTTAATTTATGCATTTAAAAGAAGTCTTCTTTCCCTCTTAAATTAGTAACTGATAGATATTTAAGCTTGATTTCTTTTGAACTTGCATTAAAAGATCAAATGGAAATATAATTGCAAATTACCTGGCCCATGAGTGCAATTCAAAGATAGACCATCATTAAGTGGAATGAGTACCTGAAGTTGGACTGTAGATAGACATTCAATATTGCATTGCAAAATCATTTATCAAGATTTTACTCACAGACATTGAAAAAAATAACTGGCCAGCTAATAAATGAACTCTTGCCTGGTTTTTGGTTCTTCAGGAAAAAAATAAGTTTTCTAAACCAGCATCTTTATGTACCTTCAGTAATATTGTCTGCCTAGTATGCATATGCTATATTTCTGATTTCTTCTTGAGGGTTACCACAACCTGTAAAGTTAATTATTTTAGCAACAAATACAGTGCTCTATATGTATACATACATACATAGTGTCACTAAGCTTGCCAATGGCAATGTCTGTGGTGAGCCCTCAATAACCGAGGGCTAAAATGGCAAGTTTTTCACCATCCAGCTCTTCCTCTCCTTCCCCCAGACTATATCAGTAGGGGTCATATTAAGTCAAAGCTCTGTCTTACATGCTTACACCATCATACCCAAAGCAGTTGTACCATTCCTCCACTGAGTAAAAATGTACTGAGGCACTGCAGTTTAGCAAGATACATCTCCATCAGCTGTGGGCTAAAACTGTTCATGAGTGCTCTCTTATCCTGCCTATGTGCTGAATAAAACATTTATCTTATGATTCAGGGGAGATTAAGCTATCAGTCAGGAGTCATCATGTTCATGGTGAAGGTAGTTTGCACTAACAAGTGTCCTCTTATGAATGAGGTGAACTTTCCTCCACATGCCTCTTTTTAAGTACTTTTTAATTACCCGCTTTTATAAGGTGGCCTTAAGGCCAGCTGCATAAACACTATGGATGGAAAATGGGCTATTTGAATGAGTAGCTAGATTTAGAGGGAAAGAAACCAAAAAAGAGTATCTGACACTGAAAATATAATCTAAATTTAAAGATGTAACATGTATGCATCTGATCAATAATGAGTTGTTAAACACCAGTTCATTTTGCTTCTGTGACCATAAACTGAACATAAAAATATCCATAGCAGTCTAGACTGAAGATCCTACCCCAATAGATGCTCTGGTCTTGTCAGTGGCAGTAAGCAAATCAAAACAAACCTGAGATTAGGGGAAAAGTGTAATAGTACTTATGCAGATTATTATCCCAGCTTCAGACTACACATGGTTAATGAAAATTCCTGAGCTCAATGTGATTTCATTGTATTTATTCACTTGTTGCATTTATCTTCATGATAATATCCAGTGTTCCATCAGGGTCACTTAGTTTTTGGGCATTTGGAACATTTTTTATTTGTTTTGAAGCCAATTCTTCTCCCTTTATTATTCTTAAATTGGTGACACAGAAAACAGTCAAGTTCTGTTCCCCCTGCCTGTATGCATGTGGTTTTATAGATATTTAACCTGGCTTCACTCTCTTCTTTTTTCTCATAGACTCATTAATTTTAAACTGCAGATTTATAAACCTGCATGTTAATGCAAAACAACATCCTGATATGGTATTCCATAACAGTCCAGTTTGGAACTTGATAGATCATTGTACATGTGTGTAAGCACACCCGTATGGCTTTTGCATGGGGCATGAGAGAGAAGAAGGGAGCAGCAGGTGCACCTCTACATTTCCTCACACTGTGGAGTTAGGGACAGGCTTGGGTCTGTATCTTAACTCTGGAATTGGGAGAAACTCCAAGGTTACTTACCCTTAATATGGCCTACTCATCTAAATTGTTGTCCAGATTTGTCAAAGTTACACAGAAGGCTAAAGTTAATAATAGAATCATAGAATGTGATGTAATTATAGAGTAGTTAGTGACATTTTCAATATATCTATAACCATAGTGAGTGCTGGACATTTTTTTTTCCATTAAATTCATGGTTTGGATGCTTAGGTAGCTTTCAAAATATGAATGTGAGAGAATAATGTAGAAAGCTTCTATTCAGCCTATAAGCAGCTATTGTGAGACTTGGAGCTGACAGGAGGCAATTTTCCTTGTAATAGAAAACCAGAATGAGATACTGTTGGACTCACTTTGTATAGGATGTTGTGTGTGTGAAAATAAGTAAGGGTAGAGGTAATCCGGCTTAGAGATGATCCCAAACTTAAATCCTTCAATATAAACATCTTCAAACCTTGAGGCTTCCTAGGTCTAGATATGGACAAAAATACTGTGGCTCAGTCCTGTCTCTAAATTGTTAATATCATTTTTTGAAAGGCTTATAGTTGTATCATACAAGGAATGTTTTCTATAGAAAGAAAGTTTATTTTAAATGGCATAATGTGAGAAACAAAATCTTTGTGATTTAATTGAAACTGCTTATATTCCACATAAGAGCAGGAAACAGTAAAGTTTGCCTTGTTAGGAAATATTTGTTGAATGAAGTTTAAATGTCAACTGAAGGGTTTGGTGTTTGTTTTCATCAGACTGCTTGAATGGGGTGATTATTAAAAACTTTTTTTTCTCAAAGGTGTCATGAATACCATGAATTTCACAACCAAACAAAACTTTGGATTTTTCTTGCCTTTTTTATACCACTGGATGAAGCAGTGCCTGGACAGCTAAAAAGACAAAGTTGTTTTCATTTAATTTTTTTAAGAGAGTGTACCTAAAATTCCTGCTGCAGAGCAAATAGTTTTTATAGGAAAAAGAGGAGTGCAAAGAGACTTACAATGCATTAGTGCAGCAATGCAGCACTTTAACATTAGTTGAAGGTAAAGTATGTTTACCTCACTTTGCCCTTGCTAAACTACCATGAGTAAAATAACCCCTTTTATTCTATTATTATTTCTTGTCCTGTCATTAGCTTCAGTCATATAATGGCTCATGAAACAATGTATGAAGAAATAAATAAGTGTTATTATCTAGTAGTGACTGGGATCATATTTAACTTCCCTGCAACACAATGAAGTATCACTTCCCTGCAACACAATGAAGTATCACTTCCCAAACTGGTCTTCAGTCATTCTGTAAATGGATCACTTCATGCTAATTGTGTCTTCAAGACTGAAGGAACTACTAGTAAATAATACTGCTTTATTTATTCATTTGGATTTTGCCTTTATTTCAGCCTTCTCTGCATATTTTTCAGGACCTCTTCAGCAACTGAATTTTAGCAGAAAAAGTGTTGATGGAAAATTACTTATTATAGATCTATCTGTAGTCATGGGAAGGAATGTTGGTCCAATAAACAAAACACAAGCTTGACAGAGCTGAGGACACTTCATTACATTCTGTGTCCAATATTTGCTGTGTATTTCTTGGTGTGGAAATACAGGCAGGTCATGCTGCAGAGCAAACACTGCTGCTCATCCTTCTGCCAGAGCTGTGGGTTGGAGTCAGGGCCATATTGGATTAGTTCCACAGCTGTAAAGGTCTATCAGGGGTTACATACGGGGAGAAGAGCTAGCAGGAACATTTCTTCAGAAAGCCTTTGACTTATACAGATCTGTGGGCACTTCAGAGATGATAATATGTTCTACTTCATGCAAGGCATCATAAATTTCACCATTTACCATTGCTACTTTTACATTCACTGCGGCACAGCTTCACCATTCAATACAATGAGATAAATTTTTTTTCCTGGATGGTGTGTTATTTGACACAGGATTTATACAGAGCTCCCCAAAATCATGCTAAAACTTTACAGTTGAAAAAAATTAATTAAGCTTGTAGATACTGCAACATGCACTTTGTGTGCCCTGAGCAGATGCTGCGCTGTGTTGTGATATTAAATATAAAATATTTTCCCTCTGCTGTAGTCTATTTTTAGAGCAGTAATGCTGCAAGAGACATGATCCAGAAAGGAAATTACTTAATTTTGCTATATTTACTTTTTCCTATTAGTCTAAGACCATCAAAGACATGTTCAAGACCATCCTTTAGCTGTAGTCATTAATGCCTTGATCTTGCTGGGTTCTAAACTTTCTGGCCTGATCCATTAGCTATCCTTAACTATTGAAGTTAGCATGACTGTTCATATATCTAAGTGCTTTGTTGAATCAGGGCCAGAGTGCTCAGAAGCTTGAAAGATCAACACCCCACCCTCCCGTCCATGAGGAGAAAACCAAAAGAACATGTGGCCAGTCACAAAAAAATCATTGTGGTTTGCTATATGAGGTATCAGATCTAACAAAATACAATGAATCCAAAGTTGATCTGTGCACAGAACAAGTTGTTTCACCATTTTTTTACTGAGTAGTTTCACAGGTGTTTCAGCCTTCTCATGACATTCTGTTTGAAGAAAGCTTTGAACGAAGACAGCAGGTTTTTCTATAGCTAATTATCTTCTAAGCTTTGATAACAACTCATTTTGGCATACAGTTAGCATATTAATTATATGTATATATTTTGGAAGAAGTGAGTTGACAAAAACTACTGAACACCATTTTTTTAAATGAAATACTCATTTCACAGATGCTAGTTACTTATATTAACACTTTTATGCTGGCAGGTAAAGGTTTTCATATGTCTTATTTTACAATATTTTCTTTTTTAATTTCTTTTATTCTAATGGGAAAATCTATCAGGCATTTCATATTAATTACTTTAAATCCTGTCATGATGCAGAAATCAAGTTGATGTTACTGTGTTTATTGATGCCAGACATTTTTATTGTAATTAAACCTTAATTTGAGCTGCTGTTGTTGAACATGTCTGCTGTGAAATCTTGTTTTCCAGCAATCCCATTTGATTTTCCTTTCTAATAAGTTTTTGTAATTTCGTTGCCTACATAATAGGGCTGTCACAGCTGGTATTAATTGGCATTTTTGTACCAAATGGTAGAGTCCCACATCAGAATAATATAGAAGAGCTGAAATGCTTCTACAACATAGACTTGTCATCATTATGACCACTTGACAGGGGTGGAACAGAGGTAAGGAGCCATGAAGTGCTTTGCCTAAAGGCATCCAGCAAATCAGCCCCAGTTCTCAAAACAGTCTTCTGCATCTTCCTTGCTGTGGATCACAGGAATAAAAAGGAATAAGTAGCTCTTAAATCTGTTTACCTGGTCTCCTGGAGTGCCAGGAGGTCCATATTGGTGGCTTTGGGCTGCATGAACAAATTTCACTGCTGTTATTTATGCCAGTTTTTTAGCTACAAAGCAGACTTCAGTTCCTCATGATTGTTCCTGAAACAGTAACTGCAGTATAAAGCAGAATAAAGTATTTGAGGCAGAGAAAGTAACTGCAGTAGTATGGCAAAAAAAAAAAGGAAACCCCATTAGATGCAATTGCAATTATTCACATGGCTGGCAGTAATGTATATGTACAAAACAGAAATGTGAAAAATGTTCGCAAAGATGAGGAAAAGAGATCACCTTTAAAATTTAGTTTATTTTCCACAAACTGCAGAACCATTTAAATCATAAATTCCATCTAGGAAAAGTTGCAGCGTTATCTGGAATTGTGTTGGGTGACTTTTCTCAATGATTCTCAGAGCTTTAAATTCTATGGGGAGATGATGAGATTTAGCAAGTGTAGAATGTAGGCCTATGGTATTTCTAGGAACCATTGTGCAGCCATGGCTTAAGCTGTGTTCCACTACTTGATACTTGCCAATTTAAGGTGCTTAAATTGTGCATAATACCCTGAAACTTTCCAACTGGTGAACAGATTATTTGGCAGTATAGGATTAATAGGATTTTAAGCTGTTTTTACAGCTTCAAGCTACAAAATAAATGCACATTTTCCACCCAGAAAAATCAGTAATATATTGTTTTATTTTTATTAAAATGAAACTAAAGAGTTTAAATTGGGGAGGGAGAGAAGACAGATAAATCTGGTAAAGAATATATTTCTAAACACAATTGATATAGAGCTTTGTGGAGATGCTCATTTGAAAATCAAGGCAATCTTAGACAGACTAAAAAAAAAATGCTTTGGAGCATCCCCTGCTCCATATGTTTCTAATTAGAGATTTAAGATCTCTGTCTAACAAAGTTAGTTGCATACCCTTGTTCAGCAAAAGAGCTGAGCACATATGAACTTTTAAGAATATGATCATGTGGTGTCTACACAGAAGTGCTTTCTTAAGTCTAGGAACTTATTTTATACTTGAGAAAATTTACTTTAAAATTCTTAGTCACAGTAATTAACATCACCTGTTAGTTTATTTGAAAAGATTAGTTGTATGCAACTGTCTTAAAGATCTAAAAGTCTTTAGCTCGGGCAGCTGGAGGTCATTTCCATGTCAGCATCATTAAGAGATTTTCCAAGTAATTGTCCTGGATTGCCTTATTTTTTTCCCTCTTTACATAAATTTAAAATAAAAGTAATTACTTGAATAACCTGTCTGCTGTTCTTACTGAAGTGGTTGTTCTGTTGACTAATTTCACAAGCTTAGAGCTGCTCAAATGAGTGTTTGTATTTATGTCCTTCAAGTTCAATGTATCTGTACAAATATTTTTGAGTACTGGAAAATATAAATGCTTACTGTTTGTGCAAACCTCACTCATTTTAGTGTCAATTGATGATAGACTTTCTAAGTATGAGAACAGTGAAGTTACAAAGCTTTTTAAAGACTCCTGATTGGATGCACAGAATCAAGAAAACTCCAAACTGTTAAGATTGATTATATACAAAAAGGCTTTATACTGTGACATCTGAAATATCAGGGAAGCAGATTGATGGAGTATATCTGTTTCTTGTCAGTGTTATGTACCTATTCTAGAAAGAATAGCAGAACTTGCTGATAAAAGTGACTTTTCCGAAAAAACTGCGGCTGTGGGCTCAATGTATTAACCTTAGCTGGGCTTCACTTGGTGGCAGTGCCTGACAGCCAGCTAGACTGCAGCTTGAACAGCTTGTCCAGTACCCATTCTTGAGTTTGTAATGGACAGCTAAACCCAAAAATCTAAGTATAATTATAGTGGTGATCTCACTAGGAGTGTATTGCTGGAAGACAGGCTTGGAGAAGCTTTTTGGGGTTGGGGGGGGTTTTTTGCATGTGTTGTAAATACAAATACATGTCTTTCATGAAAGTAAGACTCTAGAGCTGTGAGCTTTATGAACAACTTTATAAAACAAATGCTCATTTTCATCAAATTGAATTCTCTTATTATGGCTTTTTAGATACTTCCATGTGTTTTTGTCTCCTTTTGCTTTTAAAAATATTAAAGATAATTTCTAAAACAATCTTGTTATTTAGTATGCATACTTCATGCATGCATGTACATTTTCAGTTTTTCAGACTTCCTATGTATCTCCAATTTTTTTTAGATAACAGCAATTATAGAGGTGGAGGTGAGAATCAAAGAAGTTTTAATCTTAATAGTAGAAGTTTAGGCAAGTCAAAAAGCCCTGTTCTAATGCAATATTTTGGACAAACTTAGCCCTAATTAAGCATCAGGTCCCACTGTCATGATACCTTCCATTTTATACCAGTGGATATACATGTGTATATGTATGCAAAAACCTTTTTCATATGACTTTTAATTACATACTCACTGAAAAGAGAAAAAAAATCCTTTATTTTCAGTATAGATTGTTATCAGAATACCAGATGCGAGCACTATCAAATCTAGGATTCATTTGTTCAAATAATATTCTGAAATTGTCTACTGAAGATCTTCATCCTACATTTACAGGACAAATTACAAATTTAAAGTTGATAGGATTTTTTAATGTCTTTCTGATTTTCTATCTCAAGTAGTGAGAAACCACAGCTTTTTACAAATAAACTACTAAGAGTTTGCTAATGTAGGAGAGAGAAAGGAAGGAAGTGTGGAAGGAAGGGAAAGAAGAAAGAAAGAAAGAAAGAAAGAAAGAAAGAAAGAAAGAAAGAAAGAAAGAAAGAAAGAAAGAAAGAAAGAAAGAAAGAAAGAAAGAAAGAAAGAAAGAAAGAAAGAAAGAAAGAAAGAAAGAAAGAAAGAAAGAAAGAAAGAAAGAAAGAAAGAAAGAAAGAAAGAAAGAAAAAAGAAAAGAAAGAAAAGAGAAAGAAGAACTGCCTGAAAGCAGAAGTTCACATAATGAATGGAGGTGGACCTGCCATATAATCAAACAGAATTCTGCTGTGCCGGTAGCTGGAAATAACAAATATTTTTCCTGTCCCTTGCAGTGTTCAAGGCCAGGTTGGATGGATCATTGAGCAACCTGGTCTAGTGAGAGGTGTCCCTGCTCATGGCAGGAGGATTGGAAATAAATGATCCTTAAGGTACCTTCCAGCCCAAACAATTCTGTGATTCTATGGTTCTATCTTGAATTACATTTCTGAACAGAGGCCAAGTAAATCTCTACAGCAATATATCTGAATACTGAGCTGTTGTAAGGTCTTGATGCTTGGGATTTCTCTTTCCCCACTTACCCATGTGGTGATGATATTCAGTAACCTACCTGATGTATGTGTTTTATCCCATTCTTGATGGATGGGGAGTTACAAGGATTAACTGGCTTGGATAAATCTCCACCAAAAAGGAGAGTGATTTATTTATAGATTGCAAGTGAAAATTATTACAAATTAAAATAGCTGCTTTGTAGCTTTGCAAAGAGCAGTACACCCATGCAGACAGTTTAAAATAATCATAGAACCATAGAATGGTTTAGGTCAGAAGGGACCTTAAGGATCATCTAGTAGGTAACAGGCAACAATTGAGTGAACTGGAAGAGATGAATACAGGTGAAACTGGCTTACAAATGCACTGTGAATGTCTCCATCCAATAGGCACATCAAGTGGGAAAGTCCAGCAATGAAGAGACAAGAAAAAGTGCATCCATTTCTTTATTTTAAATGAGAAGGAACAATCACAAAGCAGGACATTATTTCTTTATAGATTTCTATTTGAAAGAAATATTGTTTCTAAAGAAATCACACAAATAATTAACATACATGTTGCTACGAAGGCAGCTACTACAAAAATCTATTTCAAGGAGCCATTTCAGCTGGTTTCATACACTAGTTATTTTCTCTTTAGTTTAAAGTCCTTCCCTTCTGCATCCAAATTGCTCATAGCAGTCTAATGCCAGATCAGCCCGTAAGGCATCTGAGATACTTGTTTTCCCTCCTGAAACCCACAATGAGGCACTTGGCATTAGTGGCTATGTCATACCGAGCTAATTAATAGCAACAGACATAATTTTGCATCCCCTCCATAAAGATAGAAAATGAAATCCAGTAAAATGTCAGAAACTATTTGCACTACCTAATGAG
Source organism: Pithys albifrons albifrons (assembly GCF_047495875.1). Lineage (NCBI taxonomy): Eukaryota > Metazoa > Chordata > Aves > Passeriformes > Thamnophilidae > Pithys > Pithys albifrons. The sequence continues at coordinate 13,430,917 of NC_092458.1, forward strand.
TTTTCCTTCTTCTGTCAAATTCTTTATTGCTCTTTGTTTTGCTTCCTTATTAGACAAAAAACTAGAAGAGCTGGAGAGAACTTGAAAGCTTATCCTATTAATACTGCGGCAAGTTTTTCATTTATTTAAATGGGAGTAAACTCTTGCTTTCAGTATCACTCCTGAGAGGCAAGACTAGAATTTTGTTTGGACACATGCTGAACAGGTTTTGTGGTGTATTCTGAAAGGAGAAAGCTCAGGGATTTAGAGGCATTTTCAGATATCTCCAGGCACAGATTTCTCAAGCAGTGCCAGGCAGCAGTATTGCAACGCTCTAGCAATATGAACAGTCAGGCAGTTGTCACAAAGTCATTCCCATTATTTGCAGAATAATTAGAAATAGCAGCGTTATTATTTTTTTAATGCTTCATTTAAATTCCTGATTTTTTAAAAAATGTAAGCAGTATATACTAATATGTCTGAAAATGCCATTTTACTCTTTTTAAATTTATCTCCATTAGCTGATACAAGGTTTAAATTACATTGGTGTGTAATATTTGCTCCATTATATCATGGGTTACTTAGATACAGGTGAGGAACTCTGTCATACTTACAAGTCCTTCTATTTTCATCCAGGGAAGCCAGAAAAGTTGCAATGGTGAAAGCATACTTATAATATATGTCTTTTCCTCTCTTTTTATGTCATTTAGATATCAGCATGAATCAATTCCAAGTCCACTGGTTACTGGAGTCCTGTGCACACAACGACACCAAAGGACTTAGGAAAGTAACAGAGCTAACTTATGTAAGTCTCCATTCAGCCTTCTGCTTGACTCTGAATAGCTTCTAAACAGCAAGAGAAAGGATGCTTCTGTATCATAACACAGTATGCTTAATACCCTGTTTCATAGATAAGTAAGGATGTTTCTTTTTTATGTTCCTCTTTGGCAAAAGATAAAAACCGCATCTAGACTGTTTTGGGTTGTCTGTTTGTTTGGGTTTTTTTTAAATCTACACTAGGCTAAATTTTTTTTTGTTGTTATCCAGAATATGAGACCAGGAAAACTTCTTACCTAAGTACTTACATATTTCTGCAGCATGTGGAACATGGAGCTTTATCTGAAATTAGTAATACAAGACTGTAGCACAGTGCAAATACTGAAAAGTAATGATAGTAATTAATAAACCAGGTTTCCTTTTAGATGTGCAGGTGAGTTTCACAACCCTGAGGAGAATAATAGATAAAAAAAGAAAGGACCATAGGTGAAAAATATTAGACATTCAATCTGGAAGTCAGGCAGATATCAGAGGAGAAGGAAAGCTGCGTGTAAGTACTTGTCAGCCCAAATATATATTGCATGGCAGTTCTTGGTTCTCAATTTGTTGGCAATCTAGTGTTATGTGTCTATAACACACTGTTTGAACAACACAGTGATGTGTTGGTGCATCACAATTGGTTTGGGAATTATGGAGAATGGACAAAAATCTTAATTCACCTTTCCTTTTTATCCTGACCTATCCTATCATATCAGTTCAGGGGACTTAATGGCGTATAAAAGTAGAGTATATCAAAAGACATAATTTCTTATCACAGGACACAGTTAGCTCATAACATTTACTGCTTCATGGGGTCAGCAAATCAAGTATTAGAGATGAATTTTAAAAATGATTGTAACATAATGCTATGATGTAGATTCCCAGTATTTCAAGATATGCACATTGGAGATAGGAGAAAGTTAACATTTAAGAATCTTATTTCCACTAGAGGTCAGGAAAGACTGTTCATACATCTGTCCAAATGCATTGTGGGATTAATTAATTTATTTCCTTTCAATCATTTTAGGGTAATTCACCCAAACTATTTTGGGAAACTGTGTTTCTTTTGAGGAAGAAAATAATTAGAAGCAAACAGAAGAAGGTGGATGCTACAAAAGATTTAGTACTGGCTGTGTGTAGGTCACTAAGGATAATGGCCTTAAGCTTTCAGTGTTGAGCATTTAGGCCCTACCACAATAAATAAAAATAGTCCTGTCACAATTTTAAGAAGAAATCAAGCACTCTCCCAGTGTTGGAATGCTCTCCCATCCGGAGGAAGGCAGGAAGTCAAGTCCATTCTCAGCCCAATCAGTATGTGCCATCAAAAATGACCTTCCAGGTGAAGGTTAGGTGCAAATCCAATTTGCAATTAGAAAAAAGAAGGAATTACACAGAACAGCATGAGAAATTAGTCATTCCGAAAGGTATTGAAGACTTAAAAGGTAGTGAAAGACTTTTGACCTTAGCCAGTAAGGTATTATGGGACATTTTCCTAAGAAAAAAAAAACAACCAAAGAAATATTTTTCCCATATATGATTTGTGCTAAAACTTTCATACTGTGATTTTTAAAAGTACTTCAGACAACAGTAAGAATTTATCAGGACACCTACACTTTGTGTAATTTTCTTCTCCATTCATTGTCCTTAAACAGACACTTGTGATTTGTAGTTTAGCTGTGGAGCTTTTCTTCCTGATAAGAATATAGAAGTAGTTAATGTACTGAAGTGAAAAAAAATGCATCCATAATGCCATTGTGAACTTTGAATGTGCTTTTAAAAAGTTAAACATAGATGAAGCCTGTGGTTTACAGCATCTTCATTTACATGTATTTAATTTGATTAGCACTTATATCCTCACATTGCTACCCCCACTGCCATCAGTCAGAGAGACTGTTCTAAATATTAGAAACCAGTTGCTTTGCTGCAGTGTGGCAAAGGAACTGTGTAGAATTGAAGGACATAATCAAATACCATGCTAATATACTTTACTACTGAAAATAATCCTAGCATTGGCAATGTTTGCTTTCTTCTCTAAGTAAAAACCATGTTGGCATGTTTTAAGCATACCAGGAAAATGGTTTTTTGGTGAAAACTTTTCATCTTTTGCCAACCTACAGCTCTATTTCCAGCATATGATCCTTTTGTTTTTCTTATTGTAGGAGAACTACATTATTCTGAAGGACCTCTCATTTTCATGCAAATATAAAGTAACTGTTCTGCCTGCAAAATCTAAAGGTCGTTTTAAGGCTGAGAGTACTTTCTTTGTTACCCCACCTTGCTCTGCATTTAAAGAAAAAAAACACAAGCACATTAGTTGTCCTGCTGAAGGAGGTAAGGCATGATCTGAAGAACTAGTCAAATAGTTCCAAATGCATTTATCATCATCAAACAAGAGTCTTTAAGAGCAATTCTAACAGGAAATGAAAGATTCAGAAGAAATAAAAATATGACTCATACTTATGTGAAAAATCAACTGAAATACAGAGCTGTATCGATTTTGGCTAACATGTCACTGTTTTGTCAATTTAGTGTAATTTTAGTGGACTTTTCATAAATATTTGATGACATTTGTTATTACACAGTTTTTATTTTTGTAATGAAGAACAGTTTCCCAGTTATATTTTTTATAATGATGGATGATAACTGTAAACATAATTATGCTGGCATGACCTATCTTTTCAATGTTTTCATGCTGATTCAAGCTGCTTTTTCAGTTTGCTTTTGTTTAGGTTAATTCTGCTCTTGAATAACAAATACGGGCACTCACACCTTTTACAGCATTGTCACAATGTGTAATTAGAGGGTTATGGAAATTGCAGAGTTATGGAGGTATTGGTTGGAGTGGACCTCTGGAGTCAGGTAGTCCTAGGTGAGGTCAGCTATGACAATGCACTGCCAAGACTGCATTCCTTTCTCATTTGTTTGAGGGTAACCCCTCTTCATTGAGTCCCTACTGTTCCCAAGGGTACATCCATGCTCCATGAGTCTCCCAGAGTCCTGCTGGTTACTACCACCATTTTCTTACCACCCCTTCTGACAGCCTTCCTGGGCAACTGCAACTCAAGTATATCTTTCACCTAATAAAAGTGCCATTATTATTTTGTACTATAGTTTTAGAGCACAAATTTTACTTTTTAGCTGAATTATGGAGATCTTTGCTATCCTGTGGATTTTCTTGTGATCTCAAAGTTGGAGCTCAGGTATTCTGAAAAATGAGGAGAAGGAGGATGGCTGCCTGTGAATGAGGCACTTAGATCTTTACATGCCACCAGCTTTCCTTTCTGTATCTGCAGCTCACAGCATTTGATCTGGAGTTTTAATTTGGCCCCTAAAAGCAGTGGAATATATCTAAGATAGGCTTTGGTTAACACTGATGTCAGATGCCAGAAAGCTGACCGGCTTCTATGTAACAGAGAGAGAGCTCTGTCTGACCTTGATTTGTGGAAATAAGTGACTGTTATTGAGGATTATTACTCAAAGTTTAGCTTACCTTTTTTGCTTTCTGAATTTATAGTGCCAGTTCTACCCAAAGTGTTGGCCAAACCCGAGAATCTATCTGCGTCTTTCATTGTTCAGGAAGGTAACATCACTGGTCATTTTTCCTGGAAGATATCTAAGGCAGACCTTCACCAGCCCATGACAGGGTTTCAAGTCACTTGGGCAGAAGTGACCACAGAAAGCCGGCAGAACAGTTTACCCAACAGCATCATTTCGCAGTCACAGATACTGCCAGCAGTAAGTTGTTTGTTACCTTTTGCTAGTGACTTCCTAAGTATGCGTGTGTGTGGCCTGTGTTCAGTGTTGTGGTGATGCAGATGTCAAACACTCTGGCTCTACATGCAAATTGGAGCAGGAAGTGCTTAATTTTTCCCCTTTGCTGGAGATAGAAAACACAGCTACTCTTCTTGATGACACGCCAAACATTTTGATGTGCAGCAATTTTCAAATTATCAACCATTGTCTGAGAAGTGTCTAAAGGGAGGAAAAGATCATCTGTGTAGCAATGGGTAGTTTTTATTTTTTTTCTCATGATCAAGCTGTTCAACTTGGCCAATACTATAGTTTTACTAATTATTTGGTGTCCAAGTTGATGAATTTAAGAGAATTTTCTCTTCCTCTGAGTCACTCATTGCTCTAAGAAAAGTAAAAAACACTTCCCCCTCCACCAATATGCACTATTATCTGATGGACAATAATTTTAAGGAGAACTACATTTCACAGTTTATTGACAGTGCGAGAATTAACAATTTTAATTCTTCCCCATATTTTATTTAAGATGGCTTTTGTTATTTTAGTTCCTCATCTGACAGAGGCAGGTGAAGAGACCTTCATTCAAACTCTGCTGCCACCTCTGCCAGGGTCAACAAACCATGAGATGTTGGTTTTCACTTTCCTCTTTGATTTTAGGAGCAGATATATCCTTTTTGTAAGCTTTGGTTCAGTTAGATCCAAAATATATATTAAGTTTTATTTAAAACATTCCTTTTTATTGTGTTAGGCTTTAGTTTTTCATGTTTTCCTGTGGTTTCACTACTGTAGAACCTGGAGATTCCTTTAGTTATCTATCACTATGTGTATCTGTCTATTTATGGAACCCAGTTAACTTGCAGAAAACTTTGATTTGAGTTGAAACAGGATTTTCTACCTTTCAGAAACCACCAAAATATAGGTTATTTTATGGTGAGGGTCATTCACTCTGACTGAAAACGTAGCATTTACACAACCAGGGCTGAAACGCACAGGTCCTGACTGCTGGAAGGGCATCTGAATGAGCAGACTGAGTGCAATGTATGCACTCTTCTCTTTCTTTCCTACCCGTTCAGTATTTTATATGAGGTGGAAAAGCTTCAGTAAAGTCTGTTAAGGGCAGCCCTCTCTCAGAATACTTGCTAATTTGCCGGTAAAACTACACATTTCCCTCCACCTTTTTTCTCTCTCCTTTCTCCTTTACTGTCTGCTCTGGCGTAGCAGTAAATTAACAGTTATTCCAACACGTCACTTTGGTTTCCCTGCATGGCACAAGGTTCAGTGCCAACAAGAATAATTTGTCCTCCAAATTCCTGGCCAGACCAGCCTGGCAGGTCACAGGAGCACACTGTGCCCACACTGTCTGGCATCACTGCTCCAACTGTCCCCTTCCTGGGACTGGAACAAGATGAGTGATTTGTAACAGCTTGCTACAGATGATGTTTTGATTTATAGTTTTGATTTTGATGAATGACTTCTGATTCCTTAATACCTGTCAGTCTTTAGCCAGATGTATTCCCATCTGGGAGAGTCTATAAAATAATTCTGAAATTATTTTGCACAGATCTAAGTGACTATGAAAAGTATGGAGCAGTAAAAAGTGCATCCATCATGCCAGAAATGGGCTTAAAAACAGAAGAAAAATTATTATGGCATAATTTGGACAAATCTGAAATCAGTGTGATCATGCTTTTTATTCACTAGCAGCAGAAGGGGCCCCAGGCTAGCCTCTAATTAAGTTACCAATTAGTAGAATTCACATGCAGATCCAAAATAAAAGCAAGTTTATGTAATGAACATGTATATTGAAAGGAAATTTTAGGAAGTTACATTTTCATTCATTTTTTTAGTGATGAGCACATCATCCACCTTCCATAACAGTCTCTGGAACATCTTGGACCTTGCAGACATGAAACCATAATATTATGGTGTAAAAGTCTGTTCAAAGGGAGTGGCAAGCCAAAAGTTCAAAACAAACCCTCTAAACCAAGTGATGCATGTGTTAAATCCTTTTAACAAATTCTAAGAAAATAATTTGTGGGTGCTGAGAGTGATAGAACCTGTTTAAAGCACTGATGTGTGCAAGTAGGGCAACCATGTTTTATTTTTAGATGCTCTGAGAATTAAAGCAACTTACTTAATTCTAGGATCATTATGTACTCACTGTGCCCAATCTGCGGCCATCAATGTTGTACCGCTTGGAAGTTCAAGTGCTGACGACTGGTGGGGAAGGGCCAGCTACGATTAAATCATTCCGAACTCCTGACCTTCCTCCTTTTTCACCCCACAGTAAGTACTACGCTGTTCTGACATGTGGTGACATTACAAACTTCAATCCTCCACATGTAAACAGTTTTTTTAAACCTTAGAGTCTTTATTTTTTCCAGTAGCATTCCATAAACTTAAGATGTGGGAAAATACTGGCTTTTTTCCCCCCATAACTATCCAACAGTAGTGATGAGAGCAAATGCAGTCTTTCTCTCACTCAGTTTCTGTGGTCTCACATTTGCCATTCATTTCAGCTCAGCTCTTTCACAGAATCACAGGGCAGACATTTGAGTGGGTCGTCAGAGCCGCAGGGGTGTGCGATCAGCTCAAGGTTATCTGGAGTCACCAAAGCTGCAGGGCAAGCCTGGGGTGGTTTTGGTCTGATAAATGCACACGTCCCTGGAGGTCATTGTTCATCTTTGGCTGAAGCCTTCAGCACTTGGGATTCCAAGTTGGTCTGTCTCCCCAGGTGCTGCCTAGGCTTGGCATTCTGTGGCTTTCAAGATCAGATTTTTCTGGGTTCACTCAATCCATCATTGCTAGAGCATGACTGTATTTCTAATGCAGTGCAAACCTCTTGATGGTCATTGCCAGCACTTCACGTGTTTCTGAAAAGTACAGCTGTGTTGCACAGCCAAGTAAAAAGTATAATTAATTAGTTCAAGAGTCATCTGCTTGAATCTTTTTGTCCTTTCACAGCCCCACTAAAGTTGTTGGTACTGAACTTGTACATAATTGTCAGCACAGGCATTTAGTTTGTAAGCTGAAGGACTGCAAGCTGAAGGTCTCACAAAGCCTTCTTAATATGGATGAATGTTGGCATTTACATATTCAGAGTTTGATATGTGCATATTTTCCTGTTCTTTTTGTTTAGGACCTCATCTGAAGCAGCATCATCCACATCACTACAAGCCACCCCCAGAGAAATATTAGACTGTTTCAGTTGATTATACAAATAAGTAAGAGGAAAAAACTGAGTTCCCAAATGAGGTCTGGGAAAAGGCACGTCTATAGGAGCAATGAACCCAGTTTTCCAGTGAAAGTTACCATCCTGTATGATCTGTATCTACTTCTCTGTAGTTAAGCCATGAATAATTATATTTGCACCATGACCAGGATGAATCATACAGCAAGTATCATTTCAGTACCACCACTATTCAGCAAATGGAAGATCACATCCATCTCAACACCTGTGAGAAAATTAGAAGTGTGTTCATTATAATGTTTTCATATTCTATGTTTAAAGTAGATTGAAACGGTGCAGTGTATACAGCTTTTGCTCTTAGTGAATTCAATGTTAATATTTGCAAGATAGTCCTGTGATGTCTACTACTTTTGAAAGAGGCCAGCTCTTCATCAGTGGATTTAAATGATCTGTTTTACTTAAAGCCCTTGTCTGTCACCAGTTTAAGCCCTAGTGCATTGCTATTAAAGAAGATCTCCATATGTCTGAAATAAGGACACAAGTAAAATAAATACCAGTAGCAGGAACCTTAAAATATTCAGTATTGAATAATTGCAGTGCCGCCATGAAGGAAGATGATGATACATTTGTATACTCATCTGGTCTAAAGTGGTAATGTTCTGTCATGTAGATCTTCTTTTAATATGGTTAATAGCTAAAGGACATAAGGGTAGATATACTATTGTGTAGAAACAAACAATGATTAATATAATTGTTTAAAGTTTATGACAATTAATTGATAGGTCCTGGAAGAATGACTTTTGAAATACCATTTGTAATTTTTTGATATATAATATTTCAAGTTATGATATTATCTTGAGAAGAAGCACTGATTTTCTAGATAAAAATCTCAATAGTTAACATTTTAGAAACTAAAATTCTGAGGCACATTTATTATTCAAGTAGCTGTAGAGCTACTTTTTGGCTTAGAATTTTGATGCAGCTATTTCTTTTCCCCGTGGAACTTCAGAACAGAAGGATGAATGTATTGGCTCTATTTTGTTGTTCTGATTACAGAGAGAGAATTATGTGACAGTATTCTGGCATCTGGAAAACATTGGCTTACAGTTTATTTGAATGCATTTTTCAATTTTAGACAGAAGGGTGCCCTTTTTAGCCATAAGGGAATTCATAATGCCTTATTGTGCAATATAAACTGTCTAGAATAATTTGTCACACAGAAAGACATATCTCAATAGTAAACAGAAACTGCTTGGATTTATTATGGAGAGGATGGAAAGTATCTGCCAATAAACATTCATACAAATACCCATGATCAGCTTTTAATGTTCAAGATGTTCAAAGTGGTCCTGCATTCTTTGGCACCATTTCCATTGCTCCTTGAATCATCACATGAGGCTGACATACCTCAGACACTCAAGGCCAACTTGACAAATGGGTCACTTCTTCTACCAGCATATTCTGCAGACTCACCTGTGCTTCATATTTATCTGAGATACTTAGTGAGAGGAGCTCAGACATTAGTGGTAAATACATTTTTCTGCTCTCAATAACAAAACTATTTTGTGGAAAAGCAAATATGAAGAAAAGAAATACATATCTTAAACCAAGGATCAGAGCTATGTTGTAGAATGTTCATAAATTACCCAGTTTGTCTCTGAAGTTTATAGCTTTTTGTTTCATGTGGATCAATACCACAGGGAGAGAAGGAAACTGCATAAATTTCTGATTATCCCAGCTTTCCTACATTTCTGCCTTCAGTTTGAAAGGGCTCTTTTCCATTCTCTTTCTATTTTACTTGTTGTCTTTTTTGATATTCACTTAGTGACCAAGAATTTCTAGACATTTTTTATTGCTACATAATTTGGGCCTTTAACAGTAGTTTAAAATACTAAAGGCTATGGTGCTTTTAATTCCTTTTTCTATTATGGTGTCATCTTCCAAAATACAGTAGCAAATAGAAGAACTCATCTTCAAAAAAATCTGTAGTATGAAGGTTTATTTTCAGTTATGGCAGAAGGCCAGAGTCTCAGAGTCTTTTGTCAGGATGGAAATGTTTTGTGTATAAGACTTTACAAAGAAGACAGATTTTGAATTGGATTGGTGTGCAGCAGTGCTTCCACATTTGGATTGCACAGAGCATAGATAAGTCTAGAAGTGATCTTCCTGATATTTGCTGGATCAGCAGAATCAGGGAAAGTAATTGCCTCAGGCTTCTCTGAAGAATTCTGTCCAGACCTTTCAATCACAGTCTGTTCTAGTACTGGATCAAATATGCAGTGACTTGACGAATGTTAATGAAATTGCGTTTTATTCGTAGTGACTTGGTAAAGCATGGAACATGACTCTTGGTCTTTATTGCAGTGATGCCAAATCTGAATTGGAGATAAACAGGTAGTTAGGAGTCCTGAGACATCAATCCCCTTAAGTTTTGGTTGCTGAGGGGAAGCTTCACCCTTCTGAAATGAATCAAAATGGTTTCTGTTTGCTGATGGCAGTCTCTGCAAAGTGTTCATCTTTTCAAAGTAACAAGATACTTTTGAAGAACACTGAGAGGTTTTGCCTTTTGAAGTAGATTTATCAAAAAAATTTGATAAAATAGAAATATATTGAACAAGTGTATTATATAGAGTCCACTAAGATGTAAAATATTTTTTTCCTTCTACAAATGATCTTACCAACTCACCTTTCAAGTCACCCTCCCAATCAAAAATTAAAAAATACAAAATCAACAAAGCTCATGGGTGGATATTAAATTCCCAGCTGTAAGTGATTTCCTTATTTTTTTTAATATAACAGTACAGATTTGAAGCTTTTAGTGCCTAATTCTAAAGCCTTCTTTGCTGAATCATACAGGGTATTGTCCTACTTTACTAAGCCACATTAAGCATTCAATTCAGCAGTAGAATTGCAGTTTGCTACTTGATTCACTGGTTAAAGATTTATTTTCTCTAATGATGTTGTGTAATGCAGACTTAATATTGGGATGATATTAGAGGTATTGTGGTGTTTTTAGATACTCAGCACCTTTACACTAATGTATTATTTGCTATGTACGATTCTGATGGATTTGTCAGTTGACTTCAGGATGCATTTTGTTTATTTCTGAAAGGAGAATTATAAAGTTATGCTATTTTTGCTAACTGCTTTGTGAAGTGGATTTGTTTGTTTTTTGGTGATTTTTGTTTCAGAAGAAAATTATTCGTTCTTGTTATATCTTTTTTGACCAGTTTTGAGTTGTTTATAGAGCAGGAAAAAGTAGGACAGAACTTGTGCTAAATCATCCACCTGTATCATCTTGAATATTCATTAAGAATATAGCACATAGACAATAAAAAAGTCTAATTTCTAAAATGCTGAGCATCCTCAACTTAGTGTCTTCAGAAAGAGCTAAGGACATGTTGTGGCAGTGATGACATTAATACTGATGCTTGATGTGGTCACACACAGTCAAAGAAATACTCATTGCTAACGTGAATGGGAACTTCACTGTTGGTTTTAGCAGAACTGTATAGAAATCTTAGTACTGACTCAATTTATTCCACAATACTTTCATCTTCATGCTCCCAGCTGCAGTCAGGGAAAGTTTCAAATAAGCAGGTCCTGATTCAGGAAGGTGTGCAGAAGAGGAAACTTCCACATGCACAAAAGAAGTCAATGGAATGAAGTAAAGCTGTGCAGTTAAGAATGAGCTTCAGTGATGCTCGAAATCAGGCATGAATGTCAAAGTTTGTTTGGATACTCTCTTAAATCAGGGCCTTGTAGAACAACATGGAGGAATCAGTTTTAAATTCTGTGTGGAACACACCACCATAAAAAATTGCTTTTCTTTGTGTATATGTAAATGTCATTGTGATATTGACTTATTTATTAATTCATTTTCTTATACCATGTGCCAAGTATGTTCCTACCCTTTTGATCAGTACCTGTGAACATCAATTACTAAAAATAATGTTATACAAACTTGTGCATTTTAACCAGGAATATGATGCTAATAAGCTGTTGCATGTAGTTTTAAATAAGAAAACCCTTTATTTAAAAAAATGTAAATGAATACCTGCAGATGTTGATGAGTATATATGGGTTTGCATGCCAAAACTCATTGTTCAGTTGTGGGCATGAAATGTAACGACTGTATTACCTCTACTGAATATATTAGTATGGTACAATTTGCAAAGTAATTAACAGAGCTCTATATGTAAAAATTTTCCTTTTTACTTAATTATATTGTAGTAGAGGTAACAGAATTGCTTCTCTGTTACCCCAAATTGGCTGTAGAAATTATGTTCCTATAACAGTCATTTAAAGTCAATATTTATTTATGTATGTAATACACAAAAGATTTGTCTTACATGTTTGTCCTGTTATTTAGAGACAAAAATACACTCCTTGTAAAAACAATTTGTAAAAAAATGTAAATAGAGTCTGATTTCTTTTACTCACTATTTTCATGTTTAGAATTTGTACATACTGTTTAGGTAATAAACTATCCTGTATGGTAATATTGCTATATTATCTCCTCTATACAGAATTCAGAGTTGCTTTTTTTTCTTGAGTTGAAGTCATAGAGCCATCTAAGAAAAATTGTCACACCAAGTACCTTTGCTTAATCTAAATTTCATTGCCTATGAAGTCATATTGTTTTATCACTCTGTTTACTACAGCATTTTGTTTTCTATAGATAGTCATCAAAACAATCTGAAAAGAAATTTAGATATCATTGGAGTCATTTACACTGAAAACCAATACTGGAAGTAAAAATTCAGACATGAGAGCTTGTCCATTCTCTTTTTTTAATTGAATACTTCACAGTGAAGATTTGTTCATTCTTTTGTTATGCTGAATTAAATTAATTAAGTTGCTGGATCTATGTCAGTGGCCTAATCCTGCAAATCAAGATTTTCATGATTGAAAATCATTGTGAAAGCTATGTATGCACCAGATTTGGAGTATTTTCTATTTTAAAGTTCAGTGTCCTGTGATTTCAATTCTGTATTTTTAATAAATGCCAATATCCATCATAGTAAAAACATTTAACTGTTTCAAATTGTCATAGGTGTGCTGTCATTCTTAGATGCAATAGCTTTACTTTGGGAATGGGCCTTTGGGTAACTCTTTACTTACCTTATAAGCATTTAGATTTTGTTAGCTTGAGCATAAACTTACCTTTTGGGGTTTAGTTTTGCTTTTATATAAATGGATAATATTTAGAAAACTCCATATAGATAAATTTGTCCGCAAGTTTGACTATTTCAATTATATTTGCCATTATGGTTCAGTAAACCTGGACAAGAATGATATATCATGTGAATAGGTGAAAAGGTAAGTTGTCATAATAAATGTTCTATACACTGTAATTCAAATAGCCATTCAATTTTTTCTTTCCATAAATTCAATTAAATGTTTTATTCAACATTGGATTAAAAGACACAATGACTGGATGATGAAAATCATATGAAATAAAGCAAATTTAGTATATACTGAACAGTATTGATTATTCTGGGTTTGGGTTTTGTGGCTTGTGCTTCTCTACAGGTTGGCTTTTTGCATCTAAAATCAGAATACCCTCAACAGATTTCATTTCATTAAAAAAAAACCCAAACAAGAATTAGTGAAAACTTTTTGCAGTACAAAAACCCAAAAAACAAAACAAAGAAAAAAAACCCCAAACAAACCGCACAAAATACCCACCCTCTGTATTTCTGAGGTTTTATTACAGGTATTGTATTTTCATTGTCTCAATCTATGCCAATCTCCTTGAGGAAGGCCCTGGGCCAAAACACTGGCTGTAAGCTCATTGGTGGCAATGCAGCACCTGTGAGAGTAAAGAAATCACCAGGGAGAACACTGAGAATGTGAGCTTTGAAATAGAGCCAATGAACAAGAAACGAATTGCTGTGTCCCCTTTGGATTATGCTTAATATCCTTGCTGCTACTCAAGGTGCTGGCAGGAGCATTGATTAATATTTAATATATGCCTTGCAGTAAGCATTTACTGAGAGTGCTGTGTGGCACAGAAACTAAAGAATTTATGAATGCTTCCTGTACCCAATTCCTCACCTGTGATGGTGATTTATTCATGTTACTTAATAATAAACTACAATCCGCAAATCTGTTTCTTCTTAGTGGAAGATCAACTTTGGAAGCAGTGGACTGTAATTTTTCAGATGAGTTAGGCAAATATGATACACACAAATATCTCTGTATTATGTATATGCAGATATATTTGTACAGCAAATAGAACTTGATTGTCTTTTTCATAAGCTGTCTAGGAATAACTGTGTGCACTCAGTTCAAAATTGCCGAAGTTTAAAAGTAAATCTGGTTTTGCTTATTAGTAATGATTAGTCAACATATTTTCCACATTTTTGTAATTTTATTTAGGAAATGTTGCCTGATTTAGATGGTTTGGACTGCATAGTTGTTAGAAGATGCAAAGTGATAAGCTGGAGTTTCCACACGGTCATCTTTAGGTAAGAGAAAGGTAGGGGGGAAGGCAGACTTAGGACAGAGGAGCATAGGTGGCACAGACAGAGGCTGAACATCTGATTTATTTGTTTGTCACTATCACTGTTTGCAAAGCTACCAGTGGTAAATGAAAAAGGAGGCTTATGCTGTGTTTGGTGTTGAATAATGCTGAAACTGGTCTGACTCATCAATCCCAAAGTTAAACATCCTGAGAGTGAGATGAAGATGTGGTAGGCCTGGTAAAATACCTGAATAAATGAACAAAAAAGTGATACTACTGATAATTTACCTAAAGCTGCTGAGATGAGAGCTGGCCTGAAGACATCTGACTGACTGATAGTCAATCTCTTTATACTGTAAAAGCCCAGTCTGAAATTTTAACAGCAGGGTCTTCTAACATTTCCCTCCTTGGAGCGTATGTGTGGAGATTCCTCTTTGGAGTGGAGATACCCCTCTGTGTTCCTCCTCAAGGCTGAGCAAAAGAGATTGTCTACCCCTTTTCTTCCCCTCACGAGGAAGCTGTAGACTGCAGTGAGATCTCCTCTCAGTCTCCTCAGGCTGAACAGACCAAGTGACAGCCAATCCTCATACGGCTTCCCCTCAGGGCCCTTCCCCATCTTCATTGCCCAACTTTGGACACTCTCCAATAGCTTAACATCTTATATTGTGGTGCCCAAAACTGTGCACAACATTCAAGGTGAGACTGCACCAGTGTAGAGCAGAGCAGAACAATCCCCTTCCTTGACCAGCTGGTAATGCTTTGTCTGATAACCCCTAGGATATAGTTGGCCACTATATTTATCTATATATGTCTCTATATAAAATAGATGTAATATACATAGTATGTATATGTAATTATATAAGCAAGGGGGTCCTTTCTGTACCTTGAGACTCAACAGGAGGGCTGCTTTAATGAGCTTTGAAACTCCCACTCTGCCTAGGACCACAGGGTCTGATCTGAGGAGACCACCAAGGGCTCTGGTAAGCTGAGCTGAGGCGAGTGTGTCAGGTTGGTGTGTCAGAGTATGCTGGGCACCCAGATGGCTCTGCTGCTGCCATAGGTGTTGAATGCCCCAAATCTGGGGATGGCCAAGGAATGGGGATGGCTACCTGGGAGTGGAAAGAAAGGAGTGCCTTCAGTGAAGATGCTGTGGAAAGGCCTCACGTCCCACTGCAGAACTGTGGCGTGAGTAGGGAAGAAAGTTTCAGCAGAGGTGCTCACTGACCCAAGCTGGAAGAGAGGAAGTGTAATGATTACAGGAACACAGGCTTGATAAAAGATCAAACAGGTCATAGAGAGCCATGCTGGTCATGGGTAGTTTTCCCTGCTGTTGAAGCAGAATGATCCCGAGCCCCTGTACACACAGTAAGGGGACAGAGGAGTACCTCACACCTCCAGTAGACTGTCTTTCTGAGGAGCTTAGGAGAGACAAGAGTGTGGACAAGATACAAAGAAGACTGGCACAAATACCATCCCACTGAAATCCACTGAGCTTTGGTTTGCAAGAGAATCATTGATATATCTAAATTTGCCATTAGCCCAGACATTCAGAGATGAACTTCTGAGACCTCAGTGCAAGGTATCATTGTGGCTGGAGTACTAGCTGGGACTAAAATAAAAGGTCTCCCTACATATTTCTTTGCTATGCATCTGAGATACTCAGTGGCTAAAGGTATAATCAGGCTGCCCACAAACTCAACAGTTGTGCCACTGACATGTGGAAAGCACTCAGTAAAGAACAACAAAGAAAGGTTCATTTGCTATCACTATGCTAGTAAACTTTGCCATGGTAGGAGAATATATATCTTTCCCTTAAATGAACAGACTCATTGCTTGAGAAAAAACAAATTGATAAGTCACTGTGGAAAGAAAATTATACAGAAAAAAAGGATTTAGAATGTAACAATATTAATGATTTTAAGAGTGAAGAAAAAGGATACTGATAAATATGATTCAAAGCCCCTTATTTGTCTCCTAAATATTACCTAGATATTCAAGGAAATTACAGAAAAACATGAAGAATGAAATGGCAAAATCAGTCAGAAACTGTTGGAGAGAATTCTGCAAATTCTATATTGTCAATCGTGAAATATGTTACTAGTGTGTCATAGGAGTAAAAAAAATTTACTCGGTATTGTTTGGAAGCCTTTAGCTGCAGCATTTCAGTGAGTTTGGACATCTTGGAATACTGCAGTTACTTATTAACATTATAATACTCTTAAGACAGTTTAATGCTGTTAAAAAACATATATGTGGCCTAGCTAAGTGTTGACTAGCATCAGCTCTATCATAACACTACACAGTCAATATAGCAATGACTGCTGCTTTGGTGTTTACCATGTTCTTTAGCCAGATAAGCAGAAAGAACAGCAAAAATACATAAGCAAAAGGCAGGAAATAAAGTCCCTTGTTTCATGGTTTTAGACCATTATTGTCAGACTTGGACCAAGCTTCTTCCAGTTGCTTTTATTCTCCTCAGTGACTGTGATTTAGTTAGGCAATTCAGTGTTTGGAAACCTAATAATGCTGAGTTTGTCAGATGCACGTGCCTTTCCTGTGTTGCTGAGATAGACTTTGCACTAACAAGGCAACTTATGTGTCCCTAGGGCTACTGACCACTATCCGTAACCATTCCATCTGGTTCAGGGATCATCTCTTGTAAAATCTTATTACAAATCACATTCACCTCTGCCCTTAAATCCAGTTTAAATTCAATAGTAGCACTGCCAGATTTGAGATCACCAAACCAAACCTGCTCATCATTGTGGACTTTGAAAACAGATCCTAGGTTGCATGAGGCACTTACCCTTTATTAGGTGATTTTTCTAAATTTTTCATTTAGACAGGCAATCCTAACTTTTCCTTTACACATCTTGGATACATTGTTGTTGCCTGAGCCTCTCTTCTCTCTGCTTTGTTCTGCCTTGTCCCTAAGAGCCATAATTCTGCCACAGGAAACCCAATCTTCTTAAAGGCATTTTTATGTGTTTCTTATTTTTCTAGAAGGCTTGCCTTTGCTTTTTCTTAACTGCTACACACCTACTTTTTCATAGGATTACTTGAATTTTGCCTGGGTGAAGCTTCTCCATTACTTGGACTTTTTATAGAAGTATGTTTTAGGAAATATTTCAAGAATTCAACCAGAGTTTTACCTAAATTGGAAGTCCATAACTAAATACTTCTATTTTCTCTTCAACCTCTTACCTCTAAGGATGGATGCATTTGGGTTCTTTGGTTCTACTCTACTTTTAATTGTTGGAAAAATAATTCCTGAAATTAAAAAACTCATATATGCTTGAAAAATCTTTGACTTTTCTAAAGAGAAATTTATATTCTGGTTTCTTGCCAGTCAGTACTAATTTTTTTGGAGGATCTTTTTTCAGTGATTTGAAAAGTTATAATTTTACAAGGGTGATAGCAACAGAGGGGGAGAGATTGGAAGAGATTAATGTGAAATTCTCATGAAAATAAGAATTTTAAGCTTTATGTTGAATGAAAAACAAGTAACACCACTTCTGTGACAAGATTATAAGATTTGTGAATGACAGTGGTGATGAGTGTGACAATGGGACCCATCTGTTGAGAGGCCTTGACATTCTGGGAGGCATGCTCCCTCTGAGGAACCCAAATCCTTGGTGTTACTGAAATATTGCCAAGGCTCCTCCAACCCTCTTGACACTACCCTATGCTTATGTTCCATGTGGGTGTTAATAACACTACTGAGAATGAGTTTACAAAGATTAAAAGCTACTGTAAAGATCTGGGAATGGGGAGGTGAAGAGGTCAGGAGCTCAGGCGGCTTTTTTTGTCAGTTCTGCTGATCAAAGGTCAAGGCTTAGGGACAGATGTGTCATGTAGATAAATATGTGAGTGAGCAGATGGTGCTGCCAACAGAACGTCAGCTGCCTTGACCATGGAATATGTTCCACAAACCCTATGGTACAAAGAGGAACTGCACTTCTCTGATGCCAATTTACTGATTTGTTGAGACAGGTTCACAAAACCCACCAGATTGGTATGAACTGTTCTGCCCTTAAAAGATAGTCTAAATACTGGCAAAAAAGAGAAGTATTTACCATAAGATCAGAAAAAAAGACAAAAAAGAGAAGTATTTACCATGAGATCAGAAAAAAAGACAAAAAAGAGAATGGAGGGTTGTCTACAAATATCTTAGATAATGTAGGGATTAACTAGGAGGAACCACAGGCTTTATTACATGGACTACATTTTGCTGTAAATGACAATTGGTTGATTAAAAACTTGTCAGATTGTTCACATACAGTATTAATATTGAAGAGGCAAGCAGGAAACTAATGCAGAAACAGGATGATGAATATCTGAAGGACTCAAATTTAAGTATTTGGAAAGTATTTTGTATTAGTAGGACAATAAAACACTAGAAAACCTTGCCTGAAGAGGTTTTATGTGGTTTCCAAGACTTAAGAACCATTGCAATAAAATTCTGTCCTAAGCACCGTTCATTTTACTTTTACGCACACGAATGTCAAAAGGTCTCAGCCAGTTTTAAATATACAAGGAACAGGGTCCTACTTTATTCCTGAAGGAGAAAGACTTGTCTTCAGGAAAGATGGATAACTGAGTCGGTGCAGCACAAATGAAATGGACAGTGGGAAAGTCCCCAACAAGTGTCACCAAACACTTTGAGTGTAGGGGTGCATATTGATGTTGCTTATACTAGTAGAATGAGATTCCAAGGAATGCTCTCTTTCCTCACAGCTAGTGCTGAAGCAGTGATGGCAGAACTCACATCAAGGAACAGGGATGTGGACAGGCCTTCATCTTACATACAGTGCCTTTTAATGCCATCATGCGCAGAGCTTCAAGCAAACAAACAAAATTCCTAGATTTCTTCTGTGCTTCATTAGATTTGTAGAGGTTCTTTGACTTCTCTCTGACAGCCTTTGAGAGTTATGAAGTTACTTTCTTCAGTTTCTTTTAACTGTTGAAAGTTCATGAAGAGTTGTGATCATGGGGTAGTTTGTACTTGAAAAAACTGTGTTCTAAAAACACTTCATAAAATGCTCTAAAACAGTACATATCTAAAATATTAAACAAATGAGGAAATCTTATGTAAGAAAAAAAGCATAAACTATCATGAGTTTCAACAAAAATACTTCACATCTTTCTATGTTGTTAAAGCCTACAAAATGATGGATTCTTCTAATATAGAAAATATTCTTTCTCCGTAGATGTTTAAGACATTTTATGACATATATAGTAATTGCAATATTATTAGCTGATGTCATATTTTATGAAATTAAATCAATTTATGTAAAAAAACTACTACTGTAGAGCTGTCATGTGATTTTATCTTAGTACACGTAAGAGCAGTATATACTATAATATAGGACTAGGATGATTACTAGAAAGATTATAAAACAATACTGTGAGTTTTATCTCCGCAAGTGAAAAGAGACATACTTGCAGTTTATGTCAGATTCATTAGTAAGGGTAAGAGTTGCCCAGAAAACGCTGGAGGAAGAATACTGAAATGAGACAGGGATTGGTTTGGATAAACAGCCAGAATATGTAGCTTGTAGGCAAACTAGTGGAAAAGCATCATTTCACCACATTCCATTTGCCACTTTGTTACTGTTCCCCTAATATTCATATAATAGTTACTGTACATTGACATTTCAAAAAGATGAGTATTTCATTATTAATCATCTCCATTTTTTAAATTTAATCTTGTTGCAGTGACTTTCCTTTTACATTTAGTTTTGATTTTCGTTGAAAAGCAGCAAAGTTACCAGTTGCACATATTTTGTGTCATTGTAACACATGCATTTTCTATGTCCTATCCACAAAACATTGTTCTTCATTCAAATCTTGTTCTGCATGTCTAAAAATTTAAGAAAAAAGTAATTTTGTCTCTCACTGTTAAAACAATGTCCTTGAAGAAAAATTCTTAGAGCTGTTTTCGTTCCCAGCTGAAACCTACGTGTCACCATTATCCATTTTAATTAGTTTAGGATATTGGAGATAAAAGAAAGTTTCACTGAATTATCAGTTTAAATAGTCACAATCTCCTTAAGAAATTGGGTAGGTATGCTGAGCATATGTGTAGTCAAGAATGAGCAAATGCTTCAAAACAATTTTAGAGGAAGCCGGCATAGGGCAAGATGCCTCAGAGTGGGGCAGGTGTTCAGTCGGAGGTAGCAGCAGCTGGTGTTCCTGGGCAGTGGAGCAACATTTCTCAGCTCAGTGTTTAAGTAAACTGCTGTGTCTACTTCACTTAGAAGAAAAAGTGAACACAACTTTGTTCCCTGTGAACACAGTATAGCCTGCCTGAAAGGGGCTTTCCCAGTTCTTCTCATACATGCCTGTATATCTTTTCTGCAACATTTTAGTGCATCTCTCAAGAAACTGGGAAGTTATTCTCATTGGTTCCCAAAGACCTTGAAGGGGAAATGGCAGGATGGATAGTACAATTTTCCGCATTTGAAGTGATAACAATTATTTAATGGAAAACAGTGAGAAATTTGTATTGAATTTAACCTGGGCAGGACTGGAAAAAATGTATG
Source organism: Pithys albifrons albifrons (assembly GCF_047495875.1). Taxonomy (NCBI): domain Eukaryota; kingdom Metazoa; phylum Chordata; class Aves; order Passeriformes; family Thamnophilidae; genus Pithys; species Pithys albifrons. Next base: position 13,451,666 of record NC_092458.1, read on the forward strand.
AAAATTTCTGAAAATTTATATTGTTACTATGAATATCAAATGCTTTAAAACTGTCAGTGCGGAAAAAATAGAGCTCAAATATATTTCTAAACTGGATCAAGGTACTGCAGAATTAGCCCTTCTTTAAGGAGCAAAATCATTCTCTTCAATTTTCCAACTTTACTACTTTTTACTGTGATAATATTTGTATCAAAGAAATGGTTACTGGCTAAATCTAAAACTACTGACTTCCAACCTGAGTTGCTTATATTTTTGTTCTGTTTAGAACTTGGACTCCCAGCTCTGGATACACTGTCATACTTCTCAGAAATATATGAAGCAGGATACAATTCAAGTCATACCATGTTGCTAATGCAGGAACGTTTCCAATAGCTTTTATAAGGAATCTTTAAAAGAGCAATTAAAACTTTATATAGAGTCTTATTTCTAAAAGAGGTCTTCAGTTAAATTTGAAAAGGGCTGATAGGATTGCATTACTTTTAAGAGCAGTTCCTTTGACTTCACTGAATACAGAGTAGTTATGTAAAAAGGCTTCATGGTGTGAGACAGAGACCTCAAGAAGAATCTGTCAGATGTGTTAGCTTTTTTAAATTGAGTTTTGTCTTCATTATTAATGCATTGGTGTAACACGAGTGCAAGAGTACAAGACTTAGAGGCTTGTATGGCATTTCTCATGAGATCCAAATATAATTTTTACATATGTAAATGTCTAGGCTAATTTCTTATGCCCATGAGTAATCCTATTACAAAACTAATATATCCTAGCCTTAGTCAACTCTTAGTTATACCATACTCTTCCAGAAACTTTATCAAAGCTAGTCATAGTATATTCTAATTGTTTTGGAGCACAATTATGACTGAGAGATGGAAGGCACTAGATGTATTTTAAAAACTGTTTATCACCTCAGGATGTAAAACTGACATTGCAGAAGGTCATACATTGATATTTGCTTTAGATAAAAAATGTCTTAAAATCGCTAATAAAATAAGTAAAGCTTTAGGGAAAAAACCCCCTAACCTGCTTTCAGTTTGATATCTTGTAATAGACAAATACTGTAGAAGAGGAATAAGTATTGGCTAAATAGACAAAAGCCATGTTGAAAGTCAAAGGGCTCAGAAAGGTGTATATGCATTGTCTGCAATAATTCATCAACTAGAAATATTGCCACTTGAGTAAAGGTCAGTATTGACTAGAAGTTTCCACTATTACTAAATAATTCCCCATGCCTCATCACTTTTGCGTAGTTTATTTCTGTCCACTCTGTGTGATATTCACCTTAATGTTGTTTAGTGCAATGAAAAAGAAATGACCATCTGGCAGTGCATTGCCTTTTCTTTTGGGGTACACTGGCAGAAATGGATGCAGTCAAAGGTGCTTGAGCCCTGACATAGTCCAGTACTGTCTTACTGCAGAGGATTAATAGAAATGCTGCTAGAAACTTGCCCTGTCAGCAGGCAAGGATAAAACCTTTCTGAGGACTGGAAGACAGAGCAAATTTGGGCTGCATTCAAGGAACCACGATTTGCTGTATAACCTTTGGAAAATCACTGAATTTTGCTGTCCCCTGATTTCTTTTCTACAAACAACAGTAATTTCTTGGTTATCTATTTTGGTTATTAAAGTTGTCTGACAATAGATTTATGTTCTCCCCAGAATCCTATAATGCATCCATAAATACATTCTCAAGCTTTCAGGTGTTTATTTGGGAGAAAATAAGCAAACATAGAGAATTTAAAAACAGTCATTCTGTTCTCTAGAATTTTTGAGGTGGTTTTGATATTTCAAACAACTGAGCCACATTTAGTAAGTTTAAAAATGTAATTAAAGCCTGCTGCTAGGACAGGCTATCTATGCTGCAAGAGAAACCATTCTGTTCTGGTTGTCTTTTATTTCTCTTTTGCTTGCCAACTCCCCTTCCAGCTTCTCTTCCTGAGTGCAGTATAGCTGGTGTCCTCCCTCAAATGCCTACCTTCAGGAGCAGAAAGAAGTAGATGTTCTCACAAAATTATAGGCATACGAAGCAAATGTATCATCCTAAGCTGCCTACTCCAAACAGGCAACAGCTAGTAAAGTAAAACAAAGAGAACAAAGCATGTTTGAAGATGCTGGGTTGTCCAGTTTTCATGGGATATAGTTTCATTTGAAACAAGAAAGTAAAAAACAAGTGCAGCATTGTCTATTCAGAAATTTAATAGACCCATGGCTAGTCTGCAAAATTTTGTTCTGAATCCTGATTAAACTTTTGCATAATGTCATAGATACTTGCATGTCTTTCAATTCTGCTGCACCTTGTGGAAGTAAAAGTTCAACATTTGGGATGCCAAAAGTTTTATTAATCTCTTCACAGCTACTATAGCAGATCAGAATCTGTGTAAACTAAGTCCTTCATGTAATAATGCTCAATAGTCTCTGTCACAATGTTATTAACATAGAACTGTATTTTGTACCAGAGTTTTGCACAGACTGAGTTGTTTGTGTACAGCCATAGAGAAATACAAGCATACCTAGGCTAAACATCTAAAACTATAGCTGGACTGACTGCTAAAGGTTAAAAATCTACATCTTTCTTTCCATGACCTGGTCAGGAAAAAGTTTGTATTCTCGTTAAAAATCAGAAAGGCAAGAGATATATTAATCTACATAAGTGGGACAATGTATTTTATGACAGCTATCACTCAAGGTCAAAAGCAAATTAACAAGTTTCTCTTTCATTCCATAAGGCAGGGGCACTGAAGTTGAAACATTTGAAGCTGAGCATGCAATCTGAGACAATACAGTGCCATTTTCTTTTGATCAGTGCATCAAAGATGCGAACAATAAATTCACCCTGTAGCAGCACCCTTATACTCAGAAACTGTCTTGAGGGAAGTAATATCACTTGAGACCTGTGTGATTCAAAGCACCTTGAGCTGGATTTCTTTGAATATAAAAGGCTACATTCTCCCCTACTGTAAATCAACACAGCTATTTTGACTTTAAGATGCTACCAATTAAAGTGTATTTTTGCAAGACTCCATTATTTTCTTGCCCAACAATGACTTCAGTAATGGCTTATTTAGTCTGCACTGGTTTATGCTACCTGGTAACACTATAAAGAGCGAGGCATTTCTTTTCCTCCCAGGTATTACTTTCCTTGGTGAAGGTCTTCAGCCAAAAATTAATTTTATTGTAAAGCTGGTTTGTAGGAACTGATTCTCACAAATGCTTGCTCGGATTGCACTGCTATGCTGCAGTTATATCACTTCAGTCTTAGCAGGGATACTTTGCAGTTGGCTCCGGCTTGCTGAATTACATTACCTTAATTGGTAAGTATTCTTAGTTTTTCTCTTTCCATGCTGAAAGAGTTGGCATACCACCACATTTCTCACAAACCAAACTTTTCCACAGCAGGCAGTTTCTCTGAATATTTTTAAAAAATCTTTTCTAAGACCGAAATCAACATAATGAGAAGGAATGCGAGGGAGGTTAATAAAGGTTCATTAAACAAGAACCTTTCACTACCCCATGTTCTTCTTCCATTTCAGTTCTCTCAGTGTCCCAGGGCAGCTCAGTTTCATTAGAGCAAATAGACAACTTAGACCATGGGGAAAAAAAAAGAGTGAAGTTGCTGACAGATAATTAGAACGAAAATAATAATTCAGAATTTCCTCATTTGCCTCTATAGTCAATGTACACATGGTGTGAAAGAATTAACTTCTCTATTTTTTTTTTCAGATCTGAATTATTTTCACATTACAAATTCTTGCTGTAAACTGACTGTTCCCTGGGTAGGACTCAAGAAGGAACACCAGAATTTTCATCCTAAAAAAAAAAAAAAAGTTAAACTTTTCAGGAAAGGTGAAAATATGGAAAAACTTACAATACTGGACTTGAAGATGTATTTTCCTTTATAATATACATATTGGGTAATTCTGATAATATAGTTTGAATTTTTGATATAAAAGTTGTGCACATGCAGGAATACATTGATGTCAATAATAACAAAAAATTAATCTCAGTATTGAAGACTCCTCATATTTTTAGATATTTTATAATTTAATAATTCTATTATGTGGTATTGAAGTTATCACATTTAGCAAATACACAGTAGAATTAATTCTATTTGTAAAATGATTATAAAACCCACTCATGTTTGCCAAGATATAGAATTCTCCTTGCAAGGAGAATTAATGAATTTCTAGCTTGAGATTACCAATGTATATTCAAAGGCAATTAGATGAAATCAGAGAGTCTAAGCAGTGGTATTTCAGATTTCTAGGTGCATAATCATGACTAAAATCTGCTTTGATGATAATGCTTTCCCTGGCTTATAGTTTCATTGGCTTCATTTATTTAATTGACTTGAGGAACATACAAATAGTAATAACATTCCATGTAATCTTAGCACTGTATAGTTATCCCAAAGCTGCAACAGATTAACTTCTAACTCAGGTACTGCAGCTGATAACATGAAAGCCTAATTCAAATCAAAGTAAGCAATTGTGAAAATCTTTTTTAGTTCTTACACCTAAATATTTAGCACCAGCAACATGATTCTCTATTTCTATACAAGACTAATTTGCATTTTCCACCTTGCAAAATGGAGACTAAGAGGAGGAAATCACTTCAGGCAATTTTTCTATTTTTCTTTGACAGTAAATTAACTTATGAACAAACCAACTAAAAGAACTCTCCATCTGCAATACATGTGAACACAGACAGGTTTTTAAGCAAGATGTAATTGTGCAGCAAGCAGATGGCAGCAGCAAACACATGGCAACAGTTGGAAAAATCCTCTGAAAAAAGGTAATAAATAGAGAGCTGGCACTCTTTACAGTGCAAACAGTGTGAAGGGGATGGTGATGGGGTATGTTCAAAGAATGAGTTAGGGTAGAGCTGAGCAAACAAAACCAAAAACAAAAAAATATCTACTTCAATAGTTAGGAATCAAATAAAGAGGCAACTCTGACATAATTTACCCAAAAGAGGCCTAAAGGTAGCATGAAGAGGGATATGTATTTTTGATAATCTGAAATTAAGGGAGATGATTATGGATGTATGTGTTTATGTGTGAAAAAATCTTCTGCCATAACACATGGCATTTTAAAATACATGTCCAGGTTAGGTGAGAGACAAATTAAGCATCTTTATTGTCCATTGATGATCTAATGGCGAGAAGATGAGTCAATTATACAATTTATCATTATACAGAAAAATATCAAAGATGCGGCCAAAAAATAGATTTTTTTTTGTTGTTGTTCTCTCATTTTCAAAGAAATGGAAACCTTTCTTGTTCAAAACTGCAGCAATGTGAAAGTAAAAGACTGTTTTTCACTTAATGTCAAATATTCAGAAAGATGTGCAAAAGAAGAAGAATAATCCAACAAAGAACTCTGACTGCTGCTGGTTTCACGTTGCTGGGAAAATAGTGTTCTGATGTTATCATGAAATGAGAACAGCAGGTCTGTAACTATGATCACATCTTATTTGTAACAAACAAAGGATGGTGAAAGATGGGAGCAGAACAGCACCAAAAGCAGGCCAGAGCAGGTGAGGGATTTAACCAGCAGTAAGTAAGCAGGATATTTAGAAGGGAGGGAGCAGAAAGAAACATAAACCATTAAGGCACATAATCTAAACCCTACCCTACAAAAACTCTGCTTTTCAAATCCTTGATTATTAAACTAATCAAGCAACAATACGCCTTTTAAAAAATAATCAAATTACTCCATTAGCAAACACAAATGCATGGGTGTGGTGAGGCAAATGCACAACTCTGATAGTGATAATCCCAGTGTTGCTATAGCTGTCTTTGGGTAGAATCTGCCAGAAGGCCTTTTTCTCCATCCAGCCACCTACTGAAAACACAGATGCCAAGAACTCAGTGGTGTTCCAACACTGGCTTCACTGGAATGCAGAGAAAATGGTGAGCTGTTCCTACAGAGAACTTTGCTTCTTAGCACAGCTGTATAGTGCATAGCAGTGGCTTCTTGTGTGTGTGAGGGAGGGAGAATTCAGAAGCTTTGCAATCATAAGAAACCAGAGGTCTTGCAGAATGCAGCTAGACCTCCCAAGAATATTCAGAAAATTATCATTAACCCAAAACATTAACTTCCTTCATTTCTTAAAAACAGCCTTTACTTCCCTAGCATGTGTTTACATTATCCCACTGAGTTGCTTCTTCTTTCCTGTTGTAACCTTCTGTGGTTAACAGTACTACTGAGTGCTTGGTCCTATGTGCTTAAAAATTCTGGCCTAAGCTTTTATATCACCACAAATGAATAAGCTTTTTCCCTTTTGCCCCAAGCACAGGCTGAGCTTTCATCCTTTGAGAATTCTTGTATGTGTGAAATAGAGAAATCTTTAGTAAGGGCAAACTGGGCCTTGGAATTTGAGAAACCCCAGCGATAATTTAATGCTTATGGAAAGACCAAAGAATTTGGCTCCTCTGTGATCTTTCCATTCAAGTTGGAGGGAAATTATCAGTCTGAATGTCTACCTTTTGTAGGGATATAAATAACTAAGTTGGTTAAATTGATTGATTTGTTACACGTATACACACCAAACTTGGGGAAAACCCAATGAACAAAACTTCTGGAACCACAGATTACTCCAGGTACCTCAGACTTAATGTACAATTTGCAGTATTAGCATTGATAGTAATTGCAACATTAGTATTCCAGGTATTTTGAAGTGACTGCATATTGATCTCATTCCATTAGAGGGGACTGCTATCCCCACAAGTATTGCACAGCAACTTTACATGTTGGATAAGGAGCTTCCATAACTCTGCTAGGGCTCTGGAAGAGTTTTTTTCTGAAAAGTTGGTTTAGTGCTGCATGAATTTCCATAGCTGAAACCCAAACTATCTGGGACCCCAAACACAAAGGTTTTTATGCTCAAGGTGACCTGGGGGAGTATTACCTTTTTTCTTACTTCTTAATCTTTAACAGTTTCCTAGGTGTGACTGGTAATTGTTTGTAAGAAGCATCTGAAAATAAGGTCTTCTAAATCTATGATGTTCCTGTCCTCCTGAAGAAAGGAAGATTTTCACCCCAAATATTCTAGTAGCAGTTTATATATAGTTTATTTTTCCCCGCTCTTCTGTCTTACTTTCATAGTTACTTTATATTTGTCACTGCAACTCCACAGATAAAAACCACCGTCAACAAATATGCCCTTCCTTGGCTGAGAAGCCAATAGAGACACTGATGGTCTGCTACTGTTAATGAGGGTAATATGGGGCACTGCAGGTATGTTGGGGTCAGAAATATAAGTTTTAAAACTATTCACAAAGTCACTGTAGCCTAGATGAATGGAAGTGCTAGAATATCTTCTTTTTTAATCCCTTGATCTCCACTCATGTTCCTTCCATTTCCCATAACTCTTTCACCCATCTCAGAACAATCTGGAGAATTACTACCACCAGTGTTGGTGAGTATGCAAGTAAACTACCTTCTACAGGTGAAGGTATGGCTCTTCTAGTACGAGTGAAATGTTGACTATTTTTTCATAACATAATAGGGACCATAAAATTCTTAGTCTGTATCTAAGATAATTCTCTAGGTGATTTAAAGAATTCTTACTTCTGCTAAAGTGATTTTGTTGTACTATAGTTTAAAGTAAGCCTCAAGCAATACAACCTTTGGAATTAATGAAAACATGAACAGAACAAGCCTACAGATATGTACATTTGCCTTTGGCTTTGGACTGAAGACATTGTGTCTGTCAAACTCACATCCACAATCTTTAATGGCAAAAGTATTAGGACTTTGATGTAAATGCTTTGAACTACTCCCATTTAAAGTAAGTTTCCAGGCACTTCACCCTACCTCTGTTAAAGCTTTCTAAGCTTGCATACTGTATGATTTTGGTGGAATAAAGACTGACTGAATTTGCTTAAAAATACACGTCACTGAATACAAAATCTGTGGTCCTCACAACTGATAGGAAGCTTGTCTTCAGTGGACATATTAATGGCAGAAGTGAGAAACAACCCCTCTTCATTAAAGTTGTGTTGTTAGTTGTAAATTCAGCAAAATCTAAGCAAAAGGTGTGTGCTAAATGCTAAAGGTGTGCTCACTAAGTCAAACTAATAAGGCTGGAAGTCAGTCTTGCTATTATAAAAATGGTATTCAGATGGTTGCAAATCCAAATCAACAAAGATGTTTGCAGAACTGAGATGATACCTTTGAGCAGTATCACTAACCCTCCTCACAAAGCAATATTTTAACTGCAAAAGATCATTCTAGAATGACAAACACAGTAGTGAGTGCAGTAACATCTTAGGATGTTTCTATAGCATAATCAGTAAAGCATGTCTAAAAGCTTATATAGATTATAAGCTTCTTTACAGGACACTTACCACTGAAGTGTGAGCAGCAATGTTCATTCCATAATGGATTAATATATTAATCGTGTAAGAAAATATCTATGTAACTTGCTGCTGCTATTTCAGAAGAAATTCATAACATATTTCTGGGCATCATGATGCTACTTCATAGCTATTATGATTTGTGAGCTGGATCATTTCCAGAGCAGTTTAATCCAGACTCTCTTATAATTTGTTGCCTTATGTAACCCAAGAGAGGGACAAAAGAAAAACAAAACAAGAAAGCAGTAATCAGTTACTGTTTTCCCCTGAATCCTTGAAGCAACTTCTAAATTGCATCATCCTGAGGTGGAATCCAGGGATTTTATGATGCAGGAGAAGATTTTTGGAGCGATTTGAGGGCAAGACACATTTTCCCTCTGAATATTTCCCAGGTTATTCATAAAGAGTGCTCTACACTGGGATGACTATCTAACACTTAGGTTTTGTATACTTAACTGAGAGGCTAATGAAGTTGTATAGTTCTACTTCCCAAACTGGTAAAATAGGGCCATATAGGGTGTAATATTTTGAATGGCATTGAAGGACTTTAAGATTCTTTGAGAAAGTCTCAGTATTTCTGCTCTGCAGTATTAAAAAAGAAAAATCAAGAAACCTACCAGAATTTCACTGCAAGGCATGACCTCTGCAATCAAAGAATGACATTATAATATATTAACATTTATCATCACAAGAAATTGCTGAAGTTTATTTTGTTATTACTAAGGTTGCATGGTTTGGTTGTTGGTATTTCAGTAAAAAAGTTAAACAGCATTAAATGTGCACACTTGGAGTTTGGGTGATTAGCTTTTTTGGTCTGGTATGGAAAAATCAAGTTAAATTTAAAAGAAACCACTTTGATTACTTTAGTTTCTCCGGTGCTTACCTTTCTACCTTCTTTTTTTCCTACATATTTATTTATTAATCCAAGGACTGTGCATGCAGTGCTTTGGAATGTTTCTGGAAGAAATGTATTGATCACATCATTGTACAATTCATTAACATAGCCAAATCATATTACATTACAGTTAATGGAAAAGTGCTGCTTTTTTTTTCCCTTTTTGAAAAACCAATCCAGATTAAGAAGATACTTAGTGATTTAATTAATATTAATTCTTGATACAGCAAACAGTTCTCTCTAGAGAAGAGCTGAATACTTTTTCAAAACTGTCTCAGTCTTATCAGGTAGACAAGTTTTTTATTGGAAGAATACTTTTTTCCATCAGTTATTGCAGTATCACAGTACCTCTGTGTTTTTTACATCTGAAAGAGATTTTTCCTTTTTTTTTTCCCTCCTGGAAAACCTGCAGAGGTGCCTCTATTATTTTTTCTTCCACACTTTTTCTCAGTTAAATAGCAGTTTAGCTTACAAGTGCCATTAGACTGACATAAAATCTCAAAACCTCCTGAGATTTTGTCTGTTTAACAAAAAATATGTGATGGATTTTTATTTCACATTTTTAAAACAGTAAACATTTTTAGGGCCAGGCACATCACTTGCTACAGATGAGAAATCTTTAACTACTAACTATATTACTCTTCACAGACCTGGTAGCTCTGATGTTATCAGCACTGTAATGACAGCAGAACTCCGGACTCTGAATCCCAAGGTCATGAGTTTGAGTCTCAGTAGGACCGTCCCCTGGCAGTTCAATGCCTCCCTGCCATCCCATCCCATCAGATCTTGGATGCTGAGCAGGGTCAGCCCCGGTCAGTACCGGGTGCTGTGACAGTCCCGAGGACTTTCCTGTCACTGTCCAAGCTCGCTCAGCCGGGGCAAATGAACCTTAGAACTTAAACGGTGGGGCCAGTTCTGCGCATGCTGTGCCTCACCTAAACAATCCACTGTGCAGGACGGAAGGGCACACCCACCTGGGGAGAGCCCTTCCCAAATCTTCATTCACGAAGTTTGGCCATACAATGACAGCAGAAAATATGTGGCTTCTGACATAAAAAGTGCAGCTGAGGCTTGTACTGGTACTGCTCTTGGAACAAAAAATTGTTAGGCCTATATCCTTAGTATCTTTTGTAACCAGTCTATGGTTCAGTGAGTCAGGGCTCAATCGATCAATGCAACTAGAATGGAGATGTGCACTCGGTTTCACGATATTCCAGCCCTGAGACTGTAAAAGCTACATATTTACATGCTGAAATGAACACAAAGATGAATTGAATATTATGCTGTGGTATTATAAAAAAAAATTTATGAGGAGTGGTACAACAGAAGCACTGCAGTACTGTTTCTCTGGTTTTGAAAAAGGGGCAAACCCTCTGTGATTGAATATTGATAAAGTCAGTGTTTGTGTTAAGAACTGGACAAGGAGAGATATTTTCTTGTGACATACTCCTAGAAAAAAAAGAAAAGGCAAAGCTTTGAAAAGGAAATTTGCTTCCTAAAATAATTCTGGTGTTTAAAACTACATGAAAATGCTGCTTCTGTCTTAGTTAAAATGAAAGCATACGCACTATGTCCAAAGACAAATATGAACCCTTTAAATTATTATAATTAATTACATTTTACTCTTGCATTCTGGTATCAAGTTTGTGCTTTCTGTCACTAATGCCAACATCTAAACAAAAAAACTGGGACATCAAGTAAAAGACAAGATTGTGTCTAAAGATCTACAAACTCATAATGCCATATGCACTGTTTTATTTTAAGTAATTAACAAAAAGTGTAGGCAGACTGTTCATATATAATGATACTTGCCATTATAATTTGTGAGAAAATCATGAAGATTTCAAAGGAGAAATAACAATCTTTTATTCTTTTTTCAAACTGATAGGAATAATCCTTTTTTTTTCATAATACAAGGTAAAGAAAACCAAAAGAAAATACTATCTGTAAACATCTTTTACAACGATAAAGCTCAGAATGCATAATGCCACCAGCTATGCTCAGAACATTTATTTTGTCCCTGTGCCTGATTGAACTACACTGAAAAAATACCACAAGGTTAAATTACTGCCAGTCATGGAGAAAAATGCATGGAGAAATAGTATTTTTTTAAGATGTAGTTAACCAAGGTTACAAGGTCAAAAGAGGTCAATAATCCTGCTGCATTAGTGTTTGCAATAAAACATTGGCAAAGATTGTTATAAGCCACTTTATTTCTCTTCACATGTTTTGGAAAGGAGATTATTTTTTACTTCAGTGTAACTAGTAAAGCATGGCTCAAACTGAGAATACAGTGTGTCTCTCAAATCCTCTACTCAGAAAAAGTCAGGATTGTTCAGAAAACTTCCATACTTTATTCTACATGGGAGCAAGCCTGGCCATAGAAAAGCAGACTTACAGCCCATAAAAAGTAAAATTTTATTTATTCAAATATCTCCTTGCAGTGGTGGAGACCCAGCTGCAAGTCTGCTCTGTGATACAGTCTTTTGTGTTGCTCCTTTTACTGGCAATTTCATTCTGGTTTTGATAAGCTTTTTTTATAGTAGATACATAGAAATTAAAAGCTTTTGATGCAAACATTTTAGTTTATATTAACTGGTATTTTCAGGTATAGAAATGTTGGAAGAAGTGCCCTTTTTAGGAAAAATATATTCCCTGTTTCCATTGAGAGTGATTTCCTGACATACAGGAGAAAAAAAAAAAACAACAGAAAAATTAGAATGGGAAGAATATGGTGAAGTTTTGTGACGCTTTTTCATAGTTCTCCTTTAGTTTTGTTTCTGCACTGCGTGTTTGCATATAGATGAGAAACTGAATGAGAGCTAAGCCAAGCACAAGCTTTTCGTTGTGCTCTGAAAAATTGAGTCTTTAAAGCTAATTTGTTGTATTATAAAAATTCAAAGCATAACATATCCTCAAGTTGAAGTACAGTCTTTTCCTCTTATAAACATTGCCATACTGTTTCTTGTGGATGCAGCTATTAAGGGATGCTAACGTCATGGAGGTAACATCAGTCACTTTAGTAAAACTGATGAAAAACTAAATTCTCTTTTTCAAAGGAGCAGTAGCTTACCATGTGAGTCCTTACTGTGGCCAGCGCCCTGTGCTCCTCAAAGGTACAGAACTGCTCCCAAACTTTACATGGCTTTGAATCTCAAATTTCTTCCAGGTACCTACACACAACCACTACTGTTCTCTTGCAAGAGGTACCATGTATTCACCTACTCTGAACTTTCTCTTTCCACTTTTATTTTCCAGGCCTTAGGCCATAGGTCATTTGCTGTTATCAAAGCACGCAACCATCAATAGAGTACTTTTGCCACCCTTTTAACCAGGGTTCTTCTTCATATATCTCCCCCTGTAAAAGAAAGAAACATATTTCTAACTGGCATCTCACAGCACAGCTGGTCTTGCTTTCAGCAGACAGGTCCTGGACCAGAAACCAGCTCACTAGGAATCTCCAGATTGCCTTGATCCTGAGCAGAGGCAGGGACAGCTGAGCAGAGACTGGAGATACTATTCAGAGCTTCTAAGAGGTGGTCTGCTTATAGCAATGTTGTGGCTTAGCCCAAGCTGGCAATTAAGTACCACACAACTGCTCAATCACTTCCCCATCCCCACCACCAACGGGATGAGTAGGAGAACTAGGGGACAAAGGAAAATAGAACTTGTGGGTTGACATAGAATAGGTCAGTAAATGAAACAGGTAAAAGCAAATAATAATAATGATCATACTACTACAAGTAATTTTAATAAAAAGTAGAGGGAGAGAAGGAGATAAACCCGAATGCAGACAAGTCATGCACAATACAATTGCTCACCACCTGCTGACTGATGTCCAGCCAATCTCCGAGCAGTCATTGGTGGCTGCCAGCCAACTCTGCCAGGTTTATGTACTGGGCATGTTGTTCTGTGGTATGGAATATTCCTTTGACCAGTTCAGGTCACCTGTCCTGTTCTGTCTTCTCATCTTCTTGTACACCTGCTCACTGGCAGAGCATGAGACATTGAAAAGTTCTTGACTTAGTGTAAGCACTTCTCAGCAACAAACAAAACATCTGTGTGTTATCAGTGTTATTCTCATACTGAATCAAAAACACTGCAGTGCTCCAGCTGCTAGGAGGGAAATGAGCTCTGTCCCAAACAAAATCAGGATAGAAATTTCTGCCTATATATATGCAGACTGTTGAATTTTGTGTCAGTAATTAAGATGTTTTGAGATTTTATACTTTAATAGTGAAGTTGGAATAACAAAAATAACCTGTAGCCTAAACTCCAGTAGCTAACAGAGGTACAATTTTCTGATAAAACCAGACCAGTAAGAAAAGTGACTCCCCTCAGTGCTTGGCAACTGTAATTCTGTGTGTACTCAGGTATGCTGCACACAAAGGCTATGATAGCCAGGAAGAGGCACAAATTTTGAAACATTCCCACTTTTCCGGTTCTCATGTCTCTTGGTTTTTTTCTCTTTGTACATGGGAGAGATATGATTTTTTTTTACCAATGAATACTAATAGAGGAAGGAGTAAACCAAATCTGAGCCCCAATTCACTGAAAACCTCTTTGCAGTCTTCCTACTCAGAAATACTTATAAATGTTGGAATTATGAATTTATGTGTACTCGCATAAGTAAAATGAATATGCTGATGTATGTTGGAAAAGTAGACAAATTAACTATAAAAAACTACTTTGGTGTCAGACAGAACAAATTTATAATTCATACATCAATAATATACATTTCTTTAAAATCTATTGTTTGTAAATAATCCAAAAGACTACACAGATTTTTCTCACTAGTTATCATTCTTGTCATTCATTGACTTCAATGTTCTTTGGATGAGAGCCTGTGGCTAGTTATTTAAAGAAATGGCAGCATGCTTACCTGTAACTCTGGAGCCTTGAAAGGAGGTTCATGAGACTGACAACAGTATTTTGGCCATCATGCTAATTTATTGCCTAAAACCTGAAATTTATGTAGTTAAAAATATTTTAAGTATCAGTATTTACCAAGTATTTGTATTCTGTTTCACTTGTAGCTACTTCAATATCTAAATGCTCAAAGACACACAATGAATCCATCTTGCTTACGTCTAAGACAGTAATTACCTAATGCCATTCACATGGTGTGGGGTTAATTGAATGAGGGCTTGACCCTCATGACCTCAGTTTTGCCTCCTCAGCTTGACCCAGGTCAGAGATTCTCCCTGATAAATTTTGCTTATCAATAAAGCCTTGCTGCACTAGAAACAGCATCTGTGTGTATATATATATCTGTGTATACACAGGCATATCATAAGAATTTGTATATATATTCACAATAGCTAAATATAAGTAATAAATATTTGCACTATTGATTTTTACATTTTATTTTTATGTTCAAATAATATAGGAATTAAGTAAATTGCAAAGTGAAGATTGTATTACTTTTGTTTGTAGCTTAGACATGATACTAGAGAAGATTTTCCAAGTGAAAATACAGTAAATTTATAGTTGCTTTTAACACAAACGTTTTTAAGAAGTTAATTTGGCTGACATAAGGTTTTCAAATGGTAATACATATTAAACTAAGCCCTTTTAAAAGTAAAGACATATTTAGTCAAACAGTTCTTAGTGACTGATGCACCTAACTGGGTGCAAAATTTGAAATACCGGTTGAATTTTATGATTTACTATTCCTGGAGAGAAATATGTATTTGAATACATACCCCAAACTTACTTATTTCAGTTGAAAAGTTGAGTGCTTGAAAACCAGGAAATACAAGCATTTAATTTACTTCGGGATTTACGACAAGAAATCGGTAGTTTTGTCCTGAACCTTATGCTGTGTCTTTAATTCATTATCATATAAGAGATCATTGCCTCTGCTTCTCCCTTCCTGAGCCCAGAGGCACAGTAGGTCCAAATGCATTCAAATACCCGAAGGGAGGGTGTAAAGAAGACAGAGCCAGGCTCACTTAGTTGGTGGCCAGGTACAGGATCAGAGGTAATGGGATCAAACTGAAAACAGGAGGTTTCTTCTGAACCTCAGAAAACACTTTTTCACCGTGGGAGTGACCAAGCACTACTGCCTAGGGAGTCTGTGGAGTCTCCATAGCAGGAGATATTTCAGAGTTGTCTGGTCAGAATCTGGGCAAACAGCCCTAGATGGTCCTACTTGAGCAGGGGACTTGGACCAGATGACCTTCAGAGATCCCTTCCAATCTCAACCATTCTGTGATAGGTAAAGTGGAGGGAAGAACATCATGAGTTCTCAGGCAGGTTTCTGTGTATAATTAAGACATATGTGCTGCCTCCATGAGTCAGTACAAAAGAGGTCTGGGTAGCAAGCTTCAGTACCAGATGCCTGACCAGCCACATTGCTTAATTGTTGGTTTATTTCTTATCCCATATAGGATGACTGCAACTAGTAAGGCCCAGGAGAAAGCCCAGAGTTTGAATGAGTTTTTCTAGACACTACTCTCCAGAGGCAATGTAGAAGAAATGGAACCAGGCTGCTCTGTTAAACTACACCATTTAGGTCCCTCTGCCTTGCTCACCTTAGCACTCCTTCACATGGCAGCTCACAATGTCATCAGTTATCCCCCAGCCTCCTTTTACAGAAAAACCACTCTAGTGGGATACAGCACAATCCTCTTACTATTCTACAGAATTTAGGGAAAAAACCAGACAGTAATAATGATGATGCAGGAAGCAATGAGAACAAGTACTGTGATGGACCCTAAGTAGTGTGGTTGCGAGCCCACTTCCCTGTGGTCTGATGTGGGCTCTGGAGCCCTCGGAAGGGTGGGGAGAGCCCCAGTAGGCTGGTGGTATCCCCCCCAGTTCCACGAGCAGCCAGTTAGGATGACCCTAATGGATCAGTCACTCCTAGTCCACATGGGGCTGTATATTTCATCACACACATCCAGTTCTCTGTTAGCTTACCTATATCTAATTCTCTATTAATCATACATTAAAGTTGAAGCTGTCAATATAAAATTTATAGTACTTCTAAGATGAACCATAATGCAAGCAGTCAGTAGTGTATTTTCAGTGAAGATTTGCTAGTAGGTTTCTCTGCCTTTAGAGAAAAGGTGCAGATCCAGCAAACTGACCTGACAGAGACCCTGTGCATACTTAACCCTCAGTTCATTATGCATCACATGCACTGTAATCTTATTTTCTCTGACATTTCTCAGATGAATTAATCCTTTCATCTGGTGAGATCAAATCTGAACTCTCACTGATTTTATGCTAAGGCAACTCATGGGCTCCTTGGACACTAACTTCTGGTCCCTGCCTGTACGAGGTCAGTTGTGGTTTCTGTCTATTGCCTCAGTGTAAAACTTCATTTTACTGGTTAATTCACCTACTGAATCTGACTTAGACATGCTGATTTACATCTGGTTCAACCCATTGGCCCATGTGTAGTTATTCTGAAAGTATATTAAAGTAAATCACATAAATAAAGGGATATACTTTCTCACATCAAAGGGCTAAAGGGAAGACTTTTCTGCCAATCCTGTCACTGGAGGGTGTGTTCCCACAAATACTTTGTGAACTAGACAGGAGAACAAGACACTGCTGTCAATAATGCTAGTGTGTTCTGGCTGTCCATCACCCACAAAGGCAGAGTATCTTCCAGCTCAGCTCCAACAATAGCTGAGATTCTTTGCAGGCAGAATAAATTAAAGAGCAAAAGACATTTTTTAGTCCACAGTATAACCATTGACAAGGCATGAACAAAATCTTTCTAATCAGACACAATTGATGCAGCCTTCAGTATTCTTTTCCTTTTTCATGCAGCAATGTCCTCCAGTTTCCTCCGTTAAATGGGATGATAAAGTTTTTACAAGAAGTTAGAAAAGGTGACCAGTTTTCTAAAATGGTTATTAGGGATTTTGGGAAGTAAGTTCCTGCCAGTAATATTTATGAAAATAATTGTTATATAATTGATTTTATTGAGTTTCTCAAAATTGTACAACATTTAATCCCATGAGTGGTCTCAGGAAAGTAGATTGTGCTTCTGAAACCTTCTGGTTTTAATTTCTAATGGATATTATTGGACTGTATATTATATTTGTGAAAATGGGATATTTTGTTACTGATACCTGCTTGATATCTCCAGTTCCTCTGAAAATTTGTCACAGAAAACTATTTGTTTTCCATTTGTCTACTTTTTCTGCAGCTTTTTCTTCTCACTTTACCACAGCCCTCTTTTTTTCTCACGTGTTTTCTTCCTGTGGTATTTTCGAAGTATGATGCATTAGATATAAAAATGACGTGAAACCGTCAGCCGCTGAAATAAAATATCTTAAGTGTATCAGAATGTGATTCTTGTTGGTGTAGACTTATACTCCCCATTAGTCAATGAGATGCATGTGTCTCTGGTGTTTAGGTACTTTCTGAACAAGTAGTAAATATTATTCCTGGCACGTGTGTGACTGATTGTTTCCAGAATGAACAAAACATAAGGCAGCATCATTATGTCTGGTAGATGCAGGCCACACTCTTAACAGTGGTCTTGTTTCTATAAATTAGTTAAATGGTTTCCAGAGAAAGATGTACTGAACTATTTGGGACACATTGCTTTTAAACAAATGATGAAAGGGTTTCCAAGTAGTTCCAAATGGTCCAAATTTGCTTTGTTTAACATACAGGCATACGAGTCACCTGGAAAGCATCTATAAAAGATTGAGGCTGTGACAGAGTAATTTACTATTATTTAATCTTCACTTTGATTCTAAGCACTGCATTTGTACCTAATAAGACATTATCATATTTAATATGAAAATTTATAGAATAATTTTGTTTATGGCTTAAATCTGTATGGAGTATTTCTTTACATATTTGCTTTTTAAAAAACTGCTCACCTAATGTTCAGAGATAAAATTGTTGCCTCATTTTAGCAGAGAATAGAGAATTTTTTTTTGTAAAATGGTAAATCTCAGATTTAAATTAATCCTAACAAAAAGTAAAGTTGTCTAATGCATGTTATTTTTATGTGCTGATGGCATAAAGAAGCTATCAGAATGCATCTGATTACTCCAAATTGCTTTAATTCCCACCAATTTGTAAAAGGAATAAGAAAAAAATTGAAATATTAAAAAATTATCAAGATTCACAAGATTGCCTAGGGCAATATATCAGAGGCAAAAAACCATAGCTTTTGTATTCATCTTTAATTTTGTATCCTGAAAATAATTTCTTTGTAAGATACCACAAGAATTAATGTTTCTTCACCCAGAGGAAGTTAGTTTTCATTACATTTGCAATATCTGATTAGGTGAGATTGAGATCTGTCATTATTTTGCATGATCATAATGGTCTCTATTGGAATCTGAAGAATAAACCAAAGAGAGATTTCTCTGTGTAGCAAACATTGAGCATCCTGTAACTATATCTACATAGAGACAGATTTTTTTTATAATCTAGGTTATGTCATCATTTGTGTTGGTAGAAAACTGTATGATTTCTTTTAGCAGAAAATATGAGTACTCCAAAATCTGACTTTTTACTTTAGTATGACCAGATGGAATGAGGCAATGACAATTATAAATGTTTATTTTCTAGTCACTGATGATCTAGAATTTCTTATTATCCTTAAGGTAGGGATTCCCTAGTATTCCCTAGAAGCACAGAGATATACACAATGTGTCTCTTGTGAGTTAGTGTATCCCATCTAAATTCAGAAATTGATTTATGCAAGTTTAATTAATTTTTAGTATCTATTTTTTCAATATGTATTTGTATTTAGAACAGCTGCTTAAAACGTTAACATAAGAAAACCCAGAAAACAGAAGGAAAAAGCTGCATGTTCTGAGCATGATTGTCTTACACTATTCTCACAGTGCTTCAAAAATATTGATTATTGCCCTGATAAAATATGTACCTGGTAACTCAGACCTTGTGCTTTAAGAAACTCACTGATTGCTAAGTATTTCATATATACCTAAGCTAACAAGTTAGAAAATTAAAAATCACATTTTCAATGAGGAGAAAGTCAAGAGTTCATTCAAATTCCAAAAAGAAAACAGAATCTGGGAGAATCAGGAAATGGATTGAGACACGTCTCCAAAAATCAACACATGCTTTTGAAACTCCCTTTCAGAGAAGACTGACAAATTTCTCAGAGCTACATTTTGAATCTGCTTTGGGATTGTTTTGTTCTGCTCTTTTGTGAAGGAAAAGGTTCTTTTTTCCCCCAGTTCACAGGGTAACTAGCTGTTGTTCCAAGTCATACTTTCAGGTAGAAGCTCAGCATAAAGCATATGTAGCAATCACATTACCACAGCTATATTCCTTTTGTTGGCCTTGCAACCAACACGGCCTTTCATTACAAACCTGCTTCATAATAAAAGCATTTTCCCCCCAAACTAATAATCCAATAGTCTTTCATTAAAATCTCTCTTTTAAAGCGCAATGCTGAAATAATAATGATCAGCAATGCCAAAGACTGACTTAATCTTTAAACAGTGCCAGCAGCTTTCAGAGTAGCTCAACGTGTTAATTATTTCATACACTTTTTACAATATAGTCTTTCATTTCCGTATTTTTTGTTTTTGCAGTACAATCCTATCATTTTAGTTTACAATGATTATTTCTTTTTGCTTTATGTGGTATAATTTTAAAAGGACTGCAGAACTTGCAAGCTGAGAAAGGTAAAATGCATGAAATTAAGACTGTGGTGGATTTTCTTTTATTTTATCATATAATTGTTAATGAAACACAGCCTTTGAAATCAGTAAATGTCTCTTTTAACCTATAAATTTTCTAAAGGAGCAAAAAAACAACACAGGTGTCGAGGTTTTATAAACAAGTATTATTTTTAAAATAAAGTCAAAAGGAAGCATCACTTCAGTTATCAAGGGGAAGAGTTACTTTGCTAATGATTGAGGATCAATTAGCTGATATGAAACTTGGATGTACATCCAGAATCATCTTGGACATCCAGCATAGTTATTCCACCTTGCTTTATGTTCAAGAAGAACATACACCTCTGCCTCTCCTGACTGATTGGAGAGGAAGAAGAGCTTTGCTACCTTAACAGTCAGTGCTTACTCAAAAAGTTCTTATGACTCTGGTCATACGAGTCCTAGAGGCTACTCTACTTTTGGCCTGTTTTAAAAATTGTTAGATTAAAGCCCCTTTAAGAACATTTTCTTCGTTCTATATGGGCCCTTGACTAACCTAAGAATAGGTTCTGGTTTTCCAATTTCCCCATAGTCCAACATGAAGCAGAGTAGATAAAGTGGTAACTTGACAGAGAGGTTGACTCCGACTGACCTGCTATGCTTTATGTAGTCAAAGAATTTACTGCACAGAGAGAGAAATTACATTGCTACATTACACATCTGAGTCAATGCTTTCAATACTGAGGTCAGGGAACACTGAGATCAGCCATCTTGGCTATCTGTCCCATGTAACCTGAAAGTGGATCCCAGAATTGACATTTGATTTTAACATAAAAAGGCTGGACTACTCAGAATTTCAATGAAAAAATAGTGTTGGATTGCTTGGTCTCTAGTCCAGCTTTCCTGCTCAACAGAGTTCACTGCAGCAAGCTGCTCAGGCCTATGTCCAGTCAGGTTTTGAATATCTCTAAGGATGGAGACTACACAAGCAACCTGGGCAGCATTTTACAATGTTGAGTCATTCTCACAGTAAAAGGGTTTCCTGATGTTCAGACATAGATTCATATTTGTGCCCTTGACCTGTCAGTGGACACTACTGAGAAGTGTCTGTCTCACTCTTCTTTATTTTTCCCCATTGTATATTTACACTCATGGATAAGATCCCCTCTGAACCTTCTCTTCTACCGGCTGAATACTTCCAGCTTTCTGACCCTCTTGTCATATTGAAGATACTCCATTCACTTAGTCCCCTTTGTGGTCCTTTGATGCACTCACTCCTCTATGTCCCTGTCTCTTTTGCAACAGGAAGCCCAGAACTGGACCCAGCACTGCAGAAATGTCTCACTAGTCTTGAGCTAATAGGAAGTATCACTTTTTTTTACCTGCTGACAATGTTTTGCCTAATATAGTCTAGGCTGCTACTAACCCTCATTGCCACAAGAGCACACTACAGGCTCATGGTCAAGATGTTGTCCACCTGGACCGAAAGGTCTTCCTGTGTCAAGCTTCTTTCCAGACACTCAGAAATCAGTCTGTACAAGTAGAGGGCTTATTCCTTCTGAGGTGGAGGACTTTGCTTTCCCCTTTGCTGAACTTCATGTATTCTCCTCTGTTCCTTTCTCTATCCTTTTGAGGCTCCTCTGAATGGTGGCACAGCCATCTGGCATGTGAAGCACTCCTCCCTGTTTTGACTCATCCGCGGATTTGTTGAGGGTGCACAACGTTCCATCATCCAAATCATTAATGAATGTGCTGAACACTATAGGAGCCAGCTGTGATACCTGAGGTACAGCCCTAATGCCAGGATTAGGATTTTCCAATTCTAAAAAAATGGATGATTCTTCCAATTCAAAGAAGAAAAAAAATCTGGTTTTAGATCTGACATGGACAGAGATGCTGGTTGCACCCATTTGAGGTACTTGATGTTTATTAAGGTAATTTTTAGTGAATAAACATCCTGTAGACCATCTTAATTATTTACTCTTGTAGATGCCTGTGAGGTTAGAGATTCACTTGAGATGGTATTTCTTTTTTATTTCCTTTGGAATTATTGTCAGACAAAATCTTCACTGGACCCAATTTTGAGGTGGGAAAGAGAGGCATTAGCAGAGAACTGACCTGAAATGGGATTAACTGTAAACCTGTAAATCTATCCTTTGTCAGACGCTCCTGTCCCTACATGCTCATAATTTTTCATTAGAATAAAGCAGTTCCTAATTAAGTTAGAATTATTCCTAGAACAGAACAGTAGAAAGGAAAATTTGAGGACATTTAAAAGAAGACATGACTGTTTGGTACATTAAAAACTAAGCTGTAAAGCAACTTTTGCAGAAGATTATGTAAGAAAGCAAAATTTTCTTTAATGCATTCTTCTCCTTACATGGTATTAAGGAGTTATTTGATACTCAAATTTATCTCATTTTCAAAGTATATTGAGAGGAGTATCTTGAGCACCTGCAAGCACACATTGTGATACACCATGACATTGCAAGATGTTAAAACTAACCTGTCTCTGGAGTCCTACCTGTGCTATGCCACTCCTGTGACAGATCACTGGAATGAGATTTAGGAGTTAACATAGAAGGAACTTCAGTATCTGCAGCAGAGTGGCTTGTCTGGAATAGTCAGGTTACCAGCATTGCAGGCCTTATAATAGAGAATGAGTGGATAAATCCCAATTTTTAAGAGATTTAGGGAAATAATTTATCTGAGGAAATAAGGCTGGGCAACCATTTTATTCTCTGCAATACTGCAGTTTGCAGTACAAAATACATTTGGGAACCTTACTTCCAAACACTGAAACTAACAAAGGGCAAGCTCTCCACATTTAAAAACCTGGGGACCTTAGAGGTTTATCAGTCTTATTACAGTGAAATAAATTGACTGTTGTACATTCTTTTTGCAGTAGAAAGAAGCAAAGAAGCAAAGAAAAAAATTGTGCCTAAATAAGAAAGATAAGCCTAGCAATGATCAGATAAGTGGGAAGAGCTAATGACTCAATTAGGATGCTCTAGATAACTGATAAGATTTATATTTGGAAAAGCTCAGGAGAAAATTTTTATAAGTTTTGTAGTACAACAAGAATTGTACTGTGTTTATAGCAGAAGCATGTTAGACCTTTTCCTGGGTAGTCTTTTTTTGCTTTACCAATACTGCTCCTTAATTTCAGTGGGACTTCATGGCCTTAGCAAGTGAGAATTATTAACTTCAGAAAGAGATGTACTGCTCAGAATACAGCATGTTTGCCATACTTATTAAGCTCATCTCTGACTGGATTGTCACAAAGCATAGGCAGGTGGTAAGAGAACAAATGCCACTCATACACACACAGTCACTGATTGGTAGGAAGACGTGACCCATAAGCATGCCAAAAGAGCTCTATGTGCTCCCATAGCACACCTCCCCAAGCACAATATGCTTCTGAAATGTCAAAATGTGTGCATTGCATACTGGTTTCCTGTCAGGAGCCATTCCCCTCCCTAGCAAACCAACACTCTACCCCTGCCAAAACCCCCTGAAGATGGTATTCACAGTGCAGTTCCTAGCAAGCTTGATAGACAAGACAGATCTGTGAGACTTTGTCTGGATTTTATGGGGACCTATATATGGCATCTCTACAGTGGTGTGGATTGTGCAAACTCTTAGAAACAAATGAGTTTTACAAGTATCACAAAAGAAGAAATAGGAAAACAGAGGTTTTCTGTCCAAGATTTTACAGTGGGAATTTCCTCCACTGGGTATTCCAAATGGGTGCAAGTCTATAAGTAAAAGGGACAATAAAAACACTAAATATGTAAAGTATTAGCATAAAACAGGCAAGTGGACTGGTGTTTTTAACAGGCTATGTCAAACTGAAGTATGAGGCTTTGTCATACTAAATCTACAAAAGTTCAACATGTTGGGGTTATAAATCATACTATCCTTATCCTGAGCACTTCTAGTTTTGGCTTCCTTAAGAATCCTTGCAGAGCTGTTGCAATCACAGGGCTGTGAGGAGGCCAGTTCATTAAATTGTTGACTGGTCTTGCAGATGTTTAAGGCAGGTGTTCTGTACAGATGAAGGAGTTTGCTTTCTTCTGTGGCATGTTGCACTGAGGGTCAGAGGTTACACCTCCATGGCAAGGTCTCAACTGCATGGCAAGTCTCAGAGGTGTTTGTTAAGGGAAAAAAAGAACTTAGTCTCCTTAAAATTTATGTACTGCAAAAGATAACTGCACCTGCAGACTGCTGCTCTTATAGAAAACACATGGTGGCTCTTGGAAGAAATATAAAATGCAGCTCTCTAGTTCCTGCTGAGAATATACAGGAATTCCAAATGATCAGCATTAGAGCAGAGATACCTGCATGATTCATGACCCAGCAGTACACAGTTCTGGTATGAAGTGTAAGTTTTTGTCATATACTTAGGGATTTGTGCAAATCCATGTGTGTTTAAAAATTGACTGTGGCCAGTGTTGTATTGCCATCCAGCAATTGCCTCCCATAATATAATGCATGCCAGCAGGCATTCCCAATGACCCAGCTAGTTCATAATTAGAAAAGGTTAGTCCACTCTTTCCTGGCCACCTGTATGTTGGCTTTGTAACTTCCCAAATGGAAAGAGCAAAGATGTATTTTTCTATATGAAGAAATCCTATAAAATGGACCACCCATATTAGAGAATCTTCTGTCTTAAAAGACCACTGTAGGTTTACAGGGTAAAAATCTGGGGGATTTTTGCTATAAATAGCCTCCAGTAAAACCAAGTTTTGGTCAGGTCTTGTTGCATGAGTCAGGCATAAACCATAAATCATATAATGATTTGTGTTGGAAGGGACCTTAAAGGTCTTCTGGTTCCTGGTTGCCAGTGAACCTACACAGTCATATCCAGAAATCCGTTTTAAGCACTAGTGATGAGATAACTATTTTCAACCAGTGATTAATAGGGCAAATGTTTCTGGCTGGGAAATTTGGCAAGAAAAACACCAAAGAGTATATATAATTTTAATGATGGTTTTCAGAACAGTTAATATTTGCTTCAGGTGCACTGCATGATTTGCTCTTGCAAATTATGACTTATTGCCAACCACAAATCCCTGGTGGAAAACCAGCACTGAACAGTGTTTCATCCAGTTCTCAATGAAACATTTCTACACATATCGTATTGTGTACTGTTGAAGGTTTTATGAAGACTTCTATAGTCATATTTACCATGAGGCAGCAAGGATCCCTGTTATCTACAAAGTCTCTGATAGAGGAAAAAAATCCTGCAAAAATGTTACCTCTAAGTAAAGTGTGAAGGCCGTGCGGTGGAGAACTGGATTCAGAACTGGCATTACACATGCTGAGTAAGGAGTTACCTAAATAGCAAACATTATGATTGGTTTCTTAATTTTCATGAAGATGTTTATTAACACTATTTCTTTCCATAATTTTTTATAGCCATGAACCTTCTCCAGACTGAGACAGCTTTTAAAAATGAACCCATATTTGGGGATCTTACAAAGAGCAATATTTTAACTTTCTGACAGGAACAGAGGAGTTTGTTATTTTTGCTGCATCTATATTTTTAGCACTCATCTAGGACTTGAGAAACTCAATTTTTGTACCTTTTATACTTGAAAATATTCACACCCACGGTTTACACTATCATTCCTGTTTGTGTTATGTTTTAAAGCAAGTTGTTCTATAGATTTGAGTAATTTCAATGGCCATGAGTGGTAGTGGTTTTAGCAATGCTTCTATTTTTCTTCTGATGAATATCTCTCTCCACTATGCTAACAGTGGTGAATGTACAAAGTTTCAGTTTTGACACATCATTTTTTCTGCTGTAATTCTGTCCCCAAATCCTTCATTATGTATAAGCCTGATACAGAATATGAGCAAAGTAGAAAAATCAGTTTTTTAGATTTGCAATCTGAAAACAATCAGAACAGATAAACAGGACAAGAGAAAGACAAAATGAGGCATTCTGCCACTAAGGTGAGACAGCTAACACACACAGAGCACATTTGTATTCCTTCAATTAAAAACAAGGTATTAACTCATCCTGTTAAAAAGTAAGGCAACAAAATTGTGTTCAAGGTTTCAAAATTAGACATGTGGAGCACATTTGCAAGCATAAATTCTTCAATTAGCTTGCTAGGCTCTGCTTTTTATAATGATGATGATTATGCTAATTTTATGTTTTACTGTGGATCGTATAAAGTCTGTCTTAGGGAAGATACTTTCATGTTGCCCATCTTGTGTGTTTTGTTCAGATTGCTCAGTCATTTGAGTCTGTATTAGAACACATGTATAGAAGTCCAAGTGTAAATCTGTCATCACCTGCAGTATGAATCTGAATGTTTTAAAGATTTTTTTATGTCTCACCTGTTTTAATTTGAAGTGGACCATGCAGCATTTCAAGCATCAAGAAGCTTTCTCCTTTTCTAATTTCCTAATGTATAGAAGCATACATAATTCATGGGTTTAGTACATTACATTACTATCATGCTAGTTTTTCTTACTTTAAAAGAAAATGCAATTATACAATGCCACAATAAAAAATATTCCCAGTGTTTTTGTATTGTACTAATCACACCTTCTACAAGTGGCTTTCTGTAATCTGCACTTTTGAATAGGTGAGAGATTTTTCAATGGATAAGATTTGATGTTAAAGTAGGTCTTTTTATCCTGCTAAATAAATGCAAAAGAAAAAACCCCAAACCCCAAAGAAATGTTCAATGAGGAAAACATTTTAGTTAGAACTACTTTATACAACATAGGTGGCTTCTTACACATTGTCAGATGAATCTGATCCTTGAGTTTATGAAAATGACTCTGTGATTGACATATTTCAGTGTATTCTTCAGGGCACAACTGTTTCTTTATAAATTGCTTGATATCTATGAATAACTGTTCTTTCTCAATGTTGCAAATAACATCAAGGTGTATATAAGTATCCCATTCTAGAGATTAATTCTGATGTGTACAAAGCCCCATTTGCACGACCTTCACCTTCTGAGATAATACGGAAAATGCTCAGCCCAGTCAGTGAAAAGGTTTCACTTTAATTCTGACAGTAGTCTTGAAAAAGTAGTTCCTTTTTTCTTTCTTTTTTTTTTTTTTAACTTCTCTGGATATTTGGGCAGCCTCAGGCCTGTAGGATGGACTTGTGTTAGGCTAAAAAAGGTCTCCTTCACCCCTTGCATCAATTGTTCATCATATGTGTCATCAGTTCTTGATGTAAAATAAAAAGACCTTGGATGTATGCCTGCTGTTTTCACTTCTTTCTCTGACATCGTGAAATAATGGCATCTCTGAGCAAAGGCAGCAAAGAGTAATACCTGTCAGAGGTTGATGAAAATCTAGTCACATCTTTGATTTTCTGATCAAGGCCATGACATATAACAAACTCCAGCTGTCTTCCCATAAACTGCATTTGAAGAGACAGTCCATTTTCCACCAAAATCTACTGCAAGTTATCATGTGCTAAACTGTCAGCACCACACTCCACTATCAGCAAGTGAGGCGTATCTGGCCAGTAAATGGAGCTACATGAGGTGGAGCAGAGATGGGGTAACACACCCTCCTCAGGCATTTCCCTCAGTTCCAGGACTATACACAAAATTCTTCAGTGGCACAGTCCACAGGAAAGGCTTGTATCTCAAATGTCTGGTCATCTTTATTTCCTCTAATTTGTGTTCTACATTGGAAGTTAGGGTCAGGAAAAAGTGAATGCACACAGGAAGAGTCCATATGGATACATTCTCACATTGAGACAAAATTTAATCTGACAGAATATGGCACATTCTTAAAACTTCTGTGTGTGGTTCTTTCCATGTGCAATTCTACATCTTTCTCCAGTCTTTGTGCCCAGGTCCTGACTTACCAATGAGGTCAGTGTCAAAGTCTCTTCATTTGTCTTGCCAGCTAATTACACCTAAGTGGACAGACCAGTGTCATTTCTGCCTCTCTCTGCTGGATAATACAGTTTCCATGCATGTGTCTCATTATAACTGTCCCAGTTCAGGCTTTCAGCAACATACCTCTAACCAACAGTAGGAGAGAAGGAGGTAGCTCTCTTGAGTCTGGGTTGTGGAACACAAAAGACGTCCTATCTTGTCCCTCTATGTGTAAGCAGGTCCAAGAGCACCCCTAGAATTAATGCTATAATCTATGTGTCATTTCTAATACTTTTTACTGGAACAGTTTGGACCTTTTTGTCTAATGTCCAGGAAATAGTCATATGCTGTGGTAGCCCCCGTAATTTCTAGCTTCAAAATTCACTGGGTAACATCTGAGTTGGCTAACTGCATGTGTTCAGCTGTGCAAAGCCATGCTCAGCCATGCTGCTGCTCACAAAGCTCTACAATATAACCTGAAACAGAATGCAATCTCCATCATGCTGTCACAGACAATGGCTATTTGGCCTACATGAAGTTGCTTTGATGCAGAATTCAAGCTCAGTCAAAAGACTGAGTAGATTAAATGGAGAAATCTTCCCATACAGCTAATCCCAAAGTGTACTCCTCAATGGGAAGAGTAATGAGAAGGACCAGATGGGACGTGATTCATACTGACAGCTTAATACCAGCACATGTTTGTCTTTTGATTGGCTTTAAGGAAAGACTGAAAATATTTTTTGCATGATGAGAGGTAAGATCTGATAGCAGCTGGCACAGTTAGTTGATGTGGGGAATAAAGTTGTAGTTGAAAAGAAAATCTAGAGATACCTGAGAAAAAAGATGCCACAGACACCTGAGGGGCTCAGGGATCAGCTGTGCTGCACAGCCTGCTAAATAGGAGCTGTTTCCATATCTGAGATCAGCTGCTCACTTTCTCAAGCAGAAAGTGATGCCTGGGCTACCAAAGCCTAGCACCTGATTCTTTAAAGTAAAAAAAAAAAAAAAGAAAGCAAATATGAAGCAAGGACCACAGGTTTACTATTTTTATCATCTATTGTTGTTGTTTTTCTTACAATTGCATGAGCAGGAGCAGCACAAAAGTCTTTTCCCACAGCAATGAAAAATTGGTCAAAACCCATTTGGGCCTAAAAAGATTAGTATCTGTTTGCCACCACCTGTGCACTGTCTGATACATGCTGAAGGAGTGTCTGTCGAGAAGCCACATATTAAAAATATTTGCAGCAAATCAGGTCAGTGTCAGTATACAAAAGAAAGATCACAATACCTCATCCTTCTTCAGGAGAGTATTTGTCCAGGAAATAGGAAATGGCACTGCAGTGACTGTTTATTGCTTTCTTAAAAACCTCCATGAAGTAAAACAGGACAGGTGTTCACAGTTATCCCTTGTCTGATCTATGCCCTTTCCCAAAAAAGCCTTTCCACTTTCTTAGGGCAAATGATATTCCATCACAGGTATATATGCAGATTAGATATTTTGGGGAATATTTTTGGACATCCTCCAGTTTCTCTGTCTGGAGATATGCCATTGCATTACTCAATAAATGTGCTGGCTTGTCAATTAGTCATATACCTGGTTTTAGCAGCTCATTTTGCACCTCATCTATGTACCAACTCTTACTCTTCTCTCCGTATCTTGATCCCTGCCAGTTTTTGAATATTCATTAGTTATGATATTTATTGCCTGACCATTATTCCTAGTCTAGCTTCCAGGCAACAAATTATTCCCTAATTTATTTGGAAGATGATCTATTTCCCATTTAAACCAACAGTAACTTGGGGAAGCTACTCATGAGAACACCATTCTATATATGCAAAAATTTTAGGGTTTTTTTTCCAAACACTCCTTTTAGAACTCTTTCAATATTGGACAGCTTTCAGCAGCAATGGACAAGTCATCTGAATCAAAATAAATGAACACAAACCTCACCAGATCATTTCTGTTTGAAGCTCTATACTGTTGGGTTTCTGCAGCTGAAGGACAGAGTTCAGGTTTGATACATTACAAACTGTTAGTTAACTTCACACAATAGTCTAATGATCTGTCATGAAGTGTAAATGTGCTTAATCTGAATGCATTCAGAACCATCTGTGTTTGATTTACTGGTATGAAGTTCTATAAAGGTGATAAGGATGGACACAGGCACAGCTATCCATAGATGCTTGTTGTAAAAAATAGTAATCCTTATATAGAAATAAGGCCTGCATTTGAAAGACAAATAAAATCACAATTAAGGTTCGTCCACATGTGGTATATATGACAAATAGTGTGGTAATTTGCCAGAATAACCTTCTAATATAACTCACTGCCTTACTATTTAACTCTACGTAGCATTATAAGACAAAGCAGCTGCTGTTGACATTAATATTTTATCCCAAATCACAGCAGGATTTCCAACATACCCAGCATCCCCACAGTAGTCATTAGGGAAAGCAACCTGTGATTAATTTCAACACCATGTCAATGTATGATAAAAAAGTGAGCCCCCCCAAGCTAACAAGCTCACGTTATGAATGAGTATGTGTGTAAGACCTGCCAAGACACATGATTTAAAGGAACTGACACGCGGATGTGCCAGCCAACTAGGAATTGCAGTGTAGGAGGTCTTTCTGAGAACTTTCAAAAAATGTTATTGTAATACTGTTCCTCTGCCTTGGAGGGCTTGGAAAAAGCTTAACATATCTTTTCAGAGTGAAAACAATGGTAAGATGAATGAGCTATAACAGAATCTAAAGAAGGAAATCTTTACCGTGTTTGTTTCATAACTCAAGAAGTGTGTGATTGAGTCTTTCTGCAGCAAGCTTTAGGGTAGAGGTCAAATGTGCAAAATGCTAACCAAAGGAAAAAAGACCTTCTAGAATGGGAGTAAAGAAGTTTGGCTTGCATGTTTAAGGTCACAGGAAGCCCCTGTCTGTGCAAGCTGCATACAGCTGTTTTGGTATTTCTGTTCATGAGTAAAATATGTAACTTCAGAAACACTGAAATATGAAACTGCTGTAACTGAAAATCTGTACATATGGCAGATGCATTTATATTTAAATGCATAATACATTTATATGATGTACCTGCTATGGTAAAATAAACCTGGGACGTCATAACCTGTTTTCCTCAATTATCAACCTTTTCATCATAAAGTAAAACATTTTCATCTGCCCCATTCTCACTCTGCCCTTACCCTATGTTTATTTTTGTTTTGTGGTGGCTTAGCCACTAGATCAGAGGGCAAAGGACAGTTAGAGGGGGATGGATATGGAAACTTTGATCTTCCCCAATCCCCCAACAGGATTCATGATAATATATAAAAGGAATCAAGAAACTTGTTCAGTTGACCTTTATTATAGTGGCTGTGTGCCAGTATGCCAGAAAAATACTTCTTAAAAATTTATAAGTTCATAAATTCTTTCAAATAACATTTAAAAACATGAAAATACTTCAGTAATCTGAGTTCTGGATTTCTGGACATATGTTCTTATGTGTAGAAGCTGCATGTCATTGGTTTCACACCATATGCATATGTGTTGTTCTGACTGTTAGAGCTCATCACGGAAGGTGATAAAAGCAACTGCAGCAATAGCCTTGCTTTCTGCTATCATCAGAATCTTCCCTTGTCATCTTCAGTGTTCTTTCTACAAGGTGATATTTGTCTTGCAGAGCTGAAGTAATTACTTGATTGAGTATAGAAACATTCACCTAAGGAACACTTTGCACTTCCTTATCTCTTATTTTTGCTGCTTTGGTAGAGTTCCAACACCAGTAATAAGTCTATGTTCTCTGTTATGATCTTGACAGAATACCAGACATTTCATGATCTGTTGCTTTGAAGTAGCACATGTATGATTACTTTTTGTGTGCTGATTTTAGGTAGATTGATTCATCAGTATCTCTTTACATTTCTTAGGAACTTTTGTTTTCCTTGGGAAGTTTGGCATTCTCGCTATGTCTGACCTTAAACTTTTCTGATGATCTTCCTTCCAGAAGGAATTGTAGTTTCTATCTGATCAGCTGGACTGAATTAAATTACTGTGCCTTTTCAGTTTGAGACAGGGTAGATAAGCTGTGTTTATGTCTTTTTGACTTAGTGTCTTGGAAAAATAACATGTTTCTGTTAGAGTTTTACAGTCCAGAACATTGCATATCATATTCCAGGATCCTTAGCAGCATCCCAAGTAGTAGGTAGTGCCAGATATTCTCAGAAACTCAAATCAGTGCTGCTGCTTGTCCTTTCAGTTAGGCAAGAAAAAACCACATATCCACTAATGTGACTGACATTTTATGTCATGACATAAATTTTAATTTGGATACTTCATGGAAAATTTCTGAAGTATGTATGCACAATAGTTTTTTATTAGATTCCTGGCATGCAAAATTCATAGCAATGAGAACATTTACCTTTTGATTCCTTGAGCTGCATTTTTTTGATAACATTTGACAACCAAGCCTGTTACGATTAGCTCTATTATATAGTAGCTTCTTTGACAATTGTTGATAGACATATTTAAAGTCAATATTATATGTTTCATGACTGGTATACTTTTGCCAAAGTACAAGTTATCCTATAAAAAGCCAATAAATTGAGGAAAATTAATGTCATCACCCACATATCATACTCGTAAGTCCCCTTTCCTTATGTTAGAAAAATATGTTCTATTTAATCTACCATAATTACAAGTATCACTTTCCAGCAACTGCTCAAGAATAATCTCTCATGATTTTGCAGAGCCACTGTTACCATTATGTCACTTTGAATGGCAAGAATTTACTTCAGCATTCTTTCACTCACTTTGAAGTGCGTGAATGATAAATATGTTATTCTGCCTACAAAGCAATCAGTTAAATGAATTGATAGATGAGTTCTCCATTTATTGAGTTATTTCCCATTTGTTTAAGACACCATCTTGCAGTTCAAGCCCTTTTTAGCAAGGTGATAGGTGACAGGCACTAAAAATCCTTGTTTCCGTGTTGTTGTTTTTTTTTTCCTTTTGCAAAAGCAATAACTTTGGGTTATGTCTTTTTATTTTTATTTCCATTTCAATATGTCAGCTATTCCTTGGTGTACTCACTGCTCTTCAAACTGTTTTTCCAATTACAATTAGTCCAGGAGGATATTTACTCCCTGTGCACAGTCAAAAATAATTTGTATTCAAAACAACAGTAACGCACACCTATTCACAAATTTCATAATTACACATCTTAGAGTACAATTGGATGTAGAGTGTCTTTATTTCAGTGCAAGGCACAGGAAATACTGAGTGTATGTGTGAATTTCAAACAGGCTGAGATAGCTAGTATATTATTATTTGAAATATCTTAAAGGAAATTATGTCACTTCTCATCAGGACATCCAAGGAAGTTTATCTTCCTGCTTTGGATTTATTTTTTTTCTTATTATTTAACCAATATGAAAATTTATTCTGTCATTCAGTTGGTCATTAACCATTTGATAAGACTTAGCTGGGACTATATAATGCAACATACACAATAACCAACAAACTGAAATATTTGTCTGTTGCCATGGTCTGATTTATACTTTTGGGAGTCAGTCAAGAAAAAGACAAGAAGATTGAAAAAAATTTCTGAAATTGGTGATAGCATCAAACTTCTGATGCTATGAAACCCTCTAAATTCGAGAAAGGACTACTGAAAGCCTAAGATAGTAATTTTCAAACTCTTATTTTCTGCAAGGTTTTCAGAAGCCCTATCAAACCAGAGGCAGAGGAATGGTAGCCAAGACTGAGACATTGATGTAGTGTTAAAAAGATTTCACAAGCTTTACAAAAGAAGAAAGATCATGAAGACAAAAAGTAGGGAAAAGAGAGACATCTGATCATTAGCAAAGCACCTTGCAAAGGGAGCTTAATTTACTGAGTTATTTCCCAACCATGGAAGCTGAAGTTCCATCTATATTGCTAAATAAAAGTCCAGGGATTGATCTTTTGCTGAAAGGCTGACTGCTGCCAGCTGGCCACGGTCCACAGTGCTTAAGGCTAGCCACTCCTGTAAGAAATTTGTCTTGGAGACAGCAAGCTGGAGTATTCCAGAAAAAGGAGCCAGGAAGTGCTGTTAACAATTAGGCAGTAAGGATGATATGGTCCAGTGCTGACCCAAGTCTTTGGCCCTTTTTTTAATACAGAACAGAGGTATCTGGAGAAATCTTTAGCCTGGCATTATCCACTGGAAGGCATCTGATTCTCCAGATGAGAGAGAGACATTTCAAGAAAAGATCAGTATCATTAGTACATAACTAGCTCTAGTTTAAGAGTCTATATCCAAGCTATATTAATTAGAATAAAAATTAAATGCATGCGTTCTTGTGTTTTTAACCTAACCTCAGAAATGTTTCTCATACCCTTCCTGATTTACAATGTGCAGTTTTATTTTCTTCTTAAACTTTTCAGTGTTTTATAACAGATAATGTTGAAAACCTTGAACTGGCTCTGTGCTTATGTATCTGTTTGATTTTGAATTCTGCTGAATGTAATGAGAATATTAAGAAATATTAAGAGCTTTGCTGGATTTGGGCCAAGATTAACATTGCTAGATAGACTAAGATATACTTTACATAAGCTTTAGCTGAAAGTTCATAGTCTTCCTCTGTAACATTGAAAATGAAAATCAGTCCCTGCTAAGTAGCCTACAGACATTACACAGTGTACCACAGCAGGAAGGGTGAGTTGAAGGTTGTCAGTTTGCTTAATGCTGAACAAAAACAAAAGGCTGTTTCTAAATACCTGAAATAATAGGACCATCATGGATCTCAAATCCGGTTTAATCCTCTTTGGCAGCATAATACTTTTCTAAAGCCATATAATCAAAGGGTGGGGAAGAAAATGATCAGGTTTAACCTACAGAGTAGAATTTGGACCTCTGTATGAAACATATGTGCTTCATACATAATTTAGCAGATGCATTTTTCTTACACATATTCTTATATATAAAAAGTACATTCTTTATTTAAGACTAGTGATTCAGTCATTTTCCTTTCTACTGTGTTTATTTTATTTCTCCACAAAGCACCTCTTTTTACTAGCTTTTTAATCCTGGTGAAACAACCTTTCCAGTGTTTCTCCTGAAGGGCTGTGTTTCATAGTGCTAACTATGTCAAGTTGATTGTAGGCATGTATTGTAAAGCTGGCACTTTAAAAAAGAGGATTTTATTTTTCAGTTTTGAAAACAGAACATATGGTAAATTTTTATTAAGGAATGTAATTTTTATTATTAATTCCTGATGACTTGTTAAATATCAGAAGTGGGGCCTATTGATTAGTTATTGTAATGTCTTTCCTAACCTTATTGCAGTCCAAATAAATACTGAAAGAGAGATTGAAAGAACAGAAGTAAAACACATTGAAAGGTTGACATTGTGCCAGACAACACCAATGCAGGGGTATAATTTCAAAAAGGGAAATTGTAGGATGTGATTAGCTAAGCGCTTAAATAAAGTAAATGGAGAAGAAGGGTATTCAAATTAATGAAGAAGTTGTAGGGATAAAAATAGGTCAGGAAGGGACTGCTGGAGTAAAGCCAAACCAAAGGCACTCTGAGAAGACTGGTCAGAGGAACTGGAAGCACTGAAGTGCCTCAGCACAGAGCACAGCAGTTCTTACTGGATCCACAGCCTTTAGGTCACTGTTTTAGCTGATTGCACACCTCCTACATCAAATTGGGAAAGAAATGCTTCTTTAACTATTCAGCTTCTGAATCTCATGTCTGTGAAATCTTGTTTATAACTGTCTTTGTATTAGGAAGGAAATAACTGAGGTTAGTGCCCCATAACACTAATTAATTTTTTTGTTTTGCTTAGTCCTCGACAGTTTTGAAAAAAATGCTTGTCATGAGTATGTGGACTTGGTTCATTTGCAAAATTGCAGATTAAGGATGTCCTGTAAGCAATGACACAGCTCATGCTGTAGCTTATTTTGCCAATGATCCATGTGAGTAAGATCTGTGTAAGCATCAAGTGATATGATCATTAATAACTTTTGTCCCCTTTGTAAATGATCCATGAGTAAGGATAATTTATCACATATTTTGATTTGATCATAGTCTAGAAAGTGGTGACAATAAATTTAATATAAGGAATATAAATTTCACTTAAACATTTCTATGTTTTTAGTTCTGTCATGTCATGGAAAAATAATAATAAAATAAAAGGGAAAGAAAGCTCATTTCAAGACATAAAATTTCAAGACCCTATCTGTTATTTTCATGATATTTGTTGAAGTCACATGAATCTGGCAATGACTGTTTAGTTTTATATCTTTACAACCTAAACTATTATCTTTAGCATCCAAGGAATGCATATGTATTCTATTTGTACAAATTCATGGCGATGAATTGGTAGGGGAAAAGTAACATAGACACACATATAGAGTTATGTTACATACAATGTATAAAGTAATGGCCATTTTGACCTTCTGTGGGAGATATTTCCTAGGTGAGTTAGCTACTTTTGAAAATGGATCATGCTTTACTGAGGTATAACTCTGCCCAGTAAAATGAGGACCCCAAGATACTAATCTACTTTAATTCACAATTTTAAAAGATTAAAAAATTATACATATAAAATTTTATACATGCCCAAGATCTTGTCTGTACAGGCTTGTTTACTAGTGGTAGGGATGTTGTGAACTGGTCATTATGGACCAGCTGTTCAGATCCTCTTCAGCTGCATTCTGAATTTAATGGATTTTCATGGCTTTTCACACACTTTTTACCAGATGTAATTCATGTATTGATTGGATGTGTCTGTTAAGTTAATACACAAAATTTTATTCTTTATTTTATGTGTGCACAGACTAGTGTAGATTTTGAATCAGAACATGAATCACAAAATGACAGAATAATTTATGTTGAAAGGAAGCACTGAACATCATTTAATTCTATTCCCCTCTTGAAGCAGATCAAGTAGTTCAGGGCTTTTTCAAATCTTGAAGACCACCAAGGAGCTCCAAGACTCCAAGAGTCATAGCTTCTCTGAGTAACCTGTGCAAATGTTTGACCTTTGTCATGGTATTCCTTTTATCTAATCAGAATCTCCCTGTAGCAAGTTGTGTCTGTTGCAAAGACTGTCTCTATCCTGGACATTAATGTGCTGAGGACAGATGTGGATAGTGATATGGAACAGACTTCATAAAGTTAGACAACCTTGTCTTGCAAAAGTAGGAGATTGCATCCAAACTTTGCTGTTAATGGCTCCTAACACAAATCAGCTCCTGTCTAGTACTAGGAATGATTTGGAAACAAAATGCGAAGGCCAAAAATCTACATAGGACATACCAGGGATTCTGCTTGTTTAACAATACAGATCAAGTTCCAGAGCTTGGAATTAGCACTGCTGAAAGTTGTAGCTTTTCACTACACCTGTTCTTCATTTGCTGTGTCACATCACCAGTACCATTTGGTAGAACACATTAGAGTTTCTTTGGCTTGGAGACTGGGTTTTCATGAAGAAAACTTGAGATCTGTGAGGTAGGCTAAACATTTTAATTATAGAATGATTTGGTCTGGGAGTCACCTTTCAGGGTCATCTAGTCCAAATACCCTGCAATGAGCAGAGACAGCTTTCACTAGATCAGATATCTAAAATCCCCATCCTGACCTTGAATGCTTCTAGGGATGGAGTATCTACTACCCCACTGAGCAATCTGTTCCAGTTCTCTCATTGTCAAAAATTTCTTCCTTGTATCTTGTCAAAATCAAGCCTCTTCTAGTTTAAAACCACCACCCCTTTTTGTATTACAACAGACTGCTAAAAGTTTTGTTCTCATCTTTTTCAAATGCACTGTTTAAGTACTGTAAAGTCACAATAACATCTCCTTGAAGCCTTTTTCTGGTCTGAACAACCTCAAAT
The DNA here is from genome assembly GCF_047495875.1 of Pithys albifrons albifrons. Classification (NCBI taxonomy): domain Eukaryota; kingdom Metazoa; phylum Chordata; class Aves; order Passeriformes; family Thamnophilidae; genus Pithys; species Pithys albifrons. Next base: position 13,489,265 of record NC_092458.1, read on the forward strand.
CAGCCTTTCCTCATAGCAGAGGGGCTATGGTAATTTGATCATTTTTCTGTTCCTCCTCTGAGCTCCAGCAGGTCCATCCATGCCCTTCATATGTTGGAAACTGGATGCAGTACTCCAGGTGGAGTGCCATGGAACTGTAGTAGGGGGGAAAATCACCTCCCATAACCTTCTGACCGTGTTTCTTTTGATGCAGCCCAGGACATAATTGACTTTCTAGGCTGCAAGTGCATCTCTGCTGTCTTTCAAGCTCTTTCTTCCCTTTTACTGCTGACTTGTCCCTGTATTGTGATCAGATTGTTTATCAGGTTTCACAGGGACAGCTGCTGCATCTGGGTTATGTTCTCTGTATTTGCACAGCTTTACCTATATCATCTGCCAGACACTGTTACATGTGGATGTTTAATGTTTACAATACTATCCCCATACAGCGCTCTCTCCGTGACCAGATGTGTGCACCAGATAAGAAATTTGGAAGAAATTTCATGACTGTCCCTTAGCACTTATCAAAATGTTTATTGTCAATGTAGTTCGTCGAGTAATGCCAAATATTAGTAACTGAGAGTGAGCCAATCAACAAGAAATAAATTGTTATTTTTCCGAAATTGCCCTAATTGATGCAACATATTTTTGCTTAGTGGGAAATATGCCAGTTTTAGCTGGAGCCTGGTTTTAAAGTCAGAGGGGTCATCATGAGAAATGAGTGATTAAGATATACACTGCAATTTTCCTTTCTTAAGAGTCTAGTCAGTTGTTCAGATCTCAACTAAATGAATAGGTGGTTCAAAGCCTTTGCAATCTGTAGTTTTTCAATGACTGTTGTTACTGAAATGAACTAATGGAAACTGTTTGTTATTAACTTTATGGTAATGAGAAAAATAGCAACTAGCACTTTCATTAGCAGTTTTATGGGGAGACAGATGTGAAGCAGAGCTTCTATCTCAGAATAAAACTCATCTCAGTTCCATCTCTGTGAAAGATGGATTTGCTGCTTTCCTTTTTCAATAATTTACCCTTTAGGCCCCATTAGTAGGTGATTCCAACAGTCTACAGTAAACAGCTATCTGAGTTGTTCAAAATATGTTATGCTTCATTATCCACAGCACTAACTTTTAATTTCTGGTTACATTGTTCCATGTGTTACCTGTGCATCTCTCCAAGCAAAACTCAATACCATCTGAACATCCATCAAACTTTTCTAGATCTGTCAGTTGTACAGACACTCTATTGCTTTTCTGCTCTAGGATTGCAAAGCCTTGCAATTGTTTTCAAGTCTGGGGGCTGGATACTCAGAGTGTGTGCAAACTCTTGAAACTTAATGGCCATTTTCTTAAAATGGGATTTCTTTTGTCCAGCATGGTTGAATGTGTTTTAATTTTGTAATGGTGCATTTATAATCACAAAGGATGGAATATGTTCAGTGAGTGTGCTTAAAATGTAAGTTCCACTTCTAAAGCAGTGTCTTTTTTGAAGTCTGGCAAATATAATTTAATGGGCCAATTGGTAGCAATTTTAACCCATAATGAACCCTCTATCTGTATGTGTTCTATATGTAACATATAGGTAGATAAAAAACCCCCTACATATATAACTCCCAATATCCACTCTCTGGATGTGGTTCCTAAGCTTTTGAATTCATCAGACATATGACTGAAAACAAGCAGTTCTTCATCTGTGCCCTTTTCCTTAACATTCTTTGTGCTCCAAGTGTGCCCATTTGACCTGAAGGTTTTATTTGCTTAAAAGCACCTTTGATCCTCAGCTGTTTAGCTTCCTCAAATGGAATCCCAAGCAGCTGGGCAGCCAGGAGCTGAAACAAAAATTTCATCTATCAGTGCGTGTGTGTGTATACATATGTGTGTATACACGTGTATGCATACATGTGTGTGTATATATATGTATATACATGTGTATGTATGTATTTATCTATCTCCAAATAATATACATATGTATGTATGGCCAAACTGTGCAAACGAATATTTGGGAAGGGCTCTCCCCAGGTTGGGGTGTGCCCTTCGAGCCTGCACAGTGGATTTTTTTAGGTGAGGCACAGCGTGAGCAGAACTGGCCCCACCGTGTAAGTCCTGAGGTCCATCTGCCATGGCCGAGTGAGCTTGGACAGTGACAGTGAAGTCCTCAGGACTGTCACAGCACCCGGTAGTAACTGGGGCTAACCCTGCTGAGCATCTGAGATCTGACGGGATCGGATGGCAGAGAGGCATTGAACTGCCAGGTACAGTCTCCACTGAGACCTGAACTCACGACCTTGTGATCCAGAGTCCGGAGTGCTCACCATTACACCATGGGACCGCCCAGAATATACATATATTTGGATATATATATATATATGCATTCCATCCATCAGTGTGTGTGTATTAAGAATTGTATTTGTATATTCAAAATCTATCCCCTTAGGCCGATATGACTGAATCAAAAAGCCATAATATTAATAACAGTAATGCAAGTGTTAGAGAGATTTAAAAGCTACACCACAGGGTCATTTGTACACCTAAGACTTTGTCATGTGTGAGAGATACAAACATGAGATAAAAGAAGGTTGTTGTATGATTTTCCTCCTATAAAAGGCCACATGGCTCTAAAAGACAATGTACAACAAATTCCAAATATTGAAACTTAATCATTAGTTCAAAAAAGTTCTTTAATATGTGTGATTTCAAAAGTTCACTAATCCCTATGTTGCTGCCTTCATTTAGAGCCAAATATTTTTGCCAATCTATGTCAGGAAGAAAAGATATTCTATATTTTCAACATTTACTATATATAGTAAAGCAATCATTGTTGATGAAAAATATTGTGTCATTCTCCTATAGGTGGGTACCAGGAATCATCCCACAATATACAGGTATTGCAGATAAAACTGAACTGGAAAGATGTACTGCAAAAACACATAAAGGAGTTGTTACAACCTTTTAGGTATTATATTTTGGGTTTACTATGGTTAAAAGATTACTATCACAGAATTAAAAAAATATGCCAAGTTGGAAAGGACTCACAGGGATCAAGTCCAACTCCTGGCTCTACACAGGACTGTCCTCAAGAGTCACATCATGTGCCTGAGAGTATCATTCAAATGCTTCTTGAACTCTGTCAGGCTTGCTTCTGTGACCACTTCTCTGGGGAGGCTGTTCCAGTGCCCAACCACCCTCTGGGTGAAGAACCTTTTTCTAATATCTAACCTAAACCTCTCCTGACACAGCTTCAGGCCACTCCCTCAGGTCCTCTCACTGGTCATCACAGAGAAGAGATCAGTGTCTGTCCCTCCTCTTCCTCCCATGAGGAAGTTGTAACTACAATAAGGTCTCCCCTCAGCCTCCTCTTCTCCAAGCTGAACAGATCAAGTGACCTCAGCCGCTTCTCATACAGTTTCCCCTCAAGGCCATTTCCCATCTTCATTGTCCTCCTTGAATGCTCTCTAATGGCTTAATATCTTTCTTATATTGTGGTGCCCAAAACTGCACACAATATTCAAGGTGAGGCTGCCCTAGTGCAGAGCAGAGTGGGACAATCACCTCCTTTGACTGGCTGGTGATGCTTTGTTTGATGCCCCCCAGGACATGGCTGGCCCTTCTGGCTGCCAGGGCACTGCTGATTTACATTCCACTTGCTGTTGACCAGGACCCTCAGGTCGCTTGCCAAGGCACTGCTTTCCAGCATCTCATTCCCCAGTCTGTAGGTATATCCAGAGTTGCCCCATCCCAGGTGCAGAATCTGGCACTTGCCCTTGTTGAACTTCATGGAGTTGGTGATTGCCCAGTCCTCCGATTTGCTGAGGTCTCTCTGCAGTGTCTCTCTGCCTTCAAGGGAGTCAACAGCTCCTCCCAGTTTTGGTCATCTGCAAACTTGCTTAGTATCCCTTTAAGTCCTGCATCCAAGTAGTTTATGAAGATGCTGAAGAATACAGGGCCCAAAATGTAGCCCTGTGAAACCTGACTAGTGACAGGTCACCAGTCTGATGTCACCCCATTCACTCTTGCCTCCTGTGCTTGACCCATGAGTCAATTGCTCACTCATCAGAAAATGTGTTTAGACAGCTGTGGGATGGACATTTTGTCCAGAAGGATCCTGTGAGAGACACTGTTGAAAGCTTTACTGGAGTCCAAAAAGATTACATCAACTGGTTTCCCTTGATCGACTAGGTGGGTTACCTTGCCATAAAAGGAAATCAGGTTTGATAAGCAGGACTTTACAATCATCTTCTCTGTCCAACCTGATGTCCTGGTTCTTACCAGAACAGGTTTATTTTTTGCAGTAGCCAGGTGGGGCATGACCAGGACCCTGAGATTATTCCATACTCCCTCAGATCACATACAGGAGGCAGTGGGAAGGGTAATGTGGTGGAGTGGTCAGGGAAGTGACGAGTTCTGTGTGGTGAGCACCCTGTTATTAATATTGTTGCTGTTACTGTTCATTGTCTTATCTTATTGCTCTTTCCAGTAAATTGTTCTTATCTCAACCTGTGATCTTTACCTTCTGTGCCTCCAATTTTCCTCTCCAGCACACTGAAGGGGAAGCAGTAAGTGAGTTAATAGACTCACTGAACACTGAATTTGGGAACACGGCAATACCCCAACCAGTGTCTGGGCAAAAGAAGTCAGAAAGGACAGAAGATGTGGAAGTTTAACATGTTTTCTTGGTTCTTTATTCTATAAACCAGTGTGCTGGGGAAATAAAGAACCACTATTTACACTTTGTTCTTTCTATGTAATATGTTTAGAGCTGTTACTGCTATACAAAGATGTCCAGGGTAATACCTGTACCCGTTGTTTTTTAAGAAGAGGTTAAGTTTAGACAGTCATGTCAATCTATCCAAGATCTCTGTTAGTCACTCTGAGACCTCTCAAGAGCTGTTACTGCTCTACAAAGATGTCCTGGGTAATATTTGTGCCCATTGTTTTTTTAGAAGAGGTTAAGTTTAGACAGTCATGTCAGTCTATCTGAGATTTCTACTAATCCTTATTCTGAATCCTCTGAAAACCTTTGGACTACATGTACAACCATGAACAAGGTTAGAATGTATGTATGTTCTCCTTCATTGTGATTAATAACTGTTTGGGAATAATTTTGAATATTATTTAGAGATAAATATGATTCATATATGCTTTTACTTAATGTGGGTAAGTTGCAGTCCTGCTAGAAAGGAAATAAATACTGCAGAGGAGAAAGCACACTGGATATTGAGTGAGTTTATAGTTTTTTAGTGACTTTATAGTTTCTTAAATATAATGCGTTATTCCATTAGTCCATCATAGAAAGACTCCTAATATCTTCAAAGTTATTTATGTCTGTATTTAGGTTAACTAAATTTGTTGTGTTGTAGGCTGGGAATCACCACATCGACACCCAATGGAAGAGTGTATTTTTCTCTCTACTGAAACATTAAATTGCAGATAAGATTATATACCTTCATTTTCTTTCCATTGATCTATTAAAAATTCATATTAGCATTTATTTTTATAATTTTGTCTGCTTTCATTACAGTTCTTTCACAGGATTGTTCACTATCTTTAGTTTAATTTATATGTGATGGTAAAGTTGCTATTTTATTATTTTTTGTTATTATTCTGTAAAGAAAAATATATTCAAACTGTGATTTACATGTTTTTATTCCAGTAGAAATCCTTAAACAATTCTTATTTCTGTGGTTTACAGTTTCATGGAAATTTGTAACAAATGTTATCTGAGTGGGTATTTTAATATGTTTTTCAATTTATGGATGCATTATGTAGTGCATTATGTCCAAGAGAATAAAAAGTGGCATTTAAAAGTAGTTTGTTAGGTAAAGACTCAAAGCTTTCCAGACTGTGAAAAAACCCCTCTCAATACAAACCTCTGCTGTTTTATTGCTTAACCAAAAAAAAAAACCAAGAAGAAGTATACTAAGATTTAATCACTTACATTAAGGAGATTTACAAGAAAAGTTTAAAAATAATTAAGTATAGTAAATTTCTTTATACATTAATTTAATTTGGCAGGACACCTTGAGGCTCATGAGGGCTCCCTATGGAAGATATCAGGGAAGGGCCTGTCAGCCAGGACTGATCCCAGCACAGCCAGGCGAGGACAGCCAGGGGCTGGAATGTTCTACATGTATTGTGTCATTTTCCCCCTTTTTAGCTGAAGTTTGCCTTCCTTTTCTCCTAAATCAGTCAATGAAAAAAGTAATGATTAGGTCAGTAGGAACAAGACTTCATTAATAGTCAGAGTTCGTATGGACATGCTTTGCATCTGTGACTGTATGAATGAACACAAAGTTAACTTTAATGTATCTGTTGTAAAATGAGAATGGCATTATCTATGCTTTGCTGATTTTGAAGCAGAATCCTAGCTGAGGTGCTGTTCAGTCAGTAGTATTAGCAGTTTTGGCAAGAAAAGCATACAGGAATGTCTGGACACAGTCTTTTTAGAGCTTTGGGGGTTTTCTTATCCCATAACAGAAAGCTTTCAAATTTTTGTTATTACATTAAAATATACAGAGTTGGCACATTCATCAAAACTATTAACCAAGAACCATCTTTGACAGATTATACTAAGGAAAGATTTGACATGAGAAGAGTCTTGAACTGAAAGAACAGTTATAAATTAAATGACCTGAAGACTCGTGGTCAAAGTAAATGGGAGGCCACTTTAATGGAGTCAGAGATCCATGGAGAGCTCTGTGTAATGCTTTGCAGGACCCTAGAAAACAGATGACTCCACATTCCAGTGAGGAGGATTGATCTCTACCCAAATGCCTCAACAGAATGGGAGGAAGAATAAATGGATAATTTCATAAAATGGTCAGAGGTTGTAGGGACAGCATTAAATGGCAGGGCTGCAGAAGCTGTGTTAAGTATCAGGTTTTAAAACAAAAGTAGTTTGTTTTTACTTCATACTTTTGTCTTTTCTATGTATAACGATAAGAATCTGACTGTTGGCTGTAATGGTTTGACCCATGGCTTCCTCAGTAACCATTGTATCTAAGAAAGTTACAGGTATTCCACAGGTGTCTTCTACGTAGCAGGGGGAGGAGGGGTTTAGTCTGGCTCTCCAACTCTTGGCCGGGGAACTTGTGAGAAGTGTTGGAGTCTGATCCCTCCGGTTGTTGGGGGTTCTCCTGTCCTGGGTGAGATTGTTTCATGCTTGTTCCCCTTCCTTGGAGTTTTTAATTGTGTTTGTCTGTTTCATTTGTTTTTTTCTGGTTTGAGTTTGTTTCTTCCCAATTTTCTGGTTAATCAGTCCCCTTTTCCCCTTTCCTTTCCCCTGTGGGTGGGATCCTACGTACTGAGTATACAGCGTGGTTGTGAATGTTAGAAAATATAATTTCTTCTTTTTATTTGGTTTAGTTTCTTTTGAGTTTGTCTCCTTTTGGTTTTTCTTCCTTTTGCTGGGAAGATTTTGGGAGGGGGAAGGGGGCCAGTCCAGGGTTGGTAAAAAGCTGAGCCAAACCTGAGAAAATATGATTGACAGATCTATTTTAAAGAGATTAATATGTACCTAGGAAAAACTAATAGCTTTTAGAATATTACTGTTCTGAGTCTTAATGTAAAGATTTGTCTTTGTTTATATCCTGATGCTCCTGTAAGTCACATCATATTTGTCTATAACTGTCATTTCTAGAGAATTAAAGTCCAGTCATACTAGCATTTGCACATTAATTACCAGGGTCCTATTTAGTTTATAGTATCTTTTGTACTAGTTTTCCCATCAATAGCCACAGAAAAATACTAGAAATATGTTCAGAATATATATAAAGATTGATATGGTAAAGGGATAAAGAATATTGATCAACAATCTTTCCTGCAACTATATTAGATTTTAGGCCTTTCTTTAAAAGCAAGCAAACAAATCAGCCTAACACAGATTTATCTTTCTGCTATGGTGTAGTGTAATTTGAAAATTCTTAAAGACCTCAATTTCTTATACATAGGATTTATTACATTTAAAGACAGTATTCTAAGGGTATATATTATAAATAAATATCTAACTTCTCATATAGTTCTTTAAAGACATATTTATGTTAACAATCTGACAACTGGACTAGTATATTGACCTCTACGAGTTCAGAATGAAGAATTCAGTCAACTGTAAAGTGAAAAATAGGTTTGTTGTCTTCCTTCTATTTGTTCCTATCAAATGAATTTTACAAGATTAGTAGTCATGCTGCTGTTAAATACTTTTTTTAAAAGTAGTGAGACACAACAAGAAAATGAAAACTGTACACAGCATAGAAGCTATGTCATTACAGCAGGTTTCATTTGACCAGGTAAAAGTGTAGTTTGCTGTAAACATCTGAGGTTGTTGTCTAGAATCACTCCACAGTCAGGTAAGAGGAATGAATGCTATATTTAGATGCACACAAGGCTGTGACAAATGTGATCCACCCAAGAGTACTGATAGAGCTGGTGAAAGTTCTCACAGAGCCACTTTCCATCATTTATGATCAGTTCTGGCATGCTGGTGAGGTACATGTTGGCAGGAGATAAGTAATTGTGATGCCCCTCTACAAAAATGGCCAAAAGGAGGATTCAGGACAGAACAGATCTCTTAGTCTGATAGACTTTTCTCTTTTAGAACTCCTTTCATTTGATCTTTTCAAAGAATACCACAAGATCTGAGCAAAATCCAAGGAGTCAACTTAAATGTTTGAACAGAAAATGTCTAAAAATTATGTACCTGATCCTACAATAGTGTAAATGGAAAACAGAAATTTAGTTGAAATCACAGCAGATAAAGAAGAGAGAATTTGGTCCTCAGATAGGCAGCATACAAAAAGCTAGATCATGAGTAGGAAGTCATTACCATTGCTAGGGAACATTAAACCTAAATGCATATTTGCTGTTCTGGCCACCTCTGAGGCACCAGAAGAAATACAAGATCTGTAAAGAAGTAAATAAATATAGACCCAACTCTTTCATGACTAGACATTGAATTAAACAAAGAGACTTGTGTTTTCAGTTCTATGTTGCCAAGTTTGGCTTTGTTTATATTTTGTGACTGGAATGAAAAAGTGAAAAAAATTGTGTCAATTTAGGACAGAGAGTCCTACCAAAGAGCAAACTTGCCACTGCCAGCCCTGTTGGCCTTGTGCTCTTGTCTGATGGCTAAACAGGTTGACATCTGGCTTCTTCCAGGTATTTTGTATGCAGGTAAGGAAAGCATTCTCCTGGGAAATGAGCCACATGTATTTCAAAATCTTTAGGCTGTTTGCAGTTCAGGATCTAGATGTGTTTTTATTCTGAACCCTTTCCTGCCCTCCATCACAATCTTTTCTATTTTCACTTGTTCTATGCTATAAGCAGGAATGCAGAAAGGTTTTTTGGTGTTTCTTTTTGAAATCAAAATAATCTAAGTGACCTGGTTTACATTGTGGTCTCATAAGCAATTGTATTAAGGATGTTGAATGTAACATTAGCATGAGAATGAATGCTAAAATAAGGGGAATGGAACTCTTTAGCTAATTTCTCCACCACAGAGATATTGCGTAACTGCATCCTTTGTTACAGTAAATGAAAATTTACCAAGCCAAGGATTTGAAATATTTGGCTAATAATTGAATTGATTAGCTGTCTAAAATAATTAGCTGTTGATAGATATAGAAGGATTATTTTACAAGAGATGTAGTGCCTAGAATGTTAGAATTCCCTAGCAGATGTGGGGTTTGATGCTATGGGATATATTTTGACTGGACTAACACATCATTAATGGTCAGTCAAATTAATACAACATGTAAATAGGAAATATCTTGTGGGATTTGATTACCTCTTTCAGTTGTATAATAATGGCTATTGGCAGAACTTTATTTATTACTTTAGAATTCAAAGCTCTGAAACAGAAGTAGAGCCTGCAAACTCCTTAAAGTGAATGATTTGTTCAGTGCATTTAACCTAGTTAAAGTTTATGAAATATCCACATGTGAGCCCTATAAAAGGGTTATGGACATCATGGAAGTGAGTTCACTCTGGCTGTGTTCACCAATGTTAACAGATGTTCTCATATGTAATCAAATGATAAGAGCTACATAAGAAGGAACAAAAAAAATGAAGTGCAGACTACTCCTTAATAGCTGATTGCAAGTTATCAGCAAACTGCAGGGATTCACAGAACCCTAGAAAAACACATTTTATGAATCTGATGACAAGATCAGAGGTTTCTTGAAGCAACTTACCTACTTGTACAATAAATATGAAGCTATAAACATGGCAGGATCCCACCACACTTCATAGGAAGAGAAGTTGCTACATCTAGATATGCAGAGTACTTCTTCAAAGTGACCTGTGCACTATGACCTATGGTTTATGTACTTTACCTCCATGAACTTATTTTTCTTTTGTGAACATTTCTATTAAAGTTGAAAACTATTGAACTAGTGGGAAAACCTTTGCTAATTAGACTGATTCACAGCTGTGCAGTGTCTCTTCTTTAATGCAATGCTTCACATATATTCTTTGCCTAGGCATGAATGGCAGTCTGGGATTTAATCTGGGCCTTCTTGTGTCCCTGTTCCTGGTGCATTGAGGGAGAAGTGTCCTTACATTTATTCCAAATTCACATCTGTTTTTCCATTTGGATAGACTTCTAAGACTCATATATGATAGTGCAGCTGTTGCCCTTTAGCACATGCTGTTTCCGTCTTGGAGAACTGAGAATTAATTTTCTCCTTTTACAGAACAAAGATACAAATAGTTTTCTTCGGGGACTAGCTTGCATTAGGCTCTTCTCACATTCAGCTTGATGGAAGGGCAATTCACACAACACTTTTCCATTCCTGTGCAAGATTCTGTCACCGCTCCCTTGTTTGACTTCTGAAAGAGAAAAGACACCACATAACATTAAAGCCATAGATGTCCATTCCCATAATTGTGGAGTAAGCCAGGTGCATTGGAGGGTGGAAGAGTAGAAAATAGTTTGCATAGTCTCCTGGATACAGAGAATTGTGCATTTATGATGTGAACCCGAAGTTCATTTATAGACCATACTGCATTAAAATACTACTGCAAGCTTTCATAATCACACAGAAAAAAAGTGTTTATATATGCTACTTTTTGTGTCAAGCCCTCTTGTATATGTGTCTGAACCTTTAGCTTTCTTCACTTTCAAATACGTGATGACTTGTGTGCACGTGGGAGGATTGGGGAGGTGATTTTCACGGTGAGATACTGGAAAACTGGAAACATGAGAGAAATTACTTACAGTAATTCCTTCATTAAAAATGCTTTAAAACAACAAAATAATACAAATGATGGTTTCATTTTCGTTAAGCTTGTTGAAAATGCACAGTAACACTTTCCTATGAAAATTTATTCTAACATCACAGTTTGAAAGAGAATATTTTTACTGCCCTTAATACTGTTTTATAACATTCCTTTGTGTTTTACTGTGTATGTCAGGATACTGCTGGAATTAGGAATGGAAGATTTCAGCACCCTGAGAGAACTAATGAAGATTAGTATAAGTAGTTCCATGAGGCATGAAAATTGTGGGATTTTGGAGAGAAAATGATGAATCAAGGTTAAATTTGGCCTTCACAGAAGAATGAGAGTGGTCAGATTATCTAAAAAAGGCTGTAGAATCCTTTCTGGGGGGGAAAAAAAGTCTTCATTACATTCCTGTGATTTGTTCTAGTCCTGCTGACACAGGCTATTAAAAACCTTGTTTATGTTTAAGAGACTTTTTAAAGAGCACTTTGAAGCTTTATAGTGTTTGTAGAATGTTCTTTATAGTTAAAATTACATGCTGAGATAGCAGGCTGCTGAGCTAATATATTGTTATACTGATTAAATTGATTAAAAGCTTCATTTTTGACAGGCAAATTGTAGAGGCTGAGATCTCTTTATTGCACATTTCAGTAATTCAGCTCATGTCTTGTCCTATCTAATAATCACTTCTTTGACTCCCTGTTTAGGAATCGTCTCAGCAGCGGGTACATTTTCAAACAGCATATTAGCTTCACATCTGAATTACATGAGTCACAGTGCATTGGCATTACAAAAGCCTTATTCAAGGTAATGGCTTATTCAGGGAAACACTTGAAATATATTCCTTTTTGTTTTTTTCTTGGTATACTGTGAATAAAGAAAGGAACCCTTGATTTTTAGATTAGAAAATAAGAGACTGCTCTTACCATAGCTGTGAATTGACAGGAGAGGTCATACTTCAGAATCGTTTTATGTCCTACTCAGAACAACATATGCTTACTTAAAAATGTGTGACAGTGCAGAGCATAAAACCTTAGAAGAAATCAGTGAAGATATAACAGGCAGATAAAGAAGCGGATTCAGCAACTTAAATCAGCTGCAGAAGAGATATGTTGCAATAAATGTGGAAATAAGGTGTGGGCATTTAAAAAAAAAGAGTAAATCTAAATTACTTTAAATGAGTGTAGAAACCTACAGATACCCCTGTAGGCTTCTGATGGCTGTGCAAAATGCAAAGTGTTGACAGCTTGCCAACAGTAGACTCTGAAGACAGTCCAAAAATATGAGTTGGATGCTGATAGTACCACACAGATATGGATATTCAGTGCCAGCCACAAACTACACTTCTGCACCACACATTCTCGTTTTGATACAGGCATTAAACACTTTTTCAGGGTGAAAACAAACTTGTTTAGCTAGAGAACAGTGCCTAGCTTAGTGACACCATTAAATGAAGAATACACTACTTGCTTACATCACAGCATCCAAGGTTGGAAGATGAAGTGTGTCTACATGGTTCAGACTGAAGCTCCATTAGCTTAGCGCCCTCAATTGCTGACTCTGCTCAGCAAATCATACAACACAGCTTCTGGCTATGAGAACTTTAAAAACTTCTGGAGTGGTGTGATATTCTGCTTTCTCTATTCACAAACTGGTGAAGCTTATCTTTGGATTTTACTTTTTGAAATTATTCCCTGTATCAACCACATAGTACTCTGTGACACTGAGTTCTGTAACTGAGTTATGTTTCATTTTAATGCTTTCATTTCATTTGGAGATCTGTTTTTCTTTAATTTTGAGGAATGATAATTAATCATTTCACTTCTTAATTTCTTCCTACTATCCATCATGTCAGAGAGCCCTGGCTCCCTGCATACATCATGGTGGTAAAGCATCTCAAATGCAGCAGTGATTCCAAAGCTGCTCTAAAACAACTGGCAGCTGATAGAGAACTTAATACAGGTGTAAAGACAATTTAAATGCTGGTATCTTTTCCTCTGCAAACAGAAATCTAAAATGGGAAACGTACAGGAAAAAAAAATAGTAGCTTGGATTTGGCTTGGAAAGAGGTAAGGAAGGCATTGGAAGCATATAGAACTCTCAGTCACATGCAAATCTGGGAGACTGTATCTCCCGGCAGCTAAAATTTGCCATCCTTTCATCTTAGTATCCATAAATGGCTCTGGAAAGATGGAAAGGGAGGAGGGATGGAAGGGTCTGCAGTGCAACACAGGTCACTGAGAGCTGCCTGACACTAGCAGATAAACTATCCACAGGAATTTAGAGAAGAAACTAAGAACTACAAAGCTGCCTTCTCTTTTCTCTCTCTCTCTCTTTTTTTTTTTCAGTTGCTTTCTAATGAGCCATGAAAATTAAAAATACCTGTAGAATTAAGGTGGGAATCCTATGTCATAACTGTGTGTTAAATGTGATGCACAGAGGTAGAATAATGAAAGCAAACAATTTAGATTTCATAGAGGCTAGAAATGGGAATGCGTAGAGATGATGGTAATCATCCTAGCAGCATTTTGACTAGTACCAACAACATATTTTTAATCCCCAGAGGGATTAGATCTAAGCTTTCTCAGAGTTATTTATTGGAAATTAAATTACTTTTCACTCCCCCTCCCTAATCTGTACTTATGTGTGAACAAGCACACCAGATATTTTTGATCCCATCTACAAAAGATATTCTCCACAATTCACAGATTTTAAACTCCGTAGATCAGCTCAGCTCTTAGTCCAAAAGTGAATGACGCTTTTCTTTCCCATGTTCCTATGAAAGAACTTGCTTTGTAGTCTGTAAAACAAAAGATTATTTTGGAATTAATTCATCCAACACGTATTCAGCAGGTTTTTTTCCGATAAGTCTGTGCCATGACGCTGGTGCATAATCATAGAATCATAAAATGTTAAGTAGCCTGTCCTGTGACTACAATTCCTCACAAAGAGTGCCCTTCTGGATTCCCTGTAGGCCCCCTTCAGACACTGGAAGGTTGCTCTGAGGCCTCCAGGCAACCTTCTCTTCTTCAACTCCAACTTTCTCAGCTGGTCTTTGGAGGGGAGGTGCTCCAGTGCTCTTATCAACTTCATGGCCCTCCTCTAGACTTTCTCCAACAATTCCATGCCCTGTTTATGCAGGGGACAGCAGAACTGTAGACAGTACTCGGGGTGGAGTCTCACTAGAGCAGAGGGAGAGAATCACCTCCTTTGACCTACTGGCCATGCCTCTTTTGATGTAGCCCAGGACATGGATGGCTTTCCGGGCTGTGAGCTCTCATTGCTGGCTCATGTTGAGATTTCCATCAACCATCACCCCCAAGTCTTTCTCCACAGGGTGCCATCAATCACTTCTTCACCCAACCTGTCAGTGTGCCTGAGATTGCTGTGACCTATATATCTCCTTGAGTGAAGGACATATGTGTGTATTTAAGGGATAGTTCGACCTGCTATGTAGCCTTTGTCAGCAGATAGCAAAACCTTTACAACATTTATCTACAGTTAGAAATACAACACCATATAAGACTATGAGAAAAATACAAAGAAAATACATATCCAATAGACTAATTCTTCTTTCACCATCCTCTTTAAAAGACTAGACATTGAAGCTTACTCTTTTAAAAGGATGGAGATTTTACTTATTACCCATGCTGAATCATGACATACAGTGGGAATTTGTAAGCCTTATTGACTCTTCATGCTTCCCCTCCCATAATCCACAAATATTCTTTACCAAGGGTCTCCTTTTGAATACCACATGGTGTTTTAGATTGTATTTTCATTTCTACATTTTATGCTATTGCACACCTGTAAAAATACATTAATTATTTCATTAAGGAGACTGAAAGGAGAGCCAGGGGAACCTTTAAGCGACAGTTATTGGAAATTCTGTTCTTCTGTAGCAAATTAACCCTCCTCTGCCTTTTCCCATGTTTTGTGTTGTCACCTGTCTTTTTAATTTTAAAAGCAAGGATTACAGAAAATGCAGAAAACCTAATCAGGGCCAGAAGATTTGCTGCTATGTTCCTCATCAAAAGTTTGTTAGAGTGGCCAATTTTAAGAGTGGAGGCTCATTTTCAATCATAAAATTATTTCAGATTGTGGGGATTTTTTGCCCAGTCTATTTTTTTTTTGCATATTCAAGCTATAGTCCTTTTGATTGTTGTGAGAAATCCCTACAGACTGATTTTAGGCACCTAATTTAGCATTCCCTTTCTTCCCCCCAGATATGGTGATTCAGGGCAGGAATGTATTTGGAATAGCCTCCCTCTTTTTGGTGTCTGTGTATGGATACTGGTAAGACTGTCCTCCTAATTGAGACCTATTAATGAATTTTATAATGATAGGTGAATTAAATATCCCTTTCCACAGAGGACTGGCTTTCTATTCAAGTGCACATTTACTTGGGGGCTCGTGAACCTACTGAGCATCTCACTGGTGTACAGTAATGTATTTTGGAACTAGACATGGGATAAATATGTGTGTAGAGTTGGTTGTACCTTGTTTTCTGTTCCACTGATGTGCACCTAATGGTACTTTCCAAATTTTTTAGATCTGGACTCATATGAGAATATTTCTGTAAGTTCTATCCTCATGTCTCATTTCCTACAGTCTGGGCCGTTACCATTTTTAACTGTTGTTAGCCAATAAAGAAGAAATATTGCTTTGTCTTGGGATCTTGATGATCGTTAATACTTACAGAATGAGGAATATGTTTTAACATGAGTATATCCAGCTGGCTCTGGACACCTTGGGAAATAACACAGATGTGTGGAAAAAAATGAATATAAAGACAAAACCAGAGCAGAATATTGTGCATAACAACTTTCTTCTGAAACAGACTCTATTTCTGATGTCAAGAAATTGGAAGTAATTTTTGGCACTTTATATATATAGACAGAGACAGGGAAGTTCAAATGAAGAAGATAACAATCCCAGAATTCTCTGGAACTGAAGTGACATATTGTAGCAATAATACTCTAAAAATATCATTATTAATAAGCCAAATTAAATGGACATCTACTAAGCAGTTTGAAATCACTGAATGAGCTATTGGAGCTGTCCTTAAAAAGTTGTGTTCCTTTTTAAGAAAGTCATCAAACTAAGGCACAAAAAAATTGGTATCCCAGATTCTTTTGGATCACTTCTGGGATCCATGTATCTTTTCTTTACTTATCCATTTTTTACCAGACCCCAAAGACTTAAGAAAATTACTGTTGTATTGATCCCTTAAAATTTAGGTTACATGGATTGCAAGTATAACTCTTTTAGCCCTTTCAGTAGGACTTCAGCTGGGTAACTTTGGATTAGATTCCTGAAATGTTGTTTAATATTTCTTGTCAAGAATTCTGATGAACAAAGATTGTAGAAAGGTAAATACCATTTTATCTGTATAAAATGTTATTAAAATAAGACACAACAGGTACATCACTTGATACACGTGTTTCTAAACTATGGGAGAAGGCTCAGAATCCCCTCAGTGTCCTCTTCTCAAGGCTGAAGAGACCAAGTGACCTCAGCCACTCCTCACATGGCTTCCCTTTAAGGCCCTTCACCATCTTTGTTGTCCTCCTTTGGTCACTCTCCAGTAGCTTAATATCTTTCCTATATTGCACATCTTGAAGTGAAAAAATCTACATCTTTTCTGCAAAATGAGAGGCCATGAACTGTTCCCTAACTATGAGGCAAAGTAGAAAACCAGGATTCACACCCACACACATAAAATCTCTCCCAAGACATTGTAGCAACATTGGACTTGGCTATCCAGAACAATCCCTGAATACACAGGCAGGGACACAACAGGGACATGGTTAGTTGCCAGAGAGGTCAGAAATGCACCATAAGGTGAATTTCAAGCCAGGGAAAAATTAAGTGTGTCAGAATTATTCTAGAGAAAGCTGATAATATGAACTTTGTTGCTGTCTGGCTTCAAAGAAATAAAATCTCTGTAGAGATTACTCTTGAGAAAAATCTCTCACTTTGCATCATTTATTTTGTCTCTAAGTGAAGAACAAATCTTTTAAGTCTGAAAACATTACTTTGCTTTTATCTTAGCCTGGTCATACAAACAGGGCATAGTGACAACAGAAGTGAATCCAGACTCATGGGTTCAAATTTCCTACATTCTTTTGTCTAGTTAAGTTTATGCCATTTTTCGTTTTTGTAGCTTACCCTTATGCATGATGTCATAATTCAGTCATAAAAATCCCTTCCATTTAAACATCAAAGGGTACTTTAGGTTAAAGAATGTGTATTTAATGGATCATATATTTAAATCCAACTACAGTTATTGGGAAGCTCATCAGTCAAAATAACAGCATAATCTTCTGCTTTGGTTTGTGGGCTGGTCTCTTGTCTGTTTTGACAATGAGATGTTGGTTCACAGCCTCAACACAGACTGAGATGTTGTACTCTACTAAGGAGGAGTAGCTGTTGGTTATTTCTCCCAGCAGCAGAATAATACTGAATGGGTGGCACCTGAGACAAGGATTATGATACATCATAAAGTAAATAATTTTATGGGTGACTGAAAGAGCTTGAACTCAAGAGACATTCGTGTTTCTAGATCCAAACAATAATTAGTAATTGTCTACAGGAAAAATTCAAAACTGGGATTGCAGTTGTTGGAAATCAAAGTGCATTTTCAGGAAGTTTGTTTTCATCCAGGCCACTTAGCAATTTTGAAAAGTTTGGAGCAAGACTCTTTTAATACCTGGAATCAGTATAAATAGTAGATACTGGAAGGGGATGTTGTCTTAGCTAAGCAATTCTTTTATTTTATTTAGCTTGGTTTAGTTTAGTTTTTTGCTGTATCTCATAGAAATTTCAAGTCAGATGTAATCTCTTTGGGTATTTTCCTACTCCTGCCAGCTGGGAAGAAACAAGCAAGACCTTCTGTTAGTGGTCAGAATTGCTATTGATAGAGTGCCACTCAGTTGCTATGCTCCCAGCTCTGAAAGGTGGGAGGGGAGGCTTTCATGGATCAGACAGTGAGACACCACTTGGAAGAAAAGAAAGAAAAGAGGCAGAATAAATGAACTGCAGAGGAAAAGGGAAAGAGAATTTGCTAAACTTCTTCAAAAAGTCTTGGCTCTTTTTTTTTTTTAATGGGAGCTCAGGGGACAGGGAATCATCCTTTGTATAATGCTGAGAAGCACACAGAAGTATCAGAGGAAAAAAGTTACAAAGCTGGGGAATGTCACTAGCAATATAATGCCCTGTTTTCCCTCTCCCACTCCTACTTTCTTCACATTTCCAGTGATTCAAAGTGGTTTCTGGTTAGCCTGGTGACCCTGGTGGGTGACTTCCCTGAAGAGAAAGTAAACTACTATATTTAAATGTAGTGTTTGATATAAGTGTGAGCCAAGCCTCACCTTTTTGTGGCTGGAAATGAAGGAAACACAAGAGACTTATGATTTCACTTAAACAGTTGCACTAATAGCCAGATTTGCCGGTGTCACACAGGCCTCAGCTTTTTCTGGTGTAAAGGAAGAAATAGCAAGAGACACTCTTTCCCCCTGTCTTAACCAGGTGTTTGCTATTTGATCTCTGTAATGGATAGAATTGTGTATCCTCTTTATTTCTTCTCTTGCCTATATTGAGTGTTTAATATCTTTCTACTGAACTCTGTTCTTTAAGTTTTATTCTGGTGTCTACTGAAAGCTAGAAGACAGCAAAAAGATCTTTAGCTGAATGTTGAGGGATTTCTTACAGAAAATGGGCATATGAACAATCCAGACTGTATCGATCCTGTGAGATTGGAGCAGCTACCAACAAACAATAAACAAGGCCAAAACTGCTGTTGCCTGATAAAGGAGAAATCACTCCCCGGGAGTTCAGAGCAACTCCCCAGAACTTTCTCATAAGAACTCTTCAAGCTTCTCACAGAACTCTGGAGATTCACCTGGAAACAGTCAGGATGTTTCTTTAAAACACTGGACTTGTGAGATATGGAATATAACCAATTAGAAATGTAGCTTAATGGTGTGAGATTCACTATAGCCAATTAGCCTGTAGCTTTAGCCCCATATAAACCGCTTTCAGTGTATCAATTAATGGCATTCTACCTTAAATCACATTGATTGTCATGTGACGTCCTTTGATTCTCCACAAAATATTGTTTACTTTAGCTGAATACTAGCTATAGTGGACAAGTTCTATTTTTGAGGTCAACAAAAGTTAGTCCTGTATACTTGTGAAATACAAAAAATTAAAAGAAGTATTTAGAAATTTAGGACTTGCCATACCGAGTCTGGGTTGAGATCCATATTGTCTAGAATTTTGTCTGTGGGAATGGCCAGATGTTAATTAGTGTTTTGACATAAAATTTGAATGTGTTCTGTTTCCAGTATAACATCAATTTTGGCAGAGAAAATACAAGGCATCTGTTAATAGGCAAGCAAAAGGAGCTTTATGGAGGAAACTAAAATAATACGTCTTTGGCTTTGTTTGTGTAAAATAATTCATGGCTAATTGTAAGCAGATACTACAGTTGAATACTGGTTACATCCTAAGCTGAGGCAAATCTTACAGCTCCATAGCTATCATGAGTGATGTATGCTCACTGTGTGATTCATGGTGAGAAAGACTTTGTGCAAACAGAAATTCCAATTGAGAGTTCACTTTTCTCCACTTTTTCCCTCTCTGAAGTCTATTTTAATGTCCTTCTCTACCTCAATTCAAAAAGTTATACTTAATTTGAATTTACACAGAAAGTTAAACGAAGCTTAATCTTGATCTGATTCTCTACTGTTCAGTACTCTTTGTAGCCTCTTCAG
Organism: Pithys albifrons albifrons; assembly: GCF_047495875.1. Taxonomy (NCBI): domain Eukaryota; kingdom Metazoa; phylum Chordata; class Aves; order Passeriformes; family Thamnophilidae; genus Pithys; species Pithys albifrons. The sequence goes on from NC_092458.1 coordinate 13,509,234, forward strand.
AATAAATGTGAAAGATTTCTACTCGTATTTAGTGGCATTTGGTATTCATTTCACCCAAGTATAAATGACAAAAAGGGTGGAGGGGAACTTATGATAGAATTACAAAGCCCCAGCAGAGCTAAAGGAAAGCAGTGGCTGTTTTTGTTCATGATTCTTTGATGGCAGTAGATTCATCACAAAAAATAGATACGTGTTTTGTGAAAACCAGGTGCACAGTATATTCTGTGCTACATCAGAATGCTGTCTTTATAGGATTGTTTACAACAGACACCCAAAAGAAGCATAAAATTGTATCACCTTATAAAATGTTAATGCTAGTTAAATGTAAATTAGTATACTCTTCCATTCACATTATGCATCCAAAAGTAAGACTAGCTTCAAAATCCAGAAAAGCTGAGTTGTTCCTGGTGTAGCCTCAAGTGGTTTAAAACATTTTAAAAGATTCTCAGCTATATTTATGTTACATATGACTTTAAATATATTTTCTAGCAATGCCATATAGAAAAAGAACATCAAAATATGAAATACAAACGTTCAGGTAGATGAGACAAAAAGTTGACTCCTTGGTGTCTTAAGCAGATTACTATTTTTATCAGGGCTGAAAATTTCTAGTAAAACAAGCTATTTATCTGCTGTCAGCTTTCAAGCTATAGTTTTTTTATTATTTTTTACATTTTGTACCAAGCACATCAAATATTCCACCACATGCTAACACTATGAATTGGTTATTTCAAACCTGTTAAGCCATGTATACTTTGGCAAAGGAAGAGAGAACACTTACTGAAAGACTCAGCAAATATGGAGAACATTTTTCATAAGTTCCAAAGAAAAGTTAATTAACAAACCATATGGGAGTAAATAGGAATGAAAAAAGATGCTGTGCTAGCATGAAAACATCAAACTGAATGAAGGCAATCGTGTGTGCATTCCAGAGGAGAAATAAAAGCTGTATCTTTTCACTCAGAGAGCACCTCTGAGTCTGGCACAGTAACTCTGGTAATAATATCCTAGTGACTTATCATCAAAACAGTTTTAGGCATTTGCTTTGAAAAGTATGATTTAAGGAAACTTTTTTTCAGTAGCCCCTTGTGAAGGGAATTTCTCTGGCAACTGAGTTTCATCTCTCTCTGCAACTCTCTATGCACATTACCATGGGCTGCCTGGCCTCAAAAGCTGGTTTTCTAGCATTCACCTGAATCTGGCTAGACCTAAACCAAAACCTCTAAATCAAACTCATTTTGGTCACTTGAAAGAAACATTGTCAATATACGTGATATTATGTGCTGCAATTAGAAGTTCACATCAAAAAGAATTTTTCTTGGCAAATTGCGAAAGAGAGGGTGAAATATTCTCTTGCATGGCCAGTAGTAGTGAGCTGCTGGCAGAGGACCAGGATGCAAGAAAGGATATGAAGCACCATCTTGTCAGGGCACTCTTACCAGAGCTGGGGCATCCAGAAGTAACAGCCTTGCAGTATCTTCATCTCAGTTACAAGAGTGCCTGAGTATGGAGTATGGTTCCTGTTACAAGGATTGTGGGAGTTTCATTAGTGGAGGGTTTGGCTTTATTTATTTATTTATTTATTTATTTGTTTGTTTGTTTGTTTGTTTATTTATTTATTTATTTATTTATTTATTTATTATTTTTAGTTAAATTGATGCCATGTCTAACTCAGAGAACAAATGGAACTGGGAGGTGGGAGATCTGAATATCCTTAGACCGAAACAGGAACTAAATCCAGATTGTTTACTTTCTGGACAAAAGTTCTAAAATCCAAACTGGTATATAGCATATTAAATGAAGGAGACAGCAATAGATATGGTTTTATTTTATTACTTCATTTTTACGATCCCTTAAGCATCTGTCCTCAGGAGTAATCTAAACACTTAGGCACAGCTTCTTCCACGTGTCTGGATTTCTTTGATTAATTTCTACTGAGTCCTTAAATACTTCAGAGGGCTAAAGATAGAAGACCCCAAGTCCTGTTAAATGTCCACACAAATAGCTTCCTATTGCACCAGTTCAGTAGAAGAGCTTGTTGTTGCCCATCAGGGATGTGCAAGCCCTCCATGTACTCAGTCCTTGCAAATGACAACTGTATTTGAACACAAAGAATCACCTGGAAACACAGTCAGCATTTGCAATGTTATATTACAGCAATTACTGAAAAGACTTGTTGACTCATATGGTACTCGTTTATGGTGCTGTTACCTAGGTGAATATGGAAAGAAGCTCAAATAAATATTTAACTTATATCACTAACAAAACCTATAGAACCTCCATAAAGCATATGTTTTACCTGATTCCAACGTGACTAATTAGAGTAGTGCCTAGAAACTATAATTGAAATCAGGCCTTGTATGCATGAAGTAATATGCAAGCATGTGAGAGATGGTCCTGACCTCGAAAGAAATGACAGAAAACATTATGTATCAGCATTCTTGCTATACATTATAATGTCTTAAACATCTCAAGGGTAACCCCAAATTTTCAAGAAAGATAGAAAGAGTATTTTAGATTTTTTAAAACTCTTCTATCCTATGCCAAACTGGGTCATAATTAACATCCTAGCTTGGGAATAATTATTATTGGCTCTACTCCATCCTATCTATGTGGTAAGCACAAAGGTAAATGTTAATATCCTCTAGCACATTCACACAAGGTAAAAATGCACTCATTTGCATCTCTGTCTGTGAAACACATGTCCGATCTTTCGGACTTTGAAATTGTTTTTGAGGCAGTGAACTGAGAAAGTATTTTGGCTACAATGGTAAACAACCCATTTGATTTCATCTGTAGCATCTTTGTGCAAATCTTTGCAGTCAGTAGCTTAACATTTCAAATCATCAGGAACTATTAGGGGAATATCGAGTTTACTTCCTGGGAACAGGACAGGAGAAGCTCATCTAACATGAAAGCAAAAAACCCAGGTAAGGTTAATGTTTAATATCAAAGACATATAGAATATTATGCACTTTCTGTGTATAACCAAGCACGAGTAAGGCACAGCAGGGGTTGCTGTGAGATTTCAAATGTAAAACCATCCCTAGCACTTTTGTGTACCTCTCTGCAGTGTCTGTCTCTTTCTCTGGCTTGTCTCCTTGGTTCTGAGCTGCAGCTTTCATAGCAGAGAAGAGCTCGAGAGAGAATAATTCACCCTGCTGAAATGGGTTTTTCAGTTTAGGTTGAGTACCAGTTGACTGCCCCTTAGTTTGAAGCTTTAAATGAACTAGTTTGAGTATCTGTATTTGTAACCACTCGGGAGGATAATTTGGGAAGATAAAAGTATATTGCAATTGTGCAATTCTGTCTCAATTTTATTCAATTTATGTAAATGCTGATCAAACTCTTCTGAATTTTGTAAGTATTTAAAAATGCTGAATGACAGATAAAATAGTTTTTAAGGTTCAATTACAGATATGATTTTCACCTCATTTAAAGATCAAAATTTAAGCATATGATTAGTCTTAAATTTTGCTGAATAGAGCTGACTTGCTGGATAAGTATCTAAATGACTTGACTGAAGATTCAGGTGACAAACTCCTTCTCATGTTGCTGCATAACTTACACGGGGCTGCCAGACCAGTGCCCTGCTGCTGTTGAAGGTGAGAGGGAAGAGCAACACCACAGGTACCAATGCAGCATTTTTTCAAGATGAGCAGCAGAAACACAGCCTAGGAGTGCTCTGAGTAGCAATATGAAGGAGCACCAAATGCACACAGATTGCTTTGATCTTGACATGTCAAAGAGTAGTAAAGCAAGTTACTGTCCAGAGTACAGACATGATACCAAACTTGGCAAAATAAATTAAGGTTAAAATGGCTTTGAGTACAAAGAATTCACTGTAAATAGTAGTCCAGAATGTTTGTGAGACATTATTTCAATCTGAGGTGTCCTGAAGGAAAGGCAATGTGGAATTTCTGAACCCAGGAATCAATGTCAAGATGGGTACTGAGAGTATTGGGCTCTGTCTGGGAAACTAAGCATAGTATTTATTCAAAATAAACAAAAAGCTTCTTAGAAGCTTACGCTCCTAAACCGCAATAGTTAAATGGTCCAAAATAATTATAGAAGAACAAATAAGCAAATAATCCTACATTTTCCAAACCACTGCTTCTGAAGTATCACATTTTTTGCTTGAAAAGTCAGATTTTTCTACATATACTGAAGTAATGAATAGAAAGATGAGATTCAACCCAGAAATATAAATGAGAAGTCAGTTTGTGCTTGCTTTTAAATCAAGACGGAGTTTGTAGGCAACAATGACAACTCCACCAGAGCTGTAAAGTTTTTTTGTAAGGTTATAAATTGAGGCAGCAAAATAAACCATACGCATGACAAATTCCAATCAAACAATATTGCTAAAGAATATTTATTATAAAACCAAAATGTCAGGGGGATCCATCTTCACAGATACTCTTTTCTTCTATTAGTTTTTTTTCCCTTCTGTGAGAATAATATGTTGTTAGCACTTATTACTTTTCCAGATCCAGATGGATTACTGGTATGCTTTGTTAAGCATTATTTGCATTGTATATTCTCATAAAGCTTAAGTAAAACAGGGAAATGAAGACTGCAGACAAATCTATAAATTGCTGTCCACTGCTGATGTCCTTGGAATTATGCCATTAATATTGACCAGTTACAACAATTATAATTGCTCTTTTTATTAGTTCTGCTATTCTCATTTTGCACCTACACACTGCCAGGCATGCAGTGCTGTCAGGAAATTGAGGAAGCAGTTCTAAGCAATTAAAGCTTTTTGACATGTGTTTCTACAATACATGTACTTCTTAATCTGGAATTTGGGTTATTTTTCAGGCAAATAAATACTGGGGGAAAAAAAAAAGCTTTGAACCTCTGTAGAACAGTCAGGAATATTCAATGAGAACTATGAGAATAATAGGTCACTGAGAAATAAAGTGAGATATTGAAAAAAAAAAGTTAAAATAAAAGGGCATAAAAGGTCAGAATAAAAGAAGTTTGAATATAATTTCAGTGTGTTAGCAGAGGGAGTTTATCATCAATGCCCAGTCCCTCAACAGCTCAGCAACTGTGATGCTTATAGGAAATCTCTATTGGTGCATTCCTTCAGTTATCTTCTGTGTAGCTTGGTGGTTTATTTTCCAGGAGTTCCGAAACAAACATTGTGAATAACAATGACAATTTCAAAGTTAATCTAGTAAAAATATAAAAAATATGTTAGGTCAAGTCTTAGTGTTCAAAGTGTTCTAACCTGTTCAAAGAAGGTTTATACTGTTACTGCTCTGTGTTTACATGTTCATTCCTTATGGTAATGAACAAGATTTTCTAGCATGTATAACTTTCTGACACCCTTACACTTTAAATTTCTTCAGAACAGAGTAGCAGGTATCTCAGGACACATGCATACACAGCTTTGCTGGTAACTTTCCTGCACTATAACCTATAAACTGAGGCATAAATTTAGTTCTCATTTAATATCTACTCACTTTCCATAAAAATCTCCAATAAAGGCCTGATAAAAGACTTTTGGACACTTAAGTAGGTTATATCAACTGAGTTTTCCTTAAAAGAACTAAGGTTAACCTCTTGGAAGAATGACAATATATTTTGTAGAAGGACTGTCTAAAATGTATGAGACTGTGCCAAACAAACTATATTTTTCTATGTCCATTATTTTTAATCTTATTATAAAATTTCATACTTTTCAGTGGTTTATTTGAACTGGAATTTGCTTAACTTCTTCATAATGATATTTTTAAAATATTATTTAGTGCCATTTTTGTGTAGTAATTATCCAGTAAAAATTCATTTCCACATTCCAGTTGCTGTGTATGAGGGTATATTTTGGAATAAATTATCATTATTTTCTTTTCATATATTTAATTTCCATGATAGAAGCCTCATTCCACTATGTTTTAGTAAAGAATTCTAGGAATAGTGTAACTTCAATTTCTATTATGCTTTTTCTACAGTAGAAAATTAGTTTTGAACCTAAACAAGAATTGTTTACAACATTTTAAGTAACACCAGCTGATACATGTCATCATTTTTACTGTGAATGAATGTGAGGATTATAAGTCTTATTAAAATCACACTAATTTGACAAGTTACGGCTAAAGCCTAAAGCTTGTAAAAGGACTATATGCTATGATTTACCCTAAGGTGGGATGGAATGTATGATACTCAGTGGCACATTTGGAAGCAGCTTTTGATTTTTAAGATCATTGGCATATCCTCCAATACTTGATAAGACTATTAGCAATGTAAATATTGTGATATTGATATATTTTAGTACAGTGTGGCTATAATAGGAGGGAAATTTTTATCCTCTCTCTGTGTTTTATCTTTATTAAGAGTGCTTTGTCCATTTTTGGATGTAATTTCTGTACCTTAACATTTTTTCATCATGGCATCCTGAAGAAATCAAACTCTCAGATTCTTTATGAACACTAAATTGATATATCATACAACTCCATTAGAATAGTTCTAACAAAACACAATTCAATGTAATACCCAACTTCCTTGTCATGAAAATGGGATCTGAGATTTCAATACAGTTTTTGGAAAAAGAGAAAGCATAAATCTTGTCATCCCTATAATGTACTATGAATACAACAGCAATACATTTACTGAGAATAAGTTTAAGTATTTACAAATGCATTGATCAAACCGGTTTTTTTTGCAAATACCTTTCAATCCATGGGTTATTTGAGAACTCTTCACTCTCCCTCCTGAAGCTTCTTGAAGTTTGGTCATCTGAGGTGTCTTCAGAGAGGATGACCTCAAAGCCTACTCTGTGACAGCATTAGTGACACACAGCTCTGACTGTGGGAATTCTGACATGATAAAGTTGCTCCTAGGCTGTCAGCAGTGTGATTGCCATAGAAGGAATGGTGTGCATTCAGGTCATCCTCACCTGGAGAAAAGGAACAGGGAAGACAATATCTCAAAACGATTTTTGGCTTTCTTTTACTGATTCTAAGGTGCTGTCTGTGGAAACAGTGTATCTAAATTCACACAAACACTCTTGAGGAAGAAGCAATAATAACCAGATAGAAAATGTTAAACAACTATTTTTTTGGACTCAGAAAATATTGATAACTTTATAACTTGTTCATTACATGCAATTCAAAAAAGATGTGTTTTAATGAAAACATGTGCCTTATTTCTTTCAACTACCAAAATTTCATAATCGAGTGTGTAATAAATTTGCCATTAGAAAATTAGAAAATTGTGAAGAAATAGAGGAATCATGGTTGAAATTCTGAGCTTCTTTATGCCATCAAGAAATCATCCCTTGACTTTCTTGAAGTAGGTAATATAACTGATGGAGAAGCTTGATAAGTTATTTTATGTGCTTTTTTCAGTGGTCTGTTTATATAAAATAATAATAATAATTTAAATGGATTTTTTGTCCCTGAAAGAGACCTAAACTCTGGTAGTTTCATGAGCACTATCACTCTGAATAGAAACAACATCAAGGGCAGCCATTGCAGGTATTACATGAATGAACCCATTGCAAATCTGGGAGAGTCCTGTGAGCATTTCTGTAAGGGTAGGTACCTTTTTTGGAAGATTTATGAAGAGGGGATTAGAGCTTGTTTTGCTTAGGAACACTTTCCTGCCTAAGAAAAAGCATGTTTCTCAAAGATAGTTGGATGTTTTCTCCTCTTGCATTCCAGAGTCTCTCTCTCCAGTATGAGGAGGGATAAACTCTTACAGGCATCACAGGCCTCCACATCTGGGACAGCCTGGGGGTTGTCCAGTGAAGATAAAAGCCTTGAAGAGAACAGGGGGAATGTCTTTCTCATGCCCAGTGCTTTATGCAGCACTGCTAGAAGTTTTTCCTCAAAAGTCTAGTGTTCTCAACTTTGGAATAAATTTTCCTGAACTTCTTCCATTACCTGACATTTCAGAGGTACCTGTGTGTTATCTTATTTCACAATGTCAAAGACAAAGAAAAGACTACAGTTTCTTTCTTGACAATTATTCAATGCTAAGAAATTTACATACAAGATGTTCCTTTAAAATGTGACATTGAACTGCTCTACATCCTTTCAGGAAACTGCCTTCAAATAAGGTGAAACTGAACGACATATGCCAAGTTCTTCATTTCAAGGACTTGAGATAGGAGCAGAAAATAATAAGGCACTATATGGTAAATAAAGATGGTAAGTGGGATTCCATTTAAAAGAAGAGTATAGAAAACAGTATAGCATGATATATCGTGATTACAATATCATATTGTTCTAATTTTTATTGAGTTTTCTAATTTGCCCATCTAAATTGCAGGTGTAGTTTAATGCATTTCAAGTGCTTTGAACATTAAAACCAAATATTTGTTATTATCTAGATATTTTTAATTATAAAATTTAACTTACTGCTAATAACAAAACTTACTGAAAAATATTATTATAGTTGTGCTGGAATATAGAAAGGGTATTATATTTCTCTTACTGATTCTCTTTTCCACAGCTTGCCTTATAGTGATAAGATTCAAGATACTATTTTTGTACTTGAATGCTTATTGCACAGAATTTCTAGATCTAGCTGAAATTTCTGAAGTTGTTTACCAGAAACTGAGCCATCTGATCTTGCCAGTCACTTCCTGGAGGAGTTGAAGAGGAAACTTGGCTAAGGTGCACAATTTCTTGTCTCTGGAGGAGGAGTCTGAAAGACCACTTGAGACCTTTGCTTCTGTGTGAAGACAGTCTTCCATATTTATTACCAGCTCAAAGGACTGGAGGGAAGGTTAGCATAGATTCTTCCATCTGGTCTTTCCTCTTTTAACTGCAATTCTGTCCCACAGCTTTATAGCTCCTTACTTTGGCCTAATCTTCTTGATTTCCCACACTTCACACTATATATTTAATTTCCCAGGCAAGAAAACTTAAAAAAAAAAAAGATACTGGCTCACACTCAAGGTCAAGTAGTGTGGACTTCACAGGGTAAATGTGTGTGATGCTGTGGCCTGAAGCTCACCTGCCACATAGCTAACAAAGACAGCCATGGTAGAACCAAAAGAGACGAATTTTGACAACAAAAAAGGCATTTTTGCTATTGTTTCCTCCTAGCACTAATAATTGAAAGAGATTTTTCTCTACCAATGATAGTGATTATTCACTTTCTTTGACTTTTTCTATTGTTACCTGAATGTTCCTTTTTTTCTCAAGTGAGACTTCTGTTCTAGGTTCTTAAATATATTCCACAGTTCCATGCTTCCATACAGCTCCACACTACCATACAGCTCCACATGAACTGGATTCCTGTACTCAAATGGCACTGATTTCACTATCCAGGGTCTTTCTCATTTTAACTGTATCCCAAAAATGTTGATGTTATGTTAGCATTTTATCAGTTAGCTCAATTACAATCTATTTATAAAAGAGTGGCAAAAATTCTGAGAAGATTTGTAACTGAATGGAAGAGCTTCAGGGTAGGGTTAAGTGTGAGAAGTACCAATGAAATAATATAACAGCTTAAAATGTTTGGAGGAAATGTACAGTGTAGGTATATGTGTGTGATTTGCAATTGCTGCTATTTTCTGATGTAATTTTGTGCCTGGAATGGGATGTATGTAGTTTTGAATTTTTTGGTTGTTTATAAATTCAAATTATAGCTTAGAAATTTTATGTATTTTACGTAGGTATTTGAATAGTTTGTGTATATTCACAATCTTGATTTAGAGTGACATAATTGAATGAAGCTGCATTCATGGAATTTTAGACAATTTATGAAAGGATTCTTTTATATTATTTCCTAAATGCTAGGGAAAGAAGAGATTCAATATCATCAAGAGAACATTTTTAATTGACAAAAATTATGTGGGCCAGAGGAAGGTCCCCAAGGCAGTGGGACTGGAGCACTTTCCCTGAGGATGGGCTGGGCAGTTTTGATGGGTCATCCAGAAAAAGGGGTACATGACAACAGCTCCACGTCTACAAGGGGTCATTGAGGACGTGAAGCCAGGCTCCTCACAGCAGGACAGGGTAGGAGAATGACAGAAAACATGTACAAGTTGCATCAGGTTCATGCTGAGTATAAGGAGAAACTTTTTCCTATGAGTTCCCAAGAGGAGTGAGGCAGTGGAGCAGGTCACGCTGAGAGCCTGGACCATCTCTGTTCTTGGGGGATTTCAACCAGTGACTGGTGCAAACTCTGAGCAGCCTGGTTGGTCTCCTGAGCTGTAGCTTTAGAATTGCACTGTACAAGACTCTGTGCCCTGGATATAGGCCACTGAAATGAGAATCAGAACATAATGGGGATACTTTTTTTTATCTCAAGCTGCATTACTTTTCCCTGCTTATCTGTTTAATATTAATAATGCCTTATAAGTTTTGAGGTCATGGAAAAATGCCCAATATAAATACTGTGAGGAGTGTAATACAGGGTCCCAGTTACTCTAGAGAGCTGTCCTTATCACTTGATGGGGTGATCTAGTCACTGGTGGAGGATTTATAAAGAAAAGCAGACAAAGAGCAGAGTAGTTTAATTCTCCCAGGATCTGAGATATGCTATCTGTCACTAGGAAAAATACCAAATCACTGTCAATCCTTGTAGCATGCCATGACAGCCGACCTTTTACATTTTTCTCTTTGCTTTATTCTTGAGGGCTGGTACACAGGCAACAGATATAGGGGGAGCTTTTCCCCAACACAAGCACTAAACTACAGGTCCCGATCCCTAATTCTCAGAGCCACACCCATAAAAAGAACAGCAATATTGCCTCTGATTGCAATGCACTTTGGATCAAGCTTAGGATAAACTGGAGATTTATTCCTCATCTAATTTGATGCTAGAACCACTGGGAAATCTCCCAAGATACTGTATGTCACGTGGGATAGCAGTCTTGCTAAGTTTTTTTCCCCCTTTTCTTGTTGTTTTAACTGTGATGTTTGAATCACCCTTATATTTTTTGACATCTCACAATGACATTCTCAGTTATTACATTTTCTAAATATTTCTGATGTGACACTGCTATCAAGTTATTATGGTAAACCACTTCCCTTAAGAAATCTGTCCTGACTGGCCTATGACTTATATTCTTATTCAGGGACAGCTTTTTAAGTGAACTTGAAATCTAACCAAAGTTGTGGTCTTCATATTCTTCAATGGAATGAGATCTGCTGCTACTTACACATTTTAATATGCCCCTGCCTGTGAAATCTAATGAGGTTACCATAACCACTAATGCCTGTGTCTTTCCAGCCTCCCAAGAAGGAAGAAAGGTTCCCTATGGTTTGGTATAGCTGCCATTACAAAGTAACCATTACTAAACGTATCTTTTTAGGAAGAGGGATGAAACTCTCAAGGGCAATACAAATAACTCTATTACTCATTTTAGTTGAGATCACCTAGAAAAGTTTCTGCTATAGCTGTTTCTCATTCTGCTAACATGACCAGCAGGAAGACATAATTATTGAACCATGAAAGTGTAATAGAAGTGCCTCTTTATGTGCTTTTCTTACTTGTCACTGAAACAAAACAAGCAAACAAACAAAATTAGTTGTCTTCTGTAAGAATTTCAGGCTCTGCTCCCAGCACTGCTTCTAGCACTGCCAGTGAGAGATTCAGAGGACTGGAAAAATTTTAAACTACCCAAAAATGTCCCAGACTAGGAACAATTGCAATAAAGATTGCCTTAGAAGAAAAAGTTGATTTAGACTCTCAGAAACACAGGGAACAGAATGGTGTTGTAAAGGTCAGGTTTTCATAGCAACTAAAGACCAAGACGATTTATATTTTTGGGCTCAGTTCTGATTTTGTGAAAAGTTTGCTTGATTCTTTTTTGGCAATTTCTGCAGAAGAACAAGCCTACTTTACAATCATATTTCTTGACCAATGAACTAACAACTGATGAATTTTGGTGCATAAGGTAGCATTTATCTTGCCTAAACCTGGCTCTAAATTTAAATCAGTCTTCAGCTGAAGAAAGCTCTCCGGAGTGAACTTATCTGGCTCAATGCTTTTTTGAAGGTTACCTATGTAATGTTATTTTTTTGTTTTAGGGGAGCATATCTTAGGTGGATTGTTTTTCTTGATCACTTGTGAAGAAGTTCTGAAAGGACTAGCTCAGATGTGTACATGAATTCCATCAGCACTATTCTTTTAGGGGAAACAACACATTCACAGATATTTCTGTAGAGATGTTTATCTGATATGGTTTATTTTTGTGTGAAACTCTGAAGCATTGAGTTCTGTCTTTCTGTGATGAATCTGGTAATGTCTCAAAACACTGTAGGATATCCCAGAGTACTGTGGAAGGATGTGGAATCTTATAGAATGGTACTAATGATACAGTTATAAATAGTTCCCCTTTGGAGTCTGGTCTTAAATCAGAGTAGGTTTTACATCATGTGTTGGTGAGTTCATTCCCACAGTATGTACAGACAAAATGTTGCTGTCTTGTCTTTGGTGGCTGCCAGTTACACTTAAATAGCTTGAAAATTGCTCACCTGTTTTGATATTAAAACTTTCAAATTTCTATTCCAAGTGTATGAAAATGTGCAAAGCATTTCCTGCAACATGCTGAGAATCATCTGCTCTAAATATGAATTTGTGTTTTTCCACATGAATGGAACTATAAAAGTATTTCATTCTACTGTTTTTTAAAGATTAAAAAGACCAAAAAAATTCTTTTAATAAGAAGTGAAATTTGCACACTGCTTCCAAACAAAATATGGTTTGTTTGCCCTTTTAAGAAACCACTGAATAAGCACATTTTGCCTTTTGCTCTACTGATTGAATTATTTTTTTTCATGGCCTTTTTAGCTCATGCCTAGATTGCATCAGCTTCAGAACATAGCTCTAATGAAATACAGTATTGTGAAAGTGTTCTACATAGCTGACTGTAATACATTTCCTAAATAAATACAAATTAAAATCATAAGAGTAGACCATGCATCAAAAGCCTTCTTTCTCAGTTCTTGGCATCTGTGGGACTTGGCTGGTATTCTGTTTTGCCAGTCAAACCAAGAGTGAGTTGGTATAATGATCCTACTCAGTCTGACCAACATCTTTTGTGTATCTTTGAAGGTTTTTCTCATGGCTCATGACTTAGAGTTGAACAGGGAAGAATGTTACTCTTTGCAGTTTTCAGACACTGAAACACAGTGCTTTAATGAATAGTTCCTTTTAATAAAAAAGATCAGTACCATTTTTTATTTGTATCTCCCACATGAAAGTAAAAGTTTGCACTATAACTTAATACTGATTCTGAGCATAAGAAATCCTCTTACTGATCAAAGAATTTACCCTATTTATTATTCCTTACAAATACAACTTGTTGATGAGCAAGTTAAGACTTTATTGTGTCCTGTCATCATGTAATTTACATTACATGAATTGAGCAAGTGGCTAGATAGCAGAAGGTAGCTTATAGTTTATAAATATGCAGAATAATGCTCTTCAGGATTATTTTAGAAGAAAAAAAAGTAGTAGCTAAGTGACAGCCACTTTGCTTAAGTAGCTCCATGAAATACAAACTTACAGATAAATTTATCAACTCAAATCACAATTATTTTAAAATATATCCACTCTATTTTGTCCCCAAACTTAATTCTCTCTGTTCTTGAACAGAATCGAAAGTTCACATCACTGCTGACTGTGGCAGTGCATTACATATTTCAGTTGTGCATGTGGCTGATGGACTCAGTACCATATCCCTTCCCAAGTCAGGGTGAACTCCTGCTGACCTTGTTGAAATGCTCTGATGGGCCAAACTTTCCTCTTCTGGGTTCTGGTAAATGTGAGATTTCAGTCACTGACACTGAAATTGTTTAACAACACAGCAGGACTTCATGGAGAGCTTTCTTTGAAGCATGAATTTGAGGAAGAAGACGAAAAAGGGTCAATTTTTAATGAAGGAGGAAACAGAAATGGAGATAATTCCTAAGTGAAGCAATGGATAAAGCAAGAAACTGCTTTTCTTCAATGATTTATTCTGAATCTGACTTAACATGAACATCATAGGTATAAATTTTATCACCTCTGAAAATTATGGTTGAATTTGCATTTAAATTCTGTTAATATTTAAGCATGGAGTAGGATTCGATGATCCTTACACATTCTTTCCAACTTGAGTTATTCTGTGATTTTATGATTCTACGTTATGGACTTTAGGGGCTCCGCAGGGCTACATCTTAGGCTCTGTGCTCTTCAACATCTTCATCAGTGAGTAGGATACAGGACTTGAAGGAATAGTAAGTGTGCTGTTGGCACCAAATTGGGAGGGAGGAGGTTTTGATTTCCTCATGGCAGAGAGGCCTTGCAAAGAGACCTGAACAAATAAGAGGGATAAGCAATCACCAACCATATGAAGTTTAACAAGGGTAAGTGCACTGGGACAGAGCAACTGTGGTTGTGTGTATAGTGTAGGGAAGGGTAGGCTGGAGAGGAGTGCTGTGGAAAGGGACAGGTCCTGACAGTGACAAATTGAACGCGAGCCAGCAGTGTCGTGGCAGCCAGGAGGGTCAACCGTGTCCTGGGGGGCATCTGGCAAAGCATCACCATCTGGTCAAAGGAGGCTGTTGTCCTGCTCTGCTCTGCACTGGGATGGCCTCACCTTGGCTCCTGTGTGCAGTTTTGGGAACCATAATAAAAAAAAAAAGACATTAAGTTATTAGACAACATACAAAGGAGGGCCACAAGAATGGTGAAGGGTCTGGATGGGGAAGTGGTCGCAGCACCAAGCCTCCGAGTTCCATATGCATTTGGAACATAGTGTGATTCCTGGGGTGTCCTGCACAGGGCCAGGAGCTGGACTCGATGATACTGAGGGTCCCTTCCAACTCGGTATATTCTATGACCCCAGGATTCTAACCAAGGTCTAAACAGTTCTAAGCACCCAAAACTGTGCTCTGCCCTCTGAAAGTTCAGTGTTTAGCTCTCTGTGCCCAGCCACAACTGGAAGGCTCTATACCACAGAGACTATGCACGGGAAGTGCAAGCAAGACCAGAGTAGTATGAGATAGCTGGAATGCAGAAAGACCTGGCATTAGAAATGACATTTGGCCAGAGGTTATACTAGAAGGTACAGAAGTCAGCAAGTGATTTGTACAACTAATTTTTAAGGTGGGCTGTTTCAGAAATAAAATCATAATGGTGAACAGGGAATTAAATGGAGGGCTCTTTTTTAAATGGCTAAACCCAAATGGATTATGTTTTTTTAATGAAGAGTAGATTATGATGGGTGTTGTCAAATAAAATAGACAATTTTTGAATAGCTTCTTAAAAATATAGCAGTCAATATACCTGCTGAGGAAGAAAATGTCTTGTAAAAGTGAAAAGAGCTCCAACTGGTTTGGATATTGCAAGTTCTATGAGGTTGACTCAGGAGCTTAGTTAAACTAGATGAGCAGATAGATCTAGTCTGGTGCATGCAACTTGTACATGGCACAGTGTTTGAGTAAATGATCTGTAGTCAAACTTATCCTTGCACTGGAGGGTTGGGAGTTCAATCCTTGTCTGGGTTTAAGGCTCAGCCTTGGCCCCTGACATGAATGTAACTGAAATCCACTCCTGTCTTCAAGGAGCTAAAAAACGTTGGCAGTTAAATAACTGGGAGATCAAAGCTGGCTACCTTTCTGTACCGAGGCTGCAGGGGAAGAGGCTGATCCTCATTTAGCATTATCTGACCTTCAGACTGGATTTTCATACAAAATCTGAAATTACTTCAGACAAAAGGGCATTTTAATTCCTTCCACTTAATACCAAATTTGACCTGTAAAGTATAAGGCATGTTAAAGGTATTTTAAATAGAATTAAAACATATTCATACCTTTGTGTAATGCACAAATCAATAACTGGAAAAATTGTACCCCCCTCTACTTCCTGGGCTATTATATATATTTACTGCAGCAAATGTAGTATTTCTGTAATTTAAAGCTGTGTTCCAGAATAAATTATCTTTCATTATCATTGGACAGTAAAAACGCATTTTCCAACTTCTGTCTGAATCTTTAAAGCTTGAGAACTTTGGACTGTTGATCTACTGGTAAAACACTTACTGGGTGATGAGTTAAAAAAGTACTTTAAAATTTTGTAATTTTCCAGAGAGCTTAAAAGATTTCACTGTACAATAATCACACCCAAAACATTGGAAACAAATCTGGATCAAGTCACAGAACATCTTTTTTTCTTTTTTTCCTCCCACACCAACAATCCTGCTGCAACTCAGCAATACACATCCAGTGTTGTTTCCTGAGAACTCACATCCAGTTTAGATGAATTCTATGGTTTACTTTTTGTTTCAAGAAAACTTCTGGCTGAGACACTTGGAGTCACGTCTGGAATGCAAGTCATTTTGCTTGCTGAGAGGAAGATAGCACTTTGTCAGCACACTAAATGTTAAAATAGTGTAGATCCTTTAGTCTTACACAGTGTAACAGACTTCACAGTGCAATGATAATGCAATCCATGTAGAATAGTCCCAAGCCCTAATCCTGTCTCCTAAGACAGTTCAAATATTTTGAAATTAAAATGTAAAACTACCTTATGAGTTGGCTATCTGAGTGCATTAGGCTACACATGCTTCTATTTTTTTTTCCATCCACCCAATGAATCTTTCATTTGTTTTTGTGCAACATTGCAGACTCAAGAATTTTTTTTTCTGCCAATATCAGGAGAGGTAAGAGTGTTCAGTCAACATAAGTAGGGGATTTAGTGCATGTCAGCAGTTTCCCATGAGTAGTGAAAAGGACCTTTATCTGGAGCATCAACTGTTACTTTAGGTAAGCTTTCAATGTGTGAGCCCCAATCAGTTTAAATTGGACAGTGTACGGCTGCCTTGCTGAAGCATTTATGATGATATGCATGTCAATGGAACAAAGGTGCTTCCCACCTGCTCTGCAGGAGGGAATGGAGCAGGAGGTAGCCTGATTCTTCATCAAGAACAGCAAGTTCTCAGCCTTTCCTCTTTTATTCCAAGTACTCTGTTTGTGCATCAGCCATTGGCTTGCTCAGTGTTGATACTTTTGAAGGCTTTAGCAATTATTTGTTGATTTTTCTCCCATCTTGAAAATTGCCTATTTTTTTTAACCCACTGCCTCTCTCTTAAAAACTTTTCTTCCCAGCCAAAGCTTTTTCCAGGCTAGCTGAATCTCATATCTTCCCTTCAGCACCTACCTTATGACTCCACAGAGAGCATTTCTTGGCTGCCACAGTTTGAATTGTTTCATATGCAACAACACAATCATGTGCCATATTGCTTAAAGTCTCAACAACATTAAATGATTACTATTAAATGAACTGGCCCATGTATACCCTGCTAGGTTTTTGGAGATATGGAAAACAAATAAGTGAAAAAAATATGGAAAAGAAAATCTCCCAGACATAGCTCCAATATGTTCAATAGCAAAATACTTGGTTTCACACTACATCTGCACAGCCAAAAGCTTTTTTATGGGCATGCTTATACCACTTCAGGGTTTGTGATCTGGATTTTGTGGTTCTGGATTCTGTGGTATGAAAAAACCAACATAAAAACCTTAAACATTTTCTTTTCATTTTTTAAATTAGTTTTTACATTTTAAAGCTGCCATGCCATCACAAAATGAAACTTATTATTTCAACACCGAAAAGCAAGAAAATACTCACCCCAATCAGGGTGGAAATTTCTGTACTGCAAAGTGTGCATGTATTGCATAACATCTTTGATCAATTTCCTGGAATATTTTTAAAAGCCTCTCCTGAATATAGCATATTAAATAACAAAACACCTTTTATAATTTATTACTGTTTTTATGTCAATATCTAAACAAATAGTTAAATAATTTTGAGAGAAAAGCTCATATCACTCCTTGATCTTCTTTACTTTGGCTTACTGTGATAAGTACAGAAAATAAATATGTTTTAAAAACTTATCCCAATTTCCCCTTTTCTTGAAAATACACTTCTGTAGTTTAATGAGAATAAAATTAGAAGCATTCTGCAAAAATCATACACACATGCTTAATGTTCTATACATGACTAGTTCCAATGAAGTTAATGGATTTTAGTGTTATTGGAAGTAAACGAGAATTCATTATATGAGAAGGCTTCCTCTATGTGGAGGAAATAAAATTTAAACTACACAGTCTACATGTAATGAGCTTGCTATAAATCAGCTATTTTATTGTAATGCTATGGTTGAGCAATTAAATTAAAACCAAGACCCAAAATGCACAGGAAATCAAATCTGATGAATCCGATCTTCAGCTAGTGTAAGCTCATACAGATTAAAGAAAGTCAAAGGCACAGTGTTCAAACCATATGACTCTTTAGTGAAATGTTTCCATAGCAAACTAATCTAAACTTTCCAGTTCCTTGAATATCTTTCAATTAGTACATATCTGTAATGCTTTTTTTTTTTTTTTTTTTGCATCCTGATGATAATCGGTAGAATCACTTGACCTGGAGCCCTTGCATGCCTGAGTATTTCTCTTGCATGCCATTTACTAATCTTTCTCCCAGGAGATTATTCTCGTATACAAAATTTTAAATGACTCCAAATAGTTACAGTAATTTTAAAAAGGGTATAATTGATATAATCTTTCTTGTTAGAATTCTATTAATTTCTCAACAGAATAAATCTGGTCTTAAAGCTTTGTATATTTTAAATTCATGAGTAGTGACAAACATGTTTTCATGAATAGTTTTCATTCAGATCTGCCAATAAACTCAGCTTATGTCCTACTAAATTCACATGCTTGAGTGTTTCTTTTTACCAGATGCTTAGAGAATTCATGTCCATACTGAAATTCTATGCAAATCCTCATTTTTCGCTTCAAAAATGTGAAACAGCAGGTCAGTAATTTTGATCGTGTACAAATCATTCTTAGTAACAATACAGACCAGTTACAAGTTAAAGTAAACAAAAGTAAACAAAAAATAAATGGCGGAGGAACTGGACTTCACACAAATCTATGAGATTCATAGTGAAGACCTTTATTACTGCGCTGGTTTAAAGGTGAACCAGCAGCAAAAATGAACTCGCCACAAGAGAGATTATGTCAGAGGCTAAAATTTAATAATAATATTACAATAACTACACTGACACAAAGAGAAATTGCTTTCAACTCACAAAACCCAGCAGTATAACCCAGTGTCCTGGGGCACAAACCCAAAGGGGTTTGTTAGCCCTTGTGCTGAGACCCACGTGGTTCCTCCCAAGTCCAGAGCAAAAAGAAGTGAGAAACCTGTTTGTGCAGGTGATGGCTGTAGTCTGGTTGAGAGCAGTGATCTCCTCCTGTTGAGGTCCTGCTGCTCCTCTGGATGCGACGAGAGGTTCCTGAGGTCTTCTTACCCCCCCCCCCCCCCCCCGCCTCCCTCCCTCCCTCCCTCCCCCTCCTGACCCCCCCGCCCCGCCGCCCGCCGCCGCCGCCCCCCCTCGCTGCCCCCCCTCCCTCCCTCCCTCCCTCCCTCCCTCTCTCCCACTCCCACTCCCACTCCCACTCCCACCCCCCCCCTCCCCCTCCCCCTCCCCCTCCCCCTCCCCCTCCCCTCTCCTCCCCCACCCCCCCCCACCCCTTCCTCCTTATGTACCCTCAGGGAGCACCCAGTCCCTCCCCCTGGGCAGGGACTCACACAATGGGTGATTAACTCTGGGAGTCATGGGGTATCCCTGAACCGTTGATGGCCCCTTAGCAGCCATGCCCCCCCTCCCCCGGCTGGATGTGAAGGAGCTAATGACTCCCTGGGCAGCTGCTGCTAATGGTCCATTGTCCTTGGGAAATGAATAGAGGGGGTAGAATACACAGCTTTGATCACCCCCACACAGTGTTGACTGGTCCCACCTGCTAAACTAGGACATAGCGCACAGTTTATATAGGGTTAGAACTACAGCTTATTGGCTAAAAAGGGTTACACAACACCACACTAGAAACTTCAATTGGTTAGAACCCATTATCTCACAAGTTCAATGTTTATAGTAACTTTTCCTAGGTGTTTTCAAGAACCTCTCTGGTGTGCTGTGAGAAACCTGAGGAGCTCCTATGAGAAACTAACTCCTCCGAGCAGCTGTGACTTGTTTATTCTTAGCTGCCTTCAGTCTCACAGGGTCTCCTATAGATCTGAATTGCTCACTTTTGATTTTACTGTACCAACAACGTCTGCATTTCTGAAAACAAAACCTTTAAGCATTTTACCAAAAAACCCCAAAAAACCTGCCTCATTCTGTTCGTCTGTAGTGTTTTTAGGACAAAATACAAACATAATTTAAAAAATACTGATGACTTCTAACATTATAAACTTAGGTGAAAGCTCGTAATAGGGAGTTTATGGACTTATACCATACACAGAGCGTTATCAGAAATATTTGACTTTGAAGTATATTGTGTGGTTATCAGCTTTGAGGAAAAAAAACCAACAAAAAAAAAAGAGGGGAGGAGAGGAGAGAAATCTCCAGGTGCAGGCCACACAGGACCTTGTAAGAGAGACATCACAGCGTTGAAACTGTCTATATGCTCTACAGCTTGTCTTTTTCACCTTGGCTGATGCCAATTTTCCCCCTTCAAAGAGACACAGGGAACTTTTCCCCAGAAAGATAAGATGCCCGTGTTTTACTATGACGTTTGTGTGTGTTATTTAGGAGGCACTCCAGGTTTATACTTGATAGCTGCCCTTGAAGACCTCTTCTGACCTATGTTCCAGTGGGTCCTACATTTATTTGGATATCACAGAATGGTTAACTAAAATCTCTGGAATTCATGTCCTTTAAATTTAATTTCTGTGGGGATTCATTTAAAATTTTTACTCAGCACTGTAATTAGTTTGATATTGCTGCTTGCTATCCATTTCTCTCCTCACTGTATCTGTTTTAGCATAGTTGAAATGGTCATGAAGTAGAAGGAAAAAAAGACATTTAGCTTATGTGATTTCACGTCCTGTATCTACGCTGTGATCTGGATGTAAAGGAGATTTGAAGATTTTCTGGAGCAGGGGATTAAGCCTGCCCCAACAGTGAGGTCTGCCCAATGCCCAGGAAGACAGGAAGGCAGGCAGCTGCTGCTGGAGCCACCTCAGGTGGTTTGAAGGTTAGGTTGAGCAGAAGGAGACATAACATGAAAGCTTAACCTATGAACACACGTTACGCAATTGCATTTTTAAATTTAATGTCACAGCGGTGATCACCAAAATACCACGCCATTTAGGGTCATTAATTTTTAATGACTTATTGCTTGCAAAACATGATGAGAGAGTTTGATGTCTACCTTAATCTGAATTGATTTTTCTTTGCTGTTAAAGGAATTACCACTTGAAAAGGCCTCAGTCAGGGGTGTGGAATGCATGTCAGTTTAGCAGAAACTGAAGGAAATAAAAAACACATCTATTTGCATGTTGTAGTAGTTTGGCTCTGAACAGCATAATATCACTCCTGAGTGGTTAGTCACAAGGGTATCCAACTGTTTAAAAAAAAAAAAAGGTGCAATTTTGGCTGTAAGTCAGGAACTACAGTTTTTCAGCAGGACTGGAAATGTGTAAAGCATAAAGTGTTTTTTGATGGTGCCAGAAAGGGTTTAATTTACACACAACTCAGAGCTATGGGTATAGAACAGCCCCCTCCCTCACCCCCTCCCCCCAACAAATGTAAACTAATGGTCTTGATGTCTGCAAAAGGTAAAAAAAAAAGTAATCATCTTCAACAACCAATGGGAATACTCCTGTTTATATTTTGCATTATTCATTAACCATGAAATGAGAATATGTTCAAATAAAGCATATTGGAAGCAGTATTCTCTCTGTGAATGAGGTTTTTATTGTGAAGTAGGAAAAATTTTCCCTGAAGCAGGGAAAAATCCACATTTTTCCGTTTTTTTCATGCCTTTCTCCTTTTTTATTATGCCTCCTCCTAAGAATGCATAATAGTTTGCTATCAGCTTTATTTCTTATTGTTTCAAAACTAATACTCCTTCTTTCTGTGATAAGCTTACTGCTTTGCTTTTCTAGACTGGTTTATTGGAAAGGTACAAGAGAAATCCCTAAGCATGTGTTTCCAAGGGACAGTGGAAGTTTATTACTGCTGTTGTTACTTCTGTTTTTAAGCAGACAGATATATTTTCAAAAATCTTGTTCCATTCTTTTGGAGATCCTTTTGATTAAGACATAAAACTACTAAATATAAGTGGGTGTGAACAGCTCATATGTTCAGGTATAAACTTTTATGTTCCATTGACTTGTAACAGTGCTCTCTTTAGTCAAAAATTTTCTCTTGAGAGTTCCAGCTGTACACTCCTAGATGACTACTTTGTTTCAACTTTATAATTTGGTAACTCCAGTTCTTGATAATTACCACTTCTCCTCCTCCTGCAGATCAGTTTGTTGCTTGCTCTGTCCCCTCTAATACTCATCACTGCTACTTTTATGTGACATTGGTAATGGGATAAGCAGTCCCCTGTCCCTGTTTCTAACATTTTGTAAATACAATATTAGATTTGGCAGTCATCATTCAAAAACAGTCTGGGTTGGAAAGGACCTTAAAGATCATCTAGTTCCAACCCACCGATGTGGGCAGTAACACCTTCCACTAGACTGGGTTGCTCAAAACTCCATCCAGGCTGGCCTTGAACACTGCCAGGGATGGGTCACTCACAACTTTTCTGGGCAACTTGTTCCAGTGCCTCACCACCCTCACAGTAAAGAATTTCTTCCTAACACCTAATCTAAACCTACTCTATTTCAGTTTAAAGCCATTACCTCTTCTTCTGTCACTATATGCTCTTGTAAAAAGTCATCTCCAGCTTCTTTAGTGGTTCCCTTCAGGTACTGCAAGGCTGCTATAAGGTCTTCATGTAGCCTCCTCTTCTCCAAGCTGAACAATCCCAATCCTCTGTCTTTCTTCATAGGATAGATACTCCATCTCTCTAATCATCTTGGTCACCCTCCTCTGTATCCACTCCAACAGGTCCTTCCTGTGCTGGGGTCCCCACAACAGGATGTAGTACTCCAGGTGGGAAGTAGTATTACAGATGAGAGTATTATATAAATTATAATTATATAGAATCAAATTAATTATATTTCTATAAAATCTTTCCACCTGTTCATGAAATCTTGCTCTACTTTGACCTCACTTGGAAGAAAGGACTGCAAATGTACAAGACATTTGAATATATTCATATGAGAGCTTATTCTCTTTGTCTGATGGCCACCCATTTCTCTGACCTTTAAAGAGGAACAAATTCTTCAGGAAATTATTTCAGAAGGACACTGTAAAGGTGAGGAAAGCTGATGAATACAAAGAATGTGGGAAAAAGAGACTCAAAACTGGCAGTATTTTAGACTTACAGACCAATGTGTTTTTTTTGTTTCTGCACTAGTCTGTTTTTTCTGTATTTTCTCTATCATCTAGCTTAGAAAAAGAAAAAAATGCCAACATAGCTCATATGCTGTCACAACATAAAAAACCACAGTCATTAAATGTTTCCATGTCCCAGTGCCATTTTACTCATTGTTCTATTCATGTACTCTGATGTCTGCTTTTGATATGAGTGTGCTTGAGAGCCACTTAAATTCTCCACTTCTGAGCCATGAATTTCCCAGAGTCTCTGATGGTTGTGTGCTTGGCTAGAGCAAGAGAAGTACTTAGGTAAGGCAGGAATTCAGTGAGTCAGAACTAGCATATGGCACATAGGATAGTTCAGATTTTGAGCAGGGTTGGGAATGATAGTACAGCCCTAAGGCCGTGATAGATAAAATGGAGCCATGTCACAGTCCCCAAAACTCTCTGGGATGGCTTGAGGCTTAGGGCAGACTTGTTGTCAGAGCCCTTACCTAGTTTTTCAGGCAGGTCTGACTGCACAGTGAGCTCTGTGCTGTCATAACTATTACTTTGAGCATCCATCACTCCTATTTTAAATTTAGCATGGATTGTGATAGGTAATGACAGCCTCCCAGCTGCCTCATGTTGAAAATAGAAGAGCAACAGAGACATCATGGGTAAAATGATGCTTTTGTTTTGTTTGGGCCCTGTACCTGTAGGATACAAGCCTGAAAATGCATGCCCCAGAGACAGGTGTCTCTTTTTACCCAGGGTTGGGAAAATAAAGTTCAAGGGCCACCAATTGTAAAGTAGACACAGAGGAAACCCACTACTCTGCAAGAAAATCCTAGAAAAAAAAAAAGCAGTGTCCTGAAGACTTCTTGTGTGACACCTCTCCTTCTCTGGACTGCTACAGCTGTTCTCCATTTCTTAGCCCATAGCATACTGAAATCTGTGGTGCCTCTTTCTATGTGCAGCACTGTCTGGCCCAGACCTGCTCAGAAGGTCTGAGATAAGAGGTGCGCTCATACCAGACATCCAGTGATACCTTTTCTTGCACTGATTTCCTTTGCAATTCAGACCAGTGACTTAGGAATCAAAGTTATACCTGGAGCATAACCTAAAGATCTCAATCTTAAAAAAACAAGCAAAACAACTGGGTTGATATGTTCATCTCTTAAAAAAATATCAGTGGTAGAATATTATGACTATTGATAATAGGTGTGAATTTGCACTTCTTTGAATAATATTGGAGTATCTTAAAAACATTCCAGTTAAAATAGTTAAAATTTAAGATTTCCCATCTTTGTTTATCTAATGGTAACGTGTTACATTTATCCTGGCATGCTCAGAACATTTATATTTGAGAACAGGAGAAACCATCCTTTTTTTTCCCCCCACAGATTACATCACATTTAACTTACATAAAATACTGTGAGAAAATCTGAATTTGCTAGGAGTTATTTGATTTGCAACTGAAGGATGAAGGGCAGAAAGGACTTATCTAGAAGATACCTAAGCAGTGTTTTCAATAGTAATGAGGGAGCACAAGGACACTGAGTGGTACAGAGAGACTAGGTAAACATAATGGAGGAAAATGAAGAACTAGAAAATATTATATAAGTTATATATAAGGAATTTCCACATGAAGAAAATCTTCCTGCCTATTATTAATAAGCTTAAGTGTTTGTCTCTGAAGAGATTTACTGAAAATCCTGCTGAAAAACTAAAGAAAAAGAGTGAAAATATTTGAGATATATGATAGGGACATGACAAAGTGCCACAAGGTCAGCCAGAATCATGGGGTCTCTTCTATTGCTATCATTCATAGTCCAGATTGACAAATATGTTCTTGTGTTTAGCTCTTTCTTTCTTACTATGGCAATAACTTTTATTTCTTTCCTGCCATACCTTTCTTGCAGATTAATTTTCTCTCCAGGTACTTACCTGTAGTGAAACATCTCTTAGGCTTCTCTTTCTTTTATATCTATGTTCCTTTTGTTGACAAGGTGTTATTGCTGTTTTTACACTAGCTTTATGATTATTGCTTGCTGGAAGCTTTCATGAGGCAACAAACTGCATAAGATGTATAATTTTTGGAACACTTTTCACTGGAAAGCTGTGGTGTCCTAAACAAGTAAGAAAAAAGATACTTTATGTTATGGAGATGTACACTGCACATTCTAGGTGTCTTTTCTCTCTTAAATGCTTTTTTCCAGTTTCATCTGCCTAGGCAGTAAAACTGTATTTTTCTCCTTTCTACATCTGTTTTCATTCTTCTCCTCCTTTTGCTCTTCCCACTTCTTTCTTCCAGTCAGTTTTTGCCTTGTGGAATAGTTCACAGCAAAGTACAGTGCATTGCATCATTTAGCCAGAAACCCCTTTGAGATGACAGTGACAATTTAAGACAAACACTGTGCTTGTTCCAGGGAGAATATGTGATAATATCCATACTCAAGGACCATTTTATTTTTCTGCTGCAGCCCACACAGTGAACTATCATGGGAGGAAGGTCAGGAGAAATGCTAGGCAGTGTCCTTGGACATCTTCACCAGGCAGTTGGTGCTATCCTCAGAAAAGCCTCTTCTTAACTCCTTATCTCTTTGAGCAATGGCTATGATTTTTTTTTATCTGGCTTTCTGACTTTCTTCCTTACTTGGTCCTTTTCCACTCTGCCTAGATCACATAAATTAATTCCACCAGAGAAGCATATCCTGTTTTCCTGCTTCTCAGTTCCTTGCCCCAAACTCATATTGCAAATGAAATCTCTCCGATTTACAGTATTTGCCACTTCTTTGTAATTTTCCCTTTTTCTTCTCACCTGAAAAATTTCTGTGAGGGTGAACTGCTGATGAAACAACTTTAATATTTCTGAAAATCATGCATGTCTGAAATTTCCAGTGAAATCCTCAAAACCTCAAAGTAGATTTAAAATCCTTCCCCAAAACCTTGGCTCTCTGCTGGAAAAGCATGAGATATTCAAGGGAATTCTGTGAATGTATTTTCAGGAATATATATGACATTGCTGGGGATATAGTGTTGAATGGAAGGTAATACTTGGCTTTTTCAGGCAGTTAAAGTAGTGACACTCCAGAATAGTGCAACAGGTGCCAGACTTCTACACAACAATTATCATCCTAAATTTAAAGCAAATTTTTATCAAAATCAGCTGTGTCTCTATGGCTGCAAAGGTGAGGCTGGATTATGTCTCATGGCAGGATGAATCCATGCAAATGTTTTTATATTCCTTCTCTTAATACCCCACAGTAATGCCTTTCTGAAGCAGGAAGTCTTCGGGTTGATGAACTCTACAAATAAGAAAAATTTTCTTACATGAACTTTAATTGATTTTAGTTAATCTCTTATTACAATAATTGGAAACAAATGACAGACTGGTAGGAATATGAAATGATTCTTTAATGAACTGTCACAATATAGAACGATTTACCCCTCAGGGCTACTGGCATATAAATCCCTTTTTTATTGTCTGAACAATTACATTAGATTTGTGACTGATAACTGACTACTGTGGATTAATATCTTAATTTTTAGTATGACCAGACTCGTGATTTATGGTTGAGAAGTCCATTTTATGGCACGAAACCAATTCCTCTTGTTTGTGGTTTTTTTTTCACTTTCAAGTGATGGAAGAGGTTTACATCTTTTGGGTACCAAAATGTCAACATGCGTACCTGACCTGTTACATGCCAAAAATCAACTGCAGAAATAGGGGGCGGAGGTTGTTTTTTTAAAATAATTAAGTTCCATGGTCTGTCTTTTGTAATGACAATTTGTTTACCAAAATAATTCTAGATGGTTGACTGATGGGTCAGTTTGAAGGGTGACTGAAAGAGGCACACCTTGATTACTTTAGGTCTGATCTCATAAAGTGAAAACAGCACACTAGGGTGAGGGCAATAAAGCTCCTGTCCACACTGGAAGTGTTAGGATCCTGTGTGTACTTCAAGAACAAAACAAAACAATAAGACAACAAACAAAATGGAACTATGGTATCCATCTCAGTTTATTTGTATTCAATCTAAATTAAGTGGGACATGCATAGAAGAGGGGAAATACCATCATATATGTCCTTTCCATTGTGCAGCAAAAATAACAGGAAAATGTGACTGTAATATCAGACTGAAGAAATTTGTTTGTGGATGACGATTATGCCTAAAATTTAAGAAATGCAAGGTTTCCAAGGTTTAGGGGTTTACTCTTGCATTAAAAAGCAGAACTTGTGTTGAATTCATCAGCTGAAGATGATGTGGTGGGTTGGCTCTGGATGGAGAGCAGGTGCCCACCAATGCTGCTCTATCACTTCCCTCCTTAGCTGGGCAGGAGAGAGAAAATGTAACAAAAGACTTTTGTACTGATTACATTCATGGAAAAAACAGACTTGAATCAAGATAAAAAAATTACTACCAAACAAATCAGAGTTGGATGATGAGAAATAAACACAAATCTCAAAATACCTTCCAACCACC